>NC_045602.1:24385714-29385714 GCF_009762305.2 Zalophus californianus
GTTCAAAACTTCAGGCATCGGTACCCCATCAGCGTTTACTGCCTTGAGAGACTCCTCCGGTGTGGCTAGTACAGAGGGTGTGCTGGAGTTGCCTTTCTGGTGAGCTGAACACGGTTTCTCTTGCTTGAGCTGGAAGCTTGCAGGGAGCAGAGATAGGCCAGGAAAACAGGTGGAGGCTGGAACCAGAGCCACTCAGCCTGGATTGCTTTATGATCAACATACCCCAGCCTTTTGATGGTGGCCACTCCCCGTGGCTGCATCCTAATCAGTCATCAGAGTCCAAGTGATTTGTGGCCACATGATGCTTCCAGACATCTTGGGTTTATACAGAACTCACTAGAGCCTCGAGGAAGCACTGCTAACTTGCCTCATTATATTTAAGAAACCAGTAGTGGTAGCAAAATCACCTTGCTAGATCTTAATATAAGAAATACAATGCTCTGGGTGTCCCGACTTGGGTTCTGCACGGAACTTTGGTGATATTTAGGGGCCGGGTTTCCCCAAAACACTCATGTGTTGTTAGGAAGTTAACTCTAGCAAGAAACCAAGGCAAGAATGTGGAAAACTAGTTGTCACATACACTGCTGAAAGGAATGTAAATGAGTTGAAGACTTCTTGCGGAACATTTGGTAAGAACCCTAAAAACCTTACCCTCATCAACTCAAAGCTCAAAGTCTGTTTAACAGAAATGATATGGAGGCGAGTAAAAATTTAGTTTCCAGAATATTTTAAGAAATATTGATTATAATAGCATAATAAACAAAAAAGAAATAGCCTAGAAAGGAGAATGGTTAAGTGAAATACTGCATGCATATGATGGGAATAGGAGATAAGACTGGAGGAGAACCATCAGTAATAACCTGGAAGATGACCATGATATATATTTATGTAATAAAAAAGTCACAAAACAGAATGACCCTATGATGTATGAACTTTGTATGTAAATACATGCATAGAGAGAAAGGCGACTAAGGCATGCACCAAAAGGGGCTAAACGTGATCATCTTGAGGTCATCAAGTTATGAGTAACTTTTCTGCATTCTTATGAAGATCTTTATTTTCTCAAATGTTCACAATGAACATGCTAATCAAATAAGTTATAAAAGTGATATTTTTTTAAGATGCAAGGAACTCTTGGTGGTGCTTTATGTAAATGAAGAAGTCATAGTGCAAGAGGGACCTTTGAGAAAATCTAGCAGCTCCACGACCAAAGGCAACAGAAACTACACAGCACCACTTGGTTGTCTGACTGTCTTGTGTTCCCCAAACAGTAAGGACTCACTAGATATGCCATACAGCCCTGCTGACGGGTGGATTACCTATGGCTTATTGATACAGTATTGATACAGGATCACGAGATCAGGGCGTAGAAACCCTGGCCTTGCTGAGAGCCAACCACCGGGACCCACTGGTGTTTTCCATCTCTGTACAGTGGCTCATAAATGGACAGGGGCCAAGCCCATGCTCTTCTCCACCTGCCCAGCACCTGTCCTGTACCTGGCACCTCGTAGGCCCTCGAGTAACCTCTGACTCAACCAGGCCTGGATCTGCTCTCTGTTTCTAGCAGGAGTGACTTTTCAAAGATTCTTAGCCAAAAAGATGTCTTTCAGACAGAAGTTTTACGATCACACAACATCATCAACCTGCTGCTACGCTGGAAACCAAGTTCTGAAAACTTTGCACGCCTCTTTCTTGCGAAGTACCACTGCACAGACTCCTTGAAACAAGATACTCGCTGCCCCCTAGGCAAGTCTCGCCGGGTTTCTACTTTCCCAGAGAAGTGGAAAAGATGAAGCAATTATCTGGGGAATTTGGGTAAAATGTCAGTTTTCTTCTGAATCTCCTTTCGAGTCTAAATCCCATTCCATTTCCAGGAAAGCATTTTCCTGATTCATTCTGCTACATTTTCTCAATTCCTAGTTTAGTTTCCGAGAGAAGGCTTAGCCTATTAGTGTTAAATACTAGGCGCAGAGATGTGTGCACCTCATGCCATCTCTTGGAGGAATATTTTACCATGAAAAATGGGCTTTAATAACAGAATGTTGAGAAAGATGACACAGAGATGATTTACCCACGTATATATTGTGACATATTAAATTGCAGGCAGTTTGGGTGAGATTCGGAGTCTTAAATGAAACATCCAATATCTGCACCAGCACACAGCCAAAGAAACTGCAGAAAAACAAAAACACGAAAACATCCATATGTCACGGGGGGCAGCAGGGCCAGCGCCAAGTCCCCCACCACTCCCCCTCCCCCCACAATGGCTCTGCCGTGGGTTTATGCCTAGCTGCGGAGCACTGAACTGAAAAAGTGGTTAATTAATGAAAAACTTAAAATTCAGCAATGAAATTACCTTTCCCAGTGACTGACAAAGGCAGTATAAATAATTCAGTCTTTCCCACAGTTGACTGAACAGAGTGACTTTCCTCTTTTGTCAACAGCATAGAGACATTTTTTTTTCCCCCTGCTGCCCCATTTTGTAGCGGTGACAACAAGTGTTACTGTCCAAGTCTAGCCGGGGAAATAAGAAGGGGCAGAGAAAATCAAATTGAGAACTCGTTTCGGTCAGTAATTCTGAGGGGGCAATGTGCTTTTTCAGGCCGGTGGTGGCCCAGAGCTTAGGGCAGGCCTTTCAAGTGAAGACTCCCAGTGGTTCCTGGGCACAGTACAGCCATGAGAACCTGGGTGCTAAATGGTCTCCCTACCCACCCACCCCCAACCCTGCTGTACTTGCTCACTGAAGAAAGAGAAACTGCGGGCTGGGCCCCTGGTCGGCCGAGACGGTAAAGAGAGGGCAGAGAACTAACTTGAACTGGAGGAAGGCCCTTCTTCCCCCGGGGACTTAAAATTGGTGTGTGTTGCCAATGTTCTTCCGGCGGGCCTGGGTGGGAAAAGGCACTGCTGGGGCCATGTGCAGGGACACCTCGTCCACCTGGCTCTTGTGTGCAGTCCGCAGGAGGGGCCGATGGAGCACCTTCCAGCTATGCGGGGTCTCTCCACCTCTTGCCATGTTGGGGGCGTGGGGAGGATGAGTCTTTCTAGAGAGACTGTAGCCTGGGCCCTGGGCAGTACCCCCCTCTTTCCACCCAAGGGAGGAGGCCAGAGGCTGAGTGCTCAGGAGACTTTTGACCACAGCGAACCCTGCTAAGCCCTTTGGACACTGGGTGTTAATTTGCACCTGTATGTGGCTTAAACTACTTGAATTTGGTCCAGTGTGTGAGGCTCCTCATCCTGGCTCAATGAATTCCTCATGTTTCCTCTCATTCATCTTTAGAGCCTGAGCCTGGAAATCAAGTAGCCTGGCTTTATAACCGCAGGAGTGGCCCTAAAAGTCATCGCCACCTGCTGATGAAATCACTTAGCCTTACTACCGAGTCTCAGTTTCCCTGTCTATAAAATGGGACAGATAATAAGATGTGCTTTGTAGAGATTAGGGATAATAACAGATGGGAAAGTACTTAACACAGGATGTCACTCATGCTCAATAAATATGACTTTTTTCCCTTTTCCTTTTCTTTCCCCAAACGTGGTCTCCTTTATAGATGAGGACATGGAAGCGAGAAGGAGCTAACAGAGTTCCTTAGCCATTGCTTGTTTTTTTTTTTTTTTTAGAAATTATTTTTTTAAAGATTTTATTTATTTATTTGAGAGAGAGAGAGAATGAGAGAGATAGAAAGCACGAGAGGGAAGAGGGTCAGAGGGAGAAGCAGACTCCCTGCCGAGCAGGAAGCCCGAGGTGGGACTCGATCCCGGGACTCCAGGATCATGACCTGAGCCGAAGGCAATCGCTTGACCAACTGAGCCACCCAGGCGCCCAGCCATTGCTTGTTTAATCAAGGAGACACAAAAGGGCTCCTGGGGGCAGCACAGAATCCTTTCTCTGCCCCAGGGCCTGTGCTGAGGACTGAAGGAGCACCCTAGTAGGATAAAAAATGATCTTGGTTCTGAAGGAACCTCCTACTTAACTGGGGAGTAGCCTACCACTGTTGAAACAATTAGCAAATCTCCTGAACAAGAGTCTCTGGGTAAAGAGTTTATCCTTCATCCCTAAAGGAGTCTATTCAGGATTATTTATTTCTCATTAGACTCCCCAGGGCATGCTAAGAGCTGCACAATTAAACTCCTTATATCAAGGAAACAACTAGTAAAACCTGGAATTCTAACAGATTTCTGAAAAGAAAGAGAATATAAACGACGAAGGTCGGTTCTCAAGCTATTGCGGAAAGCCGAGGCCTGGAAGGTGATGTTTAAAGAAACGAGTTGATAATGTATGGTGATTAACATAACATAATAAAAAAATAAATTAATTAACAACAACAAAAAAAAGAAACGAGTTGATGCGTGCACACATTGTCTGTGCAGTTCACAGCGGCTTGGCCTTTAGGACCTCTTTGCCGAGGGGGCTTGCTGAGTTTGTTCAGGTCAGACGGCCAGTCCTCAAGGATGTGAAAATTCTGGGAGTGTTGTGTGCCAAGAAGGACACATGTGAACAGAAAGTGTCTGTGTTTGGGCAAGGGCTCTGGGCTGAAAGGGCCCGGAGTGTCACCCAGTCCAGACCACAGGGTCCCCCAGGAGACAGAAATGGTGTTAGCGGAGCAGGCTCTGAGGCCAGGTCCTTGCAGAAAGCACTTCGTCAGAAGCTGGTCAACTCCAGTTCCAGAGCAAGGATCCTCAGTGCCTCTGACAAGCAGAGTTTATGTCTTTTGGACTTTTCACTCTCTCAACAGGAAAGCTGGCTTCTTGGGAGTGACTTTGATGAGAACCCAGTTCCCTGACACCAGGCATCCTTGTGTAGAGAACAAACGGCAAACATTTTATCCAATGAGGGTTCCTCAACAAGGAAAGACTTGTATTTACCTGTTTCTGAGAGGGAACTATATACTACTTTCTCTCATCAGCTTTTTAAACTTGAAGCAGGAAACATAACATCTTTTCAAATGATTAGAACAGAATAATAGAATCCTCTGTGTGTATTATGGATAACTATGGAGCAGAGACTCAGGGAGAGGAGAAGGGGAAACGGAGATGAAGAAACAGTTGTAGAAGAGAAAAATAGAAAAGCAGAACACAGATCATTGACAGGCCCAGTGGGATGGGGGAGGCAGCATCACATGCTTCTTCTTCCCGCCTCAGGGTGAAAGATGAAAAGGCATACTCTGCAGAGGGGCTGAGGGGGTCCTATGCAGTGCCACACAGAGCCACACACTCAGAGGTGCCCAGAGCCCCACAGGGCTCAGCCACACACCAAGTTGGTTTATAAACCAGAACACCAGCAAATGCAGAGAAACTCCAGCTCAAGAATGTGCTGGACCTTACCAGAATGAGTGAGGAATGGTTAAGAACTAGCGTGAGAGAGACCTCACCCTCACTTTCACTGGAGACAACTCTGAAATTTTTATCCTGCAACATGGTTAAAGTCCCATCCCATTTTAAAGAAGAACAGGCCCATGTTCAAGGGATCATTTCCAAATTGTGGTACTTAGTTTAGAATATCTTAGCTGGTGTCACTTACAGCCATTTGGGGTTAGTTAAGCCCAAATGGGTAGAGATGTGGATTAGAGTAGAGATGTGGATTTTTCTTGGAAAATACTTTGTGAGGTAGACTTGATGAGAGAGGTCTTGAGCTCTTGATGGAGAGTTCAAGATTTTAGACCATCCAGAGAGGTGGTTGGCTACCATTCAAATGAAAAATTTCAGATTTCAGAATGCAATCCAAACACCTCAGCACAGCACTCAAGGCCTACAGTTGCTGGGCACTCCCTCATGGAAAGGTCCTTACCTTACTCCACTCTCCAACATACAGCTCATAGTTCAGCCATACTGATGACTTCTTCCTGCCCCTGGGCCCTTGCACATGCCTAGATGCCTGGCATGCTCCTCCCCACCTTGTCTGCCAGACAAGCACATACCCTCCTTGGCACCTAGCCTGGGTGCCTATGATAGTCTCACAGCATCCTCTACTTCTTCTCCATAACACCTGCTACCAATTCAATGAGATAATGGTTAAGGTCTATTTCCCCCCTGCAACTGTGAATTCTCCAAAGGCAAAGCCCATGCAAGTCTTTATCTTCATCTCCTCGCCCAGTCTGTCTCAACACATGGCAGTTGAACATATGAATGACGGCTTCTCTCAAATACTTCCTGCTGAGAAAGTAGCCCTGATCCACCCACTTGCCCAGGCTGTGGGAGGGGCCTCTTCCCCTTCTTTCCCACAGTGCCCAGCGCATTCCTTCACCCAGCCCTAGACAAGCAGCACAGTGGCTGTCTGTGTGTCTTTGGGGACAAGCCTTCTATAGTTCTTCTCTCTGAAAAACTAGGCCCCCAAGATGACACTGCTCCCCTCAGGCCCTGCCTTCGAGGCTCATCAGCCTATCTCTTTGTAGATCCAAAGAGGTTTTTATTAATGGAACCCAATCTCCGGGTAAGCTTTGGGGGAGATGGGATGGACTCCCTGCCTTCCTCTTGTCCTGATGAAGAGTTCCTACAGCTCCCTCCATGCCCTCCCTCCCCTTCCATGTAAAACAGGAGTGGGGGCTGTCTGCGTATAGGCCTGTGCCTGACTTCCGACGCACCTCAACTGCTTCATAAACACCTGATGGCTGATGACTGCTACTTGATGCTACCGCGGGACATAGCCGAGTTACATATTGGTTCGCTCACCCCTCCAACAACGACTTCCTGCATACTTCCTCTGGACCAGCCACTGATCTAGACCAGAGGTCAGCAAACTATGGCCCAAAGGCCAAATACAGCCTAACACCTGATCTGTATGGCCCACAGGTAAGAATGTTTTTCATTTTCTTAAATGGGGATTTTTCAAGACGTAAAAGTCATACAAAATTCAAACTTCCGCGTCCATAAATAAAACTGTATTGGAACACAGCCAAGCCCATTCACACACATGTTGTCTACGGCTGCTTTCACACTACAGTGGAGACCTGAGTGGCTGCAACAGAGAATGTTGCCCCCAAAGCCTAAACTATTCGTGATCTGCCCTTTCCAGGAGCCGTCAACTCCTAATCTAGATGCTGGAATGGAGCAACAGGCCCAGCAAAGTCTCACAGCTGGACTCAGAGGAAGGAGATAGGCCACTGACAAAAAAGTGAGAAATGCTATAGAGAAAAATTTAAGAGAAGACGGAGGATCAATGTGAGGGGTGTGGGTAGGTAGAAAGAAGAGACCTCACGGGTGGATGGGCATTCGAGCAGAGAGCAGGACGAGACCTGGATGTATGGGGGAGAGATGTGCGGGTGCTTGGGAGCACCAAGTGCAGGGACCTCAAGGGAGGAAGGTCCTCAGCCAGAACCTTCCATTTGAAAATGTTCCTGGCAGCACTGATTGCTGCTGGAAGAGACAGACTCGCAAGCTGCACGGTCTCTGGCCGCGTCTGGAGAGGGAGTGTGGTGTCGTGGCTGGGGCACGGCTGCAGCGTTGGGAGAGCTCGATGGGACCCAGCTGCATGGAGCTTTGCTCTGGCCGCTCCTTACCCCTGAGGCAGGGCGGGACGTCTCTTCCCAGCCCACCTTGGCTTGTTCAGTGAGATCATGAACACACAGGCTCTTTCTAAACTGCAATGTGCATGAGGAGGGTAAGCATCACTACGATGGGCTTCTCCCTGCCTGCCTTTGTGGGTGTTTTCTGCTGTTGACTGTAGGTCCCCATGGACTGGCTACCATTCATCTTGAATTCTCCGGGACAGCTCTGATTTCATAGGGGGGTCCTGCTGGCCCTATAAACCACCGAAATGTCCCAGGAAGTCTCGTATTTCAGCCTCCAAACTACATCTCCTGACTGCTTCTCACATGAAGTGCCTTCTTGCAGACCCTTGTGAATGAAGATGTGGTGAGAAAAGCCTGACCTCAGGGCACGTGGGCAGGAAAAGGTACAAGTTCTCCAGAACGGCTTTGAGGCCAAAGCTTCCCGAGGGTCAAGGCTTCTACTGTTTCACTGGTGAGGAGAGGGGCTGGCCCTAGATTCCTCTCTCAGCCACCACCGAGGTCCTCAGGAGCTTCCCAGGCACCTGGGTTTTCTGCTCTGGTAAGTAGGATGGGCACGGACCTCCACTACGCCCTTTCTGAAAACAACACCTGTGGGACGAAAGTGAGTTCGCTGCAGTGCCCTGTTCACATGAATAACATCCGCTCTTCAGCCACTTTAGCGAATCTGGGTGGGCGTGACCGTGACCGGAGGCAGTCCAGCCGCAAACAACGTGGTTTCCCGACGCAAGGCTCCTCCGAGAGCCTCTGGAAGTCCAACGCTGTTTCTGGTCACGTGACCTTTGTTCAATGATGAACTCTGATTCGCGGGATGGCCACTCGAGGTGAAACTTTTCATAGAACTCAATGAAATCAAATTGACTGTGGTTGGTTTATAAGAGTGATAATCCATGAGAGGATCCCCGTAATGTAAAAATCACTCTTAAGGAAACTGCCAAATAATAGCTTTTTGCTCCTTTACAGGATCCCACCAACATGGCCTTCTTTTTTTTTTTTTTTTAAAGATTTATGTATTTATTTATTTGAGAGAGAGAATGAGATAGAGAGAGAGAACATGAGAGGGGGGAGGGTCAGAGGGAGAAGCAGACTCCCCGCCGAGCAGGGAGCCCGATGCGGGACTCGATCCCGGGACTCCAGGATCATGACCTGAGCCGAAGGCAGTCGGCTTAACCAACTGAGCCACCCAGGAGCCCCCAACATGGCCTTCTGCACGCTCTTATTTTATGGCAAATGGTGAGTGTCTCAACCAGGTTGTCATCAGTTTTCATTCTCCTTAGTTACCTAAGTGGCAGCTGAGGTGTGAAATCAAATGACGGCCTCCGCACCCCTGCTGCACCACCCCCATGTGACCGGGTCTCCTCAAGGATGGCTATAGCTCTGTGACATTTTAATTTGCTAGAATGAGACAGAATGTAAGCAGGAAGGCTCAGGTCTGGGCATTTATCTTGCTTGGGGGAAATTAGTGCTGGCTCGAGAGCACACCCACCATATACACCAATGAAGAACTGCAATTCAATTTGTGTTGGCAGCTACAGGAGAACAGGGCAACCATTTGTTAAGTGCGGGGTAATTCGACGCCTGTTTTTGCAGAGAAGCAGCGCTAAATCCCCAAGTTGGCAATTTTGCCGGCAGATAAGTGAGTTCCCAGCCTTCTGGAAAGTTTCTGGGCAGGAGATTGCTCTTCTGCAGCACTGTGGCCCCAGAGTGGTGTTTCTGTTGGCCACGTCTGCCTAGCTCCAGGCTCGACAAACACACAAGCTGGCGGGGTCCACGGAGCCTCACGTCAGGGACATGGCTGATGTTCTTCTGAAAGGCACACCCTGACAACTCCAGTGTCACACCTGAGAACATGCTGTGCACCTTTCCAGCCTCCGCATTCAAGTCTGCCCCTAGGCTCCCTGTCTCACTGCTGGAGATGGAAGAAGGACAGACTCCAGGTGAGAGCCGGTAGCGGAGGGCTCTCCTGTGACCCCCTGTTCTGTATCACAGTATCCTTCCCTCTTTGGGCCGCCTACAAGGGCTGTCGTGTTTTCATTTTCATTGGCTCCCATGTATTTTTTTTTTAATTTCTTCTTTAATTTCCTGGTTAACACATTCACTCTTTAGGAAGATGTTCTTCAACTTCCACGGATTTGTGGTCTTTCCAAAGTTTCATAGCACTGTGGTCTGAAAAGCCGCATGATATGATCTCGATCATTTTGTACTTGTTGAGGGCTGATTTGTGACCCAGGATGTGATCTATTCTGGAGAACGTTCCATGTGCACTTGAAAGGAATGTGTATTCTCTTGCTTTAGGATGGAATGTTCTGAATATATCTGTGAGGTCCATCTGGTCCAGTGTGTCATTCAAAGCCATTGTTTCCTTGTTGATCTTCTGCTTAGATGATCTGTCCATCGCCGTTAAGTGGGGTGTTTAGGTCCCCTACTCTTATATTGTATTATTATCAATGAGTTTCCCTTACATTTATTATTAATTGATTTATATATCTGGGTGCTCCCAAGTTGGGGGCATAAATATTTACAATTGTTAGATCTTCTTGATGGACAGGCCCCTTAATTATGACATAATGCCCCTTTCTATTCGATGGTAAGTGGCTAGGGGTGTAGGGTCAGAGCCCAAGTGACCAATTTGCTGCTCAAAACAGAAGTACATTTTAGAGACTCTGAAACGACTGAAACAGGGAAATATGATGTGCTGAAAAAAAGTAGAGGCAGCTTATATATCCCCAAATAGCCATAGTACATTCAGAAATGGCCCAGTTTACAAGTATGCTTTGCCTCAAACTCACCTGCCCTTTAAAGTCTCAGAACAGGAGCAAAAACTCCAAGTCCCCCCTCTCCCACCTCCTCTAGGGCCAGGGCTGCAGGCTCCAGTCTGGGTAATGCTCTTTATTTTCCTCCCTCAGCTTCCTTCTTAACACTCTGCAAGTGCCCTCTGACTACAGGCTGGCTTGGCAGTTCCCCCTCTCAACTGCCTATACTAACGTGGTGAGGGAGGGACACATGTCCTCGGCAGGTGCTCTGTCAACGTTTGCCCGGGAAATGGGCCCAGCCCATGTT
Organism: Zalophus californianus; assembly: GCF_009762305.2. Lineage (NCBI taxonomy): Eukaryota > Metazoa > Chordata > Mammalia > Carnivora > Otariidae > Zalophus > Zalophus californianus. Next base: position 24,396,274 of record NC_045602.1, read on the forward strand.
CCATCCTGGTTCAGATCCTTCCTTTGCCTGCCTGGTGTCCTCGGGGCAGCTACCTGCTGATTGTGGGTGCCCCTACAGCCCCTACTTGGAGTCCTTAGGAGGACTTCTCGGCTGCCTGTCAGCCACCTCGCACCCCTCAGGAATCCAAGACCTTATCTGTGTTCCTGTACTAAATGGCACTGGAAGTTCGTAAAATAAACTGTGGTGTGTTTGGGTTCAATCTCGGGCCCGCCCTTTATTCTCTTTGAGCCCTTTTACCCCTCTGAGCCTCAGGTTCCTCATGTGGAAAGAAATAAAGATACCCCTTTCAGGGGAGCTTACAGCACATGACATTTGTAGCAATCCCCACATGCCCCGTGCTGGCACCCAGTGCTCACTGAATAAATCACGCTTCCTTTCCTGAGGTGTGAAAAAAGGCAAGAAAGGATCCGGTGAGCAGTCCAGGGTCGGGAGTGTGTCGAATTGCCTTACGTAACATAGATAAGAATACGCGGGTGCAAGGGAGGGTTGGTAAGTCCACACAGAGCAGACCTGGGCCTGAGATGGTGAAGGATTAGCAAAGGCAGAGAAAGGTGTCAAGGGTCCAGTCTGGGGGGGATGCTGCAGCTTCGTGCATTGCTGCCCATCACAGGCCTGTCTTTCTAGCCAGCCCCCATCCCAGCTCTGCAAATACAGGAGCTCTTCCCAACCTCCTTGCTTCTCAGATGGCCCAAAACACTCATCTGAGAGCAAATCATGTGCTTGGTGATTCTCCGCCCCAATTCTCACGTGTATTGGCAGGTGATGAATATTTTCCAGCAAGGTAAACGAACAGTCTAACCTAATTCTCAAGACAGCCAAGACCTCTCTCCTTGCAGGACAGGGTCTTCTGTTCTTGAAGCCACGCTGCCTTCCTGGATCAGGGAAAAGCTGAGAGGAGGTGCTGGGTAGCACGGACGTGAGGCCAGGACGGCACCCCCGGACTGCCGGGGCTCTTTCCCCTGGGCAAAGAGGAGCAAGAGAGGATCTTGATCTGCAACAGCTCAGGGAGGGGTCACAGGGAATAGTGCCCTGGATTAATATGCTCTCTGTTCAGACACCTGAGTCCAGGCTATTAATAGAATCATAAGCCCCTGAAGCTGGACGGGCCTCTGAGACAGCTCAGCCCAGGGCTCCTCCGAGCACGCTGTGCAGAGCCCTCAGCTTGCAAAGGGCCTCGGGGCCTGCTAGGGGGTGCGGAGGAGACTGAGAAGTTCTCCCCTGGCTTTGACCAGAACCACTCCTCTCTCCATCTCTTTCCTAACGCTGGGGCGTGTGGCCAATGAAGGCTTCACCTGGAAAACCAGGGTTTCATCGCAACCAAACGAAACCAGCCACAAAAGCCCCAGAGGTAGTTTATTCCATGTCCACATTCATGTCCAGAGAACTGAGGAGACTTGCCCAAGGTCACCCCGGCCGGTTAGTTGAGCTCTTCTTCCTTCCCCCACCCTGGCCTGCCCTTCAGGCGGTTTTTGGGCACCCTCTGTGCTCTCTGGGGTGCCGATGCCGGGAAGGGCAGTCCCAGCCAGCTGAACTCGGCAGCTGGAGGCAACGTTCCCCTCAGTCTCGGGTAAGCAGCGGCCAGGGACAGTAGACGTTGGAGGAGTTCCTCACATCTGTAGGTGGCCCCGCTGAGTGGGTCTGGGGTTCCACAGGACGTGAGGCAGCACCGGAGAGCCTGGAGCCCAGGGGTCCTGCCCTGCCTCTGCAGCCAACTTGCCATGTGACTCTGGGGGAGTAATCATGTCTTTGCATCTCCTCCTCTACAGACAGATTATTTCCAAGACCCTTCCAAGCTTGAGAATTCTAGGCTCTCTCTCATCTTTAACAACGACCTCAACCCGGCACCAGTGTTTGTGTTTGCAATCAACTTGCTATAAAAAATAGGTCTCTGTTCCTCCTTTCTATCCTCACAAGCTTCAGGTGGTTGCCTTAAATATTCCCTTAGTGAATCTGACCTTCAAAAAGGTGACATTCTGGTCCATGTGGGGGCAACATGATAGAAAATGTTCAGCCCAGCTTTGATGATGACCTCTATTGCTCTATGCAGGAGAAGCCTACACCACCCCCAGGCCCCGCATCCTTGGCAATGTCCTCTGTGCTCTTAGCTGGTATTTTGCTCTTTTCCTCTATGCCCGGCAAACTAACTCTGCGTACGTGAGCTATCCCGAGGTTTGTCCAAGAGCACCTGCTATGTGCCAGACTTGAAAAACTGTGCATATAGCCAACTAGTCAGACTAAGAAACAGCTGCTCTGAGGGATGGGTGAGCCCCCACGGACCTCTTTAGGGGTGTGAAGACAGGACGTATGGCAGACCGAAGGCAGTTCCTTGTGCTTTGGATACTGGCTATGGAGAGGAAAGGTTAACAGACCCCTCAGTAGAGTCTTCAGTCTTGGCTAAGCTAAGCATGTGGATATATTGCCCCCAAAGAGGGCATAATTCTAGGAGTCAACAGTTCAAGTTCTTCACCCACCAGAACCCAGACTCGTTGTAGGAAAAAGCAATGATTCACTCTGAGGCTTCAGAACGGTATTAAATTACTTGTCCATTACTATGTGATTTATGCCGGGATTGGGCTGGAGGTCCCTGCATTGCTTTCTCTTCCTCACCCCACCCACCCCTCCGTTCCAACCACTGCCCAAACAGCCACAGAATTTATCACACAGAAATGGTTCAGGAGACCTAGCGCTGTGGCATTGTCTTTCTGCCAGGGGTTTTTTGCTACTGTGTGGGTTTTATGCATATGTCCAGAGGATTCTCATATTAAGCCACCGGAAAAAAAAAATTCAATTTGTTTTTTATTAAAGTCCAACCGCTGCCCTGCCAGTCAAACCCATTTATCTCACTGAGCATGGATTGCTCGTGTCAACTCGTGATTACCGTGCACTACCTCGATAACAGCCTGCTGATTATCCCAACATCTGAAAAGCTGCCTTTTGTAAATTATATTGCAACTAATGAAGCCCAGATGCACTCGCTTCGGTGTCCTCCCTCGCTCTGCCTCTCTCTGTCATGCACAGGAGCCAAACCAAGGCCAGCGCTAGCATCTGAACGTCATGATCACTGGAGCCTGGGATTTCAGGCCCAGCCGCAGCGGAGGCTGCCTTTGCTGGGGCCACGTGGAGATCAGGTTTACATAATCCCCCTCTGATTCAGCATGCTTTCTCCCAAAGTTTGATTGGGAGTCCGATTAGAGCTCCATTATTACGGTCTCTGCAGAAAATCCAGACACCAGGCAACACTTTAATTTGGGATAATAAGGAAGATGAACAACACGTGGAGCCGGTCTCGGAGGTGCAAGGGCTGTGATTTTCAAATTAGGCTAAACAGATGTGGAGGGGAATGTTGCCATCCGCATGACAGTTGCGTTCAGCTTGAACAAAGACAGGCCCTGACGTGGTTTGGGGCTATTTCTGCCGCCCTGCCGCCCAGTGGCGGCAGGTCCAAGAGGATGAGCGGCAGGCTCCCGCCACCGGGCTCAGCAGTGGTGGTTTCGTCGCGTTCTGCTCAGAGACAGCATAAATGCTGAGAAGGAAGTGTCAAGGCCAGGACTAAGAGAAGTCGGTCTCGCTGAACATATGGTGCCTCTTTCCCCAAGGTCAAGGTCTTCCATGCGGCTCTAAGGCCTTACTGTGCGGTTCCTGGAGGAACCACACGGAGCAGAGCCTGTGCTCAGCAACAGCTTAGGAGAAGGGTCTTACTTGGTGGGATTCATCCGTAGCCCCAGAGCCAAGGGAACCCCGCGAGGACTGCATTCCTGTGCTGGCCTCCGAGCAGGCTCTGCTCACCATTTCTGCTGTCAAAGCCCTAGAGGAGGACAGAGAGACAGGCAAGGGGAACTGCAGCCTGGGGGCCCCTCGAGGACTAGAGGTTGCTGGCCAAGGCTGGAGGTGAGAGTCATTTGGACCAAGAGCCAGAGCTGCAGGAAATGATGACCATCACAGATGGCCAGAGCAGTGAGGGACAGGCAGGGACCCCGGTCCCTGGACTCCCATATCAAGTCTCTTTCTCCTCTCTTTATACTTCTTTCTTTCCAAATTAGAATAATTTCTGAGAAGACTAGCATTAGGGTCTGCCAAGCTTTTGCCCCCGAGAGCTGAAAGTGCCTCTCTGCTTCGTTTCCTGTCTCTCAGGCAGACAGAAGGGTGTGGAAGGCTAGGAGACAGGGAGTTTGGGCACGGGCGAGCAGGGGTGCCTCTGCAGAGCGGGCTGCAGGGTGACGGGCATTGTGCCGTTCTACGCCTCCCCCATCCAGAATGCAGACTCAAGTCGAACATTCACTCAACAAGCATCGATCAGGCCCTGTCTGTTTGGAAGGCACTGGGCCAGTGTGGCAAAGGCACAGCTCTGGCCTTGTGTTGTTTGCACTTTTCAGAGACCAGAAGATCCGCATAGACAGAACCGTGTCTGGAGGAGAGGGTGGGATGAGTGCCTAAGAGTGTCGGAAACAAGGGAGCCCACAGGGACAGCAGACAAGTGTGGCCTTCCTGCTGCGGCAATCCTGAAGACTCAAGGCGGAGGGAGAGGTTGGAGTAGACCCTAGAAACTCCATCCCAAATCCTGGAAGAATGGGAATCTTGCTTTCCTTCTATGTGGGTTTTTTATTTTCCTTCCCTAAATGCAAAATGGATTTTGCCCTGTATTTTTTTTTTAAAGATTTATTTATTTATTTGAGAGAGAGAAAGAGAGAGTGAGTGGGGGCAGGGCCAGAGGGAGAGACTCTCAGGCAGACTCCCCGCTGAGCGCAGAGCCCAACATGGGGCTCAGTCTCACCACCCATGAGATCACCACCTGAGCTGAAACCAAGAGTCAGACGTTTAACTGGCTGAGCCACCCAAGCACCCTGGGTTTTGTCCTGTATTTTAATAACAAGACCTGAAGAGAGAGTTTGAGGCAGGAGCTCATGGGACCAGTCTGATAACTATGACCTAAAACTGGGGGCCTTGAGTTTGGGTGGGTGTCAGATTGTTCAGAAACCCTGTCCTGCATATTTTCACCTGTCCTGTAACTGCCAGGCTGTGGCTGGCAAATTAAAGGGACACCGTGATGGGCTCTCCTCTTGTTCGCTTCTGTGCTGACGATCCAAAGAATCTCACTGTAATGTGGGGGAACGGGATTCTCCAAAGTCTGGCATCCACATTCCCTTCCAAGGAGTGGTAAAGTTGATTTCCCAGACAGAAACAGAGGGAGGCAAGAGTACAAGACAGGGGCATAGACTGAATCAGAAAGAGGCAGGATTTTTTCCAACATCATCTTCACACAGGGAAAAGAACGAAAAGTCAGAATTCAAGCCCAGCTCTCTTCTTAATTCAGAGAAACTGTTCTTTTCCATGACACGTTGCTTCCTGCTGTTATTTACATCATATTATAATAAAACTACACATTTGCATCATGCTTCCAAATTTGCAAAGCGTTCTGAGTCTTAAGATTGCTTGGGGATCCTTTCTCCATTCTTAGTCTCTCTTTAGAGATGAAGAAATTAAGTCACCGGACACAGGATGATTTGCTTAAGGCTATGCCACTGGCCAGTGGGGATCCCCACAGCCTGCCTCACTGTTAATTCAAGAAAGCTTCCCCCCTGCAACCAAACGTCCTGCTCTCTGCTAGACCTCCAGCCACAGCAGAGCCCTGAGCGGAGAGCATGAGTCAGACACTTCATTCTAATTCCGAGCCCTCATGACCTCCGTTTCCTGATTTCTAAAGTCAAGATGAAAATACTCCATCTGTCTTCTTCCTTTTCCTGTTCCAATTATCATGAGAAATCTGCTTCCTTCTCCCTAAAAGCTCTTTCTTAGGTGCTCTTCTCTGATTTTTTCTGTGGCTGGACCCCTGCGTGTGCGGGGGACGTCTCTTCCCTGCTGTTTGGCATTTGTCCTGCCCCCCTTCTCTTGCAGGACACAACCACTGATGCACCGGATAAACCCTTTGACAGAAACATGGAATGTTAACAGGCTGAGAGCTGCCATATGCCTCTGGGGCATTGTATGGCCTCCAGTAGCAATCTCATTATCTGCCTAAATTTGTTTACTAAATAAATGAGACAACCTATTTATTATCATGTAAATCTAATTAGAGGCCTGATTTATTTACTCCGTGTCTATCAAGGTCTCACCACCTCTCCAGCTCTGCATCCCTGCCGCTCCAGCCAGGGTGTATGGCAATAAAAGTAGCCCTTGTGGTTGGATCTTGGCCCTACAGTAGCAGGGAGCTGAGTTCTAAGGGCAAAAACAAGATGAAGGTAGGGTGGAGAGGTGGGCATTCAAGGGGACAGAGCACCCCTCCCCCACTTGCCAAACAAAACAAAAAACTTCAAAGAATCACCAAATCTGAGTGGGGTTCCTATGAGCATGATTCCCAGGAACCACTGTGGAGTCAAACCTAGGAGGATTTCATGCAAGGGCAAGGATGTAGTGAATCCATAAGAAACCACATGCAGTCACTTCATCATACAGGGAGCTTCCTTTTTTATTATTTGTTAAGTTGATGTTCCTCTTCCTTTAAAAGCAATACAGGTTCCTTGGGAATTTTTCCCAAAGTCAAATCTGAGAAAGACCAATGGCTGGTTCATCTGGATCTTAACAGGAATTATGCAAAAAAAAAACACCAAACAACTAGTCAAATAAATTTGGGCAACCCTGAATAATTAAATACATTTGATTTGGTGATCATGTACCACCACGTGGCCCATGGAGTACACAGGCGTCCTCACACCCCTAGGACCAGAGAAATGTGTCCTTTTCTCATGGAGAAACTCAGCGAGCATGGATGTGCAGAACTCAGTCCTAGAATCTACTCCTGGGTATGGCCAAAGGATCAGAACTGCTTTTCTGATTTACAGCTTGGTATGGTGAATCAGCTCATATTTAAAGGTCATTGTAAACAATGCTGCATAAAATGCGTTGCTGTGATTATTATTCAGATGATGTTGAATATTGGTCTCTCTTTAAGAATCCAGATGATGGGGCACCTGGGTGGCCCGGTTGGTCAAGCATCCAACTCGTGGTTTTGCCTCGGGTCGTGATCTCATGGTTGTGGGATCAAGCCCCAAGTCGAGCCCCCCTGTTGGGCTCAGCGCAGAGTCTGCTGGAGATTCTCTCTCCCTCTCCCTCTGCCCCTCCCGCTTGTGCTCTCACTCTCTAAAATAAATAAATCAAAATCTTTAAAGAAAAAAGGAACCCGTACGAAACATTTCTCTCTGGTCAGTTTCAGACCACAAATATTTTTACTAAGCAATTAAAGATTTCATTTCACTTTAGACACACTGTGAATCTTGTAACTGAAAAGCATTTCATGCTTCCTGAGGACCTCTAGGAAGCCTACAGCCAAACCTGTGGTTTTCTCTATCAGTATAATATACATTGCGTGGTGTTTTGTACTAGGGACATTCTGAGATCCATAGTAAACTTTCTTACCCGCATCTTCTCTTTCACCATAATTTCTTAATTATTTTTAGTGTTTTTATTTGGCTTTATTATTCCTATTTTATAAACCTGAAGTTCTTTTTGGAATTAGGCAAGGTATGAATGCATAATAAAAATTTTTAAATGCTCATTTTAAAGTGCTGATGCACAGAAGAAAGTGAAATTTACGGGTACTGACAACACCTAGAGAAAGTTATAGACTGCTCATAGAAAATTAGAATCATAACAACCTATACAAGTTTGTATCTTGCTTTTTCCATTTAATTACATCCTAAGCATTTTTTTTTTTTACCTTAAATATTCTTTTATATTGAACACTTTCTTCTTTGAGGGCTTTCAGCATATTTTCAAGGTGTTTTTTTTTATGTTATAAGTAATGCTGCATTAAAATCCCTTTTTTGTTCCAGTTTTTAGTTGTTATTTTAGGATAGATTCCTAGAGAATCAGTAGTTTGAAGGATACTTTTAATGCCCTTGATAGACACTGTACAACTATTGTCCAAAACCACTAGATCAGTCTCCATCCCTGTCAGCAGCACAGTGACTTCACTGGCATGATTGCCTTATATTATCATTTAGAAACTTTGTTAATTTTGTAGTTGAAATCAATTTATTTTTTAATTTGCATTTTTTAACATCCACCACCATACACTGTTGCAAATTTAACTTGCACTTTAGATGATTAGAATCTCAATCATTTTTCTTCTCTTTATTGATCTTTTTCATGTATTTTTCTTTGAATTATTGCTTTGTATCAGTTGCCCATTTTTCTTCTGGGGGTATTAATGCTTTTCTTTTTTATTTATATGAGGCTTTTTATGTGTATAAAATAGATCAACTGTTTTCCTATGAATTTTTGGAGCATATGTTTGTGTTCTCATTGTGTTTATAATTTTTGATTGTAGGATTTTAATTATCTAATCATCTCAACAGATCTGTTCAATTTATTTTAATTCTTATCTACATTTGAGGGTGAAATAACTATCCACATATATTTTCTTTAAAGTTTCTATAAATGTTTTGATCTTTTAAATTTAGCTACATTTAGCTAAAATCCAGAATTTGTTTTGGTATATTTTGGGGCTTCTGTGCCCATAGGTTGTATCAACCTCTCCAATATCCTCCGGGCTAGTGGTTCTGCTCTCTAACCTGGGAAATAGGAACCTAGCATTCACTTAGGCTGGCCTCTTGGAAGAAAGTAATACAGCTAACCACCTATGTGGTATGATTAGAATTGAATCAGGAAGACATATGCCCCCACTGAAACACACCAAGAAATATATAGTACCTTTAGCATGTAGGGACTGGTCCCAAATTTCACCATTAAATGTGAATCCCTTTTCTTTGTACTAGATTACAGCAAACAAAAAGCAAAAGCTGGGAAAGTAAAATCCTTGGTTCCCAGAATTAGGGGTGATTATGTCCCAAGACTTTTAACAAAGAGTTCCAGATTCAGTGGGTCAAAATCCAGGATGGAGGAGCGTGGGTGAAGGCATCCCTGGGGCTGAGGTGGGCGGGGCCTCACCAGTAGGTGCGGGTAGGGCTGGGATCACCGTTTTGCCTCTGCCTCTTCCTGCTCCTGCTTCCCCTAGCCTGAGAGCTAGCTTAGCTCCCCAGGGGACCTTCTCCAAGGATGGTGAGTTCAGGAACGATGCGGCAGTCCTGAGCGTGCACTCTGAGCGGACCAAGGGGTGGGACCGAGCAACCTGCTCAAGGTCGCACAGCCGATAAGCTGTGGGGCTGGAACGCTCACCCGGGTCTCGGGAATCCTGGAATATGTGGGTGTTGCTACACTACACAGCTTTTAGTGTCAGAGAAACCTCAAAAACTGATCACCCACCATCTTCAGGCTGTGCATTCGGCAACAATATCCCAGAGCATTAGGAAACTCCACCATTGTTCTACAGAGTGGGGGACTTCTCATCCAGGATACAAGCACAGGAAGTGGCACTATCCCCATTTAATGGAAGAGTAAACTATTTTCAAGACATGACCCAGATCAAAAGAGTCCAATTGATATCCAGAGACCTGGCATAAAGAGCTTCTGTAAAGATAAAATTGGTGGCCAGGGAGTGGTTATCTCTGTTGCAGGTGGAAGTTCTTTGGCAGAATAGAAAGTAAATAGCAGAGTACCCTGTAGTGTGCTTGTCAAATTGCCAGCCTGTAGGGACTGGGGCGGGGGGGGGGGGCGGTCATGGAGTTAAACTCTCTATGCGACAGGGAACGAGACATTATCGAACATGTTAGGGAAGAGTCACCCCCGGAGCGCCATCCGGCCACAGTCAAAGCTAGCTGTCCAGGCTTGTCACTGCCCACACATGCCTGAATCTACAGGGCAATGAGGACTCGTGTGTAATTATGACCAGTGACTCTAAGAAGAATGCATGCCTTCTTAATCACAAAACCTTTAATTATCCTAAACATAATGTTATTGGTCATTTCTTATGTTTAACTCCTTGAAAATCAATCACTAACTTGTACTGCATTCATGAGTCCACAGCGGTGTACTCAAATCTGCATGATTCCAAAGTTTGTTTCCAGTTGGTCATTTTTAAAGGTTGAATTTTTTACATCCAAACTCATGTTCCTGTTCAGTAACTCCTTTATTAAAACAGAACACCAATGCCCTCTAAGCCAAGGTCATTTATCAAGTCCTTTGGAGTTCCTCATCATGATAAGCTAAAGTCCTCCATTGTTCTTTTTAGTCACTAGAAAGAAGTTCAAAGATTTACAGCTCCTCTTAAATTTGGGATCTCAAAGAATATTTGGCTTACCAGCCCCAGCCAGTCTGGTAAACAGAGGGAAGGAGGGAAAGCGAGACAGAGAAGCATGCAGGAGGGCTGGAGACAGGCAAGTGGGAACGGCCGCCTCCTCAATTATACTGCAGAGCCGTGAAACATTCATGGCCATGGCTAGGAAGACAGGAGAATCTAAAACACGAGAGGGGCACAGGCGAAGGCTGGACTCAGCCAGAATTTAAAGAGATGGAAATAAACAGAGAGCTCCAAAGCAACTCCTTGGAGACTGTGTTTTGGATATTTCTTACTAAAGGTCAGAGAGAAGAGGGAGGCAGAGAAGGAGAGGAGCAAAGACAGGGAGAGAGAGAGAGAGAGAGAGAGAGAGAGAGAGAGAGAGAGGAGGAGGAAGCTGGGGGAGGGGTGGTGGAGAGGGGAGGGGAGTAGGGGGGGAAGAGGAAGGGGGAGGAGCAGGGAGAGGGGGTGGGGGGAGGGGGAGAGAGAGAAATGAAATGAGAGGAAGGAGGGGGCCTGGTAGGAGACTGAAGAAAAAAAAATAAATTTTTTTTTTTCAGAAATAATCAATCCCAGAACCTCCGTTATGTATATCGCCATGTCTCCCCCAGCGGTGTCCCGGGTGGCCTGTGCCTTCTCATTTTCACTGTCATCAGAGCTAAAACAAACCTTTTGGGCTGTGGTTAGCATTTTTCAGGACCTGAATTCTTTCTGGGTTTTATTCTTTCTCTTGTTTTCCTCATGTATCCATTTTTATCCCTTTTGGCTTAAGTTCCCTTTTTGCCAATCTTTTTAAGATACTTCTCTATCTCACGTACAAAGTCAAGGCTACCAACACTTAAAGCTAGGGAAATTGTCACGGAGATCCAGTCCCAAGAGAACTCAGACGACAAGTCCTGGGGATGGGCCTGAGGGAGAAGAATGAGGGGGGCAGGGTGGGAAGGAGCTGAAGCCCAGGAGTCAACAACAGCTGATGGCCCCTTGGGTACTGGGAGGGATCCCAGATCACCTAATCCCCATCCTTTGCTCCTGTGGTACCACAGGCCTGCCCAGCCTGGCCTCAGCCACAGCACCCTGTCCCCTGCTGCTCTGGGCACTTGGTTGGGAAGCACTGTGTACCTTGGAATCCAGCTCCCTGCCTCTCCCAGGTCAGTCTGGGGGCCCACCCTGCGAGCCCTCTCTTCTCCTTAACCTGCCCCGCTTGGAGCTGGAAAGGGTCCCTCGGACTGAGGTGTCAGGGCTATCTCCCCAATATGAAACTGGTAGAAGGAAGTGAAAGTGGGTTTAATCCCTCTCTACACCTGGAGAGAGGGAGAGCCCAAGGCCCCAAGGCTCCTTCTCCTCACCTCCTGGCTAGCTTCAGTGCTGGACGGCCTGACAATGTGAATAATCCATGGAGCAGGAGAAATAACCCTCACTCCTACTCCCCCTGCGGTGGACTGAATAGTGTCTCTCAAAAAGATACGTCCTGAACCATGAAAGACTATGGACTCTGAGAAACAAACGAGGGCTCTAGAGGGGAGGGGGTAGGGGGATGGGTTAGCCTGGTGATGGGTATTAAAGAGGGTACGTTCTGCATGGAGCACTGGGTGTTACGCACAAACAATGAATCATGGGACACTACATCAAAAACTAATGATGTAATGTATGGTGATTAACATAACATAATAAAATAAAATTAAAAAAAAGACTCATCAGCTAAAACTAAAAAAAAAAAAAAAAAAAGATACGTCTTCATCCTAAGCTCCAATCCCTGTGACCAGGTGTCATTAAGTTTAGATAAACTCTGAGTCCAATGACTGGTGTCTTCACAGGTGACGGGAGAGGGGAATTTGAAACACAGGGAAGACAGACACGTGGAGACAGAGGCAGAGATTGAGGAGTTGCAGGGACATAAGCCAAGGAGTACCAGGAACCATCAGGGCTGTAAGAGACACTGAAGGATTCTCCCCTAGAGCCTCTGCAGGGAACACGGTCCTGTTGACACCTTGATTTCAGACTTTCGGCCTACAGACCTACGAGAGAATAAATTTCTGTTGTTTTAAGCCACCCAGTTTGTTGGTAATTTGTTGTGGCTGCCCTAGGAAGCTAATATATCCCCTGAGGCAACTTCTACCAATAATGGAATAAATTCTGTTGACACAAAAGAGTTGTGGAATTATAAATTGGCCCTCACAAGTTGGGAAGAATTAGTCCAGGGGTTACATCACCCCCATGCCTGGAGGGCATGTGCCGTGGGAGCTCTGAATGAAGCCAAAGGTAACCTCAGTCAGTGAAGGGGCATCAGGCACTTGGTGGGAGCAAAGGATGAAGGCATCAGGAGGTCAGGAGAGGCCCAGAAAGGGAAATGCCTGGACGCTCTCGAATCTGCAAAGGCTCACCTCATTGCCTACAGACAGACGAGACAGGAAGAGCCCCCCACCCACCCCCACCGCCACCCCTACGGCTTGGCAGAACTTTCAGTGCACACCTGTCACACTGTCACATTCCAGCTCCCCTTCTCCTGGGGTAGAGGGATGGGAACAGGCTAGAATTTCTTGTTCTAAGGACAGAGTCTCACTGGGGAACGGGAGGGTCTGCCCAGATCACTGCCTAATGCTGCCTTAGAGGCCCCTTCCCCTTCATTCTCTGCCCCTCACCTCCCACTCTGAAGCTGGCTTCCGTGGACAGCACAAGAGGACTGGGGAGCTCCCTAAGTTTGGCTGAATAGAAATTCACACTCACCTTCAAAGCAACTCTAGAGCCATGTACTAAATAAAGTCCACTTTGGAAGAAAATCAGGCAGTCAGCCATGACACCTTTATTTCAAAGAAAACCAAAAACATGATGAAAGAAAGATGTTGTTTTGTGTTCAGGGATGGGATGAACCCAGTGGTTAAATGTACAAACCAAAAAATCCCAAAGTGTGGCTGAGCTCTCTTCTTTCTATTTCCTCTTATTTATGATGCGACCATGGCAAACCGTTATAGTCTCAGGACAAGCTTCTCTATGGGAGATGTAGTAGTGAGTAAGCAAGACCTGCCGGTTGAGTTTTCCAGATTTTGAGAGAAGATTGTTCAATACAGCCATCATTAAAATTAAAGTATGCAAACCTACAATGACGTCAGTGCTTCTCACTAGGGGTGATTTTGCACCCCAGGAGACATGTAGCAGCGTTTGGAGAGGTTTTATGGTTGTCATAACTCTTGTGGGTACAGGTCAGGGATGCTTCTGAACCTCCTACAATCACAAGGCAGATCCCCAGAACAAAAAATTCTCTGGCCCAAAATGTCAACAGGGCCAAGGTTGACAAATCGTGAACTAAATAAATGAAAATAAAAATAAGGGCAACCAATCCAACAAAACTCACCACTCCCTAATTATTAAACTCATAGGTGTTTATGTTTTCGAGGTTATCTATTTAAATACATATTGTATCCGCATGGTGGAAATTCTATATAATGGTGTGAACTACGTATCACTTCCCAACTCCCCATTCGGTAAAATCATGTCAGTAGCTTAAAACTGGCCACGGTGGGTGGATTTCCACCACGGAAAGAGGCAAACACTACCCATGAGTTCTCCCCTCCCCTCACAGTTATTAAACACCCACCACACATTAGCAGGTATGGATACAGCATGTGCGAACTGGGGTGGGATTTTCTCTTTCTGTTTTACTTTTCTCCAAAGAACACAGGAAGTGGAGACCTCTATTTTTCTAAACAAAAACAGGGAGGGGGCCAAAGAAGATTGGAAAAATGAAGTCCTTGATAAAAATGCAAAAGGAAGGAACTGAAGAAATAGGGTGTTTACAAGAAATAATATTAAATGGAAAGAAAGTCATGCATCTAAATCTATCTCTTTATACTATTGAAACATCTGGATGAAAAATGAAAAATCAATCCTTTACCCAGATGTCTTTTCTTTGTGATGCCAAGTAGACGAATAGTAGAATATTTAGATTATGTGAAGCATAATATCTCAATATTAGCAAATATTACAATGATTTTCCCCTTTTTTTGCCTTGCCGTTCAGGTATTTGAAAGCAATTTCACTTTCACTAGAGTAGAACTTGGTTTCAGAGGGAGCCAAGTTGGAAGCCAGGATGCCAGATGGTGGCTACCACGTTCCGAGCTCCTTACTTGTCTTGTGTTGAATTACAGATTACTCTACGATGTGGTAACAGCGTCCAAGAGTCTCTCTCGAGGAGAAAACAGAAGGGAAAGGGCGGGAAAGGAAGTGAGGGAAAACAAAACACCTTCTAGAATTTTATAAATTTTAAAACTGAATACATGAATGAAGTCTGATGAAATAAAGTGGTAGCTTCAAGACTGAAGCAGAACGGAAAGGTTCTCTGAGGCTGAGAGAATTCTGGAACTGAGGGGAGAACACAGGAGAGTCCTGGGCCCTGACAAGAGTGACCTGGGGTCTGAGTCGAGGCATCTTGTGCTCTGGGAGCGGACAGCTGGATGGCCAATGAGGAAACAGGCTAACTGTGTTCGGGGAGCTGTGAGTCAGTGTCCACGTAGGTCCTGGGACCCAGGACTGAGCCCAGTCCTCATTCTCTAGGAAGTAGAGGTGGGTGTGGAGAGATCACCAGTTATCGCCAGGCCTCCTGGTTGAGGGTCAATGGCTATTGTCCAGGTCAGTCCCAGCTTGAGGGCCCACATGAAACACTAGGATCCTAGAAGAAAGACAGGACGGAGCATTCCAAAAGAGTAAAGCAGGGCATTGCTACTAGCTAGGGTTGGAGGGGGTTTCTATTTTATTCTTTCTACAGTTCTGTATTTTCAAAATTTTCTATCATGAACAAGGGCTAATCTATAACCAGAAAAAAAGGGGGGATTCTTTCTAAAAAGAGAAAATGACCAGAAGTAAATATACATGCGTGGTCTGCATCTTTCCAGGTGACAGGCTACTCCAAAGTGGTTGGCCCAAAACACAGCACTGAATGTCCTTGTCACGGTTTGGGTTTGCTTTTCCAACTGCATCAACACCCTATTTTACTATTGATATTTCGGATATTTAGCAAAGACTCAGACTGACTTACATCTTTCTGATTTTGACACCTCAAAAGCAGAACAGTTTAAAGCAGTGATCCCCAACCTTTTTTGCCCCACTCCTCAATTTCAACCTTAGTTTTCTACTATTTTGTAACTAGAGTGAAATTATATCTGAATATTCACATAAGAATTCCAGTGTTTTTTACCTATTACTCTTTTTTTTTTTTAAACAGATTTATCCATTTATTTGAGAGAGAAAGATCAAGCACATGAGAGGACAGAGGGACAGAGGGAGAGGAAGAAGCAGACCCCTGCTGAGCAGGAGGCTCGACGCAGGACTCGATCCCAGGACCCGAGATCATGACCTGAGCCAAAGGCACACACTTAACCAACTGAGCCACCCAGGTGCCCCTCACCTGTTATTCTTCAAGTTTGATTTGAATATACTGTGTTAAACTCTCTGACTTCCCAATATGACAATATTTTTGCTTTAGATTAATACAAAATGATCTGAATTTGTTTAACAGATATAAAATTCATGTCTACTGTGTTCCAGGCACTATTCTGGGTTCTGTGGACACAAGACTGAACAAAACAGATAATGTGTCTGTCTCACATAGCAGTATGTTCAGGTACATACAACTCTGGCAAAATTCAACTAAGTTAGGATTATGGATTCCAGGAAGAGCTAGAAGACCAGATTCTTTACTATCAAATCCTTTAATAACATACCTCCTTCCATGGTTATAGAAACTGAGATCAAATGCATTCATGACTTGTAATCAATGGAAGCATCAAGAATAGAACCTATGGGGGTGCCTGTGTGGCTCAGTCGTTAAGCGTCTGCCTTCGGCTCAGGTCATGATCCCGGGGACCTGGGATCGAGCCCCGCATCGGGCTCCCTGCTCAGCGGGAAGCCTGCTTCTCCCTCTCCCACTCCCCCTGCTTGTGTTCCCTCTCTCGCTGTGTCTCTCTCTGTCAAATAAATAAATAAAATCTTTAAAAAAAAAAAAAAGAATAGAACCTATATATTTCTAGTCCAGTCCTTCTTCTACTGTATCCCAAAGATGATAAATATTAATAAAAACTAGACCTCATTTCAACATGTCTCATCTGTTGATAATTATCAGTGATTTCCTTCGCTAGATTCAGTAACTGTTCTCAATCTTCATCTTATTGATTTCTCGGTAATGTTTGGCACTGGAATCATCTCTGGGGTCATATTTTGGAGAGAATATAGCTTTAGGTTTAAATTTCAGCTACATGTATACAAACAGCCTAATACAGTGTTGGCACTTATTAGACCCTCAACAAATCTTAGCTCCTCTCTCTTACTTCCAGTCATACACTATGTTGATTTTCCTCTCACTTCTGACCTCCCCCAGCTGGACCTGTCTCTACCCTACCTTTTTGCTAGATTTGTCATTTCCAAAACCCCACTAGAGGCTTTGTTCAGGGCTCTATGCACTTCTCCCTGTATTCCAATTGGTGCCTTCAATTGCGCTCTCTCTGAAAATGACTCAGGCGCACAGCCTAAGTCTTGATCTTGCATTACCCATGTCCTATATTTTTAGTAGCCTATAGACATCTGGAATGTTTTGCTGTCACCTTCATTCAGTATGTCCAAAATAACTCACTGTCTCTTTCCCCAAACCATTTTTCTTTACCTACAAGTGCTCCAGGCAGAGGAAACAATATGTCTGAAGACTGAAGGCAAGGGGAGAGAGCATGGCCATCTAAAAGAAATGACAGAAATTCAGAATGGCTGGGAAGGGGGGGTGAGGGGACAGGGGAGCCAGAAATGGTGATCAGGCCCAGATTCTTAGAGCCTTGAGCCACAGTAAGGATTTATGGCTTGATCATGAAACCCAGCAGGTCACTCTAACACTAAGGGACTGGCTATATAGGTGAAAGAGGCTAAAAAAACAGAAGGCAAGAGCCCGGCCACGTGGGAATTCCCCAGGCACATTGGGGCAGGTCTTGACTTCAAATGGGAAGCACTGAGAGCAGGTGGTGAACCTCCGGGGAATACTTCTGGAGTGGATACTGACCCCTATGTCTTGAATGAGGTCAGACCTCATAAAGTGGTCCATGAAGTCTTTCATCATTACCCTCTATGGTGGGATCCAAAGGCCCCTTGCCTGGCACTGAATTCCTCCCCAGAGGGAACATCCAGTGTAAGCTATTGGATCTTGAATTTGTACAACTCTGGCCCAGTCAGTATCTCTATCTCCTAGCATTACCCCACTTCAAGACTGACCTGAAAAGACCACTCACTCCAAGACTAGAAATGAGACTCAATCAGCAACACTCTTTAAGGCCACAGCAAAGTTCCTCAGGAACACAAGACAATTATTAAGGGTTCGGTGAAAGAAATCTGAAGGAAAGGGACGGTCTTTTGGAAATCCAGCCCCCTGACTGACCGTGACTGAGGTAGTGGATGGCAAGCCTGGCTGGCCTCACAAATCAGACTCTACTTAAGTAGCGACTGTCAACAGGGTGGTGAGGGAAAGGAGATTTAGTGCTCACTCCTAGAGCCATCATCTGTTGTGCTTCCGAGCATGTGAAAGATGATAAATCAAATAAGAATATGAATTGACACCTCTAATTTGGTGCCGAGTCATTCCATTTGCCATGGAGTCCTCGGAAATTCCTCGACAAAGCCAGGTGCCCTTCTCTTAAAATTACATAACCAATCAAATAATAATAAATTTATTCATTCCTAACATGAGAGTGACTCGTACAGATTTCACATTAGAGGGAAAAAAGTCTGACAGCCGAGGGGTCTCAACTGGTTCTAACGATCTAATGAGTAATTCTGTCCATTAAGGGAAGATGGGGCTTCCTGATTAACGTGGAACCTTAGCAGTGTTCTTAATAAAAGTTTTAATATATACTGCTGCTCGACTGGAGTCATATTTAATTAAAACCCTGAAAGCTCCAGGAGGGCCCTCTCTTCTGTTCCGCAGATGAGGTGATGCAGACCGCCACCACCTCCGGGGGAGTTAGGGAACAGTAGGGCAGGTGGGGGCACAGGGCTGAGGAGGCCTGGAGGGAGGGCGGCTGAGCACCTGCTGCGTGAGAAGAGGGTTCTGCCAGGGCCAGGTCCGCGGAGGGGGCTGGGCCAAAGTCTGACCACCTGCTCCATCTCCTCACTTTAGAGAGGAGAAAATGGAGGTTCAGGGAGCACTTTAAAAAGAACACTTGTTTTTTTGTGCATGAACTAGCATATGTCCCTGTCTAGGGTACTAGGGGTGACACTAAGACGTTGCATGACCCCAAAGCAAATTGTTCTCAGCCCAATATCTTTTATTAGGGATACCATGAGCGCTCACAGCTCCGCCTTATAAAGAAGGAAGGGAGCTGCCATGGATCTAAAGAGCAAAGGGCATTGGGCTCTGGATTTAAAATTACATGATGCTAAGTGAAAATCGTGGGCTATAAAAACAATACACATACACACACACACATACATACACACACTGATTCCTGTCATGGAATATATAATATATATGACCACTTATATACATTGAAAGAAGACTGGGAGGAAATGCTCTAAGATATTAATAGTGATTAACAGCCTCTGCCTGAAGAGATTATGAATGATCTTTATTTCCTTGTTTTATATATTTGTGTCTTTGATGAATATTCTATAATGGGTCTGAATTGTTTTTATAACAAAAATATTATAAACATATACTTTATGTTATACAAAATAATACCGTCTTCAATTATAAGGCACCACAAGTCGTGTCTTCTAATCCCTGTTAGAAAGTATATAGACACCTCAAACTCCATGTAAAAGGACACACAGAAAATCAAAGACCAAAAAAAAAAAAAAAAAAAAAATTCTCTACTTTAAAATAATGATGTCCAGGCACTTAAGCCGTATGGTGTGGAACGCTGTAAAAAGATAGAGCTGTGTCATCAATGGATAAGTTACCCTCAGAGGTAGCTTAAGAAACAGGCGCTGGCTTTAAAATGACCACAAAGAAAACCCGACAATAAAATTCACTTAAATATCTGACTCTGCAAAAAAAATATTACGCTCTGTCCTAGAGGAGTGCTATGTAATTGCAAAGCCTATGGTGTAACAAGAACATCCTTAGGATAAGGGGCAATCCCAGATGTGATGAAATAAAAATGTGAGCTCTTAAGTACTTTCTAATGTTTCAAAGTCAATGAGGGACTGGCTGCCACGAGTAGGGCAGTGGCTCTCTCACTGGGTAACACGTTTTTAAGCGGAAAAATCCCTTTGCAGGAGATAAGGAATCGTCATTATCGGAATTGTGGAGTACCAAAGGGACTTTTAGATTAAGCTGTTGAATGACTCTGCTCTTGGGGTACAAGAATGTGACCAGGTAATGATGTAATATATGGTGATTAACATAACAATAAAAAAATTAAAAAAAAAAGAAAAAAGAATGTGACCAGGACCTTGTCTGCAGGCCCAGCCGGGAAAATGCAAGTTCTCAGGGACCGGCCTGGACTAAAGGGTAGAATTTGAACTTGAACTTTCTGTTCAAGAGGGCAAACTGAGCATAAGCTGACTCCTCATTTTCCACACCAAACACAGGAAATGATAGAAAAATATTTGAGTGGGCGCCTGGGTGGCTCAGTTGGTTAAGCGACTGCCTTCGGCTCAGGTCATGATCCTGGAGTCCTGGGATCGAGTCCCACATCGGGCTCCCGGCTCAGCGGGGAGTCTGCTTCTCCCTCTGACCTCCCCTCTCATGCTGTCTCTCTCTCTCTCAAATAAATAAATAAAATCTTCAAAAAAAAAAAAGAAAAATATTTGGGTGATATGAAATAACAAATATATATCCATACTCAAAAGTAAGAAAGACACTTCTCACTAGACCAAAGTAGGGATTCCTTAAACCCCTAAAAGAAAAAAAAGGAAACCCATCATGGGCAATAGGGCCCATGTTTTTTGCCTGTGGTGAGGCCAAGACCATGATCATGAGGCTGGGGGCTAGGTTCTGATGCCCATCGGGGTTGCAGGACTAAGCTGTGTGGTTCTTCACTCCTCCCATCTTCTCAAGGTTGGGTGGGCGTGATGTCGAACTGCTTACCGGGGTCTAGGTGAGGAATGTTCCAGTCACGTGAGACCAGGACCCAGAGTTGTGTCATACCAGTGAGGATAGGGCTCAGAACCACACCACCCATCCGGGAGAGATTCAAACCAGTGGCCAGCACAGTCCTGGCCAGGAGCCACTTCTGCTCAAGCCTGGGGCTGAGGGTCCCCAAGCTTGTCTCCCTGGGATATCACCCAGGATATTCAGAAGCAAAACCCCTGGTAGAAGATGAGCTCACAAAGCAAATTCCTCAGGCCTGTGTGGGACAGGAACACCATGAGAGGGAGACAGCGAATAGAACTTACGTGAGGATTTAGAGAGACGAGAATAACCTTAAGTAGGCTTTCTAACTAGATATCTTTAAGAAACTCAAAGAGATAAAGGAGGCAATACCATCCATGGAAAAGACTAGAAGATACAGAATGAGAAGAGGTGGTTCCAAAACAAAACAAAACAAAAAGATCTGTAGAAATTCTGGAAATGAAGGCTATAAATGTAGAAGAATTAAATCATCACTTCTGTGGGAAACAAAATGCCGAGGCTGAAGACGTAGCTCCCGGCATTAGAGGAGAAGCCAATGGACGACAGGGACGAGGGCAAGAAGTGGGCTCTGAAGCGTGCTGGGAGACGGAGAGGTGGGCCGTCTAGACTGAGCCAGTCCGTGGAGCTGCCCACGTGCGGGCTGCCGCTTGTGAGTGGTGTGGTGCCGCAGTGGGGTGGCCCTGAGAGCTCAGAGATTCGGGCAGGGCTGAACTTGGTGGAGTCGGAGCTGGAGGAGATAATTCCGAGGGAGGGCCGGGGGCACTTTAAGAGCTCGGGTAGTAAAGAGACTATAACACAGAAATTAATAGAACAGAGAGGTGTGGTGGTGGCCAGGGGGGCGGGTAGAAAGGAACCCAGGTCATACATTTGGAAATAGGCAGCTTCGCTTGGAGAACTAAGAAAGGGCTAAGTCTCTCTACTGAAGCTTAACGGCAAATTCCTTGACAGGCGAGCCCAGAGAGACACCCGTCTGGGTGGAAGGGGAGAGGGTTGCTTGGGTCACTGGCTATCTTTGGTTAAAGGCTTCAGAATTGGGTTTGTAACCTATTTTTCTAATTTGTTGGCAATCACTCATTTCTGGAGCTCAAATTCACTGTAAAATAGTTCAAAATAACCAGAACTGCATTTTCCACCCAGTTGTGCCTAGATGCAGAGGAATTAGCTCTGTCCCATGCCCCTGTGAAAAGTAGTTTCCAACTAGCCAATTCAGAGCTTGGCAAATGGCTTCTGTGAGCAATACAGAAATATCAGGTGGGGGAACCAGAGAGTGGGAGCCTGGTGTTGCAACAAGCCCCAGACTTGTTCTAAGCACTTTACAAATTTTAACTGAAAACTCCATCAAGACCTTGGACACCAATTCTGGCTCCATCCCTGCTTAAGAACCTGATGCTGGTGCCTCAGTTTCCCCATGTGTCACCAGGATAATCCCGCCTCCTCTGCCCACTGTCAGGATATGAATGAGAAGACTTTGTGAACTGGGATGTGGAAGCCAGGCAGGGGTGGAGGAAAGGGGAGCCCCAGAGGCAGGAGGTACACCCCAAGGCCTGGATTCTTACTCTTTCAATTCATCTCATTGGCGGTGTCCAGAATACTAGTGAGTCTCTTCTCAGCATGGAGAGGACAGGACGGACTCATGGTGCTCGCTCAGCGTGTCTGAATATTCCATAGGGTGAGGACAGCTGTGGGGAGTTATCCCCTGAAGGAAAAGGAGGCAGGCAGAAAAGTCGGATGAATGGACTGCAGAGCAAGTCCAGAAGAGCGATGCTGGGTGTGGGAGACTCAGAACATGGTTTGGGCAGATTTCAACAAATAGGGTCCAGAACCTTGTCCTGGTCTTTGCTGTTTGGATGCCCCTTATCAGACTCAGAGCGGAAGCTTAAGTGGCCCATCAGGACTGAGCAGGAGACAGGAGCTCTGATGGAAGCATGTCCAAGGGGGCACGCAAGGAAGTTGGACGGAGCCAGGCAGAGGCCCAACGCTGCCTCCCAGGACACCTGACGTGTGAGAGGATAGGAGTTCAGCCTGGCTCAGAGTTCTCTGGGATGGAAACCTCTCACAGCTGGATGCTGATGTACTGGGAAGTTAAAGGCCTGCCACCTAGTGTATGTCACTCATTACCTGTCGACTGAGGTAACAGAAAGCTGGACAACCTTGACATAAATTGCATTTTGGGTTTTGTTTTGGTTTTTTTTTTTTTTTGCCCCTGATATTTTGCCAGCAGAATGGGGTTTGTCATTTTCTGAAGAAAATGGCTTGATTTTCCCTGATTCTCCTTGCAGCGGGCTTGGGTGGACACTGTCACAGTCCATTTGCCCAGGGAGTCCCCAGACCTGGGTCCCCTCCTAGCTCGGGATCTAACATGGATAAGCTTGGAGTAGAAACCCTGACCACAGACTCGTGGAGGGCCAGGCCTGGGGAGGGTCCGGCAGCTGCTGGGTCCAGTGAACTCTGTATCGACCTCTATGTCTGAATGTATGTGAAACATATAAATGGGGCTCTCTGCTGAAGCTGGGGTCCCCCCACTCATTCAGTCATTCTCAGGCCTGGAGACTGTTGGTATATCAAAGCTTTTGTGTTTCAGTTTAGGAGAGGTTAGGCGATGTGTCTAGGACCACAGGACAAGGGGGTAGCAGGAATGAATCCAGAACCCAATCACCCCACTCCCAGTTGTACAAAATTCCTGTTCTGCTTCATAATGTCACTGGCTCTCACCTGCCTCCCAGGGTAGGAAGAACGGTGATAAAGATCAGGATAGAGGCTGAACTACTGAAAATACACAATGACATTAAGGAAGGTACAGGGACCTTCCTCTCCTGTGTCACGTTTAGAGGCAAGATCATTCCCTCACGCTGGGGCATCACATTCTCTCTCAACTTCCTGGAGCATCTGCTTACCTGATAGGACTGTAAAGAAGGATAAAAAACCACTGCTTAGTTTATCAGTCTGAGCTATGATTCCTCTCTGCCTGGAACACTTCCTTTTTTATCCACTATATTCTGGCTAAATATCACTCATCCTTAAGTCTCTGTTCTCATTTCACCTTCTGATTCCCCAATTTAAGTATCTCCCTGTTATAATTCCTAATTACACCCTTTGTTTTCCTTCCTATGCAACTAGTAATTTCATAAAAGCAATTTGAATTATTTGTTTTGTATCCATCTCTCCCATCAACAGTAAGGCTAGGACCACACCCAGCAGTACCCCTTCTGTCAATCACAGGGGCTGGCGAACTCTAGCCTGCCTGCCAGATCTGCCCCATTGCCTGTTTCTGTAGGACCCAGGAGCTGAGAATAGTTTTTACATTTTTTAAGGACTGGAAAAAAAAAAAAAAATCAAAAGAAAAATAGTATTTCGTGACATGTGAAAGTGGTATAAAATTCAAGTTTCTGTGTCCATAAACAAAGTTTTATTGGAACACAGCCACGCTCATTCTCTTGCATATTGACTGTTTTCACATTATAATGGCAGAGTCGAGCTGTTATGACAAAGCAAAAAAAGCAGAGAAGGGCGATGCTAAAGTTCAGACATGTGTCAGGGATTAAGCTCAGACCTTTCAAACTCCTACAGAGTTTCCACTTACTGAATTTATCCAAACTGGCAACAAGGACTGCAAAAACCAATGGCCCAGAATCCAAACTGACCCCCACCCCCCAGCAGGTTTTCTAGATATCCGTGATAGGTAAATATCCCCCAGGACCTGGGATAAAAGGTGCTTTGTTAAAAGCCACTTTGAACACCTCCCTGAGAAAAGACACTTAAAGGGATAAAAGTGTTTTCAGTGAAAAGATGCCTGATGTGTTCTGTTTGTGCTGAAGCTGAGGTTGGTTTCCATTCTATTACAAAATGCAACAGCCCGAGGAGTTTCATGTTCTGACGCCACATTGTTCTGCTTTCAGCTCTTGCTTTTGTTCCTACTCACATCTCTGACATCGGAACAAAGCCACGGTCCTGTGCAGACAAATGTCCTTGGATTACAGTGCCTTGCTTCAGCTCATCCCGCTCAAACCAGAGCTATGTTAAGGTGGCGACACTGGTGTTAATTCAAGATTCTTGAAAGTTGGCGAATCCTCCCATCGATCACTGCTGTTGGGCTATTCTGGCATATTTCACTCCAACTAATAAATGCAGATGATGTTTAATGACAGTGGGGACCAGGGTAGTAGTTAGAAGAAGCTATGGGGAGCTTGAAGACAATAGTCTATAGCCCAGAGGGAACAATGTCTGAGCTGATGCCTTTGATCTCATAAACTCTCAGGATTAGAAGGGGCCTTAAAATGTTGTCCAGCCATTACGGACTCAATGTTTGTGTCCTCCTAAAATTCCCATGTTGAAGCCCTAGCCCCCAGCGTGATGGTGTCAGGAGCTGGGGCCTTTGGGAAGTGATTAGGTTTAGATGGGGTCACGAGGGTAGAGCCCCCATGATGGGATCGGTGTCCTTATGAGAAAAGAAGAGAGACCAGAGCCCTTTCGCTCCCTCTATGTCTCTGTATCAGAATGACCCTGCAGAGGAGGAGGTCGTCTATAGGTCAGAAAGAAGGCTGTCACCTGGAGCTGAATCTGCCAGGACCTTGATCTTTTCAGCCTCCACACTTGAGAAAGAAATGTTCACTGTTAAAGCCTCCAAGGCTACAATATGTTGTCATAGCTGCCCAAGCTAACACAACAGCCCATCGGCACACCCTAATTTTGAAGGTCCTCTCCACCGCCTCTGCTTGAATGCTCATGCGATGCCACGTCCCCACCCCTCGCACAAGATCAGAATGACTCCTGATCATTGGCTGAAATGTACTCCCTGTAAGTCCAACCTGATGGTCTTGGTTCCATCCTTTGGATTTCATAGGAAAAGCTTAATCTCCCTTCCATGAAGCAGCTCCACAATCACTCAACCTGTCCCCAGCTCCCACCCCCACTGCCACCTCCCCATAACCTCACCACTCTTCTCTTTCCAGACCCAACCAGCTATATTTTCTAACCATTCCTCATATGGTTCCAAGTCTCTTTTTTTGTCACTTAAAGCTTTCAACAGAGACAATAAGCAGCCAATGGGCTGGATGCTCACTTCATTTTCCCTCACTCTCTTCCTCATAGGACTGAAGGAATGAGAGAGGCAAGTAAGTAAAAGTCCTACTGGATAAGCCACAATCTGGACCATTCAGAGCTGCTCTCAATGTGGGCCCAAATGTTTCTTCTGGAAATGGCAGAAAGAGTGGATGTTACTGATCAATCACAGGGAACAGGGGAAGGACTCCAGGGGGGAAATGGAATCTAGATGAGCCATTTCAGGTCTTGGGCCTTTGTGCTCAACTACAAAGAATTTAAATATATTCGAGAGTGCTTCTAAGTGGAAGATAAAGAAACAGTAGCAACTGCCACATTGAGGTAGCTGGAAAGTGGGTATCCCTGTGGGCAGTTAGACTGAAGGAGAATGAGTTCACCTCTTGAGGCAGATTATCTGATTCAATGGTTGGCACATCTGGCTGTTGCCTATTTTCATAAATAAAGTTTTATTAAAACAAAGCTACACTCGGGGTGCGTGGGTGGCTCAGTCATTAAGCATCTGCCTTCAGTTCAGGTCATGATCCCAGGGTCCTGGGGTCGAGCCCCACATCGGGCTCCCTGATCCGTGGGAAGCCTGCTTCTCCCTCTCCCACTCCCCCTGCTGTGTTCCCTCTCTTGCTGTCTCTCTCTCGCTCAAATAAATAAAAATCTTAAAAAAAAAACAAAAACAAAGCTACACTCATCCATTTACCTATTGTCTATGGTTACTTTTTTGCTACAACAGCAGAGTTGAGTACTTGTGATACAGACTGTGACCCAGGAAGCCTAAAATATTTACTATTTAGCCCTTTCCAAAAAAAAAAGTCTGCCAACCCCTAATCTAGCATGCTACTTCCTATGTTGTATGCCTTGTAATGCTAGTCCTGTGTGATACTTCCCCAAAATATGTTGGGGGAAATTCTTCACCTGAGATGCCCCTCTTGGAAATTTCATGGCGATCATCAGCCTTTTAAAGGCTCCAAGAAGACCCATCAAACACCTCTATTTATCTTTGTTTAACTCAGCATTCCTCAGACTCACTTGACCCTATCAACATTCCATGGAGCCCAAGGAGCATACTCGGCGAAACACCAATCTTGTTGCTTATTACTGCTCTTTGAATTGATTTTCCTTCAGTTTTTTTCCTGAACCTGTAGACAAGCCATGCTTAGATTTTCCAGTCTCGTGTCAGTTACCCTGACGAGATCTGAGGGAAGGCCTGCGGTGCTCCCCTTAGGCCAGAGTGGTGCAGGTATACAGGGCCTTTGTACCCCGGAGGTGACTATATCAGGAATTGAGGGAAATCTCCAGTGGACCAGAGGATTCCCCCCTAATGTCATCATATTTTCCTTCTTTACTGGATCCTATGAGCAAAGAACATGATATCTCTCATAGTCAAACAAACAAAACCAAGCCCCCTCTGGAGCCCCATTCCCATGCAGTTAGCAACCATTTCTCTGCTGACACTTACAACTCCTCTGAAGCATTGTCTATACATATCTCCTTCAATTGCCTCTTCATATTCTCTCTTAAACCCCCTCTACTTGGGCTTTCTCCTCCTATCATTCCCCTGAAATGGCTCTTGTCAAGGGCACCATGACTTCCATGTGGCTACACCCAATGGTCAAGGCTCAGGTGTACTCAAAATATCTGCAGCATTCCACACAGAGAATGACCCTCCTCCCCAAAACACATCCTTCTCCTGGCTTCTGAGATCCCTCTCTCCTTTGGCTCCCCTCCTACCTCCTTGGTCCCCTCCTTCTCAGCTACTCCACGGTCACCTGCTTCTCCCTGACCTCTAACTGCTGGAGTGTTTGCTGACCTCTTGCTGGAGTGCTTTTCTCTATCTACATTTTCTCTGGGTGATCTCATTCTGTCTCATGGCTTTAAATACCAATGACTCCTACATTGCTATCTCCATCCTCAGGCTGGAATGTGCTTTCCCCAGAAATTTGCTTGGCTCACTTCTTTCATGTTTCTGCTAAAATATCACATTATCAGGACGGTCCACTCTGACCACCCCCTATAAATATATGTATAAATAACACCCCTTCACCCCTCGCCCCTCTGCCTGCCAGTGCTCCCTTACCACGCTTCCCCCCCCCCATCTTAGCACTTATTACCATCTGTTATCATCTACATCTGCTTGTTTGTTAGTTATTTGTTAGTTGTTTGTCTCCTGTCACTAGAACATAAGCTTCATGAAAGCAGGTGCTGTTTTGTTCTCTGCTATAATCCCAGGGCCTAGAACCCTGAAAGGCACATAGTAGGCACTTAGTAAATATTGTAGTCTGCACTGGGGTTGTAGAGTTCAACATGATTTCATAGCTGAGGGAGCTGAGTTTAGGTCTTTTTGCCTCAAATCACATGCTTGTTAGTGACAGAACTGATATTAGAAATCTGGTCATTTATTAAGTCTCTACTAAGTACCAGGCACTCTGGTGGACAAGGGGGACATGGGTTCCATTTCTGCTCTAACGGACTTTTTCAGTGAAGACAGACTTTGAACAGACAATGGTAACTTGCCCCTTGCCCTCCAGGCTAAGTTCTTTCCATGGCTCCTTGTTACCACCACCAAGACCAAGATGGTTAACCTTAGAGAAATAGCAATTACTCCTTCTTGGGGCATAAATTTTTGAGGATTCTGCAGCAGGAAATGAAGTTACATCTCCCATTCAAGACAACTTCCTCGGCTCTTAAACTATGCCTGTGAACAAGTGGTGGGCATCTTGTGTGGTCTCTGAAGAGTCCCAGTATCTACTGGTCTCTCATATTTGCAGTTTCTATTTCTAATGCCCATACCTTCTCTGGGTGAATGGTTTTAATTTCATTCACCCTTAATGGTGTCTAGCCCAAAGTATTGCAGCCTGCCCTTCCATTCTGAGAAGATTCTATTACACGGTGGCAAGCAGGGAGGGACAGAGGCTCTGTGAGGTCTTTATCCCATCCTTCTAACCCACAGAAGAAAAATGATAAGAGCTATTATTTCAGAGGTCTTCCCTCACTCATCTACACATTCAAAGTGAATAACATCTTAGAAGCCAGAATCTTCGATTTGGATGGGATCTGGAATGTCATATTGTCCCACCATTTTGCACCAATGAGGAGGCCCCTCCTTGAAACATCTGGGACATGTGGGTAACCTTCCTGTAAGCCCCTTTATCGACAAAATATATTCACTGTCATACAACTTGCCTTAGGTTGAGTCAAAGCCAACTCCCTAAAGCCTTCACACATCAGTCTTGGTTTTGTCTTTGAGACCGAGTTCCACATATAACTCACCTTCCACTTATTTGCCAGGTCTTCAAACAGGCCTGGGAGCAGGGAAAAAAGGCATTCATTCCATTCACATTGGACCTAGATACCAGTGTCACTCTGTTGGCAAATATAGATCAGTACATCTTTCTGTTTGCCCACAGGCTACAACATGAGGAGTATGAGGGGTTGCCATTGCCAGGGTGTGGATGGGGGATCTGAGGCATATGGATGGCAGAAGGCTCACGGTGGACAAATGATTCAGGGCGGCTCGTCCTCAGCTCTGACTTGGATCCCTAATGTATTGCACACTCTGGAGAAAGCTATTAAAATAACGACTCCAGGAACATTAGAATTCCTATTATTGAGAAAGATGCACTTTCATTTAAAGGGTTTCATTCTTCTCAGATGAGTTCTACTGTCTGCTTTCCCTTCATTCGAATCCCATGTTTATTATTTCCGCTCCACTGCTGGCCTGACAAAGCTAAAATTCCACTCACACCAGCCAGCAAGCTCAACTCCAGGTAGCAGCAGATGGAAGCACGTGGTTTGTTGGAGACAAAGGTTTCTCTCCAGTTTGGTCAGCAAGCCGAATCTGAACTGACAAGATCATAGCTCTACAAAAATAAGATCTATTAATTGTCCTGTGGAAGGAAAAGGTCATTGGGCAAATGTTACCCTGTATCTCATTTTACAGCTAGAGTCTGGGCATCAGCATCAAATCATTTCTCTGTAACTAGATTCTGCCTCTCAACAACAATTTTAAAAATGACTAGATAAAATCACGCTCCAGGTCCGCTTGTGAATTTTGTTCCTTGAATACATTTCACTTATGCCGAAATCAGTTTGGAGTTGCTGACACCGTACTTTCTCCTAGACCCCACTAAAAAATTTATTCGAAGTGTCTGGGACCATTAATTGATTCTCCCAGATCTCTGTTGGAGCCCATTTCTTGGGCTTCAGCTCCTAAGGAAGAGGCAAAGTTTCCCTCCTGTGACCTGGGTCACTAATAATGGCAGAGCCTGGGAGAGGGGCAGGTCGGGGGGTGTTACCTGTCAGTCCAAACACTGCACCTGACAGCCTTTGGGGGTGGATGGACTGCAAGGGCCGGCAGCAAAGAGCACCACCATCAGAGTCAGAGGTCTTCAGGGGCTGGAAGGTGTGGGACTAGGCATCGTGCACAGGGAAAGGAAGCTGCCGCAGAAGAAACTCTCTCTACCTCCCCTTGGGGGTTGTGGGGAGAAGCCACAGTGCTTTACCTCCTCGGGCTGGCACTCGCATATTTGCAGATTCAACAAACATTTCCTGAGCATTGACTACACGCCCATGCAAAGAGTAAACATTCCTTGAGGAATAGTACTTCCTCACCATAACTAAAGAGAGGTAGATTTTGAGGGTCCTGTTGTTCGTTTATCCGCTGTTAGCAGTTCCATTAAACACTTATGTCAGCCATCTTGAATCTTATGGGGAAGAAGGTGGATTTTGGATAAATAAATAAACAGATAGCAGAGAGACAAATAGGTTCTTCCTCTCTGGTGTCAGTGCCAGATCCGGGCAGGACGACTTGCCCCAAATCACACAGCTGGATGTGACAGAGTTGAGACTGGACACCAGTCTCCCTCCCCCCTCACCCCCCACTGCCTTCCAGGTGAACGACTGTTGAATGCCTTGGCGCTTATAAGATAACTTTGTGGTCACCATCTCAGTAGTGTTCGAAAAACCATCTTTGACTTTAATGTAAAAAAACAGTAAGAGAAATGAAGGCTTTCTAAATGTAATTTGCATCCTTCCCCTTCATTTTAACTGCAAGTTTGGTTTGTTTTTTTTTCCCCATCTCTTTACCTAGATGATCAATAAAGCCCCTGATAATTTTCATTTCATCCTGCTTTCTTGGTCTTGCTCATGGCTGCCAGTCATGTCCATATTTTAGGGCTCCATGCTTTATGACAAATGTAGGAATTCTATTTCTAACATGGCTAATTTCTCTCTGGTTCCCAAAGTTATCATGAGATGGAGCCGCACTGAGCCAGCTGAGGAGGAATCACCCTTGTCCAGGGGAGACTTCTCCCTGGTGACCATTCTCTTTCCAGCCACTGCTCTTCTGACCTTGTCTCTCTTTCCTTCTGGCCGCCAGCCCTGAAGGCTCGCCTGCCTGGGGAGGACTCCCTGATGGCAGCTCTCCAGGTGTTTTAGTTCACAGCAGGGGTGGCGGTGGGCATGGGAGAGCCCGGCAAGGCTTACTGAGGGGATGAATCTGGGAACAGGTGGTTTTGCTGTCTTCTGAAAAAGATTCCCTCCTTGACCTAAATCTGGTCAAGGTCCCCTAAGCCCTGTGAGCCTCGACCTTCCACGTGCCTCTTTGTCAGGCCTGTACAGCCCAAGTTTAGTAAAAATCCCAGCAAGTCGGGTTAGCCAGAGAATCCCCACCCTGGACATCTGGCCAAATTCCTCATCCCCTGCTCTCCTCCAGGGAGTGTCTGATTACCCCAGCCTGCCTTCGGCAAGACTCCCTTTAGGTCAGTGTAACCAGACTAACCCTACTCTGTTCCCAGTTCTCCATCCACCAACTGCTCTTTGGCAATAAATTCCTACTTTTCCTGGTCATATTTGGAAATGAGCCTAGCTCTATGCTGGGGTCTCTTTTCTCCTGTTGCAATTGTTACTGAGTAAAATCTCTTGTTACTGCTGTAGCTACTGTCCAGCTCTGATTTTCTCTGTCACTTCCACAGATACCTTTGGAATTTTAGAGTTCCAGACTACATGTCGCCCTCAGAACAACTCCCAGCCAGCGTGGGAAGGAAGGAATCAAAACGAATACAACACTTAAGGAGCATGACCTCCTCCCACCCTGGGTGTGCACATACAAAGGGGGCTCGGAGCCTCTACGGTAAGGCACTCTATCAAACATGAGCTTTATCAGAAAGGAAAAACACTGAGAGCAAGTTCATGAATTCTGGTCCTCTTTCAATTTTGGTCCCCAAGCTAACTGCTGAGTCATAAGTATTCTGCCATGATTGTGGTCACTGGTAGCTTTCTGTAAATGAACTTAAAAAACTTTATTAACTCAAATTATTTTTTAAATGTCTGTGCCAAAAGGAAGCCTTGAGCTAAATTTAGTGCTCAACTGAAATCTTAAATTTATCCCAGATGCCTGGCATTTCTCATTCTCTGCTTCTTTTTATTACTTTTGGCTCCCCTTCTACTTTTAATTGTCAAGGTTTATTTGAGATTTAACATAATAAACTGCTTCTATCCCTTTTGTATTTCTCCTTATGAAGTCAAATTAGCTAATATTTTCAGATGTTGACACTTCCTTTCAAAGAATAGGTCTTTTCTGTAAAAAAAAAAAAAAAAAATCAGCTTCGGAGAAAGAATGTAAATGGAAACAGAGCCCCCTGGCTTGGCCACTGTTCTTCCCTGCTGTGGACATTGGCTGACTTGATCTTTAGCAGGGGCATGGATCACATTGGTATACGAGCATCTTACAAAGTCTGTATCTCCTCCACTAAGAAAATAAAACCCTGTTCTTCATGGATAGGAGATTTTGAACACCAGGTCGTGGGCCTGAGTTCAGTGTTCTTCCACAAGAAACACACACCATTTTATACCATAAAATGAATTTGCACTGTCCAAACGGAATGGTTTCAAATACTGCCAAACGTGATTACCAAGATTGATTTACTCCTGTCCTCTGATAACCTGGTTACTTAGCTTTGTGCGGGTTCAGCTGGACTGGCTTTTCCCTGTGGCTAAGTAGAGACAGACCCACTTTTGGCAAGTCAGGGAAAAGGTGAGCTCTGCAGAACAGGGACGACTGGGCAATAAGGCAGAAGCCAGTGCTGGCTGCCTAACCATCATCTTGCATCCAACCGGTGACGATCCAGCCCAGGCTGTAGGAGACTCACCAGGGATGTCAGGGCTCAGGAAAAATGGGTAAGAATAGGAGCAGAGTTACCTTTCCTCTGTCCTACCTATGGTTCCTCCCTAAACCAATGTCCTGCTTTTCTTGGACCCCTGAGTCCTTAGGTGCCTGCTGGCCAGGGCCACCTGGCTCCCTTTCCTTGACAGCCACCCCTGGTTGGCACCAGTGAGACCTGGTGTCCAACCCCAACTCCACCACATGCCAGCTCTGCGTTCCTTGACCTCTTGGAAGTTCAGTTTGTTCAAAGGGGAGAATAATCCTTGCCTCACAATTAAATGTAATCTTATCTCAAAATGAAAACAGGATATCAAAAAGATATCTGCACTCCTGTGTTTACTGCAGCATTATTCATAATAGCCAAGATACGAAAGCAACCTAAGAGTCCAAAGATGGATGAGTGGATAAAGAAGATGTGAGATTATACATACATACATATATATACGCATGTGCACACACATAAATACACAATGGACTATTATTCAGCCACGGGGAAAGAAGGACATCCTGCCATTTGCAACAACATGGATGATCCTGAGGACATTATTGTAAGTGAAATAAGTCAGACAGAGAAAGACAAATACTGTATGATCTCACTTACATACGGAATCTAAAAAAGACAAACTCAGAAAAAACAAGGAATAGAGGGATGGGTGCCAGTGGTTGGGGGATGAGAGAAATGGGGAGATGTTGCTCAAAGGGTACAAACTTCCAATTATAAGATGAATAAGTTCTGGGGATTTACGGTACAGCAGGGTGATTTTACTTAACAATACTGTATCATATATTTGAATGTTGCTAAGAGAGATCTCACAAGTTCTCACTGCAAAAGGGAAATGGTAACAATGTGACAGGATGGAGGTGGTAACCAACACTATGGTGGTAACTAATACTATGGTGGTAATTATTTTGCAATTTATAATCAACAAGTACCCTAGGAAATAATTAAATAAAAATAATTAAATAGGAAAAAAGTTGTAAAAAATTTGTAGCCTATTTCATGTGCCTGGCATGATGGTAGGCCACCAGTAAAGGCTCAGTTATGGTAAATTCCCTCTTTCTCTATTCTCTGGTCCCTGCCCCTTTACAGACTTATCTAGTTTGTCTCTTTTCTGCAAGGATCCCCACTCTGTAGGTTGACAGCATATTTCATTCACTGTAGATGATTCAGAGACTGACAAATATTCTCTCCTTGCCCAAGCTTCAGTCAGGCTCTTCTGAGCCCACTAGACCTTAACCTTGGCCCCCTGTGCTGTCTTTGGCCTGCCTCACCACATCTTAGCCAGAATCCTGCTAAGTCAGTTTAGGAAGAATCCCCCTACCCTTGATGTCTCCTCTGGGTGCTTTTCCATCCGACCCCCTCAACCTGCTCCCTGGCTATAAATTCTCACATGTCCTTGTTGTATTTGGAAGTGAGCTCCATCTCCCTTATTGAAATAGCCTTGAATAAAGCCTTCGTTACCATTTTAACAAGCATCAGAATCATTTTTCTTTTTTTTTTTTATAATTATTTTATTATGTTATGTTAGTCACCATACACTACATCATTAGTTTTTGATGTAGTGATCCATGATTCATTTTTCTTTAACAGTACATGCCAATGATTGTTGCCATCATCTTTGCTCTCTTTCAGGGATCAGGAGATCGTGGGATTTGTCCACCTAGTTCCTGGGTGAAAATGCAGCACATCCACAGTCATGTGAGAATTCTTCTGTCCTGGCATCACAGTTAGGCTGGGAAGACCTACGGTTATATGGTGTCTACAGGTAGGCGCTCTGAGGTCAAATGGGGAGGGGTGCAGAGTCTGCTCCAACACATTCCTCAGTCCCCTTCCTCGGGGTCAACATGGTGAACTGCTGGGGAGGGGCTGGGCCAGTCCTTTAGAAGCTGCTCTTCATTTCTGACCCACATTCAGCCCAGTTCAGGGCAATCACACCAGCCTTTATTTAGGGAGAGGTCTCATCTTAGGAAACCAATGTTTCAGATCAAAGGTCAACCTCAAAATCCAATCCAGAAGCAATTATAGTAGTGTTTTAAGAACCACAGTTGAGGTTCAAAGTCTAACTTTTTTCTTCTGAAACAACTTGCTTCTGCCCTTTGACAAACAAGGTTAAGTCTCAGGGGAACTATAATACGATTTTGATTTAAAATCTAAAGCTCAGTGCTCCCTTCAAGTTGTCATCAGTTTGTCATACTGCTTTGTTTAAAAAAAAAAAAATCAAGGTCAGTGGGCATGAGCTCTGTCATCTTCCTTCCCCTCCATTTCAAGGTTGCTCTGTCCCTGAGCCCATTTGTCCTCATTTTGGGGGAAGAAGGTCCCTCCTTCTTTCCAGAGTTAAACCTTCCCTCTGTGCTCCCACCCTTTCCACCCTCTCTCCCTCCAGGATGCTCCTCAGGCCCTACTTCTCCTCCCCTATCACATGCTACCCCCAGGGCAGAGTTGTCCAAACTATGAAATAGGTGGGTACTACCAGTTATGTACAAGATGATGAAAAAATAAAACACTTTAAAAATAGTTATACACTTATTTGAATATGTGTTAAGAAAAAAATTACATAACTAGCATGTCAAAGCCATAATTCTGCAGATATTATCACTTTAGATGAGGTTAAATATATTTAATTTTATTAAATAAAGCTAATTGACTTCTAACAATACCAAGTAAATGAGAGCAGGAGTAATATGGAGCTTTGGAAACAACGGACTGAAGTTTGGACAGTCTTTGCCCAGTAGAAAGCCCTGGACCGGCAGACAGGAGTCCCTCTTCTGCCACTCACTCGCCACGTGGCCTCAGGCCAATGCCGTAAACTCTCTAGGCCTCCTCTGGGATCATCTGTGATCTCATGGGGCTTGCTCCTTTCCTCATTTACAAATATACTTGGTTTTTCCCAGTATGGGAGAAAAATTCCAAAAACCGTTCCTTGGGGTGCCGACCCCTCAAGTTCTAGTTCTCCTAGTGCTCTCCCTCTGTTTTGAGGGTGCGAATTCTGAGGGTTCTGCATTTTTCACCCCTGCTCCCTTGAAATCCCCCCAGTATGCCTGCCAGCTTTTTGAACCCATTGAAAGAGCCCTCATCAATGTCGCCATGACTTCCCAAACAGCAAGCAGCATTGCTAGTGTGGAACTTCTAGAATAATACCACTCACATGGGCTTTGAGAAAGGGGCCTGGGAACCTACCCTGATGTATGGTGGCCGTTACCCCAGAAAATTGGATTCTGAGCTCCTAGCATCTCATTTACAAGAAAACTTTTAGAACCGTCATAGCTGAAGACCCCTACTGGATGGTCAAACAACATGCAGTGGGGGTCCCCGGGCTGCTGCCCTCACTCAGCACTGCTGTTTGCCTTCTGGGGACAGGAAAGATGCTGGAGGAATGCCAGGAAGCAGCCTGTAGGGCATGGGTGTATCAGTATGGGCTGTGGCGGGTGCCTCCACCCACACTGAGGGCCTCAGAGGGGCATCAAATTGGGGCCGTCATGGGCAGCAGTCCCAAGAGGAGTTCTGGGGTGAGCAAGGACAAGCAGCTGAGTTTCTGGGCTCATTACTTGTCTTTCCAGCCTTGGACCAAATGGCTCCCTTTCTGCCTATCTCAATCTCTTACTGTGCTAAATGGCAATAATTAGAATTGAGGGTAAGAAAGAGTTTGTTAGTTTGCTAGGGCCACTGTACAGAAGTACCCCAAACCAGGTGACTCAAACAGTAGAAATGTATGGTCCTGGAGTTCTGGAGGCTAGCAGTCCCAAATCGAGGTGTTTGGGCAGGGTTTGCTCCTTCTGAGACCTCTGAGGGAAGGATCCCTTCCAGGCTTCTCTCCTTGGCTTGTAGATGGCTGTCTTCATGCTCACACAGTGATCTCCCTCTATGTGTGCCTGCTCCCAGATCTCCCCCTTTTACAAGGACACCAGGGGCCCACTCTCCTTCAGTAGGACCTCATCTTAATTAACTACATCTGCAACAACCCTGTTTTCAAATCCCGTCACATTCCAAGGTGCTACATTTGGATTTGGGGAGGGGCACAATTCAATCCATCAGACTTGAAGAACTGAGCAAGGAGACAGGGCAGCACATTCTAGACCTGGCTCCGCCACTAAGCAGCTCTGCTGTGCTGGGTATTTCTCTTGGCCTCGGGCTTCTCACCTCCTCAGTCTGAAGGTAAGGCTAGATCGTCTCAAAGGCCCCTCCAGCTCGAACAGCCAGTTGCTTCATCATCTCATTGAAATGGATCCAAATGTTTGCAAAGCATTTAAAACTTCTTACACGGAAGATACAGTATAAACACTAAGAAATAATAACCCCCAAGCTTCCATAGAAAGAGTGCATACAAATTGGAAGTGGTTTTCAAACATTATTTCATTAATCCTTACAAATCCCCTGTGAAGTAGTACTATTAAATAGCAAACTGACAATTGTGCTATAATCTGGTCAAGTAAAAGAACAATATCTCAGACAAGATAATAGCAGACTTATCTGCCACAGAGGAGGGCTGAATATGCAAAGGCCATGAAAGTTGGAAACAAATAGGAAATTTCATCTCAGGTGGCTTCGAAATAGGGGTTGGAAATGAGGCTTTGGCTGCCATCCTGGGACTTTCCAAAAGAGGGAGGGGAGATTTATGAGCAGACTTTCCAGAAAGCATGCATCATTCATGGACTCTAATTTTTCATGCATAAATGTTTGAGCTGATATTTAAGATCTAGGAAATCTTCTGGGAGGGAATTATATTGTTTTCCTGAGGTGAGAGAAAAAGTGCTGCCCTAGATTTTTTTTTTTCTATGTACAAGGTGGCTAGAACAAAAATGTAGGTGACATTGTTATGGAAATGTGGCCATTTCATAGAAGCCCTCCCTCCCAGCCAGGCAACTGGGCTCTTTCCTGATTCTCACCAGCTTTCAGAGACAGCTGATCAGAAGGTGCATTCTATCCCAGGACAACTGATCCTACTCTACCTAGAAAACAAGATGAAGGAGACATTCCAAGGCAAGAGTCAACCCTGGGCAGTGGGACAAAAGGTTCTCTCTATGCCTGGACTTGCACAAACACTCTCCAATATGGTGGATGATGGAACAGGCCCAGAAGATACTTCTTGCCCACGCCCAGCCTTAAAGAGCTCTCTCACTGGCCAGTCTTCTGCCCTGAAATTCAACCATTGGAGATTTTTGAGTTTGCAAGATTTTCTATTTCCAAATGACCTCCTTTAAAATCCAAATGCTCCTGGAGAAGTGAGGGCTGAACCTCTTAACTAATCACTACCATCTTAGTATGAGAGGGCTTGGCCAATCAACCTTCTCTATGGTATTGTGAGATTACTTAAAAGAGAAGTGGGTGGGGCAGGTCCCCAAACCTGTGGAGAAAACCAGGAAAGAGAAGAACGAAAAAGGGTGCAGTGGGGGTAGTGGGAAGCCTCTGAAGATCGTCTCTGCCAGCCTCACTGCTCTGCCACCTGGACTACAAATAGGGGTTAACCTCACTTAGTGAAGCAGCAACACTAATAGTATACAGATTAACTTTATTTAGTGAAGAATCGTCATGGCTAAATTCTTTTCACATTTTAATACTGTGACCCAATTGGTAAATCTGATTATATGCAGTGAGCAACTCTCTTGCAGGGTTCTACTGAGGCTGCTTATATTATCAAAAACAAATTAAGAAACAAACAACCTTTAAGACTGTAACATTAAAGGAACCCAGCTTCTCTGCTGACCTGGCCTACCCTCACCTCTCAACATTCTTTCAACCATACCTACGGCTAATTTCTTGTAGTTCTACAAGTGTGCCAGCCCCTCACACCTCCTCTGCACATGGAATCACCCTCCACCACCTTCCATGGCTAACCACTATTCTTTATTCAAGACTAACTCAAGCCCTCCACTTCCAGAAAGCCTTCCCTGACTTCCAAGCTAGGTGAGGGTCCCTCCCCTGCACTCTGGGAGGGACTTATCCCTCTGGTTTTAATTGTTAGCTTGGTTTCCAGTTTCCTCCTCTGGAGCACAGGCAGAACCATTGTTCTCCATCTCGGCATCCCTAGTGTGAGACCCCATCCCTGCACTTAGGAAACGCTCAACCATATTTATCGTGAATGAAAAACTTTTTTACCTATTAAATTTGCTGATTAAAAAATGACAGGACTCAATTTGGTGAGGGTGATTTAAAGCACTTATCTTCTATGTTGGAGATATAAATTGATTCAAGCCCTTGGAAAGCCATTTGGCATATCACGAGCAATCGCAACTTCATGGCCTTTGACCCTGATACTCCTCTTCTGGGAATCTATTCTCACAATAAGATAAACTATGAGAAAATGATATCCATGATGATTTTCAGGACAGTGCTATTTAAAGTAAAAAAAATACCTGGAGTGAACTTAAATGTCCACTAATAGAAGAATGGTTAAGTGCAATCTGATGCAATGTTTCGCAGCCATTGAAAATCATAGTTACAAAAAAGTATGTGCAATGTGGAAGAAAATTATGGTAAAACATTAAATGAAAAAGATATAAAATGCATGTAGGATGATTAAGATAATGTAAAATAAGAATAATAGCTAACACATACATGGTGGCTCACTTGAACACTGTTAAACTCTCTAAATTCTCACAATGACTGTGTGTGGTAGGTGCTGATGAAGATTCTCCCCTTGATCAAACTCTAGGCAGGCTCTTCTGAGCTCTCCTTTTGACCACCCCCAATCTGGGGTTCCCATGTCCTTCTTTGTAAAGTCCAGTTCTAGCAGGAATCCTGTTAAGCCCGTTCAGCCCAAACCCCTCAATATCTGTTCTGGGTCCTCAGCCTCCACCATCCCATTTAATGTCTGATCTGCCCTCAGTAAGAATCCTGTTAAGTCAGTTTAGCTAGAATCTTCCCTCACCTAGGGTGTTTCCTCCATCCACTGACCCCATCCTGCTCCTTGGCTATAAATTCTCACTTTTCCTTGTTGCATTCAAAGTTGAGCCCAATCCCTCTCCTCGACTACAAACTCATTATGGTAGGTCCCTTCTTAAATAAAATCTGCCTTACTGTTCTTTCACAAATGTCAAGAGGAGCACCTGGGTAGCTCAGTTGGTTAAGCGTCTGTCTTGGGCTCAGGTCATGATCTCAGGGTCCTGGGATCGAGCCCCGCATCGGGCTCCCTGCACAGCAGGGAGTCTGCTTCTCCCTCTCCCTCTGCCCCTCCCCCCACTCAGGCTCATGCATGCTCTCTCTCTCAAATAAATAAAATCTTAAAACAAGTCATGAATAATTTTTTTAACAATGCCATTAATATCTCCATTTTATAATGATGAGGGCAGAGGCACAGAGAAGTTAAGTAACTTGCCCTAAATCATACAGCTAGTAAGCAATAGAGGGTGAATTTGAAATCAGTCTGTGTCAAGAGGCTGTGCTCTTGACCACTAGGATAGAAAATTCATCCAGAGTTTGGAAGGAAATAAACAAAATGCTATTGCTTTAAAGCTATGAAAATATAAATGAATTTCTTTTATTTCCCTGTATTTAAAATTTTCTATAATGTGCTTATACTATCTTTACAAAAGAACAAAATTTTAAATAAAAATTTAAAAATTAATCATAATATATAAATCTTCTTCAAATGTCTACTTGCAAAGCATGTTTACAACAGTTGTTCAGTTGTTGGGTTAAATATTCTGGGGCTGTCTTGAATTAAAATGTTTAAATACTAAATTACCTGATGTATACACAGATATACATAAAGCTAAAATTGTATTTCTGCTCATGTATTTTTTTTCCTTTTCAATAAAGTGTATTCACTGTAATGTGTAACATAAGAGATTAGATGTTTATACCCCAGCAAGACTTCATAGAAAGAAATCAAATAGGAAAAAAATCCTTTGTCAAGCCATGTGTCCTGCTTTCAGATTGCAAAATATGCTCACTGCAGAGTTGGGGGCATGTGAAGGAAAAAGGGCTCCCCTCCTGCTCAAACCCTAGTCTTGCTCTAGGTGAGAACAGGAACCCCAAACCAAGTCCTGGGGCTATGTAAGGGGAGGGGCTATGTAAGGGGAGGGGCTATGTAAGGGGAGACCAGAGTTACGTCTGGACCCTTAAATTTCTTCCAAGTTCATCTCATTTGGGGTCTCTAACAAAGGAGAACCAACCCTCTGGAAATCCTTGAGCTCTCACACAGAAATGTTTCTGTGTTACAAAGGAAGGTTTAATGTCTATAAGAGGAGTGCAAGAAATTCTAAGGGGAAGGAGGGCAGGGGAGAGAAAGGGGATGCCAGGGGGAGGGCCCCCCTTCCTCTTTGGTGTTCGTGCTTGCAGAACAGAAGGGCCGATCCTGGTTTGGGGGAGATATTCCTGCAGAGCAGGGTGAGGAGGAACATCCCGGATACCATCACCTTGACTCAGTATCTAAGGTTCCTTGTTCCTGTGCTCTGTCCACGCCCCGCTCCAAGGCACTGTAAATAGAGACATTCGTTCACCTGGGTTTTATGGGGTGGGTGTTCACTGTGGGCAGAACCTGGTGCTGGACGAGGTGGAGGTGCCTCATCCCCAGAAGATAAATACTCACGGGGGCGATGAGATGAACACCCGGGTAATAAGCTACCTCAGAGTCCCTACTGTGTGGGACCCACAGTGGCCAACCTGAGTGGTGTGGGCCCAAGGAGCCCTAGGTCAGCAAAGCTTGGGGTGTGTGTAAGGATGTAAGGACGAGTGTCTGTAGACCCCAGAGAGGCTTTGTGGGAAGCAATTTCACTACTTTATATTATGTCATCTTCACCAACATCCTCTATTTGCTTTCTTGATTTTACAAATGAGAAAATTAATCCTAACAATTACATAGCTAGAAGGGGGCTGGAGCTCGACTTCAATATTAACTGTTTCACTTCAAAATCCATGGGTAGAGGGAAGGAAGAATGCCCACACTTGGATGTGTGTACATGTGTATGTATGTATGTATATATGCGTGTATATAGTCCCAG
Organism: Zalophus californianus; assembly: GCF_009762305.2. Taxonomy (NCBI): domain Eukaryota; kingdom Metazoa; phylum Chordata; class Mammalia; order Carnivora; family Otariidae; genus Zalophus; species Zalophus californianus. The sequence goes on from NC_045602.1 coordinate 24,437,716, forward strand.
AAAATGTTCCAAACTGTTTGAATCATTTCCCATTTACAGAGCTCTCTCCCTCCAGGTACTTAATTTGACTCTCTCAATCGCCCAGCAAAGTAGCAATTATAATTACCACTATTGAACAGATTAGAAAACTGATAACCAGGGAGTATGAGAGATAAGTGAACTGGTGAGGGGCAAAGTACGTGTGCGAACCCACTTTTTCTGCCAATCCCATGCTCACTACACTCTCTCATTCATCCTGCAAACCTTCTCTGACTGCTACGGGCAGGCCAGGCTGGGGACAGGCCCTGGAGACACAGAGAGGAATCCAGTTCTGCCTCTGCCTGGTGCGGAGAAGGTCCCCCATGCTCTGCAGGCCCCGGGGGCAGGGGAGGAAGGGGGTGAGACAGGACACATTTGGGGCCTTTAGGCTCCACATGGCAAGCGAAGATAAGGCTGGGGAGGGCTTCAAGGACCCCTCAACTGGCACCTTAAAACATGGGTTTGTCACAAGGCCAAGACAGGTGAAGGCATCTCCATCAGAGTAAATAACACCTGCAAAAGCAAAGAAATGAGGAGTAGTGCAGGGCTCAGGAGAACAGCCCACGGTATGTGTTATGGACTAAATGTTTGTGTCCCCATCAAATTCCTATGTTGAAGCCCTGAGCCCTAGTGTGATGGTCTTAGGAGGAAAGGCCTCTGGGAGGCGATTAGGCTTAGATGAGGTCATGAGGGTGGAGGTCCCATAATGAGCTTAGTATCCTTTTAAGAAGAGGAAGAACCCAGCATCGCTCTCCTGCTCTCTCTCTCTACCACCTGAAGACACAGCGAGAAGGCAACCATGTGCAAGGCCGGAATAGGGCCCATACTAAACTCCTGACCACACTGGCACCCTGACCTTGAACTTCCCAGCCTCCAGAACTGTTATAGCAGCCCAAGGAGACTAAGGCTGTATGCATTTTCCACTCTACTTCTCTGCTTTGTATATGGCTGCCTGCCAGCAAAACAGGTCTCTGCAGAAATCATGGCGGAAGCCCAAATGGAGTGGGAGAGACTCGCCACGAAAAGAAAGCCCCTCTTATCCGTGCCCCAGCGATCCAACATCCCCACACCCAGGAGCTACTCCAAAGCACTCACGGTCTGCCCGCTGCAGTTAGGAGACCTGCTGCTAGAAGCCTGGCTGCAGTTTCCAAAAGAGAAAGATCTCAGTGTCAGGTAATCACACCCATCATCCCTAATGATGCTTAATGCCAGGCGCCACCGTGGCTCTGAGGCCTGGCTGACGCAGGGAGGCTCTGCTGGGCAGGATGCTCTCTGGAAGGCCAACAGCAGCCTTTTCCAGACCACCGCGGCTATGTTTTATAAAAAGATCTCTCTCTAGCCCAATTAGAACGGAAAATTCTCCTCCGTTCTCTGGTGTCCTCCGGCCCCAGCTGCCCTCTGCCCAGTACCCAGAGGACAACACATCATTCCCTTGATTCCGAAGTAGGGCAGTTTGCAAGGAAGGACATTTGCGGGCTCTTTGATCCCTCTCCCCCCAAACACAACTCACTGCTGATGCTGTGAATTTCTGCGGTGGAAGGCAGGAAGCCGCTTCCCACTTCCTAACTTAGCAGATGAAGATGATTATCGTATCTCTGTTGTGTAAATGGCCGTGGGCCAGGGAACGGCCGAAGCGTTCAATCCGCCCAACTCAGGGCTCATGCCGCGCACACGTGTCTCTGGCTGGTCTACCACCAAGACCCCCACAGGAGAGAGAGCAGGAAAGCATGAGTCACATCTTGTTTGTTGAAAGAGGAAGATGTCCCAGGACCTTTTGAAGGGGGGCAGGGGGTGGAATGATGAATATTTCAAGTTCTATGAATCAAATATGAATTGAACTGTAATCAGGGTTTAAAGTAGATGGCTGCATAATAAGTGCTAAACAATTCATCTTTCTGTCAGGCAGCAGAAAGTAATTTATTCATTACCATTTAAGCAAGAAGAGATCTTGTGTGTTTAAAGACAGAAAAGTTTAGTGTGCTCTCTTTTACAGGGCACTGCAAAGGGCCCAGGTCGAAAGAAAGTGCTGGAAAGGGAAAAGCAGTGAAATAATCTGTAGAACATCCAGCCTTGACTTGGCTGGGGAAATATCATTAATTCTCTTTCAGCATCCAGTGGAGAAATCAACAGGGCTTAGTTTAAGAATTCTTCAGATGATGAACTGGTAAATTCAGGAAAGCTTGATCTTACTTTATGCATCTCAGGCAGTCCCTAAATAGCTATGTGTAAAGTTAAAAGGTACGTATTAAGTTACATTCTTTTCCCTTTGACTTCCATTATGATTTCGGAGATATGTTTCCTTGAGACCCCCAAATACAATAAAAGCCCATTTAGGCCTCTTATGATTCACTGCAAGCATTCTACCTTTGTCAACATGCAATCTATGAGCATTAAATTGTTCCACAAATCCATAAGAAAAATTTACACTTTTCTATATAATCTTAGCACATTCAGGATAAATCCCATGTATTCTCCATTAAAACATGTTATATAGCTAATTTTCATTTTACTGCAATTTTTCGTGACTCCATGGGGCTTAAATGTATCATCAGCCATAGTCACCAGGAGAATTCTTAAGGATTTCAGCCAAACTTATGAGCTGGAGGAACCATATGGTGGAGTTTTCTTGGACAGAATTCAGTCGTACTGCTTTACAAGTATTATACCGTATTCATTTGTTATTGCACAGCAAACACCATGTTGTATTATAAAGAAACTGGTGTACAGTTCTGTTTTAAAACTTAGTGGAATTCTGTTTAAGATGCTTCAGTCAAAAAAAAAAAAAAAAATGTCTGGCCACCTTAATAACTAAACCCAAATCTTTGGCAAAGACCGGACTGTAAAAGCTGTTTTCTCTAAAATAGTTCATGTATAATCCCAAGCAACTCAATGCAAATAACTTTTAAGTGAATGAAGCTTTAAAGGAGAAACTATTCAAATACAGAAAAATCTGTAAAAAAAGAAAATACCATAAGAAAAGAGTTACACAATTCAGATTTAGTATGTTCAAGACTCTGTGATTTCTGTCTCTCCTCAGAAACTGGGGAACTGCCACCACAAACAGAGAATGAGCTCATGCACCGGGACGAGTCATTCTTTCTAATGTACACAGGATGCAAGGAAACAAAATAAAAGTTGAGCCTAAGACTGCCACAGAAGTGTTTAGAAGGCAAAGTTAGAGACTTCTCATAGTAAGTTGCAAGTTGTCATTTAGAGGGCACGTGGGGTTCTGTCGAGTTACGTGTGCACTAAAGCAATGGTGTCAGACCTGACGTGGACACCATGGGAGAATCTCCCCTTCACACATGCTTCTGGGTGCTTAAGAAGCCCCACACTCGTACCTAATCTACAGGACTACTGCCTATTAACTATGATTAAAATAATCTGTCAGCTCAAATATTTAAACCTCTATTGTGTTTTACAAAGTAACTCTGTAGACAAGTGCTAGAAAGTTCAAGAGCCTAAGGAAAGAACGGAGCAAGGGGAAACTCGTTTTCTAATCACAGGTTTTTGTTTTATTTTGTTTTTTTTGTTTTGTTTTGTTTTTTGGGTTTTTTTGAGAGAGAGAGAGAGAGAGAGAGTGTGAGCAGAGGAGGAACAGAGGGAGAGGGAGAGAGAGAATCTCAAGCAGACTCCGCACTGAGCATGGAGCCCAACACGGGGCTCGACCTCATGACCCTGAGATCATGACCTGAGCTGAAATCAAGAGTCTGACGTTCAACTGCCTGATACCTCCAGGCGCCCCAAACTGCAGGTATTTTTCCAAGCAGACATCTGTGATCATGAACAGATACACAATGGCCTCTAAGAGGAGTTTCATTTGTTTTAATCTTTCTTGAAATGGAATATTGAATTTCCTCACAGAGTAGTCAGAGTTTTCTTTTAGGATTTTTTAAACTAAGCTTTATAGGAGAATCTTAAATTGAATAATCTTTAATTGCTCTCATAATTCTTTCTGTTACATCAAGCACAGATTCCAAGGAACCACAATCCACAGCACTACTGTCCACTTAGTGGCCACTATCTATCTTCCGGCAACAGCAACATCAGACATTATTGAGTTGCCAGGCGCTGTGATAAGTCCTTTACATATGTGATCTCAATTAATCCTGGTAACAACTGTCTGAGGTGAGTACTATTATCATTCCCATTTACAGATCAACGCTTGGAGCAGTGCACCACGCTGTGGCGGGTCATGGCTCAGGACAGGAATGCAGGTCAGCCTGACTCCACACTCACAGTTTTCACCATTAAGCTAATTGGAAACAAGCTGACCCTGAAGAGGTCCCCTCATGTTCCCAGACCTATAAAATGATGGGCGGACCTGAGGGGCAGTCGAGGACCAAACAAACACAGTTCCTGTTCTACTTCCTCCCCCCACTGCCCATAAAAGCCCTTTAATAATAAAGAGTAAGACATGTTTTGGGTAGTTCATGTTGGTTGTCTTCCCAATGCACCAGAATACAATTCACCGTCTAGACAGAAACTTGATTGAACGTTCATGGCCACGTGTACCTTCAAATCCTGGCAAGCGACCCGGAAGAGGGGGAGGTGGAAGCCCAGTTGGTTGGGGAGCAGCAGTTGTGGAGGCTCAGGAGGGTCCCCAACGTGGACTGTGCATATTTCCCCTCTTCTGGTCTCCTCCAAGAGCCACTAAGGAGAAAATAAAAGCCTTCCCTCCTCGCAAAAATGTAGGAGAATAAAACAATACCTAAGAGGTGACCTTAGGGATTTTCTGGTATTAACAGAACCATCATAAATGAAGAATTTTATTTCATTTTTTTTTTGCAAGCGATATTAAGCCTAATGACAGGGTCTCTAATTCCAAGCACCAGAGAGTTATACGGTGGCTTAGGGACTTTGACACCCAAGCTACTGTAAGTGAGAAGAAAATGTTAAGGTTTTATGGAAAGCAGAGAAGGAAAAGAGAGACCGAATCAAAGTTGGCAAATATTAAGTACTTGAGTGTATTAGTATTTATAATTTTAATACACTATTTTAAATGTTGTTCTTAAAGGTATCACAAAAAGTGTTATGCAAACCATCAAGTATTAGCGATTCTCCTAGATTAATGCTTTGCTATCTTAAAAAGACATATTTTCACAGGAAATATACACATTGGTATAGTTATCACAGGTTATATTTTGAAATTCGGTTGCCTATGTCTTTGAGTTTCACACTGTATAACTCATAGTCTAATTACCTACCGGTACCTATTTTTTTCTTTTGAACTAACTTTACAAGCCCCAGAGTCAAACTGGCCATCATTAATCAAGGATCCACTACTGGTCTTATCTCTACAGATGGATGTATTTAAGTGTGATTTGTGTACTACACGGCATTTTAGGTTCTTTGTGAAAAATGAGGATATTGAAATGTATATTTCCAATATATTCAAATAAGAAAGCCAATTCACAGTTCTATAGATTAAATGACCAGAGTGAAACTGCACTCAATATATACAAAATGAATAAAAATGTAAGTGAATAACAAGCTCTTACTATTATATACAGAGCTTTAAGATTTAGAAAGCATTTATGCATTCTCTACATCATAAATGTTGCTAAGATTCACTGAAGAAAATTTCTCATTAATAGATGTCATTGAACAAGTGATGACTTTGGCCCCTGGGCTATATACTCATGATGAGGGTGACTCAGGTTAAATTTCAAACTTTGACGGACAAAGGAAACTAGCCTTTATCATCATTCCAGGCAGGGGCTATAGCTATTCCTAATTTTAGGTGAGTTTAGATCAATCAGGGAAATCTTGCTGATGCAAAGGAGCTCCTCCTTCAGGCTCTGCTAATATGTATGAACATGTGAGCATGAAGATAGGCTTTCATTCTAGATCCCATTCAGGGATTGGTTGTACATCCCTACAACTGGGTGGGGCAGTAGACAAAGGACTAGGAGTCAGAAATCCCAGCTCTGAAATAAGTCAGTCAGGAAAGACATGGATCAGATGACCTCACTGATATGAGGAATTCTTCATCTCAGGAAACAAACTGAGGGTTGCTGGAGTGGTGGGGGGTGGGAGGGAGGGGGTGGCTGGGTGATGGGCCTTGGGGAGGGTATGTTCTATGGTGAGCGCTGTGAATTGTGCAAGACTGTTGAATCACAGATCTGTACCTCTGAAACAAATAATGCAATATATGTTAAGAAAAAAAGAAAAAGAAGAAGATAGCAGAAGGGGAAGAATGAAGGGGGGGAAATCGGAGGGGGAGAGGAACCATGAGAGCCTATGGACTCTGAGAAACAAACTGAGGGTTCTAGAGGGGAGCGGGTGGGGGGATGGGTTAGCCCAGTGATGGGTATTAAAGAGGGCATGTACTGAATGGAGCACTGGGTGTTATACGCAAACAATGAATCATGGAACACTACATCAAAAACTAATGATGTAATGTATGGCGATTAACATAACAATAAAAAAATTTTTTAAGTTCAACAAACTATAGCCTACAGGGCAAATCTGTCTGCTATTTGTTTGTGTAAGTGAAGTTTTATTGGAACACACACACACACACACACACACACACACACACAAATCCCAGCTCTACCAGTGACGACCTACCTGACTTTGGCAAATTAATTAACCTATCTGAGCTTCATTTTGTTTTTTAAATCTCTAAAACTGAAAAAATAGAACCTACCCTGTGCAATTCAAAGGACTGTTTGTGCATCAAATGAAAATGGATGCCAAGGTTTTCTGAAAGCTGTAAAACAGATATGCATTGAACTTCACAGTTAACCTGTTTTAAGAACAGAGATTAGATCTTGCAACATAGCCTTCAACATTCTACACCATCTAGCCCCCTCCATGTACCCTGCCTCCGTGTCCTCTCCATTGATCCATATACCCTCTGCTCCAGCAACATGAATCAAATAAATCATTTTTCTCCCGTACTTTGCATACACTTTATTGTGTTTCACATGCATACTTCATGCATATCTCATTTGCTCATGTTAACCCTTGAAGGCAGACAGAATAGGCACAGTCTCTAATTAGCAGATAAGGGTGCAAATAAGTGATCTGCCTAGGTCCCATACAGCTAATAAGTGGTGGAGCCAGGTGGTGAGTCCTGGTCTGTCTCTTAGTGCTGCCTTCGGCAGAGTTTCCATATGTCTCTCCCTGGACTAGGTAGTCGACTTGTAGAGGGGGCTGACACTGCTTCCTCTCCACTTCTGTGCTGTCCCATGCAGAGTTTTGCACAGAATATGAAGCTAATTAAGGCTAGTGATGCTAAACTGAACCTGTGAGAGCCGAGATGGGGCCAGGTTCTCCTCTGAGGGTATGGGGATGGTGGGAGTGAAGGGGCTATGGACTGAATTAATTGTATCACCCCCTCCAAATGCAAATGTTGAAGTCAAAACCTTCATTGCGACTGTATTTGGAGATACAGCTTTAAGGAGGTAATAAAGGCTAAATTTAGGTAATTTAGGAGATAAATAAGGTTACACTTAAGAGGTAATCAAGGTTAAATTTAGGCAATTGAGGAGGTAATTAATGTTTAAAAATTAAGGTTAAGGTTAAATAAAGTTAAGATAAATAGGGTTAAATTAAGGTTAAATAAGGTTTAAAAAAGTAATTAAGGGTGAGGTCCTAGCTCAATAGGATCAGTGGCCTCTGAGAGGAAGAGATCCCCCCTCTCTCCCCGATGTGAGAACACAGCAGAAAGGGGGCCATTGGCAAGCCAGGAAGAGGACTCTCACCAGAAACTAAATATGCTGGCACCCTGACCTTGGACTTCTGGCCTCCAGAACTATGAGAAAATGAATGTCTGTTGTTTACATCCCCAGTCTATGGCATTTTGTTAAGGCAGCCCTAGAAGACTAAGACAGCAGGGGCACAGACTACCTAGGGCTGAAGGTGAAGTCCATAAAGACCCACCCCACAGGGTGAATGGGCTTTGCTTCTCCAGCAGAACATGTTTCACCATAGCTATAAACAATGAGCATGTCAAGAATGATCTTTAGGGCACAAAGAGGCTCCACTCTGCGTATGGGCTCAGGAGGTGTGGGACAGCTTTCCTCATGTCAAATACTACCTGTGTGTCAAAGAGGTATTCTCAGAGGAAATTTAAAAATACATTGAACTGAATGCAAATGAAAAAAACATACCAAATGTGTGGAACACAGTGAAAGCAGTGCTGAAAGGGGATTTTATAGCACTAAATGCTTACATTAGAAAAGAGTGAAATTCTCAAATCAACAGTCTATGCTCCCAACTCAAGAAACTAGGAAAAGAAAGGAAAAATAAACCCAAATAAACTCAAAAACGCAGGAGGAATGGCCTAAGAAATGTAAGAGCAAAAATCAATAAAATTGAAAACAGAAAAACAAGAGAATCATCAATAAAACAAAGCTGATTCCTTGCAGAGATCAATAAAATTGACAAAAAATCTAGGAAGAACAACAAAGGAAAAAAGGTAAGACACAGATGACCAATATGAAGACTACAGTAAGGGATCCCACAGATCCTACAGTCATCAGGAGGGTAACAAGAGAATACTATGAACAAATCTACACATATCAATTTAACAATGTAGATAAAATGAGCCAATTCTTAAAAACACAAACTATCACAGTGTACCCAATATGAAACAGATAATTTGAACACCCAATAACTAAAAAGGAAATTGAATTGGCCATTTAAAAACCCCCAAAAAAGGAATCTCCAGGCCCAGTTTGTTTAATTGGAGAAGTCTACTACATATTTAAAGAAGAATTAATGCTAATTCTACACAATCCTTTCAAGAAAACTAAAGAGGAGGTACACTTTCCAATTGATTTTATAAACCTAGAATTACCTGATACCAAAACAAAACAGAGACAATACAAAAAAAGGGGAAATCACAGACCAATAGCCCCCCTGCATTTAGATGTAAAAATCCTTAACAAAATAATGTCAAATAAAATTCAACAAAATATGGAAATAATTATGCAGCATGACCAAACGGGATTTATTCCAGTGATGCAACGTTGATTCAATACTCAAAAATCAATCAATATAACCCATCATACTGACAGGAGAAAGAGAAAAAAAATCACATAATCATACCAATTGATGCAGAAAAAGCAATAGACAAACTCAATACCCATTCATGATAAAAACCCCCAGAAAACTAAGAAGGGAGGGAAACTCCACATTGATAAAAGAAATCTTCCAAAAAAAAAAAAAAAAAACAAACCCAAAACCCTATATCTAACATCATACTTAAAGGTAAAATAATCAGTGCTTTCCTCCAAAAATTGAGAATAAGGCAAGATGTTTACTTTAACCAATGCTATTCAGAAAGGAAGAAGTAAACTTGTCCTTATTTTCAAATGACATGATTATCTACATAGGAACTCCCAAGGAAATACATAAAAAATATGTATAGCTAATAAATGAATTCAGCAAGGTTGCAGGATATAAGATCAACATATAAAAATCAATTGTATTTCTATATACCAGCAATGAACATGTGGGCATCAAAATAAAAAACATTAATACCATTAAATACTCAGGTATAAATCTAACAAAACTTTCTCAGAACTTATGTATGGAAAACTACAAAATGCAAAACTACAAAATGCAGATGAAAGAAATCAAAGATCTAAATAAATGGAGAGACATACGAAGTTCATGGATTAGAAGACCCAACATAGTAAAGATGTCAGTTTTCCCAAATTGACACATAGGTTTATATTGGGGCTATTATGTATATATTGGGGCTATTATGTATATAATGACCACCCAAAGGTATCAGGTCCTACTCCTTGTTTGGAACCTGTAAATCAAATATTACCTTATATGGAAAAGGGTCTTTGTAGATGTGATTAAGTTAAGAATCTTGGCACAGAGAGATTATTCTGGATTAGCCAGGTGATTGGACAAATCCAATCACCAGTGTCCTTATGAAAGAGTAGCAGAAGGTTCTTGCACACACACAGAGGAGAAGGTGATCTAACACCAGGGGCAGAGTTTGGAGTGACACAGCCAAAAAATGCTGGAAGTCACCAGAAGCTAGAAGAGGCAAGGAAAGGATTCTCCCCTTAGAGCCTTCTGAGAGATACTGGCACCTTGATTTAGATTTATGGCCTCCAGAACTCTGAGAGAACACATTTCTGTTATTTTAAGCCACCAAGTTTGTGGTCATTTGTTACAGCATCCACAGGAAACGAATAAAAGGTTTAATACATACAATTCATATCAAAATCCCAGAAAGATTTTTGTCGATATGAACAAGATAATTATAAAAATCATATAGAAAGAAGAAGAAACTAGAACAGCTAAAACACTTTTGAAAAATAAGAATAAAATCTGCTCTACCTGATTTCAAGGTATTATACAGCTGCAGTAATGAAGACTGTGTGGTGTTAGTGGAAGGACAGACACGTAGATCAAAGGGCAGAATGAGAACACAGAAATAGACCCACACAAGTATGCCCAAATTCTTGAAAAAAATGCAAAAATAATTCAATGGAGCAAGGATAGCCTTTGCAAATGGTCCTGGAGCAAATGGATATCTATTAACTTGAAACAGATCATGGGCTTAATTAAGTAGAAGATGTAGAACCATAACATTTTTAGAAAAAATTTACGAGAAAACTTGGGGGATACAGGACAAGTCAAAGAGTTCTTAGACTTGATACCAAAAGCACTATCTAGAAAAAGAAAAATTGAGAAATAGTATTTCATCACAATTAAGAAGTTTTGCTCTGCAACAGACCCTGCTATACGAGGATAAAAAGATAAGCCACAGACGGGGAGAAAATATTTGCAAATCTGAGAAAAGACTAGTATCTGGGATACATAAAGAACCTCAAAACTCAAATGGGCAGAAGACATGAAGATACATTTCACCAAAGAGGATATATAGATAGCAAATAAGCACATAAGAGATGTTACACATCATTAGTTATTAGCAAAATGCAAATTAAAACCACAATGAGATATCACTACACACTTACCAGAATGGCTAAAACTTTTAAAGTGACAACACCAAATCCTAGAAAGGATGCAGAGAAACTACATCACTTCCACATTACTGGTGGGAATATAAAATGGTACAGCCACTCTGGAAAACAGTTAAGCAATTTCATATAAAACTCAACATGCAGTAATCACAGGATCTAGCAATTGAACTCCTGGAAATTTATCCCAGAGAAATGAAGACATTTCATACACAAAAACTTGTACTTGAATTTTTGGAGTGGCTTTATACATAATAGCCCCAAACTGGAAACCCAGATGTTTTTCAGTGGGTGAACAGTTAAATGAACTGTGGTACATCTATACCATGGAATACTGCTTAGTGATGATAAAAAGCAAAACAAAACAAACAAAAAAACAAGCTATTGATACGTGCAACAATTTGGGTAACTCTCCAGAGAATTCAAAATGTGTGAAAAAAACCAATCCCCAAAAAGCTACATAATATATGACTCCATTTATACAGCATTCTTGAAATTACAAAACTATAGAAATGGAGAACAGATTAGTGGTTACCAGCATTAAGGAAGGGATGGCAGTGGAAGTGCGTGGCTATAAAAGGGCAGTACGAGGCATCCTTGTGGCACTGGAACTCTTCTGTATCTTAACTCTATCAATGTCAGTATCCTGGTTGTGATATTATACTTAAGTTTTACAAGATGTTACCCCTAGCAGAAACTGGGTAAAGGGGGGGCGCCTAAGTGGCTCAGTTGGTTAAGCGACTGCCTTCGGCTCAGGTCATGATCCTGGAGTCCCAGGATCGAGTCCCGCATCGGGCTCCCTGCTCAGCGGGGAGTCTGCTTCTCCCTCTGACCCTCCCCCTTCTCATGTGCTCTCTCTCTCTCAAATAAATAAATAAAATCTTTTAAAAAAAGAAACTGGGTAAAGGGTAAATGGAATCTTCTATTTTTTTTTATAATGGTGTACAAATCTATAATTATCTCAAAATAAAAAGTTTAATTAAAAAATACATAGTTGCTATTAAAACTTAAGCTGGGAATTAAACCCAACACAGAATTTTGAAGTAAACATGATAACAAATTAATGTGCATGTTAATGAAGTGAGTGAAGAGAACCAGTGTTCAAATCAGAACTTTAGGGGTGCCTGGGTGGCTCAGCCATTAAGCGTCTGCCTTTGGCTCAGGTCCTGATCTCAGGGTCCTGCCTGGGATTGAGCCCCGAGTCAGGCTCCCTGCTCAGCGGGGAAACTGCTTCTCCCTCTCCCGTCCCCCCACTTGTGCTCTCTCTCTCTCTCTGTCAAATGAATGAATAAAATCTTTTTAAAAAAAAACCAGAACTTTATGGAAGTCTGTGACCTACATTCCTCTTTATTGACTCCATTCTCCTTAAAGAGACACATCAAACTTAATCCTTAAAGAACTCTCTCAACCGTGGCTGGTATTTCAGCAAGGATGGCAAATGGAGGCAGGAAACCGGGGCACCAGCAGGACCCTGGGCAACTTCTATAAGCCTCAGCTTTCCCACCTCCACTGCAGAGATAATCATGTCTACCATGCTAGTCTTTTGTGAAGCTTAAATGAGATAATACCTCTAAAGGATCCAGAACATGACAGTATCTCAATACATAGCAACTGTTACAAATATAGATATTCAGTAATTAGTATTCACTCTCAAGAAGTACCTACCACCCAGAAGGATGCTGTGGAGATAACTATATATCTGTTTCTCTCTACATTTAAGTCCTTGAGATGCAAGAAAAGTGACTCCAGGACCGTCTACAGTGTCAGGGAACTTGTTCGTGGCAACAACAAAATACTAAAGATGACAGGATGGGGGAAGGAGAGGCAGTGGGTTGGGGCTGGGGCATCTTCACTGGCAACAGGGGCTGGGTTCTATTTTTTTTTTAAGATTTTATTTATTTATTTGACAGAGAGAGAGAGAGAGAGAGAGAACACACAAGCAGGCAGAGCGGCAGGCAGAAGGAAAGGGAGAAGCAGGCTTCCCTCCGAGCAGGGAGCCGGACACAGGGTTTCAATCCCAGGACCCTGGGATCATGACCTGAGCCGAAGGCAGATGTTTAACCGATAGAACCCCCCAGGCGAGGGGTTGGGTTCTTATGAGGGTCTCCTCCTTTTCCTTCTGTCTGCCTATGCATGCTCTCCCAGCTGCTCTTCCCCTCACCCACTCGTTGAACTGCCTGATTTTTGCCCTGTCCGTTGCTTCTGCTCTCACACGATCTTCTCAGTGAACAGCAGAAGATGAGCCGCAGTGGGGCCAGAAGATCAGGATATAACCCTGGCACTACCTCTCATTAGCCAGGTGACCTTGGGTAAGTCTATCTTCCTGAGCCTTGCTTTACCCACACAGAGAAGGCAGAGAACGAGCGTGCTTTGCAGAAGGGGTACAGGAGTTAGATCAGCCCACGTGAGGTAGGTACACAGCATCCAGCGCATAGGCCATGCGGAACGTGCACTCATCCTTGCTGCCTTAGAAACAGAAGTAAATGCCAGCTTCTTAAAGTAAATGGGGTTTCCACAGTAATGTCGGACACTTAAAAAGAATTGGAAAGTAGCTACAATTAGTATTGCTTACAAAATCACTCTAATTCTGACCTATCAGAGAAGACCTTATGCCAGTGGAAATCTAGCTTTCACATAGAATTTGAGGAGAGATTACAAGGCTCACTCTATTTCACCGCTCCCCAGAAAAGGATTCAGACCCCAAAGAGAGGACAGAGTCACTCACACTCCTGGGTCACTTGAAGGTAGTTTTGGCAAGAGATCAGAAACAAAACCACCTCAATAGCTGTTCCAAGAGGGTCTTCCCTGCCATGTCTTTGCATGGCTAAGGAACACCTGGCTGGCGGGGCTCTCCTCTGCTCATCCCTCCTACCACGATCAGTCCCAGAAAGGAACCCTCTGTACTTTAAAGGGAATGTATCTCAGAGCCTGATGAATTTCTTCCTTTCATGTATCTCCCTGCCTCATTCCACAACGGATCTGAGGAAGCTTGTAAGATTTTGTACTCTAAAATAGAAAGCTATAGGGCGCCTGGGTGGCTCAGATGGTGAAGCATCTGCCTTCGGCTCAGGTCATGATCCCAGGGTCCTGGGATGGAGTCCCGCATCGGGCTCCTAGCTCAGCAGGGAGTCTGCTTCTCCCTCTCACTCTGCCTCTCCCCCTGCTTGTTCTCTCTCTGTCCCTCTCCCAAATGAATAAATAAAATCTTTAAAAAATAAATAAATAAATAAAATAGAAACCTATAAATAATTTAATAAACTAAGAGCAGAGAAATACAGTTAGAATAGAAAATCAAGACCAGGGCAAAGTGATATTGCAGCTGTGTGGGCCATAGGCCTCTACAATGACCAAAGTGGAGCTGAGAATGTGGCTCTGAGCTTCCTGGCAGCAACAGCTAAGAGAGAAAATTAGGATTCACACATTCAGCGGTATAAGGAAAACACTCAACAGTTGCCAAAGGAAGTGACGCTCTTTCTGGCATCGGAATCTACAAGAGCCATTTCTTGGGTGGGCCTTTCCACAGGGGACACGGAGTGGCAAACAGCATTTCTCAGCAGTATGTCTACAAAACCACTGTTCTGGCCTCTGTGCCGCTTCACCATGTACCCTCCTAGGCTAACACTGCAGCAGCAGGGTGGGGAAACATAGATCCAGTTTGCTGGGTTTCGATGTCCAATTTAGGGCTAAAATATTTTAGTCACTTCAGGTTTTTTAAAACATATTTTGGGGAAGGAGGGGGGGAGTTGTGGATACTGGGAAGAGGAAGGCAGCAGCTGACTCAGGGAATTAGACAGTGGGAGGCCCAGTGCCTTGTTTCCTCTTAGATCCATATGAGTCTGTATGGTCAGTTCGGGTGCCTGGTGGATTCTTACACTTATTTCTCCAACATATAACCATCAAGCCAGGTGTATGTTGGACAATGAGGAATTAGCTTCAAATGACAGCCACATCCTTTTGGGACTCATCATAAGTGAGGGAAGAAAGATATTAAGCAAGTAATTACTGGTATAGTCAACTGTTACCAATGGACAAGCACCAGGTGTTACGGAAGGGACTGACTGGGAGTCAATCCTTTCCATGTTAGTCTTGTGGTCAGGGAAGGCTGCTTGAGAAACACAAATATATGCTGAGAGCTGAAGGAGGATATAGCTGGGAAAAGAATCTTATAAACAAGGAGAAGAACCTGTACAGAGTCCCTAAGTCAGAACATTCCAGAAATTGGAGACAGGAGAACATTCCAGAAGCCCAAAACAGTATGGTGAGAGGGAGAGAAAGAGTGGCTGGTAGCAAGGCTGATGAAAGGATGTGGTACAGTGTACTAAGGTCCTGAGAAGCCTTGCCAAAGATTTGTATTTTATCCTAAAAGAAACAGGCCGCCATTCGCAGGTTTTAAGCAAGGGAATTGTAATGCCAGTTCATAATCCTGTTCGTCATTAGCGGCCGCGTGAAACAAGGGATGAAGGAACAAGATTGGAGGCGAGGAGATCATAGTCTTCCTAAGTTTAGGAAGTTATTTGGAGCCGGGGGGGGGGGGGGGGGGGGGGGCGCTGGGGGGAAGGGCGAAAATCTTGAGAGAACAATAGGTCAGCACCAGAAAAGAAAAGATGACCGCATTAGACTCTGAAAGCCAATGCAATGGCTTGCAAGTTCAGCATTGTAAGTACGGTACATTGTGAATCATGTCTGCTGACGCAACAGCCCCTGGGAAAGGCAGGGGCCCTGAGACAGACACGAATAACAATGCAAAGTCATTCATGCTTTTATTGTTCAATTATAATGAGTCCACTCATCACGGTAATAATAATAATGATGTGTTTGAATAACATAATTGCCTAATAGCCATTCCTTCCCACCACCACCACCACTACCCCCTACCATTAGGATGAAACTAAAATAATCTAGAGTATTTATCATTCTAAAAGAGGCCGAAAAAATTGGTTTTCCGTGTTAGCAGCTTTTAAGAATTAAATTATATACAGGATCCAGTTACTTCTGCAGCTTTAAAGGGGAACTTTCTCCTAAGGTAGCAAAATGCATAGGGATTATTTATTTATTTATTTATTTATTTATTTATTTATTTATTTTTCAGGAAAATCCCTTCCATATTAACAGAATCTTCTTCATGGAATTCAAGTAGTCTCTGGGTCTCAGTTTTGCTGCTCCTAGTAGGCAATCAGATGATGTTTGTGGTTCTCAAATCCAGCTGCACATCAGAAGGAGGTAAGGAGCTTCCTGAAAACTCACTCGTTGGGGCCCCTTCCAAGACTCTGGGTGTGGAACCTGGGTCTCTGTATTCTAAGACGCTCCCTGGGTGATTCTAATGATCACTTGGGGCCGTGAACCACTGGCTTGGCTGAACTCTAAGGTTCCTTCTGTCTCCAAAAGTCCAGGACTCTGCTCTTCAGTGCGGTTGACCTGGGAGCTTGTTAGACACACAGAGACTCAGGCCCCACCCCAGACTTGCTGAAACAGAATCTACTTTTTTTAACCAGAGTCCCAGGAGACTGAATGTACATTAAAATTTGAGAAGCTCTAGTCTAGGACTCTACCTTTCACACATGGCCCTCATTTCCTAGAGTTCAGGAAAACTTGGCAGCTGGAGAAGAAACCAACTTTCTAGGAGTTGCACAGCAACTCAGTGGCTGAGCCTAAAATACAGTTTGGTGTCCTTTATCAGCAAGGACACAATGCCTCTCTCCCAGCCATAAATAAGCTCAGAGAAAAGAAGCCGAATCAGCAAAGGTAAATCAAGTCCTGCATTGTGCTGGCTCATGCATATATTGGGAGACAAGCAAAAAACGAAGCACTAAAATCTTGTGCATATTTCTTTAAAATATATAAATAGTAGATAATCAGAGGTTGACTTCAAATCTGGGTCTGCATAAATTTCTCCTCAAGGATATTGCATATCCTTCTTCCTTTCAATTTCCTTTTCCACTGGGTCCTTCTGAACCTGGGCTATGTTCTGTATGCAGTTTCCCTCATCTTAAACCTGGATCTTACCTTTTCAGCTACTCTTAAAAAAAAAAAAAAGGCAAACAAAATAAGCAACAATAACAACAAAACCGTGCTGTAATTCTTCTATCAATAGTAGATGGATAAATTCCAAATCCTCACCTCTCCACTGGCATTCAAACCCCATCTTCCCACTGTCTTCAGGAATTTGCTCATTAACATTCATTCAGTCATTCATTCGACTAATATGCGTTGAGCACCTGCTTAATGTGATGCGCAGGTATCACACTAGGTGAGAGTAAATTAAACCTGCCTCTACCCTTTGGGAATTCATAGTTTATTAGGGATTTAAACTTCAAGAATAATAATACCTAATAGAAAGTGAAAAGTGAAGATTTAGAAAGAGAATAATTTGGGAGAAAGCCAAAAGAGAGAATCCCTTTAAGCTGGGGGAAAATCAAGGTTCCTTGGGGGAACCATGGTGGGTTTGAAATATGCACTGAAAAGTGAAAATATAGGTAGGTCTAAAATTTTCCAGGGCTGGCACTGGAAAGAAAGAAAACCAGGAAAGAAAAAGCATATGCACATGCAAAGGCCAGATGGTTACCACATACAGGGTGAGCCGACAACTGAATCTGGCAAAATTGACTTGAATGACCCCTATGTGAAGTAATGGAAAAATAGGTTGGGAGGTGAGGAGGAGGGTTCAATTTTAGGCTAAGAAATTTGAACTTTATTCTATAAGCAAGAGAAGCCACTGAAGGCTTTCTCAATAGAAGAGTGATATGGCCAAGTCTGAGATTTTGGAGGAAAATACTGATAAAAGAGTATTGGACACTGAAAGCCTGGAGGAAGGGCATCATAAAAAGTTTTGTACAGGGCAATGAGGGCCTAAGCTAAGAGTGGGTGGAGAAGAGGGGGGAAAGCGCAAGAGATGGTGATAAAGGAGACCACCATTGGTGTGCAAATAGATTGCAATTCGTTAGGGATTTGCAAGGAAGAATAAGAAGTAGAAGTAATGCTAAAATTTTGGATCTGGATGTCTGGGAGAATGAGGGAACCAATACAGTCATTCTGAAGTAAATGCAGTAAAAGTGTGAGTATCCTCAGTCCGTCATGCCAGTGGGAACGGAGGGGGCAACTGGAAATATATAATGGGAGACTGGAAGAAATTGAAGGCGGTGATTTGGGGATCATCTATCTAGAAAGGTGAGGCCATGAGACTAAATATGACAGAAGAAAGAGAAGGAAAAGGAAGGCGTTTTCCAAGAGTAAACCAAAGGTGTTTAGGTGGATGTTGTAAAATCAATATGGCAAAGCTGAAGATTCTTATCTACCTACCCGCCCCTGACCTGCACATCCTTCACGGTAGCTTTCTCTGCCCCTATCAAAGCTCTGTATTCAGACATGCCCCTTAAGTCTTCACTTCACAGAGGGCTGAAAGATGCCATTGAGACATTGGGGAGAATGCTAGCCTAGGAGACATAGATTCTAGTCCTGGTTCTGCACTAATTATCTTGAGACTTGGGGTAGCTAATCCTCTCTCTCTAGCCTAGAGTTTGCATCTAAAGTGGTGAGGAGTAAACCAAAGGACCCACAGTCTAACTCTGAGTCTTCCCATTCTGATGTGAAAGAGATTATGAAGACCAGCTATTTCCTCTCTGTGATATCACTCAAATATGTCACATGTCCTTCTTTCCCAAGCCAAATCACTGATTATTTGACACCTCTACTGCTAAATTTACTTAGCCTGCTGGATGTTTCGACTAAGATCATTTCAGGCTCCTAATGTCTTTTTATGTCAAAAAATTGAATCATAATATGTACAGGTCTCCATCATTAGTTGAGTCCTACCCATTTCTTCTCATTTTCTGCCATGATTAATAAAACTGCCACCCCAACATCAAATAGTACAATTTTAAACCTTTATACATTTATATAGAACTATTTCAAGAAATAAACATCCAGGTAGAGTTATTCCTTAAAATGATCTTAATTCATGTGATATTTATTCACTTCCTTTATTAAGAGAAATGCCAATACCTATCATGCTCATGTGACCTGGTGTTGAATCCTTTGTTTGTTCAGGGCAATGATATAGATGACTTTGGGGACAATCTCTCTTCTCCTTGGTGTCATCCATTACTCTGGCTCTCTCTGTCTTATAACTCAGACCCTCTGCTCTGTGTTGGCTCAGGAAAATCAGGGGAGGAAATGGGATGGGGTGCTATAATGATAGAAATCTGGCAGTTTCC
The DNA here is from genome assembly GCF_009762305.2 of Zalophus californianus. Taxonomy (NCBI): domain Eukaryota; kingdom Metazoa; phylum Chordata; class Mammalia; order Carnivora; family Otariidae; genus Zalophus; species Zalophus californianus. The sequence goes on from NC_045602.1 coordinate 24,456,902, forward strand.
TGTTATCTTTTATTATTCCTTCCTTAGAGCTCCTTCCAGATTTCCCTGCAGTTTCAGAAACACAAAGGAAGTATAGTCATATCGGTATGTCTTTGCATCAGCAGACTAAATCCCAGTAACTATCTTTTTTTCAAATTAAAGAGTTTTTTCTTTCTTTCCTTCTTTTTTTTTTTTTTGTTTTTGTTTTGCTTTGTTTTTTACTCTCCAGGGACAGCAGAATCTTCTCTATTCATGTAGAAATCCAGTTGTTAGCTATTGTGTTTGCTGATAATTTAAAGAAGTTTATATCCCTTAGCAACCAGATATGCTCACAGTTTGTCTCTGACACAGATGAAAGACCTTACAAATACAAAAACCCAACCTCTCCTAAAAATAGTTTTCTGAAAGTATGTCTTCAAAACGGTAATTTTAAAAACAATACTTGCATAGATAATTTCTTAGAGAGTTTAAGTGGCTTCAGAAAATTAGGTTTAATGTTAATGGACCTCACTTACTTGATCCACTCCCCTAGAAACATTTTGTAAATAGTTGGTGTGTCTGGATTTCATTGGCTCTGGATATAAGGACCCCAGGCCAAGCCCCAGATGTCAGCTCTCCACGGAGTTGTGCATATCTCATAGCCTCAGTGGCCTTGGAGACATCACAAAGTCAATATTGCCTGGAAAGATCCAGGACCAATCCTTGGGAGCAACAAACTAAGAAAGGCTCCTCCTTTGCTTTTCCTCTTTTGCTCAATTTTGTAATATTTTTGCTACCACCAGGTGGTAGTAGGTAGGTGCATCCATGGGAAAGGTGGTGTTATCAAAGTGCAAAGGTTCACTTTCAGGAAATTACCAAAACAAACTCTATTTAATGAGAGTCTGGAAATCTTAATTAAATAGGATCAATATTACACACAGAACAAAAACAAAAATACAAATATAATTGAAGTATCTTTCCTTGTGGGAAAAGTCAGAAAATGTGTGTGTGCATTTTGAGCACATGTGTGTGTTAAACTGTCTTAGAACAAACAATGAACTAACTTGGCTTCTTCCACATAAGACCCAAAAGTCAGCCTGCTGAACATCCTATATTTCCATACACATTTTCCTCACTCTGGGAAAAGAGAAGTCTCACATTCAAGTTTCAGATTCCAAATATTTTCGTGTTTCAGTTTCATGAAAAATGAACAAACTGATCCATTTAAATGATCATAAATTTATAATTTTAAGGCTAGAGAAGGTGTAGAGATCTTCTAATTCAAAGCCCCTCACTTTACAAATGGGGGTACTGGCTCAGAGAAGTTGTGGGATTTATCTCGTCACTCTGCGTGTTAGTAGTATGGATGGGAGCCCAGCGAGTATAACTTTAATCAGGCTTTTGTCCCCTCTTCCACCAAGATGCTCCTGTTAAGGTTACCAGTCACCTCCATGTTGTCAAATCCAGTGGTCAATCCTCAGCCCTCAGATGCTCTTCCTGGAACAATGCGGCACTTATCTACAACGATGACTCTCACTCCCACATTTTCTTTACCTGACTTCCAGGGTACAGGACCCTGTGGTTTTCCGCCCACCTCACTGTCCTTTCTTCATTCTCTTTTGTTGGTTGCTCCTCATGGCCCCAACCTGCTAGTGCTGGTGTTCCCTGGGGTTCAGCCTTTGGTTCAGCCTCTGCTCCTTTTCAACTACACTCATTCTCTTGAGAAATCTCATCCAGTCTCATGGATTTAAATGGCATCTCCCTAGTGAAGACCCCCAGGGGGCATCTTCAGCCCAGCGCACTCCCCTGAATCCCAGGCCTATTTAGCTCTCTGCCTTCTTAAGATTTCCACTTTGAATTTCTAATAGATGTTTAAATTTTCCATGTCAAAAACTGAATTCATGATCTACTTATACCCATTCATAACCCTGAACCGTTTGCAATTCCATCCTACCAAGCCAAAACCACTGGACTTACTCATGTTTCCTTTCTTTCTCTCACACTTCACATTCAAATCCTTGGCTATAATACACCTCAAATCTGACCACTTCTTTCCTTCTGTCTGCTAGTATCTGACTCAAGTTACCTTTTTCTCTTACCTTGATTCATTTCTTGCAAATGCCTTCCACAGATTTCTCAACACATCAGCTAAAGGGATCCTTCTAAAACTTAAGTTACAGCACGTCACCCCTTTGATCCAAACCCTCTAAAGGCCTTCCATTTCTCTAAGAATAAAAGCCCAAGTCCTTACAAGACCCTGTGCAGCCTGTCCCCAAACCCTCCCTGGCCTCACCTCCTGTTACATTTCCCCTGGCTTACTCTGCTCCAGCCACACGGCCTCCTAACTATTCCTGAATATTCCAGGCATTCTCCTACTTCAGAGCCTTTGTGCTTGCTCCTCCCTCTGCCTGGATGCTCTTCCCCAAGAAGTCTGCACAGCTCATTATCTTACTTCCTTCAAGTCTTTGCTCAAATGTTAACCTTCACATAAGGCTTTGACTGACAACCCTTAAAAAAAAATTACACCTCTCCATTCCCACCTGTCCAGCCTTATTCTTCTTTACAGCACCATATTCTCCTCCAACATACTGTATGTTTCACTTACTTATTCCTTTTCTGTCTCTTTCTATGAGAATATAAGCACCAGGAAAGCAGGAATTTCTGTTAGTTCTGTTCACTGACAGATGTCCAGCATTTAGAACAATTCCTCACACAAATGTGTGTTGAGTAAATAGTTATGGTGTGAATGAATGAATGAGTGAATGGCTCCAAGTCCAGTCTCCTTCTACTATAATATATGGCTCCTTTTCTAGTTTTACACTCTTCTGAGCCTTGAAAAAATCAGTTTCTCATACCACTGCTCTGAGTAATGTAACTGTAATGTTGCAGAATTCAATATGGCAATGAACTTCTGCCATCACTTTTTTGTTTGGGCATACAAGGCTTATCCTCTAAAAGCTGTTTATTTCTGGGGTGCCTGGGTGGCTCAGTCAGTTAAGTGGCCACCTTCGGCTCAGGTCATGATCCCAGGGTCCTGGGATCGAGTCCCACATCAGGCTCCCTGCTCTGCGGGAAGCCTGCTTCTCCCCCTCCCTCTGCCTGCTTCTCTGCCTACTTGTGTTCTCTATCTCTCTGTCAAATAAATAAATAAAATCTTTAAAAAAATAATGAAAAAAATAAAAGATAAAAGCTGTTTATTTCTTCATTAGGTGCTCTACTTGCAGTTCAGATGTGCTGCCACCAGGTAGAACGCTAAGCTTGTAGTCAGGAGCTCTATGCATCTAGTCTGTCTCTTCCTCTCCCTAGACAATGTCCCAGGCCAGTGTCCTGCTGGGTCACTGGCAGAAGCTTCTCTATTTTTCTCCCCGTTCTCAGCCTTTCCCCTCTAATCTCCCCTCCTACCTGCAAACCAGAATGATCTATCTCAGTGGTCTGCAATCTTTTAGTTTTTAGTGGCCACTTCTTTTTTACTCATAGACAGATTCATGGAACACAGAATCTCCACTAGAAGTTGCATCTCTCACCTCAAGGCAGCCTCTGAAGATGTCTCCAGGTCTCAGGGAGCTGTAGAGGGCAGTTCATATTCCCCTGGCCAATATGGGACTCAAACTTGGCCTGGACACTCTGCCTTACATAAACCATCAAAGGTTCCGTTTTATCTGGAAAAGTGTTTTTCTCTACCTTGGTCATCCACGTACCAACTTCACAATTTTTTGCCACAACTGTGTGCCTCTCAAATGATTATGCACTTAGTGTTCTTCTTAAAATCAACTCACATTTATAAACTTAAATTTAGTTTGAAGAATCTATATCACTATTATCACTTCCATAAACTAAAAGCTGGGGTCACTTGTCATGAATAGAAGGTAATCTTAAAATTAAATATAGAGCTCTTCAAATGACAAAGATCATCGGGTACATCCGTAAATGCATACCACAATGTGAGAGACACCATCTGAGAGAAGAGAGCCCTAGCTCCTTCCCATGGACTGTTCAGTGCTCCAGGAACACAGAACTATGTAACGTTCTCCCCATGCTGTTTCATGCCTCCCCTATTTTGTTCACGCAGTTCCCTTCACCTAGTTCTTTTAGTTGCCTATTCCAACTAAAATTCAGCTGTAGGGTTTTTTAAATTATTACTAAAGTATTAAACAGACACAGTTCAAAAAGGTGGTTAGTGCTCTAGGCTTATAATAGAAAGTGGTTGCCGCACCATCCTAATTCCCACCCCCAAGAGCAAACACTTTCAATCTTCTTTGGATTGTGGTAAAATACATATAACATAAAATGTATCATTTTAACCATTTTTAACTATAGAGATCTGTGGCATTAAATACATTCACATTGTTATACAACCATCATTACCATCCATCTCCAGAACCTTTCTCTTCTTTCCAAACTGAAACTTCATATCCATTAATAATAATTCACATTTCCCCCTTCTCCCAGCCCATGGCAGGCACCATTCAATTTCCATCTCTCCGAATCTGACTACCCTATCTCTCTCATATAAATGGAATCATGAAGTATTTATCCTTTTGTGACTGGATTATTTCACTCAGCACAATGACTCCAAGGCTTATACATGTTATAGCATATAACACTTTCAATTCACCCCAAGACTTCCTTTCACCATTATGCTGAGAATTATCTTTGCCTCTCTTCTGGATGGATCTCCTGTTTCTTAGTTCCCATGTTTTCCTAGTTCTTGTTTTTAATGCCATAATTTGATGTAGCACATCCTCCAGTATCTTTTTAAGAAGAAGGTGTAGATACAAGGTAAATTTTTTTAGACTTTACACTTATGAAAATATCTTTACTTTAACTTCACATTTAATGATAGTTTGGCTGGGTATGAAATTCTAGGTTGGAAATTATTTTCCTTTGGGATTTCGAAGGCATTTATCAATTGACTTCTAGATCCCTAAATTGTAGATATTATTCTGAGTCCCTATTATTTATATGTGATTTACATTTTTCATGTAAAAGATGCACAATCTTTTCTTATTTTCTAGTCTTCTAAAATTTCATAATTATGCACTATTGGGTACACCTTTTATATTTTGGAATTAATTGTACTGGGTACTTTCTGTCATTTGTGTGTGTGTGTGTGTGTGTGTGTGTGTGTGTGTGTTTAAAATTTATTCCTGTTCTTTGCATTAAATCTGAGCACACTTTCCCCTTCTCTGTTTTGATTTGCTTCTTGGTTTTGGTTTCAGTCTGTTTTTTTTCTGTTAGAACTATACAGTTGTTAGAACTATCATCAAATGTCCAGTGGTCTTTGTCCTTTCTTATTTAAGACAGGGAGGAACTAAAAACCAATTGGAATCCCTGTGTGTATGGATAAGGGCTGTTGCCTTGTAAACTCCATAGGAGGGTGACTGGGACAGGACCTAATCATTGTGCAAAGGGTCTCCCATATCAATATCAGTAGATCTTTCTCTTGGGTTTGCCAGTTTCCTCAGGGAGGAACCTTCTGCTTTCCTTCCTGGCTGGGAGGCCATAAGCCTGGCTGCCACTCTTTTGAAGCCTGGAGTGGGGAGGAACAGGCTAGGGAATCTCACTGTTCAGGATAGACTCTCCCTTAACCCCCCAGAAGGTGGTATGGTGCAAACCCATTCTCTCACCTTTGCCTGTCTCCTGGACTCTATTCTTAAATTCTATTTGGGGTTCCTCTATTCTTTCCTTCAGCTGGCCCACTTGCACCATTCAACCTTTATATATAGCTCCCCTCGCGTGCTTTCCTCCCCTGCCAGCCTTAAGTTCAGATATAACATCCTTGATATTTTTTAATGAACTCATAATTTTTGCCTTTCACATAAGAAATAGAGTCCATGCAGATCCCTAATTCTAGGCAGAGGACTAAGGCCCTTTGGGAATCAAATTCCACATCCTTGGAAACATAAGGAAGAGAATGAAGCAAGGGAAGTGCCCAATCCATGCCTTTCAGGTTTCAGATTCTTAATTTTAAGACATCAAGTAACAATAGATTGAAGATGAAAATCAGGAAATATTTTAAATTATGACAAGCCTTCACATGAGTATGCATATAGTAGATGCTCTATGGAAACATGTTATGTAAATTTAACATATGAGTAGGCGGCAAGTATATGGTTGCTTCTAAATGGAACTAAGATTTGGAGATCTTTAAATGTCTGTGTGCCTTATCAACAATCGGCTTCCCAGTACTTTTTTGATGATGGGCTGCCTCTCCTTTAACTGGGCTTTTAGTTTCTAACCTAATCTTATTTGTCATCATTCTCTGAGACATGCCAAACAGAGCTTTCAGGTTTCTGTGTATTTTGGTATCTGGATATGTCTGACTCATTTAGGGGCTTTCATCCAGTGACAATAACCATACCCGATGAGGTCTCCATGTTAACAGGGTTTAAATGTTTTCTACCCCCTCAGGCTCTTTGGGTGATGATTCAACCAAAGAGAAAATGGGAAGTGAAAGTTTGTACCCCCTCCCCTTCTTACTCCAGTGCATTGCAATAGGGCTACTTTTAATGTGCTTAGCAACAATTAGCTCTTGAAGCTGCAACAGCTGCACAATGCTGATGCTCTCCAGATGCAGCCAACGAATTAAATCATGCGATAATTCAATTGGAAAATTGGGTGTAATTATGGAGAATGCAGAGTCTGCTAGTCGCCTCACAGTGACTTGGAGCTCTTGAAACAACAGTGGTGTGGGTTGTTCAGAAAGTGTGTGGCATATACAGAAACTGATATGGGTATCTGCAGGAATCTCAGCCCCTTCTCTGACAATGACAGTATTACCTAGCCCAAACTTAGTTAAGAGCTAGTGGAGTGCCACCAAAACAAATCTCCTTTGTACCTTCAAAATATTTTACAGACCACCCTTTGTGATATGATGGTAGCTGTACTTTGAGTATCTGCTGGTTGAGAACATGTGAAACAAGCACCGACTAGAGTCCCCAGGGACTAGCAGTTTGTGTTCATCAAAAAAAAAAAAAACAGTTAGGTGGGAGAATCATAAGATAGGATATCTTGAACATTCTATTTTAACTAGCACACACACACACACACACACACACACACACACACACACACACACACACTCATACCCAATTTTTTTGTGTAGGGCCCAAGCCAAGGTCTTGGGTCTTCTGTTTGTTAATTATCTTTATTACACTCACCATACCCTTAGTGCACTGTCTATAATTTCCCATTTGGGTTTATGTAAAGGAGAATAAGAACCTAAAAAGATTTGTGTAGCATTCTGAATAGAAACATCTTAGAGATATTAATGCTTTTCTTTCTAAACTTTTATAGTCATCTTACTCCCAGTGCAGAGGCGCTATGCACTGCTTGCAGTTGTGCCCCATACAACTCGAGGGGACATCATGCACAGCACGGTCCCCAGAGCTCTGTGGCTACAACCAGCAGAGCCTTCCTCAGGGGCCCTGCCTTATTCAGCAATAACTTCTTTTTTAGTGGCTTGTCTTTATTGAATCTTTCCAAAGTATTCAACTGAATTTTCATAGAAACAATAGCTCTCTTCTTGCATTGTAATTGAATTTTGTAATTACCATAAATATCTTTGAGAACGAATACAACAATGGACTCTTGGGAAGCTAACATCTTAACTGATGGCAACAGAAGTGTGCAGGTATACTAGAGAATAGCCTGTTGACCTCGAGTGTTCAGGTTGCTGTGGGCATCAATCAGGAAGCTTTACAGTGGGAGCAATTACCACAGCAAGTTGGTAAAGTGGAGGTTAATTAAGATAGCTTCTACTGTCCTAGAATTTAGTGATGTGCTTAAATGAATTTGTATTTTGTTCTTCACTGTTGCTTCGATACATTTTTGAAACTATCATCCAGAGGGGTGAGGCATTTTATCTTTTTAGTCCACAGACAGATTTTGGGATTCCTTATCAGAGCTCCCAGACATATTAGTTCTCAGGTTGGGAATCCCTGGCTTAGGGTTTCCTACCCATAGTAGAGTAAAAAATATTGAGGTTAGTTAATAAAATGGTTATAAAATTCTCTTTGTATAACAGTAATTTAAAATCAATGGGGAGAATAATGAAGGTGTTCTACTGGGAGCCACTCTTCCATAATGAATGCTTCCTGAACAGTTTGAAGGCCACAAGAAACACAGAAGCTAAAGAGGAAGAAAGCCACCAATTCACCCATCTGGCACTTTCTCCAATTCCTATTCCTTTGGCTCTGCCTTTGAACGCATCACATCTTGTCTTTTAATTATACCAGGGCAGGAAATAGCCACCTCTTTAGACTTGAGAAGCACCCTATTGAGGAAAGTGCCCTGAAGCAGATGGTCTTTGGTTCCAGTCATGACTCTGCCACTTGCTTATCTAAGTTCACTTAATTCAAATATCAGTCTCTTGTCTGTAAAAGGTCATGGCAGTAAGTATTCCACAGAGTTATTATGAGAAATAAATGCTTCAAGATATCCCAAAAGACCAGGCATGTGTAGGTGTTCAGTAAATATTAGGCAGGAGCAAAGAGTAACCAAGTTTTATTGGAAGGCAAAAAAATTGGAGAAAAAATGTAAGGAGGGAGGTACAGAAGATACAAAATAGAGAAAGAATATAAGAAGTAGTTAAAATAACATAGGGAATTTAAAAAAAATAAATAACATAAGGAATTTTATAGTTACAAATTAAACTTACACACATTGTATCATTGGCATATCCTAAGAACCCTGTGAGACAGGATGGGCATTAGTATTCTTCTTATAGATGAGGAAGCTGAAGCCCTGAAGATTAAGAGTAGGTCAAGATGATGGAACAGAGTTGAGATTAGACCCAAGGTCTCCTTATTCCCAGCCCTGTACTTTTACATGAGGCCATGTGAGTTTCAATTTCTGTCATTACCACACTACCCTGGGGACTCTGTGATGAATCCCATCCCCCAGATGAGATTTGATCTACAGAGAATTTCTACAAGCAGAGTCAGTGCTCTAGGAAGCTGCTTTGGGTCTTCCAAATCTAGCATGCCTTCCAACAATTATTTCAAGAGAAATAAGGATGGAGAGAATCTATGGAAAACAAAAGGTTGGGTCATGATGTTCTGTACAGGGAAACAATGAATATGAAAATTGCAACTGGAGATCACCCACTGAAATTAAGAGCCAGAGATAAGTGGTGTTATGAGTCCTGAGTTGTTTTATTAGATGGTAGAAAATTACAGGAAGTGATATGTTTTGAGGACAAAAAATTTAAAGGTCTAATGTAACTCTCCAGGCATATTAAAAGACATTATTTCCATATTCTTCTTGGATAATCAATCATGCCATAGCAAATTAAGAGTTCTTATTTTTAGCCCTATTAGCTACACAATGATAATGAAAATTGATTACAGTCACATTCTACTCCTTAAGACACTGTCAGTAAATGAACTGAAATGCCCCAGAATCAATCCATTTAAAAAATATACCAAAGGTTGCAAAAAAGAAAGCCCTCATCAATTACTCTGACATCTGTTAATAAAGAATAGATGATAAACTGGCAGCTTCTGTCATTGCTAGCTTACTGTAGGCCAATAAAACAAGTTATTTTGTTCCACCAACTACAGACATCTTCAGGAAGCTTAATGGATCTGGGCTGCTGAAGACCATATATTGATTTCCAGAAATAGTATTCATAGAAATGTTCAAAAATACTAAAAGGAATGTGCAAAAACTAAAGAGAACAGCCAAGTTTTTCTCTGATTTATCAACCTTCAAACTCTAAGGGGGTTCTCTGTGTCTAGATTATAGAAAAGCCATCTCAGGATTCTCTTTCAGGTGAGAAAGTGGCAACTTTGGAATACTGTAGGAGAAACTGGGAACTGCACATTTTGTGGGCCTAATTGAGTGGTTTTGAGCTTCAGGGTTTTGGAAAGATATCAAGATGTCCAATGGAATAGTGAGTGATATCTGCCAGCTCCCCATAGTGTTTCTACAAGCTGATCTCCTGGGTTCTTGAAAAGATACTGAACATAGTATCTTAGGGGATCCACACTAATACTAAAATCTTTCCAACAACAGATTCCAGGAGGAACTCATTGAGTCCTTCCTCTGGTTATTCTGAGCTGTGTTCCTGGAGGCCTGGACGGGCTCAGTAATGACCACATAGGACAAGAAGACAGTTCTCTGGGTTCTAGGCCCATGATCTCTGGACTCTATCATCCTCACCTTGTGTTGTAAAGTCTCAACTTCTTTCAGAGAGCAAGATCATTAAAAAACAAGCTCACAAACATGCATTGCTTTTGAACAATTATAAACTAGTCTAGATACTCTTTGTAAAACAAATTGAAAATATAAAGATTCGTTTCTCTTTTCTGAGGGATTGAGCTTAAATAACTTGGAAAAATGCTGGATTAAATCTCAAGTTTCTCAATACTTCTTGCATTTCTCTACTGACTGGCATAAGATAGCTGGATACTGGGTTAAAAGGGTTGACTCTCCATTCTGTCAAACGCCTATATCTATACCTACACTGACATCTATCTATCTGTAGGCTTCTTCTTCCAAGAATATATAATTCTGCCTGAGGGTCAAAAGCATATGTGTATATACAAATTCAAATGCACAGAGGAGGTATGACAGAAATTTTTGAGGTGATAGAATTTTTTTTTCATGATTGTGGTGGTGGTTTCATGCCTGTGTGTGTTTATCAAAACTCATGGGACTGCATACAACAAATAGTGAATTTTACAAATGTAAATTTGTACATTAAACTCTTCAATAAATCCCAGTGGTGTTGTTGTGGAGACTAAAGGTGTCTTTAAAACTGATATGCACATTCTGAAGTACACTGAAAATAGGGATGAAAATGGCAGAGCACCAGCCGAAGGAGGCGGGCAAAGAGGCCGGGAGACACAAACATGAACAATCAGAATTACTCTCTTCCCAACAAATACCCAGGTCAACAAACTAGTTCTGTTGTCAAGAAAAAAAAAACAAAAAACCCTCAAGTAGGTATGTTTGAAAGTCACTTCTGAAAGAGACCTTGAAGAACGGATGGAGATTGTTGGGGGTGGAGAGAAACTCCTCCCAGCAAGACAATGAAAGATGACAAGTCAGGTCACGGTGGCTGAAGAGGAGACAATGATTTGTTGTCTAACTCTCCAGCCACGATGGGCCTATAACTAATGAGGTTATTCTGGTTACAAAGGAAGCATTCAGCCCCCTAATGAAAAACTCTTTGGCGACTGGTGTTAGGGAAAGAAAAAACAAACCAGCAGCTTATTATTAGTTCCGCAGCAAGTTAATTAATTTTTGCCAGTCACTTCAGGTCACTTGCAGGCCAGAGTATCTGTCTCACTCAACTGAACAGCTGGAGGGATGGTGGGCGTGTCTCCAGGCCACGCCTTTGTCCATGGTTCAGGGGGTGGGGCCAAATACCAGGCTGAAAAAATATGAGCTTCTGGTGCTCTTTCTGCTCCTTTCCCCCCATGATCCACTCAAGCCAGGCCAAAGAACTGCAATGCCATGAGATATAAAGGAAACCCAAATACTTAGGATGAAGTTATTTCTGCCTCTGTGCATCATTCACAGGAGCATCAGAGTGCTCTTGCGCAGTGAACGCTGTAGCAGCCTACAGCAGTCTGGGTCCAGCCCACAGGCCCACCTCTCCCACTGAAGAGCTCTGGAGACATGAAAAGGTTGTTAAACTTCTCCAGGCTTCCTGCAGCTCACTTGAACTGCCTACCTGCATGGAGAGACACTCATTTGGCATCTCTCCTATTGTTAGGAAGTTTGAGTCAATAAATATTTATCCTTTCCCAGAGAAATGTCAAGCACTGGCCAGACACTACTGACCACTCTTTCAGAAAGCCATCAGCATAAGGCCTGGTAGAGCCCCTCTTCAGAGATGGGAGCACCACAGCTAAGAAAGGGCTCAAATAAAACACCTATGTATTTGTACATAGAGGTTGCCTTGGCCTCAAAATGTACTAGCATTTCTTCTAAAGATGTGTAATATGCAAGCACAATGAATGCCATTTTGTTTTGCATGCACATTCACGCTAATATATTTACTTTCTAGCGTGGATTAAGTGATACAAATTTTCTTAATTATGTGTGTTGCATAACATATAATATACATATATAATATTTATTACATACTCACCCTCAGAAAAGACCAAGGTAAAGAGGCTCATAAACCACACTGAAGCAGGGACAGTAAGTTTAATCCCCTCTTTGAGCCAATTTAAGCTACTGTTCAGCTGCTGTGGTTTTTAAAGCATATTTTATTCCAAATTATAAAGTTTTCAGCAAAAAAGAAAAGAAAACTGGGGAGGGGCTCATTATCTCTAGCCACCACATACATCTTACTGGGCTTTCAGAATTGTCTTCCCTCCACCTCCTCCTGAAGAAGAGACTATGAAGTTAAAGCCCTAGTTTTAATGCCTAGCCAGATGCTCATGAACTGCAGCTTCCTCTCCTCCCCCCTCCCCCCTCCCCCCCATGCACATTCACCAGCAAGCCTGCCGCAGGTAGTTAACAGGAATGATTGGGATCCTCTAAACCCATTCAAACAAAAGAATTAGGATCTGATAGGGAGATTTGCTGTCTCACCGGGCACAATGCTACTTAATGAAATAAGCATTGCATTTATAGATAGCACTTCATGTTCTGTGACAAACTATCAGTCCCAGGTAGGCAAGTATGTGTGACTAACATTACTAATCCCAGAGTGGGCTCCTCCGCCCTGGGAAAGTAAGCTGAGGAGATGGATTGGGGTCCCCACTGTGAGCTGTTGGCTGCTATGATTTAAGCAGCGCCCAGGACCTGGACTGCTCACAAAAGCTTGCCACACACTTTACGTGAGCAGCCCCTTGAGGAGGGTGAGATAGCCTAGCTGTTGGGTTATACATCAGGAGACTGAAAGTTCAGAGAGATGAGGGGAATGACCCCAGCTCTCAGGGCTGAGACTAGACCCAAGATGTTACAAAAGCAAGCAAACAACCTCTACCAGCCTACCAGCAAACACCAACCCATCTTTACATTTATAATATCTGTCCTCAGGGACTAGGCATTTCTGACCATCCACCCTGACTCAAGATCCATTTGGAAGTAGATGAGAATGTTAGTTTTTAAAAATGTAATTTATGTAGGTATGTATGTATGACCATGTGTATGTATCTATTTTGGGGGGGGGAGTCTTGATCTTCATAACATATTTAACAAAAGCAATTAATCAGTCTCTTGGAATATTATTCCTCCCTCCTTCCTCTTGCTACCTGTGCTCTTTACATTCTTTCCCATATTCTCACTTTGTCTCATCTCTTCTCTCCTCTACTCTGTCTCCCTTTTCCTTGCCCTAATATAGCCCCTTTTTACAGATCCTCATTTTCTGTATTATTAACTAGAATACTAGAATATATCTTTTGAAAAGATCAACACTCCTATTCAGAGGCATTGTAAATACACAGCCCTTTAATATATACAATTTTGGAAGGAAGCCTTGACCTTAGCAAGCAAGTCCCTGATGTGCTGTGGAGAATGGAGGTATCGAGAGTCAGCCCAGAATGGTCCCTCTGGGGCCCAGGGCCCAGCCAGAGCTCCACACCCCCAGACCGCCAGACCGCCAGACATGTTTGCTGACTGATTGTGTGATTAAACTCTGGTCCGGAGACATTATAGCAGCTGAATAAGGAAAGTACGTGGACTGACTAGGAACACAGACCAAAGAGCATTTTCAAGCTTGACTCATCTGTGCCCAATTTGTTCAGAGGAATTGGAAACAAACGGCCCAGGAAGAGTGGGCAAGGCAGGTCTCAGCTGCTCCCTCTAGAGGCCACTGTCATCTGAAAGTCACCCGTGGGAGTGGGGCCTCACCCTGGATGCCAGCCACTAGGCTCTGCCAACCCTCAGAGCAATGCTTCATGCTGCCCCCTCTCTCCTTTCCAAGGGAGGGAGTGTGATGACGAAGGAAGAAAGGAAACACAGGAGGAAGTGAGGGTGAATGGGAAATGAAGGCCCTCAGTAGAAGATTGGGGAGAAGAAAAGGAGGGGAAATAAATAGGGCCAAAGGGAGGGCAGAGGGAGGGCGAAATGGGGTGGTAGGAAGGGTGGGCAGAGCAGCAGGCAGGAAGCCAGAGAAGGCTGGAACTCTCCTTTCAGTCAAGAGTGTGCACAGCTATACCAGAGTCCACTGATTTCTTCTCTTTGGGATCTTCTCCATTTCCATTATGTTCTTCTGGTATATCTTCTTTTTTTTAATTTTAAAATCAGTTAATTAACATACACTGTATTATTAGTTTCAGGGGTAGAATTTAGTGATACATCAGTTGCCTACAACACCCAGTGCTCATTACATCACGTGCCCTCCTTCATGCCCCATCACCCAGTGACCCCCTCCCCCCACCTCCCCTCCAGCAACCCTGTTTGTTTCCTAGAGTTAAGAGTCTCTTATGGTTTGTCTCGCTCTCTGATTTTATCTTATTTTATTTTTCCCCTCCCTTCCCCTATGTTCCTCTGTCTTGTTTCTTAAATTCCACATACGATACTTGTCTTTCTCTGACTGCCTTATTTCACAAATGTTCTGTACTTCTTGTCTCTTTCTGAATGTGATTACACAGCCCTCCCCTGCATCCCCCCACCCTGAAGTACTGTGTTTAGCTAGAAAGACCTAGAGGCATGAGACCACAGGTTGCCCTAATGGAAACTGTGGTGCTCGCCCTCCTTCTCATCTGCTTGACTTCTCCCAGGAAGCGCTCATGTTGGATATCTTCCTGTGCAGTCAAAGCAGTTACTGCGGCTCTGCTCCTCTCAGGTCCATGCAACATAGTTATGAAAAGCAAGGGAAGACACCAACATTTATTGAGTATTAAGCACGGTTCTAGGGATTTTATATATACATTGGCTCATTTAAATCTCATCATAGCTCTATAAAAAAGTACTATTATTCCTAATTAATAGATGATAAAGTAATTTTGCACTGATGCTGTGACTTGGGGCATATGCCCCAGACTCACCACATGGGTCTCATTACATTTTTGTTAAATGAATAAATAAATGTTTCCACTTTTGCAGTTGAGATAAGAATAGCTTATGGCAGGCAATGTCATGAGGACACACGAGTGTGAAATACCTCTGAATGTGAAGAAGAGAAAGAACAATGATTGTTTAGGTTTTATAGGTGCTGTTCTAAGGCCTTGCCATGTATTAATCATTTAGTCCTCACAAAAATCCTACAAGGTATGACTATTTGCCTTGTGTAAATGAGAATAAAGTAACTTTCCCAAGGTTATATGGCTAATAAATATGAAGCCAAGGTCTGAACTCAAGCATCCTGACTCTGCGGTCCTGGTAACCTGTATATTTCACTTGCACATGACTGAAATGGCTGGTCTGCATCATTCAGAACTTAAATAGCAGAAAACTGCAATTCGACAGAGGTCAATGTAATAAATGCCTCATCTGCTGAGCTCCACATATTTAGCAAATTTCACACTTTTTTGTTTTTTAAGTAATCTCTAGACCCAACGTGGGGCTCAAACTCATGACCCTGAGATCAAGAGTCACACGCTCCACTGACTGAGCCAGCCAGGTGCCCCACACCGTGTCTTTCACTGATACCTTGTTTATGCCTATGTAACTCAAAAGCCTACTAGGGTCTGCCTCCCCGCCCTTTGAAGTCTAGAGATGAGCTTGAACTTCTAATTCTAAACATTGTGGAAGTCTAAAATTCTCATTAAGATTTCTAAAATTCCCAGGTACTCGTGGCCATTTCTAGCTCCAGACTCACAGACTCATTTGTGCCAGTGTCATGTCTGTTTCATAACAGGTGGGCCCTGAAGAGAAGCTTGACCCCTGCCTGGAGTTCCATCGAAAAGATCACTTACACAAGGCAATTTATGTGTTTACTACAAGCTTTGTGGGAGGGGAATAGCAGTAAACACAGAGAAAGAATTTACATGGAAGGAATGCACACGGCCTCAAAGTGAACATTAGGCTCCCAAGCTCCTACAGTTCTTCAACCATCCCTCCAGTGAGGAACTGTCGAAGATGGATTCACTGGGCCTCTCATTATTTTCATGCAGAACATATGGGCATTTATAACTTCAGATCTGCTATCTACCCCTGAAGCAATTCATATGAAGATATTTTTCTAAATAAGGACAGTTTCTTCCCAAGAGGAATTTATGTGCCAGTTTTTATAATATAGTTTTTAACCCTTACGACATGTTTGTGACTTATCACTTTGACAGAAGTATAAGCTCCTTAGGACAAGTACCATATCTTAGACAGCTATGTATTTCCCACCAGGCCTAATCAAGTGCCCAGTAGATACTAGGTGCTTAAGGGCTGTTTGATGATTAATAAGAAACCACAGCTTTGTACATTCATTCATCAACTCTTAGGAAGTTTGGCTGTTAGAATAATACTCTCTCCACGGAACACATTCTCTGAACAACACTGACTTTCTGTAAACCCATGCACAACTACCACTATATTTCCTTAAAGGGCAATTCATAAATCAGAGCAGACTAAACCGTGGACCTAATTTCCCCATTGAAACTCATAATATTCATCTTTCCGAGGAACTGTAAAACATGATTCCAAAATGACCTTGTGATTATGTCATGGGGACACTGAAAAAAGTTTAAGTAAAAATGTCTTGATTATGCTGGCACAAAATTCTTTCATGAAGCCATGCTCTTCTTAATCACTTGAGGTGAGTCAAAGTAAACATAATCAGTCAAAGCTTTAAAGGAAGAGGTTGAAAGAAAATTCTTGGTCCAAAATGATTGCTTTCCCTCCCTTTCTCCTTCCCATTGTCCTCCTTCGCTCCCTCCCCCGTTCTCTCAGCAACTTTTAACCCAAGACAGAACATGAGCAGTGATGACATCCATGCGATCCTGGAGCCACTTTCCTCCGTTGAGTTTAACTTCATGAGGACCATCTCAGGAGGGCTGGGTTGTATTTGGGGGGACTCACAGCTGTGTCAGGTACCTAGGACACACTGAGTATCTTCTCATAAGAGCTTTCAGTGAATCAGACAATATCTTTTATTTTTCTTCATTCAATTATTTTTCATTCTCTTTTGTTTAATATGTTTAAAGGAAAGCGTAGGACAAAATCTAACTTTGGACATGAGGGGTTGTGAAAGTTTAGATGTGGTTCCATGTTATGGCAGAGAGTTCACAGCAGACAGGTCTGGTGTCTAACCTGGTATGTTTCAGGTCAAGGTATTTATAATGCTTCTCTCTCCCGTTTGTCTATACGCCAATTAGAAAAACAATGAAATGTCTGGCTCCCTGCTGAACACACTTGAGAAGGACTTTTGAAAATGGTTCTTTGTTACACTGAACCAATAAAATGAAGGGGAAAGAGAGGAGGCTAGTATCTCCCGGAACTGCCTTGTTTTCTTGGTTTCTCGTTTACTTCTTCCTGATAAGTATAGGTTTTCCTATTCTCCCCCAGGTGAAACTTCCAGAAATGTTTCTCCCACAAACAGTGCTCCTACTGCCAGTGTTTCTGAATGCTGGGAGAGAAAGCTCAGGGTCAGCCTAATAAGACTTTGCTTTTACAGGCAAAGACAGCAATGATGAGAATGACCTGCCATAGTGGAGACACTTGATTTGCGTAAGTCCAGAGAAACTTTCTGTAGGATGATAAAAAACCAACCTTACAATCTGCGATTTCTGCGTCTAAGCTCCATTTCTCAGATACTGGCATTACTAAATATCCAGTTGCCGAAACTATACAATTAAACAAATGCTGATTCTCTTTTCTTCAGCCCCCAAGACTGATTTCATATTGACAGCCTAATTTCTACTCCCAGCGTGACGGCCCCGGTTTGGGTCTTCGGCACTTGAGCAGCCTCTTCCCTGGCCTTGTTTTGGCCACTCTTTCCTCATATTCTTCCTCCACCACTATCAGAATGGTCTTGGTAAAACAAGATCTGGCTAAGTTACCCCTCTGTTTACGAGCCCACTCATGTCCTCCTATGGTCCGCCTTATAAAGTCTGGATTCCTTAATGTGACTTTTAAGGTCTCTCTTCACAAGCTGGCTTAAACCTGTCTTTCCAGCCTCATGTCCCACCACAACCCCTACCACTTCACCCCTTGTCCCCCACCATTGGCAGCTGCAGCATCGTGGCTTCGGCTGTTGAATTCTACTCTGTGCTCTCCACAGGGCTATGTTCTATACAGACAACACTGCATCCTCACGACACCACTTAGGGCTGATACAATGACTATCATAGTTTTACAGGTCATTTACAGAGGTTCAGTAACTTGTTCCAGTTTGCCCACTAGTCCCCATCCTCTGGCTGGATTGTTCTTTCCTTCCCCATCCTATACAAAAACTCTACCCTTCCTTTAAGCCCCTGGCCAAATATCACCCCCTCTTCGAAGCGGGCCTCGGCATCCCCCGGCTCTCCCAAACTCCTCTTCTCTCCCATCTGATGCTACTCTCAGTCTCTTCTGTTTTTCCATAGAATGTTGTTTAAGCTGGACCACAGCAATGATCCCTACCAGTTCAATGTGCCTATTACCTACACTAAATCAGGAGCTGTATGTCCTGTGTATTTAGGACATCTCTTATCTTGTATGTCTACCATGGGCCTGGCACATAGTAGGTAACGAGTAGTTAATTACAGGGTTGAGTGTTGGGCTCCAAAGTGCTGGAGGGCTCCCAGGCTTTGGAGGTTGCGAGGGGGCCTATGCGGGCTAAGGGCATGATGACGAGAATAGGTGGGACGGTGGCCTAAGGTGATTACACCCACCTCATCATTCCGAATTAGAGTCCCCGTTCATCTGGGACCACATGATATTGTTTGCATCCATACGGCTTCTCTTGGGACCCAGAAGGAAGCTAGGAAGCTATTCCTGGGACTGGAAACCAGGTAGACTTGTGGGCTCTTACAGGATTTTTCATTAAAGCACACAGATAAGCTATACTATGAATTTCACTCACGTAAGAGCAGCCTCCTCTTCTTCCTGCGAAGTAATGAAATAATTAAATAGAACTGACCCCTGACCTGAACCTCCCTGCCCCACATCTCCCCACTATGATGCATCGCCGTTTCTCATTCCCTTCTGCTGTCTTGCCACCGTGCTGAAGTTCACGCAACAGTGCTCATCTCTAGGCCATTTTCAATTAATTTCCTGAGTAAAATTTCATGAGACACTATCAAACCTTTTGCTAAAATAAAGATATATTACATCTACTCTATTCCCTTAGTCTACTAATCAAAAAAGCAATCAACTTTGTCTGGCATGATTTGTTCTTTTCAAACCCATAATGCTTATTGGTCATAATTCCATTATCCTAGATAGTATTTTTTTCCTCTTAATATTTGTTCCACTATTTTAACAGGAATTGAATTACTAGATGGTCATTTCTAGGATTCCTTTTTCCACGACTGCTTTGAAAGTTTCCTACCTAATTTGATACTATCAACAGAACGGTATTTCCTTATTCTGTCGAATCATAGAAGAATAGGAAAGGGGCTGCCGGGAGTCACTTGGTCAGTGTCCTTGCTTCTTCTAAAGGCTCCATCACCTTACTGAACCATTTCAGACCATTATCCACTCTCAGTGTCTCCCCTAACAGGAAAGCCTGAGACTTCTTTTGATAACTGACTCAGTGATTCACGACATTATGCTTAGGAAGCACTTGCTATTTTCTTATCTGAAGGGCGATGGTATGATGGAGAAGGCACAGATCTGAGTTCAAATCCTAAACATGCCATTTACTAGCTGTATGACTTTAAATAAGTCACCCTATTTCTTTTCTTTTTAAGGGAAAGCAAATAGGGGTTTTTAAATAAAAACATTTTAAAATGTTATATTTATTCTCTTTAGTTTTTTCCCCTATTTATTTATTTATTTATTTATTTATTTATTTTTTGATGTAGTGTTCATGATTCATTGTTTGCATATAACACCCAGTGCTCCATTCAATACGTGCCCTCTTTAATACCTATCACCAGGCTAACCCATCCCCCCACCCTCCTCTCCTCTAGAACCCTCAGTTTGTTTCTCAGGGTCCATAGTCTCTCATGGTGCGCCTACCCCTCCGATTTCCCCCCCTTCGTTTTTCCCTTCCTACTATCTTTTTTTTTTTTAACATATAATGCATTATTTGTTTCAGAGGTACAGGTCTGTGATTCATCAGTCTTACACAATTCACAGCACTCACCATAGCACATACCCTCCCCAATGTCTATCACTATTTTCTTTAGTTTTTAATTACAAAAGAAATATGTGAAAATATTCTACTGATAAAAAAGTATATTCTCCCCTTGGTTCTCCAACCAAAATTTCACTCTCCAGAAGTAACTGGTGATCCATCAGAATGGCTAAAATTAACAAGTCAGGAAACGACAGATGTTGGCGGGGATGCAGAGAAAGGGGAACCCTCCTACACTGTTGATGGGAATGCAAGCTGGTGCAACCCCTCTGGAAAACAGTATGGAGGTTCCTCCAACAGTTGAAAATAGAGCTACCATACAATCCAGCAATTACACTACTGGGTATTTACCCCAAAGATACAAACGTAGGGATCCGAATGGGTACGTGCACCCCAATGTTTATAGCAGCAATGTCCACAATAGCCAAACTGTGGAAAGAGCCAAGATGTTCATCGACAGATGAATGGATAAAGAAGAGGTGGTATATATACACAATGGAATATTATGCAGCCATCAAAAGGAATGAGATCTTGCCATTTGCAATGACGTGGATGGAACTGGAGGGTGTTATGCTGAGTGAAATAAGTCAATCAGAGAAAGACATGTATCATATGACCTCACTGATATGAGGAATTCTTAATCTCAGGAAACAAACTGAGTGTTGCTGGAATGGTGGGGGTTGGGAGGGATGGGGTGGCTGGGTGATAGACATTGGGGAGGGTATGTGCTATGGTGAGCACTGTGAATTGTACAAGACTGATGAATCACGGATCTGTACTTCTGAAACAAATAATGCAATATATGTTAAGAAAAAAAAAAGAAGAAGAGAGCAGGAGGGGAAGAATGAAGGGGAGTAAGTCGGAGAGGGAGACGAACCATGAGAGACGATGGACTCTGAGAAACAAACTGAGGGTTCTAGAGGGGAGGGGGTGGGGGGATGGGTTAGCCTGGTGATGGGTATTAAAGAGGGCACACACTGCATGGAGCACTGGGTGTTATGCACAAACAATGAATCATGGAACACTACATCAAAAACTAATGATGTAATGTATGGTGATTAACATAACAATAAAAAATTACTAAAAAAAAAAGAAGTAACTGGTGATGATGTTTTGATCTATTTGCTTCCAGAACATTTTCCATATCTAAATAAACACATACAAACCAAAATGAGGCCATAACATGCAAATTGTCTAACCTACATTTTTCATTTGACTATATATCAATAGCATTCCGTGTTAGTATATAAGTCTATGAATCTACCCAAATTTTTTTCATAATATGTATGTATTACTTTTGTAATTAAATTCTAGTTAATTTGGCCAGTCCCTGTTAGTGGACATTTAAAGTAGTTTGCATCTTTTTCCTATTCCAAACAATGCCAACAATAATCATGTTTAAACATTAATGAAAATCAAGAGAGAGAAGGAGTGAGAGCTCTAAGACTATGAAAGTTGCCCCGTAAAGGCAGACTGTTTCTCCCTCTTTCTCTCCCCAAGCCTCCCCTACCAGCAGAACTTGATGGAACAGGAACACAGCAGAGGCCCCATCCCTCCGAATGAAGAGATGGCCCAGAGGAGTACCTTTCACTCACTCAGTGTGATTTTCTAAAACCTACTTGGACAGTGCAAGCTGGAGCCTGAGTGTCCTAGGGCAAGTTCTTCACCTTCTCCAGAGCTCAGCTTGTTTATTTACGAAATAGTAATAATTTTTTTTTTTTTAGTTTTTATTTAACTCCCATTAGTTAACATACAGTGGTAATATTAGTTTCAGGTATACAATATAGTGACTCGACACCCATACATCACCTGGTGCTCATCACAAGTGCCCTCCTTAATCCCTAACACCTGTTTCACCCATCTCCCCACCCACCACCCCTCTGATGACCATCAGTGTGTTCTCTATGGTTAAGAGTCGGCTTCTTGGTTTGCCTCTCTCTCCCTCTTCTTTTTTCCCCTTTGTTCATTTGTTTTGTTTCTTAAATTCCACATATGAGTGAAATCATATGGTATTTGTCTTTCTCTGACTTATTTTGCCTGGCATAATACTCTCTAGCTCCATTCACGTCATTGCAAATGGCAAGATTACATTCTTTTTGATGGATGAGTAATATTCCATTGTCACATATACATATACATACGTATATATGACATCTTCTCTATCCATTCATCTCTCGATGGACACTGGGGCTGTTTCCATAATTTGGCTATTGTAGATAACGCTGTTATAAACATCAGGTGCATGTGCCCTTTCGAATCAGTATTTTTGATCATAGCTATCACTGTCATTTACTGCGTACCTACTACATGCCAAACACTGTGCCAAAGACAGCTGTAGTGCATTATCTTAATTCTCACTAAATTCCTTGATAGGAAGATATGACTCTCAATTTTAATTGCATTTTTAAATCACTACTGAATTATAAGAATTATTTATATATTCAGGATACAAGTCCTTTATATGATATGTGATTGCAAATATTTTCTCCCAGTCTGTGGCTTCTTCTTTCATTTCTCTCAATGATGTCTTTTAGCAGAAAAGTTTAGAGTTTTAATGAAATCCAATTCATCAATTCTTCTTTTATTTATTGTGATTTTAGTATCATATCTAAGAATTATTTTCCCAACCAAAGCCACAAAGATTTTCTCCTCTATTTTTTTCTAGAAACTGTATCGTTTTAGCTCTTACATTTAGGTTATGACTCATTTTGAGTTAATTTTTTGTATAGAGTGTGAAGTAAGGGTCTAAGTTTAGTTTTTGTGTATATGGATATCCAATTGTCCCAGCACTATTTGCTGAAAGACTCTTTTTTCCCCCATTGAATTGTCTAGGCACCTTTGTTAAAAATCAACTGCTCATAAATGTAAGCATTTATTTCTGTACTCTCCATTCTGTTCCACCGATGTATATGCCTTTCCTTGCCCCAATATTGCATCATGTTTCTTAATTTGGCTTTATACTAAGTTCTGAAATCAGATAGCAGAAGTCCTCTAAATTTTTCCTTTTTTTCCCCTCCTTTAAAAATTGTCTTATCTATTCTAGGTCCTTTGCATTTTTATATCAATTTTAGGCTACCAAAAAAGAAAAAAAAAAGAAAAGAGGCAGTTAGGACTTTGACAGGGATTGCATTGACTTTACAGATCATTTTGGTGAGAAATGCCATCTCAACACTATTGAGTTTTTCAAACCATGAAAATCTAGTGTCTCTCT
Organism: Zalophus californianus; assembly: GCF_009762305.2. Taxonomy (NCBI): domain Eukaryota; kingdom Metazoa; phylum Chordata; class Mammalia; order Carnivora; family Otariidae; genus Zalophus; species Zalophus californianus. The sequence continues at coordinate 24,480,193 of NC_045602.1, forward strand.
TTTTGTTTATACTATCCTTGATTTCTTTCAGCAATATCCTGTATTTTTAGTGTGAAAGGCTGGCCCTTCCTTTGTTAAATTTAGTCCTGAGTATTTTCTTCTTTTTTATGCTTTGTCATTTGAATTGTTTTCTTAATTCCCTTCTGAGAATTTTATTTTTGTTTGTTGTTATACAATAACTATAATTGATTTTTATATTGATTTTGTATCCTGTAATCTTGCTAAATTCGTTTATTTGTTCTATTACTTCTTGTTTTTTGTGCATTCTTTTAGATTTTCTAAATAAAAGATTATGTTACCTGCTAATAAAGAAAATCACACATTTTCCTTTTCAAGCTGTATACCTTTCACTTCTCCCTCCTTCCTCCCCCTTTCCTCCCTTCATTCCTTCATCTTTCTTTTTTTCTTTTCTTTATTGTACTGACTAGGTACAATGTTGTACAGAAGTAATGAAAGCAGACTTCCTTACCTTGTTCCCAATCTTGGGGGAAAGCTTTCAGTCTTTTATCACATATGTTGTTAGGTACGGATTTTTCCATAGATACTGTTTATCAGGTTTAGGAAATACCCTTTTTTCCTTGTTTGTAGAGAGATTTTATCATGAATGGATGTTGGATTTTGTCAAGTGCCTTTTCTGTGTCTACTGAGGTCATCATATGATTTATGTCCTTTATCCTATTAATACGGTGTAGGTATTATTCTTACTGATTGCTTCGTGGATGTTAAGCTGACTTTGCATTCCTGGATAAATTCCAGTTGATCACAGCGTCATCCTTTTCATTTGTTGCTGGATTTTGTTTGTTAATGTCTTGTTATGGACTTCTGCACCTATGTTCATGAGGGAGATTGGTAAATGGCTTTCTTTCCTTGTGATGTCTTATTCTGGCTTTAGTTTCAGGGAAAAGTGAGTGGCCTCACAGAATGAGTTAGGGTGTACATTCCTCTATTTTCTTAAAGAGTATATGAGGAATTAGTATTATTTGTTTTTTAAGTATTTGATATAATTCACCAGTGAAGACATCTGGGTTTGAGCTTTTCTTTGTGGGAAGATTTTTAATGACAAATTCAAGTTATTTGCTTGTTAAAGGTCTGTTCAAATTCTTCTAATTCTTCTAGAAGTAGTTCTGGTAATTTGTATCTTTCTAAGAATTTGTCCATTTTATCTAAGTTGTCTAATTTATTGGCAAAAACATATCTATAATATTTCCTCATAATCATTCAATTTCTTTGGAGTCAGTAGTGACATCCCCTTTTTCACTCCTGAGTTTGGTTGTGTCTACTCTCTTTTTCCCCCTTGGTTCGTTTAGTTAAAGGTTTGTCAATTTTGTGGATCTCTTCCAAGAACCAACTTTTGGTTTCATTGATTCTCACTATTGTTTTCTGTTTCGTTGATTTCTATTCTAATCTTTATTTCTTCTCTTTTGCAGGGTTTGGGTTCTCTTTCCTTTTTTTTTTTTTTAAGTTTCTTAAAATGGAAGCTTAGGTTATGAATTTGAGACTTTCCTTCCTTTCTACTATGGGCATTTAAAGCTATACATTTCTCTCTTAGCATTTTTTTTTTTTTTTTAGTTTTATCCCATTAATTTTAACATGTTTCATTTATTTTTAAAGATTTTATTTATTTATTTGACAGAGAGAGACACAGCAAGAGAGGGAACACAAGCAGGGGGAGTGGGAGAGGGAGAAGCAGGCTTCCCGCTGAGCCAGGAGCCCGATGCGGGGCTCGATCCCAGGGCCCTGGGCCCATGACCTGAGGTGAAGGCAGATGCTTAACAACTAAGCCACCCAGGCGCCCTTAACATGTTTCATTTTAATTTTTGTTTGATTAAGCTATATCCTTCCTTCTCTCCTCTCCTCTCCTTTCTCCTCCCTCTCTTTTTCTTTTTTTTTTTTTCTTTCTTTCTTTCTTTTTCCTTCTCTTCCTTCCTTCCTTCCTTCCTTCCTTCCTTCCTTTCTTTCCTTTCTTTCTTTCTTTCTTTCTTTCTCTCTTTCCCTCCTTCCTTCCTTCGTTTCTCTCTTTTCTTCTTTTTCTTTTAGTAGGCTCCATGCCCACATGGGGCTTGAACTCACAACCCTGAGCTCAAGACCTGAGCTAAAATCAAGAGTCAGATGCTTAACTGACTGAGCCACCCAGGCACCCCATGGTTAAACTATTTTTCTAATTTTCCTTGTGATTTTTTTTTTACACCTGTATTATTTTATTTCAAAATATTTGTGGATTCCCCAGATTTCTTTCTGTTGTCAGCTTCTAAGGTATTCCATTGTGGTCAGAGAACATATTTTGTATGGATTTCAATCCTTGTAAGTTGACAGAGACTTGTTCTATGGCCTAGAAGATAGTCTTCTTAAAGAAAGTTCTCTATGCACTTGAAAGGAATGTGTATTCTATAGTCTTTGGGTAGAATGTCATATATCTGTGAATTAGGTTGGTTCATAGTACTGTTCAAGTCTTCCATATCCTTTTCTGTTTAATAGTTCTACTCATTATTGGGAGTGGTTATTGAAATCTCCAACTATAATTATTAAATTATCTGTTTTTCTTTCAGTTGTGACAGTTTTGCTTTCATGTGTTTTGAAGCTCTGTTGTTAGATGTATATATATTTATAATTGTTATATATTCCTGATAAATTGACTCTTTTATTATTATAAAATGTCGCTCTTTTCCTTAGTAATATTTCTTGTCTTAATGTCCATTTGTCTGATATTAATACAGCTATTCTCTTATGGTTACTGTTTCTATGGTATCTCTTTTTCTAGCCTTTTGTTTTTAACCTATTTGTGTCTTTGAATCTAAGATGTATATCTTAGAAAAAGCATACCATTAGATCTTGTTTTTTATTTGTCTGATGATCTCTGTCTTTTGATTGAATGCTTGGACTATTTACATTTAATATAGTGATTTGATTGGATTTATATTTGTCTTTTGTTATTTGTTTTTTATATGTCTCCTGTTTTTTGGTTCCTTTATGCCTTCCTGACTGCACGTTTCAGTGTATCATTTAAAAACCTCTATTAAGTTTTTTTACATTTTTGGAGTCATTTTCTTAGTGGTCGCTCTATGTTATATGCATCTGAATTTATCACAATCTTCAGATTAATACTAACCTAATTCCAATAAAATATAGAAACTTTGCTCCAATACAGCTCCATCCCATTTCCTACCCTTTGTGCTATTATCATATATATTGCACCTCTATTTGTGTCAACTCAAAAATATGGCTTTATAATTGTGCATGTATATAATATTATGTCTTTCAGAAATGCTAACAAAAGAAATAAGAAAAAATGTGTTTATTGACTATTTTATATTAACCCACATACTTACTATTTCGACTGTTCTTCATTTCTTCCTATGGATACAAGTTATCTCCTGTTTTGATTTCATTTCAGCCTGAAGGACTTATTTTAATATTTATAGTAAGGCAGGTTAGCTGGCAACTTTGGATTTTAATTTTCTACCCTGAAGATTTTTGTTGGTTCTTTTGTTGTTGCTGTTTTGTTTTTCTTAAGTCAGTTTTTTTGTTTAATATCTTGGCTGAGCTATCTCTGGGAAATCTGTCTTCCCCACAATGTGTGACTGCTGATGTCTCTGTTCAGTTTTGTTGTTGTTGCTGTTGTTATTGTCATTGTTTTAAAGTTCTTGCTTTTCTCCCCTTTTTCTTTTTTTTATTTATTTAAATTCAATTAGCCAACATATAGTACATCATTATTTTTTTATGTAGTTTTCAATGATTCATTAGCTGTGTGTTCTTGCTTTTAATTTTAAGCCTGGCTTCCTAAGCTTCATCCATGTATAGCTTAGTGGCCTGCAAATATTCGGACAGAGGATGTGCTCAAACACCTTGAACCAGTAAAACTTCTGTCTTTTTGCCAATAGCTCTATGTGCGGATAAGGGAATGCATTCAATGCTCAGGATGCTGATGTGTCTTCTGCATGTATGTACAGTCTCAGGGTTAGCTAGAAGGCTGTGGCTAGCTTGGACCTTTTCCCATCCCTGTTGGGAATACACATAGTCTCAATCATGAATACACCCGCCCTGACCATGATTGAGCCTCAGGCTAGCTGCATCACAGATTATCATTTTCACCTACAATACTGCTCCAAATCGAGTGAGCCACCTTCCACTGCAGCATAGAAGTTGTTGGTCTTCATGGTGTGCCCTGCTTTTGAGGACTTCTATGTAGACAGAGTTGGGTAGATAGTAGAAGCACCAGGTCAGAATGCCACAGATTCCCACTGTTCTTACCTGGATCTTATCTGCAACCACACTCTGCTGAGAAGACAGAAGTTCATCATTTTCTTGAGCACGAATGCTTCTCAGACTGTTATATTCATTTGGTCAATTTTTCAGAGCATCCAAATGGTTGTTTTTGTCAATTTTGTCCATCTTTATAGTTGCTTTTTGGGGAAAGAATTTGCCAGTCTCTTCACTTGGCCATGACTGGAAGTCCTGATTTACCTTGCTTCTTTGAGTCTAATTTTATTAGTCTGAAACATGGTCATTCATGTTTCTGAAACTATTTTATGGGGTTATTGTGAGAATCATGTAAGACAATGCATGATAAGTGCTTGGTATAAAGTAAGCCCTTGATAAACATTAACAGGGTCATTATACACAGTTGGGTGATTTGTACCCTGCACAAGTGTATTGAGTGAGGGGGCAAGTGGGGCTGAAATTCAGCTCATGTTCTCTTCTCCAGCTACGAGTTCTAGCACTCACTGCGTCTATCCAGAGGAGGCATCTTTTCCTAATTCCTTCACCCAGAGAAGGCAAGTTTTTTTTCTAATTCACCCAGAAATGCCATATAGGCTAGCTGGTCCCTGAAAATTGATTCCTGTTGCCTTTCCTTCCCTCAACTCTAGACCTTCTAAGTGAAGGCCAAGTCCTTTATCTTGAGCTGGCCCAATAAATAATTCTCACACAAAAGCTCCTTATCAATCTCATGTCCTTTGGTTATTTCTCCCTTATTTTCACGTTATTTTTTTCATTCCCCTTTTCAGATTAAATGGGCTCAGTGACTTTACTCACGCATTTACGGAAGCATGAATTAAAAATAAGTTGTGGACTGCTGCTGCTGCTAGTGGGGATGTTGGGAAGGGTACTGCTAATTAGATTTCTTGCAGAAACTCAATTTCTGAATCCTTCTGAAAGACCCAGGACTCCTTCAGGATCGTTCTTTCACTCCATCTAGGCATCTAGTTTCCTTCTGAAGGACACTGATTTCTTGTCTTGCCTTTGACCCCAGGGATAAAGAAGCCAATGGACTCAGCTTATTTTTCTAGTATGTGGGGCTTTTATTTTATTTATTTCCTCATGGAGCAGAGGACCTCAAGAATTTGTCTAAATTTCTTGTTTCTCTAGCAAGCAATGCTTCTCAAATTTGTCCTTACATGTGTGTCATGCAAAAGGCCAACATATCTGGATCTGTCTTTATTGGTAGGTGAAGACTGCTTCTGGTCCATGTGCCAGCCAAGCCTGCTGATCCTGCCTATTCTGCTTCCAGAGTTGTAGATGATAGGAAGGGAGCATTCAGCTTTTGAGAAGAAAGAGAGGGTGAGAACTGAAGAGGACTAGAAGACACGGGATAGGAGAGAAAGGGGAAAGCAAGAGACAAAAAATAAGAGAAAGGAATGAAACATTCGTGTGAGAGCTGGACAATTGTGAGTGACCTCTGGAGAGTTGCCAAGTCAAAAGAATTGAGACTCTGACCTTCTCCAAAATCCTCATTTTGAAAGCATTAATTATTTGGATTGCCCTTTTTAAAGAAAAATTCTCAATGTTCTTGATCTAACCTACAGTTAGACTTTAAATAGGGAATACTCTGTGTTAAGAGCTTGGACATGGGAGGGATAGCAGCAATTGCACTGAGCTCTCTCACACTCAGCTCCCCGAGTACACATGGCTATGGAATGGATACCTTTTGGGTATAAACACATCATGTTAATAAATGAAGAAAAAAGAATTCTTAGGAGAGGGGGAGTATATAATCCAGTGAATGATATCTTTTTGTTGTTATTGTTGTTGTTATTATTAGTAGTAGTAGTACTTTCAGGGGTAGAATTTAGTGACTCCTCAGTTGCATATAACACCCAGTGCTCATTACATCAAGGGCCCTCCTTAATGACCATCACCCAGTTACCCCCTCCCCTTACCCATCACCCCTCCAGGAACCCTCAGTTTGTTTCCTATAGGTAAGAGTAGTGACTGATATCTTTTTTTTTTTAGATTTTATTTATTTATTTGAGAGAGAGAGAATGAGAGACAGAGAACATGAGAGGGAAGAGGGTCAGAGAGAGAAGCAGACTCCCCGCTGAGCAGGGAGCCCGACGTGGGACTCGATCCTGGGACTCCAGGATCATGACCTGAGCCGAAGGCAGTCGCTTAACCAACTGAGCCACCCAGGCACCCGAGCAGTGACTGATATCTTAATGATACTTTGTATTTGTGTAGCCTAGGCAATATTGAAGATGAGAGTATTTTTTAATACTCATTCCTTTTTAAGAGCATCTTATGCCATTGTTGCAGAAGTGAATTTAATGGCTATCTACTTTATAAGAAGACCAGTCCCATTTGAGGCACTCTCATTTTTGACCACTCATTTCATTTATAAGGAATAAATCATTCCTTATTGCCAGCATAATATCTCAAATGCCCTTTCCATTGCTTCTAGTATAGAGAATGCTGATCACGTCAGAGAGAAGACAGTTGCCAAAGAGAATACAACTGCAGGTCAGGGCACTCCCTAACAGAGACATAGGGAACTGCCACACTGTGCATGTCTGCAACCAGTTTCATTAACAAAATAAACCTGGCATCAAGCATATTTCTAAATAATAACAGCTTCCATGAAAATCAACTAAGAAAGACCTAGTACCCAACAAGAGTGTTTTGATCAAGCATGACTAGCGATTAGTACTAAGAATCCTAAAGCAAGAAGTGGAGAGAATCAAAATAGATCATAATGCTTTAAATTTGGACTACTATTAGAGCCACCCACCTTAAAGATTCTTAATAATCCTTTAGTGGGGAGAACTGGACACTGAAATCTGAACCCCCATGCATTCTGCAATTCCATTTGCAAATGTGCATGGTTACCATAACTGGAGAGGGCTCAGTCATTCACAGCAAATTTGTTTTCATGGCCCAAAAGCCCTGAGTTTAAAAATACCCCTAGAGCTGCTGTACTTGGATACCTGGGATGAATAAGCCTCCTGTCTTTTAAGATCAAGATGCTTAAGTCAAGACAGAGCAGAAACCTTTATCTCAGGCTGCGTGGCTGGGATAACTACTATCAGACTGGGCTATATGTTACTTTACTATGCCATTTTCCTGTTTACAGAGTGGTCTCTCATGCATTATTTCCATTGATTTTTATAACAAGTCAGGAAACGTGGCCACAGAGGTATAATGACCCCCAGATCTCTCTTCAACTTACATTGAACCAGTCTTTCTCCATCTTGAATGAGTAAAGATTATCTTTCCACTCTAAGTAGAATTACACTGTAGTTACCCCATTCAAGAGAATTTTATTTTATTCCTCTTTGCAAGGTCCTGGCTTTCCTTCAATTATTTTCAAGCATAATTCAGAGCGGTTCATGACTTTTCTGAAGCAGAGCCCATATTTCTTTAAGATGTGTCCTATCTGAACCATTTGATACATAGAAATCAGTGAGGCTAAAAACTCCACTAATAAAAGGTTCTTAATAAGAGGAAATAAGAAAGTCAGAAAGACAGGTTCCCATACTCTTAGAGATTATCTAGTCCTACCCACTCAATTTACCAGTTGAAAAATGGAGGCCTGAGCTCACATGTTAGTCAAGGGCAGACCTGCCACTCCTGACTCCCAGCACAGTGCTCCTTCCATTTCTAAAGGGCAGCACCGGTTGCAGTGACCTGATTCCACCTTCTCACACTAATTGCATCACCATGTAGCCTGGACAGCAAGCTTCGTGCTGTGCCCATCTCAGGCAGCTCTCTGGCCGTCTGCAAAGAAGACAGAGGAGAGGGAGGGCTTCCCAAGACCCTTCTGAAGACGCCGCCTTTTATCAGACCCCACAGCAGACGTAACCTGGTTGTGTCATCGAACTGAGTGCACCTCCCCGGCATCACTGGCGTGTGGTCAATGCCACCAGCTGAACGTACAGCCAGACCTTTAATGAGAGTGAGTCCCACATAGGAGTAGGCCCTGGGAAACACTGTGTTTTAGGAGCAGTTTGGTACAATGGAAAGGACATGAGACTTAACATTCAAAAACCGGAATTCAAGATCTGGCCCTGCCATATGCCAGCTTTGTAGACTTGAGCAATTTACTTCATTTCTCTAAGCTTCCATCTGGGGGTCAGGAAATACTTAATGAATGTCTATTTTATCCTGGGCCCTGGGCCAGGCTCTTGGGACCTTGTAGTGAATGAAAAAGACCTAGTTTCCTCTCTTCAAAGCTCACTATTTAGCCTCAGTTTACCAACCTCTATGTTTAGTCACACTAACAATACCCATCTCGCCGTGTTGTGAGCATCAAATGGGATCATGGATGCAAAAGCATTTTGCAGACTGTCGCTCTTGCCAACTGCTTCTGGGACAGAGCCAAGGGCCAGTCCCTGAGCTGTCGGCAGCTCACCACGGGCCTTGCAGCAGGGGCTTCACTGCCTCCTCCAGCCACCACACACAGGAGCGTTGCAAACACTGTCCTGGGAAACAGCACAGCTTCCTGCCGTGGGCGAGCTAGCCTCACCCTCGCTCCCTCCGTTTTGAAAAACTGAGCCTCTCCAGGCTCCTGCCTCAGGGGGCTTCAGTCCTTCTTACTCACAGGAGCCGGGCTCGTAGAACTTCTGCCACTTCCAGCCTCAGCTCCTGCTACTGCTATTTCTGTTCCGTTTTCGGTGCACAGAAACGTCTGCCCCGTTCCCAGTGGAGGGGGGCAGCTTACAGCCTGCCCTCCCAGCGATAACTCATCACACAACTTCTACGGTAACCAGAAGAAAAGTGTGTCCCTAAGGCCCAGTCAGTCCTCTGAGCCCTGCCCTTCCTAGAATCGTACCCCAAGACCATCACTTTTCCTCCGAACTTGGTTAAGACCAGCTAGGTTAGTTTCTTATTGCTGATGTAACAAATTACCAGAAACTTAGTGGCTTGAAATAATACACATTTATTATCCTACAGTTCTGGAGGTCAGAAGTCTAACATGGGTTTGGTGAGCTGCCTTCCTTCTAGGTGAGATTCAAGGGAGGATGATGCAATTTCTTGCTTTTTCCAGCTTCTAGAAGCTGCTTGCGTTCTGTCTCTCGTAGCCTCTTCCTCCACCTTCAGTGCCAGTCACGGCTGTGCTGCCTTCTTACATAGATTTACGCCCCCCTTGATTTGAGACGTCCCCCCAATTTAGATTTTAATCTGCAGGGCCCTGCATTCAGTAGGGGCTTACAAATTGTTGGCTTAAGAAATGAAGAAATACATGGTTCAAAAAATTAATAAAATTGAAAAATTGATAAACATTAGCACATAGTGATCTTCAAATCTCTGTTTCTCTCTGGCCTCTGCTTCCATCATCACATCTGCTCTGATTCTGGCCCTCTTGCCTCCCTTTTTCAAATATAAAGACCCCTGTGATTCCATTAGGCCCACACATATAATCCAGAATAATCTCATCTGCAAAGTCCCTTTTGCCCTCTAAGGTAACATATTCACAGGTTCTGGGAATTAGGATTTCTTTGGGTGGTCATAATTTTATCTGTCACACTAGCCCTAAGTTCTCCTACGCTGTGCATATGCCTCAGGATCACCAGCCTCAAGGAGCTAACCTGACAAATTCATCTATGCTAATGGATACAGGAGCCTCTTTCTTCCCTCCACAGTGCCACACAAGTTTCTAGAATCAATGCTCCCATCTTGATGCCCTGGTCCAAAGAATGACTCGAGCCACGGAGCTGTATAGCTTCCAGAAGCTGTGGCTAAATTTGGGGGGATGGGTATATCTCCTGCGGCTGGTGGGGATATCTGCGGCTCAGAGATTTGTACCAGGTGTATGGCCATCATTTGCATTGGATATGCTTACCCTCAGTCTCATATCAGAGCAAGAAGAACCTTAGTGACAGTTCAGTCCAAGACCTTTACCTTACAGATTAGGGCCTAGAGATAAAGGGACATCTTTTATAGCAGATCTGGGATGGAGAGCCCTTCTCCCTCCAACGCCTGTCCTTCTTTCTTACTCCACATGCCCTGTGGGCAGGGTTATGAAGCTTAGGTAAGGAGGGACAGAATCTTCACCAGACTACCATAATCCATTCCTTCCCAGTGAAGGCATCCCTTAGAAGGCAGAGGTAATACCATAGGAAAGGCCTGTCTTGACAGAGAGGACTTCACAGACACCCTGCAAGTATTCTGGCTCATTAAGGCAAGTCCCTCTGGAATTCAAGTGCTGCCAGCTTGGCACCAGAATCTCGTTAAAATGAAGGAATCACAAGTCACAGCTTGTTGAAGGGTTTGCTCAAGGGTCAGGATTCAAGGCCCAGTGACCTCCTTGCTCAGGAGATGAGGGACACATTTCTGCAAGCAGCACCAGAGAGCTCACGTGGCCTCTCATGATGAGTTCCAGAAAAGGGGCAGGGATAAGAGGCTACCAATCCCCCCAGCAACCTTACTATGATGAGAAGTTGGCTCAAATGAAAGGCAGGACCATCCAGAAACCTTCTGCAAAAATTCAATTGAAAGAGAGCAGGCCACTCCTGCTTATAATACTGCACTTGGTCATTGGGTACATTCTTGAACCTGATGTGCATTTGGTTCCCACAGTTACCCTTTCCCACCCTTCAAGGACAAGTCAAGCAGAAAGAGGGGGGTGGTGGGGGGGTGCTCTAGATTTTTGGGCCAATGTGAATATACACCCCCCAAGCAGGCAGAGAAGCAACCTGCTTGTCCATCTACTTGTCTATCCCACCATAGTCAGCAGGGCTGGCTTTTTTGGTGGCTGTTGTGGCAGAAAATAGTTTACATGCTTTTTTTCCTTACCCCCTCAAAATCTAAAATAATTCAATAGAACATAGCCTCAAATGAGAATTTTTGTGTCAAAAACATAATAGTATGTTTTATCTTATTATAAAAGCAAAGTATGTGGAGAGGCGGAGCAAGATGGCGGAGGAGTAGGAGACCTAGATTTCGTCTGGTCTCAGGAATTCAGCTGAATAGGGATCAAACCATTCTGAACACCTACGAACTCAACAGGAGATCGAACAGGAGAGTAGCAACAACTCTATGAACAGAGAAGCGACCACTTACTGGAAGGTAGGGCGTGCGGAGAAGTGAATCCGAGGCGATATTCGGGAGGATAGACGGCAGGGGAGGGGGCCTCCGTCGGCCGCTTCTGGCAAGTGCTAGAGCCGCGGAGCACAAAATCGGACCTTTTAGAAGTCGGCTCGGCGGAGGGACGTCGCTCCAGTGGCTAAGCGGGGGGTGGAACCCTCGCGGGACAGTGGGGTCTCAGGACCCTTGGGGTCACAGAGAGACCGGGGGTGCCTGAGTGCGCCAGAGCTCCCAGGTATCAGAGCAGGGACGCCGGCTGCAGAGACGGAGCCGAGTCGCGGGCTCTCAGCTCGGGGTTGCCATAAACTGTGATCTGTGGCCCAGTCGGGGCACGGCTCCCCCAGCAGGGACCCAACAAGCAGCAGAACCGAGGAGACTCCCCTTCCTTCCCGGGGAGGAGTGGCGCGGGAACGCACCGCAGGGATCTGCTGGGTTTGGAGACTCCACACGGGGTCGGGTGCCAGAGATAGAAACACTCGGTCACAGGCCGGGTGAGCACGGAGTGCGGCCGGAGACCGGGGACACGGGAGTGACTGCTTTTCTCTGGGGGCGCACTGAGGAGCGGGGCCCCGAGTTCTCAGCTCCTCCGGGTGGAGATTGGGAGGCCACCATTTTTGCCCTGGTCCTCCAAGGCTGTACGGAGAGCTTGCAGGGAACAAAAGCTCCTGAGATCAAACCCGAGCAGCTTGCTTAGCCCAGACCGACAAGGGCGGGGCAATTCAGCCTCCGGCAAAGACATTTGGAAACGACAGCAACAGGCCCCTCCCCCAGAAGATCAGCAGGAACAGCCAGCAAGCAAAGACCAAGTTTACCGATCAAGGAGAACGGGAGAACTCCAGCGCTAGGAGAATACTGCACATAGAATTCATGGCTTTTTTTTACCATGATTCATTAGTTCATCAAAGTTAATTTTTGTTGACTGTTTTTTTTTTTTTTTTCTTTTTCCCTTTTTCAACCAACATCTTATAAATCCCTTTTTAAAAAAAAAAAACATTTTTTATTTTTCATTTTTAGAGTCATATTTTATCCCTTCATAGTAGTTACCCTTATTTTTGGCATATATATATATAAGTTGTTCTCTCTTTAAAATTTTGAGGTACAGTTTCTTCTAACAGATCAAAATATACCCTAAATCACTAGTGTATGGCTTTGTTCTAGTCTCCTGCCTGATCACATTCTCTCCCTTTTTCCTTTTTTTTTTTTTCTTAAATCTTCTTTCTTTTTTCAAACAACTTATCTTACCAAGTCCTTTTATAAAATCTTTTATAATTTTCATCTTTACAGTCATCTTCCATCCCTTCATTGTATCAACCCTTATTTTGTACATATATGTCTTTCTTCCTTTAAAATTTTAGGAGGCACTTTTTTCTAACAGACCAAAATACGCCCAAAATCTAGTGTGTGGCACTGATCTATGCACTAGCCTGATCATATTTGATCATATTCTGCCTTTTTTGTATTGTTTTGTTTTTGTTTTTATCTTTTTTTTTTCTTTTTCTCTTTCTTTTTTCTTTCTTTCCCTTTCTTTTCCCCTGGTTTCAGGTCTTTTCTGATTTGTATACAGTATATTTGCTGGGGACGTTGTAAACCTGTTAGCATTTTGTTCTCTCATTCATCTATTCTCCTCTGGACAAAATGACAAGACGAAAGAAATCACCTCAGCAAAAAGAACAAGAGGTAGTACCGTCAGCCAGGGACCTACTCAATACGGACATTAGTACGATGTCGGACCTAGAGTTCAGAATCATGACTTTAAAGATACTAGCTGGGCTTGAAAAAAGCGTGGAAGTTATTAGAGAAACCCTTTCTGGAGAAATAAAAGAACTAAAATCTAACCAAATCGAAATCAAAAAGGCTATTGATGAGGTGCAATCAAAAATGGGGGCACTAAATGCTAGGATAAATGAGGCAGAAGAGAGAATCAGCGATATAGAAGACCAAATGATGGAAAATAAAGAGGCTGAGAAAAAGAGAGAGAAACAACTACAGGATCACGAGGGCAGAATTCGAGAGATAAGTGATATGATAAGACGAAACAACATTAGAATAATTGGGATCCCAGAAGAAGAAGAGAGAGAGGGGCAGAAGGTATATTGGAGCAAATTATAGCAGAGAACTTCCCTAATGTGAGGAAGGAAACAGGCATTAAAATCCAGGAGGCACAGAGAACCCCTCTCAAAATCAATAATAATAGGTCAACACCCCGACATCTAATAGTAAAACTTACGAGTCTCAGAGACAAAGAGAAAATCCTGAAAGCAGCTTGGGAGAAGAGATATGTAACCTACAATGGTAGAAACATTAGATTGGCAACAGACCTATCCACAGAGACCTGGCAGGCCAGAAAGGACTGGCAAGATATCTTCAGAGCACTAAACGAGAAAAATATGCAGCCAAGAATACTATATCCAGCTAGGCTATCATTGAAAATAGAAGGAGAGATAAAAAGCTTCCAGAACAAACAAAAACTAAAGGAATTTGCAAACACGAAACCAGCCCTCCAAGAAATATTGAGAGGGGTCCTCTAAGCAAAGAGAGAACCTAAAAGCAGCAAAGAGCAGAAACGAACACAGACAACAGACAGTTAACAGTCACCTTACAGGTAATACAATGGCACTAAATTCATACCTTTCAATATTTACCCTGAATGTAAATGGGCTAAATGCCCCAATCAAAAGACACAGGCTATCAGATTGGATTAAAAAACAAGACCCATCAATATGCTGTCTGCAAGAGACTCATTTTAGACCCAAAGACACCCCCAGATTGAAAGTGAGGGGGTGGAAAACCATTTACCATGCTAATGGACACCAAAAGAAAGCTGGGGTGGCAATCCTTATATCAGACAAACTAGATTTTAAAACAAAGACTGTAATAAGAGATGAGGAAGGACACTATATCCTACTTAAAGGGTCTATCCAACAAGAAGATCTAACAATTGTAAATATCTATGCCCCGAACATGGGAGCAGCCAATTATATAAGGCAATTAATAACAAAAGCAAAGAAACACATTGACAACAATACAATAATAGTGGGGGACTTTAACATCCCTCTGACTGAAATGGACAGATCATCTAAGCAAAAGATCAACAAGGAAATAAAGACTTTAAATGACACACTGGACCAAATGGACTTCACAGACATATTCAGAACATTCCATCCCAAAGCAAAGGAATACACATTCTTCTCTAGTGCCCATGGAACATTCTCCAGAATTGATCACATCCTAGGTCACAAATCAGGTCTCAACCGCTACCAAAAGATTGGGATCATTCCCTGCATATTTTCAGACCACAATGCTTTGAAACTAGAACTCAACCACAAGAGGAAAGTTGGAAAGAACTCAAATACATGGAGGCTAAAGAGCATCCTACTAAAGAATGAATGGGTCAAACAGGAAATTAAAGAAGAATTAAAAAAATTCATGGAAACCAATGAAAATGAAAACACAACTGTTCAAAATCTTTGGGATACAGCAAAGGCAGTCCTGAGAGGAAAATATATAGCAATACAAGCCTTCCTCAAGAAACAAGAAAGGTCTCAAATACACAACCTAACCCTACACCTAAAGGAGCTGGAGAAAGAACAGCAAATAAAGCCTAAACCCAGCAGGAGAAGAGAAATCATAAAGATCAGAGCAGAAATCAATGAACTAGAAACCAAAAGAACAGTAGAACAGATCAACGAAACTAGGAGCTGGTTCTTTGAAAGAATTAACAAGATTGATAAACCCCTGGCCAGACTGATCAAAAAGAAAAGAGAAATGACCCAAATCAACAAAATCATGAATGAAAGAGGAGAGATCACAACCAACACCAAAGAAATACAAACAATTATAAGGACATATTATGAGCAACTCTCTGCCAGCAAATTAGATAACCTGGAAGAAATGGGTGCATTCCTAGAGATGTATCAACTACCAAAATTGAACCAGGAAGAAATAGAAAACCTGAACAGACCTATAACCACTAAGGAAATTGAAACAGTCATCAAAAATCTCCCAAGAAACAAAAGCCCAGGGCCAGATGGCTTCCCAGGGGAATTCTATCAGACATTTCAAGATGAATTAATACCTATTCTCCTGAAACTGTTCCAAAAAATAGAAATGGAAGGGAAACTTCCAAACTCATTTTATGAGGCCAGCATTACCTTGATCCCAAAACCAGACAAAGACCCCATCAAAAAAGAGAATTACAGACCAATATCCTTGATGAACATGGATGCAAAAATTCTCACCAAAGTACTAGCCAATAGGATCCAACAGTACATTAAAAGGATTATTCACCACGACCAAGTGGGATTTATCCCTGGGCTGCAAGGCTGGTTCAACATCCGCAAATCAATCAACGTGATACAATACATTAACAAAAGAAAGAACAAGAATCATATGATCCTCTCAATAGATGCAGAAAAAGCATTTGACAAAGTACAGCATCCTTTCTTGATCAAAACTCTTCAGAGTATAGGGATAGAGGGTACATACCTCAATATCATAAAAGCCATCTATGAAAAACCTACAGCGAATATCATTCTCAATGGGGAAAGGCTGAGAGCTTTTCCCCTAAGGTCAGGAACACGGCAGGGATGTCCACTATCACCACTGCTATTCAACATAGTATTAGAAGTCCTAGCCACAGCAATTAGACAACAAAAAGAAATCAAAGGCATCCAAATCGGCAAAGAGGAAGTCAAACTCTCACTGTTTGCAGATGAGATGATACTGTATGTGGAAAACCCAAAAGACTCCACCCCAAAACTGATAGAACTCATACAGGAATTTAGTAAAGTAGCAGGATATAAAATCAATGCACAGAAATCAGTGGCATTCCTATACACCAACAACAAGACAGAAGAGAGACAAATCAAGGAGTCGATCCCATTTACAATTGCACCCAAAACCATTAGATACCTAGGAATAAATCTAACCAAAGAGGCAAAGGATCTGTACTCAGAAAACTATAAAATACTCATGAAAGAAATTGAAGAAGACACAAAGAAATAGAAAAACGTTCCATGCTCATGGATTGGGAGAATCAACATTGTGAAGATGTCAATGCTACCTAGAGCAATCTACACATTCAATGCAATCCCCATCAAAATACCATCCACTTTTTTCAAAGAAATGGAACAAATAATCCTAAAATTTGTATGGAACCAGAAGAGACCCAGAATAGCCAGAGGAATACTGAAAAAGAAAAGCAAAGCTGGCGGCATCACAATTCCAGACTTCCAGCTCTATTACAAAGCTGTCATCATCAAGACAGTATGGTACTGGCACAAAAACAGACACATCGATCAATGGAACAGAATCGAGAGCCCAGAAATGGACCCTCAACTCTATGGTCAACTTATCTTTGACAAAGCAGGAAAGAATGTCCAATGGAAAAGAGACAGTCTCTTCAACAAATGGTGTTGGGAAAATTGGACAGCCACATGCAGAAGAATGAAACTGGACCATTTCCTTACACCACACACAAAAATAGACTCCAAATGGTTGAAAGACCTAAACGTGAGACAGGAGTCCATCAAAATCCTAAAGGAGAACACAGGTAGCAACCTTTTCGACCTTAGCCGCAGCAACTTCTTCCTAGAAACATCGCCAAAGGCACGGGAAGCCAGGGCAAAAATGAACTATTGGGATTTCATCAAGATAAAAAGCTTTTGCACAGCAAAAGAAACAGTCCGCAAAACCAAAAGACAACCGACAGAATGGGAGAAAATATTTGCAAATGACATATCAGATAAAGGGCTAGTATCCAAAATCTATAAAGAACTTATCAAACTCAACACCCAAAGAACAAATAATCCAATGAAGAAATGGGCAGAAGACATGAACAGACATTTTTCCAAGGAAGACATCCAAATGGCCAACAGGCACATGAAAAAGTGCTCAACATCGCTCAGCATCAGGGAAATCCAAATCAAAACCTCAATGAGATACCACCTCACACCCGTCAGAATGGCTAAAATTAACAAGTCAGGGAACGACAGATGTTGGCGGGGATGTGGAGAAAGGGGAACCCTCCTACACTGTTGGTGGGAATGCAAGCTGGTGCAACCCCTCTGGAAAACAGTATGGAGGTTCCTCAAACAGTTGAAATTAGAGCTACCGTTCGATCCAGCAATTGCACTACTGGGTATTTACCACAAAGATACAAATGTAGGGACCCGAAGGGGTACGTGTACCCCAATGTTTATAGCAGCAATGTCCTCCATAGCCAAACTGTGGAAAGAGCCAAGATGCCCATCGACAGATGAATGGATAAAGAAGAGGTGGTATATATACACAATGGAATATTATGCAGCCATCAAAAGGAATGCGATCTTGCCATTTGCAACGACGTGGATGGAACTGGAGGGTGTTATGCTGAGTGAAATAAGTCAATCAGAGAAAGACATGTATCACATGACCTCACTGATATGAGGAATTCTTAATCTCAGGAAAGAAACTGAGTGTTACTGGAGTGGTTGGGGGTGGGAGGGATGGGGTGGCTGGGTGATAGACATTGGGGAGGGTATGTGCTACGGTGAGCGCTGTGAATTGTGCAAGACTGTTGAATCACAGTTCTGTACTTCTGAAACAAATAACGCAACATATTTTAAGAAAAAAGAAAAAGAAGAAGATAACAGGAGAGGACGAAAAGGGGAAGTATGTAGAGGGGGAGACGAACCATGAGAGACGTTGGACTCTGAAAAACAAACTGAGGGTTCTAGAGGGGAGGGGGGTAGGGGGATGGGTTAGCCTGGTGATGGGTATTGAGGAGGGCACGTTCTGCATGGAGCACTGGGTGTTATGAACAAACAATGAATCATGGAACACTGCACCAAAAACTAATGATGTAATATATGGTGATTAACATAACAATAAAAAATTAAAAAAAAATAAAGGTTAGAATAGTGAAAAAAAAAAAAGCAAAGTATGTTCATGGACTCGTTTGAAAAATACCAAAGCACACAGAAAAAATATAAATCACTGATAATTCAGTCATCTAGAAATAACTTCTACACTATGTTGGTATATATAGAGTTTTCTCCTTATGTACATAACTTGGTTTCTCTTTTATGGAATAAGATATATCAAACAAGTTGTTTAACCTGGTTTTAATGGGCCTTGAATACTTTCCCATCTTATTAAATATTTTTACATAGCATCAGTGGAATGGCAGCATAATATTTAGGTGTAGTATATTTTATTTAACCAATTCCTTATTGTTTGAGTATTTAAGTGATTTCTAGTTTTTCACCATCATAAACACCACCAAGACAGCTTTTTAGATAAGCCAGTAGGAAAAATTTGGTTGTGACCCTGTTCCTCAAGTCTGTCAGGTAGTCTATAGAGAAAGGTATCTTCTGATTCTTGAGGGTTGAGTTTGTACTGTTGGTAGCACTCAACCCAGAAAGTGATTTCCTTCTTCTCTAAACCATGTAGAGTCTGAGAAAAGAGACTAAATGGTCTTTGAAACTTAAGAGTCAGAGAGACCACAAGAGCTAGACCTGTCTAGCTTGAATATATTGCATATATTGACTATATGCATAGTAGGGGTGCCTGCCCAGGAATATTTTACTGATGAGGCATAAAATAAAGTTTAGAGATTGTTGCCTTAAAACAGTAACTTCATAATAGAGCAAGCAGCATAGGAAGGGAGCTCTCGGGGGCTGGAGCCTAAGAACACTTGGCATCAACAGTCCCCATTTGATCATCCCGTTTGAACCAAATGAAAAGAAAAAAAGATCGTTCTGTCCCAGAGGATGTGTGTGTGTGTGTGTGTGTGTGTGCATGTGCATCTGTCATTCCCACTGTATTTTTCTTCTGTCCCAGTTTGCCTTTCTCCCCTAACCGCCCTCTCAGCATCAATACCCTAAAACCAGAGGTCTTTGCTAAAGGCTGCTTATACAAAGGGAGTTGAGCAATTACTGACTCTCCCATGAACAAAATCGCCTTAAAGGTGACCACTAAACCCTGTGGGCAGGAAGCAGCTGACTTTAAGCACGCATTAGCACATCTCACCTCTGCAACAGCACAGGCCGGGGACCAGAGGGTGCTTCCAGGTGTGCTGTCAATGATGCCCCAGCCCCGCAGCTCCTCCCAACTCGATCTCACTGACAGCCTAACCTGTTATCTCCGCCCTGTCCTCACCTATGGACCTTGATCTCGGAAAGAGCTGTAAACCCACTCATGTGTAGGTATCCACCACCAAAGAGGCTAATTTATGAGGTCCCACTTGGTCAGCCAATAAAGCCTGAGCAGGAATGGGTGGCTAACGATGAGTTTCACTGGGTGAAGGAGGAAGTGCTAGGCAGACTTTCATCACTCCAGTTGCCTGTCAACACCACAAAGGGTTAAGGGCAGAGCAGGAGACTTACAGCCAGCTCAGTCCACCAGCTGCAGCCCCCAGTGACTGCATGTAGAAAGGGCGATGTATCCCGAGACAGAGTGCCCATCAAGTTAGCACCTGCAGCTCAAAATGTGGCCCAGTTTCAGGTTCCCGCTACTCCAGGGATGCAGTAAATCTGCGAACTGTTCAGAGACTCTTTTAAGGATGTTGCGAACCTTTGAGGCAGGGGAAGGAATTAAAGGAAAGAGGAGAAATGCTGGTATTAATCTGGGCTCCTCTAAAATCACCTAACCTGATTTCCAGAAGGATCTAAGAACCCACAAGTACACAAGGAGAGACACAGAGGATCCACAGACCAATCCACACACACGGGAAGAAAAATCAGTGTGTAGTAGGTTGAATCCGGTCCCCAAAAGATATGTCCAAGTCCTAATCCCTGGTGCTTGTGAAAGTGATCTTATTTGGAAACAAGGTGTTTGCAAATGTAATTAAGGATCATGAGATCATGCTGCATTTAAGGTGGGCCCCAAATCCAGTGACGTGTGTCCCTATTGGAGACAGATCTGAGACTCAAGGAGAATGCCATGTGGAGTTGAAGCCAGGGATTGGACTGATGCATCTACAAGCAAAGGAGCACTGAGATACCAGCAGCCACCAGAAGTGAGGCAACCAGGAATGGGATGTATAGTCCTGCAGAGTCTCCAGAATGTACCAACCCTGATCACACCTTGATTTCAGAATGCTAGCTTCTGGAACTGGGATAAAATCAATTTATGTTAATGTGGAAAACCCAAAAGACTCCACCCCAAAACTGATAGAACTCATACAGGAATTCAGTAAAGTAGCAGGATATAAAATCAATGCACAGAAATCAGTGGCATTCCTATACACCAACAACAAGACAGAAGAGAGACAAATCAAGGAGTCGATCCCATTTACAATTGCACCCAAAACCATAAGATACCTAGGAATAAATTTAACCAAAGAGGCAAAGGATCTGTACTCAGAAAACTATAAAATACTCATGAAAGAAACTGAAGAAGACACAAAGAAATGGAAAAACGTTCCATGCTCATGGATTGGAAGAACAAACATTGTGAAGATGTCAGTGCTACCTAGAGCAATCTACACATTCAGTGCAATCCCCATCAAAATACCATCCACCTTTTTCAAAGAAATGGAACAAATAATCCTAAAATTTGTATGGAACCAGAAGAGACCCCGAATAGCCAGAGGAATCTTGAAAAAGAAAAGCAAAGCTGGCGGCATCACAATTCCAGACTTCCAGCTCTATTACAAAGCTGTCATCATCAAGACAGTATGGTACTGGCAAAAAAACAGACACATAGATCAATGGAACAGAATAGAGAGCCCAGAAATGGACTCTCAACGCTATGGTCAACTCATCTTTGACAAAGCAGGAAAGAATGTCCAATGGCAAAAAGATAGTCTCTCCAACAAATGGTGTTGGGAAAATTGGACAGCCACATGCAGAAGAATGAAACTGGACCATTTCCTTACACCACACACAAAAATAGACTCCAAATGGTTGAAAGACCTAAACGTGAGACAGGAGTCCATCAAAATCCTAAAGGAGAACACAGGTAGCAACCTCTTCGACCTCAGCCACAGCAACTTCTTCTTCGAAACATCGCCAAAGGCAAGGGAAGCCAGGGCAAAAATGAACTATTGGGATTTCATCAAGATAAAAAGCTTTTGCACAGCAAAAGAAACAGTCCGCAAAACCAAAAGACAACCGACAGAATGGGAGAAAATATTTGCAAATGACATATCAGATAAAGGGTGAGTATCCAAAATCTATAAAGAACTTATCAAACTCAACACCCAAAGAACAAATAATTCAATCAAGAAATGGGCAGAAGACATGAACAGACATTTTTCCAAAGAAGACATCCAAATGGCCAACAGACACATGAAAAAGTGCTCAACATCGCTCGGCATCAGGGAAATCCAAATCAAAACCTCAATGAGATACCACCTCACACCCGTCAGAATGGCTAAAATTAACAAGTCAGGAAACGACAGATGTTGGCGGGGATGTGGCGAAAGGGGAACCCTCCTACACTGTTGGTGGGAATGCAAGCTGGTGCAACCACTCTGGAAAACAGTATGGAGGTTCCTCAAACAGTTGAAAATAGAGCTACCATACGATCCAGCAATTGCACTACTGGGTATTTACCCCAAAGATACAAATGTAGGGATCTGAAGGGGTACGTGCACCCCAATGTTTATAGCAGCAATGTCCACAATAGCCAAACTGTGGAAAGAGCCAAGATGTCCATCGACAGATGAATGGATAAAGAAGAGGTGGTATATATACACAATGGAATATTATGCAGCCATCAAAAGGAATGAGATCTTGCCATTTGCAACGACATGGATGGAACTGGAGGGTGTTATGCTGAGTGAAATAAGTCAATCAGAAAAAGACATGTATCATATGATATCATATCATATCATATCATATTCTTAACCTCAGGAAACAAACTGAGGGTTGCTGAAGTGGTGGGGGGTGGGAGGGATTGGGTGGCTGGGTGATAGACATTGGGGAGGGTATGTGCTATGGTGAGCACTGTGAATTGTGCAAGACTGATGAATCACGGATCTGTACTTCTGAAACAAATAATGCAATATATGTTAAGAGAAAAAAAAAGAAGAAGATAGCAGGAGGGGAAGAATGAAGGGGAGTAAGTTGGAGGGGGAGACGAACCATGAGAGACTATGGACTCTGAAAAACAAACTGAGGGTTCTGGGGGGGGGGGTGGGTTAGCCTGGTGATGGATATTAAAGAGGGCACATTCTGCGTGGAGCATTGGGTGTTATGCACAAACAATGAATCATGGAACACTACATCAAAAACTAATGATGTAATGTATGGTGATTAACATAACAATAAAAAATTATTTAAAAAATCAATTTATGTTATTTTAAGCCACCCAGTGTGTGTTTATTTGTTACAGCAGCTATAAAAAACTAATGCACAAGGGTACAACAGAAAGGGACTGAAAGGCTGAATGGACCCCACTTTGGCATTACAGTACCCTTGTCATCTGTGGCCGCATCATTAGCCATTCCAGAACTCTAGGACAGTGCTTCTCAGCCTTTTGAAAACCAAGCCTTCTTCTTCTTCTTCTTCTTCTTTTTTTTTTTTTGTGCCAGTATAGTTAACATACAGCGTTCCATTAGTTTCAGGTGTACTATATAGTGATTCAGCACCTTCCATATCAGACCCCATGCTCATCACAGCAAGTGCCCTCCTTCACCCCCATCACCTGTTTCACCCATCCCCCCACCCACCTCCCCTCTAGTTACCATCAGTTTGTTCTCTATAGTTAAAGAGTCTGTTTCTTGGTTTGTTTCTCTCTCTCTTTTTTTCTTAAATTCCACATATGAGTAAAATCATATGGCTAGAGAGTATAATGCTAAGCCAAATAAGTCAGTTAGAGAAAGACAAAAATTGAACCAAATGAAGATTTGAGAATCAGTTCTCTGGAAGAGAGCTGAGCTGATACAGGAAAGGGGTCAGCCTCTCCCAGCTGACTCTCCTCCCATTCTTCCTGGGTATGCATATGAGTAGGGGGTTGTGGAGGGGTTTGGGGGTGAAGCTGCTAATCTGTTTTCCATTTGAAAGCTAGGGTTCATGCTGGAGACTAAGATCTTGTCTTGCTGGAAAAGAAAAATGTGACTACATACCAAAAGACCAACTGAAAGTAATTTTTCCTGGGGTCTAATGGAGGGACCTATACTCATATCAGTCTCAAAAACATGCCCCTGGCACTTCTTAAAAAGTCATAGAATGCCTCAACCTGATGATTCCTCAAGATTTTATTAATTTATAATATTGTGTTCCATCAAGATCATCACTTTTTATTATCTTGCTGCTCCGAATTGTATCTTCCTTATTATTCTCAGCTACAGGGGCTATAAATTAAAATCATTCAGAATTTATACTCTTACAGTTCATTATCTATGATTGGTATTATCTCACTGCCTTTTTCTGGTCTTTCTATATCCCCTGACAAGAAATATTGCAGTGGAGTCTAAATACTATCCAACCAATAAATGTTGAGTTTTAAGAAATCCCTATTGACTGCACTACCCTAAAGGGCACCCCATCACTCCTTCTTATCTCCAGCACCAGCACCCTTTCTGCCAAAATGACAGAGAAAGTGAGATTCCAAAGAGTTGGCCATTAGGACTGAGATGTAGGCCCTTGCTTTGGCGCTGTGCAAATTGGGCATGTCATTTTCTCTCCCTTCACCTTCCACCTCTTTCCCTGATAGTCAAGAAACACTAAGATACATCAGCTTGCTTCATGAGGAGCAACGCTACTTCAGAGAACGGGCAGTGATATAATTAGCTGAAGCAAACAGCAATGAGCAGCCCATTACTAGAGGTTCTGAGCACCTATCAGTGACATTCTAGAAGTGTCCCAGTGAAGGCTGGGAGGCTACTCCCTTGTTTTTGAGACTGATATGAGTATAGGTCCCTCCATTAGACCCCAGGAAAAATCAACACCAGTTTCTGACAGTGGTGAGATTCTCTCAGGTTGCGTTTGGATGTGTTTGTTCACTAAAGAACTTGATGAAGTGGACTGGTGTATCGGCAGTGGCTTTGGTCGTGGCTCTTCACATCATCATTCTTAGTGATGCATGCTACCATGCTAGGAAGACTGTTTTTCAGACAGATGGAAGCTGGCAGTACTCACTAAAACATGACTATTCCAATCCTGACTGATTTAACTAATGGGAAAAGGTCTGTATTCAGTGCAGGTACTGGCCCTTGGGACCCAGCTATAAAAACTAAAGACACTGATACATTTCCACACTTGGGAACATTGAGGAATGAGTGTTTATTTTTTAATTCCTTCCTGTTCTTCTTTTTGTTTTTCTCCTAGTACTCGGGGTATTGTGCAGATGCCAGAGATCACAAGATAGCAGATCAAGGAGAAAGAGGTCAGAGAGTGGCAACGTGCAATCTTTTGGCGCTCTTCTAAAAATTGCTTAAAAACTTAAAAAGCACCAACTTTCAAATGTACTGAGTCTGACTCCTACAAAGTCTGAGAACAACTGCTACTTGTCCCTCTCTCCTGATCTCATTGGAATGTGCTCACGATTCAGTAGTCATCCAATAAAAAACTTACAAGGACCAAAAGTGCAGGTCTTGCCAGGACTGCTTCTAGAGGCTGGGGAGGAGGCTCTGGAGCCATCCTTAGGGATGGGTGAATGGGAGTAAGTCCGAAAGGGGGTCTGCATCAAGACTATAACAAACCTAGCTCTGCCTCAGAATCACCTGAGAAGCTTCTACAAACATTAAAAAAAAAAAAAAAAAAAGGAGGGAGAGAGAGAGAGTCTCATGGAAATTAAAGCTCTGAAGAGATACTGGATTGCATCCACTAGCTGGACAAAAATGACCAAGTCTGACACTATCAGGGACAGGTGAGTATGTAAAGTCCTGGGGAGGAATACTGACACCTCACTAGTGGGGTATGATTTGGTACCACCACTTGGGAAAACAGGTCAGCACTGTCTATCGGAATGGAAGCTGCACCCCATGTCCCAGCAATTCCGCTCCTCCTCTCTGCTCTAGGGAAACTCTTGGGCACGCACATGTGCCAAGAGGCGTGTGCAAAAATGCTCACAGGAGTGCTGCTGGTAATAGCAAAACCACAGAAACAACTTAAATGTCTAAGGACAGTAGAAGAGAGAATTTGTGGTACTTTCATGCAGTGATTGAAAACCAAAAGAACCAAAGCTATGAGCATCAAAATGGACAAATCACAAAACAGCAACGTTATCTCATTTATGTAATAGGTTACAAACCTAATCGATACGTTGTTTGGGGCTACATGCATAAGTGGTTAGGCCATAAGGAAAAGAAAATGAAGGATGAACACAAAATAGCAGAGTGGTTACCTCTGAGGGAAGGGAGAGATTCTGGCTCTAGAAGGGTGAAAGAAGAGGCTGTAAATGGACTGACAATATTCAAATTCTTACACCTGGTGCTGAGAGCACAGTGTTGATTTCTCTGTGATCGTCCATCCATGCACACATGTTCTACTTTGTTGCACATGCTAGATTTTATAATAAAATTTAAAAAATATACAGATTTCCAGGGTTCATCTCAGATCCTTCGAATCAGAATTGCAGATTGTGGGGTCTAGGCAGTACTTTGTGTAAGTTCTCCGAAGATTCAGATGCACTATAGGGTTAAGAGCCACTCACCTACACACAACAACCATGACCCCTACCCTGGGCAATATGCATCAGCATCCAGGTGAAAGCAGCTTAAAATATAAATCAAGGTCAAGCAATTTGAAAAGAGTCATAAAAACAGAAAAAAAGGTCAGCCTGGGAGAATGTGTAGAAAGGAAAAGCAGTTCAGGGTTTGAGGCTGCTATAGCAGCCTGAGGGCATCAGCTATTTCCATACCACTTCCAAACTCCCCCCAGAACTTAATTGAGCTCTGTCCCCATTAGATTCACAGTAGCATGAGCCTGAGATCATTGCCCCTTAGACCCGGGCCCAGGGCAGGCTCTCGCAGTAGCTTTAGCTGCAAAGACAGAAACACGATGTGGTAGAAAGTGTCCTTGTCTAGCACTCATCACCGGACATCCAGACCTGGACCAGCATGGACCAGCTGTGTGATCTTTAGCAAGTCACTTCCCCTTTCTGAGCCCCCGCCTTCTCATCTGGCCTGCCTCTCTCACAACACTGGAATCAAATGAGACAGTGGAGGTGCAAGGGCTTTGCAAAATGAAAGTATGACTCTGAATGTTCTGTAAGTCCATCACCGCACCATGGTTATTTCTTCCTATGAATCAGAAACGTAGGCTGTCGATTCTGGATAAGTAGAGTTTCCTGGGTCCAAGGAATGTGGAGCTCTAAGATTTGCCAAAGTGAGACCTGAAGGCGGGACTAGGGCTTAGTGTCTCCACCTCTATCTCTAAAAACTCAGCAAATACTTAAAAAGCACCCACAACTTACCCCGTCCTAACTTC
Organism: Zalophus californianus; assembly: GCF_009762305.2. Classification (NCBI taxonomy): domain Eukaryota; kingdom Metazoa; phylum Chordata; class Mammalia; order Carnivora; family Otariidae; genus Zalophus; species Zalophus californianus. Next base: position 24,506,847 of record NC_045602.1, read on the forward strand.
TCCCATCCCTAATAATTCAGAAAGCGATGTTCATTAATAGCTCAGAACTACTGGAAGCAACTTGCAAAACTACAACACAGCCTGAATATTCATTAATGGCTTTGAAATTAACATTTAACCCAGTTACACCATACCTTCCGAATTAGAAATGCCAGATGTAGCAAGTAAAAAGGGAGGACCCTCAGTTACATTTGAATTTTTTAATATAATTAGAAATTGGAACAATTTTTAAAGTCTAAGTATGCCCCAACGATTTCATGAGATATACTAAGAAACCATTCATTGTTCACCAGACACTCAAATTTAACTGGGTGTCCTGGCAACTCTATTCCTCCACAGACAAACAGATCAGCACTTTCTCCTACATCTGCGTGAAAAAGAGTTATAAAATCCTATTTCCTTCTCTTGGTGAGAGAGTAAAAGGTCGGCTTGATCCTTGAATCCTATGGACGGCACAGGTATTAGAAGCAGGTTTCAAAGGAAATAGGTGAGAGCAGAGCCAGGGAAGCCTCATACCTGGAAACAGAAATGGGCATCCAAGCCCCATCCTGGCCCGGCCGGGACACTCTGCGGTGGCCCCTACACTTACCTCGGGGCATCTCCTTGGAGTGCTCTGTCTCGGGCCCATCCAACAGGTCCATCTGGGAGGCCTCCTCAGAGGGGACGCGGCGCCAGGACCAGCTCTGGTTGCCAAGGTCGTGAAGGGGCGGGGAGTACTCCAGCTCGCAGGGGAAGTCGAAGCTGCACTCTAGACCTGCAAGGACAGCCAGCAGTCAATAGGGCAAACTGTCTCCCCAAGGAGACCTTCCAGCCCCCACCACCCCTCCGCTCCAGGAAGGAGGCCTTTATCTCATCCACAGCCCTCACTCCATCTGGGGCGTCCGGCGGTCAGGTTCACAGCCGGCTCGGCTCCGTATGGCTAAAAAGGGTACCGAGAGAGGGGGGTGGGGAAAGGAGTTCCTTGTATAATTCAGGTTAAGGGAGGTATCTTCAGAGAAGACAGGTGAAAAAAGAGCTAACAGGTGGCACTTGGAGAAGCTCTGCATCATGGAATGTTGCCTGGTGACATGAGAGGGTCTGAGGCCACATGGCTGGATGCTGGCTTTGCAACCAGGTAGGTCTGCCTCTAAGTCTGGGTTGAGCAAATCACAGCCTGTGTGGTCTCAAATTTCCTCACCTGTACATTGGGGATGATAACACCTACCTCTAGAGATCACTGTACGAGCTAGTAGGATAATGTGCTTTCTGTATACATGAGCCTGTCTACAGTAGATGCTCAGGAAAAATCCTGGCCAGGTTCTGCCCTACCTGAGAAGAGAAGGCCAAAGGGAACAAAGGCCTTACTCATAGCCCTGGCTGCCAGCCAACCATCTACACTTCGGCCCCCTCCACACAAGATGACCAAGGCTAGGACAGCTAGTCCGGGCTCACTGTCTCTTGGGGAAGGGTGGGCAAGGTCACTGGGTTAAGGGGGGGCGGGCAGGAAAAGGCTGTGCCCTGGGACTTTTTAAGACCTTTGACTTGGGCTACTTGTGTCCAAACCATTCCACGTTTGCCCTAATTTTAAGATACCCTCACCTTCTCCTTCCCCTTCCTCAGTGTGCATTACCCAAAGTGGCTGAAGTGCTTTGTACCCCGTAGGGGCCCAAAGCTCACTGATGGGTAAGTGAAATGTGTGCCAAAGTGCAAGTTATTCATCTACATTTTACTTCATTTTTTTCCCCTCAGCCATGGGGATGTGAAGAAAAGGAGAATGTGATACGAAGGACAGACCACTGGACTAGCAGATGGGGACTTTGGCTGGTGTCCAGGCTCGGACAGTCTCTTCTCATATGTGGCACTTGGTGCCCTCAGCTGCGAAACAGGGGTTTAGACCAGGTGACGGGGAAAATAAATGCCCAGTGAGGCCCGGGTTCCAACTCCAGCTCTGCCGCCAATGTGCTGGTTCCCTTGAACAAGACACTTAACCTCTCTGGGCCTCAAGTTCCTCAATTACAAAATGAGACCTAGACTAGATGTTTTCTAAAGCTCTTTCCTGATTTGACTTCTTAAAGATTCCTCAGTCCTTGTTCTCAGAAGGGTTATAGCAAATTTGATAAATCAGTCTGTGGGGTGGTGTTAATGGGTGCTAACTCCCAATTATCATTTTGCATTTTAACAGCTGCTTCTGACCTCCAAGATGAGCTGGCTGTTTAGAATTTCTGAACACAGAGGAGAAGTGGGGTCAATTCTAGTGCAGGCAGCCAGCCGTCACTGGGTGGTCCCTTAGTCACACACATAGTCAGCTAAGCCCTGCCCCAGAGTGGGAGTAAAATAATTCCCATTGACACTAGCCAAACTCAGTTTAGGTGGTGGTGGTGGGGAGTGAATCCTTCAATTACACTTCTATTAAGTATCTTTCTGCTTCTCAGCCCGTAGAGGTTTAGGTACCAGCTGCTTTCCACGAGCCGCCATCTTTCTGGTCCTAAGGTTAATACCACTCGCCCTTTCACAATGCAGACAATTCATCTTTCTAATGGCAAGCTGAAATGGGCAGAGCTAGCCCTGTTTGAGTTGACGTGCCACTTGCTGCCTACATATTTTATCAACTTTGAAGACTTTCTACCTTCCCCTGGGGGCTGAGCTGCTGCTATGTCCATGAATTGTAGGCTGCCTTACTCTTCCAAGACTTACTTGCCAGCCACCTAGTTTTGATTGCAGAATGCAAGGAGAAAACTGATCCAACATTTTGTACTTTGTAGCACAACAATTATAATGAAAAGTGTAGCCACTAACCTTGGCTCTTCTGAAGAGGGTCAAAAGGATCCATCCATATTAGCTAATGATCAAGTCAAAAGATTGGAGAGAAAGGTATTGGCCATCCCCATTCCACACTGACAAAGGTGACTTTCTCAAAGCTTCCACATCTATGGCCCATCCTCTATCTTGATTTTTCTCCTCCAATTAAAGTCATCCTATCTCTATTTGGGACAGAGGTGTGGCATGCAAGGTCAGACACTGTCTGGTGCATATTAGATGAACAGACCACAGAAACCCAGCATCAAGCATCATCCATTCTGGGATCTTTGACTCTGAACAGTTGGAGAACTGGCCGTGTTTAGACCAAACCCTGCCTAGTGACACAAGCTAGATACATGCTCCAATTATCAAACAGGTTCATTTTGAAATTCTGGCTCTGAGGCAGCCTCCCTTTAGCTGTCAAAGCCACAGTCTTTGGTTTTAAATAGAAAGGAAGTTAACATTACTGTTCATTGTGGGTGAAACTGAATTGGGCTTTCCTATATTCCAATTTAATTTCCCATAATTAATTTCCTGCACTAGCCCCAGTGCCTTTCAAGAAATAACACCTGGGACTTGTCATCTCTAAAACCACCAGGTTAAGGATCATGTTCCTCAGGGCCTGTTCTGAAGTTGGAGACCTAGGATGCTTCTTGCGTCTTTCTCCATAACCATCCTCTACCCACGCCTCGTAGGATAAGGACTACCGAATCTGTTTTACAGACAGGACTCAGAGGGATCCAGGGTGTCAGTGAAGGGGTCAGCCTTAAGCAATCCAACAGCAGAGCCAGGTTCCCCACCCAAGGGAAGGCATGGGGACTTACATTCACCAGGTCCCAGCTGTCTCCAGAGACTGCGAGGTGTTCTTCTTATGTCACTACATTTAATCTACAGAAGCACACTGAAAAGTAGGTGACGGCTTCTCTCTACAGATGAGGAAATAGAGGCTCAGAAAGTTTACTCTATTTGCCCAAAGATCAAAGGATCAGCCTAAGGCAGAACAGAATGTGACCCAAAGCTGGTTAATGATGAAGATCCAGGCATTTTTCATCACACTTCCACAGTTTCAAAATCTCAATCCAGGGCCAACCAAGTAAATTAAATAATATATGAGACACCTGTGAAGTGTTACATTTTAGTTATTATTAGACCCAAAGTCTACAGCCTCTTCATATCTGCAACAGCTTGTCCTCTACCCTAAGGCAACAGATCTAGATTTCCTCTCTGTCAGGCCTATTTGGCAAAGCGACCATGACCTTCAAAAAAATCCAGAGATCCCAACCTTATTTTACCTATCAGGACCCGGGAGAATCTAACCATTGAAAAATAGCAATGAGAAAAAGACATACTTTCCAGAACCTGCTGATCACATAGTGGAATGAGCAATGAAAAACAATGAGGAAAAACAGTAATGAGAAAAGACATACCTTCCAGAACCTGATCATTGCTACCCACTTTCTAGTTACTTGAATCATGAAAGAAGCTTAAGGTAATGGAATCTTCTGTAAACAGTTTTCCTGCTGAGAGGGGTATCAAGAGCTGTGGAGGTACAGCAGTGAGGATGGTTCCAGGCATGGTCCTGCACATAGCAGCTGAGAGACCCCAGCAAGTCTGCTCGCTTCTCCATGCCTAGTTTTCTGCATTTGAAGAAAATGAAAGAAATATATCTTCTATTCTGCCCTCTGTCTCTGAAGGTCGGTGATTCTACAGGGCAAATACAATCAAACCTACAGACCATCAGTCATTTTCACTCTGCCTACCTCTGAATGGGAGTTCGCTGTCACCCCTAGAAGCAGATTCCCCATGAAGTGAGACAAAAGTGCATCACACTCCATGGGGACTCAGGTTACCTCAAGATCCTCAAAGAATTAAGATGAAAAGCTCAGGTAAGACTCTTCCTGGATGAGTAAGTGTGAATGTATGTGTGTATTCGTGAATTTTTGTCAGTTTGTACCTATTTTCTGAAACCTTCCAGGGTATGAGTCACATTTCAAAAACTGAATTCATTAACAGTTAGCTTTAAGGCACTGTTCTAGTCTAAAAGGCAGCCATTCCGAAGAATGTTACAGAAACAGATCAGAAAACCCTGTGATGGCCCTGCCTGGAGGGATGCCCAGTTCCCTTATCAAATGCCCTTGGCTGCAGAGGAGTTGGCCATGACCACACACTGAGTCTGAGGGGGGACGTCTAGTCTCTAGGAATGTGTGAGACCACCCAAGCAGTCATGCTAAGGCTGGCACCAAGGAAGCCACCTCAGCTAATCAGCAGAGATGGGGGTCTTCCCAGGCTGAGCTGCATGGAGGAGATACCATGAAAGTTCCAGGCACCGTCTACAACGCCACGTAAAGGTGACAGGGAGATATGACGTCCTTTGGACACTCAGGTCTTCCCTGGGGTAGGCTTAGAAAATCCAACAGTCCTCCTTTGTAGACTGATCCAGACTCACCTCAGGCTCCAAAAAACTCCTTCGGATCAAGGCCTTTTGTGCCTCCTTGACCCTGACCCTGGAAACCCAGAGATCTCCCACTAGTTTCCTCAGTCACCTCAAGTCAGTTTCAAGTGAGGGGACCAGCAGCCTCTAGTTCTTTAGATTTTCTTTCCAAGGCTGGATGGTATCCAGGATCCTTACAAGCTGCTGTCCTGGGGCAGATGCACAGGAACACACTGGCTGATGTCTCTCAGGGTCAGCCCGCCATGAGGTTTAGAAACAAACATTGCAGTGTGAAGAGCAGAGTCATAAAAAAGAGAAGAACGCCATGTTTATCAATCCTATGATACCTCACCCTTCTTTCCTTTTTTCTCTTATTATGAGTGTTTCAGAAACAAGCCTGGGGTCAGACGACTTATGTTCTTGGCTGTGGTAGCACTGGGTATGCGTTTATAGAGGATCCCTGAGGGGAGGACCTCCGTGAAGGCCCATGCGAAGTATTTTCATAATTTACAATATTTACTGAGGGCTTTCTGTGTTCAGACACAGTTTGTCAGGCCCCTTACATTGTTATCTTATTTGATCCCTATGAAGTAGGCAGGATTCTTACCCTTACTTAGCAGATTTAGAAGACCCTGGGCTTAGAGCAGTGAAGTTACGGCTAAGTTAGATATGAAGTGACTGAGTGGGCTTTCACTGACCTGCTTCCTTCCTGGGACCCTGAGACTTTGATGTCAGTATCTCACAAACAGGGAACTATGGGCTAAAAAGGCAGCAGAAATAGCTGCCCTCATTCAGAGCCACGGATACCAGTAAGGGTCAAGACCTGCAGTGAGGCAGGTCAGGAACTAGACCCATGGCGAGACAAGCAGGGCCAAGCTAGAGGTAGGACATGACCTGGAGCATCTGAGCTGCCCTTGAAGGAGTTGGAACTGGGATGCCCTGAGTGAGGACTGAGTCAGACTTCGTATCTCTAAGATCCAAGCCTTAACCCCTGTGGGTGTGCTGACTCAGGAAGCCAAGGCTACACATGCAATAAGGACTGGGGTTCAAACTTCCCATCTAGGTTTCCTAACATCTTCTGGAATATTGGCTGTGTTTCTTGGATAGGGCTAGGGGTCACAGTTGAGGGAGCTGAGGGTGGGATGGGCAAGGTTTCTATGGCCATCAGGGGCCCATGGGAGAGTTTACCCAACTGGATACTCAGCCATAGAATCTGCATCTAAAAACAAATCATCAGGTTGGCTGCTAGTTTAAAATATGGCAACATGACTGTGATTTTGTCCTGGGGGGTTATTTTTCTGTTTGACTGCCAGGATGCACGATAGCCTTGATGTTGGACCTAACATTCCTCACTTGTTGAATGGTGATCTCTGTGGTCCCACCCAGCCCTACAATCTTCTGCTATGTATCTACGCCCATAGATCTTATTCACTAAGTGACCTTAATATCATTAGGATTGTTTCTCAGGGACAGAGCACAAGATCTGAGATTTGACTCCAATTACACCACCTGCCAGATGTGCGGTACAGGGCACTCTCTCCCTCTCTCTGAGCCTCAGCCATCTCAGTGATCAGACTAACTTCCCAGAACTGCTGGAAGGACTCAATGAAGTGATGCAGGTGCCTGCAATGGAGAAATTCCCAACACACACTAGCTGATTCAGAATTTGCACCGCCATGCCCTTTCTGAACACAGTTTCTTGTTTACTATGAGAGATCATATTTATGTGAGCCATTTTACCTGATGGCAGATGACCATTTCCTTGGTTTTATGTTGCCCCAGGTGAAGGTTGGCATGTCCACTGCTAGGTGATATTCACAGAATTAAAGGCTATCAGGACTTGAAACGACATTTGAGGTCAACTGCTTCTCCCACTGGACAGGTGAAAAGGCCAACACTGAGGCAAGGGAAAAGACTACCCCAGGGTCAGGTGGCTGGTCCAAGGGTCCTTCCCGCACACTGTGGCCCCCACTTCTCCTGGTTGGATGATACTTTTCGAGTATCATCCTCTCTGGATAGCACCAGGCTTGGGCCAGGCTCACTGTCAGACTTACTGAATCACCAGCCCTCACTTCCTCGGGCTTGGCTTACTGGCATGGTTAAGCAGTCTAGATTGCTTCAAGGATGGCACAGACAGATGACGGAGGAGTCCTGACGAGCCTGGTTTGTGTATTCAACAAAGAACCACATGAAGTATCATGTACATGTGACAATTCTCTTATAAGTGGCCTTTAGACGTCATATAATAGAGCTCCAGAAACCAACATTCTCAAAATACCGGCAGTCCTTAAGATTGTACACAGCTCAAGGGAACTCCCTTGGCTGCCACCAGTCTTGAGGCACATGGTGGAGTCCTCTCCTTTTCTCAAGGAATTCTCCAAACTTCTCAATCATTGACCTTCTGGGTGATGAGGGACCTCTGGGACCATCTGACACGAAGAAACTGAGGTCCAGAGCTAGTACGGATAAAAGTGGGGGGCTTGCAAAATTGGTAGTAAAATCTGGTTCCTAACTGTATGATATTTATTATTACTATTCTCAGCTATAACAACAACAAAAAAAAACCAAAATAATACCTTCAACAATTAGGAAAATTTTCAAAATTTTAGACTGTGGTTTTCTGGAATAAGCTAGCAAAAACATACATGGCTAGGTTTCAAATATCTTCCAGTGATTTGAAGGCTCAAATCTCTTCCAGTCAGGCTTTCTGGCTTCTCTCACCCTAGAGGTACTCTGCTGCCAACAAGCTGTTTTTTTTTTTTTTAAAGATTTTATTTATTTATTTGACAGATAGAGAGAAAGAGTACAAGTAGGCACAGAGGCAGGCAGAGGGAGAGGGAGAAGCAGGCTTCCCGCTGAGCAGGGAGCCCGATGTGGGGCTCGATCCCAGGACCCTGGGACCATGACCTGAGCAGAAGGCAGATGCTTAACCGACTGAGCCACCCAGGCGCCCCCAACAAGCCGCTTTTTGGTGGTTGCTGGAAGCTCCCTGCCAGAGGGCAGGTCTGTCCATAGGCCAGAAGCTATGAGAAGAGCAAAGGGAGGAAAGGCAGGGGCCTAGGAGTCAAAGGGGAAGACCACTAGAGAATTCTTGGAAGTTTCCAAGTTCTGGGCTCATCAGCCTTATGCTTTCGGACAGTTCATTTAACCACCTGAGTCTTGGTTTCCTTGTGTTTGAACATGAGAGATTTATCACAATAATGATGCTGATAAACATAATAATACCTGCAGCGATGATCAAATAAGGGAATGAGTGTGGGCATGTTTTCTTAACTAGGAAGGACTATACACGCATGTCTTTCCACCTTGGTCGTGCTGTGCCTCGGATTTACCCCCAGGAGCCTCAGAATGAGTTGGACTGACTGGATTTGGAGGACCCAGGGAGACACTGACTGGAACAGGCATCTTTCTACCTTGTTCTCTTTGACATCAAAGCCTCAGGGGGCACCAGGCTGTCTGAGGAATACTTCGGTGCCTAGATGCTGCACGGGATCAGGCTGCTCAAGGTGAAAGCTTGGCTCTGTCACTTTACTCACTGCATGCCTGGGGGCAAGTTACTTACTCCCTCTGTGCCTCAATTCTTTCATCTGTCAAATGGGGATTAGAGCAGGGGCCACCTAGGGGAATGTGAGGAGGATTAAATGCAGTATGCATATCAAGCTCCCAGCAAGGCTGTGAGTGGCACACAGTTTATTGTTAAACTTGGCAGTCATTGTGGCTGCTGCCCTTCATGTGGCCCCAGGGATCAGCCCTGGCAGAGGGGAACTGAACAGGTGCGTGCCCAGCACTGAAGGCAGGAAGCTTGGACTCTACCTAGCCTTGTGGAAACTCCTTATTCAGTCTTTGCATTTCGACCCGGTGATCTAATATTCCTTTGGAAGTGAAGTCACACTAGACCTTGAGTAAGAAGAGTTGTTATGTAGACCCTGGCTCTGTGCTGTGACTTCAGGCAAATCATTTAACCTCCCAAGGCCGTGGTGTCCTCATGTGAAAAATGAAATGGAATGAAATGATTCTCAGGTCTCTTCCATCTCTACCATTTTAAGACCAATTTCCCTTTTTGGGCAGATGGCCAAAACAAGCTATCTAACTTGGCTCTAGCAGCTGGTCAGCAGAACCCCAAGAGTCCTGACTTTCAGCTCAGGCTTGGATGATTAGGGGCTTCTCCTCCCCCTTGCTGGGTTATCTCCTAAAGGGGCACTTAGCCCACCAGATACCTTTGATATTAATCTTCCAGCTGCCACCAACATCTGGTCACTTACTTCATCATAAGACTAAGTACCAAACCTAACCCCGGCCTGCCCCCCGCCCACAACTACTACTCATTTGTCATGGGGCCCCAGAACTGAAATCATTCACTTCCTTCCCACCAGTTCGCTCCCTAGAATGCATCTGGGAACCAATCACCCAATTCAAGACATCTGTTTAGTTCACTTATAATCAAGCGGCAGCAAAGAAGGGCCAAGTCTCCTTCCATCAATCAATTATACAAACACAGCCAGAAAAGAGGCTCAAAGAGGGTGTGTGTGCAAACATGCCCAGGATGGTGGGAGATAGGCACAGAAAGCTTAATTCTCATTTCTCTTATCTGTGGCCAAAGCAATGTTGTGGATGGAAGAAGCGGGACTCGCTTCTTCATCCCAGAACAGAAAAGTGAAAATAATTAAAATCCCAGGCTTTCTGAAGTTAACCAGCCCAGCCTCTTCATTTTACAGACGGCAAAACCAAGGCTCAGGAGGGTGATGTGACTTGGCCAAAGTAGCAGAGCCAAGGGTCTGGAGAAGTAAGAGAGCTGAGACCAGAACCCAGATTGGACTTCCAGTCCCGTTCTTTGCCTGTGATCTCCAGGAAGCGTTCATGTAGAACATGGAGTTTCAGACCCCACAGAACATGGTGAAAACCTTAGTAGTTTGTCCACTGCTCAGTATGACATCCATACAAATGGGATCATCCCTAAAACCTGAAGGTTGGAGGAGAGCTCTGAGCAATGTGGTATCCATGATAACCAGAGGAGGCTGATGGTCGTGGGGGCTCTCAACCTCAGAACGTGCAAAGTGATCCTCCCCACTTTCTCTTCTTATCTCTAATGGTGAGCATCTGCTGGGTGTTGGAGGTTACTGACCATGGGGTTCCTCCCTGATACCAGTCTCAAAACACAGACTGAAACCAGGCTGCCCTAGCATGGACCCTGTGCCCTTCGGGGACTCCCCGTCCCGGGCGGGGAGATGGACTTCTCACACCTAACTCTCATAGCTGGCAGACATGTGGGAGACATGGCGGGGCCACGGGGACACAAAACAAGAGAGACTTTCTGCCTGGGAGGACCAGAGGCTCACAGAGGAGGTGATTTTAGGAGAATGAGAAGATTCTGACATGGTACAGGTTTAAGATAGAGAATGTGTGAAGAACAGATGAAGGAGGGAGGTTATCCCAGGCAGGTGGGGAACTGGTAGTGCTTATTCTCGTGTAGTTGCGTGAATTTTGAAGCTGGGCTGCATAGGATTAAGTCCTAGCACGGATAGCATCATGGTGAAACATAAAGTGCTTTCCGGTTCCAGAGGGCAAAACTAGGGATTTAAGGAGTTTTCAGGAAACACTTTCTAGCAAAGTAGAGCCAGGCCACCAAAATGCAGGCTACCCGCCTCTCACTGGAACGGGCCTCACTCCGCTTCAGAAGGTGCTAGTGAAGCACCTGCATTCTGGCACATGGAAATCTGTCCTCACCGTCGGTCCTTACAGCGATGCTGTCAATAGGAAACATGACCATCCCCATTTTTCAGATGACAGACAGAACCAGGGAGTGGTTTATGGGCTGAAGGTAGTGAAACCACACAGGAACCGGAGCTGGAAGCGAATTCCGCGTCTCAGATCCCTTGAGCTTCTTCCCCACCATTCTGTGCTTGGCTTTCAGTCAGAGGCCGGCAGATGGCTTGCCTGGATATTACAGAGGACATTTAAATAGGCAACAAGGAGGTGAATATTTGGAAGGACTTTTTTTTTTTTTTTTTTTTAAGATGCTCTTCACATGTGATGGTGAAGTAACTAGACTGGGCCCAGCTGTGGATCCTTCCACACCAGGATGGCATTGACCCTACAGTGATGCAACACTTAGGACATCATGAACCCACTGGATTGATGGGAGACCCAAGGACTTAAAGTGATGACATGGATAAAGCGACAGATAGGAGTGACATGCGCGGAAATGCTTTGCAGCCCAAGTACTGAGAATATATGAACCATCACCCATGCATCTGCTACGGAGGGTTAGATGTGGGCTCCTCCAAGCAGATGACCTGGGTTTGAATCTCAGCTTTGCCACTAGCTCTGGGCAGATCACTGACCTCTCTGGGCCAAGTTTCCTCATCTTAAGATGAGGCTACTTGACCAGACCACTGTGGGCATCGACAGCTCACAATTTCTAACAAACCAAATTATTCTAGGCATCCACTCAAATGGACTGGGTAAAGTTCCATTAATCTGAGGTCTCTTCTGGCATAAATTTTTGCATCTGAGGTTGCTCTTAACAAAACATTTCATTTTAAAAGGATTTCCTCTCATTTTTCTCACTCTTGATCAGTCATTTTCCTGCATATGTTTTGGACACACGGCTTTCTGGGCTGGTTAGAACGCTCTGTATACAGTATCTCAGATGTCCCAAAGCTGTCAAAACAAAAATTTCCTCAGCTCACTCACATCTGCTGAATATGCTTTTTTAGATTGAGTAGAGAAAAAATAAGCCTGCCCAAAGTAGTTAATGTCACAGCTTTTAATTCTAAACCAAAGTATGTCCAAACCAGACACTGCTTTCCCCTTAGCCCTCTGTCTTTCCTGAAACCAATTACTATGACTTTAGGAATAAGAGGGCTGGTGAGAACATCCCTACCCTTTACTAAAACAGAGATCCTCAGGGGCTCTGGGTTGGGAACTGAGAGACCTGAGTAAACTCCTAGTTTGCCCCTGGTCTGTTAGACAAATCCTGCTATTTCATCTAGTGTATATTTATCAAGAACTCAACTGAGTACAAAACACTGGCTTAATCACTGGAAATGCAAAAGGGAACAAAATGTGGATTCCTTGACCTCTGAGAGCTTATAGTCTCAGACTCATGATGATTCAGGGCTGCAAATAACTAAGATAAGCTGCACTAAAATGTGTGACATCAGAAATATAAAGTACTGCAGAAAGACATTATACAACTTTCCTTGGTGAGAAAATGAGGACAGAGTGAGGTCTGCAACCTTGGAGGCTTTTCTAATTTGGGGTTAATGTGGTCACCAGCTGCTGGGAGGGAATGCTTACTATATGGTTTCCAAAAAGAAGCTCTACTAATCTAATAGACATACTATGTCTTTGCTAAAACTGAGAAGTCTTATTTCCCAAGCAAATCTTCCTATTAGGTTTGACAGATCATCAGACCCAGGGATACTGTACGCATATACAAAACAATCATGCAACAAGCATTTAAGAAGCACCTTTCAGATGGATGTTTGGGACTATCCTAGAACTATGAAAAAAGTGAACTAGGGTAGAATCTCTACGAGGAGCAGGGGCAAAGAGCTTGGCAAATTGTAGATACTCACTGGATGAGTAAATATATAATAGACTGATCAACTGATAGATCGATAGATATATGGATAATAGATAAAAGTGACTTATCATCTTTTTGTACATTTTTCTAAAAATTGTATTTTATTTAAATTTAATTAACATACAGTGTATTATTAGTTTCAGAGGTACAGTTCAGTGATTCATCAGTTGTACATAACACCTAGTGCTCATTACCTCACATGCCCTCCTTAATGCCCATCACCCAGTTACCCCATCCCCCCACCCAACTCCCCTCCAGCAACCCTCAGTTCGTTTCCTATGCTTATGAGTCTCTTATGGTTTGTCTCCTTCTTACTCATCTCCAGTTGGGTAAATTAGACTCATCCATGATTGCTTTATCAGCTGACCTAGTTTACACCTGGGCTATAAAAAGGGATGAAATACAACCTAGGAAATTTACTTGGTTGGAAAGAAAATCAGGGAAGTTCCAGGTTTTGTGATGATGGACATCGTCCGGTGGAGTTTCTTAGAGAATTTGGGATATTCAAGAAATAACCATTTCCTGTACAAGTCAGAATCTTCTCAGATATCAAGTGGGGGATTATACCAACCCAATGTTATAAAAAACATTCCATCCATTTTTCCTTAAAAAAAATTCCAAGGAGAAGGAGACATCAGTATAGTCTGGGTATCAGTGAAAGCTCCAATGTGGAGGCAGGGACTGAGCTGGGCCTTACAAGCTGGAGCAGGTCAGCTCTAGGGAGACAGGTTCAAGGGAAGGCAAAACAAAGCAGTTGGGGACAGAATGGAATGAGAAAGCAGGAAACAGGGGAGAGGAAGAACGTAAAACATAAGGAGAATTTACGTAAGCGTGAGAAAAGCCTCTTAAAGTCCTTGTTCCACTTTATCTCTCAGTGGCTTCAACACTGTTGATTATTTCTCTATCTAAAATTCTTCACCACCTTGGCTTCTTTGACAATTCCACCTTCTGTTTCTCCTCCCATATTTCTTATTTCTCCATTTCTGTGTGTCATGCTTCTCTTCCTCTTACATGAAATATCAGGGATCTTCATCCTCCAATCACCAGCCTCAACCACAGCCTCTATGCTTATGACTCATATCCAAGACCTAGATTTCCGACTCTCTACCTGTCACCTTCACCTGGATGTCCTGACAACATTCATGTATAACTTGCTCAGCATAGCTCTCCCCATCTTCCCCCCCCCCCTAGATGTCTTGGTCACCATCTCTCCTTGCCAACAGTTTCTCCTCCTCCTTATTTCAGTTAACACAATGTTCATCTACTCAATTACTCAAGCTGGACTCTCCTGGATGGACAACCAAGTCATGCTCACCTTATAGCCTGAATCTCTCCCAGATTCCCGTCCTGCCATGCCTTTTCTGACCTATGCTTCACATGCAGGATCATGTCTAAATCCTGAGTACAACCGGAAGTAACTGTTTCTCTGGGCTCATCCCTGCCGCTTCCTCCCAGGTCCTCCACATCCTGTGTCACTGAGTTTGACCTGGTCCTGAACATGCCTTTGCACATTCCTTCCCTCTGCCTGGAATGCCCTTCTCATTGGTCTCGGGGTCCCGAGGCCCAACTGAGCTGTCCCCATTTTCAGAACACCTAACTTCCTAAGTCCTCCACAGAACTGGCCATCCTTCCCTATGTTTCAGGGAGCTTTGAACATGCCTCTGTTTCTGCACCTGTCATACAGCAGGCATGCCTGCCTCTTCCTTGAGAGTTCTTAAGGGAAGGGGGTGTGTGTGCCCTATTTGTCTTTATCACTGCTATGCCTAGAGAAGAACTAGACATACAGTTGGTATTCAAAGAATATTTATACCCATTCTTCCATTCTCTGTGGTGTCAGAGACACACTAAGGGGGAAATGATGCAGGCAGGCAGGGATACAGAAACAACCCTCAGTGGGGAGGTCAAGATTAGACCGGGCGTCAGGGAACCACCTGCCAAGGTAGAACTGCTGAGACCATGTTAGCAGGAGAAAAAATATGGGAACAGGAGACCAGACAGGCCTGAGTGATCCTTTCCACATTTGTCTGTCTGTCTTTATCTCTGTGTGTCTCTGTCTCCATTCCCTCATCTGTCTTTCTTTTCCTTTTGTCAGTGCCTTTCCCCATGTCTGTGACAACTGTTTTATTTATTTATTTATTTATTTATTTATTTATTTATTTATTTATTTAGGTTTTTTTGAGAGAGAAAGAGGGAGGGGGTAAGGGACAGAAGGGGAGAGAGAGAGGGAGAGAGAATCTTAAGCAGGCTCTGTGCTGAGCTCCACGTTGAGCTCTGCATGGGGCTAGATCTCATGACCCTGACATTATGACCTGAGCCCAAATCAAGAGTTGGACGCTGAATGGACTGAGCCACCCAGGTGTCCCTGTGACAATTGTTTTAATGGTTCTCTTTTGACTTGCTTTTCTTGCCTTTGTGTCAGTTGGTCAGTCACTCTCTTATCTTTTAATCTGCCTGTTTCCTTTCTGCTTTATTCAATCTGCCACTAATGGAGAGAGAAGTTGTTGGTATTTATTGAGTGGACCTATGTGTCTTCATTTTAAAGATAAGGGATATAACCAAGTGGAAACATTTTAAACAAATCTTTTCTGGAAACACCTAAGCCATCTGCCTTTTATGTAAGTTTCATGGACTGCGTTCCCTGGCCCCTAGCAGGTCAGCAGTCCTCAGGGTGACAGGCGTACCCTGCTCTTGGTGGAGTATGACCGCCAGCCTTGGGACTCAG
This sequence comes from Zalophus californianus, assembly GCF_009762305.2. NCBI lineage: Eukaryota > Metazoa > Chordata > Mammalia > Carnivora > Otariidae > Zalophus > Zalophus californianus. The sequence goes on from NC_045602.1 coordinate 24,522,366, forward strand.
TCTTGCTGGTGAATGCAACCACAGGCCTTGTGCTCACCATGTTGTAGATTAAAATACAAGAGTATGGGCTAGGAAAGAACTTGACTTCCCAGTTCAGTGGAGCAGGGTGGAAAGAGAACACAAAGAGGCCTGGCCTGTCAGGGCAGAGGAATTGTTAAGAAAGCTTTCAACCATGGCAGTGGTCCATGAGGGAACTGGGAACTGCTTTTCACTGACAACAGGCCCTTGAGGGCGGAACAGCTGATCACGTCCAGCTACATTAAATACGGAATTTCAGAAATGTGATCAAACTGACTTCCTGCCAGAGCTATGAAGCAAATCCCATAAGGGGCTTGTGGGCCTTTTTGTTTTCCATTTTTGATTCTGTGGTAGGTTGATTTTTTTTTTCTTGAGAGAGAGATAATGTTTAATTTACCCAGTGTTTCCAATCAAAGAAATTGATACATTAACAGCACCGGTGATGGTGGTAGTGGCAGCACAGAAAGTAATTAAAAAGTCTAATTTTTCTTTCTTTCCAAGAGCACCAGTCCTTAAATTGGATGGGTCTCTATGGGCTTGAAAAGCAGACAAAGTTTTAATAGAACTTTTATTTAAAGTCCAACAATGGCTTTTTGTGCCCTGATGTTGGGTGTTAGGAGGAATCTTTCTTTGCCAGGAGTCCATGTTGTAGACATAGCAGGGCTGGAGGGACGAAGGACTGTATGACCTTATTAGGGCTGTCATAACAAAGTACTGAAAACAGGGCGGCTTGAAGTAACAGTCATTTATTCCCTCACAGTTCTGGAGGCCAGGAGCCCAAAATCAAGGCACTGTCTGGGCTATGCTCTCCGACAGCGTTAAGGGGGATCTGTCCCATGCTTTTCTCCCAGCTTTTGGTGGTTGCTGGCAATCCTTGGCATTCCTTGGCTTGTAGATACATGACTCTAATCTCTTCCTCCATCATTACATGGTGTCCATCCTGTGTGTCTGTGTCTATGTCTCTGTTTTCTCTTCTTGTAAGGCCCCAGTTATATTAGATTAAGGCCTCCTCTAATGCAGTATGGACCCAAGTTGATTGTATCTACAAAAACCCTATTTCCAAATAAGGTCACATTCACAGGTATTAGGGGTTAGGACTTCAATCTATCTTTTGGGGGGGCACAATTCAACCCATAACAGGTGCCATAGTCTAGACTGCCTACAGTGCCCACATGTGGGAAGAGATGAATTAGATGGCCTGCCTGAGAGAGCCTCAATTTGGGGACATCAAGTCTCAGTTCTACAGCTGCCTAGATCTTGGGTATCAGACTGGTCATTCAGTCCAAACACCAGGTTGTCCAGGAAATGAGAGCCCTCTCCATGGAGGGAAGACTTCATCTTTGAATTAACTTTGTGTTGTAGTAGGAAGAGCACTCTAACTTGGAGTCAGACGGTCTGGGTTCAATTTTGTCTAACTGCCGTTCTGCTCCATAATGGGAGCATGTTAATAAACTTCTTTGGCCCTCAATTTACACTCCTATAGACATGGGATATAAAATAATTTCCTAACAGGCTTAAGTGAGAAAGAAATGTAAAAGAGTTTTGCCAAGTATCAATGCTTTTGTTTTTCATAAATAAGAACTCTCTTTCTCCTCCCCATCTGGGGCAGAACCTTTGGTTATATTACATTTCACATGTTGACCTGATTCTTCCCACACCCAGAGTGGACAAGCATGAGTTAAAGTGGGCGGGATGCCATCTGCTTCTGTAGCTCTAGAACTGAAGGTGATCACAGCCCCCAGTGGCTTCAGTCTCTTAGCCCCTGGAGGGACCGGATGGAACAGATTTTTATCTGGGTGGGTAGTGAGAGCCCAGTACTCTGGCCAAGCCTATAAATAAGTCTTAAGGCATCAGGCTGATGATAAAAGGAGGGGAAAAAAGTATTTCTGTAGATGCCCCCACCTCCTTCAAAGCCTCGGAGCAGGAATGTGTAGCTCTCCGCTTGGCAATGACGAAATTAGCGGGCTGCCGTCCTTCAAGACAAGCGAGAAAGAGCTGAAATCTGATACCAAATGCCACTGAAGAGAATATATTTTACACAACATAAAAGGGCCCAACGTAAATTAGAAGAAATATGGGAAGACTTCAAAAAAGGTAGGTCAAACTTTTTCCTCAAGCAGATAATTACAGGCTGGGGGTGAGTAAATCTTGTTAGCCTCTCTCCACCTCGTCCCTTCTCATAAAACACTGGTGAAAAGAAAGCCACACTCAATTCAGGACTGGGCAGCCTGCCTGAGAGGGCCTGCCGGCCGCTGCTCCTCACAATGCCTGTGGGCAGGGTGTTGCCGCCCCCCTCCCTTGCCCCCTCCTGTGTCCCCCCTCCCGGACACCCCCTCCCACCTCCTCCCCAGAACGCCGGCGCCGGGCTCCATCACACAAACACCCACATCAACTTGCTGAGACTTGGTTACTTCTCACTGTCTGAAGAACTAGCCCTTCAGGCAGCAATTTTCCAGTCAAATTTCTCTGCCCAAGTTTGAGGTCTTAAAATTAATGAAGTTGTTAACATTTCTTAAAATGTCTTTCACGGCAGTTGAAAGGTGTGGATTTATCACCAGGGAGGCTGCTGGCCTCTCTGGTTCATAGAGACATGTGGGCTGAGCCCCCACAAACACCCTTAAGGGAACAGGAGTCTTGGCCTTCAGTGCGCTCTGTGCTCCAGGATTAGCCCCCAGAGGCATTCACTGTGGCGGTGCCTAGCTAGCTGCCTACGGAACTATTTCCCTGGCCTCTGAGCCCTGAGAGAGCAGGAGTAAATCTTATCTACGTATGTATTTGTATCCCCTCTGCTACCCGGCACTGGACCAGGCACATGGAGGTGATGGTGGAGGCAGGTGGGTCTCAGCTGAATCAAATACAGTCAGATAAAAGGCTCTGAAATGACCCCTGCACTCAGTCAAGGAGCCACCAACCCAGAATCAGTTCTTCCCACCCTATGAATCAACAGCAATAATAGTACTGCCTTTGGCATCTTCATCCAGCATTTGGGCAAATTCTGGCCAATGGTTTGGGTCCTCTCCTCTGCCTAGAAGGCAATTCGTGAGGATTCTAGGCCACAAGGAGAGTCTGAAAAGGATCCTGGGAATACTCCTGATCTATACTTTTGCCCCAAGGCAGCATGCCACTCTGCCTCATTTTATAGATAAGGAGGGTGAGGCCCAGCAAGAGCAAGTAGGAGTAACAGGGCCAAGCAGCGGAAGGCAGCTGCGAAACAAACTTGCTTAACAAACTCCTGTGGCTTTCTCCTTTCAACCTTCAACCTCTTTCTGGATGTTCTACAGAGGATAAATGCAATGCTCTCTGTGTCATGCAGGAGGTAGACCTGCCTTTTTTTGGACATTGTATAAAAGTTGTCATCCTGTGGAGATACTGAATGACTTTGAGAGCGAATTCAAAATGTTACCCAAAGACCGGTTGTATCACAAATCTGGTTACAAAGCAATAATGATACAAAGGACCGGATTTCAATTATTTATAGACACTTGCCCTTATCACAAAATGACACTCAATGTCTGGCTTAAATAAAATCAAGAAGTAATTCTTATCTGGAATCTTCTGACAACTACCGATCTTCCTCTCCCACTAGGGAGTCTTAGAAGCAGCAGGAAACATCCCAGCAGAGTGTAATCCTATACTGCCCTAGGGCTTTGGATGCATTTATTTTTTTTTAAGTTTGATATGAAAGGTACAGTTAATATGAACCAAGACTAGCTGCATTTATGCATGAGGGATAGCGGTGAGTGGAAGATCTCTGTTAGGTTCATTTTTTAAAAGCTCAGGTCCAATGGCAGAGACTGAGTATCAGGAATAGGTAAATATGCCCAGAAGGGAATCTAGAACTTAGTGGTCTACCAGGTTCATAAATACTTAATTGAATCAGACCTCATGAGTAAGTTCCATCCCCGGAAGCCTTTTGTATTCACTCATCATGCACAAGCCTTTATGAGTGTCTTCTAAGTGATATGATAAAATGGGGAGCAAACAGCTGAGTGCCTGCCCTCCTGGGGTTCACTCTAGAGAAGTTCAAGACAAAAAAAAAAAAAAAAATGCCCACCTGAAAATACATCAGCTCTTTTCCAAACCTGCTCTTTCCTCTGCAGACGCCCAGCTTCTATGAGTTGATAGAATGTTAGCTGTTAGCACAGAGAATGAGGAATCCTACACCATATAAATATGGCCTCCTAATGGCTCCTAGACCAAGATGTAGCAGGCTGAGTAGGTGGTCCCGTGGGAGCAAGTGAACGTAAGGGAAGAATTCTGGTTTTGTAGTTAGAGAATCCACTCTGTGCCATCTTGTTAAGCTCAGTTTCTACATCTGTGAAAATGGAATGAGACCTGGCCTCCTTACTTCTGAGGTGGTTGCAGAAGCACATGAGCTGAACTAATCTCTAAGAACATGTCCAAGTATCCTTAAAGAGCTACCCAAATGTAACGGAGTCACTGGAAGACCTGTGACCTTCAGAACAACAATCCTTTCTCAAGGGATCACCGTCATTAGAAACACACATGAGTTAGAACCCTATATCTAGAAACCACAGTCAAAACACAAATAAGTATGGCATGTAATGATTGGTCAGGGGTGTCAGGAACACTATACACCATAAAGGCTGGGGGTTGGGATATAGCAGCAACAAAGTTGTCAGCTTCCTCTATGATAAAGAAAGCAACTGTGGGTCTGGAGAGGCCAGGCCTGGCTCGAATGTGCACCAATGGAAGACAGAGGACACCAAAACTCACAACCCCCTTAATTATGAGACGGTGATTATACATCACCAATAACTATGAAAGATACACTTACCATATCGACTTCGATGAGACAGGAAAGGGAAGGAATCTTTCATTATCCACGTCAGATTCCATGCAAAAGCATCAGGAGGAGGAGAAGGCAGGCTTGTTGGTGACTCCAAGGAGCTGTGACCTGGACATAAAAACAGAGAGAACACTGACCCGTGTGCTTGAGGAGTGTCTTCTAGCTGTCACTCATATGGCTTATGGAGGAAAGCGTGTAAGGGGTTTTCACATCATCCACCGGACAATGGTGGGGGGGAGGCGGACTGAGCTACTAGTAGATTGAATTGACCTCAGCACCTCAGTGCACACTTTCTACCAAGGCCGCCAAATCTAAGAAGTCGGAATCTTGTGACCAACACCCCTGCCAAACATCTCTGGGAGACGAATTAGAAGCCAGGCTACTTAATGGCTTGGTCTAATAGCTCTATTCAAAGTCTATTCTGCCTATAAGAATTTGTACAACTTTATAGAGAACTCCAGTTCATCTTGTCCAGTTAATGCCTCCACTCCACTTTATGTTCAGACTTGTTGCTTCCTCTAAGGTTGTTTGCTTGGGTTATTATTGCCTTATCAATGAGAGGGTTTGAAACTGCACTCAGAAGTTATGAGATTTTGACAATTATGTGATTTTCAGGGACAAAAACAGCTAGGTGATGGGTTTTCCCACAGCCAGCAAGCAGTCCAGGAAGCCACAAAGGATTAACGCTCTGATTTGCATGACAGAAAGAAGGGTTGAGAGAAAAGGAGCAAGTGTAGCATTATTCCTTTCCTTAACAGTACCTCAAGTGGGTTTTGTGTGGTGAAAAGTAATTACAATATATCTACAAATCAAACGAACACAGGTTACATGCTCTTATGCAGTTCTTCCCAGAAAATCCCCAACTCAATCACTGTTTGCTAATGTTTTATGGGGCAGGCAAAGCTTCTCCTGTTAAAGAAGGAACAGCTTTTCTGTTAAAGCTGAGCATCAGCCCTGTTTCGTAGACAGATGTGTGGCAAGACTGAGTGTGGGGAAAAGGGAAGGAATGGGACGAGCATTTCTTCTGCAGCTTCCATGGGCCAGGCCCTTATGCTGGGCTCTTAACCCACATAATCCCACATGATATGCACACTGACTCTCTGAGATAAGCATTACTACCCCATTTTACAGATGCAACAACTGAGGCTCAGAAGAGCAAATGATGGAATCAGGAGCTGAACCCCGGTCTGCCTAGTATCAAAAGGCCACGCTCCACCATGGGCGGGCTGGTTTGCTACTCAAACATAACTCTTAAGCCACCTGGAGGGACTCGGTGAAGAGAATGAATAGGAAGAAGAGAGAGAACAGGAAGCAGCAGAAGCCTTTTTCCTGCCTGTCTGCTTTGTAGTTTCTTCCAGATCCCCTCCCCCAGCAGCCCTATTCTCCTGCCTCCGACCCCTCATTAGTCTCAGTCCCTCTTCACATGCTTTGGGGAAATAGCTGCTGGGTGACCCTGGCAGCCTTGTGTCTCTAGGCCCCTCCGCTGTTTTGTCTGCTGGTGCCTTACTTGGGATCACGCAACCCCTGCTGCTAGAACAGGATAGGCATTCTACCGTCACCATCCTGAAGGAGACATCCTTATCTCTGCCTTCCAAAGATTTGAGTTGGAAGTGCTGGCTCCTGAGTACCTAGAAGGGGTTTTTGACTCTTCTCCTCCATCTGATCTAAAGAAATCAAAATTGAATTGGTTGGTGCCCAGATCCATCTTTCTGGTAACATTTTCTACATATGGCTCAGGGGACATGGGCTGAAAGGGGTCAGGAGCTCTGCTGATAAGTTTCAGAGAGAAGCTGTCTCATGTCACCCTCATGTCAGCTCTGTATTGTAGATGGACAATGGGGCTGAGAGACATCAGGCCCAAAACCACACAGGTCTACTTGGGGGCAGGACTTGGGTTTATTAGACTTTAAAAAAAGCAATAATATGAATCGAACACATATGGACCAGGCACTATGACAAACACTTTAAACGACTGACTATATTCACTTCCCATAACAATCTTGTGAATGGTACCATTATTGGTCCTCATTTTGCAGCCAGGGAAATCAAGGCTGAGGGAAGTTAGACTCCTGGACTGTGGCCACATGGCCAGTAGGCAGGAGACCAGAGTCAACAGACCAGGTTAGCCTGATGCTACAGCCCATGCTCCTCCCTCCACCCTTCTGGACCCCCACAAACCAGTGCAGGGGTCCTGCAGCCCTCTACTGGGCTCCGGGCCCTCACGGGGGCATGGCTAAGGCCAGGGGTCACCACTGAGCACGCTCCAGAACAGGGCAACAGTGTGAGGGCTCTCTGAGCTCAGGACAGCCAAATCCCTGCAATGACCTCCGTGCGGATAACAATCTGCCTTTCTACGTCTGAGTCATCAACATAGCTCAAATTTTAAGTAGTTTTGAAGCGGGAGGAAGATCAAGCCTAGGCAATATTTCCCTGCTTCCAAGTGAGCTCATGTTTCTTCACCACACAGTTTGGGAATGGTACTAACTTCTTCCTAAATGAGAAGCACCAAATGGATGGCACTTGACTTCAGGAAGCGTTTACGAATCTGTGCGTGGGCACAGAATGGCAGATGACTTCAAATCTGGATAAGGGCCAGGTTATATATTGAGGGGTAAAAAATATCCGAAATCATTCAAAAGAAAGGGCTCTGAGGGCTGAGTCATGGCCCAGCAAGGAGCCATGGGCATCACTGTGGGTCATCCCTAAAATAAGCTTAAAGCATTTTCTGTCCCAAAATGCCAATAAATTGTTGGGCATCTCCAAAGACGAATAGTGCAGAAAATGCAGAAATATGGACTCTGCCCTTACAGGAACTCCTAGAATTCTTGCCAGGAGGCTGGGCTTACATGGTTCCCAGAGGGAGACAGGTAGTAATTTGCTGCATGTGGGGGCAACCAAAAGGATGGGCCTCCTCACTCGAAAAAGTAAAGACCAAGAAAACTACAGCCCACATAGATGAAGTTGTTTTTGCCAAAATCTGGAGGATGAGATAGATATGAGTTCTAGCCAAAGTTCACAGAATATGCATAAATTTAAAATATAAAGAAGAAAGTACTTCTGCATCTCACAAGTGCAGGGAAGAGGCTATTTCCATTATGCCCTCTCTCGGCCCCGTCCTCACCCTCGGTGGTGAGGGGGGGCTTTCAGCACAGAGAAGTACAGGTGCCATGAGATGCAATCCACTGAAGCAAGAGCATGGCTTCGTTTGGGGCGGGGGGCTTCCTTCTGAACACATGAGGATCCAGAGAGAAATGGTCCTCATCAGCACATATGTATGGGGTGAAGGGGTGAAATAAGACCCACTAGCTCTAGAAGAGTGCATCCTGGACCCTGGGAAGAGGGGTGGGAAGGAAAGGAGAGGGGGAGAGCAGGAGCAGGAAGCCTCCAGGTGCCCAAGGGAGGCTGGCCCGTGATGGCCGAGACCACCAGAGGAGCGAAGAGCACAGAAATGCACTCTGGCCTGCGGGCATTATTGGTTGGCTACAGGTAAGATTGTCTTTTTCTGGTGGTATCCTGAGCCCTTTCTAGGCACCGCAGGGTGTCCAGGCAGAGTGGAACCCCCAACCTCTCGAGGCTCCTCTGTCCACCCCAGATGCCAGGTCCATCAGTGTAGGAACTCCCTTGCAGACAAACACAACCCCTCTGCCTCCTTCCTCCTTCCCCAGTGTCCTGAGCAGCTGAGTGTGGTGGTAGGTGAGGAGGGGAGCCGCAGGGGAGGGGGCACACACCATGGTGCTGACAAGTCTGGCTTCGAATCCCTGACAACACACCTCAAGAGGACCCTCAGTTCTCCCCAGGAGTCTCCTGCATTCACTGACGAGGTCAGTGCACCCTCCCCCTCTCCAGCACCACTTACCCCTCAAGCCTCTAATTCCCCCGTTCTGGCCACGTTCTCAGCCAGTTGCCTTGTTTCTCATTCCACTGAGAAAAGAGAAGCAAGTCTACCAACTCTGGTATCAGTTCCTGTATCACCACTTCCCTCCTATGACAAGGAACAGAGCGCCTGTACTCGGAGGCAGTGACAGCCTCCCCCCACCCAGGCGCCCTTCTTGTCTCTGCTCCGGGACCCTGCTGCTGCAATAGCCCCCCTTTCTCCTGTCCTCCACAATGTCCCCCTCTACCAGGTCAATCTCATCTGTAGCCAACACACGGCATCTTTAAAGGAAAACCTTTCTTGACCTCCACACTCTTCTTCAGCCACGGTCCCGCTGTCCTTTTCTCCTCTACAGCTCAGTCTTTTAAAAGATGTGTCCATGCTCCGGTCTCCACTTTCTCCTTTCTCCTTTTCTCTTTAACTTAATAAAACCAATATTGTCTTCACTATCCCAGGCCAAGCTGCTGCGACAACGGACAGTCTTGGTCCTCCTCCTGTGCCTCTCAGCAGCACGTGAGCGCACGGACCTCTCCCTGTTTCTTGGATTTCTCACATCCTGGTGACCTCATGGTTCTTGGCTGCCACAGTGCTCACCTCCTGCTCCACTGGCAGGTCCTCTCTACTGTCTTTTGCCAGGTCCTCCCCATTTTCCAGGCTGAAAACAAAAAAATAAACAAAACAAAACAAAACAAAACCCCCACCAAACCAAAGAAACAAAACCAAAAAAATTCCCCCCAAAAACCCCAAAAAAGCCCCACAACCACTCTCAACTATCCAGCGGCAACTGTCCAGGAGATTTCATGCTGAATATAGAATTTCATTACAGTGGTTTTACCCAGCTGACAGTGATCAATGACCATGAATTTCAAGTGACCTCAGGACACTAGACCGTTCCTGGACCTCACTGGAGAATCTTGGCCAATGAACAAGGAATTTGTTTTAGCCAAGCACTTGCATACTTATAAATTCATTCTCTCCTATCCCAAGTGCTCATTTCTAATTCTGACTTGCATGACCACCATACAACCCTGTTCCTAAAGCTTTAAAAACTGTGACCACCAGAGGAGCGAAGAGCCAAGGAGTTCTGTTCTTCCTTACAGAACTACTCAGTGAATTTTCCTTGCATGACAAGTAAATATGCTCAGCATTTTTTTTTTTTAACACTGATGGTCAGGGGATGGGGGTATCATTGTTTTATTTTTTTTTAAATATTTTATTTATTTATTCATGAAAGTCAGAGAGAGAGAGGCAGAGGGAGAAGCAGGCTCCCCACCTAGCAGGGAGCCTGATGCGGGACTCGATCCCAGGGCCTTGGGATCATGACCTGAGCCGAAGGCAGATGCTTAACCAACCGAGCCACCCAGGTGCCCTGGGTATCATTGTTTTATTATTTGACAGTTGTTGAAAGTCGGGGAGCTTGGGCCTTTTCTCTTCTCCATCTAAACTCACTCCCAAAGTGATCTCATCCAGTTTCATACCTTTAAATACAACATATATACTAACGCTACTAAATTTACAGCTCCTGGCCCAACTTCCCTAAACAGCAACATATATATCCAACTGCCAGCCTGAAATCTCCATTTTACTGCCTGATCGGTATCTCAAACTTAACATGTGCGAAACTAAACCCTTGTCCTCCACTTAAACTCAGGTGTTCCCATTTCAGAAAGTGATGACAATCCTCTTCCAGTTGCTTAGGGCAAAACCAGGAGGAATCCTTGACTTCTTTCTTTTCCCACCTTCACATCAATTCATCAACAGATCTTGCTGGCTCTCCCTGAATTTTACCCTTTCCATTTCTCTCCCATTTCCTCTCATCCTGATGACTGCTGTACAAACTCCCAACCAGCCTCCTGCTTCTACGATTATCCACTCTCAGGGTGTTTTCCACAGAGCGCTTAGACGGTCCCTTCACACCTGAAATGGCTTTCACATGGCCTATGCCGTGGCCTAGCCCTTGATGGTCCCAGATGATCTGGGCCCTGGTTCTCTCTCTGACCTCATTTCCAGCCATGTTTCCCCTTGCCTGTGGAGCTCCAGTGCCAACCTTGCCAACTTCAACTCACCCAGCAAACCCCCACCTCAGGGCCTTTGCAGGGGTGGTTCTCTCAGCCTGGAAAGCTCCTCCTTCCCAGAGGCACATCGCCATTCCCTCTCTCCACCCAGGTCTCTGCCCAAAGGTCACCTCCTCAGAAAGATCTTCCTGATCAACCTGCCGGAAACAGCAGTCCCTGTAAACCACTCGCTATCCCCGTGATCTGCGGTTAGGATTTCTTACAGTTACATCCACTTGTTTACTGTGTGCCTCCTGCACTAGTCACGGACACATCCCCATGCCTGGCACATAGTAAGTGCTTAGTAAATATTTGTCAAATGCATGAAACCAGAGCCCTTGAGAAAAGTATTAACTCTGGCGCTCACTAGCTGCTGGACTTCATGCTGATCACATACTCTGTGGCACCTCCATGTTCCCAAAATGATAAGACCAAGAATAATGTATGTTCTACCAACCCTCAGGGTTTTGTAAGGGCCAGATGAGCTAAGGTGGGCATGATCTACTCTTTAAATATAATTTATGCCACTCTTGAAGTTTTATTCCTCTCTCTCCGCTTCAGAATCCAAAATGAATGGGCGTCTTGGTTCCTTTTCTATGTCCGGGGATCTCAGATACAGTGTCCAGAAATTAAAAGTGTTCCCAAAGAGCTGTTTCTGTATTATTCACCAGTTAATTATTAGCTCTACCAACTGTCCGCAAACTCTACTACCCCAGATCCAGTCAACTGCCGATATCTTTATTTCCAGTCTTTATTTTACATGTCTCGCTGTGTGTCTATTTATTCCTAAGCCAATGTACATAATATAGTAAATACATCATACTCACCTCAGTATAAATAATAAAGAGCTATTTGTGTGTGATGGTTATTTATATAAATGCCCTGGGTTCACTAGCAAGCATGTTTTACAAAACTACATCAATAAAATGTAAAAATGCTTCTATTCTAAATACTCCTTGGAACCGTTCCTGCCTTGCCTCGTACACGTTTTACTTATTTATTTTCCTTCTGACACTAAAACAATCAGTGACAGGCTGCCAGTGTTCTTCCCTTATTTGAAAACACACTTAATAATGCATCCTTTTACAATGATTTTGTGTCACACAAAGCAAACCTTAATGTGGTCAAATAAATAGTGGTCCTAACGTTGAATGGTGGTAGTGAGCAGACACAGCAAGGCTGGGCACACACGTCAGGCTGCCCGAGGGAGCGGATTCCGTATTCACCAGGTTGGGCCCGCACCTGCTCAGCCAAAGAAACCCTCCCAGTGAATTTGCATGTCTACTGGAGACAGCGGTGATGTGGAGTTGTAACAGGCAGTTCATCTAGTCTGAACAACAGAGATGTGATTTTCAGAGAAAAGACAGAGAGAGATGTGCAGATGTGTCCTTTGTCCTAACATGCAGACCCCCCCACACCTTCGCTAGGCTGGAGAATGAGGGGGTTGAATCAGCTGTTCACGAAGGTCCTCTCCAGTTCACACATAGCTGATTCGCCATGCTTTGATTTCACATTTCCTTCCAGCTGGCTCATTCAGACAGGGGCTATTAGTGTCAGGGGTGGGATGTGAATGGGACTCAGCCGGCCCCCATTCCACCTTGTCTTTCTCCAAGATCCACCCCCACTCTGTCAGGAAGCTTTGCGCTCTTTCTTCGCAGCTCAGGTCCTGAAGCAAAAATTATCTCCCATAATAGTCTCTTGTACTACTGAAAGCTATAGTTTCAACACACGTGTTTTGTCTCTCCCCAACCCCAAAAGGATTCATGTAGAACTGCTGAGTGCATTCAGCGGTGAACCACTTTTATCAGTTGGGAAAAGCAGGCATTAAGGAATACTGAGGGAATATAAAGGAAATTATGAGGCTGCTCCCTGCCCTTGAGGAGATGGATTACCTGCAGGGTATACTAGACCCACACCAAAAAGGCATCACAAAGGGGTTTCTGCAAAAATGGCTAAAATGTGTAAAGTTGAAGCCCTCATGCTTCTGCTACTATGTACTTTCTCGGCTGTATTTCCCACTCAATCCTTCCGCATTCTATGGTCTCTAAGACACATGTCTTCAAGCTTTTGCCTAAACTGATCTCTGTCTAGAATATCCTTCCTTAACCACTTCTTTCCTAAACCCTGCCCTTCCTTAAAGGTCGAAACCAAATCCCTCCCTCTCTGAGGTTCCCCATCTTCCCTGAGCTTGAGACCCATCAAAGCAGTTGAGCTGGGATTCAGAATGGACCAACACAAAACTCAACTGAGGGCACCTGGGAGGCTCAGTTGGTTAGGCATCTGCCTTCAGCTCAGGTCATGATTCGGGGTCCTGGGATCAAGCCCCACATCGGGCTCCCTGCTCAGCGGGGAGCCTGCTTCTCCCTCTCCTCTGCCCCTCCCCCTGGCTCGTGCATGCTTTCTCTCTCTCAAATAAATAAATAAAATCTTAAAAAAAGAAAAAACTCAACTGGTCCCTCCTGCCTTATTGACCACCAGACTTATTGCCATTCAGGATAGTGGCATTTAGATCCTTTAACAAATGTTGCTCAAATTACCTTGGTTGTTCGTGACAACAGAGGATAATATGTTAATTTCACTCACAGATCTCAAGCTCAGAGATTGAAGAAATTAGGGAAAACTTCTCATAGGGGCTATTGTTCGGTCTCATGTAGGACATTCTTCCTAGGGTCAAGATCAGGGTCAAATCAGGGGCACAGTCCCCAAGTAGCTCCCAATCAGTTGGGATACCATGTTTATGTAGGCCACCAGTGACTCCTAATTCACGGCCAAAGCCAAATAATGAAGGCACTGTGACATCTGATGCTGCCCCTTCAGAATTTGTGTTCTAAGCTGCTACATTTTGACCTGTCTAGAGATGACCTCAGTGTCCCAAGCAAGCGTTCATGACTGGCCTGTGAGCCCTACAGTGCCTTCTCTTGTCCTGCAATGCCTGTTCCAATTATAGTCACCTGTCCCACCTGTCTATCCAGGGGGGACTCACTGGCTTTCAGGAACAGAGGAAGACCAACTGGCATTTATACCAATCCACAAGGGCAGCAGAGAGGGTATCATTCTCTAGGTAGCCTGATTCTTTACTCACGCATGTTCATGAGCGCATGCGCGTGCACACACACACACCTCCCCCGCAGCCTGACAGGGCAACATGATTATCTGTTCCAGGTCCATTTCTGTGGCTTGCTCGTATTCTACTCTTTATGAAATTTACTGCACTATGATCTCAAGTCTATTTTCTTCCGCCCAAAATACATTGAGTAGAATAATAATCAAAAGGAAGACTTTGAACTGCCACCAGGCCTTTCATCTTGTGATCTCCGAGAGCTTTACCAGGCACTAAATAATTAATGTACTGCAAGTGACACAAAGACCAGGCAGCCTGGAAAACCAAGTCCATCAATGAGAGACCTTTGGAATGAGGGGGTGCCCGGAGGGACAAAGACCAACCAGTGGGCCCAGTAGTCCCTGGGTGGGTTGAACAAGAAGCTACAAACTATCCAGGACAAACTGGCTCTTCTCTTGACCTGATGTTTCAAGCTGGGAAGGGACAGTTTCCCGGGTAACCTCTGGAGAGGGCATGGCCCCCTTTCACAAGAAGAGGTGAGATCCAGCACAAGAGAGAGTATATTTTTTTTTAATTTAAAAAAATTATATTTATTTATTTGAGAGAGAGAGAGAGAAAGCATGAAGGGAGGAGCAGAGGGAGAGGGAGAAAAACAGACTCCACTGAGCGTGGAGCCCAACGCAGGGCTCGACCTCACAACCCTGAGATCATGACCTGAGCTGAAATCAAGAGTCGGACACTTAACCGACTGAGCCAAGTAGGCACCCCCAGGAGAGTGGATATTAACTACTTACACAATCACCATGATTTTTGACCCACTGATGCCTTTTGGAGTCATTCATCTCATCATCCTGACAACAGTCCTGTTAGTTACCCCTTTTTACAGATGAGAAGATTCAGGCTCAGAAAACACAACTTCCCTATGCAAGGTCACATAGCTAGTATCAGGTTTGAACATAGGACTGAGGACCCCTGATATATGGACTAACCAGAAATGCTACTCTCCAACACAGACCTCCTGCAGATGATGTTGACTGCCCTGGAGAACAGCGACATCAAGTTAAACACAGTGGAAAGATTGATCAGATCGCAGATGCCTGCAGCATTCTCCTGAGGATGACAGATTCCCTTCAGGTCAGCCAGGAATGTGACCTAGAAACACACACCTTCAGTCAGGGCAGCCAGCTGTCCAGGGCCTCAAGCTGCACCTGCATTGTTACCATGGCAACCACCCCCAGGTCTGATGCTTGGCCCTTGAGATGGGCCTTGGTTCGTCCAGGGAGAGGATGCTTGGGGTGGGGGAAGGAGAGGGGCAGAACACTTTCTACTAACTTCCAGTCTTTTCAATCTCTTTATCTACTTGTCACCCTCTCATTTCAGGAAAGAGTCTATCCTCCAGGAAACTGTACTTCAAATACCTTTTCTCAGAACAAAGACCTCTCACCCATGGCTGGACCCATTTCCAGAGAATGGAAGCAGAATGCCTGAACAAGCTGGTGTGCTAAATAGAGACCCAGGTTTCTGGGAGCAGTGATGTTACTGTGTGACCTTGGGTAAGCTACTTAACCTTTCTGAAGCTTTGTTTCTCTGCATATAAAACAGAACTCATCATGCTCTTCCATCCAACTTTAGGGACACTCGGAGAATTAATGAGACAGTATATACAAAGCCCTCAGGCTCTTTTGAAGAAAGACACACTAGAAATCCTTGGGCTGTTACCAAGGGACATTGTCATGATGACACATTTTAAAACATATTTCACCTGTACTACTAAAATAAACTCAGCTTGTATTAAAATAGATAGGCCAATAGCCTAATTTGCTTCTCCCTGTTCTGATGGCTGCACTTCTTTTTGGCTTCCACTCATCTTGCAGTGAGAACAACCATGGTCAGTGTTACCCTTGACCCCTGTGCAGAAACCCAGGGTGAGAGTCGGGAAGGGCTCTAAAGACTATTTGTCTATGTCTTCCCATCACATACACGATGAAGCTGAAACACAGGAAAGGCCAATGGTTTACCCAGGGTCATCTCACTAGTGAAAAATCAAGAATCGATCTTTTGACCCTTCATTCTGTGCTGCACCCAACCACAAGAGAAGGTAATAAAGAAAGAAGGAGGGGAAAGAAATAGGGGGACAGATGCTTTTGCTCTTTAAACCTTTAAACTACTGTTCCGTGCAGTACTCTGGGATGAAAAAGAAACTAAGGAAAAAACCAATACTTCGTGGGTATACCTATTACACATGCCAGCCCCACACTGGGTGCTTTACAACCGTTGTCCCATATAAATCCTACAATTTTCTGAATGGGGGATTATTATCCTCATTTACAATGAGGGACCTGATGCTCACAGAAATTAAGTAACTTGCCCAAGGTCCTGGACTGAAAAAGAATGGAACTAAGATTAATTCATTCAATGAATATTTATTGAGCATCTCCTATGTGCCAAACTCTGCCCTTGGCAGATAGGATGCATTAGTGAGCAGAATTAGACATTACCCCTCTTAGAGCTTATAGGCTGAGGAGCTTAGAGTGTGGTGGGGCAGCAGACAGCAGTCCGACCACTTCACAAATCCTTGTAATGTCTCAACATTGACATGTGTTGTGAAGGAGAGATACATGGCCCTATGAGAATGTGTAAAAGAGAGGCTAGATTTCAGCCTTAAGGCAGGGAAGGATTGCCTAAGAAACTGATGCTTGAGCTGGGGACCTAAAGTGGATGAGCAGAGTTAGCCAGTCAAAGGGTGTAGGACGGGGAGGGAGGCCAGAGTGGGAAGGGATCTGTTCGAGCCCAAGTCTGTCTCAGTCCAGAGTATCTGCTCCTTATTTGCCACAAGAGGTGAGGTGTTACTGAGGACCGCTGCCCTAAGGACCAACCAGCAATGCCACAGTCTAATTCGGAACCTCTTGGAGATGATGTTGATTGTCCTGGAGAACATGGATATTGAGTTACACACAGAAGAGGGACTGATGAGATCACAGATATCTGCAGCATTTTCCTAACTGACGGCAAGGCTTCCTTCAGGTCAACCAGGAAGGTCACTTAGAAACCTATGCTTTCAGTCCGGGCAGCCGGCTCTCCATGACCTGAAGCCCAGCCAGCACTGTTTCCATGGAGACCACCATCAGGCCTGATGCCTTTCCTATAGATGGGGCTTTGGCTGGACCAGGGAAAGGATGCATAGGGTGAAATTTATCAGAGGCGTGGCAGTCTGATGGAGGCCGTGCTGAGGAGGAAACCCTAGGGGATTAGACGCACAGAATCTAAGCACAGTGCCATATACCAAAGGGAAGGGCTGGGCCCTGGTGTCTGGATTCCAGGCCTTATCCCTATAGGAAGCTTGGCCAATAGGCAGAGCAAAAGCAGAAGGATCACCAAGAGGACAGAGTAGTCCCGCCAGTGGGGAAGAGTCATTCTGTGGCAGTTCCAGGTGACCTTCTTGGCCGACCTTTTTCTGGAAAAGCGAAGGGATGACCCTGCGCCTGGAACACTCTCTTGCAGCCCTCTAGCTCCTGGTGATAAACCTGTGTTTGCTTCCTCCCCCCACCCCACCCCCGCCAGGGCCCAGGCCAACACAACCGAAGCCTTTCTTTCTCACCACCACATTTTATTTTGCTTGAAATATTAGGTGAAGAGAGAAGCGGGGGCAGCAGGAAGAAAGGGAAAAGGGGAGGGAGGAAGGAGAGGGAAGAGCCAGTGAAGAGACTAACAATGAGGAGTGAGCAGAAACAAAGAGAAGAAAGGGTGCAGAGGGAGAAGGGAAAGCATCTGATATTTTTCACCATTTGCAAGTTACTGAGAGAAAGTTATTCAAAGTACCACTGTAAAAAGGCCATAAAACACCTTGGGGAAAACATGAAAGTCATGCCGCCACCATACAGATGAGCACCCTGGAATTAGCTGCCAGAGAAATGTCGGAAAAGAGGAAATTCAATGGCCCATGCGGCTGCCTCCACTCTCTCTCCCTCTCGGCTCCCACCCCCTCGGAACCTCCTGGCTTGGAAAGCACAGGCAGGAATTTGGAGCCAGCAAGTGTGAAGGAATGTCGGAGCTGCTATTTGCCATCATGAAGCACATCTTGAGTGCCTCTATTAGAAATATATTTTAAAATACACTTTCAGTTTCACTACAGAAAATCCGAAAAAGTCAGGAAGTTCTAAGGAAGAAAAGAAACCTAGCTCCTACCTCAGCACCCAGAAACCAGTGTTGACACTTTATGGTATGTTATTCTGGGACTTGGTTTTCACGCACTGGGTTTTCACACTTAGAGCCTTTGGCTTAAGGTCTGTTGAGAAGGGCAGGAGAGATTTTTCTCTCCACCCATGAGATCTCTGTTTGCAGGGCTGAGAGAAGTCATTCTCTGGAACCACCTGGGGGGGCCAACATTAGGGGGCTAACACCTTGAAGCACAAATGCTAAAACCATGGAAACTCAAGAGGCTCTCAGCCCAGAGCACGGGCCTACAGCCAAAGGCAACACAGGCTTGGAGGGGAGTCAGCAGGAAAGTGAGGGCTTGCCCTGGGCAGAGTTGGGAGCAGCTGCGAGGTGAATGTAGAGAGACCAGGGGAGGCAGGTACACTGCTGTGCACCCTCAGCATCACTGAGCAGAGGGGCGAGGCACTTCTGCTCTGGCAGACGCCTTAAAGAAGTCACAAGAACCACAGACTGTAGAAAACGTGTGATGTCCATGTTGAACCTAAGTAATAGATGTGGTACATTGATTACATGGCTTGGGAAAGATTTAAAACTACGTGTAATTAAAAAAAAAAGTGGACTTCGATCCCAATCTCAAAGGGACAGCCAATGACGGCAAACTGGAGATGAGCTCCTATCTCTCTGTGGCCAGTGGCACTCAACAAATGTATGGTAGCTCTTAAAAGCCCCTTCGTTGACATTCAAGCCAGTGATCCTCACAATGGTCTTGTAAGATAATAAAAAATAATGCCACCTTACAGAGGAGGAAAATGAAAATCAAATGCTTCCTAACCTTTTTACACATCATGACACACAGAGAAAATGATATTTATATGGCTCATTGGGGCACACAGAAGAGGGACCAGTAGTTAGAGGCAAGTGGTCCAAGGGCATCGGCCTCTCCTCCTCTGACTCAGCATCCCTGAATGCTGGGGGCTCAACGGTTTGGTATCTCTGCACAGCTGTTGGCTATTGACAGCACATGCATGACCATGGCACTGCTGGGGAAGGAAGCTCTGGGCCGAGAGATGCAGCCAGAAGTCACGTTGGGAGAAGCAACAGAGAATGCCGTCACTCTGCACCTTCTCCCCAGGACATTTCAGAGCAGCAACAGAGCTATTAGCCACAGAGGAATCTTGGGGCTTACTCTGCGGGCAGTCAGGAAAAGAACAGGTGCGTCCAACACTGTGTCATCACCACACAAAGCAGGTGATTCAAGTGAATAAGGATCTTGAAGTTGGATCTGATGGGGCCATAGAAAATTCTGTTTAAGCATTTATAACTGCTGAGATGCTTCAAAAAAAAAAAAAAATAGGAGGTAAACTCAGTTCCTTTCTCTATTCTGGGAAATTCAGAAAATAATTTCATGGGATGGTTACTGAATAGCCAAAAAGTAATGATTACAAATGACAGAGTTAACGCTGTATGTGGCCTCATCTGTCATCATTCCAGAGCCTTATCAGGAGCCTCATCAGGATTAGGGGCTCATCATGACTGATGCTATTTGCCGACCAAGACGGCTTGGCTCCATCCCTTGCCCCTTCAATCATAGTGGCAGGAGGAACCTTCTAAGGTTTGAGCATAAACCCTGAGAAATTGCTTTCGGCAATGACTCCGGGAGTGGCTTCCAAGATAATGGACTCTTTTTCTGCAAGTGATAGTCTATCTCCACCAAACCTCCCAGGTCTTGCTGTCACTGGGGAGTTTGAGCAGCACCAGGACATGATGGCGGCCAGTACCAGGTGTATGAGAAACTAAACCTCCTAGCCTGCTGAGTGAATGTCATACTCAATACAAGTAGTTTACACTTGTGCAGTGTCTACACAACATGAACCCCTGGACAGAAAATGAAAATATCTCCTCAGTTCTCTGAGTATATCCAAATGCTAACCAAAGATTTCCATTTTTGTCAAGATAATGTGCATGCCCTGTGTCAATCCCGCCCAAGAGAAGCAGTCAGGACTAAGCATTAGAAATATTTGGAGCAGGTGAATGAAACACGAGCTAACTCGATAATACTACTTATATCACTTATAACTGTGTATAAAGAGTAAGCCTGACTTCTAGAGAGGTTCTGTCAGTGACTGGAAAAGGTGTTGTAGGAAGGTGAAGTCAATCCCCTGCTAATACCTTACGCTCAGCAACGATCAGCAGTGGGTGGGAAGGAGAGACATCTTTTCCCTGGGCCTTGCACACAGGATAAACCTCTCCCTCTCCCCTTTTATTTTTTATTTTTATTTTTTGTACAGGACATCCAGAGACTTCTGGAATATTCACATACATGAATATTGCTGCAGTGTATTATTACTTCCATAAAATGCATTGCCACAATATGCAGAAAACAAATCATTCACTAAGTGACTGGGGACCACACCCAGCCTAATAGTGTGAGACTTTCAAATTCTTATCTCAGCAAAATGACAATTTATTATATATCATAGAATTTGGAATCACTTGCAAATCATGGAAACTGTGACTATTTCATCTGCCACTATTGAGAAGTTGCTGCAGTCAGAATATGAAAGTGAAGGAATACAACCAGATACAAAAGTCACCTTTCCAGGTCCATTGGGGTTCTCTGGGGGGGAATACTCAGGTTCCAGACTCTGCAATGGGCAGCAGGGAGGAAAAAGCCAGAAGATTTATCCGTGGTTTCCCCACTTCCCATGTCTGTAGATGTGTGCAGTTTTCCCGTCCAAGGTACGTAGCAATTATATCCACAATTGGTTTAACTCACCCTTGAGGTGAAAAGGCTTGAGGAAGTCATGTTTGTAGGTTGCTAATTATTAGGGGGGCCCCAAAGAAAAAGACATTGAGATCCTTACTCTCTCAAGTGGGTATAAGCGGAGCAGATACAAGACCAACAGAGAAAGGCTCTGGAATGTGACGCAGTCTGCTGGCAAGAGCAAGAAGGAAGCTACAAGTGAGCAGAAGGACATCCACTCCCAGAGCAAATCAGGAGAGTGTGACTCCAAAGGGAAACACACACATTTGGCTGGTGGGGCCCCTGTCCTGCGGGGGGGGGGGGGGGGGGGAGGGGGCGGGGGGGGACTGAAGAAGAGTTACCTCCCTGGGCTCCCGGGAAGTCATTCAGGGAATACGAGCAGGATCAGGGAGGAGAAAACCTGAGGTCACCCTACCAGAATGAAATGACAGTCAGAGCTTCCTCCCATTTGAATTATCCTTGTTTACAGAGATATGTGGTAGGAAGAGGAGGGTTTATAAAAGGGACTCAAAGCGAGATTAGGAAGAGGAGGCCAAATGGGGAATCTGGATGGTGCCATATTATCTCGGAGTTTAGATCCTGGGCTTAGACACGAGGCTGACCTGAAATCAATGCACAGCTCCAACACCGACTACCACCGGGGTGACCTCAGCCCCGCTATTGGACTTCTCTAAGCTCCAATGTCCTCGTCTGTGATGTGGGGACGGTAATAGAACCAACGTTATGCGCCTGCCTTGAAGATGCCATGACAGAGTGCTTCTGAACCACTTGGCACAATATCTAGCATACGGTATGTGCTCGCTAAATGTTATTCATAGCACCATAAATAATAATTTATTATTATTACTATAATAAATAAAGGAAATGCTGGACAAATTTTGTGCCCAGGAATTAAGAGGTCTGAGTCCTAAAATGTCAGGGAAGAGTCCATACCATCCCTCTGAGGGAGAACAAGAGTTTTGTGGGCAGCGGAGATAGGCCTGGAATCCAGACACAGCCACGGGGGCGGTTGTTTTCAGGGCTGTGTGGACAATGACGAGAGGGGTTGGAGGGGCTGCCCCTGGAATCCAGACACAGCCACGGGGGCGGCTGTTTTCAGGGCTGTGTAGACAATGACGAGAGGGGTTGGAGGGGCTGCCCCTGGAACCCAGACACAGCCACGGGGGCGGTTGTTTTCAGGGCTGTGTAGACAATGACGAGAGGGGTTGGAGGGGCTGCCCCAGGAAAAAGTGGCCGTGGGAGCATGGGTGTGCAGAGTGGCCAATATCAGAGAAGTCGGCCATAGAGGCCTGAGCTGGGAGTTCTGACGCTTGCAAAGGTGGAGAGTGCTAGATACATTGTCAGTCTGGGAGCCGGTAAACAACAAATTAGGTTACCAAGGCAAGAACTCGGGCACGGAAAAACAAATTAAGTACCCAGCTAGGAGGGAGACGTGGAGAACAAGCAGAGGAACAGGACCCACGCCTAACAATGGGCCCAGGTGTCAGCCTCCCTCTGACCCTGTCCCAGACTCAGTGATTCACCGAATCATCTGTGCTCTTTATAGTCACTCCCCTCGCCCACATTCAAGCCCAGAGGAAAGGTGCTGCAGACAATCTCTATCACCACCTAGAAATGCTGAGCATTCATGGAGATTTCACACTGTGCCAGAGATAGGAGGATGGCTAATGTTTCCAGATTTTTTTAATGGGAAAAAGGAATGGAGTTCGGGGACGTTATTAGACTTGTAGGCTTAATAATGCTCTCTGGCATAATTCTAAAATGGACAATTAACCAGATGGCTTGGAAACCTTTAGAAACATATACTGATCATAGGGAGATAAAACTAGTCCAGTAGGAATAAGACAGGATCAGACTAAGGATAATATAATTACTAGCAAAAGAGTAACACAGTCCCCCTCACCCCCACCAAAAAGGAAAATAAGTACAACACAAAGACCCCTGTAAAATAAATAGATCCTGATCTCGCTCTTTCCCCACTACACCCTCCCACACATACTCACATGCAGAAATTCAAATGGCTAATAAATATTGGACAAAAGTTCAACTCCAATAGTAATCAAAAGGAAGCAAATTAAAATACCAAGATGTGGGGCACCTGGGTGGCTCCGTTGGTTAAGCCTCTGCCTTCAGCTCCAGTCATGATCCCAGGGTCCAGGGATTGAGTCCCACATCGGGCTCCTTGCTCAGTGGGGAGGCTGCTTCTCCCTCTGCCCCTCCCCACCATGCTCATGCTCTCTCTCCTCTCCCCTCTTTCTCTCAAATAAATAAGTAAAATCTTTCATAAAAAAACCCACCAAAATACTACTTTTCACTTACTGAATTAGAAAATATTTTAAAATAATTTTTAATAATGTAGCTGGTTTAAATTCATTTAAATTAATTTAAAATAGATGTCAAAATGATCATGCTCAGCAAGGATGAGGGGCAATGAGACAGATAATTTTATACACCCCTGGTAGGAGTAAAAATTATAAATGTGATTGTTATTTGTAATGATAATGTTATGATAGCTAACAATGAGTGTTTACTGTGTGTAAAGCTGTATAAATATGCATCATTTTATTTGTCACAGCAACCCCATGAAATAGATATTGACATCCCTGTTTTGCATATGAAGAAATTAAGAGGATATTTTCAAATTCCGATGCGCACACGTCAACTGATGGAGGGAGAATGCATGGGGAGAGGATGAGAGGAGAAGGGTATGACTATCTCTCTGCTGAGAATAACAAAACTGTACCACGCTGGAAGTAAGTGTAGATAAGCAGTTTTGGTAATATTTAGAACCTTATGAGTGTGCATACCACTGACTTTGATTCTATTCTAAGGAAATATTCTAATGTTATAAAAAATGTTTGTGAACAACTACACTCCACAGTGATTTTATAACAGTAAATGTTATCTCAATTGGAAACAGATTATCTAGCATTAGGTGGAATTATTAAGAAAATAATAGTAGTGGTAATAGTAATAATAATAACTTTTATTGCTTGTTGATTATATGCCAGGTATTAGTTTAAGCTTTACTTGAATTCCCATGTATTCCTTATAGAAACTTGAAAAGATAGGGATTATAATTATCCTGTTTTGCAAGTAAGGAAACTGAGCCACAGAAAAGTAATTTGCCCAGGATCACAGACTAACCCATGGCAGCAACAGGACTAGAACCCACACAATCTTACTCCAGAGCATTCACTATTAATCATCAAACTCTATATATTTCATTGGTTTCCATGATAGACTATTATGGAGCCATTAAAGGTAATGTTTTCAAAGAGTTGTTCATAACGTAGGGAAATATTTACATTATATGCTTGGAAAATTGCATATATAGTATGATCTCAGCTATGTAAAAAATATACAAAGAAAACGCCTGAAGTGAAAACACCAATTAACAGTAATTGTCTTTGAATGGTCTGGTCATGAGTCATTTATTTTCTTCTTTACACTTTTCCAAATATTTCTATAATTTACTGAAATAAATATGAGTCTTTTGTTTTTTTTTTAAATCCAGGGTGGAAAAAAAAGGAAATCATACTCAGGCCAAATTATTTTATTAAAATTCTTTCCTTTTTGACAATGTATTTTAAAATTTGACTAAGGAAGGAAAAATGAAGAGGGTGGGAATCAGAGGGGAGACGAACCATGAGAGACTATGGACTCCAAGAAATAAACAGAGTTTTAGAGGGGTGGAGGATGGGTTAGCCCAGTGATGGGTATTAAGGAGGGCACGTATTGCATGGAGCACTGGGTGTTATATGCAAACAGTGAATCATGGAACACTACATCAAAAACTAATGATGTAATGTATGGTGACTAACATAATAAAATAAAATTTAGGGACACCTGGGTAGCTCAATCGGTTAAGCCGCTGCCTTCAGCTCAGGTCATGATCCCGGGGTCCTGGGATTGAGTTCTGCATCGGGCTCCCTGCTCGGTGGGGAGCCTCCTTCTCCCTCTTCCTCTCCCCCCTGCTTGTACTCGCTCTCTCTCTCTCTGACAAATAAATAAATAAAATCTTTAAAAAAAATTAAAATAAAATTAAATTAAAAAAAAGAAAAAAATGATATCATCAAAATAAAAAATAAATAAATAAACTACTAAGGGAAAAAAACTAATGATGTACTGTATGGTGACCAATGTAACATAATAAAATAAAATAAATGAAAAATAAAAAGCAAAAAAATAAAAATAAAATAAAATTTGACTAAGTAATTTATATTTAATACATTAAGAAAGGGAATACATTTAACATAAAATGTCTACAATTGTTTATTAATGGAACAATTCTTCCTGTATTAAGTAAATAAAAGAGGACTGAGATTAAGGTTTATGCACTCTTGAGTTTCTGCTTCCTTTACCCCAATATCTAACATAGTGCCTTATGCAGTGTTAACTTTTGGCAAATATTTGCAAAATGAGTGACCTTATCTTATTTAACACTTTTTTAAAAATCAGTAAGACATGGAAGAATTCCTTATTGAATTTGTAGTGATAATTGGTGCAACAGAAAACAGTCAAAATTTGAAATTATTTAAGCCAAATTCAGATGAAATGTAATATTCATTAAACTTTCAAAAGTATCAATTGTTTATGTATCAAAAGTCTTTAAATAAGTGACTCACTAATTTGCTGATGTGATTCTAAAAACCACCCAAGGAAATACCTGAGAATGTGCACAAAGACTTAGCCCCAATGATGCTCCTGGTAACACCTAAAGATTAAAAACAATTAGATCTGTAACGGTACATGATAGGTTGACTATACTGTGGGCATCCTTAAAATAGAATATTATCTAGTAAAAGGATGTTGTAGGGATTTATTTATTGATGTAGATATTTTCGTGAAGATAAAACAGTATGATCCTACTTTGGTTAAAATACATAACTGGTAAATAGCCAGAGATAAATGCATGGAACACAGACTGGAAGGCTATACAGTCAAATGTTAGCAGCAGATTATCTTTGCATGGTGTAACTATGGGCAGCTTTGTATTATGCTCCATCAAATTTTTTAAAATGTAAAAATATTTTCTATACAACTACAGAATGTGTTTTGGGGTATTGGTGCTGATTTTACAACATATCACATAAAAAAAAGGTGGGGGGGGGGCCCTGGATGTATGATTGCCCTAAGCTCCTATATAGCTAGCAATACTGTATGGCAACTAAAAAGACACTAATTCCAATCTTAAGTGACACCACTAGTAGCAAAACCTCCAGACTATAGGCTGCAGTGACTCCCTTGGGCTCTGCAGTGGACAAGCACATTGATAATACTGCATTCACTTCTTGCATTATTTTAGTAAAAGAACTGACAAACCAGGGAGTCCAGAGCAAAACAAGCAGTGGCAGGGATATCTGCCATGAGTGAGGTCTGCCTAGAAAAGAAGAGTCTACTGGGAGATGTTCCATCTACCGTCCTTCCCAACTTGGTGTCTGTTTTCTTTTACATAATCCTCCCTGTGTATCTACCACCAGGAAACATCCCCCAGAATAACACTATGTCTGCATGGAGGACGGGAAATGGTAGAGCTGGAGTTGGAGTGAGGCCAGAGGAACAGGAGGGTCATGGCAAGAGTAACTGAGCTAAAGTATGAAGGAGAAAGACAAGCACAAGAATGCAAGCCTGGTGGGCCTACTGAGAGCCTCAAAACCCTGCTCTGGCATGGGAGGAGTCGAGAAGCAGAGAGATGGCTGGCAATGGCAAGCAAGCTTTCACAGTAGCTTTTAAAGTGGCTCAGGTCAGGGAGGAGCTCATGTTATATTATACTCATCCATTTATTCATCACATACTAGCAGAGCACTTGAGCACTGCAGACATACAACTGAGTTTCACACCCAAATGACCTTGGTCCTCAAGGAGTTTGGAGCCTGTGTCAAAAGAAGAACAACTGGTCCAATGAAGATGGCAAAGTAGGAGGGCCCTAAGCTCACCTTGTCCCACAGATATACCTACATAACACCCATATCAGTGTAAATAACCCAGAAAATGAAGACTGGCAGAACAGACTCTCCACAGTTACATGTAGAGAAGAGGCCACATCTAAGAGTGTCAGAAGAGCAGAGAGAAGGTCAGGAGCCAGATGGACCCACGGGACTGTCCATAGAGTGGAGGGATGCTGTGGGCATAGAGAGGGGAAAAAAACAGACCCTCACCCCAGGCATACCAGGCACAAGGATCCCACATGGGAAATACAAATCCCTATGACATTTGGGGACCAGCAGGGCCAAATTTCATGAGTTCTTACAATCAGCAGTGCTTAATACCTGGAACTTTCAAAATCAGCTGGCTCCACTCTGGGAGAGCTGGGAGGGCAAGAGGAAACTGAGTCCCCATCCTTAAAGAGATAGCACAACAAAGAACCCCACTGAGATACAGCATGGAAGTAGCAGTTTGAAAAATGCCTGGGGTATATGGGAGGAAGCTTTATTAACTAATCTCAGAACATGTGCTAGAGGGGCAGGGATCATTGGGAGACTTCCCTAGGAACAAAAGAGCTGTCAGGGACCATTTCCTTCCCCCGTGCCACAGCTAAGACACACAGACACCTGCAGGAACCAGCGTGGTACCAACACTCACTACCTAACTTAATAACAGAAAACCCCACACCCGCCAGCTAACCCTCTGCTCCAGATCTCCTCCTACAGCAGACCTACATGAGCTTTGATAACATTGCTGTCCCACCCCTGCATTCACCTGTTTACCTGTCCCTTCCAATAAACCCTTGGCTGAAGCCCATGCAAAGCAGTGCCACAGCTTGGCAATGTGCAAGCAGCCCCCAAAAGGGGCCAGCACCACTCCAAGGAGACTCCTGCCCTGGGGGACAGGAGAAAATAACCACACACCCAGTCAGACTGTAACCCCCAGTAGTGGGCTGGGAGCAGACATCTGATCTGACTGCAGGCCCCACCCACCAATGGAAGCTTCTCAGGGGACAACACAGGGGAAGCTCCCTGCAGTTTGGTGCTACAGCATCTCTGTCAAACACTTGTCTGACTCAACTTAAGTCCAAGGTGGGCCCAGACTGGCCCAATAACAACATAGGGACCAAACTCTGCCCACAAAAGGTAAAGACAGCCATTGCAGATGACTGGACTGAAGGCAAAAGCAGCTCATCCACAACAGTAGGATGCACAAAAGACATATAGGAGACACCCCTGAAGTGCCAGGTTCTGATGCACAGGGAGCATTGAACTTCAGGGCACTACAGGACCTCTTCTTCATAAGACCACTACTTTCAAGAGCAGGAGACATCGCTGACTTTCCTAATACATAGAAACAGACACAGAGACTTAGACAAAATGAGGAGACAGAGGAATATGTACCAAATGAAAGAAAAGGACAAAAATCACAGGAAGAGACCTAAACAAAATGGAGATAAATCATTTGTCTGATAGAGAATTTAAAGTAATGGTCATAAATATACTCAGTGGACCTGAGAAAAGAGTGGAGGACCTCAGAAAGACCCTTAACAAAGAGATAGAAAACATAAAAAAGAACCAATCAGAAATGAAGAACTCAAAAAGTGAAATTAAAAATGCACTAGATGAAATAAATAGTAGACTAGAGGAAGCAGAAGAACTGATCAGTGACCTGGAGGACAATAATTGAAAGCAATCAAGCTAAAGCAGAGAGAGTAAAAAATAATAAAAAATGAAAATAGACTTAGGGGACATTTGCACTATAGGGATCCCAAAAAAGGAAGAGAGAAAGGCAGCAGAAAACTTATTTGAAGAAATAATGGTGGAAAACTTCCCAAACCTGGAGAAGGAAATAGAAATCCAGATCCAGGAGGCACAAAGAACCCCCAACAAAATTAAGCCCAAAAGATCCACACCAAGACCTACAGTAATTAAAATGGCAAAAAGTAGTGATAAAGAGAAAACTGTAGGGGCGCCTGGGTGGCTCAGTTGGTTAAGCGACTGCCTTCAACTCAGGTCATGATCCTGGAGTCCTGGGATCGAGTCCCACATCAGGCTCCCTGCTCAGCAGGGAGTCTGCTTCTCCCTCTGACCCTCTTCCCTCTCGTGCTCTCTATCTCTCATTCTCTCTCTCTCAAATAAATAAATAAAATCTTTAAAAAAAATAAAAATCTTTAAAAAAAAGAGAGAGAAAACTGTAAAAGCAGGAAGAAAAAACAGTTATATACAAGGGAAAACCCATAAGGCATCAGCAGATTTTTCAGCAGAAACTTTACAGGCCAGAAGGGAGTGTCATGATATTTTTAAAGTTCTGAAATTAAAACAAAACAAAACAAAACAAACAAACAACAACAAAAAAAACCTGCAGCCAAGAATATTCTATCCAGCAAGGCTATCATTCAGAATAGAAGGAGAGAAAAAGAGTCTCCCAGACAAACAAAAGTTAAAGGAATTCACGACCACTAAACCAGCCCTACAAGAGATGTTAAAAGGAACTCTTTGACTGGGAATGAAAGAGCATAATGAGGAGTAAGAAAAGTAGGAAGCACAAAAGCACTAAAAATAAGTATACCTATAAAAATCAGTCAAGGGGTTCATAAAATAAAAGGATGTAAAGTATGATACCATATACCTAAAATGTGGCACATAGAGGAATAAGAAATGGGTTCAAACTTAAGTGGCCATTAACTTAACACAGGCTGTCATATGCATAAGATGTTATATACAAATCTAATGGTGTCCACAAATCAAAAACTGGTAATAGAAATGCAAAAAATAAAGAGAAAAGAATCCAAATATACCACTAAAGAAAGCCAACAAACCATGACAGAAAAGAGTAAGAGAAGAAGGGAACTACAAAAACAATCACAAAACAAGTAACAAGATGGCAATAAATATATACCTGCCAATAATTACTTTAAATATAAATGGATTAAACACCGCAGTCAAAAGACATAGGGTGATGGAATGGGTCTATACAATCTATACACTGCTTACAAGAGACTCATTTCAAACTTAAAGACATCAGATATGTAGATTGAAAGTGAAGGGACGGAAAATTATTTGTCATACAAATGGAGGTGAAAAGAGAGCCAGAATAGCAATACTTATATCAGACAAAATTGACTTTAAAACCAAGACTGTAACAAGAGACAAAGTAGGACACTATATAATCATAAAGGGAACAATCTAACAAGAAGATATAACAACTATAAATTTTTATGCACCCAATGTGGGAGCCCAAATACATAAAGTAGCTAATAACAAACAGAAAGGAAATAATAGCAACACAATAATATGGGACTTTAGTGTCCTACTTATATCAATGATAGATCATCCAAACAGAAAATCAACAAAACAACAGTAGCTTTGAATGACACATTGGACCAGGTGGATCTATCAGATATATTCAGAACATTCCATCCTAAAAGAGCAGAATACACATTCAAAAGCACATGGAACATTCTCCAGAATAGATCACATATTAGATCACAAAACAGGTCTCAACAAATTCAAAAAAATAAAGTCATACCATGCATCTTTTCCAACCACAACACTATTAAAGTAGAAATCAACCATAAGAAAAAAATCTGGAAAGAACACAAATACATGGAGGTTAAATAACATGCTACTGCACAGTGAATGGGTTAACCAATAAATCAAAAAGGGAAAAAAAAAAAAAAAACACATGGAGACAAATGAAAATGAAAACGCAACAGTCCAAAGTCTTTGGAATGCAGCAAAAACCGTTCTAAAAGGAAAGTTTATAGCAATGCAGGCCCACCTCAAGAAGCAAAAAAAATCTAAAATAAATAACCTAACCTTACACCTAAAGGATCTAGTAAAAGAAGAATCAACAGACCCCAAAACAATACAAGGAAGGAAATAATAAAGATTAGGGCAGAAATAAATAAAATAGAAACTAAAAAACAATAGAACTAATTAATGAAACCAGAAGCTGATTCTTTGAAAAGATCAACAAAATTGATACCTTCAGCCAGACCCATCCAAAAAAAAAAAAAAACAAGAGAGAAAAAGGACTCAAATAAATGAAATCAGAAATGAAAGAGGATAAATAACAACCAACACCACAGAAATACAAAAGATTATAAGAGATTATGAAAAATTATATGCCTAAAATTGGACAACCTTAGAAGAAATGGATAAATTACTAGAAACATATAACCTCCCAAAACTGATTCAGGAAGAAATAAAAAATTTGAACAGATTTATTACCAGTAATGAAATTGAATCAGTAATCAAAAAACTACTGACAAACAAAAATCCAGGATACACAACTTCCCAGGTGATTTCTTACCAAATATTTAAAGAAGAGTTTATACCTATTCTCAAACTATTCCAAAAAATAGGCAGAAAGCTTCCAAATTCATTCTATGAAGACAGCATTACCCTGATACAAAAACCAGATGAAGACACTACAACAAAAAAAGGAGAGAGAGAGAGAGAACCACAAGCCAGTATCTCTGATGAACACAGATTCAAAAATCTTCAACAAAATATTAGCAAACCAAATCCAACAGTACAGTAAACACATCATTCACTATGATCAAGTAGAATTTATTCCTGGGATGCATGGGTAGTTCAATATTTGCAAATCAGTCAATGTGATACATCACATCAACAAGAAAAAGGATAAAAACCATATGATCATTTCAATAAATGCAGAAAAAGCATCTGACAAAGCACAACATCCACTCATGATAAAAACCTTCAACAAAGTATGCTTAGGGGGAACATACCTCAAAATAATAAAGGCCATATATGAAAAACCTGTGATTACCATCATACTCACTAGTGAAAAGCTGAGAGTATTACCCCTAAAATCAGGAAAAAAGACAAGGATGTTCACTCTCACCACTTTTATTCAAAATAGTACCGGAAGTCCTAGCCACAGCAATCAGAAAAGAAAAGAAATGAAAAGCATCCAAATTGGCAAGGAAGAAGTAGAACTCTCCCTATTTGCAGATGACACGATAGTATATATAGAAAACCCTAAAGGCTCCACCAAAAAACTACTAGAATTAATAAATGAATTCAGTAAAATTGCAGGATACAAAATCAATGTACAGAAATCGGTTATATTCCTATACACTAATAATGAAGCAATAGAAAGTGAAATTAACAAAGCCATCCCATTTACAATTGCATCAAAAACAATAAAATATCAAGGAATAAACTTAACCAAAGAGGTGAAAGACCTGTACTCTGAAAACTATAAAACACTGATGAAAGAAATTCAGGATGACAACAAAGAAATGGAAAGACATTCCATGCTCATAAGTTGAAAGAATAAATAGTGTTAAAATATCTATACTACCCAAAGCAATCTACACCTTTAATGAAATCTCTATCAAAATACCAACAGCATTTTTCACAGCACTAGAACAAACAATTCTAAAATTTGTATGGAACCACAAAAGACCCTAAATAGCCAAAGCAATCTTGAAAAAGAAAAACGAAACTGGAGGTATCATAATTCCAGACTTCTGGCTATATTACAAAGTGGTAGTAATTAGTACAGTACTGGCATAAAAATAAACATATAGATCAATGGAATAGAATGGAAAACCCAGAAATAAACTCACAATTATATAGTCAATTAATCTTTCACAAAGAGGAATGAAGACACAATGGAAAAAAAACAGTCCCTTCAACAAATGGTGTTAGCTACATGTAAAAGATTGAAACTGGACCACTTTCTTATACAATAGAGGAAAATAAACTTAAAATGGATTAAGGACCTAAATATGAGACCTGAAACCATAAAAATCCTAGAAGAGAGCACAGGCAGGAATTTCTCTGACATTGGATGTAGCAATATTTTTCTAGATATGTCTCCTGAGGCAAGGGAAACAAAAGCAAAAATGAACTATTGGGACTACAACAAAATAAAAAGCTTCTGCACAGATAAAGAAACAATCAACAAAACTAAAAGACCGCCTACTGAATGGTAGAAGATATTGGCTAATGACATAACCAATAAAGGGTTAGAATCCAAAATATATAAAGAACTTACACAACTCAACACCAAAAACCCCAAATAATCCAATTAAAAATAGGCAGAAGACATGAACAGACATTTCTCCAAAGAAGACATATAGATGACCAAGAGACACATAAGAAGATGCTCAACATCACTAATCATATGAGAAATGCAAATCAAAACCACAATGAGATATCTCCTCACACCTGCCAGAGTGGCTAAAATCAAAAACACAAGAAACAACATGCATTGGTGAGGACGTGGATTAAAAGGAACCCTCTTGCACTGTTGATGGGAATGCAAACTGGTGCAGCCACTGTGGAAAACAGTATGGAGGTTCCTCAAAAAATTAAAAATAGAACTACCACATGATCCAGTAATTCCACTACTGGGTATTTACACAAAAAATATGAAAAAACTAATTCAAAAGGATATATGCACCCCTATGTTTACTGCTTCATTATTTATAATAACCAAATTATGGAAGCAGCCAAAGTATCCATTGATAGATGAAAGGATAAAGAAGATGTGAGATAGATAGATAGATAGATAGATAGATAGATATAATGGAATAATATTCAGC
Organism: Zalophus californianus; assembly: GCF_009762305.2. NCBI lineage: Eukaryota > Metazoa > Chordata > Mammalia > Carnivora > Otariidae > Zalophus > Zalophus californianus. The sequence goes on from NC_045602.1 coordinate 24,555,616, forward strand.
CATAAAAAAGAATGCAATCTTGCCATTTGCAACAACATGGATGGGTCTAGAGAGTAAAATGCTAAGTGAAATAAGTCAGAGAAAGACAAATACCATATGATTTCCCTCATATGTAGAAGAAACAAAACAAACGAACACAGAAAAAAAAAAGAGAGAGAGAGAAACCAAGAAATAGATCCTTAACTATAGAGAACAAACTGATGGTTGCCAGAGGGGAGGTGGGTGGGGGAATGGGTGAAACAGGTGAAGGGGATTAAGGGTACACTCATCATGATGATCACCGAGTAATGTACAGAATTGTTGACTCACTATATTGTACATCTGAAACTAATATAACACTGTATATTAACTACACTAGAATTAAAATTTTTTTTAAAAAAGAAAAAGAACAACCAAGTGGAGTTTGTTGAAAAGAAAGTGATACATTATAAATTTTCATGTTTTTTCTGCAGAGGAATCATGCTCAAATTCCATGTATCATTATTTTTTATCATAAAATATGGTTCCATGTTTTTGTCTTGACAGTATAATCTGGCTTATAAGCTCACTGGGTGAATGAACTTCTGCAGTCATCTACTATTTTGTTGTCACTCCAGAATTACAGGGTGGTGATGATGCAGCTCATGTATCAAGCTCTGCTCATATTTAGAGGAGTTTGCCCAGGTTTTTAAGAGCAACAACATTTTGAGGCATGTTTTGAGTTTATAGATCTTAGGACTTTTCAACATGGAGAAGGGTATCAAATGAAAAACTGAAATGATAGGAACTACTGAAAGGAAACTCATTTATCCAATGGGATTGAATTCATTAAAGAGTGGCCTGGATTTAGAGTACAGCATGGTAAGAACCATATGAGCCATTTGCCCTCTCTGACAATTTGAAGCTTTAGGCTTTAAATTTCTTGAGACTCAAAATGAAATGGTGATAAATTAAAACACAGAAGGACACTTCTATTGATAACCTATATCCAAAAATAGCAAAAAATATTTCTGTGACATGATTTCAAGGGTGCGCAGGAAAAGGTGGAAAAAACATGGTTACATATTTTGTAAAGTTTGATAAATCTGGATTTACATTTCCATCTTACCACTTATTAGGTATGTGATTAAGGGCAGATTCATGAACAGATTTGAGTCTAAACCTCCTCACCTGTTAAAAAATTCAATGGGGATGAAAATTCTGCCTTATGTGATTATTGAAAGATTTTATGAGATGTGTATAGTGAATGCCAAGCACATATCAATGCCTGTAGTGTGAGTTCCCTGTGCCCTCCACCCATCAGAATCAAAGTATTGGAGGCCAGCTTGGGTTTTGACTCTGCAACCAGTGATTCACAATATGGTGGTGTAAGGAACTCTATCATTGTATGTGCCAGGCACTAGGAATATAACCAGGGATGTAGATAAAATGTCAAAAACATCTTTCAGTACACATAATGAATGAAGTTTTAAAAAACGCATTTGTAATGTCTCTTTTATCATTTTTATTGCATTCAATTCAGTAAACATTTATGAATGCCTACACCATCCATATTCATTGTCTAATTTAGTAGAACTTCAGAGAGCTATTGCATTTTGATGTGAGGTCAGACACTGGTCAAGTCTGTTGTTCTGACATTGAGAAGTCTTCTGTCCTCAACTCTGCAGGGCCAGTTTACTTCACTGCCAAGCTCTACACTGATACAGAGGAGTTTTACCAGCTTTGTGAATTAATAAAAAAAAAAATAATGCTTTCCACATAGTAGGAGATCAAATATTTATTCAGTTAAAAAAGGAAGAAATAAAGGAAGGGATGGACAAAGGGAAAACAGAAAGAGGAGAGAAAGAGGGATAGTCAGTCACAGAGACAGACAGAGGATGGCCCAGAATATAGACAAAGGGGCAGTCACACTGACAGAAAGACTGTCCTCTCACCTACTTCATGGACTATTGAAACAGACATTTTAAAAATAAGAGAGGGGCGCCTGGGTGGCTCAGTCAGTTAATTGTCTGACTCTTGATTTCAGCTTGGTCATGATCTCAGGGTCCTGAGATCCAGCCCTGCATGGGGGGGTTGGGGGGGACGGTCTGTGCTCAACAGGGTGTCTACTCGAGATTCTGTTTCTCTTTCTCCCCTCTGCCCCTCCCCCCACTCTCTCTCTCTAAAAATAGATAAATCTTTTTAAAAAATAAGAGAAAACATCAGGTTCTAAACAGTAATGGAGAGCGTCAACAGCGTCAAATAAAACAGATAAGTCATACTAACATAAGTATATTTGATTTTTAAAAACTCCTATAATCTGCATAGTGAAGCTGGTGAATCAATCTTCACATACACACACACAATGAAAAACAGGTTAGATCCATTGTGAGCTCTTAAGTTGGGCGGCTTGGTTATTAAAGTCAATCCAGCCCCGTCTTCCCCAATGGCATTCATCCAGTCATTGAGAAGTTCACAGGAGCCAAACTTAACTCCTCCCTTAGTACTACGGAATTGCTGATTCTTCTAAGACAAAAGTCTCTTCGGCCTCCATTTTCTTAGAAGAGTCTCTGAGACAAGTTGAAGGCACTGTCCAGACAGACTGAGTCAGAATCAAGCTACATGGCCCCTGCATAGCTACGGAAGGACTCTAGTCAGCAAGGGCCGGCAGTTACATGACTGCATCCAAAGGCGGTTTGGAGAAAAGCTGGGGTGGTGAGGAGAACCACTCACCCAAAGTGCTGGGACTCACAAGGTTTCACTCACAAGGTTTCAGTCATTTTTTAGAAAAAAAATCTAAATATTTCTGCAACAAAACTTGAACTCTGCCTCCCATGCCAGCAAGCCTATTGGCTTCCTTCACACCCACATGGTTCCCCTGTGACAGGACCTGTGCTTCCCCTCAGCCTCAGCCCAGGCAGGGCGTGCATGACTATGGATGAACTGGGAAGGGAGGCTATTTTGCCCAGGGCCCTCCTGCTGAAGGAGCCTACAGAGCCAGGTTCGTTATGTAAGCTGCCATCTCTAACCCTAAGGTGGTTCTGCTGACAAATACCCGTAAGGCAAACACTCTAAATTGTCTCTCTCACAGCAGGCACGGGCTCATGGTGGTAACCTCTCCTCCGGTCACCCCTGTGATCAAGGGTGGGCACTTGCAGGCTGCCTGCCCTGGACTGAGACCTGGGCTGGGGCTGACAGAAGAAAAAGGAGGCCTTGCCTCTGTTATAGACCATGGGCAAATTACTCCCTGGCTCTAGGGCTCCATCTCTGCATTTGCAATACAAAGGGGCTAGACTAATGGATTGTCAAGGCCCCTCCGGTCTCCTGATTTCACCTACAGCCTTTATATCTGTATCTCCAATCCTCCATCCAGCTAGGGATCCAATACCAGATGTGAACCCTTTCGGGCTCTAACCAACAGAAGCCGACAACCACAGCTCAGGGCCAGGGACCCCCAGGCAGAATACCTCTGGCATGTCCAACACGAACTATTCCCTCATCCTAGCCAGGTAAGCGTAAATCTCTCAACTAAAATTCCAACCCAAAACCTGTTCCCCCTTTTCCTTTGCTCTAAGAGCATCCCAGAGCAAGAGCCAACCCTCCTCACAGCTTCAGCCACCACCAGGGTGACAACCGCAAAGCCCAGCTGATGAATAGGACCCTTCGGGTGCTGGCCATCCTTCAGTGAAGGACTTAAAACACCAAGCATCTCTTCCACTTTGACAACATATCTCCAATATCACAATAATGGCCACGCTCCAGGCGGCAGAAGGAGAGAAAACCCAATATCCCAGGGATATAATCCAATCTTAGCAGCCTTAAGGAGACCAAGGAAAACAAGTTTTATTCTTGCTGGGCATTTAGTATTAACTTTTTCTGACATTGAGATTCATGGTCTGCCTATTTATGGGTGGGGGTAGGGACTAGAAAAACAAACAAAGCAGTTTTTCCATATTGATATTCCATAAGCTAGACGAGATCTCTAAAGCCTCTACGATCTTTTATTTTCTCTCTCTCTCTCTCTCTCCAAAGCTCATCCAGAAACTTCCTTTAATTAGAAGTGTTTCTTCTGTTTCCTTTAGAGATGTGATGTTCAACATGGGACCTGGTTTTCAAAGCGACCCCTTTCAGGCTTGCTTTTGTTCATCAGACAAGCCTAGCCCAGGACAGGAGTTACAGACCCAAGACCGAGCAGACTTACCTCAGTGGTATGAAATTAAAGAATAAATGAAGGAGACAACCGACTTCAAAAGAAAAGTACGCCCCTTGGCAAAGGAAGGGGATGAGAACAAGGAGGACTCAGAACAAGCCAGATCACTTTTCCTTTGTCATTAGAGAGCCCCTGAGGACCAATTCCTGTTTGACTTGGAGCCTGTAGTTTTGACAAAGTTCCCAAACATGACCCCTAAATTGATTTTAAATCCTTCTTCAGAAGAAACTGAAATGATAAAACACACAGCACCCTTTAGAGACCATCTGCCAAAAACCACTCAACAGATGGGGGCTTAAAACTCGGTGAGCCTGCAGCCTACCAGCCTTTATTTCAACTTTAAGAGAATTTGCAGGTGTTAAATGGGCCCCCTGGATTGCAGACTTCTTCAGGACCCAGGTTCTAATGAGGACTCCATGAGAATTACTAGACAAGTGGATTAGAACAGGCCTGAAGGCTACAGCCAAGCCCATTTCATGGTTCACATGGAGGTCTTTAGACATGCAAAAATGCCTTCTCCAATCACAGGTGCTTAGGCTATGTCTTCTTTAGTAGAAAATTCACAAAGAAAGCTCTCAGAGAACACTAAACTTCTACACAACAGCCCACAAAATTTAGGCTTACAATAAAAAAATACCTAAATCTTGCAACGTTTCTTATTTCCATATTGGTTTCCTACATGACCTTGGACTAGCAAATGGTAAAGAGTTCCTAATCCGGAACGGCCACACAGAGGAGGAAACTGAAGCCCACAGAGGAGAAGTTGTCTTTGCTGATCTCTCTGCTACTCTGGGCCCAGTGTGATGGGAGAGACACGGGGTAGAGGACCGGACAGACCAAGACAGGGAGGTGTACTATTCTAGTTATTTGTTGCTGTGTAACAAATCTCTCCAATCCTTAGGGCTTAAAACAAGGATAACAGTTATTTTGCTCACAAATCTATAGTGTGGACAGGGCTTGACAGTAGCTCATCCTTTTTCCATTCAGGGTCAGCTGGGGCATTTGAAGGCTGGGGCCTGTAATCATCCAAAAGCTCATTCCCTCACATGTCTGGTGGTTGATGCTGGCTCTTGGCTGGGACCTCATCCAGGGCAGTGGCTGGAGCACCTAGAAGTGCCCTTTCCGTGTGGCTGCTTGGCTTCTTCACATCATGGTGGCTGGGTTCCAAGGCTGAGGGTGGAAGGCATCTCAAGAGAGAAGAGAGCCAGATGGAAGCTATTTCCTTTTCCACTGTAGCCTCAAAAGTCACTCAGTGTCACTTCTGCTGCACTCTATCTATCAGGTGTGAGTCAGTCAGACAAGCCCACTTTTGAGGAGAAGGTAGGCGTGTCAAAGAATTTGCAGACATGTTTTCAAACTACCATACAGCCAAAGACTTCTTTTTCTACCACATGGAAAATAGGGGTAGTCTTCCACTATTTTAAACAACCCCCCAGGAGAAGTTGCTTTACTCTGTACCTACTCTATAAAAGGCACTATAATGAACATTTTCTTTGCTTTTCTCATTTCAATTTCAGTCCTAGCAAAAGAAGCCACACTCACATTTTACAGATGAAGAAACTGAGACTCGGAGATAGGTAACTCGCCTACACTCACTCAACTACGAAACAGCCGAGAAAGGTGGTATCACAGGTCTGGATTGAAAGCCCATTTTCTTCTCACAAGTTACACTCCTTCAGCATGGATAGGAACTGGATCCTGGTGATGTGCGATGGTTGACTTTATGTGTCAACTTGACTGGGCCGAGAGATGCCCAGATATCTGGTTAAAACATTGTTTTGGGCTTGGCTGTACCCATGTTTCCACAAGAGAGTAGCACCTGAGTTGGTGGACTGGAATAAAGCCAATGGCCTCCCCCAGTGTGGGTGGGCACCATCCAATCCACTCAGGGTCTGAATAGAACACAAAGAGGGAAGAAGGTTGAATTTTCTCTCTCCTCCTGATTGCCTGTACTGAGACATCAGTCTTCTCCTGCCCTTGGACTGGAACTCAGACCACTGGTGGTGCCCCTGGCTCTCGGGCCTGCAGACTCAAACTGGAACTGACACCACTGGTTTTCTCAGATCTCCAGCTTGCAGATGGCAGACCATGGAAATTCTCCGCTTCCACAAATGCATGAGCCAATTCCTTATCATGAATCACACACACACATACACACACACATTACTGGTTTTGTTTCTCTGGAGAACCCTTACGTGGTGCACCATCCTAAGAAATGCTGAGTCCTAGAGAATTGTGTTATGATGGAACCCTCCTTCATACACAATCAAATGAGCAAAATTCTCCCTCCTAGTTGCTGGCAAAGTCTGCCTATACAGATGGGGAAAAGGCTGGGACTCTCACCCTGCATGGGGTACTCCTGGTGAGACTGCATCTACCCAGTGTGTTAATGGAGGAATAAGGGGTTCTTTGCCTGGCTGGATCTTTTTCATCCTTCAGGCCCAGCCTAAATAAATGTCACCTCTTCAAATGTCCCTCCCTGATCACTATCAGAGGAGGTCCCCACACACTGATATGTTCCATCACTGCTTCCTTCACATTGCTTAGTCACCGGCTCATTGACTCCTGTCCTAGATTGTAAGGTCCATAAGGGCAGAGACAACCCCTATTTTACTCATCTACACCAAGTGCTTAAAATAGTGCCTAGCAGGGAGTAGGTGTTAAATAAATATTTGTTGGATGAACAAATGAATGAAAGAATGATCCTAGACTATGAAAATGCTGAGATCAATTACGGACCCCCAGGACGCTAGGACCATAGGTCCATACCCTCAAGCCCCACTACGGAAGAATTAGGTGTAGCAACAGTGATCTTAATGAAGCACTTACCTTGAGTCAGATACTCTGCTAAGACTTTATGAATATTAATCTCATTTAATACTTACAACAACCCATGACCTATGTATGAGAACTATGCCCATTTTATAGATGAAGAAAGAGGTTTTTAGAGAAGATATGTAACTTGCCCCAAGTTAACACTGCTAGAAAGAACCAAGGCTAAAATTCCCGTCTGTTTGATTCCACAGCCTTATCTCTCTGCTATTAGGCAATACTGCCAACTATGGGTTTCTTTAAAGGTCTAATAAAAAAAGCCACTGGAGATCAGCTTTGAATGATCAATTTTTGTGAAAAATGAGAATTGGATAGAAGATTCTCTAACAATGCATTCCTAATGTAAAGCTAGTATTTGGACCAGGTCCCTGTTACCTGGTGACAGGTACCCAAATTGTAGGAGCAGTATTCATGAGCCCCTTGAAGCCTGGATCTTCAGAGGACACATAGGGGGAGGTATGATAAGGGTCGGCTTTGCTCGAACCCTTTAAATAAGAGGATGACTTGCTGTAAATTATACAAAACTCTCAGTTTTCTACCCAGGCCTAGCATTTGATGCAGAACTTGGCTCCCATGCTACCTCCAGCATCTTCCCTAGCTGTGTCCTGCAATGCACTTAGGTAACTCAGAAACCTGTTGGTGAGAGAAACCTGATGTTTCCTGGGATCCTCCAGAACTCTAGGACTTTAGGCTGGTTTAGGAGAAGTTCCTATAACTGCTCCTACTTACTTGCTTTGAGATAGCTATTGCACTCTAAGCTCTTTATGTTTGCTTCTCAATCTACTGCATTTGAGCCAAATTCCCAGTGTCTTCTCACCTGAGAGAGAGAAATAGAATCTAGCTTGCATTTGCAAGCCCTTCTATTCATCCTGCAGAAACAAAATGGAATAAGCCACGTAGATGTTGTTGTGCTAAAAGACCCACAGTCCCTGAGATAAAGATCATGCATTCCTATACTTCTTACAAAATATCAGGGTTGGAAGGCTGCCAAGTCCATGTCCCATCTCAAAGCCTGTGGCAATGACAGCTGATTCTTCTGCCTGTCCTCCCACCAGTGCCGTGTGTGTGTGTGTGTGTGTGTGTGTGTGTGTGTGTGTGTGTGTGTGTGTGTGTGTGTGTTGGGGGGGAGGGCTGTCACTCTAATCCAGAAGTGGCCAATACTGACTGATGCAAAGGTCTTCCTTCCTTAGAATTTCAACTTGACCTCCCTCAAACTGCCTTTGGGAAATTGGGGGGGAAGAGCCATTTCTTCTCCTCTAATCAGTACACTATTCATGATAATATGTTCCAACTAGTACAAAATTTTAAAAACTTACCTTTGGAAGCAGGTGCTCTTAAGAAAGATTGCTTCCACAATCAAACCTAAAAACAAATCTCAGGAACAACTATCTACAGGTAGTAGACATTTAAAAAAATTGTTAACTAATGAATGAACAAGTTTCTTCACACCAATAAAAGTGGAACTTTCCATAATATTCTTGATAAACACTATTGGGTCACCATGCAGGTACATCAGTTTTGAAGGGAGAGGAGGAAAATATCTCTTAGACCTCAGAGACAGAGCAAATATTTCTACCCCTCTCCCTGACCCCAGCCTGGGAAAACAGAAGCATTTTCTTAAATTTCCTGTCCCCTCAGTGTCTAGCACAGGGACTAACACAAGACTGAATGCTCAGCAAATACTCAGAGGATTTCCAGAAATAGAAAGAGCCCCAGATACCATACAACCCAACCACTTTCCTCTTAGAAATACAAAACAGAAACAAACCAGTAACAGTCAGAGGTTAGGCCCAGATATCCTAGACATGACCTGAAGGCTCAGGATTTGAATATCATCAGCCCTAAACACCTTTGCATCTGCTACCATTGCCTCTAAGGAAAGACTAGAGTCTGTCACAGCACATACTGTCAACCTTCCCCTTCCAAAGCGTCAAGACCCAAAGAAAAGATAAATTAACCTCAACTTACACTAAAGTGTAAAGGATTGCTGGTAGGTCCTTTCTGGAAACCAACTACAAAAAAAGATTGAGTCAAGTAACTCCTAAATCTCTGTTTCTCTGGACTAAGTGTTAGGAATAAACTGAGATTGCCTGTCTACTCTGGGGGGAGAAAAGGTAGTTTGGAAGGACATTTGAGTGGACTTCCCTTCTTAAAAGATGCAGGACCCACAACAAGGGATCCACATGGTGCTCTTTGACCCTATACTCATTAGGGGCTGACCAGATCTCCAGTGCTTTGCAAGGGTATATAGTTTTATATTACTTACACTGGGGCAAGCTCCAAGAGGTCTGAGTGAAGACCCACAGAACAGTGGCACTTTTTAAGAGTCCTTACTCTACTCTGGAATGATACTTTGTATTTTGAATTAGGGGCCCACATATAGCAGGTGCTCCAAGCACATGGTCTAAGGCAATGCTTCTCAAATGTTAAAATGTATACACATCACCTGGGGATCCTGTTGGAAATGCAGATTCTGATTGGGTATGTCTGGCTGGGCCTGCCATCCTGCATGTCTAACAAGTTCTCAGGCGATGTTCATGCTGCTGATCCACAGACCATACTTTGAGCAAGGAAGGTCTATTCAATGAGGTAAGTCCTAAAATTTGTTGAGTGTAAGAAGCCTCTTGGGAGCATGTTAAATATGCACTCTCCCCAGGCCCCCAACTTCAAAGATTTTGATTCAACAGATCTGAAGTAGGGCCCAGGAATCTGCAATATTTAATAAGCATCCCCAAGTGATTCACAGAAGCGGTCAGTGGACAGTACTTCGAAAGATACTGACGTAGAAGATGTTGTGGCGGGTGTGTCCCCCAGTCTGTCCAGAGCAGAAACAACACACTGGAGTCCACTCCTCCTGACCACGGAGAACAGTGGCTCTCAAACTTGAGAGGGCACCAAAATTACCCAGGGGACTTGCTAAAGCACTGATCGCAGGGACCATGGTCCCTCTGAGTTTCTGATTCTGTAGGTTTGGAGTCGGGCCTGAGAATTAACATTTACATGCTAATACGTTTCCCGGTGAGGCTGATGTGGTCTGGCGGCCACACTTCGAAAATCTGTCTAGGGGAAAGGTAATCTTATTAAAATCACCAGAGCAGGTTTTCAACCCACCCCTACCTTCCCACCCTCATTATAACATACCTTGGGGGGTGGAGGGGATGGAGGGGGTAGGGCTGGTGGTGTGTCTTTTAAAACAGCTCCTCAGATGCTAAGTACCCTTGGGGTAGGGGGACAAGCTCACCAAAGGGAAGGCCTTTAATCCCGAATAGATAACAGAGTTAAATACATATCCTCGGGGCCCCAGAAGGACCCGTGGGGCTGCTTGCTCATTGGTTTGGGGTCCAGACGGGGCTGTGCCTTCTACCCCTGAAGGAAGTCCTTAGGCCCAAGCCAAGGAAAGACCCAGCCAGGAAAAGGAGGGAAGCTCCTACATGGGGTGGTGGGACCCCATTCTCTCTCTTCAGTCGCCAAAGACAAGGAGGTCATGGCTTCCTCCATGGCCCAAACAACCTCCAAACCTGGTAAGTTCAATCATTTACTAGCTCACATGAGGAGAGCTTTGGTTTAGCTCAAAGCGTATCCATACAGAAACGAGGGTGACATTTTTTTAGTTCACTGAGTCTTTCCTCAGACTCCAACACGACAGAAGAGGTAAGTCCTCTTGTGTCACGAGATGGGAAAACATTCTCCCCAGGACCTGTAGTAACTAGAGCTGCAGCCCCCTCCCCTAAAACAACCTCAGGCTCTGGGAAGCAGGTTCATGTGGACATCTCAAGGGCAGCCTTAGCCTGAAGAAATGAGGGTTCCTCGCCAGGAAGGAACGGCCTTGAGAAGCATTTCAGGGAGGAGGGGGGAGCCAGAAAACAGCCATCCTAGACAAACAGCATCCCAGCTGAGTGTATGTACATCGAGCTGGGACACAAAAAGTGGTGTCATTTGGGTTTGGCCTGCCCTGTGGTCTCAGCACAGGTACAAGTGTTGGGTGAAGTCTCATGCTTGTTGGGTATGAGCGTCGCAGCTTCTTTTTTTATTTCTAGGTAATGATTCCACTCCCTTTGCCCCCCGCCACTCTGAGTAAGTGAGCTACACCAGACAACTGGTTTCGGAGGTAGCAGCATGGGACCCCAAGTGTCGGGGCCCTACCTATAGCAGGCTCCTATTTGCCAAAGCTTAGGGATGGTTTTGAGGCAGGCACCACCTTCCATGAGGTGACATGTAGCCAAATAAGGCTGAGGCAGAGAGAGTGTGCCTCGTGTTCTCATGTTCTAGATTCTTTGGGACAGTTTCTGGTTCAAATAGTCTGTTTTCTTGTTGGACCGCAAGTCCTAACCTTTGGTGATGAAAATATACATAAACCCTAGAAATACCATTAACGATAGCAGTAAAGGAACAGTGGTGACAATTATAACTGACATTTTTGAAACTCGGGGGTATAGGTGATGTTGTCCCCATTTTAGAGATAGGGACACAGAGACTGAGAAAGCTAAGGCAATTCCACATAACTGCCACTGTCTAACTTGGATCCAGCTGTCACCAAAGACCTTACCTGTCCTCTATACCCTGCTGCTTCTCCCCTCACTTGCTACCCCAACACTGGAAAATGACTCGGGAAGGTAGGAAGAAGGAAAAACAGTCTTGTCATTAGAGCCAGTATGCCAACCTCACTCCCCAAGAAGTTGAGGGACACACACAAGGCTGAGCAAGGGGACTTGGAGCTGGGACAGGGACAGGGACAGGGCACAGTTAGATGGATGCCCACACTCCAGCAACAGCTGCATCAGTACCTGCCAGGGCCTGCAAGTGGAGTTAAGGGGGATGTCCCCTGTGCCACACGTGTCCAGCTGCTTCAGGGTCCTGGCTAGAGGGAGTGGGGCCGTGTGCATTCCAGCCGTCATGCCCATACCAAGCCCAGGAGAAAGTGCCTGCCTCCTCTGCTAGGCCCATTAAGGCTTATTTCTCCTCTCGTGGACACCCTGCTTAGGGTCTGCCAACTCAGAAAAGGCTTTTGAAGCTAACACAGCTCTGCTCGTGGCAGAGACACACAAAGCAGGAGAAACAGACTGAGAATTTCAGAATGTGCAATAAAATGGAAACCCCTTCAATGTTCCCAGCACCAAAGCATTAAAATAAAATCATTTGACAATTAGTTGTCTGGATCGAGAAAGTGAAGTCATTTTCGAAGTGGCCACTAATCTTCAAAAATAACGAGTGTGATTTGATCCGTGGAAGGAACCAGAGCGCTTGAAGATTTCACTGCCTGAGGCTCTGCACTTTCACGAGGTATTGACAAAACCTGGAGGGTGAGTGATTGGGGTTGGGGGGGTGAGACCACTGAGAGCATCTGCAGAAGTGGTAGGCGTCACCTAAGTTAAGATCAATGATTTCCTTGATTACCTTGTTTCCCCCGTCTTGCAAGCCTGGTCTCCGTCTCAATTTCTATTCCTATCAGCCAGAAAAATAAAGATTGTTTACAGAGCTGAAATAATACCTGCTTGGTTTATCTTATTTTAGAAACAATAAAAGCTAGGGAGTTGGAGGGATTAAGGAGGAAAAAATCAATTGTGTTCTTTCATGTTGGAAACATTAAAAAATAAGTCACTAGGCTACCTGCTCTAAGGCCCAATTTGGCTCTCCATTACCCAGGGCGATTTCCAATTTCATCCTGCAGCTTCCCAAGATTTAAACTTGACTAAACTGTAACAGGGTGCCCTTGACGGACTCCAAGAAACTTTTTCTGGTCAGTTTTTGGCTATTCCAGGGCATGAATCTGATGTTAAAAATGTCAGAAGAAACAGAGATGTCTGCTTTTGGTATTAACACCTAAACACAGTCAGTAGTCTGAATCTGGCCAAATTGCTTTAGATGTTTTCAAAGTGTTTCATGTCTCGTTACTTTGTAGTATCTTTCTAAGGAAGGCACCAAGCTGGTGGCCAACACCACTGTCTGTGGGCTGTTGGGTTTCTCCGCCCCTTCTTCTCTCGGGATCAGCTGCTCACTCCAAAACACCTCAACCCTGCACTAAGACCTTGACTCTCCGTAGGTGAGTGGCCCCTGTATGAAGACCTAGCTGCATCACCTAAATGATTTCTCCAGGAAGCTCCAGTGTGTCAAACCGCCAGACATCCTCAACTCTGTGCCCAGATAAATCCATCGGCAGGTGCTTGGAGAAGGAACCCTGAGGCTTGGGTGCAGGAATCCTCTGGGAACCTATTTCACCACAGCACCTGTTTCTGCAGACTATCTCAGGGGACCAGGATTCAAAGGGCACATGATGGAAACCACGTCCTTCGCCTTCAGAATAAATAGATCCCACCAAGTAGAAGAGGGCTGGGTTTGAGAAGGGGGACGTGGGAGATAGGAGCTCCCCATTCCTTGGGTGCCCTGCCTGGGCCAGGCAATAAGTCGGGCACATCATATCCTTTCCCATGTGATTCTCAATTTATTGGCTTTATAAGGTGCATATAAATAGCCACCTCCCCATTTTGCACATGGGGAGATTGAGGCTCTGTAGGGGTGGTTAACTTGCCTGAGGTCAGAGCTTGTCAGCAGAAGAACACACAGGGCTGGCTGGAAGCCTGAGCTCTTCTTACTGGCTGTCCCCACTGAAAAGGAGACAGTAAGGACGATGGGGGGGGCAGGGAGAGCGAGGGTAGCCCCTCATGGTAGCTATGCCGCGCGGCGGATCTACACATCAGTCTTCAGACCCGTCAGTCTGTCCCTTCCCACTAGTGCTAAAATGACTCAATAATAATAATAAGCACAAGTACTGAGAAGTAGATGCCAGGAGGCTGCAGTGAGCTCAGATCCATCTCGGTAGTGCTGACACAAGCATCAAGCCAGAACACAAAAATATCTGAACACCACATGCAGGACAGATAGGCTGCCAACTACGGCGGCAGTGCACCCCCATCCTTCAGCGCCCTGGACTCCTCTGCGCTCCGTGGGCATGCTGGGGCTGCCCCACCTCCAGGCCCCTGCACCTGCGGCTCCCCCAGCCTCCAGAGCTCGCCTTCCCCTCTTTACATAGCTAACTTCTGGTCTTGCTTCATGGCCAACTGCAAGGGTCCCTGCAGGGAGAAGCCTTCCCTGACCTCTGCCAAATGCTCTCAAGGCCCCAAGGACTTTTCTTTGATGGCCCCTTTCTACTCCCTCATTCTTAAGTGCCTGTGCCATCCTGCCTTCCCAGTGAGGCTGCCAGGCCGTAACCTCAAAGGGAGCCCAGGACCCCATCTGTTTTACTTCCAGTGCTATCACCGGCTTGTAGTTGACCCTCATTAGCACACGCTGCCTGCTTCACAGCTGCCTCCCGGCTCTGAATTAAGCCCCTTGCTGAAGTACGGTCCACCACTTATTCATTCATTTATTCTTCAAATAAGTGCCAGGCACCAGGCTGGGGATGAGGAGCCTAACAGTGAAGCAGACCAAGAGCAAAGGACACGGATGCACAACATCAGGGAGAGGTAGAGCCATGACGACAAAGGAAAGCAGTGCAGGGGACTAGAGAGCAAGAGTGTGGCCAGGGATGGCTTCCAGAGGAGACAGCAGTAGAGGAGAATCCTGCAAGTGCACAGGGAGGGGACACCAGGGGACACTGGGAAGAAGACAGTTCCAGGCAGAGGACGTGTCTAGTACAAAGACTTTAAGGCAGGTGCCCACGTGGCGGGGGTCCAGGAGAGGCCAGGCAGCCACGGGGGCCGGAATGGAGTCTGGGATGGGAGAGTAGCCTGCAGCAAAGAAAGGTCAGCTGTCTGCTTGGTCACATGGGGGGCGGGAGAGGGACGTGAACCGCGGCACTCTGATTCCAGCCCATGCCCTTGCTATACACAATCCCTTTAAGCCCTGTATGTCGGGTTGCCAGATAAAACACGGGATGCCTAGTTACACTTTAATTTCAGATAAACAGGAAGTCGTTTTTTAGTTGAAGTACATCCCAAATATTAGGTGGGCATCATGTTTTTGTTGTTGCCTTGTCGTTTTGGGGGTCAGATCTGTCCGCACTACTTATAAGCCATAATTAACTTTGGATTTTTCCTAAATGTGCTGGAATCCTTTAGAGCAGAAGTCAGCATACTTCTTCTACAAAGAATCAGATAGTAAATATTTGGGGCTTTGAAAGCCACATTCAGTCTTTGTCGCATATTTTCGTTTGTTTTTGGTTGCTGTTGTTTTCAACAATGCTTTGACGTGTAAAAACCAATCCTAGCTTTCAAGGGCATGCCAGTCACAGTTTCTGAACCTTGATCTAGAAGGTTCTGAGTACTGGACAGACATGGTCTGACTTAGGTCTTGATGCTTTGCATTTGAGAAAACATTCAATATTCACTCCTTACCCACAATACTCTTATTTAGGGAGCAAGAAGGAGTTGGTTGACTTGGGGTTTAACGTTGGCTAGAGGAATAGCTCCCTGCTGGCCTCTGGGTTGGCACGCACTCTGGCATTACGGTTCAGCCATGGTTCCCGATTAACAAGGCACTGGATAAGCCTTTTCTGAGGATGAGGCTTGTCCCATTTGTGTCTGGGAGGGTGATTTGGCCCCAGGGCTCCCATGCCCACAGGATGTATCAGAGATGAGCAGGATTTGCATCGTGTGTACCATGCCTCCTTGGGCTCCTTTCTGCTCCCTGTCCTTCTGTGTGTTTGCATGGGGCCCCTGGCACTCTCCTGGGCTTCTTCCTCTCCCCTCGGGCTCTACTCCCACCTTATTCATCACCCATTCCCATGGGTGACCTCCTCCTGGCCTCCACAGCTTCTTGCTCTTTCTTCTCCTAATTAAAGAGACTTCAGCCAAAAATGCATTCCTTCCTCCATCAGACCTTCAAGTTTTCCATTTTCTGGACATTTCAGATTTGCCTGGACGAGTCTCAGAGGCAAAGCTTGTTTTCCTTTTGTTCTTACTATGCCCTACAAGGCCCCTTCATAGGCATGGAAACCACTGCCTTTTAATACACCCTTGGTGTGCCTCATCCTATGATTTGACTTTGCAAAGCACCCTCCGCTTTGCACATAATGAAGGCGCTAGAAGGTTTTCCAGGTGGAACCCTTTCATGTCCTGTCTCCTCCTCTGTGAATCTGAGTTGTCTCCTCACTGCTCACCAGCCTCATCTCTTTCCTGAAGTCAGCGAATTTGCATGCAAGTCTACAGGATCCTCACACAACACTTCTTTCTTCATTATTGTGTCTTCCTGTTCCTTGAAAATATCCATCATCCTTCACCTAACTTAGGTTTTCTGTCCGCCTTTCTATTTAGAAAATTTAGTGGGTGATTTAGCTAACTGTACGGTGCCTGGTGTCCAAGAGATGGTAGGTAATAATAAAACAGCCAAGCAATACTATTGACTGAGCCCTCTAGAACTTAGAAAGTTCTAGAGAAATAAAAGATCCCTGGACATGCATGTGTGTGCATGTGTATGCACATGCATGGGTATGTAGGCATGTGCGCATGTGTGTGAGCGTGTGGAGGCCGAAGGAGAGGAATGTCATTCTGATTTAGTCTTCCAGGGATGGAGGGAATGCAGGAGTGTTCCCACTGACATCCTCTCTAGGGAGTTTCCAATGTCTGGGTTTGACCAGTCTGACTATTTGAAATCAGAAACGCTCTGGCTTTTGGACAGGATTCCAAATCATAGTAAGAGATGTCCATAATTTCTCTCTCTCTTTTCTATAATCTGGTCCTTTGGGTTGCACCATCCTCTGGAACGCATAGCTGGAGGAACCTATTAGTGATAGGTACACGATGAACAGATCTGAGTATTTATTTAACAACACTGCAGATGAAAGTATTAATAAGTCACTGCTTCCAAAGTCAAAAGCCATTGTCACATTAATTCATTTGTGCACGTAAGATGTCCACTGCTCCTAAGAGTGCAAATAATAGCTTTGCCAATATGAAAGCAAAACATAATTACGCAACAATAAACACACTGTACACTGGAACAGCTGTTATCAACAGCATGTTCGAAGCCAAAACAAAGGAAGTATTACAGGATTTTTTTAAACCCCTGCATATCATTCTCATGGAGGTAAAGTCATTTTTTTTTTTTTTCCTGTCACAGGAAGGGTGACTGAGATAGAAGTATTTTATTCAGTCACCATTCTACTCCTGCTATCAGACCAGGCAAGATGTTTGGCCTCGTTTTGTCTAGCCAGAAAATGGGAAGGTGAATCCTAAAGGAGAGTTACTTAGGTCTTCAGAACAGGTCTATTCATTGAATATATATGGATTTTATTTTTTTTCCTCCTTAATATCGGAAAACTAGCTTTGATAGTTGCTTTATTCTGGCTGTGAATTTTATATCAGCCTTCTAGAGAAACAGAAGCCCACACAGCAATGGCCAATCACCATTTACACTGAGAATCTTGTCTGATAGCCTTAACCATGGGATGAAAGTTATGGTAAATATAGTCAGTCCATTTTGGGAAAATATGTATGTATATATATACATATGCATATATATAATATTTTTCCATATAGTCACGAGAATGCCAGCACAACTCAAGGCAAATGTGTAATGGGCAAAATCTCCTCTCCTTTCATCACCCCCACCCCCCAACCCTGCCACACACTTTTCCATTTGCTCAGACTGTCTCTGGAATCTGAGTGACTAACCTGGGTGAGAGTCTTGGTTCCAGCACTTACTATCTGGGTGACCTCCGGCAAGCTATTTACCCCTTAAAGCTGCGGTTCTTCATTTGGATATGGGGATAGTAATAGCACTTGCATCCCTTAATGGGTAAGGATGAAGTGAGAAAATGCGCATCAAAGTCCTAGCTGCCATACCTGACACAGGGTAAGGGATTGCTAAATGTCAGCAAATATCAGCTCCCCCAAGTGCAGAACCTCACCCCAGGCCCAGCCTTCTCAGGGACGTCCCAAGTGCTAGACTTCAGCAGCAAAATGGACCCATCAGATTCCATAGAACCCTCTCCCTTTTTGCTAACTAGTCTGACCTGTAACCTGGTTCAGGTGAGTGCCAGTGGATTCCTGGGTTACCCTATTTGGCTAGCACTTGCCTCTCCACAATAAACATTACAGACACGGGTGTTGGGATCCCTGCTCGTTTTTGTTGAGGGTAGAAGGAGTGTTTGGAAGCCTGTAATCCCACCACGCAGAGAACACTGCAGACAACTCATTAACCTACAGTAAGATCAGGTGAGCTGTCCTCAACACACTTTAACACGCCCTGCCTCCTTCCCTGGACTCTGAAGGAGCTTCTGGCCATTTTCATACTTACTCCCCTCCAGAGCATCATGGTGCCCTCTCTTTCTCTTCTGCTCTAAGGGGAAAAAAAAAAAAAAAAAAAAAAAAAACCTGCCTGTGGCTGTAGGTTTTCTAAGACAGCTCTGCTGAATTATCTCTGCAGCTCTGCTCACGTCTGCCAGGGGACACAGGGCCCACCTGCCCAGAGAGAACACCCCCCCCCTTTTTTTTTAACACATCCCCTCTCTTAAGAACTTTGTGGTTACGCTGCAGAATCTGGCAGCTGCAGGGGCCTTTAGGACCCCTTACCCACTAACAGAGAATGACCTTAGGGAGCAGACATAGGCTTCCATTGCTGAAAAAACAAGATATTAGGCCCCATTTATAAATGTGGGAGGTAGCACAGTAGAGAGTAAGACTGAACAGACTTTAAGTGGGGCATGTTTCTTAACCCTTGAAGCCTCAGCCCTCCTGTGCCAAATGGGGGCAATAATAAGGATGAAGATGCTTTGCCCAGAGAAGCAGGCACTGCTGAGAATGAGCTCTCTGCTTCTCCGCTGAACCTGGAGGCCAGTGTTACTCGGGGGTGTGCAGTTACACCCTTTCTGGAGAAGTAAATCCTTTAAAAGCAAGAGGCAGCCCTGGCAAGCAAAGCAAAGTAGATTGGAAATGATTTCTCGTAGAATTTAGGCTAAGAATACAGAGCAGCTTCCCCTTCTGCTGGCTGCTGGAGAGCCTCCTGGTGCCCTCATTAAAGAGACCGCTGGCTTCTCCCCTGGCTTCCCACACCCACAGGCAGAAGGTCATGTTTGTGAAACAGATTGTCTTCTCTGGATGACAGCCCCCCTCCCGGACGAAGACAGACTTCGGGATAGAGTGAGCAATCTCTCCCATTGGGTTCCAGTAATGAGTCCAGAAGTTTAGAAGGACTTTAAGCGGGAGGCAAGGAGAATACAATGTATATTTAGTATCTAATTTAGACGGTTCATTTAAAAATCAGAAAGCATTCACCTCTACTCAAAAATGGCCCATTCTAGGTTAAATTCTTAATTATTCCAGAAAATGCAAATGAGAAGCTATAAATACAGAGTCGGGGAATAATCACGGTCTGCACAGTGTAAATTCAAGTCAATCGGTAAAGGGGGAAAGAAAATCATTTGCCTTTGACATTAAATCCAGCTGTTCTTTTAAAGTCGGTTTTCCCTAGCCGAGGTTTTTGTGTTTGCTATGACCAAGACATCTCCAAAACCTTCTGGATTTAGACAATACTTTAATCGGAACGTCTAATGGTTCACTCTTCCCTAACCTCATTGAACATTTCCATTAAACCACAGTTACTATTATCAACATTATGAGGCCTGTCAGAAGTAAGCCCATTGTTCAAATGAATTGACCTCCACTACAATTGACCTTAACATTGCTCAACTGTCTGACAGTCAATTATCTCATGATCTCCCTTCAAATGGGCCTCATTGCTGAAATAACTAATCCATTATGGAGGGAAGGTTATTTTAATAGCTGAGCAGAGGGTTGCTTTTTTCAGTCGCCCAGTGAATATATGTTGGCAAGCAACTCGTCGTCCTCAATCCATGTAACGAGGGGAAAGCATCCTGCTAGATCCATGTTTCAGGGGAGAGAGAGAGACAAGGGAAGGATTGGTATTGGTGAGGACTCAGGTATGGCTGAAATGATGTTAGTCCTTAAAATATAACAGCTCTTGGAGACACACCCTACTGTGTCTCGAAACTATGAAACAGAAGAGGAAATGGTGATAGAGGGGGGCCTAAGCGATTAGCCGAAGGTGCCCAGCCACACAGGGAAGCTGAGTAGAGCGCTGTCAGCCTTTTCCTAGCTTCAAGAATCTATGGCAGGGCCTCAGTAATGGGCTCTGGAGTCATTCAATCTGAATATGGATCTTGCACCACTACTTTCTAGCTGCATGACATGGGACAAGTTGCAAAGCTTTGCCAACCTTGATTTCTTCATCTGTATAATGGGGTAACAGTATCTACTACATATGGATGTTTTGAGAATCAGATGACATACAAGGCACCAATTCAGGACCAGGTCCATAGCAGCCACCAAAACAGTGTTATTACAATTATTATAAATGCCATCACCCTTCTAGACACTTTGAGGGTGAGCTTTTTGCCCAGAGATAGACCCCTAAATAATGTGATCCCTCTGCTTGGATGAGGTCTTAGCATTGAGAGGCACAAGGATAGGGATTTTCCATGAATGAGGCCTCATAAAATAGGATAGCTAATAAAACTGAGTGCTTCATAAATCAGGAAATTAGGTGTTTTCCCATCAAACCACTCTCAGCTCCCATATTTATCAGCCGTTGGAGACCCAGCTGCCCCTGCAGGAGGAGTTCATAGCACCGCTGCTGCAGGGAAACCAGTTGGCCCCACCTGGCAGGTCAGAGGCTGTGGCAACAGGGTTAAGGGCATTGTCCTGCTGTCTCTTTCATATCAGTTTTGAGGGCTGTGCTCTACAACTTATTTATGACTTGTCTCAGAGCCCCCAAGTTCCCTGAAACCTTAAACCCAACCCTAGGGCATTAAAAGGTAGTCTTGGCTCCTATTACTATATAACAGGGCTCGGGCCAGTTTGGGGAGGAAAGTGCAGTGAGAGAGGAGAAAGAGAGGAGGAGAGAGAGAAGGCGCTTCCTTCAGGGTCCCATGCCTACTTTCAAGGATCCTGAAAACTCCCTCCAGCAACAGCTTATTTATCTTGCCCTCTCAGCCACCTTGCGGGGTAGAGCACACTAATCTACAGACAACAGGCAAAGGCACAAGGACCAGGGATATCCTGGGACTGCCTTGTGGTCAGCCATAAATACAACCCAGATTTCCCTCAACCTTAGATCAGCGTTTTCAATAACTTCCCTATTCGGGGTCAATCCCTTGACTTCTGGACACAGCATTCATCATGAGGGTCCACAAAGTCCGCAAGAGGTCTTGAGATAACTGCAGAGCTGGGCAAAGCAGAAGGGGGAGGGTAGGTCCAGCCAGAGAGGCATCTGGCCGTAGTCACTAGAAGCCTGAATACCAAATGGGCCAGTGATGTGCTGGAGCCTGCTCTGAAGAACCTAATTGTGCTTACATCTTCCCAACCCCAAGTTCAGCGACTTCACACTCATAGCTTGAAACTGGCCATGAGGAGAGGATTTAAGCCACAAATTTCAGCAAATGCCACCAATTAGGAAGTTCAACATGTAGCAGCACATCACAGGGGGAGTGCCATCTTTTACTCATGCCCTCACTCCGGGCCAGGCACCATGCAAGGCGCCACAGCTCTATAAAAATAAATAATGGATCTTGTCTGCTTAGGTCTTTTGCTCTGTCACTGGCTTGATCTATCCCCTTAGGGACCACCGGGGCTCACAAGAGCAAAGACATTCAAGTCCAACCATTTTACTTTTTGTCATCAGCTTCACTAATAATGAGGTCGGGAAAAGGATTTGAAATTCTGGCCAAGAATGAAGGTTGAAAATCACGTTCAAACCCATGGATACTCCATTCTCATGATATCTGTTTCTAGTTTTCCTTGGGTTGGTTGTATAAAAGTATTGCCCAAATGTCCATTCTCCAGGGGTTTATCACCTGAAAAGGACTGATGGTTTTTGAAGTTCGAAGGTGGCCTCTTCCAGAAATCTTAGGACAATGCTCTCCATTCCCTGTACCGCCCAATCGGGGGGTGGGGGGGCGGTCTCCTGTGTGCTCACAGGCTGGTCCTAATAACCTTGAAATTGGATTGCCTATTCCCGTCCTTTATCATGACAATGCTGCTAGAGTGAGCCCTCCTTTTTTTTAATTAAAACAAAAATTACCTAAGTAATGCATGTTAATTTTATTTTTTAATTTTATTTTATTATGTTATGTTAATCAGCATACATTACATCATTAGTTTTTGACCTAGTGTTCCATGATTCATTGTTTGCGTATAACACCCAGTGCTCCATTCAATAAGTAATGCATGTTAATTTTAAAAACTTAGAAAATACAGATAAGCAAAGAAATCACTAATCTCCTCACCCAGCGGTGACCAGGCCTTCCTCTGTATCTTTACATACACACAGTGGGGTGCCCGTAAATGTTTAACAAGTGGCTCTCTGTTAATCAAAACAAAAAGCCCTGACTTGTAGTATTTGCCAATTTCCATGATAAATACTTCCACTTGGCTGATTTCAAGCTACCAGCATGATGTCACTGAACATGAACTTGGGAAGAGATACTAACAATTAGTTCTTTTGAGCTCATTTGAATTGGCTCTAGCATACCATGGTAAAATACACATATAATTTTTAATGAAACGTAGAAATATTACATTCTTTTTTTGTTACCTCTTCTTGAACACATATCCAGGGGAAAAGGAGAGTGTCTTTACTTCAGGGTATGGCTCCTGATCTGTCTGTGGCCCAGCCTCCAGAAGATTCTACTAGAAGCCACCGTGCACACTGGCCTTCTGAGACTCCTGGCTCCTGGATGAGGGCAATCCAACATTAAGTGGGCAGAACTGACTTTCCTAAATCCAAGGATTCTTCCAGTAATAATGACATCGGTGTAGCCTACTTTTTGACAGTGTTCTACTACTTTGGTAATGAGAGCCATAGCTAACATTTCATAGGGGCTACTATGTGTCAGGCACTGTGATCAGGAATGTACACTTAATTTTTAACTTTTCAGCTGATTCTCAGTAACCTGATAAGGGGTTCACTAGTATTACCCTACTGTAAAGACCAGAAAGTAAGATCAAACTTAGAGAGGCTAAGAAACTTGATCAAGGTCACACAACTCATAAACCGTTCTGCTTCCCAATATCTTGGTGATCCTTACTCAACTCTTTAAAGGCAGAGTGGGAGTAGATGTCAGGAGAGAGGGGCTCAGCAAGATAAACGACACGGCCAAAACCACATGGCTAGATAAGGAGACCAACCATCTTGGCCCAGGACTTCTGTGATTTTGAAATGAAATGTCCGATACCCTGGGCAGCCCATTGGTCCCAGGCAAACCAGGACCACTGGTCACCCTAGGAAGGAATAGAACCCAGAGCCTCCTAGCACAGTGCCCTTTCTACCACAAAGTATACTTTCTCTCTTCATAATGGAAGATAAAGTCATTAGGATGCACATGTTCATTTTTCCTGGCCCTTCGTAAAACAGGCATTTCAGAATCTGTTTAGAACGTTAATCACTCAGGCTCTCAAGAAGAGACAGACCCCAGCTGGAACTGTTCCTTTTAGTGTACTCCAGTGATGAAATGCCCAGGGTCTCCCCTGCCTCCTCCTCCCACACGGCACACCTGGACTCCTGCCACTCGGCTGTGTAATGTGCCTAGCGCCATCTGGCCCGGCATCTCGTGTCCTGTCAACAGGGATGTCAAACAGGCAAGATGAAAGGACATAACTCCAAGGAACATCGCTCATCTCCTAGCCCCAGTCTGGGGGAAGGCATGACAATTACTCATTAGGTAGCTACAAGGAGAGAAATATGACTCATTGCGGTCCAGCTGTCGGTTGGTGCCTGGAGCAGTCTTTGCAATTTCTTGTTTCAGCGAGTCTTCTGGGGCGGATCCTAGGACTTTCAAATGAACGTGGGTATAGGCTGAAGTAACTCAAGGAGCTACCTGGGAATTTTCACGGTCTAGAGATCTGATGACAGCTTTGGCAGTGTCTGTGGTTCTGTCAGTGCATGCTCTGTGTGAAAGTGGCAGAGGGGAGGATGGACACGCTTAGCCCAGGGGATCAGCGCTCTAAAAGCCCTCATCTTCCCACCCAGTAGCCGAGCCAGCCTGCAAATTCCAGGTAAATGTGGGCCTAATAAGTAGTAACTGAGAAACTGTTGGAAAGGCTCATGGCTTTTTGAGAAATAAACTTACTCGTATCCCGTTCTGGAAATCTACTTAATATACCTTCTTAGTATAAGCAAGAAGAAATTGCAAAGAAAGAAAGACAGCTTTGATTACATAAATAACTACTAATTTCTCTGTCAGAAGATGTCAAAACAAAAGAAAAAGAGAAAGAATAAAAAAAAGGAAAAGACACAACTAAAGGTTGATTACATTGGTATATAGAGTTCTTATTGATAATCAAATAGAAATAATAAATCTCGAAATATTAAATGGGGCCAAATTTAACAAAACAGAAAATGTTTAAAGTTACTTAATATCTAAAATAAATAAGAAGGGGGACAGTTTAACCAAATACAGAAATGCAAATTTAAAAAATGAAATTTGCTTGTGAAATACACACACACACACACACACACACACGTGCACGCGCGCACGAGCTTTATGTAAGGGACGAGAGAATTAGTCTCTTATCTATCTCTCTTATCTCTCTATATATGAGTACAACTTTTTTGTTTGGCAATTTGATAATATGCATTAAGATCCTTAGCAATGTTGGGGCGCCTGGGTGGCTCAGCTGGTTAAGTGTCCGACTCTTGGTTTCAGCTCAGGTCTTGATCTCGGGTCAGGGGACCGAGCCCTGGGTGGGCTCTGCACTGGGCATAGAGCCTGCTTAAGATTCTCTCTCTCTCTCCCTCTGCCCTTCCCCCCACTCACATGCTCATGTGCTCTGTCTCTGTCTCAACTAAATAAAATCTTAAAAAAAAAAGATTTTTAGCAATGTCTATTTTCTATAAACCAATAAATCCATTTCCATAAATTCTAAGGAAATAATAAGAAGTGGGTTAAAATGGTATTGCATATAAGAGATTATTAATTAAAGCATTATTTATAATAATGAAAATTAAAAAGC
Source organism: Zalophus californianus (assembly GCF_009762305.2). NCBI lineage: Eukaryota > Metazoa > Chordata > Mammalia > Carnivora > Otariidae > Zalophus > Zalophus californianus. The sequence goes on from NC_045602.1 coordinate 24,580,579, forward strand.
GCCAAAAGAGTTTAAAATACAAATTCTATTTACATAGAATTTTACAGTCATTAAGAATCATGTGTTCAAAGGAAATGTAATGACATAAGAAAAGCTCACAATGTAATACTGATTGTATTCATTATGATTCCAATGTCATTAAATTATATGTATATATATATGTTTATATGTACATATATACACACCACTATAATAGAATATTTGAAGGTGATGGGATTATCAGTTTAGTTTTTTCTTTAGCTTTTCCTTCTCAAATTTCCATATTGTGCTTGAATTACTTTATAATCAGGAAGCAATCCTTCATATAAAAGAGGGCAAAGAAGAATATGGGAAGGGGTTGGAGACTCTTTGACTCTCAACCCCGCCCCACCCCTCCTCTTCCTTCCATCTGTAGAACACTGTGTCCCTTTGTTTCTGGCCCATCTTTCACCTCTCTCCACGACTCTGTTCTGATAAAGAAGGCAAAGAAAGCTCATGATTAGAGCCTTCACTTCTTTAGCCACTGAGATACCAACAGTCAGAACCAGACTGTACGGCCGGAGGGAGGAAAACAGCACCCGAGCACAAGCTCCCTGCCCTCCCTCCCCCATGTCTGAGCCTCAGCGCCCCGCACCAGCTGGGGACCTCGGGGTGGGCATACTTCAGCACACGGCTATCTCTCACTGCTAAGTACCAAGGGCTATTAAATGTGCAGCATGTGTCTCTTCCTTCAGAGGAGCTCCTTCTTCAGAGGATCTGGTAGACAGATTTACAACGAACTATAACACACAAAGAGAGGTGCCATGAAGTAAACGTGCACGGAAATGCTGTGGGAGAGAAGGACGGTATAAACACACAAGGACAGAGAGAATGGGAAAGCCGACAACAGCGGCAGCATTTCGGAATCTGGGCAGCAAGGGGAGAACCAGACTGATGGCCAACTGATTTAACAGATCCGAGAAACCTGTATTCTCAGCTGACAGAGCATGGAACCCTCAAAAGTGTAAACCCCTCCAGAGTATGAGGAATTGACTCTACTACCTCTAGGAGTGTGGGAGGGAAGCGGAGCTTATGCAAAGAAGCTTGACCAAAATCCACAAACCTACTCCCCGTCCCCAGCAGGAAGGAAAGTGTGTTTGTTCTCTGGACTGGGAGAAATGGAGACTCCCCGGTGCAGGGGACACCAGGCAGAACTCAGGATGAGAGCAAGGAGGAAAGGAGAGACCATTTGCATCCTAAAAGCTGATACCTCCAACCTTCTTTCTATTTGTTTTTTTTGTTTGTTTTTTTTTAAAGATTTTATTTATTTATTTGACAGAGAGAGACAGCGAGAGCAGGAACACAAGCAGGGGGAGTGGGAGAGGGAGAAGCGGGCCCGCCGAGCGGGGAGCGCGATGTGGGACTCGATCCCAGAACCCTGGGATCACGACCTGAGCCGAAGGCAGACGCTTAACGACTGAGCCACCCAGGCGCGCGCTATTTGGTTTTTATCAACGTGGCCACTAGGCCTATTCCTAAAAGCAGACCGGTAGAGCTTTCCCAGTGGGGGATTTGAACAGTGCAAGAGGAAAGATCTAAACACACTGACATCAAGGTTCTCCAACAAAATAGCCCAGCCACAGCCTACACTGAAGCCCACAGGTAACAAGCCCCAATGACAAGCTCAGAGCTTGCAGTCTACATCTGAGCGCTCTGCTCTTAATAAGAGCAGAAACTAGAGTTCACAGATATCTGAAGAAAATCTGTAACGCGAAAGATGGAAATCAAATCAAACAAATGGGATAAAAGCAACTTAACAGGAATTATGCAAGGAAAACATTTATATTCAGAATATATTTAATATCCTGAGAGATATAAAAGAAGATAGATCGTATTTATGAAAACAAGAACTGGATAATACAAAAAAAGAACACTAAAAGAGCAAAACAGAACTGGTGAAATTAAAAATATTATAATAGAAATGGAAAAAGTCAACAGAAGGGTTATAAGATAAAGAGACAGAAAACAGGACAGGAAAGATAAGCAAAGTAAATGACAAGGCCAGGATGCTCAACACGCAAATAATAAGAGATCCAGAAACAAGAAACAAAATACACACACACACACACACACACACACACACACACACAGAAGGGAAAGAAATTAAACACAGAATAATTCAAGGAAATGTCCCTCAACAGAAAGACTTGAATTTCCAGATTAAAGGGGTCCACAGAACCATATTAAAATAAACTCAGAAGGCCCAGTGTCATGAAATTTTAGAATACAGAGGAAAAAGACACAATCAAATAAAATTCCAGAGAGGAAAAAAAAAAGTAAAACAGATGCCATTCGAAAGATTATGAATCTGAATGGCTTTGAAATTCTCGATTGCAATGCCAGAAGCTAGAAAGAAATGGAGTTATGCCTTCAAAATTCTGAAGAAAAATGACTTCCAAACTAGAATTCTATATTCAGAGAAACTACCAATCAAATATGAAGGTAAAATCATGGTTTTGTCAGATATTCAAGGTCTCAAATGTTTTATCTCCCTGTTATTCTTAGGAAGCTGTCTGCCTGTGAGTTCCACCAGCATCAGCAGGACACTGGAAGAGAGGGGTCTTTGCCTCAGAAGAGGCAAAGGAAGGGCCCCAGGATGTTAGAGAGTAACTCATCCAGGTCAGAGCAGGACAGAGCACTCTAGGAAAGACTTTTCAAGGAAGGTGAGATCAGTCGGACAGTGAAGGCATCTCATGTGTAGAGACAACATTTAGACAACTGACAGAGAGTTCGAGGTTGAAACAGTGATAAATTCAGAGGAAACTAAGCCAATGTAAAGAATATAATGTAATCTAAATGTAAATAGAAAACCCAAGCAAAACAAAACCTCTAGGGAAAAAAATTGTGCATGAAAGGAAAAGTAAAGACTTAGCCATGAATATCATGTGCATTACCATATAATATAAACACTGAATATTGATTTGAACAAAATTAAAATGTAACACTATTGGAAGAATGGGGGGAGAGAAAGGCCTATTTTGGCATGACTAGAAGGGAGTAGGGTGGGAGGCAGCCAGTATGACAGAGCATGCAAGAGCCCATTCCTCACCTACCATAGTGGGAAGTCACTAGTGTTTAAGACCCCAAATCAAGAAATAACCATTTAAGCCTTTTATTTAGAGGTATGGAGCTGTGTGCCTCCTAAATCAACTAAATGGGTTGAAGGTGGTCTCTCTAGTGAGAGGAAATGGACTGTAAGAGCCAGAGGACTGCCGTGTTGCAGGACGTCTTATACACCATTTGTTTCTTTCTTTCTTTGTTTTAAACTATGGGCATGCATAAAATTCAACAAATCTCAATTCTTCGAGTGCTCTTTCCTCTTTCAGGTCATAATTGTGTTTTCTTATCTGTTTTCATGGTCAAAGCAGAGGACTGGCTGATCATGTAACCTGAGGCCTTTGGGACTCGTGACATGTGCTGGGGTTCCAACACATAGCTTTCTTGTTTCAGGTTTCCCTTACTTGTTAATGTAAATAAAAATACCAGCCAACACTGATATCAGAACTATGCTCATTTGTGAATTACAACCCTATGTTAGCTACAAATACAAATTTTGGCAAAAATCAACGAAAGCATACTGTGGGAATCAATTTAGATTTATTATTATGTGGTAAATTGTGCACTGCACATCTTTTATACCCGTAAAATATACACTAAGTGTACACACACACACACACACACGTTTTTCTTTTCAGAGAGCCAGTTGTGAAACATTTACCGGCACGCCACTGGACCTACAGCTATTGCTCAGGAAGGAGTGAGGAATGAGGAATCCTGACTAGAAGCAGAGAATTGGCCAAAATAATCCCTCAGGGGTCTATGTTCTTGGAAGCAGCTTCTACCCTCTGCTCTTTACTTTCTACTACTTGGGGAGAGGATGCCTCTATCCGTCGGGAGGGTCTCAGCTCCGATAGCACCAATTAGCAACTTGGTGGGTTTCCCCAAAAGGCACTGGCATTGATGACCGTAGAGGGAAAAGCTCACTCCATGATAAGAGATTTCTTTCCTGGGGCACCTGGGTGGCTCAGTCGTTAAGCGTCTGCCTTCAGCTCAGGTCATGATCCCAGGGTCCTGGGATCGAGCCCCGCATCGGGCTCCCTGCTCGGCGGGAAGCCTGCTTCTCCCTCTCCCACTCCCCCTGCTTGTGTTCCCTTTCTCACTGTGTCTCTCTGTCAAATAAATAAATAAAATCTTTAAAAAAGAGAGAGATTTCTTTCCAAAATTAAGATTTACTGGTAGCTGAAAGACTGTATTCTTCAAACAAATACAAATAAGACATTCATCCATTGGACTATTTATTACATTATATAAGCACTATGTGTGATTTTAGATGAACTTTGTTTCATGAATTTCCTATGAAATTCTCTTCTTTCCAAAAAGCATCCTAAAAATTAGGATTTCAAAGGAAGAATAAACTAATTTAGAGTCTTGAAGGGAACAAAGAGAGAACCTACAAAGACTTCTTTAAAGAGAAGCTCTTCAACTAGGATGGTACCAGATTTATAAAAATCCTAGGAAAAACACAACTTGGTAGGATATTACCCAACAGAGCTAGTCCTATTGAGGACAATGTCTAAAAGATACAAGTAAGGTGCCTGGCAGTGCTCAGAGCCACTGGAGGCAATGCACAGTGGTGGCTGGAGTGGCAGACCCCTGGTTAATGCCACCTTCTGAAATGGCCCAGGTAAGGTTTATGTTCTACTATCTTTGGTGCTACTTACAAGCTGGAAGATTAATTAGTGCTCATAAATTTGTACAAATGACTGTCAGCTCATTTTCTCCCCCCTGTTGCTTTGAAACTCCCTGAGTGACACATTTCTGACTGACAGGAATGCTCAGCTCTGAGGCAACTTAATCTCAACCCCTCCCAGATATCTGCAGACACACACCAGGATAGACAAGAATCAACTGTCAGGTTGAGAGTTTGGGGTTCTCTTGCTCTCTGCCTCCCCATCATCTCCATATGCACCCACTTCATAACCATTTTGGGCACGGAGAGCGTTGGCCTTATATTTGCCATCTTGTATTACAGTCTACTAAGTGCTTTTACGTGCATTCCCTGTGTGAGCTTCTCAACAACCCTATAACAAGGGCAGGGCTGGCAGAATGCCCATTTTCCTGAGGATGAAACCAGATTCCCAAGGTCCCAGGGCAGAATCCAACCTAGGACTCACTCAGTTGTTTGGCTTCTAGCCCAGCCCTCCTTCCATAAAATGCTGACATTTGGACTCTGAGGTGGGTCTAAGTGGTAAAAATAGAATGCCACACGTCTGACAAATTTCTTCCGATAGGGGGCAAAAGACACTATTCTGGGCGCCATAAAAGCAAAAAGAGCAGAGGCAGTAATTAAACAGCTCTGGTTGTGTATAAATGGCCTCTCTTTGAAAATGGATGGTGTAACGGTGCTCCCAAGGAAAATCAGTAGATGGAACGGTATGCACCAAAGCGTTGCTGAAGATGATTTCAAAATTCTGACTTGGGGATGGGTTAATTCAAATTTACATAATCATTCTATAATTGAAAGAAGGGATTTCTTTCTGGATGTAATTAACCTGGATGTTCATGTCGAGCCGATGAACAGGTTCTGAGAGGAGAAAAGATGGAGACAAGAAAAGAAAGCCAGTTGGAAGATTCAGAACAAGGGGGAAAAAAAAGATTTCTTATTTTCATCATTGGAAGCCCAGGGCCACCTTTGACTGATTAAAAGATAAACCAAAATACAACATGATGCTTGGCAGGAGGTTATAAAAGGGAGCCATAAATTAGATGGGGATTTGGACAAAAGGGCCTTTAAAATCCCTTCTAACCCTGGGATTTTGATTAATTTTGAGCAAACTATTCTTTAACTTGGAAGTCAGGGTAACGTTTCACTGAGGCTATTTCTGTTACCAAAACACTCTGGCCTCAAGGAAAGTGACAGACTTATTATTTTGCTAACCAAAGGAGCTGGAGATTGTCATGCCACTCGGAGAGAAGGGAACCCCTCCTAGACAACTAAATACCACTTGGAAGGAAGAGGAGGAAGAGATGTTTTACCCCAAACCTCCTCTTCACACTCAGAAACCTGCTCCACCATGTAGGACATGAGGAGTCTCCCTCTCCTGCAAAAAAGCCAAAGCAGAGGTAAAACAAAGAGAGAGAGAGAGAGAGAGAGAGAGAGAGAGAGAGAGAGAGAGAGAGAGAAGGGTTTCATATACCTTTAGCGGATAGCACAACAGCTAATAGCTTGGCTCTTCCAGACAGACATCTTTGGGTCCAAATCTCTGTTTCCTCACTTACTTGCTAGGTGAACTTACCACAGTTATTTAACCTGTAAAATGGGGATAACAGTAGTACCAGCTCATAGGCTACCGTGGCATTAAATTAATTAATGAAAGTAGAACAGCTAAGCAGGAATGTAGTTACTGCTTCCTGGCTGGAATGTGCTAACTACCCAAGGAATATGAGAACGAGAAATTGCTTCTGTGCAAAGCTTTAGTGAGAAAGTGTTGCCTCGAAGGAGAACCATGAAGGTTATGGCCAAAGAGTCTTATAATCATAGAGTGTTGCACAAATTCTCGGTCCCTTTGAAAAAGCCACATGACTTTTAAAAGCTTGGGGAACTCCTAGGTCTACCAGTAACGGTGTAAGGCAGTGGAGAGAGAGATTTTCAAATGTCCACTTCTGAAGCAGTGAATCACGTGACCTGATGACATTACAAATCCTTCACTGAGTAGATATATGTTGATCTGACCAGCTTTTCCTTAGCAGGTATGGGGTGAGACATAGCATAAAGCACGGATACACTCTTACACACACACACACACACACACACCCCTTAGCTGTAACTAAACTAAAAAACAAACAAACAAAAAGCAATGGAATTTGGGAAAAGAGAGCAAGCATACTGCCACCAAGATTTTGTGATAATTAAGCTGGCCCTTTAAGCATGGGCAAGAAGGATGTTCTTCCCAAACTGACTGACAAGTCAAAAATGGCCATGATTCTCAACCGCCTCCTCAGTACTTCCAGTCCCTCCACTCAGTGCTGAGCAACAAGTTGCAGCGGAGCAAAGGCTGAGGGCAGCCTTTGGGAGGGCAACTTCTCCCTCTCCCTCCTGGCCATGCTGACCTTCTGAATGGGTCTGTCAGGGACCCCTTCCTTGGGGTAGGCCTCCTGTGGGTCTGTCAGGGAGCCAATGTGTCCTCTGACCTCTGGAAAGCACAAGGGAGATGCCACTGGTTGAATGACTGCTGGCTTTTTTCAAGTCTGAGTCGGGTCTGCTTTTCATCAGCATCTAGACACTAAGGCGTGGGTAAACTCAAAACAGGTCCTAGCTTGTATCAAGCCCTGGAAGCCAACATTATTTTCATGATTCCCTCGGGGTACCAGCTGTGCTGAGACAGACCTAGGATTACTTGAGACCCGAGGAGAAGCACCTCAACAGGTGGAACCCCCAAATCAGCTTCTGGACCCCAATCTACTGGTGACTCTGACACCAAGAGGGGGTCACAGAGCTGGGACCTTAGTCTCCTCGGGGATCCAGTGTCTCCTCCAGCTGCAGCGAGGGCAGGACCAGGGTGCACTGGGCAGGCTCTGATGCCCCAGTGATGCACTCGGGACACCGGCAAAGCCGGGGCTCACACATGAAAATTGCGTTTGCTATTTTAAAGCAAGAATTAAAGTATTCATCCAAGGGGAGAATTAGAATTTTATTATACTTTTTATATCTGTCTTATAGTTCACTGTTACTTTATTTTTAATTCCATGGCAGGAATAGGGAAATGGGCACACCATTAAGTTCCTAGGGACCCAGGGTCTTTTAAAAGCATCGCCCGGCCTCGAAGTGGGCACCGTGAGGTCAGTGGCAGCTGGTTTGTGGGGAAGGGGAAGGGGTGTCAAGGAAGTGCGTGTCCACTCAGACCTTTCCTCCGTGTCCTCTCATGCCATTGTCTATCCCCTTGCCTCCTGCTGCGTTCCTTGGTCCTTCTGCCACCTGGAGACCCCAGAGTCAGAAATCCATGCTGCAAAGCTCTGCTGTCTTGCTTCCTTTCCACTCCCCAGGTGGACATTTTCTCAGTACGATGTATCTCAGAAGGAAGGACCGTTGCTATGAGAAGAATAACCTTTAAGGTAAGGGAGCTGACGGGTCAGCTGGGGCTCTGGTTAAAATGCAGATTCTGACTCAGCATGCCTAGGCCGTGGTCAGAGATTCCTCATGCTGCCGAGCCCCCGGATGATGGGGATGTCTCTGGTCTCAGAGTAGAGTGGGACTAGAGACCCTGCCATTCTGACTCACAAACCTGTGAGCTCGCCCCAGAACCACTGAAGCCAGAAGTTCTCAGAACAGTGGAGTCTCAGGGGTCATTCCCAAAGGCCCCTTGCTTTCCATGCTGTCCCCATATGCCAGCCTCATCCTCTACCTGCTGAAGACAGTCAAGCTGGACCAGGACTCCAATAGCAGGAGGACACCTCTAGGCAGGGCAGTGATGCTAAGGAAGCTTCCAGACTTGCCAGAAAGACTACGGCGTGTCTTCAACAGCTCCAGTTATCCTCCCCAGGGGGAATCCTCAGGGAAGGAGACAAAGTCTGGATGAAACCCCCTCAATCATTTGCATTCACAGTACAGGAAGTACAAACACATTAGGATGCGTCCTGCAGTCCTGTGTCAGGTGGCAAAGCTAATCACCTCACGGTGAATCAGATCAGGTTGGTGGCAGTAATTTAGCCTCCCTTAAGCATCACTCTGGACCCATATGTGAGGATAGAAGACTGAAAGTGAAAATACTCTCAAACAAATGAAGAACGTCTGATATGGTCGGACCGGGTTCCCAGGAAGGGCCTCCGTCACTGAGCAAACTCCAGCTCACATGCCAGACTCAGGGAAGAGAATGTCTCTGCACCCACATGAGAACAGGCCAGATGAGAGCACTGTGTGCACTCCTAGATGGCTCAGACTCACCAGCTTGGCAGATGCAAGGCTGCATCCGTATGTGCATATGTGTGCACGCGCGCGCATGTGTGTGTGTGTGCGCGTGTGTGTACACACGTGTTCATGTTTGTGTGTTGGCAGGTCAGCAGGAGCAAGGCAGGGAGGAAGAGGTAAACACACTGATTCTTTCTCTGTAAAATGGCTGCCATCTCCTTCACATCTTCCACTCTCTGACAGTATAACGTAACTCAACCACCTATTCTTTATTTCCCCTGAAAAGGCAACACTACACTGTCCTTCAAAAACCTAGCAAGCCTGAATAGGAAACAGCCTACTCTTAATGAGGCAAGGGGAGGGGTCATGCTTACGACCTTAGCACCCCCTCTAGTACCTGCATGTTCTGCCATAGGCCTTCCTGTCTGAGAGGACACAGAATAAAGGAAAACCTCTGGTGCTTGGAAGAGGCTCTCAAGAAGGACCAACTGGAGATAAGTGGCACCTGATGTCTTAACAAGTCCAACTGGGAAGCTCTGTGTGTCCCAAGATCCTCCAGCATCCTGCCCACCACTCTGTAAACCAGCACAGGCCCAGGCTGACGGGGCCAAGTGCCCACTGCGATGGTGGGGGCAGGCCAGCTTCTCCACCAGCATCTGCCACCCTTCACTGATCGACCAATAAACATGGATAAAGAGCACCTTCAAAGACCTTGAGGGAGCTTCAGAAGAACGGGCCCTTTGGGGATTAAATCATGTCTCCTGATTCCCAATTCAAGCCAAAGTTCTCCCCATACTGGTTCTATGGACTCCTGAGTTGAATCCATATAATTCTATCTACAGATTCCAGGGCAGCCACCCAGACATGAAATTCTTCAAGAGCAGCTCTCCAAGGAAGCCAGTTCTTGGTTCTGCAGATAATACATCATGTGCTAAATCACTGAGGGAAGTGTCACCCAGTTGTTAGAATAAAGAAGGTTTAATTGCCAAATATTGGACTTTAAAAACCAATCAAGTGTAAAAGGTAACTTTAATTAGACAGAAGAATCAGATAAACAGAGTGTAAAACTTAGTGTGTGAACAGCATGTATCGCCCTGTGCCTTTATTCTCCAAGGACACAGAATAAAAACAGAGAATAGGCCTCTGCCATCCACTTTAGGACAATTACAGCAAAGGAGACAAGTGTATTACTTCACTCACATTCAAGAAATAGTCTTTCATTTATGCATTTTGATTTCAGGAATGCTAAGAACCAAATAACCAGCTTCGATTGTGCATCAAGCATCCCAGCCCTGAAGACAATGGGTATCGACTCCTGATCTCCACACGCACACTCAAAAACACAGACCGAAGATCATCAATTGACTTGTGATCGATACTGTCTACACACTACATCCATCTTGGAAAGGAAAAAAAAATTTTTTTGAGACATGTCATAGCCATCGGGACCCCGTAACTTCCAGGGTCGTGGAGCCCTCCTACCTTCCACGGAGTTGAGACTGCCAGGTGATAGAATGCTCACGTTTCTACTCTGTGCTGGGGGAAGCCCCCTCCCTGAAGGTGGGAGGGTGCTCAATTCCCCCCAGTGAGCTCACTGCAAGCCCTAGAGACCCTCACCTACCGGAATAGCTTTGAACTGCCTAGCCTGGGCCTCCTGCTCACATGGGTATTTTTAGAACTGAGCATAGAACAAAACTGAACTTTTCAGACAGAAAAGGAATGCAAAGTGCTTAGGACTAGTTTTCAAAGGGCAAATCTTATTTAAAAAGACTACTGATCGGGCCTAAATGCAACATGACTGGGTCACGTGGGGGGTCCAGACACGCAGGAGGAAGCCAGGTGGGGAAAGCTAATCTGGGGACAGCCGAGGGTCTGGGCAGCATAGCCGCTGAAGCCGATGGGCCTCATGAGCCCAGCCCATTAGCCATGTAGCCAGTGATGGATGCTACAAGGAACAGCCCCTGTTGCTTGAGAAAGGAGATGTGGGCAGGAAGTTGTCCAGATAGACCCAGCATCCTTTCATCTGATTAAGCTTCGGCCTTATCATCATACGATAGCCTAAGTTCCAATTTTCGGTTTGCTTTGTTTTGATTTCTGGTGCCTGAACAGGGACATGAACCCTAGACCCTCAGATCTAAGTTCCCATTTTTAAGATCTGTTTCCCAGCTACTCAACAAAGTGTTCTTTGATGACTTTCTGGAGGCTTCAGTGTAGTTTGAAGAGCAGATTAAGTAGGAACGGACTGAAAATATGCCACGGCAGCCAAGTATCATCTTCGGAAAAGGTGGGACTACCTGAGCTCTGTTCTCCCTGCTCACCCCTGCTTATAACAAGTATTTTCTGCACACCTACTACCTGTCTGGCAGCTGGTAGGAGTGCCGGCAACAGAGATGATTCAGACACTGCATCTGGGGAGTTGCAGGTGTAGTGAGGGGAAACCTTACCCACAAATACCAAAAACACACCCACCTCCTGCCAAGACAGCACTAACGCAGCAGCTGGTTCTCAAGAACACCACCCTTGTTTTCCAGACCACCCTCTGTCTTGGCAGGGCCACTCGCTCACAGACCTGTATCTCAGCATTGAAGCTTTTGCACAAATCCTGTGTTCCAGAGACAAATGGAAGCCACTCTCTGGGCTTCTCCTCAGCTTAATGAACGCTCTAGCCCACCAGCTTCCCCACCCTCCTGTGGGCTGTCCAGGTCTGAAGCCAGGTTCTCTACCCCCAGGGGGAGAGAGAACATGCCGGCAACCACAGAGTTGACACGCTAGGCAAACTTTCTGGAAACATCATTTGCAAAGTGACAGAAAATCACTACGATATGCAAACAAATAAGTTATCTCGCCTACATAGAAATGACATTGGCTATTATGATGGGTGATGAGCTATATTGAATTTTTCTCTCACATCTCCCAGCCTGTGACCAAAGGGTGGTAAGCCATAAATTATTAGACCCTGCCAATTTTCTCATAGGCCCTTTCCTCTGTCTCTGGTCCTCTGTCCCCTATTTCATTCTACAAAATAGACCTTCACAGGGTTTTTAGATTTGTGAATTGCCCATAGGGAGAATTTCTTCTTGACAAGAAGCTGATGGACCCACAGGCAGGTCCACTGGCTGAACTGGGCGGAGGCTTCAAAAGCCCAGGAATAGGGTAAGTGTCAAAAGAAACACATGAAATTAAATGGAGCAGGGTGACAACTGGAGAGATGGGCTTTCTATCCTGTACGCTTCCTCGTGCCAAGAGACACGGCCCCCCCCATTCACTGTGTCAGGAGAGGGGCTGACAATAGTAGAAAAACCAAGAAAAGTGGTTGAACTCTAAGAGCCAAAGCTTTTGCTTTGTAAGAGCCTGAGTTTTGCAATAACCTTAGAGCTGAAGGGATTAAACAAGGGATAAGGAAGCCAGCTCGCAAATCATGCTCCCCTGCCCAGAAACTGGATTAGGACTTGAGGTGGGGGAAGAAGGGGGCTAGCGGCAAAGAGGCTGGTGGGTCAGAGGCGAGTTTCTTCATGGGACTCCGTCCAACTCTCTGCCCAAAGTCCCCAGGCTGGTCTGCCTAAAGGCTGTCATCAGGATGGCCGCAACCCTCACACGTTCAGGGGCCCGAGGAATCAAGCATTTTCCTCCCTCCTCCAAACTGCTTTTCCTCTGGGCGCCTGCCTAGTGTGTATTCCCCTCCCCCTCCCCGCAGAATCCCCTCCTGGACTCGGAGCAGTTCTGTACCTGTTGGCCCTCCCCAGCCTTCAGCAGCCTTCCAGGAAGGGAGACCAATTACAGTGAATGTGTTTAGGAAGCCAACTGAAAGCTGGGACCTAATTTCCCATCAGCCATCAAGCCGTAACCATTTCCAGCAGTCAGAGTTTGAACTGAACCAGTGACCCGCACTGAAGTGAAAGGCTCCAAACACCATTATGGCTCCCCAGGGCCAGCCTTCCGTGTGCCATCGCCTCTCACCTCCCCTTTCGGAGAGCACAGAGGAGCCTCCTGGAGTGTTTACATCAGTTCTCCTCCCCCAGTCCTTCTTCTCAGGACTTTTGGGAAGTGCCCTGCGGCCACATTCCAGACAGATGTCCCATCGGGAGTGCGGTTCTGCGCAACACTAATATTCCTCAGAACGGGTTTTCTCTAACTCCACTCCTGCTGCCTCTGATGGTCAAGGTGTTGGGCTCCATTTCCAGGCGGATTCAAAGAAATCTGAGCCGGTGCAAGACATCTGTCATGACTCAAGGGCAGTGACTTAAAGACAGCTGCTGTATTATAAGCTCCTCATTTTCTCCTGCCTTTTTCTCCGGAACGTGTTTTTCTCTTTTCAGCCTCATAATCAATAGTTCTTCTCTCCTTTGTGATGGATATCAGGCACCACTATGCTAAACTGTCATCTGACATTTAGTTTGGATGCTATTCTCCCAAATGGAAAACACACAATTTTCTCTCTCTTCAATGCCTGGAATATTGAAAGAGCCTAAGCAACAATGCCCAATTATGTGTCAAGTCACAGTTTTGCTATAGGACTAAGAAAGAGAACACATTCTCAGCTGCTCCCAACTCGCCACGGACCAATGAAAAGCAAACTCAGTAAGTGTCAACCTGTCTCATAACAAAAGCCCATTTATTATTGAGAAAGAAGACACACACATGAAAATTAGATCAAAGGCCCACTACTGTTCATTCATGATGTACTATCCATGCTGGGCAACTGTAGATTTTTTTTTTTACAACTGAGAAAAAAAAAAAAAAAAAAAACCTTAAATACCCCCAGTCCAACGGCAAGAGAGTTTCAGGAGACATCTCAGCTGAGTTCCACTGCCCCAGGAGACAAGCTAGTTTAGCTGTTTTATCAAAGAGCTTTGAAATATAAAATGCTCTTGAGGGATTAGAAAAGAAAGACGAAAAACACTATTGGAGAGCCTGAGAACTGTAATTCATCCCTATCCTCACCAGGTTCCATGCGGATAAACGTCCCTCAGATGGTCACCCCCAGGGACAGAGAGTCATAGAGGAGCAGGCAGGCCAAGCATTCACCTGAGTTTCCCAGGATCCCAATGCAGCAGGCCCTTGTGCAGATGCCCATTTCCTCAGGGGTTGGTTGTCTCATCGGATGCATCGGAGCTGGATCTAAGAATTTCCAAGGGACATATTAGCTTTGAAATGTTGTGAGTCTTAGATGGAAGACAGAGTGGGCATACCATAACATTAGATGTGAGAGAAAGCAAGAGAGAGGGTGGGGAAGAAATTAGGGAGCAAGGAGACTGAAAGCAGAAAACGTCTTTAGGCAACCAGAAGAGGAGTGTTACGGAAAATGGAAGGGTGGGCAAAGGGGGAGATAAGGGCAAAAGGAAAGGAAGTTCCAAACAGCTTTTGTGCTAATGAACATTACTGATCCTGACATTTCCTATTTATGCAGCCCCGACCTTGCTGTACGTACATCTTTCTCTAATATCCACAGCTTTCCGAGGTTGATATTAATATATCCATCTTACAGATGAAGAAACTGAGGCTCAGAGAGAGGAAGAAACTGGTCCAGGTTCATACTGCTAATAGTTGATTATACCATGATTGAACCCAAGAACCCAAGCCAGCCCTTCCTCTATGTTATACTGTCTCCTAAATCATTAGCCCAGTTGTTTAGCAAGAGAGTCAAGTGCTTTCTTCTGCCTTAGTTTGTAAAGTGTAGTTTGAGTAAGAGGATCTGTGAAAGATCCATGAAGGGAGCATCTTCATCCATCAGCAGGTGTGAATGTGCCCCTAATGTAGAAGGAGAGCCTCAAGGGGAACATGTCCTTGATCACTGACAAGAAGTACCATGTTTCAGGATGAGTCCCACTATGGGGAGATGGTATGGCAAAGAGAGGGACAGGCCCTCAATTAGATATCTGGAGAACAGGGTCTAGGACTCTAGACTCTGTGCTCCGCATAGGCCCTACCCATGCTACCTAGGTCCAACTACTGCAGAAGACCCGGACGCACCTGTGCCAGCAGGTATAAAGAGTTAGTTAGTTAGATAGAAGCAAGGGACAGTTCTGTCCCAGGCACTTCCTGATGGTAAGCGAGGGAGAATGGAGAGATCAGAGCACACCACCGTCGTGCAAACTGCAGTCACCTACTCACGGCTTCAGGAAAGTCAGGGTCAGCTTTAACAAAATTGGTGATTAAAAAAAATTACCCTTCAGAAAAGACAAACTGGTATGTGAGTGGGATTGCTCGTCTTTTTCATTTGGTGCAAGACTCAAGCCTGACTTCCATTAAACAGAAAGCTCCTGAGTACATTCAAGAGATGATTAAATATACCAAAGTTCCATTTGTGCACAACCTTTCACACAGCCTTGCACTAACAAAGGAGAGTTACACAGGTAGGAGTCCATGTGATATGGGAAAATGGGTAAAGCAGGAAGCAAGGATGTAAATTTGTGCAGGCCACGAGGCTAAGACCCAGAAAGAAAGCAGAGGGGACTGAAAAGGAATCTTGCAGCAGGAAAAAGACTTTAGTATGAACGCATCCGTGAACCCGCACTAGCCCCGCCCTGCTTCCCCAGAGACACATCCCTGCAGGTTTGGCCTACTCCTCATCTCCCATTCCCTTGATATTAGGAAGCACAAGAAAGGTTCAGAGGGATTTCATCCACGCGGGGGATGATGTTTTACAGTTGATAGTTTTGTTTTGTTTTGTTTTGTTTTTTTTACCCTATCTGCAAGGTTGGAATTAAATATCTTTCTTATTCACTGTTCCTGGATAAAGTGGCTTTTAAAAGTTATTCACCATTGTCATTTCCACCTGTGCTTTTATTCGCACACACAATGAAAATAAAGTAATACTGAGAATGACTGATGCTCTTCTTTTTAATGATGAATTCCACCGATTTTTGCATCCTTTGGAGAAGTTTTTTCACATTCATTTTCTTTGCCTCGCTGAGTTTTCCCCTGCTTCTTCCATCCAGTCTTTTATTTCTTTCCCTCTCATTATCTGAAACTTCTATAGAACCCTAGAAGGACAGGGGCACCTGGGTGGCTCAGTCAGTTAAGCATCCAACTCTTGGTTCTGGCTCAAGTCCTGATCTCATGGGTCCTGGGATGGAGCCCCACGTCCAGCTCCGTGCTCACTGGGGAGTGAGTTTGTGATTCTCTCCTTCTGCCCCTCTCCTCACTCATGCTCGCTCTCTCTCTCAAATAAAAAGTCTTAAAAAAAAATAAGAACCCTAGAAGGACAAGGGCCACTATGCCAGCCCTAACCACTACCCATGAACCAACACAAGTGCAGTTTCCAACAATATGAAAATGGAAACCACCTCATTCCATTTAAGTAAAGCATCAGCAAGACCATCAGGGATTCTCTTTCGAGAACAATGCAAAGGCAAGTGAGTTGCCCTTGAACAACTTGAATAACTTTGCCTGGAGAGGAAATGGCATCCATAATGACTGAGGTCAAACCAACACGTGGGCTAGGCAGATGGTGCTAGAGGGCTTCCTGGGTAATGCCGAGGTTGCCACGTCATCACTCACTTTAAAGCACTGACTGTGTGCCAGGCACTGGGCTAGGAAATTAGAGGTCCCCAAACTGGAGGAGGTCAAAGTCGTAGTCGGGGGAGCCCAAGGTCTAGGTGAAAACTAAATGCAAATGAAGTTTCTCTTTCTTCCCTCTGCTTCTTGAGTTTGCACTGACAAATGCCCCAGGGATTGCCCCAGGAGTTTTCCAGAGGGAAGGGAAACCCACTCAACAGAAAGAAACAGCTCCTAAAGTCCAATTTCACCTTCCATGTCAGGTTCCATCCAAGCCAAGCAAATGCCACTTAAGGTGGGGCACACGGGGACCTCAGTCGTCCATCCAGCAATGGTTCATTCATCTAGAAAACAGGCACTGGCACCTACTGTGTTCCAGACACGGTGCGAGGTACTGGGTGAAGGATACAAAGGCGAATGGATCGGGGGCTTCCCTTAAGCCACTTAACATTCTTCCATTTTTGAGCCAGAAAAAAAACAGATGGCAATCCAAAGCCCCGTTTGTTACTTTGCATTTAAATTTATTCACTTTATTCACCAAAACACTTATTGTGCTCATACTGTGCACATCATGTATGTGAAACTAAATCATGCCTGGGCTTCTCCTCAAAGAGCTCAGAGGAAGAGGATAAGCGGTCCATGGGACCACTATGCACACCAAAGGTACTCGGATGTGGAGGAGAGCGCAGGGAAGGCTCCGGGGGAGTTGACATGTGGGTCGAGTTGTGAGAGATGAGTTAGAATGAGTCGGGAAGAGAATGGGACAAGAACTCCAGGGAGAGGGAGCTGCAAGTGAGAAAGTGGAGCTGCAGACAGTAGGGTGGATTCCACAAGGTTGAACACTGAAGTGGTTCTCTGAAGGACAGGCAGGGAGATGGCACCTAAAAGGCGGGTGGGACTAGATGACCAACCACACCCCACGCCAGGATCAAAGTGATCAGTGACCCTCTTTCGTAGTCATCTGTAGACATGAATCCCATGAAAGTAAGGTCAGAACCTATGCCTTTATTCAAAGTGTTGTTAAGGGAAAACCCTGGTTAGGTGTGACATGTAAGCATAGCTGTGGGAATAGAAACACATCATCGTTACATTGAGGATTTCCAGGAAGGCAAGAGGTTTCTTGAAAGCAGGCAGCGGTTACAGTTGATGAGAGACCTGCTTTGTCGACTCCGCCTTGTCTTCAGGCTGTGACCTGTCTTTCGGGACAACAAATAGTTGTCTGAGCTCATCCAGCTGTCTGATGATGGAACAGCTGTTTAGATTAAGGGGCCTGGTGATAGCTTGCCGAGTGCCTCGGTGACATGGTTCGTGACCTGGCCACATAGCCGCAGCACCTGTCATGACAGGTTCTGACACAAGAAGGGCTCGAGTGTCAAGGGAGGCAGGCAGTGAGGGCATGTACCAGTGGACAAATTACTGTACCAATGTGCATCAGGGAAGGAAAGGTCTAGCTGCTGAAACCAGACAGATCCCCAAGAGCCGGCCTTGGGGATTGGGAGCACTGATCACTTTTCCATTTTTATTGCTTGTGTGATGCAAACGGCAGGATTCCCGGGCCTGGGAGAATGAAGAGGTTGTTCAGGCCCTTGGGAACTCATGAGAAAGGAAAATAGGCAAGGGCCCAGCTCCTGAAAAAGGGATAGGCGATGGTTAACAGGCAGCCAAGTGAGACTTGAGTCACTGAGAACAGAGCACAGATCCAGGCAGGACCTCAGTGAGACTTACTGTCAAAAAGAATTAAACTGAAAGGGACATGCAGAGCGACCGAGCTAGGGGACAGGAATAATCCCAGATTCCAGGGTCAAGGAGCTTTAGCTTCAGGAGCCACAGGGATAAGCAGCAAAAGCCAAGAGGTGCAGTATGGCTGCACCTTCTGTAAAGCTGAGAAGGAACCACATTTTCTTCCTCAGACATGGTTTTTTGGTGTCTGTGCTTCTGGTGACCCACCAATGCCACTTCCACACGCCAGGTTTTTTCTGGAAGTGAAGGAGTTAATGGACTGGTTGTTTCTTCCTCCTGATCTCAACTTTTGCCAAGTTTTGCAAATAGCCAAGTCTAAAAACACGCTCCATTCTGGCACACACACATGCACGGGCTGGATCTGGATCTGGATCTAGGTCACTGCAATACCCCAAGGCAATGTGAGCATAACAATTACTACCATTTATTGAGCACCTACTATGGGCACTGGGATGAACTCTTGAATCTCTAATCCTTAGAGTTGCAGAGGATAGGATTTCATTTCTTCTTTTACAGGGCTAATGCTGAGACTCCCGCATGCTCCCAAGAACTGAACTTACAACAGAAAATAATGTAATATATGAAAAATATATCATCACACCTCCTTGTAAAAAGCAAGGTCTAGAAAAGTAATGTCCACACGTAGACAACTAGGCAGACCACTTTATCTGAAATGACTAAGTCAGCCAACCAACAGATCTGACTGATTGTGTCCAGTGAACTGACTGGTTGATTGACTGGGATGGGAGAATAACACAGTGACTTCGGCATTATGTGGCCACTGCGTTGCACTGTGTCTCTCCCAGTGAAATGAAGTGAAAAGCTCAGAAATTACTATAAATATTTCCTGTTTCAAAGATGCCAGCCTGGATTGTTAAAACCTCAACAACTGCCATAAGCCAAGCTGTGAGACCTGGAGTGGCAAAGGGAAGCCATGGGCAGATTCCAGGACAATAGTGTATTAGGCAGAGTTTCTCCCCCTGGGTTTGCCTTCGTCCAGCTAAACCTCAACTCCGGCTACTCGTTAGAATCATCTACGAAGCCTTTTTTTTATATATATATAGTTTTTATTCAAATTCCAGTTAGTTAACATAAAGTATTAATATTAGTTTTGAGTTGCCATATAGTGACTCAACACTTCCATACAACACCCAGTGCTCCTCACAACAAGTACACCCCTTAATCCCCATCATCTACAAAGCTTTTAAAATCAATGGAGGGGGTGCCTGGGTGGCTCAGTCATTAAACATCTGCCTTCGGCTCAGGTCATGATCCCAGGGTCCTGGGATAGAGTCCCACATCGGGCTCCTTGCTCGGCAGGAAGCCTGCTTCTCCCTCTCCCACTCTCCCTGCTTGTGTTCCCTCTCTCACTGTCTCTCTGTTAAAAAATAAATAAAAAAATCTTTAAAAAAATAAAATAAAATAAAATAAAAAAATAATAAAATCAATGGAGGGAGGTCCCAGGGATGCTGATTAAATGGGTCTAGGGTGGAACCTGGACAATAGTATACATTTTTAAAACTTTCCAGGTGATAATAACAGATAGCCCTTATGAAAACCCTGGATTTTAGTGATATGGCCCCTCTGGGCCTCAGTTTCCTGTTTATTTAATGAGGACGTGGGACCAGGTGATATCTAGGGCCCTCTATAGTTTTAAGATTCCCTGTTAATCTTGGTTCTTATCCCCAGCTGGCAGGCAGCTCTGAAAAGACCACATTTTCTTTGCATAATTCAATTCTCGAATGCCGCCAAGACGGCTGACCTACCACAAAGGGTTGGCATGTGGGTTAATGAGATCATATTTGCAAAGTGTTTGGGGCTCTGGGGAAGGAATCTCTAATATATGAAGCTAAAGAATGATTACAGCAACATTAATGTCATTTTTTTAAGGAAGAGTAAACCACAGTTCACAACCCTGCATCTGCCATAATTAGACTATCTTGCCTGGATAAAGAACGGAAAAGTGGAAAGTAGATTAGAGCAGGTCTGCTCTTGTTAAGACTAGATGCCAGGTCAAGTCTCCATGAGATATGTCTATGCAATCACAATTGAAATGGACTGGACTTTAATCTATGCAGAACCCTCTGGTGCTCAAGCACACAACAGTAGACTCCTTTGTGGCCCAAGTCTTTGTAGACCTACTTCCATAGAGGAGGGACAAAAGATGAGTCTTGTGGGTCTTTTCCAAGAGTAAATAATCATCAGTGGGACTTAGCTTCTAAAATGTTACTATCTGTGCTATTTCTGATCCACTGAAATTAGAACCTACGAAATAATCTTCTTTATTTAAGAACCTATACATTAGACCTGCCCATACACAGGCTTATGAGACACTAGAGACCAAGAGATGTGAAGGTGTACCTGGTTCCACAGCTTACAACCTCCATAACCTCCGGGCAAGTCTTTTCGTTTCTTCTACCTTATTTTCTTCTGTTAGACAACACGTGAAAAGTACCTAGCAAAACTCCTAGCATAGCTCAATAAAAATTTAGTTTCCAATGTCTGTACCACTCATGGGGAACCACTGGTTGATACCATCAGACTTGATGTCAGTAATTTCCAAGTAATAGTCACTCTGCCCAGATGACACAGAAGGCCTCGAGTGAGCCAGATCTTTTGTTTTTCATGGCCCATCTGTAATCTCATTCATTCATTCATTGACTTACATTCAACTAGTTTTTATGTTTTGTCCAATATAGACCCAGAGGCAAACTCTGTCATTAGCAATCAATCAGCAATTGAAATTCTAGGGAATATGAAACGTTCCACTTCAGAATTCTCTCCAAATCATCAGGGTGATTCAGAGGCACCAAATGATGAGAAAATCAGTATTTAGTGTTTTATGTTTAGGAATCACTAATTCCGATCATAACATGAGCTGATGAAATAAAAATTAACTTGGGATCTTGAGGAAGGCTGGGTTCATATATAGGTTTAAAGATTCCACCTGAAACACCAACAGGTTTTCACTGGAACTTGGAAAAATGATTCTAAAATTCCTATGTGTTGTGATGAGCATTGGGTGTTATACACAACTAATGAATCATTGAACACTACATCAAAAACTAATGATGTAGTGGTTTGTCTCCCTCTCCGGTTGAACATAATAAACAACGAACATAATAAAAAAAATGAAAAAAACAAAAAATAAAATAAAATTCCTATGTTAAGTAGTTTAAAGCTTTTTTATAAAAGAAAATTAATGGAGGGATGGGGGATTCTCTTACTATATATAAAGGTATTTTATCAAGTTTTAATTCTTAAAAAGTGTGGTGCTGACACAAAAATAGATCAGTGGAACTAAATGGAGACTCCAGGAAAAGACCCAGTTCTATGTAAGAGTTTGACACATGCACCAGCTTGTGCAACCACTCTGGAAAACAGTATGGAGGTTCCTCAAAATATTGGAAATAGAGCTACCCTACAACCCAGTTATTGCACTACTGGGTATTTACCCCAAAGATACAAATGTAGTGATCTGAAGGGGCACTTGCACACCAATGTTTATAGCAGCAGTGTCCACAATAGCCAAACTATGGAAAGAGCCCAGATGTCCATCGACAGATGAATGGATGAAGAAATTGTGGTATATATCCATAATGGAATATTACACAGCCATCAAAAAATGAAATCTTGTCATTTACAACGACATGGATGGAACTAGAGGATATTATGCTAAGTGAAATAATCAATCAGAGAAAGACGATTATCATATGATCTCACTGATATGTGGAATTTGGGAAATGAGACAGAGGATCATAGAGGAAGGAAGGAATAGAGGAAGGAAAAAAATGAAATAAGACAAAACCAGAGAGGGAGACAAACCCATAAGAGACTCTTAATCTCAGGAAACAAACTGAGGGTTGGAGGGGGGTGGGAGGGATGAGGTGGCTGGGTGATGGACACTGGGGTTGGTATGTGATATGGTGAGTGCTGTGAACTGTGTAAGACCGATGAATCACAGACCTGTACCCCTGAAACAAATAATACATTATAAGTTAATTAATTGAATTTAAATTTTAAAAAAAGAAAAGAATTTTATGCACAATAAATGGAGTAACTGCATGATAAATGGAGTATCCCAGTTTAGTTGGTAGGGTAGGATTAGCCAGTAAATACTGCTTAGAGCCACTGATTAACTATTTGGGAAAAGTTCATTTAGCATCAATAAGAGACAGGTAGAATAAAGCAAAATAACTAAAAAACAAAAACAAAAACCTTAGTCCATAATAAAACTCAACAGAAATACAAAGTAGTATTTCATGGATATCTAAGAGAGGACTTTTTTTTTTAATATTTTATTTATTTATTTGACAGAGAGAGACACAGCAAGAGAGGGGACACAAGCAGGGGGAGTGGAAGAGGGAGAAGCAGGCTTCCTGCTGAGCAAGGAGCCCGATGCGGGGCTCGATCCCAGGACCCTGGGATCATGACCTGAGCCGAAGGCAGATGCTTAACGACTGAGCCACCCAGGCGCCCCTAAGAGAGGACTTTCTAAGATTAAAAGTAATGAAAAAGTTAAAAGAAAAAGGAAGAAAATTTGACCAATGAAATTTTCAGACTGCATAAAAATTATACAAAAATCTTTCAAACTGGGAAAAATTTACAACACACATGGGTTCCTCCTGATATCATCCAAATAATTTAGAAAAACATTATTAGTAGGTAAAGAGGCTGTGGATGTTAACTGAAAATTCACACACACACAAACACACACTCAGCGAACAAACATGAAAAATTGTTCAAACTCACTAGTAAGCAAAAAATTGCAATTTAAAAGGAGATAGCACTTTTTCTTTACCTATTAGATTAAAATATATTTTTAAAGTAATATTCAGTTCTGACAAGTGTTCAGTGAGATAAGCATTCTTATGCACTGCTACTGCGAGTATAAATTGTTCTAGCAGAGCATTTTGTAAAACTTTCTGAAGGCAAATATAGATAGTCTTTACAATGTGCCTACCTTTTGACCCATTAATTTAACTGACTGAAATCTATCCCAAGAAAATGATCTGATATACACATAAAGGCTTTTTGCATAAGGATATTCACTGCCCCAATCTCTATAGGAAAAACAAAACAAACCAGAAAAACTAGGAGGCAATCCAACTGCCTGAAAGAAGAAATGATAAAGTAAATTATAGATAGCCACAAGATATGTTATTTTTTTTTAATTTTATTTATTTATTTGACAGAGAGAGAGAGCACAAGAGCAGGAACACAAGCAGGGGGAGTGGAAGAGGGAGAAGCAGGCTTCCTGCCGAGCAGGGAGCCCGATATGAGACTCGATCCCAGGACCCTGGGATCATGACCTGAGCTGAAGGCAGACGCTTAACGACTGAGCCACCCAGGCACCCAAGATATGTTATTATATGACCTCCAAAAAAGATGTTTATTAAGAGTTTGAAAAAAAAGAGTTTATGAAATGTTTATGTAATGAAAATATCTTCAAGATATTAGATATTACATGTAATATATTTTCAAATCTATGTTTAAAACTCACAAAGTAAAGACTGACAGGAAATAATTAAACTGTTAAAAGTACAATTGACCCTTGAACACCATGGATTTGAATGCTGTGGGTCCACTTATATGCAGATTTTTTTTCAATAAACATATTAGAACATTTTTTGGAGATTTGCAACAATTTGAAGAAAATCAGAAATGAAGTGCATACCCTAGAAAAACTCACAAAATTTCAGGGAAAGTTAGGGATTATTGTAAGAATAAAGTACATAATATGTATAACATATGAAATATGTGTTAATTGACTATTTATGTTATCAGTGAAGCTTCTGGTCAATAGTACGTTATTAGTAGTTAAGTTCTGGAGGAGACAAAGTTATACATGGGTTTTCAACAAGGCAAGGGGCAGGCAGTGGCTGTAACCCCCACGTTGTTCAAGGGTCAACTGAAGTTATTTGTGGTTGGGAGAATTATGGACATTTATTTCATTCTGTATAATTTTCATTATTAAAAATTAAAATATATTGTTTTTAGAATTAAGACTTTGAAATAATTATTTTGTATGTTAAGATACAATTAAGATAATAATTGTATAAACAGAATGGAGGTCCATTCCAATTGTTACTTTGCAACACAAGATAAATTAAATTGGGTCTTCAAACTCAGACGGCCTTTTTTCTACCCTTCTCTTCCTTCCTCATCTCTATGAGACCCACACATGTGGCCTTAAATGTGGAATAAAAGAATCATTTGTTGCAGGTCCGATTCTTCTCTTCTAATCCCAGCAGCCAAAATGGGAAGACTTCCTCTAAACAGGAGACCCTAAGGTATTATGCAGAAAGAAAAATAGATAAATGCTTGACAAAAGTTCCTTGCGGTGGGGAAGAGATCCTGGAATGACCAGCAATTTTGTGATAAAGCATACAGTCTCCACAACTGTCTTCCTAAGAAACCACAGGCGCATTTACTATAGCCTGGCAGGTGATGATCGGTAAAACTTACGAAAAAATACAGCACGAATTTCCCCCAAATGTTAGCAGCCGATTTCACTCTGGGAGGTAAAATTACTGGAACTGATAAGCCAGTATTAAGGGACCAAAAAAGCTCCTTAAATATTCCAAAGACCAATTTGAGCCATCGTCCCTGCATCTGAACAAACGGGAAGATGGCAATCTGAAAATTGTAATAAGGATGAATTGATTTTGTATCTCTTCTCCAGTTTCATTATGATCTCTGACAGCAGAATGGATTCATTTTATGTCATTTTCTCCTAAGCCTCATAGAATATTTTCTTTCCGGCCCTGGGAGATGAGCAGAAAGCACAGATGGCCCTGTCTTTTTAAACCCAGCAGAGACGGCGAACGACTTTGGAGTTGTTTAAACTTGTTCTTTTCTCCAAGCAACCTGGCTATTCAGCAGCTGTTCACTGCAAGGCTCGGAAGGATGCAGGTGGAGCTAGAACTACCTTAAAGGAAACTTGGCGTTGGGGAGAGGCGGCCTGGAAACTGTCCATGATGAATGTCAGAGGGGAGGGAAGGCTGATGGAGTGGTCTTTTAATACAGTGTTTTGTTTTTTTTTATGTAAAAGAATGAAGTGCAAATAAAATCCTATTTGTTTGCTATCACGAGATATGCACGGGGCCATGATGTTTACAACTTACTACCACAAGGTTCCATGACAACCAGGACAAAACCATATAGTGGTGGGTATATCCATGCAATACGTAAGTATGTACGCATCGATGTATGCATGTACACAACAGGAAAATGTGACAGAAGTGTAAATGAAGATTCAGAATACCATCCTAGCAACTTTTCTTTAGAGTTGAATCATTTTTAAAAGATTTTTAAAAATAAATTGAATTTAAGAATGATTTGTTCTGTAACTTCTTTTAACAGTCCTGTCTCCACAACTGGGCATACGCCCCACATTCTAACCAGTCCAGGTAACTCTGTATTTCTCGAGCACGTTTTCTGCTTTCCCACCCCCCTGCCTGTGCTCATGCTATCCCCTCCACCCAAAGGGTGCTCCTCCTGCCGCTATTCGCTGATCTCTCAAAGATTTGTTTTCAAATGCTTATCTTTGAAGCATCCTCTGATCTCTGCCCCTCCCATCCCCAATAATATTTGATGTCCTGCCTTTGAATCTCTGTTGAGACTCAGTTGATCACGGTAGTCACCGTGGCTATGAGATCCCAGAGCACCCTCTCGTTCCCCCTTCAAATCCCTAAATACTCCTTACTATCATTGCTTGTTTCACTGTCTCTCTCCCTTCCTGGACTGTCTCTCCCTCTGGACTGCCCTCCACCTGCAGGCAGGGGTCATGTCCGCCTCATTCACCAGGACAGCCCAAATGCCTGGGACAGTGTTTGGCAGAGAAGTACTCACCAAATATTTGTTGAATGAATGAACAACCTATGAACTGACAAGTTATTTGTCTACTCTTAGATTTTTAGGGAGGGTTTATTTACAATACACTACTTGCTTTCCGTGTTTCCTCTCATTTTAGGATCTTACTCTCCTTTCACTGACAATGTGGAAAAGGCTATCTGGAATAAACAGGAAAACTAACATGCCATATAACGTATGTTGCCTCAAAAGAACCCTCAGAGAAATCCTGCCTATCCCTGACCTTATGTATATCTGCCCCACTATCTATCGCTGCATAACAAACTATCCCAAAACTTACTGGATTAAAGCAAGGACCATTTTATTCTGTCTCATCAGTTTGTGGTCACGAATTCAGGCAGGCTGACTCTTCCATTCCACAAGTTTTTATCAGATGTCACGACATGGTTTTCAGCTGGGAGAGGGGCTGGTCTGGAGGACCCAAGGTGGTTGGCCTCACATGTTCTGTGCCTTGGCAGGGAGAGCCAGCAGGCTGGGCTCAACCGGAACTGTTGATCAGAGGACCTACGAGAAGCCTCACCAGTACTGTGGTCTGACATGACCGCACAGAGATCCCTGAGGCAGTGAGTGCTAGCTGAGGAAGGTGGAGAGAGTCTTTTTTTTTTAATAAATTATTTAATTTATTTAAACAAAAACAAAAAACCCAACAACAGCAAAAAACAGTTCACCCATTTCTCCCAGCCCCGCATCTCCTGCCTCTGCCAACCACCAATCTATTCTCTGTATTTACGATACTAGTTATTAGTTACTAGGTATTTGCCTACACTTATATTTTAAATCTCCTTAAGATCAGGGACTTTTTCTTACTCATGTCCACATCCATGCACAAAGTAGGTGCTCAACTTGTTGAATTAAATATTAACAGAGAAATGGAGGAGTATTTCACTTTCACGCAAGGCCCAGACTGACTCACTCATGCAGTCTCTGGCCTAAGAGTTTGGGTCAAGTGAGGCTTTAGCCCTGGCCATCGATGGGTTGGAGGGGAAGGCCAAAATGAGTGGGTAGGACCATCTGCAGAAGGCAGTGGAGTGGTGAGCTTCAGATCTCCCTGGTCAGTAAACAAGTCTTACAGCTAGGGAAAGCTGCCTGAGGGTTAACAGCCATGGATCGTAAGGGTGAGCACTGCATGGATATCTCCATCAAATACTGATCAGGAAAGGTGAGGGCGAGCAGACAGCGTTCCTGCACCCGCCAGGATCCTTTACTATACTAGCTAATCAGGAAACAAGCTCATAAGTCTAAGACCAAAAGGGGAATAAATTGCCACCACTTTAGAATTACAACACGGCCAACTCTTCCCTTTCTGTGCACACGTGTAAAAGTATTTTGGGTGCTTTACTGTTCAACCAGTACCTTCACCAGCTCCCCTCCATTTTGGGACAGCCAAGTGCTCTCAGCCATAGGTTCAGTCACAGGGACAAAATTATCCACATAAGTCCCATTAAAAGAAAATCTAAGGAATTAGAATTCTTTTTTCTTGCAGATGGGAAATGTGGTTTCAAACATTGCTGGAATGAGAATCACCAGTCAGGATTTAGAAATCATACAGGACATAGAGAGATTCTATGTTGGATAGAGAATGTCTAGAGTTTGGTGTTCCCATCACAAAAAACACGATTCCCTGTTCCTGGTGTCACAGTCACTTTCGTGTTCATGTACATTTAAGGAATGGTGAAGCTCCTGAGAAGTAGGAAGTGATTCCCTGGCCATGTGGTATAACCTGACACCACATCTCAAGACCACCACGCCTCCACGAACATCCAAACGTAGCATGATAAGAACTCAAACAACTGCATTATACCTCAAACCCCACTTAAGTAGAGGAGCTTATCCTCACCCCCGAGGAGAATGTGCACAGAAAGCTTGGTTCTAGAGAGGGAAGGATGCTGACCTTTCTGCAGAGTTTTTCTGGAAAGAATAAAAAGAGGGAGAACATGGGGAGGCCTCGTAGTATTGTAGCTAGAACACTGCACTCAGTCAGCAGCCCCGGCTCTGGTCCTGCCTTTGAGCTCCGCGTCCATGAAAACCTGAATAAGACACTGAGCCTTCCTGAGTTTCAGTTTTGCCACCCTCAAAATGGGAATAGAAAGTTTTGCTTCACCTACCTCACAGAGCTACAGGAAGGAATCGGTAAGACAAGGGGACGTTAAAATGTCTAAAATCTGAACCCATGGCCACAACCAGCTGGCTATCTTTGATGTGACTTTTCTCATCAGCCAGATTACAACAAAACCAACAAAGTTTTCATAGCATCTTCTCCATATGATTTCTTCACTTCATTTCTCTTTAAACTAAAGAAGAAACATTTTCAGAAACTTCTAATTAAAAGCATTTTTAAATCTCCTGAATGATCCACTGAGATCCAGCCAGGGCAGTAAGGAGGATATTTGAGTGGTTCTGAATGGATAAGGCACAAAGGGAAGAGATGGGTTGGGAAGAATGACCATGTATGACTTTAAGAATCTTAGTATTTTTCTTTAAAGACAGAGAATGGTTGGCCAAAAAGCAAAAAGGGCGGGGGGAGAGAAATGGGAAAAAAATCATTCTAAAAGAAGATCTAAAAATGAGAAAGAGACCATACTATTGTACTATCATTAACAAATTGCATTTTACTGCACAAGAAATGCAGAAGTGGACCCCAGATAGGCATAATGCTGACGGTTGTGCTGAGGGCCACCGGTATGTCATATATTCATCTAGTCACTCAGTGCACCTGCGTTCACAGTGTTCTCTGCACCAGGCACTGTGCAGCACGAGGGTGCCCAAGAGGATAAAGGCCTTGCCTCCAAACAGGGGAAGTGAATACGCAAAGTAACGACTGTATATACCATGGTGGGTTCAATTCTCTAAGGATGCCGGCAACCCCCTATGGGGACACCCACCCTGCTCAGAAGTGACAGGCGGATCCCTCAGAGAAGGTGATGCCTGAACTGAGTCTCACAGGGCGAGAGGTGGGGCAGGGCAATCATGGCTAAGAGACCCCAGAATCAACTTCTCAGAGAAGAAAGACTCGGGCTCAGCTGCCACCATGCTCACCAAAGGAAAGGCCTCAAATTGGCCAGCCCTTAGCCTTCATTTGGGCAGACCAATAAAGCCTTGCATGTATCTTCACCATTTCCCAGGATTTCCTGAGCCTCAGGAAGGGAAGTAGAACCATTCATTCATTTATTTGTTATTTATACCTGCCTTCTCTTAAAAGCAATCTAAGGTGGTTTCATAGAAGGAAGAAGGAAAAGGTTTAGGACTACACAGAGCATAAGTTGCTATGGAATAGGATTCCTCTTAGGAGCAGCTAGTCAACGAGGACAGACAGCTCACAACCCTCAACAACCACACACACCCCCAAAAAACCTTGAAATGAGAGCCCCCCAGAGCTTCCAATGGGAAGTCCTAGCAACTGGAGATCTTTTTCAGAAGGATCAGGGCCCTGAGGGCATTCAGATTTCCTCCACATTGGACTTAGCAACAGGACT
Organism: Zalophus californianus; assembly: GCF_009762305.2. Taxonomy (NCBI): domain Eukaryota; kingdom Metazoa; phylum Chordata; class Mammalia; order Carnivora; family Otariidae; genus Zalophus; species Zalophus californianus. The sequence continues at coordinate 24,610,087 of NC_045602.1, forward strand.
TTCTCTTTGAGACCCAAGAAGAGTCCTTTTGGCTCAAATCTACCCCCGTCGACCCCCACCCACCAAGGAATACAGGCAGAAGGAAAGAACCACAACTTCCCCAAGGGGCCTCCAGGTCCTGAGCAAGGCAATCTGGGGAGCTAAGTCACAGCTGAGTCATTCTGTAACTCTGATATATGGTAACAGAGCACAGCCTTGCAGCTGGGAATGTCCATGCTGTTGGCCCCCATACACAGTGGCCCTCTTCATCTAGATTCGAAAGGGTCCTACTCTCAGAGAGGAGCGAACCGGCCCTTAAAGGCAGGCATAGCCTCTTCTGCCGCAGGAAGGGACAGGCACTAAAGCAGCTACCCCCAAGCTCTCATAGACACACAGATGGCAAGACAGGTACACCCTTTAACCCAGAGAAGACCAAGGAGCCGAGGGAGACCCTCCCCCCACCTAGCTGATGGTGGAAAAAGAACACCATATATAACAACCAGCGAATCGTGTCAGAAATGTCTCCCACCAAGAATATGAGAAAAAAAAACAAGAAACATGGGAAACAACAACCCATTTGCTTTCCCAATTTGTAGTTCCGCTTCATTGCACCTAATTTGAAAAACACATAGAATTTTTTAAGCTCAATGACTAGTCATCTATCACTTGGTCTCAGAGACTGTTTTATTTAAAAAAAGAAAGAAAGAAAGAAAGACAGAAAGAAAGAAAGAAAGAAAAGAAAGAAAGAAAGAAAGAGCTAGAAAAACTGGAATGTCACTACCTATACTCAGCAATGCTTCGGTTTTCTCATTTACTTTTAATGACTGTGAAATCGGCTCCGAGATGTATAGGTTTGGCCTGCAATGTGCATCTTGCTTTACCGCTGCTAGGTGACCTGCAGCCCTCAAGGATCGGGGAGCCCCCGGCCACTCCAACAGAAATTGACCTCTATTCCTTGTTTTTGCCTTCTTGGCTTCCCTTAACTTTTTCATTTTGTGTTTTCTTTCCTGCTGCCTGACTCCTTCCTTTTTTTTCCAGGAAGAAATAGATACATCTCTCCATTTGCGGGGAGTGTACAGACCATTGAAGTTCAAAGAGTCTCCAGAAATCTTTCAGTAATTCATCATCTCATATGGAGAAAATAAAGACCAGTAAATCACAGCCCGGAATCATGGCTGTTTACTGAGTCGGCTCTGGCACGCCAGGGCACTTGACTGCCATGTTAGTGTTCTTTCGACCCCAAGCACGGCAATGCATTTGCAGGGCAGACAGTTCGGGACCTGACAGGGTTAACAACTTCTAAAGCCCTAGGTCTAGAATGGCATTGATAATAATAATAATAATAATAGTAATAATATAATAATAGGTTCCAAAAGAAAACCTGCTGCTAGTTCTGCAAGATAAACTCTGCTATAAAACAGAATAGTTCTTGCTTCAAATGTTGACTTGGTTTAAATGTCAAAACAAAACAAAATAAAATCTCCCAAACCTAATTAAGATCAAATATGTTTTGCTCAGTCACATAAGAAACTCACGTATGTCTCCCAAAATAGTCAGCCACTCAAGCTCAGTCAAGTATGGAGATTAAATCAGAGAAGAAAGCTTAGCAGTTGATTGTAGTAGAGGGACTCCTCGGTCTTGCTTATCACCAGGGGCAGGGAGATCCTCTGTAGCTGACTCTCTATCTACCGGCTGATTATCAAGTTGGTAGATTATTCAGGATCTTTGCTTGCTTTCCCCGCCACCACCCTCCCCGGCCCACCTTCCTCTGCTGACATGATTTTTAGGTCATTGCTCTAGTCCCTGTACCTATACTGGAGAAGGGGAAAGAAAACGTGAAACCAATTTATCTGGTTAGCAGTTGTGGTTTATAACAATAACAAAAGAGAAGGTGGAAACCAAAAAGAAAGTCTGAGACGTATTTTAGACCAACTGTGGCCGTCCCCTCTGCACTGACCCCCAAACCACACGTGCTGGCTTAAGTCCAGTCCCTCTGTTTCCCCTTGAGGGCACAAATAACCTAAATAGGGTTTTTTAAAAATAAGAGAATTTTAAAAACACTTCAGATGTATTCAAAGGAATTCTTTCTTAACTATCTAAATGGCTTGAATTGTAATGCAAGTGAGGAATTGCTTTTATTAAATGCCAAATCTTTTTGTAAAGCAACCTCAGGGAGATACTCTCAATGAGCTGCATCCATGCCAGCAAAACAAAGTGGCAGTTTGGACAACTGTCCACATAATTCAGAACAAAGAAATCTGACATCGCCACAACTCCACTAACATGAGGTTCTGAACGTAGCCCATCAGGCAGCAGACCTGGGCAGGGAATGGGCCAGAGGAGATGGAGCTCCCACAAGCTATTACTGAAAAGCTGAATCTAGTCAAGAACACCCTTGTTTGCTTGAATTCCACTGGTTGTTTAATAATAATCAAATGACGAGCAACTGGTTATTAACTTCTTAAAACAGTAATTGGTTGTTCACATGGGTCCGCTACCCCACTAGCGTGTTTGGGGTATTCTTCATGGTCAAGATGCAGAAAATTGAATAAAGAGATTTAACTGTCTCTGCTCCGTTTAGAGAGAAAAATAACAGTGGGCTTTCAGGGTGCTGGTCTTCCCCTTCTTAGCCATTAATTCAGATTGCTGTAGGTTTGATTAGATCTATCATGTAGAAATTGTCTTTTTATCCTACCAAGAGAAAGAAATTGACTGCACCAGGGTTGATTTATTCATGTAGAATAAACACTGTCTCAGGTTGTCTACAGAGTGAAATGTAGATTTAAGACACTTACACAGAGAGACAGTGGCATCCCAAGCCTAGAGGTCGAGGGTTGGGGGAGGGGGGCCCATCGGTCCTGTGGATCTGCGCAGCTCTCCATCCCCCCCATACAGGCACACGGCTAAGCCTCGGTGGTCCTTCGAGGCGGCATTTTTAGGGAACAAACAACTTACGCTGAGAGGAAATTAACCTTCCCCAAGCAACAGTGGTAAATAGATAAGTAAGCTGGCAGACATAATATATGTATGCTTAGCATTAGAAGCCGAGGAAGAAATACCAAGTCAATTGTTTTTCAAGACAATTAGGCAATACTCAGAGGCAAACCAGGAAAACGAAATCTCTTTTTTTCTCATTACTGCACCGCAAAATGTAAAAGACTGCCTATCTGCAAAGCCAGCAGTGAGAACATTTTCAGAACAGCAATCTCACCCTCCAAGAGCTAACTACCGTATTTATAGACAAATTTCCAAATGAATGTTAAAGATGCACCTGCCGGCTGCCCCTAGCCCTAAAGACAGGTGAGTGTGGGTCACAGGTGGGGTTCAAGGTAGTGCTCTGTCCTCTCTGATGTCATTTCTTTCCATTTGGAACTAATGAGTTCTCTGAGAACTGGGCAGGCCTGATCCGCCAGGTATGAATCAGTCCCAGAAGCCTTATGTTTGCACAGCATTCTTCAGGTCACAAAGAACCTTCATACTCTCACCTCCTGTGCAGCTTATGACCATGACCACAAGGTAAACAAGGCCAGGATGATGGTCTGCATTCAGCAGAGAAGGCAACAGAAGTTCAGAGAAGTTACTAAACCAATAATAACTTTCTTACCCAGAGGTAAGGCCCATGGCTCCCACCAGACCTCTGCTGGTTTCCCCTTTCTGGAGACATACCAGCATTAGGTGTAAGGTGCTGACCGGGGGTGGGGGTGTTGGCCCATCAGTCCTGCCTCTGACCTTTCAGAATATGCCCACTCTCTCTGTCTTAGATCCGTCGCTTATAAAATGAGAACAACCTCCCAACCTGATGGAGTGATTGAAGAGAGCAGCTGAGAGAAAACACAAGGAGGCCTCGCTTATAGGGAGGGCTGTCAGACAGGAACCCTATACGCAGAGGCAGAAGCCCCAGGGAGCACTTTTTCTCATGATCGCCACCCCTCCCTGCCACTGTTTATGTGCACCAGGCTGCAAGTGTCTCCCACCTGCCTGTCCCGGTCTCCACCTCCTGTTCCACTCCTCATCTGAACACCCTCTTCCCATTGCTAGGCTAGGTAGACAAAGACACCAGCTGAGGAGGACAGAGCCCAGTCAATGAGGAGCAGAGTGGATTGGGCAAGGACCGTACATGTCACTGGGGAGGTGAAAGGAGGAGTCTTGTGTGTGTCCCCGCGTGTGCATGTATATGAGCACGTGTGTGCACACTCGCACACACACACACACACACACACACACGTGTGTGCCCACTATGACAGCATGAGCAAACTAACGATGAATCTATACAGGCCTCAGTAGGTGAGTAAGTCCCAGGAGCTTTCAAATATGCAGATGTTGACTTAAAAATTCCAATGCCCTCCTATATTATTTTTCCATGGTCTCCTAGCTGTGGTATCTGATGCAAAGACCTGAGTGCTTCAGGGAGGCTTTAAGGCCAAGGACAAGGGTCAGGGAGAGTGGAGTGAAAAGCCCTAAAGCACACTGTGTTCATGTGCGTTTTGTGTCGGTTGTGGCTGTTGTCGGGGGGAGGGGTGTGGGGTGACCAAACCTGAGACTAGCTTCTTAACAGCATGAGAGAAAGACTACCAATGTTATATACTGGAGGGAAAGGGACCCGCGTAGTAGAAGAAGAGGAGAGGAATATGTCAGGAAAATGTGAGTTAGAAAGGGAGGGACACCCCAGCAAAATGACGGGAGAGCTGTAGAGCCTACCGTTACACAATGGGGACCAAGGGAGGAAGAGCTGCAAGTCCATGTGGGCAGAGACACGCACCCCTGAAGACCGCACGCTGGCTGGCTAACCTGGCCAGGACCCCAGCGGAGGCTGTCCTCCCCAACCACTCACCTGACAAGATTTTCTAGCTGGGCAATGTGGATGTTTCCAAAATGGCGGGACTGGGAGAAAGAAAGAGGTGAGCACTTAAAGCTTCCCGGGGGGATTTTTTCTTGTTTTGTTTTTTTGCTTTTGCTTTTTTAAAAGATTTTATTTATTTATTTGACACAGAGACATACAGCGAGAGAGGGAACACAAGCAGGGGGAGTGGGAGAGGGAGAAGCAGGCTTCCCGCGGAGCAGGGAGCCCGATGCGGGGCTCGATCCCAGGACCCTGGGATCATGACCTGAGCCGAAGGCAGATGCTTAACGACTGAGCCACCCAGGCGCCCCTTCCCAGGGGGAGGTTGAGGAATTGGTGACACCACAAGGAGGTCCAACGGGGAAATGACCGATTCCTGACAGCTCTCCCGAGCGCACAGGGAGTAACCAGGCCTGGACAGGGACCCATTTCTACATGGCTGAGGGACAAGGACGCTAAAAGAGAGAGTCAGAAAGGAAGGTCCCAAGTTAGATGGTGGTAAGAAGAACAAACAGGGCTGCTGAACGAAAAGACCATCATTCTGCGTTCGACAATTGTCAGGGAAAACACAGATACACACATACACTCACACACACATTCATTAAAGAGACCGCAGACAACTCAACCACCTAAAGTACTTTCAAACTCCACTTGGGAGCGATCCTCAGCAAGGATCACAATCTGTGCAGATTGAAATGACAATTAAAACGTTAATTTTTTTAAAACCCACGAATGGCACTTTGGGTCTTTATGGCAAGTTGTCGGGTGCTACAAAGAGCTCATCTTTCCTCTCTCTCCCTTGACAACCCAGAAATATCTGTCACTCTTGTCCCTGTGGCTACAACACTGATATAACAAGAAACAAGGGAAGAGGTGAATCTCTCCCCAGACTCTCATCCAGGGAAGCTAAGGGAGGCTGAATGAAAAAGGATAGAAGATAACCAGAGTGGTGTGCGTCTAGTGCTATCGATTGTGCGTCTGTCTCCAACATCACTCACCGGAATGGCGGCAGCCCCGAGGAAGGGCGCAGGACGCTTCCTTCTGCTAGGGAGGGCTCTGTGCTTACGGGCCCCATGTGTGCCAGCAGTGGTGGGCAGAGGGACTCTCAGGGACCGGTTCCTTGGCCCTCTTCCAGGCTCCAGTAATTTGCTGAGTTTAAGTGTCAATGGTTTTTAATTAGCACCTGAAAGTTTTTTGAAAATGCAAAGTGCCGGGTGGGCAGTTCAAATAAATGCCAGTGTAATACAGCCCAGTAAGCAAGTAGTAAGAAGTGAAAGTGGAAAAAGAAATAGTTAATTAGGTAACTATTAGGGATAATAGATGGAAGTAATAAAAATTTGGAGTTGAAAGGAACTAAAGATTCCTAGTACAGTTTTCCCCAAAGTATAGGATTCATTCCAATGTTAGGATGACAGATGACATTAGACGGTCCAGAAAATGCTGTAAATGACACAAGGATGGGTTATTAAATAATATCAAATTACACTGTGAGAAAGTTAGTCCTGCTTCAATCTCTTTTTAACTCTTCTGAGCACCTCAAAGAAAGTCTTAGTTGGATGTTACTGTGTCTTTAACACTTTCCTAACTCTTGCCAAGCTCCCTTTTTAACGAAAAGAGACCAAGCTTCAGGTGGAGCGACAATGATCTGGCCAAAGCATCTAGCAAGAATTTCATCTCATTGTTTGGTTTTCATTTTATCTATTCCTTCATCTATTTTTATATCCATTTGTTTTAATGATCTAAGGCTTCTTTAAAAATAAATTTATCGAAATGAAAACCTAGCCCGTTGGGAAACAATGGTGCAAACACGTTACACAAAAAGGACGCGGCTGATGAAGATGGCATGAATAAGACTGGACTTTGGAGAGCAGAGACGTTGGGCCCAGAGCAGTAAATGACTTGCCCAAAGTGGCACATTCGGTTGGTGTCTTCCACTCCTGCCACTGGGCCCCTATGAAGAAGGAGAGGAGGAAAAGTCAGCCTCATGCAAAAAGCATGCGGAGCTCAGAGAAACCACAGGACTCCTCTAAAGCTCTAGTTCCCAAGATTCTCAGTAGGAGTCAGTCCCTCCTTCTCAGGCCAAGAAATTTACCACCAAGACTCAATTGACCCCCACTGGGGTGCATCACGTGGCAGTCACAGAATTAGTCACATTGCCTCATTTTCTTTTCCTTCTCCATCCATTTCCTAGATCCCTGGGAAATAACAAGTGAGCTCAAGCCAAGATAGCTCTCAGATGGAAAAACAGACACCATTACCCTACACTCTCTGGTCCATTCTCCAAACCCCTGGTGTTCTGAATGTTCCAAAGAATGGTCTAAGTACAGGATTTGGGGCCTCCAGAGGGCTAATCACCACCTTTCCACATGGCAGCTGTACGTGACCAGAATGCAAAGTGGAAAGTAAAAGTCCACCCTCATGCGGCCTGCCATGCATCACATTCATATACAACTGCATCTTGATGGATGCAGCAAACACAGCCTTCTATGTCTGTCACGGCCCCAGTGACCTTTCAGATCCCTGAGTTAAAGGGACCATTAGTCATCTTTATGTACAGCTTCTGATGACAGGTCTGCATGATAAAGCCAGAGACACCCTGATGAAGTAAATAATTTAGCTCCATCCATAATCACCTGCCATTCCCAAATCCTAATGCTTTTCCAGGGACTGCTTCCCCAAACCAATGAAATAATGAGTCCCTTATTGATGATGCCAGGGCAGCATAAACTTTATGCAGAAGCTAAATGGCATCCAAGAGCATATGAGTTTTAAGGAAGAATATGAATGAGGGACACTTTCTTACACCAGGCTCTGCACACACAAGCCTGTCACACATTTCCATTTTTTAATTAATGGGTATTGTTCACTGGCCACCTACTATGTGCCACGTGTCCTTGGAACTTACACACATTATTTTGTTTAACCTTCCACAAAGCCTTGCAAGATGGCTGTCAGTATCTCCATTGTACTGAGAGTCAGAAATCAGCTGAGTAGCTTGCTGAATGTCACCTCAATAGCAAGTAGCAAGGCAGTAAGCCATTCTAAAATTTTGCTGGAACCAGGGAGTAAGAACAAGGGAGAGAAAGAAAGAATGACCACATGGCAGAGTTGGGGTGTGAACTGTAATTAGTGTCACTCCATCCATACTCCTTCTACTGGACCTCACTACTACTCTCTTAGTGAAGAAGCCTGGTTAAGGGAGAGGGGGCTGCTTCTTGATACATTTGCTGCATCTTGTTTCCTGACAACCCCTTTTCCTGATGTTGGGCGTGCAGGACATTTGAAAGAGTATGTGAAATCCCAATGACACCCACTTCCCTTCTTGGGGTATGGTCAGAGTGTAGGCTTCATGAGAGTCTCAATACATCTTCCAGTGCTGTGTCTTGAATTCAAATGATTACTTCCCAGAAACATACATAAGGCCAGGAAATTCCAGAAAGCAAATAGTATTGGCTAACTGCTTTGCAAAGAGAGCAACAAGGTAGCACTGGACAGTTCAGTCTATCTGAGACTAGTCTGAGACCAGTTTCTACCTGATGGGTGTGTATCTGCCCATGGCTTTGGCATCTCCCAAGCCATCAATCTGAAAATCATCAAAAGCCCATGAATTTATTAAGCCAACTTACTCAGTACAACTAATGAACACAATAATGGTGTTAAGATGGTGGTGGTTTAGGTAGAATTTTCTCCCTTACAATTTAATTGAGATATCATCATTAAAAAATCAATAGCTATATAGTCATATTGTTAAACGCTGTCAAGGAGGTAAGAACTGAGAAGAGATGGCTGCTATTTTTCAGTTGGGGATGACTCGTGCTGGGGTACAGTCTGAAAACTCAGGTTCCCTCCCCTGCTCCCACAGTGACCAGCCTGGCACACTTGTGCAAGTCGCCTGACCCTACTGTCAACTTTCTGAGCCTCAGATCCGATGCTTATAATAAAATGGCAATCACAACGCTTGTCCTGACTCTCTCCTGGTCTTCCAACAAGGCTCTGTTAAGGATTAAGTTGTGCTTCCCCAGAACTCATAGGTTAGAGCACTAAGTCCCAATGTGACTATGTATGGACACAGGGCCTTTAGGGAGGTAATTAAAGTTAAGTGAGATCATAAGGGTGAGATCTTAACCTGATAGGACTGGTGTCCTTCTTAGAAGAGGAAAAGACACCAGAGAGCTCCCTCTTGATGCACACACACACAGGGAAGGCCACGTGAGGACACAATGAGAAGGTGGCCATCTGCAAACCAGGAAGAAAGACCTTACCAGAAACAACACTGACAGCACTTGATCTTGGACTTCAAATCTCTAGAACTGTGAGAAAATATATTTCTTTTGTTTAAACCACCCAGTGGGTAGTATATGCTATGAGAGCTCAAGTAGACTAATACAGGGTCCAAAGAGATGAGGTATGAAAAGAAATGTAAAGTTACCTACAGATGTAATATTTGTATGTATATGTAATATTGTGTGCCTGGTGTCTGAGGTCAGGTTGTAAGGGAGAAATGGGGAGGTGAAGGGGCAGAGAGGGCACATTTTGACTCCTCCATTGGAGGTGAAGGGCACAAGAACAGGGGAGTAGCTTGGGGATTCAGCAAAGTGGAGAGATATTTGGGAGGATGGGTCAAGGTACTTCCCATGAGTACCTATAAGAGATGTGGAAAGGACAAACCCGTGAGGCATTTATAAATAGTATCCACATTGGGGCACTGTGAGCTTGAGTCATTTCTCAAGAGAAGGGGATTAGAACAAATTTAATAGTCCTTCTAAACTGGGTGTTCCCTGAATCCAAAGGCTATGCAATATGGAAATTTCAGGTCTTCCGGTTTGTGACTCCCTGACAGGGCAGGAGATTGGATTAATTATTTGCTTCACACAAGAAATATCTTATTCTTCTCTTAACACAAACTGATTTCACACCAGGAGGTAAATCTGAAGCACAAAAGCAGTAAGACCAAGCAGAGGATGGATGGCAGACTGAGTTGTAAGATCTGTAACCTCTCTGTTTCTCTAATCGCCGGTTCCCATCTGGATTGAACATGCATGGTGTTGGTGATTCTCTTCTCCTCCCTCAAGGCTACATGTCTCATTGCATAAATGAAGTCCAGGGTAAGGCACTGGGGGAAAGACTGGGTTTGAATCCCAGCTCAGTCACTTACGAGGTGTGGGACCCTGGCAAGTCATTTAACCCTTTCAGTCCTCAGTTTTCTTACCTATCTCATGAGGCGGATTGAGCCAGGATGTGCCTGTCTGGGGTATATGCAAAGCCAGCCTGGCTTCCCACGCCCACACCCGGGGCAGACAGAATCAGTCCTGGCTCTCATTTCCATGGAGCTCAGATAAGGAGAGCACAGGGAAGCCTCAATCGGTGGGTTCAGTTGGCACAAGAAATAAAATCTATTTAACTTCCTGGGTTAGCTAGATGATGTCTAAGTCCCTTCCAGTTCAAATGTTTCCAGATTCTGTGATGCGAATGTGGTAAAGCTATGGCACAAAGTAAAGGCTTGGGGAAAATGTAGAAGATGCAAGAAAAAGAAAACTGAAGGTGGTAGGTGGAGATGCAGATGAATATGAAGGATGACAGGGCAATTCTCTGTTTTTAAATGGCCATAATTCAGGTCCTCCATGCCTTCTTGTGCCTGCCAGGTGTTTGCCAGGATGGGTGCAGGTGCATGAGGGAAGGAGAAGACCCAGAAGGCTGCCACGCAGTCCCCACCCACCCAGCTCCCCTCTGCATATCTCACGCCGCTGGGCCCATCACAGCTACACGTGACAAACCCAAGCACACGTAGGCAAAGCCTGCAGGGGGAGCATGACAGTCAGGGGTGTGCTGGTAAATGTGTGGCAACTGGCTTTAGCACGATGAGAGGAGATAAGCTCTGGTTTGTAGCATTTGCCGATTTTGGTGGCATAACTATTCCCACTATTGTTAATTTCTAGCTACCAACAAGAAATCACTGGACAGTGTTTGGACCGTCAGGGGTATGGGTGAGCTGCACTCTAACACAGCGATGGGGGAGGGAAATGAAAGACCACTAACACCTGCTGAGTATCTTCTATGCCTCACTCACCCTAAGAATTTTACATTATTATTCCATATATAGATCTATACATAAATATCCCATTCCTGTTTATATGGGGTTTCAGATTAAATTCCATTTGCTTTCTACCAAATGTAAGTGTAATGGTATCACCAGAATGATGCTTGGCTCCAGGAAGCAGAGGCCCAATGAGGCACAAAGAACTGATTAGCTGATGTGGCTCGGCCAATTCTGGCTGATGGGGCCAAATGAAGGGGAAGGAGGCCAACCGCTGGGAGACCTCCACCCCTCATGTCTTTCAGAGCCTACCACCCCTCCCACTTGTCCCTGGTTGTTTTTCCTCCCATAACAGCTCCTGCCTGGGCTTCATGTATTCAGCACATATGTATGGGTCACTTACTATGCATTAGGCACTGAGCTGGCATGGGGCTGTGCTCACACACACATCTAAACACACATATACACAAGCTAGGAGGGGAGACAGGCATAAATATGACAATGGAATAGGTGCACAGTAGAGTCTGGTCTCCCTCTCGGGTCCCATCATCTACTCAGCAAATATTTATAAAGTGTCAGTCCTGCTATTTATCCAACAATCTCTTTGCCCAGCCATGATAAGCCAGGTTCTCTATTAGGTAGAGTGACGGCACACATAAAGGAGGAATCAACTTCTCTTTGGTGGATTTTCTTGGGTGGATCTTCTTGGGTGGGAGCTGAGCAGGGTCTTGAAAGATGAGTAGAATGAGCATCACTGGTGAAGAGATGACAAGTGCAGTTGCATACAGGGGTTAGAAACCCGGCTGTGGGAGGGGCATGTGATTCTGCCATGGGCTAAGGAAGCAAAGACACAGTCTCTGCCCCGAAGGCGCTCACAGTCTTTTGGGAGAGACCGATTTCCAGTTATAATGGCAGAGCCCCCTCACAGAGAAAATGCGTTCAAGTTCACACAGGCACACGTGCCCACGCGCACACGCACACACGCACACACGCACACATACACCCCTCACTAATGGGCTCATGCTAGGTACTGATATTGGGTCAACTTGGTCCTGATTTGAATCCTGCTAGGGAACCAAAAATCACATATGCCACAATGTGAAGCTTAAGAGGTAGAGACAAATTCATGGGACTTCAGATCGGAAGACATTATTTTTGGATGAAGACATTATCAGGGAAAACTTCATAGAGGAGGTGATGGAGGATCGAGGAGCATCCCAGCAAACATGGTGATTCTGGGCACAGCACATTCACGCCTTCCTCCAGCCTGCATTTGCTGGGCACCATCTGAGAGTTCCCCACTGCACCAGAAGTCAAAGGAGACACAAAGATGTCTCTTCTAGGCTCCCCCAGCCTTTGGTCAGCATGCTCTTTCTTATATTTATGAGGTGAAGGTGCCAATCATCCCTTTCAGTCTGGCCAGCAAGCTCCAAAGACGGGCAGAGCAGAGATGTCACAAGCTAGAATCTCCGGGCACTAAGGATGGGGGTGTAAGATGAATTAGGGAGTGAAGAGTGGAGGAAAGGCAGCAGGCCAAAGGAGTAACCCTGTCGAGGGCTCAAGGTTGAATACATGTTCTTGTTACACCAGAGGCAGGGCGGCAATGTCTCTCTCAACAGTCTACTGAATTCATAACTTAGATGAAAAACAAGTGTAAAAAATAAAAGGTCGCCTGGCTGGCTCAGTTGGGAGAGCACACAACTCTTGATCTCAGGGTCATGAGTTCAAGTCCCACACTGGGCATGGAGCTTACTTCAACAACAACAACAACAAAAAATAAAATAAAATAAGATCCCTTCCTTAAAAATACATACATCCATATATACACCTCCTAGAACTTGCAGGGATATGGGCATACGTTTCCTCATGAAACAAGAGAATCCCCGCCCCTGCACAGATAATGCCTCACTGTAATAAGACCAACTTGTGACCTGTAGACCGGACCCTGAACCCTGCAGCATGCTCTCACGGTACCCACACCTGCCCACCCCATGTCTCCCATCTAAACTAGCTGAGCATGTTCTCCTCGTGGGAACTTTAATCCACAATTGTGTGGCAAATAGCTGTTATACTGTCAGTCCCATAAGCAGGTGCCTAGGAAAGCTCCTTCTATAACTCATATCCAGAACTAATAGAACTTTAGTGAATTGAATTCTATTAAGTCTTTCATGTCTCTAAGTCTATCAAGGCTTTCATGGTTGAAAGAAACTTAAGGAGAGAAAGAAAGGAAAAGTTAATGTTTCCAGAACATCAGAGAGTTGCCTCTCTAAGCATCTCTCTAGAAGTCTGAGGCCACACTTCTGCCACTGTGGTGCAAGGGAGCAATAAATGTGCAGCTGACGCCCTCCTCAGAGCTAGAGCACAGGCTCGGGGTCATGAATGAAGAAAAGGAAGACAACAGCTCCCACTGCAATGAGTGTCAGGCATGGCTCCAAGCTCACTACATATGTTAACTCCACAATAACCCTAGGAGGGAGGTGTACTACTATTATCCTATTTTACAGATGAGGCACTGAGGCCCAGCAAGGCTAATGTTACCCTGTACCTGCTATAAGCAGAGGAGCTGTGATTCCAACCGAGGCACCTCTGCTTAAGAGTTAAGAGTCAGACATGCCTGAGCCTCAATCCTGGGTCTGCTTTACTAGCTGCAGGAACTTAAGTTAGTTATTCTCTGAGCCTCCTCTGTGAAATGGGATCAATACTATGCCATAGGATTGGTATGAGAACCACATGCAATTAAATGCACATAATAGCACCTGGCAACTAGCAAGCTATCAGTACAGGGAAAAGTTAGTGGCTATAGGGGCTGTAGTTGTGCCTCAGAGTCATAGAATGTCAAGCCGTAGAGACTCTCTAATCCAAACTGGAAAAAGTGAAAGGATTAAATAATAGATGAGTAGGTCCAACCCACTCATTGTTTCTGCTGTGTTGCAGGCTATTAGTGGAAAACAAGAAAAATCGAGAGGGCTGAGTTGTGTCTGGAACCTCAGATATTCCTAATGCCACAGTCTCAATTTAAGTCACTTAAAAACTGTGACTTTGGATAAGTTACTTAGGCTTCTTAGCCGGCATCTCCCTCTCTGCCAAATGGGGATGACGATAGCCCACTTGCAGGGTTGGGAGGATGAGTCAAAGTCTGTGTTTAACACAGTACCTGGCATTTCTGTATAAAAACACTACTAACTCCTCTTGGTACACACTTTAAAAGAAATCAACGAGTAGCAAAAACTTTCTGGCCTCCTGAACACCTTCAAAAGCTCTCCCTCCAAAGGCCAGAGCTGTGGGCACCCATCAGGTAAATGCAGCCACCCCACTGGACCCCCTGGACTGGTAGCCCTGGTTGCACACCACTTCACAGACAATCTTGTTTATCTCACAGGGTTTTGTGTGTATGTTGTTGTTGTTGTTGTTGTTGTTGTTTTATTTTGTTCTCATTTAAATCAGCTTCCAACACTTAAAAACAGAGAGCTTTCGTGTATGGCTCCAGATCCCCATAGGGCAAGAGTCAGCCTCTGCTTGCCTTCTTTTGTTGAAGCCAGTTGTCCCATTTTTTGAACTGGGTTTTTTTCATTCTTTCTATTTCATTGCATAAACTGCCTGCGCCTATAGGCATCTAAATTTGTGACTTCTTTGGAGTATATTAACATTTTCTATGTTTCTACAGATTTTTGTAATGTTTTTAAAAACAAAAGGGAGGAAGCAAGAGCTATGCATCAAAGTCTTTGAGGGACCCCACTACTCCTGGTCGACCATCTGTTTAATCCGAACAGTTCTCTTTGTTGGGACCCAGAAGGCGAGGGAGGCACCTGGACCCTGAGCTGGCGGCCCCTCTTGCACTGGTCCTTCTCCAAGACAGGTTTGCTCTTGGAAGCCTTTTGCCACTAGACCTCAGAAAGGTCTCCCTTATGTGACTCAGAGAGGAGTCCATGCAGAGTTGCATGCAATCAACTGTTTTAATGAATAATATTAAGTCAGTAGTGCCACCATTAATTCATGAAATAAGGATATAATTAAAGATCGAGGAAATAGAGTACAAGAGCGGGTTGGCCAGATGGCTCCCTCCCACCTCCTGTCCATGTCCCCCCAAACTTTTTCATCCTGATGTAATCCTGAAACACTCTGTCCCCAGACTGAGCCTCTGAATACCCACACGACACACTCTTTCTCCTGGCTTTGTGTTGGAAAAGCCTGAGCAGTCCACAAATGTTTAGTTGCCAGCCTGCTATCAAAGCATCACCAAGAATTTGAAAGGAAGTCAATAGCTTTAACCACACTGTACAGAGGAAGAAAAAGAAACACAGTCTGGGGAGTAGGCGGAAGAAGGCCACACAGCCGATAATATTTGTGTCTGGACAGACCCTATCTCTTCAGGGTTGGAGGCAACAGTGAAAAACTGTTACTAATTTCATCAACAAACACATATTGTGAGCCTGCTGTGATGACTGTAGATTCTTTGAGAATATGTAGAATTCTTAACACATGGCCCAGGCCTAGTGAAGAAAACAAGACAAATCCACATGAAACATTAAGTAACGTATTCGTTCATTCAGGCAAGCATAAATAGCAGGGCTATTTGCAGACAGATGGGCCCCCTTCCATGTGGCTGGGTGGCCCTGAGCAATTCTCTTCCTTTCTCTAAACCTGTTTCCCCCTCTCTAGCAGAGATAAAAATAATCCCTGCCTCTTGGTATTGTTGCATTGAGATAGTGATATATCTGAAAGCACTTTGTAAACAGCAACCTCCTAATCCAATATAGCTCATTATTATTATTAGTAGTAGTAGTAGTAGTGAATACCTACTGTGGACAAAAGAACATGCTCAGCGTGTGGAGAACATAAGATTAATCAGAAAGACTATTCTGCAAGGGAATACTAACTATACCCTAGTAAAAAGGCTTTATAAGAGAGTCATCGCCACAGGAAAGATGCTGAGAACAGCTCAAGTTCCAGAGAGGGAACTGGGCACTGCTGCCCAGTGTCGGAAGCAGGCCCTGGCTGCGAGGTGCGTCCCCCTGGGTTTGTGGCCTGTGCTGCACCAGCTGGCTCTGCGACCTTGAGCCACTGGCTGGGCCTCTCTGTGCCTCTGACTTCTCATCTGTAAAATGAGGGGGTTGGATTCAATTATCTGTAGGGCTCCTCCCAGCTTGACAGGCTGTGATGTATGGTCTATGAGGGGCTGGGCCTTGAAAGCTGAATCAGATTTCAGTAGAGGAGTGGGAGCTCATAAATAAAGGTACAAGGGCAGAGGCAGGAATATATAAGAGAGAGGGAGTGATAAAAAGGGCTGACATTTATTGAGTGCCTACTTTGGGCCCTGTTTTAAGTGTTATGTGTATTAACTCATTAAATCCTCACAACAACCTTACAAGGTAGAAAAAAAATGATCATCCCTCTTCTGCAGGGGACAAGACAGAGGCACAGGGAGGGTATAACTTGCCCAAGGTCACACAGCTTGGGGAAGGGCAAGGCCTGGGATTCGAGCCAGGCAGTAAGACCCCCTTGCCTGCGTACACAACACCTAACCACTAGAATAGATTACACAGCAAGCAGTGTGATGGCGGACAAAGCGTAAAATGAATATGCAGTGTGAGTGTAAGATGGTATCTTCTCTAGTGGTCCTTTCTGCTCCCCTGAGCAACAAGCCTGGGGCCATGTCTTCTGCCACTGGTCTACCTAGCCAAGCACTCTATCCCCACAGAGTGGACAGCTAGGCTGGAAAAACTAAGCCCTTAATAATGGAGAGTCAGAAGGGGAAGTGTGGTTTGAGATCATCTGCCCAAACTCTCCTCCATGAATATTTTACTGATTTGGCCACGGAAGCCTCGGAACATAAGTGACTTTCCCAGGGATGGATGGATGGATGGATTCATTCATTCACTCATTCATTCAAAGTATCTCCTAAGTGGCTTGTACTGTGGAAGGCCATGAAGTTGAGGGCTGAGCTAAACACAGATTAAACAAACGTAATAAAGAGCAATAAGTCCTCTGATGGGGAAATAGAGAGGACACTGGGAACTGGGAGCTGGTGACTTTCACTTAAGGCCAGGGGACTATAGACGATGCTTTGCTTTCCACAGAGAGTTAAGTTTAAGCTGAGCTCTTAGGGGTGGGTTATTTAATTATAAAGAAAGCAAGGAATGAAACCAAAAACCAAGTACCCTTGGCCTGTCCTCCTCAGGCTTTGTGTCAGAACAAACTGTTTCCTCTCACTATCCGGCATTTTGCTGCAGAGAACAAAGTGCATTACAGATACTCTCTTGGCTCACCAACCTCCACGTGCAAAGGCAGGGAGTAAGAATTATTATTCCCCTTATTATCTTCTATTACTGTTTGCTTCCATTTTTCCTAGGGTTCTGAATTTGTAAAACAGACTGGAGTTTTGATGTGACCTGGATTATACAAACACCTGCGTGGATGTCACTGCTGTTTTCTCTCTCCAAGAGAAATTACTGCAAGTGTGTGTGTTTGAACCAACTTGGTCATTATGCCATTTGAGTTTTTCTCTTTTCCATGTCCTATTTTTAGATTTCTTCTCCCATTTCCCGAGCTCTATTAGAATAAGGTTTTCATTTTAATCACGCTCTCTGGGCAGGCCAAATTTAGGCATAATGAAAACAGAAAGTGTTATGCAAAATGAGACGGTAGAGGAAGCCCGGCGAGGCGCGTGCACTGCATCTGCAACACACGCTGGCCCCGAACAGCGAGCAGGTTGCCCAGGCTGGCTGAGCTCAGGAGCCTGACGCTGCGCCTGCTGTTCTCCCCTAAAGCAAGACAGCCCATTAGCGCTCCAAGAATATTCTGCTGCATGAGTAATGCAGCTCTGAGCTGCTCTGTCCCCAGTCTCTCCAGCAGCCCTGCAGCAGATAAAGGGTTTGGCAGTGCCTGGCCCAGTGTGGGGTGGCAGGGAAATGAGGCAGGTCTGGTCCTGGGCTGGGTAGGGCCTCAGGATGTCCCTAGGAAACTGCAGATTTACCCCTGGGGACTTGGTTCTACACCCTAGCTGCACATGAAAATCACCTGGAGGGTTCGGAAAGCCTCTGCTTCCCCCAAGAAGCCACCGCAGATCAAGGGAATCCGAATATCTGAGGGTGGAAGGTTTTGCTTCCATTTTTGTTTTCTTTAACATGTCCACCCTCTGCTCCACCCCCACCACAGGATACTAAAGTCCAGCCAAAGTGGAGAACCTCTGTTCCAGGACAAGAACAGGGAAAGGGGAGGGACGTCTTATCACTCAGATTGTAGTTGCCTACCCCATCAGCTGGGAGCTTGTTAAAAAGGCAGACCCTCAGCCCCCAACCAGAACACACAGAATCAGAATCTGCATTTGAACAGGTTCCCATGGACTCCAGGAAATTCACATTCACATTATGATCTGAGAGACATTGCCTCATTGCACTGTATTTTCATCCAAGGCTGTATGTAAAGCCACTAGGACTTTCGTCTAAGAGCCCGGATTCAGGAGTCAGACAATGCGGGGATCAAGGCCACGGTGTTGCCTACTTGGCTTTGCGTGTACTCTATAACCTCTTTGTGTTTCCATTTCCTCACCTATAAGATGAATTCCAGCATTTAATTCACAGAATTGTTGTGTGAAAGGAATTAGTTACTACTGCTTGAAACAGTGCCTGTCTCACTGTGCAGATTCTCCGCGGGTTATGAACTCTCACCCCGAGGGGGGTGACTGGCTGAAGACCGAGACTCCCACTCACCCAGGAGTTTTCACATCCCCCGATCATGCAGGAAAATTATGCACCCTACAGAAACTGGTGTGACCCACTGGATGGCAGCATTTACGTCAGGGCACATGTTGCCGCAGCGTGAGGATGAAGGTACCTTTGTTCCCTTTTGCTCCAGTGACTAGAGTCCCCACAGTGAACAGGACACAGAAAGATGCTACCAGAGATGACAGTTTGCCCTGTACCATTCCCACTCCCTGTAATGCTACCCTCCGTGGACCAGAAGTCACCGCGTCTTCCTTGGAGTTGGGCCGTGTTGCAGACGAGGAACAGGCAGTTCCAGTACCCACACTCACCTGGCATGAAGACGGGAAACACCCGTCCCTATGAGTGGGTGCCTTGGGTGACAGGCTGCGGTGGTTTTTAATCCAGCCACAAATTCTTTGACACTCCTCTCTTTAAGAGATGGAACTTGATTCCTCTCTCCTTGAAAGTGAGCAGGAATTAGTGACTCACTTCTAGTGAACAGAATGTGGTGGAAGTGACAGTATTTGACTTGAAAGATTAGACTGAAGAAGGCACTGGAGTTTCCTCCTTGCTGCCACTTAGACCACTTGCTCTGGGGGAAGTCAGCTACCATGCCGTGAGCTCAGTCAAGCCATCTGAGAACGAACTGAGTCCAAGCGAGTAGGTCGTCACGGAAGGAGATTCTCCAGCTACAGTCAAGCCTCCAGGTGGCTGCAGCCTTGACCAACAACCTGACTGCAACCTTGGGAACCACTCCGAGCCTGAAGCATTCAGCTAAGCCGTTTCTAGATGTCTGACCTGCCAAAGCTCTGTGGTATAGTAAACGTTTGTGGCACCACAGGGAACCATGTGGAACCAAGCTATGTCCTTCCTCTGGAGACAGAGGAAGATGAGGAAGGCACCCCCTCCACCCCATTGTCCACCCTCTCCCCACTTCCTTTGCATTCTCTGTTACCATCCCCACCTCAAGAATCGAACTCTTGGGAAAACTGTGAAAGGACCAGCACTGACCTTGACAAATTTCTCTTATACAGAACATCAAGTGAAGAAGGCCTGACCTGAACTTCTGGACCAAGGGGGCCTCTTGGTGAGAAGTTCTAATCCCTGAGACTCAATCCTCCTTCCCTGACAGGCCCAAGACCAACCCCACAAACGTGAATGAAAAGGAAGCCAGCCCCATCCCCAGCCCTGGCCACCCACACTGATGAAGTACATCTGGAGGGGAGTACTGGGGTGCTCGATTCCTCCAGACCACTTGGCTCCTGACATCTTCCTGGCACTAAATGGAAGAGCTCTGGAGTGCATCTCGCAGGCTGGATTGTCCTAGCCTCCCTCTGTTGTTCCCATTCCTCAAACTTGAGGGAAGAGAAGGAAACTCAATCTCCTGCTGCTGGCCATGATTAAGTCTCAGCAAAGGGAAATCAGTCTTGCCTGAACTACCCCCCTCCTCACAGTCGCCCTCCTAAAGATGAGCACAGACAAGGGATTTGGGGACTGACAGACAACCCACTCCAAGATAGCTGTCCCACACGTTCTCCTGACATTCCGCATGGCTTGTTGGGAAGTCAAAGGGACTCAGGAAGTTTTCTCAGTCCTGGTGTACTTAGGGTCTAAGCCTCAAATCAGGGCTTCCTCTGCAGGAAGAAATAACGATAATGTCTGGAATTTATACTGTCTTTTTCCTCAAGGGGTCCACAGGATTTTATGCACATTTTCCCAGTAATCCAATAGTCAACTTCTATCTAACAATCCAAGAAGTCAACTTCTAGGCCTTAAATACCTTCTGATTCAGCAAAGAGAGGAACCAGTGCACAGAAAGGCGAGTGGTTCCATGTCTCCCCACTCTCCAAGGAGGAGATCTGGAATTCCACCTGGTTAGTCTTGGACCACTACCGAGAATCTGCTGGTGGTTTACAGGACCATCCTAGGGAACTAAAGGACCAGGGCAGTTAGGCAGAGGGAAGACAAAAGGAGAACCATCTCTCAGCCAGTGGAGGGCAGGGGAAATGTGAAACTGGCATGGCAGAATCTAAATTCTGACCATTGGCTGGGGGGCACCATCCTGGCCTCATGAGTAGTCAAAAGTCATTGTCTATTAGCTCATAGGTTGCCTCACTTCAGCGTGGTCAGGGCTATGATTTAGTGACTGATGCCCATCTTGTTCTCTAGGACTTGGGCAGTTTGCAAAAATTGACCTGGAGCCAGTCCCTCTACCTCTCTAAGCCTCAGGGAGGTGTCTCACTCATAAAATGAAGAAGATTTCTCCCATCTCTAAGGTTCTAGAAGTTGACAAATATGAAATCTTTGGTGATACAGCAATGGATACAGGATTATTAGAATAGGCATTGGAAGACCTAGATTCTAGTCTCAGGATATTAGCTGGCTGTGTGCTGTGTGATACTGGGCGAATCATTTGACTTGCCAGAGCCGTGGTTTCCTTGCTTACAATATGAAGCAGCTGGTTATGCTCTCCCTAAGATCCTTCTCAGTTTTGGCCTCTTTCTCTAAATTCAAGGATTGCGTGCAGAAGGAGCTATAGTAGAAAGAGTCTTTTCTAGACATTGACTCCTTTCTTTGCCTCATCTTTTCATCTATCCATCCATTCATTTGTAATGTATTTATTGAGTGCCTCTTATGTGGCCAGATCCTCTGCTAGGTACCCTGGGGAATAACAAAGAGAAAGATGGGCATGGTCCAGTCCATGACTTAATTATAGTCAAGAAAGAGAGGCAGGGAGCTAAATCAATACCACAAAGTGTGTGTGTGTGAAGAGCTAGATGAACGAGAGACCTTGGTACTTCAAGGAATGTGAAGAAAGTCAACAGGGTTGGACCATGAAGTGCAAGGCATTGAGTAATGGCCATGGAAGCTGGGGAACAGCCAGGAGGCAAAACCAAGAGCCTGCTACCCCAGCTTCAGAATTATGTTTTTCTATCTTAAAGAATCCTAGAAGAAATCACTGACTGACGTTAAGCATGTTTGTGATACCACTAGGTTTTTGTCTGGAGAAGATAATTTTGTGTCAAAAAACAACAACAACAACAAAAAACACCACTAGCATGTGGCAGGGACTGGATAAAGAAAGAAACAGGAAATGGTCTCGGAGGCCAGTGCAGGCAGGAGATGACTTGAACGTCCTTGGACCAGGATGGAGATGAAGAAACGCAGAAGCATCTGAGAAAAGTTCAGAAGCTAGAATCAAAACATCAAAAAAAAAAAAAAAAATCAGATGTGGAAATGGTGGGGCTTGGAAGACAGTGATCATTAAGGAAGATTTCTGGAGGCTGGGGCATCAAGACTAGGGCGCCAAGTGGCCCACGGCTTTGTCTTGTGACTCAATGAACACAAAAATCAAACAAAGTAATTTTTCCCTACACAAATGCCCTCCCTAGGGCCCTTTCAGGTGAGAGGCACCCACGTGGGACTGGCTTGGCCTGTGCTGCCCTACCACCCTCTCCCCAGGGCTCTGTCATGGCCCTAGAGTTCCATCGGAGGGACAAACAGACCATAGCTCTGAAATCTACAGAAAGTCTACCTCTCGATCTAGGGTAGTAGAAACCCAACTGCAAAATCCCACACTCTTGGAGGAAAAAAGGAAGACAGAGTGGCTGTGATTTTGTAAGAATTTTTGTGGGTGAAAAATCAGGAAAAAAAAAAAAGGAAATATCCCTGTACTTTTTGGCATTTGGGCTGATTTACCATGGGCCGTGCTATTTTACCATGACAAAAATCTATAATGAGAATTATCAAAACATTCTGAGTTACTACAGACAGCCTTTCTAGTTGAGAAAAAAAAAAAAATACAACCTTAGGTCTTTACCAGGATCTCTCTTTTATTTTCCCCCTCTTCTTCTGTCTCTTTATGTGTCAGGGTTTACCATTCACATACTCAGTCAGTCTTATACAAGCCTCATGCAATATTAAAATGTTTACGCAACCCTTTCTGTGCTTGAAGCAGCAGCGAATGTTCCTGGTGTGCAAGAATGAGGAGAATAATGTTCTCACACTCTCTCTAGAAAAAGTCCGACACCAGCCTGTCTTGCCCTCCATGATTAATCAGAGCAATAAATCAGATCTTGTTCTCCCCAGCTACCGGCATTGGGGACCACCAAGCATTGACTGAGCGCTGAAGGGAGGGCATCACCTGGTTTCTTTGCCGTAAGGAGCAGAGAATTGGACTGGCACTCACAATGCTTTTTATCTAAGCTCATGGCTGCAATCCTACAGGAGCATGTCATGCTGGTATTAGTCAGGTGTCATATTTTAAACCCATTTAAGGGGGCTTGTTAATAGTGCAACATTTCAAAAGGTTTGCTTTCAGCAGCTGTACTCTTATAGGAGATTGATTTCCAAATATATGAATTGAAATCCAAGTTTTGGAGACTAACAGAAAAATCAGTCTCAATCCAGTATCTTTCAAACAATGATTGTAAGATATTTGATGGCACAAATATTGCTAGAAGGAAAAGAAAGGCTTAGAGATATCAAGTAATGGTCTCATAACAGCGCACAGTTCAGAAGCAGCTCTGGATGCATCGTTTTTGCCAAGCCCAGGAAAATTAGAATATCAGAGCTAGAAAGAAAGGCCTCCAAAGTCATTTTATATGTGAGGAGTCAAGGTCCAAAGAGGCTACGGAATTTGTTCAAAATCCCTAATTTGTGGTTCACTGTCTAAAGCAAAACCCCAGTGACCTTCTAAAAAGAAGAGGCAAGCCAAACATTTCTAAAAAGAAACACACTTGCTCCCTGTGGTTTGCTGTGATGATATGATGATCTCTAATGCACGGGTCTTCTCTACTTATGAGCTGCTATCCAATGAGTTCTTTGCAGAATTTACATATTAGAGATGCTTTCTGGGTTTTTTTTTTTTTTCCTTAGTACTTAGTCCAATCTGTCTAGTGAGTTCTTTTGGCTGAGGTCAGGGACTTAACTGGTAGGCTCAAACCCCATCTCAGGTGACTTAATGTCCCCACGAAGAAACCAGTCCCAAAGCCTGAGAAAACTTCCTACCACCGGCTTTGCAAAGGGCCCTGGGATGAAGGATGGATATGACTAAACTAACGCAACTCTACTCTTGGAGCTGAGCTTGTAGATTCTGGCATCCCTCCCAAAATCAGGGAGCTGGGTGGGAAGCAGTCCAGGTCGTTGTTTATAAGGGAAGAGAACAAGGACAGCCCTTACTCTCAGTTCTACTGCATGGAGCTTAAGATTATTACCAAGCAAGGTTGTACATGCTTTAGGCTTGTCACAGTTGTTTTGAGGACATTGATTTAGATACAATCAGATTATAGGTCTATACTTGTATGAGTGATATGGGTCCACACTAAGATCATTTTCACCTACAAGGGAAGTATATTATTCACTAAATTAATTCTCAGTGAAGAGTGAACCTATCTTTTTTTAAAGATTTTATTTATTTATTGGAGAGAGAGAGAGAGAGAGGGAGAAACAGACTACCCACTGAGCAGGAAGCCCATCGGGCTCTATCCGGGGTCCTCTAGGACCATGACTGGATTCAAAGACAGACGCTTAACTGACTGAGCCACCCAGGCACCGCAAGAGTGAACCTATCCTAACACTACCAAGTTCCAGTGTTAGAAAAATCTCTGGATACCAGCGCGAGACTGTCCCAGATTCTCTGAAGCCTGTCGCCTCAAGCTGTGGGTGTATGCATCTCCCTTTCAGCCTGTTCTGACCCTGATCTGTGAGGCTCTCTCCTCTTACTGAACTTTGATCTCTTTTCAGTAGCTACAAGTCTCAGCAAACACGCAGGGCCGATAGGAACCCAGGAGCTGTCAGCCTCTGGGTCAAGAGTTGAGATTTCTGTTACAGTGATGCCATAACTTGCTCTCTCTCCCGAGATTTGCTTTCCTATCCGGGCAACCTTCATCACTCCCTTGGCAAACCGAAGTAGCATGGAGCTGCTGGATGCTGAGAAGCTCAATACTGACTTGGCTCCAACTCGCTGAAGACAGAGTGTTTGTGTAGCCTATCACCCCTCTATTCAATGTGGAGTGGAGGTTTTAGTGAGCTTCTTAGCTTTAAATACCTTCAGGAAAACGTATTCTCAATCGTTTCTTAGAATTCTGTGAACAAACACATGCTTTGTCCTTCACAAAGACACCAACAGCAAAGAATTCTCTCTCCTTTCAACTGAATTAGTCACCGCAGAGGGAAAACAATCCCCAATCTTCAAAAAGTAGGGGTGTTGCTAATGTCACTTTCCAGGATGTGGGCATAGCCCAGTATGTCCCATTGATAGCCATTACCTTGCCAACCCTGCGACAGAAGAAGGCCCCACTGGGGAAACAGATCTAGGGCTTTCAAAAGACATGTCAGCTAAGAAGAGTCTTATTGGTATAAGGTCTTTTGTCCCAGCCCAGGGCTCCTGAGACCCTGGTTATTCAAGGTGATCCAGTGACCGATAACTGTAACACTGGCTTGGAGTTTATTAGAAATGCAGTGTCTCAGGTCTGACCCTGACCTCCTAAATCAGAATCTTCATTTTAACAAGATCCCCAGGATATCTGTATGTATATTAACCTTTGAGAAGCACACCTGAGATCTTCCTTCCCCTGTGCCCTTAGGTAAGATGACTCTACTACAGACTGAACTCCTAGTTCCTAATCAGCTCCTCTGGTTCTTATTGTCTGTACTGTGTCCCATGTTGACCTAGTCTCAACACTATTGACCAAGTCAGTTTGTATTTTTGGCTTCTCATCTCACCCTCACTCTAATTGATAGCTTTTATGGCAACAAATCCTCTAAATGCAATGCCTTCCCAAGGTTCAACACCTAATGGTTAGCCTTAGTTGTTGATAAAAATCATTTAACCTGTCTAGGCTACAGTTTCCCCAGATGCTAAGTGGCCATTTATGTATGTGTCACTCTCTAAGGGACACACATGCCAGAAGGACAAATGAGGTCATTCATAGTTAATAGTGCTCATTATTATACAGGAAGTGCAAGGCATTATTTGTAAGCATCTGTCTGGGTTAATGGCCGCTATCTCCTGAATAGGTTAACCATTTTCATTGCACGCTTAATTCAGAGACTTTTAGAAAAGTTGGGGTTTCACAGTGTTCTCTAACTGAGCAGGGCCTTATCGTTGAAAGATCTCAGTGGATGGAACTAGATTTATGAAAAACCTCTAGCAGCAGGAAAGGAATATTGAGTAAGGGTGAATTTTCACTGCTACCCTGCGAGGTGAGGTCCCTAGTCTGCACTGTCATCTCTATGGAAATGGACAAGCAAGGGATGGTAATGTGGGGTATCTTAACACCACAGATAGACTGGATTGGAATTCTGGATGTTCAAAAGCCAATTTCATAGGACTCCCAACTAGTGATAGGAAGGGAGAGGGCAGAGGACCCAGAAAGCAGAATATCTGGCATCAGGTAGCCATTTTAGAAAGGTGGGAGTGGGCACTCTCATAGTTCTCACAAGCAGGAGAATGTCCAAGATGCAGACAGCACCCAAATGTGTCAGAACTGGGAAATCAAGGTGAAGAATAAGGGACGGATCTCTCAAAGGGGTAAACCAAGGAACAACAACAAAGAAACTCAAAATCGGTTGTCTTTGGAGGGATGGAATATGTGGAATGCACATGAGAGTGAAGGCATATACACACTAGGGTCTACACAAATGCCCTAGCTTTCCTGGTCATACCTCCTTGCACTATACATGCGGGCACTTTGCCCAGGGATCTTCAAGTCTCTGAACTCAGCTTCTTTCAGCCAGTAAGAAAGTTAGAACCCTTGCTTCTTTAGCACAGTGGACTAGCTTTCGACCATTGTGCCTGCTTCCTAATACTCACCCATCCACCTGTTTATCCACCTAGACTACACGTATTTATGGAGTACCTACTTTGCACCAGGCTCTGAGTAAAGCAGTGCCCACCCCCATAGATCTCAAAGACTAGTGGACACAGATAAAGTAAGCATAGAAATGAATGCAAAATTGTCACTCCACTATGAGACCATGTAAGGGAAGTGAGGAGGTCAGGAGAGGCTTACTTCCCTGAGGAAGTGGCAGTCAAGCTGAACTCCGAAGACTGTGTACAATTTGATTTGGCAAAGAAGGGTAGGAAGAGTGTGTTCAGTGGAGGCAGGAAGAGGGCCAAGAGAAGACCAATGTGGGTGGGGTGGAGAGTCCAGGGAGCACTTGAAGCGGGGAGAGTAGAATCATACTGCACAGGACAGAGAGGTCTGGTAGAGGACAGGACCTCCCAGGCAGCCCCCAGAGGCTGCCGCTTAAAAGTCCTCATGCCCAGAAGGTCAGTTCTCTCCTCTGTCAGAACCTCTGTAGGTATCTGATGAACAGAATGATGAGTTCGGCCCTTATTCCTGCCATCCCTACAAGAATGGCTTGGCCCAGAATCTGGAAGACACTGGGCAAAATAGGAAATCCAGCTGCCTTCACATTATCAGGTCAGTCTTTGGACAAAGTGGCCTCCCAATGCTCTACGGTCTGAATTTTCACTATTTGGGTTGAAGAGTTGAGTCACTTATTTTCCATAATCTGACTCTCTAAAAGAGACTAAAGTTAAACATAATGGACTCCCCACAGCAAGGACCATTTAGTACACAGAAGAAGAGTTGCCATTTTCTGCGCACTTACTATGTGCCAGACACCGTACATGTGCTTCACATGCATTGTTTGATTTAATCTATACAACACTGCTGCACATTGAAGGCATTTTTAACCCTCACTTTACAAATGAGGAAACAGACTCAAAGATATAGAATTTACCTAAGGTAACATAGCTAGTAAGCAGTGGATTCAGGATTGTGGCCTGTGTCTATTTGATTCTAAAGGCCTTGTCTATGGGGAAGAGGTATGCAGCCTCTCCTTTCCTGAAAAATTATAAACACAACTCATAACCTCCAGCTCTAGACAGTTTTGGCATTGTCCTTGGAAGCCTAGTCACCTGGTTTCTGGAGACCCCTTATAGACTGTGTCATTAGCAATACCACCTATACCTCCTAGTCCAACCCAGATCTCAGTTTCTCAAGCCAGGGAGCACAGTTTAATCATATAAAGTCAACAGAACACAGTTGGGCAAATAAAAGGGAGGCAGGTATACAAAAGCACTTTGTAAACTGCAGAGGACCATACAAACGCCTGGTAGATTATTTAAAATTATCCTAAGATATACATCAGGAATGTAAGACTCCAAAATGCTGATGAAATCAGAGAATGTATCTAGCAAGGTCACACATCTGGTAAGGTCAAAAATCACTCCACTTCTCAGCCAATACTGTTTGGGGACATTGAGAAAAATGCTTCCTTCTGACCGGGAGCTCCAATCACATGGTATGCTTATTGTCTACACGGGACCCACCCAGTTAGTAAAACACTGAAAAATTCAGCTGAGTTAGTCAGGTTTTGTGGCCCTGACACAATGCTAAATAGCCCATCTCATCCATTACCTCAACGGACTTGACAGGTTATTTTTGTAAAAGGTTGACAGAGCTGGAGGCAGACATTTCTAGGGGAAGGATCAACTCTAAACAACTAAGGCAATGTTAACATGTAGAAACCAGATAGAGTGGGAGGGCACAGTAAAGATTTCCCAAAGCCAATAGTGAAGTAGGTTTAGATATCAGCTATAATGGCAATATAACAGACATTCTATCAGTTAAAAATCATGATGAAGAACTAAGATTGCAACAAGAAATATTTTGTCCAGAAATGTCAACAAATAAAACAGGTGAGTGTGGGGAAAAGAGATGAGGAAAAAAGAAAAGGAGGGAAAGACAAAGAGGGATATAATTCTGTAGTCCCAAATTGTCGCTTGGTTCCCCAACCACTTTACTGCACCTAATTTAGAAGTCTTTCCACATCACTCACACCAAAACATACAAAGACCAGAGTTCCCTGATCTGCCTTCAGTAGTAACTGCAGCCTTAACTGCAGTAAAAGAAACATACACCTTCACTTCAAATTGTGGCAGGAAAAATTCCACTTGCTCCACCTTTAAAGAGCACAAAAACAGCATAACTCATTGAGCAATCTTAGTAAAGACAATCTCCCCATTAGACAAGTTCCCCAAAGCCTTGTGACCTAAGCCAAATAAGGAAGCAGCTGTCACTCAGGCTGGGCTGATGATGGGGTAAATCAAGTAGTGACAAGAAAATGAGCCATTGTGACCCTTGTCTTTTTGTAGAGCAAATGGTCTGAGGACCCTGATGGCAGCCAACAAATAAGCAATAACAAGAGCTGAAGCCAAATTTTGAAGTTCTCTTTTACTCTAAGCTCATTCAGAGGCTGAGGAAGTAGAAGAAAATGTTAGTAGGAGATTTGCATGAAAATTCAGTGGCTATGCTATGGAGTGTTTATTGACAGTCAAGACATACTGACACGAGGGAGAAAAGGTCTTCCCATATGAGACTTCTGCAACCACCAGCATTTCTATCTTCAAAAAATATTACAGTGCATTTATTCCATGCCATTTTATGAGATAAGAAATTATGAGTGTCCCCATTGTACAGAACTAAAAATGAAGGTACAAAGCTTTTTCCCCCTCCCTTGTGATCACGGTAGTGGACCATGCTGTTGCTTCACCTAGATCTCCTTGTACTGCCTCCTATTTATTCTCTATGTATCAGCCTCCCCTCCCTAACCATGGTAGTATATGATCATAAGAAAGCCTAACTCCCTTGCCTTGAGTTGAAAGAACACCAAGGCAAAACTTAAGGTCCAGAATTCCTCTGTAAAATCAGGCTGCAGCATACCATCCAATATGGCATGGGGGAGGACAGGGTGGGGATGGGTGAAACAGGTGAAGGGGATTAAGACTACACTTATCTTGATGACCACTGAGTAGTATAGAGAACTGTTGGGTCACTATATTGTCCACCTGAAACTAATATAACACTGTAGGTTAAGTACACTGGAATTATTTAAAAAAAAAAAAAAGTAACTTGTACACTAATTTTCATCTCAGGCTCTGCTTCTGAGAAACCAACCTAAGACAATCAAGTTTTCTCCAGATTCTATCATTTAGGATAGGCTATATTACACAATGAAAACATACAATCTCCCAAATCATTGGCTTAAAAAATTAAGGACAACTTCTTGTTCATGCTACTCCTCCACTGAGAGTTCAGAAGCAGTTGGTCTCTGCTTACCTTAGTCACTCAAAAACCCAGGCTAACAGAGCCATCGTCGTAAACAATGTCGGTTACCCTGACAAAAGGGACCGAAAGTCCCAGCCAGCAAGAAGGGTTCACTCAGAATTAACATATATCTCTTCTGCTAACAACTCACTCTCTTCAACTAGTTTTATAGCCCTACCCAACTAACAGCAGGCCAGGGGCAAACTTCGCCAATGACTACTACAGCACATCAGAGCTTAGAAACTTGAGATCTATTGCTGCTCTATGAAATATGATTGGGTTTCTGTAAATATCAATCTATCCCCCACAATCTGCTTACAGACGCTTCTTTTTTTTTTACAAGAGACAGTGCTGTTGGTTAGAGAAACCAAGAACTTAAAACTTGTTATTATTCCAGCTTTACCATGGGTTGGTAGTATCATGATCCTAAATCATCTATGGTCAATGCCTTGGTTTCTCCATATGCAAAATGAGCTAACAGAACTACTTTATGTGGTCTTTCACTTTAATCAAGATAGAATAACTGGCACAAAGCTATATGTCCTAATGAAAATACTTTTTAAAACCAGAAAAATACATATGAAATCACTATTTTCTGGCATTGGTCAGCAAGCAGCAGCAGACTGATTCTTGAGAAAGGGGAAACAGATGAGACGAGCCATGCAATTGACTCAGTTTTCTATCTGGAGGCACTTGATGGACTGTAGCACAATAAGAGGGATTACAAACACCATCTTGCTGAGCCCAGGAAACAAATACTGGGGCTCAGGTCTACTGAGGTGGCTGAAATTCCTGGGATATGGTACCAGAAAGAAGGGAGTGGTGCATAGAAGGAGATCCACAAATCTTCCTTGAGTCTTTGGCTGAACACTATATTGCATATGTGGCGGGCATGACTCCCCAAGGCTAGGAAAATAACATATACAAAAGAAAGAAAAATTTCCATAGAATAATTGTTCCTTTTTCAACTAGAGACTATATCCCAATCTACTAAAGATACTGAGAGACATTAGAGTGACAATCCAACCACAGTGAAAAATCCTAATTATTCATTAGAGACACCAGAAAGTCCATGCCTTAAGAGTAGGCCTAAGCTAGCCCTAGGTTAAAGGCTACTCTAGGTCGTCCCTAAGAAAGTTTAAAGACAAGCCTCAAAAGGATTAAACTGACTCACAAGTAAATAAATTGCCTGCCAGAGCAAAATTCTACTATCTATTAAGGAAGACAAAGAAACCTAAGCAGTCAACACTGTAGCATCAATAATGTCCAGCATACAGTAAAAAATCACCAAATGGGCAAAGAAATAAGAAAATATGATCCATCACCACCAGGAGAAGCATCACTTAGTAGAAATAGACCAGAAATGACAGAGAAGAACGAATTAGCAGTCAGTGACTTTAAAAGAGGTATTATAAATATGTTCAAAGATTTAAAAGAAAACATGAACTTAATGAACAAACAAGGAATCACAGTAGAGTAATGGTAAGTAAAAAGAATTAAGTAGTAATTTTAGACTAAAGAAATACAATATCTGAAATGAAAACTTCACTGGATGGGCTTAAACAACAGATAACACTACAGATGGAATTATCAGTGAACTTGAAAACCAGGCAATAGGAACTATCCAAACTAGAAGGAATAGAGAATCAAAGAGAAAAGAATGACAAGAAAAAAAAAATGAACAGAGCCTCAGTCATCTATGGGATTATCTACAATAGCTCCAAACTGGAAATAACCCAAATGTCCACCAACAGGAGAATGTAAAGTTTGTAATTTAATTATACAATAGAACACTATTCATAAAAAAACTCTAATACCACAACATGTATATCACAGATATTATGCTAAGTAAAAGAAGCCAAACACAAAAGAATACTCTTGTCAAAGTACACCAAATGAAAGAAGCCAAACAGAAAAGAACACATGAAATTCTAGCAAAATGAATCTATGTTGAAAGAAATAACAGTGGTTGCTTTCTAAGGGGTAGATTACTGGCAAGGGGCAAAAGGGGTCTTTCTGTGATGGTGAAAATGTACATCCTGATAGTGGTGAGGGTATGCAGGTGCTTTCAATTGTCATAACCTCCAACTGTACACTAAAGATACATGCATCTCATTAGGTACATATATATGTATTTCTCAGTAAGTTTTTAAAAAGTAAAAATAAAATCAACTTCTATGTGTAAGTGACCAATAATATACTTTAATTTTTCAAGTACATTCTGGTATCACCTTTACCACCCAAAATGACTTCCATGTGTGCCTACAGATGCCTGAAATTCCAATTCATTTACCTTGAAGCACTCTGCCTGTTCATAAAGCAAAAGGCGCTTAAATGGGGCAACACTGAAAACCATTTGTACCTTTAGAAATTAGTGTATCAGCAAAATTAATTAATTAATTAATTAAAATACAAAATAAAAAAAGAAATTAGTGTATCAGCTCCTTTTCTAAGAATGCATTTTTGGGGGATGATGGGGTCAATACCATGAGAGTCACAGGAGGTAGTTTTTATTCTGTGTTCTAATTTCTCCTCAATAAACATACATTACATATGTATTAAGAAAAATAAAGTTTTTTAAGTACATGGAGATCCTGGATGACTGGGCAGGGTGAAAGACCCTAGTAAGATGGAAAACTCGTAGAGGGAAAAGTAGCCGAGAATTCCAGAAGACAAGTTTCATCATCTTTAAGATTCCACATAACTGCCTTCCAATTCAGACCAGCAGAGCATTAGGATAATGGAGGCAATTTCCTACACAGAGAGACGTGGCAAGATATCTTTATGGAAATTTCAAAATCAGAAATGAATGAATTAAGTACATCACAACAAGAGCTTTTTGTTATGGCAAAATAAACGTCTGGTCATTCTTACCACATGCCATGCTCTCTCTGGCTTCCCTCCTTTGCTCATATCCCTCCCTCTCTGTCTCTCTGGCATGACCTTTTTCTTACCTCTGCCAATGGAAAGTCTTTTCCTCCTTTAATTGGCCTACAGGTCATGCCTGACAAAGCCTTGCTGAGTGCTCCCTCCTCTGAATTTCCGTGATACTCAGTATGTCTTGTGAAATCTAACATGGCTTGGTATCATGTCTCTCTGGAATAATGATGATGATGCCAATAATAACAACCATGTATGGTGGGTTTACTAGGTGCTAGCTTTATACACAACAGCTCATTTGCTCCCGATAGCCACTCTTCAAGGTAGGCAGCACTAACCCCATTACAGGATACCAAGGTTTAGACAAGCCAAATAACTTGCTAAAGGACAAAGCTAGTCTACTTAGCAGATCTAGGATTAGACCCAAGGCTGTCTGACTCCAAAGCTTTTGTTCTTAACCACTATACTATCTCCTTGACATCTGTGTCTCATCTATTCTAAAACAAAAACCAAAATCGATCTCTATCTCCATCTCAATATACTCACCATGTGACAGGCAGAGTGTTCAGGGTTCCTTGAAGGGAAGGATCATAGTTTGTATGTCTTCGTATTGCCTCCTGCATCAACACAGTGTGTGGCAAATAGGTATATCTCAACATATGCTTGAAGGGGTGAATAGATATACAAGCCCATTGTGAGACCCAAGTTCTTTCCCAAATTCCAAAATTGTATTCTTAGAACCTCAAGCAACTGAAATGAATAAATAAATTAATACAAACACATATCAGTCCCTACTTCAGACACAGTCTCAGTGTTGGCTACAAACCACAAATCACAAACCATCACAAGAGACAGTTTTGCTCCATCTCTTGAATTCCCTTCCAGTTCTAAGTTCTACAAATCTAGTTCCTATTCCTCTGCACTTCAGAAATATTTCTTTCCTAATTTATTTTCTGTTGAAAGGAGATTACAAAGATTATAAACGCTATCATGCTGTTTATATGAGATGTTAGTTCAGGACAGAAAGGACTCAAGGCATTCCCACACTCTATGTCACTACATCTGGACCGTGTAAGTCAGTGCATCTTTTAATACCTGAACACCTCCTTGAAGGACACATTGCAGTAACCAAAGTACTTTCATTGCATTATTTTGTCTGACCTTCACATTGGAGTAGGCAAGGAAACTTGGATCATCCCGATTTTACAGATGAAGAAACTGAGGCTCAGAGAGGTGAAGGGATTAGCTAGTAAATAAAATGAAGGTCTCAATCAAAGTCTTTCGGCTCTAATTAATGTCATTTTCACCCACATCATAGTGTCTCCAGCTCACTAGGTCATTAAAGACTGTGCTCCCTATTCTAACTGTCACTCTAAGTGTATAATAGAACCATTCTGTTAGTCCTGTATTGGGGGGCAGGATTAACCCTCCTTCTGTTGAGTAAGCCGTATTTTGCCAGACTGTTCCTGAATGTGATTCCTATAAGTTGGAGTAATAGAAGGGTAAACCTTAAAAGGTCTTAGGAAGCCAGGCTCTCACTATTTCAGTATCACATTTTTAAAAAAACATTTATTATGTATTTGAGAGAGACAGAGAGCACACGCACGAGCTACTAGGGCAAGAGACAGAGGGAGAGAACCTTCAAGCAGACTCCCCACTGACCATGGAGCCCCAAGGCAGGGCTCGATCTCAGGACCTGAGCCAAAACCAAGAGTCTGACACTCCACTGACTGAGCCACCCGGGCACCCCTCACATTTTTTTTAAGTAGGGCCAACTGAGGCCTAGAGAAATTAAGTGATTTTTTTTCCAAGATAACGGTGCACAGGATTAAGGCTTTAACATATCCAGCATACTGTATACGAACTAATCTGAGATTCCTCCAATGCAGCAACTTCTATTGTGTTCATGGCACTCGCCCCCCTGTTTGTGCCTTTAGCATCTGAATCAACATCTATCCCTTTGCGTGTTAGGTAAGCACAATAATCACTGCCATTATAGTTGCACCTCTCCCTGGTCAAGGCCACCCAATTTTGCTCGGTGTTCTTGGGAGCCCTCTATTGGCCTTCTGGGTAATAGCAGGAAGCCTCTGCTGGGGGCTGAGCTTGGTGAGTCCTGGGAGCTATGAGAACAACCAACCAGCCGAGTTCGTACAGCCCAGCCAGCACTGCTCATTTCAGCGCCATCTGAAACACAAAATGGGGTAAAGAAATGTGCGTTTGCCAAATTGAAACAGGCAGAATTGGCAGTGAAATAAACTTCCATTTTCTCAGCTCCCAAAATATATCCATCAAAAATAATTTCTCCAAAAACAAAATTCTACTCCGAATAAGGGGCTTCTCTGGCCTTTCCTCAAGAAATATTCAGCTTCAAGTTCTACCCATTTCCCCCCACTCTTACCCCAGCCACGGGATACACAGTGATGACACGCATCTTGCGCACATCACATACCTCCTAAAAAGGAACCTGCCCCCTTCCCTTCCTCCCTGCAGCCTTCCCTTTCCCCTCCGTCCTTTTTACTCTCCTCCTTCGTTCCCTCCTTCACACCTTCCTTCCTCCTGCCTTCTCTCATTTCCTCCTCCTCTCCCTCCCTCCTTCCCTTTCTCTTTTTACTCTAACAATTTATATCAGAAGCTAAAAAGGTGACTCTGAATTGGAACCTACCTCAAGGAATTTATAATCTGATAAGGAAGACATGATAGATATATTTAGGACAATTTTAAAAAGAAAAAAAATATCAAGGACCCTAGGAGAAGTTCTAGCTAGACAGACTCTCGTGGTTACAGTGAGGTACCTCAAGTAACAAGAGACTGATTGGAAGGATTCATGAGCTCAGGAACTCAAGAAGGGGCTCATCATCAAACCTCAGAAAAAGCAAGAACTGGAGGGTGAATCTGGTCCTAGGAGTGTTTCAGGGATTCACTGACCATCATCCGCATGCTCCACCAGGGCACACGAGCTACATTGTGTGTCTGGGTTTTTGAGTTGTTTGTTTTGTTTTGATTTTTAATCACTGAATAATGGACTTTCTCACCACACAGTTACTCAGCTCTTTGAGAAAGACCCTCATGCTCTGGGTTAAGGGCAGGTGTGGGTAAGGGGCAGTAAGGACTCTGGACATATCCAATGGCAATCAGGCAGCAGCTGAGGAGCACCATCCTCCAGGCCTCCACAGCACGGAGCAGGCCTGGACTGTGTCGGGAGGGAAGACGGTAAGCACGTATCGCAGGCAGGGCTCATTTCCAACAGAGCAGCTTTGCTAGGTGCTATATTTGACTGTGTCATCTCAACAACAAAAAACAGCATGCTTTGAGCACCTGGAGCTGTGGAAATATCCCTTTCACACCTCTTTCCATTCAAACTCCTCTCTTGCAAGTGGGGAGGTAACTGCATCTGGGGAACTACAGGCTCAGTTGATAGATATTTGGGTGGCAGGATGCCAAGGCAAAGGGGAAGTTTTAGCAAATGGTCCAGCATTAAGGGCAGAGGAAATGAGGAATGGGGGAAGGCCTCTGGCTTCTCATCTCTTATGAGGCTAGGTTCCTGATTTCTCCTCCCTACTGTGAAATCCCCAAGACATAGCTTGACCAAGTGGCAAAGGCAGGGTAAGGAGGTAAGGGTGGTTGAGCGAAAAAGATATTAGGGCTTGAGATCTGAGTAATCCTGACATTGGGAGGTTGTGCTGATGGAGAGGAGGGGAATGGGAATGGGTGAAAGGCGGCTCATCAGCTAAAAGGGGTCTTAGTGCCCTACCACCATGCAGACTCAGTCTCAACTATAATTTGGAATTATTGGGAGTGAAGCTTTGCCTTACTTTGTACCCACTCCCACCTGCCAGGTACACACATACACATGGAATTTCCTCCAATACACACACACACACACACACACACACACACACACTCTGCCCATCCTAAGGAAAGGCCCCTTACAAGTTGTGGGTATAGGCCCTTTCAGAAGACTGGGGTTCACAGGGCTTCCATCTAAAGCCCAAGAGTGTTTTTGTTACCAGCTCAGTCATAGCAGCCAAGTCTGGGCACTTATGAATGCACATCTCCTCACTTCCTCTCTCCAGGCCCTCCCTTGTCCTGCTACCAAAGTGAAAATAAAACAAGGGGATCCAAGCCAACAAAGGCATAGTTGACACTCAATGATTTGAGTCACTGGAGGGGATCATCAGCGTGAACAATCCGGGCACGAGTAGTGAATCACTCACTCAGATCCTGGAGCTGAAGTTACTAATCCCTTGGGCCCACACAAACCCTAGATTTTTCTTTAGCAGGGATTCCCAAAGGCTGTTCCTTGGTATCTTAATTCTAAGTGATATTAACAGGAGTTCTGAAAATAAGTAAGATTTCCACAGTCAAGCGAATTTCAGATCCTTTGTATTATGAAATGTAGAACAGGTAACTTTGCTGCAAGACTTCCCCCGTTCTTTCTGGTAGTTTTTAAACCTGAAGAAGGAAATCCAGTTTACAAATTCCCCACACTTTTTAAAGACTTCCCCAGAGGCTTTGGTTGAGGAACATCTCTCAACATCCATGCTCCAAGGAGTATTTGGGGAAATATGGCTATCCAAAGTGCCCTCGTTCGTGCCAGGGCTCTCTTCAGCGCAAT
Source organism: Zalophus californianus (assembly GCF_009762305.2). Lineage (NCBI taxonomy): Eukaryota > Metazoa > Chordata > Mammalia > Carnivora > Otariidae > Zalophus > Zalophus californianus. The sequence goes on from NC_045602.1 coordinate 24,647,258, forward strand.
ATAGAGTCCTCATTTTCCATTCAAGGCTCATATTAAATCCTCCTTGTGAAGGAAGCTTTCTCCAGGGGTCAAGTCTACACTTAGTGCTTATAGGCTAAGCCATACCTGTGGACCCATGATTATAAGAAATTTAATTTAGGACTTGGGAACATAATGTCATGTTTTGCAGGCTCTCCACAGTCTGGCCCTGACCTCACCCTAAACGGTCCTCTCCTAGGCCAGTCACCCCCCGTGGCCTCCCTGTGTTTGTTATCAGGTTCATTCCTGCCTCCTTGTACTTGCGGGCTGCTCTGTCCCACGGCTGGTGCGTGCTGGTGGCTCTTCTCATCAGTCCCTGGAACTCAACAACCCTCCTCTCCAAATCGCCTATGGTTCCACTGCCCTGTTTTATGTTCTTCACAACTCTTAATGTTCTGTAAAATTGCCTTGTTCACTTATTTATACGTCCATTTATTGTCTCTCTTCCCCCTCTAGAATATAAGCTCCATAAGACTAGTTACTTGTCTCTTGCATTCTTCCATTACCCAGAACATGGCACATAGTAGGGATGTAGACATTCACTGAATCAATGAACACTTCCAATGGGTTGTTTCTAATAACTTTTGTCCCATAAGACATACCACAATCCCCTTGAAGGCAGAGACTACTGTCAGTGAAGTTCAGCAGAAAGGGTCCTAGGGTAAGCTGGAGGAAGCCTGGGTCAATCATAATCCTGCCATTGCATCCCTTTAAGGAAGGCTCTTGACCCCTCTGTGCTTCACTTCCTCCTTCTGCAGCAGCTCAACTCATTCACCATTGAACACCTACCTCCAACTCAGAGCAGGTGCACGAACGGTCACTAAGTGATGAAAACCATTCAATGAGGGCCCAATAAGTACCTACTGAAACAAAACAGTTATACATTGGGTTTTTTTATTTACATCGGTAAGGCAGATATAATCCTCTGCCAAAAATAAGTAGGCATTTAAGTATTAGTGAACTTGACTGGTGGTGTTGAAAGATGGATAGTGCTCCTTAAACTTTCTCAGTCTCTGTAGCCTGTTTAGTCTGTCCTGGTGGAGGCCACCCTTTCTCCATGCAATTGTCTTCTGAGTGGTCCAAGACCCACCCCCTTTTCCTGGCATTGAAGGTTACTAAACACTGCAAGAGAGGGAGGCCAGCTTCCTGTGGAGGCCCCCTCCGGTCAGGCAAATTCCTTGCTGGGTGGTTGTCACGAAGTACTACTACTTCGACGGCCACTGGGGGAAGGAGGGCTAGGAGGCAGAGAAGGAGTGATCAGAGTAGTTGACATCACTTATCGAGAGTGTATTACAGGCCAGGAACTCTGTGAAACTCTTTACATATATCACTTAATCTTCACAAAAATTCCGAGAGACAGGTTCTATTATTATTTCCATTTCATAGATGAAAAAACCCAAGCTCAGAAAAACCATTTACCTCAGGATTTATAAACAAGAAGACTCAGTTCTTGCTGAGCTACAGAATCTGTAAACAGATGTGAAAGGAAGAGGAGAACCAGTTCTGCCATGCTGGCCACCTCCCCAAGCGGAAACATGGAAGGAGAGGCTGGGTGGCCCCACCATCTCCAGCACAAGGAGGAATCTCACTGCGGGTTGGATGTGGTTTAGGAATCACCCAGAAAAGCTCTGGTGCCGGGGGTTCCGTCTCTCCTCTGCAGGGCGTAGGCATTCCCCTGGCCCTGGATAGGTAGCATGTCCCGTTCCTGAGGTGAACAGAGTGAGCTGCTCACCACACGGCTGAAAAGATACTCCTGGGGAAGCTGGAGAAAGTGGGGCGGTGGGGGGGAGAGGAAATGGTGATCTAGAACCAATGGATCTGCTCTTATCTCCCCCCCCCCCCAGGAGCCCAAGGAGCTGAACAAATACTCCAGGAGCCCTGAGGTGCGAGGAAACCAACAGGGGATTTTAATTAAAAGCAACTTGCTGATCAGGTATATACTTAATGTTATAATTACCCAGTGATGACAGCACCATGAAGTACAGGCGAGCAGGAAGTACTGACCAAGCAATTTCAAAAGGTTGGTCTAATGCTCTTCATTTTTCACTAAAGCCTAAATTGAGTTTGTGCTTTCAGGGAATAATGAAAAATACAGAAAGGTGAACCTGACAATCCAGTTCCAAGGACCTGAGACTTGGGGAAAAAATAAATAAATAAATTTTCCTCTGAAGCCAAATAATGGCATTCATTCACTCATTTATCAAACTTTATAGAATAGTTGTTCTGTGCCAGGCACTGTGCTCAGTGGTGGAAATGTGGAGGGGGGAGGGTGGAAGGGGGAGGAGGAGGAGAAAAGGAGGGGTGAGGGAGGAGGGAGGAGGAGGGGGAGGGTGAAGAGAACTGGAGAAGAGGAAACGGTCTTGCCTTTGATGAGCTCATTGTCTATCAGGGGAGACAGACTCTTGGCTCCAAAAATAGAGGCTCAGCTCAGGACCCCACTGGACTTAAATCTCTCCATAAGTGGCAAGGATTTCCACGAAGTGTCCTCTTGGCTGCTGGCAAGGCTGGGTATATAGTTGCCAGGGTCCCTGGGGGCTCAGGGGCAGCAGGCCTTGAGTGTGCCTTAGTCCTCCCAGGACGGGGCAGGAGGAAGGCTGTTCTTCCCAGCCAACTTACCAGCACAGTGGGACTTCCATTCTGAAATCAGTGCAAAAGGTAAAAATTGCAGAGTCAAAACTATGCTTGAAAATCCCTTAAATCACCTATAAAGTGCAGCATGAAGCCTTTGCCTACCACCTGGTTCAGAAAGCCTTTTTCACAAGCAAGTTTGAGAACCACCGAGCTAGCCTTTAAAGGGGAGGAAGGAAAGGAACACATCTACTGTCTTCAAGATAATTATCAAATTGCTGGTGGTGAAAAGGGGATGAGTAGAGAATTCTAAGTGTTTCTGCTAGCCTACAGAGCTTTCTGCATTGTGTTTTAATATCTAGCCTCTAAAACCTTCATAAATGTTAATGGATTTGTTTGTTGTCCAGAGGGTTCCCTAGGATGGGGAATGCAGGCGGGTAGGAAGGGGGAGACGCGGGCAGGTCTCAGTTCTGAGCTCCCTGTGGCAGGATCCTGCAATCAGGTGCAGGACAAGGTGGGGGCAGCCTCACTCTGAGGGTCTAGGTGAAGGACCCAAGCCAGGCCATGCCTCAGGGGCAGTGGGTAGCAGCCAACTTAGGGGACGAGGTAGGGAGCAGGCTAAGGTCACCTGAAAGGCAGAGGTCAGGGTCATGGAGATTCAGCACCAGAGAGCCCAACAGCAGACACACAGCAGAGACCCTGGCCTGGGCTACACTGACTCAGGCAGCATTTGTGGATGGACCTGCCACAACATCCTCCTGGAGCCTATATTCTGCAGCCAACCAGGATACATCCCTTCTCTCCCCCTGCTCCCCATCCCCTTGCAGCCTCCCCGGAGCCTCCCGCAGCAGGGTGCTCAAGCTGAAGACCTGCCTGCTCTTCTCCATTTCTGTAAGCCTTACCCCTTCTTCAGGGTCCCACTCACACCCCACCTCCCCTGAGAATCTGGGCCTCCTATGGGAGGGGCTGGCTCCCCGAGTGCCCTTCCTCCCATATGCCTCCTGCAGACTGTACTCCCTTGACACCAGCCATTCGGGGGTGAAGAGCATGGATCTGAGCTGCCTGGTTGACTCCGAATGCTACCCTTGACTTTGTGAGTACGGGCCATGCCTCAGCTTTCCTGTCTGCAGATGGGGAGAAGAAAAGTAACTACCCCACGGAGCTGGGTAAGAATTTAAGGAGGTGACAGATGTAAAGGCCTTAGAAGGTGCCTGGCATGGGGCAGAGTGCTTAACAAACATTTTTCAAAAGATCCTCAAAAGAAGGATTTCATACCTCACTGTCTTCTCAGGGCCCACCTGACATATCATAGATTCACAGCAACTTGTATGCTTTGTTTTATTAGAAACTCATTCATTCAAGAAACATCTACCAAGTGCCTACACCAAGCCATTTATAAAAGTGACCAAGGTACATTTCCCGCCCTCCACCGGCTCCTGCGAGCAAAGCGATCCAGCCAGCCCGGTGGTGAGGGTGCTGGGCTGGAAGCCCCTCTGAGCCCTGCAGCAGCAGCTTCCCTTCAGCGGGGTTCCCTGAAGAAGAAGGGGAAGGCGGAGGGAAGGGGGAGGCGGGGGGGCTGATGTGGGGAGGCAGTTTCCTCAAACCACTGATTTCTTACTGCACATTTTTTATTTAGTATTAGTTTCTATTTATTTCCTGCCAAACACGTATACAACAGAGCATTCAGTTTTAGAGGAGATGAATTTAGTGACAATAAGGGAAACCTGCGCAAACTGAAGAGGAAGACCCAGATCAAAGGTTGAAACGCACCTCCCCAAATAGCCCCAAACTGGAAATTACCTAAATGCCCATCTGGAATGGATAAGTAAACTGTTGTGTAGCCACACAATGGAAAATCCTTTGGCAACGTGAAGAAATAATCTACAGACAGCTACAGGCAACAGTGCAGACAGATCTTGGGAACGTAATGTGGGGAAGCCAGCAACGGAGAGCCCATAAGGCACAAAAAGAAGAGAGTGAGCGGTCAGAACACTGACTCTCCCGGGGAGGACTGCAACTGGCGAGGAACGGCTCAGGGCAGAGGGCTTTGCGGTGCTGAAGCGTACAGATCCCTGGTCGCGGTAGGGTTAACGAAGGTGGGTCACTTAGGGAGGTTCTGTGTGCTGTTAACTTAAGATCTGTGAGCCTTTTTTCTATGATTTGCATATTCCAATAAAATGCTTTAAAAACAAGTGCAAAGCAGTCGACAATCAGGGATGCCCCCAGAAGAGCCCGGGAAAGAGAAAGAGAAGAAATTCTCAGTGGTGACTGCACAAAATGGGCCCCATTACCCTTGCTGGAGGCCTCCCAGTAGCGCCCTGGCCCAGGACCCCGAGGAAGGCTTCATTTGGGGTCAGGATCACTGGCGACCTTTGCCTTGCTAATCTCTGCCCGTATGCCTTCCTCCAGCAAGCCAAACTTGTGCCGCACCTCCGCGCCTCCTCCAGGAAGCCTGGCCTAACTACCCGGGCACTTTAACTACCCAGTCTCTGGAATCTTCAGGGTGACAGCAATTTAATGGGAAAGTGTCTGGAATCCTTCACTGGGAGTTGTGTGTGTACTTGCATCTCGTCTCCTCACCCAGGTATTCAAACCTCAATCCTCATCGCAGAGAGAAGGAGCTGCTTCCTTTTCTGCATCCTTTACCGCGCCTTGTACAGTGCCAAACACTCAATTAGTGGTGATTAGACAGTCATAGATTGGCCCACTGGTTATATTGTGCCTTTTCCTGAATTAGAGTATAAGCTCTAATTAAGACAATTAACCGTCTTTATTGGATTGTAGGAAATGTCTTAAAATTACAATAGCATGATATTGACCAGAAAAAGCCCTTCCCTGTTCCAAACCCTTTAATGGCTTCCCATTGACCTGCGCATAAACTGCAAAATCTTTCCCAAGATTTATAAGGCCCCTTCCACGGGGCTGCTTCAATCCATTCCCTCCTACACTGGCTCTGTTCTTCTCCCTACCACCTTGGGCTTACTCACTCTTTCACAAGGACTGAGTTCTCTCTTGTATAAGACCTTCCTCTGGAGGGGCGCCTGGGTGGCTCAGTCGTTAAGCGTCTGACTTCGGCTCGGGTCATGATCTCGGGGTCCTGGGATCGAGTCCCACATGGGGCTCCCTGCTCGGCAGGAAGCCTGTTTCTCCCTCTCCCACTCCCCCTGCTTGTGATCTCTCTCTCGCTGTGTCTCTATCAAATAAATAAAAATCTTTAAAAAAAAAAAAAAGACCTTCCTCTGGAATTGTATGCTTAACCCCACACTCCCCTCCACTTTGACATTCTAATTATTTCTCCTGACTTCATTAAAGTCATTGTCTCAGAAAGGCCTTCCTGAATGCCTCGACCAGTGATTCTCAATTTGGGACATGAATCCAAGTCTCCTGGAGGGCTTATTAAAACGCAAGCTCTCGGCCTTTCTGAGTCAGTGGGCTTGGGGGTGGGACCTGGAAAGGGCCAGGTTTAACCAGCTCCCAGCTAAGGCTTCTGCTCCTCTGGGGACCACACTTTGAGAACCTCTGGTCAGAGGTCCAGCCTGTTTGATCCCTCCATTTGGATATTCCGCAGACACCTCAAATCTGACATGTCCAGAGCTGAACTCTTTGTTTCTCCCCATCATAGTGAATGACACCTTGATTCTGCTTATTACTTACACCAAAAATCCAGGCCTCATCCCTAATCCTTTACCCTTCTCTCTCCTGGATGCCAATCCTGTTGGTTCTGATGTCACCCCACCGCCCAGAGTCACCCATCTTGCTCCCTGCACTTCTACCGCGCCAGTCCCGCTGCCATCACCTCCCCCACCCGTCCCGCCGGGTCCAGCAGCCTCTTGACCAGCCTGCCAGCTTACACCTCTGTCTCCCTCCCCGTGCGTTCTCCAGGCAACCAACTGGGCAGCCTTCCTAAGGTGTCGACTGGATCACGCCATCTTTCCACTTAAACCTGCTCCAAGGCTTCCCATCACACACAGAATAAAATCCTAAGCCATCCCCATGGCCTGGGAGACCCGGCCGCACCAGACACTGCCTGGCTCCCCAGCCTCTCTCATCCCTCTCCTACCTGCTTCATGCTCTCCTCCCTTAGGCCTCCTCTTGCAGACTTGGAAGCACCTCCCTCCACCAGCCTTTGCATTTACTGTTCCATCAGCCAGGAATGTTCTTCTCTAACCCCACACCCCCCATCCTGTGCAGGATGGGTCTTTCTCATCCTTCACTGGTCAGTCTGTCACCTCCTCAAGGAGGCCTTCACTGTCCACATTATTGGTATTAACTCCCTGGGCTCTCTTTTGTTTATTTATTCTCTCTGGGTTACTATCATTTGCTCAGTCAATATCATCCACTGTTGGACATTTAGGTTGTTTCCAACTTCAAAATGACAATTCTGGGGGGAAACATCCTAACAATGAAACCTTTGTGCAGCCCACAATTATTTTCTTAGAATAAAGTCCTAATATTTGAGCTTACTTATTTTAGTATATTTTAGTATATACTCCTATAGCACTTCCTCTGTGTCAGGCAATGTTCCAAAGGCTTTACTAATATCAAGTCAGTGAAGTGTGTGCACAACTTTTGTTTGTAGTTTTGCAGTTTATAGTTAAATACACTGATCTGTGCATTAATTCTATTGTGCTAAAATGCTTAACACAAGACCTACCCTCTTAACAAATGTTTCAGTGCACAACACAGCCTTACTAACCACCTCATGATGCTGCACAGCAGATCTCTGCAACTTATTCATCTTGCACACTGAAACTCTGTACGCATAGAACAGCAACTTCCCATTTCCCTCTTCCCCAGCCCCCGATGTGTTCTCTCTAACATCCGTGTTCGCTTCCATGCCCTTTATCACACTTTATAATTCCATGTTTTCTCCTCTGACCCTTTGTTGTTGTTCTCTCTTCTCCATTAGACTGTGAGCTCCTTGAGGACAGGAACGACCTGCTTTATGGCACAAGCCTGGCACACAGAGGAGCTCAAGCTGTATTTCCCAGATGACTCGATGAAGGAGCAGGCCCTGCAGCCCTCAACATGCGATATCTCATTTAATCTTCACAGCTGCTCTGTAATGGTGTTGTTATTTCACTTCTAGACTTGAACGCACCAAGGCTCCTAGGTTAAGAGACTGACCCCTGAGTCGGTTTAAAATGTCAGACTCAGGCTGCACAGCACTGTTGCCTGGATGCACAAGTGACCAATGTCTTTAAGCAGTGCCACGCTCCCCTCTCGGGAATGACACTGGGAGAGTTATCCCCTTCTTCCTTCTACCAAGAGAGTGCTGTCTCATGTTCCTGGGGACACGGAAGTGTAAAGATGAGAACCTTGATTAATTGGCCCATACATAACCTTTAATTAATCGGTCAGTATTCAAGGATTACACCCTTGAACTTTAGGAAAAATTAACAGAAGTGCTCCTAAAAATTAATTAGTACAAATCAACACACTGACAAAAGTCTCCATGCCTCCCTTAAATAAGCAGTTACAGGAATTTATGAGTCCGGGTTCTCTCTCTAGGACCATCAGGTCAGAGAGGCTTGGACAGACAGAGGCCCCCCCCATTTTGTCTTCAGATGCCCATGGCTATGTGGTTCTTAGAAAATCCTGAGCAAAATCCTGATCAGTCCTGTTTAGTCTTCCTGGTTCTTCAATTATTTAGCTATTTCCCTGTGATTTGCTATGTGTATAGAATAATCAAATTTTAAAACCAAAAAGTACCCTAAAGATCATGTTTTGATTCTTTAATGTGTGACCCCATTAATTCGGATGACATTAATTTGAAATTCATGATAATTATATAAACACTGAGTGAGAAGTATTGTGGTTCTTTCCCGTTAAAATATGTGTCTCCTCTTTACTGATACACCGTCTCTTCCCAAGAAAGATGTGAGGTGACTGCCTGATTAATGCACTGAGGTTCCTAGAGGGAGGAAGGGGGAAGCATGAATGATGTGGCGTTGTGGGTGAGGACTCTTTCTCCAGTGTCAGAAAGACCTGGGCTTGAGTTTTGGCTCTGCTGTTTTCCCACTATGTGGCCTTGAGCGAGTGACTTCCCCTGGCCCCAGCTGTCTCATCTGGAAAGTGGGAAATGAGAATAGCACCTTTATTATAGAGTTGTTGTGAGGAGTAAAAACAAATCCCGCATATGAAGTGCTCAACGAAGCATCTGGAAATTATTACAGCTATTACTAGTGACGTAAGTATTCACACTGAAAGCACCTGCTACGTACCACAGACTTTATATACAGGACCTCACATACTTCTCACCTCAATCTTTTGAGACCAGTTTTACATGTGAAGAAACAGTCCGAGAGTGACATAGTAATCTGCTTGAAGTCACCCATTTAGTAGGTGCGGGAACAGCTCTTTGAGCCCAGATCTATGGAACTCCCCCATCACACTGCTTTCACCAAATACCTCCTCCATGGTGACACTCACACGTAGGGGGGTAAAGAAGGCCTGGTGGTGTCATCTGTTTACCCTGGATGTGCACAAAATGGCTGAAAGCGTGAGTACGGGCAACACCGGGGAGACAGGGGTTTCAATCTGCAGAAAAGCACAACAAATGGAGGGACCTGTGTCCCTCCTGGAGGCAAATGGCTGTGGACCCACCGTAAGAATGTCTAACAAGCCAAGTTCTTGGGTTAGGTAGAGTGCTGAATTAGAAATAAGATGTGCTCGCAGTCTTTTCTGCCTCTAGAATTCTGCAGGAAATTCGGCCACAATTACTAGGTTTACTTTTTAGCCAAGCCATCTTTGTTGGCCTTGTATAACCACGTGGGCTGGGCAGGGGACTGTGGGAATGAGATTTGACAAAAAGACAAAACAAAACAAGAAGGACCTGACCTAGAGGTAGAAAAGATCCAGAAGGTGTGGATGCCCATCTCTAGGGAATCAGACTGGACTCAAATTGATTTACCTTACTTATAAATTACCCAGAGTAGGGAAGGTGCAGTACATTTTCAGATATTGCAGGTGGCACTCAGTGTGTTTGGATAATGAATTGGCAAATTGATGGGAAGAAGCCACCAGCTCCTATGTGAATAGGAAGGGAAAGTCTACAAAGGAGGTTTCTCCAGCTTCACAGGATTCAAAGCTCTGAGGTCTCAGTGAAGATCTGGGGAATTCACCTAGGAGTCTTTTCCAGACTGGACCACAGGCTTCCGTTTAAGGTGTTCCTGTGGTCAAAAATGTCAGGAAGGGAGGTGAGGGGAAGCAGGAAGAGGAAAAATAAAAAACAGAAGATCCCATTGGGACTGTGCCAAAACCACGGTGCAAGCATGGTTGGGCTGTGGCTGAGCATGGTTCTGGCATTTAGAAAGCAAAAATCGCACAGGCTGGGGGCCAGAGAAGAGAAGAAGAGTTTAAATAATCAAAGGGACACTGAGGTTGCACTACAATAATTGGGACTCTCCAGTCCAGAGGCAAGAGCACGCACCAGGGAGAGGTGGGTGATGTCTACAAAATCATACATATAAGAATGAGCAGAATGCTAGGGAAGTTAAAGCTAGAGGTACATTTTGGAAAGTAAGTGGAAACATTCTCTCATTAAGTGAACAAAAATCCCATGAAATCTATTACTCCCAAGAGGCACAGCTGGCTGAAAGAATAAATGGTTCAGTTCAACAAATACCACTGAGTATTATATCTAGGAATGCTAACATTTTTCTTAATTAAACTTTATATCTTGGGGTAAGTAAGAGATTCACATGCAGTTATAAGAAATAATAGAGCGAGATCCCGTAGTGCACCTTTTACCCCGTGTCCCCCAAAAGTAACATCTCGCAAAACTGTAGGACGGTAGCACAACCGGGATACTCACAATGATACAATCCAATGATCTCACTCAGATTTCCCCAGTTGTACCTGAACGTGTGCTCACCTGCACGTGCAGGCTTGATTCTGTGCAACTCTGTCACATGTGTTAGTTCCTACCTCCAGCAGCACAGTCGAGATACAGACCATTTCTATCACAAGGATCTCTCCCATGTCACCCTTTTACAACCATGCCCATCTCCCACCCACCCCCATCCCCCAAAACCCAGTAACCACTAACCTGTTCTCCAGCTCTAGTTTTGTCATTTCAATAATGTTATATAAGTGGAACCACATGAGCTGTAACATTTATGGATAAGAGCACATAATTAAGGATGAGGAACCTCCCCTGAGGTAATAATTGAGACTCAAAAGTTGAACTACCCCTCTCACAAAGTACCTCTTATGTGCTAACAGTGGGCTACACAGACAATGGGTCTGATACAGCTGAACTTTCTGACATTCTCAGGAAATAGCCACTCTGTCCTATTTAAAAACCTGACTGGGTGGGGCACGATGCAGAGGCGGCGCTGAGGCTAGGAACTGGATTTGTCCCACTAGAGGGACCACGCCCTGGGGAAGGACCCCTTGCAGGTGAAAGGGGGAGTGATAAGAAGGTGTCGTGTCTGAAAGGTCAGGTACACACCACAGTGGTGCAGCAAGTGGTCAGGTCTGGGATGGAAGCCAAGCTGGGCCTGAAAGAAAGGCCTTGGAGTTGAAGTTGGCCTCTGTTCTCTCTCAAGAGCCAAACCTATGCATAAGTGATATGTGCATAGAGGGTTGCAAGTAGCTGAAGTTGAGAATAAACCATTTTCAAGAACTTTAAAAACACTTCAACTTCACCCATGTGTATTAAATAAGCAACAGATGGATCCAAAAAAATGGAGGGAACGAGGGCTAGAAGCAGAAAGACCAGTGAAGTGGCCACGGCAAAACCACAGGAGCCAGGAGAGAACCTGAATTAAGATCGTGGCAGAGAAGCTGAAGAGAAGAAAGTGATCACTTGTGAAAAAATAAACAGAAGATCAGGAGTGAGGGGAAGGAAAAGAAAACATCACACGCATACCCCAGATTTCCAGCCTTGAGTGACTGGGAAACCCAGAGGTAGGAAAAGGCAGGGGTGGAGAAGTTGGGCTGGTCATGATGACACTGAGTTACTGGGAGGACTTCCAGGAGAAATGACCACAGGAGAGTTGAGGGATGCAGTATGGAGGCTGGAAGAGGTACAAGTTAGACTGACTTGGCAGGAGTGCTTTTAGTCGCAGTCATAGTAGATTTCTGAGGGAAAGAGTGTTAAGAGAGCTTTAGGGTTCCCAAAGGATGGGCGGAAGAAGAAAGTCTGCAAAGAATATAGACATGGACCAAAGGAAGGGGACAGGGGTGGAATAATCAGTATGGCAGGGACCCATGAAAGAGAAGAGAATTTTTTTAAATTTTTTTATTCTTATGTTAATCACCATACATTACATCATTAGTTCTTGATGTAGTGTTCCATGATTCATTGTTTGTGCATAACACCCAGTGCTCCATGCAGACTGTGCCCTCTTTAATACCCATCACTAGGCTAACCCATCCCCCCACCCCCCTCCCCTCTAGAACCCTCAGTTTGTTTTTCAGAGTCCGTCGTCTCTCATGGTTCGTCTCCCCCTCTGACTTACTCCCCTTCATTCTTCTCCTCCTGCTATCTTCTTCTTTTTCTTTTTTCTTAACATATGTTGCATTATTTGTTTCAGAGGTACAGATCTGTGATTCAACAGTCTTGCACAATTCACAGCACTCACCATAGCACATACCCTCCCCAATGTCTTTCACCCAGCCACCCCATCCCTCCCACCCCCCACCACTCCAGCAACACTCAGTTTGTTTCCTGAGATTAAGAATTCCTCATATCATTGAGGTCATATGATCCATGTCTTTCTCTGATTGACTTATTTCACTCAGCATAACACCCTCCAGTTCCATCCACGTCGTTGCAAAGGGCAAGATCTCATTCCTTTTGATGGCTGCATAATATTCCATTGTGTATATATACCACATCTAAAGAGGAGAATTTTAAGGAGAAGTTAAGCAGTGTTGAGCACTTCCAAATATTTGAAGAGAACAAAGATAAAAATCTACTAAGAGTCTCTGAAATCTTCCCGTTGGGAGCTGTGGTTTGAGGCTTCTCCCAAAAGAAGATATTCTTAATGATAGAACTTCTAGTAGAATGACAAGTTTCTTTTTAAGAAAGAGTGATTTTAGTGGTATCTCTCCAATCCCACCATATGGCAACTGCCTCCTCCCTCTTGCTAGTTAACTCCCTTACTTAACCATGAGGATGGGTAACGTCCAGAGATTCTAGCAGCTGGCTAGGGAACAGCCAAGTCAGGGGAGAAAGAAAAGCAATTATGAAAACAAAGATAAGATCACAAAAGTAATTATTAAGATTGTCTTGGTAATAATGACAAAAGCTGCACTTGAATTTTAACACCTGTTATATACCAGAGGGTCAGCTAAGCACATACTGTTAGCAGCCCTGAAAATGCACTGCTCCGATCCCCTGCAGCAGGAACACGATGGACTGACAGCTCCAGCAGCCATCCCTCGGGCTGGTGGCGTCCACAGCAAGGCCACGCCTGTCCCTGGGCACTACAGGTTCAGTCCTGTGAGTTGTGAGACTCCTCCAACGAGCAGCTCTGGCTCAAGGACTCCTCTCTAGCCTGGCCAAATCTGTCTCAGAATGCCTTCCTTTTCCTCTGCATTGAGATCTGAAGACCTTCTCACCGTTTCTGGCTTCCTCCCCTTCACGCCTCAAAATGCTTCTCCCAATCCATCTATTGCCCTGATCCTGTCTTGGCATCTACTTCTCAGAAGACTTGAATGCACACAACACTTTACCCCATTTCATAATTATCACAACATATAAATACCACTACCCCCATTTTCCGATGGGGCACAGAGCAGTTAAGTGTTTGTCCAAGATCACTGTGGTCACCCTGGCCATATTCCATTCCTGAACACACCCAGGTCTTCCTGCCTTGGGCCTTTTCTCCACACAGTTTATTCTATTTAGAATGCTCTTCCTCTGAAGGGCAGGAAGAAAGACTCTTGAGGGTCTTGGCAGAGGAGTATTCAACTCTCTGGCCTCCCTAAGTAGATCCTTTGCTATTCCCTACCTCTGGCCCTGGTTTATTTCCTTCACAGCACTCACTTCAGTTTAAGATTATTTCATTTATTTTCCTGCTTAGTCTTTTTGTCTGTTTCTGTCCCTCATGTCCTACAACACCAAGAATCATGTCTTTCTCTTTCCACTGTAGTGACAAATCCTAGTACAGTGCCTGACACACACATTTGTAGAATAAATGAATGGGTGAATAAATAAATGTATTGCATATTATTTTCCACATATGTTATTTTGTTTAATGACGGGAAAGAAAACACAAAGGAAAGAAAATAGAAAGGTTAAATCCATTGGATGGGAGAAAAAGATCACTCCTCACAGCCCCAAAATGGCCTCAGATGCCAGAGTGTCTCTAATGATGGGAGAGTCTGCAGCCTGCAAGGACACAACCCATTTTTGGAGAAAAGGCAGTGTTTTTTTCCCCGAAGAGATGTATACAGAGCTAACAGTTCAACATGCAAGTCACATCATGATGACAAACACATCCCCCGTCCTCTCCCCTGGAGGACACGGGAGATCAAGCAGGGCTGATATCCATCAAAGGTGTCAGAGATGTCAGCCAAGTCCTCTCAGCCACACTCTGGTCCGATGCTACTGAGCTTTGCCCCTGTCAGCGCAAAACAGAATTCTGCTGCTAACAATTAAATGCATAGAGCTGGTGGCTGGGGTGCTCTGTCTCAATGACATCTTCCCAACATAGCCACGACCTCCTCACCACCCTAAAGTGACCTGCTCAGGGCATGTGCACTCCATGGGACTGCAACTTACCCACCCCGCCCTCCCCTTACTGAGCAGCAGGCCAGAGCTTGTTCAAGATAGTGGGCTTAGAGTTAGGGTCAGGGGTTGTGAGGAGCAGGAGAAGGAGACAGATCCTTTCCTTGGAGGGAGGAAGACCCTTTCCAGCAAATCTAAGGCAACAGTGAGGCTCTTTTAAGAGGGAACCCAACTGCTCCCCTAGCCCAAGCTCCAACCTCACCGAGCTCAAACTTCTAGATCAGCTCCTAAGTCACCAGGGAAGCCGCTGGGTCCAGCACCATGGCCAGCTCTACTCCATTTCATACCCGGTAATACCACCATCAGTGGCGCTCTACTGAAAAATTCTCATCTCACATCTTACAGACAGATTACTTGCCCATTGCTGTGTGATACTCCTCATCATTGCCAACATTATTGCCATCAGCAGCCAATAATCTCCTGCATTTTAAACAAATCCTTACAGCTTACAGAGCACTTTCAGACTCGTGGTCTCATTTAATTTGGTCAATTCCCCCTTGCACAAAAGAAATATATTATTTAGGACTTTGTGTTACAATGGCTAGAAAGTCACGTCACACTGGCTCCAGCCACGAAGGGAAGATTTTGCTAGGACTCACGCTGCCTCACAGAGTCCAAGAACAGGCAAAGAGCTGGGCATCCAGAGCATGCTGGTACCTGGGCCTGGAGAGCCCCTGGGGCCGCTCTCACTTTCTTTCCTGTCCACCTTTCTGCTTTATTTGTTTCTCATGTGTGGACTGACTTCTTCAGCTGCTTCTGAGTTTGATGCGTCACAATCCACACACCCAGAGACTCACAGATTCACCTTCTTCCTCTCCCTCCCCGCTGACACAACTCAACTCCTGTCCCAAATTCCAGGATAAAGACTGTTGGCCCTCTTGGCTCAGACATCCATCCCTAGATCACACAACCACAGCCATGGGGCCTGGTGGGAGTGGGGGGGATTACACTGGAGGAAGAGCTGGGCTGACAAAATGTCTGTTCGATACAAAGAAACTGGAAGTAGAAGAGGCAGACTTACTTAAATCGATAATGTGTGTGAAATCACCTAACTTCCTGCCTGGCACATAATCAGTGCTCCAAAATAGACATTATTAACATAATTATTGCCCAAAGTCGTATTGCCAGCAAGACGGAGGACTCAGAACCTGCAACCGGATCTGTGGATGCCCACGGTCTTTCTCTTGGGGCCCAAGGGTTTCTGGGAGCAGGGGCAGTCTATTCAGCATCATACCCTCAGCATCTAGCCTGGTACCTGGCAGAGACTGGGTGCTTTAATTTTCTTTTTTAAACCAAACTAACAGTTGTTCCCACTGTTTCTAGAACCACAGCAACATCAGTGACTTTCTCAATAGGGCAGAGAAAGAAATGGCATGAGGGAAAGCAAGGGGAACCTGCAGATGGACCCTGACCAGCCCAGATGCAGAAGAGGGGCTCCTCCAGGAGGAGGCCACCTCGCTCCTTGGGAGATGGGTCTCCCCCCTCCACATCATCGCTCACCTCCAGGGACTAAACTCACCCCCACTGACTCTTTGGTAAATGGAATGAAAGGAAGGGCCCGGGAAACCCATTCATATTTACAGAGCAGAATTTGCCAGCCTGACACACAATGCACAGGGGCCTTGAGTGCTGGGAGCGGGCAGTGTCTGATGCAGCGCCCAGGTAAGCTCCAGGTCAGTGTATGGCCAGTACAAGGCTCTCAGAGCCCACTAGGAGCTGGCGGGTTTAGCAGCCCGTCTAAGGACCAAACCTACGTGTGAGTGGAAGAATGTTTAATTTCTACGGTAACAAGGAGTTTAAACTCCAGTTTGATTTACAGGTTAAATTTAGGAGCTACATCTCTGTGCCCCAGGCTGATCCCTATGATATGCAGATTTATAAGGGAACAGAAATGACTGAAGAGAACCTACAGGAGGAGGAATCCAAGTTAGCATATGGAAAGAACTACATAATTACAGGGGTTGAGAGAGATTGAAACAGAGAAGGGACAAAATCCTCCAAGGCCTGTTGAAAGTGTGCCACATGGAATACAAGTCAGCTGTCTGAAACCCCTAAACTTGCAATGGCGAGGCAAGTGCCCCAGGCAGTACGCCCCAGTGAGGCTCCTCGGGGTCCCAGCTCCTGCTCACTCCGGTCTGTGGCTCTTAGACGGTGGTGTGCTCATGAATCCTGGGGCACCTGTCAAGAAATGTACACTCCTAGACCTTCCTGCCACTTCCAAATGAGCCGGCTTCTAACTTGTAGCTGAAATATATACACTGGCTCAATATTTGAAGGGCAAAATTCATTATCTGGCTTGCCCTGTGCGGCAGCTTCCAGGGCAGTAGAAGGATTAATATATTTACATAAAGTAAGCCTCCAACCCACTCCACATTCCGCAGGACATCACTACATAACAGCAGAATGACAGTTTGAAGGGAAACCTTCTAGAAAATAGTCCCCATTTATTGAAGCCCAGATCTCAAATGAGTGTGTCAAAGAAGGTGAAATGAAGTTATTTTCTTGTGTCCTCATGTCCCTTCAAGGAAATTTAGTCCTTAAAAAAAGAGAGCGAGAGATTGTCAAAATGTTCTCCAGACCGACAGTAGCAGAAGTACAATAACCAAAATAGTCATTTGCTCAATATGTAACTTCTATATTAAAAATAGTCAAAATGGTATTTCTGGAAGGCAGTTGATCAAATTACAAGGTTCACTAAAGAGATATCCTAAAGAGACATTCAACCATTTTCTTGCTATGTTCACGCTATTCAACTGATTCGTGAATTACAACAAGGCTGTTTTGTCCCTGACAACTTGAGGGCTTACAACTTGGGATGTTTTTAAATTTCCTTTGGGGGAAACTGAAACACAAAGAAGAGACTGAGAAGTGGTCCAGAGCCACAAATTAAGACAGTCAACACTTCAGAAAGTATTGAAGCGTGTAAATGGAGATTCATGTACTCCAAGTCAAGGGCATCTTAGCTCAAGCTGTTGTTCTTCATGACTTCAGGCAAGCTCTCTCACTACACGGCTCTTCCATTTCCTCGTCAGCAAACAGATACCTCCATATTTGGCCTTCCTGCCTCCTGGAGTGGTCTTAAGGCCCCAAGTGTCCTTGTCTTGCATGAGTGAGGAGTGTGATGAAAGGAGATGACGTAGCCATGGATTGGTGAGGGAGCAATACCCTCGCTTCCCACTGGTGGGTAAGGACAGAAAAGACCCAGGCCTTGCAGAATCAGGTGGAGAACGAGAGTGGCTGGAGCAGGTGTGAGTGGCCTGGGAGGCTCAGAGCCAGAATACTCCCCATGCTTCAGCTGGGACTGAATGAGGTCTAGCCATTAAAGAGGGAGTGGCGAGGAAAAAGACTATAGAGTTGGAACAAGAAAGTGGAACAGGATTCCAGGAGCCAGGAAGAGAAAAAGGAAGGAAAGCAGATGAGCTACTTGTCTCTTTTGGCTTCCAAAGGGGCCCCAAAAAGGAAGATAGCCAGGAGAAAGAAGGGAGTGAGGGCCCCTGCCCTTCAATCATCTATTTGCTCATTCAATAATCTTGAGCACCTATATTGTACTAGTCACTGTTCTAGGCACTTGGGAGACAACCGTGAACTTTAAGAGATAAAGATTCTGCTTTTGTGGAGACTGTATCCTACAAAGGAGATATAGGCAATAAATAATAACATACTAAGTCAGTGAGATTGCATGTTCGATGATGACAAGTGTTATTATAGAAAGAATAAAGTAAGGACAAATAATAGAGAGTTTGAGGGGTTAGGTGAGGTCAAATTTAAATAGGGTGATCAGGGGAGACCTTGCTAAGAAGGTGGCTTTGAGCAAAGATTTGAAGTTAGTGAAGCAGTGAACCATGTGGGTATTTGGGGGAAGAGACTATCAAGCAGGAGAAACAGTCTAAGCTTCATGCTCTAGCCCAGCTTGTCAAAGTTCCCTGCTCTGACAACTGTACCTCATCCAAAGATGGCCACAGTAGTATCTCTTACCCCCCATGCTCTCCTTATAATATGGCCTTGGCACTCCTTCCACCATCTCAAATCTGGACAGGTTTGAGACTCTGGCAGAAGTGATCCTACATAACTTCTGAGGTTGAGCCATAAAAGAAAGCAAAGTTTCTGCATGGTTTTCTTGAGAGACTCACTCTTGGAACCCAGCCACGACCCTGTGAGGAAGCCCTAGCAGCCACATGGAGGGACCACAAGCAGTATTCTGGCTGACTGCCCCAGCTGAGGTCCCAGCTGACAGCCATCAAGTCATTCCCAGTTCAAGTCCTAGACATCACGGAGTGGAAACAAGACACCCTTGCTGTGCCCCTTTCAATTCCTGACCCATATAACTCATGGGCATAATAAAATGGTTGTTTTAAGCCTCTAAGTTTGAATGGTTTGCTATACTGCAAGAGATAACTGGAGCATCCATGATAAAGGAGAGAGCCCTATGCCAGGTAATAATAAATATTATACTGATTTGCTTGTCCCTTGTGCATATGCCTTCTTCAAGCATCTCACAGAGGGAGTAGAAGTGGTTATGCTAAGTTAAGATTAATGTCTTTCTCTGCCCCTTGACCTAATAGCTACCTAGTAGTCTCAACATTACCCTAACAGAAATCAGCAAAAAAGAACAAATAGACCAGAAACAAACCTTAGTAAATGTTAAAGGAAATATCACAAATCAGTAAAGAAGGGAAGATTATTTAAAAATTGATACTGGAACACTTGGTTAACTACTTGAAAGAAAATCAATTTAGATCCTGCACTTACATAAATTCAGTATAAATCAAACGGCCTAATGAAAAAATCAAATAAGAAAAAAATATAGATAAAGGTATATTTTATTTCTTGGAGGAAAAAACTTTCTTTCTTTCTTTTTTAAGATTTTTTCTTTATTTATTTGACAGAGGGAGACATAGCGAGAGCAGGAACAAGCAGGGGGAGTGGGAGAGGGAGAAGCAGGCTTCCTGCAGAGCAGGGAGCCCGATGCGGGGCCCGACCCCAGGACCCTGGGATCATGGACTGAGCCACCCAGGCGCCCAGGAAAAAACTTTCTAAATTTAAAAGCAAAGGAATTACAAAGGAAAATACCAATGGATTGGATTGCAGGCCAAAAAATTATATGGAGTATTAAAAGACAATGAACAAGGGAAAATACCTACAACAAAGAAGCAAATAACAAATATTAAAAAAACAAAGAAAGCAAAAGCACTAAGATCCCAACTGATTAATGGGCAAAGGACACAAACATAAAAATTCTAAATGAGAAAATCCAAATGGTAAATATCCAACCTGATGAGTTATCAAATAATTTCAAATTAAAATACTAATGAAGCAATAATGATCTTCATTTATAATAATAGCAGATGATGATAATGGTGCATCGCGAGCTTAGTATTCTCACACACTGCTGGTGGAAGTATCCGTTTATATAACCTTTGGTGAAGTAAGTTGGCGATACGCACAAGGGCAAACAAAATAAAAGAAAAATCTTGAAACCAATGTAGGGTAAATTTCCACCATTAGGAAAATAGTTAAGCAAATTATTATAAATCTGTTTTAGAAAATATTAGGTATTAAAATCATATTCACAAAGAGTTTTTAAAGATGTGGAAAATGATGTAATCACAATTTAAATTTTAAAATATGCAAATACATGTATGTTTCTGCAAAGAAAAAAGTCTAAGATGTACCTCAAACTACTAGTGCTGGTTATCTCTAGGGATTACTGGCCAATTTCCTTATCTACTTTACACATTTCTGTTTCAGTGGAATTTTTTCGGGGAAAAAAAAAAGGCAAGACTGATCAAGGTTTGAGTCCCAATTTCCCTGTAAGAGAAGTGAAGTGCTGTAGGTCTCTGATCGATTCTCTAGCCCACAGGAAACACAAGGCTATGCAGGATCATAGCACAGTTCAAATAAGTACCTTCGCAGGAAAGGGGACAAGATGTGATGACTTGCACACTAGCATTCAGTCTGTGGATAGATAGATTTCATGTTCCTTTACCAGTCCATTGTAGGAACAGAGAAGTCTGGCTGGTCAACATATGTGACCTTGGTATAGACCCCCACTGGCTTTAGGAAAAAATTGGTAGAAGCCAAGTGTTGAGGGATAGGGTGCCTGATTGCAGAGGAGAGATCCGTGTAAGACCAAGCCTACAACCAAACGCCAGCATAGGCATCTTCTGGCCCAGTGGAAGTTTGTATCTAGGCTAATCCTGGCTCCCCTGAGTTATTTCCAACTAGTACTAAGGCCATAATATATCCATGCAACTATCCTGAACCGACCCCATAAATCCTAGCGGATGGAATATTCTGGACAGGCTTCATGGAATCAGCGACCGCATTCCTTTATGGGGGTCCTCCACAGGTAGGAGTCCAAGGCTGGTCACTGGCTGAGCATGTGGCAGTGGGAGGCTCAGACCTATTAGGCACAAGCAGTACGAAAAGGGGAAAAACAAATCAGGGCAGGCCCAGCACCCAAGAGCAACAAAACCTCTGATTCTGGGACCAGCTCTCAACCAATGGTTCCAACAATATTCTTGACCATAAGAAGCCTGTGAGAAATGCAGGAAAAGAGGCTTGGGATCATTCTTCAATGGATGCTACCAATATGGCATGGGTCACGGAATGACAGACCCCTAAGATATCTTAGATATCAGCAACTCCTCTCGTTTTACAGAGGAGAAAAACTGAAGCCCAGAAAGAGAAGATGAGTGGCCCAAGGTCACACAGCTCGTTCACAGCATATCCTAGACCAATTCTGACAGAAGCCTGGCATTAGCTTTGAAGAAGCAATCACAAATTGAGAGCAATGATAGTACCTGCCTCACTGGGTTGGAGAGAAGCCACTCATATCTGGTAAAGCGGCCTTCTAACCTACCCAGCTGGCCAAAGAAACCATGCAGCCTGTCGCCCTTCAAACCCTAGATTGGGTAGCATTAAGTCTCAGGCTGATAATGATCTCACAGGCCTGTCGGATACACAGACCCTCAGACCCAAGCTGCAGGAGACCTCACACCTTCTACCTTACCCTCTACCTTCCTTACTTTCTAAGTGCTTCAGGCTTTCAGAGAATATTCCAGAATATTTAATGATAGGGAGTTGACTGAACTGCTCTCTGGAACATTTTTTTTTAATTTTATTTTATCATGTTAGTCACCATATATTACATCATTCGGTTTTGATGTAGTGTTCCATGATTCATTGCTTGTGTATAACACCCAGTGCTCCATGCAATATGTGCCCTCCTTGATACCCATCACCGGGCTAGCCCATCCCCCCATCCCCCTCCCCTCTAAAAACCTCAGTTTGTTTCTCAGAGACCAGAGTCTCTCATAGTTTGTCTCCCCCTCCAATTCCCCTTCATTTTTCCTTTCCTACTATCTTTTTTTTTTTAACATATAATGTATTATTTGTCTCAGAGGTACAGGTCTGGAACATTCTTAATTCAGAGAACTGAGGGCCTTGTAAGCCCAAGGAATTTAAGATCAAAGCCAGACACGGGTGCAACTGACTGGCAGAGAATAGTGTGGCATTTAGGACATCCCTGTGATCTTTCCCGGTCTCAGTTTCCTCATCTGGTGAGGAGACAAAACAGGCAGACAAACTAGAAAGTCACTAAGATCTCTTATAGCTATATGTGTCTTTACATTTCTTCTTCAACTCTGTTATAGATTTGCTCAAAAGCAGCTCTCCTCACTCTCAAGTTGGCGGGCACATTTACACGTCAAAAAGTAAGAAACATCTCTCCTTAGAAGAAGCCCAGAGAATTCCCAAAGGCTTCCTTGGAAGTGGCTTAGATTGAGTGGGCTCCTTAGTGCACTGTGTCCCCATCCATGCTCCCTCTAGGAAGCAGGGGCACTGGTGGTGTTCACCCCAGGCTGTGGCTCTGGCCACTAATGCCAATGGTTTATCCAAGTGACAGCTCAGTGCTCTGGGATCCTCCAATATTCCCAAAGATCCCATCCAGAGCCAGAATGACATGTGAGCGGGTGGAGGGAGCAGCTGGGGGAAAGGTGTGCACTGGGATGCAGAGAGCCCCTGAAGCCAGGACAGCACAGTCCAAGGGAGCAACAGAAACTGACGCGGGGCCAGAACACTGGCATTTGGGATGAGAAACCTAGTGGTGACCCTGGGGGGTGGGGGTCAATAATAGCCACCCTGCTCAGAGATCGGTTCCAGGTCAGACAGGACGTAGGCGGGCAACTAAAATCAGTGGAGCAAAACAAGATGCTAACAAACCTGCGCAGACGGGTTCCAGAAGGGCTCTAGAGTCAAGTCCTAGGGAGAGAATTCAGCATCAGGAGTTCAAAGCAGAATCTTAAAGGAAGAAGCAGATGCCTCACAGGAAGAGCAGGGACCTCTTCCTGGGCAAAGCAGTGGCCAGTGGAGCTCAGGTCACCCTTCCCAGCCCCCTGTGATGTGGAAATGCCACCAGAACCATCAGAACCCCTGCGACTTCCTCACTGCCCAGACACAGTTGCCTGAGAACACTTCTAGGCTGAGGCTGGGCCTCAAAAGCCAGACCCTTTTAATGTCCTGGACAAAGCAATGGCCTCTGGCCAATAAAGCAGGTATTTCCCCATGTGCATGGGAAACTGGTTTGTTCTGAAAGCTCTCTCTTTCAGAGTGGCCCAAATTTAGCAGTGAACAAATACAGTTTCCATAATGGGCCATTCTTACAACAACCTCCCCAACTGTGCATAGAAATTGCTCTGCTATCAAATCATCCACTAACTAGTGACCAAATCTACTGATGCAAAGAAATGTACATACACATCCTCTTGTCGCATTGCCCCAGGATCGGTGCCTCCCAAAGCCTGTGTTGGTATGGCCGCTTTTGTGGCTTTAAAAGATGGTAAGATTATTTCCTTCTCTGTGGCCTCCTTCCCTGGTCCTCACCGCACCCCTACCCCTCAGAACCAAGCAACACTTGACATCTGTCTACTGAAGCCTAGTACGAAAAAAATGCTCTGCTGAAGTGACAAAGGCTGACATACTTGAAAGAAACCTTGGCAATGACAAGCTGAATCCAAAGGGACTACGTGAAATATCAGATACATCAGATCAGACGTTTTCCTCCCTCTTGAGAGGAACTCAGAAATCAATGAGAAAATTCATACGTTTAAAGGAGGGGACATGTATGGTATCGTGGACGGGACCTCTCGGCCCACAGGCATCCAGAGAAAATGCTCTTCATATGGCCCAAGCGTGCCTCAGATGTACTGTGTCCGCGTGACCTATGCCATTCCTCAACACGCCAGCAGGATCGAAGGGAGCAGGCATAATGTGGCTTTCACATGGGGAAACTGAGATACATATGGGGAAATCATTTTCAGAAAATCCTACAGGAAGCCAACAGGGAGGCCAGTGGATGCATTCTGGACTTGCACACGCTTATTTCTCATTTCAGAGGGGCCTCCATACAAAATATTGGAGACACGTTTACACAGATATAAGCCCTGGGGCTTAACTACATGGGCCTCGACAACTAGCTCCCTCCATTCTCACGCAGCTCATGACCCTCCTCAGAAGCCCTCACCCACAGTCAGTCTGCTCGAAAAGTTAAACATGGAATTACCATTTGATCCAGCAATTCCACTTCTGGGTTTATATCCCCCAAACTGAAAGCATGACTCACACAGATCCTTGCGCACCTATGTTCACGGCAGCACTATTCACAATGGCCGGAAGGTGGAGACCACCCAGATGTGTTCGCCGGCACATGAACAGTTAAACAAAGTGTGGTACAAACACACAACTGAGTATTATT
Source organism: Zalophus californianus (assembly GCF_009762305.2). NCBI lineage: Eukaryota > Metazoa > Chordata > Mammalia > Carnivora > Otariidae > Zalophus > Zalophus californianus. The sequence continues at coordinate 24,671,341 of NC_045602.1, forward strand.
CAGCCTGAAAAAGGAATGAAATTCTGGCACATGCTACAACACGGATGAACCCTGAAAATATTATGCTAAGTGAAATAAGGACACTTACTATACGATTCCATTTACAGGAAATACCCTCATAAGGCAAATTCATAGAAACAGAAAGCAGAATAGGTGGTACCAGGGATTACAGGAATGGGAGAATGGGGAGTTATCGTTTAATGGGTGTAGAGTTTCTGTTTGGGGTAACGAACAAGTTCTAGAAATACACAGTGGTGACAGACGCACAACACTGTGAATGTACTTAATGTCAATGTACATTTAAAACTGTTTAAAATGGGGCACCTGGGTGGCTCAGTCGGTTAAGTGACTGCCTTCAGCTCGGATCATGATCCCAGGGTCCTGGGATCGAGCCCCATGTCGGGTTCCCTGCTCGGCGGGGAGTCTGCTTTTCCCTCTCCCTCTGCCTGCCACTCCCCCTGCATGTGTGCTCTCTCTGACAAATAAAAAAAAAAAAAAAAACTGTTTAAAATGTTAAATTTGATGTTTATATATTTTACCAGAATAAGAACTAAATACAAACATTGTCTTAAATAAACACAGAAAACTTAAAAAAAAAATCATACCTAGGCTTGCATCTTACCTAAGACCAACTGAATCAGAATCTCTCAGGGGTGGCCCGTGTGTTTTTTAATATCTGACCACCCTCTCAGCCTTTTGTCCACCTGTTCTTGCCTTTTCTCTTAAATGAATAAGCTAAATGAATAAACGTTAACAGAATGCTTTGCACGTTTTAAGCAGTATGCTAAGAGCCAGAAAGGAGCACCCGAGGATCAACATGAATGACCTGATGAAGTTTCCACAGCTAAAAAAGTAGACACGGTGATTTTTAAAAAGTCTATAAAGTCTTGGGGGCGCCTGGGTGGCTCGGTCCGTTAAGCATCTGCCTTTGGCTCAGGTCATGATCTCATGGTCCTGGAATGAGCCCTGCTCAGCGGGGAGTCTGCTTCTCCCTCTCCCTCTGACGCTCCTCCTGCTTGTACTCTCACTCTCTCTCTCTCTCTCTCAAATGAATAAAATCTTAAAAAAAAAAAAAAGTCTGCAATGTCTTTCATACTCTTTCCTTCAAGAGGTGCAACTAAGTCATCTCCCCTAGAGAATGAGCCGGACTAAGGACTGGCCTGTAATGCCCAGAATAAAGCCCTGCTGCTTCCAGCTCGCCCTGTCACTGAGGTCACTCTCAAGGTGGGAGGCTGGCTGCCATACTGTGAGGCGCAGAGCCAGAACTTGTCTCGGCCAAGTCCCTGGGTCCTGGCCCTGTGAGGACATCCGGGAGCCCTGCAGAGAGGCCCTCATAACGAGGAACAGAGGCCCTCCTGCCAACGGTGGTGTGAGTGAGCCACCTGGGAAGCGATCCTCCAGCCCCAGTCCAGCGGTGAGGTGCCCGCAGCCTCAGGAAACACCCTGAGCCCCAGCTCAGCCGTTCCTGGCATCCTGACCCTTAGAAACTCTTTGAGATAATAAATGTTTGTTGTTTTAAGCTGCCGCTAAATTTGGGGATAATTTGATATGCAGTAAAACCTGTATTCAAGCACTGGAGTTGAATTCCATTCTCAGAACCAAAAGTGATCTGAAAGGTCACCAAATCTAACAACACAGCCCCTTCACTCCCAAGCGCCCCCTCCATTCCTGACTTGAGCTTTTCCTCCTGGCGCTCACCTATCTGACTGACTTCTAGGTCATTCATTCAGCAAGCATTCACTGAGCCCCTCTTTGCTAGGTATGAGTGCTAAAGGACTGAAACGCACAAGGACACCACACAGAAGTAAAATGCGTTGGTCCTGGCTTCTCCCCACAATCATGGCCTACTGGTACCCATAATAAAAATCAGCCTCCAAGCACTGTTCTACAGAAGGGGGCTCAGAGCAAATCTAATACCATGCATTTATATTTACAGATGCCCCTATGGGGTCACACTTGCATATCAGAAATAAGCATGTAACTGTTTAATTTTAATATTTTTTTGTTGCCTATTTATGAGCTAAAGTTGGAGGCTGATGTAGGCTAACATACACTCTAACAACAGACCCTTTGTGCTTGCTGTTCCCTCTGCCTGGAGTTCTTCTCCTCAAGTCTCTCCCCATGGCTCCACTTCTCACATCATTCCTGCTCTAACATCAGCCTGTCTCAGAGGCTTTCCTGACCCTCCTATGTAAACCAGCTGCTCGCTCCCTTCCCAGGCTCTGTTTTCTCCCTGACCCTTGATACCCACTCACGTGCTATGTATTTCTTGGCTATTGTCTGCGCTCCCTTCTAGAATATAAACAGATGGGGAACTTTTTTTTTTGTCACACCATGATATTTTTTTTATGTTATGTTAATCACCATACATTACATCATTAGTTTTTGATGTAGTGTTCCATGATTCATTGTTTGTGTATAACACCCAGTGCTCCATTCAGTACATGCCCTCTTTAATACCCATCACTGGGCTAACCCATGCCCCCACCCCCTCCCCTCTAGAACCCTCGTTTGTTTCTCAGAGTCCATAGTCATTCATGATTCATCTATCCTTCAATTTCCCCGCCTTCATTTTATCCCTTTGTACTATCTTCCTCTTTTTTTTTTCTTAACATATATTGCATTATTTGTTTCAGAGGTACAGGTCTGTGATTCAACAGTCTTACACAATTCATAGCACTCACCACAGCACATACCCTCCCCAATGTCTATCAACCAGCCACCCCATCCCTCCTACCCCCCACCACTCCAGCAACCCTGTTTGTTTCTTGAAATTAAGAATTCCTCATATCAGTGAGATCATATGATACATGTCTTTCTCTGATTGACTTATTTTGCTCAGCATAATACCCGCCAGTTCTATCCACGTCATTGCAAATGGCAAGATTTCATTCCTTTTGATGGCTGCATAATATCCCATTATATATATATATATATATATATATATACCACCTCTTCTTTGTCCATTCATCTGTCGATGGACATCTTCGCTCTTTCCATAGTTTGGCTATTGTGGACAATGCTGCTATAAACATCGGGGTGCACATACCCCTTCGGATCCCTACACTTGTATCTTTGGGGTAAATACCCAGTAGCACAATTGCTGGGTCGTATGGTAGCTCTATTTTCAAGTTTTTGAGGAACCTCCATATTGTTTTCCAGAGGGGCTGCACCAGCTTGCATTCCCACCAACAGTGTAGGAGGATTCTCCTTTCTCCGCATCCCCGTCAAAATCTGTCATTTCCTGACTTGTTAATTTTAGCCATTCTGATGGGTGTGAGGTGGTATCTCATTGAGGTTTTGATTTGGATTTCCCTGATGCTGAGTGATGTTGAGCACTTTTTCATGTGCCTGCTGGCCATTTGGATGTCTTTGGAAAAATGTCTGTTCATGTCTTCTGCCCATTTCTTGATTGGATCATTTGTTCTTTGGGTGTTGAGTTTGATAAGTTCTTTATAGATTTTGGATACTCACCCTTTATCTCATATGTCATTTGCAAATACCGTCTCCCATTCTGTCGGTTGTCTTTTGGTTTTGTTGACTGTTTCCTTTGCTGTGCAAAAGCTTTTTATCTTGATGAAGTCCCAATAGTTCGTTTTTGCCCTTGCTTCCCTTGCCTTTGGCGATGTTTCTAGGAAGAAGTTGCTGCGGCTGAGGTCGAAGAGGTTGCTGCCTGTGTTCTCCTTTAGGATTTTAATGGACTCCTGTCTCACATTTAGGTCTTTCAACCATTTTGAGTCTCTTTTTCTGTGTGGTGTAAGGGAATGGTCCAGTTTCATCTTTCTGCATGTGGTTGTCCAATTTTCCCAACACCACTTGTTGAACAGACTGTTTTTTCCATTGGACATTCTTTCTTGCTTTGTCAAAGATTAGTTGACCATAGAGTGAGGGTCCGTTTCTGGGCTCTTTATTCTGTTCCACTGATCTATGTGTCCGTTTTTGTGCCAGTACCATACTGTCTTGATGATTACAGTTTTGTGATAGAGCTTGAAGTCTGGAATTGTGATGCCACCAGCTTTGCTTTTCTTTTACAACATTCCTCTGGCTATTTGGGATCTTTTCTGGTTCCATACAAATTTGAGGATTATTTGTTCCATTTCTTTGAAAAAAGTGGATGGTATTTTGATAGGGATTGCATTAAATGTGTAGATTGCTCTAGGTAGCATTGACATCTTCACAATGTTGGTTCTTCCAATCCATGAGCATGGAACGTTTTTCCATTTCTTTGTGTCTTCCTCAATTTCTTTCAAGAGTATTTTATAGTTTTCTAAGTATAGATTCTTTGCCTCTTGGGTTAGATTTATTCCTAGGTATCTGTGGTTTTTGGTGCAATTGTAAATGGGATCGACTCCTTAATTTCTCTTTCTTCTGTCTTGTTTTTGGTGTATAGGAATGCCACTGATTTCTGTGCATTGATTTTATATCCTGCCACTTTACTGAATTCCTGTATGAGTTCTGGCAGTTTTGGGGTAGAGTCTTTTGGGTTTTCCACATACAGTATCATATCATCTGCAAACAGTGAGAGTTTCACTTCTTCTTTGCTGATTCGGAAGCCTATTATTTCTTTTTGTTGTCTGATTGCTGTGGCTAGGACTTCTAGTACTATGTTGAATAGCACTGGTGATAGTGGACATCCCTGCCGTGTTCCTGACCTTAGGGGGAGAGCTCTCAGTTTTTCCCCATTGAGAACGATATTCACTGTGGGTTTTTCATAGATGGCTTTTATGATATTGAGGTATGTACCCTCTATCCCTATACTCTGAAGAGTTTTGATCAAGAAAGGATGCTGTACTTTGTCAAATGCTTTTTCTGCATCTATTGAGAGGATCATATGGTTCTTGTTCTTTCTTTTATTAATGTATCACATTGATTGATTTGCGGATGTTGAACCAGCCTTGCAGCCCAGGGATAAATCCCACTTGGTCGTGGTGAATAATCCTTTTAATGTACTGTTGGATCCTATTGGCTAGTATTTTGGTGAGAATTTTTGCATCCATGTTCATCAAGGATATTGGTCTGTAATTCTCCTTTTTGATGGGGTCTTTGTCTGGTTTTGGGATCAAGGTAATGCTGGCCTCATAAAACGAGTTTGGAAGTTTTCCTTCCATTTCTAATTTTTGGAACAATTTCAAAAGAATAGATATTAATTCTTCTTTAAATGTTTGGTAGAATTCCCCTGGGAAGCCATCTGGCCCTGGGCTCTTGTTTGTTGGGAGATTTTTGATGACTGCTTCAATTTACTTAGTGGTTATAGGTCTGTTCAGGTTTTCTATTTCTTCCTGGTTCAGTTTTGGTAGTTGATACATCTCTAGGAATGCCTCCATTTCTTCCAGATCACCTAATTTGCTGGCATAGAGTTGCTCATAAAATGTTTTTATAATTGTTTATATTTCTTTGGTTTTGGTTGTGATCTCTCTTCTTTCATTCATGATTTTATTTCCTTGGGTCATTTATCTTTTCTTTTTGTAAGTCTGGCCAGGGGTTTATCTCTCTTATTAATTCTTTCAAAGAACCAGCTCCCAGTTTCGTTGATCTGTTCTACTGTTCTTTTGGTTTCTATTCCATTGATTTCTGCTCTGATCTTTATTATTTCTCTTCTCCTGCTGGGTTTAGGCTTTATTTACTGTTCTTTCTCCAGCTCTTTTAGGTGTAGGGTTAGTCGTGTATTTGAGACCCTTCTTGTTCCTTGAGAAAGGCTTGTATTGCTATATACTTTCCTCTTAGGACTGCCTTTGCTGCATCCCAAAGATTTTCAACAGTTGTGTTTTCATTTTCATTGGTTTCCATGAATTTTTTTAATTCTTCTTTGATTTCTTGGTTGACCCATTCATTCTTTTGTAGGATGCTCTTTATCCTCCATGTATTTGAGTTCTTTCCGACTTTCCTCTTGTGATTGAGTTCTAGTTTCAAAGCATTGTGGTCTGAAAATATGCAGGGAATAATCCCAGTCTTTTGGTATCGGTTGAGACCTGATTTGTGACCTAGGATGTGATCTATTCTGGAGAATGTTCCATGGGCACTAGAGAAGAATGTGTATTCCATTGCTTTGGGATGGAATGTTCTGAATACATCTGTGAAGTCCGTTTGGTCCAGCGTGTCATTTAAAGTCTTTATTTCCTTGTTGATCTTTTGCTTGGATGATCTGTCCATTTCAGTGGGGGGGGTGTTAAAGTCCCCTACTATTATTGTATTGTTGTCGATGTGTTTCTTTGCTTTTGTTACTAATTGGTTTATATAATTGGCTGCTCCCATGTTAGGGGCATAGATATTTACAACTGTTAGATCTTCTTCTTGGATAGACCCTTTAAGTAGGATACAGTGTCCCTCCTCATCTCTTATTATAGTCTTTTGTTTAAAATCTAATTTGTCTGATACAGGGATTGCCACCCCAGCTTTCTTTTGGTGTCCATTAGCATGGTAAATGGTTTTCCACCCCCTCACTTTCAATCTGGGGGTGTCTTTGGGTCTAAAATGAGTCTCTTACAGACAGCATATCGATGGGTCTTGTTTTTTTATCCAATCTGATACCCTGTGTCTTTTGATTGGGGCATGTAGCCCATTTACATTCAGGGTTACTATTGAAAGGTATGAATTTGGTGCCATTGTATTGCCTGTAAGGTGATTGTGACTCTATACTGTCTGTGTTCCTTTCTGGTCTATGTTACTTTTAGGCTCTCTCTTTGCTTAGAGGACTCCTTTCAATATTTCTTGTAGGGCTGGTTTCGTGTTTGCAAATTCCTTTAGTTTTTGTTTGTCCTGGAAGCTTTTTATCTCTCCTTCTATTTTCAATGACAGCCTAGCTGGATATAGTATTCTTGGCTGCATATTTTTCTCGTTTAGTGCTCTGAATATATCATGCCAGTCCTTTTTGGTCTGCCTGGTCTCTGTGTATAGGTCCTGTTGCCAATCTAATGTTTCTACCATTGTAGGTTACAGATCTCTTGTCCCGAGCTGCTTTCAGGATTTTCTCTTTGTCTCTGAGACTCGTTAAGTTTTACTATTAGATGTCGGGGTGTTGACTTATTTTTATTGATTTTGAGGGGGCTTCTCTGTGCCTCCTGAATTTTGATGCCTGTTTCCTTCCCCAAATGAGGGAAGTTTTCTGCTATAATTTGCTCCAATATACCTTCTGCCAAGATGGGGAACTTTTATCCCATTCTGTTCACTGCTATATTCCTAGTGCCTAGAATGGTGTCTGCTGCATAGGAGCAATTCAACAATCATTCATTGGTTCATTCATTCATTCAATGAGTTAATCAGTCATTTACTGAATGAACTCCAGAGCCCACCATCTACCGTTGATTTAATTGGTTCAAAATTTCACAGAATGCAGAGGCAAGACCCCCACTTCAGCACTCCCATACAGAGGCTCTACCCATCTGAAGTTTCAGAACCAGGGCTTCAGGGCAGGAGAGCCTAAGGGCTCCTCTTGCGGTTGCCCTTGGCTCCACAGTGGAAGAATGCAACAGACTGCCCCGGGGGGCTGCTGGTCCCAAAGGCATGACCAGCTGCCATGTGGCTCCCAGTGACCAGAAGCAAGGAAGCTCCTCTTCTTCCTGCCCAGCACCAGGACTCTGGCCTCTCTCTGAGACCCAGAGGGGAGACATAACCACCAGATCAGAGGGTGGCAGGCCCACCTGCTTACTGCAGTCTGTAGGGGTCATTATCCCACCCGTCCCAACTTGGGAGACAAATTGAGGAGGGTATTGTTTGGTAAGAATGGGTTTTCTGCTCTTGTACAGAATAAAAATCTGTTTTTTCATTTTGTGGGATTGCAGGATAAATCAAGTACACAGATTTTTGTTTACAAAGAAACCACCTGTTTACCATTTTATGTAAAGGGACTTGATTGCCCTGAGAAATACTAGTGTGGAGCTGCAGTATTCTACCCACTGAGGAGTGCAGGAGGCGCAGAAATGGGAGAGAAAAGACAAAGAAGAAAGTTATGGGTCTTTAGAGAAAATCAGTCTTCAGGAGGTTGAGTGATAATAATGGAAACTATGATAAGCCAAGCCTTGTGTTAAGTGCATGTCAAATGCATCTACTGAACTCACACGTTTCTGCAATTATCCATATTTTACAGATTGAGAAACTGAGGCTCATGGTCACATGACTGGCCTGAACTCTACCAGCCGGTAAATCATCCACCACAGATTTAATCCCAAGCCTCAGTTTTATTCTCTGACCATCATCCCTAGGCAAATATGCTGCACTGTTCTGCTGGGACATTTTCTAACACAACTTCACCCAACTCAGATCTGGACATTCCCAGCAGGCCCAGGTCACTACAGGGGCCTTGGAATTCCCAGTCCACCCTGGAGGATGACCGGTTGCCAATCACTATGAGGAAGGAACTCCCGTGCCATGGGCTTAGGGAACAAAGGGAAGTACAGAGCTGGGCTGAGAGACTGGGGCACATAGAGCTGGCAAGTGTGTCGCACAGAGTCACTGGGTCATGAGGGTAGTGGCATCAGGAGATGATATCAGCCAGGAATCCAGCATCCAGAAGTTATGGCTGGTAGATGGGGCAGGAAAAAGGCCAGAGCACAGCATGGGGCTGCCCAGCAGGCTGGCTGGGCAGAGCCCAGGTATAGAGGCTGAGCAGTGAGCAGGTTTTAGATGAAGCAGCTTAAGGGAATACTTTCATCTTCAACCAGTGCCTCCCAAAGTGCCGGCCATAGAGAAATAAGGAGCAAACACAAGCATGCAGCAGCACACTGCGTCCTCCTTTGAGAAGGTCTTTCAATGAAAACAAAGTCAACTGAACTGACCTGTGAACTCAGGGACTCTGGAGCAAGATCTGTGTCTCATCAATGACTGGTAACAGTGTGTGAACAGGTGTGTGTTGTTTTAAACCATTCTGCTCCAGCTCCTTGGTCGAATGCCCTCTCTCTCCCAAACCAATGCTGCAACGTCACGTGCGTCCCAAAAGACCAACAACATGGGAAGTTGGGCCTCGAGGACTCGCCCCCTATGCAATGATCTATTTACCTTGACTCAAAAGAGGGGGTGGCTGTCATGTGCCAGCTTCTTCTGTCCCTTTGCTTTCAAAAGCAACAGAGTCATTGTTCCTTGGAAATGAAGATAGTGTGACCACTTATGAATTAGGAAAGGAAGAAAGATTGCCAGGCCCAAGTCTTTTCGGGAGAAATTTTTCTTCCCTTCGGTAGGAAGCAGCCAGTAAGTTTCCTGTAAATCTGATAACTAACAAGGCCGAAACTCCAGGGGCTGAATCTGTCAGAGAGAAGAAACGCTGCCTGAGTTATTTCAAAGGGCCAAATTATTACTTCATACTCATGCTAATCCAACTCTTTATCACCTCAGATGATGTCCTATGCCTGCCAGTGTCCCATGGCAGATTTACAGCAGATCCAAGAAATCCCGTTTGACACACGTCTTCTGCATCCATTAAAGGCTGCGTCTTGTCACAAAAAGGATTGGGAAAATGCCTCTTTTCTTCAGACCCATCCTTGGAGAGATGTCCGCCTCATTAATGACAAGACCACTTTGTCATCTCTCAGAGCAAATCGCCCCCTGGCTGCCTTGAGGAAGAACCTGCTCTTCTCCTTTCTGCTTCACGCCTTTGCTACCTGTCAGGTTCCATCTTGATCGGCTCTGTGGTCACTTGGAATTAGCTGTGAAGTAGGAAAAACCAGCTGGGAAGGCTGATGTGCCTCAAGGCAGAAGGGTGTGCCAATCTGATTTGGAAAGGAAGCAGAAGCTTGGGGTTTGTCAGAGCCCTTCCATGATTTGCTGAGTAACTTCTGACAATGGTTCTTAAATATTGCAGGTCATGAATCCTGCCATAATCTGATGAAAACTATGGATCCTCTTCTCAACAAAGAAAAAAAAAAAGAGCCCAAACATGCAACCTACACATACACACACACACACACACACACACACACACACACACACACACACACACACACACACCCCACTTATGGACTACAGACAAAAGTCACTGACTTAGGGGTTGTCCTTGACCCCAAGACCTACCTATGCTCCTTTTTTCCTCCGTTATAGGTCCTTTGGGATCTATGGATAGATGGATTTGGATTTTCAGCACTGAAAGAATAACCTAAGTGGGTTTATTATAGTGGCATATATCTGGAAGGGAGGAGGTCTGGGTTTTAATTCGTCCAGTCTCTAATCGCTAGGGTGTAAAAAAGCTGTATTTCCTTTAGTCACCCCATCGTAAAAAAAAAAAAAAAAAAAAAAAAGAGGGTAATGAACAACTTCTCCAAGGCGTCTTAAGGGTTCCTTAAGGAGCAACCAGCTGGTTCAAGCCAGGGGCAAGGTGGAGGCTGAGTGAGCAGGGGTTTGAGTGAGCAGGGCATTCTCTTACCCTCCCCTTCAATTGGAGAAACTCTTCTGGTCTTGAAGAGTTTGAGCACTCTGGATTAGAGGATCTCTAAGGTCCCTTCTTCCATGGCTGACTTTCTAGAATTCTAAGCCTGACCAGAACAAAGAGATGAACCAAGGAAGAACAGCTCAGAAGGGGCCTCAGTGGGATCTGTATACCCCAGACATTGCCTCTCTGCCCCAACAGAATGGAGGTCTATCTTCAACCTTGCACCCCGAGGTCACTGACTCAAGGCCAGATGCACCTAGAATGAGATGCAAAAGGTATGGAAGAAAGCCAGGAAGAAAGACCTTGCTGGGGAAGGGAAAGAGGCACACCACTAAGCAATCACTGACAAGCCCTCCAGATACAGGGAGCTGAACCTTGCAGAGCTCCAGGGGCACCGAGTGAATGCTGAGAGAAAGAGCATGCTGCTCCCGACCCATTCAGTGTGGAGCCGTGTTACTGGTATTGTTCTGCTAACTTGCTAAATAGCTATAATTAAAACAGGGCTATTATCATTAATTATGATCTTCCCTCTTCTGATTGGCAGGTTGGTGCTTTTATCAAGTTTCAAAAAGCAGCATTTCCGTATCTTACAGGAAGAAAGAGAGAGTGATGGGGCTAAACAGCATTCTGACTCTGGAGCAAGGGGCACGGCGGCATGGCGGGTACAGCAAACCTCTGTTCCCGGGGGGCAGGGGGACTCCCCTACCAGCTCCCCCAGACATGGCAGCCTGCTTCCTGCCTCCCTGACTCCTCCACGTGCTGTCACAAGCTGAGCTCTTGTACTCTGCACAAAGTCACGTGATGAGACTGGGAGAGAAGACAAGATTCCACAGGCAAGAACAGGGTGGAAGTTCCACTCAGCTTCTGAAAGCTTCACTGAAATGTCACCTCTTCCGTGAAACTTTTCCTAACTCCTCACCCTCCCACAGCCCCTTCACCTGCTCCAGGTCAGAATGAATCACTCTCTCATCATTCTCTTCACTCTATCTACACCTCCCTTTTCCCTAGTCTTATACCTCCAATCTTCATGATGTCGACTGCCATCAAATTGAAGAAAGAATAACTGGAGGCTCCCTAATCCAGTGAGTCCTAGGAGGGGGCCCACCCCCCTGTGTGACACCTTCCTTTCCTGAGCCCCAGCTCTTCAGAAGCCTGCTGAAGACCCCCACCAGCACCACAGCCCCAACCCAACATGTCCATGTGCAAACAGGGACACTATTTGAGGTTGTCTAAATAAACATCATAACTTCCAAGTCTGCTATGAAACACAAAAGGAAGTGAAGGATTAGAAGTATGAGAGCCTTTGCGTCTCCTCACGGCAAACCTTGGCTTGGTCCAGAACACTTTCCAGAACTATGGTTGTCAGACTTGAAAGTGTCAAAATCAGGAGAATAAAGGCAGGCAGGAAGAAACCAAGCGAAAAGTGCATACAGGTCATTTAAAAAAATAAGAAAAAATAATGTATAAGTGTAACAGGATGTCTTGACATGAACTACCACACTGGGCTAACTTCACTCATTTATAAAAACTAGACAATACCAAGTAGTTCTCACCACCCCTGTGGAATAGACATGAGAAGTCAGAGGAGCTGTTTGTGTTTTCATAATACTAGAGTTATCTGATAAAATAAAGGACACAAAATTAAATTTGAATTGCAAATAAAGAATGAATAAATTTGGGAGAGCACATGACTATCCCAAATATTGTATGGAACATGTTTATTTGAAATGTAGATTTAACTGGGTATCCTGAATATTTATTTGCTAAATCTAGCAACTCTACCTAATACCCAAACATCTTTTACTTGGTCAAAAATGGAAAAAACAAGTAAGCCTACCCTTGATATTGACAGAGAATTTTTTCTTAAAAAAAAAAAAGGCATTAAAGAGTCTCTTGACTTCCCTTTTAAGAAGGTCAACAGGATTGGGGGCCCCCAACCCCAAACTCACTCCTTCTACACACAACACAAAGCCTGGACTGACTCCAGCCACTGGGGTCTGTTTGCCATTAGGATTTGCCACTGCCATTTTCCTTACTCTAGGCCCTTGCTTTTGGTGCCCCCTGCCTAAATGCTCTTAACCCCATCTCTATGAAATCCTCAAGGCCCACCTTTGCCCACCTTATCTAGAAAACATTCCCTGCCCCTTCAAGACTGGCGATCCTCCAGCCTCCGCCCAGTGATATTCATCAGTGCTTGATGATGAAGTCTCCAGGTGGCTGTCAAATTTTTTCACCTGTACCCCACCGCCCAACAGTGCTGGTACTGCACCAGGCCAAAAATGACCTTCAGTAAAAAACGCTGAAATGAAATGCATTTCTCATTCATGAGATAAATACAAAGTTGAGGAACTCAAACTCAGTGGGGTAAAAACTAGGCTCAAATCTATTCACTCCTTGAAGAATGAGACAGAATTTCCTCTTAGGCCAATTAATTACCTTTGAGCCTGCTGCCTAAGAAAAATCGATCACAGGTGTGCAGTACATGGGCACCTGGTCCTATACCTCTTTGGTTACCTGCATCTTGGTCTTTGTTAGCCCTCCATCAGAGACTGGATATAAAAAAATCAGAAAAGATTAAACTCAAAACTCAGGCCAGTGATACCAGCCATGTCTGTTTTTCCCCAGGAGGGAAGAGAAGGATGGAAGAGTGCCTTTGGCTGACAGTAACTTGTCTGGCCTGAGGGTAAGTGAATCTCAACCTTGTGCCATCAAAAGATGGTATAACCTGAGGAAAAGAGGCATTCAAATCAGAGAGACCTATGTTTAACTTCTAGGTGGTTCACCTTGGGCAAGTCCTATAACCTCTTTGGCTTCAGTTCCATCACTGATAACATGGGAAGAATTATACCTAACTCATAAAGTTGTTATGAAGAGGAGCGGATATAACACTGTGAAGCACTTAGCTCAATGCTTGGCAGAGTAGACTCGTAATAGATGTCAGTTTTCACATTCTTGTGGTTAAGACTTGCCACAGTTTACACAGTAAACATGAGAAGAGAAAGCCTGAAAAAGGAACAGTCCTACTTGAAATCAGGAACACCTTCATCCACCCCAGCATTTAGACCACTTCGGCACATTTCTCCCAATGCCTCCCTGAGTGGTTGATTGTTGTCATTTTGTCTAGTGCTTCTAAAGTTTTACTGGGCATACAGTTCACCTGGTACAGGTACATTTCGGATATCTTGCTGCCTAACAAAGCACCATCAAAATGTAGTGGCTTAAAACAACACCATTTTATTATATCCCATGAATTTTATGGTTCATAAACTCTGGCTTGACTAGGCCATCCTTCTGCTCCATGTGGCATCAACTGGGGTCATGCGGTCATACTCAGCTGGTGGATGGGCTGGTCTCGAGGCCCATGGTGGCTTCATTCACAAGGATGGCTGGAGGTCGAGGGTTAGGAGGGACAGACTATTCAAGTGCCTTCCTGGCTATCTGAGGATGCTCAGACTTCTCACATTGCAGCTGGTTTCCCCCACAGTGAGCATCTCAAGAGAATCGGGAGAAAGCTACTTGGCCATTTCTGACCTACTCTCGGAAGGTCACTCAGAGTCACTCCTACCATATGCTATTGGTCAAAACAGTCATAAGCCGAACCAGGTTCCAAGGGAGGGGACACGGGCTCCCCACCTCCCAATGGTGGGAATATCAAGGAATTGGAGCCCACTTTTTAAACTGTTACCCTGGGAGTCTTGTCAAAATGCAGATCCAGGTTCAGCAGGTCTGGGGCAGGACTTGGGACTCTGCATTTTTTAAAAATTCCCCAGGGGCAACGCTAGTGCTATTCCATAGATCACAATGAGCAGGAAAGGTTTCGAGAGCCCATTACGCTGCATCTTCCACTGAACCCAAATCCTGTCTGTTCCTGTTTCTCTTGTCTCATTTCCTGGTAGCTTCATTTAATTTAGAACTCAGCCAGACAATCTTTTCTTGGGCTCACGGGAAGGATGGCTACATTCAAAGACCTTTATTTCAAAAGAAAGAAACATCCCTGTGTTCAGATGTCACAAGGGAGCTTCAAACGGCTAAAGGGGAAAATCTTTGGCAAATGAACATGTCAGGTCAGGTAACCATAAAAACTTTTGGGCACCTTTCTCTCCACCATCCATTTGAGGAGAGACACTTATGAGAAGAGGGTTCACTGGCTGTGTGTCACCTCTGGAGACTCAGCAAGGTCGGGATCAGCTAGTTGCCGACCAGTAAATACTGACGCCGTGGGCTCTGGTCATACGAGTCAAGATCCAGTTATCATGGTTATTCCTGGGTGTGGATGGTTGGGCCTGGAGACATTGAGCATATAGTTCAATCAATTATCCTTTTTATAAAAGAGGGACTATGTATTAGCTAATGATCAAGGTTAATACAACTTCATTTATTAACATTTACTTATTTAAGGAATGATACAATTCAGGGGTACCTGGGTGTCTCAGTCGATTAAACATCTGGCTCTTGATTTCGGCTCAGGTCATGATCTCAGAGTCGTGAGATCGAGCCCCGTGTCAGGCTCCATGCTGAGCATGGAGTCTGCCTGAGATTCTCTCCCTCCTTCTCTCTCTCTGTCCCTCCCCTCACTCCTCTCAAAAAAAAAAAAAAAAAAAAAAAGGAATGATACAATTCAAAGCAGGATTCAGAGAAATATAAACCCCTGGATATAGCAGGGTTAATTGCTGGATTAATTCTCAACTGCAAATTACTATCTCCATAGCACCTATTTTCTTTAAAGGGATTTTCCCTTTGTTCAACCACCACAAGTACAGATTCCAGGGGCTATGCTGCTCTAGGGACTGAGCCTCCCTCACAAGTCAGAGACTCATGGGCACCAACGGTCTTGAAACCTACCATGTAATTCCCCACCATCACGAAAGAAGAAAAGAAAAGAAAAGAAAAGAAAAGAAAAGAAAAGAAAAGAGAAGAAAAGAAAAGAAAAGAAAAGAAAGAGAAAAGAAAAGAAAAGAAAGGAAAGAAAAAGAAAGAGAAAGAAAGAAAAAGAAAGAAAGAAAGAAAGAAAGAAAGAAAGAGAAAGAAAGAAAAAGAAAGAGAAAGAAAGAAAGAAAGAAAGAAAGAAAGAAAGAAAGAAAGAAAGAAAGAAAGAAAGAAAGAAACAAGCAAACAACAACAACAAAAACACCTCACTAATGCTTCTTTTGAGTATGCCATATTAGCTCTGGAGTACCCTGAGTTCACAGAAGTCAAGTTCAAGATATGTACGTGACTTCCTATCAATTTCTCAAAAACGATTTCCTCTTACTATAAGCACAGTCTTCATATTTTTTACACTTTCATCCAAAACCACTTGGAAAAAAAACATTGAGTCACATGCCAATTTCTAAGACTGTTTCTTTACTATTTGAAAAATCTTAGTCCAACATCCAGTACACCACTTCCTCTGATTCTTAGGAAACTCACTGTTGGTATAAAAGAGGGATTTGCATGCTGTTTATCTGTATCAGAACATTTCGTCAAGTGAAGTTCTAAGATGATCCCAGTGTATAAAATTCATGAAGCTATGGTGTAATCAAAAGTGGGGGCATCTCCATCCCTGGACACAGTCTGAAAACCACTGGGTAGAAGTTAATTCAAACCAAAAAGTGACTATGAATAGAAAACTACTAGTCTTGTGGCTTCTTCTTTAAAAGTTGTGTCTTTTTACTTTGGTAACATTTAAAAGTACATTTGAACAGAACAAAACGTTTCCAGAGCTGTCCAGTTCCTCTGCAGAGCGGTGAGAGGAGAAAGAAGGAAGGAGATCTGGATCTATGGATCTATCTCGAGAGAGAGAGAACGAATGAAAATGAGGTGGGGGGTGGTAGATGGTCAGATGAGGTGGATGAAGACCCTGAGGAAGATGGTCTCAAGTATTCCTAGCCCTAAATGCCTGACCAAGCAGTCACTTCATTTAGGATGCAGCCTGTTAAGTGAAAAGGAAAACCACCAGCTAGCCAGCTATTGCCTGATGCTACTGAGAGTAAGCTGATTAAACAAGACAACAGGGTGCTTTACATATGCATCGTGCAGAAACGCTTCCAAAAATGTGTACCTCGTAAGGGTTTCAGTCCCCTAAATGAGTATTTCCAGGCCATGTACACTTTCCGTGGAACACAGAACATACATGTAGGGGAGAAGTAAGCTCTGCCCACTGTCTTAACTGGGCATTCATTTTGGCAATAGACCCTATACCCCATACCACTTGCACTGAGATTTAGCCACTCTGTGAATCTGCCTTTCCCCCACGCCAATCAGACTGTATGTCACCAGAGTAAAGAGACCATGTCTTCTATTTGGTAAAGTCTGTTAGTACCTAGCCAACTTTCATCCTGTTTTAGGATGAAAAAGTGGGAGTTTCCAAGGTCAAAGCAGCCTGGGTCTGAATCCCTGAATGCCTTTGATGGAAATCTGGATTTCTGTGCCCTGGGATTTCTAAAGGTGAGTTTGAAATTCTGTCTTTTGTTCTCTCTGCTACAAAGGAGTTACAGACTTGATAGTCCTTCTCCTGTCTCCTGGAACCCTCAAAACAAACATTTGAGGGGGTAGGATTTCCTTTTTAGGCAGAGCCTGTCTCTAAGAGGAGAAGTGGCAGTTAGCTTCTTTTCCTCCTAGAGAGAACCACCAACAATGCTGTACATTTGAATAATATTAAATTGTTGACAAAGTATTTTCACATTATTCTTTCTTTGTGCTCAGAATCTCTGGGAGGTAGGCAGGTTAGGTATCATAAATCCTGTTTTATATATGTGATTAACCTAAAGTAATTGAATTAATAAACTGTGAACCTGGATCTAAAAACAAAGAGCTCCTAGCAGCTAAATGTTCCCTTGCCTCAATTTCACATAGCCAGAGACTTGCCTCAGGCCACATGGCTCAAGTCTTGGATGGAGGCCCCCAACATCATGGTATTTGAAAGTCATTCCTTTGGGGGTAAAGACTCATCTCCTCCAAAAATGGAAATAACGATCAGTCATGCACATGTCAGTGACACCTTGCAGCAGATTTTCTGAAAGAGGTGCATATAGGAAACCAAGCACCCCAGGGTAATGGGAGACCTGGAGAGGATGCTGGGTGACAATCACCCTTTTATAGTAATGTGGGCAATGCAATGCAACTTTAACGAATATAATGTTACAATTAACACTAATGTACGTCAGGAAGTTTCTGATCAAGTGTGTCATTCATGCCTCCCAAGCACTTGTCAAATCATCATGGTCATAGACCACAGACACTGGAAATGGCCTTAGAGATCACTCTACCACATCTCATTTAAAAATGACAAGTCTGAGGCCCATAAAGAAGAACATTTTATGATTCTGGGGAGAACTGTAAGAAACTGCTAAATTCTGATACTGCCTGAGAATCAGAGCTAACGTTTACATCATCCACCTGCTTAGGGAGACACCGACTCACCGTCAACTCACACAGACCTGGAACCACCACCAAAGTGCTGAGAGCTCAGGGTCAGGGAGGCCACTGCCAGTCACAGGTAGAGGTACAGATGCAGCAAGACCCGAGTGCCACAGCGGTGGGGAGAACTCGGGCACAGCCCCCCAGCATTCAGCCTCTCTCCATACAGTGCCAGAGCTAAGAGCAAGATTCGGCAAAAGCCCATTCTCTGACCATGTGACCACCACTTGGGTGAACAGTGGCTGGACCGAGTTCAACCACTCTCTCCCTGACCCATCAAATGACTTTGTTTACCACCATGGTCTTGAGCATGAGGGAGACTCCATTACTGTCCTGAAAATATTGTCTCTCCTTCCCACCCTCCATGGGAGGATATGCTTCCCTGCTCCACCAATGGTAGCCTGGACCTCGGGATTTCTTTGGGCAGTTGGAATGTATGTAGACGTGGCAAGGTACCAGTTGTAAGCAGAGGCTCACTCGTACTAGTTTACTCTGCCATGAGAATATTGAGGCTCAGAGAAGAGGTGTCCCTTCCTCCTGAATCCCAGAATGAGAAGGTGCACAGAGCAGATCTTAAGCTGCTGACAGCTTGGAGCAGAGCATCGGTGGCCATCCCATGATACAAACAAGCAGCATGAAGGAGGGAGATATAAACGGGGTAAAGCAGAAAGAGTTTGAGGTTATTTATGCAGCAGAACCCAGAAGAAATTTTCTCCTACACTCTTCATCTGTTGGAGTGTGATTTCTGGGTAAAGAAATACAATGATTTCCCCCTTTAATAATTGCTTCTGACCACTTACCCTATACTAGACCCTGAGTTACATGCTTTCATCATGAGTTCTTTTGATCCTCACAATGAGCTATCATGACATATGATTGTCCCCATTCTACAGATGATAAAACCAAAGCTGAGAGAACCAGAAGGCTGAGAGCTGAAGGGACTGGCCCATGATGGGTGGTCGATTCAGGACTTGAAGCCAAGACCATCCGTGCCAGAGCCCCAGGCCTCATCTGTACCACTGCAGACTGCTTCTGTGGGCATTGATGGAACCAGGAAACATAGAGGCCAGGACACCCAGAACCTCTCCCCTGCTCCGGCACACATACTCTTACCCAACAGAATATAATCTTGTTTATGTTAAATAGGTTCTTGGAAGAGGGGGAAAAATGACTTGTGGATCTTCAGAATGACTTAACTACCCCCACAAGCCCATTTGTAAAAGCAAGTTGATTGAATTTTGAGCCTTCCCAAGGTTGACACAGTCAATTCCATCATGCCCAGAGCCTGGGAGACCCAGCCTTATAAAGCCATCCAGCCCATTCTCCACTCGGGCATAGCAGTGCCTTGTGATGTCCATAATGCTTCTCCCTGTGATTTACAGCCCCATCTATCCTGGGCCACTCCTGATGGGTCACTGTCATCCCCCGCGGCCTGACAGCTTGAGAGATTCTTCTCAGGCCATAATTTCTGAATATTTCCACCCCTCCCCTTCCCTAGCCATGGAATTTCAGCTACTTTCCATTCAGAAAAAGATTGCTCCATTTATTCTCAGCTTCATGGTCCTTTTTACATTTATCTACTGCTCAGCCGCCTTCCTGACCAGGGATTTAAAGATAAGCCAGTCTACTTCTGATGAGTGACCCTGCTCCTTTTTCTTGTTGCTCTGAGTCTCTCCCTGGCAGACTCAATATCATTTTATATTTTTGCAGGCTTCCAACTCACTCCATTATTCTTTTCCTCTTATCAAAAGAGATAATGGATGTGGACGGACCTACAAAACTAAAAAGAGGTCTATAAATATTAGTTCTTTGTTGTTGTTGTTTCTATACCTAATAATTTCCCAAGTTCACTTCATCGTGGTGAAATGTTTGCTCTCCTGCCGGGAAGGTTCCCAGATTCATTCTCAGCTTCAAACAAACCTAACACCCAGGTTGAGGCTGTCCAGGTATGAATTCTCTGGTATCCAATGCCACCTAATAAACAGACGGCTGCCCAGCTTCAAGACTGCTCAGTTACCTAGATTCCTATTTCCATGAGATCTGTAGTTAGAGGAATTAGCTTGTTTAAATGAATGGAGCTTATTAAATTTCAAGTGCAATGGCTCAAAAAGTTGCTTATGTAGGGAAAGCGTGGGGCTGACAGAGCCGGGTTCAATTCCCACTCTGCCATTTATAAACCAAATGACCTTGGCAAAGGTCACCTCTCTGAGCCTCCATCTCCTCACTTGCAGCCTGTCCCTGGACTGGCATGAAAGCTAAATTCAATAGTCCTATAAAAACCCTCAGCAGAGTACATGGCACATGACAGTCATCCAATAAAAGTGTGTGACTAATATTAATAAAGAAATGGAAGACCAGAAGTCTTTGCAAATAATTTAAATGCTCATAAACTTTCAAGTTGAAAGGGATGCCAAGGATCTGAAATCTTTTCTTACACTAGAAAAAGATCAAGAAACAAAGGGAGAACTTGGTTGTCCTGCTCTGCAAGCTCTGAGGGCTGGGGCCACACCTGTCTCCATTCCATTCCCGGGCCTGGCTCACAGTAGGCTCTTAGCGGATATTTGCCATTGTGGACCATGTTGTTGGACTCACGACAGGCAGCAAAGCAAGGCGGCTAATGGCAGGTGTTAGGAGTCCGGGAGCCCTGAGCAAGAGCCCAGCTCTTCCACTTGGGCAGGTGACTTAACCTCTCTAAGCCCTTGTGCAAATGGGAAAAGCAATCATACTTTCCTTGTGGGGCTGCTAGGATGGTTATATCAGAAATAGAGGCAAAACCTGACTCAAAAAACCGCTGCAAAAACCCAATAAAGTGTTAGCTCTTAAAACTCACAATAACTTATCTAAGATCACCTAGCTAACTAGTGGGAGAGCAATGAGAACCCAATAACATAATTTCTAGCCAGGATATTTTCTTCTACAGTAAAAAAATGAAATTTTAAAACATCAGGGTACTATCATGTTATCTAGTATTTCATTCTTGCTCCCAAGCACTTTTCTTTAGTGTACTATATCCTTTGACTCTGGATTCTCTTCAAATTCTCAAGTATCTCGTTTTTCCATTAGGAAGAAGGCAAGGGAAAAAGCCCGACAATGTTGATGCTTCACACACACACACACACACACACACACACACACCACCTACACATACTCTCCTTAAAATGCACTTCTGGGGTCAACATTTCCTATAGAAAGATGTAGCATCTGCTTAATAATCATTGGAAGCCATTAAACCCCGAACAATTCTATCAGTGGTAAAACCTCAATATGTCAAGTCAAATGTCCAGGCTCCTTTGTGAAGAATTCATATCAAGGTGTCATGGTTATCTATAATGTATTTTTGAATCGGGTCTTAAAACTTAATGTGGCTTTTATGCCTGGAAATAAGGCAGGGTTTGGGGGTGACAAGTTACAGTGGCACACATGAGGGCCACCAGTTGTTCCTAATCCTCTAAGATGATTTAAAACCATCATTAGCCCTGAAAGTTGCGACCCTGACTCCTCGCCATTTTGCTCTGTGAGCAGGTGACACCTGCAAAGGCAGGGCCACACTGACGCGCATCGAGATTCCACTAGAAAGTCTTTTCTTCATGCTGAAAGACACTGGAAGTGAACAAGGGTTAAAAGACAAAGATTTTCTCTAAAAGGGAATGGGCTGTGAGTCGAAAGTCTTGGCAGAGAGACAGAAATCTTCTGAGGATGCAATCAGCAAGCTGCAGTTCTGGCAATCCTGGGCTGTGGCCGTGAGCCCGGCTAAAGCACTGGCCCGCACCTCTACCTCTGCTGTTCCTTCCCAAACCTACGGGCGAGCTGGTTCAACAACGTGGCAAAGGGTTCACGGTCTCCACAGACGAGTGCTGCAGGATTAGCCACAGTTGCTTATTTTATTCTTTCCGGACACTACTTGCATTTTAACAGTCATTCCAGTGGCTTCATTCAGGAGCTCCCCTACCATCAAAATTCAGCAGTTAATTGTGGGCTTCAATCCAGTCAATTGCTGGCCAGATTGGCGGCTCCCTGGACTCTATTTTGGCCAATGGGCATTTGAAGGGAGGACCCCAGGAGTGAGTCTGTGATGCTCAGCCTATTCAGTGGCCCAGGGCAAAGAATGCAGGGCAGCTCAAGTTATGGGTCTGTCTCTTTCCCTAGCCTTGTACATATTTCCCAGGCACTGTGCTTGGTGCCAGAAGATTCACGCACAGGTCTCTTCAACCTGATGTATAGAACATATGCCGAATGTCCCTATGGGGTCCACAAACTGATCTCTGCAATGGGGGGGTGGGAGAGGGCATGGGGGTACAAGAAGACCCAGAAATGGCCAGAGAAATGGCAAGAAAAGGCATGGGGTCATACACTCGTGGGGAACACAAAGGAGCGAGGGGGCCTCTCTTGTAGAGACAGGGAGGGGGCTATGGAGGCTATGTACTTTGGAGGAGTTGACATGTGAGTGGAGACATGAAGTATAAGGAGCATCTTCCAGGATGGAAAAGAACAAAAGAACACCTCAGAAGAGGGAGCCACTTAACAAAAGCACAGAGCTGTGCGGGTAAATCAGGTTGTTGCCATGGATCGAATCCATATGTGGGCGCCTTGCCCGACCCCCCATATGAAAAGAAAGAAAAGGAGAAGGGAGAAGAGTGAAGGGGAAAGCCAGCAGAGACCCAGTTCCCAGGCCCCGGACTCCCAGCACCACCGCTACCTACAGAGGACCTCTCCCCGCCTCTAGCCCCGGCACGCCCACTTCTCACTGTCCCCAGGAGGAGAGCAAGTGTGTTTTTTTTTTTTTTCCAGTGAGCCCACTCTGATTCCCTCTTCCAGATTCTAGGTTTAAAAGCATCAAGGAAAGGCCACATTCCTAACCAAAAAAGGGTTTCTTTGAAACTGATCAAATGCAATTAAGGCAGAATATCCAACTCATCTACCTTTGATTAACCTCTATCTGGAGAGAAATGATTGGTGATTAAGAATTAGATGAGGTGACTAATTATATCAGGAATCTGCCTTCGAAGAAATCTCTTTCGGCACCAGAGAAAAAGCTGATAAAAAACAATCGTGGCTGTAATGGTGCCTTTTAAGGAGAATAATTAACCTGTAATAACAATTTTGGCCTCAACTTAAGCCCTGTAAAATAATCCTTTTTCACTGACTTCAAGTTCAATTAGCATCAATAATGAGCGTTGTGTTCGGGGTAACCACAGTCCCGAGCTCCCTGATGGCTGATTCCGTGCAGCTCAGCCTCTAGCTGGAAGGCCCTCAAGCCCTTTGCTGCCACGGGAGCTACGTGTCCCCAAAGTGGGAAGCTCTGACTGCACTCATTGCGGGGTCAGGAAGAATACAGTCTTCTGAAAAGCGGAAGTTTCATGTGACACTGAAATTTGTAGGGAGGAAAGGGAGGAAGAGGAGAGGGAGGAGGAGGAGGGAAAGGGGGAAGAAGATGCTGCCATCGCCAGCTCCAGCGGCCTGTTAATCTAAATGTTTGGTATCCACAAGCCTATGTACCAGAACAATAGTGAGACTTCTCCTGTCTTCAGCTGAGTTGGATCTGTGATCCAGACACTCTCCTGAGTTGTCCCATGGGAAAGCCCCCTACAGGACACAACCCAGAGGGAACTGAGAGCCTTCTATGGAACTGTCTGCTCTTTCTAGAACTCCCAAAATTAACAATGATGTTGGAGACACTCAGCAGGCATTCCCCCTCCCTTCTTGCTAAGAGAAGCTCAACTGTGGTCAGGTTTGGGGCATCTGTGGAGGTCAAGGGCACTGCCCCAGACCTGGGAGACAACTGATGAATGGTTTAAGCCAATGGTTCCCAGAGTGTGGTCTCAGCACCAACAGAAGAGATGTTAGTAATGCAAATTCTCAGGCCCTACCCTATACCGGCTGGACCAGAATTGTGGGGGCGGGCAGTGGAGTCTATTTTAATAAGCCCTGCCAGGGGTTCTGATGCACCTTCAGGTTTGAGACAAGTGAACTGTGTTCTTCCCTCTGGATATCCTCTCGATTTGGGCATGGTCATGTGCGTTAGCCCAAGCAAATGGGACACAGGGGAATTCCACCAGGGGCCTTTGGAAAAGGTTTCCTCCTTCTCATGAGGGAGCAAAAAACAAACACTTGCCCCTTGCAGCTGTGTGTGAAGGAGCTTCTGCAGCCACCAACCCTGAAGAAGGCAGGGTGGAAAGACAGGAAGGGCCTGGGTCCTTAACTTTGTCCTGCGCCATGAATTATGAATTGACCAACCCTGGAGCCACACCAACTCCACACCTCTTATTATGTAAGACTGTTGAGCTACTTTCAGTTGGGTCTTTATTACTTGTAGCCAAAAGCACTTGAACTGATCTCAATGAAAAGAAACATGCTCACGAACATGTACGAACAGCGTCTCTGAGGCACTTGCAGCACGCTGTATGGACTATGATGGCCGTGAGCCACGTGCTGTGGGGACTGTCTCACGGCCCCTTCCTGACCTGTCATCCTCACTAGTAGCAACGCTTCTCCAGACGGCTGTAGTTACCACACACTGACTGACCGCAGAATGCTCTGGGGGCGCTGGCCCTCTCCATTGTCCCAGTTTGCCCAGATTAGCATGTCTCAGAAAGCCCCTCTAGAACTACCCTGAGGGTAGGCTCACATCCATTCATCCACGGGTTAGACTGCAGAGCAGGAGAAAAAGGCGAGGCGATTAGCGAGTCTGCATGGAGGACAGTGGAAACAGGCTGCCAAATAAAAAGCCTGGACCCAGGAGGGCCGCAGACGGAGCAGTGGCCGCGTCACGTAGCAGGCCCGGCGGCCAGGGCCGTACATCAAGCTGTCCTCCTCTCCCCACGAACTTGTTAGCCTCTAAGCGAAGCTGTGGCCTGCCCCTCCCTCTTCCCCACTCCCTTCTCCTCGGCCCATCGTTCTTAAATACGTAAAACAGTAGCACAATTTTTTTTTCCTTAATTCTAAGGAAATTCCAATTTAGTCACTTCCAAGTAATCTTTTCTAGCACCAGCGTGGTGCCTTGTACAGAGGAGGTGCTTCTCTCAAAGTCTGTCCACAGTCAAAATGAAAACCAGCAGTTATAACGCAGCCACCCTGGATAGCCAGGCTCCACAGAAGGTCAATAGTAAGGGCACAGGATGCCCTGAAAGACGAAAGACTGGGTGCTGTACTGCCTCCTCACGCTGCCTCACTCACCCCTTTCACCCGCACACCCCAAGAGAAAGGTGTGAGAAGAGAAGCGGGCTTCCCACAATGACAGGCGGCGAAAGAGCAGAAGAGCAGGCAGGAAGGAAAGAGGGACAAGGGACATGAACGACACAGCTCGGGAGGACATGGAGAGGAGCGTTACTGGATTCCCATCCTCCTCCCAGGCTTCTGGAAAATTATAATCAAGTGTCTTTCTTAAAAATAATGTTTTTCCTTCTATGAGGGATTGGAAGGCAGCACAGCTTGGAACAAGGAGGGAACCTTCAGGCTTAGAAACCTAGTCCCAGTTCGGGGAACCAAATCCCAGTTCAGCCGCTTACTCATCTTATGATCTGGCAACGTCACATAACCCCCAGTAGTCTCATTTGTGAAAGAGATTAAAATACCCATCTTTTGTGGCTGTAAAGGTTAGTGAGAGGATGTCTGTAAAGTGCCTAGCATATAATAAATGGTCAATAAACGTGAGCACCTGCATCTTATTTCTCCAGCCATCTCCTCCCCATCACTACCTCATCTAAAGTCAAGTCTGATACCCTGTGCCAGGTAATAATGCCTGAGAACATCTAGGTAAATTGCTGGGGAAATTTTCCCTTTGAAGGGGAGGAAGAAGAGGATTAGACTAAAGAAAATTCGACTTCTGAGAGCCGCACCTGCCGTTTGTGCTCAGTTCAAACCACTAATGAAAGCTCGGTGTCAGCAAAGGAGTCCCAGCTTCAAGCCCATCCACCGGCTCTGAAAGCCCTACTTCATCTGATCACGTTATCTGCCAAGCTGCTTGTGTCTTGGTGAGAATCAGTGCTTTACTTAAGAAAAGCTGTAAATCAAACAACGGAGCTGTCCAGGGAACTGAGAATTTAGCTCTTTAAACATTTCCTCCTATAAATATAAATGGTTGCTTTCCTCTAGATAAACCTTCTACCTCTCTGATCTCTGAAGGACTGGAGAGGGTGCCAAGAAGATCACTATATCTTCTGGTGAACCTTCCTGATCACCTTAATCTCTTCACTGACAATCTTCTGATCTGACAGAAAGAGATGTTATCGTGCCCCTCAGTTTATAAAGTATTTGGGGGGGTGGTGGATCGGAAGGAAGAACAGAACACCAAAATCACCAGGGAGGCGGATGGGAGGGGGGAAGAGAGAATTGCTTTTAATACAGTTGCATAATCCATAATTCAGCAAGCTTTCCATTTCTCTTATCTTCTGAAAAACATGAAATTAAGTTCTAAGCAAAGTGCATAATTTATGAGAAGTCTCTGTGCTGATGATTCCCAAATCTCCATGCCTGGCCCTGAGTTCTTACAGGAGTTCTAGTCCCACATTTCTAATTGCCTACAGGATGTTGCTGCCTAGAGCCAGCTATTATCTCAGCTTCCCATGTACAAGTGGAACTCACCTCTCCCTCCCCAAATCTCTCCTTCCTCAATTCTTCGTTTCTATCAAAGATACTCTAGTCTTGCTGGCAGAAAGTTCCAGGATAACTTGGATTCATCCCTCTTCTGCCTCTGACAACAGGATCTGTTACATCTCTCTGCAGCCATCCTTCTCTCTGCCATCCTAATTTCCAAACCATCCCCCACACTGCACCCGGATGACCAACTCCAGTCCCCACATTCTAATATGAGCTGCACACCTCTACCAGTTTCATCATCCTAAAATTCGGATGAGATCTGTTGACAGTTGCCTGGTTCTTCCTGCGAGAAGATGAAACACTCTTGCGTATTCTCCAAGGCCCTCCTGTCATGTCCGAATCCCAGGCTGCCCATCCAACTGTACCTTCCAACACAAAATCTCTTCTCCAGAGAAGTCCCAGCAGAGCATGATGTTCACAGCAGGTACTCCAGGAAGACTAGCTGATTTAATCAGACTGAGTTTGGCACTTCTCACTCCATGCTTCATGCTCCCCGTCTGGAATGCTCTCCTCTCATCTTGATTATCCAAACCCTACTCATCCTCCAGGACCCATGAAGGCTCAGTTTTGTCAGGAAGTCCATACTCATCACCCCTACTCACTGTTCTTTGCCTCAGTACACTTAGACTTTAAGCCCACACCCTCTTGTGTTATTTCTAATAGCTGGTGTAATGCTTATAGTGCTTTCAATTTTACAGAGCACTATTCTATATATATAATCTTATTTGATCCTCTCAACAATCCTGTGAGGTTGGAATCATCCCCTGCATGTCAGCAGGACTCAAGACCGTTTAAATGAAGATCATGAAGCCAACTGATGCTGGGGTCAAGTCCTGAATCCCCAACTTTTGACTCCAAATCCACATTTCTTGTCTTATAAGTTCTTTAAAGTCAGGAATCACATTTTGTAATTATTGTCTTTATAGTTTTACAAAGTTCTGAACACACAAGGAGTCTCTATGATTATTTGTTGGATGGAGAATTGAAGTTAAGGAGAGAGTCAATGAGCCATTAAGAAGTGAGCAAGTGAACTTGTAAGGCACATTGTGTTCACTGCAGCAGGTGGTTATTAAAGATGGAAAGAGCTTGTCCTGCAGCCATTTTCATATATCATATTTTTATTCCTCGTTCTTTATTCCTTTCTTTGTTGATTCAACAAGTATTTACTGAGTACCCCCTATATCCCTCACACTGAGATAGATGAGTCAAGTACTCCCATATCACAATATCCCACCCCTAACCTAAACTCTACCCAAATAAGGAAGAGGAAGTATAGTTTTCATGTATGTGGGTAAGTAGGTAGATAAGAATTTATCGGTCTATCAGTCTATCTATCTAACTATCTATCTATCTATCTATCTATCTATCTATCTTATTGCCTCTGTCCACACAATTGGTTCCTGACTAGCTGTAATAATTAGAACAGAAAACCAGAACAGAGCATCTTAGGTGAGTTCACTATATATCCAGAAAAGAACCAAAATAACTTGGCTTTTCCTTTTGGTAGAAACGAAAATAAATTTCTTTAATCTTATCATAGTCTCTAAGGCATATTGGTTAGAAGTAAACAGCTCTTGTCATCATCTGCTAGTTATCAAATGCGTAAGAATCAGAGAAGGTTACCATTTCTTATTACTGCTCTGTGAAATTCTAACTGACCCTGCATCTGTTCATAGAATTACCATCTTCCCAGTAAAGCTTTGGCACCAGCCCTGGAATTGGTTATAATCACACAATTTTAATATGAAAGGGAGAGTAGAGATTAGAACTCACTTATTTCATATGACGGAAACTAAGACTCAGACAGCTTAGGTGACTGGCCCAGGTTCAAACAGGACAACTCAGCACATCCTAAAATGAAAACCTAATCCCACCATTCCTAGTCCAGAAGTCTCTTCCCTCCTTCCATGCCCCAACTGACATTATAGTTTTTCAAACTTCATAGTTAATTATTGAAATAAGTATTTTTCCTGCTATGAAAGTAAAAAATCTTATAATGAGTATCTTAAGGGTTTAGAAATCTTTACGACCTAATTAAAATTCTTTGACATTAAAAAATAAATAAATAAAAGATTTGCTATTTCCATGTGGAATTCTTAGGCAATGCACAATGGGATGGCACTGACTTTCTGATGATTTTAGCTCTGAGCAAATAGGCTGCTTTTGTCCATAATACATAAAGGTTTTGGGGGGCCTTTCATTTGTTTAATTGTAGTTTCTACAAGATAAACTCTAATTTTGAGTACAGTTAGATTTCAGCAAAGATGACATGGAAAGGAAGCCACAAAAAGAAAAATCAGGTGAAGCCCCTTTATTAATAAAACAATAATAAAATTGAAGATAATGGATAATATTTTCAGTGCTTTAACCATATGCCAGGTGTTATACTAAACTTTTTTTAATTATCTCATTTACTCCTCCTAAAAACCCTATAAAGCAAGTGCTATAATAACCTCTACCTTATAGATGAGCAGGAAAATTAAGTTATTGTCTTACTGTGTTAAGATTTTGTAACTACAGGGCGCCTGGGTGGCTCAGTTGGTTGAGCGACTGCCTTCGGCTCGGGTCATGATCCTGGAGTCCCGGGATCGAGTCCCGCATCGGGCTCCCTGCTCAGCGGGGAGTCTGCTTCTCCCTCTGACCCTCTTCCCTCTCGTGCTCTCTATATCCCATTCTCTCTCTCTCAAATAAATAAATAAAATCTTAAAAAAAAAAGATTTTGTAACTATAGTAAAGTGCTGGAGCTGGGCACAAAACCGAGAGCAAAATCCACAGTCTATTTTCTTAACACAATGCAATGTTGTCTCTTTTCAGAAGTAAATGGGTTAACTAATGTTCACAGTTCTTTAAAAAAAAAGAAGAAAAAAAAACCTTTCAGAGCCTCCACTCTGTAAAGGACACTGCTGCTTCTGATGATAATTGAGTATGAGACTGAGTTCAGAATTACACTGCAGGCTAGAGGATTATACTTCTATCAGGATTTACACAGCTGGAGCAAGATAATTCTCCCTCCTTCTGTTTTAACAATAAAATGTCTTCGGTAAAATAGGTAAATGATACAGGTAAACCTGCATATATAAAATATCTTGTATTTCATCAAAAGAGAGGACATGTGGATTGTGGGTCTTTCTCTGGGATGCCACCACACCATATGAAAAACCCAAACACAATTGTGTGTTGCAAAATACTTCCTTGATGTTATCAAATGTTCTCATTACCTATCAGGGATCATTTGCCACTTCGTTCTATTCTGATTTTTCACATTTTCTGTTGTCTGAAATGTAAACATCACAGCTTATGCTGGTTCCTTAAAAGTACTTAGGACTCTCACCA
This sequence comes from Zalophus californianus, assembly GCF_009762305.2. NCBI lineage: Eukaryota > Metazoa > Chordata > Mammalia > Carnivora > Otariidae > Zalophus > Zalophus californianus. Next base: position 24,701,021 of record NC_045602.1, read on the forward strand.
GTCAGAATCTTCACTTAAATTACACTTAAATTTGAACTACATTTCTTCCCTAAATACTTAAGCACACAAATAATCTCTAACCATCCTGGCTGTCGTTTTAAACTATTTGGCATTTATTGTTTTGAAGAGAAAAAAGGTCAGATATACCAAATCTGCATTTGTACTTCTTGACATTTTTCTCCACCTAGATTCTTCCAATTATACTGAGACTGATACTAAGAGGAAGGATGGAAGGAAGGAAGGAAGGAAGGAGGGCAGGGGAGGGGAGGGGAGGGAGAGAAAAAGAAAAGGGGAGAGGAGAGGAAAAAAGGAGTGAAGGAGCAGGGAGTAGAGGAGAGGGCTCTCAAAAGGGGAGGGAGGGGAGGTGTGGGTAACAAGGGGCTGGAGCATGAAAGAAAAGGCAGGATTTGTGGAATGGAAGGGACTGCATGGCGTGGTGATCTATTTACATGACCTCAGGTCACACTGCCTGGACCGGTCAGAGACCATCTGGCCCTACTCCTGGGCTCTCCGTCCTTGTCTTTTGCCTCTGCCTGGCCCTCTGCACATCTGTCTTCTTGTTTCAGAGAAGGGAGAGCTGTTCTTTCTCTCTAGTCCCTCCTGCCTCTGGTTCTGCCCATTCCTACCTCGAAGCTGCAATAACACAAGGTTTCTCTGTGAAGATCCCCACTGGGCTCCAAGATCAGACCACAGTGGTGGAAACTTGGCCTCGTGTGAAGTCCACTCCTTAAAAGGAGAGGAGTCCGGAGGAAAGAAGCAATGATGGCGAGGCCTCTGAAAATCTGAGTTTATGAGAAAGGGTGCCAAGGGGGGGCGGAGGGTAGAGATGCCCTGTTCCTTCACAGCTCCTCACTATTTCTTATTGTAGATTTATGTGTTCATTTGCATATTTAATACGCCTGCCTCGCCAATCTGTAAACCCCGTGAGGGCAAAGCACTGGTCTGTTTTGTTCAACGCTGTCTGCACAGCACCTAGCCCAGTGATTGACACACAGAAACTCTTCAATAACCACCTGTTGAATTAACAATTAAAAAAAAAAAAAAGAAAGCAAGAAAGAAGAGGAAAAAGAGAAAGAAGAGGAGACAAAGGAAATTATCCAGGGTATATGGGATAGCTGACCTCATATATTTGAAGGGCCCTCATGTTGGAGAACAGACAATACTTGGAGGCAGAATGACAACCACAAGCAGGAGCAGGAAGACCAAGAAATAACAGGTGCACACTTCAACAAAGTGGGACTCGGATACTCGATCCTTCTCTTACTAGCTGTGTGACCATGACTGGTTACTTGACGTCTATGCGCCTCAACGCATCTGGAAATGGGAGTAATACTAAAATCAACCTTGCCATCTTAGAGTAAATGAAGTAATCTGTGTAAAACTGTTCAGTCGTGGTTGTTACTAGTATTAAGTTACAGAGTAGAATGTAGCCACTATTCAGTATTTTCCCAACAGTTCTAGGTCCAGCAAGCACTGGGCAGCCTCATAAAATAGTGATTCCCCGCCTCCCAGAACGACTTAAAACGATAAGGCAGCAAAAACTCTATTTTAAGAAGCAGCCACAGCCTGGATGGAATGCATCCAAATCTGGGAGAAGAGTCCACACTGCCTAGAGTGAGTGCTCTTGCTATGCAATTATCCCTTCCCTTGCTGTTCCTTAAACCTCCTTTCTCTGCAGCATTTTCCCTCCTAATTTTATTAAGAAGGTTCATCCTTCACACATCTTTTCTTCGTTCTGTTAAACCTTCTAATATCATTGACTTTTCATTCTCTTGGTCTTCTCTTCTTCCTTTCACAAACCGAACAACTACATAAGTACATTTTGCTGTAATTTCTTCAGCACCCCCGATAAACTTCCTTCTACCTCTGCCTGCTCTCCAGAAGGCTCTGGGACAAACACCAGGCCTTTCCACTCCATCTTTGGAACATCCATCTCCCTTAGCTTCCATGACACCACAATCCAGTGGCCTCTCTTCCTTCTTAGAAGTTCTTTCTAGTGATGTCATTGACTCCATTCCATTGTCAAATTATGAACTTGCCTAAATCCAAGGTGTGACCTTCTTCCTCTTTCTTCTTCCTCAGGAAAATGCATCTGTTCTCAAGAAGTAAACCATGAGGTCCATGTAAACAGTTCCCACATCCGTATCTTCCACCTGGATCTCTTACCTGCCCCTGCTTCTGTTTCCTACCTTCACGTGCATTCCAGATAACCTGATCTTCAGATGGAGACCCATGAAACGGTCATCATTTCAGGTACTTCCCCTCCCAAAACCAGTTGTTCTTCCCAACTATCTTCTTTTCAGTAATACCACCAGTCTGCAGGGCCCCCAGGTCAAACCCTTGGTCCTTTGACTCCTTTCTTCTTGTTCCCCTTACAACTGGGCATCTTTTGGCCCATCGCCGAGTCCCTCACTCCTGAGCCAGTACAACAGCCTCTCAAGGCTCCAATGCAACTATCTGTGTAGTCCAGGACTGAGACCTACAACCAAACAACATTTCTTGAAGAATCTGCAGTCAACACACATTCCCCTACTCAAAAACTAAATACTTTTTGATTTCTTCAGCATCAAATGTAAATTTCTGATTCAATAAGCCAGCCCTCCCTCTAACTCAGATTACCTGACTCAGCACCCAGCCTCTCAACCCCCAGGATTCCTTAGGCTTCTCTGCTCTGGCTAGTCCTACTTTGTTACACACACACACACACACACACACACACACACACACACACACACACACACACATTGTCTGTCTGTCTCTCTCTGTTCCTCCTCTGGGTGTTATTTTATGCTATCGCCCTAATTTGTAAGGTCCTTTGCCCTTCTCTTTTCTCTAATTCTATACTCCCCCCAAGACCCAGTTTCTCAAATCACCTCCTTCTCAAAGTTTTTTCTAACTCACTTCTGCCAAAAGAAAAACCATCATTCTCAGCAGATAATGACCTGACCCCCTTTGACCTGACCCCCTGCCAAAAGGCAATACACTTATTCTTTCTAAAATTCCAGAGCTATAATTTCCTGTCTTAGAGGAACTTCACACATCCTACCATGCACTGAGCAAGGAGAATTCATCAGCCTTTCAGGGAATGGTTTTTGAGATCTGGAGGAACAGAACAAAACTATCTCTAATCGCCCCAGCTGGAGCTGACATCTCCAAGCCTCCCCTGAACCACTATAACCATCTGCGTCCTTTCTTCAACATCAAGTGCAGCCGTTCCCTGGAGTTACTTATTAGCACGCCTTGTTTGCCTTTTTCTCTCCCAACTAGTTTGTGAACTCCTGGGAGAAACAGACTGTACTTGATTCAACTTGGTAAGCACTCAATGTAAAACAAACAAACAAACAAGAAATAGGTGAACCAATAAATAAGCATTTCTTCAGGCAAAAGTCCAAATTTATAGATACTCTTACAGAGGATTCCCTTGTCTAATTTCTGTTTGGTGAGCACCTCTCACACAGATCTAGATGGTGTATCTGGAGATAAGCCAACATGGCCATGATCTCAAAGTTCATTTTATAGGCTCTCAGCCATGATAAAGTAATAAACAGCTGTAAAACTGGACAAAATATGTGAAAAAACTGTTTTCATGGGATAATCAGTAGCATAGGAGAAAAGGAAAATAAAAGTGGTAGGCCCTAGCACTGTCCTGATTTTCTGCCTGGAAGCATTTAGCACACCCTGACATGGGAAAGAGGGAATGAAAGAAAAATATTATTGATGGAAACTCTGATTCCAAAAAGGAATGAGGGACTTCCAGTGCAGCATGATGGAGTAAGCCCACTAAATTCTATTTATCCTCCTATTTACAACAAAGAACTCTGGACAAAATATGAAAAACAACTATTAAGGGACTCTGAAAAATAAATAAAACCAGGAATATTGAGGAAGAGAGTCAAAATCTGGGAAAGCAATCCATATGGAGGTAAGTGTTCTGTTTTTACCTCTTTTCTGTTGCATCTGTGAACCAAATGTGGGCACCCAGCTAAGCTAGGGTAATGGTATGGGTAAAATGGCCACAGAAATCTCTTCTTTCTGGCCAGGAGAAGGAGCCTTGTGATCCAGAAAGTATGGAAGGAAATTTCTATTTCTTTGTTTTTTCTTCCTTTTTTTCTCCCGCTCATCTCATGATAGTGAGCTCTCAGCAGAGTCAGTGTGGCTGGCAATGTCAGTAGCCACAACTCTACTAGAGAACCTACTAGAAACCACATCTTTCAGGACGGGGCTTGGGAAAAGGGGGCACTTCAGGCCAGAGTATGGACAGAATCCCTGATTTGTTTCTCTTTTATCTCTCTATTTTGCCCAAGGACAGCCCCCATTGCACAAACTGTGCAGAAGCAGTACAGATAGGTAAAACTGAGCTTAAGGAGAATTCCAGAAGGGAGAGACAGAAATATGCTAATTCTGTGAAGAAACTGGCCTAGGGTCCCAGCTCATCTCTGAGCACACATGTATGGACAGACTCAAAGCAGCATAATAAAGTCTTTAAGAAAAAGAAAACTGAGATTTAAAATACACCCAGGTCTCAGACCAAACAACATGATGCTCCATCACAGATATGATGTAAAATTACTCAATATACAATAGCAAAACAAAATAAAACAAATGACCAATTGGGTTTTTTTATTTAAATTTTGTTAGTTACCATACAGTGCAATATTGGTTTCAGGAGTAGAATTCAGTGATTCATCACTTACATACAACACCCAGTGCTCATCACAAGTGCCCTCCCTAATACCCATCTAGCCCATCCCCCACCCATCTCCCTCCATCAACCCTCAGTTTGTTCTCTATAGTTAAGAGCCACTTATGGCTTGTTCACCTCTCTCCTTTTTTTCTCCCCCCCCATATGTTCATCGGTTCTGTTTCTTAAATTCTACATGTGAGTGAGATCATATGGTATTTGTCTTTCTCTGACTGACTTATTTCACTTAGCATAATACACCCTAGCTCCATTCATATTATTGCAAATGGCAAGATTTCATTCTTTTTGATGGCTGAATAACTATGGAGAAAGCCCAAATGCCCACTGACTGATGAATGGATAAAGAAGATGTGGTCCAGATATACAATGAAATATTATTCAGCCATAATTATTATTTGGCCAATTCGTAAAGGTAAAGATAATCAACAAATGCCAATAACAAGACGACCCAGATGTTGAAGTGATCAAAGACTTTAACGAAGCTATCTGTTATAACTGTGTTCCCAGAGGGAAAAGTAAACATTCTGGAAAATTGATGAAAAGGTAGTTCTAAGTAGGGAAATAGAAATTATTTTTAAAAACAGAAAATTTGGGGCACCTGAGTGGCTCAGTCAGTTAAGCATTAGCCTTCGGCTCAGGTCATGATCCCAGTGTCCCGGGATCTAGCCCCACAGTGGGCTCACTGCTCAGCAGGGAGTCTGCTTCTCCCTCTGCCCCTCCCCCCTGCTCATGCTCTCTCTCTCAAATAAAATCTTTAAAAAATAAAAATAAAAAACGGAAAATTTTAACTGAAAAATACAACATCTAATATTAAAAATTATAGCAAAGTGGGGGAGGGTGGGAAGGATGGGGTGGCTGGGTGATAGACACTGGGGAGGGTATGTGCTATGGTGAGTGCTGTGAATTGTGCAAGACTGTTGAATCACAGATCTGTACCTCTGAAACAAATAATAGATTATATGTTAAAAAAAAGAAGAAGAAGAAGAAGATAGCTGGAGGGGAAGAATGAAGGGGGGGAAATCGGAAGGGGAGATGAACCATGAGAGACGATGGACTCTGAAAAACAAACTGAGGGTTCTAGAGGGGAGGGGGGTGGGGGGATGGGTTAGCCTGGTGATGGGTATTAAAGAGGGCACATTCTGCGTGGAGCACTGGGTGCTACATGCAAATAATGAATCATGGAACACTACATCAAAAACTAATGATGTAATGTATGGTGATTAACATAATAAAATAAATAAATAAATAAATAAATAAATAAATAAATAATAAAATAAAAATTATAGCAAAATGGAAACAGAGGAAGAGTCAGTAAACTCAAAGATAGATCTCAGAACCTGTCCAATCTGCAGAACAGAGAGAAAAAAGTTGAAAAAAGAAATTAGAGTTTTGAGGAATGTGAGACAGTAGCAAAAGATCTAAAAGTTGTGTAACTGGAGTTCCAGAGGAGGCGAGAAAGGTATTAGTGCAAAAAAAAAAAAAAAATGAGGAAATAATGGCTGAAAACGAACCAGATTTCATAAAAGATGTAAACTTACAGATTCAAGAATCTCAACAGACGGCAAACCATGCACAGATTCATCATAATCAAATAGTCAAATTATCAAACTTCTGAAAACTAAAGACAAAGGAAAAATCTTGAAAACAGCTACATATAGGGAAGAACAATTTAATGGCAGAATGCTTATCAGAAACTATGAAGGACAAAGGAACAGCATTCTTAAAGTGTAAAAAGAAAAGACTTGTCAACCCACAATTCAGAAATAAAGGTGAAATAAGGACAGTCTCAGACAAAGGAAAACTAAGCTAATTTGTTACCAGCAGAACTGCTCTAAAAGAAATGAAAAAGGGAGTCCTTTAGGAAAATGATTAAATAGGGAAACTGGAACTTCAGAAAACAAGGAAGAGTAAGAAAAATGTTATTTATCTGGGTAAATATAAAGGACTAGTTTTCTCCTCTTAAATTATGTAAAATATGTATAACTGCTAAAAGCTATGTGTGTGTGTGTATATATATATATATATACACACATTCTCAGAGTTTTTAATTATGTAGATATAGCACACAGGACAACTATAACAAAGGTGGAGGGTAAAGGGACCTATATGATTATAAGGCTCTATATTTTACTTGAAGTACTAAAATGTCAACTCGATGTAGACTGCTAGAGTTTATATATAAATACATATGATATGTAGGTGTGTGTATATATATATATATATAAAACTATAACATACATATATACAAAAATAGAACATATATGTGTAATGTCTAGAGCAACCACTAAAATAAAAATACAAAGATAAAGCCAAAAAACCAATAGATAAATTAAAACTGAATTCAATATTCAAATAACCTAAAAGATGTCAAAAAAGGAAAAATAGAAGAACAAAAAACAGGGAGACAAACAAACAAAAACAAAATGATAGATCTAAATCCAACCATATCAAATATAACATTAAGTACAAGTGGCCTAAAAGACCAAATGAAAGACAAAGACTATAAGATTAAATTTTTAAAAATCACACAATATCCAACAATATGTTTTCTATAAGGAACTCACTGTAAATATAAAGATATAAATTAAAAGTAAGAAGTTGGAACAGATACCACATAAGCAATAATCAAAAGAAACCTAAGAGGCTATATTAATATCAATCAAAATGAATTTCAAAATATGAATGTCACCAGGGATAAAAAGACATATTATGCAATAATTAAGGAATCAAATCATCAAGAAATGAGTCAATCCTAAATGTGTAGGCACTTAATAAAGAACTTCTCAAACTCAAAACTCAAAAAACAAATAATCCAGTCAAGAAATGGGGAGAAGACATGAGCAGACAGTTCTCCAAAGAAGACATACAAATGGCTAACAGACACATGAAAGCCATCAGGGAAATACAAATCAAAATCACAATGAGATACCACCTTACACCAGTTAGAATGGCAAAAATTAAGAAGGCAGGAAACAAGTGTTGGCGAGGATGTGGAGAAAGGGGAACCCTCTTACACTGTTGGTAGGAATGCAAGCCGGTACAGCCACTCCGGAAAACAGTATGGAGGTTCCTCAAGATGTTAAAAACAGAGCTACCCTACAACCCAGCAATTGTACCACTAGGTATTTATCCCAAAGATACAGATGTAGTGAAAAGAAGGGGCACATGAACCCCAATGTTCATTGCAGTAGCCAAACTGTGGAAGGAGCTGAGATGCCCTTCAAAAGATAAATGGATAAAGAAGATGTGGTTCATATATACAATCGAGTATTACTCAGTCATCAGAAAGGATGAATACCCACCATTTACATCGACATGGATGGAACTGGAGGGGATTATACTAAGTGAAATAAGTCAAGCAGTGAAAGACAATTATCTTATGGTTTCACTCATGTGAAACATAAGGAATAGCATGGAGGACCACGGAAGGGGGAAACTGAAGGGGAAGAAATCAGAGAGGGAGACAAACCATGAGAGACTCTGGACTCCAGGAAACAAACTGAGGGTCACAGAAGGGAGGGAGGTGGGGGGGATGGGATAACGGAGTGATAGGTATTAAGGAGTGCACGTGTGATGATGAGCACTGGGTGTTATACTCAACTAATGAATCACTGAACACTACATCAAAAACTAATGATGTATTATGTTGGCTAATTGAACATAATAAAAAATACATGAAATAAAAAATGATAGAATTAAAAGGAGAAGTAGATAAAACAAAACCTGGAGACTTTAGGAATCCTCTATTGGTAATGCAAATAGCAAACAGAAAAAAATAAGTAAGGGTACAAAAGATCTGAACAACTCTATTAACCAAATTGATCTAACTGACATCGATTGAACACTCCACCAAATAATAACAGAAAATGTTCTTTTGAAGTGTGGAACATGGAACATTCAGCAAGATACACCATATTCTGAGGCATAAAACAAACCTGAACAAGTTTTAAATAACTAAAATCAAACCAAGTATGTTCTCAGACTATATCAGAATTAAACTAGAAATCAGTAAGAGAAAGATACCTGGGAAATCCCCAAATATTCAGAAATAAAAAACACATATAAAACCATGAGTGAAAAGAACACCAAATGGAAAATTTTTAAGTATTTTAATTGAATAGAAAGTAAATTTCATTACACCATAATAAAATTTATATGATGTTGCTAAACCAAGTTATTAGGGAGAGAATTTTTCCATTACATACTTATAATAGAAAAAGGATAAAGGTCTCAAATCAATGATCTAAGTTTTCACCATAAGAAACTAGAAACAGGAAGAACAATTTAAACCTAAGGCAAACAAAATGAAGAAAAGATAATAAGAGCAGAAATCAATGAAAATGAAATATATGAAGATAACAGAAGAAATCAGTATCACAAAAAAAATGTGTTTTTTGAAAAAAGTCAATAAAATTGGAAAGCTTCTAGCCAGAATGACCACAAAGAAAAGAGAGAGATGATGTAAATTACCAATATCAAGTATGAAAGAGGGGACATCACTACTGACGTTACAGACATAAAAAATAATAGGGGGATATTATGAACAATTTAACTTGCATTAATTCAGCAATATAGATGAGATGAACCAATTTTCTGACAGATACAAACTACTAAAGTTCATTCAAAAAGAAATAGATAATCTGAATAATCCTATAATCATTATTAAATAAACATAATTAGTAATTTAAAACTTTCCAATGACTATACCAGGCCAAGAAGTCCTCACTGGCAAATTCTATTAAACAAAAATTCAAGAAAGAAAAAATTATAATTCTCTTCCAGGAAAAACAGAAAAGGAAGCATTTCACAACTCATTTTATGAACTCAGCATCACCCACACCCTAAAGCCTGTCAGAGACAAGAAAACTACAGACCAATAATCTTCATGAACACAGATGCAGAAATTGTCAACGAGGTATTAGTGAGCTGATCCAGCAATACATAAAAATACAATACATCATGACCATGTGGGGTTTATTCTGAGAATATGAAGCTAATTCAACATTTGAAAATCAAACACTGTGATTCATAATATTTACCCCCAAAAAAGATCATATTATCTCAATGGATGCTCACTCTCAGTGAAGCCAGACACCAGGTTACAAGGATGCTCCAGCAGCCCTATAGACAGGAATACCTGGAGAAGCAATGGGACCTCTCACCACTAGCCAGTATCAGTTTGCTAGCCTTACGAGCAAGGTACCATGCAAGTAGATCCTGCAGCTCCAGTTAAGATCTAAGATGGCTGCATCCTTGGCTGACATCTGACTGCTATCTCATGAGAGACTCCAAGCAAATAAACACCTAGTCAAGCTATTCCCAAATTCCTAACTCATAGGAACTATAAAAGATAAATTGTTATTATTATTTTGAACCACTAATTTTTTAGCTAATTTCCTATGCAATATTAGATAACCAACACAAAACAAAGTATACATTAACACCACAACAACATACCACCACAAGTTGACAATATCAAGTATTCTCAAGGAGTTTCATACATTACTGATGGGAGTATAAAGTGGTATAACTGCTGTAAAAACAGTTTGTCAATTCCTTATAAAGTTAAACATACACTTACCATATAATTCAGCAATTCCAAAATCAATTTAAGACAACTGACAACATATGTCCACACAATGGCTTAAACAGGAACTTCCTGGGATGCTAGAAATGTTCTGAATCTTTATCTGGGTGGTGATTATATGGAAGCTGCATATGTGAATTATAATCAAGCTATACATGAGATTAATACATTCAATGTACTTCATTGTATTTGTCATCACTCAATTAAAAAAATAATTTTCTGACGTTAAAATGCAAGTTCTTATGTCCCACAACCAGAGATTCATTTCCAGAAAAGTCTAGAATTGAGCAAAATTATTTCAATAAAAGGACCTCATTTTGAGAAACCATGGGAAGTGGCCACATAACCCCTTTTCAGGGCTACTGAGCTCTTAAATGAAGCCCAACATCTGCCTCAAAATCTGGGAGCTGCTCCCTAATGCCAAGGGTTGGTTGAAATTATGAATTGATAAAGTAGAATCTCAGCACGTTTTATGATCTTGTACACATTCATTCTTCTATGGCCTTATATATTTATTCCTTAATAATCCAGACTAGAATCTTCCAAGTAGGTTATTTTATATAATGCTCACAAAGACTCCATGAGGTACTCAAGACAAGTTCTGTATTTTCTCCTTTAGGAAAAAAGCCCCAGAGTCTCAACAAGTTTAAGGAAGTTGCACAACATGTCAAAGCTAATAAAAGGCCAGTATCATAATAGAATCCAAGTCTTCTAGCTCCTAATCTAGTGTTCCCTCCACCACGGAACACTTACTTTAATTACCTGGGCTGAAAATGTGGAAAGGATCTATAAAGGAGACCTGCCCATGCCCACCCTCATGAACAATATTCTGATGAAAACTGAATAAAAGATAAATAAGAGGAAAAACAGAGTCAGTGGTTTAAAGTTTCCTTTTGATTTCCTCTGGCTAGTTGCCTGATTTCCTCTAAGCTTGCTTGGATTTTCTTTGTTTTTATTTTCAGATCTTCCCGTTAGCCTTTTCCTTACTCCAGGGAATTCTCACTGCCTACCTCTCCATGCACCTGTTGTTATGTAATTACAAAAGTAATGTTCAAGACACAGAGACTCTTAATTAACCAAATGGTTAGATGCATCTGCCCCAACAGAGCTCTCCTCCTGCCCAGTTCTGGGACTTCCCACATTCTGGAATGCCTATGTTCACCAAGTGAATCTGAGAGAGTTTTCCTGGGAAAGGACCCAAGCTCATAAGAGCCCAGCTGGAAAGTTCATCACAAAATTTACTGAATTAAAAAAAAAAAAAAAGTTGTTTTGAGAAATCTGGCTCAGCAAGAAGGGTACGAAGATACCTCCCACCCCCTCCCTACCTCCCTACCAGGCCAACACTCTTTTATTTTTTTTTAATTTTTTTTAAAGATTTTATTTATTTATTTGAGAGAGAGAGAATGAGAGATAGAGAGCACGAGAGGGAAGAGGGTCAGAGGGAGAAGCAGACTCCCTGCTGAGCAGGAAGCCCGATGTGGGACTCGATCCCGGGACTCCAGGATCATGACCTGAGCCGAAGGCAGTCGCTTAACCAACTGAGCCACCCAGGCGCCCGCCAACACTCTTTTAAACTGCTCCTTCCTCACACCTTGGCCCATATGAATATCCCAGGTCATCACTAGATTAAGAAACATTGGCCACATCCTAGACTGGAGGACAACACAATGGCTCTAAAAAAGAAGACACCCCTAGGGCTCTTTGATAAATTTATTCGCAGCTCTTGTCACATAACCTCTGGACCTATAACCATCCTCACAAAAATACCCTATTCTCCTTCGACTCCCAAGCAGAAATAACGTCCATGTGCATCTTTTGAAAGCAATGGCTCAGCCATGGCTCATAAAAAATACTACCTATAAAATGCTATGTGGATGCTTAACAGCCTCTTTTAGGTTGAGCCACATTCCTGAAGACTCAAGTCCCTGGGCTATGTGTCTCCACAAAATCTGAAAGGTCTAATTGCTCTTACTGGGCTCATGTCCATCAACCAGTTGGCACCTTCCATCTTTCTCCTGCCTTCCACTTGACAACGAATGGTGAAGCCAGAAATGTAAGGAAAGGGCACAGCTCCAGCTAATAATAACAAATTACCAGAGGTCAGTGGCCCAGCACCTCTCCAGGCACTGAGGGGCTTGAACTACACACATTGCTCTCAGTTAAGAAAGACCCACCATCTGAGAACTACTGTTCTCTAATGCCTCTATCTTGTTCTTCTTCATTATTAGACTTCCTATTTTCATAAAGTTAAGGCTTGCTTTCTTTGTGTAGAAGAAAAAATAACTGGATTGTGAATATACTGCTTGAATCTTTGAACCAAATCCAAGGTCAAAAGACCTTGGAAGATACTACTTAATAGAAATGAAGTAAATATCACACCTCAATTCTCCTCATCCATGTTTCTGAGTAAGACAATAAAAACTATCATCCTGGTCACTCTCCCCATTTCCACTGGATCCCACTTCTTATCTCAGGAATTAGAAGTCAGTTGCATGGGAGCCCACATCTGCTGCTAACGTCACCACATGTGGCCACACATAGGGAGTGCACAACTCCAGATGGCACCATTTAAATAAACTAAAATGTATATGCAATTCTTGGAGTTATAGAGTACACAACCTGCACAACCAGACACTGGGGTGTTGCTGCTGCTAGGAAAAACCATATGGTTCAGATTGATGGAGCACTTTATTATTTCAGGCATTGGGTTACAGATTTACATGTATCCTCTAATTTAATTTCCATGACAACATCTTGAGATAGGAATTATTACTATCACTATTTTGCTAATGATGAAACTGGGGCTCAAAGATTTTAAGAAAATAAAATATTTTAAAGAATTTTCCAAGTCATGGCTATCGAACACCAAATATTTGTTGCATGGCCTTTTGACAAGGATAATGTAAAGCTTTTCATCTATTTACATGTCTTTGTTATTTATAATCTGCATCTTGAGATGATTCCTTTAGTGAAAAGAGCCCTGATTTGAAGGCAAAAAGATCTGTAGTCTTAGGACCTAGCACAGCATCTAGCATCTCATAACCTCCCAATACATAAGTGAAGGTTTCTAGGTCTACCAATTTTTACCTTGAAAAAAGTCTTATCAAGGAAAAAATAATAAATTTGAAAGTTCTTTAAAAATTACAAAGTCCCATACAACCATAACAGGACATTAGTAATCGTTATAGAGAAAGGCAAAATGTCCTTTATGAACCAGGCTGGGCAAATTCCCACAAAGCGAGGTTATCAGGCAATAATCCTAAGAGTGGCAAGGGCTACCACTTCTGCTGACACAACTCCCCCTATCTTCCTCTCCCACGTGCAGGCTGGTCGCCCTTGTCCTTCAGAAGACATACTTCCTTATAAAAGCATTCAGTTTTATTAATGGTAACACCTTCCTCCCACACCATGCACATAAACCCCTCATGGGATTTCCTTCTTTTTCTTTTGTAAATTTGTGAAAAGATCAAATGGATTTAGATGATTTCATCACTCTAATAGCCACATATATGTGTGTGTGTATATATATATTCTCAGCATGTCAAAGGGTTTTCAAGTAGCTAGTAGCAGTCCACCAAATCTAGAACTGATCTCATCTTCTCAAGACCTAGGTATCTCCTGCCCTGCCCAATGGCTTGATGACACACACACTAGAGATGCATCTCAGATGCATAATCCTCTATGGGTATGGCCTCCTCTCCAGTGGATAGACAGACAGCACCCCAAAGAAATACTCTGTCTCAGTCTGGGGGCAGATATAAATAAACCCAGTAATTTCAAAATATTTTTTCCACTAACAATCTTCTCTGTAAGTACATCCCATCCAATTTCAAAGATACATATGCAATTCTTTTCTTTTCCTACAGGAAACATCAACATCCAAAGTCTCTTGAGAGTTGAATTCTGAAAGATCCTGATCCCTGCTGCTGTTCCCCATCCCAGCTCTCCTTCCTGTTGTGTCTTCTCGTTTCCAAATATAAAACTGATTAATTATGAATGCTGTGGCTTATCTGACCCACATCTTACCTTACTCTTTGCTCCTTTGGAATTCCATTCCATAGTCAGAGGAATATCAATTTCAGAAAATAAGGTTTCCCTGATATCCACCCTGAAGTTTCCTTCTGCAAGTCTCATCTTGTTACTTCTACGGGCCACACTATATAACTCCTCTCCTTCACAGCCTCTCCCTCTTCAGAGATTTGTAGATTGTTACCATGGCTTTCCCTTCATTGCCACTTCACTCAGCCATATATATTTAATTCTTTTCATCTTTCACCATAAATCAGTCCCTTCAACTCTTAAATCAGCTCTCTGCCCTTCTCTGGACTAGTTCCAACTCTCCCAATTCACCTCCAATAACTGATATCCCTTCTGGGAGCTCTAATTTCCTTTCTATCTTCCTTGGCTCTCTTTGCCCTCTCCAGAAATAAAATCGGGAGGGACTGAAAGATGTGTGAGGTCAAGGGTCAGGTGTATTGCTTTGCATACCTCTACTTTAAGTTTCTCAGGCCTCTCCAAAGCACATGTAAAATCCCCAGTCATATATCCCCTTTCCTGGAGTGAGAGGGGGCTGCTTATAGAGAAACAGGCCCTCCTATCCCACAAGTCAATATCCTCTAGGTCTTTGCCTGGGAGATGGCAGAAGCAAGATGTCAAAACAGGTTACAAAGTGGGGCTGTGAGCAATGCGGCAGACATCTTTTCTGAGGTTTTGACTATCCCAGAATGATGCACCAAAATTCATACAGTCTCAGCAATGGCCTTTCTACCTTTCTACCCCTTCTACTCTCCATGAATGAGTACTTTGAAATACTGATCCCATTTATGAATTCAAAGCAACCCAGGAAGAAAAAACATTGCATATCATGCATTATAAGGCCTCTCAGACATGCTTTCATCCTCTCAGATATCCCAAACCACAAGCAAAACAAAGTTACTTTATCCTGACTGGGTGCGTTTCCATTTCAATCACATCCCTAGTCACGGTCTTGTTCAGATTCAGGAAGCTATCTTCAGTCTGAGACAAATGGGTTGTTGTAGGCCACTCACCACAAGGGGAACAGGCAGAACACACTTCCTCTCCTGTCCCCTCCTCACAGTTAGCATGCCTGTGCCCCTCTAGGCCAGACCACGGTCATTTGGGCAGAAGCAGGGAGAAATAAGCTGAGTTGTACCTATTTTCCTTTATATACTTGAAGATCCTAGGTCACAGAGGGGTTAAATGTCTTTTCTACAACACAAGTCTATATAAGAAGAATAAACCCATTTCTTCAAACGCAATAAATAGTAAAATCAATCCAAGTGTGAGAAGCTAAGCTTGAATTTTCATACAGGAAAGTGAATGGAACCACATGATATATATTGCCCCAAACATGAAACATGAGATAGCAGGGTGTGTCCACTCCCTCCATGGGAAGGTCTGCAGTGGAAACCATATCTGAATGAGGCTGGGGAGGCAGTGGTAAGGCAAGAGGCTTGTCCTGCATGGCCATCCGCCTAACCGAAAACAGCATATGCCTCAGAGCAAGAGAGTCCAGCCTGTTCCAAGTGTGATCACCATAAGGCCCAAAGTGCTTTTCAATAAACTGTCTGTCTCTCTGGAGGTCATGGGGAGCTCATACAGTTACACTTAGTGTCTTATTTGATCCCATCAATAATCATTTGATCCCAATGCTGCTGAAAAATGCTTGGCCAAAATTTCTAGCCTTTTAATGACAAAATCCTGGCTCTTTCTGAAAACAGCATTGTTAGATGTGTCAAATGATGCATAAGGCCTTCGTCCAACTGCCAAATGGACTACGATGCTGAGGGAGGACTTGGGATGCTCACAGAGCTTCCCTACTGTCAGCAGCAGAACAGCTCTTGAAGCACATTCCTCTCTACGTGAAACTCCCCTGCTCAGCAGCTTCAACTCCTACCTAAGGCTTGACTAGAGTATATTCTTCAAAAGCACTAAGCATGTGACTCTTCAGAGACACCCACTGACAACTTCATGCAACCTCCCTGTTTATAGTAGGCAAGTTCAGGGCTATGGAAAGGACCCCTTTTATCTGCCACCCACATCTCACAATAGCTGATCTAGACTGCTGGGCCTATAGCCATTTGACAAGAGGTGACAGGAAAGCTCCAGAGATGCTCATGGACATGAAAGGGGAAAAAAATCCACATTCCCAGAGAAGTCATTTTTATATCCATTATAAATACGTTAGGCGCTAGAAGAGAATGTTGCCTATATAAACCACAGAAGCCAGGCTGACATTAAAGCACAGCTGTTCTTCACCAAAGTATCTGTGGTGAGACAACAGTATTGGTCTCCAATCTCAGTTCACAGAAGGCACCATCAAACTCATCAGACCCTGCCTCTTACTATAAATTCTGCCTCTTAACAAAATTCCAGCACTGAACACAAAGGGGTCATTTTAGGTGCCAGTGCCACCAATGCTAATGCTGAAATATGCATCCAGACTCTGTTTTCCTTGGGGACCACATACCAGTATGTTTTGTGCGTGTGTGTGCAATAACTGAAGAACCTCAGCTTCTAAATATCCCTGCTGAAGGAGAGTACTGGGTGTGTGTGGGAGTATATGTGTGTGCTGGGACAAGCATGGCAGATACTTGTAGTTCTACAGTGGGCTCTTTTCAGTGCTCTCCATCCAATTAATACTAGACATTAGTAACCAGTGGAGCATAAAAATTTCATTTATTTCTGATGATGAGAATGACACAAAAGATGCTGGGTTTGCTCAATGGAATTAGTGTAGGCTTTTAAAAGGCATGATTTCTTTTCTGTGCTTTCTCATTCATTTACATGGTATATTTTATTCACTGAGCCTTTCCCCAGTGGTCTTAGGAGAGAAACGTCCATTCAAAACCACCTGGTTTCCCAGTCAAAGAATACTATGGGAAGAGTTAGAAGTAAGTGCTTGCACATACACCCCCAACTCAGTGAATAGGAGAAGAAAATGAGAGAGTAAATGAAACAGAAACCTCATTTCAGGAGTCTCCAGCAGAGAGATCTGCAGTGAAACAGGCATGCCAGAGACTGTTACCCAGAGCTGCTGCTGCGGACATTCAAGCTAAGAATTAGAAGGGGGGTTGGGGGGTGGCAGGAGAAGAAAGGGAATTCAACTACTGTCTCTCCTGGCTTCACTGTGACTACCTCAAAGGGAGACAATCCTGGCAACTTTGTTCCCTCTCTTCACATCTCCCTCCTGTCCCATGTTCCTTAGTTCCTCTGGGGCTCTCCCAACAACATCTGAGAGGAAAAACAAGAGGCTGAGAGTGGATAGCACACTGGGGTTGGAGAAAGAGGGCAGAATGAATCAATGAAGAGGCAATCCCTAGGTAAGCCAACATTTGAAAGGGACAGCAAGGTAGGATTCAACAAGATGAAGAGGCCTACATTCTCTGAGAAAGTGTACCATATTGCCCACATCTGTGATGGCCAGGAAGAGGAACAAGGGGAAGGGAAGATGGACAACAGTCTTGAGAGCTAGAGCTAAGCTTGGAACACAAAAGTAATAAGGGCATTTCAAACATCCCGGGGGCCCCCATTAGAAGTGCATCCAATTTTGGCTGGAACCCCATGTAAGTTGATAGAGGCATTCTGCCAAGAACAGAAAACTTTTCTCCCAACTTGGTTGCTGGAGAGAAAGGAAAACCCTCAGGGAGTGACCATGTTCAAGAAAAAAATAAGAAAATATGGTCTAATGGGAGGGAGGAGGTTTGCGGAAGGAGGAAAAGAGCTAAGAATGAGAGGCTGGGGTTTTGGAAACAGGGATTAGTTGATAGTGGTTGCAAATTGATGTGTCTAAAAATACAAATCCCGACACGTTCAGGCGGGAGCTGCTCACCGGTCCCCAAGATCTGGAAGAGAAGGAGGGGCTGGGAGGCGCGGATCGCTGAGGACAGCCTTCCCTCTCTGCCCACTTCGGAAGCCTTCTTCTCCGGCATGAGGCGGATCCTCAGCCGCCCTTCGCCGTGGTGAATCCACCAGCTGAACAGCTCGCTGAGGTTGAACTGGAGCAGTCCCGCAGTCGCCTCCTCTGGGGGCCCAACGCAGCCCTCAAGGATCGCCTCCTCTCCCAGCTCCAGCACCAGCTGCTTGGCGCGCCGGAGCTTGCGAACCGAGCCGCCCTTCAGCACCCTGGTCAGCGTCCGTGCCTGGGCGGGAGCTGGCGAGCTGAAGCTTTCTGTCCAGGAGACCCCAGGCGGTGGCCCCACCAGCCGAAGCAGTGGGGCACAGTCTAGAGCCAGGGAGCCGCGCGCCTCCGTCTGGCGAGCCCTCGGCTCCGACGAGGACGAAGGCGGCAGCAGCAGGTCCCGGGCATAGACGCGGAAGAGCGAGGGCACCACAAAGTCCACCGCCAGGCTCTTCCTCTGCAGACGTGAGTAGCTGAGCGGCTCCCGAGGCTGCAGGGCCGGCCCCACGGCGGCTGAGCCCACAAGCTGGCCGGTCCCGGTCCCGGTCCCGGTTTCTGTCCCGGTCCCTGAGCCCGAGGCTGCCACTGAAAGGAACGGCAGCAGCAGCCCTAGGAGCCCTAAGGATCCCATCCCGTCAGAGAAGGGCTGTTTATACCAGTCTCCCCACTCTCTGGGATCCAGCCTCGCCCTTCACTTCCCCTCAAATGAGAAGGGTCTCCGAATAGTCCTTAGTCCTGAAAGGTTCCTTCCACCTGATCTGTGCGGGGATTATGCGTGCACTCGATTCTCTCGCTTTCCTCCAACTGCAAGGAGGCAAGCAGGAGTCTCAATAAAATGGGGCTAGAAGCTCAGGGGCGTGTCAAGAGAGCCTGAGCGCCTTGAGCTCAGCAGCTGGGACCCTGTGCCTCTGGCGCGCCGCTACGAGCGCCGCGCCTTCGTCTGTAGCTTTCTGCGCTCCGGAACAAGAGAAACTACTATGGTTGAAGGGAGGCGGCAATGGGGTGCAGTCCTCTCCTGCCCCCCGCGGCTTGAGCTGTGGTCTGTCTGCTCTCCAGCAGCCTCCAATCCTCCGCAACTTTCCAGCTGGGAACGGATGGCTCTGAGCGTTCTGGTGTCCTAGCTCCTTCCTCTGCGCTCCTTTCGGGTTCTGAGCTCCTCTCCTTTAGTGTAGGGGAAAACCGGGGGCAGGGGTTGCTTTCTCGCGCACCCTCCTGCAACCCTCCGCAGCGGGAAGTCTGCGGATTGCACTGCTCGCTGAACTTCTGGGCTTGAATCGAGCCCCCGCGCTGTGAAGCGGAGGCTCAGGCCGCCGCCGTGCCAAGTTTGCAGCGTCCTTGCTCTCCCGCGTCTCGTCTGCTCAGACTTCTCAGGCACCGAAGCGGCCCCGGCGGCAGCAGCCGAATGAAAGCATTCTGGGCAAGAGAGCCTGAAATCTTGCTGCCCCCTCCTCATCCACCGGCAGCCGCGCCCCCCACCCCCCTGGCTTCGGGTGGCTGAGCAGAGGGCGGCCAAAGGCGCCTCTGTGCTGTGCGACCCTCCGGACAGCAGTGACGGGATGTGCCAGCTGCTACCTCCACTGCCGCCCCCGGAGCCGCTGGATCGCATCTGCCTGGGCGCCCGCCACTTGCAGCTGGCGAAATCGCGAGCTCGCGCCGGGAGGGGGCGGGGCCGCGGCGGGGGCGGAGCTCGACCGCTAACTCCGAGCCGCGGCCAGGCTCACGCAGGCCCGCCCCGCCCTGCTCGCACCCGCAAACCAATGGCGCGGCGAGACAGGGTCCTATGCAAATCTGCAGAGGCCTCGGCATTCATTGAGAAAAGCACAGGGCCCGCCCCGCCCTCCCTCCATCCCTCTCCCCTCTCTCCTTCCCTTCCTCCAGATTCCCTGCCCTATTTCTCTGCTATGTGAAGAGGAGCGTGTTTTGGATAAATGGGAGGATTGGAAGAGGCCTTTGCAATCAAGCACTCTCCCTAATTATGCATTTAAGAGATTAAACGGGTCCGACTTCAGAAAAGCTGGTTCTGGAATAAAAGTGGAGGCGAGGGGAAGGGAGGAGTGGGAGGAGAGGCAGCACGACATCGCCAAATCCGAGAACAGCTTGGATTAGGGCCCTGAGACAGAATCTTCTCTGACCCTTCCATCACGATTTAAACGCATTCCTGGGAACCCACCATCTACACGAGAGAAGTTAGCAGCGTGGGGGTAGAGTGACGATGATCTCTAAGAGTTCTTCAGCTACAGCAAGTACATTTCAGACCTGTCATTCATCCCGCGTTTTCTCAGAATGGTGCTTGAACATGTGTCACCTCCTTTAGTCTCTTCAAAGCAAATATTTTAAATTCCAGCTTTAGAGATGAGACACACTGAGCCGCCAAGGCGGTAATTGATTTTCTTTGGGTCACATAGTCATATGTGCGTCTCAGGCCCTCCCTCGTGTGCTCTTATTCATACTGCTCTACTTATCCCTCCATGAGTAACAGGCCAAGAAGATCTAGGGGTGACTTAGCTGGAAGGAATAATGATCGAACACTTGCTCACAGCCTTGGGAGTAAGAGTTCTTTACTGTACCTCTGGTCTCTCTTTCCCTTCATCTCTCCTGAGCTGCCAACACAGAACTCAGATAATGGCTGTGTTTATAACAAGTGGTTCACTAGGACCAAAGACAAAACTACAGGGTTAGGTTCACACAAATCCCCTCCGTTCCTTCCTGTCAAAAGTTGATTGTCAGGTCTTGTGCTAACTGTCAGAGCAAAAAATAAGGCAAGATCCTCCCTTGAGGAGCTCACAGCCTGAAAGACAGCAGAGAAGCTTCCTCATAGAATCAGAGCACAGAGTGGAGTTGAATCTCTCTCACTGAGCTGCAGAGTGCTGCAGTAATGTCTCCCTTGCCTCACAGGAGGTGGTGGCCAAGCAGGCCTCTGCTCTCCCAGGCCAGGCTCCTTAGAGCATTGTGGTACTGCCTTTGGCAACTGGAAACCTAATAACAAAAGAAACTTAATCCCAGGAATATTTTGCTTCCTGCTGTATGTTTGGCAACTCACTTAATTTGACAGGTAACTGGCTTCTCCCTGGAACTCAAACTGGGTACACTGCCTTTACAAATTTAAGGGAAAAGAATGATCTGACCCAAGGAGAGAAAGGATGCTCCTACCTTGGTAGAGGAAGAGAGGGAGGGAGAAAGAGAAGAGGAAGGAAAGGGTATGGAAGTTAATACTTGGAAAGGATATGTTGGTTAATGCTTTCCTAGTATGGGGGCATATATGTTTGGATTTTCATCAGATTTCACTGGCATGTACACTGGAAGAATAATTTTCTATTTGAAATGTTAAAAAGACTCAAATGCAGGCCCTTTCACTCCTCATTCCATGCATTATTCTCTACATAATTCTTGTCCAAAGTCAAATTGATCAGAGTAATCTGTCAAGAACGATGACTCTTCTGCTACAATCAGTGGCCACTAGGGGGCTGCAGAGACTTCAAACTTCAGAGGAGCCACCAGGGTTTAACTTTACCTCCCAGGTAATGTCCGGGACCACTGCCTTGACACCTAGTGCACACAGGGGTCTCAATTAATTCTCATGCTTTTATGAATTCTTTCAGATTTCCCCTGAAGGAGGAAAAGTGCTTATCCCTGTACATTAAATCATACCAAATCTCCAAAATATTCCCTTTTTGTTAAGTTTATAAGGGAGGCAGGAATGAGTATTGATAAGTCTATTGGTCACTATGTATATGCATCTATAGGAGTGTGTGTGTGTGTGTGTGTGTGTGTGTGTGTGTGTGTGTGTGTCACATCACACAGTGGCCTTTTGCGGGAAAGTATATATTCTTATTTCCATCACAGAGATAAAAACAGTTAAGGATCAGAGAGGCAAAATAATTTGCCCAAGGTCAAATAGCAAGCAAATAAAAGCACTGGAATTCAAACCAATGATTCTTTTTCTCTGAAATTTACACATCCCTCTGGAACAAATTAGGCCTCTTTCTCATGCCTACAGCTCTAATGTTGGCACCTGTAACCTGTATCTTTGCCATCTAGAGGAAGGGAGATGAGAAAGTGCAGCTATAAAGTGCAGGGATAAAAAAAGGATGAGCAGGAGTGACAGCTAACATGTCTTGCACACCTATTAAGGGCCAGCATATTTCAAAATAATTCCCATGCATTATCTCATTTAAGATTCCCAGTAACACTACGAGCAGAAATAATAGTATCTCTTTTTTACAGATCACAAATGGAAGCTCAGAGAGAGTGAGTTCCCAACAATAAGACTACACAGGGAATAAAATCTGTTGA
This sequence comes from Zalophus californianus, assembly GCF_009762305.2. Lineage (NCBI taxonomy): Eukaryota > Metazoa > Chordata > Mammalia > Carnivora > Otariidae > Zalophus > Zalophus californianus. The sequence continues at coordinate 24,723,524 of NC_045602.1, forward strand.
AGGATTTGAACCTGGATATCTGATGAAGTCCATGGTCTCAAAACCTGGGTAATCTCACAAGAGAGAAATGGAGCAGGGCACAATAGACTGAGGTGGGCAGAGGGCAACAGGGAGACACTGAAAGCCCACTCAAAAAGGGAGCAGCAGGGGGTAGGGTTGAGGGTGGGGGCAGAAAGGAGATACTGGAAGCCCTGAGGACACAGTTAATGAGATGGGCTGCTGTGAGTCACCTTGCCATTGACATGACCAGTTAGGATGGGAGGCAGGAAAGTAAGCAGACCTCGAACCAAGAGAGCAAAAGGGCCGAGTTGCACAATGAAAGCACCAGGACCCTCTTCAGGAAACTCCCAATTTCTGAAAACGGAGAAGTGCACAACTCAGTTAAGGCGGAGTTTGAACTCTCCTCAAGGGAAACAGTAATCCAGGCAATGTGACTTAAGGCAAAACACAGCTCGCAACTGCAGAAAACCTGATGGCGACCTACAGGGTTAATTAAGTCAGGCATTCAGTTGGTCTGGGAGGAAGGGGAGGAGGAGAAGGAAAGACGGAAAGAAGGAAAATGGGAAGAGAAGCAGGAGAAATAAGGAAGAGAAGGAGAAAAAAGGTGGGAGAAAAATCAGGAAGTCAAGCTGAAGTTAGGCATCATAAAATACTCCAGCTAAGACATTTGGAACTCACAACTGGAATAGCTTACCCTGGGGCCAAGATCAGGACTTGAACCCAGAAGAAACATTCAAACGAACTGTGGATTTGTAGTCAGGAAACTTGTTTTCAATCACAGCCTTGCTTAAGAGGCTCTAGGACCTTAGGAAAACCCTTGATTTCTCTGGGCTCATGTATCAAATTAGAAAGACCAGGTATAGTCTTTAAGACACACACCCACTCTGAAATTCTGTGTGAGATTCTCCAAGTGGCCAAAGGGTTTCATCCAAGACTGGGGACCAGAGTTAACAGGCACTAGAAGGAGACTATGAACTTGCAGGGGAACCAGGAAAAGAGCTTGGACCTAATGCTAGTCAGAGAAAAATTAAAATAAAACAAAAACTTATTTTAAAAAAATGTCTCTGCCACTAGACAAACCTGAGCTTTGAATCGATAGCCAGCAATTGCTAACTGCTCATACATAAGGTGTCTTCTGATAATCATCATGCTAAGATGAAAGTAATTCAACCATTATGTATTAGGTACCTACTGTGTGCTTAGATTTTCATGAGGTGCTAAGGAGAGAGACTGTGATTAATAAAACAGTCAAGGTTCTTATCATCATGAAGCCATGATAAAATTAAATTTTTAAAAACGTTTTATTTTTTGGGCGCCTGGGTGGCTCAGCTGTTAAACGTCTGCCTTTGGCTCAGGTCATGATTCCAGGGTCCTGGTATCGAGTCCCACGTCGGGCTCCCAGCTTGGCGGGAAGCCTGCTTCTCCCTCTCCCCCGTTTGTGTTCCTGCTCTTGCTATCTCTCTGTCAAATAAATAAATAAAATCTTTTTTAAAAATATATTTTTTATTTACTTATTTATTTAGAGAGTGTGTCTGTGTAAGGGGGGGGAAGGGCAGAGGGAGAGGGAAAGAGAATCTCAAGCAGACTCCACACTGAGTGTGGAGCCCAACACAGGACTCGATCTCACAACCCTGAGATCATGACCTGAGCAGAATTCAAGAGTTGGACACTTAACTGACTGAGCCATCCAGGTGCCCTGATAAAGTTAAATCAAAAAAAAAAAAAAATACAAAATTGAATTCATACCTATGCTACAACTAAGCAAAAATTACAAATATAAATAAACAAATAAACAAAAAAACCCTGGCAGAAAACATTGAAAAATAAACTTATTGAGGTGGCAGAATTGTGGGTGATTTTTTTTTCACAAATGACTTTTAATGGCTTTGTTTTACAAATAATAATAGCATTTGATTCCTATTTTTTTAAAAAAAAGTGTATCTGTCAGGATACCCAGGTTATGTTGTAACAACAACAACAAATCTCAGTAACTTAAAAACAAAGAAATCCATTCTTGTATTCTATGCCCATTTCAGGTGAGCAGAGAGCTCTGATCATCATAATCAGTTAGGGATCCAGGCTGATGGAGCCTTCACTATCTGGGTCCTGCACCAACAACTAAATACTCCAGCCTGGAAACGGCTCATGTCATTCCCACTCACAACTCTGGATGGAGCTATCCATATGGATACCCTACCGTGAGAGGCCCCGCAAGGTAGAAGCAGAAACATCTAGCAAACAGCCTTAGTGGCTCCCAAAGAAGGAGAAAACCTGCAAGTGTTGCATTATCGGACTGAGACCAGGAGGGGTCTAGGAGACAAAGTTACCCAGAGGAAAATGACCGAATTCTCTTGGGATCCACAGACACATGGGTAGCCCCGCTGCCAACAGAGAGCACAGCCTCTGAGTCTGTACCTACATCATTGCGGAAACAACGAAGAGCTCAGCCTGCTCTTCTCTGTCCCTAGGCATGATAGGAGAGGCCACAGAAAAAGCCCTTCTCAACCACCAGAGAGTAACAGCTCTCTCCCGGAAACCATAAACAATCGCACATTTACTAGAGAGAGGAGCGACAACCAGAGAGATCATAGCAAACAGTTCACTACTATGTATTTCACGGCAATCCCCCTGTTTGCTGAAGCACAGTACATTAGGGAGAAAGGGTGTGAACTATTACTGTAACTAACATGTGTTGGTCTTACCACCTGCTGCTATCCTAATATTTTCTTGTGTTTTTTTTTTAATATCCTTTTTGGCTGAGGAAGATGAAAATAAAATTTGGGGAATAATTTGGTGATCAATATGGTCTTCTCAAAAAGCCCTTTAAAGAGCTCCACACTGATGCACAGTATCCATTCCGTCTTAGTTCTTTCTGATTTCCAGCCAACACAGGTTAGCGCCCTGGCCTGTGACTTCTAGTGGCATCAAGAAGGCTTTAGTATCTTAGAGCCTAGTCACGTCGATGTGATAGATCAAATGGACCGTGGGCAAGATAATCTCTGAGCAATGGATTACAGCTAATTGAATGATCACAGTAACAGTTCCCACCGGTCAGTCCTATCTGATCCATCATTCCACATCTCCACTGTCCTGCCCAGGCCTGTGTCCCTGCTTTCCTTTCTTATCCAGACCCAGGGCTGACTGAATCCCTTTGACTCAGCCCTACCCAGTTTAGGGACCAACCTTGGCTCCACTTAGGAAGAATTAAGATCAGAACTGACATTCATGCTAATCCCCCTCTCACTTTGAATCCTATTTCAAATAAATGCTATTTTTGTCTTGCTCCTGTGACCAAGGCTCACGTTATCCCTCATTTCCTAAAGGGCCAGGCTTAGTCCTGATCTTCCAGACAATCCCTTTCCTCTGAAGTCTGCTTTCCATTGTTTGCCTTCCCCAATGCCAGTCCTGTGCCGACTCAGCTATGTCCCAGTCCTCTCTCCCAGAAATAATGAACTAGGGATGCCCACCTTTCCTCCCTTTCCCCCTTCTTCTGATTGGGCCCACAGCCCAGACAGAGCATCACTAATTATCAAGGGGTGCAGGCCATGGCCATGGCTGATTAGAAAAGAGTCAAACATCTGACTCTAGAGAGGCCGGTCCCCAAGCTAGGTGAAGCCAATCAGCTTCCCTCTCCAAAATCTGCAGTAGGTAGCAGGGACAGTGTGACACTGACATTTGAGTCGTGTTATTAGTGGGGCACCAGAATGCCCCCTTTCTTCAGGACTGATGGTTTCCAATAAACCCTCACTTTCTGAGCAAATTTGGGATGGACTTTGCTCCTGGCAAATCAAACTAAGACAAGCTGGGACACTTGCCCTTTCCCTCTCACTGGTCCTTCCTGGCACTGACTCTCTGCCTAGGTTCTGTGTAGACACTGTTCTCTAAGCCCAGAGGCACCGACCCCCAGCACTGCTCACCCTGCCATCCAGGACTGGCCCCAGAGTCCCCTGCTTTCAGTTCTGCGCTGACTGGGAACGGAGTATCGGGGGTGGATTTGGTCAGCACTGGAAAACCTAGGACCATATTTTCAAAGCCACAAATCTAAACATGTGGTCTGACATGACCTCTATCTACAGCAGGTTTCCCCATACAGCAGGCAATTTGGATGTTGCAATGTTCATATTCTGCAGATATTTCAAGACCCTATAGAAAATAAAGTTACATCATACTGATCCAAAGCATCCAGGATGTAAGGTTATAATTCCAGTAAGCAATAACTAGGCCCCCAGAATTTGACAGCAGTCCTGTAAACAGGGAGAGCTACCTAGTTGCCTGAGGAAGAGCCTTGTACCTTCTTTCCCTTTCCAAGTTCCAAACCCTATCTAAAGGTTCCTGGTGACTTGGCAGTCTCAGTATGGCCCAGCTAATCAGTTCTTATTCTGCAAAACAGACCCTCAAACCTCCCACCAATCCAGGATGCTTGGCCATGGAGAGTTAGCCAAGCCCCAGAGGCTTGCCCATTACTTTGAACACCAAGTGTCCACCAGTGGGAACCAGCTTCAAAGATAGCCCTGTCTCCTTATATTTGCACCCTTGTGCATTGCCCTCCCACACTAAATAGGGCTGACCAGTGTCATCAATAGGATATGCAACAATGATATTGTGTGACTTCTGAGTTTGGTCATAAGAGACATGAGACTTTCTTGGATCACTTGCTCTGGAGGAAGCCAGCTTCCATGTTGTACAGATATTTAAAGATTTATTTATTTATTTATTTGAGAGGGGCGGGGGCAGAGGGAGAGGGAGAGAATCTCCAGTGACTTCCTGCTGAGTGCAGAGCCTCACATGGGGCTCAATCTCAAGACAGGACCTGAACCGAAATCAAGAGTCAGACACTTAACCAACTGAGGCACCCAGGCAACCCAAGATATTTAAGAAGCCATATGGAGAGGCCCATGTGGCAAGGGACAAAAGATTCCTCCCAACAGCCAGTCCTCACTTGCCAGGCATGTGAATAAGTCACTTTGGAAGTGGATCCTGCAGCCTCAGTTGCTGACTGTAGCCTTCCAAGAGGCCCTGAGCCAGAACCACTTAGTTAAGGCAAATCTTGACTCACATTAACTTGTGAGATGACAATATTTATTGTTATTTTAGATCGCTAAGTTTTGCATTAATGTGTTGTGCAAGTTGCAAATATACCACCCCTTCTTATTCATTAGGTTCTTCTGTCTCCCCTTTCACCTGCTTCCCCAGTCAAGCCATGCAGACCAGTCCTCCACAGCTGGTGCTGCATGTGCCCAAACATCCACCAACATGGGGTTCGTCCACCAAGGCAGAGTTCGTCTAGCAGCCAGGGGCAAGGTACCCCTCAAATATACCTCCCTGTTCTATCGACACTGCAAAAAAAGCTACACATCCCCTCACGGCCCTGGGAATGAAACCTTTCCATTTCCTTCTTTCTTTTATAGCACTTTCTTTCTGTTTATAAAAGCAATACATATTAATTATAGGAAATTCGGAAAATTCAGAAGTTTAAATAACCCATAGTCTTGCCACCCAAAAATAATGACTCAAAATTTGGATATATTTCCTTCCAGTATTGTTTTAAATTATTACAATTTGGCTCATGCAAAGTTATATCCTGCACTACTTTTTTTAACTTAACATTATATTGTGAGCATTTTCCCGTATCACAGAACATTCTAGGGATTTATGATTTTTAATGACTGCATAGAATTACAATGTGTAGATGTACCATAATTTGTTTAAACAATCTCTATCTTTGAACTTGTGGGGTTTTTCCAAGTCTCTACTGTTATAAATTATGCCGTGACAAATATTCATGTACATCAATCTCAGCCCATGACTCTGATTAATTCTATAGCTCATAAATCTGTTTGCATTTCATTTCTTTAGATCCTTTAAGTTTCTTTGTAAAAAAAAAAAAAAGTAACCATTAACACATACATAGAATTTAAAAGTTAAAAAACTTACGCAGTGACCGGGTGCCTGGGTGGCTCAGCCAGTTGAGCATCTGACTCTTGATTTCGGCTGGGATCATGATCTCGGGGTCATGGGATTGAGCCCCATGTCGGGCTCCACACTTGGAGGGGAGTCTGCTTGGGATTGATTCTCTCTCCCCATCTACCCCTGCCCCTCCCCACCGCTCGCTCTTTCTCTCTCAAATGGATGAAAAAATCTTAAAAAAAAAAAAGTTAGGCAGTGAAAGTACAGCTTTCTCCCACCAGGGTTCGCTGGTCCTTCCACTGTCCTTTCTCCAGAGGTGACAGTTTTTACCCATTCTGGAGTATTGATGCAGAACTCCTCTATGTATATACAATCACCTCTGTAGGTCAGTGGTTCTCAAAGTGTGGCCCATGGACCCCTGGGGGTCCTCAAGACACTCTCAGGGGGCCCACAAGATCAAAACTATTCTCATAATACTATCAAGGCATTAGTCACCTGCTTCACTTTTATTCTCTCACAAGTACACAGTGGAGTTTTCCAGAGGCTGCATGACATGTGAGTACATCACCACTTTGACAGCTAATGAAATGTGTGCTTGTGGATTCTTGGGCTTTCTAGAATTTTCTAAGACAACTGAGAACCCTTGATTAGAGTCCTCAATAATTTTTAAGATTGTAAAGGCCTCTGGAAACCAAAAATGTTTGAGATATATTGATAGAGACTTCAAAACACACATACACAACTGGTATCATGCCATATATACATATATATATATTCTATAGGTTTTTTCTTTAAATATGACAATATATCTTCGAGATTATTTCATCTCAGCACCTATAAAACAGCCTTAGTGTTTTTAAGTGACTGTATTTCATTCTATTTTATGGTTGTTCCATATGTATTCAACCAGTTCCTATTGATGGAATTTAGGATTTTTTTTTCAAACCTTTGCTTTCATTATTACTAGTATAAACAATAAATATTGCACAGAATAACCCTGTATGCTCCTCATTTTGTACAAATGCAAGTACATCTCTATAGTAATCCATAGTGGTAGAATTGCTGGCTCAAAGGGTATGCACATTTAAAACAGGTACTGGGAAACTGCCTTATAAATATATCAATTTTTATACCCAAAATAGTTGAGAGTGATTGTTTCCTCCACTTCACCATCAATCGCAGTGTATTATCAAACTTTTGATCACTAAAATCAGATAATTAAAAACATGGTATCCCACTGTACTTTTAAATTCCATTTCTCCCATTCTGAGTAGAAGAAGTATATTTTCCTATTTTGAAAAGTCTTATCATCTTCTTTGGAAAGTCTCTACTTATGTAGTTTGTCCATTTGTCATTTGATTTATTAGTTCTTTCTTATTGATTAGTAGGATATCTTTATATATTAAGAAAATTAGCACATTTGTATCTTTTTGCCCTTTATCTTACCAAGAAAATTAAATTTTGCAACTATCAAATTAATAATCTCTTGTATAACTTCTGGTTTTAAGTTCCCCTCATCCAAAATACACATGTATTCTAAAATTTATCCTATATTTTATCCTAGTATTTTTATGAGTTTTTACGATTTGACCTTTTTAAAACATTTGGATTTTTTTGGTAAAGAATTGAAGTCCAACTTTATCTTTTAATTTTCTTCCTACATGGGACTCACTGAATTCACTCAATATTTATTTCATGAGCAATATTTTCCCCTACTGAAAAGAAATGCCAAGTTTATTATAAAATAATTTTTTGCCTGAATTTGGATCTCTTCCTGATGCCCCATTCCGTTCATGGATCCATTTGTCTACTCCTCCCCGAAAGTATAATAGGTAGAAAGCTATATCCTCCTTGCAATTATTCTTTCTTTATATTAAATTTACCTATCCTTGCTCCTTTATTTTGCCATATGAATTTCAGAACTGACTCAACTAGTTTTAAAAACTCCTGTTATTTTATTTATTGAGATCACTTAAAATTTACAGATTAATATAGGGAGATCTGTATCTTTATAATGTTGAGTCTTTCTATCAAGAACACAGGAGGTTCTTTTTTTTTTCCCCACCATGTTCTTTGTAACATTTAACAATGTCTTCACATACTTCTTACATATTTTTTGTAATATTTATTCCTATCATTTCTTTTGTTATTGTAAATGGGGATTTTTTTTCTTTCAGATATAATTTCTAACTGGTTATTGTGACACATGCTGGGATGCTATTGATTTTTCTATATTCATTTTGTGTCTAGCCTTCTTAGCAGATACACTCACTGCTTCTAACAGTTTTTCAGTTGATCTTCTTGGATTTTCCAAATACACAACTATATCACGTGCAAATAATGATAATTTTGCTCGCTTCTCTCCAATTTAATACCATCTTTCATTCCTTTATCAAATTTCATTGGCGAGCTCCTCCAAAAACAAAATTAAATCATAGTGAAGTTGGTGTAGAGCTATGTGTCTGTTGTTCCTGATTGTATGAGAATGATTCTAATATCTCACCATTAAGACTGATGTTGGGATTTGCCTTGAAAAATACATCTTTTTATTGAATTACAACTTACATTTCCAAACTCTATGGCCCCATGAAAATTTCGGATCCCCCAATCACTGTGACCCCCATCATGCACCTGCCAGACAATGTGTGTGTACATCTAAACTGGAGGAATGAGCTTGTCGTCTAGAATCAGGTGGCAAACTTTCCCTTGAGGACCAGGATTCGATATTTTAAACATTGCCTTCTAAAGTGGATTACCAAGAAGAGGCACTACAGAAATTTCATTTTAGGGGGCTGAGTGAGAAGTTACTATTGGGGCTTGACTAGTTCTCAAGGAACATTTAAGGAAAGGAGACTGTGCCTGCAAAATCCTCAAACCCACACTTATTCGTACCACTGATCTTTCTGATCTTTCATACCACTCTTTCTCCTGAGTCCCCTAAGTCCTTGCCTGTCTCTGACTTACGAAGCATACCTCAGCCCTGGCTCCAGAGTCATTTCAGACACACCCTCTATCCTGACCCCAAACCAGCTAACACCACCCTTGTGCAGGCTATCCAACCAAATTTCACAGCAGTGTTTCCCAATGAGCATAAGAATAGCCCAAGATGCTTGCTTAAAACTTTAGAAGCCTGGGCTCCACGCAAGACCTGCTGATCCTTATGCACACCAAAATCTGAAAAGAAGCACTGCCTTACAGTTCCATCACTATTGCAAGAGCCAATGAAATTCCAATGGCCCAGGAGGTCCCACCCTTCTTCCTCAACGCTTCCAGGTCCAAGTAAAATCATCAGGCTATCCCTAGAATTATCTGAGTATGTTCCAACCACCGTGGAGGGAACAAATGCTATTTCTGAACTATCTTGACCCAGAATTTCCAAGGGTTCTCATGCATTTATGGGAAGTTGGAAACCCATGCAAATCATGGGTAGATTCTCACAGCCATTCTGAACGAAGTATGTAAGTAAGGTATGTTAAACCAGAACTAGAAGAGGCAATTTGCAACCTTCTTTAGAGAAGTCAGCCTTTACTGGGATGAACCATGAGAGCCTATGACAATGAGATCCCGCCAGTCACAGAGAGCATGTGCCCCAGACTGGCTCTGTACCCCCCTATCCATGCCGCAAGCTTGCCTCTAATTCCCCAGTGTCTCAGAACACATGCTTGCCCCTGGGTCACCCCAGGTATTAAGGTTAGCAAGAGCCAAGATGACATGGGCTACTCCCCTTGGCTGCTACCACTGATCTGCTGGCTTCCATTTTTGTGAGAGAGGGCTGATTGCCCCGTACCCATCTCTGACCTCTTCCTGACTCCTCCTTTTCCCCACAGCTTCTGACACTGTACAGGTCTCAGCCCCCATCCACTTGAGTTATGGCCACAGGTAAGTACAAGAATTCCTGGAGATGATCAGCCATCTTCACAAACTGTCTACTGCCCACATGCACGTAGTCAGGGCCACTTTGGAAAGTGGCCTTAGAACACGGAGGAGACCCACAGGCAGCTCCTGTGGTTAGAGTCAAGGGTGGTAAGAAGTAGCAGAACTATTGCTTTTAAACTGGTCTTTAAGCAAAAAAGTAAATAAATTGATCTTTTAGCAAAAGAGTAAAGCAGCTCAGCACATTAAGGAACCCTTCCTCAGAAGCTGTCCTACTGACATGCCTCCCGGGGCCTTCGAGGACTCTGCTAATGAACCCCCAGCCCCGAAGTTACTGGCAGTTACCTCCCCGAAAGTCACACCACATCAAGGCGAGTTTGCAGGGACATGAATGTATGCCTGTTCCATCGAAGGAACCCATCTGGTGATTTTAGCTTCGATCTCCAGCAGCATGACATAATGAAGGAAGCTCCTTTGAGGGAAGCAAAGCATTTTTCCATCCTGTCTCTCCTCCTTTACAGCAATGATTTTCAAAGCCTGATGAATACAAGATGTCTCCCTTTCTTCCAGGGAATGAGGAGCTGTTCTGTAGACTTTCATCAGGATATGGGACTATGGGCTACTTAGTAACAACTTAAATTGAGTTATTGAGGTCATTAAATGTTGTCATTCGTAAACTAAGAGTAGCTCATTATTAGAGTCTGCAGAGGAGTTTAATTCACTACCCACTAAAATGTGAGGATGCCTCACAAAGCCTGGCCATGTTTCCCAATTCCTACTTCCTGTTCACTCAATGTCTCAGAGGTAGTTGTACTCCAACAATTCTGAGGAAGTTGGCTTTCTTATCACTGGGTCTTCACTGCTGTTGTGACTTGCCCTCACAAGGTGAATGATATTCCATATGATTTCTTACTAGCAACAAGATTACCACAACTATTGTGAGTTGGTGAGGTTCAAGAGCAGCCACTTTTGATTTTTTAAATATAAACTGATGTTCATTTAGCTTCTTATTATCAATTTAGAGTATTATCAATTATTCAGTTAACCCCATGGTATGCAGTGATATGTAGTTGCATTTACAGTATTTCAGGCCTATAATGTTTTCAATAATTACAGTTTAATATTAATCATTGATATCCCTGTGCTTTTATAAGGACACTTAATTTGTAATGTGCTGCCTGTGAATTTGTGCCATTGGAATAACTTGAACCTTCTTACCAGAGAAAGTATGACTAACTCACTGGGCTGTTTTAAGATCACAAGGCACTGTTTCAGCACGTATACTTGCCGATGCTCACTTTCCTCTTTTACAACGTAATTTGCAATATGCATTTCTTACTAGCACAGAGTTTATCACAGTTTGTTGATTTTCTTTTTTATCCTTACCATTTGTCTTCATCACTGAAAGAGGAAATGGGTAGGTCATGGGAACTTTGGCCTCATGCAAGTGGACTATGGTGAAAACCACGGAGGGACTCGGGAAGTTGGGAGGAGTTCTATGCGGGGAGCCCATGACCAGGGATTCGGGCCCCTCACCGCTTCATTAAAGCACAGCAGTTTGCCTCAAATCTGAGCACACACTGAGTTTCTATGTTTGCAGAAAGAACCCTGCTGCCAAAAAAATGTTTGAAATCTCTGCACTACATTTTTCAATTTATTCAAATACCACAGTCATTTAAAACAATGCTAGGAAAATCCAGAATGGAAACACTACCTTGTTAGTTATGGGAGTTGCTTTATTTTAAGAAAAGGAACACGGAAATGAAGAGTCAAAGCAATGAAAAAAACAAACGTGGAACCAGGTATAGAAGGTTTCATTCCACTCAATTTAACCTAGCAAAGCACCCAGCTGGGCGTTGGCAGGCAATGGGGTGGGAATGGTGCCGAGATGAAAGAGATAAGATCCTAGACTTTTTGGTCCAAGAGAACAATGAGAGAAGTTCAAAACTGGCGATGATACAGAAAAGAGATGCAAAAGGCACTGAGAGGAATGGGGGTTATGCAGAGGAGAGGGGGTCACTTTGACTGTGAGGGACCAGGGAGGACACCTCTCCCCCAGCCCTGGGTTGGCAGACTTATTCAGTCATCCAGGAAAAATTTACCACTGATAAGGCACTGGGCAAAACCAAGGAAAGGACATCAAGAGCCAGAGATTCCCTTTTCGCTCTTGACACCAAGGCAAGTGATGGAACTCAGGGCTTTCAAACTTGAATGCGCATACAAATTACCTGATTGTTGGGGGCTGCTAAAAAGCAAATTCTGGGGGTGCCTGAGTGGCTCAGTCGGTTAAGCATCTGCCTTCAGCTCAGGTCATGATGGGTCTTGGGATTGAGCCCCGCATCGGGCTCCCTGCTCAGTGGGGAGTCTGATGCTCCCTCCCCCTACCCCCCTCGCTTGTGCTCTCTCTTGCTCTCTCTCTCTGTCTCTCTCGCAAATAAATAAAATCTTTTTTTAAAAAAAAAAGCAAAATCTGATTCAGCAGGTCTGGCTTTGGCCCTGAGAACCTGCATTTCTAACAAGTTCCCAGGTGATGCCAATGCCAAGTATCAAGTCAGATACTTTGAGTAGCACGGATCTAATAAGCTCATGCCACACTTGGGTGGTTTGGGTGTTAGTAATACATTATAAGGCAAAAACTTCTGTGAGCAATACTGCTACTTGCCTAACCCAATATCCATTCTCCTTTTATTTTACTGTGGGAGCCCTGGTTTGTTTGGCAGGGTAATATGCTCAACTAAAACTGTTCGCTTCCCCAGTTTCCACTGGAGTGGGAGTAGGGCTGACATAATTCTGACAAAAGATTTTAGGTAGAACACTAGGGAGAAGACATCCCTTCCTGTTTAAAATCACAAAACCTCTGATGGAAAGGTTTTGGTCTCTGTCTTGGCTTTTGGTGTTTTCTCCTTTTTCCTGCCTGAAACATGGGACTATCATCATGACACTGAAAACCTCACACTGGACATGGTGGAGGAAGAAGGAACAACCTGGGTCCTTCATGCCTCATGGATTGTGCGTACCTGCTGTTACCTGGTGTCTAGGTTTGGGTTTCCCCAGAAGCGGTCTTCAGACAAAAATTCAACTGTAGTTTATTTGGGAAGTAATCCCAGGAAACACCAGTAGGGGGATGGGAAGTGACACAGGGAAGGGAGGGAAGCCAAGAACTGTGTGTCACCCAGCCAGTTACCACAGTGGGAGGAAACTGGAGCTTAGTCCCAGTTTCTGGTAGACTGTGCAAAACACAAATAAGAATTATGCCACCAAGGGGTGAGGGGCTGGGGCGTGCATTCACGAAATCCCATCCAACCTTGGGGGAGACCGGCTTCTGCAGGGCATTAATTCTCCAGCACACTGCCCTGACCTGCACACAAGCCAAACATGCTCCCACAGCCTAAAAAAGCCCTAGTACCAAGACTGGGGGTATTTGCAAAATCAGTGAGAACCTTGTAGACAGACGTGGGCAGCCAACAGCATCTGCATACAACTGGTAAAACTCAATCCAGACTCTGTTACCAGATTCAGGCACAATTCTAGCTGAAAACCACCTTACGAGTTTTCTGATTTTAAAAGAGATTCTTCCCCCTATCACACAAACATAGAGGGCAATATTTAATGCTAAGCTACATATCTGTAATGGCAGAATCCAGAGCAGTATGTTTAGAAGCAGGAAGCTTTTTCTAGCAAACTTTAAAACACACTATATAGGCAACCACCTACTCTGCCAATGGGACCAGCCAGCAGGCCTCACCACAATGCGGGGATTTTGATATAACACCCAGAGCTTATAAATATGTTATTCACACAGAATATTTTCCCACTTAGTCTAGATTTTATTTTCTTAGTTCTTGGGCAAATCAAAGAGACTTTCAATGAGTTCAGGAAAAAGCATTCTCCAGGTAGGGAAAGCTCCCATCCTTCTAAATGATTAACATCCTTATGAATGACCTAGAAGATGAAATAAGGAGAAAGTTACTCGGAAGGACACATGGTACCGAGCTGAGACAAGACGGACATGTGAAGAACGAGTAAAAGAATGAGTTCATAAAGTTCTTGGATGTAGAAACTGGAAGCAAGTGTACTGAGATCATCTTCATTCTTGTCTGAGCCCTCTGGCTGACCTTGGGGGAGAGGAACGGCCCCTGTCTTGGACTCCACTCCACTGCCCACAGCCCCGCTCTGCACAGTGCCTGGGCGAAGAGCTGGCCGCAGCCAAGGCAACACAGACTGGGGATTAAGTAAGCCTAGAATTCCAAAGGTCAATGATTTCAAAGAAAAAAGCAGCAGAAAAAGCAGCCATCACCAAGAAGCAAAGAGCGGCAGAAGCTGCAGAGGTGCGGTGCACACCCCCTCCACCCCCCCACCGCTGGCCCCTGGAAAGAGCTGGCCCACCAGCGAGGAAACATAGGCAGTGCTGGGTCCTGGAGGAGAAGGGGAACCACGTCGCTTTGGAAGAATTTTGGGAACTTTTCCATACCAGGTTTCAACACAGCCAAACGGTGTGCAATGAAGTAAGTGCTTTTTCGACAGGAGAGTAAACACTCCATTTTCTTTGTGTTACACAAGTCCCAGTGAGAGAACTGTCCTTCCTTCCTGAATCCCCAGGGCCGTCTCCCTGAAGGGACCTGCATCAGCTCTTTCTCAGGTGTTGGCCAGCCTGCTACTCCACCTTCGTGAGTCTCAGCTTCCTGATCGACGACGCGAGACACAGTCGGCCTTTTCAGTGGTAGGACTGTTGCCAAAGTCAAACAGAAAAGGGATCAGAGATGAGCAATGGCTTCTGGATGGGAGTAAATGTAAAGTGCTGCTATTACAAACGTCACTCTTGTCTCCTCAAGAGCTCTGGGTCTGTCGTTCATATGTTCATACGGTATAACTGTTTACACACGGCTGGGACGTGGGCTACACTGTGTGGCTCTGAGCATTAAATGAAATGCTATCTATAGAGACTTAGCTCAGGCACATAATATGTATCTCTGTGCTGGCTGTTCTCATCATCATCCTCACCACGCCTCCTCCTCTACCTCCTCCACCACCATCTCCTCCTCACCACCACCATCTCCTCCTCACCACCACCATCTCCTCCTCACCACCACCATCTCCTCCTCACCACCACCCTCCTCACCACCACCATCTCCTCCTCACCACCACCATCTCCTCCTCACCACCACCATCTCCTCCTCACCACCACCATCTCCTCCTCACCACCACCATCTCCTCCTCACCACCACCATCTCCTCCTCACCACCACCATCTCCTCCTCACCACCGTCCTCCTCACCACCGTCCTCCTCACCACCACCATCTCCTCCTCACCACCACCTTCCTCCTCACCACCCTCCTCACCACCATCTCCTCCTCACCACCACCATCTCCTCCTCACCACCACCGTCCTCCTCACCACCATCTCCTCCTCACCACCGTCCTCCTCACCACCACCCTCCTCCTCACCACCATCTCCTCCTCACCACCGTCCTCCTCACCACCACCATCTCCTCCTCACCACCGTCCTCCTCACCACCACCATCTCCTCCTCACCACCATCTCCTCCTCACCACCACCATCTCCTCCTCACCACCACCCTCCTCCTCACCACCCTCCTCCTAACCACCATCTCTTCCTCACCACCGTCCTCCTCACCACCACTGTCCTCTTTGTAATTATCATGTGTCGTTCATTTTAAATTATAAATGCCCCTAACTGGTGAACATTCTCTTCCCTTGATTCATGGGCATTTGGCTGCTTGTGTTTCCTTTTTGAGCCAATGTCTGAACCACCAAGCAGCATTAGGAAAGTGAGCAGTAAGGCTTCCTCTGACACCCTGAGAGGTTTTTCCTCCTCCACAACAGGAATGGTGACTGGATGTGAGATGGCTCTGAAAACCAAGGGACCCTCCATCTTGTTTTTGCTTTTGCCTCATCTTCCATTTTGTCAGCAGTACTCACACAGGTGTTGTCACCACCGAGCCTGCAAATCTGCAGGCTGAAATTTTCAACCAAACAGTCAGAGAGCAGATTTTCATTGACCCTGAAGCTATTCAAAGGTGGCTTCTCCACCTGTGGATAAATGAGACACGTGCCCCTCATCTCCCTTCCAAGGATTCAGAGCATCAGAGAATGTGAATGCTGAAAAAGCCCACCCCAGTCCACGTCCCTTGCATTGTACAGACTGGGAAACTGGGACACAGAATAATAAAGGCCTTGTACGAGAAAACCCAGATAACGAGAGGTGGGCACAGGACCAGAACCCATGTCTGCTTAACTCCCAACCCAGTGTTCTTCTGCTACCTGCCGGCCCCTCCTCTCGGAGTCTGTGGGCACTGTCAGAGCCTTGGCAGGAGGGCTGGCAGAAAGGCAGTTCATGCAGGTGGGATAAGCCAGGAGCAGCTGAAAATCAGCTGGCTAGAGTCAAGTGAAACAAACACAGAAACAAGCCTCAGGACCAGAGATGCAGCCACGAAAAAAGGCAGGGACAGAGCGGGCATGTGCGAGCAGTAGGCCGAACAGATGGGAGCCCAAACCCAACTGACAGTGACATCTAGCCAAGCTGCTTAGAGGCAATTACCTGGGAGCCAGACTCGTGGCACTCACTGCATGACTGGTTCCACATCTCCAGCAAGGCCAGCCCTGACCTGGAGTGACCAGGGATGGGGGCTGGGCTAGTGTTCTGAAACAGTAAGGGTCACCTCTGGTTTCAGAAATTATTCTCATGATGGTTGTTCCAACCTTACCATTCTGAAAGGTCTCATGTGATGAAAGCTTAGGTCAAGGATGGAAACCACAGGCTGGGAGTGAGGGGTCCCCAAATCTTGAGCATAAGAGTCTGGAAAAATGAGGCAGGAAGTTCACCCCAACTCCTGCACCAGGCTGAGCTTCTGCAAGAGCTGATGGTCAGGAGAATCAGAAGAAACCAGTCTTTACTGAAAAGACATCTTCATGTGTCTCACCTGTGCCTTAATAAATAAATCTTAGAAGTCAAACCCTTTTATTCCGAGCCAAATATACAGATTGTGTGGAAGACCAGGTTTCCTACCCACTGGCATCCCTTGAGCTCAATAAGAGTTTCTCTTGGTGAGAATAAAGAGGGCGTTCTAGGCAGAAAACAGTGTGTACGATGGTAGAGAGGCAAGAAACAGCATTTCTTTTGCTGACCAGAGAACACCAAGGACAGCTGGAAAATGGGGTGTATGAAAGGGGCAGCCACAGAAAGGCTTGGAAAGTAGGCAAGGGATGTATTTTGGAGTGCTTTGTGCACGGGGTAGGGTCCCTTGAATTTTATCACAATAGATCCTCATGACGACTCTCACCTACAGGTGAGTGTTCACACATTTGATATGTGCAAATTCTCCTACTCACTAAAATTTACTTGTAAGCCCAAGATCAATTCTTGCGGTGCTTTTACAATCATTCACACGGGCAGAGCAGCAAAAAGTTTTGTGCATGATCCTAGCTGAGGTCAGACAAGGTAATGCTCCTTCTGTTTCAGCTCTCATACTATAAACGAGTGCCTCTTTTGCCATTTATTTAGTGCCACGTTTTACACATTTTTGTGCTTTGTGTTGGTGATTTCACTGTTTAACATAGCCCCCAAGCATAGTGCTGGAGTGCTGCAGAGCAAGGAGCTAGAGGAAATGTGTGTGTTAGAGAGCTTCGTGCAGGTACGGGTTACAGTGCTGCTAACCATGAGTTCAATGTCAGCAAATCAATGATACATGTAACAGAAGAGGTCTTTAAACAGAAACACACATACAACAGGGTTCTGTATTGACGTATTAATTAAACTGTTGTGACCAAAGGCTCACAGGTACCTGTCTCTGTATTTCCCCTAAGAGTACTGGCTCAGTGTTCGCTGATGCAGTGTTCTCAGGGACTTTACAGAACATGACTACTGCAAATAAAGAGAATCCACTGTACTTGACATGACTTTATTTCACTTTTAAATTTCCTTCTCACAAATGAGGAACCTAGTCTCACAAAGCTGTCTTTCCCAAGTGCCCATTACCTACTAAGTGACAGAGCCAGGACTTGAACCCAAATGGTGTGATTCCCGCTCCCTTTGTATTTCTACTCTGAAATGCTACAGAGCCTAAAATAGCAGCAATGCCAGTGTCCCCAAACAGGCAGCCAGGCCATCAGGCTGAAGGATAATTCAGTGCATCTGCAAGGATGCCTCTCTGGCTCTCAGCTGGATGGAAAGGCCAGGGAAAGAGGTAGATTCCTGCCTGGCTCCACTTGAGCTGGGCTTCAGAAGGACTCAACCTATCAGTGGCCTGTTACAGGATCCACAGCAAGCTGCCGGCAGCCCCTGGGGGAGCTCAGTGTCTGAGTCACATCACAGCAGTCCCATGTCTGTATGCCTGATATTCCCTCCAGCAAGCCCAAAGCCCTCCTTCTGCCTCCAAGTCCTGCTGTGTTTCTGAGGAAGACTGACAGATTAGGAAGGCGATCCAAAGAGGAGATGGTGCTCTGGGGGGAAAACCATGAAGAGGAGGGCATGGGGGTGAGGCAGAGTTGCAGTTTTCTACTTGGGCTGTGTTTCTTTTGAGTTCTTAGATGCCTAATCTGAATTCAGCTGGCCTGCGTGACAATATAAACACCACTAGTGAGCGCTGAAATGCGCGCGCACGCGCGTGCGTGCGTGCGTGCGTGTGTGTGTGGCAAATGGGGTGAGGGGGGATCCAAAATATCAGAAAGAGAAGAAAGGAATTTCTTCCCATCTGATATATTTGTAACTGACCATCTCCATGAGATCCCCCTTCAAATCTGCCAAAGCTGTAAGAGCAGAAAGTCCTTCCCAGACAAGGTTCCACCACGGGGAACGGAACCAAAGCTGAGAAATGCCAAACTCGGCTCGATTGCAGAAGCCTCAGGTTACTTGCAGAGTTTGTCTTAGAAGCCCAGTTCTCCTTCCGAGGGCTTCTGTCCCCAGACAGACACTCAGAGCCCCATGGGGTTGCCCTATGTCCGCCTCCTAAGAAGTGTGGGATTTAGGCTAAAAGGGACCCCACAGGCCAGTGAACCAGAACCCCTACCTAAGACAGAGACATACACCCTGACACTAGCTAGTAAGAGGGTCTTTCTACCTCTCCCGGAACACCTCTCCTGAGGTGTGAGTGGCGGCGGGGGATAGTCCTTACTACTTCCTTCCAGCAGCCACGGAGCTCTCCACGGAGCTCTCCACGCACTCCACTAACGCGAGGGCCAGCAAACGTGGCCTGCCGCTTGCTGTTGTGAATCCTGCTTTATGGTCACACAGCCATGCTTCCTGTGTGTCGTCTATGGCTGCCTTCACACGACATGGCATGGCTGAGCCTCAGTGACAAAGACTGCACGGCCCACAAGGCCTAGAACACCTACTGTCTGTCCCCTCTACCGACAAAGTTTCCCAACCCCTGCTTTTAATGCAATGGATGCATTTTCCTACGTTACACTGAAATCTGAAATCAGCCCTGTGGGTCATCCTCCCCTGCAGTGCCAAGGGAGGCTCTGCCCTTCTCCATCAGACAACCCTTCAGTTTTATATAATTGATCACTGTGGCCTGCTCTTCGTTCTCCCTTCCCTGAGATGGAAACCCCTGCCTTATCCAGTCATTGCTTGTATTTCAGAGGAGGACCCATGCCCAGCCGTGCCTGGTCATGCCCTGCATTCAGAGGAAGCTCTGTATTTCTCATGCCCACTCCCACCCCACCCCGACCTCCACCCCAGAAATCTTTGGGTAGGTACTTACACATAGAGTGCTAGATATAACCTGTATTTATTCAGCCTTCACAAAGACCCTGTCTGGTGAGGTGTGCTTTGCCTATTAATCAATCTATAGCCCCCAGCCAAGTTGGGGGGGCAGGGTAGGGTAGCAAGCAATTGCAGACAAGCAGGGAAAAAAATATTTCAACTCATGGTGATTAACATAACAATAAAAAATTTTAAAAAAATACTTCAACTCAGTTTGGCTGGATATTAAAATCAGTGATTGTTGTAGCAAAAAAAAAAGAGCTTACAGACCAATTCCTTTATTTGACAGATGAGTGAGCAGAGGCCCAGAGAGCTTATGGAACTTGCTCAAGGTCACAAAACTGAGCAGTGGCGGGATTTAGACCAGAACTCAGGTGTCCTGAATCCAGGATTATTCTTCCCACTGTTGTTTTTATTTTTCTCTCTCCATATTGCTCATTCCCTTAGAGCTGCTGCAAAAATGTTTTGAGTATCTCAGTGAACGTAACCTGGGAGACGAGGAGATCTTTCCTAGGCCATAATATCCTATATCCAAGGATTGCCCTTCATCCATCCCACTCCCCCAGCTCTCTGAGACCTGGAATCAGACCCAGGACATTCAGGGGAAAAAATAAATTATTGACATTTATAGAACTGATATAATTTATTGAGCACTTACTATGTACCAAGCACTCTGACAACTGCTTCCACACCGATCATCTCATTTAATCCTTACCACAACAAAATAGATATTATTGTTATCCACACTGTATGACTCAGGAAGTAGGGTTTTAAAGAGCCAGACAGAGGCTATTTGGTGCAACTGGGATACCAAAGGGATAATCTAACTCCAGAGCTGGAGCCCGGGGCCCCCACACTCGCCTCTTCCTGCTGTTGAAATGTCCCTGGAGCTCATCTACGGCACGCCGAGAGCCAGGCCTTCCCACACATCTGTGAGTCTGTGAGGCTTTTACTTGCTTGTCCTCTCCCTAATACTCTTCTCTTTCTCTTCTGTTATTTTCATGCTCAATGATTTTTTTTTTTTTTTTTTTTTTTTGCTCAACCGATCTATCATGGGCCCTACAAATCTTTGTTTCCTCTTCCTGTTTTTCTCTCCTCTCATTTTTTTCTCTTCCCTTTAAAGGCTTAGATCTGCCTAGAGCCCCCAGAGGCATTCCCAGCTCTGACAAGGAGTGCCGGAATAAGAATTCGCTTCCCTCTGGATCCTGTTCGGTTAGAGGCACGATCAACGCTATGAAGCCTACCTCCTCCAGCAGGCACCTGGCCTTGACCTGTAAAAAGGGATAACCTTGGACCCTGATTTCAGTTCTTCTCTTATTAGACCTCTCTACAGCACATTCTGTGAGCAATGCAGGAATACAAAGAGGAAAATATAGTCCCTGCCCTCCTGGAGTTTACTGCCTAAAGGGACAGAAAAACACATGCACAGATCATTCCAAAACAATGTGGGATATGAGGCAATTTATGAAGCCCAGAGGAGGGGCATCTGACTTAGCCTAGTGGGGGTCAGGGAAAGTTCAAGAACAGAGAGAAACCGTTAAGCTGAGTACTTTTGGATCAGTAAAAGCCGCCCAAACCCAGGAAGGGGAAGAAAGCATGGGTTCATGCAGAGGGTTTAACACCCTCAGTCTGGGGCCCACTGAGGATGGAGGATGAAGGGTCCTCCTCTCATGTAATAGCCACCATTCAGTGAGCACTTACACCCTATCACTAGGGCTTAGAGACACTAAGTTCCTTGCCCAGGCTTGTGCAAATGAGAAGGGGCAGGGGTGGGGGTGGCAAAGTGCTTGCTCTCATTTTTAAGCCCAAGCTCCTAACCTCTATGTACATTCCTGTCTTCCCTGGAGCAGCGTGAGCTTTTCTCTGCCACCGAGACATGCACTCAGACCATTCGTAAGAGGTGAAGGTGGGGACTGAACATGCTCAAGAGGGTTCCACAAATCCTCAGGAAGGGCCTGGGCAGCCATGTGCCCTCCCAGCAGCACCCCTCCTCTGGCACAGCAAGAAAGGCAAGTGGTGCTTTTGTACCCTCTCTCTCAGGTCCCCTGAGAATGGTACCTGGGATCTGTGTCTCCCTCCCCACCACTGCGAGGCCCCTGCCTTATGCCTGAGTATCTGGGTGCCTGCGAACCGGTAGTCACAGGGGGCTCTGCAGCCCGTCGGGGCACAGTCCCTCAGCCCCCCTCTCCTCCTGCCTGCGTCTCTGTCTTCCTCGGTCCTGGAGCCAGGCTGAGCTTCAGACTGGCCCCAGCACAACTTTGGCCTGGAAACTGCCAACTACTTTTTGGTAATGACATCACCAACGATAGATCCATGTTTTACTTCTTCCAGCCCCTTGTTGAACTTAAGTAACCAAGACTTAAAAACAAAAACAAACACAAACACAAAACAAGAGTCAGCAGGTCTATGACAAGTAAAGAAAGCTCTGCAGGTGGAGCCGCGGCCAAGGCCAGGTCCAGAGCAGCTGGGGAAGCTCCACTGCAGGTTGGAGCCTGTGGATGCACCTCCCTTTGGGCCCAGAAGCTGGGGCCCGGCCACGATGGTCCGAGGGCCAGGTGCAAGACGACAAAGCCAGGCCTCCTTGGAACAGAAGCCAGCTGCCGAGGCTAAAAGAGACTTACGAGGCCAATAAACAGTGGGCTTGTTTTCGCCTAAAGGCCCCAAGGGTGTTAGTTATAGTCAGAACAATCTTCTTAAATCAAACGCTGTGTGTTCTGGCCTCCAATCTTATGTCTGAGCCATGTTAAGCTCTGGGAGAAGTTACCTGTGGCAGGTACCCAACACCGGAGAAAGCAGCAGCGTTTCAAGTCAGAAGAGCCGGATGGCCTCCGTCACTTGCTGGCCGCGAGACCCGGAGCTCAGCCCGAATCTCCCTGAGCCTGTTTCCTCACCTATAAGATGAATGAAGGATGTATTAGACAGACCATGGAAACCTCACTCCGAGAATCAACTGAGTTAAATTATGCAGAGGGCAGACACATAGTACGAGCTTAATCTCTCCTCCCTTTCAGTGAAGACTTCCTTGTTCGTATACTGGATTCTCTTTTCCTTTCAGAGAACTATCGGAACACAACATTTACTGTATCGTAATAATTACTTTATAAACTCTCTCTTTCCCATTTGATTGAGAATGCCTTAAGAAGAAAGGCTGTATCTTATCTTTCTTTGTATAGCTCACACTTGAGACACAGCACACGTGCCAAAAAAAAAAAAAAAAAAGACTTGTTAAATGATGCATCCACGTGCTTAGTGGAATAAATAATAACTAGAAATTTCCATATGTATTAATTAAAATCTTTTTCTCCACTGCTCTCTCCTTTTCTTGCTCTTCCAGCTTTTCATGCACCGATTCAGCAAACATTTGGTGATGAGTTCTTCTGTGGTATCCCCACTCCGGGCCCTTCGGAGGACATAATGGCACAAGAGCGATGGTCCTCCAACTCTTCTAATCCTGTCGGAGTAAGAACGTGGGTCTAAAAGCCAAAACAGTGGTGTGGGCCATGTCTTGTAAGGAATCTCTCTGGCGTTCAAAGTGCTCCGTGAGTTTAGAGGAAGGAGCAATCCCTGGGGTGGCAACGGCAGCTTTGCAGAGTACACGGCCTTCGAATGGCCCCTCTGGGTTTGTTTCACCCTGGCCTGGGTTCTAAGACTTTCTTATAGTGCTCCCAAGCAAAAAGAGGCTAATGATTAGAATGCAGACAAGATGAAGGAAAAAAGACTCCTAGCCATTGGCCAGACCTCGCTGTAATCAGGAAAAACTTTCCAGCGAGACTTCATACAGAGAACAGGCCCATGGCACCACCTGGCTACTAGAGTCTGAGGCCAGATGAAGGCCATTTGGGGCCCAAGGCACCGCCAGGAACTGCCTTATCCTGTTTTGTCACTCATCCATGCCCCACCATTAACGTGACTCAGCTTGCATCTGTGTCTGCTTCACTCCATGTGTTTCAGACTCTGCAGCTCCTCAACCCTCTCAGCATCACCTAACAGCTAAGACAGCATCAAGGATCCAATTGAGTCTCCATCAGTCTAACAAGGTAAAACAAGTCAAAAATCACCTGAAAGGCTGCTGTCCTATCTATAGATGGGTTTTCCTTGGGTCATGGCCAAGCCTCATATAATCAACGGTGATAGGGGAGCAAGAGGGGCCCATAGTACAACATGGCACGTGTTACTGAAGGGACCTCCTGTGACCAGCTCTCTCAGTCTGGCCTCTGGGCAGACTCTGTTAGAAGAATATTGATAGGGTAAGTACTCTGAACGGCAGGCCCCATCTAGCCCTGAAGCTTGGGTCGGGTGCATAGGAGGAGACTATAGGTGGGGTACGGGAAAGGAGAGGGAACATTCCAGTGGAAAAAACAAGTGGAGGCTTGGTGACAACAACGCTCAGGACAAAGCTATCACTCTAGATTTTGTGATCCTGGCTTGGCCTTTGGAAAGTCAGGATTTGGAGAAGTTCCAGAAAACCAAGATTATTTATTGCATGGTAAATATTGATCCTTGGTAAAAGGAGAAACACTAATTCAGAAATGAATAGTTTCATACCTAGGAAAGTTTTAAAATGCAGAATGCATTAATAGGGTTGAAAAAAAAGTATGTGTGTTTTTTGTTTTTTGAAACGCCAGGTCTAAATTTAACATAAAATTTAGTCCAAACCGCATAGGACAATACAAGGGTGGCACTGCTGAGAGGCAGACAGCTTGGCAATGACCCCTGTTAACAAAATTATTGGTAATTAAAACGTATTCCCAAAGATGGTGGACGGAACACATGTCTTATTCCTCCCAAGACCTCCTTAAAGATCCAACAGGGTAGGAGGGGTTCACCAGCAGACCAGAGTGCTCAACAAAGGGAAAAGGAAATCACTTGATACGTATTGACTGATAACAGATGAAACTGCGTCCTAGAATACACAGAGCTGGCCAGAAATGAGGAAGGAGTGAAGCTGTCTGGCAAACTCCAATGGGGACAAGTACAGTGGAGCCCACCAGAGTCAGAAAGGAGACAAGCACAGAGAGTTTCCAATCAGCCTGCTCCCAGACTCACTTGAACACGGGGCGGACAAAGCCTGCAGCACGATGAAGAAACACCAAGATGAAAAGAAAAGGTCCCCAGTGGAATTCGAGACAATGCTGCATTAACAAAACAAGACCAGGGTGCCATTTTTTTTTTTTAAATATCAGAGAATATAATAAAGATCTCTTGGAAATCAAAACTAAAATTTCTTTGAAGTAAAAATAAATAAATAGAATCATGAGAAGATAAACGTAGAGGACTACTTTCTGAAGGTAGAACAACAACAACAAAAAGCCAAAGTGATTGGTGCAAAATACAATAGAAAGGAGACACAGTGGTCAATTCAGAAAGCCTAGATTCAGTGGACGGGGCTCCTAAAAGAGAAAACATAAGTGTCAAGGACGATGACACACATCCTCCTTGATGACACAAGAAAATGTCCCACATCCAGACACGTGAGCACCAAGCCTCATACAAGCTCAGAAAAACTATCGGGACCGGGGTGGTGCGGGGGAGCAGGAGCAGAGGGTATGTTTCCTTACAGAAGAAAAACATTTCAGGTTGACAACATATTTCTCATCAGGAACACTGGATGCTAGAATGTAACAAGAATATCTTAAAGGCTGAGGAGAAAATATTTTCATCTATAGTTTTATAATCAAGAAAGGTGTGAAAGGAGAATAAAAGTATTTTGGACCAATAAAACCTCAGGAAGTTAACATTCCACGTATCTCCTCTTAAAAGTTGCTTTCGGGTGTACTTCGACAAATTAGGGATGGGAAAAAACAAAGAGGCAGCTGAGGGATCCAGGAAATAATGGATGCAACAAGGATGACAATACAAAAAAAAAAAATGTCCTAGTGGGAGAGCACAGTGAAGAATGAATCAGGGAGACTTAACCCTCTCAAAAGGAAGTTCAAAGTGAAAAAAAACAAACAAACAAACAAAAAACCCAAAAACAAGCAAAGAGAAAACAGGAGCCAGAGGAGGGAGGGAGAAGGGACTCAACAGAATGGAGTATGAAATCACATTTAGAAGGATAAAAGCCCAGAAAACCTTGGCAGTAAATAAAGGAAGGCACTTAGATACTCCAAGAAAAACAAAAAGCTCTCAAGAAAGCTATGGTCCAAATATAAAGTGGCTGGTTCAACACCGGACAGATAGGTTATCCTTGAAGAAATGAAATAGATGCTGAACAATAGAGAGACTGAGTGGTGAAGGAACCGGGTGAAAAGTGATGCATTTCTCCCCTTAACAAGTTAAGTGTGATGCCATCAGGATGCAGGTTGGGGAGGGGCTAGTACAAGAAAGGCAAAGTCCAAAATATGAAATAAGCTTAAGTATGACATGATTCTGAGCAATTGGAGGAACGTAAGAAAGACTATCTAGTTGAGGATTTTTTTCCTTTGAGCGGCACAAGAGCGAGGACATGCAGCCATAGAGGAAGAAATGTAATAAGAGCACAGAACTTGGCCATGCAATAAACAGCATCTCCTCATGATAACTGGAAAGTTTTGCGTTCATTTCCACTTTTAGAATCAATTGAAGGCAAAGAAAATTTCATTGTAATTCCAAAATATAATTATGTAGATACTCTCAACTTTAGCAATCTAAAGGTTTAGCTCACAGAAATTCAGAGTTGAAGAAGTAAAGGGAAGTGTTTTCATTTTACAAAGTGGAAGTCAAGAGGTATGGTCTTTACTTGCTATCATAAGGTACAGTGGTTTAATACAGTATTTAAAATTTTAAAGCTAGGAACTGAGAGTAGAATGGTTACCAGGGGTATGGGGTGAAGGGATAGAGAGGGCGGAAGGGGGAGATGTTGGTCAAAAAATCCAAACTTCCAGTTATAAGACCTAAGGCACAGCATGGTGACTATAGTTAACAATACTGTATTATATACTTAAAAAGTTGCTAAGGGAGTAGATCTTAAATACTCTTAACACACACACGTGCACAAAAGTAATTATGTGATGTGATGGATGTGCTAACTAACCTTATTGTGGTAATCATTTCACAATACACACTTGTACCAAATCATCATATTGTACAACTTAAATTTACATAATGTTCTATGTCAATTATATCCCAATAAGCCTGGGGGGGAAAAAAGCCAAAGGAACCGTAAGTAGTGACATCATTCTTCTAGAAGAACGGAAAGGGGAGGATGAGAGGATAAATAAGCTGCATCTTCCTTCACCATAGGAGGAAGTCAGCTGACACTCTCTCAAGTTGAGAGTGGTATCAGTGTGCCATATAACACATATACTGGGAGCCAGACTAAATCCGGGAAGGATTCAAAGATATTGCTTCTGAGAAACAGCCAAGGGTGAGGACAGGAAGGGCAGGGTGTGGACTGGGGGGAATTGGTTTCATTATAAATCATGTGTGTATATTAGTTTAATGATTGCTTTATTTAAAAGAAAAAAGATTATTTCCAAAAGGGTTATTAAAAATCTTAAAATCCATAATCCATGAATAATGTGGCGTATCCCTGATTTTTTTTACTAAAGAGCAATCTAATTCTCTAATTCACACATAATACAGTGCAAGCCTTACAGAGCTTTGGATATTATTCTTAGCCACATTAATTTTGTTCTCAATTTTGTATTTTCAGATCATTTCAGGCTTACAGAAAAGTTGCAAGAATACCACAAAACGTTTCATACAAGCTTTGCCCATATTTTTAACATCGTGCCACTCTTTCTATGTATTTTTATAATACACGTGTTATTAAAGTATTATAATTAATGCCTTGTAACTATATAATTATTATATATTTCACATTTTAAATAATTTTTTCTGAACCATTTGAGAGTCTACGGCCATGCCACCCTGAATGCGCCCAATCTCGTCTGAACCATTTGAGAGTGGGTTATATATATCATGTTCCTTTACCCTTAATATTTCAACGTACCTTTCCTAAGAACAGAGATATTCTCTTATAAAACCATAGTATAGTTACCAAGTCCAGGAAATTTAACCTTAATATGTTTTTATCTAACTACAGATTCTCTGATTTTATCAATTATCCTAATAACACCTTTTGCAGTAGTGTTTGTTTGTTTGTTTTCCCGAAAAGGATCCAGGTCCAGGATTACATTGCATTCAGCTGTCATGTTTCTTTAGTATTCTTTAACCTGAAACAGTTCCTCAGTTTTTCTTTGTTATTAATTACATTGATAGTTTTGAAGATTACAGGTCGGTTGTTTTACAAAATTTGTCTCAATTTGGGTTTGTTTGATGTTTCCTGATGATTAGACTCATGTTATGTATATACGTGTAGTTTTGTTAGATATTATCAAATTGCACCAATCACATTCCTACCACCAATGAATGATACTTCCTATTTTTCAATTCTATTTCTGAAGATGAGAAACAGTATTTCAGTATAATTTTAATTTCTCCTAATTATAAAGTTGCACATGGCTTTTTATGACTGAAAACTTTATTTTGAGGTCATCAAATTTATTAATCTTTTCTTTTAGTCCATTTGGATTTTACAGCCAAAGTTCAAAGCAGAATTAATAAGGATATACCCAGGTCATACCTAAATTCAACCATATTTTATTCCAGCACTTGTGAGGTTTTATTGTTCCCGTTCAAGTCTCTGATCCATTTAGATTGCTGCGACAGATAAATCCCATGTGGTCACTGCGCATAATCCTTTTTACATGTTGCTGGATTCAGTTTAAGAATTTTTGCCTTTATTTTCATAAGGAATAATGTGCTTGCCGTGTGATGTCATTGTTTGCCTTTGGTGTCAGGGTAATAGTGGCCTCAAAGAATGAGTTGGAAAGTGCTCCCTTCTCCTTTGTTTTCTGAAAGAGTTTGTGTACAATTGGCATATATTTGATTGAGTTCATCTAGGCCCGGGTTTTTCTTTGTGGGATCATTTTTAATTACAAATTCAACATTTTTTACTCTTTGTATTCCTATTCAAATTTTCTTTTTATTCTTTAGTCAGTCTGGGTAATTTGTATCTCCCTAGGAATTTGTTCATTTCATCTAAATTGTCAAATTCGTTGACCTAAAGATTTATAGTATCTCTTTATAATTCCTTTGAATTTCTGATTTTTGGCAGTTTGCCTTTTTTTTTCCTTTTCTTTCCTTTTTTTTTTTTCTTTTTTTGGTCAGTCCACCTGAAGATTAATCTTTATTTAAAAAATATTTTCAAGAAGACAAATTTCAGTTTCATTGAGTTCCTCTAATGTTTCTCTGTTTTCTATTGCATTAAAAATATATTATGTCTTTCCTTATACTTACTTTGAATTGATTTGTTCTGTTTCTAGCTTTTTGAAGTGGAAATTTAGATTATTGATTTTGGATCTTTCTTCCTTTCTCATATAAGCATTTTAGAGCTATAAATTTTCCTCTAAGCACTGCTTTGGCTGCAGCTTAAAACTTTTAATATGTTGTATTTTATTTCCATTCTCTTCAAACTATTTTCTAATTTGCCCTGTGATTTATTCTTCCACCCATGAATTATTTAGAAGTGTGCCTAAGTTCCAAAATTGGAGGATTTAAGTTTTTTCTTTCTGTTATAGATTTCTAATTTATTTCTGTTGTGACTGGAGAACATGTATGATTTTGATCCTTGTAAGTCTATTAAGACTTGTTTTATAGCCTAGCATAAATTCTATCCTTGAGAATATTCCATGTGCACTTGAAAATAATGTGTATTCTGCTGTTGCTAGGTGGCATGCTGTATAAATATCTGGTTAAGTCTTCTATATAATTATTAATGTTCTGTCTAGTTCTACTTCTATTGATGGTAAGGTACTGAAATCTGCAACTATTATTGTTACTGAATTATCTGTTCTTCCATTCCTTTCTGCCAGTTTTGCTTTATGGATTTTGGAGCTCTGTTGTTAGGTGTTTATAATTGTACTATCTTCTTGATGTATTCACTCTTGTATCATTATGAAATTTCCCTCATTCTCTCTAGTTCTAGGTCTTGTCTTCAAGTGTACTTTGTGTGGTATTATTTATACCCATTCCACTTCTCTTATAGTTTCCCTGGTATAACCTTTCCATATTATTTGTGTATTTGAACATAGCTCTCTTGTAAATAGCATAGAGTTGAACTGTAATCAAGCCCAAGCTCCTTCTGCATGACATACAATGAACCATTAAGTCGAGAGGCAAGATGTTGGGACAAGGAAAGCGACTTTATTTGGAAAGCCAGAAAACTGAGGAGATGGTAGACTACTGTCCCAAAGAACCATCTCCCCCAGCATATTTGAGCTTCTTTTATGTTAGGAAGAGGGGGATGTTGAAGGGGGTTGGAGTCAAAAGGTGACTGACATCTGTAGACATCTGAGGAAGGTTGTGTAACTCATTTTGTCCTTAGCCAGTTGATCTTTGCATAGAAGAATCTGGTCATGTTGCTCCTATAAGTCTTAAACATAGCATAATCATTTCGGTACATACTTCCTTAACTCCGTGACTGAGATAGGTTTAGGGTAAAAAAGCAGTGCAGGGAGGAGGAGCAAGATGGCAGAGGAGTAGGAGACGTAAATTTTGTCTGGTCCCAGGAATTCAGCTAGATAGGGATCACACCATTCTGAACACCTACGAACTCAATAGGAGACCAAAGAAAAGAATAGCAGCAACTCTGAACAGAAAAGCGACCACTTTCTGAAGGTCTCTTCTGATTTGTTTAGTGTATTATTTTAATGGGGTCATTGTTACCCTGTTAGCATTTTGTTCTCTCATTCATCTATTCTCCTCTGGACAAAATGACAAGACGGAAAAAATCACCTCAAAAAAAGGAACAAGACGCAGTACCGACTGCCAGGAACCTAATCAATACGGACATTAGTTAGATGTCTGAACTAGAGTTCAGAACGATGATTATAAAGATATGAGCTGGGCTTGAAAAAAGCATGGAAGATACTAGAGAAACCTTTTCTGGAGAACTTAAGGAACTAAAATCTAACACCAAGTCGAAAATCAAAAAGGCTATTAATGAGGTGCAATAAAAATGGAGGCTCTAGAGGCACTTGGGTGGCTCAGTTGTTAAGCTTCTGCCTTCGGCGCAGGTCATGATCACAGGGTCCTGGGATTGAGCCCCACATCGGGCTCCCTGCTCCACGGGAAGTGTGCTTCTCCCTCTCCCACTCCCTCTGCTTGTGTTCCCTCTCTCACTGCGTCTCTCTCTGTCAAATAAATAAATAAAATCTTTAAAAAAAAACGGAGGCTCTAACTGCTAGGATAAATGAGGCAGAAAAGAGAATTAGTGATATAGAAGACCAAATGACGGAAAATAAAGAAACTGAGAAAAAGAGAGATAAACAACTACTGGATCACGAGGGCAGAATGTGAGAGATAAGTGATACCATAAGATGAAACAATATTAGAATAATTGGGATCCCAGGAGAAGAAGAAAGAGAGAGAGGGCAGAAGGTATATTGGAGCAAATTATAGCAGAGAACTAGCCCTCATTTGGGAAAGGAAACAGGCATCAAAATCCAGGAGGCACAGAGAACCCCTCTCAAAATCAATAAAAATAGGTCAACATGCCAACATCTAATAGTAAAACATATGAGTCTCAAAGACAAAGAGAAAATCTTGAAAGCAGCTCAGGACAAGAGGTCTGTAACCTATAATAGTAGAAACATTAGATTGGCAACAGACCTATCCACAGAGACCTGGCAGGCCAGAAAGGACTGGCATGATATATCAGAGCACGAAAGGAGGAAAATAGGCAGCCAAGAATACTATATCCAGCTAGGCTGTCATTGAAAATAGAAGGAGAGATAAAAAGCTTCCAGGACAAACAAAAACTAAAGGAATTTGCAAACACAAAACCAGCCCAAGAAATATTGAAAGGCATCCTCTAAGCAAAGAGAGAGCCAAAAGTAACATAGACCAGAAAGGAACACAGACAATATACAGTAACAGTCACCTTGTAGGCAATACAATGGCACCAAATTCATACCTTTCAATAGTTACCCTCAATGTAAATGGGCTAAATGCCCCAATCAAAAGACACAAAGTATCAGATTGGATAAAAAAACAAAACCCATCAATATGCTGTCTGCAAGAGACTCATTTTAGACCCAAAGACACCTCCAGATTGAAAGCGAAGGGGTGGAAAACCATTTACCATGCTAATGGACACCAAAAGAAAGCTGGGGTGGAAATCCTTATATCAGACAAATTAGATTTTAAACAAAAGACTGTAATAAAAGATGAGGAAGGACACTGTATCATACTAAAAGGGTCTATCCAAAAAGAAGATCTAATAATTGTAAATACCTATGCCCCTAACATGGGAGCAGCCAATTATATAAGCCAATTAGTAACAGAAGCAAAGAAACACATCGACAACAATACAATAATAGTAGGGGACTTTAACACCCCCCCGTCACTGAAATGGTCAGATCATCTAAGCAAAAGATCAATAAGGAAATAAAGACTTTAAGTGACACACTGGACCAATGGACTTCACAGATATACTCAGAACATTCCATC
The DNA here is from genome assembly GCF_009762305.2 of Zalophus californianus. Classification (NCBI taxonomy): domain Eukaryota; kingdom Metazoa; phylum Chordata; class Mammalia; order Carnivora; family Otariidae; genus Zalophus; species Zalophus californianus. The sequence goes on from NC_045602.1 coordinate 24,755,521, forward strand.
CCAAAGCAACAGAAAACACATTCTTCTCTACTGCCCATGGAACATTCTCTACAATAGATTACATCCTAGGTCACAAGTCAGGTCTCAACCGGTACCAAAAGATTGGGATCACTCCCTGCATATTTTTGGACCACAGTGCTTTGAAACTAGAACGCAATCACAAGAGGAAAGTCGGAAAGAACTCAAATACATGGAGGCTAAAGAACATCCTACTAAGGAATGAATGGGTTAACCAGGAAATTAAAGAAGAATTTAAAAAAAAAATACATGGGGGCGCCTGGGTGGCTCAGTTGGTTAAGTGACTGCCTTCAGCTCAGGTCATGATCCTGGAGTCCCGGGATCGAGTCCCACATCGGGCTCCCTGCTAAGCAGGGAGTCTGCTTCTCCCTCTGACCCTCCCCCCTCTCATGTGCTCTCTCTCTCTCTCTCATTCTCGCTCTCTCAAATAAATAAATAAAATCTTTAAATAAAAATAAAAATAAAAATAAAAAATAAAAAAAATACATGGGAACAAATGAAAACGAAAATACAACTGTTCAAAATCTTTGGGATGCAGCAAAGGCAGTCCTAAGAGGAAAGTATATAGCAATACAAGCCTTTCTTGAGAAACAAGAAAGGTCTCAAATACACAACCTAACCCCACACCTAAAGGAACTGGACAGGGAACAGCAAATAAAGCCTAAACCCAGCAGGAGAAGAGAAATAATAAAGATCAGAGCAGAAATCAATGAAATAGAAACCAAAAGAACAGTAGAACAGATCAACAAAACTGGGAGTTGGTTCTTTGAAAGAATTAATAAGAGAGATAAACCCCTGGCCAGACTAATCAAAAAGAAAAGAGAAATGACCCAAATCAACAAAATCATGAAGGGAAAGAGGAGGGATCACAACCAACACCAAAGAAATACAAACAATTATAAGAACATATTATGAGCAACTCTATGCCAGCAAATTAGGTAATTTGGAAGAAATTTGGAAGAGACGTATCAACTACCAAAATTGAACCAGGAAGAAATAGAAAACCTGAACAGACCTATAACCACTAAGGAAATGGAAGCAGTCATCCAAAATCTCCCAACAAACAAGAGCCCAGGGCCAGATGGCTTCCCAGGGGAATTCTACCAAGCATTTAAAGAAGAATTCATACCTATTCTCCTGAAACTGTTCCAAAAAATAGAAATGGAAGGAAAACCTCCAAACTCGTTTTATGAGGCCAGCATTACCTTGATCCCAAAATCAGACAAAGACCCCATCAAAAAGGAGAATTACAGACCAATACCCCTGATGAACATGGATGCAAAAATTCTCACCAAAATACTAGTCAATAGGATCCAACAGGACATTAAAAGGATTATTCACCACGACCAAGTGGGATTTATTCCTGGGCTGCAAGGTTGGTTCAACATCCACAAATCAATCTATGTGATACAATACATTAATAAAAGAAAGAACAAAAACCATACGATCCTCTCAATAGATGCAGAAAAAAATTTGACAAAGTACAGCATCCTTTCTTGATCAAAACTCTTCAGAGTATAGGGATAGAGGGTACATACCTCAATATCATAAAAGCCATCTATGAAAAACCCACAGCGAATATCATTCTCAATATGGAAAAACTAAGAGCTTTCCCCCAATGGCCAGGAACATGGCAGGGATGTCCACTATCACCACTGCTATTCAACATAGTACTAGAAGTCCTAGCCACAGCAATCAGACAACAAAAAGAAAAGAAAGGCATCCGAATCGGCAAAGAAGAAGTCAACCTCTCACTGTTTGCAGATGATACGATACTTTATGTGGAAAACCAAAAAGACTCCACCCCAAAACTGCCAGAACTCATACAGGAATTCAGTAAAGTGGCAGGATATAAAATCAATGCACAGAAATCAGTGGCATTCCTATACACCACCACCAAGACAGAAGAGAGACAAATCAAGGAGTCGATCCCATTTACAACTGCACCAAAAACCATAAGATACCTAGGAATAAATCTAACCAAGGAGGCAAAGTATCTGTACTCAGAAAACTATAAAGTACTCTTGAAAGAAATTGAGGAAGACACAAAGAAATGGAAAAATGTTCCATGCTCATGGATTGGAAGAAGAAATACTGTGAAGATGTCAATGCTACCTAGAGCAATCTACACATTCAATGCAATTCCTATCAAAATACCATCCACTTTTTTCAAAGAAATGGAACAAATAATCCTCAAATTTGTATGGAACCAGAAAAGACCCCGAATAGCCAGAGGAATGTTGAAAAAGGAAAGAAAAGCTGGTGGAATCACAATTCCGGACTTCCAGCTCTATCACAAAGCTGTCATCATCAAGACAGTATGGTACTGGCACAAAAACAGACACATAGATCAATGGAACAGAATCAAGAGCCCAGAAATGGACCCTCAACTCTATGGTCAACTCATCTTTGACAAAGCAGGAAAGAATGTCCAAAGGAAAAAAGACAGTCTCTTCAACAAATGGTGTTGGGAAAATTGGACAGCCACATGTAGAAGAATGAAACTGGACCATTTCCTTACACCACACACAAAAAGACACTCAAAATGGATGAAAGACCTAAATGTGAGACAGGAGTCCATCAAAATCCTAGAGGAGAACACAGGCAGCAACCTCTTCGACCTCAGCCGCAGCAACTTCTTCCTAGAAATATCGCCAAAGGTAAAGGAAGCAAGGGCAAAAATGAACTATTGGGACTTCATCAAGATAAAAGCTTTTGCACAGCAAAGGAAACAGTCAACAAAACCAAAAGACAACCGACAGAATGGGAGAAGGTATTTGCAAATGACATATCAGATAAAGGGCTAGTATCCAAAATGTATAAAGAACTTATCAAACTCAACACCCAAAGAACAAATGATCCAATCAAGAAATGGGCAGAAGACCGAAACAGACATTTCTCCAAAGAAGACATCCAAATGGCCAACAGAGACATGAAAAAGTGCTCAACATCGCTCGGCATCAGGGAAATCCAAATCAAAACCTCAATGAGACACCACTTCACACCATTCAGAATGGCTAAAATGAACAAGTCAGGAAACGACAGATATTGGCGGGGATGCGGAGAAAGGAGAACCCTCCTACCCTGTTGGTGGGAATGCAAGCTGGTGCAGCCCCTCTGGAAAACAATATGGAGGTTCCTCAAAAACTGGAAAATAGAGCTACCACACGACCCAGCAATTGTGCTACTGGATATTTACCCCAAAGATACAAATGTAGGGATCCGAAGGGGTATGTGCACCCCGATGTTTATAGCAGCATTGTCCACAATAGCCAAACTATGGAAAGAGCCAAAATGTCCCTCGACAAATGAATGGATAAAGAAGAGGTGGTGTACATATACAATGGAATATTATGCAGCCATCAAAAAAAATGAAATCTTGCCATTTGCAATGACGTGGATGGAACTAGAGGGTATTATCTTAAGGGAAATAAGTCAATCAGAGAAAGACATGTATCATATGATCTCACTGATATGAGGAATTCTTAATCTCAGGAAACAAACTGAGGGTTGCTGGAGTGGTGGGGGTTAGGAGGGATGGGGTGGCTGGGTGATAGACACTGGGGAGGTATGTACTATGGTGAGCACTGTGAATTGTGTAAGAGTGTTGAATCACAGACGTACCTCTGAAACAAATAATACATTATATGTTAAAAAAAAAAAAAAGATAGTAGGAAGGGAAAAATGAAGGGGGCGGGAGAATCAGAGGGGAGACGAACCATGAGAGACAATGGACTCTGAGAAACAAACTGAGGGTTCTAGAGGGGAGGGGAGTGGAGGGAGGGGTTAGCCTGGTGATGGGTATTAAAGAGGGCACGTATTGAATGGAGCACTGGGTGGTATACGCAAACAATGAATCACGGAACACTACATCAAAAACTAATGACATAATGTATGGTGATTAACATAACATAATAAAATAAAATTTTAAAAAAAAAGGCAGTGCAGTTTTTTTTCAAATCTCGGCTGTAACATTCCTGCATGCAGGCCTAAGCAAAAGTTTCTAAGTTATAGGTCACAGCAGCAAGGGAAATAGAAGCAATATGGAGTCAGATATGCTAAGTTTTTCCCTGTTACAGAACCGTGCTTTTAAATCCAGTCTGCCTTTTAACTTCTGGCTTTTAAGTGGAGTGTTGCATCCATTTATATTTAATGTAATTATTGATATGAATGGATTCATGTCTGCCATTTTGCTATTTATTTTCCATAGGATCTCCTGTTTCCATTTGTTTCTCTGTTCCACCTTTAGTGGCTCTAATAGTAAACAATTTTTAATATACATTTTAGTCACTCTATTTTTCACTATACTTTTTTAGTTATTTTCTTAGTGATCACTTTAAGGACTGCATTAAATGTCTTTAATTTATCATAATCTAATTCAAGTTAGTATCATCTTAATTCCAATACAATGTAACAAGTTGGTTCCAACATAGCTCAATTTTCTCCATTCTTCTTTAAAATTTTATTTATTTGAGGAGAGAGAGCGGGAGGGGAGGAGGGAGAGGTAGAGAGAGAATCATCAAGTGGACTCCACGCTGAATGCTCTATCCCAGGACCCTGAGATCATGACCTAAACTGAAATCAAGACTAAGCCACCCAAGAGCCCCTCCTCCACTCTTCTTTATACTTTACCCATACATTCACCATTTCTGTCATTCATCATTTCCTCCCATGTATTGAATTAATATCTTGTATCATTTTCTTTAATTCTAAAGGTCTTTCTTCAGAATTTCATGTAGGGTAGGTCTGCTAGCAATGAATTCTCTCAGGTTTTGTTTATCAGGGAAAACTTTATTTTTGTCTTCGTATTTGAAGGATATTATTGCTGGATATAGAATTCCTAGTTGACATTTTTCTCTCAGCATTTTTGCAAAATGTCATTACACTACCTTTTGACCTTCATTTTCTCTGAAGAGAAGTCAACCAATTGGATTATCGTTCACTTGTATATGATAAATCATTTTTCTCTTGCTCCTTAAAAGATGTTATTTGTCTTTGGATTTTATCATTGACTGATGTGTTTAGGTATGGTTCTCTTTGTGTTTATTATACTGGGGGTTGTTAAATTTCTTAGATCTCTATATTCATCTTTAAAATCTGATTTGGGAAGTTTTCAACTGTTTTTTTCTTTAAATGTTTATTCTGCTCTTTCTTCTCTTCTCATTTTGGAACTCCCTTTACAGATATGTTGTATATTTGATATTGTCCCAGGGGTCTCTGAGGCTCTGGTTAAGTTCTCTTCAATAATTTTGTTCCTGCTCTTTAGCTTAATTTTATTGAACTATCTTTTTACCTCACTGATTCTTTCTTCTGTTATCTCAAATCTGCTATTGAGCAAATCTAGTGTTTTAATTATTGTATTTTTCAATTCTAAAAGTTACATTTGCTTCTTTTTATATTTTTTCTCCTTTATTGAAATTTTTTATTTGTTAAGTCATCACCATATTTCCCTTATTTCTTTGGAGACAGTTTCCTTTAATTTTTTGGACATATTTATAATCATTCTTTAAAGTTTTCTTGGCTAAATTTAACATTCTGTGTCTACTGAGAATCCATTTCTATTGAGTTTTTTTTTTTTCCTGAATATGAATCACACTTTCCTGTTTCTCTGCATGTCTCATTTTTGTTGGAAACATTTAAAATAATATTTTAAAACAATTCTGGATTCTTTTGTTTTGGGGGTCTTTTGGGTTTTTGTTGTTGTTTTGTGTTTGTTTGTTTGTTTCATGAGCAAACACTAATGTCTCTCATCAGTTCTTTTATTCTTACCTTCATTTTGAAACCAGGCTTTCTGGGATTATATAGTTTAATAGACAACAAACAAGTTGAATAGAGATTGTTCTCAAACATCTTCATCCCTAAAGACTTCCACCCACGTCTCTGCTGACCTATCTATGTATAGATACGTACATATTTATGTACGTATCTATGAACTTCCTAAAGAGTTCAAAGTTCAGCCAGTTCTCAAGTCTGTGCTGACTTCCACTTTTCACTGGGCTCTCTTGAGTCTCTCCTGAGCATGCATCTAATCTAGTCTCATCATCAGTCAAGGGTGGGTGGAGAGTTTATGTAGCCCTTCCATACTGGCACCTCCAGGGTCTCCCTCTTAAATACCTGACTGATCCACCACTTGCCCTGCCTTACCCTAGAACCACAACCTCAGGAAGACAGAGTTGTAGATTTTCCCTATTCATTTTACACTGAGTTTTGTACTTCTGCTGACAACACTCTTGAGTTTTTACACTCTGCCCCGTGTGAGGTCCAAACCTCTTAGCAGCAAAGCTGTTGTTTTTCTTGGCCAATTCTGCAACAGTGAAACCCTAATTCTTGCCAACACATCTGTGTGTAGAGATGGGGATGATGGTTGAAGAATGATAGCAGCCCCAGTAAGTAGGTGGCAGACCCTGGTGTTCTCACCCAAAGTTCTAGTAGTTTTTGTTTAAATAAATGTTTCTCAATTGTCTGTCTGTCTTTGGTCAATTTTGAGATCCCTTAAATGATTTTTTTTCTTATAATTTCATCCAGTTTTATACCTACGGAGGGGGGGGGGAGAATATGCCACCACCATAGCCAGAAGTCCCACTCTCCCTCTGATCATTTCAACTTTATTCTTGCATACTCTATGGATCTATTATCCTTTGCTATATGGCTATCCTGTTGTCTCACACTACTCATTAAAGTATCTTTCCCCCAGTGATTTTTTTTATTTTTTTTAAGATTTTATTTATTTATTTGACAGTAGACAGAGAGAGAGCACAAGTAGGCAGAGTGGCAGGCAGAGGGAGAGGGAGAAGCAGGCTCCCCACTGAGCAGGGAGCCTGACGTGGACCTCGATCCCAGGACCCTGGGATCATGACCTGAGCCGAAGGCAGCCGTTTAACCAACTGAGCCACCCGGGCACACCTCCCCCCCGCCCCGTGATTTTAGATGCCACCTTTATTATATGTGCTGAATTTCTCTATATATTTGGTCTGTTTCTATTGAGAACTTTCTATTTTGTTCCACTGGTCTATCAAGCTATGTCCCAGTACTATGCTGTTTTAATTATAGAGATTTAAAATACGTTTTAGTATCTGGTAGGCCTGGCCCCTCCTTCTACCCACCCCAACCCACTCACCACCCTCCATACACACACTAGCTGTTCTTTCATGTTTATTTCCCCACATGAATTTTAGTACCATCTTGTCTAACTACAGGGGGGGAGCATGTTAGCATTTTTATGTGATGACATCAAATTTATAAATTTACTTAAACTGTACCAACCTACTGATGATACTGAGATAGCCTATCCAAAAACAAGGGATGTGTTTCTACTTATTCAAGTCTACTTTTGCGTCAGAAGTATTTTAGGGTTTTCCTCATACAGGATTTGCACATTTTTGTTAAATTTATTTCAAAACGTTTTATCTATTTAACCACATTTAAAAGTCTAATAGCGTTGACCTTCAGCCTCAAATCAGAACCCATCCAGAATGAGATAAAAAGAACGTGGACCTCAGAATCAACTACATCTGGACTCAAATCCTGACTCTTCCTCACCATGTGAACTTAAATAAGCTATAACCTCTCTGAGTCTCAGTTTCTTCACCTGTACAATGAAGATGATACCCACCTCTAAAGGCTACTACAAGGATGAAACAAGGTAGCCCATTTAAAATGCACACAAGGGTCAGGGGCGCCTGAGTGGCTCAGTCGGTTAAGTATCTGCCTTTGGCTCAGGTTGTGATCTCGGGATCCTGGGATCAAGCCCTGCTCAGCAGGGAGTCTGCTTCTCCCCCTCCCTCTGCCCTTCTCTCCCCCACCCCATTCATGTTCTCTCTCTCTCAAATAAAATCTTTAAAAAAAAATAAAATGCAAGGTTATTGCCACCTCCCCCCTTTTTATGATGTAATCATTGATTCTTAGACTCTGAGCTTTCATTTTTATCTATTTCAGAATGGTTGCTTTATCCTCACAGGTATATCTGCTGGATCTCTTGCTGATGCCTTATCAATAAATTGTGGGGTTAGAATTGGTGCTTGAACAATGAAGCACAGTATTATGGTTTTTATTCTTTTATTTCAGGAACTATTCAAAGGATGGAATATGCTTGCTTTTCAGGTTTCTTAATAATAATCTAAACCCTACTTTAGGATTATTTCATTGGCGATATTTTGAGGAATGAAAAATGAAATTCAGATCCAAATGCACATAATCACCCTTCTTTTAGTTCCAAGCTCCACAAGAGAGGGGAAAAAAAGGGAAGTAATCCTATCAAATTTCCAACAGCATTTTAAGCATTTATTTGCGATTTATCATCCCCTCCCTATCTCATCCTGCAGGCTCTGTTCTTTCTCCTGTCTCTGTTTTCTCTCTACGGAGCTGAAGTAATCGTCCTTAATGCCAGGCAAGGTGCTTTGAGATCCTAAGATGAAAGGATTTTGGCCCATAAACATGGAGTTTGGGACTGCTTGAAGCTGTATGTCTCTGAACCCTCCATTCAGCCCTGAACATCTCCGTAATCTTGCTCCCTTTCAAAGTGAATGTACCACGTGGGGTGCTGGGAGTATTCTGCCTTTAAAGACACCAAATGTCCTATTTTCAGAAAACAGCCTGTTCCTTTCTGAGGCAGCCCTTGGCGGCTGCTCCAGATTCCTGGAGCCAAACAGAACCTCCCCAGGCAGCTGGGAAAGACAGGTGCTTCCTGGCTCCCCCAGATTCACACCTGGAACGAGAACACGCACAGTCCTACTCTTCACAGCCTCCCTCCCTGCCTTCACGTGAAAAGAACTGCCCCAGCCTTCGCTACCCACGCTGGACCTCCAAAACCCTGGCCTGACAATCCAAGGGGGATGGTTTCCTCTCGGTGGTGTTCTCGTATTCTTTTTTTGGCAGTGGGAATCCTCTTTTCAAATTCATTTCTCTTTTCTGAAATCCATTCTGTATGACAAACAGTAGCAGAACAGTTCGGAATAAGGGGGAGGGAGGATGAAGGACCCTGCTGATTCACCACCACTTCCCGCCCCCAGTCCTCTTACCACCAGACACTCACATGCTCTGAGTGAAGTCACATTCACCGAACCCTCCCTGCAACATAATCTGAAACTAATGGGAGGGGGGGGAAAACCCATTTAGCTCTCTATAAGTGAGATTTAAGAAGATTTTTCAAAAAGGAGATTGCAGCACCAGATGATATCCCTAACAAAAACTAATAGTGAAAACAGCATTTAAACATTAGAGACCAATCCATGCACAGGCTCAGCAATCAGGGCACTTGGGCTACACAATCCCCTCTGTTGACTGACAGCATGACCTTGGGAGGGTTACTTGGGTTCTCCAGGTTCCAGTTCCTCATTCAGGTAGGGGTTAATGATGCTGACCTATTCCATTAGGTTCTTCAAGTCACTGGCAAAGCTCTTTCTTCCTCCAAAAATATTCTATGACGAACAGTGGGAACTGATGACAAAATGCTGCATAAAAGTCATATTTTACAGTATTTTGTGTAAGCCGAAAGGTAATCCCAATTATCTCTATATTTAAAATAATTATTCACTCACATATAACCATTGCACTTTACTGGAGTCTGAACATACTCGCAGTTGATTAAGGTTTCTGTATTTTACAGTTTTCTGTACGATGCATCTAGAGGGATCTGCTTTGCAATACATCCCCACTAAGACTTGTTCAAGGTAAGTCTGACATTTTTAGGACGTGATTTTTAAGTGGTATCTGTGTGCAAATTACATTAGCGCATCTGAATTGAATCGTTTTTCTTTTAATGCATCATGTCAACAGATAAATACCTAATTCTTGGGAGTAGAGAGAATGGTATTAAAAATGTCAATACAATAGCATGCTTAAAATCTAAAATTCAAGGAAAGTTAGGAATAGACATTGGGGTTTTACCTCATAAAATCACTGTCACCTTCAAGCTGGTCTTGGGGTTTCTGGGTCAAAAAAAATATGTCAGCACCTCCCACACAGATAGGGTAGACAGCCTACAAGGTGGAAGATGTGAGGAGACAAGCAAAGAACACCAGCCCTGTTCTGACACTCTGCCTTTCTTCTTACTTTGCTGTTTTCCTCTGTGAGTTTTCCCAACCTTGCTCCTTGCCTCTGGGTTAATGATGTTACTCATTTTATGACTGTTTACAATTACAAAACACTTTCTCACTCATCTCATTTCATTTTATTCCCACAATAGTCCCAGGATATGTGGGGGTCAGCTCTCTTTGTACCCATTCTTCAGAGGAGGAAGCGGGCTCTGGGGAGTAACTGACTGCCCCAGGGAATCAAAGCTCTTTGGGCTCCCCTGTGTGGCCGGACCAGCACTCACATCACAGGTGCCGACATCTGGGCCCAGCTGCCTTTTAGGTCCTCTCTGAGAACACCCCCCCCCCCCCCCGCCCCCAGGAGCAGAGGACGCCTCTGGTGGACCTGCCTAGAGCAGCCAGCTCTCTTACAAAGTGCACAGACCTGAGTCAGAAGACCTCAAAATCCTGGTTCTAGTTCTAGCGCTGTCTGCCTCACTCAGCAGCCCCTGGCCCTCCACTCATCTTGTCTAGGCTTCAGTTCCCCCATCCATAAACCGGGGGTGGAGATGTGCCCTGCTGGCCTCAGAGGCGTACCGTGTTACTCAACATGATACACAAATAACACATACAAAAATGGTTTCCCAGGCAGTGGTTTCACCTCACCGTGTCCCCTAGGCCCCTGGCGATGTCCCCTTTTAAAGTCGTCCCAGGCCGCCAGGGGCCCAGCCGTGAGACCTTCCTCTCTGGGACTGGATGGGCCAGGGAGGCTGCTCTAGCAGGGGCCCTTCCTGCCCTTTTGCTCAGCTCTGCCAGTGGCTCTCCATCATACCATCTTTTGGGGCCCAGTCCCACACTCCTGCCTCAGGGGGAACGGGGATGGAGCTGACCTCTGAGGTTCAGAAAGCCCGCCCACCGCACACCCCCATGGAGTCTGCTGGAGTGGCCAAGACTGAGAGGAGGAGAGGGTGGGGTGTAGTGAGGAACATACCGCTCTAGGTCCGGGTGTAGGGGCGGGCTGCTCCTCTCCCTCATGAGGCCCTCAGGACAGAGTCCACCGCACTCCATGCTCATTATATGTTGATCTGAGTAAAGCTTCAAGCCCCGGATTAGGGAGGTTGTGGCTGGGAAAATCTGCAATACTTATCAGGGGTTGGGGTGAAGGGCAAGGAGCGGTCCTAGACCCGGTGCTGTAGCAGCAGTCCTGGTGGGGGAGGTCCGCTGTGGGGGAGATGGGGAGGGAACAGGACCCCTGCGTTTGGCTTCCCCACTGTGCTGTCACATACACAGTTGCAGACGTGCTTCTAAGCCGTCGGCAGGCCTGGGACTGGCCCCATCCAGGAAGAGGCAGCGGCCACCAGGCCTCTCCATTTTCATAATGGCTGGGGGCGCCGAGCCCAGAGATAGGAGATGTCTGCAGGGTGCAGCAGGCCTGGCTGGAGAGCTGGATCCAAGAGGGAGTTGCTAGTCAGCCACAGGGAGCTCCAGCCTTTGGATGATTCTCAGTGACATCTGTCTGAAGTGTTTTTATGGGTAGTGATACGCCAGTGATGGCCGGCACTGACTGGTACTAAGCACTGAGCTGCTAAACTGTTCGCAAGCAGTATTTCACTTGATCTTCACAATGGGTCTATAAAGAGGGGGCAGTGTGGGCCCTGAGGCTCACCTATGCATGTTCACACAGCCTGTACATGGCAGCAAACCTCGGAAGCAGGCCTGGTGTCAACTCCAGAGCTTGTACTCCTAAGCCTGCTCTTCTGAACTGCCTCTCAGGCAGGAACAGGCTCTGCTAAATGACATCTGAGGGCTCTTTTAAGGAAAAAGGCAAAAAACGCGTCTGCTGAGCACCTACTTTGTACTAGGCACTTTGCATTCATTAGCTCTCGTGTTTCTTATGACGGTCCTGTGAGGTAAAGACTCTTGTCTCCGTCCTCTTTCCACCAGGCTGATCTGATTGTGTTTCTTTGTGATTTGCACCCAACTTCAGGGGCTCCTATAGCCCCCCCAAGCAGAACCATTAAAAAAAAAAAAAAAAAGAGCAGTAGCCCCTGGGGAATACCATGGTTTAAGGGGGGAGAGGGCTCATAAGCTCAGGTTGGACAGTGACATTTCAGAGAAGTATCTACAAATCCCCAAATCCTGGCAGTTACTGACCCACATTTGAGAATCTTGCTTTCAGTACCATGAGCCCAGAGTGCCCTGAGATATAAAAGCACATGCTTTGAAAAATCCTGAAAGGGAAAACATCAGACCAAGAGTCAGAAGAAGTTTGCTTCGGTTCTCCCCTGAATTCTCTGGGTAACTTCTATAAGTGAACTATCCACTCTGGGCCTCAGTTTCCTAATAAGACCTCTTTTTATTTTTTTAATTTTTTATTTAAATTCAATTTAATGAACATATACTGTATTATTAGTTTCAGAGGTAGGATTTAGTGATTCATCAGTTGCATACAACACCCAGTGCTCATTCCATCAAGTGCCCTCCTTAATGCCCATCACCCAGTTGCCCCATCCCCCCACCCACCTCCCCTCCAGCAACCCTCAGTTTATTCCCTATAGCTAAAAGTGTCTTAGGTTTTGCCTCCCTGTTTTCCTCTTATTTTATTTTTCCTTCCCTTCCCCTATGTTCATCTGTTTTGTTTCTTAAACTCCACATATGAGTGAAATCATATGGTATTTATCTTTCTCTAACTGACTTATTTCACTTAACATAATACCCCTTTGTTCCATCCACGTTGTTGCATATGGCAAGATTTCATTCTTTTTGATGGCTGAGAAATATTCCACTGTATACATATACCACATCTTCTTTATCCATTCATCTGTCGATGGACATCTGGGCTCTTTCCATAGTTTGGCTATTGTGGACATCGCTGCTACAAACACTGGGGTGCATGTGCCCCCTTCGAATCACACTGTTTGTATCCTCTGGTTGAATACCTAGTAGTACAATTGCTGGGTCATAGGGTAGCTTTATTTTTAACTTTTTGAGGTACCTCCAGACTGTTTTCCAGAATGGCCGCACCAGCTTGCATTCCCACCAACAGTATAAGAGGGTTCCCCTTTCTCTGCATCCTCACCAACATTAACATGAGTTGTTAATTTTAGCCATTCTGTCCAGTGTGAGGTGGTATCTCATTGTGGTTTTGATTTGCATTTCCCTGATGCTGAGTGATGTTGAGCGTTTTTTTGTGTGTCTGTTGGCCATTTGGATGTCTTCTTTGCAGAAATGTCTGTTCATGTCTGCTGCCCATTTCTTGACCAGATTTTTTGGTTTTGGGGGTGAGTTTGATAAGTTCTTTATAGATTTTGGATACTAGCCCTTTATCTGATAAGACATTTGCAAATATCTTCTCCCATTCCCCAGGTTGCCTTTTAGTTTTGTTGACTGTTTCCTTTGTTGTGCAAAAGCTTTTTATCTTGATGAACTATAGAATACTTAGGAAAGAAACTGAGGAAGACACAAAGAAATGGAAAAACATTGCATGCTCATAGATTGGAAGAACAAATATTGTTAAAATGTCTATGCTACCCAAAGCAATCTACACATTCAGTGCAATCCCTATCAAAATACCCTCAACATTTTTCACAGAGCTGGAACAAACAATCCTAAAATTTGTATGGAACCAAAAAAGACCACAAATAGCCAAAGGAATATTAAAAAAGAAAAACAAAGCTGGAAGGATTACAATTCTGGACTTCAAACTCTATTACAAAGCCGTAATCATCAAGACAGTATGGTACTGGCACAAAAACAGACACATAGATCAATGGAACAGAATAGAGAGCCCAGAAAAGGACCCACAACTATATGGTCAACTAATCTTCAGCAAAGAAGGAAAGAATATCCAATGGAAAAAAGGCGGTCTCTTCAACAAATGGTGTTGGGAAAATTGGATAGTCACATGCAGAAGAATGAATGAAACTGGACCACTTTCTTATACCATACACAAAATTAAATTCAAAATGGATAAAAGACCTAAATGTGGGACAGGAACCCATTAAAATCCTAGAGAAGAACACAGACTGCAACCTCTGTGACTTCGGCCACAGTAACTTCTTGCTAGACACATCTCTAAAAGAAAGGGAAACAAACGCTAGTAAGACCTCTTAATGATCTTTCAATACTCTATTCACTGATCCCACAGTCAAATCTATCTTAGCCTATGAAAGCGGCTCCCATTAGAGGTGTCCTAACACGTTAATTGTGAAGCATATTACAAATGGTTTGTTAATTCATATTAGGTGTGCCAAATTGGAGACGGAAGCCAGTAACATCACTCTTATTCACGATCATGAATGAGCAGAAGAGAAAGGACTGAATTTCAACCAGCACTAGGAATGGCACAGATACAAATTATTGGTGCTCCAAGGTGGATGCAGTTGAAAAGTCCGAGATCTGCAGAACTGAGACATCAGAAAGATGGCACAGAAGTGCCATTTGCACTGGGTCTTAAAGAACAAAGAGGAGTTTTCCAGGAGAAAATGGCCTTCCAGACAGAGGACACATTAAATTCAAATGGTCTTTTCCAACCAGGAAGACAGCACGCTGTTCAGTGCATGCTAATTGAGCCAGTATCTTCAGGGGCGGCCTCTTGAGTCCGTGAGACCCTTGACGGAGTTCACAATCCACAATGAAAACAGGGCAGGCAGGCTCCTGATACACGGGGAGGATGGGTTCTGGGATTGCAGTTTCTAGGCACGCTGTGAACAGAGAACATTCTCTTTCCTTCAGCAACTCCTTCCAGAGTCTGAGACCCTGTCGGGCTATGTTTTTCTTTCCCTGCCCAAACCTGCCCAGTCTTGTCCAGCCCTAGTAGCCCTGTCCACTTTTGCCCTGAGCTGCCCAGTCCTGCTGAGCCCTGCCCAGTTCTGATGACTTCTGCCCTGTCCAGACCTTGCCCAGACCAGACCAGACAGCCATGCTTTGCTCTGGCCAGTACTGTCTGTTCCTGCCCAATTCTGCCTTGCCAAGCTAAGCCCTGCTCAATCCAGTTCATGTTCCGCTCAACCCTGCCCACCCGCCCTGCCTGGCCTAGCCCTACCCTGCCCCACCGTATCCTGCCCAGCCCTGTCAGCCCTACCTTGATCTAGTCCAGGACCACCCCCCCCACCACCCAGGCTGGAAGGAAACCTCTTTTTTCCAAGACGTCCTACTCCCTATATGTTTGGGGACTTTATAAGAAACAGCCTTAATAAGTAAACTAAATCAGGCAGAGTAAGACAAATACTGTGTCATTTCACTTATATGTGGAATCTAAATTTTAAAAAGAAAGAAAAAAGGCCAAACTCAGAAAAAGAGACCAGACTGTAGTTACCAGAAGTGGGTGCTGGGGGAGCGGAAATTGGAAAAATGTGGTTAAAAGGCACAATCTTCCAGTTACAAGAAATAGGTACTAGGGATGTAATGCACGGCATGCTTATAGCTAACACTGCTGTGTGATATATAGAGCAAGGGAAGGGATGAGCTTCACAGGGTCTGTCTGGTGCTCGCTCACTCCCCGAAGTATGACCACTGAGCGCAGTAGCCGGCAGATGAGTCTACACAGTTGAGATTGCTCTTCTGTCTACGTGCACACACGATCCCGTAGCTGAATCTGTATAGATGAAAGGCACGTACGGCGGGACTCCCTTCTGTTTCGTCCCTGGTCATGTTGGCATTTGTCACTTTCTGCCGCCGCCGTCACCGCCCTGCATGGTGGGGCTCCTCAATAGCTGTTAGAGTTCTGGATAGCCGGCCTCCTCCTCTGGTTTTTGCAAGATTCCATCCATTCTAAGCACTAGAGTCATGAAGCTCCTAAACCCTCCTTGACTGAAAGGAAGTAGGAAAGTAACGAAAGTAAATTCTAAGAGTTCTGATCACAGGAAGAAATTTTTTTCTTTTTCTTTTCTCTGCTGTTCCATTTTTTTACTGTATCTGTGTGAGTTAATGGATGTTAGCTGAACCTACTGTGGTAATTTTCTCACAATATTTGTAAATCAAACCATCATGCTGTATGCCTTAAACTCATACAGTGATGTATGTCAATTATTTCTCAGTAAAACTAGAAAAAAATACATAAAAAAAGAAACAGTCTTAAGAAACCCTCTACCGCATCCATCGTAAAAACATGTTGAGGACACTGTTTACCATACAATTGTTTATGGAAATCTTTGGGAGAAGTTCTCTCTGGACTCAATAATAGGAATTGTGCTTCTCTCAATGGATGGCACTGTTTTCACCTCAAGGCACTGTAACTCTAGAGTAGTTCCAACGGCAGGGTATTGCAAGCAAGGCAGGAGCAAATACCTGACCCACCTATATAAGTGCAGAGGTTTTCATGGTATGCATTTTTTCACTGACCTTTTTGCATCTTATGAAGTTGAAAACTTTTTTTTTCTCTTTGTCTCTTTTTTTTTCTTATGGTTAATTTATTTTTCTTGGCAAACTACACAGAATTCTTCTTAGCAAGAAGCTGGGCACAGATAATAAGGAACACTTATGGAACTGCACTCTATCCAGTGTCGCATGGACGGGAGCCCCCCCACCCCGGGAGCCCCCCACCCCCGTTCTCTAGCACAGCTGGATAAGACCCATGGAAAAGCCGCCTGACGCATGCGCTATTCCGTCACACGCACAGTTGGTCCAGTCAGAAGGAGTGGCAGGGAGTGACTGCTCCCATGCACAACGACGCTGTACATGCTTATAAACTGGCTGGACTTGATGAGAATCAGGTTTGAAATAAAAAGATCGGCAAAAGATAAATGACTGACAGCTTTAGGTTCCCAGAAGCAGAGCTCAGAAAGCAAGTAATCATTGTCAGATCATTAATTATATTAAGACAGATGTAAGGGGAAGCTCTGTGGACATGGGAGGAAAAAACAAAGCCAAGTGAACATCAATTTGCATACAGGGGGCAAAATAGTACACTTCAGGGTCATCCTCTCTATCAATGGAAAAGATCAGAATTCATGGGGGTCCCACTGTGGGAAGAGTCTATGAGGATACAGAGGTTAGAGAAGTGACTCTTAGCCTCCAAGACCTCACATTCTGGGTGGTGGGAAAGCCAGAGGGATAAAAAAAAAAAAAAAAAATTACCAAGCTGTGCTGTGTCCGCTTGGCAACGGAGCAACATACAGAAGGCTTTCAGTCAAGGAGGGTTTAGGAGCTTCATGACTCTAGTGCTGAGAACGGATGGAAACTTGCAAAAACCAGAGGAGGAGGCCGGCTATCCAGAACTCTAACAGCTATTGAGGAGCCCCACCATGCAGGGCGGTGACGGTGGCGGCAGAAAGTGACAAATGTCAACATGACCAGGGACGAAACAGAAGGGAGTTCCGCCGTACGTGCCTTTCATCTATACAGATTCAGCTACAGGAACGTGTGTGCACGTAGACAGAAGAGCAATCTCAACTGTGTAGACTCATCTGCCGGCTACTGCGCTCAGTGGTCATGCTTCGGGGAGTGAGCGAGCACCAGACAGACCCTGTGAAGCTCATCCCTTCCCTTGCTCTCAAGCTCCCCATGTATGGCTAATGTTTGAAGATCCTTTTTTACATTAGCATGTATCCCCAAATCAAGTCTTCGCAAAAACATACATAATGTGCTTTATGGATGATCTAAGGAGTTTTCAGAGGTAACTGGGACTCCACATACTTTTCTGCCTTCACCACTTCAAACTTTGGAGCCCCACCCATGAATAAGAGGCAACTCTCCAAAAATGACTAATAGGTGCTTGATACAAAGTTGATGAATGAACGAATGGCTAAAAAGGAGAAGGCAGAGATGAGAATAAGGCTCAGGTTGTGATCTGGAGTGAATGAAGGGGTCGCTGAGATTGTCATAGAAGGCCAAAGTTGGAGCTGGTTTTGACAAATATAAGCAGGTTTCACTGTGTGGCCTTTGTGTCATTAACCTGTCATTTCCTGAAAGCTCCTATTCTCTTTTTCCCACCTGAACTACTGCTCCTATCCTTGAAGATCAGCCTAAATGACCTTAGTTAAGTCTTTTCTGAATCCAATGTAAAGATTTAGTTACTGTGCTCCCTTAGCATGTATGTAGTATGTACTTCTATCGCAAGATCTGTTGATGATAAGGGCTTTATAACCATCCATCCCAGTGTGTCTAGCCTATACTGATCTGGGAACATGTCAGGAGGCAAATCATATTTATTGTTTATTACTGATTCCTCCAAACAGAGCCTCGAATATAATGTAAATTAAGCAAGCGAGTTTGCTTCGAGATAAGCTGAGACTGACTGATAAGACGCCCATCATTGTAGGTTGAATCATTGGTCCTAATTCTTCAACCCCCTGCAGCACCCTTATAGTATGGCCTCAAGGAGGGCAGAGGCCACTTCCCTGCCCCTTGCTTTTGACCCTGGCCAGCAATTTTCAAAGTATGGAATGCAAATATCTGAAAGGTGTGGTCCCTGACGTATTCTCAGTAGGGCTATGAGGTCAAAACAATTTTCTTAATAGTACTGAGACATGCCTTGCATTTTACACTGAGGTGATATTTTTACTGATGGTGCAAAGGCAACATTGGGCCAACCTGCCCGTGCCTAAGCATGCATCAAAGCCAAGCCACCAAAGTGTACCAGCAGTCATCGTGTTCTTGATAACCATGCACTCCTGGTCAAAGAAAAGGCCAGTTTCTCTACAAATGTCCTTGATGAAGCAATAAGAAGGATTAATTTTATGAAATCTTGATGCCTGCGTAAATGCCCCAACTATGGTTATTCAGACTTGTGGATTTAGCAGACACTTGGTCAAAAGCAAACAAAATGAGACTGTCACTTCTTGGAAAACACCTGACAATACTCACCTGCCAATAATACAGTTTGAGCTTTTAAGTCAAAATTAGAATTTTGATAAACATTTGTATCACCGTAATAAAGACTCTGATTCCATTTTTTTTTTTTTTTTTAGACTTGACAGGCCCCACCCCTCTCCCTTTCCTCTTGCCCCAAGTTTGGGCAAACTGCTAAGAAAGCCCCGGTGCTCTTTCCCTGGGTGACAGCAGAGCAATTCAAACCTCACAAGCCCTGGCTACACACAGAAATACTCACTCTGTTCCTGCCCTCCCAACCACAATAAAAACCAAAGCCACTATCCCCTTATTTCACTCAAGCCATTTCAGACCAGCATGGCACATGCCCTGCTCCCTCCAGAAAGCCTCAATACATAAGTAATGAATTATTTTCACATTCTCTTGGTGCAGGTGTGGCATCATCAGTCCTGACATCCAAGCAAATTTTTAGTGAAGAATTGGCCCCATGCTCCATGGACAACCATCAGACAACAGGCACTATAAGCAGGATGGTCTAGGCGATGACCACCACCAAGAATCTTTCTCTTGGTACTGGCTTGCTAACCAGCTCAGTGGCCTATTGGCACATATGCACTTGAGCCGCTGTCTGCCGGCCAGCATAATCTGTGAGCTGTGCTACTGCCCGCTGGTAAGCTTGCACTCTGAGCAGTGAGTCCTACTGAGACTGCCATACACTTCCCTGATCTAAGCCAGAAGCTTCGACGATTGTCATTTAGACACAAGAGTCCCTATATAGGATTAGGGCCCTCCTTACAGTCACCCTGGGTAGTGTGTCATGGCCTGCATCTATCTGTGTGTCTCAGACGGAATCACATGTCTTGACTTCACCATAAGCCAGGACGGACTGACTCTAGGCTCAGGGAAGGACTCTTGCCCAATGACTGTTCTTTGTGTGTACCACCCAATGTTGACCCCTGTTCTATAGAACACTCAGGGACAAACTGATACCGTGTGCAATATACAGGCCATCGGGTGGCCACTCATATGGGGAAAGCAGCTATTATGTGAGATACAAGCTCCACAGGACACCTGGCTCCCCAGATCTCTGTCAGGCTGAAAGTGCCACTGCTGTTGTTCCCACTTTGCTTCTATTAGACATACACACACACACACACACACACACACACACACAGACACACACACACACACAAATATGCACATACACACACACAGACACACACACACACACAAATACACACAAGATCCTGATCTTCAGCATTATATGCCTGATGCCCCAAGGCAAAGATCCTAATGAAAGGGGACCAGAATGTTTCACCCAAGTTTCCCCAAAGGGGCCAGAGGAAACTATACATTTACTGGAAAACTGAAAAAGTGATCACCAAAGACTCTGGGTGCTACCACCTATCAGAATGCTAAGAGGCCATTCCAACTCCACTGTGGCTACAAAAGAGATGGTACTGCGGGGTGACATTATGGTGGGGGGGGCGGGGAAGAGTAGAATTCCTGAATCTGATGACACTGACTGGGATTCCCTAGACAGAGAAGCTTAAAGATAGGGCAGGGCAAGACCTCCCCTGAAGTGCTCCTCATCACTATTCAAAAAAAATTTTTTTCAGGAGGAAACAGAAACTAAAACAGAGGTCCATGATTTGACTTGATTGGAAATTCAAAATTTATTAAAAGAACTTAATGGGAAGATGAAAAGGGAACCAATCGGCTTTTGCACCTCTGCAACAGTAGTTTGGAATTAATTTTAACATCTATTGAGATGTGCCAATTGGCACTTATATCTCATGATCTGCAAATTAATAACTTATTAAGAAACCCATTTAATCTCTCAAAATGGACCCATAATAATGCACCCCCAGGAGCATTCTAGAGCTCATCTAGAATGGCATGGTTCATGGCATGGTAAGCAGCCCATCCCACTGCCATCACTGCAAATGATGCCTCCAATTGTGGGAAAACCTTGGAGGAAGGACAACAGCTATTGAGGAAATTAGCATGGTGCAATGGATTTATTGTTATTGAACGTCCCAATGGACCACAGGCCCTAAGTAGTCCCATACAGAACCTTTTGACGTTGATACAAGGCAATTAACCTTAAGAAGGGCACCTCCAAAGTATCAAACAGTCTTACTTCCCGTTATTAGCCAGGCTGCCACTATTAAGAAAGCATTAGAAGGCCTAAAGTTATTAGTTGCCACTGAAGAACAAGATGATGAAGCCCAAATAAGTGTTTGCCTATCAAGAAAATAATCAAGAGAATAAGAATTACAAGGGAAGCGATGGTCCTCAGAAAGGACATCCAGGCAACCAACCTCCCCCAAACCAACATCCCCATCAAAAGGCCTGATATTGGAGACTCTAAAATCTGGGTTTCTCAAATCATTTAATTTGGCACATAATCCCTGAAAAGTTATAAGTTTTATTATAGCAGACTATGGGGAAGCTACAAGGCCCCCAGTGCCAGGCCACATCGGGTATATAGCAAGTTGCCTCCAGACCTCTGTGTCTCTCATGCCCCTGCCATCTCAGAAGGTGCTCCCATCCAGAACCCTGATTTTAGGCAACCATCACAAGCCTGCTGGCAACTTCACATCTCCCAGAGGCAGCAGCCACCATCTGGGGACAACTGCCCCTATCCCTCTCTGGTGGTTCATTGGTCTTCACACAATTCGCAAATCTTCATGGCCTTAATATTGGGCTAAGTTACAATTATACCTGGGATTCCACAAAATTTAAACAAGGTACCCCTATATTCTTAGGGAAGTTATGAAACATTAATATAGGGCAAACAGGTATACTTCCCCTTAACCATAAGCACTATTACCCTACCTAACTAAATCCCTCATGGTTATAGTACTCACTGCCCTACAAGAGCCCACAGTAGGCATGGACACCCTGACACAATAAGCAGTAAATGTGAATAAAATGAACAATTTAGCACTTACAGTCGGTTTCACAAAATGAGATCCCACAGACCTTCTCCACACCTCCCTTCCACCTGGTTAAAATACTTCAGATGACCCAATATATTCTGAAACAAGGCCTACAGGAATTAAGAGCCATTATATAAGACTTACTGAAAGAAGGGATCATAGTTCCTACAGACTCCCTCTTTAATAACCCAATTTGCCAGTGCTCATTGAAACCTGGTAAAAATAACTAATACATAACAGTGGTTTACCAGTAACCATAATGCCACGATACCCTCAGTTAAAGTCCCCATGCCAAATACTGACATTACTGACTCCCTCCAATCAGCAATTGAAAAGTATTTTTTTTGTCATAAATTTGGCTCATATGTTCTCTTTGGTACCTATTTTGACAGAATCTCAATTGAAATTTACCTTCACTTTTGAATGAACACAGTAATTGCCTCCCCGTGGGGTATTTCAACAGCCCTGCCATCACACTCAGTCTTTGCGGGCGGATCTTAACTGCATTCAATTTTCTCCAGGAACATAAGGATGACAACAAGTATGACATCACACTGATGATATCTTCCTCTGAGGAGATTCAAACACTCACACAGGATGTATAAACATTCAGCATAGCATTTTTCCAGTTAGGGCTGAGCCACTGTTCCCCATAAGATTCAAGGCTCTACCACTTTGATGACATTCCTGGGCACTGTTTGATCGAGGAATCAACTCCTCACCTTAGTGGCATCACTGCTTTAAGGAAAGCCCAACAACTCACTGGATCTATTTGGATTGGGAGGCAACATATTCCTCACTTATAAATTCTACTTAAGTCCATTTTGTTGTTATGCATAAATCAGTCCACCTTAAAATGCCCCCTGCCCCAGCAGTAAAAGTCTCTAAAATCTGTCCAAATTGCAATGCAACAGGCAATCCCATTAGCGCTCCCTAGAGACTCCTGCACTGTAGAACATTAGCCACCTCCTCCCGTGCCTCCTGAAGTCTCTGGACCCACCTGTGATGGCTATAAATTGCTCATGGGTTTCCAGTGTATTTTAAAGCAGCAACTTCCAGGGCGCCTGAGTGGCTCAGTTGGTTAAGTGACTGCCTTCGGCTCAGGTCATGGTCCTGGAGTCCCGGGATCGAGTCCCACATCGGGCTCCCTGCTCAGCGGGGAGTCTGCTTCTCCCTCTGACCCGCTTCCCTCTTGTGCTATCTCTCATTCTCTCTCTCTCAAATAAATAAATAAAATCTTTAAAAAATAAAAATAAAAAAATAAAGCAGCAACTTCTGGCCACATATTGAGCTCCTCTGGAGACGTATGGAAGCTCTCACAGTCCCTAAGGCCAGCCCTTGCCCAGCTTTCCAAGTCCAGTCTTTATCCAGGTGCCCATTATGCCTTGGGTCGCAGAGGCAGGAATCCACAGGCTCAGCATGGCCAAAGAGGCCTCCTTATTAAAATAGAATAGTTACAGCCAAACCTGGGGCCCTTGGCATATCCTGCCTATGGGAGGAAATGGCCTCCCCTGTCCTCAATCTCTCGCCAGAATCAATGGTGTTAGAGGTGGACAGCCCCTCTCCCAGACCCACAGGCCACCTGGAGAGCCCCTTGGAATCAACTGAGTTGACCAGTAAAGGATGTCTGCATATAATATGTATGGTGGTGGCACGACCACACATAATAGAGCCCACTGAAGAGCTGATGTTTTCCATTCCCTAACCAGGACATCTCCAATCAAGGATGGGACCCAAGGTAAGCACAAATGGCCAAACATCCAGTGGTTGTCTTAGCACTGGCTTGGCCAATAATCAGTTTCATCTGCACATTTTTACTGTTTCATCTGCCCATCTGCCAATGGTATGGTCATCTGGTACAACCAATGGCAACAGCAATTCCTTATCCAAGTTACACTTTTTGTGGTAAAAAAAAAAAAAAAATTAGGGGATTTCTTTCCTCACAGACACCCAAAATATAAATCAAGGTAACACATGTCCCTGTACATATTAGAGACACAATACAGGTCCCCACTAAAACACTCCTCATCACTTTCAAAGTTCCAGACATTACAGATAATTACCAAGGCACTCATTTCACTTTTCAAAATATATAATGCTGGGTCCATAACTATGTTTTATATACTACTAATTCATTTATTCTTCGGTTATTCATTGAGCATTTTCTATTAGCCAGACACTATGTTAGGTCCTGGGAACACAATGAATAAGGCTGATGTGGCCTAATTCCAAAGGGAAATGGTCAACAGTAAACAAGTTACTGATGAAAGTGAGCATGGAGTGCTGTGGGAGCTCAGAAGGGAGACACCTACGCTGAGAACTGAAGAATGAACAGAAGTTAGTCATGTTTAGGAGGGAAGAGAGAGAACTGTTTCAGACCCACAAGAGAGAACATGGCTTATTCCAAGAAAAGATGTCCACTGTGGTTGAGAGTAGAATGCTAGATGGATGTAAGTCAGGACAACAGAAACTTCTCAAGGTATCTCAAATAGGGAAAATTTAATAGAGGGAATTTTTTACAACTGTTATGGAATCGTTGAGAAGATAAGCAGGATGAGACAGCAACTCAGGCATCAGCGACAGCAGGAAAGCTGGGGAGGATTGGGGTTACCGGAGCCCACAGCAGGAGCCATCTGTCAGGGCACCAGCTTGGGGGTGACTGCCTGGCAAGCATAGAGCTACAGAGGACACAGCAGCCTGGTAAGAGCTATAGCCACAGAAGACAGAGAAAACACAGCCATTTCTGGAACATCATCCGAGGCAGAGCGGTGGGAGAGTAAAAATACTCTCCCACCCTTCATCTCCCACGAGTGCCTTCAGTGAGCCAAACCTAGCTGAAATCCAGCCAATAGGGGAGTCCTGGAATGTATTCTTTCTGTCCCACTGTGATGTAGAGCAGAGGAATGGATCAGAGGGAAAACAGACAAATGACTAACACAAGGATGTCTGGGAAAGATAAAACTGGAAAACTAGGCTATGATCGGATCACTGAGGGTCTCATAAGCACTTTCTCCTAAAAACACTGGGGAGTTAGTTAAGAGTTTTAAGCAGGAAGTGTAAGACTAAATTTGTCTTAAAAGATGACTAAATCTTTATATATCTATTTTTTAGTCTTAAATATCTGGACTTTAAAAAAATAGAGGTTTCATTGTAGTAGATATGGTCATAAAACATCTGAAACTATGATTTCCCCCATATAAAAGCTACATTGGTAAGTTAGAGCATATCTAGAGACTGAAAACAAGAATAATGAGGCATCTGGGAACCATGTCATCAAAGAATCAGTTTGAGGGTATCAGTCACATTCCTCCTGGAGAAGAGAACTCTGAGGGGAGACACGACAGCTGTCATATTATACGAAAAGCAGCCATGTAGAAGGAGAGGTAGCTGTCTCCCTTATTATTCCAGAGGGAAGAGTGAGGAGTCAGAGGGAATCATGGAAAAGCAGATTTTATTTCCATTTTGAAGGAAGAACTTCCCAACAAGGAGCAATGGAATGGACCCCCTCTAAGATGCAAAGTGCCTCCACATGATAGTAAGCTCCCAAGTGAGGAAAGGTGATTAGACGGATCCTTGTATTAGTTGGGGTCAGTTGATGAAGCAGTAATAATGCCACAAAATTCAATAGCTTAATATGGCAAAAGTTTAATCACTTACACTACACATCCAATGGAACATAGGGGTCTTTGCTCACTTGGTTCCTCAGTGAGCTGGTGATGGGGACATGAGCATTCATCATAGCCACAAAAGTGGAAAAGGGAATGGTCTTCTTAGAGTCTCTGATCATTGGTGACAAGATCCTTCCTCATATTTCATGTGACAGAGCATGTTACATGGTACAACTATTTAAAAGGGTTGTGCTCAGAAAACAGAAAGCCAGAAATATGTAGAGAATAGCGCTAATGACAATCAGACATTTCAATGCCTTGATTATACTTGTCTTGCCAACCCTGTAGGATGGTTGGAAGGATAAAATCCCATGCATGACAGTCCTTCGTTAACAATAAGCTGCTATGGAAATGAACGGGGTGCTGCTGATATTCTGTACCTTGTTCACTGCTCTCTCCCCAGGACCTCACACATGCCTGGCACATAGTAGAGGCTCCATAAATGGTTACCGAAAAATAACGTGGATTAACAAACACTTAAGTCAATTTGGCTTCTTCCTAGGGAAACAAGAGTTGAGTCTAGATGTATTCAGGAAAAGGTGACTAGTCCACTATCATTTCTGAGTTGTCGTAAAACAAGACTCCTGTGTTTAGATGGGAAATGAATTAAATGACCTCAAAAATCCTTTTCAACAACAACAACAACAACAACAAAAATGCTAGCTGCGCAGTTTCCCCCAGAGAAACAAAAATACAATGGTTATCCTGAAGTAAGAGCCGGGTTTCATGACTTGTGAAAGAGATTTTATTCTCTCTAATAAACCCCTTCTCCACCTACTCTTTACTTTGTGGCTTGGCTTTATTACCTTCATAGCATGAAACACTTTATGAACTTTTTTGCTGTGTCCCCATCTACCATAGGAACTACATAAAGCAGGCACACTGTTTTGTTCTTGCTGGTAACCCCAGTATCAAGAATGCTGACCACACAATAGACATCCACTATTTGTTGAATGGATGGATGCTGCTGGGCCCAATAAGATAAGAGAAATTTAAGAGAAATTTAATGCTTAGAAAGCCAAACCAAAGTCAGAGCTTCTGACTTGGAGAAGCATACAGCGTAAGAGTTTCTCTGAGCCTCTTGGACTATGAGACAGAGCCTTCAACCTCCAAACACCAGAAAGTATCCTGGGCAAGGAAACTTCACTTTCAAACCCAGCCATTTCACTCACTGAAGGAGAAGAGGAATCTCACTGGTAAACACAACCCCTTTGGGGAAGGAACCCTGGCCTTCACAATAGCTGTTTTCTGCCAAGGTGGCATTTTTCCCAACACATTATGCAAAAGCCAGTTGGAGAAGATGCTGAGGAGTGTTATTTCCTAATTTGATTCTGCCATTTCCAGTAATGGAAAGCTGCACTCCAGCCATCCATCTTAATAAGTGACAGATGCATTTCAGTAAAACTTCCTTAAATAATTTCTTGTGGTTTTAGAAGGAGGGAAAAACAAGAAAGAGTGCTGTTTTGTGCTCCCGTGCATGTCAACGTTTTGAAAGCCATTAAACGAAGCAAGAGCTCATCTCATGTTGAGAATTAAGTGGTCAACTGATGCCAACACAAGGATGTTTCTCAAATGCAGTTGCTCATTGGACAAAGGCATACAAGGTTGTTAGACTTTGTTGGCGAATGAGTAATAACAGTAATTACACATGATCTGACAATTCATATTGCACTGTCTGTCCCTAAACACACTGCAGAAAATGGAGATAGGTAATTCTGTAAATGGGTTCTTCTCAACTTTGCAGCTCTCTACAGGTAAATAGGTATATAAAAATCCAGTAGAGTGAAAACAGCACTACGTTGGATTCAGAGGATTTCAATTCTCATCTTGTTTCTACTGCTGAGGAGCTCTGTGACCTTGGCCAAGTCAACAAATTAATCTCTCTGTGTCTCCAATTCGTATGGCAAAAATAGAACACTTGTCAAAACAACCTCACAGGATTATTCTGAGGATTAAATGAGACAACAAAGAGCAAGAACTTGCTAAATTAAGAAGAAATTTTCACACACACACACACACACAAAACCCCAATTCCTCATAAAAAATCTCGTTAGATTTATATAAATATAGAGATATGGATAGGTATCTAGATTCTTTATCTATAAACTATTGGTTCTGTTTCTCTAGAGAATCCCTGACTAAAATACAATGAGTAAAGCGCAATACAATGGACTTTATTAAGAAGCCATTTAAGTGGGGCGCCTGGGTGGCTCAGTCGTTAAGCGTCTGCCTTCAGCTCGGGTCATGATCCCAGGGTCCTGGGATCAAGCCCCACGTCTGGCTCCCTGCTCGGTGGGAAGCCTGCTTCTCCCTCTCCCTCTGCCTCTCCCCCTGCCTCTCCCACTACATGTGCTCTCTCTCTGTATCTCAAATGAATAAATAAATAAATAAATAATCAAAAAAAAAAAAAAAAGAGAAGCCATTTAAGTTAATTTGACCTTCTAAGAAACAGACACAAAGAACTTAAGCTGAGCAAGCCTAAGAAAGAATTGTGACGAGAAAGCTCAATTATGACTCAGGGTAGGTCGTTTTATACTTGAAATCTCACGTAGGACCCATCAAGGTTTGTTTATGTCAGTACTGTCAAGCTACACTCTTCCGAGCTCTCATTACGTGCCTAGCGGTGTACACGCTTTATCTCATTTAATCCTCGAAAGCCTATTATCCTGCCTTACCCTACTCTACGTATGAGCAACACTGAGTCTCACAAAGTGCAAACAACTCCCCCAGGGTCAGAGCTGGTGAGGGAGCAGTGGAGCCAGACCCCTGAATTCCTAACCACCAGGCCACTGACTCTCAATCTCCGGCCCAAGTACAGCTGCTTCCCCCAACGTGTACTGTGTTATGAATAGTAATAAAATCTAAACCAGACTGGCTTCCACACAGAGAGAATGCACTGATTCCCACAGAAATGCACAATGTAGAGCTGTCTTCTGAGCAGTTTGAGTCAGGCTTGTGTTCCATTTCTCTGGTTCTGCCCTTATCCATGCGCTTGCTTCATCTCTGACTAAAGCAAAGCGGTTACAGAGATTCCAATACAATATTCATGCTCTACATCACCCAGAGGAAAGAGAGAGACATGAACCTTCTCTTCTCCAAAACTTGGAGCAGACCAATAAGCTTCACTCTGATTTAGATCAACCTGAAAAAAATCAGAGTGGCCCAGATATATCCCTGTGCTGATTAGTGCAGCCCTGGGTCATCACCTGGCCCTAGACCAACACCCAGGCAAGGAAGATACACTGATTGGCTGAGGGTGGGGTAATCCCCACCTTGGCCACCGAAAGGAAACTGTGTGCTGTCAGAAAGAGGGGAAGGCAGCCCTGGATGCCATGTGAGCAACCAACAGACAACCACCACGACATCCAGACAGCTAGCCTCCCAACAAATGTGTCAAGAAACTTTTTGAGTAGTGACAAACAGCCTGCACTTCCTCACTCCTCTGAGCCAGCTCTGGCCAGCTCACTCTATATCCATCCTGCCTCCCAGTCACTCAACACTCAACACGCAGTGAGTGAGCACTTTACTCTGTATGAACACCAGTGGACTGACATTCAGAGACAAATAAGGTATGATTCTTGTCCTCGGAGGACTCGTGGTCTGATAAAACGAGACAGACCACAAAGGCTGGGAAGGGAAGAGAAACAAACAGCTGAGAGGAGGACAGATGGACATGTGTGCAACGGACAGTCGGAGCCTCATAAATCCGAACCTTTACTTTTGCAGAGGAATGAGCCCAAAGTATTTAACCTTCCTTCAGAGCTCCTTTTGTCATTTTCATTGCTTTCTTTTGGACCAGTTACCCATCTCTCTTTCTCAGACTTTGAGCCCCATGGCATATGTAGTGCTCAGGGGCTCTCCTGATTCTTGATGAGTCTAATTCCGCCCCCTTCTCCCACTAGCACAATTCTCATTTATTCATGCTTAGCTTGTTTTTTATCTCCTTTAATTGTAGACATTGGGGAGGGGCTATGTTTACATATTCTTATTTACGGCTTGCCTAGAGCATAGCTGGGAATGTTCAATACATGCCTATTAACCGTAGTAACTATGTTGATAAAAAATTTCAGTCCCTGGAGCTATTAATCAAATGCTTTTTGACCAATTCTAAATCCGTTTCATCCTGAAATGTTTACAGTTTTCAACTGTTGGCAAGTTACTCAGGTTGGTTATTTTCCATTCGCTGGTACCATAATATTAGAGGCTGAGAGCCTCCTTTTTCTCACTGTTCTCTACATTCGAAATGTTTTTCTATAAATTTACAGATCTACTATTATATAGATTTTTCAGTCCTAGAAGCTTAGTACATTCACCAAGCCTCATAAGGTTAGCACATTTTTATGGATGTAAAAAAAGCAATATACAGAATTAGGTTGCATCTTATCCAGGGCAACAGCAGAACCAAGAGTATAATTTCAGTTACCAGGTATGGCTTACCTATTCTTAGTGTCTTCTTCAGGGACACCCCAGAGGAGTAGCTGAATGCACTGCAGACAGGAAGAAGCATAGAAGTGGGTATTTACTGAGCACTTGCTGTGGGTCATATACTTGGTCACATGTTTTCATATGAACCATAATATTTATCCTCACAAGTCTTAGAAAGACAGTATCATTGTTCTCATTACACAAAGAAGACAGTAAGGTTCAAAATTATTTAACTTATTTGCACAAAGCTGATCATCTCTAGAGCTGGGATTCAAACCCCAATGTCACTCCAAGCTCTCACCTTCCCTCTGTTCCCTGATGTCTCCCAGCCAATAAATCTCTGAACTTGGAAATGCTCAGGAAATGGCAGCTGAGGACTGATGGGAGACAAGCAACCTCATAGCCTGACCATGCCACCTTGCCATGCTGTTGTCTGTGAATGGGTTGATAATGGTAGTGAGTATAGCTGAGGAAGTCCACTGGGTTCTACTCTCAGCTCTGCTACTGACTGGCTGAGAAATCTTGAACAATTCCATTTCTCCAAATATGGCCATAAATATTTTTAAATAGCTAGATGGATGGTTAAATTAACGAATGCTCAACTGAGGAAGCTGTCAATGACTTTGGCTCTCTCTGCCCCCGACAACCCTAAAGGACCCTTGGAAGTCTGATCATGGCTCGAGAGCGAGTTCAGACTTCATCATCTGTTGCCAGTCCAAACACGCCGGTACAGAAGCATGGAAAGTATAGCATCTGCATGCAGTAGAGGACAGGGAGATAACAAGCTCATATAGCTGCTCTTACTGGTTTTCCTTGGCTGGTCTCTGAGAATGGCCCAAAACATGCAGCTTTACGTGAAGAACATACTGGAAATGAAATCATAGGACAGAGTGGGGAAAACAGAAATCTCTGAGGCTAGGAAAGAAAGAAAAGGGGAAGGCAGAAGCAAACGTAAGATTTTGACACAAGCAGGAAATTCACCCTCCCAGGAAGAGGCTAAGGGGATGCTGGGCCACTGGAGTGGATAAGAGAAAAGCACTGGATCTGTAAACATCAGACAGACCTCAAGGTTGGCTCTAGAGTGACTCCTGGGTGACTTCAGAGAGGTTATTCACCCTCCTGAGATTTCCTCTCCCATCTGTAAAATATGGGTAACAGACCCATCCCACCTACTTTACAAAGTTATGCTAAGAGTTCAGTGAGCTAAACCAGAACAAGAAGAGCAGGTTAATGCATCCCAGATGGGTTTCAGATTGCTCTGCCTGTCATCTTTATTATTCTTCCTCCGTAGAACAATTCAATTGGTATGTGAATATACTTACTTTCTCTACCTGCGCTTTTTTTTTTTTTTGAAGGGGAGATAGTCAACAAACATTTACTGAGAATCTATTACATACAAAGTTTGCAGAGAGATACAAAAGTGTGTGAAACATACTCTCAACCAGTATAGGGAGTGGAAATACCTACCAAAACGCCTATCCCATAAGTGATAATAAAGCTAGTTTGGAACTTTGGATAGACAGAATAGTGGCCCCCAAAGATGTCTACATGTCCTAAAACTCCAGAACCCGTGAATATAATACAGCAAAGGAGAATTAAAGTTGCAGCTGGAATTAAGATTGCTAATCAGCAGACCTTGAGATGGGAAGACTACCCTGAATGACATGGGGAGGGGGACAATGAAATCACAAGGGTCCTTTATAAGTGCGAGAGGCAAAAGAGGGAGAACCAGAGGGAAAGTAGCATGGGCAACACTTGGCCTGATGGTGCTGGCTTTGAAGATGGAAGAAGAATGAGGCCATGAGCAGAGGAACGTGGGCAGGCTTGAAAAGCCAGAAAAAGACAAGAAAACAGAATCTCCCCTAGAACCTCCAGAAGGAATGCAGCCTTCCTGCTACCTTGGTTTTAGCCTAGTAGGACTCATTTCAGACTTCAGACATCCAGAACTCAGGACAATAAACTGGTGCTGTTCTAAGACCCTGAGTTTTTGGTCATTTGTTACAGCAGCCATAGGAAACTAATACACGAATTCAGTTAACTTGTTTTTTTGTTAACAAATGAGGTACAAAACAAGCATTTATTATGCTCATGAACTCTGGGAGTCAAGAGTTCAGGCAGAGCACAGTGGGGATGGTTTGCCTTTGCTCATGATATCTGGGTCCTCAGCTGGAAGGCCACAAGGCTGAGGGCATCTTGACAGCTAAGGGCTAGAATTCTCTGAAGGTTCATGTACTCATATGTCTAGGAGTTGATGCTGTCTGTCATCTAGGACATTAGCTGGTACTGTTGGCTTGAATACCATCATATGACATCTCTAAGTAGCTGGGATTTCCTTAGAAAACAGTGACTTTTCCAGAATGTCATATAGTTGGAATCATTCAGTATGTAGCCTTTTCAGACTGGCTTCTTTCACTAAGCAATATGCATTTAAGTTTCTTCCCTGTTTTTTTGCGGCTTGATAGCTCATTTATTTTTATCGCCAGATAACATTTCATCGTATGGTTGTACCACAATTTGTTTCCATTCATCATTTGAAGGACATCTTGGTCACTTCCAGTTTGGGGCGATGATGAATAAAGCTGGTGCAAACATCTATATGCAGGTTTTCATTGTGGACGTAAAATTTCAATTTATTTGGGGAAACGCCTAGGAGCATAATTACTAGATCATATGGCAAGACTATGTTTAGCTCTGTAAGAAACTGCCAGGGGCACCTGGGTGGCTCAGTCGGTTGAGCGACTGCCTTCGGCTCAGGTCATGATCCTGGAGTCCCTGGATCGAGTCCCACATCGGGCTCCCTGCTCGGCGGGGAGTCTGCTTCTCCCTCTGACCCTCCCCCCTCTCATGTGCTCTCCCTCTCTCTCTCTCTCATTTTCTCTCTCTCTCAAATAAATAACATCTTTAAAAAAAAAGAAATAAAAACTTAAAAAAAAAAAGAAACTGCCAAATTGTCTTCCAAAGTGAGTGCCATTTTGCATTTCCATGAGCACTGAATGAGAGCCCCTGCTGTTCCATATCCTCGTCAGCATTTGGTGTTGTCAGTTTTTCAATGTTAGCCATTCTAGTGCTCGCTTCGGCAGCACATATACTAAAATTGGAACGATACAGAGAAGATTAGCATGGCCCCTGCGCAAGGATGACACTCAATGTTAGCCATTCTAATAGGTGTAGAGTGAGATCTCATTGTTGTTTTAATTTATAATCCCCTAATGACATACGATGTTGAGTATCTTCCCACACATGCCAGGTACATCCCATGTACCCCCCACTGGGAAGACTGCTGCTAGAATCATGTAAGGATGTCTGTTCTCCACCTGCCATGACCCCTGGGAAATAGAGAGTTCTCCTACTAGGGACTCTGGTGATACCAGTCTCTGATGTCTCTCTATCCTGCAAAAAGGTTAAATTTAGTGTGTGTTCTTTTTTAAATAAAATCAGAAATAAGGCCTTAAATTTCTCCTTCTGTGAATTTAAACTGTCGCTGTCTTCCCTTGGGGATTTCAGGAATATTAATATTGTCAGTGTAATCTAACAAAGTTATACTTGCGTTTTCTTCCTTCCAAATACTGTACTAGCCACCTGTATCAACACAGAAGTTTAAAGCATTCTATAGTACTCTTTCAAATTCAGTTTCATCAGCAGCTCATGGTATTCCCCAAATCAGCTGTGACTTCTGAGAGTTCATACTCATCTCTGCCCACCAGTTTTCCAATAGAGAAACAATCATTTCCTCAAAACCAATTGGTGCCACCACTAGGACGGTAATAAATCTGTGGACAAGTATGTTCTGCCCTGGATTCTTAGCAGTCCTAGATGAGGTCCCTACATGTAGCAGGTATGAATTTTATTCTATAAGATTTAACATAATAAATTTCACATTATTTTTATCTCTTGAAATAAAATGTAATCTTTTCTGAGCCCCCATTGCATTGGGTTGGTAACAAATTTAACTTGAGTCACAAATGGAGTGTACTTTCCTCCCTCAGGGTTGGTAATGTTCCCAGACACCTGGCACAGCAGGCACCATTCAGGAATGGCTCTCTGATCCATGATCTATCACTAATATGGTATTGTCCAAATCCACGAAATCCCACAAAGGTGAGCATCTCCTCTGTCCTGGGTTCACAGTCAAGGCTGAGTGTACAGGGTGCCAAGTCCAGCTTCCTTGGAGCACCCGAGGAGTCATTTTCCCCTGAGATCTGGCCACTTCCCTGCAGTTATCTTCAGGGGCCAGTCACTTGTGCCCACAACCCGATGAACCTGAGAACTTTTCCTTCCCTCCAAGTCTAAGGGAATGTTCTAAAATCCTCCGTCTCCTATGGCAGGCTCAACATCTTGAGCCTCTTGGATGCTAAACACTTGCCTCCACCTTGTCTTCCCTTGCAACTCAGCACAATCTCCTCCAGAGCACAGACTTTGGCAAAACAAAAGCCAGGAGAGGCATTGTCTTCCGGGAGTGCTGAGAACTTCTGTTTCCTGCAGAAGCTTCCCTCTAATGGAACAGAGGCCTTAGTGGAGTACGGAAAATGCCAGCTCTGTTGCATTAACAACAAAGCCCCAATTGCTATTTCAGTAAACCATGCTGCCACAGTTAAATTAGTGTAATTATAGGAAAGAACCTCTTCTCTAAGGGTTCTTATCACCTGTACATTCCAAAGTACATTTAAAAAGGTAAAAAATCTAACAGATTACTTCCTATAACTTCAACCATCACACCTTCCCCTCTCCACCGGCATACTGCCTTCAATTGGCCTCTGATTGGTTTTGCAGTGGTTGTGGATAGGAGTGGTTTTGTCTGGAACCCTCTCTCCTGTTAGATTGTGAGTTTCTTAAGGGCAGGACCTGAGTCCTTCTGTAGTGATCAGGTCCCAATAAGAAACAGAAGGCATACAGAAACTGGATAATGCCAAGAGGATTTATTTACCAAGGGACTAATTTACAAAGCTGTGGGAAAGATACAGGGAACATCAATGGACAGTGTGGGGATCTAGAGCTAGTAAAAGGCCAGAGATGAGATAGGGTCAGGTAAATGGATCCCAAAGAGAAAGAGTAGGGTAGAGTTAGTAGCCAGGCTGAAGTGACCACAGGGAAGAGGGCATTCAGTGCCAATATCCCAGCCTTACTCTCCACTAACTAGGTTCTCCACTGGTCAAACCCAACCAGAAACCAGAGCATCAGCACCATTAAGGTAATTTATACAGCTCAACCTTGGGGCTGAGAACAAGGTGGCTTCTGTGGGCTCTAAGTACTGTGACTAGTTCTTCTATCAGATTGAATCAACTCTAGTCTGTACCCTCAAGAGTCTTAGGGTCTAGAGACAGAGAAGGGACTAAAACCCAGGTCTCTTCACCTTAAATCCACAGCTTATTCCATTCCCCTTTGCTGTACTGAATCCCTCACCTCTGTGATTCTGAACCCTACAAGTACTTAGCCTGAGATACTCCATCACTTGATTATAAGCTGTTCTGTAATTCATGTGGGTTATTTTATTACCCTCAATTCAACTATAAACTCTGTGAAAACAAAACTTTCTTCTTGTACCTTTCTTGTATTTCTTATAGCTCTGAACATAGTGCACTGCCCATAGTAGGTACCTGATATTGAATGAGTGAGCCATTGAAAGGATCTTAGCGTGTCCACACAAGTTAAGCTCCAGGAGTGGGGAGGGGGCATCCTTTGAATGATTGCCATACCCTGTTCCTATAGAGATTCTTGGGCAAAGAACTACCCAGAATCAGGAATAGTTTCTAACCTTCCCCTGCCCCTTCCCAGTACCTAAAGCCCCAAAGGCAGTCCCAGACATGCCCCCAAAATAGAAAGGTGATGCAGGGCCACTGAGTCATTCATTCGGGCACTCAATTAACAAATAATTATTGAGGATCTCCTAGGTTTCAGGCACTGAACTAGATACTGGCTATACAGTAATAAATAAGATGGATACTAGAACTATAAAATTGTGAATTAATACAAAATTGAAAAGTGTGATAGGTAAAGTTAAAAAAAAAAAAAAAGAGTGGCTTAAGAGACTAGCAGAGACATGACCGAGGTGGTCAGTGCCCCTCCCACACCCCCAGCTTGACCTGGAGGTGGCCACACACCATTTCAGCCTGTGCATGGCTTTCTGCACCATCTCTGCTTCAGGGTACTCTCCGCCCTCCGGTCTGTTCTGGGGGAAGCCAGCAGTCCCAGGGAGTCAGTGCCCCAGGAACAACTGCTATCTAGTGAGAGATGGGAGTTGGTGGGTAAGCACCCTGACTGCCTCACCCTTCCGGGCAGTCCTGAGCCATGCTGCACACAGGCGCGCTCCGTGGAGGAATAGCGCCCCAGATGCCCACAGCAATAACCTGCTCAGTAACCCAGGCTTGGCTAGCTTTGTACCCTTTCTTCCATCACTTCCTCACCCCCCTACTGGCACTTCCTGGAACTGCCCCCCCACAAACTTGTCTCAGGGTTTCCTTTTGGAGGAACCAAAAGGAAGACAATAGAAAACTCACTCACGCTAAGCTCAATGCCCACTTATACTGAGACCCCTCCAAACTCAGGAGTCTGTGACATCAGTCAAATGTACTCTGAGAAGACCAGTCATTGAACTTTTTTGGAAAACAGGTGAGTCAAAGGCTGGTAGAACTTTATTAGGAGAAGAGATGCTGGAGAGGGAGTGGGATAAGGGCAGGCAGGGACACAGGGTGTGACCGCAGGTCAGGACCCCGGGCAGCCACAGGGAAGAGGACAACTGTCCCATTCAATCCATGGAAACACAGAACTCAGCCCCTTTTCACCACCCCATGGTGATGTGGATCATACGAAGCCAAGATGAGAGCATTATCACAGCAAGTGACACCACATGGATTTTCTTCCTGACTCAAAGGACAGAAAAAGGCACTTTGTGGCCTACTGACTGTGTCACTTAAAATTCATGTTTCATAGCCCCTCCTCTTCCCATGTCGAACTTGAGAGAAAATACCATTCATTACTCAGGTACCACCTTCTGTGATTGCCAGGACATCTTTAAATCCTCGTCCCTTAGCAGAAAGAGAAAGAGAAAGTGCTCAAAAATATGTGTGATGGACAAATGAATGAGCAAGGAAGGTGAGTTTTGGGGTGTGTTTCCTCCTCTCTCCTGGCGTTTCTTCCTTGTGAAGGGAGCTCATGAACAGCACCCCTGGCTCCGCCCCTCCTCCCCCTCGCTATGGCCTTACTTGCTCACTGTATATGGAAGGCAAAGCTGGAGAAGGTAGCCCAGACTGTTCCTCTCCTCTTTCTCTTCAAAGTGAGCTGTCCACAAGTGCAAGAGTTCCCTTGGCCCCAGCACCACTGAGACAGGGCAGATGGGTCTGCCTAATCCTGGGGTTCAGCCTTTGCCTAAGACCACAGCCATATTCTCCAGGATCAGTTCTATGATTAATAACAGCTATATTTTCGTCCCCATCAACTCTCCCATTTATGCCTTAAAGTTCAATTCATTCAACACCCAACATTCTGGAAAGAGAATTACCTAACTTCAGTGGGATAGAATGACAGACTGAACTAAAGAGGCCAGAGTTCAGCGGGTCTTTCACTTACCAGCTGTATAAACTCGGGGTTTTACTTCATTCCTATGGGACTCAGTTTCTTCATTGTTATGAACAGTAGAAATGAGATGAATTCTAAGGTCTCTTCCATGATTCTAAGAAGTAGGATTCACAGGTTCTTGTGAAGGTGTCCCTGTGCCACCCGCTCTGGGTGCAATGTCTCTTCTCCATGTAGCCTGGGCACCCTGCTTTTTCCTTCGGGCTGACATTTAGCACACTGTCGACAGGTGCATGCATCCTCAGCTCATCAGTGAGCACCGGGGCAACCCCCATGTTTGTCTTGCTCCCTGCTGTATCTGCAGCATCGGTCACATCTCACAGCAGGTACTTAATAAATATTTGCTGAATTTGTAACCGTGATATAACCTAGGGGGCTGGAGGTCCCTGTGGCACAGTTAGCCACCCCTTCCAGTGTGGTAGGAGGAGAAGCATGACCATGGCTCATCTAACCACATCTCTTGGGCCACATAACCGAAGGACTCTCACTGGGAAGTAGAACAAATGCAAGAGAACAAGCCTGGATTTTGTATTTATTTCCGAAAAGAAAAATATTGTCCTATATTATTTGCAGACAAATTCGCTAATACCGGGGAAACTGCATGCCACCTTTAGGGGCGAGGCAACCACCTCTCCCGTTGACTCATCCATATGTGTGGGCATCTGGGTTGGGGCTATTGCTGTGTGTGTGCTCAGATTGTGAGCGAAGCTTTTAGCCATTTGGAGAGCACAACAAACTCCTCTCCCTTCCCATATGCACAAGCCCATGCTGCAGTCATTCCCTTCTGCAAACCCCACCTGCTGTCATGAGACCTCTCTTCCCTGGGACTGGAGGAAATGAGCAAATCAACCCTGAGCACGCTTCAGGTGGCTCTGTGACCTTGCATTCCTCCCCCATGACCTTTCTCATGTTGCTCTTTGCATGGGCAACTCTAGCCATTACATTAGCAACACACAATTACACCTTCAAGGTAGATTCAAGTTCAGGCTCTACCAGGACATAAATACCTTAATGAGGTGACAGCCATGCAAAACTTCTGAGTGGCATAAATCAGGGCTCTGATAGACTGCAAAGATATGTTGGCAGGTTCATGCCCCAGCACAAAGAAAGAAAGAGAGAGAGAGAAGGAGGGCGAACCTTTCTATGACAATGCTGGTAGTAGCATACAGCACAGTATTTTTCAAAGTGATTTCTAATGTTTTCATCCAACACTTGCACCCTTGTCCCTACTCCTGTGATTCCTCTTCTGGTTAAAAATTCCCACTGGCACACCCAGGATTCAGCACTCGTGTTCAGCAAGCGCTCCCAGTTAACAGAGCATACTCTGGCTCTAGGTTTTCTTTGCTTCTACTGGTATCCTCCAGATACCCCTTGACCCATGTGGTGGGGAGGGTCTCTACTTCACAGATTCCTAAATTTCTGTCAGGAGTCTAAGGGTATATAAATCTCTCATTGGAAGGCAGAGTGGTTGGGGGCCGCTATCCAGCCTACACCACCAGCTAGGAAAGGGCACTCTGGCTGGTGGTCTAGCCACGAGGTGACAGAAGGACGTCTTATCCCTGAACCTGCTTACCCATACTCAAACAGCCTTCAACTCAGTTCAGTGTTGACTGCAGAACAGAAGAGCTGTTACTCAAAATGGCCCTGGCCACTCCCTCAAGTCCAGACATGCGGGGTTGTGACCAATGCCAGATCCTGAGAGAGTAGTGAGAGCTACAATCCAGGGTCAGAGTCGAAATAAAAGGAAATAAAGGGTAGCAGACCTATGGAGATTCACTCAGCCTACAGTTGTCCCCGCAGATTGCCATTTCCTTTAAGAGTTCAGTGGTCACTTAAGCACAGATGTTTAGAATGGTGCCCAACATGGCTAGGCCTGGTTACCCCTCACAACAGCCCCACCAGCTCCCATGCGCCTGAGTGGCTGTGCTCACAGTGATGAGAACAGAATCAGCAATCATCTTTTCCCAATTCAGAATGGAGGGGCCTAGTACAGCGTTGTCCAATGGAAATATAATGTGACTGATGTGTGTCATGTTTAATTTTCTAGTAGCTACATTTAAGTAAATGTAAAAACAAACAGGCAAATTAATTTTAATAATATATTTAAGTTGATCCATCCAAAATGTCATCTCAACATGTAAGGGATATAAAAAAAAATTAGTCGAGATATCTTCTTTGATCAAGGGCTTTGAAGTCTTGTATACATTACACATTTACAACTCCCTTCAATTTGGACTAGCCACATTTCAATTGTTCAGTAGTCACAATCACCCATTTGAATAGCATTGTTCTGGTGGGATTCCCAGACAGTCACATTCTTTTATGTTCCCCAGTCATTCTACAGATACCTGAGGTTCAGGTGAACACGTGAGTAAGAAAGAAAGGGCTCTGGGGGTCCAGAAGCCTAAAGCATGGCATGCCACAGGAGTCAGGAATAGCAAGTAGGAGGATGTCAGTCTGACTCCTGATAGGAGGAATGACTACCACTCCAGCACAGGTGCTCTTCTGCTCCCTCAGGCCTAGAAGTAGCCTAGATTCCTACATGCTTTGAAAGTGGGCTCCCCAAGGCCAGAAATGGTTGGATCTTGGTTGCAAAATGATTTGATGAGAGTCTCAACTAGTGGCAGGCAGATTTATTATGTTTGGCCTGCAGATCAATAGCCCTCCTAGTCTTTAAAAAAATTTTTTGAATTGAGTGCACACTTAGAAATTGAGTAATTTCACTTGAAAATCTAGCTTCCCAGCCTCTCCTGAAAAATCAGATTTGGGAAAACTGGGCCCACATTTCTACATGACAACACACCGACTGGGCCAATACACCTGCCAACCTAGGTGGGGCACCTGCTCCCCCTGACTACAGACCCCACCTCGTCCTATTGTCTTCCCTACAACAGCAGCCGGGAGTCCACTGCCACATATCATTGCACCTGAACTGTTACTTAGAGAAAAGAGAATAAAATATTTCTTGACCCCATGTGTATAACAAAAAGTGCGAAAACCAAGATGGCTCAAGTGGGCCACATGCTTTCTGTACCCTGCCTGCGTTTCTCACTGTGACCTACCCTGGGGGCACTTGATTTTGTGACCCTGTGACGGCTCTGTGCCCACTGCCCACCATGGAGAAGACAGATCCAGCAGGTCCTTTTTGTGCCTTAGTTCCTCCACACTTCTGAAAGTCTGCAAGTCTCTCTATTCTTGTCTAAATGTACCAGCTCTTCCTTCCAGCAATGAAACTCTGCAGTGCTCTGTGTTGAGCCTGGAACAGAGACAGAGAGGAAATTGAGCCCAAACTGTTCTTCCCTTTATTCAAATCAAAAAGAAAGAAGGGGTTATGGCCCTCACAGACAGAAGGGAGTGTGTGCATCAAATTCGCGTAGCCACAATGATCACTAGGCCACCCTGGCATACCTATTTTCCCAGTAAAACTCAGATCCTATTGACAGCACCTAACTGTAGAGTGAATTTCCCCTTTTAACCACACTCCTCACCCCCAGCTCTGCACCCCAGCTGTCCCAGGACAGGTACGTAGGCCTAAACCTGTACTACCCTAGCTCATTTATTTCCGTGTCTCCTCCCCTCTCTAATGTGTTAGCTCCTTGAGACTAGAGTGCAGAGACCTTATTTATCTTATTTATCTTTGCACTTTTTACATCCGTGGCATCAGACATAGAGTCACCCTTTGAAAACAAAAAGTGATTAAAAAAAAAAAAAAGCAAGCAAGCAAGCCATAAGAGGTCAGCCCTAGAATTACAACCTTGCTATATTTTTTTTATTCGTTGTATGACCTAGGGCAAATAAAAATCTTTCTAAGCCTGAGTTTCCACATCCATAAAGTGAGAACAATGATTCCCATCTCTTAGGTTTAACGTGAAGATTTGCTGGGGAATACACTTAGAGCACCTTAGCCCAATACCTGACATACAGTGGGGGTGCAGGAAAAGCGAGTTCACCTTGTGCCTGAGCTGAGGCAGAATGGGAAACAAGAGATGACAGGAACTGGGCTGAGTTCAACATCGGCCCTATCCAACTACCTGTCAGCAAGAATACAAGTTTCCATTCAGTCCCTTATATCCAGGCTGTTCTGACCCTCAGTCTGATCTTATCCTGGCCACAGCGGCAGGCAGAAAGAGATGTCCTCCCAATCTGTGCCGTGGTTCAGAAAAGACCCACAGTTGAAAACATGAACAGCAATGTACTCAAGGGGTACAGATGAGAATACTACTTCCTTGGTTTCATTTCTTAATGCATGTTAATTAACTTGTTTGTCCCTCTTGCTCCATTTCACTAAGAACCAGCCAGACCTCTCTCTTTCCTCAGGTGGTTTAACTCTGAATCAGGCCAACTGGTCCTCGGAGAATCCTCAGTCCCATCCCTTTCACTCCACGTCCAGAACCCAGATCCCCAATTTCTGCTGGAACCACTCCGAGCTTGAATGACTCTCTTTCGGGACTCCCTTCTCTAGCCCCTCTGGACAGAAGGGGAAGCCAACGTGGGGTGGGCTGAAGATGACATATAATGCAAAAGATACTATACTCTTCCAAGAACTATACAGGAGAGAAGAGAAACATGAAATAGTAACTGGAAGGAGATATAGCATCAAGGAAGTTTTTCTTTTAAGGATAGGAATATATTTTCAAGATGACAAGTTTTACCATCATTCTCTAGATGACATTCTCCATTTCAGGAGCCTGGGAGTCTGAATACCTCTCAAATCACATGAAAGCTCCTTCCCCTTTTCTATCTAGATATAAGTCTTTCCTCTTAAAATTTGTTTAAGGCATCCCACACACTAACCCCCTCCTGAACTATAACCATTTCTTCCTTGTGGTATATTCCTTGGAATTCATCATCACTCTACTTATTTCTACCTTATGAAAAAACCATCTGGTGATGTCAGTAAATTTGGCAGAGTAAGGGCCTCTAAAAATCCTCTCCTCCATAAAATTAACTAGAACACTGGCAAAAGTTGTCAGAATTAACTTCTTCAGGATACATGAAAAAACATTCCAGGAAGCACTTATTCAAGGAAAAAGAGCAAGGCTCAATAAGAACAATGAGTATTAAGGCATTTTAACTTGCCCTATTCCCAGCCTCCAACCTGCCCCAGCCCAACAATAGCCGCAATATCCCCTGTCCACAGACCCAACAGCCTACACTCACAATGGAAACCAGCATGCTGGCAGCCACTAGAAGGGGCAGGGCAGAGCTTAATTTCCAGAGAACTGCAAATATTTGACCTGTCTTAAAATTCCCTGGAAGATCCCATTCACAAGGCTTATCATTATTTGACCTGACTCGGAGCTTGCCCAAGTGCCTTACTGGAATAGAACTGCAAATCCACAAATAAACCCTTACATCTATAGTCAACTGATTTTGACAAGGGGGGCCAAGACAATCCAATGGGGGAAAGAATGGTCTTTTCAGCAAACTGTGTTACGGCAACTGGATGGTAACATGCAAAAGAATGAAGTTGCACCTCAGTCCCAAATCATGTCTGAAAGTTAACATAAAGTGAATGAAAAAGCTAAATGTAAGAGCCAAAACTACAAAACACTTAGAAGAAAACACAGGTTGAATCCTCCTGGCCTCAGATCAGGTAACAGTTTCTTAGCGAGGACACCGGATGCATAGCAATCAAAGAGAAAACAGAGAAACTGAACTACACCAAAATTAAAGACTTGTGCT
The DNA here is from genome assembly GCF_009762305.2 of Zalophus californianus. Taxonomy (NCBI): domain Eukaryota; kingdom Metazoa; phylum Chordata; class Mammalia; order Carnivora; family Otariidae; genus Zalophus; species Zalophus californianus. Next base: position 24,798,610 of record NC_045602.1, read on the forward strand.
TCTAATGACACAATCCAGAAGTGAAAAGATAACGCACAAAATTGAAGAAAATATTTGCAAATCATATCTGAAGGTCTAATTTTATATATTTTTTTAAGATTTTATTTATTTATTTGAGAGAGAGAGAATGAGAGAGAGAGAGCACGAGAGGGAAGAGGGTCAGAGGGAGAAGCAGACTCCCCGCCGAGCAGGGAGCCCGATGTGGGACTCGATCCCGGGACTCCAGGATCATGACCTGAGCTGAACGCAGTCGCTTAACCAACTGAGCCACCCAGGCGCCCTGATTTTATATACATATAACAACCCAACAATATAAAAACAACTTAATTGAAAAATGAACAAAATATTTGCAAGATATTTCTACAAAGATATACAAATGCCAATAAGCCCAGGAAAAGATGTTCAACATCATTAGCCATCAGAGAAATGCAAATAAAATCCGTAATGAGATACAACTTCATAGCCGCTAAGATGGTTTTAAAAAAAAAAAGTAATAACAGCAAGTGTGGTGAAGATATAGAGAAACTGACACCCTCTATTGCTGATGGGAATATAAAATGGTGCAATTGCTTTGGGCAAGAGTTTAGCTGTTCCTCAACAAGTTAAACATAAATATTGTATGACCAAGCAATCCCACTCCTAGGTATATACCCAAGAGAATTTAAAACATGTCCACACAAAACTTATACAGAAATAAATGTTCATAGAGCATTAGTCGTAATAGCCCAAAAGTGAAACAAATCAAATACGCATCAGTGATAAATGGATAAACAAAATGTGGTATACCTATTCCATGGAGTATTACTCAGCAAAAATGAGGAATAAAGTACTAATGCAGCCTACAAAATGGATGTATCTTGAAAACATCATACAAAGTGAAAGAAGTTAGTAACAAAGAAGACCACATGTTGAATGATTCCATTTACACAGAATGTCCAGAAGAGGCAAATCTAGAGAGACAGAAAGTAGACTGGTCTTGCCAGGGACTGGAAGAAGGGGGAAATGGGTAGTGACCACTACTGGGTATGGGATTTATTGGGGGGCGGGTGATTAAAATGTTCTGAAACTAGATAGTGGTGATGATTGCACAACTTTGTGAATACACTGAAAACCACTTTTAAAAGGTGAATTTTATAGTATATAAATTATATCTCAATGAAAGAAAAGAGAAAGAAAAGGCCACCCGCCTTTGGGCCATGTGTTTTTCAGCTACCTACACTTTATCATCATTTTCCACTCCTGACCACCTGGATGGTATCCACAGACAAAAAGCCATCTGGTATTACCTTCTCATGTTCCCAACCTGCCCCTCCTCCCATCACTCTTACCACCCACTTCTGTGAAACTGAGCTATAAATATGTGTTCTTCCTCAAGATTCCCCCAACCCAATTATTAAAATTCATACCCATCCTAAAAACCTTCCTACCATTACTGGAACATGAGATACCGTCCTCCTTTCCAAGGCCAGTCTGTCCCTGATGCCCCTGTCCACACTCCCTCCGGGCTCTAAGGTCCTGATGTATCTCCAAACCTTCTCACTTTATATCTTCAATTTCCCCCTTTCTGGTAAATCTGTCTTAACTGTTATCCTGAAAATATGCTTACATGCCTCCTGTCCTTAAGAGAAAACTTTCCTTCGTACTGGGTCCATTTCTATTTATTACCCCATCTTTCTCCTCTTTTTTCAGGTAAACTTTTCCAAGAGGGGCCACAGTTATTCTGTCAACTTCAACCCACTCCAGTTTGGTTCCCCCCCATCCCTCCTCCACTGACCCCACTCTATGATTACTAGGTGACTTCCTAACTCTCAAATACTATAGGTAGTTTTGGGCACCTTTTTTTTTTTTTTATACTACTGATGATCCCTCCCTCCATCCTGAACCTCTATTCCCTTGACTTCCAGGACTCCACACACTCCTGGCTCTTCTCCTGTTTTTCAAACCATTCTTTCAGGGCCTCTTTTGAGGGCTCTTTCTACCCCAGCACAATGCTTCAGTATTGGTATACTCAAGGCTCTTCCTGAATGCTCTGCTCTTTATATTCTACTTTTCTCCTTGATATCATGATTTTAACTATATGTTAATGATTCCTACATTTCTCTTTCCAACCTAGACTTCTCTATCAAGCCATAGGCTCAAATGTCCAACGGTATATGTCTAGTCATCTCTCATGTACCTTCAATTCAGCAGGTCCAAAACAAACATTTCAGTTGGCAATCTATCTATCTTCACTAGTCACACAAGCCAAAAAAACTTGACTCTTTTCTCTTTGACTCTTTCTAACCCCCACGTTTAGCCAGCAATACTACGAATATTATGTACAAAAGATTTCTTTAGTCCGTATTTTTCTCTCCAAATTTGAGTAGGCTTTTCACCAAGGTTAGGGCAAGAACACTAAGAAACCTCTTCACTGGTTCCCTTCCTTCCATGCATACCTTTCTCAAGTCCATTCCTCATAGAGCTGCTAGCATGACCTTTCAAAACATTCTCTGCTTCATACATTTCAAGGCTGACCTACAGGATGAAGTCAAAACTCAAGAGACATCCATGGCTAAAAGGACTCCTCCCGCCATCCTGATTCCTTCCATTATTAACCCACCCATCACTTTCACTGTCTTTCACCCTCACTCATCTGTCAGTGACGTTTTGCATTTTCATTCCAGAAACCAGGACCTGATTATAGTTCCCCTGTAGTCCCCAGGCTTTAATACATACACACACACACACACACACACACACACACACACACACACACACACACACACACAACCATTCTCTATGTCTCAGAGGTAAGAACAAGCATGTATCTCCTTTCAACTCCATCACTTCCTGGATTATTCCTACTCGGCCCTTAAGTAGCCTCTGAAGGTTTACTTCCTCAAGGTACAAGACCTGCCCAGATCCTTCATACTTGACCTACTCTTAGATAAGTTAAGGGTTTCATGTTGTTTAATGTCTCAACCATATATCACTCATATTTACTGTATTGTGTTTTAACACTCTGTGTCTCTCCTACTCGTCTGCAAGCTCCATGAGGGGAAAGTCCATGTTTTAGCCATCAAAACTCACTTCACAGGTCCTGACGCATGGAGGCACCAATAAGAGGAATGTGGACTAAAGGGATGAGCACGGCCATAACTAGTCATATGGCTATGCACAGCCTTCACAAGACCAAACAAATGAATAAGCAAACAAAAGAAATTCAATGGTTGGGGCAAGCTTCAAGGTCTAAAGTAAGCTTCAGAGTCCAATGTACACTTCACACCTAGCTAGATCCAGGTGCTCAGAAATATTGCTCAGGAATATTGCCATAAATATATGGTTATCCTGAATCTTAGAAAAAACTTCTGTCTCAGTATCTGAGCAAGAGCTCAGGACCTGGCATTCAATGGCCCATGCCAGAACCAAGTGCCCAGGCTCTCTCTGGATAGAAGGCCTGGGTTGTGTGTCCGCTTCTATGAACAGGAGGCTGAAATCAGCCTCACCCAAATACCATACTGATAAGAGTTGGGTAACGGTGGTTAACAAAAGGAAAATTGAGGTTTTCCTCCCAGAAGAAGGAAAATAATGACTGGACAGGCAGAAACAACAGTTGTCCACAACAGGATCAATGTTTATTCTTCCTCTACAATTGCCTACACACCCTGCAAGCTGCTCCATGCACACTGGCCACCTACTCCAGGTTGTTGACTGACTGATGGGTGAGTCATTATAGACAACATCAGCAGTGAATGAGTCTGTCAACATGTGTGCAAGGCAAGCATTACAGAGCAGGTGGAGGCTCTGGATGGGGAACACTTTGCCTTGCAGACTGCTGAGTATTTATTTGGATTAATGGCTTTCAAGGTTGCCAGATTTCAAATGTAAACCAAATATTTATTGGTGATAGATGGTAAAGAGAAAAAGTATACTTTGGGGGTAATCATTCATGTATTCCCACTCATCTGTCACTGGGGCAGCTGAATTTCAATCCCACAACCTGGGGACCCAAGCAATAATAATCATATTTGTAATTCTTCACACTTACATAGTGCTTTAGCATTTGCCAAGTCTTCCCATATCTTACTCATTTTGGCTTTAAATCACACACCTGTGCAAGTGTGGGATTTGTTAGCCCCATTTTATGGATGAGGAATATGAGACTCTAGTGTTAAGTGATTTATCCATGGGTGACAGAGCAGGGGTTATTGCCCGTGCTGCCTGATGCCAAAACCACAGCTCTCACCAAGATACCACACTGCGTCCTCACCCCCTTTCCTTGTTAGTCCCCCTAAAACAGAGTGATAACATAATCTCATTTCAACAACAATCCGTAAGATGGATATTATCCTTTTTTTTTTTTTTTTTTTTTTTTTGATGAGTGCTTCCAGGTCAAGAATTGTGACTAGGAGACCTAGAGAGGTGAGCCAGAGATAGATGGTATTGCTTGACCAGTTACTTTTTTCCTCAAAAATCTTCACCGTGTCCAGCTTCCCTTGAGAGAGCCAGATGGATGCCAAGTCCTGGCTGTTTCTGATCATTAATCAAATGCAAGGCACGATCATCACAGAAACTCCTCCTCAAGTGTTCTCTCAAAATGAATCTGTTCTTTCATCTCAATTTAAGTCCTCAACCATCATTCTCAAAGATAATTGTCTATTTGTACAAACCAAATTTCCGACCTTTTCAAATTTTCATCAGTCTTACAGATGACGGACCCCCACTTCATGCGTGTATCTGACCTCCATGAATCCTTCAGTGTCAGCCGACAGCTCTTTTTCTTGACCCACTTAAACTTCCTTTTACATGCCAAGCATCTCATTTGAAGATTTGTTTAACCTCACAGAGAATGTGATGTGAGCTCCTTGCTCTTGGTAATCGTCAATCATCTTTCACAATCATGAAATCAAGCTCTTCTCTTCACTGTGGCCGTAGGACGAGGTAACTCAATGACCTTGGATGCACTACCCTTATAAGATCAGCCACACTGCCACATGACTCTACTGTGACTATTCCTGAGTCAACATGTGACAAAGGAAGACATTCTTCTTACTTCATATTGTGTATTATAACTAGCTTTTTATATCAGAGAATGTTGGGGTTAGAAAGGGCTAATCATAATCCCACATTTCCTAACTTTAGATGAAAAAAACTAAGATCCTCTTGAAGTGGCTGATAGAAAATGTGGCTGAAGAATAAAAACAAGGTTTCCTGTAATAAGATTGTAGACAGGATTCTTCTTCCCTAAGTCTCTTCGAAAATAAAATCAGGTGATATCTTGATCTGTTTTGAGCTCTGGGTCCCCCTGTCTTGTACATTCTCACACTAATTTCTCCTTTACCAGTGCAGTAATCTGTTTTAATGAGACACACATTAGTGATGTTCTCTTCCATTTTAATGTCATATAAAGAGCTCGAAGCCTAGACTCATCAGATCTGGGCTCTAGTCCTAGCTCAGCCACATGTGACCTTGGGAAAACCAGAAAGCCCCTGTGAGTCTCTACTTCCTGATCTCTAAACCAGAGAATATACCAATATTGTTGTGGTACCAGATGAGCTCATGTATGTAGGTGAAAGACCCCACGGCTGCCACCACCACCATTTCTGGAGGACTGCTCTACGCTGGGGCAGAAAGACACCGTGCCTGGCAATTTGTTTGGGCCAAAGGAGAAGAAAAATGACTATTCTTTTTTAAATGTCCAGGGTCTTTGACCATCTTTCTTTTTAGAGCAGTGAGTCTGGGGGGCATATGGAAGAATGCATAAAGAACAAATGACACTGCTTTCTCTCTGCTCCTGGCAGCACGCTCTATGCAGATGATATTGCAGAAAAGATCATGTTTTTCTCCCATATACCACTGTATCAGAGAAATACAGCTGACCCTTGACCAACACAGGTTTAAACTGTGTGGGTGCACTCGTATGTGGATTGTTTTCAATAAATACAGTAAAGCACCATAAATGTATTTTCTCTTCCTTATGATTTCCTTAACATTTTCTCCTCTAGCTTACCTTATTGTAAGAATACAGTATATAATCCATACAACATACAAAACATGTGTTAATCGACTACCTAGGTTACCAGTAAAGCTTTTGGTCAACAATAGGCTATTAGTAGTTAAGTTTTGAGGGGAATCAGGTTATACACAATTTTTGACTGCACAGTGGGTTGGTGCGCCCCCTCACCCCAACATTGTTCAAGGGTCAACTGTACAGTCTTTGTGAGGTATCTCTGTGAGGGTGGGGGTGAGGACCAGGAATAAAATAAAGAAGGGAACCTATCTTCACACTGACAGAGAGATCCCCAAAGGGCATCAAGCCTTGGAGTACCAAAGCCCACCGTGGACTACCCCATCTAAGTACCCCTCCCCCTCCCCTTGATGCTGTCAGGGATACAGTCCTAGTTTGAGGTGTGGTGAAAAGAGCGGATTCTGGGGTGAGATCAAGCCACTGTGAAAGCAGTGTGAGTTTTCGTTTTTTTAAAGGTGGAGGTTTTCCACACTGGAAAACTGACAAAGTCTCTCATCAGGGAGGTGAAGAAGAGACTTCACACCTTGCACAGGGAGGTTAGGTATCAGGATGTACCCAAGGAGAATTTACTTATTTGTTTGGGTTTTTCCCCCCTTGGACTATAGAAAAAGTGAAGTGCACATGAATTCACCTTTTTTGCTCCAACTCTGTAACTACGTTCAGTTACTGCCCTCCATTATCGAGCCCTCTACAGAGGTGGGATGGGGAACAGAAGGTGCAGGGCAGTGTAGGGACATATGGCCTTAACCAAGTCGTCCCTCTACTGAGGCCTACAGGGCTGCCCCAATCATCACTCTGTGTGGAATGGCAGTCTCTGAGTTGCAGGCCCTGTTTGGTGAGGGGAACCCATGATGGAGTTAAGAGAGGGGGACACTCACATCACGGAGAAGTGGATGCCAATGGGCGTTCAGTAGCAGTTATTAATTAGACCCCCCTTTCTCCAAAGACACGGGAAAAGTGAACCTTGAGGGAGGATAGAGGTTGACACAAGTAACAGGCATGTGACAGAGTTCTGCATGAACCGCCAGGCCCACCCGGGTAAGAAAGATGATCAGACTTTCCAGGTGGTCCTCTCTGTGGCTCTCACTCCTCCTCAGGCCTCCAGTGTTGCGACCTACCTATCAGAGAGCAGCCACATGCTCCCAGCCGCCATCCATAGTCCCTGCCCCCAAAGGGACCAAATGATGCTCTCCGGGTCCCCAGCAGGATGGAGGCAACTTGCCCTGCTGTGATGCTGTGATGACACAGGTCACTTCCCAAATTTTCCTATGCCCGTTCCTGGGCATGGCCAGAGGCCTTCTGGGTGCTCAGCTATTTCTGTCTCAGGTGACCTTGCTATTTCCCACTGCCTGGAACAGCAGACATCAATTGTAGTAAAATAGCTCCTATTCCTTGGCTCCCCAATGCCACAAGGCCCTCTTGGGAGCAATAAACTATGTGCTGATCTGAGACAATCACTGTATTCCCTCTTGATTAACCTCTTTAAAAACCAAGCCACTGTCTCCAGAATAGAAAGCCCCTCCTCAGAGGACAGTCACGAGAGGTTTCCAGTGCCTCCCCGTGCTACCATCTTCAGCTTGACAAACCCGAGTTAAGGCCCTTCCAGTAGCAGAGCAGCCCTCCTGGGGCAACGTCCCAACTTGCAGGGGCATGGCCTCTGGGATTGAGCTGAGATCACAGAGCTGGGGCAAGTGATCGCACCCCTACACCGTAAGTGAGCTATCGCCTCCTCCTTCACAGCAGGGCCCAACGGACGGTGTCTGGAGCTCATAAATCACGTACTGGCAATACATACATCCTTTAGAGGTATGGAAATAACCTCCAGTAGAACTAAAACCAGAGAGAACCATGAGCAGTTGTCTTCAGGGAGTAATACTTGGGAGGAGAAGAGGAGAAAAGGAGGACACTTTCATTTTGAGCACTTGTGTATTATTCAATTTTTCAACCACATGTATTAATTTAAGTATTTCAGACTGACTCAAATGAAAAAAAAAGTAAATAAGAGGGATACAAACAAGTCAAAATTCAATGAAAGAAAATGAGGAAAATATGATCATATGTGGATTATAGATTCAGAGACTCCACAGAGCTAGAAAAGAAAAAAAAAATCTAGATTCCCTCTTCTGGTTCCCCCTCAGCCCTCTACTTATTTACAGGTGGGAAAAGCAGGCTCAGAGAAGACATTACTTGCCTAAAATCTCACAGGGAATTGATTCCTACAATAATCTTACTTCAACAACACAGTCCTGGAGGAAGAGTGGTTGACGCAAGGAGACAGGATAGAGAACAAGGTCCAAAGTCCAATCTGTCCTTGTGCCTGGAGGGTCACATGGGTTGTATTAGCAGATGAATCACCACTCTTATATTCCCAGCCTTTCTGGTCGCAGGCTTTAACTTGAATGGTAGGCTGTTGCCCTGGAGAGGCAGAGCTGCAGAAGCTGGGCCCACTGGCTGATTTAAGGAAGGGCGGGCCAGGGGAAGTTTTAGAACGGATTCAAAAGACCATGATGCAGCAATACTCTGGTTCTGTGATCTTAGGGAAGCCACTTAATATCTCTGCACCTTATTCTCCTGATGTAAAAAATGGGGATAAGCAATGGTACCTACCTCATAGTAATGTTGTAAGGAGTAAATAGGTTAATATACATTAAGCACGTACAACAGTGGGTAGCATATGTTAAGAGTCTTATCAATGTTAACTTTCCTATCCTATTCTACTACCCAAACTTCTAAAACTTTAATAAACACATATAAATAGAGAAAATTTTGGTGTATCTGTAGTTGTGAGGCATAGTGGGAAAAAAAAAAAACAAAAACGGTAGATAGGAAGGCTTGTTACATAAGCTAAGATTCCACAGGATCTCCTGACACTCCATGGGAAGAAAATGTAAGGTCTACATGGGAAACTGCTGGGTCACCATGCCAGGAAGCACAGGAGTTTGTCTCACCTGCCATGCCAAGAAACAACTAATGACATGACGAGAGGACATTTGGCCACCTGGAAAAAAACCAGCACGTCCCAGGGTCACTGGGGAGGATGCTGTCACTGAAAATGAATGCAGAACCAAGAATTACATAAATGTCAGATGAAAATGAACATAAGAGGTAACTCTCCAACAAAGCAAAGAACTTCCGTGTAGGGAAAATAGTAACAAAACAAAATTTTAAAGGACTTTTCAAAGGTATAGTTGAAATCCTCTGAAAAATGAGTACAAAATTTCCTCAGTGAGAATAAGAAATTTTTAAAAAGGGTAATTTCTTTGAAGAACCAATCACAAACTTTAAAATTAAAAATATAATTGATGTATTTAGCAACAGAGTAGACATAACTAGAGAGAAAATTAGAGAACTGGAAGGTTAATCTGCAGCAATTTTCCAGGATTCAGAACAGAGAGATAGAAAGCAGAAAATATGGAATGAATATGTAGGTTAAAAGGTACGATGAGAGATGGGAGCATATGTCCCCACAAGACTGTTATTAGTCACAAATTAATAAGTTTTGATTCTTATCAATTATAATGGTAAAATAGTGATGGAAGGCACCATCCTTAATCATGTGGTCAAAGTTAATATTACCAGTAACAAAACAAATCAACCCTATGTCCCCTAGATAGGCACTAAGAAGGGCAAAACCTGACTTCTGTAGTATTTTTTTAAGATTTTTATTTATTTGGGGTGACTGAGTGGCTCAGTTGGTTAAGCAACTGCCTTCGCTCAGGTCATGATCCTGGAGTCTCAGGATCAAGTCCCACATCGGGCTCCCTGCTCAGCGGGGAGTCTGCTTCTCCCTCTGACCCTCCCCCATCTTGTGCTCTCAATCTCCTTCTCAAATAAATAAAATCTTAAAAAAAAAAAAACCGATTAAAGAAAAAAAAGATTTTTATTTATTTAGGGTGCCTGGGTGGCTCAGTTGGTTAAGCGACTGCCTTCGGCTCAGGTCATGATCCTGGAGTCCCGGGATCGAGTCCCACATCGGGCTCCCTGCTAAGCAGGGAGTCCGCTTCTCCCTCTGACTCTCCTCCCTCTCATGCTCTCTGTCTCTCATTCTCTCTCTCTCAAATAAATAAATAAAATCTTTAAAAAAAATTAAAAAAAAAAAATTTTATTTATTTATTTACTTATTTGAGAGAGAGAGAAAAAGAGCATGAACAGGAGGAGCAGAAGGAGAAGGAGAAGCAGGCTCCCTGCTGAGCACGAGCCCAACGCACGGGGCTAGATCCCAGGACTCTGAGATCATGACCTGAGCTGAAGTCAGCTGCTTAACCAACTGAGCCACCCAGGCACCCCACTTCTGTGGTATTCTTGACAAAGATGTTTAACTTCAATCTATTCAAGAGAAAACACCAGACAAATCTAAATTGAAAGATTCTTTACAAAATAATTGGCCTGAATTCTTCTAAAGTGTCAAGGTCATGAAAGGCAAAAAAAATCCAAGGAACTGTCAGACTGAAGGAGTCAGGGAGATGTGCCAATCAGTAAAATGCTAAATCCTGTAAATCCTATAATTAGATCCTGGACCAGAAAAAGGACGTTGGTGGGAAAACTGATGAAATTCAAATAAGGGCTGTAGATTAGTTAATAGTCGCATTAGTGTCAATTTCCTGATTTTGAGAATCCTAGTATCATTGCATAAGATGTTAACATTTAGAGAAAGCGGGATAAAGGGTATATTAAAATTGTATGTTACAATTTTTTGCAACTTTTCTGTGCATCTAAAATTTTATCAAAATAATTTTTTTTAAAAAATCACTTAGAATAGTGCCTAATACAGAATAAGCACTCAATAGATGGTTATTGTTGTTATAGTTATTTTTGAAAGTCACATTTGAGAGTATCCCCTGCATCCATGGTTCCTAACCTGTGGGTAATTTTCTGAAAATTCACCTGCACACCAAATATTCTCTTTAAATAGAATATGTCTTCTAGGGGCGCCTGGATGGCTCAGACAGTGAAGTGTCTGCCTTTGGCTCGGGTCATGATCCTGGAGTCCTGGGATCGAGCCCCACATCGGGCTCCCTGCTTAGCAGGGAGCCTGCTTCTCCCTCCCCCACCCCCGCTTCCCTGCTCCTGCTCTATCTCAAATACATAAATAAAATCTTTAAAAAAAAAAGAATATGTCTTCTACATTTACATAATATTTTTCAGAAGTAGATAAGTGCATTTGAAGACTAATAAAATGTACACATTAAAAAATATAGGTATAAAAAATATATAGGTATAAGTCAATGGACACTTGGGCTGTTTCCATAATTTGGCTATTGTAAATAATGCTACGATAACATCAAGGTGCATGTATCCCTTTAATTAGTATTTTTGTATTCTTTTGGTAAATACCTAGTAGTACAATTGCTGGATTGCATAATAGTTCTATTTTTAACTTTTTAAGGAACCCCCATACTGTTTTCCAAAGTGGCTGCACCAGTTTGCATTCCCACCAACAGTATAAGAGGGTTCCCCTTTCTGCACATCCTCACCAACACCTGTTGTTTCACATGTTGTTGATTTTAGCCATTCTGACATGTGAAGTAGTTTTCATTTGTGTTTCCCTGATGACCAGTGATGTTGAGCATCTTTTCACGTGTCTGTTGGCCATCTGTATGACTGATGAATGGATAAAGAAGATGTGGTATATATATACAATGGAATATTACTCAGCCATAAGAAGATAGAAATCTTGCCATTTGCAATAACATGGATGGAGCTAGAAAGTATTATGCTAAGCAAAATAAGTCAGTCAGAAAAAGACAAATACCATGTGATTTCACTCATATGTGGAATTTAAGAAACAAAACAAGCAAAGGGGAAAAAAGGGGGGGGCAAACCAAAAAAAATGACTCTTAACTACAGAGAACAAACTGATGATTACCAGAGGGGAGGTAATACCTTGCTGCACTATCTCAGCCCCTGTAGTTCCTATGCAACTAAAGGTTGTTGGTGAGGATGGGTTAAATATCTAATGGGGATGAAGGAGAGCCCTTGTTGTGATGTAGAGATATGTTGAATCACCATATTGTACACAAGAAACTATTATTACATTGTATGTTAACTAACTGGAAATTAAAAAAAGAACTTAAAATATATATATATATAGGTATAATATTTTATACTTTTCCAATCAAGAGTGAATTTTTTTCCCAGCCCCTTGTATGTGGGCTGTCCCTGTTCCTTACTTTGACCAATAAATATATCATAATAAAATGGAAACTCCCAAAGAAAAAAAGATCCTAAAGCCATCAGAGACAAACAGATTGATGGGGAAAGGATGACAATTAGTCTGACAGCTGACTTCCAAATACCAATAATGTAAACCTGAAAACAGTGAAATAATATCTTCATCAGGCTAAAAAAATCTGTTAACTTGGAAAATTACCTTGAAAACATCTTTCAAAAACAGGGAAAAACAGACATTTTAAGACAAATGAAAGATGAGAGTCTGACACTAGGTACCATCACTAAGTGAAAATCAAAAGAATAGGGGCGCCTCGGTGGCTCAGACCGTTAAGCATTTGCCTTCAGCTCGGGTCCTGGGATCAGGCCCCACGTCTGGCTCCTGGCTCAGCGGGGAGCCTGCTTCTCCCTCTCCCTCTGCCTCTCCCCCTGCTCATGCTCGCTCTCTCTCTGTATCTCTGTGTCTCGAATGAATAAACAAAATCTTAAAAAAAAAAATCAAAAGAATATATGTCAGGTGAAGGAGAGTGATCTGAACATAAGAAGGAACAAAGAAAGGGCGGAGCAAGATGGCGGAGGAGTAGGAGACCTAGATTTCGTCTGGGCTCAGGAATTCAGCTGAATAGGGATCAAACCATTCTGAACACCTACGAGCTCAACAGGAGATCGAAGAGGAGAGTAGCAACAACTCTCTGAACAGAGAAGCGACCACTTACTGGAAGGTAGGACGTGTGGAGAAGTGAATCCGAGGCGATATTCGGGAGGATAGACGGCGGGGGAGGGGGCCTCTGTTGGCCGCTTCTGGCAAGTGCTAGAGCCGCGGAGCACAAAATCGGACCTTTTAGAAGCCGGCTCCGCTGAGGGACTCGCTGCAGTGGCTAAGCGGGGGGCGGAACCCTCGCGGGACAGTGTGGTCTCAGGAGGCTCGGGGTCACAGAAAGACCGGGGGTGCCTGAGTGCGGCAGAGCTCCCAGGGATCGGAGTGGTGAAGCCAGCTGCAGAGACGGAGCCGAGGCGCGGGCTCTCAGCTCGGGGTGGCCATAAACTGTGATCCGCGGCCCAGTCGGGCTACTGCTCCTCCAGCAGGAACCCAACAAGCGGCAGAGCCGGGGAGACTCCCCTTCCTCCCCTGGGAGGAGCGGCGTGGGAACGCACCGCAGGGATCTGCTGGGTTTGGAGACTCCACATGGGGTCGGGTGCCAGAGATAGAAACGCTCGGTCACAGGCCGGGTGAGCACAGAGTGCGGCCGGAGACTGGGGAGACGGGAGTGACTGCTTTTCTCTGGGGGCGCACTGAGGAGCGGGGCCCCGAGTTCTCAGCTCCTCTGGGCAGAGACTGGGAGGCCACCATTTTCACCCTGGTCCTCCAAAGCTGTACCGAGAGCTTGCAGGGAACAAAAGCTCCTGAGAGCAAACCCTAGCAGAGTATTTAGCCCGGACCGACAAGAGCGGGGCAATTCCGCCTCCGGCAAAGAAATTTGGAAACCACGGCAACAGGCCCCTCCCCCAGAAAATCGGCATGAACAGCAAGCAAGCCAAGACCAAGTTTACCGATCAAGGAGAACGGGAGAACTCCAGCGCTAGGGGAATACTGCACATAGAATTCATGGCTTTTTTTTTACCATGATTCATTAGTTCATCAAAGTTAATTTTTTTAACTGTTTTTTTTATTTTTCTTTTTCCCTTTTTCAACCATCTTATCAATCCCTTTTTTAAAAAAAATATTTTTTATTTTTCATTTTTAGAGTCATATTTTATCCCTTCATAGTACTTACCCTTATTTTTGGCATATATATATATGTTGTTCTCTCTTTAAAATTTTGAGATACAGTTTCTTCTAACAGATCAAAATATACCCTAAATCACTAGTGTATGGCTTTGTTCTAGTCTCCTGCCTGATCACATTCTCTCCCTTTTTTCTTTTTTTTTTTAAATCTTCTTCTTTCTTTTTTCAAACAACTTATCAATTCCTTTTATAAAATCTTTTATAATTTTCATCTTTACAGTCATCTTCCATCCCTTCATTGTATCAACCCTTATTTTGTACATATATGTCTTTCTTCCTTTAAAATTTTAGGAGGCACTTTTTTCTAACAGACCAAAATACGCCCAAAATCTAGTGTGTGGCACTGATCTATGCACTAGCCTGATCATATTTGATCATATTCTGCTTTTTTTGTATTGTTGTTTATGTTTTTATCTTTTTTTTCTTTTTTTTTCTCTTTCTTTTTTCTTTCTTTCCCTTTCTTTTCCCCTGGTTTCAGGTCTTTTCTGATTTGTATACAGTATATTTGCTGGGGACGTTGTTAACCTGTTAGGATTTTGTTCTCTCATTCATCTATTCACCTCTGGACAAAATGACAAGACGAAAAAATTCACCTCAGCAAAAAGAACAAGAGGTAGTACCGTCAGCCAGGGACCTACTCAATACAGACATTAGTATGATGTCGGACCTAGAGTTCAGAATCATGACTTTAAAGATACTAGCTGGGCTTGAAAAAAGCGTGGAAGTTATTAGAGAAACCCTTTCAGGAGAAATAAAAGAACTAAAATCTAACCAAGTCGAAATCAAAAAGGCTATTGATGAGGTGCAATCAAAAATGGGGGTACTAACTGCTAGGATAAATGAGGCAGAAGAGAGGATCAGCGATATAGAAGACCAAATGATGGAAAATAAAGAGGCTAAGAAAAAGAGAGATAAACAACTACAGGATCACGAGGGCAGAATTCGAGAGATAAGTGATACGATAAGATGAAACAACATTAGAATAATTGGGATCCCAGAAGAAGAAGAAAGAGAGAGAGGGGCAGAAGGTATATTGGAGCAAATAATAGCAGAGAACTTCCCGAATGTGAGGAAGAAAACAGGCATCAAAATCCAGGAGGCAAAGAGAACCTCTCTCAAAATCGATAACAATAGGTCAACACCCCGACATCTAATAGTAAAACTTACGAGTCTCAGAGACAAAGAGAAAATCCTGAAAGCAGCTCGGGAGAAGAGATATGTAACCTACAATGGTAGAAATATTAGACTGGCAACAGACCTATCCACAGAGACCTGGCAGGCCAGAAAGGACTGGCAAGATATCTTCAGAGCACGAAACGAGAAAAATATGCAGCCAAGAATACTATATCCAGCTAGGCTGTCGTTGAAAATAGAAGGAGAGATAAAAAGCTTCCAGGACAAACAAAAACTAAAGGAATTTGCAAACACGAAACCAGCCCTCCAAGAAATATTGAAAGGGGTCCTCTAAGCAAAGAGAGAGCCTAAAAGCAGCATAGATCAGAAAGGAACACAGACAATATACAGTCACAGTCACCTTACAGGCCATACAATGGCACTAAATTCATACCTTTCAATAGTTACCCTGAATGTAAATGGGCTAAATGCCCCAATCAAAAGACATAGGCTATCAGATTGGATTAGAAATCAAGACCCAACAATATGATGTCTGCAAGAGACTCATTTTAGACCCAAAGACACCCCCACATTGAAAGGGAGGGGGTGGAAAACCATTTACCATGCTAATGGACACCAAAAGAAAGCTGGGGTGGCAATCCTTATATCAGACAAATTAGATTTTAAAACAAAGACTGTAATAAGAGATGAGGAAGGACACTATATCCTACTTAAAGGGTCTATCCAACAAGAAGATCTAATAATTGTAAATATCTATGCCCCGAACATGGGAGCAGCCAATTATATAAGGCAATTAATAACAAAAGAAAAGAAACACATTGACAACAATACAATAATAGTGGGGGACTTTAACCCCCCCCGACTGAAATGGACAGATCATCTAAGCAAA
Organism: Zalophus californianus; assembly: GCF_009762305.2. NCBI lineage: Eukaryota > Metazoa > Chordata > Mammalia > Carnivora > Otariidae > Zalophus > Zalophus californianus. Next base: position 24,814,594 of record NC_045602.1, read on the forward strand.
AGATCAACAAGGAAATAAAGACTTTAAATGACACACTGGACCAATGGACTTCACAGACATATTCAGAACATTCCATCCCAAAGCAACGCAATACACATTCTTCTCTAGTGCCCATGGAACATTCTCCAGAATTGATCACATCCTAGGTCACAAATCAGGTCTCAACCGGTACCAAAAGATTGGGATTATTCCCTGCATATTTTCAGACCACAATGCTTTGAAACTAGAACTCAATCACAAGAGGAAAGTCGGAAAGAACTCAAATACATGGAGGCTAAAGAGCATCCTACTAAAGAATGAATGGGTCAAACAGGAAATTAAAGAAGAATTAAAAAAATTCATGGAAACCAATGAAAATGAAAACACAACTGTTCAAAATCTTTGGGATACAGCAAAGGCAGTCCTGAGAGGAAAGTATATAGCAAGACAAGCCTTTCTCAAGAAACAAGAAAGGTCTCAAATACACAACCTAACCCTACACGTAAAGGAGCTGGAGAAAGAATAGCAAATAAAGCCTAAACCCAGCAGGAGAAGAGAAATCATAAAGATCAGAGCAGAAATCAATGAACTAAAAACCAAAAGAACAGCAGAACAGATCCACGAAACTAGGAGCTGGTTCTTTAAAGAATTAACAAGATTGATAAACCCCTGGCCAGACTTCTCAAAAAGAAAAGAGAAATGACCCAAATCAAGAAAATCATGAATGAAAGAGGAGAGATCACAACCAACACCAAAGAAATACAAACAATTATAAGAACATATTATGAGCAACTCTATGCCAGCAAATTAGATAACCTGGAAGAAATGGGTGCTTTCCTAGAGATGTATCAACTACCAAAATTGAACCAGGAAGAAATAGAAAACCTGACAGACCTATAGCCACTAAGGAAATTGAAGCAGTCATCAAAAATCTCAGAAGAAACAAAAGCCCAGGGCCAGATGGCTTCCCAGGGGAATTCTATCAGACATTTAAAGAAGAATTAATACCTATTCTCCTGAAACTGTTCCAAAAAATAGAAATGGAAGGAAAACTTCCAAACTCGTTTTATGAGGCCAGCATTACCTTGATCCCAAAACCAGACAAAGACCCCATCAAAAAGGAGAATTACAGACCAACATCCTTGATGAACATGGATGCAAAAATTCTCACCAAAATACTAGCCAATAGGATCCAACAGTACATTAAAAGGATTATTCACCACGACCAAGTGGGATTTATCCCTGGGCTGCAAGGATGGTTCAACATCCGCAAATCAGTCAACGTGATACAATACATTAACAAAAGAAAGAACAAGAATCATATGATCCTCTCAATAGATGCAGAAAAAGCATTTGACAAAGTACAGCATCCTTTCTTGATCAAAACTCTTCAGAGTATAGGGATAGAGGGTACATACCTCAATATCATAAAAGCCATCTATGAAAAACCTACAGCCACTATCATTCTCAATGGAGAAAAGCTGAGAGCTTTTCCCCTACGGTTAGGAATGCGGCAGGGATGTCCACTATCACCGCTGCTATTCAACATAGTAATAGAAGTCCTAGCCACAGCAATCAGACAACAAAAAGAAATCAAAGGCATCCAAATCGGCAAAGAGGAAGTCAAACTCTCACTCTTTGCAGATGAGATGATACTGTATGTGGAAAACCCAAAAGACTCCACCCCAAAACTGCTAGAACTCATACAGGAATTCAGTAAAGTAGCAGGACATAAAATCAATGCACAGAAATCAGTGGCATTCCTATACACCACCACCAAGACAGAAGAGAGACAAATCAAGGAGTCGATCCCAATTACAATTGCACCCAAAACCATAAGATATCTAGGAATAAATTTAACCAAAGACGCAAAGGATCTGTACTCAGAAAACTATAAAATACTCATGAAAGAAATTGAAGAAGACACAAAGAAATGGAAAAACGTTCCATGCTCATGGATTGGGAGAAACAACATTGTGAAGATGTCAATGCTACCTAGGGCAATCTACACATTCAATGCAATCCCCATCAAAATACCATCCACTTTGGGCGCCTGGGTGGCTCAGATGGTTAAGCGTCTGCCTTCGGCTCGGGTCATGATCCCAGGGTCCTGGGATCGAGTCCCACATCGGGCTCCCTGCTCCTTGGGAGCCTGCTTCTCCCTCTGCTTCTCTCTCTCTCATGAATAAATAAATAAATCTTTAAAAAAAAAAAAAATACCATCCACTTTTTTCAAAGAAATGGAACAAATAATCCTAAAATTTATATGGAACCAGAAGAACCCCGAATAGCCAGAGGAATATTGAAAAAGAAAAGCAAAGCCGGCGGCATCACAATTCCGGACTTCTAGCTCTATTACAAAGCTGTCATCATCAAGACAGTATGATACTGGCACAAAAACAGACACATAGATCAATGGAACAGAATCGAGAGCCCAGAAATGGACCCTCAACTCTATGGTCAACTTATCTTTGACAAAGCAGGAAAGAATGTCCAATGGTAAAAAGACAGTCTCTTCAACAAATGGTGTTGGGAAAATTGGACAGCCACATGCAGAAGAATGAAACTGGACCATTTCCTTACACCACACACAAAAACAGACTCCAAATGGTTGAAAGACCTAAACGTGAGACAGGAGTCCATCAAAATCCTAAAGGAGAACACAAGTAGCAACCTCTTCGACCTCAGCCACAGCAACTTCTTCCTAGAAACATTGCCAAAGGCAAGGGAAGCAAGAGCAAAAATGAACTACTGGGATTTCATCAAGATAAAAAGCTTTTGCACAGCAAAAGAAACAGTCCACAAAACCAAAAGACAACCGACAGAATGGGAGAAAATATTTGCAAATGACATATCAGATAAAGGGCTAGTATCCAAAATCTATAAAGAACTTATCAAACTCAACACCCAAAGAACAAATAATCCAATCAAGAAATGGGCAGAAGACATGAACAGACATTTCTCCAAAGAAGACATCCAAATGGCCAACAGACACATGAAAAACTGCTCAACATCGCTCGGCATCAGGGAAATCCAAATCAAAACCTCAATGAGATACCACCTCACACCAGTCAGAATGGCTAAAATTAACAAGTCAGGAAACGACAGATGTCGGCGGGGATGTGGAGAAAGGGGAACCCTCCTACACTGTTGGTGGGAATGCAAGCTGGTGCAACCCCTCTGGAAAACAGTATGGAGGTTCCTCAAACAGTTGAAAATAGAGCTACCATAAGATCCAGCAATTGCACTACTGGGTATTTACCCCAAAGATACAAATGTAGGGATCCGAAGGGGTACGTGCACCCCAATGTTTATAGCAGCAATGTCCACAATAGCCAAACTATGGAAAGAGCCAAGATGTCCATCGACAGATGAATGGATAAAGAAGAGGTGGTATATACACACAATGGAATATTATGCAGCCATCAAAAGGAATGAGATCTTGCCATTTGCAACGACGTGGATGGAACTGGAGGGTGTTATGCTGAGTGAGATAAGTCAATCAGAGAAAGACATGGATCATTTGACCTCAATGATATGAGGAATTCTTAATCTCAGGAAACAAACTGAGTGTTGCTGGAGTGGTGGGAGGTGGGAGGGATGGGGTGGCTGGGTGATAGACATTGGGGAGGGTATGTGCTATGGTGAGCGCTGTGAATTGTGCAAGCCTGTTGAATCACAGATCTGTACTTCTGAAACAAATAATGCAACATATGTTAAGAAAAAAGAAAAAGAAGAAGATAGCAGGAGAGGAAGAATGAAGGGGAGTAAGTCAGAGGGGGAGACGAACCATGAGAGACGATGGACTCTGAAAAACAAACCGAGGGTTCTAGAGGGGAGGAGGGCAGGGGTATGGGTTAGCCTGGTGATGGGTATTAAAGAGGGCACATTCTGCATGGAGCACTGGGTGTTATGCACAAACATGAATCATGGAACACTACATCAAAAACTATTGATGTAATATATGGTGATTAACATAACAATAAAAAAATTTTTTTAAAAAGGAACAAAGAGCACAGATATGGTAAGTATAGAGATAAATCTAAAAACAAATATGGTGTGTATGATACATTTACATCTTGTGGTATCAAAAATAAAAAAGAATAACAAATTCATAACAAAACAAATAAGTCAAGGGAGAGGTGAGCAAAGTTAAACTGTTCTAAGGTCCTCTTATTTTTGTTCTAAATGAGATCAAAGATCTTGATATGCTTTAGATTTGATAAGTTAGGTGCATGTTAACATTTCTAGGGAAATGACTAAAAATACAAAGAGAAGAAAAAGTGGAATGAGAAACTACAATCGAAAGGAATGAAAAGAGAGAAAAAAATAAGGGCAAGGCAAGTAATATGATAGCAGTAACTGAAATTGTAGAAATATATCCAAATAAATTGGTGCTTACAATAAATGCAAATGGACTAAAATATTACAGTAAGAGACAAAGATTCTCAAACTCAATAAGATAACTTATTTATAACACTGTATATCAGTAGAGAACGGATAAGTTTTTTAATAAATATTACTGAAATAATTATCATCTCTATGGGAAAAAAGGAAATTGAAACTCAAACCTCCCACCACATAGAAATTCAATTCTAGTTGGGTTAAAGACATAATAGTGAAAAGCAAAGTTTTCAAAGACAGTACAGGAGGTTATTTGTATGTTCTCAGGGTAAGGAAGGAATTCTTGAAAATAGCACAAAAGCAAAATCATAAAAGACAAAATTTATAAATCAACCATATAAAATTGAATAACTTTTGATCATCAAAACACACTATAAAGGAAGTGAAATGATAAGCCTGCAGTTTATAACTCATATAAATTGAACAAAAGATTTAGAGGCCATATATATTTAACTTCAAACAGCAATAAGAGATAAGAATAGAGTAGAGAAATGGGGAAACTACTGAATGGGCACTGCATAAAAGAAAGCAGATTGCAATGGCTAACAAATAAAAAGATGGTCAACTACACTGGTAACCAGAAAGGTACAAAATAAATCATAACAAGATACCATTTCAGAGCCACCCTGTTGGAAAGCATTTAAAAATCTCTTAATTCCACATGGATGGACTTGGAGCAACAGAATGCTTTCATAGTGCTAGCTGGGGTGTAAATTATTACAACCACCACAGAAAACAATTTGGCATTATATAAAGATGTTCATATCCTATGATTTAGTATATGCATGTGGTCCAGGGTACATGTGCTCAGATATTCATAGAAGCACTGTTTGAGATAGTAAAAAATGTCCATAAGCCATTAAATAAATAAGTATGGGATATTTTTACAACAATTATAGATAATATTTATATAGTGTTTATTATATACCAGCTACTGTTATAAACACTATCAGATTTTTAACTCATTCATAATACCCCTGTGAGGTAGGTGTTATTATGCTCACATTACAGATAAGGAAACTGAAGTACAGAGTTTAAACAATTTTCCCACTGTCACGTAGTTAAAAAATTGTAGACCTAGGATTGGAACAAAGACAGCAGGATGCTAGCAGCTGTGTGTTCTTTCCTTTACACTGGATTTGGGGTACTTACATGCTCATTGTATTTTTATTTTGTATCTCATACATATTTTATAGATATAATTTTGTACATACTCAATATCTAATAAAAATCATTTTAAATCTGTTTATAAATAAGATACAGAGAGGAAAAAAATCAAAAAAGCTTATCTATAAGTCTAAGTAAGTACTGACTATAAAAGAAAAAAGTTCTTAATAAAAATATGAACCCAAAATTCTAGTCAATAGCAACATGGGGTTTAGATAAAGGGGCGGCAAATAAAGAAATGCTTTTCAGTCATATTCAGAGAAAGAATCTAAATACTAATTAACTCTACAATTCACTAAAAAAATATGCATTCATGTATCATGTCAGAATGGAAGACCTAGAAAACTTGAAATAAAGTGCATAACTTGCTTCCAATCAGTGGAGGAAATTTTTCAAGAATAAAATGTTAAAAAGAAGAAGAAGAAGAAGAAAATGTAGCAGCATAACCATGTGATTAAAAACTGGAAGAAAATAACAAGAGAGAACTGAAATGACGCAGGGAAGCAGAAAATAGGAAGGATAAGCTTTAAAAAAGGCATTTCCAATTAGATACCTTACAGACTATCTTCCTTTTAACACGTGTACATGTATAACTTTAATAAAAGTTAAAATTAAAGAATATGATTATTTCCAAAACTGCTCAAAAGGCACTTGATACAACTCAATACCTATTTATGATTCTTAAGACTTTCAGCAAATAAGAAATAGACATTTAAGTCCTTAACTTGGTAGAAACACCTATCAATATCATACAAGACAAGAATGTTCATTATCACTGATATTATTTAACAAAGTGCCAGAAAAGAAAAACCACAAGAAAGAAATAGAAGTTATAGAAAAAAGAAAAGGAAATAAAACTGTCATTACCCACAGATAAGATTATATACCTAGAAAACTGAAGAAAATCAAGGAAAAAGCAACTGGAACCCATTAGAGAGTTCAGCAAAGTAACCAAATGCAAAACCACTACATAAAAATCAATGGCTTGTCTATAAACTAGTATTTGTCAATTAAAAATACTTTAGAAGAGATATCTTTTGTCATGAGAAAAACAAAAGCTACCTATTAATAAAAATAACAAAATATGCAAAACCGGGACACTGGGTGGCTCGGTCGGTTAAGCGTCTGCCTATGGCTCAGGTCATGATCCCAGAGTCCTGGGATCGAGTCCCATATTGGGAGCCTGCTTCTCCCTCTGCCTGCCACTCCCCCTGCTTGTACTCTCTCTTCCTCTCTCTCTGACAAATAAATAAAATCTTAAAAAAAAAAAAATATGCAAAACCTTTTACAAAAAACATCATAGAACGTTACTGAAAGACATTTTTTTAAAGACATAAATAAAGACTAATCATGTTTACGGATGAGAGATTTAATATTGTATTTCATTTCTCCCCAAAACAATACTCAATTCCAACCAGAATTTCAATGTGACTATATCATTCAGGGACCCAGCAGGAAACAAACAGCACATTCAGATTAGGATGATTTCGGAAGGTTTTAATAAAAAGAGCTACTTTTACACATGATATAGGTAGGGCCTGGGGAAATCACAAGGAAAAGTGCCATTCATATGCCAGAGCAAGCGACAATGGGGCCATTACCACCCCCAGACCTGAAGAAGCAAAGAGAGACAGCAATTAGCAGAATCCAGAAGACAGAAAAAGGAAGAGAACCCAAAATCCAGAAGGAAGGAGTTGGGAGAAGAGGAATTTATATGGGAATTTAATAAATAACAGAGGTGGCATTTCAAATAAGAAGAGAAAAGATGGATTACTCAAAAAATGGTGTTAGAGCAGCAGGCTCTCTCTTTAGGGAGGAGGAACAGTTAGATAGCTATGTCATACAAATAACTTCTCAATGGAATAAATACCTAAAAGTAAAGTAGAAAGCTATAAAAAGAAAAAGGAAGTATAATATTTATTCATATAGGTAAATCTGACTTTTCCAAATGCTATATATTAAAATACAGTATTAAATAATTACAAGAAATAGAGATAAAATATTTTCAAGTATTAACAAACGAGTAGTATCCAAAATATACAAAGAACTTCTAGAAATCAATAAGAAAAGGATGAACTAATAGAAAAACAGTCTGGAATATGAATAGTTCATAGAAGATTTACAAATGAGTAATAAACAGAAAATGCTCAATCTTGCTAATAGGCAGGAAAACATAAATTTAAATGATGCTATTTTTAATTCATCAGATAATCCAAATGTTAAGTGTTATAATATCAAGTGTAGGAAACAGGTACTATTTGCACTGCTGGTGGAAGTAAAAATCAATATAACCACATTAGTGGTCAACTGACCATATCTGTTAAACTAAAAACATGCCAAAAAAAAAAAAAAAACAACCTAAAAACATGCTTATCTATTAACCCTTCTTATTCCATTATGTGTCTTAGACATTACTTATGAGATTTGTTTCTATAAGAAACACTTATAAGACATTTGCAAAAAAAGAAGCAAACACAAAGATGTCCCTTATGGCATTGTCGTAGGTGAAAAAGCCTGAGAACAAGCAAACCTGTGTATTCATCTATCAATGGGAGAATGATCAGATAACCAACCAGTCATACATTCACACTGGAATACCACGCAGCACTTAAAAGTGATGCTCTAGGTCTGTATGCAACAACACAGACAGATTCCAAGATATGTGGTTGAGTTTTAAAAAAACAAATTACAGAAAAATACAAATAATATACCATTTGTATTAAATACACAATCATAAAATATGCACACACAGGAAATGTTTGTGGGGAATACAAATCAAAGTTAAAACAACATCGGATATTGTTCTGGCCAATGAGAGACAAACTGCAGTCGGCTGGGGAATTCAGGAATGGTGTTTATTTTTATATTATCGGTATCACTTCCTCTTGATGCGTCCCCATTCCTTAGCTGCAAGGGAAGCTGGACAATGTAGTGTTTATCCGGACACGGGGCTGTTGTTAGGAGGAACCTCACAGTGTTTCTCCAATACCTGCGACCCCAAGCAGTCACAGCAGACTCCTCATCCGCCTCCTCACACTGCTCCTCTCCTGTGCTCCCCATCCACACCACCCATCTAATTCCCATGCATGGGCCTCATCACTGACTCCTTCTCCTCAAATCTCACACAGGAAGTCACCTCGTCTTTCCATCACATTTCACACTTGTCCACTTCCCTGTGTCACCAGGCCCACGACCCTTCACCCAGACAGCTGCTAGGCTGCTCTATGGTCTCCTGACCCCTCTGTGCTAGTCTCTGCAATCAGCCAGAGGGATCGTTCTAAAAGGCAAAACAGATCATGAAATGGTCTTCCACTGTCTTTAGGATAAAGAGCAAATTTCCTACCGTGGCTTACAAGTCCCCCTAACTCTCTTCAGTGTCACTTATCAACACTCCCTCCTCCTCGTTTCACAGCCATTCTGAACTCCTTTTCCATTCCTTCTCATAAAATCAAGAATTTTTACAGGTTTTTCCCCCCTCACCTGGAATACTCCCCATTCACACCCTGTGTCTAAACAGTACTTAGACCATCTCCAGGGCTCAACCTAGAAACATTTTCCTCTGAAGGGTCTTCCCTACTTCATGCGTCCTATTAGAGGACGGGGGTGTTATTGATCAGCTTCCCCCCAGTAACAAACAGCCATAAAATCTCAGCTCATGAAAACCAGCAACAACTTCTACTCACACCTGGTAGACATCACATCCTCTCACATTCTGGTTTTTTTTTTTTAGAGGCAGGGAGGGGCAGAGGGAGGGAGAGAGGGAATCCTAAGCAGGCTCCATGCCCAGCAACGAGCCCGACATGGGACTCCATCTCACGACCCTGAGATCCGGGCCGGAGCCGAAACCAGGAGTCAGATGCCTCACCGACTGAGCCACCCGGGTGCTCCTCCTCTCACATTCTGTTGATCAAAGTATGTCACGTGGCCAAGCCTGCCGTCATTGGATTGGGGATGTATACTCCTCCCACAGTGAGACACCGTAAGTCACACGGAAATGGGGAGGGCTGCTGAATCCTTTAATAAGGAAGTGAGGAGAAAAGGATACAATCTACCACAACGATGATGATGACAGTGGTAATGGCGATCACTGTTGTGTGTGTACTATGTGCTGGCTGCATGCTAAATGCATTCACATAAATTTGTCACCGTATCCCCACAACAGTAGGTATTACCCTTGCCCCCTTCGCGTAGATGAGAAAAACGAGGGGAAGAGAGTTTGGGTAACTTGCTCGTGGTCACACAGTGAGTAGTGAAAGCCTAAATTTAAAACCAATTCCAATGCTGTCTCATCATGATCCATGCTTGAAATCACTATGTATGCCTCCCCCATAGCTCCCTGCCCACTCTCAAGCTTCGCCCCTTCCCTAACATTGTAATTTCCCAGGCAGCCTCTAAAAGAAGATAAACGACTAGCACAGGGCCCAGCTTACAGTAAGGCTCAGCCAGTGTCCACAGAGTGAAGACACAGCTTCTGCAGCTCGTTCCCCTACTCTTCACTTCCCCTCAAACTTTTAGTTTCAGTTTTAGATGTTAACTCCTTCCAGAAGCTTCCTCTGATCACACAGGCTGGGCTAGAACTCCTCTTCTGTGCTCCCACAGGGACTTGTGCATAAAGCTATTCTTGTTCTCATCATACTGAACTGTAATGATCTTCGTGACTCTTAAAAGCAGGGACTGCATCCCGTTCACGTTTACCTCCAGAATCCCTGGAGAAGCCCAATCTCAAGGGCTTAATAAATATTTGATGAATGAATACATGAATATATGAATGAATAAATGATAAGAAGGCACCAAGACCACCTTGGAATACTTATACCCAGGTCCAGGCCTAGCTAAGAAGCTAACACATCATTCTCTAAGATGGAACTCTTGTATCCACTGTCTTCTCTTACCTCCTCACCCTCAGAACCTATTTGTTTCCTGCTGGTCCTCAAATCCACAACAGTACCTTCCACATCTCAGGCCCTTTCCAATTGTTGGGACAGGGTGCTTTCTCTTGGGTGAGTATTCTAGGCCTAAGGGAGGCGGACTGGTGGAGGACAGATGGGAACTTCCCAGTGGCTGCCTACTTCACAGAAGCCTATCTCCATCATAAGGAAGGTCTTCCTTCCCCAGACACATGCCAAAAGGCACAGATCTGCGTATGGACCTAATTACTGCCAGCCCCATGCAGGACTCCTTGAGAAGCCACTGAGATGCTCAGGGGAGAGTAAGAACAGAAGCAGGTCTGGGAAATGCTCCAGGCAGGCTCCCGACTAGCCTGGACCTTGTGCTCCAGGCAATCTGGTCTAAAACAGAACTGTGAACCCAGCATCTTTTCTTGCCAATGCCCATGGCTCCCCGGGTCTGAAACCTTCTTTCTCTTCCTCTGTTCCTCTCCTTCCCTCTTACCCATGGTTAGTCGCCTTGAAGCAGAGTTGTTATACTATCCAGATGGGAACTATGACATTCGCTCACTTTCTTAAGGGCCTGCTCTGCACACCAGGCAGTGAAGTCAGTCTCCTTCCTATCATCAACACCATGCCCTTATAGCGCCCACAGCCTAGCGTGGGAGTGAGACAAGACACAAGTCATCCGACTGGAAGCAGAAAATAAGTACACACCGGAAGGTCAAAAACAAAGATCAGTGGGATGCTGGATGGAAAACAGTAAGTCGTAAAGCACCTACTCACAATGGAATTGTCAGAGAAGGATGTTTTAAGGCCTTCATGTTTAAACTGAAACCTGAAGTATGAAAAGAAACCAGCCAGGCCAACACAGGGAAAGAACACACATGCCAAGCTGAGGGGACAGTACATACAAAGGTCTGACAAAGTTCACTGTGTTCCAGAAACCAAAAGAAAGCAGGTGGCTGGAACACGTGGGCCGCGGGGAGACATGGTGCGAGATGAGGCTATGCGGACAGGCAGAGGTGGGTCCTGGACAGCCTTGCGGGCCATGGTGAGGAATGTGGATGGGGAACCTCTAAAAGGTTTTCAGTAGGGTAGAGATTGTCTGCTTTCCATTTCAAGACCTTCATCTGGCCACTGTAGAATAAAGTAGGAGGAGACCACAGCATTGTCAAAAAGATAAATGGTGGTGGTAGACAAGACCAGGGAAGGGGCCATGGAGACAGAAAAGTGGATAGATTTCATATGTAATATGGATTTAAACGTGTTTCATGTGTGGTATCTACAGACATCCAAGTGAAACTGTCATGCAGGCAGCTGGATCTTAGAAGAGTTCATGCTAAAGGTATAATCTGAGAGTCAGCAGCATACTGATGGGGTCTTAAGCTAAGGGGACAGAGGATATCCCCCAGGGAGACAAAGCCCAGGATCAAGCCCTAAGAACACCAATATTAAGAAGTCAGGAAGAAGAGGAGCTGGTGAAGGGGGTTGAGAAGAATGGCCAGGGAGGTAAGAAGGAAATCAGGAGACTCCTGTACCACAGACACTAAGATTAAGAGGTTTCAAGTACAAATGGACTGGTAAGGCTTAATATTTCTGCTCTTATGATAACTGGAACAAAAGAGGTTCTGAATAATCGTCAGGGCTTTTTTTTCCTACCCTACCCATTGATACTTATATATTAATGAAACTAAACTCTTACATCAAAACAATTATTCTCCATTTGTGGGATTTTAAGTACTAGCCTACACAGAGGCACACTTAGGGGAACAGTGAGGATAAAAGTACATCCTTTATAAGGCCATATCTATTTGTTTATAAGTAAAACTTTTATTGCTAGGAGAGCCCTTAGAAATTATCTAGTGCCCTGCTTTATATAGTTAGCCCAGCCTGGGGACATCAATAATGAGTGTCACATGACAAAATCACTCAAGTGCTCATAATGTACCCATCTATGGTTGCTCTGAGGGATGGGGCCAGCCATCTGAGCTTCAACTAGCCCTCCAGGTGAGTTTGGGGCACACTCCAGTATGCGAACCACTGTATTACAAGAACCTTCTGGCCTGGTACTCCATTCCCAGATAACTGGTCATGCAATGGGCAGCCTGGAATAAATAAATCAAACTTGGTGTTGACAATCAGGCACAACCTAGCAAATCTTGGCAGCCACTGGCAACGGAACAAAGGGAGCCATGCTAGAATTTGTCCCAGGGCCTCGGCGGGGGGCATGGGCCCTGGAGGAAGGAGAGCAGCGCAGGGTCCTGACTCTGTTGAACCACAGCCCCTGGGTTGTAATCCCTTCTCAAGAGTTCCCTGTCTCTGTAATGCTGCTATCCCAGAGACCGTGACCAAATGGAAAGGCATTAAAATTTTAAGTCACTTCCCCCACCTGGGCCAAGAGAAGCCCTGAAAGATTTCATGGAAGTCTGACGACACCTGTACCTGTCACTGATGTACACCTCAGTCAAGACCACAGAATACAGATTATTCACCCCAAATATGGCCGCTCCATAATGAGCTCCTCCAGGGCTGCCTCCTAGTAGGGAGTAGGAAAGAGCAAGGCAGCTACTTACAACATATGTTTCCAAGAATAGCAAGGATACAGGGCGGGAAGCCTTATGCTCTCTGTACATGTTGATGGGCACACTGCTTTCACTCTGGCCCCCATTTCCTCAACTGGGCGGTCTCCAGTGCCTCTCAAAACTTTAGCATGCATAAAACTGCCTCGAAAGGGGACCAATTCATCCTGGTGTTTCCAGGACTGCAGGGGGCGCTGGGACATTGGAGTTTCAGGACTAATACCAGGACAGTCCCAGGCAAACCAGGATGAGTTGGTCACCCCTACACCTGGAGGGCTTGTTAAAACCCCACCCCGCAGGCTCTACCTCAGAGAGCTGCACTTCTAATAAGCTCCCCGAATGCACTGTTACAGACTAGATGGTGGGTGGCTCCTAAATGCCTTTCTGCAGACCAGCTGCGTTAGACATACCTGCGGAGCTTGTTACAAATACAGATTCCTAGGTTCTAGCACCCGAGAGTCTTATCATTCGGTAAAGCTGGAGCTGGGCCTGGGAGTATGTGTTTTCACAAGCTTCCTGGCGATGCCCTGCAGGGTTTTTGAATCACTGAACTACAGCATCTTGCAGGTTCCTTGCAATTCAAACATCCTACTGCATTTTAAATGTCTATGTCCACCCCCATTTAGTAAAAGCTCTCCATAAGAGGGACAGCCCCCTAGTCAACTTCTGGTGTTTGGATCTGTTATGCTGGGCATTTCCATTTCTTGCTGTGAGCAAAGGCAGCTGTTAGAAACAGCACAGGGGTCCCTGGGAGACAGGAGCACGTAGTCAGAGTGGGCGAGCACAGGCGCTTACTCATGGATGCAGCTCTCACTTGCCCCGGGGGGAGACCCAAGCCTGCGTCACGGAGCTCCAGCCACGGAGCTCCAGCAAGCTGCCCGGATATGAGCTGGTCACTGGGGCCTCATTGGGGATGAGTGTGCCCTGGTCCACATGTGTCATGCCAGGTGAAGTCCGCTGCGGGCAGAGGGGGGAGCAGTAAGTGCTTCCTGTACCCGGGGCTCAGCAGTCCTGCTGGCAGTCATGATCCAGCAGATCACAAACCACCTGCAGTGGCACGTAGCTAAGAAGTGCAAACGGGAGTGCGGCATGATGTCCAGCCCAGACCCTGTGGCCGTTGAGGCAGCCGCGGGCTCCGATCAGGACAGGTGCTGCCATCTCCTGGCCCCTGGCTCAGACTGAGCCACAGCTGTCTTTTTAGGTGGACCTGGAATCTCAAATCAGGAATTCTGGAGTGTCTGATCTAGAAAAGACCTCAGAGATCATCTAATCCCTTCTCCCCACTGTGCAGAAGAATAATCTACAAAGCAAATAAGCATCCTATGGGAAGAGGGCCCTATTTCCCTGCTACCAGACCATGTGCAGTTCACCGCTCCTGTGCTGTTGTTCTTTCAGAGTTGTTTGGGACCAGGGCAAACTCCCCCTGTAGCACGAATCAGCAGCTGGAGAGAGAGGGTGTGCCCGGCAGTGCTCTTTATTGAGCAAGGCTTGGGGACAAGTGAAATGAAAAAGAGGAAAAGGGGGAAGGTAAAGAAAAAAGAGGGAAAAGCAAAAGGAAGGAAAGGCTGGACAGATACGATCACTGAGCACCAACCTGGGCTGGAGGCTGCTGACCCCCACCTCAAGAAGCCTCTCCCTCATTCATTCATCAAACGTTTTCGGATGCCTGCTCTGCCCAAGGCATCCTGCCTGACTCCGGACTCCACGAAATAAAGAATCACTTAACCCTGTTTTCAAAGATGAGGGAAGGCAGGCAGAAAAGAAACCGTACCAAGCAACTAGCAAAGCAGAAGGTGAGGGGGGTTACGATCAACAAGACACAATCCTGTGGCCACCCAAAGGAGGAAGGGGTGTTTCGTTGGGGGAGAGGAACCAAAGAAGGCGTCACTTCACCAGGGCTCTGGAACCATGGGAGGAAGGGGTGCATGCAGAGACGGGATCTAGGACACATGGAGAAGGAAAGGAAGGAAAAGCATGAAGGGCAAAAGGAGGGAGAGTGGGTGTGGGAAACGTGGTGCTTCCATCCGGCTGAAATGCCCGGTGCAGGCAGGGCAGCGCCGGCAGCAGGTGGAGAGGGCAGGAGACGGGGAGTCCAGGGCAGAACAAACTCCCACGCAGAGTCTGCTCAGCAGACAGGAGGGGGCCCTTGCAGCATCCTAAACAAGAGAGGGCCACGTGCCTGGGGCAAAGAGAACCATCGAGCACGCTGCAGTATGAGGAAAGAGAGGGCGCCAGTCCCTGGGAAGAGAGGTCCCCCACCCACTGGGATTTTATTTTGCAATTCGACTGAAAGCACTGAACGATATGTCCCAGTGTTCATATTGCCAGGATTATATCCATCACTGACTGCTTCCTGTGTGCGCAGCGCCAGGCTTGCTCCTCCATGAGCCACCCCAGAGAACAATAATAATATCTTCTGCTTGCCACTCTCCTCCATTCGGTTCTACTGGCTAAATGATGTGTTTGCCTTGGCTCCAGACTAGTTACGGGTTATGTGTCTGATTGATCTTCACCATCAAAGTCAAAAGTAACTGTGCTGGACCGGGTGATGTACGGAAAGGTGGAATCACTCACTATGTATTGTACACCTGAAACTAATATTACGCTGCAGGTTAGCTACACTGGAATGAAAATACAAACTTAATTTTAAAAAAGAGAAAAAGGAACTGTGCTAGAGTATTTGGGTACTGTGAGGTGGGTGGTCTCAGGGTCAACCCTAAGGGGAGAAAGCCAGGGATCCCTTACTCAGAAGGAAAGCCCTGTTCGAACTATACACTGAAGACGCGGATGTCCCTGACTCCCTCCCCTCCCCAGCCCTTGTAAAACAGTGACATCGGACCATGAGGGCTATTAACAAGCACCTCGGAATGTACAGAGGGATGATGAAGGAAGCCTCACATTGCTGTCGCTCAGGGCCCCACCCACAACAACAGATTCATCACACAAACCTGCCAAATCTCTAAAGTTTAATTTTAAGTGACCAGGTCCCCTTGTTCACAACCAGATGAGCCTATCCAGTATACTGGAAACATGTTTCAGTCTTTTCTGAGTTAGGGTTGTTGTTTTTTTTTTCCCAATTTTAAATAAATAAGAGTTATTTCCGAGGCAGTTTTTCATTCCCTTTGCTTCACAACCTGACTAATGTGGCTCAGTGCTACAAAAAGCCAAGGGGAGTAAGAAAACAAATGTGAAAGCCCAGGCATCTCAGGGCTCTTCTGGCCTTCCCAGAGAGGTTCAGCACCCACCACTGCCCCTGGAAATGACACTGCCTCGGACTGGGCTGGGCCACGTGGCAGGCGGGTGTGGGATAAGCCCACATTGTGCCTGAGCCCAGTATCCTCTCCAGTCTGGGCTAAACATGATCTTGAAAAGCCAAGTGGAAGTCACCAACCTCTCACCCTTCACACTGAATTTCTACCATGTGGTGGTGCAAGGAGCAATGGATTTGGAGGTGGAAAGCGTGCGCTTGAGACTTGAGTCTACTCTTGCCTGGAAGTGGGACTTTAGCCAAATCACTTCCCTCTCTAAACTTAGCTTCCTTCTCTTTAAAAAGAGGTTACTCACATGAGAGGTTACTTGCAGGCTTGAGTAATATAAAGTGGGCAAAAGCACTAAGCACAACGTGGTGTAAAGGCTGACAAAGCGCACCATCTCCCTACCTGACCGTGGGTAAAGGGCTCTGTAGTCCTTACACGGGACCCTTAAAAGCAACATGCAGTGGCAGAGACAGCGTGGGACCTGGCATCGAGCAACCGCATTCAGAATCCTGGCCCTGTGGTGTGAACTTAAGTAACTCACTACTTCTTTCCAGGCCTCAATCTCCTCAAGTGTAAAATGGGGCTGATGCCCACTTCAAAGGGTTTAAAGGGCCTGGTACCAAATGTCTTTGGGAAAGACTCCTTTGTAGGAAAACTTCCCTGAGAAGCTCGCCTGAGATAATGTATGACCAGTGAGACATGGACAGAACTGGGACCAAGGGCTAAGGAAAGGGGTGAAACTTCTCTGCATGAGACAAGACATTTCTAAATGAAAAGGCAGACAAGAGCGTGAGGGAAAGAGGTGAGGGAGAGCCAGAGGTGTGAGAGGCAGATACAAGGTCCCAGCCCCCTCCTCCCACCCCACCCCACCCTCCTCATATAGGTAGCAAAATTACTGACTAATAAAACATGTGGGTATAAGCAGAGTGCATGTGTGAGGAAGCTGCATTTTACAGGTGGCCATTCTAGTGTGGCTTAGAACCACGAGAGTAAGCCCTCGAGATTCTGCTTCGCTGCAGAAATTTCGAGGACAAGCTTGGGCCTTCTGCAGGCTCCGGAGACTCTAGGTGACATCAGTGTGGTCTTGCTATCATTGCAGTCAGAAATCAGTATGGGCAAATTAGGGACATTGCATTCAAAGAGTCAAACTTCCCAAGAAGGGGCTTTACACCAGGCAGTATTTTGATGGACTGTACTCCATTCTGAGCCATGTTCTGGTGAACACAGAATGGTTGGTCCAACCAACCTGAATATGGAAGAACAAGAAGTCCCCTTTCCATTTTCAGCCTACTATTAAAATCCAGGTGGGGTGCAGTGGGGAGTATCTGCTTCTGGGTCTTAAATGATAAAGGGGGCAGAGCTTCCACACTGGGGGAAAAAGATTAAACCCATTTCACGAGGAAAACAATCTCCCTGGCAAGTTAGTTTCATGTTGCACCTGTTCTATAGGCCTTCTTACTTCTGTCTCGGTGGCATTTTGCATATTTTACCCACAGTGCCTTGCAACAGTTTAGCTTTCAATAGGTTGTTTCTTAGCATTTCTCCTAACCTAATTAGGTATCTGCCTAAGCCAAGGGAGTGACACTTTCTGGCTGAAGTTGCCTTTCCAGGATTGTGAGCACTCCCAGCACACACAAGTCCAGCACTTATGATGGACATCACTCACGCAGCTCGACAAGGAAGGCCCTGAAATTTCCTCTTTGCCTAATGTCTATAGTCTACTTGACTTCATCTGGGGCACATTATTCATGGTATTGCCTGGTAAATTATTTATCCATTGAGTTATTGTAGCAAACTTGTAAGCAGGTGGGGTTTTAGATTTTTCACCCTGTCTCAAAGAAAAATGAACAAGGAGTACAAAATACCTAAAACCTCTCATCCATCATGGCCCACCAGCAGGTGATCTGCTTTTTAGCTGTCCGTGCTGTGCACATCTCCTGCATTTCTCTCTTCTAGATGGCTACAAGGGAGAGATGTGAATCCACAGCAACCATGATGTCAGCAACACCCAGATGTGGGACCCACTCCTCTCCCCATGTAGGCCACATGTCCTGGCCTCTCCCGGCTTCCTCGACAGAGCCTCCGCACTGACATTTATTTATAAATCCTGGCTCTCACTTCCCTTTGCCTTTCGTCTCACGTCCCCGATCCTGGCCTCACCTTCAAAGCTTCTTAGCACTCTGCTCTGACAGACCAAAATTCCCTTATTTCCATCAGGGTCTGTCTATACTTGGTCGCTAATTAACTTCTGGCTCTCCAAGTTACAGAGCTCATTTGCTGACTCACAAGAGACAACCAAAGGAAGCCCTTCATTAGCATTCCTGAGCTGTTCATTAGCCACTGGGAGAATCGTATCATCCAAACTGTCAAACCCACCTGACTGCAGGAAGGAAAAATGACTCTACCTAGATTAATAACACTGTACATCCACAAGCATTCACTGAGCATGTGCCACATCCGTGCAAAGGAAAACCCTGTCCTCAAGGTGATGGGGCCAAGACCCACATGCATGAAACAACTAAAATACAATATGAAACAGGAGTATAAAACATCAAGATAAAGGCAGTTTTATTTTGAAAAGGAAGATTGATTTAACATTTTGAAAATCTATCAGTGTAATTTTCCAATTTCATAGAAATATAATTTAAAAAAAAACAGTTTAATAAATGAGGAAAAATCATCTGATAAACATCAACTCATGATTTAAAAGAGAAAACCTAGTTTATTACCCCCAAGGAGTAGAAGGGGACTTTCTTCATCTGATCTGGGATAGCCACCAAAAATCTTAATGCGAACACTGCATTTAACTTTGAATTGTTGTAAGTCTTTCCTCTGAGACTGGGAGTAAAACCAGAATGGTTACATCATCCCTTTACAGTTACTGGGTAAACTGGATATTCACGCAGGGAAAAAAAAATCAACCCCTATTTCACACCATTCATAAAAATCAATTCCAGGGGGCTTATAGAGCTAAATACAAAAAGCAAAACGGTACAGCTTCTAGACCATAAACACAGGAGAATTAACCTTAGTGATAGGTGAGGATTTCTTATGCAAGACACAGACAGCACTAACCATAATGAAAACATTAATTAATTGATCTACATTAAAATTCAAAAACTGCTAGGGCACTGGGTGGCTCAGATGGTTGGGCATCTGCCTTCGACTCAGGTCATGATCTCCAGGTCCTGGGATGGAGCCCCACATCTGGTTCCCTGCTCAGCAGGGAGCCTGCTACCTCCTCTCCCTATGCCTCTCCCCCTGCTTGCACTCTCTCTCTCTCTCTCCTTCTCTCTCAAATGAATAAAATCTTTAAAATATATATATAAATAAAATTCAAAACTGCTGTGCTTTAAAACAGAACACTGATAGAGGAAAAAACATTACATATAACTGGGGGGGGGAGGGTTTATCCAGACTATATAAATAACTTCGGCAAATCAATTATAGAGACAACTCAATTAAAAATGGAGCAAAAGCCTTAAACAAGCATTTCACAAAGAAGGTATCCAAATGGCCAATAAACATATAAGAGTTTCTTAAATTCATTAGGGACCAAGGAAATGCACATTAAAACCACAATATGATATAAATGATTGAATTAATAAATGGAGAGAAGAAACAAATCTCCCTTGTATAAGAATTCCAGATAATTTGTATAGATACTCTGCCCTCAAAGAGGGGAAGAGTAACTCACTATTCCTTAAGTATAGTCTGAGTGTAGGGACTTCCTTTCAAAGAGTACAATAGTACAAAGGGGATGTGGGGGCAAGACTAACCTCACAGTTCAGAAACCTGACAAACACTACTTTGGCTGGACGGCCAAGGTTAATACCTGTGATAAATACACTGACATTATGTAACCTTGACATGATGTGATGGAAATGACCTTTGCCTCTGTAGTCTTCCTCCCAATGCCTTTCATCTTCCTTTCTAATAATGAGAAAATCATTAGGATTCTGAGAGCAGGGCATCCCACAAAGTACTCATCAAAACTATCAGAGTTGAGCCAAGAGGAGCCTAAGGAGACATAATGTTATACCTCAATGTAATATGGCATTCTGGATGGGATCCTGGAAGAGAAAAAAAAAAAGGGATAAGAGGAAAAAACTAAGGAAATCTGAATAAAGTATGAAATTTAGTTAGTAAGAATGCGTCAATATTTGCTCATTAAGTGTGGCAATTGTACCCTACCAATGTTAGAAGCTAACAATAAGGGAAACTGAAAACAGGATATATTGAAACTCTTCATGTTATTTTCTCAATTTTTTTTCTGTCAATCTAAAACTGTTTTAAAAATTAAATCTATTTTTAAACACACACTCATTCATACCACTACATTTCTTCCAGAATGGTTAAAATTTCAGGAGTTGAATCAAGGAGACATGACTGAAGGTTGGCCAAGACCTTTATGCTCTATTTCACTTCTGCTGCAGTACCCCTACCCCCCATAGGACCCTTTCCCTTGGACTGTCCTGATTGCAATATGGATTCTTCCACCCAAGGCCTAAGGAATCTCGAGGCACCTCCCACAGCTCCAGCCCCCAGGGTGTTTTTGCCTTCTGCAGGAGCTCAGACCCTGCTGGGCAGAAGTAGCAAGTGCCAGGCCCGCCTTACCACATTCTCTGCGTGAGCTTGTCCTTAGCATGTGCCCTGGTCCCCAAGACTCTGAGGGAGGATGAAAGAAGAGGGCACCATGGGCATTTGTCATTGACCCTCTTTTCTTCTATGTCTTTGGATGAAACCTTTTCTTTGGCAAACTCTAAAACATCATGCAGTACAGGCACCAGGAAAAGGTTTCATCCAAAAACCTTCAGTAATGACCTTGAGCTTTGGGAACTCGAGAGTAAAGGGCCTGGCAGAGCAAAGGAGACCTCCTGAACCAGGTCATTTCAAATCCACAAATCACGGGCCCCTGGGTGGCTCAGACGGTTAAGCATCTGCCTTCAGCTCAGGTCATGATCCCAGGGTCCTGGGATCGAGTCCCGATTCGGCCTCCCTGCTCAGCGGGGAACATGCTTCTCCCTCTTCCACCGCCCCGCCCCCCGCTTGTACTCTCTCTCTGCCAAATAAATAAATAAAATATTTTAAAAAATAATAATTAAAAAAATTTAAAAATAAAAAACAAATCCACAATCACGGTAATTCTAATCCTCGTGGACCTCTGCAGTCCTCAAAGTGCACTCAAATATAACCTTTTGTTTATTTCCTGAGTCACTTTGTAGACCTGACAGAGACTATGTTTTTTTCTTTTTTCTCATAATAAAAACAATGAACACTTATTCATGAAATTTGGAAAATAGAGGAAGAAAAAAAAGTACCTGTAGATTTTCATGCTTAACATTTAAAAAAAAAAAAATTTATTTATTTGGGTGGAGGGGGTGGCGCGGGGAGGGCAGAGGGAGAGAATCTAAAGCAGACTGCCAGCTAAGCACAGAGCCCCGAGGCCACTGTGGGGATGGATCCCAGGACCCTGAGATCACAACCTAAGCCGAAACCAAGAGTCAGGCACTTAACCAACTGCACCACCCAGACGCCCTTCATGCTTAACATTTTTAAATAGTGTATCACATTCTATGAGAGAGTTCTGTTGAGTTTTTTTCCTCTTCATGAAGTCGTAATCATGCTAAATAATCAAATTTGCATAGCAGGGATTTTTAGACCCCTTTTAAAGATAAATAACCTGAAGCTGAAACGAGTTAAATAACTAGTCCAAAGACACAGGGCTATTGAATGAAAAGGCTGGGTCTAGAACCAAAAAATTCTGACACTCTATTCTAGTTTTTTATGAATTTGAGAATTAAGTAGAATCTCTCACTTCATTGTCCACTACCACCTCGGGCAGATCATTTCCTCTTTTATCTGCCCTTCCTGGCTTCCTGGCGGGAGAAGAAGAAAAAAACACGAAGTCTCAACCAAAAGCAGTTGCAGGAGGGTTGGGATCACTGGCAGCTGTAAATGAGGCACGGGGGAGGTCCCCCTTGGCTTCCACTACACACTGCTTCCTACGGACAGCACAGGAGTCAGGGCCAGGGCAGAAAACAGATGGCCCCTTCTAAAATGGGTAAAACAGGTTTAATGAAGGCACAGTTTATAAAAATGGGAAAAGAGCTAAGAGAATACACCAAAAAAGATGATAAAGTGTCCTGGGTCTAGAAACAGTGGGACTGGAAGCTGCAAAGAGCTGAGCTATGGGAAAGGAATTCCCTCCCCTCCCCAGACCCCTACCAGCAGGGAGGGAGCTGGGCAATAAGCTCCCCACCCCCCTCTCCTCCCATGTCCTGAATTCCTGCCAGTGCGTCAAAGACTCAGAAATCAACCAGAAGGCAGAGGGCAAAGGGAGTGGATAAAGCTGTCCAGGCTCAGCTTCCTAGGACAGGGGCGGCATGCAGAAGCAAGAAGAGTGCATCTGGGCTAAAAAGAGGCTCTCCGGGATGAGCTTTCCCCTTCCCCCCCACAGGAGGCCAAACGGGGGCTGTTCCTGATTTAAGGACTTACAGGAATGACACATCACAATTCAGAGCCGCTAATGCATCTACAGCAGGGATAGGCACACTGAAGCTTGTGCACCAAATCCAGCTCCAGCCCTGTTTTTTGGAAATGAAATTTTATAGAAACACAGCCACAGTCATCTCTTTGTGTATTGTCTGTGGGGCTGCTTTCACGCTACACAACCAAATTGAGGCACTCTGATGGAAACTGTATGGCCTGCAAACCTTAAAATATTTACTATCTAGCCCTTTACAGAAAAAGTCTGCTGACTTTTCTTTTTCTCCTCTACAAAAATCACATTTCATTTAACATTCATTCTACAAGTATTTGCGGAATGCTTATGTTTTAGGCATTAGGGATACGGCAGTGAACCAAATAAACAAAAAACTGTCCTCGTGGCATTTGTGGGAGGGGCTAGATATGAAACAAAATAAGTAGATGATACAGCATCCAAAAATTGACAAATGCTGTGAAAAAAACAGAGGTGAGTAAGGGCGACAGGACATGCTAGGGTGTAGGGGAGAGTTTGAGATACGATGCATTATCATACTTCGTCTAAATCACCTCACTGAGCCCCAACATAAGGCAATGAGGCAATATTTTCCCTACTTCTCAGATGAAAAGGATAATGACACTCACAACCTGGCCCAAGAACACACAGCTAATCAATGCTGTTGTTGGGATTTGAATCCATGTATGTCTGCTCCAAAGCCCTTGTTTATATAATAACCATGCCAATTCCTGCAAATGAGGGCACTGCCTCAGAAAAAGTAACTTCCGATTAAGTCTTCTCTTTTCTCTTTTGATGTCAGGCGATAGCCAGGACTAAGTATCTTCATCTTCCTGAGGATGACTTGCCCAAGCTCATACTGAGTTACTAGCCAAGCAAGTCTTAGAATCCAGATCTTCTGAAGCCAAACTCAGACATTTAATCTACAGTAGCCAAACTAAATTCTTAGCAAGAAATATTTTGAGAGTTGATTAGAATTGAGAAAAGTTAAAACAAATGTGAAACAGAGAAAGCAAAGGAACAGTTTTGACACCATATACTGGGTTGCTTCGTGATACACTTGAGCAAGCAAGCATAGAATGGCAAAGCTACTAAACACACACTTCTCCAAGGACAGAGTAAGGAGTCTAACATCATAGCTATTAGCTTCCCAAAGTCAGACTTCCCTAACTATCTGTAATCAATTGTTCTCCCATCTTCCAAAGGTCAGATTACAATTACCTTGACATTACCAAAGATGTAGGTCTGGGTTGTAGAGAAGTGCAATAAATATCTAGGGATGTATAACAATAAAAAAAAGTTTTATCTCTCAAATGTCCATTCCAAGATGGCAGCCTCTCTTCCTCTTGGATGGTATGGCCTGGGGAGCTCTAAGTCGGAAGCCCTGGGTCATAAAGAGCCTGTCACTGATTCTGCCTCCAGTTAATTAAATCCCTTGGCTAGGAGAGCTACTAAATTTCAGTGACAAGTATTAGTGTCTCCTCCTGATTGTAGTGATTCAACAGCCCCCAGTGAGGGTGAATCACAGGAAGAGTTAGAGGGCTGAAGGTGGCCCTCGGGCCCAGGCAGTTGTCATGTTCATGGGCATCATCTGGCTTTTACATCAGCCAAACAGCTGGGCCCTTGGCACAAGTATCACCAGCATCATCCCATCCGGTCACTGTCCTTCCAGCCATGGCTATTTGGTCCTTGCCCTCAAAGCTAGAACACACCAAGTTTGGGGCTGCTCTTTGAACAGATGAAGAAAGGAAAGGTTCCAGGGATCATGTGGAATCATGAAATATGTTTCTGAAGCCTCCCCCCAACCCAAGATATTCTAATGCAAAGAGGAGACACAAAAGCATCAATGAGAAAGAGCTGAATTAAAGATTCACTGACAAAAGAAATTACATAAATGCCTTCTGGATAACAGGATTTATAAAGAATAGGAGAGAAAGAATGGGATCTTTACAATATGGTATATCTTGCCCAGGCAGAGGCAGTTTCTTAAAAGAGCTGCACCATACCAGGCAACAGCCACTCTCATTTGGCACTTGTCATAGTGATTTCCATAATATAGTTCTTTTTTTTAAAGATTTTATTTATTTATTTGAGAGAGAGAGAATGAGAGACAGAGAGCACGAGAGGGAAGAGGGTCAGAGGGAGAAGCAGACTCCCTGCTGAGCAGGGAGCCCGATATGGGACTCGATCCCGAGACTCCAGGATCATGACCTGAGCCGAAGGCAGTCGCTTAACCAACTGAGCCACCCAGGCACCCCATAATATAGTTCTTAAAGTCCCCACCCACAAGCCAGGAGTGGACACCTGATCCCAGGTGCCTCAGTGTTCCCCCAAATGATCAGCAATACCAAGTAAGACAGTCAGAGACTGAGTCAGTCGCCCATGAGGAGCAAAGCTAGAGGTTGGTTAGGTTTAGAGGTTCCACCTTATGGAAGTCAAGATGGGCACTGGGCAAACAGATATAGGAACAGATGCTCAGAAGGGCAGGGAAGGGGCCCAAGCAGTCCTGGGGGCAGAGAACAGAGTAGGCTGATAGCACTAAGTTCTTCTGAGCCCAAGGAGAAGTCAAGTTCCATTATCAGCAGCTTCCCTAGGACTCAAACTTGTTTGAATGAGTTTCTATTCCTTGAAACAGAACAAATCTAGACCAAAGCTTTATGACCTGTTAAAGTAACCAAATTAGGCCCAAGATGGAGTCACTCACACTAAATCCTATGTCAGCAAACCAAAACTCAACTAAGTTTCTATGCTGTGCTCTCCTAGAAAAAAAAAAAAAAGATAGGTCAACCAATCTGCACCTGCCTGCTCGGGTACCAGTTACCTGACTCAGCTCCAAGACTTCTCTTGCTCCATATAGGGACCATAACCATGTTTCAACCAACTAGCAAATGCCCATTGTAACTTCCTTGTTCCTGCTCACTTTGAAAATCTCTCACCTTTTATAGCTCTTCAGAGCTCCTTTTTTATCTGCTAGATTGGACGCTGCCTGATTCATGAATTGCTGAAGAAAAGCCTATGAGATCAGCGAAGTGTGGAAATTTTTCTTTTAGTCCTCTGCTCTCCTTTGCGGTTTTATAGATGAGGGGAAGAGATTGGCTTCTTTTTAGGAAAAGGAAGGAAGGACAGGAGGGAAGGAGGGAGGGAAGCAGAAGAAATGCTGTCCTGGAATCAGTGGGTCTGAGTTATCACACAAGTTCTGAACTATTCCACAGGCAAATCATACCCCCTGTTCTGATGTCAGTTTCCTCACCGATATAAGGTGCAATGGTTCCCAGCCCAAAGGCCATGAACTCATCCTAGAGGTCCTTGCAGGTAATAGCAGAGTTTCTCAATACCACGTATCACCCAAATTCTACTAGAACGCATACGTTTTTCCACCAAATGGATGCAGAGGACACCCCTTCATTACTGTGCACAGCTCTGTATGGTGCCCCACAGGCACCAGCTCTGTGCACCTGGCTATTTTCCCCTCCCCTCATCAGGCTGCTGAGCTCCCTGAATGCACACGCTATGAGTAATGAAAATGCTCTGCTAGTAAAGTTCCCAGGAGAGGGAAGAGTTTGATGTTAAAACTATTAAATATTTAGGTTGGAAGTGGCAAAGTGGCCTCAAAGACCCAATTTTTTTAAATTTTTTATTGTTATGTTAATCACCATATATTACATCATTTGTTTTGGTGTAGTGTTCCATGATTCATTGTTTGTTCATAACACCCAGTGCTCCATGCAGAATGTGCCCTCTTTAATACCCATCACCAGGCTAACCCATCCCCCTACCCTCCTCCCCTCTAGAACCCTCAGTTTGTTTTTCAGAGTCCATCATCTCTCCTGGTTCGTCTCTCCTTCTGACTTACTCCCCTTCATTCTTCCTCTCCTGCTATCTTCTTCTTTTTCTTTTTTCTTAAAATATGTTGCGTTATTTGTTTCAGAAGTACAGATCTGTGATTCAACAGTCTTGCACAATTCACAGCGCTCACCGTAGCACATACCCTCCCCAATGTCTATCACCCAGCCACCCCATCCCTCCCACCCCCGACCACTCCAGCAACCCTCAGATTGTTCCTGAGATTAAGAATTCCTCATATCAGTGAGGTCATATGATACATGTCTTTCTCTGATTGACTTATTTCACTCAGCATAACACCCTCCAGTTCCATCCACGTCATTGCAAATGGCAAGATCTCATTTCTTTTGATGGCTGCATAATATTCCATTGTGTATATATACCACCTCTTCTTTATCCATTCATCTGTCGATGGACATCTTGGCTCTTTCCACAGTTTGGCTATTGTGGACATTGCTGCTATAAACATTGGGGTGCACGTACCCCTTCGGGTCCCTACATTTGTATCTTTGGGGTAAATACCCAGTAGTGCAATTGCTGGATTGAATGGTAGCTCTAATTTCAACTGTTTGAGGAACCTCCATACTGTTTTCCAGAGTGGCTGCACCAGCTTGCATTCCCACCAACAGTGTAGGAGGGTTCCCCTTTCTCCACATCCCCGCCAACATCTGTCGTTCCCTGACTTGTTAATTTTAGCCATTCTGACGGGTGTGAGGTGGTATCTCATTGAGGTTTTGATTTGGATTTCCCTGATGCCGAGCGATGTTGAGCAGTTTTTCATGTGCCTGTTGGCCGTTTGGATGTCTTCTTTGGAAAAATGTCTGTTCATGTTTTCTGCCCATTTCTTGATTGGATTATTTGTTCTTTGGGTGTTGAGTTTGATAAGTTCTTTATAGATTTTGCATACTAGCCCTTTATCTGATATGCCATTCGCAAATATTTTCTCCCATTCTGTCGGCTGTCTTTTGGTTTTGTGGACTATTTCTTTTGCTGTGCAAAAGCTTTTTATCTTGATGAAATCCCAATAGTTCATTTTTGCCCTGGCTTCCCGTGCCTTTGGTGATGTTTCTAGGAAGAAGTTGCCACAGCTGAGGTCAAAGAGGTTGCTACCTGTGTTCTCCTTTAGGATTTTGATGGACTCCTGTCGGCCTCAGAGACCCTCTTAAGACACTCGCATTAAGCAAACCACAGGCTTCACTTCCTTCATTGGTCAAATGACATGGTGGCTTTCTAGTTCTGTATTTCCATTTTCTATTGCTTCGTAACAAATTGGCACAAACTTGGCAGCTTAAAACAAGACTCACAGTTCTGCAGGTCCTAAGACCACACCAGCATGGCCAAGTTCTCAGCTCGAGATAGCACAGCTGAAATTAAGGTATGAGCCAGAGAAAACTCGGCTTGTAAAAGGGCTCAGGTGATGAGGTGAGGCCCACCCAAATACTCTCCTTAGCTTAAGGTAAACTGACTAGTACTGTTAATTACACCTACCAAATCCCTTATACAGGGGTAAAGCTAGGAGTGAAGGTCATGGGGGTCACCTTAGAATTCTGGCTGCCACACTCCATTGTAATTATTTCAATAATTTCTTTTCCATCTTCCACCATTTTCTCACCTATTACATGTGGGTGAGGATATCAGCCTCTCTCACTTCATTTGGTCTTAAACATCATTGTGGGGTAATGTCAGCATGTTTGAAGAACCAGAGGGGTTGGTTGTTAAATGAGTATGAAGTATCATTACTTGAAGATAAAGAAGAAATAAATATCTCTGAACTTTATGAAAAATAAGTTCCTACCCTCCTGAGCTCCTGAATAACAGTAACAACGAGAAACCCTCTCACTCCTAAGATTGGGGGGGGCGGTGGGCAGAGCAAGATGGCGGAGGAGTAGGAGACCTGGATTTCGTCTGGTCTCAGGAATTCAGCTGGAAAGGGATCAAACCATTCTGAACACCTATGAACTCAACAGGAGATCAAAGAAAAGAATAGCAACAACTCTCTGAACAGAAAAATGACCACGTTCTGTAAGGTAGGACGTGGGGAGAAGTGAATCCGAGGCGATATTCTGGAGGACAGACGGCGGGGAGGGGGCCTCCGTCAGCCACTTCTAGCAAGTGATAGAGCCGCAGAGCACAAAATCGGACCTTTTAGAAGTCAGCTCTGCTGAGGGACATCGCTCCAGTGGCAAAGCAGGGGGGTGGAACCCTCGCAGGACAGAGTGGTCTCAGGACCCTCAGGGTCACAGAAAGACCAGGGGTGCCTGAGTGTGGCAGAGCTCCTGGGTATCAGAGCGGGGAAGCCGGCTGCAGAGATGGAGCCAAGGCATGGGCTCTCAGCTCGGAGTTGCCATAAACTGTGATCCGCAGCACAGTCGGGCCACTGCTCCTCCAGCAGGGACCCAACAAGCGGCAGATCCGGGGAGACGCCCTTTCCACCCCCGGGAGGAGTGGCGCGGGAGCGCCCCGCAGGGATCTGCTGGGTTTGGAGACTACACACGGGGTCGGATGCCAGAAATAGAAACACTCAGTCACAGGCCGGGTGAGCACGGAGTGCGGCCGGAGACCAGGGAGACGGGAGTGACTGACTGATTTTCTCTGGGGCGGCAATGAGGAGCGGGGCCCCAAGTTCTTGGCTCCTCTGGGGTGGAGATGGGGAGGCCACCATTTTCACTCTCGTCCTCCAAAGCTGTACCAATAGCTTGCAGGGAACAAAAGCTCCCGAGAGCAAACCAGAGCAGATTACTTAGCCCGGATCAGGCAAGGGCGGGGCAATTCCGCCTCCAGCAAAGATATTTGGGAACCACGGCAACAGACCCCTCCCCTGGAAGATCAGCAAGAACAGCCAGCTAAAACCAAGTTTACCGATCAAGGAGAACGGCAGAACTCCAGCACTAGGGGAATACTGCACATAGAATTCATGGCATTTTTACCATGATTCTTTAGTCTTTCAAAGTTAATTTTTTTAAATGTATTTTTTTTAATTTTTCTTTTTCCCTTTTTCAACCAACATCTAATCAATCCCTTTTTTAAAAAATATTTTTATTTTTCATTTTTAGAGTCATATTCTATCCATTCTATCCGTAGTTACCCTTATTTTTAGGATATGTAAGTTGTTCACTCTTTAAAATTTTGAGATACAGTTTCTTCTAACAGATCAAAATATGCCCTAAATCTCTAGCATATGGCTTTGTTCTAGTCTCCTGCCTGATCACATTCTCTCCCTTTTTTCTTCTTTCTTTCTTTCTTTTTTTTTTAAATCCTCTTCTTTCTCTTTTCAAACAACTTATCAATTCCTTTTATAAAATTTTTTATAATTTTCATTGTTACAATCATATTCCACCCCTTCATATCAACCCTTATTTTTGTACATATATAAGTTTTTCTTTCTCTAAAATTTTGGGAAGCACTTTTTTCTAACAGATCAAAATACACTCAAAATCTAGTGTGTGGCAATGATCTATGCACCAGCCTGATCATATTTGATCATATTCTAAGTTTTTTCTTTTGTTTTGTTCTGTTTTTGTTTGTTTTTATCTTTTTCTTTTTCTTTCTTTTCTCTTTCCTTTTCTTTCCCTTTCTTTTCCCCTGGTTTCAGGTCTTTTCTGATTTGTTTAGAGTATATTCTCTGGGGACGTTGTTACCATGTTAGCATTTTGTTCTCTCATTCATCTATTCTCCTCTGGACAAAATGAAAAGAAGGAAAAATCACCTCAACAAAAAGAACAAGAGGTAGTACCGACTGCAAAGGAACTCCTCAATACAGACATTAGTACGATGTTGGACCTAGAGTTCAGAATCCTGATTTTAAAGATACTAACTGGGCTTGAAAAAAACATGGAAGTTATTAGAGAAACCCTTTCTGGAGAAATAAAAGAACTAAAATCTAACCAAGTCGAAATCAAAAAGGCTATTAATGAGGTGCAAACAAAAATGGGGGCACTAACTGCTAGGATAAATGAGGCAGAAGAGAGGATCAGCGATATAGAAGACCAAATGATGGAAAATAAAGAGGCTGAGAAAAAGAGAGATAAACAACTACTGGATCACAAGGGCAGAATTCGAGAGATAAGCAATACGGTAAGACAAAACAACATTAGAATAATTGGGATCCCAGAAGAAGAAAGAGAGAGAGGGGCAGAAGGTATATTGGAGCAAATAATAGCAGAGAACTTCCCTAATGTGGGGAAGGAAACAGGCATCAAAATCCAGGAGGCAGAGAGAACCCCTCTCAAAATCAATAAAAACAGGTCAACCCCGACATCTAATAGTAAAACTTACAGGTCTCAGAGACAAAGAGAAAATCCTGAAAGCAGCTCGGGACAAGAGATATGTAACCTATAATGGAGAAACATTAGATTGGCAACAGACCTATCCACAGAGACCTGGCAGGCCAGAAAGGACTGGCATGATATATTCACAGCACTAAATGAGAAAAATATGCAGCCAAGAATACTATATCCAGCTAGGCTGTCATTGTAAATAGAAGGAGAGATAAAAAGCTTCCAGGACAAACAAAAACTAAAGGAATTGGCAAACATGAAACCAGCCCTACAAGAAATACTGAAAGGGGTCCTCTAAACAAAGAGAGAGCCGAAAAGCAACATAGACCAGAAAGGAACACAGACAATATACAGTCACAGTCACCTTACAGGCAATACAATGGCACCAAATTCCTAACTTTCAATAGTTACCCTGAATGTAAATGAGCTAAATGCCCCAATCAAAAGACATAGGCTATCAGATTGGATTAAAAAACAAGACCCAACAATATGCTGTCTGCAAGAGACTCATTTTAGACCCAAAGACACCCCCACATTGAAAGGGAGGGGGTGGAAAACCATTTACCATGCTAATGGACACCAAAAGAAAGCTGGGGTGGCAATCCTTGTATCAGACAAATTAGATTTTAAAACAAAGACTGTAATAAGAGATGAGGAAGGACACTATATCCTACTGAAAGGGTCTATCCAACAAGAAGATCTAACAATTGTAAACATCTATGCCCCGAACATGGGAGCAGCCAATTATATAAGGCAATTAATAACAAAAGCAAAGAAACACATGGACAACAATACAATAATAGTGGGGGACTTTAACACCCCCCTGACTGAAATGGACAGATCATCTAAGCAAAAGATCAACAAGGAAATAAAGACTTTAAATGACACACTGGACCACATGGACTTCACAGATATATTCAGAACATTCCATCCCAAAGCAACGCAATACACATTCTTCTCTAGTGCCCATGGAACATTCTCCAGAATTGATCACATCCTAGGTCACAAATCAGGTCTCAACTGGTACCAAAAGATTGGGTTCATTCCCTGCATATTTTCAGACCACAATGCTTTGAAACGAACTCAATCACAAGAGGAAAGTCGGAAAGAACTCAAATACATGGAGGCTAAAGAGCATCCTACCAAAGAATGAATGGGTCAACCAGGAAATTAAAAAAGAATTAAAAACATTCATGGAAACATTGAAAATGAAAACACAACTGTTCAAAATCTTTGGGATACAGCAAAGGCAGTCCTGAGAGGAAAGTATATAGCAATACAAGCCTTTCTCAAGAAACAAGAAAGGTCTCAAATACACAACCTAACGCTACACCTAAAGGAGCTAGAGAGAAAGAACAGCAAATAAAGCCTAAACCCAGCAGGAGAAGAGAAATCATAAAGATCAGAGCAGAAATCAATGAAATAGAAAACAAAAGAACTATAGAACAGATCAACGAAACAAGGAGCTGGTTCTTTGAAAGAATTAACAGGACTGATAAACCCCTGGCCAGACTTATCAAAAAGAAAAGAGAAATGACCCAAATCCACAAAATCATGAATGAAAGAGGAGAGATCACAACCAACACCAAAGAAATACAAACAATTATAAGAACATATTATGAGCAACTCTCTGCCAGCAAATTAGATAACCTGGAAGAAATGGATGCATTCCTAGAGATGTATCAACTACCAAAATTGAACCAGGAAGAAATAGAAAACCTGAACAGACCTATAACCACTAAGGAAATTGAAACAGTCATCAGAAAACTCCAAACAAACAAAAGCCCAGGGCCAGATGGCTTCCCAGGGGAATTCTACCAGACATTTAAAGAAAAATTAATACCTATTCTTCTGAAACTGTTCCAAAAAATAGAAATGGAAGGAAAACTTCCAAACTCGTTTTATGAGGCCACCATTACATTGATCCCCAAACCAAAGACCCCATAAAAAAGGAGAATTATGGACCAATATCCTTGATGAACATGGATGAAAAAATTCTCACCAAAATACTGTCAATAGGAGCCAACAGTACATTAAAAGGATTATTCACCACGACCAAATGGGATTTATCCCTGGGCTGCAAGGTTGGTTCAACACCCGCAAATCAATCAACGTGATACAATACATTAACAAAAGAAAGAACAAAAATCATATGATCCTCTCAATAGATGCAGAAAAAGCATTTGACAAAGTACAGCATCCTTTCTTGATCAAACCTCATCAGAGTATAGGGATAGTCGGTACATACCTCAATATCATAAAAGCCATCTATGAAAAACCCACAGTGAATATCATTCTCAATGGGGAAAAACTGAGAGCTTTTCCCCTAAGGTCAGGAATGCGGCAGGGATGTCCACTCTCACCACTGCTATTCAACATAGTACTAGAAGTCCTAGCCACAGCAATCAGACAACAAAAAGAAATCAAAGGCATCCAAATTGGCAAAGAAGAAGTCAAACTCTCACTGTTTGCAGATGATATGATACTTTATGTGGAAAACCCAAAAGACTCCACCCCAAAACTGCCAGAACTCATACAGGAATTCAGTAAAGTAGCAGGATATAAAATCAATGCACAGAAATCAGGGGCATTCCTATACACCAACAACAAGACAGAAGAGAGAGAAGTTAAGGAGTCGATCCCATTTACAATTGCACCCAAAACCATAAGTTACCTAGCAATAAATCTAACCAAAGAAGCAAAGGATCTGTACTCAGAAAACTATAAAGTACTCATGAAAGAAATTGAAGAAGACACAAAGAAATGGAAAAACGTTCCATGCTCATGGATTGGAAGAACAAACATTATGAAGATGTCAATGCTACCTAGAGCAATCTACACATTCAATGCAATCCCCATCAAAATACCATCCACTTTTTTCAAAGAAATGGAACAAATAATCCTCAAATTTGTATGGAATCAGAAAAGACCCCGAATAGCCAGAGGAATGTTGAAAAGCAAAGCTGGCAGCATCACAATTCCGGACTTCAAGCTCTATTACAAAGCTGTCATCATCAAAACAGTATGGTACTGGCACAAAAAGAGACATATAGGTCAATGGAACAGAATAGAGAGCCCAGAAACGGACCCTCAACTCTATGGTTAACTAATCTTTGACAAAGCAGGAAAGAATATCCAATGGGGGGCGCCTGGGTGGCTCAGATGGTTAAGCGTCTGCCTTCGGCTCAGGTCATGATCCCGGGGTCCTGGGATCGAGTCCCGCATCGGGCTCCCTGCTCCTTGGGAGCCTGCTTCTCCCTCTGCTTCTCTCTCTCTCTCTCCCTGTCTCTCGTGAATAAATAAATAAAATCTTTAAAAAAAAAAAAAAGAATATCCAATGGGAAAGAGACAGTCTCTTCAACAAATGGTGTTGGGAAAATTGGACCGCCACATGCAGAAGAATGAAACTGGACCATTTCCTTACACCACACACAAAAACAGACTCCAAATGGTTGAAAGACCTCAACGTGAGACAGGAGTCCATCAGAATCCTAAAGGAGAACACAGGTAGCAACTTCTTCGACCTCAGCCGCAGCAACTTCTTCCTAGAAACATCGTCAAAGGCAAGGGAAGCAAGGGCAAAAATGAACTATTGGGATTTCATCAAGATAAAAAGCTTTTGCACAGCAAAAGAAACAGTCCACAAAACCAAAAGACAATCGACAGAATGGGAGAAGATATTTGCAAATGACATATCAGATAAAGGGCTAGTATCCAAAATCTATAAAGAACTTATCAAACTCAACACCCAAAGAACAAATAATCCAATCAAGAAATGGGCAGAAGACATGAACAGACATTTTTCCAAAGAAGACATCCAAATGGCCAACAGACACATGAAAAAGTGCTCAACATCACTCGGCATCAGGGAAATCCAAATCAAAACCTCAGTGAGATACCACCTCACACCCGTCAGAATGGCTAAAATTAACAAGTCAGGAAATGACAGATGTTGGCGGGGATGCGGAGAAAGGGGAACCCTCCTACACTGTTGGTGGGAATGCAAGCTGGTGCAGCCACTCTGGAAAACAGTATGGAGGTTCCTCAAACAGTTGAAAATAGAGCTACCATAAGATCCAGCAACTGCACTACTGGATATTTACCCCAAAGATACAAATGTAGGGATCCGAAGGGGTACGTGCACCCCAATGTTTATAGCAGCAATGTCCACAATAGCCAAACTGTGGAAAGAGTCAAGATGTCCATCGACAGATGAATGGATAAAGAAGAGGTGGTATATATACACAATGGAATACGATGCAGCCATCAAAAGGAATGAGATCTTGCCATTTGCAACGACGTGGATGGAACTGGAGGGTGTTATGCTGAGTGAAATAAGTCAATCAGAGAAAGACATGTATCATATGACCTCACTGATATGAGGAAATCTTAATCTCAGGAAACAAACTGAGGGTTGCTGGAGAGGTGGGGGGTGGGAGGGATGGGGTAGCTGGGTGATAGACATTGGGGAGGGTATGTGCTATGGTGAGCGCTGTGAATTGTGCAAGCCTGTTGAATCACAGATCTGTACTTCTGAAACAAATAATGCAATATATGTTAAGAAAAAAGAAGAAGATAGCAGGAGGGGAAGAATGAAGGGGAGTAAGTCGGAGGAGGAGACGAACCATGAGAGATGATGGACCCTGAAAAACAAACTGAGGGTTCTAGAGGGGAGGGGGTGGGGGGATGTGTTAGCCTGGTGATGGGTATTAAAGAGGGCACATTCTGCATGGAGCACTGGGTGTTATGCACAAACAATGAATCATGGAACACATCAAAAACTAATGATGTAATGTATGGTGATTAACATAACAATAAAAAATGAAAAAAATAAAATAAAATAAAATTGTCTTATTGAGTTCCAAGAGCTCTTTGTACTTTTGCACTTTGCACCTTTATCAAATATGTATTTTGCAAATATTTTTCCCAAGCGGTGGCTTTTTATTCATTTTCTTGTCTTTATATGAGCAAAAGTTAATAATTTTGATGAAATGCAATTTATAATATCTTACTTTTATAGTTTACACTTTATGTCCTAAGAAATTTTTGTCTAACCCAAGTTATCATTTTTTGTTTGCTCTTTAAAATTTTATGACTTTAATAACTAATTCATTTTTAATTAATTTCTGTGTATGGCCTGAAGTTAGTCAAAGTTGATTTTTTCCATATAAATAACTACTTGTGGGGTGCCTGGGTGGTTCAGTCAGTTAAGCAGCTGCCTTCGGCTCAGGTCATGATCCTGGGGTCCTGGGATCGAGCCCCACATCCGGCTCCCTGCTCAGCAGAGAGCCTGCTTCTCCCTCTCCCTCTGCCTGCCATTCTGCATACTTGTGCTCTCTCTGTCAAAAAAATAAAATCTTTTAATAAATAAATAAATAACCAATTGTTCCTGCACCACATTGAAAAGATTATCCTTTTACCATTGAACTACCTTGACACCGTTTACTGAACATCAATTGACCACATAAGGGTGATCTGTTCCAGGACTCTCAATTCTGTGCCAAGATCTACAATTCTATCCTTATGCCAAAACCATACTGACTTGATCACTGCAATTTTACAGTAATTCTTTTTTTTTTTTTAAGTAAATTCTATGCCAATGTGGGACTTGAACTCAATAACCCCAAGGTCAAGAGTTGTATGCTCTACCATCTCAGCCAGCCAAGCACCCTTTAGAGTAATTCTCAAAATTAGGAAATGTTAAGTCCTTCAATTCATTTTTAATTGTTTGATTTTTCTGTGTCCTCCTTTGTATTTCCATGTAAATTTTACAACAAGCTTGTCAATTTCTTAAGAAAAAGAAAAAATCTTACTGGGATTTTGAATGGGATTACACTGAAGTTACAAGTCAATTCTGGGAGAGGAGTCATCTTAACATTACTGGATATTCTAATAAATGAATCTGGTATAGCTCTCCATTCATTTAGATATTGTCTAATTTCTCACTGCAATGTTTTATATATTTCAGTGTAGAGTCTTACAAATCTTTTGTTAAACTTATTTCTGAGGATTCTATGCTACTACTGTGAATGGTATTTCTATAATTTTATTTCTGGTTTGTCATTTGCCATATAGAAATACAGCTAGTTTTGGTTTATGGATCTCATATAACCCAATCTTACTAAATTAGCTTATTAATTTTAGTGACTTTTTTTTCTGGAGATTCCTTAGAACATTCTATATACGTGCTAATATTGTTTACAAATAAAGTCTTATTTCTTCCTTTCAAAAATTTTTTTTATGTTATGTTAGTCACCATACATCATTAGTTTTTGATGTGGTGATCCACAATTCATTGTTTTCGTATAACACCCAGTGCTCCATGCAGTACGTGCCCTCCTTAATACCCATCACTGGGCTGGCCCATCCCGCCACCCCCGTCCCCTCTAAAACCCTGTTTGTTTCTCAGAGGCCATAGTCTCTCAGGGTTCATCTCTCCCTCCGATTCCCCCCCTTCATTTTTCCCTTCCTTCTCCTAATGTCCTCCATGATATTCCTTACTATGCCTTTTGTTTCTTTTTCTTGCCTTACTGCACTGGCTAAGACCTGTATTACAGTGTTGAGTAATAGTCATGAGAGCAAATTACTGCCTTATTCCTGATCTTTGGTGGAATACATTCACCATTAAGTGTGATGTAAGCTATAGGTTTTTCATAGATGCCCTTCCTCAAATTGAGGAGGTTCCCTTCCATTCCTAGTTTGCTGAGGGTTTTGTCATAAATATGTGTTGAATTTTCTCAAAGGCATTTCCTGCAACTATTTAGATAATTAAATGGGTTTTACCTTTTATTAACATGGTGCATTTAATAATGTTAAATCAACTTTGAATTCTCAGGATAAACTCTACTTCTCATGGTATAATTTTTACATATTGTTGGATTTATTTATTAATACTTCAAGATTTTTAAATCTACATTCATGAGGAATATTAGTCTGTGGTTTTCTATTCTTGTGTTGTCTCATCTAAGTCCAGTATCTAAGTAATAATACTGGCCTCATAAGAGGAGTTGGGTAGTGGTCCTTTCTCCTCAATTTTCTGAAAAAGTTTGTATAGGATTGGTATTATTTATTCATTAAGTATTTGATGAAATTCACCAATAAAACTATCTGGGCTTGGAGGTTTTGTGGTTTTTAATTAAGAATTCAGTGTAATAAGTCAATCAGAGAAAGACAAGTATCATATGATCTCACTGATATGAGGAATTTGAGAAACAAGACAGAGGATCATAGGAAAAGGGAGGGAAAAATGAAACAAGATGAAACCAGAGAGGGAGACAAACCATAAGAGACTCTTAATCTCAGGAAACAAACTGAGGGTTGCTGGAGTGGAGGGGGGTGGGAGGGATGGGGTGGCTGGGGGATGAACACTGGGGAGGGTATGTGCTATGGTGAGTGCTGTGAATTGTGTAAAACTGATGAATCACAGACCTGTACCCCTAAAACAAATAATACATTATATGTGAATTAAAAAATTAAAAATAAAAGAAAATTAAAACAAAAACTTTTTTTAAAAAGAATTCAATGTAATCAATAGATATAGGACAATTCATTTTATTTCTTCATGAGTGAACTTTAGTAATTTGTGTCTTCCAAGAAATTTATCCATTTTATCTAAGTTGTTGAGTTTGTTGCCATAAAATTTTTCATACTGTTACTTCATTATCTTTTCAAAGTTTGTGAAATCTATAGTGATGTCCCTGTTACATTTCTGGTACTGCTAATTTTACTCTCTTGCTCTCTCACTTTCAATCTCCCTCTCCCTGTCTCTGAAGTTTTATTGACTTTATTCATCTTTTCACAGAATGAGTTTTTGATTTCAGTGATTTTCACTATTGTCTGTT
Organism: Zalophus californianus; assembly: GCF_009762305.2. Taxonomy (NCBI): domain Eukaryota; kingdom Metazoa; phylum Chordata; class Mammalia; order Carnivora; family Otariidae; genus Zalophus; species Zalophus californianus. The sequence goes on from NC_045602.1 coordinate 24,853,332, forward strand.
TTATATTTCAGTGAATTCTTATCTGATCTTTATTCTTTTCTTCCTTCTGCTTTTCTTTGGGTTCAATTTGCTCTCCTTTTTTTTTTTTTAAGATTTATTTATTTATTTATTTATTTGAGAGACAGCACAAGCAGGAGGGGCAGAGGGAGAGGGAGAGAGAATCCCAAGCACACTCCACACTGAGCACAGAGCCTGACTCAGGGCTCGATCCCACAACCCTGAGATCACAACCTGAGCCAAAACCAAAAATCAGATGTTTAACCAACTGCACCACCCAGGCACCCCTGCCCTTTATTTCTTAAGGTGGAAGAGTAGCTCACTGATTTTGGACCCTTCTGCTTTTCTAATGGAAGCATTTAAAGATATTAACTTTTTCTCTAATCATTGCTTTAGCTGCATTTTATAAATTTTGATACACTGCATTTTCATTTTAATTCAGTTCAAAATACTCTCTAATTTCCCATGTGATTTCTTCTCTGAGTCACACATTATTTAGAAGTGTGTTATTTATATTTTCACATATTTGAGAGTTTTTCAAATTTCCTTAGTGTTGATTTCTAATTTAATTCCGTTGTGGTCCCGTAATTTTAAATTTCTAAGTAGTGAGTCATTTCTTTTATGGAATCAAAAATAGCTTTATTACAAACAATGAGAAAAAGAAAGAACACCAGCAAGAATAACCAATTGTTCAAGCACCACATCCTGAAAAGACTATGCTTTCACTACTGAACTACCTTGACATCTTTACTAAAAATCAACTGACCATCTAAGGATGATTTGTTACAGGGCTCTCAATTCTGGGTCAGTACTCCATGAGTCTATCCTTATTCCAATACCATGCTGACTTGGTCACTGTAACTTTACATACAGTGATTTTAAGTTTCTAACTAGACAGTCATTCCTCATATGGAAATCAGGAATATCTTTATGTACAACAAAGAACAAAACAGTGCCAGCAAGTCCTCCACTTCCTACAAATAAACATTCCTTCTAAAACACAGGGAAGCCTGAGAATAGCCCTAAGTAAACCCTGCCCCATAAGCAGTGAACCGTTACCCAGCCTAGATGTCCCTTTTTGATAAAGCTTTCCCCCAGACATCCCAGACAGATGGCACCCTCAGATCTCTCAGTTCCTGTACTTAGCAAGCTGGCTACAACCAAGATGGACCCACAGCGGTCCCATTCCTGGCTTTGGCTCTCACCTGCTCTGGGTTTTTTGGTGAGTTACTGCAGCTGATATTACTGCCTTTATGCCTTCCACTCTTGGACTCAGAACATCTGCAGCAGATAAGGCAAACTGCTTATCTGTCATGCCTTCCTGAAAATGTCAACCTTACTTTCTTCCATACTTTTGGAATATCTATTCAGTCATTCCGTAGTCAGAATGTAGTTAGAATCCAGAAGACATCATCCTATAAAATACTGCTTTTCATTTCAGGGGCTCAATCAATTTTTGTTCAAATTGAGTAAAAATCTTTTTTAACATCCCACAGCCATTTAAGCTGGCATAAAATAACCTAAAAAAAAAATTCTTCCTCAGAACTTTGAAGAACTCAAAATGGGAATGAAATAAGTAAAATTTCAATCCTAACCAGTCTTATCCCCTGGTATAAGTGTAACTTTTTGAGCAACAACTACTACAAATGACTAAATTATTTGAAGGGTCCTTGTTTTTATCATGAGTGGTTTGATTTAAATATATACATTAAATATGCACGTATATATTTAAAAGAAGTATGTAGCATGAGAAGTAAAATCCCCTCTCCTCACTCCTGCCTGAATTCCCCTTGGAATTCCCCAGAAGAAACCACTGATTAATGTTTAATTGCTATTGGTTATTTTTTAAATTGCTACTTAGTAGCCTCTCAGAGGCTACTGACAAGCTATGGATGGAATTTTCCAGGTAGACAGAATCCTGTCATTTATTTCTGATTCCATCTTAAACCACACAAAAATGACAATAAAGGAATAAAAAGAATATAGGCCCACAAAGACAAAGAAAACAGTCTCAACCAAGTTTTCTGAAGATGAAAAGCAAGTCAACAAGTAAGAGTCCTTCAGGGCTGATCTGGACTTCAGATTGATCTACTTTCCCTGCTTGGGACATAAATCCAGTCCACTCTCTAAGGCCTCACTCAATACAGATGACTGGTCAAGAGTCACCAGACATGTGAGGAAAGGGAGACTATGTAAAACTGAAAACTCACTAAGAGCAGCATATTGTATGTTCCTAGAAACAGGAGATAAATATAACAGTAGAAGAAAAGAGTTTAAAGTCTTTCCCCATGGTGGGTGGAACTCTAAGATGAATGGGGTGAACAGGGGCATACAGTTTCTCAACATAAACTTTGTAGTATTAGTTGACTTTTTAAATTATACATATGTATTAACTTGACAAAAATTAAAATTATGCTTCTAAGAAGCCACTAAGCCATTCACTGGTTTCCCAGAACTTTTTATTTCCACTTCACCTTTGGCAATGCCTTCGCTCTGACTTTAGCAAGATAGCTGCAAGCTGTCCACTAGTAGTTTTACATGTTTTTGATATACTCTGCTCATCTGTATATCATTTGGAGAGTTCCCAACTTCATGATGTTCGTTTAAAACACACACACACACACACACACACACACACACACACACACACACACATTTAAACCAGGATATGAATACCTTGCTGCAGTCATACATGAATATATACCTATTATGACTCCCCATCCGGCTATAAGTATGATGGTACTTATTACATCATTTGGCAAAGCAAATGCTCGAGGCTCACAATCTTCAGATCTTCAGCAGGACCTGATGCACCTTTGCCACGTGCTTATCATTAACCCATGCCCTGTGCCAAAGCCCTTTCCCTGCATTATTACCCTCGTCCTTACAACAACTCTGTGAGGCAGGTACCATTATTTCCCTCCATTTTACAACTCAGTAAAATTGGCACAACTCAGGTGCCTCACCCCAAATCAAGAGCTAATTTTGTCAAAAATCTATGCTGCTGTCCGCTACACTGTTTTGCTTCTCGTATGTTTTGTAGCAAAATTGTGCTACGGTGTATGTGGTTCCTGTTCATTGCCACTCTCCAACACCAGCTGAGGTCAACAGGGCAATGCTTCCTCTAGCCCACACACGGTCCAGCGATCTAGAAGTGCTAGGAGATAAAAGCCCCATTGTTCTTCAGGAAGGACAGTTGCTCCAAAGCCATTTCCCACTCGGTAGGATGGGGAAGAGATTCACTCAGAGAGCGCCTGCAGGGAAAATGAAACATTCTTCATAATCCAAACGTTCCCTCTAAGGATCTTTTAAAGCCATACGGTAGGCCATCCATGAATAGACAGCTCTCGAGAGAGCTCTGCCAAGGAGTTTACTGATATCCAGGTCGTCCTGTCTACATGTGATGGGAGACAGAGGGGCAGGCACTTTGTTTCCTCAAGTATCCGATTTCGTTTCCCGGATATTGGAGGATTTCAAGGGGACCACGCTGGGGTCGTAAGAGCATCACTGGGAAACATCTGGGTGGAGAACCCAGAGAGAAGACCGGGCACACTCACTGCCACGGCCCCTCGTTCACAGCCAGGCACAGCCACCAGTCCTCAGACACCGAGACAGGCTCAGTTCTGCCTGTAGCCTTTGGAAAGAAACATTTCCTTGACAGCATTTGCAAATCATGTTTTGTTTTTTTCCTCCAGAATAATTTGCACCACAGAAATTCTTCCATATGTCAGAGTTTGTCTCATCATCTTGCTTGGAGGAGGGAGGCAGGAAAGAAGACTACAGTCGAGGAGCTTCTTTAAACCAGGGCATGTATTAAATATTGTAAGGGCATCTTTTTGGCATAACGCTCAAGAACTTTCATTCCTTCAGGCTTCACCTCATTGCTAAAGTGTAGGTGATTCTGCATTAAACATCAGGTTCTGACATGAAAAATATGGCAATACAGCTGAAATATAGCTTAATAGCCTGAATTTTGATAATATTAACACCTTAACCGTTACTGCACGTTATACTTATGTTAGCTAACCCACTCTCATAACAACATGGTGAGAATGCAGGCGGAAGTACCGCCTCACCTGACAGATCTGCACTGTCCTCTAGATGGCTGTGTACATTATCCATTTCACTTGGTCCTGGGCTTCTTGAGGGAGGGCCTGTTAAGGGACACCCAGCGAGATTTGACGATGTGGTGATGAAAGATGGGATCGTGTCGAGAAATGATAATGGCACCTGCTTTACTCTCTCTCTCTGGGCCTCTCAGACCTGGAAGTTTCCAAGCACGGCAAGTGCTAGAATGGCCAGTGTCCATTCACACACGCGACAGGCCCAACAACATCTCTGCACCCCATTCCAGCTCCTGTGTCTGTGATGGCTTGGATGAGCCACAACTCCACAAGATGAGCAATCTAGGTTCAGGGATGAAGCCTTTTTTTTTTTTCCTTCCTGTTTTTCCTCTAGAAGCCTTGGAACCTTGGCCTCCTCTTGGGCTTACATTCTGGGCTAGTTACAGTGCACCGTTACTGTTGTTACAGGTGAGAACGTAGGACGGGGACTGTACGTAAATAAACTACAGAGCACACAAACATTCTGAATACATCTTCACAATGTCCTCGCTTTGCTACCATTGCTTGCACATGTACAGTTTTAAATGTTCCTAAAAGACGCTTTCCTAAGTAAAGGAGCTCATATCACAAACATCAAAAGGCAGCATTCAGTAGGGATTCTGGTAGGACAGACATCTGTATACCTGTCTGACCTACCTGGAAACTCATGAGGCCTGGGCTTCCGGCTCCTTCCGAGCATCATGCCCACTGCTCCTGGTTTGTGATTGCTGCCACAGCCCTTGGTGGCCCCAAGGCCTATGATCTTGCTCCATGAGGCTGCCACAGTTCCCAGAGCTGCTCCACCCTTACGTGCCTGCACCTCTGCACCCGCACACCTTCACACAGTAACTGGGGCTACAGCCTCCTGACTGCCTCCCCTGCGGTCTCAGGGAGCTCTTCCACGGGGTCAACACTGTTGCTGCGCTGTGTGCCAGACCATCCCTTTATCCCTCCTTTTCTACCGTTCCCTTCCCTTGCTTCCACAAAGCGATCATTGCGGGCACCCCCAGTACCACCAACAAGACCTCTTCCTGGCTGGTCAATTGAATTGCCTACTAATGCTTAAGCTCCCACACGCATCATAGTTTACTTAGGACGCGGTTTATTAGCACAGTTACACAGTTGACTTAGCCTTTATCCAGTGGTTCTCAGCCCCAGATACATTAGAATCACCTAGAGAGCTTTGAAAACACACTGATGCTTGGACCTCACGCCCAGAGATGCCGACTTAATTGGTCTGGGGTAGGGCCCAGGCATTGCTGTGCTTTACAAGTGATTCTAATGTGCATCGGGGTTGAGAACTACTTTATTACCTTTCTGTCTCTACCTAAATGTGAGGCATGGGTAGTGCTTATCCACTTAACAGGCCACATCAAACACACACTAGCTAATAAGATACTGATTCAACTTAATGGAGCACATCTGTAACATCTTAACATTTCTGTAGCATTGAAGAGCTGCTCTTGTGATGGGTCTAAGCACCCAGGGGATGCAAAGCAGGGTACTTCTTTCAACACTGGTTCCAGGCACTCTGCCAGTCCCAGGACTCTGAGTTCAAAGCAGCTGCAACTACAAATCTACTCAAATAATTTTGGTCAACATGAGGCAGAAGGTAATACACAAGTCCAACAAGGTAATGAATCATCATCTTCTATTATGATAATGAAGTGCTCTTTGCCGGTCAGTGTGGATCCTTCTCTTAAATCTAAGATTCAACTTTTACCACCTGTTCTCAGTCAATGGAGCATGTCATATGGGATAGTAAAAAGTTAGAAACGAACTTGCGGCACGTCTGGGAGGGTGCCTGGTTCTGACAGCCCATTCTGATCACCACGGTGGCCCCACAATAAGACCTTGGCTAGGATGGGGGGGTGCAACTGTACCATGAAGCCAGGCCCCCACAGAAGCCTCACTAATTAGTGATGTCTTCACTCTCAGTGAGCTGGGAGGTAATGTAACTTCATGCTAAAGAGCACTGGACCCTAAAGTCCTAGGCAATATGCCTCTGTTTGAATTCAAGTTTCAACAGTTCCAGCTATGTAAATGGAAGGTAATTATGATAACCTAATTCATACAGAGCTTTTGAGGACTAAAGGAAGTAATGCATGTAAAGCTACTTAGCACAGTGCTGTGCTAGGTCATTACTGTTTGCCAAGAGTGCACATAAAAGTTTTCATTTTGCATAACTTAAAAATCATTTGGGGGAACAAAAGGCCATGTGAATACCTCCTAAGTGTGATTTTCTTTTTTTTTAGTCACCATACATCATTAGTTTTTTTATTATGTTATGTTAATCACCATACATTACATCATTAGTTTTTGATGTAGTGTTCTATGATTCATTGTTTGCATATAACACCCAGTGCTCCATGCAGAACGTGCCCTCCTTAATACCCATCATGGGGCTAACCTATCCCCTCTCCCCCCTCCCCTCTAAAACCCTGTTTGTTTCTCAGAGTCCATCGTCTCTCATGGTTCATCTCTCCCTCCAATTCCCCCCCACTTCATTTCTCCCTTCCTTCTCCTAATGTCCTCCATACTATTCCTTATGTTCCACAAATGAGTGAAACCATATAATTGACTTTCTCTGCTTGACTTATTTCACTTAGCATAATCTCCTCCAGTCCCATCTATGTTCATGTAAAAGTTGAGTATTCATCCTTTCTGATGGCTGAGTAATATTCCATTGTATATATGGACCACATCTTCTTTATCCATTCATTTGCTGAAGGGCATCTTGGCTCTTTCCACAGTTTGGCTATTGTGGACATTGTTGCTATGAACATTGGGGTGCATATGGCCCTTCTTTTCACTACATCTGTGTCTTTGGGATAAATACCCAGTAGTGCAATTGCTGGGTCACAGGGTAGCTCTATTTTTAATTTTTTGAGGCACCTCCACACTGTTTTCCAAAGTGGCTGTACCAACTTGCATTCCTAGGCATGATTTTCACTACTAATTTTTAAACAATTTGGAAAAGGAAATTGGGAGAGTCCCTGAGGAAGAAAAAACTGAGAGGGAAAAAATGTCTTCCTCTTCCTTATCTAATACCTCCTTCTTGCAAGTGGTGAGGAAAGCTCTCTTTCTCCTGGATTCAGCAGAAATTAACTCTTCTCATTCTCCCTGCTGATGAAAGGCTGGGAGCCAGGGAGGAAAGGAAGATTCAAAATCAGACAATTCCCAAAGAACCTGAACCAAGAGGGTGCCTCTGCCGTCCTACATCATGATCTCCGAGGTGTGTCTGTGAGGCTCTAGGGCCTCCACTGGACGTTGGTTACAGAGGCTGGTGAGACCTCCCAATGACGACCACAGCCAGGGCCATAACGAAAAGTTGACTTTGCCTTTAGATAGCAGAATGAAGTCACCCTTTTGCTCCACAAGGCAGTTTCCCAAGTGTTTATGTGCTGATGCACCAAAGTCAGGCTGTGATGGTTCCAAATTGACTCTACCCAAACCTCCCAATGTCCTTAGCTTTACTCAGAGCTGAACAACAAACACTCAGGGAAGAGAAGAAATTCACTCTCACCTTTGGTAAATAAAAAAGGGGGGGGAAATCAATAAAATAATTTCCAATCTGTTCCTTACAACTCGAGGCCCCACTGATCAGAATGAGTCAGGAACAAACGTATTAGCTCTGAAAGAAAACAGCTTTTAGAAATAAGATTTGAGCTAGTTGGCTGAGCAATCATTATGCTTGAAATTCTCCGTGCCATATTTGCCAGTCAATAGAGCACACAGGGATACAGACTGCAGGGACACAGCTCCTTTCATCTGGCACCGGCTTCCAGACCGCATCTATAATTACTATGAAGATCATCAAACCATTCAGCGACTTCAGAGAAAAGCTTAATTCTCACCAAAATGAAGCAACAACTAGCTTGTAACAAAATAATACAGTTCCCCTTGGGACCCAGCTCTTCATCTCTGCTTCTCAAATTGGAAATACTATTAAGATTTGAAACAAAGGTTAGTTGCTGGTTGCCCCTGCTTTAGCCAGTCCTGTTCAACAAAGTCTTTGAGGCCCAGACCCACACCATCACTGAGCCAACCATGACCAAGACAAGAGCATACCAGAAGTCCCATCATGCTCAGTGGATAGGGTCCAGTTTAGGTGTTTTGACATAGGTCCAGAGTTTGGACTCTTTGTGTCCTATTCCAGAATTATTCTATTACCCACCTGACTGTAAGAATGCCATTTTCCAGAGACCCTACTGTGACATCCAACTCACTGGATTAGTCTTTGGGATATAGACAGGCTACCCTCCGCCGGAGTCTATGCCGGCATCAGTCCATTCCAGCAGGACAAATCCAGTCCAGAATGTCTGGCCATCAAACCTGCCTGAATTATACGAAATATCTGGAGGGTTTTTTTCTCGCTCCACCACAAAAAGCTTAATTTCAGATTAAGCATTTGAACTATAAACTATAGGGTCTTTGGCAAATCACCAAATACCATATAAGCCAGGCTAAACTTTAAAGGACGCAGGCTCTATGAGCAAATCACTAGACGTGTGCCCTAAGCAAGTTGGTTTACCAGCTGTCTGCTTCAAATGTGAATGTCAGGTTTATCTGGTGGGATATGTTGGTGTCCAGCCCAGATCATGTTTGCTACCAGCATCGATTCCCCAGTGTTGTGAGTACTGGGTGTTAATGTTCACAGCTGTCCTCTTCCTTGAAGAATCTCCCTTATCCCACTCTCCACTAGCCTGGGGACCCACAACCAATGACTGGTTACCATGGAGTACGAAGGGTTGGTCCCTTTGCCCCAAGGTGGGAACACCCCTGTGGTGCCATTCCCACTCCAGAGCCATCTCGTGGGATCAAGCTGAAGCTGGGCTCTGGCTCTGACCTGGTCCTTGCATGTTTTCCCCCCTGCTGTGGCCTGCTTCCCTCCTTCCTCTTCTCTCAAGAACACTCTCAATAAATCATTTGCACCAGCATCCCAGCTCAGTCTCTGCTTCCAGGGAATCCAACAGAAGGCAACTATGCTCCGGGTGGAAAATGGATTGGAGCAGGTGAAGACTGACAGCAGGAAAACAAGGTGGGAGGCTCGTGCAGCAATCCAGCTAAGCCACACTGGTTCTTTTCTGTTTGACTCTGAAATTCCAGGACTCTGTAAGTTCCTGCTAGCAGTCATAACAAGCTCATTAAATCTGCTCCATATGTTAGAACAGACACAGGTCAAACTGGCCCAGTGAGTTGTTTTATCCACTGGGGCTAGTGGTCAGAGAAATAACAGAGCAAAAACTGAAGCATTTGATTTACCAGGCAACCAGATGGAAAAAACAGATCATCTTCCAGTCCATCAAGGGTAATTTTAAAATAAAATTCCACTGGGGATCCCAAGACAGGTCTCTTGACTCATAGATTATCCAGGAACAATTTGCAACCCTGAGTCATCCACCTTCTGCCCCCCCAGCAGTTTCTTCTGGAGGCAACAGGTGTTACAAGAATGTGACGTCAACATAAGTAGAAGCTAGATCTACTTTGAACATATCAAGCTGCATCCAACAGCAGACTGGTCATGCATTTATCTAGAATTCCAATCAACGTGGAAATGCATGTCTTTCCTTCGATAAAGTACATTACTGTTTCTTAAACTGGCGTCTATAGAGATATAGCCTCAGGAATTCAAAGCTCTGTAAGAGTTTTTCTTCTACTTTCATTTTTTATGATAACCTTTAAAAAATTAACCTAACTTTATTCTGTAGCTCACGGATGGTCACTGATCACTGCCATTAGATTTCAATGGCAGTGTTATAATTGGGTGTTGGTCATACTGACACAAAGTCATTACCCAGAACTACAAGTGCTTAACTTTTAAAAAGTCTCTCAAGCTGGAAACAAGCAGATGTATTCTTAGGAGCCTATAAATTTTCAAGTTTGAGAAACACTGAACAATAACTTTATTTCTAAAGGTGAACAGTGCCTACAAAGTCCAACTGCCAACATGATAGCAAGTAGTCCAAGTAAGGAACTGGTGTTCTGGGTGCTCCACTATCCATCACAAAAGAGCAAGGCACAACCTGGCCAGCAGGGGTGAAGGCACACCTGTGAAGTCAAATGACATTGAGTATTTGCACGCCTGGGCTGTTGAGGGTCATTGTTGCTGGTGGTGTTGTTTATGTCTAATTTTAAAATCATACAAATTATTAAATCAGTGACCGTAAGGTTGTTCCAACTTGAAGCCAGGGCCTATTTTTATTTCTAACTCTTCAGAATCCAGCTGCTGTGCTGCTGGGAGATGGCCACTAAACACTTAACAAGAGAATAATTATGCATTAAGCCACAAAGGTGGTTCCTCAAGGAACTTCCAGGCTAACAGAAAAATGCCCATATTATAAACGATTATTTGCTTGATCAAAAAACAAGTCTGCATTCTTAGGTGCTACCATTAGAAAGAAAAGCAATGAGCTAATTACCCTACAAGTCAGGATAATGTTACCTCCGGAGGGAGGAAGGCATTGTGACGTGAGTGGGAAACATGGGGACTTCCTACAATGGCTGGTAATGTTTCCATTGCTTATCCTAGCTGACAGTGACCTGCTGTTTATTTTTAAACTATTCAGCTTACTATGAATTTGTTTCTGCAACCACAAATCTCAGTGAAACTCTATGCTCTCCAAAGTCCTAGTATGAATCCCAGGTTTGTAACTTATTAGCTGAGTGACCTTGGTAAATCCCATAACCTGAGCTTCAGTTTTCCTCACTGTAAAATGGGGATATCACCAACATCACAAGGTATTGTGATTCTTAAAAGAGAGAATACATGTGAAAGTGTTTCATTGCTTTGTACAGTGGAAAGCATTATAAAAATGTAAACTTGACTGATATGATCTAGGACTGGTATTGCAACTGAGATATTATGTCTAAGAAAATGTGGGTCTAGGGCCTATCTACCACTGAAGTGAGTTCATCGCTTTTGTATCATATGAAGCACATCCTCCACATTCTCGTTGGTTCCTGGCCTGCCTCCCCTCTGATCTCCACTCTCTGACACAGATCCTGAGCTCCTGCTACACTGTGACCTGACACCTGCCCCAATGTGTGTCATATGCTCTCCAAACTCTGTGCTTTCCCACACTCTGTTTTTTCTGTCTAGAATTCATCCCTCCCTTGACCCATCCTTCCAGCTTCTCAGTCATTCATTCACTCAACCAATGCTTACTGAGTACCCACTATGTGGCAGGCACTGTGCTAGGCACTGGGAATAAATTCCTGCCCTCATACTACTTACATTCTCGTGGTGGCTGACTCATTCTCTCCCCATGGCACTCGGCTCAAGGATCTCCACCTGCTCTAGAATAATTTCCCAGAGGTCCCCTCCACACTCCCCTCCTACAACCACCAGTCACCAAACCCCACTGAGTTAATGACTGCCCTTCTTTGCCCTCAGAGCATGCTATGTACTAAAATACTAGCCTGTCTTCATACAGACAGCCAGCTCTTGAGATAAAGGACTTTCAACTCCATTTGTAAAGACAAGCACATAGTAAAAATAACAGTTTATGTGCATTAAGTGCTCAATCTCTGGCTGGCACAGTTCTAAGTACTTCTACACAATAATACCTTTGATTCTCACAAAAATTATATGAGGTGGGCATTACTATCGACCCTGTTTGAAGACAAGGAAGCTGAGGCACAGGGAAGTAAAATGACTCGCCCAAGGTCATAGAGCCAGGAAGGGATAGGAGCATAATTTGAACGCAGGCATTCCCACACCTGATCCCTGCACTCATCAGCCTCACAGTTAGGAGACCCTGTAGATGTGGCACACAGGAGAAAGGCAGAAGAAGAGGCAAGGGACGAGAGCCATTCACTCAGCAAATTACAGGATAAGGAGACTTTTTCATCAGGTGCTTGCAGTGAGGATGAGCTTGAGAGAAGGAAAGTTTTCTATCTTGATTTCTGCTTCTCTTCCCATTTCCTTCATCCCTTCCCTCCCTAAACAACCTAGGGATTATCCAATCAATTAGAATGTGCTTTAATTAATGGCATTGTTCAAGCCGGTCTGTGTTCTTTCAATCCCCAGAAGACAATCTCTGGATGAAGTTAGGGGCTGGGAACTCGGGGATTGCCGTCTCCTTCCTGTCAGTCAGCCCAGGGTCCTCACGGCCTGCAACACCATCTGGGAGGCAATGTGAAGACAGGCTATCAAGACTGGATTGAGCCCCAGAGATCAGCTGGTCTAGCAGCAGGAAACACCAATGCCTGTGTGGGGGAGCGGCTAAGAGAACTGGGGAAGCAGGCAGTGTTCGGTGTTAAGTGGCTTGTAAGAGCAAACACTGCCTAGTGACTTTGCTTTTTTGTAACTTTGTACAGAACTTCCGGTTATAAACAAGGCAGATTAAACCCATGCATTTATCTCTGCTTCCTCCTCCAACCCCACTAAAATGACAATGCAAGAATTTTTTTTTTTAAAGCATGAATCCATAAGGACAAAATGGAGAGAGAGGGTGACAGCAGACAAAGACATCAACAAGACTCTGCAAAATAAAAGTGATAGCGGATTTAGTAACACGGAAAAAGCTGAAAACTAAGCAGGAAGGGGGGGAAGTCATCAAGAAGCAAACCAATTTTCACCTCAGAACCACAGAAAATCTCTGAATTTGGAGGAACCAGAAAACCAATGGCCGGGGTAAGGAAGGAAAGGAGGACAGGAAGCAGCTAAGAAGGCCACTCTCAAGTGGCCAAGCGACTGAGCCCCCCTCCTCTGGGAGGGGACAAGAGGGTTGTCGCTGCTGTAACAGAACTAGCAGGGCTCTCCTGAGCGCCTCAGACTCACCGGAAATAAAGAGCAAAAGTACCTCAGTGAAAACAGTGGAACAAAATGATATCCTCCATTTTCAAGAGGGAGACCCAATGTAGCGGTTTTGCCCATCTTTCTTTAAACTTATTCCTCATATTTGTTTAGACATTATTGCAGATGCTGTTTTAAGATGTTCATTTTCATTTTTTCAAGGTATTTTTACTTAGAGCACGCAAGTGGAGGGAGGGGCAGGGGGAGGGGGAGGGGCAGGGGAGGGGCGGCGGGGAGAGAGAGAGAATCTCAAGCAGACTCCCTGCTGAGCGTGGAGCCCAACACCGGGCTTGATCTCACCACCCTAAGATCACGATGTGAGCTGAAATCAAGAGCCAGACACTCAACCAACTGACCACCCAGGCACCCCTAAAATTTTCATTTTCTAACTGTTGCTATTGCCCATTGACCTTGTATCCAGTGACCTTACCAACCTCACCTAATAATCTGAATCCTACACCTGTGGGATCTTCAGAACTTTCTGTGGACACAATCATGGCATTTGCAAATAATGAAAATTTTATTTCTTCCCTACTCATTTTGCCTTTTTCTTTCCCTGATTTATTTCCCTAGCTAGGATTTCCAGTATAATGCTGGAGCAAAGTGGTGTTGGGGGCATCACTGTCTCCTCCCTGACTGTCTCATGAAAACTTTCAAAATTTCACCATTAATTATGTTTACTGTAGGTTTTTATTATTTTTTGTAAATTCCTATTATCAGAATAAGGAAGATTCCTTTTACTCTAGGTAACTGAGTTTTTTTTTTTATCATAAATGAGTACTGAACTTGGGGCACCTGGGTGGCTCAGTCAGTTAAGTGTCTGACTCTTGGTTTCAGCTCAGGTAATGACTTTAGGGTCGTGAGATCAGCCCCACGTCAGGCTCCATGCTCAGAGCAGAATCTGTTTGAGATTCCTTCCCTCTCCCTCTGCACCTCCCCCTGCTTGCTCACTCTTTCTAATAAATAAATTAAAAATAAATAAATAAATAAAATCTTTTAAAAAAATGAGTACCAAACTTTATCAAATGTGGTACTTCATCGATGAAAGTGATCGTATGACTTGCATGTTAAACTAATCACTGACTTTCATTATTGTGTTAATCAAGCAAATTGACTTCCTATGTAAACTCAACTTGGTCATGATATATCTTCTTTTCCATATATTGCTGGATCAGTTTGCTAATATTTCATTGGGAATTTTGTATCATTATCCAAGGGAAAGATTCACCTGTAATTTTCCTTTCTCGTAATGGTCCTTAATAGGTCTGGGTGTATGTTACTCAACATCTGAGCCTGTATTTCCTTTTCTGTAAAATGGAGACAATTTACCATGATGTATAGGGTTTCTAGGAGGATTAAATGATAAAATATATGTGAAATCACTTAGCCCATTTCCTGGCACATAGCATGTATTCAACCAATACTTACTGAAAGACTGGAATGGACTCTGGCTCTAATCAGTTTAAACTTGAGAATAAAATGAATACAAAACAATCCCAAGAATAAATCAATGAAAATAACAGCGGCTTCAATTCTAAAATCAGTAAGCAGGATTTGACACACAACAATCTAATTTGTAGAGCCTCAGCTGATGTTCAGACTCTTACTTAAGATCTAAAGCCCAGTGAAAGCAAATTCTAGACAAAGAAGAATAGGAGAGAGTGGCTAAGATCCCCACATACCCACTCTTTCACCCCCAGCAATAATTTCCAACCCCACCATCTCTGTAAAAAGTGGACTGGTAAGAACCCGTCTAAGCTGGCACTTGGGAGACTGTCCTTCAATGCTTGATATGACCTTTTACAAATCACCTATTCTTTCTGGGCCACAGTTTCTTCATGTGTCAAAAAAACAACAATCCCCACCTAGTCTATTCAATAGGGTTTTATAGGAATGAAATGGAAGGGCTTTTAAAAAGTTAAAACCAGGGCACCTGGGTGGCTCAGTTGGTTAAGCATCCAATTCTTGATATTGGCTCAGGTCATGATCTCGGGGTCGTGGGGCTGAGCCCTGAGTTGGGCTCCATGCTCAGCAGAGAGTCTGCTTGAGATTCTCTCTCTCCCTCTCCCTCTGCCCTTCCTCCTGCTTGCATGCACATGCACGTGCTCTCCCTCCCTCCCTTTCTCTCTCTCTCAAATAAATAAATAAAAATAAAATAAAATAAAAAGTTAAAACCAGCTACATGCAGGGGCACCTGGGTAGCTCAGTCAGTTAGGCATCTGCCTTCAGCTCAGGGCAAGATCCCAGAGTCCTGGGATCAAGCCCTACAGGGGCTCCCTGCTCAGTGAGGAGCTTGCTTCTCCCTCTCCCTCTGCCTGACACTCTGCCTACCTGTGATCTCTCTCTCTGTCATAGATAAATAAAATCTTTAAAAAAAATTTTTAAACCCAGCTACATGCAAATATGAGGTATTACTATATTATTTTTCCAATAATATGCTGAGTGTTTTCTATTGACTATATCAATTAATACTTAAGTAAGCCTATGAGTTAGGAACAGAATGGCACAGAATAAATCAGCAAATTGCCCAAGGTCCCACAGCTCTAAGTGCTGCAGCCAGGATTTGAATTAAGACAGTATCAGGCCTGAGCCTGTGCTCTTAACCTCTATACCATATCAACTAAGAAAAATGCCAGCTGTCCACCCAAAACAAAAACTTCCCATGTTTCATGTTGTGATAAGATTGAAAACTTGGTAGGGGCACCTGGGTGGCTCAGTCGGTTGGGCGTCCGACTCTTGATTTTGGCTTGGGTCATGATTTTAGGGTCATGGGATCGAGCCCCACATCAGGCTCTGTGCCCAGTGCGAAGTCTGCTTGGGATTCTCTCTCTCTCTACCCTCCCCCCCCCGCTTACACACGTGCATGCATGCTCACTCTCTCGCTCAACAAATAAATATTTTAAAAATAAGAAAAAATAAAAAAGATTGATAATAGGGTATTAAGACTCAACATCATTTAACACAAGAACATCTATTAAAAAGGAAAAATAAAAGTGCTTCCTTTTATAACATCCCTTTTCCCTTTTGAGAATGATTTCTCTTTCATTGGAAAAAAAATAACAGCACTGTCATAGGAAATGTTTCATCTCATAAAGCTCCAGCTAATCAAAAGTTTCCTTGGCCAATTGCCCCAGCTGTGCAACTGGAAGACATTAAGACTTTGGGGAACTCACAGTTCTCCTGTTAATCTAATATTAAATTGTTCCAACATTTCATTGACCCAAAGATTGCTCTCCAGCCTACAGTAGCTTCCTCCTCTGGATGTTCTTTGTCAGGTCTCTCTTGTCTCATTGTAAGGTCTGCAAATAGCCACAAGCCTTCTCGAACACATCATCTCTAAGCCTACCTGATATTGGCCACTCAGCCCAAGGGCTCACCTTAGAGACAGATGCTGTGACAGGCAGAGCGCCAGCCCTGTGGCATGAGTAAGTCAGCTAGGCTCCCTAAGCCTCACATTCCTCACCGGTTCCATGGGATTCACCGTGTCAACTCCAGCTGCTTCCATGGTTGGTGTGCAGGTACAATGAGACAAGGTTTGGAAAAGTACTGTGCCAAGTGCAGGACACTGGTTATAGTCTAAAACATCGTTTGTGACCAGCCTAGTTGAGTGATGTTGTCAAAAAAGCACACTGTCTGGGCCTTGGTAGTCTTGCTCTCTCACACAGAAATCTAAGAATAGTTTCTTCTCTCATTTTTATTGTTTTTGCCACAGTTCAGGCTCTCTTTCCCTCTTGACTTTCCCTCACTTAAAATATTTTTTAACTCTTTGCTAAAAAACAAAGAAGCTGCCCCTCTCCCCAGTCAGACGCTTTCACTACTAGACCCAGAGATCCAGGTGTCCGAATATGCCTTCCCATCCATCCTCTGGGCACTCTCCCCGATGACTCCCACCTTATGCTTCCCTCCTGCCATGACAGGTAGACTCACCTACGACTGAGGCCTAAAATGGGGCAGGTCTTCCTGACCCTCGCCCCTGCCTCCACATGAAGTTCTAGATCTCTCTCCATTCTACCTTAATCATTCAGGAAATATTCACTGGATGCCACCCCATGTGCCTGGCCCTGTGCTAGGAACAGAGGATACAAAGTCAAACAGAACACAAACTCCTCAGGAACTTAGGAGTCTAGTGGGAGAGACAGATTACTAACTCAACAATAAACTGACAGAGTCTGATAAGACCGATGATAGACAGGAGGCCAGAGGAACACCTAAGCCAGTCTGGGGCGGTAACTAGGGAGAGCACTGCAGAGGAGGAGTCCTATGGGAGCGCTCTTGAAGAGTGAGTTAGAGTCAGCTAGATGAAGAAGGCAAAGGGCCTCCCAGGTCAAGGGAACAGAGGCATAAGTGAGCAGGGCCCTTGCAAGCAAATCCCAAGGAATGGCCAAGCATTGGCTGCATTTGAGGAAGTTCTGGAAAATAAAATATAGATGTAGGCAGAAATAAATCAAATCCTGAAGGTGGCATCTGCTAAGCTCAGAAGCCACGGGGAACCACTGAAGCCAGGGAGTGGTGGGGTAAGATTTGTGTTTTAGAAGTCCACACTGGTTACTGGGAGAAGGGTAGACAGGAGAGGTCCTGGTGGAAGGCACAAAGACCAGTTAGAGAAGCAAGCAGTAAATGGAGCCTCAGTAAAGTCAGTGACCTTGAGAATGAGGAGAAAGGCAGGCCCAGGGATAGAGAAGAGAAAGAAGCTCCAGGACTCACTGACTAATTGCACATGGCAGGGTATGGCAGGGAATGGTAAGTGAGAGGAAGGGGCCTCAGGAAGATGACACACTGGTCTCTGACTTCGGTATTAGGTGAATGAGTAGAGGCACCATTACCAAAGAAGCTCAGAGAAAGAGAGGTGCTTGTTTTTTGCACCTGTCAAAAGTGATGACGAGGTTAAGAGAAAGAACTCAACACAAAAGACTATATGCCATCTGATTCTATTTTCATGAAGTTCTCAAGAAGGCAAAACAACGTAGCAACATAAAGCAGATCAGTGGTTGCCAGGGCCGAAGGGTCAGGGCAGGGGACCAACTGCAAAGGACCACAGGAAAAGTTCTCAGGGCGAGCAGGTACTAAGAACCAAGGCTAAGATACAAAAAGGAAATGTCACAGAATGGGAGCCGTACATTGTTCTACAGCCCATATCTTCACTGAGGTGGTGGTTACTGAAATTCATGAAACTATACCCCCAAAATGAATGAATTTTATTGTGTGTAAATACCTCAATAGAGCTATTGTTTTATTTTTATTTTTTTAATAAAGCTACTTTTTAAAGCAATGTCCTTGGGGACAGCCAGGTGGAGACGGCAGGGAGCGGAGTCTAGCTACCCAACATGGTTTTGAAACAGTGGGGGAGGGGCTGGTATAAAGTAGGACAAAGGCCAAGGACAGTGCATCTCGGAAACCACGAGAGCATGGGTGCAGAGAAGCCCAGCAAGACAGCTCAGAAGAAAGAACTAGAGACCTAGAAAGTCCAGCAGGAGAAACATGAACAGAAGCTGAGGTAGAGTTTTTAAAAGAGGACAGTAATCAACAGAGTAGCACCCCCAGAGAGCTCCAGAAAGACAGAAGCTAAACCAGAGAGCATCACTGGCTTTGTCTACCTGGATAACTTTGATGGAGGCAAAGTCAGAGATTTCCCTCCCTTGTCCTGCTACTAGAATAACTAGGTCACCCCGAAGCAGCAGTTTTTAAACATTTTTTAACAGCAAAGTTGTTGAGGAAGATGGCAGAGTACTTTCTGTGACCAATCCCAAATGTGCTGACTTGCAAAATTTTTCTGATTTGGGTCCTGAAATCCAATCTGCAAACACTTTGGCTGTGGGTATACCTTTCTGGTCACATGTCTGTTAGGTGAAAATTAAAATAAATTAGAATTGCACAAGCACCCTCTACCCAAAAGCAAATGGGTGCCAGGTGATAGCACCAAGGGTTGCGGCCAGGGACTGAAAACCTGTGAGGGTCACAGACTAGAAAGACACAGAACATACGAGACCTGCCACGCTCAACACCCAGAACTAAGGCTGAGGGGAAGAGGAAAATTTAGAGGGCAGTGGATTATACATATTTTAAGGCCGAGAGTGACACCCAGTGTTCACAGAGATCACTCCAGGCTCCCAATAGCTTCCCTTTCTGTTCGGGGCACAGAAGACGGCTGGCTGGTCCCAGGCATGACCCAGACGGAGCTGCCCTCTGGCTTCCCAGGTCAGGAGGGCAAGCCGGACTGAGGGGTGGTGGGAGTTAGGTGACAGGGATGAGTTAGCTGGACCCCAAGAAGCAGAGTGGCCCACAATTCCATCTCGTGATGACAGCTGTGAAGAGAGAGCCTGACCGTCTCTAAAGCACTTACTGCATGCATTGCGTATTCTGATCCTCACTGCAACCTTAGTGAGCAGGCAGGGCAAGAGGTCAGCCCCATTTTTTGGAAAGAAGATTAAGCTGCAGAGAAGTTAACAGATTTAACTACAAACCTAGGTCTCCTGTCCTAAGTGCTCATTCCTTAACACCAGGCCATCAGGACTTGGCCAGGAAGATGCTGGAGGTACAGGAGCAGGGGTACCTGGAGTCTCACATCTGGAGCTCCAAACACTAAATGGGACACAGCCTCTGAGCAATCCCACAGTCACTCAGTAAACAGACTTCTGGAGCACTCATATGTGCCAGGCACTACCCGTCTGAGAACAAAAGACAGCCCTTTCTTTTCCTGAAGAGGTCTGTAACCTATCCAGCGAGGCAGATGAGCAAGATGAGATGGGACAGGACAGGACTGTGACGGGCTGACCCAAGTACAGCAGGGGCCCAGCTTCCCAGGGGAGGATGAAGAACGGCCCAGAGGCGCTTCTGCTCCAGACGCAAAGCACGAGCCCTCAGCCATGGACAGCTCAGCAAGCCCTCTCACCTGCACACCCTCTGCACACCACCCTCCTTTCCAAAAAGGAGAGAAAGTGGAGAAGAAAATCCACCTTCAGTGAATCTAGGAAACAGCCAAAAACCCAAAGCCCAGTGGATGGAGAGTAAGAGCAGTCAGGGCCAAGTCAAAGGGGGAGGCAGAGAATGGCTTTGGGAAGTGCACAGTTCTAGAGAAGTCTGCACACACCACGGAAGGCCAAGCCAGCAAACATTAAGTTAAGCAAGGTCAGGGCCTCTTGGAACTCGACTGGCACCACCAAGAGACAGGGGAAACAGGAAGCCGAGTGAGAAATCTTTATAAAACACTAGCCCTCAGTGAGGCCAGGTAGCAAACAGCCCTGCCACTTCAAAATGAAGTCAACTGAAAAGAAAGAAATGCTAAACGCTATCCAAAAACCCCGTGACAATGCAGGATTTTCTGGTGAGTAAGCAGACTTGCTGCTCACTCCGAAAATAGGAATATGGAGAATGGAAAACATGAAGCAGAGATAAACTCTCTGCAGAAGGCAGAGCAAAGTCTGAAAAAGTATTTCAAGGACTTGTATTTTGGGCAAAAAGGTGACCAGAGATTGCTGGGGTGGGCAGTGGGGGAGAGGAACTCATGCTATAAATATCTGAAAGTACGGGCAAGAGATAAAAACATCCTTTCAACGCACAGCTAAGCTCACAGCAAAGTGAGAGAAATCCACAAGGTCTCCAAATGAAGTGGGAACAGAAAGGAGACGGAGGAGAGAGCCTTGGGCTACTCTAGAATTTTCTGCCCGGAACCTAGAAGCCCTGTTTTATTGGTCCCAGGGAAGATCCAAAACCAGATGCTGAGAGACCCCAGGTGGAGGCTAGAAGTGGGACCTCTGAGTGCATCCAGGAACTCCGAAGAGCTACACCCTTGGAGGGGGGCACGCTGGAGGGAAACGTCCACCTGGGGACTGAGAGGCAAATCGGTCTCAGGCACAGCTCCGGGTTGAAAAAAAAGAGGCTCACTGGGAATTTAGAAGCACAAGCTTTCCCTCCTATAGGAAGGCTTTGAAACTACACTATCTATATGCAGGGGACTCCAAAGGGAAAATTAACTTCAAGTGCTTCACTGTCAAAATCACCCTCAGTACCTGGCAGATGCAAAGGCAAAATCGCTCAAACCCCGCAGGATTCCCACAGTCAGTGAAATATAATCAAATCAAAAAATTACAAAAACTTAAGAAACAAACTACCTGGAAAGGATCAACAACAACAACGCAAAGATTTAGATAGAACCCAAATGACTCACATATAAAATGATCAGATACAAAATATAAAATAGGAATAGAAGACACAAGTCAACAAAAACATTTGTCCAAGGATGTTCATGGCAGCTTTTTTTTTTTATTATTTATAAAGGCCAACATCTGGAAACAGCCCAAATGTTCGTCCATAAGAATGGATAAGCCAATTGTGGTATAACTCACTCAAGGAAATTTTTACTCAACAATAAAAAAGGAAATGAATTAAAGAATGAACTACAACGTGGATGAATCTCAAAAACATTAGGCTGAGAAAAAGCAGATTCAGAAGCCACACATACAACCTGTATGATTCTATTTATATAAAGTCCAAAAATAGGTAAAACTAATCTATGGGTTCTTATAAATATCAAAACATCTGGGGGAGAAGGAGGAGAACTGACTGGAAAGACACATGGGGGAGCTTTCTGGATTTTTGGAAATACACAAATGCTGATTAGGATAATGGTTTCACAGGACACACAATTATCGAAATTTATCAAATTGCACTGTTACAATTTGTGCATTTTATTGTATTAGTTAATCTTGATAAAATATACACACACATATTTAAATGGAAATCATGTTCCAGCCCATAAAAAGTGATCAAGAACATCTGAAAAAAATTTCAGAAAGAAATTCTAGAAATAAAAATATATAATCACTGAATTCAAAAGCTGAACAGGTTCTGCTTCAAGCTAAGGCTTCTATCAGACCAAGTCGTCTCTCAAGAATGTTTAAAAAAGTAAGAGAACGTAGTTGTTATTTAAAAAGACACTTTTAAACACTGTAGAGCTACTGGGATGCCTGGGTGGCTCAGTTGGTTGAGCATCTGCCTTCGGCTCAGGTCATGATCTCAGGGTCCTGGAATGGAGCCCCGCGACAGGCTCGGCGGGGAGTCTGCTTCTCCCTCTCCCTCTGCCACTTGTGCTCTCTCACTTGCTCACTCACACTCTCTCTCAAATGAATAAATAAAATCTTTTAAGATAAAAAAATAAACAAACACTGGCGAGCTACCAAAACAGTGAGATCTTAAACCTAAGACCTCAAAGAGAAAAGACACATAAGAAATGAGAGTCAGGTATTTAGCTGCGCTTTTCCCTCTCACAGGGTTTGCTGAAAGTGACCAAATGAGAATGTGGGAGGTTGTCAAGAACATGGCAACAAAGAAGCTGTGAAGCTAAGCCAAACTCTTGGCAGTCTTGTGGGCTGGGGAGATAAACAGGGGAGTTCAGAACACTCTACCTTATCCCCAGGCTTTCAGGTGGGAGCCTAGCAGAGTTCCATCCTAACAGTAAGAGCGATAGCCCCCACCAAGGCCAAAACCAGCATCAAATCAACTGAATTTAAAAATGAATTAAATCGGGGCGCCTGGGTGGCTCAGCTGGTTGAGCGTCTGCCTTCGGCTCAGGTCATGATCCCGGGGTCCTGGGATCAAGCCCCAGGTCCGTTCCCAGCTCAGCGAGGAGTCTGCTTCTCCCTCTCCCCCCTGCTCATGCTCTGTCTTGCGTCTCTCTCTCTCTCTCTCAAATAAATATCTTTTTTAAAAAATATGAATTACATCTTCACTTAGCACAGCAGTCTGACTGAAGCAAAAATGAATCATCTTCGGAGGAAGATATCATCCACAGCCTCAAATTATTTCTATAACGTCTCTCATTCAATGAAAAACCAGATAAGGACTCCAGAGGGCCTTGAAAACCAAGGAAGTAGGGTTGCCATCACTGCTGCTCAAGAAGGTTACGACGGCCTGGGAGATGCCCCAGAACGAAAGCAAAGGTAACAAAACGGCCACATTTCTTTACTCAGGCAGCAGCTGACTTCAGCTCTAGCAGAACAAACCTCATTGCATACCCTCAGGGACACCAGCATCAGCCAGCTGGACACCCCCTCAGGGGTCTGGATCTCAGACCCAGGAGGCCCTTCCCCTGGAGCTCACTGACACCAGCACCAGATGAGCTGTAAGGACCTGCTCCCCGAAGGTCCACATTGCAGCTTCGTGAGGCCCCCCTCCAAGCTTGCAAGTTTTAGCAATTCTGGCCCCTTACCTTTGCTCCTCCAGCTTCAGGAATGGTTATCTGTACTCACTACCTCTTTAACACTTGAGACTCCTTTTTTTGGTTTGTTTTCAGAAACCTAGTCAACAAATTTATACCTAGTTAATAATACTTCATACTAAATTTTCTCTGTTAAAATAACGGGTGTATCTCCCCAATCAGTCAGGTCTTCTTTGATTCCTCCTCTTCACTATTTTATAGTTTATAGCAGACAAATCTTATACACAGAGTTAATAGATATAGATCTCATGACTTCATTTTCTTAGTGCTATCTTAAATGGCACTTTAAAAGTGAGTTAAGGATTGAAAGACTCATTATAGTTGAGATGTCAAGTGTCCCCAAATTCATCTATAGATTCAGTACAATCCAAATCAAAATCCTAGTAGCCTTTTTCCCAGAAATTAATAAGCTGATTCTAAAATTTATATAGAAAAGCAAAAGGAATCAAATTAACCAAAACAATTTTTTTTAAGGTTTTTTATTTATTTATTTGACAGAGAGAGAGACAGCAAGAGAGGAAACACAAGCAGGGGGAGTGGGAGAGGGAGAAGCAGAGTTCCCGCCGAGCAGGGAGCCCGATGCAGGGCTTGATCCCAGGACCCTGGGATCACAATCTGAGCTGAAGGCAGACGCTTAACGACTGAGCCACCCAGGTGCCCCTAACCAAAATAAAGTTGAAGGACACACACTACCCGATTTCAAAACTTGATATAAAGCTGAAGTAATCAAGACAGCTTGATACTGGTGAAAGTACAGACATACGGACGAGTGGAACACAATAAAGAGACATAATAGAGCCTCACTTACGTGATCAGCTGATTTTCAATAAAGATGTCAAGGCAAACCAATGGAGAAAAGACAGCTTTTCAACAAATGGTACTGGACAACCAGACATCCATATACAAAACAAACATACCAAAAAAAAAAAAAAAATCTGATCCATCTCACACACCATAAACATTTTCAGATAAATACTAGCAGTTTTTATCATTGACTATCTTCACTAAAGAAACTTCAGAAAGAAAAAACTATCTGTGTCACAAAAAGGAAAAATGAGAGGAGAAATTGATAAACATGGGTAAATCTACACAATTATTATCTGTATTAAAATAGTAGTAATATCTCATTTTTAGGGCTTTAAAATGATTTAAAAATACTACATAAATCGGGGCACCTGGGTGGCTCAGTTGGTTGAGCGACTGCCTTCAGCTCAGGTCATGATCCCGGAGTCCCGGGATCAAGTCCCACGTTGGGCTCCCTGCTCAGCAGGAAGCCTGCTTCTCCCTCTGGCCCTCTACCCTCTCATGCTGTTTCTCGCTCCCTCGCTCTCTAATAAATAAATAAATAAAATCTTTAAAAAAAAATACTACATAAATCATCTAATATAAGAAAGGGCAACTAGATTTTAGATAAAATATCTCAGTATTTTTCAGGAAAATTATAAAAGTGCTTGATGATTTTAGCTTTTAAGTTAAACATGTATATTAAAATATGAAGAGCAACTGTTAGAAATTTAAGCCATTAAAATGTTTTAAAAACAAAGCATACAACTTCCAAAACAGTAGAGACAAATGGAAGTAAACAAAATGTAAATGAATACTAAGATTGCTAAGGAAGGAGAGGGAAAAGCATTGAAAATGTGGGCAAATAGAAAGCCCAAAAATGATACATAAATATATAGGAGTGATCATAAAGAAGAAAACTTGATGACACTTAGCAGTTAAAGAGATCATCATTTCGGATGGCAAACAAAATCCAGCTCTATGCTACTTTTATTTTTTTAAAGATTTTATTTATTTGACAGAGAGACACAGTGAGAGAAGGAACACAAGCAGGGGGAGTGGGAGAGGGAGAAGCAGGCCTCCCACCGAGCAGGGAGTGCGGGGCTCGATCCCAGGACTCTGGGATCATGACCCGAGCCGAAGGCAGACGCTTAACGACTGAGCTACCCAGGCGCCCCCCCAGCTCTATGCTACTTATAAAATAGGACACAGAATATTAGAGAGTAAAAGACTGAGAAACCACCATGACTGAGGCATACCATGTATACATTAACTGACAGAACGGACAGATGGCTCCATAGTAACATCAGACAAGACACAATTCAACGGAAAACATTATTTTATAAAGAAGGTCACTAGTAATAAAAAAAACGTTGATTCTCAGGAAGATGGAACAATTCTACACTTGTCGTAGCTAATAACCCACCTTCAAAATATATCAAGCGACAACTGACAGGATTAATAAATTCAACATCATGGTAAAATCTTTTAATGCACCTTTTTCTCAGTTACTGAAAAGATCAAACAGTCAAATATTAGTGAAGCTATAGATGTGAACAGCGCATTCATAAGCTAGATCTCATGGACGGTGATAGGACTCTTCTCCCAATAATTAGAGACTATGCATTCTTCTCAATTGAACTAACACAAAAAATAGACTAGGTATTAAGGAGGCCATAAAGCAAGTTTCTATAAAGTTCAAAGAATCTATCTGAAATAGCTCACATTTTCTGATCACAATGCAATTAATTCAAAAACACCAAAAGCAAACAAACACAAACACTTTAAAAATGCACATTACCAAACAGAGCAGCTGATATTCCCAGTGGAGCTTGAGCTCAGAAGCAAAAATAACTAGACTCCTGAGAGTTAGAACAACCTCAGAAAAAAGTCAACAAACTGAAGAAACATACACCATATGAAAAAGAAGTATTAAAACAGAGGAACTAGGGGTTATTGTTTTTTTTAAGTAAGCATGCAAGTATAATAAGATGTTAGTAATGAAAACAAAAATTTGAAATTATTTTAAAAAACAAAAAAGAAATATTAGATTTGATGACTACAATAGTTGAAATAAAAATCACAATAGAGGGGCGCCTGGGTGGCTCAGTCGTTAAGCGTCAGCCTTCAGCTCAGGTCATGATCCCAGGGTCCTGGGATCGAGTCCCGCATCAGGCTCCCTGCTCGGCGGGAAGCCTGCTTCTCCCTCTGCCACTCCCCCTGCTTGTGTTCCCTCTCTCGCTGTGTCTCTGTCATATAAATAAATAAAATCTTTAAAAAAAAAATCACAATAGATAGAATATACAGGAGGATGGATTCAACTGAAAACATAAATTGGTTAGTTTGAAAATTAGATTGAGAAACTGTCCCAAAATCAAGCAGGAAAAATTAAGGAGATAAAGATTTAAATTAAAAAAGAAAACTATCTACTAAATAATAATTGTAAGCCAACATCTGAAAAATAGGGTCCCCAGAAGACAAGGAAAGATTTGAAAAAATAATGAAGATAAATGTCCTATAATGAAAGAAAATGAACAAGTTTGAAAGGGTTCAAGGAGCACCAAACACTATAGCGAAGTACAAGAATATCAAAATAGGGAGAACACATTAACATTTGCCATTGGAAATTTTCATATACCCCTCTCAGAAGCTGATAAATCAAGCAGACAGAAATAAGTGAAGATAGAAAGATCAGAACAATACAATGAATAAGTATGAGCTATCACTGGAATGACTCTGTGCCCTCCTCTGCCCCAGACAGTAGTCGTTAATGCCTGTTGCCCTGGCTAATTATTCATAGTGGCCCCTTTCACCCTCAAGCGTGTCCTTAGGTTGGACAATAAATTATACAGCCATGCTGGGCTATTGGATGCATTTAGAACTTTACGCTCAACAGCAGAGAATACAATTTTATTAGCAGATATGTAACATTTACAAAAGTAGACCTTGTTATTAGGCTATAAAAGAAAGCTCAATGTAAGTCCATTCAGTCTTTCTTTCACTCGGCAAATATTTTTGAGCACCCACCATATGACTTGGCATCTTTCTAGCCTCGGGAATGCAACCAAGATGCTATATGGCAAAGTTTTATGGCAACTGTTCACGCTGTGTTCTAACAGTGGTATAGCCAGGAATGCCACATTGCACCACACACGGGCTTGGAAGTCTATCTTAACAGCTACCTGAAAGCTTTACATTACACAGCCTACGTGCCACAGCAACAGTCTTGGGTATAATAGTGAACAAAACACACAAACATCTTGCCCTCCTGGAGCTTATATTCTAATAGAGACAGAAGATGAACAAAATAGGGACACCTGGGTGGCTCAGTCTGTTAAGCATCTGCCTTCAGCTCGGGTCATGATCCCCAGGTCCTGGGATGGAGCCCAGCATCCGGCTCCCTGCTCAGCGGGGAGTCTGCTTCTCCCTCTCTCTATTTATGTTCTCTCTCTCTCAAATAAATAAATAAAATCTTAAAAAAAAAAAAAAAAGGAAAGAAAGAAATGAAGGAGAACTGCAGAAGCAATGCCCCTGAGTAGACATGAGCAGACAGGACAGAATGTCAAAGTTGGTCAAATTTAGGAGCCTGAGATTTATAATGAAAGTAACAGGAAGGACGACCCAGCATAAGGGGGCAGACAGGGGAGGGTCAATGTGGTGGTGGGTGCTGATGGAAGTTTCCTTCTGATTTCTTCAATTGTCCACAGAAATAAGAGGTGAGATCTTTGAGTGTAAGAAAGTGGTGTTACAGGTCATAGCAGGAAGTGAAAAATAAGAGAAAAGGTCATCCCGCGGAGAGAAGCGAGGTAGTCACCAGCACGGTACCCAGGCCAGGCCCAGGCCCCTGCCCCCGAGTCCCAAGTCCCAGGCCCCAGGTCCCAGCCCCTAGGCGGCAGCCCTCAGGACCCAACCTGCAGGCTCCAGGTCCCAGGCCCCAGCCCCGAGACCCCAGCCCACCGGCGCCAGGTCCCAAGTCCCAGGTCCCAGCCCTCAGGACCCAGCCTGCGGGCCCCAGGTCCCAGACTCTAAGGCCTCAGCCCCTAGGGCCCAGGGCCCAGACTCTAAGGACCCAGCCTGCAGGCCCCAGGTCCCAGACTCTAAGGCCCCAGCGCCAAGCCCCAGCCTGCAGGACCCAGCCTGCAGGCCCCAGGTCCCAGACTCTAAGGTTCCAGCGCCAAGCCCCAGCCCGCAGGCCCCAAGCTCAGCCCAGCCTACAAAGCGGCAGCTATCGCTGCCTGCACGTGCTACGCCGCCTACCCACGGAGCAGCTCATCCTTACACGCGGGGGGGGGGGGGGGGGTGCCCGGGGTCACCGAGCCGCCACAGCGCCCGCACCGCCGAAGCCGCGCGGGCCACCCGAAACGCACACGGCTCTGGCCAAATTGAGACAGAGGACAAATTGCCTTCCAAAGGCGTCCTGCTCTCGCCCCTCGGTGTGTGGAAACCCGAGGCCGCCAACGCCCCCCACCCCAACACACACACGTCGTCTGTCCAGAAGCCCGAGGGCTCCGGACTCACCTCGCCTCCACGCGGCTGCCCGCCACTCCGACGTCGCGGGGTCACTGCGGCGCGTCCCCCTCGACCTCTGCGTCTTCGGGCCCGCTCCCCGCCAGGGAGCCGCTCGCCCGCAGGCCGGGGCGCAGGGAGAGGGGCGCGGCCCCGGGAAGCGCGGGGCACCGGCCAAGCGGTGGGCGCGCTCTCCGGCCTCGGGGCGCCGCGGGCACGCGTCCTGCCCGCCCGCACGCAAAGCGCCGTAATGCGGCCGCTGGCGCAGGCCCGAGCCACGCGGCGGTGAACGGAGGCCGGCGTGGGCAGCGAACCTGGCTGCGGAAATAACCCCAAACATCCATGCAACTGGCCAAATGCGGGAACCGGGAGACGAAGGAGGACAAAACCTCCAAATTTAAATGAGATACAGAAGCATCTTCATCAAGGACATAGCAGGAAAATGAGAAGCGGAGCAAGTTTCTGTGCTTGGACTCAGTGTGGCAAGAGGAGCAGGTGAGTGTGCCCTGCGCGCCTGGGACGCGGCAGCCCCGGACCCGCGCACTCTCTGTCCTTGGTGCGCTGTGAAATGGGTACAGTAGCAACCATGGCTTCCGATCGCAGGCCCCCAGGTGTGCGTGTGCTTCACACAGGGGCCTTGTTCATACCAGTTCGTTTTGAAACAGTTCCCCGGGACTTTTATCAAAATCATGTGACGTTTTCTTTCCGATGTGTCAGACTGAAATTGTAAACAAAAGAAAAAAACAAGAATCCCAGAACTAACCATTAATGTATATTTTGGTACTTCTAAGCGGTAGGTCAAATTTTGTCAAGGTCTTTTAGCTCCTTGTGCAGATGCAGAAAAGAAATACTGGGTCAACATGAAGCAGGCTTTACACTGGTTACGTAGATTTTTTTAATCTGACTTATTAGTCTTTATGTTTTAAAAAAATTTTAAGAGCTTAGTGGACGTATGATTGATATGTAAACAACTGCACATATTTAAAGTGTACAACTTCAGGGGCGCCTGGGTGGCTCAGTCGGTTAAGCGGCTGCCTTTGGCTCAGGTCAGGACCTGATCTCAGGGTCTTGGGATCTAGCCCCACATGGGGCTCCCTGCTCAGTGGGGAGCCTGCTTCTCCCTCTCCTCCTGTTCCTTCTCTCTCTCTCTGCTTATGTTCTCTCTGTCTCGCTCGCTGTCTCTGTTGCTATCTCTGTCTCAAATAAATAAAATCTTTTTTAAAAATTGTACAATTTTATAAGTTTTTTATATACTAAAACCATTTATTTTTTCTATTTCAAGACGTTAAAATTAGGAAGAGATTCACTTTTTTCTTTTTTTTTCTTTTTTAAAATTCTTTATTTAAATTCCATTTAGTTAACATATAGTCTACATTAGTTTCAGGGGTAGAATTTAGTGATTCATCGGTTGCATATAACACCCAGTGCCCATTACATCAAGTGCCCTCCTTAATGCCCATCAGCCAGTTACCCTATCCCCCCACCTACCTCCCCTCCAGCAACCCTCAGTCTGTTTCCTAGAGTTCAGTGTCTCTTATGGTTTATCTCCCTCTCTGATTTCTTCTTTATTTTTCCTTTCCTTCCCCTATGTTCATCTGTTTTGTTTCTTAAATTCTACACATGAGTGAAAACATGGTATTTGTCTCTGACTGGCTTATTTCACTTAGCATAATACTCTCTAGCTCCATCCATGTCATTGTAAATGGCAAGATTATGGGTGGGGGGATGGGTTAGCCTGGTGATGGGTATTGAGGAGGGCACATTCTGCATGGAGCACTGGGTGTTATAAACAAACAATGAATCATGGAACACTACACCAAAACAAATTATGTAATATACGGTGATTAACATAATAATAAAAAATTTTTAAAAATGGCAAGATTATGTTCTTTTTGATGGCTGAGTAATATTCCAACACACACACACACACACACACACACACACACACACACACACACTACATTTTCTTTATCCATTCATCTGTTGATGGACATCTGGGCTCATTCCATATTTTGGCTATTGTGGATATTGCTGCTATAAACATTGGGGTTTATTTGCAAATGACATATCAGATAAAGGGCTAGTATCCAAAATCTATAAAGAACTTATCAAATTCAACACCCAAAGAACAAATAATCCAATCAAGAAATGGGCAGAAGACATGAACAGACATTTTTCCAAGGAAGACATCCAAATGGCCAACAGACACATGAAAAAGTGCTCAACATCGCTCGGCATCAGGGAAATCCAAATCAAAACCTCAATGAGATACCACCTCACACCATTCAGAATGGCTAAAATGAACAAGTCAGGAAACGACAGATGTTGGCGGGGATGCGGAGAAAGGGGAACCCTCCTACACTGTTGGTGGGAATGCAAGCTGGTGCAGCCACTCTGGAAAACAGTATGGAGGTTCCTCAAACAGTTGAAAATAGAGCTACCGTATGATCCAGCAACTGCACTACTGGGTATTTACCCCAAAGATACAAATGTAGGGACCCGAAGGGGTACGTGCACCCCAATGTTTATAGCAGCAATGTCCACAATAGCCAAACTGTGGAAAGAGCCAAGATGTCCATCGACAGATGAATGGATAAAGAAGAGGTGGTATATATACACAATGGAATATTATGCAGCCATCAAAAGGAATGAGATCTTGCCATTTGCAACGACGTGGATGGAACTGGAGGGTGTTATGCTGAGTGAAATAAGTCAATCAGAGAAAGACATGTATCATATGACCTCACTGATATGAGGAATTCTTAATCTCAGGAAACAAACTGAGGGTTGCTGGAGTGGTGGGGGGTGGGAGGGATGGGGTGGCTGGGTGATAGACATTGGGGAGGGTATGTGCTATGGTGAGCGCTGTGAATTGTGCAAGCCTGTTGAATCACAGATCTGTACTTCTGAAACAAATAATGCAACATATGTTAAGAGAAAAGAAAAAGAAGAAGATAGCAGGAGGGGAAGAATGAAGGGGAGTAAGTCAGAGGGGGAGATGAACCACGAGAGACGATGGACTCTGAAAAACAAACTGAGGGTTCTAGAGGGGAGGAGGGTAGGGGGATGGGTTAGCCTGGTGATGGGTATTAAAGAGGGCACATTCTGCATGGAGCACTGGGTGTTATGCACAAACAATGAATCATGGAACACTACATCAAAAACTAATGATGTAATAATATATGATGATTAACATAACAATAAAAAATTAAAAAAACATTGGGGTGCATATGCCCCTCCTATCACTATGTTTGTATCCTTTGGATAAATACCTACTAGTGCAACTGCTGGGTTGTAGGGTAGTCCTATTTTCAACTTTTTGAGGAACCTCCATAGTGTTTTCCAGTGTGGCTGCACCAGTTTGCATTCCCACCAACAGTTAAGATATGAGACTCGCATAAAACCATCCCTGTGATCAAGACAGTGAATATATCCAGCCCTCGGAAGGGTTTCCATGTGCCCCTTTATAATACCTCCCTTCTGCCCTTTCTGTCTTCCCCCTACCCTTCAGGCAGCCACTGATTCACATGCTGACACTGTAGATGAGTTTGCATTTTCTGGAATGTTACAGAAATAGAAGTATACAGTGTTTACTCTTTACTATCTGGTTTCTGCCACTCTGTGTGATTACCTTGAGGTTCATTCCTGGTCTTACACATATTAATATTTCATTCCTCTTATCAATAAGTAAGTAGTATTTAATTTGTATGAATGCATCACATTTTATTTGTCTATTGATAGATATATTGGCTGTTTCCAGTTTGGGCTATTACAAATAAATCTGCTATGAATATTCTTTAATAATAATAATAGAAAGTATGAACAAAATATTGCCTATAAAAGTGGGAGACGGACAGTGAAACGTTTTGAAAACATGACAGGATTGCAGAGCAGGAATAACAGTAATGAATTTAGAGTGAGACCAATCAGCATGGTTTTGCCTATTTTTCCAGCTATCTTCAACTGCAGGAGTAGAACAAGCTTAGAGAAGACAGAGAATTACATTCAGCCAAGTTAGAGTTTTGCTCTGAGACTACAACAAGGCAAAAGAGGGGCAAGATATTTGAGAGTGCGTGCAAGAGAGGATGTTGGTGGGCCATGAGTTTTGGAGAAGGTGCAAGAGCCAGTTAATGTTGTTTATGTTTGTGTTTGAGTGTACATGTAAACATACAGGTAATTTTGTAATGATAATATCAGTAAATATCATTGATACATTAGTTATTTTCCTCTTATGGTTTCAGTCCTTTTCTGTACTACACTACCAGCTTAAGAAACTCCCAGCTCACACTGAAAGAGAGAAAGGAGAAAGAGGGGACAGGTGGTTTATTTGCCGGACTCTGGGGCACTCCGGAAAGGCTATTGGAACATAGTTGAAGGGAATAAAAATAGAATATACATGGTGAAGACATTCAAATATGGACCCACATTCCAATTCAGCTGCACTAGCAGGCAAGTCACCAACATTGTTTTCCCACCTGGAAAATGGGATCATAGGGCACCTGGGTGGCTGAGTCATTAAGCATCTGCCTTCGGCTTGGGTCATGATCCCAGGGTCCTGGAATTGAGCCCCGCATCAGGCTCCCTGCTCGGCGGGAAGCCTGCTTCTCCCTCTCATACTCCCCCTGCTTGTGTTCCTGCCCTCACTGTGTCTCTCTCTGTCAAATAAATAAATAAAATCTTTTAAAAAAAAATGGGATCATACATAATGTGCCCACATCACAGAGTTGTAATGATAGCTGTAAGCTCTGGGAGAGCAGGGGGTGTGTCTATCTCATCCCTTATGTGAAACCCTATTCACAGGGCTTCAAACCTAATTCTCTCATGTATCAACACCCATTGATGGTTAAATGCTAGCTTGAGCGATCGACGTGAAAGAACGTCTTTAAACTAGCAAGTGGTACCCAAATGTTAAAAATTCATTCCTTTTCTAACTAATGTCCCCTCCCTTCCCCGCAGTGTTATTACTCCAGCAATGACCCTGAAACAAGCCCGCCCTTCAACCTAAAAGTTTCCCCCAGGCCTCCTCGGCCAGTGTGATGTCCCAAGCGTAGAGTCCACCAGCCCACAGTCAAGGACAACAGTGGTTCCAACATCCCCCAGTACAGTTAAGATCTCCTAGACCACTGAAGTCACAATACTCCCAACATTTCTCATATACCAGTATCTCCCAGGGCCACTCCAAGCATGGAAGCAGGTCTCCGGGAATATCTAACAGCCCTAATCTCCAAAAGGCCTCCCCAGTTGGACAAGTTTCACTCCTGATCTCACCTTCTCTGGCGTCTCTGGCTCAGCCCAGCTCCTCAGCCCAGGGCTCCCTTCCTACTCCAGCCTGGGGCTCACATCTCATTAGACAACCCCACTTCACCCTCCTACCAGATGCTGGAGGAAGAAATAGAACCTCGTGGGCAGCAACCACATTATTAGCCCCTTCACCTTTACCTGTTCGTGGACTCTAAAATTGATGTATGTGGTAGCCTGAAAGTAAACCAGGAT
Source organism: Zalophus californianus (assembly GCF_009762305.2). Lineage (NCBI taxonomy): Eukaryota > Metazoa > Chordata > Mammalia > Carnivora > Otariidae > Zalophus > Zalophus californianus. The sequence continues at coordinate 24,887,227 of NC_045602.1, forward strand.
GAATCCAACAGAACACTACCCTTGTCCATTTATTAGATGAATGTAACAAAGTGTGGGTGATGGGAAGGCAGACTTTGAGTTAAAAACCTGACAAGCTTGGGCGCCTGGGTGGCTCAGTTGGTTAAGTGACTGCCTTCGGCTCAGGTCATGATCCTGGAGTCCCTGGCTCTAGTCCCGCATCGGGCTCCCTGCTCGGCAGGGAGTCTGCTTCTCCCTCTGACCCTCTCCCCCCCCTCATGTGCTTTCTCTCTCTCTCATTCTCTCTCTCTCAAATAAATAAATAAAATCGTTAAAAAAAAAAAAAACCTGACAAGCTTGCTTCAGCACCAATCAGGTCAGGATAATAGGGTCTTTTGCTCAGGGTCGTTGGGGGGCTCAAGGAAAGCATTGCAGTACCTAGTTTAGTAACTGGCACTTTGCACTTCACCAAATGTCAGCTCCCCTCCTGCTCTGACCCAGTGCATCCAGTTGCAGCCACAATCCCCAGAACCACATGGAAGCTTTTCTCTTAATGCTCTTTCATCACCGCATGAAGAAAATTAACATTTCCCTGGCATTTTCCCCTTACCTGACCCTTCTTAGAATCCCTCTGGGATGACCCCCCCACACACACCTTTTTACAGAGGCTAAGCAATGTCAGGTAACTTTCTCAAGGTCACATAGCTCCTATGGGGCTTAGCTGAGATTCAAACCTAATTCTTTGGAACTCCAAAGTCTACTCTTTATGCTTCCCACGGCACTCCCCTCCAGAGGGTTGTATGTGAATCAGAAGCACAAACTGGTCAAAATGATTATACAACATCAAGGAAAGAAAGTCATCAGGCAGGAAGGGCCGTTTACTCAAGGGACATCTTTATCATATGCTTGAATATCCTATCCGCGAGTCTCCTTCTCTCATCTGGCTTTCCTTCTCGCTCCACAAGGTGGCGATATTCCGCAAAGTGAGGGGTACAGCAACCTGTTTCGCTGGAATCCAAAGGTCTCAACATGGCAACCTCATGTAAGCACCTGCTAGGAAAGACACTCACAGCGAAGTACCCTGAAACACTGGGCCGAACGCACATGAGCATCACAACAGAAAAAACCTCCTTCCACACCACTCACCCCCAGAAGACGAACAGGTGCACTCTCTCAGGGGCGTGGCTGACACTCTGTTTCCACATGACAAGTCAAGTCAGAAAAATGAGAAAAAAGAATGAAAAGGGGTAAGAAAACAAGAGGAGAAGGAAAAGACAAAAGAGGAGGGCAAATAAAAAGGAACAGTGCCAGGGTTAATGGTGAAGGACAGCAAAAAGGAAAGAAAATAGAATGCTCTGAATTGGTAGACCCTATATTTCTAGCAACCCACATCAGGGCATGTAGGAAATCAGGATCAGAGAGAGGCAGTCACTTGGCTAGGATCACACAACAGTCAGGGCAGAGTACTCATTTGGGCTGAGCTACCTTTCAGCCCCTGCGCACCACTGGCACACCAAACCCGTAAGTAATCTCCCAGGGCTCCAAGATCACAGTTTGCTAGAAAACTGACCCTAAGACTACCACTTACAGAACGATGGAGTAGACCTTCTTTTCCCTTTTTCCTGCTAAGTACAGATAAAACCCTCCACCTTAAAATAAACTTAGGAGGGCGCCTGGGTGGCTCAGTTGGTTAAGTGACTGCCTTCAGCTCAGGTCATGATCCTGGAGTCCCGGGGTCGAGTCCCGCATCGGGTTCCCTGCTCAGCGGGGAGTCTGCTTCTCCCTCTGGCCCTCCCCCCTCTCATGTACTCTCTCTCTCTCTCATTCTCACTCTCTCAAAATAAATAATAAATAAATCTTTAAAAAAAATAAAAAAATAAACTTAGGAGTCTAAAAGTTAGAAGAAGACAGACTGGGGACCTCAGGACCCAAGAAACTACACAGTGATGAGTTCTCTGAGTTTTCTTTTTTGCCTCCAGTCTGAGCGCTGGAAAAGCTAGCAACCTAGAAATGCCAATAAATAGAGACCCCACCCCCACCCCCAGAACTCCAAAAACTCCAAGAAAAGCCTGTCCCCAAGAAAGGGACAGCCTAGCAAAGAGAAAACTTCTGAACAAAAACCACTCAGCTCCCGCCAAATATCCCAAAAACATTGCAGCTTCACCCTCACCCTCACCAGTAAAGGTCTAATGGAAAGCCTAGATTTTGACTTTTGCCAGACCTTAATAAGGCACCCTCAATTCCCTTCCTCCCCTACCCCCAACCGGTGTGATGCCAGAGAAGGCCAAATGAGGAGCTGGGATTTTCATTCTCGTTGATCAATATCGAGCACCCCTGACCATGTGGAGTGGTCAGTGGAGACCACACAGGGTCCTGGATTTCTACCTCCACCAGGTGGTAGAAGGGCATCCCTTCTCTTCCCTGCTGGGGGCTATTGGAGGATCAGAGGAGGACCAGGGGAGAGCTGGGGCTCACACCACCACTCAGCAATAATGAGGCTCACCACCCAAACCCCCATCCCAAGGTGCCAGTGGAAGCCATGTGGGGAGCCTACTCCCACCACTGTCCAGCGGTAACAAGGAGTCTCTCCTCCCACCCCCCAGGTACCTCCTGAGGGCAGGAGGAGAAAGAACCTGTACTTCCATCCCCACCTGGCAGTAATAGGCCATGTCCACTCTTCCTCCACCAAACCAGCATCAGCAAAGACCTGCTAAAACACAAGATCTAAATAAGATCCAGAGTCTCAGAACATCATACTCAAGATGTCCCGCTTTCAATTTAAAAAAAATTATTCAGCATCAAAGATCTCAACTTGATTGAGAAAAGACAACAGAAACCAACACTGAGATGACACAGCTGTCTAACAAGGTTTAAAGCTGCCATTATAAAAACCCAGTTAGTGTTGGAGCTGAATTAGAACCTTCCTCTGTGGCCTTTGCCTGAATAAGGGAACAAAACCAAGAGCTTTCATACGGGGGGGAGAAGCTGCTTACCAAAAAGCCTACTGCTCTATGCCCTTACTTTGTTTTTATGATAATAGAAGGAGGTTAAGAAGGAAGTAGTGCTTTTCATCCGCAAGCTAATCTTACAAATATCTGTACAAGCTAAATCGGTACCCAGAGTAATAAATGCCTTCGTCAGAAGGACTCTGAATTGATTTGGAGTTAAAAAAATAAAATAGGCAATCTATGTAGAAATGTTTCCCTTCTGGAAAAAAATGTAAAGTATCCTTGGCCTAATCCAATCTAAACTTTCTCCTAAATCATTTATCTGTGAAACGGCTATGATCAAAACATTGTTTCCTTAATCTGCTTCACTGCTCCAAGAGTAGTCCCTTTTCCCTAACAAAGCGAAAACAATCCAAAAAGCCCAAATTTAATACTTATTTTATGTGGTTATGTTTCCTATAGGTATACACTTGTAGCTTAAGACAAGTAAAAATACAAGTATATACATTTTTTTAAAACACAACAATTGCCTGATTTGTATCTTATACAATTAAACATATGACAGTCTAAGGGGCACCAAAGCCTAAAATTACATTACAGATTGGAAGTCTTTGGCTTACCAATTTCCATTTCCAATCAGGTTGGCCCCCTGAGAAAATCTCTTTCTATGTTTCTTTCTCCTCATCTATAAAATGCCGCTAAAAATGCCCCCTAAATGGCATGAGAAAACTTCCAGGGATAATATATATGTTCATCATCTTGATTGTGGTAATGGCTCTGTATGTGTATATACGTATACCACATATATACCATATATATAAAACCATTATATATACATATATATCAAAACATCAAATTGCACACTTTATATTTTTAAAAGATTATTTATTTGAAACAGAGAGAGTGTGTGTATGGGGGGGAGGGGCAGAGGAAGAAGCAGACTCCCTGCTGAGCAGGGAGCCCAATGTGGGGCTGGATCCCAGGGCCCTGGGATCGTGACCTGAGCAGACTGAGCCACCCAGGCGCCCCCAAATCATACACCTTAAATTTGTACAATCTATTGTCTGTCAACTGTACTTCAATAAAGCTAGTTTGTTTTTTATTAAACACTCTCTAATCATTGTTGCCCTTTGCTGAACACTGATCCAAGCAGAGAATGCTGGATGGCGGCGGGGTGGGACGGGGGGGGGGAGGGGTGCGTGGAATGTTGGCCAAAATGCAGGATAAAATGTGCACAGGTTAAAGAGAGATTGTCAGCGTTTTGCAGGGCATGCTAAAAGGAACATACGTCCCAGGGAAAATGATCAAGACTGCAGAACCGTTTTTATATGGGATTCAAGGCCCTGAAAAGCAAAGGCTTCCCACCGAATGCAACAGAAATGACGTGGGATACAGCAAAGTCTCGGGAGAAGCCCTTCCGCGCCCCCCCTGCCCGTCCTGCGCGCTATTGCTAGGATCTGCTTTCTCCGGGATCATCCTCATGCCAGAATTTTCTCTCCCATGTCCCGTCGTCCTCCGCGATTTACGTGGACAAATGCAATCCCCACCTCTTCTTCTCTCCGACTTTCTCCTCTACGGCGCGACCTACCAGGTCCCACTGGCTGTTCTCCCAGCCCTGACTCAGCTCTCCTTAGGCTACACGCTTACCTTTCTGCCCCCCAGGCTGCCCTCCCCATTTCTCTCCTAGAAGCCCCACCCTGCTCATCCTTTTAGACCCAGCTTATTTTTGCATCCTCTGCAAAACCTTTCTTGGCTTCACCACTAGATGATAATTTATCATTCCTTTCATTAAAGACCTATCTATAGAGGCTATATTTCTGAACCCAAAATTGGGACATGTGGATGTAGAGTTCTGTGCTGTTGACAGATGTGAAAGATGGGAAACATGGCTCGAATGCCCCAAAATTTGACTTTGCAGGATGTCTTGCTAGTGCATGGGGTCGGGAACAAAATACTTGAAATGGTGAGCATACAGCGTGTCCAGGATACATGACTGTATCTGTCATTTGGCTTTTGGCATGAGCTACCTATGGGCATTATTAAATTGTTTTATTCATATCATTTTTCCAAAGTTAAATTTTAATTACCCTGGGGACAGGAGCTGTGTCAATACCTAGATGTACTCTCAACAATTAGGCAGAGCCTGGCAAATTCTATAGAGCAAATGAGTGGTTATGAATGAACAATTTCAAAGGCATCATCTCTGTGGGAAAATTATTCTCATGCAGTGTCACCATCAGCCACCCTTCCTTATCCATTCCCCGGGGAGCAACACCCCACACTGAAGTGATACAGTGGAGAGACAATCAGGAATTGACCTTTAGGATCTAGTGCCATTTGCATCATCCTCTAACCACTATTTTAGAGAGAGTAAGAAGAAAAAAAAAATGAGACACTGCTAGAATGTACAGCGAGTCTCTGAAACTTGAACATGCATTAGAATTCCCTGGAGAGCTTGTTAAAATGAGTCCAGGGTCCCACCCTCACAGATTCAGTAGGTTTGAGATGGTGCCTAGAAATTTGCATGTCTCACAATCTCCCAATTGAGACTGATGCTGCTAGCAGGTCTTCGCACCCCACCCTAAGTAGAAATGATGTACAGCATGTTCTGAAGGAAAAAGGCACTATGAAGATCTCTTCACTAAAGGGATGCTGGAAACCTAAACCAAACTACCTTAAGCAAGAAAATGGATCTGTTGGAAGGAAATGGAAGTAGGTAGCTCACAGCGTGAGCAGTAAAGGAACAGAAGCAGATGAAGATCTGAGGACCTCAGGGATTGAATTCGGGGCCTTGATCATCATTAGACTCTTTTTTCACTTTTATCTCTGTTTGGCATTGTTCTCCCCTACTGCCAATAAACTTTCTTCCTATAGTGGACATGGGTCCTGGAAATTATAAATTCTTATTATCAAGTTCCATGTTTCAATTATTTATTGCTGTATTATAAGCCATCCCAAACTTGGTGGCTTAATACAACAACAATCATTTCTTTTACTGACAAATCTATAATAATCATAACCACTATAAGCTATAACTTGGGCAAGGCTCTCATCTTTAGTCTCTGTGGCATCAGCTGGCTGTCAAAGGCTAGGGGTGATGACAGCTGGGATCTGGAATCATCTGAGATTACCCATTTGTCTGATGATTGGTATAAGCGGTCGACTGGGACCTCAGCTGGGGCTATCAGCCAGAACATATATACATGACCTCTCCAAAAGGCTGTTCGGGCTTCCTCACAGCATGATGGCTAAGTTCCAAAAGCAAGTACCCCAAGAGAACCAGGTGGAAAGTGCATTATCTTTAATTACATAACCTCAGATATCACAAAGCATTGTTTCTACCATAGTCGCAAACTTACCCTTATCCAAGGAGAGGGAATATGATAAACCCCACTTCTCAATAGGAGAAGTGAAAAAGTCACATTGTAAGAAGAGCTATAGTCTGGGAGACATTGTTGTGAGCATCTTTGAAAATATAATCTACCACAATCCATAAATTGACATATCAGATTTTTTAAATTATGTATGAAAAATCCCAGGGAATAATTTTGACTGACCTGCCCTTGGTCAGTGCTCCTTCCATTGACCAATTCTTGAGGCCAAGAGGATGAAGTACAATGACAAGCCTAGCCTGGCTCAATCTCATCCTGTAGCTGGCTAGAGAGAACAGCCAAATGACATACATTCACCATAAAATGGAACTTTCCAGGTTTGGGTCCTTCTGGACACCAGTCTTAACTAACGGTTCATAGAGTTCAGATATCTATACGTGAAAACATCTGGAGGGGACTGTTCTCAGAAATGCATAGGTGTTATGGACTGAATGTTTGTGCCCCCCCAACCAAATTTATATGTCGAAACCTAATCCCCAAAGGACAAGATGTTGGGTTTACCCATGGTATACCTTACATGGTTGTATCAATTACATGGACATGCAATTGGCTTTGCAAAATATCTTCCTGCCCTACATCCTGCCCCCACCTTGATGTTACTGCTCTCCTTACTCTAAATTCCTTAAAATATATAAAGTTTGGATCACTTATTTGTTATCTTTCGTCAACTGTCTTATATGTTAGTGATCTGCCCATGTTTACATCTTACCTCCCAATTAGATTGTAAACATGCAGATGCAGACACAATGCCCTAGTAATGCTAATGAACCCCTAGTGACTAGGATGGGAGCCCTACAGAAGCTCACATAAAAGCATCCTTTTTAAGCTGATTTGCAGGCACTTGCTAAACATTTTCTTAAATGTTTTATATGCATTATCTCATTTAATCTATACAACCACAATCCTGGAAGCCAGGAATTACCTTGAGGAAACTGAAAGAGGAGTTAAGTCACCCATTCAGCATCACACATGGCTGGGAACTGTGGGAAGCAGGCCCAAACTCAGGCCTGTGTGACATCAAAGTCCCTGCTCTTGGCGAGAACAACGTAGGACTCCTACATTCTTTGTGTTAAGACATAATTGCTTCTTACAGGTCTTTCTGTGAGAACTGGCTGTGTAAGCACCATGCCTAACATAGTGCTCAAAAGTGATCAGCTACCTTTTTTTTTTAAGATTTATTTATTTATTTATTTTAGAGAGACAGAGCACAAGAGCAGGCGAGTCGGGGGAGGGCCAGAGGGAGAGAATCTTCAAGCAGACTCCCCACTGAGCTCAGAGCCCAAGGACACAGGGCTCCATCCCATGACCCATGAGATCATAACCTGAGCTGAAATCAAGAGTCAGACGCTTAACAGCAATCAGCTGCTTTTAATATTCGACTTTGTGTTTTAAAACACCTGGTCACAATGCTCATTTTGCTTGTTTCTCAAAGCAACCCTAAGTGGTACATAGAACCAATTATGACAAGTGAAGTTATGCTACAAGTGAAGAACCTGAGACTCAGAGGTGGTAAGAGGCCGGCACAGTCCCTGTTCAGGGCTCCTTCCTTCCACCCTGCTCCTTCCACTCTCGGTCACATTTCCCTCCAGTCGGGGACATTCCCACCAATCTGGCAGTTCAGGGCTGTCCTAAGCTCTTGCCCCATCACACTCCCAGGCCGAGGGCACAAGACAAAATCTTCATCCGGTCCCGAAAAGAAAAAGCAGATGCAACCTCTTCGGCCATCAAATCCCTGCTCTCGGAAGGACAGAGAGCAGCTCCCACATCTGAGCTGAAGCATCTTCCATGATGTCTCCTAGGCTTTCTCCTCAGAACTCATCTCCCACTGCTGACTCCATGCCAGGCTCCCAACCTCAGAGCTCTCGTTTGACTTGTTCCTTGGGATCCAGGACAGGAAACATGTGTCTTCTGACTGGGCTCTGCCAGGACCAGCTGTGTCCACGAGGGTTTAATCATCCAGCACGATCAGCTCCAGAGAAGGTCATCGTTTGACTCCACCACTCCGGGCCTAAAAAATTGATCTGTAGGGGGGTGGGGGGATGGGTTAGCCTGGTGATGGGTATTAAAGAGGGCACATTCTGCGTGGAGTACTGGGTGTTATGCACAAAAAATGAATCATGGAATAAACACTACATCAAAAACTAATGATGTATGGTGACTAACATAACAATAAAAAATTTAAAAAAAAAGAAACAAAAAAATTGATCTGTGGGCTTCAAACTTCTATATTTTTTAAATATTTTATTTATTTATTTATTATTTATTTGAGAGAGCGTGAGCGAGAGTGCACAAGCAGCGGGAGCAGCAGACTCCCTGCGGAGCAGGGAGCCCGACACAGGGCTCAATCCCAGGACCCCAAGATCATGACCTGAGCCAAAGGCAGACGCTTAACCCACTGAGCCACCCAGGCGCCGCCAAACTTCGATTTTTAATAAGGGATTTTTTTTTCAGAACAAATTTTTCCACAGAGTTCATAATAAAAGAGATGCAAGTGATAACTGTTTCTTCAGACATTTTTAAATTATTCTATGTGCAGAATCAACTCCATCACTGTTGAAGGAAGCCCAGGAGTAACTCTGGATAGCTAAGACTCGCCAACAGTTTGAAAAGCCCCTGGACCACAAGGCCACTGAGGCCTGGCCAGCTCCACCAATGTCTGGGTTAGCGAGTAGGGCTTATTGAAGGGCAGTATGTTCATCTTCAATTCAAATAAGGTTTTGAAAGGTGGGGCGGGGCGAGGGGTATGGTCAGGAGCATAATTTGTGTGCCTCCTACATTCAATGTTCATTAGTACTCACTGAGATTTAAGGGGGAAATGCCTGCCTACAGAAAAAATTAGACTGGCTCATATACTACTTTCTCCATGAAAAATCCCTCAGGCTCATTCCCAGAGTCCTTACGATATGAATCCATTTAAAGCCAACAAAGACCCACCCCAAGAGGATGCCACTCTCCTCTCCCACCTCCTCCCTGTTCCCTCTCGCCAGCCCCAGCACCACAATGTTCTTTTCTCAGAATATAAATTTAGCTCCTCGAGGAGGATGAGCAAGGCTCATGGCAACTGTGCTCTCTGCAGGCGGTCTGAGTCATTCAGCCTCCAGAGGGGCCTCTCTTCCCGAGCTTGTCAGCCTATCTTCAGCCCGTCAGCGGGGTCCGGTTAAACACACCTGAAGGGACATCCATCTTCTGTATCGTGCTGTGTGCTCACCCAGAGAACCAAAGCTGTAATTAAATCCACCCAGATGTTCCATCCCCTGCATTTGGCTTCTCTAACTCCAGTTAGCTTTCCTTTCCTCTTTTATGCAATTTGTTCACATGGACATATGATTTGGATCAGATGGTGAAAGCAGACCCAGTCAGCAGTGAAACAGCATGCCTTTCTTCCCACCCTAAATTCTAAATGCTTGAAAGATTTTATGCTGAATCTGATTATTTTTGCTTTTTACTACTTTCCATGTTGCACTAATCTGCTCCTTCCAGTCTGTCCCATAAACATATATATTTCACTTCTCTCTCTCTCTCTCTCTTAATCCTCTGGACCATGGTTTTCCCAGATGGCTAGCATTTCCAAGCGGTCTGGTAAGTGAGATGTGCAGTCTTTCTTTAAACAAGGGGGGTGAGGCTGCCATCTAGTGTCCAAAAGGGGACATGCGGTCATAAAAGAAGTCAGCTATGTCTGCAGAAGTATATTGCTTCTTAACCTGCCAATTTCTGGAAACAAGGATGAAAGTTTGTCACACAATCAGACAAGATGTATACATTAGAGGCTAAGGAAATGGTGTGTGGGTGAGAAAACACATCCCTCTACCTTCTCCTGGTGTAAAGTGACCACCCATCCCGGTTTACTTAGGACTGAATGGGAACCTAAGGCGGAGGACTTTACCCAAACCAGGAAAGTGCCGGGGAAACAGAGATGAGTTAGTCAAACTATCTGGAGAGATAAAATGGCTCTGGAAGCAGAAACTATAAGACAGAAGAGACCTCGGACATCTGGCTGGCGGCAGAAGACTCAGCTTGAGAAAGAGAAGTTTTACTTTTATAGAAGAGATTGCGTTTTGTGGGTCTCAGATGGAGGAGGATCAGCCAGGGAACAGAGAAAGTACTTGGAGCACCAGCCAAAAATATCTTGGATCAAGATCCCCCAGAATGAGCTCAGGGGATCCTCTGGGGGCCTCCAGACTGAGGGATCTCAGTGAAAATCATCTGTCTCCTGCTGGGACAAAAGTGCGTTCTGCATCTGTGCTTACAAACTTGGACTTGCTGACCTGGGCAGCATATTGTTTGTTTAAATGCCTAATATAGCCTCAGTGCTCTGAGTAAACACATTCAGCTATACTCAAGAAGTGAACCAGAACATGGTGCTTCATTGAGCCCCTGGGAATCTCCCAGTGAGCAAGCGGACCTCAGGGTTGTTCTGCCCTGAATGCGTGTGTCCCCCCAGAATCAAACATGGAAGACCGAATCCCCAGTGTGATGGTATTTGGAGGTGAGGCCTTTGGGAGGTGATTCGGTTTGGATGAGGTCATGAGGATGGAACCCCTTAATGGGATTAGTGCCCTTATAAGAAGAGGAAGAGACCGGTGCTCACTCCTGGGCACTTTCTCTCTCTCTCAGCCACGTGAGGACACAGCAAGGAGGCAGGGGTCTGCAAGCTAGGAAAAGGGCTCTCCACAGAACCCAACCATGCTGGCATCCTGATCTCCATCTTCTCAGCCTCCGGAACTTGAAAAATAAATATGTTATTTAAGCCACCCAACCCACAATATTTTGTGATAGCAGTCCTAGCTGATGAAGAGAGAGGTCAAGTCAGGCTAAAATTGTAGCTCTGGGTGGCTCATTTGTTAAGCATCTGCCTTCGGCTCAGGTCATGATCCCAGGGTCCCGGGATCAAGCCCCGAGTGGGGCTCCCTGCTCAGCGGGGAGTCTGCGTCTCCCTCTCCCTCTGCCCCTCCCCCCTCCACCGCTCCTGCTCATTGTCTCCAATAAATAAAATCTTTTTTTTAATTTTTTTATTGAAATTCAATTAATTAACATATAATGTGTATTATTTGTTTCAGGGGTACAGGTCTGTGATTCATCAGTCTTATATAACACCCAGTGCGCATTACAACACATACCCTCCCCAGTGTCCATCACCCGGTTACCCCATCCCCCCACCCCTCTCCCCTCCAGCAACCCTCAGTTTGTTTCCTATGATTAAGAGTCTCTTACGGGTTGTCTCCCTCTCTGGTTTTGTCTTGTTTCATTTTTTCCACTCTTCCCCTATGATCCTCTGCTTTGTTTCTTAAATTCCACCTATCAGTGAGATCATATGATAATTATCTTTCTCTGATTGACTTAGTAAATAAATAAAGTCTTAAAAAAAAAAATACAGAAAGCACTCCTAGCCCAGTCCTAGCAATTGGCGAGGACCAGGTAAACCCTGTTTACTGTTGACCAGGCAACCCAGAACCACTTCCCAGCCCTGAAGCCAGAGTCCTGGGGCTTCTTCCCTTTCTTGGAGCAGACTTCAGATTGAGCCTACTTTTTTTTCTATTTAGAGTTGCCCACACAGTATTTATTGCCCACCCCCAGCCCCACCCCCCCAACACCCCCCTTAGCAGGACTAAAGGCAGAGTAAAGATAATTAAGTATTGTAGGGATTAAATGAGCTAAGAGCCTGACGGAAGGTGAGAGCATAAAAATGCTCATGTCATTGTTACTGTTACCTCGCCTTCCCCTTCCTAGCGACAGGCCCTGTTCATCTGAACAACTGCCAGAGTCAAGGAAACAAAAGTTCAAGATGTCACCCAAATTTCACCCTAAAGTCTAAGCAATGCTGGAAAGTTTCAGAGGTCTTCCTGGTTTATTTGTTCATCTATCCAACAAAGATCTGTAGCCCCTAGGCCAGACACAGGGTGAGGCAGGAAGGCCCCTGTGAACCAGACCTCTGCCCTCAGGAAGGCTGGGCATTAAAGGTGAATTACAATGAGGTGCAAAAGACAGGGCCCTGGAGGGCTATAGGAATGGACTCGAAGAGCCCGTGTCCCAGGCAGGACCTCTGCAAGGCAGTCATATTTGACCAGACGCACAAGAGATGGGGATAGGAACGAGTTCCCTCACCAATGAAAGGGGCCGGGGGAAAGGTGGAAAGAATTCCCAGCTGCGGGAGAGAAGTCAGGGCGGCCAATACTGGGACTGAGAGAAGGCGGGAAGGTAGAGACAGAGTGGAGCAGAATGGTGTGCGGTGAGGCTGGGAGGAGAGGTGAGAGCTAGAATTTGTGGGACCTCAAAAGCCTTCGTAAGGACATCGGGCTTCCTTCTGGGGGTGATGGGGAGCCCTGGGAAAGCTGGGAGTAAGTGATCAGTTTTGAATTTGGGAAGTTCACTCTTTTTTTTTTTTTAAGATTTTATTTATTTATTTGACAGAGAGAGACACAGCGAGAGAGGGAACACAAGCAGGGGGAGTGAGAGAGGGAGAAGCAGGCTTCCCGCCAAGCGGGGAGTCCGATGCGGGGCTCAATCCCAGGACCCCGGGATCATGACCTGAGCCGAAGGCAGACACTTAACGACTGAGCCACCCAGGCGTCCCTGGAGAGTTCACTCTTTTATTCCTGAGGTTGAAACTGAGCAAATGTCATCTATTTCTTTCTTTACTCAACTCTTCAAAGAAGGTATAGTTGGGATGGAGACATAGGGATGAAACATGGGCTGTTCAGGTAGGTAAGTCTCATTCCCAGAAGACTGCCAGACTAGCGGGCCTGACTTCCAAAGGGCCTGCCAGGCAAGATGGCACATTTCTTCCCAGCGAGGCACCCACCCCCGAGTGAGGGAGAGGACTGGAGAGTGGGGCTCTCCCCCCGGGGCCCCAGATGGTGAGGGCTGGTGGGAGCTAGCAGCAAGCCAGCTGCAGCGCCTACACATGCCTCCTTTTTCTTTTTATAGCTAATTTTATTGCTAGTTTTTACAGTTGGTCAACAAATCCAGCTTATCTAACCCCTGTATATTTCTCAAATCCCTACATTCTGTAACAGTTGATCTGTCATGATTTAACAAAAATGGCCTCGATGCTTTTGGGTGTGGGTGGATGGATGCGTTGGGGTGTGGAGAAGATAGATATAAAACAGAAACCTCATTCCAGGCTTCACAGAGCTTATAATCTTGTTTTTTTTCTTTTTTAATTTTATTTACTTATCTGAAAGAGAGAACGTGAGCGGGGAAGGGGGGGCAGAGGGAGAAGCCGACTCCCCGCCGAGCAGAGAGTCCACACAGGGCTCAATCCCAGGACCCTGAAACCATGACCCAAACGGAAGGCAGACACTTAACCGACTGAGCCACCCAGGTGCCCTGAGCTTACAATCTTGTGAGGAATGGGGCAGGGAAATGAATTCAGCAGGAGACAAGGACAGTGATGACCTCTGTACTTCATGGGCAGGGAAACTGAGGCTGGGAATGCAGGGAGCCATTTGCCCAAGAATGGGATGGAGGCAGCGCCGGGGCCAGGTGTGGAAGCCACCAGACCGCGCTGGCCAGGGCTCACACAAGAGCCTCAGGAAAGAGCCCCGGCCCTGTCCTGCTCTGTAGGGGACTGAGCATAAATAAGCTGCACACCAAATTCTTAGCTAGAGTCCACCGGCCTAACAGCCCCCACCCCAGCCTTGCAGACCTTCCTCTGGTCCTGCAAACAAGCCAAGTCTCTTCCCACCACCTCAGGATGTTTGCTTTTCTGATTCCCTCTTACTGGAATGCTCTAACACCCGGAATCATCTGGCTTCCTCCTCCTCCGAAAGGGCCCCCAGAAGACCCCTCCTGAAGGGACCCCACACCCACACACTTTTGAGTCTCTCGGCCCTGGTGTCGTGCTTGTCATCTTCATCATACTTAGCCGCCATCTGAAATGATCCTGTCCAATTAGCTCTCTCTCCTGCACCCCTGGGCCCTGGCCCCCGACTCTAAATTCTATGAGACTAAGACTGTGTCTGTCTTGTACACAGCTGTGTCCCCAGTCGAGGGAGGAGGGCGGGCACATGGCAGGCACTCAGTAGCTTTAGAATGAGTTTAAAAAAGAAATATTGTGTAAACAAATTCATATCAAGTAGACACGGAAATCATTGCTTATGAGTAACTAAATTCAAGGCTAGTGTGGTGGAAAGAGGCCAGGTTGACTGGTCATAAGACATGAATTTAAGTCCTAGATGGATTGTTTTTCTTGCTATGATTGTCAATGTACTGAAAATTCTGAGTCTCAGACAGTTTTGGTGCCTGCAAAAGAGAGGTCTGTCTGACCTTACCCACTAAACTTGGTGTCCTTGAGTACCCAAGAAATACTTGTTGAAACAATAAATGAAGAGTCAATGAAAAAAAAAAAGAAAGAAAAAAAATAGTGCCTCACACATCGCTGTTGGGATGGTCAAACTAGACAATATATATTAACATGCTTTGTAAATGGGTAAGTGCAAATAAATGTATTATTGTAACTATACAAAGGGAATTACTATAATATTTACTTATATAAGCACTTTCCCTATCCTATCTAAAGTAGGCCTCAAATTAGAAAAAACCAATTTAGAGTCAACATTTCAGAAACGCATCTAGGACATAAACAGAATCATTTCTACAAATGAGGGCAGACTATATAAATTGCGTTATTCTCGGACTCTCTTGTGTTTTTTTTCGCACTTTGCCCACTGACAGCTGGTTTCACTTTTGAACAGTCTTTTTTATCTGACTGTTTATTTTCTTTTTTCAAAGGCTTTTTCCCCATTTACAATGTCATATACGTTCTTATAAAACTTTTAGAAGACATTGCAAAGTCTAGAAGAAAACAAAATCACTTGTAAGCTTCACAGTCTAGAGATAACCAAAGTAAATGTTTTGAAATACTTTCTGCCAAATGATTTTTTAAAACTGGAGTTGCACATGACGGTTTCATATCATACAGAGCATGGGGCGTCTGGGCGATGGAATAAGGGCTCTGTTAAGCTGCCTGAGACCATGGTGCACGAGAGGCGGATGGCACGGTATGGTGGGAAAAGCACAAGAAAATGAAGAAGAATAATTCCTACCACCTAGAGGGGTTGGAAACACCCAAAATAAAATACGTGATTGACAGAAACATGGTGATGCACAATAAATTATGGTCATATTACTAGTACTGTTCACAATAATGTGTTTAGAGGTGGCAGCTCAGCCTTGAAGAAAGAGAATTTAACTTAAAGCTGGGATACCTGGGTGGCTCAGTTGTTAAGCACGTGCCTTTGGCTCATGTCATCGAGTCCTACATTGGGCTGCTTGCTCAGAGGGGAGCCTGTTTCTCCCTCTGCTGGCTGTTCCCCTGGTTTGTGTGCTCTCTGTCAAATAAATAAATTTTTTTAAAAAATTTTTAAGTTTAAAAAAAAATAGTAACCTGAAGCAAAGCTGGCTGAAGCCAGACACAATGGGGTAGGACAAGGTAAGAATTCTGCTCCCATTGCTAGGATCTCGCCTTGTGTAGCTGGAGAAAATTTCCCATATCTGAGGCTTACCCCTTCCTTGAAAATAGCTATCAAAAACATAGAAAACCAATGGAAATCAACAACCC
Organism: Zalophus californianus; assembly: GCF_009762305.2. NCBI lineage: Eukaryota > Metazoa > Chordata > Mammalia > Carnivora > Otariidae > Zalophus > Zalophus californianus. The sequence continues at coordinate 24,903,084 of NC_045602.1, forward strand.
CCAGGTCAGGCCACAATTTAAGGATTGCGATTGGAGCTCTCAGTCACCAGCCCATCATAGAAAGTCAGGTGTGACAAAGCAGTGCTGTGTCACCCAGAGCCTGCCCTGCCAAAGGTCACAGCCCTTTTCTGGGCGACCCACATCCTGTGACTGACAATGTGGGAGTCTCAAAGGCCCGACCCTTTCTGCCCAACTTGGGACACCTCCAGAATGTCCTGTCCGGTCAGCTGAAGCTTCCATGGAGACTTGACATCTTTCCCTTCCCTCCCTTTCCACGATTGTTGATCCCAAAATGCTCCCTCCTGAACATCCTGCGTGCTGGCTCCTCCATCTCAGAGTCTGCTCCGGGGGGGGAGCCAGCCTGTGACCGGAGCCTTGCCTGCACCCCCTCCCTTCTTCCGGTGCAGTCACTGCGGCAGAGCCTGGAGGGCTTCTTGAAGAAACAAAGCACTGAGGTTTCATTCTTACACTTTATCTTTTAAAAGGACTTCTGCCTCCAGGAGGATGCAATAGGTGTCTACTTTTCCCTATTTGTCCTGCTAAATACATCTAAACGCTGGACATAGTTCATACTCAAACAAAAGAAGACTCTGAAGGTGGACAGAAGAAGGAAGACAGGCTAGGGACCTTGGGACACAAGGAGTAACAGTGCTGAGCTCCTTGGGTTTTCTTTTTCTGTCATGGATCCCAGACTTGGAGCTGAAGCATTGGGAACTCATAAATGGTGACAAGCACACGTGGAAGACCACCCACAGAAGACTGCTTTCTGCAGCCACAGAACCAAGAAAAGTACAGTCTAGCAACAGAGAAGCTTTTAGACAATAAACACCTTAACTCCAGCCAAATGCCCCCACTCAGCAGAGAAGGCCAAGCGGGGAGCCTAGACCTCCACCCTCATCCACAAACGCGAGAGGGAGGACAGAATCTCCAGGTCCCTTCAGCTCAATAGTGCCATAGACAGTATTTGTTAAGATTTCAGATTTGTGGATGCGATCTTTATCATCAAAGAGAAAGATGGATTTTCTTTATTAACCAACAAAATTAAACACAGGGTGAGTCTTTCTCATGAATGGTACAGTTATTGATCCCAGGCAGACAGGAGCAGGAACAGAATGGATTCGGTGCCCCCTGCTCCTGCCAGAAACAGCTGGTGGAGGGACCACAACCCACCCTGACTTCCATAGACTTCTTTTTGAACAAAATTTCAAAGGTTTATAGGCCCTTTATTTACTTATTTAAAAAAAAAGATTTTATTTATTTATTTGACAGAGAGAGACACAGCGAGAGAGGGAACACAAGCAGGGGGAGTGGGAGAGGGAGCAGGCTTCCTGCTGAGCAGGGAGCCTGATGCGGGGCTCAATCCCAGGACCCTGGGATCATGACCTGAGCCGAAGGCAGAAGCTTAATGACTGAGCCACCCAAGCGCCCCCAGGCCCTTATTTAATGAAAAAGATCCAATCAATACATTTAAGTGTAAAAGTTAAACTGCTGAAGGGTTGTTGTTGTTCACTATTTATGATGTGTTTCTCTTTCCAGACCTTCCTTTCTTTCACGCAGATTCATGTATTTGCACTTAAACACATTTTCTCTGCTGTATTTTAAAAATTATCAAGAAAAAAAAAACCTAGACGCTCAGTGCAAAAAAAAAATTTTTATAGAAGATGCAGGGCCTACAAAGAAGTATTAAGTTCCACTTCTCCAAGGCCAGTCAACGTGCCCGGGAGGCAATTCATGTATATGAATATACAACCACCTACCTGATATCTTGACTTGTATTCCAAATTGGCAGCTCGAATTTAGTAAGTCCCAGATGGGCCTCTTGACTCCTGGCCCAACTCCACGTCCCAGAGTTTCCCTATCATTACAGGGCCCCAAATTTCATCTTGTTCCAGTTGGCCTTGGTTTCTCTCTTTCCCTTACACCCCATAACCAGTGCACCAGGAAGTCCTATTGACTGTTTTCAAAATACATCCTGAATTCTTCCACATCTCATGGTGTCTATGACCTCACCCCTAGGGCCAGCCACCATCTACTCTCACCTGGATGACTACATTTGCTTTCTGACTGATCTCCATGCTTCCAACAGCGGCCAGGTGCACACTTAAAATGAAGTTTTGTACTTGGGATAAAATCCAACCCCTTTGGCCCCACATGGGCTGCCCCCCTTCCTTTCACTCCTTATGCCTCTGGCTCACCAGACTTTCTAGGCGATGCAGAGCTCCTTCCACACAGGGACCTTCAATTTTATGTCTCCTCTGCCTGGGATGTTCTTCTCGGGCATCTTTCCATGGCGTTCCTTCTCTAACATCCCTTCTTACACGACCTCAGAATGCCTCCCCACCCTCCCCTAGATGGTGCTTCATTTTCTTCAAGGCAGTCAAAGTGATTTGCAAGTAATTATTTACTTGTTCCACCTCTCTCTCCTGAGAGCTCAACGCCTGTGAGGGGCGCAGACTTGGTCTGACTTAGCACCGCATCCCTAGTCTCCTTCGTACATTGTGTAAGTACTCAGTAAATATTTATTGACTCTGCTACAGGATTTTCTTTTCTTTGGTGCCCACGGTTCTTGGTCACACCACTTTGAAGAGTGAAGAGGTAGACCAGACAGAGTGGTGGGCAGCAAAGCAAAGTTTATTGAGTGATAGTACAAAGCTCCCAAAGAGGGAGGGGAAAAAGGGAAGGGACCCGAGAGGATTGCCGATTTGGCATTTGATCTAGGGGTTTTTATGGGCTTGTTGGCGGGCTGTTTTAGTCTGATTAACCCTCCATACCCCCGTCATCCAATCAGATTTTTGTCACGTGGGAAAGGGTGGCGGGCTCCTTCCAGGGTGGTGTCAAATCCTTTTAAGGGTGGTTTCCTCTTGGGACCCTTGTCCCCACCTGCCTTTCTTCCAACTATCCTTCATCAAATAAAAAATAAAAACATACAGGGCGCCTGGGTGGCTCAGTTGGTTAAGCGACTGCCTTCGGCTCAGGTCATGCTCCTGGAGTCCCGGGATTGAGTCCCATGTCGGGCTCCCTGCTTGGCAGAGAGTCTGCTTCTCCCTCTGACTCTACCCCCTCTTGGGCTCTCTCTCTCTCTCTCAAATAAATAAAATCTTAAAAAATAAAAAATAAAAACATACATATGTATCTACAATTTTTTAAATAATGGTTTCATGCTATATCTACTATTTTCAATTTGTTCTTTTTGCATAAAAAATATTACACAAACTAAGTCCATGCATAGAACCCGCCCCCCCCCCCAAGGGCACCTGGGTGGCTCAGTTGTTAAGCCTCTGCCTTTGGCTCAGGTCATGATCCCAGGGTCCTAGGATCAAGCCCCGCATCATCCGGCTCCCTGCTTGGCGGGAAGCCTGCTTCTCCCTCTCCCTCTCTCCCTGCTTGTGTTCCCTCTCTTGCTGTGTCTCTCTCTGTCAAATAAATAAAATTAAAAAAGAAAGAAAGAAAGAAAGAAAGAAAGAAAACCCCCGCTCCTAACACAAGATATACTATGTTTGTACCCTAATTTATCAAAGCATTTCTCTGATAGACATTTAGATCATTTCCATGTTTTTTGTTTAAGTGTATAAGCATCTTCTAGGAGGCAAAGTTCTGCACAAAGGGGAAAATGATGAATCCGGTAGTGTGGCACAGCCATTGAGAGCACCGACTCTGGAGCCCTACTGCCCCAGTGCCAGGGCAGACTGCTGACGTATCATTGTATCCTCACACAGCAGAAAGAGGTCAAGCCAGCTCCCGAATCTCTTCTTATAAGGGCACCAATCCTGTTCACAAAGGTTAATGTAGGCACCACTGTTTCCTGTGGGCAGAAGGCTTATCCTTCCGTGCCTGGTATCGCCGTCTTTGCAGAAAATGGGGATAATAATGGTAACCATCCCATAGAGTTGTTGTGAGGATTTTGTAAATTAAAATATGCATAAAATACTTAGAACACTGAGTAGCACATAGTCAGCACTGTGTAAGGACTGTAATTACTGTTATTGTTGTGATTTATTTCAGAGCACATAAAGCATTACTTTATGACCAACAGAGCTACCTAAATACTTCTTGATACTTTTTTTGGTTTCCAAAAAAATCCTCACATCTTCATGAATTATAAAAATTTCTCTCACCATTTTATCCCTTTCACTTACACTCTCTTACCCTTTATTAAATTTGAATCCTTTTCAGCTGGTTCATGTGTCACACAGAATAATACATGTAGTCTAATCTATATTCTATTTTTGTCAAAAACTGGGTTTAAAAAAAAGAAAACCCTAATATTTCTCAGGGATTTTTAGGACATAAACACAATGACATAGTGCTGTTCTGGGTTGGGGGGTGCTGCCAGTGTATTGAACTGCTATGTACCATCATCAAAAGACGCTGGTTAATATTCATCGTGTATTCGTCTGGAAATTCAGACAGCACATCCATGAAAGACAAAGCTCAGCCCCACTTGATGTCTTTCTGCAGAATTCTCAGAGCTAAGATGCCCAATGAAACAGAGCTGGTACAGCGGGTCCAGTTAACCCTCTTTGCCTGGTGTGTGCTAAATGACATGAGGCTTTCCAGGACACAGTGGAACACAATGGTCCCAGCACTGGGGAAAGAGAAGGCTATTTACAATTTGATACACAAGCATTGATCTATTATATGGTCATTGTCTTTGTATTTTTGAAATTCTGTATCTCGGGGCACCTGGGTGGCTCAGTCGTTAAGCGTCTGCCTTCGGCTCAGGTCATGGTCCCTGGGTCCTGGGATCGAGCCCCGCATCGGGCTCCCTGCTCCGCGGGAAGCCTGCTTCCTTCTCCCACTCCCCCTGCTTGTGTTCCCTCTCTCGCTGTCTCTCGCTGTCTCTCACTCTCTGTCAAATAAGTAAAATCTTAAAAAAGAGCAAAAGAAATTCTGTATCTCTGTCTCCCTCTGTTTTTTCCAAGAAGTGATCAGTGTGTCCATTTTGGAGCCAGAGAACATATCTACAGAGGCAAAGATGTGCTACCCTTGAGCCACCTCCTAGATTACTGATATAATTACAACCTTTGTCAAAACAAAGGGCTTTCTGTGAATTCCATAGGATGACATCTTTTCAGATCAAAGCTTATTCAGCTGGTATCAATTAAAATTCAAAATTAAAGTAAGGATATAAAAGTATTGTGATAGTTAATTTTATGCATCAGCTTGACTGGATCATGGGATTCCCAGGTATCTGGTTAACATTATTTCTGGGTATGTCTGTGGGAGTATTTCTGGAAGAAATTAGCATTTGATCATCAGAAGACTGAGTAAATCAGATTGCCCTCCCCAATGTGAGTGGGCATTATCCAATTCATTGAGGGGTTGAATAGAACAAAAAGGCAGAGGAAGGTTAGATTCAATCTCTCTCTGCCAGACTGAGCTGAGACATCGATCTTCCCCTGCCCTTGCTGCTCCTTGTTCTCAGGCCTTCAGATGCAGACTGGAATCTCCACCATCAGCTCTCTGGCTCTCGGGCCCGGGAACTACACCACCAGCATTCCTGGGTCTCCAACTCACAGATGGGCAACTGTGGATCTTCTCAGCCTCGATAATCACATGAGCCATCACCTTATAATAAATCTCTATCATTTATCTATCTATCTATCTATCTATCTATCTATCTATCTATCTATCTATCTGTCTATCTATCTATCATCTATCTCCTATTGATTCAGTTTCTGTGGAGAACCCTAATACAGGTATCTTTTATAGAACTCCTAAATCAGTCCTGTCACCTATATTTTTAACAGACTCGTTTAATTGACATTTAATAAAAATTTATGTCTAGGGGTGTCTGGTTATGTCAGTCAGTTAAGTGTCTGCTTTTGGCTCAGGTCATGATCCCAGGGTCCTGAGATCAAGCCCTGCATCAGGCTCCCTGCTCGGTGGGGAGCCTGCTTCTCCCTCTCCCTCTGCTGCTCCCCCTGCTTGTGTTCTCTCACTCTCTGTCAAATAAATAAAGTCTTTAAAAAAAAATATGTCTAGTATTCCTTTTCCAATAGTGAGGCTTCTGTTCCTGAAAAACGTAGGTTTTGAAAAACTTGAAATTGGGGGATCTTAAGACCTTAAAGTCTTTGGGATTAAAAATAAACTTACCTATAAAAAAACTTTAATGTAAATGTATTATTCTGGCCAAATTCCTTAGACTACCACTGATGCTATATCTACTATCTCTTCTCAACCTGGGTTTCTGATCTTGTCTCTGGACACTGCCCTCTACGGATGCTACTCTGTTAAACAGAGTCTCTTCTTCTTCCTTTTTTCTTCCCCAAGCACACTGACACTTCCTGTCTTGGAGCCTTTGCTTAAGGGCAAATTAGTTGCCAATAAACTTTCACAACAGATGCTGGAATGCATCTTGGCAATGTCTTCAGCAATAAAAATATACAGCTGTCTGCCCAGAACAGAACCACTCTTCTTTTGGGGAACACCATTGTTATGGACTGAATGCTTGTGTACCCCTTCCAAAATTCCTTTGTTGGAGCCCTAATCCCCAACATAAGGTAGTTGGATGTGAGGCTTTTGGGAAGTAATTAGGTCAGGAGGATGGAACCCTTATGAATAGGAGTAGTGTCCTTATAAGAAGAGGCCAGAAAGCTAGCTTGCTCTCCTTGTGCTATGTGAGGATACAATGACATGTCAGCAATCTGCAACCCAGGAGAGGGCCCTCACCAGAACCTGACTATGCTGGTACCTTGATCTTGGAGTTCCAACCTCCAAAACTATGAGAAACAAATCTCTGTTGTTTATAAGCCACCTGTCTATGGGACTTCGTTACAGTAGCCTCTACAGACTACAATAGCCATCGCCCCAACTACAAATCTAGGGTTCTAGGGAGGGATGGGGGCTGCCATTCACAATACCTCACACATCTGACCATGGTGACAAGTCCCTGATCTACCCAGACTATCTGAATCCTTCTCGGGGACTTTCCTAACTGGAGCTTACTTTCCTTTCTGGTCAGGAAGCCATAATGATGCAAGCATGGAGCCTCTTGAGGCCGAGGCAGGACAGTACAAATAGTGAATTTGCAAAGAGAAACAGAAGTAGAGACAGAATCAGCCAGTCTTAACTGCATCCCAGTTCCCTAAGGCCCAATCAAACCACCCTTCCTGTTCTTTGGTGATGTGGGCCAGTACATTTCCTTCTTATGCTTCAGCTACTTCAAGTACTCACAACCTACCAGTGTTGACTGATACTGCTGGATTTGCAGAAGACGCAAATTCTTAAAATGACCACTTTTGGGTATCAATCTTCAATAAAAGTTGAGTGCAAACTAACTTAAAAATGCTTGTGGCAGGGGCGCCTGGGTGGCTCAATCATTGGGCGTCTGCCCTCGGCTCAGGTCATGATCCCAGGGTCCTGGGATCGAGCCCCGCATCGAGCCCCGCATCGAGCTCCCTGCTCCATGGGAGGCCTGCTTCTCCCTCTCACGCTCCCCCTGCTTGTGTTCCCTCTCTCACTGTGTCTCTCTCTGTCAAATAAATAAAATCTTAAAAAAAAAAAAATGCTTCTGGCAGGGGCCTGGGTGGCTCAGTCGTTAAGTGTCTGCCTTTGACTCAGGTCATGATCTCAGGGTCCTGGGACCAAGCCCCACATCGGGCTCCCTGCTCGGCAGGGAGCCTGCTTTTCCCTCTCCCTCTGCCTCTGCTTGTGCTCCCTCTCTCGCTGTGTCTCTCTCTGTCAAATAAATAAATAAAATCTTTTAAAAAAATGATTGTGGCAATAAAATTTATCTGTACCAGTTTTCTGATTGCTGAAGTTAAACACAGGCATTGTCAAACAGGTTTATGAAAACTAGGACAGAGTATAAATGAATATCTCATATTTTTATCTGTACATATATAAATACATATAATTATCTTCTTATTTTACAAAAATTGGATAAGACTATGCATGTAATACCACAGCTTGCATTTTCCACTTAATAACGTATTTTGGACACTATAATATAGCAGTTCCTATAGATCTGCTTGGTGTTTTCAGTGTTTATTTTATGTTCAAAGTATGTCCTCCTAAATGTCTATCATTGGTAATGGCGGTCACCAAGAGTGCATGTTATCTCATTGATGGAATTCTAGCTTAGAGCCCAGAGAGACCTCTGCTATTGACTTTTTGTGCACAGGTAGATTTTGAGAGAATGTGAATGGCTCATTTTTCACCTCCATGATATAAATCATGTCAGACTATTGGCAGTATTTCAAAGTGCTGTCTCGATTCAGGGTTGAACCACACAAGAGAGCTAGCAGGCATTTGCCTGGCAGTCTGCCAGGTGACCTTAGCATTCTGTAATGTGGACAGTACGGGGGGAACAGCAAAGCCTGCTCACTCTGGACTTCTTGACTTGGCTTCATAATCAAGAGTCATGAAAATAATAACAACTAACAAAACAGCAACTTTCATTGAACACTTGAAAGGTGCCAGGGACCCTGGCTAAGCACTTGACATTCTTTAATGCTTATAATAACCCTAAGACTATCACTACTTTTAGTAATGAAACTGAAGCTCTCACCCATGGTCAGACAGCTAGCAAGTGGCTGTGCTGGGGTTTGACCTCAGGCTAAATAACCCTAAAGCCCATGCTCCTCACCAACATTTATTCTGCTCTCCAGTTTGCCCCACCTGACTTAGGACATGTATCTATCCTTACCCCAGGACTCAGGTTTGGGGGTGTAAGAATTTTTAGTGTTGGGAAAGTTTGTGGAAATTTTACTAACACCATTGCTGTTGGTTTACAAGAAATTTAGGGGAGGATATTATAAGATCCTTTTGGGTGGTACAATCTGATGCAAGAAAGGGTTAGGAGTTTGTGGGCTAGGGTTCTATTCCCTGACACCTCCAACATTTGTTGAATCAGACTTCTGAAAATAACATACATTAGGAAAAATATAGTTATGTGCAGTAACAAAATTCATACTAATTATAAACAACACCAAGCCATTAATAAGAAAACTCAACAGAAAATATGACTTTAGGAAAACTGGGTGATGTACTAAGTTCCTATTGCTGCTGTAACAAATCGCCCCAAACTTAGTGGCTTAAAACAACACAGCTTTATTAACTTACAGTTCTGGATGTCACGAATCTAAAATGGCTCCCACAAGGCTGAAATCCAGGTGCCAGTAGAGTTGGGTTCCTTTTGAAGGCTCTAGGGAGGATCCATTTCCTTGCCTTTTCTAGCTTCCAGAAGTGCATGCATTCCTGGCTCGAGGTCTTGCTCACTCTGACCTCTATTTCTGTCATCAAATCTGACCTCTATTTGTCATCACTCTGATGTTCCTACCTCCCCTTTTCAGATGGTTGTTATTACTGTTTTTCTTTTTTAAGATTTTATTTATTTCAGAGAGAGAGAGAGAGAGAGAGAGGGAGGAGTGGGGGGAGGGGCAGAGAGAGAAGCAGACTCCCTGCTGAGCAGGGACCCTGATGGATGTGGGGCTTGATCCTGGGACTCCGGGATCATGACCTGAGCTGAAGGCAGACGCCTAACCAACTGAGCCACCCAGGCACCCCTATGGCTGTTATTTTTTATAGAAAACCTAGTTTATTTTTTAATTGTGGTAAAATACACAAAACATAAAGTTTATCATCTTAACCATTTTGCAGGGTACAGTTTGGTATTATTAAGCATATTTACACTCTCTACCTATTAAACAACAACTTCTCCTCCTAACCCCGAGCAAGCAGAATTCTACTTTGTGTTTCTATAAAGTTGGACTACTCTAGACACCGCCTGTAACTGGAAATCTATGATCTTTGTCCTTTTGTATCTGGTTTATTTCATTTAGCATAATGTCTTGAAAGTTCATGTAATAGCGTGTGTCGGAATTTCTTTTTAGAGGCTGAATAATTTTCTATTGTGTGTAGATACCATGTTTTGTGTATCCATTCAACCATTGGAGGCTACTCAGGTTGCTTCTAGCTTTTGGCTATTTTTTTAGTTTCCCAGACCCAATCCCTCCCCCCGCAACACCAAGCAATTCTTGGACACCAGTGGGCTGAATGACCAAATATATATTTCTTATAAATTGTTATTATATTGCACTATTGTGAATAATGCTGCTATGAGCATGGGTGTACCAAATATCTCTTTCAGACCCTCCTTTCAATTTTGGGGGGCATATACCCAGAAGTGGAATTCTTGTATCATATGGTAATTCTATTTTTAATTTTTTGAGAACTGCCATACTGTTTCTCATAGCAGCTGCACCATTTTATGTTTCCATGAGCAGTGCACTGGCCTCCAATTTCTCTACATTCTTTTTTTTTTTTAAGATTTTTATTTATTTATGTGACAGAGAGAGACACAGCGAGAGAGGGAACACAAGCAGGGGGAGTGGGAGAGGGAGAAGCAGGCTTCCCGCCGAGCAGGGAGCCTGATGCGGGGCTCGATCCCAGGACCCTGGGATCATGACCTGAGCCGAAGGCAGATGCTTAACGGCTGAGCCACCCAGGCGCCCTTCTACATTCTTGCCAACATTTTTTGTTGTTTGTTTTGATAGTAATCATCCTGATGGGTATGAAGTGGTATCTCACTGTGGCTTTGTTTTACATTTCTCTAATGGTTAGTGATGTTGAACATCTTCATATGCTTAGTGGCCATCCTACCTCTCTTTTATAAAGACCCTTGTGATTACATTGGTTCATTTGGATGGTCCAGAATTATCTCCCCCTATAAGGATCCTTAAATTAACCCCACCTACAAATTTCCTTTTGTCATGTAACATAACACATTCATAGGAGATTAAGACATAGACATCTTGAGGGATGACAGGGGTGAGGGGGGAAAGGTCATTATTCTGCCTACCACAGGTAACTACTATACCACCAAAGCCAAAAGAACAAAAAGTTTGAAAAATGAATGTTTGGTTGATGATTTCAGACACTGCACAGAGTCTGTGTAGTCCAAAAAGATTTAGCTGCATTTTATGATCAGTGACTTTTGAGACAGCTTTTGGTAAAGTAGCAGGGCTGCAACTCAGGAGACGTTACTAATATTTTTAGGTAAACTACTAATTTGTGATTGTACTTACATATATATGTTTCTCCCTAAAGGAGCTAGTCTGTTTAAATTACCCAGAGTTCTCCTAAGTTCAGGTTAAAGTAAAAAACATGCAGTCCCCCACCACCAAAAAAAAAAAAAAAAAAAAAATCAAACCCCCAAACCCCAACATGCAGTCCCAGGCTAGTATGGCAATATACAGCAAATGGAAAGATAGACCAGTTATTATAAGAGGTCACTCGGGTCTAAACTAAGGTGTTGGGTGTGAGGGCAGATCACTTGTATGGAGGATCCAAACAAGGGAGAGATGGCAAGTACTTAGAGCAGTTGAAGGAGCTGGGGGGATCGTGGTTTACCAACAGACACAAGAGGGGAGTGACAACCCTAGGCCTAAGGAAATATGTGTTGTTTGTTAAGACAAGATGTGGATTCTGTTAAGGACTGACTGAGTCTCAAGATCCAGAGTGCTCTCCAGTGTTCTGCCAGGACTTTGGAAAGGAAGAGAGATTGTTCTAGCTCTGGAAAAAGCGCCAAGAAAATCGGTGGTAGAGGAAGAAATATGGAGATTGAGAAACTCTGAGGTAGCTCATCTCCAGCAATCTTAATCTGACTCTAAATTAGGAGGCACGATTATTTGCAGAGAGTAACACATGTGGGTAGAGGCCCAAGTGTTTCAGGGCTTATTGAGCAAAGAGATTTACAAGGCCTTGGGAAGTGTGAGGAGCCAATGAGAGACTTATAGCTGTGTATGAAGCACTCACTTGAAAGGTGGTCTTACCTCTAAGGGCACAGCTCCAGTGGAAGAGTCCTTCAAAGCAAAAGAAGGAAAATCAGAGCAAAGGGGAAGTCCATGGAAGCACCAACAGAAGGGAATTCTGGAAGTCTGACGCAGCGTTTGTAGTTATCATACTGAACTACCTATTTGGGGTGTGTCAGATCGTTTCAGTCAGAGAGTATAGTCAACAACCAGAATTATGCACCATGGTGTACTGGGGTTTGTTGATATACTCATGTTTCTGATTTTATGTATTGGAAGAATGTCAGAGTTGGCACCTATCAAGTAATAAAGGAGATTTTATCCCAAAATGCAAAGCTCATTTAATGTTGGAGATGGGCTACTGTAATATATCACATAATGAAACAGAATAAGAGAAAAACATGATTCCCTTAATGGATGCCAAGAAGCTATTCGATAAAATTGCATACCTATTTTTTATTTTAAAAAAAGGAACCTTATAAACTAGCAATAAAGGAAATTTTTTGACACATATATTCACACATGTACTCAAAGATACTTAAACATAAATAAAAGGCAAGTGACTGGAAAGAAGTAAGCAAAATTATGATCATTTGAAGACAGAATAATGTATCTAGAACATTCAGGAAAATAAACTACAAAGTCATTATTTTTCCTATAAAATAACCAAGAAGAGTTGTAATATATAATAGAAGTTCCACGCATAGTTATCCCCTCTGTTAGTTTCCTAGGGCTGATCCAACAAAATCCAATAGACTAGGTGGCTTACACAACAGAAATTTATTTCTCACAGTTCTGGAGGCTGGAAGTCCAAGTTCAAGGTGTCAGCAGATTTGGTTTCTACCAAGGCCTCGCTCCTTGGCTTGCAGGTGGCCTTCTCTCTGTGTCCTCACAGGTCTTTTCTATATGTATACACACCCCTGGTGTCCCTTTTTATGTAATGATCTCTCTTTTTTAAGAAAGGCAAACTTACATTGCTGTGCCTCATTTGGATATGTCTGGAGTCTTGGAAGTTTAACTACCCTACATTCTCCTATAAATGGACCTTGAGAGCTTGTTTGGGGGTTGTAGCAGGGGAATGCAGCTACTTGTATACCCTCGCCCAAAGAACAGTCCTTCCCTCTTTCAGGGAAGGTCATCTTCTTCCATCAAGCATGCAGCTTCAGGGAGGAACAGGCACGTGGAGCAGTAAGGGAGGAAGGGGACCCGCCCTAGCCAGCGAGATCAGCAAAATAAACCCTGGTGATCAATGGAGTGACCAATGTCACAGCCAGATTTCCCTCACATCCCTCATCTTCTCCTTTTATAGGGACACCAGTCAGATTGTTTTAGAGCCCACTCTAATAACCTCATTTTAACTTAATCACCTCTTTAAAGGCTGGATCTCAAAGTACAGCCACATTCTGAGATACTGGGAGTTAGGACTTCAACATAAGAACGGGGCTGGGGGTGCACGATTCAGCCCGTAATACCTCCAGAAAAGACACAAGACTTAAATACAACCCTAAGAAGATCTATGAACAACCTAAAGGAAGGCAGCCATACCATGAAATTGTACAGAAAGACATAAAGAATGGATAAATGGATACATACCATGTTCTTAGTGGGAATGTCTCAGTATTATAAAGTGCTAATTTATCCCAAATTTTATTAAACTAAAAGGTATAACACAACTGTAACCAAAAGCCCAACAAGACCTTCTTCACATCTCTTATCTTTTTTCTTTTCTCTTCCATATTTGTTACATTACCTTCAACTGTATATTCTTTATTTCTAACGGGTGTGCCACCATCACTTGGATCCATTATCTTCCACTCCAAACTGACCTTCGCAACTACCCTATACCTGGTAATGGGAGGTCATCACCTATGAGTCACACAGGAGAAAATCTCTGGCTTATCTGGGAAAATTCTTCTTAGTCCATCTATAAATAATCAATCAGTCTTATGTAGCCATTTTTGTTAAAGTTATACCTGTTCCTTCCATTCCATTCCCTTCTTACCTCACATTTGGATTTTCACTCTGCACATCACCATCATCTAGATTAATCTTTCTAAAATATTATTTTCATCATTCTCTTCCAAGTTTACAAATAATGGGTTTAATAAGTCTACTGGGCGACCTTGGGCATGTTAATCACTGTGCTTCAGTTTACTCATCTGTAAAATAGGGATAATAGATAATAGCATTTACCTTATAGAGTTTTCATGAAAATTAAATGTTACAAATTGTTAATTTGTAGAGCACTTAGAACAGTTAGCACTATCTATATATTTATTTAATAAATATCTTCCCCATTGTTTTACCTGGTCCTTAAAAATGCTCACTTTGAGGAAAACTCATTCCTGTGGGTTTAGATACTGTATGCCCTTTTCAAATGATTATTTCCAGAAACACTTGACAAACAGATTATCAATGAACACAGGTGTTCCTTACAGCAGTATACTTAATAGAAAAAGATTGAAGTATGTCTGTAGAAAAAAATGTATAATAAAAGATAGTGAAGTCATACTATGGAAAACTGGGGAGACAAAGATATATTTGTAAATAAAAGTTGCATTTGCTATGGAGGGATGGCCATAATACACTGAGTGAAAAAAGTAAGTTGAAGAATAAGAGGTATAATATGCTTTCATACACATTTGTTTCCAGAAGAATAGGATGCACAGGAAGCTGTAAGCAGAGGACAGAGGTTTCTGTCATGAAATGAGGCTGTATGACCTTCCTACAATGAACATGTTTTACTTTTATAATTAAAGCTAAGTAAAAACAAAAGAATAATGAAAGGAGAACTAAAAACTGGTTAAAACTTCCTTTTCTCTAGTCCTTTGCCTTTGATGATCAGGTTTTTATCTGAACTGCATGAAAATACCAGTGATTTTGAGGTTGGTGAGAAGTCAAACTAGGATTTGCTTCAAAACCTCTACACCACTAGGGTGCCTGGGTGGCTCAGTTGGCTAAGCGACTGCCTTCCGTTCACGCCATGATTCTGGAGTCCCGGGATCGAGTCCCCCGGTTGGGTTCCCTGCTGAGCAGGGAGTCTGCTTCTCCCTCTGACCCTCTTCCCTCTCGTGCTGTCTGTCTCTCATTCTCTCTCAAATAAATAAATAAAATTTAAAAAAAAACCTCTATCCCGCTAAAGATGGTTTTAAACACCTTGCAGATGAACCACAAATGTTAGTCTTTACTTTTTTTTACCGGAGAAATAGGCATCATCAAATACTTATGCTTCATCCTGATCTTTCATCCAAAGATCATTAATGTAATTACCTGGAAAACTCAACTTCTATCTTAGACGTTGATGAGGGTTAGTGGGAACAGCTACCCTCTTCAACAAACAATCTCAGACTTTCAGAGGTAGAATATCTCCATGTAGAATTTTCTCATCTTCTTGATAATCACTTCCACTACCAAGAGAAAACTCAAGAGAGTTGTAAATTCAGTCGGGCACACTTGAAAAATGCCTTTTTCCATAGACATTCTTCAGGATTTCCTATATGCCAGAATCAAAGGGTTTGGGGCTTGTAAATAAAAGGTGGCCCTTTATAAGGCATGACAAAAGCAAGCAATCTCAAACTAATGACACGGTAAGGTTTTAACTATCTAGGCACCTGCTTTGCCTAGAAAAACAGCCTGTTGTTTTCATTTGTCATCAGTGGGCCTCAAAAAGCTAGGCCTTAGCCACCACCTAGTGACGCTAATGACGCGCGATGTCTTACAGCTGCCGCAATTAGAAAGGCTGAGCCTTCTCCTTTAAGAAGCTGACTCACGTGGATGCTGTGTTGTGTGCTCTCAGCTGGGAAGGAGGTGGATCCTAAGTCTCTCCACATTGGCCGCCTCTGGAGAAGGGGCAGAGTTAGCCTCTTTGATTGGCTGTACGAGTACGAGGAGTAGAGTCAGGGGCGGGGTGAGCTGCGGGAGCTCGCCCTGTGTCTGCGGCTTCTGGGAGGGGTGGGCAGCGACGCGGAGGGGAGAGAGAGTGGGGGAGGGTGAACCAGGGAAGGGGCGGGGCCCAGCGGAAGGGGCAGGGTGCCGGGGATGAGGGCGGGGCCTAGAAATGAAGGGGGTCCTGGGCCAACCGGGAGAGCCGACTGTTCGAGGGGCGGAGCTATACTGAGTGATTGACGCGGAGGCCCAACCAGGGAGAGGCGGGGCCAAGGCCGGGGCCTGACTAAACCTGGAGACTCGGGTGGCCGAGGGGCTTCATCCCAGCTGAGGAGCGAAGAGCCGCTGGCGGCCGCGGATCTCACAGCCGCTCGGGGTGAGTGCGGTGGGCGGGGGGGCTGGGCTCGGAACCCGACGGGGGCAGAGGAGCCCTCCGGGCCGACGGCTTCGAAGCACTCTGGGATCGGCCCGGGGCGGGGGGACTCAGGCAGGAAGTGCCTCTTCCTCGTCGGGCTCCCCCCGGGGTCCCAGCGCGGCCGCCCTCGACCCCTCTGGGCGGGCCCCAGTGCCGGGGCTGCGCGCTGGGCTGTTTCCTCTTTGTGAGGCCCAGGCGCGGCCGCCGCCGTCGGCCCGCCCCCGCCGCGCAGCCGGGGCGACCGCAACAGCCGCGACCCCTCAGCTCGGCGGCCGCGCCCTCCCGCCGCAGCCTCCCGCCGGACCAGGTCCCCCGGCGCCGCCTAGGAGGCCCTTCCGCGGGCAGTTTGGCCGGCTATCCCCCCCACCCCCCGCCCCGGCTGCCCCGCCCCCCACGGGCCGCGTCCCCGCCGCAGTGTCGGGGGCGCGCCGGGGTTCCGCGCCACCGCAGACGTCCGGAGGCCTGCTCCTCGGCAGCCTCGTCGCGCCCCCGGCCCCGGAGTGAAGTCCGAACCCGGCGCCGAGCTGCGGGGCCATGATTACGCCGCGGCGCGGCCCCTCTTGAAAAAGGGCCACCGTCCCGGCCCCTGGCACTAGCTCCGGGCGGGGGGCCGTGTTGGCTTTGTGTCTGCCCCGCCTGGTGAATGTCGGCCACCCTGCCCTGTAGCTCGCAGGCTGGCCCCAGAAGCGAGCGTGGGGCCCCGCTGGCCCGGTGGAGGGCGGGGTGCGACTGTTAGACGGCCGTCGGGCGTCCCCGGGCCCCGGCGGCCAGGCCGGGACCCCGCGCCGCCGCCCGCTCAGCTGTTTCCGGCCCGTGTTTGTGGTGCGGGAGGAGGCCGCGCCGCGCTCGGCCCGGCCCCTCCCGATTGGCCCGCGGCGTCACGTGCCCGCAATCAGCTGGGGCCAGCTGGGGCCGCGGGCGGCTGGCGGGGTCTGGGCGGCTGCGGGTCGCGCCCGCCTCGCCCCACGGTGGGAGGGTGGGCGTGCTCTTGCAGCCCCTTTATTCTACCCTCCTTCCAGGTAGCTAGGTAGGACAATGAGTATTGTGAACAGCGGGCGTTGGAAAACGGAACTGCTACCAAAAGATCTGTTTATTCCTGACACCCATTACTCTCCCCCCCTCCTCAAGGGAGAGAGTCTGGGAACGTGTACAGCTCATTTATTTTTAAACTTTTTCTGTTTACAGAGCCCTGTCGGTAATCTGAGGATTTTTATTCCAGGTCTCCTTGACAGATGGAAAACCTGAAGTAACCTCAGGCTAGCTAACCTTGTGTTTTTGGAAAACTAGACTTGCTGGTGAAGTCACACTGGGGGTAATAGGATATTAGCTCACTTTGCGTGGCCGTGTATACAGTTGTTGCAGCAGCGTTCCAACACAGACGAACCAAAATACACGAAGTGTTCCCAGGGTAAATATTTCTGCCAGATGTGAAGTATCTTGGTCGGTTCTTTTCCTAAAACTTGATTCCATATTTGTACTGTGTTAGATAAGAAGGAAGTTACCAAGAACTTTGGAAGCCTGTAGCTTAGTAAAAAGTCATAGACAAATGAAATTGAGTAACAGTACAAACGTACGTGTTAGCAAACTATGAAATGAGTGTCATGGGAGTTTCAAAATGGGGCAGTGGAAAAAAAAAAATGGGTGAGTGAAGTGGGAAGCATTCTTAAATGGATTGGTATTGCTTAGACCTAGAAAATGGGAGAGTCTTTGGGTGGCTTGTGGGCAGACAGGCCTAGAAGGAAAAACAGGCCTGGAGCATTTACAGATAGTGAGAAGGTGGAGCTTGTGGAATTTGGCACACAATGTGTTTTTCCATTTATCCCATTATCTTTCTGGGAACGTAGTGGAACACCAGGTAGAATGTACCTCCTTGGAAAGGACATATCTAACTTTATCATATCCTCACCCATCTCAGTGCCCACTATAGGCCTACTGGTTGACTTTCTTTTTTAAGTTTATCTCTAGCAACCATCTTATCTGTAGGGGAGGGAGATAATAAAATGTGCTCAGGTAAATTATTTAATTCTATACAGGGGAACTACAGAAATTGGATTTTTAGGAAACAACTTTTCTAAAAAGGTTAGTAACATGCATGTGGTTTCTAAAAATAATATATGGTTGGATCATCAAGGACCTTTCCCCACTTACCTGTCTTTCACTTTACTGAAGTGATAGAAGAGAGAAAAAGGTTTAGAAACAAAAGGGAAGGGAAATAAAGCCAAAATTAAGTCTAAAAAGATTTTTTTTTTTAAAGATTTTATTTATTTGAGAGAGAGAGAATGAGAGACAGCAGGAGAGGGAAGAGGGTCAGAGGGAGAAGCAGACTCCCTGCTTGGGGACTCCAGGATCATGACCTGAGCCGAAGGCAGTCACTTAACCAACTGAGCCACCCAGGCACCCTAAAAAGAAGATATTAAATTAGACACTACCCTCCAACATAGTCCTAAATATGTTCATGAGATGTGAAAGCTAGTTCTAAATATATTCATGAGATGTGAAGATAGTCCTAAGTACATTTGTGCCCAAAATACCATTTTAGGTTTTATAGAGCCTAAATGGCTATATAAATCATTATCTGTTTTTCTGGTAATCCTGTGTCCTAATATCTGGGTAATGTAGGAACTGAATCTTAGCTATGACATGAATTTGTCACTTGACACCTTAATCGGGAAACCAGACAGTTAATATACTCCAGTCCACCCAATAAGGCTTTTTTGACTCATGGTATTGCATCACAACAACTGAGAGATCTCAATTTGTCTTGCCAATGGGGTGTTTTGGGGAGATTACCAACTCAGTTTAGCTGCCTCACTGAGTTACATAACTATTATTTTCTAGTGATGACTAAACAATAAGTATTAATAGAAATACAGTAAACCTGGAAAACATTCAACAACAAAGGCATTATTTGAAGGACAAAAACAAAAATATAGGTTACTGCCCATTGAAGACCTGATTCCACAACCCAAACATTTGACACAGCAAAGGAAACTGGTCGGGTATTACAAGAGAACAAGAGGAAAACAACTTTCGCTTGTCACTGAAACCTTGGTTTGGTAAATATTTTGTACAAAAATTGGTAAATTGGTTTTATGGATTGAACTCAATTTATTTTCTCCCTTTTAAGTTTTCAATAGAATTTAGTCACAAGTCAGTATGAAAATAGTTGATGAGAGAACAATAGCATTAAATGTTAATTATAGTAATCGACCGAAAACAAAAGTCTTTAGGTTTTGTTCCTTCTTTTGTCTTGGAGAGGGGAGAGACTGAAAAACAGATAAACAGGCTTCAGCGTGTTTTCATTTTACCAGAACCATCGCAAAATACAATTTCCTCTGGAAGGGCAGATTTCTTGAACCCTTTCTGCACTAGGCCTCTGCACATTCAGTTCCCTGCTAGAGTCTTTGTAGGTTGCATTTGCCAACCACCTCCTGGCATTGGAAAAACCCCACTCACTTGTCCAGCAATAGGTAGAGTCCCAGTATTGTCTGTTCTGTGGTCCATGGAAATGCCCTGAGGAAATAATTGGTTTACAGAGGAAAAGTCTGTGAACAGGGTGTTTTTCTCATCAGTGGGTCCTTACAGATGCAAATCAATACTTACTATTCTCCCTGGTATTTTTAGGGCTGGGCAGTGTGATGCTTTCTTTGGCCAAATCTACCTGCCAGGGTTGGATCCCAACTGGATTATTAATTACAAGGAGGCCTGGAACTGTGACAATGAGAATTTGAGATGCTTCAGAAGGTTTCTAACTTCCCTTCTGCTTGTAATTTCTGTCACCTCTTCGCTTAGCTTAGCTTTGTAGTAATTAACATGAGGTGAAGCCAGTTAACTGTTATTTGTCTCATGTTCTTTCTGTGTTTTGCTTTCTTCCTCCTCTTTTTTTTTTTTAAGAGATTTTATTTATTTGAGAGAGAGAGCATGAGCATGGGGGTGGGGGGTGGGGGGGTAGGGAGCCTGATGGAGGATTTGATCCTAGGACCCTGGGTTCATGACCTGAGCCAAAGGCAGACGCTTAACCGACAGAGCCACCCAGGCGTCAACCTTCTTCCTCTTTAATAGGATGGGGAAGTTGGGGTGGGGAATGTGGATGAAGGAAATCTGATTTTACTGCATTGACCTTTGTTTAACATTTGTGGTGTGCTGGGCACTATTCTCATAATGTATAATCTATACTGAATTCTCACAACTCAGAGATGGATACTGGTATCTCCATTTTACAGATGAAGAAGCAGAGGATACCTTATCCAAAGTTTACACAGCTTTTAAGGGGCAGAGCTGAGTTTTGAACCCAGGCTGTCTGATTCCAGAAATCAAGTATCTGGGCCACATTGTTTAAATTCTGGGGATGCAGAGAGAGGAGGCAGCAGTTAGGTGGTATATATTATTTATTTTTGCAATCTTTTTAGAGCTGATCTGATTATAGAAAGTTAAAGATTTTTGCTAGGAATATCTGTGAAGAAAAGGGGAGCAGGATTAAATTGATCCTGTCTAATACTCCTTTTGATCCTTAAATCTGAGTGCCAACTAAGTTTATTTTTTTACTGAGAAAGACTGCTTTTTAAATGAAAAGCCCTTTTCGCCGTCTGAAAGCATTTTTAACAGGGGTCAGCATACTTTGTCAGGGGCCAGATAGGGAATATTGTGAATTTTACAAGCCATAAGGTTTCAGCCACAACTATTCAGACTCTGCTATGGCAGTGAGAGAGCTTTCCAGTATAAACAAATGGATGTGGCTGTGTCCCAATAAAACTTTATTTATGGATGCAAATTTGAATTTCATGTAGTTCTTCTGTGTCACAAAATAATCTTTTGATGTCTTTTTCCTACCATTTAAAAGCATAAAAACTATTCTTAGCTTGTGGGCCATTACGAAACAGGTGGTAAACTGAATTTTACCCACAGGCCTTAGTTTGCTGACCCCTGCTTTTAAGGAAAGTATATAGCAGTGAGCCAAAGAACAAGATACCGTATTTGTCACTGATTTTGTGTGTGTGTGTGTATGCATATATATATATATATATGTATATATATATTAGCTGTGAACAAGTAGAATTTGAAATGAAAAACAACATTTAGCATCCAAAAAAATGAAATACCTAGGTATAAATCTAACAAAATGTTACAAGATCCATATGAGGAAAAATAAATGAAATCAGGAGGGGCATCTGGGTGGCTCGGTTGAGTGTCTGCCTTCGGCTCAGGTCATGATCCCGGGGTCCTGGGATCGAGCCCCACATTGGGCTCCCTGCTCCGCGGGAAGCCTGCTTCTCTCTCTCCCACTCCTCCTGCTTGTGTTCCCTCTCTCACTGTGTCTCTCTCTGTCAAATAAATAAAATCTTTAAAAAAAAAAAAATGAAATCAAGAAGGAAATAAATGGAGAGACTACATGTTCATAGATAGGAAGACTCAGTGCTGTCACACTATTAGTCCCAATTTTGGATTCATTGCAATACCAATTAAAATCCCAACAAATTACTTCGTGAATATCAACAAACTGATTCTAAAGTTTCTATAGAGAGGCAAAAGAATAGCCAATCTGATATTGAAAGAGAACAGTCAGAAGATTGACACTACCTGACTTTAAGACTTAATATAAAGGTACAGTAATCAAGACAGTATGGTGTTGACCAGAGTAGACAAATAGATCAATGGAACAGAATAGAGAGCCCAGAAAGAGATCCACATAAATATCATGAACTGATACTTGACAGGTGCAAAGGCAGTACAGTGGAAATGAAATACAATTTCATTTTTTTAAATTGTTTTTTACAATTTCATTTTCAATTTCCTCATATAGATAGTATTTTCTTTTTTCTTTTTTTTTTTAAAGATTTTATTTATTTTTTTGAGAGACAATGAAAGACAGTACAAGAGGGAAGAGGGTCAGAGGGAGAAGCAGACTCCCCGCTGAGCAGGGACCCCGATATGGGACTCGATCCCGGGACTCCAGGATCATGACCTGAGCCGAAGGCAGTCACTTAACCAACTGAGCCACCCAGGCGCCCTAGATAGTATTTTCAATAAACCAGTGCTAAAATAACTGGACCTCCACATGCAAAAAAAAAAAAAAAAAAAAAATCTAGACACAGACCTTACACCTCATTCACAAAAATTAAAATCAGTCACAGACCTACATGTAAAATGCAAAATTATAAAACTCCTAGAAGGTAACATAGAAAATCTAGATGGCATTGTGTATAGCAGTGACTTTCTGAATACAACACCAAAGGCATGATCCATGAAAGAAATAATTGATAAGCTGGACTTCATTAAAATTAAAAACTTCTGTGCAAAAGACATCAAGAGTGCAAGAAGATAAGCCACAGGCTGGGAGAAAAAATTTGCAAAGACATCAATAAAGGTCTTATCCAGTATATACAAAGAACTCTTAAAAACTCAACAAAAAGAAAACAACCTGATTTTAAAAATGGCAAATAGCATATGAAAAGATGCTCCATATCATATGCCATTAGGGAAATGCAAATTAAAACAACGAGATACCCCTACACACACACCGATTGGAATGGCCAAAATCCTGAACCCTGACATCATCAAATGCTGAAGAGGATGTGTAGAGTAACAGGAACTTTCATTCCTTACTGGTGGGACTGTAAAATGGTACAGCCACTTTGGAAGACTTGGCATATGATCCAGCAGTTATACTCCTTGGTATTTACCCAAAGGAACCAAAAACTTATATGGATACAAAAACCTGCCTTTCATGGATTTCTTAAAGAGAAAAATCTTGGCAGGCGTTTTTTTGCTGTGAACCTAAAACTGCTTTAAGAAAAAACCCTTAAATCTCAACTAAAAATAGCCATTTTTAGAAAGTTGTTTTATTGACTTGGACTCAAGGAAATTACATAGTCCATATTGTCTAATTTTTGAAATAGTTGACTTTGGACACAGGTTGGAACTGCATGAGTCTGCTTATGTGTGGATTTTTTTCAATAAATACAGTACTATAGATGTATTTTTTCATGGTTTTTGTAATGTTTTCTGTTCCAGCTTACTTTATTGTAAGAATACAGTATATAATGCATTCAACATACGAAAGGTGTTATTTGATGCTTATGTTTATGTTGTCAGGCTTCCGGTCAACCTGTTAAGTTTTTGGGGAGTCGTTATATGCAGATTTTCCACTGTGCAGGGGGGGCGCGTGGTTGACATCCTTAACCACCACCCCCACATTGTTCAAGGGTCAACTGTTACACATTCCTGGAGACATTGTATTTTGTGAATTTTTCAAAGCAAAACTTTTTTTCTCTTACAGATTCTGTAAATCCTGTGAATTTTTTTTAAATTCTATAAAAAGAGTTCAAAAATGTGATTGCTTCACCGGGGTCTCCTATTAAAATAGAAATGGAAAATTCTAGCTAGCTAAATGTACTGTTGAAGGGGGAAGGAAATTGAAACAATTACTAAAATGTGATCTTTAGATCATCTATGAATTTCACTTATATTTTTAACCTGGCCCTTCAGTTTCCATTACTTTCAGATACTGATAATAGGCTCCTAGTAAACAACCATGTTTGGTACTTATTTCAAGCTTTTAATGATTTTAATTACCTGGAAGTAAGAAAAGCTAGTACCAAAGAGGACTTACTTATAAAATTATCTGGGAAATGGTACTTATTAAAATTAAGATTATTACTGTTTTTTGCTTGAGATTGTAAAAAGCAAGAAAACATCTTAAAGCTTTAGCTATGATGATTTTGGCCCTAGTTTTGGTTATAAACTTGAACTTCAACACTGACAGATGCCAAAGCATTTTTTTTTTTTTTTTTTACAATTTAGATTGGTTTAATCTTGAAACGTAATCCAATAAGACTAAAAACTAAACATTCAGGTCCTGTACTAAATAGTAAAATACTCAAAGGCCTTCAGGATCCTTTGACTGATTTACATCAATAAGAGAACCTATTTTCGATGTTGTAAAAGAAATATGTTCATCTCCAATTACAATTTCAAGCTCCTGTCGGCCAACTCTGTCAGGGGGAGGCCATAACGCATCATCTTTTGTAATTTCACTGTCGTCAATAATCCTCTTCAGTTCCTCCATTACACTCTTGTGCACATAAGCCTCCTTTCTGATCATGACATCATTTTTGTAATTGCTGTTGTTGGCATATCTTAGCTTTCCGTCTGGCCGAAACTCGAATTCCAGAAACTTGTGTCCAAACTTGCGCTTGTGCCCTACATAGTAGCGCCAGTAGAAATCGCTGGCCATAGCCATTTTTGTCCCCCTGAAGCCAGCCCAAGGCCTCCCAAAGCATGTATTTTATTACTTAGAGACACAGTAAGGTGCCCCTAGAGTCAGCACCGAGAACATTAGTCTTGTGTAAAAGCAGCTCAATTTTAAGGTGTTTTTAAAATACGTGGCTGGGGCGCCTGGGTGGCTTAGTCGGTTAAGCATCTGCCTTCGGCTCAGGTCATGATCCCAGGGTCCTGGGGTCGGGCCCCGCATCGGGCTCCCTGCTCTGCAGGAAGCCTGCTTTTCCCTCTCCCACTCCCCCTGCTTATGTTCCCTCTCTTGCTATATCTCTCTCTCTGTCAAATAAATAAATAAAGTCTTAAAAAATAAAATATGTGGCTGAAGAGATTTGGAACTCTTCTAAGTCTAAGCAAGATACTTAGCATATCTGGGAAATATTTTGAATGTAAAAACAAAAAGTAGATCACTGGTTGCCTGTGACTGCAGAGGGCTTTGTGGGAATTTTGGGGAGGTGATAGAAATATTCTAATGCTGGGTTGTGATATAAAGTAGTGGCACAACCCTATAAATCTAAAAATCGTTCAATTGTATACTTAAACAGTGGCTAAATTTTATGGTATGTAAATTATTCCTTGAAAAATCTGGAGACTTTTTTGCTAAAAGAATTAGCTATATTCTATTCTGTCAGAAGAAAAGTTTTGAAGTTTGTAGAGGAGTGGTCTGTATGAGCTCATAGAAAAAGATGGTGGGGCACCTGGGTGGCTCAGTCAATTTGGGCTCAGGAGTAATCTCAGAGTGGTGAGATCAAGCCCCAAGTTGTCTCTGTGCTAGGTGTGGAGCTTGCTTGGGATTCTCTCTCTCATCCTCTGCCCCTCTCCTCTCTCTCTCTCTCCTCCCTCTCTCAAAAAAAAAAAAAAAAAAAAAAAAATGATGACTAAAGCACATGCCTTTGACCTTATTTTTGTAGTGCTATCAAATTTAGCAGAAATGTACGGGTACCTGTGAATGTGCATTGCATTTAATAATATACACTCCCTGGCCACAAGAGGTTTATCTAGAAGGGATAAGAATTTGAATTAAGACATTGATGGGGAAGGAGGAAAGACCTCCAAAAGTGATTTAGGAAGTTTTGTGAGAGGTTGCCAGGGTTTACTAGTTTAGGAGAGTGTGTCTTTCGAACTGGCCACCACCTAAGAAAGGAAATACAGGAGGGATCAGCATGGAGGCAGGAAGGGTACATGATAAATCTGAGGGAGAAAGGCCATGAATCTGGCAGCCCTCTGGTCCCTAGAGAATGAGGAGAGGGAAAAGAACAACTGGAGCAAGGTTTCATTTCAGGCCCCAGTTTGGCCAGTGTCAGGAAGTCACATAGACTTTTATTTCTTCCTCTGCAGAAATAGAGTGACGATTAAAAAACTGTCAGGATTAAATGTGGTATATGAAGTAGTGTCCCATACAGTGTAGACACTAATTACTAGGTCTAAAGCAGAGTTCAGTATATCCTCCAGGTCCAAAGGAGTCTGATTCAGGCACTACGTCTTAGCTTTTTAATGACCTTTCTCATTAAATATAAAGTGGCATTCTGATTGATAGCAGCCTCTTGAGAATTTGGATAGTGTGAGTCAGTAGGTTGTTTCTAGCCTTGCAAAACTAAGGCTTAACACCTAGAACGTAATGACCCTGCAGAGGTTTTTCTACTTCCAAAAGATCAGACCTTTGATAGAAAGGGACGTTTTGCTTGCTTTTGCTAGATTCCATGGCATTCTAGCCTCTCTTTTTTGGCAAATAAGAACTAATTTTACAGTTTTATATCCATATATAGTACTCTATAAATGGAAATCACAACTAGGAATAGTGATTGTGCACAGATATTTTTGGTCTTGGTAATGAATCATACAATTGAATCCAGTAAAAATACTTGGGTAAAAGTAAAAAATAGACTGAATTTGAAGCAAGGAAGAAAAAACATGTTAAATCTCTTTACCCCATTTAGGAATAAAGAGATTGCCTATATCCAGTAGCAAATGGTCACAGCTATATGGTAATTTTGAGTTAAAGATAGAATGATGTAGGCAGAAGTTACAGGGAGAGTTCATTTTGAAGTCTCAGTACGTTTTCCACAGCAACCTTGTGTCTGCCATGGCCAGTTCAAAAACATCTAGTTAATACTGCATTATGGTTGAAAGAAGTTACAATATGAATATTTAAAAGTTTGAAGGAAAATTCGTTTTAAAGTAATGAGTCCCAGAAGCCCAAGCAGGAGGCTAAATCACTGCACTATACTGGTTTTCAGAGAACTATGGAATCTGAGGACTGTGTCGTAAGAGGTAAGACTGTAAAACCTTGCTATTGATTACTTTCTGTAGTTGAGCAGCAGTAAGAAACATGACCCAGATCACCTGCTCACAAGTTGTTGTATGCTGTGGTTATATGAAGAGTCATAAACCCAGATGTCTTACGGGGGAAGTAATTATGTGATGCAAAGTGGTGACTGAGCAGACCCAATGACCTTGGGGGAGTGCAGCTACCACTCACCTCCAGTCATTGTTGCCACAGGAGAACACGTGCCCTGTGGGCCAGATCTCCCTATTGTTTAAAAAAAAAACAAACAAACAAAAAAAAAGGCTCTTTAATGAAATCTTTCATGTTTGATGGTGGCCCAGGTGTTTTTTATTAATAAACTTTGTGGGCCAAATTAAACATGTCCACATATGTTTTGTAAGGGAAGGGTTGTTTTGTTCACTGTTTTATCCCTATGCCACCAAATGAATTCAGCCTGCAGGCCTAAATTTTGCAACCTCTGACCTTTATGTAACAAATACTGTGCTCTGAAGCATCTGAAAAAAGTAGTGCTATCATTTTAAAGGCTGTAAAACAATAGTAACTCTTTTGTTGTCATTTTGCAGAAATGTAATCAAAAAGCTAAATATTTCTTAAGTCTCGTTTTCACCCAGGGTTTATTCATTGACATGTTTGTTAATGGGCAGTGGTTTTCCTTTCACTAGCCACAAATTTTAATTGTATTTACCATTTTTCATTCTTATTAAACTTCCATATCAAAATGTTTAATGGAAGTCATAACCTTTGTGATGACTTTTTTGATGACATTAGGACTGCCTAATAACTAAAGGAAGTTCACAGATGTAAGAAGGAATGATGGAATTTTTAATTTGTAATGAAATTTCCCCAAATTTAAAATGACAGTGGATTCTTATTAGAAACATAGATTTTAGAGTTTGTTTTCATAGTGGCAGCTACATCAGCTCTGCATGCCATTTTAAAGATAGGTGATACAAATATTCAAAACGCAGGAGCTGAAAACTATACCAGGAATAAATTCTTTAATGAGAGCTGTAGTGTATTCTTGGCTATATCTATATCTTTAAAAAATAGTGTTTAAGGGGATTAATTGCTATGAATTCAAGGAGTTGCACATATTAACTCTAACTTTTGAAATACTGAAGTGATTATCCTTGTTTCAGAATCTGGGTTTCAAAGCTTCTTGTTTCAGTGTTTCAGCACTTCTGTGATTTATTGAATCAGTATGGTTTCTTAAATACAAGTTATGTAATAATGGCTCATCTTTCCCTTCTTTTCTGTGCTTGTTTTCCTAGCCTTATGCCAGGGTAATGCAAGACTTTTGGCTTTAGGGTGGGTGAACTGCATTCCGGTCATGATTTTCTGTACTTGAAAGCCCTGTGACCTTTGATCAGTTAATAACCTTGGATAATTTATGAAATGGGGGTGATAACCTCACAGAGTTGTTGGGATGATTTTGAAATAAGAAAAGCACCGAGTACAGTGCCTCACAGACTCCCAGCATACTGCTGGTAGTGCCATCGCCCCTCCATGGTTGTAGGGTGCCTGATGGCCAGAGCTACCCCCTCTCTTAACCGGGACTACTCTCTTCCCATTTCTGATTGTCCCTTTTTCTGCTCTTGTGATCACCCACACGTGCCCCACAAGTCTTTCCTCAGATTACATATGCTCAGAATGTACCCTTAACACTTAGGCTAAAGCCTTTTTTCTCACATCTCTGCCTGTGCTTCTCATTATTCGGTTTCTGATACTCCACTTTCTTCCTGTGTTTGTCATACCAGCCAAAAGAGAAGTGATATTGTTCCAACCTTGCCTAAACATGTTTGCTTCCTTGGCTCACTGCTTCTAAACAGTTCTTAGCTTGGTATGCCTGTTTGTTCCGTGCATGAACCTTGGATCCTTTAGCACAGAGTCAACTACTTCCCATACTGAGAACTACAAAGCAGAGATCATTATATATATATATATATATATATATAAATGGTTTTCTATGACCCCCACCAAGTAGATACCAACAATTTTTTTTAATCCTAATGCTTTCTTGTTCTTTTCCATTTGCTTCTAGGTTTTTAGAACTTCAGCTATAAAAATGGGCAGAATTTTCCTCGATCATATCGGTGGTACCCGTCTGTTTTCTTGTGCAAACTGCGATACAATCCTGACCAACCGCTCAGAGCTCATCTCCACACGGTTCACAGGCGCCACTGGCAGAGCATTTCTTTTTAACAAGGTTGGTGGGAAAACCAGCTTCATTTCCTAAGTGAGTTCAGTGGATATTTTTGACAGCAATACCAGAATATCCCTCAGAGCTTGGAGATAGCAGAAAGAGTCCAAATGAGAGCTGTAATCTGCATGCAGGAAAGAGTGTCCACTAGTTTGTCTTTGGGACCTCAGGAAGGCATTCCTAGAATGTGATGTTTTACTATGGGAGTTTGAAGACTGTGTTACAATAAGAAGGGCAGTCTTCATTGCTTCATGAAACATTCAGTGTAAGAATTTAGTAGTGACTTCACACACTATGGAAGAAGGGGCAGAAGTACCCCTATACCCATGTCACTGATTTATCCTAGGGAGAGCTGCATTAAGCTTTCATAGTTTGACAGTGCAAGTGAATAAAGATCATCTAACCAGTTTCCCTTGCTCTAATTTATGCTCACCAGTCATCCTGATTATGTTGTGGTTTATTGCATGCCAACAGGAAGAGTGTTCCCTGATTTACAAATTAATGACTAGTCTGTCTCCTCTGATTTCTGGCTTGCTTTAAAATTGGTTGATGTGAGGGACACCTGGGTGGCTCAGTCGGTTAAGCGTCTGCCTTTGGCTTGGGTCGTGATCCCAGGGTCCTGGGATTGAGCCCACATGGGGCTCCCCGCTCAGCTGGGAGCCTGCTTCTCCCTCTCCCACTCCCCCTGCTTGTGTTCCCTCTCTCACTGTCTCTCTCTGTCAAATAAATAAAATTTTTTAAAAAATGAAATAAAATAAAATTGATTGATGTGATTCTGCCTCCTGGAGTCTGATGTGTTTTAGCAGAGTTGAATTTCCAAATCTTTTAGGCTGAGGGGCAGAACTAGTCCAGGGTACTGCTCTTAAAGGTCAGCTAGACTTCCCCAGTGGACACCCCTCTGTTCCATTTAGAAATAAGCTTTTCTCTGAAAGAAATGATAGTGCAGATCTCTTGATCTTTCTTTAGGTACAGAGCAGGAGTTGGTATACTATGGCAGGCCAGCTACCTGTTGCTGTAAATGAAGTTTAATAAAGCACAGCATGCTCATTCATGTACGGATGGCCTCTGGAATAGTTAAAACAAAAATCATACAGCCCTCAAAGCCAGAAATATTTACTGTCTGGCCGTTTACAGGAAAGTAAAGCATAGAGGATTATTGGATGTTCAGAATCACTGGAAATGCTTCACAGATTATTTGAACCCATTTGAAAACTGTATCACAGTGTAGTAGGCCTCGTGTGTCCCAGTCGGTTTGTATATAAAATGTATTTCTAGAAACAAATTTGGCAAGCTTTTTTGTTGTTGTGGAATACCTGTTATATACTAGGTTCTCTTTCATTGGTAGCCTTATTTGAACTCCTCATTGAATGGTGAATGATAACAGTTGGACCCAAACCAACATTTTATGGCTCCAGGTGGAGGACTCTTCACTGCAAGAGAAATATAACTACAGGATATATAAGTAGTGCAGCTTGGACTAGTACATGGTACGGTAATGCAAGATTGCATTAGATGGCCAGTGCAGTGCAGTTGCCAGATATTTGCCTTTCCCAGCAACTTCTAAAAATAGCTCTTGGGAAGGGTATTGTAGGTTTGACTAAAGTAACAACTGCTGTTTGCTTTTCTGAAGTTGCTCTTATTGCACCAACCAAAATAATGTGTACTTCTTTGGCAGATAACTCACAGGGCTTGGCAATTTTGTGTTCCCATGTTTCTTAGGTAGTTAACCTGCAGTACAGTGAAGTTCAAGACCGGGTCATGCTCACTGGCCGCCACATGGTTCGAGACGTGAGCTGCAAGAACTGCAATAGCAAACTGGGATGGATCTATGAGTTCGCCACTGAAGACAGCCAGCGCTATAAGGAAGGCCGTGTGATCCTGGAACGCGCTCTAGTACGAGAGAGTGAGGGCTTCGAGGAGCACGTACCATCTGATAACTCTTGAAGAAAAAGAGATAACTCCCATCTTTTCCCAGGTCTCCTTCACTGAAAACAAAAATCTACTTACATACACTGTCACCTTAGCATCAGGGTCGGATTCATGAACTGCGGAACAAGAAGTTGTGAGAATCTAAGATGGAACCTTTCTTTCTTTCTTTCTTTTTTTTTTTTAATTTTCAATTTTCCATCCAGCAGCAGTGTGTAGAGAGAATATTATGCAGATGCCGTTAATTTTTTTTTTCCCTATGTTTACATCTTGAGGCAGAATAGTCTATCTGCAGCTACATGATGGGCTATGTGAGGAAAAAAAAATCTGGGCTGTTAGAGTGAAAAAGTGTGTTTTATGTAAATTTTGAAAGGAAAATGTGTCAAGAGCATGGTTTTTAAACTTATTTGGGCTTCATTTAAAAAAATGTTTTTTAAACCCAGTTATTTCACTTGATTTGCTAGCTTCAGGGAAGAGACCCGACTTTGTGACCAGCGCTAAAGGTTCAGTGTTAGTATGGCTTGTGCTGGCCGCTGTGCCATATTCTTGTTGGAGATGAACCGTAGCACCAGAGCCCATCCTTCCTTGTCAGTCATGACCCAAAGATGTCACCGTTCCTAGTTCTCTGTCACCACATAATTGGTGTTGATTGGAAACTTTTCCTGAAATGGGGCAGAACTGCTTGGTTGTCTTTTCCATGTAACTTAAGCATAGTAATATAAATAAAGTAATAGTTGGATGTTTTTGGTCCTGTGTTGCTTTTAAAAACACCTTCTAAAAGAAGAGCGGAGTATTTGATAAGTAATTTTCATGGTAGTGTTTCTTTTCCTCTCTCGAGCTAAATTGACTGTGTAGAAGAGATTACTGTGTTTAAAATTAAAGCATACTGTTTAAACCCATAGTACTGCATTTAGAAAAGAGTTGAACAGAATGTCAGTGTGCGTTCATGCAGAAAGCATTTCATCTGCATCTGTTTTAAAAGAAGGGAAAATGAAGGAGCCTATCTAAAAATAATGCTTTGCAAAGCATTTTCAGCCTATCCTCAGTTTGGTGTTGATTTTGACAAGTCCGTAGAACCTAATAGTTTCATCAAAGGACTAGATCTGTCATTAGCATTATTTTCTCAGATCTTTCCTCCAAAGTTCAGCTATTGAAATTAAAACTGTACTTGGTCCCTTCAGGGATCAAATTTGACTCAGGGTGTTATTTTAGCCCGAAACTTACAACATTATGAAGTATTAAAATATAAATGTTTCTTTATCCAAACTATTTCTAGGTATTCTAGTATTTGTTTCTGGTGGAATAAATGACATTAAAATTGGCTAATTATTTAAATGTATGAATGGATGTTTGTTTGAGTGCTCAATCTCTAGGTCTTTGTCTATAAAGGATGTTTGCCTCAACTA
Organism: Zalophus californianus; assembly: GCF_009762305.2. Lineage (NCBI taxonomy): Eukaryota > Metazoa > Chordata > Mammalia > Carnivora > Otariidae > Zalophus > Zalophus californianus. Next base: position 24,935,233 of record NC_045602.1, read on the forward strand.
GCAAAATCTTTCTGTCATTGATATTAGAAGTGACTCTTGAGTACAGTTAAGATTAAGTTTCTCTTCTTTGCTTTCCGGCTCTTGGTTAGAGGCATAGGTGTCTGATTAAGTAGGTGTATAATACTGCATTTGAGATAAGTGGACACAAATGATCTTTCCTTCACCATGGAATAAATCTTCAAGCTTTAAGAAACAGCTTTCATTCCCATTCATTTCCATACTGGCCTTTGATTATATGCAGATCCCTGGTAGCATGCCTTACCTGCAGCGCTATGTGCATTTGCTGTCACAATAAAGTATATTTTGTCTTGCATTGGTGCAATACTACTTATTTCCCACTGATCCTTGTCTTAGTTTTAACTTAGTTTTTATCATCTTATCTTAGTTTTAATGTGAACACATGTAATACCTTTGAGTAGCTATGGCTTTCTTCAGTTAGTGATAAGGTGATATTCTGGCTTAGTTAATTTAACCTAATCTACACCAGGAGATACTGAATTTACCAGTAGTAACTTCTGTGTGATGATTTTGCCTCAGACACTGACAAACTACAGTTTAGTATATATGAACAAAAAAATGTGCTATCACTAGGTTAACTTAGGCAACTGGCAGGTACCACAACAAACAACGAAGTCCTCTGTGCCTTCCTTTTAAAAACTTGTATTTGCAAAACTGAAAAAAAGGCAACATGAACGATGAAGTCAGATTGGATTGTTTATTGAAAAATGAACACACTGTTCACTGGAGATGGGAAAGCACTTAATGGGAATGATTTTGCTTTGGGATGAAGAGGTTGACCAAATACAGGGGAGAGTATACCACAAGATAAGCGGATTACTGGGGGGTGTACAGGTAAAGCTTTAATCTTTGAAGACTTCAGAACCCTTCCTCTTCATTTTAGGTGACAGTGGCCATAAGTTGTTTTGATTTTAAACATGAGTGCTTTTATTTAAAGAGAACCTAAAGTGAGTATTTTGGGGGTTAAGCGTTTGTTAGTAATTACTGTAACAATTTAAGTTACCCTTGTAAGTGGCTACTTTTGGATTGGAGGAGAAAAAGAGCGTATCTATTTTCTAAATTTATTTATTCATAAAAATCTTATGGGATGCTTCAGTACAGAGGTGGCCCCAACCCTGGGCCGAAATCAGTCCACAGGCAGTTTGGATCCAGCGGTATTGGGAAACTACCAGTTGTAAAAGATTCAGAGACATGTTTATGATGGTTCATTTCCACACCAGTTATAAAAATATCTCAGTTTAGACATCCACTATTCCATGCCTGTTTTTAACACCAACTTCCCACCAGGAGCCATATAAAACCTTCTAGGGAAGGAAGGTGTGAATTGGGAGTAGAGCAAGATTAAACTGAAAAACTCCTGTTAGGCTAGCACTTTGCACTAATATGAGAATTCTAGAAATAAAGCGGAAAAGGAAAAATTAGGATGCATACCCATCTAAAATTGAGTATGAATTATATGGCTTCTTTATTTTAGAATAGTGGGACTTAACAAATTGAAACATATATTTTGGCATAAAATATACATCCCAAAGCACCATTAAGGGTTTTGTGATCCTGGACAACACTCAACATACTTAGGCTTTTAACATCTGTAATCTGACCACCTGGGAGACTTGGTAAACAGTGAATTATGCCTCTCCCAATACTGGATTGGTCTCTGAGGTAAAGCCAAGAAATACAGATTTTTTACCCAAATGCAAACATAACTTACCTGCAAATACATGACCATCACTATTGAAAGGGTTATTCAAACTCACGATATAGAAGTCTCCCTTTATCCATGGTCTCTGTTTCTGAGATTTCAATCACCTGCGGGTCAGGAAGCAGATGATCCTCCCGACATACAGTCAGAGGTCAGGAGTAGCCTGACCTACATCAAAATGCCTACATCATCCACCTCACTTCCTCTAGTCATGTTGGCATTTTATCATTTCACATCATCACAAGAAGAGGAAGGGTGAGAATAGTACAATATATTTTGAGAGAAACCATATTCACATAACTTTCGTTACAGTATCTTACAATTGTTCTATTTTATTGTTAATCTCTTACTGTGCCTAATTTATAAATTATAGGAAAAAGCAACATGTATAGGGTTTGGTACTATCCGCAGTTTCAGGCATCAACTGGGGCCTTGGATGTATTCCCTGCAGGTAAGGGTGCTAACGCAATGTATGGTTTATGGTATGTTACCACCTGGTACAAACAGGTATTTCTCAAAAAGAGGCCAAAAGACTTAGAAGCATGAACAAGAAAAAGATTAATACGATGTCCACCTGCTTAAAAACAGTGATTCTTAAAAATGAGTAAATACAACAGATAATCTTTTCCCTAAGATATGCTTTTTAAAAGGAGGGGAAAAGTCTCCGGGAAAAATCTTTCTAGAAAGATCACTAGATTTTAAAGGCCTGTCTTTAATAACGAGTGTGATTTACTAACTATGTGACTTTGGGAAGTGTGTGACTTAACCTCTTAACCTTTGTTTTCTCAAGTATGAATTATAAAAAGTCCTATCTTAAATGATTCTTGTTAAAACATAGTGAAATACATGGCCTAAAAACCTGTTAAGTATTATATAATGTGTCTATACTTTTTTCCAGTAAACCTTTACAGTCCTTCACAATTTACTCTAATTTTACTCTAATGAATGGCCAGAATGCTTTCAAAGTTCTTTAAATCCTTCCTGGTTTGATATGCCTTTATAGCAAATTAGGGCTAGAAATCTGCTGTTTATTAAATGTTACCATCTTGACATTTTTGCCATAAGGAACCTTTCATAATCTGCTTCAATAGACATTTTACTTCACTTTCAATAATTGTCAAGGCTCCTATTTTTCTCCTACCATGGAACAAAAGGAAACCAAGGTAAAGTTTAGTGAATACAACCTCAGTGATAAGGTAAATAAATTTAAAAAAGCCTCCATTTCCCCCCCAGCCAGACAAGGTGACTTTTGAGAAGAATCCTGTAAGAATTTTCACTACAGGTATTGACTAGTTCCTTTACAAACCTAATTTTCTTTCTCCTGTGTTTGTCTTAGCCTATTTCACGCTAGTGCTCTAATGGAGTTAGTCCAATTTTTAAAGAGTCCAAAGATTATGAGAAAAATGGTTTTATATATCAAATCATCTCATTTCAGTCCTCTGTGGATTTGCCCTAACGATGAACAAGTCATCTCTTGTCCCTGGATTTAATGCCAAGTACAAAAACCAATTCCATCTAATAATTTTAAAAAACATACCGAGAGCAAAGCCCAGCTTTGGAAAAGGAGGTATTTATGTTCCTGAGGATTGGCCAGAAGTTTTCAGGGACTGGTGCAGTTGGGAGATCCCACCTGGTGTGCCCCTGGGTCAGGAGGGTGGGCTTCAGCTGTTCCCAGAATTTCACTTCCACCAACTGTTGAGGTCCCATGGAGTGAGCTGTCAGCACCTGGCCACACTACCTTCTCAGCTAACCAACTCTACCTGTAGCCCTCCTAGAAAACACCGGGCAAAGTGGAGGCGTTACTGTGACCACATGAAGATTCTGTGAGTGTTCTCTTTTCCTAGCTAAGCCATCTCCCTTCCCCCAGGTTCCAAGCCAATTGGAAGGTACTCAGAGGCATTTCTAAAACCTGCCAAAATGCCAAAAGGAATCCAAGCTTTTCAAACCCTTTCCTGAGTAAATCCTGAGTCCTGTTTTAAAGTAGGCTCCTTCGAAAACGGGTCTCAATGATTGAGAGGCGGCAGTATTTTCAAGGACTTGACGAATAATGAGTAAAACATCTGAGTGGCCCTGAAGTTTACACTGCAGAAAAATGTTTTTTTAATATAACGTCCGCTGGAACGCATGCTACCAGAAAAGCACCAGTAGATGGCACGAGTATGCAAGTTTTGTTCTTAACTGTCAGTCTGACATGTCTTTTGGAAAGATCATCAGGGCAGTCTCTTAGGGTCGGCTCACCCAATGAGAGAGGATTTTACTCCGACGGGGGAGAGTTGTTGCAGGGGGCCAAAGGAAATCAGATGTGAGAACATGCTTGGAAACTACAAAGATTATAAAGATTAGGTACTGTTTCCAGTTTTTGTGATAGGTGATTTTCTTTCTGTTTTAGTATCTAAAGCTTTAGCTTCCACAGCTTTAAGCAATAGTTTTTCAACAATTATTTTTTAATATTAGATTTTTTTTGAAAAGGGTAACGCGAGTCCTAGAAAGCTGAACGCCACAGTGTGACTTTGCAGTTAGTTAACCTCCTGAAGCCTTGTTTCCTCAACTTTAAAATATGGAAAATAATTTATGGAGAATGTGTGTGAAAATTCTTTATTAAGCCATACAGTATTCTAAAAATAAAATACATTCCCATAAATTGAGTGACATTCAGTGAGTTATTTCGCATCCCCTCCAGTTGCTAGAAAGTGTGTGAGCGTTCATGTATCCACTGGGCAATGTTTGAGCACCTATTCCCTGTAAGACGATATGCTAACAGTTGGGAACACCTGGCGCCCACTTCCTGGCAGCCAGATGAAGGACTTTTGCAAAGTCCAGTAAAAATGCTCCAAGCTACTTTATCCATACTGAATGTATCCCTGCTGTGGGAAATGAAAGGTATCCAACACAGGAGTGCAGAAGCTCGTGAAGGGCCTTCCTTCTTCCAGCAATTGATTGGTTTCTAAGTTTGAACAGACAGAACATTCCAGATTAAATGAAAATAACAGAAATCATCTCTGTAAGTGTGATGGAGTCTGAAATTGGATTAACCTTCCATTCTAAAACAAGCTTCATCTGTCTCCCTTCCAGAAGCAAATATAAATCAGCATTTCCAGGGCATGTGGCAATGAGAGAGGACAAGGCTCACACCTGGCAGCCATACCAAGTACAGGACATCCATAAAGGTGTACGCCAAGGCTCAGGGCCTTCTCTGCACAAGAAACATCCCAGGTAAAGTGTTCTTTAAGTTGGAGGAGCAGGGACTGGGGGGGAAGGGGGGCTTGTGGGGGGCGGTGCTGGGGCTGTAAATTCGCAGGCCCTCAGATTTAGGCATTTTCCGATGAGTGATCTCACACTCAAGTGCCTTTGGATGCTGGAGAGTTCATTAAGGGAAGCCTGTGGGCCTGTGTGAGACCGCGGAGGGTGGGGGGCTGCAGAGTGGAGAGCCAGAGCACATACCATTTCCAGACCGTCACTTTCGACTCAGATCAAGAGACAAACACAGCTTATTCTCTGGGGCCTCGGGGCTCCAGCTCACATCCCTAATCTAGCCCAACCATACATTTTAAACATTTGGAAACTAAGGTCGGGAGAGGTGAAATGACTAAGCCAAATTCTCATTGTAAGTCGCAGAGAAACTGTGTTCAGGGTGAGGTGTTTCAACACAACAGAGAGCCCAAGGGGAGCAGGCTAAAGGCCGGCGCATTAACGTTTTCTAAGCAGCCTTGGCAGGCAGACTGGTTAAGAGCCTGGACTTTGAGCCAAAGGGCCTGTGCCTGAAGCCCAGCTCTAATACTTACAGCTGGGTGCCCTTAGCCAGGTTACTTAGGCTTTCTGTGCCTTGACTCCCTCATCTCTAAAATGGTGGTGATAATAGTCCTAGCTTCGTGGGGCTGTTGTGAGGATAAAATGAGTTCACATGTGGAAAGGACTAGCCTTTAAGTACTATCATTCCCATTTACAGACAAGGAAACATGCATTCTCAGAGGTCAAGGTCACACAGTTTTACTTAGAGATCAAAAATCTGTGCATGCACGTATGTACACAGGCACGCGCAGCTGGTATAGTGCCGGGCCCCCGCCACCAGCCCCCAAGACCTCCTGATTTCAGAGCCTGGCCTCCTGGAGCCTCACATCTGCAGTGACCAACTCGGGGAGAATTGCAAAAGGAGGGGCTGGGACAGAGGCCAGAGCTGGTTGGCGGAGTGGGTTTTTCCACTTTCCAGGAGTAGGTTTCCAGAAAAGCAAGCCCAGGGGTGAAGCCGTTTCCACACACCAGTGTTTCTCAAACTTCAGCGTGCGTTAGAATCAGCAGGGCTCTGACACTGGGTACCGATTGTGCACCAGAGTTCCTGGGTCGGTGGGTCTTGGGCATTTCTAACATTCCCAGGTGATGCTGAAGCTGCCGTTCTGGGAACTATAAGAACCCCATACATTTTTTCTAATTCTCAAAATAACCTTATGAGTTTGGCATTTTCTCCATTTGATAATGGAGAAAAGTAAGACTGGAGAATGTGGCTGACTTCCTCAATATCACACCATTTGTAAGGAGTAGAACTAGGTCTTGAATCAAGGCGGTCTGACTCTGGAGTCTGAGCTTTTCCTACTGGACCATGTGGGGTGAGGTATGAGTGTTCGTTCTCCACCAGGCACCTCGCTCTGGGCCAGGGGCACAAAGACAGGGGCCTGATGTGAGATGCAGTGTGCAGGTAGAGAAGATGTAGGAGAGGAGACTGCCCTGAAGAAGGAAAGACCTCCCTACTGGTTCCTATCGTCTCCCCTCCCAGTCCACCAACTGCCCTACCTCCTGGGCATTCACAGCTACTAAGTGTGACTAGGTCACATCCCTGACACCCCTTTTGTTGACTCTGCACTTCCTGCTCCCTTCATGGCCTTGTCTGCCTCTGCAGCCTAACTACCCCAAAGCTGTAGTCACACTAAGTTTTTGTCCACCCCTGAAGGTGACCCGCGCCCTCTCTAGCTCACTGTGCTGTGCTCCGCTTTCCCTCTGAGTATGGTACCCACCCCCATCTTTGGCTGGAACACCCCTTCTTGTCCTTGAAGACTCAGCAGCTCTGGCCACCCATCCCTCAACCTCACCAGTGGGGGTTACGTGTACTTCCTGCACCTTCCCAAGAATATCGTGCCTTATGTCTTTCATAACACTTGCATACGTTGTTGGGCAAATACGTATTTATTGATGTATTTCTCCTTCTACACTAAATATCTAGTATAAACCAACTTTTATCTCTAAATCCTCAAGGGCTATTACAGTATGTGGTACAGGGTGGGGCGGTGGTCCCGGAACTGGGTCTGCACATTATAATCACCCGGGGATATTTGAAAAATTCAAGCCCAGGCCACATTCCAGATCAGTGAAGTCACAGTCTCTGAAGGTGGGACACGGGGCATCAGGATGTTTTTCAAATCATCCCCAGGTGATCCAGTATGCGGACAAGATTGGGAAGCACTGAAGTAGAATTTCAGGGTGCAGGATGGTTGGATGGTTGGAAGGGTGGTTGGATAATTAGGTTGAAGTTTGAAAAGGAGAGTATCATGCAGAGAGAGGGATAAGAACTTTTTTTAAAAAGATTTTATTTATTTATTTGACCACACAAGCAGAGGGAGTGGCAGGCAGAGGGAGAGGGAGAAGCAGGCTCCCTGCTGAGCAGGGAGCCAACCACATCACGACCTCAGCCTAAGGCAGACGCTCCACCACTGAGCTACCCAGGCGCCCCGGGGTGGTGGGGGGGAGAACTTTTAATAAAAAGTAACAGCATAAACAAAAGCCCAAAGGTAACTAAGTACACAGGACCTGCTCGAAGATCAAACTAAAAAGGTAGCGAGCAGGCAGACTATGAAAGATCCAACTTGCCGTCCTCAGGAATTTAAATTTTATGCTGTAAGTGGATGAAAAGCCCTGGAAGAGTATAAGCAGAAGGTGAAATAAACATCTATTCTTTCAGGGACGCCTGGGTGGCTCAGTCGTTAATCGTCTGCCTTCGGCCCCAGTCATGATCCCGGGTCCTGGGATCCAGTGGGGCGCCCTGCTCAGCCGGGAGCCTGCTTCTCTCTCTCCCTCTGCCTCTCCCCCTGCTCATGCACGCTCTCTCTCTCTCTCAAATAAGTAAATAAATAAAATCTTTAAAAAAAAATAAACATCTGTTTTTTGGAAAACCAATTGGCAACTGTGAGCTCTTTTTGGAGTGGGAAGAGGCTAGAGGCAGGAACAAAAGCGCTTTTTCTGCTTCAGCCTCCTGCCAGGGAGTGGCCTCTAGAAGGCTGCCAAACTTTTAGGAGAGGCAGCCCAAGTGAAGCTTGACTGAGGGGGCACCTGAGGCTATTGGGGAGGGGGCGGGAATCCCCCCTCTACATCTGCTGCTAAAACTAGGACTCACATGCATGACTTTCTGCCTCCGACTCTCCTAACCTTTAAACTTGAAATGATCAGCAACGCGGGTGGGTTCCGACTCCATGTCCTGGTGTGGAAGTCATCCTTGACAAATTCAAACACAAAGGCAAGCAGACGTTAACTGATCAATGGCCACTAACAAAGCTGAACCTGCCAATTAAACAATCCGTTTTGTTTGATACCGTCTAGTTTTCTCTCTAGGTAGTCAATCTGTCAATCTGCTCTCTGATACTCTAACCATTAGCATCTGGATTGGGTCTCTCTGGCTCTCCCGGGAGGCTACTCACCCTGCTGCCACCCCATTTTACTGGAAACTAGGGTTTCCTCAGGCCAGCTTCATGCTGGAGTGTCCTTTCTACTCCCCATTCCTCCAACTAGTGATGGAGCTGGGGAAGGAGATGGGGGGGAGCTGGTGAACTGGAGTCCGAGGCCCCCACACACTTGATCTTCTACTTCCCCAGCTAGTCATGCTGGAGCTCCCAGTTACTCGTAGAGAAGGTCCCGAGCACCTGCCTAGGAGCACTCAACAGACCCCATATACTTGGTCTGGTTTTTCTTTGCCATTTCTTTTCCCCTCTTTCTTCATCTCCTAATTTTGTTCTCTCTTTCTTTTCTCTATTTTTTCTCCCCTCTTTTTCTAGCCCCCTACATCCACCCTCGTACACTATAACCACATCTCTCCCATTTGTCTGCCTGTTCCCTTCCTGCCCCAGGGTTGCCACACTCAGATGTTGCCCTGACCAGGAAGAAAGTGGGGAGAGCTTGCCAAGGCCAGAAGCATCTGCAGAACTATAGCTGCCCAAAAGGGAGCAGCCTTTCTGATAGGCACATAGGCCCTAGATGGGCTAGTTACCCTGTTCTTCGTGTTCTTCTCTCCTTTGTGTCCCTCTCCCCCATTCCAGAGCAATGCAGTGGGCTGGACAGAGCATGGGCTCTGGAGTCAGGCCTCTATTCAAACCCTGGCTCTGCCATTTGCTGATTCAGTAACCTTGACCATGTTATTTGAGCTCTCTGTGCCCACCTGCTTGGTTGTTGGTTCTAAATGCCCAGGGAGGCATTCCAGCATAGTGAACACAGACCAAAGTCTCGAATGCTCAGTCAACCACTTACTGGCTGTGTGACCTCGGTACCTAACCTCCCCAAGCCCTAATTTCCTCCTCTCTCCAATGGGTAACAGAAGGACCAAACTTGTCAGGTTGTGGTGAAGATTAATGAGCTAATTCAGGGAAAGTACTTAGCATGAAATAATTGCTACTGTATGCCCTGGTTGTTGTTGTTATATATTATTTATATACCGCCTAGCACATGGTAGGTACTTATTGTATCCAGCTTCCAAGATGGTCCCCAGGGAGCCTCACCATCTGGAATGCATGTCCTTGTGTAGTGTCCCCCTACACCGAATCACAAATCACAGCTCGTGTGAATTAGCATGAATGCAGTGCAAGTGACCACGTGCCTTGCAAGACCAAGTCCGAAAAGCCATTGCAGCTCCCACTTCAGCTTCTTGAGTCATTTGCTCTGGGGGAAGTCAGCTGCCATGCCATGAGGCCCAATAGAAAGGCCCCTGTGGAGAGGTGCTGAGGTCTCCTGCCAACAGCTAGCGCCACCCTGCCAACTGAGAGAGTCTACCACCTCAGCAGCGGAGTTCCCAGTGCCTGTCAAACCGGGAGAGGGCTGCAAGACTGGCTAGCATCTGATGGCAGCCTCCTGGGGGCCCTGGAGCCATAGCTGCCCAGCCAAACCAAATTCCTGACCCCTAGAAACGGGGGGAGATAATAAGTTGTTTGTTGTAAGCCACACATTTGTTACACAGCAACAGTTACCTAACACCGTGCTTTCAAACAAACAAACAAACAAAAAAAGTGTCTTCCAAGTGAGAACAGATTGGCGTTTCCATTGCAAATCCATACGGTCTAGCATGCGAACAGCAGGGGGCGCCATCGGACCATTTTCTGGTCTCGCCACGCCAGGCTTTTTCCTCCCTCCAGCCCTGGGCACATCCGGGTTGGGTCAAAGGAAAGGCCAGACTGGGCCACCCTGCTTCTCGTGGGCAGAGCTGAAGGTGGTCCCAGGGGAATAGCCAGTCTCAATATCGGCTCAGAGCGGTCCCCTTCCCCCTGTGGCCAGGAAGCCCAGCAAGTGGCTCAGAGTCCCGCGTCACTGCTTTAGAGCAAGTTTCCAGGCAGGTGTGGCTACAACTCCTCAGTGGCTTTCCTGTTCTGGGGCTTAAAGCAGAGCCCCCGGTCAGGGTGCTGTGGTTCTGAGCCACCGTTTAGGGAAGGGTTTCTAGGCCTCTTCCAAATGACCTCTTTGCCACTGAGAAGAAAGGGAGCCTGACCCAAGTGATGGCTTGCTCCCTCTGCTGTCCTGGTGACCGCAGCCCACATACCCGGGCGATTGCCTCAAGGTCAGCAGGTGAGGGTGTTGCTGCAGGAGGGCCATTGACCTTTCCCATCTCGTGCCTCAGGCTTTGGGACCTCTCGGCACATAGGAGCACACCCAGGTCTGGCCTCAAAGAGTGAGACCCTGTCAGACCCTGTCAACTGGGGGAGCACACCTAACGACCAGACAGCCAGCCACACAGCACACTGGAGGCATCTGGAGTCCTTGCGCGGGGCCACAGTTCCCGCTGGGAGGTGAGCAAGATGGCTGAGTCCACCTCCCTGCTCTGCTTCTGTGTTCTCCAGGAAGAATGGAGAGCCTGCTGGCACCCATCTCCTCCGAGCCAGACACTCAGGGTATCCTAGGCCTGCTGGGTCGTCTTACCCCTTCTGGCTCAGGAAAAGCAGGGCTTTGGCGGGGAGGGAGCCAAGGGATAGAACACATCCCGGACACTTCGCCTGATTCCTTGTTGACAAATGAGGCCAGGGTAGGGGTGGGTGGGGAGAGGTCCTCTGATGGGGTGAGAAGGTAAAGATCAACGCACTGCAAGTTGATTGACCCCTGGCCCCAGGAATGATCTTTGGTACCTGCTTCCTTGGCCAGGAGAACTGGAGAGGAGGCAGGACCACACTCCAGGGGATTAGAGAAATGCAGGGAAGGCACATTTTCTCTCTGATGTGGTGTGCTTAAGTACCACATCCACCAGTGCCTCCATCTTGGACTTCCCATCCTCCAGAATGGTGAGGAATATAATATTGTTGTGATAGCAGCCTGAATGAACCCGGACACAAGGTTATAGCTTGTCTGGGGAAGCCCCCAGGTGACGAGTCTAATAGTCTGATTCTGCAGTTCTGGTCTTAAAATACCCCATAGCTGATCTTCTCCATCCTGTGTGTTGCACCAGGACCCTCACCTTTTCCAGACCTCGGTCCTAGCAGTGAGGTAAACTCCAGTCCCTGGGAGGATCTATCGTGGCAATGACTGCACCAGCTCTCGTCTGCCCGGCGGGTCAGTTTCCTTCTCCAGACTCACCACGTTGTTACTGTATGTGTTAGTATTTGATAAAGTTAACTGTGCTCATTCCTTGTGTTTTTGAAATTTTCCTGTCACATGGCAGGCCCTCGATAAATATTTCTATAAACAAATGCTTCAAGGGGCCTTTGGTCTCAACAGCATGATCAAACTAAATAGAATAAAGAAATGATGTCATAGGAATATAGTCATTCAACAAAGAATGATTGAATGCCTACCTCACATAAGGTTCTGGGCACCACGCTGTGGAGGAGTCTAAAGTAAGCCAGGAATAGTCCCTGTGGACAAGTACTTAAGAAAACAACCCACGTTGCTGTCTCCCACCTTCATCGCACATGGAGTGAAGTGGAGACCTGTGTCTACCAGCTGGAGGAGGTGTGTGGCCACTGTGAACATGTCTAAGGTGTTAGTCAGCTAGAAATACTCAGCAGTGAATAAAATGAGAAGTGTACTGAGACCCCTGAGGAGCTGGGGTGGTCCCATGTGGCCTAGGGGAGAGAGTGGGGAGCCATGAGGATCACCAGGGGCCTGGAGGAGAAGCCGGGTGCTGATACATTCAAAACAAGACAAAACAAAACTCCATAAAGGAACTCTGTGGAAGATTTGGATGAGATGGAAGAATACCTCCACCTCAGGGACACTCAGCTTTCCCATCTGCAGTCTAGTGGGGGCGTTCTCACCTGCAGGAGGTAAGAACTAAGAAAATCACCAGAGGCTCCATCAGTCCACGATGAAGAGGATGCCCAAAGGAGAATGTGTAGAAAACTCTACGAGAACCATATGGCCCCCCTCAACATGAAAAGTCTCTGCCAGAAATGTCTTTACTTCCTCACAAAGAAACAAGCTACTTCCAACAGGTTGGACTCGCTTACCCGCTTCTCCACAGTCAGGAAATTGATTTTCTGTTCTCTCTGGACTCCCTCTGGACGGTGGAACTCAGTTAGGAAGCTTCACTTCCTGTTCTCTCGGTAACCCTATTTGGTGAAATTAGAATTAGGACTTTAATTCAATGTAGTGCAAAACCCAATGAGATTAGCTTTATGGTTTCAAGACCTTGACTTGGAAACAGAATCCCGCATTCTCTATTCCTCTTCTAACAATTGACAGATGTCTAAAGTGCAGGGGTGGGAAGGCACCCTGGCCTGGGGGTTGGTATCACTCTCCTGGGTTCTGTGCCCCCCACTGCCTGGACTGTTGTGACTTTGAACTCTTTCAGCGCTAGGTAGCTACCAGTGTATTCTGTGAGGCGTGGCCGGTACCCATCTTTAAAACAAAAGTGACTATTAGATTTCTTTTCCATGCTGTGTAAAAATCAGGTGGCAAACAGCCCAAACCCAAATAGCTACTATTCTTCAGGCACCTCCCAAGTGGGACACGGTTGGCATGTGCCATTTCACGTGATTCTTACCTGTGGCTGGCTTTATGGGCAGAGGACCCCCGGCAGTTCAGAGGGCCCCACTCTCAGAAGGACCCCACACTTGCTTTACTGCTCTGTTGTTGTTGTCTTGAAATGTTTAACCACTCTTGAGCAAAGGATTTGTATTTACGTTTGCATTTTGCACTGTACTCTGCAAATCATACCCAGTTCTGTTCCCACTACAACTCCATCATGTGGTGGATATTGTTGATCCCACTTTTAAAATGGGAAACAGATGTTGAGAGTGGGTTCAGTAACTTACCCCAGGTCATAAAGATAGAAAATGGCAGAGCTGGGATTTGACGCCAGGACCCTGCTACCAACCCCACAGCCATGTTCTGTCAACTCTGCAATGCCTTATTTCTATCTACTTCAAGTCAGTCTGCCTCTCTGAATTAGGATATTAACTCTGGACACTACAGGTTCAAGTGCATTAGCAGGTGGGTTTTGTTCTTTTATCCGCACAATTGCTTTAGATCTCTGGGTAGTTCTGCATTGTAGTATTTATTTTCTGACAAAATGGTTTCCAGCAAAATGCAACAAATTTTGTCTTTGAAACCTTGGCAATCTTGTTATCCTTATATACTTTTAAAATGGCATTACAAACGTTGACATGAAGAACATTTGCCCTATAACAAAATTACATTTCTTTCTAAGATGTAGTGATTTAATAATTAAAACAATATCCATGAAATATAAATACAAGGTATTCATAAATAAATTAGACTGTGGCTGCTAAGAGCCAATTATCACATAAGATGTCTTCGATGACTGAAATAATAAGAGGGCAGAATATTAATTCTGACATTCTCTATAGGCCATGATTATAAATTGCTAAAACGGTTTAATAGGCTATGGAATTTTATTGAGATTTCAGATGGCCCTTAAAATATTCATTGTGTGTTAGAAATTATTTGCCTTGATTGATTTTAGTTATAATTCTGTTATATGTTTACAAGATGGGAACAGGAGGGGTGCTATCGAACTGAGAAGAAAAGTCTACTCTACTTATGAAATAATAATGTGACTAAGATAATGGCACCATGATTAAGAAGCTCAGACCTAGGGCGCCTGGGTGGCTCAGTTGGTTAAGCGGCTGCCTTTGGCTCAGGTCATGATCCTGGAGTCCCGGGATCGAGTCCCGCATGGGGCTCCCTGCTCAGCAGGGAGTCTGCTTCTCCCTCTGACCCTCCCCCCTCTCGTGCTCTCTCTCTCTCTCTCTCTCTCTCATTCTCGCTCTCAAATAAAAAAAAAAAAAAAAAAAGAGGCTCAGACCTAGATCTGAATCCCAGTTTCACTACCTTCTGGCTGTGTGACCTTGAGCAAATTACTTCTCAAATGTCCTCCTTGTCAGGGAAGGGTTGTGATGAGGAATGAATTAGATAATGCATGAAGCCCATAGCACAGAACCTGGCTTCTTCGTTCTTAGGATTTCTGCTGCCACAAAGGGGGACCTTGAAGGATTTGGGAAGACAGCCTTTCCTACCTCAGTGATTATGCTTTAACTTCTATCTCAAGGGCCATAATATTTCCTTTAGCACCAACCTGAAAAATTATTGGGATATTCTCAGTGGTGTGTTGGAAAAGGTTTACCAGCCAGCTCTGGGTGGCAGGGTGAGCTGGGGAGCCTGGATTTGCTTGCTGATTTCCATGGTGTAAATTCTCACCGTGACTGGAGTTGGGAAGAGAGGCAGGCACTGGTCTCTGGGGAGCTGACATGACAGTCCCCACATACCACTGGAAAACTGTGGGTCTGTGGGTTCTCCCTCATTCTTTATATATATATATATATATATATATATATATATATATATATATATACACACACACACATACACACACACACGTGTGTATTTAAATTAACATATAATGTATTATTTGTTTCAGGGGTATAGGTCTGTGATTCATCAGTCTTATATAATAGCCAGTGCTCATTACAATACATACCCTCCCCAATGTCCATCACCAGGTTACCCCATCCCCCCACCCACCTACCCTCCAGCAGCCCTCAGTTTGTTCCCTGAGGTTGAGTCTCTTATGGTTTGTCTCCCTCTCTGGTTTCATCTTTTTTCATTTTTTCCTCCTCTTCCCCTATGATCCTCTGTCTTGTTTCTCAAATTCCTCATATCAGTGAGATTGTATGATAGTTGTCTTTCTCCGATTGACTTATTTCACTTGCATAATACCCTCTAGTTCCATCCACATCGTTGCAAATGGCAAGATTTCATTTTTTGATGTCTGCATCATATTCTGTGTGTGTGTGTGTGTGTGTGTGTGTGTGTGTGTGTGTGTGTGTGTCACATCTTTTTTATCCATTCATCTGTCAATGGACATCTGGCCTTTTTCCACAGTTTGGCTATTGTGGACATTGCTGCTATAAACATTGGGGTGCAGGTGCCCCTTTGGATCCCTACATTTGTATCTTTGGGGTAAATACCTAGGAGTGCAATTGCCGGGTTGTACAGTAGCTCTATTTTCAACTTTCTGTTTTCCAGAGTGGTTGCACCAGCTTGCATTCCCACCAACAGTGTAGGAGGGTTCCCCTTTCTCCACATCCCCGCCAACATCTGTCGTTTCCTGACTTGTTCATTTTAGCCATTCTGACTGGTGTGAGGTGGTATCTCACTGAGGTTTTGATTTGGATTTCCCTGATGCCGAGTGATGTTGAGCACTTTTTCATGTGTCTGTTGGCCATTTGGATGTCTTCTTTGGAGAAATGTCTGTTCATGTCTTCAGCTCATTTCTTGATTGGATTATTTGTTCTTTGGGTGTTGAGTTTGATAAGTTCTTTATAGATTTTGGATACTAGCCCTTTATCTGATGTGTCATTTACAAGTATCTTCTCCCATTCTGTCGGTTGTCTTTTGCTTTTGTCGACTGTTCCCTTTGCTGTGCAAAAGCTTTTTATCTTGATGAAGTCCCAATAGTTCATTTTTGTCCTTGTTTATCTTGCCTTTGGTGATGTTTCTAGGAAGAAGTTGCTGCAGCTGAGGTGGAAGAGGTTGCTGACTGTGTTCTCCTCTAGGATTTTGATGGATTCCTGTCTCACATTGAGGTCTTTCATCCATTTTGAGTCTATTTTTGTGTGTGGTATAAGGAAATGGTCCAGTTTCATTCTTCTGCATGTGGCTGTCCAATTTTCCCAACACCATTTGTTGAAGAGACTGTCTTTCCCATTGGATATTCTTTTCCTGCTTTGTCGAGGATTAGTTCACTATAGAGTTGAGGGTCCATTTCTGGGCTCTCTATTCTGTTCCATTGATCTATGTGTCTGTTTTTGTGCCAGTACCATACTGTCTTGATGATTACAGCTTTGTAATAGAGCTTGAAGTCAGGCATTGTGATGCCCCCAGCTTTGGTTTTCTTTTTCAACATTCTTTTGGCTATTGGGGGTCTTTTCTGGCTCCATACAAATTTTAGGATTATTTGTTCCAGTTCTGTGAAAACCGTTGATGGTATTTTAATAGGGATTGCGTTGAATGTGTAGATTGCTCTAGGTAGCATAGACATTTTAACAATATTTGCTCTTCCAATCCATAAGCATGGAACATTTTTCCATTTCTTTATGTCTTCCTCAATTTCTTTCATGAGTATTCTATAGTTTTCTGAGTACAGATCCTTTGCCTCCTTGGTTAGGTTTACTCCTAGTTATCTTATGGTTTTGGATGCAATTATAAATGGGATTGACTCCTTAATTTCTCTTTCTTCTGTCTCATTGTTGGTGTATAGAAATGCAACTGATTTCTGTGCATTGATTTTATATCCTTCCACTTTACTGAATTCCTATATGAGTTCTAGCAGTTTTGGGGTGGTCTTTTGGGTTTTCTGCATAGAGTATCATGTCATCTGCCAAGAGTGAGAGTTTGACTTCTCCTCTGCTGATTTGGATGCCTTTTGTTTCTTTTTGTTGTCTGATTGCTGAAGCTAGGCCTTCTAGTACTATGATGAATAGCAGAGGTGATAGTGGTTCTCCCTCATTCTGACAAAGGATAGTTGGAAGAGAGGCAGGCAGGGACAAGGGCCTCACACCCTAAGAGGAAACCACCCTTAAAAGGATTTTACACCACCCTGGAAGGAGCCCTCCACCCTTTCCCACGTGATAGGTAGATGACAAAAACCTGACTGGGTGACAGGCACAGGGAAGGTTAATCAGATTAAAACAGGCTGCCAATAAGCCTATAAAACCCCCTAGATCTAAATGACATATTGGCAACCCTCTCAGATCCCGTCCTTCTTTGGGAGCTTTGTACTATCACTCCTTAAAGTTTGTTTTGCTTCCACTACTCTTCCTCTGGTCTACCTCTTAATTCTTTGAAGGGGTGCCACCCAGAGCCAAGGTCACCGAAGGAGGAAGGAAATCCTGTACAGTTCTGGCCCAGCTGTCCTCAAGCTGCCGGACCCTGGGCAAGCCCTACCTTCCCCAGGCCTCACCTTCTTCATCTGTAATATGCAGATAGTAATACCTACCTGGCAGGCCTCATAGGGTTGATATGACAAATAAATAGAGGACATGAAAAACTACTGAAACTGAAACACAATGGAAATTCAGTTGGCAGTAGTGTTGAGGCCCAATGTAGTTACAGAAGTGGCTTTGTCTGATTTAAACGTCCCAAGGGGGCACCTGGGTGGCTCAGTTGGTTAAGCGACTGCCTTCAGCTCAGATCATGGTCCTGGAGTACCGGAATCGAGTCCCACATCGGGCTCCCTGCTCAGCAGGGAGTCTGCTTCTCCCTCTGACTCTCCCCCCCCCCATGCTCTCTCTCTCTCTCTCTCTTTCATTCTCTCTCTCAAATAAATAAATAAATAAAATCTTTACAAAAAATAAATAAATAAACGTCCCAAGGCTGGCCATTCCTTTGTCTTTGATCTGCTCCTCAGCTGGGCCCTGGAGCTCCTGGTTTATTTACCCTAATCTTTTTTTCTTCTCTCTGACCTTTTAGCTCATAATGACTATCTGCACAATTAACATAATAAAGCAAGTTAGTTAGGCTCTTTCAGGCCCCGGTAAACAAAGACTGGCTGCTATTACTTGAGGCCCAGTGCCGCAATCGGGACTGAGCTCTGAAAACCATCAATGTTATGCCCCACCCACCCCTGGAGCACGGAACAAGGGCTCCTTGTCCTTCGGGGACCAATGCTGTCCTGGTGACCTGGGCTTCTTACTTTCCCCTCCCAAGTGGGTGTCCCTCGAGTTCCCCATTCTAGTCTTGAGTCAGGGACAGGCGGAGCTCTGTAAGGAGAGAAAGGTAGGGGGCCGCGGGATCAGGCTCACAAAATACCAAAAATGTGGAGGCGAAAGGAAGCCAGAGATAAGGAAACCAATCAGACCATCCTGTCCCAGGTGTTGGAGGTGGGGTCTTGTTATGACAGCTACTTGTGGTCGACAAAAAATTACCTGACCCTA
The DNA here is from genome assembly GCF_009762305.2 of Zalophus californianus. Classification (NCBI taxonomy): domain Eukaryota; kingdom Metazoa; phylum Chordata; class Mammalia; order Carnivora; family Otariidae; genus Zalophus; species Zalophus californianus. The sequence goes on from NC_045602.1 coordinate 24,953,581, forward strand.
GAAAGGAAGGAAGCCATTAAAGGTGTTATCACTAATCCTTGCTCAGTGGTGATCTCAATAGAGACCTTAAGAGGATTTAAGTTCCCTGGGTACCTTCCGATGAAAGACCAACCTTAAAAGCCCCCAGTGGCAACCCTGTCGGGACCCCTCTCACTCCTGAGAGCTTGCTCTGTCTCCTCATTTAATTAAACTCTATCGCTTTACCCACACTCCTTTGTCCCCTAGATTCATTCTTGGGCTCCGTGAGACGAGAATCTCGCTCTCCCGCTTCAGTCTCACTGAGAGTCACAGAACTCTTGGCTCCACACTGCTTCTGCTCCCACCACGTTGGCAACAGCCGGGGTCAGGCACCACATTGGCAACAGCCGGGGTCAGGCACCATGTTGGCAACAGCCGGGGTCAGGCTAGCAGCCAGAGTCAGACTGCAGGGTTCAGACCTTGGTGCCACCAGGTGCTTACTTCCGGCTGTTAGGTCACGTTCCTGTGCTTCCTTCTCATCTGTAGAATGGGCACACTGGCGCTTTCCTCAGAGGGCTACTACCAGATGAAAAGAGTGAGAGCACGTAAAGTGTTTCGGAGAGTGTAGGGCACCTAGGGGTCTTTGCTGACCGCTGTTCGGCTCCCGTGCCTTTGCCATCTCTGTGACCTCTCCACCCAGCCTGGGCTTTGATGACCTCTCTTTGTCTCTGTCTAACACAGTGTTTCCCTCCTGGATGGACAGTGCTCATGGGCCTCTGGCTTCCCTCTGGCCTGCCTAAACATGGCTGTCTTTGGCTACGAGGCACTGTCGCAAGACCCAAAGCAGGACACATTACGGTGAGGAGCCTCCTTCATGTGAGGAGGTGTGTGGCTCTGCAGACCCTGAGTCCCTCCTCCCTCCTTCCTCCTTGATAGCAGGCAGTCCTTCCTGAACCCTGAAGAGGAGGCGACCTCAGCCACAAGCATCTCCAGCAGGACATAGTCCACGGCTGGGTAAAGAAGGGTTCAGAGGATTATAATCAGAGAAAAATACAAGGGCACTTGGTTACTTTTTCATTAGTGGATGTTTCAGAAGTTTGTCCTGTACTCTCCTTGATTTAAAAATTCATTTCTCAAAGGCTGTGCTGGTCGTCAACCTTTTCCCATCCCAGCACCCTTGAGAGGCCCACTCCCATCAGGAACAGCCTCTGAGAATGTCAGGGAGTCTCAGGCTGGGGTGTGATTATCTCCAAGGGCACGGTTAGCTTGATAGGAAACAGCTTCTTCATTTTCCTCAGAGGGAAAGCATTTAAGAGTGTGTTTCCAAGGTTCAGCTGCTCGTCTAATAACAATAATAATTACCTTAATGTTCTTTAATAGGGGGTTAGTTAAACAAATTATGGTACATCCTTGGTACATGATGCAGCCATTAAATTAAATGAAGTAGAACAATACAGTGTACCTGTTTCTCCCGCTATCCGAAAGTAGAGTGTTCCTACGAAACGTGAAATGACATTCAGTGAAGAAGCGATTACCATTAATTTGTATAGAAAATTTTTTGATCATTCCCATCCCCCCCCCCAAATAAGCTCTTTTAGGCTCTTCTGATACCTTAGGACACGTCTTGCTCACCCATGCACAAAATAAATCACAGCTATGGCGGCTTGAGGCTGCGACACTGGGTGCAGTTCCCAGAGATGGCGCTTGGTGGCGCCACTCAGGACTGGGGGTGTGCTGCCTCCATGAGGACTGCTGCCAAAGAAACCCTAGAGGCTATTTTTGTTTTTCGTCTTTTTTCCTTAAAAGTGAAAATCCTCTTTGGATTTCTTTTGGTTAGCGAGAACAGGTACTGTAGGTCTTTCATAAAAGTGAAGTGGTGGTTTTGTGAGTGGTGCAGCTTGGGGTGGGGGCTTGCTGTGCCGGATTTTGGACCTGCAGGGCAGTGCCCAGTTGCATCTGGAATTAAAAACATGTCTCTGGATGCGAGCCAAAAGTTCATGTCCATACTGGCCACCTCTCCTGGGGAGGGAGAAAGGTCTGCCAGAGCAAGTTTCCTGGAACACCGTGGCAAAGCCACAGGGATACTGCAGGGATGAGGCTGAGGCTGGAATTACAATTTCTGGGAGAGGCACGGTTCAGAACTGGATGTTCCAAGTAGAGAGCAATTGTGTGAGTCACTAAATTGAGGAAGTCTCTGAGACTCCCTTGTGGAATCAGAGTAGGCTGGTTCAGGGCCAGCAAGCTGCTCGCCCACCAGCACTGCTTTGGGGCCTGAACATCTGGGAAACACCAGAAGAGACTACTTTCCACTGGAGAGATCTGCAGCGAGCTCTGTACTGGGGAGCAGAGACAAGGTTCGGGGAGGGCTTAGAACAGGCTACAGAAACAGCACAAGGATGAATAGGGAGATGCGTCTGTGTGAGCATTTTCAAGGCCCCACCCAAAGGAGGACTTGGCAGGAGGGCATTTCTGGGCAGCTTGCCCTCACTGCTCTGAAATGAGCATATGGCAGGGCGGGTAGCAACTGGGATGGGTATGTTGAATTTATAACCTTACAGCAGGAACTGGGGGAATGTTGATGTCTCCCAAAATTATTGCAGTGTGCCTTCTGCCTGGTACCCAAAGAACAAGGCGTGGGGATCCATGCATGCTCTCACTGAGCTCCTGATGCAATGACATGCAGCTAAAAATCAGTAAACCACGGCGTACTGGCCCTTATTGTTTCCCTGGGGTACCACCTAACGGGAGTGCCAATGCGCTGAGGAAGAAAGAGAAGGAGCGCTAGTAGCCAACCCAAGAAGCAGGAGTGACAAATGGAGCTCAGCTCTGAGAAGTCCAGGCAGGCCTCAGTCCAAGCCAGGACAGTTGTGGCTCTACACTTTGAGGACAGATCTCTGACTTTGCAGGTCTTGTGGGTGTAGACAAGCAGGTTCCGAGGCCCAGGACTCTCCAGCAACGGAAAGGAGTCTTTTTGCTTCTCAGGTAGCGGGAGAGTCAATAAATGACAGCGTTGTATTCTAGTCATTCACCCTCTGACATTTTACCCTGTGAATGAGATAACCCTAAAAACCCAGGGGGTTGGAAATGGCTTTGTATTAGGTGTCCATTGCTGAGTAACAAATTAGCCCAATAACTAGTAGCTTAAGACAATAATAATTTGTTATCTCTCAGTGTTTCTATGGCTCCGAAATTCAGACTCAGCGCTGTGGGGATGGCTCGTGTCTGCCCCACGATGTCTGGGGCCTTAGCTGGAATTATCAGGAGGCTCATCCCCTCACATGGCTAACTCTTGATGCTGACTGTAGGCTGAAGGCCCAAAAACTGACACATGGCCTCTCCATGTGGCCTGGGCTTCCTCAGAATATGGTGGCTAGGTACCAAGACAAGGGTCCTAAGAGAGAGAGCCAAGTAGACACTATATCCTTTATATGCGCTACCTTCAGAAGTCACAGAGTTTCACTTCACCATACTGCATTTATTAGAAGTCACTAACCCATATTTAAAGTAAGGATTAGGGGGCACCTGGGTGGCTCGGTCATTAAGCATCTGCCTTTGGCTCAGGTCATGATCCCAGGGTCCTGGGATCAAGCCCTGCATTGGGCTCCCTGCTTCGTGGGGAGCCTGCTTCTCCCTCTCCCACTCCCCCCGGCTTGTGTTCCCTCTCTCACTGTCTCTCTCTCTCTGTCAAATAAATAAAATCTTTAAAAAAAATTTTTTTTAAAAAGGAAGGATTAGGCTCCATTTTCTGTGGACCTATTTTAAAACTACCGTAAGACTTGGCAGGGCACCTGGGTGGTGCAGTTGGTTAAGTGTCCGTGATCTTATGGTTGTGAGATTGAGCCCTGTTATTGGGCTCTGTGCTCGGTGCAGCGCCTGCTTGGGATTCTCTCTCTCCCTCTCCACTGCCCCTCTCTGCGTGCTTTCTCTCTCAAATGAATGAATAAATCTTTAAAAAAACCCAAAAACCCAAAAAACTATCGTAATCCTCATAGTTACATGGATGATGACAAATAGAAACATTTAAAAGCTGTTGCTCCCCACATTCCCTTTTCCTCACCATAGCTAAGATGTTGACGCTCACAGGGGTAGAGACTAAAAGATGTCATTAAGTTTGGCTCTCATGGTGCCCTTCCATCCCCAGCCTAGTAATGAAGGATAGTTGGGAGAAAGGCAGGCAGGGACAAGGGGCCCCCGCCCTAAGAGGAAACCACCCTGAAAAGGATTTTACACCACCTGGAAGGAGCCCTCTGCCCTTTCGCAGGTGAACAACTACCTGATAGGTTGATGAGCCCATGGATAAAATCCTGATTGGGTGACAGGCACATGGAAGGCTAATCAGATTAAAACAGCCCACCAACAATCTCATAAAAACCCCTAGATTTAGAAACTCCCGATTGCAACCCTCTCGGGCCCCCTCCCTCTTTGGGAGCTTTGACCTATTGCTCAATAAACTTTGCTTTGCTGCCCACCACTCTTCGTCTGGTCTACCTCTTCATTCTTTGAAGTGGCGTGACCAAGAACCATGGGCACTGAAGGAAGAAGGAAATCCTTTAACACTAGTAACTGAGAAGGTGGGAAGAAGGATTCACTCAGGCTCTAGCTAGTAGTACCCACAGAATTCCCGTAGAGGAATTAAATATGGTCCTAAGAAGATCATGATGTGAGGAAGGAAGTTTTAGCCTGTAAAGGGGGGGATACTTCATAGGAGGCATCATTAGACATTGGATGTCTTTTTGAGAAGGTCCTAAAAGTCAACAGAGGGTGAGGGGGACTGGATAAAACCTATTAGCATTTGATCCTGGCCTCTGGAATAATCTAGCTATTTAAATTGCAAGCACCTAAACACAGCTTCTTAGCTTGTTTGAGCTTTAGTTTTCTCATCCATAAAATGTGAATGAGGACAACACCCATCTGGTAGTTTGCATGAGAATTAACTTAGATGAGACAGCTTTTCTTATGTGAGCAAAGGATCAAGAGAAAAAAAAGAGAAACCAGGACTCACGCTGAGGGAGTTTTTCTAGGGAATTTTGGAAAAACAAAATGCAGAATAGCTCAGGTATGTGAGCCAAGTGGATGGGAGAGAAAAGTAAGATTTTTCAGACAAATCTTTCATCTGGTTAAATAATGCAATTATGAGCTTGAGTTTATTTTTAACTTTTAGTTGTTGAGGTTTTTTTTTTTTGGTCAGGACACCACTCAGATTCTGGACCATCTGGAGACAGTCTTATATGTGTTACATATTTTATATATGTTACATATTTTTAACTAAAACTAAGGCTGTTGGTACAGCATTCTTACATTTGTGCAGGTTTTTGCATAGAAAATTTCTAGAAGAAATACGAGCAACCATTGACAGTAATTTTCTCTGGGCTGAGAGAGAGACTATTTTTCATTTTATATCCTTTGGTTCTACTAAATTTTTCTTCAACCTGGGTATGTACCACTTTTTCAACCTACCTAGCATAAATTAGGTGGTTTTATGTTTTGAAGAGTCATTTATTAACCATTAACTATCTGTGTTAGGAATTTTTTTTTAAGGAGGCTCCATGCCCAGTGTGGAGCCCAAAGTGGGGCTTGAACCCACAACCTTGAGATAGGACTTGAACTGAGATCAAGAATCAGATACTTAACCAACTGAACCACCCAGGCACCCCTGCGTTAGGAATTTTTATGTATTGTATCTGATCTTTCCAACAACTTTTCAAGATTGGTTTCATTATATCCTATTTTATAGATAAGCAAATTCTATATAGAGAGATTTTTAAGAGAGAAAAATACTTTAAGGAATTGGCTTATGTGATTGTGGAAACTAGCAAATCCGAAATCCTTATGGCAGGCCAGCAGGTTGGAAATTGGGATAAAAGCGGAATTTGCAGTCTTGAGTCTGAATTCAGCATGGCAGTAGGCTAGAAACTCAGTCAAGGTTTCTATGCTGCAGTCCTGAGAAGAATTTCTTCTGGAAACCTCAGTCTTTGCTCATAAGGCCATCAGCTGATGGGATGATGCCCGTCCACATTATGGAGTGCAATCTGCTTTAATCAAAGTGTACTGATTGTAAATGTTAATCACCTCTAAAAATATGTCTTAAAACTACATCTAGAATGGTGTTGACCAGACAACTGGACGTCATAGCCTCCCCAAGTTGACTCAAGATTAACCATCTTGACAAAAGATGGTTGGACAAAATTTTACAGCTAGTAAGTGGATAGACCAGGAAGCTAGATATCTCTGGGGTCAAAGGCCAGAAGTGGGTGAGCAAACTGTACACAGAGAGTACACAGTTGGCCGGTTGTCTTGGATAGGGGGTGGGCCAATGAGAGGGTAAAGTTGCACTCCATAGAGATAATCTCTGGGCCAGAGGAGCTCTTCTAAGCTTCTAGACTGAGTTACAGTGCCAACTAACTATGGGATACTAGGCAAGTCACACCTCTTTGGGTCCATTTTGTTTATTATTTCTCTTCTGAAGGGAGGGATTGGAGTAGATGGTCTTTTAGGTTCTTTCAAGCCATACATGCTAATATTCAATGCTACAAAGAGGAAACACAAATTTATACTATAACACTGTATCACTACATACCCACCAGAATGGCTAAGCATAGGAAGACTGAAAATACCAAGTTTTGGAGAGAATGTGAAACAACTAGAACTCTCATAAATCAGCAGCGGGAGTACCTGTTGGCACAACTACTTAGACATTCAACAGGAGATACTGTAAGAGCTAACTGTATTCCTACTCTATCATCCAGCAATTACATTCCTGCATACCTCAGACCCAAAAGAGACAAGCACATTAGTCCCAAAAAGGCATGCATAAGAATGAGCATAGGAAAAAAAAAAAAAAAAGCAAAAGTGGGGAGAAGTTAATTAAGTTTAAATGAAGTCATAAGGGGAGAACCTACTTCAATAGGACTAGTGTTCTTATAAGAAGAGGAAGAGATACCACACACACACAAAGGAAAGGCCATGTGAGGACTTAGGGAAAAGGCAACCAACCATCTACAAACCAGGAAGAGAAGGTTCATCAGAAAACCAATCCTGATGACACCTTGATCTTGGACTCCTAGCCTCCAGAACTGTGAGAAAATAAATTTCTGGTATTTAAACTAAAGGAGAAGAAAAGGAGAAGAGGAAGGAGAAGGGGAAGGGGTTAACAAAGTTACAACATACATATAGTGAAATTCACAAATTTTGCTGATTTTTTGCATATGAATAAACCTGTGTGATTACTACCCAACTCAAGAACATTTCCAGCATCCCAGCAGATTCCTTTGTGCCCATTCTCAGCCAATACTCCCCAAGGGCAACCACCGTTCTAACCTCTACCACTCCAGGTAAGTTTTACCTATTTTTAAACTTAGCATAAATGGAAGCTGGTATTTGGAGTCTGTTTTTTCCCCCACACTTAATAATACCTGAGATTTACCCATGTTGTTGCATGTAAACAGTAGTTGGTTCTTTTTTATTATGGTGTAATATTTCATTGTATAAATATGTCCCCCAATATTTATCCATTCTACTGATAAACATTGGGTTGTTTCCAGGTTTTAAGTGTTATAAATATATATGAGTAAAGCTTCTGTGCACATTCCTTTTCTCTCTTTTTTTAAGATTTTATTTATTTATTTGACAGAGAGAGAGAGGGAACACAAACAGGGGGTTGGGAGAGGGAGAAGCAGACTCCTCACTGAGCAGGGAGCCCGATGCAGGGTTTGATCTCAGGACCCTGGGATCATGACCTGAGCCGAAGGCAGACACTTAACCGACTGAGCCATGCAGGCACCCCAGTTGTTATTCTCTTGATGCAACTGAAGATTGGAGGCTTGGGGAAGGACCCCCAGCCAGAGTGGCTTCAGCTCAGAAGGCCAGCTCCCAGGTTCTGCTGCCCCGCTCTTATTTCAGGGCACTTGATCAACAGGAGGTGTGTTTGATTGTAGACAGCTCATTCCATTTCCCTCAAGAAATAGTATTTTCTTCTCTTGCCTGATGGGTTGATTACCTTTCAGACAGGATTAGTGGGGTTGATGCCATTAAGTAAAAAGTCATCTCTTTTGGAAACAGTCCAGAATGTCTGGATTCCATTTTTAAAAGCCTCAGATCCCATTAAGATGTAATAGAACTATGTGGATTCAGATTCAATGGGAGAAGACAGAACTCTGAGTACCGGCCGGCTCATGTGGACAACTGGGGAGTGGGAGGAGGAAGGTGGTAAATGAGGAAAATACAATTTGTCGGTAAGTTCAGAGAATTCTCAGCAACTCTCTTTCTCAAGAACAAGGGATCAGAAAATCAAATACTGTCCATCTGTCATGGACTGGCTAAATAAATTGCAGTACACCTATGCCATGAAATTATGTACATCCCATGAACTTAGAGTTACACCAGTGCCCTTGGGTGGGTTTCTACCAGCAAAGTACTTTAACTTTTCAAGTATCTAAAATATGATCTTATCATATAAAACAATGACAAACAATGTCCCCATTTCTGTACATGAGTACTTATGTCCATATGCCTGTATATGAATCTACATGTATAGAAAGAAACATACCAAGTTGTTAATATAGTTCCCCCGGAAGGATTTGGAGTGGTAGTGGGGACTGAAGAGGGTAGAGGAGAAAGGAGACCACAACAAACAACCAACAAGTATGATGTGATCACGTGTGTGTTTGTGTAAAAATGAATAAGGAGGCAGGAATTATACTACGTATTGTATCTCTGCAGTCGCTAGCCCTGACCCCAGCATTGCAAAGAACAGAGGAAGACTCTCCCTATCAGAGGCTTAATCTCCTTTTGGGGAAACAAGGCATAAGCCTATACAGCACTTGGTGAACGTGTCCACATAATTCAACATTCTCATTCTCTCGCTCCTGTATTCCTACCACTCTATCACACTGTTTATTTAACAAGCATTTCCTGAGCCCACACTAGGTTCTAGGCACAATCACTACTCAAAGGAACATTTCTAGTTGTGGAAAATATAATTAGAGATGGGTACATAGAGATGCTAAGACAATATTTATTGAATGGGGTTAAAGTAGCTATAATTTAGACAGAAAGAGGTGCTACGTAAGATTTTGTCATTATTGTCTTTGCAACCCATCACATCACACTCCAGTGAGACCTTACTACTTACCTAGTCTAACTTCCATCTTCTATATCTGGGGAAGCTGAGGCCCAGGGTAGGGTAGAGTTGCAATCCCAACCCACGGCTCAAGAACCAGTCTTGTTTCTTGCCACCATACTAGGAAGTCTTCAGGCAGAACTGAGAGCAGATAATGCCTGAGAGTGAAGCATTTGCCATTTTAGTCATCTTTCATATGAGGCAGCTAATATAATGGGGGAAACGTGGTGCTATGGGTTGATTTGTGTCCCCCCAAAAGATAGGTTCAAATCTTAGCTTCTGGAACCTGTGAATGTGACCTTATTTAGAAATAGAGTCTTTGCAGATATAATCAAGTCAAGATGAGATCATACAGGATGAGGGTGGTCTCTAAATCCAATATGCTGGTGTCCTTTTAAGAAGAGGGACATTTGGGCACAGAGATACAGACGCAGGGGAGAAGGCCAAATGAAGATGGAGGCAGAGGTTGGAGTGATGTATCAGTAAACCAAGGAGCACTAAGGTTTACTGGCAACCACCAGAAGCCAGAAGAGGCAAGCAAGGATTCTTCCTTAGAGCCTCAGAGGGAAATGGCCCTGCTGACACTGATTTCGGACTTAAACACCTTCCAGAACTGCAGAAGAATATATTTCTATTGTTTGAAGCCACCCAGTTTGTGGTACTTTGTTATTGCAGCCACAGGACAATAACACACATGGGTTGGAATTTGTTAGATATGGGGTAAAATCTGGTTTTTGTTACTTACAGGTTGGGTGATCGTGGGCAAGTCAACACACTGGATCCACGGATTTTTTTATCTGTCCAACAGGACAATAGCAGAATCTCACCTGCTGTGAGGATTAAACCAGGTAATTTAGGTATGGCACCCAGCTTTCTGATCCCTTGGCTGAACTCTGAGAGAGGGAATGGACCAGGCTGGGCAGCAGGCTTGAAGCGCCTCTTCCCTCTTCCCCATGTGCAGTGAGGCTGGCCAATCCTTCATCTTTTCAGCTGTAATTAACCTGCAGTAGTGGCTGGCATGTTGTAGAATAATGATGCTGGTGGCTAACGTTTGTCCCTCTCCGACATCAATAACAACTTCACTCTTTGTCTAAAGAGTGACTGCTCTAGGGCGCCTGGGTGGCTCAGTTGGTTAAGTGACTGCCTTCGGCTCAGGTCATGATCCTGGAGTCCCGGGATCGAGTCCCACATCGGGCTCCCTGCTCAGCGGGGAGTCTGCTTCTCCCTCTGACCCTCTTCCCTCTCATGCTCTCTATCTCTCATTCTCTCTCAAATAAATAAATAAAATCTTAAAAAAAAAAAAAGAGTGACTGCTCTAGAAATATTAGGTTCAAGCTGGTGAGAGAGGAGATTGGTTTGAGATAGAAGACCCTGGTTCTATTCCTGGCTTGGAGATATGCTCTGTGACTTTGGAATTTGCATCCCAGTGGAAAAACAATACCGCCTTCTGCCTAGTTTGTTTGTTTGTTTTGCAAGCCCTTTGAATAATGGGGCAAAAGAGTTAATAAAACCACAAACTGATTCAGCTATAAATACAGACGGAAATTTGGATTCACCTTCTAGAGTAGAAGAAAGACCAAATTCCCCCCATTTCTGTATGTATCTGTGAAATATTTTTTGAATAATCGCTAGGATCTGAGGACACAAAGCTGAATAAGGCAGAGTCCCCTGTGCCCAAGTCCCTCACAATCTGATGTGGAGGACAGAATGTTGTAAGTTCATGGGCTCATGAGATCTTTCAGAAGCTGCGATCCTGCTGAAAAAGAGCTGGAGGTTTCTGGAGCTGAAGGTAGCAGGCAGGAGGTTCAGGGAAGGCCTTTTAGAGGAGAAAATCCTATGCCATTTTTCCATTGCTGGTTGTAAAAAGTGATACTGGTCTCAGGGTTTCAAGAAGAGGTTATCACAATGGAGGTTGAAATCACCTCCAATTTACCCACAATATATGAAAAACCCTTTATCTCCCTCTGCTTTAAGCCTTCTTAAAAATGAGGTGCCTAGAAAACTTATGGCCACAGAAAAACCTGCACATGGATGCCTGAGATAACAGAAAAATATATATTGGTCTCTACCTCCCACCCCCTGCATTTCTGACATAGAACTCCTGAAACCCTTGACATTCTCTGGATGAAAAGGGCATGAGGAGCATCTTTCGTTTAATCTAACATTTGGTCTTTGATCCTGGTTCCTGACATAGGGCTTCTGAAAACCTGGCAAATTCCTGGATGATAGGAGTATTTTTGTCCTGACGTTCCTGGATGATTCCTGGGGAGGAGGGAGAAGGGCTGAAAATGGAGTTTCTGATCCATCATGACTATATAAAATCCCAATATATTTTCGGGCTTGAGGAACTTCACGATGAGTGAACACATCCACACTGGGAGGGTGACACACCCCAGCTCCACAGGGACAGAAGCTCCTGTGCTTGGGATGCTCCCAGACCCCTGCATGTCTCTTCATCTGGCTGTTCATCTGTATCCTTTAACATATCTTCTGATAAACTGGTAAATATTAAGTGTTTCCTTGGGTTATGTAGCCACTCTAGCCAATTAATCAAACCTGAGGAGGGAATCATGCAAATCTCTGATGTGTAGTCAAATTGGACAGAAGTTGTGAGTAACCTGGGGACCTACTATTTGTGATTGGCATCTGAAGTGGGATGGAAACAGTCTTGTGGGACTGAGCCCTTAGCCTGTGGGATTGGACACTGTCACCAGGTAGAAGGTTTAGAAATGAGTTAAATTGTAGGACACGCGCCTGGTGTCATGGATGATGGCTTCATGTGGGGAAAAACCTCCACACATTTGGTGACCTGAAGTGTCAGAAGTGAAGTGTTCTCTGTGAAGGTAAAAGAGCCATACAATATAAAGATACAGTGCAGGGGAGGGAAGAGAGAGAGAAGCTGAATTTTTCCTGTTACAGGATGTGTGTAGCAGCTTTGTCCATAATTGCCAAAATGATGTCCTTCAGTGGGTGAATGAATCAGTTAACTGCGGTACATCCAGACAATGGAATATTTTTCAGTGCTAAAAAGAAATGAGCTAGTGGGGGCGCCTGGGTGGCTCAGTCGGTTAAGCAGCTGCCTTCAGCTCAGGTCATGATCCTGGCGTCCTGGGATTGATCCCCACATGGGGCTCCATGTTCAGCGGGGAGCCTGCTTCTCCTTCTCCCTTTGTGCCTCCCCGCCGCCAACGTGCTTGCTCACTCTCTCTCTCTCTCAGATAAATAAATAAAATCTTAAACAAACAAAAAAGAAATGAGCTATCAAACCATGAAAAGACATGAAGGAAATTTATTTATTTATTTTTTTTTAAAAGATTTTATTTATTTATTTATTTGAGAGAGAGAGAATGAGAGAGAGAGAGAGCATGAGAGGGGGGAGGGTCAGAGGGAGAAGCAGACTCCCCGCCGAGCAGGGAGCCCGATGCGGGACTCGATCCCGGGACTCCAGGATCATGACCTGAGCCGAAGGCAGTCGCTCAACCGACTGAGCCACCCAGGCGCCCGACATGAAGGAAATTTAAATGCATATTACTAAGTGGAAGAAGCCAATCTGAAAAGTCTATATGCTGTATGATTCCAACTGCATGATATTCTGGAAAAGGCAGAACTATAGAGACAGAAAAAAGATCAGCGGTGTCAGGAACTGGAGGGGAGGGGAGAATGAACAGGCAGAGCACAGAAGATCTTTAGGGCAGGGAAAGTATACTGTGTGATACCATCATGCTGGAAATATGTCATTACACATTTGTCCAAGCCCACAGAACATCCAACACCAGGAGTGAACCTAATGTCAACTATGGACACTGCATGATTTTGGTGCCTCAAATAGCCTCATTGATTTTAACCAACGTACCACTCTGGAGTGGCTGTTAATATGGGGGAGGTCATTTGTGAGTGCAGGTAGGTTTATATAGGAACTCTCTGTACTTTCGGCTCAATTCTGCTGCAAACCTAAAATTGCAAACTTAGAGTCTATTTTATTTTATTTATTTTTATTGTTTTAAAGATTTTATTTATCCATTCGACAGAGAGAGACACAGTGAGAGAGGGAACACAAGCAGGGGGAGGGGGAGAGGGAAAAGCAGGCTTCCTGTTGGAGCAGGGAGCCCGATGCGGGGCTTGATGCCAGGACCCTGGGATCATGACCTGAGCCGAAGGCAGATGCTCAACAACTGAGCCACTCAGGCGCCCCTAGAGTCTATTTTTAAAAAAGAGAGAGAGAGAGATGCCAGTGCTCATCTCTTGATAAACTGAAGAATGCCTCTCTTAGCTCTCTCTTCTCTGATCACCAAACTGTCTCCTGTGAACAGTGGCCATTGGATGGGATTACGGGATTACCCTGAGTGCCCGGTGGAGGGAAAGAGATGTCCATATGCAAGGGAAGAAGAAATGCTGACTGCAGTCTGGAGCCTGTTAGCTTGAAAACACCAAGGTGCTCTTCAGGAATCTTGTCTGACAAGGGGTCAGCAGGGGGCGCCCTCGGTAGCACGAGCACCCACCCCTGTATACTGTCGCGGAAAGAGGTGCGCCCATCTGTTTGTCAATGTCACCCCGAAATGAAAGTGCCTGGATGGTGGCAGAACCCCCTGCTGAGGTGAAAGGGTCAGTAATTCCAGGGCTGTGGGCTGGACGGCAAAAAGGGACCCAGAGATGAGGAAGGGGAAATGTTACAGTGGCCCCTTTCTTGAAGGCGGTGAAACCGGAGGGAAAGAGCGAGGCAGCTGTGGCCGGAGGGGGTTGTCCCCGCTCTTCCCCGCATCTTCCCCGCCTCCTTATCATTGATGGAGCTGTTGTGCTAAGCACTTCACATGCGTTTCTTAATCTTCCACTTAGAGTCTGAAGATGAACCCACTCTTAGGAGCTGTGCGATCCCGAACCTCTGTTCCCAATTGTGAAATGGGGACATTAGCACCTGCCCCAGACCACCTTCCTTCCTTTTTGATTTAATTTTTATTTTATTTTCCATAGAAAGCAGAATAACTTATTCCAAAGGAAGGCAGAGATAAGAAATTCATCCTGGGCGCCTGGGTGGCTCAGATGGTTAAGCGTCTGCCTTCGGCTCAGGTCATGATCCCAGGGTCCTGGGATCGAGTCCCGCATCGGGCTCCCTGCTCCTTGGGAGCCTGCTTCTCCCTCTGCTTCTCTCTCCCTCTGTCTCTCTCATGAATAAATGAATAAAATCTTAAAAAAAAAAAAAAAAGAAATTCATCCTGAAAAAAATACTTTGGCGTAATTCTGTTGGGACAGACCTTCCCTCTGTGAACACGCCCTCCTGTTGACTGGCCCGCTGGAGGCTTAGTGTCTTGTGACAGTTTTTATTTATTTATTTTTAAAGATTTTATTTATTTATTTGACAGAGAGAGACACAGCAAGAGAGGGAACACAAGCAGGGGAGTGTGAGAGGGGAAAAGCAGGTTTCCTGTGGAGCAGGGAGGCCGATGAGGGGCTCTGTCCCAGGACCCTGGGACCATGACCTGAGCTGATTAACAACTGAGCCACCCAGGCGCCCCCTGTGACGGTTTTTAAACACTTCGCCGATTCCCATGTTGGGAGTAGGCAGGAGCCACCTTCAAATCCACAGATTTCAAGGCGAGAGTAACGTTATTTCTCAGAATAACACCTTCTATCTCAGAAGATTGCATACGCTTTTTGTGGAGTTGGCAGAATTTAGGTTAAGTAGGCACATAATTCATCAGAGTGTTAAAAAGGTGGCAGGAAAAAAATACCACACTGTGGACTAAGGTATTCAAATGTGGCGTGAATATTTAAGGCAGCTGGTCCCAGTGACTGAGGGCACTGCCAAGTGCAGGCTCCTCCTGGGGCAGCCCTCTGTGACTCCTGACACTTCTCCTCACCAGCTCCTGTCGCCCCCTTGCGGTCGATCGTACCTCTTGCGTGGCCTTCGGGGGAGAATTTAAAGAACTTAATGAGAACTTAAAGACCCACCATTTTGTATTTCCCTGATGCTGAGTGATGTTGAGCGTTTGTTTCATGTCTCTGTTGGCCCTTTGTAGGTCTTCTTGGGGAAATGTCTGTTCATGTCTTCTGCCACAATGAGAGGCCACCTCACACCAGTCAGAATGACTAAAATTAACAAGTCAGGAAACAACAGATGTTGGCGGGGATGCGGAGAAAGGGGAGCCCTCCTACACTGTTGGTGGGAATGCAAGCTGGTGCAGCCGCTCTAGAAAACGGTATGGAGGTTCCTCAAAAAGTTAAAAATAGAGCTTCCTGCGGCCCAGCAATTGTACTATTAGGTATTTATCCAAAGGATACAAACATAGTGAACCGAAGGGGCACGTGCACCCCAATGTTTATAGCTGCAATGTCTACAATAGCCAAACTGTGGAAAGAGCCCAGATGTCCATCGACAGATGAATGGATAAAGCAAATGTGGTATATGTATGCAATGGAATATTTCCCAGCCATCAAAAAGAATGAAATCTTGCCATTTGCAATGACGTGGATTGAACTAGAGGGTATTATGCTAAGCTAAATAAGTCAATCAGAGAAAGACAAATACCATATGATTTCACATGTATGTGGAATTTAAGAAACAGGGCAGAGAATCATAGGGAAAGAGAGGAAAAAATGAAAGAAGATGAAACCAGAGAGGGAGATAAACCATAAGAGATTCTTAATCTTAGGAAACAGAATGAGGGTTGCTGGAGGGGAGGGAGTTAAGAGGAAGGGATAATTGGGTGATGGGCATTAAGGAGGACAATTCATGTAATGGGCACTGGACACATGCAACTGATAAACAGCTGGACACTTGATGTAAGGGGCACATGCAACTGATGAACCATTAAATCTACCCCTGAAACTAAAACACAAAGACCCACCATCTCAACATCTGCTCTGTGCCTGCCATTACACTAGAGCTCTAACACCTCATCTCACTGAACACACGGCTCCCACCAACTACACATGAGAGATTCAATTTTCCCATTTCACAGACAAGGAAACTGAGGATCAGAGAGTTTAGGTCCCTGAACTAGGACTCAAAGCCAGGCCCGTGGGTGCACTTTTAGGATCAATGGCCACAGTACAACAGGCTCTCAGACCGTTGGTCCCCTGCCCCTAAGCTCACAGGCCTACTCTAAGAACCAATGACTGGGTATTTCTAAACAACAAAATGAAAGCAGGACTTTGTAAATGTAGGCAGCTTAAAAATGTACCTCTATTTTTTAAGTTGATGTTTTAAAACTAAGAAAACATCACAAGTTTTACGTTCTCGTGTATAGTCTTGTTTAGACTAGGATGACAAAAAATGTTCAACAAAACCATTGCTACAATTCCCCCAAATCGTTTATTTACAAGCATCCTCAAATTTGTTTTTATGGTACTGATGCAGTTTTGAATGTCAGATGACAGTCTGCAGAAAATCAAAATAGAGTTTGTTGGGAAGAAAAAAAAACAACTAAACATCAATAGGACATCATTTCACCCACATGGGAGGTATTCAATAAAAAATACAAAGAATGCTTTTCTGGTTCTGGTGGTGGTCACCTGTGGCCTGTGTTCTCCGTCTGCCCTGCGTCCCCCCAGTGCTGCCTCCTCTGTGCACATCTGCACCGGTTCCTGGTTTCATTTCTTCAGTTCCCTCTCCGGTGGGTATTGATGCTGTTCAGTTGTGCCTTCCAGAAGCTGGGGATGAAGGACCCTAGGTTGGAGGAGAGGGCTGCAGGTGAGGTCCCTTGGCCAGGGCCAGCTTCATGCACATGTGAGCCTGCGCCGTCACACAGGCCCCCATGGCTCCTAAGGGAGCCCCTGCTCTGGGATTCGATGCTCTTGCAGTTGCTGCCCTGAAATTCTTAGCCGTTTTGTCTTTTGGACAGTGGAGCTTCATCTCCTTCTCTGAGCCCCGGGGCTCTAGTCCCTACGTGGCCTGCCCCTCCCACCCCTGGCCCCCAGCCACTGCTGTCCTCTGCCCAGGGTGGCTCCTAGGTCACTTGGCATGGACTCGAGGGTCTAAGTACAGGCATGAGGAGGGTCAGGGTGGGGCCACATCTCATGGCACCTCAGGGTGGGGGTCAGCAGCTATCCCCCTTCAGGGCTGGCTTTGGTGGCTTGGCCAGAACCTTCTGCCTCCCCTTGCTGGAGGTACAAGGTACAAGGTACAATACTCTGCATTCTTGTGCAGAGCCCGGAATCCCTGAGTGTCATGCGGCCTCTGATTGGAGATGGGAGCCAGCAGACTGTGGGAAAGGGAGCATGACTTCCCTGACCCAACAGACGCCCTGCAGTTTTATTTGGCATGGAGCCCACAAATGATGTAGCAGGCTTTCCCCCTGGCTACTTCTTCCTGTCCTTCAGTGAGCACCAGGGTCCCCAGGTTGCGTGTCATTCCTTCCCTGCCTCCCGGATGCCCCTCCCACTGTCCTCCTTTGCCACCTCCGGTCTCTTCAGAGCTCTATTTAGATGCCCCTTGGGCCGGCCCCACACTAGCCCCTGCTGGTGCCCCCTTCCTGTCTCTGCCTTCTGCACTGAATGTGCCTGGGCCACCATCTGGCTTTTGAGCTTGTACTCCTGACCTCTCTGGGCCTCAGTTGCTTCTTTATAATGGGGGCAGAAAGGGTTGGCGAGCTCTTTTACCTCCACCTTCCAGTCTCTAGTTGCACATGTGTGCGTCACCCCCCAGAGAGAGGATGGGGCCTGGAGTTCCTCTCATTTGTGCTCAGCGCGTCCATCACCAGCATTTTTTTTTTAAAGATTTTTATTTATTTGACAGAAAGAGAGACAGAGAGAGAGGGAACACAAGCAGAAGGAGTAGGAGAGGGAGAAGCAGGCTTCCCGCTGAGCAGGGAGCCCGATGCGGGGCTCGATCCCAGGACCCTGGGATCATGACCTGAGCCGAAGGCAGACGCTTAACGACTGAGCCACTCAGGCGCCCCATCGCCAGCATTTGATACCCGCGCATGGAATTGGATTGTGGAAGTCTGCAAAACACCCGATTTCTTAGCTCTTTCGCACTCCTGCAGGGGGATCTCTTCAGCTGTGTGGCCCCGTGCAGCCTCGCGCTTTCATATCCATTGTGAGTCTCCCAGTTCTTCCCACTGTTCCCAGTGGACTGAGGCCATCACAGTGGAAAGCCTGGCTCAACCCAGAAGTGGCCTTTCCTGGCCATGTGTCCAGTAGAGGTCATTGCTCTCCCAACATGGGGGCCCCATGTGAGCTCCCCCATGCACTGGGAGCCTCCTACTCAAGTAGGGTGCACATTCGACTTTTCTCCCCAGTGCAAGTCAGCTGCTCTTGCCCTAGGAGGTCAGCTGCAGCCACTTGGCCAGACACTGCAGGGGACGAGAGTATGAAGCCAGGTGGCCAGTCTGGAGGTTCAGCCTTCAGATGTCAGCCCCGTTCCAGGGGGAGCAGCATGGGCCCTGATGCTGGGAAAAAAGTAAGAGATAAGCACCTCCTCCAAAGAGTGTGGATGCCAGAGACAGCTCAGGTTTGAACACATATGGTAGGGAAAGGAAGACCAACTCTACTCCCTTGCGTTTCTCAAACTTTAGAGTGCAGGGGAACCTCTTAGGGAGATTCTTTGTCATCTGCCTCCCCAAACCTCACTCTCCAGCAAGTACAACTCAGCAGATCTGGGGTGGGGCCCTGGAATCTGGATTTGTAACAAGCACCTCTGCTGGCTCTGCTGTCCCCACCCACAGAGAGCGATTCCCCTGATCCCTGAGGAGAAGCCACCAGACTCCAACTGTCCAGGCCACGGCCAGTGATCGGTGGGCCATCCACACACTGACCCGTGAGTGGTGAAGCTTGATCAAGCAACTGAGGCGAAATACCAGACAGAAAAGAAACTTGCCAGTTGGAGTAGGCCCTAAGCTAGTAGGTCATGTGGATCCAGGGCTGGGGGAGCCAGGTTGGGCCATGTTAGGATGTTAAACAGAGGAGGCAAATGGACCAGATGGCGCAAGAGAGGCAAAGACGCTGAGAAAGAGAGAGTGCGGGAGAAGGGGGAAGAGGGGAAAGGGGGAGGAGGGAGAGGGAGCAGGGAGAGAGGGGGAAGGAGGGAGGGAGAGGGAGGAGAGGAATTGAGCCAGGGAGGGAGGGAGGGAGAGTGTTTTCTCTCCACCTCTGGCACTGCCTTCCTCCCCCGCCCCCACCTGCCCCCCTCTGAGACCTGAGGCCTCAGCCACATTTCCATGGGTTTCCGCGCCCTCTGTTCCTGGGGTGACTCAGTTTTGCTGCCAGAGGGCTGTCACGCACAGGGCAGGCACTGACCCACTGCAGGCAGGAGCAGGCCTGACTCCCTGGGAGTGGTGGGGAGCACCTGCCTTCCCCAGCTTGTGGGGGGAGGGCGGAGAGAGGAGGAGAGGGGAGGGGGCCCTGGGCCCTGGTGCCTCCCTGGGAGGTGTAGCAAGGTGCATTCCTAGTCCACATTTCCTCAGGTAGCTATCAGGAAAGGGATTACTGAATCTGAAGGTATGGATTTGTTCCAGGTTTTTGTTTTTTTTTTAAGATTATTTATTTATTTATTTATTTATTTGAGAGAGAGAGTGAGAGAGAGAGAAAGCACATGAGATGGGGGGAGGTCAGGGGGAGAAGCAGACTCCCTGCCAAGCAGGGAGCCCGATGCGGGACTCGATCCAGGGACTCCAGGATCATGACCTGAGCCGAAGGCAGTCGCTTAACCAACTGAGCCACCCAGGCGCCCCGTGTTTCAGGTTTTCTTGCCTGTTGCCCCCCTATTATCCCGAAACCCCGATGGAGCACCTGCTCTGCGGGGAGGCACCAGGCCAGTGAAGGTCCCAGCTGGAGAGACTGCAGGTGATGGGAGTCAAGCAGGTGTGCAAGATACTGGGAATGCCTCTCGGCAGGGCCCAGCTGGCTCTCTGGAGGTTCTGTTTTCTTCAAAGAAAGCAGATCCCAGCTCGAGCTCTAACAATTCCAAGTGTTGTATCAATGCTAGTCAGGGGTTCCAGTTGCCAAGGCAGCTGACCTTTGAACAACATGGGTTTGAACAGCATGGGTCCACTTGCACGTGGATTTTTTTTTCAATAAATACAGTATGGTACCGCAAATGTTATTTTCTCTTCCTTATGATTTTCTTTTCTTTTTTTTTTTAAAGATTTTATTTATTTGTTTGACAGAGAGAGATAAAGCGAAAGAGGGAACACAAACAGGGGCAGATGGAGAGGGAGAAGCAGGCTTCTTGCCGAGCAGGGAATCCGATGCGGGGCTCGATCCCAGGACCCTGGGCTCATGACCTGAGCCGAAGGCAGACTCTTAATGACTGAGCCACCCAGGTGCCCCCTTCCTTATGATTTTCTTAATAGCATTTTCTTAACTGACTGTTCCCAATAAGGCTTCTAGTCAACAGTAGGCTATCAGCAGTTCAGTTTTTAGGGAATCAAAAATTATATGTGGATTTTCAACTGCGCAGGAAGTCAGCAGCCCTAACCCCGTGTTGTTCCAGGGTCAACGGAAATTGAAACGGTTCTTGGTTTTCTGAAACAGGATGAAGATTTATTGGAGGGCGTGGTCAGATGCATAATGGTATTGGAAGATGTCCAGGTCCTATTTCCTGGAGCCAGTGAATATGTCACCTTATGTGGAAAAATGGGCTTTGCAGATGTGAGTAAATTAAGGATCTTGAGATGGGGAGATTATCCTGGATTATCCGGGTGGGTCTGATGTAACCACAAGGGTCCTTCGAGGAGGGAAGCAGGTCAGAGTCAGAGAAAGAGATGTGACGTTGGAAGGGAAGGTCAGAAAGAGATTTGAAGGTGCTCTGCTGCTGGCTTTGAAGATAGATGAAGGGGCCATGAGTCAAGGAATGCAGGAGAAGGCCTTGTCTAGAAGCTGGGAAAGACAAGGAAATGGGTTCTCCCCAGAGCCTCCAGAAGGAACCAGTCTAGCCAACACCCTGAGTTGATCTCTGTTAGACTTTTTTTTTTTTTAAGATTTTATTTATTTATTTGACAGAGAGAGAGACACAGTGAGAGAGGGAACACAAGCAGGGGGAGTGGGAGGGAGAAACAGGCTTCCCGCGGAGCAGGGAGCCCGATGTGGGGCATGGTCCCAGGACCCTGGTACCATGACCTGAGCCGAAGGCAGACGCTTAACGACTGAGCCATCCAGGCACCCCGATCCCTGTTAGACTTGTTTTAGACTTCTGACCTCCAGAGTGTTGTAAGATGGTCAGTTTGTGTTGTTTGAAGTCCCGACATTTGTGGTAAGTGGTTACAAAAGTGATAGGAAACCAACCCAGCAAGGAAGACGGCCACTCAGAGAACAGGAGGGCAGGCCAGGCCCAGCGACTCGGCACTGGCCACTAGCTTTGTGGGCATCACCACCCGGGACACGTCCTGCTGCTGCCACCTCCTACCTCGTTTCACACCTTCGTCTTCCCACCTATGATTCGGGTGGCAGCATTGACCTGGGGGGAGCGACCACCCCCGACTCAGGAGCCCCTTCCCCAGCTGCCAGGGCTGAGTGTGGAGAGTCCGACCTCCCTCAGCGTCCAGTCTCCAAGGTGCAGGGGTCCGTGCCTGCTAGCTATCTCAGGAGCACCCCCCCCCCCCGCCCAGAGGAAAGTGTTCAGATGACAGCTAGCCAGAATGACAAATTACCACCAGAGCGGCTTTGGGCCACTCAGCACACTTCTCTGGGCCTTTGTGTTTTAAGATGGAGAGTTACCATTTCTCTAAGTTCCCTTCCAGTCCTTGCACTGAATAAATATTTATTAATTGGTGAGGCAGGGGGTGGCCAGGGGTGGAATGGAACCTTTTGTTTATTGCCATGAGATTCTGCACGTGGTCCTGGCACAGGGCGCCCGCCTGCTTGCACCGGCCCCAGCCACAGCAGGCATAGAATTCATACACTCCTGGTTTGCACAAACCTGGGTCTTTCCCTGTGTGAACCCAAGCAAAGTTGGATTCCTATGTCAAGACTGGGATGGAGAAAAGGGAGCCTGTAGCTCTCTGTGGACCACAGAAAGTCCTGGATGCTAGTCCCCTCCAGCTTAGCTAAGAGCAGCACATTCGACAGCCATAGAGGCGGCAGGACAAGGGACACACCACACCTGTACTCCTCTGCCCCAGCAGCTTTGGGAAACGTGGGGAAAGGACACCCCGAGCACTGTACCCCTGGCGGAAAGCCATCCTGAGCATCAAGAATGTAGCGTGGGGCGCCTGGGTGGCTCAGTTGGTTAAGTGACTGCCTTCGGCTCAGGTCATGATCCTGGAGTCCCTGGATCGAGTCCCGCATCGGGCTCCTTGCTCAGCAGGGAGTCTGCTTCTTCCTCTGACCCTCTTCCCTCTCATGCTCTCTATCTCTCATTCTCTCTCTCTCAAATAAATAAATAAAATCTTTAAAAAAAAAAAAGAATGTAGCGTGGTTCCCCACTCTGTTCTCGGGCAGGGATGCAGCTGGAGGCCCAAACCCCACCATGTGCCCAAGAACACAGGACTGATTTATTTTTTTTTTAAATATTTATTTATTTGAGAGAGCGCGAGAGAGCACGAGAGGGGGAAGGGCCAGAGGGAGAAGCAGGCTCCCCCATTGAGCAGGGAGCCCCATGTGGGGCTGGATCCCTGGGACTCCTGGATCATGACCTGAGCCAAAGGCAGACGCTTAATGACTGAGCCACCCAGGCGCCCCAGGGCTGATCTAAACATATCCAAAAAAGAGTGAAAGGTAAAAAGAACCTCCGTTATCTGTCACCCAAATTCAACAATCATCAGAAATGTTCCACCCCTGCTTCATTTATCCCTTTTTCCTTTTTTTCTCTTTGCCAAAATATTTTAACACAAATCCCCAGCACTGTGTCATTTTGGAATGTATCTCAAAAATGAGAAATTTTCCTACAGAACTCCGATGTCACTGTCACACCTACCAAAATGAGCTGTAATTCCCTGATGATCCAATATCTAGTGTCTAACTCAGATTTCCCCATTTATCTAAAAGGTATCTCCTCAAAGATGGTTTATTCTAATCAGGATGTAGCCTACACCTTGCACTGGATATTCTTTTTTTTTTCTTTTTAAAGATTTTATTTATTTGAGAAAGAGAGAATGAGAGACAGAGAACACGAGAGGGAAGAGGGTCAGAGGGAGAAGCAGACTCTCTGCTGAGCAGGGAGCCCGATGCGGAACTCGATCCCTGGACTCCAGGATCATGACCTGAGCCGAAGGCAGTCGCTTAACCGACTGAGCCACCCAGGCACCCTGGATATTCTGTCTTTTATTTCTCTTATAACCTAGCAATCCATTCTCCCCTCTTCTTCACTCCTATTTTTTCTCCATGCTATTGACTTTCTGCAGAAATTGGGCCAATATCAATCTATCCCATAGAATAGATAACCCCGGGTGTTGAAGACTGAAAGATGGGGGGGGGGGGCACGCTGTTATAGAAGAAGTTCAGCCTTTGTAGCGTGTCTAGGTATCAACACCTGGACCTGGCATTTGTGTGTCTTTGAGCCCCTCACTATATCCAGTGGGTCTGATCAGAGAGGCAGAACCTCTATGAGTGATATGAAATAAAGGTATTTGGGGGGATTATATCTTGTGCAATTGTGGATGCTGGTTGAGCAGTCTACATAAAGTGGTTATTCCTGCATCAGGTGTTGGGCCTGCAGTCCCTAGGGCTGGCAGGTGGGAAGGGAAGATTGACCTGGAGTGGGGGGAAAACGACAAACCAGAACCCACAGAGACAGGTGGGGACCTTGGAGAGAAACTGGAGCTCGCATTTGCCTTGCTTCCTTTCAGTGACGCAGGTGACATGCAGAATTGGTTGGTGGCCCACTGAGCCGCACACACAGCTGGCTCGGATTTGGAGAAGCAGAAGACAGCCTGGCGGGAGCAGGAGTGTGGGGCCTCAGCTGTGCCCCCCACTGAGGAGGGGAGCCAGGCGCCAGGCAGCCTGCACAGGGGGGACACTGAGAGAGCAAGGAGGGCCTTTTATACAAACAGATTTCCCTCCCGAGAAAACATTTTTAAATTCTGACAAGAAAACGTGAAAAATATAGAAAAGATTACATAAGGAAGCAAGTAAATAAAACCATAATTAAATAATCCATAAATAGGTACTATGCATATTTAGGGTTTGGTCTTTTTTCTCATATATTACACACACACATATATAAGCATCCACATTATATATAGTTTCACAGTTGTTAATTTTTTATACAGTTATGAATCCCACTTTTTTCTATTCACGTGATTCTTGTATATTCCCAGTCATCAAAATTCTTGGGAACATTACCTTTATTGGGTATCATTGTCCCCCCATAAAGCTGAACCATAATTTTTTAACCACATCCTTGCTGTTGAACATTTATGCTACTTTCATTGAACATTTATGCTACTTTGCTGAACATTATGTAATCTTAAGGAGCAATGTCCGGAACATTTGTGTGGCCCTGTGTTCGTATCCCTGAATATGTCCTCAGGAGGATGGAATTCCTGGTTAAAGAGCACCAACATTTAAAGTTTTATCCACAAACAAACCATGACTTGAACATCTAGAAAAAAAAAAAAAAGCCAGAGAAAGAAAACATTTCTTTTCCACTCTCAACCTGCAAGCCAGGAATGCATCCAATTTTGCTTATTTGGCTGGTACTGGGTCAGAAATGAATAGTTGCTCAGTAATACCCAGCTCCGCTTCTTAAGTAATTAAGGCACAACCCCAAGGCAGCGATGAGCACGCAGCTCAGGGCCTCTCCAGACCAAATTGCTCCCAGCACAGCCACTGTTGTAAACCTGGCTCCCCAACACCCTCCCCATAGGAGCCCTCCAGGGGGAATCCATGTTCCTGAGGCCCGTGCATGTGAGGCTTGCTCTTGGCCCAAATCCAGAACAAGGAAAGGGAAACTGCATCTGAGTCAAGGTGAGCCTGTCTGGTGGGAGGTCCCCGGCTATGGGAAGGAAGGGCATGCACAGCCGTGAGCCGAGTGTGGTGCTGAAGGAGAACAAATGTTTGTTCACGGGTACCTTGTCCTATAGAACAGATTACCCTGAGTATCAACAATTAAAAGAGGAGGGGCCCACTGGGAGAGTGTGGGGTGGGGGCCCTGCTGGGGATGCCCGTCTAGCTATGGCTCACAGGGATTTCTGGGAGAGCAACTAATCCCCTCGCTCCTCCAACCCTCCATATCTGGCCCCAGCCCAGTGTGCTGGCTGCTTTGTTACTCTGGAACACTCCGGCTCTTCCCTCAGAGAAACAACTTGACAAGAACACCAGAAAGAAGGCTTGAGATTCTATATCACTTTCTAGATAGACCTGGTCCCCAGACAGAGGAAGGACAAGGCACTGGCTCAGAGCTGGGGACGAGGAGGAGGTAACTGGCCTGTTACCTGTACAGAGTGTCCTATATCCAGGGGCTATGTCATCCACTCCTTCTGGAAGGTCTCCAGTGAGCAGAGGAGCTGCCAGGGACCTGCCCTGCGGGTGCCTGCGCCTTGGCAGATCTGCCCCAAGTTCCCCCTGGGAGCTTGGCTGACCGTTCCCACTGCCCCAGCACGGGCAGCCCTGAGGTTGCCTTTAAAGGCTCTGGATGGAGCCCAGCCACCTCAGATGGGACCACAGAGGACCAGCCATGCACCCGAGAGCTCCTTCCTGGCCCGCCTGGGAAACATCTCATTTTCTATTTGCAGAATCACAGATGTTGACTTTTTATCTCTTCCTCTCTCCCTCTGGGCCTCAGATCAGTGATGATAGCTATTTCCTTTCTTTTTTCTGTTCCCTATAGACAGAAAAACCCAGGAGGGCTCAGAAAGGTTGTTCAAATATTGGAAGAGTTACATACTGGCTACTGGGGCGAGTAAGAAAAGATCAAGCCTCTCCATGTGAGGCCGGGGGCGGTCTTCAGAAGACGGGAAGTGGGCACCCTTCAAGGCAGTGCTTCTTAACCTTTGGTGTGTTTGTCAATCTCCCAGGAATCTTGCGATGATGCAGATTCAGATCAGTAGTTCTAGGGACCAGCAGATGAGGTCCATGCTGCTGGTTCAGGACTATACTTAGAGAAACAGGTGTCAAGGGGCTTCCTGCTCCTACCTTGCTCTAGTCCTGAAGTGCCGTGATCAGCAGATCCTCTCTGCCAACTTCATGCAGCTGGGTGTGCGCAGGTAAGGCGCTGGCCACGCAAGCTGCTCTTAGCAGATACTTCAATATAACCAAAACCCACATTTAGATTTATATCGCTTCTACCCCATTTAAACATAAGGGCATTCAGATATACACAGATTTCCAAGGAAGGTGTCTGTGGACCAGGATCTGCCCCAACAGGTCATACAGAGACTCTTACTGGAAGGTGGGGGTCTTCTTTCTCTTACTCTATTCCATCCCTAGCCTTATTTGTCCCCCTTTAAAAAATACTCAGCTCAAGCACTATATTATATGGCATCTTTTGCCATTCCACGAGTGGGCAAGTCTCTGAATACCCGATGAAAATTACCTTTTTCCCTTTTATATTTCCTAGCTCCTTTTTAAAAATTTTAAGTTCCATATATTTTGTGTACATGGGCTCTACTTTAAGAAAATGCATTACAAGATAACTCAAACATAATACAATGGATAATTATCATGCATTAGAAAGTGATTCTCAGCTTTATAAAAGGATTCACTGCATCCTGCCTTCAGGAAATGAGTTCTCTCTGGGCATTTAAACTTTGAAAATCTTGCTATCAAGATTCCAATTTAATTGGTCCAAGTAGGGACTAGGGCACTAATATTTTTTTTTTAAACCTCCCAAGGTAATTTTAATGCACGTCCAGGTTTGAGGGCTACTAGACTGAATGATATCAGGTTTCTAACTTCAAATGACTCAGATGACTTGCTGGCCATTTAAATGCAACAGGCATTTCTGTGCACCTGCTGTATACCAGGCACTCTGTGAGGCTCCAGAGACATGAGGAAATCAGTCCCAGGTCCTACCCTGAAGGCACCGACTATCTAGCAGGGGAGATAAAACATGCAGAATTGATTTCATCTAGAGGCCCCACAAGTAGCAAAACAGGGAAACGTTGCTGTAAACACCAATAGAAGGAGAGGCAAGAGTGGGGGGACCTGGTCCTCCATGGTCATTCCTTTCCCTCCCCCTTCCTCCCGGAAGGTCTGAACTCAGGTTCCATAAGAACGCGGGGAACTGTGTAGCCTTCCGGACTGGGTGACTTCTTATGGTTCCCATAAGGGGCCAAGGCTGAGAATGAGATGATTTTCAGCATCTCCTCCGCCAGACTGTCGAATGATGGCCGCGCCGTCTTCTCCATTGTCCTCTTACTCGTTTTCTGGACGCTTCTCCAACCTCCAGCTTTGGGTGCTCTTCTTCCCAGATGGCTTCAACTCGTCCCCTCCCTGCTCTCCATCCCTCACCCCATCCAGGCTTGCCTGTCCCCAGATTACCTGTCAGCGATGGCAGTCCCGTGCTGTGGGCGCCAAGGTATGGACTCCACACGGAGCTATGAATGGCCAAGAGACCCACTCAGGAACTCCTGCTTTGTAAGGCAGGAGTCTATTACTCCAAAAGCCACTCCATAGCGGGGAAATCCAGAACCAGATATTTTAATAAAGGCAAAACCAGGTAGCCCCCAATTTAATTCACCAAAGGAGAAAGCAAATGGATTTTTGGCAGAACACCGCACAGGCCCCAGGCCTGCCCTTTGACCTCACTTCTGGGCCTCAGCACGTGTAGTCAAGGATGGGTCCCACAGTACCTGCTCCCAGGCAGAGCTGCTCAAAGAGGAAATGGACTGCTTTGTGAGGGGCGAGTGTTGCTCTGGAAACCTTTTCCCAGGGGATATGAGGTGAGGTTTTGGAACAGGAGTATTTGAGCAATGCTTGGGGTGTTGGCGACTTCTAACGAGCCTTGCAGGGAACCTCTGAAACCTGCTTTGTGGCCTGCCTTTCACTGCCTTCCAATTCTACGGTTCTTTGAATTACTTGACTTGAGTTCAGTGCAAGTACAGGGGCGGCAACAGTTCTGCAGAGCCCGGAGGATGAGCCGATAGAACCTGGGACTTTCCTCGAGCCCCGCTCCAGGACCCTCAGGTATGTCCCACCGCTCAACCCTCACAGCCCCTCCCATGTGTAGACAGCATTCCCACTTTACAATTAAGGAAACTGAGGCTGAAAGATTTGCCCAATACCCCACAGAAGACAAGTGGTTTGAGTCCAGGTTTCCTGACTTTCCATCTGAGGCTCATAGTATGATATCATGATGTGTAATCTGTTCAGACACAGTAAAAACTGAAAAATTCCCCGGAGTATTTACCTTTAAGAAAGAAAATGAGCTCAATGAAGTGGATTTGGTGGAATTTAGCAATGGGTTAGCTGCCAGGGCAATGCTCATGAGTCACCAGGAGGCGGCAGAAGCCTGCCATTCTCGAGGCTTCATTCTTTTAAAGCCCAGGTTGGCCTCAGAAGTAAGTAGAGTAAGACGTTATCATGGGGAGAGAACGCAGAGGAAACGCGGGGCTGCTGGAAAGGCCAGTTCCAGGCAGCGTGCACCTGAGAGCCAGGGGCATGGAAAGAAAAGCCCTCCCCTCTGTGGCCTGCCTCCAGAAGGTGGGAGGGTGCCCCCAGAAGGCCTACAGCAGCACAGGATTTGAATACAAACGATCTAAAACTTGGGTCATCCGTCTGCCATGTCATCTTTCCCGTGCCCTCCCTCCTCTCTCTGCCTGCTCCCACATCAAGGAAAAGTAGATCCTAACAACCTCTTCACAGGACTATTGGAATGGTTGGGTAAAAGCACTTTGCAAACTATAACGTGCCTTGCAAGTTGCACACAGGTTAGTTGAGGTGAGTTCGCAGTCAGCTCCCCTAAAATCGTCTCTCACTAGCATGTGAGCTGGTGACATGGTGACCCTGTGGACGCCTGTGCTGGGGAGCTGGGGGAGGGGGCGCCAGCTGGCCCTGAGGGGATGAGCAGAGGGAGAGGGGGATGCCACTGCCTCCAGTCTCTGGTAGGGGTCGCCCTACCAGAGCTTCGGACACTCCAGCCCAGTGTGGTGTGCCTCCGGTGGGCTCTCTGCCCCCTGGGGTCCTTTGTCCTCAGGGGAAAGCCCTGAACCTCCCTGGGCAGCAGCTGAGAAGCATGAGGGTCAACGATGTGACCCAGCTCCCTCTGCCCCAGGGACCATGGGCAGAGTCCCCTCCAGGCCACACAGCTCAGAACTGAAAGGCAAGAGGGAGACCACAGAGCCCAAAGCCTTCTGGCTGCTCACCGGAACCGGCAGTCATCACAGGAACAACCCTTCATGCTTCTGCCCAGGGGCGCAACTTCAGGTCACATTCATGGTTTTATTTATCAGGCTAACAATCCTGAGAGGCAGGTAGGACAGATTTGCCTTTAACCCCATTTTTTAAGATGAAGAAATGTTGCCAGCTTAACTGATTTGTCCAAAATCATACAGTGGTTAAAAAACAAACTCAGAATCTGGTCTTAGGGCCCTAGAGACACCACCGGGCCCTAATGTTTCCACCAACAGACATCTCGCATCCCTCTCCATCTGATCTTTCTTTCTTTTTAAATTTCTGGTATAGAAATGTCAGGTCATCATTCTCAACTTACGATGTGTCACCATTATCAAGCTGTGCAAAGACCCTCTCTGGCTGGTTTAATTTCTTCCATTTTGTCTTCGCATCGTTCCCAATTTGCATTCCCACTCCTCCACACTCCTTCTTAGCCCCCAAATCGGCACTCCCTCCAATTTGGTTGGTTGGGTGATTAGTTCGTTCGTTCATTCATTCATTCATTCATTCATTTGGAAGCTAGAGCCAGATACATTTCTGACCACTACTATGTTTGTGATGCTTTCAACAAGTGTTTCTTTTTTGGTATTGTTCTTTTCAACCCATGAACCCTAACCTCTGGTCCTTCTTCTGCTATATTCCTAGTGATTTATAAGCGTTCCCCACTCCTGCCATCCTGAAATATATAACTTGTTACTTTACCTATTTCATTTGCTTTATTCTTACTGCTTCTGATTTGTTTTATATTACTCTGGATCTTAATTCTCGCCTTGGAGGTGTTTCCTGGCTCATTTTGTATGATTTGCTTATTTACTGTACATGCTTTTGACTCCTGCGTCCAATGCAGTGATGGTGATGTTCAGAATCAGTCACTTTAGGTCAGTCCTCAGTCATCACCTAAAAGTCCAAGTTAACTCCTTATAACACTGACAGTAAATCATTGACACTCTTGCTTTGGCCCTCTTGTCTTGATCCTCTATACAAGTTTTACATATTCTAATAGTTGAATAATAGACCAGTGATGTCCAATGGAACAATCCATAAAATGGAAATGTTCTGTATTTTTGTGCCGTTCAATATGGTAGCCGCTGGTGACATGTGGCTATTAAGAGTTGCAATGTGGCTTGTGTGACAGAGGAGCTAAATTTTATATTTAATTAATTTAAAATAAAATTGAAATATACTCATGTGGCTAGTGGTTGCCAACTGGACAGTGCAGATCTACTGTATTTCTACCCACGATGTGGTGCCCAGACCAGCAGCATTGCCATCCCTCGGGAGCATGTTAGAAGCATGTGCAGAATACCAGGCACATCTAGTTCTACTGAATTAGATCTGCATTTTAAGAAGCTCTCCAGGTGGGGGCGCCTGGGTGGCTCAGTCGTTAAGCGTCTGCCTTCGGCTCGGGTGGTGATCCCCGGGGTCCTGGGACGGAGCCCCGTATCGGGCTCCCTGCTCAGCAGGAAGCCTGCTTCTCCCTCTCCCGCTCCCCCTGCTTGTGTTCTCTCTCTCGCTGTGTCTCTCTGTCAAATAAATAAAATCTTTAAAAAAAAAAAAAGATCTCCAGGTGATTTCTATGCACACTCAAGTCCCCCCCCACCCAATTTATTGAGATATAATGGACATAATAACATTGTGTAAGTTTAAGTTGTACAGGAGTATTGATTTGATACACTTATATATTGTAAAATGATTACCACCATAGTGTTAGCTAACAGCTCCCTCATATCGCATAATTACCATCTCTTTTTTTTGTGGGGAAAACATTTAAATTTTACTCTCTTAGCAACTTCCAAGTATATAATACAGAATTATTAACTATAATCACCATGCTGCAGATTCCCCGGGACTGACTTACTCATCTTGTGACTGGAAGTTTATACTCTTTTACCAACATTTACCCATTTCCCCCACCCTCCAGCCCCTGGTAAACACCATTAGTCTATTTCCATGAGTTAGCTTTTGTAGATTTTGCATATAAGTGGTATCATACAGTGTTTGTCCTTCTCTCTCTGACTTGTTTCACTTAGCATAAGGTGCTCAAGTTCCATCTGTGTTGTCACAAATGGCAGGATGTCCTTCTTTCTCATTGCTAAATAATATTCCGTGTGTGTGTGTGTGTGTGTGTGTGTGTGTGTGTGTATACATATATATACCACATCTTCTTTATCCAGGTGCCCCCAAATTGTACACTTTAAAAATATTTTCTATTTTAACATACTTTCCGTTGCTGATGTAGTGGAAAGATATCATCTTTATAATATTATCTTTATTCAGCAAACTGGCTGAGCTTTCGTATTACTACTAATAATTTGTTGATTATGTTCTGTTTTCAGTGTGGTCAGTCATAGTTCTCTCTCCTTCCTCTAGCTCTTCTTTCTTCTGATTATATTGCTGTGGCTAAGCCTCCAGTACTGGGCTAGTCCACAGCAGTGAGAGCAGGCACCTGGGCTGGCAGGGATGCATTTAAACTTTCTCCATACACCGTATTTGCTATAGATACTCAATAAATAGTCTTCATCAAGTTGAGAAAATATACATTTACTCTAGTTTTGTGAGATATATTTTTTTAATTCAAAGGTCAGTCCTCAGTCATCAAAAAGAGGTGTTCATCAAATGCTTGAAATGCATGAAATTTTTCTCCTTTAGCTCATTAATGGTAAAAACTACCTTAAATTTTTTTTTATTAAAGATTTTATTTGTTTACTTGACAGAGAGAGAGAGAGAACAAGAGCAGGAACACAAGCAGGTGGAGTGGGAGAGGGAGAAGCAGGCTTCCCGCCGAGCAGGGAGCCCCATGTGGGGCTCGATCCCAGGACCCTGGGCTCATGACAGGAGCCGAAGGCAGACGCCTAACGACTGAGCCACCCGGGCGCCCCTACCTTAATAGTATTTTTTCCTCAAATTAAAGTTTCCCATATTCTAGGATAAACCTTAGTTGGTCATAACTCTTTAAATACATGGTGGGATACAGTTAACGAATATTTTATTTATAATTTTCATATCTAGATTCAAATATGAAATAGCATGATCGTTTTTTTGTTTGTTTTTACAAAACTTATCTGACTTTGTAATAAAGGCTACACCAATCTTATAACAAAGGAGAAACCGATTTCTAGTTTCTAGAACAATTTATATATCTCATGTGATTATCTCCTCCTTAGAAGTGGGTGGAACTTTTCTGTAAAACCATCTGAGCCTAGGGCTTTTCAGGAAGAGGGAGGTCTTTGATTGTGTTGTAATTCTTAACTGGGTCCTTGCAACTCAGTGCGCTATTTATTCTTATTCTAATTTTGGAAATCACATTTTGCCAAAATCATATCAATTTTATTGTCTCCTAATTACAATTCTTCATACTATTGTTAGTCTTAAAACTTTCTGTTGTGTTTGTGGTTTCTTTCAGTGTTTATTACTTGTTTATCTTCTCTTTCTTTCCCCCATTAATTTTGTCATGTATTTGTATATTTTATAATCTTTTCAAAAACACCAGCTAGTTTAATGTCTTGTTGCTCCAGTCTACTTCTCTGATTTTTGACCTTAGCTATATGTTTTCTTCCCTTCCTTCCTTCCTTTTCTCCTCCTCCTCCATCTTCCTCTTTTTCCTGTTCTTCTTCCTCTTCTTCCTTCCCCCGCCCCCCTCCCCCCCCCCCCCCCCCCCCCCCCCCCCCCCCCCCGCCTCCACTTCTCCTCCTCCTCTTCTTCTTCTTCTTCAGGTTTGTTCTGGAGCCTTTATCTAGCTTCCTTCCTGCACTAAAAAATTAGCTCCAAGAATGTTTCAAAAAGGGGTTTTTGGTTAAGCTATCTGAAGCCTCATATACCTGATATTATTTTTATTTCATTCACATTTAAATAGTATTTTAGCTGGATATAAAATTCTAGATTTGAATTATTTTTCCATCAACACTTTAAAATATTACTTCATTGTCTGTGTCCAGTTCTGTTATTGGGGTTTCATGTCATGCTGATTCTTTTTCCTTTTTCCTTATTTCTTTTTACAGATTTATTAATTCACTTGGGGGGGGGTTGGGAGGAGCAGAGGGGTAGGGAGAGAGAGTCCCAAGCAGACTCTGCACAGAGTGCGGAGCCTGACTCGTGGCTCTGTCCCACCACCCTGAGATCACAACCTGAGCCGAAGCCAAGAGTCAGGTGCTTGGGCTCCTGGGTGGCTCAGTTGGTTAAGCGACTGCCTTCAGCTCAGGTCATGATCCTGGAGTCCAGGGATCAAGTCCTGCATTGGGCTCCCTACTCAGCAGGGAGTCTGCTTCTCCCTCTGACCCTCTTCCCTCTCGTGCTCTCTATCTCTCATTCTCTCTCTCTCAAATAAATAAATAAAATCTTTAAAAAAAAAAAAGAGTCGGGTGCTTAACCAACTGAACCACCCAGGTACCCCAATTCTTTTTCTTTTTTAATTGATCTACTTTTTCTTTATAGATGTTTTGAGAATTTTCTCTGTGTCATTAAGGTTCTTAAATTTCACTACAACATATCCAGCTGTGAGTTCCTTTTTTATTTATCTTGTTTAACACTCTGTCCTTTCAATCTGAAGTTTTATATTTTCTTTATTTCTAAGAAAGTCTCAGTCATTATACCTTCAAATATATCCTCTCTCCATAACTTATTTTCCCATTCTGGCTCCAGAGTCTGATCCTAATCACTGCACTACCCTCCCTCTCTGAAGAGTCAACATTTTTTGCCCTTTTCTGTTTAGGTACTGCCTGCCCCCACCACACGGTGGGAGGCAATGATAGGGTCCGATTTTCTGTCTGTAATCCTAGTGCATCAGTGCCCACTGTGTGTTAAATGAATGAATGAACGAATGAATGAATGAACTAAGAGAATGGAGGAGTGGGAGAGGCCGTAGAGCCAGAGCATGAGGTGCCCTGGGGCCAGGGCAGCAATCAAGATTCATGACAATACCGCGTGCCCACACCCAGATGCATGACCTCTAAAGGGGGACAGCCCGTTTGTCAGATCCCTCCCTGTGGGAATGCACTTGGGGCAGCCAGCCTGGCCCAGCCATGCTCTTAGATAACGACTGCCATATCCACAGCCAATTCTGGCCTCGAGCTCTATTCTGACAGTGGTGGGGATCCCGAGGTGAAATTGGCCTGACTTTTTCCTGTCCAGCTTGGGACCTATGGCAAGTTGTCCTGCTCTTTGACCCTCAGTTTTCTCTTCTATAACTTGGAGATAATGACATTGTCTTGTCCAGCTTGTAAGGGTGTGAAGAGCAACAAAAGAGGTGTTTATTTTTTTTATTTTTTTATTTTATTTTTTTTTAAAGATTTTTATTTATTTAATAGAGAGAGAGAGAGACAGAGAGAGAGGGAACACGAGCAGGGGGAGTGGGAGAGGGAGAAGCAGGCCTCCCGCCGAGCAGGGAGCCCGATGCGGGGCTCGATCCCAGGACCCTGGGATCATGACCTGAGCCGAAGGCAGTCGCTTAACCAACTGAGCCACCCAGGCGCCCCTTATTTTTATTTTTTAAAAGAGATGTTTAAATGCTCTGTAAGTATGAAGAGCTGCACATAACAAGGTGACACATCACGATGCACCCAAGAACCTCTAGCCCTTGGGTCTGAGTTGTGAAGGCAGAGTCCCCCTTTGTGATGTGGAGTCCTTGATTTAAATCCTGCTTCCTTAGAGGTGGTCAAGACTCCCCACAGGTCTGTGGCTCTCCAGATCACTGGGAAGAAGCTTCTGGGGGCCAGAGCCAGCTTCCTTTCAGATGGAGCAGCAACTCTAGGCTGGTGGTTCTGCCCACTCTTCGCTCTCCCCTCTCACATGCTCAACCACCACTTTGTACTGTATTTCTCCACTCCATCCCCCACGTCCTCCCCTCCTTTGGTTTCATTGAGTTCCCATTCTGGTCTCCCCTGCTTGTGAGAGAGCCCCATACTCTGAGCATTACCCTTCCCCTCTGCCTAGCAGAACTTCCTTCACTGCGTTTGTACCTTATGACCCTGCTCTCAGCTAGGCCTATGCTGAGGAATTCAGTCTAAGGGTCTCCTAGCTGATATGGGTTTACTCCTCATGAGCTCTCTCTCTCTATATATATATAGAAGAAATATATATATATAGAAAATATACTTTCAATAGGGCACCTAAAGTCTTAACCCAAAGAGGGTAACAGTGGTGGGAAATGTCAGGTCCCCTGGAGCCTGGTGGCAAGGAGGGGGAAGGACATCTTCCAAACCCCTCAAATAGCCCACATAGGCAGTAATGTATAATCTTGACAAATACTCCCTTGGTTTCCAAGGCACAGACATTTTTCTGGCTAGGACTCTCTCTCCTGTACCTAGGCTATCAGCTTTTAGAAAACACCCTTTCACTTTTGGCTTCTCTTAATGGCCACTCTGAGCAAACTTTGAACCTTTATCGATTCATGTGATTTTCTACCATTTCCTCTTTCTTATTTTTTAACTAGGTTTGATATTCTTTCAATATTCCTGCCTTTCTGGTCTTTCATAAAAGTCTTCCTTTTGTATAGCTTTATTTGAAGAGACTTCAAGTATGAGGTGGGAAATTGGATTGGATTATCTTGGGCACCACCCAACCCTAAACTCATTGATTCTGTGAAATTTACGACATAGTTAACACTAAACTAGCACCACCGGAGGGTCACTAATGATTAAAACTTCAATTATGTGGATAGTGTCCATGTGCTTACTGAGAAGATACAATGCTAACCAGCAACTTCTTTGTTCTGTGTTAGGATTAATGAGTTACTCTGACATTGTCTAGTTTGAACATTCAAACTAGTCATACTTCCAATGTGCTCTGGAAATCCTATCTTAGTAATGATAATAACAGATAACACACAGTACACCAGGCACTGTCCCAAGTACTTTCAATACATTAACTTATTTCTCATAATATTACGAGATAATTAATATTTTTACCCCTACATTACAGAAGGGAGAACTGAGGCACAGAGACACTAAGTAATTTGCCCAAGATCTGAGTCAGTAAATGATAGAGCGAGGATTCAAACTTAGCAGTCTGGCCTCTTAACTACTACCCATGCTACCTCCTGAAGCTCAGAAAAGATTATTGTGCACCCCCTCATATGTAATTATGCTGTCGTATCTCCTCCCAGGAGACTAAGAGAGCCCCTCCTCGGGGCACCTGGGTGGCTCAGTCGTTGGGCGTCTGCCTTCGGCTCAGGTCATGATCCGGGAGTCCTGGGATGGAGCCCCGCATCGGGCTCCCTGCTCGGCGGGAAGCCTGCTTCTCCCTCTCCCACTCCCCCTGCTTGTGTTCCCTCTCTCGCTGTATTTCTCTCTGTCAAGTAAATAAATAAAATCTTAAAAAAAAAAAAAAAAGAACCGCTCCTCTACCCTCTTATCATTATAATGTGTGTCTGGGTTTTACCTGTTGCACGCTGAAAAGAAGAATTAGGAGACCTTTGAAAGAGGTGAGTACGGAAGTGATACCGAAGCTACAATAAGAAACAGGAAGTAAGCAATGTTTGAGTCAAGGTCAGAAGGGTTGGAGAGGGGAGCAGAGGAGGAAATGAGGGTCTGTTGAAGGCTGCAAAATCATAAGCACATGCCATACAAAAGAATATGAATGGGAACACTCAAAATCATAAAGTTGTCAAATTCATCAATAGAATTTTATTTGAAGCCTAACAGGGTGTTTTGTTTGGAACTAGACAATCTGATTTGGAAGAAATTGATTTCTCAAAATGGATTTGGAAGAGCAAAGGGCCAAGAATAACTGAGAAGCAATTTTGAAAAAGTAGAACGTGGAAGAACTTGCCCTACCAGATCAAGATTTATTATCAAAATATTTCGCAATGAAGACAACAGAGTTTGGGCAAAAGGATAAACCTTGGAACAGAACAGAAAGCCTAACCACGGGCCCACCCGTGTTTGGAAATAATACCAAGCAGAGATGATATTACAAATGCATGGGGAGAGGGTGGTCTATTTAATAAATGAGTCCTAGGAATGACTTTTATCCATATGGAAAATACAAAATTAGATTTCTCCCTTAGATCAACCCTCTGTAGATTAAAGAACTAAAAACAAAAAGCAAAACTTTAAAGCACAGAGTGAAAATACAGAAAAATTCTTCATGACCTTAAGATCATGAACAATTTCTCTTTAACAAAGCAAACAAACAAAAAAGAAAACATAAAAAATCGATAATTTTGACTTCATAAAAATTAACTTCTTCATAACAAAAGGCCATTATAACAAAGTGAAAAACAAGCCGTCGCCTGAGAGAAGGCACTTGCAATGAGTGTAACAAGTAAAGAAATCTCTTAAATTAATTAGAAAAAAGATAAACAGCACTTGGGAAGAAATGGGCAAAGAATATAAACTATCAATTTGTAGAGGAGGAACCCCAGAAGGTAGGTAGAAATTCAAAAAGATGCTTGCTTCCCCTATTAAGCAAAGAAATACAAATCAAAACAGCAGTAAAATAATCATTCACATCTACCAGATCAGCAAAAATTTAAGTCAGCCAATGCCAAGTGTTGACAGAGCTGTTTCACGGAAATTCACTCCCTCCTAGTGGGACCGTAAAATTGGCAATAACAAGTAAAGTCGTAGGTGGTCATGTCCAGAAGTTCTACTCCTAGGCATCTAGTCTTGTATGTGGCACAAGAAGACATGTATTAAGATGTTTGCTGTAGCTTGGACACCACCTAAATGTCCATCAAGAAAATGGATAACTAAATAGGATTATAGTTACACAATGGAGTACACAGTACAGCATGGGCCCGCATAGATAAAAATCTCACAATTGTAATGCTAAGGGAGAAATGAACAGTGCAGAAGATTCTGATACTGTATATATACACGTATGTAGCTTAAAAGCTGGCAGGGCGTAATAAGTAATACTTTATAATGCTTATGGATACATACAAAATGCAATAAAAATAGTAACAAAATACAAAAACATGCATGAGGATGACTGACATCGAATTCAAAACGGTGCTTAGCCCTGGGAAGTGAAGGAGGAGATGGGCTGGAGAGGAGTACAGAGGGGAACTCCACTGTATCTCTCGTATTTATTTTCTTTGCAGTAGAAAGACCTGAAGCAAATAAGGCAATATGCTAATATTTGCTAAAGCTGATGTGGCCATCATTAAGGCTGACCACCGAATATATCTGGCTCTCTGCCTTCCAGGCCCATGGTAGGATTGCCTTTCCCATTCACTCTGAAGTTAGGGGTGGCCTAGAGAATTACTGTGGCCAGTGAACTGGAGTGGAAGTAACTTCTGTTTCTGGCCTCATGAACCAGTGCACAAAAGTTTTGGCCAACATGGCCGCGCAGAGTCAAACCTTCTCTCTTCTCCAGTCCCTGAGCAGATGCCATGTCTCCAGGCAGCCCGTGGAGGACAGGTGATTGGGTAAGCTTTATTGCTCTCAGCCTTTGAGATTTGGGGATGTTTGTTAGCACAGCACAACCAAGTCTTTCCTGACGGATACAGCTGGGAAGTTGGTCCACAGGGGTTCCCTGTATCATTAGTCTCTGATTTTATCTACATATTGAAAAATTACAAATAAAATTTTAAAAGTTCTTAATTTGGACTGGATTAATCCTATTAATCACATTATCTTTACTGGTCTGTGCAAGGTCCTGCTCTTTTATTAATTCTTATTTTATTTATTCTTATTTTCTTAATTCTTATTTTATTAATTTTTTTTTCTTAATGAGACGGAAGCAACGTTGATCTGCAGGAGATCTTGCTGAGGGGAATGAGTGATGGGCTCGCCCTCCCAGCCCGAGTCCAGCTTCCCTCCAGTGCTGTATGCTAGCCTGCAGCATCTCTCAGTGCCTTGCGGGCACCAGAAACCCACTTAGAAAGTCTCAGCTCTTCTCCAGAGAAGTGTAAACAAGAACTGATGAATGCAGCGGCGCCCCCAACTGTTGCTGACCCTTTGTATGGCTTTTAGAAAACTGGTTTGCTCTTTGTTCCCAGTTCTCTGATGTGTCTGAAAGCAGCAGACTTGCCCCCAGGGGGTCCCTTTCCTGGCTCCTTCCACCTCTGCAAGAAATGCTAGGGAGAACTCTCTCACCCACCTCTTGGCTTCCAGGTTCCTTTCCAGGGCTGCCTGCAAAACCTGCAGGGAGTAAAAACCCCAGAGAGAGGTGAGGGGAGGGGGCAGAGTGCTGGGGAGAAGGAAGAGAGAGACGCGTGCTCCTGGCCAGTTCTGTCCCTCGCTGCGCAAGCGGTGCCTGGAAGTCACCTGAAATGCAATGCCTTTGAGAAGTTCCGTGGAAAGAATGATATCATGGCCAACCACTCCCTG
Source organism: Zalophus californianus (assembly GCF_009762305.2). Classification (NCBI taxonomy): domain Eukaryota; kingdom Metazoa; phylum Chordata; class Mammalia; order Carnivora; family Otariidae; genus Zalophus; species Zalophus californianus. The sequence goes on from NC_045602.1 coordinate 24,993,133, forward strand.
CCCCCTCCCCAACCTTTTTTCCAGTGGGAGTGAGAAGTAAATAGACTGACACATTTTCCAGTCAGGGAGCAGTTCTGGAGAGCAAGTTTATCTTGGCACGGGCGCTCAGGTGGGGCTGTGAGAAACCTTATCTGTGCTTGCCCAGTAAACAAGGAGCCCTCATGTCCCCGGAGCCTTGGCCACCACACAGCTGACCACAGGAGGCAGGTGAGCGGGACGAGCAGCATGCTGGCCAGAGCCACTGCAGAGCCAGACTGGCCCCGGGTCGGGGGGGAGGGAGGAAGGGGGGGCAGACCGTGGTAGGTAAATATTGCCTCGATTTGATTGACGGACTCATTACTGACTCTGTCGGCTGCCAAGAGAAATGCCATCAAATCCACCAGATTCAAAGGAAGAACTGATGTCCCCGAATTTGACGATTCTCAACTGTAATGCGCATTTGGTGACCTGGGGATCTCCTTAGAAATTGCATTTCCATCAAGCTGCGGGGGGCCTGCCCTTAGTGCTGGCCCACAGTCCACACTTAGTTCACAAAGTCTTCATGTTCAGATGACTGTGTGCCTTTTGCACACAGTCGAAATAGTAACCATTTAAGGAGCTCTGTCTTGACTCTGTGACAGGTGCTGTACAGGTGTTTTCTGTCATCTACCTCTTATTCTCTACCCCAGCTCTGCAAGGTGGGGGTTATTATTCCTGCCCCCTCCTTGATGGGCAAGGAAATAGAGGCTAAGAGAGGTTAATTCATGCAATGTACGTGTCATTGCCAAGAGATTTCATTACTACCTTCCCTCCCATTCCCAGTGATCTGAAATAACCCAAAGACAGAGGATAATAAACACCCTGCATTCGGGCGGGGTGACTCTGCTTGTGGCGATTCTCCCTCTTGATCTCTGAGAATAATTCCTTTTGTACAGAATCATCAGGGCCAAGCAGAGGAATTCAGGAACGCTAGAATGAATATGGGGCCCAGTAAGTCCTGGCCTTGATGGAGACAGCTCTTCAGAAAGGTCTCGTTTTCGATCCCTCTGGCGCTGATGTGTTCACCCACAGGACATGCCATTTGAGAATCTTCATACCTGGAGCACATGCTTTGATGCGTCAGCTTGGAAAGAATGCCTCTTAGGGCCATTCAGAAGAAAAAAATGCCCCAGCTTTTGGAAACACCAAAGTGCAGGCAATTATAACTGGACTGACTGACCTGGAGATATTTAAATACTTCGAAGAACTGTGATGTGCTCTTGCAAAACCCAGACTGCCTCCAGCTATGAACTTGCATCATGTCCGGATCTTAAGGAGCAAGGCAGCCCCCCCCCACAGGGCGCAGCGGGAGCAATGAGAGACCCCCTGCGGACCCGTGGAAGACCGGAGTTTGGGTGGCCCCTCAACAAGTCGGGCTCCCCACGGGACACCATCAGCATTTGAACCTCACCCAGAGTGGTTCAGAGATGGAACCGAGATTTGCACTGCAGGGTGGGGAAGGCCAGGTTCAGGCCCTCCTGGAGAGCTATCCCAGCTCCACCCTGCAAAGTTCTTACCCAGAAGAAAACACTCAGAGCAGCAAGTCCCAAGACACAGTGGAGGCCTCCAAAGAAGTCATAATTAATATTGTTGTTTACATATAACATCATTCTAGGAAGCACTTGAGGGAATTTACAGACACCATGTAAAATAGAGCAAAGTTAAAAAAAAAATACAAGAGAATGTGAGGGAAAGGGAAATCAAGGTTTGAAAAGAGGATGAAGCCTAATGGGGGTAATACTTTCTCATATACCATAAGGTCCCGTATGCTTGGGCTAAGCTATCTTCAAATCAAGCCCTGACTCCACTAACCTAAACCCACCCAGCACTCACGATGTACAAAAAAGAAGCGATAGCTTCAGAGATGCACATCCAGTCCATTCCTGGCGCTGAGGCTCCCCATGGGGGAGAATCAGAAGACACAGTGGAAAGTCATGAAGATCGTCCTCAACACTATTTCTACGGGCACTGCTCTGGGGACCTGAAGGGCTGATTTCTAAGGCCCTCTGGGCCCCTCCTCTCTGGAAATCTGAGCGCAGTCTTTTCCCCAGGCCTGGTGTCGTCTTCACTCAGTGCTTTGGGGAGTGAGCCCCTCGTGCTCCCAGCAAACCTGCAGACATTGATGGACAAGTTGGGGTCACAACATGCAGCCCATCCACAGGCTGGGAGCAATGGTCTTCCTGCCGAGAGCCACTGGGCACAAAGCAGTCTCCTTTCTTGGGACAAGCACAGGCCAAGGAGCCAGAGGACCAAACCAAGTGCTGGTCCTGAGTTCACCACTCACTGACCGTCGGAGCTGAGGAAAGGCAACTCCCCTCTCAGCACCTTAGTTCTGTCAGCTGCAAAATGGAGGACATGGGCTAGCATCCCATCTGTCCCCTCCCTGAGGATTCTCCGAGCTGCAACCCTCTGCAATGCATGGCAGAGCGAAGAGAGGCCATAAAGCCGAGTCGCAAGCTTTGGGGTCTGTGGTAGAGATAGAAATGCGCCACCCGGATCCCCTGTCAGAGGAGGACCCGCTGCCCAGCTGTGGAAGTGGGGTCAGCAGATGGCCTCCAGCTGTCAGCTGCTTTACGGTTGGCACCAGCCAGAGAGCCACCTCTCCCAAGACCATGTCCTTCCCCAGGACAGCCCACACTGCAGACTGAGCAGTGCAGGGGAAGGCAGACCCCGGAATTTTGTCCCAACACAGGCCACTCCCACAGGTAACGTTTCCTCCACGGCTCCCCGTAGAACTGGCCAAGATTTGTGGAGGCTGCCTCTCCGTGAGACTTCCTTCTGGGCCCCCTCCTGCTTCTTCTCCTGCTTTCCCTGGGTGTTGGTCCCAAACCCTGTCTCCACATGTGCCCCTGAAGAACCCATCTTGCAACAGCATCCAGGCACCCAGGGCACCCAGAATGGCCAGACACCTGAACTTCGGAACAGAAGCCTTGGCCACCGCGTACCCAAGAGTGAAAGAAGCAACCGGTGTGGTCGCTAGGACAGCACGTGTAGCCATAGCTACAGGTCGGGGCGTCCTCCAGTGGGAGCCCCGCCCCCTAAAAGGCAGGACCCGCTTCCCCCCAGACCAGCCCCTTCTGCACTTTGCAGGTGGTGCCAGTTTTGCAGTCCCTCAGGCTCAAGAAATCCAAGGCTTCGCCAGTTCCCTTTCTCTTCTGCTCCCACATCCAAGCAAGGACTGAGTTCAGCAGGCTCGACCTCTGCACCGCCTCCCGCCACCTGCCCCTCCCCTGAGCGCCGCCTCCCGCTTGGGCCACGGAAGCAGCCCCCTGCAGACCTCCCTCTGCAGTTCACCCCTCCTTCCCGACTGCCAGATGGCCATTCCGGGTGCAGGCTCCTTTCCCTGTGATGCGCCCCTCTGCTCACCGTCATTGCTCTGTAGGAGGAAGAGATGCCGGAATCACACCAGTCCCTCACACCTGTTTCCCCCTAAGTCACAGGGAGGTGTTCGTTGCTGCTTGTGACAAATCCCCAAACACAAACAAAGGTGGCAAAACAATGTGAATTGGATGAGAAGTTTCTGTTTCTACATGGGTTCAGATCAGCATTATTTCCTTACCTTGGACCCGGAAGGCAGAGCCCTCGTTCAGCGGCTGAGATGCGCGTGTGCTTGTGCGGACCCGTAGAGCCCCAAGAACAGAAGAGCTGGGTGATTTGCTGGCACTCGGTACCAGGGTCTTGAGAAATACTCTGTAATACAAATAGCTTTAAAATACCCACATCCTGGCGTGTGGACGGACAGGCTGTGCGTGTAGGAGACTGCATGTGCCCGCGAAGTCAGGTGTAACCTCCCCGGGCTGCCACGGGAAAGCGTGGCTCGCACACCTGTGTGCTTCTAGCGAGGATGTCGGCAGGTGCGAGGGCCAGTGCAAATACTCCAAGAAAGTGCTGGAAAGAGGGAGAGACAGGATATCAACTATTAGATGTGGCATCCTTCTCTTCTAAGAGAACTGGGTTGGCCTTGCTTTCTCAGAAACCCAAGAGAAGGTTGCTGCCCTTGCTATGTTTTCCTATTAACAAGCAACAAAACGTTGCTTGTAATCAAACGTGTAATTAAACGTGCCTAGTAATCAACGCAAGTTTCACTTTCTCTTCTTTTTACTATTCATTTTCAAGCAGATCCGATGGAGGATGATTTAATACCTCACTTTTCTGCCAAGGCAGCTGAGTGCTTGCCACTCTTGCATCCTTCCTGTGCAGTGAGCTGAGGCTGGGGAACATCAAGCCCATTTTACAGATGAGTAGAGTGAGGCCAAGTAAAAAGACCTGTTCATTCTCTTTTTGAGAATCTCAGACAACATCATAATCTGGAGTGTAATTCATTGGTCTTTATATTTTCTTCTTTTTGATCAACTGAGCCACCCAGGTGCCCCTTGTATTTTCTTCTTTTTAAATTGAGAAATTCGTAAGCGTTGTGGAAGATTACGTCCTGCAGAAGATGGCGATAAAATGAGAATGACCCTGGGGAGTGTGTGTGAAGGGGACCCTGTCTGGGGTGGGAGCTCTCATTGGTGCACTCTCCAACCACTCCAAAATTCAAAAGAGCAGGTGGCTAGAGCAAGGAACGCCCCCCAACCTCCAGAAAGACTCAAGCGCACATAATGCTAGCTTTTTTCATTAGTAACATCAGGGGCATTAAAGCATAAAGCTAGACAGCAGCCTCAGGAGAATCTCCTTCCACCTTTCTGGTTTTTGTTTCCTAAGAGGAGGCCTGGAGGAAGAGGTAGGAGATGTAGACAGGGGCCCACTCAGAGGGCAGGTGGGGAGTGCAGGGCAAGGTTCTGCGGTGCTGCAGGCTTCAGAAGCACCCAGCTGCCCCAGGACGGTGCTCCCGCCTGAAGCCATACTGTACCACTCCTTGGGCTCACTAGGCTTAGAAGCCCTCCGTGGGGGCCTTGGCTGCCCTGAGGGCCTCATTAAGCACATGAAAAGGCATATGGCCTTTCTTGCTATCATGGCTTGTCATCGGCTTCTCTTAGACTGGTGCAGGACCTCTCTCCTGGGGCACACCTGGGCTTGGGGGCCTGGCCTGGGCCTGGGCAGGTGCACCGGGTGCCTGGGGCCCATTCCGAGGATTCCCCTTCAGTCCGAAGCTCTGTACCTTCTTAGTGAAAAGGGTCTGCCAAGACCCTTTCCCCCGCTCCCATTGACCAGTGGATTTAATAATCCACTCGAGTGCTGTTGCCAGATTACAGCTGGGGGCCAGGATTCCAATCAGATCCCTCCAGAAGGCAAGCCCACTGGTTGCAGCCACCCCCACCCTTCCAAGGGGTTCACTTCTTGCTCTGTCTTACCATGGCATGGTTTCCCCTCAGACTTCTGCCACCAACCATCATCAGTCTCTGTGACCACAGAGCTCTCTCTTCTCACCCACTTACCCTGCCTGAAATGCCTATTGTTGGACGGAGCCCGCGGATGTACCGCGAGCATGTCTTTCTCACCACAGTGTGAATTTCTGCATCAAATCAAGTGTGCCTGCCTAGCAGCTGCCTGGGGATTAGGGAGCTGAAGGATGGACACTCGCAGGGAAATGAAAAGCATGGTTTTGGAGCTTGCAAGGCTGTGATGAAGGGAGCATGGGTTTCTTGAGATCAGTGGGCAGGTCAGAGAGAGGTGTGAAACGAGAGAGAGTGGAAAGGGGAAGTCTCAGAAGACACAGTTCACATCAACTCAATTTGACCTACTTAACACTTCTGCTTGGGTGCCACCTAACTGGAAAAGAAATGCTGATATTCACTCAAATGATGTAGAAGTGAGGGAAACTGGATGGGTTTGGCCAATAGAAGTGACTGCCTTTTTTCTCCTGCTAGAAATTCTGTGCACAATCCATTCTGTGGAGTACAAGGACCTTTACTAACAAATAGGCATTCCATCCAGCTTGCAAACTTGGAGTTGCGGGGGGCTCCAGTGCTCCCTCCCAAGATACAGATTCTTCTGCTCACTCCTCGTTTCCAGCACACCCCTGGCACTTTCTCAGCCCTGAGCCTTTACTTTTGCTGTTCTTGTAGTAAGGATTGCCCTTCTCTGGCTTCTACCCATCCTTCGAGGCCAGCTTAATGGCATCCTTTCTCTTTAGCTTTTCTTGATACATTCATTCGTTCATTCATTCCTTCAACAAATGTTTTTTGAGTGCCTACTATGTGCAAGCACTCTTCTAGGTGATGAAGTCCAGCAGTAAACAAAACAGACTCTGTCCTTACCTTTATGGAGCATATATTCTGGTAGTCAGCACCCCTCTCCCCAAGACAAGAGTAATCACACCACCCCCCATGGTCACATGTCTTTACTGCAGTGGTCATCATATGGTCTTAGAAGGGACTGGTGTCTGGTCCTCCCAATCTCCTTAGTGAAGGACCCCATGCCAAGCCCCAGAGGCAGCCCTTGATTTCTTTATACAAGGAACTCAGGAGAGCAAATCTGGTAGGAAAGGCAGAGGCGAGGGGTCTTTTTTCTTTCTTTTTTTTTTTTTTTAACATATTTTAGTTATTTACTTGTCAGAGAGCATAAGCAGGGGGAGCAGCAGGCAGAGGGAGAAGCAGACTCCCCGCTGAGCAAGGAGCCAGATGTGGGGCTCTGTCCCAGGACCCTGGGATCATGACCTGAGCCGAAGGCAGATGCTTAACTGACGGAGCCACCCGGGAGTCCCAGAGGCGAGGGGGTCTCATATGCAAACTCATATGCAAAACTTGTATGCATAGCATGTGTGCTATTTTTACTCAGCCTTAGGATTGTGTAAGGGATCACTAAAGCAATTTAGGGAATTTATCCTAAAGTTTTGTTGGCCCGGTAGACACACTGTTATCTCTTGGAGTATGTTTATTTGGGATGGCTTTGGGGGGTGATGGATTTAGGAGAGCTAAAGTTCCCCTCAAGCGATTCCTTGGAGCCACCCCAATCTGGCCCATAGTTGGTGCCTAGGACCTGGTGGAATTGTTGCTGAAAGGGCAGGAAAGTGTAATATGGACCCAGCCATCTGATCCCAAGGCTGGGCACTGTGTGGGTGTGAAGGACACTTGGGACTCCAGTGAGCTGGTGTGAGCTCGGATTACGGTTGGCAGAGGCCGTCTGAAGGAGCTGCTCCCTGGTGCATAATTCACTGCTCACTCCTCCTCCGAGGAGTCCTGGGGATGAAGCCAGGAGGGACGCAGCTGCCCCTGGAGGAAGCAGGGTGACATCCTATATACTTGAAAAGAAAACTGAAAGTGCCTTTCTTTACAAGAAACTATTGTGTTTTCCTCTTTTTTCATAACCCACAGGTATGACAGAGTTCCTCTGGTCCAGAGCTGTGGGTGAAATAGGGGGGAGTGGGGGGAGGCGGGGGCCGAGAGGTATGAAGGGAATTTGGATTGTTCCGTGGTGCGTGTTCTTTGTCTAATTCAGGGAAGGTGTCAGCCTGCTGGAGCCCACCCCGAGGAGCCCCGTGCTATATGATACGAGTCCTGGTGATAGGAACCTCTCTTCTGGCTGTTAAAGTGCATTCCTGTGTAGATGTGGAAAGAGAGAAAGCATGCTGGAGCCGAGCTAGGATAGGAATGTGAGTATTTCCTTAATTGGACACGAGAGCCTTGAACTGGTTCCAGTTTTGGTGTTTTCTTTCAAGAGCCTGGATCCTAAGGATTCCATAGAGTTTTCGTTCTCTAAAAATCCCTTTGGTTCAAAGGCCCCTTGGTAGAAATAAAGAAAAAGCCAGGGCTGAATCTCTTTGATATTTGGGAAGGCAAGGGTTTGTGGGCTGCCAGGTCCCAGGCTTCTTTTGGGGGTGAGTGGGTTCTGGGTGTGAAGAAGGAGGCCCCTCCTAAGATGGCACAGGGCAAGAGTACCCACAGGCTTTATGTCGGGCCTCAGAGCCTGGATGATAGGATGCAAAGTGCTTTCCCCTTGAGCATTTATAGAAGCAATTTCTCTTAGCCTTATTAGAGTTCCGAGAGCTCAAAAGATTCCTATTGCCCGCTTTACTGCTTTAGGAGTCTGGGACACAGAGAAGCCATGCCTGAGAACTTACAGCAAAGTAAGTCAAAGGCTAGAGGATTTTGTCTGGTGGGTTTGGTGGTTTCATGTGAGGACTAGTCCCCTGACAGCTGACGTGGGAAAGCATGCCCACACTCAGGTCGGGCGTTCATCGTGTGTCCAGCACCCAGCTGGACACTTGCTGAGAGGCACCAAAGACTGGAGGAACTTGTAGGGGGTGAGGGGTGATGGGGGGATGCTGGAACCACAGCAGGACCCACTGGGCAGAGCTTCACTACTTGCCTCTCATGACTGCTCCCCCCCTCCCCCCAGTGCTGGAAACTTCAGTCAAGGGACTCCAGGGGAAAATGGGGCAGTCCTTGCCTGAAATGAGTGAAAAACCAAAGCAGATGCAAGCAACTCTGCTGAACCCCATCTTTTCCCCCAAAACACCTTAAAAACAAGCCCTGCGTCTGCTCAGTGCTTTCCAGCTTACCAAGTGTTTTCATAACACGATCTCATTTCATCCTCACATCAACCCACACACATTCTTGCCTTTCAGATTTTTTATGTACTCAAATGAGTTTCACTGAAAAACTTGGCTAAAAACTCCCCTTCTTCTACTCAGTTTTTTTTTTTAAACCCCAAGCCTTTGACTGATATCTTTAAGAAGCTCCCAGATTCCCAGGATGGGAAATTTATTTATTCTGCCAGCCCTACCCCACCAGATGGACTCTAGTAGTCCTGATCTTTGCTATTAGAACTAACATTTTTTTATAGATTTTTTAAAAATGTTTTATTTATTTATTCATGAGAGTCAGAGAGAGAGAGAGAGAGGCAGAGGCAGAGGGAGAAGAAGGCTCCCCGCCTAGCAGGGAGCCCGATGCGGGACTCGATCCCAGGACCCTGGGATCATGACGCGAGCTGAGGCAGACGCTCAACCATCTGAGCCACCCAGGTGCCCCTGGAACTAACATTTTTAAAAAAGATTTATTTATTTGAGAGAGAGAGAGAGTGAGCAGGGAGAGGGGAGGAGGGAGAGGGAGAGAAGCAGACTCCCTGCTGAGCATGGAGCCCGGTAGTGGTGATGATGATGATGATGACAACGAGGACGGTGACAACACGGGGGTGGGGTGGGGTGGGGTGGGGTGGGGGGGTCTGGGGTGGAGTGGGGGGTGGGGCTCAATCTCACAACCCTGAGATCATGACTTGAGCCGAATCAAGAGTTGGGTGCTTAACCGACTGAGCCACCCAGGTGCTCCCGGAACTAACATTTTATATTCAATTTGTAGCTTATCTGTTAAAACAAATAAAGCCACAAAGGCCAGAATAAGTGTAGTATCATGGGGAAAACATAGACTTTAGAACCAACAAGGCCCAGAGTCAAATTCTGGTTCAGCCAGAACTGTGTGGCCATGGCCCAGTTACTTGACCTGTCAGAGCCTCTCTTTCTTCATCTGACAAATGGGATAATAGTGCCTATGTCTTAAAGTTGTCGTGAGGCGTAAACATGCTAGCAGACACAAGTGCACCTTAGCCAACATCTACTTTGTGAAGTCCCTTAGAGCTGAACAAAGCACCAGCTTCATCACTACGAGGCAGATTAAAAGCAATACTGTCTTTGCAAGGCAGGAGGGAGATAAATCATGGAAATACATTGCTAAAGGAATTTAGATGGAGACTTTTTTACTCAATGAGTAATTAGCTACATGGCCTGCATACCTGCACAATGATGCCATGGGTAAGTCAGTACCTTTATTCTTTTTTTAATTCTTATTTTTAGGTGCGAGGGAGAAGGAGCTGGGAAACTGGATTTAGGCAATGTTGGAAAGCAAGGCAGTTCCGATTACACTTTGATTTTTATTGAAGCAGAATTGCAAATGGACTCTTGAGTCCCTGAAGACAAAGGTGGCAGAGGGAGGGAGTGCAGAGGCCTGTTTAGTTCACTGAGCGGCACATAGTAGATGCTCAGGAAATGCCAGTGGTGGGCTGACAGGGTTGGGAGAGTCCAGATCGTGTGTTTGACTTCTGCTGCTGACTTCTTGGCAGAGGCATAGTGTTGTAGTGGAAAGAACATTTGCCCAGTGGTCTGAAGGCCTGCGTTCAGGTTCCATCTACACCATTTAATAGCCTTGGACATGCCATTTAATCTCTTAGGTGTCTTCTCACCTGTAAACTGAGGAGCCTGGACTCGGTGATTTGGAAGGTCTCTTTCAGCCCTAAGATTCTGGGCCTCCATGTTAACTTTATTCACTGGTGTTTCTGTTTCTTTATTTGAAGGCAGTAGGGATAGAAACCTATCTTATAGGATATTGGTAAGCCGTGGTCAGTCTGCATGTTCAGATACCCTGTGTCTTTACAGATATGATCAGAGCAATGTAGCAGAGTAGCTGTGTGATCTTCGGCAAGTGCCCTAATTTCAGACTCGGTTTGCACACTCTAGACTAGGGACTGTATATTGTGCTATGGTAATCTTATTACGTTCTTTTGAAAGCTGAGATCATGAAAATGCTTTAAAAAATGGCAGGGCACTACATAAAGTATTATGATTGAGAAATGGTGTAGTTGTTATAGTGACACCAAAGTTTAGCCCCATGCCTCCCATATTTTCATATGAATGAATGTGTCACCATGGTTTCCGAGGGGAAACAGAAAGTGTAGATTTGGAGTTCTAACCCAACGCTTGCTTTCCACTCCAACTGACTGACAAGAGGTAAGTTTCACTTAAAATGGGCATTAATATGAAGTTTCCTCAAGAACAGGCATCAGGGAGTTACCTCAAGGTTCTCCAATGGGGGAGATTTTTCAGGAGGCCGGACATCTGCTGGTGGAGACCTTCCATCCCACCCTCTTCAAAATGAGGCCATTTTGACACTTGAAGGGTGTGTGTGTTGCAGGGGGCCGGGGGTAGCTTTCTGAGTCTAAAAGGTTTCACAAGCGATAATCACAAATATGTAATGCTGGGCTGTTGGTATGTAAAAATGGTGAGTCAGTCTTTCATCCCAGGCCTTGCCAGGGATTGCTACTGGGGAGAAATGGCAGAGGACATGAGTCCTGCTCTCCCAGGGCCGACCTCAGTCGCAGGATGGAAATCAGCTCTCCAAACACTGGCTTCTCCTTTGACTATGTAGATGACAACATGTCCCACCCAGTCTTTGAGAAGCTTCTCCACCCTATGCAAAAGGCACAAACAGCCCCCTCTGTTAGCAGTAATCCCATACTGGAGCATCTCCCCTTAGGACCTATCCACAGAAGCATCGACCTCCATCAGTGCACTATCTCCAGAGGAGGAGCATGGAGGTGGTACTTGGCAGCATGAATCAATTTCTGATTTATCTTATGGGGTGGGGTGGGGGTGAGCAGAAGCTCCTGAATTTCTCAGGTTGGAAGGAACAACTGGGAGGGGGAGGCAGGGAGTGAGGGGTTGTCTTGAAGCTGTGTTTTCATAGGAAGTACACTATTACTCAGGTCGTATATATGAATGACCCAAAATAGCAAAGTTGTTTTTACTTAATTCCCATGGTTATTTTTATTTGGGTTAGCTTGGGAGGGCTGATGAAAATTATGAGGTCCTCCTCATGGTCCTGCCACTGTTAAGCCCTCACCATTAATCCTATTATCTTTCACCTGAGATAAGCTTATGTATTTCCACTTCTAAATGTATATATGGATTCAATACATTCACTACCGTGGAAAGAGCTGACTGACTTCAAAGCACATTTAATTTTGCCAAGTTTTTGAAAGCTCCCCCTTCCTCTTCTGCACACACACACTTCCTCAATCCGCAGTACACATATAGATCAGGGTTATAAAGCCATTTTACAGGAGTTTGTGAAGCAGAGGTGTGAAGCAACGCGCTCCAGCCACAGAGGGGCAGACTCCCGTCCTGGCTCTGGGGGCTGAGAAGCCTGACCACCTGGGCAGACCCCTGGAGTTGTAATTCCTGGGCAGTGTGGGAGGGGTTTGGCCGAAGCTCTTTGTTTCTTCCCGTTGCAGCAGATCCGGAGCCAAGGCTAGTGTGGTGTGCTTGTGCGGTGCCCACCCGCACCCCCTGCCCCGCGCCGCCGTTGTGTAGGTGTCCAGTGGAAAAACCCTACGACGACACCACATCCTTTCTCACACAAATAAAATCCTCCACGGATCTGCGGGCTGCAGACCAGCCCCTTGCAAGCTAACGCGAATCCCCATGGGCACTGGGTCTCCCCAGCTTCGCGCCCCCTCCCTGCTTTCCACCGCCTCTTTTTTTTAGTGATGCTCCCATTTCCACGCAGCTTGCCGGAGATGGAAGGGACGCGCCTCGGGCGCAGCGATCGAGGTGTCACGGGCGAGGCCTAGTTTGGGGGATGAACGCTGAGAGGAGTCCCGAGTTATGGGGTTGGGAACTGCGAGAAGGTGCAGAGGAGGGCGCCGGCGCCAGGCATCCAGGGTCGAGCGATGGCGCCCTCCTACCGCGCAGCACGGCAGCCGAGCGGTCACGTCCGGAGCGGGTCCAGCGCCCTCCTCAAGCCCACGATCCCCCGCCCCGAGTGCCCAGGGGTGTGTGCAAGAAGGGGGCCGCGGACACGGGCGGGTTTGTTGTCAGGAAGAGGCGTTGACATTGAACTGGTGCGTGCGTGTGTGCGCGCGCGCGCGTGTCCACGCGCGTGTCTGCGTGTGTGAGTCTTCGGGAGGAAGCCCGGCTGGAAGCAAACCACAGCCTTCGGGGAGCTGAGCCGAGCGCGCCCCCGAGCCGCCGCCCGCAGGAGCTGCGAGCGCTGAAGCCATTCATGATTTTGGTGACGTTATTCCAGGAGTGGGCGAGAGGGGGGCGGGGCCTCCCGCGGACGAGCCCCGCCCCCGCCCCTATAAATACAGCTTCCCGGGCTCTTTGTGGGGCCGCGGGCTCGGTGGGGAACCGAGAGCTCCGTGTGCTCTGCCGACGCAGCTGGCAGCGGGGCTGTCTCCGGAAGGCGGACCGGCGAACGCCTAGTGCCCGCACTCCGCCGCCTGCCGCGCCAGTCTGCGCCCCTGACATCCTTATTCGGGACGCGGTGGCCGTTTTTAAATCACAAGGGCGTGGGTCAGCCTCCCCTCGGACTTCATGTCTGTGTATTTCCCCATTCACTGGTGAGTATCCTGCGCCCTCGGCGGGCAACCGTATCGCGGCCATGGCTGCGGGGCCCGGGCGCCCGCTCCTGCGGGCTCGGGTGCGAGGGCAGCAGGCTGCGCGGGCGCCGACACTCACCCGCCGCCCCAGCCCGTGCCGGAGTCAACGTCAAGGTTGCAAAGGTGGGGGTGGGGGCTGGTGGTGCCGAGAGCATCCAGACAAAGGGAGTGAACTCGAAGCCCTCACTTAAGTGACGGCTGGGAGGGTGTGTATGTGCTGGTGGTGGGGTGGGGGGAGAACCAGGGATCAAGCCTGAATCCCGCTAATAGAACCCCCAATGCGGAGGGCTGCAGGAGGCACGCGCCCCGGCTGGCGCAGGGGGCTCCTGCTCTGCCCCGGCCCCTCCCCTTTTTCTTTTTGTTTGCATGCAAGTCTCGGCGTCGAGGCCGGCGGCAGCGGGGCTGAGCTGGTGCAGCGGCAGCTTTTGCAGAGCTTCGAGGGGTGGGGAAAAACGCTCTCCCCACACGGAACCCGATGAAAGCCACAAGCAGCAGCACAAACACACGCTGCGCCCTCTCGATCTCATTCCTCCTCAAAACCCGATGCGCCTTTGTGGGGGCCCGGGCTGGGGCCGGGGAGCCGCTCTCACCCGCGGGGCTGGAAGAAGCCGGGGCCGGGCCGGGGGGCGGAGGACGTTCGCACGGACCCGGGACCTGGGCCGGGAGGGATGCGCCGCGGGCGCCGCGCTGGTTGCGGAGCGAGGCCCCCGGCTGCGCCGGCTGCCGCTTCCTTCCTGCGCCCGGGAAGAGGAGGAGCGGCCGCGGGGGAGCATTGACGGCGCGGGAGGGCGCCCTCAGGTGCGGGCGCGGCGGGCCGGACCCGCGGGTTCCAACTGCGCGCTGTCTTGCTCAGCCCACGAACCGGGAAGTTCCTGCTTCTCGCTTCAACTTTTGAGGCCCGCGCCGCAGCCCGGAGCGAGGAGCGAGCGCCCCTACACCAGGCGAAGAGCCTGGCGAGAGCCCCGTGGGCCCGTTTCTTTGGGGGTCGGCGGCAGCCTTTACAGGACCCGGGATGAATCCTCCTTTGGAGTCCCCTCCCCCCTCCCTTCCTGACCCTAACTCTTGCCCGGAAGCCCAGCATCTTCTGTCTCTCCTCCCCCACCCAGGCTCTGTTTAGAGAAATGAACTCTCAGAACAAAGTAAAAATTCCCCCACCCGTGAGGCTTGCGTACCACCTCCTTAGGGGCGCCGCTCGCCTCCCACCTCCCTGGTGTGTGAGCAGCCAGGTGCCATGTGGGTGAGACTTCGAAGGTTGCTGGAGGCTTTGTGCCCCTGGCCACTCAAAACTTGCCAAGGTGGGTGTTAGGGCCCATCAGGGTTATTATCCCCTGAGAAATTAAGGGAAATAAAATAATTGGGAATTATTTTATAGTTGATTAGCAGGTCATAGCTTGCAACGGTTTTTCCACCCCAGAGATGAGCCATTTAGCGTTAAGTGTGGTATATGCATTATTAGCATCATGGTAAGAAACAGGGCACCTGTGGCTCAGAGAGGTTATATTACTTGTTCCAGATCACACAGCTCTTGAGTGGCAGAGCCTGGACCAGACCTAATGCTTCTGTTTCCAAATCCAATGCTGTTTCTACTCTGTGTAGTAATGATGAAATGAAGAAGAATCTAAGGAAACCCCTGTTTCCTTAGATGTAGTCCCTTTAAAGCCTTGCCGACATTTCTTTCTTTCTTTTGTAACTGTGTAAAGGCATGATGATGAAAATATTGGGTGTTGTGTAGGGAGTGCACTGACTGGTATGTACTATTTGGCATTATGCACTCGGGACCCTGTATGTGCCCGTGGTTTGAGTGAGGATAATGGAACGTTTGTATCCTGCTTACAGAGTACAAAGCACTTTCACATGTCAGCCATTGGTGGGCCAGCTTGGCCCCTCTGGAAATTTCCTTTGCAATCAGAGTCCGGGCATCCTTAAGGCTTTTAATCCAGGGGATGTTTTTCAAGCTGTGAGCTTGCAGCTGCTGTGTAGAGAAGGGGGTTGGATGGCAGATGTGAAGCCTGCAGAAAGCTGGCCCCTTGGGGCTTTAAGTGGGACATTTTGCAAAAAGGAACACCAGAGAGAGAGGAAGAGAGAGAGGAATTTGGGAAGGCGGCATTATTGGACTTGGTTTCCCTGAGGTTGACTCGTTATCATTATGTAATAATAATATGCAGTTCCCCTAGAGATGGGTTGAATTGGTTTTAATATAGGCAGATGGACTCAGCTACCTACTGTTTGGGTTTTTTTCTAGTTCTGTCACTATCACAAAGAAAATCCAGAGTGCTCTGTGCCAGTGGGGACTTGTACAGGAGAGGAGGAAAGAGAGGTTTGCCAGAGCGGTTTTCAGGCATTTTCAGGGCTTTGTTGGCTGAGGCTGAGGGCCCTGATGCCCTGGGCTTATAAGGCACTTCCTCAGGGTGTGAGCTTGTTTTTCTATGAGTTCTGTTTTGAACACCTCTCATCCTGCCTCCAGACAGTCCCCTGATCTAAAAGCAGAAAGCACCAAGGATAGGAATGTGAAAGTGCGTGTGTTTGTTGACTTTTGGTCTGGGTTTCTTGGCAGCCCCGACTATTTGCGATCTGCCGAGATGACTGAAGTGATGATGAACACCCCATCCATGGAGGAGATTGGCCTCAACCCCCGAAAGGATGGCCTGTCCTATCAGGTGAGTTCCGTCCTGGGTTCCTTCTGGCTCTTCGGAGCCTAGTGACTTTTTTTGGGGTTGGAGGCAGATGTGGTTCTGCATCCCAGTGCCACTTGGAACAGCTATGTGACCTTGGGAAAGTCCCCTCATGCCAGTAAGCCTCAGTTTCTTCATCTGTAAAATGGGGCAACAATAGTCCTTACCTCAGAGGATTGTGGTAAAGATTCAACTTGATGAGATGCTGGGTAGAAGGCATTCATGGTGCCCGGGACACAGTAAGGGTTCAGTAGGCATGAGCCGATGTCATTCCTTAGTCATCCCGGCTGCTGTGGACTTGCACATTCGCAGCAACAAGGGGGAGATGTGATTTGTGCCGTCAGTTCAGACCAGCACTTGCCTTCATGGCCGTGCCTTGGCTGGAGAAACATCACCGTGAAGGGTAGCTTATGGGGAAAGGTGATCTGGTGGAGGAACATCTGTGTCAAATGCTGCCTTCTTCCTCAGGTGGATGGTCGACCCACTGAGGCCACCAGAGTTAATGTTCAAAGTACTTAGAATTGAGGAGACCTTTCCCCAAAGGCAAGCTATCAGATTTCTGGCGTCTAGATTAGAGATCATCCTGCATGATGGATGCTAAATACATGAAGACCTCAAGTGTGACCTTCAGATTCCTAACACAGTGCTCTGCACTCTGCTATGCACTCACCTGCTGCCCCCATCGGGCTACACAGCAGCTTGATATCTCTGGGGGTGTGAACTGGAGAGTTCCGAGGTTATTACTGTGGGAGAGGAAGGAGTCTATTTTTCAGGGAAGACCTTGGAGCTGGGGAAATTGTGTACAAACGGTGTGTGGCCTGGGGAAGACGAATGGGGTGTGGTGGGCCCATTCAGCAGATACGAACTGAATGTCTGCTGTGAGCCATGCGCTTTACAAATGTTACTCATTTACTCTTGACCATAGCTCTGAGGTGGGAGTTCTTGCTCTGTTTCACAGACAAAGAAACAGGCTCAGACTGTAGTAGACCCAAATTCCAAAGCCTTGCTCTTCTGATATGTCATGGGTCTGTACCTGGAGCGGGTTCTTGCTTAGAATCTAGACTTGCTCTGGCTAGTCATTCTGTAGAATCATTCCAGGGCATTTATTTTGTAAAGGAAGAAACAAATAGGGAGCTGCGGGCATGTGATGGGGAAGGGGTTGATCAAAGAGCCGAGATGAAAGCTGAGTTCATGTAAGGTAACTTGGTAGGTGACAGCAGAGTCACCTCAGACTGGGAGGCTCAAGAAGGCCCCTCTGTTCGGTGTCAGGGTCTGGCCAAGCCCCTTTAGCTGGCTGGAAAGAAGTATTCATGTAGCCTAAGGAGATGAAGGAAATGAGGGGGATACCCTTTCCTGGTTGGTTTTCTACGCTCCACCCCCAGAGTGGGTCTGAGAGAGACCATCGAAGGCCCCACAGCCTGTGGGAGGGTAGAAGTTTCCTGGCCCCACAGCAAGGGTGTTTTTGGATACCAGTTTCCAAGCCACTGAATCAGACTGAATCTCTTTGTGGTTACAGGTGAGATTTTCTCTCAGTTCTGGGGCGTTCCATCACAGAACCCTTCCAAACACAGTTGTTAGTGCATCTTGTGTGTGCTTTTTACATTCTTTTGAACATGTCCCAGGATCAAGGGGCCACATCCTATAGGGCTGTTTTCTCCATCTTCGGGCCACCCTGCCCGAGTGAGGGCCAGGACAGGTGAAGGGGGCGGAAGGGGCTGCAGCGTGGGGGGAGGAAGGCTGACTTGGGGTTGCAGTGGCCGGTGGAAAATCAGATCGCCTCTGGGCTCCCAAGATGTCATGATGCCGCCTGATGAAAGAGCCCTAACTTTCTCCTAGTAGTGCTGGCCTGGGAGCCCAGTTTCCACGGCCCCTCAGGAAATCTGTTCCTGCTGCTCGGGTGGGGGCTACTGTCCACTTCCAAAATATCTTACCTAGAACTTCAAAGCACTCTTGTCACCAGATTTCAGAAAGGTCCTCTGGTTGCCTGACGAAGAGAAAGGGGAGAGCATCATTTTTCCTGGGCACTTGGCTGTGTGCACTTGCTGCGGTGGGCACTCTGCAGAGGGCCCAGGGCTCCCATGGGAAAGCAACATGGGCATAATACCTGGAATACAGGCAGTCTGGGGCAGCGACACAAAGCCATGGTCAGTCCAGGTACGGATGGCCACAAGAAGGCTTGGCCGGTCAGACTGGGGCTGGGCCCTGAGAGAATATTAGGACTGGGAGAGAGCACCTCCATCTCTAATCTAATTTTGTTACACACCCAGATACCCCCCTGGCTTGCCCCCATTTATACCAGCTGCTGGGCTCTGCAGCCAGCTGATCTGACAATTGTCATATGACCAATATCCTCTGGGCCCACTCAGAGCTAGTGTCATGCAATTAAACACATTCCCACCAGAGCTCTGGGGACTGGCCGGGACGGCACTGGCCGAAGCCCATCCGCTGTGCATGCTCGGGCTGGGCTCAAATCTGGGGTGGGACATCTCAGAACTCGGTTCTTGGCATCCTTCCTGAGGGTAATAATAGTACATGGCTTTTACCAGGCCCTGCTTTTCCAAGGAACTGAAAGTGGGAAGGAGACATCAATCCCGACTTGGCAGATGAAATAGAATCTCAGTCTTGTGATTTGACCTTGAGACAAGGTCGTAAAATAGATAGGCACGCTGAACTTAGTCAATCATTCCCCCACCTTCCAGACCTACCCAAGAATGAAGCTTTCCTAATTTCTCTGCCCCAGATGTGACCTTTCTTCTTTCAACACCTGTGCATTTGTGCTCTGAAGTGATGCTGCCCTGCGCTTTGAGGATATGGGTCCTGCCCAAGTCTCTGAGGGCAGAGGATGCCTTCTTTCCCTCTTTGTGCCCATCAGCCTCCCCAGCCCAAGATGCATGCTGGCTCTAGGCCTTTCCAGAACAGGTGCCAAGTGAATGGTGATTGTTTCGGTGAGGTTGAGTCTCCTGATCCAAAAGCTGGCCATCTTCACTTCTACTTTAGGGTTTTTGAAGGGTCTCCTCTGCTCAGGCCTACCAAGGCTTTGGATAAATATCTTTATCCCCTGGAAAATTCAGGTAAGCCCTACCTTTCATGCTTAGGAGTTAGTGTCGTTTTGTGAGCATCTATAAAAATCAACAGAGCCAGTGCCTTGTTTCATCTTAACATTTATTCAGAGAGTCAGCTCGATATGGGAACTCCTTGTTTGCACACGCACTTGGCATGAATTATGGCACCTTGCTGGGTGGGTGAGTAAACGGTTACCCGAAAGTCTGAATACATTCTGGGCAGGCTGCGGGGAACGGCCGGTTCACTGGGGCTGAGTGAGCCATGAGGATATTTAGGTCCCTGATGACTTCGGCTGCCTCCCCTTACTGCATTCGTGGGCCTCCCACGGTGCCCCCACCTGTGGCACTGGACAGCTGCCACCTACACCTTCTTACTTCAACTCAAGGAAGCAGGTCGGCAGCCGCCTTGCGGGGCCCTTCATTGGCTGCAGGGGCTCTAAGTATGTAGCATTTTGGAATGCCTCTCTGATGGGGTCTTCTTTCATGCTGCAGCTGACCCGGCCTGGGTCCTGCATGGGGAAGGGTCCTTCGCCTTTGTCTGTAGACACTGGCCTTGCCCTGACCCAAGGGCTCTTGGCATTCTGGCCTTGCTACCTGCCTTGCCCCCAGCACGGCCTGGGGAGCCTTCTGCAATCTTACCACCCTCGCTAAGTTCTAGATAGAGGTATGGCTCCTTGGTTTTCATTCAAAATTGCCCCTTCTCAAGCATCGGGACCAAGATCTGATAGCTCTGTCCTCCCCAAGTCTCTTTAAATTCCTCTCTGATCAGCTTGCGTGTCTCTGACTGGCTGCCCCTTGAATTCCCTATGCTGTGCTTGGTCACAGACTCCTACCACCTGACATCCATCCCCAGTCCGACAGGCAGCGTGCTCCCCTCAGGGAAGCCAGGGAGGATGCACTATAAACCAGAAGGAGCTCACTCTTCACACACCACAGTCTTCTGTGTCCTGTGCCTTCCCTTTGATCCACAGAGCTCAGGACTTCCCTGCATCCTCCCCTTCGTTTCCTAATACCGGAGGGAGGGAGAGCCTGGCTTTTGCACCCTAGGGAGGAGGGAGAGTTGAGGAGGGGGTGCTGACCTCTTGCCACAGTTCTGTCATTTGCTTCTTGTAGTCTGAAAGCCTGAGTGGTAGCTCGGCATTCAGGACGGAGGTAAAGCACTAGGCTGGCTGAGAGCTCGCTCGCCTCTCCCTGGACGGGGATCTCTCAGGCTCCTCTGTCTACCAGGCCCAACAGCAGCAGACTCTCTCCACCCGCCTCCTGCTGCTTCCCTTTATCAGAAGCAGCAAATCCTGTCTCAGTGAACAGGCTCAGGTTAATCTCTAAGTCAGGCAGCGGTTCAGAAACCCTCTGTGTGGAGCCTTTCTTTAGGAAGACCCCCTGAGCCTGGCTCCGCTGTGTGTTCCCACCTGTCCAAATGCACGTATTGAAGTAAATACCTGATGGGTGGAGCTTCCCCTGGTTCAAGCTCCTCATCATCCCTGCCTCCATCCCCCACAAGCCTTGCTCAGGGGGCCGTTACAGGTGGAACCCATCCACCGCCTCTGTCTCTTCCTCCTCGTGGTAACCCCCAGTTGTGGTACCCCACATGTTCTCAAGAGTTTTGGAGGCCCTGCTGCATGGCCTCACGGAAGTCCCATGGTCCCTAGGAAATCATCTTTCACAACACCAGACTTAAAAAGCCTCAGTTGTCCCTGGAGGGAAATAAAGCTAAAATTGCAGAGCATTTGGCAGGACACGTCCAGCTATGGACACGACATGTTACTGGAATCACAGCAAGTTTTCTTTCCCCTCTCCCCACCCCCTCCACTCCGCTCCCTCCTTGGTACAACTCATGATAATGTGAGGCAAAACAGGCAGTTCGGGCCGCCTGGGGCCAAGGCCCAAGCAGCACCTCGTTTCTGGGTGGGTTTGTGTGACACACACTGCCTCTTTTTGAATCAGTGCCTACCTTGTTCAGATCAGCTCTACTTTGTATGAGGGAGCTGGCACCTTCCTTCTTAGGCCCAAAGCCTTGACACAAACATCGTGTTCACTGTTTTGGAATGCCCCCGGGGGTGAGGGCCTGCAGAAGGCTGGAATCATCCCCCCGGGTCCCCCCTCCCCTCCCCCCAGCACACACACTGTGGTCACAGCAGTGAGTCTGTCACACGGCCAGGGAGAAAACAAGCTTTCTTCACTCTCCTGGCCACCGTGTTGCACGCTAGAACCGAGCAGCCCAGCCTTCTCTCAAAGGGCCTGTGTGAGGCCTGACGCCTCTCCACGGGTGGTGTGTTCCTCACTGCCCTGAGCCAGGGGCTGTGTCTTAGGCTGCTCTCTGTCCCTGCGGTGCAGGCCCCCGCGGCCTGCACAGAGCGGCGCAAGGAGCCTGGGGTGATCCATTGGCCCCTTCCCCTCTCCCTTTCCTGCACGGAGAACTATCCCTCTGCCGTGGCCATCCCACAGCAGAGATTTTTATAGGATCAGCATCTTCTTGACATCAGCCCAGTCTTCCAAGTTGAATAGAAAGGAGGATTGTACCATTGGGGAAAGGGTTGAGTTTGGGTGGTGAATCTTGTGACTGGAGCCAAGAGCTATTCCTGGGTGTCTAGTGAATGTCCTGAAATGATCTTTCAGGTCCAAGTCCTGAAATAATCCTCGGAGGATATGAAAACAGACCCTCATTCACATGGGGCTCAGAGTTGTCAGGCCTTCACTCCTTTCCAGTCCAGAGGTGCTGGACCACCTCTGCTACCTCTGGCCTCACCACCTGCCCTTCTCTTGTCCCTGAGCCCACCTCAGGAGGATTCTTGATCAGATCCTGTGTCTGCTGCTTCATTTGTCGGCTGGGGGAGGCCCCTTATTGCACAGACCTGTCTTAGAAAAAAATTAAAATTTGCCAGAAGTTTCTCCAGACTATGGTGCAGCTAGCATTTTGAATTGAAGGGAAGTTTAGGAGCTCCTTTGGCCCCCTGACTGCTAGAATTAGCTGCCCTGCACTGTCAGAAGCTCCTTTTTGAGGTAAACTGTAGAGAAGAGGTACCCAAGCATTTAGCTGAGGCAGCATTGACTACTTGCTTCTCAGCCACACATTTTACTGGAGCCAGTGGGAAGGAAGGTTCTGGATCTCTCACCCGAAGTAGAATTGGCCTGAGTGCAAAGGGCCTTCACAAATCTCAGTTCAGAGGTGGTTGGCTTCTAGGTCTGACCTTATCCTAACTTGAATCTGAAGGTGGTTCCCAGACAGAATTAATAGTACACCTTGAACTTACCTCCTGCCTTTACTTTGTAGAACACTCGTCCACCCTGGATCTGAGAAGCATCCTTGGCTTTCTCTCCAATTCCTGAATGTGTTTTTCCAGACACAGCCCTGTGTACAAGCTCTAATGTAGTAGGTCACTATTAGCCCAAGGCGTGTGGGCAGCACTGAGCTCAGCCACTGATCTCTGTGGACAGAGCCCGAGGTGCCTGCTAAGACTCATATACACACACACACTTGCAGACACTCCCATGAACACCCACACACGCATGCACGTGCACACACGTACACACACACACTCACTTATGACCAAAGGGCAGCCGGTGGAATGTTAATAAGGGTTGTCTTAGATTGAGTGTTGAGATGATAGGAAACTTTTCTCTTCCTTTCCGCCCCCTCCAGTAATTTCATTTTTTCGCTGATAAAGTATGTATTTTATTGTTCTCATGCTTACTTCTCAAATTTTAAACGTAACCTCTGCCCATGATGGAATTTTAATTTTCTTTAACCTTTCTGTTTTCTAAATCACCATGATCTCGCCATGCCCACGTCACAGCTGTTCACGTTTTAGCATCTTTTCCTTTCTTTTCCAGCGTGCTTAATGTTTTCACATAGCCAAAATCACAGAGCTGTGTTCTGCTTCTTTTTACTTACCAGTGTGTAAAGTCATCGGCATCGCATCATGACAACTTACTTTAAAAATGCTTCAAAGCCAGCATTTTTAATAAGTGTACAATGTTAGATCCTAAAGTGATGACATGATTCTTTTTACCGTTCCCCAGTTGTTGAAAACTTTTAGATGATTATCCATTTTTCCTCTTCTAAATAATGTGATAATTTATATGTCAATCTTTATATATAATATATATAATCTTTTTATATCAATCTTTGTCCATAGTTGATACAATTTCCTCAGAGTCGAATCGTAGGACAGAGTTTCTAAGTCAAAAGTTAAGTGTGTGAGTTTGTGTGTCTGTGTGTGTGGGGGGCGTGGGTGGGTGTTATAACGATAAAGGTAATACTTATTCCTTTTAGAAATTTAGAATAATTTAAAACAAAAAAACCCCACCCATATTTCTGTCACTGAAACATTTTGGTTTGTTTACTTCTAGTATTTTTGTATGCATTTATGTTTAAAAAAATAAAATTGGGATAAATATGTGTATGCTCTAGTGAATTTTTTTTCGCTGACTATAATTTTGTGACTATGTCCATTTGTTTTTCTTTGTAAAAAGGCATTTCATTTTGTTACATGCCACTTATTACTGCTGAATGTTTAGGTTGTGGCATATTTTGTTCCTGCAAAGAACACTGCTCTGAACATCATTTTATATAAATATCTGCACAGACCTGATTTCTTTCCTTGGAATAAGTTCTTGGAAGTACAATTACTAATTCAAAGAGATTCAACATCATTAAGCCTCTTGATTATATATTACCTTAAAGACAGAAAACAAATAGAAAAGTTTAGCAAAATAGAAGCTCCTGGCATGGAGAGCTCTAGCACACAGAGTTTCAGGGGTGTAAAAGCTATCGACATGAGATCATGAAAGAGCTCTGTGGCTAGAGTCAGGAAGGTGTTTGGTTTATTTCAGAGTGTTTAGGAGATGTTGTACATCTTCTAGTTTGTTAATTGCTTATTTTGAGCAGAGATGATAACAACTAATGATGTTTAGGCAGCATTTAGCCAGCATTGCAAAATAGCTGGTGATCATGTTTTTGTCCCTTCGTGGGTATAATGACACACTCTGGATTACAGATGCATATCGGTCGGCGATTGCCCTACTTGTCTCCTTTATTCTATTAATGACATTGGAACACCATGTGACCTTGAGGAAGACCAGTGAAGTCACCTCCGCCTGGAGACCCATGAAGTTTGATGTAGTGCCCTAAGCCATCTTGCTCTCCGAGGTTCCAGATCTGGCTCGTGGACTGGTCATGGTTTAGAAATATGGCTTCCCTGGAATTCAGGATGGACTGGGCTCTTAGAAGTAGATCTGAGCATAATAGAAGTTTTGGGCCCAGAACTCAGGGGCCTTTTACCCAACAACTGTGCAAGCCTCAGTTTCTTTGCAACAAACAATCACTCCAAGCTAATGTTCCAGTAGGGTCCACAGACTCCTGGTGGTTTACAAAGTCAGTAATACTAGTTTTCCATCTCTGTAGTGACATAGAGTTTCATTTTTATATGTTTTAAACAAATGAATAAAGGAAAAAGATAATTGAGCCATACTATGGATGTGGACATGAAGGCGTAATTGCCATGGTATCCAACTTCCTGAGGTTGGCATCACTATTGTTATCATGAAGGAATTTCTTTTCTTCAACTCTGGTATCCTCTTAGATGAGAGCATTCTTAAAGATCAGCTAACACTAAGTCATGATTTCCATATTTCTTTGGTCATTTGCCCCTCACATGTGGCAGTTGCCCCTCATGCCCCTCACATGAAGCATGAGGATCCTTCCTGGCTGTTTTCCTTGGCAGCCTAAGATTAGAGGTTCTCATGCCAAATTACTTCTTAATGATGCTCCATGTATATACTACTTAATGTTTTAACAGAGTGTTAAAACCAGAGGACAGCTGCCCCTGGGGTTCCCAGAAACTTTCCAAGGGATGTGACAGCAGCGAGCATTTTCGGGAAACCTAGTTCCACAATTTCGGCCTCCTTGTGTTGCTTTGCTAAAATCCCATTTCCTGAAGCTGGGCTTCCCCAGTTTCTTTGCCTACCTTCCTGTCAACCTTGCTTCTTGCCCTGCTGAGTCTTTTAAGGTGACTTCCTCAGGGTGTAGAAACCATAGGGGCACCAAACAAATGGGCCATTCAAAATGTTACTGCCTAGGAAGCTCCATAAATCCTGCCTATCTATCACATGGAGAAACCAATAAAAAAGATTACCTTTGTGTGTAACAATTACTTGTGGTATGTTGATTGATCAGTTACCTACATAGCTGCCAGGAGCCAATCCAGATTTGTTGTTGTTGGTAACAGGCCTTAGGGTCATTTGACATAAAAATACTAACTATCCATTTATATACATAAATATGTCTCTTTATTGCAGAGAAGTATGAAAAAAGCTAGTAACTAAAAACTTTAAAATTCTAATGAGCAGTAGGATGGAGATACAGTTTCAAGCAGAGAAAAGAATAAGATTTTAGAGCTTGTGTATGAGTTTATTTTTTATTTTTTTAAAGATTTTATTTATTAGAGAGAGAGCGAGCATGAGCGGGGGGCGGGGGGTGGGGGGGAAAGGCAGAGGCAGAGGGAGAAGCAGACTCCCCTTGGAGCAGGGAGCCAGACATGGGACTCCATCCCAGGACCCTGGGATCATGCCTGAACCAAAGGCAGATGCTTAACCAACTGAGCCACCCAGGCGCCCTGTGTGTGAGTTTTTTCATGGGTGATGGTTGATACCAAGTTGCTTTGGTATTTATAAGGCATTGGGTGCGTTTAAAAGAGTGGTATAAAAGTTCTATTTTAGAATGTTAATGTTTGTAATATATCAGAAGTTTTAGATGTCAATTTAAAAACATGTGGAAGGACACAGGGTTTTTCCAGATTCTTTTAGAGAGTAGACAAACGGGTGGACTCAAACTGGCACTAGGGCATCTCAGATGTGGGAGTGCACGTGACAGCGGGGTGGCATTGGGTCACTTAGGTGTTCTTTGGACATAATCAGGGACGTGAATTTCAGAACCGCTCAGCACATTGGGCTTATGGGCTACAAATCTGGATAACAACTGGTTTCTAATCTTGGCTTTGCTCCTACCTCTGTCACCTCAGGAAATTCACATCCCTTCTTTTTGGCCTCGATTTCCCCATCTATACGGGAGAGAGTGGATTCTATCATTTTTGTTAGAATGTTGTATAATGAGGTGAAATCCTCTATCCTGATCCTAGATCCACCCACTGGAGTTAAAAAAATCTGCTCTCTTTTCTTCATGTCAGCCTTCTAGCTGTTGAAGGCAACTTTATATTCCCCTCAGATCTTTCCCGGTCTTAAAACACACCTTCCGTCAACCTTGACTTAATGTGGTCATCCTCTGGAGGGTGTTTTTTTTCTCTAGGGCAGCAGTTCTGAAATGTTTTGATCTCAGCCCCTTTCACATTCTTTAAAAATTATTTGGGACCCCCAGAGATACTTGTTTATGTGGGTTATGTCTTTTGATATTAAAACGGAGTGTTTAAAATTTTCATGTTTTAATCCCCTTAAAATAACAGTAAAACCATTACATGTTAATACAAATAAGTTTTATTTTTTTAATTTATTTTTTATTTTTTTTAAAGATTTTATTTATTTATTTGACAGAGAGACACAGCGAGAGCAGGAACACAAGCAGGGGGAGTGGGAGAGGGAGAAGCAGGCTTCCCGCTGAGCAGGGAGCCCGATGAGGGGCTCGATCCCAGGACCCTGGGATCATGACCTGAACTGAAGGCGGGTGCTTAACGACTGAGCCACCCAGGCGCCCCTGAATAACAGTTTTTAATAAAGATAAGTATGTTTTCAAAACCAAACCCAAACCAAAGTTTAGTGAGAAGAAGAGCATTGTTTCACATTTTTTTTTGCAAATTTGTTTAGCTTAACAGAAAATGGCTAGACTCTCATATCTGCTTCTGCATTCAATTTGTTGCCATACATGTTGGTTGAAGTAAATGAAGACAATCTGGCCCATGCAAGATCTGTTAGAAAAGTTAAGAAAAGGAAGAAATATCTTCATAGCCTTATTCAGATATTTTTCTTTGCTATTTCACCAAAACTCAACAAGTGGTAGTTTCTTAAAGGTTAGCAGCAACGTGGAATCTGAGACCTTATCAATGAGGTTTTTGTGCTCTTCCATTCAAATCCAGCAGTCTGTCTGGCACTCCGAATATGTCTTTTGCCTATGTTTGGTTTTATAATGTGGTGCGTTGATCATTTGGAAAATACATGTTCACTGAGTAAGACATCTTCCAAATATGGACACATTGCATCATAAAACATCAGAAAGTCACATTTATTCATGTCTTTACCAGTCTCATTAGAAAGCCTTCAAGTGGGGCACCTGGGTGGCTCAGTCGATTAAACGTCTGCCTTCGGCTCAGGTCATGATCCCAGGGTCCTGGGATCGAGCCCCGCTCTGTGGGGAGCCTGCTTCTCCCTCTCCCTCTGCAGCTCCCCCGGCTTGTGTGTGCACTCTCTCTCTCTCTCTCTCTCTCTCTCTCTCTCTGTGTGTGTGTCAAATAAATAAAATCTTTTTTTTTAAAGATTTTATTTATTCATTTGCGAGAGAGACAGAGAGAGAACAAGCAGGGGGAGAGGCAGAGGGAGAGGGAGAAGCAGACTCCCTGCTGAGCAAGGAGCCCGATGCGGGACTCGATCCCAGGACCCTGGGATCATGACCTGAGCCGAAGGCAGACACTTAGCCATCTGAGCCACCCAGGCTCCCCTAAATAAATAAAATCTTAAAAAAAAAAAAAAAAAAAGAAAGCCTTCAAGTATTAGAGAGCGGACAAGTTTATGGTGGCTGATACGATTTATGCTTGAAAGTTTGATTTTTATCATTGGGAACAAATATTGTTAGTCATTTTCCACGAAGTGACGTGCTTGTTTTGTTCACTTTTGAGGACATGTCCCCCAAACACCCAAGTCAAAACAACCATGGTTTGTTGGGCAGTCACGTTTTCAAGTAAAAACGGTGTCCCACGGGAAAAGTGGCTAGTTCAGCTGACGACTCCCGTCACATGAGTGCTTTTTCTCGAGATGACCATGGGACTAAGAGATGCAGCAGAGTGCTGTCTGCTGGCTTTCTGCTTTATCACATACAACACTAAAACAACATGTAATTAAGAGTCAGTATTTAACAAAAATTCATTTTGACTACTTTATCAAGGATATTAGGTCCTTTTTTTTTTCTTTTTTTAATTGCGTGAGTCGGTAAAGAACGTAATGACCACAAGTAGAGTTTGCTGCTGCGGCATTCATTAATTCTTGCCAAGGGGCCAGCAATTTCCCCCACCAGTGCTGTGTGTGCCACAGTGCAAGTGTCAACACAGGGAGAAAGGCAAATGACATCTTTGTATTATTAAGAAAGTATTTTATCTCTGTGGGCACTTCTTCCGTGAGAGGAGCTTGGGATCTGAGCTTTGAGAAGCGCTGCTCTAGACCGAACAGGAAGACTATGTCTGATGAGAGGACAGCAGGGCCATCGCCTCCCTGTTAGTGTAGACAGCTTCTAGGAATACAGCCCTGTTCGTTTCAGTGTTGTAGCATCAATACTGTAGTTGTGACCAACTGAATTCTCCAGGCCTCTCTTCTAGCACCTACTATCAAGCAAGGATTCCTATTTGGGAGAGGGAAACAATGTTTTTAACTTAAAGAAAGGTGGGTCTATTAGCTGATGACCCCACTTTGGGACAAGGTGAGTTGGAGATGGCGGATGTCATCCATCATGGGAGGTGGGAAGGGGGAAGTGCCACTGTAGATTGGGGAATCCTCCGCCTGTGATGGACGGGTGAAGCCAGGAAGCTGAGTCTGAAGAGAAGCCTAGGATGACGCCTCGTCTAGGGAGGGCCCAGGGAAGATGAAGGTAGATGGGTCAGGTGAGCCAGGGCAGGGGCATAAGAATCAGGAGAGACCATGAAGCCTGAAGCAGGCCGGATGGCCTGGTGGGATGATGCAGAAGTGGTGATGAGTGAGAGCCGAGCAAAGGCCATGGGGCAGGGCTGTAAGGGAGTCCTCAGAGACTTGAAAGAGTTGTTTCCATGCAGGGATGTGTTTGGAGGCCCCATGGAAGGGGTCAGGAAGGGGATTCCAGACAAGGATGGGAAGCCTGTGGGACAAGGCCAAACATTCAAGATTTTTCTCTCCAAAACAAAGAACGAGAGAATGGTTGGGAATGGCAGCCGTGCCCTTCTGGGCTTTCTGAGAGGAGGTATGGCTGTGGGACATTTGGTGAGTTCCAGTGGAGGAGGAAGGAGAAAAGGGTCTGTCATCCCCAGTGGCCCAGAGGGGACTGGGAGGCATGTCTTCTTTCTAAAGGGCAATGGTAATATAGTCAATAGGATGTGGGTATTTGAAATCATCTATGCCAGATAACTGCAGTGCTTCTCTCACTGCCCTGGAGAGCTTTAAGAAATGTTCTTTAACCTTCAAAAAGCCCCACCAGCTCCCTGGGCCCAGAGTTATCAGTAGCAATTAGTGCTAATTAATTGGAATTTGGAACTCTTGACCTGCAGGATGGGTGTGTGTTTGAGAGATGTTTATGAAGGATGGTGTTTATCTAGAGGATTTCCTTTTCTTTTAAGTTTCAGGGCTGGAGGCTTAAGCATCTTTAATCCAAAGGAAGGAGATCCAACAGTTGTTACAAAGCCTTAAATCTCTCCTCAAGTCTCCTGTAGGATTAGAGACACCAGAGAGGGCTAGGGGGGATGAGGTGGATATTCCAGAGCCCCAGGCCAGGGGGGACTTGAGCACAGTGAGAGCGTCGGGGACGGAGAGTGAGGTGACTGGCATCCGACTGGAGATGAGACTGTTCTTCCTCCCTGAATCCAGTTAGGAGCTACTCTGCCGTTTGCTCTAATTCTTTCTGTTCTTACTAACCACATTTCACTTTGAAAAGTCAGTAAAATGCAAGTAGCTATGATGATGATGATGAAATAGCAGGAGGCAAGTATTTCAAAGAACATATCCATTCCTTGCCTTCACATGTTGTTAGGGGACAAAAAGCAGGGTGACTTTTCATTTGGATTAGCTGCTGCTCATTCCTTCAGCCCTTGGCAGAGCAGGATGCTGGTAGAGATCTGCCCATTGTTAGAAACCAGCCCCTCCTAGGAAGGAATAAACACACAAGGCCAATCCATTGTTGTTCTGCAGGAAAAATAAGAAACCCAGACGTTGGGAAGCAGAGGGGCAGGAGGTGTCTGATGGCCTGGGCAGCAGGCCCCTGGAGTGGGCTGGGGGGTGGGGGCGTGGAGGTGCATAATGGGAAGATCGCTAGCTGCAGGGGCTTGCACTGAAAGACCAGGATCTGGACGAGACAGTGGCTTTTGTTCTGCCTGGCCTAACCCATGCCCTGGAAAAACAGAAACACCGGGAGAGAAGTGATGAAGTCAAACCCATTTCTCCAAAGAACCTGGTCTAGAATTGTTGAGTGCAAGCCCAGGAGTGCTGCTCACTTGCTCCTGACCCAAGCCGTTGGGACTATTGACTTTTCAGTCCCTCACTCTAAACGCTCCTTGGGGACCCCAGTTTTACCTAATAAGAATCATCATTAGGAATTTAAGGTTTACAGAACATGTTCACACGTACCCGTGTTTGATTCTCTCCAAAGCCCGATGAGATGGGGATTAATATTAATCCCAATCTATAGATGAAGACAGGAGGGAAATGGGTCACCATGGCTTCGTGGCCCTTGGGTACTATGTTGGCACTCAACATGCAGGAGCATGTAGTCCTTCCAACAATACTATAAAGTAGAAGAAATCCCTTCCTTGTTTCACCCAGGAGGCAACTGAAGCTCAGAGAAGTTAAAACGACTTGATCAAGGTCACAGAGATAATAAGACATGGGGATAAAGTAAAAGCCCAATTTTTCAAGACTCCTGGGCTACCACCAGTGGGAGTGGGAGTTTCCATTGCAGGTTTGAGGTTGATTATTCCCCCTCTGGAACCAGAGAGGGGCGAGGCTCACTGCATGATTTTGTGTGCAGAGGCAGATCCCTCTCAGTGCCTTGGGGACTGCCTGGTGATTCACCTCAGGCCCTCTGCCCTACCTCCCCTCTCCACCCCACCCCAGCACACCTCATCCTTCTGTTAGAGCCCAGCAAAGAGGAGCAAGATGCCCACGCTCCGGAGGTCTCAGCTTGCAGAGCTGGTAATGAGCCCTTTGTGTGTCCAGTTCGCCACCTTTCATCTCCTGCTCCCGCTGGTGTCTACTTTCCCTATTAGCATCTCTCAGCTCTTTGCTGAGCCCTCGGCCCTCTATGTGGCCAGCTCGAGTTGTTTGTCAGGAATGATGGCTGAGGGATGCGTGCACTCAGGGGAGGGCTGCTTCACCCAGAATTGCTCACATTTTCCATCCCAGGTGCCAGACATCTCTCCTCTCCCCACCGCAGAGGCAGCAAGGTTTAGGTCACCTGGCTTAGAGGCAGACAGTTGATAGCTAGGCCCCCAAACTTCAGGCCTTTGGAGATCTGATATTACCTTTCAGTCCCCCCTCCGTGGGTGAAATGGGAGCTGACTGACCAGCAGCTCTTATACTTAAGCAAAAAGCCTTCTGACTAATTCCTCACCCCCCAACCCCAGACTTCTCTGCTGTGAGGCTGCCCACGTTGGTCCATCAACCAAACCTCCTGAGCTGTTTCCCTGGACAACCCTGCTTTCATGGTCCTCATATTTAACTACTAATGTTGCACTGCCCACTGCACCAGCCACTAGCCACATGCAACTGTTTACATTTAAATTTATATTATATTTACATATATCAGATAAATTTACATTACTAAAAGTTAGAGAAAATTTAACAATTTAACCTCATTTCGAGTGCTCAATAGCCATATGTGGCCACTGGCTACTGCTTGTGCAGCTAGAGAACATTTCCACTGTCATAGACAGTTCCAGTGGACAGCTCTAGTCCACACAGCCAGGATTGCCAGTATATTGGCATCCACGGTTCATCTCACAGAACATTTCTTCCTCAGAGAAGGTCCTAAAGCTCCTGACCTTTCAAGTGAACCCATGTGAGTTCCCAAAATGTCAGGGCCTGTTGGGATTAGAGGCCACCTGGCAAAGGAGGCCTCTGAAGAAGTGTCCTCTGTGAGATTCACGAGCGCCAAGTTTGCACGCCTGCCGTTCCTACACAGTGGGACATGCAGGACCCAGCCGGGACTGTGTGTGTGATCTTCAAGACCTTACTCCATTTGCAAAGGAAGGAGCTGGGTGTCTATGAGCTTCATCCAAGCCATCAGTCGTGGCAGCCGAGTGTGACAGCTGGGTACCATCAGCCGTGGCAGCCGAGTGTGACAGCTGGGCAGCTGGATGTGACGTCCAGTGTTGGCAGAGGGAGGGCAGGGCAGGGCAGGGCAGGGCTGACGGAATCACAGCTGGGGATGGATGCTTCTAGATCTGCCCTGCCCTCTGTGGGGCTTAGGGTGGGAAATGCTTCTCAGAGCCTCCCATTTTCCATTCTGGACCTCTTGGAAAGGAGTCTTTGCTGCAGAGGGAAGAGAAAAGGATTTCCACCCCCCCTTCCCCAGTCCAGAGAGAAAGGTGCACATTGGAGTAAGAGGTTTAACCAGAAGCAGTTTCTCTTTGGAGCAGGGGTGGTTTTTATTCCCTGCCAACTCCTGCAGGCAAACAGCATGCCAAGCTGGCCTGCCGCCCCAGCCCTACCTGTCATGTGCTTGGCAAGTCTGACTGGAGTCCTTTTTTCCATTCCCTACCCCGTCACACTGCAGTTGCAACCTCTCATTTTTCTGCTGCCTAGATGATTAAAAAGCATGACTTAGTGGAAAAATCTCAACCTCCTTAGGGTCAGCCTCTTAAGCAGCTGTTGGAGATAAGATTGTGCTGGCAGAATACTCAGCAACACTGTGCAAGGCTTTCTGTCTGCATGTGAGGAAATGAGATCGGTTCTGAGTGCATGTTGTTTGTCTTTGGAGAGAGCTACAATTTTCAGAGGCATAAATTGGCATTATTTGATAAAAAAATAAAATCTTTGCTTGGAAAGGTGAGATTATTATAGTGATTTTTTTTTTTTTAAGTGCCGTAAGCAGGCTTTGTAAAGGAAAAAAAAATTTTTTTTAATGGCACCTGCTTTGAGCAATTCAGGGAGCAAAGTTCTCTGGCAACTGAGCAATATCAGAAGTTCAATGCTCAGACTTCCCCCAACAACTTAAAAGACTTAATTGTGCAGCTCCTGGTATGCCAGGCATTGTTTGGAGTTATTTTAGTTACCATGTGAGTATTACCACCTCTTGCTTGGAGATTGAATACTTACTGTTGTCTTGTTGAAACAGCTCCAAAAAGGACATTCCAATTTTATTTTATTTTTTTTAAAGATTTTATTTATTTGACAGAGAGACAGCGAGAGCAGGGACACAAACAGGGGGAGTGGGAGAGGGAGAAGCAAGCTTCCCGCAGAGCGGGGAGGGGAGCCCCATGTGGGACTCGATCCCAGGACTCTGGGATCATGACCTGAGCCGAAGGCAGGTGCTTAACGACTGAGCCACCCAGGCGCCCAGGACTTTCCAATTTTAATTCAGCATATGTCCTCACCTTTGTGTTTGCCAAGAACTTGTACCCATCTAGTGAGACACAAAGGTCACTTTGCTTTTCAAAAGGAGAAACTGAGTCACAGGCAGTTGGGAGGACTTGATCGGGCTTACGGAAGTGACATCAAAGACACAGAATCTGGGGTCTGTGGCTCTACACAATGTGTTATAAAATGAACAGCTTATTTGAAGTCCTACAGGTCTGAGTTCAGGTCCCCATGCAACCACTTCCTAGCTGTGTTACCTTGAGTAAGTCACTTGCTTTCTCTGTGCTTCAGTTTCCCCCTCTCTAGAATAGGGCTCACACTACTACATACTTAATAGGATTATTGTGAAGGTTGAGATTCTACCCAGCAAATGTACCTGACTTCTCTTCCGTCACCACCATCATCATTTTAACATCTTCCCCCCCTAATTTTAGTTAAAGGCCTATTCCCAGCCTGAAATGAAATTACACGCTCTCCACTCCCACTCTGCTCCTCCCCCTTGTCTTGCACCTGGCCTCGCTGTGTCTTGTCCCTTTCGCTCTTCCTTGGCTCGGGTGATCATAATTAGAATCTAGTTGCTAGGACGTCACAGGTAGGTCAGAGGGTAGAGGCAGGGGCCCAGGTCTACACCGAGCCAGGTGTCCGTCTCCTTTTGATGTTTCATAGCTCTGTCTCAGGTCCTGTAGGTTTAGAAGAACTGTCTAGACTGGGAAGCTCATCTTCTAGACCGAGAGCTGCCCAGAGGTCATCCTGGCACCTAAGCTGGATGGGCAGTTGAAGCCCAGAGTCTTGCCCACCCTCCCTGGTCAGTTTGCAATCTGTAAAATGGGCATTCATTCACTTTTGAAAAGGCACAGGCACTGAAAACAACAGATCTAGGTTTGAATCCTGGCTCTTACATGTGTCCGTCAGAGCCGAGGATCTCACTGCTCCTTGGGTGTGGTCAGGCCTACATGAGGTGACATCTGAAAGAGCTTTGCAAACTGTAGTGTGCTTGCCACTTGCTGGATTTCCCCTTGCTCACTCGCAAAGCCCGTGCATGGGAGGCACCTGTGTTTCACTCCATGCAGGGGCTCCAGCTCCAGGTGAGGGGCAGTGAGGAGGGGCCCAAAGCCACCACTTGCCCTGCTCGGCACATCAGCTATGTGTGCACAGCATGGTCCCAGTGTGGAACCGTGGGGTCGGTTGCATCAGGAAGAGAAAGGCTGGAGTGGGGATCCCTCTCCCCATGGCTCCTTTCTCCCCAACTCGTCTGGCCCCTCCTCTGGCTTGTTTTCCTCCTGGCTGCCATTACCATACTTTTTATGAGCCTGTTAAGTCTTTAATGATGCCTGGTTGTGCAGCTGGCTTAAGGCTTAATCCCCAGCAATAGGGCTTTATTGGATAAATGGTTAATAATCACTTGTCTGCAGGGATTGGGGAGGTTT
Organism: Zalophus californianus; assembly: GCF_009762305.2. Lineage (NCBI taxonomy): Eukaryota > Metazoa > Chordata > Mammalia > Carnivora > Otariidae > Zalophus > Zalophus californianus. The sequence goes on from NC_045602.1 coordinate 25,027,876, forward strand.
TGTTGAGGCCCCGTGATTCCCGGAAGCCCCACGTGGCCTGTGACGTGGCCTGTGACCGAGCCAGCACTGCTTGGGGCTGGGGTGCCGTGAGATTGGGCACCACAGGAGCTGGGAAGCCCTGAGTTTGTAGGAGAGCATTTCTTCTCCCTCCTGAGAATACAGGACACTTGCCTGTTGCTGGGGGACTGTTTTGATCTGTGCCTGACTCAGGCAATGCCCAGGCCCTCTGCAAATGTGTGTCTCCACCCACTCCCAATTTTTGCTTTCCTTTCTCTTGCCATTAACAAGCTGTGTGACCTTGAGCAAGTCCCTTGTTCCCTCTGGCCCTTGGTTTCCTCATCTACCAAATGGAGAGATTGGAAGAGATAGCCTTGAGGACGCCATGTGGCTCTCAACGTCTGTGTTCTGTGAGCCTCAGTGTCCCAGACAGAGGCTCTTCTCTCCGGCTCTTGGATGTGTCACCAAGGGCTGCGGATGGCAAGGGACCAGCAGCCCATCGGATTAAGTACTTAAGCTGCTGGGCCAAGAATTGGGTCAGCTGCAGCCACAGGGCATGATGTGCACAGGGAATCCACAGAGCCCCTCATGGCCTGGTGCGGGGTTTCTCCCAGTGCTGGGCGGGACACACAGTAGACATTAAAAAAAGAAGCCTCATTGACGGGACTCTGAAAAGACTTCCAGGTGTAGAACCGTCAAGGAGCCAAGAGCTGCTTACGGGTGAAAAAGGAGCCTAGAATTCTGTTCTGTGACTGGGGCCACGCCAGCAAATGTCCCTGATCAACCCTGATTTGGCCTTGACTTTATAGTCGCAGCGAGATCAGGACCCATCCATGTGAGGGGCCGGGTGTTACTGGGGCATGGGCACGGGGCTCAAACGGACCTGGGTTTGAATCTCATTTCTCTACCACTCATTTCCAGGCTGTCTGGTTGGGGCCACCTCCTTCTTCAAACCTGGGAGTCTTTAAGATAGTATTAGCAACAGGTGTTTTTGGCATGACAGTATTGGTTCAAAGGGTATGTGTAAAGCACCTGGGACTAGGCGCTGGTGGTTACCCTGGGAGGCAGTCAGTGCTAAGGTACCTGTGGCATGCTTTAGGCTGCTGGGGTGGCATGCTGCCTGTAGGCGGGTGTGGCTTACTATGGATCCCGATTTTAAATTCTTTTATCTGAAAATAAAGACAAGAAAAGGTATGAACAGAGCAACACCACAAATTTAGGGGCACTGCCCTGAAAACTTGCAGCTTCAGGATTAAAGTCTGCCAAGGGTCGGTTTCCTGGGTGGCCCCAGAATGGGCTCCCTGGCTCCCACCTTAGGGCTCCCTCCCAGTGTCCTGAGAGCCTGGCAGGGGTGCTGACACTCAGCGGGGGCTCAGTTCTCCACGTGTATGTGCAGCAGAGGAATGGGCTTTCTCTTTTCCTGTACTCTAGGTGACCGGGACTCGCTCTGCTTTTCTTTCAGATCTTCCCCGACCCGTCAGACTTTGACCGCTGCTGCAAGCTCAAAGACCGTCTGCCCTCCATCGTGGTGGAGCCCACGGAGGGCGAGGTGGAGAGCGGGGAGCTCCGGTGGCCCCCCGAGGAGTTCTTGGTCCAGGAGGATGAGCAGGACAACTGTGAAGAGACAGAGAAAGACAACAAGGAGCAATAGAGTCCCTGTCGACTCCCTCGGGGGCTACACCAAACGGCATCTGTCCCTGAACTGTGTTCTTTCCCATTGTGATGGAAGAAGGGAGTGAGCCACAATAGTTCTGAAAATGTCAAATGATGGCTTCCGTTTTGCACCTGCAAATCACCGAGCTGGTTTTCTTTTCTTTTCTTTTCTTTTTTTTGAAATGTGCTGGGCAGTGGAGCCCTCTGCGACAATTTGCAAGGCCTTCTGAGAAAGGAAGCTGCTTAGAGCAGGGGTGGGGGGTGCGGGGAAGTGGTGCATCTTCGAGACTGGTATCTGAACCTGCGCAGGCTAGAGGCAGCCGTGGGATTCCAGTGGGCTCTGGGGGGGTGGGGGGAAGGGGGACGTGCCTCGCGAGCAAGGAACATTCAGGGTAAGAGAACAAATGGGAGACACGGGAAGAGAAAATACATGTTTGAAAGGAAGCAGCGCGCAGAGGAGTGCAGCCAGGAAGTTGCCTGCCCGCGGGCATCTGAAAACAACACGTTCCTCTCTCTCTCCAGCTCTGCCCACCACCAGCCTTTGTTTTTATTTCAGCTGTGTTGGTCTGTTCACGGGAGGCTGGCAAAGAAGAGTAGTAGAAACTGGCCGCCTGCGAAGTTGGCTGGAGGCAGGCGTGGGAAAGAAGGACTCCCTGCCCCTCCCCCCCTCCGCTCCAGCTGTGGCGGGTTCTGGAGGTTTCTTAAGAGGCAGCACTCTTGAGCTTCTCTCTCCTGATTTATCCTTTTGCCCTCCCCTGGCCCTTTGGGAGTGGCGGGAGCACTTCCCATCCTTGTGGGAGGACCAGGACGGACGCTTGGACACGAAGCTCCCTCCCCCCTGCTCCCCCAGGCTTGCTCTGTTCTGAGCAGAGGCACAGAGCTCTGGCTCTACCAGGCCGCCTTCTCCCTGGCATCACCTCTGCAGCCCCTGGGCGGAGCAGTCAGGCAGGGGCGGTTCCCAGCCTGACCAGCAGCCTCACCCACTCCCATGTGGGCTCCTGGCCCGTTTTTCTGGTGGGAGCTGAGTGGAGAGGAGACTCTCTGTTTCTTGTTGGGGAGGTGAGCTTTAATGGCAGTCCCAAATCTGGGAATTATCAGATGGGGCTAACAGGGCTCTCATGTAGCAGCCTGGGGATCAAGTTTGAAATTGAAGGTGTCATGCCATCGCCTGGCTTCTCCTTGCGCTCCAGACGCGGGTGGGTGGATGGCACGGTGAGGGAGCACTGAGCATGGGTCCTCATCTCTCCCCACCTCTCACCTGTCCCCTGTAAGGGCACAGTTGCACAAGAAAGCTAGCCTTAGGACTTAGAGCTTCTTATAGTTAAGAACCATCTGGAGCAGCAGTTTGCAAGACACACTCTTCAAACCTTCTCTAGCTCACAGCGCGAGTGTGCAGCCAAGAGGTGAGCTCAAGATCCTCCTGGAGGCTGACCTGGGCCGACAGAGGCACCCTAGCCGCTCCCCAGTGGGTCTGGGTTGACCCCAGTTTGGGGCTTGTGCATGGAGCTGTATTTAATACCTCAAGGTTAGTGTGGTTCCAGGGAGCTGGGGCAGGATGAGGGTGTGCAGTTGACATCTCAGCAGGATTTGGTTCTGGGAAGCTGACGCTCACCCCTCCTCCCCCCGCTCCCTCCCCCTGTGTTGTCCGCTTGTGTTACACACACCGATGGCAATAACTTCTTCCAGCTCCTTGGCAGTGGGAGAGGCCCGCAGCCTGTACCGCCGGGGCGTCTCTTTCGTGCTCCCGCCGGTTCTGTTCAGGCTGCAGAGAGTCCTCCCTCCTTCCTCATTCCCTCACAGCAGCATGTCTCATCCCGCACCTGCCTCCCTTCGTGGATGGGGTCTTGCCTTTTAAAATCCCGTGTCTCTGTGTCCCTCTCATCTGTCCTGGTCTTGCTGTGTGATGGGAACGTGCTTGTAAACTGCATAACAAATCTACTTTGTGTATATGTGTGTTTATGGGGGTGACTTATTATTTTGCTGGTCGCTAGACACTTTTGTATGACCCTTTGGAGTCTGAGCAGGCCAGGGGCTGACAACTCGAGTCAGGACCTGCAGCAGCGAGCCTGTGGGAGGGACCCAGCCACTCTTGGACAAGTGGCTGAGCTCCTGTCTGGCCTCCTGTTTTTTTTTTTTTTTTTAAGTAACTTGTGTGTATTTCTAACTGATCGTATTAAAAAAAACAAAAACAACCCTAGTACTTCAGTAAAAATGCCTGTTGTAAGATGAACCTCCTGTAACTTCTGTTCTTTTTTGAGGCTCAGGGAGAAACTAGCATTTTTTTTTTTTCGAACTACTTTTTGTCACTGTGACAGTTGTAAATAAAGTTTGAAAATGCTTTCCACTCTGGTCTGGTTTCCTTCTTTTCTTCCACCTCCGCGGGAACTGGACGAACACAGCACTGAGATGCAACTTGCATGGGAGGCAGAGTCAGGAGGCAATCCAAGTGAGGTTCTGTATATATCTTGCCTGTTGGCCCTTCCAGGTTGAGCCCCATCCATGGGTTTTTGTCACCTGGCTGAATGAAAACAGCCTTCCCTTCTGTGTTGGTGGTTCTCAACCCTGGATGCATATCGGAATCACCAGGAAAGCTTTTTAAAAGTACAACTACCTGGATTCTACCCCTAGAGACTTAGATTTCAATGGGCTAGGACGAGGGACAAGCGTTCATTTTTTTTTTTTTTTTTTTTTAGAATCATGGGGAGCTTTCAACACACAGCCACAGTTTTAAGCCACCTTTCTAAGGGAAGAGAAACACCCAAGATATCTTACAAGGTCATTCACAAAGACTGGAGGGGAGTGGATGGGCATGTATACAGCTAAAAAGAGCTCCGGTAGTCACTCAGAACATTCACTGAGTGCCTATGATTTGTCAGGCATTGTTAGGAGATTGGGATAAACACCATAGCAGTGGTCCCAGCCCTCACTGCACTGCTTTAGTGTGAAATTAAATGACAAATATGGTGAGTGTAACAGGGAAAATAGGATGCCCTGAGAGTATCTGTTGGAAGGGACATCCAAAGAAGGGAATGAGGTGCATGGAGAGAAGGCTGGAAATGACTTTAACTAGTGGGGAGTGGGGGGCAGGCTAATAGTGCCATGAGGGTTGCTAATGCCTGGGTGAAGAGTTTGGATTTTATTCTATGTGCAGGGCATAGAATGGGATCATTTGTGTTTTTTTTTATTATTTTTTTTTTATGCAGTCAGACTATGGAGATGGGATTGGAGGGGACAAGAGGGAAAGCCCAGAGATCAATAAGGAGGCCTCATGGAGGTGGGAGTGAGAGAAGGTGGTGCTTTGTGGAAAGGGTTTTTCTGACATTTTTCCAACCTAAGGCTGGATATTTTTGCTTTCACTCAGCTCACATCTGGGTTCATAACTGTGTTGAGTATGGATAATCAAATGATCTGTGCTGAGGATGTCTCCCAGTATTGATAGACTATGAGTCCATTTTAACATTAGCCTAAATAAAACCATTAGATTTATGGACCTGCTGTCCTGAGAATAACTTGCAGCCCTCAATCATCCTCATCTTGGATTGTCCCTCTATTTCCTTCCAACAGCTTGTGAATGGAGTTTATTAGAACACAGCTTTCTTAGAGATAGCCCCTCATAAAATGGTCTTTATTCACAGATAACATCATCTATATAGAAAAATAAATCCACCAAAAAAATCCACCAAAAAAAACTCACACAAAAAAACCCCCACCAAAAATCCACCAACCACCCCCACTGCAAAAAACAAAACAAAACAAAACCTACCAGAACTGACATGTGAGTTCAGCATGGTTGCGGGATCTAAGATCAATATGCAAAACTCAACTACATTTCTATATACTTGCAACAGACAATTAGAAATTGAAATTTAAAATACTACTATGTGAGCATAAAAAATATAAAGTATAAGGATAAATCTGACAAAAGATGTGCAAATCCTGTTCAATGAAAACTACAAAACACTGTTGAGAAAAATTAGGCTTACATAAACAGGTATACCATGTTCATGGATCTGAGGATTCGATGTTGTTAAGATGGCAGTTGTCTCCAAATTTATAAATTAAGCCAAAATCTGGCAAGCTTTTTTTGTAGAAATTGACAATCTGATTCTGAAATTCATACAGAAATACAAAAGGCCTAGAATAGCCAAAAAACTTTGAAAAAGAACGAAGTTAGAGGACCCAAATCTTAACTTCAAACTTATTACAAAGCTACAGTAATCAAAACAGGTTGGTATTGGCATCAAGGTAGACAGAGATCCATGGAACAGACTAGACAGTCCAGAAATAGACACAAATACAGTCCATTGATTTTGACAAAAGTGTCAAGGCAGCTCAATGGAGAAAGGAGTCTGTTCTACATATGGTGCTAAAACAGTTGTGTATCCATGTGTAAATATCTCCTGGGGCTAGAAACAAAGACTTCACTTCTATTTCCCATTGTTTCCATGTGAGTTTCTAAATAGAATAATTACTCATTTAGAGAAAAAAATTTTTTTTCTATGGCGAATTGCTTCAATACTGTCCCTGCTTTATCCCAGTTCACCTCTTCTCTCCATAAAGGAAGAGGAACTTTGCTGTGTTATTCAGGCTGACTTGTATTCAAGGCCTACTCAGCCCCTCCATATGTAATTTGGACCAATTTCTTAATGTCCAGCATCTGCAGCATTCTTTTCCTAGTACCTCTTGTACATGGATGTGAAGATTGAGTATTCAGTAGGTGCTCCATAAGTCAAGATTTTTTCTCTCTTCCCCTTAAAGATCTGGCAGTTAAGAAACCTTCTGTCCCCTGCTTTTTGCTCAGGGTCATTTGTACACACAGTGTCGAGGGAAACCTCAAGGTGAAGACACCTCCCTACCTGCAAATGCAACTCCCTTAATCTGCCCCTTTTGTTCAACACAATGGGGAGGGGGAAAGCAGGGAAATGAAGAGAATGTTAATGGTTTCTTTCCACCAAAGTATTGGAAAGGGAAGAGGGAGACACCTCCCACCAAGGTGGGCCTGATGCCTCGCTCTTTTTTAAAGAGGTGATCCTTGGTCAGAGACCCGTTTGAAGTGATGGTTGAGTTTTGTGTATACTGGGGAGAGATTCCAGGTGGGGGTGACAGCAAGTGCAAAGGCCCTGTGGTAGAAATTGACTTGATTTTTTTGAGGCATGTCTGTGAAGCCAGCATGGCTGGAATAGAGGGAAAGAGAAGGAGCTGAGGTCAGATACCACAGAGCAGAGTTTAGAATCACTGTTGCCCATTGCGAGAAGCCCGCTGGGGAAGGAAGCAGACTTACTGGGTATTCTAGCCCCTGGAAATCCACTGGTCAGCCCATCCAAAGTTGTCTGATCAGTGGCAAATTACAGTCAGTATTAATTGACCTGAGGCACTGTCACATCCTGTAGGGGCTTCTGGATCATCAAATGAGGATTAAACTAAGTAGAATTCTATTTGTACATCTGTGCTTCAGTTACTAAAGTGTGGTTATGGCTTAAGAGAATGGGCTTGGAGACTAGATTTATGAATCTGTAGCTCAGCCCTGCATCTTACTAGCTGTGTGAACTTGGGCAATTTGCTTTCCCTCTCTGGGCCTCACTTTCTTCCTCTATTAAATGGATTTCTACTTCACAGAGTTGTGGTGAGATTTACACATCTTTATAAGTAACATGCTTAGAACTGTACCAGGTACATAGGAAGTGCTCAAAACGTGTTAACCATTGTGGTAGGCAGAATAAAGATGCTCATGTCCTAATCTTAGAAATCTGCGAATGTGCTGTGTTCCGTGGTAAAAGTGGCAATTAAGGTTGCAGGTGGAATTAAGGCTGTTAATCAGCTTACTGGCTTGGGAGACCCTGGATTATCCAGGTGAGCCCAATCTAATCACGAGGGTCCTTATCACGAGACAGGGAAGCAGAAGAGTGAGTGCCAGAGTCAGAGAGAGGTTCGAAGGTGAAGTGTTGCTGGCTTTGAGGAAGAAGGAAGGTCTACTAACCAAGAAATACAGGCACCCCTAGAAAACAGGAAAGATCAGGAAAAGATTCTCCCTGAAGCCTCCAGAAGGCACACAGCCCTGCCAACACCTTGATTTTAGCCCAGTGACACCCATTCCGGACTTCTAACTCGGTAAGATAATAAGTTTGTGTTAAGTCATAAAATTTGTGGTAGTTGGTGACAGCCACCGTGGGAAACGAATACAGCCATTATTATTATAAATATGGTGAGGGTGAGGGTGTAGACTCCTGTGTGGCCTCAGAGAGCAGGGTGGTAACAAATGGGAGGAAGTTCCAGCCAGGCTCAAGCTGCTGTCTGGCCCTGGAGCCCACCCAGTCCTAGGCTCAGAATCTCCTCGGGGGGTCACCAGGCGGAGGAATCCATCAGATGGGGGGGCACCACAGGACTGGATAAATTTTAAACTGTAAAGCCCTTATTCTAGAATTTTGAAAATTAGTGATTAATGTAGGATATGTTTGTCAGTATAGTCTATGAATCAGAATATTTATCAAAGTACTCCCCTCTCTCTTCTGCCTGCACAGAAGGTCCTGCTTTGAAATGCAATCCATTTGCAATACTTCCTTTGCAATTTCCAATTAGAAAAACACGAATTCCCTCTTGTCTGGCCCTGGCTACCATTTACACGGCTCACGACTGGGCTACAGACTGCCTTCCTTTCTTCTAATTCTCAACAGTTCTGCAAAGTGTGGCCTTTTTGTCTGTACAAACTCCATTTAGCAGTGATGGAAATTACACAAGACAGTGGAGTTTGGCACCTCATTTCAAATCCCATCACAGAGGCAAATAATTATTTGCATTTTTATTTCCTTCCAGTCATTGTCCCTCACCAGAATGTCCTCAGTGAATATAATTTTTCCCCACAAAGTGAGCATTTTTAATGTTATTTACAGATGAGGAAGCTGAGGTCAGAAGGCTGCGAGATATACCGACTATGGAACCAGAAAGAGCAGGGTGGGGAGCAATGGTGCACCAGTAAGTGTGTTAAGAGCTGGCTTTCCGAGGGCAGGGGGAAAGCCCTGATTTGCAGCATTTCAATGTCCCCCCACCCCCCAACCCCATGGCTGATTCATGGGCAAGCTACTCAACCTCAGGGCGTCTCAGCTTCATTTTTTGCCAAATGAAGAGAACTCCAAACCAGGCCGGTGCCTAGTTCAGAGGACCTCTAGAAACCCCCGTGCCCTTCATTCAGAAAAGAGAACCAGCTCCAGAAAGAGGTATCCGGTACCGTATTTTCCAGACTGAATTACGAATCCTTATTGGGCTGTGAAATAGATTTATTTGTGGGTTGCAACCAGAAATCTTCAAACAGGAAAACTAGAATAGAACAGGGGGGAAAAAATCAGAGTGCAGCAGACATGGGAAGATTGTTCTTCCCTGAAACCTTTCATTCGTACAGAGGTATGGATGTGTGTCCCGGGTTATGACAAAGATCTTTTTCTTGCTGTCAGTCACAGCCTGAACAGTTGGAAAGCCCCTGACCTGGTGAAGCTGGCTTGCTAGAAAGCAGGGCTTTTATCTCCTAGAGCCTTGGGGTACGGGAGAGGCACCTAGAAGAACTAGCTTTACTTCTCCCCCCACCGCCCCAGTTCTCTGCCCAAGGAGAGGGGCTGGGGCACCCTCGTGGGTTGAGGGGCACGAGCCAGGGAAGGCAGGCTCCAGGAGCCCTCGGGGAGGCCTGCCCGTGAGCCCTGGTGGCGGGAGGGAAGCTCGAGAGAGGGAGGGGAGGAAGCCGAGCAGGAAACGAACCGTCCCTGCGAGCTCATGGCTGCTGGAACCCTCCGCAGCAGCTACTCAACGACCAACAATAGCACCATTAGATAAAAATAACCCGTGGGGTCTGCAGCCCTGCTGTGCAGGGCAGGGGCATGCTGTCTGGAGGGTGGAAATGTCACCAGGCCGCGGCTGGGGTCCTGCTGCTTGGCGCCGTGCTAGGCCTTGATTTCCTGATTGCTAATTAGAGGGCAGTATTCCAGCTAGAGGTCACTGGGGCTGGTGCCAGTAACAGGGCTCCTTGCCCCCAGGGTCTCTGGTCCCCTGCACTCGTGCACAGGGTGATATATATTAAACAACAACAACAACAACAACAACAACAAAAACACTCCTGCTAAGACCTTGAGGTCTGAATGTACCACCTCTCCCAGCTGGGGTCTCACCTTAAAAGAGGGAGGCTTACCTGAAGCTGGTCTTCCATGGGGACTGTTCAGGGAAGCCTCAGGGACGAGGCCTGCCCAGCAGCCCTCCAAGCCTCTCGCTTGGCCAGGCGGGGGGCTGACCAGGGGATGACCCCTAAGCACCTCCCCTGTTCCCCAAAGGCCTCTCTCCAGGCTGCCCTCAGGGCCCACACTCTGCCAGCCGTCTGTCCTCCCACACAGGGGAATGGAGGGAGGAGGCCAGGGTCACGCCAAATGTTATTTTTACTACCACAAAGCCTATTGAGAACCGCCAGCCAGCTCGGAGATACAGAGGCTGGGCTCCCCTGTTTGCTTCTGGCCTCATGGTTTGCCTGCTAGTAATCCGGTTTGAGCCCGCTTCTCAACCTCCTCTGCCCATCCTAGAAGCACCCAGGTCCCTCCAGGGCTAACCACACTCCCAGGGCACTGCCCTCTACAGTTTACACCTGACTTTCCTTCACTTACGCAGTGCTTTTTCACCTGAAGTACATGGGTAGAATTCAGGGGTACGGGTGACCTTGGACGGGACAGAAATTACCCCCATATTTTCATTACTCAGTGAAACTTAGCATCCTGCTGTAGGAATGGGGGCTGCCCACCACGGCAGGCTCGCCTGCACCTGTGATGGTCACCGGCAGAAATCCCAGGCAGTCCCATCTGGGCCGTGCTGTCGCTGTGGGTGACACGAACGGCCAATCGTCATTGTCCTGGCTCCTCAGCACCCCACCTGCTGCTGGATTTTGGTAGGTAAAGCATTCTCGAAGGAGGACGTTTAGGACTCGATCACACATGCACGAACAATAATCTTTTGCTAGCAGTCCCTCCGCGTAATAGATGTTCTTTGTGACCCTCCCCATCTGATTTTGTGCATGGAAAGCATTCTTTTGAGACGAGCATCAAAACCTCTTCAAGTGGCCAGGAGGCTCTGTGGCACAGAAAGATCAAGAACCCCCCCACCCCCGGCCCCCAGGCACTGGTGCAGGGGCGCTGAGCAGAGCTAGAATAGTGTGCAAAGGCAAGGAAGCCTTTCCCATACCCCCCAGGGGCTCCGAGCCAGGAAAATACCAATAAGCAAATAAACAACTGCAAACTAACCTGCTGGGCACTGTGAAGGAGGAGGCTGTTTGGACAGAAGGTGGTTGGAGAAACGGGAGGGGCTCCAAGGAGGTGGCCGCTACCTCCTCTCAGACTCCTGGGGGCTTCCCAGCCACCTCTGGCAGGAGAGGAGAGAGCCCATCTACCCAGCCCAGCCTGGGCTCCTCCTGAATGCCTCGGGGGCTCTGGGTGCAGGTGGCTTCTCCCTGGGCCTGCTCCATTCCCTGCCCACCAGCCTGGCACCAGGCCTTGGGAGCAGGGTGCTGAGCTGTCCTCACTGCCTTGGCCCGAGACATTTCCCAGAATACAGAACTTTCGGTGCCCAAAGTGGGAGTCCTGGGCAAACCGGTCACCTTACGTGGGGGCCAAACCCCACCCTTTTCTCCTAGGACTAATTCAACTGCCTGGAATTCGGGTCAACTTCTTCCCATAAGCACCTTCTCTGTCCACCTTGATCTGTGTCTGTCTATCTGGGTCTCTGGCTCTCCTCTCCCCCTCTCCCCACTTTCTGCTTTAGCTCTCAAGCTAGCTGATGTCCCCAGCTCCCAATGGTCAAGTGATTTGAACTTTTCATTCCCTGGGGCCTGCTATGAGCACTACTGGCTCTTTGTTTTTAATTGGGGTATAATTTACATAAAGGGCTCAATTCCCAGGTGAATAGCTCAATGAAATATACACCCATAAAACCACCACCCAGGTCTAGATCTAGAGTGCTCTCACACCCCAGAAGGCTTCTGAATATCCCTTCACTGTCCCTTACTCCAAAGAGTAACCACTTTTGCCGCCTTCATGGCAAGGGAATCATGCACTCTGTACCCATTAGGGGCACACCTGCCCTACTGAGTCTGCTCATGGCGCCAGTGCTGGGAGAGGCCCCCCTCAGCAGGACCACGAAGCAGGGGGCAGGGTTGTACAGAGCATGTAGGGAAAACACCAGGCCTTATGGCTAGAGGGAATAAGTAGCCTTGTTTTCCAGTAAGGACACCAGGAGTCCAAGAGGGATGGCTCACTTAGTCCTTCATTTGACCGGCAGTGACCAGGTTCAGGAATACAGTCTGTGGAGGGGAGGCAGAATTGGGGTAAGAACCCAGAATCCCAGGGCAACTTCCTTCCTGTAAGCCCTGTGGCCGCCTTTGGGGAAAGGCCAGGACTGGCTCCCGCTCGCTGAGTGTGCCTCCTTTGTTTCTTCTGTTTCTCCCCCTGCCCAGACACCCATCCCTCCTGAATGCCTCAGTGCTCACTGCATATTAGAATCACCAGGGGAGCTTTAAAAAACAAACAAATAAAAAACCTCTCGATGCCCAGGCCTCACCCCAGACCAATGAACTCAATATTGCTGGGAATGACACCCAGGTGCCAGTATTTTTAGAAATTCCTCAGGCAATTCTAATATTCTCAGGCAAGTTTGTGAGGAAGAAGCTATTCTCAGACTTTAACAGTGTGTATGAATTTTCCGGGGCCCTTGTTAAAATGCAGATTCTAATTCGGGAGGGTTGGGGTGGCCTGAGGTTCTGTATTTCTTTTTCTTTTTTTCTTTTTTTAAGACTTTATTTATTTGAGAGAGAGAGTGCAGGAGCAGAGGGAGAGGGAGAAGCAGACTCCCTGCTGAGCAGGGAGCCCGATGCAGGGCTGGATCCCAGGACCCTGGGATCATGACCTGAGCTGAAGGCAGATGCTTAACCGACTGCGCCACCCAGGTGCCCCGAGGTTCTGTATTTCTAACAAGCTGCTGAGTGAGGCCAAGGCTACCAGTCCAGGAAAATGGCCTTGAGTCACAAAGATGTAGAAGGCCATTCTGCATCCCAATTCTTCTTCATATAAATCTATTTTGCAGTGATGCATTTTTTTTAATTTTTTAAAGATTTTTATTATTTGAGAGAGAGAGAATGAGAGAGAGCACGAGAGGGAAGAGGGTCAGAGGGAGAAGCAGACTCCCTGCTGAGCAGGGAGCCCAATGTGGGACTCGATCCCAGGACTCCAGGATCATGACCTGAGCCGAAGGCAGTCGCTTAACCAACTGAGCCACCCAGGCGCCCTGCAGTGATGCATTTTTCAGTTTGTCTTTTAAATAGAAGGCTCGCTTCCCCACCCCCCTGCCAAGTAACCATGTTTACCCACCTTTACCAGGAAAGGGTACGATGATTTCTCATGTGCCAAACATCATCCTCAACAACTTTGGGGATAAAGAGGTGAAAAATATGAAAACGTTGAGTAGAGACAGAGCAGAGATGGAATATCTAGTATGCATCCAGTTGGGGCTTTGGAAGCAGATGGGGGAAAATGAGAGGGATAAAGTAGTCAACAAGGAAATGGATGAGAATTTGTCATAACTGATTAGCTACAACATTCCATGGATTTGGGAAGGCCACTGAACTCCCCCACCAAAAGATGGAGATATACACCTAGATGCAACAAATTAACATCTAGGACAACTGAGACAAAAAGGAAATCCTAAAAGCAGTCAGAAAAATATTAACTTCAGGGGGTTTAATATTATTTTTTAAAGATTTTATATATTTGAGAGGGAGAATGAGAGAGAGAGAAAGCACATGAGGGGGGGGGTGGTCAGAGGGAGAAGCAGACTTCCCACCGAGCAGGGCGCCCGATGCGGGACTCGATCCCGGGACTCCAGGATCATGACCTGAGCTGAAGGCCGTCGCCCCAGGAGGTTTAATATTAAAGTGACTCCTGAACTCCCTCCCCGCACCCAAAACAAAACCAACTCTGAGGAGTGATAGCCGCCATTTTAATGAGAAAGTAGCTCTGAGTCCCATAGTGTTAGTGGCCTTTTTAATTCCAAGGCACTAAGGCTCTTTGGGGTAAAGCATCTATCCCTCTCTTCCCCACTTCCTTTTAAAATTGTGACTAAGCTTTTGGGTCTGAAGAAAATTGACCTTGGGGGGTACAAACCTAACCCAGTGTCTAGTACAAACTGAACTAGAAAAAGGTCCATTTTGAAAATCTGACCTCCTCTTTTTTTTTTAAATTTTTTATTATGTTAATCACCATACATTACATCATTAGTTTGTGATGTAGTGTTCCATGATTCACTGTTTGTGCATAACACCCAGTGCTCCACGCAGAACGTGCCCCCTTGAATACCCATCACCAGGCAAACCCATCCCCCCACCCCCTCCCCTCTAGAACCCTCAGTTTGTTTTTCAGAGTCCATCGTCTCTCGTGGTTCGTCTCCCCCTCCGACTTACTCCCCTTCATTCTTCCCCTCCTGCTATCTTTTTTTTTTCTTAACATATATTGCATTATTTGTTTCGGAGGTACAGATCCGTGATTCAACAGTCTTGCATGATTCACAGCGCTCACCACAGCACATACCCTCCCCAACACCTCCTATCTCGTATTCACATCCGAGGCCTTGGATTCCTTGCCCTGCGCAGTCAGACCTTCACCAGGACTTCCTTCCCAAACACCCCTTCATTCTCTCACCAGTCACTACCCCACCCTAGCCTGGCCCCACCACCACAGCCCCGGACTATTGTGGGGCTTCTCACCAAAAGTGAGAAGGGCAGCCCGGCTACAATGTTTTTTATTTTATTTTTTTAGATTTTATTTATTTATTTATTTGAGAGAGAGAAACAGCATGAGGGGGGAGAGGGTCAGAGGGAGAAGCAGGCTTCCCGCCGAGCCAGGAGCCCGATGTGACACTCCATCCCAGGACCCTGGGATCATGACCTGAGCCAAAGGCAGTCACTTAACCAACTGAGCCACGCAGGTGCCCCTACAATGTCTTTCAAGAGCCCACAAAAGAACTGCCCAGTCCTGCCTTGTCTCTCTGTCCTTTACCCAATACCACTAGCTAGGTTTAGGCTCCGGGGCCCTGGGTGGGGCTTAGGGGGAGGTCCCGCAACAGTCCTGCCACCAAAGAATGTCTCCCCACAGAGGTGAGGGCTATGCCCCAGTGCAATGCCAATCTAAGGGTCTGTCCTGTCCCCTCAACTTGTCCTTCCCTGGCAGGTCTGTTAGTTAGGAACCAGCTGTTGAGTAAAGCAGGTTCTATTTGGGAGCTTGTGTCTCTAGAGTTGGCGAGGGGGAAACCGGGAGCCGCTACCTGTGAAATCCACAGAAAGCTCTGCTCCATGGCCACAGTGGGGCATGCAGGTCTGTCGTGGCCCAGTAGGGCCAGCTCTCTGATGGGAGGCAGCCTGCTGTGGTGGCAAGAGACTGGATTTAGAGTTACACCGGGTTCAGTACCCCTCTCCTCCCACCACTCCCTAGCTGACCATGTGAGTGAATTCTCTGGGCTTCGGTTTCCTCCTTGGTGAAGTGGAGAGAGACCATAACAGACCGGAGTAATTGCTATAAAGGTGGGGTATGTGCAGACGCTGACATTGAGTGTGCATTCAGGCTCAAACAGTCCTAACTGTTGTGAGGGCTACAGGAAATGATACATGTGGAAAGAAGGGCATAGTTAGCTTGGCTCCTGGCCCCTAGACGGTGCTCGCCAAATGTTATGTGTCTTACCCATTCTTGATGACCACCTCTCTGATGCACAACGAGCCATTTCTCTGCTCTTCCTTCATGCCAGAGAACAGAGGATTGGGGGGGTGCAACGGGCGGTGGTCGGGCCTGAGCTCCCAGGCTTCCCACCCCTCCGTGGGACCACCCTTCCCGGACAACCTCCTGTGACCATTTGCAGCCTGCACCTTTGCTACGATTCCTGGGACCGAGAAACCTCTGACCTTGGCCTTGGGGTGGTTATCTTAGGTGTCGGGGGGTGGGAGAGAAAAACGTTGGCATCTGGAGTTGTTCCCCATGGCCCTAGCTCACAAGCTGCCACAATCACCATCTATCAACTCATTGGAAAAAATGACTACAATTACATTTCACACATCAACAAATAGGAAAAATAAAAGCCCCATTGGAATGTCTGAGTCACTCTTCAGAGCCTTTAAATTACCCATGCATTATGACCCTTCTCCTTACTGCCTCCCATGCAGGGAAGCACGGGGCCAGGCCAGCTGCATTTGCCTGATGCTGGCCAGCCTGGCCCAAAGTCCCTGCAGATCGCCTAGGACTCAGGTTTAAAATAGACTCGAATCAGTTGGGCTTGGGGGGGTGGTCATTCTTTTACGGGCTCGGTGCTCTGGGCTCACTGGTGACTTGGGTGTGTCATTGACACACACACAAGCTGGGGGGAAGGAGGAGAGAGAATGGTGAACAGCGTTCGTGCCCAGATGTAAAGCTTGCTTGTTAAGAAACCAGTTGCTTCACTTAAGAAGGTAGGGGGATTGAGCAGCGACCCTTCCTGAAGCATCGTATCTTTCTCGCCAGATACGTGCAACCCAATACACAATTGGAAGCCATCTGTACACTTGCTGGAAACGATGTAGGTCAAATACTGGTCCCTAAATTCACAGGAACAGTGTTTTTTATTTTTTTTTATTTTTATTTTTTAAAGATTTTATTTATTTATTTGACACACACAGAGAGAGAGCGAGAGAGAGAGAGAGAGAGAGAGGGATGGAGCACAAGCCAGGGGAGCGGCAGGCAGAGGGAGAAGCAGGCTTCCGGCATGAGCAGGGAGCCCGATGTGGGGTTCGATCCCAGGACCCTGGGATCATGACCTGAGCTGAAGGCAGCGGTTTAACCAACTGAGCCGCCCAGACGCCCCAGGAACAGTGTTTTTTAAAGCATTTTTGGGGGGGTGGTGTCATGCACTCCTTTGAGAATCCGATGAGACCTATAAACTTTTCCCCACAAATACCAGCATATTGCTTGCCAATTCCAGGGAATTCACAGGCTCCCCTAAGAGGCACGGTGTCCCTGGATCCAAAATTGCACAGGATAGACTTTTTTTTCATTTAAGATTTTATTTGTTAGAAGGAACACAAGCAGGGTGAGTGGGAGAGGGAGAAGCAGGCTTCCTGCCGAGCAGGGAGCCCGATGCGGGGCTCGATCCCAGGACCCTGGGACCATGACCTGAGCTGAAGGCAGACGGTTAACCGACGGAGCCACCCAGGCGCCCCTGGATAGACTTGTTATTGGAAGGAACCATGTGCGGAATTTGTGAAGTGTCCTTCTGTCTTTGGGCTCCCTCATCCCACCTCACCCCCTTTTGTGAGTTTTGGAAGATTCATCTTGGCAAATGGGGTTTGCTCATGGAAGGAGAAGTAGCTTCTGTGCTGAGGCCCGTGGGCTCCTCTCCCAGGTCACAGTGCCCCCAGAGCTCTCCTTTCAGCTCAGATACCAAGACCCTCTTTCCAAACCAGGAGACAGAATTGGGCCAAGCTCAGCACAAAGTGCCCACTGTCCGGGCCCGGTAGATAACCTGACCTCTCATGGTTCACTCCTCACGCCACCAACAGCAAGACGGTCTTAGCCCTCTCAGCCCACCCAGCCCATGTCCCCGGCCCCCCAACGGAAATGCTATTGGAAGGCAGGGAATGGTGGGTCTCGAGGGTGAAAGTGCATGCTCTGCGATACCCAAGGCTTCTAGAATCTTGGCTACTGTCCATGCATTCTTCGACTCGGGCATTACATTTGTGGCTACAGTGGGTGCTGAGCAACAGGTCTGGGCTGGAGAAGCTTGTGTTTACAAAGCAGCTTTATGCCTGCCTGTCTGTCTGCGAACTTTGGAACGCACCTCTACCGTAGCACTACAGTAATTATCAATAACGATAATATAACAATGTCTTACTTTGTATGACATTTTACCCTGTGTAAAGAGCTTATGTATATATTCTTGTAGTGGGGAAAATAGACTTAAAATGTGCCATCTTCACTATTTTTAAGTGTCTCAGTCAGTGGCTCTCTGTACATTCACAGTATTGTGCAACCATCACGACTACCCATTTCCAGGACTTTTTCATCATCCCAGACAGGAACTCTGAATCACTTTTGGTCTCTACCGATTTGCCTCTTCTGGGTACTTCATATAAGTGGGATCCTACAGTATTTGTCCTTTTGTGTCTGGCTTATTTCACTTAGCCTGATGTTTTCAGGCTCATCCCCGTAGCCTGTGTCAGCATTTCCCTCCATTTTCTGGCTGAATAATATTCTGGGGTGTGTGTGTATCACATTCTGTGTCTCCCTCTGTCAGCGGACATTTACATGGTTTCCACCAGTGACGCTGTGAACATGGGCGAATGAGTATATGTTTGAATCGCGGCTTTCCGTTCTTGTGGGTATTACCTAGGAGTGGAATTGCTAAGTTGCATGGTGATTTTACTAGATTCTCCTATTTATATTGCAATAAACAACTCTTACTTGATTATAGCTGTTTGAGACATGAGGGTACTGAAGCTCAGAGAAGGGAAGGGAAAGAGAGAAAATCACTTGAAAGAGGTTTTAACTTTAGGATTGTAAATACTCCTGTGCCTGGGGCAGGGACTAAGGGGAGGCAAATGATGCATCTAAGGTGCAGCATTCAGGAGGACTCAGTCTCAAGCATGCACAGCCCCTTGCCATGGGCAGCTTTGCCACCAAGCACAGTGCCTAGGGCCCAGGACAATTTTAGGGGCCATTAAAATGTTTTATTTTAAAATCAGAAGAGAGCGCCTGGGTGGCTCAGTCGATAAGCATCTGCCTTCAGCTCTGGTCATGATCCAAGTGTCCTGGGTTGGAGCCCCGCATCAGGCTCCTCGCTCTTTGCAGAGTCTGCTTCTCCCTCTGCCCCTCCTCCCACTTGTTCTCTCAATCTCTCTCTCTCTCTCTAATAAATAAATAAAAATATTTAAAATCAGAAGAAAAATGTGAATATAATCCAGCTTGGATTACATTAATCTTTTTAACACAGTTTGAAAATATAATTTTTAATATATATTTTTTAAGAAGGAAGGGGTCCACAAAGGCAAAAGTGCCCAGGGCCCTGAAAGCCATCATGGTTCCCATCCAGAGAGCTAGTATCCTATTAAGAGCACAGGATTTAAGGAGGCTCTCATCTTTAAGATCCTTCAAGGACCAACTCTGCACTGTCACTAACCCCAGAGTGTGTGCTTCCTTAAATTTTGTGCTAAGCACCTGGCTTGCCTCACCAGAAGCCTTGCCCCACCTGGGTCTTGACCAAGCTGGATGGTACCTCCTGGCCCTCTGGGCAACAGTGTCTCTGGCCAAGGGCTCCTCCCTTGGTAGCACACTTTGTGTTACTTAGGGCAGGAACAAGGCCAAGGGAAGCCAGGCTTAGTCATTTAAAGGCTAGGTGTCTGCCCAGGGGGCGCTACTCGAGGGACCGTGGTGAACCCCACAACATGGCAGCCTTCACTAACATTTACACTTAACTCCATTTCATAGAGTTCATCACATCTGTAGTTATTCTACCTAGAAAGTCTCTATTTGTGTTCATTCCCAAACCATTAGCTCATTCTGTCAACCTGTAAGAATAGGGAAGGAAAGATTTTCTTTGTAAAGGTTTACCTCTGGGTTCATGATCTTGTTTTCTTGTCCATTCAAGGGAGCTCACCCCCACTTCACAAGACCAGTGTTTCACGTTCACTGATGTGAGCAAAGGGCATGTGGGGAGACAAGATATACTTCACTGATTAACGAGTACATTCGGCAAATCTTCATTGAGCACTCACCCTCTGCTTCAGCCCGGGAGACAGGAAAGTGAATAAGACAGTAAAAACTCCCTGCCCCTGTGGTGCTTACATTGTAGGAGGAGGATAGAGACCACAAAAAATAAGTGACAAACCTATAGTGGGCCTGATGGTGGTGTATAATGGAGGGAAATGAAGCTGGGAGTAAGGAATGTGGGAAGAGGCTGGGAGCGCGGTGGTAGATCAGGTGGTCAGGAGAGGGCTCATGGACAAGTTCCATGTTAGCAAAGACCCGGGCAGCATGAGGGACCAAACCATATGGATATCTGGGAAGTGTGTTCCAAGGAGTGAAAACTGCAAGTGCAAAGGCCCTGGGGCTGGAGCATGCCTGGCTGAGGGCAGTCACTGTTGTGGCCCCAGGGGTTCTTTCTTTGGTACAGCATCAAACTAGAGTCCCTGCTGAGGACCTCAGTGCTCAGGTCCCAGCTCACAGGGACCCACTTTTCTTTTTTTTTTTTTTTAAGGTTTTATTTATTTATTTGACAGACAATGAGAGAGAACATAAGCAGGGGGAGTGGGAGAGGGACAAGCAGCCCTCCTGCCAAGCAGGGAGCGGATATGGGGCTCGATCCCAGGACCCTGAGATCATGACCCGAGCTGAAGGCAGTCCCTTAACCGACTGAGCCACCCAGGCGCCCCAGGGACCCACTTTTCTAAGGCACCAGACTGGCCGTATCAGATCCTGTGTTCCAGGAGGTTCTGTTAGTGGTCTGGTCTGTTCTCAGGTGGAGCTGTGCCATGGCCTCAAGAACCATGGGGTGGGCCCATTTGCACTCTCCTCCCTCAGCACCACATGCATGCACAGAAGCGGAGGAAACAGTTGGTGACAAGACCGTAAAGCAGAGGTACAGGCAGAAGGGAAGAGGAAGGCCCAGAGACGGGTGCGCACAGGCAGAGGCAGAGACCAGGGAGATGGACACAAAGATAGAACGTGGGAAGCCGGAGATGGGGAGAGAGGGAGAGAGGCCGCCCTTAGGGGTCCTAACAGCTGCCGGTTCCTGATTCCCATACTTCCCGGAGAGGCCCCCAGAGTCCACCCTTGGAATCCACCTGGATCTCTGTCATTACTCCCACCTCTTCCTCCGTTTCTCCTAAGTGAGCCCCAGAGCCCGAACTCTGGGATTCTTCATGTGGCTCTGTTGCCCTGCCTCTGGCCATCTGAATCCCTGAAGGAGGGGCACCTTCTGTGTGGGCCCCCTGATGACTACAGGCGCTGTGAGGCAGAGAGCTCTGGGCCTGGACTCAGCGGCCCGGGTTCACTCTCCAGCTCGGCCGTGTACCAGCCACATGACCTTGAACAAATCCACCGTCGGCCCCCAGGCTCGCTCTCTCCACCTCTCCTGTGGAGACTATCCACCCTGCCCTGCCTGCCTCTCTGCACTGTTGTGAAAGTACAGTGGAACCCACGTGGAAGGGGCCCGCGAGCTGTCAAAGGGCACGGAAGGGCATGTGGTTATGACCCTGCCTCGGGAGGCAAGTCCCGCTGTGCTGCAGGCTTTCCTGGCCCGGTGCCATCACTCGGCTCAGGGGCGGAGCCCCCACCTCTGTCCGCCCAGCCTGGGTTCCACGCAGCGGTGCTCCTTTCTGTTTCCTCCTCCTCTTAACCCTGTGCGTTTTCCTACCGAGTTGGTGACTCTGAATCAGCCCACTCTCCACTAGCTTCTCAAAAATCTGCATTTTTCCTAAAGCTTCTTTGCTTTATGAAAGTCCCCACCTTCCCTGAACGACGTGGCTCATTCACAGCCCCACCTACCCTCTTGGAGGCTACCCCAACCCTGTGCCTGTTTGTGTCACCAAGATGAAAACAGCTTCGTGCTGGGAGGATTCCACACTGTCCTTCCAACATTTAAGGAACCCCTTGCCTCCTCATCAGGGGTGGACCCTTGGGCCACAACCAGTCGGGCTGGCTGAGAACCATGTAATATTGCTCAGCTGTCCTTGGAATCCATTTTTTCCTCCCCATAAGCGCTCTCAGACTCCAATTTAAGTCCCCATCCTCTCAAGAGATGATTGCCACCGGCTTCTGAACTTCTTCTATCATCCCCTTGTCCTCAGAGTAAGCCTCTGAAAACTCCCCTAACCCCCTTCTGCCTCAGAATTGTCCATGACTCCCAATAGTCTGTGGGATGAAACTCTGATCGCTTAGTTTGGCATCCGTGGCCCTACACGACTTGACCAAATCCCTTCCCCAGCCTCGTCTCCTATTCGCCATGCTCCGTGCAATGTGGTAGGCAGCCTCTGAGGTGGCCCCACTCATCCCCATCTCCTGACTCGTGTGTAATCCCCTCCTCCTGAGAGTTGCTGGCCGTGGTGATTTGTTTCTGCCTTATGAGTAAGGCAGAAACAATGAGATTAAGTCACAAGAGATAATGGCTTCTATCCTGCACACCCTCCCTCACTCTCACTCGCCCTGAGGTAGGCCAGGGGCCATGTTGTGAGCTGCTCTCCAGAGAAGCCCACAAGGTAAAGACCTGAAGGAGGCTGCAGGCCAAGTGCCAGGGAGAAGCTGAGGCCTTCAGCCCAATAGCCTGTGGGAAACCGGGATCCCACCAAAACCTACACAAGTGAGCTTGAAAGTTGATTTTTCCCTCGTGGAGCCTTCAGAGGAGACCCTAGCCCCAGGCTGCACTCTGACTGCGGTCATGTGAGATGCTTTGAAGTAGAGTCACCCAGCTAAGCTGTGCTCAAATTCCTAACCCAAAACTGAGGTAATAAAGTTCGGTTGTTTTAACAAGTTTTGTGATAACTTGTTAAACAGTAATAAATAGTTAATATAATAGAATCTCCCTAGGTCCCAGAAAACCACTCTAGAACTTAATACTACTATAAATTCCTGAGCAGAATTTTTCACAAATCTGTCCTGCAGCCCCACATTCTGCTGTTTCTCTGGCCACCTCAACCTTCATCTCTCCACAATAAATACTGCTGTCATCCTAACTCTCTTCAGATTTCTAGGCCTCCTAGCACCCACCCTTGAAGGGTCCTTCCCGATACGCACACCCCTTGCTCCCAGTAGATGGCCTCAGGGAGAATATGAGAGCTATCAGATGGGACAGTCTCTCCCCTTTCCGCCCTAAAGGGTCAAAGCTGTGCACTTCAGCGCCCAACCATTCATTCCTCAGTCTTCTTACAAGAGGGTGACTCCTTATCACTGATCCCAATCCCTCTTCCAGGGCTCTGGGGCTCATCCCACCCTCTACATTTGCAACGATCCTATCTTTCTCCTGTGTCTGCAACCCCTCCCTCTCCTTCCTGATAACATTTCAGGTCACTCAGGTCACACTGTTCTCTCCCATCTTAGCAAACATTGCCTTGATCCCACAACCCCCTCCAGCGACCACCACCCTCTCCTTTCTCCTTCTACGACCAAACTCTTGTGGTGTCCTCTACATTTCCTTGCTTCCCATTCTCTCCAGTCTGGCTTTTGCCCTAATTGCTCCATCAAAACATCTCTCTCCAAAGTCATCAGTGACCTAGAGGTTGCCAAACCCAATCAACATTTTTCAGACCTTACTGTTTTTGACCTTCAGGAACACTGAAATGTTGACTTCTCTGGGCTTCAAAACTCTCTCCAGCCTCTTATTTGTAGATTCTGTTGCCACTCCTCAACCTCCAGCTGAGCAGTCCCTCAGCCTTAGTCCCCAGGTCCTCTTCTCTCCTCCCACCCCACACATTTTCCTTTTGCTAGGCAATCCCAGCCGCGTCTCAAATACCGCTTCTACATCCATGACACTCAAATTTGCACCCCAGCCCAGACTTCTCTGAGATCCAGCTCTATGTAGTCAACTGCCTTCCATCCACTCAGATGAATGTACCTCTTACGCTCAACACATCCAAACTTGAATTCATGTCATGACCCCACAATTGGCACTTCCCCAGTGTTTTGGTTCTCAGTGAATTGCCCAAACCCAAACTCTGGTAGGTCATACTTCTCGGTTACTATTCTCTATTCTGCCTCCTAAAAGTACCCATCGGGGGCACCTGGGTGGCTCAGTTGGTTAAGTGACTGCCTTCGGCTCAGGTCATGATCCTGGAGTCCTGGGATCGAGTCCCGCATCGGGCTCCCTGCTCGGCAGGGAGTCTGCTTCTCCCTCTGACCCTCTTCCCTCTCGTGCTCTCTATCTCTCATTCTCTCTCTCAAATAAATAAATCTTTAAAAAAATAAAAAATAAAAGTACCCATTGTTTGCCTTCCATCACCATTAGGCCAAACCACCATCTTCCGTCACTTGAGGTAGAGTGATAATGTCCTCCTCCTCCTCTTCTTCAAAGAGAAATCCTCATACTAGATAATCCCCTAGATATGCCTGTAGTACTTTAAAAATTTAAAAATTCACTCACGCCAAAACCTCATCTCAGTCCAATTAAAAAAAAAAAAAAAATCCCTGGTAGTGGGCTCCATACCATCCTTATAAAAAATTTCCCAGTTAACTCTAAACTATAGCTGTGATTGAGACTCACTGGTTTAACTGGTCTCCCCACATCCATTACTGTTCCACTCCATTTTCCATGGGGTTGGTCAGGGGCAGACAAATCTCATTATGTCACCCCCTTGCTTTTAGGATAAAGAAGGAAGCCTTCTGGTCCTGTGTCATCTCACTCTGCCTACATCCCATAAGCCAGGGTCCTCTGCTGCCCAGTCTCCCATTCGGTGCTACTTTCAGATATTCTGGAACCTATGCTTTTTCTACTCCAGAACTGTCATGCGTGCTGTTCCCTTTTCCTGGAATGTTTGGCCGGACTAATCAGCTCAACTTGTCTTCTGCAGGGCAGCCTTTCCTGATTCCCAGATCAACTGGGCCCCTCTCACCCCATTCATGCTCCTGTAGCTCCTCTTCCCCTTCACAGACTTGGCACAGGAGTATTCTTATCTGTGTGAATTTTGTTTATTTAATTTCTGGTTTTTCAACTAGAAAGAGAGAAGGATCATTGCTGCCTTGTTATTTTCTGTCCTCCTGACACTGAACCCAATTACCTGGAACCTAGCATGTTTTAGTTAAAAATTCACAGAATGATAATAAATACATGTTTCTTCATATCCCCGTAGTTTAGTACAGTTTTCCGACTCCTTGGAATGCACCAATCCTGTCCAGAGCCTCCTCACTTTTCCTCCTGGCAGACTCCTACTTTTCCTTCCCGACGGTTTAAAAAAATCCTTCTTGACAATTCCTTACTGGTTCCCTAAGGCAGAGTTAGGTTCTCCTTCTCTGTAAGCTAAATAGCCTTTTCTTTCCCTCTGTCATAATTTCATTAACTTGCTTGTGGACCTTCTTCCTGCTGCAGCTGGACTTCACGATCATGTCTCTTGTTCTCATGCTAATAACTCATTTGCTGGATGAATATGAACAAATAAGCTAATGAGATCACATCACTTAATTGTAACTCTGAGGAACATACATATGAATTGTCCCCCACCACATGTGCTAAACTCTTGGGTCATGTGTCAAGTTCTTGTGCTGCATCCCTCTCGTGAAGCTTTCTGGATGTTCCTCTTGTGCCTCGCCAGCCGGGTCCAGAGGAGTTCTTTGATGCAGGCTACTGGGTGATTTTCCTATCATGGGGAGGGCCATGGGACTCTGCTTCTGGGGGATGGGGAGGGGAGATACAGTCCCAGCTCTGGCCCCTCTCTCCATTACTGGTGAGCTGTTTTCCTGGGGGAGCCCGACTCTGCTTCTTGGTGCCACGAGGAACCGCTGAATTGCTCAAAGCCAACAGGCCTTAGGTCTAGACTAAGAGTGGTAAGGAGAGACCATGACCAGGATGTAGTGAGGAGAGGGTCTGCATCAGGATGAGGGAATGAGGAAGAGATGCTTCATGGCCAGGCTCTCACCACCTTCAGATGGGAGTTCCTGGTATTTTCCAGCAGCTGCGGCCTCCTTCCCAAGGCACTCAGCCTAGGAAAGAGCCTCTGCACCTGCAGAACTGCCCCAATACATCCGTGGGTGCTGGCCCTGGGCAACTGGGTAGGAGGCCGGCTGTGTTGGTTCATGTCTGCTGACCAAGTGGAGAGAAGCAGAAGCAGGGCTGGGCAGGGCCAGGGGAAGTCATCTGGGGAAATGCAGTTGAGGGACCCCTCCCAGCACAGCCCCACCCTGCCTGCCCTCATGCCCACTTTCTCTTCTCTTGCCCAGCTCTGCTGGCTGCCAGAATGACCTAAGTGAAGTGGGGGGATGGCCTTTGGGAAAGGCCCACCTGCCACGAATTAGGAACACTGCCAATGGGGTGGGCAAAGAAATACCTTTTCCGGGGCAGAGAGATGGAGCAGGGTTGATATCACGGATGATGATAGTAATAATAGTAGCTAATGTTTACTGAGCATTTCCAAAGCACCAGGCCAACCAAGCACTTGACACAAACTGTTATAGTTGTTATATCGAAGCACCTACTCTTCTTCAACTGTTCGAGAACCCTCTGCATGTGGTGGCTACAGGACTCACGTGTCCATGAGACACCCTTCTAAACCACCTTGGCGCTCTTGGCCTCACCATTTCTGGGGCTCCTGGCTACTGCTTGTGCTCTAGCTGCTTCTGTGCAACCAGCTCAGCATCAGCTCCAGCCAACTTCCAGGGGGCACCATCTTGCCAGCCCCTCAGTTCATCCCCACACTGTGCACCTCTTTTCCTACCTCTGGTCTTCCATGTTGCCTCTGAGGTATGAGGTGCCACTAATGGGCCTCATACCCACAACCCCAAAGAATGAGGTTGGGCAGATCTTTGGCCAATGGAGACAGTGGACACATTCTTCCCCCTTCCTTCACCCTGGTTGGGCTGTCCTGAGACTCAAGAGCTTCATATAGCCTCTTAGAAGATGGCCCCATGATACCAAACAATCGGTTTATTTCATATGAGAGCCAGCTCAGTAGCACACGGCATGTTGGCTCCCCTGGCTTCCTGCCTCACCCTCTCTTCATCTGTTCTTGTTTCCCAAGAACTGCACACCCTAATAAAGCAGTAGCATATCTACTTGTGCCACGAGCTCTGCTTTCTGGGGGTACCCAGGCTAAGGCAAGCTAGTGGGGAAACAGACATTAATGCACATCATTTATGCTAAGGAAGAAATAAAGATTGTGGAGAATTCCAGGCTGGAGGATGTGGATTTTGTTCTGTGATAAAAGGGAGCTGTGATTTGCAGGAAGATAACTCTTGCAGCCAGGTGGAGGGGGGAGTTGAAAAAAATGCAGGCTCAGGCATAGTCTGGGTGGTGGCTGAGGCACAGGTCTGAGAGGTGCTGAGCTGAGCTTGGGGGCAACTTTGGTGTGCTTACTTGTCTGGTGGCCTGTAGGTGACCACTCTTTCTTTGGAAGAAACAGTGGGCGAGGGAAAGAGATGAGGCCCCTGCTGTGGAGCCTCACTTATCCTTTGGGAGAGTGTCTCTGATCCTGTTGAGCCCCACTATCAGTCATCTGCATGGAGATTTCCGTGCTTTGTCGAGTGCAGGGCATTATAGACAGGTGTCTCTGATTTACGACCCTGAAATCCAATTCTGGGAAAACATTGCCTAAAATGTTTAAACACTTCAGAAGTGTTGCTCTGAGACCTGAGCTCTTTGCCCCCAGGACAGAACAGTCTTGGCCCTTTGTTCCTCCCCAAAGGAAGGACTTTCCCATGGGACCACCTATTAGTCTAAGCCTGGTAGAGCTTCCTTGGTTCAACCCTGTATAGCACTCGAAGTCCATAGCGCTTTCAGTTCTTAAAAGAAATTGCTCAACTGTCCTCTCGATGGCATTGCCTCCAACAATGGGTCTGCTGTCATTCTTCTCTTTGTTCTTCATGGCTGTTCTCTGGCTGCTTTCAAGATTTCTCTATTACTTCTTAAGCAATTTGATTATATGTACTGGTGTCATTTTCTTCATGTTTCTTGGGCTTGGGGTCCATTGAGCTTCTTGGTTCCTTTTATCAAAATAGGAAAATTTTTCAGCTCTTTCTTTTCTTTATCTCTCTACTCTCCTTTTGGGGCTACAATTATTCCTCTATTATGTGCTTGAAGTTGTCCTATAGCTCATTATCCTACATGCTCTGTTTTTATCCTTCAGTCAGTGTCTAATCTATGGTTAATCCCAACCAGTATGTTTTCTGTCTTAGACATTTAGTTTTCCTATCCCTAGAAATTTGATTTGGGTCTTTTAAAAAAATATATCTTTCATGTTTTTCCCAACATGCTCATGCTTTCCTCTATCTTCTTGAACATGTGGAGTATATTTATAATAACTTTTTAAAAAATGTTCTTGTCTATTATTTCTATCATCAGTGTCATTTCTGTACCTGTTTCTATCAATTGATTTTTTTCCCATTATGGATTTTATTTTCCTGGTTCTTTGATGCCTGATAATTTTTAACCAAATAACCTTGTGAATAATGTGAATTTTACCTTGTTGAATGCCGGATTTTTTTTTTTAATTTAAATATTTTTGAGCTTCATTCTGAGACTCAGTTAAGTTACCTGGAAGCAATTTGATCTTTTGAGACTTGCTTTCAAGCTTCTTAGGTGGGACCCAAGTAACCTTTAGTTAAGGGCTCAGTTTTCCCATTATTGGAGCAGGCAGTGATTTGTAAGCAAGAGAGGGTCACGATAGATTTTGCAATTAAGGAAACCACTCTGGCAGAATGAAGAAGTTAGAAGGGAAAGGACGGGACAGCAGAGAGACCCAACGCAGAGCCTACTGCTTATCCAGACAAGGGAATGGAGAAGACTGTTGTTCAGGTAGCAAACCTATTGTAGAAATAGTGTTGAAGTCAGTGGTGCTTCGTGTGGGCCGAGTAAGAGGGAGAAGGGTGAGTCTGAAATGATCCACGGTTTCTCATTTGGGCTTCTGGTAGATTCAAAGGAAATGAGATCCATGTGACGCCATTAGTGGGGTTTCCAGGGGCCAGGAATTTCCAGTCACTCCTTGCTGAATTTCTCTGTCACAAGCAGAAAGCCAGTTCCAAGAATGAGGCAGAGTTAGGACCCAAGCAACCTAGCACCCGCTCTGGGTATCTGCTGGGCCTTTTCCTCTGGTGGCTCCAAAGAACATCAGTATCCAAATCAAGATCCTAAGCATTGACAATTTCTCTGCCCATAACCTCACAGACTTTCTCCTGTTTAAAGAAAAGATTTCTTTGTGTAAGTGTACCATCTGGTGCCCAGTAGAGCTTGGAAATTAGAGATTTTTATAGCACTGCATTTTTATAATGTGATATTAAAATTACATTAATATCTCTGGTGCTGCAATTATATTAGCCAAGGAGTAAGTCTGCCTCTTTCTAATGAAAAAATGTTAATGAAGACTTTCATTCATAAAATGTTGAAATGGCCTCCCCATTTCTCACTGAACTATTCAGAGAAATTTCCTTAAGGCCCACAGAGTCTATGTTTAGTCCCAATCTGTGATCCATCTTCTATGCCTATTTTCAGAAAATGTTCCTCCATAAGCTACGTACCACATGTATAATTTCCCCCTTTCTTTGATGCAGCAACATGTTTTCTGGCAAGACATCTGAGAACATTAATCAAGTGTACTGTTGGAACCATGACTTTGGAGATTAAAAATGTACTTTGTCTACACCAGGGCAAAGGAAGACTTCAGGTTAAAAAAAAGTTAAGAAGTGAGACCCATTTACTTCCTCTCTCTCCTTCCTCCCTGGCTGTAAATTTGACCAAGAGTAAATGAAGTGTCTCTAATTATCTTGTCCAAGTAACAAAGTACCTCCCACCCTGCTAGGGGCCCAGAAAAGCCGTGAACTTGGGCTGCCTGCAAAGGCTCTTGTTTCATTGTTTGGGGCCCAAACCTGACAGCTAAAGAAAACGGAAATTATAAACATAAGTATCACAGTTCATACACTTTGCAAATTGTTGGGGCATTTTCTCATTTCCTCCATCTCCTGTGTTTCACACATACGTGCACACCCAAATAAGCCAACTAAATATATTGGCAAAGTCACATTCAGGGTTTGTTGTAGTTCTTGATTAAAGTCATTAAAAACAAACAAACAAACAAAAAACCCCCAAAATGTTAATTGAAGCCATCAAAAAAGCAAAAACATTAACTAAAGCTACCAGAAATCACGCTCAATATTATACCCCTTCTATTGTAAAGTGAAAAAAAAAAATCTGAAATGAAGGGTTAAATTATTTGCATAGTTAGTGTCCTACAAATTATCTGAAAAGATGCAGGCCCCAACTCTGCCTTCCAAAGCTAGGAAAATGCTAACTACGATGTCTGTCTCCTGGCACCAAAATAGGTAGCTCTTAAATGATCCCAAATACCAAAACATGCCCAGGCTGTGTTTCTAAAGCACTGAAGCTGAAATTTCCAACATAACAAACCCCCAAAACATTTGGTTTCCAGCAGTGCCTGGATATGTTCAAGACTGATTCTGTACAAGTCCAGGGTAAAAGAATAAAAAGACTCTAGAAGGAGGAATACATGGGGTGGGGTAGGGAGGAGGTGAGGGGGTAATTGGTAAGGATAGGAGAGCCCCGAAGTGAAACCAAATTCAAATAATAGGATAAAAATAGAAACAGTCTCCTAAAAGGTTAGGAAGAGACAATGTGTTATTAAAAGGTAATTTTCACAAAAAGGCAAAATCATGACTCGCACACAGATTTAAAAATGTACATGTTCAGGTGTTTATTTTCCTCATGATATGAGGGAAGCAGGCAGATGTTCAAAGGAAAAATCAAATAGGCAATTGTATATTGAGTAAATAATGTTAAGATGAATTGGAGATAAATGGAGATGAAACTGGGTTGAGGAATTCAATTAAATCTCCAACAGGACAGAATTTACATACCCATCAGTTATAATTTACATATCTATCAGTTATAATTTAAAGAGCCTTGCAAAATAGCTCAAAGACAGTAGAACAGTAGAATCTGATAACCAGGAAGGGTGTGTTCTAGACATGCATAGTTTTCCACTGAAACAAAACATTGTTCCTACAATATTCATAAAAGTTTGCTAAGGGGAAGTTGGGTTCTTGGGGGGAACACCCCTTCCCAGAGAGGACGATGTCACAGAGTGGTCAAACCCATACAGAGGGCAGGGCAGGGTGTTGGTAGGAACTTCTCCAGCAAGGGTTGAGTCAGAAAACAGTAGACACAGACTAGTAATTTTATTGTTTATTACATTTGTTCACTACACACACACACACACACACACACACACACACACACACACACACTAGAACTAGTGTGGAATCAGAATATGAAGACTAGGAGAGGCCTTCTTGATCTTATCATCTAGGCTCCACATTTCGCAGATGAGAAGCCTGAGACCCTAGGCTAGGATTTGATTGAGGTCGCTCAGCTTCTCAGTGGCCATGAGCTTGGTTCTTAAAGTTTGTGAGCCTAGTGATCCTAACTAGGTGGCTGGGGAAGATCCAAGACATGCCCCCCACTCCCACCAGGCATGCAAAATTTAGATGTATAATCAAAGTGTATTTTTCTGGGGATGAGTTTAGAATGTTCATCCCTGGCTTTACATTCTACCCAGCGGTACACCAAATATACGTCTAAACCTAGTTGTAATAAACGTAATTGAAATGTGGCTACCTTCATCAAACTTTCAAAAGGCTTTTTTTTTTTTTTTTAAGATTTTATTTATTTATTTGAGAGAGAGAGAGAATGAGACAGAGAACACAAGAGTGGGGAGGGTCGGAGGGAGAGGGAGCCCAATGTGGGACTCGATCCCGGGACTCCAGGATCATGACCTGAGCCGAAGGCAGTCGCTTAACCAACTGAGCCACCCAGGCGCCCCAAAAGGCTTTTTATTTTAGAGGAAACCTTTTAATAGCCCACATCTCTTAAATTAAAAAAAAAAAAAGGCTAAGAAATGTGAACAATGCGTTCCTTTTCCCTGTAATAAGTGGAAACATTCCAAATCACTCCGTTGTTCCTTCTAAAGTTAACTGTTTCAACATCTGCGAGTCTCAAGGCTGACAGAAGTCTTCAGCTGTGGGAATGTGAAGAGCAGAAGATGGCTTAAGCCCTCAGTTACTGGTGTGCTTTCTCTCTTTCTCCCCGCCCCCTCCCCCCAGCACTGGGGGCCTCTACGGTAGGAGGGAAGAGAGGGGGAGGGATGTGAGAAGAAAGGTCCCCTTCCCTTGAGCACACCAGCAGGGGACTTCAACAGGATCAAATGGACAGCAGACCAAAAGCTGTTGTTTAGGATTCCAGCTATCCACATCCCCTCTGCCTCCCCACTTTTTGTTCCCTCCCCGAATCCAGGGCTGGTGTTGGAGATCCGAAACTAAGTCAGTGGGTAGAAGGAATTGACAAGGAGTAAAATGAGAATGAATTGCAGGCCCCGTGGTCAAGAAGCAAGGCTTGTAGTATTATACTACACTGTACCTGATCTGAATCTCAGATCATCCCCAAATGTGTGTGAGGTGATTCCTCTAGCTTGGTATTTAAGAGAAGGGTAAATCTACACACCACACAGAGTTCCCCTCAGAAAGAAACAAGTCAGGGCCCAGGCAACTGGGAATAGGCCAGAGGGGAGTGGACATTCCTGGGGCAATCTTTGGCAGCTGCCAAAGATGTCCTGAATGCTCTTTGCAGAGTGTCCCTTACTTTAGGGCCACTGGCAGCTTTCAGAGTGAATTTTGCGTTAGAATGTGCACCTTGGGTCCTCTCTGAGCCTCTGGCTTGGGTGCTCCATGGTTGCTATCACCAACTTAGACTGTAGAGACAAGAGACAGAGCAAACTCATGGGGGAAGAGGATATTGAGAGGAGGTTTGGACATGGTGAATCTGGGTAGTGTGGGAGACTCCCAGGTAGACATGTCTCCTAAACCAGCAGACAGAAGAGTCTGGAATTCAGGGGAGAAATCAGGCTGCCAATTTGAAATGGGAGTCATTCATTTATAAACCCATTGAGTGCCAAACATGGGTCAGAGTTTCCTTTCCAGCGAATTAGTAGTTGGGCTGACCCTAGACCCTGCCTCCAGTGATGTTCATAAGCATTTAATGCAGGGCAACTGACTGCAATTAGGACTGGGGGATACAAAGACCTCCCTGCCCACCACAGAAGGGCTTGCCGCTGTTGATCCTTCCTTCTCATGGAACATTGTGTTCAGTGTGGGTGAGTGGGATGCTCTGATTCATCCCGGGAAGGATTGCAGTGTGTGCTGATGCTGTAGTCCAGTAGCTGGATTTTCTGTCCATATTAGGCTGGAAGTAGGGGTGTCCTCCGGTGCTGTGCAAACCATCAGTGGGTGATCCATTTGCACCTGTCACATCATTCACTGATGACTCCAGTTACAGCAGCCAAGAGAAAAGAGGGAATGTGTGGACAAGACATTGAGTCACCTTGTGTTATCTGCCCTCTGAAGACACAAAATGCCCATTCCAGGCACCCTGAGTAACTCCATGCCAGGTTCCCCGACAAACATCCTCCTGAAGCCTCCTGTTCCCTCTTCCTTTCTCCCGTACTCAGCCCCACCCACTGTCAGCTAGTTATGTGTGCACTCTCAGCCTTAAGGGTCCAATCATCCACTGTCCAGGGCTCAGAGTTTAAAGAAAGGGGACCAGGCTCCTGGAAGCAGCGAGACCTAATTTGTTATGAGCCCTAACTCTGAGCCAGAAAACCTGGGTTCAGATCCTAGCTTGGGTTGTGATTAGCTGCATGGTGTCCCTCATTTCTCTGACCATGTGTTTCCCCATCTGTAAAATTAACATGTTGGAAATGCTATTAACTTCTAAAGATCTGTTGAAACTAAAGGAGAGGATATATTTTAAAAGAGTCCAGCATACACTGAGAGCTGACATTTTGAGTGTTTACATTTTATCAGGCAGTCTTCTAAATACTTTACTTATTTACTAACTCATTAATCTTTTTTTTTTAAAGATTTTATTTTATTTATTTGAGAGAAAGAGAGTGAGAGAGAGAGCACGAGAGGGGGTAGGGTCAGAGGGAGGAGCAGACTCCCCGCTGAGCAGGGAGCCCGTTGTGGGACTCGATCCCAGGACTCTGGGATCATGACCTGAGCCGAAGGCAGTCGCCTAACCAACTGAGCCACCCAGGTGCCCTAACTCATTAATCTTTACAGTACCCTGCAACAATCCTAAGATATGATTCTCCTTATTTCATAGGTGAAGAACTGACATACAGTTAACTGTTCAAAGTCCAGAGCTAGAAAGTGGTGAAACCAGAATTGCCCACCACTCAAAATTGTGTGGCTCAAGAGCACATGAGCTCAGTGTTTATATCAATGATTCTCAAAGTGTGATCTCCAGGCCAACCGCCCCAGCAACATCTGGGAACTTGTTAGAAATGCAAATTCTCAGAACCCACCCCAGAGCTACAGACTCAGAAATTCCAGGGGTGGGAAGCGGCAAACTGGTTTGACAAGCCCCCACCACGTGATTCTCTGACACTCAGTCAAGTTTGAGAAGCACTAGTCTACACTCTTTATTCCACCAAAGCACAGGCTGTGGAATCCCAAAGAGGAATTAAAAGCCTGGTCCAGTTGTTTCCTAGTCGTAGGACTCAGGCAGGTCACTTAATCTCCCCAGGGCTCATTTATGTCACCTCTACGGAGGAGAGAAGTACCTGCTTTATAAGATTGTTGAGGACTCAAAGAATGGCATGTGAACAGTGACTAGAGTGTCACCTGGCATGACTTACTGTTGCTGACCCACCCACTGCTCTTGCTCATTCACCTACTCTCTCTTGCTCGTACATTCCTCCCCCTCAACCCACCCCTACCCATATTTGAGTTGATTTTAATCACAAGAGAAAAGGGGGAATTCACAGCAGAAGTGGAGTGAACCAGAGAAGGTGGGCCATATCAGCAGGGTGTGTCTTTTCTCTGTTGGAAAAGTTGGGCCAAATGCTGCCCCTATAGTGGGCAGCCTTGGCCATCTGAGTCCCAGGTACATGGAAACGTTGCTTTTTTGTCAGGCTTCCTGCTGCCTGGTGCAGCCTCCCAGGGCCCCGGGGTTGCCCTCACAAAGACCATAGCAACTTGTCCTAGGAGAGGTGACTTTTCCCCAGGGAAAGCAGAATTGAGATAGAAGTTTACAGGATCACAGACAAGGCCCTCTTCAGAACTGTCTACTGGAATGGGGGCTCTCTGAGGTCAAGACTTTGCCTCATGCCTGTACCTAGAACAGGGCCCATAGCAATGGCCCGTAAATATTTCTTAAAGAATCTATTCCTTCTTTGAAAGTGCTCATGGATCCACGACTGCGTTGTTAAGAGACTCAGATGAGTTAATGATACAGAAGTGCCTTGTCACTTTTGCTTTTTGTATTTTTAATTTACATACAGTAGATGTCTCTTTGTATCTTTAATTTACATACAGTTGCCTGAGCTTTAACACAGGCACCACTGACAAGATAAAGAACAATTCCAACACTATAAAGAATTCCCTCATGCTACCCCTTTGCACTCAGCACCCTTCCTCCACCCCAGACTCCTGGCAACCTCTGCTCTATTCTCTGTCCCTGTAGTTTTGCCTTTTCCAGAATGTCATATAATGAAATTATACAGCATAAAATGAAGTGTATGCCACCCCAAAATATGCCTCTTTGGCATGAGAATCGTTTTGAGCTGATTATTTTAAGAAACAGTAGACACAGAAAAAGTTCTAAAAACAGAGTAGAAGTTACCCTTTTGTAAGGGATATTTACATTCAAAAAGAAAGTCTTCATTTACGAAGATAATCTCCTTCTTTGTACCAGGAAGAGAAGGGAGACTCTAAATCTCCAGAAACAGTTATCAGGGGAGAAGACACAGACTTAAATTTGCATAACAAACCTTACCCTGTTTACCACACTTTTCCTGGTAATTTCCCACAGCTTGCCTCCCCCCACCCAAGCTCCAAAATTCTTTCTTTTGTTTTTAGCTGAAGATGGTATTTAAGCTGGTGACTTGGACCACCTCAGAGAGTTACTCAGTTTTTCTGGGCATCTCTCATACATATATGAGGTATACATTAATAAACTTCTGTTCATTTTTCTCTTGTTAATCTGTGTTTTATTACAGGGGGTCTCAGCTAAGAACTCAGGAGGGTGGAGGGAAAATTATTTTTCCTTCCCTACAGTAACCTTTGAGACTGACTTCTTTCACCTAGCTTCATGCATGTGAGATTCAGCTAAGTTGTATGCATTGATGTTTGTTGTTCTTATTACCCAGTAGTATTATAACCCATTGTGTGGAGGTACCACAGTCTGTTTATCCATTCACCCAATGAGGGACATTTAAGTTGTTTCTAGATTTTGGCAACTGTAAATAATGCTGTTATACACATTCAAGCACAGGTTTTTGTATGAACATAAGTTTTCATTTACCTAGAAGTGGGATTGCCAAGTCATATGGTAAATATATGTTTAGCTTCAGAAGAAACAGCCAAACTGTTTTCCAGAGTGGTTGTGCCATTTTGCATTATCAGCAATGTATAATAAGAGTTCCAGTTGTTTCATTTGATATTGTCAATATTTTTAGTCATTCTCATAGGCATGTGATGGTATCTCGCTCTGGTTTTAATTTGCACTTCCATAATGACTAATGATGCTGGACATCTTTTCATGTATTTATTTGTCACCTGTCTATCTTATTTGGTGAGGCACCTTTTCAAATCTTTGCCACTCAAAAAATTTGGTTGTGTCTTCCTGAATTTCAAGTTTTTTTCGTATATTCTGGGTATAAGTCTGCTGTCTGATCTGTGATTTGCAAATATTTTCTCCCAATCTGTCGGGTTTTTACTCAGTCTTTCAAGTGTCTTTCATAAGAGTAAATGTGCTTAATTTTGATCAAATCTAATTATTTTTTTCCTTTATAGATCATATATTTGTTATTGTATCTAAGAACTCTCTGCCTAATTCACGAAGAATTTCTGTGTTTTCTTCTAAGAGTTTTATAGTTTTACATTTTTACATTTAGGTCTATGACCTATTCTTAGTTCATCTTTGTATGAGATATGAAGTATAGGTCAGAGTTTATTGTTTTGTGTGGGTTGTCTACTTGTTGTGGCACCATATGTTGAAAGGACTCTCCTCTCTCCATTGAATTGCCTTTCCATCTTTTCCAGAAATCAAGTGCCCATGCTTGTGTGGGCCTATTTCTGGGTTTGTCCTCTCACCAAAACCACACTGTCTTGATTACTGTCGCTTTCTAGTATGTCTGAATGCCAGGTAGTGTGAGTCTCCAACTTTGTTCTTCTTTTTGCAAAATTTGTTTTGGCTTACCTTCTCGTATAAATTTTAGAGTCTACTTGTCCATACCTCCAAAGACTCCTGCTGTGGTTTTGATTGGGAAGGTATTAAATCTATAGGTCAATTTGTAGAGAATTGGCATACTAACTATGGTGAGTATTCCAATCCATTGACATGCTCCAGTGGGGAGGCTGGAGGATGTTAAGGCCCAGCCTGGTTATAGGAGCCTCCTGGCTCCTGACCCAAGTCTGCCAAGTTGGGTGATCTTGAGAAAGTCACTGCCCCTCTCTGGCCCTAAATTTCCTCAGCCATAAAATGGAAAGGTTGGATTAGATAAACTGAAGGTCCCCTTTTCAGCTCAGACATTCTGTGATTCCCAGGGCAACCTTGAGCTGACCTGCCAGGAACATAAGCCATGTGTTATTGGGTCTCCCCTCAGGGCTATCTGATGAGATGATCCAACGGCCCCTGTACCCAAAGGCCAGCTCCAAAGCAAAGAGTTGAATGTGGGAGCTCTGCTGATTCGAGATCCCAGAGCTGAGTACCCTTTCTCATTCCTGGAACACCAGAGGCCAGGTAAGACGTCCCCCAATGACAGCCCAAGACCCTGGCCTGTCTGGAACAGAGCAGCAGACATGGGCCTCTGTCACCCCTACTCTTGGGAAGTAGTATGAAGAGTAGGCCTTTCCAGGAATGCACAAGAGAAGAGGTTCCCATCCCCATTCTACCCCCTTCTCATGTCCAGGCGATGCGGAGAAAAACCAGGTGACCTAGCAGCACTATTTATAGTGTTCAAACATTGGAGGCAACCCAATTGCCCAGCCATCAGGGAATGCTTAAAGTATGGGACGTTGGGACCCTGGAATCCAGTGTAGCCATTAACAATGACAAGTATGTGGATTATGAATTGAAGTGTGCAATAGATAAAATAATGTCAAATAAAAAATGTT
Organism: Zalophus californianus; assembly: GCF_009762305.2. NCBI lineage: Eukaryota > Metazoa > Chordata > Mammalia > Carnivora > Otariidae > Zalophus > Zalophus californianus. The sequence continues at coordinate 25,065,429 of NC_045602.1, forward strand.
GGGAATCAAATAGTATTTGCATACCATTACAGTAATGCTAACATGTTTAGAAATTACATGGACAGGATTTGGAAAGAAATTACTGGTAATGCAAACAGTCTGTGATTGATAATATGAGGATAATTGAGCAGCTGTTCAGCTGAGGCACTGTGGTAAGTGCTCTGGGAGATTCAGAGAGGCTTGCGGCCTGAGGCTTGCCCCCAGGAGGACCTCACAGCAGAGCTGGGAATCCATCACCAAACATAAGACTGTGAGTGAATTCTGACTGGAGACTGCTTCCACAGTTATACCACGTCAAGATTCCAAGTTGGAGCATCAAGAGTCTGGTATGAGAGGGCTTTTACAGAACAGTTCTCCCAGGCATCCTGTGGATGCTGGCAGCACATGATAAAACAAAGCTGTGGGTTAGCTGGAACCCCACTGAGCTCAGGCCCCAGCCTGGGTTCAATGGGCTTTGGGCCTCCAAGTCTTCCAGGGCCATGTGATAGGCTGAACCCTCTTCAGGTGTGCCTTCTGGAGTTTCCCCAGACTCCTGTTGGGGGCTCGTTGTCTTCTGGAGCTCCTGGCCCACCATCTTTGGAAGCTGTAGAAGGAGTGGAGACTCCAACCCCTCCAGTGGGTTAGCTGCCCTGAGAGCACCAGCAAGCCAGAGGCTCCCTCTTCAGAGAGCTGCCTCAGGCAAGGCTGGCTGGGTGCAGGGCCCCAGATTCGGACCCAGGTGCCACTTGCCTACTAGTGGTCCCAGGCAAGAGACTTAATGCCCCTGGCCCCAGTTTGTCCCTCCATACAAGGGGGGATGGCATAGTGCACTTTTACATTCACTAACATACAATCTTTTGTTATGTCTGTTGACTGATGAGGGACAGAAGCTCAGGGAGCCTCAGTGACAAACCCTGGGCCACAGCAGTGGGCACTTCCTAAGGGCACACAGTGGCTGGTGGCTAAGCAGTTTGTCAAGAGTCCAGTGTTCACCATCAGGGCAGCCCCAGCCCCAGCTTGGCCTCTGGAACCTTGAACCCTGGCTGAGTGACCAGCACTGGGGCCTGAGGACATCCTATTTAACTTAGGCCAGCACCTTTGGATTGGGGGGGTTGGCCCAGGGGGTTCTCTGGGTGAGAAGCCAAGGAGCCAGGCTTTCTGTGTCTTAACTACATAACCCCTTGTTGTAGTTAATTAGTTAATTATGGTGGAGAGGCAGAACCAGAGCAGAAATGCCAACTCTAGGTCAGAAGCGGCACTTAAACCATGAGTAACTCTCATTAACTCTGATAACAGGTCTACTCTGCTGGGAACAGTGCGGGAGGGAGCTGGCCTTCCAGGAGGTCTTTGGTTCAGGGCAACTGAGCACTGGCCAGTTTCTAGGGTGAGGAGGCAGGAGAATAGGCCTGAGTGTCCCCCCGCAGAGTCAGTCCCCACCCCACACCAGCTGGGAACTGGGGGTTTGGGTGGTGCCTAACTAGGTTAGGTGGTTTTAGACACCTTGCCTTCCCTAACCTGAGCAGAAGGAAGAAGCTGATTGCTTCCCTCTTCTCTCCAGAAGGAAGTGCTCCTTGGTTCTCCTCTGGTGGCACTGGGGCACTTCCTCACTGACCCTTGAGAGGCAAGCCATTCCATCCTCGAACTTCTTTAGGTGACCAAAGGAACCTGTGAGACTGAGTAAGAACTCATTCATTTCTTCTGGTATTTAAGAAATGGTTACCTTAGGGGCGCCTGGGTCATTCAGTTGGTTAAGCATCCAACTCTTGGTGTCGGCTCAGGTCATGATCTCAGGGTCCTGAGATTGAGCCCAAGGGGGGTCTCTGCACTTAGCAGGGGAGTCTGCTTGAGATTCTCTCCCTCTGCCCCTCCCCTTCCCCCCTCTCTCTCTCAAATAAATAAATAAATCTTGAAAAAGAAATAGTTACCTTAAAAGAGGAAATGTCCCTGTTAATGTTTTGAGCCATGTCAGTCTGTGCCCACACTCCCCCACATCATAGAAAGAAGCTGAACGTCTTCTGTCCCCACACCTTCCCAGTCATTGCTCCCTGCTACCTTCCCACCACCCTAAGGATAGGTGACCATGTCAGTTATCCTGCAACCCAGGCAGCTTTGAAGAGGGAAAGGAAGTGGTGCTATTCATGACTCTTCCGAGGCAAGAGGCATAAGCCATGACTGTCCTTGGCAAAGCTGGTCATTCTCCCAAGGACTTAGTCCAAACTGCTTTCCATGGTGCATGGGATCACTCAGGACAGGCCCCTGCTGACATTGTGGTCTCATGTCTGGACACATAGCCCCTGCCTTCCACCCTTCTGGCCCCACATTTCTTTTCCGGGCCACTCTCTCCCCTCTGCACCTTCGCATATGCTGTTCCCTCTGCCAGGAACTTCTTCAGTCCACCCCACCCCTTCACAGCTTATTCCCAACTCATCCTCCAGCTATCAGCTTCAACAGCATTTCTTCCCCAGAGTATTTCACAACCCCCACTCCCATCCCCAAGTCTGGTTGAGCTGCACCTGCCTGGTGCATCCATGTTCCCCTGACCACCCCTGTCACTGCATTTACCCCTAAGGTCTCCACTGGACAGTGCTCTGTGAGCACAGGAGACACGCTTGTCTTGACCACCATTGTCTTCCTGGATAGAATATCTTCCCAACACAGAGTAGATGCTTGTGGAATGGATCACCTCAATGGAACTTTTGCCCAAGATTATAAATTCTTCTCACTGAGGCAGAGTATTTACATTCAACACATGACAAAACCCCATTTAGCTTAACCTAAAATGATGACGTTCTGATTATAGATTTCAAATGTCAGCAGCCGGCTTGGAAATCACCCCATGTAAGTGGTAGCAAATTTCACTGAGAATTGACCCTGGTCTTGTTGGAAGTTCATGGCTAGAAAATTGCCCTAATATTTTTGACATGGATGCACTTGAGTGCACTTGTCACTATATGAAAACTCTAGTTCTTGGAAATTCTAAGATAACTAATATCACACTTGGAACATTTTATTTTTTTAAGTATTGACCTTTTATCTCAAAAATAATAAAAATGTTTTGGAGCAATTTAGAGTTTGAAAAATTTTTCATGTATATTAACTTACTTGTCTCAAAACAACCAGCAAGAAAGCAAGGCAAAACCTTTTGCAGATGACGAGCCCAAGACCCAGAGAGGTTAAGGCACTTGCTTGAGGCTTCTCAGTCAGCACATGGCCGAGACTGGAACCCATCTGGGTAGGCTGAGTCCAAACCCGGAGCTGTCTCCACCACACATCCTTGTCAGCACAGATGATGGAAACAGAGGCCACATTCTTCCCAACAGCAAAGGGATTGGCGGGCTGGATATTGACCATGGCTTTTAGATAAATATTGTTGACTGAGCACGATGTTTTCTTTTTTCTACTTGATTATAACTCCTTGAGGATAGGGTACACATTCTTTTCACGTTTGTATATTTCATATCCTTATAGTTTCACATGCTGCTAGAATGTAAGCCTGAAGAGGTCAAGGACTTGCCTCTTGTTCACAGCCACATTCTCTGCACATGGTAAGTGATTACAAATCAATAATGAAGGAAACTATTTTTATGTTGCAGAGGGCCTGCTGTAGAGCTTGGGGCATAGCAGGTGCTCAGTCAATGCTTAAGAATCATACAGAGGTAAACACTGGCTCCTTCTTTAGAAGGGTGATTCAGTGAGGCAGAGGTCGGCTACCGAGAAGGTTGGCTACCAAGACCAATTAAGGAGTATCGATATTTGGGAGATAGCTGTGCCTTCATCTATATGTCCTTTCTATTGAGAGAGGTGGTATTTATAACAGCAAATGGCAGGAACACAAAGGAAGCAAAGCCCAGGGCTCAGGCTCAGAAGCATTTCAGATGCCACCTTCCAGCGTGGAACAATTCATTTCACACCAAGATCTCAGCTCAAAATCCTCCTGCTATGAAAGTCTTCTATGGAAGAGATGGCATGTCTTTTTGTACTTGGAGCTGGGTAGGAGAGGGCAAATGGTGACCGTGAATAAGGGATAAAAGACAGGTGTGCTGCCTGGAGAGCCTAAGGGCAGGGGGTTCTTATCTGGGCCAGGCCCACTGTAAGCTGGATCATCTGAGATATGATACTTACCCTCTGCAAGTCTCGAGATTCTAGGGTCATGTCATCTTGGCTCCATCAGGAGAGAGTGCTGAGCTGCTAGGTTAGCATGGACACTGTTTCCTACATGTGGCTGGTTTGGGCAAGAAGGAACGACTGGAGCCACAAACATGCCTGAAATGTTTTTCTGTAGAGAAAGTGCCCACAGCGCCTATTCATGGGGCGCTGCACTTCAATAGTCGACCCTGGGCCGATGACAGAGAAGAAGCATGAGTCTGGTGGCAGCCGGCAAAGCCTCCCTCGTGTGGCCTGTGATCGTCTCTTGGCAAGGAAGGAAGTCTTGGCCCTCAGGACAGGGAAGCTGCCAGCTCACTCAAGTGGCTCTGAGCTTGGGCCAGGCGCTGGGAATCCTGGATTTCCTCTGCTTCCACTGGTGATGCAGGGCCGGATCTGTCAGTTGGACCCCAGATGTGGATGAAGTAGACATTGAAAGCCATTCAGGGTCATAAGTCGGTGGATTATGACCCAGAAGGGAACCAGGGGCCTGAGTACACCTAGTGAGGGGGGGGGCCTGTCAGTGGAATAAGGTAGGTTTACCAGGGGTGAGGCCTAGGATAGGGGGAAAAAGAGAGGGTGAACTTACTAGAAAGTTCAGGGCAATGCTACCCCTTACCCCTTCCCCTTCTATTCTGACACCATGCTGGAAAGTTGGGCTCAGCTCATACAGTACCTAAAGTTAAAGGGACCCCAAAGAGCATCTAATCCTACCCTTTCTTCTACAAAAGGTGGGAAATGAGGCCCCCTAAAAGGTGACTTATCCAAGGACTTGCTTCCAGGCCCACGAGAAGAAGTGGCTCCCCAGACTGGTCTCAGGCCTCTACCTTTACCCACTCAGACCTGACAGGATGTTGTGTAGCCAGTGCTGAATGGAGCTGGAGGATGGCCAAGTCTATAAGGACAAGAAAAAGCATGTCAGAGGGTATCACAAACACAGACGTCAGCATCCTGGAGGATAACAAGAGATGTGGCAAGAGACAGGGATTGGACAAGGAAGGGCAAACTCTCAGGAGTTTGTTCACACGAAGGGCAAGATGAGTAAGTTGCTTGGGCACCTTTTGTAATACTCACAGTGGTACAGTCATGAGTATTTGCCTCTACAGGTGTTTCACTAGCCAGTGAGTTCCTTGGGGGCAGGAGTTATATATTATTTATCTGTAGATCCCTGGTACAGTCCCTGACTCTGGAAATGGCTGGTAAAGGAATGAATGAATGTCAGCAGACCCTACAGGGCCTTTGGAGTTCCATCCTCCGCTCTGCCACTTACTCCAAACCCAGAGCAGGGAACTGAAGAACAGGAGTACCAACAGTACTCACTTCATAGGGTTATGTGAGGATTGAATGAGATAAGGCCTCTGAAGTGCTCAATAAATATTAGCTATTTTTATGATGACTATTTTCAGGAAGCAGGACCAAGGGGGAAGTTAAATTCGATGAGCCTGGAGCATGGCGGATAGCTCAGTGAGAAATGTAGGCTTCGGTACATTGTGTGTCTCCATTTCCCTTGGCCTCCCCCTATCATGGCTGGAATTCACCTGCCCTTTTTTTGAATCCACCTGATCTTATTTAGGAAGATCTTTATTTGAGGATCAGGGCAACCTTGCCTGTTTCTAGCCTATGCTGTCATACAAATCCTTGCTTTACAGGACAACACAGACAATAAGCACCCCCACTTTAATGGTTCTGCAAATGATGGTATTCCAGACTCCATGGCACCTGGAAGGAGCAGGTCATTCCAGACTCCATGGCCTTCTTGAATCAAGTCACAGAATGATGGTGGGCAGCCATGCCATGCACCTCTTCCTAAGGCCATCTTGAACAGGGTGATAGGATAGGCCAGTGAAGGTCATTCTCACCATTCTGACCACCTCTCCTCCTAAGCTCTGGAGAACCCTAGCTAATTCACAGGGGAACACATATATCTCCTTTTGGCCAGGCATAATGATATGAAAGCCAATCACCATGCAGAAAATAAGAAAGATACATTGGAACTAAATCCTGGAGGGCCTTATCTACTAGGCTATAGGCTTTTAGGCTTTTGCCAGCATCTGATGGGGAGTTGTTGAACATTTCAGAGAAGGAATGTAACCTGATCCAAACTCTGTTTCTGAGAGGTGATCTGACAGACACACAGGGAGAGAATTAGCATGGAGGGATAGGGGTGGGAGGGGATTAAGAGCAGCAAGAAGAGCCTTCAGTGGCAGAGGAGGACTGAGAAGTGGGAGGGAATCATTCCTCCCCTGCTACCTGATTGGCCAGAACCGGGTCACATGGCCATGCCTGGCTGCAAAGGAGGCTGGGAAAGTAAACAGCTGGATTTCCTGTCTTTATCATGATAAGAGGGGTCTGCTGGTGGGGAAGGGGTTGCTGGTGAAGGGCTGTGGGTGAGGCAGTCAGCAGTGAGTACTGCTTGGTTACAAATAGACCAAGTACAGGCCTCCAAAGATGAAGGCCAGGGCCATGGAGGGGAGGAGGGAGAAAAGGAAGAGAGTGAAAGAGGTACTATGGAGGTAGAATTGGCAGGACTTGGTAACTGATGAGGGATTAGGGAAAGAGAGGGGCTGCAGAGCATCCTGAGGGGCTTTGAGCCAGGGCAACTAAGAGAGTGTGATGTGTAAGCAGAAATGGGAGAAGGCGGCCACAGGGGACAAACAAGTGATGAACTCTGGGGTCATGTGGAGTTTGAGGTGCCTGTGGAACATTCAGATGGAGACTTTCAGGTTGGAAACATGGAGCTTGGAGGGACTCAGGAGAAAGTCCCTATGTCATAATCCATCTGCTTAAGTGCTGAAGGCTCCAAAGAGAAGACTGGATGGGCCACAGGAGGGGCTTCCTGCAAGAGGTGGGCTGGAGAGAGAGTTTTCAAAAAGGAAATGCCATGGAGAGAACAAGGGGGGTCACATGGAATAGGAAATGTATGTGCAAAGCCCAGAGAGGGACAGAGACAGACTCACAGCTGCCAGGGAGAATAGTAATAGGTTGCCATTACAGAGAAGAAGACAAACTTACGGATGGGGCTCGGCCAAGGTCAGGGTGGAGACAATGCTGGTAAAGGGCATTGTAGAGGTAGAGGATGACAAAGTGATATCTGAGAAAATCTTGTGAGTACTTCCAGAGCCTATTGCCTAATATAAGACGTTCCTCACTTGGAAGAAATAGAATCTTCTCCCATTATGTTAATCTTCAGAGTTTTAAAAAAACTTCTCATCTCTGCCACTATCCCCCTTTGGAGGAGGGTTAGAAAGAGTCATCCCCATTGCAGACAAGGAAACTGAGACCCAGAGAAGTTAAAAATAACTTCCTTGATGTATGAATGGCCAGATCAGCACAGGAAAGGATGCTCAACATCATTAGTCATTATGGAAATTCAACTGATCACCACAGTGAGCTACCACGACACCCCACTAAAATGGCTAAAATTTATTTATTTATTTATTTATTTATATTTTTAAAAAGATTTTATTTATTTATTTGATGGAGACAGAGAGACAGAGAGAGGGAACACAAGCAAGGGGAGTGGGAGAGGGAGGAGCAGGCTCCCCGCTCAGCAGGGAGTCTGATGCGGGGCCAGATCCCAGGACCCTGGGACCATGACCTGAGCCGAAGGCAGATGCTCAACCGACTGAGCCACCCAGGTGCCCCTAAAATGGCTAAAATTTAAAAGACTGACAACACCAAGTGCTGATGAGGATGTTTAACCACTGGAATGCTCATATAGTAATGGTGAAGTATGACACAGTACCATCACTTTGGAGAAGCTGGGCAGGTTTTTATTGTTTGGGCTTTTTAGATATAAAGTCAAACAGATTCTTACCAAGTGAGTCAGGAATTCTGCTCCGAGATATTTACCTGCAAGAAATGAAAAATATATGTCCATACAAAAACAAATGCACATATATCCATCACAGCTTTATTTATTATAGCCCCATGGTAGGAAAAGAAACAAATGTCCATCAGTGAGTGAGTAGATAAAAATTCGGTGGCACAGGCATACGATGACATACAACTCGGCGGTAAAAATGCATGAACTATGGATATAGGCAATAACACAGATCAACCTGAAAAGCATGCTGAGAGAAAGAAGCCAGACCCAAAAAGGAACATGCCGTTTGACTCCTTTTATATCAAATTCTAGAACAGGCAAAATTAAAAAGTGGATCAGTGGTTTCCTGGGAGTTGGTGGGGGAAGGGCCTCGGGGGATAGAAATGCTCTACTGAGGGCGTGGCATTTGCAGTGGTGTGTATATATTTGTGAGAACTCATTGCACTGAACACTTAAAATGGGTGCAATTTTTTGTACATAAGTTCTATCACGATGAAGCTGATTTCAAAAGAGAAGGAAAGGTGACTTGCTTGCAGTCACCCAAGTGGGGAGTGTAAGAGTGAGGAGTAAAGTCCCACCAGCGCTGTCCCGGGCTGGCAGGGTGGGCTTTGAGCAGGGGTGAGTGGGGTGCAGAAACCAGGGTGCATCAGTGCAGGTGGACCGACTGGGATAAGGGAAAAGATGGGTGGGCCCTAAGCAAGGACCTCAGGGGCCCAATGGGCCACAGAAGAGCCAAAAGAGCAATCAGGCGGAGAGTAACAGCCCAAGCAAGTGGCTGCAGAAGGGAGCAGGGGAGAGAGGGAGGTGGGAGGTTGAGGGGCATGTGGGTGATGAGTGGAGGTCTCTAGCAAAGAGCTCCACAGGGGGTTTGACTTCAGAGAGTACCCCAACTGAGGTAGTAGCTCGTCTTTTCCAGAGGCTAGATCGAAAATGCTGCCCAGTTTCCTCTAAGACCGAAGACCAAGGTCATTGTGAATTGGATCTTTCTAATAAGCTCAAGGGAAGGAGAAGCATGATTTTCACCCAGGGAGGTGGGGTGAGTCAGAGGTGCCCCCTTTCTGGTCAGCCTATGCATATGTGATTGATTTCCTTGGGTTCTGGGAGGGCAGCTAGTATTGGGGTGTCTTCGTATGTCCCCCCCATAAAAGGGACCTCTACTGGAGGACATCATCCTAAAAGTTAAGCTGATTCAGTTTTGTAAAAAAGTAAAACTATACAGCTTTGCACTCCTTTGTGTTTCTCAGTGTCATAATCATTACAGAAGCATCAATGTGTCCTTCCTTAGTTAAAACACAGATCTTTTTCTGCTGAAATGGACTTGAATGATCCCAACCTTATTAACTTCTCTACATGATTAGAGTTGGATTCTAGGAATGGAGGAACGCAAGACACCCTTGTTCCCTTGTATTCCTCACACTGCCTGCAGTTAGACAACTGTGCAAAAAGATTGGTCCCCTCAATTTTTTCACTGGGCACGGTGGTCTGCATTCATTGGAGTAGAATGCTAATGATCTAGAGCTACAGACTTTATGTTGTTGGAGCCACACACAGAGAGAAAAAAATACATATTTTGAATCATTTAGCACAGTCTCTCACCACGTAGCCAAAATCCATAAAAAGCTCTTTTCAGTGTCTCTGTTCTTTCCCCCCACAGTCCTTGGCTTATTCTCATTGTTATCCCCAGAAATTCAGCTCTGGCCCTCAGCTTACTAACCCAACTCAACTGTGGAGTTAGCCAGCCCTGCCCATCTTTGCAAGCAGGTGAGTGATGATTACACACCGAAGGCGCCATGCCCTGGAAGTTTCACACCTACACACACCCACAGAGTAGTCACCCCACAAAGCACATTTCTTTCTAGGCGGGATGTGGCAAACATTGTTGGTGGCCAACATTCCCCAGACTTCCTGGCCAAAAGAAATATCCCTGGGGCCTAGGCAATGAGTTGTAATTGGTCCAGGTCAGGGGTTCCTCTTTTGTTTGTTTGTTTTTTAAGACTATATTTTTAGAGCAGTCTTAGGTTCAAAGCGACATTGAGGGGAAAACAGAGAGCTCCCCGACATTCCCCTGCTCCTACACGTGTACAGTCCCCCGCCCATTATCTCCATCCCCCACCAGAATGGTACCTATGTGACCAAGGATGAACTTGCACTGACTCATCATTATCACCCAGAGTCCAGAGTTTACATCAGGGTTTGCTCTTGGTGGTGTCCATTCTACTGATTTGGATGAATATATAATGACAGGTTTCCAGGATTATAATATCATATGGCATTATGATATATCATATATATATCATATAAGATATATAATTTCACTGATCTAAAAATCCTCTGTGCTCTGACTATTCAGCCCTCCCTCCCTCCCCACTAACTGCTGGCAACCACTGATCTTTTTACTGTCTTATAGTTTTACCTTTTCCAGAATGTCATATAGTTGGAATCCTACAGAGTGTAGCATTGTCAGATTGGCTTCTTTCCTTTGGTAATATGCATTTAAGTTTCCTCCATGTCTTTTCATGGCTTGGTTAGCTCATCTCTTTTTAACACTGAATGAAATTCCATTGTCTGGATGGACCATGGTTTATCTATCCATTCACCTATGGAGGGATATAGTGGTTGCTTCCCAGTTTTGGCAATTATGAATAAAACTGCCATAAATATCCCTGTGTGGGCACTTGTGCTGATCAACCTTTTTTTAAGATTATTATTTTTATCACCCTATGGAATCTTTTTAGACTTTCTTCCCCCTAATTGCCTCCCATGAAATTTCAACACCGTATATATACTGTATATGTTTATATACTGCATGTGTATCTCTGCTTTATACATAAAAAGAGTAAGAATTTTTTGCTCCCCCAAACCAATTTTCACCCCCTTGAGGGTGATATCACCCCCTTTGAAAATGCATGGTCTTAGTCAACAAAGAATTACTTTTGCCAACGACTGGTCTGGAGTGGACATCTGATGAAACATGAAGGAATCCAGTTTGGGAAAGGCTTTCCTCCATGATTAAAGAGACATGTGAAGAGAATTGGCCTTTAGCCACTATCCACTTCCAATTATGGTCTCCCATGTGAGGACTTGCCACTTGGAACTAGGGCTGCCATTTTGTATCCATGACAGCGGTAGAGAGAAAGGACAGAAAAAACCTGGGCCCTGCTGAAATCATTGGGCCATTAACGGTCATACCAGATATCTTAGTAAATACAATAGTGGGTGTCTCCTAACCGATAAATAAGGTTTCTGTTGCTAAGAAAAAAGTTCTTTCTCCCCATGGCACATTTTATGGAGGCAGGCTTGAGCAAGGGCAGAAGGGTGGTTAGTGTGGTGGGCTCGCGAACATTTGGACGTGAATAAGGGATGTGGTCCAGGCATCTGAGAAGGGCACCAGGGAAAGCCGTTCTGAAGAGTCACCACTGGGTGTTATACACACCTAATGAATCGTTGAACACACTACATCAAAAACTAATGATGGGGGCACCTGTGTGGCTCCGTTAAGTGTCTGCCTTGGGCTCAGGTCATGGTCCCAGGGTCCTGGGATCGAGCCCCGCATCGGGCTCCCTGCTCAGCGGAGAGCCGGCTTCTCCCTCTCCCACTCCCCCTGCTTGTGTTCCCTCTCTCGCTGTGTCTCTCTGTGTCAAGTAAATAAAAAAAAAAATCTTAAAAAAAAAAAAGACAAACTATTGATGTACTATATGTTGGCTAATTGAACATAAAAAAAAAAAAAAAGCCACTGTAGCCACACAGTGAGGTCTCCTTCAGGCCGGTGGTCCACAGGAAAGTGCTAGAATTTCCAACCCTTGTTTCATATAAAACAAATGAAGGACAATGATAATTGTTTTCAATTTCAGACTTTTCTTCTGAGAGTGCTTTCCCCCAAGTAAAAGTGCTTTAGTTCTCGCTCCCTGGGTGTCTTACGTGGTGAGTCAGGCCCTGAGGCTGTATGTTTCCGAGGCAGAAAACCCCGCGTGGGGCTCCCCTGACCCTGCCTCTCCCTGGCCCACCAGCTGTCCCGGGCAGGGAGGGGACCGCACCCCCCAGGAGTGGGAGGTGTGAGGTGTGAGGACAGGCTATGCTGCGTGTCTGCCACCACGGCCCTGGTCCCGGCCCTGAAGGCGGGTAGCAGGTATGCCGAGACCCACAGAACAGGAGGGTGATGCCAACCTAGAGAATGAGCACCCAGTCCCACCATATTTATAGAACGAAGAGACCAGAGGGGTGAACACGGGGAGTTAGAGGTCCAGGCCAACCACTCACTTCCCAAGAGGTCAAAGATGACTCTGGTAACAGCAAAATGTTGGTATTGCTGGGAGCAGAGCCCTCTTCTCCTGACCGCCCCCCCCCCCCCAGTGGCCTTTCCCAGCACCCTGGGGCTATGGTTTATTGCTCCTCACCCTGAGCTGGCCTGGGCTGTCTCAAACTTTCATTTGCATCTGCTGTCATCAAACTATTCACCTGTTCATACCTTATCTTCCCACCTAAATTGCAAGCTTCTCAAAAGCTGGGATCCTGACATACCTGTGTTGGATTCTGTTATGCACCCCGGACCCCTAACAACCAGCCAACTTGATTTCTGAGCAGCTGATGTTATAAAGAGCCTGGAAAGAATGTCATGGGCTGGTGAGATATTTGGGAAACTTTTGCACCTGGTTCTGTATTGTCTTATGTAATGGTCAGTCAGGTGCTGCCACAAGATGAGACAAAGGCCCAGGAGAAAACAACATTTATTGTACTCACAGGTGCTACAGACAGAAGTCATGGCACTCCATGCAGAGTCACGTGGAAAGACCCCAGGGTGGTCAGGAGGCTAAAGAGAGGAGCAAGGAGAAAGTTTAAGTCACAGTCTTTATTGGGGTTTCTGGGGGAAAGGCAAGGCAGAGCAGGGTCAGCACTGAGCATTGACTAGTTTGAATAATTTCAATAGGCTTTGGGCTGTAGGGATGGTCTCTAGGGCCTTGTACCCTGTGTGATTAAAGCAGAGGGATAGTGCCTTCTGGAGTGGATAGGCCAATACAGGAGGTGTGGCTCTAGATTTGTTAGTTTGTACTGCAAAGGCATGTGCTTGGTTGGTCCTCTGCTCTGCCTAATAATTGGCTAGCCTTGGGAGGAGCATTCTCTCCCCAGCCAGAAAGGTTTTTTAAGACGTCAAAACATAAATAATATACAGAGAAAAACCACAAATAATATACACATAATACATATATACATACATATATATGTACACACACACACACACACACACACATCTCCTTCTAGAAGGGCTACTCCTAAATCACCCAGATCAATAGATGGAAATGTTCATAATACCCCCAGAACCTGGGTTCCGTACCGCTTATTCACTGGCTGGAAATGGTGCTGAGTATTTATATAAATAAGTATCGGAATCATTGATTCCAGAGCTAGAAAGTGCTCCCTATATTCTGACTTACTCAAACCTCCTCTTGTAAATACCGCATTTGAAGCAGTCACCTGTTTAGGCAAAATAGACATTGAGGATGAGGGGGCGTCCCAAGGTGTCACCTTGAATCTGACTGCCTGGGACCGCCCCGCGCCACCCACCACTGGAGTCTCTTCTGAGCAGCTCCTCAGGCTTCTGTCTGCATGGCAGCTGTGATGGGCATGGAGCCAAGCAAGCAAGCTACGTGTATGGCTTCTGTTCTCTGGACACGAACGAGGCGAGACAGGCACGAAAGTGACAGTGACATGGAATTAAGGGACCCATTTGTAAACATGCAATACCTTTGTGCAAGCATTTGGTGGGCTGCAGAGAGGGGAGGGGGTGGGCACGCAATGGCAGTGTAGGGAGGGCATGGACCCATGCTCTGGCTCTGCCCTTAACTGGGCAACTGCAAGAAAACCTCTTCCACCACATTTTCTCATTTTCAAATTATGCAATGGAACAAAGAGGTCTCAGGGTCTGTTTTTTAGTTCTTGTATGCTAAGATGGTCTGAATGCGGGGAAAGGGATGGAGCACAACGAGGCAATAGCACTCCTGGGGCAGAGTAGCAGTTACAATGGACAACGTATATTGAGTTCTGTGAACACGGGCCCTGTTCTATATCTTTACATGTTTATCTAATCGCCCAGTGACACTAAGACGCACGTAATGTTATCTGTCCCCATTTTACAGATGAGGAAGCTGAGACCCAGAAAAAATACAGCCCTTAAAGTTACACATCTAGCAAGTGCTACAGCCTGAATTTGAGCCCAGACAGTCCAAATGTGCCACTGGGAAAGGCAGAGTTGTGTTCCAGCTATGGGGGGGCCAGGGTGCTGTTCCAGCCAGCAGTCTCCCTGGGGAGCGGAGGCCCAGCTCCCGGGTTCCCAAGGCTGGGGAGCAGCTCCAAGGCTGGCAACAGCAGAAAGAGGTGGGAAGAGGAAGGAGGAGGAGGCTGGCCGGCTACTCTTCTGTTTGGGGCACACACATACCTTGCTGATTAGCAACGATGGGAAAGGAAACACACACTGAGGGCCCTTGACAGCTTCATAGGGTTTTAGAAAAATACACATCTATATTTTTAAACTTTCTTTTTTTCCATTCGAACATTTTTAGCTTCAAGTTCTGGACTGAAATAGCAACTGTCTTAGATAACTCTTCCTCCTTAGGCTCCCACGTTTGCAAAAGGTCTTGGCCCAGCCTGGGCAAGAGAATGAGAGATTAACAAGGAGAGACTGAGAGGAGGGCAGGGGGAGAGCAGGCTTTGTACAACATCTGGCACAAAGATAGGACACACGTCTTTGATACCAGATGGATGGGTGGATGGGTGGATGGATGGATGGATGGATGGGAGAAAGAAGGAATTTGACAGGAAAAAGAAAGCCTGTTTATCCGTGAGGTTCTCCTGAGAATTAAGAGTAGACCCTTTTGGAAAGATATATTCACCTGCCTGCCAGTGACCAAACCCCAGGTCACAACTAAAGGACTGAAGTCCCCTGGGGTCTGGACTCTTCCAAGTAGTTATAGCCCAGCCTGGTGGGAAAGGACACTCACAATCCAGCTCCGTGTACCAGCCCCCTCTCCAGTCACTTCGCTTTCTGACTAATCTGGACCACCCACAATTTTGCTAACCACACGGCGGCAGATTCCATAGTTTGGCTTGATCAGCCTTTCCGTTCTGATACCCTTCTGCCTTGCCTTCCTATAGATAGTACAGTGGGTGGAAAGAGAAATACTCAAATCCCAGCCTGTCTTGCCGGGAAGGTACCAGGTGGATCACACCGTTCTAGCTGGCCCAAGGTAGGCAGAAGTCCTGGAGAATGGCTTCCCACCAACATAAATGAGCAAAGATTCGTCCATTATTTCCCCCTTCATCCTTCCTGGAACTCGGACACATTTGGTGGTGTGGCAGCCACTTTGGGGGGAAGAGGACAGAAGCTTTGAGTTGAGGATGTCAGAGCAGGAGGACAGAAGAAGTTGGGTCCCAAGGGCCTCACTGAACTGCCGCACCAGCCCTGGGCTGTCTCCCTCTGGTCTTCCAGTTACATGAGAAAGATGAACCCCTTATTATTTAAGCCACGAGGTTAGGGTTTTTGCTACTCTCTGCCAAACACAATCGTAACTGGTACACAGTTCATGCATTGTAGACCTCTACATATTGTCCTTTTGACTTCCCCTGCCTTAAATGCCTTTCTCTGTCTTTTCTTCTAGTGAGCTCTTATTTTCCGTTCGTTTCCAATTTCTGCAGACTTCCCCGAGCCCCCGCCTTCCCCTCTAGGATGTTCTCTTCATAAGCCCACAATACCTGTAGAAGCCATTTGTCTTAAATGCCATTCCCCATCCCCCCACATCCCATCCAGGATCTTGCGTTTCTTCTAAATCTTGGTGTTCCATCCACTTTGTCTAAAGGAGTGCTCAGATCTCCCCAATCTTGAACAAACTTTGGTTTGCTCTTGCCTCCCCTCTGAGCTACCAATTGTCTCTACCCTTGCACTCTGACCACCTGTACTTCGTTTTCTTCCTACAGGGAATATGGTGAAAGGTAATGGCGGGGGGCGGGGCGTGTCAAACAGGCTGGGATCCCATCTGATCTCTATTACTTACTACCTGGGGGCCTTTGGGTACCCGTCTCTGAGCTGCTGGACCTTCATCTGTAACATGAGAATGACTGAATAATTGAGAGCGGTGATGTATTCAAAGTACAAGACACAGAGAAGGTGCTGGATAAATATTAGTTCCCTTGCCATTCTGATGGCCTGCCCCCCTTCCTCCTTCCCTCTGTCCTTTCTTAAGCACATTCTAGGCACAAGAATTATTTAAGAAACACTAAGGTGGCTTAAGCATGACTTTTCCCTCCTTTCTTCACGCCTTCATTTCACCTCAAAGTGACCTCCTACCCCTGGCTTTAATCCTTATTCACATTTGCACTTTCACTATTCTGTTTCTTAAAGATCTCATCCACATCCACAACTTCAAGCTTCAACTAATAGTGAATCATTTACTCCCACATCTGCAAATCAAGGGTGGACTTTTTTCCTAAATGTCCATGCCCCAGCCCCAAGTTCCTGGAGCTACCCTCCGCGCCCCGCTCCCCCCCTCCCCCGAGGTCCTGCAGCCAGCTGCACTGCTCTTTCTTCCAAAGTGTGATTATCTGTCCAATATCTCTGGAAGGTAGTAAGGAACAGGTATGATGAATAGCGCCACTCTCATCAAATAATGACAGTTATTATGGCACAAGACGCTCTCTCTTTCTTAACAAAATTCACCTAAATTGGGACGGTGTTGGGTTGTGATGCTGAGTATGAAATTTCTTGTCAGTGCAATGGAGGCTCTTGTCAATATTGCAAACCTTGGCTCCCAGCAAGGAGGAAGGTGGAAACAAGTTGATGAGCTTGTATTTGTGGCCTTAGCACCTATTCAGGGAATTCTGGGCTGCAAATTCTGGAGAACTCAGTCCTTGTGCGCAGAGGGAACACATTTATCCCTTCCCTTGGGGTGAGCCTATCCCTTCCTCAGAAGCACCTCCCCCACATCTCCACTTGGATTTTTTTTCTAAATGCCTAGTTTGCTCCAATCACTGGCATTCTCTGCAGCAGTAACCCTGGAGTCCCCACAAAGACCTTGGTGGAGATTTTCTATGGAAGGCCTCACCCCCCACCCCCATAGCCTTTCTTTCTTCTTGGAGGACTGGCCCCAGTGCCACCAGTCAGACCCCTTGCTCAGCTCCCCCCGCTGACCTACTGCAGAAGGGTGGAGGGCAGGGGGCAGAGGACAGAAAATAACTCATGAGAACCAAACACAAAACCCTACTGGAACCACAAATGGAACTGGCTTAGGGAAAAAGGATTCTGGGATGCTGGGGCTATTAATAAAGTCATGTATATGCCTCAGTGCTCTTATCCCAGGAAGCAGGCCAGGCCAGCTCATGGCCAAGTGTGTTCATTCTTGGGAAGGCCCCAATTTACCAGATAAAATGTGCCCCAGACCCTGTTCATTTTGCAAGCTCCTCCCAACACACACACATGCACACACACAGGCACACAGAGTTACACACACGTGCACACAAGCAATATTTTGTCTATCAAGTCTTGTAGGCACTGACTTCCCTTTAACTCCTTGTTGGCCCCAGTAAGGGAAGAAGGCATAAGAACAAATGGTCATGTATATGGTCTTAGAGACTCCTGAGGCCTTGGTCAGAGGTAACCATGTTTTTGCATTTATCCTCTATGTCCCCTTGAAGATTAAACCACCAGGACTTGTATGTAATCCCATCAGGGACAAACAGGTACATACACTTGCTTACAGGTTGGTGGGGAAAAATCCCTAGAATTTTTATCCTTGAAGTCATCTGCTATCTTCAGCCTGTATAATTTTGTAGCCAATGAATTTATCATTTCTACTCCTTGATCGAATTTTCCTGCACTTCTCTCCTCTTCACCACCCCTCCCCAATGTCCTGCCCCAGGATCACAGAGAGCCCTAGGGAATACTCTGGAATGGGCTGCGCCAAAAGAGCTAGCCCTTCCCAGCTCACATCTTGGAAAACAGCATGTGAACCAATTAGCACCTCTCAGGCGTGAAGAAGCTCTGAGTCACAGACTCATAATTGAGGTTCAGAGAATGAGATGGGACTAGAAAGGGCCTTCCCACCCAGCCCCCTGCTTTCGGGTAGAGAAGGCATCAAGCCCGTTGCCTTGATGAGCCTACTGATACAGCAGAAGCCTCCATCTGGGGCAAAGCTAAGTTGGTCTGCACATCTGCTGGATCCACTTGCTTCCTGAGAGCGTCATCGTCTTGGGCTTTGTCCTGACCCCTCACCTTCTAACACCCACTGATCCAACCTTGTGCGGAGAATAGAGGCACAGCATTCTAACTATTACAACAACATTTATCTTGGTCAGGAACCCCAGAGTAGGTTACTGTCATTTTGATTCAGGAATAGCATGTTTTTATTAGCATAGGCAAGAGAATATGTTCCATCCAAACTACCCCATACAGCGTGGAGAGGCGGTGCGGCATAGTAGAAATAGCGCTCTACCGACCTGGGTAGCAATTTTGGCTCTGCTCCTTGAAAGTGGGACGGTGGACCTTGGGCCACATATACAACCTCTTGGAGGCTTAGTTTCCTAATCTATATAAGGGGAGGGATAATGGCTCCTCAGAGGTTTGTTGTGTGAATTTCTTGAAAACTCCCAAGTGCCATGCAGATATTATCATTAAGCTCTGTATGCCTCTGACCGCCGAATAGAAACAGTAGGTAGCAAATGACAATGGTAACAACCGCTCTGATTCGCACGTGGCAAGTGTCTGTTTCTCTCATTCCTGGATCTCTAGGAATCTAGAGCATCTAGATTCATCTAAAACAGATACATCTAGAACAGCTCCAAGCACGCAGTTGGCATAGAGAATTATTTTGAGTTCATATCATCCTATTATTTCAATAGCCAAATGCCTTCAACATAGCCCCTTTTCATTTTAAAGCTGATGCTTTGGGGGTGTCTGGGTGGCAGAGTCAGTAAGCATCTGACTTTTGGTTTTAGCTCAGGTTGTGATCTCAGGGTTGTGAGATCAAGCCCCATGTCAGGCTCTGAGCTCAGTGTGGAGTTGGCTTGAGATCCTCTCCCTCTGCCCCTCCCGCTGGTGCTCTCTCTGTCTCCCTAAAATAAGTAAATAAGTCTTAAAAAAAAAAAACTGCATTAAAAGAAAAAAAAAAGCTGACGATTTATCTTAGTGTTGGTTGGGCTTCCATGGCCTGGAGCATAACATTTTAGCTTTGGTCAGGGCTGGCTATTTAAATCAGCAACATCAGACTAGGCTGCTTGGTATTAGGGTGAGCTCAAAGCGCCTGGGATGTGGCACCACTATGTGTCAGTGGGGCACCTCACATCCCATCACAGCAGACAACAGAAGACAACAGAAATATGTTGGCCCGGTAAGGATCGAATCCCTGGTGGTGGGCAGGGCCACAGTATGGTAGCAATGCCTATTTAATAGGTGCCAGGATCACTGCGTCCCTTGTCTTCATCAGTGTGCACAAATACCCTGTCAGGTGGATGATTTTGATCCTCCTATTATAGGTGAGGTCACTGAGCCTCAGATAGGTTAAGTCACTTGCAGAAGGTCACCAGCTTTCAAGTGGAGGGGCAGGATTCAGAGTCCAGACTGACTTTAAAGCCTGTCCCTTTAACTGCTGTGCCTACTCTGAGCCGTCCTGCGGAACCGAAGAGCCAGGCAGAGTCACAGATTGCTAGTGCTGGATGGACCTAGCCCAAATGCCTCATTTTACACACGAGACCCAGAGCCATTCCCAGATTATTGGCCACAAAGGACTTACAACCCAGGCTCCCATCTTCAAAGTCCGCTCTCTCCCCAGCCTCCCAGCTCTTCTCCCTTCCTGCTGCCTGTAGCTAGGTTCCCGCTGGCTCAAGGTCCTTCCCAAGGCAAGAAAAGTAATTTAGAAGGGACTGAAATTCAATGTGGTCCCGAGCACACCATCATTTCTCCTGGAGACCGAACAGATGATTCCCTCACACCACAGGGACTCACAACATTAATAATTCAATAACTGGTTTGCATGGAGGATAGTAAAAACTCTTTATCTGGAAAGCTTTAAAATTTCGATAGGTTTGCATCCATCAGGGACAGCTGAGACCAAAGCTGAGGGGATGAACGAGCTCCAGGGTCCTTCACCTCATCAGACTCCGTGGCCCCCTTTTGTAACAAGTGTAACACCCACTATATTATCCTGAAATGAAATTCCTAAAAGTGTAAACCACCCACACAATTTTAAAATTTAATTTAAATTCAATTTCATGCCTTAATAATAACACAAAAGAAGTAAAAGAATAGACAGACACACACATACCTACATTCAATTACCTATTCATTACGGAAATGCCCGGCCCCCCATTACACTGAAAGGCTCAATGAGAAATGTTTGAGTCACCACCGGGATTCACCAGGACAGCCACAGCTACCCATGCAAACTGATATCCACGTGCTGTCTTCTTGGTTACTCTACTACCGAGAGCGGAGCCACCATCGGTGAGGTGATTTTCCAAAGCAGCAAACAATGCTTCGTAAAGTGCTGGCTAAAATCAAGTGCAATTTTCCCTCAATGCTCAGACAAATGGAATGTCTGGAATATTCAATACATGTTAAAAACCACACAGAAGTACTTTGTGTTTCTAGGTAATATGGAGTTAGAGTTTCCAGGCTCAGAAAACAATAACCAGGGTTTTCAGTACGTGAATGTCCGGAGAAACATTGGAGAGACAGTGTCCTATCTGAGGCTCAGCGTCCTCACTTACAGTAGGAGGATCAAGGGGATGGAGGACAATGCATTATACAGGACTGTCCCATGCACTGCAGGACATGTAGCAGCTGCGGGCCCCTCCCCCCCCAGCAAACAAAAGTGCTCCACAAGTTTTCAAAACACTTCTCTGGGGAGGTGGTATTACCCCTTTGAGAACCACTGGGTTAGATAACCCTTCAGGCCCCGCCCCCTTCCAGTCCCAGCATATCAAACACATATGGAGGATTATGGATCGCAAGGGGGGATTTGGAGAAAGGTGAAACCCTGTCTCTGTCCCGCAGGGTGGTGGCAGTACAGTGAGGAAATGAAGCGTGGAGGTCCCCCCGACTCTGAGCATGCGTGAGCACTGGACCTGTGAGTTTTACTCACCTTTTCAACCTCGCACTGGCCCTGGAACTGGGGGGGCCGGGGCGGGGAGGCGTGGAGAGGCAGGTCCTGACTGCACGCTGAATGAGGGAGAGGCAGTAAATTGGAGGCTGCGTAAACTGTGGTTCTGTTTGTATTATGTCACAGAACTGACTGAAATGAAAGGAGGGGAAACACTCTTTCAGGGCCAACTATTGACCAAGAACACACTACAGCCTACATGCCAAGAATGAAAGAGGGGCCAGAAATCTCCCCCATGACTGGAAGAGCCGGCGGGTCAAGGAGACCAGGAAGGGGCTCTAAGATGCCCCCCTCAACACACACACACACACACACATACACGCACGCGCGCGTGCTCCTTCACCTCCCAAGGGACACTCTCCTCAATTCACACAAGGCTGTCTTCCAGGGCAACAAGCCTCCTGCCATTTATAGGCAGGTTCTACTGGATTGGCAACTGTCCTCCTGCCATTTACAGACCTGGGCCAAAGTCAATCCCCTTCCAGCCAAGAAGCACCTTCCATGCCTCCCAAGGGGGCAGCAACCCATCCCAGGCTTGACCAACCTTGAACTTCTCAGGCAGAGGCCATTCTGGCCCGAGGGAGGAGAAAGCAATGCTTGGATTATCTGTTAGGCAGAGCAATGCATGCTTAGGGCACCGGCCGAGCAGGGGAGAAAAATGTATGTTGGGAAAGATTATTTTTTTAAAGCACTAAAGTAGCCATTAGGGAAAACAATCAGAACTCTGCTGTACCGTCTCACATTCTTTTATGGTGGAGTCCTAGTTTTATTTTGAACAACACATGTGAGTGGGGGTTGGGAGGGGCTACAAGCCTTTCAGGGCTCCAAGCGAACTTTCTGGCCAGGGTTCATGGTTCAGCCGTTGGGGACAGACTGGCTGCCTCTTACTAGCTGCATGACCTTGGGCAAGCTGCCACTTCTTTG
Organism: Zalophus californianus; assembly: GCF_009762305.2. Lineage (NCBI taxonomy): Eukaryota > Metazoa > Chordata > Mammalia > Carnivora > Otariidae > Zalophus > Zalophus californianus. Next base: position 25,087,440 of record NC_045602.1, read on the forward strand.
TGACTCAGTTTCCCCATCTGTAAAATGGAATGATGATTATAGTACTTACCTCTTTGAAAGATTGTTAAGAGGATTAAAAAGAGTTACTATACAAAAAGCATATAGAACAGTACTAAGCATGTTGTAAGTACTACATGAGTCTTCGCTAGCAGCAGTACTGGTAGTAGGAGTACTGTCACTAAAGGTCTTATTCTGGCCAGAGGAGAGAAGATGGGACAAGGGCATGGCTGTATGCTCCCAGTCCTGCAGAGGAGTCAGCAGCTCTTGAGGTTCTGAACTCTGTGTTAGGAACATTGAGAAGAGAAAGCAAGAGGGTTCATGGGCAGGAGGAGCTAAAGAATGCTGGGTTTTCCAGGCCCACTTTCCCTCTTTCAGGAGGGCCTGGATCTCGAACACTGAAGGTATAGAAGTGGATTGTAGGCTAAGAAAAGCGACTGGAGGAATCACATGCCTGGGAAAGTAGGTTAAAGTTGGTGAGGAGTTGCCCGGGTTGTAAGGAAGGTGCTGGGTGCCAGACGCTGGGCTGCCTGAGGCCAGCATCCTGTGCGTCTGTGCGTGCGTGTGTGTGTGTGTGTGTGTGTGTGTGTGTGTGTTCATGTGCGTGCATGTGTGAGTGTGTGCGTGCGTTGTGCGTGCGTGCATGTGTGTGTGCCTGCGTGTGCGTGTGTGTGCGTACACCGTGGGCCTCCCGCGGGGTTCCTGGGGTGACGGACTTCAGGGCAGGTTATCTCTCTGGTTTTAAGGAGCGACCATTAATCTGGGGCCCTCCCAGACTGTGATGACCTTGTTCTTCCTAATTTCCTGGTTCTGTTCAGGAAATCTTTGGAGAACTGGATCCTTTATTCAACAGGTCAGAAGACCCAAGCTTGTGCCAGGCACCACCCAGAGGAATTAAGATGTTGACATGTATTGAGATCCTTGTGTCAGGCCCCATTTTGAACATGTTGTATTTATAATTCATTTAATCTTTTTCTCTTAAGATTTATTTATTTGATTTATTTGATCTATTTATTTGAGAGAGAGAGAGAATTGGGGAGAGGGGCAGGAGAAGGAAAGAGAGTCTTTTTTAAAATTTATTTTTTAAACTATTTTAATTAAATGAATTAACATATAACGTATTATTGGTTTCAGAGGTACAGGTCTGTGATTCATCAACTTACATAATACCCAGTGCTCATTAAATCACATGCCCTCCTTAATGTCCATCACCCAGTTACCTCCTCCCCTGCCCCCTTCCCCCCCAACAACCCTCAGTTTGTTTCCTATGATTAAGAGTCTCTTATGGTTTGTCCCCCCTCTCTGGTTTCATCTTTATTTTTTTTCCTTTTTTCCCTGATGATTCTGTTTCGTTTCTTAAATTCCACATATCAGTGAGATCAGATGATAATTGTCATTCTCTGATTTATTTCACTTCGCATAATATCCTCTAGTTCCATCCATGTCATTGCAAATGGCAAGTTTCATTTTTTGATGGCTGCATAATATTCCATTATGTGTGTGTGTGTGTGTGTGTGTGTGTGTGTGTGTGTGTGTGTATACACACACCACATCTTCTGTGGATATCTGGATCCTTTCCATAGTTTAGCTATTGTGGACATACTGCTATGAACATTGGGGTACAGGTGCCCCTTTGGATCACTACATTTGTATCTTTGGGGTAAATACCCAGGAGTGCAATTGCTGGGTCATACAGTAGCTCTGTTTTCAACTTTCTGAGGAACCTCCCTACTGTTTTCCAGAGGGGCTGCACCGGCTTGCATTCCCACCAACAGTGTAGGAGGGTTCCCCTTTTTCTGCATCCTCGCCAACATCTGTCTTTCCTGACTTGTTAATATTAGCCATTCTGATTACTGTGAGGTGGTATCTCATTGTGGTTTTGATTTGGATTTCCCTGATGCTGAGTGATATTGAGCACTTTTTCATGTGTCTGTTGGCCATTTGGATGTCTTTGCAGAAATGTCTGTTCATGTCTTCTGCCCATTTCTTGATTGGATTATTTGTTCTTTGAGTGTTGAATTTGATAAATTCTTTATAGATTTTGGGTACTAGCCCTTTATCTGATATGTCATTTGCAAATATCTTCTCCCATTCTGTTCTTGTCTTTTGGTTTTGTTGACTGTTTCCTTTGTGGTGCAAAAGCTTTTTATCTTGATGAAGTCTCAATAGTTCATGTTTGCCTTTGTTTCCCCTGCCTTTGGAGAGTGTCTAGCAAGAAGTTGTTGAGACTGAGGTTGAAGAGGTTGCTCCCTGTGTTCTCCTCAAGGATTTTGATAGATTCCTGTCTCACATTTAGGTCTTTCATCCATTTTGAGTCTATTTTTGTGTGTGTTGTAAGGAAATGGCCCAGTTTCATTCTTCTGCATGTGGCTGTCCAATTTGAGGGAAAGAGTCTTAAGTAGATTCTGTGCTGAGCATGGAGCCTGACCCAGGGCTCAATCTCATGACCTTGAGATCATAACCTGAGCCAAAACCTACAGTCAGACACCCAACCAACTGAGCCCCCCAGGTGCCCCCACTCATTTAATCGTCAGAGTAATCTTATGAGGTAGCTCTCGCTATTTTTATCATTCTGAGGGAGGAAACTGAGGCTTATTAAGTGACTATAGTCACTTAATAACTTGCCCAAATATACACAGCTTGGGACAGAGCTGGAATTTGGACACAGGAAATGTGGATCCAGAGTCCAGAGTTCATGATCTCCACCCCCAGTCTCTGCCATATGGCTTCCACCCTCCAGGCACTTGGGAGGTGGGGGCAGGGGTAGGGGTGGAGAAGGGGTGAACAATTAACTAGGAACTTCCAAGAGCCATCCCCAAGTCCAATAGTGAAGCAGAAGGCCTCCCAGGAAAGCAAGCAGCCTCACAGCCAGGTTCCTTCCCTTTGCTGCTCTTGTTTCTCCTATAGCTTCTAGGAGGTTCCTGCCCCATCAGAGTTTTTACCTTTGGCCATTCCCTGCTAGAGGAAAAGGGGGAGGGTATAATAGTCACCTCTGCTGCCAAGGGGACTCTCCCTACCCACAGATTCCATGGCAACAACACTGGCCCTTCTTTTGCTGTGTCTTCGTGGATCAGGGAGGAGGAAAAGACCCAGGTATTGGCGTGGTTGCTTTTTTAAATTCAAACAAGCACTGTTTTGGGGCGCCTGGGTGGTTCAGTTGTTGAGCATCTGCCTTCTGCTCAGGTCATGATCCCAGGGTCCTGGGATCAAGCCCTGCATCGGGCTCCCTGCTCAGCGGGAAGCCTGCTGCTCCCTCTCCCACTCCCCCTGCTTGTGTTCCCTCTCTCACTGTGTCTCTCTCTGTCAAATAAATAAATAAAATCTTAAAAAACAACAACAACAAAAAACCCCAAAAAAACCCCAAACAAGCACTGTTTTGTAGAACTGGCAGTGTCAAGCGTGGAGTCACCCAGCCGTTTGACCCCATGTGGCAAAGAAAGGGGCACCACGGGTGGTGAGCACTGCCCCTGTGGGAAGGAATTCCCAGTCTTCAACAAGATCACTAGCATGGTCACCATCAAGGAAAATTGCCTTGGTGGCCCCTGAGTCCTGTTGGCTTTTGATTCCAAACTGCCTTGTCCAAGTGCGCCGAGACTTCAAACCACCCCACTTGCTTTCTGGTTTTCCATCCCACCTAGATTCCCCACTCCAACTGTATTAGTGAGAGTTTGGGTTGCAAGCAAGGGAAACTAACTCTGGTCAACTTAGTAGGGAAAACTATTGGAAGGGTACTGAGTTACTCAGAATCAACAGGAAGGCTGAAGAACAGGGCAGAGGCAGGAACCAAGGGTGGCAAAGGCTCAGCCAAGCCCGTTACTGGAACAGTGAGCCTGGGATGCTGTCCAAGCCATCACTACCAGTGACCTGCTGCTGCCCTGCTGGCACCCATCAACCCTGGACACCTAGCAACCCCCTAACCCTCAGCCTCAGCACCATTCTCACAAATTATCCCCGATGGCCCCTTGAGCCTCTGTGTGGCCTGTTTAGATTCTAAGTCCCAGGCAGGCACCTGCAATTGGCTGCACCTAAGCCTTTGCTAATAATCTAGATGTCACAGGTGAGAAAAGCAGCTCGTTCTCTGCCATTCGGCTTCCATAGTTGGAAGAGCCTTGCTGCTCATCTGTTTCATTATTTCCCCCCAGATGGAAAGGGACTGGGGGAGGCAAACATACAGAAAAACCTGCCCTCCTACAGATTCCCTTGAAGGGGAGATCTTTGTTGGATGGAGAAATGTAGCCCAAGCCTCTCCCATGGTTTCTCTGTCACATAAACACATAGATTTCCATTTTAGCTAAGCTACTTTAAGTATTGTCTTTGTCACCTGCAGCCCAAAGCACCCCGATTGTTATTTCTGCTTCCCTACCTGTGGTTCTTGACCAGGGATGGCGTTGCCCCCTAGGGAATGTTTGGAAATGTGTGGAGTGTTTGTCATTTAGTGAATGTTGACTAAGGACACTGAGCATCCTGAAAGGCACAGCACAGTTAAACACGGTGAGGACTGTCCTCAGCTGAATGCCGACAGCACCACTTTGGGAGACATGGCACCTGCATCAACCTTACCGAGATCACTGATCCACCTCTGCAACTCCGTCTTCCCGTGGAAGTTGGCTGTGGCTTTATTATTTTGACACAGTGCAGAGCTGTGACCAGCTCATCACAGTTGGCAAAAGCACACGTTTGCCATTCCTGATGGTAGACCAGCTCCGTTTTTACAGCTAAGGAAACTGAAACAAGGAGAGAAAGCATAATTTAGCCCAGGCCACACAGCTCAGTCTAGAATCCATTCTCTGGCCCCAGCTAAGGGCTCTTTCCACGACACTCTGCTGCCCTTGCTCTTTTCACTGAAGCAGGCTGGGAGAGTCTGGACTTGCTTTGAAGTGTTTCCAAGGAACCTCCCTTAGAGCTTCCTGGTGATGGCTCACCGGCTCAAGGCAGGGCCCTGGGCACCAGGGTGCCACCTGCAGACACTGAGGTGAGAGAGAGAGAGAGATTGAGAGAGGCTGTCTGCGGAAGGGGCTGAACTTTGTGGGCAGAGCTAGCACCCAGCAAAAGGAATAAACACAGAGCTGAAGTCTCACCCAGGGGAGGGGGAGGGCTGAGGATGATTTGCAGAGACTTGGAGCAGTTGCTTCAACCAGATAATCACACAGGAACTAATTAGCACCTTCCTTCCGAGCACAGCCCTCTCGGGGCAGGAGGATGCTCAGTGAAGAAGAGAAACCCATTAATTATTTTATCAGGATACACTGATAAGCACCCAAAAAATGTATTGCTCTAAGGCTCCCAGTTAATTAAAAAGGGCAAGAAGGGATGTGTGTCTCACCTTGGAGAACAGAGCACTTGCTTTGATCCTGAGCCTGGGCTCACAGCCGCAGACCAAGGGCAACTACAGACTTCTGGCCCCTGAGGGACACCCCGCCCTTGCAGCTTAGCACCCCCAAACCCGGGGTCTTTGGGAATCACGGAGTCTGCTGGCTGTAGCACCACAGCTCTGCCTACTAGGGGTGCGAGGGGTCCGGAGGGAGGCGCTCTGGTCTATTGCCCAAGACTCCACACAAACAGCACCACTTGGATCTGATACAGTATATACATCTTCTCCCTGGGTTTATTCTCATGCCCATTTTTGTGGAGGAGGAAGATGAGGCTCAGAAAACATAAAGTGTCTAATCAGGAACCTCTCGGATAAGGAGAGGCAGAAGCCCAACTTGAACCCAGATCCCCAGATGGAAATCCCGTGTTATTTGCACACTCTTATTATTCTGCAGGATCTGGAGACTTTGGCAGACCTGGGTTCTGGGCCTGGGCTCCTTCCTTCCTTAGCTTTCTTTGAGCCTTGGTTTCCTTGCCAGTGAAATGGGGCTACCACCACCTACTGAAATGGTTATAAGGAGTATATGTCACAAGATGACATGTGTAGATCACCTAGAACAGAGCCTGGTACCCATAATTTTAGGTCTCTAATACAATGGTTTTCAAACTGGTTTTTAGCTGCAAAAATTTTAGTTCAAATGCAATCTTACAAAGATGTGCAGACAGCTAAAGCAACACATCTCTGGAGGGAGGTTTGTGGGTGTCTGGGCCCCTCTCCCACCAAAACACCTGCTGAACACCCAGAATTCCCTAGAGCACAGATGGACAGCCAGGATTCAGAGAAGGAAAACACTGTGAGGTCTCAGGGGCCTCTGAATAAATGTCCCATATTACAACAAATGGTGTCCTTTATCCCACAGAGGGAGTTAATGACCCACCACCAACAGCCCGTGCATTGAGGCTTTTCTCCCAGAAGGACTAACAGATTTACACAAGCCCCTCTAACCTTGTTCCCAGATGGTTACCTGGCTAGGGAAGGGGGTGGAGCAGGGGGTGGGGGGGGGGTGGAGAGCATAATCTGCATAAAAGGGACCAAACCCAAAACCTTGCACCCATTTCTATACTCTAACCCCCCAGGCTAGGCAGTCAGGCATCCATTTAGACAATAGTAACATTTTGTGTAGACATATTTGTTTCAGGCCTTCCGGGAAAGCAGAGAATCACACTCATAATAGCATTGTTCCGCTGGATACTCATAAAATGGCCTGGAGAGGGTGGAGTGCCTTTCTTAAGAACAGTTCCAAAGGCCAAGAGCAAGGTGGGAAAATACCGAAGCCCTCCCAGAAAGTCAAATGTGAGGAGAACACACCCTGACTGGTCAGAGGCCCTGCGGAGGAGAGACCATCATCTCCTCAGCTCCCGGACAGGAAGTTTTGCCCTAGCAGGAGTTAAAAGCATTTGCATTTCTTTTGTTAATCAACGTGGCCCAGAATCACTAGCCATGTGGGCCTTCTGGGAGATGGGGATTGGGGGATGGGAAAGGGGCCTTTGTTGTGGATTCTTCCTCCTGCAAATGTATTCGAATTGTCGAGGCTGTTATAAGCCATGTGAGAGTTGAACTCCAGCCGCTGTCCTCTCCTCTGCCAGGTTGGGCTGCTCAGAATTCTACGAGCATCGATGGAACGCCCACACGTCTGCTCCGTGTCTCTATTGAATCCCCAAAACTGCCCAGCAACTCAGAGACTCTTGTCCCAATTTATGGACGTGGAACCAAGGCTCAAAGAGGTTTGGGGCCTTCGCTGTGGTATCACAGCTACTGGGTGGTCAGGATTCCGGCCCAGGGCCATCTGAGGTTAAGTCCAGTGCTCTTGCAAGCCTTCCTCACGAAAGCTTTCCAGAGAAATCCTACCTGTGTCCAGCCATTTTAGATACTCCCCAGTAAGACAGCCTGGCAGCACCAGACAACCTAGCAGATTCAGCCCAGAGGGACATATTAAGAGAACGGGGAGACCTGAGTTCTACTTGGTTCTAATTTTAGCTAGCTCCCTTCTCTAGATCTCGGTGTTCTGGTGTGTAAAGTAGAGGGAGTGGCCCTCCGAACCACTTCCTGCCCTGCCCCCTCCACCCCATGACTGCCTGTGCATATCCGAAGCCAGCTGTGCGGGGTTCTGGGTCTCAGTCTGGTGCGTTGATGTGTCCACGGCTCTTCCTGCCCATGCTCAGCCTGTCCCTGAGGAGGGACGCCAGGCCTGCTTCCTCCATCCCCCTGACCTGTTGCTGCTTGCCTGCATCCCCGGCTCAGAGGCGCCTGTCCCACCTGTCTGGGGCAGTGAGGACAGAATCCGGATGCTGGAAGGTGGCACAGCCCCCTGGTGGCTGTGGAGGAGGCAACCGCCCGTGCCTCTGCTGAGGCTGGTGACTTCCTCCAGCAGCCCTCTGTGAGTAGGTATCCACCAACAAAGGAACTCTCGGGCTGTCTTAATGAAAAGGCAAATGCACACTGCCCTGTGCTCATTTTTAATTTTCTGATGTGCATGGAACAGCGTGGAAATTGTAGAGTTGTTAAAAAAAGAAATCACACAGTGAGGTGGTATTACAGCTCCCCAGATGGGTGAGAATTGTCAGGAATTCCAACACCATTGCTCAGACTCCACGCTCAACTGTTCTCTAGAAGCATTGTCCACCCCTGAGCTGCTCTCAGCAGTAGTAGAATTGCTGGGTCAGTGCCGACGAGCGAGGTGGTGGTGGAGGGGGGCACCACTCCACAGGGGCCATCCAGTCCAGTAGTTTATTAGCAAAAGTAGGCACTTGGAGGTGTGAGGGGTACAGTACGAACAAAACAGCCATGGCCTTGGCCTGCGTGGAGCTTAGCATCAGAAGGGAAGGAAAGGAACAATAAGCAAGTAAAGTGATAAATATGTAATCTCAACTTGGGAAAGAACTAGAAAGGCAAAAAGCAGAGTGGGGTAATGGAGAATAAAGGGGTATGTGGGGGGTGGGGTTCATGGAGAAGCTTCTAGTAAAAGCAAGATTGTCAAGGAAGCTTTATTTAAAAGGCAATGAACCAGCTGGGCAAAAACCTGGGGAAAGAGCCTGAGGCAAGGTCCAAGGCCTTAAAACAGGGGTCAGCAGGCTTTTTCTGTAAAGGGTCAGATCATACACATGTAAGGCTTCGCTGTCCATAAATCTCTGCATTGTTGATGTTCTGATAAAACTTTATTTACAAAATAGAAGTGGGCCGTATTCTGCCAATTTGTGCCCTAAAACAAGAAGACACTGGGCGCATGTCAGGAAAGAATGAAGCTGGCCACGAAGGAGCCAGGAGGGAAGTGTTTCCGGGTAAGGAGTTGACCAAACAGGGCTCGGGTTTGGAGGGCTTATAGATCAAGAAAAGGAATTTAGGCTGGATTCTAAACACACTGGGAAGCCAGGCAAGGTTTTAAAGCAGCCAGCAGACGTGATTGGATTTAACACTTTTACAAGATTCCTCTAGCTGCTGTGTGGAGAAAGAATTGGAGAGAGGAAAGACAGGAAGCAGGAAGACCCACTTTCCATGTACTGCAATCGTCGCGGGAGAGGTCTGGGTGGCCTGGCCTCCGGGTAGCGGTGAGGACACACGGATGACTTTGAGATGTGATTTGGAGGTAGAATCAACAGGATTTGCCGAGGGAGGCATGTGGGGCGGGGGAGCTGAAAGACCTCAAGTATAGTGCCCAAGTTTCAGGCTGGAGCAAGTGGGTGAAGCTACTGAGCCGTAGAAGATGGGGAATGGAGGGTCTGGGGTCAGGGGATCGATCCAAGGATGGAGATCAAGAGTTTAATCTCAAATGTGCAAACTTGAGATGCCTGTGAGGCTTCCCAGGTGAGAAGACCAATAGTAGGTATGTCAGGATCTCAGAGGACAGGTTCCCTGGGTCGAGACAACACGCCCCCCCCCCCCCCCCCGTTCCATTTGGTCCCCTCTACCCTGGGCTTTGGTTCTTGCCCTGACTCCTAGCTGGCCCAGCCCCAACCACAGGATGACCTCGCCACCATCATCAAGCTTCGCTGCCACTGCTGTGCCTCATCTGACCCTCCAGGGATAAGGGTCAAGCTCCATCAAGACTTACTTCCATGACACCTGCCATGCCAGGGACTTCAGTGGCTCCAGAGTTAGGTGCAGCCCACCTAGACCCCTGGAGCTGCCTGGAGGGGCCCAGTGACATAACTAGAGAGGGCAAAGGACTTCATACCACAGGGGGCAAACTTTGACCGATGTGAAACAGGAGCTGGGAAGGAACTGGCAGATACACTTGTTTACCTTCCCCTGCTGACATTTCTGAGATGTGGCCAGCTCCACAATACAAGATACCACCTTGCACTTCCTTCCTTCCCTGCTTCATTCCCCATTTCCCTCAGTCCACCTTCCCTGGGATTATATCCTCCAGTAAAACATTAGCCCCTGAACTTGAACTTTGCCTCAAATTCTGTTTTGTAGAACGCTGGGCTAATATAAGGGGTTTAGATGCTGAATATGGTAAGCATCACTTATTTATTTCATGGACATTTACAAAGCACTTGTTATATGCCAGGTATTGTTCTGTGTATCTTACAGATACTAACTCATTTTATCCTCATAACAATCCTATGAGGAAGGTATTATCATTATCCCCATTTCACAGATGACAAAACCTTGACAGAGTTTAAGTAGCTGTATTGATTAGAGCTTTCCAGGAGAAATGTAATGCAGGTCACATATGTAGCTCTAAATTTTCTTGCAACCACATTAAAAAAGTAAGACGAAACAGGTGAAATTAACTTTAATAATATTTTTATTAATTAATATAGCTTAATATATATCAAGTATTATCAATTTTAACATGTAATCCATATTAAAAATTTTCATGGGATATTTTACATTCTTGTTTTCATATTAAGTCCCTGATGTCCAATGCGTACCTTATGCTGACAGCATGTCTCAAATCTGCCCTAGCCACATTTCAAGTGCTTACTAGCCACTTGTGGCCAATGACTACTTTATTGGACATTGGAGAAATAGGTGGTATGTTGCCTTGGGAGCAAATGAGAGTATAAAGAAGAGGGTCCCCTCAAAACTTGGCTGGCATTCCTCAAGCTGAACAAAAATATTGAATAAAGACTGTCTTTTCTCAGTAAGAGGACAGAACCTAGTAAGTGGTGGTCATTTCCTCATTTGTCTCAGTTCTCTGATAATTGCCGTGATACCTCTGTCAACAAGAGCTGATCAAAAATATAGTGAATACGTAGCAAACAAATGTTATAGAAAATAACTCACAAATAGGTGTTCATAACTAGTTTGTATCTTGCACATACATATTAACGCTTAAGGGTTTTATATTGCACACAAACAAAATGTGGATATTTTCTACGGCTAAAATCGTTCCCCTCATTTGTGTGGTTGAAATAAATTTTCAGTCGAATTCAGTTTCAGTTCAGGTGGTGACTTGCTGAATCCATGCCAGGCACAGGCCGAGTGCTGGGACCATAGCAGTAGACAAAATGGATGAGGTCTCCTCTTTCAGGGAGCCTGCAGGGTGGTTGAAGAGCAAGACCAGCAGTTCCTATGCAATGACCAATCAGTAATGATGGGAAGGGTGGGGCACTGGGAGAGCAGGTAGGAGGGACACCTGACCTGGAATTGAAGGTTAGGGAAGGCAGCAGGGAAGAAGTGATGCCGAACTAGGACCCAAACCACAAATAAGAGTTAACTAAGTGACAAGGCAGGTGGGGGCGAACAATGGAGCCCAGGCATGATGCAGGCAGAAGCAAAGCCTATGCAAAGGCCAGATGAAGAGGGCATGGCCCGTTTCACTTCTATGTGGTATTAGAAAAACAGAGTGAACAGACACACAAAGCAGCAACAGACCCATAAATACAGGGAACAAACTGGTGGTTGCTAGAAAGGGGGGAAGGGGGGAAGGGCAAAATGGGGAAGGGGGAGGTGTAGGCTTCCGGTTATGGAATGAGGAAGTCACGGGATGAGAGGTACAGCCTAGGGAATATAGTCAACGGGATTGTAATAGCGCGTGGTGACAGACCGTAGCGGCTACACTTGTGGTGAGCATGGCATACGGTATAGAGCTGTCGAATCACAGTTGCATGCCTGAAATTAATCTCACGTGGGGTGTCAACTGAACCTCAGTAAAAAAGAAAAATAGCGGTGCATCATCTAAAGAGAGAGAGAGAGACTGAGAGAGAGCGGGGCACATTCAAAGACCTGAAATCAATTCAGGGCAATTGGATCAGAATACAAGATGGGGCGCAGCGAGAGGTGAGGCCAAGGAGTTAAACAAGAGACAGGGGAGAGGACAGAAGCTTCCACTGACTTCGGTGGCATTTCTCAAAGTGTGGTTCCACTGAGCACATCAAATGTGCTGGAGATGCTTCTTCAAAATGGGAGTTTCTGGGCTCTTTCTAGGGTTGGGTGGGGTTTGGGAAGCACGACGCTATTTACTTCTGTATTTGTTTGAAACCTTCCATTATATGGTTTTGTTCAGATGAATTTCTATGACATTCATTCATTCACTCATTCATTCATTCGACAACATTTGCTGAGCACCTACTATGTGACTGAAGAGGATGTCCCATGCTAAGGATCTCAGAGTGGGGCCACAAAGGCAGGGACAAGGGGATCTTTGGAGGTAACTTACAGTCACCTGTCACAGAGGTCAGTGTTAAAATCTCTTTTTGGTCGACTTGGTTTCTTTTCTTTTCTTTTTTTTTTTTACAGATTTTTTTATTTTTAAGTAATCTCTACACCGAACGTGGGCCTCGAAGTTACAACCCCGAGATCAAGAGTCGCATTCTCCACTGACCGAGCCGGCCAGGCGCCCTGTCTTTGTTTCTTTTAACGGATCAGGAGGGCACAGTGATGTCTCCAACTCTGAGGAGGCCAATAGCTCCTCTGGACAATGATCTGTCAAACCGATCAAGGAAAATTACAGAAAATGTGCACAAAGCTGTGGAGGGAGAAACGGACGTCAGATGAAGTTCAGTGTCTTCACGGTTAGGACCGGTGGCCCTAAAGAAAAGAGACCCACACAACTTCCGAGCTGATGAGCTCTGAGTCACAGTGACAGCCCGGGCAAGGCTCCAGCAGGCGTCCCACACTGTTGCTGCAGAATTGGCTCCAGAGCCTGTAAAGCCCGATTGGAACGGTAGCAGGTAACGCCTGAGCAACCCACAAGAAACCAGACTGAGAACAAAAGGGAAGGTTGCAAACTGCCCCAGACCTTTAATTCTGAGTGGCCATCAATTGCAAGACAGACCATTAATTTAATAACAGAGTTGGGGGAAACCCTAGCCCATCAAATGTACACCTGATTATAACATACATTCTAATTTCATCGACACTAAATGGTAAAAAAAAAAAAAAAAAAAAAAAAGGTGTCCCCTGAAAACCCATGTTATTTATTGAGACCCTACTTTGTCGCCTAATTTCATTTAACCTCATTTTAATTGAACAGTTCTCTGGGGAAACACAGGATTGAGAACTAGCCCAGGGTTCCCTGACCCTAGTAAGGGAACAAAGCTGAGTTTCAAATTCAAACTTAGCTGTCCACTAACTGTGATCCACAGGACATTCCAGAGTGTCATTAGGCAAAAATAGTAATCAGGAAACCACTTTCCAGACCCTCGGCCTCCACAGGCCCGCTTGCCTAAAATGGAGTTGCTTGCGAACAAGAGAATTCACACACGAGGGCTCCCCCCGACACTTTACAAAAGAAGGGGGACCCAACCTGGGGAAGAGTTGCCTGGAGAATTCCATACCCGCAGGGTCTGCTGCCCTCTCCTGTACTGGTGGTGGGAGGAATAACAATTTTCATTTAACAACTTTGTTCTTCTTTCCTCCTACTTTCATCAAAGAATGCACACTCTTGAGGGAGAGTCCTGTGAGGGCAAAGAGAAAAAGTATTCAGTGCTAAAATGGCTTTCTCCACTTATTTAAATGTAATCAAGAAAATACTTTGAAGCGTTACAAATATATTGGGGCAGAAGTGGAGGAAGTAGGAAGAGTAACCCACATTTAAGGAGATAAAAGGATATAAAGGTTCTAAATGATAAATGAGATTTTTTTTTCAGACATTTTTAAATGGATCATAGCGGATATGAAATCATAGATGTTATAGTCATTGGATGTTATATTTCATTGGATAAATTTAAAAGTGTGATGTAACAGTTAGTCTTAAATCTCCATATTTACAATAAGCCAGAAATCACGTTCTTTGCGGCTATTTAAACCTAGATAAACAATTTTTAGGTTTCATTTTTAAAACGTGCTGGAGGCAGGGAGTGGATGGTTTTAGGAAATTATGTTAGGGGTACATAAATGAGCAAGCAAAGTTGAAGGCTGCGGCCCCTGCCAGTCTGATGAAATTTTGTGCTTTTTTTCACTTCTCTAAACTGGCCCCTAGGACCTTCTCAATACTTGGGTAATAATTACATCAAAAGGCAATGAAGATGGGGAGGGGTGGAGAGACATCAGTAAATTTTTCAGTTATGAGTAAGTCCTGGGGATCTAATGTACAGCATGGTGACTGTAGTTAATGACACAGAATACTTGAAATTTGCTAAAAGAGAGCTTAGATATTCTCACTAGCAGAAGAAAAAGGTAAAAAAAGAAAAAAGACAATGTAGGGGCGCCTGGGTGGCTCAGTCAGTTAAGCGACTGCCTTTGGCTCAGGTTATGATCCTGGAGTCCTGGGATGGAGCCCTGCATCGGGCTCCCTGCTCCCTGCTAAGCAGGGAGTCTGCTTCTCCCTTTCCCTCTGCCCCTCCCCCCCACTCATGCTCTTTTTCTCTCTCTCAAACAAATAAATAAAATCTTAAAAAAAAAAAAAAAGACAATGAAGAAGTAACTTATTTCCCCCTAAACTCCAGGAAGTAGGTAAGAGACTAATCTATATTGATTGAATACCTACAAAATGCCTGGCCCTGTTAGGGGCTTCGCGTTCATCAGTCCTGAGTGCTCATGATGGGCACTATTATCTCCATTTTACTGATGAGGAATTGGAGGCTCAGAGTGGTAAAGAAGTTGCTAATGCAATTCAGAGCTGCTTTATGCCTTACCGCTGGTAAGCGCTAGCACCAGGATTATTCAGCTCTCCCTTAACCCAGATTCCTCCAGGAATCAGAGAAGAATCTGGGTCCACATTGGTTGTTTCCTTTCTCTGCTACACGACCCTGCCCAACTCTTTCCACCAGCCCCCCAGGCCAGGGGCATGGCCACCCTCCAGCATTGGGGCAGAAGGCTGGAGCGTCAGTTGGCCAGCTCCCAAGTGAGCTTGGCCAGGCCCTTCTCCCCTCCTCCCACTCCCCTCTCTGTCCCGGCTCCACGGTGAGCCCCAGACTTACTCCTCTGGAGCCACAGTGATCAAAGGAAGCGAGAAAACAGTGGCAAGCCAGAACCCCTCAGACTTGCCGCTGAATGGGGATTTTGGTCGGATGTTGAGTTTACCTGGAATGCCCCGGTGCTATTTTGGGAAGGCAGACATCCTATGGAAACAATGAAGTGGAAAAGAAAACAGCTAAAGCAAACTCCAGAAGCCCAGTTGTTGCCAAACCAGCCCTACACAGCCTGGGCAGGCCCTGGAAGCCCAGGTCAGTCCTGCAAAGGGCTGAGGAAGCAGGTGTCCAGTTGACCAGCAGGAAATGTGAGCCAGAGGAAAGGGTCCCTTTGACGTTCCCAACAAGTTGATGATAAGATGGAGAGATCCTGGGAACAGCCTTCCGGTAGAGAGGAGCACGACCTAGCCTGAGCTGGAGGTTCCGCTCCACCATTCATTAGCTGGGTGCCCATAGTCCAATAGCCTCATCCAGGAGATGGACAGACTCATAATGGTTGCCCCAGGGTTTCTATAAGGAGGCAAATGAAATGACGGAACCATAAGAGGTTGTGTGATACTGGCTATTTCTGCATGATCTCTGAGGGTACTAGTTGGTAGTGTATAACCAGTGATTGTCCTTCTTCAAGTTTCTTAAAGGATCAGGAACAGACCCACCTCATGCATGTAGCTTCTCTAGGAACCCAGAGAAGAAGTATGCTCCATATTATTCTGTTTCCCAGCAAGACTGGGGGAAACTCCTTCCTGAAGTAGGTCTGGGTCTGTGCATGGCTGGAGCAAACAGGATTCACTGTCCTGTAAATGAAAGTTTAGATAATGTTGA
Source organism: Zalophus californianus (assembly GCF_009762305.2). Classification (NCBI taxonomy): domain Eukaryota; kingdom Metazoa; phylum Chordata; class Mammalia; order Carnivora; family Otariidae; genus Zalophus; species Zalophus californianus. The sequence continues at coordinate 25,102,932 of NC_045602.1, forward strand.
CATTGATTTCAGGGGAGTAATTTTAAACTCCTGGCTTGTGTGACAATCCTTTGGTTAAAAGGCCAGAGAGGAAGAGTAAACAAGAGGAAAGCAACTTTTAAAGGAGATTTGGAGCTAAAATGGAAAAGCCAGACAAGTGTTGGCAAAGATGTGGAGCTATTAGAACTGTCCTCTGCTGTTGGCGGAAATGTAAACTGGTACAGCCACTTGAGCAAACGGTCTGGAAGCTTCTCGAAATGTGACACATGGGGTTATTATCTGACCCAGCAATTCCACTCCAGGCACCTACCCACAAGAAATGAAAACGTGTGCTCACATGAAAACTTTTCTGGGATTGTCTGTAGCAGCATTATTCCTCGTGGTTAATAAGTGGTAACAACCTCATGTCCATCAACTCATGAATGGATAAACAGAAGTGGTACATCGGTACAATGGACTATTATTACTCATTCAACAAAAAAAAAGGAAGTACTAGTGTATGCTACAACTTGGATGGTTTGATTTATGTCAAATGTCCCAAATAAGCAAATCCATAGAGACGGAAAGTAGGTTAGTGGTTTCTAGGGACTCAGGGGACCGGAGATGGGGAGTGACTGCTGATGGGTGTGGGCTTTTCCTTTGAGGCCAATGAAAGCACTTTGGATTTATATAGCGGTGATGGTTGCACAGTTCTACATCATCTGAAAACGACTGAAGTGTACACTTTAAAAGGCTGAATTTTGTGGTAGGTAAATCATATCTCAACAAAGCTGTTGAGAGGGGAAGGGAGCGAGAGAGAAATCTCAAGTCCAGGATGTGGAAAGTAATAGAATTTGCTGTAAAGGAACAGAAGAAATCAAAGATGGCTTGCTTGATGAGAATTCTAGAGTGTAGGGAAAAAACATCGGGGGGCCGGGGTGGGGGGAGAAAGTTTACAGATTGAGTCACTGGGGAGAATTTGTTTAGGGGAGGAGAAAAAGAAAGAAATTCCACAGAGCCAGGAGGGACGGACGGAGGGCCACATCCCTGTAAGATCCCTGTGTATAGTTTAATTTTGCTTTGTAGCCTGGGAGCTCCCCATGCATATTATACAGCATTCTGGTTCTGAATGGACGCTGCAAGACATGTTTGTGAGGGGTTGATTGAGAATCTGTTGTGTGCTACACGCTTGCTATCTCTGTAGGGGGGAGAGGAGCTGAGTCAGTCAACCAAGAGTGGCTCAACTTTCCCTTCAATGACCCTCGCATCCCACTGGCAGTCAGAATTCCAGGCCCTCCTCCATCCTCTCTGCTCAATCCCTGGGAATTCTGCAGTTACACCTCCCAATCCAGTTTGTTTCCAGGGAATTCTTGACCCTCATAGGTCCGTCCCCGGTAGCCACCACCTGCTCTCCATGGGGCTTCACCCCCAACAGGGCACGTCCCTTGCCCTGCATTGCCCAAGGAAGCACAAGACTGCTGGCGTAACTGACGTTTACAGTTTGGTAGAAGTAGAGGGGGGTGATGGCCGAGCAGAGGAAAAGAACAAGCTTAAAATGGAGGAGGGGCCCCCACGGTGCCAAGTTTCCTTGGCCAATCCTGCTTCGTGGACCTTCCCACCAGCCAGCCCTTTGGGTCCTCGTGGCTCCACCCACTGTGGCTATTTTGCCAGAGAACTCTCTGCTCCCTCTCCCTTCTTCTCCCCTCTTCCAGACTCTGCCAGCTCTCCAGAGGAAAGGCCAAGCCTCTTTCCTTTGGAGCTTCCAAGGAGCCTTCACACATTTCTGTGACAGTATTATATGGAGTCGTTGAACTCACTTTTCCTTCAGTCCTCTCCTACCCAGCCAAGGGACAGGCCGTACCTGGTTTGGGCAGGGGGCAGGGGGAGTGAAGGGGGAGAGACAGCTGCTTTCTGAACAGACCCTTGTTTTCCAGGGCAGTTCTGACTGTGGTAGCTGGTTCAAGCACCACTTCCCAGCCATTGACCCCAGTCCCTGTCCTTAGACATGCAGGAGCCGGACACATACACCCGGGCAGCTGACTGTGGGCTTAAGCATGGCCATTTCTGTCACAGAGGATGAGCACTGCTCTACAGGTCCCTCCCAGTGAACCGAACGATGACAGAAAGTCTTGCCCCCTGGTATGTTCGTTTCCTAGGGCTACCATAACAAATTGCCACAAACTGGCTGGCTTCAAAACAACAAAACTGTATTCTCTACAGCTCTAGAGGCTAGAAGTTCAAAATCAAGGCATCCCACAGGGCTATGTGTCCTCCAAAGTCTCTAGAGAAGAATCCTTCCTCACCTCCTCCAGCTTCGGCTGGCTCCAGGCATTTCTTGGCTTGTGGTGGCGTATCTCTAGTTCCTGTCTCCCTGCCTTCATAGGTGTGACACATTCTTTCTCTTCCTCTCTGCGTGTCTCTGTGTCTCAAGTCTTCCTCTCCTTTCCTCCATAAGGACACAGTTATTGGACTTAGGGCCCACCCTTGAGATCCGTAACTTAAATCTGCCAAGACCTGGGGCACCTGGGTGGCTCAGTCGGTTGGGCGTCTGCCTTTGGCTCAGATCGTGATCCCAGGGTCCTGGGATCGAGCCCCACATCCTTGCTCAGCGGGGAGTCTGCTTCTCCCTCTCCCTCTGTCACTTCCCCTACTTGTGCACGTGCTCTCTCTCTCTCTCTCTCTCTGTCAAATAAATAAATAAAATCTTTTAAAAAATAAATCTGCAAAGACCTTATTTCCAAGTAAAATCATGTTTATAGGTACCAGGACTTAGGACATGCACCTATCTTTTGAGGGGATTCAATTCAACCTACTATACTTGGCCTGGGGCTACTTTAAAATTCTGGTTTGTCGGCTTTGCAGCTTTCAACATGCTAGAGAGGAAGGTCAAAGAGAAAGTAAGGGGGCAGGCTTGCAGACCCCAGGGCCAGGGCAGTGGAAAAACAATGAACAGCAGAAGGCAGGAAAGCCTTCTGTCTGGAGTCCCTCGCTCCCACCCTGCCCCATGTCTCACCCCTTCCCTCTTTGCAGTACCCCAGACTCTTGTGTTCTGGATGAAGACAGAAAGAGCCATCTCTTTGCTAAAACAACCAGTGGAGCTGGCTAGAGAACATGCAGGAACCTGTAGGCCCAGGAGCTTGGCCACCCCGTCCTGGAAACAGACATCTGTCTGTGCCTCGTCTCCTGAGCCCCTGAACCTCAACCCTCACTGCGCTGGGGAGAGTCCGGCACCTTGACCCTGAACAGCCCTCCTATTATTCAACAACAGGTGTGTGCAGGGATGGAGTAGGTCGAAGTTATAAACCAGAAGCTTGGGGTGTTTGAGGTGTTTTCCCAATACCTGTTTCCAGGTCCACAGTACTGAGCATATACCTGATTCCAAGCTGAAGTGTCGGCTCGGGAGCCTGACTCCCTGGGCTCTAATGCCAGCACTGTCTTCTTGCCTCCGTGCAATCTCAGGCAGGAGGCGGTGGGGTGCTTATCCTCTGGGAGCCTCAGTTCCCTGCTCTGTAAAATGGGGGTGGCAAATGTACCGCCTCACTCAGCTGCAAGGCTTCACGGAGGCGACGTGTGTGAAACACGGTGCCTGGCCCAGGGTAGGCGCTCAGTGAGCCCTGATTGCTCTCGTGAAAGGAAAACCCAATCAGATCGGTGGTGATTTACAAAAGTAGTGAAAGACCCCAGCTGCCTTGGTCAAGAAGGCACTCCCAGAGGCAAAGTTTAAGAGTTTGAGAAGAGGTCGGAATCTTGCATCACGCCAGTTCTGCGGCCCACAGAAGTGCCGGCCAGGCACCAGGCCCTCTCTCCTTCTTGGTTTGCAGGAGCACATTCCTCTCCCGTTTGAGGGCTGGCGTTCCAGCCCAGAGGTAAACAGAGTGGACGCAGAGGAGGACATTGCTCTCCACGAGGCCTGGCCCCAGACCAGCTGGGGTGAGCATTTCCCTTCCAGATTTCCAAGAGGCGACAGTCCAGAGAGATAATTAAAAATCAGCTGGCAGTGGCTACCGAAAAAAAGGTGCTGAGCTTCCTGAGTGTGGAGCCGACAGGGCATTCCGGGTTATTAATTAAGCACACTCACATCCGCTCGGTGTCGAGGACAGTTGTCAAGTTGGTAGCTGTCAGCTTTGAATGGTGTTTGTGCATCTCCACGACTTGTTGGCAATGGGGGTCAGAGAGGCTCTCTGGAGTCAATTTTCTGGGGTCTGGAGGAGGGGTTGACAAACAACTTGCACTTCACCTGGTTCTACCCTGCAACTCCAGAGAGATTCCAGAAAGTCTTGGTTTCACTGGTTTCTCACCTGAGCCCGTGACACGGGTCATATGCTCACTCCCGCTTCCATCACTGGACAAATTGAGGGGCAGAGAAACAAAGCATGAGGCACAGTGTGGCAGGGAGCCAGAGGTCCAGAACCTCCCAGATGTGTGCAACTGTGTGTGGTCAGCCCGGCACATCTCTCCACACACCAGGCTCTGTGACCAGGTGGAAGTGTGACTTAGGGGTGGGTCAGAGGTCAGGAATGAGGATGTGATTTACTTCCACCCCTGGGGCCCTCCGGGGACAAGGCTGCTGCAGGGGGAGTAGCTGGCCGTGCTGGCCCGCCCCAGGGTCAGACGATGACCATGGTGCCTGGATCCGCTCAAGGTGAGATTTCCCTTCTCATCTGCCTTTTAAATGCCAGTTACTGCCCCTAAGAAGGGGTATTTCATAGATTGGCCCCCTTCAGTGGACCCTGCTTAGCACCCTGTTCTAGGCATGGATTAACCCTCTCTCCTCTGCCCCTACTCCTGCCCACATAGAGCAGAAGCTGCCATGTTTGCACAGTGTGACACTGTCCCAATGGTGACATCGGTCCAGATATAGAACTTGACCTCAGACAGGGATCATATTGAGAGAGGATTTATTTTCTTTCCAGATGTTCCAATAACAGGTAAAACGTGGAAGCTGTGGGCGGTCATCCTCAGCCATGAAGACTGGGAGCAGAGGAAGCAAAGTGAGAATAAAGCTAAATCATCCTGAACTGTAATCCCAGCTCCACTACTTACTGGCTGTGTGTCTTTGGGCAAATTACTTAGCCTCTCTGAGCCTGATCAGAATACTGATGCCGACCATACGGGATTGCTGCAAGGCTTAAATGAGGATGTACGTCAGGAGCCAAACACTGAAAGGCGATCAATAAATGGTGATCCTCCTTGCCTCTTCCTTCCTTAGCTTCCAAGATGGGGCAAGATCTGGGCAGACAGGGTGATGGGGTCCTAATCCACTGTCCACACACAAGAAAGGAGTTGAATAGAGCCCAAACGTAGGCCTTGCTAGCGCACGAGAACACATTTATGGCAAGGTTTTAATGTGATTGGGTTGCAAAAGCACTTATCAAGGGCCACGGAGGTGGGTATGATGAGGGTTATACTCTCACAGTGGTTCCATGTGACACACAAATTCCAGACAGTCAGCAGGGCCGGGGCCAGGCGCAGGATTGTGGGAAGGGACAATGCTTCCCCCAGCATTGAGGACCCCTTTGGACAGGGTCATGGAAAACGTGTTGCCCTGCTTCTGCTGGAGTGGGTTGTGCTATTCCTTAGTGGGCTGTTGGTACAGTTTGCCTGTAATCCCCAGAGGAGAATGGCTGTCTTTCAGCTCCTCTGATGCCCTGCAAGCAAGAGAAGTTACTAGAATGTGCTAGAGAAGAGAAGTCATGTAAAGGCCCATAAACAGAGATAGCAGTGCCATCATGCTTGGAGGAAAGAGATCTGGGGGCAGCAGTTAGCCGCGCAAGCGAAGGTGGTAGCAGCCTATGGGTCAGGACAGGCTCGTAGACTTTTTTTTTAAAGATTTATTTATTTATTTTAAGGGGGGGTGCGGAGAGAGAGAGAGAGAGAGAGGGAGGGAGTCTTAAGCAGACTCTGCGCTGAGCACAGAGCCAGACACGGGGCTCGATCTCACGACCCTGAGATCACGACCAGGGAGGAAACCAAGAGTCAGACGCCCAACTGACTGCGCCAACCAGGCGCCCCTCGTAGACTCTATTGAATTACTGACAGGCAGTATATAGTTTGTTCCTATCACGGGTTAGGTCTGGCACCACATGTTTTGTTTGAACAGTCTTATTTAATCTTCAAATAATCCTAGGAAGCAGGTACTATTTATATAGAAACTTCACAGATGAGAAAACTAATGCTCAGTTTGGTAGAGAGCCCTGTTCAAGGTCACATTGCTGCAAAGTCATGGGGCTAGGACCCTAACTAACCCAGGTCTCTAGGAGTCCAGGGTCCCTGAGTCACCATTTCTCTACTGCTTCCAATATTGAAGCTGAAAAATCCTTGGGAATCTGCCCTCAGGGTGTATCACCTGGGAGCTTGCTCGCTTAAAGCCTCACCAGACCCATTGAGTTACAATCTGCATTTCAACCCGAGCCCCTGGGGTTTTGTCCGTACCTCCCAGTTTGAGAAACCCAGCTGGCTCCGGATGAGACCATCATTTCTCACGTGGTTTTCTCCAATCACTAATGCTCCATGATGTTAACAGGAATGAAAAAGTTTCATGGTCAAAGGAGTTTAGGAAAAGCCAAAACTGGCCTCTTTGTTACTGCTTCTCTCGGCGCCTTTAACAGGTTCATGTGTGTATAATGATGTGCTAATTGGGAAGTAGAGTTTACAGTATTCCTCAAACTTATTTGACCTTTGGGACTTTTTTTTTTTTTTTTTTGGAGAGGCAGCTTGAAAAACTAGTGTACCAACTAATTCACTTTGGGAATGACTGATTTAAACCAACTGCCTTCTAGCTCAGCTGTGTAAATGAGGTCAGGAGACTGTTGATTTGCCCGAGGTGGCAGTCAGCTGGCGGCTGGGCTGGGCCCGCGGTCAGGCTTGCAGACTCTGGGTGCCCTGCTATTTCCAAGGTCCTGGGCTGGGAGGGCCACAGATGAAACTCCAGCCGTGATCCATTTGCCTCCTCAGCTCTTTTTCCCAGTCGTGAGGCAGTCACCATGCTCCCTGATCAAGCAGGATAGGAGGATGGAGTCAGACAGGCTAACGTGTGTTCAGACCCCTCTTGAGAGGCAAAACCACAGGCCTGAGAGCACAGAGCTGACAAGGGGTGAAGCAAAGGAGGGAACGCAGGTGTGTCTGGCTTCGGCGCTTGGGACTCCCTCCCCCTCTGGAGGCGGAGCTCCTACACCAGGCAAAGCCGAGTCCAGAGATTTTTCGAAGGGTGATTCCTAAAGAAGGAGGCAGGCCGCCCCCCAGACAAACCTTGGAAAACTCAACCACAGGGTCACAAAAAACAGTGAGTCACAACCCAAGCCTTGGGAGAAAAAAAGGGCAGTGTGTGGAGGTGAGAGGGTGACCAGGGGGGCTTTTCTGGGCGGCAGACATCGAGGAGCTGCCTGCCACCAGGCGGAAGAGCTCAGATGCTAAGGGTCTTCTTTGGATCTTGAAGAGGCGACTCCTCCAGCTTCTGCCAAAGACTGGGTGGCCGGGCAGGGCAAGCCCATTTCCTTGTTACAAAGCAAGCCCTGCGTCTGGGCATGGCAGGGAAAGGTCCCCGGAGGATGAGTAAGGTCACAGAAGCAACCTCCCAAGCAGCCAAAGAATGGGTTCATCTCCCTCGAGGACTTCTGCCTGCCTTCCCTCTGGACCTTCTCCTACGTTCCCTTCATTGGGACATTCAGGACTCTTCGGTGTGATCCTTCGAACTCAGACCTTATAGTTACAGAGAGAATGGAGAGAATGGGGTTCATTCTGTTGAGCTGCAGTGCCGGGCCTATCATCCCATTCTCCCGAAGAGTCCTGTGAGGCAAGCACTATTTTCCTTCTCATTTTACAGGTTAGGAAACGAGTCAGAGAGAGGTTAACAGTCTGCCTGAGGTCACTAAGGGAGAGAACGGAGACATGAACCCACAGCTTTTGGACTCTAACGCCGTCTTAGGCAGGAGCATTTTGAGTCTGGGGAATCAGAACCAGGGGGAGAAAATAAAGTGGGGGTAAGCAACACCCATACACCCATGAAGGGCAGTCCAGCTCTGGCCCTGCCCCACTGGGTCCTCAAAGACCCACAGCGCCACAGCAGAACCACAGAAGCCGGGATACTCAGACCCCATCCTGCACGGGGGACATCTGAATCCCCGGGTGGAGCCCAGGCATCTGTTTGTTAAAGACTCGGGTGATTCCAGTGCACGGTCAAAGTTGAGCACCAACCTCCTTGCTTTACAGATGGGGCCACTGAGTCCGGGGAGGTGAAACAGCTTTCCCACGGCCCTGCAGCCCATCACACCGGTGAGGACCCCAAGCAAGGTCTTCTCAGTTTCCATCAGCCGGGACTGGCTTTCCCTGCCCCCTCTCCTGCCGGCTGGCTGCGTAACCGTGAGTCATTTAACCTCATGATGACAGACTTAGACGTGTTTAAACGCTTTAGATTGCACGGGTGTTCAAGGAACTCGAGTGTTGTCCTGCCCCAGCCCCATTTCTACAGCAGAACAATGGACAGGGAAATCGGTGAGCAAAGCTGGGGTCGAGAATCTGACCATCCTTGAGCCTTGAGGACAGGGAAGGATTTGGGGTGCCATGGAGGTGTGTTGCCTGCCCCCGAGGAGTCCTGGGGAAGGACTCAGAGGCCAGACCTATCAGCAGTGAGGGAGGAGGAGGAGGTGGCGGGATGAGGTGGCTGCTTCTGGACTGGAACGGCCACCCACAGCTGGCTCCTCCTACCAGGAAATGCAGGTGCGCTACCAGGTGGACAGAGGTACTTTGTCTTCGAGAACCCCCGGCAAGGTGCTCTCCAGCTGGGGACAGCTAAAAGGCAACTTAAAACACGTGCTTCTCCTCCTGCACGTGCCTTTGCTGTATAAATACTTGATTGACTAAGACCCTAGTATAAATATCCTAAACTGTTAACAGTGTTTATTTCCAGCACAGGGGACTGATGGGAGGGAGGGGGGCTTTCACTTTCTTGGTCATCTGTTTCTCTGGCATTTAGCTTTTCCATAACAACCATTGCACTACCTTTGTTATAATAAATAATGAAGTTTTAAATGCTGGCATAAGTATCCCCCGCTTTTCGAAAGTTCGCGTTACGCCACTTCACTTTTACGAAAGAGCTGTGGTCGTACCCGTTTTTCCTAACCGAAAGAACTTCGAAGAGGGTTTTTCTTTTACGCAATGGTAATGGTTTCTTTGCTTTCCCGCCAGCGCGGCTTAGAAAGGTTTTATAAGAAGGCTCTACTTTCAGATAGCGGGGGAAACCTGTATCAGTATTTGCAGGACACAGGTTACCCACACTTTCAAATGGGCCTTCAGGGAACAACAGTCCTTTGGAGGCAGATTTTTAAAATTATTGCAACCTAGGTGCGATTTGGTGCCCTCTCCCTTACCCTAGCTGTTTTAAAGGACAGCTTCCTTAGCCCTGGGGGCCCCTTGACTCTCCCAGGGGAAGGAAGCAGTTCAGACCAAGTCAGCTTCTGTCCCTACTGTTGCTCGGCCATTGAGAGCACCCCTTGCCTTTCCACCCCACTCCTGGTGCTCTGTCAGCTACAGTCACATTGGAGACCTGTCACCTCTTGTGCCCCAACAGCAAGAAGACACCTGCCTCCAGTGTGTAGGATTAATGGCCCCTTTACCAAGTGGTAACTCTCTGTGCAGGAGGGGGAAGAAGGAAGAGGCTTTAAAAATATGATTGTGCTAGAGAAACATTGTTGTTCTGTACCGCAAAGTGGCCCCAAGCCTGGCTGTCCCCAGGGGTGATGTCGTGAGGAGACAGCAACAGGGAACACTTCAAAAACAGCAACTTCCTGAAAAGCAAAGTGAAGGCGGCCTCGGTGCACAGGATTCAAGCCTCTGGGGTGGCCTCCCAGCTTCTCGGTGTTGTTCACCCTGGTCCTGCTGCTTTGCCCAACCAGACACAGCCACACACGGGAATGCTTAGCAGAACGCTGTGGGATCACATCATGTTAGTTTAGGGACAGTTGTCCATGTCAGGAGCATACGCCCCGGGTGCCAGAAGGCATGAGTCGGCCTGAGTCACTTGTGAGCATGAATCTAGTGCTCAAAGTAAACACTTTCCACACAGCATGGTCTCTAAATATAAGCCAGCCACCTTGGTGCACCCTCAGCCGAAGTCCCATCCGCTCCCATGCTGATGGAAACACCGGCTGGTAAAACTAAATGAGAGACAGTTTGAGAGTCTCCAAGGTGGTGCCTTCAGAAGGAGGCATCAAGGGCCTTTTGGCCACGCACAGTCTCTCCTTGTGCACTGATTTTAGAGAGGAACGCTGTCTAAGATGCGACTCCCCGGAAGTTGTAGGATCCCCAGCTCCTGCTTCATTTGCTGCCGACATTCCTTTGTCCTCTTTCTACCCAGCTCCAGACCCTCGTCCCCAAGTTCTGACCCAAGCCCAGGCCTTTGTCTGCAATGGAGAGCCACGTGGACCCCTGGAGTGTCTGGGTTGGGTGAGAAGCCACCAGAATTTGGGGGGTTTCTTCTAATCCCGCAATGGCCAAAAGGAGTAGAGAGCCTGGTATTTCATGGAAAAGGCATCACTTGTCTCCTGGAACTCGGCTGGAAGGAGTCCTGCTCATGGGTGCTAGCTCCTTCATAGTCACAGGAATCCAAACTATGAAGACACTGGCCCGGGGACAAGGCCCTAGGCTGGAAGACAGATGAAGTATTTCTCTGGAAGGGAATCTTGGCCTCATGCGGGCCTGGGGAGGGCCAGGGCTTAGCTCCTGAGTGAGGAGGGCCGGTGCTGACAGCTGGGAGTCGGGGCTCTGAGGCCGCTCGCTGGGTGGGAGCCAGGGGTCCTAGCGCAGGAGGGGCGCTTCGGGGGGTGCAGGGTGGCGTGGGGGCTCCGGACTCTGCAGACACCAACCAGCCGGCCCCGCTGAGGGCTCCCGAGGCGTCAGAGCCGTTTCGTCCGCACCGAGTGCTTCTGGAGTGTGGCGAGAGGGCAGAGGGAGAGGAGCAGACTTCCTCCCGGGCAGCTCTGCGGCCCAGAGGCGCCCGACACGGTGCCTGCGCCCCTGAGTCGTCCCGGGGCTGCTGGTTGAGAGCACACACTTGGGGGCCGCAGGTGGAGGTTCCCAATCCCCCTCCCGCGGGGGACCAGCCGAGCGCTAGGACAAGCCGATGCTCTTCTCCGGGCCTCGGTCTTCTCACCTGTCACGTGGGATGCTAATACTGTGCTCACAAGGTTGTTGCAAGGCTGCGAGAAAAAAGGGACAAAAGGCACAAACGTGTGTCTTAGAGGGTGGCCTGCGGTGGTAGCCTGAGCCACACGGTGGCAGGGCAGGGAAGGACAGGTGGGCGTCCCAGACAATGAAAAGGATCTTGGCATCCTCAACAACGTCTTCTGCTGGTTTTGTTTCTAATAAAGGGCCTGAGGAAAGGAGAGGAGCTCCCTATAAGGAGAAGAAGGGTCTAGAACACAGGGTGGTGGTGGAGGGGAGGAGGTCAGAATGAACAGGTGTCTCTCCTCCTGGGTGGCCATGAGATCTGCCCACATACTTTTGATGGCCCACAGTTCAAGTAAAGACTCCTATTAAGCAAAATAAACTATTTATACAATGAAGGGATTAGATGGGCTGAACTCAGACTCCAAGAACAACCCAGTGTCTCTAGATCCCCTGAGGCTGAGAAACCACCTGTACATGCACAAGTGTGTCCACTCCCATGTGTGCACGGTGGCTCACACACATTTTCTTCCCGGAGCTCAAGGAAGGAGCTGGTGTTTGTGGGAAGCCATGGGCTTCTGCTCCAGGCTTGGGCACCTCTTGGCCACTACCCTGAGGTTGAGATAAGGACTGAGGCCCAGGGCCACTCTCTGGTCTGGCCTCCACATCATTCCAGTGGTAAGGTGGGGAGAGGGACCATGGAGGATGCAGCAGAGAGGTGGACGATGGGGACCCGCCCTGAGGCAAGTCAGAAGGCACGGGTGTGGGGCTTTGGCTTTTCACACCCTCAGAGGCACCCAAGAGAGAGCCAAATACCAGGCTCAGCCTGGGAAGAACCTGGAGGACCAGCCAGTGCCCAGGTCACGCCTGCATGGTTGGGGTAAAACCAGAGGGACTCAGAAGTGATATTTACAGTCATCTTCCCCCAGCTCTCTTGACCCAGGACCAAGCTGGGTGGCTCCTGAGAGTGGCAACATTGAATCATTCATTCATTCATTCATTCATTCACCTAACAATGATTTCTGAAGCGGATCTACTATATCCTGTTTTGGGGGAGCTCAGAGCTTATATCTCAATCTTCCCCCCATTTCTCAGCAAGATGGAGGAGGCCGTCTCCTGAAATCTGAGTGTGATGTGAGTACCCCTCCAGTGCAGCAAATTTCAGTGGAGGCCAGGTTTTTCAGCCTGGGAGTGGAGAAGATTCTCCTTTGCCTCATGCACCCCATACCTTGTCTCCACCCTGTGCCTTCTCAAGCCGATTCCAGGCTGGATCAGGACGCCCAGGCCTCTCTAAGCATCACCCTCATGTCCCAGCAACCATACCACCAGGCAGACCCAGACAGAGGCTTCAGCATAGGAGTTACTTAACAGACCCCCTGTGGGGACAGAGGAAAAGATTAATTCTGGCTTAGGGAAGTGAGGGAAGCTTTGTGAAGGAAGAAAGAGATGGACTCAACCTGAGAGATATGTGGAGGGTTGATGGAAGCCTGAGGGAACGTTGCGGACAAAGCCTGGCAGGCAGGAACAAATGTAGGCCAAATTACGTTTTGATAGATTCCTCAAATGGCTCCCTGACTTAGCGCCAGTCCCTTCCTTGGATGTGGTTGAAGGAACATGGGTTTGGGAATCCGAAAGATGTGGCCACATACTACCCATTGTGACCTTAGGTAAATCACTCAACCCCTCTGAGCTTCAGTGGTTTCAACTGTAAAATGCGGATGGCCCCACCTACACTGGCCATCTCACAGGGTTGTCTGAGAGTCAAGGATGTCATCACATCACGTAAAGCAACTGACCAGTGCCGACTTTGTGCACAGTAGGGAGTAAGAACTGTGTCTCCCGCTGTTCCCTTCCCTTCCTCCCTTCCCTCCCCTCCCCTCCCCTCCCCTCCCCTCCCGTCCTTCCGTCCTTCCGTCTCCTCTTCACCTTCCCTAGAATGACAAGAAGCTACTCTGCATCCACCCAGTGCCATTCTTCAGGAGACTGGTGGATAATCGAGATCTCCCAGTTCCACAGAAGCAAGCAGCACAGGGAGAAAAACAGACCCTGGGCCTGGGGGGGGGGGGGGGGGGGGGGGCGGGGCGGTGGGCTCAAAAGCACTGGTGATTTCTCCCAATAAAAGGAGGTGGGTCTTTGGTGGGGAGCTCAGGACAGCTGGGAACCAACAGGGAGAGGGTAGGGCGGGAGAGGAGAGAGGGGACCAAGTTGTTTTTCATTCGCAGTTTCCAGCTCCAGCCAAATAACATCTTTAAATACTATTGACGTGACAAAGCCAAGCTTCTTGGCTTAGGCTTGAATTTTTTCTGTTCTTTTTTTAATCCTAAATTGAAAAATGTATCTCCTTAGAACTCTGCCTGTCAGCCCGGGCCTTTCTGCCCATGAGGGTCCAGTTTGGAGCTAGTCTGGTTTGCCAAGGTCAAGGAGTCTTTACCTGGGTTCTGGCAATGCACACTTGGAGGAGGGAACTGAGCTCTGCAGAAGGGCCAGGCATGGAGGCTTTCTCCTGCCGGAAGGCGAGCCTCCTAGGTACCGTTTCCAGTCTCTCTCACAAACTCCTCCCCTTCACACTCCCATCTGTGAGCGCACACCCTGTGCCTGCTCTCGGGCCAGGTTCTTAATGAGGAAGACTTTTCACATCTGCCTGCAATTATCTCAGTTCTTCAGGTTTTAAACTACTTCTACCTAAAATAACCAGGTCATCCAGGTTCAAGTGCGTGGCCCATCGTGCTCGAATGACCCATGTCATGACTTCCATTTCCCCGCCCCCTTTGTGGGTCTAAGACATAACATTAATATAATCCAGGTCAAAGAGCACAGATATGAAATAAGCCATGTAAACATAGAGGTCCCCAGCACAGTCTCTCCACAGGCGGCATGTTTAGTTACTCAACTATTTTTCAAGCAATAAATATTTTGCCAGATACTGTGCTAAGTGTTGGGGATACAATGATGACGAAGCAAATATGGTCCTTGTCCAGATGGATTGTATATTTTGGAAAGGGGAAAAGATAAAAATAAGTAAATGAACAAATATGATTGGGAACAATAGTAAAGGTCATAATGAGTCAAAACTTTTTCTATGCTTATTGTAAGCGATTTTGGGTGATTGTCCACAAAATCAACTAACACCTGTGTGTAAAGTCAGACACCTGGGATCATATCTGGTTACCCACATAATCATGCCCTTGGCCCTTTCCCAGGTCACAGGCTCTCCCCAGGGCTATATTAAATGAACAGATTTGCAGAGCAAACCATTGATCAGGCAGGAGCAGCCCTGAGCCTACGGCCTCTCCTAGCTGAGTGACCTTGAACAAGTCACTTTAGAAGCCTTTCTCTAATCAATAAAAGGGGCAACATACCTACCCAACCGAGCCATGGCGATCTTGGGAGGACCAAGGGGACAATGGGGAACACTGCTCTGCAACCTGCAAAGCTCTGGGTAAAATAAGTGGTGATGAAGGAGATCCACAAGGAAGTTTAGTAAATCTGAGCGGGGAGGGGAGGGGAGGAGCGGGAGAGAGGAGGGGAGGAAGGGAGAGAATTTCACTGTCGTTGTTGTATTAATTCCCAAACAGCCCTATGAGGCAGTGTCATCCTTGTCTACAGAGGAGGAAACTGAGACACAGAGAGCTTCAGGAAGCTACAGGACTGACCCATGGGGAGCTGGGGATGGACCTGCCCACTTCCAAAGCTCAACTCTTCACAAAGCCAAGGCTAAAGTGATAGAAGAAAGACGCCCAACTCCCTTCCTTTCAAACTTGACACTTTTAAGCTCCAAATCGAGCCTGCCCAGAAAATGCCACAGCTGATTGATTCCCTTTAAAGAAAGAATGCAACAAATCCACACAACTTCGGGGAATCAATTTGACCAACCCTCTCTGCATAGATGAAAAAAAAAAAACAAAAAAACAGTTCTGTAAAGTTGAGGCCATCTGCCCAAAGCCATGTAACTGACTAGTGACAGCAACAGAGAAAAGAAAAAAAGAAAGTATAGGTTGTTTAAATGTTTTTCAAACTGTGGGTGCCAGTCATTACATTCATTAATGGGTCATAACCAGTCGTTTTAAAAAGTGAAATAAGACAGGCTAGAACATAAGAGTGCCTTGTATCTAGTAAAGGGAAGTAACGCCTCACGGGTTCTTTTTCAATTCTGTGTGTGTGTGTGTGTGTGTACGTACGTACGTACGTACAGAGCCTGGGGTAAAATGACCATGGGTCATAGTCAAAACCCTTTGAATGCCACCAGCCTGGGGAGTGAGAGGAGGAGGAAGAGACTGGTAAGATTGACAGGAAGTTTGAGCAAAATCCAAAATTTACTCCACTGATTCAAGCAAAACAGCTCTAAAATAACCACCAGGCCTATTTTTAGCAGGTGCCAAAATTACCTTCCTTTTGATCTCTGGCATCCACCAGGAGGGCTCCCCCACGGCTCACTGCCCCTGAGGCCCTGGAGCCACCACACAAGGAAAAGGCCAGGGGCCAGGCTTTTATGTAAACCCAGTGGGCGTCTTCTTTCCTTGCTTCCTCTGCCTGCCTGGGTAGTAGAGCAGGTCCTCGGAAACAGGGAACAGCATCCTTCTCAAGAGGACGTGGCAGAGGGGACCACACACGGCTCTCTGAGTCAGGCCACCAGTGCCGAGTGGGAACCAGGCTCTGGCCCCACTTAGTCACCCAGGGACACCTTAAAAGATTGATTGATTGATTTGAGAGAGTGAGAATGAGAGAGAGAGTGTACATGAGAGGGGGGAGGGTCAGAGGGAGAAGCAGGCTCCCTGCTGAGCAGGGAGCCCGATGTGGGACTCGATCCCGGGACTCCAGCATCATGACCTGAGCCGAAGGCAGTCGCTTAACCAACTGAACCACCCAGGCGCCCCCACCCAGGGACACCTTAACCCTTCAGGGAATGGGAGCAGATGCAGCTGAAGGCCCAGAGGGAGGGTTCAGGAGATCTTTCCAAACTTCCACAGCCTCAGGGCCCGATTCCTGCACCTGAGTCCACCTAGCACCCAAAGCTTGGGGTGGGGAATAGATGGTGTTTCAAGGATTCCTCCTTCTGGGCATGCTTAGGTGCATTTGTGTGTGTGTGTGTGTGTGTGTGTGTGTGTGCGCACAAGCGCATGTGCAATTGGGCAAGGATGTGGGTGCAGAAGAAAGTAGAATCATCTGTAAATCCATGAGGGGGCCCCAGGAATCTCATCCCTGGACCATGGTAGGGTTAGCAAGGGCCCTGCTGTCAGTGAGCAGAGGCACCAGCCTCTACCTTTTGATATGTGTGGGGATCAGGGCGCATATGGTATGAGGAGTGGGGAACGGAGTGAGGATAAAACTAGCCATGACACCAAGGAAAACTTTCAAGCCCCGTAGCTGTTTATAACTAAAGAGCCAACCAAGTGACGGCTGAAAAAGTAAAAATTTGACTGAGTTGTGTAAAAGAACACTCCAGTCAATGTCAGGAAGTGTTCAACATTTAGGTCTCATTTCCATAATTTCCAAGGTTGAGACTTGGTGAGAAGGGGCCCTGGACCCCAGTTTCAATAATGATTATGCTTGGCATTCCATCGTATGTAAGTCTGACTTTGTCGTAGGTTTGTTGAATTACGGTAAGCTCTGCTCACAAGGTGAGCAACCTTCCCTGAGTGTTGCTCCTGACACAAAGCTGAGGTGCTCACAACTTAAAATGGCCTTGAGGGAATGTGGGAGAGCCTGAGAACCCGTACCAGTCACTGTCCAGAGAACAGCCTCCTTGGGAGAGAAGTGTGTGGTCAGGGAATGGGGCCAGTGGGAGGTGAAGCCAAGGGCCTGAGTGTCCTGACTCCCAGCCCCTAATCTGGAAGGCTGGGCTGTTCGCAGTCTCCCTCTCTGCCCCCTTAGACTCTAGTGGGAAGGGCTCCCAGGAAAAAAGAGATCCCCGGGAGAGAGGCTCAGGGAGGCTCTGCAGCTGAAGACAAAGGATCTATCTTATCTAATCCCAGAGCCTCTCCTTAAAAACCGTGTGACCTCAACCTCAAGTCACTTAACCTTTCCAAACTTGATTTTCCTCATCTCTCAAGAGGAGAGGGTAACCCCTGTCTACTGGGCTGTGAGGAGTAAATGAGGACAGTGAGCAAAAGCCCCTGGCCCGGGGCTGGCCGAGTAAACACAACACTGGGTCTTATCCTCTGTATGAGGTTGGCGGTGATTTAGAGCAGACCCTCAGGACAGGGAGGCCCAACTGCTTGTCCCCCCGAGTCCTCAATGTTCGGGGTGGTCTCCTGGCAGCCGGCATTCCTACCTCGGTGAAGTCTAAGACTTTTCTTCTTGCCCCACTGCCTGGGGGGAACTCGCAGGCCCCAGCAGGCAGAGACTTGCTGCCATGACTCCAAAGCAATTGTGGCTTGGAAAGAATCCCTGGCATGTGTCATGTCGTCCCCCACAAGGCATGATCCATGGCGTGTTGGAGAACTGCTTTGTTCTGGGGCCAAGAGGTCAGTTTGTAGGAGGGCCACCCATAAGGCTACGTGCTGGGCAGCGCCCCTCATCCCTCACGCCCCCTCTCCTGTCCTGGGTGACATCGGCTCCAAATCACTCACACAGCCAGCGAGAGAGGTGCCTCGGACCCAATGAGCTGTGGCTGTGGGGCCAGGGCGTGCTTTCCTCACCTGGGTGACCAGTCTTAACAGGAGCTGGATGGGAAAAGGTGGTGGGAAACGTTCAAGAACCAAGTTTTCTCAGCTCGGTCACTCAACTGTGTTGAGACCTTATGCGAGGCGTGTCCTTTCCTTGGGCCCCAGTCTCCCTACCGGTGGAATGCACGCAGCGGACAACCCCATCTCTGTGGGCCCTTCTAGCTTTACGATTTTCAGGCTCTAAAGTCCTGGTTTTCTCACCAGGCCCACCGTGTGCTGTGGACAGGAGGCCCAGTTCAGCATGTTGAAGCGGATGGGATGGGGTGCGGGATGGGGAAGGGGAGAAAGAAGGCAAGAAGCGAACACAGAGGGTCTGCCCCTCCCCCAGAAGGCTGGTGTGTACAATGTCATTTTCTCTGTCTTTTTGTGATTGGAGTTCTTTTCTGTCTCAAGCCCCCATTCTGGCTGATGCAGAAAAACTAGCAGAGCTGTTTCCAGGTAAATCGGTCACTGGAGTCACATTCTCAATCATTTCAGTGCCGGGCGTTGTGTTCTCACTCTTCCCTGAAGCTGCTGCTGAGTGCAGACTGCCACATCTGTGCAGACAGGGAGGCGACATCACTGCTCAATCTGTTTCAAGTCCAAGTGAGATGTAATGTGTCTCTGGTCATCAAATATACCCACCCCAAGCCTGTGTACAGGCCTCGTCTGGACCCTGGCTGGCTGCTCCAAGCTGTTCCATCCACTCTGCACCATGCCCTTCTGCAGAGGCCCCTTTCAGGCCCGCAGCTTCCCTGTGGCCACTCTCTCTAAGCTCATTCCTGCTCCCCCTGCAAGAGCCACGGGAAAACTGTGTGTGCAGGGGGTGGGGAGTGGGAGGAGGGATGGGTGGGGTTGCAGGTGCTCTCTGCCTAGGCATGCCACACTGCTTCTTCTACTCTGGGTCTCTGGAGCACACCATGGGGGCCGAGGGGACCCCCTGAGGCTTGCCTTCCTCCCTGGACTTCCCAGAGGCACAAGTACTCACCATGCTTGACCTCCATCCTTAGAGGGGGGTCTGCCATTTCCACCACCCTGGGCCCTGGGAGGAGACAGGGCCCCATAAAGCCCTGGGGGTGCATCTCCCTTTTTAAACTCTCTTCTTCTTCTCCAGGTTAGAGGGTATCAGTCTGGGGGTGGGGTAGGAGGTAGAGAGGAGTGTCCAAAACAGAAGTGTACATGTTTTATATCTCACCGTCTTTTGACCTCTCCTCATACCTGGACTGAGACCTTGGGCCCCCAGAGCCAAGCACTTGGTGTCTTTGTTGCCCAGCTCCTTTAAGACAACTACCCTTTTACTGTCTGAGTGGGAAAGAATCACACAGCATTAACATTATACCTATCAAAGCCTCTGGAAAAGGTTGAGCGAAGGGTCAGAGCTGGTCCCGGGCTCTAGACGGCCTTTGACAATCGATCATCTGGAATCGCTGGTGCCCAAAAAAACATAATCAAACCACCAAAACCCTCTACAGTCAGTCCAAAGTACAAATCCTTCACCTGGACTTTCAGGTGTTCCTCCTCAAGGCCACCCCTGCTTCTCCCCAACCTCTCCTTACTGTAACCTTGCAGGCCTTGGGGCAAATTTCCTTCATCAAGGCCTCAGCTTATCTCTAAAATAGGGTTGATCATTCAGATCTCCCTGTGCTACTATGAGAATTCTAATTTATAAGTTAATAGATTTTAATAAAAACTTAACTAGAAGTAAATTCTAGCACAGAACCTGGCATATAGCAGGTTTCATAGGGCCTTAGTCTCTTCCAACCCAATTTCCAGCCAACGGAGCACAGCCTTGTCTTCACGGCTTAGCTCCACTCAAGTGTCCCTCTCTCTCCTAAGCCAGACAAGATAGACTGTATGTGACCTCCACCACCGAGCCTCCTCTAAAATGCTACCACCTCCGGGAAGCACTCCAGGGACCAGGATGAGGCTCCCTGGCCCCTCTCATAGGAGACTATTTATGCACAAGACTCCTCTTCACCTATGACGTTTTAAGCTTATTGCTGTCATGAACTTTATCCTGTTTTATACACCTTGCTCATAGTCATTGCAACCAGCCTGACCCACCCCTGCACCACATCCCTGCTGACTCGCCAACCACTACTCAGTGTTCCAGGCAGCTGCCCAGGGCCACCCCCTCACTCTCAACCTTCTTGTGCATTGGTCCCATTTCCACCTGACTCCCACTCTTGGATCTACTCTTTTGACTTCAGGTCTTACCTCTGGCCTTCCAAGTGGAAGTTATCTGTGCTCTCCAGCTTGGCCCCAACTTTTGGCTCCTAGCTGTCCACACTCCTATCCTTGACCCCAATCCCTGCCCTAGTGTCACATGTCTCTACTACCCAGGTCTGTGTAACTAATGCTGTAGTGAATATCCATGTGTGTGTATATATAAAATCTCAAGATTGCCGAAATGCCCCGAATGACTCTGGCAGAGAAATGAGAGTCAACCAGAGCCAACTTCTCCTCGGTGATAGTCACCATTTTCTGCCAGCCAAACAGCAATTGTCTATTTGCTGGAAGAAAAGACAGGAGTTGTCTATCTGCCCTAACAGGCCTAAAATAAGATACTGCTGAGCCACGATGAGGGGCTTGCCTGTCTTTTGAGAAAACGGTGGGCTGGTGGAGCCCTGGTACTCATCAGGGCTTGTCTGGCCCATAGAACTAAAGATTTGTGCGTAACTCTGTGCAAACTCTCACAGAGGGTTGGTCACTAGTGTCTGAGCCAACGGCTGAGGTATCAGATCCTCATAGCCTTGACCTATCCAGGCTTGGGAAAGCCCTGTCTGGGGTTCCCACAGCCATGGGGTATGATGAGGGAAGAGTGTTGTCACCATCCTGAATTCAAAGTGGGTAAGACAAAAATGGAAGGTGCCTCCAAAGCAGGACGGATCATGAAGTGAGCTGCTCCAGGGCCTCTCTATCTATGTGGGGGGAAGGCCTTTCTTCCCTCTTCTAGTACATCCTTCTACAAGGGCCAGGCACTGAGCTGGGCACTGGAGGTACAGACAGGAAAGAGACGCAGGCCCTGCCCTCACAGAGCTCGCAGGAGTGACAGACGATGAAATAAGGAACGACAATGGAGTCTGATGGATGTTGTGCCTGGGGAGTACTTGACAGGGGAGAGGGGCGGGGAGGGTTTGGGTTAGTCAGGGAAGACTTCCTGGAAAGGGTGACAGTTATGGGGAGACTGGTGTTTTATGTCAAGCAGACAGCAGGTGTGAATGACCAGTGACTGGAGAGAGAGAGGACATCACCCTAGGGACACTGAGAGATGTTGATGGCTGGGGCACAGAGGGCAATGTGGGAGAGGAGAATGAGGCTTCAGAGAGAAGAGGGCACCAGAAACAGGAGGGTGAGCGCACCTGGCTTGATGGAGCTGATTGCTTAGTACTCATCTGCTCACTCCTTTCTAGCTTCAAATCCTGAGAAGAGGCTGCGACTCTCTTCATGCCCTCTGTAGTATCTAGAACGGGGCTCTGCATACAGCAAGTACTCAATTAATACTTGTGGAATCGTTGACCAAGGAGAGGGGCAAATGAAAGATTAGGAACTTATGTTGTATGTAGAGATCCTTGGAAAACAAACGCATGCACTTCTAATCACATGATCCGTAAGTTTATGGCCCTGCAGTTGCGATTTTATAGCTAAAACAAAATGCTCGTTAAAAACTAATAGGAATGTGTAAAATCAGCACTGGCAAATCTCAGTTGGCAGGCAGGAAAACCTGGCTCCTCAAAGCCTGCTGGTTCCATAGTCAAAACATGCCTTGGGTAGAGATCTGGAAGTGAAAAGGCGTTGGGTTCTGGGAGCAAGAAACAGACTCAAACCCAAAGGAGCAGGTCTGAGCTCTCTAGGGCAAAGGGACATTGCATGCCTCAAATTATTACAGGCTGCCTGCTTACATTATTTCACAAGCACATTCATTGCAATGGGAATATTCAGAAGAGGCAGCCAGCCCTAGCCAGAGTCCTTAGGGGCAAGCGGTAGGACTTGAGACTTGCACTATGACTGGACCTCAGCCAGGTTGGAGGAGAGCAAAACTCCCCAGAACCCACCCTGTTCGTCCTTTAGAAGCCCGGGGGCCTCCCTGCTCTTCTTTCTTCCAGCCACCCTCTTCTGCCTGGTGCCCCAACTCAGCCGACCATGCCTGTTCAACCCACATTTTGTCACCTCTACACACACACACACACACACACACAGGCCACCTCTAAGCCACACTCCTTTGTCAATTAATTTCTCAACCATTTAGAATGCTGAATGCAGACGATCTTGCTTTCTGGTTAAAGAAAATAAAATATCTTTAGATATTTTCTCCTCTTACCCCAGATTGCCTCTCTCGACCCTTTTCCCCAACCCTCATTTCCCTCCATTGTTTGATTTAGGAGTCAGACGAGTTTTCTAGAGAAACACTGCATAGAAATAAATCCTCACAGGCAATGCAATAAATTCTCTAAGCTATGCATGACTGATAGAGCCTGTTGGTAGGAGACACTGAAGAATGTTGATCATGGAAAAACAAAATTCAAGAGGCCAAATTTTACAGGGAGCAATTGGCATTAAATAAGAACATGTCAGAGGCACTGGGGCATTAGAAACTGGCTGTCCCTGCCTCTTTTGTAAGTTGGGTTTACTAAATGGAACATAATGATATGTAACCAAAACACGGGAAGACCATTTCTTTGCTAAGGAGACCCAGCCAACAAACACAATGGAAAAACAGGAGTGATACCTTTCACTCTGGGGTTTATTGTTTTCTGTTTTTTGGGTTTGGGTTTGGGTTTTTTTTTTTGTTTTTTGTTTGTTTTTTAACTTTTCAGTCTTTTCTGGGTGTTAGAGGACAGACCATAGAGCCTTGAAAAGCCCTGGTAGCCTAAAGATTCAGTGGAAAAAGTTCTTTGATTCAGTGAAAAAGTTCCTGAGCTGGGTACAGATAAAAATGTCACTTTTAGAGAAAGAAAAGTAGTCATTGGTTAAATATCTGTACTTGCCAACCTTCTGTCCCATGTTAAGAAAGGGATTTTTTTATTTTTAATAAAAATGTGCATTGTCATCTAAATGATTGGCTGGTTTTTGCCCTCACTAGGAGCCCAAAGAGAAAACTATTTGGGGTTACAAAATGGGAAAAATTAGTCACCAGTGATTCACAGAGACTATAAATATGTGGCTATATTGTTCTCTTATTTACGATCCAGTTGGGGCGAGCTGTTTGGGAGGAAGCAGGAAGATACACAAACAGCACCACTGCTGAGCAGAGGCCCCACTCAGGTTTTGTGGAGAGAGCATGACCCCCAAAACCTCTCTGTTAGAGCCTCTTTGGTTTCTGTGCTGGGTACTGGCTGCACAGCACGAGGCCCTTGAGGGTGGTCCTAGGACTTCTGCTGGGCTGGAGAAAGGAACAAGCCTTTCCCTTGCAAGGCTATCTGTGCTGTCCTGGGGTGGGGGTGGGCAGTGTCACTGACTTGGCCATTTCCTGAACTGGGGAGAAAAGTAAAAGCAGGGACAGGGGAGCTGTCGGCTGGCAGAGTGTGGCAGCCTGTTACTCAGAATTCCAGAAACTCATGCCCGAAATCCTCCTTACACACCAACACCTGCATACATACATAAATCATTCACTCATTCACTCATTCGTTCATTCATCTACCAAAGTATATTGAGCTTCTGCCTGTGGACTATGAGGAACATGAGAAAGAGGAGCCCAGCCCTACCCTGGCAGAGCTTTCTGCCTGGTGGGAAGGAAGGGCAGCTGCCCCGCAGGTCCAATGCAAACTGATGAGTGTGAGGACCGGGAGGTTCAGCCAAAACGGAAGCATACTGTAGGTGCAGCCAATCTGGTTACAGACCAGGAAGGGGAAGTTTAAGCTGAGGCACGTGAGGGAAAGCTAAGATCCAGGCAGGGTAAACTCAGAGGTGCAGAAGAAAGCAGGTTTAAACAGTGGGTAAAGTTGATGCAGAAAGTGCTGCCTCCTCAGTCTGAAGCATAAGGATATAAATGGGAGGGACAATGGCCCCAACATGAGGAAAACAAGGGACCAATGGTAACCTTGCCCTGGTCTCATTATGGCATTCACTGAAACACCGGGTAGCAAGTGTCCGGTCTCTTGGCTCATATGCCCCCGTCTCGATCTGTTTTTTTCCTCAACATTCTCACTCTGCGACACTCTTGCTGCCTCAGGGAGACCCCTTTCAGCACTTTCATGATACCAAAATGGGAGAGAAGGCATGATTTATTGACCTAACGGTCAATACAGTTTTTGTTATGAACTTTGGAAACATCATTTTTAGTGGCTGTATACTATTCTGTCACATGACTATACTATAATTTATCTATCTCCTTGTTGTTGAATATGTCATTTGCTTCCAAATTGTATTCAGATAGTATCATGGCGAGCAACCCTGTGCAGATAGCCTTTTCTATATTTGAGATTTCCTTATAAGAAAATAAGAGTGCTTGGGGCGCCTGGGTGGCTCAGTCGTTAAGCGTCTGCCTTCGGCTCAGGTCATGATCTCAGGGTCCTGGGATCGAGCCCCGCATCGGGCTCCCTGCTCAGCGGGAAGCCTGCTTCTCCCTCTCCTTCTCCCGCTGCTTCTGTTCCCTCTCTCTCTGTCCAATAAATAAATAAAATCTTTAAAAAAAAAAAAGAAAATAAGAGTGCTATACATAAGAGAGTGCTCATTACCCCATACCCCAGCTAGCTTTTTAATTTAAATTCCTTTTTAAAAGTCTGATTGAAGAAATTATTTCCCCCTTTTCAGCATTTAAGAAAATGGAGGATCAGAGGCTTCTAACCTTTCTCAGCGTGAGCAAGTTAAGGAGTGGTGAAGCTGGCTTTGAAGCCTGGTCCTCCTGACTGCCAAGTCCTCATCCACACCACATCTGTCCTCCATAGAAAGGCCTGGTGGAAGCAGCTAGTTGTCAGGAGAGCTGGGTCCCAGCCCAACCTTTTCCATTGACTAGCTAGTTCACTTTCAGTCTCAGTTTCCTTGTCTGTAAAACCTGGGTGCCCTACCTACCCATCTACCTTCACAGAGCTGTCAGGACAAAATAAGATAAGGAATACGAAGCCTTTTTGGAAATTCTAGAAAGTTCCACTTGATTATAAACTTCAAAGAGGCATGAGCCCTGCATTCTATTTCCTCTCAAATATATATCTAGTTCTCATGTTTATTCAGCACTCATATATGACAGTTACTATAGGTTAAGTGCTTCATAAGGAATATCTCATTTAACTCTTCTAAGAGCCCAGTGGGTTAGATGCTGTTTCTATTTTAGAGATAAGAAATTAAGGCTATGTCTCATAGCCAGTAAATGCTGGAGACAAGTTTGAATCCAGGTGATCTGACTCCAGCCCTTGAGCTCTTGTTGTTTTAAAATATAGGTTTTATTGGGGCACCTAGCTGACTCAGAGGAGCATGCAACTGTTGACCTCGGGATCATGCGTTGGAGCCCCATGTGGGGTGGGGAGATTACTTAATAAAACTTTTTTTTTTAAATGTAAGTTTTATTATTATTCAGGTAGAATGAGGTCAACAGATCAGGAGATGATTGCCATTGAAAAGACAGTTTGTTACAGTTCTCAAGAGAAGGGGCACTCCACACCACACAGGGAAGCATGAGGGTTGGTCAGGAGGCAGAAGGAGTGAAGGGAAAACACGAGCAAGAGCCTTTAGAGTGGTTTTCCTAGGACAGAATGGGTGAGGCAGGGTAAGCAGGTAATGCAGGTTTAGGATTGGCTAGTTTGAATAATTTTAGCAGGCTCTCTGGGGTATAGGGACTTCCCCTAGTTGCCTGGTACCTGGCCCTGGAGTGATTGTGTCAGGGGGATAGTGGCTCAACCTGTGAGAGCTCCATAAAGGAAGAAGTTGGCAAGTATAGGCTCTGAATTGGTTGGTTTGCATATGAAACACGGATTCACAGGGGAGTCATTTGCTATCTTTAGGAATTAGCCCTGGAAGAGGCTGTCTCTCCAGTATTAGTGAGACCCCCTATGCTGGAGCACCAAGAATAGAGAAAACAAAATATAGAGTTGACCCTTGAACACTATAGGGGTTATGGGTGCCAAACTCCCTTGCAGTCAAAAATCCACGTATAACTTTTTTTTTAAATCCACATACAACTTTGAGTTTCTAAAAACTTAACTACTAATAGCCTACTGTTGACAGAAGCCTTAGCAAGAACTTAAATAGTCAATTGACACATATTTTGTATGTTATATGTATTATATACTGTATTCTTACAATGAAGTAAGCTGAAGAAAAGAAAATGTTAAGAAAATCATAAGAGAAAATATATTTACAGTACTATACTGTATTTATTGAAAAAAAATCCATGTGTAAGTAAGTGGACCCAGGCAGGTCAAATTTGTATTGTTCAAGGGTCAACTATAGCTAACGCGCTGTGTGCTAAACTGGGCTGCCTGTGCAGTGCTCTTGCCATAGCTGGAATGATTATCATCATCACCAGGAACCATTATAACAACAACAGCAACAACAATGTCCCACAGGGACCGTGCAGCACCCAGCACACAGTGGCACTCAGGAAGGGTTTGTTGAATGAATTAATGAATGAATGGTCCTATGCCTGCTGAGCTTAGAGTTTTGTGCACTATGAAAAACACACAGGCATAGGTGCTCGATAAATATATTATTTTCTTCCTTAGGCAAGCAAGAGGGCATTGGGGAGACTACTAGGGAAAAGTGACCCTCAGTAACCTTATTAGCCAGGATTTAGAACTATGTGCTTGCAAAAAGCCCTTCCTAGAGGAGCCTAGATAGTTTTTAGATCCTGTCCAGTGCAGATCTCATGCAGATCTGCCACAGGGACTCTTGACTGTGTCTTCAAAAAATATATGCTGACTCCTCACCTGACTAGTAATCTGATTTTGGTCCTGTCTCTCTGGAGTTCAAATGTCTGCCTTATTCAGGCTGTCAGTCGCCTGGAGAACACACTCAAGAGATTCTGGCTTTTTTTCATCCTCACATTTCTGCCCTTATCACCAAAGTCATCCCAAGCATCTTTAGTCGTTTATGTTTATTCATGCACTTAAGAGTGTTTGTTGTGCACAATTATTTGGAGTGGTCTCATTCATAATTTATGACTGTCTTCAAGGAGGACCTGCACAACAGGGTCCTGCTCAACACGTTCAACCATTTGTCAGAATTGGGGTTCCTGGGAGTTGACAGGTGGAGTGAAAAACACAACTTTTGGGTAGGCATTCTGAGCCCTAAGAGAACTTCATGCTGCTGTATCTGACAAGCAGCACTGACAGACTGAAGGACTGTTCTAGTGCTACGTGGGGAGCTACAAGAGGACTCCCTATTCTCAAGGCATTTACAAAGAATAAAAAGCAATAGAAACAAAAAGATCCATAACATTTAATATTGTCAACATGAAGTGACAAATACATTTTAAGAGGATCATTGACAAAGGAAATATGCAAATAGCAAAATAATATAGTACACATTAGATTCTGAGCTACTTCCTTCTCCAGGAGTTCCCTGGAGCTCACCCAGGCTCACCCAAGCAGGTTGGCTTCCCATACCATCTCTTCATGTCTTCCCCATCTCCTCTCCCTGTCCAGTCTATTGGAAAGGCACTAACTAACTCTAGAGGCTACTTCTTCAGAAAAAATAAGAACCAATGGCTGTGCAAAATGAGAAGGGCTGGGAAGTAGGAAAGAAGGATGAGGCTTCAACTCATGGGAGGACCAGAAAGTCTCACCCCTTACCCAGAGGCAGTTATGTCCACTTCCTTTTCCAGCTCCATTCCAAAAACATCTCTCCACATCTATTCAGGGATGCCTGTTGCTATGGCTACTGTGTGACAGATGCTTTTTGAATATGGTAGGTGAGGAGCTCTCCCAATCTGCAATCCGACCTGGAACAGGTGGCTATTTTTAACTACATGCTGCTAATACATGCTTTAGAAAGGTTAGCCTTTAGCTTGTACTTAAACATCACCTTTTCCCACACTCCCCTATTTTACCACCCTAGTGGCTTGCTGCATTTATAGGAGTTTTTATTTACCATTACTACAATGTGAAAGATATCACAAAGACACCAAGATTCAGGCAATCTTTTGGACTCAGGACACTCATAGGAAAGCCACATAAGCTCTGGGCAGCATGTGTCAGCTTTCTCTTTGACATGGAGGGCTACCCTCTCCAGGGCTACTCTTTGAGTGTGGATCCCCCACTTGAGGCTCAGAATTGCTGTCACCATCTTGCTCAGAGTCTCTGTGCTTGTCTCATCCTCTGTTTTTGCTAAAGTTCTCCATTTTATATGCCCAAATCTGTACTATTATTTGTAAAATAATATTTAGGATTCTGTGTTTTTTTCCCATGCGTGTGTGAGGGCAGCCTGGTCTAATGATAAGAGTTACAGACTTTTCTCACCTCAAATTTAGTTTGACACTGAAGTCCTTACATGATGTGACCTCAAGTTACCTCCCTAAACTTTCCTACTTCTCAAATCTCTTAACCCCCAAGCCTGAAGTTCCCAGGGTATTCTCTGCAAACATGCAACGTACTCCACTAGAAATTCTACATAGCTTTCAATGCTCATCTCAAACTCCACACAGCCAAGAATTCTTATGCCATCACTCCTTAGCTCCTAGTTGAAAGCATTCAAGCATTCCCTCCTTTCTCTAGGTCCTATGTCATGATTAAATGTATTAGAGCTTGAAGTACTGCACACAACTGCTGATGTTATGTTATGCAGGCATTTCTTAACCTCCTCATGACCACTGGAAGATTCTTGAAACCAGAGGGGCAGTGTATCTCCATGCATGTATTTCCAATGCCTGATTCAGTGCTTTGTCCATAGTAGAGACTCAGGAAATATTTGTGGAATTGAATTGCTATATAAAAATCTTCAGACCACGTTTCTAGTTTCACCTCTGTCACTGACCTTGAACCTGAAGTTTTCTAGATCTCAGTCCCCTTAGCTGGAAAGGAGTAATAATACTTATTTCAACTTCACTCACAACTTTATCATTAGAACCAAACAAATTTGCCCTTAGAGATGGCAGCTTCTGAGATGAAAGCACATGTCCCTCAGAAATGATTAAAAAAAAGAGAGAGACGAGTGAGGAAATACTATGGGAATACTAGAGCTATTCAAGCTAGATACAAGAGCTACAGGAGATACCAGAGCAATTCCAGCAGGCTACCCATGAAGAATAAAGAAAAATGGAGTTAAGGTAGAGGATGAGAAGTGGGGAGGGGCAGGAGAGGAGAGATATGAGAGCACAGCGAAGTCACAGACCACACACAGTCCAATGGGGGCAAAGGACAGAAGAGCAGAAATAGCCACTGAAATAAATGATGGCATGGGGTCTTGGAAAGCAGAGCTCAGATCGACTTTGTCATGTGCTTGCCAGGGCTTTGTTGGGAACAAGGGTATCCCAGTCCATAATAAGGGAAACCAGAAGAAGAAGAGCCCCCAGGCCAAAGCAGAAGAATCAGTCAGAGACAGAGCCCGGAAATCTAAATGTTAGTGATAGCCGCAGAGGATTTTTGACTTACATAGACTCTGGGCCATTTTTCTGAGAGACACTGATCGAGATCAGACAAATTAAAACTAAGAAGCATATTGGTTAACTATTGTTGGACCAGAAACCCCAGAAGTGGGAAAGTGGCAATAGAAACAAATCATTGCATAAAGCCTGGGAAGCAAGAAAGAGACAAGGCAAACTTAGGAGAAAAAAAAAAAAAACATAAGAAAAGACATTAATGAAGTATAGGTAAACAAAGACTGAAGGCAGATACACATGAAACAGATGGCATAAATATGCAGAAGGCTAAAAAGAAAAATTGGAATCAGATTGATATTTATTTTTTAAGTCTGAAGATGAGTAGAGAAATTCACTATCAAGGAGCTGGGTTTACTCCTGGATTTAAGGATAACAACCATGTAAGGAAAAGTTTTTATGGAGCATATATGGAACTCTGGACCAGTAGACACTACTGATCCAGAGACCTGCTGAAATGAATAACCAAGAAGAGAAGTAGAGGCCACAGGAGACAGAACAGTCAGTGAGATTTGAAAGAATGAGTGATGTGGTAACGACCAAGTAATGAACAAGTCAGATGGGCAAGAGCGAGAGGGTCAGTGTGGGCTCAAGTCAAGTGATCTCAGGACCATGGATAGCTCTGTGTCTGCTGTGTCTGGGACAAGGGTGGCCTTTAACCCAGAGTTACCTTGACTAGAAGCACTGCTTAGGTCCCATTTTGGATATTAAAAGGATCTGTTTGCCCAATTAAGGTATAAGTCTTTAGATCTGGGAAATAGTTATCTATCTGGTGGTCTTTGATAACTCTTTGGAGGTGGTATGGGGTGGTAGAAAGAAAGAGTACTGGGCTTAGAATCAGGCGGTTATGTTTTGCTCCTAAGCATTGCCACTTGCTAGATGTGTGGATTTCGTGAGGTCAGACTTGCTGAGGCTCAGTTTTCTCTTCTGTAAAATGGAATTTATAAGGCTTTTCCTGTTTCCTATAAAGACCTACTGGGAAAATCAAATAAGGGTATGCATGCGAAAGCACTTTTAAACTGTAAAACCCTAAGGTGCCTGGGTGGCTCAGTTGTTAAGTGTCCGCCTTCGGCTCAGGTCATGATCACAGGGTCCTGGGATCGAGCCCCACATTGGGCTTCCTGCTCAGTGGGAAGCCTGCTTCTCCCTCTCCCACTCCCACTGCTTGTGTTCCCTCTCTTGCTGTCTCTGTCTCTGTCAAATAAATAAATAAAATCTTAAAAAAAATAAAAATAAACTGTAAAACCCTAGTTAAATAGGTACAGTTGTTGGAGTTAACTTCCTACAGAATGAACTAAAAAGTTCCACAGAAACTCCACACGGCCAGGAGACAGGGGCGGGAGGCCAAAGCTGTGTCCAAACCCAACAGCTCCAAAAGCAGAAGGAAGGCCCTGAAAGTAATGTGGGTTTTCAGAAGCTATGGGAGCAGATTGGAAGGATGTACAAATGTAAAAGAGAAAGTGAAAGAATAAAAGTGAAAGTAAAAAAAATAGACTTGCAAATATACAAGGGAAAGATTGATTATTTTATGTCAATTTATGGATGATAGCTGAAACAAGCTAGAATATCAAATAGGTGAAGTAAATTTCTTGGAGATTCAAACCCATTTCAATAATATCAAAATTCCTTCTGTAATACATAAAACAGAAACAAAAAACCTCTTTGACAAAACTGGATCTCCTTTTTGTTACTTTTAAAAGACTTAGTTTTAGGGCACCTGGGGGGCTCAGTTGGTTAAGTATCTGCCTTCAGCTGGGGTCATGATCTTGGGGTCCTGGGATTGAACCCTGAGTTGGGCTCCCTGCTCAGTGGGCAGCCTGCTTCTCCTTCTGCCCCTCCCCCTTATCATGCTCTCTCTCTCTCAAATGAATAAATAAAATCTTAAAAAAAAGACTTAGTTTTAATCTACTCTTCTTACAAAAGTAATATATAATTATTATAGAAAAAGGAGAAATTAAAAAATCAAAAGATAATATTAAAATATTAAATCACTCTCAATCCTATGAACCCCAAGATGATCTTCTTCCTGCTCTTCCTTGCATATAGAAGAAACTGGGTTCACTCAATTTTTTTAAAAAACAAATCCGGGACCATCATCATACCACTATGCAGTATCTCTTTTTAAATCACCCAAAGTCAGGAATATCTTGTCATATAGGTAATAAGAAATAAATTTGGGCAACACAATTTTAATGCTTGTATATAATATTTGTTGTATAAATATATCATACTTATTTAACCATTTCTTTATTCTTGGATAGTTTGGTTATTTCCAACATTTCTTTATTGCATACTGTGCTAGAAGGAGTTCGTGTGTGGTTAATCCTGTGGGTTCTGGTGACAAACTTTCTCAAGTCAGGTCCCAGATTCCCTGTATATCGACTGCATATCTTTGGGAAAGTTACTTGATCTTATTAAGGCTCAGTTTCTTCATTGGTGGAATGAGTTTAAAACAGTACCTACACCAAAACCTATTGTTATAATTAAGTGAAAAAATATATTTAAAATACTTTATACAATGCCTGGCACATAATAGGTGTTTAATAATGATAACTTTTTAAATCCTCATAACTAATCTCTGACTCATCCTTAATTATTTCTATGAGATAAATTTCCAGGATTTTTGCATCAAAGGAAGGACATATATGTATGTTTTTTAGGACAATGCCATATTTTAAGTGTAGAGAAAAGAATTGAGTTGTCATGACGAAAAGGGACAGAGCTGAGCCAAATGTTAAAAAGTCACATATGGATGCAATGATTTAGGACGTGTTGCTATTAAACTAAGAATGAGCATATCCTAGAAACCGTAATCCTACTTCTAGGGAAATATCTTACAGAAGTAATTGCATGAATATATATGTATAAGCACATTCATTGCAATATTATTTGTGATAGCAAAAAATTGAAAACAATGCAATTATCTCAGTGGGAGAATGATTAGACATATTATGGTAATCCATAGAGTTGAATATTAGACAGCCAATAAAGAAAAATAAGGTAAAGCTACATATGCTAACTTTGCATTGAGTTCCTGATATAATGTTATACGGGAGAAAGTAGAGTGGCAGAGAGGAAGCATAGCACAATCACACTCTGTTGACAGTGTTTTTATTTTATTTTTTGAGAGAGAACATGCATGTGAGGTAGGGGAGGGGCAGAGGCAGAGGGAGAGAGAGAATCCCAAGCAGGCTCCATACTCAGCGCGGAGCCCAACACCAGGCTTGATCTCACGACCCTGAGATCGTGACCTGAGCTGAAATCAAGAGTCAGATGCTTAACTGACTGAGCCACCCAGGCACCCCTGTGTGACAATGTTTAAGGATACAGAATTCAAATCTCATTAGTTACATGTGCTGGCCACGGAACAAAGCTAGATAATGCATATGAAGGGTATCTGAACACTGTAAGGGCTACACAAATTTTATCAACCCCACAGTATGACATAAATGTAATAAAAGAAAAGTGAGAGCGTAATAGGCTAATGAGAAGGACAGGGCATGCATGAAATAAAGGTTATTACAAAATGAAAACCATCTCTTTTCTGATCACAGAAGTCCAGGTGTTAAAGAAACAAAGAAGCTCGAGAAAGTATCTTATTCATCCCTTGCCTTTCAGTAAAAGTATATTTATCCTTACATGTAAATGGAAAACCAGAGGTGCACAGAGCTAAGTGACTGACCCAAAGTCACAAGGCTCATAAAAGCGGGGTGATGACCACGATCCTCTCTCCTGATCAAAATGGAATTCTCAGATTCTTGGAAACTTGGCAAGCTCAAATAGAGAATATGCAAATTCCTAGTGGAACAGGAAGAAATTAGAACTATAAAAAAGATTATTAAGGGGAGAGGAGACTTACTCCCTTTTCAAGATGCCATGAAGAAGTAGGACATGTTAAAAATACATAAAAAATGCTCAGAGGGAGGCACCATGCCAAGGATTTTAACAGAATAGCTCTCCCCTTGCTCAGAAGCAATCAATGTGGAGTCTTTTCCCCCCCGTAAAGGCAAAGGAAGTGAAGCGGAAATAGCAAATATCAAAGAACAGATGAGGAAAGTCTCCGTCAACAGGATCATGGAGATGGGTGAAGATAAGATGGTTAATCAAGAAAAAGGACAAGATCTGTCGATACCTCAGAGGACCAAGGGAAAGATGCCTGTGACACATAGTGAGAAGGCCAGATTTCAGTTTACCTCCCAAGAGCCACTCAGGTGACAGCCCTGCAAATGACTACAACAGATCAGGTCATGGGATCATGACCTGAGCCGAAGGCAGACGCTTAACCATCTGAGTCACCCAGGTGCCCAGTTATTAAATTTTTTAAAATTGCATTATCCCTGCTCTTATACCAGCCAGGATTACAATCAACTACAAAAGAAAGCCCAACTATAGCTTAAAAAAATAGGAGAGTCACAGTTCAAGCATGGAGACATAGGCAGGTTGAGGGGGGCGATTGCTCAGTCATTCCATCAGCCTGATGACAGGGGGCATGCTCCTGAGCCCAGTAACTTCACAGCTGAGGACCCACACAACGTCCTACAAATCTAGCAAAGCATGGGAAAATAGCAAAATGATCAACGGTGCCTCAAAGTGGTGTTAATTTAAAGGGAGACGAACCATGAGAGACTATGGACCCCGGGAAAAAACTGAGGATTTCAGAGGGGAGGGGGTGGGGCAATGGGGTAACAGGGTGATGGGTATTAAGGAGGGCACGTGTTGTGATGAGCACTGGGTGTTATCCGCAACTAATGAATCATTGAACACTATATCAAAAATTAATGATGTACTACACAATAGCTAACTGAGCATAAAAAAAAAAAAAACGCAAGGTAGGGCACCTGGGTGATGCAGTTGGTTAAGCATCTGACTCTTGGTTTCAGCTCAGGTCGTGATCTCTGCATTGTGGGATCTGGCCCTGTATTGGGCTCCACACTGAGTGTGGAGTCTGCTTAAGACTCCCTCTCCCTCTGCCCCTCCCCCCCCATGCTCGTGTGCTTTCTCTCTCTCTCAAATAAATAAATCTTAAAAAAAAAAAAAAGCAATGTAGGGAAGGAAATCAATGGTTCAAGGAGGGAGAGATTGTGAAAACTTGAGGCTGACAGAATCTCTGCAACCTCCCTGTCCTTAGAGTTTCCACACCTCTGCTCCAGCTCGGCTGGCTCCTCTCTTCTTCCTTACATGGGAGAGTCATGAGCAGCACCGTGCCCCTCTTCAGAGCAAAAAGAAACAACTGACACTTTTCAAATGAAACCTATAAAGAAGACCAAGAATATTTGAGAAAAATAAACCCCATTTTAGACATTAGACAGCATGCCTAAAATTGGACCTTTAGACAGTCCCCTTTCCCCACATACTCAAAATGCAGTAATTATGAAAATAGATAACTAAAGCTTAGTTTCGGGAGCATGCAACATCCTAGAATTATCCACAGCTCAACTCAACTCCACTTTGTCCAGCTCTTCTGCAGTACAGTTGGGAGTTGGTCAGTCTCAGTGTTGGTTGGCCCATCTACTCTTCTACACTTGTCTTGGGCCTTTTCTCACACAGGGTCACATTGGGGCATCTTCCGAGGAGCGTCGTATCCTCAAATTAACTCTTGCACGAGAGACAAACTGCTCATCCTCTTCTCCAGCTCCCAGCTGCTGGGTGAACAGATTGTCGTCTGTGTTAGTTCCACTATCACCTGAGTTTTTCACTGCTCACATAGCCAACTCTTCCCACATCACCTAGTGCTTCACGGGACCCCATTTCAGGGCATAGTAATTAAATTTTTTATTTTTTTTATTTTTTTAAAGATTTTATTTATTTATTCATGAGAGACAGAGGGAGAGAGAGAGAGAGAAGCAGAGGGAGAAGCAGGCTCCCAAAGAGCAGGGAGCCCGATGCGGGACTCGATCCCAGGACTCTGGGATCATGACCTGAGCCAAAGGCAGACGCTTAACCATCTGAGTCACCCAGGTGCCCAGTTATTAAATTTTTTAAAATTGCATTATCCCTGCTCTTATACCAGCCAGGATTACAATCAACTACAAAAGAAAGCCCAACTATAGCTTAAAAAAATAGGAGAGGCACAGTTCAAGCATGGAGACATAGGCAGGTTGAGGGGGGCGATTGCTCAGTCATTCCACTGGGGCCTTTTCCTCCGTGATTGGCCTCCTGGATTTCACTCATTGCTTGTTGCCTTATGGTTGCAAGATAGCTACTCTCCTTGTAGCTTTGCATCCACATTCAAAGCAGGAGGATGGGAAGGGGTGAAGGACTTTCTCCTTACAAGGCTTTGTATTTTTACTCTGAAAGCTAAGACTGCCCCAGTGGACTTTTACCTACATTTCATTGACCAGATTGCATTACATGGTCTTGCCTAGCAGCAAGGAAGCTGGGAAATCAAGAACTGTATTTTCACTTTTATACTGGGAAAGGCACAAGAGAAAGTAATTTTTAATGAATATTGATAAGCTATTGAATGATATGTGCCACCATAACTCCTTTGGCTCCTCAGTGTCATGGATGCCCTATTCTGTTACATATGCTCGCCCCCATCCCCCATCACCAAGGATGAAAACCCAAAGTCTTGTCCAGTTGAAATCCAGGATTTCCAGGGACACCTGGGTGGCTCAGTCAGGGAAGTGTTTGCCTTCGGCTCAAGTCATGATCTCAGGGTCCTGGGATCGAGCCCCACATCGGGCTCCGCTCTCAGTGTGTGGACAGCTTAGGATGCAAGGTTGTCGGCACCAAGGCCACACCAGGCATGGGTCAATGTGATACGCAGCCATCATTATCTCATTAGTTCTTAACCATAAGCCTATGAGGTCGGTTCTTCTAGTATCTTGATTTTACACTGAGGGAACTGAAGCTCAGAGAGCTTAAGTCACGTTTCCACGGCCGCCTGACCAGTAATGAAAGAGCTGGATTCAAGACAATATAATATTTAGTGGCAGAAGGGCAGCCTCCAGAGAGTGACTTAGGGTGGAGGTGATTCAGTGGCCCCCATCCTTGTGCCTCTAAATGTCCTCTGGTCATGAAAGAATTTGCAGACAGTGGGCTAAGTTTGTGTGGGAGCTGGAGGTAGAGGAGGAAGCCACAGGTACAAAGAACAAACTTTTCCCAAAGGTGAGTGGAAAAAGGAACAAAGGATTACCATCTTAGAGATTCAGACAGGAAAGCAAAATTGCAAAAACCTGTAATAATGGTGTCCAGAGAACTGGCCAGAAGAGGAATGGCTGCTTTAGAAAAGAGAGGGGAAAAAAAGGTGAAAGGGATTTGTCTGTGTGCATGCACACGCGTGTGTGCATGCGTGTGTACACGGCAGTCATTAGAAAGTGATAGAAAATGTTTGCAAAAAATACAGGGGTTGGATGGGGGAAATTATAAATACATTTAAAATTTAGCTAATTTTTAAACAATTTTAAGTGCTAAGGGATCCAATGAGATAATGCATGGGAAATGCTTAAATTATACAGTGATATACAAAAGCAGAGTGGTACTTAGTTTTATACTCGTGTATTTATAATAAAACTGGAAAGACAAGGAGGAGCCAGGCCAAGGGGCTGAGCTGACACTCTGCTGGGCTCTGCCGCAGCTCTCCTTGTGCATGTCTTGCCCGGGACGTTCCTCTTCCTCTTGTTTTATTGCAGCTCTGCCCCACCTCTGGCGCTGAGTGCCCAAGTGGTACAGTTGTTCAACAGCTGGCCCACGTTGACCCCAGGTGGTGGCATTTAAGGAATCAGTTGAGCAATTGCTCTGCTATGTGTTGCTTGGGGTTTGCAAAGTCCCATCAGGACTCTGAAAGGCCCGAGTCACCCCACAGGAGCCCCTGAATGGGGTGGAGGAAGCCCTGGTCCTATGCAGGAGAAGTCAGTTCTGGAAATGAAGGAAGGTCATGCTGGGGCTCCAGGATGGGAGAGCCACCCGGTGGAGGAGGCATCTCCCATTTGTAGAGAAGACAACTGTTTCCTTTCCTGAGGGTTTCTCAGATACGTGATTTGCTTTTGTAGCCACCTTGCTCGCACAGACCTTGTTTTTTGGGTGTTGCTTGGGCTGAGATGGGCGAAGGGGAGACTTTTCAAAAGATGAACCACTCTTGGGGCGCCTGGGTGGCTCAGTCGGTTAAGCATCTGCCTTTGGCTCAGGTCATTATCCCAGGGTCCTGGGATCAAGCCCCGCAACGGGCTCCCTGCTCAGGGGGGAGTCTGCTTCTTCCTCTCCCTCCGCCTCCCCGCTCATGCTCTCTCTCTATCTCAAATAAATAAATAAATAAATCTTAAACCAGGCGCCACACAAAGGCAGCTTCTCCACTCTACCACCCTGAGGGGCAGGCCGTGTGAACAGAGTCCAGGGTCGTGAAGGGATTTTAGCAGGAGCCATTCAGTGATCACTTCCTTCAGAGAAAAAGTCTTGCTTGCGGAGAGCCTTCTGGGAGCCCCACACTGGGAGTGGCGGGCCTGCGGTGGTGAGGACGTGTGTGGGCTTTCTGCTTATTCTCACCTGATGCGCTCAGAACTGCTCGCTCCCAGCTCCAGGATCTGCTCCACTTTGGAGACGTCTAATCATTTCTGGAGACTGAAGGTGTCCAAGAGTGAATCCCCGTATTTTTGCTTCCAAGTGCCTCTCCCTAAACATTTGCTTTTGAAAGATTTGGTCTCCAACCACTTAAATGACTTTTCTTTTTTAATGACCCATTAAGAGGACTTTGTTTCTCCATGTTCTAAGGAATCATAGAT
Source organism: Zalophus californianus (assembly GCF_009762305.2). NCBI lineage: Eukaryota > Metazoa > Chordata > Mammalia > Carnivora > Otariidae > Zalophus > Zalophus californianus. Next base: position 25,140,941 of record NC_045602.1, read on the forward strand.
GAATGTGTTTGCCAGCCAGGCTTCCAGTGAGCACGAGCACTCGGCGTCCCCACATGAGGAGGCAAAATTGCAGCTCGGTGCAAGAGGCCAGTTGACATTTCAGTTGACCTTTGAGGTTTGGTGGCAGATAAATGTGCTTCTTCCCCTGGGCTTCTCAAAATGTTTGAACACCATTGGAGACCCAAGACACGAAATCTGCCTTCCTGGGGCACATTGCTTTGAGGTGCAGAAGATGACAGTTAAGTTGACTGATGAGGGGGACACTCAATGGAGAAATCTGGCCTTTAAAGGTGCACTTAGGAAAGAATGGATCAGCTCAGGAAAAGGGACGGGAAATGTACACCTGAGAGAGAGAAGGAAGGAGACATTGTGGAAGGGGTGGATACCTTTCTAAGGTAAAGATTGCAAAATTAGGTATCAGACCTTGAGAGGTCCTGCAGCTTTAGGATTCACTAACTTCCCGGCAAATCTGCTCCAGCCTGTGGAAGACTTCCTTGTGGGGCTCAGTACTCTGCTCTGGTAACCCTAGCACAATGGAGATGTAGCTCCTGGTCTGCTCGGCAGGCCCTTTTCCCAGAATAGCAGCAGTGACTGTCTATCTTGACACCTTGACCCTGAACCTGATCCCCTGACTTTGGCTCAGTGTGCATGACACCCTTGTACAGTTTCAACAGATGTTCTGAGGCCATCTATCTACTCTATGCCAGGAATTAGGGGTATAAAACCAAGTAAGTCAGACTCAGCCCCCAAGGACAGAGCATAATAATAGCGGTGACAAATATAGAAACCAACGTTTAAGGTGGAGGCTGGTGGAGGGGATTCAAGGTATGAATAGCAGCTCTGGAAACCCCCAGAAGGGGTGATTTAACTCTGCCTGGGATGGAAGGAGAGAACACGAGGGGAGTATAGAAAGATAAAGTCCACCAAGCAAACTTTTCTGTATTCAACATTCAGGCTACCATTAATGGGTGTGTAGAGTTTCCTCATATTTTCTACAAAAATGTGATTGTACTGGGAAACTCAGGAGAGAGAGATCCGGGTTTCCATCTTGGGTTGATGACTTATTAGCTGTATGGCATTGGGGCAAGATTTTAAAAATTTTTTTGTAATCCTTATCTGAAAATAAGAACGACAATAATATTCATAGGGTCATGTTGAGAAGTAAGACAACAAATGAAAGCACAGATATCCGACACATAGTAAGTCTCTAATAAATGTTAACCATTATAATATGCATATTGCTCTCAACCACTTACATATAAATCAGCTTGCTCATCTCCATGAAAATACAGAGAGCACTACCTTTTCACGGCTACATACTATTTTGATACAGCTATGCCAGTTTACATAACCAGTCCCCTATTGATGCATGTTTGGGTTATTTCTAAATAGTCACAACGATGAACAAAACTCTAACAAACAACTTTGCATGTATGTCTTTGCACAATTGTGCAAGTATTTCTATACTAGTCATTTCATGAACTGAAACTGCTGAGACTGTGTATTTGCCTATTAGAGTCTTCCACAGATATTGTCAATTGCCCTCCAAATGGGGCATACCACTTTAAATTCCCACCTGTGGTAAATGAGACTTCCTTTCTACCTACCAACACGAGGCACCGTCAGTCTTTTAGATCTTTTCTATGAGGGCTTTATTGGAACAGAAAGGAACAAGAGCAAGTCCAAAGAGGGAGGCAGGGGAGCAAAAGAAAATACACCCAAGGGTTCAAGAAGTCCCAGAAAGGAGGGGGAGGTTGAGAGCAGAGGGCTGACTGTCCCATATGCAGGCAGACCTGTCCCTATTCTGCTCTGGTCAAACCCTAGAAGTTTGCCCCTCTGCCCAGGGTACTGGGTCTTCAGCACTAAGGGCAGTACCTGGATGGTTCTGGAAGCATCCATTGCTCAGGGTCTCATGATCTGAGCCCACAGCACTAGGCCACTGGGCCATGTTATCTGTTCTTTTTGAGGGAAGCCCATGGCAAGGTCTTCCCCAAACCTCTGGAGTCTCAACCTAGGGCTATAGCAGACAAACCAGTGATTTCAAAATCACATTTCGAGAACACCCATCTGTGGCACAGCTTTCTATGAAGAGTTTCCTGAACAGTAGAGAAGTTCAGAATCTAAGTTCAGATACTTTTCAAGATCAGCTCTTATGCTTTTACCCTCTGAGGCAATCTAAGGCAGGAGAAGGAGCTTTGGACAGAATGGCTTTGGATTCATGTGGTATAGACTTTCAATAAAAATCTCCAGTTCTGACATTCACTAGTAGGATGACTTTTATCTCAGTTACCTCATCTGAGAAATGGGGATAATATTCTCCCCAAGAGGAAGAATCTGTGTGTGAAGATTACATAATAGAATCTATATCAAGGGCTGATTAGGAAACGTAAGCTCCCTTTCCCCTAATCCAGCGTGGAACAGGTGTGGGGCTGGTACTCACAGATACATTGAACTGGATTTTATGTGGGGCAGAGTAGTATGTTTGAGTTGGGTTTTCTGCAGAATTTGGGGAAAAAAAACCACCATCATTCCACTATCTACTCTCTCAAAGCACTGCTTGTTTTGAAAGATTATTTGTGACAACTCTGTGAAGATGATAACAAAATCCACTGCAACATATACTTTAAATGGGTGAATTGTATGGTATGTGAAAGACATCTCAATACAATTGTTATTACAAGAAAAGATGATCTCTGGAGGTCAGTTTTTTGCTACCTAATTTTGTGGCTACAAAGAACCAATGAGAATGAATATAATTACATATTGAAATATTAATCTTTGTGCTTTTCTATGCTTTCTCAGTCTTAATTCTCCTCAAGACATCTATGCCATTTAATGATAATTAGGATTATTCAAACAGGAATGCAAAGGGGGAAAAGCCAATGTTTTTTTCTTCACTTCCAAATTTAAAGATTTTGAAAACTGAATTTTTTTATTTATACAAGAAGGATTTTGTTGAAAGAAAAGGTTCATGACATCAAAGCAGGCAGCCCTGAGGGAAACAAGATAGAGAGTTTATGCCCAACATTGACTGGGAGAGCATGGGGGAAGACCAGACTACTCCACTTCAGCCACTGCACATCCCGCACCCCCCCCCCCCCCGCAAAACCAGAAAAGTTCCCCTGGGTGGCAGCAGGATGGAGCAGGATCCTGGAAACCAGTGGGCTGGAGTGGTATGAGGTGGGGGTGGAAAAGTGGTTGTGGGGGATTCATGGAGAAAAGTAGAGTCAGCAGTAACTGGGTGAGTCTTCACCATTGAAGGGGCTGCATGCTCCTAAAGACCAAATCCGTAGGCTGCCATCCCCACTAGAGTGTGACCAGCCTATTGAATGTACTCAACAGTAGGGGTGCAAGTCACTGTGCCATGAGGAACTGTTTTCCATAGCTGCCTGTTCCACCTGTGGATGTGATAAGTGTCAAATTTGTCCATACACTAAGATTTTGCTGAGCCCCATCCCAACTGCTCCAATTGCCCGATGTCATCACTCCTTTTTCAGTGACCCCAGGTACAAATCCTATAAGCACTGACCAAGGACATCCTGCAGGCAGAGCCCTGCCCTGCCTGTCTTCCAGGCTCAACAGAAGACCCACAACCTTGCATGGTTCCCCATTGAGTGCTCTTCCTAAGTACTTTGTGTGGGAGTCCTTAACTATGGTTGGGTTCTTTTTATCATTTATTTTTTAAGCTCAACTCCTATTCTGTCCAGTTCTTTCATCAGCCACTGCTCTGCTCCCTGGCACCAAATGAGAAGCATGAAGAACCCATTCAGCTCACTTTCTAAATCATTTGACATTTTCCAGATTTCTAGCTTAGAAGTAGCCAAGAGGAGGAGCAGACAGGGAGATGGGACCCATATATGATTTGTCACCTCCGACATTACTTTGTCAGGGAAGTTCCCAGCTCATTAGAGTATAAGAGTTGAAAGGGAGGACAGGGAAGGACAAGATTCTTGATGTCCAAAAAAAAAAGAAAGAAAGAAAAAGAGAGAGGAGGAAAGAGAAAAAGAAAGAAAAGAAAAGAAAGAAAAAGAAAGAGAAAAAGAAAGAAAGAAAGAAAGAAAGAAAGAAAGAAAGAAAGAAAGAAAGAAAGAAAGAAAGAAAGAAAGAAAGAAAGAAAGAAAGAAAGAAAGAAAAAGAAAGAAAGAAAAGGAAAGGAAGGAAAGAAGGAAGGGGAGGGGTGAGGGATGAAGTCACTCAGCCTCTCCAAGAAACCTCTGCTCTGAGGAGTGCCCCTCTCCCAAAAACGCCTTCACAAGAATGTTGAGATTAAGATCAGAGGAAGATAAACAACTCAGCAAGGATCCAGGCTGAGCCCAGTTTGGTGCTGGCATTGATGTCCAAGTCAGACCATGGCTTACCAGACCCATCAAAGCCTTGACTTTTAAAATTATAATGAGGCTTTGTTGTGATTATTTCCAGAGGAAGAGAAAGATGAAGAGAAGCAAAATGCCTTAAAATGTTCTTTCTTCATCCTGGAACACATCCCCTGATGTTGGAAAGGGACAAAGCTAAATGCAAAATCCTGAACATACACCACCACAGCTGAGAAAGGATGAACATGGAGTGCCTTAATGACAGTTTATGTGCAGAGGATCCAGTAGGAGTATTGAAGCTTCAGAACAGCACTTGCAATCCAGGCCTGGGCTTTTGTTAAAGAACAGAGCCTGGAATATGGAGATGGCTCCTTTGCACCTCTCACCGGTGGGACTGTGTCTAAGGTGCTGGGCTGAGTTTTCACAGGGAAGAGGTCTTCCAACTGACAGACACTCCCAATTCATCACCACTGCCAGCTCTTTTCACTGTCCCTTTTCCAGCCTCGAGTCCCCAGATCCCCAGAGCTAATCTAGAGGGGGGCAGAGTGTTGGACATCTACCATCTGTGCTTCTCCGATCCACCTTCATTTCCTTCTGGGAAATCACCCCTCCACCACTCTCTGCCTCCCATGGTCAGCTGCCCACCTCTGAGCTCCAGAAGTGTGCACATAACCCAATTCTGGGAATTTTTGTTACAATTCTTAGGAAACAAATTCATTTTTAGCTGAATCTGAAACTAGAAGGAAGTGAATGAAAGCTGCTGGAAGCAACCCCTTGGAAACATCTGCTTAAGAGGAACATCAGCTTAGAGCTGAGAGATAGATCCACCTGGCTCCAATAGTTCCTGAAGGAGGAGTTACCCTCAGACCAGTAGCTTGGAGTTATATGAACCAGTAAGTTTCCTTTGTGCTTAAAACAGGATGAGTTGGGTGTCTGCCCTTCTAAGCAAAGGAATCCTGATGATACAGATAAGGTCAATAGCTTTCACCCTAACTTCTGTTGAAGCTTAGAATTAAAAAACAATTCTTAATTCAGACTGTTCCTCCAGCTTCTCCCTGATCTTCCCACATGGCAATCATACCCAGGACCCAGAATCCCCTAGGCTTAAGAACTTGAGTTACTTCCAGTTGTAGGTGACCCCTTCCTCCTTCCACATTATCCCTGTTGGTATCTCTGTGGTTCTTCCTTAATTCTGATTCTGCGGCCCACACTCCCAGATTGCTTTGGATTCTCTGGTCTGGGGCTCTTCCCACCTGTTTGCACCTCCCAGAATTGGTCTTTACTTGGCCGGGTTCTGAACTACTGTGAACTTTGAGCACTTGCTGGCTACCCCTGAAGTGCACCCCAACAGCCAGGTCTTCCCATCCTGGGAAAAAGGGTCTTGAGCCATGAAGACTGAGATCTACCCCTAAAGATGCTTCTTGACTCTAGTATGATTCAGACACGCACCCAAATGGGAAACCCAAAAGGGACTAACCAGGATGGCAAGGAGTCTAGATGCAATGAGGGTTCGCATTGGGCCTGGAGAAAAGGTTAAAGGAGAACCATGATGTCTTTCTGCAAATATTTATAAGACTATCATTTAGGACTAGAGCCAATGGGTGAATGTCCCAAGGAGATAAATCTAGAGTCAATAGAAGAAATTATTTTGGATTGTTTCTATGCACTTGAGAATTGCCCTTGACTTTAGCAAGAACATCTTTAACATCCTTGTCATCTCTGAAATGCCAATCCCTGTGCAGACCAGCAAACACTTCTGGATGGATTCCTGGCAATGACATCTGGGAGAGCCTGGGGAGGCTGGAGTAAGCTTAGAGTGCACCTTCGTAAAGAATACCCACTTCCCAGAGCTGGAGCAAATTCCTGGACCTCAGAAGCCTGGGAGTAAGAATCACTGTGCATGAGCCGAGCTCAATCCCAGGGAGCTGAAATATTTACTCACCGGAGGACAAAGGGAAGAGCCCCTTGTGCTAAATCAGGAGGTAGCCATCTTCATAAGACTGGTGGAAAATGGGGGCCCAAGTTTAATAATGGTAAATCTATCAAAACCAAACGGACATAGCTCACATCCTGTGGGCAATAAACATCCACAGGTGAAATTTTATGAGGTTTTAAAGGGAACTTTATGAGTTTTGAGGGAGCCTTAGTATAAACTGAAACCAGCTATGGAAAAAACAATATAATGTGAACTGTGGAAAGCAATAGTTGAAAATTCTGTCACTGTTACCAAACCAAAGAAACTGTTCGGGGACTGGAGAAAGATATGCTAGATTTTATGTCTCTCCCATGATTTCTGGTGAGGTTGACTGTCTTACCAGCAATATTTTTAACTCCTACACAGCACCTGGTACAATGTAGGTGCACCTGTGCGCACAAACACACATGAGCTATTTCTGAGATGGGCAATCACGTTTGTGAGTACTTCTACAGGTGTGCACTTTCCTGCTGCTCTGGGGACTTTTTGTATTGTAGGCAGAAAACTTAAACTCATTAAGAAACTTTCCCAAGGTCACATAGTTAATAAATAGCTGAACCCTGATTTGAACCTATGTCTGTCTGTCCCTAGAGCCCATGTCCTTTTAACCACATCGGCATTTGCCAAATTTTTGGATTTCATCAACCAATATTATTTCAAAAATAGGAGAACCCTGATTGGGTGGCCAACATTTTACTGGGAGGATATTGTTAAAAATTGAGAAAGTTAACTTACAGGACACAGTCTCAGAATAAAGCGACTATATTGAGTATTAAAAAAGACTCACTTCTTACCATGAGTGTGTGCACACATTTGTGTGTCATTGACAGGCACCCGGCTGGCTCCTGAGACTGTAACTCTCCGCCACACTTTACTCTCTTCATCCCTTGTAGCACTGAGCATCATGTCCCACACAAAGTAGGTGCTTTAGACTTGCCATTGAATGACTGACATTACTTGCTCTTTGCCGTTTGATCCTCTGAAAAGGCCTCACTGAAACAGGGTCTTGGTGGGATCACAGACCCAGACAACTTGCTTCATCTTGCTTAGCTTTGCCCGTATGGCTTAGGAAAAGCAGGACTTTGCTACCACCGCCTCCTCCCGCCTTGAGAACAGCAAGATTTCTCCTCCTGGCGGACTCTATCAACACAGCTTCGTGTCTTTGCACTAAAGAGATTCCATCACTACCTCTCTGGCCTACACTTTCACCCTCAGATGTAATTTAAGGAATGGGGTCGAGGAGGGCTGCGCGGCCCCCAGAGTTGAGGGGGCACCTTGGCCTGGGGGTTCCGTGGTTCGAGTTCTCTGGTCCCACTTCTTCTACTGAGTGACCTTAGGAAATTCTCTTCTTTGAGTCTCAGTTTTTTTTCATGTACAAAATGGGGGGGTTGGGTGGAGGGGTTTGGGCCAAAACAGCTAAAAGGGTGCTTCCAATCTTGGCAGTCTATACCTCTCTTCCGTGTGGCTGATTGCAGCTCCTTCCACATCACGACTCCTTTTGTTTGGGAAAATCCGGAATTTGGGGATGGAGTCAACAGCAAGTTGGCCCTTGAGGAAGATTCTGTAATACGATCGCGCAGCTGGTTAGTGATTCTACATGAGTGCAAGATCACTGGAGGGTGGAATGTCAAAGTTTACCAGACATTATCTTGGACCAATTCTCCTTTTTCCATGAGACCAAATCACTATCCTCAAAAGCATTACTAATGGTGCACATCCACCAGATGCTGGAAGGCCCTAGCTGGGAAGCAGAGGACCCACGCTGGGGGTCATCCACTCCACTCGGGTTTCTCCTTGGCTGGGCTTACACTGGAGCGCCCGGCAAGAAGCCAGGCTATGCCCTGGAATATACGACTTGTCCAGTCACCAGCCATAGCCCCAGGAGGTGCTCTCATACCTACTCGGCCTCTCATTTATCTTTACAGCATGAAACCAGCTATTCTAGAAGCCTGCCTCACTGAGGGAAAGGTTAAGTTACAGGGCCCAGCTTTAAAAAAAAATTTTTTTTAAAGACTTCCTTCCGTTTTAATTTGAGAATAGTTACTTCCCTGGCACCTGCCAGAACAGGGCTATTTGGATGTCATCTACAAGCAGAGAAGAAGGAGAGAGCTAGCCGACTGGCCTGCCTGCTGGATCAACTTTGGTTTCTTTTTCACATACAGATCAAAAGCCTCCTGAGCTGTTAACCCTCAGCAAGGAAGTGACATCTACAAATAGAGAGGATTTAGCAAAAGTGAACACGCACTATGTGAAAAGGCATTACATTGTTCAGTGCTGGAGATTTCTGGTCACCTCTGTAAATATCCTAAAGATGAGCTTTGGCTCCACTCTGGAAAATCCCTGGGATCTATTAGCCATCTTAACCTACAAGAAGGAAGGTTCCCCAGACTCTTGGAGATTGCATGGTAACGCTATCTCCAAAGAGACAAGTGGGTGGGAGGGGGGGGGTGTCAGGGGAGTCAGGTCTGTATGATCTTTTTCCTCTTGGTGATGCCTTTTACATAATCTCTGGTGATCAGCATAAGAGCTAAAGAATAGAAAATCAAAGTCTTGGGAAAAGCCCAAGAACAAAAAGAGAGGCAAAGAGTTACATGTCCAAACAAAAGAAATAATGAGGACAGCGTGAGAATGAGTTGATTCAGGAAAGGTCTTCAAGAAGTTTGGAGAGCAAGCAAGAGCACAGAGACCCTCAGAGAAAGTCGGCATAGGGAGGGATGCCCCAAACTAGGAACATGCCTCTGAAGAAATGCCTGTGAGTGGGAGACCAGGGAAGAACACTGCTCAGGTGTCAGGGTACCGGGTCTAACCTGACCTCTAGTGAAGGCCCAGAGAACCCAGAAAGAAGGCTCTCCATGTGCTCGGCAGCCATGGAAGTCTAAGGGCAGCTGACAGAGAAGGAGAGGGAGGGAAGGAGGGGGACCTGACAAGGAGATGTTGGGTGGAATTCAATGGGTCTCTAACTACCCAAATGGTGTTCAGGCCCCCTAAGAAAGAGCAAAGGGTTATGGAGAAAGAGTCAAGAAATTGAAAAGGCAAAGGGAAGCCTTCTATTTAGGAACCACCTGGAACATCCCGCCACCAACTCGGTGAGCCAGAGAGGCTGTTCTCTTCCTTCTGTTGATGGATTCCTCCCACACCTGTGAATACAAGGGTGTGTCAGCATCACAGAATTAGAGATCAATCCTGTCTTGTTTTACCGATAAAGATCCTAAGGTCACCCTGAGAGCTGGTGGTAGAGTCCCGGCTGGAGCCCCTCCTTCCCAAGCCCACATTCTCTCCACTCTTCCCTCAATCTCTGGCACTCAGAAAGGGTGCATCTCTGTGCCCCCATTTTGGAATCTGAGAGTCTCTCGGGTCTGCCCATCTCTCTGCTCTAGAGATCTTCTCATCTTAGGCTCTTGCTTACATGAACCTCAGGCCGCAGGTAGCAAATCTGCGTCCCCTGAGGTTGCGAGTCTGCATCAAGCCTCTGCTAGGCGCCTTGGGCCTGCTTGCGGCTCTCTTTAACTGCTGGCCCTGGAGCCTCTCCTGGCCTCGGCTCTGGGTGCACAAGTTGCCCGTCTCCACTCAGGCCAGGCATGTGTGTGATTTGGAGGCAGGGGTGGGGTGTGGAAGCACAGGGAGCAGGGAAGACCAGGGAAGGATGTGAGCAGCCACTAAGACCAGTGTCCCTGCACATTTCCAAACACAGCTGGGAGAGATGATCACATGTGGGCCTCCGGGTTACACATGTCTGAATGCTGGTGACATTCTGCCCTAGTCTAAACAATGAACAATGAAACTCTCAGAACTGGGAAATGTGAATTTCCGAGGCTTCTGATTATAGCTTTACTGCTTAAGCCCAAAGCTTCTGTCACTTTGCTTGAGAACCAGTTAAAAGGTTAAGAGGATGTTCAAAAAAGTCTCTAAAGCAGGTTCCATTAGCCCCAGACCCTGTATACATCCAAGCAGAAAAATAGAAACAAGATGTAGGGACAAGAAGAGAGGCTTTGCAGGAGGAACTGGTTTCTGTCTGAGCGGGATGAGCTGTCAAATCCTTCACTTAGGAGAGCCACAGGCTCCCGAGTAGCCCCGAGCTGGGATGGAATCGAGGCTGGAGAACAGGCCGTGCGAAATTATCTTTCTCAAGGTCTAGTGTGTGGGCTTTGCCAGAATTTCCGGATATTAGAGGCCCCACCTTTTACTCTTTAAAAGGTCTATGACTCTAGTTCTCCCACTCTAGAACCCTGCTAGGTGCTATTTAGTTCTTTCCAAACCAAAGAAAGAACTTATCAACTAGCTGTTCTGAGCCAAACACCCTGGCTGGGGCTTATGGGGAAGCAAAAATCAGCTGAGCAGGACCCTTGGCCTCACAGAACTTAGAACAAGGGTCATGAAAAGTCGAACTACAGAAATTTGGAAGTTTTAAAAAGTTTCCCCAAATTCTTCCCCTGCACTGCTGAGAAGTTGGCTCCCCAGCAGTTCTGATCGCAGGTGGTACCAGAGCCCCTCTCGTGGAAGCAGGTAGCTGCAAAGCCATCCGTCTGGGTCCCGTCCACTTGACTCTCACTGAATGGTCCCCAGAGCTAGGTGCGGAGTGAGCCCCAGCTGCTCCCAAACCCCCGGCCCCAGAGGCCTTGCTGGTCTGGGTGTTTGGGGCTCAAAGCGCTCTTGGTGAGTTGGGGTAGCAACGTATCAGTGCCCTGGCACGTCTTTCCCCTGGCCCAGGAAACTTCTCTCCGTTTGTGCCTACGGCTTTCCTTAATGTCAGTGTTTGGGGGTGTTGATGGCCCCCCGGGGAGGATTTCAACATTGAAACCCAGTCCTGGCCAGGGCCCCACCGGATGATGAGAGAGCACGGGAGGAAACAAAAGTGCTTGTGTTAACAGAATGTCATTTCCCAACATGATTCAGGCCCCAAAGCTGAGGCAGGAAAAGGAGAGCAAATGCCTTCCCATTCATCATGACGGACACAGCTATTTTTAGAGCGCTCGCCAGCTCAGCACAGGGCTCTGGGCTCCGAGGGCCCTGCGGTGGAAGGCGCTGAGGGCGGGTGATTGAGCCAATCAGGCGTGGGGATAGTGCAGGTGTGTGCGTGCGCAGTGTGCGTACGTGTGTGTGATGTACGTGTGCGTGGGTGATGTGAGTGTGTGCATGCTTGTGCGTGGTGTACGTGGTGTGTGCACTCGGTAGGTGCGTGTGTACGTGGTGTGCATGTGCATGGGTGTGCGTGTGCTCGGTGTACATGGTATACGTGGCATGCGGTGCGTCGTGCGTTCATGTGTGCGGTGTGAGTGTGTGTGGAGTGCGTCTGTGCGTGTGCGTGTAGGGAAAGGAGGGGTGGGCTGGCCCTGTTCCGGACGCCCTGTGTGCACAGGAAGGAAGCAGCTTGGAGGCAGTCCTGGGGGGATGGGTGAGGGAGAGGAAAGGGCCTGGGACTCAAGTGGGGCCTGGGCTCATGAAGCATCCCCCCTCCCATCCCCGCGGTGGCCTGACCTGCCCCCGCATGTGCACAGACACTCCTCCTGGGTTGAGGGCAAAGCCACCTATGTCCTAGAGCCTGCGGGATGTTGGCAGGCTGCAGGTGCCCTTGGCTTTGCTATCACAGCCTTGCAAATATCTGGCCGCATGAAGGCCTCCGTGCCCAGGTGTGCTGGCCTATGGGAAATAGATTCTGCTCCAGTCATCGCCTAAGCACCCATTTTCCTAAAAGACAAAATCTCACCTGGCCATGGAAAAACACACCTGCCTAGCCCCCTTTGCACGCGCCCTTTTTGCAAGGGACAGAGAAAAGGTTTCCCCTCGTTTTCACCCATCTCTGGCTCTCTTTCTCCTACGGAAGGGAGAGAGAGGGAGGGCTGCACTGAACTCAGCCCTGAGGCAAGACTGGACCAGGGTGTGACTCCAGGCAGCCTTCCTTCTCAGTCTCAAGTCTTCTTCTATCCTTCCATCTTAGATACCCTGCCTTCCCAACTTCCACCTCTGCAGATGTCTCAGCCCTGAAAAAGATGCATAAACTACCCATCATGATGAGAACTAACATCAACAGCCGAGGATGAGGCTACCTCTCCCTTCTTTCCCCAAAGCTCTCTAGTTGGGCTGCAGGGTCTATGGAAATGTAGTTTATACTATGTGGGCTTAAGAGTTGATTCACTTGCCATTAATAGTTCAGCTATCACTGAGCTTCTGGGCAGTTTTGAATCTTCTTACTGGCAGAGAGGGTTTAGATGATTTCCTGCACAGCCATGGGATGGCTTCCCACAATCCAAGGCTATCAGACAAAGCATCCCACGGTGGTAAATGCCTACTGCTACTCCTCCCAGGAAAGCAGGAGAAGCTCATACGAAGTCTTGAAGGAGCCGCCAGCACATTGTAAGCAGGAGCCTCTCTACTGCTCCTTGGTAGCACCCAAGAGATGGAGGGTTTATCTGCTTTGCACCATGGCCTGGATGGTAAAGGGATGGGGGGAAATTGGTACTTGGAGGAGTCAGCAGGTTCATTTCTTTTTACCTGTGTCTTCTCCTCTGAAGAGTTATCACAAAGAAGTACCATCCAGTCAGTAACTTAGCAGGAAAAAAATGCACTTGGCTGCGTTCAAGGACTATCAGGATCACCTGTATATGTAGCCCGGCAGGCGAGGAAGAAGTACCGCCTGGGAAGCCAGGAGCCCAAGTCCCAGCTCTGCCGCTAGTTTGCATCCACTGTGATCTTGAATCAACCAGTCACCTCTCTGCACAAAGAAAGGAATGGCTTGGACCAAATGATCATGGTTCCTTTCCAAAGTAGCACAAAAATATACGTATAACTGGGGAGGTTGGGCTTCTAGAAAAATGCTCCTTGGTAGAGCCAGTGGTGGAAGCTAACAGAGAGTAGAATAACAATGGCTAACGGTTATTGATCTACCGAACACCAGGCGCTGTGCGCATCTTACCACCAAACCTTACAAGAACCCTGCAAAATACATGTTATTCTCTCAGTGTGTAGATGATGAAACCAAAGATCAATTCCCCAAGATCACAAACTGGCAAAGGCAGGATCCCAGCCTCCATCCTTCTGATGCCAAAGCCCATGTGTTTCATCACTCCATACACATGCCTCTCAGTGGATCAAGGAGAATAATTCCTGTTTGTTCCTTTTTCCACTTTGAGCATCTTTTTAAAAAAGTCTGTCCCTTCCCTGTGCTCCACAAAATTCTTATAAAACCACTGCAGTGCTGCCTACAGCTTCCCCAGGAGCTCTGCTGGGGAAAGTCAGGAATAATGTTGATAAAGCACCAGGCCCCATATGCCACTAAATCAGAGTAATTTACAAGTGGTGGTCAAATGACGGCATTGGAAAGCTTGTGTGTGTGCTGGGTGCTCGGAGCACAGGAGGATGAGTCAACCGCTAGCCCACTTCTTTTCCAAGGACCTGAAACCATCCAAATTCCTGCTTTTCTTTCTTTTGAAGCCCAGTGGGTGGTGGTGCTTCAAAGTCTGAGAGGGTTGGGCTGTTTGCCTGGGCCCGTCTCGAGCTCTGTGGTGCCGGCCGGCAGAGGCATGGGTGTACGTCCGTTCTCTCTGCTGCCCCTTTCCCCTTTTACCTTTGGCATCTCCTGTGACTTTCAAAGCCTCTTAGCTACCCCCCCCCACGATGTTCTTCTCTGCCTTTCTGTTTTCCAGTCACTCTCCCACATCTCTTTGACCTTCTCCCTCTTCTTCCTCCCGTTCTTTGTTTTCCTTGATAACAAGGAACTAACCATTGGGGAGACACACAGCCTTGTCCCCAATTGCAGTTGCCTTCCCATGACTACAGCAATCTTCGTGACACTGCACTACCACATGTGAGGTTCCTGAGAGCTGGCAAAGGGGACGCTCCACTGGACGCTCAGCGTGGTGTGTCGCTGAGAGAACTGCTTCATTAAGAACTTGATTCACGAACTGCAGTTCCCAGGCACGGCCTTCAGCAGGAGAGGGGTCCAAGAGGGAACCTCAGCCTGCGGGAGGTGACAGGGGGATTCACGTTTCTGTTCTTTCTCTTTCTTCCTCACTGGGAACATGAGCTAACCATGGGGTGCTTTGGTCATGAGGACAACAGAGGAGTCCCAGAGACACAAGACATTGGCAGCATTCCAAAACCAACTGGCATTCTTCTCTTGCTTCCATGCACAATAAGATTTACTTTAGAGGAACCTTGCAAAGAAGCTCCCCAAAACCTTACCGGCCTCAAAGTCGTCCCAGTTACCTCTGGCCCCAAGAAACTCTCCAGGTTGTAAAACCAGTAAAATTGGCATGCTTTCCTGCATGCTTAACACAAATAACTTTTTGTGCTTGGTAGGTGGGGGGATGGTGATGATAAAGGATGGTTGAAATAAGCAGAAGTGGTATCTAGATACACTGATTTGAAGTTAAAAGGCTCTCGTCTTCTCTCCAGTTCCACCTCTGACTCTCTGTATGACCCTAAACATTGTTTTCTTTTTCTGTGTCTTGGTTTCCATATTTATAAGATAGGCTTGTACCAAGAAGAAACCAATACATAATTGGAAAATAGAAAATGTTATGTAAATAATATTAGAGATTCCCCTGCTGTTTGCTTGACAGCAGTTCACTTAGAAGGTTCAAGATCCTTTTGATCTGAGATGAGAGGGACCAGCTGCTGAGAGATAGAGTCTGATTTAATCCAGAGTTAACCTTGCAGAAGTTCTTTGTAGATAATTTGTGGTGCTTCTTTGTAGTCTAAATCCAGGACAAAGGTGGAGAATATGATTTGCGGAATGCGTAACAACCATCAACTATAATTTCTGATCAAACTATTTTCTTCTTTCTGTCCTGTTTACATTTCCCACGTATGTCATCCTGGACAGACTCAATGAACCATTCCCTCTGGTTAGGTACTTATGACCTCACAGAGGCCTTTTATATTAACCATGGGGCTCTTTGGTCATGTATGTTTAAGTAGGAACGGAGAGCTCAGTAGAGCAGAAGCTATACAAAATTCAGGATGGAAATTATTTCCAGCATCTTTGACTCCCCACTTCAAGGGGCTTTAAGACAACGTGGCTCCACAGAACCAATACGGAGAAGGGCTAGCTGCAGGTCAGGGGGGGTCACAAAACGTACTTACTGGACTACATACAACTGTCTCCCCATGATCCTCCCTCACGTCTCCATGGCCAGATTGGAGCAGCCTGTGGAAAAAATTCCTGTCTATTTTCAGAAACAGATAAAAGCATTCAGATTATGCAGTGCAAATCTCAGCCTGAAAGCGGCTGGAAAAATCTGTTCCTTGCTCCTGTCACTGACCCCCCGACCCCTCCAAGTGAGGACATTCAGGCCTGCTTCCCCTCTTCTCTCCTCATCTCCCCCTCCACCCACCCCACCCCACCCCTCCCCACCCCACCCCACCCCAGTGCGGGCTGACCCTCCCACCGCACAGCTGGTCCTTGTCTGCCCTGTCAAAGCTCTCCTCCCTTGGAAGACTGGAGACAATGGAATACAAGTTGGTTAAAAAAAAAAAAGAGAGAGAAAGAAAGAAAGAAAAGCAAGTGGTTCAAGGAGAAATCCGTGTTAAATCCATGTTTCTTTTTATGTGGAGTTTTGGGGAGCATATTTACAACGCCGTCTGGTCCTCCGCCCTAGCTGGGGGTCCCAGGGCAGGAGGCCCGGTCTCAGGCAGCCCCACGGGCCTCATGTGCTAAACACAATCCGTTCCTGGGAAGGACAATGTTCCTGAGCCAAGCTGCCTGAGACCAGATGGCTCCCTGCCCTGACGTCCCCCAAGCATAGAGGTTTGGGAACACTGACTAGTTCATCAAACTGGATCTCTTGCACAGGGGATTATTCCTGGCTTTAGGGAAAAGCCTGTTCAGCGACGCCTCCCCTGTCCAGTGCGCTAGTGTTTGCCACGAATCAGTTATGCTCTGAAGATGCGAAATTGTCAACACAATAAGCCAGGTTCATGCTTAGTGCATCGGGGAGCCAACAGTCACACTCGAGAGCACAGCTCTGTTAGCTTTTCATCTGGGAGGCACCGGGGGTCTTGGGGCTTCCTATTGAAAACATGTTTTTCTTCCAGAATGCTCTTTGCTTGCACCCCTCACCGAATAATTCATTAAGCACCAAACTCCTCCTACGGGCCACTTGTTTTGAGCACAGATCTTTCCACCTCCCCTCCAGGCAATGGGTTCACAACCCAAATAGAAGCCAAGTGGTGACAGCTACCAAAGGAGCCAGACAGGATGAATCTTCCCAGGGGAATGGGATGGGCCTCTCATTTCCTCCTCCCTGGCTTCCTCCTCTAGATGCACCAGAGGGAGAGCAGTGCTGGAGTGAAGAAGCCACCATCAAGCAAGAACTTTTTGACGAGGGAATGAGGGCTTGTCCATCTGGCAGGTGGACGGAGCTAGCTGTTGCTGCAGAGAGGGGCTCCCAGATGGGAGAAACAGAGAGCAGGAGCAGAGCCACATGTGGAATGCATTCCAGGTAGGATGTGGACAGAGCAGCAGAACTTAGGGGACACTGACAAACCCCACCAGGGCTTACGAGCCCCATTTCTGTGTCTCTACTTTTAAATTGAAGGCTTATGTTCTATGAGGCAAGAACCAAAGATCAAAGGGGAAATGGTTGTGATATTTAATTTAAAAAGCAGTGGCAGAATACTAGAAGGAGAAACCATAACTCAAATCATACTACCTGGCATGTCGTTGAATGCTTTGTACAACTCCAGGCCTTTGTTCAAGCGGCTCCTCTGCCTGGAAAGAACCACCTACTCCACTTGTTAAACTCCTACTCATCCTTAAAAATCCTGTCCAAATGTTTCCTCTTCTGTAAGGTTTTCCAGGATCCCTTCCGTCCCTCGTACTCCAGCAGAACCATCTCTCTCTCTGTGGTGATGCGTACTATCTGCAGGTTCGTGTTCTAGTGAAGTATGTGTCTGTATCCTCCAACAGAGGGTGAGCACCTCGAGGACAGAGCCCGTGCTCTACTCAGACCGGTGGCCATTCTCTCTACTGACTAATGATGTTGAGCATCTTTTCATGTGCTTATTGGCCATGATCATAGATCGTCTTTGGCAAAATGTCTATTCAAGTCCTTTGCCCATTTTTAAATTGGGTTGTCTTTTTGTTATTTAATTCTAAGTGTTCTTTATTCTGGACATTAGATTCTTATCAGGTATATGTCTTGCAAATATTCAGTTCATCGTTTGAATCGTTTAAAAGTACAGAGGTCAGTTGTTCACAATGTCGTGTGCCATCACCACTAATCGCAAATGCTTTGTCCCTCCATAAAGCAACCCCATACCCACGCAATAGTCATTTCCTATTGTCCCCTTCCTGGACCCTAGAGAACTGCTAGTCTACTTTCTGTCTCTATGGATTTGCGAATTCTGGACATTTCATATAAGTGGGATCATACAATATGTGTCCTCTCGTATCTGGCTTCTTTTACAACATAATGTTTTCAAGGCTCATCCACACTGTGGCGTGTGTTTGCACTGTGTCATTGTACGGATACACTACATTTGGTTTAGCCATTCATCAGTTGAGGGACATTTGAGTTGTTCCACCTTTTAGCTATTCTGAATAAGGCTGCCATGAATATTTGTTTACATGTTTTTGTGTGGACTTGTTTTCAATTCTCTAGGGTATGTACATTTACAAGTGGAATTGGTAGGTCATACATATGCTAACCTTATATTTAACATTTTAAGGAAGTGCCAAATTTTTCCAAAGGAACTGCATCATTTTGCATTTCCACCAGCAGTATAGGAGGGCTCCAATTTCTTCACATCCTTGCCAATACTTGTTATTTTCATTTGTTGTTGTTTTATTTTTGTTTTTTGTTATGTGCATCCTCATGTGTATGAAGTGGGTATTTCACTGTGACTTTGAATTGCATTTTCTCTACTGACTAATGATGTTGAGCATCTTTTCATGTGCTTATTGGCCATTCGTAGATCTTCTTTAGCAAAATGTCTATTCAAGTCCTTTGCCCATTTTTTAATTGGGTTATTTGTCTTTTTGTTATTTAATTCTTTTTTTTAAAAAGGTTTTATTTATTTGAGAAAGAGAGAGTGAGAGACAGAGAGCATGAGGGGGAAGAGAGTCAGAGGGAGAAGCAGACTCCCCGCTGAGCCGGGAGCCCGATGTGGGACTTGATCCCAGTACTCCGGGATCACGACCTGAGCCGAAGGCCGTCGCTTAATCAACTGAGCCACCCAGGCGCCCTTGTTATTTAATTCTAAGTGTTCTTTATCCTGGGCATTAGATTCTTATCAGGTATATGTCTTGCAAATATTTTCTCTTATTCTGTGGGTTTTCTTTGCACCTTCTTGATAGTGGCCTTTGATGCGCAAAAGTTTTAATTTTGATGAAGTCCTATTTATCTATTTTTTTCTTTTGTTGCCATATCTAAGAAACCATTGCTTAATCCCAGGTCCTAAAGTTTATACCTATATTTCCTTCTAAGAGTTTATAATTTTAGCTCTTGTATTTAGGTCTTTGATTTACTTTTGTGTATAGTGTAAAGTACGGGTCCAAATTTATTCTGTTGCATGTGGATATCCAGTCCCAGCACCATTTGTTGAAAAGACTGTTCTTTCCCAGTTGAATGGTTTTTACACTCTTGTTGGAATCAATTTTTCATTCATATTTTATACTGTTACTTTCTTAAACTCATCACTTGAAATAAGGTCACTCATTCAGTCCTAGGATTTGAAAAACTTGATAATGTCAAGATTTTTTTTAAATATAGCAATCACATCGACCTGTCTTCCCCCTACACACTCAGAATCCATTCCAGGAAATGTTAACAACATTCAAGGTTGCACATTTTCACAAGTGGGAATCGCTTTGATTTTTAGACTGAGGGTATAAACCAAAGAGAGTGAGAAGGTACATCTTGAGGTTGGGGGGTGTGCGGGAGCTATAGGGTATGGGGTTAGAGAGGAAGGTGTAGCAAAGGCAAGCAGCCCTTGGGAGAAGAGAGAAGAGCAATGACAGAAGTAGTAAGAAGGAAAACAGGAATGAAAAAGCAGACCAAGAACTGAGGGCTTCCCAAGTGAGATGTTTGAAAGAAGGCTTCTCTAGTATATTTGATGACTAAAAGAGGTGGATGTTGGACACTGAAATAACTTGCTTTTTAAAAAGCACCAGGAAGGGGCGCCTGGGTGACTCAGTCTGTTAAGCATCTGCTTTCTGCTCAGGTCATGATCCTGGGGTCCTGGGATTGAGCCCCATGTCAGGCTGCCTCCTCACAGGGGAGTCTGCTTCTCCCTCTCCCTCTGCCCTTTCCCCTTGCTTGTGATCTCTCTCTCTCTCCTTCTCTCTCTCTCTCTCTTTCAAAGAAATAAATAAAATCTTTAAAAAGCACCAGGAGGCTGAAAGGTAATTCTCCTTCCGCCACCTCTCCTTGTTGTCTTTCAGGCTGGTCTTGGCTAATGCTCTTTCCTCTGTCTCAAGCAAGGGTCCTCCCACCTCACCCCACCCTACCCTGCTGGATCCCGCCTCGTCCTTCCTTGTCTACCTAACCCATCCATGGCATCTCTGAATTTCCAGGTTGGGCTAGCACTCTCTTTATGTTTCCCAGAGTATTCCGCCAGATGTCAGAGTTGGGACTTAGCACATTAATATAGGGAACATTCTTGATTCAATGTGTGTTTTTGCACTGGATAGTAAGCTCCTTGGGACCAGGGGCCATGTCTTACTCATCTTTGTAAGCCATGGACTGAGAGCAGTGTATGACACTCAAAGACTGCCAAAGGGAATTGCAAATGAATGTAGAGTCAGCCTACAGAAAAGAACAGTGACTGAGGGGTCGGCCCTAAGAAGGGATCTAGACACTAGAAAGGGAGAGGAATGAAGGGAAGCACTTAATTTGCTCTGGTATTCTCTTTCAACCTGTTCCAAGCTAACTGTATATGCTAGACCGGACTTGTAATCAGCTAGCCTGAGCTTTACTCTCACTATAGCGAGACAGTAGAGGGCATTACAAGGAGTAGATGCATGTGCGTCAGCGGCGAGGTCGGGCCAAGGGGGATGCTGCTCTAGAATAGAAATGGGCAGTCTGGGCTGGGATTGAAAGAAAACATTTCCTTCCTTGTTTCCTGCCAGAGAAGGGGCAACACAAAAAAAACACAAAAAAAGCAACATCAGAAAGCCGATAGGCAGCCAGGTATTTGGAGTTTGCCCTGTAGTAGAGTTAGGCATGGGCGGTGGGGGATCTGACTACAAGCAGCAGGTCAAAGAAGAAGGAGAAAGCGCTATAATCGGAATCTACCCAAAGTTCAAATCAACACGGGGAGGGCTTTTCCCTTCTTTTTAACCTGTTTTTCCAAATCAAAAATCAATATAGCAAAGCCTAAAACACTTTTTTAATTAAAAAAACAGTCATAATCTTAATACCCCAAAACAAATATTTTCAAACTTCTGCGTATTTTCTTCTCGTTTTGTTAAAATGTATAATTGACTATATGAATTCAATCATTTTGTTGATATGATGTTAAATTTCATATTCTCATTTTTGTCATTTTATCACAAACATTTCTATACATCAATCTTTTATTTTCATTATTTTAATACCTGTGTAGTATCCTTGAGGTTTCATGATCATCATATTTATTATCAATTTTGATTATTGTACAAAACTGAAATAACATCAATCATATAGCTTCTTTGTTACTGATTTCTTTCTTCAGGATAAACTGCTAGGAGAGCAATATCTAGCTTACGGGGTATGAATATTTTTATAGGTTTTGATATGCGTTGTCATATTATTTTCCAAACAGGTTGTAACCGTTTACACTGCCACCAATAATGTACGAATTGCCAATGTCACTCACAGCCTGACCAGCATTGGATGTCACGTTTTAACTTCTCCCAATTTAACAATGTGAACCACTGAGTCAATGTTGCTTTGATCTACGCTTACTTAATTATAAAGAGAAACCTTTTTCCTTCAGTTTATAGGCAATCTATAGTTTCTCTTTTGTAAATTAATTGTTCATCTTGTTCTCCCCTTAGTGAAATCTTAATGTTTAGTTTTAGATTTTTAATGAGTTACTCATAAAGTGTCACATACTTATAAAGTATATACTCTTTGCCATGATTGCTAAAAATATTTCTCCAGCCTTCTCATGGCATTTTATATTACAGTTACCATTTTTCATTATTCTATTTTTTAATTTTTTTATTTTTTCATTATTTTAAAACTTGTAAAATAATTATTTGTGTCTTAATGATTTCCTTTATTGCTTCCAAATTGAGAAAGCTATTTCTCCATTGGTTCAGCAAAGCGTCTATGCTGATTTTTTTTGTGTAGTTTCGCCCTATAAATTGTCTATTTATATATAATTCTTAGCCCAACTGGAGTTTCCTTTATGATGCAATATGATATAAAGTACTGATCTAAATACAGCATTTTCCAAACTTATGATCAGTGATACCCACAGTAGTTACTGGGTTGCTCTTTCTACTCTCTTATTTAGCACATATCACATTTATATAGTGAGATTGAGTGCTGATTTCTCTTTTCTCCCGTATTATCTCTTTTCCCTATTTAACAATAAAAATCCCTGTTGTAATTATTTGTATTTCTTAGTATCGCCAGTGCCAACTATATTGACCGGCATGTAGTGTATGTTCAACTAATATTTATTCATATTAAATTTATACTATATACTAACACCATCCTAAATTTCAATCCAGAGTATTTTTTTTAATTAAAGAAAAATCAAGTTTTACCTCTCTTTCCTGGCTGACTTGAGTGACACCTCAGAGTCTTTTTCTCTAGTATCTCCCGAGCATCTTGATTCCTTCCCACCTTCATTTCTTGCCACATTCTTTTGAGAAGTGTGAGAAGTTGAAATAATAGAATATGAGAGCGGGCACGTTTCCAGATTGGCTTCACATGCAGGATCACATTTTGGTTCTCACAACAAACACAAGAGGCAGGCATTCTCTTTCCGTGGAGGAAGGGGAAGCTCAGAGAGTTTCGCCCACTTGCCCAGAGTCACACAGCTTGGAATTGTGACTCAAATCTGAATCATCCTGTTCTAAGTCCAGTATTCTTACGACTTCCTGATTTTATAGATCCTAGGGTTTTGTGCCTTAGTTACCCAGGCAGTACAGCCTGTGAGCCAGTCGGTATTTTCTGGCCAAAGGCTGACAATGATGAGATGCTTAGAAAGAACATTCTGGCAGATCACCCCACTAAGATCTGAGAGAGCACCATTCCCCACCCAGAACTAGTTCTGACCACAGCACAAGCTGTGGATATAGGTACGTGGCAGGGTTGAAGGAAGCCAGACACCCAGTCTGATAGGCGACATACCAGGGCTTGGGGAGGGCACCTGAGTAGCCCTCATCGTTGAGTTTCAGATGGCAGACTGCTAAAGGAAAGTCAGAATGGTGGACTTGAACTTGAGCATAGAGCAGCTCTGTTTAAATACAGGCCTTGAGCTGACCACAGGTCACAGGCAGAATGGCAAACAGGGAGGGGACTAAAAATAGCAGCTGCAGCTGGAAAGCAAAAGACAGGCCTGACCTGTGAGTAGTCTAGAAAGGACCTCAGGCAGAGCATCAATCCCTCTGCGGCTCCCTCCTGCTGCTGAGTACCCCTCCCCCCCAGGCACCCTCATTCCAGCAGGGGGACTGCAGAGTTTCACTGGAAACATAAAGGACTCAACTCATTTCTCCATTCCAGTGCAAGGAGTTAAAACTTAAAATGGCAAGTCGGCCTGGGGTTCGGGGACAAGACTCCTCTGGGTCCATCCCACAGGGCCATGAACTGATCCTTTATTTATGCTGGGTTGTCTGTCTTTGTTCAGTTCTGTCTGCTTTGCCAGATTGGAAATGGTCTGCTGGAAAAAATTATGGTACTGTCTAACATGATGTAACAAGATGTCATCTTCTGACTCCAACGCATAAAATGGATTTACAGGAAGGAGGAGGGGAAAAAAACAAAGCCCCAGGGAGCACTTGACTCAGATAAAAACCACTGGGTTTTGTTTGTGAATGTCAAAAAGCTGCATGTTATTTTACTTAGAAGAACATGAGAACAGACTGGTGTTTCAGGGGAAAGCAGAAGATATGTGCTCTACAGCCCAGAGGAAAAGTTTGCTGAGAACACTTAAACTCACATTCATTTCACATTGCCCACATACACAAACACGCCACAGACCCTACATACAAATCACACACACACACACAAAACATGTGCCACAAAGACCGCACACACATACACACATATTGACCACCCCCTCTAAACCTTACAGACACACCACACGCTCACCACCCACACATCACCACATATCCTCCAGCATCACCCCAAAGGTGTCACCACAAAGGCAAACATTATTTTATTTTATTTTTTTTTTAAGATTTTATTTATTTATTTGAGAAAGAGAGAATGAGAGACAGAGAGCACGAGACGGAAGAGGGTCAGAGGGAGAAGCAGACTCCCTGCTGAGCAGGGAACCCGATGTGGGACTTGATCCCAGGACACCAGGATCATGACCTGAGCCGAAGGCAGTCGCTTAACCGACTGAGCCACCCAGGCGCCCAGCAAACATTATTTTAAATCAAGAATTCTGTAGTTCCTGTACCACTGAGCCAGGGGAGTGAGCAAATATATTCTGGGTCTAAGCTTTTCCGATGCACATCTGCAAGTCTGTCATAAGCTTTACAGGGCTCCCTTTTATGAGAAAGCATAATGGAAAAGACAAAGTGGAAAAAAGGTCAAAGGTTTTGTGGTTCTTTTTAAGTATACAACACTTCTAAAAAGGCACATTCCAACCCAATCCTAATATAGTTACTTCCTTAATACAGGGAAGTAACGTGAGTAGGAAAGGATATGATAGGGTTATTGGTCTTTTGTGTTTGTTAGGACACCATTGCCTCTTTCTGCATTCAAAGCAAGTTCTGGTGTGGCCTCTGGTGGGCTAGTGCCCCCTCCCCACCCCATAACACACAAGTTGACAAAGAGATACCTAGGGCAACCCATAGTTCTTTCTCCTTAGAGTCCTTCCTTACTCATCAGGAAGCTGAAGGGAGAGCATGTTAGCAAAATGTCATATACCAAGAAACAAAATAAAAACAATTGAATTAGAGTTATGCCACATTTCCCCTGTTCTGGAAGAACTAAGTAGATATGCAAGTGTGAGTATGAAATACACATTATGTGATTTCGTGATTACACACCCGAGTTCAACGCTCTGGGATTACAGTTGGCACTGCACAAGATAAACAGGAATGGTGAAATTCATGCTGATAATTTTTAAGTGATCATTTTTCTTAGAATGATATTAAATGGTAAATTAAAAGTGCCATGACAAGTCGAGAGGGAGAATGCAGAAATAAAAGGGAAAAACTTTATATTTGAGCACCTCTAAGGGCACCTTCTTCCTACTGTTTGGAGGAGAGATCCCACATTTACACTGGCCTCACAGATGATGTCGCCAGACCCAGTTGTCTGTCTCCCACACTAGAAGGTAAGCTGTGCCTGGGCTGGATTTTGTCTGTGTTGATCATTGTTGTATCCAAGCTTCTATATGGTGCCTGGAACATTGAAAACTTTCAATAAATATTTGCTGAATAAATAAATGAGTGAAAAAATTAATGTAAGCCCACCTCGCCACACCTAGTCCTTTGAAGGCAGAATCAGTTAGAATGTGGGGCACCTAGAGCCCATTTCATTCTAGAACCAGCCCACTTATTCAAGCTCACCTCCAATGATGTCTTCATTCATTCTTTTATTCAACACAAATTTACTGAGCATGTTTTAGGTGCCACACAAAGACAGAGAAGCCTAGTCTTCAGCTTTGAAGAGATTGCTGTCTAGAAATGGGGAACACAGGTATAAAGAGATAAAAACGAGGTGTCAGAAGTAGTTCGAGAGAGCTATGTGCAGGGCACATGGGTGTGCTGCTCAGTAATATCTCAGGGGCTCTGGAAAGATGCCGGGAGGAAGGAAACCAGATTCCCTGATACGAACCACACGCTCAGTTGCAGCTGGTCTTCTAACTGCCTGGACTATACCATAGAGTTGAACCTTCCTTGCACTCATGATTCTCACCGCTACCTCCATCCCTTTGTACACATTGTCCCTCCAGAAAGGTCCTCTTGGCTTCTCTGAATTTCCTTCATCTTTCAAGGACTTGTCAATCCAAACTGAATTCTCCTATTTCTGAACAAGAGTAGAGCAATTTAGCCCTTGATCATACATTGTTTCATGTATATGAATCTATCCACCATGCCCCACCTCCAACTACACATACACACACACACACCAACCTGGGTTGTAAGCCCTTGAAGAGCAGTGAGCACCTCCATTGTATCTGTATATTGTGTGATGTGTGCCTGGTACATCATGAGTGAAATCATCTCATGTGGGCCTCACTCCCCAAAACTCTAGGCTTCTTAGAAAGGCCTCCATGTCTGATGCCCGTGCCTTTAGGGAAGAGTAAGTCAGCCCTGGAGTCAGCCCAGACCAATGCGAAGTCCTCCTCTAAAGGCCCCAGCCAGACAGGAGGAGACGTGGGCTGGGAAGCACAATGACCTACTAGCACTACCTAGGAAATGTAAAAAGAATGAGTCCAGACTCCCAGGCCCTTGTGTTCAAGCCACAGTGCTAAAATGGAATCATCTGATGTAGATGAAAAGCTAATTAGCTAACCAAAAGCTGTTTCCTTTCTGACTAGCCTGGGCAGATGTTCATTCCGGATTCAGCTTTTCCACGACCATCACTGAGGATGCCAAGACACCGAGTCAATCTGGCCACCTCCCAGCATCTGGGCCTTAGCATTCCCCTCCCACTTTGGATAAAATACTGAACTGCCAGTAATGAGAATTTACCCTATCCTTCTCCCCTCACTGGGTCACAGTGGGCCAGGGCTTGAAGCTTGAAAAGTGTGACTTCACAAAACACAAAGTTGGCTGGCCGACTGAAGAGCATGAGCTAATGGGTGAAGTAATCAAGATAAAATCCTCCAAAGCAAGGTCTGTGGGGCCAGTGGGTTCATAATGCAACCATGAGTACCATGAGCTCAGGGCTCACTGGTTTCAATTAAATTGAACATTTATTGAGCACCTACTATATACCTAGCCCAAACCTATAGGGGAATTCGTGACATTTTTTCACTAGGAAAAAGAAGATGATACAGAGAAGAAGGAGATTATGAGCAGGAGTGTTAGCTAATGGATACGGTGCAAGTTCTTGATATAGCCAGAACTGCCAGCCCCCAGATGCTGAGTTGGGCAAACTAAACCTCACTTTCCTCATCTGAACAATGGGATTGATAACAGTGCTTTCTTTGTAGAGGTGAGATAAAGATCACATAATACATTAAATATAAAGCTCTTGGCCCAGTTGAGCCACAAGTGCTCAATATCTGGATGCTGATGATGACGATGATGATAATGATAATGGTTTAGAGGGGGAAGTCCTTGATTTTCTGTAGAACATGGGGAAAAGTATCTGTTTGCAAATATATCCTTTTCCTAACCTTAAGTCATTTGCCATCTAGCTCAGAGTGTAAACAGTAAGGTCTTGTACCTTGTGGTTGCCCAGTAAGTACTCATTGGTGTTGGAGATGCTGAAGTGAGTACTCTAGGATGGATCACCAGTGGGTCCAGGGAGAGTGGAGTCTGAAGGTAGGATTAGAAGTATGGGGTCCAGGGCCTGTGTGGGGAGGCCATATACAGTGTCTAGCCAGGGGCCTAACAATGACCTAGATGAAGAGGAGGAGGGGGCAGAATCTAAAAAACACCAAGTCAGATATATTCAGAGTTCAAGTCCATGTGAAGTCTCATATGTTCAATTTCCAGGGATTAAAAAAGCCCAACTTCAATTCCACCCTGTTGAGGTTGCTCCAGCAGTTCCTCCGTGTCCTTGCACAGGAACTATAAAGGTTTGGGACCTCAGAAGCTGAGGTGCTCTGTGGGCATTTGGCACGGCTGTGATTGGATCCTGTGGGCCATCATCCCTGGCTTTGGGAGCCCCACCTGTGTTCACAGACAGAGCAATAAAGAACAATAGGGTTCTTTCCTGGAAAAGGACCAAGACCCCTGAATGCTTCCAATTCTCCAATGTCTCAAAAATTTTCTTGTTCTTTTCCCAAATTGCCCATTCTAACCTCTTGTCTTTTGTCCTTCTGCTTCAAGTAACTGGATTTCCAACCGGGCTCACGCACTTTCCCCTTGCCTCCAGTGGCATTGGTCTCTACCCTTTATGTGCATTGCACTACATCTGTGTTTGCCAACCCTAGTGACTGTGCAAAAGAAATCTTTTTTTTTTTTTTTTTTTTTGATTGCCTTGTCCTTTATTATTGCTTTGCCTTTGTTGTTACTCTACCATCAGGGAACTTGAATATGATACATTGGCTGTCAGCCTCCGAAAGTAATAAAATGTTGCTCTTACAAATCTCTTCCCGCCATTCATCACCAGTGATCTCTTCCTACCTTGAAACCTTTGGTTTTATTGCTCCCCTTTGTTTCCTGCCATTGGGCCAATCCCTGCTCTGCTGGTGCCAGTTTTTCTCTTGCTCCTCAGACCCAACCTCAGAGGCCATTGCCATCTCGGGCCCTGATATGTGAGTCACAAGGTTATTACTTTACTCAGCTCCTGCCTGCTTTCCAGCAGAGACCCTCACTGAGGTGCAATATCTTGCTTGCAATTTCCTCGTGTCCCCACCAGTCTTTATCTTGATGGCCAAGTCCAGGCAATAACTACCCTGTCTCCTTTATCTCGATCCAGAGCTGTCTGCCTGATGAGCTGAGCTCTCATGCACATGCTATCTGAGTCCTCCATCTTCATCCCTTGTAGAATTGCTTTGCTTTCTGCTCAGTGCCCTGTTCATGTTCAGATTCTCTCTGATAGGATTTTTGGAATTTTGTTTTTGTACACTTCAAAGTCTGATGAACCAGAACAGAACTGTTTGGCTATTTACCTATCAATGGGGATGATGAGAAATGATGGAGAAATTCCATTGCTTGCTTTCACACAGCCTCCTCTCTGATTTGATTGTCAGAAGTTATGCTTGATGCTTTTGTTTTTGTACACCTGAAATCTCCAAGGGGTCCCAACCTGCCTTTTTCTATGTACTCCTTTCAATCTGAAGCCAGCTCTAGGGTCTCAAGAGCTGAGTACCAGACAATATCTGTGAAGTAATTGTATCATGTCAGAACGCAAAATTCCAGTTCTATCTTCCTGTCCCCATGAGGGTGTTCTGACACAGACTGGAACTTTCCATTTGTCTAAATCAAATTGAAGTCATGGTAAATTTCAGCAGCCCCCAAATGCTCTCTCTCCTTCCTGAATCTTGGTGTGCTGGGGCGCAGGGTGCCCTTCTGTGTACCAGTAACTCTCAGGAGCAGGATTGTGCTTGCATGTTCAAACTGACTCTGTAAAGAACACACTCTCCATACAAGGAGTTTCTGTTTCCAGGACTCCCCGGAGGTCATCTTACTCTGTTTCAGTCTCCTTGGCTTGATTGCAGGAGTGACCCTGGAGTGCAGAGGGGATTCGTGGAATTAAAATGACACCGGGAAGCAATCTCCAGGGTTAGGTGTTCTAAAAACCTCAGAGATTGTAGTAACCTCGCAGCTCCGCATGGCCTTCATCAGCAAGGGAAGAGTTTTGCTCTGCAGCTTCTCTTTTGTTCCCCCAAATCAAAAATAGTCTTATTAATTCTGCTTTCTCCGAAACACTAAATACATACATACATAAAACATAAATACATAAATAAAAAGAGAAATAAAAAAATTGCCAGAACGAGAGAGAAAAGAAACCACCTTTCCACACTACAGGCCCCAAGGCAAGGGGGTCCCCTCTACAGGCAAAACAGACCTGATCTACAGTGTCTTTTAAAGCTAATCTTGCCTCAGTTTCTTGAATTTTTCTTCCACTGGTTCTCTCATCTAAGGACCGCTGGAGCTACCTGGCAGGATGGGTGCAGTTAGAGAAATTTTGCCCTAATAAAGCTTAACTTGGAGTGATTAGATGTGGAGAACACACACACAGAGTCCAGGCTTAAAATTCTAAAAGCAATATGAAGTGATGCTAGGTCCACCAGATACTAGCTGTACAATTTGGAGCAAGTCACTCAACCTCTCTGATTCTGTTTCCTTGTCTGTGAAATGGGAATAATAACAGTACCTACCTGGTAAGGTTTTATAAGATTTAAATTAAATGATCCACAGTTCTTGGCTCCTGGGTGGCTCAGTCGGCTAAGTGTCCAACTCTTGATTTCAGCTCCGGTCATGATCTCAGGGTTGTGAAATCCAGCCCAGTGAGCCCCAGTGTTAGGCTCCATGCTCAGCAGGGAGTCTGCTTGGAGATTCTCTCCCTCTACCCCTCCCCCCACTCATGTGCATGAGCTCTCTCTCTGTCTCTAAAATAAATTAAAAAATAAATCTTTAAATAATCCACGGTTCAGGGGCGCCTGGGTGGCTCAGTCGTTAAGCGTCTGCCTTTGGCTCAGGTCATGGTCCTAGGGTCCTGGGATCGAGCCCCGCATCGGGCTCCCTGCTCTGGGGGAAGCCTGCTTCTCCCTCTCCCACTCCCCCTGCTTGTGTTCCCTCTCTCGCTGTGTCTCTCTCCCTGTCAAATAAATAAGTAAAATCTTAAATAAATAAATAAATAATCCACAGTTCAGGATGCCTGGGTAGCTCAGTTCGTTAAGCGTCTGCCTTCAGCTCAGGTCATGATCCTGGGGTCCTGGGATAGAGTCCTGCATTGGGCTCCTTGCTCAGCGGGGAGTCTGCTTCTCCCTTGGCCTGCTGCTCCCCCTGCTTTTATGCCCGCTCTCTCTGGCAAATAAATAAAATCTTTAAAAAAAATATTTAAATAATCCACGGTTCTTGGCACATGGTAAATTAGAAAATGCTGCCTATCGCTATAACTACATTACAAAAATATTAGACAATAAAGAAGAGAAACACAGCTCCAACAGAATGGCCACAATGGGAGCAGGGCGGCAGGGAACTGGTAGGGAGCCGAAGCAAGTGACTAATGTTTTCCACCATGGGCCTTTTGGTTCTCTTGAATTTGTAAACAGTGTGCAAGTATTCCTTGCTTTTCATAAATATTAGGAGAGAGCATGTCATGTACAGCATGGCTAATAATACTGAATTGCATATTTGAAAGGGAATAGAGTAAATCTTTAACGTCCTCATATGAAAATATTTTTGTAACTGAAAAAAGAGAACAGAGACCATTTAAGACACGCAACTGTAGACTTAGACTATGAAAATTACCCTGGGCGGAATGGTGGTGAGCGGGTCGTGTAGAACAGCATCAGAAAAGAAGGGACCCTGGTTTGGAGTCCTCTGCAATACTCTCGGTGGGAAGGACGGACCTGGAAGCTACAGCATTTTAAGCTCTTCTTGTCTGATGTGTGATGCGAGTTACACCTCCTCACTTCTCTTTCAGTCTGAACCCTAGTGCTCTCCCCGCAACCCCCCTGCCCCCGCCCTCCTGCCAGCCATCCTGCTCTCTCAAACAACGTTTGTGGGAGTCACAAGGGGACCCTGACCTGTAGTCCCCCGAGGGGGAGGAGCTTCCTGGGATGCTGGGACCCAGTTGCACATCTGCCAGAACCTGAAATCCAGCCTAGGTTCATTCTTTGTACAAACGCGTGTTACATGTCTGCCACCTTACCCGCCTCAGGGAGGGCCAGTGCCTATAATCTAATTTCTGGATGCCTATGCTGGAAGCCGGCGCCTTCTGGTCATTTTTGTAGAGTTTTTGCCAGTTACCCGTAGTCGCTCTTAATCAAATTCTTCCCTCCTTTGAATTCCTACATTCCTTTCTTGCCTGTGCTGTTGACATTGGCTGTGGTGATGGAATTTTCCAGTTTCATAGAAACTGTAGCAATTTTAAGGTTATGGCTGCTCAGTAAACTCTTTGTTTCTATTAAAGCCTGAGCCCCGGAGCTCTGGATGAAACAAACATTTTATAGGATGTAAGGTTTCTCTCTGAGTAGACACCGCTGGTCAAAGCAGATTACCACTGGCATCAGTTAGTTAGCTGGAAAAGTCCTCCGTATTGCCGATTGATTTGGGTTGTTCTGACTTAGGTTGCTCATTTTGTAAAAAACCGTAAGCAACTAAGGACAGCAGAAGGAGACCCTCGGGGGTGGGGATAAATAATAGTGCAAGATGACAATTTAAAGCAGTGAGACATTGGTAAGTGAGAGGAGCAGGTTACGAATCACTAAGTAAGTACAGGATGACCCCATTGTTCTAAATATGTATGCATGTGCGCACATGTGTGCGCATGCATACACAACTAGGAACATTTAACAGTGATTCTCTGAGACTGAGAGATTTATGAAAGATTTGTACTTTCTTAATTTTTGCTTGCCTGGTTTTTCCAATTTTTTTTTTCAAACGAACATGTGTTATTTTGTAATAATAAGAAAAACAAGTTATTTAAAAACATAAATAAAAACAGCAAGATCCTGGGCAAACACCATGTGTTTTGTCTGAATTCCAAATACCCCTACATGAAGGGCCAAGGTCTGGCTTGGCTGGTGGGGGGCCCAAAGAGCTGTGGGTGGTAGAGCGGATGCTTCTCCTAGGTGGCAGCAGGGGGATGTTCAAACTGAGGAGCCAACACATTCACACCCCTTTCAAGAAACCAAGTCCACAGCCATCAGATGGGTGCCTAGAGAGCTGACAAAACAAGAGACATAGGCATATGTTAAAGCTGCACTCAGAGGCAGAAATGCAGGCACATTTGTTCGTTCATTTACCCATTGAGCACTCACTTTGGGCCAGTACTGTGCTGGGAATCATGGAGTCGGGAGCAAGGGCAACTAGGGAGGACCCAGACAAGGACCTGCTGTTCAGGGCTTGCTGGCAGGACTGAGATGTGGGTCAGGCAGCATGGCTTCAAGATCCCTAAGAAGAGCTGTCATGCCGGGATCAGACTGGGGGCCAGAGGAACAGCTCTGCTGCAAGACAGAACTCTGGAACAGCAAGATGGAAGAGAAGCAGAGGGCAAGGTGTGTGGGAAGGGACTCAGAGCTTCCATGATCTCAAAATATGCCACGCTGTCCGTATGTCCCTGTGTTCACCAATCTGGAAGCTCTCCAAACCCCATCCTTTTGGGATTTTAGGGAGGTTTCATTACACAGGCATTAATTGATTAAATAATTGGCCAGTGGTGATAGAACTCAATCTCCAGCTCCTCTCTCCTCCCCAGAGGTAGGGCAGGAGGGAAGGCTAGGACCGAAAATTCCAACTCTCTGACACTGTGGTTTGCTGCCCTGGCAGCCAGCCCCCAGCCAAAGGTGACCTAGGAGCTTTCCAAAAATCACCTCACTAACATAACAAAAGATTGCTATCATCGGTTAGGAAATTCCAAGGGTTTTAGGAACTCTGTACCAGGGACAGGGAAGAAGACCAAATATATATTTCTTATTATGAACCACAATATCACAGCAAGGAACATGGTTTTGTGGCCTGTAGTCCAATACTCGTTCCATTATACTATCTCAAACTTGTTTGTTCTTTCACGCATTTATTTGTCCAACAAACACCTACTCTGTGGGAGGCACCATGCTAAGCGTTGGGAATTTAGACACAAAGTCATTCACTCTTTCAACCATCCCACTTTGGGCTTATCACTAGCCTATTGTAGACGTATTCAGAAAATCAGGTACTGGCCCCCATAATTACACTCCAGTCTCTGACCTAGATCAGTGATTCTCAATCTTGAATCCATTTAGAATTGCCTGGGGAGCTTTTTAAAAATACCAGGGCCCAGACCCCATCCCAAACCAATACAATTATAATCTCTGCTGTTTTAAAAGCTCCCCCGGGGCGGGGCGGGGGATGGGGGAAGGGAGAGGTTCTAATGTGTAGCCAAAGTTGAGAACCGTGCTTCTTGAGAGTGAGGGCAAAGCATGATCATCTCAGCTTCCTTGGGGGGGAAGCAACAGAAGCTGCCAAGCACCAAATTCTAACAGGACTGTTCCGAATGCTAGTCTTCAGCTACCTGAGCTCAGAGCTTCCTCTTCTGTCATCAGACGCTCTCGGAGGGGTGCACATTGAGTTGAGTGTAGAGAGTCATGACTCTACAAGGATGGGCCAGGATAGCCGGGGTTCTGGGCAGCAACCAGAGACCTGGAGCATGGCCTCAGCCTTACGCTGCAGAGAACTTGCTCTGAGTAAAGGGCTTTGCTTGGCTCTCTGTCACCATTACTATTTGCAGGGTTTTTATGCTGCAGGCAGAGGTGGATGGGTAGGAGAGGGAACTGAGAAGAACTAGACAGGGCATACGGATTATCTTATTCACGCTCAGGCTTCAACTGGCTAGGAAATTGACTCTGAGAGAGGGGAAATGACTTGAAACAATTAGAGCCAATGCAAAACAGGACATGATTCAGTGCCAAAACATGGCTGCCGGCCAGAACTGCCTACTCTCAGTGCTTTTGAGGAGTAATGGTTCACCGTGGGTCGCAGTGTACTAGCACTTTCTTTCTGGGTTGATTGGCATTCACATTTTTGTCTCCCCAGAGGCATTTAGCTGGAACAAATTCATAAGCTAAATTAGATAAAGGCAGAGAGAAGAAAAAGAAGGGAAGAGAAAGCAACTTCTATCTGCTAAGCATCTCTTTGCAACAGCTCCACAGCCAAAAACTACTTATTACTCTCATGTAACAGATGGGGAAACTGAGGCTCAAAGAAGTTAAACTCATTTGCCTCAAATCGTAGGGTTGACAAGTGGCAGCGGAACTCAGTCACCGTGTCTGGCTCTCTACTGTATTTATCAAGTTGAAACCAGGACTATCTGTATTAAATGCATTGCATGTTAGTAGCTTGCCTGCTGGTCTGTGAACTGGACAGTGCTTCCCCGTGGTAAACTGAGGACTGCAGATCTCCTATTCCCTCCCCTCTTCTCTTTCCCATCACTCTTTTCATTTATTTATTCCTATTTCCCTACATTGATGGATATGACCAACATAAGGTGAATATGATCATCTGACATGCACGGCCTTGGGTGGAAATGGTAGATACAGAGATTAAGGAAATGGATCCAAGGTGAAATCTACAACCTGAATCTGAAGCCCATGACAGGTGCCATCAAGGATGGGGCAGCCTGGGGTATATAGTGTTCCATGAAGAATTCCGGGGGAAAATGGAAACATAGGTCCTTTTTTTCAAAAACGGTTTCATTTATCTAGGAATTGAGGATACTGTGTCCTAAACACATAAATACATAACTGATGGAAAGTTGGATACATTTTCTTCTTTTGAGGAAACCTTGGAAACAGGTTTGGGTATCTTGACTGTGGTGTTTCATCCCCATGGACCAAGCATGGAGGACTTTTTGATCTTGGCACAGCAAGCATTATTCATGCCATTGTTTGTTTATAACACAGGCACCTTCTACATGCTTGCTGCCTCTTATTTGTTCATGGGAATTCTCTCTCATTACCAGGCAACAAAAAGAACCAGGCTACATTTCTGAGAGACTCAAATAACACACTACATCTGGATCCTGGGCATTGGTTTGCATGTTAGAGTCTGGGGCATTTGTGGCTGAGAGTCCCTGAAGATAAGGCCTATTTACCATCCTGTTGGCTCCATTTGACTTTTTTTTTCTCAGATGCCTTTCTCTCTCTCATAAAGAAAACGTCAACTTTCAGGTTCTTTGACATAGAACATGGCCCAGGATACTTAGAAACTCTGACCAGTCAGTAAGCCTAAACGGAGAAAGGGAAGGAAGTGACCATTTATCGAGCAAGTACCATGTACTCATAGCCCTAAAGGGCAAACATTATCGTACCAGACATACAGAAGAGAGGATAAAGGAAGTGATGCTCTATCACAGGCACGGGGTTTGACATCAGATGGACTGGGGATGCATCTTGGCTACATGACTGTCTAGCTCCTACACTTAGCCAAAGCCTCTGAGGTTTGCTTTTTTTTTTTTTCCACATTTAATTTTTAAATAGCTTTATTGAGGGATAATGGACGGAGAACATACTGCACATACTTTTTTAAAGCATACAATTTGAGAAGTTTTAACATATGTGTACACCCATGAAACCATCACCCAATCATGATGATCACAAACATCACCCCCAAAAGTTTTCTCCTGCTCCTTTGTAGGCCCTCTCTTCTGTTCCTCTCTACCCCTGTCCCCAGCAACCCCTGAATTGCGTTCTGCCTGAGTGGGGGAGGCAGAAATAACGGCCCCATAAAAGACAAAGATGCCCAGGTCCTAAACCCCTAAGTGTGAATATGTTACCTTATATGGTGAAGGGACTTTGCAGGTGAGGTCTTCCCGGGCCCAGTGTAATCACAAGTGTCCTTATAAGGGAAAAAGGGAGGGAGGAGGGGGGTCAGGTCAAAGAAGGTGAAGTGATGAAGGAAGCAGGGTTGGAGTCAGTGAGAGATTTGAAGATGCTTCACTGCTGGCCTTGAAGAAGGAGGAAGCAGCCTCAAGCCAAGGAGTGCAAGTGACTGTTAGAAGCTGGAAATGGTAAGGAGATGGATTCTCCCCTAGACATTCCAGAATGATGCAGTCCTTGCAGCATGCAGGAATGCTGACACTATGATTTCAGCTCAGTGAAATTCAGTGTGATAGGCTGAATAATTGCCCTCAAAACTATACAGTTCTAATTTCTGTAACCTATGAATAGTGCCTTAGATAGCAAAAGGGTTTTTGCAATTATAATTAAATTACAAATTTTGACATGGGAGGATTATCCAGGATTATTTGGGTGGGCCTTAAATGTAATCACAAGTGTTCTTAAAAGAGGGAGGCAGGGGTGAAGGGGAGTGGGGGTACAGGCTTCCAGTTATGGAATGCATAAGTCATGGCAACGAGAGGCAAGCACAGGGAATATAGTCAATGTAAAAGCGTTATATGGTGATAGACGGCAGCTACGCTGGTGGTGAGCACAGAATATCGTATAGACTTGTGGAATCACCATGTTGTAGCTGACTAATGTAACATTGTGTGTCAATTACACTTCGATTAAAAAGAAGAAAAGTAAAAGGGAGGCAGAGGGACATTTTACTATGTTTCCATAGTAATAGGAGAAGGTGATGAGATGTGGAGAGCAGAGATCAGTGAATGATATGTTTGAAGATAGAAGACAGGGCCACACACCCAATAGTGCTGATGGCCGCTTGAAGCTGAAACAGGCAGGGAAGTGGGCTCTCCCTTCAGAGCCTCCAGGAGGGACCAGCACTGCCAACACCTTGACATTAGCCCAGTGAAACTGATTTTGGACTTCTGACCTCTACACCTGTACGAGAATAAATCCCTGCTGTTTTAAGCCACCACGTGAGTGATAATTTGTTGCAGCAGCAGTAGGAAACTTATACACTGAGTCTCATTTTTACATCTGTAAAATGAGAACAATATATCATTTCTGGGGTTATAGTAAAATTAAATAATTTAGTTTGTAGCAGATGGTGTTCTTTTCCTATAATGCCCCTTGTGTCTTTTTCCTCAATGCTGAAAGCATGTGGTCCTTGACCTACCTTAAATTATACTTCCCAGCAGTGGCAACATTAGCAGGGAAAGATGGATCTGTCTTGTAGGAGCTGTGGTGGGAAGACCATGGGGAATATGTGTCTATTCTAGGGAAGGACAGTAAGACATGACCAATTGCAGTCCAGGAACAATAACCCTACAGAGCTGGTCCCTGGATAGAAAGGACAATAGGTAAGAAACCACCAAGGGGAGTAGATTATGGAGAAGGGTTTTGTTTCTCTCAGGTAAATGAATAAATAACGTCTTAAAAAAACTCATTAAAAATGTACCTTTTATTATTATTCAGGTAAGGTGAGATCAACACATAGGACTGCCATTGAAAAAAACTGTTATTCATAGTTCCCAAGAGGAGGAGACACTGCCCAGCCCAGAGGCCATATGGGAAAGCACCAGGTTCAGTCAGGAGGTGAAGCAGTGGGAAGAAAACATGGGCAAAGGCTTTACTGTGGTTTCCATGGGAAGGGACAGGTAAGGCAGAGTAAGCAGGTTTAGGATTGGTTAGTTTGAGTAACTGGAGCAGGCTCTGGGGTAGAGGGGATGTCC
This sequence comes from Zalophus californianus, assembly GCF_009762305.2. Taxonomy (NCBI): domain Eukaryota; kingdom Metazoa; phylum Chordata; class Mammalia; order Carnivora; family Otariidae; genus Zalophus; species Zalophus californianus. The sequence goes on from NC_045602.1 coordinate 25,178,242, forward strand.
CAAGTTGTCTGGTACTGGTCCTTGGGGTGATTAGGGCAGGGAAATTAGCCTGGAATAGAAGAACCAGAGAGAAGCGGGGCGGGGTGTGTGTGTGTGTGTGTGTGTGTGTGTGTGTGTGTGTGTGTGTGCTCTGGATTGGTTAGTGTACATATGAAAGGTAGGCTCCCAGGCAAATTTTTTGCTTTCTCTAGGAATGAGGCCCCAGATACCAGAGCAGCAAGAATAAGAAATTAAGAAAATATAGTTAGTACAGTTTTCTGGATGGCCATTCCAGACAGATTATGTAGATGTCAGGGTGATTCAATGAAGGTTATAAATAGATGCTGAAGGAATTGGAGTTGGGCCTTAAAGTTCATTACCATTTAGAGAAACAGTGGGGAAGAGGTAACAGACATTTCTTATTGCGAGACAGCATAAGTGACTTCTCAGAGAGGGACAATTGGGCTGAGGGATTCACTGGCAGCATAGGATGTGATAAACAGTGTTGGTTGGTTACTAAATTTCTATTCCCAACTCTCCTTTCTTTTGCCACCTCCCCCTATAGATTCTGGAAAGTCAGATGCTTGCTTTCCCACACTTCTTTTACAGATAGAGGTGGCCATGTGACTAAGTTCTGGCCAATGGGACAATCAGGGACATTTGTGGGGAAGTTTCTGGAGAGGATTTTTCTTCCTGGTTAAAAAGATAAAGTCTCATAAGGAGAACACCTTTTACTCTGTTTACTATTTCCTGCCTTTGATGACTGGAGTTGTGGCAACCATTTTGTGGCTATGAGGCAACAAGTGTGAACATTTAAAACCAACATGCTAAGGAAGGCAAAGGAGAAGGATGGTAAGAACCAGGGTCCTTGCTGTCCTCCTTGAGTTATAAAACCAATTCTAAGACTGCCTACATCTGTCCTTTGAGTAATTAATAATAAATACCCATGTGGTTTAAGCCATTGTAAATTGAGTTTGCTGTTACTTATAGCTGAAAGCATTTCTTACTGATACCAGAAGGTTTGTGTTAAAAAGCAGGAGGACAAATGTTTATGTTTGTTAGATGAGTGATTCATCACCAGCGTTCTAAATTTACTTTCTGGCATTTTAATCTTTTTAGCCCAAGTGAAATTTTCGTCCATTGATGTATCACATAGGATATTGGCAAGAAACAAATGGAATGTTCAGAAGGGATGATTGGAAGGAGTTAAAGGCATTACTATAAAGGTGGAATTAAGGGAGATTAATAGAGGATGATGAAGCACCCCAGGGCTAGCTTTGATAAATTAGGCAGGCCACACATCCTTAAGGGATAGGGGGAGGGAATGGGTGCCAGGACTTAGGGAGAGCTGAGCTGTAGGAGAGGAGCTATGGCCTTAGGTGGAGTATAAAGCCATTGTCAACCCACAGCCCCACAGGGAGGGAGCCCAGGGAACCAAAGGCTTGATCTTTTTCTCAGTCCACCCTGCAGAATCCTGTCGGTGCCTCCCATTAGCTGAACTCCACCAGAGACAAAGGGCCATGGAGCCAGGAGATGCAAGCAGGACAAGTCAGCAAAAAGTGTATGTGTGTGCGGTAGGGGGATACACACACACACACACACACACACACACACACACACACACACACACCCCTTTTAGAGCTAGAGGAGCAAAAAGAGAACAATTAGAATTAGATTCCACCACTGGTTTGTGTTACCACCAACGTATCACATCTTCCTAGCCACTCATTCCAGCACTGAGACTCCTGAACTCCCTAAGACACAGTGCCTTCTCAGGACGTCAGAACCTTTGCTTTCAAATACCTTTTGAATTCCAGAATATCGCCAGGTAACTAAGAGTATGCTAAGTCTCAGTCACAGTGATTTTTGCAAACGGGGAAACCGAGCTGTAGGAAATGGGTAGCTCTCAGCCTCCTGCTGGGTACTGTGGCCTCTGCCCGCATTGGGCTGTGTGTTCCTTCCACTTGTTACCACTGAGGAGAGTTATTCCAGTTTTACTGGCTGAGGCTTCCTTGCCTCTTTATGAGATCTGTGACTGAGTACATATTCTACCTCATTACTATCCCATTTTGAAGTGGAGGAAGTAATTACGTGGGCATAGAGAGTACCCCCAAAATAAAAGTACAATAAGAATGAGGACTTGGGATTTCCTGGTTGTCATAGTGTTTCCCTGAGCATTGCAGAGAGTGCCCTATTAAATGTGACTATCAAATCAATGGCTCATGAGCTGGAGTAATTCATCAGCTGTGATACTGCGGTGTAGGCTTCGGGAAGGATTCCGAAACTTGGGGAAAACTAACCTTCAGGGCAGTACAGCAACTTCATAGCATGTCCTAATCTTCTAGGCACATTAAAGGGGCTTTTAGTTTTTCCCTTCCCAAATTAAAATGGTAATACATGCATCTGGTTAAAATTCAGACAGTACAAAAGGCAATACATTGATGTGTCAGTTCAATGGTGTTCAAGTCTTCTTCCCGGAGGCAACTACTGCGATGGGTTCCCTGATATTCTAGACATGTGTGATCATATGTGTATACTTTTAGAAAGCTACCACTGGGGGGTCTGGGTGGCTCAGTCAGTTGAGTATTGACTCTTGATCTCAGGGTTGTGAGTTCAAGCCCCACATTGGGCTCCACACTGAGCATGAAGCCTATATAAAATAAAATAAATAAAATAATAAAAGGCTAACACTGACTTAGCTTTTATGTTGTATCTGTAGTGAATTCTGTTGGTGCCCATCCCAGATGAGTCACCCATCCCCCTGCTGCTGTGGGCATTGATTCCTAATGGCTCACAGCTTCCCTGTTTCTGCAAGGATTCCTCTCGGCCAAGTAGGAGCTGCCTTGCCCAGCTGGTTATGCACCCCCCACCCTCAGGCAGCCTGCAGTCAATCACTGACTGATATAGGAATACAAGTGGCTAGCCCCCTTGCCTCAAGGTTGAATAAACTTGTGGTATAATTTATGCTCCAGAGTACCACACACACACATACAAAAAGGCAACTATTTGAAGTGATAGATGTATCAACTAACCTTATTGTGGTAAGCATTTCATAACATATGTGTATATCAGATCATCATGTACATCCTAAATTTACACAACATTACATGTCAATTATGTATCAGTGAAACTGGGGAAAAGAGGAAACTTGAGATTTAGGGTTGGGATATCTGAGTAGACACACATGAGAACCTTGAACCCTCAGATTCCCTGAACTATCTATACCTGCAGAAGTGGGCCTCTCGGCCTTTTGGAACGTAGAAGCTCATCTCACTTAAAATGGGTCAAATCTCACCCTGATCTGATGGGGGAGGTTTTGGGACTATAAAGGAGAGAAAAGATTATATGCCACAGGGGCTGCAGGACCTAGCTAATGATAGGGGGGATTATGCCTAGGTGTGGGATCCTGGCTGTATTGGATTAAGGGAGGTGGAATATAAAGCTGGTTTAGGGGAATTTGCTGATAAGAGGCACATTCCCATGACAGTATTTAATATGGTGGCAAGAGCTCTTGGAACAAGTTCTAATACACTGCTGGGCTGATTCTTGTAAACTGGGGAAAGTAACGACTACATTAAATAAAGTAGAGATGCCAGAACTATCATGGCAGAAGGCAGACATAGGAATCAAAAAGCTTTGAGAAGTAAGTGTGCTAAAATACATTGACCAAATAAGATCAGAAAACCTTTCAACTATGTTCTTCAGGAGGGCCTGGATGGCTATTAAGGTCAAATGCTTATGCTTGAGGTCAAATAGCAAATGCTCCAGAGGGGGCACCAGCATCATTGAGAAGCTCAGTGGTATTTGAATTCTGTAGACCAGGGCTGATGGTGGAAGATGCTGTAATAGAATAGGATCCCCCAGTACAATGGAGATAACAGGATCCTAGAATAGCAGAGACCCCTGTGGCAGCCAGGGAGACTGAGCTGATCTATGGAGATGAATAAGAGAACACAGTATTTCTTTTTTTTTCTTAAAGATTTTATTTATTTATTTGACAGACAGACAGAGAGCACAAGCAGGGGGCGGGGCAGCAGGGGAAGAGGGAGAAGCAGGCTCTCCGCTGAGCAGGGAGCCCAATGTGGGGCTCAGTCCCAGGACCCTGGGATCATGACCTGAGCTGAAGGCAGATGCTTAACCGCTGACCCATCCAGGTGTCCCAAGAACACAGTATTTCTAAGGACAAGAAGTAGATGAGTAGCAAGAAAGGGTACTGCTTAATATATAATCAGAAAAGATTAAGAAAGCATGAGTGGATGGCTGGAGTCAATCTCACTGCAATGACAAGTCACGATCTCTTGTCTGGTTTCAAGAACTAAGCCTGTTCTCAGACCTAGAGCACATGGACTGAAGGGGAGGCTGGGTGTCCATGAGAAAGGACCTAGAACAGCACAGCAAGTATATTCACATGTCTTCAGTCCTTCTCCAAAGTGATTTATGCTTATTCCCTGGATAACCACTGACTGGGGAAAGAGGAATACCCTGAACTTTTGAGAGATGTTGGATTCAGGGTCCAAGTTGATGGGTATACCTAGGGGTCCAAAGCACCATCATGGGCCCCCCATTAAAGTCGGGGCATATTGGAGTCAGATAATAAATGAAGTCTTTTCTCAGGTCTGTCTCACAGTGGGTCCACTGGGTCCACTTACCAACCTGGTGATCATTTCCCTGATTTCTGAATGTATAATTGGAATGGACATATTTAGCAGCTGACAGAACCCTCATATTGGTTTTTAACCCATAGCGTAGGAGCTACTGTAGCAGGAAAAGCCAAACAAAGCCCCTGGTACTGCTCCCCATCCCAGAAAAAAGAAAATAAACAAAAACGGTATCACATTCAGGGGAAAATGACATTCATATGAGACAGACAATATTACGCTTTTTTAAAAAAGGTTTTATTTATTTATTTGACGGGGGGGCAAGGGAGAGGGAGAAGCAGACTCCCCACTGAGCAGGGAGCCTGGCCGAGCAGGGAGCCTGGCACAGGGCTCCATCCCAGGATCATGACCTGAGCCAAAGCCAGATGCTCAACCGACTGAGCCCCCCAGGCGTCCCTAATATTACACTTTTATTATCTTGCTCTAGAGCTCTGTTCATTTTCCTGTTTTCTGTCATATTGTATTCCAAAGAGACCTGGTCCATCTGGCCATTCTACATACTACCTCATTGTTCTAGCATATGGAAATATTGTGCTAGTCAAATCTGATGAGCCGAAATGCAAATATTTTGGATGCCTTGTTGAGGCGCATACATTCAAGAGAGTGGATAAACCCCAGAAAAATCAGAAGCCTGCTATATTGATGAAAAATTTAAATAACAGTTATTATTTTAAAAAACCATTTTTTGACATAACTTTAGACTTATAGGACAGATGCAAAGGGAGAACTGAAACTTCTCTATGCCTTTAACCCAGCTTGTCCTCACATTAATATCTTACATCAGTGTAGAACATATATAAAAACAAAAAAAAATAATTTTGACACAACACTATTATCTGAAGTATAGACCTTATCTGGATAGTGAAGTGGTCCACTGGTCTGGGGCACCTCAGGACATTTCCTCCAAAGTCAAGGACAACTTACTGCACCTTGTATCTTCTGCCACTAAGAAAGAAGCATAACACTTGGTAGACCTCTTCAGATTGTGGAAGGTGGCTCGTTTTAAGTAGGGCTCAGATCAAGAAAGGATGCCGCAGAATGTCCAGCCCATGGTACAAGCAGCCCCATCACTTGGTCCATACCGCCTGACACATCTCATGAAATCAGAGGCATCTGCTGTAGGGTTAAGACCATGTGGAGCCTCTGGCAAGTCCCAAAACTGGAGTCACAGTGCAGCAACCCCCTAGGGTTCTAGAGCATGGCCATGCCAACTACGGGAGAGAGCCACGTGTATTTATTTATTTTTTATTTTATTTAATTAATTTATTTTTAAAAAGATTTTATTTATTTATTTGACAGAGAGAGACACAGCGAGAGGGGGAACACAAGCAGGGGGAGTGGGAGAGGGAGAAGCAGGCTTCCCGCGGAGCAGGGAGCCCGATGTGGGGCTCGATCTCAGGACCCTGGGATCATGACCAGAGCCAAAGGTGGACACTTCAATGACTGAGCCACGTATATTTAGAAAGCGTCTCCTGGCATGCTACTGAGCCCTGACTATCTGAGCATCTGACCATGGGGCAAATGACTGTAACTCCAACTGTCCATTATGAATTGGGCAATATCAGATCCACCAGCTCTTAAGTGGGGGCCTAGCAGCAGTCTTTTAAAATGGAAACAGGAAACAGTACATCCAAAATTGAATATGAGCAGGCCCAGAGGACACACGTGAGCTGCATGAACAGATGGCCCAGATCCTCATTTCTCCTACTAATGTTGGACCACGGCCTCTTCCTTCATCCCTGGGAAGTTCCCTTGACTAGATAACAGAGGAGGAAAACCCTGAGTGATTGAAGGCTGATAGGCTTGGTCTGCGGATGCAAGAGGAAAACGGACTGTTATTTCCCTGCAGACCTACTCCGGGTGAGAGTAATCTTCCCAATGGGCACAGTTGAGGCCCGTGTTCCTAGTCATTTATGTTGTGGGGGAGAGAACTGGCTCAAGAGGATGTACAGGGACAAAGGCAGTAGCAAACAGCTTAGCTGGCTGGTCAGGGGCCTGGAAGGAGCAAGCTTGAAAGACTGGGGTGGACCCCTAAGGTAGTCAGGGCAAATTGTGAGGACCTTTGAATCATATGCTAATGATCCCCAAAGAATGTTCAGTACAGGTGGAAAGAAGAGTTAGAAACAAGGGTGTCAGTGTCGGAGAGACCTGGGCTCCAATCCTGAACTCTACCCCCACTGGCTGTGAGCCCCTGGGCAAGGGGCTTAACCCTCCTGAGTTTCATCATACCCACCCATCAAAAGGATGTTTTTGTTACAGGATTTCTTTTCCTTCAGCGCCCTCATTTCTTGGTCACACCGCATCGGAGAATAAAGAGGTAGACCAGACAGTGGTGGGCAGCAAAGCAAGGTTTATTGGGTGATAGTAAAGCAAGGTTTATTGAGTGATTGTACAAAGATCCCAAAGAGGGAGGGGACCCGAGAGGGTTTCTGATTTGGTGTTTAGATCTAGGGGTTTTTATGGGCTTGTTGGCAGGCTGTTTTAATCTGATTAACGCTCCCTGTGCCTGTCACCCAATTAGGTTTTTGTCATCTACCTATCATGGGGGAAAGGGTGGAAGGCTCCTTCCAGGTGGTGTAAAATCCTTTTAAGGGTGGTTTCCTCTTAGGGTGGGGGGCTTGTCCCTGCCTGCCTTTCTTCCAACTATCCTTCATCATTTTGAGAATTAAATGATGTGCATGAAGGGCATGCTGAGAATACTCAATAAGAGGCGATAATTGCTACGATTTCATTCAATATGCTCAACAATCCTAAGAAATAAGCACCAATAGCCAAGTTTATCAGGTAAGAAAACGGCCCAAGGAATTTAAGTGACTTAACCAAATTTTCAGTTTACCAAGTGTCAGAAATGGAATTTAAATTAAGATTTCTTGGGGTGCCTGGGTGGCTCAGCCAGCTAAGCCTCTGCCTTCGGCTCAGGTCATGATCTCAGGGTCCTGGGATCAAGCCCAGGGCTCCCTGCTCAGCAGGGAGCCTGCTTCTCCCTCTGCCTGCTGCTCCCCCTGCTTGTTCCCTCTCTCTCTCTGACAAATAAATAAAATAAAATCTTTAAAAAAAATGAAAAAAAAATTTAAGATTTCTTTGGCTTCCAAGCCCATGGATGGCTTTAACACTCTGCACTGGAGGAATTGCACGTAGAAGTGAGATACAAGACAAGAGCTTGCTATTGGATGAATTCTCTCTTTCCTTTATGACAATTCTAAAGTGAAAGATTATTCTCCCTATTTTACAGATGAACTCCCCTGTGGTCAGAGACATTGCACGACCCGACTAAGGCCATGTAACTTGTAAAGGGAAGAAGCCGGTATTTGAGCTTTCTCTGTACTACTTACATGTTCTTTTACTGGGAGCAGGATTGGTGATAAGATTCATTTTAGGAAAACTCCACGGGGAGAAACTAAGAAAACTGTAATTTCATCAGGGCTTGGAGTTCAAGAACGGTTTTAGCCTAGTGGACCTCCTTCCTAGTGCAAAAGACCTTCTTTACCAAGACTAATAAGTTATTAATAGGGCTATAGCCCGAAGTAGAACAGAAGTGTCCTCTATACAATTTGAACTCTCTTCTTCCTTAGTATTTACCTAGCTTGTAAAGTTTATGATCAGTGATGCCCAACTGTATTAAAAGTTCATGTGTTTTAAGCAGTGAGTTAAGTGCACAGTACAAGAATGGTCAGTGTGGAAAGTTCTGGCAGATATACACTTCAGGAGGTCACTGTATGCTGTGGGAGTCTGCTTATTGGAAGGGGGGGGCTAGCAAATTAGAACCAGAGCAGGGGGATTGTGGGAATCCCAAGTTAATAGTTGGATGGTCAGAGGTACTGGAGGCCCCAACTTTTGATTGGTGTCTGAACTGGGGAGCAGTCTTGTGGGACTGAGCCCTTATAACCTTTGGGGTCTGCATTAACCCCGAGGAGTTAGTATTGAATTGAGTTATACTGGAGGACACCCCGTTGGTGTCCACAGAGCATTGGAGAGTTGGTTGGTGTGGAAAACTCACAAATGTGGTGGGTGTCAGAAGTATTTTGGGTAAAAAAGAGTGAATACCCTCAGATTCCACAGTTTCTATCCTTTCCGTTAGGTCCCACCTTCACCCCCAAGAAAGGCCAAAGGCTAGAAGGTGAAATAGTGAGAAAAAAAACCCCCAAAAACCCAGATGATTCATTCAAGTCAGTTAATCTTTATGCAACATGGGCTGTATTCAAATACATAGAATTCTGTTCTTCAGTTCTAGGAGTTACAGAGATGCAAAGATAAACTATTTAAATAGTCCCTGCTATCAAAACCCAGCTCTAGGTTCAGGGTTTTTCCCCTGGTCTCTGACACCAAGAAACTTAAAAACTTGTTGGAGTGGGAAAAAAAAAATTGAGATCTTTTATTCTAGCAATCTTGTTTTAAAGATAAAAATGAGGCCTGAGATTATAGAGATAATTGGCAGAGCTGGCTTTTGTATTGGTGTTTCCCTCTGCTGTTTACCATCATTTTCTGCAGCAATTTTAGCACATCTTAAATATTTCAATATTTCTGAACAATATTGGAGAGTTTGTGAAGCTGATTTAGGAAAGGAGTTCAGGCGCTGTGAATTGTGTAAGACTGTTGAATCACAGACCTGTACCTCTGAAACAAATAATACATTATATGTTAAAAAAAAAAAGAAGATAGCAGGAGGGGAAAAATGAAGGGGGGGAATCAGAGGGGGAGATGAACCATGAGAGACTATGGATTCTGAGAAACAAACTGAGGGTTCTAGAGGGGAGGGGGTGGGGGGATGGGTTAGCCTGGTGGTGGGTATTAAAGAGGGCACATACTGAATGGAGCACTGGGTGTTATATGCAAACAATGAATCATGGAACACTACATCAAAAACTAATGATGTAATGTATGGTGATTAACATAACATAATAAAAAAAAAAGAAAGGAGCTCAGGAACTTTTGATTCACAAAGAAATGGGGGTGGTGGATAATTTAATTGTATTGAAGCTATGCATCCCATATCTAGATGTCCATTATTATTACACTGTAAATTTTGTGAGGACAGGAATCTTCTATTTAAAAAAAGAAAAATCACCCCCCCACCATGCCTTGTTGAGTAAACAAATAAAATACATAAACATGCGTGAATGACTTATGAGTGGCTATGTGTGTGACAAGCGGCTATGTTTATTATTTTTAAGATTTTTTATTCTGTGAATCTTTGTTGAAGGCCAATAGAAGGAAGGTGCAGTGTAGGGAATGAAAAGAGGTTTAATCACAGTCCCCACCATTATGGAGCTTTAGACTCTAGTAGGTTAGGGGGGAGATACACCACAGTAGAAAGTGATGAAGAATGTGGGAAACAAAGGCAAAAGAAAAATTGTTAAATTTCCATACTATCTACAGCCTATTGGCAAGTATTTGAAAGAGGCAGAGTGATATTCCTCTAGGGACTCAACTTCCTCGATATTAATACTTTGCTAAGGGCAAAAGGAAATCTTAGCCCTTCCTCCAGGATCCTGTTAAGTCTACTTTAAAAAAATAAAAATGTCCTTAGAAATTTCCTTTTTCTCTAAACCCCCTAAGACACTGTTGGCAATCATCCCCCAAGCATATGGCCCACCCATATATATCTGAAGGGTCTCATGACTAAGGTTTTACTAGATGGTAATAAATGACCTTTTCCTAACAATAGCTAGTCCCCTCAAAGTCCTGGAAACCTTATTTCCAAAATTCTTTAGAGATTTACCCTATCCTTACAACCCCCCCCCCCCCCACCTTGTAGGTATATAGTCACCACCCCTCATGACCCCATTGTAGCTCTTTCTGCCCAGGTCCAGTCCCTGTGTTTTAATAAAATCACCTTTTTGTACCAAAGACATCAAGAATTCTTTCTTGGCAGTCGGCTTGGAACCCTAAGGTCTTTCCTACATCAATGAACACTTTTCACAAGGGGTGTGATGTAAGGGATGTGGGTACTCAGAGGAGGGGAATTTTCTCTAGGAGTGGGGAAATACTGTGCCTGCTAGGGAGAACTTGGTATGCGCATCAGAAACCTGAGTTCTACAACTGGTTCTACTACTGATTTGTCCCGGGACTTCGGGCTATAAATTAGGCTTATAAATTAAATTCCCCAGATTTCTGTTTTCCACTCTGAAAGTCTAAGGGTCGACTGGACGATTAGGTTCCCTGGGACAATGCCCTCCTCGGTTTCTTATTGCTATTGTTTCTCGCCCCTACACCGCCCCGGCCCCACGAGGCCAGACGGGGAACTGAGCCGGGGCCCTTTAAGGGAGCCCTCGACAACGGGCGCCCGGGGTGCCCCGGCTGGGGAGCAGGGGCGGGGCGCCAGGGACCCGGGCTTCCCACGCAGCCGGGGACGCCGCCGCGTCACGGCGCTCGCAGCCAATCAGGATGAAGCCTGCCGGGACGCATTACTAGGGCGACGGGCCGGACGCCTCCCGCTTCGGGATGAATTAGCGGCGGGTTTTGCTCGGAGGTTGTGCCCCCTACGGATTCTCCAGTTCGTCCACGCGACCCCCACGGCGACGCGCGACGTCCTCTGCTGGTCACAGGTGGGAGGCCGGGAACTGTCAGGTGGGGGGTTTAGCGCCGGTAAAATGGCGGCGGCGGCCGGGGGATCCCCGAGTTGGCGGAGGGGGAACAGCCCCACGGACTCTTCCCCCTGAGCCACGGGCCTCCCCTGGCTGCGGCCCTGGTAACGGTCACTTGGCCAGGAATTGGAGGCCCGACGCAGGTGGCGGCGTCGCTGGCTCAGGTTAGGGGAGGCGCGGGGAAGCGATTCCCAGAGGCAGGCGACAGCGTTGGGGGCTGCGGGGCCGCGCGGGCCGGCTCCGCGAGGGAGGAGAGGGCGAGGCGGTTGCGGGGCTTGGCGGGCCAGGTGCCCAGTGGGTGGTATAGATTAGTATCAAGACCTTCCTTCTCCAGACCTGGACGGGTTCGGGAGCTGCCTCGCCCCGAACATAGTTCTGTTTCTGTTAAATCATATGTGCAAAACGTCCCAAAGTGTTCGCCACGTGCGAGACTTGGACTTGGGCTCTCGAGCCCTAATCTGTGTATCCTTCAGGCTCCAGATGCCTGCCCACAGGTGCCAGAGTGGCAGTGCCACGAGAGGAAAGGTAGGCCCCAGCCAGAAGCTGATATCAAGTCTGATCGTTATAGGTCTATCTTAACTTCTACCTGCTCACTGAAGGGAACAAAAGGGTATTCGAGTGCCTTAGAGACGTTTTCCTTCCTTGTACTTAACTTGCTTCAGATGGGTTCCTTGGAATGTTGTCTCTGCCTTCGAAGCTCGTTAATTGTATTCGCGTGCACGTGGCTGTAGATAAGGCTGAGGCTTGGGATTCCGTTTAAGCCTAGGGAAGTAATGAAAAATATGGTGAAGGCCTTTCAGAGATGAAATATTGTCTATTCATGTTGCTTATTTGGGCAAACATATGTCATAAAATATAATTAGTTTTCAAAAAGTCTCTTAATGAAAGTTCTTTTTGCAAAATTGATTTTTGAGAATAAAAGAAAATGATTTTATAAAAGTTATTTTTTAAAAAAGTTTCTGTTGCCACATTGTGTTTTGATGTGACGGATAACATAATATCAAGTGACTTTTTATTTGATAGCAGGCTTGATTTTGTGGAGTGCCTTGTTCTGTCATTGAGAAAGCACAGTAGCACTTTGTATTTCAGTCATCAGTAGTTCCTGTCTTTGGAGTGCTCACTGTGTGTCAGGCATTGTGAAAGTGAGGCATCTCCTACCTTTTAATCAGAGCAAATGGGTTAGTTCATCTGCCCTCACCAGGTGTTTAGGCTGGCTGCTCACCACCAAGAGGAAACAATGGGGGGGAACCCAAAAGACTTTCTTCCAGACTGCTACCTGGAGATTTGGTCAGAATGACCAGGCGCTGGGGTAGGTGGCGTTTCTAGTTTCTACCCTGCCATTTAAAATATGTTAGGGAAATCATATAACCTCTTTGTCAGTATCTTATCTCTGAAATGGGCAAAGCAATTCTTGTCCAAATAATCTCATTGTACTTCTGTGAGGAAGAAAGCCAAGACAGTATATATGAAAGGGTTTACAAAGGTGAAAAATACAGGGATAATAGTTGACATTTCTTACTGTACGGTTACTCAGCCAAGGACGTTGTGTGTGCTGATTTAGTCACCTAGCAACTTGGTGAAGTGAGTACTTTCTCATCTTTTGTTTTATTGATGAGGAAACTGAGGCACCAAATCGAACGACTGTGTTCTTAACCACTGTGCATACCATTTTCCTATATCATACAGATTTGTTATGTGTTAAGGGGGATATATAGGAACACATTTTTCAATGAAGTATTTCGTTTGTGATCCTTTGGTTGTATTATGTAAGTAATAACCATGTTTCATTCCGTTGGCATCCAATAGTGATTTATATGGTGATGACTACAGTTACTTTGGTTAGGTGGTATATTCATTTTACTTTTAATGCCCTTTATTTTAAAAATTATTTCAAAACAAAGAGTTGATTAACTTCTAACAGGACGCACAAATCAATAATTAAGGAAGATTTTAGTTTTTATTAAACTCTCAAAAAAATAACTTGCTGGGTGACTTTTGAAAGAAAACTTATGGTAGGTTCATGGCTTTGATGTATTTTTAGAAAGTATTCAAGTCTGTCTTTATAGAAAAAAAGGATATGAATAAAAGTGGCTAGGACATTCATTCTTTTCTTTTTTAATGCCTTTTTTTTAAAGATTTTATTTATTTATTTGACAGAAAGAGAGAGAGCACAAGTAGGCAGAGAGGCAGGCAGAGGGAGAGGGAGAAGCAGGCTCCCTGCTGAGTAGGGAGCCTGACGTGGGGCTTCCTGGGATCATGACCTAAGCTGAAGGCAGCCACCTAACTGACTGAGCCACCCAGGCGCCCCTCATTCTTTCTTTGAGCCTTTATGGAATTGCCCTGCCAAGTCTTTGGTGTGTAAAGATTAATTCCTGACCTTATCCTCCAGGAAGTCCAGGAAGAAGTCCCAGGTCCAGAAGTTTGTAGACCAATGAATGAGACAAACAAATAAATAATTAACTAGTGCAGTCTGAGAAGGTTTCAGATACAGTTGTGGTGGGTACAGAGAGCTGTGGGAACACATACAAGGGAACAGTTGGTTTTGTTGGGGTGGCCCTAGCCAAGATAGGAAGGGAGCTGACTGCAGGGTAAAGGAGAAAGTGCTTCCAGCCAAAGGAGTTAACAGTGGAGAGTCAGGGCGAGTGAGAGTGTATGGGTGTCCAGGGATGAGACCATAGTTTTGCAGAAGTTGCTGAGAGAGAACACAGGAAAGATTGTGAATTCTCAGCTGAGAGATTGACTTTATCTTGTGGGCAGTGGGACCTGTAGAAAGATCTTAATCAAATCAGTAATACAATCAACTTTATGTTCTGGAGAGAGATGACTAGTGACAGGGTGAAAGAATGTAAGGAGACTAGTTAAGGACAGTGTCCATACTCCAAACAAGAGGTGGTGAGGGAGTGAACCAGGGCATTCACTGGCAGAGCAGAGTTCAGAGTCCACCACACACATTTTGAAAGGAGAATGGAAGATTGATTAAGTGTGAAGAATAATAGGGTGGGAGAGGGGAACACTTGCTAAGCAAGTAAAGAATCAGGTGGTTTTTTTGCTTTGTTTTTTGGGAACAATATGGTTGCAGATTGGAGATATTGTAAATTTAAGAAAAGGATAGAGTAGAAAGTTCTTTGTTACTGGGTTTTGGGAGAATTGTAAACCCTTTGAGGTTATTGGGTCAATAAGATTTAATAGAACCAGGCTTATACCTTCCTGTAGGCTTCTGGTTTCATAGACTCCAGAAAACTCAGTTATATTGTACAAGTCAGCAGGGTCTAGTGAAAAGGTGACTCCACTGGAGCAAAGCCACTCAAAAGGAGTGGGAAGAATCATCTAATGTATGTTGGGGTAAGATGTTAGAATGACAGGTATTAGAGGATTTTTTCATTTATTTTTACATTAGGTTTTTACCATACTCGTACAGAAGTCCATTATAATATGGAAGTAATCAAATGAATTCTCTAGTTGTAAAACTGATCTCCACTCAAACATTCAGAACCCCAGAGTTGTCTAGCATCTGACAACATAACATGAATAAACGCATTCTAAATTGCAAGGTGAAACTGGAAACCTTGCAGAGATGCAGGATTTCATATGTTCAGAGCAAGGATGACAACTGTTCAAACCATAAGCACAAGTCAAAGAACTAGTACTCTAGTACTACTAGAGTAAATTTCTTAAAAAGGACTCTGAAAGCAATGACCGTAACAATGATTGATAAATTTGATGTCAGGGGTCTTCATTAAAATTGAGAACGTCTCTCCATCTAAAGATACCATTAAGAAAATGAATGGCAAAATACAGACTAGAAGAAATTTGCAATTCATATATCTGACCAAGGACTCCTACCCAGAATATATGTGTGTGTATGTTTGTATAAAATTAGTAAGAAAAAGACAATTTAAAATATGTACAGAAGTTCTGGACACTTTCTACTAGAGGATCTCTGAATGGTCTGTATGCATATAAAAAGGTGTTCAACATTATTAGTCCCAAATGGAGACTCCCAATGGAGAAATGGAAATTAAAACAGTGAGCTGCTACTACACACCTTCCAGAATGGCTAAAATTGAAAAGATTGTTAATGCCAATATTGTGGAACAACTGAATCTCGTATATGTTGGTGGGAATGTACAATCATTTTGGAAAACTGTGGCTGTGTCTCATCTTACCTGTGATCCATCAATTCCATTCCTAGATATATACCTGAGAGGAAGGGATATATATGTCTACCAAAAAAAAAAAAGGTAAAAGAATGTTCATATAACCTTTATTCATAATAGCTAAAATTTAGATAAAACCTGAGGTACATTAGCAGCAGAATGGATGAGTAAATTGTGGTATATTTATAAAAGGAAACATTACAAAAGCGGTTAAAGAATGAAATACTGATATATCCACATGGAGGGGTTTCATAGACATAATGAGCCAGACAAAAGATTGCATACCACATGATTCCATTTAAGTGAAGTCCAAAAATAGGGTACAACTATTTCCTGGTGATAGAAGTCAGAATGGTGGTGCGTTCGGGAACCTTCTGGAGTGTTGGAAATGTCCCGTATGTTGAGTTGGGCGGTGGTTATTTGGGTGTATGTATGTGTAAAAATTCAAGTTGCACACCTAATATTTATGTACTTTTGTTATACTTTAAAGGGGTGCTAGTGAGAATTTGGCAATGTTAGGCCAATTAACTTTTGGTGAGGAAACCCAGCAGGAATGATGATGAAAGGGAGATGCTTTATAAGAATTTAAAAAAGCATGAGAGGCTTCAGAGGAATAAATGATGAAACCTAGAATTTTTCTTTTGTTATAATTGTCTTGCAAAAGGCAAATGTGAAATCAAGGTTCTCATATTATTGCCGTTTTACAGTTTGGCTGCAAAGTTATGTCCCAATTCCTTGTTAATTCCTTGTCCTGAGAATTGGTGCATAGTTGCAAGCGTAGCCTAAATTTTGGTTAGTATCAGATACATAATGAAAATAAATTGATTTGTATTGTGTTTCATTTTGGGGGGAGAAATTCTAACCCAGTCTCTTTTTCATCTTTGTGTAATGTCCCTGTTTAAGAGAAATCACTGTGTGGTTTTTTTCTATTCTGTGCTAATTGCTCTTGGATTAGGAGGACTACTGTGATCCCTTTGGCTGCAGGGTTTTGGATGTAACAGTGGAGCTGGGGAAAGCCCGTGGTGAGTTCCCTGTAGCTGTGGGGTAAAGCTCACAAAAGGGCTTGGTGAACTGATTTGACAGAAAGTGTTCATTGCACCTTTACCCAGTCCTCTCTATCTGGCATTGGGAACGCGAGGATCCTACTGTGATAACCCCAGAGGCAAATGGAAGGGCTCTCTGAGGGGCACCATCAGTGAAAGCTGACCAGGGGTGATTAACCACTTTATCAGCAGTCTTTCACAGTTGAGGTTTCTGAAAACTGAAATTGTTCACTTCCTCACAGGAAGTAGATTGTTGCTCTGGGGACAGTAAAGGGAAGACTTATGCTACCCATAGTTTTCCATTTCAAATAAGAGCTCACTTCTACCTTATGTTTTAAGTGTATAGTTAATCCCCTTGGGAGAATGCATGAAGCAGGAATTTTGAGTGTTGGTGAGCTGCTATCTACAGGTGTCACAAAGCAAATGACGACAGAAGTTAGGAATAAAAGAATGAGGAGGAGGAGAAGTGAGTGGTGGCAGCCATTCCTAGGATTCTGTGTGACCCGGAGTATGGAGGGAAAAGGGTGTTTTTGGCTCAGACAGCAACTCTTTCCCCACAGGAATGTTTAGGTACCTTGGGGAAGCCAGCTTTGTCTGTGGCTCTTATTATTTCTGCCGTCCTGTTGTTTTAATACAGATGTTTTCTTAGAATTATGTTTTCTTTTTATTGTGTAACCTTTAAATAAAAAATTGCCTGTGTGGGCTTACAGAGGAAAATGATGGTAACTAGGAGCGGCTTGAACACCAAAATTTTATTTACCCTAAACATTTTTGGACACTTACCATGAACTTGGTGAGGGGGACAGAGTTGAATAAGACATGATTCCTGTCCCTGAGTTTACTGTCTAGAGGGGGATAAATCAGGGCCTTCTGTGTAAAGATCACTGAGATTCTGTCACCTCTTGTCACCTCTAGGTTTTCTATGATGAAAGATGAGCATGACAGCTCTGAAACATGAGGTGCGTAGGCAGTCATGGTGACAGTCTCTTCTAGTAGCTATTAATAATAATCGTGACAGTTAATATTTGTTGAGTGCTTACTACATACTGGGTTAAGTTCCAAGTGTGTTAAGTTTGCAAATTCTTTAATTCTCCAATGAGGTAAATACTATTATAATCTTCATTTTACCTTTGAGGAAACTGAGGCCCAGAAAGATTAAGTAACATGGGTTTGAACTTGAGCAGTCTAGTTCCAGAGTCTGCTGTAATGCCTGTTTTAATTCAGTTTAAATTTAAAATAACTTTAGGTTTAAATTTAAATTTAAAATAAAAAATTTAAATTTAAAAACCTTAAAGCCACTCTACTTATGTGGCTTTAAGTGTAAGAGATTATTATTTGCATAAGAGTATGCCTTGTATTGCAAGTTATGCTCAAAGTTTCCGTGTTGAACATAATTTGCTGTAGCTGCTTAGGGTGATTCTCTCTATAATGTGGGAGTTTTTTCTTTTTTAGAGAGGGGAAGAAGGGGTAAGAGGGGCAGAGGGAGAGAGTGAATCTCCAGTGGGCTCCATGCCCATTGAGGAGCCCTATGTGGGGTTCAGTTTTACGACCCTGACTTGACCTGAGCCGAAATCAAGAGGCAGGCACTTGACTGAGCCACGCAGGTGCCCCTATGATGTAGGCGTTTTAAATGAGACATCCTTTTGCCCTTTTCTCCTTTTCTGTGCTGCGATTGTTTTGGCACTCATAATATTCCTGCATGTGTCATTATATCACTCTGAAATTCGGTAAAAATGTATTACTGGTTTTTATTGTTTGTTTTATAAGCGTACACATAATGATATTTTATGATGTAGTATTCAAACTGGAGAGTTTGTGAATTACTGGAGTAACATACTTTTAATGTGAATAACTACAAATTTAAACTTGTAATCTCAGCATGGCTGTTAATTAGGGCCAATTGATGAAATTAAAGGGAGAATTATGTTTGCTTTGTTTTCTGTGAGAACGGAAGAGAAGTGTAGAAGCAGGACTGAAATAATCTAGAGTAGTCTGGGGGGTACTAGAGTAACCTTATTTTCCTTAGATCATTTATGGTTGTAATGAAACCAGCTCAGTTTACCTTCTCTTTCCTTCTGAAAAGAAATACCTTAGAAGTCAGAGTTAATCAACATTGAATCTTTCCTAGAACTACTGTTATAAATAGTTCTTGTGTATTGAGTGGGCTAATCTTCAGGGAACTCAGTCTACATTGGACATAATTGTTCCCAAAGCTATATTTATTTCTCTTTTTATTTCAGATTTCTTTAACTCTCAAAAGTAGGGGTGTTAATATTCTTATTTTGAATTAACTCTAAAATTGTATCTGGTTTCCTTTTGCAATTGCAATTCACACTTCTCAAGGGTCTTTCCCATACATATTTGTTAATTCTTTACATTCCTAGGAGATGGGTATTTATATGTTTCTTGTGGCTGCTGTAACAATTACCACAAACTTGGTGACTTAATACAGCAGCAATTTGTATTTTCACAGTTCTGGAGGCCACAGTTCGTGTGGCCGCATCACTCCAGTCCTTGTGTCTGTGGCCACATTGCCTTTTCCTCTTCTGTCTGTGGTCAGATCTTCTGCCTTCTTTTTAAAACTGTTTATTTTGAGGTAATTGTAGAGCTACTTGAAGTTGTAAGAAATAGTACAAAAGGAACCCATGAACCTTTTACCCAGTTTTCCCCAATGGTAACATCTTGCAAAACCAGTACAGTATTACAACCAGAATATTGACATCGATACAGCCAAGATCCAGAACAGTTTCCCCATATGGGTTCCTTCCTTATGTGGTCCTTTGATAGCCACACACCCCCTTCTCTGACAACCACTAATGTGTTCTCCATTTCTAGAATTCTGCCATTGCGAGAATGTTAGGTAAGTGGAATTATACAGTATGTAACCTTTGGGGATTCTTTTTCCACTTAGCATAATTCTCTAGAGGTTCATTCAGGTTGTTGTAGGTATCAATAGTTTGTTCTTTTTTCTTGCTTGGTATTCCTTATGATCCTTAGTATTTGGTGTGGATGTATCCTTTGAAGGACATGTTGGGTGATTTCTAGTGTTTGGCTGTTTAAATAAAGCTGTTAAGAACATTGAAGTACAGGTTTTTGTGTGAACTTAAGTTTTCATTTCACTGGGATAAATGCTCAGGAGTGCAGTTGCTGGGTCATATCGTGGTTATGTAGACAAATGAGTTTATTTCTGAACTCCCAATTCTATTGATTTGATCTATATGTCTGTCCTTACGCTAGTGCCACACTGTCTTAATTACAGTTTGCTTTGTGGTTAAGTTTTGAAATCAGGAAGTATGAGTCCTCCTACTTTGTTCTTCTTTTTCAAGTTTGTGTTGACTATTCTTGGTTCCCCAGCAAATCCATATGAATTTTAGAATCAGCTTGTCACTTTCTACAAAGAATTCAGCCGTGGATTTGGTAGTGATTTTTAATATGTTCATTGAGTTGTAGAACCATTACCACAATTAATTTTAGAACATTTCCATCACCTCAGGGCGCCTGGGTGGCTCAGTCGTTGGGCGTCTGCCTTTGGCTTGGGTCATGATCCCAGGGTCGTGAGATCGGGCCCCGCGTCGGGCTCCCTGCTCCGCAGGAAGCCTGCCTCTCTGTGTCCCTGCCGCCGCCCCCGCTTGTGTTCCCTCTCTCGCTGTGTCTTTCTCTGTCAAATGAATAAATAAAATCTTAAAAAAAAAACAAAAACATTTCCATCACCTCAAAAAGAAGCCCTCTGTTCATTAGGAGTGACACTCCCCTTTCCCCCAACCTTGGCCCTAGACAGGTTCTAATCTACTTTCTGTCTTTATATATTTGCCTATTCTGGACATTTCTTATAAGTGGAATCATACAGTATGTGGTCTTTTGTGATTGGCTTCTTTAACTCAACATGTTTTCAGGGTTCATCATGTTGTAGCATGTATCAGTGTGTCATTCCTTAGGGCTGAATCATGAGGTATTCCATTGTATGGATAGGCCAATAAGCCCCATTTTATCTATCCATTGATCAGTTGATGAATACTTCTTAGCTGTTATGAATAATAGCTGCTATGATCATTCAAGTACAAGTTTTTGTGTAGATCTGTGTTTTAATTTTTCTTTGTTATATACTTAGGAGTTAAATTTCTGGGTCATATGGTAAACATGTTTAATCTTTTTAAAAAAATTTTTATTTAATTTCAATTTATTTAACATATAGTGTATTATTAATTTCAGGGGTAGAATTTAGTGATTCATCAGTTGCATATAACACCCAGTGCTTATTACTTCAAGTGCCCTCCTTAATGCCGATAACCCAGTTACCCCATTTCTCCCACCCACCCTCCTGCAACCCTGGGTTTGTTCCCTATAGTTAAGAGTCTCTTAGCGTTTGCCTCCTTCTCTATTTTCATCTTATTTTATTCTTTTGAGGATCTGCTAGACTCTTTTCCGGGCTGTACCATTTTACAGTCCCATCAGCAGTATGAGAGTGTTCCCATTTCTCTACAGCCTCACCAACACTTATTATTATCTGTCTTTTTGATTATAGGGACATTCTAGGGAAGTTATAACATCCTAGTGGGTGTGAGGTGATAGCTCATTGTGGTTTTGATTTGCATGTGCCTGATGGCAAATCTTTTCATGTGCTTATTAGTCATTTTGTATATTTTCCTTGGAGAAATGTCTGTTCAGATCCTTTTCCCATTTTTAAAATTGGGTTATTTGCCTTTTCACTACTGAGTAGTAGAAGTTCTTTATATATTCTAGATCCAAGCCCCATATCTATCTATCTATTTATCTATCTATCTATCTATCTATCTATATATGATAAATTACAAAAAATTGTTTTTGGGTAGGTTGCCTTTTCACTTGAAATGGAGTTGCTTTTTAAAATGTTTATCTTGTGTGATTAACATAACAATAAATAAAAAAAAGAAAAAATGTTTATCTTGTGTCTTCAACTTTGCTGAACTCACTTATTAGTTCTGGGAGGTTTTTAAAGTAGTTTTCTTGGGATTTTCTGTGGAAACCATCATGTCGTCTGCAAATAGGGACAGTTTTATTTCTTCCTTATGTGTGGCCTTTATTTCCTTTTTCTGCTTCCTTGGATTGACTAGGACTTCCAGTACTATGGTGAATTAGAGTGGTGAGAGTGGATATCCCTGCCTTGTTCCCAGTAATAGGGATTATGCAGTTTGTCTTCTATCATTAAGTGTATAATGTTTACTGTAGGTTTTTTGTAGGTGCTCATTACCCAGTTGAGGAAGTTCTCCTTTATTCCATTTTTTTTTCTGAGAGTTTCTCTCAAGAACAGGTATTGAATTTTATCAGTTGATTTTTCGGTATAGATTAGTATGGCAAGGTGGATTTTTTTTTTCAGTTTGTTAGTATTGTGGATTACATTGATTCTTGAATATTGAACTAGCCATGCATCTCTGATTAAATTCAACTTTTTGTATACTGCTGAATTCTATTTGCTAATACATTGTTAAGGATTTTCGTGTCTATATTCATGTATTGGTCTGTAGTTTCATTTTTTTGTACTTTTTCTGGTTTTAGTATCAAGGTAATACTAGCTTTGTAAATGCAGTTGGAAATTACTCCCTATTCTTGTGTTTTCTGAAGGTGATTGTGTTAATTCCTCTTTAAAAATTTGTTATAATTCTCTGATGAAACAATCTGGGCCAGGAGATTTCTTTTTCTGGAGGTTTTTAATTATGAGTTCAATTTCCTTAATAGTTACAGGGCTATTCAAATGATCTATTTCATTTTGGGTGAATTGTATGCTTTCCAGGAATCGGTCCATTGACATACAAAGTGGGACTCCTCATTGCTGCTGGCGGAGGTGGGCATTTCAGCTCCCTTCTAGGCCTCCCCTGAATACTTCTCTGCATCCTTAACTGTCTCTTCCTCCCTCCCCTCCCCTTCCACGGGCCTCTGCCGACACTGCTGGGAGGGGATGGCCTTCCTACCTGGAAGGTGAAAGTCCTGCCTCTCTACCAGGCCTTGCCTCATACCACCTGCAAGGGGATGGGAAGGAGTGCCTTGTAACTGTCATGGGAATATACGTCCACGCTCTCTAGACACTCTCCATAGACACTGTGTGGGTGGGGAAGGGAGTCTTTAAACCCACCTGGCAGGGAAGAAAGTTCAGCCGTTGATACCATCCCTGCAGGGGTCAGGGGTTGGGTAAGGGAAGGACAGTTGTGTTGAGGCCCGACATTACAGCCTGGTGAGAGTGAAAGTTTAGGCTCCCTACCTGGCCTATGCTGGGATGGGCCACAGTTTTGTCTGTGATTTTTGGCTGAAGTGCAGTAGTTATTGTCTAAAAATTTTCTGTTTTGCTGTGCTGCTCTTTTCTTGGTCCTTTGAAAGAGCAGAGACTTTTTTTGTCTAACTCCCTTTGGCATTTCTGGATAACTGGCTTCTTCATCTCCACATCCATATGAGGCAAAAGGAAAACCCAGGGGACTCAGCACCCTGTTGTTCCATGCGTTCCGGGTCCCCAACTGGTGTTCCTTCCTCTCTCCACCTTCAGAGTTTTCTTCTGTTTGTCTTCTATGTGATGTCCAGGATTTTTAGTTGCACTTAGCTGGAATAGTAGGGGTAGTACATCTAATTGATTTTACCAGAGGTAGAAGTTGGACTGGGATTGGTTTTTTTATGGAGGAAAATATACGGTGGAAATTAAGATACATTAACTGGCCAGTAAGATACTTAAGAAGTTAATTTTAGGTCAGTTATTTGGAAGTGACAGTTTAACTTGGTCTTTATTTCTCCAGCGAGTACTTTTGTGTCATTGTTCAGTAAAACCAAACCCCCAATAGTTCTAGATCTTTTTTGTTTTTTTTTTAAGATTTTTGTTTATTTGTCAGAGAGAGAGAGAGCACGAGAGCGTGCGCACACACAAGCAGAAGCAGCAGGAGTGGGAGAGGGAGAAGCAGACTCCCTGCTGAGCAGGGAGCAGGACTTGGGACTGGGTCCCAGGACCCTGGGATCACGACCCGACCCGAAGGCAGATGCTTAACTGAGCCACCCAGGCGTCCCTCTAGATGTTTTAAGAAGCTTGACAATCCAGTGAATTATTTCTGTATTTATATAGACAAATATGTGTATGTATATATATATAAATTTATATATAAATTCATAGTGAATCTAAACTTCTGGCTGAGTATGTGAAAGAGAAAAATATATTTTTGTGAAAAATTAGTTTTCTGGAGAAGCCTCAGTTTTTCTAGAGGCTGTCAATAGATCTTGAAGCTGTGGATTCTCTTCTAAAAGGAGAAATAGGCATTATGCATAGTGGTTAAGAGCTATGTAAGAAAAATCTTCGAAAGTCTTTGAGTAACCAAAAGGATTACTGGGGGTCTTCTTTGGAAATTAGGTGATATCTAGAGCATTCTTCCCGTAGATCTAATCTACGTGGTCTATAGCTTTTATTGTTTTTTCATTTATTTTACAAATTCGAGAATTGTGAATAATTGACAGCAATGCAAGTTATTATTCTTGTCCTTAGACATGCAAATTAACTGTTTTTGATTGGTGATATAATTGATTTCTCTTCCTCTTTTCTGGAAGAAGCAGTTTTGGATCTATGAAGCAAATTTTTTTCACTATTTCTGATTGCCTATATATTTGTGCTCTTTGGAGTTGCTTTTGAACCAAATGAAACATCTTATTTGTTCTTAATGAGTTAAATAAAATCATAGGTGTTCATTTTATATTTGTAGGGAAGATACAGTGTTATGTTTTTGTTTGTTTAAATTATCCATTAACAGCTTGAACTCTGAGTTTAGCCTGTTGGGCTTGAATCTCATGGTAGCACTTACTGTCATGGTGACTCGGAGCAGGGGATTTTATTTTTTAACCTGTCTGCCCACTGTAAAGAGGGGTCATGGTGCTGTTTTTTTTGCTATGGTGGTTGGGAGGTGTGAGGGTTAAAAGAGATGTTGCAAGTAACACACTTCTCGCAGTACCTCCCCCATCTTCAGAACTCTGCTTTTTGTTATTAGAAGGCTGTGGACAACTAGTTTTACTTCCTTGGGACTTAATTTCTTTTTTAAAAAAACTGTTTTATTTATTTACTTGAGAGAGAGAGAGGGAGGGGAAGCAGTGAGGGAGGGAGAGGGAGGGAGAAAGAATCCCAAACAGACCCCGCACCTAGCACAGAGCCCAACATAGGGCTCGATCCCAGGGCCCCCAGATCATGACCTGAGCTGAAACCCAAGCGTTGGATGCCTGACTGTGCCACCCGGGCGCCCCGAGACTTAATTTCTTAATTTGTAACAAAAAATGAGGGGACTTTTTACTTGGTTGTTAGGTCATAGATTTCACTGGCAATAATTGGAAAGAACGCAACAAAGCAACTGGAAATAGTTGCTTTTGGAAGTGAGGATACTTTTAACATGCAAGTGACCTTGCTGCTCTGAGAAAGGGAAATGTACAGTTTGATCTGGTGAGCAATTAGAACAGTGGCCTGGTAATTCAATTCAGTAAACATTGATTGAGGAGACTCTGTTCTGCCCTCCTTTGTACTAGGAAGAAGCATTAGGGCTGGAAATGTGGCTTAACAAGGTAACAGAAATATTATCCTTTTGCCTTAAAAAAATGTGGAGGATGGATCCCGATAGATGGAAGGCTAAATTTAGAGCTCAACACCATGATGGATGTGGGCATGCTCGCCTGGGACTAGAGCTGGGAAGGGCTGAATTTTGCTTAACCTAGGGATAACTATTTGGAGTTTCAAAGGTAATTTTTGGGTGAATAGGGACACCAGATGTTTGAAGAAGAGCTGGAAAGATGGCTCAAGGGTATCTCTTATTTAAATTGACTGTTCCCTCTGATCCTCAGTATTTACAAATGTTTTACTTGAGAATTTTTTGGGTTTTGGGGGTTCAGGTGGTGGGAACAGGGTAGACTTCGTGAGTTGGTTGAGTTAAAAGAGGGGATATTCAGAGACTGAGAGAATTTAAGCTCCTTAGAAATTAGCAGTGGTTTGGGGGAAGACCTTGGTTTTCTGTAGGTTATGTAACTGGAGCAAGTTGGGGGATAGTTCAAGCCAAGGGCATCCTCAGCTACTTTTTAGCTTAGGATAATGAAAAGAAGCCTCAATGCAAAATGCCTATCTTGTGAACAAGGAGTTTATACATAGGTAGATAACTATAGTTATAATTGGTTTACATATTATAATGGAATTAAGTACTACTATAAACAAAAGTAACAGTCTGCCTAATGCAAACATAATTTAAAGTTGTATGCAAAATAAGATGGTCCTTGTAGTTTGGCTTTAGACTCAGAGTCCAAGAAGTGGGGAGACTGTGTCATGCCTGCTTTCTTTATTTAGGAAGATCTAGCTATCTTTGGAACTTGAATATACCCAATGTTGTGGAGTATGGGGAGGGGAGCTGCCCCTTACCCCATTCCTTCTGGAGGTTGGGATCTAGGCTTAGATTTTGCCCTCACTGTCCATATTCTGGCTGGGGGTGTTGCTATCTAGGAAAAACCAAAGCTCCAAGAACCTGGAGGATTGTAACATTGCTGCCTCCCTTTCTGTCTGGAGCTTGGGGACATGGGACACATTGGGCTCTTACTGCACTCTTCTGGCATTCCCATCCTTACTTAGCACTGTACCCAGCATGGTCCTCCCGGATTCCTGAGTCAATACGCCTGTTCATTAATCTCGTCAGTACTGGAATATCTCCCTTCCATAGGGCCATTTTAGCCTTTTCATACCATGAACCATCCGACTAGCCCCCGTATGCTGATCCCAAACTCTGCTCTCCCTTTATTCGCCCATTTGTCACCCTCACTGGCAGAAAGTCAGTTGGGACTCTCTTCTGGGATGCTGGCAACAAGAGGATGAGATGTATGGTGTCTGTCAGGATCCGATGGGGGCCCCCAAATGTCGGGCAATGGTTGGGTGGGGGCTGGTGGCACTGGCAATGAAAGGATTCACCCAAGACAGAACGAAGGAGATAGAAGTTTACTGAATACACCCTGAGGGAGCAGCGGGCAGGACAGCAGAGAGGCTGTCTTGCCACTAGGTGGTGGCTGGGGGCTGTTTCCAACCAGGGAAGATGAGGAGGTATGGGGACTTAATGGAAATTTCCCTTTTTTGGTAACCATCTGGTTGTAAGTAGCCCTCGGTTAGTTAGAATATTGTGGATATTCTGAGGTGGGTCCATGATGGGCCCATCTGTATTGAGCCAGGGGGTCACTGTGGGCCCTTTTGCCTTGTTCAAGTTTCCGTTGCTCAAGCTTGTTGTCTAAAAGCATCCTCTACAATATGTACATTGTGGGGAAGAATAAATTGTGATCCTTTGAACTATGAGCCATTAACATGGCAGTTTCCAGGTATTAAATGTACTTTCTAAAAGCTGGACTGTAAAAGCTTTGAGTAAGTCTGTGTAATGGTGTCCGTGTTTATCCTGCATCATGTATCTGAACAGGAAGCTTTTCTGAATTGATTATAGTTGTTCTGTTTATGTTGTGTTGTCGAAATGTACTATGGTTGTGCCATAACTTTTCTTTGAAAAAATAAACCCTTCTGTGAGATGCATGATAAGTTTCCGGTTGATAGGTAATAAAATGGTCCTCTTCTGTCAAAGAACAAGACCAGCATTTCTGTTTGGTATTTGGTCATGTGATTCTTTTTGAATCTTTATGTTAGAAATGAAGTACCATTTTTGAGTCCAAAATATTAAATGGAATATGTTCTAGAGTTCAGCCCTTACCTTTTCTGCTGAGTGCAGTAACTTGCCTTTGACTCCTGTAGATGGTTATGTGACACCACTAGCAGGTATCCTCCCTTGAGTAGTGAGGGCTTCCTTTGGGGGGGTGAGTGGGGCATCTTCTCTGTGTGGGTAACTCTGAAAACTGATTTGACTGTGTTTTCCTCTGTCTCTAGGCACACGTTCATCTGTCTGTGTCCATTCGAAATCACTGGTTGTTGCCTTCAGTCTCACCTTGGCTAACACTAAATTCATCCTCAGTCCCACTCTCAGTTCCCTGCTGGATCTGTTCCTGTCTATTTAGTCGTCCAGGCTTGAATCGTTATACTCAATTTGACCCCAGCCCCACCCCCCCCTTTTTTCTATTGCTTCTTTTTGTAATGCTTTTGATGTGTTCCCCCCCCCCCCCCCGTCTTTATCCTTGCATTATTTTAATAGCCTACTACTAGGTTTCTAAAATAAGAGCTTCCATTTATTGTGCATGTGATATAATAAAGACTGTGTCTGGTTCTTGTCCCTGGTTCCAGACGTAGAGTTTCAATAACCCTTGGAATTTCCTGAGTTACCAGGAGTATCTTTTGTTATTCATAATGGGCCCCCTTTAACCTTACCTGACTTTATGCTAATCAGGTGACTCAGGATGGGCCCTTAAGGTAGTTTCAGGGGAGGATCTGGGAAAGACTTAGCTCTGAATTAGAGGGTTGGAACTTTACCACCTCTTGGTCTCTCTGGGGTGGGGAGAGGGACTGGAGATTGCATTCAGTCTCGCATAAATGATTTAATCAACCATGCCTGCATAATGAAACCCCTTATATAAACACTGGGACCACTGAAGTTTCCAGGCTGGGGAACACATGGATGTGCTGGAAGGATGACACCTGAATTTCTCCAGGAGAGGGCATGGAAGTTCTGAATCCCTCCATTCTCTTCCCCTAGATCTTGCCCTAGATCATGCATAGTCTTCTACCTGGCTGTTCCTGCATTGTACTCTTTATAATAAAACTGT
Organism: Zalophus californianus; assembly: GCF_009762305.2. Classification (NCBI taxonomy): domain Eukaryota; kingdom Metazoa; phylum Chordata; class Mammalia; order Carnivora; family Otariidae; genus Zalophus; species Zalophus californianus. The sequence goes on from NC_045602.1 coordinate 25,206,372, forward strand.
AATTGTTTAAGTATAGTGTTTTCAACAAGTTCTATGAGTCATTCTAGCAAATTATTGCACTTGAAGGAGGGTTGTGGGAACCCTTGAATCTGTAGCCAGGTTAGACAGAAGTTATGATAGCTTGGGGACGTGTGATGCAAGGGCAGTCTTGTTGGGTATCTTGCCCTTTAACTTATGGGATCTGATGCTAACTCCAGGTAGTATGCCAGAATTAAATTAAACTGTAGGACACCCAGTTGATGTCAAGAGAATTGGTGTCAGAATGCAGTGTTTATTCTTTGTCAGGCATTGTGACATGTGTTACTTTATGTAATACTCACTATAGCTAGGTGGGTTCTGGTTTTATCATCCTTGTTTTATAAAGTGAAGTTTTAAAAAAAGTCATATAACTTGCCCAGAGTCAGAGCTGGAAGTAAGAAACCCAGTGCTTTCTTATTGTAAAGTCCTTATTTAACCCTTTATGCTGAGCCCCCTCTTAATTGGAGGGTTGGAACCTTAACCATCTCTCCTGTCTGGCAGCTGTGGACTGAGGACTGCTTTTTCTACATCACTTTTGAGCTCAGGCACTTGAAATTCTTCATTATGGTAGGATGAAACCCACACTCCTTAGGCAGCTAGCTGTTCAAGATTCACTACAGTTCATCAGTTCCAAACTAATAATACTGTCCCAGTCTTTATAGAGAACAAAAGAAAACAAACATGTCTTGTGTTCCTTGGATTGGCCACTCAGTGTGTATCTCCAGTGAACTGCATTGGAAATAGAGGATATATCTTCCAGTTCCTTATAAACTGTAATACAGAAGTCAGAATATATTAAAAGAATGTCAGTATAAAAATAGCACATGATGACCAAATGAGCAGTACAGATAATGAAATGCTTCTGGAATTCAAAAGAGCAGTTTATAAATGTATTTTGAGTATGGTCTTGAAGAGATGGTAGGATTTTGATAATTGGCTGGGGAAGAGTATCCTTCTAGGCAGGAAGCCTATGAGTAAAAAAAGAATGGAGGAGGTTGATGGACATATACTGAAAGGTGGTGTTGATGGCAGTGAAGACGTCAGTTTATCTGGAGAGGAACGTTTTCTGAAGCCAGGATCTGCTACCTGTCTCAAATATGTCTTCAAAAGCTTCAGCATATTGATTTAACTAACTGAACTTGTGCTAAAACTTTGTTCTTTGAAGCTAGAGTTGTTTGAAATTAGCCATCCTCAGGCCAACCTAGGTGATCAGGACAGGTGATCATGTTGGTTAATACCAATTTTACTTAAAAATAAGTTGTAAATACAATTGAGAATTACCTTTTTATCTGTTACCTGAGCTGACCAAGGATATTTCAGACTATACAAGTTTGAAAGTATATTTAGTAGTGCAACATCAGAATAAATATATTTCTTTTTTTCTTTTAAAAGATTTTATTTACTTATTCATGAGAGACATAGAGAGAGAGAAGCAGAGGGAGAAGCAGGCTCCCGAGGAGCAGGGAGCCCGATGCGGAACTCGATCCCAGGACCCTGGGATCATGACCTGGAGCCGAAGGCAGACGCTTAACCATCTGAGCCACCCAGGCGCCCCAGAATAAATATATTAAAAATAACCAGTCCGAAGGAAATAGCATTCTTTATGTTGGGTAAGCTTGGGTGACTATGTTTTTAAAAGGTGTCTTTGTACATGAACTTACTACATCGTTTTCCATTCAATTTCCTATATTCTGTAGAGTTTGAATTGGTTCTGTTGGTTCCTGACCAGTTAATGATTTATTGGTCATCTGGGTCCCCATTTAAAATAGAAAAATGTTAATTGATTGTTTCAATTTTGTAAGTAATATTTATGCATTTTAGAAAACAAGAAATGTATAAAATACAGCTCAAAATCCTTTTGTACTACTTTTGCTTATGTAGTTGCTTATACAATTTTGTAGTCTACACTTAATGTTATGAGGATTTTCCCATGTCATAAGATTTTTTTGAAAATACAGTTTCTATTAATATGTAAACATATTATGTATCTTATTAGTTTTGTTTTTTTCTTTAAATAAAACCAGAATAATAACTTTTTTCACTTAATGTGAAAATGGCTAGCTTTCTAAATGACAGCTTAGATTGGTGTACATCATTCTTTTCAGTGGCTGCTTATATTCCATTGTAGGCCTAGACCCTCAGGTAGGCATTTCTCCATTGATGGACAGTTATACTCTTTCGACTTTTCACCCACAAATAGTGCTTCAGTGAACATTTTCATATGTATTTTTACTTTTATGAGTACTTATGTAGGATAGAGTATTAGAAATGGAATTATTGGGTAAAAATGTATTTGCCTTTTCAAAAGGGCTCTGTCAGTTTTGCTCTTGGTAATAGTATGTTTTAAGGATCCCTGTGTCTATGCCTTCACTTTTGCTTGGTATTATCACTGTCCTACATGAAGAGGTGGTAGTGGGAAATGGGGCATCACATTGCTTTGATTTGATTTCTTTTTCTTTTTCTTTTCTTTTCATATGTGACTGATTCTTTGCTCATTTTATCCTATTATATTTTCTAATTTTTTTTAAAAGATTTTATTTATTTATTTAATTGACAGAGAGAGAGAGAGACAGCGAGAGAGGGAACACAAGCAGGGGGAGGGTCAGAGGGAGAAGCAGGCTTCCCGCCGAGCAGGGAGCCTAATGCGGGGCTCGATCTAATTCTTAATGCTTTCATATTTTACATATAACTCTTTAATTCATCTGGGGTTTATTTTGATTTTGTGAAATGAAAACTACTTGATTCTGGAGGAGATTTCATGGGCTAGTAGGCCTTGAAATCATGTATCTGGAAAAATTTAGAAGATAAAAATATATTTTGCTGCTTTTGGAAAGTAGTTCATTTCAAATTAATTAAAAAAACGTAATTCATTATTACACAACTCTATGAAGTGTGTTGGGGAAATAAGGAAAGTCTTGCCAACAAAAAGACCCCTCCTTACCAACATAGAAGTGAGAGAAAACTCAATTTATTGTTGAGTATGCATGCCAGCTGCATGCATGTAGATTGTTCAGGAGAGAGTACAAAATTTGCATATAATTTGTTCATATTTACAATAAAATAGACATGTAAGACTTCTTTTATATTCTTGATAGACAAATGGGTGCTGCTGTAATAGTTTCCTGCACACTTGGTGATAGATTCCTGAATTAATTTCAGAGATAGTGTTTGTAGTTCTGAGGGTCAGAAGGCTGTGTGTGATATCTAGAAACTAATAAGATTATCTAATTCCTTTTTTTTTTAAAGATTTTATTTATTTATTCATGAGAGACAGAGAGAGAGAGAGAGGCAGTGGGAGAAGCAGGCTCCCCGCCGAGCAGGGAGCCCGATGCGGGACTCGATCCCAGGACCCTGGGATCATGACCTGAGCCGAAGGCAGACCTGATCAAAAGGTTTGGCGTATGTTTCTAAGGAGATGTGCTGTGGTAGGCTCCAAAAAGAGATCTAAGTTCTGATCCCTGGAACCTGTGAATGTTACCTTATATGGCCCGGAAGGGTCTTTGCAGATATGATTAAGTTGAGGATCTTGAGGTGCAGAAGTTATTCTGGATTATTTGGGTTGGGTCCTAATGACCCAATATCCTTATAAGAGGGAGGCAGAAGCATATTATACACAAATGCAGAAGAGTAGGAGGCAGTGTGATGACCAAGGAGACAGACTGGAGTGATGGGACCACAAGGCAAGGATTTCTGGCAGCCACCAGAAGCTGGAGGAGGCAAGGGGTGGATTCTCCCCTAGAGCCTTTGGAGGGAGGTGGCCTCACTGACACCTTGATTTTGGCCTACTGATACTGATTTCAGACTTTTAGCCTCTAGAACTGTGAAAGAATAGATTTCTGGTGTTTTTAGCTATCAAGTAATTTGTTATAGCAGCTATAGGAAACTATATATACATGTGTATGTAGAACTGAATTTTAAACAAGCTCCCCAGGTAGTTTGGATACACACCATATGTGTTTGAGAACTACAAGTTTTGTTTATCCTTAATTTTTTTTCATTACTTAGGAGAGTTTAAAAATTCCAAATCATTAGGGTTCTTTGTTTTGAATTTATTACTAATTCTTAGTTTTATTGTATAGTAATTGGAAAATGTGTCCTGTAAAATTGAGATTTCCATTATGGCTTAACAATCAGTTTTTAGGGCGCCTGGGTGGCTCAGTTGGTTAAGCCAACGCCTTTGGCTCAGGTCATGATCTGGAGTCCCGGGATTGAGTCCCTCATCGGGCTCCCTACTCAGCAGAGACTCTGCTTCTCCCTCTGCCCCTCACCCCTCTCGGTCTCTCTCTCTCTCTCTCAAATAAATAAATAAAATCTTAAAAAAAAAACCAATCAGTTTTTATAAATGACCTCCACTCTGGATACTTGGAAAAAAGATAGGCTGTGACATTTGGTATCTGTCTATTGATGTTTTTTAAATTGAGGTGAAATTCACATATCCTAAAATTCACCATTTTAGGATAGTGGCATTTAGTACATTCACAGTGTTGTGCCACCACCACCTCTGTCTAGTTCCAAAATACTTCTTCAACTCAAAAGGAAGCTATACCTTTAAGCAGGTACTTCTCTTTTTTCCCCAGCCCCTGGCAACCAACAGTCTGCTTTCGGTCTCTGTGGATTTGCCAATTCTGGATATTTCATATAAATAGAATCATATAATATGTGACCTTTTGACTCCCGCTTTTTTTTTTTACGTAGCATAAAGTTTTTGAGGTTTATCCATATTGTAGCATGTATCAGTACTTGATTCATCTTTAAGGCTGAGTAATATTTCCTATGTATATACCACGATTTGTTTTGCCATTCATCCACTGATGGACATTTGAGTTGTTTCTACCTTTTGGCTGTGGTGAATAATGCTGCTTTTATAAACATGTGTGGACAAGTATTTGAGTACCTGTTTCTCCAGTCCTTGGTAGACACCTAGGAGTGGAATTGCTGTGGGTGATTTAGTCATTCTATATTTAACTTTTTGAGAACTGCCAACCTGTTTTCCACAGCAGCTGTGGTTTATATTTTCACCAGCAGTGTTTAAGCATTCCACATTTTCCATGACTTCACCATTACTTGTTATTTTCCATTTTTAAATTATGGCCATCCTTGTTAGGTATATAGTGCTATCTCACTGTGGTTTGATTAGCATCTCCCTAATGACAATGACTGTGAGCATCTTTTCATGTGCTTAATGACCATTTGTATATTGTCTTTGGAGAAATGTCTATTTACATTGTTTGCCCATGTTAAAGATTATTTATTTAAGAGGTGGGGGGCATGAGCAGCGGTGAGGGAAGGGAGTGGGAGAGAGACAATCTCAAACTGACTCCATGCTGAGTGTGGAGCCGGACACGGGGTGCAGTCTCACAACCCTGAGATCATGACCCGAGCTGAAATCAAGAGTCAGACGCTCAACCAACTAAGCCACCCAGGTGCCCCATTCTTTGCCCATTTTAGAAAGTTGTTTGTCTTTTTGTTTTTGAGTTGTGAGAGTTCCGTACTTTCTGGATACTAGACCCTTGATTTGCAAAAATTTCTTCATTCTCTGGGTTGTCTTTTACTTTGTTGATAGTGCCCTTTGATGTATAAAAGTTTTAAAATTTTGATTAAGTCCAATTTATCTCTTTTTTTCTTTTGTTGCTAGGGCTTGTAGTGTCATAGTTAAGAATCCATTGTCAAATCTGTAGTCATGAAGATTTATCTGCGTGTTTTCTTCTAACAGTTTTATAGTTTTAGCTCTTGCATTCAAGTTGTTAATCCGTTTATTTTGTCTATGGTATGTTACAGAGGTCAATTTCGTTTTTTGCATGTGGGTGTCCACTTAGTACCATTTGTTGCAGACTATTCTTTCCTCATTGAATGGTTTTGGCACCCTTGTTAAAAACCAATTGGCCATATGGGGCGCCTGGGTGGCTCAGTTGGTTGGGTGGCTGCCTTCGGCTCAGGGCATGATCCTGGAGTCCCGGGATCGAGTCCCGCATCGGGCTCCCTGCTCAGCGGGGAGTCTGCTTCTCCCTCTGACCCTCTTCCCTCTCGTGCTCTCTGTCTCTCATTCTCTCTCTCTCAAATAAATAAATAAAATCTTAAAAAAAAAAACCAATTGGCCATAAATGTATGGGTCTATTTCTGGATTCTCTTAATTCTTTTCCACTGATCTGCGTGTCTCTCCTTATGCCAGTATCACGGTGTTTTTATTATTGTAAGCTTTGTAGTAAGATTTGAAGTTGGGAAGTGTGATCCTTCAGCTTTGTTCTTCCTTTTCAGTAGTTTGGCTACTTGAGACACTTTGCAATTCTATGTGAGTTTGAGGATCAGCTTTTTTATTTCTGCAAAAAGCCATTGGAATTTTGATAGAAACTGCATTAACTCTCTAGATTTATCTTAGGGGGAAAGTTTTCAGTCTTTCACTCTTAAGGATGATGTTAGCTGTGGGCTTCTCATAAATACCCTTTTTTTTTCTTTTAAACAAATTTTTCAAAACGGAGTTATTTGTAAAACTTTGAACTTGTTTAAAAGTTTTGCCGGTTTATGGGAGGTAGTCTCAAAATTGAGAACAGAAGAAATTTTTACATGTTAATAATTTTTGTATTCAGTGCTTACATGGTCAGGAATATACAGAAAATATTTATGGAAAAGAGGAAGAGAGGGGACAGGAGCTTCAGACCTCACTGACCACAGGGTTTTACTCCCTGAGCTGTTGCCGTTGACAATTACATCTACTTCTAAGGCTTTGCTTTTATTATTGGCTTGTAAAAAAGTAAGATTGAGACTTTTAAAAGTTTTTCATGTGTTAATTTTTTTCTTAATTTGAAATAAATGTTTATAAATATTAGTTGTTGTTTCTCCCCCCGCCCCCCCGACCCCAAGGCCTACGCAGGAGGAAAGGACCGTGGACCTATGGATGCATCAGAAATTGCTCAGAAAAATGGAAACCTGTTTGTTTTGTTATAAAAATGGAAGTGCCCTTAGAGTCAGAATACACATTGTTCTTGTACTTGGTAAATTGCCTTAATACATGAATTCTCTATAGATATTTTAAGGGCATTTGGATAAGTTTTGTGCAAAATATTTTTGATAGGCCAGATCTTAGAAATACTGTTTTTCAGAGAGTCAGGAGATATTACCTTTCATACTTATTTCAGATATTTTCAGTTTTCTTAAATATTTTTTGGAAAAAAAGAACCCTATTAGAATAATTTTGCTTTTTCAGTCTTGCCAGCAACTCCCCTACCCTCTGAAATCTTTTGTGCCTTTGTAAGCTAATGCATCAAGTGAGACTTTTAAATCAGAGATGAGGAAAAGATTAGCTGTGGCTGTGGATCAGTGTGTTGCCTAAAACTATTTTTGCATTAATCCTCTCCATCCTCACTGGAGTTAAAAAAAACAGTGTCACGATTTGTTGCCTCTGAATATAGTTGATTTTGATGTGCAGTATATCCATGGCCTCACCAGTCAACGGAGAACAGGTGTTTCCTCTTGGAAAATAGTTTGCGTGCGCGCACACACACACACACACACACACACACACACACCCACACATGCACACATACACACACACACATGCATATGGGTGTGTATGTATGTGCATACGGGGGTGTGTGTGTGTATGAGAAAGTTCTGAACAAGGGCAGGATGTATGTGTTTTTTTATTTTTTATTTTATTTGTTTTTAAAATTTTTTATTTAAATTCAATTTAGTTAACATATAGTGTATTATTAGTTTCAGGGGTAGAATTTAGTGATTCATCAGTTGTATATAACACCCAGTGCTCATTACATCAAGTGCTCTCCTTAATTCCCATCACCCAATTACCCTATCCCCCCACTCCCCTCCCTTCCAGCAACCCTCAGTTTGTTTCCTATAGTTAAGAGTCTTTTATGATTTGCCTCCCTCTCTGATTTTATCTTATTTTATTTTCCCTTCCCCTGTGTTCATCTGTTTTGTTTCTTAAATTCCATATATGACTGAAATCATGGTATTTATCTTTTTCTAACTGACTTCTAGTTCCATCCACATTGTTGCAAATGGCAAGATTTCATTCTTTTTGATGGCTGAGTAATACTCCATTGTGTGTGTACACACACACACACACACACACACACATTGTGTGTGTATATATATACACATCACATCTTTATCCATTCATCTGTCGGTGGATATCTGGGGTCTTTCCATATTTTGGCTATTGTGGACATTGCTGCTATAAACATTGGGGTGCATGTGCCCCTTCGAATCACTATGTTTGTATCCTTTGGATAAATACCTACTAGTGTAACTGCTGGGTTGTAGGGTAGTTCTTTTTTGAGAAACCTCCATACTCTTTTCCAGCGTGGCTATACCAGTTTGCATTCCCACCAACACTGTAAGAGGATTCCCCTTTCTCCGCATCCTTGCCAATACCTGTTGTTTCCTGAGTTGTTCATTTTAGCCGTTCTGACCAGTGTGGGGTGGTATCTCATTGTGATTTTGATGTGTATTTCCTTGGTGCTGAGTGATGTTGAGCATTTTTTCATGTGTCTGGTAGCTATCTATATGTCTTCTTTGGAGAAATGTCTGTTCATGTTTTCTGCCCATTTCGTGACTGGGTTTTCTGTTTTTTGGGTGTTGAGTTTGATAAGTTTTTTAATAAATTTTGGATACTAGCCCTTTATTTGATATGTCATTTGCGAATTCCATAGGTTGCCTTTTAGTTTTGTTGATTCCTTTGCTGTGCAAAAGCTTTTTATCTCGATGAAGTCCCAATAGTTCATTTTTGCTTTTGTTTCCCTTGCCTTTGGAGACGTATCTAGCAAGAAGTTGCTGAGGCCGAGGTTGAGGAGGTTGCTGCCTGTGTTCTCCTCTAGGGTTTTGATGGACCCCTGTTTCACATTTAGGTGTTTCATCCATTTTGAGTTTATTTTTGTGTATGGTGTAAGAAAGTGGTCCAGTTTCATTCTTTTGCATGTGGCTGTCCCAATTTCCCCAACATCACTTGTTGAAGAGACCATCTTTTTTCCACTGGATATTCTTTCCTGCTTTATTGAAGATTAGTTGACCATAGAGTTGAGGGTCAATTTCTGGGTTCTCTATTCTGTTCCACTGATCTGTGTCTCTTTTTGTATCAGTTGTATGTGTGTGTTTTAGGCTTCTCCAGAGAAACAGAACCAGTAGGAGATAGATATATGTATATATCTCTGTTTAAAAAATGTATTTGTATATATTTATTATTTATATTATTACACATTACATATATATTATTTATATTACATATTACATATATAATTTAACAATGTTATGTTATTTATTATTACATATGTATATACATATATGTGTGTGTGGAGAGAGAGGAGAGAGGGAGGGGGAAAATTTATGAGAAATTGGCTTTCCTGATTATGGAGTTTGAGAACTCCCATGATCTGCTGTCTGTAAGACTGAGACTCAGGAAAGCCAATGGCCTAATTCAGTCTGAGTCTGAAGGCCTGAGAACCAGGGGAACTGATGGTGTAAATTCCGGTCCCTAGGGCCAGAGAAGATGAGATGTCTCATCTAGCTCAGTGAGGTAGGAAAAAATGGGTGAATTCTTCTTCCTCTGCATTTTGTTTTATTCAGGCCCTCAACAGATTAGATGTTGCCTACCCACATTGGAGGGGGTGATCTGTTATTACTGTTATTCCTGAGGTCCACCAATTCAATCCTAATCTCGTCTAGAAACACCTTCATAGACACATCCAGAAATAATGTACTCCCTGGCCAGTCAAGTTGACATATAAAATTAGCCATCACATTGTGCTTCTTATTAGTAGAACGGATTGATATCTGTTATGATCCTTTTTGTTTTAGTTAGTATCTTTGGGATATAAAGGGAGCAGGTAGATGGAGAAGAATCTGGTGGCTTTAGAAACCACCAGTTGTCCTGATTTGGGTCACTTACATCTGGAATATCTGCTTTGACTCTGTTACCTGTATGTTTTTCATTCCTTTACTTCCCTTTATCATTCTCGTATCATAATTCTTGATAATTTACAAAAGACTTCTGTGTTGATATATATATATATATTTTTTTTTTTTTTTTTGCTAAAGTGATATAAACATTTACCTACGTTTATGGATGGTAGATGAATGTGGATACCATCGAAGGGATGGAAAATTTTGAGAATCCTTTATAGAGCACAGACTGTCAAACTTATTTGTCTTCTGACATGAATTCTTGGTTGTTTTAACTTTTTAAAGGGAATCATTAAATGGAAGTGGAGGTGAGTGGACAGCAGCTTGCTGTGGTGGTGGTTTCCTGGCTTGGCTTGACCATTTTCCACATGCTGAAGATAGGCTTTGTAGGTTCTGAAACCCAATTTCCTTGTTTCGTCCAGGGTTCATGACTTCGTTCCTGCCAGTGAATTTCATAAGGGATTGATTTTTCAAAAGCCAACGACCTGTTTATTAATTTACCTGGGCAGATGGACCTTTCCACTCTGATTATAGTCACTGTTTAGAGTATCTTTTTGTGTTGATAATCTAAGTACCAAACAGCATCTAAGTATTGAACAGTGTCTTACCAATAGTAAAAAAGTTGATTAGTGTGTTAAATGATAATACAGTGACTTACCCAGATAGAAAAATAAACCTACGCTAAAGATTTTAATTCATAATAAATGAGAGAATCAGGCAAATGGTATAACTGATTCAAAGGAAAAAATAAAAAAAAAAAGCCCCACAAATGTATATCAAGTGAAGGAATGTTGAAATGGATTGCAAGTGGAGACATTAGTGGTCTGTGGGTGAGGGAAGTCAGTTGAACCCTCTACCTGATAGGATAGAATCTGCATGTGAGCTGTAAAATGTCACATACAATTGGAATATGATAAGGTGGAAGGGTGTGCTATAGAGAATTCCTTGTTTTTTCTTTCTACCTATTACAGCGGGTAGGTGCTGTGAATTACGAGTGAGAGTTAGAGGATATTTGAAGATGGTTCTCTTGGACCATCCTGGATCCTGATGAACTTTTAGAGTTGTACCATTATTTTGGTAATGAATGTGAACATTTAAAAATAATTTGGTTTTAGATTATTTAAATAATTGGTTATACACGGGTCCAGGTTTGGATTTCTTACAGAAGTTGATAATTTTTTCTTTGGCACTGGGTCCTTTTATGGAAAGCTGGTGGTTACTTGGAATATGGCTGCAAGGAGCAATAATAAATATAATTTGGTTTTGTATGCTTTTCTTTTATAGACATATAATTATTAAAATTGCTTAAAATTGTTAGGAGGCTTATTATGGGATTGGAAAGAACCCAGGCTTTATGATAATCTGAATTACTTACCTTATTGACAGGGACATGTAAGTAATGATTTCATAACCTTTTTAAAAAATTCTTCCTGTACATGTATTTTAATGTGTATTTGAACAAATAATTTAAAAATTAACCTACGTGTATTATGCAGCTGGGTGCAGTGTTTCTTAGAATAAATATTGAATGATTTTTTTCTGATAGATGATTTCTCCTAATATTGTGATGCCCTCTAGTGAATTCAGCCTTTCAGATAAGAAGTTTATGAGAGTAATCAGTACAATGAAATCTTATATTCTGGTAATTAGAATTGTTCCTGTATGCCTTGTTGATATGGCAGGTTTCTGTCCCCGGAAATGTTTCAGCAAAGATTTGATAATTTCCCAAGACTCTTATTGTTGAATTAAGTGAAATTGTTCCAGATAACTTCTAAAATCTACTTCAGCTTCAAGGTTCTAGATTCCATGTGTGTTGTTAGTTGTCAGTCAATAAATACTGAACATCCACATAGTGTTTAGCACTGTTCTGAGGGTTGTGAAGTTTTTAAAGGTAGTGTTAAGTCATGGATGTGACTTCAGGTAACTTTTGAACACATCAGTTTGGAGAAAACAATAGTAGTTAACCTCTATGGAATATTTGTTTTGTCCCTGGAGCTACTCAGCAGTTTACTTTATGTCATTTAATCCTCACAATAATCATGAGGTAGGTAGCATCTTTAGTTCTATTTTACTAGTGCAGAAATTGAGACCCAGAGAGGTTAAATAATTTGCCTAAAGTCATACAGTAAGTCGTGGAACCAGGACCAGCTTACATAAAATAATAGTGGGTAGGTAAAGATAAATTTTTGTTTATGGATTGGCAGCTCTCTGATGGGGTATTTAGTTGTCTGTAACAAGTTATCTCAGATTATTTTTGGGTACAGTATCTTTACATCTTTGCTACACTTTTGTGTGTGGTTTCTTGTTAACTTCAATGGTAGTCTTATAGTTTGTACCTAAATTTTTCAGTCCATTTAAGATTTTTGGCCTAGGGGCACCTGGGTGGTTTAGTCCTTGAGCGTCTGCCTTTGGCTCAGGTCTTGATCCCAGGGTCCTGGGATCAAGCCCCACATTAGGTTCCCTGCTTGGCGGGAAGCCTGCTTCTCCCTCTCCCACTCCCCCTGTTTGTGTTCCTGCTCTCGCTATCTCTCTCTGTCAAATAAATAAATAAATCTTAAAAAAATTTTTTTGGCCTATAATGTACTTATTTTAAAAACTTTTTTGACAGAATGGTACAATCTTACCTTCCTAGTTTACTTTCTGTAAAATATCCATTCTTTTTTTTTTTATTATATGGCCATTTAAAATCTTTAATCAAATTTCATCAGTTACCAGCCATATTACATGCCACGATTAGCTTTCTATAAACAACTTTGCTTTTGTGTAGAAATCAGTGTCAATGACCTAAAAAAATCATAGCCTAGGCAAAGGACTTTATTAACCTTGTTTCAAACTTTGTTCCCAGGCTTCTTCAGCTTAATTAGCTGCAAAGAATGAATTGTGTATAAGCAAAAACTGAAAAGAGCTGCAGTGTCCAAGGGGCTTGGGCTTAAAAATATTAGAAATCTAGATTTTATCAGATCCATGAACAAAATTTTAAAAAGCAGTCATAATATAAAATAGCAGCTCCCAGTAACTTCTTCAAGTTTTATCTTCTTCAGAAGTTGACTCAATTCAGTTTGCTTCATGCTTGGAGGCTTCATCAAAATTCTCCACAAGATCTGGAACTTCATCATCATCATGCTCTCCGGTAGCAAGTGGTGCTTTTCCATCCACAGACTGTTTGGGCAGAGCTTCAGTCAGTCTCTTCTTAAACTAGTCAGACTGTCTGCACCAAGTTGGTTTAAGATCCTGGGTAGCATTTCTGTCAGTTGCTTTGTCTCAGCATGGCCTGGAATGGTGAAAGTGTTTGCTGCCAGCGATGCCTGAACTTTGGGGTTGTTAAAGTGGAGCACTGGTCCTTGGTTTGTGAACATATTCACTTCTTCAATACCAGAGATATTGTTTACCCCTAACTTCAAGGAGAACTGAAGTTTTTTATCATCTGCTGTAGCCGTTCTATGAACCACCTTCTTTCAGCGGGCAGTTCCTTTCCCACCAATGCGCACTTGTGCTTGCTGTTTGGCGAGTTTCTCCTGGTTCATGATTGTTTCTTTCATCTTGTTGGAGCAGAAATGGGACCACGTGGGGGATTAGGGTTGGCGCTCAGGGGGTCCCGAGCAGACCAGCTGAGATTAGGTGTACACACGCGGGGACGCAAGATGGCAGCTCTGTAAAATATCCATTCTTCAACGTTTAGAGACTCTACTACTCATTCTTGTGCTTAAGAATTCTTTGAGGACAGTTTTTACTTTTAAGGTTTCTTTTGGCCTTCAGAGTCATTTACCATCTTCTTCATTGGATTTTCATGCTAATATAGCTCTTTGGTTTTCATCACCTAGACTAAGTAGAAATTGATTTCTGCATTTGTTGGTAAATAATTTCATCAGTTTGGGAACTGGCTTTTTATTACCCTGGATTCTACCTCTTTGTGGTATACTGGGGTCAGTGTTCGTTGTACCGAGACAATATAGCATACATCTTCACTGTAATTATTAGAAAGATAAGGTGAGTCACAAGAACAAAGGAATGTTATATTGTAATGTATAAGATAAATTTTTCTCATTTCTGGAAACTTTGTTGTCCATTCATGAAACTATTTCTTTGCTCCAAAGCTTTCTTATGTAGTTCCTAACCTGTATATACCATGTTATAGATTAATAGTGACCTTAATGGCCTGACTACTCCTGAAGCACCATCTCTCCTTTATTTTAGTTTTATGTGACCTAAAGGCTTGATGTTATCAACATGCCCCATTATCTTTCCATTTAGAGTCTAAGTGAGAAATGAGAGAGAATGTGAGAAGGAATGAAACAGGAAGCTTTCCTAATGCAAGGGGAGATGCTCAGAAGTGCCCAGCCTAGGACTTTAAGAAGGCTAGAAGGATTGAATAGGGCTCGAGTAAAGAATATTTCAGTGAATGTAGGAACTTAGAAAAATTCCATGTGACTCCATGTGCCTTTTGGTGAAGATAGAAGAACTACTTTTTAGGATTTCTTTTCTTTTTTTTTTTTTTTTAAAGATTTTGTTTATTTGCGAGAGAGAGTGTGCTCGAGTGCAAGCATGAGCGGGGTGAAGGGGCAGAGGGAGAAGCCGACTCCCCGGTGAGCAGGGAGCCAGAGGGTAGGGCTCGAACCCCATGACCTGAACTGAAGGCAGACACTTAACCAATTGAGCCACCCAGGCGCCCCTACTTTTTGGAGTTTCTTGAGATTTTATGATTTTCCCCCTTTCCCCCTCTATTTCTCTTTGTCTTTCTCCTCCCAAGGGTTTTTATAGCATTGAAAATCTCAAGGGTTAGGTTATTTAAGGGATAGAAATTATGGGATAAGTTGTGGTTTGAATCCTGTGGCTCAGGATCTGGGAACATAAAGTGAAGAGTATTGGTGAGGGATTAAAAACTGGTCATAGAGGCATTTGGAAGAAAAGACAGGGAGATAGGAGTGGGTCTCATGGTTTATGAGAGTTAACATAAGAGATTGGTGGTATTAAGATAGAGTTTTATAGATTATTATTCCAAGTTAGGTGTGTGTTCATAGTAGTTAAAGACTGTTGTACTACTGTGCTATTTTTAGGTATGTTTAGGTCAAGTTGGCTTTTGCATACTGATCTGAAAACTTGATCACTATGTATTATACAATTTCTATGAGAAAGTGCATTCTGAATTCTCAACCTCTGACTTAAATGCAAAGTTTTGGAATGCTACCTGTTCATAATTTGGGACTGTTGTATTTGTCCATATTTTGATAGAATTCCCAACTTGAGGCATTTCTAATCTGGGAACCAAAATTTTATTTGACTGTAAATTAGATAAACCCCTGTGGAATAATGATATGTATAAAAATAAATGACTTCTACCCCCAAACATCATAATCTTGTTGAATGCCACAAATTAGAGAAGATTACATTTGTTTAAAAAATTTTTACTGAAGTAACTTTGGTAACCAGAAACTACAATAATATTTGGCATAATATTTGTAATTTAAGATTTGGTTTTATATTATGCAAGCATTAAAAAAAAAATCTCTGAAGATTCAGATGGCTTCTGAGTGCTGACTGTTTTACATAGGCAAGGGAAATCAAGCCTTCTGGGGTCTACTTGGGTTGCCCCATTGCTGTGTTTCTTTGACTAAGTCATTTTCCCTTTCTGGGCCTTAGCTTCTTGATCTACAAAATAAGAATGTTCATTAACAGCATTATTCATAATAGCTAAAACCTGCAAAATACTCTAATGTCTAACAGAATAGATAAATTTTGGTACATTTTTACAGTTAAATACTATACAGTAACAGAAAAGAACAAACCATTCCCACAGTTATTAATATGGATGAATCTTGCAAACATAGTTTTGGGTTAAAGAAACCAGGTACAGAAGAGTATATACTTGTTGATTCCATTTTAGTAAAGTTAAAAAACAGATAACACTAACTATAGTGCTAGGAGTCAAATAGTGGTTACAGTCCGATTAGGAGTAGTTAATGATTGGGAGGGAGCATTTATGATGGAGGCTTTTGGGTTGCAGGTGATGTTCTATCTTGATCTGGGTATATTCACTTTGTAAAAATTCATCAAGCTATATACTTGGGATTTGTACATTTCACTGTGTGCTTTACTGTATGCTTCAGTTAAAATAAGGTTGAAACTGTGCACTACAACAAAACACAAAAAAGAAAAAGGTAAAAGAAACAAGGTTTGAGGGGTGCCTGGGTGGCTCATTCGGTTAAGCGTCTGCCTTCGGCTCAGATCATGGTCCCAGGGTCCTGGGATCAAGCCCCGCATCAGGCTCCCTACTCGGTGGGAAGCCTGGTTCTCCCTCTCCTGTTCCCCCTGCTTGTGTTCCTGCTCTCACTATCTCTCTCTCTCTGTCAAATAAATAAATAAAATCTTAAAAAAAAAAAAACTTAAAAAAAAAGGAACAAGGTTTGAACAAGGTTCAGAATCTCAGCTATACCACTAAAAAATTATTTTAGGCAATTCATTGACCTCCCTGAATCTTAATGATTCTATAAGATGGAAGTAATACCTGCTTTCTGAATTTCAGTTGAGGTAATAAACATTTGAAAACACATTGGAGACTAGAAAATGCTCTCTGAATGTAAGGTGATATTATTTTTGTGTTATACTTTTGTGTTGTATTGTTACTCTTAAATAGAAATGACCCCATATAAATTCAGAAGTGGTAAAAGGACCAAAAATTGAAAGATACTGTGATCAACTGAACTATATTTGTTTCTGCCTGCTTTTGAATTCCTGAAAAAAACATAAAATAGTAGTAGCAATTCATCTGACTTTCCTCATTTTTTATACCAAGCCATTCAGCAAGTAGTAACTGAGCTCTTTCCAAGTGTGCTGGGTTTTATGCTGAGGCTATAATAGTGAACAATATCAGCATAGTTCTCACAACCATAGAACTGTAAACCTAAAATTCTGGAAGGAGTGATGGGCCGAAAACAGGAAAATAGATAAAGGAACAAAATAACTGCAGGTTGTAATGAGAGCCATAAAGGAAGCAATCAGGATTGAGGTGGGAGAATAACTACCAACGGGAACTTGCTCTACCAAGGGAAAGTAGTGGTCAGCCTTAGTGAATGCTCCTCTAAGGGGACAACGCTAAGCTGACACCTAAAAGGAAGAAAGGAAGGTAGTTAAGCAGCAAGTCTGAGAGGACCATTTTAGGCATCATGGACAATTTGCACAAAGCCCGGAGGTAGGAAATAGCCTGTAGGAGAACCTGACAGAAGAGAGTGGTTGGAATGTGGGTGAAGGGGAGTGGGAGGTGATATACTTGGAAAGATGGGAGGTGGGTGCCAACTCATAGAAGACTTGTAGATTTGGGTGGGAATTTGATTTTTACTCTATGCCCAGTGGAAAGCCATTAAAGAGACTTAAAACAGGGAAATGATAAATCGGGTTGACGTTTTACTTTTTTTTTTTTTTTTTGCGCTACAGTATGGTGAAAGGACTGGCCGTGGGTGGGGGTATGGTTTGGCCAAGAGTGAAAGAGAGGAAGTCAGTAACGGCAGTTCAAGCACAAGATGATGATGGCATGGATTAAATCATGTGGTGGCAATAGCCGTCGATGCAGCGTGTTGGATTTAGGATGGGTATTGGAGATGGAGTTGACAGATCTCTTGCTGATTTTACTGGACTTGGGGAGTGTGAGGGAAAGGAAAGAATGAAAGATGACTCCTGGATTTCTCATAGAGAATGGGGGTGGACCCCGATGTTGTTTATGGAGCTGGAGAAAACTGAGGGTGGAGTGGATGTGGAGGAAGGCCAGGGAAATGATGACATTTATTCTGCACGTGTTCAGTTTGATAGGACTTTGAAACACCCAAGGTCATCAGCTCAGTCTGAGAGCCTGGAGCCCAGGGGGGACGGTTGTGTTGGAGATATCTTTTGGAAACGTCAGCAGGAGGATGATGGGGAGGAAGGAAGAGGAAAAAGATGGAGAGAAGACAACCAGTGTCTGAGTGCTAGGCAGCCCCAGCATTTTGAGGTCCAGGAGAGGGGCAGGAGCCAACTGAGGAGACCAGGAGGGCCGGGTCAGTGGGGTCAGAGGCGAACCAGGAGGGCGATGTTCACAAAAGCCAGGAGAGCCTAGCATTTCAAGGAAGAAGTGGCCATTCATGTGGAATGCTGCCAAGAGGTAGAGTGACATGAGGACAGTGAAGTATTGGATTTGGCAGCGTGAAAGTGGACTTTTCTCCTGAAGTGGTTTCAGTGGAATGGTAGAGGCCAAAAGCTGGGCTGAAGAGGGAATGGGAAGTGAGAGACTGTGTGTGTGTTGTGGTGCATTTCTCTGTTGGGTAGTCATGAAACGTATATGAGGAATCTTAAAAACCCAGTCAGTAAGTTTGGGGGTTTGCTTTCTTTCTCCATAAATGGCTGTAGGAAGTTAGATTGGCCTTTAGCCTCCCAGTAATTTTCCTTTGGTTAACATTTGATTGTTCACTTTTAAAAGCTTCTGAATTTCATAGGTGGCTTCCATTTTAGAGTAAAATCAAATGTTCAATCTTTGTTAACTTGTAGAGTTAGTATGGTATTAAATTAAAACTTGGAGTATTTACCTTTTCAGGAAAGTAATTATAAGCCTTGGAAATTATGCAAGGACTATTTCATCTTGAAACACTTAGAAATTCATTTTGGTTTTTTTGTAATTACAGTGTTTCGGTAAGAGAGACATCTAAACAGGGATTGCATTTGGCAGTTATGTACATGTTCTTGTTCTAAACTAAGCACTGTTTCTGTGGTTTAGACTTTTCTTTTATAAATAGAATTTTAATCCATGTAGGTTAAATTTTTTCCAGGCATGTTATAATTAGCACTGGCTACAACTTAATCCTAAAATGTGTATGAGAAATTTAATAATATCTTATAAGCACTCCTTCCATTAAATGAAAGCAAGTAGAAATTATTTGAATATTTAAAAAACTGTTTTTTCATAACTGTGGAAAAGCTAGTATGGCTACTTAAAAAGAAGTTAATACGTTGCCTGCTTGGTCCTGTCACTGGGAATGATAAGACTTATGTTTTGCAGTCACATGATCTTATATACATGACAGCTCATTCATAAATTCTCTTGAATGCATTAATGCAGTTACCAGGATGAAAATTATTGTTGTAGGATCTACTTTCCAAATGTGATTGTCCTGCCAATTCAGGCCCACTGCACTGACCAACACATAGACTTGCTTAAATTCTAAGAACAGGTAGTTTGGATTATAGGAAATTGTTCAGGAGACTTGTTAAGAAGCATCTTCTCTGGAGTAAGATACATCTGGGGTCTCAGATTTTTAATCTCTGGGTTATCAAAAATAAGGAAAGTCTGAAAAAACTGTCACGGCCAGAAGGAGCCTAGGGAGACATGATGACTAAATATAATGTGGTATCCTGATGGGATCCTGAAACAGAAGAAAGACATTAGATAAATACTAAGGAAATCTAAATAAAGTCTAGATTTTAGTTGATAAAAATGTATCTATTGGTTCATTAATTGTGGTAAATGTACCATACTAACATAAGATATTAATAATGGGGGAAACTAGCTATAGGGTATATGGGAGTTCTATACTATCAGTATAATTGTGTAAATTTAAAACTTCTAAAGCAAAAAGTTTATTAAAAAAACGTGGGGTAGGAAATATTTTTATAGACATTGTTGGAAAATACAGCCCATCACACTTTTAGGACTCTGGTGGATCTCAGTTTCCTTATCTTTAAAATGGGGTTATGATAGTACTTCCCTCCATAGGGTTGTTGTGTGGATTAAATGAGGTAATGCAAGTGCCTGGCATACTGTCTGGCATGGTAAATGCTCAACAAATGCTATTAAACAGTAATGAATGATGACAACTCATTTAAAAAATTTTTAAATGTCTGCATAAGAAAAAGGCATATTCATATTTGATGGAGTTGGAAGAAGTTTGGCTTTGCCAAATTAGAATTAATTTAAGGCCTAACCACTTTGAACCTGAACTACTATAGCATCCATCCTTAATTTTTTCTGCAGTTTGTCCCTGCCTCCTCCATGTAGTAGTTGGAATTCGCAACACTAAATGTGCATGTGTTTTAAAATGTAATTGCATATTCTTACAGAATTTTGGAGATTTCCGGTTGCTTTAATTTGAATTTAAAACTGAAACCCTTAATGGATTTTAAAGGCAATTCTGCTTTCCTTTTCTCAAGCCTGGAAGACCATAGACATGGGAAAGAACATTGAACAAGGAATTAGGAGACCTCACTTTTAGCCCCAAGTCTGGCTTTAAATAGTTAGGTTTGGGGCAGTTTCTTTTACCTTTAGAAACTTAGTTTTCTAATTGGTAAAATAAGAGAGTTGGACTAAATGATTTGTAGTTGTGAAGTTGACTTACATTGACATCCAGTTGAGAAGTGCACTCAGAGCTCTTTGGGAGGCTTTACTCTTCCAGGGTTGCCTCACAAGAAAATTGTCCTTGCCTTGTGTTTACATCTCATTTTCAATCAACTGTATATTACTCTGATGATTCATTATATTCTCTATAGCAGGCCCCACGTGACTCCTTAATTGCTTTAAAACCTCAAACCCGCTTTCCAAGTTTGAAGATTTGTTGCTACTCGTTGAGGATAATCACTAGAATGCGCTAAAGGTTCTGTAGGGATTTCTTGAAAAGGAGTTGGAAAAATATTTTAAGTATAGCATTGTTGGAATAAGTATTAGAGCCTCCCAAGTCCGTCTTTTTGAAGCATACAGGCCTCATTTGGAAATAATAACTTCTCGTATTTCTTTTTAAGTTGATTTACTTTATTGGACTTCCATTGTACTCTGTGACCCTAGATTTGAGACTCCTATTTTAAATTTTCAGTGTTTACTCAATGTCATATAACTCTTAGGTTTTCTAATAACCAATATTTTTTATTGTCATTTTAAGATAGCACTAGAAGAGTATGATAGGCAAGAGCTGTGTTGTGCAGAATAAAATCCCTAGTGTAGATCTAGTTTCTGTTTCTTTGTCCACGAGCTTAAGGGAAAGCTAAAGCTTACCCATACATTGAATGAATCTCAGCCATCAAATTTTAATATGACTAAAACTGGTATGATCAGCATGTTTAAGTATGTGCATGTCTAAGTATATATGAGTAACATATTTGCCAGATAGTTTTCTAAAAAGTGATTTCATTTTTAAATAATTAAACTGAAGTATTTATCAAATACGATTTCATTTTTTCAAATGTGTGGTAAATTAAATTTTAGCAAGCTGAAATTCTATTTGTAGAAATAATTTTGCCACAGTAATGGCACGTGTGTGTTAAATTTTTAAAAAGCAGTAACTCAGTTAAGCAGAAAGTTCTTTAGAACCTGACAAATTATCCAAACTAACAGACTGCTATGTGGTAGAAGTATTTTTTGATAATAATTCAACTTAGGCTGATCTTTCTCCAATGAATACTTGAATATTTTCCATGGAAACCATTGTGATAAGAGATATATATGACTATTGGAAACCATTAACTTCAGAAATTATCAGCAGATGTTTTCCTTGCATGGTTGATTTCATTTAGTTTGGTCACTCCTTAGCTTAATAATTCTAAACTGACTGGAAAGATGCATGGCTAACATTTGCACACATGTTTGGAACTTACTGAGGTTTACTTACTGAACTATACCAGGTTTCCAGTAAATGGAATTTGCACCTTTTAGATTTCTCTAACAGGTTTTTTTTTTTTCTCTTTATTTTTAAGGAGGCATGCTGTGCAGTGTCATCTTTTTTCAAACCTTGCCATTTGTGGTATATAGGGGATAAGGTAGAAAAAGTGATTTTTTATAGAAGTTTGGTTTTTATTTATTTGGTTTTATTTTATTTATTGGTTTTATTAGCTTATTATTATAAGCTAATAAAAATTAGCTTTCTGTCCTTAATAAGCACATATTTCCATTGGTCATAAGTAGTTCTAAGTGTTTGCTTTCTTTAGTGTTGAACACTCTTTTATTCTAAATAAAATTCTTATTTTTATCTCCTAGTTGAATGATGACATTTGAATTTCTCTAGCAAAAAGAGAATTTTACTTTCTTTATTGCTATTTTTAATGGTATCTAACATTCCCCCCCAATCTATGGTAAATAATTAGAATAGTGTATTGTATCATTTTTAGATTAAAAGTAATTATTTTAGAAAAGGAAATTTTGAGTTAATTCTATAATAGATTGTTTTTTAGTTTGCCAATTTATTACTTTCTTAAGCCCCCATTTTTTTCCTATAGTAGATTGTTTTTTAGTTTGCCAATTTATGCTTTCTTAAGCCCCCATTTTTGAGTTTAATAGTTGTCATATATGTTATATGTTTATATATTAGAGTTTGAAGTTGGGTCCAGAAGAGTCAACTATTTTTTTTTCACCCAATCTTTGGGGCACATGTTTTGAGTACATTTTATATATGTAAGACTTTCTCCCTACTCTCAGGTAACTCTTGTTTTTTATATTTAAACTCTTATGGCTATTTAGGAGTAATAAGTCTTTTCTAATTTGCAAAGCAATAAAGGTTTGTTAGAAAATATTAAGCATTAAAATTATATAATGAACTGGAAAGTGCAAGTAAAATCCCCATTGCCTAAAAGGCAGAGACTGAATTTGTTATAGTCAGGAAAGGGCATTATCTTAGAAAGAACTGTTGATAGCCTTAACTGTCATGTTTAAAAGCATTTTTTAATATAAAAATTAAACCATGAAATTTTGATATCACATTTTATGTAAGTTGTAGAAAATTGTATTAGAAACATGCTGTAATTAATTTAGCATTATTAACGTGTTATCTTCTTGTACTTGTTTTTTTTCACTTCGCTGTAGACTGGTAGAAACTTTGACATCTATTGGGATTTGTCTTCAGTTTACATTTGGGAGCCATTGATCTAACCAACCTCGTCTTCTGTCACCACTCTTCAGAAATAGCCAGCCTTGTCCTCTCGCTCTTCTGGCCTGACCGTTGCTTAGTTTTGACTTGCTTGTTTTTGTTCATGTGGTTCCTTCATTTCCGGTTTCATGCCACTTATCCTTCATGGTTCATTTCAAATCCTCCTTGTGGCAGAGACTCTTGGCTGTCCACCAAAATTTGTTCTTCCCCTCTTCCTGGGCCCAGAGCTAGCTCTTGGTTCCGTGTGACTGAGTTTCCCCCACTAGAATGTGAGTAGAAATGATGTGTTGCTGTTCTTGGTGCTTTTCCTCTTCTGCTGGCTGGATGTGTACCATAATGTGGAACTAGGGGGATGCAGAGCCACAGTGGAAGCAGCCTGGATCCCTGAATGACTGTGTGGAAGAGAGTTGTCTGCCAACCTGAACCTTCCTCCCTACCTCGTTACTACTATATATGGAAGAAATAAACTAGTGTGGGAAGCCATTGGTTCTGTTGTTACCTTGGTTTCACGGACTCTGATAACCCTGCTTCCTCTAGGAGGCAGTTTCTGACTATTCCAGTTCACATAGATTATTGTTTTTTCTCCCTACATTCTGTGGTGTTTTGAAGGTGTTTGCTATTCACATATTTTTTAAAAAATGAGAAACAAAAGCAGAAAAACAAAGGTAGCATGTATTTAATTTGTGCACGACTAGCTCACACATACTGTAGGCTTTTGGAAGAAAATAACTGTCTTTTATTTCTTTGGTATTCTCCGTGTACACAGGTTAGGCATTCAATAAAGACCTCAAGGAATGAAAACTTCAGAACAAATCTTTAAATGTGCCATAGATATTGGCATCTTCAATGGTGTTAAATTTAGTTAACTTTATTTATTTTAGTCTTCCCTAGTTAGACTTTCATTTTAAAGGAGAAAAATGTTGGGGCGCCTGGGTGGCTCAGTCGGTTAAGCGGCTGCCTTTGGCTCAGGTCATGATCTCAGGGTCCTGGGATTGAGCCCCACATCGGGCTCCCTGCTCAGCCGGGAGCTTGCTTCTCCCTCTCCCTCTGCCTGCCGCTCTGCCTGCTTGTGCTCTCACTCTTTCTGTCAAATAAATAAATAAAAATCTTTAAAAAAAATAAAGGAGAAAAATGTTACAGAGAACCCATAATTTAATAAATTAGAACAAAGGTCTTACAAGCTAGTGAAATTTGTAGTAGTGAAGCTACTTCCGTTGCTCTCCTCTCCCTCCCTTTTTCCCTCTATAATCGTTAAACTTTCACAGCAGGGTCATGTTCTAGGCCCAGTAAGACAAAAATCATTACCCTCTTTGGAGTTTACAGACAATAAACAGCAAACGTTTGGAATGCTAAATGTGATCAGTATCTGGAAAAAAGCAAAGTGGGGGGTAGGGGCTGAGGGTGCGGGCAGCAGGTGAGATGATGATGATGAGTGTGTGTTGCATGGGCGTGGTGTTATAGTGTTCAGTTGGGTGTCAGGGAAGACCTTTCTGGGAAAGTGACCTTTGGGTTAAGGTCACTTAACCCTTAAGGTCTTAAGTCACACTTAAGGTCTATTCACCAGGTGAATAGAAATGATGTGGCTAACTGGAAAAAGAGCGAGTGAATAGACCACAAGTGCTCTTCAGCCTGGGGTGAGAGTGATGAAATTGTTCTAAAATTGACTGTGTGATATTGCACCACTGTATGCGTGAATGTTGTATATGTGAATTATATCTCAGTAAAGTGGTTAAAAGGAAAACATCAGAGTTTTAGAGGTCTTCAGCATCAGCCCAGGGGGAAACCCTTCTCCTTACTGCTCTCTTTAGAAATGTTCGATTGTAGAGTAGTAGTTACTACTGTAAATCACACGAATTACATTCCAGTCAGACCCAGATACTGTGTGAAGCACAACAATCATTATGAATATTAGTAAATTCGTATCAGAGTACTTTGGCCATAAGTTTTTAAAAAATCCCAACACTAAAATCTGGTCATGTATGTGTACTTTTATGGTTTGCTGCTAAAGTAATAGTTGATTATTGTCCCTTTAATAACTTGGGGGGAAAAGGTAATGTCGGCTTTGTGCTCAGTAATGACCGATTTGGGATGGAGACCATGCTGACTTTGCAGGGTAGTTGCCTGAGAGTTCTGCCTTTAGAATCAGGCTTGCTTTTTGTTTGCTTTTGATGGTTTATATTCAGAACAGCCTGATTGAAGTAGACTGTCTCCCTGGATCTTGCTTTTTCAGATCCTGGCTCTTAGATACTTTTATTTTTTTTCCTCTGGAAATAATCTTTAACATATTGTTTCCTTTGTATCACAAGTTACCTAGATCCCACCCACCTAGGCAGTATGGATTTAGATCTTTCCTCTTACTTAGAATCTTAGAGCTAGAAAGTTGAGTTAATAGAACTATAGTCAGTGCAAAGCTTGTATTAGATTCTTACCAGTCCTTAATTCTGTCCTTGAGGTCTTTTTCCAATACCATGAGTTTATTTCCATGAGGAATTAACAAATAATGCTCATAAAGCAGCTTCTGTTGACCCTAAGGATATTCTTTAGATTCTGTTACAGTGTTTAAAATTATTGACTTAAAATTTGTATCATTAAAAAAATCATCAAATCATTTTTCTCAGTGTGTAATTACTCTTTGCCAGAGGACCAGTTTTCCTTTGTGCTGATTAAATTATCAAATCATTCTGTTGTCGAGTTGAGAACAGTTGACCTCCCGTGTAGTTCTAGGCCTGGCTGTAACATTAACTCACTCCATGACCTTGGCAAGTAGCTTAATCTGACCAAAGACAAAACTTGTATTTCAGAGGTAGATTTGGTAAATGGTAGATTTGATAAGCAAGACTCCCCCCGCCCCCCCCATGAAGGGATTTTATGCAGAGAATACAACTTACAAGGTGTGAGTAAAATGACAGAAAACAAATGAAATGTTACGTGTTTTACCTTCCAGGACCCTGTGTGGAGGAAGGGAGGAAGGGGAGGGATCCCCACTGCAAGAAGGAGTGCCCTTCACAGCTTCTTACCGCACAGCAGGGTGCAGTGGGGGAAAGAACCAGCTCTGTGTCAAATGGCTCTAGGTAGAAAGGGCAGTTCTGCCCCACAGGTCTTTGTAAGACACGGGTGGGGGGTGCTCTGTAAAGTCAGCCTGGTCTGAAGAGAGCCATTCAAGGCTCTGGCTGCTTATGTACAGGGAAACCCACGGTTGCTCTTAAAACATTGCAAAAAGGGGCGCCTGGGTGGCTCGGTTGGTTAAGCGACTGCCTTCGGCTCAGGTCATGATCCTGGAGTCCCGGGATCGAGTCCCGCATCGGGCTCCCTGCTCGGCAGGGAGTCTGCTTCTCCCTCTGACCCTCTTCCCTCTCATGCCCTCTGTCTCTCATTCTCTCTCTCTCAAATAAATAAATAAAATCTTTAAAAAAAAAACAAAACATTGCAAAAAGGTGGTCACACACTTACCTTTCCGATGAAGCATTTGTGTCTAAATTCATACAGATGTATCTTAATCTGGCTGCCATCACTCAGCTTTTAATAACAACAGTAACAACCAGTATTTTACTAAGTATGTGCTATGCACCAGTTGCTGCCGCAAGCACTTTACATGTGGTAACTCACCTGATTTTAAACAACATCCCTTTGACCTGTGCGTACTGCTATTACCCCTGTTTTTACAATTGCAGAAGTAACAGGTTGGAAGTTTCACAATTATTAAGTGGCAAAGCTGGGATTCAAACCCACAGCCTGACTGACCACAGGCTTCGGTTAATTTAGGGGCAAGCCTGATGCAGAAGAGGAGTAAGTTTTATTGTAGGAGGCCTAGGACTCAAAAATGAATGAAAAAATGAGTGCAGAGTATCTTAATCATTTATTTTATTATTATTTTTTAAAAGATTTACTTATTTGACAGCGAGAGCAGGAACACAAGCAGGGGGAGTGGGAGAGGGAGAAGCAGGCTTCCCACCGAGCAGGGAGCCTGATGCGGGGCTCCATCCCAGGACCCCAGGACTGTGACCTGAGCCGAAGTCAGACACTTAACGACTGAGCCACCCAGGCGCCCCTCTTAATCATTTATTTTAGATTGATCACATTGAAATGATAATTTGTGTATATATTGGGTTAAATCTTTTAAAATTAATTTTGTCTGTTTTTCTTTACATTTTAAGTGTGGCTACTAGAAGATTTCAAATTACACACATGGCTCACATTATTTTTCTATCAGGCAGTACTATTGTAGAGAGTCCTAAATGAGAGAAAGGTGTGGTTACTGTGGGTAGGAGACTGACTAGTGAAGTAGACAGGAGTGGTAGTGCATATCTGGTAAACCTAAGTGCATTGGTAAGTATATTGTCTCCCCCTTAGCTATGGATGATGAATATATATTTGTTATTATAGCTTAAACTTTATCATATTTGGTAAAGAAAATGAATGGAAAGAACAGATATGTTTGTACCACGTATAATACAGTAGCATATCCATTGAGTGTTTAAATATACCAGCTACTCGTCTAAGTACTTGACATATGTTAACTCAATACCGGTACTGACACCACCAGGCAGGTACTATTGTTACTGATCTGAAGCACCGTGAGTGAGGTTAAGCTACTTGCTTAAGGCCACACAGTATAGTGCATAAGGAATTAGTGCTAGTCTATACAATTTAACTTCGGAGACTGTGGGCTTAACCATTGTGGTGCAACGGTATCCCCTGCTTTTTGAAAGTTCATGTTATATCACCTTACTTTTACCAAAGACCTACATTAGTACCTGTTTTTGCTAGCTGAAAGAAATCAAAAGAAGTTTGCGTTCAGCATTTGTTTGGCAGTGCATCCTTACAGAGGCAGCGGGCACCCCCAAGCAGTGAGTGTAGCGCCACCAAGCTCCTTTCCAGGGAACTACACTCAGCATCTCAGTCTCAAGCCGCCATGGCTTTGAAGTGTGTCTGTGAGCATCTGTGCTTTTTCTCGATTTACTTTGCGCATCTGTTAGCAAGGTGTGTCTTGAGGTACCAAAAAAGCCTGACAGAGGTTATTTGTTGGCTGTGGGAATGCTCAAAAATATTTTCATAATGAAGTAATGGTAATTACTTCTTCACTTTATGCTGTTTTGGCTTATGAAAGGTTTCATAGGAAAGTTCTACTTTCAGGTGTGGGAGGGGGACTTGTATTGCCTCTTTAAGCTGTACGACC
Organism: Zalophus californianus; assembly: GCF_009762305.2. Classification (NCBI taxonomy): domain Eukaryota; kingdom Metazoa; phylum Chordata; class Mammalia; order Carnivora; family Otariidae; genus Zalophus; species Zalophus californianus. The sequence goes on from NC_045602.1 coordinate 25,234,347, forward strand.
TTATGATTTGCTGTATTTTTTAATCTTATGCTTTAGTGTGGTAGTGTGTACATGGATAACCCACTGGAATTTTTTTTCCAGCTTAGCAGGTGGCCTTCGTGTCAGCTTGTATTTATATTTTGTAGATTTGTTTTTTAATTTCCTAAAAGTGAATGATTTTTGTTTACATTTTCCACTTGCAAGGTTGTTTATACCTTAATTTTAGCCTGTTAATTGCATTTGTGGTAGTGCTCCATAAGTTTTGTACATTATAAAAGATCTGCCTGGACAAATTAAAAAAAAATAAGCTTTTAATAATTTAAATGTGTGTTATCAAAAGGAAATACAGGAATTTGGGTTTTCTCTGCCTAGAAGCTATCATTGAGATGTTAGCCTTAGGAAAGATAATATGTTTTAAAAGTTTTTATTCTCAAGGGAAAAGTGTAATACTGTGTCTCGGCTAAACATACATTAGGTATTTATATCACATATGTCACAAATATATTTAAGTATCATCCTAAGTTAGCTTGTACCCTAAAATAAAAAAGAAATATTTTTTTTCTGGCTATCTACTAGGAATGAGATGCTGTGGATGATACAAGCATAGATGTCACAAGTCTGTCCTGTGGAAATAAGACATACATACAAAAAAGAAGTAAATCCAGTTCAGTAAAATAACACTATGGGGGCGCCTGGGTGGCTCAGTCGGTTAAGCGTCTGCCTTCGGCTCAGGTCGTGATCCCAGGGTCCCGGGATCGAGCCCTGCATCAGGCTCCCTGCTCAGCGGGGAGCCTGCTTCTCTCTCCTCTTCTCCCTCTGTCCGTCCCCCCCCCTCCCCCCCCCCGTCATGCTCATTTATGTCTCCTTCAGTTCACTCAGTCTCTCTAGTAAATAAATAAAATCTTTAAAAAAAACAAAACAAAATAACAGTATGTATATCATGAATGGGCAAAAGTTTTATAGGAGTTCTGAGGAAAGGCAGAAACTGTTTTGAACTAGTAGTTTGGGAAGTGTTGCTGGAGGAGGAGAGAATTGAGCTGGTCTTGTAGGGGGAGTCGCGTTTCCTTACATGGAGTGTAGAGGGTGTAATTTAGACACGAGGAGGTACGGGCTTAGGGGAATGGGGAGTGTTCAGCTTGTGGCTCAAGTGAAGTATATAGGAAGCTGAATACTCAGGGAAATTTTGAAAAATTAATTTGGGCCGGATCAGAAAAGACCTTGAATTCTAGGTGGAAGAATTTGAATTTTTTTTTTTCCCAAAGATTTTATTTATTTATTTGACAGAGACAGCGAGAGAGGAAACACGAGCAGGGGGAGTGGGAGAGGGAGAAGCAGGTTTCCCGTGGAGCGGGGAGCCCGACGCGGGGCTTGATCCCAGGACGCTGGGATCATGACCTGAGCCGAAGGCAGACGCTTAACGACTGAGCCACCCAGGCGCCCCAAGAATTTGAATTTCTTAAGAAGTTCAGACTTTTAGGGGAGATAGAAATCTTTGACTATGTGATCATTTATCCTTAAGTTACTATTATGTGATAGACATCCCTAATTTATATTCTTGACTTAACATGCTAGATGTTTTTAGTTGTTGGTACCGAGAAACACTGAAGAGCTTGCTTTCTTGGTTACTAGTCAAATCCAGTGTATCAAATTGGCTTGTTAGCACCATCTCAGACTCCTTGGTTGGAAAAATTTTGTTTCACATAGCAAATACTTGACAGTTGTCTGTTTTTAGAGATGACAAATCAGTATTTTGCACTGACTGTTAATTGCATTTATAAATTTCCATATGCTGTGAATTTATACATTTATTACAGGCGCACTAAAACGTGCTCTTATTTTAAAGCTCTGGCTTATCTTGGCTCCATTGTCCTGTTAGCCCAGCAATTGCGGGCTGCTTTGTTTAACCTGCTGACTCCATGTTCTTTTTTCATAAAATTGGGAAGATCTCGGTCTCTCAGTGGTGGGGAGATTGTTTAGTGAGATAAGACAGTTTATAAAGAGAATGCAGTAACCTTTGGAGACATTGGATGTATATACTTAGTAAATTTTCTTTCCCTCCTTCCTGATTTTGAAATGGTTGTGACTAGAGATTTCTTATTACATATATGCTTTAAATATAGGCCTTTGTGTAGCAGAATTCCAAGAAATTTGGAAGGCATTTACTTTTGTAAAATCTGACTTTATTATAATAACTTGAATTTTTAAAATATTGATATAGTGGGGCACCTGGGTGGCTCAGTTGGTTAAGCGTCTGACTTCGGCTCAGGTCATGATCCCAGGGTCCTGGGATTGAGCCCCGCATCGGGCTCCCTGCTCAGTGGGAAGCCTGCTTCTCTCCCTCTCCCACTCTCCCTGCTTGTGTTCCTTCTAAGCTGTCTCTCTCTGTCAAAAAATAAATAAAATCTTTTAAAAAAAAAGTTGATATACCAAGAGAACTTACTCATGTTTTTTTAAAGATAAATTTGTAGTTGTTTAATTAGAATCTCCATAAAACCCTGAACTATCAAAGGACTAAGGTGTTTCTACAAAGTTATTTTATGAACTAAAAGCATACTCTGTGGCATTGAAAGGAAATGCATCTTAAATTTTACATATGGCAATTTAAGAAACCAAACAAATGAGTACAGGGAAAAGAGAGGAAAAACCAAGAAACAGACTCATAACTATAGAGAACACACTTATGGTCACCAAAGGGGAGGTGGGTAGGGGGATCAGTGAAATAGGTGATGGGGATTCAGGAGTGCACTTGCTGTGAGGAACACCAGGTGATGTATCGAAGTGTTGAATCACTACATTGTACACCTGAAACTAATATTACACTGTATTGTTAACTAACAGGAATTTGAATAAAAACAAAAAAGCCCCCAAAAACAAAAGAAAAGGGGGTGCCTGGCACCTGACTCTTGATTTCAGCTCAGGGCTTGATCTCAGGGTCATGAGTTCAAGTCCCATGTTGGGCTCCACACTGGGAATGGAGCCTACTTTAAAAAAAATTGAAAACAAAACAAACAAAAAAAACGAAAGGAAATGCAGTTCAGGAGAAATATTCTTTATCAACCGTTTTCTGCATCATGTTGTTAAGGAAATGCAGTTAAACTTTTTAAGTTGCCCTTTTTTCTTTTGGTGTACATATATGGATGTTAATGTATGTCTAGATTTGTGTAACCCCCATCACAATTAGGAAACAGAAGAATTCCATCACCCCAAAAAACTCCCTTGTGCTACCCCTTTATAGTCACATCCTTTCCCTCACCCCTGGCAACCACTGCTCTCTTTTCCATTTCTTCCTTAATGGATAGATTAGTGGAGGCTATCACATGATAAATATCTTATCAAATATGATATCAACTAATAAAATATGAGAAACATCAAGTAAGATAAGGTATGTGAAAGTGCTTGGCAGATAGAGGCATCAGGTACTTAATAAAAAATCGCTTCATACAGAATATTAGGTCAATAGGTGAGGCTTAACTGGAGTCTTCTATAGAGTCAACTTTGTGTAATCTTTAACAACTTTTTTTGTCCTTGCTTAGAGGCTTTTAGGCTTGTTTTTGAAAGGCTTTGTTCCATAGCATCCTGATTGCTGGAAATCTCTGTTATTTAATGTCTTTTAACCTCCTGTTCCTCAGGGAAAAAGTGAACAATAATATCTACCTTGAAGAGTTGTTAAAATGTGATGATATATATGAATATAAATACATAGGCATGCGTGTAATTTATGTGTGACTTGGCCCAAAGTAGGTTTCCCTGTCAATTTTTTAAGATTATATTTTATAAATAATATACTTCACAGTTACTTTTAGGATAGTTTGGAAATGAAATATCATGTCGTCTTGATATATAGATGCTCCATCCACCCCCTCAACCAAAGCTTTTAGAGTGGGAAGGTTGATTCTCAAAGCATTATCTTTCTGTTTTTTGGAAATGTGTCAGCAATTTCTCTCTTTTGGTTTGGAGGGAGGAGTACCCAAATCTATTTAACTTTATCATAATATTTCAGGGTTCATTTCACATTATGCTCACTTCATAAAATGTGATTTTTGAAATTGATGATTGGGACGTATGGGCCGAATCTTTGCTAAACCGCAGGACTTCCTTTTGAATTCATATTTCTAAGCCCCTAATGCAATAGTGACTTTTGGAGATGTTTTAATCTTTTTCTTAAAAGTGAAGTACATAGTATTCTGATATATAACATCCTGGGCAGTAGGATATAATTGCTTTTCTACAAATTTAATTATTTAACCAAGCGCAGAAGCAGATTTAGAAGTTTCTGTTCTTGCCCACAAATCCTCATGTATGCTGTCTTTATCACTATTCTTTGTCTCATTATTAGTGTTCAAAATATTAATAGAATCAGTGAATTATAGAATTGGAAAGAACCTTTGAGATCTTCTAGTCAATTAATTCCTAATTCTGTCTAACCCAAAGCCCGCTTTTTCATAATAAATATTTTGTAATACTCTTTAGTGTCCTGAGATAAAATTAATAGTTAATGAGTTTTTTACTCACATAATTAGAATAAATCAATATAATTCCCTAACTGTAATATAAAGGAAAATAATTTAAATATTATTTACAATATCATTTGTTTACTTTTTTGAGTATTGATTCCCCCACTGGATTGTGGGTTCCATGAGAATTTTGTATTCTGCCCTATGAGCTTGTGTTGTAGGTAAAAGTGATATTTCCAAAATATAGTCAAATTGACACTCAGGGAAGATGTGTTGTCTTTATTCTCCAGTCTCAACCCTCTCTAAAATAATCTGGTGTTTCCAGAGGTGCTTGCAGTAGAACACGATAGGAAGCAGTCCCAGCACCAACTAGTTCAAGTTTCTTTGTACTGTGGCATTTAGTTTCTTTTCTTTTCTTTCTTTCTTTCTTTTTGTTTTTTTTTAAGATTTTATTTATTTATTTATTTTAGAGAGAGCATGAGTGGGGATAGGGACAGAGAGAGGGAGAGAGAAAATCTCAAGCTAAGTGCGGGGCTGGATCTCATGAGCAGAAATCAAGAGTTGGATGCTTAACCAGCTGCACTATACAGGCGCCCCTGTGTCATTTAATTTCTTGAGGGAGCAGTGTCCCCTGTAACTTCTAGAATGTTGCTTCTGAAGTATCATGTGGAATTCTGTAGTAATTAAACTGATACTTTTGACTTTAGACTATACAATGAGTTCTTTTTTCATCAAGATTGCAGGTAATCTGGTAATTATGTTACAGAGGAAAAACCGAGATTTTGTTTATTTCGTGGTAGGCTTTGCATTAAGAACTAATACTTTGGTAGAGTTTGGTTAAGCATCTGAAAGGCATATTACTCTTTGCATATTTTTGTTTTAAGTAGAGTGTAACTTACTCTTTCCTGGCAGCCTTCGGACTTTGTAATTTTTTTCTTTTTCTTTTTTGGACTCCATGCTTGTGCTTAAGTGCAACAATTTCATTTCTTATTGTTGATTTCCTGAATATGTGTTCATGAATCTTTCCTTACACTCAGCAGCTATGCCTCATTAATTTAAATCTGGCTTTGTTTTGTTGCTCTTATGCTTATTTTGTTTCTCCTTTTTCTTAAAGCCTTGTTGACCATATTCTTCACAACCCCATTTCAGTGCTGCTAACTTAGGGTGCTCATGTTAGTATCTATTACCTTGATACTATTTTGGAGACTTTATAGGTGTTTTTCTCTGCCTGGACCGTAGATTTTCCCCTTTCTTTTATAGTCTGCATTTGTCCTATGCAAATGTAAAGTGGTTAATTGGAAAGAGCACACACTTTAGGGTTAAATGGATGCAGGTTTAAATCCTAGCTCTGCTACCTGCCAGTTAAATTTGGGCATGTTTGAATGTTTCTGAGCTCACTTTCTTTAACTGTAAAAAGGGTATACTTTTACCTACTTTTCAGAATTGTGAGATAAGGAATATTGTATGTAAAGCATTTGTTAGAGTATTTCTGTCCTGTGTCTTTTAATAGTCTCTGAAAAAAGAGGCAGAGTGGAATAGAGGAAAGACCAAACTGAGAGTGAGAAGTCCTGGCCTGACCTAAGGCCCCTTTTGTCTCGAAGATTATGTGAAGTCTGTGACTGACTAAGGTCGTCTGAAGAGAAAATAAACCATTAGGCAGTATAGATAGGGAGTTTGCTTAGCCCTAAGGAAAAGTGATCTGGATCCCTGTTGCCTCATCTGAGATAAGGGTTTGGTTGGGCCACTGGTTCCAAATGTTCTTTAATATCCTTTAGAACAGAGAGGTCCAGATGAAGGTGAGGAGTGAGGTCTGGGGGGTCTGGGGGGTGGGGACAGCCCTGAACCACAGCTGTTCTGCTGTGTTTTACATAGGACCTTTTGGTGAGATTTTTGAATGAAGGGCCCTATGGCCAAAAAGTTTCTAAACCAGTATACTAAATGATTTCTAAAGCCTCTGACAACTCTGACTTTCCATGATAGGTGATTTTATAGGTGGTGTGGTTTTTAAATTGAGTTTTCAGAGATGTCTTTCAATATTATTTTATGCATTGTACTGTTCTGAAAATTACCTCCTTCCTCATCAAAGTTACTTTTGTAAGTTCTAGAAATAATTTTAAAAATTCTATAAATATTAATTGCTGATCTTAAGTCTTCATGAGCTTCTGTTATCAGATATTTTTATTGGCATTCATATTAATTTCTCCACCTGTGTTTTTATTAATGGCAAGAACATGCTACATGAAACACTTTAAAATACATGGAGAGAGTTCCAAGGTCATTCTCCATCTGTTATTTATTTTGATTTTTGCAAGTCTAGGGAAAAAAAGGTCACAGAAGTAATGTTTTAATAGCAAAACAGATGTTCCAGATATTAACCCGGTTGTTATTTGTACAAAATAGACTTTTACACATGAAGCAAATCCCCATCATTTTCTTTCAGAAGAAGTTAGGAAAAATGTTTTATACATTTGTAGCATTCACTCAGAATTCCATGACATATGAATAACAGCCATGTTTATGAAATTCAGTCTGAAATACCTTGAATCAAGATTATTTAATTCCATTCATATTATAAGGTATTAAATAATAAAGATATCTCAAATATTTTTAAAACAAAGCCTGGTATAAATAAATACAAATAAAATATTATAATATGTAGTATTTGTGCCTTTGCTTACAATATTTTCTGGGTTTCTTGACTTAACAACTTAAACTTTTTTTCTAGAGTAGTGTTGTTATAGGATATGATTTATCCTTGGTCCTACCTCATTGCCCAGATACTTGATAAATGTGTTTCATGAATGAAAATTACACAGTATAGTTTCTTGAGAGTTAAGAATGTCTCCAGCTTTTTTCGCAACGGGTTTGCCGCAAGAACACAGGTGTCGTGAAAACCACCGCTCAACCTAAACCAAAATGGGAAAGGAAAAGACTCACATCAACATCGTCGTCATTGGACACGTAGATTTGGGCAAGTCTACCACTACTGGTCATCTGATCTACAAATGTGGTGGGATCGACAAAAGAACTATCGAAAAATTTGAGAAGGAGGCTACTGAGATGGGAAAGGGCTCCTTCAAGTATGCCTGGGTCTTGGATAAACTGAAAGCTGAACGTGAACGTGGTATCACCATTGATATCTCCCTGTGGAAATTCGAGACCAGCAAGTATTACGTGACCATCATTGATGCCCCAGGACACAGAGACTTTATCAAAAACAGATTACAGGCACATCTCAGGCTGACTGTGCTGTCCTGATTGTTGCTGCTGGTGTTGGTGAATTTGAAGCCGGTATCTCCAAGAATGGGCAGACCCGTGAGCATGCCCTTCTGGCTTACACACTGGGTGTAAAACAACTAATTGTTGGTGTTAAGAAGATGGATTCCACTGAGCCACCCTACAGCCAGAAGAGATACGAGGAAATCGTTAAGGAAGTCAGCACCTACATTAAGAAAATTGGCTACAACCCTGACACAGTAGCATTTGTGCCGATTTCTGGTTGGAACGCTGGAGCCAAGTGCTAACAAGCCTTGGTTCAAGGGATGGAAAGTCACCCGTAAAGATGGGAAGGCCAGTGGAACCACACTGCTTGAAGCTCTGGATTGCATCCTGCCACCAGCTCGTCCAACTGACGAGCCCTTGCGTCTGCCTCTCCAGGACTTCTACAAAATTGGTGGTATTGGTACTGTCCCTGTGGGCCGAGTCGAGACTGGTGTTCTTAAACCTGGGATGGTGGTCATCTTTGCTCCAGTCAATGTTACAACTGAAGTAAAGTCTGTTGAAATGCACCATGAAGCTTTGAGTGAGGCTCTTCCTCGGGACAATGTGGGCTTCAATGTCAAGAACGTATCTGTCAAAGATGTTCGTCGTGGCAGTGTGGCTGGTGACAGCAAAAATGACCCACCAATGGAAGCAGCTGGCTTCACGGCTCCGGTGATTATCCTGAACCATCCAGGCCAAATCAGTGCTGGATATGCACCTGTGCTGGATTGTCACACCCCTCACATTGCTTGCAAGTTTGCTCAGCTGAAGGAGAAAATAGATCGTCAATCTGGAAAAAAGCTGGAAGATGGTCCCAAGTTCTTTAAATCTGGTGATGCTGCCATTGTTGATATGGTTCCTGGCAAGCCTATGTGTGTTCAGAGCTTCTCTGACTATCCTCCTCTGGGCCGTTTTGCTGTTCGTGACATGAGACAGACGGTTGCTGTGGGTGTCATCAAAGCAGTGGACAAGAAGGCAGCTGGAGCTGGCAAGGTCACCAAGTCTGCCCAGAAAGCTCAGAAGGCTAAATGAATATTATCCCCAATACCTGCCACCCCAGTCTTAATCAGTGGTGGAAGAACGGTCTCAGAACTGTTTGTGTCAATTGGCCATTTAAGTTTAATAGTAAAAGACTGGTTAATGATAACAATGCATCGTAAAACCTTCAGAAGGAAAGGAGAATGTTTTGTGGACCACGTTGTGTGTGTGTGTGTGTGGCAGTTATTAGTTTTTAAAATCAGTACTTTTTAATGGAAACAACTTGACCAAAAATCTGTCACAGAAGTTTGAGACCCATTAAAATAAAAGTTTAATGAGAAAAAAAAAAAGAATGTCTCCAGAATTCCTTTACAACAGAAGACCATTTTAGGCTGCTGTTCAGTTGTTTCTCTAAACCAGTAGTGTCTTAACTTTCTCTGAATTACAATCCCCTCTAAGACAAATTCGGGATCCTATCTGAAGAAAAACACACATACGTAAATTAGCATACAATTTTAGGGGGTTTATGAACCTTTGAATACATTCCATGAACCATCTTTGGGTAAACTACCCTTTGTTGTGTGAAGAATAAATTGTAGAAAGGAAACATTTTTTTTTCATTTTGCTTTTATCTATTGAAAGAAAATTACTGTGAATGATAGTTGACTTTATTTGACAAAATGGTAGTGTTTTTATTCAGTGTATATTAATTTGTAAAAAGTCTTTTATTAAAGATGATAATGTAACTACACATTTTAAAAATAATGTGATCGGTTTGTATTGTTTTGAAGAACTGTAATGTGTGAAACAGGAAGAAAAACATCTTATTCCTTGTCCAGTCAAAACACGTGTTAGATGCTGCCCTGAAACAGTGGTATTTTATACCTTCTAGTGAATACCAGTAATTTACGTTAGAAAAGACAAGTTACTGATGTCAGAAAATCAGTAATTTTTACATATGAAAAGCACTGAGCCAGTGTTTCAATATTATGAAATCCCCAATTGATGCTTCTTATTAGTGGCTGACTCTATCTTCAATGGTTTATTATTAATGGGACCTCTCCAGACCCTTAGTATAAGAAATCCTGGTTCCTCATTTTTCCTTTTGAAATTATTGTTACTGGGATTTTTTTTCATAGTGCGAAAATAAGACTGTGTACAATTTGGAAGAAAAATCATAGTCTCACTACGCAAGGATAGTCATTGGTAACATTTTGTTGTGTGTCTGTCGAGGCTTTTTTCTGTTCAGTGATTGCGTGCCCTCTGTCTAGATTTTGGTTCCCTTTTGTACTCCGGCTTTGCTTGTGTATGCTTTTTCTGATTTTTGAGGTGGTAGTTATTCTTATAATTTCTCTTTTCCTTTCCCATCCATTCACGGCTGCCAGGGTAAAATGGTTGGAGTTATTCGTGTCTTGGTAATCTCCCAGCTAATGAACATTTTTTATTTTGAGATAGAATCCACACACCATCCAGTTCACCCATTTCAAGAGTAGTGTACAAGCAGTGGTTTTAGACTGTTCAGTTGTGCAGCCATCACCACTAAGTTCAGGACATTCTTTTACCACCCCCCCAAACAAACTTCATACTCATTAGCAGTCACTCCCATGACACCTGCCTTCAGCCCTAGGGAACCACTGATCTACTTTATCTCTAGATTTGCCTCTTCTGGACATTTCATATAAATGAAATCATATAATATGTGAACTTTTGTGACTGGCTTCTTTCACTGAGCATTAATATTTTCAAGGTTGTCTGTGATGTAGCATGTATCAAGTACTTCATTTCTTTTCTTGTTAATGGCTAAACCCCTTTTGTTTAATCCCTTTATCAAATGAACACATTTGGGTTGTTTCCACTTTTTGACTTATGAATGGCACTGCTATGGACATTCATGCATATGTTTTTATGTGGATGTGTATTTTCATTGCACTTAGGTATATATATCTAGGAGTGGAGTTGCTGGGTTATGTGGTACTCTAACATTCTGAGGACTGTAATAAGTAATTTGAACAGAAGGTACTCTCTTGAATATCAGGTAGGAGGTATAAGAGAGTTGTACTAACCAGTCTTTTGAAATGGTTTCATATAGTAGTGTTCCACTTAGTGTGGGTGTATGTGGTTTTAACTTTTACATCTTATAAGGAAACCTTATATAACAACAGGAAATTGTTGAAATATAGTGAGTGTGCTTGCCATTTATGCAGAAAAAGAATTAGTGGCATCTTCATAAAAAAAAATGCTTGCTATTAATTAATTTTGTTTGAAATAATTTGGAAGAAACAAAACCCAACAGAAATCCTGAGACCTCGGAAGAACATTCTCATGACTAACCCAATCTCTGCACAGTGTGCACCACGAAGAGTATTGTTGAGAGGTAGCCTCTTTGCCTTTCTTTTTGTCCTAGCCTGACTGACTGCTATCCTTCCTCTAAGCCCAGACCTCGTTTGCATCTTAATTCCTTCTTCATGTTTTAGTTGGTTGCCTTAGCCATCTATGATTCTCTTCTAATGCAAAGAACACTGAGCTGGTAACTGGAGATGGAAGGTCGTGGCCTAGCTCCAACACCACTGGCTGTGCCGGTGTGAGTGCAAGTCAGGTCCCTCAACCTTTCTGCTCCCCACTTTCTTCATCAGTATAATGAGAGAATCATCTGTGAGATTGAAAGATATCTTTAAAGCTTAGTGATCTTAAGTCTAGCTCTAGACTTCTAAGATTTTACAAACTGGTTGTCAAATTTACTGATTTTTCATGAATTTGGCATTTAATATATACTTCCTTGTATCGCCTCCTTCCCTCCTTTTCAAATGTGTTCTCTCTCAACCTAGATGATATGGCCTAGGCGGGTAAAGACTCCGTGGTTAGTGTTTAATAAATAGTGCATATATTATTATATGAGTTTTTATTGACTGTGGAATGACTCTAATTGGTACTTATTCTCTGTTTAAATGATCAGAAGTAAATGGTCAAAATAACTTGGTAAATTTAGACAGCTATTTTAACTTTTTCCCTTTTCTGTCTTTTTAAGAGTATGCTTTTGATTGAAGTAACCATGGTGGAAAGTCAGAAATGAACATTCTGTTTTTAGGAACTTTTAAAATAGCTGCTTTCTGCTAGAACTTTATCCTTATGAGACTTTTATGCACATATATTCATGGGCTCATATTTTGTGTATATGAAGAGTTTCAGGAAACTTCTTGCTTGCTTTCTGACAGTCTGTGTACCTCCATCGCTTAGTTCTTTGCACATTTTACTGGTTAGCTCTGTGTCTTGTGAAGATAAAGACAAAACAGCTTAAACTTCAAGTTAACAGAGATAAATGCTATAAAATAAATTGAATGGTGGTTTTGAGTGACCTTTGGGGGGGTGCCTGTGTTGTTTTAGTTTACCTGGGGTACTTTATCATTCCTATCTCAATGTATGTTTTTAATTGTGGCTTTTAATTTGTGAAAATTTGAGTTTGAAGTATGACAAGCAGTAATGCTAAGAGGTATTTCTACCTCAACATTTAATCAGTTTTACTTTGATTACAGGATCATGCAGCAACACGCATTACTGACATTACTGACAAGCTGACTTAACTTTGGCTACAGTGACGTTGACGTTGCTGCTTTTTTCCTTCCTCCTCTTCTGTCTCCCTTTCCCCCTTCTTCCCTTTTTGTATATAAGTATCAAATGGAAATGTCTCTCTTTAAAACATTACAGAAAGGTCTGAGTTGCTCAGTTGGTTAAGCATCTGCCTTCTGCTCAGGTCATGATCCCAGGGTCCTGAGATCAAGCCCCGCATCAGGCTCCCTGCTCTGTGGGGGGACTGCTTCTCCTTCTCCCCGACTTGTGCTCTCTAGCTCTCTCTCTCTGTGCCTCTTCAATCAATAAATAAAATCTTAAAGAAAAAAAAAATTACAGAAAGGTCTGTTTCTCTTTGACTACCATCCTTAGTCACAGCCTCTTCATCTTCATGGAGATGGTGATGGAAACGTTGTGTGTCCTTATAGATAGACTTAAGTGTATTTACATTTATTTATATAAACCATATAACCTAGGGGTTTTTGTTCTAGGGGTGTGGTACCTTTCAGAAATGGTATCACACTCTTTTTCATTAGCAGTACATCTTGGAGAACTGTTCATTTTAAGAAAATACAGTTTGACCTCATTCTTTCTACCTGCTGCATAATGTTTCATAATGTTGGCTGCACCACGGTTTAGCCCCTCCCCCATAGTGGACATTTATGTTTCTGATATTTTGGTTACAGACAATGCTGTGGTGAAGCATCTTTGTACATGCAGTTGAGTATTTCTCTAGGGTAAATACTGAGAAGGAATTCATGATGGCAGGCGTATTCAAAATTATTATAGCTTGTACGTATTATTATAACTCACCTATCATTTTGCCCTCTAAAACTTATACTTCTTCCAGCTGTGAGAGCAAAGACACCAACAAATGATTTTTAGAATATCAGAGGCAAAACTTAGACATTTTTGCCAATCTGGTGAGAAAAAATGGTGTTTTGTTTATTTTAATTTACATTTTCCTGAGAATAGGTTGAGCATTTCTTTTTTTTTTAATTTGTTTATTTTAGAGAGCACTTGTGCACATGCACAAGCTGGGGGAGGGGCAGAGAGGGAGGGGAAGAGAGAGAGAATCTCAAGCAGACTCCCTGCTGAGCATGGAGCCCCACGTGGGGTTCGATCCCACGACCCAGAGATCACAATCCCAGCTGAAACCAAGAGTCGGACGCTCAACTGACTGAGCCACCCAGGGGCCCTGAGCATTTCTTTATGTGTATCGACCATTTGTATTTTCTTCCTGAGCACTGCATACATATAAATGATTACTTACAAGGTATCTAGTTTAAATTACTGCATATATAACAGTTTTTGGTAAATATTTCTTGGTAAATATTATTAAAATATACATATAGAAAAGTACATAAATCACAAATGTATAGCTCACTAAATTTTTGTAAAGTGAATACATCACATATAACCAGCACCCAAATCAAGAAACAGAGTATTACTAAAACTCTTGAAGCCCCCTCATGTCCCTTCCAGTCATTACTCTTGGCTCTACATCTCCCGGATAACCATTAATGTTACTTCTAATCTATAAATTATTTTTTCTGTTTTTGAACCTTAGACATAGAGAATCATACAGTATATACTCTTTGCTTCTTTCTAGGTATTAACTTTTAAATACATTTTAAGTAAAAGAATTGCATCAGGATTTAGAAAACTGTGTTTATTTACACAGATAATTTCTTCTCACTAAACTTTAATAAGAGAAAATTGTGCCATTTTAACTAGATGTCCTTGTACAGTGCTAAGAACTCTCAGTGGACCCTCTCCCCACCAAAGGGAGTTAGCAGACTTGTTTATTGAAATCAGTTGATTGTTGAAAGTTTTTCTTGCTTCATTTTGGGTAGATCTAACTGAGGTTTGACCCCATTCTGCTCTTGAACTGTCTGTTGTGTTAATTAGAATTGGTAAACTGTGGTTTTATTTCATCTAACTAAATGATCTTAACTAGAATGCTTCCTTACCTTGTACCTTCTTCTAGTATCTTGGGGAGTATTATTGTCTTGAGCTGCTTTAGGAAGAATGAAGCTGTAGTTGTCTCTTTCCTGTTATTGTCTGTATCCTTTTCCGAAACAGGTAAAGGTGCCAGAGCAAACTTCATACGTTATCCTTTCAGCTTCCTCTTCCTGCCTCATGAATGCTTAGGTGATACGGAAAGGTGTTTTTTACATTCTGTCTCTTCAGCTTATTTTTGTTAATTTGTGTCTTTTGGTAATTTGCTTATTAAAGTAGTATACCTTTTTGTTTTCAGAGTATCTTGAACATAAATTCTTAAATTTTCTAGTGATTTCTTGACACTATAGTAGACACTATTTTTTTTAAGTAAAATCAGTAAAGGTGAATAAGGTTACCAATGGTGATAGTCTTTTAAATTTATTTTTAGTTAGTAGTCTACTTCCTAAAAGAATTTAAAGTGATTTACAATAAAAGACATACATGATAATACCAGTAAGAATAAAAAGATTATAAGAGGAGAAAGAGATAATAACACAAATCTTTGTTTCTAGAATTGAATGTTAAATTTAGCCATGAGCCTCTGTCTTTTGAGACTGGAAAAGAGAACAAATACGGTTCTCATTGGGGAACTAAGCAGCAAACCATTTCATCAGGCAGGACAGATGTGTGTATGTTACTAAATTCTGAAAAATGCAGAAATGTTCACTAGAATCAGGTCATGCAAATTAACAAGCATCCAGGGATTTAAAAATTTTGTTGGATTTAAAAGAAATTAATCAGCTCATACATATTTCACTTATGTTTATGAAAGAACTAAATCAGTGTGATTGTATCTGGGTGTGAAGTATTTATTCATCTAGCTTGCAAGAGTAGTGCATAAAGAACATTATTCTAAATGTCATTGTTGGTGAACATATAAGTAGCCACCATGCTTAAGAAATAGAATATTGTCAGTATTAGAAGTCTCCCCTGCTCTCCCCATGACAACTATTATCCTTTTGTGTTAGTCATTATTTTTCTTTAAACTTTTGTCACCTGTGTATATATTCCTCAATATATATATGTACATATGTGTGTATATATATGTATATATACATAACTTGAGAGCCCCCTGGTGAAAACTTGAGAAGTAAGCATAATCTATCATTAGATGAAGGCTCCTAGAGGTGCAGAATCTCTGGGTCTTACCTGAGCATCCCAGAGCATTGACCAGATCCATTTCTGGGTAAGGTTGTGGGCAAATTCATGCATAATGAGTCCTGAAAAAAATCACAGTCCATGGCTCACCACAGTCATGGCTTCCGGCTGGACTTGGCAGATACTGGCTCTCTGGTAGGAATATATTTTCTGCTCCTAAGTTCTCCATGCCTTCCCTTTGTCTCTTAGGAGTAGGTCAAAGCAGAGTACTTAAAATAGATAAAATGAGTGTCATCAGCTGGCCTGCAGGAATTTTATCAGAATGTGTTCAAGAAGCCAAGTGTAGATTAGAATCTGTGCCAAGGTTCATATGGTCATTCTGTCCTTGGCTCAAAAAGATAATTTGTTTAGGAGCAAGGAATTTGGTGATACAGCTTCCAAAGGGTCTTTCTTTTGAGTCACCCATCCCTAATTTGGACTGGACACCTTCTCTGTCTTGTGCATGATTATCATCCTAGGATCTTCCTTCATGATCATCTTGGAGATTCACTTGACCTCTCACCTAGGTGGGATCTCTCCTTTCCCATATTTCATCTCCATTAGTCTTTATTTACTCTTTTGTTTTAGGAAGCCCATCTTCAAATAGTTTCTTGAAAAAAGATTGTATGGGAGGTTATTTTGAGGTTCTGCATGTATGATGATGATGTTCTACTATCCTTACACTTGATTGATTGATGACCAGATGGAATAATTTTCTTGAGAATTTTGTAGGCATTGTTCTGTTTTCATCCTGCTTCTGGTATTGCTGTTGAGATCTATTTCTACTGAGAAGTCCAAAGCCAATCTAATTTTTGATCTTTTGTGACCTGTTTATGTCCTCTCTAGAAGTTTTGTTAAAATGTCATTTTGTCTCCTCTGTCCTGAAAGTGACAGTGCTGTGCCTTGGTGAGCATCTGTTTTCATCCATTATCCTAGCTTTCAGCAGGCCCCGTTAATGTGGAATTTGGAGAAATTTTTTGAATTATTTTATTGCTGATTTCTTCAGTTCCTTGCTTCTCTCTGTTTTGCACTCGTATGGTTTGCATATGGGACCTCCTGTCTTGATCCTCTAATACTCTCTCTACTTCCCACCTCTTTATCTTCTTGACTTTTGGGGGGATTGCCTCAGCTTTATTTTCCAACTCTTGAGTTGTTTAATTTTTGCTGAACATTGCTATGTTGCGAACTTCCAATAGCTCGTTTATTCCCTGAATGTTTCCTTTGTTTTATTTAACAAAGAACATGTTTTTGTTTACTAGATGCAGTATTTGTCTTTCTGAAATGTTAAAGATAGTTTTCTTCTTCTTGAATAGTTTCCCTCAAGTATACTTTTTTCTTAGTCTTTAATGTCATGTTAAAGGCTTTTCTCAGATGGCTCATTATCTGCTCACAATAAAAAATAGGGGACTTAAAAAGCCAATTTAGGAGCTTGTATGTAGGTGAGGCTTCCATGAACTTTGGGCCTCACTGTAGGGTGATTTAGGTGGACCATTTATTAAGGAGCCCTCAGTGCTTCTATATTTGATCTTTCTTCACAGTCTGGTGAGATCCCCAGATCCACAAGATCTACTGATGCTCCAGTAGTCTGCCTAGAGCCATGCTGTTCTGTCCGGTAGCCACTCACCACGTCGAATGAATGGTTCCTCGGTTGAATTAGGCACATTTCAAGTGCACGATAGCCACATACGGCCTGGCTGTCATACTGGACAGCACAGCCACTGAACATACCCATCGCTGCAGGAAGTTTCAGTGGAGAATGCTGGAGTGGGACTGGCAGCGCGTTCCCAGCCACTGGAAAGCCCAGGGAGGACAGACTAGGTCTCCGAGTCAGGATTCTCTGCGTACCCCCTCGCCCAGAAGCCTAGTTTTACTTTCTTCAGAGAAGACAAGGCTTAAACAATGTGCTTAATTAACTCTGTTACTTTATTGCTCATTATTTACTTTTTGGCCCTTTAAATCTGTCTGGTACCGGTTCCACACTCTCCACCGCATTTTCTGGGAGTGCCCCTGGTTAGAGGTGCTTTATCTCACCTCTGTCAGTATGAACAGCGTTACGGAACCAAGTCCTTTATTTCTTTAGCTGGAAATACCACGGATGTTATTGCTACCTTACTTTTGAGGCTCATGTTTGGATTATATGAGAATGTAAAGTGCCTATTTTAAGACACACTTGACATTATCAAAGTAGAGAGTAAGGTTCTTTTAAAATCTCAAATTTACAAATCCACTATGCATCTGACTTGCCCCACCACGTGCTTATGAGGTAAGTAAAACAGAATAAAGGGCCGCTGAGATTAGGATACTGGACAGTTTGACCAGATAATTATTATTACCTAAATGACTTGTTTCTTTGACCCCAGCCTTGGAGTAATCAAATTTTGAGTTTCATCAAAATTTTGGAGTATTTACATGTTAAGGACCTTTTAGTTGCTCATGAATAATTGAATCTGTAGGTGTTGAATATGTAACTACCACGAGCCTTCTGTAAAGCGCCTGGCAACTATTAGGTGCTCAAAAGGTAGGCCTTTGAGAATTTTCTCCAACCTCCCCATCTGTAAGCATCCAGGTTAAGTGACGTGGTCGTGATCATCAGCTCTTGCGTTGTGGAGCTGGGTCGGATGCTCTGGGCTCATAGACTGCTCTGATACCAGCATCTGTCAATGCTAGGATTTTTGCCAACAAGTTCCATGTACCTGCCTGTTTTAAAAAGAAGCTCTTTGCTCTTAAGGTTTTTAAACAAAACCAATCCATTCACTCATTACATTGATGCTTATATGCACCATTACCACTTATCCCAAAATCTGAGTCAGAGGCCTTAGGTTTTTTCTTGGTGACATGTCAACGATGGTATTTTTGGCTGGCCTGGGTGTGTGTACTTTGTCCTAGGACCTGTGCTCTTGTGATTCTTGCAGCTCCCCACTGTGTACACTATAACTCAGTAGTATCTGATGAGTTACAGTTCCCTGCTTAAGCGATGCTGTTTCAGATTTCTATGACTTTGCCTGTTCTGTTTTACTACTTGGCATTATCTTTCCCTTCCCCAACCTCACATCGTCCAAGAGTCTAGTGCATTTTTTAATCCCTTTTAGCAGAGTTCATCCTGCCTTACTTTGATCTATCCTTAACACACACTGCATGCTCCATTATATCCTCTATTGTAGCATACATCACATTGAATTGCAGTTACTTCTTAGTATACCTATTAGACTATGGGAGCAATGCTAGTTAACATTTCAATTGTGAGGTGATTAAATATAGGACATTTTATGAAGGAAAAGAGGTTTCCTTCCTGAGCAAGAAACTAAAGGTATCTGGTCTATGGATTTGTTTACCCATCTACCCCTGCCCCCTGTTTGGGGGTGCTTCCAGTTTTGGGCAGTATGAATAATGCTGCTGTGAACAGTGGTATACAGGTTTTTGTGTTGTCGGAAATTTTCATTTGTCCCAGATATTCAGTAGTAGGATTGTTGGGTTATCCGGTAAGCATACATAATACTTTACTTTGCCTTGCCACCAGCAGTATGTTTGAGTTCTTACTCTTCTGCATCCTCATCAGTACATGGTATCGCCAGGTTTTTGTTTTGTTTTTTAAAGATGTTATTTATTTGTCAGAGAGAGAGACAGAAAGAGCACAAGTAGGGGGAGCGGCAGGCAGAGGGAGAAGCAGGCTCCCCGCTGAGCAGGGAGCCCAATGTGGGACTCGATCCCAGGACCCTGGGATCATGACCTGAGCTGAAGGCAGACGCTTAACCGACTGAGCCACCCAGGCGTCCCTCGCCAGGTTTGTTTTGTCTTTTTCAATTTTAGTGATTCTAAATAAGTGTGTAGCTGTCATAATTGTTAACCATTTTGTCTGTGAAACCCATGAGACTTGGAAGTAGGCAGAATGGAGCTGGATTAAATACAGAGCCAGGGAAGAGTTCCTGAGGAGGCAGTAGAACGGCTCAGATTTACAAGAGCTTTTTATGTCTGTCATACTCATGGTGGTGTCCCCAAGTAACTAACACAGGGCCTTGCGCACACAGGAATCTTTTTGTATGTTTATTGAGTCATTGAACAAATGATCAAGAGGTTAAGGAAAAGGCAGGAGCTTGATGGAAAAGTAATTTTAGATTAGACTTGGCCTGAGTAACCCCAGTAAGTTCATGGGACACATCCTTTTATATCTGAGTCTGTGTTTACAAACACGTGGTTAGAAGCTGATTCAGGTCTCTGATTCCCAGCCCCTCAGTGGGAGGGAGGTGGCCAAATATCCTGGAAGGAAGTAAAAGGCAGAAAAGACTTGGTGCTACCAGCTGGTTATGGGGACTTACGAAAGTAAGTCATCGTAACTCTTCTGGTTCTTCGCTTGATCAATGTAAAATGAAAAGATTTTATTAGATGATACCAATATCTAAAAGAAAAAAATATACATAAAGGAGCTTAATCACATCAAATGAGAAATAGTTTAATAAGCGAGGAAAAAGCATGTCTGAGGCTTTAATGGATATGTGTAGATAGAGTGTGAAACCTAGCTCTTCAGGGAATTTAGGGGTAAATGTGTAGACAGCTAGCAAATGGCTCGTGGGCAGAAACAAACAGAACCACAGAGGGTCCTTAGAGGGTTTCAGGTAGAGGAGCAGCGCTGCGGATTGTCTTTTTCTTTTTCCTCTTTTGAAAAAACTTTCCTGTAAAGACTGGAGATAAGCTGCCTAAGTGTCTTCTTTCAGTGCAAAGAGGAGAGCTTGGGCCTCAGAAAGCGAGGCTGAGGGTGCGGAGGAACACATACCATCCTGGGCCCGCCAGGTATTCCGCTTCTGCTCTTCGGTGGTCTTTCTCTCTGCCCTTACTTCGAAGTTCAGATCACGAGTTTAGCAAAAAACCAGTTCTCAGACACTCATTCTCTGTGCAAGGATTTTGTATACATACTGTCAAGTACTGGTAGAGATTTAAAAACCTACTCCACACCCAGATAAACTGGAGTCTGTGTAAGGGATTTGACCTGTTTTATTGTTTGACATTTATTAAAGCACTTTGACATTTGAAATTTTGTTTCCTGTTCTGAATATTTAAAAAGAATCACAGCTCTTGATCACTGGAATACCTTTTGTAATTTAAAAATTTTAAGGCCATTGTTTTCATAATTTTAATGATTCTAACAGTTTTATTATCCTGAGGCAACCCATATTTTTGCTCTTGTTTAGGTAATAAAATCAAATGTTTGATTATTCATTTTAAACTGTGTTTCCAGCAGTTTATTTAAAAATGTCAATATTAAGTGTTTCTGGTTATGAGGACCCCTGAAAGTAATCTTTTGGCAAATAGTTTAGGAAAGTGAGGAATCTGACTTCTACTTAATCTTTCAGCTCATAAAGAAAAAGCCAGTTTAAGATAAGTTGCCCAAAGGTACAACTTTCAGGTTCTAATGTGAAGAATTAACATTTCTAGGTTTTTAAAAAAAATTTAGTGCACGCTAAAATTGCCAACACTTTTAGGCATAGTCACTCTTAGGAAGCTGTTCTGTAATTCTTGGTCCATTAAGTCTACTTTTTATAGTAGGATACAAAAAAAAAAAAAAACCTCTGGAATATTTTAAGGTTTTGTGCTGGGTAACTTCTACAGGTTTATGTTAATACTAATAACCAGTTAAAAAAACAAAGCCTTCTGGGACGCCTGGGTGGCTCAGTCGGTTGAGCGACTGCCTTTGGCTCAGGTCATGATCCCAGGGTCCTGGGATCGAGCCCCGCATCAGGCTCCCTGCTCAGCGGGAAGCGTCCTTCTCCCTCTCCCTCTCCCCCTCCCCCTGCTTGTGTTCCCTCTCTTGCTGTGTCTCTCTCTGCAAATAAATAAATAAAATCTTAAAAAAAAAACAAAAACAAAGCCTTCTTAAATGAGACAGCCTTTTTTTTTTTTTAGGTTAGACATTTAGTCTGAGAATATTGATTTCTAATGTACTAGAAATTTGTTAGACCTGTAGGACATGTAAGAGGGTTACCTTTATGGTATTCAAGCTCTTACATTCTTTGTCCGAGGCTTTTCTGTAGCCCTGTAATGAAAGATTATTTTATGCATTTTCAATTTGGGCAGATATATGTATAGTAACAAAATATATATATATTTTTTATATCTTTCAGAATCATGGTGTCATGGAAAGGGATTTACTTTATACTCACTCTATTTTGCGGAAGTTTTTTCGGAAGCATTTTTATGCTCGGCCCCTTTTTACCTTTGATGTTTGTAAGCCCATCTTGGTATCGCTGGATCAACAACCGCCTTGTGGCAACCTGGCTCACACTGCCTGTGGTAAGTTACACGCCTGATAAGGAGACTGGACCAAAGTGGCCCAGCTGACCAATTTTTATTTTGTTAGAGTCAGATTTAGTCAAATGTTAGAAGAAACCTAATAAAGCCTTTCTGGATCCTTTCTGGAGGAAATACAGGAACTAGAGAAATATAATTCATGTCCTTGAAGTAAAATATCTTAAGAGCCATATTCCAAAATTAAGAGTTTCTTTTATATTCCTCATGAAGTTTATTTTCCTTCATCAACATATACTTTGAAGAATTTTTACATCATTAATTTTGTGTTTCCATTTATTTTACAAGATAATGGCAAAAATTAAGGTTGAGATAAACTTTTTTTGAACTCTTGATATTGATGTGATTGATTTAATTCTTCCCAGTAACCACAGAATTTAGGAATAAAGTGGTTTCCCATCTCTGGGCTAGAGTGACAGCATCTGTAAGGTAAACGTGTAGTAGATTCTTGGAACAGACAGGTATTCTCTGCAAGGTCAGTGCATACATCTCCCTGATTCTGAGTTGGCAACATCCTGTAGGATTCCAGTCCAGCCTCCTCCCTCGTCTGGACTAAAGCTGCTTCGGCCCTTCCATGTTGCTGTTAGTCAGTAATGCCTTCTCCAAAAATGGAGTGACACCCATGCACTGCCTTTACCTTGAATAGCTTATATTTCCTGAGACTGTTCTGTTCTTTCTTTTTTCTGAGCACAGCTAGAACTTAATCTTACTGGGTTTATGGAGCAGTCATGGTGGGGGTGATGAGGATATACCTGACCAGGAAAATAAGGAGGGAGTCCTTGTCCTTCAGTTGCTGAAGGATCTTTTTCCACCTGTGTCTTTTGAACTGCGTTGCGCTTTTCCCCTCAGGCAGCCTGCCCTTGTTATATCTGCAGAGAGGAAAGTATGCTAATGTTGTGGGGAGCTATTACAGTGCACCCTCTTCATATTTTAAAAAGGATTCCTGTGGTGACTAATTTTAAGAATTGCATTTGTCCTTTGTCAAAGGTTAATTTTTTAAAAAAAATATTCAGATAACTGTTTTATGAAATGTGATCACGTTAAACTAAAAGTAGTCCCCTCTCTCCGTCTGTCCCTCCCTTCTCTCCTCTTCCCCCTTTCTTTTCTGCTTTTGCACTTAATCTGTAAGCACAAAGAAAGGGACTATAGCCTAACTGGTAGATGATAAATAACTATAACTGCTTATGGTTGCATATTTAATCCAGATTAAGGAGAAGAATTACAAGATTTTGTTAAAGGGTAATGATGGTCATAGCTGTTAAGCACTTATGAGGCAGATACTGTGCTAATAAGTACTTTAGGATGCCTTCCTCCCAGGCACTACCATTATCCCCAACTTACAGAAGAAGTAGAAGCTTTGAGAAATTAAATAATTTGCTGGAGGTCAGATGCATAAGCAAATTATTTAAGCAGAGCTGAGCTTAAACTCAGTTTGCTGCCATTAGAGCTTTAGGTGATAGGAAAACCTTGAAGGATTGGTCAGGGTCACATGCCACTTTAACTTCCGGTGGTAAGAAGTGCATTGGGACCTTATGATTGTTTCAAAAGAAGAAAGTTTGGAGTTCTTTCAAGCCAGGGAATGCCCCGAGGGAAAAAAATTTGAGAAACTGCTAACTACTAGTAAAATCAGTCTCAGTGGCATGATGATTTCTGACAAGTCACCAGGTTCACTGACCCTCTCTTCTGCTACCTCTATTTAAAATACCGTA
Source organism: Zalophus californianus (assembly GCF_009762305.2). NCBI lineage: Eukaryota > Metazoa > Chordata > Mammalia > Carnivora > Otariidae > Zalophus > Zalophus californianus. The sequence goes on from NC_045602.1 coordinate 25,257,730, forward strand.
CTTTCAAGTTCTAGAATTTATATTGGGTTCTTTGTTGGTTTCATTATGTTCTGAGCTTCCTCATCTTGTTTTTTTTCCTGTAGGAAGTACTTTGAATATTTGTAATATTCTTACATTTTCAGTATGGATCTTCCTTATACATTTTTACAAAAATTCTTTTTCCTTTCATAATAGAAGGAAGGATTTTTTGGTAAGTTTTGTTAACTGTTGTTTATGGCGAAAGTAATCAGCAGGGTCCTGGAACATGCATCCAGCAACTATTTATTAAGTGTCTACCATGTGCCAAGCATATTGCTAGAAGGTAATGACAAACAGGACAGATAGGACTTTTGGCCTCGTGGAGGTAATAGTGTTCTGCCTACTTGTAGATATACACAGCTTGACTAGTTTCTTTCATTCGCCTGAGAGACTGCCTCCTTTGTTAGAGGACAGAAGGTGACTTCTCAGACCATGAAGTTTTTAGAGGTAGATTTTTAAATTAGCTTTAAAGATATGAAGTCCATTGTTTCATTGCAGCCTTCAAACAGGCCATTTAATAGGGATTATTTGTTTTGTGGTGTTGCTTACCCACTAGGACTGACTTATTTACAAAATGAGTATTTTTCCATAAAATATCATACTTATATTAAGTAAAATAAGCACATAATGCCCAGTTCACATAAGGTTAACTGTCAAAAGTAGATATTTCTAAAAAGTCCTCTATAAGCTATTTATAGTCATTATAAAACCAGACATTTCATTTAGAAAACTTTTAACTTTTTTCAAGTCAATTACATAACTTTCTTAAGATTTTTATTTTATCATCTGTAAAATGAAATCGGAGTGAGCCATTCCAGATTCAGCATTGTGTATCTGATCCTAAGGCAAACATTGAGAGGTAAATGATTTTTTGGTAGTAATCATACATTGTTTTACATTTCATTTTATTTAATGTCTTAAATTTTCCAGTGTGTAATCTTTTGAATATGAATCACATTTTTGGCTACTTCTCTCTACGAAAACCTGAAGGGTTTTGAAAATTTTCTTGTAGTTACTACATTGGTAGGAATCATTGCAATTGCAGTGCTTTAGTGTCCACAATCAGTCTATTTTCCTTGCAGAGCCAATGTAAGTAGAGTGCTTATTGGTACAGACATTTGGTTTCACTCTTGGCCTTACCACTTTGTAGTCGTTTGAACTTGGCGGAGCTACTTAGCCTCCCTAAACTTCTCTTTTCATTTGAAAAACGGGGGTTCTAATACTACCTACTTATCTCAGACAGTTATTCTGATGATGAAATGAGGTAGTCAATATAGCCTTTTCAGAATACAGTGGCTTGAGTAATTGGCAGGGTAGCTCTCTCCCTGATGTCATTCAGGGACTCAGATTCTTTCCACCCAGCCTGGCATAATACTCTTTTATATGGTCAGGACTGGTCACTACCACTTTTTTGCCCCACTCTGCAGGAGGTGGGTCTGGGAGGAAGTCCAGAGCAAGTGCTTTCTTTTAAATCAGTGAATTACAAATAGCAGCTATCTCTCTTGCTCACCGCGTTGGAGGGAACAGCGAATGGCTGTAATAACATCTGGGAAATATGGTCTTTCCTCTGGGCAGCTAGGTACATAACTAAAATCTATTACTCTGGAGGAAATGCTGGACTTCACCAGACAAATTCTGCCATAGCTGCTTCTGCTATTACTCTTCGTACTGTTACTATCACACAGCATTACACCATACACTATGGTACAAGTCTTTATACAACTCCCAATTACACGCACTAAGGTGGATGAGGGAAGAGTGGAAAGATAAGAATGCCGTTTTTTTGTTTGTTTTTTTAAATCTAGGGTTGCCCCCACCTCCACTGAAAATGAGAGGAAATGGGAAATGTGAGGGGTGCTGTACTGAGTATAATTCTTGTGTTTCAAACAGCATGTATACCAGTCACTTCATCTGATGGTCAGCTGGAGAAAGCTGTTGCAACAGTCTTCAGAAAAAACTGGCTGAGCTGGATTTATTTAGTGTACTGGTCTCCCTGAGGTACCTTTCTGAGAGATTTTCAAGGGTTAAGTTTCAGCTCTTCCTGACTTTTGCTTTATTACCTGAGCTCAGAACATAATACATACGCAAAATTCAACCACCACTGTAGTGTTAAATTAGTGTAGATTTGAAAAAACTTCTATTACCTGTTTAACTCACTGCCTTGATTCTGAGTAAGGGCATATCAAGCAGAGTCTTTCAGCTAAGAAATTTATAGAAGTTGAATGCCTTATAACTAGGTTACAAAAAATTGTCAGGGTGTCTTTTATGACCTTTTATTTCACACTTTTACAGGATGCTAAAGGAGTTTTAATTAGAAGCAAATAATTTTTTTTACTCAGTGAGAATTTAGTCTTTGCTATACACATAGTTTATTTTAAGCAATCCCAGTTAAAAAAAGTTCACTAATAATAGATTAGGTAAATGCACTTAAACTAATTACTTCACAGAAATAATCATAACGTGATCTCTTTTGTAAGCATCTCTTGTGCATTAAAATTATTTCATTGGCAAGATTTTTCTTCTCTTACCATTTTTAAGGAGCACATTTTGTGTGTTAAATGCGGTACCACAGTAAAATCTTCTAGAATCTTAGAGTTGGAGGCCACCTAGTCTAACCTATCTGTGTAAGAATTCCTTCCAGAACAGTCTGCAGAGTGACCAGTCTCTCTCGGTACATAACTACATTGGGGAGTGTAGGTCTTTATTCATTTCATTTTAGGACAGTTCTGTTCAGCATAATCAATATTGTCAAGGTCAGACTTTGCATGTGCCCAGTGCACTTTTTGCGTCTCAAAATTTGGAGTCTTTCCAATAGTCCAGTTGTTAGCTAATAACCTGGGATTATGAAAATTATTTGGAGTTCTGTCCTTTCACCCTAGTCATGACTCAGGAATTGAGAGATCATTTGCTAACTCCCCACCTAGGACACAAGTCTCTTCCACAGCCTGCTGATTCCAGTCCAATCCTAGAACAAAACAGGTGTTCAACAGAGGGTATAATTTCTGCCATTTCTGCCTAGACTGCCGCTAAGAGAAGGGGTACCGTGTTTGATGAATGACTTGGGATTTCAAGGCTTTAAATAGCTAAGGATTTGAGGAGCTGGGCCTAAGTGGAGTCTGAAAAGCCTAAGCAGATTGGGAGATGGGGAGCACCAGAGAGTTGGTTTTACCTCAGACTAAATATTCACTGGAATGATAAGTGAGAGCTTGGGGCGTGATGGCAAAACTGATTCTCTGTGATCCTGAGGGGGAACCTCTCATCTTTGTGTTTTCAGACACGGTAGAACACTTGGAGGTAGTAATGAGTGGTCTATATAAGATTCTCAGAAATTGCTTCTGTAAAGCATTATTAAATTTTATAAGATTAGTTTTTCTTCTATACTAGGTTATGTTCTAGACTAGAAAAAACACTGTTCTCATTTTTTCTATAACAGCTTTTAATGTTTATTTGATTTCTGCAATTTAGAGACGTTACAGCCTTATCTCTGTGTAGTAAATATTTGTAGTTCTGCCTTTGCAGGAGCTATAAATTGACTAGATAGGTCTTGTCTGGTATTACAAATGATTAATGTGAGTTTGAGATTTAGGCTGTCCAAAAGGTTATATATAACTTTCAGGCACATTCTGATGAAGTGCTGGATGGCAAGGGAGAGAACGCCATACGATATGCTCCTGGACAAACAGTCTGGATTTATTTTGACATTTGGGACGCACGGGATAGACATATTAGAAATTGCACTTAAAAGGTGAAGGTTAAGGTTTGTGATTTATAGGCTTTTAAGATTTTTAACTCTTTTCTGTGGTACAACACACAATTAGCAAATTTATCTTCCTACTGGTTAAGGGAAGGGCATCGTGCATTTCAGTTCTTTGTAAAAACTGTATCATTTGGAAAGTGGAATGGAGCAGATCCAAATTAATAAGCCCTAGATGGTGACTTCACACGTCTTCTGGGCTGACATACATAATTCAGTGATTCACTTTGGGAGGTGATAGTCCTATATACTTAGAGACATTTCCTGCTGCGGGTCCAATCCTAGAGGACTCTGCCATGATCCTCCCTGTCAGGAAGTCTTTCTACATAGAGACTTGGCTTCCCAAGACTTTGGAGCGGGGGTTATAATTGAGTGGTTACGGACCCTTTTGAAAATCTGATGAAAAGTGCAGGCATTTAGCAAAGTACCCGTGTATACATTTTCAAGAGGTGTTCATATTTACCCCTTGAAGGCCATCCTTCAGGGACTTGATGTTAGGTTAAACACTCATGCCCTAAAGTGAATCTCAGCTCTGGGAAAGTAATTCCGTAATTCTTTGGACATAAAACATTCCTGACTTTTCCTTAGCTAATACTCCTTTTAACCTTTTTTTTTTCCCTTGGTCCTATGTTTGTTTTGAAGTTCTACTCATCTGTGTCATATGTATCCAAAGTTAGTAAAACAAATGCACACTTTAAAATGATCTATTAAAGTGTAACTATCAAACAGGTCAAGAACTAGAGTATCAGAAGGCAGGTGGTTTGCTGGAGGGCTGAGAAGATAGTCATTTCCTTGCTGTTCTTTAGAATTTTTGCTTCTCTCAGCATTATGCTGGTTGGGTGCCATCCGTGTTGTTGTAGTTCATTTACTTTCATTGTTGCTTCATATTCCATTGTACGGCTCTACACTTCTATAAAGGTTTTCATGATGTCTTCTCTGCCTTGGACCAGTTTTCTCTCGTTAATAGTGAAGTCATATTTTAACTAGTAAATTTTTCACCTAAAAATTATTTGCAATAAGGGATTGAAATCAGTTTTCTTCTATTTTCTTCTATATATTATATGTCTGGTTATCAGAAAAGTTAAATTCAACAAATACTTGAGCATCTTCTACCTAGAAGATGCCAGGCTGCAGAACTTTATAAACATATATTTTATTCTTTATATATTGTTAGATATGTATATGTGTTTAAAAAGGTAATACAGAAAGGTATAAAATGAAAATTTTGACTTTCTGTTCCCTCAGCCCTATACTCGGTGTTAATTATCCTTTCTAGAAAGTAATAATCTTATATATCTATAACCTTAAAAAATTACACAGTGGAATCTTCTTGCATGTCTTTTTAAGTTAAAAATATATCCTGAAGATTTCAGTGAAAGTTAGCATTTAATTAGGAAACTGTCAGAAACGTAAATAAAACTAAAAATAGAAACAGGGCCTTTGTATTCTCATTCTTCCAGATTATAGAAGCAGTAATCTTGAGAAACACTATTTTCAATTGTTACATGTCTGTATTATTTATTCCTTAGGCATTGCTGGAGACCATTTTTGGTATAAAAGTGATTATAACAGGTGATGCGTTTGTTCCTGGGGAAAGAAGTGTCATTATCATGAATCATCGGACAAGAATGGACTGGCTGTTCCTGTGGAACTGTCTGATGAGATATAGCTACCTCAGATTGGAGAAAATTTGCCTCAAAGCTAGTCTCAAAAGTGTTCCTGGATTTGGTAGGTTATTCACAAATCATTTTAAGTTGTTCATTCATTTAATATGTTACTCCCCGACCCCCACCCTAAAACTACAGAATATTAAAGTCATTCCCATTTTTTTCTCACTAGCCTAAAAACATGGATCACAGCAGATTATTTTAATCTTTTTTGAAATATTTAATGTTGAGAAAATAAGCTCCTCTCAAGATATGGTCCCAGAGAGACCGACACTTTGAAGAATATGAATTAATAGTTCAGTATTGCATATCATGCTTCTGGTAATTTCGGCCAGAAAAAAATGAACTGATTCATTCACATTCATCTAACAAATATTAATTGGACACTACTAGTTGCTGGTATTTTCTGAACTTTCCTAATCCAGTTTTTTTTTTTTTTTTTTGGAAGAATTCTTAGCAGTGCAACATTTCATATGGTAGACAAGTAGGGATATTTCAGCATTGCATGTTACAACTTAATCTTCCTCCCCTTAATGTGAAATGGGGTGGGGAGCAGACTATATATGTATTAAACCAGCTATTCACATATGGGTATATGAAAACTCCCTGACAGCTTTATCTATTACATCTCTACTTCTGTGGTTTCCACTGTAACATTGATTATTTGAATTCTTTGCCTTCTAAACTATGCCCTTATCAGTGTACTGAAATGGTTGAGGATTTGTGAGGGCAAAAAGGTAGGTGTTTTCCTCAGGATGGACTAGTAAGGAGGTTTATACTCCCCGGACACTCCCGATTTCTTAGGCAACTTCCTTTAGGGTTAACATCCCCATAAAACTAGCATGAAACTGCAAGTAGTCTTATTTTAAGTTAGTAGCAACTTAAGTTAGAACACATTCTAAATCTCCACATATTTACTCCTCCCCGCAATGCTGTAGCATGACCCACACATGCTCATCATGTTCATTTTTTGTTTATATGTTTTTTAATATAAGCTCAAATAAATTAAATGTGGACCCACCAAGCCTGTTAAATAGTATATATAACATTAAAAGAGAAAATTTAATGGTTCCTAGATCCTGCCTCAACATGTTGGCTCTAAAGTTAGCCTCAACATGTTGGCTCTAAAGTTAATTTCACAATAGGACATAAATATTCTGTATTTAGGTTCAAGTCAAAGTAATACCTAACTGGAGAATGCAGGCTTTAAATACGTACTATATTAAGTGGAAATAAAACTTTGGCATTAAGTGATAATGCAACCATTTTTCTTGTACTTCAAATTCGTTGTTCCTTCATATACAGATGTAAAATTTTTACTTTACCACAGACTTCTAGCTTAATTTGCTTCCCTGAAAACCACAGAGCCCAGTCATTGTATAATCAATATGAAGTTATTCCAGTGAAGATAGTGAGGACTTGTGGAAGAAAGCCATCCAATGAGGAGCCAGAGAGGGAGGGAGGCCTGTTTTTTTTTTGGCTGTGCCAGTCTGGAGTGAAGTTTCTGTCTGACTAAACTGGGGGATGGAAGGAAAAGAAAATGTGTTGTTTCAAATGCCACAGATTCTCATTGTTCTTAACAAATCTTGGTAAACTTTCTTGAATTTCCAGAGACTCTAAATGACTGTTGTTTTAGGATTTTCACCATTTCACTGGGCAGCTGGTCTGTGGAGCTACTCATGCTGTCATCCTGGAAGTGTCTCTCATGTCCTCATTTTTGCCCAAAATATTTTCTTGGGTTATACTTCCAATTGTCTTCTTTAGGGGCTCTAATTATATATATGTCAGACCTCCTTTGACTACCTTCCATTTCAACTACTTTGATATTTTTTTTCCTCATTTTAATTCTCTTTTCCTATACATTTCTGGTAGGATTTTGCCTTCTTGTCCTTTTTTTTTTTAATTCAATCCATTCCCCTTATATTTTTTTCTTGTCTTCTTGACCACTATTGTTCTTTGTATTTCTCAAAGTGGTTTTTTGCCCCCATACTCCCAAATGTTTATTTGAGGACATTTCATGCAGTTGAAGAGTGTCATGTTACAGTGTAGGTTTTGGATTTTTCAGTTCTGCCCTTAAGAGATTTCTTTTATAGATATACAATTATTGTATGGCAGTTTTTTGTAGGTTTATTGGGGGAGGGGTGAGGAAAGGCTATTATTTTTTGCCCCTCTTTTTCTTCCTGCAGGATCTCTAATTTCCTTGTTTTCCTCACTGCCACACCTCTATGGGGAGCTAACTCTTCTCTTTGTATCTGCTTCTCTTTCAAAAGCAATGCTTCTCTGAGGTTGCATCTTCAAGTCACACTATCTTTCTATATCATTTCCCTATAGCATGTGCTGTGAACCAGTATGTCCTGACCTGTGTTCAGTATTCTGGAACTTAGTATTAGACTTTTTGAAGATGCTTTTGCTTGTGCTATTTTTGTGCTATTTCTTAGTCCAAGACCACCATCAACAGAATGACTAGGAGTAGGAACCCCCAAAATAGAGAAGACTCAGAGATAATGACTTATGCATCAGATTTACAAATGGATGCAGATATAACCAAGATGTCGGAGATGAAATTCAGGCTAGCAATTGTGAAGACAATAGCTAGAATGGAGAAATCAATTAATGGCAGCATAGAGTCTCTAAGGGCAGAAATGAAAGCTGAATTGGCAGAACTTAAAAATGCTATCAATGAGATCCAATCTAATCTAGATACTCTAACTGCTAGGGTGAGTGAGGCAGAAGAACGAATAAGTGCCCTGGAAGACAATTTAATAGATAAAAAGGGAAAAGGGGAGGCCAGGGAAGAACTCAGAATCCATGAAAATAGAATCAGAGAAATAAGTGACACCATGAAGCGTTCCAATGTCAGAATTATTGGAATCCTGGAGGGAGTGGAGAGAGAGGCCTAGAAGATATATTTGAGCAAATCGTAGCTGATAACTTCCCTAATCTGGGGAATGAAACAAACATTCGTGTCCTAGAGGCAGAGAGGACCCCTCCCAAGATCAAGGAAAACAACACCCTGGCATGTAATAGTAAAACTTGCAAATCTTAGAACCAAGGAAACCATCTTAAGGGCAGTTAGGGGGAAGAGATTCCTTACGTACAGAGGGAGGAACATCAGAATAACGTCAGACTTATCCACAGAGACCTGGCAAGACATATTCAGGGTAGTAAACGAGAAGAACATACAACCAAGAATACTTTATCCGGTAAGGCTGTCATTTAGAATGGAGAGATGCAGAGCTTCCAAGACCGGCAGAAACTGAAAGAATATGTGACCACTAAGCCGGCCCTGCAAGAAATATTAAGGGGTCTATAAAAGGAGAAAGACCCCAAGAGTGATACACAACAGAAATTTACAGAGACAATCTATATAAACAACGTCTTCACAGGGCCACATGATGACAATTCATACCTTTCAATAATCACTCTCAACGTGAATGGCCTAAATGCTCCCATAAAACGGCACAGGGTTGCAGATTGGATAAAAAGACAGGACCCATCCATATGCTGTCCAAAAGAGACTCCTTTTGAACCTAAAGATACATCCAGACTGAAAGTGAAGGGATGGAGATCCATCTTCCATGCCAGCGGACTTCAAAAGAAAGCTGGGTAGCATTTCTTATATCAGACAAATTAGATTTTAAACTAAAGTCTGTAGTTAGAGACACAGAAGGACACTATATCATTCTTAAAGGGTTTATCCAACAAGAAGATCTAACAATTGTAAATATCTATGCCCCCAACATGGGAGCAGCCATCTACATAAGCCAACTGTTAACCAAAATAAAGAGTCATATTGATAACAATACATTAATTGTAGGAGACCTCAATACTCCACTTGCAGCAATGGACAGATCATCTAAGCAGAAAATCAACAAAGAAACAAGAGCTTTGAATGACACACTGGACCAGATGGACCTCATAGATATATACAGAACATTCCAGCCTAAAACAACGGAATACTCATTCTTCTCGAGTACACATGGAACTTTCTCCGGAATAGACCACATACTGGGTGACAAATCAGGTCTCAACCGACACCAAAAGACTGAGATTATTCCCTGCATATTCTCAGACCACAATGCTTTAAAACTGGAACTCAATCACAAGAAAAAATTTGGCAGAAATTCAAACACTTGGAAGCTAAAGACCACTCTGCTCAAGAATGTTTGGGTCAACCAGGAAATCAAAGAAGAACTTAAACAATTCATGGAAAACAATGAGAACGAAAACACATTTGTCCAAAACCTATGGGATACTGCAAAGGCGGTCGTAAGGGGGGAATACATAGCCATCCAAGCCTCACTCAAAAAAATAGAAAAATCCCAAATTCACCAACTAACTCTACACCTTAAAGAACTAGAGAAAAAGCAACAAACGATGCCTAAGCCACGAATTAGAAGAGAAATAATTAAAATTAAAGCAGAGATCAATGAATTAGAAACCAGAAACACAGTAGATCAGATCAACAAAACTAAAAGCTATTTCTTTGAAAGAATTAGTAAGATCGATAAATTACTGGCCAGACTTATCCAAAAGAAAAGAGAAAGGACCCAAATTAATAAAATTATGAATGAAAGGGGAGAGATCACGACTAACACCAAGGAAGTAGAAACAATTGTTAGAAATTATTATCAACAACTCTATGCCAATAAACTGAGCAATCTGGATGAAATGGAGGCCTTCCTGGAAACCTATAAGCTGCCAAGACTGAAACAGGAAGAAATTGACAACCCGAATAGGCCAATAACCAGTAACGAGATTGAAGCAGTGATCAAAAACCTCCCAAAAAACAAGAGTCCAGGGCCTGATGGATTCCCTGGAGAATTCTACCAAACATTCAAAGAAGAAACAATACCTATTCTACTGAAGCTGTTTCAAAAAATAGAAACAGAAGGAAAACTTCCAAACTCATTCAATGAGGCCAGCATTACCTTAATCCCCAAACCAGGCAAAGACCCCATCAAAAAGAATTTCAGACCGATATCCCTGATGAATATGGATTCCAAAATCCTCAACAAAATCCTAGCCAATAGGATCCAACAATACATTAAAAGGATCATCCACCACGACCAAGTGGGATTTATCCCCGGGATGCAAGGGTGGCTCAACATTCGCAAATCAATCAATGTGATAGAACACATTAATAAGAGGAGGGAGAAGAACGATATGGTCCTCTCAATTGATGCAGAAAAAGCCTTTGACAAAATACAACATCCTCTCCTGATTAAAACTCTTCAGAGTATAGGGATAGAGGGCACATTCCTCAAGGTCATAAAATCCATCTATGAAAAACCCACAGCAAATATCATCCTCAATGGGGAAAAGCTGAGAGCCTTTTCCTTATGATCAGGAACACGTCAAGGATGCACACTCTCACCACTATTGTTCAACATAGTACCAGAAGTCTTGGCAACAGCAATCAGACAACAAAAAGAAATACAAGGTATTCAAATTGGCAAAGAAGTCAAACTCCCTCTTTTCGCAGATGACATGATACTTTATGTGGAAAACCCAAAAGACTCCACCCCCAAATTACTAGAACTCATACAATTCAGTAATGTGGCAGGATACAAAATCAGTGCACAGAAATCAGTTGCTTTCTTACACACTAACAACGCCAACTGTAGAAAGAGAAATTAGAGAAATGATTCCATTTACAATAGCACCAAAAACCATAAGATACCTCGGAATAAACCTAACCCAAGAGGTAAAGGATCTATAATCTAGGAACTACAGAACACTCATGAAAGAAATTGAAGATGACACAAAAAGATGGAAAAATATTTCATGCTCATAGATCGGAAGAATAAACATTGTTAAAATGTCTATGCTACCCAGAGCAATCTATACCTTCAATGCCATCCCGATCAAAATTCCAATGACATTTTTCAAAGTGCTGGAACAAACAATCCTAAAGTTTGTATGGAATCAGAAAAGACCCCAAATCGCCAAGGAAATGTTGGAAAAGAAAATGCTGGGGGCATCACGTTGCCCTATTTCAAGCTTTATTACAAAGCTGTGATCACCAAGACAGCATGGTACTGGCACAAAAGCAGACATATAGACCAATGGAACAGAATGGAGAACCCAGATATGGACCCTCAACTCTATGGTCAAAGAATCTTCGACAAAGCAGGAGAAAACATGCAATGGAAAAAAGACAGTCTCTACAATAAATGATGCTGGGGAAATTGGACAGCCACAGGCAGAAGAATGAAACTCGACCATTCTCTAACACCATACACAAAGATAAACTCAAAATGAATGAAAGACCTCAATGTGAGACAGGAATCCATCAAAATCCTAGAGGAGAACATAGGCAGTAACCTCTTTGACATCGGCCACAGCAACTTCTTTCAAGATACATCTCCAAAAGCTAGTGAAACAAAAGCAAAAATGAACTTTTGGGATTTCATCAAGATAAAAGCTTCTGCACAGCAAAGGAAACAGTCAAGAAAACAAAATGGTAGAAGATATTTGCAAATGACACTACAGATAAAGGGCTGGTATCCAAGATCTATAAAGAACTTCTCAAACTCAGCACCCAAAAAACAAATCATGAAGTCAAAAAATGGGAAGATATGAAAAGACACTTCTCTGAAGAAGACATACAAATGCCTAACAGACACATGAAAAACATTATCCATCAGGGAAATTCAAATCAAAACCACATTGAGATACCACCTTACACCAGTTAGAATGGCAAAAATGGACAGGGAAAGAAACAACAAATGTTGGAGAGGTTGTGGAGAAAGGGGAACCCTCTTACACTGTTGGTGGGAATGCAAGTTGGTACAGCCACTTAGGAAAACAGTGTGGACGTCCCTCAAAAATTTAAAAATAGAGTTACCCCATGACCCAGCAATTGCATTCCTGGGTATTTACCCCAAAGACACAGATGTAGTGAAAAGAAGGGTTATATGCACCCCAATGTTCCCAGCGGCAATGTCCGCAATAGCCAAACTGTGGGAAGAGCTGAGATGCCCTTCAACAGATGAATGGATAAAGAAGATGTGGTCCGCCGAAGGGGTACGTGCACCCCAATGTTTATAGCAGCAATGTCCACAATAACCAAACTGTGGAAAGAGCCAAGATGTCCATCGACAGATGAATGGATAAAGAAGATGTGGTATACATACACAATGGAATATTATGCAGCCATCAAAAGGAATGAGATCTTGCCATTTGCAACGACGTGGATGGAACTGGAAGGTGTTATGCTTAGTGAAATAAGTCAATCAGAGAAAGACATGTATCATATGACCTCACTGATCTGAGGAATTCTTAATCTCAGGAACAAACTGTTACTGGAGTGGTCGGGGGTGGGAGGGATGGGGTGGCTGGGTGATAGACATTGGGGAGGGTATGTGCTACGGTGAGTGCTGTGAATTGTGCAAGACTGTTGAATCACAGATCTGTACTTCTGAAACAAATAACGCAACATATTTTAAGAAAAAAGAAAAAGAAGAAGATAGCAGGAGAGGAAGAATGAAGGGGAGTAAGTCAGAGGGGAAGACGAACCAGGAGATATGATGGACTCTGAAAAACAAACTGAGGGTTCTGGAGGGGAGGAGGGTGGGGGGATGGGTTAGCCTGGTGATGGGTATTAAGGAGGGCGCATTCTGCATGGAGCACTGGGTGTTATGAACAAACAATGAATCATGGAACACTACACCAAAACAAATGATGTAATATATGGTGATTAACATAACAATAAAAAATTAAAGAAAGAAGATGTGGTCCATATGTACAATGGAATATTACTCAGCCATCAGAAAGGATGAATACCCAACTTTTACATCAACATGGTTGGGACTGGAGGGGATTATGCTAAGTGAAAGAAGTCAAGCAGAGAGTCAATTATCATATGGTTTCACTCATATGTGGAACATAAGGAATAGCGTGGAGGACCACAGGGGAAGGGAGGGAAAAATGAAGGGGGGCAGAGTTGGAGGGAGAAATGAACCATGAGAGACTATAGACTCTGAGAAACAAACAGGGTTTTAGAGGGGAGGGGGAAATTGGTTAGCCCAGTGATGGGTATTAAGGAGCACGTATTGCATGGAGCACTGGGTGTTATACGAAAACAATGGAATGTGGATCACCACATCAAAAACTAATGATATATTGTATGGTGACTAACATAATAAAATTTAAAAAAATAAATAAATTCCAGTTAGTCAACACAGTGTAATATTAGTTTCAGGTACACAGTTTAGTGATTCAGCACTTGCATACAACATTTGGTGCTCCTCACAAGTGCAGTCCTTAATCCTCATCACCTACTTCACCCATCCCCCCCCACTTACATCCCCTCTGGTAACCAGTTCTCTATATTTAAGAGTCTCTTGTTTGGTTTGCCTCTCAATAAATTTAAGAAGATTGACATCATATGAAGCATCTTTTCTGATCCCAACAGTATGAAACTAAAAGCCATTACAAGAAGAAAACTGGAAAATTTGCAAATTTGTGGAGATTGACAAATCGGTTCTTCAGTAGTATGTTGTTTAAAGAAGAAATCAAAAGATAAAAAAATACCTTGAGGCAAATGGAAATATAACATACCACAAAACAGAGTTCCAGGCTGTGGAAAGAGCAGTTCTAAGAGGGAAGTTCATGGTGATAAATGCCTACATGAAGACAAAATAAAGATGTCAAATAACCTAACTTTACACCTCAAGGAAGTAGAAGAGGAGGAATAAGTGAAGCCCAAAGTTAGTACAGAAAGAAAATGACAAGGATCAGGTGCAAATAATGAAACCGAGTAAAAAGACAATTTGGAAATGCAATCAACTTTTTTGGAAAATGTAATCAAAATGGACAAACCTTTAGCTAGAATCACCCAAGAAAAAAGAAATCACAAATAAAATTAGAAATGAAAGAAGAGATGTAAAAACTGATACCACAGAAATACAAAGGATCAGAAGAGACTGCTATGAACAGTTATATGCCAAATTGGACAACTTAGAAGAAATAAATTCCTAGAAGTGTAAAACTTGGCAAGACTGAATCATGAAGAAATAGAAAATCTGAACAGACCAGTAAGATTTCATTGGTAATCCAAAACCTCCCATTAAACAAAGGTTCAGGACCAGATGGCTTCACTGGTAAGTTCTACTAAACATTTAAAGAATTAATACCAATTCTTCTCAGTCTCTTCCAAACAGAAGATAGGAGGGAACACTTCCAAAGTCATTTTACAAGGCCAGCATTACCTTCATACAAAACCAGGTAAGGATGCCTCAAGGAAAGGACATGCCAGTATACCTGATGAACACACGTGAAAATCTGCAACAAAATATGAACAAAGTGAGCTTAGGAATAAATTAAAAGAATACATGACATGAAGAAAGTGGCGTTTATCCTCAGGCTACTTTAATGCACTGCTTATTTCTCAAAGCAAAATATTCTTCTCCAGTATTCACTAGACTTTACATTAAGAGTCATGCTTATAAAACAAATTCCTTTGGTGATCATTTTACCTTTGGATGAGAGTTTTGTCCTCAATAAATGCCACAGTCTGAGAATTAAAAAAAAAAAAAAATTAAAGAACTCATACACTATAATCAAGTAGGATTTATTCTGGGGGATGCAAGGTTGGTACACCATCTGCAAATCAATCAATGTGATATACCACATTAACAAAATGAGGGATACAAATCATAAGATCATCTCAATAGATGCCAAAAAGCATTTGACAGAATTCAGCATCCATTTATGATAAAAATTCTCAACAAAGTGGGTATTGAGGGAATGTATCTCAATACCATAAAGGCCATATATGATAAGCCCATACCTAACATCATAGTTACCAAATGCTGGAAGCTTGAGACTTTTCCTCTAAAATCAGGAATAAGACAAGAATGCCCACTCTCATCACCTTTATTCAACATAATACTGGAAATCCTAGCCACAGCAGGATCAATGGATGCATTGGATGGCATCTGAATTAAAGGAAGAAAACGGTTACTATTTGCTGATTACATGATATTATATGTAGAAAACCTTGAATTTAGTAAAATTGTAGGATACAAAATCATTTTACAAATACCTGTCACATTTCTTTTTTGCATTTCTGTATAATAAACTATCAGACACATTAAAATTATCCCATTTATAACTGTATTAAAGAGAATAAAACACTTTGTAATACATTTAACAAAGAGGTGAGATAACCTGTACACTGAAAACTATAAGATAATGGTGAAAGAAATTGAAAAGAAACAAATGGAAAGGTATTTGGTCCTCATGGATTGGAATAATTAACGTTGTTAAAATGTCCATACTACTCAAAGCAATGTACGGATTCAGTGCAATCTCTATCAAAATTTCAATGGTATTTTTCACAGAAATAAGCAATCCTAAAATTTGTATGGAGCCAAAAGAAGACCCCAAATAGCCAAAGCAAAATCATGAGAAAGAACAAACCTGGAGGCATTACACTTCCTTGTCTCACAGTATATTACAAGTCTATGGTTAGCAGAGCAGTATTTGCATAAAAACAGACACAGATAAGTAGAACAGAATGGAGAACCTAGAACTAAAGCTATGCAAATATGGTCAATTAATTTATGACAGGAGTGCAGAATATATAATACACATTACTGAAAAATAAATGGTGTTGGGAAAACTGGACAGCCACATGCAAGAGTTAAACTGGACCACTATCTTACAACATACACAAAGATTAACTCAAAGTGGATTAAAGTTGAATGTAAGACCTGAAACCATGAAACTTCTAGAAGAAAACATAGGCGTTAAGCTCCTGAACATTGCTTGGTAATGATTTTATGGATTTGACAACAAAACAAAAATAAAGAAGGACGACATCAAACTGAAAATCTTCTGTACAGGTGACGGAAACCATCAAAAAATGAAAAGGCAATCTACCAAATGGGAGAAAACATCTGCAAATCATATGTCTGACAGTGGGTTAGTATACAAAATATGTAAAGAACTGTAACTCAGTAGCAAAGTAAAAACAAACAAAAACACACCAAGAAACCCCCAGCAAATCTGATTTAAAAAATGGGCAGAGGGGCGCCTGGGTGGCTCAGTCATTAAGCGTCTGCCTTCAGCTCAGGTCATGATCCCAGGGTCCTGGGATCGAGCCCCACATTGGGCTCCCTGCTCGGTGGAGAGCCTGCTTCTCCCTCTCTCACTCCCCCTGCTTGTGTTCCCTGTCTCGCTGTGTCTCTGTCAAATAAATAAATAAAATCTTAAAAAAAAATAATAAAAAATGGGCAGAGGATCTGAGTCGACATTTTTTGAAAGAAGACATACAGATGGCTGACTGGTACATGAAAAGGTGCTCAACATCACTAATCAGGGAAATGTAAATCAAAACCATAATGATACATCATTAAACACCTATTAGAGTAGCTACTGTCAAAAATGAAAAATAGTGTTGGTGAGGATATGGAAGAAAGGGAACCCTTGTGCACAGTTGGTGGAAATTTAAATTCATTCAGCCGCTATGCAAAGCCATATGGAGAGTCCTCAAAAAATTAAAAACAGAGCTACCATATGATCCCACAAGTCCACTTTTGGGTATTTATCTGAAGGAAAAGAAGACACTAACTTGAAAAAATATATGCACCCCCATGTTCATCGCAGTATTATTTACAGTAGTCAAGATATGGAAGCAACATACCATCCTCACCAGTGGATGAATGATAAAGATGTGAGATAGGAGATTGCTGGGAAGATGGGGAAGTAAGAGGACCCTAAGCTCAATTTGTCCCACTAATACAACTAGATAACACTCACATTAGGGTAAATAACCCAGAAAATAACCCAAAGACTGACAGAACAAACTCTATAACTAAATGGAGAGAAGAGGTTACATTGAAGAGGGTAGGAAGGGCAGAGACGCAGTGGGGAGGGAAACCACAGGACTCTCTGAGAGAGGGAGGGACCTGTGGGCACAGAGAGGGGAGAGAAAGAAATTGTCACACCAGGAAGCCCTCACAAGGAAGATGAATCCCTATAACATTTGGCTTTGAAAACCAGAGGGGCCTAATTTTGTGAGTTCTGATAACCAGCAGGGCTTAAAGCCTGGAATTTCAAAAATCAGTGGGTCAGCTCTTGGAGAACTGGGAGGGCAGAAGGTGAGAGAAAACAGAGTCCATGCCCTTAAAGAGACAGCATAACAAATAGCCTGGAGAGAGAGAGAGAGAGTGTAGAAGCAGTAGTTTGAAAAATGCCTTGGGTGTATGGGATGGAGTATTATTTACTAATCTCAGATGGGATCCCTGAGGGACAGAGATCACTGGGAGACTCCTCCAGATACAAAGGGGTGGGCAGGAGTTATTTCCCTTTCTCATCTCCCAGCATAAACACATGACCACTTGCAGTGCAGAAATTTACTGCCTAGCTTGCTTAGCTTTGCGGATCTTCCCCTTCCAGCTAGACTTGCCTCAGTTCCCAAGTCAACTGCTCTTTCCCTCCCCCAGAAGACAGCACAAACCTTGCCATTACCTCTCTCCTGATCCCACAGTTTGTGGGACCTTGGTACCCTCCGCAGTAGTGGGTTCCCTCTTAGGGAGGACTGGTGCGTAAACCTTGTTAAAACTGTGTGCCCCACCCCCAGCATATTGCATATCCACCCTATCTAATACACTTTTGACTGGAGCCCATTCAGACCAGGGCCACAAGCCTGGCAGTGTGCAAACAGCCACAACAGGGGCCACCATCACTCCAAAGTGACTCCTGCCCTCCCTGACACTACTCAGATTGCAGCCCCAGCAGCAAGCTGGGGGCCAACAGGTGGTCTGATTGCAGGCCCTGCCCACCAACAAAAGCTTTTCAGGGGACAACATGGGGGATATCACCCTGCAGTTTGGTGCCACTGCATCTCTGACAAATGCCTAGTCTCACTCAGCTCAAGCCCAAGGTAGCCTTAGACTGGCCCATTAACACCACAGGGACCAAACTGGCAGAGAGCCACTGCAGATGACTGAACTGAAGGAAAAAGCAGCTTATTCAAAACAGCAGAGCACACATACCACATATAGGAGCCGCCCCTGAGTCACCAGTTTCCAGTAAATGGGACCCTGTACTGTAGGGCACTACAGGACCTCTTCTTCATAAGGCCACTACTTTCAAGAGCAGGAGACATAGCTGACTTTCCTAACACATAGAAACAGACACAGGTAACAAAATGAGGAGATAGGAATATGTCCCAAATGAAAGGGCAGGACAAAACCACAGCAAGAGACCTAAGTGAAATGGAGGTAAGTAATAGTCAAAAAGATATTTACTGGACTTGAGAGAGGAGTGGAGGACATCAGTGAGACCCTTAACAAAGAGATTTAAAAAAAAGTAATTAGAGATGAAGAACACAGTAAATGAAATTAAGAATACACTAGATGGAATAAATAGCAGGCTAGAGGAAACAGATGAATCAGTGACCTGGAGGACAGAGTAATAGAAAGTAACCAAGATGAACAGGTGAGAGAAAAACGTTTATGCAAATAGATAGACCTAGGGAACTCAGTGACTCCATCAAGCGTAGTAACATTTGCATTATAGGGATCCCAGAAGTGGAAGAGAAAAGGAGGCAGAAAATTTACTGAAGAAATAATAGCTGAAAACTTACTGAATCTGGGGTAGGAAACAGAAATTCAGATGCAGGAGGTATAGAGATCCCCCTACAGAATCAACCCAAGGACGTCCACACCAAGACACATAGCAATTAAAATGTCAAAAAGCTGAGATAAAGAATTTTAAAAGCAGCAAGAAAAAAACGAGTTATATACAAGGGAAACCTCAAGGCTATCTGTAGATTTTTCAGCAGAAACTTTGCAGGTTAGAAGAAAGTGGCATAATATATTCATAGGGCTGAAAGGAAAAAGATCTGCAACTGAGAATACTCTGTCTAGCCAGACTATCATTCAGAATACAAGGAGAGCGTTTTCTAGACAAACAAAAGATAAAGGAATTCATCACCAATAAACCAGTCATACAAGAAATGTTAAAGGGGACTCTTAGAGTGGAAAATAAAGACCATAAGTAAGAGTAATAAAAGTAGAAAGCACAGAAGCGGTAAAAGTAAGTATACCTGAAAAAATCAGTCAAGTGACTCACAAAATAAAAAGGAGGTAAAGTATGACTCTATATACCTAAAATGTAGGGGGGAGAGGAGTAAAGAATAGGTTCAAACTTAAGGGACTATTAACTTAGACTGCTATATGCAGAAGATGTTATCTGCAAACCTAGTGGCAATCACAAACCAAAAACCAGTAATAGATATATAAAAAATAAAGAGAAAGGAATCCAAGAATATCACCAAAGAAAGCCAACTTATGAGAGAAGGGAGCAAGGGGAGAAGGGAGCAAGGGAAGAAAGGACCAGAGAAGAACTATAAAAATAACCATAAAACAAGTAACAAAATGATAATACATACCTATTAATAATTATTTTGAGTGTAAATGGACCTATTGCTCCAGGCAAAAGATACAGGGCGATGGACTGGTTAAAAAAATAAGACCCATCTTATAGGCTGCCTATAAGAAACTCATTTTAGACCTAAAGACACATACAGATGAAAGTGAGGGGATGAAGAAACATTTGTCATGCAAGTGGATGTGAAAAGAAAGTAGGGGTAGCAATACTTAGACAAAAGAGACTTTAAGAATGTAGGGGCGCCTGGGTGGCTCAGTCGTTAAGCGTCTGCCTTCAGCTCAGGTCATGATCCCAGGGTCCTGGGATCGAGCCCCACATTGGGCTCCCTGCTCAGCGGGAAGCCTGCTTCTCCCTCTCCCACTCCCCCTGCTTGTGTTCCCTCTCTCTCTGTGTCTCTGTCAAATAAATAAATCTTAAAAAACAAAAACAAAGAGTGTAACAAGAGACAGATACTCTATAATCATGAAGAGGACAATCCAAGAAGATATAACATTGTAAATATTTGTGCATCTAACATGGGAGCACCCAAATACATGAAACAGTTAGTTAATAACAAACATAAAGGAGCTAATTGATAGTAATACAATAACAGTAGGGGACTTTAAAACCCCACTTACATCAATGGACAGATCATCCAAATGGAATATCAAGAAGGAAACAGTGACTTTGAATGATACCTTGTACCAGGTGATTTAACAGATATATTCAGAACATTCCATTTCTGAAACAGTGGACTTCACATCCTCTTTCTTTCTTTTAAATTTTATTTATATGACAGAGAGCACGCACACACAAGCAGGGGGAGCAGCAGAGGGAGAGAGAAGCAGACTGCTCGCTGAGTAGGGAGCCCAATGCGGGGCTTGATCCCAGAACCCTGGGATCATGACCTGAGCTGAAGGCAGATGCTTAACTGACTGAGCCACCCAGGTACCCCTGCACATCTTTTTTAAAGTGCACATGGAACATTCTCCAGAACAGATCACATACTGGACCACAAAACAAATCTCAACAAATTAAAAAAAAATGAAAATCATACCATGCATCTTTTCTGACCACAACACTCTGAAACTAGAAATCAGCCACAAGAAAATATCTGGAAGCTATTGAATAATGAATGGGTCAACCAAAAATCAAAGAGGAAATAAAAAAAACATGTGGAGACAAATGAAAAGGAAAACACAACAGTCCAAAATCTTTGGGACATAGCAAAAATGGCTTTAAGAGGGAAATTTATAGCAATATGGGCCTACCTCAAGAAGCAAGAAAAACCTGGAAAAAAACAAAAAACACCCATAACCCGTGACACCTAAAGGAACTAGAAAAAGGAAGAATAAACAAAATCCAAAACCCGTAGAAGGAAGGCAGTAATAAAAGATTAGAGCAGAAATAAACAGTAGAACAAATCAATGATGCCAGGAGTTGGTTCTTTGAAACGATCAACAAAGTTGACAAATCTTAATCCAGACTCATCAAAAAAAAAAAAAAAAAAGAGGATTCAAATAAAATCAGACATGAAAGTGGAGAAATAACCCAATATCACAAAAATACAAAGGACCATAAGAAAATATGAAAATGTGTAGAATGGGAAAAACTGAGAGCTTTCCCACTAAGGTCAGGAACAAGATAGGGATGTCCACTCTCACCATTTTCATTCTATATAGAGAAAACCCTAAAGATTCCACCAAAAAACTACTAGGACTGTTAAAGTCACATGATATGTGTGTAGAAATCTGTTCAACAATTCCATTTTTACTTTTTGATGGCTGAGTAATATTCCATTGCGTGTGTGTGTATATATATCATGGAATATTATTCAGCCATAAAAAGAATGAAATCTTGCCATTTGCAACAATATGGATGGATTCTAGAGGATATAATGCTAAGTGAAACAAGTCAGAGAAAGACAAATACCATGATTTCACAAAAACCCAAATGAACAAAGGGGAAAGAAAAGAGAGACAAACCAAGAAACAGACTCTTAACTATAGAGAACAAACAGATGGTTACCAGAGAGGAGGAGGGTGGGGACAGGTGAAATAGGTGACGGGGACTAAGAGCACACTTACCATGATGAGCACTGCGAAATATATGGAATTGTTGAATCACTGTAATGTACACCTGAAATGAAGAGAATACTGTATGTTTACACTGGAATTAAAACTAAAAAAACCCCACAAAAACAAATGGTGTGAGTTACATACACACAGAGAAATATTATTTAGCCATAAATAAAGTAAACCCTGCCTTTGAGACAACATGGATGCACCTTGAGGGTATTATGCTAAGTGAAGTAAATCAGAGGAAGACAAATATATTATCTCACTTATATGTGGAATCTAAAAACAAAATAAAACAACAAAAACTAGCAAAAAACTGAACCTCAGATACAGAGAAGACATTGGTGGTTGCCAGAGGCTGGGGGTTGGGGATCGAGCAAAATACCTGAAGGTGGTCAAAAGGCACAAACTTCCAGTCATAAAATAAATAAGTTATGGGGATGAAATGTACAGCATGGTGACTATAGTTAACAATACTGTATTGAACACTTAAAAGTTGCTGAGAGAATAAAGTTCTCATCAGAAAAACAGTTGTATCTATTTGTAATGATGTTAACTAGACATATTGTAGTGATCCTTTCCCAATACATATACATATGGAATCAGTTTGTTTTATATGGAATCAGTTTGTTTTATACCTGAAATGAATGTCATATATCAGTTACATTTCAGTTTTAAAAAGTAGTACTGCTTTATTGGGTAGTTATGAGGATTAAGCTCCAGTAGAGTGTTATTTGCTGCTGCTTGTTACTTTTGTAGTTCCATTCAGAACATCGACCCTTCCACCTCTTGCCGTATAGAGGTCCATGTTAGACCTCTCATTTTTCCAGTGTCTCAGAGACCTGTTCTCCCACCACCTAACCTTTATTTCCTCCTCCTCCACACTGGTATAGTCATTTTTATCATCACAAACCTTTCTCTTCTCTTGTCATGAGTTCCTATTTAAGTATTTCTTCTTAGCTTTTCCATTTGCACATTTTCCCCCCACATGAGTTATAAGCTCCTTATAGAGGGTCTTTCACATTGTTAGCTCTTAAAAATTTGTAGACTTGATGAGATTTCATGAAAATGCAAAATTTAATGACAACTGATTTTGGATTAGAGAAAAAAGATTTTAGAACCTGTAAAGAAGTGCAAAGAAAATTACGCAAGGCAAAAATGTAGGCAGCAAGAAACCAAAACAAAACACAAAATACAAACCAAACCCCCAACAGAGCAGTTTGCAAATGAGAGTATTAAAGCTGGAGTTTGCAGGAGTAAATAAAAGAAAGGGAAAAGAATGGAAACATCTTAGTGGTCACCTATCTCCTGCTTCAGACTGTGCTAGACTTAGCTTGTTAACAGTTGGGCATGACTTCAGGGAGTATTTAATATTGCTCTTTATAATTATTATTTCTAAAATAAATGTTTGCTTGCCAGATGTTTAGAATTTTCTGGTCTATTTAGTTCATTTGCAGATGACTAAAGAAAAACGATATTTTATATCTGTGGTGCTAGGTTGGAGAATGAATGAGAGTTTGGAATTTGGAAGTTCTTTTCCTAGAGTCCAAAAGTAATAGACTAATGTAACAGGCTAGGAAAGAAATCACTAACAGTGTTTAGATTCCAGGTCAGATTATAAAGAGCTTTGGTAAAGTTAACTAAAGAGTTTAGAGTTTGCTAAGATATAAGAAATTAAATTTTAACCAAAAAAAAAAAAAAAGTCCTGTAGTTAGATTTCAGCGGTTTGTAACGGTGGTATATCCAAAGGTTTTTATTTTTAGCCAACTTTGTAACCACTAACAATTAATGAAATATTAACCAGAAGATGTCATAAAAAGTCCTTTTGCCTGGTACAGAATCACCAGGCAAATGGACTTTTTGTTCCATTTGTGCCCACACAACTCATGACTTCTTGATTTTTCTGGGTTATTAATTATACTTGAGTGGCATAAGAGTTTGAGGTCTTTCCAAAGTATAAAGAGGAATAACTATTAAAGAGATAGTGATTTAACAAGTGGCCATGTTGTGTATTAAATTTAAAATCTTCCTGACCTGACATTAGTTTCAAAGTAAATTGTCATACAGTTCGTTAATTCCAAAACTGCAGCATAATAGAATGGTGAAAACTGGGAAAATCACAAATTGTGACAGACTTTTAGGAAATATGTAAAATTGTGAAATGTGATTGTTTGGAATGAGATCAGGGAGAAGTAGAAGTGACAGGTTAGCCTCTGATGAATGCTTTTATGCATTCAGTTTGTTAAAGGCGTGCGGAGACTGTGAGTGTATGTCTGAAGCTCCTGTGGTGGTCTGCTTTAACAGAATAATTGAAACTGAGTAGGAGGGTACTCATAAGTTCGGCTCCCAGAATATTAATCAGTTTGCTAAAACATTAAATATTTTTTGCTCGATTTGATTTACAGAAATAACTGCAATTTAATTAAATTATTTTGTTTACTTTCTTTTTTTAACTGCAATTTTATTTTAAATGTCCTTAGTGTTATAAAAGCATTTCTGTTTTTGAAGATCCTGAATAAAAACAGTCGGTTAAAATCTATTGTACACCTCGCCAGTGCACTATAGCAACAATAATTATAGCGTACCTTACTAGTAAACATGGAGGTGCTGCAACACCTTTGTATTGATGCAAAGATAATCATTTTATGTGGTCAAGTTTTTCATTTTAACTGTTTTTCATTAATGTATTTTAAGGATTAGTAAAGTATATTTTGTTGAAAAAGATGTTGCTCCTGTAGTTTTAAGAATTACTAAATTGTTGTCACCTTAGCTTTTATAACTATTCTATATTAAGCACAAAGAATGGGTATTTTCCTACTGAGATATTTATAGTTTATTAATACCAAACTTTATCTCCTAAGAGAGGGAAAATTCTTCTCTCTTACCCAGCTTCCTCCTACTTTAATTTGACATTCTCTAAAACTAAAACCATCTTTAAGCCATGAGTGTCTTTGACTTCATCCAGTTTGCTGGACTCTCTATTTTACCAATTTCATGCTATATGTCGAAAGTACCATTTGCCATGATCAAGTCAGATTTATTCCAGGGATGCAAGGATGGTTCAGTCTCCACAAATCAATCAATGTGATACACTACATTAACAAAATGAAGGATAAAAATCATACAATCATCTCAATAGATGCAGAAAAAGCACTTGACAAAATTAAACATCCGTTCACGATAAAAACTCTGAACGATGTAGGTTAGAGGTCAACTAATAAAGGCCATATGTGAAAAACCCACAGCTAACATCATACTAAATGGTGAAAATGGGGAAGGGGAGTGGGAGGTGTAGGTTTCCCATTACGGAATGAGTAAGTCACAGGGATGAAAAGTATAGCATTGGTAAAATAGTCAGTTGTATTGTAATAGCACTGTACAGTGACAGGTGGTAGCTACACTTGCGGTGAGCACAGCATAACAGAATTGTCAAGTCACTGTGAAACTCATGTAACAATGTGTGTCAACTATACTTAACAAAATTATTAATGTTGCTTCATGACTCAGAAGAGGAATAAATTTCTCATTGGAGAAGTCTCTCACAAGATTTGGTATCACTAACACTCCAGTCCCACTAGTTTCTTTGGTACAACCAAGACGTCAGTTTTATTACCTATATTAGATAAGTGTGCTCATCATCTGGGCTAACAACTGCTTGGGCCTTCCTAGAAGAAATCTCTTCAGTGAGCATATTTGAAGCTCCCTCTGTGACCTTTTCTTCAAAGGACGCTTCTAGTCAAGGATCCCTAGCACTTAATAACTATACTGTAGCTGGTACTCTCATAGCAAACTTCCTTGTGGCTTAGCCACAGAAATTGATTAGTGTCTGGCTTCCTGTTGTATCTAAATGATAAAAGATATCACAGCATCGACCTTCTTCCCTGTATTGTTGCATTTATTACTAAACACCTAAAGGCCAGAGATGATGTTTCACTAATTTTGACAGTGAATTGTTTTTTATCTACATATCCCGTGACAGGATAAAAGTACCTGATACTGGCTTTCTCTGCCTCCTAATAGCCAATCTCGAGACCAAAGGGAGAGAATCTGTCAGGAGGCTCTGGGGAAAATTTCCTCCTTCATCAAAGGGCAAGAGTTGATGAAGGGAGGTTGGAGCTGCCCCTTTCCTACTTGGGACATTACTGTTAGAGCACATCATACTTGGAGCTGCTGCATCTGTCTTGTGTCCAAGAGGATAGTGGAGTAGAATGTGAGAGCCTGGCCTCTGAACCAGTCTTGAGGCCAGCTTTATTTTATGTGAGAAACATAAATCCTGATTGTTTATATGACTTCCAGATTAGTATTCTGTTATTTACAGCCAAAAACTTGCTTTCCTCATTTCACCAAGCTCTTAAAGAAAAGTACCCAATGATTGATTTACTCATTCAGTAAGTTTTATTAAATGCTTATCATGAATCAAGATCTTTATAAAAACCATCAAATGAAATAGAGTATGTTAAACATATTTTAGTTCTGTGGCTAGATACCACATTCATATCTGTGTATTTTCAGATACAAGGCGAAGATCAGTTTCATCTTTGCAATTCTGCTAGTTGCAAAATAAGTTCTTATAATTGTTGATTTTATAGTTTCACTTGCCGGAGTTGCTTGGCTGAGATGAGTTTTGATGCTTTTGTTGTTGGGGAGGGAGGGAAACGCATTGGGAACAAAGGTTCAACTCAGTTAAATCATGTGCCAGTCGGTATACTAGGATTATACTCCTTTCTAGGATTACACTGAGAACTAAGTAATTTTTTAGGATTGCATTGAGATCTAAGTAATTTAAATGAAGGTTTTTTTTTTTTTGAATTTGTTAGCTGACTTCTCAACAAAACTCAAGCCCTGTGCTGTCTGGAAGTTTACAGTTTCTTTGGGTGAGAGAAATTGCTCTGGGCTTTAAGGTCATCCACTCAATCACTTACTGAAGTTAATAAAAAAAATTGGTTACCTAAATTGGATTATCCCATTGATGTACACTGTCTCTAACACCCCAGTCTGATTGCATTGCTTCAGGCTGCTTGGCATCCCAAATGTAAGTTATGAAGCATATTTTGATTCTTAGACCTTTTAGTACCCCTAGGTCTACTGAAAATGAAGGAATTCCTTTGCTTAAATTAATAAGTAGGCTTTAAAAATTATCTAAAAAGAATGCTTTTATGACAGAGTGATTTTTAGGAGAGAGCAGTAAAAGAATTTGGGGGGAGCTTTAGGGTTTTGTGTCTGTTTTGCATTTAGTGGAGAAGTACAGACAAAATAAATCTTTCAGTGATCAGTTAGAGCCAACTTTGAAAAGGGTACTTTGTAATAATGGTAAAAAGATAGGAGAGATGGACCCAGTGGACCCTATAGTTTGTGTTTTTACCTTAATGTCAATAGATAATTTGATTCCAGTGCCTTCAGTTGTCCTTTCACTTGTGGCTAAATGAGGTATCCCTCAATTGCAAATGTTTGTTTTTTGTTTTTTTTATAGAGAAAGGCAACTTTGCAATAAGGAAAAAATGAATTGCCTGTTAGATTTATTATATATGTCATCATTAAGGGAGTTAAGAAAAACCTGTTTTTTCCCTTGTTTATTCCTTATCATAAATCATACAGAAAATATTTCCCTTGTGCTTGAAGTCAGATATTTCTGAGTGTTATACTATTGTGTAATGAACACCAGGCAGGGACATATGATGTAGCCAAGAATTAGAATGTTCTTCCACAATAAAAATGATGCCAAAACTATATCTTAGAAATGTTATTACTGATAATCTTTAACTATTATGGTATAGTAAGTGAATCTTAAGAATATTAAGGTCTTTGAGTTTAGAATGCAAAGTGGCCATTTATTTATTTATTTATATATACATATATACACACTTTTTTTAAATGAAGCAAAAGTTTGGATCAACAAATAGTTGGTTCTTAAATACCTTTTCATATGGAATAATTTTAGATTTATAGAAAATTTGCAAAGATAGCACAAAAAATTTTTCTATTTTCTTCACCCACATTCCATGGGACATGTGTCAAAACAAGAGATTAACATGGGTACAATACGATTGACTGTGGACCTCATTCAGATTTCAGATGCCCTTTTTCTGTTCCAGGATCCAATTGAAGATCCTGTAATTTCTTTTAGTCACCATGTTTCCTTAGTCTTCATTCTGTGACAGTCTCCTTCTTTTGATGCTTTTGAAGAGTACTGGTTGGCTGTTTCATAGGATGTTCTTCAATTTGGTTTGTATATTTTCTCATGATTAGATGGGGCTTATGGGTTTTAGGGAAAAGCACCACAGAAATGCAGTGCTCTTCTCATCTCATCAGGGAGATCCATGATATCAACATGGCTTATCACTGGTGATGTTAACTGTAATCATTTGGTTTAAGGTGGTGCCTGCCAGCTTTCTCCACTATAAAGTTGCTATTTTTCCTTTTTATTATTTTTTATTCACTAACAACAGCCCACATACAATGGCCGGGGAGGGGGCACTAAGCTTTACCTCCTAGAATGAGACATATCTACATATTTTATTTGTAATTCTGTAAAGAAGATTTGTCCCTTCTCATTTATTTATTCACTTAATTATACCAGTATTAACTTGCTGATATTATTTTCTTTGAGTTATAATTCAGTATTATTTATTTTGTTGTTGACATTGTGTGACTTTGGCCAGTGGGATGTCTTGTAGGTTGGCTCCTATGTCCTTTTGGGCCTCCATCTTCCCCCCCCCTTTAACTTTCTAGTGGTACAAGATTCTTCTATTTTCCCTGCCTCAGTCCTTGACTCAGCATTTCTCTAAGGAATCCTAGTTCCATTTCTTAAAGAATGCTATTAAAAACTAAGATCTCGATGGACTCTGAAAAACAAATTGAGGGCTCTAGAGGGGAGGAGGGTAGGGGGATGGGTTAGCCTGGTGATGGGTATTAAAGAGGGCACATTCTGCATGGAGCACTGGGTGTTATGCACAAACAGTGAATCATGGAACACTACATCAAAAACTAATGATGTAATGTATGGTGATTAACATAACAATAAAAAAATTAAAGAAACTAAGATCTCGGCATTGATGGTGCTCTGTAGTAGTTTCCTATTAGTGATTGTACCATTATTGGAGTGGCTTAAACAGTACACATTTATCATCTTGCAGTTCTGGAGGTCACAAGTCTGAGGTGGTGCCCATTGGGCTAAAATTAAGGCATTGGCAGGACTGGTTTCTTTCTCTAAGCTCTGAATAGAATCTCTTTCCTTGACTTTTCCAGCTTCAGTTGGATGCTCAGTCCTTGGCTCTTGGCCTCCTTCCTCCACCTTTAAAGCCAGCAAGGACCAGTTGAATCCCTCTCACTTTAACATGAGTCTTTTTCTGTTTCCCTTTTCCTCCTTTAAGGACCCTTGTGATTACATTGGGCCCTGTAGACTAATCTGGGATAATCTTCTGTCTTAAATTTAGCTGATTCTTTTTTGCCATGTCACATATTCAGTTTTGGGAATTAGGATGTAGACCTCTTTTGTGGGGGACATTATTTTGCCTACCACATGCTAGTTGCTACCGGTCCTCTCAGTGTACAGAACTAGTAATGTACTTATCTTGGAAATTCATTTTCCATAGGAATGGATTTCTTAGATGGCACTTCATCTAGAAAATTCAATAAATGGCAAATCTTGCACAGTATGAAAGACAGATTTTAGTTCCACAATAGTGTGAACCCAAAAATCATAACCAAGGAGCCTTATCTTGGCAACAAAAGCCATCAGTAATTAGGTATTTCTTCAGTGTCAAGCAGGACTTTCTACTCTCTGCAGGTAGGTATGATAATCTCTTTGTGGAGTATGAAATTTGCAGTGAAGGTAGATTTTATCTTGGGAGTTAATCAACTTAGAAGAGGGATGTAGACAGCATTACATAATATAAAATGTTGAGTTCAAAGGAGATAGAGCTTCCCTAACTTTTTGTAGTGTTTAGCACTCTGACCGAGGTTGAAATTTTGAGGAATAACTACTTGTTTGGGATTTATATGTAAATTATTGTTATGCATAACTACACCCTCAGTAAATACAGTATTTGCTCATGATTGCTGTGATTTAAGTTTATACAAAAATTTGCATCTGTTTATATCACTCATTCTCATTTAATAGAGGCCTATGGATAGCATTTCCTTGATTGCATCCATTCCCTCTATTCAGGATTGCAGATAAAGAGAACAATTTGTCTATGCCATGTTGCATTGGGTTTCTGGTGTTGCATTTATAGTCCCATGGTAGATACCATAATAAATTAATGAATATATGGACAACAGTGATACATCAGATCAATTTATCTTTGAAATCCAGTTTTTAGGGCACTAGGTGAGTAGTACAGATATTTTTATGATTCCCTTAACGATACACATTTACACTAAAAGGATAAAAGGAAAAAAAATTGTGTGAAGAGTTTTTTTTTTTTTTTAAGATTTTATTTATTTGGTGGGGGGAGGAGGTAGAAGGAGAGGAAGAGAGAAACCCAAATAGACTCCTCGCTGAGCGCAGAGCCCACCACAGGGCTTGATCTCATGACCCTGAGAGCAGACCTGATTCTAAACCAAGAGTCAGACTCTTAACCAACTATACCACTCAGGTGCCCCCAAGAGCTTACTTTTTTTTTGTTTTTTTAAAGATTTTATTTATTATGAGAGAGAGAGCAAGAGAGCCAAGCATGGGGGAGGGCAGAGAGAGGGAGAAGCAGGCTCCCTGCTCAGCAGGGAGCCCAACATGGGGCTCAATCCCAGGACCCTGGGATCATGACCTAACCCAAAGGCAGACGCTTAACCGACTGAGCCACCCAAGCACCCCAGAGCTTACTTTTTTTTTTATTAGAAAGAATGTATAATGTCAAAAATACAATTAGGTTTTTTTTTCTTTTTAGAGAACTCAAGAACTCGGTAAAAGAGAATTTAAGCCAAGAAAAACCAGGTTCTAAAATTATGCAGTAGTTTTCAACAATACAGTATGCTCAGAGATTACTGCTGTCTGTACCTTCAGTGGGGTTTTAGAAAGAAGACAGTGGTAACAGAGCCATGCCAGCATCCGCAGAATCTGCCTTTATAAACCTGCCAGATGCCCAGCCCTTGTCTGAGAAATTCAGGTGATAGATGGAATGCCCTCGAATGGAAAAGTTTGAAAAAGACAAGTAATACAGATGAATTTCAGAGGACAGGATCGGTTGCACAGTTATTTATCCAGCCATAGATGTATGAAATAAAAGTCACAAAAATGTATGTTTGAAGATCTCCAGAATGTTAAGAAAACTCTGGATATTGCTTTAAACACAAAGTGTGCGTTGATGGCAATGGCATGGAAAAAGAAATTCACTGTGAATTTGTTCCTGTGATTTTTATGAGGAAGAGAAAAATGTTTAAGGTCAAGGGAGTAAAGATTCAGAAGCATAAGTGATATATCAATGGATATGAGAAGACAGAGGCACAGAGGGGAAGAGTCATCTTCAGAGGAGAGGTCCAAGAGCTAGACTGATGAAGCCATTTTATTTCCCTTTCTGCGATTTCTGAAACATACAGACTATTCGAAAAAGTTACACGGCACAACCCCAGAGGTCTTGCTACTATAGCTCCCTTCCCCCAGGGGAGCAACAGATGTTCTCACTTGGAATGGAGAAATACCTTCTACCTGTCAGTATTGTTCGGTCTAGAACATTCTTTATACATATGAAGATAATCTAGAATTAACATTTGTGGAAAATGCACTGCTTTAAAGAGAGTCTAATATAAAAAAATGGAAAGTCTAACTTCCAAGGAATACATAATTCCCCTAGGAGAACTTAAACTATGTTTACCTACTACTTTTAGAGAGATTCAAGTACATATTGCAGAGAGGCTATTTAGTGCACTGGTTAAAAACATCAACTTTGGAGCCAGCCAAACTGCTTGTGTCTGAAACTGGGTTTTACCACTGATTAGCTCTTTGAGTCTCAGTGTGCCTCAGTTTCCTCATCCATAAAATAGGATAATTTACCTAATTCATAAGGTTGTCTTGAGAATTCATTGAATTAATGAAAAATGCTTAGAATAGTATCAGGCACATAGCAACCATCAGTAAGCATTTTTATTGAAATTGTTACTCTTCGCATTTGTCATAACTTATATTTTTTTGTTGTTTGTCCGTAACAGTTGGCTGCTATAAAAAGAACCAATTGGGGATGCCTGCGTGGCTCAGTTGGTTGAGTGTCTGACTCTTGATTTTGGCTCAGGTCATGATCTCAGGGTCGTGAGATGGAGCCCCACATTGGGCTCTGCACTTAGCGGGGAGTCTGCATGAGATTCTCTCTCTCCTGCCACTCCCCCCTCACACTGTGTGCGCTCTTTCTCTCTGTCTCTGAAATAAATAAATCTTAAAAAAAAAACCAATTGTAAATCCTAAAAATTAAAGAGACGATTGCTGAAATAAACTGTTCGTAGACCAGACTGAGAGTCAAATTAGTAAGGTGGATGATCAAACCAGTGGATTTTCCTTGAGCACAATGTCAGTTGAAAGGAGATGAAAAATATGAGAGGACAGGTCCAGAAGTAAACAGCTAGCTAGCTAACGTAAGTTCCAGATAGAAAGTTAGAGAGAATGAAGAGGACACTGTATTTTCTTAACTAACTGAAGGAATATCCCCAGTGTTAGAGAAGGACTCATATTGGAAGGATGTAGCAACTGCTGAGCAGAATTAACAAAAAGAATCCCATACCAAGACTCACACGGGGAACATTCCATGAAACCAAGAGTAAACCATGAAAGCTTCCAGAGGGGAAAAAAGATTAGGTTATCTACACAGATCAGATTGATGTCAGATGTCTTAGCAGCCATATTATATGATGGAAGACCGTGGAAAAATAGCTTTGAAATTCTCAAGGGAAAATTGGAATTTTAAGTTTTGTTTTTAGCCAAACTAGCCTCCAAAAAATTGAGAACAAATAAATACATTTTAGGAATGTGAAGACTCAAACATGTTTTGAAAGGAATTCCTTCAGGAGAACTAACAGAAGGACACAAGATAAAAGAAACAGTGATAAGGAAGCCCTTGAACTTAGAGTCAAGTCTAAGCAATTAAAATTGTTTCTGTGAGGCATAAGGAATGTATTAATACTAATAGCAACTTTGGGGAACTATTGGATGATTTATACAGATTTTGAAAAAGCACAAGAGGAAAGCATAGTTTTTTTGGGGGGGAGGATTATTGTTTAACTCAATGTTGATACAATTATAGAAGTTTAAATGTTAAAAATGGAAAGTTGAAAAAAATTTTAAGGATGACCATTAAAAGAACAAAACAGGGTATATAATTTCCAAACCACTGGGGTAGGAGTTAGCAAACTACTCGATAAAGGGGTAGGTAGCAAATACTTCAGGCTCTGGGGGCAGCCCGTGCCCCTCTGCCGCTGCAGCACGGAAGCAGCCATAGACCTCTCTGTAAGCAAGTACGTGTGGCTGAGCTCCGATCAAACTTTGTTCATAAACATGAAATTTGAATTTCATATAGTTTTCATAAATTGTAAAATATTCTTGACTTGTGGGCCATTCAAAGACAGTGAGCTGGGTTTGGTCCATAGTTTGTTGACCTCTGCATCAGAGAACGAGGGAAGGGGGCGGAGAAAATAACTTTAACTAAAGGCAGAAAAGGGGACAAAGGTGGGCAGAAATCATGAAGTCTAACAAACATGAAACATAAACGATGATGTCAGTAAAAGAAACAACAGTTCCCCTAAAAAATGTGAATGGAGTAAACCTTTCCAGTAAAGGCAGATTCTCAGATTGGGTACATCCTAAATGATAATAGGTCATGGTAGAGCTCTACGGAACTGTGCTACTTGAAGTATCATTCCTGTAACAGTGCCAATTAGCAAACCCAACAACGACCGCCTTGAGATGAGGGAGCAGGGAAGAAGAGTACTTGGAAACTTTTAGAATGTTGTGACATTGTTACAACCTCCAAGTATGTGATCTAGTTCTAGTAATTCGTTTTATTGCATTTTACAAAACTGTTAGTCAATAATGGTTTAGGAATTAAAACTGCTTTGAGAAGCACTAGTAGAGAATACAATGCAGGTATCAAAAGATCAAGTAGATCCATATGTATATATGATAAAGGAAAAAAGCAAATCACAAAACAGTATACAAGGTATGATTTTAAGTTTTTTTTTTAAATACCAATCGTGTATGTAATGATTTTTTTTAAATGTGGAACAATTCACATCAAACCATTAACCGTGGTTCAACGAAACAGAAGTTACGATTGTTGGACCTGGGGTTGAAGGACATGGAGTATTTTCTTGTTTGACTCTACATAGTCTTGTATTGACATTTTTTAACAGCAGTATGTTTTCGTTTATTGTGTAATTTTTTTAAATATTTTATTAAATTAGTGATCTCATGGTCCTTTCAATACTTGGTAATTGAATATCCATATGGCAAACAAGGATCTTTAACCTCTACCTCACACGATATACAAAAATTATTTTTAGATGGGTTATAAGCCAAATGTAAAAGTTAAAACAGTAAAGCTTCTAGAAGAATACATGGAATAGTATCTTAGAAACTTTGGAGTAGGCAAATTTTTTTTTTTTTTTAAGATTTTATTTGTCAGAGAGAACGTGAGCACAAGCAGGGGGAGCTGCAGGCAGAGGGAGAAGCAGGCTCCCCTCTGAGCAAGGAGCCCGATGCGGGACTCAGTCCCAGGACCCCGGGATCATGACCTGAGCTGAACGCAGATGCTTAACAGACTGAGCCACCCAGGCGTACCGAGGCAAAAATTTCTTAAGCAAGACATGAAAAGCACCAGCCACAAGGACAAGACTTGTAAATTAAGCCTAATTAGTATTAGATGTTAGGTTCATAACAAGACAGTATTAAGGGAGAGAAAATGCAAGCTACAGACCGAGAGATGATATTTGGCATATTATGTCTTTGAAACCTAGAATTATATATATTTTCTGTATCTGTGTGTGCAGAAAGTTTGGAGAGGCGCTTCACAAAAAGACATCAATGGCTGTTTTGCATATGAAAAGGCTCTCAGTCAACATTATTAATCATAAGAGAAAGGCAAACTGACACTATTATATGTGGATTAGAAAGGCTAAATTGGGGCGCCTGGGTGGCTCCCACTGGTTAAGCATCTACCTGAGGCTCAGGTCATGATCCCGGGGTCCCAGGATTGAGCCCCGCATCGGGCTCCCTGCGGGGAGCCTGCTTCTCCCTCTCCCTCTGCCTGCTGCTCCCCCTGCTTGTGCTCTCTCTCTCTCTCTGTCAAATGAATAAATAAAATCTTTAAAGAAAATGGCTAAAATTAAAAGGACCCATAAGACCTAGTGTTGGCAAGGCATAGATAGATCAGTTTAGAAACTCATCCGTTGCCTTAGGGGGTGTCAATTGGTATAATCACTTCAAAAAAAACAAAAACAAAAACTACTAAGGCTGGGCATATATAAATCCTGTGCTGTAGCCGCTCCACTCCCGAGTATTCACTTAAGAGAACTGCGTGCTTATGTTCAACGAAAGACAGAATACCCATATTAACTTTATTCCTAATAGCTAAGAAATCTCTCAATCAAGAATATAAATAAGTTGTGGTATATTCATCTAATTGACTGTTGTACAGCAAAAAGAAAATACTGCTACCTATAACTACATGGATGAATCTCATGGACCCAAAATTGAGCAAAAGGAGCCAAAGATGAAAGAATACCTACCATGTGATTTCATTTATATACTTTATGGTGAAAGAAGTTAAAATAATGGTTTCCTTGGAGGGGAGGGGGCACCAGAGGTGGTAACTGACTGGCAGGGGGGGCAAATGGGAATATTCTGGGATGCTGGAAATGTTCAACACCTTAATCTGGATGGTGGCCACATAGCATCAAGCTCTACACCTACACATTTAATATCTGCATATTTTACTGTAAGTTATATTTCAATAAAAATGTTTAAAAAAGGGGGCACCTGAGTGGCTCAGTCAGTTAAGTGTCCGAGTCTTGATTTTGGCTCAGGTCATGATCTTAAGGTCGTGGAACTGAGCCCCATGCTAGGCTTCACAGTCATCGGGGAGTCTGCTTGGGATTCTTTCCTTCTCTGTCTCAAATAAATAAGTCTTTAAAAAAATGTTTAAAAAAGAAAACCCCAACTCATGTTTTACCTTCTGATATGAAATTGTGTCATTATCATATGCCACATTTTTAACGTATTCAAGGGCTTTTTTTCTAGGTCTTACATTCTTTTCCATTTGTCTATTTTTGTAGATGCATTGTTCTGGTTTAATCATCATTGCTTTATAATACATTTAATGTTTAATGGTGTGAGTCTTTCCTACTTCTATTTCAAAATTATCTTGTATATTTTCACTTCTTTATTATTACAGATAATTTTTAGAATCAGATAGCCAAATTCTCACACACCATCATGCCATTGGAATTTTGATTGTAATTACATGAAACTAATAAATTGTAAATTTGGACATCATTGGTATGTGGGTCAAAGTTCAGAAACATTGTGTTTTTCACTATTTCCTCCCAATTCTGTAGTTGTCTTCATGTGGCTCCTACAGGTTATTTTTACTTTTGTACATTTTTGTTTTGCTATTGTGAATGGGAACTTTTTTCGTTACATTTTTATGTTCCTTGAAGTATTATTATAACTTCTTAATCTCAGTAACCATAATAGTTATTATTTATTGACACTTTGTGCTAAGCAGTCTTATTTCTTACAACAATCCCTATCAGGTAAATACTATCACAGCATTATGCTCATTTTTACATTTGGGGTCAGTGAGGGACTAAGACTGAACAGCTGTTTTGTGGCAGAGGTATGATTCTAACCCAGGCAGTCTCACTCCAGAGCTACCCTGCCTACAAACACTACACCGTGGGCCTAGGTGTCCTCAGGTGAAGGAGAAGAGACATGTAGGAAGGCCAAGTATGGGATCAAGTCTAGCACTGATGGATATGACTGACAGTACAGTGGGTGAGTAGTACTTAGGTATATAGGAGCAAGACCTATACTGAAGTGGATTTTTTGTTGAGTGTATGTTCATTTAAACTTGTAGACTACAGTATTCTAGTTTGGACTTACTCAAACCAAATAGTCTTAAAATTTTTTAAGTCATTAGCAAATGATTTAATGATAATTTTATATATTCCCAGGGTGCCATTGTATTTACCAAATGATAGCTATTGTTTTAGCTGTGTTCATTGTTTGCAAGGAGCTAGCACTTATTCCCTCTAGTTGAAATAGTGGAAGTATATTGTGAAGATACACGTGGCCATAAGGGAGATGGACTCCTGTGGCTATCCAAGAGGTGGATCCATATACTGGCCAGCATTTGTGGAGACTAGAAATGTCTTCTGTTCCAGATTAAAATCAGTTAGAGGCATCTCAGCAGCAAGATTTTAAATCTTTACTACAATGTGTCATTTTCTATCTTCCCTGAACTGCTGCTGTTATATTATCTGCTGTTCTGTCCATCTA
Source organism: Zalophus californianus (assembly GCF_009762305.2). Classification (NCBI taxonomy): domain Eukaryota; kingdom Metazoa; phylum Chordata; class Mammalia; order Carnivora; family Otariidae; genus Zalophus; species Zalophus californianus. The sequence continues at coordinate 25,295,107 of NC_045602.1, forward strand.
TTTACCTTTATATTGCTGGCGTATTTTCTCCATAGTCTCAGGTAAAATTTCTGACAGAACATTTGATTGGCCATGGTAGTTTCTGTGTTTGGGCCAAGTGTTTCATGCTTTATAGACTATTGAACAGACTATAGATTGGCTGAGTCTACTTTACCATGGTAGTTCCAGTCATTTTTGGCCATGGAGGGATGCCTGGTTAGGTAAAACATGGCTCATCTAAAGCTACCTCCTTCAGTAGGACGGTTGATTTGCCCTAAATATAAAGGAAATGTGATCACAGTATATATTCTGGTTAATGTGTTTAGTACCCACTACACCTTTTCCCTTTTAAATAAAATCTAAAGTGGCTAGCTTTGAAAATAGTTGAATTTAGAGATTGAGTGGTACAGAAGGGGGAAATACTGAAGAGAATGCTTGTTGTACATGACCTGAAAACAATCCCTTGCTTACTGTTCTGTAAGCTGATAACATGTTGTATATCTGTTGTAGATAGCTTGTTTAAAATGTCTGGTTAGGATTATTAAAACTTTGGAGGAGTTACTGATAAATATTAGGGAAGTTTTTTCCCTTGCTGTTTTAATAGCTAGGTTTGACTTGTGAAAAGAGGTTTTTGAGAATTTTGCAAACCCATGAACTTAGCAAACTCCTTTAAGAATATTCTCCGGTATATGCGTTACTTAACCTAAGATCAGTGCTGAATTCAAGGTATATCATGAGAGGCTTATTAGGATAGTAAACAATTCATGATAAAAAATTGTGGATATTAGCAATACAATTGTATGTAAATGCTTGTTAAATTGATTCTAGGTTGGGCCATGCAGGCTGCTGCCTATATCTTCATTCATAGGAAATGGAAGGATGACCAGAGCCATTTTGAAGACATTATTGATTATTTTTGTGATATCCGTGAACCGCTTCAACTCCTCATATTCCCAGAAGGAACCGATCTCACAGGTAGGTAGCCTGGGATTGAATCACAAAATTTTAAAACCTGAAGGAATTTAGAAATCACTTAGCCTAAACTTCTATTCTTAAGATGAAATAACTGAACACCAGTAAGATTAATGGCCCACCACTATGGTCATTCACTTAGTAAATCCGTAGCACATCAGAACCTAGAATTCCTGGTTTCCAGACCATAGAATTTATGATGGGCAACCCCAAGAAGTCATTATTATTCATACTTGCCATCCTAGAGCTTTATATTTTAAGTTGCATTATATATTTTAAATATCAGCCTTTTATTTTTATATAACTTTTAAATAATTTTTATGGAATCACAAAATAAAAACCCCCACGTAGCCAGTGAAATCTTAAGACTAACAAAACCTAATTTTAAAATCCCCTTCCTGTTCTGTATATTCTCTGTCCTCTTTCAAGATACATATTTATCCATTAGGCCCCTTTTTCTCAACTTTTTTTTTTATAAGAGTTTCATTTATTGTTGTTTTAAGTTGATATGTTGCCTTTCTCTGGGTATTTTAAAGCCTTATCCCTAATTAAACAGGAAAAGCTTTGTCCTGTCCTCAAGAAAATTCAGCCACCACTGAGTTGTGGAGGGGGACACAGGAGGACATATTTAGAACTTTTCTGTCTTCCCAGATACTAAACTACATACGGAGGCCAAGAATGCCTGTGGATCTCAAGGAATTCTTTAAAAGATTAAAAATGAAATACAGTCTTTTTTCCTTACTAAATCAGTGATTCTCACACTTTTTTAAAGCACAGGTCATTTTTGCAGATGAAGCTGCCTATTACAGTCTGGGATTTAAGACAGATTGAAGAAGTGTTGTGATTGAATATTGGCAGGGAGGGATAAGCTTGGACAGGAAGCAGTTCTGTGGAATCCAACTCAAAAGAGCAAAATTTTAAAACTGCTAATTCCCTGGTTACTTCAAGAAAGATACAGCAGAATTTGAGAAGGATCCGGTAGATAAAGGTCTGCTGTACAAGAGAAGACAGACTGAAGCAGGGTAGAACTGAAGTCTAAAAATCACATAGTATGGAGGGCTAGAACATGAACTTATCTTCCAAATCCTCAATACTAGTTGGAGGCAACTGAGAGCTACTGAGAAGGACAACCCTCAGAGCTTCAGAGGGGAGAACATACTAGTTCACTATGTGGACATAAGAAATCATGGAACCCAGTACCTACAAAGAGTTCAAGATGAAAAATACAAACTACACAATTATTTAAGTGAATGGGTAGCTAAGCCATACTGTGCTGAGGGAAATTCAGGTATTTTGGGAAACATTTACCATTGATACCAAGGAAGAGCTCTTTGACTTCCCCGTTACAGATGGAACTGAACTAAATGAACCATGACAAGTTTTATTGAATAGTATTATGTACTAAAATATATGCTTACTATTTAGGTTTGATTTTTATAGTGAAGATTCTAAAAGTAGTTGGATCATAGAGGATAATACTGAGGATAATATTGGCTGCATATTGTTTAAGCTTAAAAATATAGACTGTAAATTGATTCCCAGAGCTACACTATCATTAGGAAGTTCTGATGGACAGACAGCCGTATTTAAATCTTATATTACTTAAGAATGTATAATACTTAAATTTGGGTGTTGAAATACTAGCTGTATTATAGAAAGTAATTTACTGAGATGATAAATTGATATTTGTGAATGTCAAAGCAGACACTAAAGAATGGCAACTTTGGAAGTTATTTAGTAATTAAAAGCTAATGGAAAAAAAGCTCTGGGATTGCTGCTACTTTATGGTATCTTAGTGTTAAAATGTTTATACATTAGATCTTCAGAGCCTATGAAATATATATTTAAAACTTTTTTCAGTCTGTATTTTTTTTCTCAAGTGTCTTTTTTATGTGATGAACTTAACATCTAGTGGCATATTTTCAGGGTCCAGAGTACTCACCATTACATGATGTAGTTGCATATTTTTTAAGTTAAAATGGTATTTACATTTTAAAGCCAACTTTCAAAAGCTAGAGTATTTGCCAAATAGAGAAAAGAGATCCTGAAGCCTTCAAAAGGTTTTTGTTTTTTTAAACAGGATTATACAGGTAGTTTTGATCTGGGATAAATGATCATCTTTGAAAAAGTGTTAATTCAAGGGTCTTTTTAGTTACCACAGTTAACTTGAAACTTGGGATTTTTAAGCCCAAGGGGAATGTTCTATAACCCTCTTTAAGTTCTGAGTCCAACCTGCTTACACATTTTCAAATTAGTGTGTTTAAATATAACTATTTTTTTATTTTTAAACATTTTATTTTTTGACAGAGAGACAGCGAGAGAGGGAACACAAGCAGGGGGAGTGGGAGAGGGAGAAGCAGGCTTCCTGCTGAGCAGGGAGCCCCATGTGGGTCTTGATCCCAAGACCCTGGGATCATGACCTGAGCTGAAGGCAGACACTTAACGACCAAACCACCCAGGTGCCCCTAGATATAACTTTACATATATTTTCTCTTCATATGCTATTGTTGGTTATACCTTTTTTTTTTTGCCTATGGAAATCATATATGTGAACTTGGGAAATTTAGAAACATAGAGCACAAAAGTTGCTATAATCCCACTGCCCATAAACAAACACTAGTGTAATTTTGGTCCATTGCTTTTGGATTATTTGGTTACAGATGCACACGTGCACGCACAAATATATGTGCATAAACACAGTTTTAAACAATTGTAAAAATGGAGTTACACATTTCTTCGCACTTAATGTTATATTATCTCTCTTATCATTATTTATTCTTTGAAAACATGTGTTTCAAAGGTTGGGCAGTTTTATATTATATTGGTTTATTAAGTAGGGTTGTCCAGAAAAACAGAGCCACTGAGATGTGTGTGCGTGTGTGTGGAGATTGAGCTTGAGAGAAAATGAGATGGGAGTTGGGGATTTATTTTAAGGAGTTGGCTCACATGATTGTGGAGGCTTGGCAAGTCAAAAATCTGCAGGGTAAGTTAGCAGGCTGGAGACCCAGGGAAGAGTTGCAGTTCAAGTCCAGAGGCAGTCTGCTGACAGAATTCTTTCTTGCTTGAGGTGGTTAGTCTTTTTTTTATTAAAGCCTTCAAGTGATCAGATATGGCTCACTCACATTATGGAGAGTAATCTGTTTATATAAAGTCTTCTGATATAAATAATCTCATTGAAAAATACCTTCACAAAACATCTAGAATAATGTTTGACCAACTATTTGGGTACTCTGGCTAGGCCAGTTTGATACATAATCATAACAATTGGTATACTGTAATTTTGAGTTCTGTTTCCATGATTTGGAAAAGAAAGCTTTTCTAGTTTTTAACAATTATAATATTACATGTAATTAAACACTCTTTTACATAAAACTCCATTTAATAAATGAGTGCCCTGAAGCTTTATATACAATACAAAGCCCCTACTTTCATGAAGCTTACATTCTATGAGGAAAGACAGAATAAAAAACCAGTCGGTTAACAAAATACGTCAAGTATTCATAAATGTTGTGCAGAGAAATAAAGCAAGATAAGGACAGGGAGAGGAGTAGATAGGGCAGAGTACTCTTTTATATAAGGTGGTTAAAAGAAGTCCCTTAATTTCTGTGTAAGTAGAGACTAACTGAACAAAGCAGAAAACGTTGCAGGTGTCTGGGTACAAGGCATTCTGGGTAGGGGAAAGAACATCTGCACAGACCCTGAAGTGAAAACATGCCTAGCTGGTTTGAGAACACAGAATAGCCCGTACTCTCTTCAGAGTGGAAGGAGTGTTGGCACTGGAGTGTTACCAGCAGTGCGCTGACAAGACAGGAGGCTGTGGTCAGAAAGAGGGAGGCTAGTGCAGTTACTAATAATCAGAGTCCGGGGATGGGTAGATGAAGTGGGGATAGAAGGAGGAATCTGTATTTCTTTGTGTCTCTGATTATTATCTCTACCTCCCCACATTGTGACTATGTTTTTAGAACTACTTGTATTCCCATTCTGTAGCAGAGTTCAACTTTGTCCTCAGATCCCCAAAGTCTGTGATGAAATGGAAGAGGAAACTGAAGAGTAGTTAACAACTTATCTTTGTAGTGTCCCTAGGATTCCTCATTCCATGCAAGGGCCTTCTAGCTGTCTATCAAACACTGTTTTGGAGTCCCATGCCCAGGCCTCAAATGAACATGAGAGGAGCTTATTCCTTTTCATGTTTATAGCCTATACTTTTGTCTTGCTGGGGACTGTGAATATTTAGCTCTTTAATTCGGTTCCTCGATTAAAAAATAGTGTGATACTTTTTAGAGGCATATTCTTTGAATATTTTAGTGTTGTGGAATCCATATACGGTTTTTTGAGGTTTGAGGACTCCGTGATCTTAAATTTATTCCTAAGAAGTATGGGTTTATATAGAGAAAGTTTTTTTTGTGACTTGGAATAGTCTGTAAATTTCAGGATGCAGCTGAGAGTTGCAGATTCTAACATCTGCTGTCATCAGAAGGTATTTCATGATCTCTCCCAGCAGTTGAGGCCAAAATTCTGAACACTACTTTTTCCAAATATATTTGCTGAATAATGGGTTTGGTTCTTCTTGGAACTTATAAAGTTACCTCATGGAATGGAAAAAGAAGTTTTTGCCAATAATTGGAACATATACTTGACTCTGTAACTATATTCAGCCAAACCATGTTCAGATGTTTGAACATGATGTGTTAATCATATGCCCATTCTGTTGGGGAGTGGTTTTGGTTAGTAATATTAGCATGCTCTATGCTTGAGCAAGGCAGACATTTCACTTTGCAATGAAGCCCTAAATTACTAGGTTAAAAAAAAATGTTGAGTTGATATATTTGACGTACTGGCTACTTGTTTTTTCTGGATGTCTCGGTCCTTATATTTTATTAGTATCTTAGTTATATTAGCATCTTTTGTTATTTCAGTTTTTATTATGTAAAGACTATTTTATGAAAATTTTAGCTTATTCGTATTTTATTTGTATTTTCATTTTTGTTGTACATTGACTACTTTATAAAATCCCTTAAATAATTTTAAAAGATCTCAATATGAATTTCAGTAAACAGTTATAAAAAGTCCTATTAATACCTTATTATAAAAATTTCAAAATTCCAAAAACTCTACCATCTTTTGTCAGGGACTAAAGTGTTTGTATCTTCTCATTCGACTCATATATGCTATATTCAGTAATTACAGATGAATTAACTGCCATTTTATCAAAAAAATCCTCCACTATTTCCTTATCTCACTTGTATTCCTTTATTTTATTGCTTCTAACAGTCTTTTGTTTTGTTTAGAAAACAGCAAGGCTCGAAGTAATGATTTTGCTGAAAAGAATGGACTTCAGAAGTATGAGTATGTCTTACACCCAAGAACTACAGGCTTTACTTTTGTGGTAGAACGTCTAAGAGAAGGTAAGCACCCATCTCAAAAGGCTATGTTTTTTTATGTAAGTGGCAACAATTGTTAAACTTTGTATGTAGCCCTTCAGAATTTACAAAGCACTTTTCATGTTTTTTCTGAAGATAAAAGATACTGTTTTTATACTCAGTTGACCCCATGCGCTAACATGTCTTATTATGTATTCTTTAGAAATATCAGAGATAAAAAAATATATCAGAGATAACTTTATTAAATTTTTTGTCCTCTCAGAATAGACAGAAAATAATACAATTAGACTATCATTCTATTTTCAAATTTTTCTCAAAGCACCAAAACTGTCTTGAAAGTATCTTAACACTTACACTATTGTTCTTTATAGCTTAAAAAGTATTTTTGCATTTATTATTCCACTGACTCCAACAGATGATTCTGGTTAGTAGGAAGGCAAATACTACCTCCATTTTGTAGTTAAGTAGAACTGGCATCCAGGGAGGTTAGGGATAGAATGGCATTCTTCTGCTTCCTAGTTTGTAGCTTATACTACTACCTCACGCTTCCTCAAGAGCCGTGTCTATTGATGGGCATATCAGGACAAGGTGATTCCATTGATGGTATCACATCCATTTAAATGTGTACATTTTCATATTTTTATGTAAAAAAAACAATTATACATCTTATTTGTTTGTTTATATATTGATACATACATATGTTGAGACAAATAACACATATGAATATATATGGAAAAGGAACTATACAGAAACATGCTGAAGTGTTACTAATTTTACAAGAATGATTTAAAGCCGAGTCACCTAGTGCAGGAAAAATCTTGTTTGCATGTTTCTGCTTTCCACTCTGATTTCTACCAAGCCATACTGTATGATGATGACATCATGACAAATTATCACCCTCATCTGATAATTTCTACATTGTCATAAAACTGCTTGTGGTTAACATGAAAGATGTTGAACCCCATTATGTAAGAAAAGGTATAAAGTTCTTGCATCTTTCCCTAAATAGCATCACTGTTGTTCCTTTAGGGTTTAATGTACTTTAAAGTACAAAGTATAACCTCAGTTAATGAACTCTGCCAGGATGAAGCACCTTTACAACTAAGTACCCATGACTTAAAAAAAAATGTATAGTCAATCCAAAATTATGTTGGTAAACTAAAAATGTTTTCCCTATTAGTTTGGCTTGCTCTTGAAATTCTGTGGTCATAATTGATATGAAATGGACTCGTGGGCTTGATGGTCTTATTGCACATGAATAGTAAGTATCCATCTACCCAATGAAGCCCCTGCAGAACACAATTCTTTATGACTGTGGAATGGGTCAGAGAGGCACTGAGACATTCAAGTGGTGATTTTTTTTTTTTTTTGAATGTGGTACCGCTTAACTGTGGCATCCAGCTTATGCTCACCCTTCTCATTCAACAATACGTTTTCTATTTGCTCACTAATCTGACAGCTTATAGTATTTAATGATTTCTGTAAAGGTATTTCTGACATCATGGAACACATTCATCTACTAGATTTCTCTGTAAACACAAGCATGCTGTTGGAACACATCTTTTACTAATAAAGATCTTCCTAAATGTAGGCAGGATAATAGATTATCTTATAGTGGATAAGGATGTTATCTGTAGAGCTCTCTGTTCTGAAATCTGGAAGATATTTTAGTGAGCTGATTTATAACTTTGGGGAATGTGTGTTACTTAGTCATCACTCAAAGCACTAGTCAACAACCACAGTGTGTAATTTTTCCTGCTAGAACTGGCAGCTGATTCCCCCCATATCAGTAAAAAAAAGAGAACCAGTTAGATGTTTCTGTTTACTTCAGTTATAAAAGTAGGATATATTATACACTATAATAATAAATATGATTATGATTATAATAGTAATAGCAGCTAACATTTATTGAGCATTTACTAAGTACCAGGCATTGTGCTAAGTATCTTGTATGCATAAGGTCAGTTAATCCTAACAATAACCATACATGGTAGTTACTGTTACTAATAACTTGTAGGGCAAAACTGAAGCAGAAACAGGTGAAAAAGCTTGTCAGAGTTACTGGAATCTGGTTCCTCTGACTGAATATCCAGTGCTCTTTCTACTATGACTTGGTACCTCTTGTATTTGTAGTATGATTTTAGTTAACAGAATCTCCAAATCATAAAGCACTTTGGTAACAATAGTGAACTGGATGGTTTTCCTCAAAAAAGAGTTTTAAAAAGAAAAAAAAAAAGTGAAATGGCCAGATCATGGAGGGATGGTGGTCCCAAAGGAGGAGATTATTGTTCTGCCTAAGATAAGGGTAGCAGGCACACCTAAGGAGGCAACAGGTGGAGAGTCAAAGTCAGCTCCACTCTCAGGGAGCAGGGGGTGGTGTCAAGTGAACACAGTTACATCAAGGATCAGAGGTGAAGAGGACCTTAGAAACCATCTAGTCCAGAGTACCCTTCCGAGAAAAGAAATTGAAACCTTAGAAAGGACTAAACCCAACTTTCTGACCTTTAGGTCCCTGAGATCTGCTTTTGATAATCAGTTATGGGAAAAAGAAGCTCTCTGTTAAATGACCATTGTAAATAAATTATTCCAGTGGAATCCTAGAGACCATGTATTAAAATGAATTATCATAAAGTATCATCTTCGCTGCTCACGAATATAACTAAATTCAGTGTTGCTGACATCTGTTTGGCAATCAGCACTAATAGGCGCATGAGAAGTTTAGGACATCAAGAAGCTAAGGATGAAGTCTTACCAAGAAGAACTGAATAAATGAAAATGCAAAACGAGGAAAGTAGCTTCTGCGCCTCTGTTCAGAATATATTTCACTGAGATTAAGAACATTTAGAAAACACACACTTATCCTGAAACATAGCATGCATTATATAACGTTATATAGATGTGTCATTTCTATAGTAGTAACTGCAAGAAATTTACCGAGTACCTTAAATTTCACCATTAATCTGCTTGCTTTATACTTTTATTAGATCACAACCTTCTTGAAGGTATGGAATGTTCTGCACATAGTGACTCAATCAGTATGAGTGGAGTTAAATATTTTTTCTTTTATCTGAAAAATAAGACAAGCATAGTGTCCTAGCATGTTCTCCTCAGTATATATTAACACTGATAGATCTCAGTCATGGATGATTTCAGGTGTACCTCTAATCACAACCTTTCAGTATGACTATGTAAGTTTTTTCAGTACTAGATTAATCCACACCCAAAAGGAATTTTCTTTGTTTTTCTTTTAAGATTTTATTTATTTGAGAGACAGAGTGAGTGAGAGAGGGAACACGAACCAGGGGGAGAGGCAGAGGGAGAAGCCGACTCCCTGCTGAGCTGGGAGCCCAATACAGGGCTCGATTCCAGGACCCTGACATCATGACCTGAGCAGATGCTTAACCGACTAAGCCACCCAGGTGCCCCCCAAGAGGAATTTTCTAACTTAGAGGAAGAAAGGCTTTTATATGAGAAAGTTTTTTTTTTAATTGACAGCTATAATAAATTCGTCAAAATTTTAAACTTGTAATTCATTCTCACCAAAAATTAGTAATATCATCATCATCATCACTGGTGCTTCATCATTTTTAACGATAGCTTTACTCTTCCTTGATTTTAAATAAATAAAGATTTGGTCCCACCATTATTTGATTTTGTTAAATGTTTTGTAAGCAATTACTGAGCTATAACCATGCAATAATTACTTTCACCATTAGGCGGCACAAATGTGTACATTTCGAACAATCTGAAGTTAGGTTGAAGTAGTTGGGGGTGAGAATAAAACACTTCATATTTGTTGTTTAAAATGTGACCTTGCCTACAAGAAGTTTATAGTCTTCGTGGGTAGATAAGAATACACATGGAAAAAGTAAAAAAAAAAATATTATACAATATAACTACATGCTAAATTTTATAGTATATCATATATAAATGTTTTGCTGAATAATTATAGGAGTATTCGGTAAAGAGAGATCATACGGTGTTGAAACACTTCACTTCTTTAAGAAGCTGCATCTCCCTTGGACCCTGAAGACTATGTGTGACTTGGACAGGCAGAAACAAGGATGGCTGCGGGCAGGATAGGAAGAGTACAAGAGGGCATGAACTTTGGGCCGGTAGGAGGCTGAGCAGTAAACAGGCCCAATGAATGTGATCGAACTGAAGACTTGTACTGTAGATTAACGGGTAATAGTTCAGAAGGCTGTTTGGAGCCATTGCTGAAAAACTTAACTCCTGCCCACAAAAAAATCATGTTTTTAGTCATATATTTCTAGCTGAAGTCATTTCAGGCAAATCACCTCATATGTTAAGGCTCTGAAACATCATATAGATATATTTAAGTTTTGGTTTTTTAATTCCAAGTAAAATAATCCATATTTTATTTTTATTTATTTTTTTAAAGATTTTATTAGAGAGCACATATGAGCAGGCGGGGAGGGGCAGAGGGAGAGAGAGAAGCAGACTCCCTGCTGAGCAGGATCCTGAGATCATGACCTGAGCGAAAGGCAGACGCTTAACCGACTCAGCCACCCAGGCGCCCCTAAAATAATCCATATTTTAATCTATGTTTAGCTCATATGCCTAAAGTCTAAATATGAAAGATGCCTTCTTTCTACTAATCTAGGATACAGGGTTAGTCACTAAGGGAAAAAAAACTCCCACTAGGTAATTTGGATTAGCACATCTGATCAAACTCTTCAGTCTGTATTCAGGGAGAGAGAATTGCTTACTGAACCCCCAGATTACCTATATAGTATCTGGCAGTCCTATGTTTGGCTCCCTCATTTTGGTCTACAGTTCTTATTTGCTCCAAGAAAGTTGGCAGTTGCCTAGAAAGTAAAAGCAGTATGCCAGTCATAGATAGCTCAGTCTTCAGTGTTTTCAGACTGGTTTAATTTCTTGGACTTTCTGCTTAGTGCACAACTAAGCATGACTTGCCTGTAACAAATGTTATAGTGAGGGACCAAAGATGGCCAGTAGGAGCCATCACTCTCTGTGGCTCACACTGCATTTATCCTAGTTGATGAGCCTCCCCCAGGATTGCATTTCAGTGACCCTTCCTAACAGCTAGCATATTCTAGGAGGCCAGGAAGAAAGGCAGACAAACTATTGAAATATTGGGTGCATTAAATGCCATGCACTCTGACTTTTTCTTGTGACTTTTTATTGCCGAAAACTATGAAAAAGGGTAAGACCTTTCCCTTGTTTAAAAAAATGTAATTATACAGTAGCTCTTTGACATTTGCTAGAATATTTTCTGAAACCTTTTCCGTTTCCCCAAATTTGCAAATCTCTGTAGCATAGCAGTTGACTCTCTTTTGAGACTGTTTTACAGAGAACGAAGCTTTTATCTATTTATGGTGATGAATAGAATACGACAAACCTAAATTAAATTTGGATAGTGATCAGTAGGAAAGCACATGGATCAACTAAGTGTCTTGGTCCCACACATCACGAAGCAGAAAGGATTTAAATTTGCCTCAGCAAAATTATACATGATTACATGTCAGAGACCTTTGGAGCCTCTCAGGTGGAATCTCTGAATGCCATAGTATGCCTTTAGATGTTTAATTGCATTTCTGTTGTTTTCTTTATTCATTTTAGTTCTCTTTCATAGCAAAAAATCTGAGCTGCTCATTTAGGACAGATCTTGGCATTGTATTAATGAAAACAAGTCATGACAGCCTTAATGAAAAGTGACAGAAGCCCTATGTTCTGTACATAAAAACAACCATCTAACAAGTACCTACCATGTGCCAGGCACTGAGTCGTTCACGTGTTTCTTTACTCTGCCCATGCAGTGGTAACACCCAGGGAGCTATTTAGAACATAGATGCTGAGGTCTGGGCTCAGACCTGCTGAATGAATCAAAGTATGAAGGTGGGGTCCTGAGCTCATAGCTACCCCACTAGTCACTGTCCTACAGACCACTTCATTTTTGTGACTGCACTAGGCAATGCTTTGCCCCATGCCAGCCCTGAGGAGACAGACTCACTCTAGCAACTTGGCCAGGGTCACATGGCTACTGAGTGGTACAGGGTTTCAGCTCAGCTCTATTTGATGCCAAAGCCCATGTTCTTCCCACTATGTAGTAAGTTAACAGTTTTTCTATGCCAAATGCTACAAAAATGTAATCTTTGTAGGGTTTTTTTTTTTTTTCTTCTCCTTCCAAGACTTCTCTCTGGTACCCTTGGCTATACTGTGTATTTTGTTTAGACGGAAAAATATATCAAGGGTTTCCTTTTTGTAAAGCACGTCCTTTATTTTTCTGGCTCCTATATTTACTGGCTCCTCCTCCATTTCTCTAATCCTTAAAACAAAGAAACATGACACTCATACTATCTGTCCTTTCAAATTGTGGTTCCGTTTTTTCTTTTTTTTGCCACCAAGTCTCAAAAAAATACCCTGATGACCTGATTTTTCTTGGTACTAGCTCACTTCCTATAAAAAACAGGATATTATAAAAATATATTTTTTATAAAAAATTGGAAAATTAATTATGAAGAAGAAAAAGGTACCCATAGTCTGGTCAGTTACTTCTTAGAAATACTGGTGCATATCTTTTGACAGAAACTCTTGTGTTTTTCTACATGTATTCATGTATAGCAAACCAAATTAAAATCAGAATATTTTGTTTTAGAAAGTTTTAACTTATGTTCATGTGTTCTCATTATCCTTAAATAATTTTTATAAGTATATGTTAATATATGCATATATCAGATAGAAGGACCACTATTTATTAAATTAGTTGTCTATTCAAAGTTAAAACCGCTTCCAATTTACCACCCTTATAAATAATACCAGAGTATGCATAAATCTCTGTAATTCTTCCCTTGGGATATATTTCCAAGTCTAATTACTGAGTCAAAGAGTACACATTTTTTAAGGGTTTTAAAAAATTTTATTCCTACTCTGTCCTATTTCAGTCGGCCACCAAATTCTATTGATGTTGCCTTCTAGAGAGACATCCCCCTTCCTCTGTTTTCACAGGGGCCTGGATGAATGGGCTCCCATTACTTCTCCTTTTTACTTGCTGGCTTTCTGACTGTTCTGCCTCTGGTTTCTTTCCTAATCCATATTGCACTCAGCTTTCAGTCATTCTTCATAAAGTATCACTCTAACGTAACTGTGTATGTGCTTACTTGTTCAGAAAATGTTTTTTGGGTACATACGTTGTTTGGCCTGCTGAGATACCAAGACAGCCCATTCCTGTGAGTATCATAAGGTATAGAAAACAATCATAATGCAGTGTCATAAGAGAGATGAATAGAAACTATCTTGAGGACATAAAGAAAGGTTAGTCTCTCTTTACCTATAGTGACACTGAAGAGGTGGCATATGAGCTGAGAATTACATAATAATTGGCATTTTCCAGGGAGGAAAGGCATTTAAATATTTGCTTTACTTCCATATTCCTTGGTCAAAACTTTCTATAATATGGTTCCAATCTGCTTTTTAAATTTTACCACTCAGACCCCCCCCCCCCCTTCAGGCCATGTGAGCCAACCTATATGAATTAATTGACTATTCTTGACTGTGCCTTATGCTTTCTGAATTTTGCCTCTGGTTAAGTCCGTCCAGGCTAAAACCTGCAGTGTTTTGCTCTTTTCTTTAACCTCTGAATACTCTTCTTCCTTTAATGATCTTCTTCTAAGTGTCCATTCCTATTTCCCCTGGCTGGCAGTCATCTGAACTGAGCATCTTTCATTTTCCTCTCTAGTAGGGCTCAACATAGAGGACCTTTTACTAATAGTTGCTCTAATACATTTTTATTTCTTAGCTTCTTAAAAGGACAGCAGTGGCCATGTCACCTAGACCATTAGGGCAAAGATTTTATTTCTCAATCCACTGAATACCCTTCCGTCCGTATCTTACCTCCCCTGTTAGCAATAGCTGACACTGTTGATTCTTGTTGAAATCCTCTCCCCCTCCGGGCTTCTCATTTTTTCTCCTACATCTCTGGCCACTTTTCAAGACTCTTATGCAGGTTCTTCCTACCTAGGTCTCCGTTCTGTGTCTGAGTTCTTCATTAAGGCTCTCCTGGGTTCCTTTGTTCTCTCACTCCACACATTCTCCCCGGCCGTGTCACTCAGGTTGGTGGCTTAAATGATCATCCACATGCTCATGGCTCCTGAGTCTAAATCTTCTGTTCATAAAGCCCTTCCTTAGTGCAGAGCTATACGTGTGACCTTTAGCTCTTTGGAGGTGCTGTCGGCACTTCATCTTCAGTGTTGAAAATGAACTTGTCATTTCCCCCTAAACTGCTTTTCCTCCTATATTCCCCACACTGTAGAATGCTGGTGGTGTTATGATGATAATGATAATAATGGCTAAGATGGAGTACTTACATGCCAGGAGTGTTCTAAGTGCTTCACATGAACTCAGTCATTTAATTCTTAAAGGAGGTTTTATTATCATCTTCATTTTATGCATAAGGAAACCGAGATACAGAGAAGCTAAATAATAGTCCAGGGTTTCCACCTTTGAAATGGCAGAGCTGGGAATCCAGCTGTGGAACCTTTGCCTTAAACAATATGTATCATTGACTCACTCCATTTATAATTTGGGTGTCATTCTTGAATCAACCCCCTCGCTTTTCTCGCAGACAGTGAAATCCCAACCAGTGCCTTTGGGTTCTGTCTCTTCATTGTCTCTCAGGTTCATTCTTTTCCTTCTCACTGCCATGATATCTCCCCTAAACTATCATACAGTGGTTCAGCTGATCTTCCTAGTTCTGGGCTTGCCTTAACCAGTCCTTTCTACACATTGAACTGGAATGTCAAGCCTTTTTCTAAATGAGGGTGGCAGCATGCTAAGTTAGGTGCTCAGGCTCTGGAGTCCAAAGACCTGGGTTAGAATCCTGGCAACGCCAGAATGAGCAGCGTGTCCCTCAGTGAGCCTTAGTTTCATCATCTGTAAAATGGAATAACAACAATGCTTACTTTATAGGACTCTTGTAAGGATTCAGTGCAATATATAAAGCACTTAACACAGTGCCTGGAAAAGAACAAGCACTCAGTAAATGTTATAGTGCAAATCTGATTGTGTCAGCTTCTGGATGAAACTTGTCCCGGGTTTCACAGTGCTCCAAGGTTAAATTTACTTTAACATGGTTTACCAGGCCTTCATGACCCAGCCCTTGCTTACCCCTTCTGGCCTCTCATCTCCTTTGTTGTCCCTTTTGTCCTCGCCTTCCTGAACTGCTTCCCACTCCCAGAGTGCACAGTACTCTGGAACCTTCCCAGGGCATAGCCCCTCCTACTAGCCTGTAGGTCACAGCTTAGCTAGCAGTTCGTTCAGGAAGCCTTCCCAGCTGTCTTAGACTTCTGTGTTCCCCATATGAATGCTTTCTCTCCTATACTTGCCCTGTATAAATGTTTTCGCTACTGTCTTATTCTTGTTTAATTGTCTCTTTCATCTATTAACTTTGTTTCCTGACCTTTAGAATCCAGTCTGTCTCATTGACCATTTTTATCTCCAGGCTTCAGCATAGGCCTAGCATATAATCCTCTTTAAATTTTTTGAACCTATCAGCTAACTGGCTGATGTATTTTTATACCCTATGTTCCCACGAAGATTTAAAGTGGCCCACTTAAGTATGTATGCTACAATGACAGCAGCACCACAATATTAGAGAATTAAAGGGTCAATAAGTGTGTGAGGTTGGTATACAAAATATGTTTATAAGGTTAATATACAAAATATATAGGATTCTATGTTCCTATAAAATACGGGTCCATAAATTGGCCCTGAGCTTTCTGGCATCTTCTCTAGAGGGAAACTGAATGGTATCATTGACAAGATCCATAAGATTAAAGCAAATCACATGCTCAGAAAAAGTATGACCATTTCTGAAGGACTTGGGAGAAGGATCTCCTGTGGTTCCTCACAGAGGACATTGTGCACTATTGTGACCAGTGCCCTTACTGCATCTTTGTTAAATGTCCCACATAGGGGCGCTTGGGTGGCTCAGTCGGTTTAGTGTCTGCCTTTGGCTCCGGTGATCTCAGGGTCCTGGGATTGAGCCCCACATCGGGCTCCCTGCTCAGCGGAAGCCTGCTTCTCCTTCTCCCTCTGCCTGCCACTCCCCTTGCTTGTGTGCGTGCTCTCTCTCTCAAATAAATAAAATCTTAAAAACAAAACAAAACAAAAAACAAAAAAAAAAACGTCCCACATAGCCTCAGGGCATCCATCCACAATGGCTGACAGGAGAATGAGAAAGAGCAGTTCAGCGCAGTCTCCTAAGAGGCCAGAACATCAGGCTATGTATGATTTAGAGTGTCTCAACTCTAAAGGTTGGGAGAGCCTGCACATCTTCAACCCATTCTCCATGAATGGGATTTCACTGAGATTCAGGTGAGAAATAGTTCACATTGCAGTTTGATTACTCTTCCTAAACATCTGTTCTACAGATACCTTGTAGTTCGAGTTGATGTGTGGGGCCAGGGGCTTTTACTAGTAGGATTCTCTTAGGGACATTGAGGAGCCTACTGAGTGAAGCCTCCTATGTGAAGTAAAGGCAACCTCACCTCTGAACTGTGGGCCAGTGTGTTTCTCACAAGACCGCTGGGATTTAGGTTTTTTTGTGTCCTCTGCAGTGCTTAACAAAATGGTGCCTTGCACATCAGTGGACCATTGTCCAAAACTCAGTCCCTATCTGGCCTTTCTGGACTTGTTTCTTGCTGTGTGATTCCTTGCCCTCTCTTCAGTCCAGCCATATGGAACATACTTTTCTCATGCTGTTCCTTTTCCTAAACTGTCCCAGTCATCTGGGTATCTCCTGTTGATTCTTCAAGATAGTTCAAATGACTTTTCAACTTCACACAGTCCCCTGACTTCTCCAAGTTATTGGGGTTCCCTCTTCTTACTCTCATTTATGCATTTGTCTTAATCACTTCTTTCATTCTCTTTTATAACCAGGTTTTTTGTTTTGTCTCTCTCCCCCTTGGACTCTGAGCTCCTTTAGGGTAGATAACTGTCTCATTTATTTCTCTATTTGAGCTCCTTGTGTGCGGTCATGAATATTACAGGTACTCAGTAAATTTATGGTTTGTACAGATTTTTTAGATGATCTGTTTTCAGCATCTTACACATACATATGCATTGCGTATGCTTATCTATGCACATCTGATTAGTAATGCCCATACCACCTTCAGGCTGGTGATCAGACACTCAGCAGATATTAACTCACATGGACCCTTTCATTGCCATAGAGATTTATGACAGTGCTAGAGGGCCACATAAGCAGGTGTACAGTAATAAATGCTGTCTTAAGACAGTTTTCTCTTTTAATTACCAAAGAACAAAAGTAAGGCTGATTTTTTTGTTATTGTTCTGTTTAGATAACTTATACTTTTATAAGGGACATAAGAGCATGTTATTTTTAACTGAACAAGGTCTTGGCATTTGATCATGTAAAAATCAGTATGGAATTGGGGTTAAGTAGGGTTTCCCAGTTTATTAGTATTTCTCTCCTCAGTGAGTTTCAGATTCTGAGATGGTGCTAAGGAGACAGTCACTGCAGCCTAGAGCCTCTCTGTTTGACTTAAGTAGGGGGAAAATCTTGGCCTGGGGCTATCTACTATTTCTCTAACACCAGCCAGCTGTGATAAATGCTTGCTAGTGTTGAAGGTAGGCCAGGATGATAATGAGTACATATCTTATGGCACCACTAATAAAGATTATCGAAATATATATTCTTAGTATTGGTTAGGTTATTTTCATAGGTGAGTGAAAATTATATACAGTGGTATATTTTACTCATTCAGAAGGCTTATCTTTGCCTAAATATTGATGCTCTGTTACAATGTTTATATTGTTTTCTCAAGAGTAACATGCTGAAAAATGCTGATAACTATGACACTTACAAAATGTTTATTTTAAAATTCACCATGGTGAAAGACGCTGGGTAAGTAAAATTATGGAATTGCCTTTGAGTGAGAACTTTCTGCAGACTGTACCCCGATTGCGAAGAATATTGTTACATACATTAAAATGTTCTGTCGGTTTTCCCTCTGAAGGCAGAGGGAAGAGACACAGAGCAACAGTCGAGGACACGGTAGTTCCGTCCGTCACCGGGTGGCAGCTACAGACGACATATGCATGTCCTTATCATGTTGTATTGAAGCAGATGAGAAGAATTTCAATGCAAATATATTATGGATGTAACAATATGCTTTTGTTTCCTGTTCATGTGAAAATCAAATTTATTATCCTGGAAGTTCAATTGTTGGCCTGAATCTATAAACCTTCTGGGATCCTTGAATCGAGAAATGTATTTTAACAGGAACTTATGACTGCCTTTTGGTTTTATGTAGTATGTAATTTCTTTGCGGATGTGTTATATTTCTTTTTTGGGTTTGTCCAAAAAAGCTTTACCTTGTTTCTCCTTTATTCTGGGCATGTGTCCATTGCATTATTTATAAAAGGTTGTACCTTTTCTCTTTTAGCTTTATAGATTTTTTTTTTCTTTCTTATTAAAAGTATTTTCTGTGTTTTTTTCCACTTGTTAGGACCTTTTGTTTTTAAATACTTTGATGTTTGTTTTGAGTAATGCAAAGGTATTGTTAAAACAACACTGTGTGTGTGTGTGTGTGTGTGTGTGTGTGTGTGTGTGTGTGTGTGCGCGCGCACGCGCATGCGCGCTATGCATGTGCACATGCAAACCAAGTTCATGTGCCTTCACTTTTTAAAAATAGATTCTGATCAAAAATCAGTTCCACAAGAACATGGAACTAAATACAGAAATTGTTTACTTAGTAATGTTGAAAAATGTCTAGGCAGCTTTCTCCTTTTCTGCATAGATTATATTTTTATATGTGATATAAATTATATATAATGTCATTATATATTATAACATAGCCACCCTGTACTTATCATCCAGTTGCTCAGAACACCCGAATTCACTTTGTCATAGAATCTGGACTGAGCAAAACAAGCCCTGGTGTGCAGTTATTTTTTTTTTAAGATTTTATTTGAGAGAGAGACAGAGACAGAGATAGTGACAAAGAGCACAAGCAGGGAGGAGAGGGAGGAGCAGGGGGCCCCGGTGCCGCTGCCAGGCTCGATCCCAGGACACTGGGGGGTCATGACCTGAGCTGAAGGCAGATGCTTAACTGACAGAGCCACCCAGGCGCCCTGTCCTGCTACAGTTATTATAAGGCGGTTCCTCTGCACTGCAGGAAGGTAAGATGAAAGTATGTTAGTAACTTTCTAAAATTAAGTTGCTTTCTCCTAACAAAGCTATGTAGGAGAGAAAGCATATGTGTCCTCAGTGGCTTTCATTCCCTCTGCATATTACATTTGACCACATAAAGGAAATGCCAAGTATTCTGCTACTTGGTAAGATTATTGCCCTGGAGAATCTGTTAGAGCACGCATGTACACTCCACATGCCCATTTTAGTGTGCTTATTTTGTGATAATAACTTCAGGCAAATATTTTTCATCATGGCTTAGTCATCTTTTTCATAGGAAATGATAATTGAAAGAGAAACTAAAGTAACCACTGACTTACATTTCTCAATTTGTTTTATTAAGTACCTCTTCCAGTTATAATCTTATTTGAATGTATAAACTAACAGTAATCCACGATATGCTAGTTTCTTTTCATTCTAATAGTTACATGGGAAAAATAGCTGTCTTAAATCTTTGGACAGCAAGCGTCCTGTTTGTGCACTTTTTTGTCATCATTGTTCTCTTGTTCGTGTTACAGCCCTGTTATGGGGACTAAAATACTTCTCCAGCAAATAAATACTTGAGTACAGTTAAGTAAACATCTGTCTGTGATTCCTTATTTATCCTAAACAACTAACCTTTGATACTGTGAGGGTGTTTTACAATTTCTTAGATAATGTGAGATATTTGTGTTGAGAGTTGCTTGTCTTATTTGTAGGTTAATAGCTGCTTTCTTTGAAGTGATAGATTATATTGCCAAACACTGTTCATTCTTTGGATTAATTTTGCACTGTATAAATGTAGTCTGAAAGTAGTTTGGGGTTTCATGTGGACACTTTTGATAGAACTTTTGAGGCTGTTGTACAAAAGTTTTGAAATCCTATATTCATAGTTTGCGATTTGTATTTCCCATTTCCTCACATATTTGAAATGGCCTTCAGCAGAGGATCAAATAGTAAAACATGGCCTCCGGTGCCAAAGTCAGGTATTAGAGGATATGTGTGCATAGGCCTTGAAGGGAAGGCATATTATTACCCAAACTGAGAAAAACTGCTCTCGTCAAACATGAACCTTAGCAGTGACCTTCTTAAAAGTCAAGGCACAAGGGGCCTTCCTACACCTTACTCATGAGGGGGTGAAGTTCTTGGTGATTTATAATGGTCATGAACTAATTTGTAGCAGAAGAAGAAGTGTTAGACAGTGTCTGTTCTAGCCATAGTTATCACTGCTCCTGGCTGGCAGATCTGAGTTCCTCAACCAGTTAACCAGCACTCCTCAAAGCTGGACAACCAGCTACCCCATTTTTGCACACTCTTAGATGTCATTGTTATAGAAGGACTACCACTTGGCCATGCTGTGCTTCTGCTCAAGAGAGGAACTTCACACTGTTGGTGGGAGTACATGGAAATTACTTTGCCCATTCATTTCTGTGTCCCAAGACTTACTTGCTTTCCTCTAGTATAAAATTTTAACAAGCACACTAGGTTCGTAATAGATCCAGATGAAGTTTCCAAATAGTTTACCAATTAATTTTTGTTCAAGAAATTAATAAACTTTCTTTATCAGTAAAAACATAATATGTTGATCCCAATATTAGTTTCCTTAGTAATTCAGGTAGACCGTAGCCACCACTTATGTTACTGAATCAGTCATAATGAAGGCTTCTATTTTAATAGGTTAGGAATGGACATTGGTAAGAGCTGAAGTTAGGAAAGACTGGATAGGAAATGCTGATTTTTGTTTAGACTTGACAGACGAATAGAGTTCAGGCAAAGAGAAACATAAAAAGTTTGTCCTGTAATGTACTATTAAAATTGTGACTAAAGGTGTTTATATTTAAATATTCTAAAGAAAGTGTCCTTTTTTGTTAAGTGTATGTAACCTGAATCTTAGGTAAGGCCTGTGTTTTATATTTAATACTATGTGATCAAGGCATGCTGTGACAGCACCGGAATAAAAAATTATGAGCACATCCCTATGCTCGCATTTGGAAAATCAGTGTATGATCAAGTACCACAGAAACAATTTATGAGTGTAGAGTAGAGAAGGGTTGTAGTGAGCTGGCAGAATAAGGGGGAGAGTTTAGGGAACTGGACCTTGAATTAGATCTTGAGGAATAGCAGGGTTTGATTTGGTAAAGAAATTGAAAGGTCAGCGTTGGAGATCCAACAGTGGAGACTGGTCTGACTGGAAGCCAGAGTTCATCTAAGTGGTAAGATCTGAAGTTAGAAAGGTTGTCTTAGTTGTCATGAAGCCTCACTTCTAACAGAGTAGAAACTAAAGGGAATCAAATAGTGAGAGTTTCAAAGTAGTATTTATAACTTTATAAATACTTGGGGGCTGGGGAGTAAATGGTTCTCTTCTCAGTATTCTAAAAGAATTGATTATCTTGGAAAGCAGTTTATTACTTGTTCTCAGTAAAGTAAGATCTGTTGGCTTTGTCATCATAGTCATCGCCAAAAAGTCCTATTTTGAGCTTTCTGCATTAATTATGTGCAGTTTAAAGGAAGACTCAGTAAAATTGCATTTCATTTTTTTTTTTTACATCTCTTTTGATCCATGAGTGAGGTATTTACAGGCTGCATGATGACATATAGTAGGAAAAAAATATGACTCATCCCAATTACAAAGCTGTTTCCTAAGAAAGAATCACTGGACAAATGTCTTGTTTGTGTCTTTACAAATGGTTTTGAGATTTTAAAAACCATATTGGCTTTTCTGTATATAGCTGTAAAAGGACATAATTTTATATTTGCAAATATTGACTTATCTAAATAAGTCTTTTTCAGCAGTAATTGACCTTACTAGCAGGATGAGATGCTCATGGACTTTAATGGATTCATTCTCTGAAACATCTGCAACTTCTCTGAAATTCTAGGTGCCAATAGACACTTTATTTGCAGAGTCTGAGAAGAGCCTTTGGGTGCAACAACTAGGTGGTGTTTGTTGGCCTTGGTGAGAGTAGTTTCTCAGTAATGGGGGTTCCAGAAGCCAGATTTGAGTGGAGTGAAGATGAATGTGAATGGAAACAGCAAGTTTAGGTGACTCCTCCTGGGAGGTTGCTGCTAAAGGAGAGGGCCGAGCTGGAGTGGTCACAAGAGGGGGAGGCTGCATCAAGGATGACTCGGGAAATAGTTTCAAAGGTGGAGAAAATTCAGTAGAGCAAAAGCTAAAAGTGAAATGGATTCATGATGGGGCAGATTTTCTCAGAAATCACAAGGGGACAGGAACAGAAACAAAGATAAAGGGATTCCTCATTTGCTAAGGCAGGAGGCAGGGCTGAACTTGAATATATATTTGGTTTAGGGGATAGGTGGCAAGACAGGGAGCCGTGTTTTGATGGAAGACGGTTCTCTCCATCAGATCAGAGGTTAGGTAATCTGATGAGGCTGGTCGGGTGTGTAGGACACAGAGGTGATTAATGAGAGTCTTGGAATAGTTGCTGTGGAAAATGAGAAAAGGAAGTTGATAAAAACAAGTGAAAGCGCTGCTGAGCTCTCTGACCGCAGGCTACAGGCCCCATCTGACTTCCCACCACGGCTTTTAGTTCCATCCAAAGTGGGGGCTCGCGTTGTCTGCACCGGCCTCACTCCTCCCCACCTCCTGCAACACTTCCGTCTCTTCTGCCTCTGATCAGATCCGCCAGTTCTTTTATGTCTAGTGCAGATAGATCGTTTCTTGAGCTCTCCAGCTGGAAGACCGATCCCTCCAGTCTTCTACAACAGTTGAACCACTCTTAAGAATCACATAATTTGCAAATATATTTTATCCTCTTTCCTCGATTGTAAGTTCCTTTGGAGTAAGAATCATGGGTTTGTCAGCCTTCCGCATGCACCCCCTTCCCTCCCTCCCTCTCTCTTTCTGTCACCCTCTTTCTCTCTCTTGCAGTGCTACTGTACTGTTCAGTAAATATTGAATGACTAAATTAAGGCAGATCCACTACAACCAAATAGTCTAAGAGAATGGTGGCCTTTTATAGAAAGACAGTTTGTCAGAATTCTTTACCAGGCTAATCAACTTGGAGAGTGCTATTTCCTCGAGATTTTTACTTTCCCTCTCACACTAACAGCAAAGTATGTTCTAGTTGTAGGTGATTAACTTGGTGGCTCAGGTTATTTAGTGTTTAGATTATTTGTATTCTCCTGTATTATCTCTATTCTCCCCAATCTCTAATGTGTCCGGCACTGTTGATTATGCAGCTTTTACCTTGCCTTTTCTATTGGTAAGGATGCTAATGCCATAATATACCACCCATCCAAAGATTAGGCTTCCTTTTTAAATTCCTTTTTAGTTTCTCACTCAGTGATTCACTGTACTATGCTGAAGGAACTTTGTATACTAACTTGAGCATTTTACAGAGTTTGGCTAGGAGAGGGACACTCACGCTGAAAACAAAGAGGCAGCAATTACAGAAAATGGCAAACGTTAGAGAGAGCAAAGGATGATGGAGCATGCCTGAGAATTCTTTGCTTTTATGAAGCCTTGATTCCCATTGGCTAGGCACTCATAACATTTTCATAAATTGAAGCACGTTGTTACTGTCACATAAAGGTCATCCTCTTTTATATCACTTCAGAAATTTTAATAATTCAGATCTTTGCATTCTGCTGACCATTTTTCCCCGCCCTATAAACCAGTTCATTTTATTTTATGCTTTTATTAGCTGTTTGGCGTTTTTATCTTAAGTGTTGGCCTACACAAATTTAAGATATAGCTAAGTTAGCCAACAGATATGATTCGCTATTTATTGGGTATTAATTGGAAGGACATTATTGTGACCTATTGTTAAAATAAAGCTCAGTATAGTTGACCCTTGAACAGCACAGGGGTTAGGGGCGCCACCATCCCCCCACCCTACCCCCATCCCCCTTGCATAGTAAAAAAGAAAAGAAAAACACATATAACTTTGACTTCTGAAAAACTTAACCACCTGATAGCCACTGGAAACCTTACCAATAACATACAGTCAATTAACACATGTTTTGTATATTACATGTATTATATACTGTATTCCATAAAGCTAGAGAAAAGCAAATGTTAAGAAAACCATACAGAAAATACATTTATAGTACTGTATCCAAAAAAAAAAATCCATGTGTAAACGGACTCGCTCAGTTCAAACATGTGTTGTTAAGTGTCAACTGTATTTAGAGCTTAATTTACATTACAGAGCTGTATTTGGCATTATTTATTTGAGGAGTGAAACCAACAAAAGTTTCTCAGAGGCTTCTAATGCCTCTTTTGCCATTTTGGATATAGAGATTCAGATAGCAATCATAACTCAGATTCCATTTCTGTAAATTCCAAGATTGTGGGCTTCATTGTTTCATTGAGGTGGAATGAAAGTAGCCTTCGACATCACCACTGCAGTTAGCATTTTCCTCCGACCGCTCTTGCCCCTTCAAGGCCAGGACAGCATGCACTTGAAGTTTTCCTTATTTCATGATCCTGGTCCACCCACTTACATCCATATCAACCCCCAGTGCGGTCTCTGGCAAGATACTGCTAAAACATTATATTCTTACCTCAGGGAAGGGTGGCCAAAACAGGTCAAACCCTCAAATTCTACATCTCTCTGCAGGAATTGTCCAGGGTGGGCCAATGTGTCATCACGTGAAGAGAAGAAAATGCAGAAAAAAGAGGAAAAGAAATCTTCCCAAGCCAACTGCCATCATTTTTGTGGCAGTTTCTGCCTATACTGTTAAATTTCCACTCGTCAGATTTTTTAGGCTGCTATGTATTGGTATATAAATACAGATCATTCATAGTGCTTTGTTTGGAAAATTGCTCAGGATTTTAGCTTTGGTTTTCTTCCTACTGAAATTCTTATGTTGGGATATCTGAAGATGAGAAGAAGAGGGTCATAACTAGTAGTGGCCACCTCTTCCATGAAGCTTCCTGATACTGTCAGCTGGAAATAGTTTTTACCTTTCTTCAATTCCTATAGCATTTTTAACTATTTCTGTTCAGACACTTGAATTTGTAACATACTTGCATACATAAACCTCTCTTCTATGCCACTAGCCCATTGGTTACCTTGTGCTTGCTTGCTTTTTTCCAGCCTTCAAGACATACAGCCAACAATAGCTATGTTGTTTTGTTGTTAATTATTTTGGTTGGCCAATTCATATCTAGAGTGGCTTTAATATTATTAATGAATCCATTCAGGACATAATGTTTTGTAGGTACAGATGCCACAGGAGATCACTACTTTGTATGGTGTAGAGATTTTTGGCATATGGCCATACTGATGGTATTCTGGAAGGTTCTCTGGATTTCTTGTTTTAATTTTCTAGTTCATTGTCCTTATTTGGACTGTGTCCTTTTCAAGTAGCAGTAGTTGCTGATGCAGCTGAGAAAAAACCTTTCTGGGGCACCTGGGTGGCTCTGTCGGTTAAGCATCTGCCTTTGGCTCAGGTCATGATCCCAGAGTCCTGGGATAGAGCCCCATGTTGGGTTCCCTGCTCAGCAGGGAGCCTGCTTCTCCCTCTTCCCCCTGCTCATGCTCTCTCTCTCAAATAAATAGAATCTTAAAAAAGAAAAGAAAGGTAGATCTTGTGGTGCCCTTGGGTGGCTTAGTCATTTAAGCATCCACCTCTTGATTTCCACTCAGGTCACAGTCTCATGATTGTGGGATTGAGTCCCAGGTCAGGCTCTCCGCTCAGCCGGAAGTCTACTTGAGATTCTTGACCCTCGCCACCCTGCTCATGCATGCTCTCTAAAATAAATAAATCTTAAAAAAAAAGAACGCGTGACTTCAGTGATATCTTTTGCTTCTCATTTGGTGCCCATAAACTAGGGATTGGAAAAGGAAAAACCAACTGCTACCCAGTTAAGGAACTAACATCACTGTATTTCAGAAACTCTAGGCTTCCTGACAGGACATGAATAAAAGTAAAGTTTCAGATATCACAATGACTTCCTAATAGCCACGTTATAATCTGTATAAAAGAAATATGAGGTAAATAAGAATCTCAGTCATCAGGGGGATGGTCATTTTTTTAATAACCATCTTCGTGTTAGCCGTTCTGTTTGCCTTACTGCCTTCATTAAAACATAGCCATCTCCTGATCTCATGCTCTGTCCTGGTGCCCTCTCAAGTGAAAGCTGTTCCTTGTCTATCTTACAATGTTTTCTTCACCTCTGACTTATGCATCTTGGAATTAAAGAAAAAAAAAATTCTGATTTGAGCTTTTGTATCTAAATACAGCGATTTTTACTCTTCTCAGATAGTAGTCAGCCTTTCCCTCCAGCTGCTGCCTCAGGCCTCACTTCACTGGAGGGAAGAGACTTAGCACCTGGCTCAGCTTCCTCCCACCTCTGGTCTAGCCATCCTCTCAGTCAACCTCCCCATCCACACATGGCACTCTTAGCTCCATGTCCTGGCCCCCCCCCCTTAGCCACACTAGTTCATACTTCGGATTTTGTCTTTTGGAGCTGCTCCACCTATGAAACATTACATTTGAACACCTAATTTTTCTGAGAAAACAGATGTTGGCGAGGATGCTGAAAAAGGGGAACCCTCTCTTACATTCTTGGTGGGAATGCAAACTGGTACAGCCACTCTGGAAAACAGTATGTCAGTTCCTCAAAAAGTTAAAAATAGAACTACCTTATGACCCAGCAGTTGCACTACTAGGCATTTATCCAAAGGATACAAACAGTGATTTGAAGGGACATGTGCACCCCAGTGTTTATAGCAGCAGTGTCCACAATAGTCAAAATATGAAAAGAGCCCAGATGTCCACCAACAGATGAATGGACAAAGAAGGTGTGGTGTGTACACACACACGCGCGCACACACACACACACAGGAATATTAGCCATCAAAAAGAATGAAATCTTGCCATTTGCAACAACATGGGTGGAACTAGAGGGTATCATGCTAAGCAAAATAAGTCAGTCAGAGAAAGATAAATACCATATGATTTCACTCGTATGTGGAATTTAAGAAAAAAGACAGATGAACACAGGGGAAGGGAAGGAAAAATAAGATGAAAGTAGAGAGGGAGGCAAACCAGAAGAGGCACTGAACTCTAGGAAACAAACTGAAGGTTGCTGGAGGGGAGAGACGTTGGGGAATGGGGTACTGGGTAATGGGCATTAAGGAGGGCACTTGATGGACTAGGCATTGGGTGTTACATGCAACTAATACATTTCTAAATTCTACCCCTGAAACTAATAATACACCATACATTAACTAAATTGAATTTAAATTAAAAATTTTTTTAAAATATCACCTCATTTTCTGGCCATAGTTTGTTATATTATAACTGTCTAAAGTTACTGCTACCATAGCTGTTCTCATTAAGATCCCCCTTCACTTAATGCCTTTATTCTCTTCCCCCATTCACAGCTAGAACTACAAGACTTCTGAGATCTCTTCCAATTCTAAGATTTGATGATTTCTGAGATTTTAGGAATCTTCAGTTCTCTGTTTATAGAACTTCTAGTCAGTTTGTGGTTATTTAAACTTGGTAGTGCTTTTAAAAAAGTTGAGACTACAGAATGCAACATCCGTCTCATGTGGTTACTGTAATTTCAAAGAGATTATTTTTAGTAACTGTATTTGTTGTTATAAAATTTCTCAGAAATAGAAAACACACTAGAGAAACTTTAAATAGAAACTACTGAATTTAAAACTAAGATCTGAAGATAAAGACTTTGATGTATTAAGTTATCTTTTGAAGTTCTGAAGTCTGAAAGGTTCTCTTGTAATATAAGGTTTTTATATCTATAAAAATAAGTTTATTATCTAATTTTTTGAAGAGAGTAGAATGACAAAGTAATATAAAATGGAAGCTAAGTGTGATAAAAGAGTTCAGCAAAACTTGAATAGTTTAGAATTTCCTCTCTTCCTAAGAATATCTATAGTATGAAGAACTGTGTTGTTTATGGTAAACTTTTTTTTTTTTTTTAATAGCTTTCTCCCCTTAGACAAACCATTTGACTCTATTAGAAATGGAGCAATTTGGGGTGCTTGGGTGGCTCAGTTGTTAAGCGTTTTCGGCTCAGGTCATGATCCCAGGGTCCTGGGATCAAGCCCCATGTCTGGTTCCCTGCTCAGCAGGGAGCCTGCTTCTCCGTCTCCCTTTGCCTCTCCCCCTGCTTGTGCTCTTTCTCACTATCTCTGTCACTATCTGTCTCTATCAAATAAATAAATAAAATCTTAAAAAAAAAAAAAGAAATGGAGCAATTTGATTTTTACCCAAGAGCAGTGCTTAAAAGATAACTGGCCAGTCTTTATGGCATTGTAGTTATTCTAAATGTGTCAGTCTTTTTAGCCTAAAGATGCAGATGAGAACCTGTTAATAAATACCTACAAAGCCCTGTCCTAGAGCCCCTCCAGCCTGGCTGCCAAACCTCGGCATTTCTCTCCAGGTATTTCTCACCAATGATTCCAAATATTTCTCCTGGGTCTGACTTCTTGGTGGAAGTCCGTTCTGCAGTCCACTCAAGGAAGTTGCTTGACAAGGTCATCTCACGGCTGACAAGGGCCATGGATATGGCTTCTATGCCTAGAGCTCCCCATCCTGACCGCTCGGCAAGGGCAGCATGGCCCTGTACTCCCTCAGATCTGACCCAAGGCCCTCCTGGAAAGAGTTCTCTCAGCTTTTAGTTAGCATCCTCTCTCCCTCTAGGACTCAGACCCCTAATCCTTGGGGGAAAACACCTTGCCGTCCTTTTCTGCCTTCTTTTTAGCAGCTTCTGCTCTGTGGCTGGGCCCCAAACATCCACTGCAGAGTCCTCTTGGCACTGCCATGCACATAAGTGGAGGTGCAAGGGGCAGGGGAGTGGAGGGAAAATCCTGTTGGAGACTTTGCTAGAGCTCTTGAGAGCCTGACAACTCCAGGGTTCTGAGGCTTCAGACTCTCCCCTTTTAGTCTGCCAACCCCCATTTTGTCCAGCTGTAGCAAATTAATGAAACACCCAAAGAAATCTAGTCAAATATATCTTTCCTTTCCAGTATGAATTACTATAAACTTGATAGCTAAACAAGATTTTGGTAAACAGTACATTTTGTAAATTCTGCAAATTGGTTATTTGGCAAATTGATCCTTTAGCAAATTGGCCTGCTTTCCAGTGCATCAGATATTAAATCTCAGGTTCACTTGGGACTTCCTCCTGCCATAGCTCTTTCATGACAGTGGGCTTCAGAACCCTTTTTAAATATTATGTAATGTCTTCCAATTGAAATGTTGTTCCACATTTAGTTTTATTGAGAACAAAATGTTGTCATCACCCTGGGGTTTATAATCGGTGTTTGCAACCCAATTACAGCAGTTCTTCCAGGATACAGAGTTAGAGTACTCTGCAGCATAAGCTGGATGCTGGATGCTGAGCTTATATTCATTTATTTTTAATTGGACCAACTGAGGAAAGGGTGATAGTTGGAATGTATTTATCCTAAGTTCGAAGCGTAACCGAGGGGTACCATGTGAAGGAGAAAAGGTAGAGAAAAAGCACAGTGTCCTACCATCTGCTAAAGATTTTAATTTGACCTACAATTGAGTATATTTTTTCTTCTGTTCACCTAATTCCTAAATTATAGAACGACTGATGTCTGTTTAAGCTAGTATTAGAGCAAATTGAATTTGTATATTAACACTGCAAAAAAAAAACCCACAAAGCAATAAAACAAAACACAACTGTGTATACACATACATAGGTACAACTATAAACAAAAAGCTATTTTAGATACATATATACACACGTGTGTGTGTGTGTTGTGCGTGTGTGTTTTGTTGTTGGTGTTTTATTGCAAGCTTATTAAAGCATCCAGTGGTGAGGGATGAACTTTCACCCAGTAATTTTGTAGTTTCGTTTGGGTCTGCTGCTGTTCTTCCATGCGTTTGTGTCCCCTTTGTTATCTTGGCAGATATTTAGTAGGGCCAGGATTCTTTTTTTGTTCATTCAGCATTTGAAAAAGGTCCCTTGTAATAAAACTCAGCATCCAAAAGCCAATTCAAACTTAAGTTTTTTGCCTTCTGTACAGCATTTTCAATTTTATTTTATTGAATTGTTTGTTTTGAAGCAGAGGTGATAATTATGTTTCCTCATGAGCAAGAGTTCAAGGACATCTGCCTTCAGTTCTGGCCTTCTGGTGCATTTGATTTCACTTATAATTGTTCTACTTTTAGACTTTAGAGAAGATTTTTGGAACCTGCTGTGTCTATAAGAATTCTGGATCTTTCTGCATAGGAAAGGCTTTTGTCCAAATAAACTCCTAGAGATTCTAGAACTTTTGGAGGTGAAGATATGGCCTAAAACATCACTTAAAAATAGCTTTTTGCCAGCTCTTTACTTTAAACTTCCATTATTGACCTTAAAACACTATAATGAAGGCATTTGAGAGATTGCTTTTTAAATAGGAAAAAAAAAGTTGCTTATTCTTTAGATGAAGCAGTTTTATAGGTGGCAAGGAAATCACTTGGTCTCTAAAAAGAAGTGAAGAATCATTAGAAAGAATGAGCGATTTGATTTGCCCTACAAAGAGGCAATAAACCTGTTTTTTTTACCTACTCTTATGTGAAGGTGGGCCTCATCTCTATTCTGGGAGTGATGAGGCATGACTCCTACACAGAGTAGGGAAATTAATAGGCAAATTACAAATTTTCTTTGCAATGGAAACTTGACATTGAAACAGATCATCTGGGTTTTACTGTTTGAAATTCAGTAAGAGTTCCAGGAACTAATTATATAGCAGCAGGTAGTAACATGGAAATACATATACATAGAAAACTGAGATACTCAAGCATGCAAAAGGGCCAGGTCAGTTTATTTTTACACAAATAAAACAAGATTCAAAGATGCCAGATAACATATTAAAACAAGAAAAAATAGTACTAATAAACCAGCAAGGATATGCCTAGCCAAGGCTAATTAGTATGTCACCCATTACTTGTCTAGATATCACTGATGCAATACACTGTATGATTTGTAACATCAAAGCATGCTGTGATGTTACAGGTTTAATATGCTAAAATTTTCCCCTCTTTTCAGTCCTTTAACATAGAAGTAAAATTGGATAGCTGATATGCAGTTTACTCTGCATTTGTCAATCAGCACATGAAAGCATGCTACTGTCACAGTTTAGGGCATTGTAAAAACAGTTTGTATAACTGAAATGTATTGATCACAACCACAGGAGAAAAACATGTTACTTTCCAAACTAGGATGTGATGATCAATTGGCTAAACTATCCCCCTCACATCTGTAAAATGAGGATACCTGCCTCTTGGTATTATTGTCAGGAATAAATGACATAATCTCTGTAAAAAGCTTGGCTCAGTACTTGGACTATGCTTGGTGTTCTATAAATACATCATCATAATTATTACTAATTATCTGTTCAAGTACAGGTTTCAGCTGCTGAGCTTTGAGTTTAGCATTGAACTTAAGAAATAGAATATTTGTGTTACATCCTTTAAGGTCAACAAATGGAAGTCCTTCTGGAACTATTTTTATTGTATGAAGTTAAAGAATATATTTTTTCAATTTTTAAATTTAGGTTATCATTGTCTACAAATGTTGAAAACAAATGTTTTATAATTTATGTGTTATACTTGGAATGTTATTGTAACTGATAGAGGAAATAATCCTACAAAGTTTTATTAAGCCCCTCCTATAATCAGGCCCTGAAACTATAATAGTAAAACGTAGACTTGTCTTCACTAATAGCCTAAAGCCCACAGGCTGTTAAGGGAAACAAACATCTGAACAATAATACTGTACACCATTTCACCTTTCTTTCTCTTTGACTTAAATACTCCCTCTAGTCTAGAGGTAAATACCTATACACCTTGAAAATGGGGCTTGACCGTTGCTCTTTGTAGAAATTTTCCTGCCTTACCCTCCACCATAGTTACTCATTCCTTTCTTTAAATGTCTCTGTAGCTCATACATTCTTACCTCAGTAGGATAGTAATTTGTTTATTTCCATGCCTATCTCTTTTACTGAACTGTTAACATCATGAGACTTCTCATTTATCTCAGTGATCCCGGCTCCTAGCACAGCGCTTAGCACCTACCAAGCACTCCATAAATGTGGATGAATGGATACTATCTACTCTTCTTCCCCTCTCCAGTCCCTTTCCCGTATTCCACCATGCACCTTGAAAAGAAGTGATGAAACATCAAAAAAATGAACCAAAACTCATTAGTAGAAAGGAATATTAAATAATGAAATTGAATAAAATTTTCTTTCCTAGCTTAATAGTTGAATTCATATATGATGAAGCCCTGTTAATATGACTTTCTCAATTCAGAATGAGTTATGTTGTTTATAGAACGGGTCCAAAATAAATCATTTTTTCATGTATGATGAAGGAGGTGCCAAGCAGAGAACAGTGTGAATAAAACTGCTGGATGATTGTTTAATCCATTTCATACATTTTAGTAGCACTCATTTGATTATATTCAGTTACTACGTTGATTACAAATGATAATGAAAGAGTTGCCTATTTCAGTACATCCAATAGGAACTATTATTTGCAGTTTCCTTTAGCAAAATACACTTGAAGCAACAAAAATGCCATTTTTGAAGAAGTCTAAACTGGAAAATAGTTCCTCATCTTCCCAGTTAATCCAAATTAAAGTGCTTTGAACTTCCTACCCTCAGTGTTGAGTGGCTGTAGAATAAATGCTTAGTTGAAGGACTTTCATAATTTAAAGTCAAATACAGATCAGTAAGTATATTCTGGCATATGGATCATAAATTCTATATATCCCTTCAAAATCAATATTCAGTATTTATGATAAAATTAACCACCAATGAATGCTTTATCTATAAGGATTTTAGTAGGTATGTATCATAAAACTGTTAGTATTTAAAAATCATTCTCAACACTTGAAAGTCCACGTTTTGGGGAAGCAACTAGATAATGAGCTAGACCTATGATTCCTTTAAGCAAGAAGAATTACATTTACTACTTAACACTGATTTTTGTTTTAATGTTGCCCTTTCTATGATTCTACATTACCAAAATATTTTAGGGTAATGTTCTAAGTCTTTAGGAAGTTTTTCCTGGTCGGCTATATTTGTTACTTGTAAACTAAGGTTATTTCACATTTATACTAAAATGGTGTTTTTATATGTCAGAGTTGGACTAGATTAAAAAAAACTGATAGACTGGAATCTATTTTGGATCTCCTAGGTTTCCGTTGATGTTATTTAACTGCATAGTAGTCTCCCTGCCTGCCCATCCTCTTTGCTATCTTTTTGAACTCTTTCAGCTCTTATAAGTTATAAGAAATCCATTGCTCTTTCCAGTTTTTTAAAATTACTTAAGGCAAAATGCAGTAAGTCTTAAGCTTAAAAATACTGAAACTTCAGGGAATTAGTCACATTCAAGAAAATACTTCTATGCTTGGTAAACTGTTCATTTTAATTATTGGCAGAATGAATGAATTAGAATTTAAACATCACTTTTTAAAAAGAGTGACCCTGACTAGCTAATCAAGAATTTGGGCATATGACTTAAATCCTAGTATTAAGTCTGCAAACTCCATATGAAAATTTTTTTAAAATCTGGCAAAATGGCATATCAATCTTATATTTTACCTGGAATTGATCCTGGCATCTATCTAGAGAGTGGAAATTTTTGCCTGAAACTAATTTCAAGGAAATATACCAATCCATTCCTCTCATGGAGTATTTCATTCAGGCGGGGCTTTTAATCAGTGGGTTGGGCAATGATGAAATGTTCAGGTCTCAATATTGAAGTCATTGTGTGTCTTCTTAATCAGCTGAGCTTTCTTCTTTCTCTTGTATAAGGAATAAGCCCCACTAAGAAACTCCTGCCATAGTAGGCTCCCTGTGATTTTTCACTCCCTCCAGTTACATGCAGAAGACATTTCTGTGACATTTTAGAAGACAACTTCCTGCAAGTTTCATCAGAGTGTATAAAATTTTAATTCTAAAATTTTTATAATTTTGTGACTCTCCAGTTCATTTTATTTGCCACACATACTCATTTTCAAAACAACTTATATAAGAAATTATAGTTTCACACTAGTGTCTTTAGGACTTGGAACTCAGGGATATAGTAGAGGCCTGCTGTTTTTCATTATAAGCCTTACTGTGCTATTTGATATTTTAATCCATGTATATATGTTATTCTAATGAACATTAAGGGAAAATAATCAAAACTTTCATAAACCTGTTCTTGCCAGAATACATGTTTTTTTTCCTCTGTATTCAAATAGTCCTGCAGATTCACCTAGTTGGTTTTGGTCCAACATTTTATTATGACAGATTTCAAACATGCAAAGTTGCAGAAAAATTTACAGTGAACATCCATACAGCACCATCAAGATTCTACCTCAAACATCTTACTCTACTTGATCACATACCTGTTAGATAATCTGTTAGACACCTGGTTAGTTGAGTGTAACCCCTGATTAGTGCTCTTTTATGAATTCTTTTTTTTTTTTTTTTTTGGCTTTTTTCTTGATTTGCATCAGGCTGTATTGTTTCATTTAGCCTTATTTACTAATTTACTTTGATCATGTGTGTGTGTATTTTTGGGTGAATGCACACATTCTCAGAGCCAGAGTTCCCACCAAGGTGACCAGTTATTTCTCCTGGATTAACCATCATGTAGGAACATCTCTTATTTTTTAGCACAGTGTATAAAATTGTGATCTCTCCTCTTTCTACTCTTGTCTCAGGAATTTTATTTTAGTTGAAATGAAACAGTATATAATAATACTTCCCTAGGAAAAAAAGCAATGAAGCAGATTTTATTGGATATTTTTAAATTTGTCTACAAAGTTTATACCGTATAGAAATCTTGTTATATAATCCTATTTTAATCAAGCATAAAAGCATTATATAATCTATATTTCCTCCATAAATTGTGAACCTAAAAGCTCTCACCTTGATTACGCTAATTTTCAGAAATGATTGCCTATAGATTTTATTGGTTTACCTTTGATCTTTTTTCTTTTTATGTTCCTTCAATTTTAATCATTGCCTTTTTGAAAATGAGGTTTATTATGTTTCTTTTATTCCCTGAAACTTAAAGAGTATCAGTTTTCATTGTGTTGTCTGTTATACACCCATTTGTTCTCTCAGAATTTCTCCCATCTTTTTCTTTTCTTTCTAGATACTGTTCTGTGTAATACTTTATTACTGGTGTACAGCAGCCCTCTGATCTTTCCCCTTCTTGTCAGCTTTCCCATTCCTTATTTTTCTCTCAGGCCTACCTTCTTTCTGGTTTTTATAGATCCAGAATTTTTCTTCTCTCAAGCTTTAGTCATTCCTTCAAATCACTAATACATTGAGTAATTATGTGCCAGGACTAACTGTAGCCACAAAGATGCCTCCACTCTATCTCCCTATTCTGCTCAGCTTAGATTCTCGGTGTGTCCTGCACACACTGTGTCCTTTCCCACCCAGCACATTTACCCGTGTTTGCAGTGCCATTCTAATCCATCTACCCTGTTTCATTCTTAAACAGCACCCATGAGGACCCAGCTACTTTGAGCTTCTGCTGACCTTAAGAGGTACATTTAAAAATAGTATGTTAGAAAGGCTCATTTATTTATATCAAGGTGATATTTATACCAAAGGTTTCAAATAATAGGTCTGCATAGTTTTCCAGAAGAGAGCCTGAGTTTTGGGATTCTGAGTTTGAATATGGTATGCTATCACTTTTCAAATATTTTTATTATGCGCCAAGAAATGTTGTAATATTTCTGGGCGACTTTTCAACACTTAAGTTGCCATGAGTGAAGATAATTGTTGAAGTGGTAAAACAACCAAAGCAGAACACTAACTTCACTTCAGTATATTATTTCTTTGGGTTAAAGACCAATAAGACCAAGATTGTGGGTTTAATCCCATGTGGGCCAGTTAACTTCCCACAAGCAAATACTTTTCAGTATTCACATGAATAGGGCTAGTTTAGCACAGACCCATTTATCATGGTCAGTGGTGCAAGCTTCATATCCCAAAGTTAACAGATGCAGAAAATAATACATTTTAATGAAAGCTTTTGTTATTTGGGTTTTTTTTTTTTTTTAATGCAGTGCCAGAGACATACCAACAAAGTGATATGAATGTTGCATATAAGTGATTTGTAAATAGTATAATTCAATTGGTGTATAAATATAAAGTGATTTAACTATATAAATTTTTTTAAATACAGAAGAAAGGAATAGCATGAAGTTGAGAACAAGACAAATTTGGGCATACACCAGCATTGGGCTGTTAGGGTGACTAGAAGTGATGGGGGCAGGAGGCACCTGGCAGACCTCTCTTTTTAGGTCAAGGGGACTGGTTGGTTGTCATCCACCCAGCTTCTTTCTCAAAAGGATTTCCAGTGCCAGGCTGTGATAGTTAGAGTTCATCAAACAGACAAGTGGATGACCTGTAGGGCTTTGACTAGGAAGTAACAGGTTGATAAGTATGCTCGAGAGAGATTATCCTTGCAGCTGTTAACAGTACAGCAGAGCAGATTGCTGAGCTTTTAAGATCCTGAACACTTTCTGGTACTATAGATCTTACTGGACCTTATCAGCAACTTGGAAAATTCCCCTCAAAAGACTGTATAGTTCATTCCTCCTGCAGGCAGCCAGGTCCAAAGTATTTCAACTCCGACAGTTAAAGAGAGCCTTGAGAAGTTATTTCATAAAGCCAGCCTTTGGTAAAATGGTTAAGGAGCGGAGATTTGTTTCAGAGGGCATTGCCTAGCCTTTCTGTACTCCACATCCTTGACTGAGATCCTACTGTTCTTTGGCCATCTGAGGCTTCTACCTGGACACACATGCACTGTGGATTGTTCTGGCCCCTGGACTTGTCCAAAAGCATCAGTTCTCTTTTCTTTAAAAGTTTTTTTCAGACCATTTCATCTAATCAGCTATTCCTTTTAAAAGCCTGTCTTTTTGTCCCTATGTATTATTCACTTCCAATAACAGAGAGCTTTTTATTTTAATGCTCTGAAATAAAAGAGTGGTGCAAAGTTTAAGCATCATGGCCATCTACTCGGGAGGCTTAGACAGCCTGTTGGTCCTTGAGTGGTGCTCTTCCAGCCATACTCCCTCAGCGTAAGGTCAGCCCTGGTTTCCCATCTCTTGTCTTTAGATTGATCACACATAAATTTAAAGATGAGGTCTCATCTTTCTTTCAGAGACAGTCACACATAATAATTGAGAGCATTTCAGTAAGGAAAGAATTGGGCGCGAATTGCAATTTGATATCTTCCTAGCCGTGTGATCCTGGTGATTTATTTAACATTTCATTGGTAAATGAGGATAATAAAGCTTTGCCTAAGATTTACTTGTGCCGCTTCAGTAAAATATATTTAAGAAGCTTAACATTAATATATCATGCAAAATATAGAAGAAACAAAGTTTTTAAGAAATAGTACTTGGCACAGAGTAATCACTCCAAAAATTGCTTCCTGAATGTTGCAGTCTTTGCCACAGGAAATTATGAAAGAAATTATTCAAGAAATGATCCCAGGTTTTTTAAACATGACTATCTAGATGGAGAAAGCCCAGTGAGTACACAATACAATGAAAAGAAAAAGACCTACCACAAAACATAATCATAATATTAAATTTCAGAACACCTACAATAAAACAAAGATCCTATAAGCTTCCAAAGAGGAGAAATAACATTCAAAAGATAAAAAATTAGAATGGCATCACGTTGTCCAAAGCAACACTGGTGGGAAAAGTGGAGGAAGTCCTTAAATTTTTTATTGAAGGAAACTCGTTTCCAACTAAGAATTCTGATATATCCGAATCCTCAACCAAGTGTGAAAACAGAATGATCGTTTTTAAACATTCAAGATCTCAAAATTTACCTCTCATGCACCTTTCTTAGGGGGCTCCTGAAGGAGGTGTTTAACAAAGAAGTAAAGAAAAAAGACGAAGATTGTGGATTCGGGAAACCAGGCAAATAGTAGAGGAAGGGTGTCTCCAGGATGAAGGCTGTGCCACAGGCCTTGTGGACTGTACTCCTGATCAGAGCAGGGCCCACATGGAGGGTACCAGGAAGAACATCTCCAGGAGGATGAAACTGCTAGATGGTCTGATGTGTATGAATGTACTGGAAAGAGATTTGTGCTTCTAGCTGAGTTTGGGGATGAACTAGTGGCAGGTTTCTAGAAAAGTAAGCAAAGAGAAAAATGAGGATATTATTAACTCCAGTGAAAATGATTAGTAGCACAAGAAAGAAATGTAGTAGCTACTAACAACTACACTGAATATCTGTCCCGTTATATAATGTAAATACTAAATACTAACCTTACCAAGAATTATGATTAACTATATTGGAGCCATGGAGGGGAGGTATGGGAAGAAAATGCTGTGAGAGCAAAATCCCTATTTTTCATAGTAAGAAGGTGATAACAGGAAGACTGGGGAAAAAAAAAGTCATTGTTGGCATTTAGCCATATGGAGGTAAACCTGAGGGAAAAAAGCTTAAAATGTTGGAAATGCCTATCTTTGGAGAGTGACATTACAGATTAGAGGCATCAAGCAGGTGATTGCTTCTTGTGTTGATTATAAGCAACAGCAAACATTACTAATACTCCTATCAATGTGGTTCTTCTCTAGGGCAAATGGAAGCATGTAAGTGTCTAAGCACCCTTCTGACTAGTTAGGGTCATATGACTAGCTCTGGCCTAGACAGAGCACTGTGACAGCGTGACCCTTCAGCTCCTCCTTCCCATGCCTCAGCAACCTGGAGGGAACAGGGACAGACTGGAATATATCCAGTGTTCTGGAAATCTTTCCTACGATTTTTTTTTTTATAACTTTAACTTCTTAGCTTAGAGAAGACTAAGAAGATTTGGCAAACTTTTCCATAGAGGGCCAGATAATAAATATGAATTCATTGCGGTGAAAATGAAGAAGTGGGTGTTTCAGTAAAACTTTTATTTATGGACACTGAAATTTGAATTTCATATAGCTTTCATGTGCCATAAAATATATTGGGGTTTTTTTCAGCCATTTAAAAATGGGGGAAACCATTCTTACTAGCCTACAGGCTACACAAACACAGGTAGAATTTGGCTGACCCACTTTAAATATTCGAAGGATTATTCACGAAATCTAACAGTATCACAACTGTTGTTTTTTATAGGACAAAACAAACTAAGGAGTGGGAGTCCCAGGGGCATCAGTTTCTGCCTCAAATTTCCCCGCATAATGAGAGCATTTCTACAAATTGGAGCTGCCTGCAATGAAAAAGCCTGCCTCAGGGTGTCTCTGGGCTTGAAATGTTCATACAGAGGTGGGAGGTTGCATTAGATGACCGCTCAGCTCCCTTTTAATTCTTGCATTTCATGGCCCTATAACACAATTCAGAGGAATCATTCTGATAAAGCTGTTTTAATGTTTTCCAAAGTATAGACACTTCCCATGGGTTTTAGGACAGTTCTTAGAAAAAGTTATGTCTGTGTATGTGTGTGCGTTCTTAAGTATTTTAAATTAAGCATTTATGGTGCCAAGGTTTGCAGAGACTACTTGCTAGCCTAAACATGTTTGTACACAGCAGTATTTTCTAATTTAAATTCAATCATAATCTCCAAACAGCCCTAGCCTAGACTAGCGGAAGGTATAAACTTCATTTTCATCTCATTAGGGCACCTGGAAGCTGCAATCAGTGAGTAGTCTTGACGTCAATAGTCTGCCTGCTTCATTAAAATGATAATTTCATGGCTTTAATTCCTTTTGTAAAATGTACCACTGCAGGACTCTATATGCAGATTTATTCTAAACTAGACCAATTTACATGTCGCATTTTAGTGTATTTATTTCTCCAGATTTCTCAGTGTATTGCTATTCTTAGGAATTGCTTTGGCTTTTAAAAAGTGTTCAAATATCTACAATATTTAGATATTTAAGGCAATTTCAGCCTAGCAAAATTTATTTTAAAATATTCTGAAAGCGGTTTTATCAGTGACATAATTCCTACTTTGAGTGAAATATACCTCCCCTTTTCCCCCTATAGTTCTGAAGCTCCACCTTTATTTTTTTTTTTTTAAGATTTATTTATTTTGGGGGGTGGGGGGTAAGGGAGCAGAGGGAGAGGGAGAGAGATTCCCAAGCAGACTCCACCTGAGCACAGAGCCTGACCCGAGTTCACAACCTGAGCTGAAACCTAGAGTCAATTGGTTTACTGACCCAGGCGCCCCCAAAGCTCCACCTTTAGAAAAAGAAAGGTGCAGTAGCAGTTTTAGTGAATGATCAGAATGAATTTAGATAGTTCCAGAAATTGATGAACAAAATCTTTTATGTCATATGAAGTCCTCTAAATTATTTTTTATGTTTTGAAAGTGCCAGTTTAAACACCAAGTTCACGTTTGGTCAGAATCTTGAATTCTGACTGATCTGCCACCAAAGGAGATTAATCAAAAGAGATAACCTAGGGGCACCTGGGTGGCTCAGTCAGCTGGGCTCTGCCTTCAGCTCAGGTCATGATCCCAGGGTCCTGGGATGGAGTCCCACATCAGGCTCCCCACTCGGCGGGGAGTCTGCTTCTCCTCCTCCCTCTGCCCCTCCCCCCAACTTGAGCACTCACTCTCACTCACTCTCCCAAATGAATTAAAAAAAAAAAATCTTAAAAAAGAGAAAACCTAGAATCCACTGCTGCCCTGACACAAACTAAGGCTCTCCCAATCAGTGCCCCTAAACCAGTTACAGCCTAGATCCTGAGGGTATCTTGGACCTTTCTTTCACCTACTTGCCCGTACCTTTACATTTTGCTGATTTTCCTCATAACAGTTTTATCCTTTTAGGCCTCTTTTGCTGTTTCCCTTTCCTTTTCTGGTCTCCAGTGGAAAAACCATTCACCAAAGTTTTGTCCACTTTGGCTCTTCTCTCATTGTAGTGTCTCCCTTAGAATATACCTTTATGCTTGTGACTACCACCATTATCTGTTAGCTAACAATTTCCAAATTTATGTTTCTGGCTAACTGGTCTCCTGGGTCTGATTTACCTGTGTCTCCAGTAAGTGGATTGGATAATTTTATTTAGATATGTCACTATCACAAAATGTCTAATGCCAAACTCATTTTTTCCCCATCATCTTCATTTCTCTTCAACAGTGCCACCGTTCTCATATCCTCTCAAGCTAGAAGTGTTCTAGGAGGTGGCCCACAAAGATTTAATGTAGAAAAGCAAAGACTAGTTCATCTGTTCCTCTTGAGGAATGCCAAAAATTTGTCTTGTTGAGGGCCAATTGAATAGAATTAAGTTCTTCTCAGCCCAAGCATACCCATGAGTATCTATTCCATTAATAATGACCCAGTGAAATTATAGTTAGCCCTCAGTCAGGTACCCTCAACTTCCACCACGGCCACCACGCAGAGATTCATGGTGCTTGTCATTAGGCATGGAGGATAGAGATTTAATTTGATCAAGAGTTTCTAAGTCATTTGAAGTTTTAATTAAAATGAACAAAATTCCCAGAGGGTCCTGAAATTACACTGTTTTCAAGCATCATAAGATGAAGGGTGGCTCAAAGCATCGGTCCAGAGCTATTGGCTACTTACTGGCTATAAACAGATCTCCCCTAGTTACTTTCTAAAATAGGAGTTTAGTAAGTGACATTTCACTCTGTTTCTTGGATGAGCGATTCATGCATCTCTTTTCTCATGACTGAGGATCAAATACAACTGGGTTTATAATACAGATTCAGTAAGAAGAGTGAGTATACCCAATTTTCTGGTCCATCTGACATCATTATCAGCGATTGTCCCAGATGACCGGGACATACAAGTCATGAATTTAAAGCCATTATTTTAAGATATAATTTAACTTCTCTCACTGATACTTCAATGAAAAGTTAAGACTGAGACTTTTATTAGACCAATTATAACAGTTATCCATTCATTCAACAAATATTTATTGAATGTCTAAAATGAGATAGCATTGAACTAAGTGATATATGACATCTAAAGGCATTATAATATTCAGACATTACTCTTTTGAGGAACCTATACAATTTAGTAAAATTACTGATTGAATTGGTGAGTTAAAAAAACAAACAATGAGATTAAAAGCTTCCTGCTTCCAGATGATTCAGTGATGAATTCCTATAACCTGTGACAATTTTTGGAAGTCTCCTGTGTTAATCCTCACTTAGGTATATTTATAGGGGTTGAGAGCTGATTGTAGGGCTATCTTTTTTTTTTTAAGATTTTATTTTTTCAGTTTTTTTACCTTTATATGCCATTTGGCAAGTTGGCATTTATTTATTTTTTTAAGATTCTATTTATTTGACAGAGAGACACAGTGAGAGAGGGAACACAAGCAGGGGGAGTGGGAGAGGGCGAAGCAGGCTTCCCACGGAGCAGGGAGCCCGATGTGGGGCTCGATCCCAGGACCCTGGGATCATGATCGGAGCCAAAGGCAGACGCTTAAGGACTGAGCCACCCAGGCGCGTGCCAAGTTGGCATTTTTTTTAAATTAATTTATTTTTATGTTCAGTTAGCCAGCATATAGTACATCATTAGTTTTTGATGTAGTGTTCAACAATTCATTAGTTGCATATAACACCCAGTGCTCATCACCACATGTACCCTCCTTAACACCTATCACCCAGCTACCCCATCCCCTCACCCCCCTCCCTTCTGTAACCCTCAGTTTGGTTCCCAGAGTCCAGAGTCTCTCATGGTTTGTCTCCCTCTCTGATTTCTTCCCCTTCTGTTTTCCCTCCCTTCCCTTGTGGGCCTCCACACTATTCCTTATGTTTCACATATGAGTGAAACCATATGATAATTCACTTTCTCCGCTTGACTGATTTCACTTAGCATAATCTCCTCCAGTCCCATCCATGTTAATGTAAACGTTGGGTGTTCATCCTTTCTGATGGCTGAGTAATAGTCCATTGTATATATGGACCACATCTTCTTTATCCATTCATCTGTTGAAGAGCTACTTTTAAGCCATTCTAAACACTAATAGGATCAGGAATGATGTTTTCTTAGCCCCTCCCCACCCTAGAACAGGGACAGCTTAGTTTGACTTGGAAATGAACTTTGACCTTGCAACTTAGGGCATGATCCCCCTGAGAGAGAGAGACACACACACACACACACACACACACACACACACACACACACACACACACACACACACCCT
This sequence comes from Zalophus californianus, assembly GCF_009762305.2. NCBI lineage: Eukaryota > Metazoa > Chordata > Mammalia > Carnivora > Otariidae > Zalophus > Zalophus californianus. Next base: position 25,338,716 of record NC_045602.1, read on the forward strand.
CTAAAAGCTTAGTTTGACTTGGAAATGAACTTTGACCTTGCAACTTAGGGCATGATCCCCCTGAGACAGACAGACAGACAGACAGACACACACACACACACACACACACACACACACACACACACACACACACACACACACACACACACACACACACACACACACCCTCTAAAAGCTGCATGATCCCCCTGAGAGAGAGAGAGAGAGAGAGAGAGAGATACACACACACACACCCTCTAAAAGCTGTACCCGCAGCAGTATATGAGGCAAATAGCCTTACAGTGACTGAATTGTTTTTCTAGACTGACAAATATACCAGAGCCTAAGTTAGCCTTCATTTTAAATGTGCAAGCTAGTGTTTCTGAGGGAGTCCTATTGAATGTACTTCTGTTATCTAGTTGGTTTGCCTGACTTTCTTAGTGTGGGCAGTAGTTTTGTACCTATACACCTGTGGTTTAGAAAGGTGAAGGCTACGTCTGGGAGGGTCTTGGGGTGAGTCAAGTCAGAGAGACCTGAAGTCACACTGTGACTGTAGCTGAGCCCGCCGTAGCGCAGCTACAAGAGAGTAGGCCTGTTGCTAGGTCTGCACAGAGAAAAGGGAGTGTTGGCCCAGGAGTCACTGACAGATTTTCATGAGAATGATGGATGGTAGTATAGCACCATAAAGATAAAACTATAGACCGAGATAAATGATCCACAAGAGAATATTCATTTATATGGTCACCCTCCAACTTATAGTTTTCTCTTTCAGGCTGGATATAAAAGATAATATGAATAAACCTCCTTTTAGTAAAGTAACAAGTACTTCAAGCAAAGTAAATTCACTGAAATAAAAGCTAGCCCTGGTTCACCCTAGGAATGTGATAGACCGTACCATTTCTTAGTTTATTACAGGTCAATGAAGGAAGCATTTAAAAATTTACATGTGAGCCCATTATTCTTTCAAGTTGAATTAGGTATTCATAATCATACCTAGAAGAGTAATGGAAAACTTTGCCATTTCAGTACCGCATGCAAGAAAGCATACCATAGCCCTGTCCTTTTCCATTGGACACATTCTCAATTAGAACAGTATGTTTTTTCTGCTGTGGGTAAATGTTGATTAATTGATGTTTTGTTTGTAATAGGTTTCAGAAATGGAAAGAATTTCAGTTATATTTGCAGTGTAATAAAATTAAGATATTTAAGTTTATTTAAAGGGCTTTTGCTGCCAAACTTAACATTTTAAGAGACTTTTAAAAAGATAATGTAAAGACCAATTGTATTCTTTCAGATTTTAAAACCTGTGCTTATTGAGAATACCAAAGTACAATTTTGGGGCCTTCACTCCAGTCCTTTTATGCAGTGGAAAACACTAACTACAGCTGGGAGGCAGGAAACCAGGCTTCTAAATGTAGTTCTTTTAAGATTTTTTATTCATTCATTTGAGAGAGACATTGAGCGAGAGCATGAGCGGGGCGGGGGGGGGGTGGGGCGGGGAGGTCAGAGGGAGAGGGAGAAGCTGACTTCCCTCTCAGCAGGGAGCCCGACACAGGACTCAATCCCAGGACTCCGGGATTAGGACCTGAGCTAAAGGCAGATGCTTAACCAACTGAGCCACCCAGGCGCGCCCAAATGTAGTCCATTTATTCAGCCAACTCTAAGCCTATTTGAACATTTACTTAATTTCTCATATCTTCTGTTTACCAAACTGACAATGAGAAATTCTCAACTGTCTCCCAATATTAACTCCTAACCCCAACCCTGGGGCTTTAGAATCCGACTGATCTAGGTTAGAACCATCATCTTGTCCCTTACTGGCTTTTAACCTCGGACAAATTACTCAGGTAACCTGAGTCTCAAGACCCACTTCATGGGGTTATTATGAGTGTTGAATAATACCGGATAGTACCCAGCATTTGGCATTCAGTGGGATTTTTTTTTTTAAGTCTCTGTAATACAGAGGAACCATTTTTCTAACAGGTATTTGTATGAAGAGTATGTTCAAAGCAATGTGGAGAATACAAAGACAAGAAAGACATGCAGCCTGCTCTTACGGTGTAGATCACCTAACCTAAGACCTCTGGTTTTGAATAAACACTTAGTGTAAACTAGAAAAATGGTAAGTGGCTGTGGGAGAAGGCCACATAAAGAGCTGTGGGGTTTAGAGAAGGAAGACAATATATACAATACCATGAAATCCCAGAGATTAGAGGAGTGTGAGGAAATAAAGCATGGTCTTTGATGTTGTGGTTATTAACCCAGACCATGGCGATGAGCACCTAAGAGGTGGATATTGCCCATCCTGAGCTGCATCAATACTCAAAAGATAATGGATCCTGACATGATTCACTGAGAAGAGCATATCATCACTTCTGAAGTATTTGTGCCAAAATGCATACCTTTGATTTAGTCACAAGGAAACATCAGACAAACCAAACTGAGAGTCCACAAAATAACTACCAACGTTGGTTCCTGGATTGGATTCTTAGGCAGAAAAAGGACAATAGTGGAACAATGGGCAAAATCTGAATAAAATTTGACCTCTAGATTAGCTACTGGTAAAGTCTCAGTGATAATCTCATTTTGCTTAATTATAATTATGGTTGTAGAAGATGTTAACATATAGAAGGTATATAAGGTCAAATTTACTGGAAGTCTTTTTAGTATTTCATAATATTTTTTATAAACTTGAATTTATTTCAAAATAAATTAAAAAAGAAAAGGTAATGGATCCTCATAGTATAAATCCTTTGCAGATTCACATAGCTCAAGTAAAGATCTGTTTTAGATTTATACAGGAGGATTAAGAGAAGCCGAGCAGTCACAGCAAAGCTGTTCCTAAATTAAAAATTTTTTTGACAGGTTTCATTTGACCCACGACCAGAAAAATAAAATGATGCACATAAAAACCGAAGAGATCTAAATAATCTTGTTCTCAGAATTTGTAGTATTCCAGTTTAGAACAGGTTTTACCCGCCAAGACAAACCATCCCCTCCTCCCCATCCCATGATGTGTATTAAAATTAGAGCATTCCATGGCAATGAGGATTGACCTTTATATTCTGCTTCAAAAATGTTTTGCTAGCTATTGTTTGATCGGATAGGGTAGCTAGTTTAAAGATTTGGGGGGTGGTGTTATTTTAAAGGGCCAGATTTGTATTTTCTAGTATCTGTTAACTAAGATTACTTGTATTACTTAATGAAGACCTCAGGTTCAGATGATTGATTTAATCATACTCAATTTATGAGGATATTATCATTGGTCTTGGGCAAAGCTTCTCTTCTGTTATTTATTCCACTTTATCCCTGTACCCTACTCCCATTTCTTCATTCATTTCATAGGCAATCATTCTGGTATATTTAATTTGTATCTTTTGCTTCTAAATGTTCCTATAAAACTTTGTTTTATGTGCCTATATTTTTAAGGACTCATAAATCTCATTCTGTTTCTTACTGTTTGTTTTATGTTCCTATATTTTTAGGACTCTTCTAAATCTCATTCTGTTTACTTTTTCACTTAGCATTTTGCTGTTAAAATACATTCAGGTTGTTACGTGTGTGTCTAATCCTTGGCCACCTTCTCCATGGCATGTCCTTTGCACATCTCATTTACAAGAATCCCAAAGACATACCCCCAGGAAGCCCCCGGTTCTCACTATCACAAGAGCACCACAGTGAGTATCTTATAAAGGCTTAGATGTCCATGTGGGAATTTCTTTAGGGATAGATGCCCAGGAGTGGAATTGCTGAGTCCTAGGACTTTGAGACCCTAATTTGGCTGGCTCCAGATTGCTGTCCAACCTGATGAGTTCCTGCCCTCTGAACTCCACTGGCCATCTGTGCGAGTGCCTGTGTGCTCTCACTCCTACAGACATTTGGTGTTATCCCGCTTTCTCCTTTTTGCCAGTTGAATATGTATAAAGTGGGTACCCTGTTGTTTTGATTTGCTTTTATTGGGATTACAGAGGATTTTCATGTGCCTATTATGTTTCTGGGTTTCCTCTTCTAGGTTTATAACTCCTGTTTTTCTTTTGAGATTACCATAGTGATTTACTGATTTGTACGAATTCTTATGTTCTAGATATTAATTCCGTGTTCAGTTTGAGACATTGCAAATGTGTTCTCCATTTACGTATTCATTGAACAGAAATTCTTAATGTAATCAAAATCATGTTTTTTTTTTTTTTACAAGTTATGCTCTTGAAGTTTAAGAAAATCTTCCTCGCCACTTATCAGAAAAAGTCTCTAGTTTCTCTTAATTATAGAACTACCTTTTACGTTTCTGATAAAAACAGTTTCTATTCTCTATTAATTATGGAACTACCTTTTACATTTAGTTTTTATCCATCTTGAAACCTCCATTATTGTTGATGAGGACCGAGTTTTATTTTTCTTCAACACCACGTATTAAGCAATGGGTCCCCCATTGCTTTGTGATGTCACCTTTGTTGTGTAAGTTCCCAGACATCCATCAGAATGGCTTTGAACTCTATTCTGTTGCATTAGTTTGTCCTTTTTCAAGAGATATCTGGTGTTTGTTTTTTCCTACCTAATGGATTCTTTTAGAATGTATTTTCCTTGTTAAAGACCCTGTTTCTTCTCAGGGAACTAGTTTATGCATGTATTAAACCAGAATAGCCTTCTTGCTTTCGCTGTTTAGGCATTTCAGCCCACAGTGATCTTGTCCTCTGAACTCGCAATACTCCTTTTCTGTTACACTCACTTCAGTTAAAATTTTACATTAACTTTTTTTAATATAAAAGTTATTTATTTATTTGAGGGAGAGAGAGCACAAGTGATCAGGGGCGGCGGGAGTGGCAGAAGCAGACTCCCCGCCAAGCAGGGAGTCCAACGTGGGGCTTGATCCCAGGACCCCAAGATCATGACCTGAGCCAAAGGCAGCCGCTTAACTGAGCCACCCTCACACCCCCTTGTATTAACTTTTATTTCCTGTGTTATTACTTAACTTCTCATATGCTTTCACATATTCCAACTAGATTATAAACTTCCAAAAGGCAAGGATTGCTTACACGTCTTTCTACCTCCTATCGTAGTTGTAACTAGCATAGGATCTGTAATCACTGGACTTTACATCAGTACTTTTGATTTGATGGATGTGTCCTTTTTTTTTTAACGATCTTATTTATTTGACAGAGAGAGACACAGTTAGAGAGGGAACACAAGCAGGGGGTAGTGGGAGAGGGAGAAGTAGACTCCCTGCTGAGCAGAGAGCCCAATGTGGGACTCGATCCCAGGACCCTGGGACCATGACCTGAGCCGAATGCAGATGTTTAACAACTGAGTCACCCAGGCGCCTGGATGTGTGTCTTCTTAAAAAGAACCATAAGCATATAGAGGCAGGGACTGACTTAATGAAGGACAGAGCACAAATATACAGTGTCGACATCACTAATTGAATATACCGTATCTTCTGTGGCAGGATTTTTCCAACGTTAGATTTTTTGTTATATCTCAATTTCTCCATATTAAAAAAGTTTTAATTTACCAATTCTTTTTTCTCCCCCCATTTTTAGTAATTGCATTTTATTTAGTTTTCCTTAATGAACTGAGCAAAAAGCAGTTGTGGTAAATAAATCATGTGCAAGGGAGAACAATACATTATAATTAGAATTCCATTATCATTTAATTAGGCATTCCATTATTAAATTGGTGTCTCTGGCTTCTCCTGGTTTCTGACTAATCCTGAAACAAAATCTTTTTTTGTGGGCAAATATTAGCCTGTAATAATTAGAGAATTCATCAAAGCTAAGGCTTTTCATTAAATCTCTTTCTGATTAAGATAGCTCCCCAAGTACAGACTGATTTAATTTAATGTGATTTATCCACTTGTGTATCAGGGTCTGGTGGAAATTGTTTTTAACACCAGAGGATTAAGAATATTAAGATCATCTTGATATTCACAGGTCTCTCAAGTATTTAAGGCCTTGCTGTTTGAGTTGTTCTGTCCACCTAGGTCAGATGTCTCGGCTAATAAATTCTCGTGTGTCACAAGTGCTGTAATGGGCCACTACTGAAAACAGTACACTGGTTCTATTGTGTATTAAAATATTGCACATAGACTTAGGACATTCTTGTGTTCTTTGGTTTGGGACTCAATTTTCATTCCAACTAGCTGGTTCGACATATCAAGTATGCCTTTTCGGTTTCACCAGAACTTCGGGGTTAGCTAATTAGAAACAAGCACACCATCGTTAAATATGCTTAATGAAGGGCCTCCATGGACATGAATGCAACTTGTTTTGTGGTAACTACTTGGACTCCTTATTGCTTCCTTGCCTTTTACCTTTCTTCAGCTTTTCCTCTATTTTCCAATGAATATTTAATAGATATTAAGTATTGAATTTAATTTTGTTTGGTTTTTTTTTTCTTTCTTAACCATTTTCCCCCAGCATTCCCCCATACTTTATTCAAGTCTAACCTCACCATTCACTCTTACACTTTTAGCCTTTTTCTTCTGATCCCTTTGTCCAACTTATTTTTATTTTTGTTATTTTAGTCCTTCCTCCTTCCCTGCTGTGTGAGCAGGAAAAAGTCTGCACCGTTGTCTGCATGTGAATAGACTACAGCTATAGTAACTAATCAGAGGGAGCCAAAGCATAGATTCTAATTTGTTGCAGTCAAAAAAAATCCTGAAAATATGGTCTTTTTTGGTGTTATCAAGAAAGTCCATTATGAAGCAAACTAAATGATGTGTTCTGATCACAATTTCGCTCCAGTTTTTGGAAATCCTGGGGGTGGGGGGCAGAGAGAGAGAGAGAAAATATGTGAGTGTACACAGTATCAGTGGAGGGGCAGAAGGAATGCCATGAAAGGAAAAGAAAGGCATTCCGCATCCTGAACTTTCTGAGGTCCCATTTCCGGCCTGTCCCTCAGCCCTCAGCATCCTGAGAGTGGCTGATTCTTCCTTTCCCCCTCCCCTTACTCTGCCCCCTTTGAAAACAGTGGCAAGGAGGAACCTGAGTCAGTAGGGCAAAGGATGATGGGAGGTGCTTTAGAGTCAGGACTGAAGCTGAGGGATCTCAGACCAAGCGTGGCTAAGATTCTTACAGGTCTGGGCATGGTTTGAACAGCTCTGAGCCGCTCAGCAGCAGCAAAGGGGTCACCTTGTCTGAGTCAGCAGAGGGAGGTGGTTGATGAACCGGTTAGCACACCACATGAACCAATAGAATGATAAACTGTAACTGCTGAAATACTCTGGTCATTTGCAAAGAACCCCCTGCCTCCACCCTGGAACGGGTTAACGGTCAACGTAGAAACAGAGCATCCTGTAAGTAAGGCAGCAATACTAGTTAAGAAGAATGTCAACACTGATACAGTTGCCGTCTCTCAGAGTTTTTTTTTTTTTTTAAGATTTTTTTATCTATTAGAGAGTGAGAGAGAAAGAGCACATGAGAGGGGGGAGGGTCAGAGGGAGAAGCTGACTCCCCGCTGAGCAGGGAGCCCGATGCGGGACTCGATCCCGGGACTCCAGGATCATGACCTGAGCCGAAGGCAGTTGCTTAACCAACTGAGCCGCCCAGGCGCCCTCTCAGAATTTTCAAGCTAGTGGGAACCCCATGTGTCTCATGGACAGAAAGAAAAACAGCACAGTAGAGAATTTCAAGGCTTTCTTTGAGGAGGTTGGTGCTTCTATTTCAAGACCTATTTTTGAGAATTGATTAGGAAACATACTTCTATCATAATAACCTCATTTAATGAAGAGACTGCTCAACGAAGGGTCTTTTGTTATTAGGGAGAAATGATACAGAAAGCACTCAGCAGTGCATTCCGAATTTCAGGAAAAGAATTTCAGTTTAAAAACAGCATGGATTTAACACTGTCAAATATGCCATCAACTAGAAAATATTCATCTGGGGGTTTGAAGGTAGTGGGGGGGGGGTATCAAATTCACTTAGCTCTTCAAACGTGCAGTAGGCACCTGTCCACATTGCATAGATTCCCTAGCTTCTTATCCTTGTGGCACCCTCTAGGAGTCCTGCTTTTGGTCGCTAATCTCCCTTGACCTATTGTTAGCACACTCATGACCTTGACTTCTCGATATATCACTTGTAACCTTTCATTATCTCATGATAATGAGATATGCCTAAGAACTCATGAAAAGCTCATGCGCCCCGGTGCTCTAACAATAAGATAGCGGTTGCACAGACAGAGCTAGAGGACGGCGGAAGCACAGTGTCTGAGGCCTAACAATGTCTGATGTTTGAAGAACAGAAGCATAGATTCCGGTCTGCCTTCTATGCTCTGGAGGACCATTAGTCACAATACTCTCCAGCCACAGTCTCTCACAGTGCCCCTCTCCTGTACCTGGTAAGCAAAGGCTCTAGTCTCAGGCTCTCTTCCAAGCGGAAATCTGCCAGAGAGGGAATCAGCTCAGTTTCTCTATTTTTTGCTTATTCAGTTTATTTAGTAAACAGGTATTTACTGAACACATTGAGGAAGCACTGGGGATATATCAGTGAATAAAATAGACAAGAATTACTACCCTGTGACATTTTCGTTTTAGCAGGAGAAACACAGACAATAAACAAGTAAAATATATAGTATGTCAGATGGTGACAAAGCCTATAGAGAAAAATAAATCAGGAAAGAGGAAAGCCTGCCATTTTAAAGATTTATTTATTTGAGGGGGGGAGGGGCAGAAGGAGAGGGAGAAAGAGAATCTCAAGCAGGCTCCCTGAGATTCTCTCACTCCCTCTCCTTCTGCCCCTCCCCCTCAAATAAATTTGATTTGCCAATGAAATTTATTTGCCAGTGAACTGGCTTGGGTTTAATTAAATTTGATGAGCAAATGCAGGGCTCGATCCCAGGACCCTGAGATCATGACCTGAGCCAAAATCAAGAGTTGGCCACTTAACCAACTGAGTCACCCAGGCGCTCTGAAAGCCTGCCATTTTCAGTGGGGTACTTCGGCCTCCATGAAAAGGTGAATTTGACAGAAGAACATCTCTGGTACAGGAACAGCACAGGTCTCGAGATGGGAATGTGCCTGGTGTGTTCAAACAAGGACACAAAACTCTGTGTGGCTAGAGCAGAGGGAGGTAGGTACATGGTCATAGAAAAGGAGGGGCAGAAAGGTAACAGGTGACCAGGGAGTGTATGGCTTGGTGCAGCATCGAGCATGGTAAGGACTTTGGCATTCTCTCTGGGTGAGGTGTCAGCCTTTGGGGTGAGGGGACGAAGGGGGTTATAATGCAGTGATAACATCATAAAAGGATTGCTGTTTTCTGCTGTTATGTTGAAAAAGTCTGTAGAGGGGAGAGTGGGCCAACAGGGAAACAATTATAGAAGGGTTTTTGTAATAAGCCAGGTGAGAGAGGGGGTGGCTTGAGGTAGAGTTGGTAAGGTGATAAGAATTGGCTGGATCCTGGGTATATTTTAAGATAGAACCAACAGGACTTTCTGATGGATTGGATGTGGAGCTTCAGGGAGGAAACAAGGATGACTGCGGGGTTGTTGGCCTGAACTGGAGGAAGGACAGCTTTGCCCTTAAGGCAAAGACTGTGGGAAGCACAGGTTTGGGGGGAAAGACCAAGAAGAAGTTCAGTTTAGGCCCTGTTAGACTTGAGATACTAATTAGACATCCAAGAAGAGATGTAGTAGTCACAGATGTGAGTCTGCAAGGGAGGGAGACAGGCTGGAGGTACAGATTTGGGAGGCATCAGCACACATTTGAAATTTAAAGCTGTAAGGTAGCCTAGGGAAGGAGTGTGGAGAAAGAAGTAAAACCCAAGCCCTGAGGTGCTCCAGTATTTAGAGATCAGCCTGCACAGGAGACTGGAGAGTAGCCAGTGAGGCTGGAAAGGCACCAAGAGTAATGTGGGCAGTAAGCCAAGTAAAGAGGTCTTTCAAGGAGGGAAGGAGTCATTGGGTTTGGTTATATGAAGTCCTAACCTAGCCAGAAAGTAATTGATATTGTCCCCCTGATAAATAGTTTACCATTCTTTCCCTGGTAAAAATTCTCCACTGTACCCCCACAAAGCAAATAAACGAAACGGAACTGGGACGCCCAGTTCCTAAAGTTTTATCTCCTTTCACTTCACCCATTTCTGTAACCCCTCTGGCTGCTGAAGGTTTTGGGTTTGCTGCCTCCCCCCTCCGCCCAGAAATTCACTTGAGCCTATCAGACAGTCCCATGTTTCGGTGGGCGGTACTTTGATTTTTTGGCTGGGAATGGAGACTAGTGGAAGGAAGTCCTTGGTAGGTTACTGATGATTGGTTTTGGTGGAGTGGTGAGAGAAGCTGAACTGGCTTGGATTTAAGAGAGAAATGAGAGAGGAGGATTGAAAACAGGGAGTATAGACAACAAGAAGCTTAGCTGTGTGGACGAGCAGAGAAATGAGTGGTAGCTGGGAGGAGATGTGCATCGTGTGAATGATGGGAGAAAATAGGAGCTTGTTAATAAGTAAGACAGGAATGACTGATTAAAGGGGAAATTGATGATGTAGGAGAGAGGGAAATTTGCTGGAGCAGTATCATCGAGTAGACAAGAGGGGATAAGATCAAGCATATAGGGGAAGGGATTGGGCCTAAACACAAGTGTCATCATCCATACAAGGAAAAGAAGGCAAAGTAAGTACATGGACTTATGTGCAAGTAGGTGAGTAGATGGAGTGGTAAGAGCCTGTAGAAGTTTCTTAATTATTTTCTTAGAGAAATAGGATGAGAATGAGAGATGGTGAGGAAGTAATGGAGGTTTGAGAGAAAAGCTAAGGCTTTTCTTCAAATCTGGGCAGATAGAACACAGAATGGTCTACGGAAATGTGTATGATTGCCAAGCAGTCCTGGGGGCCCGCCTCTGGCCAGTCATCAGTAATCTACCAAGGACTTCCTTCCACTAGTCTCCATTCCCAGCCAAAAAATCAAATAAAGTACACCCACCGAAACATGGGCCTGTCTGATGGGCTCAAGTGAATTTCTGGGCGGAGGGGGGAGGCAGCAAACTCAAAAACCTTTAGCAGCCAGAGGGGTTACAGAAATGGGTGAAGTGAAAGGAGATAAAACTTTAGGAACTGGGCGTCCCAGTTCCGTTTCATTTATTTGCTTTGCGGAGGTACAGTGGAGAATTTTCACCAGGGAAAGAATGGTAAATTATGTATCAGAGGGACAATATCAGATTACTTTCTGGCTAGGTCTTAAGACTAAGTGAATGGTTAGGACTTCTTAAAATCTACTCATAACAAAATACAATCAGTCCTTGATCACTGTATAAAGGACTGAAAGGAGACCGTCGCTGTGTAGTAGAGGGAAGGCGCTAGTTACAGAGCAGGAGGCTTCTTCACAGTCTGTCCAGCCTCATCCACAGCCACCCTGCAAGAGTCCTTGAAGCTGTGCAAGGTCATCTTGACACAGGTCTCACACCGTGCGCACAGCCGAGAGAACGCTGCTACTGAGTTGCTGTGGGATGTGAAGGGAATGTTATTCTGGGTCGTGGAGGAGGGAGTATTTGGGGAGTGGGGGCAGGTTACAGGGGGTGTGTTAAACTAGTTCCCAAATGTTTTATAAGTCTATGTCATAGTATTAAAAGCAGAAGTATATCCTCCCAACTCTGAGCTGTTAAGTAGATTAGATGCTATACTGTTACTATAATATTGAAGGGTACAAGGATGTGTGTGTTTCATCTAATAAACCTGCTGTTGTGGTAATCTAATGAATTAGATCTGCTTCTAAAATACTGATCTCAAGACACATTGTCTTCCTGTTATCTTTATTTTTTTTTTCTTTGTCAATCCTAATTATCTGTGACTTTTTCAGAGGCATGTTGATTTGATCTTTTTCCTTTCTAGATAGCAGCAAGAAAACATGTTAGGTATTATTTGTGGACTGGAAAGAAATTAGGGTGGTAGAAATTTTAAAATGTCAGGTTGCACTTAGAGTAATCTTTTAATTAGGAAATTATATCTTGTATTAGCCAGGAAAGGAAAAAATGGTACAAAACAATAATGCAAAGCATATGGATATGTTAATGTTCATTTGAATGAATAGGAAAATGTTCTGCTTCCAACAAAATGCTAATACAAAAAAAATCATTAAAAATTAGTACATGAGAATAAATTTTGGACAAGTTTCAAACTTTAAATAATTTGTTTTCTAACATTTTGGTTAGAATCCAACTAGCCTAAAGTTCTGTTTAGACTTTATTTGGACTAATATTACAAATTTATAATATATTATCACTTCAAGTATTTTTTAGGGCACATATTTGAGAAGCTTTAAAAAATAACGGCTTTTAGGGGTACAATTTACTTGCTGTAAAATGGCAAGTACACTTTAAGCGTGCAATTAGATGCATTAGATAAATGTAGAGTCCCACATAACTACCATTATAGTCAAATTTTAGAACATTCCATCACTCCCAAAAGTTCTTTCATATGCCCTCCCCCCCTTTACAATCAGACATCTCCCCTGAACCCCAGTTGCTTGAAACTGCTTATCTGCTTTCTGTCACTGGTTTTGCCTTGTCTAGATTTTTATATAAGTGGAATTAAGTAGTATGTAGTGTCCTGTGTCTGGCTTCTTTCACTCAGCATTTATCAGTTTACTCCTTTTTATGGCTGAGTGGTATTCTGCTATATAGAATATACCACAATTTGTTTACCCATTGATGGACTGACAGACATTTGGGTTGCTTCCACTTTTAGAATATTATGTATAAAATTGCTGTGAACATTTGTGTATAAGAATTTGTGTGGGCTTATGTTTCCCTGAGTAGAAACCTAGGAGTGTGATTGTTAGGCCACTACCAAACTCTCTTCCAAAGCGGCTGTGCTCTCCTCCATTCTCATCAGCAGAACCAGAGAGTTCCAGTTGTTTGGCACCCTCACCAAAACCTCACCAAAAAAAGCCTTTTTAATTCTGGCCATTCTAATAAACGTGCAGTGGTGTCTTATTGTGGTTTTAGTTTGTACTTCCCTAATAACTAAAGATGTTTAAGTAGCTTTTCTTGGACTTATTTGCCTTTCATGTGTCTTCTTTGGAGAGGTGTCAAATTCAGTCTTTTTACCCATTCTTAAAAACCAGATTGTCTTCTTGTTGAGTTGTAAGTGTTCTTCATATATTTTGGATAAGTCCTTTCTCATATATATAGTTTGCAGATATTTTTCTCCCAATCTGTGACTTGCCTTTTCATTTTCTTAAGGTTGTCTTATGGAGGGCCAAAGTGTTTAATTTTGATGAAGTACAGTTTCTCCATTTTTAAATTTTTGGGGTTTTTTTTAATCCTAAAACTGTTTCCTACCCCAAGTCAGTGATTTTCTATGTTTTCTTACAGAGATTTTATAGTTTTAGCTTTTACACTTAGGCCTATGATGCATTTTGAGTTACTTTTTATGTATGTGTCAGGTAAGCATCAGATTTGTTTGCCTTTGCGCATAGATACCACTTGTTCCAGCACCATTTGTTGAAAAGACCATCTTTTCCCCATTGAGTCACCCAAGCAACTTTGTTGAAAATGAAATTGACAGTGTAAGTGTGACTCCCTTCCTGGACTCTGTGCTCTTGTACTGATCTGTCCATCTAACCCTCTTCCAGTACCTCACCAAACCGTTAGAGTCGAGTCCCGACATCAGTTAGTGGAAGGCTCCAGCTTTGTTCTTCTTCTTCACAATTGTTTTGTTTTTCTAGTTCTTTTGCATATCTTTATAACATTTAGAATCAATTGTTGCATACTAGGCGTTTTAATTAAATTGCTTTGAATCTATAGGTCAGTTTGGAGGAGAAACATTATCTTAACAACATTGAATCTTTAATCTGTGAACATGGTATATCTCTCCAATTACTTAGGTCTTTTTAATTTCTACAATGTTTTATAGTTTGCAGTCTTGCACCTATTTTGTTAAGTTTACTTCTACGTGTTTCATATTTTTGATGTTATAAGTGGCAATCTTTATAATTTGAATTTCTAATAGTTCATTGCAGTATGGACAAATAATTTTTTATATTGAACTTGTATCCTGCCACTTTGCTAAATCCACTTATTCCAGTAGTTTTGTAGATTCCTAAAGATATTCTACAGTCTTTTCTATTGCCTATAGGGTTTTTTTTTTCTTTTCAAGCTGTATGCCTTTTCTTTTTTGCCTATTGCAATGATTAGGACCTCTAATACCACATGTGTGGTAATAAGTGCTATCATAGGAACGAAGTACAGATATGTACCTACTTAGTATTATTTTAGGTATGTGCAGTTGAGAGACCAGGAATATTCTAATAACTTGGGTTGATTTTTCAAACAGCCCTCCCTACCTAACCCCTTGTTGAGCCTCTTTGTGCTGGTGAGCTTCTAGCTAGGTCTAGGAAAACAGGTGAGAACCACTGGTTTTTATCATACGTTAAAACTTTAGGTCTTTACATACTACTTAAAAGCACTGGAATGTAAAAAAGCCAGACCCCGCTATTAAGTATAGCGTCACCTGAGTGAATACTGGTGTTGGAAAGTGGTAATCTGTTAGTCTAGCTCATGGCTCTAAGACTCGGGCCACAGCTTTCTGCTTAGCCTGAGGGTGCAGACCAGCAGCAGTTCAGTGCACCGTGCCATAATTAGGAAGCCTCTATTAGGCCTCTGCATTCTCACTCAAGTTCAGCAGCGAGCGCCCCCTAGCCCCCATTATCCCACTGCTGATTTCTACAAATAGACTTAGGTGTTCTACTAATGAAAAGGACTTTTCTCAGGCACCTGTTTAAAAAAATTCCTGTTCTTTTCCTGGTATGTGAAGGTATTGGGATTGACTGAGAAACTCGGTTGAATTAGAGTTCAGGCAGGCTACTCTCTCCAGTCCAGCCAGGTTCATAACTGCCTCACTGGGTCAACTGCAGTGAGAAAGGATTTTCTGTGGTAAATTTAGGAGGCACCAGAGTTTTTAGGCAAAATTGCAATGTTGGGCAGAGCTGGTCTTTGCCTTCTTCCCTTCAAAATTCTTTCTGCCCAGTCCCAGTCATTTTGTGCACTCTCACTGTCCCCTAATCAAGCAAGATCTTTCTCCAGTGCCCCAAAGGAGGAATAAACTCTTCTCAGTACCCTAATTAAATCTCCTTTAGGGACACAACTTAAGGCAGTTACTGTTATAAGTCAGTCACTGTGTAATGTGAATTAGAGTAAACTGTTTCATCCTAAGTAAACTTAAAAATAACTAATAAACAACATTCACTGATCACTAAGGATGACCTCAACTAATCTTCCCAGAGGTAGTGTATGTTTCAAAGGCCACATGTTTAACAAGGAGTGTAATTAGACCAAGAACCCACAGTCTTATCTGATTCTAGAACCCAGCTCTTAAATACAATTCCCCATGGCCTCCTCTGCTTAGAACCATCCCTATAACCCAGTGTTTTCCAGAGTGTGGTCCTCCAACCCTCTCCGTCAGGCCAGACTCTTGGGGTGCCTGGTAAAATGTGGATTTCTTCATCTCACCCATACATGCTAAATGAGAATCTTTGGGAATGAAGCCCAGGACTCTTCATTTTCACCTAGTTTCCCAGGTGATTCTTAGACCACTGAAGGTAGAGAACCACTGTCATGGCCTCTCTTCCTTGACTAAGGAATGCGTCTCTGCAGTTTATAAGAACTGCCATAAAATTTTAACTCTGCATTCTCCATAGGAACCTGCAGTCAACCTATTCAGATAAATTTAGAAAAGAAAGTCTTCCTTTTCTGTGCATCTGTTTCTAACAGTTAGGTGACTTTGCTCTTTATTCTCAAAATGCTACTTCATAACTCAGAACGCGAATGAAACTTTAGACAAAAATTTTTTCCTCCCCAAAATGAAGACTTAAAAAAAAAAAAAAAAAAAAAAAAACAAGGGCACCTGTCTGGCTCAGGCAGAGGAGCATATGACTCTTGATCTGGGGTCACTAGGTATAGAGATTACTTAAATAAAAATAAAACTTTAAATGAAAAAAATAACCCTTGACATTTGATATTTCTTAATGTATACTATGTTAGTTTCCTAGGCTGCCATTAATAAAATCACCACAAACTTGGTGGCTTAAAAAAAACCCTGAAACTTTATTGTCTCACAGTTCTGGAGGCCAGAAGCCCGGAATCAAATGCTGGCAGGACCACCCCTCTCCCAGAGCTCCATAGGAGAATTCTTCCTTCCATCTGCCAACTTTCTTCATGCCTGGTGTTCCTTAGCCTGTGGCTACATAACTCCATCTTCACATGAAAATCTTCTCCATATCTCTGTGTCCTTTTCTGTCTCTAAGGACATTCCCATTGGAATTTAAGTCTCATCTGAATCCAGCATGGGTGGCTCAGTTGGTTAAGCGACTGCCTTCGGCTCAGGTCATGATCCTGGAGTCCCGGGATCGAGTCCCGCGTCGGGCTCCCTGCTCAGCGCGGAGTCTGCTTCTCCCTCTGATCCTCTTCCCTCTCGTGCTCTCTATCTCTCATTCCCTCTCTCTCAAATAAATAAATCTTTAAAAAAAAAATGAATCCAGCATGATCTCATCTCAGTCCTTAATTATGTCTGCCAAGATGCCAAGACCCTATTTCTAAATAAGAATGTTTGAAGTTCTGGTGGATGTGAGTTTTCAGGGAGACACTATTCATCCCACTACATATATTTATTTGCTTCCCTAATATATTGTTATTCTCCCAGTTTAAATTTCAGGATTGGTAGCTATTTATCCAGATATTGACTCTTCAACTTTATTGAAGTATGGTCGACACACAATGTTATATCAGTTTCAGGTGTACAGCAGTGAGTTGATAGCTCTCTACCTTATGGTGTGTTCACCACAGGTGTAGCTGACATTTGTCACCATATAATTCTGTTACAGTACCATTGACCATATTCCCCATGCTGCACCTTTTATTCCCATGACTTGATTCATTTCCTACCTAGAAGTCTGTATCATCCAATTACCCTTCACCCATTTTGCCCATCCTCCATCCCTCTCCCCTCTGGTAATCACTAGTTCTATATTTATGGGTCTGTTTCTTCTTTGTTTTTAGATTCCACATAAAAGTGAAATCATATGATATTTGTCTTTGATTTATTTCACTTAGCATAATATGCTCTAGGTCCATCCATGTTATCATGAATGGCAAGTTCTCATTTTTTGTGGCTGAATAATATTCCATTGTGTATATAAATACACTACATCTTTATGCATTCATCTATCGATGGACACTTAGGTTGCTTCCATATCTTGACTCTTGTATATAATACTGCAATAAACAGAGATGCATATAACCTTTTGAATTAGTGTTTTCACTTTTTCTGGGTAAATATCCAGTAGTGGAATTACTGGGTCATACGATATTTCTATTTTTGATTCTTTTGAGGAACCTTCATACTGTTTTCCACAGTGGCTGCACCAATTTACATTCCCACCATCAGAGCATGAGGGTTCCTTTACTCCACATCCTCGCTAACACTTGGTGTTTCTGGTATTTTTTTATTTTAGTCATTTCCACAGGTGTGAGGTGATCTCATTGTAGTTTTGACTTAAATTCCCTGGTGATGAGTGTGTTTATAACTGACTTAAACAGAAAGTCCAGTTATTATTCCAGTGACTGTTTTTATGCTGATTCATAGGAATTGATCCCAAGTAGAAACCCTTTTCTCCCTCTAATTCCTGTCTCCTGATGACTGTTTCCAAAGAAAGCATGTGCTTCTTAATACTTGGTTTACCTTGTTGGCCCCCAGTCTTGATTTCCGCCCTCTGCTGCTCAAATGTAATAGATTTGTCTCACAACTGGGCTTGATTATCAGCCCTGACCTCTGCTTTCTGATGAAACTCAACAAAGTTTACTAGAAAATAAATTTGCCCTTAATATCTCTTCCCTACCCCCAGTCCTCATTGATGCTTTGGAGAATATTGCTTTGAGAATTTGGTCAACACTAAGGAAGTTCTGGTTGAAGTTTGGGGAATATTTAGAAGAATCTTTGATCCTGTCTCATCTAAGGCATAAAATCCAGAGAAAGAACATTGTTACATGGAATATTCCCTTCTCCAATCAGCACTTGATTCTAGCAGACTCCATGGGATGCAAGCAAATGAGTTTTCTGCCTGGCAGAGCACATAGCAAGCCATAGTTATTCAAAACCAAGAATGTAAGTCTACAGATGTAGACTGCCACCTATATGGTATTCTGATCATTTAAAAAGGCGTAGAGTACTTGGGTTAGTGTGCAATTCTGTGTAATGTTACCATCTGTCTTTGAGCTTTATCCACATATAATTAAAAAAGAAAGTACAAAAAGGAAGACAGCATATGCCAAAGAGAAAAATTTAATCTCTTTTGGCCAGAAGTATCAAAATGGTATACAATGTTATCAGTAGGTCAGCTCTCCTTTGAAACACATCCTTCTGAACTACATAAAAATCTACTGACTTTTTATTTTGTTTTAAACTTCAAAAGATACTCCATATACTGTGTAAGAATAGAGCCTCCTGTTCTTTTGCCATCTTGGAAGAACCTGAGACTTTTGTTCTTTGGTTGAGCTACACACAGCCTGATTCTTTATCCTCTCAGTAGAAAGGAGGTTACAGTCCTGTCAGATTACCCCTGCATCCCAGTAGTGGTACCCTTTGCACAAGTGAGGAACTGGGCATACAGAAGACCTATAGTTGAGAATTCATCTTTTTGAAGTTTTGAGTATTCCATTTTTTTTTTTTTGAGGGGGGTAGAGGGCGAGAGGCGGGAGTGGGGGGAGGAGAGAGAATCTTAAGTAGGCTCCACACCCAGCCCAGAGCCCGACACAGAGGACTCGATCTCACAACCCTGTGATCAGGACCTGAGCTGAAACCAAGAGTCAGATGCTTAACCAATTAAGCCACCCAAGTGCCCCAGGTATTCCCCATATTGATCCATTTTCTTCACCACCACCACCACCACCACCACCTTGCTTTATACTTTACCTTACAGGACTTAAAGTACAAAGACAAGAAAGAACAAATTATGACTATTTCTACTGAAAAGCACAAGACCATAAAATATATTCCTTGGTGTAATATTTAATTTGGGAGAACACAGTATGAGCAGTCTGTGGTGGAGTGAAGAAGTGGGAAACAGCTTTTAGAACAGGCACAGGCATAGCCCTGTGCTCAGAAATCTCTCCCCACATGCCTTCCATCAGCCAGGGGTCTTGTGGTTTAATAAGCCCCTACTGTGGCGTGCAGACAGCTGTGGTTGGATCACTCCTGGTTGATCAGGGAAGCCTTGTTTTACTGAGATCCCTAAACCTTAGACTGAAGTCAAGCTCACTGAATGGGAATTCAGATTCCTAAGGGATTAAAAACAAGGCAATTTAGTTCTTGGCTCATCTAAGGAGAAGGTGTGACACAGGAGGTGTGGCGCAAGGCTAAGGTACTTTCCCAGACACCTCTGACAGACCAGTGTGACTCCAGACGCAGAGCCCAGGGCCAGGGAAAGTACAGAACTCATCTGCAACCAGAGACCTTCACCTTCTACTCTAAGATTTGTCTTGCTCTTGAAGACAGCAACTTGCCCTACACCCCATTAATAATACCCCATCCTTAGCCAAACTTTTCTCTCAGAGAAGTATGAAATTGCAGAGAAGACTCTGTTCTATGCAAAATCACCTACACAATGAAGACTTAGGGAGAGTAGTAACATTAGCCTTTGCTTTATGGGCATCTTTTTTTCCCCCAAGTTGAGCTGTATTGTTATCATAAATGTTTAAAGATTTACAAGATTGTAACTTAGGTACTCCACTGTAGTTTCGCTAGCTGCCACAGAGTGGGGGGTAGGGCCTGGCCTGTGATTGGGTGGATCAGTCAATTGAACTTATTCCAGGAGTACATCACAGAATTTCACATAAGATCCAATTGTTTCTACTTTGAATAAAACCATAGCAAAACTCTTCATCAAAACATGTATATGATGTGCTTAAAAGATGAAAATAGTGCAATATTCAAAGAAACTTAAATAAAATCTTGAAGATTTCATTTGCTTAATATTGATTTCATTACTGAGTACAGTAGACTGCCTTTATAAACTGCTGACCGACACACCTTCTCTTACTTCTGTTAGCTCTCCAAGGGAGGTCTTATTCCCAGATTGAAGATGAGGAGCCTGAGGGCCCAGGGAGGTTAAATAACTTCCCTAAGGTCACATGGTTAATAAGTCACTGTGCCTAGGTATAAAACCAGGTCTGTAGCTCCTGTTTTTAAAATGCAGTTCTTAGGGGCACCTGGGTGGCTCAGTCATTAAGCATCTGCCTTTGGCTCAGGTCATGATCCCAGGGTCCTGGGATCGAGCCCTGCATCGGGCGCCCTGCACGGCTGGAGGCCTGCTTCTCCCTCTCCCACTCCCCCTGCTTCTGTTCCCTCTCTCGCTGTGTCTCTGTCAAATAAATAAATAAAATCTTAAAAAGAAAATAAAATGCAGTTCTTAGAAGGTAGAGTAGGGTAATGGAAAGGCTTTGAGTCAAACACAACTGATTGCTGATTAAATGTGATCTTCAGCAAGTGACTGAACTTCTCTGTGCCTCAGTCTCTACAGCTATAAAAGAGGGATAATATCACAAGGGTTGTTAAAGATCATGATATTTTAAAGTGACTGTATCCTGATAAGCTCCACAAGGGCAGAGATCTTCGTTTTTGTTCACCAGTGTAACCCCAAAGCCTACAGCTGTGTCTGGTATAGTGAGTATGTGCTCAAAAGAGAAGTTGTTGAATTAAAAATGCCTGGCACTTAAAAGGCACTCAATAAATAGTAACATCCACGTGCATTATCAGTCCTCTTCAACCCTAATATCAGAGCGTGGAGACTAATAATGTGTGGTCTTTGGTCTCATTTAATTTGAAGACCAGCAAATTAATAGAGTGTGCATGTGCTGACACTGGATTTTTTAATCTGTTACTGTCCTGTGGTTTTGGAACATCTAAAATTTGTTGAGTTCAGCAATGACAAATTTTATTTTGTTATTGCTCGTTTTTCCCATTGCATTTTGAATGGTTTCTCTCATCATTTTAGCACATATTTTTCTTTTGAAGAGTAATGAACAGCATGAATTTTTCAAAGAATAGTCAAAATAAGTTCATGTCATCAATAACACAATTTACAGATGCACAAGTGTAAGTGGCAGTCATGCTTAATAGGTCCTGGAATGAATTTGGAACTAGGATTCTTGTTCCTTTACTTCATAGCAGATTGTTTTGTTCCTTGCTATTTTTGCTTTGTAATTTCTGCACTAAAATCCTTGTGCTTGAGGAGGCGTGGCACGTGAGGACAGCTGCTAGGTTGGCCTGCCTATAAATCTAGCACCTGTGCCCTTTGTCGCTCTTACACAATAATGACATAATATTTGCAGTTCTGGTGAAAGTAGACTTGATAATGATATTTGATAATTTTCATTGAACACAAAATTTTATCAAGCACTATACTATATATCAAGCACAGTACATTCACACATGCATACTCTAGTTTGTGTGTATATAGTAGGCAAATCTATGCAGTTTTGTCATGTGTCGATTCACATCACTTTTAATCTCTTCTGTATTATGATTCTGTTTCCTTTGCTATCTGTAAGCTTAAATATGTGTGCTCTTTTCCCCCCTTAATCACATTCATAGAGTTTAGTATTTTATTGATCTCAAATAACTAGCTTTTGTACTTATTTATTTTCACTATTTCTTAGTTTTGTTTCATTAACTATTGCTTTTTATCTGTAATAATTTTTTTCCCTATATTTCCCTTTGGATTCTCCCTGTGGCACACCCCCCTGCACCGGCCCCCTGCCATTTCCAAGATCAGTAATTTCTTTTTCGTTTTCACTTTTCCTCTTTAATAAGGAAGCATTTATTATTGAGTATAGCCTTCACTCTATCCCATTGATTCCATTTTTCATTCTTTTAAAAGTAGTTCATAATTCTTATTGATTTCACCTTTCAAGGGTTATCTAAAAGTGTTCTCCTAAAGGGGGACACTTATTTTTATACACACACATTTTTGGGATTTTGATGTGAGAATGTAGATTATATCTCAACTTTTACAAAATGTGTCTAAATCTTGTCACCAATAATCAAATATTTATTAGTGTTCCATGGATACTACCCTCCTCAAATATTTTTGAAAGACATAGATCTATATAATCTTATTAAATCACATTTATCAATAGTTATTCAATTATTTTATGTAATTGATTTTTATTACTGATGACCTATTATGAAAGGCACAGAAGCCTACACTATAATTTTAAATTCTCTTTGCATTTCTATTTTTCCTCTTAATAATATCTATGACTTTGGTTCATAGAGATGTTTGACCAGTATTTTCTTTAACAAAGAAGAAGTTTGATCTTATCCGTAGATGCTGAAAAGATGTTTGATAAACTTTAAGCCTGGCTAATTCCTAATAGAAATTAACTAATAAAACAGACTACTGTTTTAACCAAAACTCAACAACAAGGATCCCCTACTCAAGACCTAAACCCACTGTCCTTTTTATTAAAAGTAAATGCTAGTGAAAGCACCAAGACTACCTTGAAGAGAACATTGAACATAAAATTTTTGTTGCTGATGTAAAATCTAAAAAGTCAAAAAGAAACAACCAGATAAGAAAGTGTGTTAAGATGGCTACATATAAATATTCAGTAAACAGATTTTTCTCTACTGAAGCAGTGATTGCCTAAAAGCAGAAGAATACATACTCCATTCACAATGGCAAAAATTCTTAAATTATTTAGGAATAAATTTTAAAAGGAAGTCACAGAAGCTGTGTGAAGAAAACTGAAATCTTATTGAAAGACCTAAAATAAGATTTGAGCAAATGGAAAAGCATACTTTTTTCTTAGAGGAAAAGACAATATAAAAGCGTCCATTCTTTCAAAGTTATAATGTAAATATAATGCAAATGCAATTTCAGGATAAGTTGGGGGGGTGGTTATTTTAGAATTGAATTAAATGTTAAGTTTATCTTGCAAAAATAGTTGCCAGCAGGAATCAAGTATAGTATGAAAAAGAAAAGAGGCAGATTTGCTTTACCAGATATAAATCACTAAGGACATCAGTTTGATCTTGGAGCAGAAATCAACACAGATAAGTGGGACAGACAGGAGAAGGGAAATTAGAGGTTTCCATATTTGAGAATTTAATGTATGATCAAGTTGATGTTTCAAAACTGTGGCGAAAAGAGGAGTCATTTAATAAAGGATGCTAGAAAAACTGACATCCACCGAAAGAAAATAAAATTATAAAATTAAATGGAAAAGCGCTTTTCATCTTGCAGAAAAATAAAAACTATACATACAATCTAGAGGCGGGGGAGATAAAAATAGGCATCCAAAAGCTATAATGGAAAAAGAAATGAACCTTGTACAGACACAGAGACACACATGCAAGTATTGGAAAAGATGCCATATATAAAGGCAATAGTCATGGATTTGTAAACATATTTGCAACAAAAAAATATAGAGGATTAATAATTCATGATAAAGGAGCTTTGCAAATTGACTAAAAAGAGAAACAGCACATAGGGACTGGATAGAATAAGGCTGCTTTCATAAAGCAGCAAATCCAACAAAATCAATTCACTGTGGCCAGGGAAACACTAGTGACCAGCTGATAAAAAAAATCACTGGGGGAGATGTATACCATATGGTAGAGTTTTTACAAACCATAAGGTAAAAAACTGAATTTTCAAACCAGGCGAGGCAATCTACCAGTATATACTTCGAGTGGACTTGTTAATCAAAGACCTACAAATTAAGACAAAAATGGTATACTTTGGCAACTTCGTAAAAATTATAACACCAAGCATTAGTAAGTGTGAAAGGAAAGCCCTTCCACACCTTTTTTTTTTTTTTTTTTTTAAGATTTTATTTATTTGACAGAGAGAGACAGCGAGAGAGAGAACACAAGCAGGGGGAGTGGGAGAGGGAGAAGCAGGCTTCCCGCTGAGCAGGGAGCCCGATGCCGATGCCGGCTTGATCCCAGGACCCTGGGATCATGACCTGAGCCGAAGGCAGACGCTTAACGACTGAGCCACCCAGGCGCCCCTGTCATACATTTCTTGTGTTTAAATTGAACATTCCAGGGGGCAGTTTTCTTTATGTAGCAAAAAGTCTGTTACGGTGTTCATATCTTTGGATCCAGCAATTCAATTTATTGGAATTTATCCTAGAAAAATCACTATGATTAGTTACAAATAGATCAAATGTTGTTTATATGGAAACAACTTAATCTCAAAACAAAGGAATTTTTAAGAGTTCTATATAGGCAAATATTATGCATCCATAAAGTGACATTTTAGAAAATCTTTAATGACATGTATGGAAAGATGCGTGAAAAAACAAGTTATCAAAGAGTACGTATAATGTGGTCTAATTTGTTAAAAGTTTATAGATCTCCTTTTCTAGACATGTTTTATATGCATATGTGTGTGTGTATATATATGTGAATCTGGCCTCAACAAGTATATACTATTCTGATCCTGCCTTTGATGATCTATTAATACACCAATATTGTAAATTGTGGGAAACGTCAACATGTTTTCATTCTATCTAGAAAATTATTTTCAAGACTCAGAATTGATGCCCATCAGGAGAGATTTTCAGAACTGAAAAGATTCATGAAATTATACAAAACACCAAAAGTTCAACAGATTTAAGATAGGAATGTGAAAATGTATGTCCCTGAAATTACCTGTAAGAACCAAATTCAGGTTGGATAAGCAAGACTGTTCACAAATATGCCATTTTTAGTTTCACCTTTCCAGCTGAAAGTTGATTTTTAAGTGCAGGATGGATGGTTCTTTCTTAGAAAAAGAGGAGGTACTAATTTTGACTTTTAAAAAAATAAAAGCAAGATGGGGCAGGAGGCCAACAGTCTGAGAGCACAGATCATCACCTTCTAATTCTGAATGCCATCAAAGGATTAATATCTACATTTAGCTGAAAATGCCTGAGGATGAGTTGGTAGGGGTGGAAAGAAATGTGTATCAGGTGATGAATTAGAGCCTACCCCTAGAGCCAAGGCCAGTCTCCTCAACGTTATGCTTCTGTGCTATGGGAGAGGCGTGAGTGCAGTCAGAGAATGAACCACAAGGTGTGCCACAGCAGACAGAGTCTCCCCCAGAGGAAGAGCAAGTCCAGAGACAGAGGAAGGAAGGTCAAACCTCAACTCCCTACAGGCGCTATAGGTGATCACCCACCTGGAGGAATAAGAACAAGAATCAGAGCACATACCATATGCCAGGCACTTCTCCGAGCATTTTACAGCCCTTCTCCTAGTTGATCTTTACAAAACCCTAGGAGGGTAGGTAGTGTTATTATCTGCATTTATAAATGAGGCTTATGGTGAACATGCTAAGGTCAGAGAGCTGATGCGGGGCAGGACCAGCAGTGGTCTGCCTCTACTTTGTTTCTTATACGGAGGGACAAATGAATAATGTTCTCAGTAGGAAGCAGTTTTTTCCCCTAAGAAAATGGTTCTGAGTCCTAATACCAGCTGATTTTAAGTGGTTCATGCATACCCTTTTATTTTGGAGCTGAAAGGTGTCTTACTCATTGGTTTTTGGTCTATCTAAATCTGTCCATTCCGAATCATTCTTCAAAGTGTAGTGACGAGTGCCAATTTGTTATACTTATTATTAGCCATGTACTAGTATAGGTCAGTGTTAAAGTGACACAGTGAGTGATTGTTGAGTTACTAAATCCAACTTTTATCACTTCGGGGTAATTTTTTTTTTAATCTGAGAAACAGTGCACAAATCCGGCCGCCTCAGCATTTCCTTTTAACACAAATGCATCTTAGATGACAAGCTACTTTATTTAAAACCCTCCAATATATGTAGATTTATGGATTTAGATCTGGCTAACAGAAAATAGGCTTATGTGTATTTTTAATTTTTTTAAAGTATTAAAGTTGAAATCAAAATAAATTATATTTGTGTATTTGCATATGTCTTACTGTAGAATGGGGAAAGAAAATAGAGTTGATAATTGAAATTTAAGACCACTTTGGGTGAAATAGAAAAAGTTTGTGTTTCTGTTTTTCTGCCACTGAACTATATAATTGGATGTGTGTTCTTTAGCAGCTTTGGGCAAACCAGGATTTCTTCATGCAGTTCTTTCATTTGAAACATACAAATGTGTAAAGAATTGGTTCTCTCCCACTCCCAGTGAGCTTTTCATATTGACTAGGCCTCTTGTAATAATCATGGGCTCAACTTGTGCTTGAAGACACTCCCTTCTGCATATTATATTTGTAAATTCCAGTCGTATCTTTTAAGCCTCTGTTGGTTACTCAAACCTGACAGAAGTATTAAAAATTCCCTTCGTCTCAGTCTTAGACTAAAAATTAAGATGTGACATAATAAGTTTCTGTCCTCTTCTTCCAGGGGGAAAAAAAGAAACATTTATGGGCCCACATGAGTGTGGTTGTTCTAACATAGTGGAATACCCAACTTTTGCATCAACATGGATGGGACTGGAAGAGATTATGCTAAGTGAAATAAGTCCAGCAGAGAAAGTCAATTATCATGATTTCGCTTATTTGTGGAACATAAGGAAGAGCACGGAGGACATTAAGAGAAGTGGGGGGGAAATTGGAGGGGAAGAGGAACTGTGAGAGACTGGACTCCGAGAAATAAACTGAGGGTTTTAGAGGGGAGGGGGTTGGGGGATGGGTTAGCCCAGTGATGGGTATTAAGGAGGGCATGTATTGCATGGAGCACTATGTCAAAAACTAATGATGTACTGTATGGTGACTAGCATAATAAACAAATAAATAACATACTGGTAGCTTAACATAATAAAGTTTGAAACTTTCCAGAAGACACAGAATTGGGAACAGATCATTTTCTAAGCACCATACAGGCAGATGACAGTGGCTAGATAGCATCTAGATTTGTAATCTCAACTATCTAAAAAGCAATGAGATCTTTTAAAAATGGCTTTTACTGATGGCAGCCATCTTACTTTGCATGTTTAAGAGGATGTTGTTTTCATACCAAAAGATTTCAAGACTACAACTCCTGTGTCCTTGAAGGAACTTCTCTTATTCTTATTCTAATTCTGTTGCACTATTTTAGCCCTCTTACAAGCTGGTAAGTGAAAATAAAGGCACATTTCAACTTCTGAATATCCATTTCATTACCGTCACTTGGGAATGAAGCAAGCCCTGCTCACCCTTTCCTGTTACCTTCTAAGAGCAAACTAACTTTCTGGTAGGAACGGCTCCTCTAGGCTAGAGGCCATGAAGCCAGGAAGTCTTGAGAGGGTGATGTGAAAAGTCAGCTCCTCTCTTAGCAATAAAGAGTTCTGTGTGGACTTGGGTTGTCTGGAGACAAACAATATAAAGTTTACAAGTTTCAAGATACCTCAGGGCATAAAAGCCTTTGTCCCTTTCCTCCTCTCTTGCTCTGGTTTGAATGCATTTCTGAGTCCCTCTAATGCTTAAGGATCCAGTACAGCTCAGGGCAGTGAGAAACAAGGTGTAAGCTGTGTCTCCTTCCCCCTCCCCTGTTCGTTCTTTCACACTTCATTGCCTTTAGTTTCTCACATTACAGTATTGCTCTTGTTTGTAATATAAATAGTATTTTAGTTATGTTGAGTTCTGTCATTCCAAAGTTGTAAATTCCAAAAAAAACAAAAAGGCAATCTATTGGAAATTTTTTGGAATACTGCCTTTTTGTAAGGTGACACCCCACTACCCAAGATTGTTGTATATCTTTCAGAACAAGAATCTATAGCATACAAATTAAAAAAAAAAAAAAATCCCATGCAGTAGGTAGGTCTCATTAACCCAATATAGAAGTTGTAGTCATGCTAACGTTAAGAACTTTCTTTTTGCCCAGCACTATGCAAAGAGCTTTACGTACGTTAGTTCACTGCTTTATGACAACCTCGTGTAGAAGGCATAATTCCCTCCCGTATTTTTAGGTGAGAGGATATCAGACTGTAAAAGTATTGGTCAAGCAAGCATTTCTGGAGACTTTTAAGTGCAGGGCATTGTGCTAGCTACTAAGGATCTAAAGCAGAAACATGATCCTTTCCCTTTCAGGTACTTATGATGCCCTGGGAGACTGGGTTTCCGTGAGCTTACAGTAATAGAGGACAGGATGGCAGATGAGTACCCAAACACACACACACACACAACATGTGTCCTGAGCATGTCAGGGGGCAAGACCGCTATGCGCTGGATACTCAAAGAAAGCTGTTCTTAGAATGCAGTCTCCTCGAGATTGGACTTAGACTTTGAAGAGAGTGGAGAGAAAAGATTTCAGGGAAACAGCCTGTATATTTAAAGCAAAGGGAATATTCTTGGCAATTTTGTGAAATAGCAATTTGAATAGTTGTCTCATGTAGAAGGCATGAGGTCCCTCATTGGCGTCATCGGGGCTCAGGCTTATAACACTCTGGACAGTAGTATAGAGATGGTATGTGAATGCAGTTAACGTTGTTCCCATCCCTCCCCCCTCCGCAAATACCATGCTCACATCGGTGGGCTAATATGAGCTAAAGTTAGAGGGACAGATTAGAACCCAACATGCTAGTATTTTGATTCAGTAAGCAATGTTAGCCGCTAACATTTATTGAGTACTTACTATATATCAGACCCTATTTCATGTGTTTTTATACATACTATTTCATTGAATGTTCACAACAACTCTGTGAGGTAGTTTATAGGTACAGGAACCAAGCAAGTGACAGAGACAAGTCAGTCAGTAAGAGGCAGAAGCTAGGATTTGAACGTGGGCAGTCTGCTTCCACAGCCCTCCATGCTCCACACAGCAATGTTTCTAGACTTTTTCACTTAAAGAAATGTTCCTAAGTGGTACTGACACAGTCTCAAAACTTGCCATTTCTATCGTGAACAGACACATGTTTATACATACCGCTCTCCCCTATGGGTTGTCCAGAAGAAAGTGGAAAGCAAAAGCAGTTTGGTTTCTTACTAGAACAGCCCTAACCTTTTTGATAGCAGTTTGTGAACATTAAGAACCACCTGTGGAAGAAGGCCGGCTCCCATGAGCAGCTGCTGAGGAGGAGCTGTGTGAAGGTGCTGTGACTGAGGAGGATGGTGGGAGCTGCCTGGGGAAGGGGTTGATTCCAGGCTGTGGACCAGCAAGTCTGAGGAGACCCGCAGCCCTTTCGGAGAAGGGTCCAGGCAGAAGGTGAAGCAGAAATGTTGACTGCAGGGGAGTTTTGAAAGTAAATGAAACGAGCACTCAGTTCTGAATAAGAGGCTAAGCGGCATGACAAGTGACAGGAAGTGACATTTCCTCCACTGTGAGACAAAGTGGACTCCCTGCTCGAGTCCGAGAGGTCCAGCCTCACCTTTCCTCGAGGGCTTCGGATCCACCTCCACTACAGCCGTCCCACATGGACCTTTTGTCTACCTCCACTCTCATGTAAACAAGGCTCAGCATCCCAACCAGACTGTCCCTCCAATTCTGAATCTAAGCCTTGTTGACATAGGTACTTTCATTTTTCAGACTACAGTCCTCATCAAGAGCTGATTATATTTATAAGACAGTTATGAAAACAAATTGAAACCTGGACTGAAGTAAATCACAGAGTAAAGGAGACAAGCAGTGGACATTTGCAGAAGACTTAAAATCATTAAAAAAGGAGCACAACCAACCTAACCAAAGAGGCAAAGGATCTGTACTCTGAAAACTGTAGAACACTTATGAAAGAAATTGAGGAAGACACAAAGAAATGGAAAAAACATTCCATGTTCATGGATTGGAAGAACAAATATTGTGAAAATATCTATGCTACCCAGCACAATCTACACATTCAATGCAATCTCTTTAAAAATCCATCAACGTTTTTCCACAGAGCTAGAACAAACAATCCTAAATTTGTATGGAACCAGAAGAGATCCCAAATAGCCAAAGGAATGTTGAAAAAGAAAACCAAAGCTGGTGGCATCACAATTCCGGACTTCAAGCTCTATTATAAAGCTGTAATCATCAAGACAATATGGTACTGGCACAAACACACACACACAGATCAATGGAATGAAATAGAGAAGCCAAAAATGGATCCTCAGCTCTACGGTCAACGAATCTTCGACAAAGCAGGAAAGAATATCCAGTGGAAAAAAGACAGTCTCTTCAACCGATGGTGTTGGGAAAATTGGACAGCCACATGCAGAAGAATGAAACTGGACTTTCTTACACCATACACAAAAATAAACTCAGAATGGATGAAAGACCTAAATGTGAGACAGGAATCCATCAAAATCCTAGGGGAAAACACAGGCAACAACCCCTGTGACCTCAGCCACAGCAACTTCTTGGTAGATACGTCTCCAAAGGTAAGGGAAACAAAAGCAAAAATGAACTATTGGGACTTCATCAAGATAAAAAGCTTTTGCACAGCAAAGGAAACAGTCGACAAAACTAAAAGACAACCAACAGAATGGCAGAAGATATTTGCAAATGTCTTATCAGATAAAGGGTTAGTATCCAAAAATCTATTAAAAAAATATCAAACTCAACACCCAAGAACAAAAAAATCCAGCAAGAAATAGGCAGAAGACATGAACAGACATTTCTCCAAAGAAGATATACAAATGGCCACCAGACACATGAAAAAAAAAATGTTCTCTATCACTCAGCATCAGGGAAATACAAATCAAAACCACAGTGAGATAGCACCTCACACCAGTCAGAATGGCTAAAATTAACTCAGGAAGCAACAGATGTTGGCCAGGATGCAGAGAAAGGGGAACCCTTTTATGCCACTGGTGGGAATGCAAACTGGTGCAGCCACTCTGGGAAACAGTATGGAGGTTCCTCAAAAAGTTAAAAATAGAATTATCCTACGACCCAGCAATTGTACTACTAGGTATTTATCCAGAGGATACAAACACAGTGATTCGAAGGGGCACATGCACCCCAATGTTTATAGCAGCAGTGTTCACAAGAGCCAAACTATGGAAAGAGCCCAGATGTCCATTGACAGATGAATGGATAAAGAAGATGTGGTATAGATATACAATGGAATATTACTCGGCCATCAAAAAGAATGAAATCTTGCCATTTGCAACGACGTGGATGGAACTAGAGGTATTATGCTAAGTGAACTAAGTCAGAGAAAGACAAATATCATATGATTTCATTCATATGGAATTAAGAAAGGGAAGGAAAAATAAAATAAAAACAGACTCTTAACTCTAGGAAACAAACTGAGGGTTGCTGGAGGGGAGGTGGGTGATGGGCATTAAGGAGGGCACTTGGTGGAATGAGCACTGGGTGTTATATGCAACTAATGAATCTTTAAGTTCTACCTCAGAAACTAATTGTACACTATATGTTAAATTGAATTTAAATTAAAATTTATTTCTATCTCAAACCTGACTTAATGTGCTTATCAGTCCTAGAATGGCAAGTTACTGTTTCTATGAATGAAGATAATTTCTTTCTAAAGGTCTTTGCGCTAATTAGCAAGCAAATAAACTAAAAATAACTGGAAAATATTGACTCAAATGCCTAGGAACACCAGTATGTATAGCCCTTGCTTGTTCACTGTGGCTCACTCTGTCCTGATTTTTTTCCTGGTTTTGGTTCTGCCTTGTCGTTTGAATCAGCCTTATTGCCCCCATTGATCCTTAGTCCATATTTTTATCTTTTCCAAAACCTAGGTAAGAACCTCGACGCTGTCCACGACATCACGGTGGCGTACCCGCACAATATTCCTCAGACAGAGAAGCACCTCCTCCTCGGGGACTTCCCCAAGGAGATCCACTTCCACGTGCACCGGTACCCAGTAGACACCCTCCCTGAGTCCAGGGAGGACCTCCAGCTCTGGTGCCACAGGCGCTGGGAGGAAAAGGAAGAGAGGCTGCGCTCCTTCTACCAAGGGGAGAAGAATTTTCAGTTTACGGGAGAGACTGTAATTCCACCTTGCAAGTCTGAGCTCAGGGTCCTTGTGCTCAAATTGCTCTCCATACTTTACTGGACCCTGTTCAGCCCTGCAATGTGCCTACTCCTATATCTGTACAGTCCTGTTCGGTGGTATTTTATAATCACCATGGTTATCTTTGTGCTGTTAGAGAGAATATTTGGTGGACTGGAGATCGTTGAACTTGCATGTTACCGGTTTTTGCACAAACAGTCACACTTAAATATACGGAAAAATGAGTGAGATCATAAGGTTCACAGTGTAACAACCAAGGGGATGTTTTGGAAATGTGTCAAGCCTTTGTAAACAGAGATGCATTTTTGCATGACCATGTCAAATATTTCTACTACCATCATTATTTGTTAAAGATATTTTGCACTTAGTTTTGTGGGAAAATATTGCTACACACGATTTTTTTTTTTTTAATCTCTGAATGTAATTTCAATACGCATAGCAGGGAGCGATCGCTGTAAAATAACTCGGGCCAGAGTATTCCTAAGCAACCACCAGGCTGTTAGCAGACAAGGGACACACAAGATTTTCCTAGAGGCCCAATCCTATTTCCTAACAAACTCCCCAGACAAGAGGCAGATCCGGGGCTTGGGAGCACGGGCTCAGATCAAGTGCTGGCACTTGACTGTGGAGGTGAGAGCCCTTCCTCCCGGTTCCCTCCCCAGGCTCATTTCTCTGCCAATCAAACCACTGCATCCTGCATTAAGGCCAGGAAACAGAAATCCCTGTCCTTCAACCAACCACCCATTTTGATAGGAAGCCCTTCCTTATTCATAAAACCTTGGCACTCAGCCTTGCACTTACCGAGACATCAGAAGACCACCTGTGCCCTTTCTTCCCATGGGTAGTAAGACCTGGACATTTCTCAGGGAGCAACCACAGGCTCTCCACTTGGAAACCTTAGTTTGGATTTGTACAGATAGGAACGCAGAGAGTTTAGTTCACTTCTACTTACTCTTGCATGCTCCCAGCTGGTTTCCTTACCGCTCGTTGGCAGGGGTAGCTTTTTCCGCGTGACATCATGTCACTTACCTTTCTAAAGGAATGCGTGGAAGGTCCTGTTACTGCAGTCAGAAATTCTTGAAGTGGTGTCCTTTGAAATAGTTCTTTAAAACCTGCCCCAAAAGGAAGGTTATTGTATTTTCTGTAGGTGCATGGGTATCTAACATCTGTGTTAAAGCAACACTGGCAGCACTCGGCCCTCGCAGCCTCACAGATTTGATAACAGGAAAATGAACGCCTTTTTAATGATAATGAGGGCTCTCGCTCTCTCTTTTTAGTTCCAGCCTTCCTGTTTCAGTACTAAAATTTAAATCCACCTTTGACCAATTGTTTGCCTAAATATTCCCGGCATTTGGAGTCCATGGAAAATCCAGCAAACCAACAGCACCAGTCTCCTTCTGAGGTGGAAGAAATGCGTGGTCATGGTTTCCACCCTGCTGGAGCTGTGCACTAATGTTTCTGTCCTATGATGGGGACGCTGGTCAGAGCGGCAGGAAACACGAAGCAGTTAAAAGTCTTGAGCTGTTCGCAGACCTGTCTGCTTTATTCCTGCCTTCAAATGGCCTCAAAAGCTATTGCTATATGTACCCTTTTGGCATGAATGCCTTCTCCTTAATTACAACCCATTTTTGCTCAACGGTGACTTTTACCCAACAGTTGAAACGTGCATTGCCAGGAGAGGTAAGCACACTGTGAGCCGAACTTACAGAGAAGGTCCAGGTTGCGCGCAAAACACCGTTGACACGTCACTAATGAGCGCGCGCGCGCGGGCAGGCACCGGCCTGTATTTAACCGCTCCCCCCAGGCCGTTTCCACGCCTGCCAGGAGCTATTCAGTAGTTATTACGCACATCTGCTCCGGACCCAGTGGGCTAATCCCGTGGTTTTTAAGGTGTTTTTCTTTTTTAACCTTTTTTTTTTTTCCTGAATAAAAGAGGTTTCTAATTGAGGTCTCTCTCAGACCGCCTTTTGGTTATATCTGGAAACACACAGAGTTTTACAGTCAGCCCTGCATTTGTCCTGGGCAATGGAGAAAAGCCGCATCTTCTACCCCCACACGTGTTTATACTGGAGCCCACCTGGCCGCTTCTCGACTCCTTGTTCGAGGTAACCTCCATAGGATGGCGTGAAACCTGTACAAGAGGAAAGCTCTTTTCTTTCCTTTTTAAAAAAATGTTTTCTTTGGATCATAAAAGACATGTTTAAGATAAAATGCAAACTTTGTTTTACTACCCAAAATTCATATGTACCCAAACTTGGGAATACAGACATCGTACCTGCTTTCAGAATCAAAAGTGATAACTTCAAAGAGAAAAAAGTTGCTTCTTTTTGTTTTTTTTTCTGGTTTTGTTTTTTGGGGTCTTGTGTTTTTGCAGTAAGGCTTCTTTTAAAGTCGTAATTCTTTATGTTCCTACATATTTGCCTTTTTCTTTTAAAAAATTTTAAAGAAATATTCAGCGAATGATTTGGAACTTAGAGCTTTGTAAAATTGGTAAAAAAAAAAAATAAGTAGAAATTAACTTTCATGTCGTGATCTGCTTCAGGAATGAGACCTCCACCCCCTCCCACCTCATCTCTCTGCACTCAGAGCAGCTGCGTGTGCTGCTGAGTCTAGCCCACGCTTCCCACTGGATGCTCTTTCAGTCCTTTGAAGATCAGCTCAGTGGGCTGCAAAACGTTTACAGTACCATCTCTCCAACTGTTCAGTCTTTACCATTCAGAAACGTTGTAAACAAGCAAATGTGGTTTGTATGGGATGTGAACCATTATGCTTAAAATAGGAAACTATGGGGAAGGGCGCTGATGTGGTCACAGGTTCTTCCACCAGAAAGCTCTGATGAGAGGCCCAAATCAGTAGACGAACGTGGTAAAGGACCAGAGGAAAATGTTAAGCAGAGCCCATAATTTCAAACTCCTATTAAAATCCTTCCTTGTTTGTAACACTACTAACACACAGATTAGGGAGAAATACCAGCTTCCACTCACATCACTTTGACATTAGTCACTTCCCAGCACCACGTCAGGAGCTGGACGTTGGAGGCCAAGACTGAATTCTGCAGAAAGGGTGACGTGCCCATTGCACCTGGCCTGCAGGCTCTGGGCCCAACCGTGATGCCCCTGTGCACTTTTATAATAGAGACTCAAATGGAGGGAGCCTGTTGGTATTAAATTGTTTACATTTCTTTGTATAAATAACGTGCTTTCAGTGCCTTAGTTATGGGTCCCTTTCTTTTTCTTGTTCCAAGAATTCTACAATGTGTTTCTTAGGTAAAAGTCTTTTTGCTATTGACTGGGAGGAAAATGGTTTGTAAACACTGGTCACTGTGGTAAACACTACTTTGTGGGGACATCTGGAGAGGAGAGCTTGATGCTGAGGTAGCCTTTGCCTTAGAGCTATTATTTATGCTGTAGGAAACAAACACGGTCTTGTCACACGATGAGCTTCAGATTGGAGATGGCCCAAAAGTTGTCTTGTACCAACCTTAAGCTTTTATTTCAGAAGAGAATCTCGGTTTTGGTAATTTATTTTTTAAAAGATTATGTACAAAACAAATTTTAAAAATAACTCACAGAATGGCCTTAGTTTTCAATGTCCACTAGTATGTTTAAGAGTCGTGTTATCTGTAATTTACATCCCAGAATAAAGTGGTATGAATCAGATCGAGTTTGCCCATGTATCCTGTTTCTGGTTTTGCCCGAATGACTGTGTGCTCCTGTGTTTTCCCATATTGTTACAGCCTTACTGTATGTAGTATTAAGGAGGAGCTCATCAGTTAGGACTCTTTCACAGATGTTTAAAAAAAACAAATGCACATACAAAAAGGGAATATACCGCTTCCATAATTGAAAAAGTCTAGGGGCCACAGTTGAATTCAGGCCTCAGTGAATGTCATGAGAACTTGGTTTTCTTCCATTTCTGTCAATTCAGCCCTGAGGGCAATTTGGTCATTTCACACTTGTGGGGTTGTAATGGCAAATACCAGCACCACCAGATTTAAGAGGTAAATGGAACTCTATGCGTCCCCCATCACTGTTAGGGAGTATGTAACTGTGAAAGCAAATCTTCTAGCAAAGCTTGACAGATGCATGAAAATGTGCTTAGCAAATACATACACACGCACGCACATGAAAATCATGGAACTGAAGGGTAGCAGAATATGCCACCCTAAAATATGACTAGTTAAGCACGTGCCACCCAAAATAGACCACGTTGGTATATTGGTTTTGAGCTGTAGGCACTTGAAAAGCAGCAATTGGAGGGAAAGGCTTTCTCTGAACTGCCTGAAGACCAGTTCTCCAAAAAGACTCAATGGCCATATTATGCTAAACTAAATAAGTCATTCAGGACAATTATCATATGACCTCATTGATATGTGGAGTTTAAGAAACAAAGCAGGTGATCATCAGGGAAGAGAGGAAAAAAACAAGATGAAACCAGAGAGGGAGACAAACCATAAGAGACTCTTAATCACAGGAAACAAACTGAGGGTTGCTGGAGGGAATGGGGTAACTGGGTGATGGGCATTAAGGAGGGCATGTGATATAATGAGCACTGGGTATTATATAAGACTGATGAATCAGTCACAGGCCTGTACCTCTGAAACCAATAATATATGTTAATTAATTGAATTTAAATAAAAAAATGTTTAAAAAAAAAAAGACTCAATGACCATAAATTCCTTCCCTGAGAGTTTCATCAACCAGTGAGGATAGATTCCTGTCCCAAGAGAGAAGATAAAAATCAACACCACACCCAGATAAATGTCACAAAGCATCATACTTCCCATCTATTTTTCTAAAGGCCAGTTCATCTTTCCTCAAAGTCATTTACTCTCCCCTAAGAGGCCTCCCTCCCCTCTCCCTTCCCAAGGAAGGTGTTTTCTAATCCTGAATTCTAAACCACCTCTGGGAGTTACTCATTTTTCCTTGGCTATCTCTATGTATACCTGAGGAATACATGTTAATAAATTTCTGATTGTCTTCCTTTTGTTAATCTTTTATTACCAGGGTCTCAGCTACAAGAACGCAGAGGGGTAGAGGGGAAATTATTTCTCCTCCCCTGCAGAATCTATCTTTGTATGCTCTGCCTTCCCCCCCCACCCCACTCTGTCTTCAGGTTCTACAAGCACTTTGCTTGAAGGATTCACTCTGAGGGGAGCCCACAATGTCATTCTCTGGGAAAGGGGCATGCAGGGCCCAAGGAGCCCAGGCCATGAGAGCTGGCTTCAAAGACTGGGCCAGGAGGCTGGTGGGATTTCTATACTCTGTTTATGCAAAGGGGAGCGAGGAGAGCATAGTCTCTGTAGATGCCCACTTGTCTTCCACATTGCTCACGTCACTGATAAATTGTAGAAAGGGTTTAAGAAACTCCCTGTGAAGTGTGGCTTTCTGATGCATTTCGAATGCCAGCTAGTAAGCCCTAGGATGTGCACAGAAGCTTATCTACACATGTGCAATGCACTCTTCATGCCAAAACATTTTTTAAAATAAATTACGAAGAGGCAGTCTACGCTCTCCTGGCTGTTTGACTTGGTTCACAGGGTCCCCATGATGATTTGATGCCTGCAGTTCCTTCATCCCTATACCTTCTCAGGTGCAACCCCAGTGGGAAAGAGCCAAGGAAGGGGACCGTTTCCCCAGTGGCTCAACAAAAACCCTAAACCAGGTTTCGGTGCTCATTCCTGAACCACATACTTGCCCAGAAATACTATGTGGGTTGTGTCCCTGGTTGTTTGCCACCTCCTTCCTGGAGCAGGGATGGAGTTTGTTCCCTGGTCCCCGGGACCAGTGTTGAGGAAGGACAGATTTGAAGAGGACTGTTAGGATGGAATGATGCTGGATGGTGGGACGTCCA
Source organism: Zalophus californianus (assembly GCF_009762305.2). NCBI lineage: Eukaryota > Metazoa > Chordata > Mammalia > Carnivora > Otariidae > Zalophus > Zalophus californianus. The sequence goes on from NC_045602.1 coordinate 25,376,409, forward strand.
CCCCAACTGTGAAACCTCCCACACCTCCCAGTGCAAATGGAGCAGGTCAGCGTGGTTTCCAGACAGGGTTCCGAGCCCCGCACCATGGGAGCCTTCTCCATCAACACAGGGGATATTTGGGAACCCAGGTGTTCTCCATAGTGGTGCATAGACCATCTCATCAAAAATGGTCCATCTGAATTCTCCAGTCACTGCTTCCACACAGAGTACCCAGACTCAAGCAACACAGTGTTGACAACGTTTTTCTTTCCATCGGGATCTGCTGAAGTATCAGCACTGCAGCCTTCCCATCTCTCTGTCTCCCGGCACTGCACCTGCCCCTGCAGTGACTCATCCCTCCCTCACCTGCCTCCGTGTGTGCCCTTCCTTCCTGGGGCATTAGATTGGGCAAATCCAGGGACCAGCTCCCAGCTCTCCCTGCTCCAAGTTCTCCACACACCGACCTCAGAACACCCGACCCAGTTTGATCATGGAACCTGCTCCACACAGCCCCCAGTAGCTTCCGGCTGACTGCCCAAACAGCCTCTCCCAATTCCTCCCAACCTAGCCAGCCGGTTCCCAGGCATGAACCTTTCCACATGAATGTGCTGCTTGCCCACACCTCAGGAGCCCCTTGCCCTCTCCCAGCTTTGCACAGAGCCCTCCCATGTGAGAGCTGCTTCTGTCATCAGCCCACAGCCAGTCAAATCCCAGTTTTTCTCTGAAGTTTTTCCCAATCTAGCTTGACATGTCCTCCTGCCACGGAGTCATTTCTCTGCAACTCTCACTTGACTCCACTACAGTCTGTCTTATGTTATAGTTATTTTTCAGCCTTATCACCTCAGCCAGAGTATAAGCTTCTGGAAAGCCAAGATAAGGATGCTTCACATTTCTCTTACCCCAAACAGCGTTTAGCCCAGCACCTTATCCATTCTTCTTGCACAGTAAATTCTTACTGGTGATTGCTTGGAAGTCATTCAGAAAGGATCCTGTTCTAAACTAAAGCTGGGTGCAAAAATTTACAAACTTAAAATAACAAAAAAATTGAAATGCAAACCTGTCCACCTCTTTTTTTTTTTAACAAGAATCAAATCATTTTGATTGAGGATATGATTTACCAAAATATATTAGCATGTTAACTCTTAAAAGTAGAAACTTGTAACATCCTCAAGAAGATGTCCAACTAATCTTATCTTCCTCCAACTACACCTATGGAGGAAACTTTCCCAACATCTAACATAATGATTACGCATTTACACTTGTCCCACAATCCCACTTTGAGAAATCTATCCCAAAAATACTGGCCAAAAGGAATGGTAAGATGCATGCACAAAACTTTCATGGTAGTTCCATTTGTGGGAATAAAATACTGGAAACGACCTATATGCCCGTAGTTGGGAATGACTGAGTAGAGCGTGATTATATGACTGAGTTCTGTGGAGCTGTACAGCAGCATGATGAACATCTGTAGACACTGATAGGGGACTTTTCTCTAGAACGTTCTGTTAAGTGAAAAAAAGAAAGGTAGAGATCAATGTGTATAGTCATGCTGCCTTTTATTGAAGAAAGTGAGACCGCACAGATATACACACATATGCTTACGTTAAAAACTAGTTACTAAATAATTTAAAAATATAAATCATGGAAGTAAAATGGCAATGTACAGAAGGAAGGAGGAAATATGATGGGTAGGACTGCAGTAGACACTAGACTTCTTTGACTAAATTGTATCTGATACGGTGTGCTTGACTTGGGAACCAAGTTGACGTCTTACATAATTACAGAATTAAACTAAAAAATAAGAAAGCAATTTCTAAAAATCAAAAGGAACATGAAGCAAATGAACTTAACATATTAAGTTTGTGGATTAATTTTGCAGAGAGGAATTACTTCGGGTAATTATGGTGTATATCCTTAATAGAATATATCTTAAGGACAAAAGAATTACAAAGAAATCTCAAATTGTTGTCATCATCATATTGGTAGTAATGAGATATCTATTTTCTGAAGTTATTGCATTTATTTTAAGATAAATCATATGCATAATTATGATGCTATTGCTCAGAACCAAAATTTTCACTGTAAAAGAAAAAGATATATAAATATAAAAATTTTAATTTTAACTGAAATCCCCATAATTCTAAATTTGAACAGAAAATAATCAGAATGAATTAATGATGAATGGATCAGCAGAGTCCTGAGCGGATGGTCGTGTATCTCGTGATGGGTGTACGAGTGTGCATCTGTCTGGTCCCTCTAAATTGTGTCCACTTTGAATATAGATGATTAAAAGAAATTGCTGCTAGATAATCCACCTCAAGAGATCCATACCTGTTTCAGCTTCCTTGGCTGACCGAAGAAAGCAGCATGAGTCTAAAGAAGAAAACAGGGCGCGGCCTGCAGGGCCCCCATCTAGTACAAGCTTCCTCATGGCAGGGGGCTCTCAGCACACCCCCTACTCTAAGGCTCAGGGCCTGTGCCAGGGCAAGTTGCTGCCCCTCAGCCTGTTCTGGTCCTTCCAGCCAAAATGCCGGCTAGGTACAGGATGAGCGTGCGTTAATATACCCAGCTCTTCTGCCTCAAGATGTCTACCTGCACACTCTCCCTGGAAGTCCCCTTGCAATGGCCTCCCAGGCACCCCTGCTCACTAGGAGCATGCAGGCACATGGACAGTGCTCCCTCTGGCTGGGTCCCCAGGCATAGGCTCTGCCTTGGCTTCCCTCTGAGGCCAGGCCTCTCCAACCAGGCTGCCTGGATCCCTGCAGAGCTTTAATACCTGTACCCAGGCCCCACCCCCTGAGACTCTGATTTAATCGTTCAGGGGTGCAGCCTGAGCATTAGGAGCTGTCAAAGCCCCCCAGGTGACTGAAATGAGTGCATCCACCTTTCGAGCTCAGACTGAGGGCGTCCACTCTCTAGGCCCCAGTGCCCTCCTCCAAAAAATGAGCATTGGGTCTTAGATGTTCTGGAGATCTGGGATGATTTATGAGGTGATTTAAGTCAGTAAATATTTATTAACTACTTACTGGATGTAGAGCCCAGGCTTAGGACTGGGGAGGGAGCCAAGATAAATAAACTTTATTCTTTGCCCTTCCTGACCACATGCATGTTTGCTTTCTTTCTTTCCCCAAAACCACTGTTTATGAAGCACCACCTTCCACGTGTGAAGCCAACCAGACAGAAATGAAGAGGGTAAATAAGAGAAGGCACCCTGTCCAAGGCATAGCCCTGTCCCTGGTGCCAAAATTTGGGCACACACGGGACTGGAGGCTCCCTGAACACAGCTGGCAAACAGAAGGCACCAGCCCTGTGAGCACTCTGTCCACTGCATAGGCCCCAGCAGGTCGCACAGCAGCTGGTAGTTCAGTTTCCAGAGACTCTGGTGAAGTGACAGCCACAGCCCACAATGGGAACTTTCCATCCCATGGCCTAACTGGAAAAAGAGCCCATCTTCTCTTAATCTCTGCACTCTGGGAAATAGCCATTAGTGGCCGGCCCTTGCCAGGGACTCCAGCCGCAGACTCGGCTCCCTTGGTTGTCCCCTCTGGGTCCAGGGAGTGGGCCAAGGAAGGGGCCAGGCTGCTCAGAGGGTATGAGGGCACAGTGACAGACACATGCTTGGGGCTGCAGCCAGATGCCACCGTGCACAGGGCTCTGAGGAAGAATGAGGTCATTCTGAGAAAGAGAGTGGGTGGACAACGGAGCCCAGCGCTTCCCCGCCTGCCTCAGGCTTTGGGGGTGACTTCATTTGTTCTGAGGATACACGGGACTGGAGGGCCAGCTGCCTTGAAGAGCCAGCCCCTGATTCTACTCAGGACAGTCACTGAGGATGGCAAGTCAGCTATGGGTCCCTCTAAGGAGGTTGCTAGGGAAGCAATAGGCAGAGACAGGTGTGGCTTTGTAGGCGTGCACCCCGGGCACTTGCAGGGAATCCTGGACTTGGGAGGGTCCCACACTTGGTTCAGTGCTCTGCTGTCACCCTATGGAAGCTCTTACTAGTTTCTTGAACAAGGGGCCTCACATTTTCCTTTTGCACTGGGCCCCATCAATGTTGCGGCCAGTCCTTGCTGGAGGCCATAAGCAGACCCGGGAAAGTCCGAATCATGGTCCTCAGCCCTGGCTGCACATAGAAAGCACCAGATGCTTTTTAAGAACTACAGGCAGCCAGTCCTCCCCAGAATGGGCATGGCACGGGCATCAGCATTGGATTCACTGGGTGGTTTTCATGCACAGCCAGGCGACCCAGAAGGCAGACCGGGAGGACAGCTCACCCAGGCCCGCAGCCCCTAGGAAGTCCCAGCTGAGACGTGAGCACCTCCTCTCATGGAGGGTCTCTGCAGCCCTGCAGCATCACCACACGATGAAAGCCTCACCCTTTCCATCTCCCTGGACACCACACATACCTGAAGGCAGAGACTGGGTCTCGTTAATCTTTGCACCGACCACAGCTGGTGCTCAAACACCTCTTCCCCTGAAATCCTTTGAACTAAGAATCCACATGCCATCTCCACTGTGATCACTGCCTCTTGAAACCTTGGGGCTAAGACACCACAGACTCCCCGGTGCATGCTGCTCCTGCCTCCAGAGTACAGGGCAATAAAGGAGGCCTCGGGCTTCTGGCTGGATTTCTCCATTCTCCCTGGGATCCAGCTACAACTCTGGAATTCCATCTGCATCACGGTCCCTTCAAAGACTAACTCCTTAGCAGATATTTTAGTTATCCTACTATTTTTCGTAAAAATTGTCATTTATTCTTGAAATCTCCATTATTTTCACAATGCATGAGGCATGCTGCCCTTTGCTTGGGTGTGTTCTGGGAAGTTCTATGTTTATTTCTGTGGAAGTCACAGAGAAGGAGCCTACATCCCTGACAATGTGGTGAGGCAGGTGACAAGAAAGCCCTTGACATTCCACCAGTGCTTAGAGAATTTGATGGTGGTAGAGGGTACCACCTTTTTTTTAATGTTATAGCCGATTTGATTGGAATATTCTAGAAAAGTAGAAAACCCTTTCTAGAATACTCTAGAACACCATTTTGGTCTTGAGACCTCTATACTCTTTAAAAATTGATAAGCCCAAAGTACTTTGTATGGGCTCTATCTATATTTACTGTGACAGATACTTAAGATGTTCACATATTCATTCATTAAAATAATAAACCTATATAATGCATTTCTTATGACAGATAACTGTATTTTCCAAAACAGAAATCAGTGAGAAGCATGGTGTTGTTTTATTGTTCGAATCCCTTTCACGTCTGAATTTCCCTATCTGCTGCTGTAGCCAGTCTGTTGAATATCACCTGTCATGTAGTCTCTGGGAAACCCCACTGTACACTTGCGTGTGTGAGCAAGAGGGGGAGCGAAAACGATGAAGAGCGGCTTAGCGCTGTTCCAAGATGGCACCCGATCGGGGGCGGGCATTCACGGAGCAACACCGCCTTGACCTGATGGACTCTCTGAAATGACTGACGGGGTCTCCGGATATAGGCACCACTGCCCAGAATGTCTGATTGCTCTGGCATGTGATTCGGCAGCCAGGGAGAAGTGGGCAGACCCAGGCCTGTGGTCCCAGGGGCCCCCTGACAACCGCTTAACTCGGAGCAAGTGCTTTCCCCACTCTGAGCCTTAGCTTCCTCGTCTGTGAATGATGCCTTGCCCTCCATCAGCGGATCTCAACCCAGGCTGCACGGTAGGGCCGCCTGGAGAGCAGCAAGAACATAGGACAGACAGGCCCCACTCCAGAACCATGACACCAGGAGGTCTGCCACATGTTCCCACATGGCAGGGGAAAGCACACAGGAGCCGGCCTCCTGGAGCGCCCAGACGTCAAAGCTGGAATGATTTGAGCAACAGAGAAACCGATAGAAATGGGTGATAACCCACAGAGTCAAGGTTTGCTCCCAAGTTCATCCTGGTATAAATAAATAATTGAATATGCACATAAATAGGAGAGCAGGCCTCGCTCCCTTAGGGTGGCACTCCAGTGAGTAAATGTGGAAGAAATGATGGGAAGAGCAAATCACCATCCAGCAAACACCACAGCCCCTAAGCAGGTGAGGATCACTGATGGATACTAAATGCACTGAGTAAAACATATGTGATGAGAAATGGAAAATCCATAGAGCCTCACAGTCTCTCCCCATAAGACAGTAATTACAGGGGGAAAAATACTGACTTTGTAGCAGAGAAGTCCAGAAAACCTCACCTTAGCCAGGTGGTCTAGGGTACTATAAGACATACTGACATCATGCGCCCCCTGAGAAGGGCAGCGCGTCGTTTTTGCCACAAATGCACCACCTTAATCTAATCATGAGCAAACTGGAGACCACCTCATGTTGAGAGACATTTTACAAACTAACCGGCCAGTGTCAAGGTCATGAGAGGCAAGACTGAAAGCGGCTGCAGGTTGGGGAACTGGAGACAACTAAACACAAGGTGGGATCATGGATTGGATCCCAGCCAATTCTGAATATGTGCCGTGAATCCATTAACATCCTCGCAGCCATGTTCAGTTCCTAGGTTCAATGCCTGTGCCCTGGTCATGTGAGATGGTAAGCTGGGGCGGCGGGGGGGGGGGGGGGGGGGGTGGTTAGCTGGAGGAGGCCTGGATCCTTCTCATGGTTCCTTCTGCCGAGACAGCTCTTTCCCCTGATAGCCACATGGCCTGTCCATTCATGCCCTTCTGGTCTTGACGCAGACAGGCCGAGGCTCGAGATGTCGTCAGATTTGCACCGTGGGAGAGTGCCATTCAACCAAGCCATGAGCGCCCCATCCACTTTTCAGGAAACATCCCCACAATCTTCCTACTGAGACAGGGAAGGAAAATATCAAGGGTGGGAGAGGCTGGGCCAGGGCGTCATCTTTCTTGACTGGATAAAAAGAAGGTCAAGGGTTAGTAGTCTTGAGTGCGGCCTGCAAATGTCCAAACGGGGTGTTATCAGGCGGAACAGAGGGCAGCTTCTGCTCATCACTCCTCCTGCTCAGGGCCCAGGGCCAGAAGCAGGCCCCGTCAGTGACTGAGGCCAACAGCACCCTTCCCCTGCCACCAGCAGGGGTCAGAAGTTCCCAGGCTCCAAGCGCTCAGAGGGCACGGTGTACTGTGCACCCCAAACTGTCCTGTGAGAGATGCATGACCACTGAAGGGATGGGAGGGGACCGGAACCTGTCAAAGAATTCTACAGAAACTGCAGAAAACCCATCGCCCCTTCTCACCCATTCTTTGCTGTGATTCTCATGGCGTTCCTTGGTGGGGCAAAGCCAGACCATGGGATTACCTCCATCTCCCAGATGTGGGACCTAACCTGGCCTTAAGTATTTTGCTTAAGACCACACAGGTGGGAAGTGGTCCCAGGTCCACTTTTTCTAGGGAACTGCTAAGTCTCTGTGCTGTCGTATCTCTTGCCAAGACCTGTTGTTGCCGCCTGTGAGGAAGTTCCTGTGTTAAATGGCGCTGTACTTGGAATGTGGAGATTGCGTTTTGGTCCCGGCTCAGCCCTTCAGGAGCTGAGTCATTCTGGGCATGGCCCTTCATCCCGCTGGGGCTCATGTTGTCATAATGGGGATTAAGTCTGAGAAAGTGCTTTGCAAACTGCAAACTATGACGCCCGCTACTTATTAGTGTGTGTGTGTGGACAGCAGCAAGGGTTCACACTTCATGGCTTGCTAGGATGAGCGTAGGCCCCGGGACCAGTAACAGTGACATTTATGGAGTGCTTGCTGCGTACTTGCTGTCCGCAGTGTAACTCCACAAGATGGTGTTTGGGTTTCCAGTGCTGTGTAACAAACCTCCCCAGCCCTAGACACAACATGCACAGGCTCTCATGGTTCCGGAGGCTGCCGAGGCGTTTCTTCTGCCTCACGTGCTGTTCACTGGGGCGTGGTCACAGGGCTGGCAGGTGGTGCTGGCCGCCGGCTGGGAGCCCAGTGGGGCTGTCGGTCAGGATCTTGCCTCTCCGGCACGTGGGCCTCTCGGCATGCCTGCCTGAGCTCCCTCCCGGCCTGGCGGTTGGGCCCTACGGAGAACTGTTCCAAGGGGATGAGCTCCGATGTGCAGGAGCTCAGCCGACCTCCATGTGCAACGCCCTGTGGCAGCGCCTTTGGACAGAGCTCCTCACAGAGCCACCCCCGAGTCAGCATGGAAGGGGATTTCACCAGGGGAGGAGCCCGGCTCACCGAATAACGGTCTACTCTAGCCCCAGTTACCACTGCCGCGCTGACTTTCCAGTCTAGGTACCATTTCCAGGGAGGAAAGGAGTTGAGAGGGGCCAAGTGACTTGGCCAAGATCCCTGACTTACTCACTGAGGCTGGAAGGCTTGGCAGATCTGGCTCCAGGGCCCCGCTTTACCCCCTCATATCTGGACTGGTGGGGTGTGAATAGTGCGCTACCTGCAAGCTTCCGTTCTGCGGCTGCATCCCCTTCCCTCACCCCCCACCCCACACCCTCTCTCCGGTTGGCTGTGAAATGCTCCCGCTGGAACCACTTTCTCTCCCCCTTCACAGGGAGCTCAGCTGCCCTCCCCTCACCAGCATCCTCCTCAGCTTCCTTCCTGCTCCCCTCTTGCTCCTCGAACAGTAAGGCCATCCTGCTTGGGGCTGACTCGAGATGTTCCCAGAAGCCCCACGTGGCAGCAGGGGTTCAGGGTCAGCCAAGAGGCAGTCTTGCAGCAACCAGGCCATGCAGAGGCCAGACTGCAGCCCAGGCGGGGTCATGGCCTGCCAGGGGGCCCGAGGAATGACGAGGAGCTGTTCCCCAGATCTTGCAGCCCAGGCCCTAAAGCCCAGGAGGCGGCAGGGGGGCATGGCCCTCCAGGCGGCAGCCAGGACCAGGGGCAGCGTTGCCTCTCCCTAACCCTGGCCAATTCACTTTCCGGCTCTAGCACTCAAACGCTCACTGTATTGTGACAGAGATTGGGCTGGATGAGCCTCTCTAAGAACTTCTAGGTGCTGGGAGGAGTGAGTGGGAGTTTGGTCAAACCTAGTCAGAGAATAGCGGAGAACTGGACATCCCCAAGGTCAGGTCCCTTTGCTCAGAAGGAAGGGGATGGAAAAGATTGAGGAGCTCCTGCAAAAGGAAATCAGCAAAATAAAAAGGCAACCTCCCAAATGGGAGAAAATAAACTATCTATCTGACAAGGGGTTAATAAGCAAAATACACAAGGAACTCATTCAACACAAACCGCAAAACCGAACAAACCCCCCACCAATCTGACTAAAAATGGGCAGAGGACCTGAATAGACATTTTTTCCACAGAACACACACAGATGGCTCACAGGTAATGAGAAGATGCTTGATCTCACTCCTCATCAGGGAAATGCAAATCAAAACCACAGTGAGATATCACCTCACACCTGTCAGAACAGCTGTCACCAAGAAGACAAGAGCTGACAAGTATTGGTGAGGAGGTGGAGGAAAGGGACCCCTTGCTGGGCGTGTAAGTTGGTGCAGCCACCGTGTAAAACAGTACGGGGGAGAATCTTCAAAAAATTTAAAATAGAATTGCCATTTGAATTTGCATTCTCACTTTTAGATATATATCCAAAGGAAATAAAAACACCACCTCGAATAGATATCCACACTCCCACATAGATGGATAGTTTCTACTCTTCACGGCAGCATTATTCACAATAGCCAAGAGGTGAGAGCAACCCAAGTGTCCATCAATGGATGAATGGATACAGGACATGTGGTATATCTACAGTGGAATTTACCCAGCCATCAGAAAGAAGGAAATCCTGCCATTTTCAACATGGAGGCAACTTAAGGCCATTATGCGAAGTGAAGTAAGTCAGACAGAGAAAGACAAATACAGTATGATCTCACTTATATGAAAATCTAAAAGCTGAACTCATCGAAATAGAGACTCGACTGGTGGTTGCCAGAGGCCGGGGCTGGGGGACATAGGGGGACGTTGGTTCAAAGGGTACAAACTCCCAGCTATAAGATAAATAACTTCGGGGATCTAATGTGCAGTGTGGTGACTATAAGGAAGAGCATTGCCTTATATACTTAGTAATTGTTAAGAGAGTAGATGGTAAATATACATCACACAAAATCGAGGAAGGAGAAGGGGGAAGAAGGTAAGCACTGAGGCGGCTTTGTGGTCCCCCCGGGGCTGCCCCGAAGGGATGGAGGTGTTAACTCACCTACTGTGGCAATCGTTCCGTGATATATACATGTGTCTGATCATTATGTTGTACACCTTAAACTTACATGTTTTGTATGTTAATCATATTCCAATAGAGCCAGAAGAAAAGAAAAGAAGGAAGGGGCAGACGTGGATCCAGTCAGCAGCTCAGGTGTGCGTGCTCACTCCCCCCTTCCACCTGCATTTGTATAGTCTACTCTGGGCTGGGGGACGGGGGAGCAGGGGCAGCAGCTCTGCAGCGTGAAACTGAGGTGTAGCGTAGTAGGAGGCAAGGGGGGGTAAGGCCACTTCACACAGGATTTGCAGGCCACCGCATAGGCTGCCCATGGTATATCGTATGTGCATCGGAGAGTTGGCATGGCGAGTAACATGGTCTGGCTTTTTTTTTTTTTAAGATTTTATTTATTTATTTGACAGAGAGAGACACAGCGAGAGAGGCAACACAGGCAGGGGGAGTGGGAGAGGGAGAAGCAGGCCTCCAGGCGAGCCCGGAGCCCGATGCGGGGCTCGATCCCAGGACCTTGGGACCATGACCTGAGCCGAAAGCAGACGCTTAACAACCGAGCCACCCAGGCACCTCTGGCTTATGTTTTAAATAGAGAGCTCATATTAGCCCTCTATGAAGGATGGGTTCTAGGGGTTAAGAGTAGAACTAGGGTGAGCAGCTTATCAATTCAGGGGAGGCCACTGGGCTAAGGCATCTCTTTTCCATATAAAAAGGAGCACCAGCATCCCACATCCCCCCATCCCCTGCCAAACGTGCTCTGAGCTCTCACCCTTAGATAGTCTGTGGCCTGGTGACTTCACCCATTCTCCCAGCCACCCAGATAACTCCCTGCTATGTGGCAAACATCAGCTTTGTGCAGACCCAGGCAAAGGCAGAGCCCCTGCCTTCACACCCACAGCTGTCCTCCACCTCATCCATTGCTGGTAGATACCCTGGGGGTGACACACCGTAGCCAGCATGTCGGAAACTCTGGGCAGGCTTGGAGCATTACAGGGGAGGATGTATTCCATATTGGCCAAACTTCCCATTATAGAGCAAAGCCTGCAGGACAGCCCTGGGGGGACCACAAAGCCACCTCAGTGCTTACCTTCTTCCCCCTTCTCCTTCCTCAAGCCACTAAAGATACAAAGTGAAGCTTCCCAGGAGAGGTCCAGACTTCTTCAGCTTGGCCTTGAAGTTCTGGGCCATGCCGTGTTTCCTGCCCCCTGTGCGCCTCCAAAGAGTTCCGATTCATTCCTCTGACAAGCATCAGCACAAACGCACCCTTCCATGACAAGCAGCATAGCTAACATGCGTTGAGAATTTAGAATCTGATGAACCATGCCTCTATTTCTCATTTAATCTTTCCAACAATCTGAATTTGGGAAGTGTTAATTTCCCTATTCTGTTGAGACAAGAAATCAAAGCTCAGAGGAACATCATTTGCTGAAGGCAATTGTGCAGCCTGGTGCTGTGTCAGGTGAATTCCGTTCCCTGTACGGCTCTAGCTTAGAGGAGCCAGAGAGAGTTGACCAGAAGAGCAACCTGTGTGAGATTGGGAAGGCAGAAGGGGGGCAGTGGCCACTGATCTCTGAAGGCTGTCATGATGGCTGTGGTGTTGGACCGATGCAAAGCTATCTAGCAGGTCCCAGCTTGTTCTCATTCTCCTCGGCTTCCTATCAGGCTTGTCACTCTGGCTTCGGATCGTCCTGACCAAGAGAGGCCCCACCCTCTCAACCAGAGGTGGCAGCTAGACAGAGGAGGCAGTTTTCAACAGACCTCTGCATATGTCGGCATCCAGCGTAGGGGCTGGGTGTGTGGGGCGGCGCGGGTTTCCTGGGAAGTCCTGGCTGGCCCCTCAGGCAGACGGGGTAGTTATTCTGATCTCTGACTGCCTTCCAGACCTCCGTCTCACCAGTTCGTGTTCGTTTCAGGCCCAATCCCTATAATAAGTCCCTTTGTCCTCTAATCATTTTAGTGGCTCTGCTGCCCCACCTGAACCCTGACTGATAACAGCCTTCTAACCGGTAAGGGCTGGAGAAGGGGTTCAACCGCAGGCCCCTTGAACATGGATTCTGAGCTCCTAACCATTCAGCTAGACCACTGTTCTGGGTGCTGGGCATACGAATATGACCAAGACCCCAGCTCCTGTCCTCACGGGGTTTACAATCTCATAGATGATAGAGACACAATGTCTCACTTATCCATGGCCCATGACAAACCACCCCAGACTCAGTGGGTGTGAACAATTGTTTTATTATCTCTCATGATTGTGTGGATTGCCTGGGCTCAGCCCCGTCCCTCTTTTGCTCCAACATGATGTTGGCTGGGTCTTTGGTCCTCTGGGGGCCAGACTGGGGAAGTCCGAGATACTCGCTCGCATGGCTGGCAGCAGAGAATGGGACAGGGACGGTCAACTAGAGGGCCCACTTGTGGCCTGCTCCACAGTTTGGGCTTCTTGAGGCATGGTGGCTGGATTCCAAGAAGCGCCCCCACAGAAAAGGTGCCAAGAGGGAAGGAGGAGAAGGTGCCCATCCTGGAATGGGTCTTTTCCTCAAGGTGGCCACAGGCCTAGCCACAATTCAAGGAGAGAGGACATAGGCCCTAGTTCTTGGTGGGGGCAAGGGAAAGTGTGTGCAGGAAGAGGCAGGATTGTTTGTGGCCATCTTTGGAGCCCGGCTGACACACACACTGATCAGTGCATGGTAAGGGTTTTTGGAGAGGGTGGGCACAGACCCCCGAGGGGCCACAGAGGAGGCGGTCACTGCTCATGCCTTCTGGAGGCAGAAGATGTGGTGACAGATTCCAGTTGGGTCTTGAAAGGTGAGGAGGCGTTTTCCGGGTGGAGGAGTGTTGGGGAGGAGGTGGAGTTGAAGGGGTAGAGACAGGATTCAGGGAGAGGAAAGAATAAGCCTGCGAAGACACGAATATCACTTGAAAGGCCTTCTGGGAGGCTCAGAGACCTCAGAGGAGTTAAGGTGCCTCGCTAACCACTGCCACAGGGGAAATGCAAGGGTGCACACTGTGATCATTATATTTTAGGTTGTGGCATGGGATCACCTCTGGAAGAAACTTTGGTTTCATAATGACCCAAAGCCCTGGGGCCTTCAGCCCTGCCTCCGTAGCAGAGGAGAAAGCCCCTGTGCTGAAGCCCAGACCTCTGGGGGCCCAGTGCAAAAGCCCCCGGAGTAACAGGGCAACAAACTCCCCAAAGCCAGGGTGGAAGAGAGGCTAGAAGATGGAAGCCAGGCTCCCAAAGGGATGTGCCAACTGGGCTCACGTGGATTCCCAAGAGTCATGGCCCGGGCACATCCATCCTGCTTCCCCCAGGTTAGACTGGCGTGAACTGGGGACCCCAGGTTCTGGCATCATCCTCCAGGAAGGGACAAGGCACAGAGCCAGAAGACAGTAGCCAATGTCTCCTTGGAGTTGGAGGACTTCCAGAAACCCAGGAAGAATCAGTTAGGCCTCAATGGCAGGAAGGCATCCATTGCATCAAGCCGTAGAGACGATTCCTAACCCAGCCACTCTGAGCTCAGCATGCCTTGGTAGGGAGGCTGGCAGCGTATACTCAGCATTTCCTGCTGGTACCTTCTGAGCTCGAGAAGGTAGGGCCTTAGTGACAAGAAGATGAAGGATGAGGGGGAAGATGGTTAAGGTGCACAAAAAATCATGAAAGGTATGGTTGGATAGGGTGGATGTGAACTTGCTCACCAGTAGAGCCTGGAAAGTAGGAGGGAGAGAAAATAAAAGGCTCTTTTCCATGTCTGGGAAATAAAATTATGGAGCCCATTATACCATCTGGTCAACGAGGCTCCAACTCTGAGTGCTCCCAGAAAGAGAATGTTGGCTTTTTATGAAAAGAAATGAGGAACAACTCCTTTTATTTGAGGCCCCACGGTGTTTGACAATCATCCTTTGGTATCCTTCCAAAGAAAGGTCCAGCCCAGGCCTGCGGTTCTTTTAATCTATGGTCCTGGTTTAATGGAATTGTAGTACAGCTCCAGATCTGAAAAAGGGCACCTGGCAAAGAATACGAAATGGCAAGAAGGCGGAGAGGTGTGGCTGATGATGTCCATGACTCCTTTGGCTCATGCAATGGTCATGGGCGGCATGCTGACCCTCCCAGAATCTTGGTCATTCACAGCTCTATGTGGGGCACAGACCTTAATGTTACTCACCTCCCTGAAGGTAGGAGGGATTGTTCTGAAAAACACCTGGCTTCCCTCTGATGTGAACGCTCCATGCAGTTAATCACTCCCACTGAGAGCTTGCGCTAAAGTATGCAGTTGATAACAAAAGCAGCTAATCAAGATCTAGAATATTGTTAGCTTGAAGTAAGAAATCTGCATAGAATATCGTCTTCCTCTGACCTGATAGTTGTTGTGCTGGGTGAGTGAGTTCAGGACACGTGAGGCTCTTCTTTGGGTAGAGCTTTTATTAGCCTGGCTGGGAGACATTAAGTCAAGGAACACAAATGCTGTTTGAATCATGAAGCTACTCCTCCTTAGACATGTGGCCTTGGGTCAGAGTCACACCTGATCTGCCAACCTGCCTGAGGACTCTGGCATGTGGTGAGGGCTGGGAATTGGAGGGAGAGCAAATTTGCATAAACCTCCTAGGCCTTATGGGAACTCATGGTAAGGAGTCTTTGAAGCAGTAATCAAGCCCTCTAATGTCATGATTAGGAATCCCCACCTACCCCCAACAGAAGTTAGCCCCTCAACATCTGGGGAAAGAGTACTTCAGAAAAGACAAGGAACTTACCATGAAGGTGTGAGGGTGTGGGGAGTGGGGCATAGCTAAAGACAAGTGTCTCCCCTTGTTCAAGGTAATGACTCCTAACTACCAATAAGAAATTGATTAAGTCCTTATTGTGTAACTAAAGCCTTGACCTTGAAACAATCCAGGCAGATGCACAGTTCCCATATAGGAAGGGTATGACTCTGTGAAGTTACAGAGGCTCTAACTATGGAGACCAGGGGATTATTTGCTTGGAGGGAAAACCTTCCTCTTAAAGCAGAAAGAACCGGCAATGTTGGGGCCAAAGTCGTGGAAGCGGAGCCTGGCAGCTGAGCATCTCCTTAAGGAGAAAGCTGCAGGGCCTTGCCTTGATCTCAGTGCCCTGGTCTCAAGGGACTGATAGTGTTGGAGTCCTAGAGCAGATATTCCTGGTGGGACTGGAGTCCTTCGTTTGCCCATGACTGGGTTGTGATTTCATGGTAACAATGAAACGGCCTCTTGGCCCGAAAGAAGGAGACCCCCATTTTCATCAACCAACTCTACTGACCACAAGCTCCTGTGACTATTCAGGGAACCCCACAAAGCAGGACTCCTCCCAGTTCCCAAAGAGACAAAGCCACTGGCCAGGTGGGCTTGAAAAGGCAGACTTCTCAGGGCCTTTTTCATGTGCTCAACCTCTGTTCCCATCCTACCCCCTGCCATTGGGCACCCTGCTTGCTGGCACCCCTGCCCAGCACCTGCACATGAGGCTCCAACTCTGTGTCTGCCGTCCTTGTAGATACTCTCCTCCCCACCCTGAGTTCTCTTAGGGCCTGCAGCACTTGCAGTGATGTGTCCGGTTTATCTCCCCTAAGGGATTGTAAGCACCTAGGATGAGGACCCTGGCTGGTACCTTGTCTCCTGCAGAGCTTAGTACTGGGCTTAGCATGCAGGAGCAACTTGAAAAGAGCCTGTTGAGTGAAAGATCTGAATACTACTTGGAATAAGAGCGTTTGCTAGTGGGCCCTGGTCCCTTTCTCTCCTTGGTAGCTCCTTGGCCTATGAATAACACCACCAATAAGAAACAGTGGCCCCAGGGGCACCTGGGTGGCTCAGTTGGTTAAGCGGCTGCCTTCAGCTCAGGTCATGATCTCAGGGTCCTGGGATCGAGCCCCACATCGGGCTCCCTGCTCAGCGGGAAGCCTGCTTCTCCCTCTGACCCTCTCCCTGCTTGTGTTCCCTCTCTCACTGTCTCTCTCTCTCTCTCTCTCTGTCAATTAAATAAACAAATAAATAAAATCTTAAAAAAAAAAAAGCAAAGAAGCTCTCTTCCATAGGAGGCCTACACGCCGCCGCTGGGGCCGCCGCCGTGTCTCTAGTGATCCCTGAGAAGTTCCAGCACATTTTGCGAGTACTCAACACCAATATCGATGGGCGGCGGAAAATAGCCTTTGCCATCACTGCAATTAAGGGTGTGGGGTGAAGATATGCTCATGTAGTGTTGAGGAAAGCAGACATCGATCTCACCAAAAGGGCCGGAGAGCTCACTGACGATGAGGTGGAACGTGTGATCACCATTATGCGGAATCCTTGCCAGTATAAGATCCCAGACTGGTTTTTGAACAGACAAAAGGACGTGAAGGATGGAAAGTACAGCCAGGTCCTGGCCAATGGTCTGGACAACAAACTTCGTGAAGACCTGGAGAGACTGAAGAAAATTAGGGCCCACAGAGGGCTGCGCCACTTCTGGGGACTTCGTGTCCGAGGCCAGCACACCAAGACCACAGGGCGCCGTGGCCGCACCATGGGTGTGTCCAAGAAGAAATAAATCTGTAGGCCTTGTCTGTTAATAAAATAGTTTATACACCTAAAAAAAGAAAAAAGGAAAGAAAAGAAAAGAAAAAAGAAACAGTGGCCCCCAGTGCCCATCAAGCCTTTCACTTGGTCCCCACACCATCTTTTCTCTAATGTCAATGTGAACCAAACCCAGGGGCAAAAGGGACCCCTGCAGGGGAGCTGATGGGGGGGGGGTGGGACGTCTCTGTGTCCTTCTAGATGCCAGTGTCTCAAAGACCAAGGCCTGTGTGAATGGCGAGGACTCAGGGCCCGGCAGCGGCACACAACAGCGGAGAGCGTGGCACCTGGTCTGTGCACAAAGAAACAAAGCTGCTGCTTCTTGAGGGCTCTCTGGTTCCCCGAAGGGAGACTGCTGAAAGCCCTGCTGCAAACTTCAGGGGACCTCTCAGACCCACATCTGGAGGCCATTTCACATCCAGCTCACACCTCCTGGTAAACCAGCCCACATTTTATTGTGTTCCACATCCTCCCTTGGCTGCTCGGGCCCACGTTCTCCGCTCCTCCTCAGGGTCAGAATGAGAAGTAGGCTCTTTGACTTGCAGGGACTCATGTGCTCTCCCTGTTCCTCTGCACCTGCTCCCTCCTGGGCCACAGCAAGCAGTTGTAAACAGCCCGAAGGGGACCGGGACTTCCGGTGCAGGAGGAGGGGTGGGGAGCAGGAGCAAACACTCTGGCGAGGCCCGTTTTCATAAGATGTTTTTCGCCATAAACTCGGGGGATGGCAAAGCAAGGTGTGTGCAGGTTACTAATGACAAGGCCTCCACGCTCAAGCTCAAGGCTGGGGCTAAGGCCGCGAGGCCTCAGAGAAACTGGGTGTGTGCCCAGGACGTTGTGCCAAGGAAGGAGACCCTGGGTGTGCAATGGGTTTAGGACACCGAATCCCCAAATGCCCAGACCCACATTATGTTGTCCGTCACTTCTAATTGTCACAGTTCCTGAAACGTCTCTCTGCGCCTGACGCGTACTGGTTCTGTGACTGGGACCATGTCTATATCGGAAAATTGTGAATCTGGTGGACGATGGATCTACACACAGCTGGTAACACAGGTAACACTTGTCTTATGCAAGGACGGAGCTATAACACGCAGGGGAGACACCAAAGCAGAGAGGGACAGAGTCATCAGACTCTGCTAAGGGGTGGCAACAAGCTGGCCTTCCTAGGTGGAGAGGTTTAGGATGGACAGCAAAGGGGAAGCAGACGACAACGTGAGGAACAGCGTTGGTGTGACGGGCAAGGCGCGTCTTGGAGCACGGTATGGTTGTGCCATGAGCAGGGAGGACAGCCGCCATGGGAGATGGTTCTGGACGAGTAGGTGGGACCAAGACAGAGGAAGGTCTGAAGTACAGGAATAGGCAAATCATTAAGAGTGTTTCAAATGTTATTTAGGTACCAACTTTGATAAATCCAGGGATTTCATGAGCAAATCTGGGTTCTCATGAAAGCCTGGAAGGTCTGGTATCTTGAAACTTTGGCTCTCTTGTGGCCACGTTTACCTATGACTGGGTGGTGGCTGCCCCTCACCAGGACAAGTATTCTCCTGTCTGCCCCAGTCCTCACCACTCCCTACCGTGTGGCCCTTTGTCCGCTTCCCTCCCGTGTGACCTGCCTGCCAGTGGAGGGTGGGGGATTGCCACCGAATGTGTTCAGGAAAGTATGTTGAGGCCAGCAAAGAGAAGTCTGTAGCCTGGAGTCAGTGAGGGGGCTCCTGAAAGAGTCCATGGAGAGGGCAGGGCACGAACGAGGGCAGAAGCAGGAGAATGGGAGGAAGGGCTGACCGGGAGTGAGGGAGTGAGGAGGTACGTGCAGGACCCAGGATCCGGGACGGAAGGTGGAGTAAGGCAGGAGGCAGAGGAGAGGATGGTGAGCTCTGCTGGGGTGTCTGGAGTTTGAGGTGCTGGGGCAGGGGCAGCCCGGTGAAAACGCACGGCTGCACCAGCCTGGGCCTGGCGGGCCAGCAGAGCCGAGCCCCAGATGGGGGACTCTCGGCTGAAGGGCGTGGTCCAGGGAAGGTCCTGCAGCGGCAGGAGGTGGCCGGGAGCCAGGATCCCTCCCTTCTCTCCCGGCTAGATCAGCTCCGGGGCTGGAAAACTCATCACGACCTGCGTTCTGAGGACCCCTGCTGGGAGGGGACGGTCCCTCCATCAGCACCATGCGGAAAACGTGTCACTGGGAGGCCCAGGCAGAGCAATGCCCACTGCCCAGTTTTTTTGTTTTTTTGTTTTTTTCCCAGGCAGGGAGGGAGCAGTGGGCGGGAGCCAGGACAGGCTGTGCCTTTCTCTGCCTGAGTCACATGGAATAATTCTGTCTCTTGTCCCCTCTGCAGCACTCCTGGGGGACAGGGTGGGACAGGGGCATGAGTCATGTGAGTCCTGAGCAGCAGATGGCCAAGGGCAGTGAGTCACAGCTCTGCTTCTTAATCGGAAGCGTAGTAGAGCCCTGAAGAGAATGTGCCCGCGGCCAGGTCCGGGCGTCCAGCTCGCTGGTGACCGTCCCTTAAACAATGACAGCCGTGGCTGTCACCTGCGGGGCTTCTCAGTTCAGTCATCATGTGCATTTCCTCGTTGGGTCTTAGTTCCTAATCATGCCTTTATTTGCATGGTTATTTGGGGATTGTGTGCATTAGCGCCTGGACTCTGTGACAGCCAGGGGCTGGGCTGGTTTTGGGCACGCAGTATCCTTAGCATCTCGTCTGTTTGAAATGAATGAATGAATGAATGAATGAATGGCTCCATTTGGTGTTAACACTTAATAGAATGTGTCTCTCTGTGTGTAACCTGTTGATATAAGTGTACATGCTGTTTTATGTATGGAATATCTTTGGAAAAAGTGAGGACACATGCGACATTCATACAAGAGCTTGCTTCCTGGACACACGGGCTGGGGATAGGAACCTGGGGTGATAAGAAAATTCATTTTCACTTTATACTTTTATTTCTCTCCCTCCTCAGTGTCTCTCTCCCCATTTTGCTTTTACAAGGAGCGGGAGAAGAGTTTACAAAGCGGGTCATCTTAATCACATTATTCCAGCTTTCCCTTCCACGGAGTAACATATGGGGAACATGTTTGGTGTCTGTCTACACAGCCTTGATCCAGGCTCTCTTGGAGCCTGCTGTCTGTGGGGTGGACTCCACACTGGATTTGGGAATGCTGGTGGGACCCCTCACCCCTCACCTATTGGGTCCGGTTCTTGGGGGAGACCAAGGTCTGCCTGGCAGCCAGCTGGGACCTAACCCTCGAAGTGGGAGGCCGGAGGAAGTAGCAGGGTGAGGGCTGTGCCTGAGGGAGGACCCCAGGCAGAGGGAGGATGCAGTGAAGGCTGTCAGACGGGGTGCACTGTGACCTGTGGCGTCTTCTATTGCCAGCGTGCTGGCTGATCCTAGTGGACAGGACTGGGGCTGCCATAAAAAAGGGGGACCCTGCCTGGCTGGGTCTTTGGGTCCCCTGGGACAATAATGCATGATTTTATTTCACTGGCTCTACAAATCCAGAGCCACCCCTTCCTGCCAATCGTCCCTCCTGCAGAGGCTGGACAGCCTCTGGCCCAAGAGTTCCAAGTAGGAGGCAGGGGGCAGTGGATGTGTTAACAAAGCCCTGACTTGGGAGTCACAAGACTGCGGGACCGTTTTCGCTCTACCCGTTACTCACGCAATCCCTCCAAGCCAGAGCCGACTTCCATTTTACAAAGTTTTAAGACATATTTACTTAATAGTTATGCAAAGCAGTTTCACATGATTGTTTTAATATTCTCTTCTATATTTATTACCATCTTTCTTTTTTGCTTTTTTGTGCCTTCTTTTTAATTTTGCAATTAGGTTAGCTAATACTTATGTATTTCATTTGTTCTTTTCAAAACACCAACTTTTGGATTCATGGATGAGTTCTATGTTTCTCTGTCATCAAATTACTTTCAGGTTTTTAGATTTTCCTTTCTTCTGCTTTATCTTTTATTCTTTTTCTCTTTCTGAGTTGGCTCTTAATTCATCTATTTTAATTATTTTTAACTGGTATATCGATCAAACATTATTCATTTTCCCCAGAGATCTGCTCTATTTGTGACTCCATTGGATTTAATAAATGTGCTTTTTCATGGCTTTTATAGAAATTCCATTTGTATTTTCACCTTTAACCTCCGAGTAGTTTTAAAAGGAGTTTGTGAATTTCCAGATGAAAAGGATTTTTTTCCTGATATTGCTATAAATTCTTAGTTTTGTTACACTGGGATTAGAGAATATCACCTATTCTATATATTGATGTTTGTGGCTTTATGTAAGATTTTCATGAGTGTTCATACTTGCTTGGGTATCGGAAAAGAAGGTCTGTTCTCTATTATCAGGGTACGGAGTTTGCCCTATTATTTACCTAAGGTTGACTGTAACTGGATCTATTTCTTTTCATTGTTTTCTTAATCTGCCCAGGATTGAGATAAAAATATCCTCCTGTGTTGTTGTCAATTTCTCCTAGTCTCTGTGAGTTTTTCTGTATGAAATTTTCTGGTATGTGGACTAGCATATAAATATTCATA
The DNA here is from genome assembly GCF_009762305.2 of Zalophus californianus. NCBI lineage: Eukaryota > Metazoa > Chordata > Mammalia > Carnivora > Otariidae > Zalophus > Zalophus californianus. Next base: position 25,397,624 of record NC_045602.1, read on the forward strand.
ATTAATCTGAGTGAATTATAACCTTTAGCATTATGAACTGGCTTTCTTGACTTATTTGATGATTCGTTTGACCTTTGTTTTGGCTTTGTGACTCTTGATTTCTTCATATTGGCATGTGCCTGGCATAACATCACCCATTTTTTTGTTTTCAGCCTTCTGGAACCACTTTGTTTTAGGTGTGTCTTCTGTATGTGGCACCGAATTGGGTTTTGTTTTGTGCATCTATTTGAAAATATTTTTAAGAGGTGAATTTAGTGTGTTTGCTTTTATGGACATGACAATATAATTGCTCCAAGTTTTGTCATGCAATTTTATGTCACATTTCTCATTTTTTCTTTTCCATTTTATTTATCTATCTTCTGGTCTTTCACACACTGGCTTCCTTTTTTTTCTTGGCCTTGTTTTTTTTCTGTGTCATTCTTCTCACGTAAGAAAGGTGATTTGTTTCTCTAGTGTTTATCTTTATGATTAAAACTTTATATAACTTCCTTAGCTTTCTTTAGACAGAATATATTAATCTACTTCTATAAACAAGAACAAAACCATCAGGCTTCCTCTTCCTTCCCACCCTCCCTTTCCTCTGCCACACTGCATTGGTTAATAAGAGCATCTTCCTGGGGCACTTGGGTGGCTCAGTCGGTTAAGTGTCTTCCTTCGGCTCAGGTCATGATCACAGGGTCCTGGGATCGAGTCACGTGTCCGGCTCCTTGTTCAGCGAGGAGCCTGCTTCTCCCTCTGCCCACAGCTCCCTCCTGCTTATGCTCTCTCTCCCTCTGACAAATAAATAAAATAAAATCTTTAAAAAGAGCATCCCCCCCCCCCAGTTTTATTGAGAAATGACTGACACACGTCATTGGAGAAGGTGTACAGCATGATGGTTTAATTTACACATATTGTGAAATGATGCCACAATGGGTTTAGTTAATTAGCATCCATCATCTCATATAGATGCAATAGAAAGAAAAAATAAGTAAATAAAGTTCTCCTCATGATGAGAACTCTTAGGATTGAATCTCTTAACAGCTGTGGTGTCTAGTGCTCATCGGGTGCTATGTCTTAGCCCTGATGCTTCTTCGTCTTGTAACTGGAAGTGTGTTCCTTTGGGCCACCTTCCTCCAGTTTCCTCTTTTCCCAACCTCCACCTCCAGGAATCCCAAGTCTGGTCTTTTTTCTTTAATTAGGTTCCATATATAATAGTGACTGTATGGGATTTGTCTTTTTCTGTTTGACTTATTTTACTTCGTGTAATGCCTTCAAGGTCCATCCATGTTGTTGCAAATGGTAGGATGTCCTTGTTTTTTAAAGTCTGAATAATATTTCATTGTATTTCTTTTTTCTTTTTTTTGAAGATTTTATTTATTTATTTGAGAGCAAGCGAGAGAAGAGACAGCACGGGCAGGGGAAGGGGCAGAGGGAGAAGGAAAAGCAGACTCCCCGCTGAGCAGGAAGCCCATCTTGGGGCTCGATCCCAGGACCCTGGGATCACGACTTGAGCCGAAGACAGACTCTTCACCGACTGAGCCACCCAGGCGCCCCTCATTGTATTTATAAACCACAACTTCTTTATCCATTCATCCATCAGTGGACACCTAGGTTGTTCCACACGTCTTGGCTCTTGTAAATAATGCTGCTATGAACACGGGGGTGCAGATTTCTCTTTAAGTTGGTGTTTTGGTTTCCTTTGAGTATATCCCCAGGAGTGGAGTTTTAAAAGTATCTTTTTGAATTTATCTTTGCCACGTTCATTATGCACAGACTTCTACTGACCACAGGTGACAGAGGAGGCTATGAGCAAACTTACTCTTTCAGTCTTTTGAACCCTTCCCCTTTACTTAAAATAATCATATCAGCTGTATATTGGGTATGTATTACTTAAATTTTGATTTTTGACTCATATCTCCAGTTTTGTGAAATAGCGATTGCTCTAGGGTTTATCATAAATAGCTTTCAAGTAACACAGCATTACACATAGAGTGTAGAGGGTCACAGGATACTTTCTTTCCCCTTTCCCATCCTTGTGCTATTGTTCTCATGCATGTTACTTGTTGTGAAGATATTAAAAATGAGAACTGAAAGTCTTTTGTATTTACCCTTGTTTTCACCACTCCCAGGAATCTTCATTTATTTATTGAGATGTAAACTTCCATCTGATATCATATTTCTTCGATCTGTGAATCTTCCTTAAACGTTTTTTGTAGTGTAGATCTGCTGATAATGAACTTGCTCAAGTTTGCTTCAAAGAGTCTTTATTTTGCCTTAGTTTTCAAAAGATATTTTCACTGATATAAAATTATGAGTTGACAGTTTCTGTTCCCCACCCAGTACTTTATTATTTTTTTCTTTTTAGAGAGAGATGGGGGAGGAGCGGAGGGAGAGGAAGGGAGAGAATCTTAATCACGCTCTATGCCCAGCACAGAGTCTGATGTGGGACTCCATCTCACAACCCTGAGATCATGACCGGAGCTGAAACCAAGAGCCGGAGGCTCAATTGACTGAGCCACTCAGGTGCCCACCCCCCGCCCGCCGACCCACTACTTTGAAGATGGTTTACCAGCCTCTGGTTTTGCAGAATTTATGAAGACAAGTTAGCTGTAATTTGAATCTTCCCCTCCTGTATGTGTTGTATGTCTCCCCTGTGTTTGCCTACACCATTTTCTCTTTATCTTTGGGTTTCAGCAGTTTGACTGATGGGCTTAGGTGTTTGTTGTTGTTGTTGTTGTTGTTCATTTTGTTTTGTTTTTAAATTTAGCCATTTGTTCTCTGAGTTTCACAGAATTATGAACTATGGTTTGTTGCTTTTACCTAATTTAGGAAAATCCTTGGACATTATATATTCAAATACCTCTTCTGCCCCATTTTCTCTCTCTTCTGAAACACCGATTTTGAATCATTGATATTGACATTGCCCACAGCTGTTGGATGCTTTCCTCATTTGTTGTTTCCATTATTTTGCTAATTTGTGTTTCAGTTTGGATAATATCTATTGATTGAGCTATCTTTAAGTTCTTTAAGTTCACTGTTTCTTTCCTTTATCATATATAGTCCCATTATAAGCTACCAGAGGAATTCTTCATCTTTTTTTTAATATTTCTGTTGGACTCTATTTATAATTTATATCTTTCTCCTGGAATTCTCCATTTGTTCACATATGTTATCCACCTTTTCTACTAGATACTTTTCCACAAAATAATCATAATTACTTTAAAGCCTCTGATAGTCCCAACTTTAGTGTCATCTTAGAGTCTGCTTCTGTGAATTATTATTATTACCTCTTGATAATAGGCTGGTATCTTTTTCTGGCTTTTGTGTCTCATAATTATGTGTGTGTGCATTTATAATTTTTAAATGTATTTCAAACACTGTATCGAGTAACAGTAAAGACCAAGGTAAACAGAATTTATGACAGGAAGTAGGTGTCCCTCTTTTTCTGTCAGGCTGTTAGTGTGTGTGGGAGGGTGAACCAATTATAATCAGCAGTTGTGTTGAGTTTTAGTTTTGTAATTGTTATAGTTTACCTCATTGCTGCACAGACTTCAAATTCCTCCAGTGGTGGACCACCTGCTACCTTGCATTTAGTAGGATGTCTGTGTGCTATAAACTTGTTCTCAGTGTTCCTACAGCCAATATCTCAGGGGGTCCTGCATGCCTGAATCATAGAGGGAGACTCTCTACATTCTTCCCCAGCTATAGACGGTAATTCCTCAGTGCTGGGTGTGAGGCTCCTGTTGGGGCAGATGGCATTCCCAGGTTTCTGATCTTGCCTTTGTCCTTGGCAGACTGTGTGCCTTTGGCCCTCAGTATTGCTGCCTCTCACATTTGTGGAAACCAAACCCTGCCTGTACTTGTGGGACATCTTGGGCAGGGAAGGGCTTCCTGCGTCACCCACCCCTTGCCCCACCCCCACTGACAGCAGGGTCCTGGAACTCAGTGGTCTCTTGCCACTCACCAGCACTAGACAGGGGACAGACAGGTTTCCCACCCTTTCTCCAATGTCAAATGGTTTTGTTTCTATCTTCTTCCAAAGGTCATGGATTTTTTGCCTAGAATATTTAGTTACCTGCCCTTCCAGTGGCTTAAGGCTCTCTCCTTGTAAAAGAGTCCAGGATAAGAATGGGGTTTCGTGCCAGTCCTCTATGGCAGCAGCAGATTACCTGGGTTTCAAGCCTATTGCTACCAACATAAGGTCTTCTGCCTGCCCCCTAGTCTTTCTGAAAGCAGCCAGTGGAGGGTCATGGTAAAGAGCATGTGAGTACTTCAAGACTTAGCAATAGAAAGTATACAAGATTAAATACAGAATAAAGACTCTATTTTTCAATGGTGTTGGAATAATCAGATATCCATATGCAGAAAACAAACTCTAATCCATACCGTATCTGAAAATTAACTCAAAATAGATCATAGAACTAAACTAAAACCTAAAACTGTTGTGTTTCTAGAGGAAAACAGGAGGAAATCTTTGTAAATTTGGGTTTGGCAAAAATTTTTTTTTTTTTTTAAAGATTTTATTTATTTGACAGAGAGAGATAGCGAGAGCAGGAACACAAGCAGGGGGAGTGGGAGAGGGAGAAGCAGGCTTCCTGCGGAGCAGGGAGCCCCATGTGGGGCTCGATCCCAGGAACCTGGGATCATGACCTGAGCCGAAGGCAGACGCTTAACGACTGAGCCACCCAGGCGCCTTTGGCAAAAATTTTTAAAAATATGACACTAAAAACACGACCCATGAACAAAAGAATTGATACATTTGACTTCATCAAAATCAAATACTGTTAAGAGACTAAAAAGGCAAACCAAAGACTGGGAGAAAATATTTGCAAAGCATAGATCTGATAAAGGACTTGTATACAAAATATGAAAAGAACTCTCAAAACCAGTAATAAGAAAACAAACAACCTAATTTAAAAATGGGCTAGAGACTTGCACACTTCAACAAAGAAGACACATGGAGGGCAAATAAACACATGAAGACGTGTTCAACATCATAAGTCATTAGGTAAATGAAAATTAAAACTACATTAAAATGGAAATGAAAACCACTACACCAAGAAACTACTACACATCTATTCAAACGGCTGAAAAGAAAAAAAGACTGATCATATCAAGTTTTGGTGAAAATACGGAGAAACCGGGATACTCGTAGTAGGAATATAAGAGAGTATAACTACTTTGGAAAACAGTTCGACAGTTTCTTAGGATGTTAAACCTACAGTTACTATGTGATTCAACCATTTCACTTTCAGGTGCTTAGCAAGAGAAATTAAGACATATGTCCACAACAAAGACTTGTATACAAATATGTACAGTGGCTTTATTTGTAATAAATGCCCATCAACAAGTGAATGGATAAGGAAAGTATATCCACACGATGGACTACTACTCAGCAAGGAAAAGGAACAGATATGAGTGTATCTCAAAATAATTATGTGGAATGAAAGAAGCTAAACAATATCAAGTATACAATCTACATTTACAAAAAATTCTAGAAAGCACAAGCTAAATGTATAGTGATTAAAAAAACAGGTCAATGGGGAAATGTTCTTGGAGATAGGAATTAGGGAAGGCAGGAAGGAGGAATTACAAAGTAGAATGGGGAAACTTTGAAAGTTAACAAGGACTCTGCCTTTGGAAATCTTGACAAAGGTTGGCACTAATCTTGGGGGTAAGAGTAACCTGCCATGCACCCTCCTGCTCCCCCACAGTAGGGGAGGATCTACATCGGACAGGTGTTCCCAGAACACAGCCCAACACTCCTCTTGTTGCAGGACTCCAGCAGCAGAGTCAGGGATGGCTTGGGATCTGCAGCTCAGCGAGCATCAGCCCAGCCTCGGAACAGGCCAGCATCCTCCCCTTGACGCAGACACTCAAGGAACCAGGGAGTGTCTGACAATCCTCTCGCCAGGTTGCAGGAGAGGAAACTCTCACCATGAGGTTCCTCCGCCCACCCCCAGAGGCCCTGCCTCCCCTGTCCTCCCCCAGGCCTCTTCCTACACCTTCTGGAACCTCCGGCAGGTTGGGTGGGCAGAGCACTTGGTGTTTGGTGGGAGACAGTTCTATGTCCGAGTCTGAGGGAGGGGTTGGCACCACTGCAGGTGGATTTCTGACCTGAGAACATGGGATCCTTAGTGCCTTTTACCCTTGGCATTGGCCTTCGGCTGCAATTCTGGAACATGAAGACAAATCCCCCTGGGCATCCTGTTTCAGCAACCCATCTATGGCCGGCTCATCTCTGCGTGCTTGCCCCTGCACCTCCTGAACTGTTACCTTTAGTGTCAATAGTGGGGTCACATACGCAGTGGAAACGCCACCCCAGGCTTCAGAGCCTGGCTCTGTCACTTATTAGCCGGTAGATAATCATCTGCCCCCGTCCCCGCTAGGTTTGGTATGAGGACAAAATGAGTTAATATTTACAAAGAACTTAAAACAATGCCTGGCACGCAGTAAGTGGCTTCTGAAAGTCTGCTCTTATCATCACATTGAATAAGCCACCCCACCGCCCCGAACTGTGAAGGCGGCTCTCCCGCTCCATGGCTGGAATCTGAGCGTCAGCGGGGGTTGTCCAGAAGAAGCACGAGGCGCAAGCCCGGCGCACGGCGAGCGCTCAGTCAACATGAATTCCCTCCCGCTCCCCTCCACTGTGGTCATTTCCCACGGCCACCCCTCGCAGCCTTAGGGTTTGCTGAGGGGGGCCATGTCCCTGGAAGCCACGGTCGGTGCTAGGCAGGCCAGAGCTAGACAGGAAGCAGAAGGGGCAAGACCATCTTTGCTTGCCTGAGCCAACAAGAGAAAGGCTATTCCTGCTCCCTGGTGCCTTCCTTCATGGAGGCTGGGCCCTGCACGGGGAGGCTTGGGTTCTGGCCTCAGCTTGGCCTCTGAACCACTGTGCAGGACTGGGCAGGAGTCTGGGGCCTCTCTCGGCTGCTGCCTGTGATGAGAGGGGTGGGCCAGGTGAGGTGCACCGGGGGCTGATTCCAGGACCCATCCGGTGCTCATCCTCCTTCCTCTTCTCATTGAAGAGCTCTCTCGCATCAACCTTCCACCTTGATAGGTTTGTGCTACCAGATTTTGTCCTTCTCTGGTCCAGCCCAGCGTACTCATTCCCCCTGGATGCACTTCTCCGCTTGGCCTGGAGAATGGCGATGAAGTGACATCTCCATGGAAACCGGTGTGGATCCCACAGTTGCTTAGCGATGTGCTGCAGGATGATGTAAGCGGGGCTCCGCTCCTGTTTCCTGAGGGCTTGGAGTCCTTTGATGTGTCTGCTCCTGGAGCCCAGATGATTAGGAGGTTGCTTCCCTTGCTTCTGCCCTTCTTATGTAAAAGGCAGAAAGAGCTGGAGATTGAGCTGTGCTGGGAGGAATGCTTTTGTAAGGAGAGCAGTGTTGGGATTCAGAGGTAAGATGAGGAAGGTGACGCATTTCCCTGGAGACTCACAGGCGGGGGCGGGGGGGGGGGGAGGGGGCGGGGCTTGGACGCTGTGCCCCCGGGGGAGGGGGGCGGCTGCCGGCTGCCGGCCAGAGGCGAGTACTGGGTGTACTGGGTGCTTCCCCTGGGCGCTGAGGGCCTCAGACAGCTACCGCTTCCCCCAGAGCAGGACTGGTGTTTGGGGCCAGGAGAAGAGCACGAACAGAAGCCGACACACACCAGATCTCCAGATACTGACAATTATAAGCCCAGCCAGCAGATTGTGAAATAGAATATATTCGATCCTCTGACCTTGGCAAGGTGGAGGCGGAACAGTGGCTCTCCGAAGAGGCCCACGTTTGAATCCCAGAAACCGGGGAACAGGTTAGTTGCATCAGTGTTGCAGACAGAGTTAAGGTTGCTCACGAGCTGACTTTAGGACAGGGAGACTGTAGGATAGATGATCTGGTGGGCCCCGTGGGGTCACAGGGTCCTCAGAAGGGAAAGGCAGAGTGGTGCCGCGTGAGAAACACCCGACCGGCTGCTATTGGCTCTGGGGACGTCGGTGGCCCTTAGAAGCTGGAGAAGGCAAGGAAACAGATTCTCCCTGTGAGCCTCCAGAAAGGAACACAGCCCTGTCGACACCCAGTCAGACTCTGGCCTAGGATCTAAGACGATAAATCTGCGTCAGTTGCAGGCACTGAGTTGCGACCACGGGCTAGAGCCACAGGAAACCGGTACCACCGTCACGCCGTGTTGGCCTGTGGGGAGGGGCACAGCCAGAGGCTACCTGTCTCGCCCTGCTCACTGGCATGGCCCAGAGCCGGGCCTTCTCATGCGGTGCCTAAGCACAGAACCGGTCCTACCACTGAAGGAAGAAAAGTCATCTCCTCCCCTTTCCTTCCTTCTGTAACCCCTACAAAACAAAACAAAGGAAAAGCCCAAACAAACCCAACTAACTAAAACCTTCACCCTAAAGCCAAAGCCAGCTCTCCAATTAGCAGGAGAAAGGAATGCAGCTCTTTTGTGTTAGGAAAGATCCTGGGGCCTCCAGGATTGGCTTGCCCTCGCTCATTGGATGCTCCTAGCCCTGACCTTGTTGTGCCTCAGGGTTTTCACCTGCAAAATGGAATTCAGCCAGTGCAGGCCCAAGGCACCAGCACCTCCTCCCGAAAGCTCTCCCTGATCATGCTCATCTGCGGCATTTTTTGTAACCCTCTTGCACCCTTGTTTCCTTCTCTGTGTATGGCGACATACTATGCCTACTTAGTATACACTCATCCGTTCCATGACTGTTTCACGCCTCCAGTCCCCTAACAGGGGAAGCACAAAGCTAGCCACCTTGCAGGTCTCACCAAATCATTGTTGGTCCGTTGATTATCAGTTAAAGCATTCAGGGCTCAGGGCAGCCGGTCACATGTTCAAATCAAAGCCTAAAGTAACTTGCAAAGCTTAGGCTTACCGTCTCTGCGGAGTGCCGTGGCCTGTTGGCTCCTTGCTTTTCTAGCCTCCCAGACTCCTTCCCCGGGAACGCTGGATCACCTTTGTGTGGGCCCATCCCTGCGGTGCTCCCTTGGTGGATTCTTTCCTAAGTTGGGGAGAAATGAAAGCTGAGTGGCTCAGGGGATTTGCCCTGGAGCCGGCCTGGCCAGGTTCCTCTGCTGGCCTGGGTCTCAGGTCTACAAACAGGCTGTCTTCCCGTGGCCAAGCCCTGCCTCCAGCTCCTGGTCTAGGTGCCATCTGGGGGCTCTGGGTCTTGACAGCTGGCCCAAGTTCTGTTCCTTCTACAACTCACCCTGGCTGGGGCCTGGAGGGAGTACTGCTCTCGAGGCCCATGTCTCCTGCTCTCGGGATGCCTACTGACCTGCCTACCAGGACGCTGACTCACCCCCCGCCTGTGGCCACACTGCCCTGCCACAGCCTCCCTCCTGTCCTGTCTTCTCCGTATGCATCCTGGCTTCCCAACAGCATTGCCCTTAAGCTGCTGCCGGCTCTAGGTCTGCCCCTTGACCTCACCTTACCTAGTGCATGCATAGCCTTCACGTGCAGACCCCTCTTCCCTTGGCTCCTGCTCGTATCTCTTTCCATTCCTTAACTTACTCATTCACTTAGCCAGTGAGCCATTCAGCAAGTGGGTGCCGAAGGCCCGCTCAGTGGCAGGCAGCCCCCTGGGGGCTGGGCTCTGTGCTCCAAGCCCTCGCAGGACTGACCCCTGAGTCCTCACCCTCTGCCCCTCCCTGAGTCCCCACGTGGTGAAATGATCTTGACTGGTGGATCTGATTGTGGCCACCTGTAGAGCCCTTTGAACAAATACACTAACAACACAAGGCAGAATAGTAGATCAGATTACAATTCTAATCCTGGTAGAATTCTTTGGTAAAATAATAAACAAATTAGCCCTTAAAAGCTCCATTAATTAAATTTTTGATATTTAATTTTGTATGTACCATGAATTTTTCAAGAAGTCCTGGTTGAGACTTCTTTACATCCAGGAGTTGGAAGAGGAATTGTCCTTCGCCAGTTAAAGGTGAAGAAAAAGGCTAGCTCGGCAGGCCGGCCGACATAGCCATCACGGGCTCCGACGAGTGTGTCTGCTGAGGGTTTTAAGTGGGCATCACAGTGTGAAGGTCAGAGTCATCTTGCAGCAGACGGCGCGGCCGCATTGCTGTTCCTGCCCTCTAGAGTCAAACTAGAAATCTGGACATTAAACGCTTTTTGTAACAAAAGCACAGCACCAATTACACATTTAAAATAACATTTCCTATTTGTGATTGTATCCCACAGGGTATTTATAATGGCAACACTTGGCCCCAGCTCAATGTTTTTAATACTTGGCCATTCTGCATTTGGCCAAGATGAGGATGCGGGGCACCTCTAAAAGGATCTAATTGAGCCTTTTGTGTTTCTTTCCTTGACAGATATTTTACCCCAGTTAAAAATAGCTCTTCACACAAGAGCTGAGAACAGGCTTCTTCTCTGAGCACTTCCTCACGCTGGTTCTCAGCCTCCTCCTGAATCATCATCCCTGAGCCAGTTCACCGAGATCTCTTGGAGGGGCAAGCCAAGAAATCCCACGCTTCCTCTGGGGAAACAGTCGCGGGTGCCTGTTCCTTTGCTGTCCAGCCAGCCCAAATCAGGTCTATGAAGCCAGATGATGCTGCCCCGTCCAGAACCACCTCCTTGTCTTCCTCCAGCAAAGAGGAAGGACCACACCTCTTGTCCTGGGTGAAGGAAGCCAGCAGTGACTCCCGGGTCTTGATTTTACCATCACCTATCAGCAACTCAGAATAGTTCCTGAGTCTTCCGCTCCACTCCATACTCTAAGCAGAGTCTTGACCTGTCAGGAAATGGTTTTAGAGGTATGCCAAGGAGGCAGAGGAGGCAGCAGGGGTGGAAAAATCCAAACCTCTCTCCAAAATCATGGTGACAAGGCAAGCTATGTTTTCAAGTCCATCTGGATTTCAAACATTCGGTGCCACTTGCCTGATGAGTTCCTGGCATGCTTATAAGCCTTACCATGCCTCCATCTGGGAATCAGAAAAAGTCATGACGACCTGTAGAACCATCCAGCTGAGTGAGGGGACAGGTTCCTGAGCTGGCTGGAACTGTTCCTGCGGCATCACCCACGCTGAAGATAATGATGCCATGAAGAAAGTTCTCTCCGTTCTGGAAACCTAAAGGAACATGTGCACGTCCCCCCAGCCAGCTTTCAGCCACATACATACTCCTTGTCTTTGGTACAACTTCCGTGTTGGTACCTTTTAGAGAGCACTTTACGGTGTTCATCTGCCCGATGGGTGCCTGAGTTATAGATGATAAAAAATTTCTTTCCAGAATTGCAAGACTTTCTTTTTTCTTTGGGTTTACATTTAATCTTTTCCATGCAGTTTGCCTTTCTGGGAGAATGTTCTCAGGGATGAGTAACTTTGGTTTGCCCAGATGGTCTTCCTTTCAACTGCTTTCCATATTTTAATGATCCCTTATTCGTAGATATATATATATATATATATACATATATATTTTCAAAGTGATACATTTGATTTGGGGTTTTAGGCTGAAACCCAGGTTTTTACTACGAATTCCTGCCCATATGCTATTGTTTTATCTTACATATGAGCTGACTGGGTGAAGTGTGTCGGTTAGCTGAGACCATTTGGTTTCTCAAAGTAAGGTCTGTGCAACCCCTGTGTGCACAATCAGCGTGCTTTCTAAAAATGCAGACCTCTGGGTCTGGTTGCAAATACAATGAATGAAAATTCTGGTGGGGCAGGAGGAGGCCTTGCAATCTGCATTTTTCACAGGTAGAGCAGGCGATACCTGTACACTGTGGAGTCTGAGAACTACCATCCCAGTTGAAGGAGCAGGTGTGACCTTTCCAAATGTCCTCCCAGGCTGCCTTTCTCCACACATCTCAAGCTGGGGTTGGGTCTTCTGGCCCACTCTTGTAGCTTTCAATAACTTTCATATCGTTCAGAATCTTGATGGCCACGCTGAAGGCAAGCTACGCTATTGAAGTTGGACCCCACAGAGATGAATGAATCTGACCACAGTGCCAAGCGTGGGTCTGAGTGGGCAGAGGGAAGCCCTTGGGAGATGGATGCTTCCCCCGGTTTCCCCCCATGGAAGCAACACACACAAAAAAACGACAACATTCGAATTGCACAGTGAGATTAACAAATGAGATTTCCTGTGGCTGTAAAGTACTGGTCTGGAGGCTCTTGTCTTCCCAGCCCTGGTCGGGCACCCTGAGGGCTGAGGAGATGGAACTCACAGCATACCCGTGGCCCGTTTGTTTGGAAGCCCTGCATGAGATGTCTGTGGCGCTTGTCCAGATAAGAAAGAATGGTGGCCTGTAGGATGTAGGAGCAGGGGACCACGCAGAGCAGATCGAGGGTAGGGATTTTAGATTTTAACAACTGATTAGATGTGCGGAACAAAGAAGGGAATGTGTCAGAGGGCTGTGGGGTGTGAGCCCAGATGGGACATTGGGCCACGGACAGAAGTAATGACAAAGCCCAGCCTTGTTGCTGAGGGAGCTGTCCTTCACTTCTCACCTTTCTCCTCCATGTCCTGCCTGAGCCCACATGCTCTTCCCTGGTCATCTGTTCCAGGCGCTACTCCAAGAGGTCTGAGCCTGCAGAAACGGGAGATGACTGTTTTCCCCTCCCAGCCCCTGGACTCTCACTGATAACCATGAGGGACCTGTTGCACGTTTCCCCGTTTTATTTCTTAATTGAGTGAAGCACACACAGGCTGCGCACCTTGTTCCATGATTTGTCAGGGGCTGAGGTGGGGGATTCACCTCTGGCCTTTTCATCCTTAAATTAATGTCTTGTGTGTTTTTGCAATCATCACGGACATTGGCACCTCAGCACACTGACAGATAATGGGTACATTTTGCTCTTTCTACCCATCTTGTGCGCTGTGGGTGGGTCAGGCTTCTCAGCGGCATTCTACAGAGGGGGTACTCCTAGGCTCAGAGCCACAGGCAGAGCAGGGAGGGAAACTCTGCTCCCCTGAGGATGGCGCCCCCTTCTGCTCCAGCAAATCATCAAATTCCTTCACCCAAAGTGCAATGCTCTCTGTGACTTTCACCCCCAAATCTATCTGCCAGTCCCGAATGGCAACAGTAGGAGAGGTCCACTTCCAGGCAGGACAGACCCAGGGGAGAACCCAGGGCTGGGTTAGGTTTTGTGGAGCCTGAAATTTATACAATTTTGAAGAGTGTCTTTATGGAAAACATGTATTACTCTTGCAAATTTCACAGAAAACAGGGGACTGCGATGTGGTCCCCTGCGATGAGACTTCATTGTCTCCCTTTACCTTTCTGCTTGCATCTTGCCTAGCACAGATGCAAAATTACAGTATCTTTGCATTTGAAAACAGCACCATCATCCCAGAGCCCTCAAGGACCATTCTACATGTCAAGCCAATTATTAGATGATAAGACAGTGGCGCCAGTGTGTGCTCTTTGGGTGAGCCTGGCCACCGCCAGAACACCCGGGGAGGCCAAGGGACGGGCGTGCAAAGAGGGGGAGAACGAAGGGTTTCGGGCCTGGATAGTAAAAACCAGCTCTGAGCTCACTACGGTCAGGGAGCTGCCTCAGAGGCAGAGGAAGGGAGGGAGGCTGTGGCTGTGGCCAGAGGAGGCCGTGGCCATGGCTGGAGGAGGCTGTGGCCATGGCTGGAGGAGACCAGGGCAGGTACAGACCTCTTCCCCAGAGAAAGCATAGCGGTGGGAGTTTATGGAGCCAGCTCAGCTCTTTGCATGCATTGCTTCCTCTAATCCCCAAACAACCTTTTAAAGTGAGGGTTATTGGGGCACGTGGGTGGCTCAGTCGTTAGGCATCTGCCTTCGGCTCAGGTCATGATCCCAGGGTCCTGGGATCGAGCCCCGCATGGGGCTCCTTGCTCAGCGGGAAGCCTGCTTCTCCCTCTCCCACTCCCCCTGCTTGTGTTCCCTCTCTCGCTGTGTCTCTCTGTCAAATAAATAAATAAAATATTTAAAAAACAATTAAAAAATAAAGTGGGGGTTATTATTACTGATTACCACGTGAATACTGCGACCCCACGGCTAGTAAGGGGTGGAGCCTGTGTTCCATCCCAGAGCGCCCTGGGATAGGATGCCCTCTCTCTCCTGTTTCTTTCATGCACGCGTGCGCACAGAGTCCTCACTTGGCATTGATAAATGACACCCCCCGACTGCACCCCAGACTTGCCTTCAGGCAGGACTTCCATTGGGCAGGGCAGTATGGCAGGACGAGGTGCGCATGCCACCCACAAGACGACACCGTAGTGATGTTCTTCTGGCCTCCAGAGAGAGGTTGCATGAGGGTGATGGTTTGCAGGTGTGCTCTGTGCAAACCTAGGATGTCCAAGGAGCTTTCTGGAACAGGGAAAGGAAAGGAAGGACACATGCCGATGAGGGGTGGATGGAAGGCAGCTCAAGAAACCTCCCTCCAATCCAATCCAGCAGCTAGCTCCACCCTCACAGGATGGCCTGGGTTTTCTGACACACTTTAGTTTGAATAGAGGGTTCTGTGCCCCCAAAACATTTGTACATCCATGTGGGTCCTATCAGCCCTGCACCCGCCACACTGGCTGGTTGGGTGGGAGGGTGATGCCAGGTTATCTGGGGGAAGTAGGTCCTTAGCTTCTTTCTTAAGGCAATCTGGTGAAGTTTATGAACCCCTCTGCAGAGTCAAATTTTTAAATGCATAGAAGAGAATACATCAGATTACAAAGGAAACCGATTATATTGAAATGCAGTTATCAAAATATTTTTTAAAACCTCAAATCTGTGATACCGTATCACACGTGCTTCTTTGTTAACACGTCAGCAAGATTGAGTGACAGGTCTAGCAACCGCCGTAATTCTGAAGCCATGATGAGCTTAAACAATCATTTCAGCTATCTGCAACAAGGGTACTTGTCTCTGGGATTTCTACTGGTGACAAATCCTAGACGCTGCTAAAATGTCTGAGGTCCCTTGCGAACCTTCATAACAGCAGGGAAAGCTACATTTTGGCTGAGTTAGTGAAAATAAAGATGTAAAAACCTTTCCCACCCAAATTCACCGACTCTTTGAATTCTGCCCATGGGCCCTGAAGTAAACCTGTCAGCACAGGATATGTTAGCTATTCAAATTCTTACCCTTAATTATGGGGTGTGGGGGGGTTGGTATTTTCTTCTGGCTCAGCTGGGCCCTTAGTGCTTACTCTGTGCTCAAAGCCCTAGTGACCAGTGCGGAGGAACATTTCTCCAACTTTTCCTCCCTGGATTCTGATCCGCGTGCCTCTGGCCCTGAGCCTGCCCCTTAATCCGTCTCTCCACCAGGGAAAGCTGCGAGAGGTCTGCGGAACTTGACCCATCGCCCCAAGACCAGAACACTCACTCCTGCCCTAGCCTGTTTTCACGCACACACCGCAAACTCATTCCCCATGAGAGAGAGACTCCAGAAGGATCCATCAGGTGGGCCCTCTCTGCTCTATCAAAATACCAGAACACCTCTGCTGCAAAGGCGTGGGGTTAGACAGCCGGCAGAGCTTCGGGGAGCTATTTTGTGATGAGTGGCTTATTTTCTCTCCTCTGACGGTTTGTTTCCAGGCTCATTCACAGAACGCCACAGGGGCCTCAGAAGTCAAGGAGGGGTGGTGCCTCCTCCCCAGGGCCCGTGGTAGGGTGAGGTAGGGGAACAGGGTTCCGCATGTTTCCCCTACTTCTCAGGAAGGAAACTGCCAGTTGTTAGCAGTTTCTTGGAAAATCCACGGTAGTGCCGGATACACCGGAGGGTGGCCCACCATTCGACGGGCTGTGGCTCAGGCTGGAAGATGGAAAAGGGCCGAGCAGGGCCTGGAGAAGCCCAGCTGGTGTCAAGAATGGCAGACTTGGAAGGAATCCCAGAGGGCTGCACTCTCCTCGTTGACCAGATAAGTCGGAAGCTGGGTGCCGGTGGGTCACGGGCAGAGCCAACACTGGCAGCCTTGACCCCCTCTCCTCTGGCCTGACCTGGCCCGATCGTCTGGTGGCTCCCACCCTCGAGGGCTGTGCGAACCCTCTGGGCTGTGTAGTAGCTCCCGCTCACCCTGAGGCTCTCAGTACAGGGGCCACAGACCTCTAGCCCTCAGCTCTCCCTGCCTCAGGTGCCGGGGCCGGTGCTGGAGTAACGGTCTTCCTGTGGTCATGCCAGAGGCGCTCCCACCCTGTCCCAGCACCGGCCAGAGCCAGTGCCCAAACCACCCCCACTGCCAAGGTGACTTTGCCCGGGGGCTTTATAGTTTGGGGGTGTCCAGCATGGGCCCCACCGTCCTGTGTTCTTTGAGTTTGCGTGGATCATACCGACCCTGGCTCCAGATGGCTGTCAAACAAGACCTCCTTCTCCAGCCTTCCATTTTGGGCCACCTGCAAATGTCTGCAAGTCTGCTCAGCTCCCTGAGACCAGAACCGGCTGCTTATACTGACCACCCTGGCGGCTCCTCCAGACCTCCTCTCCTGCCCTCTCCATGCTCCTCCAGACTCTGCATGGACACGTGGGAGTAGAGAGTAAACCACCTTTCTCCCAACTCCCCCCAGCCTCTGGAGTGAGGCTCAGTCTGATGCCTCATGTCCACTTCTGGCCACACGTCCGGACTCTGAGGCCTGAAACCACTGAGGTCTGGGGCCTGCGGCGGGTGGTCACACAAGTTCTCCAGGCCCAAGGCCATGTACTGTGTCAGGGAGGATTGTGTGACGCCCCTGACTCCCTCTTTATGGATCTTTCCCTTATGCAACCCCCAACCACCAACTCTAGACGTCCAGTATCTACACACCGCCCCCCCGGCCTGTGAGATTTGTTCCCAGGAAAGCATTTAAAGCTCCCTCGCCCAAAGCAGACATGACCCGCTGTGCTCGGAGCTCCCCCGGCTCTGGGAGGCTGCCCAGGGGTCTGAGGAAAATGGAAAGAACATAAGCCCCCAACCTTGGGGAGCAGGGAAGGGGTTTGGAGCCATGGACTCACCAGAGGGTGGGGGGTGGGGCTCACTGGCCCTGAAGCAGGCCTTCCATGAGGGAAACCCCTACTAGAGCCACGCAAAGCCCCTCGTTCAAACCTAGAGGCCTGGCGGCTTCACAGGGTAGTGAGTGGAGGCTTTGTGGAGGCTGTGGGCCGGGCTCCGAATGAAGCCCTGACCTCCAGATCCTCCGGCCTTGGCCTGGGTCCACGCCTGCCTTTGCACTGGGTGAGGACAGAGGGTTGGCCCTCTCCCTTCCTATGTGGTTCCAGATGCCTCCGCACCAGCCATCCGGTCCTCTTCCTCTTGGGCTGGAGATACATGGCAGAAAGTGTGCTTCGAGTGGGCCCCCAGGTGGGAAAGCCAGAGAGGCAAGACTGACCGCACACTTCCCACCTAGAAGCTTCCAGACCCACCTCCTCCCAGTTCCTCGCCTCTTCACTCACCATTCCATTCGTTCCCTCAGGGGTTCTGGCCATAACTGCCCGGCGACAGCCCCCCCCCCCCCCCCCCCGGCACGCCAGGCCCCTGCAGGACTGTGGGCCTTCACACACACGCCTCCCCGGCTCAATGCTGTCCCTTTGCTCATCTGCCTCAAATGGCCTCGCCATCCCCAGCCTGGTTCAAACACCGGCTACTCTGTTGGGCTCCCTCCACGAGGGCGGGACCCCGTCCGGCTCTTTGAACCCCCTGCACATGCCACAGAGCTGGGCTCAAAGTAGGTGTTAAGAAAATATTGATTGGATGACTTTATTACACACCAGCTGTGTACCATGCACTCTGCACCGTCTAAAGCATAAATGTCCTGTCTTTGGCAGCTCTATAAGCCAGGTAGAGAAGCAGGATACCAGCCCTGCCTGGCAGGGGATGTGCTCACTGAATCAGACACATGAATAAACAAGATTCAAAAAGAAAGAAGAGCAGCTCGTGGGAGTGTCCTCTCTGTTACTGGCAGCCTCCAGAGCACGTGTGTCCACCTGTTCGTTTGTTCTACGATGTGGGAGCAAAATGTTGCTTTTCCATTTATGTGTATTTATAGCCTTTTACTTCACTGTTTCTATTTCCTGGAAGTTTGGATGTGCATAAGTGATTTGTACAGGAATTTATGCCATCTAATTTAGAAATAAATATGCATTTATGGGAGGGCATGCTGCAAGATGTTTCAGGAATGAGAGTATTGAATGAAGATGGGTTTAAACGGCGCTGAGTGACAGCCTCCTGCTGGAGGGAATGCTAGGAGGGCTTCCCGGGCATCTGCCCCCCTCCCTGCCTCACGCCTTTCCCGTGAAGGACACAGCCCCCTCCCCCGTGCTCTGACTGCCTTCCCAGAAGATGGGGACGCTCAGTCTGGGCTCCAGCCCCTGTCAGCAGAGTCGTCGCCCTCCCAGGCCCGGGCGGTGAGTGGGCACGGAGCTCTCAGGCTAGCCCGCTCCCTCGAGGAGAGCCTCACTCAGCCCCCAGGGAGAGGAGCTCGGTGGCCGGAAGGTGTCTCAGATGAACCAATGCGGGACAGCAGTTGACGGTGACAGCAGATGGAATGGTTTTCAGTTCAGCTTTCCCAACAAAAACCACTTGGAATTTATGTCCCTGAACATACGGTTCCATGTCTCTGCTCAAATCCTTCTCCGGCTGCCTGAAGCCTCTATCTCTGCAAGCTGCCCTGCCCAGCATCGGGGAGGTCAGAGCCATCCACCGACAGGGGGTTTATTTCAACAGGGATTCTTTGAGTTCCCACTGAGAGTCAGGCCTGGGGACAGACACCGGGGGTCCCACAGAAAGCCGACACTCCGGCGGGAAGGGCAGAGGCCACCCTTGCTGTCAGGGATGGAGCTGACACTTTGCAACACGACTGGTCCTCCAGCAGACCCTCGAGGTACAGATCGTCGCCCTGTTTTACAAATGAAGAAGCTGAGGTGCAGAAGGCTGAATAATGCTCCCTCCCCCCAAAGATGTCCATGTCTTAATCCACGAAACCTGTGAATAGTTTCCCACACTTAGCAAAAGGTGCTTTGCGTCCGTGATGAAGGATTTCGGGATGGGGAGATTATCCTGGATTATACAGATGGACCCCATGGCATCACAGGCATCCTTATAAGAGGGAGGCAGGAGGCCAGAGTCAGAGGGAGAGGCTCAGTGATGGAAACAGATGTCCCCGTGATGCCAGGCCACCAGCCAGGGAACATGGGCAGCCTCTAGA
The DNA here is from genome assembly GCF_009762305.2 of Zalophus californianus. NCBI lineage: Eukaryota > Metazoa > Chordata > Mammalia > Carnivora > Otariidae > Zalophus > Zalophus californianus. The sequence continues at coordinate 25,416,707 of NC_045602.1, forward strand.
AGCTGGAGAAGACACGGAAATGGATCGTCCCCTAAGGCCAGAAGGACCACAGCCCTGCAGACACCTTGATCTTAGCCCATTGAGAATGATTTTGATGCCTTTCCTCTAGAACTATAAGGTGATACGTTTGTGTTGTTGAAGGCACAAAGTTTGAGGTCATTTGTTTCAGTAGCAATAAAAAACGAGAACCTACAAGGCATTGCCTTCCCCCAGGCCACAGAGCTGGAAGTGGCAGAGGTGGCATTTGAATCCAGGTCTGTCTGTCTCCGCAGGTTCAAAAGATGCCAAGAAACTCTTCATCACAGGCTGGAGCCCAGGAGCCGAAGGGGCTCTTGCTTGGCCAGGTCAGGGAGGCGGCCGGGCCTGCAGCCGAGGTGGAGGGACAGATGCTTGAGGCCCTGGAGGGGGCTCCAGGCTGAGTCAGGACATGAGACGCTGTTAGACCAGAGACGCTCCCAACTTCCAGTAGCGCCCTCCTAGGGGACTTGCAACTCTGTGTTCCCACAGGGATTAGGACCCAGGTGCTGCCCCACCGTGCCCAGTGCTGGCTGCAGGGGCCAACAGCACGGCTTCTGGAACAGCCGAGAGGCACGGTGGCCCTCCCTGACACTCTCCAAAGAGCAAAGCCCGGCTCTGCGTGGCCAACCACGGGACCTGGGATAAATCACCCAGGGGCGCCTGTCCTCAGTTTCCTGGTCGGAAAAACGGGAAGACAATGTGTACCCAGGGCTGCCGGAAGGGCCGGTTGCACGTGGGTCGAAGGGGAGCCGAGTCGCAGCTGGTGTGCAGTCCTGTGGCCTTGGGCCTCCTTTTGTCAGGCGCCGGAGTCCATTCCGGCTGGTTGGTGCCTCTGTTGTACCGGTGGCCAAATGATCTTGATGGCACCCAAGTGGAGGGTCCAAGTCACATGATCTTAGCTCCAATTACCTGCTCCAGCCACAACAGCTGGTACATGTGCCTCCGTGGGCCTTCCCTGCCGTGCTGAGCCTCCATCCCCCTCCAACAAGAGACGTAGCCTCTCGAGAGGTTCCTCGCCGTGGGGATCTCTGGCCAGCAGCCCTTTAGAAAAGAGCACATTGTTCCTGCTCCTCCACTTTGCCAGAACGCTCGGGGAGGCCGGGCACAGGTGTCCCTGCCCCCAGGAAGCCCTGGGCAAGGAGGGGGCAGCCAGCCCTGGTAGTCTCTTCAAGGATCTGTTCGGAAAGTTGCGTCTGGTGACACATCGACTCGTGGGGCTACATTTATCGGTGAGAGAGACGGGATATTTTTGAGTGGATGTCATTTCTGGCTCTTTCCCTCAAAAAGAAAGTTCTCATTCCTATTCATCTCTCTCTGCCTCTGCTTCTCGCACACTTCTGTATAAACACATACATGCACACACGGATATGCTTGCCCCCAGACACACACGCGCGCGCGCGCACACACACACACACACACACACACACACGAGAAACGCAGACCCTTGGTTCAACAACTACTATCCTAGGACTCTCTGTGGTTGACTCATGCCTATCTAGCATGACAGACAGAAAGGCAGAGAGACGGAATGGAGAGAAAAGCATGGGAAAAATTGTGGGTTTGATCATTAATTTATTTGTTTCTTCCAACTTGACTGCACACTCACTCAGGATGAGGGAAATGGGCCAAGGGCAGGAGAGAAGGCCCCGAGAGCCACCTGTCAGGCTGGGGGGTAGGGGATGGGGTAGGGCAGGCAGGAGGCGTCAGGTCTCAGTGAGCAATTCGCTTTCTGGCTTCGGTGAGGCTGCTGAGCAGACGGATGTCCCACGCTTGCAGCTGACCCAAAGCCAAGCACTGAGTGAGAAATCTGCAGGAAGACCCAGGATGGCCCAGCTAGCTTGAGAAATACAATGTTGCCCTGTTATAAGGGTGACACCTTCAGTTCTGCTTTTAAATTCAAATAACCAACAACCAGGAAGTAAATCAGGGAGGTAGGAGCCTGGACACATGATCCAGCTTCTGTAGCTACATCGTGGACTGGTCCGGGGTGCTGTCTCCGGGGAGCGAAGTCACGAGGTTTTCTTCTCCGTTCCTTCTAGAAGTCTTAAAATTTTTGGTTTTACACTTAGGTCTCTGATCCATTTTGAGGGGATTTTTGCATAAAGTGGGAGCTTCGGCTTGAGGTTTGCTCTTTTTTTTTCCCTGCATATGGATATTCCATTGTTTCAGCCTCATGCATTCAACAGGATATCCTATTTCCCATTGCTGTAGCTTTACGGTAAGTCTAGGAAGCCTTGAAACCAGATCATGTGTTTTCTCCAACTTTGCTTTTCTTGTTCAAAATTGGTTTGGCCATTCAAGTTCCTTTGTGTTCCCATAGAAATGTTAGCATTAGCTTGTCCATCTATAGTTACAATTTTGCAGGGGGGGTTCTTACTGAAACTGCATTAAACCTACACATCGTCTTGGGGTGATCCACCATCTTCACAAACCCCCACCTTTGGACTTCTCCTCCTGCCTGTATCTCAGAGAAAGTTTCTCTTCCTGCTCTTGATCCCCCCTCACAATTGCTTGCTGTTGGTTGGTATTCACCACTTCTAAGGCTGCCGGTGGAGATGGGGAGATGTTCTCTGCTCTGCTCAGCTCAGCCTTAGGCAGGTGCCGCATCCCTGTCTTGGAGGGGGGCTGCTTCCGTGACCCTGCCCGTCCCCCAGCAGAGATTACTGGTCCCTGTGTTTCCACCCCCTCCCCAGGGTTTACTTTCCCTTCTCCCAGCTGCAGGGGGTCCTCACCTGTGCCCCAAGGGCAACAGTGCTTGCTGTCCTTTTCCCAATGGCCTATATTCTTCCTCTAAGGGAGACAGGGAGAAGGATCTGGGCAGGCTTTGTGCTTTTCCTAAAGGAACCATTCCTGCCCCAGATGGGGCAGGAGGTTTGCTTGCCGCCCCCCCCGCTCCCCCCAGTCCTTCTTGTGGCGCCCGGGGTGGTCCAGGGCGAAGGAAGTGCCTGCAGCTCTGTACTGGCTTCCTGTCTGCACCGCCCAACGGGGCTGCACCCTCCTGCAGGCCCCACACTCGGCCTTTAGCAATCTGCTCAGAAGTTTGGTTGGATTCTTCTTTCCCACTCGTGTGGTGTCCAATACCTGTACCAGGTAAGCGAGTACCCGTGTTGTCTCTCAGAGGGACATGCTTTCCCTAAGATTCCAGCTTAGTGTATTGTCCTCCACCTCAGCTCCTGGATGAGTTCAAGGAAAGGGGTCATCTTAGAGAGTATCTGGCCTTTCTTTTGATAAGGGTCAGACCGATGCACTTTGCAGAATTCTGACCCTAAGCAAAAGCCAGCACTCCTCCAGCCTTTTGAGATTAAGAGGCTAGAAGTTTAATTTGTTGAGTGATGTGGGGAGATCTTTTAAAAATGGAATGGATGACTGGATGTTTTGTGTTCTTCAAGAGTACAAATCTCTCTCTGTGTCGTTAAAGCAATAAACCAGTACAGGTCTTAGCTTTTATCTCATGCGACTGTTTTCGTTTTGTTCTTTGTTCTTGTATAGCTACTTAATTTCAGTTCTGAATAGGATACACTACCCTGTGGGTCACTCTTCAGTAGCAGACAATAACAAGTCTCCCTCCCTTCCCTATCCCCCTTGCCCCCACTCAAATTCTCTCTCTAGGAAGCCAGTGTTACAACCTTTCAGGAGTATTTTATGTGACCCCAAGAGAATGACTCTACTCTTTCCCTGCTCGTTGTTGCACAAGTGATAATGCATTCTGCAATACCGCTCTATTGTTTTGCTGTTTGCACCTGGCAATATATGTTTCAGAGACTTTTTCCTGATCAACGGAAAGAGGTTTCCCATGTTGGTGGCTCTGTGAAGACCTGCTGTCCCTCTGGGGTCCACACCTCCAGCGGCGGGGAAGAGACAAGGGCCGGGGTCGTCCCTGAAGGGGGTGGGGTGGCAGGTGGACACCCCGGGTCAACCAGAGCTAACTAGTTCTGATCGTCCGTTGGGCTCCAGGCTCTGATTTAAGCTCATTACGTAAATGACCTTAGTAAGTCGTCATAAGCATCCCTACGAGGCAGGACTGTTTTCAGTCCCATGTCAGAGAGGAGGAAACCGAGGCCCTAACTTCAAACAAGAGCATCTCCCTGACAGTCGCTCAGCGTGGAGGGTGGGGGGCCCGGCTTCTCGGCTGCTGCCCAGTCCAGACACCACAGGCACATGCGGCTTCTCCTCAGTCTGCTGTCAACTGGGCCACAGGAGGGAGGAAAGAAGGTAGACTCTGTGGGGGGCAAGCTGGTGGCCCCAGGCATGCTCTGGCCCAGACGCACTGGCCACGAGGCCCCAGCAGGACACACGTCTGCACACGTGCCTTCCCGGGGACATTTGGGGACGAAGGGATTAGAGGCAGCCCAGCCCAAATGTAATTGCTAAAGGAGTTCAGTCAAAGGAGGATTAGCTGGGGATTGGGAGGAAGTTTCCCACAAATCACTGCGGCTGCCGGTGGCAAAGATGACTCGGGGATCGGAAGAGGTCTTGTTGGATGGGTCAGAGACAAGAGGACATTGCTTTCCTGGGGTCCTCAGCACCCCTCACGGGGCCCAGGCTGGGCCTCAGGGCAGTGGGAGCCTTGACACTTGCTGGAGACGGGGCTCTGCGCACAGGGCACCTTCGGGGCGTCGGGGCCCTGGCTCCTCTTCCCTTCCCTCCTTGAGCCTCACAGCGCTCGTCTGCCCCCAGCTCGGCCCCCGTTGCAGACCCCCCCACCTGCGCCCACTGTCCCCTTTCTGCGCGAGGCAGACACCTGTGCCCCTCCATGTGTCCCTTCGGCTCCCCTGCGCCCAGCACGGTAAGAGCTCAATCAACAGCCCTGTCGTGACTGTTGTCAAGGCTGCCGCACACACTCTGGGAAGGGACAGCCTGAGGTTCCGCGACCCCATGCTGCCACCTGGTGGTCACAGGGAAGGCCATGACGGTGATCCAAGAGGATGAAATGATAAGGCTATCAGATGTGGAGCTCCCCCCTGCACACCATCCCATAATGCTTTCCACGAGCATCTCGTTTGAGGACAAGACCCCCAACATCTCATAGCGAATAAAGTGCTGCTATTTGTGGCCAGAAACATCACTCTTGTTCTTTTATTTAATCCTCACTACAACCCTGTCGGGTAAAGATTTAGTCTCTCCACCAAAGACAGGGCAGCAAGGTTCAGAGATGTTAAGTAACTTCCTAAGATCACACAGCAAGGAAATGGCAGAACTAGGACCAGTACCATTCTCTGTTTGGAGCCAAGCTCATGTTTGTTTGGGCGCCGCATGCTTTCCCCAGAGAGTCTCCTGATCCTCTCGCGGGCTCTAGGCCAGGCGGGCGGGGGGTCTGGCAGGGAGGACAGGTCCCACCATGATAGAGACTCAAGGGGATTCAAGAGCTGTGGTCGGGAAGCATCTGCTTTTGTCCGCGATCAGCCCTGGACAGAGACTGAGCTCGAGGTCACAGCCCTACAATCTCCAAAGTCAGCGGGGCAGTTTCCAAACAAGCATCCCAAGTACACACGGTGGGCACAGAAATGTGGATTCCAAGGCACAGCCTGGAAAGAAATGCACATCTCCGGGAACCGTGATTAAGGAAACCTTTTAGTTTTCCTGTTTATGCTTTGTGTCTCTCTGTGTGTGATATTTCTCCCAGAGCATCTGAACGGCATCATATGGAAAATAATACCACCAGCAAAGACCTCAGAGATTGTCTGGCTGAGAGTCAGCACTCAGTAGTGTGTTCAGTGAAAGAAGGAAGGAAGGGATCCAGGGAAACTGAGGCGCAGAGAGGGAGAGAGATGTTTCCAAGGTCACAGAGCTACCACAGAGTTGGGTCTCCTGATACCTGCCCGTTCTCTTTCCACCCCCTGAATGGTACCCAGAGTGGACGCAGGGTCAAGCAGGTGGAGGGAAGGCCGGTGTGCCAGGCGAAGGCACTAGGGAGCAAGTGAGGGTTTTAGAGCAGTGGAGTAGCCAGCCAGAACTATGCTTTTGCCAGATAGCCAAGTCCTTTCCTGTTCTTTCATTTGGCTATGAGAAAACTTTTTCAGGCGAGAGGGAGGGAGGAACTGATCTTACAAATCCTAGGGCCCAGGCCTGTCATTAGGTCCAGCCCTGGGCTACACTTGCTGCTCTGTTTCCTGATTTATTAACAAGGTCATTTGGCCCAATCTGGTTCTCGATTCCTACACCTGTCCCCAGCCCCCGGAGGGCTCCCCGAGGGAGCTGAGGGGGTGACGGAGATGAGCGTCAGGGTCCTCCTGGTCTGCACTGGGTTTCAGGCTTCACCCCACTGTGGGCCCCACGGTCCGTACCCTCTGACGTCACTACCTTACTTCATTCTTACCACAGGCTTAAGGGGAAGTATTTTTTCCCCCCTTTCAAACAGACTTCAGTTTTTTGAGCAGCTTTAGGTTCACAGGAAAATTGAAGGGAAAGTACAGAGAGTTCCCCCATACCCTTGCCCCATGTGCGCCCCTCCTCCCCACCGGCAACACCCCCCACCAGAGTGGGACCTTTGTTACGGTCGAGGAACCTACCCTGATGTGTCATCATCCCCCAGGGTCCAAGGTTGACATGAGGGTCCACTCTTGGTGTCGTTCATTCTGAGTTTGGACCAGAGGTGGTACTTGTGAGCACCTGTTTCCAGAGGAGGGCAGCTGGGCCCAGAGAGTGAGGGTCAGGCCGCATAGACGAGAGGCCTCAGGAATCTGGGCCTGGTCTGTCCCACTCGATACGGGGCCACAGGACTTCTTGCAGAGAGCTGCTGTGTGGCAGAGCCGGCCACTGGCGAGAAGCCTGAGCAGGGGGAGCTCCAAAGCAGGCTGAGCTGGTGGGGAAGGGGTGGGGGAGGGAAGGAGGGGAAGGAGATGGGAGGGGGGAGCCCCAGAGGCACCAAAGCTAGCCTTCCTTGCAGTCACAAGACCTCAGTCAGCCCATACTGAGTTTCTTTTATCTCACTGGTAGGGCAGTGTGACGCGGTCGGGTTTAAGCTGTTCTCACCCTTTTGTGGGATTCAACAGGCTGGCACCTGAGATGTGTCTGAACTGTCCCCCTTCCTGGAGGTGATTCCACAGGTGGCCATTTCTACAGTGACTCAGAAGGACCGACCAGATGTAACATCCATGGGCCCCACTTTCTGCTGAACTGAGTTACTGTTCCCTAAGGAGCCTCCTTCCCCAGCTTCCTCTCCACCTCTTTCACTGCCGGGGTGTCTGGGTAGGCCTCCCTTCTCCCCACTGGGGTACTTCCGGGCCTCCTGCAGTGGCCCGGACCAGCCTTCCCAGGGCAGCAAACACTCGGCCCCCTCTTGGGACTGGCCTGGCTCACCCCCCCCCCCCCGCCCCGCCCCGCAGGACCCCGACCCCGGAGCTGCCTCCTCTCCCGAGGCCAGGTAAGTCCACGGAAAGAGCACGGCTCTGGAGTGACACCCCCCCAGCGTCTCAATCTCAGCCCTGCCTCTTGTGTCCATGTGGCCTTGGGCGAGACGTTCCGGTCTCCCAGCCGACTGTTGTGGCATTGCTCCTCCCAGCCAGGCATAAGGATGGGAGGTGGTGGCGCAGAGTTCCGGGCAGGCGGCAGGTGCTCCAAAGCCGGTGGTCCTATTCCCGAGCCAGATGGGATACCTCTGGCCAGCTCTAGCTCTGAAATACCTCCTGTCTAGAAAAGATGCCCAAAGGGGCTGCTAGACAAAGGGGCCAAGGGGGCCCGGAGCCCGGCCTTCAATTATCCAGCTGACAAATCGGAATCAATTCCGTCTTGGTTACAGCCGATGACAACTCCATCACCTATGCCGCGGATCCATGCGCGGTATTTGATTTTCATTTCAGAAACCAGGTATCAGTAGTGACCTCTCCACGGGGTGCTGGGGCTGGGAGGAGCTTGTTAGCATGAAGGCCCCCCCACCCCATCAAAGGCCAGGCAGTTCCTCTCTTTCCCCCTCCAGCCCAGTGGAGGTGGCGCTCCTCTCTTGGACTGCATCGGACTTCCGGGGAGTTCGCTGGCTGTAGAGTCCAGCCTCCCCCAGTCTATTAAATTGGAAAGTGCAGAGGTAGGTCCTAGAGCCTCCATTCTTACCAGCCCTCCCCGTGTCTCCGGTTTGGGAATCTCTGCCTCAGAGCATCCGCTGGGCACCTGCCTCCCTAAGGAGACAGTCGGAGAAGCAATGGCTGCGAGGTGAGCTCATGGAGGAGGAGAACAGGATCTTACGGTCCGTTACCCTTTACAGAAACAGGTCCTGTTAGCGTGGTGGAGAAACACAGACTCCAGAACCACACACACATCAGGTTAAACACCAGCTCCCACACCTATGCTGGGAGCATATCCTTCTCAGATTACTCCTAGCTTTTAGTGCCTTCAACATTAACATAGGAATGATAATATCTATTTCAAGGAATTATGCTTGAGAGTATATGAAGTTCCTGAGGGAAATGCACAACACAGGGGCCTGGCACAGAGTAGGTGTTTAACTCCAAATCCCAGCTTCTTGGCCCTACTTCGTAACTCTGGACTCTCTAAAGGTGTCTTCTTTGTCAGCTGGTGCAATGCCAGTCATGGCCAGAAGAGGGTGATAGAGGGACACTGCAAGGCATACGGAGCAAGAGCTCCCCCTTCTGCCTTTCTCTTCCTTCCGGGATGACTGCAGGCGGCATCTGGGCTCCCACACCCAGAGGTGCTCTCTCCACCGAGTTTTCCCGCCACCCAGCAGGGGGGCCTCCTGCGCTCCACTCCGGCACGCTGGTGCCCCGGTGAACTTCACCACCCAATGGGCTGCACTCTCTCCAACATGGTCTGAATCTCATCCAACTTGTTCGTTCCTTCTTTGGGTACTGTCCCTCAGCCCTGGAGGGGGCAGCTGATTCCTGCATCTTCGACACCTGTCTTCCTTAGAGCTCTGTGGTCCCTGTTAGTAGTTAACCACCTTTCACTAGCTAATAATTCGCTGTATTAAGTTTTCCCTATGCAAACAGTTGGTGTGATTTTTGTCTCCTGACTGGACCCTGACTAATATCTAGAAGTAGGTGTCGTAAAATGACAGTTCGCCTGCTCTCCATCTCCAACAAAGCGTTTTTACGTGACAAGGGAAGATTACCACACACCACCAGAAGCTGTGACAACCCTAGAAATTGCATCCCCAATGTGAACTTCCTTCTTCTAAGGACTGTGGAGTGCTACCACATTATACTTCCTGGGGACGGCGTGGGGGAAGCCACGAGGAGTAAAGGGACAGCCTCGTTCAGCATTTTTGCAGTTTGCATATCGGAAAAAAAAAAAAAACCCAAGGTCTTCTGTGGAAATCATGTACCACTTAAAGATTATACTTTGAGAAAAACGAATAAACCAAAGACCAAAAATGGGTGATTAAGGGCCATGACTCAAGAGGCAGGGAGCCTAGCTCTTTCAGGACCAGAATGATATGGGACTCAGGAAAGACCCAACCAGCTCAGTCTCATTGTCCTCAGCCGTGCCCCAATGGGGTGACACCTGGGCCCTGCGCAGTGTCTCTGCACACAACGCACTTCCTGCTCTTTGTGGATTGTGGAGTTAGTGTAGGGAGGAAGGTGTGTTAAAAAAAACCCATCTGCATTGTTCTTTGGGGATACATGACCCTTATGGACCCCACCAATAGGGCAAGATTCTGGCACCCAAAGTGGGCAAAGCCAGCTGAACTGCCCTCCACCCCCAACAGGAAAGAAAGTGAGCTCAGTGAAGCTTCCTTCTGGCTGGTTCTGTTACTATCCCTCACCTCGGCAGCTGCAGGTCGGGATGGAGAAGTCCTGCGCACGGAGCATCTGCAGCCTGGTTGTGCTGTCCTGTCTCATGGCTGGGGATGGAGGTGGGTGTGTGGCAGGACTGGGCATGACCACGCGGGTGGAGCTCCAGGGTTCCAGTGGTGAACTCTGGGCTGTGCCTTGCCAGTGGGGATGGCCTGCCCATCACGGGGGGCCTGGGATCCCTGAGTATAAGCCATAAGCCGTGGGGTCTCAGTCTCAGAGGACAAGGGTGTTGGAAGAAGGACGTAAAGGCCAAACTTCTGACTAAGGTCAGATGGAGAGACAGTTCAGGGGCATTGCTCTACTCACGCTGGGGGTCACGGCTGCCCATTTAGAGGTGGGGATTTGGCAAGTGCTGAGCTGCAGACCCGGGCTGTGAGTCCTGGAGTTGGCCACCGGGTGTCACCATTCCACCACCATCAGCGGCCCCACTGGGGCCTGATTCTACCTGTCCAGAACAATACCAAGGTCAATGGCCAACGCAGGGTGGGAGAAGGGGTTCTTGAATGTCCATGCTCACCAAGTTGTCAGAAGAGCAGTGACTCCCAGGCCGATGGAGGAGAGCACTGTTGGGTTTCTTTCTCCAGAGGGTGTGTCCCAGGAAAAGCTGTTGCTGCTGGGGCCTCTTTTTTCCTGGCTATTTGCTGCCCCCTGAAAGATGATGATGGATTGGAATCCTTAGGACCCGGGTCCTTGAGTCTGTGATGTGGAAGGGACCTTAGAGACCTCCAGCTTCGGGTCCTTCACTTTAGAGAAGGAGGCCCAGAAAGAGAAGGCCATTCCCTGAAGCACACATACACACACAGCTGGCTGGAGGCCGAACCGGGAGCCTTACACTCGGGATTCCTTTTCCAGTGCTCTGTCCCCTCCACTACCCTCCATGTCTTTACATAGGCTCACTTGTTCATTCTCTTTAGCATTTACTGAGCACTTACTAGATGTTATTTCCTTCCTTCTTTCTTTCTCTCTTTTCTTTCTTTCTTTCTTTCTTTCTTTCTTTCTTTCTTTCTTTCTTTCTTTCTTTCTTTTCTTTCTTTCTTTCTTTTTCTTTCTTCTTTCTTTCCTTTTCTCTTTTTCTTTTTTTTTTTTTTTGTGGCTGAACAGAACTGGATACCCTTAAAGATGTAAGATGACCTGGCATGTCAGTGACTAAAGCAGGGTGGCCCAGCTGGGGGTCGTTTCCTTCCCCTTGGTCCAGAGAATTTGCCAACATCATCTACCCTTTTTGCAAAACACGGCCGAAAGGAGACCAGAATTCAGACAAAAACGGAGTCGGACAGACGCAGTCCACAGATGTGGCAGCTCACGCAGGTGATGCCTGCTCGGGTGGGGCTGGCTGCAGGCCCGGCGCGGCCGCTTGGGTGGGAAAGAGCCTTTGGAAGGTGGATGCTTAGACGCTGCGACCACTGTGGCCGCCAGGGGGCAGTGTTTCATCACCTCCTGGGCCGGCAGAGAGCCTATTTTCCCAGGATGGAAGAAAGTGAATCTTTTAGGGGAAGAGAGGGGTGTTTACAACAAGAGTCTAAGTGTGGAAAAGAGTAAGATATATCGTCTGGACTTGAAATGATCTCTCAAAGTGATTTCATCGTTCTGCCTGTCTCTGGTCTCACGCCCGCAGCTTTACACTTGACACGGCTCTAAAGCTGGAGAATTATGTCTCGGGGGTCCAACCCCCTTTCCGCAGGCTCTTCTCCCGTGGTCCAGAGTTGTTCATAACCCGAGGCACCCTCTGGGGGCATTTGGCGGTCTCAGAAAGAATGGCATGGAATCTTGTTAGCGATGCCCCAGCCTGTGGAGCGTCAAGCCAGTCCCCCTGCCTCTCCTCTGAGCGTCTCCTGGCTGCAAAGTCGGGTCCAATTGCCCGTCTGCCTCTGTCTTCTCAGATTCAGCCATGACCTGCTCTGCGGCAGCCCGGGGCTGCCCTACCATTATTGACCATTCCGCGGGGATATTAAGCACTTTTGGCTTGGCTGGGGGATGGTTAATCAACAACCCTGTCAGAGTGATGGATTCTTCTAGGATTATTGCTTAATTAGCTTGTTTGGAGGTAAAAATAATCCAGGACTTCAGTTCTCTGGGAGCGGGGAGGAAGGGGAGGAAGGACTCGGGGAGGAAGGCCTCCGGCAGATACCCGGGGTGCAGAGTATGGCTGGGGTGTTGCAAGGGGGAGCTCTGAAGCTGGGATTCATGAGGCATCTCACAGCTATACCGCAGATGATGTGGCCAAGAGCACTTGTCACAAAAGCAGTGACATCTGAAGGGTCGTCCAAGGACCACAGGCATCGTCGCTCTGGGAGCTTTCAATAAAAGCAGATTCCCAGGCCTAGCCCCAGACTTTCTGGATCAGAATCTCTGAAGCTTTTTAAAAAATTTATTTCAGGTGGGGCGCCTGGGTGGCACAGTCGGTTAAGTGACCTTCAGTTGTGATTTCGGGGTCGTGGGATCAAGCCCTGCCTCCGGCTCTGTGCTCAGCGCAGAGCCTGCTTGAGATTCCCTCTCCCTCTGCCCCTCCCCCTGCTTGCACTCTCTCTTTCTCTCAAATAAATCTTTTTTAAACAGAGTTACTCCAGGTGATTTCTATGCACAATAAAGTTTGAGAGTTACAGGCCTAACCCTGATCAGTATTAGGCAAGTCCTTTCTGCTGGTAGTCGGCTTCCAGTGACTGGGCTCCATCGGTCCACACCTCCGTCCACACCCCCGTCCGCAACCGTGCGCCCCGGTCCTCGTCCTTTGTTCTAACCTCCCGATTTCTGTCTTGCCCTCTGCCTCCCCCATCTCACTCAGCTGTCACTATCGCTTCCTGCCACGCCCCCTCCGTCGGCCCCACTCCCGGAATCGCCCGTCTTCTGCCAGCTCTCCATATCCACCCGCTGGTCTTTCTTCTCTCCTCCCATCTCTCTCTTCTGTTGGTGCCGGCACTCCTTACACCCCCTCTGTATCCTCTCCTGTCTGGAAGGGGCTGGAAGCGTGAGAGGTCCTGAGACACGTCAAGTCCCCCCAGTGAGATGCACTTATGTGCCCTTTGGAAGGCAGAGGAGGGGCAGAAGTTTATTCCTCTGCCTCCAGCAGGGCGGGCAGGCACGCAGGCTTCGGGAGATGTGAGCTTCTGTCGGGCAAGTCCCCCACCGAGGGCTGTGGGCAGCCGTTCCCTGCCGTGTCTGGCTCCGGGGGCGGCAGCAGGTCCCCGTGCACTGAGAGCCAGTGGTAAGCCTGGGAGTCACTGGCCCCCTTCTCTGGTCATTGCTCCTCTGGCCACTCCAGCAGCTTTGTGAGCACCTCCGTCCCTGGGTTAAATCCTGTTAAAACAGGAACAGACTGGTTCCCCTTTTCCTGCCTGTCGCCGCCTGTTACACTCTGTTCTTGCCATTTAACCTCTATTCCAGGCCTCGCGCCTTTTCCTAGTCCCACCCCTTCCCCCCCAACCGGCTGGTCTATGGAATGGAAAGTTTAAAATGCTTAGTTCTGGATAAGTTATATTATTTCCATTCTTACTGTCAAACATGGGCAAGTTGACCATTCAAGGTCGAGAACTCCCCACTGAACTGAGCTGCCGAAATCGGAGCTTCTCCAAGGATTCTATCTGAGGAGTTCAGGGCCCTTGAGGGAGCAACAGGGAAGGAGCAGGGCGGGGAAGAGGCAGAGCACAGCCATGACAAGTCCCCTGTGAGTTCCCGCCCTAAATCCTGCCTCTGTCCCCCTGGGGCCTGGAGGTGGCAAGAAGCAAGTCGGCAAAGGGGCCCATTTCTGCTCTAGATAGAAGCAAGGTTGACACCACCCCAAGCCACTGGGTGTGCGTGAGGAGCTGCTTTCTGGGGCTGGGCGTCCCTGGTGTGTGTGTGTGTGCGCACGCACATGCACCCACAGTCCAGTGTGCCCCCTCACTGGGCTAAGCCCCAGCACCGAGGAGCCAGGCTGTCCTCCCCCGACAGGCCGGACCAGCCCTGGCCCAGCTGTTGCCGCGGGCACAGCCGCTGAGTGGAGGGACGAGGGTTTCAGTCTGGTATCTGCCCCCCTGCAACAGGGCGGATACCTCTTCTCTGGGCCTCGGGGGTCTCATCTATGGAATGGCAAGGAGAGCCTGGCCACACTGCTTCTCTCACCGAGTGGCTGCCACTGTGGAGGCTCTGGGAGTCGGAGGCCACCCCATTCGTTCCCTGAGGGCTTCCGCCCCTCCCTGGCCCTCTGTCTGGCCCCAGCTGGGCTCCATGCCCACTGCCGCGTCTCCAGAACCAACCTAACCTGCTCCCAGGACCCACGGGGAGAAGCTAGCAGAGCCAGGATGTCTTCAGCCCTGCTTGGAGGGGGGTGAGGGACTTTTTTTTTTTTTTTTAGGATTTTATTTATTTATTTGACAGAGAGATACAGAGAAAGAGGGAACACAAGCAGGGGGAGTGGGAGAGGGAGAAGCAGGCTTTCCCACCGAGCAGGGAGCCCGATGCGGGGCTCGATCCCAGGTCCCTGGGATCATGACCTGAGCCGAAGGCAGACGCTTAACGACTGAGCCACCCAGGCGCCCCGGGGGGGGGGGGGGGGACTTTCTTGACCTTGGCTGAAGGATGTGGGGGACCCTGAGAAAGTACAGCCTGGGGACAAGCAGCCTGGTCTGCCCTGGGCCGGGGCTAAGGATCCAGGCCCTTCCCTCGCATGGGGAGATGGGGACAAAGTCCCCCCAGCTCCACGCAGAAAGGAGGCCATGAAAGCCCTCCAGCCCCGGTGTGGCCGTGAGGGCCAGCTTTTCAATTAATCAATTGAGTCAACTCTCCCCTTCTATCCTGTTAAAGAGAAAATTAAAGACTGATTCTTGAGCAAAGCACTGTGAGGGAGGAGACTACTCTGCATCTTGTGGACAGCTCTCCAGCAGTGCTGAGGGACCACGCCCGCCCCTGGGCTGCTCGCCACCAAGCCTAGGGCTGCAAAATTCCTTCCGGAAGAAGTCTGGAGTGATTCAGTTGGGCCAGCAAAGTAGGCAGGTCTGTTGGGTTTTCCACCTGGACGTTCAGGTGAATTCCTGCGAGAGGGGGCTCATTCATTCCTTTGGGCACCAGTCCCCCTACCCCGTTTCTTTTTTAGCAGAGTCTGTGTTGATCTGTTGGTACCAGTGTCTTGCATGCAGAAAACCTTACGTGAGAGAGCAGGCTGACAGCCCAGGACTCCGGGTCCTCAGGCATTCTCTGTGTCTGCCTCCTAAGTCCATGCTGAGCATCGTGGCCATCCATCCTGGTTAACTAAGCAGAGGGCCTGGAGGCAAAATGACCTGGCCCCAAGGTTTGCTGTGTGGTCTGTCCCTGCTACAGTTGCTGAAATTATCATAAACCCTTCGCAGCAGTCCCTGTGGGACACAGGTTAGTTGGCTGCCTTTGTTCTTCTTGCCAGGATGTGTCCACTTCCAAAGGCTGACCTTGTTCCCAAGCACAGGTGTTTGCAATGGCGTACCCCCGCCCCATACCATCTGCCTTCTGATGGGGTCCGCTCAGAAAGTCTCCACCCTACTGTCCTCTTGACACACGTATTTGTAAGGATTCTCCCACTGGGGTATGCTTCCGGGAATGCGTTCTGAAACCACAAATTCTCCTGAGTGGCATCTGGCCTGGTCACTCTCTGGAAACTCTTCTATGCTGTAGGGGACCATGCTCTTCTGGAGATACCTTTATGGATAAAGAGGGAGGGAGATACCTGCCTTGCTGGTTGGATTTCTCCTTCCCCAAATATTTTTTTTTTTTAAATCCAGAATTATGATCCTACTTATCACAGAGTCCAAGACCTTTATGGGAACCGTGTTTTATTTTGCCATTTGGCTATGAAACAATCAGGATACAGACAGTGGGAAGTATGATTATTTTGCAACACCCAGAGGACTGCTCCCAGGTCACCCCCAGCACCCTGTGGGTGGGCAGACTGGTTCATTCTGGCTTTTCCTAGAAATGAATTGGATTGGAGGGAGGGGACCAAGATGAAGCTTCTCCCCTTCTTTCCTACAGTGGAACATCTCCTGCTTCATCTTCCAAAGCGTCCCAGGCTGGTGTCCCGAAGTGGTCAGAGGACTTGCTCTGTGACGTTGGGCTTACTTGAGCCTGACCCAGCTGAGGACCTGGCCCAGGTTCCTCAAAGGCAGCTTTGACTACATTTTAGGCTGGCCAGGTTTTAATGTATGCCAGTCATGGGGGCGGCACTGCCCGTTGCAAGGAGAGCCAGATTCTTGAGTGATCACTGGGAGCTTGTCCTAGAGAAAGACACAGATGCTCAAATGCAGAAGGCCAGAGGAGAGTAAAGAAGCTTTTCCTTTCCTTCCTTTGAGGGACCACAGAGACCTGGACCCATTCCCACGCATACAGTTTGGGACCCGCAGACAACAGAGGAAGCATGAACCCCATGCTGGTGAGGCTAGACCAGTTCCATCACACCCATTGTTCCCCAGTGGACAGGAATATCTCCACCTCATTCTCCAAAATTCTTCTGAGGCAGCCTACACACTTACTCTGCCCTTAGTCCAAACTGCAGCCCGTTGAGCACCTGAATGCCTGTGGCAAAGTAGGGGGTAAGTTTGGGAGATGTTCTTCTGACCCCCTGGGCAGGTTGTAAGGGCTGAGACCAGGAGCAGCTAGAATGACAACAGCTCTGTCCCCTGTTCCAGCAGAGTGCTGGTCTGCTGGCTGTGGATTCCTGTAGAAGGGTGGCTTTTTTCAAGTGCACATCTCTTGGATTCAAGTGATATTCTTGCATGGACATTTTTTTCTACAACTATAATCAGCTAACTTTCCTGGCCACGAGGTAAAGACTTAATTCTTCTTCTTTATCTCCCTCCTCTTCTCTTGAGTCTTAAACTCTTGTCTTACTCTATTTACTAGTTTGCTTATTTTTCATAAAAGTCCAGCCTAATATATAAAATTTAAAAACTTGAATAGGATAACAAGGCTGGAAGAAAAAACAGCAGTCTCCTGTCCCATTCATGCCCTAAATTCCTCTCTCCAGATTCTTTCTTTTGATGTCTACCCCCATATTTCCAAGTGATGTGCCTGCACAGTTATCTCTGGACTTGTCAATGTTAAATGCCTGACTTCTTATGCTGGAAGATAGGGCTGGCATGCTCCTAACACATTCCATACCTGCACTTCTCTCCTCCTTTCTCCAATATATTTATGTCACATCTTTTTTGTTAAATCAATATTCAATTTTTATTTTATTATGATTATGTATGTACTGTTCACTGCTGAGTGAAAAAATACTCTAGGATCACTTCTCCTTTTTTTTCTTCTATAACTCTTTGTTCTTCCAGGAGTTAATAATTGCCTCATTTAAAAAATCTGCTTAGTCTATGTCATTATCCTAATAATTCTTCCAAAACTCTCCAGCAAAATTTTAAAGTCCTTCTGAGCACAATTTTACCCATGATTAAGCAATCAGATAAACTACTGGTTCCATTTTTCCCAAAGATTACTCTTCCTGCTCCCTGTTGGTCTTCTTCCTCTTTCTGCGGGGCTTCCCTAGCTTCCCTAGCTAGCGAAGGGAAGATCCAGTGCTGGATCTTGTTTCCTGGATGCCAACTCTTCCTCCTTCTTGGTTTATGCCCTTGGAGTACCCAAGTCAGTTTTTCTAGTTGGATACAGTTCTCTTTAAAAGCCATATCTGGAAGGCTGGATACCCTGGGTTCTATAGTAGTCACCAGGTGTATGTTGGCTAAAGCAAGTAGGGAGTTTCGCCCCTCTAGAGGCAAATCCAGACTCCCAACTCTCAAAAAGAATGTCTTTGGTCTGCAGGATAGGAGAGGCGGATTTCCTAGGATGGGAGAAAACTGTTGTTGGTAGGTCAGCGAGACTAGGACCACTGCTGCTCATGTGTCACCTTCCAAGCTGAGTGGGAGAAAGTGGCCCATTCCTCAGGACAGTTTACTTCCAAATGGTGGTAAATTGTTATAAATAATGACTTTGTTAGAGTAAGGCACTTTGATATCATATTGAGGGTAGATCTACATGAATGTAGATGACATTAGCTAGACAAACTCTCAGCAGAGTGTGACTTACAGTACATTAAATCTCTAGACTTGAAATCAGTTAAGATGAACATAGCCTTAATTCTCCGAGCACCATATGCCAATTAACATTTTTTGAGTATGAACTTGATATTTTAAAACAGTTTTAACATAAACATTGCCTGCAATAGGACAATGGGGGGTACATGCTTCATTCAAAAAAATAGGTATGATGGGAGGGGAGGAAGAGGAGTTGTCTGGTTGCATATTTCTATACCCTAGTTTACTAAGTGAGAGCAGAACGGATGGGTTGAAGATGAGAGAGAGAGGAACAGAAGTGTTCTTCTAATGGGGGTACATGCCAGCTTGCCTGGTGGGTCCAAGAAGACTGATGAGGGGGCTTTAGCAACCCCAGCCTCTGGGGAGAAGCTCACTTAACTCATCTGACAAGGCCTTCACTTGTTCCAGGGACAGCTTCATTGCCCAGAGGGCCAGATGAACAAGGAGGGAATTTTCTGCTGGGTTGGACGTTGGCCAATAGTGAGAGTCTCTTTGCTAACCTGGGAATGACGGAAATCCTGGAAGAAAGTAACTTTGACTTTGCAGTAGCAAAATAAGGGAATGCTGGGCGGAGTTGAAATGTGCCTTGGGCGGGGGGCGCCTGAGTGGCTCAGTTGGTTAAACATCTGCCTTCGGCTCAGGTCAGGATCCCAGGATCTTGGGATGGAGCCCTGCATCAGGCTCCCTTGCTCAGTGGTGGATCTGTTTCTCCCTCTGCCCCCTGCCCCTGCTCATGCTTGCTCTCTTTCTCTCTCTCTAACTTTCTCATTCTCACTCTGTCAAATAAATAAATAAATAAAATCATAAAAAAAAAAAAAGGAAAAACAAATGTGCCCTGGTCTCAGGAAAGCGGATTTCAAAAGGGTGAGAGGATCAACAGGTCAGACAATAAGCCTTTTATAAAAAAATATAGGTCATGATGTACTAGAGATTATAACAAGATAATGTTAATTATCTGCTTTCCAGTAATCCTGATGGGCAAGAAACTAGACAAATAGTGGATAGCAGGAAGAACTGGGTTGAAGACAACATTTACAAAAATTGGGACAAGAACAAACAAAGGAAGACATGAAGCTGAAAGAGCAGTTTCTCTCAGTCATTTGGGAAACTGTTATTGTGTGGTTCCTCTATGCCAGGCTTTTTCCTACGTGCCAAGGAGATAGCAACAAAAAGACATACTTAAGCTTACAGTCCAGCAGGGAATACTGACATCAAGCAGGTAATTAAAAGTGTGTTGAATCAGCAAACTACAGACAGAGGGGAACTTCTTCAGCTTGACAAATAGTATCTCTGAAAATCCCACAGCTAACATTATCCTTATTGGTATTTTCTCCCAAGATCGGGAACACCAAGCAGACAAGGGGGTCTACTTCCTTCACCTTTAGTCACCATTGTCCTAGAAGTTCTAGCCAAGAAAATTAGATAAGAAAAATAAAAAAGCCATCCAGATTGGAATGGAAGAAATAAAAGTACTTGTAGTTCTATAGATAACATGACTTTGTAGATATAAAATCCTAAGGAATCTCCTAAAAACCATTAGAACTAATAATTGACTTCAGCATGGTGGCAGAATATAAGATCAATGTATGAAAATTTTTATTTCTATACGTTAGCAATGGAAAATCTGAAAATGAAATTATAATAGCATCAAAAATATAATACTTAGGAATAAATTTAACAAAGGAAGTGCAGGACACAAACAATAAAACATTGCTCAAAGAATTTAAAGAAGATCGAAAACAATGGAGAGAAATCTCATGTTCATCGCTCAAAAAGCTTTAGATTATGAAGTTGGCAATACTCCCCAAACTGATCTACAGATTTATGTAATTGCTATCAAAAGCTCAGCTACTTTTTGCACAGCAAAAGAAACAGTCCACAAAACCAAAAGACAACTGACAGAATGGGAGAAAATATTTGCAAATGACATATCAGATAAAGGGCTAGTATCCAAAATCTATAAAGAACTTATCAAACTCAACACCCAAAGAACAAATAATCCAATCAAGAAATGGGCAGAAGACATGAACAGACATTTTTCCAAAGAAGACATCCAAATGGCCAACAGACACATGAAAAAGTGCTCAACATCGCTCGGCATCAGGGAAATCCAAATCAAAACCTCAATGAGATACCACCTCACGCCAGTCAGAATGGCTAAAATTAACAAGTCAGGAAAAGACAGATGGTGGCGGGGATGTGGAGAAAGCGGAACCCTCCTACACTGTTGGTGGGAATGCGAGCTGGTGCAGCCACTCTGGAAAATAGTATGGAGGTTCCTCAAACAGTTGAAAATAGAGCTACCATACGATCCAGCAATTGCACTACTGGGTATTTACCCCATAGATACAAATGTAGGGACCCAAAGGGGTACGTGCACCCCGATGCTTATAGCAGCAATGTCCACAATAGCCAAACTGTGGAAAGAGCCAAGATGGCCATCGACAGATGAATGGATAAAGAAGATGTGGTATATATACACAATGGAATATTATGCAGCCATCAAAAGGAATGAGATCTTGCCATTTGCAACGACGTGGATGGAACTGGAGGGTGTTATGCTGAGTGAAATAAGTCAATCAGAGAAAGACATGTATCATATGACCTCACTGATCTGAGGAATTCTTAATCTCAGGAAACAAACTGAGTGTTGCTGGAGTGGTGGGGGATGGGAGGGCTGGGGTGGCTGGGTGATAGACATTGGGTAGGGTATGTGCTATGGTGAGCGCTGTGAATTGTGCAAGACTGTTGAATCACAGATCTGTACTTCTGAAACAAATAATGCAACATATGTTAAGAAAAAAGAAAAAGAAGAAGATAGCAGGAGAGGAAGAATGAAGGGGAGTTAGTCAGAGGGGGAGATGAACCATGAGAGACGATGGACTCTGAAAAACAAACCGAGGGTTCTAGAGGGGAGGAGAGTAGGGGGATGGGTTAGCCTGGTGATGGGTATTAAAGAGGGCACATTCTGCATGGAGCACTGGGTGTTATGCACAAACAATGAATCATGAAACACTACATCAAAAACTAATGATGTAATATATGATGATTAACATAACAATAAAAGAACAAAATCTCAGCTACTTTTTTTTTTCTGCAGAATTTGTCAAGCTGATCCTAAAATTCATATGTAAATGCAAGGAACCCGGAATTACCAAAGCAATCTTGAAAAAGAAAACCAAGCTGGAAGACTCAGGCTTTCTGATTTCAAGACTTACTACAAAACTATAGTACCCAACACAGTGTGGTACTGGCATAAGGATAGATGTATAGATCATGGAAACAGAACAGAAAATTCAGAAATAAATCCTTACATTATGATAAATGGACTTTTGAAAAGGTTGCTAAGATAATAAGATGGGGCAAAGAAAAGTCTTTTCAACAAGCGGTGCTGGGACAATTGGATATATACTTGCAAAAGAATGAAGTTGGACTCCTATATCACACCACATACAAAAATTACCTCAGAAAGGATCGAAGACCTAAATATAAAAGCTACACTATAAAACTTTAGGAGAAAAACACAGGAGTAAATATTCATGATCTTAGATGAGGCCATGATTTCTTGTATACAACACTGAAAGTGTAAGTGACACAAGAAAAAAGTAGGTAAATTGAGCTTCATCAAAATTAAAAATTTGTGTTCTATAAATGATATAACCAAGAAACTTAACAGACAACCCATAGAATGGAAGAAAATGTGTGCAAATCACATAGGTGATAAGGGACTTGTAACTAGAATGAATATATAATATATACATTATCTATCTATCTATCTATCTATCTATCTATCTATCTATCTATCATCTATCTATCTATCTATATATCTTACAAGTGGGTAACAAAGTTAAATAAACCAATTTAAAAATGAACAAAGGACCAGAATAGACATTTCTCCAAAGATGTACAAATGGTCAGTAAGCACTGAAAAGATGCTCAACATCATGAGCAGTCAGGGAACTGCAAACCAAAACCACAATGGGGTATCACTTCACACTCTCTAGGATGGCTATAATAAAAATTACCGACAATAGTAAGTGTTGGCAAGGATGTGGACAAGTCGGAACTCTCATTCCCTGCTGGTGGGAATGTAAAATGGTTCAGTGGCTCTGGAAAACAGTCCCTGAAAATGTTAACATACAGTTACCAAATGACCCGGCAATTCTACTCCTAGGTATACACACAAGTGAAACGAAGGCACACACCCATGAACAAACCTGTATACAAACATTCACAGCAGAATTATCCCCAATAGGCAGAAAGTAGAAACAACCTAAATAAATGTCCATCAACAGATGAATGAATCAAAGATGGTATATTTACAAAATGAAATATTATTTGACACTAAAAAGAAATCAAGTCTTGATACAGACTGCCACATGGATGAAAGAAACTGGTTACAAAAGACCACGTGTTGTATGAGTCCAATTATGTAAACTGTCCAGAATAGGCAAATCTATAGATTCAGAAAGCAGATTAGTGGTTTCCCAGGACTCGAGGGGCGGGGCAAACATAGGAACTAACTGCTATTGGGCATGGCTTTCTTTGTGTGGTGATGAAAAATGTTCTAACATTATATTGTGGTGATGGTTGCACAGCTCCGTGACTAGACTGAAAACCACTGAACTCTGTATCTCAAATGGATAACCTGTATGATGTGTGAATTACATTTCAATATGACCCTAAAAAAATGTAAGGAGTAGGCAACAACAACAAAGAGTTTTGAATGTTATGATCAGGGTTTTGTGATAGTGAGTAAATAATACGAGAACCCAGTGGGGTTAAGACACAAGGGATCAGGACTTATGTAACTAACCCCAGGGCTTCGCAGACAATAGGGCCAAAGGACACGAGGTTGGGGAAAGAATGAAACATTGGAGGGAATAAAGGGAATGTTGGCATGGTACGGATAGAGCGCAGGAAAGAGGAGAGATACAAGGTATGGTTAGGGAAGTGGGCAGCGGCCAGATGAGACCGGCCACGTTCATGACGGCAGACTTTTCCCAAACAGTAATAGGAAGACATTGAAGGGTTTTAACCTGGGGAGTACAGTGATTGGATGTGAATTTTAAAAAGTGTGCTTAGACTGCAGAAATTGACTCAAGCAAAGTGGGTGGATATAGGAGAATCAGATAGGGAGCCAATGCGAAAGTCAGGGAGAGACGATGTCTGAAAAATCCAAATTGAAGAAGTTTGAGGGGAATGTGGGAGGTGAGGATGTGGAGACAATTAGCTCTTGTATGAAGTTTGGCTATAAAGGGAGGAGATGGAGTTGTGGCTGGAAGGGAATAGGAGATGGAGGAAATTTAAAAAGATAAGCATGTTTCAATGGGAATTGGAAGACTCCAGAAGAGAGCGAGCGAGAGAGAGAGAAAGAGAGAGAGAGATTTAGTATTCAGAACCCAGAGGACAGAACTCATTCTATCGGGTCCTTGTGAAGGGGGAAGGTAATGAGATCCAGAACATCCTCAGAGACATATGCCCCCTAGCATAACAGGAGAAGGTGGGAGATGGTTATAGATGAAAGTGAGTTTGTAGATTTGGAGGCAGAACTTCTTTACGTCCTGCCTCCAATTCTGCACAGCAACCCATCAGCCAAGAGTGAGTAGATCTGCTTTAAGAGTATGATGTCAGAGGGCTGTAATTAATGAGGAAGACAAGGGAGCACTCTTAGGGATGATGACAGGCATTAGTGAAAGAGACTGAAACACACATAACCATACATCTTTTATTATACTTCCTTCTTACATAATGTTCAGAAAAGGAAGTGTCGAAAAATTAGTTAGGAGGGAATTGGGACCCTGTGTAGGAGAAAGGATAATGAGAAAGAGTCCAGTTATTTCAAAAGTTCAAACTCCAGGTCCTGCATGTTGAATTAGCTTAGAATCATTCCTGACATTAGAAATCGTGCAGATTGGAATAGGAATCAGGCAGAATGGAAATGGGAAATACTCACATGCCCTATTTTTAAAAAGAAATGAAAGGGGAAATTCAAGAAAATACAGGTGAATCTAATTAACTTTGATCTCTGCAATGTTTGTTAACCTGTGTTCAGTAAGAAGCACCAAGAGTTCATCAGGAAATATTTATGCTAAAATATTATTTCTTTATGGAGAGAGTGTCTGCCTCTTGATTTCGAGGTACACAGTTGGGAGATTAAACAAATGCTGTTTACAAAAATTACTGGGTCCCTGAATATGCTGATCACAGGACCGCTGCATAGCAGAACTGTGTATTCCAAAGGGACACTGGCATATAGAAATGGTCGCCAATAGGTTTTACATGAGAATCAACAGGACTAAGTAAAAAGAGAGGCCTCAGTGAGACAGCAGAGCTATCTGCAAGAATGTGAAGGTCTGGCTTGTCTAGTCTTTTTTTCTACAGTGGTCCAGAGTAGAACTTGAAGCATGGGGGGAAAGTTTCAGGGAAGTAGATTGTTGCCTCTAGACAAAAAAAAATACCTAGCACCTAGAAATGTCCAATCATGGGGAGCACAAATATTGAGTAGCCCAGTCCTGGGAGATTCTGGCAGACTGTTGGGGCTTCTGCTACAGTAGTGTAGGGGGTGGGCCATGTATCTCTAGGGTCTGTTCCCTGAAAATAAACGCATAGAAGAAATGTGACATGGGCATTAATTTTTCAGCACACTCATGCTAGAGGTATAGATGCTGATGCCTACAGATGTGTGAACAGCTGCATAGTGAGGCAATGGTAGATCTGAGGCTGGACCCAGCTCTCATCTCCCCAGGGTCTTATCATTTCTGTTGCTCCACACATTAGCCTTTCTTGTGATGAGTGATTGCCTTTCCTCTTTGGAATTTCAAATTAGGAATTCTAGAATGAAACTGGGCTGCTATTTTATACCACATACAAAAATCAACTGAAAAAGGATTCAAGACCTGAATGTAAGACCTGAAACCAAAGAACTCCTACAAGAAAACATCGGGAATAAGCTCCTTGACATGGATCTTGGCAATGACTTTTTGGATTTGACACCAAAAGCAAAAACGACAAAAGCAAAAATAATCAAGTAGGACTGATAGACATTTTTCCAAAGAATACATACAAATGGCTAACAGGTACATGAAAAGGTGTGGAACATCATTAGTCATAAGCAAAGTACAAATTGAAACCACAATGAGATATCATCTCACACCTGTTAGAATGGCTGTTATAGAAAAGACAAGAGCTAATGTGTTGGCAAGGGTGTAGAGCAAAGGGAACACTTGTGCACTCTTGGTGGGAATGTAAATTGGTGCAGCCACTCTGGAAAATAGTATGGAGTTTCTGCAAAAAATTAACAATAGAACTATCATATGATCCAGCAACTACTTCTGGGTATTTATCTGAAGGAAACAAAAGCACTAACTTGAAAAGTTATGTGTACCTCATGTTCACTGCAGTGTTACTTACAACAGCCAAGACAAGGAAAGAACCTAAGCATCCATCAGTAGATGGATGGATAATGAAAATGTATTTTATATACAAAGGAATATTACTCAGCCATAGAAAAGAAGGACATCCCGCCATTTGTGACAACATGGAGGGAACTTGAAGGCATTATGCTAAGTGAAATAAATCAGAGAAAGAAAAATACTGTATGATCTTACTTATATGTGGAATCTAAAAACAAAACGAAACTCACAGACACAGAGAATACATTGATGGTTGCCAGAAGTGGGGGGTGGGGGTGGTGGGCAAAATGGGTGAAGGTGGTCCAAAGGTACAAACTTCCAGCTATAAGATAATTAAGTCCTGGGGCTGTAACGTACAGCACCATGGCTACAGTTAACAATACTATATTGTATTTGAAAGTTGCTAAGAGAGTAAATTATAAAAGTTCTCATCACAAGGGAAAAAATGTGTAACTATGTGTTGTGATGGATGTTACCTAAACTTATTGTGGTAATCACTCCACAATATATACATATATCAAATCATTATATTGCACACCTAAAACTAATGCATTGTTAAATATCAATTATAGCTCAATAAAAAATAAATGAATTAATAAATAAGAATTCTAAATCCCTCACTCATGACTTTCAGGCCACACTCTTTCATAAATGTCCACTGGTCATTCCACCCATGGTTTGAATGAAGCCTGCAGCATTGGCCTTGAAATTCAGAGGCCCTGAGACCTTGAGCCCTGGCTCACACAGATAAGGGCTCTGTAATCTCTAGGGAGGCTGCTCCCAGGGCAAGAGTCTTGTGTGCAGTTCCTGAAGGAGACAAGGAGTTGTGCTCCTAGAAGGAAATGATTCTAGAACTGCCATGTCTTACCTGGACTCTGGGGTCTGCTCTACTCCTCGCTTCAGTTGTACATGACCAGGTTCATCCACTGAGAAATAAGCATCATCATTATGACATAGCTTAAAATTTGTTCGCTTAATACAGAGCAGGGCAAATGGTACCCCCTTCCTTGAAAGATCTCAGTCTAGTCTCATCAGACATTTCCAGATAATTCCAACCCAGCGGGGGGGTCTCAAAGCCCCCATCACAGCATATCTTTTGCTACTCCCTGAGTAGCTAGGCAATGAGAGGGATAGCTGAGGTTGACCAGCTGGCTGGGCCAGGAGCCTCTTTCTAAAGCTCACTAGGAGTAAGTTTAATGTACAGTGAGCTCAGCAGGTGTTCTTCATTCCCTCTTGGATTTATGACTCCCACATAATCCTCTGCTTTACTAAGCTATTGGAAAAAAAATAAAATCTGTCTGCCAAGATCCTAAAGCAGCCTTGGCAGCCAGCAATATATAAAGGCAGTAATTGGAGGCGGGCGGGGGGCAGCAGCTTGGCTGGCCTTTGACAGACTATCCAATATCCTCAGGAGAAAAATTCCCCCTGGAATCAGGAGAGGAGAGGTGGCCTGGGACTTTGTCCTGTGTCTGGGAGAGGAAAGTACCTCACCCTCACCTCCATTTCTGTCAGGTAGAGTCGTTTTGCATCCCTGGAGAGGTTCCGGAAAGTCTCTAAAGAGGAGGAGAGGAATCAGGACAGGTCAAGGAAGATAAAAGCAAACACAGTGATTCTATGTAAAGTACTCTCTCACTCTCCACAGTGTGCCTAGCCTCCCACCTGTCTCTTCCCAGCCACACCCCACACCCGTGGGACAGTTCTCTGTGACCACACTGGCCCACACACGCCTCTCCCTCTTCTCGTAGCCTTGCACTCTGCACCCTTCCACATACAGCTGAGGGGATGCATGGGCCTGTCTTATCAAGTATTCTATGGGCACAGTTTGGGGGAGCCCCCCTCCTTGTCCAGCTGAGAATTCTCTGGAGGTTTATGCCTCACCCTTCTCTTTGATGCTCCCAGGCCTCTGTTCTCTCAGTCTGTATTGACTGCCTGGCTCAGAGCTGTGGGGTTTGCAGAGGTACCTCACGCCAGGGATGGGACGAGGCTTAGGATGAGGCCAGACCCCACTTCTACCCCCAACGCAACACTTGAGCTATATTATAGCTTGGCGTTTCACATAGGATTTCACTGGAAAAAAAAAGGGGGGGTAGGCTGCTAAGAAGCGTCCAAACGTCTGACCTACATAGTTGAACTTCTGGAGCCTTGGGAAAGCTCCCCCTCTGCCCCCACCTATTCACTTGTGTGTGAATTCCTTCAGCAGAGACCCTAATCATTCATTGCAAGACTATAGTGTAGGTTTAAACGGTAAACAACATGAAGAGGGGACGCAGTGTGTTAAATTAACCTTGATCCTAAAAGATGCACTAAATAGGGTGATGAGGAAATGAGAGACCTGGGATAGGGGAATGTCCTGGACAGAAAGAGTACAGAAGGGATGCAGGGGGCCTAGGCCGACTATACCATTACACAG
Source organism: Zalophus californianus (assembly GCF_009762305.2). Classification (NCBI taxonomy): domain Eukaryota; kingdom Metazoa; phylum Chordata; class Mammalia; order Carnivora; family Otariidae; genus Zalophus; species Zalophus californianus. The sequence goes on from NC_045602.1 coordinate 25,444,320, forward strand.
GCTAAGGTTGGCTCTGCCTCTTGGAGCAAGGGCTCCTCATGCAAGACTCCAGCCCACCCCGCTGCTGAGGCCTTGCCTAGGCCTGGGGCAGGAGTGTGTTCCTGATCCCCTCCTATGTTTCTTGGTCATTGTGACGGTCTCCAGGATGTCACCCAGGTGACACTTACTCGCCATGGCTTCAAGTCGCAACAGGAGGCAGACCAGGCTAGGGAAGCTGACCCTGCCGCTGTTGTCACTGTACCGGAGGGTCATGAGATCCAGCAGCTCACTGCTGATGGAGGTCCCTGCAAGGAAGTCTGGGCCAAGGGGTGGGTTAGTGAGCAGGAGAAAGCTGGTAGCAGGTCCGGTCCTCTGACATGCAAAGTCTGACAAACCCGCCTGGAGTGGTGGCCTTCCACCACTGTTTCCTATTTAGTCTGGCCCAGGGGCCCGTTCACTCCACTTCATATTTTTAATGGTTCTCTTGTTGCCTCCTTCTTCTTGGCTGCTGGGCCCCCAGTGACATTGTTGTGGAGTTTGGCCAGATACCAACTCCAGATACTCAAGACACTGACTGCTCTGGGGATACTTCAGCCTTCATAATCATCGGATAATTCCATGTGAACAGGGAGCTTCCAGGACACCTGGAGTTTGCTCCTAGTCCTGCATCCATCAGGCCTCTCTCCGTTGGTGACCTTGTGAAACTACCTTGTTTCCTAACCCCATGACTGCATGTGGGTCTTAGGTGTGAACGCTGCTAGTGTGAGCAAGTGTCGTCCCTGGAAGTGGGAGATTCAGTCCTAAGTTGGGGGATTAGGAAAGAGACTGGTCCTCAGAGAGGAGACCACAGTCAGAAGGTGGCCACAGGTGGGTGAGACACAGGCACCTTGCTCTCTTTGGGACTGGTTGTCCTACATGTCTAGTTATGAGGTCCAGGAGGCACCAACCCCACAGCAGACAAGAGCAAACTGGCAAATGGCTGTGCCTGCAAGCTTTGGGGGGCAAGCAGACCTTGCAAGCCAAACCATCCATCGAGGGGGTGAGCCTGGTGACCTGTGGGCCTCATGCACCAGAGATATTTGGTGTCTCCAGCAGCATTAATAAAATAAGAATTCGAATGCCTTTAGATAGGCCAAGCACTCTCCAGCTCCGCCACATTCAAAAATCACCCTCTTTTCTTATGGTCATCTCCATGGCCCCTTTCAGTTATCTGCTTGGTCTTTGAAAACTTTTTAGTCGCATTCCAGCTATTCTCTGTCTCCCTTTTATTATTCTGGAGTCATCAGTGTGGTCTCCTATCAGATTCTGTTTTTTCTGTAGCTATTTGGGGGCTTTCAAAGTGCGGTCCAAAGAGCATTGGCCTCACATAGAAACCTCTTAGAAATACAAATTCTTGAGCCCCACCCAAGCCCTCCTGAATCAGAAGTTTTGGGTGAGGGGTGAGGCTCATCAAGCTGTGCTTTAACAAGCTTCCAGAGGGTTCCGGAGCACACTCAAGTTTGAGAACCACTGCCCTCTGGTATGAAGGCCCGCGGGAGGGAGAACTGTGGAGCATCTCCTTCCAGTGGTTACCTGGGGGGACTCTGATCTCACATTTTCTCAAGGAAGGTGGCAGTTTTCTGACTTAACCTTTGTGTGATCCATTTCCCCCACCGGTATAGGGCAGATCATGACTCCTGATCACAGAGTAGTTGAGACAATCAAATGAGATGACATGAGTCCAAGTTCTCCCTGAACCCTGAAGCTCTTAGGCATCCTACGGTATCCTTATCATCATCCTAGGACTGAAAGCTCTTGCCTTCTTGAAGCAGACAGATGACAGTTGATTTCACTTAGCTACAAACCCTCCGTGAAGAGAGTGCATCCACCTGCTCATGAGGGTTTAACCCTGACAGCCCAGAAGTTGAGATGGAAGTGTCTCTAAGGCAAGCTTAAGTTCTGGGAGGGTATCAATGATGTGAGGTTATTTTCACACAGTTAGAGTTGTTTGGAGACAGAAGGCAATTGGGAAAATTGACTGGCACACAAGAACTCAGGTTGTGGAGAATGGAGTCTGAGTTCTGAGCCCGGAGGCCCAAAGAGGCTGGTGTTCACCAGGGAAGACACGGAGCCCACTGCTCTGCTCTCTCCTGACCGTCCAGCTTTGCTGCACCAGCCTTGCCTACTGCATGGGAGGCGTGTGCACCTCTCTCTCTCTCACATACACACACCCCACCATCACCACGGCCCCAGTCGTGACAACTCCGAGGGGCCCCTGCTTTACCTGTACCCTTTATAGCTTTCCACAAATCCAAACTCAGGAAAACTCCAGAGCGATCCTGGGTGTTCTGGAAAACACTCTGATTTGGGAAAGGAAGCAAGAAGTCCATGTGAGAGCCCTCGCCCATCTTAAAGAGGAAGTCCTGGGGAGAGAGAAGCCCTGGAAATCCCTTTTCCACCCCAGGAAACTGCTTCAATAAACCTTGAGTGGATCCGGCTGAGAGGCAGCTCAGCTAAGGCCCCAGGGAGGCAGCAGTGGGAGGCACCTGGTGAAGCCGACCACCCTGGCCGCCCGCTGTGGGGCTGTGGGTTCCTCTCCCAGGCCTGCACCTTCCTCTCTCCCAACCTCCTTTGTGTCCTTCCCCACCTCCTAGACTGGGCTCCCGACACATGGCAGCTTCCTGCGTCCGGGAGGTGTAGAGCTCTCTCAAGACTTTGCATAGGGTGGTGGTTAAAAGCACAGAATTTGCAACCAAACCACTGGGTTTAAATGCTGGCTTGACTATTTACCAGCTGTGTAACCATGGGCAAGTGACTTCATCTTTCCAGGCCTCAGTTTCCCCACCTGCAGTGCAGTGCCAATTACAGTACCTGCCTCATAGGATTGCTGCTAGGGGTCAATGAGCAAATGGTTAGGAAGAGCTTAGGAGGGTGCCTTGCACGGTAGTGAGTACATGTAGCAGGCAGGTGGGGACCGCGTCCTGGGTCCTGGCCCAGCTGCAGGAGGTAGCAGCCCTAACACAGCCTTGTACAGGGTGGCTCTCCTGCACCCCGGACTTTTCCTGCTCTCCCTGGTTCTCACCCGAGCCCTGATCAGCCCTGCACTTCCCGGGTGAGAAACAGAAGCTTGGGCAGGTGACTTGCTGGGAGGAAGCATGCAGCTGCCCCACGACTGGACTTGGGGCTCCCCAGTTGGGCCTGTGCTCGGCCGCCCCACAGGAATTGTTCCAAGGCAAAATACCCCCAGCAGGTGTGTGACCCACCGATTCCTGGGGGCAGTGATTACTGTGAAATAGCAGCCCAAGAATGTTTTCCGGCCTCATTTGGCTTTTGGTGAGTATATAGAAAGCCCTCCATTGGGAGTCCCTCACTCATTCGGTAATTCATGACTTTGGTCATTTGTTGGGCCTTTTTGAGTGCCTACTGTGTATGAGACATTAAGAAAGGCGCTGGGGGAAGCAGATGAACATGAGGGTGCCCCTGCTCTGCAATCTAATGGGGTGGGGGGGCAGATCAGCCCTTACAATGCCCTTTGAGACTGCTAAGTCAGGGCCTAGGTGATACACCCTGGGATAGACCCACGAGAGCACCTTATCTTTTACTGCGGGCTCAGGGGGATGTAACCGGGCCTGGGGGCAGGCGAGGCCTCCCAGGGAAGATTCCTGAGGCTGGACAATCAGGGTGCTTTGTCCTGGCGGGGATCCGAGTCTCACAGCTGGGGGCTGAAGGAGCGAGTGGAAGGAGTCCAAGGGCTCCTCCTGGACCCCAAACCAGGGTCCCAGCTCCAGGGGCTTGTGTACAGCTCTGATGAGCTTAGACCTTGTCCTGAGAACAATGGGGAGGCCACAGGCCACATCTGTGATCTTGTTGTACCTGGCAGATAGGACAGGAATGAAATGAACAAGTGCGAAGGGGGAATGTCTCAGGGAGCCGGGGGAAAGGGGGCCTGCGGGGGCTGATGCTGGCTGGTGGTCTTAGCTACCGTCCTTGGTGACCCCTCTCTCCTTCAACCTCCTAGAGTACCCTTCACCCTGCCACTTGCTTGGGCATTGCCTCATGTCTTCTAGTAGTACGTGTAGTCTCCCTGAACAAAATGTGAGTCCTCTTGAGGGCAGGGCTGGGTTCCTCTTCTTTCACGCCCCTCAACCTATGCAGGTAGGGCACCCAGTAGAAATTTGCTAAATGGGACACAAAGAGAAAATGCCAGTACCTGGCAGTGGACAAGCCGGCCCCACAGCCTTGCAAACTCCTCTTGATCAAGCTGCCCATTCACTTTCAGCTGGAGGGGAGTTAAGAGTGGACCATGCAGCGCAAGGGGGGCAGAGGCCCTGCCGACAGAGCCAGGAGCAGTTCCATCCATCAACTAGTAGCACCATCAGTCCAGTCTCACCTGGACCTGGCCCCACCACAACTGGCGTCCGCTGTGTCTGCAGGGGCCTGGCTTAGCTTCATTTTACAGAGGAAAATGGGCAACTAGAAGGGGAAAGAAGCCCTGAGAAAAAGGGGCCAGTATCACGTGCATCCAGGGGAAGAGAGAGCCCGAACACAGCCTGCACCGGGTGGAGTGGGGCCCCTGGCAGGGAAGAGTGGGGAGGAGCAGGAAGGGTCACTGCAACCCCTGAAGCAGCATGTGGGTGCAGCTGAGCGGAGGGAAGGCGGTGCAGCTGAGTCGAGGGAAGGCGGTACAGCCAGCCCTGGTCACCCCATAGCAGTACAATGGGTTTAATGAGAGCTAATTTGAGGAAAAGAAGCTATCTCTGAGCTGCTGCTGCAGGGGAGCGGTGGGTGGGCGGGAGGAAGGGTAGAACAGACCTGTCTGCTTTGCAGGGCTCTGACAGACACCACCTCCCCCGGGGTGACCCGCCCTGGGGTTGTGGGGAGCCATGGGGCCCTTCTGATTCATCTGTGGGGGATGGGCAGTGTCTCCAGGTGATTCCAAACCAGGGCCAGCAGAGACAGGGCTTGATTTACGATTTCATCAAGAAGAGCTCTTGTTCGACAATGGCGGGCCTCCCATTCCCAATCGGGCCTTGTTAACAGTGAAGGAGCATGATCGGTCTCACTCCAGGGAGGTTGCATACACTGAGGGGAGGGTCACAGGGTGCAGCTGGGAACCAGTGTCTCCGGGGCTGGGCAGGGCAGAAATAGCTCCTTGGAGGTGGCAGTCAGGACAGGAGTCAGGAGCCCTGGGTTTGATTCCCAGCCTGGCCACTGGTGCCCATGGACAGCTCCCTCCTCCTGCCCTGACCTCTGCCGCCGTGGCATGGTAGCACTAATGGGGTACGGCTCTCTGTAGACCCGGGCATTTTCTCCAAGTTCCAGTGGTTGTTCTCTTTACTGAATTGGGGCTTGTTGAACAAGGGATTTAGGGAAGACTCATCCAGGGTAAGGGGAGGGTGAGAGGAAAACAGCCCCCACTGGCGCTGCCAGGAGGCAGGGCAGAATGATGTTAGGACACAGATTTGGAGGCTGCAAACTCTTCAAATCCAGGCACAACTTTGGACTGGCTATGGGATTACTTAATAAGCTGCCTAGCCTCTCTGAACTCCTCTCTCACCATGTGATGGATCATACTTCTTACATCATAGGGGTCATTGCAAGGACTACAAGGAAAGTATATATCCCAGGACAATTCTTGGCGTGCCAAGATGCTTGATAAATGATAACCATTGGCATTGTTGCTACGGTTGTTCGGGAGAGGTAGTGAGTTAGCATAGAATCCACAGGAACCCAGGCTCTTGGGTGAGCCCTTAGAACCAAAGAAGAGAAAACACTGCGAGTGAAAAGCGTTCCTAACGTCCTAATGAGACCGCCAGGGAAGCTCAAAGAGCGGACGGGCTCGTAGAGCTGCCAGAGGAGGGGAGGGAGGACTACAAAGGATACATCCATCAGAGCCACGATGCTCCGGCACTCATCCAAAGAGAACGTGTCCCCTGGAGTTCCTGGGGGTGGAGAATGGGAAGGATGGACATGTCGGGGGTGGGGGTGACACTAGACTGGCTCAGCAGTGGGGATGAGGGTGGGGCCGGTAGGCCTGTGGGGTCTGACCTTACCTTTCAGGAACTCCTGGTTGAGAAGGCTCTGAAGCTGGGTGGCATCCATGTTCAGTCCCTGATCCAAACAAGGGAGGAACGCAGAAATCCCATCAGTGCTCAGGAGCTGAGGGGCACCCCTGCCTTCCTCTGTAGAAGTGCTCAGACTTCCAAGCCCTCGGTTCCCACCCAGTGCCCATCTAGCCTGTCATGAAGCCTTTCCCAATTGCTCCAGGTCATGGCGATGCTCCCTCCCTGAACGTCTGTAGTGCTCATCACTCCTGACATTTGATACCACGTGTGGGTTGCCTTGCATTTCTCTCTTCCTTTATTATTGGACAGAAAGCAGTAGTTGCTTCCTCTCCACCATACCTAGCACTCGGGAACCCCTCGGGAGAAGTGTTGAATGAATTGACTCAGCCCTGTAGGTGTGTTTTCCCATCTGCTTCCAGAAAAGGATGGAGAGAAAATAGGACTATTGAGAGTGTGTGTGTGAGCATGAGCATGTGTGTGCGCACAGAGGAGATGAAAGTGCCAGGAATCTAGGCTAAGAGAAGCTGATCTAATTGAGCACATTACTTAGCATTAGTCTTCCTAGCCACTGAAGCATAAAGGAAGACAAGGTTTCCCTTGGATTAAAAACGGGAAGCAATGGAGGTTGAGGGGAGAGAAACTTTTCCGAGCCTGAATTTCTGAAGTTGTTAACTGCATTCAGTTTTCCCCCAGGGACATTGAGCAGCTTTATGGGGGGGCATCTTCCATGATGATTCCACAGAGAAGCAGAGCTGTGCTGCGCGTGGCCATTTCTCACATGCAGGCTGGTAAAAGCTGAGGGGGTGATGTGACATCAGCACTCTGGGAGAGCTTCACGTGGGGGAAGGAGCCAGAGTGAGGTCCCTCAGTAGGTGGCTTTGCAGAGTGGGACTGGGTCAGGAGGAAGAAGGGCTCTCTTTGGGTCCTTCTGAGAATAGGCACCCCACAGACCCACAGACATGCTGTCCTCGGGGTTGGTTGGCCTCACCATCTGACTGAAGGCAAAAGCAGCCCCACAGCCTGTCCTCAGGGGAGAACCCCTTTTATTGCCCCTGAGAAAAACATGCTGCCAGTGTTTGAAATGGGCCCTCAGGCCATCCCTCCAACATCTCATTGGCTGGGTTACATCAGGACAGTCACACTGTGTGCCCACTATCAACATGGCACCTAACTTGCAGAACAGTTGGCAAGGAACTCTAACTTATGTGGAGTCACCAACTAGAATATAAGTAGCTTTGGGACATGGACCATGTCTCCCTTCTGCATGTCTCTCCACCCTAGGACAGTCCCTGACCTGGACCACAATGTTTGAGGAAATGAGGATAGGAATGGAGATGAAGATTGCCTTAAACAAATACCCAAAGAATTGCACGTCTGTCTCTACCACCTCAACATAAGATTCCATGAGGACCGATGCTTTGCATTCCCAAAGCTTAGTGTGGTGCTTGGAATATTTGGTACATGTTTGCCAATTGAATAAATGGATAGATGGCCATGACCTGACTCAGAGGCTGAGCACGTCCTTCCTTTCTCCCAGGCAGACCCTGGGTTATAGTACCATCACCACTGTCACGGCTGATGTAGGTAAGTCCCGGTAGTAGTAGCGTGTCATTGAGTTCACTTAAGGCTAGTTAAACAGATACAAGAGATCATGAGAGAGGACTCAGTGAGTGCATGCACAAACATTTTGCTTTCAACTTTCCTTTGAGGATACAGCCTTTGAGGACAGTTCACAGGTTGTGCAAAATGATGCCAGGTTGGCCCTGTTCAAGGGTGCTCAGCCAGGGGGTGAAAAGGGGGTGCAGTCCAGTCTGTTCCACTTCAGAGCTGTGCACCTTCGCACAGAGCTGCATGTGTCTTTTAATTCCTACAAAGGCCCCATCTAGGCTACTAGTTACCCTCTATGAGGAGACATTTGGTGGTTGTTTGGAAAAACCCTGATTAGAGGGAATCTACCATTTGTCATATGACAAATTATAATTTTTATTTCAGATGTGCAGGTGCATGAACTATGTTGCGGATTTTGCCATCTGCCCCTGAAGGAAGCCGGGTCTCAGGTATCCTCATTAGGTCCTGCTGATTGCCTCGGGGCAGTAAACTTAGTTTGGACATCTGCTCTGGGGAAGCTAATGTGTTTTAATTCAATGCAGATTGACTGAGCACCTTCTCTGGGCCAAGGACAGTGATAGATATTGGGGACAAGGAATGCATATAATGCCATCCCTGCCTTTGGGAGCTTACAGACTGGGGATAATCATCTGGGCAGACCTTGTCTTGCATCAAGTGAAGTGCCTTCTGAATTAGTCCAGATGTGGACCTGAATCCTGGGCCCATGTTGATTTCAAGGAGGTCCATATTGAGTGGCTCCTTAAAACATATTCCCCTCACGACAGGCACATTCTTCATTTCTCCTTGCTTTTCCCTCTGGGACCAGGCTGCCTGAATAATTTCCTTTTAAGCTGCCTCCTAGTTACCCCATTAGCCCTCTGAATGCCTGACATCCTTCCTGTCCTTGGCCTCTGCCTGGCCCAAGACTGGCATGGTCCACATGGTCATATCTATCTATCACTTTGCCCTTCCCAAACCAACATGACTATTAATGGCAAAAGGCCCATTGTGCAGAGCACTTGGCAGCTGTTTTTATCCTGGCAAGTCAAGGAGTTCTTTATAACGGTTTATTAAACCATTAAGAAAATCCTTTGTGCACATAGGTGGCTTGGCAGGAAAAACACCGCTGGTGTTTTCTGAAGCTGGCTGGCTCCCAGGAGGAATGATGCCAAGGAGGTGGCAGAGCAGAAGGAAAGATTTCAGGGGATATTGCCAGTTATTTGTTTAAAGATTTAAAATACCCCCCACCTCCATCATTAGCCCCTCCCTCACCAAGCTCTGCATTCCAGCCCAGATGTCACCCAGTTAGGGTTCCACTTCTATCCAGGGCTTGGTAACCAGATCCGTTCTGGAGACATCCAAGGAGAGAGGTTGACAAAATGACCCACCAAGTCACTTTTCTTCTCTGTATCCTGATAAGGGCCTGGTGGCTCCATCACTCATCCCCGTGCTAAGTACTCTACCTGTTGAGCATATCTGTGGAAGATGCTTTCTTGGGAGCCATTTTCCAGAAGACTTGCCTGGATCAAAGGGAAAAGAGTCAATATCAAATTTCTGTGGAAAGAAGCTATCTGTCTGGCACAGTGAAGGCACAAGAACCATTCCCCGCACCTGGATCTGAGTCAGAGGCTTCACCCAGCAATTGGATAAAACTTGTAGGGGAATGAGAGCACCAAAGTTTGTGGAAGGAAGATGACTGGTTCCAGCCTGACCTTGGAGGCTTGGTCTTTTCCCCCCTGCCCTGCCCCTTTGAGCCATCATCAGCCCATTTATGGTGTCTCTGTTTTCATTGGTCAGTGCTGAGGTAAGAAGGAGACAGAAGTTCTTGGGGATAGGATGTGGCCAATGAAGCTGGCCAATCAAGCCTTCACATACCTACCTTTGGAGCTGTAAGGTTGAAATTGCTGCCCAGATTCCTAGAAAAACAGGGAAATAGTGTGACAAGGATGAATGGCTCACTATTTAAAGGAAGCCTGTATATGGAGGACACCCTAGGTGGCACTGGACATTTACACCAAGGATCTGAGTGAAGGGCCCTCAGCACAGTGGGATGTGACATGGGCAGCTATGACAGTCAGCAGACAGGTAAGCCTCATAACCACTTGTCCAGTCTTTTGACTGGCCACCATCTGGTCTTCAAACTATTTAGCAAATCGTTCCTTTCACAACCAGATACACATGTACAGTGACCCCCATTGCCAAGGCAGCAGATAAGCTTTGTCTTATGTTCCAACCTTGGTGGTACAGTGGCTATCTGGTATGCTGGACTGAGGCACCATCCATGCTCACCTGTTAAGATGCCATGATTATAGCGATGTCTGCCTCAGGCCCAACAGGGTATCAGGGGCCCAGCAGGATATGTACTTGTTGATCCCAGTCTTGACCACGGACTTAGCACTCAAGACTCGCCATGACTGTCCTCTGTCTTTCAGTCTCCCCGGTCTTTCGGTCTCCCTGATGTACCCCACCCCACCCCCTGGTCACATTTCAGACGACTGCCATGCATGCCATGTATGATCTTCCTGGGCATATGGCTGACATCGCTTACCTATACTCCCTGTGCATATGGCTGACATCGTGCTCATCCACTTCCCTCATGCTTTTTTTCTTCTACCTGCACTACCTTTTCCTTTAAGCATTAGACTATGTTTTCTATCAAGGACTAGTTCAAATGCCATTTTCTCCAAGAGGCCTTCCTCAACCCCTCTTGCCCGAGGTGGATCCGTCTCCTCTGTCCTCCCATGTGACTTTGCACTTCTGTTGAGCAATGGCTCCATCCTGTTCATGGTCTACTTGTTGGTTCGGACTCTCTCGCCACCCTTTGTGGTGAGCTTCTTGCAAGTGAGGCCCATGCCATGTCCCCTACTGACACAGTACCTGCTGCACAGGATGACACAATGTGTTTTTATAAAATTAAGTGGAATCAAACATTTAGAAGCCCAGCGTTTCTCTACCTGTCACCATCTGGCATTTTCAGGAAGATTCGGAGCAAAAACTCAACTGCTTCACTGTGGGCCGAGGTGACCACCACGTAGGTCCCAGTACTCAGACTGAAGTACTTTGTGAGGTTGCTCTTGGTTTTAAAAGCTATGCCCTCGATAGCATTTCTGAATTGAGAAAAGAAGGTGGGTGGCAACCTCTTCCAGAAGGGCTGGAACTGGAGGAAAACATGAAGATGGTCAGAACACCCCCTGTGAGCATGGGCCCAGCCCCCAGAAGAGACCCACCACCTTCCAGACCCCTCTCCATTCATCAGAACAGCATTACAGGCCCTGAAAAGGGAGATAGTGCTTACCTGGATTTTCAAAATGCCACAGAATTCAGACTGTCATTTAATATAGATGCTGACACCACAACGAATGCAAAAAAGATATGGTACATGGTTTTATCTCATTAAGTCCCATAGTATCCTGGGTTTGGGTGTTACTCTCTCTGCTTATAAAGACTTCCATGGAAACCAGTGAAATTGTTCTGACACTGAATTACTTTTGGAGCCCCTGATGCCCCTTCTCTCCTGAACCTTTTACAGTACTCTTTGGACTGTGTAGCTCAGAAGAGTTGGACTCCTCCCTTCCTTCCATTTTGCCTCCCAGCAGAGCCCTGGAATTCCTTCTCATTGGAGAATAATAGGCTTTGATCATTTTCCTTTTATTTCAATATTTTCTTAGAGATAAAACAATAAATATAATGCAGTTCCCATTACGAGATGTCACATACGTATTACATAATAAAAACCCCTTACTAAATAAATTTTCCCCAATACAGTCGAGCACGGGGATTCCATTTAGAGTGGTTACGCAGCATGAAATGATTATTTGTGAGCTCTGCCTTGGGGAGAAACAGGGAGAAAGGGAGAGTTTCTTTTCAGAGGGTGGGAACAAGGCTGGGCTACAAGATGAGACAGGAGATAGGTCTCTGTCCCAGGTATGCGGCGAGGGCTGGGGGCAACCTCCAAAGTGACTTTGCTGATGTTAACAGTGGCCCTAGCAGGTTTGGAGCCTGACTTATGTGAGCCTTCTGGCAAAAGCAACGATGAGAACAATTCTTCTCCAGAAAGCCAGTACTGTCCTGTGTCTCTGGGTATGTATGTGTGTAAACACATGCATGTGCACATGGGGAGACATTATGTACAGAGGATTGTGTGCTTCCTACAGTCCAGAATTTCCCTGCTTCCCTGCTCTCCTGCCCTCCTCTCCACTGGACTCCTGAAGCCTTGTCCAGGCTCCCTATCCTCTAGCACAGACTTGCTCAGTGGCAGCCAGAAGTGTGAGTATGTGGCATGATGGGAGGCTCTTGGTCTAGTGCACAGAGACCTAGCATCAAATTAACACAGGCCTACTTGCACACAGACCTGACCCTGTAGTTCTAGGGATGGGGCTTGTGCCTTTTCTTGGGTCAAATCCCCACTCCTCACTCCAACTCTGGAGATTTGTTCCTTGCACTTGAGTGCCTCCCTTGAAGCCCTTCCAGAAATTCTACTCCCATGACCAGGGTGCTGGAAATGAAAATCAGATCCTAAACCCAGCTCTGTGGCTGGGCCACTGGTGTCAGTGGCCTCCTTGCTGCCCAATTTCTTCCTGGGCTTCTGAGTATTCCCTGCTTAGAGAACCCCTGTCCTGGCCTCTGTCTACCTACTGGGGGCACCCCTGGAAGGCCCGGAAGAGCTTCCCTGGACCCAGAAGCACGCTAGAGGTACTACCTGTTGGCTGTGGTTACATCCTTGGTCCCCAGGCACATGCACCTCCCCCAGCAGCCACAGCCCCCATCCATTTAAGGGGTCTACATGCTTGCAACTCCATCTGTCCTCCATCCTGACTCTTAAATCACCCTGTACCAACGCTGAGCCAGAATATCTGCTCAGGAGAGGTGGCTATTTGGTTGAAAGAGGAGCTAGATATGACCTGAAGGTGCATTTGCAGAGCATGCAACCTGTTTGTGGTGGATTCAGGGGCTGACAAAGAATATGAGGCTAAAGTCCCCCTAAGATGCCATTAGCTCTGCTTCTTATCTTAAATAGGAAAGAACCGGCTGCATCAGTCTTATCTGTCAGAGGCCAGATTCTCGAAGATGGTTTCACGGTTGCAGCCCCTCTTAGATTTCAAACCAAAGAACAGCTCGAGGGGTCCAACATTTAGAACCAGCACAGCAAAAATATGTCCTGCACGGTTGATCTATTTGGAGATTCTAAGTTTGTATCTGTTACAGGACAGAGCAAGACTGAATTTGCAGCCGCCGAACAGCAAGAGACGTGCCAAAGTTATAGGTGTTGGAAGAGGCGCGAACAGTTACCAATGCACAGCAACAGAAGCATGAGAAGGTGCTGATTCATACCTGAGGGTCGACCTATAGGGCAGAAAAAGAAAGGCAGGTTCAGGAACTAAACAAAAACACAAAGGCAAGCAGATCCCAGCAGCCCAGCTCAGGGCCTTGCGTTCCTTCTTCCTACGGTCAGCCTGTTCCCTGCACACCCCACTGGATGGGAGCATTACTCATTCCCTGGGCAGAGATGTGAAAAGAAAACCTAACCTGTTGTAGGCTATAGGGAGCTCAAGGGGGAAGGAAACGGAGGAGGAGAGTCTGCGTTTGTCAGCTCAGCCACATGCGGTTACTGTTTGTAGCAATGATGATAAAACCAAGGGCAGGGCGAGATGTCAATAGGGCGGGGGTAAGAGGGAACCTAGATCAAATGTCAGTTTCCCAGCATCAGGCGCTCCAATGCGAGGAAATGTTTTTTATTCCATCATGCCACTGTAAAATATGGCGGGAATTTGTTCTAGGCCTCCCGGTGTTTGTAGGGATGTATGTGTGCATCCAAATAGGGAAATACCTACATTCTGTCTTTCCACGTGGCAAAAGGAAGCACTGAGGATGCAGTTTTTAAGCCACTCTGCCATCTGCAAGGTGCTTCCCTGTAACCCTGAAAGCAGACACTAGGACCCTGTTTTATGGATGTGAAAACGGTCCCAGCAGTCTAAGGAGCAGAGGTCGGAATAAAGTAAGCTGCTTTGCTTCCTTGGTGATTAAGACCCACTGCCCAACACTGTCTTCCACTGTTGGTGTGGGTTTTGGTTCTTTCCCCCTGCTGATCCCCCGGCCCTCTGCAACCATGTGTATAGACCACTTGATTTGCCCAGGCAGATTTTCTGGAGACCAACAGTGAGCTGGAAGGGAGGTGGAAAGTCCCAACCTTGGCAGGGGGGATCTTTGGGGTGAAGATGAAATGGCTTGTCCACCCCCTTGTCCTTTTCCTCTGCCTATTCGGACACCACCCATGTTTGTTGTGATGGAAGACAGAGCGGTGCTCCCGTAGGAGTTGGGAGTCACAGGACCATGTCAGGGCCAGAGCAAGCACCATACAGAGCGGTCATACAAGCAGCACATACCCACAAACCCCATCAGAGCCCTGTAGACTTTTGAGAATCTGGTGGCTGGCAGGCACATAGCATATCTCTTAGCTGAAGTGTGAAAGGCACCCAAGTGTCTCTTGAGTTGCCATAGTCTGGACAGTTCTTTGGTGTTTAATTCAATCAGGATCCTGAAAGATCCACTGGGACCTCCAGGGAGCCTGAGGAGACCTCGGGTCTTAGTGCCTTTTTAGCAAAGTGTACGGCTGAGAAAAGCATCTCTGGCTGAAAAGTAGATAAATGGGCTCGACAGCATTTAAAAATAGGTAGGATTACAATCGTGCCAGGCTCCTGAACTATAAAAATTGGGGGCAAATCAGTTAACACAAGGCTGCTGTGATGCCCAGCTCTGGGGCGCCAGGCTCATAGATGGCAATGTGAACAGCATCCCCAGTTGTGCCCTGGGGCAGCCCTCTTCCCCTCTCTGGGCTTCTGTCTCTCATCAGAAGAGGGCAGTAGTCTTCATCGGGAGAGAGCAGCAGGACTACCTGTGCTGCTACTCTCTCTTGCTGAGAGACAGAACTAGTCAAACCTGGCTGGGTAGACCAGATGCCTCAATTCCTCCCCAGCCCCTCTCCTCTGTTCTTCTCGGAGGTGAGTTAGTAGACGCCAAGGACAAGAGTCCTCTCAGAAGGCACCTGAATCACTTGGGATTCTTGGCTGGAAGCAAGGAAAACAAATCAGGGTGGGATGAGCAAAAAGCCATTTACGAAAAGTCTAGAGAATGCAGCTGGGAAAGTGGGTGGGAAGCAGTGGGGACAGCTACACAGCTGGATGCCAGCCCAGGATCTGCCTCCACTGCTGCTGCCGGGCCCCAAGATTTGCTGTGGATAATCCCTTGGCTGGTCCTACCTCAAAAGTCCAAACCCAGAGTGACCGAGATTGTGGGGATGGGGGAGGCAGACATGAGAAAAGCATCTGATTGGACAAGCCTGGCTCACACATCTACCTCTTTGCATCCAGGGGCTGCGGAGAGGAAATATTTGGCCTCTTTGGTTGCTGCAGTGGGAAACTAGGCCCTGCCTTCCACTAAGTGGAAGAGTGTTCAGGTGCCTGATGGGGAGGGCAATGACAACAGTCCATTGCTGCATCTTTCAGTGTTCTTTGATGGTCTCAGCAGGTCTCAGGCCCCTCAGAAGTACTGTGCCAAACCCCAACCATTTCTTTCCATTCATTTCACGCAACTGGGAAGTAGAAATGTGCTCAGCCTGTCACACGTGGGCTGACCTATGGTTCTCACTGTTGCTTTAGGCTCAGTGAACAGGAATGAAGATTATTCCTAGAGATGCTAAATTCAGAGCCCCAGCCACAGAGGTGGTGGTTACGTTTGACTGAAGGCTTGGGGGACATCTGGTGCCCAATCCCCAGCTCTGTCATTAACTCTGACCATGTCACTTCACCTCAGTTCCTTCAGTTTCCCCATAAAGACAGGGTCTTTGTTATATCAGTGCAGAGAGGGTGTGGAGCATATGATTTAAGAACCATTCACTTTATCTTTGGGATACATTAAATTATTTGGTAAAGGAGGTGGGAGCAGAGGTATCGGATTTTCTTTTGTAACACTTTTAAATAGTATTTTAAAAAACGAATTCCCTGATTACCTCCTCACAGTGGGGTGTGTGCAGACTTGTGGGTGGAAGGATGGTCCCGCAGGAACTGCAAAGCTTGTTGGGAGTGCCATGGTGGGAGGGGAGGCCAGGTGGAGAGGAAAACCTGACCTTGGATGAAGGGCCAAGCAGATGCTTGCAAGCCAACCACCAAGCTATGACTGGATGTTGGCTTAAATACAAGAGAAAAACATACCTCCTGGTTTTATACCCAGAATTGGTTTTTTTCCTTAAACTCCTTTCAAAGTTTAGCCAATGATTCTCTTTCATGCACATAAGCAGCACCAAGGGAGCTTGTTACAATGTGGATTTTCAGATTCTGTCCATGGAGGTTCAGATTCAGAAGGTTTGGGATGGTCCCAGCAATCTGCATTGTTACAACAGCTGGTCTTGGACCAGACTATTTTTTGAGTAACAAGCATTTGAGCCTGCAGCATACCAGGAAATGCTGACAAGTGACACCGGAAGGAGGTGTGTCCCACTGCGAGCCTGGTCAAGGCTGATCTCCTGTCAGGCCCAGGTTTTCCTGTAAATTTGGAGTTGAACCAGGTGAACTCTAGAGCCCTTTGGGTTTGATTTCCGAGGTAGTTTAGTGAAATCTCCCAGCCTGGTCAGCTGCTCTCTCTGCCCAAGGAACGCACAAATGTCTGAAAGGGTAAGCCGTGATGAAGGCTGCCTTACCTTGAACACCTTGAAGCTTAGTGGAAATTTGTCTTTTGCCTTTAAATTTTGCAGCCTGACATTGACGGATATGATGACATTGTTGCTTTCCATGCCCTCTGGCACAGAGAAGATGTACTGCGTGTCCCTCGGAAGTCCTTCTGCATGAGAAAGAGTGGTCATTGGAGCTCAGCTTCACTTCTATGACTCCTAGACCTGGGCCATACTGGTTCAGAAAGCTCCAGTGGCTTGTGTTGGCAACCCTGGATTCGGAGACCTAAGGCTCGGTCCCAGTTCCCACAATTACTAGTCGTGGCACAAGCTTCTTCATTTTGTGAGCCTCTATCTCTTCCTCTTAAAAACAAGGAGGGGAAGTATATTCCCCACTTGGTGAAAATGTTTCCTTAACTGTAAAGATGAGGGCTATTTTTATCATAATAAGTGGAATGTCAGAATCCTCAGGTATGTATGAGCTTGTGCATTGGTGATAATCATCAGAGCCTTGAAATGATGTCAATCCCCAAGCACCAAAGGAGACACAGGAAAACAGGCAGAGGGATGGCAACTCATAGTACGCTACTACCCAGGTGTGCTCATCAGAGCCAGAGCAAGAGACAGAAGTAAGGTGATTAAGTAAGGTGGATTCAAATATGTAGAAGAATGAAGATAAGTCAAGATAGAGATGAATCAATACACATCAGCAGGGTCGGATCACAGGTTGGGAAGCTCTGAGAGGAGAATGGGGAGACACAGAGGCTCTTCCTTGTGAAGGTTGAACAAGATGATGCATTCAAGTGTACCTAGCAGGGCCCAGCATGTACTTGCTCGCTGGCTCCCTTCCCTCTTTCCCATGCAAGGAATTGCTAAGAATAGCCCCAGTATATCATTTTGCTTAGTTCATTGATATGTGCTATATCCAGGGAAGGGGACTTTGGCCCCACAGTCAGACAGATAGGCTCTGGAAGGTGAATCAGTAAATTTACTGCCCAAGTGTGACTTGGCAGTTCCTTAGAGTCCACCCATGGCCTCCTGGTGCCTAGATTCTCTGACCGGCAGAGTGAAGATCCTGGAGGTTGAAAAGAGGGGTACCTGTGGGTCATTCCAGCAAGCCATTCTCAACAGGTAGGTGCCAAGGAGAGGGAATGGTCATGTCTAGGTGCAAACACATGCACACTCATACACACACACACGAACTTGTTTGCATAGCTCCTCCTCTCGAGGATGTGTAAGCATACTCAGGTTCATGTTCACCAGGAGCTATTTCACTCATCTGTGTGGCAAATGGGGAGCAGGAAGTGCAGTGAGAATATGTGACCCTCCCAAGGTCACACTCAACAAAATTCATCTCAGGGGAACCCAAAGACAGGTGCCCGCCTCTGGGATCTCTCTGTGCTGCTGCAGAATACACCAACCAACATGGGGCAGGAGTATTCGCTCTGATGTCTGGATGGTGCTTTATGGGGCAAAGCGATGGTTTAATCCAAGCCCTGACTTTTGTCCAGTGTTCTTTACACAGCTCCCCACTGTCCTGGGTAATTACTGAAGAGCGGTGAGTCTGTCCTCCTCCTGGGGGACAGGTGGAGGTTAGTAGACAGTGGGAGAGCATGACAGGGCAAGGGAGGCACACTTGAGATTCTCCCACCCAGCCCACCAACAACTGTTTCCCTTGGAGAAGAACAGCTGTCCCTTTAGACTGGCAGATTCCTCTCAAGTTCAGGCCAATGGTGTAGAATCAAAGGCCATTGAGACTTGAAGCCAGGACAGGGCTAGGGCTGGCGGCTTCCATCTGGCAGAATTACCAATGTCATAACTACCTGTGGTGTTTCCTGGAGTTGCACGGTTCTTAAACATCATTTGGGACCATATTTTATGAGGCATGTTTCCTTGGTTTAGGCTGACTGGAAATTGGTTACATACAAACAGGCAGGAGAAGTTGTCTTGGAAATCTTGACATGACATCCTGTTATAAACAGATACGCGTCATTTTACTGGTTTTGTTCCCAGGGTGGGGGTTCCCATCACTCCACTGTACCTTTGTCTATCAGTTCCAGTATTCATGGACTTACCCCTGTCCCACCCAAAGACCAGAGCCTCGTTCTGGCTCGCTCACTGTCAAGTATACTTCTCCCTCCTGTGGTCGGGAAGACAGGACTGAATAAAACTCTGGGTTCTGCATGTCCCTCTCATGGCCATGAAGGATGGCTGTCATCTCTCTCTCCTCTGGGTCCTACATGGTGCTAGGAAAACTGCTGTTCCCTTGGATCCTTCGCCAAATTCATTGTTGAGATCCTTATCAGAATAAAATGGCTTCAACATCTAAAATCCCACCTTGTATAACACCCAGTGCTCATTACATTATACGCAACTGATAAATTGTTGGGCACTACATCTGAAACTAACATGTACTTTATTGGCTAATTGAATTTAAATTTTAAAAAAGGGCAGAAAATAAGAAAAAAATAAAATCCCACCTCGTACTGTGATTAAAGTGGAGATATTGGAAATATTTTTCCTTTCTAGTTTACATTTGTCTCTCTGCTTCTTGATTCCTTAGACCCAGCCTCCTTTTCACACATGCTAAATTCATTTAAATACTTTACTAAGTCAACCATACAACCTCTCAGGAAAATGTCCTTATTATCCTTTAAAAAGTGAGCACATGGCTGAGAATGTGTTTTTAAAACATCTAGTCCTACACAGCTGCCAGGAAAGGACGCTGATGTCTCACCCAGAGCTCTAGAGTCAGGGCAGGGAGATTAATACCGAATTGCTCTTTTGGAAGACTGTGGAGCTCCAGGGGGATGCTGTGGGTCCTAACAAGATGGTGTGGAAGACACAGATGTGATAATCAGGCATCCTGGCTTTCGGGAAACTATTGATTTCAAAGCTTTGGGGCCAATGTTCCCTTTTACCATTAACATTTCCTAGAAGTTCTAGTATTTCAGAACTGAAATACCTTTCACACAAAGAGAAAGCACACAAATAATTTCCCGTCCAAAGCTTTTGTGTCTTGGTGGAAAAAAAGAATAGTCTCCTCTACATAGGTCTCTGCAAAGCTAATCTCTAGTCTCACGAAAGTTTAGGGAAAGGGGTAGGGATTGAGGGTGTGGCCAATAGGTAAAATTTTACAAGGTAATTTTAAAAGAAAAATACCAAAACTCTCCATCTTCCTTATTCTCATACAGCAGTCTTTTTTGTTGGTCGTGGGTTTTCTGCCATTCCAGAGACCTGAGCATGGAGAGACAGACCACAGGGTGAGATCTTCCAAAGCACTGTGTCTCAGCAAAATGTGCCCCAGCAGGAGGCCTGTCCTCCATTAGTTCTGGGGGTACACGTGGAGGGTGTCATTCTACGTAGTGACAGAATTCCTCCTTCTCTGTACGCTGGTGGCTTCCGAAATGGTCTCCAGCCAGATCCTCTTCCCCGAAATGGATACACGCTACAGGCCAAGCCATGTCTCCACCAGAGCCCCTGGTGACCTGGAAACCAACCTATCCCACTCTGCACCTCTGCCTTCTCCCAGGGCCTGCGTGGGACTGCGAGAAGCCACTCCCTTATAACCCTTATAGGCAAGCAACCGCCAGAGTGTGATGATCCGTGATTCCACCTCTGAAACCCCTCTCAAAGCCACCCACTAACTTCCGTCCCTCCTGCTGCTCTGCTGGTTCATGAACCCTCATCCCCTTCTTGGACTTCCCACGAGTCTCCCACCACACAGTCCTGCCCACTTCCCCATCCACTCTCCACACTGCCATCGAAATGATCTTTCTCGAACAGAAGTCAGATTCTGACATCTCCCTGCTGAAAACACATCAGGGGTTCCCTTTTCCTCTCAGGCTGAAGCTCAAGCCCCTGAAACAGAAACTTGGCCTCTGCCTACCTCTCCAGCTTTACCTGAGCAGCTCCCTACTCCCCCCCACACCCCATCCTTGAATTCTACACTCAGAACATGAATGTCTTCATTTCCTTGGAAATACCTGTCCTGTCCCTGCCTTGGCCTTCACCATGAGGCTCCCTCTGCCTGGGATAGTCTTCTTCATTTCAGTCCTGTAAACTGAGGACGTCACTCATCTTTCCTCCTAAAAGCCACCTCTGTTGAAAACCTTGCTTGTGCCCCTGTGGTGTCCCCACTCCACGTCGAGAGTCAGTGCTCCTCCTTGGAACCCACATGGTGCCCCGGACCACTCCTGTCTCAGCACTTAGGACCCTGTGTTTCTAGTGCTCCTTTATTTCTTGCCATCCCTCACTGGACTCCTAGCTCCACGAGCTCAGTGAGGCTCTCTCACCACTACATCATCACAGAGGTTCACCCACTGCCTTGGCACACGGGCCTGCAATAGTTTTCTGCTTGCTTAATTAATAAAGTTGTTCAGTTCCCTGGGATAATGGATTCCAGAAGCTAGTCCTTGGGTCTGTGGTGGAGGAAGAAGCCCTCGCAGGCAGAAGGGAGCAGCTGTCCCTTCTTTAGCCCGCTCCTCATAGCAGAGACATGCTCATAGGCAACAGGCCCCAGAGGCGCAAACGTGTCATGGATCTCTCTCTAGGAGCGGCCTGCATCTTGCATCGAGGGAGAGTAAGGCAGGGACCACCACTCAGGCTACAGGCCGCAGGCCGGACCAGTCAGATGTGTTATTGTAAAATGGCAATTTTATAATTAAGGGATAATTACGTTTTCTGCAGTGTGTAAGGGAAAATAAATGTAGTGTAAATCAATATGCTATCGATTCATGCAAGTTTGCCTTTAAGTGTGTGCGTCTGAAATTTCAATTATGGCCGAGATTAGACTATCTGGCTCTCTCCATCCATCTCCACTCCTTAGAGAGCAGGGAGGGCATCGACCACCTGCATGGAGATGGTGATCATGTGGCCTTATCACTTTCTTCCGGCCCCGCTTCTGGGGGGATGTGGTGAACGAACCTAAGCACAGCCAGGTGTGTGGCCCTCAGAGTCAGCACTGCTCTGCACGTGTCTCACCCTGTTGAAGGGCGTTCGGAAATCCCTTGCCCATAGGGTTTAAACCCAGAATCTTAAGCTGGCATTAGTCTCTCTGGCCCCGGCTCCCAGCACTTCTCTCCCGGGCTCCTCTGTTGGCCCTGAACACACTGTAAGCATTCCTGGCTCAGCGCAGTGGTCTACACGGCCCTGCCTACCTGGTGATCTCTTCCCAGCTGAATCATCCTTTTTTTTCCGGCTTGAACTCAGGTTCAACTCTATCCGTGAAGCTTGCCCTGAACATGCCAGCCCACGGGAAGCTTCTCTTCCCTAATGTCTGGTGCCTTGGCTGCCTTCACCAGTCACGCGGTGTTTAGCACAGGAGACGAGGTGGAATCTGTTGCCTCTTCTCCTACCCCAGGCAGATGCATCATTGACATTTGCCCTTCCTGCACTCCAACCCCAGCAGCCAACCCCGAGTCAGGGATTCTGCTAACCACATCACCCGCTGGGCCATATTGGCAGCTTGGGGTAATGACTGAGAAAGAGAACTGGCAAAGGCCAGAAGTTGCTAAGATTTACATCGGAAGAGGCAAAGGATACCCCTGGGAAGGAAGAAGGAAGACAGGCAAGATAAAAGGAGAAGGGGGAAGAGTGAGTGGAAACACAACACTGTCCATGGTTCATGGTGTTGCAGTTTCATTCCCCTTGTGTGGAGGGATTCAGCTGCTCTGTGCTCCAGGGGGCATCTGAGGTCCCACCGGGATCATTCTATGAATTCACTTTGCTTGCTACCCCCCTTCCACCTGCTCCCCCTTCTCTACCCCCAGCTCCAGTGCACGTTCATCTTCCATTTGCCAAGTGCCCACTTTGAGCAGGCACACGCCAGCTGTAGGGGCTCAAAGGGGATCAGAGTGGGCCCTGCCACAGCCTAGCCTGTGGCGTCAGGCCAGGTTCCGGGCAGCCCAGAAGTAGGGCAGGGACGCTGGCCAACTCTGCATTTGCCTTCCAGAACTCACTTCTCACTGTATTGATTTTCACTGCTGTTGGGTGCTGTTCACCTGTTTGAATGCTTTTGCATTTCTAGTCTTATTCTCTTTCCCACCGTCGCCTCCACCTGACCTGCTGGCTGCCCGAGGAGCAGGTAACCTGTCCCCAGCTGGCCCTCTAGGGACACTCATCTCATTCTTAGTCATCAAGGGATGGGGACCAGGGATCAGTCTTCTTGGCAGCTGGGAACTGGTAGCCCAGCCCCAGGGAACCACCGACCACAGAGCTGCATCCCCACTGACCAGCTGGGGCAGAGAGCAGCTGTGTGGGACATGGCCAAGGGGCCTCTGACACTCACCCAGCTCCGTTCACTCCTTCTATGAGCAAGGTGTGAGTCCAGACACCAGTTATACGTCAGAGTCCAGATCAGTAGGGAGGATGGACAACCCAGGCGGCCAGATCTTTGCCTCAGTTCCCCAACTCCCCCCACCAAATGAAATCTTTTCCTGATGGTGTCATCAGGATCAAAATCCCATGGGGTCCCTTATGGGATGAGGCTCCTTCTCTCCATCTCTCTCTGCCAAGTAAAACTTAATATCTGTCCCACTCCTTCCCCAGCCCTTTAAAAAACAGCTAATTCTGGATATGTGGGTTCACAGTGCTAAACTGTAGCCTTCTGGGGGCTAGACACTGGGTCTTGTCATCTGTACACACCCCACAGCACCCCTAACACAGTATACTTAGTGCAGAGAGCACACAGTAGGGGTCTAATAGAAGCCCGCTGAATGGCATCATGGGAATGGGAAGTGGGCTGACAGCCACACATAGGTGTGAACTGGACAGTGAGATCCACAGCAGGTGAGACAGATGCCACCCTCCTGCGGCTGGGGCTCTCTGCATACCAGGCCTTCAGTGAAGGCTGGAGAGAGGTTTTCAGAAGCCATACCCATCACTCCAGCGTCCTCTCCATTCGGTGTTGCCCCAGGGGTTCCACAGGCGGATAAGGTCTTCCCAACTCCTCCCGTACTGAATCTGCAAAGAACAGAAAAAGAAACTGTCAGTGCTCGACAGCAAAAGTCAGCAGAAAGAGGGGCTATGAATGCAGCTGCTTTTTACCTCCAAGGACTAATTTAACTTCTGACCTCATTTGGCTGCAGCCAGAAAAAAAAAAAAAAAAAAAAAGGAAAAAAAAATCAATGTGTCTCTGCTGCCTGCATGGAGTTGGAATGAGAGGGGAGAAAACGGACCCTCTTTCTGCTCAGCACCTCGAAAGGTAGACATAGCTTCATCATGCCGGACGAGCACCTCTTGGAATGTGGGCGAGCTGAGATGTAATGGCTGATGAATAGCGTGCAGCGTTGTTGTGGGCTGCAGAGGGGAGATCTTGATGGGTCCCCAGCCTCCCGCAAGCTCTGTTCCCAGCAGTATCCCTCTTCCACGGACGTAGCTGCTTTCCTGCCCACGGCCCACTGCTACCTGTGCCGGGGTCTCCACAGCGTGGTCATGAGCGAGGATGTGGAGGAGGCGGGTTTGAGCGAGAGTGGGACAGCCTGGGGGGCAAGACAGCCCAGGTCAGCCCTCCTCTACCCACACCCCTGTAGGCAAGCAGGGACCCTGATGGCCTGAACTTTTCTTCCTTCCCTAGTTCCCCGATATGGAGGCTGGCTCCTTCAGACCACAGAGGCCAGAGGCCAGGACCAATGGTAAGTTATAACAAGACAAACTCAACCCTTTGAACCCAGGTTCCCAGATCCAGGAGCCCTCAGCCTGGTGAGAGGAATTAAAGCATGGTTGCGTTTAGCTGGACACTGATGAATGCTGAGGTCATCTGTGGAGGCCGAGGCCTTGCAGGGGTGAGGGAAGGGGCCCATTTGCTCTGTGGTTCCAGACCAGGGGCAGCGGAGACAGCCCCGAGTGCAGTACCATCACATGGAAAAGAACCCCGCGTGTGGAGGTGGGGCTTGGAGCCTGGTGCCAGGGGAGTGCATTCTGTCCTTCAAACTGCCTGTGGATGTGTATACAGCCCTTGTCTTGCACAGGAGGAAACTGGACACCAGAGAGGTTAAGCAACTTTCCCAAGGCCACCGTGTAAGTGGCAGAAGAAGAATTCTCATCCCAGCCACTGCTAGTCTCTGAAACCCAGGCTCTTAATTTGGAGAGGAGAGCAGATAAAGGATACAGCTGCTCCAGGGCCCAGACTACTCTGGGGTATGGCCACAATCCTGACCTTGCATCTCACCCCTGGGCCACCTGGCCAAGGCCCATGTCATTACCAGTAGGGCAATATAATGCAGGAACAACGCAGTCAGACAAGGGCCAAAGAACTCGGCTTGGATAAGGTTCTTTTCCATCCACTTCTATCTGGCTGGTACTGTAGGGGAAGGTGCTTTGGCTTTTAATGCTACATGGGATGGGGGGGCTCCTGACACAGACCCGGGTTCCCCACCCCTCCCTGCCCCACCCCTGGGCACTCCAGGTCTTACACACAGTGTATTTATTAACCGTCAGTGCCTGATGGAGCCCATGGAGCAGGGATGTGAGAAATGGTTGCCCGGTGGCCCAAAAAGCTTAATGAGCCACCCTCAGTGCCTAACATAGTCGGGGCTCAGATGGGCACAAGGGTGAACAACAACCAGTGAGCGAAGGAGCTGAGAGCAGGGCTAAATGAGGCATGCAGATAAACACTCACCCCCTTGCCCAGGGGAGTCACCGACCCAGCCAGGTGCGTAATAAAAAATGCCAATTTCATTTATCTTCCTGTCTGTGTGTCGCCCAGAGGAGGATGAGCAGATTAAGAAACACACTGCATTTAGGGGCTGGTTTAATCTTAGCACTTGTGGTCAGTTGTGACCTTCTCTTTTTGGAGGAGAAGTCTTTAGC
The DNA here is from genome assembly GCF_009762305.2 of Zalophus californianus. Taxonomy (NCBI): domain Eukaryota; kingdom Metazoa; phylum Chordata; class Mammalia; order Carnivora; family Otariidae; genus Zalophus; species Zalophus californianus. The sequence continues at coordinate 25,469,424 of NC_045602.1, forward strand.
CAAGTCAAGTTCCTGGGCCTTGGCAGAGAGGCTCAGGGGTCACAGTCAAGGCCAAGGTCACAACAACCTCTATGAACGCACACTTGCTTGCTTCACCCTCCTGGCTACTCATTGTACCTTGGCCCTGGTCAGCTGAGAAAGGGTACCCCCGGGCAAGGGGTGATCCAGGTTATCTAGTCTAGGATAATATTTCCTCAAATGCATCTCTTAAATGCTAGTCCCGCAGGCTATTAATAATTAGTCCTAGGAGAAGTGGTTTCATGGCTCACAGCAGATTAAAACCAAAGAACTGTGCAAGACTGTTGAATCACAGATCTGTACCTTTGAAACAAATAATACAATATATGTTAAAACAACAAAAAAAGAGTAGGATAGCAGGAGGGGAAGAGTGAAGGTGGGGAAATCGGAGGGGGAGACGAACTATGACGATGGACTCTGAGAAACAAACTGAGGGTTCTAGAGGGGAGGGGGTGGGGGGATGGGTTAGCCTGGTGATGGGTATTAAAGAGGGTACATTCTACGTGGAGCACTGGGTGTTAGGCACAAACAATGAATCATGGAACACTACATCAAAAACTAATGATGTAATATATGGTGATTAACATAACAATGAAAAATTTAAAAAATTAAAAATAGAAAAACCAAAGGCTGTCTCAATATATAAAGGGCCTTTCCCAGGGATGGCGGAAAGGTCATGCAGGTGCCCTGGCTCCTTCCACGTCCAGCACAGATCACTCATTGATCACAGCTCTTTCCCCAAATCTGGAAGCAGTGCCAGAGTCTTGTCAACACAGTCATCCAAGCAGCATTGCCACTGGATCAAGGTTGGCGCCCAAGGAAACCAATTTGTTATCCCTAGCCCTAGACTTTCCATGTCTGGGACGGGGAGTAGGGGGAAGCAGCATGTCCCTATGTGGCCTGGTGTGATAATGGCACTGGCTGCCCCCATTGAGTATTCTGAGATGGGCGTCGGAGAATTCAGAGAAGAGAGTCTGGGGCCACTGTACCTGGGATCTCTCCTGGCCAGGGTTAATCGGGGTGATTCCTTCCTTGCTCGTGGGAAAGGTATTTTGAGCTCCTCACATCCATTCTGTGATGGAGGTGGGGGTTCAGTTATGTCATCTTCACAGGCCAAAGATGGATGCGTTCATTCACACACAAGCGCACCCATCCGTTAATCCCACGAGCATTTGTTAGGTGCCTACTGTCTCCCAGGTACTGTGCAGAGGAAGCATTTTGTTACGCCTTTCCCTAAGGAGAAAAGCAGGAGGCAGAAGATACTATCTCTATTTTTGTGGAAAACTCGCCACAACACAAAACCACAGAGCAAGCGGCCTGAGGTCACCGGACAGGGGACAGACTGATTCAGAGGGAAGGAAGGCAAAGGCGAGATCCCATGCCAGACGCTCTGCATTCTATAGCCCATAAACACCTGCGGGGAGTGGACCCTGGGGCTTGGGACATTGTCTCTCAGGGCCTAGAGGACACGATTAGACCTCAAGAGCTGTGGGAAATACAGAGATGGGGGGACGTGTGGGGGGGATGTGGGAAACCGTCACGAGGCCAGGGGGCATGGTTACCACACAGCTGGTGTCAAGTAGCTGTGCTAACCCCGACCTCCCCCTCTCAGGCCTCAGCGTCTCACTTAGGAAGGGAGGGGGCTGGACTTCAGTCGTGCTTTCCAGACCAAATGATAGTGCACACAATTTTGTCGACCCCAGGTCCGTTCCTGCATCAAGGGAAACACTGTCCTCCTCTCTTCCATGGGAGTGAAGTCTAGCTGGGCACAAGGAGGCCCAGCTAGACAGGATGTTTCCCAGACTCCCTGGTGCCTCGGTGTGGCACATGATTAAGTTCGGACTAATGGGATCTGAGAGGAAATGCTGTGTGTTTTCTGATGGGTGCCTTCTATAAGAACGTGTAAGTGTCCCTTGGTTTACCTGCTTACCTGAGAGAGAAATGAACTTTATCCTACTTGAGCCCCTGTATTTTGGAGTGCCTCTGTGGTAGCAGTTTAGTTGGTACGTAACTAACAAAACCCTGTCAGGGCTTGCCCCAGTGGATTGGGTGGTTCTTTCTTCTTTCTTTTTGGGCTCATCCCACAGTCTAGCTGGACACTTAGCCTGTCTGAGATCAGGGCAAGCATAGCAAGAACTCTGGTGGGTCCCTGGGGGATGAAGCTGCTGGGCATCAGAGTTTCTGGATGAGTAGAAGGAATGAGGCTGAGCGGGGCTTGCCGAAGGCATGTGATGCTGACTCCTGTTTCAAGGAGCAAGAAAGCCCGGCACAACCCACGGAGCCTTACCCGCTCGGCTCCCGTCACGGTGTAGGCATGCTGACTGACCAGGCCGTTCTCCATTCTCCTGGCCTCACCTGTTGGCTTCAGAGGAGGAAAGCAGACCAAGCATTACACATTCACAGGTTCCTCAGAGAAACAGAAAAGCACAGCTGAATCAGCAGCTAAGCTGTGGCTGGATGAGAGGCGTCCCACGGACTTACACTATTCTTGGAACTCTTTTCTAGAGGGACAGAGTTTGAAAGCTGCCAGGTGGATGAGGCCCTGGAGACTACCTCATTACTGACAGAACCCCACTGAGTCCTGAGGCCAACCTGGACTGTTTCCTCCTCCAATCCTTCGTCCTCAATGACACACAGCACAAAAGGCGTCGGCTGGGTGTCTTGTAGGAGTTGGGAATACCCTACCACCCCCGTGCTGTGAGCAACTGGGATTTAAAGTGCATATTAGTTTTTGGGTGGCATTTCAGATCAGGGGTATGTGACTCAAAGCCCACATGTTTACAGGGTGCAGGAAATACCCTCCTGGATAGGGAGCTGGCTGTCTCAGAATAGACTCCAAAATAATTTGGAGGGTCGTCCAGGCTTCTCAAAATGGGACACATTGACCTTGGGATGCCGCCTTTGGAGCCAGGGAGAATCAAAGGGCTCCAGTCCCTCTGGACCCCACTGTGCCTGGTCACAAAGGAGTGGTAGGCAAAGGCTTCAGAGTCAGGCAGCAGGCATTTGAACCCGACTCAGCCACTTACTGGCTGGTGTGATGCTGAGCATTTTCCTTAGCCTCTCTGAGCCCATTTCCTCTTCTGCAAGTGAATTCTGCAGCCCCCTATCTCAGAGGGAGGACTGCTGTGAGGATGACATGAGGCACGGCTTGGCCATGCCCCTTACTAACTCAACGGGCTGGTCGCTAGATACTCCTGGGCGAGGAGTAGAGTCTATTCACCTTGGCCAGGGTGGCGCAGGCCATCAGGGAGCCTGCCTTGGCTGCTGTCTTCACCATCGTTACCAGGTCAGAAGGAAAGTGCAGGTCGATGCTGGTGACCACCCCTCCCATGAGGTCCACCAGGGCATCAGGAAGGAAGCCGTAATGCAGGTTGGCATAGGATCCATGAAACCTGGAATGGGGGAAAGTCACATCAACCCCTGTGGGGACTTTGGTGAGACACTCCAGGAAGGGAGGTTGCACACCTGACCTCTGCATGTTGCCCAGTGAAGGACTGCCCAATCTAGTCCTGGACTATGGCTACCTGCCTTCTATTCACCTGGACGAAGGTTCCAGTAAAGTGCCACCATCCTTCCCCTGGTCTCCTGGGGCTGGGCAGCCCCAGAAGCAGCAGTTTTGTGCAGGGGTTAGAGAGCAGGTGCTGGAGCCTCAGGCCAGGGATCAAATCCCAAGCTCTCCACATATTTAGCTGCTTGACTTTGAACAAGTTACTTAACCTGGCATATGGCAAGCCCTTAATAAACAGTGGACATGATGATGATGAATATCCAGTTTCCTGTTCAGTTTAACAATAGTGGTCAGTCCCTGTTGTGTGAGGGGTACTGTGCTAGGCACGGAGTGCTCAAAGATGAGCAAGACCTGCCCTCCAGGAGCTCAGCCAACAACCCCGGTGCCTACTTCGGCCCAAAGCAGCCTCTCTTCTCTTGCAGTGCCAAGCGTGGTCCAGAATCCCCGCTCTCAGAACTAAGCCCCTCATCCCAGGTTCATCAAGGAGGCCACATCTTCCAAGCGAGCCACGTGGAACCCTCATACGTGTCCTCTAAAGCACCTCTTCACAGTCTTGCGTGGGGTTTCTGCCCCATTTCCCCTCCTCCCTGGTCTCCTCCAAACCTGAGCAGCCCCAGTCACTCACTAGGGAGGCCGAAAGATTCCAGGTTCAAGAGCCAAACCACTCTGGTTCGACGCCTGGTTTCCCCTCTCCATGAGCTCTCAAACGTGGGCAGGAGGCTGAGATTTCCTACGGCCCCCTTTGTCGGCTGGGGAAGTGGCATGTGACAGTCCCCGCCTCCATGGGCTGCTGTGACGGGTGTGCCAGTCCTGGCACGTGTGGCCAGCAGTGGCCGTGCTCGCGGCTGTCACTGTCGGGCACAGCAAAGCCACACTCCCCCTGCTTCTACCTCCGCAGTTGTCACTCCTTCCCAACCTCACTCTGCCCCTGGGACACTCTCCTTAGAATGAGTCGTCTAGTTTCTTTGCAGCCCTTGGGGGTCTATTTGCTAGGAGGGCCCAGGGGGGCCTCACGGGAGGGGCAACTCTGAGCTGAGTTTATCCAGGCAAGGCCAGTGGGACAGGCATTCCGGGGAGGAAGGGTCCCCAGCCGGGAAGAGCATGGTGGGCCCGGGGCCTAGGACAGTGCTCTTGGGAGAGAGGCTACGTTGACCACTGAAGCAGGGCCAGGCAGGGGCAGATTTGTTTTGAGAACTCGAGTTCCTGTCAGTGGGGTGAACTGGAAAGCCTCCCAGGGAACCCTAAAATACAGACAGGGCAAACCAACAAAGGACTTGAAGCTGAGGCCCGGTGGAGAGAAGACCCTGCCTCCTGGTGTCAAAGCTCCTCCGTGGGGGTCTTCCTCACCACTGTCCCGGTCACTCAGGCTTCTCGCCAGGGGACACTCTCATCTGTCCCACTGTCACAGGCCAGTGGCAGTAGGGAAGCTGCAACCAAGGCTTGCTTTCTGGTAACGCAGATCCGACAGTTCCTCCCTGCTGCTCCTCTAGGGGGCCTGCAACCCTCCCTTCTGGGTCTTTTGCCCCTGGAAACAGCGAGGTTGACTGGGTAAGCTCATGGGGCCCCTCAATCCTTTCTCCCATAGTCCCACCCCTGCCACCCTTTCCGCCCGGGCACCACCTCGAATTCACGTAAATTCACTTGAGCAAATACAGGTCAAACAGCCACTCAAAGCAGGACAACGTCCCAGGCACAAATACCATGGATGCCTTAAATGTCCCTTATAACAGAAAGCTAAGGACACACAGAAGGCCATTCTACAGAAACTGCCACATGACAGATTGATCTCAACTTGTTATAAAACTGGTTCTAAATCTTATCTTCCTGTCTCTCCTTCTCCCTGACCCGGGGTTATGCCTGGTACTAGAATCTTGTCTCTGGGGTATTTACTTAGTCAAAGGCAAAGCCTACCTTTGATAATGGTCATGCCCAGTTGGGTCTGAATGCCTGACTCTTGATTTCCCACAGGTATTCTGGCTCTGGTCTGAGATTAGGAGGGGCTTTGTTGAGGGTCCTGGAAGTTCACAAAGACTGTGGTTCTGGGACCCATTCTAGAGCCCACCAGCATGACCTCAAATACTGCAACAGCCCCTTCTTGGTGAGGCACTCAGGGATCCTCCCTTGGCTTTAAATGGGGCGCACCAGGGCCATTCCAGAAAAGCAGCCAGGCCCTGTCCCGGCACTTCAGGCCCACTGCCTCAGTGTCTAGGGGCCCCATCTGAGGTCTTGCACTCACACCACCCTGCAGTTGCCACAGGGAGACCCAATGCATGGGGAAGGCCAGCAGCGCCTCTCTCACTGTCTCTCCACAATGCCCAGCAAGCCTGTCTCAGCAGCAGCTGGGTATTTTGACAAGGAGCTATCTCTCTGCTTCACAAACACGAGCTCACAAATCCTGCTGATGCTTCAGGAACATGGCAACTATTCTTAGCCCCCTTTGCTAACAGGAAACAGAAAGGGAGGGAAAGAGAGAGAGAACTGTGTTCACCACACCTGTCACTATACCTTGTCACCTGAGCCCAGGAATTCGGAGAGGGCCTTGTTCTCATCTCTGTGCTTCAGCCTCATTTGGGGGAAATGTCTATCTGCCCAGCAATGCTAGGAAAGAGGGAAGGATTCAGACATCTAAATCAGAATCAGAAAGGATGCTAAAATGCTGGGATTCTTTTTTTGTTTGTTTGTTTTTTAAATGCTGGGATTCTTAACTGCCCAGATTCCGTACAGGATGATATGCAGCCTAACGGATTTTGTCCTACGATCTCCTATTTTATGACCTCTGGGGCGGGGGGAACAACTGCCAATGTAGATCTGACTGACTCAACCAATTCATTTCCAGACTTCCCAGTTGCAAGGATATTTGAAAGTTTGGGATGCATGTGTTCACTGGTCTATGTTCTTGGGGGTGAAGTTGGGTCATCTCCATGGGGATGGATGGGTTCTCCATGTTTGTGCTGTGGTTGTTGTGTGCCTGACACTGAGTTCCAAAGAAGCAAAAAGACAAATCTTTTTCCTATAAAACTGACAGCATCAAGGGATGATGGAAAAGCCCAAACAAGGGGAACGGTCCTCATTCCAGCTTGGCCTCGAACACCACGTGACCTAGGGCTACTCATTTCAGTGCTCTTCGTATCAGTTTCTTCATCTTTCAAAGGAGGAGGTAGGACTCGAGGCTGACAGAGGTCCCTTCCAGCCCTGATAGCTCTAATTCCATTACACTCACTCCTGCATTCTATGATCCCCTTCTTTGGATAGAGGGGAAAGCTTTTAAAACAGCTTACTAGTTTGAAACATTTTATCCTCCACTAGATTTCTTTAGGCGGTGGAATGTAGATTCTGGGTCCAGTTTCCCATTTTCTTCTCAAGCTGAATGATTGCTTTAGGTCGACTGTTAACAAAATGGGGTCAAAGTCATCATTTCATTCCACAAGGTTTCTAATTCTCCAAGTGAACTGGCACGCTTCCCCTTTCACAGAAGGAAAAAATGAAGCCCTGAAGTAGTGAGAGCTGAATCCATACTCGAAAGAAATGGCAGTGTTTGGGTAAGTAGCTTAGAAGCAAATTAACCTCCCTGAACATATGGATCGGTTCAACAACCTTGGCTGTTAGCTGGGGTTCCTTCTCAAGTGCTAATGAACAGCTCTTCTTGACACTGGAAATGAGCAATAGCTTCAGTTTTCCACAAATGGGCTCAACAGACAGTATGCAAAAAAATAAAAAAAAAAAAAAAAGAGCACGAGCTCTTGCAATGCACGGCTGCTCAGATTGTGACCTCTGGAAGGACAGGGACTGGAGTGTTGGGGTTGTCTGTGGGATTGTTAGCATCCTCAGGGCTCAGGACTGGACCCAGCAGGGTCTTCAGTCTTATTAAATTATGTCCCTAGGTCAAATAACTGAAAACCCCAGCAGATTCAGGCTAGTGATTACTATCACATGACTATTTAGAGTCTTGGCTTCCCAATCTGTAAAATGCAGTTGGTGATGATGATTTTTAGGGAATCTGATTTGGTGAAACTCCACTAACTCATTTTCTCCTAAAAGGGATGGTGCCTTTGTCTCCTAGCATTGATTCCTAGCTCTGATGTGTCCTGCACCTGTGTAGGTCTCTGTGACAGTGACCTCTTCCACATAACCCATATTCTTTCTCACACCCACTTAAGCCAGTCCCAGAGTCTTTATCCCAGTGCCAAGCACAATGCCTGGCCTATGGTTAAATGCTCAATACACATCTTCTGAACAGATGCAACTCAAAGAGTCTAAATAAAACATATGAATTGGGGTGTTTATAAGTCCTTGATCTTGTTAACACTAGAAGGTAGTCCTTGAATCACAGTGCTTGGACCATATAATAACCAGCAACTCCTGCCCTGCTCCCCCCTCCCCAAATACAATCTCATAGTAACCATACTGGGCCCCCAACTGCCTGATCTCACTCTGAACTCTCCTGTCCCTAGGTCCTCGCTTGAATCATTCCCATGGTTGGGAATAACTCTCCAACATATCCCCTTTCCCCTTGCTGCAATTCTACCCATCCTTCAAGGCCTCACGCAATGCCCCATCCTCTCTATAGCCTCAGCCTGACTCTCTGCGAGTCAGAAAGTCAAGAATGTTCTCTCTCTGTTCTCTCATCAGACTTTGACCATCAACCGTGATATTATATTTTATTTGGGCTCTTAGCCCAGCCTTGCAATAACAGTGTTATTAGTACCTACTTCTTTTCAGTCCTGTCCTGCCCACTCCTTGCTATGTATCTCTGGGTTCCTCCCGTGGCCCCAACACAGCCTTGCATACAGTGATTGTTTATGGGGGATGCCCAGCCTGGTGGCAAAGGCTCTGAGGCTCCCAGGGCATCACTTGCATGCAGAGCTGCCGAAAATCCTAGGGCTAGCTGCTGTGCAGCATCCAACAGGGCAAGCAGCTGGGCAGGCAAGGTGAGCATTGAAGCCCCGGTCAGAGGGGTGGGCCACTCTTACTTGGCATAAGCTTTCTCCAGCAGGCAGGGCCAAAACTCTTGGTTGTTGTTGCGAGGATACACAAAGAGGTACTCCTTATCCAGGACAGGTAGGCGATCATCAACCACCACTTCCACCCATTGGCCACACTGCCAGAACTGGAAGAGAGATGAATATATGCCTTAGTAGAGCCAGGGCAGAAGGGACCCCCAACCCATGCCAAATGATAACCGCTGTCATGATGTGACCTCATCGATATAACAACAAACTCTATCTAGAACAAAATCCCAGCCCCGTCAGTAGACAGGGGCCTGGCATGTCAACTGCACTGGACAGATGAGTCACAGATCAAGTGAGTCAAAGAAAATACAGGCTGGGAGGAAAGAGACTTGGGTTTTAGTTTGACTTTGCTACTAACTCTGGCCTCACTTTGGCAAGTCCTCTAAGAGCTTCACACACACATGAGACTTTCCAAGTATACCTTGTGGACAAAATGGCAATAGAGGGAACAGACGCTGAATAACAAGGAGAATGGTAGATACAGAGTGTTATAATGGGGGACAGGAGAGCCTACTGGGAGCCGAAGGCTCGAGGGAGGAGGCAGGATTTAAACAGGTGGCAAGGAGATAGGAAAGGCATCCCAGATGGCAGGGACAGTGTGGGCAAAGGCCTGGAGGCCAAATGATGAGGATTCCTCAGGACTGAGCAGTGACAGCCTCCTTCTGGTCCTCTTCAGCTCATGTGAAGCTGGCCCTGCCATCAGAGCAGCAGAAATGAAACTGGCTGGCACCGCTACTGCTAAGAGCACAAATGAACCAGATGTTCCTCTCTAAAACAGACTGCTTTAATCTCCGGTGTTCAACTCTTAATGGTTCACCCGGGGACATCACCAAATGAGGAAAATTCATAACAAAGCCAGCCTTTTGGAGTTTCTTTGTTGTTCTCCCCTGTGCTGGATAAGCAGCAGGGCTTCCAGCTTCAGTCTGAGCCTTGATGAAGGCAAGTCTCCGACAGGGGGGCTCGGAGTAAAGCTCGGTGGATGTGATCTCTCATCTGTTTGGCAGTGACAGGAAACCATCCACATGGCCTTTCCCACAGCTGGATATCCCAGATGTTGGGCCGTTGCATCCAGCTGAGGACGCACTTTCCAAGTAGAGATGGGGACTGAGACAGAGATGGCAGTGGAGACAAAGCAAAGAAGAGGTTTTCATGGTCATTAATGAGCTCAGTGCACTGCAGCTGGTTCTGGCACAGCTGTGGATTTGTGTCCCTAACGTAGTAAATTATATAGACAGATGCGGTTAAGAACCAACAAGGGTGTTACTAGGAGGGAGATCATGAAACATGTTTGACACGCCAAGGAAAACTAGAAGTGGGGTACTGGAAAAACAGCCTGATCTGGATAGCAAAGTGTAGTAGACGGTGGCCAGTCACTGGATCTGTGCTTGAGTCCTGGTTTTCCCTTTAGTTACCTGAACAACAGACCTTGGGTAAGACACTGAATTCTCTGTGTCTCAGTTTCCTCATCTGTCAAATGGTGATAAAGTAAGAACCTCCTCATAGGGCTGTGATTGGGGTCAGATGAGATTGTCAAAATGAGATCCAGTTTTGAAAGTGGAAACTGTTTTTCAATAGCTTCTTTGTTCAGCACCTAGGATAGTGCCTGATGCAGAGTAGAATATCAGGAATGAGTTGAGTCCTGACTTGAATGAGCTCCTCTGGTTGGTTTCCATTTAGAAGTCACCTTCACCCCAATATTCCCACATGAGTAATGCTGACCAAATTTGCTATCCTTATACAAAGGGAACACAGATTAGATTGTTCCCAGAATGAGGTCAAGAATGAGGCCACCAATCTGCATTTCCTGGTTCACCTCCCTAGGTGAGGAGGGCTGGCATCTGAATAATGTCTGGACCCTCTAAGAAGCACGCTGGTGCCATTTTGTCAGCACCCAAGTGTCCGAGGGAAGCCAGAAGTGTTTTGAGCAAAGGAGCCCTGGGCACTGGGCTCATTCCCAAGAGTAGTGCCCAAGCTCAGAGTGATGAGAACAGATGTACAGAAGTCAACACCTCAGCTCTTTCTGGAGAACTGTGGAACTTTGTCACCATCCAGAAGGGCAGAGAGTGTTCTGCCTGGGCCTCAGTTTCTCCTAACCACGTGTTACTACCAATACTTGTAGCCTGAGTTGAGCTCAGACAGTAAATCTTGCATCTTCTAGCTCACTCCTTAGTTCCTTGGACCACCAGCAACAGCATCCCTTGGGAACTTGTTAGAAGATCTAGTATGCAAATAGTTGGACTTCAGGAAGAGAGAACAAAATAAAGGAGGACACCCAGAAATAATTAAGGGAAATTTAGTTGAGCAGAAAAAGGAGACAGGTCTTCAGAATGAAAGGGCTCACTGAATTCCAGACAAGATTAATTTCAAAAAGGCACACATCTGGAACTATTCCAGAGAAATTTCTGAACACCAAGGAGACAGAGTACCTCTCCTAAACTTGCAGTTTGAAAGAACATGTTGCCAACAAAGCCAAGAGCATAGATTAGCATTGGATTTTTCTTCTGCAACATTGGAAGCTATGAGACAAAGGAATAGTTTACAGATATTTGAGGAAAGAGAATGTGATCCAAGAATCCCAAACCCAACTGACATATTATTCTTAAGTAAGAGCAAATGAAAAACACCAATGTGATGGAGGAAATTATCCAAGGAACTACTTACCTAATGAGGATGAAATTAGAACAAAAATCTTAAGATAAGAGGAAATGAAGGGTGAAAGCAACAATGGTGGGCAGTGAGTTTTAAATATTCTTTGTACAAGAAACATAGTGAAAGTGAAATTGAGAATGAAAGGATGAATAAAGATGTAACAGGAAAACACAAATGACAGGGAGCTGAAGTAGCAATATGAATATCAGGTAAAGAGGAATTCAAAGCCCAACACATTAAATACAAAAAGGAGAGATATTGTGTGATCTTTATTCCAACAACCAGATAGCAAGAACATAAACCTTTAGGTACCACAGAATATAACAGGAAGAGTTTAAAGCTAGAACATCTGAAAACATAAGAGGAACCCTCCGAGGTGTAACTTTGGGGAAGAACTTCAATTCACCTCTTTTAGAATTTGATAAATCAAGCAGACAAAAAATAAACCAAGATAAAAAAGTTAATTGCAGAAACAACAATCTACAAATCAGAAAGCTTGATTACATATGTAAAACTTTTGCCCACTGGGTATTCTCATATGTCCATGAAGCATATGCAAAAACTGTTGCAGACTTGGACATAAACAAAACTTTAATGTTTCCCCCAAATGTAGAGATTTTATGAATATATTCTCTGATCATAATTTAATCTAAAACTCTACAACCCAAACTTAGCCAAAACCAAAAGTATATTATCTTAAAATTAATACAAGACATTTTATATCAAAACCTATAGATATAGATAAGATCTCAGAGGAAAATTTATACTCTTAAAAGCTTTTATTATTAAACAAAAAAGACAGAAAAGTAAACAGTTTCAGAAAACAAAAAACAATAAAATTAACAGAAAAAGTAAAAGGAATTAATAAAAATAAATTGAAAATAATTATATAGAAAAAAAAACCAAAAGGAAAATAGAAAGAATAATGAAAATCAAAAGTTGATTCGTTAAAAAACCAATAAACAGATTGGTTTGGTTAAGAAAACCTGGCTTAAGAAGAAAAGGAAAAACAAGAATATAGCACAGAGATTGATAAAGTAGATTTAACCATAGATCAGAAGAAATTAAATGAATTTTCAGAGAATCACATAATCAACTTTTGGGCAATAAATTTGAAACCACAGAAGAAATAGTAGGTTTTCCTGGCAAAATATAAATATCAAGAATTAACTCCAGAAGAAATAAGAGACACAAGCATTTCAATAGTTGTTGAACACGCAAGAAGAGTTAAAGAAATCATGTCGAAAAAGGAAGTAGTTCCAGATGATTTAACTATTGCTTGTTTTACTTTCAAAGAACAGATAATCAGTGATTAACAACCATTGTTCAAATTATTTCAGATCAAGATATGTAAAACTCAATGGGTTCATTTTAAAAAGCTAGCATAACTCCAACATGGCCAAAATAACTAGAAACCAACTCTATCTATGATATAGATGCAAAAATTCTAAGAAAATTTTTATCAAATTGAATCCCACAGGCATCAAAAAAAAAAAATGTCACAGCAGGAGAGCAGATCACTAAAATCAGGAGAAGGCAGGACTTTGCTCTTGTCATTCTTATTTAAGATTGTGACATTCTGGGGCACTTGGGTGGCTCAGTCCGTTAGGCATCTGCCTTCAGCTCAGGTCACGATCCCAGGGTCCTGGGATCGAGCCCCGCGTCGGGCTCCCTGCACAGCGGGGAGTCTGCTTCTCCCTCTCCCTCTGCCTGCCACTTTGCCTACTTGTGCTCTTTTTCTATCTCTCTGTCAAATAAATAAATAAAACCTTAAAAACAAAAACAAAGTTCTCTACAATCTGCCTCACTATCTCTTGTCATTAAAAAAAAAAAAGATTGTGACCTTCTAATGCAACAAAGAGCAAAGTAATTTCTAGAAATGTTAAAAATAGAGACAAAGTTATCTTTATTTGCAGAGAATATTAGTTAACTAAAAAACCCATTAGTTAAAAAAATGAAACTAATCAAAGAATTTGGTAAATTGGCTAGATACAATTTAATATATAATAAGGAGTGGCTTTCCTGTCAGCAACATCTAGTTAGAAATGAGGGGGAAAATCTCATACATATTAGCTACAAAATTTTAAAATATTTGAGAATACATTTAACGAGAAGGGTGTCACATCAATAATGGAAGCATAACTATAACATTTTATTGAAGGGCATAAAAACATTTTATTGAAGTTCTGAATAGATAGAAAGATATACCATGTTTCTGGAAAGGAATAATTAAAATAATAAAAATGTAATGTTTCCAAATTAATACATAAATTTAATGCCGCTCCACTCTGCATCACAGTGGCTTTTCTTTTTAATTAGACACAATGATTTTAATATTCTCATGGAAAAATAAATGTGCAAGAATTACCAAGATATTTTTGAGGAAAGAATAAGGAAGGAAAACTTATTCTACCAGATGCTGCAACTGATTTTAAAGCTACTGTATCAAAATAGCAAGATAGGGCATAGGAATCAACACAGACAATGGCTCAATGATGTACAGGGTTCTTGATTAATGACTTTTTTTTTTGCTAATTGTTTCTGCCATTTCTTTTTATTTACATGAAAACATTTTAACTCTTATGTTTCTTATGTGCTGCCAGATGTTGAGCTCAAATTCTTTTAGAGATATGTAAAGTAACTAACACGTAGGTAACTCTTCCATCTGACACGAGCAGACCATGGGAGTATTCAAGACACTCACCTCCCTGTGCTTTCAGAGAATGCATCCATGTAAGGAATGTCCCAGCAATGTACATACCCGGAAACGGAAGATCCCTGCATACTGGTGTGAAAAGCTTTGGTCCATCAGGATCTTCTGTAGATGCTGTGGGTTCTGTGTCAAGGAGCCCAGCGTTGCCAGGAACCAGCAATCTCCTGCGAGGGGACGTAAGCCATGAAAGGTCTACTGAACACATCTGGAAGCTCCACCCCACACATTTCACAGGTCTCCATATGCCTTCTTCTGAATAATGCCATTTTTTTGTTGTTGTTGTTCTGAGAGGTGAGAACTGGGGAAGGTTTCACTAGGGCCAGTTCCAAGCAAGATAGAGAAGGAGCTGGTGTGGTGGTAGGGGTTAGTGGTGTGGGGCTGATGGGGGTAGTAGTGATAGGGGTGGTGGTGATGGGGCGATGGGGTTGGGGTGGCTGGGATGAAGGTGAAGGGGTTTCGAGGAATGGCAATGGCGATGGTGAGGGAAGTCAAGAGAGCCCCAGCCAGGCTTCAGCAGGGCTGGTGGGCCAACCTGCCTCTGATTCTCATTTTGCCAGAGGTGCCCAGAGCTGAAGTTACAGGAAATTTTGTTGCAGTCCATCCACAGCAGCACCAAGGATGCTGACCTTGCCTCCTCAGAACCTGGGGTAGAACTCTGGGGTCTGGGTGGGCACCACCCTCTGTCCCTCCCTACCTGGAGGCTGACTTCAGGCAGCCTGCTTATTCCAGGGCCAGGAGGAAAGATGTTGAGTCCTTACCGGCCTTTCCTTGTTGGATGTCAAATCTGCTTGCACCTTCCAGGATGAAGTGAGGCTCTGATTTACCCTTTAATATATCCTTAGGCAAGAGGGAGAAAAGCCATAAGCATCCTTCATTCCTCTACGTCCCTATGTGGTACCCAAGATATCACTTACTTTTTCTTTGAGGGGTAGGGGTTAATTCTTAAATAGGTACTTAAAATCTGAGTCAGGAAAGTTCCTCTCATTCTTCAGGTTTGATTGCTATCAGGAAGGCAGGTGTCAAAGGGGTGTGTATGTAACTGACAAAACAGGCAAGACATGCATAAGCAAAATGCATGAGGAGATAAGTATAAATAAGGACTCGGGATCTTTAGATCAAATAGTCAGCCATCCCAGTCTCAATAAGCAGTGTTTCAGTAACAGGTTATAAATGACAGAAAAAAACAAAAGAGAGATACATTTATTAGAGGACACTTTTATAAGCATAATAAAGCTTTCCTTGGGGAATGCCCTCTCTCAGAAGTCAGTAGAGGCATTCTGGGCTCCAGGTTCGAGTCTAGCCACGTGCTGTACAGGATGCAAGATGTGTTACTCAGACCTTTGCCCACTCCCTGGCTAACTCACAGACTGATTCTGGAAGACCCTGGGCCCCTTGTCTTGGGTACTGTTACACAGCGCCCAGTGCTGCCCCAAACTCCAACACACAGAGTCCTTGGCAGCCCCAGGAGGGTTCACTAGAGGATTCTGCAGGGCTACCATGTCTGGGGAGAATTTGGGGGAACTCTTAGCAGACAAAAGGATTGTGAGAGCTCCTGAAGGGGCTCCCCTGGGGCCAGGGTCCCCAGGGACTCCCCAGCTTTCCCCGACTGGAAGTCTGCAGGATTACCCTCAGCACCCATTCTGCTCAGTGGCTCCTCCTGCATTTCCACTGCATAAATTTGCATTTGCATACTTTGGTAATTGTTCCTGTATCATTTCTTTTCACATTGACAAATAAATCCCCAGAGAACAGGGCCACAAAGTGGAAATGGATTTATTTGCTCAACAGCCGTGAATGTAGAGTCCTGTGCCTTGAAAGACCTACCAGCCCTTCATAAACTGCCAGTTTCTTGGTGGAGACACCAAGAGGCAAACAAAGGTGTGCATGTCTGCAAACAACTCAGCCCAGCTTGCTCGGGAAGTGTAATTACCTCTCTAAGCCTGCTCCCACTGCCTTCTCTACAAATAGCTGGACTCTCGGGTGAGCCAGGAGAGGCACACTCAGGCCCTCCCCGGGTGGAGGTGCCACGCCGCGTGCCACGTACCCACATCTGGGCTCCAAGCTGGGCCCCTGGCGTACCCATGTCTGGGCAGATGTGGGGACCTCCCCCAGCACAAGTGAGCAGGGCAAACCTCTGGAGGGCCATAGAGGGAGCAACTCGCCCAGTTCCAAACAATTTGGGGCACTTCCAATAGCTGTGCCCACCCTTTCTACTACAAAAAGGAAGTGGGGTTTGCTGTCAGAGAGCAGATGCTTAAGATCCTCCACTCGTGGGAATTAGAGTAGAGGCCAGTAGGCTTGGGACTGGGAACAAAGACCGTGTTGCTCAGCTTCCCTGACCTTGCCCGCAGCACCATCTCTCCTCGGCTATTCGCTCCTGGTTTCCCTGCAGTGCCTGCAGAGGGGGAGCGGGTGTGCTGAGAGGCATTCACACAGACCTGGAGTGGCATCCTGCTGTGCGTTCTCCCGGAGTAACCTTGAACAACTCCCTTGACTTTGCTGAGACTCAATTTCCTCGTGTGCAAAATGGAGATGCCAGTGGTAAAGCGATCGAGGCACTGGTTGCCTTGGTCCAGGGGCTTTATTCACCCACTGTCACCCACTAGCCTTGCAAAGCAGGAGTCTTTCCATTTCACAAACAAGGAAGGATGTGAATACTTAGCAGAGCATCAGACAAGGTACATGGTCAATAAATATTGATTCCTTTTTTCTATAATATTTGCAAAATTAAAAAGGCCATACTCACAAACCCAGAGCCTCAAATGCATTCATTATTAAACATGCAATGGATGATGGAATGAAAACATGATGGAATAAAAACACGATGGAATAAAAACATGAATTAAACAGTCAACCCATAGATGCTAGAAAGACGAAAAGAGCCTCAAATATAGGCAGAAAAAAATGATAAAAGAGGACAATTAGCAAATTCTAATATAGAAAAATAGCAAGATCAATAAAGCAAATAACTCATTCCATTTGGGGAAAAAGGTTTACATAGACCCCACCTTTGGCAAATATGGTAAAGAAACCCAACTAAAATTAGAAATACAAATGAGGTTTTAGCAGTATAAAAACGTGACATAAAATTCTATACCAATCAATTTAAAAATAGTGATGATTTTCTGACTAAAGTTAACATGACCAAAAATGAATCAAGTTAGTAAATAAAGTGAAAAAAAAATCAATAACCTTGGAATGGTATTTTCAAATGATCAAAGAATATATCCCTAACATATGATTTCCTGTGGAATTCTTTCAAACTTTCAGGGAATAGACAATTCCTGTGTCACTTAGAGTTTCAGTATAAGAAAGGAAGGAGGAAAGAAAGACCCTGCCACCATTTATTTTAAGAAGCCCAGCATAGCCTGGGACAGCAAAAGCATGACACACATACATACACACGCACGACTGATTTAGACTGATTTCCCTTATGGAAATATACCAAAATAAAATACCCAGCAAATGAACTAACAAGAAATTGTTAAGACCAACCCTCTATAATCAAGCAGGGTTTTCCCTAGAAATGAAAAATACCAGCTGGTTTCATATCAGGATATATAATAATATAAAGTAGCATTTACATGGGCCAAAGGAGAAACAATTTATATCCTTCTAACAAATGCACAACTTTCTCTGATTTACCAAAATGATAAAAATTAAAATTTAAAAAAATGTAGCTAATTAGGAGCTGAAAGACATTTTAATGCTGTGAAAATTAAATGGCAATTATTGTAAATCAATATTCAATACCAACTTTATGGGCAACCACTGGAATCATCTGCATCTGTGTCTCTTGTCCTCTGAGCTACCTGTTTCTTCCCTAGCCTGGGCTTTAGAGGGATGCTAGATGATCTAACAAGAGCAGAGGTAGGGGCGCCTAGGTGGCTCAGTGGGTTGAACGTCTGACTTTGGCTCAGGTCGTGATCCCAGGATCCTGGCATGGAGCCCCTCGTCAGGCTCCCTGCTCAGCAAGGAATCTGTTTGTCCCTCTCCCTCTGCCCCAGCCCCTGCTCATGCTCTCACTTTCTCTCTCAAATGAATAAATGAAATCTTTTTTTTTTTTTAAAGAGAGAAGTAGGGAGAAATGGAAATTATACCCAGAAACATTTTAATCTGCTGGGCTGACTTGCTGAGAGAATAGGTAAAGATGAATGGATAAAGAAGATGTGATACATATTTATGATGGAATATTACTCAGCCATCAAAAAGAATGAAATCTTGCCATCTGCAACAATATGCATGGAGCTAGAGAGTATTATGCTAAGCAAAATAAGTCAGAGAAAAAAAAAGGGGAGGAAAAAAAGAAAGAGAGAAGCAAACCAAGAGACAGACTCTTAACTACAGAGAACAAACTGATGGTCACCAGAGGGTAGGTTGAGGGGTGCTGGGTGACACAGGTGATGGGGATGAAAAAGGGCACGTGCTCTGATGAGCACCACAGGGTGTTGTCTGGAAGTGTTGAGTAATTAAATTGTACACCTGAAGTTAATATTACCCTGTGTTAACTAGCTGGAATTTAAATGCAAACCTAAAAAAAAAAAAGAGAGATGGCCATGCTCTGCAGGTGTCACCAGGTGGGATGAGCACACGAGGGCAGTGAAGTGTGACAAGCCTGGCAAAGAGCAGTCTCCACCCTGAGTGTGACTCAGAATCACCCGGGACCTTCGCAGACAGGCAGACTGCCGGGTGCCTCCTCCCACAACCTGGATTTAGTGGATTAGCCAGAGGTGGCATTCAGGATTTACGCGGCAACACCAAGAATTCTGAGGCCCCGCCAGGGTAAGGGGGCAGGTTCAGGAAAGCTGAGCAATTTGTTCCAGCTCCATAGGAATGGGCTGTGAAGCGGCAATGTGGCTCCATAGTGCCTAGCTCTTCCCTGCTGACCACACCAGCAGTGTGGGCCTCTCTGGATCAGTGTTTTCTGATTCTGTGAGGTGGGCTCTTCAGGGGCTCTGAAACATCATTCGTACAGAAAGCAGTTGTAATGGTTAATTTTATGACTTGACTGGATCATGGGGTCCCCAGATATGCAGCTAAACATTATTTCTAAGTGTGTCTGTGTTTCTAGATGAGATTAGCATTTATTTGAATTGGAATTTAGTAAAGCAGATTACAATCCCCAGCGCGTGAGGACCACCCAATCCGCTGGGGACCTGAACAAAACAAAAGGTAGAGGAAGGGAGAATTTGCCCTTCCTCTGCCTGACTGCAAGCTGGGACTTTAGTCTTCTCCTGCCCTTGGACTGGTAATGACACCATCAGCCCCCAGTCAGACTAAACTACACCACAGGCTTGACTGGGTCTCAAGCTTGCAGATGGCAGATGTGTGGGACTTCTCAGCCCTCATCACGTGAGTCGTATCCTCACAGTAAAAACATCAACAGGCTAAATCTATGTATTTGTTATTGGTTATATCCTATCAGATACATAGATATAGAATAGATGCATATACACACACACATACATATATATCCTATTATTTCTGTTTCTTTGGAGAACCCTGACTAATACAGAAGGCATCAGCAATAGTCCCACTAAGTAATCTTAGCAACTTCTGCATTGAGAAGCCGTTTCTCAAGGCAAACATTTGGGGCAATCTGTGTTATACTAGGCATGTCAGAAGCACATGTAAGGCAAGAACCCCTGGAATTTTAGAAAATACTCACTTAATTGGTACCAAACCAGACACTCTCCTGCAATCATCCCTGGAGATGTCTCTTCCAATGCAACATCACTTTGTATATTTTGGAATGATTATTGCATTCATCAAAGGCTGCTAATGCACTGTTCCAGATGGTGTGCTGCCTCTCAGATGAGGGAACACCAGGTTTAGCATCTTGGCATTCAGACACAGGCTGAATATATCTTTCAGAGGGTGGCCAGAGTTCAGGCTGGGCCAGGTGGCAGTGTCACTCCCTTTCTATTTTTGCTAGAGAGCTTTGTTTTATTGGCATCAAGGTTCTTTGGCTCAATGGCATTTGGCCTGGCATGATCACTTTGTCACCTTCTGTTACCTGTTGCCTTCGTAACCTACACTCATATGTCCATTTTGTTAACCCCTTCCTTTTCTGAAGAACCCATTTTTGTCCCAAGGTGAATCATTTCTAGTGAATGATCCCTTTAGAAACTCCACTCTGGCTACTTAAAAGATGAAAAGTTGTTACATGGGGAGGCAATACTTCATTCTGGGATGGCCACAGGCCAGAATCCACAATGGGGTCGGGTTTGGAGCTCTAAGCACCCATCAGAGAACATGTTTTGGGCCCGCAGCTCATTCTTCAGTTGAGAAGTGAAATGTTTTTCATGAGAGAATGGGGGCAAAAATGAAACTGCAACCTCTCAATCTGATATATATTGGTGGCTCTGCTATGAAGATCTGTACCTATAATTCTGTGATGTCAGCCACAAGTCATATGTGACTACTTTAAATTAGATTAAAACTTCAATCCCTCAGTTGCACTAGCCACATTCTAAGTACCCAATAGCCACATATAACTAGTGGCTACTGTACTGAATGATACTAAAAGACTCTGCCATCATGGAAATTCTATTGGACAGGGCCCATCTATTGAATAAGGATAATAATATTATCTACCTCACAGAACTGTTATGGGAATTAAATGAAATGTCATATGTAAAGTGCTTAGATTAATACTTAATGCATGCACATACTTGATAAATGGAATTTATTATTATTTATGAAATTAAAAATCTAAAAGGAAGTCACTCTAACATCAACTTTCATTCAGGGAAATAAACAGATACTCCATGTACAAGTCTAATTCTCAGCATTGTCTCTTGCTGACATGGGGGGTTGCAGGCAGTGCTGAGGCTGATGAGGAGTTGGGTCCCATCAGTGCCATTTGCTCAGTGCAGGGTCACAGGTTGTTCCAGAACCTGATTGCCTGCCAATGGGGAAAGTGTGAGGGGGTGGGTTGGAAATTTATTAAACAAAGAGAAGCCGAATGAAGCAGGATATGAAGGAGCTTCTATTTCAAATTCCAGCAACAAAATGGATTATGTTGACTGTTGGAGGGAAGGAGGGATGGAAGAAGAGAGTCCGAGAGACAGAGAAAGAGAGGGAGAGGACATTATGGGACATTAAACAACTTTTCTGCACCAGGCATAGAAAACTGAGTCTAGTTTTATGCTCCTGACTCTTGGGCTATTAGTGAATCTACCAAGCCCAAGTGAGTACTCAAGGTAGAATCATATCCGGGCGCCTGGGTGGCTCAGTTGGTTG
Source organism: Zalophus californianus (assembly GCF_009762305.2). Classification (NCBI taxonomy): domain Eukaryota; kingdom Metazoa; phylum Chordata; class Mammalia; order Carnivora; family Otariidae; genus Zalophus; species Zalophus californianus. The sequence continues at coordinate 25,490,566 of NC_045602.1, forward strand.
GGCGACTGCCTTCGGCTCAGGTCATGATCCTGGAGTCCCGGGATCGAGTCCCGCCTCGGGCTCCCTGCTCAGCAGAGTCTGCTTCTCCCTCTGACCCTCCCCCCTCTCATGCTCTCTGTCTCATTCTTTCTCTCTCAAATAAATAAATAAATACATCTTTAAAAAAAAAGAAAAAAGGTAGAATCATATCCATGATGGTTTAGCAATTGCCTAGAGGATGAGGGTCCCCATTGTCTGGAAAAGCCTAGGATGTGAAGATGGCCTCAGAAACCTTGGTGCCACCTCAGCCATTGTATAGTTGACCTTTAAGGAGTGCCAGCCAGACCTCTAGACAGTGACTGGGCAAACTCTAGATTGGGAGTCAAGTAGTGACAGGCAGCAGAATGTAAGAAGAAAGTCACTCTCCACACTCCCTGCCAGGCTCCCCTAGACCTAGATGAAATAGTTTCATCTGACCTACATTTCTCCCCTAAAAGTGTTTGTTGAAATTCGTTGAGGGCTGAAGCTGACTTGACTGTGAAAGCCTAAGGGATCCAAAAGGACAGCCCCTGAGGGTGCTACCCTATGCCATCCCTCCAAATTAAATGTAGTAACAATAGCTAGTGTTTAGTAAGTGTTTACAATGTGCTAGACACTCTTCTGAGTATTGTCTTTATTTAGTCCTTAAAATAATCATGTGAGGTATACATACATTATTTCATTTTTACCCTCATTCTTTTTCACCTAAAAAATGGAAAGAAGGACACAACATAGACATTGATTCCTGGTTACCCAGAAAAGCTAGCAGTCTATTGGCGCACAAAACATTTGTGGCAAACAGGAGGCCAGAACACAACATGAGCTTATGATGAGGCCCAACAGAAGACAGGGTATTATGGTGATAGGAGGACAGGTCTTGGAGACAGAGTCCAGGGCTTAAATCTCAGCTGTACCACTTTGGGCCTGTTACTTAAGTCTGTTTCTATTTCACATCTGTACAATGGGGTTAATAACAGTACCTCCTTATAGCATTACTATGAGGATTCAATGAGTCAAAGCCCCTAAAGCCAGGCCTGCCATATAGTCAGCAGTATGTAAGTATTGGCTTTTACAACTAGGATTGAGCCACACTGGCCATGGCTCTTCCTCCAAGGCTCTTTTCAGGAACTATAAGCTTTGGCAGTTGAGGATGTCACCATGTTGAAAGGGTGAATTCACTGGCCTTCTCATCTACCATCCTACTTGTTAAACAAGTCGACCTACAGATTCTCAATTGCACATATGGAGCTTGAAATCCACGTCAAGGACCTGTAGATAGAGTCATTCCTTCATCCATTCACACACTTATTCATTCATTCAAATCCTGACAGAGTCCTATTGGGTACACAATCCCATGTGAAGAAAAGTGCTGCATGTGGAGTCAGGAATCTTAGTTTAAATCCCAGGTCCTTCCCTCACTAACTGCCACCTTATGCAAGTTGCATCACCTGTCTGAATCTGTGTTCTTCTTAATATAACTGGGAAAGAACAAAATAGACAAAGTAAGAGAAGACACATGGAAAACCCAGGAAAATACGAATGTAAATGTTGTAAGGGACATGAAGACATTTGTCTCAGCTTTTGGCTGAGAAGAAGAATGGGAATAAGACATATCTGCCTCTGGCCACCCCTGTTTCAGGTTCCCGGCAGGATTCTGTGGAAGTCATCTCATAGCTGTTTGCCTCAGTTTCTCCTTGCCCCCGAAATACAAAATTTGAGATGCTGCTAGAATCAGATAATAAGAAACTCTCAACCCTTCCTCTGAAACCCTTCCATTTCAGCATAGAAATGTTATAAATTCTTTAACACTATAAATATGGTCTCACATCTATTACTCAGCACCTTGAAAAAAAAAAACCACTTTCTAAAAGAATCTCAGCTCCTAAAAATAACAAAGGGAAAAAATATAACCCTTCTAAACTTTAAATAGAGTTCTCTGTTCAGCTCTCTGTAGGAGAAGAAAGCCAGAAGAGAATTGTTGCTGGGGACTTAATACCTCTGGCTGGTGAGATGGACCCTAGAAGCCTGGTGTACCACCATCTGATCGTGAGCTCTAGCTGATCCCCACTTAGCCCCCCTACAAATCTGTCCCAGGGTAGGGCAAGACTTGGCACCTCTAGAGTTCAATGTCTTGTATACATCATCAGAAAATGCCCTTTCTGTATAACCTATCCTGGGTTTATTGAAAGTAGAGTGCTTGGCATTTAATCAGTGCTTGGTAACACCTGCTGATATTGTAATTATTAGCTTATTAGACATTATATTATTTTCTCTTTTTCTAGGTTCTGCTGGCTGCTTTTGGAAGCAAGAACAGGAGAGTTGGGCATTAGGGCCCCCGGAGTGGTCCCCACCTGGGTTCTTTGCATCAGTAGTAGCCCTGATGAGATTATAAGAATGTTAAGTGGGCTGAGAAATTTTTCTTGGGGATTCATGCCCTGGAATGACTATAGTTTAGAAAAATCAACAGGGCTTATCTCACCACAAGGCTGAGTTAGTGGCCATCTGCTGTAGTAGTGGAGGAGGGGGTTTTGAATGTTGCCCTGAAATATCTCCCTAATTTTGCAGCTAATGTCTGAAATTCTTTTATAAATGATCAAGCCTTTGCAAGACTGAAAATGCAAGTATAAATGAGAGAGGTGAGGCAATTATTTAAATTTATCCTATTGTATAAGTGACTGACGTGATATCTTCCCTTTGAATAAATTCCAACAGGGAAAAAGAAAAAATAAGGACAGTGATAAGGAAGAGAATAAGGAGTGATGGAGACAGATGGGCTCAACTATGGAGATAAGACCAACTACTGCAATCTTCAAACCCATGGTTTCCCATTTTTCAGATGAGAACATGAGGCATGCAATCTAGTGATGTGCTCAGTGATAGAAATGGGTTAGAACACAGGGGTCCTGGTTCCTGGTACAGGGTCCTTCTGTCCCACTAAAGGTACAACACTGTAGCTGAGGGACCAGATAAATCTCATTCTCCTTCCCACTTGGTTTGGGTCATCCTTGAAAAGCAGGGCACAGACCCTTTTTTTTTTTTTTTTTTTTTTTTTTTTTTACAGACCCATTCTTGTTTCAGTTGAGGCACCATGGCCGGCAGCTAGGAGGGCCCTGGAGCTGGGCGTGTTCCTGAGGGGCTCACTCACCTTTGGCCGCATCCACCTCAGGCTGGAGAGGTTTTTTCCCTGGAGCAGCTTCAGACCTATGGAAGAAGTCTCTGCAGGGAATGTCTCATCCTCAAATGGTAGGCCTCTGCTTAGGCAACGATCCCACAAGGAGTTAAAGTCCTGGCCATTGAATTTGATGACAGGGGTCTTGTCTAGAGGCTCCTGGTTGTGTGCCATGATTCTCCTTAGAAGATGTCTAAGGCCTTTTCTTTCTGGTAAGAAAGGGAGGTATTTTTAGGGATAAACTGTCAAGTCCTTTGCATCATTAGATGTGAGCCTTAGAAGGGCACTCAGATGTTCCCCACCCCCTTTTACAAGTGATGGTACTGGGACCCAAAACACTCTGTCCTCAGTGACACAGCCAGTTGGTGGGTGAGCTCAGACTAGAATTCAAGCATTTTTTCTCCCAGTTCAATTTTCAATCTGCTGTACCAAAGAGCTACTCAGTATGCTATTATGTGCATGAGAGACTACGGGGGGTATTTGTATATTAATGAACATTTATTGAGTGCTGACCTTGTGCCAGGCACTTTTCTGAATGCTGGCAATTCAAAGATAAATGCGACATGATCTTTATCCCTTAGGGGCTCATTATCAAGTAGAAAGATAGATGAGACATTTCAACAACTTGCTATCATTCAACAGAAATTGTCTGATTAAAAATGTGTACAAAACCCTGTGAATATAAAGAGGAGGAGCTATGAACTGCCAGGGAAAGTCTGGGATGACTCTCCCACAGACAGTGACATTTGAATGGGGCCTTAAAGGAAGAAGACTATGCCAGGTGGAGAACTGGTGGGTGTATATGTATAAATTATTCTCTCTATATATAAATCAGTCCAGGTTCCCTGAGTAGAAAGCGTGTGGAGGCCCAGGAGTTGGATTGGAAAGGTCTTGGGTGTTAGAATTGGGGGGCAGTCTGGCGGGGTCAGTGGGGTAGGGGTTGGGGATAGGCAATGTTGGCAGAGATGGCCAGCAAGGTAGATTGGAAAGTTGGACTGTGACATGCTTTATGCACCGCAGGGCCATTGAAGAGGTAGGTCATGATCAGATCTGTGTAAAGGATTGTGGAGTGAGTTGGAGGCCACATGGAGGGAATGGGTAGGGACTGAGACAGGAAGGAGGTTAGGATGCTGCTACACGTGTTCATGGTAGAGACAGTACTAGACAATTAGTAGTGAAAATGATGGAAAACAGATCCTAGTGTCATTTTATAGGTAGAACCAATAGGATTCCATGATGAATCAAATATGGGGGCAGGGAAAGGAAATGTGGGGCAGGAAAAAGAAAAGGTAGTATAGTGAACAAAAAGTTTTTTTGCCACCACCTTCATACTGGTTCCACAATATGGAGTAGTATTCAAGCCTGTGAACCCACTTCTCCATCTGTACAGATTAATGATACCAACCTCATAGAGTTTGTTGTGGTATTAAATGAGAACAATGGCTGGCATACAGTGGGCACTCAGTAAAAGTTGGCATCCTAATTTCCCTAAAGAGAGGTCAAGGGAGTCTGGGATTTCTTGTTCAGGAAGCCATAAGGATATAACTGATGCCATTACCAAAGTGTGTATCACATCCTCCATCCCTCCATCTGTGAGGGAAGCTGACTTGCATCTGAATCATGAATCCACACTTACTGACTGTGGGACTTGAAAAGCTTCCTTAGACCTTAAAGTAGTACATTTCAAGCTTCTTTGACTAGGGCACGGAAGACCCCAAGGTCCATAGGTCCTATCCATTTCCACTTTACAGTGAAAAAGGAATCAGCTGACGATAAAGAACTAAAGAGGGACATAAATGAACAACTCATGAAGAAAGAATATGAGCTTACAATCAAGATCTTGGATCATACAAAAAAACATGCAAACTTAAAATAACTTAGCAATGTTTTTACAGTTAACATATAATAATAGTATGTTTTGAATTAGTTAGATAACACCAATTCATAGGCAGAATATCATCTATAAAGTGTTACTGTACACACATATTTGGAGGGAATTACACACACAAATGTCTAGCAAATGAGGTAAAAATAATTTATATTTGAACTATTAGGTTGGACCATATGAGACTGTCATTTTTTAGGTAAAAAATTATTGAATATAGTCCATTTCATATGGCTTCACCTAAGGTAAAAATGTTTGAATGTAGGCCATTTGGTTTAACCCAATATGTTATATGCATTTCTTCAATCTAGTTCTTAGAAAATAACAGTGAAAATATGTCAATATACCTCATCACTCACTATAGGGTTAAGAGGAAAACCCACAACAAATTATATAGAAAGCTGAAATAACAGTAAGGTATCATTCAAGAGCAAGAAAACAGTAATAGAAATTGCCAACTCAGGACCAAGGCAATGACACCTGATAATGGAGAGTTGTGAAAATTATGGGTCTCCCAACTCTGCACATGCTCGTCGACAGTGGAACCAGTACAGCATTGCCAAACCATCCACCTTTCAGTAAAATATTGAATTAGAGTGTGTGATAAACTCCAGCAATGAGCTAATTTTAGTTTAGGAAAACCCAATAGTAGTTACTCTTAATAACACAATTATAGGATGTAAGAGGGAGTCTCTATGTAGAAGTGAGTCTGAAGAATTTGGCTTGACTTTTCCATCAGACTCTTGCAAAGGCCTCACTTACCTTTGGGAGTCAGTTCCCAGGCCATCTGTAGGGCCCTCACTGCTCACCAGTGGGTAGTGGACAGTTAGGAATCGCCATATAAGACTCGCTTTCCTCATTTGTGAAATGATGACAATAATGTGCGTGTTGTAGAACTCTTTTAAGACTCAAATGAATCCATGCTTGTCAAGTATTTAGCACTGTGACTGGTACATAGAAAGTGGTCAATAAATAATGGTTATTAGCAGTATTATCATTTTGATTATGAAAGGACTGTGCAGAAAGCCCTACACCTTCTGAGATGATGACTTGTTCTTATGAATGACAGCTAGTCTCAGAAGGGCCTGCAGTGGTGAGGGCTAGATGTGAGACATCACGTCCATGCCCTCAGTTCTGCTACTGCTCTGCACTCGCTAATTGAGAGCCCAAGAAGGAAAGACTCTGGGGGACAGGTGGGTGTCTGCTGGTGGAGGAGGTGGTCTGCTGTTCTGGGAGAGAAGAGAATCTTGATGGGAGAAAAAGAAGGCAGGCAGGAAGTGGAGGGAGCCTCCGCACTCTATGCACGGACCTCACACCTACCAGGTTCACCCTTTTGCCCCCTGGATTGCTTATAGGTTTGCCAGGAAACAGCCAGCAGACTCACTTTCTCAAGCAGGAAGTGTCTACAGAACTTGACATTTCACTTTTGTGTGCAGCAGAAAAGGCCAACCAACTCTCATATCTGTCCTTTTAGGGAGGGCTTTTTGGCTTATTTATTTTTCTGTCTTGCTTCACTGTGAAAGGTAAACAAAGGCAAGACTCAACTGCCTAGGTAAAAAAAAAGAGAGCGAGATGGAAGATCTTCCTGATATTCAGGATAAAAAGCTGTCTTACTACTGGGGTTTCTCTTGAGTCTAGCAAGAAAAATGGCACAAGAGGAGCTAGAAAAATGGCAAAAAGAGTTTATGTGAAGTTTCTAATGTGAGAGACTGCGTGAGCTAATGCATCAAGCCTCAGAACTAGAATGAGAAGTAGGCAAGAGATACAGTTGGTGGTTGTAAAATCTGTTCTGCTCCCCGCAATGTCTATAAAGTGAGCTTGATTCAGTCCTTCCTTCTGTCCTCTGCTGAGCTGGGTGACTGTCTTAGTCTGTTCAGCCCACAACAAAATACCATAGAGTGGGGGCTTATGCAACAGACATGTATCTCCTAACTGTTTTGGAGGTTGCCAAATCCAAGATCAGGATGACAGTATGGTCAGGTTCTGGTGAGGACTCTCTTTCTGCCTTATAGACAACTACTGTTTTGATGTGTCCTCCCATGGTAGGGAGAGAGGGAGGGAAGGAGAGAAGGAGAGAAGGAGAGAAAGAGAGAAAGAGAGAAAGAGAGAGAGAGAGCTCTTTCTCTTCTTATAAGGCCACAGTCCTATTGGGTTAGGGCTTTAGGGCTTTACTCTTATGACCTTATTTAACCTTAGTCACCTCCTTTCTGGGCCTTATCTCCTGAAACAGTCACAGTGGGGGTTAGGGCTTCAAAATATGAATTTGGGGGGAACACAATTCAGTCCATAGCAGTGACTAACCCCATACTGTCCCAACAACTTGTCTAGCCCTGGATGCATATTTTAGGCAGTGTGCAATCAAAAAGGAATGGGCAACTAATGAATCATTGAACACTACCACAAAAACTTATGATATGCTATGTGCTGGCCAACTGAACATAATAAAAAAATAAAAATTAAAAAAAATGGATGAAAACCTAAAAAAAAAAAAAAAAAGGAATGGGGGCATATCAATTAGGACCTCAGAGATTAGATGAAGGAGGTCAGTAAACACAAGTGAAAATGACCCAACAGTGCTGAGTATGTAAACATTACTGAAATTTATGGAAAGATGATGAGGGCTCCTGAACAGCAGAAAAGTCTTAGATACTTAAATGCTAGTAACTTTGGTTTGTCAGCACCTAGTGCCAGACCACATAGTAGATATTCTATAAAATTCTTACAAGTGTTGGTAGGATGAATGCCTCAAATCAGCTCTTTTCAAGTATGTTCTGTGGAGCAGAAGCCTCCATAAATAACAGATTACGAGGTCAAATGGTTTGGAAAATATTTTATATCAAATAGTCCCTATGGAGATTCACAAGAGCTTCCAAGAAGTCCTCAATAAAAAAAAAAAAAAAACTTAAATAAGTTTGCTTTCAGGGTTTCACACTTATATAACCAGCAAGTCTTTTTATTGAAAAATTCTTATTAACATATGGGAAAGATGCACAGAAGTTAAATGACTCTAGGAAAAAAAGAAAGAAAAGCCCCAAAGTTAAATGGCTTTCAAAGATCACAACTCAAGTCCTCATTCTGCCCCTTATTAGCCACATGATCCTGGGAAAGTTTTCTAAGCACTTAGCCCCTCACAGAAAGTGCACTTGAATGCATAGTCTGAACTTAATCAGATTGAGTCCTGCTTTTTTTTTTTTAAATCAACATTCTCCAGAGGATTATAATAGAACACAGATTCTACATAACATAACACTCACTTTGCCCAGGATATAATCACAAACTACTCAAAATTAAAGAACGATGACACTATGATCTATTCTCAAGAGAAAACACAATTGACAGGTGGCAGCTTTGCAATGATCTAGATGTAGAAATAATCTGAAAAAAAATTTAAAGCAGCTATTATAAGATAAAGGAAACACACTTGAAATGAATGAGAGGATAGTCTCAATGGAGAAATGGGAGTTATAAAAAAGAAACAAATGGAAACTTTAGAGTCACAAAATACAAAATTTAAAACAAGAATTCACTGGATGGGCTTAAGAGCAGAGTGAAGATGACAGAGGAAAGAATAAGAAAGTATCCAACTGAAAAGAAAAGAGCCTTAGGTGGATATGTGATACAATACCAAAAGGTATGACTTATGTGTAATTTCAGGCCCAGGAAGAGAAGATCAAGATATTAGAGCAGAAAAAGTATTTGTAGAAATCAAAAACTTCCCAAATCTGGTGACAAATTTATGAATTCAAGAAGCTTGAAAACTCAAGAAAACCATGACTGGCACATCAAAATCAAGCTGTTGAAAACCAAAGATAAAGAAAAAAAAATCTTGAAAGAAGCTAGAGAAAAATGAAATGTGAAATCAAAGGGAACAATGATGCAAAGGACTACAGATTTGTTACCAGAAGCCATGGAAGACAGAAAAGAGTGGAATAATTTTAAAATTGCTGAAAGTGGAGCACCTACCCAGGCTCAGTTGGCTGGGTGTCAACTCTTGCTTTCAGCTCAGGTCATGATCTCAGGGCATGAGATCAAGCCCTGCTTCGGGCTCTGTGTTTAGCAGGGAGTCTGCTTGAGGATTCTCTCTCTCCCTCTCTCTCTCTGCCTCTTCCCAACTTCTGCTCTCTCTCTCTCTAAAATGAATAAATAAACCTTTAAAAAATAATAAAATTGCTGAAAGAAGGACATGTCAAACCAGAATTCTGTATCCAGTGAAAATGTATTTCAGCAATAATAGTGAAATAAAGACATTTCAGATGAACAAAAACTAAGGGAATTCATCTTCCAAAGACATGCTTCAGAAGAAATGATAAAGGAAGTTCTTCAATTTGAAAGGCAATAATAACAGGGAAAACTGAATTTGCAGGAATGGTATATAGTAAATATATGAGTAAATATGTAAGACTAGTTTTTTCCTCTTAAATTCTTTAAAATGCACATATGTGTTTAAAGCAAAAATTATTGTCTGCAGGGGTTTCAAAGTATGCAGATATAATTCATATGACAACTATAACATGAGCAACAGTAGAAGGGAATTAAAGGGAGCTAGATGGCTGCAACTGTTCTGTATTTTACATCAAGTGGAACAATAGAATTAGGAAGATTGCGTATGTGTACTATTATCCCTAGACAACCACTAACAAAATGATAAAAAGAGCTAAAGCCCAAAAGACAATAGAGAAGTTAAAATGGGATACTAAAACATATTCAAGTAATCAAAAGAAGTCAATAAAGGGGAAACAGTGGATAAACATACAAAAAATAGATATATATCCAACTATATCAATAATTATATGTTAAATTCAATTAAAAGGCAGAGATTTACAAAGGAGATAAAATAGCAAAACTCAACTATATGCTGCCCATAAGAGACACTCTAAATAAAGGCACAGATAATGCAACAATAAATGGATAAAAAGAAATGTGCCGTACAAACAGTAAGCATAAGAAGGCTGGGGTAGATATTAGTATTTTGATCAAATAGACTTCATAACAAACAGTATTGCCAGGGATAAAGTGGGGCATTTAATATTGGTAGTTTATCAGGAAGAAAAAAATCATTTATGTGTAGGCACCTAGGAATAGAAACAGAAAATATGTGAACCAAAACTTAACAAAATTAAAGTGAAAAAGAAACAATCCCACAATTATAGTATATTTTAGCGCTCATGTTTCAGCAATTTCTAGGCCAACTAGACAAAAATTTTAAAAATCAGTGAAAACATAAAAGATCTGGATGACACTATCAATCACTTCGATGTAATTGGTACATATACCACACTATATCTAAAAACTGCAGAGTATACATTCTTTTCAAATATATGAGATGTAGTCACCAAAACAGACAACACACGGGGCCATAAAACCATGTATTTCCAAGGATTGAATCACACAGGATATTCTCTAACAACAAAATTAAAATTAGAAGTTAATACCTATAAGATAGTTAGGAAACTGCCAAATACCTGGAATTAAACACACTTCTAAATAATTCATGAGTCCAAGATGATATCATGAGGGAAATAAGAAAACCCAACACAAGTAGAAGGAAGTAAATGATACAGACGAGAGAAGAAAATCATAACAGAGAAAAACAGTAGAGAAAATTAGCAAAGCAAAAACTACTCCTTTGGGAACATCAAGAAAACAGACAAATCCAGAATCGAGTAATTCAAGGACAAAACAGTGTGAACACAAATCACCAATATCATCAGTGATGAAGGGTTTATCACCACAAACCCTATAAATATTAAGGTGCTCATAAGAGGCTACTATGAAGAAACTAATGTCAAAAAATTTGCTGTGACATGAAATGGATGACTTTCTTGAAAAATACAATGTATCAAAGTTGACACGAGAAACAGAAAATCTGAATAACCCTGTATCTAATCAAGGAATTGAATTTGTTAGTAAAATCTTTCTCCAAAAGAAACCCCCAGACCCAGGGGGTTTCACTGGTGAATTCTCTTACTCTTTCTAGGTTAAAATAGCCCATCCTGCACAAACTTCTTCAGAAATTGGAGGAGAAGGGAAACACTGCTGAACTTACTGTATCAGTTCAACATAACACTAACAACAAAGTCTCATGAAAGAATCCACACCACAGAAAAAAAATTATGGATCACTATCCCTCATGAACAGAGACAGCAAAGATCCTTCACAAAATTTCAGCAAATCAAATTCAACAATGTAAAAAAGAAGAGAAAGAATAGTACATCAAGGTTAAGTGGGATTTATTTCAGGAATATAAGGTTAACACTTAAAAAAATCATCAGTGTAATTAACCATATTAAAAAGATTTTTAAGAAGCCAATAATTAAACCTATTTTGACAAAATCCAACACATATTTATGTTAAAAACTCTCAAAGGAGAGTTACCTAGAAAAAGTAAATAACATTCTCAAACTAATGAAGGGCATCTATAAAAGAAATCTACAGCTAAAATAATCCTTAGTGATGGAAGAGTATTTTTCCCTCTTACGATCATAGTTAAGGCAAGAATGCCCATTGTCACCTTTTTTTTTTTTTAGTGTTATCACTTTTATTTAACATTGTACTGGAGGTCCTAGACAGCTCAATAAGAAAAAATTTCTAGAATTATTTTATATATTTATATTTAGCAAGATACAAGGTTAATATAAAAATCAGTTATATTATTATATACTAGCAGCAAACAATAGGAAAACAATAGCATTCTATTAAAAAAACTTGGGAAAAATATCTAACTAAAGACATCCAAGCTCCCTACAGCAAAAACTACAAATCATTGCTGAGAAAAATTAAAGAAGACCTAAATTAATTGGAAGGCTCTGTATTGCCAAGATGGCAATTCTCTCCAAATGTATCTATAGATTCAATACAATTCCAACCGAAATTGTAGATTGCCTTTTCGTTTTTAAAGAAATTGATAAGCTTATTCTAAAATTTACACTCAAATACAAGGGACCTAGAATAACCAAAGAAGTTTTTTTTAAAAAGAAGATGTTGGGGTGCCTGGGTGGCTCAGTTGGTTAAGCATCTGATGCTTGATCTTGGCTCAGGTCTTGATCTCACGGTCATGGGTTCAAGCCCCGCATTGGGCTCCATGCTGGGTGTGGAGCCTACTTAAAAAAAAAGAAAAGAAAATGTTGGAGGACTTAGCCAACCCGACTTCAGTTGGCAAAAAGATAGACAATTAGATCAATGTGCAGAGTAGAGAATCCAGAAACAGACCACAACATAAATCGTCAATTAATTTTTGACAAAGTTTCCAAGGTGATTCAATGGAGATTCAAACACCTTTCAAAAAACAATGCTGGATTAATTCCATATGGAAAAAGGTACAAAACAAACAAACAAACAAAAAACATGGACCTTTACTTCATAAGATAAACAGAAATCAAGTCAAATGATTACAAATCTAAAAATAAAATTATAACACTTTTAGAAGAAAATACTTGCACAGAGGAAGACATTTTTAGGACAAATGTTTGCAAACTTAGGGGTAGGAAAGTGTGTCTTTCACAGGATGGAAAAATATAAACCTTACAAGAAAAAAGAAATGGATCAATTAGACTTCATCCAAAACATGAAAAACACCATTAAGAAAACAAAAATGCAAATCACAGACCAGGAGAAAATATGTGTAACACAAAAATCAGGGAAATGACTTGTGTCCGGAACACATGAAGAACTCTTTTAAATCAACAAGAGAAAAAGAACCCATTAAAAACCATCAAAAGATATGAACACTTTACCAGAAAACAAAAACAGGCAATTACCAACATGAAAAAATGCTTTACATCTTAAGTCACCAGTGAAATGCAAATTATTACTACAATAAGATAATCACCACACCCATTAGAAAGGCTAAAATTTTAAATGCTGACCATACTAAGTGTTGGTAGGGAGATGGAACAATGGAAACTTTCATCTGGTATATTGGTGTGTATGTGAAGCGGTAGGACCACTGAGTAGAATTTCTGGGTTTAGTCTATGCATATTTTCAACTTCATTAAATATATCAGATTATTTTCCAACGTTGTACCAATTTATAATCTCACCAGCAATGCTCTATCTTCTCACTAGTGCTTCGTATTGGCGAGCATCTTTTTTGTACCCATCTGGAGGGAGTAAAATGCCAACTCCTTGCAGTCTTAATTTATGTTTCCCTGATTGGTAAGATTGAATATCTTTCAATATGTTTGTCATTTGTAGTCCCTCTTGTGTGAAATGAATATCCATATCTCATGCCCATTTGTCTACTGCGTTGTCTTTTCTTCTTGATTTGTAGGAATTCTTTATTTACTCTGGATAGTCATCTTTTGTTGGTTGCATATGTTGCAAATATCTTCTAGTTGGTGGCTTATCTTTTTACTTCCTTGACAGATATTGTTTACTTTATACAAAGAGAAATGTGTTATGACTATTTGCTTGGAAGTTTAATTTTTATAAATTGAGCCAAATGTTAATTCTTTTTTAAAATTTTATTTTATTATGTTAATCACCATACATCATTAGTTTTTTTAAATTTTTTATTGTTATGTTAATCACCATATATTACATCATTTGTTTTGGTGTACTGTTCCATGATTCATTGTTTGTTCATAACACCCAGTGCTCCATGCAGAATGTGCCCTCTTTAATACCCATCACCAGGCTAACCCATCCCCCTACCCTCCTCCCCTCTAGAACCCTCAGTTTGTTTTTCAGAGTCCATCATCTCTCCTGGTTCGTCTCCCCCTCTGACTTACTCCCCTTCATTCTTCCTCTCCTGCTATCTTCTTTTTCTTTTTTCTTAAAATATGTTGCGTTATTTGTTTCAGAAGTACAGATCTGTGATTCCACAGTCTTGCACAATTCACAGCGCTCACCATAGCACATACCCTCCCATCATTAGTTTTTGATGTAGTGTTCCATGATTCATTGTTTGTATATAATGTCCAGTGCTCCATGCAGAACGCGCCCTCTTTAATACCCATCACCAGGCTAACCCACCCCCCCACCCCCTCCCCTCTAGAACCCTCAGTTTGTTTCTCAGAGTCCATAGTCTCTCATGGTTCGTCACCCCCTCTGATTTCTCCCCACCTTCATTCAAATGTTAATTCTTTTGGGAACTTAATATAAGAAACTTTGGGAGAGATTCTCTTTTTAAAACTGGAAGTTTATTTGTAATTAACATTCTCCTGAAGCATTGATTTAAAAATTGTTTATAACTTTATAATATTTTTAAGAAGTAGGATATTCACAGCAACATTCTGAAATGGACTTGCAAAGAAACACTTTGAACACTTAGGAAATAACGCTTGGGTTTCTAGGAGCAAATATAGCCTTATCAAAACCAATTACTTAACTTTTCTTCTCTTTTTCTTTTTTCCCTTCCAAAAAAAGAGCTCTGACTTTAGAGGAACAGAAGAATGCCACATCTATGTGGTCATGTGTATTGAGATCTATATAGAACATACCTTGATTTTTTGAAAACTATTTGATAAAATTTCCCTTTATTCCCTATATATAAGGTGGTGAAACCAGACCAGACTGCAAGACTGGGTAGGTTGTATCCTACGTTATGGTTCGGTAGAAATACAGTATAATATATGGTACAGGAAGAGTATACAGAATTCATAGTTTGAGCCAGAGATTATGGATGAGTAATTTTGGATTATCTCAGAATCAGTGTACTGTAATAGCCACAGAACTCTGTCCCTTGTCCTGGCCCGTTTGACATTTATATCTTGATCCTGGATGAAGATGTTGAAATGAAAATGAAGATACTTCTCAACTTTTTTTAAAATCATTTTTTTAATGATATAAAGGAAGAACAATTATCCAAGCAGATGGCAGAATTAAAATTCTAAAGGACCTCAAAACCGAGAAGATGGAAGTTACCCAAGGAAACTGCAAATCTGTCTTCTCATTTAAAAGTTAACTGTGCAAGTAAATAGTGAGTGGGATTTGCCTTGGCTCAGTTTCATTTTGAAAAGATTTTGTATGGCTTACTTGGCTTCCTGTTGTAAATGGGGCAACGTGGTGAAAGATGTCCCCGCTCCGAGGTGCGGCCACCACAGGAAGGCACTGCCGTAGACACCACGGGAGCTCCCCCCCGACTGTACAAAGCTGCTCTCAACCCCTGCTGGACATCCAGTCCACTAGTGTTCAGTTCTGGGGGCCACACTGCAAGCAGCACATCAATGGTAGCCAAAGCAGGGTGTTAGGGTAGCACAAGGCATCTGGCCAAGGCAGAGCCTTTTGCATGCAAGCAAGGTTTCCTGGTGAGCAGTTATAGCCTCCAGGGAAAAGTGGGGATTTTTTTCTAATGGCACAAAATGCCATCAACTAAACACACAAGGAACCTAGAGATCACTTTCTGGGAAGTTGGAAATCTAGAAAGGTTTACTGGGAGAAAGACAGACCATGTGACTTACAGTCACTGTCAGACCCAGCTCAGAAGTCCTGTTCCCAGCCCTCCAGAATAGTCCTTGTCTGAGAGAACAGGGATTTAGCCATCCCAAAGGTCCCACAATCAGGCTCCTCCTTGCTGCTTCTCTGACCTCCCAGGGTTATGTTCCTGTTCAGAAAACTGGGCTCTGCCTTGTCCCTTTAAAAATTAAAAATTAAAAAAAAAAAAAAAAGACATCATAGGATGGTGGTCAAGAGCATGGGGAATCAACTCGAAACTTTAAACTTAAGTTTGGTATCAGATGTTGCTTAGGGACTGAGTGATCTTGAGCAATGCTCTTACTGTCCGAGCCTCCTTTCCTCATAAATAAAATGGGCTGGACGTAGTGGTAATAAACCAGCCTCAGAGCACCAGGTGGGTATTAAACGACATGATCCTTATAAAGGGCTTGGCATGGGACATAAGAAAAGCTATGTGGTAGGTCCCCTGATGATCAGCCTGTCAGGATCTCCCCAGGTGCCCACTGACCTAGCCCGGAACGTGAGCGCGGGGGCCGGGGCCCTGTAACAGGTGACAGGCATGCCAGGCCTTGGCCAGCGGCCTCCTGGACTTCCCACAGTAGGGCTCTCCAGATCTGCCTAGCCCATGTGCCTATTGAGCACTGGAAATAGGGCAAGTGCAACTCAGGAACTGAACTTAAAATTTATCTTATTTTAATTAATTTACATTTAAGTGTAAATATCTACACATGCCAGTCGCCGCCTTATTGGATAGCGCCGAAGATCTGCCGATGGCAGGAATGACCATGGGCACTCTTCAGTGGCGATGGTCAAGCTGAGGTCGAATAATCTTATAGGGAGGTGGGGTGCAGAAGAATCCTTGCATTGGGCGGATCCTTTCCACTTTGACCTGCTGGGGTCCTCTCCACCTTTCTTCCTCCACATCCAAGTTTTGCCACCTAACCATGCCGTCACTTTGCGCCAGGGGTCCGAAAGGACTGGCCAGCAGGTCCACAGGCTTCACAGTGACAGGTGCAGGGCCTGCGCTGGTGTCTGGGCCTCCAGGAGGAGCTTGGCATGTCCCAGCAACAAAGGCTGATGCTGTTTGCATTTTGTTTTCAATCAGCTAAGAAACAGGAAGCCCGAGTTCAATTGTTCTCGGCCCGGGAGTGATGCACACAGCTCTCTCCAGGCTGGTGTTTTTCAGAACAATGGAAATAAATCTGATGTAATGTAGCAGAACATGACAAGGGATGGTTTTCCCCTTAACAAATACTCATTTGAAATGGTGCCCAAACCCTGCACGAGGAGCGATCTATTTCCCACAACAGTGTTCCAGCAAAACCCATTACTAATTCCACAACTCAAATTAAAACTAACAGAGCTTGAAGGCTGGGGCTGACACTCTCTCTGCTGACAAGGAGCGAGGCAGGAGGGTGGGGGAAGGGGCCCGGCGCACTCGCGTGTGTATGTGTTTAATTACACTGTTTAACACATCGAGAATAATTTAGCCACCCGAGTGGAGAAAATAAGGCACTTAACTGCTCTCTGGCGGAAAAAAGCCCCACGCAAACCACTTTCAGCTATCTGACACCTAGGCACACCTCAGGGCTCTGGAGAGAGAGAAGAGGGAACAGAGGGAGAGGTAGACAGAGTGTGGAGAGGCGGGGCGGGGGTGGAGAGAGGGAGAGGTGAAGGCAGGGTGAAACAGAGGGGGAAGAGGAGTGAGGGGAGAGGTAGATAGAAAAAGAAAGAAAAAGGGAATTTTGTACATATGCAAATTGCTAGCTGGGAAAGCACATGACTATTTCTCAAGGAGACCTAGTATGAGGTGGTGTAAAGGTGAACATGAACATGAATTTTAGGGTTTAGAAAGGAACTTAACAACTAGACCCGTGCCTCCCCCACTTCAGCATCAGCTCAGTGAGTTTCCGGCCTTTGTGGCCTGAAAGTTGTGAGTGCGGTGTGTGGCCCCTAGAAAGGCACAAGCCTCAGAGGACGACTCTGTGGGCTTGCTCTGCAGAAGGAGAAACTGAGGCTAGGGTCCGAGAAGTCTGGCCAGCGCTTGGCTGAGACTCCTGTCCAGCCCCCAGCTTTAAGGTGGGTGATCTGGCCTACAAGCCGAGCAGGTCACTGTCCCTGCCAAGGGGCATCTTCTTCTCTGTGTCATTAGGGCTGAGAGGGGTCTGAGGTCATCTCTAACCCACCAAGGGTCATGGGAGCCAGAGAAATGGAGGAAGGCTCTAGAATGGCTTCAGATTTGGAAAGCTCCCAGACCTGGAACCGGTAGCAGAGGAATAAGTATTCAGAACAGAACCACCCCTTACCTTTCAGGGACTCTGTTTTCAGCACCGGGGCTGATTGCCAAGGGGATGCGCGGCCTGGTGAGGGAGAGGCAGAAAACCAAAACCACTCTCTGTGGCCCCCAGACAGTGCAGCGCCAACCTCCTCGCTCCCTGGTGCCCTCACTGTGTGGACCCAGCCTCTTCTGGGACCTAGGGTCTCAGGGAGCTCAGAGACCTCAGCTGATGGGTCCCTCGCAGGAGTGCCCGTGGGGTAACAAAACCATCGCTTGCCAGGCCGAGGGCAGTCTGTGCCGCTCCACTGAGGCTCTGAGTCTCGGGCACTCTGCCCCCCTCCCCTTGCCCGTTTCCCCCTTTGGAACTCTCCAAAGGCTGGACTTTCTTGTAGCTGCTTTCCAACTGTAAAGTTGTGTTTCTGGAACGGAGATTGTGGATTCTCATGTACCCTAACTGATATTGCTGGGTAGACAACAAAATAGGAACCCACTGAATATATTATTCCTTTCAGTTAAATTGGGTTCATCATGTGCAAACATAAAAAAAATGAAACTTGCCTTTGCATGAAAAGACCCTCCTTCCCATTCCCAGAGTTCTCCAATAGGTGTCATTTAATCACAGCCTAGAAAGGTACTAAGCTAGACTGGTGATGTGTTCTGAGGACAAAGTGGAGCTTTCTTTCCGGGTTCTGTAACTACATGTGCCCCCAGAACCACTGTGTAATACTTGGTATGATCTTGGGATTTCAGGGCATGGATTTTTTTTCTACCCATAAAGAGAAGGTCTACTTTCTACTTAGCTAATTTCCAGCTCCTTCTTAAGCAAATTAGGGGCTTTAGCTCAAACATCCCAGTGTGCGCCTGGCCTTTCTGGGCGTCCCACGCCTGGGGAGGCCACGGGGTCGACGGGGTGGAGTGTGGGATGGGGAGCGTGGTGCTGGCTGTGCCAATGGCTGCCCCCCACTCTGGTTGAGGGGGTGGCAGGGGTGGAGAGAGGGTCAGTAGCACCAGCAGCCAAGCATGCTAAGGGAGAGACTCCCTTGGCCAGCCAGCTCCAGGACTTCCGACCATGGCATGTCCCAAGAAGGCCCAGGCCGAGCTGCCTGCTCTGAGCCTTTTCTGAAATCAAGGTTCCACCCAGGTGGATGGGTCACGCTCGTGGGGACGGGGGCAGTGCATGGGTCAGTGCGAGAGGAAAAGTCTTTTGAAAAGATCTTCTGAATTAAGCATGTCAAAGAGCACCATGAAAGAAAAGGAAGTTAGAATGTGTGCGTGTGTCTATAGATGTGTGTGTGTGGAAAGGGGAGTAAAGCAGAGAAGAGCAGGCTGAGGGGGGTTTAGGCCTCTGTGAGTTCCCATGCTCCATCCATCCTTCTTTCTCATTCTACCCTTAAAAAAAAATCCAAGGAAGGGCACCTGGGTGGCTCAGATGCTTAAGCTTCTGCCTTCAGCTGGGGTCATGATCCCAAGGTCCTGGGATCGAGCCCCATGTCTGGCTCCTGGCTCAGCAGGGAGCCTGCTTCTCCCTCTCCGCTCCCTCTCCCCCTGCTCATGCTCTATCTCTGTGTCTCAAATCCAAGAAGGCCAGAGCATTGGAGGGGGGTTGGGGTAGGCAGGGGAGACGGAGAAAGAGGAGCAGGGGGTCTAGGAGCCTGCCTGTGAGGGGTGTGAAGAGACCCTGGTGGGAAGGGGAGGGGGCAGGCCAGGAGGGGGAGGGACCGTGCCTGAAGAGCCTCAGCTTGAGTCAGGAGGAGATGCCACCCCAGGAAGCCTCGGCCTCCCTCCCGCTGCCTGGGCTATGTACCAGAACAGGTGAGGCCCCAAGGGAGCCAGGGGGAGGCCTGTGCCCCTCTGGAGAAAGTGACGTGGGCACAGGGTTTGCAGACAGTGTCAGAGGGAGACAGCGGTGCTGGATCGGGACGGTCTCAGAGTCAGAGGAATGTGCCCGTCGTGGCCGGCAGTCAGAGTCCTAGGAGCCAGCCCATCCTGATTGCCTCTGCCCCGAGTTTCTCCCCAAGGTAAGGCCATCTAAAAGTTTCTTAACTTTAGTACTTGAAAGGATGCTGGGGATTTGGGAGATGGAGCATAATGATGTAGCTTACGGGTTGGCAGCCATTTCTGGGTAAGGATTAGATTGGGGACAAGATGTGATGTTTGGTGAGGAGAACCGAGGAAACGGTCCTAGGACCTCTCCTGTGCCCAGCCCTGATCCAGATGTGGGTCACTGGCCGCGTCTCCTGAAGCAGGTGTGTGATCACTTCCGGTGGAGACACACCCCTTGGGGTCCGTGGTCCACAGGCTGTGATGGGGTCCGGCTCAGTTCTCTGAGCTGCAGGAGGTCCTGGTCAGGCCTGATCCATAGCTATGGGAGGCAGGCAGAGCAGGGCTGACCCAGCCAGGGAACAGAAGGCAGAGTATTGCCCGAGGGACCATCATTTCAGAGAGAAATGAACGAAAGGTCCTGGCCACTCTCAGTTCTAAAGGTCCCTTGTGGCTGTTTTGGCAGAGTGAATGGTAATCCCAGAGCCCAAGGGCTCAGAGGCAGCCCCTCTCCGGTCACTACCTCAGGACAGGACACGGTGCATCCTCCCTACGACCCCAGCAGGAGGCAGCTGAGGGACCAGCTTTCATTTCCATACCCTTATGCCAGCTCTTAAAGACCGCCATTTGTTTATTAGCTAACCAGATGGTCTCTGAGCAGGATGAGACGACCCTCAGCTGCCTTTTAGCAGGAGCGGCTCGGTTCACAAGGGGCTGGAGGGACCACCTTGTTCAACTAGCTTAATTATTTAAAATGAGGAAATAAGGTTTGGCCAAGCTTTCCTAGTTGTTTATTGGGGGAACCAGCTTTGCAGACTGGTGAGCATGCACAGCCTTTCCATTAGATCACAGAATTTTTTTTATTCAAAACGGTTTGTGCAAAGCAAAAGGCAGTGCATAGTAGAAAAGAGTCCCCTGAGAATTCTGGGATTAAGACAAAAGCCAGACGGAACCCCAGGGTGGCCACGGCCTGAAGCAGGACTTCCAGCCTGGCTTTGGGGATTGGAAGCACTGGCCCTACTCAGTTTGACCAGGTTCTTTGTTTTGGCCCTTCTCAGAGCCTTCCTGTGCGAATCTGCATCAGGACTGTCCCGGGAGGGAGGGAACAGCAGGAGGCACAAACACCTGTGGTGGATTAGACTCTCATCACCCAATGTGTCGAGTATTGAGTCCTCCTGAAGCTATCACCCCCCAAAAATAAAAAAAAATAAAAAAGTTTAGGTCCAGCTGGGAAAGGTGGAGGCATTCAAGAAGATAAGCCGAATCACTCTCCTGTTTATGCCACCTGGCGGTCAGCGAAGTTCGGTTTCTGTCCTGGGACAAGCAGGGCAATTGGCAGGTCTTAACGCAACTGTAACTACAGAGGGAAAAGGTCTGCGCTTCTCTAGTCTGGTTAGGTTGGGTTTAAGCAAAACAGCGAGAGCTCAGTCTCTCTAAGAACAGAATCTCATCTCAAGGATGACCTGGCCTGAGCAGCCCCAGAGACAGAGGCACTGCCTGGGAACAGCTCTAAGGGTCACAGGAGCCGCCTCAGTCTCTGAAGTGGTGATCAGTCTTGTGGTTAACCCGGATTTTTCAACTCTGTTCTTGTAATTATTAAGCTAGATCACCCGAAAACAAAAGGCAAGCCTTGGGCCCCATTCCTGCCTTCCGCAAATATGAAACATGTACTACGTGTCAGAAATTGAACATGGGTGAACAAGGAGACAGGATTCCTCCCATCAGAGTATCCCTTATGGCCAGCGTAGCCCTCGAGGTTGGGACTTGGAGCACAGAAGTAAAGGTGACTCGGTGTTAGAGGACATATGCCAAGCTTAGATGATCTTCTCTTAGGGAGTCAACTCATTCTTCGCCCTGCTTTCCTTCAAGCCTAACCTTGGACCATTTGTACCAGGAGTCCCAGGTTTTTGGAGCTACTGAATACATCTCTCTGATGGAGAGACTTAGAATGTATGTAATTAAGACGCTCTCTGGGGGAATTCATATGCCCACTGAAGTGGGCACCACTTGAAGTGTGGACCACTACTGTGGTCCAAAGTCCAGGGAGGTCACCATTCACATCCTACCTGCTTCCTAGACGGGTGCATCTGATGTCAGCGGTGTTCCCCTGGGAGTCAGGTGAGGTCAGCTCCCCCGTGCTCAGCAGCAGCTTTGTGGGATGGAGAGTGCTGGTGGCAGAGAAGGGTCACAGGGTCCAGAGAAAGCGCAGGCCAGCAGGGTTGGCAGAGTCTGTGCTCCTTCCCGCAGCAGGCTCCTCCTTATATGAGCTCACCGGGGAGTGCCCCACCTTAGTTAAACAGTGACTCCAGGGCCAGACCTCGGGGCCTCCTGGAGAAAGGATATTGTGTTCAACTGCAAGGGCTTCCAGTCACCTCCTAATCCCAGCTCACTTCCTGGAGCCCCCAGCTGAGCGGCCAATGTCTTGGCTGCCTGGGGTGTGGTTTTTTTCATTGTTTCCAAGTATTTACACCGGGAATCAGGAATGGGGGAATGCGTGTTTCTACAGAAGCCCTCGCAGAACATTCTCACGCAGCAAAGGGCGGTTGCCATGTGTTGCATATCAAGAGGGGCCCCTCAAAGGAAGTCACATCACGTGGGCCTTCTGCTGGAGAGAGCATCTACTTTCCACAAACAGGTCGTGGAACCCATTAACCCCTGGGCTTGGTGAGTCCTGGGGGCAAGGTCGGCATCCTAGCTGCTTAATGGATCTGGGAGAAAGAGAGGAGAACCTGGATAGCAGTGCTCACCCTGTGTTCCAGGTGAGAATGGTAAAGTAGGGAATGCAAGAAGAAAAACGTGGAAGTCAGCAGGAACTGATGGGGCTGGATCGATCTGGAACACGGAAGGAAGAATTGGAGCACTTGTCACGTGTGGCTGAGACTGCGCCCCAGGGAGGCAGCCAGGTAGAGGGGAGGGGTCCCTCAACCATTGGAAGTGGGCTTTAATCCTACTTCCACAATTCCCAGCTGTCTGACTTGGGCCAGTCCCTTCCCCTCTGAGTCGTGGTTGACTATGCGATAGGAAGGTTATAAGGCTTGCCTTGTCTTCCCTCCTATTTATTTACTGGAACACCTGCACCCCAGGGGACCCATGTCGCTGGAACTTGCACTGTAAATACAGTCAGCAATAAGCAAGCTATTTTATGCATATAATTAATGAATAAATAGACCTCTATTTGTGGTGCGTGCTCAAAATGATTTTCCTAATAGGGGATACAGTTAAAAACATTTGAAAGCCAGAGTTTCAGAAAAACTTGGTGTGAAAATGCTTTAGAAGGTCCTATCCATGTAAGTGTATCTTGAGACAGTGCCTAAAGAAAACTGGGAGTTTTCCTGCTTACTGATGATGATTTTGTCTTCTCTCATGTCATCAAATATATTATTTTCTCCTTAGAGTAGGAACTGTTGCCCCAGAGCAAGATTTGGGAATATTGAGTTAAAAGGGGAACTGTCTTGGGGCACCTGGGTGGCTCAGTCGGTGAAGTGTGTGCCTTCGGCTCAGGTCGTGATCCTAGGGTCCTGGGATCGAGCCCCGCATCGGGCTCCCTGCTCAGCACAGAACCTGCTTCGCCCTCTGCCTGCCACTCCCCCTGCTCGTGTTCTCTCTCTCACTCTCTCTGATAAATAAATAAAAATCTTAAAAAAGGGGGGGGAACTGTCTCCCCAAGGCGTGTTCTTGGTACCAGGAGACACACAAATCGCTGGGGATGAAATGGGGGACCCTGGAAAGAATTGTTTCAAATCCAAGGGGCTGTTTTCTTTTGGGGCTTCCGGTTCTTTGGTGTTCTCCTTCCTCGCTCATATGTGCTCTTTAGAAGCCAACTCTCAGAAATGTGTGTCTTCCAGAGAAATCCAGCCTGGGGCTGTGAACTGGGTGACTTCTGTCCTAATTTCCTGGCTGGTCTTCCTCCAGGTCAGAAGGAAGTGTGGCGTGTCCCTCACATTCTTCCCGCACTGGGCAGTCCACATCTGCCCCCAGATGCAGCCCTCTGGTCCCCATGTAGGACCCACCTCGTCTTCCACCGGGTCAGGCCTGCCTTCAGTGCATATGATGGCCCACCCAGGCCTCCGCCGTCATGTCAAATGTGCAGACCCCGCTGTGGCCGCTCCCGCCCGGGCTGTAGTCGCCCGGGCTGTGGTCACCCGCCCCTCCTTTGCCAGAGTTGTGACCATCCCTGAGGTGGCCGTCTGCTCCCCCCACAGCTGACACCCCTGCTCTCAGTGTCCTACAGAACTGGCAGAGAGACTGCTCTAGTGTGTCCCCTCCTCTGAGCCAGGAGAACCCCCGAGACAGCCTGGGCTTGGGGTCTCCGCCCTCCCTTTGTGAGCCCCTGCAGCCAATCTTGCCCCCGGTGAGTCTGCCTTCCCTTGGGGTGACTTCTTCCTCAGGGGAGTCTTCATCCGTTCAAGTGAACACTCCCGAGGGTGCCCTCGTGCCAATCTCTAGCCATGCCTCAAGATGCCAGATCCTGGGAGATGCAGCTCTTCCCCTCCCTGCTGCTGCTTCTCCTTCGTCTCGCTTTCTTCCCTCCAGCCTCTATTCTAGCCCTCTGCCTGCTTGCCTCCCTCTCCCCGCCATCATTCCTTTACCGGTTCCTTCATGAGAGCCACCTGTGCCAGGCACTGTGCCAGGCCCGGGAGGCCCATCCATGAGCACCTAAAGCAGGGAAACCTCATCTTGACTGGGGGGTCATGGGAGGCTCCCTAAGGAGGGACGGATAGAAGAGGGCCCTATCAAGAGAAGAGACTGCTGGAGGTGGTCCGGGCAGGGGTCAGAGTGGTGGGAAAGTGCAAATTCCAGAGGACAGCTTGATGAATGTTTCACGACATGAAATCCAAGTTACCAGCACCCAGATGAAGAGACAGGCCATTACCAGTACCCGAAAGACCCCTTTGCACCCCTTTCCCATCATGAGCCTCCAGGATGTCCCCGAGGTAAACTGTTCCCAGTCCTGTTCATTTTGATAGGTTCCATCTTGGTTTTTTATATATATATTATATATAAAATACATTTTATATATTTAAATATTTATATTTAATATATATTTATAACATATATTATATATATATAAAAGAAAACAAATACAGTGTTGATTTAGGGGATTAAATCAAATGTCCCTGCAAAGTAGGACAGGGGACTGTTGTGACAAGGCAGACAGGTATGCAGAATGTTTGCCATATAGTTAAAAGATCATCTAACCGATTTCATTATTTTTACATTCCTCTGTGGGTGGAAAAAAACCAAGCCAACAAAGTGAGTTGATTTTTTTTGAAGATTTTATTTTTTTATTTGAGAGACAGAGAGAGAGCACGAGAGGGGGAGGGTCAGAGGGAGAAGCAGACCCCCCGCTGAGCAGAAAGCCTGACTCGGGACTTGATCTCGGGACTCCAGGATCATGACCTGAGCCGAAGGCAGTCGCTTAACCGACTAAGCCACCCAGGCGCCCTATGAGTTGATTTTTGCTAGTGCCAAAAAGTATACAGTGGCCGGAGGCTCACCTACCTCGAGTTTGCTGGGCTATGGATGTGTTCTGGGTGGATTATGAAGTGCCCCAGTCACGTTCTTAGTCTCAGAGCAATAGGTGACAGATCCAGCATTATCTTCAAGATAACATTATACACACTCGAGTTTCCAAATCATAGTGTCTGGGCCCCACCACTTACTTAACTGTGGAATTTTGGACAAGCTACTTAACTCCAAGCCTGTTTCCTCAACCTCCAAATGGTGATGATAATAGAATCTAACTCAGCAGCCATCATGAGAGTGAAAAAAAAGCAAAGGCAGCTCAACGGCTTCTTGCTAAATCTGGTACCCAGGAACCATTCAGTACGTGGTGGCTATGAGTTCGTAAAACCAGACCTAGTCCGTGGCTGGTGGAAGTTTAGCAGAGCCAGGTAAGAAGAGAGCTGGGACTTCTCAGCTGCAAACCGGGAACACACATGAGAAGGACCAAGGTGATAACCCAGGCCAGAAAGGGAAAGCCAACGTGGACAAAGAGAAGGTCCAGAGAGGGAAAAGAAAGTCATTTTCATGTGTTTCTTCAAGTTCTGTTTTAATAGCAAGTCAGTCTGAACACTCTAAGTATTGCCCGAAGAAACCAACAGAGACTGGCACGATACGTTTGTTTCTGGTGTTCCCGCATGTTGCCAAACTAAAAAAGACAGAAGCATTTGGCCAAGGAGAACCGGGCTCCGCTACCGATGGAGAATCCTTAGTCACGGGCGCGCTGGAAAAAACGACCCCCTTCCCTGCCTGCTGACGTGCTGGAGAGGGCCTGGAGAGACCCAAGTCCTGCTTGTGCTGAAGGAGCAGGAGGGCAACACCCTGGGAGACGTGCATCTGCGTCAGGGCAGGGTTGCTGGGCGCTTGCTCTGCCCCTTTCAACATTCCAGCATCCCTTGGGGTGAGCTCCTTGGATGGACACCTGGGGCTGGGAAAGCACAGTTCAAGGGTGGTCACTGTCACTGCAGCCTGAGGAGGACGCACAGACCAGGACTTTCCTGGGACGACATGTGGCGAGGGGACGGGAGATTGGTCATTTCTGCTTCCTTCTTTGATTGCATCTCCGGTAAATAAGTTCTCAGGAATTTGAGGCAAAGAAGGCTTAGGCAAGCCAACATATGTGGGTGGGCGAGGGAGGATTGGCATGAGCCATATTGCTTATTCTTTAGCTAAGCTGGGGCCCTGCGGAAAACCCATCCTTCTTCCTGAAAGGAAAAAAAATGGGGTGGAGTGGGGACAAGTGCAAATAGTAAGTGTGCAAGGTTGGTGCAGATGGCTTGAAGACAGGGAAAGGGCATTTGGTAAACGGGTGGGGGAATAGCCCACTTGCCTGGGAAAGTCTCTGACCAATCTCTGGGGTGAGCAGACCTTGAGGAGGAAGATGGTGTGTGTCCAGAACCAAGGATCGAGAAGCAGCTTCTTGCAGGGACTGAGAGTCCACCGGATCTAAATCAGGCTCTTAGTTTTGAGTCAGTTGCCTTGAAAAGAGACCCTCTGTCCCCCTCGATGGGAGAGCCCTCCAGAAAACGTTCTTGGAGAGTCTGTTTAAACCAGGATAGCTTCTTCCTGTGGATTTCTGGGCTTCTCCATCTGTCCCCCAGCATAATGAACAAGAAAACTAATTAAGCTCAGTTGGGGGTACCTAAAGAAGGGGATATCCCGAAGAGACTGGCTCCATCTAAGCCAGTCTTGGGTGTGATAAAAATACTACAACAGGGAAGATAAATGAATCCCCAGAAGGAAGAGGAAATTAGGCAGGGGCCTTAGAGAAGGGAGAAAGGGGGAGACCCTGGGGCCTGAAGCCGCCGAGGATCCTCGTGGGGTCCTTGATGGGGCTGCTAACTGCCCACTGACACACTATCTATGAAAGATAAAATAATTTCATTAATATGGTTGCTGGCGCCATCACAAAGTAATGAAATGAGGAAGCTTAAACTGCCAAGTACTACTGTGGATGAGGAATAGAGATAGACCAGTTATGATTACAGAAAGCCAAGATGGGGGGGGTCAAAGAAATGATTGTGCCTCCTCGATAAGGCAATGCTACTGGGAGGTTGTGTACAAGCCTATTAATATCTACTTTTATCCATCCTAGAGCCATACTTACATCTTGAGAGGACAATCACCGGACAACGGACCGAGCATGAGGATAAGTACAGTGTGCTCTGTTGCAAATTTTGCGTCTGAACAATCAAGCTTTATTCATTTCTTGTTTGCTCATCATGTTAACCTTTTATTATGCAAAACTGTCAATTCAATTGCACAATGCAAAAAAAAAATATATTTGGGACAATTCACAAGCGATGTAGTGATGTTTACCATAGCTGCTAAAAGGAAAAAAACTAACCAGAAAGAATCTGCTGAAGAGGATTCTCCTGCTCTGCTCAGATACTCGGATACTCATTAGCAAGCCGATCTGCTCACTGGGGAACATGAACTGACTCCTACGCAAGTGCGCGCTAGGAAGGAGTTGGGAGGCCTCCTTTCTTGCATCGAAAACGAAACATTCACACTGTGAACTGGTGTACGAGAGAAAACTTGGGCGGTGAGCTCTCAGCAGCAGTTCTCAAATTTAGATCCATAGGATTCACTGGGGGAGGGGGTTGTTAGGAAATGGAGAGATTTCCATTTAGGAGATCTGGGGTGGGGTGTGAGAATCCACAGGTTAACAGGTATCCCAGGAGACGGCTTTGAGGAGGATGGATCTCTGTAGTAGCCCTGGTTCTGCTGGCCCACTGCTTAGAAAAGGCAACCCCCTCCCGACATCCACTCATGAGCCCTGCTGGGATGTGGGTGCTGTCAGAAGGTCGTCGGGCCTTCACAGGGTCAGGAGGTATGGCTGCCTTCTGTGAGCATGCCGGGGGCCCTGCAGGGAATCCTAGTGGTAAGTCAGGGCCCTTCGGCCGGTGGTCAGAGTAAACTTGTAGAGCAGATTTTAGAGGCCACCTCTGCCCACCTCTGTTCCCCAGATGATTCTCAATCCTGGCTGTGCATCAGAATTTTTTAAAAATACCCTCTCCCAGATCAATCAAGTCGGACACTTGGGGTTGAGTAAGGGTGCTCCTGGCAATAATATATTTAAAAAGATCCTTGAGCGATTGTAATGTGCAGCCTGGATTGAGAACCATGGGTTTAATCTTTTTCTTACCTCTGGGTCCCTCTCTCCTGTCTCCCTCATGGGTGGGGGCATTTCTAATTGCTCAGTGCACGCACCACCCCCTCTGGCTGCCAAAAGACCCCAACTCTGCCACCCCACCCAGCCTGCTATTTCTGAGTGCTCCATCCCCCTACACCAGCCCGCTCTTGCCGAGAAAACCCTCTTCCCTCAGTATGGTACTAAGGGAGTATGCTAGTTTTCAGGAGTTATGGAAGGAAAATGTGTATTTCTGTACCCCCTTCATTCATAGCATGCAAAAGATTAATGGTCTAAGGTCTTAGGGCAAGTTCCCTGAGAAACAGACTCTGAGAGGAGATTTATGTGCAAAAGCTTTACTGGGGAGTGTTGTTGGGCTCAGTGCCTGTAGGGCAATGAAGGAAGAGGGAAGTGCTAGGCAGAAGGACCCGGATAGAGGCTGTTGCAACAAAGGTCTCAGCAGACCTCCACGGCTGGTCTAGACTCTGGATGGACCTTCAGAATTGTTCCACTCTGAGGCATGAGGGCAAGTCTTTTATATCCCCCACATGGCCCAGTAACTGAATGCAGGCTGTATTTGGGGAGGCACTGTACCCTTGGATGAGGTGACTCTTCAGTCAAGGACAATTCAGGGCAATGCCTGGAGTCTCCCTACTTGGCAGAACCACCAGCTGTCAATGTGCCAACAGGTGGTTCTCAGTTAAGTAGGGAGACTTCATGTCCCAGTCCTGAGCCAGGATCTACCTGTCACACTACTTCATCCACTATACCAACCATACTTGGGGTCTTTATTTCCTGAGAGAAGATTTTCAGTAGAAATGAATATCTTATTAGTTTACTTGAGCAAGGGAGGCTTCTCAGTGTCCTCCAGAAGCAACATGGTTGTAGTATAAAAATCTGGATTTGGATTAGAATCCCAGCTTGGCCCCTTATTTAACTTAGGCAAGTCATTAAAATCTCTAGGCCTCCATTAAATTGTCTTTGCAATGGGGCTGACCAATAAGTACCCTGCAGAGTCACTAAGCACTAAATGCAATGGGTGGGCAGTGTCTGGGACAATGCAGTTTGTGCGAGCTGGGCCTTGCCCACTTGAGCTGTCTCTCACCATCTTTGACCCCACAGGACACTTAGGACAAGACTGTCCCCAGTTCATGCTGCTTGTCCTGGTAGCTAAGATACTGAGAAAACACTGGTGCTGTTCCTGGGGGGATGGTTGCCCCATATTTGGACCCAGACTTGCTCAATTTTCAGACCCCCGCTTCTCTCCCTGGAGTACCACAAGTGCCTCGCCCAGTTTTTCTTTAATTGGTGGCCTGGCTCCCCTGGGTCTGAAGAAATCTTAAAGTCAACATGAAAGGCAACTACCAGTGGGGCCAAAGAACTGACTCACACTGAATTTCTGCCCCATCAGTGGGGTTGCCAGTCTCCCAAATGATAATTCATTATGAAGTTGACTAATAACCAATGTTAGCAAAATGTTGTGAGACTATCAAATGATTAAAAAATGGAACTCAAAATAATATATTCAATATGATTTCAATTGTTTTACAATGGCTCAGGAAAATTCTGGAAGCAAAAATGTCAAGATGTCATAATAACTGCCTCTGTATGGTAAGACTATGGCTGATTATATTCACGCCTTCTTTACATGTTTCTATAGTTTCAGTTTTTTCCATGAGGAGCAGTGGGTGGAGAAAGAAAAGGAAAAAGAAAATGGATCATGCGTTCCCACCAGGGGGAAGGCATATGCCAATATTTCCCACCAGCTTTTCCAACAGATCACGATGGGCCTGTAGGGGGTTTGCAAAGCCTTGTGTCCATCTCCTTTCCCCGGGGCTAAAGATGTCTGTGTGAGGAGATGTTAGCAAAGCAGACACTGGTGCTAATAAGCACTTGGGAGCTTGGCTGCTGGGTGTTTTGGGGGAGACTTGTTGTCAGCTGCAGGCTGCCTGCCGTGTGGGTGCATTTCCCCGCCTTCACTGGATAATTTTGTCACCAAGGACAATATTTGTAGTTCTGCATGAGTAGCTCTCCTCGTGAGACTGAGGGGGCCACTGTGGCGCAAGTATCAGCGCTGAGGTGAGAAGGCTGGTACTCCAGTTGTGTGAAGAGATGGGAAGCTGGATGTAGCACTGAGGGGCATGTGGAGTCCCAAGATGATGGGAACTGGGCTTGGATGGGTCCTGGTAAGTCCCATCTGTCCTCAAAATATACCCTCCCTCTGACGGCCCACTGCTGGGATACCTGGAGGCCAGCAAAGAGGAAGACATGACCAACTATTGGGGAAGTTAGAGGCCTGTCCTGGCAGCCCTCAAAAACAAGGCCACAAGAAACCAGATCAAACCAGACAGGCCCAAGATCGTGGGTGCCATGACAGGAATCCCCTGACCAAATAAGGAAGAAAAAGCATGAAATCCTGCTTTCAAGAAATCCCCACCACAAGAAAAGAATATTTCACCCTCTTGTTAACAACTGTCAATATTTTTATAGAAACCATATAGAAACCTGAACCCCAGTGAGGAATATCCACCCCCCTCCCCCTGCTCTCCTTCTCCCCTCCCCACTCACCCACTCTCACATCTCAAAGTGTACCTTTGAGTTAATAAACTTTCCGGCTTGTACTGCTCACCCACCGTGCCGTGTCTGTTTTTGAATTCTTCCTCATATCCAGACCAAGAGCCTTTGATGATATCTTTGAGACAGGCTGGGTTGAGGCTTCAAGGCCAGTGGTCTCCTCAGTTCACCTGGCAACATTGTGAGCCTTGGGACCTTTGGGGATAGACGTCATTTCACTGGTTTCAAGTGTTTTTCAAATGTTTAACCTATTATTGAGAGAATCCTTAGCAGAGAGCCGGGCACATGGGAAGTGGGTATGTGTTGATGAAGGGAAGGAGAGATTTTAGAGCTGGAGGAGGGTCTTAAGATCACCTTGTCTTACCCATTACAAGGAGAAGTTGAGCCCCAGAGAGGTTAATAATGAGCCTGGACTGACCTCTGTCTGAATCAAGACCAACATTCTGCAACTGTAGGCTGTTGGAATGTGTTGTGAGTTGAATTATCTGCCCCAGAATAACATACGGAGGAGTCCTAACCCCCAGTACGTCAGAATGTGACCTTATTTGGAGAGATGGTCTTTACAGAAGTGTGTAAGGCACACATCTGTATGTAAGGCAAAGCACAACTCTGAAAGTTGACATCTGAACCCACCTGAAGAGCCCTGGCCTGTGCAAGGGAAGATGGAATAGATTAGTCATTCTGAATATATTTTTTTCTTTAAAAAAATCAGTGGAACTGTTTCTTCAAATTTTAATTGGAGGCCCAAATAAATAAAAATTAATAATCTTTTAAAAAAAATGAGTTGCTCTGTTTAAAAAGTAGGCAAAAGACTTGAATAGCTATTTCTTCAAAGAAGACATATTAATGGCTAATAAGCACAAGAAAAAATACTCAGCATCATCAGTCTTCAGGGAAATGCAAATCAAAACCACAACAAGATACCACTTCACACGCATTCCAGTGGATATCATATATAAAAAAGGAACATACCATGTATTGGCAAGGATTTGGAAAAATCAGAAGCCTTATACACTGCTGGTGGGAACGGAAAATGGTGCAGCCATCATAGAAAACAGTACAGAAAACACTGTAGAAAGCCATTCCTCAAAAAATTAAATACAAAATTATCACATGATCTAGGGATTTTACTTCTGGGTGTCGATCCAAAAGAAGTGAAACCAGGGACTCAGATGGATATTTGTTCACAGCAGCATTATCCACAGGAGCCAAAGAAGGAAGTAACCCAGATGTCCAATGATGAATGAATGGATCTTGAAAACGTGGTATATACACACAACATAATATTCTTTAGTCTTAGAAAGGAAGGAAATTCTGACATATGCTACAACGCAGATGAACCTTTTAGACATTATGCTAAGTGAAATAAGCCAGTCACAAAATGACAAATACAATATGATTTTACTTGTATGAGCTACACAGAGTAGTCAATTTTCACACACGCACACGCACACACACACACAAACACACACAAACACACACAAGCTGTTCTCATGGAACTGTTGAATTTATGTTTATGTATTTGGGCTTCCAAATAAGTTTCAGCCCTTGTGCCCCAGCCTAGATGTGAGGCCCCTGAAACACCTCAGAAGGACCTGAAGGGAAGATATCTGAGAAACCCTGGACTCCGGGATCCAGAAGCTCATTCCAGTTCTGACCTCCCAGGAGTTCATGACCTATGCCAACCCTTCCCCTCCAGGAGCATTTTGCCACTGGGATATGTCATCGAATACTATAATCTGGATCTTCCCTTCTCTACCTTGTTCTCCACTTCCTCCTCTCTAGCTAATAAATACAGTGTTTGTTTTCCAAGCTACAAGTCCATACAAAGAATTATAATAAAATGCCCTTTCTCAAGAAATTCACTATCAAGAGAGAAAATCTGTCACAAGATTAAACTTACTATGCAAACAAGATCATGAAAGCACCTTATTTCTGAGAAATACTTATATAAACACTAAAGATGTATTTGTTTTTGAGGCTAGTTCACCATTTAGGTAAAAAATTCCACCTCAATTAACCAGATTGATCACAGCAGGACCTTCAAACAGTTTCATCTTGACCCCTCAGGGACCTGTATAATTTGAAGGTGAGCTTTTTTTCCTGGTTGATACTGGGATAAAATTGGCTATGGACTATAAGATGAAAGGAATTTCTCTTGGTTTCAAAATTTTATGTGAGAATGAAAATTCTCGAAGTTTTCATATCAAGGATTTTTCTGTAAAAAAAAAGGAGTGAGGAACTGAGTGTAAGCATGACAGCTCAAAGAGCGGTGATCTATTGATTTAAACTTTTTGGAGAGAAACTATACTTTTTAATTTTTAATCATTTCTTTTTTATTTTATTATATTTGGCTTTATCTCATTTTATTTATTTTATAAGATATGCTAAGATTTTGCTGGACTAAATTTGGACGCAGGTTGGAATCTTGCAGATTTTCCAATGTGCAATGTTCAATTTCTGCACTTCAAAAATGTGTTTTTTAATCTAGTTGGGTCTTTGGGAGACAAATATGCAGATAGTTAAGATACAGCACTGATTAACACGCAGGTAATCCCTTTCTAACTCTTAATCTTCTTTGTGATGATCCCAGGTGTTTGGGGTTGTCCATATGTGTATAATCCCTTAAGTGGAGAGGCTGTGAAAGAGAACTTTGTTTTACATCATGGTGGAAGAAGACGTCCCTCATTTTTGTCTCCCCTCCAAACAAAAATAATTCAGCATCTATCCAGGGACAAAGATGGCCTTGTGGGAGCTATGGGATCCAGCACCATGCACCAAAAAAACTAGGAGGTGTCTTGCCCAGCTGTGCATTAGGTAATATGAATAAAGATCTTGGTCCTGGCTGTGGTACCTTCAGTGGCCCATGAAATGGTTCCAGTCCCTCTTAGCTGCTGTCTGGGAACCCCTGCAAACCTGGTAAACACTGTCTTAGAAAACCATCCACTGACAAGACAGTCTTTGTGGAAGTCCAGGTTTCCAGAAGAGAAGCACTAGGACACTACTGGAGAAAAGGGAAGGAAGGAAGTAAGGAAGGAAGGAAGGAAGGAAGGAAGGAAGGAAGGAAGGAAGGAAGGAAGGAAAGGGAAGGAGAGAGGAAGGGAGGGAAGGAGGAAGGGAAGGCGTGTGGGAGGGAGGGAGGGAAGGTGGGAGTGAGGGAGGGAGGGAGAGAGAGAGAAAGAAAAAGAAAGAAAGAGAGAAATAAAGGAAGGAAGGAGGGAAGGAAGGAAGGAAGGAAGGAAGGAAGGAAGGAAGGAAGGAAGGAAGAAAGAAAGAAAGAAAGAAAGAAAGAAAGAAAGAAAGAAAGAAAGAAAGAAAGAAAGAAAGAAAGAAAGAAAGAACGGGTTTGAATGTATTGGACACTGCAATTAGTGAAGACTGGAAGAAGTGAAAGCTACTTCAAATGTGAAGGTAGCAATGCAAAATCTCAAGGAACATGAAAACTCAAGGATACATGATACCACAAAAAGATCAAAATAATAGTCCCATAACCAAACCCAAGACATAGAGATTTGTGATTTACCTGATAAAGAACTCAAAAGAGCTATTTTAAGCTACAAGAAAACACAGAAAGACAACTCAACAATATCAGGAAAACAATAAACAACAAAATGAGAAATTTAACAAAGAGATGGAAATCGCAGAAGAGGACCAAACAGGGGCACCCGGGTGGCTCAGTCGTTAAGTGTGTGCCTTTGGCTGAGGTCATGATCCCAGGGTCCTGGGATTGAGCCCCACATCGGGCTCCCTGCTCAGCAGGGAGCCTGCTTCTCCCTCTCTCACTTCCCCTGCTTGTGTTCCCTCTCTCACTGTGTCTCCCTCTGTCAAATAAATAAATAAAAATCTTAAAAAAAAAAAAAAGAAATTCGGGAGCAAAAGAATACAATAAATGAAGTGAAAGTGCAATAGAGAGCACCAACAGAAGAATGGGATCAAGCATAAAAAAGAATCTGTGAGATAGAAGACAAGGAATTTGAAATTATCCAGTTCAAGGCAGACAAAGGAAAAAGAATGAAAAAGAGTAAAGCAAGCCTACGTGATCTGTAGGACACTCTCAAATGAACCAATATGCAAACGGTTGGAGTTCCAAAAAAAGAAGAGAGGGAAGAAGAGGCAGAAATCTTTTTTAAAGAAATGATGGCTGAGAACTTTCCAAATCTGGGGAGAGATTTGGATATCCAAGTTGATGAAGCTCATAGGTCACCAAACAAAATCAACTTAAAGAGATCCTCTCTAAGCCACTTTATAATAAAATCGTCAAGAATCAAAGACAAAGAGAGAATCCTAAAACAACACGAGAAAAAAAAAGCTTGCAACTTGCAAGGGAAGCCACATTAGGCTACAGTGGATTTCTCACTACTAGGAACCATACAGACTAAGAAAGAGTGGGATGTTTTATTCAAAGTGCTGAGAGAAAAAAAAACCTGCCAACCAAAAAATTCTATCCTTAGGAATGAAGGAGAAGTAAAGACTTGCCAAAACAGTAATGACAACATCAACAACAACAAGATGGAATTCATCACCATTAAACCTGCTATGAGAGATGCCGAAAAGACTTCTTCAAGCTGAAATGAGAGAACACTAATCAGTAAGATGAAAACTTATGAAAATACAAAACACACTGATAAAGGTGGGTATATAGTCAAATTCAGACTACCCTAATACTGTAATACAGTGCTGTATTTATGCTACTTAACTCTAGCATAAAGGTTAAAGGACAAGAGTACTAAAAATATCTATAGCTACAACAATTTATTAATGGATACACGGTATAAAAAGAGGTAAGTTGTGACATAAAATGTAGTGTTTTTAATGGGGTTGAGGTTAAGTCATTATCAATGTAAACTAGACTGTGGTGTCTATAAGATGTTTTATGTAAGCTCATGGTAACTGCAAAACAAAAACATAATATTCAACCAAAGGTAAAGAGAAGGGAATCAAAGCATACCACTATGGAAAATCATCAACTCATAAAGGAAGGCAGCAACAGAAGAAGAAAGGAACAAGGGAACTATAAAAAGCTAGAAAACAATAAGATAGCATTAATAAATCCTTATCCATCAATAATTACTCTAAGTGTAAATGGATTAAACTCTCCAGTGAAAAGACAGAGCAGCTGAATGGATTAAACAACAAAAAGATTAAATTATATGCTGTCTACAAGAGACTCACTTTAGCTTTAAGGACACACATAGGCTCAAAGTGAGGGGATGGAAAATGATATTCCATTCAAATGGAAATCAAAAGAGAGTAGGGGTAGCTAGTTATACTTTTATCAGGCAAAATAGACATTAAGCCAAAAATGATAATAAGAGATAAAGTCATTATATAATGATAGATGGGTCAATTCATCAAGATAATATAACAAAAAATAAACAACCTAACTTTACACCTCAAAGAACTAGAACAAGAACAAAGTAAGCTCAAAGTTAGCAGAAGGAAAAAAATAACAAAGATCAGAGCAGGAAAAAAAAATAAAAGAAAGAAATAGAAACCAGAAAAAAATAGAAAAGATCAACCAAACTAAAAGTTAACTTTTTAAAAAGATAAGCAAAATTGACACAAGTTTAGCTAGACTACAAAAAGGAGAGGCTCACATAAATAAAATAAAAAATGAAAGAAGAGACATTATACTGATACCACAAAAATACAAAGGATCATAAGCGATTACTATGAACAATTACATACCCACAAGTTTGATAAGAAGAAATGGATACATTCCTAGAAGCATACAACCTACAAAGAATGAACCATGAAGAAATAGAAAATCTGTACAGACCAATAATGACTAAGGAGATTTAAGCAGTAATTAAAAACCTCTCAACAAAGAAAAGCCCAGGACGAGATTATTTCACTGGTGAATTCTACCAAACATTTAAAGATTAATGCCAGTCCTTCTCTAACTCTTCCAAAAAACCGAGGGGGAAGGAACACTTCAAACTGATTGCACAAGGCCAGCATCACCCTGATACCAAAGTCAGATATATAAGGACACTACAAAAAAAGAAAAAAAGAAAGAAAGAAAGAAAATAAAAAGAAAAGTATAGACAAATGTCCCCCATGAATATATATGTGAAAATTCTCAACAAAATATTAGCAAACTGAATTTAACAGCACATTAAGAGGATGAACTCTCATGATAAATTAGGACCCATCCCTGGGATACAAGGATGGCTCAACATATGTAAATCAATAAATGTGATACACCACAATAAGAGAATAAACGATAAAAATCATATGTTAATCTCCATAGATGCAGAAAAAGCATTTGACAACTACAACATCCTTTCATGTTAAAAACTCCTCACAAATAGATTGAGTGTAGAAGGAACATATCTCAAAATAATAAAGGCCATATATGATAACCCCTCAGCTAACATCATACTCAATGGTGAAATGTTGAAACCTTTTCATCTAAGGTGAGGAACAAGACAAGGGTGCCCACTCTCACCCCTCCTGTTCAGCATAGCACTGAGATCCTAGGCAGAGCAATCAGGTAAGAGAAAGAAAGAAAATACATCCAACCAGAAGGGATACAAGATTATCTTTGCAGAGGATTGGATCTCATGTAGAAAATCCTAAAGACTGCACCCAAAAACTATTAGAATAAATGAATTCAGTACAGTTGCAGGATACAAAATCAACATACAGAAATCAGTTTGAACTAACAACAAAATATCTAAAAAGGAAATAAAAACTCCAATGCCATTCACACACAATAGCATCAAAAAACAATAAAATACTTAAGAATAAATTTAACCAAGGAGATGAGATACGTATACTTAAAACTGTTAAGACTTTGATGAAAGAAACTGGGGAAGAAACAAATAAATGGAAAGATGTCCTATATTTATGACTTGGAAGTTAATATTGTTAAAATGTTCATACTATCCAAAACCATCTATAGATTTGATGCAGTCCCTGCCAAAATTCCAAAGGCATTTTTCATAGAAATAGAAAAAATAATCCTAAAATTTGTAGGGAACCACAAAGACACCTAATACCCAAAGAAATCCTAAGAAAGATGAACAAAGCTGGAGACATCACACTTCCTGATTTCAAACCATACTACAAAGCTATAGAAATCAAAACAGTATGGTCCTGGTATAAAATTAGACACACAGACCAATGGAACCCAGAGCCCAGAAATAAAACCATGCAAATATCATCAACTAATATTTGACAAGGGAGCCAAAAATGTTTAATGGGGAAAGGATAGTCTCTTCAATAAATGGTGCTGGGAAAATTGAACAACCACATGCAGAATGAAATTGGTAACACCATTCACAAAAGCTAACTTGAAATGGAATTAAAGACTTAAACATGAGAACTGATACCATAAAACTCCTAGCAGAAAACAGATCCTTGACATTGGACTTAGCAACGATTTTTTTGGATGTGACTATGACACCAAAAATACAAACAACAAAAGCAAAAATTAATAAATGGAACTATATCAAACTAAAAGCTCCTATGCAGCAAAAGAAACAATAAAATGAAAAGGCAACCTACTGAATAGGAAAAAATATTTGCAAATCATATATCTGATAAGAGTTAATATCCAAAATATATAAAGAACTTATATAACTCAATTGCAAAAAACTAAACAATCCAATTTAAAAGGGGGCAGAAGTACTGAATAGACACTTTTCTAAAGAAACCATCTAACAGGTACATAAAAAGATGTCTTGTATCACCAATCATCAGGGAAAGAAAATCTAAACCACAGTGGGATATCCTGTCACACCTGTTAGAATGACTATCATCAAAAACACAAGAGGTAAGTGTTGGTGAGGACGTGCAGAAATGTGCACTGTTGATGGGAATGTAAATTGGTTCAGCCACTATGGAAAACAGTATGGAGGCTCCTCAGAAAATTATAAAGAGAATTACCATATGATAAGATCTATACCCAGAGGTCCCACTTCTGGGTATAGATCTAAAAGAAATGAAATCAGGATTCTGAAGAGTTACCTGCCTTCCCATGTTCATTGCAGCATTATTCACAATAGCCAGGATATTGCAACATCCCAAATTCCTATTAATGGATAAATGGATGAAGAAGATGTGATATATATGTGTATATCTCTTACACACACACACACACACACACACACACACACACACACACAGGGGAATATTATTCCACCATGGGAAAGAAGGAAATACCGCCATTTGTGACAAAATGAATGGAACTTGGGGTGCCTGGGTGGCTCAGTTGGTTAAGCGACTGCGTTTGGCTCAGGTCATGATCCCGGAGTCCTGGGATCGAGTCCCACATCGGGCTCCCAGCTCAGCGGGGAGCCTGCTTCTCCCTCTGACCCTCTCCCCTCTCATGCTGTTTCTCTCTCTAATAAATAAAATATTAAAAAAACAATTAAAAAAATGAATGGACCTTGAGGCCATTAAGGAAAATGAAGTAAGTCAAAGAAAGACAAATATTCACTTATATGTGGAATCTGAAAAAGCTGAACTCATAGAAACAGAGAGTACAATGGTGGCTATCAAGGGCTGGAGGCTGGAAGAAATGGGGAAATGTTGGTCAGAGGGTACAAAGTGTCAGTTACAAAGTTATAAGCCAATAAATTTTAGGGATCTAATATACAGTGTGGTGATTATAGTTAACAGTACTGTATTATACACTTGGAAGTTGCTAAGAGAGTGGATCTTAAATATTCTCACCACAAAAATGAAATGATAATTATGTGAGTTGATGAAAGTGTTAACTAATGCTACAGTGGTAATTGTTTCACAACATATAAGGGTATCATATCAACACTTTGTAAATCTTAAACTGTCACAATCTTATATGTCAATTAGAACTTAATTAAGCTAAAAAATTTATACAAGAATTTTAATAGATGCTTTTACTGATTGATCTAATTTAGCTATACCCTATAAATAGTGGAACATTTATACAATGGAATATTGTAAAGCTATTCACATACACACACACACACACACACATGCACACATGCACAACATTTAACAACACTGGGAAATGCTCACAGTATAATGTGGAGTAAAAAAAATATTATAATTGCATAGATAGCACTATCTAAAAATTCTGTTTGAGAAACACAAATCAAATCAGGTTAAGGCTGTGAGGGTAAAGTTATAGAGAACAAAGGTTAGAGAGAATTATTTCAAAATGTAAATACCCTGCTTATCTCTGAATGGTGATATTATGAATAACTTCTATTTTCTTCTGTAGTCATTTCTGTATTTTATAAGTTGTTCATAATGTATATTATCCTTAAAATTAATGAAAAGGCATTTAAAAAAGTATTTTTGGCAACTATGGAAAACAGTATGGCATTTTCAAAAAATTGAATATAAATTTACCATATGATCCAATAATTCCATTCTGGGCATATACCTGAAAGAATTAAAAGCAGGGACTCAAACAGATATTTGTTTTGTTTTGTTTTCTTAAAGATTTTATTTATTTGTTTGAGAGAAAAAGAGCAAACAGAGAGCATGAGCGGGGGGGAGGGCCAGAGGGAGAGGGCGAAGCAGGATTCCTCCCCACTGAACCGGGAGCCCTACATGGAGCCGGGAGCCCCGCGTGGAGCCCCGCGTGGAGCCCCGCGTGGAGCCCCGCGTGGAGCCCCGCGTGGAGCCCCGCGTGGAGCCCCGCGTGGAGCCCCGCGTGGAGCCCCGCGTGGAGCCGGGAGCCCCACATGGGCTCTATCCCAGGACCCCGGGATCACAACCCAAGCCTAAGGCAGAGGCTTAACTGACTGAGCCACCCAGGTGCCCCTCAAACAGATATTTGTATACCTCTGTTTATAGCAGCATTATTCACAATAGTAAAAAAAAATGGAAGCAATCCAATTGTCTATCAATGCCTAAATGAAAATCCAAAATGTGTTATATATGTAAAATGAAATACTCTTCACCCTTTCAAAGACAGGAAATTCTGACACATATTATACGAATGAGTCTTAGACATTATGCCAGTCACAAAAAGGCAAATACTACATGATTCCACCGATAGGAGGTACCGTCACCTATTATAAATGAAAGAAAGGAGGAGGGATGGTGGGAGAGGAAGGGGAAGAAGACAGAGGGACTGGGAAGAATGGAGAGAAAGAGAAATGAAGAGAATGGGAGGCCCAGGAAAATGAGATTCGAAGCCGCAAACAAGAACAAACTTTTAAATAAGGCCCTGAGTCTGCATTGAACTTTTGACAATTACGGTTTGTCAGCATGGTAACTGATTCGTAATTATTTTATGGGAGTTTAGCAACTCTGTATGTAACTGGCTCAGAGCAGTTGCAGAGCTGTTAATCCTGAAAGTTTATTACCCACCATTCAATAAATAGCTTAATAAATCTAAAGAAGTCCAATTTATGGGGATGCTTATAGCATCCTATTCAAATTCCAAGCAATTACAATAAAACCATGTCTATTGAGGATAATGTAGGTTTTTTTTTTTTTTAATTTGATATTGGAGGATGCTGGTACTTGACACCCCTTTGAGCTATTCTTTGCTCTCTGTCTGGGTCACAGGGGGCAGGGCAGAGGTCAGAGGCTGCCATTTTGCTGTCTGCCAGGATGATGGAGGGGGATGGGATACGGGCTCGTCATCTTCAGTGCTGTTTGGGGATCTAGGTTCCTGGTGACAGTGACATTACACGGCTGTTTGTTTCTTGTTCAGAGCTTACATCTGACCTTGGGGTAGTACAGCATGTCACAGCTGATGTTGGGCATCCCCTAGAAGGTGAGTGATTTGGGAAGAGTCAGGAGTGATGATTTCTTTCCTCACAGTTCCTGTCAAGATCAGGGACTTCTCTGCTCACTTCTCGGAGCCCAGTGCAACCACACAGAGGGCTGAGGGTGGATTAGAAAGGCGACAAGAAACCACACACACACAC
Source organism: Zalophus californianus (assembly GCF_009762305.2). Taxonomy (NCBI): domain Eukaryota; kingdom Metazoa; phylum Chordata; class Mammalia; order Carnivora; family Otariidae; genus Zalophus; species Zalophus californianus. The sequence goes on from NC_045602.1 coordinate 25,532,440, forward strand.
ACACACACACACACACTTCATGACATTACTTACCCTTGGCCTGTGGATTTCCTCTCATTCCCTGACACTTGGCCTTGTCTCCCATCAGGGAGGCAACTGGTTGGAAGTGATGCAAAGTGGGAAAGATACTAGCCTAAAAGAGAGCTGATCTGGTCCTGGCCTTGGCGCTTACCTTTACTGTGTGGCCTTGGACAGGTCACTTCAACGGTGGAGCCTCAGTTTCCCCTTCCAGTTCTGACACTGGTTTGATGCTTCAGTGAAACACAATAGTAGATGAACAAGAGAGACAGTCAGAAGAGGTGCTGTACGGAGGAGGACCCCTGTCTGAACTGGGGACAAGACCTTACATCGTCCAAAGGCAGAAGTTTGAATCCACCTTCTTTCGGGTCATACATTTACTGAATACCTATCTATTCAATGCGCAGTTCAATGTTTCAAACTGCACATGAATGACATTCATTCCCCTCCCCACTAAGAGTTCAAATCTAGTGAAACAAGAGACACAGACTTAAATGATTAAAGTACAAGAGATAAATGCTAAACTGGCATTTTGGAGACAGTGTTTTAGGAGCCTAGAGAAGGAAAGTCATTCATTTTGAGTTGGGGAAGGATATGATTTAGGTCGGACTTGATGGAGACATCGGTGTTCGAGCTAGGCCTTGAAGATGGGTGAAGAGATATTCACCACTGAGAAAATGGGGGTAGGGCAGGTAAAGGGAACAGCAAAGATGAGAAAGGGTGGAAGTGTGTTCATTCACCTCCAAAATGCCAGAAATGGTTTGGGGCACTGAGGATACACTAGCATATAAGACGGCCTCTGATTTCACGGAGCTTATAGACAAGTGGGTAGGGACAGGTATTAAATGGTCAAATAGATCAATGAATAACGTGGTCTTAAGAAATGGACAATCCCATGTGCTTGGAGTGTGGGGTGCACAGTGGGGAAAAACTGGACATGAACTTGATAAGATACAAACTTAAAAGACTGTGGAGGGTCTTGTGTGCAGTGCTTAGGAGCTTGTACTTTGTCCTTTAGGTAGTAGGAAACTAACAAAGATTTTTTTTTTTTTTAGTGGAGAAATATTATGAGATTTATGTTTTAGAACTAAAACAAGAACTAAAACCAAGCAAAGAATACATTAGCATGAACGAAGCTGGCTGCTGAGAAAGCAATTAGAATGTTATTACTGTAGTCTAAGATAAAGATGATGAGAATGGAGGTAGGGCCATAGCTGTGGTAATGAAGACAAGGAGACAGATTTGAAAGGCATTTCAGAGGCACAAACAAGATCTGGTGACATGAGCAGTGAATGAGAACGAGGCAGAGATGGTACCGTTTACAGACTGAGTGACTTGGGAACTATTTATACCATTCTCAAAGATAGAGAATACAGAGGGAAAATCATGCAGTTGGACTGGAGGTGTCTATGGGAGAGCTAATAAGTTCCTCTTTAGCAGTGTCAGCTTCAGTCTCATATGATCCAGGCTGGGGCTAGTGATTGGAGAATTGTCAATCCAGGGGTGTAAGCTGAAGTCATGAGAATGCATGAGTCCACTCAGAAAAGAATGAAGAAGACTAAGCCACACTGATGAAACTCATGCAGAAGATGAGTGAAGAAATTCAGAATGAACAATCAGGGAGAATGATATCCTAGTATCAAAGGAAGAAACATATATATATTTATATACATAAAATATATTTAATTATTTAATATATACACACACACAAATATATACACATATATATCTATATAGGTATCTGTATATATCTATATATATGAGGTATAGAAAGGAGATGTAGATTGAAGGGAGAAAAATTTATTCCTTCTGGTGGAGAAGTCAAGGAAACTTCCTGCAGAGGTACCATAAAGCTGGGTTTTGAAAGACTGAAAGGATTTTGCCAGGTGGATGAAGATGGGACATTCATTCCAGAGAATGAGAATAGTATGTGCAATAAAATGAAGGCAAGAAAGAGAATGTCATGTATTTTAGGAAATACAAGCAATGTGGTATTATTGGAACATGAAGTGTGTTGGGGAGTGCCAAAGGATGGGGCTAAAAAGCAAATCATAAATAGCTTTAGGTGCCATGCTTTAGGCTAAGAAGTTAGTCTTCACCTTGTAGATGGAAATAAAAGATATAAGCAAGGAAGACTTGGGGTTTTGAAAGAGCTCTTTAATTTTAACTTTTCGGCTTATTGATTTTTTTTTATCCGATTGGTTTATTTCATGGTTCTTCTAGTTTAAGATGAGTGCTTGGCTTCATTTGATTTTTCAGTGTCCTTCTTTAATAATTAAGTGCTACTTGTATAGTGTCTTGTATTATTTTTGTATGGAGTGTTACATTTTTCATTGTTATGTTGGTAGTAAGTAATTTCTTTTTTAATTTCCTCTATGAAATCGATGAAATGGAAATTTTAAAAATAGAAAGAATAAATAAATCCAAAATCTGATTTTTCAAGAAAACCAATAAAACAGATATACCTCTTTCAAGCTTATTAAGGGAGAAAAGAAGAAAGTATAAAAATAGACAAGATTAAAAGTGAAAAAGAGACATGTACCACCAATACGTGCTTGAATCGTTTTACTAACAAAACTGAAAATTTAGACTCAGTGTATTAATTCCAGGTAAAATATATCATATTTTAAAATTGATTTAAAAGGAAATGGAGGGGGGGCGGAGCAAGATGGCGGAGGAGTAGGAGACCTAGATTTCGTCTGGTCTCAGGAATTCAGCTGAATAGGGATCAAACCATTCTGAACACCTACGAACTCAACAGGAGATCGAAGAGGAGAGTAGCAACAACTATCTGAACAGAGAAGCGACCACTTACTGGAAGGTAGGACGTGCGGAGAAGTGAATCCGAGGCGATATTCGGGAGGATAGACGGCAGGGGAGGGGGCCTCCGTCGGCCGCTTCTGGCGAGTGATAGAGTCGCGGAGCACAAAATCGGACCTTTTAGAAGTCGGCTCCGCTGAGGGACGTCGCTGCACTGGCTAAGCGGGGGGTGGAGTCCTCCCGGGACAGTGTGGTCTCAGGACCCTTGGGGTCACAGAAAGACTGGGGGAGCCTGAGTGCGCCAGAGCTCCCAGGTATTGGACCGGGGAAGCCGGCTGCAGAGACGGAGCTGAGGTGCGGGCTCTCAGCTTGGGGTTGCCATAAACTGTGATCCGTGGCCCCGTCGAGCCACTGCTCCTGCAGCAGGGACCCAACAAGTGGGGGAGACTCCCCTCTCTCCCCTGGGAGGAGTGGTGCGGGAGCGCACCGCAGGGATCTGCTGGGTTTGGAGACTCCACACGGGGTCGGGTGCCAGAGATAGCAACGCTCGGTCACAGGCCGGGTGAGCACAGAGTGCTGCCGGAGACCGGGGACACAGGAGTGACTGCTTTTCTCTGGGGGCGCACTGAGGAGCGGGGCCCCGAGTTCTCAGCTCCTCCGGGTGGAGATTGGGAGGCCACCATTTTTGCCCTGGTCCTCCAAGGCTGTACGGAGAGCTTGCAGGGAACAAAAGCTTCTGAGATCAAACCCGAGCAGCTTGCTTAGCCCGGACCGACAAGGGCGGGGCAATTCCGCCTCCGGCAAAGACATTTGGAAACCACAGCAACAGGCCTCTCCCCCAGAAGATCAGCACGAACAGCCAGCAAGCCAAGAGCAAGTTTACCGATCAAGGAGAACGGGAGAACTCCAGCGCTAGGGGAATACTGCACATAGAATTCATGGCTTTTTTTACCATGATTCATTAGTTCATCAAAGTTAATTTTTGTTAACTGTTTTTTTTTCTTTTTCACTTTTTCAACCAACATCTTATCAATCTCTTTATTAAAAAAAACATTTTTTATTTTTCATTTTTAGAGTCATATTTTATCCCTTCATATTAGTTACTCTTATTTTTGGCATATATACATAAGTTGTTCTCTCTTTAAAATTTTGAGATACAGTTTCTTCTAACAGATAAAAATATACCCTAAATCACTAGTGTATGGCTCTGTTCTAGTCTCCTGCCTGATCACATTCTCTCCCTTTTTTCTTTTTTTTTTTAAATCTTCTTTCTTTTTTCAAACAACTTCTTATCTTATCAAGTCCTTTTATAAAATCTTTTATAATTTTCATCTTTACAGTCATCTTCTATCCCTTCATTGTATCAACCCTTATTTTGTACATATATGTCTTTCTTCCTTTAAAATTTTAGGAGGCACTTTTTTCTAACAGACCAAAATACGCCCAAAATCTAGTGTGTGGCACTGATCTATGCACTAGCCTGATCATATTTGATCGCATTCTGCTTTTTTTGTATTGTTCTGTTTTTGTTTTTATCTTTTTTTTTCTTTTTTTTTTCTCTTTCTTTTTTCTTTCTTTCCCTTTCTTTTCCCCTGGTTTCAGGTCTTTTCTGATTTGTATACAGTATATTTGCTGGGGACGTTGTAAACCTGTTAGCATTTTGTTCTCTCATTCATCTATTCTCCTCTGGACAAAATGACAAGACGAAAAAAATCACCTCAGCAAAAAGAACAAGAGGTAGTGCCGTCAGCCAGGGACCTACTCAATACGGACATTAGTACGATGTCGGACCTAGAGTTCAGAATCATGACTTTAAAGATACTAGCTGGGCTTGAAAAAAGCGTGGAAGTTATTAGAGAAACCCTTTCTGGAGAAATAAAAGAACTAAAATCTAACCAAGTCGAAATCAAAAAGGCTATTGATGAGGTGCAATCAAAAATGGGGGCACTAACTGCTAGGATAAATGAGGCAGAAGACAGAATCAGTGATATAGAAGACCAAATGATGGAAAATAAAGAGGCTGAGAAAAAGAGGGAGAAACAACTACAGGATCACGAGGGCAGAATTCGAGAGATAAGTGATTCGATAAGACGAAACAACATTAGAATAATTGGGATCCCAGAAGAAGAAGAAAGAGAGAGAGGGGCAGAAGGTATATTGGAGCAAATAATAGCAGAGAACTTCCCTAATGTGAGGAAGGAAACAGGCATCAAAATCCAGGAGGCACAGAGAACCCCTCTCAAAATCAATAATAATAGGTCAACACCCCGACATCTAATAGTAAAACTTACGAGTCTCAGACACAAAGAGAAAATCCTGAAAGCAGCTCGGGAGAAGAGATATGTAACCTACAATGGTAAAAATATTAGATTGGCAACAGACCTATCCACAGAGACCTGGCAGGCCAGAGAGGACTGGCAAGATATCTTCAGAGCACTAAACGAGAAAAATATGCAGCCAAGAATACTATATCCAGCTAGGCTGTCATTGAAAATAGAAGGAGAGATAAAAAGCCTCCAGAACAAACAAAAACTAAAGGAATTTGCAAACACGAAACCAGCCCTCCAAGAAATATTGAAAGGGGTCCTCTAAGCAAAGAGAGAGCCTAAAAGCAGCAAAGATCAGAAAGGAACACAGACAACATACAGTAACAGTCACCTTACAGGCAATACAATGGCACTAAATTCATACCTTTCAATAGTTACCCTGAATGTAAATGGGCTAAATGCCCCAATCAAAAGACACAGGCTATCAGATTGGATTAAAAAACAAGACCCATCCATATGCTGTCTGCAAGAGACTCATTTTAGACCCAAAGACACCCCCAGATTGAAAGGGAGGGGGTGGAAAACCATTTACCATGCTAATGGACACCAAAAGAAAGCTGGGGTGGCAATCCTTATATCAAACTAGATTTTAAAACAAAGACTGTAATAAGAGATGAGGAAGGACACTATATCCTACTTAAAGGGTCTATCCAACAAGAAGATCTAACAATTGTAAATATCTATGCCCCTAACATGGGAGCAGCCAATTATATAAGGCAATTAATAACAAAAGCAAAGAAACACATTGACAACAATACAACAATAGTGGGGGACTTTAACACCCCCCTCACTGAAATGGACAGATCATCTAAGCAAAAGATCAACAAGGAAATAAAGACTTTAAAGGACACACTGGACCAAATGGACTTCACAGACATATTCAGAACATTCCATCCCAAAGCAACGGAATACACATTCTTCTCTAGTGCCCATGGAACATTCTCCAGAATAGATCACATCCTAGGTCACAAATCAGGTCTCAACCGGTACCAAAAGATTGGGATCATTCCCTGCATATTTTCAGACCACAATGCTTTGAAACTAGAACTCAATCACAGGAGGAAAGTTGGAAAGAACTCAAATACATGGAGGCTAAAGAGCATCCTACTAAAGAATGAATGGGTCAACCAGGAAATTAAAGAAGGATTAAAAAAATTCATGGAAACCAATGAAAATGAAAACACAACTGTCCAAAATCTTTGGGATACAGCAAAGGCAGTCCTGAGAGGAAAGTATATAGCAACACAAGCCTTTCTCAAGAAACAAGAAAGGTCTCAAATACACAAGCTAACCCTACACCTAAAGGAGCTGGAGAAAGAACAGCAAATAAAGCCTAAACCCAGCAGGAGAAGAGAAATAATGAAGATCAGAGCAGAAATCAATGAAATAGAAACCAAAAGAACAGTAGAACAGATCAACGAAACTAGGAGCTGGTTCTTTGAAAGAATTAACAAGATTGATAAACCCCTGGCCAGACTGATCAAAAAGAAAAGAGAAAGGACCCAAATCAACAAAATCATGAATGAAAGAGGAGAGATCACAACCAACACCAAAGAAATACAAACAATTATAAGAACATATTATGAGCAACTCTATGCCAGCAAATTAGATAACCTGGAAGAAATGGGTGCATTCCTAGAGATGTATCAACTACCAAAACTGAACCAGGAAGAAATAGAAAACCTGAACAGACCTATAACCACTAAGGAAATTGAAGCAGTCATCAAAAATCTCCCAAGAAACAAAAGCCCAGGGCCAGATGGCTTCCCAGGGGAATTCTATCAGACATTTCAAGAAGAATTAATACCTATTCTCCTGAAACTGTTCCAAAAAAGAGAAATGGAAGGAAAACTTCCAAACTCATTTTATGAGGCCACCATTACCTTGATCCCAAAACCAGACAAAGATCCCATCAAAAAGGAGAATTACAGACCAATATCCTTGATGAACATGGATGCAAAAATTCTCACCAAAATACTAGCCAAGAGGATCCAACAGTACATTAAAAGGATTATTCACCATGACCAAGTGGGATTTATCCCTGGGCTGCAAGGCTGGTTCAACATCCGCAAATCAATCAACGTGATAAAATACATTAACAAAAGAAAGAACAAGAATCATATGATCCTCTCAATAGATGCAGAAAAAGCTTTTGACAAAGTACAGCATCCTTTCTTGATCAAAACTCTTCAGAGTATAGGGATAGAGGGTACATACCTCAATATCATAAAAGCCATCTATGAAAAACCTACAGCAAATATCATTCTCAATGGGGAAAAGCTGAGAGCTTTTCCCCTAAGGTCAGGAACGCGGCAGGGATGTCCACTCTCACCACTGCTATTCAACATAGTATTAGAAGTCCTAGACACAGCAATCAGACAACAAAAAGAAATCAAAGGCATCCAAATCGGCAGAGAGGAAGTCAAACTCTCACTCTTTGCAGATGATATGATACTTTATGTGGAAAACCCAAAAGACTCCACCCCAAAACTGCTAGAACTCATACAGGAATTCAGTCAAGTAGCAGGCTATAAAATCAATGCACAGAAATCAGTGACATTCCTATACACCAACAACAAGACAGAAGAGAGACAAATCAAGGAGTCGATCCCATTCACAACTGCACCCAAAACCATAAGATACCTAGGAATAAATTTAACCAAAGAGGCAAAGGATCTGTACTCAGAAAACTATAAAATACTCAGGAAAGAAATTGAAGAAGACACAAAGAAATGGAAAAACGTTCCATGCTCATGGATTGGGAGAACCAACATTGTGAAGATGTCAATGCTACCTAGAGCAATCTACACATTCAATGCAATCCCCCTCAAAATACCATCCACTTTTTTCAAAGAAATGGAACAAATAATCCTAAAATTTGTATGGAACCAGAAAAGATCCTGAATAGCCAGAGGAATATTGAAAAAGAAAAGCAAAGCTGGCGGCATCACAATCCCGGACTTCCAGCTCTATTACAAAGCTGTCATCATCAAGACAGTATGGTACTGGCACAAAAACAGACACATAGATCAATGGAACAGAATCGAGAGCCCAGAAATGGACCCTCAACTCTATGGTCAACTTATCTTTGACAAAGCAGGAAAGAATGTCCAATGGCAAAAAGACAGTCTCTTCAACAAATGGTGTTGGGAAATTGGATAGCCACATGCAGAATGAAACTGGACCATTTCCTTACACCACACACAAAAATAGACTCCAAATGGTTGAAAGACCTCAACGTGAGACAGGAGTCCATCCAAATCCTAAAGGAGAACACAGGTAGCAACCTCTTCGACCTCAGCCGCAGCAACTTCTTCCTAGAAACATCACCAAAGGCACGGGAAGCCAGGGCAAAAATGAACTATTGGGATTTCATCAAGATAAAAAGCTTTTGCACAGCAAAAGAAACAGTCCACAAAACCAAAAGACAACCGACAGAATGGGAGAAAATATTTGCAAATGACATATCTGATAAAGGGCTAGTATCCAAAATCTATAAAGAACTTATCAAACTCAACACCCAAAGAACAAATAATCCAATCAAGAAATGGGCAGAAGACATGAACAGACATTTTTCCAAAGAAGACATCCAAATGGCCAACAGGCACATGAAAAAGTGCTCAACATCGCTCGGCATCAGGGAAATCCAAATCAAAACCTCAATGAGATACCACCTCACACCCGTCAGAATGGCTAAAATTAACAAGTCAGGGAACGACAGATGTTGGCGGGGATGCAGAGAAAGGGGAACCCTCCTACACTGTTGGTGGGAATGCAAGCTGGTGCAACCCCTCTGGAAAACAGTATGGAGGTTCCTCAAACAGTTGAAATTAGAGCTACCATTCGATCCGGCAATATCCCACTACTGGGTATTTACCCCAAAGATACAAATGTAGGGACCCGAAGGGGTACATGTACCCCAATGTTTATAGCAGCAATGTCCACAATAGCCAAACTTTGGAAAGAGCCAAGATGTCCATCGACAGATGAATGGATAAAGAAGAGGTGGTATATATACACAATGGAATATTATGCAGCCATCAAAAGGAATGAGATCTTGCCATTTGCAACGACGTGGATGGAACTGGAGGGTGTTATGCTGAGTGAAATAAGTCAATCAGAGAAAGACATGTATCATATGACCTCACTGATATGAGGAATTCTTAATCTCAGGAACAAACTGAGGGTTGCTGGAGTGGTCGGGGGTGGGAGGGACGGGGTGGCTGGGTGATAGACATTGGGGAGGGTATGTGCTACGGTGAGCGCTGTGAATTGTGCAAGACTGTTGAATCACAGATCTGTACTTCTGAAACAAATAACGCAACATATTTTAAGAAAAAAGTAAAAGAAGAAGATAGCAGGAGAGGAAGAATGAAGGGGAGTAAGTTAGAGGGGGAGACGAACCAGGAGAGATGATGGACTCTGAAAAACAAACTGAGGTTTCTAGAGGGGAGGAGGGTAGGGGGATGGGTTAGCCTGGTGATGGGTATTAAAGAGGGCACGTTCTGCATGGAGCACTGGGTGTTATGAACAAACAATGAATCATGGAACACTACACCAAAATAAATGATGTAATATATGGTGATTAACATAACAATAAAAAAATTAAAAAAAAAGGGAAATGGAAATCTTGACTTCCCTCAATTACTAGAGAAGAAATACATAAATTGATGAGTGAGTTTCACCTGGCCTAGAAATGGGGATTTTATATAACTTAAGAATACGTAATTCCTATTTAACTACTCCAGATGCTAGAAAGAAGCGTGACAAAGACAACAAAAAAGGAAAACCATATCCCAAAAACCATATCCCAATAGCTCATATCATTTAATTCTTAATACCCTAATTAGGTGCAAAATTCTTAATACCTTAATTAGGTACAGATTCTAAGTGAAATATTGGCAAATAGAATTTGGCAATGGCCTAAAGAATGATATATTATTATTAAGCAGATTTTATAGTAAGTGTGGTCTAATATGAAAGAATCTATCAAAACAACCCATTATATCATTATATATTATTATATCAATAAATTTAATATATATGTGACGTACATGTATGCACAAATACGATGCATATTGTTTGTATGTTACATATTTTATATATTTACATATTATATATTTATACATATACACATATATATCTGTTAATATACGTGGCATTTATCTATATCTATAAATATTAACCTAGGAGACTACACCCTAAAGTTGAAGAGACTCTACTAATGAGAGTGGACAGCCAGAATTAACAAAATATGGCAAAAACGTATTTAATTATATACAAATTAAAGTAGGCCTTTAAATGAAAATACAAATTAAAATTAACTTTACATGAAAACAAGGGTATAACAGAGATATCACTGAAAATGGAAGAGTAAGGACCTCTAAATTTCTCTCTTCCATAAAGGCCATAATAGCACTAGCAATTGTTCAGAATCAACTTTTTCAGAGCTCTGAAAATTAACCAAAGACCTGCAGAAATTCAATGGGCATTTATATAAGAGAAATGGCTAACGTTTAGTAAGAACAGCAAACATTTTAACTTGTCCTCGTCTCATCTCCCTCTCCCCATGCAGTATTCATGAAAACCAACAGCTCACTAACACCGTGGATACCAGCAGCCTGGCAGCCAACAGGGTCACTACTTTGGAAATAACTACAAAATATATAGTAAAAGAAGTGACAAAGAAGTCAAGGTATACCAGAAGATATTTATTTAATACAAAAGGACATAGAAACGAAGGAACAGAGTAACAAAAAGGACATAGATATGTACAAAAAATAGCATAGTGGCAGATATAAATGCTTTATTAGTAATTAATACAAGTGGATTAAACATTAAATGTAAATTATTAAACTCCAGTCAAAAGGCAAAGATTGGCAGAATAGATTTTTAAAAACTCACTATATGCTGCCTACAAGAGACACACTTTGTTTTTTTAAGTTTTTAAATTTATTTATGTAGTCTCTACACCCCATGTGGGGCTCAAACTCACAACCCTGAGATCAAGAGTCACACGCTCTTCCAACTGAGCCAGCCGGGCACCCCAAGAGACACACTTTAGATTCAAAGATATAAATAGGTTGAAAGTATAAGGGTGGAAAAGTATATTATGCAAACGGTAACTCAAAGAGCTATAATGGCTATACGAATATCAGAAAGTAGACTTCAGGACAAAAATTGTTATTATAGACAAGGATATCTTACTAGGACAAATATAAACACATATGCACCTAACAACAGACCCACTCCCCAAATACATGAAGTAAATACATGACAAATTGAAGGAAAAATAGATAATAATAATAGTTGGGCCCTCAATATCTCACTTTTAAAAATGGATAGAACAACTGGACAGAAGAGCAATAAGGAAACAGAAGACTTCTATATATCGGGCAACACTACAAGGCAACCAGATCTAATAGACATCTATAGAACATTCCACCTAACAGAGCAGAACAGACATTCTCAAGTGCCCTTGAAATATCCTCCAGGACAGGCCATATGTTAGGCCATAAGACAAGCCTCGATAAGTTTAAAAGGACTGAAATCACACAAAGCATGTTCTCCATCTGCAATGGAATGGAATTAGAAATCAAAAACAGGGGGCACCTGGGTGGCTCAGTTATTAAGCGCCTGCCTTCAGCTCAGGTCATGATCCCAGCGTCCTGGGGTCGAGCCCCTCATCAGGCTCCCTGCTCTGTGGGAAGTCTGCTTCTCCCTCTCCCACTCCCCCTGCTTGTGTTCCCTCTCTCACTGTGTCTCTCTCTGTCAAGTGAACAAAATCTTAAAAAAAAAAAAGAAATAAAAAACAGAAGGAAATTTGAGATACTCACAAATAGTGGACATTAAACAATACCCCTAGTAACTAATGAGTCAAAGAAGAAATCATAAGGAAAATTAGAAATTAGAAATAAAATTTTATTTTGAAAATAAAAGAGAAAAATGAAAATGAAGACTTAATTTTCTAAAACTTATGGGATGAAACAAACACAGCAGTTAGAGGAAAATTTATATCTGTAAAGTACTATATTAAAAAAGAAGAAAGAAAAATAAATAAAAAGAAAGATTTCAAAACAAAAACCTAACCTATCTTAATTAAGAAACTAGAAAAATCAGAGTAAACAAAAAGCAAAATGAGCAGAGGAGGGAAATAATAAAGATTAGAACAGAAATAAATGAAACAGAAAATAGAAAAAACAATAATAAATAAGTAAATAAATAAAAGCAAAAGTTGGTTTTTTGAAAAAAATGAACAAAATTGATTAATCTTTAACCAGATTGATTAAAAAAAAAAAGACCCAAATTACTAAAATTAGGAATACAAAAGGGAACATTACTAGTGACCTTATAATAAACAGGATTATAAGGGAATAGTATGAACAATTATAGGCTAACAAACTAAATGATCCAAATAAAATGGACATATTTCTAGAAAAATTCATGCTGACTCAAGGAGAAATAAAAAATCTGAATAGACCTATAACAAGTAAACAGATTGAATTAGTAATAAAAAAAACTTCCTACAAAGACAAGCCCAGACCAAGTGGCTTCACTGGTGAATTCTACTGAAGTTATAGAGAAGGATTAGCACTAATCCATCTACAAATTTTTCCGAAAATTAGAATAGGGAGGAAATTGGAACCCTCATACATTACTGGGGGAATGTAAAATGATGCAGATTCTTTGGAAAACAACTAGCTTGGCAGTTTCTCAGAAGTTAAATATAGAGTTAGCATATGACCCAGCAGTCACACTCCTAAGTATAGACCTAGGAGAAATGAAAACACACATTTGTGCAAAATCTTGTATATGATGTTCATAGCAATATATATTCACATAGCATATATTCACAATAGCCCATAGGTGGAAGTAACCTAAATGTCCATCATTGATGAATAAGTAAAATATAGTAGATCCATACCGTGGAATATTGAGCCATAAAAAAGGAAAGAAGTTTTGACACAGGCTACGTGAATGGACCCTGAAAACATGCTAAGTAAATGAAACAGACACAAAAGGCCACATATTGTAGGATCCCATTTATATAAAATGTGAAGAATAGGCAAATCCACAGAGACAGCCAGCAGATTTATGATTGTCAGGGTCTGGGGGGAAGAGGGAAATGGGGAGTGACTGCTAATGGGTGCAGGTTTTTCCAAGGGTATGAATATGTTCTAGAATTAGGTAGTGGTGATGGGTGCACAACCTTGTGAATGCACTAAAAACTGATGACTGGTACACTTAAAAATGTGTATTTTATGGTGTGCAAATTATATCTCAGCAAAAAACCTAGATTATGCATTTTGATTAAACAAAGTAATAAGACATGTAGTAGATCCATAAAAATGTTTGTAATTCAGACGGTAGATACAGGGTTAATTCCTCTCCTTGCAGAGAGAAATTATAAGTTGACAAAAAGAATAAATCACAATAAATAGAAAAAAATGGTATCAAAATACAATTCATAGAAGGCCATATGCAAACGGCACCAAATATACTCAATTCACTGATAGTCACAGAAGTCTAAATTAAAATAACAATGAGATATCTTTTTGTACCCATCAGACTGGCAAAAATTAAAAAGCACTCTCATATCTATTGCTGGCAGGGATGTGGGGAACAGAGGGTTCTCATACACTGCCGGTTGGTATATATACACTATATATATATAGTTATATATAGTTATCTATATATATATATATATAGATATATATAATATATCCAATTATTAAGATTCAAAGTACATATATTGACCTAGCAATCTCATTTCTGTTAATCTACCCTATGAAAACGAAAATAATATTTTCTAAGGGCACAGACACAGAGCTATACATATACATATATATTGTACATAAGGCCAATTCCTAATTCATATGAATGAGATAGCTTTTCTCATCAGTTGACGTTCTTTTTCAATATCAATATCTTTTTATTATGAATTCATAATTCATATGAATTGGCTATATATACAAGTATATATATGTATATCTGTGTGTGTGTGTGTGTGTGTGTGTGTGTGTGTGTGTGTGTGTGTGTGTGTATTTGCTGAATTGGCCATTGATATTTATAGTGGCCCTAAACTGAATAGATTTGTGGTACATTCTACTGTGGAATATTATGTAACCACAAAAAAGTATGAATTGGAGAACTGCCAGCAGATTTAGAGGGAATTCCATGGGTTTTATTGGATGAGAAAAGATACAGAAGGGTATGTATAATATAATCAATCCCCTTTTAATAAAATAATTACAAAGAACAGTATAGTATATATGCATATATTGAATATATAAATCTACATACGATTATACTTTTAATATACCTGTAAAAACAGAGCAGGGAAAAAGATCACTCTGGTGGTAGTGGTTGGGAAGATACTTAACAGGAAGCAAAAATGGGTGGTACAGAGACCAGTTGGGAGGCTCCTGCTATAGTCCAGGAAAGACATGGTTAAGACCCTGGCTAAATCAGCATCAGAGCCCCAGGGGATTGAGCATCTCTCAGAAGTTCTGCCGGGACATCCTCTTTGGGGCTCTCTTTTGGATGTCAGAGTCCCTGCTTGCCTTTTCTCCTGCAGAATGGATGACAGGTCTGCTGGTTTTCTGCTCCACTGCCAACATCCAGTCCTGCATCTTGGATTCTCTCTTTCCCACAAGTCCAGGGCCAAATGAAAGTATCTTCACAGTTTCTCCCAGCCCCCAGGGTTTCCTCAATCATTGTCCTGAGCATGCCCTCATACCCTGTTGACATTCTCCATGAATTTGGATCATGAAACCCCAGAAAACAGACCAGGTCAATGAGACATCCAAAATGATATCTTGATGGCCTTTTCCTGTATTTATCGCTGGTCTATATGGATAATAAAACAGCCAACTGTGGCCTTCCTTTCCTTCTGCATGTTTTCTGTCTTCATCCTTCTTCTGGGAGTCAACCCCACTCTGCTTGTCACCATCTGAACTTCTGAATGCTTCCAGAATTCCAGGTACGCCTCCATCTGAACCCAACTCTCTTTTCTTCAGACCTAGACTAGTGATTCTCACGTTGGGGGTGGGTTAGTATATCAGAATCCTCTGGGGAGAGATTTTCAAAATACACATGCTTGTTCTCCCCAGTGTGTCATAAGTTCTGGAAAGATGAGCTTTTCTTTTCTCTACCCCTCCCCGCAATGATAGCATTAAGATGATACCATTTACTATCTCCATTTTACAGATTAGGAAACTAAGGATCAATGAAATTAAGCGATATTGCTAGGACCTTCTGACTCTAGAGCACATGCTATTTCTCCTGCATGCCCAGCTTTTAAGGAGAATTCACCAAAGGCTCTGAGGAGGTGCCTTTATTTCTTAGAGGAACCCCTGTGGGTCTACTACCCAACAGCCTAAGTTTTACTTTTCCCTTTTCTGCAAGCAAGCATTGCGCTTGTAATATGTGCCAGGCATTATGGTAGCACTTGGTGCTGGGGGTGAGGAAGTGGCAGGACAGATGTGGAAATACAAATGTAAACAAAACAGGGCATCTACCTCTGATGAGCGCACAGCAAGTGGGCGAGTACATCAGTGAAAAGAGGCACTTGCAACCAATGTGATTCATACCTTTGCAGGCTGGAGGAATTGGGAATTTATCTTACCTGTGAGCACGTGTGAAGGCTCCTGGTAAACAGGTGTTTAAGACCCACATATTGGGGGCACCTAGGTGGCTTAGTTGGTTGAGCATTCCACTCTTGATTTTGGCTTAGGTCATGATCTCAGGGTTGTGAGACTGAGCCCAATGCTGGGCTCCATGCTGGGTGTGGAGCCCGTTTAAGATTATCTCTCCCCTCTGCCCCTCCCCCCCCAAAAAAGCCCCACATAACATAAATGGGTCTGTTTAGAATTACCTGTTTCTAAAAGGGAGTAGTCCCGTCCTTCCCTCTGAGCACGTTAAAGCCTACGTCTTGGGGCCCATCATATTTAACCTGGGGGCAACTCAGAGTAGAGCAAAGTCTACTACTTCCTTGTGATTTCTGAGGGCTCTGCATGAACTTGGCTGCCATGAAGTTTTGGCAGTAGGACTTGCTGACACTTCACAGTCTCAGGCAGATAAACCAAATGCATGAACAAACACATAAAGTGAGTGGGTCTTCAAAGTATTTAAGGAAGTGAGTGTGATCTCATAGGAAAGAATAGAGGTTCAGCAAGTCAAGAAAAAGGAAGAGAAGATAATGCAGAGCAGATTGGGGAGTATAAGCAGAGGCAAAAGTTCAAAATGCCTGAGTCATAGATCATGGCCTGGGTTCGAAGACCGGCTCTGCTCTGCCACTCCCTAGCTTCGTGCTCTTGGGCCACCTGTCCAAAAAGAGCAGGACATTTCTGATTCTGAAACAGAGAAATTTGGGGAGGGAAGTGGGAGGCAGTGGTGATGTTCAAATTATAGGTTGGTTCCAGATCGTAAAGGATCTTGCCTGAGTTTGGACGTGAGTTGAGGGAAATTGGGAGCAAGAATAGATCTTTAAGGTGAGCGTTGCAAGGTCAAAAAAAATATTTTTGATCATTTCTCTGTAACTCCCCAGTGGTTTCCTTACCTGGCAGGGATTCCCGTGAAGCATTTGCAGAATGCCTGCGAATGAAATCAGCCACCGAGAGATGGCAAGAGAAACACACAGCTGCTGTGGATGTGTCATGTATCTCTTCAAAGCAGAGTAGAACCTGGGGAAGGAGGGAGGTGTCCCAGGGTGAGAGTGGGAGGGGGCCTGTAGAGCCAAATGCTTCTGCAGCTTCTGCCTTTTGGGCCCCAGGACTTCTGAAACATCTGCTCTCCCTCTGCGCTTTCAACCTATAAAAACTGCCTCTTTGATCTAAAAGAAAAAAACGGATTCAGCCTCTAGGTTAATGCTGTTGGTTAAGTATTTCAGAGAGGTTGCATGACTTGCGCCTGAGCAGAGAACCAGGCATCAGAAGAAGCTGTGGAAATAAAGCCAATCCACTTAACCTGTATGAATCACAGTGTTCTCATTTATAAAGTGGGTGAGGTAACTACTCCCTCCCAAGGAGGGGACACAGGAGGTCATACAAGGCAAGTCTCTTCATCAGATGTGTGCTGTTACAATAGTGACCCTTAACAAAACCCTCAAAACCACAGTGGTTTACAATAGTAAACACTGAATTAGCTCACGAGTCTGTGGGGTCCAGCGGATCTGGGCTTAGCTGCTCCCAATGTGCTTCCTCAAGTGCCCATGCGCAGCTGCAGGTCACTTGATTGGCTCTGCGGATTGGGACTTGGCTCTCTCGTATGACTCTGAGTTGGCTAGCTATTCCTGATCTAGGATGGCCTTGGGACAATTGGGATACTTGGCTCTGTTCCATGGGCACGTTCGTCTAGGGGAGATGGCGCAGGGAAGGATGAGTGGAAACACACAGGAGCTTTTTAACCCTCTGCATATGTCCCGTCTTCTAGGAGCACGTTAGCTAAAGCAAATCCCATGGTTAAGCCCAGCATCAGAATAGGAGGGCACTGCAAAGTTAAGGTGAGGAGGATGCAGGGAGGGGGTGCAGAATTAGGACCATTCCTGCCACCTACCATGGCCTCTATAGACTGTAAGCTATGCAAATAAATGTAAGGTGATATTACCATCCAAAGGCAATTTAATCAGGGTATGCTTGTTGAATTGATTTACATGGGCATTGGCCTGTCTCGGACCTGATTACTTTCACAAGTTTTTCCAATTGCCCCATGGTTTTTCATAGCTAAAATAAAACTCCATTTAAAAACGATCTCTAAATTTTTCTTGGACAGCTGAAGCTCTCCGCTTTCTCTCTGTCTGTGAGGGTGGGGTGGGGACGTTAGTGGTGATTTTCTGTTTCCATTTAGCTTAAGTCATCAGCGATAACTTTAACTTGGCAGTTTCATCAGGGCTCTTTCTAAATGTGCTGACATTTCAATTAAATGTCAGTGGCATCATTCTGTTTACCAGCTGGAAGATTTGTAACGGGGAATATTGGTAGTGCCAGAGACTAGAGATTTCCTTTTGGTAAAATGCCAGCCAGTGCCTTTTGTCTCAACTATACCCTGAGGGTTCTCTGCACGTGTGTTTTGACAGACTGATTGTCCCTTCAATATGTCCCTGGTGCTGTAGGTCAGGAATTTTCAAACTGGTCCCTGAATCCTAATGAGGGTGCTTCCAGGGTTAGTTTATTTATTTATTTTCGGTTAGGAAACACAATAAAACTCTTTCCGCCTTCCCAGTTTAATTAAAGAATAGCCCAATTTTGCAGGGCAGACAATTAAAAAGTTATCATTTATAACTACATATTTATATATACAGTTGACCCTTGAACAACACGGGTTTGAACTGCATGAGTCCACTTATAACAGGATTTGTTTTTCAATACAGTTCAGTACCATAAAAGTATTTTCTCTTCCTTCAGACTTTTTTTTTTAGCATTTCTTAACATTTTCTTTTCTCTAGCTTAGTTTATTTTAAGAATCTAGAATATAATACATATACAACACGTGTGTTAATTGGCTGTTTATATTATTGGTCAGGCTTTTGGTCAACAGTAGGCTACTAGTAGTTAACTTTTTGGGGAATCAAAGGTTACCTGTGGATTTTTGATTGTGCCGGGGGGTTGGCGCCCCTAACCCCCACCACTGTTCAAGGGTCAACTCTATTAGGCTTTTCACTGGGAGCCACAAGAACATAGTTATTCAGTCACAGACAATGGAGTTAGCCTGCCTGGATTTGAACCCCAGCTTTGGCCACTCCTCCAGGTCTCTGGGCCTCCACTTTCACATATGAGCATGAGAATATTATCTATTAGAGTTCTGAAGGTTAAGTGAGTTAAAATGTTTGAAGCAAAAAAAAAAAATGTTTGAAGCAATCAGTGGTGCTAATGTATTAGTTATTATGCATAATTAATATGATACAAAAAAAATAAAATACTGATATAAATCAGAAGCTGAAGCTGTATAAAAAATGCAACTGTCATCCCTGGTTCCTGATCTAATCTTATTTGTTAATCAAAACAACCTCATTATTGTCACTGATTGACTGTAAAAAAGGTAAATATTATTAATTAGAAATTACAAAATAAACACATACGTTTCAGATGAGATTTCATTTGAGGAAAAAAATGCTCTGCTGCTTCAAAAATTTAAAAGCCACTGTTCTTAGCCATCTCACACAATTCTGAATTAGGGGCTGAAAAATCAGACCTGGTAGGGATCCAGCTCCCAAGCTCTGTGGCCCCGGAGGGCAGGTTCTAGGCTGAGTGTTTACGCACGACAGCATAGAGATGAAATCATTCCATAGAGGTTTCCACTAGCACATCCTGGGGAACCCAACAATTCGTGAGAGCATTGGGTGACAGTCACCTTCCATGGAGGCAGTAATTGCCTTGTGCACTGACTGGGGTCTGGAAGCGGCTCTCTGAGTGGTTGCTACAGCACGAGAAGCCCGGGGTATGTGTGGCAGGCGTGGGCCGTCCTCGCAGTTAGGGCCCCCTTCTCCACAAATACAGCAGGACTCCCGGGGAAGCCGGGGCAGGTTCCTGTCTCTGCATTCCTGCCACCCTGTGGACAGACTGCTGCAAATCAATTTGATTCAAGTTAAGGAAGAGCCTGGGGGGCCAGCAAGTCCAAACTGAGCCGTGGTTGGCCCCACCTTCTGCTGGGGTGCCCTGGTGAAGCGGCCCTCACTCTCCCGGGGCTTGGAGGAAGCCCGGAATGGGGTTGCTTCCTCACTGCGGGAGCAGCTGGGGGACACACGAAGCGGGAGTGCTACCGGCTGCCAGTCACGCTCAGCGCAGCTGCCGACAGTGGGTAGCATCCTCCTCATTCTACAGACGGGCACACTGAAGTCTCAGGGACCCTGCTGGGCCTTGAGCTAACGGTTTCAGACGCCCAAGTCCGTTGTGACAACTTGTCTCCCAGCTATCCCCAAGGGACTGCTTCAAGGACGAACAGGCAAGTGCTGGAGACTTGAGCTTATAAATTAATGCAAAATTGATTAACCCACATTATCGCTATTTTTATCATTATTATTATTATGGGGCCCAATTCAGCCATTTCTGGTTTTGCTCAGTGCCCTCTATGCCCAGGAGGACTCAGGGAAATCCGATCTATTCTCCTTCAGCTGTTTCCAGTGTGGGTAGCCAAATGTTCCCTCGTCATGGGCACCTACCTCCATTTTAGTGGCTTTATATTAATCTACAGAATAGAATTACTCTATTCTTAACATTTCTGTTGTGGTTGACCCTGTACGCTGTTTTCATTTTGCACTTTTCACTGTAATGCATCTATTGCTGTAATAAACATCTTTAGGTTTAATGCCAAAACATCTTTGTCAGTATACAGGTATGTAACTTGTTTTTAAATGTATTTTTTTTTTTTTATCATAGCAAGAGAAAAAGTTCAGTTCTGAAAGTGTTGAAGGAGTGTGAACATCGGGTTTGCTCAGACACCTCCCTTGACTGAGTGGGGATGGAGGCTGCTTCAGGGAGGGTGGGACCAAATTGTGGAGGGCCTTGAAGGGCACCTGAAGGTATTTTGACCTTTTTTCTTGGTAAAAGGGTATTGCTAAAGAGAAATCGAGGGTGGTATGAGCAAGCTGGGTGTGGGGCTGTGTATTCGAGGCCGAAGGAGAGAACTGAATGGAGCACAGAGACAGGAGGTCAGGTCCCAACTGCTGTGTGATTTTAGCTCTCCAGGCCTCTGTGTCCTTATCCATGGCAGGATTGGAAAGTTTAGAGAACAGAGGAGGAGTCCCAGCCTCAGAGCCAGCCAGACCTCCAGGTAAATTCTAGCTCAGCTACTTACCTACCTGTAAAGTGGGGGAGAATTTTACAGACCCCAGAGGATCACGGTGATGACGACAATGATGGTGTAGAGAACACGGTCCAATGGTTGCACAAGCTTGGGTAAGCAGTAACTGTTCCATTCTCATTAATTTTACAGCCTGGAGATTGCCTGAACTGTCTTCCAGCTCAGATGTGCCATGGTTCTATTATGCGACGTGATAACAATTTAGAAGAACGAGGGCCCAGAAATTAAATCAGCGGTTAATGGATTCATGGTTTAATCTATCTTAAAAAAAAAAGAAAATCCCCTCCTGGCATGAACCCAACAGAAAATAGTAAAGATCTAAACGTTTTGCAGAGAAAAAGTGATGTTGACCAGAGAAGTTTCCTTTAAAGTGTGTTTAATTCACATGACTTGGCACTGCCCAGGTCTTCTGGGTCAGTTCTCCCAGCTCCCGGGTGAGGAATGGAATGACATGAAGAATACACCTTGAAATTCTTGGATGATAAAAAGGATTAAAAGTCAATAGTCTTTCTGCTTCAACTCTCCCAATTTTGTTTCCATCTCCCGTCTGTAGAGAGAAGCACAGCTACTGAAGAATGACTGGTGCATCTGGAGGGGAGGGGCTGGTGTATTTTGCCAAGGGATACGGGGAAGTTTCTCTAAGTGCCTTGCCAACTGCAAACTTCCACTGCATCAATGTCTGGCAGAGGCTGTGCTGCTGGGCCCTGGGGGAGAGAAAATGCTAGGGCTGTGCTCTCCCACATGGTAGACACTAGCCACAGGAAGTAAAAACCTAGCTCCACAGTCTCGCCAGCCACATTCCAAGTGCTCCCAAGCCGTATGTGGCTAGTGGCTACTGGACCAGCACGGGTACAGAGCATTTCTCTCACTGCACAAAGAGTTCTATTGCAAAGAGGTGAATTTGCTGAGTCCCCAGATATTAGGGAGCACAGAGGGAGAGTAGAGATGGTCTAGTCTTGCCCCAAACCAAACCAGGAGGCAGAAGACCTAGTTTCAGTCCCAGCACTGCCAAAACTCTTCTGTTGCCTTGGCCTATCAACTAAGGATCACATGCCTTGGTTTTCTCATCTATAAAATGGGTTTAATCATTCATTCAGTCTGCCAGCTAATTATTTTTATTTTTTTTAAGATTTTTATTTATTTATTTATTTATTTTAGAGAGCGAGGCAATGCATGAGCAGGGGGGTGGGGCAGAGGGAGAGGGACAAGCAGACTCTGTGCTGAGTGGAGAGCCTGACCTGGGGCTTGATCTCACAACCCTGAGATCATGACCTGAGCCGAAACCAAGAGTCGGATGCTCAACTGACTGAGCCACCCAGGCGCCACTTAGCTAATTACTTTTTAATGCCTTTTAAGGTTAGGCACTGTGCTACAGACTGAACGTAAAGACATGTTCCATGGAATTTCTAGCAGCACCCCTCAGGGCTGATTGAAACACACCGGTGTCACAGCACTGTCAGCAAGAAACTCCCGGATAATGTGCATCGAGTGCCTTCTACTGGGCTTACCCCCCAGGAGTGGCTCAGTATGCTAACTGTGCTGTCAGAAGTCACTGGGGACAAAGAGCTCCTTCCAGAGAACTCCTTTCTGGATTTCCTTTCACATTTTTCTGGTCTTTACACATTTTTGTAAGAGGATGGCTTAGAGAAGCGACAGAGCAGGGAAACAGTAGCTCTGTGTCTGGGTAAGTTCTGTCCTCCCACTCTTGCCCAGTGAGGTGACAGGCTGCAGGAACCTATGGAAAGAAGCAGCCATGGGGACTCCCACCCTGCTCAGATGAACCTGGAATATCTGCTCTGGAGGGAGAAGCTGGAGGGACGGCCTCCACATCACATCTTGGCCTGAGAGCATCTTAGCCATACAAACATCTCCTATTTATGGGACACACGTGAGGGGGTGGATGGAGGAAGTGAAGCCCAAACAGAATAGAAGACCCATCACACGGTTGCTGGTACTCAGCTTCCTGCAGGAGCCAGCATGGGCCATGAGGGCCACACTTCAAGTGCTGGGGCCCATCTGGTGCTTTCTGCCTACATCAGGGCAGGTCTGCTTCTGTCATCTGTAGACCAAAGGAGGACCCCTCAGCTCCATAGCTGGTGCTTCCAGAGGAGTGTTCTGGGCTAAAGGGGAGGAGACCCAATGTCCCATTTCAGTCCTACCATTGACTTAGCTGCGTGATCTTGGGCAAGACAACCAACTTCTCAGGCTGTGTATTAGTTGTAAACCAATTAAGCCCCAGGCAGAGATATTGGTATTTTGTGACTAGGAAGGGTGCTCTGGAGAAAAACTGTCAGTGCCCGTGGTACTACCCTATGTAAGGAATCTAAAGTTTCAGGACCATGGAGAAAAAGCCAAAGGCTAGGACAAGGTACTCAAATCCTTCCTCTATTACTAATCTGAAACCTGTTCTAATGCCCTGGCTTCCTTCCCCAGCCACTGTAACCATGGAATCTTAGGGACAGTCGGGCTCCAACCTTCACCTGTGATCAAATCCCCATAGCAACATCTCTGCACACAGGTCACACAGGCTGTGCTAAGACAGCACCAGTGACCAAGAGCTCACTCTCTCCTATGCTGGCTCATTCCATCTTTAGGCTGGCCTAGCTAATAGAATGGTTTTTAAGAGCTGTCCCTAATTTATTGTTAGTGACTACCTGGAGGACCAAGTGAAGGTGGATGCAGAGGCCGTCCAGGCTCAGAGGTAGATGATAGATTAATGAACTATGTTTGTCATTGGTACTGAAGGGGGGCAGCTATGGAATGGATGCAGCATAAATGCCCCCCCCCCCCCCATGCTAGAAGCTCTTCTTTCTATGAATCAACTGCTTCTAACTATCGGTGCATGTTTTTCCCTGCAGCAGCTCCAGGTTGGGACACGATCATCAGACCAATCAAAATAATCCCATTTCCCATACTACAACAATTAATTTAGAAATGAGGGTGTGACCCCATTCCAGCCAGTGAGATGTGATCAGGAATGTTTGCTGAGAGCTTCTATGAGCTTTCCTCATTTTTCTGAGAATTATGGGAGGTCAGTTCTTGCTTTCCTACTGGTAGTGAACAAGAGAGCACGTAGCCTTTATTGCTACTGATGGCCATCACAAGCCCCTGGGGATAGCAGAGAGGAGGAATGAAAAGAATCTGAGACCTAGATTATATCATTGAGCCCCCGAATCAGCCAGACCTGAAGCCCATCTACCTCTGGTCCTCCAAGCTATGTCAACTAGTAAATGTTCCCGTTATTTAAACGTATTAGAGTAGGGTGTTCTGTTATCTGCACTTATTAATTTATCTTTCTGGGGCCATGTAGATGTAACAAGTCTAATTCCTGTTGGAATGTCTAGAGATAGCGCCCCCTGCTCTTGTGTCTTCTTTTCTCCAGGTTCAAAGTCTTTGGTTCCTCATATGGAGTGGTTAGGAGTAATTAAGTATTTTGCAGGCTCTCTTCTGAGTATATTAAAATTGTTTTAAGTAACTCTATAACACCTGATAATAGTTTCTATTTTCCATCTAAGCATCTGGTGAGGTCTGTAGAAAAGTGAACACCAACTGTGTGCTCTGCCACCCAGCCTCCTGACATTGCTCCTGGAATCCATATGCTGCTAATGGTCGCGTGAGGTTTCTCTTTCCCCAGAGTGGCCAAGGCAGCCAAGTTCTTCCTGGCTTCTGGGTAAATAACTCATGTTCTCGTCACTGCGTGTCACAGATAGAGAGTTTTCAGTGGGATTCAATGTAATTGCCACCATCTATCAGTTTAATAGCCTAATGAAGGTGAGATGTAATTAGAAAGGGTGTCAGTGGAATATGGAGTTTGTTTTACAATTATCTATACAGCCGGGGGGACCATCAGCATAGAACATTGCCTTTTAAAGGCCCAAGAAACATGTGGCATAAATGTTCATCTTTGAATGACTTAAAGGGACCTGTGGTCAAATTCTACTGGGTTTTTCTTGTAGCTCCTTTGAATAGTGATGCAGGTTGTTTGTGTTGGACAATAGGAGGGCTCTGAAGAAAGTCTCAC
Organism: Zalophus californianus; assembly: GCF_009762305.2. Lineage (NCBI taxonomy): Eukaryota > Metazoa > Chordata > Mammalia > Carnivora > Otariidae > Zalophus > Zalophus californianus. The sequence goes on from NC_045602.1 coordinate 25,557,364, forward strand.
AAAAACAGAGTTTTCGTAAATCAAATCCTTATTTCCTCTTGACTTACGTTGACACTGCAGAGCTATTTCTCTTCTCTTGTCACCTTTTGAGTGTTCTTGGCTACCCCTTCTTTGATGAGCAGTTAATGATTTCCAAACAAACATTATAATCATCCTGGACTCGTTAGAGAACAGAACTCTGGTAGCATAACATTCCTCTTCTTCAACTGAAGAATTTCTACCTGAGGGCTTTTTTTCTTTATTGTAGTGAAATATACATAATACTTACCATTTTAACCATTTTAGGTGTACCAGTCAAGGATATTAATTATATTCACGATTTTGTGCAACCATCACAACTATCTATTTCTGGAATTTTCTCATCATCCCAAATAGAAACTCTCTGTTAAATAATCACCCCCATTGCCTCCTCCCCTCAGTCCGGGGAACCTCAATTCTACTTTCTGTCTCTGTGAATTTGATGACTCTAGGTACTTCAAATAAGGGGAATCATAGAGTATTTGTTCTTTGTGGCTGGCTTATTTCACTTAGCATAATGTCCTCAAGGTCCATCCATGTTGTATCATGTGTCCAAATTTCCTTCTTAAGGCTGAATAATATTCCATTGTGTGGTTATACCACATTTTGTTGATCCATTCATCCACTGATGGACACTTGTGTTGCTTCTGTGTTTTGGCTATTACGAATAATACTACTGTAAGCATGGGTATTTAATTATATGTTTCAGTTCCCTTTTAATGTTTTGGGTTATATCCAGAAGTGGAATTGCTGGATCGTGTCGTAATTCTATGTTTAACTTTTTGGCCATTTATGGCAATCTGCCATACCGTTTTCCACAGTGGCTGCACCATTTTACCTTCCCACCAGCGATGAACAAGAGTTCTAATTCTTTCACATTCGCATTTGCACTTGTTATTTTCCGCTTAAAAAAAAACCAATAACAATAACCATGCTAATGGATGTGAAATGGTTTCTCATTGTGGTTTTGATTTGCATTTATCCCTGGGGTTTTAAATATCCAAATCCCTCCGGAGATTACTTGTCCTACTACACTATGGTAGCAAGGCCTCCAGAGATGGGGCAGAATCCATGTGTAGGAGCCTCCCAGAGCCTCAACTGCCTGGAATGTGAGCCACGAATTTTCATTTCTCCTTAGAGATGGTCAAAGCCCCAGACTATAGAGAATAATCTATAATCTAGAGAGTTGAGGTAGGGGAGAGAATTCTGGACTTGGGAATAAACAGATATGGCCCCCGTCACTATCTTGTCATTGGACTGGTCTTGAGTGGATCACTTGGCCTCTCCAAATTTCAGTTTTTTCATCTGTAAAATGAGGGCATTCTGTACTCAGAATGGAATGTTAATATGATGATGTGGAAGCACCTGGCACCATTTAGCACATGTCAGGCCCTCAGTAAATATGATCCAACTACAGAGATATTCATAATTGTACCTTGGCTTCTATTGGGCTCAATTTGTCCAAGTGTGAACCTTATAAACCCAATGAAGGCACACAGACTACTAAATCCTATATTTCTCCTGAATCCCTGCAGCCTAGTTCAGACTGGGCTCTCTATTAGTTGATGGACTCATTATTTGGACTATAGCTTTCAGTCTAAGACCGTAAGAGGTAGAACAACAGAAAGAAGCCTAGCCTCTAGGTCAGCAAGACGCAGGGGCAGTACAGGGCCAACCACTTCAACAACGTCAATGAAATTGCTAGACCTGAACCAGACTGCAGTAGCTTCCATGCAGAGCATCCTATGGTCAACACAGCATTTCTTATGTATTATTATTTCCTCAAATTCTCACAACAGCCCTGTGAGAAAAGGTCATTCCCATTCTCATTAGGCAGATGAGCAAATCAAGGCTCAGAGAAGTTTAGGTCCAGGATCCAGAAATTGGTGGGGTCTGGACTTAGGTCTTCTGATGCCAAGTCCACAGCTCACTCAATGACAGTTACTTCTGAGCTCTGTGACTCAAACCCATTCCAGATCCTGGTCTGATGACAGGAAGAAAAGCAACAGAGATCAAAAGCCACATGAGCCTTTTCTTTCCCCTTCCTGACACCCAGAACCTCACCATCCGTGTAACTTACTGGATGCTCTGTTTCATTTATGTATGAAGGTTTGCTGAAGTGGAAATGAGGATTCTCCTGGTATTATCTTCCATCTTCTCCCAAACATTCATTCAACAAATATTTGTCAGAATCAAAAAGCTCAGGCTAGCTTCTTTGGCTCAACTGTGGAAGGACCGCCTTCCCTGACCGCCTTCTTCTCTCTTCCTGCTCCCCAGCCCCAGGGCCCCCACTGCCTCAGTTTGAATGTGGTTTATTCCACAGGAAGAAATCAGCAGCAGACAGACCGCTGGATGGCTGACCCTTATTTAGAATATACTGTCAGTGGGAAGAACATTGCCACCAGATAACGATCACTTGCTGCTAGATAAATGCCAGGGCTTGTCTCCTGATGGATGTTGTGCAAGGAAATAACAATTATTCACTGTAGCTTGGCTGGATTGCTGTGGTGCTCACCCTTGCCAAGGGGAACCGGCACTCTTTTGGGAACTGAGCCACCGGGGACAGAGCACAGCTTATGTTTAATACCCAGTGTCTAGACCAGGAGGCAGGAGATGCTAAACGGACAAGAGGGAGGGAGAGAGGAGGTTCCATTTCCAACCTGCTGCGTGACTTTGGGGTGCTTTCTTGATTTAGCAATGCCTCAGTTTCTCTAGCCTACACTCTAATGGTTGTCACTTGCCACCCTGGACTGTTTTAAGTGTTTGGAAAACTGTACTTCACCCTCAATGGCTTCCATTTCTCAGAGAAAGTCAGTCTTTACAATGGCCTAAAAGGCCTCCCAGGTTCCTGTTCCTTCTCTGACCTCATCTCCCACTCTCCTCATTCTACTCAGCCTCCTTGGCCCTTCCCTGTGGCTCAGTGCCTTTGCACTGGCTGTTCCCTCCTCCTGGAACCCCCTTGCCAAGATACTTGCCTGACTTACTCTCTCATCTCCCTCAAGTGTTTTTTTTTAAGTTAATTTTTATTCAAGTATAATTAAGACACTGTTATAGTGGTTTCAGCTGTACAATATAATGATTCAACAATTCTGTGCATTTCTCAGTGCTCAAGATTATCTACTTACCCATCCCACCTACCTCCCCTCTGGCAACCACCCTTTTGTTCTGTGTATTTAAGTTTGTTTTTAGTTTGTCTCTTTTTTTTCTTTGTTTGTTAGTTGACTTTGTTTCTTAAATTCCACATATGAGTGACATCATATGATATTTATCTTTCTCTGACTGACTTACTTCACTTAGCATTACACCCTCTAGATCCATCCATGTTGTTGTGAAAGGCAAGATTTCATTCTTTTTTATGGCTGAGTAATATTCCCTTGTATATGAATACCACTTCTTCTTTACCAGTTCTTCTATCAGTGGACATTTGGGTTGCTTCCATATCTGGGCTAGTGTAAATAATGCTGCAATAATTCTTCTTAAGGAAACCTACCCTCACCATCCTTTTTGAAAATTGCAAGTTCAACTCCCTCTGATCTTCCCAATTTGCCTTATCTCACTCTATTTTTCTCCTTTAGCATATACCGCCTTCAACCATACGAGATACTGACATTAACTACTTATCCTACAGGTATTCATTATGTTTGTTGCCTGTCTCTCCTCATGAAAATGTTTGACTCCTGACAGGCAGGGATTTTTGTCATTTTTATTCAATGCTGTATCCCCAGCCCATAGAAAAGTGCTTGGCACATAGTTGATGATCACTAAATATTTATTAAATAAAATGCATGTTGAATTATGCCTGTCTTTCAGGGCTTTGTGGAGGATTCGAAATAATACATGTAAAGCATCCAGCATAGGACTCCATTCCTGGCAGGTGTTCAAACACCATTAGTACATGAGGATGCGAGGGCTGTGGTGTGTGTGAGATCCAAAGTTCTGCCAGCTTCCCTGAGGGACACACGAGACTTTCTGGGATCCATATGGGAATATGTATATCAGCACAGAGGGACTTACACATGCTCACAATTACGCTCTGCAGAATGTTCTATTATCATAATTGTCATTGGAGAGAAGGTAAAAGCCTCAGAAAAATTAAGTATCTTGCTCAAAGTCACACAGTTGGCCTTCTAATGGAATCACCCCCTCCCTCCCAGTAAGGGGAATAACTGCACTCATTTTGCACGACTGGTGGCTCGTATCTTAAAAAATGCTTCTTGCAGAAAAACTTGAAAGTAAGAGTGTCAGGAAAATTGAAATCACCTATAATACCACCACCCAAAGTGAAGTATGATCAGAATTTTGGTATGTATCCTTTCAGGCTTTTATTTTATATATGAATTATAAAGAGCTTTATTTAATAAAAGTGGGCTTGCACTATAAATATCAACTTGCTTTTTTTTTAATAAAAAAATTATATTATGACAAAAACCCAAAAAACAAAGAAAATATATTATGGACATTTTTTCATGTCATTGCATTCATTCTTTTTAATGGTTATAGAGTATTGCACAGTAAGAGGGAAAATTCTATTGATAGAATTTAATTTTTCTCTAGTTTTTCCCCCATTACAGATAATGCTGCTATGATCATCCCTGTACATATTCCTATTTCTGTGGGCTAGAAACCTCGAAGTGGATGTTCTAGATGGAGGACATAAGCATTTTAAATTTTGGTTAAGCGGTCTCATTGTTAATAGTAGTTTTTAGAGCAATGTTTCTGTCCAAACTCATCGTTCATGTGGAATTTTTCTGTACTCTATCTGTCTCTTCAGTTTGAAGAAGATGCAAACACTTCAGCTTGAGAACATGAGTTTAGAACACTTCCCCCTGCAGTCTTAAATAATCAACCCATGACTGCCCCATGGTCCACTAGGGTTCTACTGGAAACTCCCTGCAGAAACAGTAGACTCTTTGCTTAGTAAGTATCTAATGTTTACCATTAAGTATAATGTAAACCATAAAATTTTTGTCCATGTGTTTTATTCAACTGAAGGAGTTCCTTTCCCTAATTTTCTGAGTATCTTAATCATAAATGGAAGTTGAATTTTGTTAAATTCTTTTTCTGCATCTATTGAGATGATTAGAGTATTTTTCTCCTTTATTCTGTTGAAGTGGTAAAATACATTGATTTTCAAAGATTGAAACAAACTTGCATTCCTGGGACAAACTCCACTTAGTCACAATGGATTATCCTTTTTGTTGGATTCGACTTGCTATAGTCTGCTTATGATTTTAATATCTATGTTCACGAGGGATATTCATCTGTAATTCTCTTTTCTGTAAAGGCTTTGTCAGATTCCTATAGGAGGCCTATGGTGACCTCATACAGTATAGTGGGGAATGTTCCCTCACCCTCTGTTTTTTGAAAGCATTTATAGAAGATGGACATTTCATGTCCTTAATTTTGATAGATAAACTTCAACAGTGAAAGCATCTGGATTTAGAGCTTTCTTGGTGGGAAGGTTTGAGATAAATCTAATGTCTTTAATAGCTAGGGCCATTTAGATTTTCTATTCTGTTGTGTCAGTTTTGGTAAATTTTGTTTTTGAAGGAATTTGTCCATTTCATCTAAGTTATCAAATGTATTGGCATTAACTTGTTTATAATATGCCCTTAGGACAATTTTAATGTTTGTGGAATCTTTAGCAATAACAGATCCTCAATACAGATTATTTGTGTTTTCCTGATATAGTAACTTGTGTTTTCTCTCTCTTTTTTTTTTTCTTGACCAGTATTGCCAGGGGTTTTATTGATTTTATTAATCTTTACAAAGAACCAACTTTTGCTTTTGTTAGTTTTCTTGTTTGTTTTGTATTTTATTTATTTCTGCTCAAATCTTTATTATTTTCTTTCTTCTATGAATTTAGGGCTTAATTTGTTCCTTTTTCTTATGGTAGAAACTTAGATCATTAATTTTAAACCTTTCTTCTTTTCTAATAGAGACACTACATCAGTGAATTTCCCTCTAGCGCTGTCTTAGATGTGTCACACAAGTTTTGATATGTTGTATTTTCATTACTATTTAGTATGAAATATTTTCTCATTTTCCTGTGGCTTCTTCATTGGCTCATTACTTATTTAGAAGTGTACCATTTAATTTCTAAATATTTAAGGCTTTTGTATGTATCTTATATTGGATTCCTAATTAATGCTGTTGTCATTAGAGAACATAATCTGAAAGAATTCAATCTTGTGAAATGTATTGAGATTTACTTTGCGGGCCAGCATACGCTCAGTTCTTCTAACTTTCCAGCTGGGCTTTTTGGAGATACCCCCACCCATGTGCAATTCAGGGGTCAATTAAGAATTTGGGCAGAACTTTTAAGAATATTTTGTGTCTCCCCACTTTGTGGCTCCCTCCTTTCCAAGATTCCCTCTTCACTTCCCAAGTGCTCTTGCAGCCCTGAAATCACTCCTTTGGCTCCTTAAACTTGTAAGGCTGAGGCTTCCTGATTGAGGGGTAGCCTCCCTCTTTTGTGTGTCTTGACCTGGTGGAAGCAGGGGAGGAACTATCAGGTGAAAAGCTATATAAACGTGACTCTCATTAGCACAATTCTTTTCTTGCAAGGGTTAATCCTTCTCCAGTTTCTGCCTCCTTTTAATCATTTTCCAGGGCCTTCCACTGACTTTATGGTTGTTTGTCTGGAGTTTATAAGTCTACCTGGAGGATAGTTAGTCTAAGTAACAAGATATCCTACCATTACCAAAACCAAACACCGGTGGTATTTGTGTGTGTGCAAATTGCGTTTTGCATCTTCAGCCCTTTTGCTATTGACATATTTATGTTTTCTTAATTTATAAACTGTTCCTCCTAAGCTCATTTCCACATCTGTTCTGTTCATAACCTGTTTGAACTGGCTGGTAGAATGGCTCCTATTTCACACTCTTGAAACAGAACACAAAGGATAGCAGAGAGAACATTTACAAATGGATCAAGAACAAACATAAATATGGAAGTAGAAATCACTTCAAGGTGGTATCTACCTTCACACTGTGACCCCACCACTGGCTACACACTATTCCTGTCCCCAGACCAATTTGCTTAGGCTCTTTTTCCTATCATAATGTTCTACACATGATTTTAACGCACAGACTTTCTCACCATGGTGTCCTTAGAAGAAACATCACTGAGCATGGTCAAGAGACCTAGACTGTAATCATGGTCATCACAGTCACACCTATGTCACATCACATCATGGTCAATTTATAAGAATCAGTTTCTCCACAATGAAAGGGTATTGTGCTGTGGATAGAATGAGGTGGGTGAAAATACCAGCTAGCGTGACGAGGGGCACACAAGAAGAGCTCATTGAAAGAGGAACCTGAGTTCTTTCTCGAGTTCTCACCTGTCCAAAAACAGAGAACAGAGGTGAAGGCTCCCAGCTCTGGGTGCTGCAGATTCTATCGTGGGGCAGATATGCATGTGGGTGGAGGTAGCCACCCCACGTGGCTACAGGAGAGAGAAGAGAGGGGGGAAGTTGGGACTGGACTTCTCTAACCATTGGGGTTTACACTTGCTCACTGGAGCAATATCAAAGAATTACTGTTCTAACCCCTTACAAGTCAGATGGTCTATTGGGCAGAATTATTGTGGGAATAGCAAGCAAATACAGGTGCCTTGAACCCAGCTAGTAAGGTGAAGCTTGGATTCAATTTCTGGCCTCTCTTACCCATGATGCCACGCATTTGCACACACATGGATATGCCTGATAGTGTCCCTGGTTTATAAGAGACACTCAGTGAATTCCAATATCTGAGTCTGAATCTGACCTGCTTTGCAAGTATCTTCCACTGAATCCACACAGAACTGAAACTGGGGACTACGGACAATCTCAGTCACAAAGCCACCATGTTCCTCTGCACCCACTGAGCTGAGTGTTGCCCTGGGTAGGGGTGGTAGCTGGGTCCTGGGAAATAAATCCGCTTAGGTGGGAGACCTAGAGCACCAGCTCTTCTCTCTACCTTCCCCAGCTGTCTGACCCATAAGGCACAGGGGACAGTGCAGGATGGTGTTTCCGTCTGCTTGAGCTGTCAGAACACTACACACAGTGGCTTAAACAACAAACTTACTTTCTCACAGTTCTGGAGACTGGAAGTCCAAGATCAAGGTGCCATCAGGGTTGGTTTCTGGTGAGGCTTCTCTTCCTGGCTTAGACAGGGCCACTTTCTCACTGGGTCCTCACGCGGCTTTTGTTCTGCATGTGCACAAAGACAAGAGAGAGTGAGCTCTGGGGTTTCATCCTCTTCTTAGGAAGCTACGCTCCTATCGGATTAAGGCCCCACCTTTATGATCTCATTTAACCTTTATTGCCTCCTATAAGCCCTATCTCCAAATACAGTCATATTGCGGGGAGAGTTTTAACAAACGAATTTTGGGAGGGGGCAAAATTCAATCCATAAAGAGATGGGAAAGTCAGAGCCATGAAATGAAGAGAAGAGGGTCCGAGGGGGCCAGAAAGCAACAGAAAGACCACAGTGAACCATGGGCTCTGTGAACGTGGCTGCCTGACATGGGCCCAGCTCTCCTGGTGCTGGGCCAGTCAGTTCAGAAACCCTACGTATTTGGTTTGTTCCAAGATGCCGGCTATTTATGCTTACTGGAGATCAAACCAGGACTCTCTGTGGACAAGAGGGTGCCCATAAGCCTGTGTTTTCATAGGCAAGGAAAAAAAACTACAGGGAGCTCAGATCATCGTAAGGATCCCCCAAAATACACAAATAGGGGTAATGACCAAGTTCCATAGGGTCTTGACAATAAACTCTGCAGGGCTGAGGACACATCTGAAAGCTCTGGAGGATGTGCACGGGCACAGGACAAATCTCATCTAGCTTCTGAAAATCCAGAATTAAAAATGGAAGGATAACTAAGGGGGTGATTCTCTCTCTCCAGTCAGACTCTCCATAGGGTTCCCTCAGGCAGTGCGTTCCCCTACTGCCACTAAAATATTATTTGATTTACAAACTGTAATTATAGCTAACTTTTTCCAGGACACATCTCTGGTGAACCTAGCTACCCCGGTTTGACATAGATTCCTTTCCTCACGTTCATTCGAGCATTTCTCGTCAGGCCCTGTGCGAGGCACTGTGCTAGGCTCAAGGAAATGGTGGTGAGTAAGACTCAGTGCCTGACCTCCCAGAGATTGGCATTTATTGGAGGAAGAGCTGTGTGTGCCACCAGCCAGCATGCTATGATAAAAATGTCCACGGAGTGCTCTGAGGGCATAGAGAATGGAGCGGTGGCGTCTGTGGTGGCCACAGTGAGGACACATATCCCAGGAGCCTCAGCAGAGGAGGCCACAGGTGAACCTTAATTCCACTCAACCATTCAGGTCACAAATATTTGGTGAACACCTACTATGTGTCAGACCCTGTGTTCAGGTCAGCAGTACCACAGGGATGACAGGCAAGGTTCCCGCTTTCAGGGAGCTTCCAGCCTAGCCACAGAGATAGCGAACAAGATAATTATAGATTGTGAAATGTGCAATAGAAGAAGTAAAGAGGGGAGTGTGATTGTCCTTACCTGAGGGAGGCCTATTTTAAATCCTGTGGGTGGGGAAATGTTCCAGAAGGGGGCATTTGGGCTGACACTTAAAGGATGATAGTTAAGTCTCTTACAGAAAGAGCTGGTGGAAACTCCAGATGGAGGAGTCAGCAAGTGCAAAGGTCCTGGGGCAGGGAAGAGATCAGGTGTGCTGGGCAGGGCAGAGGCAGAGGTGCATGGTAAAGAGCTGTCTTGCTGCATCTGGGAGCAGGGTGGAGGGTTTAAATGGGAGAAGGAAACTCAACTGGGTTTAATGGTTAGAAAGACAGCGTGTGTCCTGTGGACCACCCTCAGCACTTCCTGTCTAGTTTGGGGCAATTCTCACTACCTGACTGATCCTGTCTTTATTTAAAATTTTCACCTTTTCCTCATCATGAATGTTTGCATTTATTTTGATATTTCTCTAATATTGATTAAAATATGATTTATCTTGATTACTGAATTCTTGGCACTGCCTTTTGCGCCTGAGGTCCATACCTCACTCTTTCCATGCTAGTTGTATCACTGGCCCCTGGGCCCCTTACCTTCTTCCTTCAATTTTTGAGATGTGGCTCAAAGGGTAGGGAGTTGGAGATGGCTCAGCTTTTCTTTTCCTGCCAAGAATTTCAACCTCCCTCCCCAGGCCTGGGCACTTTTCTCCGCGCGTTACCACGTGTGCACAGATACAGGGCTCTTCTCCACCATCTGATCTCTCTTGCATGCACAGGAACCAGATGACCACAGTCATCCCCAGAAACCGGCAAGCAAGGACAGCTACAAGACAGAGCAGGAAGCCAGACCCTCGGACACCTGACGGCAGAGGGTCCCTCTGTGGCCCCACGGATCCGGCTGAGACGCCCCTTGTCCCACAGAGGGCACGGCCGTCTTAGGGGGAGGTTTTGCTTTCTACCAGGAAGAGAGAAGGGAACTGACAAAGTCTGGGGAAGGGCAGAGAAGAAGAAGAACTTTAAATAAGGGGCCTTTGGTAAACTCTACTCCCAGCAAGGTAGCATGCTAGACAGACATGGATTTTGATGTCTATACCTGGCTTCCTCTGAAACTGTGGCACATTTCCTGATAAGTAAGATGCCCATGTGAAATACAAACCTCTGTTGGAGAGCCTGGGTGAGGCAGCAGCATCCTGAGAGGGAGCCTGGCTAGGTCAGGGGACTGGGGCTCAGCTCTGTCTAACCTTCTCAGCCACACCATCTCACACCTTCGTGTGTCTGTGATAAAATCCCCGCACAGGCTTCCAAATTCCCTACTGAACACTGGCTCCTTAATGGCTAGGATTTGTCTTAACCTTTTTTTTTTTCTTTTTAATCTTCAGCATGGGATATGTGCATGGCACCTAGCGCACCCTTAATACATTTTGGTTAAATGAAATGTTGAACGATGTGTAGGAAAAAACAAAAATTGGCAATGGGGCTGTGAAGTCCTATACTAAGGCTGAAGGGGCTGAAGGTACCCGGGGGCCCCTTTGAATTGTCCTTAACTCATCAATCCTTGTCTTCGACACTCTACCTCCTCAGCTGGATTTATTCGTACTAATAAACTCTTCATCCCCTCTGAGGCTAAATTGGAAAATTCTTCATTGTTCCTGAAGAACCTTGAATAACGTCTCAGGTGTATTTAATATACTGGAGGGAAGGTTGGATTTAGAAAGAGTATGGATTTCATACACAGCAGACCTGGGCTTGGAAATTGCTTTTACTTTTTTCTAATGGTTTTTTTAAGTATTATGTAACTTTTGAGTGCCAGGGAGATGCATTCACACAAATTCCTCTCCCTCTTGCCACGGCCGATGGTGACCTCTTTGTGGGAAATCCAGCGCACAAATTTTGTGTGAAATCTTGCGCGGACCTCATTTTATGAGTCTTCTCTGCAGGATGTGGCATCATTATACTCTTTGTCCAGAATTCTCTCCTCTCCTGGCTGCCACAGCTGATTAGAGCTCTTGACTCTCTTTCTTCCACTTGAAGTGCTCCTTTGATTTTCTCTCTCAGCCTGCTGTCTCTGTTCCCTCCTCCCGCTCTGTGAACACTGGAATGCCCTGGGACCCTCTCCCTGGCTGACCAGCCTCCCTGTCCTCGCGCACTGGGCTGTCACTGATCTGCCTACCCCTTCCACGCCTTTCCTTCCTGCTCTCCCTTCATCCCGAGGCTCCAGGTTCATATTCATATTCCCAACCTCCTCGGACATCTCCATCTGGGTTCTTATTGTGCCTGAAATTAAATGTGATGGAGAAAAAAAAAATTGCTTTTCCTCTCCACCCCCTAACCTTCTCCCCGACCTGGATTTTTTGTCTCAAGTGATGATTTCACCACCAATTTAGGCATGCTGGAGCAATCTTTGATGCTTCCTGCCTGTTCATCTCTCCCAGATGGGCTATGGCTTGTTTTTGAGAGTATTTCCAATCTGTCTTCCTCCTCTCCATAGACATTAGCTCTGCTCTATTCAAACCCTCACATTTTTTTTCTCTTGCAAAAACTTTGCGAACCCCCCAAAATGGGTCTTCCTCCCCTCAGCTTCCTACTTTTCCAATCTGTCCTCCAAGCCGGACCCATTTCATTGCTGTTTTACCATTTGAAACCTGTTGCTAGGATCGTCGTTCTTGCCTGGCCAAATGAATGGACCCATGGAGCCACGGGACCAGCAGGTGGCTGCGACCATGCTGTCCCCACGCCCCTGCACACCTCACGGTGTGGCCCCCTTACCCTGTCTGGGAAGGTGGGAGGAGGGCAGAGCCCCCGTCCACACTGGTATCGGCATGGCAGGAGCCGACAGGAAAACTTCCTTTCTTATTCTCCTTCCCACTGTAAGCTCCCACTCGAGTGGAAGCAAAAGGCCAGCTCTTAGAACCAGCTTCAGAGCTTGGACTGAAAATTTCAAACACATCTGGAAGTAAAAAAGTATCATAAACCCCAATGAGCCATTACACAGCTTCAACAATTCTTCACTTGTGGCTCATCTTGTTGTTTCTCTACTCCATGCGATCCCCCTCCCCCCACCCTGGGTTGTTTTAAAGCAAACTCAAAATGAAGACATTGGGTTTTAATAGAGTGAAAGCACCAGGGATGAAAGCCCTTTGGTGACTGACAGCCCTGGTGCCCATGTTTGTCCTCAGCACTTCTCTGGGTGGTAGCTCTTGGGGGCAGGGCTCTGCAAGGGACTGTGGGACTTGGCCGTGTCTAATCGTGGCTCACGAACCTCTGCTCTACTCTCATCCTTGGGTGATATCACTCCCTCTTCACTGGAGCTGAGGGCTGGCTGGGGCCACATGCCTGGTGTCTCTGCCTGGGGTTCCCCACCCAAGCCCTACACCTGCGCTCTGCTGGAGGGATCTGGGGCAGCCAGCAAAGCACTACCCACCACTTCCCCAAGTGAGTGTCTCACCAACTGGGGGCTCCTCAGATTTTCCAGCCAAAGTTAGAATCCATCCTTGAGCTTAATGGGAGGCTGAGGGAGAAGGAGTAGCAGCATAACAAAGGGAAGGAACCCGGACTCTGAAGAGTTAAAGTGAAAATACGGTCTCCGGGTTTCTAAGAACTCCTTGGAGGGACCCGACAGTGCCGTCTGGGGCAGGAGCAAGGGTGACCACGCCACAGGTGGCAGAGTGAGGGGATATTGTGCTCAGGCAGCTGGAATACAGGGGTGTCAGGCCAGAAACTGCAGTGGTTCATTTCCCGAGGGCCTCAGCGCGGCCTTTTTTGTAATCAAAAACATTTGCCGGGCTCTGGGCTCAAGATACAAATTTGCATGTTGCTTTACATAAGTCAGCATATGGAGTTCGCTCACCCCTCACACCAAGAAAGGGAAATTAAATTCAATTAGATTAATTAGTACAACTGATTGCAAATTGTTTTCAGACCTAATATTAAGGGTGCTGCAGGCAGGAAATACAGAATAGATGTTTTAATTGGAAGTGGGGGGGAGGCTAGGAGGGAGGCAGCCTGGGGAGCCCAGCCAGGTTCGCCAGGGAAGAGAGAGAAACACGAGCTGGGAGGAGGCTGCCTGTACTTCTCTGGGACATCCTAGCCCCCCACCCCAAACCCCACTCCACCCCACCTTGTCTCTACAATTGCTCCAGACTGGGCAGAGGCTGACTTCCCGAGGGAGGATTAAGCTTAGGCTCAGGCCACCCACTGGCATGATCGCTGGCAAGGCTCAAAACCCAATGCTGCATTTGTCATGTTTTAAGAGTCCACCAAATTGAATACACGTTTTAGGTCCTGAGAACCTGCCCCTGTTACTCTTCTACCATTCCCCCCCTCCTCTTGGCCGGTTTGATTCTCTCCCTTCCTGCTTTGTTTCTTGGAATTCAGGGTGGGAGAAGAGGGCTCAAGGGAAGAAAGGTCACGGGGGTGGGTGCTGGGGGCAATCGCACCTTCGCCAGCCCCCCAGATCTGCAGTAAGCCTGGCTCCATCAGAGCTCAACCAGTCCTCACTCCCAGCCGGGCACACAGCATCAGCCACTAGCTGATCCCCCGGGGTCAGGAGTTAACCCGCCCACTCTTACCGGGCATCTGCCTGCGCTCAGAGCAGATCCTTTGCCTGGGACTGGTCTGCTGGGGCCTGCCCCTCCCCAGTCTGCTGCAGTTGCTCAGTTTATGAGAAGGAGGAGCAGCTGTGCTGAGAGAACCCCCATCAAGAGTCCCGGCTCGACCTGGCTGGGGGCCCCCCCCCGACATCCCGCAAACCATTTCCTTGCCTCCTGCACTACCAGCTCCACCTGGCTTTCTCCTGCCCCCTGGGGCAGACGACAGACACAGACCCTGAGGCTTTCTCCTGCCCGCCCCCCCCCCGGGGCAGACCACAGGAACCGTGAGGCTGCTATGCCTGGCCTCATCCCCACCTGCTCCTGGCTCTCTCCCCTCCCCCAGTGGCTTATGTAACTGAAGTCCCCGCATGCCTAGGACTAAGTCGGTCTGTTTTAAAAAAAAGGGACTCACGGTGATTAACATAACATAATAAAATAAAATTTAAAAAAATAAAAATAAATAAAAAGGGACTCACCCACTTCCTTTATTTTTGCTTTCCATTCCAGGCCCCTTTGATGGGATAGCAGAAGGCCAGGGTATTCCCCACAGAGCTAGAGGGCCTGGCCCCCCAAACCTCTGCCCTCCTTCCTCCCCACATACTTCCTCCGTAAAACACTGAGGATGGGCTTTCTGCACCATGAGACACAGTGGGTGGCCCAGGGATTCCTGGGTGGGTCATCAGTGTCTTGGAGAATCTTGCACTTGATCAGGTGGGAAGGATTCCTTCATTTCTGTATTCCTTCATTCAATCACATATCATCTCTTGTGTGCTAGGCCTTGGGAGATGATTCAGAGGTGGACCCATACAGCCTACCGAAGAGCCTAAGACAAGTCCAGAAATAACCAGGTGACACAGAACAGGAGAAGCCTACAGAGAGACACAAGCAGGTTCTAGGTTATTTAGAGGTAGGGAGAGCACATCTGAGTTGGCAATCAAGAAAGACTTCCAAACGGGGACCATGCCAGCTGGCCTTCCGGGCGGGGTAGGATGGCAGCAAGTGGGGACCGAGAGAAGGGCCCGCTGGGGAGGGACCAGCGGCAGGCCCGGGAAGAAGTGGCGGGAGTCTCACCAGGCCCTCCACCCTGGAACAGCAACATTCAGCTTGGCTTTAGAGTCAGGGTAAAGAAGAAGCTGACCCATTTGGAGAGCTTTGCGGGCCAAAGACAGCCTGAGGGTACGTGAGAAGAAGGAGAGGCACAGGAAGGAGTGGGGGAAGGGCAGGAGCAGGGGTGCGGGGAGGGGGGTGCGTGGGAGGTGTTCAAGGCCTATTGTTCCTTTTCGGAAATTCCCAGCCTTTCCTGCTCCTCCCAGCTCACGGCCAAGAGAGAACTTAGTGGGCTCCCACTCACTGCCCTCAAAGCCAGGCTCCACTCAGATGCGGAAGCTTCCCCGCATGGCTCAGGCTTGATCCCCCTTCCCCCCCCCCCCCCCCGAGTCCCTGCTGGCAGCCAGAGTCCCTCATTCGGGCCTCACACTTTGTGAAAACGCCACCTTGGGCATCGGGGCATGACAAGCACGCTCCTGACATTGCTAAATGGCCGTCTACTTCCCATAAACCCCATGCTGGTGGGTGCAGCGAGGTACTAATGGCTCTTCCCAGCTCCCTCAAACCCCAGTCAGGATTACAAAGGCGCATGAATCAGAGATGGCAGCCTGTAACAAAAGCTTTACCTCCAGCTGTTTTGTTCATTTTCTAAACAACAACAGAACATTCCCTCCTTCACTCCTCCCGCTTGTTTCTTTGTGTTTGGGATCCTTTATCAGCCAAATGCATTCATCTAAACCTCCAGGCTAATGCAACTTGAGGGAGGGAGGCCAGAAATGCCCCACATCACAGGAAGCTCCGTGTCCCCCGTGGTTACGCACTTCTGCTCTCCTTGCTGGGGGTAACCGCCCACCTGGAAGGGGATCCCAGGTTCTTCCCTGCCCAGCTGGGCATAGTCCATCTCCCCTGCTGGCTATGCCCCCGACCCGACCCTCTTCCAGGGCTACACCTGGTCAGGAGCCCTGGCCCTATACCCTGGGCTTCTGCCTGGTGTCAAAGACTTGGCCCCCATCGTTTATACCTCTGTTCAAGTACCTGGCAACCTGTCTTGGTCCCTGCCTGGTGCCATGGTTATTCTAGGGGCCTAAACTACTCTTTTTTTTTTTTTTTTTATTGAGGTGAAATTCACATCATATAAAATTCATCATTTTCAAGTGAGCAATTCAGCAGTATTTAGTACATCCATAATGTTGTATAACCACTACTATCTTGTTCCAAAACATTTTCATCACTCCAAAAGGAAACTCCATACCCATTAAGCAGTTACTTTTCATTTTCTTCTCCCCCCATTGCCTGGCAACCACCAATCTGCTGCCTCTATGGATTTACCTATTCTGGATATTTCATATAAATGGAATCACACAATATAAGAACTTTTGCGTCTGGCTTTTTTTCACTTAGCATCATGTTTTCGAGCTTCATCCTCATTGTAGCAGGTACTGGTGCTATATTTCTTCTTATGTGGAATAACATCTTATTGTACACAAGTAATGCAATTTGTGTGTCCATTCATCCACTGCCGAACATTCCTATCATTCCCATTCTGGGCTGTGGTGAATAGGGCTGCCATGAATACGCGTGTGCGTGTATTTGTTTGAGTAGCTCTTTGCATCTCTTTGGGGTATATATCCAGGAGCAGAATGCCTGGGTCCTGTGATAAACTCTATGCTTAAATTTTGAGGAACCACCAAACTGTTTTCTGCAGCAGCTGAGTGTTTACATTCTCACCAGCAAGGTACAAGGGTTCCAGTTTCTCCACATCCTTGTCCAAACTTGTTTTCTGTTTTTTTGATGATAGCCATCCCAGTGGGTGTGAAGGGCTATCTCCTCGTGCTTTTGATTTGTAGTTTCCAATGACTAGTGATGTGGAACATCTTTTCATGTGCTCGTTAGCCATCTGTAGACCTTCTTTGGAGAAATGTTGATGTAATTCCTTCCTCTATTTTAAAATTGGATTGTTTGCCCCTTTGTTGTTGAGTTATAAGAGTTCTTTCTTTTAATTTTATTTTTATTTATTTATTTATTTATTTTAAAGATTTTTTATTTGAGAGAGAGAGAATGAGAGAGAGAGAGCACGAGACGGAAGAGGATCAGAGGGAGAAGCAGACTCCCTGCTGAGCAGGGAGCCCGATGTGGGACTCGATCCCGGGACTCCAGGATCATGACCTGAGCCGAAGGCAGTCGCTTAACCAACTAAGCCACCCAGGCGCCCGAGTTGTAAGAGTTCTTTATATATTCTGGATACCAGGCTCTTACTAGATATGTGATTTGCAAATATTTTCTCCCATTCTCTAGGGTGTCTTTTCACCTTCTTTTTTTTCTTTTTTTAAAGATTTCATTTATTCATGAGAGACAGAGAGAGACAGAGAGAGAGAGAGAGAGAGAGAGGCAGAGGGAGAAGCAGGCTCCCAAGGAGCAGGGAGCCCGATGCAGGACTCGACCCCAGGACCCTGGGATCATGACCTGAGCCAAAGGCAGACGCCTAACCGACTGAGCCACCCAGGGGCCCTCCTTTCACCTTCTTGACGGTACCCTTTGATGCACAAAAGCTTTGAATTTTGATGTAGTCCAATTTATCTATGTTCTTGTGTTACCTGTGCTTTTGGTGTCCTATCCAAGAAATCATTACCAAAACTGAGGCCATGAATATTTACCCTGTTTTCTTCTAGGAGTTTCATGGTTTCAGCCCTTATATTTATGTCATTGGTTCATGTTGAGTTCATTTTCGTATATGAGGTGAGGCAGAGATTCCGAACTCACTCTTCGCTCCTGCGCTCAAGCCCACCTCAGCTTGGGGTCCGACCTGGGTCCCGTGGTCTGCTCGCAGTGGTCCCTGACGGCTGCACAGCCTGGTGGCACTTGCCCTAGATTATCTGTCTGTCTGGGACACCCTTCCTTCTATTCAGCCTCCGTGATGTGGGTTGCTTGTTTGCGCTGCTCCCTCTTGCCCTGGATTGGATGCCATTAGACAGGATTTCCTCTCGGCCGACCAGGGAGGTCTGTTCCTCGAGCTCCAGTCTCATTCCTGTCACAGGTCTAACCCAGGTCCCCTCTCTCCCCTGAGATGGAGCTCTCTTGTTATTGCCAACAGGCCACTCCAGAAATATCTTATGACAAAATCAATTTTCACCAGTAAAGTGCAATTGCTAAGGGTATGGACTCTGGAACTGGTCGACCAAATCCCAGTTCTGCCATTCACTACAAGGGCAACTACAGAGAGCTCTGGAACCTTTCTGTGCCTCAGCTCCCCCATCTGTGTCCGGGAATAATAATTAAAACCACCTCACAGGGTTGATATGGCATTTCAGTGAGTTAATATATAAAAAGGGTTAGGAAGGGTGCCCGGCACAAGCTGAAACCTCCACGAGTGTTAGCTCTTCTCAAGAATGTCTCAAAATACCCCTGGTCCCTGGGAAGGGTATGACAACTGACCCGATCAACATTTTTGCATGGATGAGTTCATTGTTGTCCTAGGTCCGAGGTCAGGAGGTTACCTCCCAGCCCCGGGAGAACAACGAACCTACTCCTGTCAGTGGCCACACGGAGTCACATGAGGAAGCAAAGGAGGAGGAAGTGCAGGGCCCCAAACCAATTTTGCTGGTTGCGAAATTCTGTGGGTGCCTCCAGCTTAGATAAATCTACAACAAATTCAGATGCATGATACCTGTGATCTAATAAAAGCAGCAGAAAGCAGGAACTGATTTTGCTGAGTTGTCCTGGGTTTTTCTATTTTTTCCCCCTGATCTGCCTGCTATTGAGCTCTGGTAGGGAATCTTGTTATCCCTGATGTAATCCAGGGGCAGGTGTGTATCCTGGAGCCAGAATCCCAAAGGTCCCTCAGAGTCACCTGTAAAGGAGCCGGGGAGGAGAATCCTTCCTTTGCTTATCACCAGCCTCTTGGCTGTGTCCTTTACATGGAGTTGCAGACGATTCATCCCCAGGAGGGAGGCTGGCCACCCGGATTTATTGTCCGTCTGAACAGGCTCTGTGCGGCATGACCAAAATAAAAGGGGGAAAAATAGAGCTGGCTCAGCAAAATCTGCTGAATCAGAATTAACAAGAAAATCTTGTAACTAATGATCAGAAATTAAAATGTACTCAGGAGCTTTACTTTTAACTGAATAGCAGGGTGGCAGGGTGATACTGTGCAGGATAATGGAATGGCTCATATTTTGCTGGTGGCTAAGGGCAGACTGTGCGTGGCTTATCTAGATGGGAGGCTGGTTCCCCAACCACCCGGGGTACCACTTCCAGACCAGAACTTCCTCTGCCTCCGGCCGGCCAGCCTCCCCACCAGCCCCCATGCCAGCCTCACAGCACAGGTGAGACACCCTCATCCGACATCTCTCCATTTTACAGACACGAACACTGAGGTGCAGAGAGGTTCTGCCAGCAAGTGGTGGGGCCTGATGAAGGATTCAGGTCTTCGAACAGTGGGAATTCCTGTACAGAGGCATTTTTGTCAAGAGTTAAATAATCTCCTGTAGTTTAACTTTTCCAGAAACCTAGATTTTCATGTACTGCACCCTTGAAAGGCTGTGTACCCCAGCATGCTGGCAAATCCTAGAGTCTGATGTGCAAATGTATGGTTATTTTCTGTACCTTAAACGTTAACAATGGCTTTCAGTAGAACAAAAGTCAAATATTTTCTTGCTTGCCTAACTCTAAAAGCACTTAATTTTTACAAAGTAATTCCAATCTGGGGCTGCATCGAACCATGAACGTTTTCCGCTTCTGAGCAAATGCCTCAGACAGCCGTGGGGGACAAAAAGAAAGGGTGTCGAGTGAAACGGGCCTGCAGCCTTTCCATGCCACCTCGCCTTTCACACCACTCTCCTGGCCACCCCATTATCACTATCACGATTAGCCACACTTCACCTACCGGGATAATGGACACCCGCAAGGGAGGAGCCTGCGGTCGACATGCTGAGGGGGAGACACAGAGTGATTTGATTTGAGTTTTATTTGCAGATGTCTCCCTGGGAAGAGAGAGGGGAGGCTGCTTTTCTCAGAGGGAGGAGCTGATGCTTTAATTACAGGGAAACGGCAGGAGCCCATGGCAAGGGGGAAAGAAACCAGTCAGGAGATTGGGCCGTCAGGCTTCCTTTGAGCACTTACTAGCCTTGAGAGAACAATTCTCTGTGCCTCATTGCTCACATCTCAAAAATGGGGATAACCATGCCTTGCAGGGTTGTTGAAAAATCCCTAGTAATATATGTAAATATATACACAGGTATACATGTATACACACATACATGTATGCAGGGCTTGTCTTAGAGGAGGGTTCAGTAACATACATGATTATCAGTAGGAACAGTAATTACAGTTGTACCTGTACTGTGATAGCAGGAGGCATTCGGCAAGTATTTTCTAGATTTGACTTTGCTCTCATCTCTGAATATACAAAAAGCCTGGCCGAGGTCCTGTTTCAGTGTGACGACCCCTGCAATGCCAACCGGAAGCCGTGTCTTCCTCCTTAGCGTTCTCTGTCTGCATCTCTCATTAGACTGAATATTGAAACACCCAATAGCATCCTTTCTATTTATGGGACCAGTGGCATGGGCAGATCCGGACGGGCCAGACCGAGTGGGGCAAGATGCCAGGATGTGGGTGTGTGGGTAGTTGGGGGGTAGTGGGGGGAGGGGGAGGGAGGACGTGAGTCTTGGTGAGGACAAGTGAGTCCACAAAGCCAACCTGAGACCAGGGGCCGGGGTCAGGACAGAAAAGAGTCAGGGTAGGAGGACCATAGTTGAGGTGGTGATGCAAAGTTTAGGGTCGGGCATTTAGGCTCTGTCCAGCCAGGGCAGCGGATTGGCAGAGGTTCAAGTGGGCAGGTATGTGGGGTAGGGACATGTGGCGTAGGTCATCAGAACTCCAAACTCAGGCATTAGTCATGACAGGCAAGAGTACACAGATCCCTGTCAACTAGGGGGACACCAGAATCACTTAGCGGATTTTCTCAAATCCCGGTTCCCAGACCCCAGCCACTGAGATTCGGATAGAGTAAGTCAGATGCACTGCTGGAAGAGATTATGGACTCCCCCGCTCTGCGAGCTCATGTGCAGGTGATGACTAAGGAAGTGACCTTGAAACTTAAGACTTAGTGAAGTTTTAACAAGAGGCAGGAGGTCTGCAAGGAGCTCAGAAAGTAGAGTGTGAGGAGCTCCCAAACACTTTGTGAAGAAAGATTTTTTTAAAAAGGGGCAAACGCCACCTTGAGGATCAAGAGACCAAGGTCAAATGACATAAAAAGAAAAAGGAAAAGCAGTCATTTTCTTCAGAAAGCTCCAGGCAGAATTGTTTCCACCAGGACCTCGGGATGTCTCTTGAGAATGTCCTGCACAGGATACTCCCCCCAGACTGACCCATGAAGACTGGCAAATGCCTGTGTGAGAGAGCACAGTTAGCGTCAGTCGTATTTGAATCATACAACCTGCTGATTAGATCAATTCCTCGCAAATTTCCTCTACACCATAATAAGAGTCTCAAGCTCTAAGCTAAGGTCCACCCCCTGAGACAGTGGGGACAGGGGTAGGACTACTGTGAGGACACAAGGATTACGGGGAGTTGGTTTATCGCACATACTTCTTTCTTTCCCTTCATAAAAATATGCTTACTGAAATGTGGTAGCCTCAGCTCTCTTCCCCTGACTTACATCCAGAAATCCAAGCCTGACGTTAGACTGTTCTTTAGAGAAACCAGAGGAACCAAGAGGAAACACACCTACTGTTACCGACCATGGGAATCCCCCCACAATGAAAAGACCAGATCACTTTTGATCACCCTGTGGTTCAGCTCACTAGGTGGCATGTCCTGTCCATGCACACAGGATGTCAGGCTGTTTTAGTGTCTCATTCTTAAATATACCCTTACATCCACAGTGGGGAGGAAATTTGAGGAAACCCTCCAAACTACAAGACAGAGAACAAAGCAAACAAATCTGAAGAAAACTAGGGAATTCCATGAGGGAGTACAAGGGAGAAAGAAACCATCTAATAACCAAAGAAATAGTATTAGAAAAATCTCCAGAAGTGTAGGATATAGGAATCTCCAAATTGATATTTGGAAGTATCAGAAGACCGGGTATAAGGAGATGGTCCAAAATCTTCCAGGGAGGGGGGAAAAAAGGCAAGAAACTAAAGGAAATGACTGCACCGATATCAGTGGAAACTCAGGAGAGCAGCGGAAGCTAGAAGGCAAGGAAACAAGTTTCGGCAGAGATTTACCTTGTGTCTCCTGCACTTCTGAATGTCTCGTGAGGGAGGCACTGACTTCTCCTTGTTTTGGGCTATCTTTTGAAGCATGTTTGTGGAGTGAACAGCTTTGGAAGATGGCAATAGCGTTTCCCTCCAGAGCCAAAGGCAGACATGCCCATTAAAAAAGATTTAGGTTCCCTAAGATCAGGGTTCCTCTGCTGTAATCCAACCCCCCACCCTTGTGTGGACAGGTGTCACTTGGCCCTATTTCTGTCCCCTGTGAGAACTGGGGTTAGGGGAACCAGGGCAAAAACTGCTGATATTCTGGCTTCTCCCGTCACTGTGAGTAATAAACTATCCTTTAGCTCTGACCCAGGGGTCTTGTGCCTCCTGTCAGCCTCCCTGAAACTGTGGCAGGCCGGCTTGTCAGCTCGGAAGTAGGGCAAAGCCTCAGACAGTTCTTAACAGCAGTGCCTTCAGAATGCTGAAGAAAAATGACTTTCACCTGACAATTTTATACACAACCAAAGTATGGAATACATGTGAAGTAGAATAAAGACATTCTTACAATTCAAGAATTTTACCTTTACCAATTCACGTTCGGAAAGTTAACCTCCCATTCTCAGGAATGTACTCTAGGAGGTTGTCTAGGGAGAGAAAAGAAAAAAAGAAAGGAAGGAAGAAAGGAAGGAAGGAAGGAAGGAAGGAAGGAAGGAAGGAAGGAAGGAAGGAAGGAAGGAAGGAAGGAAGGAAGGAAGGAAGGAAGGAAGGAAGGAAGGAAATCAAGAAATAAGATCTATGATCCCGGAAAGAGGGGAACCAAAATTAGAGATTAGAGAAGAGAATCCTCAGGATGTCATGCAACCTGTAGAGAGCGCAACCAGAAACATTGGGACCCTTGAACAGAGAGCCTCTTGAGTGATAATTCTTAAGGAAAGAAGAAGGAAATAAAAGGGAATGAGGATTTGCTTGAAATCATAGCAAGTATTATTATATTGGAAGATTTGGAGAAAAGTGTGAGAGGTTCACAGAAAACCAGGGAAATAAAAAAGATGAAGCAATTATTAATTCTAGGAAAAACAAAAGATTGTATAAGAAAGGAGCTTGGTCGTAACTTACCATTTGGCTCAGTGTATAAGTGCTGATTATTGATTTTACCAAAATTTATTTTATAAATATGTCACTGGGATAAAAGGAGAGAAAAGTGAGCAGTGGTGTGGAAAAACGAAGTCCTTATCTCCCATGGCACAAAGTCAATAGATAATGTCTATAATTGATATTTCAAGAAACAGCTGTATAATATTCAATTATAGAGGTAAATGCCAGGGGAAAACCCTACAAGTGTGAAAGATGGATGCCTCTGGGGAAAGGGAGTGCATGTGGGATAGGAGATCTCTGTATGTAAACATTACTTCAAACTGGTATTCCTCTGATAAAAAAATAATTAAATGTAAAAAAAAAATTAAATGTTTTAGCAAGACAAAGATAGCT
Organism: Zalophus californianus; assembly: GCF_009762305.2. Taxonomy (NCBI): domain Eukaryota; kingdom Metazoa; phylum Chordata; class Mammalia; order Carnivora; family Otariidae; genus Zalophus; species Zalophus californianus. The sequence continues at coordinate 25,581,175 of NC_045602.1, forward strand.
GGTATAGCCCTGGGCGACTTCTCTTTTCTCTTGCAATCTGGCGGGCTCAGCCATTATCAGTTCAAAACCTCAGCTCTTCTCATCATGAACAGAAAAGATAACTTACACAGTGTGTGACATTTTGAACTTCTAACACTATATAGAACACTGTTCTGTTTTTCTTGACTAGATTTTCCAAAAGGTAAACTTTCTTGGGAAAAAAGGGAACCAGCACAGGGGCCTGGGATCTGGAACCGAAAGAAGTGGGTCTCAGCCCTGCTGGGCCCGCTGTCGGCGCTTAACTGGGCGTCCTCGGACCGGCTACAGCACTGCTCGGAAACGCGGAGTCCGGCTCTGCAGGCGAGGACAGAAAGCAACACCTTCCTTGCAGGGCCGTCCCTGGCAGCGCGGGGACATTTTATTCCACTGCAGCCTCAGAAGACCTGGCTACCTGCACGAAGTAGGCACCTGCTAAGTACTGGTTTGAGCGCAATTTCTAAAGACATTTCAAAATGAAAGTGGCTGTGATGATTTGGGTACAGGTTTGCCAAGAAGGTGGAGTTGGACTGGAAACACTCTTTCCAAGTTCTGTTCATGCTCAGGAGTCTGGACTTTTCTTCCATTCTACTATAGAAATACAGAATTCAAGGCCATGCAGTTGGGCTGTTGCAGTGAGAAAGAACAGCTAGAGAAGAGGCACAGGTAATCAAACTCCTTTTCCAAGGAATGACTTTGTATTATAACGGAGAATTCCCGACTGGCCGCACGGGATCGCCAGCAGGTGCAGGGACCTGATCTTCAAGAAGTGTTCCCGCTAGGGAGCTTCTGGTTCTGGAGGGCGGACTATGTCTTGTGGTTGGAATGTGTGTGCCAGTGCCCTCCTTGCCTTCTTAAAAGTTCCCCTCCCACGGCCCCACTTCACAGATAGGCTGTTACCCCGAAACCCACTTGGTCAGGATGTCCCAAAGCCACCTGTCGAAGGGGAGGGCGGTCAGCGGTCATCCCTCCGGACTCTGGGCCTACTACCCTGCCATTCTCAGATGGGCCAGTCCTGCTCAGGGGGGCCGTATAACCCCGAAGGCAGCCGGGAATTCCCTCAAGGCAGCTTCTGAAAGCTCTAGATTCCTAAGTTTGTAGCATCAATTCCCCAGGGCAGCAGGACAGAAGGGCCAACTTTCCATCAGCAGAGACTAGATTTGAGAGTTTTTAATTTGCTTCATGATCCAACAGAGAGAATTCTTGGTGCTTAGAATGAACAATGGCCTCTTTGTGCCATCCAAGTTGCCAAAGGCCTGTTCTGGAAAGAAAGATGCATCCGATCCCCGCTAGCTACTAGACACGGGGAGCAAACAAAGGAGTGGCTTCATCCCGAAAATCTGGTTCAGGCCACTCAGGGTGGTTCAGAAGGTTCAGCAAGCCTGCTCTGAGAGCCAGATCCTGCCAGATGCAGTGCAGGCCCCATCCTTCAAGGGTCTTACAAAGAAATGGCAGTGGGAGGGCAGAAACATCAACGGGAGTGCAGCTCATGTGGGAAGGCTGCATCAGCTTTGCAGAGGGCGCCGTGGGAACGCGGGAGCATAGGCGGACCCGAGGTTTTCCGTGAGGGCACAAGCGTACCATGGGGACACAAGGGACAGCTAGCCTCCCCACGCCCCTCGTGCTGGGGAGCCTGGAAGGGATTTCCTAGGGGCTGACTCTGTCTTCCTTTAGTTCCACGTTCTCCTCCAACTTCCAAATTGTCAAAAGTTCATAAAGATGATGAGTCCATTTTTTTAAAAAGAGTGTATTTATTTGAGAGAGAGAGTGTGTGTGAGAAAGAGATCATGAGCAGGGGGCAGAGGGAGAGGGAGAAGCAGACTCCCCGCCGAGCAGGGAGCCCGATGTGGGGCTTGATCCCGGGACCCTGGGATCATGACCTGAGCTGAAGGCAGACGCTTAACCGACGGAGCCACCCAGGCGCCCAATAATGAGTCCATTTTATTACAGCCAAGGTTGAAGCAGGTACTGAAAGACAGTGTGGGGAAGCCAAAGTGGGCTCCTGGGGCCGGGACTGCACCCTCTCTTCCTCTGGTCCTCTTGGGCCATCCCAGCCCCTACGAAGCTTTCTCATTCCCTCCTTGGTGCCTCTTGCACCCCGGTGGCCTCTGTTACAACTGGGAGCATATCGTCCCCCTGTCCCAGCTCTCCTGAAAATGAAACCTGTTTCTCTCCTCCGTTTGCTGTTCTTGAAGGCAAGGCCTGGTGGCCAGCTCCGGGCATAGTGCCGGCCATATAACAGGTGCCTAGTAAGTACTTATTGCTTGGTGATCTCCATATACATTTGGGGGGCTGACCTGCCATGTACTTTGCAAGGCAGCATGGCCACTGAGAAGAGGCAGGCGCTCTGCCACTTATAAAAGTTGGGCAACCTTGACCCATTATTTAACTTCTCTGAGACTTACGTTCCTCATCTGTGAAATCATGAGGATAATACCTATCTCAGCGGACTGCTGTTAGCATCCAGGGACTGCAGAGCACATAGGCATACAGTTGGCCATAATAACAGCTCACTAAATGCTAATTCCTTTCTCCCTTCTTTACCTAACAAATAGTTGGTGGGTGAATGAATCTGAGGTCAGTGTGGCTCACCAGTTGTTCAACGTGCAGAACTACTAAATTTAAAGCTCCCCCCACTATCTTCTTTCTGGCAGGAACACAAGTATTTGTGATTTTATCCTTAATGTGAGGAGCAGCAGAGCCTAGTTGTTAGGAGCCCAGAACTCTGGGGCGGACTCCTTAGACCCAAATCTCACGTCTACTACCAGTTGTATGACTTTGGGTAAATGACTTAACCTTCTCGGCCCCCAAGGTACTCATTCCTAAGACAGAGAGGTCATAGTAGTACTGTTATCACGTAGCTATTACTTTCACGAGGATTGACTCAGTTAAAATCTTTAAAGCTCTTAGAACAATGCCGAGGCCAGAGTTAAGTGCTGTGTAAGTGGTTTGCTATGCCACTGTTCTTCTTTTGTGTGTCTAAAATGTTTTTTATAATTAACTAATTAAGCCTTGTTATCAGATACTCAAATAGAACAGTTAAATATGGGACTCTGAGGGCATTTGTTCAGCAGGCAGAACGGGATTCCCTTGGCATGGAGGCCATTCTCCCCCCCTTGCTCCCCTCACTTTCTGCTCTCCTCCCATGGCCGCCACCACAGTCGCTCAGAATCACGGTCTACCTTCCACTCTGACGGTGACATGGTTTAGGCCTCATAATCTGTCTCGGACTATTTCTGGAGTCTCTAATAGACCCTTCTTCACAGAATCTCACCTCCAAAGCTCCTTACTTCCTGCTACTTAATCCATCTTCCTCCTCGTCCACTCTGGTCAATATTACTCTCTTGCTCTACCACCTTCAGTGGCTCACAGCTACCTGCCCAATCAAGTTCAGAATCTTCTGCCTGGCATTTGAGTCCCCCTCTCTGACCCACACTCTCTTCTGTGTCTTCTACACCACGGGCTGGTTGACCTTCTCCATACTCCCTGAAAAAGGCCCGTCTTGTCTTGCTTCTCTGTGTCTTTCCTCAGCTGTTTTTATCACCGAGCATGCATCCCCCTCTCCATCATTTTTGAAATCTCACGTATGCTTCAAGTTCATCTCACATGGGGTCTTCTCATCCTTTGAACCTCAGAGTTCTTTCTTTGAACTTCTTTTCTGACACAACATTCTGTCTGCACTGCTTTGGGTCCTTAACATCCCACCTCCTTGTTCAAGACTGAGGGTCCTATGAAACCATTAGTAGCTCTAGAACACCTGCACCCCCAGTTAGTGAGAGATCAGTCCCCACTCCCTGAGCAGGGGACCCCACCCAAAGGCAGGTGGAAGCCCAGGGCATGGGGTGCTGGATGCAGTATTCTGACAGCTTCTGGGAGAACCTCCCAAACTGAAAATCGTGCAGATGCCAGGCTGGCGAACGAAGAGAGGCAGAATTCAGGTCATTATGAGAGCCGAGGGTAGGAAGCAGGGCTGAGCTATTTTCCAGGTGTTGGGGTGTGATGTGACCATCTCTGAGAACGAGGGGGAGCCTCTGGGGGCGTGGGCCAGGCCGGACATGCTCGGTCAGCCTCTGTGATTCGCATGCTTGTCTTCTGTTCTCCTGAATCAGGACACTGTTGGCAGCACAGCTTCCCCACGGGGCTCAGCGCGGACTGTGGCACACATGGGCTGGCACACAGGGGACAGAGTGGAGCAGTGGGTACAGGCGGGAACGAACACAGAGGCCGACGAAACACCTGGTGAGGGGAACAGCAAAGAGCTGCAGGGAGCAAAGGGCCAAGACTGGCGAGAGGGACCGCATTTCCCACACTGCTCTCTGCTTCCTTCCCCTCCTGGGCTCATCACCAATTCCAAACCCAAGAGCCGTGCTGCCAGGGGTCGGGTCCTCCGTGACCCTGGGCAATCCCACAGGCAAGTCTCAGGTCCAGCCTGCCCTCAATGTGACCTCTGAGGATTGAGCTCAGCCTTCAACACTCTGCTCTCTGCTCTGCACATGGATGTTCAAACCTCACAATAAAACTATAATGACAACAAAAATTTATATGCTATGTTCCTGGCTCTGTGCTGAGAACTCCACATTTCACTTCATCTCACACTAAAATGATGAGATAGGTAGGACTATTGCCCAATTGACAGAAGAGGAAATTGAGCTCAGAGAAGTTAAGTAATTTGTCCCTAGTCACACAGCCAGGAACTGGAGGAGCGAGGATCTGAACCTACTTTATCTGACCCCAGTCCGTGGGGCTAACTGCGGTACTTTAGAGAAGCATGTTGATCAAAGGAAAGGGGGAGATCAGGCTCAAGGGGAGGCTTTTTCTTCTACGTCAGGGTAGGAGAAATTAGGGTACTATGCAGTGAATGCGGAAGGGTTGGCTGAAGGGGCGGCATTACCTGCAGGAGCAAGAGGGCTGGCGGGGGCCCAAGGCACAGGTGAGGGGTTGGCTTCAAAGGAGGCTACCGGCCGGAAGGCAGCAGCTCATTCCACACGGCTCAAATGCCTGCATTCACAGAGGAGAAAAGTTATTTTCAGTAAAGGGCAGGAGAGGACCTGGGTGTGGGTGGAGTGAAGGGGTTCAGTCTCTCCATGTGGGGACAGGCCCAGGGCATCTCCTCAAGTTGAAGGACAGGCCTGCCAGAAAGAATAAAAGGCCCAGCTGAGCCGGCTGCCTCCCTTGATCTTACACCCCCGCCTGTGATGAATGAGAACACTCTTGGAGCCGAGCTTGCTCTGTCTGTCTTCTGCTTAGCCTCTGGCTGTCAGCTCACCTTGTCACACCCAAGCACCCTGCAGAGAAGGATGGCGGCGGGGACTCCTTTTCTTTCCTCTGGTTCTGGGGATGCTGTCTCCCAGTGGGTGTGGGGAGGTACCGGGCACACAGTGCACCCCCGCAGCCCGCCAGCTTGCCCTGCCGTCACCGAAGGCCCCTCACCCTGGCGCCGTGGCTGGCCCAGGGCGGGAAGTGCCCTCGGAAGCTGGAGCCTCTCTCAAGGCCAAGCAATGAGCCTTCTGCAGGGGTGCCGAGCGCTCCTGGCTGGACGCTGAGTTATTGCAGCCTGTTATCTTCAGCAGCAGGTGAAGGCATCCTGGGCTGCTCCTTCCTGCCGAGGGAAGCCAGATAATATTTCCTGGCGCAAATGAATAAGGTAACCAGCCCTGTCGCAGCACGGAGGATGCGTCTCTCACCCAAGGTTTTGGTTGTGGGTTTTTTTTCCCCCCTCCTTTCTTTCTTCATTATGTTTGTAATTTTGTTTTATTATTTCCCACTGGAAGGCCGTGAAATGAAAATGATGCAATCTACTGCTGTGAAATAATGTTGTGCTCCAGTCCTTTTCCAATAAGCCCTGAGGTGTGCGCTGTGACGGCTTCATTAAATTAGTCGACTCCATGGCAAATGGAAAAGCGCTTGGAGCTTCGGATGGTGCTAATCCGAGTCGGGCTGCCCGACACCTCACACCACCAGGGAGCCTGGGAGGTTTGGCTCTGCGTGTTGGAGAGAAGAGGCTCCCGCCCACCACCTGCCCGGCCCCAGAGGCCTCCGTGTCCCCGCAGCTGCTAGATATTTCCTGGAACCCTTAAACCTTCCCTGTCTCCTCTGGGTGCCCAATGCTGCCCAGGTGTGGTCACATGCTAAGGGAACGAACAGGTTAGGGCACTGGCTCTCGGGGTGGGGGAGGGCATGGTGGGCAGCAGCTCAGCGTGTGGAGCGGGGGGGGGGGGGGGAAGGGAGGGGCCTTAAATCTGTACAGTAAACCACACGGACCAGAGGTAAAAGGCGAGCCTGTCCGTGAAGGCCAGCCACGACTCACGCAGCAAAATGCCCGGGATTCTTGCAGATGAAATGCAAGCGCTGCCCGTCTACTCTTCTGTCACCATCCCTCAGAGTTTATGAGAACAGATTCTCTCTTGCTGGGCTCTATGGCAGTATTAAAGATTTCCATTACTGATAGTTCTTTCCAGTTAGTACTTTCAGTATTAAATTCTGTCATTAGGAAGTAAAATATGCATGATCCCTAAATCTATGGGTATTATAACAGGATTTCATTGTTATAAATTTGTCTTCTTGGTCCTCCATTTCTGTCTTTGCTGTCTTTTTAAAACCCTAATGTCTGATAGCTATAGCCAGGAGATAATTAGGAAGTGGTACTAAAGAATCACAGGCTTATTCTCTCACTCATTCACAGAAATTTATTGAGTGTCTACACTAAGACATGGTGTCCTGAAGCCAGTGGGAAAGACAGTGGTGACAACTAATTACAACACTAAGGGATTCTGGTCTGAGCTGATATAGGCAGCCCCCTCCCACACACATATGTATATACCCACACATTGTATAAAATAAAATAAAATAATTGGAAATCACAGCTACACTTGAAAGGAATGGGGAATCCCAGATTTCAAAGACGAGTGCAAATTCAAAGCCAGGGTGAAGGGGAATCGAATCCAGATGGCTGGAGTCCCAAGCCCCAAGAAGAGGCAAGATGTGAAGGCCATGGACTCCTGGGTGGCTGGGACCAGAAACAAGACCCTACCTACAGTTGGTGGCTTAAAAGGGCTAACAGTCCCCACCCACCAGCTGGGCGAATGGTGACGGCATGACAGCAGGATAATAATTTGGGTAGAGAAAAGATAATTTGCAAAAGATCGAAAACCAAGCTGGTGCAACATATTTTAAGAAAAAAGAAAAAGAAGAAGATAACAGGAGAGGAAGAAAAGGGGAGTATGTCAGAGGGGGAGACGAACCATGAGAGATGATGGACTCTGAAAAACAAACTGAGGGTTCTAGAGGGGAGGGGGGTAGGGGGATGGGTTAGCCTGGTGATGGGTATTGAGGAGGGCACGTTCTGCATGGAGCACTGGGTGTTATGAACAAACAATGAATCATGGAACACTGCACCAAAAACTAATGATGTAATATATGGTGATTAACATAACAATAAAAAATTAAAAAAAAAAAAAAAAGAAAACCAAGCTGGTGCCAAGTGAATATGTGGGGTCCAAATTCCCATCGCTTTCACAGAGTGGAAACCACAATCAGAGAAATCAATGTATAAACTGGTTTAACATCAATGGGAACCAACAGAGGCAGACTCGAACCTTCCCTGAGATACGCCTCCACAACCCGGGCACTTGGGATGCCCAGAGAAAATGATTCCTACTGAAGATGAGCTCACACAAAGGAATTACATGGCACCTAAGGAAACAAACTGGCAAGAGAGCGAGGCTCAGATTCGATATGGCACCCAGCTTGGCTACCTATGCTGCTCCTAGAATTACCCAAAAGCTCCCATTGCTTCCCACTTGATATCATCATCATCCTTCCAACTCTAATCCAGACACTTGAGCGTGCCCAGAGCCCCTGCCTCTCTTCTTTCCAGTATATATAAAAAACATATGTATAAAATCCCTCCCACTTAATTTGCACACAACACCATTAAGATACTTAGCCACCCTTACTCTTTTTAAAAAGGCTTTATTCATTTATTTATTTGACAGAGAAAGAGTACAAGCAGGGGGAGCAGAAGGGAGAGGGGGAGGGAGAAGCAGGCTCCCCGCTGAGCAGGGAGCCCGATGCGGGGCTCGATCCCAGGACCCTGGGATCATGACCTGAGCCGAAGGCAGACGCTTAACCAAGTGAGCCACCCAGGCGCTCCCTTACTTAGTAGCCCGTATTGTTTGTATCTGAGCCCACTAGCCAGATGTGATCCCAGGTGAGGGGGCTTCTGCCACACCTGGTCACCTCTTCACCTGGCAGTGTGGTGAGACTGCTCCAGGGTAGTGACCCCAAGCTTGGTTTGGGGGTCTCAATTATGTGAACCCTTTGAATATGAAGAGTGTAGGTCCCTTCTGTTTTCATCGGTTGATGTCATTTGCCAACTACTGGTGGCTTTCTGAGTGAGCTCTTCCTGGTTCCTAAAATTTGGCATTGAACTCAGTGATCAAGTTGCCTGAGGGCTCCGATTCAGCGTCCACCCAAGGACCTGACCCCCAGGCAAAGCTTGGCCACAGTGTGATTGTAGGCCGAGGTGTCCCAGAGCAGGTCGAGGTCCCGTCAGGGCATCGTCAGCATTGTCCTGAGCTGGGGGAGGTTTGGAACTACTGCTATTTCTGCTTTCAAATCATAAATTATTCTTGCTTTGGCTTCACCACCATCAGCTTAGTGAACAGAGGATGGATCGTTCTACATGGTTGTCGTGATTCATTTGCCTCATCAGAGCTATAATCCCTACAACCTGCTAGAGAAGCCTTAAGACACATGCCCTGTAGTTCACATGTGAACCATCCATGTCTCCATTAGCGGATTACTGTCCACATGCTTCCTTATTATCCAAGGCCTTTCACTAGTAAGAGGGAGGTCGGTAGGATCGCTGAAGTCAATGGCATTGCTAAGTGCTAGCTCTTTGGCCACATCAAAGCAGATAAAGATAAAAAATGTTCGTCCTCCTGGGACAATGCTTCCCCATGTCCTTGGGTGTTCAAGAAGGGACTTCGAGCCACCTACACTCTGTGAATTTATAAGGTTAGTAAAATATGAGTAAAGTTACTTCATCTTGGACAAGGAATAGTTTTTCCAATCATCCATTTAGGAAAACATTCACGGAGAGCTCGGTGTGCCCAGCCCAGTGGTGGGGATCAGGCAGAGACAACCTTGCTGCCCCCAGGGGCCTCAAGGACAGGCAGAGCCACAGAGGGAGACCAAGAACAGGTGAGGACATCAGCTCCTTGAGTTCCCTTAGTGTGCTGCCTGTTTCCCTGACTCCGGGGAGAGGGTGCTGCTGAACCTATCTGGTCTTTCCTTCTCCGCAAGGCCAGCTTAAACCCTGTGGACACAGCTCAAGGAGCCATCAGATTCTCTTCTTCAACAGACATCTTTATCTATCCCATGGCCTACTCTCCTTTTCACAGCAGGGAATGAAATAGCCTCACAAAAGAGCCAAATCATAACTAAAGAAAGTAATAGGAAGACTGTATACACAAATACAACCTGCAGAGAAGATTCTGGGTGTGCACACTCAGCCCTTGACTTCCTACCCCTGCAGTGGTCCTCAGTAATGATGGGCTTGACCAATGGCCTTCACTGAAGTCTTTCTGGATGAAGGGGAGACAGACACCTGTTTAGGGCATAATAGTTACTGTGACAGTCAGAATCCAAGATGGCTCCCAATGATCCCACCTCCTGGCATCAGCTTTCTTGTGTAATTCCCTCCCCTTAAGTGTGGGCTGAGCCTAGGGATTTGCTTCTATCACATAGAAGGTGGTAAAAGTGATGGATGGTAACTTCTGAGATTACGTTCTAGAAGACTATAACTTCCATCTTGCTGGCACCCTCAGCTCCCGGGGCTTGCTTGCTCTAGTCAAGTGAGCTGTTATGTTGGAGAGGCCTGTATAGCAAGGAACCGGGGGCGGCTTCTGGACAACAGGCTGTGAGAACCAAATCCTTGCCAACAGCCACTGAGTGAGCCTGAGACAGATCCTCCTGGTTGAACCTTGAGATGACTAGAGCCCCTGACAACACCTTGACTGCAGCCTTTTCAGTCCTTCTGAAGCCAGGGACCCTGCGAATCCATGCCTAGATTCTTGGCCTATAGATACCATTTGATAACAAATGTGTGTTGTTTTAAGGGGGTAATTTGTCACTCAGCAGTAGATAAGTAAGACCGTTACCAAACAGCTCGCAGAGAATGTCCCTCAGCAGAGAATGTATGGGCCTATTTTGGGAATTTTCAAAACAATATGGATTGGTTCTTTTTTCTTTTTTTTTTTTAAGACTTTTATTTATTTATTTGAAAGAGAGAGAGAGAGAAAATGAGCATGAGCAGGGGGAGGGGCAGAGGGAGAAGCAGACTCCCCGCTGAGGAGGGAGCCTGACATGGGACTCGATCCCAGGACCCCGGGATCATGACCTGAGCCGAAGGCAGATGTTTAACCGACTGAGCCACCTAGACGCCCCTGGCTTGGTTCTTTTCTTAAACCTTAGTTAATAAGCATGGACAAACACAGTACCCAATTCCCAGGGCTTACTGGGGATTTGTTAAAGAAACTCCCAGCTAGTGGCCACAGACATAAAGCCACAAGGACCCAGACAGACATCTAGGGCAGTCGTTCCAGCCAGGGAGGGGCACCAGAATCAGCTGAGGAGCCTGGGCCCCACCGGGATCCCCTGAAGCTGGAACCTGGAGCCCAGAGCAGACATGATTTCTCCGGGTGAGAGGCTGTAATCCTGGGTAAGAACCATGGATCTGCTCCTGCTCCCCAACGTGATGTACTGGGAGATGAAGGGCCAGAGAAGTTGTGTGTCTTTTTAAGGTCACACAGCCTGTTGTGGCAGCCAGCGTCCCCTCTGAATGGAGAACACAGCTCAGTGCTGTGCTAACAGTAGAAACAAATAAAGAGATACGCAGAGAAAACTTCTAAGGTTCCTTTATTTGTTTTGGAAAACAACCTCCACTCTTTCTCAATTTAGTCCAGGCCTCGTGACAAAAAAAACGCTTTTCTCTCTGGCCTCCTCTGCAAGAAAGGAAACAACATAAACACTCCCCGTGAGAGCTCTCTCCCCAGATTCCAGGGAGGGGCAGACCGGGCCAGGACTGGAACGGAACAGCATGGAGAACGCGTGGGATCTGTCTCCGAGCCCCACTTGGTTTACACTCCCTTCCTCCATCCTCCCTGAGACATCTGCTCCTGTCCGGGGGGTTCTCCCTCCACCTCCCAGTTCAGAGCATCTGTAGTAGCTGTGGGCTGCTCGTAGCCTGATTTCCAGTCTGCTTGTCATCCGGGGAAACGTCACCCACAGTCCCGCTGGTTCTGGCTCGGGTCCTTACGAGCTCACCAGGTCCCAGTGCTGGCTCATAAGTGATGATTCACATGGGTTGACCACGACTTCCCTGCCATTCTCAGAGCCATCACCAAACATGTCCGTGTCTAGGCAGAGGTGGGAGGCTATGTGCTCGATGCGGGAACCAGTCTTGGTCCATTGCTGAGAAGACGGAGAGGAGAGAGCATGAACCGGAATTCTCTGGCTAAGGGCCCAGGTTCTATCAATAATACCAGGAGTTCCAGAATAATCAGACATGTTTACACCACATGGCTAGGGTCACCCAGAGACTTGACTTCATGGTCTCACGGAGGAATAAAACTGCAACTAATTGCTTTGCCAGGTATTACTGTTGGTTTTTGTTCTTTTTGTTTTTTGTTTGTTTGTTTTTTGTTTTGGATAAAAAAGTAAAAGCAAAATCAGTATGTTTACTAGGAGAACTCATTAGAAGGCAATAACTTTCCAAGCACTAGGCCAGAGAACGTGAAGCACGTGAGTCACGGGAGCAACCAAAGAAAAGACGAGCACTCAGCGTCTGCACATCAGGAAGATGTGGGAGCGAGCGGGAGGATGGGGCACAGGGGGGCAGAGAGGCTTCTGGGCAGCACCCAATGCCAGCAGGCTCTGCTCCTCCAAAGCCCTTCAGCTCAAGAAGGGCCCAAGCAGAGAAGGGGGTCTCGTGCCGCTGCTCCCCAGACTTTACCTCACATGACAAGGAAGGGGGGTGATGAACGCGTTTTGGGGAACTGCCACGGCGCAGGCACCAGGGCGCACTTCCGTGACTCCCTTGTGTGGTGGGCATCTTCACTTCCATTTCAGAGAGGAAGGAACCAAAGTCCAGTGAGCTGCCGTGGATCCCACGGCTAGTGAACCATACAAAGGGCATCTGGATGTCCATCTCTCTAATGCCAACACCCAATCGGCAGGAGACTGCGTGGGGTCAGCAGCGTGGGCCCGACGGGGCACGTGGTGCATCCAGAGGGCACGTCCTGCCAGAGCCCGAGTCCCCCCGCAGGCCAAGATTCCAGTGCCGCTCATCCTGCGGCCCTGAAGGCTTTGTCCCAGTGCTCTCGTGCTCTGGGATGCCAGGTGGGCATTGGAGCTAGACGGGCGAGCACAAGATGCATGTGCCCACTGGGGCCTGGCCAGGTCCGCCGGCATTCAGGGACAAGCTGACCGCTGCAGCTGGTGCCCCTGTTCTCCTCTCCTGACCAGAAGGACGTCTTTCTGATCAGCCCCTCCACTTCTAGAGGTTCTCCCTGGTCTTGCACACGAGACTCGGACCCACACAGGCAGTCCCGTCACTGAAGGTGGCCATGCCCCAGTGCACCCACCGAGCACTCACCTGTTTGTCATCTCCGTTCTTGCAGAGGACGAGAACCACCGGGGCACCCGGGAACATGGTGATGACAGACAGGCACAGCTCCTCCTGGAGGATCTGCTGGGTGTATGTGAAGGCCCATATCTGGAGGGGAAGAGGCCAGAAGGTTCATATCAGGATCCTTGGAAGCGTGCTGGGACACGTCTGGGGCATGTCTGGGGCCGTGTGAGAATTAGCACAGCTTGGTAAAAAGCACTGGAGGTCCGAGCAGGAACAGACCATCAACAAAGTCACCTTGGAAAATGGGATCCACTAGTCAGAGACGCCCAGGTACTGCCCCCACTGAAGTCTCCATCTCCACACCTGGGAAGGGGACTGGCCCGGGCACGCAGGCCACCTCTGGGAGGTGCTGAACAATTCTGGGCTCGAGGTGGGGAAGCCTCAACCACACCCCAGCCCAGCCGTGTGGTCTCTAGTTTCTCCGTTGGGATCTGTATCTAGTCCCCACACTTGACACTGCAGCTACCTGGCAGATCATCCCCAGCTGGCTCTAGAATGTCCCTTCTTTGAAAAGGACAGACGGTGGGATGAAGGGAACAGGGAGTGTGCCGAGGGAGGGAGTGGAAGAAAAGCAGAAGGACAGCAGGTCACGAGACAGAAAATGGTCCCCACAGGCGTGTGCACTCCAGCACTCTAGGGGAACAGATCGTTGGGCCCCAGAGCCCCCGCTGGGAGGGAAACTGAGAAAGCGAGCAGACAAGGAGGGTGGGGAGAGGAAAGGGTCATTCCATTTGAGGGTCATCACAAGGAATGTTTCTCGGTTATTACACAAAATGCCGGAGATCAGAGAGCAAGGAGCTGCTGAAGGAGCTCAAACCACTTCGAGTTCTTAGGTCAGAGGGATGAAAATGTGAGCCTACATGAGGTCCTTCCCAGGCTGTGAAGTAGGGGCCTCATCACTGGGCAAAGAAGGTGACTGGTGAATTGGATGCCCTGGGGGGAGCTGCAGAGAGGACCCGTCAAGGGCTGAACCCCTTCTCCACTCCATGCCTGCTGACCAGCTGACCCCCAGCCTCTGGACCAGGCTGCTCGTCAGCTACTTCTCCTTGGCCTGAGAATGAATCAAGGATCCGTTAGCTGGCCAGTCCCCTGCTCTAGGACCACGTGTCCCGTAAGCTGAGCCGGAGTTCATGTGCTCCTTTTTCTGCACCCTCCTTAGCTCACGGCAGCCCCCTCCTGGCCCTGGCACCCCTCCTGACTTTTGCCATCTGGTGACATCTTCGGTGTCTTTCTGTGCCCTGGCTTGTTCCCCTCCTTGCCCAAAGGCTTGGGTCCTTCTGCTGCCTCACCAGGCCACCCTGCCTCTCCTGATCTGGGACTTTCCCTGTCCCTGATACCTGGATGAGGCCACCAGCCCAGGGGGAGCCACTGTCCCCCTAGGGTCCTGCGTGTGGATTCTCATGTCCCTTTTCAAATTGCCGGTGTTGGGAGAAGACCTAGACCAGAAGGCACTCCCTGGGGCAGGGGCGGAGCGGGGGGGGGGTGGGGGGCGGCGATGGAAATACAGATGGATAAAAGACAGGCTGTGCGTTAAGAATTCTTGAAGCCTGGGGCGCCTGGGTGGCTCAGTCATTAAGCGGCTGCCTTCCGCTCAGGTCATGATCCCACGGTCCTGGGATCGAGCCCCACATCGGGCTCCCTGCTCAGAGGGAAGCCTGCTTCACCCTCTCCCACTCCCCCTGCTTGTGTTCCTGCTCTCACTGTGTCTCTCTGTCAAATAAATTAAAAAAAAAAAAAAAAATTCTTGAAGCCTGGGAATAAAATCTTAAAAAAAAAAAAAATAGGACGCCTGGGTGGCTCAGTCGGTTAAGTGACTGCCTTCGGCTCAGGTCATGATCCCGGAGTCCCGGGATGGAGTCCCGCATCGGGCTCCCGGCTCAGCGGGGGTCCTGCTTCTCCCTCTGACCCTCTCCCCTCTCATGCTGTTTCTCTCTCTCTCTCTCAAATAAATCAATAAAGTCTTTAAAAAAAAATTCTTGAAGCCTGGGGATGGCTACAGGGGCTCTTTATACTCTCCCATCTATTTCTAGATCTATATACATTTAAAATTTTTAATACTAAATGTAATGAAATGTACTCCTTGGGACGTATCAAGAAGTTCTCCCCTGGCCTTGAACATCACCATACTATGCATGCCATTTGCTTCCCTCCAGGATTAGCTGAAAGGGAAAGACGTCTGTATGCACAGGGGTGATGCAGTAATCATGACCCTGTTACTGACGGCCAACATTTCCTGAGGACTTACTATGTGCTAGGCACTGTCCTGGGGCCTTGGCACAGAGGACGTTCGTCTTCATAAGAATCCTACTAGATAGCTATTATTATTATTGTCCCCATTCTACATGACGAAAGCCTCGCAGAAGTTATGCAACTCTCCCTGACCGACTCCCTGTAGCTCCTTTGTTGTTGCCGCTGCCAGGGTCCCGGCTCCCTCGACCCCGGTTTAATCACAGGTAATGTCTGTCACTGAGATCCCTCTTCCACGTTGTAAATATGAAAACTCTAGATCACCCCCACTTCGACAGCAGAGAGCTGGCCAGTGTTCCCACTGGCAGCCCCTATGAGAAGGGGAACGAAGGTCACAGCCCGTGTAGGGGACTAGGGAGGGGGCAGCTGAGAGAGCGGGCCCCTCCCAGATGCGGACAGACACTGGGGAAGAGTACGAATGGAGGCCCACGTTCTACGGACTCCACATCAGAGCGGGGCACACACGGAGCTGGCTTCCTGGGCCTGCTCCCCTCTTCTTCCCGCCCGGGGTCTGCCATCCCCCATCATCCACTCCACTGTCTGCATATCCATGCTCACTCGGTCACTCCCCTTTACAGGGCCCCCCTTGGGCCCAGGTGTGTGCTAGGGACACAGTCTACTCTCGGGAGATCCGTGCAGGTCCTGACGTCAGGTTAGGGCCATCTGGATGGGGGTCCTGGGGCTCCGGACCTCTGGAGTGTGATCTAGAAGGTGGGAGCTGGTCTTGGGTACGTGTCCAAAGAACTCCACGTGGGGAAGGGAGAGAAAGGCCTGAAGCCCAGGCCCAAGCCCAAGGGCAGGGCTGCCAGGGAACCGCTGCCCAGGCCCGCCATACAACTGGCCTCAGCTTTAGATTTCTGCCATTGTCGAGAAATGAGGCTAAACGGACTCAGCGATGTGGAAAGAAGATAAGGTCCACCCCTCTGGCCCACTGCCCGCCCACACTAGCTGCTGTGAACCGTGAATTAGCATTCAAAAAATAAATCCTGTAATTATTTTGATTACTACAACACACTTTGTATTTTTTATGTTAAAAGCATTAACTAATTAAACGTAAAAACTTGAGTTATACCACAATTTCCGAAAAGCTCATTTTGGCATTGCTTCTTTTATAATATCCTAGGGGCTTTAAAAACTGGACGTCCTGAGGGTGGTGTGGGGGTGGGAGAGGAGTGGTACTTCTTTTGACATCTGAGATGCCCCATCCGCTCATGCCTTTCCGGAACAAACGCAGATGGCACCCGGCTGGGGCTGGGCTCGGAGGAAATCACCTTAAGATCCCCAGGGGGAGAATGCGCACATGCACAGACAGGGGATCGAAGCCTTTACACTAAGTGGACTTTCCGTTAGCTGGTGCTTTACTGGCACTGAAATAATTCAGCCTCACAATTTCTCAGAGGAACACAGCTCTCTGGCCACATCTGCGAGAGAGGAGAGAGAGAAGCAGAACACCGAAGCAGGTGGGGCAGGAAGTGAGGAGAGGTTTTCCGATTCCCATTCTGCAGCCTGTCAGGCTTCCAGAATGGCCAGTGATGAATGGGTTTATTAAACGAATCCCGGAGTCAGAAATGGATTCGGGAAGGTAGCAGTGGTTGCTCAGGCTGGCCTGGCTGAGATCGGTGCATGCTGGGCCATGTGCTGACAGCTCTATTGGGGGTGTCTGGCCAAGTCGCAGCCCCCACCCCCAGGGCACACAGACATGGTCATACCCACAGGAGGTAACCCAGAGACGGTGTGGGCGGCCTCACCCCCTCACAGATAGACCAGTAAGGGGCCGAGGAGGAGGAGGTCCACCCCTGGCCCTCTAGCCCCTTTGCTCCTGCCCTGGAAGAGGGGAACTGGTGATGGGGGCGGGGGGGTCCAGGCTGGACAGCCTCACGGCCTTCTGTGCTTAGCGGGAGTTTCTGGAGGACAGCCCCTGCGTGCAGAGAAGGGAGCAGCCTGGCAGGTGGGGGCAGTAGAATTCTCTCTGGGCAATGCCCATCTGGGGGCAGCCTTGAGGCCTGGGATGAAATAGGCCGCAGCACCCAGCCCAGGGTTCACGGTCTAGTACTGGATGGAGCAGCAGAGAGGAAAGATGGTCTTAAGAGGACACGTCTAAAGGACCCAAGTTCTGAAAGAGGCAGGCATGAGAGGAGTCAGGGCCCAGGCACAGAGCTGACCTAGGAATGGCCCAGGACCACCACTAGTAGGCAAGAAGCAACCAGCCTGGGGTAGCAGCTCTCTACTGGGCTGATCTTGCTCCTATCTATCTATCTATCATCTATCTATCTATCTATCTAATCTATCCATCCATCCATCCATCCAACCACCCACCCGCCCACCATGTGGCAGTGTCTGGAAGCACTTTTTGATGACTATGACTGGGAGGGGGGGTTGTTACTGGTACCCAGTGGGTGGGGCCAGGGATGTGGGCAAACACCTACAGGGCACAGGACAGTCCCCCCAACAGAGAATTATCTGGTATTAATGCTAACAGTGCTGGGGTTGAGACACCCTCGCCTAGTGTGAAGGGCCTGGCCCCTGGAAGCAGCCAGCCCGCCAGTACTCGTGTATGACCGGGGTAGCACTGGCCTCTCTCAGCCTCGCTCACCCCATCTGTGAGACAGCGGGGTAACAGGACATGGCTCATGGGGCCTTGGGATGACTAACCCAGACGAGGCCTGTGGAATCTGCAGGCCGGTGGCTGGCTCCGACGCAGTTTCTGGGGACAGGATTTTGGCGACACATAGGAGGAGCAATGGTCGGGTGAGGAGACAAACACTCCCACGTGGAGAGAAGGCAGGGGCTGTGTTTTCATGAGCACAGAAGCCCGAGTCAGTTACTGATGGTGGTGAGCTCCCCATCCACGCACTCTTCTGCGTGGGGGAACTACACACAATGGGGAAGAGACTGCAAATGCTGAGCGGCACTGCAGGTTATGTTGTGGTTAGGTGGGCAAACTAGCTCATTTCTAAGGGCTTCTGATTCTTGAAGCTTCACAGTCATAGTCTATTCATCCTCAAGGTGATCCTTGGAGGCAGGTACAACTCTATGGAAGGGAACAGAGATCAGGAGTCACTCTGGGCAACGCCAGGAGCAGACCACAGGGTTGACTATGAACGCGGGGCCTCTTTGGTGAGACTGGATCTGAGCTGAGAGCATCCAGGGCCACACTGAAGGCCACACACACCCCCGAAGCCCTCTTCAGACACAGTGTCTGGAACGAACAAGTGGGCGCAAGCCACACTTCAGTTCAGCCAGCCTCTCAGTGCACACGGATGCCGAAGGATCATGCAAAGGCACCGACTGGCTGTGCTGGGGACAGAGCGGGCCACACGGACACAGACTTCTGCCTCTCCCTGGTGACCAGGCGGCAGCAGGGTGATCTGGTGGGCTCAGAGACACGCTCCCCACCTTTGACTGGGATCTTCGCTGGACTCACTGTTGGGGTCTTTTATTTTCGGTCCCTCCTGTCACTTCACCCCAAGCTGTCAGGATACACTTCATATGCATGTGATTAAAAACCTACACCCAGGACATTTGTTGTTGGGACCTGCTGCCGAGCCCTGGAGTCCTGGCCCACCCGCCAAGGGCAGCGCAGGTGTGGGGAAGAGCGCTCACCTTCTCTCGCCCACCTGAGTGTCCAGCTGCGTATGTGCATCCTTCACAAGCCAGTGGCCCAAACTGCCCGGAACACAGGTAGATGGACACACTGAAAAGTTTTTCTGTTTTTCTCCCTTTCTTTAAATTGGGACAGCAGTGCGATTAGTGCATCTGTCTTCCTTCCATCTTTCACACAAGTATTTTTCTAGAGAATCCAATAAAGCTAAGAGGAAACTCATTAACCTGGAGGCTTCTTGGGCTTTGCACGTTTGCAAACGGATGATGTATTTCTCTTGTACTTCACCCAAGGCATCAGCCTGCCGACATCTTCAGTACACATCAAGATTAAACATTTTGTTCCCAAGGTTGACAAGCTGGCCAAGAAAGAGAAGGCAGGCAGGGGGAGGGATAGATGGGCTGGGGGTGGGGCAGAGATATGAGCCCTCATCCAAGGCAGAGAGCAACCATGCTCTGATTGTCTCCTTTCAACAATGAGGGCACCCACGGGCTGGGGGATAACACTGCTGGAGAGTGTGTGACCAGCTGGAAGCACAAATCTGAACTCTTGGTTCGAACCCGCTGGTTTTCTTTTACTCCAGATATGTGGAACCCTGGAATCCTCCACCCAAATGGCCTGAACCTGATTTCAGGATCTGTGTAGATTTTACCCTGGGTCAGTCCTCCCAAGGGTAGACTGAGTCCCTACTGCACAGAGCTGGGCCCAAAGGGGAACGTTTAGAGGGGAGTGACCGAGGTGGATATGCAGCCTGGGAGTGGGGGGGCGGGGAACAGAGCCAGGGCAGGAAGTAAAGGGGAGGAGGTCCAGGCTGGAAGCCGGTGCTGTGTGTGCCCCTGGGTCTGGCATGGAGCCCAGAATGTGGGCCTCCATTCACACTCTTTCCCAGTCCCCATCCATGTCGAGGAGGGGCCTACTGTCTAGGACCTTGGATAATCTCTCCAGGCCCTGGTTTCATCTGTAAAATGAGGATAATAGTAACACCTCCTCAACAGGGCTCTTGCGTCCCTTCCTTGATACGGCCTCCCCCAGGCAGAAGAGGAGGTGGCTGGAGAGAGGGCGGAATGAGTCACGGGAAGGGGCGGGAGGGGCAGACGTGACCCCATCTGGACAGGCCAAGAGGCAGCGCAAGAGGAGAAATGACATGTAGGAGAGGCGAAGGAGCAGAGCAGGGTTGGAGGAGAGAACCCCTGAATGCCCTAATGCATTAGCAGAAAGGGTTGGCGAGCAGGACAGAACTGTCTTTCTTACACAGGAAGGAGGGAAAGTTACCGAAAGGACGAGAAGGGTAACATAGGTCAGTCCTACAAGGGTGTATGGCCCACATACATGCGCATGCGCACGCGCACACGCACACTTGGGGATTATTCCAGCTGAAATAGTTATGTAGACTTCTATCTGTCTAAAGTGGGTTTACACCTTCAGAAAACTTGGACGTTTTCTGCTGTTGGCCATGGACCCCTCTAGAAGGGGGCTGAGTCTAATCCAGCCCAGCCCCGCCCTGTCCCCGGCATGCAGCCTGGGGCCAGGAGCACTGCGGGCACTCACTGTCCTCTGTGGAAGCAGGCGGAACATGGATCTCAGGGTCTTCCTCCATTTTCCCCGAATTCACACTGCTGCTACACAAACCCAACTGTTCTCTCCAAAGCAAGAAGGAGTGATAGCTTGGCACTAGCTTCTAGAAAGAACTCTTGGCTCACTTGAAGACTGTTACTATGATCACCCTTAGTTTCCCACAGATGACTGCTTTTCCACCCCTTTCTCGTGCCATTGGAAGGTCAGCTGGAAAGGTACTATTATTCTCCAGGCAAATAAAGCCCTGGAAATCTTTTGGAGATTGGGGAGCCCCGCCTCAAGACCCAGAGATCCTATGGCCCCCCTCCTCCCACTTCCTTATGCAGCCAAAGACATTAAGTACCAGAAAAGCCGCTGCTTCGCTGAAGATAGATCGAGCAAGCTCCCGTTCCAGGGAAAGGGGCGTGACAACATTCTGGCCATTGGGATCCCCTATGAACAGCGCCCACACACAAATTCAGAATAGAGGGATGCGCCTCACCTATTCACATCATTTTACAAAATGCCGCTTGAACAAACTATGTCATTCCCAGCCGGGCTGCTGTACCTAAAGCAAAATCGACACTTCTGCTTGCTTTCCCTTTTCCTGTGTAACTCAGGCTACCCTTCCCGTGTCCTGTTGGAGCAGAGAGACGGGTCTGGGAAAGCTCACTGCAAGCTGGAGGCCAGTGTTGCGATGCCTCAAACCCCAGGCTGTGGGTGCGGGTTTCTGCGGCAGGCAGCGGGGAGCACTGAAGGCTGTATTGAGGTGGAGAACGATGGTCTGATGGTGACATGTCGGCAGGGGGACGAGGGGCAGGGACTGGAGGCTGTGGCTCTAACCTAACACCGTGGTTCCCAGTCTGGGTAGTTTTATGCCCCAGGGGTGTTCGGGATAGCCTGGAGACAGTTCCATTGTCACGACTGGCGTGTGTGGGGTGCTCCTGGCAGGCAGAGGCCGGGGATGCTGCTGGGCAGGCCTCGGAGCACAGGACAGCCCCCCACACAGAGAACCATCTAGCGTAAAACATCAACGGTGCCACGGCTGAGGAAGGCTGATCGGGCATGGAGGAGAGAAAGCAGGGTCCAAGAAGAGCTATTTGAGGGGAGAAGGCATAGGGACTTGCATAAATGGGGACCAGGAGAATGCGGAGCCAGGGCAGACAGGTGGCATTGGAGCCGTGGAGCCGCTTGAACAAACTATGTCATTTTGGGAGAGGGCAGTGACACGGAGAGAAGGAGTGGGGCAGGGACGTACGTGGCTGTGGTGCCTGGCAGCTGCTTGTACCTGTCTGTCTACTAGAACCACAGACAACTCTGTGGTGGCTGTGGGCTCACACCGGTCACCCAGCCACAGCCCAGACCTTCCCGCGTGCTCTACTTCCTGGGCTGCTCCTTCTCCCCTTCTTCACATGGTCTATTTCTACTCCTCTCTCAGGATGCAGCTCATTTTCGAGTCCTCTGGCAAGACATCCCTGACTCTCATGCATATGGCGGATACTGTCCCTCGGTGCTACCATCCAGGACAGAGATTATAACAGAACAGCTGCTTACTTGCTTCTTCTTGCATTAGATCCCTCGAGGGACCACAGAGACCTGCAACCTAGCCATTCATCTCAGTGTCTTTGCAGTTAGCAGAGAAGAGAGATGTTTATGGAGTGAATGGATGAGTTCTGGGAGGGATGAAAACTAGAATTTGTGCATCAGTGAAACAGAGGATGGGGCCAAAGCTGGAAGCTTGGATAAAATCTCCAAGACACCGTTTCCAGAGACAAGAACAATGACCTAAGAACCTTTGTGAATACTCACCAGGAGCACACGAAAGTGGAGCAGGGGAGCCAGCAAAGAAAAGAGACAGAAAGAACAGGAATGCAGGAGAATCCGGATCAGGCAGTGCCATGGGAGCCAGGAGAAGCCACGAGCTGGATGTGCTGTAACGTATCCAGCACACAAGTGTGACAGAGGGAGAGACAGGCTGCGGATTTGCCAGTGACCTTTAAAAGAGTTCCATCCTCAGAGGGAAGAACACTGACCCACAGAACATGGGCGTGCTACGTTGATGAATGGACTAAGGCACGAGGCAACCTTTGTGAGAACGGATTCCCAGGCTTCCTGCAGACCTGGGCAAGGCAGGAGAGAGCAGAGGTGGAGTGCAGGCCTGCTGAGGACAGGCCGGGGCGGGGGCGGGGGTGCCGACAATGGTGATGGTTTTGCCAGATGGGACGTGCCCACCTGGAAGTCCGGGTTAGAGCCGCGGGGAGACTCAGGGCGGGCCTGCCACCCTGGAGCAGCATCACCCAGAGGCACGCCTTTCTCCGTCTGCCCTTCACGTTTTCCAGGTAGCAGCTGCACCTGAGCTGCCTGACCCAGCCCCCACTACCTGCAAGCAGGCTGGACGCCACGGACGTACTCATTAAATCCTGCTAATTTAACAGCGATTTCCTAGAGGCATGACGTCGCCTGCTAAACTGCCTTTCAGAGAAACCGGACCCATTTGGAAACCCAGTGGAGTGACCCCGGTCTCAGAGTGAGGGGAAATCATACTTCTCCTGCTCTGTTGCTAGGCTCTGGGTATAACTGGACACCGGGTGTCCTACAAAAGCAGGGGTTAGAGGCTGAGGCCCATACATGTTCTCACATCCCCAGCCAGTTACGTACCTGGGATTTTACATCCTCGCCTTTGTTCTTGACACAGGGGCTTAGCCTGAGGTTGTACGTGTCTGTGTTTTTCTGCCTTTGAGACTCTAGGCACTTCTGCCTCTGTCGGATACTGCCCTTCTGGATGGAGGAATCGCTGGGGATTCTGGAGGAAAGCCACAGAGAGATGAGAACCAGCTGCTCCTTGGCTGAGTGACACCAGCCGCTGGAGAGGTGGAGACAGGGTTTTGAGGATGACAGGGGCATTCCGTCCATGGTGGGGGGCTGCCACCAGGAACAAGGCAGCGAGGAGAGACCCAGGAGCCACCATGGCAGACGGAGCCGGGCGTGGAGACAGCAGCAGCCTCAGGTCGCGCCCAGGACTCAAGCCCCAGCAGCTGCGCTACGCTGCTCCCCGAGAACTGCCATCCCTCACGCCACTGATTAACTTAATTCCTCTTCTGGTTTCAGGAATAAGGGGAGCCACCTGGTCCCCTCAGACCTCCCTATGCTTAACGACCTTTATCCAGTTGGCCACAGGATGTCCCTTTTCCAGACCGAGTCCGCGGAGGGCCTTTCCTGACAAGCCAGCAAAGGCTCAGAAGATAGGGCAGGTACCTGAGCTCTGGATAGACGTTCTCCAGGTACCACTTGAAGCTCTGGCACTGCAAATTCTTCCTCAGGTCCAGCCTGCTCTCGATGCTGGGGGGACGCGGGGCAGGGGGAGACACAAAGACAAAAGCACAGCCGAGGGTCAGAGACAGGGACAAGGCTGAGAGACAAAAGCACACGCTGTGCCCACGTCTCTCCCGAGGGTGCTGGAGAAATTAACCAAGGGAGATTTCTAGAGCTCCAGACAGAGCTATGGAAAACGGAGCAATAGCTCACAGTGGTGTGGTAACGACACGGACGATTTGTGTTTTTACTTGAAAATGGAATTTAGGGGTGTTTTTAGTTTTCATTAAAAACAAGGCTACATGAACACGCAGTCTGTTGCTAATAATTCACCACTGGGGCTCTGAGTCTACTTACCCACAAATCTCTCTTTGGATTCTGCAGTCAAAATACCACTCCTGACCACCCCACTCTCAAAGAATCATCTGGTTCTGGGGCCTGGTCACGCCTTTATTCATCAGATATTTATTGAGCACCTACTCTGTGCCAGGCATTGTGCCCAATGTGGGGAATGATGGATGGTGAGCTTCTGAACAACAGAGGAAGGTAATGAAACAAGCCATCGCAGCCCTGTGTGGACGTGGTGGGGGGGGCATGCGGGGGCTGCGGGATCATCTCAGAGGTGTGTGCCCTCGCTAGTCAGGTCAGTGGTCTCCAAGGTGGTCACGCAGAAGCTGGTATCTGGAAGGAAAGGTGGAGGCTATCTAGACAAACCAGAGAGTGGGTGGGGTCGGGGCCCCCCGGCACAGGCCGGGGAAGAGCGAGGGGAGACTGTCCGTGGCAGGAGCGGCACTGTGGAAGGCCGAGCCGTACGCACGCACGAACGAATGTACGCGGGGATGGCAGAGGGGAAGTGAGCGGGAGCAGAGAGGAAGGAACAGACCACAGAGGGTTTTGGGGGCCGCTGTGGAGGAGGTCGGACTTTGAGGCAATGGGATGCAACGGATGGGTTCTGAGCAAAGCGTGACGTGGCGACATCTGCACTTTGAGAGCATCTCACTGGTGGCAAACGGGTCTGGCAGAGCAAGGCTGGAGACAGGGAGCAGTGGGAGGGGACTGCAGACAGCCCCCTGTGGTGCTGATGGTGCTCTCAGGCAGGGGGTGGGGGGCGGAATGGAGAGAAGGCACAGTCCAAGGCCCTCCATTTCTCTCCAGCGCCACCGCCACCACCCTCCTTGGCTCCATTTGCCCCTTGTCCTTCCTTCCCGGGTGGCCCTGCTCGGCCAGCCTCACCTCCTTCCACGCCGCGCTGGACTTCTTAGTTAGCGCTAACCACATTTCCTCCCCAGAGGAAGGGGGCAGCCTGAGCAGAGAAATAACATCAATTTTTTTTCTAAGCTGAACGTTCAGCGTTTAGCAAAGACCTGGGTGCTGCGTGCATGAAGGAGGCGGCAGCACCGGGACTTGGGAGCTGTTTGACTTGGGAAGGTTGGGGGAGGAAAGAACAAGGCTGACACCCAGACCTGTGACTTGGGCCACAGGACACAAGGAAGAGTGTTTGCGGGGATGTGGGAGACGGGCTGCGGGGCACGTTTAGAAGCAAAGTGGCTGAGTTCCCTTTAGGAGTGCAGTTGGAGCAGCCGGGGAGGTGTCCAGGTGGAGATGTCCAGTTTGTCGTGGGAGGGAAGGGACTGTGGCTCAGAACGGGAGGTCCAGGTCAGGGACAGAGACACAAGAGTCAGCAGCACGGAAGCGGTGGCTGACGCCAGGGGGGAATGCACAGTACGGAGCCGGTGAGGACAGACCCTTGGGGAGGACCAGAAACATGGCAGGAAAGAGAAAGTGAGGCAGCAATGGGGCCAGGGAGGTGGAGCCTGAGACGCAGCACAAGGGAGATGGCAGGCACGGACTCGGTGGTCAGAGGGGCGCCCGATGGGCTGGCTGGGGGAGGACGATGGGTAATGAGCCCAATGCGGTGGGGGGGGGGGTGAGCCAGGAGGGGGCGGTCGGGGACAGGGGCGGGTCTCCGAGCACACTCAGGAGAGGCGGGCAAGAGCTGCCCACAAGGCACGCAGGCAGGGTTTCAGGATGCTGCGCCCCGAAGGAGCGGCAAGGGGTGCAAGAGACCAACGACGTTGGATGGAAGGAAAGTTTTTGGAGTTTCTTTCCTTTCCTCCTCTTCCTTTTTAAATCATTTAAGTTTTAAGACCCTGAATCGGTTTAAATGCTGATGGGGACCATGCATTAGGAGAGACAGATCAGGGATGAGGAAGCGGAGGGCAGGGTCCCCTAGAACGATGGTTCCCACACTGGCTGCACATTAGAATCCTGGCGGTGAGGGTAGGGGGCTGTGTTTCAAAAATTCTCCAGCCCAGGCCATAGCCCAGGCCCCATCAGCTCTCTGGGAGTGGCATCCGTAGCTCCTGAAGCTCCCTGGGGGATGGCAATGTGCAGGCTAGTTTGGGAAGCACCACCCTGGAGCTCTGCTCTGCCCGGACAGGCCCTCAGACCCGCAGCCTTGCACCACCTGGGAGCTTACTGAAATGCAACGCTACGGAATCAGCAACCACATTTTAACAAGAGCCCCAAGAGATCCATGTGCATTAAGGTTTAAGAAGCCCTGAGCCAGGAGGCAGGAGAGGATGAATCCAGGCCAAGGGAGCTCGATAAATGTTGATTTACAAATGAATGCAGATGAAAGGTGGATCCCAAGCACAGGTGGAGGGCTGGTCTAACACAGCAGGGGGCACACCTGTCTTTGGAGAAGAGTGGGGCAGAGAGAGCGAAGTTGCCAAGTCGGTTTGTCTTGGGAAGTCAATGGCATCTATTTCAGCTATAAAACAGAAGGTGTCATCTGCCTTGAGTGACGGGTGGACTCGGGAGGTGGGGAGACAGGAGAGGTTTAAACGGGGACCGCGGAGAATGATGGCCAGGAAAGGCAGTAGGACTGGGAGGCCTACTAACGGCCTGCCTGAGGCTGATGGCCACGGTGCGTTAGCAGCACTGGCTGATGCTTTCCAGAACCTTCAGCAGCCTGTGCACGGGGGAGGGAAAGGCACAAAGTCGGGTTCATCCAGGGTTGAGAAAACTTTGCCTGAGGTGCTGACAGATGCACAACAGGGTGAAAGATCCGAGGACAAGGCCTTTTAAGCCCTCTCTCTAAGCAAGAGAGCAGAACCCAAGCTGGGGAGGGAGGGAGGCGAAGAAAGAGGGGTGCATGGCCATGGTCAGGGGGCCAGGAGTTTGATGAGGACTCAGGACAAAAGCCTTGTGAGGTTCTGAGTGATTGAACTGGGGGAGACAGCACAGGTTTATAATTTCAGAGACGCAGGCCACTTTGGCTGAGTCTATTTAATCCTCCTGAGCAGGGATGGGCCCCACCTATGAGGGGTAGGCTGCAGAAACCCATCTGCTCACCAGCCTTAGTTTGACTGAGGGACATTAGCATGACAAAAAGCCATTGGTTGCTCCTCAAAACAATCAGATGCTAACACAGACGCAGTTTCCATTTTTCTCTTATCAGCTCTGAGTTGGAGAAGGCAACATATGGTTTTGGGATCAGACAGGTGTGGTTTGAGCCTCATGCCCCTGGTACCGTGATGTGATAAGGGCAAGTACCTTAACCTGCAGAAGCCTGTCTCCTGTCCTGTAAAATAGAGGCAATTAAACCCATTTCTCAGAGTTTGGGGAGCACTCCCAGGACAGCCTTTACGGCCCCTGGCACAGAATTCCTTCCCTGTCCTCGTCTACCCCGACGAAGCTGGAGCACCAGCTACGTGCCCCTACGAAGGGGACACCCGTAGGATACTGCTCCTCCGAGGAAGGAGGGTGGTTTGGGCTTGGGTGACTCAGAACTAGGAGGAGGAGCTCTGGAGGTGCTAAGGCCATCGTGTCCCGCACCCCACTTTTCTGTAAAAAGCTAGAAACATTCGCTCCGTGGTGCAAGGCACAGCTCACCCCCTAGGGCGGTGGTCCAGGTTGCCAGGCCGTCATTTTGCAAGAGCTGCGGAAAGCCCCGCACACCCAGGACAGGGCAGGAGCAAGAAGGGATATAAGGGACAGTGGCCATGGCTTGGGTGACCAGCTAAGCGGACAGGCTGTGAGGGGCTGGAGCTCCTCTTGACCCTCTGCACAAAGCAGGCGGAAGGGACACTTACTTCCCAAAGGGCCTCTCCAGAGCAAACGGCCGGGCAGCATAATAGTATTGCTTGTATTCATCCATCCACACCTCAGCTGTCCGCTTGGTGTTCCTGGGGATACAGGGGGTGTCCCAGAGTGGTTAACATGCACACGCAGGCAGCATTACCCAGCTGGGGGCCCCCATGATCCAGTAACAGCATTCTTCCATGGGTGCTGAGCCCAGCCAAGTCCCACCCAATCTCCAAAAGGGCCTTTTTACTCCAAGACACAGAACTTTAGTAGTGAGGACAAACTTTTCTCCAACAGGTACACACCAGAAAAACTGTGCCCGAAATGGAACTTACGTGGCTCCAAAAGGGGGGGGGGGCGGGCGGGAGAGGCGAGCCTCCACATCCCCACGTGTGGGGACCAAGACGAGAGAGGCAGGGCCTGCAGTGGCCACCTCTCCCGCTGCCCACAAACTCCCACTCCAGGTGCTCCCCCCTTTATGCACGGCGAGTGCTGGGGTCCCCGCTCTGGGCAGGACAGCCAATCACGCACAGCGGCCCAGACCATGGGGTGGGCGTCAAGAATCAAGTAATCAAGCCGGCTGTCAGCTTGATTTTGCCAGCACGCTAGTCTTTTCTATCAGGAGTTTGCTCTGGCGCTGACCTCAGAGGTCACAGAAAATGAGAGAGACTGACATGGAGGACGTATGTCCACCATTCAGCAGGCAGGGAGGCAGTGAAACCAGGAAGAGCCCCAGGGCAGGAGAGAGGTCATCAGAAAACAGATGCCAGGGGGTGGTGTGGGAGCAAGCCTCGCCAGGGCCCACGTCGGTGAACCCGGGGCCTCACCGAACAGGGCATGCGCCTGCAGACTTCTGGTTCCGTCTGAAGCAGAGAGATTCCAAGCTGGTGGACCCGACGCACAGCCTGTTCTTGGTGCAGGGAAGGCAGTTACCAGCACCTTGCTGGCTCCTTGCCCCGGCCTAACCATCAGCAACCTGGACGCTGCTTAGGAGACACCTGTGCTGCCTTTCAAAACCACCGACTGACCCACTGGCCAGGGCCCAGACTCAAAGACAGTGAATGTTCTGGAGCCCAGGACTGCTGCCCCCTCGCTTTCCTACACCAGGTGTCCCCTGCTCACCTTTTCTTCCCGGAAACCCAAGGGTCGAGGCAGCCCTGCCTTTGGTGCCTGCTGGGTTTCTCCCAGCACCAGCCTTGCCCACCCAGTTTCTGCAAAAGGTGTTAAATTTTCCCCTGCTCAGGGTCATGCCAGCCCCGAGATGCTCGTGTCAGGATGTGACCCATATCTGCTCATATGTGTGAAAACCGAGGACGGAAGAACACTGATGAGGAAAACGACGTCCCAAATGAAGAAATGCTTAGCTCCCCGCCCCTCCCCCCCCCGCAAATGGACCAGACAGAAAAGAAAAAAGGGAGAAAGAGAATGAATGGATACATGAAGCTGTCAGATGATGAGCGACAAGGGGATAAGGGAAAAGGTGAGAAGAAGCTGGAGGAAAGAGGGATATACATGAAATGTTTCTAAAACAGAAGAGAAGATTGAAGGAGAAGAAATCACAGGAGAAGGTGTATGAAGGGACGGAGCAGGAATAAGCAAGTGGGCACCCCTGGCTCACTGAGACCCCGGGATCTTCCACCTTCATCCAGCAGGAGGTGCCAACACCTTAGGGAAGGAGCCCAGGGTCGTGGGGCTGGCCTCAGCCCGGACCCTGTCTGTGCACCTGCAGGGCCTGGGGCAGGCCTGTGAGCTGTGGCCACTTGTGCATCCCCATCCACAGATCCTTCCAATGACCTCTCCCCTGGTGACCTGGCCTGAAAGTGGGAGCACTGGATCTTCTAGAACTCAGAGGCAAAAACGGCATCTCCTCCCGCCATCCCAAACCACCCCAAACACCCAGAGCCCTGCAGGACAGTGCCGCCCGGTGTCTTGTGGGCCTTGTCAAGCTGCGGGGACGTCAGTGGTGAAGAGCGTCAGGCCTCCTCCTAATGCTGGGCGGGCCAGTCCGACCTCCCCTGCTTAGGCAGAGTCCCAGGGAGCACGACTGTGGCTCCTGAGCACCCAGAACACCCAGGCAACCTACCAGAGAACCAGGGACAGACACAACCCGTCACCAGGAAAGCACTCGGCTTTCTGTTGCCCCCACAGAGCCCCTGGGACTCGAACTTACTTTATATATGTGTTGGCGTTTCCATCTGGGAAAACATAGGGGTGTTTCTTGCGGAAGACATGGCCCACTCGGCTGCAGGGGACGATCTCGAGGCTGCCGCCGCACATCCACACTCTGAAGGAGATCTCTGCAGGAGAGTCGTGCCCCCTCAGCATGGCTTGTGCCCTCCGGAGGGGGGCGGGGACACAGGATGGCAGCATCGGGCACCAGGTCCAAGGGAGTGGTCAGGGCCTTCTCCCCCTTTTGCTGCATCCCGCCCGGGGCTGGGGGTGGGGTGAAGTCAGACTGTGTGCCCTGCTGGCTGGGGAACCTCAGTTTCCCCTTCTGCAAATGGGGCTGATGATAACTCACAGCTGGGAGGGTGATGCGAGTGCATATGGAAAGAAACGGGGGGCTGGCTTGGAGGAGCACATTCATGAGGGGCCACATTCGGGGACCAGCCTGGCACAGGGCCCTGCTACAACATTGGGGCAACCTAGAATGCTGCTTCCGGACACATGGCAGATGGATTAGACGTGCTCGTATGACCCCGGAGGGCTAGAGTCAGGACCGAGGAGAAAGAATTTCCCATTCAAGAATAAAGAATTTCCCGATAGTCAAGGCCCAGGTAGAAGGGGCTGTCATGGAGGTGGTGAGGCCCACACTCTGACCGGCTAGCAACACCCATGGGCAGGATTCCCAGCAAGCACCTGGGCAAGGCGTCCAGCAGAGCACCTCCCAACACCCGGACCACAATTCTGCCACTCTGTAAGGGCACCTGAATTGGAGCTCAGGAGGAGACATCTGGGCAGTAACCGAGAACAGGGACAGAAAATGTTGGAAGCCTCTAAGCTGTTGCTGGGGTCGCTCCCCAGGGCGGGGATTTTGCACACATGCCCACTTCTCCCCTTCGTTGGCTGCTGTAGCTGCAGGAGGAGAAGAGTCCACAGAGGCAGCCGGGATTAGGCTGGGGTGTGCAGATCTCTCCTGGGGCGGTGTCCTAGCCGGCTTGCGGCAGTGCTTCTGCCCCAGAAGGAAGCAGCGGCATACCAAGGTGGTGGAGGGGAGTATCTTGTCACTGCTGATGTTTAGGACTGCTGAATGACTGTTAGGCAGTGTTGTGATGGCTTTTAACTTCTCGACGGCCAGTGCACCTCCTTATTGACTGCACCCCGGGCACCCCGCTGGGTATGCCCCTGGTAGGAAATGTCAAGCTTCCCATTTGGGAATTCCTGCCTGGTTCGTGCTTCTGTAGTCAGGCTCAAATACGAGGGTAGGCTGGCCCAGGGGAAATCCTTGCCTCTGGGTAACTGCTCCTGCTATGGAGATGGGGGGGTGGCATGTGGAAGCAGGCTGGGGTCCAGGAGCAGGGGAGGAGGATGTGAGTATTCTGGTGCCTTCCTACCACATACATGCACCGCACCCTCCAGCACGCCGGGCCCCACCTCCCTGGGTTCCTTCACCTGGGTCCTCTTTCTGTCCCTCCACTTCTGGCTCTCGGTCTCCCTCCTTTCCAGCTCTCCAAGCAGGTGCCCGGACACTGTCTTCATCGCGATCCTCACCAGCTCTCACTCAGCTGTCCTCAGCCAGACTTTCCCTATCCCCTACTGCGCCCTGCCCCGTGTCCTTGAGCGGCAGGCAAGGCTCCCTGGATGCCAACCCCGCTGCTGCCACATTCTCTACACCTGCCCTTCTGCGTGCCCAGGTGCTGCCCCGAGGGGGCTCATTCCCAGGAAGCTCCGGGACAGGGTGGGGACAATGTGTGTGTTAGGATAAGGAAAGGACATTTCAAGACTGCTTCCAAACGATGGCAAGAACATGGAGGGAGGAAGGAGCTTGGCTTTGGGGTCTGCAGCCCTGAGTCTGCAACAGCCCCCGAGTCGTGTCCCTGGGGACACCTGCTTCACCTCACTGAGGCTGTACGCCACAGGATAGCCATCCAGGTCGAATGAAACAGAATTCTGAGAATATGGGGAACACTTAAGTAGGGTGGAAAGATGAGCCATAGCTATGATCAGACACCCCTGAAGCCAGTCTCTGGGACATGGACCCTATTAGCACTGCCCTCCTGTGCCCACTTCCAGCTTCCTTCTTCAGCCACCAAAGTCACTTGAAATTTGTGGACCTAACATTCGCGATTTTGACATTCCATCAAGCCCCCGATACATAGCAGTGTGACGTTTGGCTGGGACACTGTTGGGATCATGTGTCCCAGCCTGGTGTTTGGGGGGGGCGGGGACACGGAGCAGTGAGTGAACGCAACTGACTGCCAGCATCCGTCGCTTTGCCTCGCAGTGAGTGCACTGAGGGGCTGGCCGCAGGGGTCAGCCCGTGGGACTATTAGTGCATGTGTGACCTTAGTCTCAGGACGTCTTCCTTAACAGTGTGCTCCAAAAGTCTACTGTGCTCCAATCATTTCCCCCCCAGGATCTCAAAATACGGTCTGCTCCAGTTCCCAAAAAGGAAAACCATCTCATCTTTCAAAACTAGAGACGGAGATCTGGTTTACTAGATATAACCTACAAATTTTGTGCCAGCCCTCTTCCCAAAATACGCATACGTTTTGGCTATGGTCTCTTCCTTTCCATGTATTCAAATAAGACATATGTCCCTCCTCATTTGCAAAGCGAATCCCTCCAAACTATGCCCCAGTTCCCTCCCCTACCCCCTCCTACCCCAGCAACCTCTTTCTTTCTCTGTGCTTCCCTCTGCATCTCCGAGTCCCGCCTTCTGCCACAGGTCCCCACCTTGGAAAGGAGTCATCTGACCCTGGTCCTTCACCTTCCTTCTGGTCCCCTGGCAGTCTTCCACCCCGAGGCTCTGTCTTTACAGGGTCTCCCTGACACTGTTTCTTCAGCTGACCCCACGGTTCACTTGAAGCTGAGGACTCCCCTTCATCCCCCCCAGCTCCAGCTCTGTCCCAGCTCCAGCACCGGCTTCCAGGGGCCATGTGATGCTCTGCCGAGGAATGCTGGACACCAGCAGATGGGGGTGCATCTTCTGTCCCCGGCCACCCATCCACAGCCTGCTGCAGCCTGCCTCCTCTCCCCCGCCTGTCAAACCAGCCCTCCTCCTCTTCATTTCCCCGCATCTGGTGCTTTAGCCAAAAACCACCACATATCTCAATTCTGCAAACGTGAGCCATGGGAGGAAAATGAGCTCTTCTTCTACCCCTGGGCTGCGCTCTGTTCGGCCCTCCTCGCTCAGGTGGTAGCTTATTAGTCATCCTAACAACCCTGCTCACGGTCAAGGACGTCCTTATTTGATGACGCAGAAGCGGTTCTGACCTGACCCCTGCCAGCGGGTGCCTGGGGGCTGACGCACATCTCCCCACTCCAGAACTCCGCCCTCGTCCTGTCCTCAGCGCTCAACAGCCTCCTTGGGCCAACGCTGCTCCGGGAGCAAAGACACGGACTTCGGGTCTTTTAGTGGCCAACAAGAGTGGCTCCTCTATGACCAGCCACCACCCTGCACCTCCATCCAATCCTGGCAAATGTCCGCCTTTGCACCCATTTAGTACAGCTGATGCCTCCCCAAGGCTCCTGCAGCCCGAGATGAGGTCACAGCTTCTGGGCAGCAGGGTCCTGAGTGTTGTAACTGGGGTGATCGGAGGCCTGGGCCTGACCTGGGCGGCCTGGAGGTGCAGCCGGGAGTGTGCAGTTAGCGTGAAGGTTCACAGGTGTATCGTGTGGCATATTTAACACCCAGGCACGGAGTCGCCCTGCCCTCGTCTACACCACTGACGTCAGGATAACTGTCCTGGCGGGGATGTGCTGACTCCTGGGAAAGTCTCGTAATCCAGAGGCGCCGTGCAGCGGGGGCTCATGCAACAGAAGCGCGGCGCAGGGAGGCGTGGGGCAGCCGGCCTTCCAGGCACTGCCTGGACCCTCCGCTTTCCACGTCTGCGGCTCCTGCCAAGTCATCACTTTCTTAAGTGAGGGGGACGGAGCAAAAAGACGATGTAGGGAATCTGTAGGGGGTTCTCGCTGAGTCAGCGCCAGCACAATCTCCCCGGGGGATGAATGTCACACAGGCCCTAATCCACTTTGAATTCCAGGCAGGGAGACGGGTAATTATTCCACCCTCACTGGGGGCACCGCTATCTTATTTTCTTTAGACATCGGACTCCTACTTGAGGCAAACTGCCCTCCCCACCTTCCATCCTCACTTCTTTCCTCCTGTGTCCTCACCAACCCACTGGTAGTCTTACCAGGGCCCCGTGGGTCCCCCGCCCCTGCCCTCCACCAGCCCAGTGTCTACCTGCCAAGCCAACGACTGCTGGACGGGAAAGGGGATGCTCTCTCCCCAGAAGCCAAACCACAGCTATTCATACACCATTGCTCAGCCAGACCCACCCAGGTTCCAATTTCATTGCATAGTCTGGTTTCTGAACAAAGATGGAGGAAGCTTGGGACACAGGCTCTGCCGAATGCGATGATTCTAGCTTGCATGGAGCCACACATACTGTGTACCAACACACATTGTACCCACAGCAGCAGAACCACTGTACCTTCGACCAACTCAGGACAGGGGAAGTGGAGTGGGCAGCGGTGAGCCCTTGGGTGGCTACTGTTATCCCTAAGTCCACATATATAAATGCACCAACAGAGACCCTTTCTTTGAATGATCTTTAAGTTCGCAGGACCTCCTGGGCTCTGTTATTATTTTTCCATGAACTCGTGGACTTGAGTAGAGAGCCTCTTATTTGTCTGCAACACTGTACTTCATGCCATCTGGGGCAATCAGGCTGCATCCAGCCCCCCAGCTGCTGAACAAGGACTAGCCACAGGCCCACCATGGTCACCCAAGGCCATACAACTGCAGATGCCAAGCTGGTGTTCTTAACTTCCCATACTCCCTATGGAATAGGACAAGCAGCAACCACGTGTCTGCCTGGTCTGGGAAGTGGGAGAGAACCTGCATTTCAGACAGTGCTCTCTGGCCCAGTGGGAGGTTGGCTTTGAGGGGAGCAGAGTAGTCCTGGGGATGGAGAGAGGGGTGGACGTGAACGATGCTGGGGATGTGGCTCTCAGGACGTGGTGAGCTGGGCGATGGGGAGGGCCCCCTGCCACCCCCTGGAGCAAGAATTCCTTCCCTCAGTATCATCTTTCCTCTGAAAGTGAAGCAGTGCCCCCCAACCCCACCAAACCCCTGATCATCACCCCATCCTGACGGGCTCTTCCAAATCTCCACCTTCATGCCCTCAGGTCCCTACCTATGCTCGCCCGCAGAGCTGGACTGCCCCACATGATCTATGTACCATTGGAAAGCACTGCATCTTCTGGCATAGAAAATGCTAAAAAAAAAAAAAAAATCCAGAAACGGCTTTCAAAGTGCCGGGAGCCAACTATAACACAACGGAATGTCGGGAGGGGAGAAAACAGTGTCTCCTGGGATAGCTGTCTGCAGTGCTTTTCTGTGGTTTAAAAAATTTTGCAATGGACTGTAAAATGCCTCTCCCACACCTCCTCAGAAGCCCCTCCCTCCTTCCCCATTCAAATCAGCACTGGTGAGTGTCCAACGACTGGGTAGCAACTAGCTGAGACTGCCACTCGGTAGGAGCAGATGCGTGTCAACACTGCCGTAAACAGCAAGGACTGTAGGTTGGACCAGAACGTGCCATCATTAAAAATAACGTGCTGCCTGAATCCCAATGTGACTGCCACAAGGAGGAAGGATCGCACTCCCTTTGTAAGGGTGACAGGGGGTGGGGGGGGTAGCATAAGCCCCGACAGACAGAGGCTAGAGCGAGATGGGCTTCAACCTAGAAGAAATTTCTAACAATTCAACGCAAAAATTCGCAGCAACAGAATGAGCCCAACTGTGAAGCAGTGAACGCAATTGTCATAAACGGCATTGGAACAGAGATGAGATGACTTCTGTCTATCCAAAGGACTGCAGAAAGGATTCGCTTGGTGATGGGAGGACAGGCCAGAGCACATCACTACGGATCACGAGAGGCGCCGTGCGCCGCAGGATGTCCCACTGGCTCTGCCCAGAAAGAGAGCGGTCTTGTCCCCACTGGGAATGACAAGGTCCCAAGTGCTCCTGGGCCCGTGCAGGCAGTGCTGATCTCAAACCTGTACCAGATTTCCCCATTCTGTTCCAGGACTGGGTACCAGCAAGGAGAATCAGTTTGGTTTGGGGGCTTGGGGTTTTCTGCTTGTTTGCTGAGCTTCCAATCCAGCCCCCGAATGGCAAGAGTTCTACTTATCTGATGGATTTCTCTACACTGCCCATTTTGGGAGAACAGATGCTGTGGGTCAGGCCAGCAGCCATAAATTTCTGGAAAATAACTCTTAGCGACTGAGGAAGAAAGCCATAAAACACTCTGGAGGCAGAGACAGGAGAAAACAATGGCAGAGGACAATGCATGGAGTTACTGCTGAATGCCCAGACGAGCCCCACAGATCATCCATTCTCGGGGCCGCACCACCGCTCGGGGACCCATGCTGAACGCTCCCCGGTGACATGCCGGCCTCTTGCTCTTCTCCGGTGCTTCATTCAACAAGTAGTTACGGAAGCCTCCTTCATGGGGGCACTATTCGAAGCACCGGAGACAGCTGGAACAAAACAGAGCTGCATCCCTGCCCGAGGCAGGCTTGAGCTGGGAGCACCGAACTTGGGGATTTATTTGGAGGTAGAAGGAGCCTGGGATGAAGACGATTGACAGCGACCCCCGTAACATTTGGTAAACATCTGCTGGTGGCTCTGTGCACACAGTACTCAGCAGTGGGTTAATGACGGGGGTCTGGGGGTAGTTGCCACGGAAGCCTGGGAGTGTCTGGCCCTTATCTTTTAGTGAGAGAGAAAGGGGTGAGGGTGGAAGGGGTCACAGGTTCCCAAACTGCAAACACGTCTGGCCGCAGTTGCGTCGAGTTGCATTCTGCAGCCCTAGGAGAGAGCAGTCCAGGACCCACCCGTGGAGCTCATAACACTGAGCGACCCTATAGTTGCCTTGAGTGTGAAAGTGTGACACGGGGGCGCTTCTAGGGGTTTTTGTGAAAATCCATGGAGCTGAGTCTGTCAAACTCGAAACCCCATCCGGGCCCAGCCAATGTTCATTTCCTTTCCCGGCTCCCAGCCGGCGGGCCCCTGGGTGGGGCGGGGACTAGAACACGGGCTCCTTCGCCTTCCTGGCTTTTGCTGTCAACTCGCTCCTGAGGGTCTTCCTAGGGGAGGCTTTCCCCACGGAGAAATGCCCTGTTACCTCCAGCCTCCCAGCAACTACTCCTCTCGTGCCCCACCTGCCCTTGCCCCCAAGGAGTGACCTACTGCCCCCTTCCCAGGCCCT
This sequence comes from Zalophus californianus, assembly GCF_009762305.2. Lineage (NCBI taxonomy): Eukaryota > Metazoa > Chordata > Mammalia > Carnivora > Otariidae > Zalophus > Zalophus californianus. Next base: position 25,618,130 of record NC_045602.1, read on the forward strand.
CATCCCGGGTACATGCGGCCCTAGGACGCAGAGACAGTGACTCACCGAAATTCTCTCCACCCCAGATGTCCATGTCTGTATCATACTTCCCCAGGTAATCGAACCAGGATTTGTCCATCACGAAGAGCCCCCCAGCTATGATGGGAGTCCTGTGCATTTGGAAGGGACAGAGGAAGTTATGGGAGAGAGAGGAGTGACCACCAGCCCATTCATCTGTCCTGGCCGTGCAGAACCCCATGCTCTTTTCTCCCCATTGCTTTTCCTCTTTACGAGGGCCAATGCATTACCTAAAACAAGAACATGCTCCAGGGTTCTGCCTTTTGATTTTAAATCTCTAGACTTCACAGACAGGCTAATTTACTTATCAGCATGCTTTCTGTGGGCGCCCAGGACTCGCTCAGAAGCCCGCTGTTCTGACGGCCTGGGGATCCTCCGCTGGCCTCTCCCACAGGCCCTGCCCAGCGTGGCTCTCTTGGGGCTCCACTGCTGGGAGCCCAGGCAGCGGGCCGCTGACCAGGCAGCGAAGGAGGACTAAGGCAGCACCCATTAATGGTACCTCCGTTTCTTTGAGATTGGGCTCTCTCCCTTTACTTCCCTCTGTACCCCTCTGTGAGGGGTTACATCATCCTAAAATAATATATTGGGGTCCTAATCCCCAGTACCTCGGATTGTGACCTTATTTGGGGAGAGCGTCTCTAGAGAGCTAATCAAGTTAAAATGAGCTCATTAGGGTGGACCCCAATCCCATGTGACTAGTGTCCTTATAAAAAGGAAACGCTGAGCCAGAGAGACAGACATGCACAGAGAGCCCATAAAGGGAAGAGACACAGAGAAGACGATCATTGGAAAGCCAAGGAGAGGGGCACCAGGCTGCCTCAGTTGGCTAAGCATCCGACTCTTGGTTTCGGCTCAGGTTATGATCGCAGGGTCCTGAGATCGAGTCCTGCTTCAGGCTCCCTGCTCATCAGGGAACCCGCTTCCCTTCTCTCTTGCCCTCTGCTCCTCCCCCACACTCCTGCACTCTCTCTAAAATAAATAAATAATTCTTTTAAAAAAAGGAAAAAGAAAGAAAGCCAAGGCGAGAGGCCGGCAGCACCCTCAGAAGGAAACAACACTGCTGACACCTTGATTCTGGACTTTTAGCCTCCAGACCTGCGAGACCACGCATTTCTGTCCATAAGCTGCTCTGTGTGTGGCACGTTGCTGCAGCAGCCCCAGCAAACTAACACACCCTCAACTTCGTCTTCTTCCTTGGGCTCCCACCCCCACCTCCCCCGCCTCTGACTGCTGAGACGGATGCCAGAAAAGCCACTTGGAAAGCAAAGGGCTGCAGAGGAAGGCAGGCAAGCACAGAAGAGTCCAATCGGATAATCCAGTGAGCATAGAGACTTGTATCCAGAAGGATCGACAGCAGGGAGAGGTGGGCGAGCCCACAGGGACCTGGCCCCTCATCCAGCGGGTCCGGAGGCCAAAGGGAGTTTTCTCCCATGTCAGGTAGTTGACGGACAGCAGGTCAAGAAACCAGGTCTCCCAATGCCATGACCCCAGGCCGTTCCCTGAGAACTGACCTAATCCTGGGAAACGCTCATTCTCTGATGAGGGGGCTATTCCCACAAAAACAGACCCTGCCCTGAGAACCCCACCACTGGGCCAGAGAAGCTAAAAACCCAGAGTCAGCTGCACCAGCACCACCGGCCTTATCCTTGACTCGGTCCCTTGCCACATCAGAGGCCGCCCGCCCGAGGGGAGTAACGGAAGCTGCTGTGCACTGCATGGCGCTTGGTGTGGTAAGACGGTTCAGAAGTAAAGGGCATTAGCCGGCATGCATCTGGCTCCAAGCTCCCTCTTGGCACCACTCCAGCTCATGAAGGCTGGCGAGGGGATAGGGGCCGGCAGGTGGGTGAGGCATTGGTCCCCGGCAGAGTTCTCCTAACCACACACATCTGTCGGAAGCATCAGCATTCGGTTCTTCCTAGCTCCTTGCTTCTCTATCTGACTTAAGTTAATTCAGTGCAAATGATCCAACGTTTACTATACGGCAGGTCCAGAGATACAGAGATGCCCACAAAGAATCCGGGGTATCCCTGTCACTGGCCAGAGAAACTGCACCCCAGTGGCCTTTTTTGTACTTCTCCAAGCACTTCTGACCCTCCTGATACCCCACCTGAGGCCGACAAGTGTCAGCGTGGAGATCCCAAACAGGTCTGGGACAGGTGCACCGGTCTTAGGTAGGAATATCCAGACCATATGCCCTCCAAGCTGAGAACACAGGCCCCCCCACTGGGCGGACACCATGCTCTAGTCTACCCCCAGCCCTCAGAGAAGCCCTGCACCCCAGGCGGCCATCTTGCCACCACGTGCTGGGAGTGTCCCACGTGAAGGGAGAATACAGACCAGGAAAAAGCATCTGCAGCTCTGCAAAAGAGCCCAGAGTTGATGCGACCATCGCGTGGTCACACAGGATGGAGCAGACATGTTTGTTATTAAGCAGCAGTGGCCAGGCCTCGAGCTCAGCCTCCACTTACAGCAATGCTGACCTGACCTTCCTGGGCTGAGTCCTGACATCTAAGACCTAGTGGTTCTGCTCTGGCCTGAAAGGGCCCTCTTTCTCCCTGTCAGAGGCTCAAGCAGGACCATCTGGGACCCTCCAACGTTTAATGGGAAGTGTAACTACACGGTGGCACGTGTGTGGGAGGACGACACCGGGCAACTTCTCAGTATAGGTCTTACCAGGCCTCCGTCCCCTTAGGAGAAGTCTCTCTGAAGACAGAAACTCCTAAAGGGCGAAGTGGGGCTAGCTTGGCAAAGGGTTCTCTTGGTCTCTGCCCAATCTTTTGAGCGTTTAATGTGGAATGCCTCCTATACCATGTGGCAGTGAGAGGGACCCAGTGGTGACGGATCTGCCTACCCACCCCTGCCCCCTGCCCCCTGCCCTGACTCACCTAATGGGCTCAGCAGGGTCCAGACGCCGAGCCTTCTGCTCTGGGGAGAGTTGCTCCCATTGGAAGTGGAGGCTCCAGTCAAACCCTAGAACACAGCACCCACTCAGTTGATTTGCATGACACATCCCTTTTCTAGAAGCTCATGCACACATCCAAGGAAGCTGGGCCTAGAGACAGCAGGTCTCACCCAGGCTGATCAGCACGAAGGCCGTTAGATTTCCCTCTCACAGTTTCTTTCTATTGCCTCTCTGAGCCTTCCCTGCTGGGCACGGTTAGGGGATAAAAGGCAGAAGACAGAGTCAGGCTCAACAGAGCCCAAGGGGGACAAGACGGACAGTTATGGGTGTGGCCCTTGACCAGGAGCCCTGGGAAGGTGCAAGCAGGTTTTTATGGGGCTGAATCACCTCAAGTCAGTCTTGGGGGATCAGCACTAGGCCCTAAGCCGAACCGTGGTGGGCCTCCGAGAGCACGTGGTGCCCAATGCTGCGGTGCCAGAACAGGTCAGGCCCCACCTAGCCAGGAGGTCCTTGGCTTCCCTTCATTCCCAGAGTGAGCCCATACTGGAGCCAGAGCTCGGGGTCTGGATGCATCCTGCACACCCCCCTGGTCATTCCATTCACAGTCTCGGTGGTAAGACCACACTGGAGCTACTGACATTATAGGACGCAGGGCTGGGTGCTCCAGTCTCCCCACTCTCCCCCTAGAAAATGCCGACCGGGGGGAGAGCAGTGAGTCCTCGCTGGGGAGAAGGTGTTGGTCCCACTCACCCCCTCGGAGCTCCGTGGCGGACTCGATGTAGTTGAAGTTGTCTAAGCTGATGATGTCAATCACAGGGCACACCACCCGTGTGTAGTCCTGTAAGAAAGCAGACTCCGGGCTCAGTCTGTGGCGTCAAGGGGCCAGGCCAGCAATCAGCGGGCATGGGAGGGCCTTGCCCTGGTAATGCCAGGCTGGTTTTGTGGCCCTGACCCAGCACTGCCATCTCTGGATCTCAATTTTCTCATCTATAAAATAGAGCACTGGACGCTGTGGCCTCTCCCGTTTCAAGGTCTAAAACGCTAACAAGACTTTCTCTGACTCCTGGGGGCGTTCTCAGCCCCAAGAGCCATCTGAGCATGGCGGGGACACAGCAGGGGTGGCCGGAGAGTGAGGATGCTGAGGAAGCGGGAGGGAGGAAGAAGACCTTCACCACCAGTGGGTTTGCGGGAGGCAGAGGCCACAGGCAGCCAGGAAGGTGACCTCAGCCTTCAGCTGCATGAAGCAAAGCCACACACCCACAGGAAGAACACCTTGGAATTTCCAAATATTTTCATTTGATGCGTTTGTTTCTAGGCAAGTTGATGAATAGCATCTCCAGAGACTCCTACCTTCAGATGTCACCTGCGGTCCTCACAGATCTGTGCCTCCAGCCCTGACTTACCCCCTTGCTCCCAGCCTCGGATCCACTAGGCCACTGGCCCCTTCCATGTGAATTTCACACAAGCGTTCAGTGATGGCTTCGTCGTCTTCTCTCCAAATGTGCTCCTTTCCCTCACTTGCCCATTTCTGCTAACAGAACCATCAGGTAGCCCTCTGCCTCCCCAGCACAAAGAAGCTTCGCCTCTGCCCATTGCCCTGATCAGTCCTGCTCATTCTAACTCCGGAACTGCCCTTCTGAGCATGCCGTGCCTCTCCTCTTCCCTCACGCCTGGCGTACCACGGTAGACTCCTAATCTTATCTCACCCTCTTCCCTTTGGTGGCCGGGGAAGCTGTCATTCCAATGGGAAAATCTCACTCGGCAGCTCAGCCGCTAAAATCCTGAACTGCCTGGAAGATAAAGTTCACTTAGCCTGGCATTCAAGACCATCCACAAAAGGCATGTAGCTCACTCTCTGGCTTCCTCACTTGCTGCATCCTGCAGGCCACACTGTCCACAGGCATCAAAGCCACTCGGGAAACGTTTTCAGAATATGCAAGACATATTCACCAGTGCTTGGCGGCTGTCAAGGTATCGCGTAGATTTTTAAAGCCTTCCCTGCTCCGGGTGAACACCCTGTACCTGGCTCACAGAAGGGGGGACTGGGGGCAGCGGGGAGGCCACTCCACAGGCAAGCGGGGCTCAGGCAGCCCGAGAGCACCGGCAGGTGTGGGCACACCAAGCAAGGACACTTCTGTAGTCCTCCTCACCTCTCCCCCTCCCCCACCAGCCTGCAGGGGCAGGAGCCTCTGCTGCTCCTTGCAGCCATTTCATTTCCTGGTTCAATCTCTCTCCCAAACAAGGCTGTCTTCTTATTTTAAGCTCAGACTCACCGGGTGTCAGCTTTTATGTTCACAGACTTCATCTGGCCCTCAGCTTCCACACGTGACTCATCCTGACAGTGACAAGGTACCTCAGAAGCCGAGTGGCCCGTGTGGAAAGAAATGCTCATTTTCAGTGCATTGCTTCTACCACTGGGACGTGCACAGATGCTTCTTCCACAGTCAACACGGCACCTGCCCAGCTGCCTCCGCTCTCCAGGCTCTTCTCAGGCATTGTCATCCTGCGCGCGCGCACGCACACACCCAGCCACCCACACCGATACCTACCCATGGACACAACCCCGAAGATATTCCTGTGACTTGAATTCTGATGTGTTCTCACAAGGTCAGAGACTGAACTTCTTCTGTGAGTCTGACAAAGTTCTCATTTCGCCTTTGCCGGTTGAGTTTTGGGGTCTCTGTAGCTTCACTAAGTCCTTACATAGACGCTTGTGCGGTCAAGGATTCACCTTGCCCACAGATATGTTTGGCCCTTGCCTGGCTTCTGGGCAGTAACTTCTAAGCCCTCAGGATGTCCTGCCTCTGTTTACCTGGGAGCCTTGGGATAAACCAGATAGTCTATGCTAACAGTGTGACTTATGCTAAGGGCCTTGGGCTGTGTGGTACCAGCTCAAACTGACCTCTGGAGGGGCATGGGGACCATGGCGGGTCAGCCATGTCTATGTTACTGATGCCCAACAGAAAGCCCAGACACCAAGGCTTGGGTGGGTTTCCCTGTTTCTCAACGCTCTGCACGTGTTGTTCTACGTTGTTGCTGGGAGAAGGAAGTGCTGTCTGTGTAACCGCACTGGGGGCAGTCCACTGGAAGCTCATGTCTGGAACTCTCTCTGTGCACCTTTTCCCACTGCAGAGTCTCACCTGTATCCATTGGCTATACTAAACAGCAATGATGAATATAACAGCTAAGTTCCAAGTCCTTCTAGTGAATTATTGAACCTGAGGGTGGTCTCAGGGGCCCCCAAACGGCAATCCTGGTTTTTTAATTTCTCCTCAATATTTGGAAACTGAAATACGAAATAAAATGCTGGTTGCTTACCTCAGCCACAGCCTTCCCCAGAAGTCACCCAGGGACTCTGCCTCCAGGGTGCACCAGCTCTGATAACCTCTCCCTATAAGTTCTGAGGGCTTCTGCCCTTCTCTTATTCCTGCCAAAGCTCATGTGTGGTGTCTGCTTGAGTCATGGAGAACAGATAGGTGATCAGGGACATTTGGGAATAAGTACTGTGTGGAGCCATGACCTTTAAAAGAAGCTACATGAGACTTTATACATGAACCTCGAAGCCAGGACACAAACCTCTCTGAGTGACCTAGGGGGTCAGTAACTGCTCCACCTGTGTAGCCCTCAGCATCAGCCCACAGCCTGCTGGGCAGCGGGTAATCCACTGGTGTTGGCTAAAGAGGCTGTCTATTAACCCCCTCTGAGGACACTATGTCAATGGCCGGCAGCAAAGCAGGTGGGTCAGTTACCACTGAGAAAGATGGCCTCTCCTCCTACGGGTTCAGGGACAGAGGGACTCTCCATAAAGATACCCAGACCCACTACAGGTCCCTGCTGTGTGCTCCAGGAGGATGGCCTTTAAGGCTAGGCCCACAGGTAGGCTTAATCAGGCAGCTGGACGAACCCCTGACAGACCCAGGACTACACCCCCTTCTTCCCCACTCCCCAACATGAATCTGAGCCTGGGCCCTGCCCCATGGACAGGAGCCCAGCAATGACAGGAGCTGAATACACCAGCAATGGCCATCAATAATCCCTGCAGTACACCTCTCCTTTCTCCACCCATTCAAATAACTAAAACCACATTAGGAACGGGCCCTCAAAAAACTCCAAGAGATGGCCACTTGGGTGTCTCTGTTGGTTATGCGTCCAACTCTTGATTTCAGCTCAGGTCATGATCTCAGGGTTGTGAGATCAAGCTCCGTATCGGGCTCTGCACTGAGCGTGGAGCCTGCTTAAGATTCTCTCTCTCCCTCTCCCTCTGCCCACCCCTCTAAAAAAAAACAAAAAAAAAACAAAAAAAAAACCTCCTAGAGAGATCATTCACTCATTTGGTCAGCCAGCTTTACGGAGTACCTCTTATAGTTTAGGAGTTGTGGCAGGTACCAAGACGAATAAGGCCTCACAGTCTAGGGAAGGCAGGGACAGGTGGCAGAGGATTACAATGGGGCTTCTAGGGCAGCCTGGAGGTAGGGGTGCAGGAGAAGGAGCGGTCCTCGAGGTGACAGGAGACCTGGGTTCTCGTTCTGGTTCATCTAGCATACATGTCACCTTAAACACACCAGCACACACTGAGGAGCTGTCTCTTCATCTATAAAGCGAAGACAAATTATTATTTGCAAAACCATCTCGCCTTCCTAACAGGGCTTTTGGACAGAACATGGGAGGGAGGCGTGTGAAAGGCTTTATAGCATATGTAAGCCATTATTTATATGAATTTACCAAATGCTACAGGGATTGAAATTTCTCAAAATCTTTTTTCCAACTAAAGAAATATGTAGATAAGGAGCGGGGGGAAAAGAGTCCTCTGTTCAAAAAATTAAAACCAACCTGGTGCTTGTTTCAAGTATCTTCGAGTAACTGAAGGAAAGAAACGGGACATCGAGAGGGTTCCATGTGGACGAGACCAGCTGAGGACGGCTTCTGACAGCCCAAACCCAGCTCTTTCTTATCTCTTTCTATTTTTGAAAATCCCCAACTCCAATTACAGCTTAAAATTTCCACTTCCACTCACAAGACAAATCACGTTTTACTCTGAGACAAGACACAAAGACACGTGTTAACACAGCCTGACACACACCCACATCCCTGTCCTGAAGGGGATGTCTCAGGAGAATGTTCCATCAACAGGAGTCAGGGTCTGGTAGAAACCTCTGCAGACCATGGAGGCTGCTGTGGCCCCGGCAAGGAGCAGAGTCGGACCACAGCCCTGGGTCTGTCCGACCAGTTCTCTGCTACCAAAGCTTTAGGTCAGACAGTGGTGGGCACTGGAAGCTCAGCCTGGGAGGGTGAGCTCTATTGTGGAGCCCAATGCCTCCCACAGGAGCCTGGGATGCAAGGAGCACTCACAAGGAGGAAGGAGGAAATGAAGGCTTCTCTGATCTGCAGGTGAGCCTGGCCAGGGATGTAGCAATGACAGCATTTTTCAGAGAGCTTCTGTGAAGGTCCCTGAGGCCCTGGGGTGGAAAGGGTTCATTAAAGCTGTCTAAGGAAAGCAAGGCCCCCTAACATACCCTACAGGGCCACATCAGCCTGGGGTGGGGTCCTATAGGTCAAACACTGAACTGCCATGTGACCCCACCATTCCACTCATTGGTATGGACCCCAAACAATTGGAAGCAGGTACTCAAACTTACATACTAATGTTCATAGCAGTGCTATTCACAATAGTAAAAAGGTGGAAACAACCCAACATGTCTATTAGCAGAGGAATGGATAAACAAACTGTAGTATTCAGGCAGTAATTTCTCCGACGTCGGACACAGCAATTTTTTTCTAAATATGTCTCCTGAGGCAAGGGAAACAAAAGCCAAAATAAACTATTGGGACTACATCAAGATAAAGTGCTTCTGCACAGTGAAGGAAACAATCAACAGAACAAAAAGACAAGCTACTGAATGAGAGAATACATTTGCAAATGACCTATCTGATAAAGGGTTAGTCTCCAAAATATATAAAGAACTTATAAAACTCAACACCAAAAAAGGATAAAAAACAAAACAAAAAAAACAATTAAAAAATGGGCAGAGGACCTGAGCAGACATTTCTCCAAAAAAGACATACAGATGGCCAACAGACACATGAAAAGATCCTCAACATCACTCATCATGAGGCAAATGCAAATCAAAACCACAAGGAGATACAATCTCACAGCTGTGAGAATGGCTAAAATCAACAACACAAGAAACAACAATTGTTGGAGAGGATGTGGAGAAATAGGAACCCTCGTGCACTGTTGGTGGGAATGCAAGCTGGGGCAGCCACTCTGGGAAACAGTATGGAGGTTCCTTGAAAAGTTAAAAATAGAACTACCCTACGATCCAGTCATTGCACTACGAGGTATTTACCCAAAAAATACCAAAACAACTATTCAAAGGGATATATGCGCCCCTGTGTTGATTGCAGCATTATTTACAAGAGCCAAACTATGGAAGCTGCCCAAGTGTCCATCGACTGATGAACGGATAAAGAAGATGTGGTGTAGATACACAGTGGAATATTACTCAGCCATAAAAAAGATGAAATCTTGCCATTTGCAACAACATGGATGGATCCAGAGAGTATAATGCTAAGTGAAATAAGTCAGTCAGAGAAAGACAAATGCCATATGATTTCACTCACATGTGGAATTTAAAAAACAAAACAAAGGAGCAAAGGAGAATAAAAGGAGAGAGACAAACCAAGAAACAGACCTCTAACTGCAGGGAACAAACTGACGGTCACCAGAGGAGAGGTGGGTGGGGGATGGGGCATGGGGGAAACGCGTGATGGGGATTCAGACGACACTTGTCGTGATGAACGCTGAGCAATATACAGACTCGCTGAATCACTATCTTGTACACCTGAAACTAAACACTGTATGTTAACTACACTCGAGTTAAAATAAAAAACTTCACTAAAAATGTGGTATATACTGTGATGTTGTGATATAAGAAGAAATCTACCCCTGGTCTTTGTTCCTGGTTCATTGCACAAGAGCTTCTGAAACCCCTGGGATTTCCTGAGTGATGGGGTGACAGGGGCCTCTTCGTGATTCACAGCGATCCTCTCTCATCAAACCTGAGTTTACGCTAATGAGATGACTGTTCCCGGGGTGGGGGGTGGACCATGCACATGACAGAGGGTTGGCACTTTCAGCCCTACCCCCCAGGGCCCCTCTCCTCTGGGACACAGCGAGGGGAAGATTTGGAAGGGCCTCTAGGGCCAGGCAAAGCCCTTCAACTAAACGGTCTGTTCATAGTCTACTATTTCTCAATGCAGACCTCTTCACTCGGATTGTGCCAGAAAGAGGGGAGAGAGGATTTTCCTAACTGGTGCTGGGTGTCCGCCCCAATCTCAGGGCAGGCAATTACAGGATGGGGATTCACATCTGGGCCCACGTGTGAGAGCTCTCATCAGAATGACCAGAGTCAGGAAGGGCTTCCTACTTCTCTGAGCAGTTGACACGTACGGGTTCTTCCGTCCTCAACGCTGTCGTTTTGCGGGGAGGGGCAAGGTAGCCGCCCCAAAGAGCAAGAAGGAAATCACCACGGCACAGGGGAGATGGTGTGGGGGCTCTGGTGCACGTGATGCCAGCTAGGGAGAATCAGCCCAAGTCACGCCGCTCCCCCGACACCGTGGCCTCATCCGTGAAATGGGTATATGAAAAATACCCGGCCTTGTACTTCACGGAGCAGCTGTGGGAGTCAGTAGCTCAGGGAGGACAGGAACGGCCCAAATGCTAAGCTCCTACAATATAGCACTTTCTGTACATCAGGACGGGGGTGGATGGTCTTTGTGGAATATATAATACCAATGGGAACATTAAGGAAATGTTTTTTCACTTTCAAAAGGAGTAACAGACATGGAGAGAGGAAGCACACAGAATCCCTGAGCAATTTAAGGGCAGGCAAAGGCCAGGAACTCAGGTTTCTCAGCATCCTGCCACCTGCCTCAGCCTCTGGGCAAGGGTGATGCATGGGTGCAGGGAAGACAGAAGCCTCAGGAATTGGGTGACGAGGCCCGGTTAACTCTGCTGCCTCCTTGTCACAAAAGGCACTCAACAGGGTTCCCTTTCTGGAACCTTCTATCATCTGGGAGAAATAGTTCTGGATGGTTCTCTCACCCAGGAAGCTGCCAGCGTCAGGTTATCAGCGGGGGGCCGGCAGCCCCACTCACAGGCCCACTGTAGGTTGACAGTGGGATACAAAGAACAGATCCCTGGCTTTGCCCCCTCACCGCCTGCTGTGTGACCGTGGGCAGGGTGCTCTAGCTCAGTGTCTCCATCTACAACATGGGGACAGCAATCAGTCCCACCCCCCTCCCAGAGGGCCCGGCGGGGGGCATATGTGAAGTACTGGCTTGAGAGCCTAGAGAAGGTGGGGATGCAGCACCCTGACCCTGTCTGCCCCACTCACCTCTTTGACTCTGTGCAGCAGGGGCTGGAGCCAGTCCCTGTTCACCTCGCAGTGGCTGTCCAGGAAAGTCAGAGTGGTGCCCTTGGCAATGTTAGCGCCCCGGATCCGGGACCGGACCAGACCTGCGGTAGGGACAAATGGGCAAGTGGGGGCTCCTGTCCTTCCATCTTCCAGAGAGCTCACGGAGGAGCCACACGACATCCCCTCCACACTGAACACACAGCCAGATGCACACACATCCCCCAGCCCCTACACTCACACTCCAAGGTCTTACCCAGCTGCACAGACCTACCTTGCCGCTCGCTATTGCGTATGCACTTCACCTTGGGCAACTTGATGAGCTGCAAGCAGTCCTCAGCTGCGAAGACAAAAGGTTATGTGGTGTGAGCACCCTGGGATGGACGTGAACCCGAAGAGTAGGTAAGGCAGCCCAGCCTGTCCCCAACCGCAGAGCCCTGTCCCAACTCCAGGGTGACTGTGGGTTTTGGATGAGGCTGACTGACCACTTTTATCGATATGCAATGTGGCCCAGTCCATGCAAAGTGGCCCAAAGGGACCTTTTTGGAGCGGGTCAGTCGCACAGAAGCACCTGTGTTCTTATCAGGAAGCACTTCCAGATGGGAATTCTTGGTATGGTCACCTGGAGACTCTTCTCCTTTTCTATAGACCATTAAAAACATGAGACAAGAGTCCTGCTCACTCTAGTGGGGTCTAGCAAAAACTGCTGGGAGACCCCACAATAGATGAGATGAATTTTGGATTTTCCTTTCTGATCACAGACTTTTGATACTGGAGACCTTATCTGTTAAGTGATCTGTCCACTGTACCCCATCACACAGAGCTGGCTGAACTCTCCCCCATTCGGGGGAGTGTGCAGAATGCGCAGGAAGAAATCCCGTCTTCAGCATCACCCCGGACTTGTCTCTGGCTTGCCTGCTTACCTCATCACTTGCTCGATTTACCAATCCTCTGAACTCCACATTGGGACCCCGCCATGTTGGTTTTGCTTCACTGGTTTACTAACCTTAGCCTCTCTCCCGCAGAGCCCACCCAGCCCTCCCGCGAGAGTGAAAGGAGGGGGTGTTTCAGCCTGCACTCAGGCTAGCAGATTACCACAGGTAAGTCAGGAACCTCTAGTGATATAAATTGCTCTGGTTCCCCGGGCCAATCCTCCAAAGGTTTCCATGTCCAGTGTAAGTAGGGGACAGTGACACACATGTGTGCACACACATGCACATACACACACCAACCCAACCAAGGATCTACTAAATTTACTACGTAGGTCCTCAAAGATTCGCAGCAGAGAATCTAAGGCATTATTTTTAAAATGTAAGGTTCATCTCCCTCTTGAGCCCCTCATAGACCCTCAAAGTCTTCCACACCTGCCACAAACCCAGGCTGTTCTCCATCCCCGGAGAACCAATGGACTGGCCTCTGCCTGTTATGCAGGGGCTGGGAACAGAAACTTGTACCTACAGGGCAAGGGGGTGAAGATACTTACGATCATTGCTGAAGTCATCCACTAATATGATCTCCTGGATCAGATTCATCGGCGTACGGTTTAACACGCTGCAAGGTGGAAGGAGGGGAGATAATTATGACGTCTAGTGGCAAACCCTCGTATTAACCCACGCTCTAAATAGACACCATCGCATTTGAGGAATGAAAACTCGGGGCAACCCAAGGGCTTGTGTAGTCACACTGCTCACCTGTGAGCCCCTGGGATGGGACCCTGCCTTCTCCTAGTGAATGCCGCCGCATGCACTCCACACCGAGACGGGAACCCAGGAGTCATCCACAGAGACTGCCTTCCCCCGCTGCCGCCCCAAACCCCATACCAAATCAGTGACCAACACCTGCTGGTTCTACGAGAGAAGGTCACTCAAACCACGTCCACCTCTTACACCTCTGTCCCGGTTCAACTTTTGAACTGATATTTTGTAGCAGCCTTGACCTGACCGGCCGTCCTTCCAGGGCCTCCAGAGTGAGCTCTCTGAAGGTTCAGTTTGATCTCTCATTGTGTGACTTTCCTCACTAATGCAGACAAATAAGTTGACAAAGCCTCCACCGTGGCTCGTCACCATCTCCCCCCAAACCCTCAGCACGCTCGCTCTTCACGATCTGGTCATGGCCCCTGCTTGCAGCCTCCTCATGCCCAGGGCCCTCAACTGGTGGCATCCTGCTTGTTCGTAAGGGAGAGCCCGGTCACCCTCGATGCCGTGGCCTGACATCCCTCCTCTGCCACAAGGACCTGTTCACCGCACCTCCTAACAGCTTCCCGCTCCTTCGTGAGCACTACTTGTTTCCGCTTCCTGCGGCCTTCATCATGCCTGACTCTGAGGACTGGTCTGCTGGCCCCACTGGACGGTCCTGTCAGGGGCAGGGGCCCCGTCAGTACTCTCTGTGTTGCCAGAGGCCAGCCCAGAGCCGTGGCCTGTCATTCCCTCCAGGGATGTGTACTGCCCACCCCCTATGAGCTCAGCACTGGGTCCACGAGGAACAAGGGGGACGTCCACTCTGCCAGAAGCTCGCAGTCTAGGAGCTCCTTCCCACAAGCTGTGTGATCTAGGGCAAGTTACTTTACTGCTCTGTGTAGTAAGAGGCCCCATCTATAAAATGGGGATAAGAACAACAGCACCTACTTCACCGGGCCATTGGGAGAATTGGAGAGAAAATGTTTCTAGAGGACTTAGCAACATGTCTGGCTCGAAGTGGCAATTACTGCTATTTTTGTGTGGCAGGAATGATCTTAAGATTGACTTCATGTGCCGGCCTGGGCTGCGGATCTGGACTCAACAGGGTGAGGCTGGGTTTCCACGTTCCTTTGGGGTCTCAGGCCTTATTCCACTTCTGAACGCCCCAGACCACCTTCCAGGGCCACATCGCCCACCGTGGGGTGCCCGTGGCCCTGCGTGGGTCAGGGAGGGGTTCACACAGTGCTGGTGGAGGCGCTGTGAGTTCTCTCAGGAGGGCCGATCTGAGCCCTGCTTCTGGTGAGGTGCCCTGCCTAAGCAGGATGCAGAAACTCTCCAGGAGGAGAACTTTGCCCGGAGCTACTTTTATTTATGAAGCCTTAATTCTCACCATGGCAACTAGTATAAGGTGGGAGAGGAACCCTGACTCCAAGCCCTGAGCTCGCTGTTGGGAGGTGGGGACAGGGAGGGGCGGGCGGTGGTGGGAGGAGACCTCACCACATGGGATCAATTGAGAGTCCCAAAGAAAACACACACCAACCCAATAACCAGTCCTCTAATCAGAGAAGGGAGGGAGGGAGGCAGCGCGAGAGGGAAAACCTGCTTTAAGAATACCCTCTAATGAGGTTTGATTAAGGCGGCAGCTTCTGCATGCGGTTCCCCCTAAATCCCTGACGACTCTTTGAAATTCAAGAGTTCTCTTCTGTGAACATCAAAAGGTAAATCGCATGCAGCTCTGTGCTGGTTGAACTGAGAGATGATTAGCGAATAAAAAATGTCCAGGATTTAAAAAAGAAAAAAAAAAAACCCAGAAATCGTCAGCACTCAGTGCTAATTCGACCATTTCCTGGTAACACCTGGCTTGCTTTTGCTCTTCTAATCAGAGCAATTGGAGGGATCGCAGGGGCGCCAGGAACGTGGCTCTGGATTGGGAGGGCCTGCGACGGGGCAGGTGCTCTGGGCTCCTGGGGTGGCCGGAGGAGAAAGGTCAAGTCTAGCCCAGGGGAGCTGGCCTGGCCCCAGATGGTTCCCCTCAGGGCCCTCCTTCGGCACATCCACTGCCACTCCCACCACCCCGGCCCTGGTTGCTCTGTTCCCCACCCCCACTTTTCTGTCCCCAGTTTGTCCGCCAGGACGCTTCCCCAGCCCCTCTGCCACAAAGCCAACCCTCCCTTTCCTCCAGCTTAGGATAAGCCTCTCTCTCCCATGGCGGTTCCATGTCCTCTCCCTACAGCCTCAGCATGGGAGTGAGTGCTCACCTCACTGGCATACCCGTGTCCCACTCTGCCTGGGAAGTATTCTAGAACGGAGTCTCCTTCTACACAGCTCACTTCTCTGCCAGAGGGTAGCTGTGCAGCCAGCGTCCACCCACACCTTCTGCTTTTCTGCTGCTGGGCCCGCACGGGGGGCGCACGCGGAGCATCCTGGGAGGCGGCGGGCACGGCCATGTGAACAGCGTGGGAGGCCAGGCGGCTCCGCCATCCTGAACAAGACGCCAGGCCGCTCCCAGCCTTCGTTTTCATCTGTAATTACATTTTCCTTGTAAAGGCGGGCGATATTAATACTTAACCTACTTCACAGGCTTTTGTGCGTACAGAATGAGGAAACGTATCTGAGATTGCTTTGTGAACTCCACGGTGCTATATGCAGGCAGGGTTTATGAAATGCTCCATAAATACCAGCTGAATGAAGACCTGAGGGCGGCTGACAGTCAAATTTGGTCGCTCTGGAGCCAGGCTGACTTGGAGTCAAGTACTCGATCCACGCGGGCTTGAAAGAGCTTCAGTACTGAGGTGCTTACGTACTTAGCTATTCAACCTGCAGCACCCCAACTTCCTCAGCTGCACGAAAGGTGCTTAGCACGGAGCTTGGCCCCGTGGCTGCTTTCAGAATCTGGGTGTGGATAGTAAGGATGATACTGGTTCTCAAAGTGTCGTCCCCGGGCCAGCAGCATCTACGTCACCCGGGGACTCGTGAGAAAGGCAAATGCTTGGGCCCCACTCTGGACTTACTGAGTTAGAATACCTGGGGATGGGAAGCTCCGGGGCTTCTAATGTGGGCTCAGGTCTGAGAGCCACACAACACGGCGGCCTCCCCGGGCTGGAGAGCCATTATGACACCTGCTGTCACGTACACAGGTTCCTCCCGTGCCGCGCATCAAGGCCTTAGCTACCTAAACTCACTCTCCCTCATAATCGTGTGAGGTAGTTATCAGTAGCTCTTGTTTTACAGAAAAGGAAACTGAGGCAGAGAGGTCAAGGAGCTTGTCCAGGGTCATAGAGTTGGTAGCAGAACAGGCAAATCTGGCCCCGGGGTCCCATTTCTTATCCACCTTAACCTAAGAAATCACTCCTCGAAATCCAGGATTTTACAAAAAGCAACAGTAAGGAGATTCAGGATATAAACAGATCAACTGCACATACTCTAGAGCCCCCATGGGAGGTGGAGGGTTGAAGGATGCCCCAAAAGGAAGGGGATGGCCCTGAGTCTCACATATACACAGGGACCCACTGCAGTAGCAGACAAGATAAACCATTCCTCAGGGCTTGTCTTCTCTCTCTGTAAGTGACAGAAGTCCCCTCATTGATCTGGGTTGTGACTCTTTCCCTCCCCCCCCCATCACCCACCCCTACTAGGCCTCTGCCTGACTCTGAGTGCCGCCAGGTGTGCCCTTCCAGCCCCCCGCCCCCTAGCTAACTCAGGAGTTCAGGGGGCCAGAGGGCTTGGGCAGGGACGGGCAGAGGGATGACGGCTCGGCCAAGTGCTGGGGGAAGAGACGGGAGGAGGGCGTACAATCCTCCCCTGGAGCGTCTTTTTGTGAGGGCCTGGCAGCAAAGCCATCAGATTTCTGGAACATGAAAGATGAAAGACACCTTACAGAAGACCCTTCCATTGATGACACAGTGGGAGAGGAAGTGCTCCTCATTCAGTCCCATCTTTGTCCTGGTGATTTATTTGTGCATCGGGATAGGGACCGTGAGGAAGGTGAAGAATCCCAAGGCAAATTATACCTGCCGTGGGAATTTCTAGAAATAATCTTCCTTGCTTCCACCCTTTAAAATTTCCCTTCACCTTGCCTCTGGTAGAGAAGCCTGTCTGTTCACACACAGTTCTCCCCTCATTCTGCTGTCTTCGCGTGTCACACTTGGGTTGGAGCCAGGGGGCCTGGCTTATATCAAAAGTTCCTCAGAGGCAGGAAATAGGTCCATGGGCTCTCCTGGCAAAGCACCCAGCAGTTTGGTGTATGGTCTGGCACTTTCTGGGGGCCTTCTGAAAAGTATGGTGTTGATGGGCCTCAACCCCCTTTTGGAGCACAGTACACCAGGGCCTCAGGGCAGCCCTCATCAGGCTGGTGGACCGAGGTGCTGGGGCTGTGCCCAGAGCTGCCCCCCAAGCTGCCCCCCACGTCCCCCCAGGAAGTCAGAAACCTGAGTCTTGGCCCCTGTGCTTCCTAGCCTGGTGGCCTTGGGCCTCCATTCACCTCGTGCACCCCTGACTTCACAGGTCCCAGCTGACGTGAGATGTAACGTGTTCTGGAGACCATAAAGCTCAGCAGACAATTAAAATATTAATAATATTATTATAAAGTATCATTATTACGATTCTAAAGAGATGGACGAGCGGCGGGAAGAGAAGGGAAAATATGTCTTAGAGCTGAAAGGGATGAGTCTACAGGTAGCAGCTGACATGACCCTGTATGAGAAATATGGGGGGGCCTGGGAGCCCCATGGGATATTAGAACACCCCCAAATGTCCCAAGGTAATGTCTTCTTGTGGGAAATGTGATAGAACTGGGAGCACTGGAAACATGACAGATATTTTTATCCCCGTCCTTACGGATGCAATCAGTGACCTACACAAGGTCACACGGCTAGGAAGTGGTTAGGGAAGGTCTTGACCCCAGGTACCCACTGCCTCTTTTCTTTTGAGAGCCCAGTCGCTGTGCAGATAAGGACATAGCTAATGTTGCTCAAGCACGTACCCTCTGCTGGTCACAGTGGTCAGTCCCTTACCTGACTGAACCCAAAGCAACTCCATGCGGTAGCTATGGTCATGATTCCCATTTCCTTGATCAGGCAACTGGGTCACAGGGAACTTAGAGATGAATAAGACGTAGTCCTTGCCCTAAACAAGCTTATTGAAGGTGACATCTGGGAAAAATGCATTAAGGGCTAGAGTTGAGATGTGCAGTAAGGAGCCCAGAAGAAGGCCCTAATGTGTGTGTGTGTGTGTGTGTGTGTGTGTGTGTGTGTGTGTGTGTGTGTGTGTGTGTGTGTGTGTGTGTGTGTGTGTGTTGAGGGGATGGAGGTGTATGGCGTCAGAGGACTCCTACAAGGAAAAAGAAAGGCCAGCGCCTCTCTCTGATCCTATAGTGTCCTCATGGAAACGTCTGGCAGACATGCCCAGACACGACCTTGTGGAAGAGCCGCCATGCGTGGTGAAAGGCAGAGACTGCCCTAAGTTTGTTCCAGAAACCCCACCTGGTGCCCAAGCAGACCCTGACGGTAGCGGGGCTGTGGTCTGGCATTCTCAAGGTAGCCACCTCTGCTCCACGGTGCACTTGCTCAGCCCACACGGCGCAGGAACAACGTTCTCCCCTCGCCAGAAAAGACCCAGGTGAACCGGATCACCCTGTACCCCTGGCCCCTACACATACCCGCTTGGGTTTACAAATCGGAAAGTTACTGTATTAGTCTACTGTGAGACTCACAGTGACTCCTGACTGATTCAGGATGTTTTGCGTGTTAAGAACTGAAGCGTCTTTGGGAAACCAAATGTGATAGTGGTGACCTGTGGGGTGAATGCGACAGGCAGGGCAAGCAGCTGGCAGAAGGAACAAGCCGGTCGGCTGCCAGGGACATCTGGGCCACAGACAGAGCTGCCCCTGCGGACGGCGGAAACAAAGCACATTTGGGCAGGTCCGTCCCTGCTTTTCCATGGGATGCAGGGACCCTGCACAGCAGACATTCATTGGACGTCCCTGCAAGACTTGGTACCCGCCATGAGGGTGAGCCTATTGCTGACCCCCTCCCATCACCTGGAGCTTCCCTGTCTGCCCGCCGCCAGGCATAGGAAGGTGTGGCTTCGTGATGGAAACGACGAGAGATTTTGCCATGCTGGGCTGTCTTCTCCTAGGCCCTCCCTCTCTGTGGGATCAGACGACCATGTGCTGTGCTGCCTACCAGACAGGGATGGGCTCAGGCAGGCCACATGTCCTAGGGGCATGGAGGTATGCAGGCACTTTGTCGCAGGGCCGGCCCCAACACCAGGGCTGCTGAACACCACCCGGAGACTAGCCTGGCCTATGGACGCTGCTGAGAAGAACTGAGGTCAGAGTGCAAGCGTTGGAACCCAGCTTCACCACCATTGGCTGAGCAACAGGAGGCTTTGATTTAGTATCTCCCAGCCTCAGTTCCCTCAGCTGTAGAGTGGGTACAGCAGCAGCCCCCCACCTCCCCAGCTGAGAGCATGAGCCGAGGCATGTCTGCACACCAGGGGGGGGCCTCACGATTGATGGTTGTCACTGCCACCATCGGAGAAGTCAATGCTACCGAGACCTGAAAGAGGTAGGGGGGCTAGATGGGGGGAGGATGGGCATGGGGGCTCCAGAGTTGCCGAAGGACATGGCATGGGGAAGGGGAAGCTGAAGCAACCAGGGCCAAGTCCCCGGGGCCCCGCCTGTGTTTTGAGGGGAGTTCTGCCGGGAGCTGGTGCTGGGACTTCTGCACGCCCCAGATTCATGCAGGTCACGGGCCAGACAAAGGAAGGATGCACGTGTTAGAGCAAGAGCAGGGCCCAGACTTGGAGCTGAGGGTGGGTGGAGAGGAGGAGCGGGGTCGGGGCTGGAACAGAAGGGAGATGGCCGGGAAAGCAAAGGTCAGCCACTGCCTTTGGGCTGCTCTGATTTGCACCGCGGCTCCTGGCCCCGTGGGAGGCTGTGGAGAGGCAGGTGCTGGGAGAGGTAACACTTGGCAGACCCAGGTTCTAATCCCAGCCTGATGCTGGGGTGGGGTGTGTATTCAGCCTCACGGGGCCTCAGCAACCTTGGCAGCTGTGGTAGTTAGAACCCGTTCCAGAGGCAGTCTAGCACGATGGTTAAGGGCGAGAGCTCCAGGTTCTCTGTGGCTGCTGGTGACGGACAAGCTACTGACCACCTTGGGCCTCTGTCTACCCCCCCCCCACCCATAAAACAGAGTACGAGCTGCCCTCACAGGAGGGCGAGGAGTGATTGAATGGATGCGTGAAGTGTGTCAGACAACGCGGGCATGGAGTCAGAAATGCCTGACATTTTTACCTCAGGGCCAGTCCCCTCCGTCAGCAGACCCTCTCTTCCCAGCAGGGCCGACCCATGAGGAAGGCTGTCTTACCTGCGGATGGTTCTGAGCAGGGTGGAGCGGGCCTCGTTGTGGAAGGTGATGATGATGCTGGTGGGGGGGAGGTCGGTGCAGTACACCAGCAGGGTGCATCTGGGGAAGGAAAGGCAGGAGGACACATAAGGCCTTGGGGGGGGGGGGCAAAGGAGATCTTAAGAGCTGGAACCAGGGGCACTGTGGCCGTCACCAGTATGGACAGAGGCTTGGTGTCTGGGAAGGACTGCCCCAGCTGCACAGCACAGGTGAAGACCCCAGGGCAGGGAGTGCCCAGAATGAAGCTAAGTTTCCCACCCCCATAGGGGAACCTGCGCTTGGATTCAAATTATGTTAGTGTGCAAGACATCAATATGGGATTTCTCACATGCCCGAGTTAATGCACAGAGGGTCCTAGCAGTCACACCAAGCCACCCCCAAGTCTTGGGCTCTGCTCCCGGGTCTGTGTCGATCCGGGTCAGCAGAGGCCTCACCGTGTCCTGGGCCAGCAGCTCCAGCCCTCCCCCCCCGCCGCCCCGCCCATGTTGACTCCTGAACTCCTGCCATACAGGCAGAAATTTGGCATGTTTAACCAGGCAGAGCCCTAAAACCCTGGCATAGACAATAAAATCCCATCTTGAAAAAGCATTCATTCCACGTGTCCAGGATCATTTTGTATGACAATTACATCTGGGGTAATTTCAATTTAATACCTCTCTGCAAGGGAAAATTGTAGCCCGTAGCCCGAAAATTACCATTAATGAAAATAAAGCCGCCAAGTGATGCTGGTGCCACCAGGGACTATCCCCGGGTAAGTGCTTCCTCCTGTTTCCAGGTCTTTCAGGGGCTGCCCAGTTACGGGGAGTGGTATTAACCAAGGAAGTAAATAACAGACATTTGGGGAGTCAAACGTTTCTTCTCTTCATTTTCCAATTTCGTCCTTAGCTCGGGGCTTTGCATGTGGAGTCCAGAGATCCAAGGATGGACTTCCAGGGGACCGTGAGCCCACTGAAACTCTTTGCGAAGCAGTGTATACAAATGTGTGGGTTGTTGTGGTTTGGTTTGGTTTTTCTCTGGGAATATGATTCATAGTTTTCACTAGATTCTCAAAGAAGTCTGGCGGAAAACACTTCATTTCAATCCTTGCCCAATGAGCCTGACGTCCCTTTGGCCTACCTGAGACTTGAACACATTCCTCCAGAAGCAAACGCTGAACAGGAGAATTTACACAGAGAAAGAGGGGCCCTTGTGCTCAGGGCCTGAGCAGAGCTGAGCTTGGGTCAACCCACCAGGAGCCAAGAATTAGGAAAGGAAGGCCCCAGGTGAAGGGACAGTAGAAAGGTGAGTCATGACCTTCAGGCCTTCCCCGTGGTCACCCTCAGAGATGATGCCTCACCACATCATGTCAGCGCCACCTACTAAGAGAACCCTCCAGAGTCCACTCCTCTTCACTTGTCCCCATGGGCCAGGCTCCCAGAGTCCTCACTCCTCTTGGGGATCCCTGCGGCAGCCTCCTGACCAGTCTTCCTGCCTCCACCCTCTGCCCCGGCCACTCATGTCCTGTCCACCACACAGCTCTGCCCAGGCCTTCCTCTGGCCTGAAGCCCTCAGTGGCTCCTGATGCAGAATATGTCCAAACTCCCTACCATAGCCCTCGAGACCTCCCACAGTGGCAGCGCTGTATGTGGCCAGACTTCTCCGCCACTGCTCACACGAGGACTTCAGTATGGAGCAGTGTCCTTCCTCCTTTCTCCACCCAATGAGCTCCTACTCATCCACTATTATAAAACGGGAAGGAAAATGCCTTGACTTGGCCCCCAGGGAGAAGAGGCCTCGAACTTGCCTACCTTTATATACAGAGCTGAGTTCAAATTGGGAGCAATGAGGTAGGAGGGTGGGTGGCTGGTTGAGATGGACTTGCTGGGGGTGGGGGGAGGCCCTCAGTGGCTGTCCTGCAGGGTCCGTGAGGGCATGGAGGGGCTTGGGGAGACCCAGGCAGAGGGGGAGGCAGCAGTGAGCACGGTGAGCACCAAAAGGAAGGAGATGGATGTCAGAGAGCGGAGGGATGATGATCTGTCTTTTCCAGGAAGGTAATAAAGCTGAGAGCTTAGCGGGACCTCCTTATCTCTGTCAGAGAGAGGAGACAAAAAGAACGACCAACCTGAGTGACTCACAAGACGATGACTGGCAGGGCTGCGCCAAGGGTCAGGCGCTGGGCACTGCCCTGGGGATGGCAAAGGGACCCCAAACCTTAGCCTTGGTGATGGAAGTTCTTTAGGGCAAGTTGGTGTGGGAGGCTGGTAGTGGGAGCTGCCGCTCAGAGAGCTTCTGGGGACAGAGGCCATTTCTCCTGTCTCGGCCACATGCAGCTGGGAGGTTGGGCGTGTGCATATAGGATGCCCCAGCAGCACGTGCACACACGGGGCTCGCAGAGCAGAGAGGCCCGCACGACTCCACCCGAGCTGCTGACGTCTTCGCGGATGAGGAGGTGCTGGATGAGGTAGGGATGGACGGAGAGAAATGGGGTACAGCGTCCCAGTCCCGGCATGGTTCCGGACTCACAGGCTGAGTATCCTGAGAATATCCGTCGCGGGGGGGGGGGGGGTCATACCCCCTGGAGCAGCTGTGGGACTATGGGCCAACCACCTCCTCTCCAGCCTGCTGTCTGCTCATCTGCAGGACGGGGGCTGGCTCTGCTGCTCAAGGTTCCCACGGCATAGTAATCAGAAGCTCTGATTATAGCAGACACTGAATAAAAATGGTTGATTTGACAGAACGCCACAAAGACCGTTCTGCAGCTTGGGCTTGACTGTGTGGCTGGACATCAAATGGACTTTTCTGAGCCTCCGTTTCTCTATCTGGAAAGTGCAGACAGTAATTTTTAACTTGCAGATGTTCCCCCCTAGATTATTACTATGTTGTTAGGTAATAGTCTATGCTTGACAAACCCGGCAGGACCATTATCTTCCAACAGCAAGTTCAAATGTGCAGAGTACTGCTCCCATTGGGTGGTTCTGTCCTGTCTGGACAGAGGTCGAGGGGCCCTGAGAAGCCCTGAGAGATGGGGGTGGGGGGGGAGAAGAGCAAAGCACCCAGCATCAGTGTTAGAGAAAGGAAGCCAGGCTATGACGTCAGTTTGAATCCTGAATCTGCCGAAAACTGTGCTGTGTGCCCTTGGGCACATCATTTGCCTTCTCAGAGCCTTGATGTGTCACCTATAAAATGCAGACAGATACCTCCCTTACAGGCTTGTTGTGAAGACCACAGACTGCAGGCAAAGCACCAGGTGTTTAACAGCGGCCAAGTAAATGATAGCTAGAATTATTATTAGCACGGCTATAGGGCCTGAACCAGCCTCCATGCAATGCTCTGCGCTTATGGACTAGAACCATGAACTCATGATTCTGAAAAAGAAGGGGCCTTGGAGATGACCCAGTCAACCTTCTAAACTGGGCAGAACTTGGTGGCGTGACAGGCATTGGCGGGAGCCTAGGAGATAGTGCTCTTGGACCTCACTCCCCTCCACCCTCCTGCAGGATAAAGGACAGGGGGCTCTTCTCCAGGCAGGGCAGGGATCCCCCAAGAGCTTCAGCGTGCACTGGCCCAGGGAGTGCAGGCAGCAGGGCAGTGTTCACACCTTGATGGCCTGGGCAGCCTGGCTCCTGGGACTTCACGGATTCTTCCTTCTGCCCCTGGTCACGCTGTCTCATCAGACCCTCGCAACAGCTTCTGAGAACCTCCATTCCCCAGAAGAGCAGACCCAGGGCTCAGAATCTCGCTCAGGGTCACATCCCTACGGAGTGACTCAGGCAAGCTGAACCCAGGTCCCGTGACTTCTAACTGCCACCTGTCCCCAGCATCCAACAGCCCTGCTTGGGGATGAGCAGGTGGCACTGGAGGCAACCAGGCCGAGAGCTGGAGAAAAATCCTTCAAACTGGATGCTGTGAGGAGAGTCGGCTCAGATGGTGGGCTCTCTGGGAGAAGGCTCTAAAAGATTAATCAAATGGCAAGATCTATTAGGGATACCAGGGGAATGTCAAAAGCCGCCAATGCTGAGATCTGGCGCCCGCAGACGGACGGGAAAGCATGTTTATAATTTATTAAAGATTCAGGGTTTTTACTGGCAAGAAAAGCGCGTGAGCAGGAAGGATCGCGGTGGGGGTCGAGCCAGGAGGACGGGTGGACTACACGGTGTGGGTGTGGTGAGACTGACGCCAGCCTGCCCGCCGGGGCCGCCCCAGCACCTCCTGAAGAGCATATGCTCCGCTGAGCTCATTCCCCACGTGCAGCCTTTTTCTGTTCTGGGCTTCTCTTTTTGCTTTCTGAAAAATTCAGCTGAGGTTCTTGATTTCCCCAAGTGCAGGTGTGTCTCAAAGTGCTTCCTGAACCCTCAACTTCTTGAGCGTTTAGTGCCACTTACCGGCCGAGGATGCTTCCAAAGAGATTCTGAGATGCTAGCTAGCCCCAGGGTACAGGCAGGAGCTTCTTCCTCTTCCGTCTCTTTCCATCTCTCCATCATCAATTCCTGCTCCCCTACCCCCCCACCCCTGCACCCCAACAGGTGCCAAGGCCGGTATGTCAGAAACATTCTAAGTGAGGGTCGTTGTCAGTTCCCACAGAAATGTAATGTGCACATGCTTTTTTAAAGATTTTGTTTATTTGAGAGAGAGTGAGAGAGAGAAAGAGAGCTCACAAGGCGGGGAGGAGGGGCAGAGGGAGAGGGAGCAGACTCACCCGCGGAGCTTAGAGCCCAACGCAGGACTCAATCCCAGGATCCTGGGATCACACCCCGAGCTGAAGGCAGACGCTTAACTGACTGAGCCACCAGGGTGTCCCATGCACATGCCTTTTATTTTGTTGCATGAGCTCATGAGACAGACAACTGCCTCTAAGCAGCTGTTATGATAGCATCATCATCCTCATTTTATCAGTGGGCAACAGAGGCTCTTCATGGTCCCAAGGGTCCCTGCTAAGGCTGGCACCCAGGTCCTCTGACTCCTGGACATACGTCTTCCTCCTACAGCATGCCAGGCTTATGGAAGAAAAGACGTGGTCATAAATTATAAACATCTGGGGTTTGATTCTGGAGTGTCAAAACAGGAGGGAGTGATGGAGAGGCAGACCCAGGAACCGTGAGGCAGAGGACAGCATAATTATTATCACCAAAACGATGGTGGAAAGGAAGATCATTGGACTCCCCCACAACTGACAAGGGCAACAAGTGTGAGAAGACAGACTCCTGAAGGGGGGCTCTGGCGTCGCAGAGGGGAGACTGAGGGCAGTTAGAGAAAGGGGAAAGGTCACACAGACATATGGCAGAATGTAACAGAGATCACACAGGCCTGGGGTGGGACACCCCGGGTGTGTCACCCCTCGGGAGCTTGGCAGTGACTTCACTTCTCGAAGCTTCGGCTCCTGGTCTACAGTGATGAAAATATCCACGTCATAATGTTTTTAAACTACTAGTTCGGGGGCACCTGGGTGGCTCAGTCAGTTAACCAACTCTTGGTTTCGACTCAGCTCATGATCTCAGGGTAGAGAGATCAGCGCGGAGCCTGCTTGGGATTCTGACTCTCCCTCTGAACCCCCGCCCCCCGCCCCCCCCACCCCGCGTGCACACACTCGCCCTCTCTCTCTCGCTCAAAAACAAAGGAAAACCCTACTACTTAGTGACTCCTGCTGGCAGGCACTGGGCGGAGCACCTTGCATATTTAATGCTCACAATAACCTTATGAGGGGCCACTGAGGACTCACTCAGGAGGAGACTGAGGCACAGGGAGGTTAAGTAACTCGCCACAGCCAGTGCAGAGATTTCAACCCAGGCCTGCCAGACGTCCTTGTCACCATGCCACAACCTTTCCACGCCAGCACTGTTCCAAGCACTAGGCTACCCATAAGCCTCCAGCTGCTGCTCAGGTCCCCGTCTGTGCCCTGTGCACCGTCGACCCGTGTGGCCCCACTCAAGTCACCAACCCAAGAAGCAGTTTGTCCTGAGCTCTGGAACCCAGCTGTTGCAGCGACCTGCCTGGAGGGAAGGGACAGCTTGAGCCGCCACTGGGGGACCCCAACAGGGGCTCCCACTTCCTGCCCAGATGGAGCCAGCAGAGGTGTGATTTCAATGAAGCCCTGGGAGGGGAATTCGAGAACACCTGTTCCTAAACAGAAAGCTAGTGCCCGTCCCTCTGGCTCCTACAGTCCCGCACACGTGGCAGAGCACAGACTCAGGCAGAGAAAGCAAATGGGTTGCCTTCTCTGTGTGCTCCATTTCCCGAACTCTATGGCCACAAGGGCCAAGGGAAACATAGGCATGAAGTGGGGGTGGGAGGTAGGACCCGTTTCCTGGGAGAACACTGTCTGTCCCCAAGGGAGTGACAATCCGTGGATTTCCAGGTGCAGGGGCATGGGGGCCCATCCTCTGTCCCTCCCACACCTTTGTCTCCTCTCACCGTGTCATGGCTCCAGCCCTGATGAGGCCTCAGGGAGAACAGCATCTCCCCCCCTCATTCTCCAAGGACACCAACGCCCGCCCCAAAGCTGCTGTGTGTGCGGAAGGATGAGGGGGGGCAAAGCTCTTGGCCCAGGGACCTTTCCAGAATGTCAGCAGCCTTGGGACAGGGACAGTGAACATGCCACCAGCGTTGAGAATCACAGGTTTTGTATTTAGAGCTGAGAACATCTAATACATTCCCGGATCAGTTCTCTGTAAGGACACCTGCTCCCAGCCAAGCAGAGAAGGTAGATGGCCAAAAGGTATAAAATGCCAAACCTGTGCCTGGCTCCTAGGTCCAAACTCAAGTCTTTAGAAGAGAAAAATGCAAGCAGTATGAAAAGTATGACAACTGTAGAATCAGAAATTCCTTTTAATCTCATTTCCTGGGCAACACGGACACACTGTAAGGCATGAAATTTTTATTTCGTGTCAATTTCACTGGGATTTCACATGCAGATTAATTTGTTCATCCACATAAACGTATAGTGCTCCTAGGTCTTGCCTCAACAGCTGTCCTCATTTAGGATTACAGAAATCCTGCATCTCATAAAAGATACTTAGAATAACAGGGAGATCTGCTACTCCATTATGCTGCCACGTTTTAATTGCTGAACGCGTTATTAAATTCCTTCATGCTGGGAAGGGGGTTCGTGGGCCAGGGGCCTCACAGCCTGGCCGGGTACTGTGGTGGGCAGCAGATGGCCTCCAACCCCCAAGGCCTTGTGTCGTCCCCTCCCCTGGAGTGTGGGCAGACCCAGGTGAGTGGCTTCTCGGGAACAGAATATAGCTTAAGTGACGGGGATGCCACTTCTGTGACTAGGTTAGGAAAGACTGGGACATCCATCCTTTCGGCTTGCACAATTTGGTGAACCAAGCTGCCATGCTGGGGACCCCCATGGCAAGGAACTGAGTGAGCCTGGCTTCGGGTCAGTAGCTTGTGAGAATTGACCCTTGGATTCCTGCCTGGGAGAGCCTCCAGTCGGAGACCCACCTGAGCCATGCCCAAATGCCTGACCCACAGAAACTGAGATGATAAACGTCCTGTTAAGCCTAACTAAATCGTGGGTAATTTGTTATGCATCAACAGACAATGAATACAGGCACCCTTAGCTACCTGAAGAAACAAGGTCAGCGGCGTTTCTCACTCCCCTGGGGTTGATGGTAAATCCTCTTGAGCAGTTGGTAGCTGTCCCCACAGAGTGCTCCCAGAGCCCCTACAGGACCCGCTGGTGGCCTCCATTCCCCTAGATGATGCTAGGTATGGATGCCTGGGGGCCCTACACACAGAGAGAAGTTCTCCAGTAGTACCTTTTGGGGTTGTCCCGATCTTTATAGATTCAACTCCCTCAGGGGTTCTTAATATGAATCATACAATACATAGGAAATTGTCTGACTCTCTGCTCACTTCTCCCATAGATGGTACACAGTAGTACTCTTCCACATGGGTAAAGGAGAAGTTAATTCATTTCATTACAATGGATGTCCCAGAGCTTTAAGCCTTAATTCTCCTGCAGAAAAGCTAACCTAGATGGTATCATGGACACCCTTCCATGAACCCAAGGCCATTTAACAGAGGACTTGATCTCAGGGTGAGCCTACTTGGCCAACAAATGCCTTCCCATGCACCAACCACCACCATATTCCTGGTTGACTCTGTCAGTCCAGGTCAGGACCTGCAGTTCATTTCTTCCTCCTCAGAGTATCCTCCTGGATTTCTCAGCCACCAACTGCGAGTGGCATCAGATTTCTCAGAAAATCTATGTGTTGACCATTCGAGGGAACTTCCGCCATCAGATTAATTGCAGCCCATAGAACAGAACAGTGTTCCCAGAAAACAGCTCTGTAAGCCCATCTTCCTGGCAAAGTAAGAAGGCCCCACAGGGGTCTTTGCTGACAAACTGGGAAGCTAACTGGGGAACAGGGCACTATGATCTAAGAGGCCATGATATCGGGGCACCTGGGTGGCTCTTGGTTTTGGGCTCAGGTCATGATCTTGTGGTTGTGGGATCAAGCCCTGCATCAGGCTCCACACTCAGCCTGGAGTCTGCTTCGGATTCTCTCTCCCTCTCCCTCCTGCTCATTCTCTCTCTCAAATAAATAAATAAGTAAAATCTTAAAAAAAAAAAAAAGAGGCCATGATATTTGGACTCCCCTAAAGGCTCAGTCTCAGCTTCTACTTTTATTTTGCAGCCCTCGGCAGCTGGAAGACCCTTCTCTCTTTGACTCCAGACAAACCCTTGAGTTGCTGCAATACTAGAAAGCACCGCAGAGAGCATCTGGCTGGGCACCCCCTACACCACCAGCTGGTGGACAGTGTCTCCAGGAGAAGCCTATGCATGCTCTGTGAAGACAGTGGACACAAATCAGCTAGGCAAATGAGAAATGCTGGAAAAATACGAGATCACCTTTCTGGTGATCACCAGTACACATGAACATGTTACAGGTTCTGAGACCTGCTAGCCTATTGTTTACCCAGCTTTGACCTCAAAACCTGCCCCTTCCCCATCCTTGCATTTTTTCTTTTTTCCTTAGCACACAATCCCTTACACATAGTGAGAACTCACATATTTATCGGATATACAGTGAGTAAAGCATAGCATTTACCAAAGAGAATTCTGTGGGACACAGGTTTAGAAGATGTTACTTCTACTCCATCTTTATTCACTGATGAGGAAACTGAGGCCCAGAACAGTGAACCGACCTGCCCAAGGCCACCCTACTAGTTAGTAGTCTGGCTAGGATCTTCTGGGTCTTACCACTGAACTTGCCGCTTCCTTCAAGGAACCAAGCTTGGGACCCCTGTCAGATGATACAGAGAGGTCCCTGCTCCAGTCCACAGAGCGTTCCTGTCCAACTCTGCCTTCCAGTGCCCTTTCACGTCCTCTCCCCACCAAATCCTACCACCAACATCCCTACTACTCCTCAATGTTGCTAAACTAACAGAAACTTTTCAGTCTTTATTTTACTTGTTATCTCTGTAGCACCTGACATGGAGGGTCACTTATTTCATTAAATACTTGGTTCTTTGCACTTGGCTTTGGTGAAATCACCTTAGCGTTGCTATCCTCTCTTTAGGCTGTCTCTTCCGGGTTTTCCTTTTCTTTCCCTCAGCTGAAATTCTAGTGTCTGCCCCCAAATTCTCTTAAACCATCTTCTTCTCAGTCTTCCTTCTCCTTGGATTACTCAACCTTTTTCCAAGGCTTCAATTTCCTATCTGTTTGCTAATGACCCCAACCCTACCCCTAATCCTGATGAGCACCTGCCCTTGGATGGCCCCATGAGGTGACCTCTTCACCCACCCTGTGCCTCCAGCACCTTGACCAAGCCTGCTGTGCTTTCTGTGTCCCCCAGCTCACCATCTACCGTGTGCCCCAACCCAAAAGACATTCTTTTTTATTTATCTTTAAGTTTTTTTATTGTTCTGTTAATCACCATACATTACAACATTAGTTTTTGATGTAGCGTTCCATGATTCACTGTTTGTGTATAACACCCAGTGCTCCACGCAGAATGTGCCCTCTTTAATACCCATCACCAGGCTAACCCATCCCACCACCCCCTTCCCCTCTAGAACCCTCAGTTTGTTTTTCAGAGTCCATCGTCTCTCATGGTTCGTCTCCCCCTCCGATTTACCCCCCTTCATTCTTCCCCTCCTGCTATCTTCTTCTTTTTTTTCTTAACATATATTGCATTATTTGTTTCAGAGGTACAGATCTGTGATTCAACAGTCTTGCACAATTCACAGCGCTCACCATAGCACATACCCTCCCCAATGTCTATCACTCAGCCACCCCATCCCTCCCACCCCACCCCACTCCAGCAACCCTTAGTTTGTTTCCTGAGATTAAGAATTCCTCATATCAGTGAGGTCATATGATACATGTCTTTCTCTGATTGACTTAGTTCGCTCAGCATAACACCCTCCAGTTCCATCCACGTCGTTGCAAATGGCAAAATCTCATTCCTTTTGATGGCTGCATCATATTCCACTGTATATATATACCACATCTTCTTTATCCATTCATCTGTCGATGGACATCTTGGCTCTTTCCACAGTTTGGCTATTGTGGACATTGCTGCTATAAACATCGGGGTGCATGTACCCCTTCGGGTCCCTACATTTGTATCTATGGGGTAAATACCCAGTAGTGCAATTGCTGGATCGAATGGTAGCTCTATTTTCCACTTTTTGAGGAACCTCCATACTGTTTTCCAGAGTGGTTGCACCAGCTTGCATTCCCACCAACAGTGTAGGAGGGTTCCACTTTCTCCGCATCCCCGCCAACATCTGTCGTTTCCTGACTTGTTAATTTTAGCCATTCTGACGGGTGTGAGGTGGTATCTCATTGAGGTTTTGATTTGGATTTCCCTGATGCCGAGTGATGTTGAGCACTTTTTCATGTGTCTGTTGGCCATTTGGATGTCTTCTTTGGAAAAATGCTTCTGCCCATTTCTTGATTGGATTATTTGTTCTTTGGGTGTTGAGTTTGATAAGTTCTTTATGGATTTTGGATACTAGTCCCTTATCTGATATGTCATTTGCAAATATCTTCTCCCATTCTGTTGGTTGCCTTTTGGTTTTGTGAACTGTTTCTTTTGCTATGCAAAAGCTTTTTATCTTGATGAAATCCCAATAGTTCATTTTTGCCCTTGCTTCCCTTGCCTTTGGCGATGTTTCTAGGAAGAAGTTGCTGCGGCTGAGGTCGAAGAGGTTGCTGCCTCTGTTCTCCTTTAGGATTTTGATGGACTCCTATCTCACGTTTAGGTCTTTCAACCATTTGGAGTCTATTTTTGTGTGTGGTGTAAGGAAATGGTCCAGTTTCATTCTTCTGCATGTGGCTGTCCAATTTTCCCAACACCATTTGTTGAAGAGACTGTCTTTTTTCCATTGGACATTCTTTGCTGCTTTGTCAAAGATGAGTTGACCATAGAGTTGAGGGTGCATTTCTGGGCTCTCGATTCTGTTCCATTGATTTTTGTGTCTGTTTTTGTGCCAGTACCACACTGTCTTGATGATGACAGCTTTGTAATAGAGCTGGAAGTCCGGAATTGTGATGCCACCGGCTTTGCTTTTCTTTTTCAACATTCCTCTGGCTATTCGGGGTCTTTTCTGGTTCCATACAAATTTTAGGACTATTTGTTCCATTTCTTTGAAAAAAGTGGATGGTATTTTGATGGGGATTGCATTGAATGTGTAGATTGCTCTAGGTAGCACTGACATCTTCACAATGTTTGCTCTTCCAATCCATGAGCATGGAACGTTTTTCCATTTCTTTGTGTCTTCCTCAATTTCTTTCATGGGTATTTTATAGTTTTCTGAGTACAGATCCTTTGCCTCTTTGGTTAGATTTATTCCTAGGTATCTTATGGTTTTCAGTGCAATTGTAAATGGGATCAACTCCTTAATTTCTCTCTCTTCTGTCTTGTTGGTGTAGAGGAATGTCACTGATTTCTGTGCATTGATTTTATATCCTGCCACTTGACTGAATTCCTGTATGAGTTCTAGAAGTTTTGGGGTGGAGTCTCTCCAAAGATATACTTGAATCCTGCCTCTCCCCAGCCCCCTAACATAATTAAAGCCTTAGTCCTGTCAATCCTTCCTATCTCTCGACCTGGCTGTTTCTTCACATTCCCATCATGTCCTCTCCGTATTACTGCAGCAACTTCCAAGCTGGCTTTATCCCCTTCCAATCTCTCCAGCGCACTGCAGTGAGAATGATCTTTCCAAACTGCACATTTTTAACATGTCTCAACGCTGCCTAACTGCTCACAAAATGAAGTTGAAACCCCTGATCACGGCTTCCTATCCTAGTGACCTGGCCCCACTTCTGAGTCCTCCCCCGCACGCTCCCAAGTTTTGGCCACTTTCTGCCTGACCCACTCTTTTCTCTCTGAACTTCTGCAGGCACGGCCTCCCTCCCACGTGTCTGAAATGCACTCTCCTCTCTTCCAAGGTCAGGCAATTTTCTCTTCTAATCTTGGCTTGGATGCTACTTTCCTTGGAAAGCATTTCTTGATCTCCCCAGGCTTTTCCAAGGTGCTCTCCTAGGACATCTCCGTAATCGATTCCCAAACATTATGAACTTACTTTTCTGTCCTCTCTATTATTGGCTGCAGCGAAGGCAAGGACCCA
Organism: Zalophus californianus; assembly: GCF_009762305.2. Taxonomy (NCBI): domain Eukaryota; kingdom Metazoa; phylum Chordata; class Mammalia; order Carnivora; family Otariidae; genus Zalophus; species Zalophus californianus. Next base: position 25,651,149 of record NC_045602.1, read on the forward strand.
TTTGTAGTTGAGGCCTCAGAACCTAGCACAGAAGACATACAACACATGTCTGAAGCATGAGTGGATGCATGCATGAGGGAAAAAGCAGGTGAGCTCCCACAGGGGTGAAGTCAGAGGGGACAGTGTCCCTTGCCAAGTTATGAGTGACACCAGCTCAAGGGAACTGCTGACCTATAAGCTGAGCAATGTGCCAAGGTCAATCATACACAGAAGAGAGACCAAACAAGTCACTAAGACTGAAGTTGGAATATGGAGCCACAGTGGCAAAAACAGGGAGCCTTGGGTGAAGGCTGTCCTGGGAGACAGCCGGGACAGTCATTTGGTGGCTGTGGAGAGCTCTGCCATGTTGGAATTGGGAATACCCATCTGTATTTAAAGGGCCGAGATGTTCTCCTTGTTTACCAAAGTCCCAGGGATGATGAACACTGTTCACTGAGGTGTCCATTGGACACTGTTCAAGGACGATGAACACTTGTTCTCTCAAGTGAGAGGAGACAGATTGAATCCTACCTGGACGGGGTTGCCAGACATGGCTCAGACACCCTCTTCGTCCAGACCCCATGCTGTCCAATGCGGTAGCCACTGGGCATTGGAGTGTAAAATACGCACAAGATCTTAAAGACTTAGTATGAAAAAGAATGTTAAATAGCTCATCACACTCACCATATGTCAAAATGGTCATATTTAGGTATACAGAATTAAATAAAATATATTATTAAAATTAATTTCACTTGTTTATTTTGCTTTTCAATTGTGACTACTAGAAGATTTCACGTTACCTACACGGCTTACATCTATTTCCATTGGACATTGTTGTCCTCGATATTCCTCAACCTTAGCTTATATACAATCCAATTTCAAATTGCAGCATTAGTGCCAGACAATGGTTTCTAGATGTTGGGTTCTTTTGTATGAGTAAAATAAAACTTAAAAAATTATAAAGACCATTATTAGGTTTGCAACATTTTATTTTGCATGACAGAACACATTTTAAAACTCCCATCATCTAACATCATCCTTTCATAAAAGGGTGTTTAAATCCTAAAAAAGGCTGCAATTTCAGAACCATTAAAACCCCTTTAAATTGTAAAATTAAGCTTTAAGGACATCTCTCTCATGGTATCCCCTCTTCCCCCAACACCAAGGATCATATTTGCACTAATTCACACATGAAAGTGCAGCTCAAAGGTCCGTCCACTAAATTATGATGCGCCTGTGTTTGACCGCCCCCTGAGCCATGGACACCAAACATGGAAGACGGGACATCTCCACTCTTTGCTCCGGAACCAGCAGCCCCAGGTCTGTTCTTGGTGTTGCTGATCCTCACACATCGGGACAGTTTTTCTGATCTCTGATTCCAATTCCTCACGTCCTTCTGCTGCCCATGCAAGCTGGCTCAGAACACACGCCCGGCTGGGGAATGCAGACACCTCTGGCTGAGCTTAGGCCCCCTGGAGCCTGCCACTGCTCCCCTCTGCACAGAGCCCCCGTTTGCCGAGACAACTGATTTTGCTCCGTTATGTGGACCAGCTCCTCTGAGATGAGTGGGACCCTGCAGTTTGGGGGACACCACAGGTAGGCAGCAGTACCTTCTGTCTAGGAAGAGCAACTGCTCTCGAGAGGCAGCGAAGAGGCTTCTTTTGGGACGCAGCCAGGATCTGTGTTCGCTGGTACTGAACGCCACCCAGATGGCAGCCATGTGCGGCGTGTGTGCATGTGCGTACATGTGCATGCACACACACAGGGGAGAATGTTCTCAAAAGGCAAATGCAGAGTGTAGCTGGGACCAGGAAGTGTGGAGGTGGGCCAAGGCCTATATTTGCAATGTTTCTGAAAAAGATTCCTCAGTGTCTGGGACAAGGGCTCCTTCAAGTCTTATTTTAGCCCTGCTTGAATCACATTACACAATAGTAATAACACCTACTGACCCCTGGCTCTGTCTCAGGTCTTCTTCCAAGAGCTTTAGATTTGCACAATGATTCTCTGAGGTAGGTGCTGGGACTCCTCCCCTCTCGTTGTGGAGGGGACTATGAGGGCAAGTCAGGAAGCAGCAGAGCCTCGAGATAAAACCAGATGGGCTGGCTCCCGACTCTCTGCTCTCACACGGTGCCCCAGATGGTCATCCGACTCACTGGCTCTCAGCCTTTGTTTCACACTGGCCTTTCTCTCTGCCTTTGGTCTTGAAGGGCAATATGCTGGAAGGTTCTGGAAAGATGGAAGATCACAAGTCTGGGCTGCCCCTCACCTGCTAAAGAATGGTGTCTCCCTTTGATGCTCCCTGAGCCATTTCCTGATATTTCTCAGACTTTCCAGCTCAAGGATCAGAGAATAGTCTTTCCTTTTACCTTTTGCCTTCAATCCTCAGATTGAAGCAGCTAAGACCTGTAGCCGTAGTGCATCCAGGGATGCGGCCAGGCCCAGCCCACTGAGTTCAGGAACGGTCTGCTTGAGGGCCAAGTTTCCCCCACTTCTTCTCCCACGGACTCACAACGGCATGCCCCTCTGGAAGGTCTGAGACAGGGAGGTAAAAAGCAAAGCCTTCTCGCACCTTCCCGTGCCCTCCTCCTAGCCAGTTCATCCGTCCATCCTGAGTCAGTCCTGCCCCACATTCTGCCTCCACCCCTCCTTTATTCTCACTTCTACCTGCCCAAGCCAGGTCTGCACCCCTGCAAAGCCCCCTGACTATTCTTCCCGCCTGCAGAGCTGCCCCTCCATCTCCTTCCTCCCTGCTCTCCACACATGCTTCACACACCACTCTCCCTAGCCTCACCTGGTGCCTTGAAGCCAAGCCCTGACCGCATCCCAAGGCCTCCCCCTCACACTCACCCCCAGCCCTGCCCCACAGTTCCCCTGCCTGAGCCTTCTAGCCCTGCCAACCAGGTCCACTCACTTCCCTCTGGCATGACCTCCACACACCTCCCCATCCCCCACCCCCCATCTTCCTGTCCAGGGCTGCCTAAATTACAGCCCTGTGACACCCACATCAGTGTCTGCCACCAAGCTTCTCATGGGACTTAATCCCCTGTCTGCAAAGCTGTGCTGTCTTCTCGGTGGGCAGGGCCCACTTTTCTACTTCTTTATGTTCTTAAGGGCAAGTGAGTCAACCGACTGGAGTCCATGTCCTCATCTCTAAACCGGAATCACAGCAAGGCTGCTGGGAGGCTGAGCTTGGAGAACATATACAAGGTGCCTACCACGTGTCAGGGGACTAGTTTGATCGATAAACATTGGCTGATTATGGTCCCAGATTTATGGGCTAACACAGAGAATCCTTTGTTGAGTGAAGGTGGTTTTAAATTTCCCATGATTTTATTTTCTCCCTCTGTTTCGAGGATTCTTTCCCACACCTGCACTCCCAAACCCTCATGTTTTCAGTAGACAGTTTGACAGTGAAGCCAGTGAGGTGCCCTTTGGGTCCCCTCAGCGGGGACCGATGAGAGGCTGAGTGTCAGGCACGATGCTGGCACACCTGCCCCAGGTGGCTCCAGGTCTCAGGGGGGGAGATTGATGTGTACCCCTCGGGGTAATGAGGGCTCACAAGGGAGCACAGGAGTGAGGAGGAGCCGCTTAACTCAGCCTGAGGGGTGAGGTGACTTCCTGGAGAACACCCCTCACCCTGCCCTAGGTTCCTGAAAGATGAAGGAGTTCCCTGAGCAGCAAAGATGAAGACGCAGGAAGCCTTGAGCACAGTCAGGCAGCCAAAGCCCCAACAGGCTGGGGTGGACCTGCCTTCTGGAAGTAGTGAGCCAACGACATTTGAAAGATTTTAGATGGGAAGCAAAGTGTCTGCATTTGGAAAGCTCTCCACGGAGGAAGAGCGGAGGATGGCCTGGTAAGGGGCCAGAGCCGTGTTGGAGGGTGGTGGGGGCTGCTACAGTCACCCCGGCGAAAGGGGACAGCCGCTGAGGATGGCAAGCAAGGCCAGGGTGCAAGGGCTATCTAGGAGGCAGACTCAACGGAATGAAGGTGGGACAAGTTGGACTCCAGTGGTTTGGGTGTGGGCCCAAGGTCCACAGTGGGAGCTGTCCTGAGATGGCGCAGGTGAGCGCAAAGTGGGTGTCTCCTGTCTCGAGAGGTGGAACAGGCAGGCTCAGTGAAGCTTGGGGTAAGGAATAAACGATGTGTCCAGGGGCGCCTGGGTGGCCCAGTCGGTTGAATGCCCGACTCTTAATTTTGGCTCAGGTCACGAGCTCAGGGTCGTGGGATGGAGCCCTGCATCGGGCTTTGTGCTCAACACAGAATCTGCTGGAGATTCTCCTCTCCTTCTGCCCTCCCCCCCTCCTTTCTCTCTATTAATAAAATCTTTAAAAAAAAAATGATGTGTCCATAGGATGAATCAGGGGAGATGTGGCAGAGCAGGGAAGCAGGAGAGCAGATGGAACGATGCCTGCTCTGGCTGGTGTCAGGGTCATGGTGAGAATCAGGTGGGGGCAGAAGGTGAGAGCCATCCGGACACCCAAGCTTCAGTCAAATATCAGGGTTCCTCCTGCTGCATCAGGAACACCAAGGACAACCACAGAGGCATTAGCCGATCTTGCCCTTGCTAGCCCAGACGGAACCCCGGCTGCTACGTGACTCCACGGGACCCCCTTCTTCTGTCACATCATGCCTACTTCAGCTGCTTTTCCAGCCACCCCCAGGCCCACCGCTCGCGTCACTCCATCCCACTGTCTGTCACCCAGGCCAGCACCGGCTTTCCACAGCCACCCGCCCACAGCTGTCACCTCCTCTGCTCTTTTCATCTGCTGTCAGACGCAGTTCTGCTTCCTGGCCCCCGGCCCTGAAATCAGTCCCTCTGCTGGCCTTGGCTTCTCTCCCCACTATTTTAAAAGTACACATTTCACCAGACGCGGCATCGCGATTGCCTCATTGCTTATTTTGCGCTCCGGTTTTTAAAGTTAAGTTTGACATTCAGGCAAGTTAAGTGTTTTGGCGCCAGGAGCCAAGGCTGAGGCAGGAAGCGCTGTGCAGAACTTCTCTGCCCGCACCCTCCCCGCCCCCGCACCACCCTGTTCTTGGAGCGCACCCCAACTCAGAGGTGGGGGACCAGGCACAGAGCCAGGGCCTCTCCAAACTCACTCACGTAGCTCCTTGCTCCTTCAGGGCTGGCCCCCTCTCTGCCCTGCCTCCCAGACCTGCTGTGGAGCTGAGGAAAGAGCACAGAGCCCGGGTGCTCCAGGTGATCCCGGGACTCAGGCCCATCCGAGGGCTCAGTGCCACAGCTAACAGACAGCGCTGACTGGAGGCTCAAGACTGTGCTCAGCCTCCTGCACGGATTACCTCGCCTCCCCCTGATGGCAACCCCGGCTACCATTATTATTCCCATTTCAAGATGAGGCCCTGAGGCTCGGGGAGTTTGAGTGACTCGCCCAAGAAGTAGCTGCTAAGTGAGAGACATGCCCGATCTCCAAGCTCACAGGGTAAGGAGGCCTAGCCCTGCCACTCACCCAACCAGCTACAGTGCTGGGGCTCCGTTTGCCCCCCAGCCGGATGGCGGTGACGGCGGTGACCCCTTCACCCCAACTGCTGCTAAGAAGGGGATGTGAGAACGCTCCGTGAAGTCTCCTAGAGCTACAAGTTGTGGTTACTCTTATTCTGAGCATGGCCAAGGTTCGGATTTTACTTGGGAATTGCGCCAGGTGCCCAAGCCTCTCAGGAGGTCCTGGGGCCCGTTCTGCCAGCCCTGTTTCTTTCTGGCACGAGAGGCGCAGGGGAGGGGCACGTCATACCGGCCGATGGTTCTTCAAAGCGCTGTGGGTAACAGGAAGCCAACATGACAGCACTCTGCGTTATAAAGGGGAAAAGTTCACATGTTCCAACTCCTTATTCTACACTGAAAACCGTGGGCAGGTCACCAGTTTTCAGTCAAGCTGCCATCAGTATGATGTGCCGACTCCAGGAGCAAAGAGCTCTGCTGTTCAAGTGCACAGATGGTATGGAAGCAGCTTATGTTGTCATCTGAAGCCGGACTGGGAGGTGGGGTGGTCCGGTGACCTCCACCCAGGAGAAGGCATGAGGGCCCAAAGAAACGGACGAGGTGGCAATAAAGGACAGCTCTCCAGGTCCTGCAGGCCCTCGAGTCTCCTTAAGAAGAGAAGTGTGTGAGGGGAAGGATTCATCCAGGGCCATGGGGGAGGGGAGGTGCGGCAGAGCTGGAGGGAGTCGTGCTTCTGGAAATAGCCTCCAATCAGATTCAGTCCCTAAGTCAGTTCCTGCACACTCTTACCAGCACAAGTATTTTCAACCGGCAGACAGGGCTGGAAGTGACCTTAATAAGCATCTCTGAGCTACTTCTGTCTTCTTACCTGTGAGGAAACAGACACCTGGAGAGCTGAAGGGTTGGGCACTATCTTAGGACCCACAGCTTCTCATGCTCCGTCCAGTAGCTTCCCCCCATTTTACCATGCACCACCACGATGTGGGAGAAAATGTCAAAAACACTCTGAAGAGAAGCAGGTTATTGAGGACAGACTAAGAGTCAGGCATTGTGCTTGGTTCTTGGGCAAAGGGCCTAGAAATGTGAAGACAGCTGGTGTAAAATACTTGATTGGGGATGGGAGTGGCCCTTGAACTCCTGAAAGGTGCTCTACCTGACTGATCAGCGGGGAACGGCAAACCTCAACCATAGGAAGATACCACGACTCAGCCTCTCAAAGGCTCAGGTGAAACAGACAACAGCCAGAGACTGACCACAAAGATGTGGAGCCACTGGGGCGCCTGGGTGGCTCAGTCGTTAAGCGTCTGCCTTCGGCTCAGGTCATGATCCCAGGGTCCTGGGATCGAGTCCCGCATCGGGCTCTCTGCTTGGTGGGAAGCCTGCTTCTCCCTCTCCCACTCTCCCTGCTTGTGTTCCCTCTCTCGCTGTGTCTCTCTCTCTCAAATAAATAAATAAAATCTTAAAAAAAAAAAAGATGTGGAGCCACTGGTTATTCTCAGACACGTACACGGCCGGTGGGAACGTGTGTTCACCGAAAGACAAGTAAAGATTAGTCAAAGGAGCACCGTTCATAAGAGCCCCACACTGGAAAAACCCCAAATAAGCATTAACAGTAGAACAGATATACAACTTGCAATAGACTCATACGAAAGAATACGATAGAGCGTGAGAATAAACATACCACGTCTTGGAAAACGTGGCTGGATTTCACACACATAATTTTGAGGGAAGCCAGACACACAAGAGCACATACTGTGTAAGTCCATTTATATAGACTTCAAAAACAAGCAAGGCTAGTCTATGGCATTTGAAGTCGGGACAGTGTTACCTACGGTGGGGAGTAAGGGCAGGGACATCGGGTGGTTCTGGCAAACTGAGAGTCGTCTTTCCCTTGATGGAGGTGCTTGATGTGGGAATGTGGGTGCGTTCTCTCTGGAAATTTCTTCAAGTGGTATATGAATGAAGTGTCCACTTTTCTGTATGTATGTGGGACTCTGATTCAAAGTTTACTTAGGATGAAGAGAGGTTCTGGGTCTTTAGAAATATTTTGGTCTTGCAGGGATATTTCCAAAGCCATCGAAGTCGAAGGATTCAATACAGCCCAGGACTAGAGGCGAGAGCCACAGTCAAACTCAGCAATGCTTTCTCTTTCCCTGAGCACACCAGTTGTCTAGCACTGAAGAGAACATTCCAGAATGCAGAGTGCAAGTCCAGGGTCTCCTCTTCAGCCTTCTGCTTTCTTAAAAGTGTATACCCCACGACAGTGGGGAGAAAAAGGATAATTTAGAGGAGAGAGCAATGATGCCACCTTCCCCTTCATGGTACTGGTCCCGACTGCATGGGTCAGGGCTTGTTTTCAAGGCTAAGGGAACATTCTTCCCAGGGGGAGTGGCCCTCTGGTGAGAAGGGACCGGTGGCCTGTGGAGGGCAGTAAGGAGTCCCCAGTCACCGAGCTGGCAGGTTTGCCTCCTTGCGGAATCTAAGCTCCACAAGAGCAAGTGTTTGGACTGCTTGTTTACTGATCTTTGCCGAAGTGAAAATGAATAAAGGAAACCTCATTCAAAATACACAGTCTGGCAGGAAGAAGGAAGATTTCCTCTCAGCTGGGCAACAGCAAGCTGCCCTCACCTACAGCCAATAAGAAGCCACCACCACCTCAAACTCTCATTCTCCTCCAATGAACGTTTGTTCAGAACGACCCCTTCGACTTCCTCCTTTCTCCTACAGACGGATGTTCTCCCCTTTGGTCTCCAAACCCAGGGGGAGGGAGGGCAATGTGCCTCCAGAGCTAAAGCCATTTAATGCCTTTCAAAGGCACACAGGTTCTCCTTGGTCTTGGCGACAGAACACAAGAAACTATGGACTCTGTTAGCTAACTGAAATATATTATATCCACACCTCCAAACAAAACTCAAATAGAAGTATCAAACTGCCTTAATTGGGAAACTGAATCTTCACATATCATCTCTTCTCCTTGCCCTACAAGTACCAACACACACACACACACACACACACACACACACATGCTCAGTGAACTTAGACATAATACAGGCTTCATGTTTGGGATTCTCTCTCTAAACATATTTACATACATATAGACCTAGAATCTGAAAACTTGATTTTGAGTTTCGGCCTCCTTTGTTACACGTTGCCCGAGGAAGGAGACGATGGAAAGAAATGTGGAAAGACACAGAGAAGTGTGTTCAGTGCCCAGGACTGGGAAACTGATTTGGAATTAAATATTTCCCCTGCAAAATTTATCCTGCAAATTATTGAGTCTTAGGTTATTAGATGTTAACCTTAAAAATTGAACAATAAAGGTTGTCGAGCAGCAAGTGAGCTTATTCAGAAAGAGCAGAGAAATTGCAGTTCGGGATATACAAACTCTGGGGGACCCCAGGCAAGTCTAGAGACCAAAGGGGAGAACATCCTTCTGTAGGAGAAAGGAGGAAGTTGGAGGGGTTGTTCTGAACAAAAGTTCACTGGAGGAGAATGAGAGTTTGAGGTGGTGGTGGCTTCTTATTGGCTGTAGGTGAGGGCAGCTTGCTGTTGCCCAGCACTGACTAGGTGTGTGATCTCGGACATGTCCCTTAACCCCTCTGAGCCTGGATCTCTTTACCTGGGTATGTGCTCAATCTGCTAGTCTTGCTCTTCTGCCCAAGTCTTCATAGCCAGTATTGGTGCTCAATCCCAAACCCACCAGTCAGATGGGGCAGACTCCTTTTACTGATCCCCACCAGCTCCTTTTCCCTCTGAACCAGTTCTTGCTTCTCATCTCTCCCACCTCACCCCAGAGCAAACTCCCCAGTGTAAGACCCAGCACCCCCACCGTGAGGATGCCAGTGCCTTAAAGCCAAGACCCCACATCGCACTCTACTCCCTTGGGATGGTTTTGGGGGTGGGGAGTGCATCACTGCTGCCTGGCACAGTTCTGCTCGGACCTACCTTGGTACTCCCCACTCCCCCCCCCCCCCGCCCGCCTCGGCAGGAGCTCCGCTGACCCAGGACTGGCCAGGGATGTGTTCCTTAGGACATCTCCTGGGGTCGCTGAGATGATGAGGCCATGACAGGGTGAATGTCCAAGCATTCCAACCTTGACTGACCTGACTCTAAGCTCCTTATCTTGAATTCAAGACTTGGCTACAACATGACCCCAAGTTTCCCATCCAGAATTATTCTCCCCTCCATCACCCACACTCCAAGGAAAATTGAACTGACTCTTACAAAACAATGTGGCTCTCCCACCTCCTTGTCTTTGCTTATGCTGTTCCCTCAATCTGGGATGCCTGCCACCAGCTAAAATCCTACCTGTCGCCCCCAATTCCAGCTCAAATGCCATTTCCTTCAAAAAGCCTCTGCCTCCCATCCAAGCATAAATGCCTTCTCCTGGGTAGGCCAGCTTAATGCTGTTTTGACTTTTTTTTTTTTTTTTTTTTTTACAGGAAAGCTCCTAACTCGTTTGGTATGCTCCACGGCCAAGACAGAAATAGTGACACCAAAACCAGGACAGGGCGGGAGATGAGTACTTGGGAATCGAGGACAGGAAGTCCATGCATTAGCTCCAGAATCAACAATAGGGCCTCAGAGCAAACCACAGTTGAACATCAAGAATCAGTCCCATGAGCATTTTCTCCATAGACCATTAGCTCCCAGGGAGCGGGGACCAATTTCCAGCATAGAGCCTGGCATGTGGTTAGTGCTCAATAAACGTCTCAAGTGCATGAGTGAGTGAAAGAACAGGAAAATGAACGAATGAATGCAACGCACAATGTCAAAGCTGGTGGGAATGAGCTCAAACAAGGTGTGAGAAGACATTAGTCAAGCAGGTTCGTTCAGATGAATTCTCATCAGCAATTTTCTTGACTGGTCCCCTTTCAAAGGCTGAGATGCCGCCTCTTTGGGAAATCTGCCTGAAACTCACAGAGTGCGCCAGGGTGGAGGGAATGGGGTAGCATGCAAGGACCCAGGGGCCCAGGAGGGGAAGGAATCCTGGCCCAGAGGCACCTTCCATCTTAGTCTCTGTGGTTTCTCTTCCCCTCCTGCCCCGGGTGAGAACCCACTCCTGTGCCCTGCATCAGGTACTCAGATAGCCCCGAGGCAGAGGATGCCATTCTTCCACAGAGCCACTTCTAGGATGTGCAGAAACTCATTCTGCTGCCCCCTTCCTAGGCTCCCTGGGGCTCTGGGATGCTCTGGAGTGAAGCGCACTCACAGCTCCTATCAACAGGCTCACAAACCCCTGTATTGAAAAATGGTGCACAGGAGGGACCAGAACGTAGCAGATGGGGCGAGCTTGTTTGCAAAAGCTAAGTGTCTGTGATGGGTTTCCTCTCTCCTCCCCTCCGCCTTGATGTGGCATCACCAACTCTGTGCTAAGCTAGTGGAATAGCCTCGCCTCTGAGGGAATATGAACATTTTTTATGCTTAGCTGTTCCAGCCGTAAAGATTTTTATCCTATTACTGCTAAGTGACGAGTACAAGGAGAGAAATGATGATGATCTTTGGCAGCCATTCCAACTGAGTAAATACAAGGAGGGAGACAGGCAATCCCAGACTGGGCCGCTGCCCCTTCATTTCCCAGGATGAAAAGGAGCAAAGGAAAAATGTCTTCCTGGTGAGACGTATCGAAGTGTGGAATTTTCCCTCCAGGCAAGCGATGGGTATCCCACTGTTGGAACCATTTAGCACCGCCCTGGACAGAGGCTAGGAGAGTTGGCTGAGGGGAACAATGAGACCCAGCCGGCCAGGGGAGGTGACCTAATGAGGCTTCCCAGCTGCAACGCCCTCCTGCTCGTGGCTCCTGGGTGCAGTCTACCCTCACACCTGCTTCCCTGCGCTCAAAGCCACCCCCTAAGTATTGCTAGGCAACCGCAGAAATAGACATTTGCTTTATCAAAATATTGCCCTCCGTTCTCCAGTGGTGCGTCTCCGTTGAATGACTTCTCGTCTGCCAGATGTTTTCCGTGCTCCTCCGATGATGGCAAACCCAGCTGCTGTCACCCAAATGTGGTGACAGTGGTGGGGGCAGGACAGCCGGAAATCAAGGACTATTTGTTGGACCAGTTAGTGCTTGATAAACAGGAGAACTCCACTGGGAAACGTGCTCAGACTCACCCCACAGACGCTGTCCCTTCCGTACACTGACATAGTTATTTACGGCACACTTACCCCGATACCGACAGCCAGGTCTTCGTCCTCGCCACCCCAGCAGACCTCGGCGGGGCCCCGGGAGTTAAGGCTCTTGTCCATGTTAACAGGATTGTGGGTCTCAGGGGACAACGTGGCACTAGGTGGGCCCGACGCCAGTGCAACCATGAGATTCCCACGGAGGCGGGCGGGAGAGCTGCGTGCGTGGACGTGGATACATCTGGAAGGGAAGACCGACCACGAAGAGTGCGCGGGCGTGGAGGCTGCAGCGACTCCGCACTGACAGAGCTTCGAGGCCATCTAGTCCGAAGCGATGAGAGAACGAAGCCGAGAGAGGACATGCCGAGGGACGTGCGGAAGGCCACTGCTGGGCACCCGGTCCCCATGCCTCCCACGGGCCCTGGATCAGGAATGAGGAAACTGAGCCACGGCCAAGATGTGTCGAAAGGCCGATGATAGCATTCTTCCCATCTCAAGACTGGAAATGTCACATGTTAGGTCAGGGGTGGTGGGTGCGTATGGGAAGGCTCCGTTGTCAACCCCAAAGGGTGAATGTGCAGGGGATCCATTTGAAACCACAGGTACTCACTTTCTAAACTAGCCTGGGTGTGGACATCACTCACTGCACCTCCACCACCATAAAGCCTGGGAATGGGGAGTTCCAAGCCTGCCTCCTCGCCTTGGTCACCCTACTCTCCAGGTCAACCCAGCCACCTCCACAAAATGCCTCGGGCTCCCTGGCACAGAGGACCGAGATAACAATGTGACAGTTCCATTCCACATGGGGAAATGAAGCCCCCGGCCTCTGTGGGGCTGCTTTCCCTCGGTGCCGGGCCACGACATGCTTGGGAAGGCTTCTGTAACTGCCAATGCACCTGGCTTTTCCATCGGCCCAGCTGCCTGTTGGGTGAAAACTTCCACAGCCTTGTCCCCTTCCCCTGACCCGCTGCCTCCTCCAGCCTCACGGCATCTTTGGATTCCTGAGCGATGCCCCCCAACACCCGCCTCCCAGCAGCGCGTGCTCTAATGCTCAGCTAATAGTTCTGTCTCAGGCGCTTGTCCACACGCGTCCTATAAATCAGAATCCAATTACGGTGGTAAGAAAATTGGAAGCAAATTTAATAAGCTCAGGCCACTCCCCCATGCTATTTCTTCACTCTTATCTTCCCAGTAATGAGAACTCCTTTCATAGACTCCGTTCTCCTGGCTCCTCGTCTAAAGCGCCCTAGGATGGAGGGAGTGGAGGAAGGCGGCTGCTTCTCCGCCCTCTTTGCCTCTTTGTATGAAAGGCAGATGGGGGAAAGTAGTCAAGAGTCTTTGCAGATTTGCTCTCCCTCTCCTTTGTTCAACAAATGTTTCTTGAAATTCTGTCACACATCAGATGCTGTACTAGGTGCCAGAAAAGATGTCCACCCCCCCCCCCCTCCGCCAGAGGGCGGAAGGCCTCGTCCCGTTGCTGGGGCTCATAATGCACTTTGATGTTTCAGTCTTGAGAACTCAGGTAACAGGCGGGGCTGGCTCTACAGCAGGGGCTCGCTCTCACTGCAACTCGCCCCTCCGGAGACGTCGGCAGTGTCACAACATGGGCAGCGCCACTAGCATTTAGTGGGTGGAAGCCAGAGAGGCTGCCCAGTAACCTACAATGCGCAGGACAGCCCTCACAGCAAACTGTGATCCCCAAATGCCAGCCACTGACTGAATCCCTGGGCGACAGGAGATAGGTCACCAGCAGCCGCAGCTGGTTGGAGCTGGGGTCGGCAGGGCCCAAGAAGGGCCCCAGGGCTCCGTCAGCCCAGGCCGGCTGGCCCCAGGCATTACATTGGGAGGAAGTCAGGATACAGGGAGGCTGGAATCACAGGATGAAGGGACTTAGCTGTTCGTTTTAACCTCATGGACACCGATTCCCTGAGAGGCAAGGGCTGGAAGGAGGAGATCCTGCAAACAGAAGGTCAACCCCCAGTGGGGCCCATGGGAGGGAACCACACTGGGCTTCGCTGGCAGTCTCTGGAACTCTCGTTAGCGCAACAGTGATCTGTGCACAGGGTCAGCCCCATACCACACTCAGCCTGGACATGGCTGATCCGATTGTTAGCCTCTGCTGGTGCTAGCCTGGGGCTCTGCACACGGTCGGTGCTCAACAGCCCTGCCACGGCTGCCTGGTCCCGTGCGCCTGCCCTCATTCCCAATCCCCTGTCCTCTCCTCTTCCTGCTCTTTCGGATCAGGAGCCACAGATCTGAAATTCTCTAAGTCACACAATCCCAGCTCCCACAGGGCAAGGTTAGTGCCCGGAGGCAGACATATGGCTGATGGACTTTTCCTTTTTGTCTTCCCAAAGGGGGCCTTAGATTGCATCTAAATCCTCTCTGCCCCTCTTGCCTCCCTGGCAGCAGATCACACTTACCTGATAGATACAACACACTCGGAGAGGGCCCCGAACAGGACCTGGTAAACTCCGATCCTTGGGGACAGTCTCGGTTCCGCCCCCACAACCCACACATATGTCCAGCCCTCGTAAACCACTTTCATTTCGGCCTCTCAGATCACAGACGAGGGTGAACGCAGAAATCCGTCCTGCTCAGGGTGCCCCCTCGAAGCGGCCTGCTCAGTGAATCCCCCACTCCATGCCTCCCTTCTGCGGGCGGGAGCAGAACTCACACCCAGATGCACTGGTCTCTTTCCTGGCCGGGAGGCGGCCCTTCGTCCTTTTGGAGGGTCTCACCATCTGGACTCAGGACAAGGGCGGGACCACCACCTGAGACCAGGGGGCGCTTCTCAGCCTTCCTCCCTGTTCCGCCTGTCGTCTCTGCTCAGGGAAATAAAATTACCTAATTCCTTTTTAAAGATTTTATTTATTTATTTGAGAGAAAGAGCACGAGTGGGAGGGGAGAGGGCCAGAGGGAGAGGGAGAAGCAGATTCTCCGCTGAGCAGGGAGCCCGACACGGGGCTTGATCCCAGGACCCCAAGATCATGACCTGAGCCGAAGTCCGATGCTTAACCGAGAGAGCCACCCAGGCGCCCCCAAATTACCCAATTTTTAACGAAAATTCTATCAGATGCCAAGGACCAGGATAAGTGCAGGGGAATTTTGATAGCAATATTACAAGACTCTGACTTGAAGAGGCTTTCAGGCCAGCAGCAGGGAGTGTTCGAGGTATAGCCAGTGCCCCGGATCTCTGGCTGTGGGGGATTTCCTGCTGCTCAGAAGTGTTCAGTTTGCAGACTCTTGCAGTCTTCTTCTGAAGACTTCTTCTGAAGCCACAGATGCCTTATAGCTCATGGCCCTGGCATCACTTCTATAGGGAAACCGGCTCCTTTTACAAACGATGGTGATTAACATGAGCTCCTCCATGGGATGCGTGCTATGTAAGTCAAGGTTTCTGAGTTTGTACATACAGCCTAGGTGAGGAAACTGAGTCCACCCCCCTTTACAGACTGACAACTTAAGCACCACCAAGTTGACCAACATCATAAGTCATGAGAATTCTTACCGCCCTGCTCATAAACCCCAGTGTCCACAAACGGGTACCCACGGACCCAAAGATAGAATGCTAAGAAGCTAACACCAGTCCCCCAGCCTCTCAATTTAACAATGCCTTCAAGCCCCTCCACCCCAAACATGCCAGTCTGCTATTTGGAGCTGGTGCCAAGTGAATTTCCTGCAGCAGACAGAAACACACCCCAGTGCGCCTTTGGTGCAGCTGGGCCTCCCAGTTGTAGGCAGGGAGGCCAGCACGGAGGAGCTGGGGTTGAGACAGACCTGCTTACTCAGGCCTCACGAGGACGCAAAGGCCTGCTCTGACTCTAGGAAGGATTGGTAATGAGGCAACGTGCCTTGGCTGTCTGAGGAAATGAGCCCTCCCACCAACCTGACTTCCCAGGGGTCTGCCCATCCTGCCCTCCCTCCGTTTGAAAGCCACGCCAGGCCTGGCCGTGGGAATCTGCCAGGGAAACCAGGCCCAGGCTATAGGGTCTTTAGTGCTCCATGATTTCAGGGTGACCACCAGGTGAGGGGGCCAGGTGCAGGCGGAGGGGCCTCCCACATTCTCCCTGGAGGTGCCTGGGGATGGCTCACAGCAGTGAGCGGTGCAGACAGCGTCAGCTACCATCCGGCCGGCAGCAGACAGTGCGTGCCTGCCCCAATCCATGGCCTGGGCCCTGCCCGAATCAAGCCTGCCCTTGCTCTGTCATGACCACAGGGAATGGGAGAGAGTAACAAGTGGGAGCGGTCACACATACCTCAGATGGCGGGTGTCGGGGACCGCCCGGCTGCTGGAGATCCGCTCGCTCTCCCGCTGGTTGAAAGCATACAGCTTATAGGGATCGTCACCGACGCGCCACTTTTTGGCATTCAGATACTGCCGCTCATCAAACTGGTCCCACGGGTCTTCCCAGTCGGCATCCAAAGTCTGCGGAGCACAGATGGGAAGTCAGGGAGAACAGCTCCCGGCCCTCCCCAGCCTTCTCTGTCTGTCGCTGCCCAACTGCAGAGAATAGGTTTGTCCTGGCAAAGTTTTTGCCCAAGGATGGGGCCAGAGGGAAGAGGTTAATAAAACCACCAGCAGCAACAATAACACACGGAATGACACAATGAGGGTAGCTGCCTTTTATGGAGTGCTATGTACAAGGCGCTGTGCGGAGAACCTCTACTCCCTTCCCCGGGAGTCCCAGGAGGCGGGCAGTGCTCATGGTCTGAGGATGAACACAAGAAAACAGCCTCCACAGGCCAAGGACCTTGCTCAGGATCCCACCTTTAGGAAGCTGGCAGGCCTGGAACTTGGGTTCTAGGATCCTGAGCCCACAGGCCTCCTCGCCAAGGCACTCTGACAACACCTGGCTGAAAAGGGCCAGCACTGAAGCTGGAACGTAGCAGGTAGAACGACTGTATGACTGTCACTGCGCCCTCTGCCATAGGAAGAGCTGGGAGGTAGGCGATCCATCTGTAATAGTGTGCTCCCCACCGGATAGACGCCTGTGTGTTCCCTTCTTCCTTCAACCCAGGAATCTGTGATTATTTTTTTTTTAAGATTATTTATTTATTTGAGAGAGAAAGAGCATGTGGAGGGGGTGGGGGAGAGGGAGAGAGAGAGAATCTCGAGCAGACTCTGTACTGGGTGTGGAGCCTGATGAGGGGCTCCATCCCTGAGATCATGACCTGAGCCAAAACCAAGAGTCGGACACTTAACTGACTGAGCCACGGAGGCACCCCTAAATCTGTGATTATTTTTAAGAAGCATCAATGCAGGAACAAGTAATATCCTCACCATACGTGGAGACAGCACTTTCGAATGTGTAAGGTAGCTTCTGTATTCATGATCTTGTTTCCTTCTCCCCAGACTCTCTGTGCTGAGCTGGGAAGACAAGCTCTCACCCAAGTTCTGGGCTTGTCTGCACGGGTGCGACAGTGGCCGAGCCCAAAGCAGAGCTCAGGCTCCTGGGCCGTCCGGTGCCTTCGCACAGCAGAGAAGGCGAGGGTATTTATATAGGGAGGGCATGGCTCATGCTCAGAGCCAGGCTGCCTCCTCTGCCCTGCCCACACCAGCTCAGCGGCCAGGCAGAGGCTCTCCGCACAGCCGGCCGGAGCTGTGGGCTTCAGAGCCTCCGCACGCTGGATGCTTCCCTCGATGGCCCCTACCCAGCAGATGCGGGCACTTTCGCCCCGAGGGGAGAGCCACTCCCCTTTGATGAACTTGCAGCTTCATCAAAGCAAAAAGAACTCTGTATCTCTGGGAAAAACCTATTGACCAGGCTCTGCCCTAGAATGTGAGGGCCGGGGCCCTGGGGCTAGCAACGTCCCCAAGGATGAGATGCTCACTCATGTGTTACTGACCCCTAGTTACTGTGCAAATATGAAAAGCTGCCCGGACACCACCCCTCCCGCTGCTGACCAGGATACCCTCCTGGACATGGGGAACATGATAGGAAGGCCCAGGGCAGGCCCCGCAGATGGCAGGACGGGTGCTCCACCCACAGAGGACTCCAAGGGGTGGTTCACCAGTGTGCACATTTATCTCACGCACCACTCGATCTTATCTGGTAATTGATCTCCCTCTCTCTCTCTCTGTTATCTCCTTTTGAAACAGCATTCTCTTGCTAATAGCACAAAATGAACCTTTGGAAATCAGCGATTTTTATCCAATAATTGATTTTATGAATGTCCGGGGATACTGCTGCTACACAGGGGGCGGTGTGTAACCCCCCGCCTCCGCCACCAGCCTGTGCTGTGCAATGTCACAGCCTGACAGCTGTCACCCATGCTTGGAACATCACCACAGGGTGACCCTGACATCAAGGGGCCTTGTGCCATCTCCCACTGGCTCATTCCCAAATAGATTCATTGCAGTTCTCTCAGTCAGTGGTGAGCTCCCACAGTGCTCTGTGCTATGGAGGAGAGAGGCAGAGATGGAAGGTCCCAGCCCTCAAGGGGGTTGCAAGGTGGCAGAGAGACGTGCATGCAGACACCTAGAACACCTATACCAGAGGAGTGAGGGAAACGGGAAGGGCTACCTGGAAGAGGTGTCAGATCAGTTTGTGCTTGAAAGATGAGCAGGGAGTTTGCTTTGCTTAGGAGGAAATGGGAAGGGAAATACATGTATACGTGTGTAGTGAAAACCCAGATAAAAAGCAGGAAGACCCGGAGGAGGGAGAATCTGTTCAGGACGCAGCTAGCTCAGGAACGGGGCGGCCAGAGCGTGGGCTGCAAAGAGTGTGTGAGTGAAAGACGACTCTAGAACACAGCTGGGTCTGTACGAAGCCGCTCAAGTGGAAGGGTTGCTGGCCGCACGTGCAGGATGAAGTGGAGGGAAGAGGCTGCCGCAAGAAGCCCAGCTGGGAGGGGAGCGCAGGAATTGAACCTGGTGGGAAGGGAGGCCTGAATGGGGAGGTTCCATGAATCAGCTGGAGAAGCAGATGGAGGGGCAGGCCCTGGAGACAGGCTGGAGAAAGGGCAGGTAAAGACCTCTTGGCCTCATCCCTTACTCTCTATTCACACCAGACCAGGCCCAGGGCCAAGAGGGCATAAGGCCGGGTTGTTTGCTCAGCCTGGCAATCACCACCCTACGGGCAGCAAAGCATCCCTGGCAGAATCTGCCTCCTTCAGGACAGGGCCATGGGAACTCAGCTGGGATTCTGAGCCCCAGAAAGTCCAGAGCCTGAGTAACAGCCTGGCTGGTGAGAAAAACTGAACAGTCAAAGCCTCCTTGGAGGGGACCGCTCCCTCCGATGGTCACGTGCACAGAGCGGGTTCACACTTCGCTGCACTGAGATCCGCTGGGGGCAACCCCCTGTCCTGGGAGCTTGGTTTTCCTACAACAATATCTGGATGTATTGAATAATAGTGATGCTGTGTTTAAAATATAAACGCTACCATCTGAATAACAATTTCTATTTTACAAGGCTGCTCGCACATATTGCCACAGAATACACACATAACCCATCTGTACGGGGAGGAATCGGCAGAGAGGAGAGCTGGCTGGCTTGCCCAAGCTTGATGGCTAGAAAGTGAAGGGGCTACTGAGCGAATCCTTCCGAGAACCTCGCAACGCCTCTGTCTTACCACGGAAACCAGGAAACCAATCGGGGGCATGTCCTCTGCTGAGAGCGAGTGGACAAAGGAGCGAGGTGGGGGCCATGCCCACAGGAAGGACCAGCCACTCTTTCCCTGCCGGTCCCCGGATTAAAGTGGCTGTGGCCCTCCCAGGATTTCTGAAGGGCCCCAGACTCCCCCAGGTATTTCCAGTACTAATCTGGAGTTGGCTTCCAAGCTCTTCAATTCATGAGGCCCCATATTCAGGCTCCAAGAGCCCAGAGGGCGGCACATGGTCCCCATGCTTTGGATTCCTTGCTTCCTGGCTCCTGTGACCATCCGGGGCAGGGCCTGAACACGCACGTGCAGCTTCGCAGACTTTCCCGTTCCGGGAAGTGATGACACTGCTCTCCCAAATGAGAATGCACACCCAGGAACCCACACAAGGTCCCACCCCAGGCCTCGGCCCCCTCCTGTGTGGCGCCCCCCAACACCCACGGCCCCCAAGCAAGGTCTCACTTGACTCTCTGACCAGAATTTACTCAATCTAGAGTGTGTGCGTTTCCAACCGTAAGCACCACGCCACGCACAGAAAACCAAGACAATCTTTTCAACAGAATCTATCTGATTACATCTGCCAAAGCCCGGCTTAAATAATGGGGCGCCAAAAATGAATGCTCAGAAGCACATCTGAGCGGCTTCATTTCTTTCCTCCCACCGTGCTTTCAGGAGATGCCACAAGTCCCCTTTCCTCCGACCTTCCCTGGCCTGTTCCTCTCATTTCTCTTTCACGCTGACTATTGGGCTCTAATGCTATTAGAGCTCATTATGGGGCTCTCTATGATTTTAATGTGTTTGTCTCCCTCTCTTCTTTCCCCAGCTACTACTTCTCTCATTGCCTTAAGTCTCTTCTTCCCCCCCCCGCCCCCATTAGAATGAGAAAGTCTCTATCCCTTGAAGAAAGTTCTTTCCTACCCTGAACTCTGCTGATCCTTAATAACACTTCTCAAACTTACCCTATGATAAAACAACACTTTGTGAGTACCTACCACGTGTCATAAACATTTACATCTAATCCCCACAATCACAGATGTCAAGTTTGCCATTCCCATTTTACACCTGGAGAAACCAAGGCAGAGAGAGATCAGGTGACTTGCCCAATGTCACACAGGGAGTAAGCGCTCCAGCCAGGGTTTGAACCCATGGAGCCTGGCTCCACTCCCATGCTTCCGACCATGAGATGACACTGCCTTTCCAGAGCCTCCCTGCCATTTCCTTGAGCCACCTTCAAGGACTATCTATGTGTTTCCCATCATTTTTCTCAGCCAGCTTCTCTCTCTGCACAGCGATCTCCCTCCTCAGAGGATCTCTGTGTCCCCTTCACCATCACCCCACCGGTCCATCACTCTCCTTCCTGGGTACCCAGTCTTCCCCCAGCCAGGGCAGGAAGGGTACAACTCTGCAGGCAGATTTCTTTAGGAAGTTGGAAGATGCCAGGCTAACACACAGGAGGTCAGAATTATAAATAATGATAGAACTTATTATTTAAGGATGACAGAATTCAACTACCCATTCAATGTCTGACACTCCAGCATAACATTCCAGTGTCCAATGGACATCCCTCCTAGGTCCAGCCAGGGACACAGAGGTCCCAAGGAGCCCACCCCAAAATTCAAAGGCCTGCAACTTCTAGAAGTTTCCTTCTAATATTAAACCAGAATCTGTCTCCTCTCAGAAGCAAATGTAAATCCTATTTGGAGAAAAACATCTCCAATTTAGATCCTCAGGATTTCCACAAAGCTCACTGAAAGGTGAAATCACAATGAAAAAAAAAAAAAGGTCGGGGCACCTGGGGGGCTCAGTGTGTCGGGCGTCCAACTCTTGGTTTTGGCTCAGGTCTGATCTCAGTGTCCTGATCTCAGGGTTGTGAGATTGAGCCCCACATTGGGCTCCGTACCCAGCACGAGTCTGCTTGCGTTTCTCTCTCCCTCTCCCTCTGCCCCTCCCCACTGCACTCTCTCTCTCTCTCTAAAATAAGTGAAATAAACCTTTTTTTTTTTCATCGTGCTGTATGACCTTTAATTAAGTATATATAATGTCTTCCAATCACGTCACCTAGGGACCATTTTACCCGCTGCTCTGTTTGGCAGCCAGTCTCTTGTCTCTCTCTTCAGCGATGGTGAGGCGGATACCCTTTCCACGGGGAAGAGAAATCCACGGTTTGTTGCCTTTGCCAATAACAAAAATGTTGGAGAGTCGGGAGGCAAAGCCGTTGCCATTGGCATCTTTCACGTGAACCACATCAAACGAACCAGGATGTCTCTCTCTGTTGGTGATCACACCAGTTCTTCCCAGGTTGGCACCCCCAGTCACCATACACAGATTACCAGTATCAAACTTGATGAAATCAGTCATCTTTCCAGTCTCCAAATCGGTCTGAATGGTGTCCTTCACCTCGATGAGGGGATCAAGATGGCGGACGGTGTGAGCATCATGGGTCACCAGGTGAGGGATTCCTTTTGTCCCCACAAAGATCTTTCGCACTTTGCACAACTTATACTTGGCCTCCTCAAGTGTTACCCGATGAACAGCAGCGCGACCCTTGGTGTCATAGATCAGACGGAAATTCTCCCCAGTCTTGTCAGTGCTGATGACATCCATAAAAGCAGCAGGGTAGGTTATATCAGTTCGGACCTTGCCATCAGTCTTACTAAAACGCTGCAGACAGATCTTCTTGACTTCGTCTCCTGTTAGGGCATGCTTAAGTCTGTTCCTTAGGAAAGTGATGAGAGGGAGACATTCTCTCAGCTTATGGGGACCAGTAGATGGGCGAGGAGCAAACACACCAGTCGGTTTATCCAGCATCCAGTGCTTTGGAGCTGCTACACGCTTCAGATGCTTCTTGGGACCACGAGCCATGGCTGCGCTGGGAACGAAAACAGCCCCGCCTCCTTCCGGTACCCGAGAAAAGAGGCGAAATAAATCTTTTTTTAAAAAACGATCAGAGAAGGAATCTCTCACTAAGTGAGAGTTAGTGGAAACTATAAATAACAGATTTAGATCTTCCAAAGACTTCAGATGCAGGAATTACAGATACAAAAGAAAGCATAACTGGAGATAAAACGGTTAAAATATGGAATAAAAAATTAGCGAAGAACAAAAGTTCACTGAAAAAGAATTGAGCATCACTTTTAGAAATGAAAAAGTATAATAATGATTGACAGTCAGTATCAAACAGGCCAAACAGAAGAGTTTACTCTTATCTACAAAGCTTTTTCACTGGAATGCTGCATTTGTATTATCCCTGTGAGATAGGCAAGCCAGTTGTGTTGTTCCCATTTCACAGGTGAGAAAACTGAGGGTCAAGGAAGCAAAAGAGCCTGCTTAAGACTGCAGAGATAGTGAGTCCACTACTGAGACTCTAACCCAGGCCTTCTGGCTTCAAAGCTCGCGTTGCTTCAACGTCACCAGGAGCTTCATTCATCCGGGACCACTTTTTATCCCCTTGCTGGATGGTCATAAACAAGTAGAAGTATCTGTTCACCCCAGTATTATTCGAACGTCCACCCAGCTGGGGATGGGCCTTATTTTTCCAAGGGCCAGGCCAGGCAGTGAAGAGGACAGCACCATCTCTATGTAAGTCCTGCCCAGAGTGAACGGGCTGGGAAAAGAATGACCCTGAGAATGGACTCCTCACCGCCCCCCCCCCCCACGGCGTGTAAGACAAACTCCAACAAAGAAGGAAGGGCCAGCCAGCCCTTCCCTCGCTCACCTGGGCTCATGGCAAAGAAAAGAGCTGGAAAATCCTTTTCCCTCATCTAGGGACAGCACATCAATTACGGATTATTAGATAAGATCTTCATTTTAATATTTCCACCATGTATTATCACCTCTTCCTCTCACTGGAATTCTGTCTTGGGAGTTATTTAACTGATGTGCAGAAATCTAAATTTAATTTATTATGATCTAACTCACTTTAGAAGCCAAATTACCCTGCACTGGAGAAGGATCAAGTCAATATCCCACTTGGCTTTCTATTTATCTTCTGCGGGGTTTTCTCTCCTTCTCTTCAGTATTCATTTCATCTCGGGTGCTGGTAATAAATTTAAATTTTCCTCAGAATTAGGCAATTGCTCCTTTAATGCTGTGGTTTAATGGTTAGTATTAATTATATGAAAGTCACTCCTTAAAGAATTTAGGAGTGGAATGGGCATATAATGGAGGGGAAAGGCTATTTCCCGGACCAAATGAGGTAGCATGTAATCCGCAGGGTTGAGTTGACTCTTCTAGTCTAGCTCCTTCCATTTCTTCCCTACTTTCCTTTCACCCGCCGCCCCCACCCTCGAGCTAGGCGCCTACCAAATGGGTCTGGTGGGAGCTGTTTGCTATGGTTTCTCTGTGCCCCTGGAAGTTTTGTCAGCCCGGATGCCATGCCTAGAACCCTCTCTAGGGTTCTCCAGTTAGTGTCACTGAGGCTCTGACAGCAAGAGCCACCACCACCCAGCTCTCTCCTCCCTGCCACTGCCCCAACATACACACCCCACCTGTATCCCAACTGCACACCACACGCAGATACGGCTCTGGTGGAGGTTTCGAGCTTTCTGGAAGAGGAGAAGTTCTGATAATTATTATAATTGCCTAAAAACTCCAACTGTGAAATATAATATGATTAATGGAATGGACAGCAGCCCAGGTTTGTTTCTGGGAGAGAAAACAAAACAAAACAAAACAAACTCACACAATGTGGACCTTCTTTGGAGATTAATTTGCTTACTAATTAGCATGAGAGGGAGGTACCCAGGAAGTTTAAGTCTGCGTGAGTGGGAAGAGGGTCTGGCTCCCCCGCAGGTGCCAGGGTGCGTGAGCAAGGCCGGTATGTCTGCTCTCCTCCTACCCAAAGCCCTATAAATTCCACCACCAAAGAAAGACTAAACCCAGAGCTCCTGTACATGGACAGGCATCTCAAATAACTTGCAGCTTGCTTAAAGAATCCCTCCCAATTGCTGGTGGGCATGAGGACTGAGTGAGAGCTGGCCCTACCCATAGCATTCATCTCTGCATCCTCTTCTTTGTGTTCAAAGACTAGAGCAGAAGCCTCCTCCTTCCAGGTCTGGAATCCAGAGAGCAAGAGATCAGGAGGGGAGGGAGCCAGGTACTCCCACAGGGCTCAGGAGAGAGAGGATGTGGTGGATCGCACAGTGACACAGACAGATGGGTTTGCCCCCAACCAGGAGGCTGATGCTGGAAGAGAAAATGCACCAAGAGATGGAAGTGTGCCCAGGAGAGACTGAGCAGAGCCAGAAGTGGCTTGGGAAGGGAAGCCTCCAGCTGGACAGAACAAGACAAGCAACACTCTGTCTCCGGCGTGGATAGTGAGTCATCTTGGGTGCATGGTCACCTCATCAGCCTGAGGGCGGGCCTGCAAGGGGGACGCTGCAGCCATCTTTCAACATGGCCACGGTGGCCTCCCGCAGGACTGAGACGGGACCTCAAGGTCAGGGCTTCACCCCATGGGAAGCAAGTTCTAGAAAGAAAGAATAAAGCACTAAAAACAAGATTTGCATTTCTCAGTGACAGAAGCAATCTCTCCCCCAAAGTCAGACTCCTCTCCCCATTCCTTGCCCTAACAGGGCTGTGAAATATCTCCAAGCATCCTCAGAAAGCTCTTTTGCCTCAAGGAGTGGCTATGGAGCCAAGCAATTGTCAAGGGGCCCTACTGAACCAAGGTAATCAAGCAGGGGTCACAAATGAACAAGTCTTCAGGGTCACTGAGAACAGAAATGCCAGTGTACTACCTTGTACGTGCCGCACAAAACCTACCTACTTAACACTCTTTAAATCTCCCCTTTGGGTGAGATTTGGCCTGAAGGCCACCGAATTGTGGGGCAGTAATGGAATAACAGGAGAAAGGTAAAGAAAGGTAAAGGAGGGAAGGGTGACCAGAAGGGAAGGGTGCTTGCACCACAGGTTACACTTCTGGACTTCTTTTCTCCTTTAAGGGGCCCCTTGTATATTTCAACCCGATTTCCCGGACAGAATTGCAGCCGCCAGAGTGTTTGTGTGTGGGAAAGTGGAGGTGGGCAGAGAAGGGGGAGCACTGCACCAGGGATGACCCTATAATCCTTCTCTGCCGTTCCTTTGATGTCGTGAAGAGATCGCAAGTCAGGAAAAGCTGGGTCCGGAGCCTGGCTCTGCTCCACACGTCCTTTCAACTGCTTGTGGTCAGTTTCTCCCTCCATCCTGAGGGTAGGACTAATCTTCACCCCATGCAACTTTACAGGCAGAAATGAGATACGGCCTGAAAAACTGCTTGGCAAAACATAATGCGTATGTAACATATTATTATTGTCAACATTGCTCCAGTTACTATTATTTCTTTGGGGGACTGAATGCTAATGGAGAGAAAAAGCCATTTATAGTCAGCCAATTTATGTTTAGCTTCGTCCTTCCTTGTGGCAGAAATGGGGTCTCTGACAGCAACCACAGGCGACCGGCTGTATGCATCACCAGGCTGTCCGCTGGGATGAAAGCACTAGGTCATTACCAACGCCGATATGTCCTGGGACTCGGCAGGGTGGGTCTAGCCAAAAGTTCCATCTCAAACATGGGTTTGAGCTCAGGGCTATGCAAATGATAAGACAGAAAACTATTTTAAGAAGTGTAATAGCTAAGGGTTCCCTTTAGCTTAGAAGGGTATAAACGGGGCTTTGCAAGACCTCTGAGTTAACCCCCTTTCTACAGGTGTGGAAGTGGGAACTGGGGCCAGCACAGAACGATGTGGGCGATTCTGGGGAGAGACCTGGGGAATCTCGGGTGTAAGGTCAGAAGCCTGAGCCTGCTTGACACCCCAAGTCTCCCCTCAGGCCAAGGAACCTGGTCACCAGGGCTCTCTGCTCAACTGCGGGCCCATTTCCTCCACTGGACACATCAGCCCCAGAGGGTCTTCTCCAGGCCTCCTGGGACTTGGCTTCTGAGGGCTGGAATGGCCAGTCCTATAGCTATACGCCCAAGGAATGTGTTTAGAAAGGTTTGCAGCTTCCCCAAATCTCCTTCTAGGTTCTGCCCAGGCAAAGGTGACCTTGGAGAAATCAAGATGGAGACGGCTATGGGAAGCCAGGGAAAAGGGCTGACTTGAGAAGGGGATCAATTCTCACACCGGACGCAGCTCAGAAGACCCACAGCTAATAGTCTGTAATGTTTGCTGTGCACCAGGCTCTGTCCTAAAATCATCCCACACTCAGGACAAACCTGAAGCAGGTGCTATTACGAACCCTAGGTTACTAAAGGGGAAACTGAGGTTTGAGAGTCTAAAGGGACTTGGCCAAGTAAGTGGAGATGCTGGGACGAAGCCCAGACAGGTGGGCTCTGTTGGGTCCTTAAGTGGGACGTGTGATGGCAGGGGGTCACTGGCGGAGTGGCTGCTAACCTGGCACCTGCCTGGAGAGGGACAAGGGGGGAGGTGGGAAGAGGGATCCCACCCTATCACTCCTACACTTTCTGCCAGGTTAGCCTGGAAACACCTCTCCTAATCTGCACGCTAAACTGCATTCTGGCTAGAAAAGGAGTTTCAGGCTCAAGTATCCCCTAAGCCCTGTCATTCATTCCCCAAAGGTGACATTAGCAAGAAGCCTCAAGCTCTCGGCTAAGGAGAATTTGTTCCCTTCTCTTGCACGCCTCCGATATGTGCAGGCTAGATCTCCCCAGATACTGTGTGCAGCGAGGGCCCAGAGCTTAGTGCATCTTCTATCTGCTCTGTAAATAAGGTGACATCCAGATACCCTCTAGCTTCCTCAAAACTAGGTCAGCTGCTGAATATGTAGGTGTGGGATTGGAGCGAATGACTTTGAAATGACTTTATCTGGCAGGACCCCACAGGGGGCCGCTGGCTGGCTTTTATGAAAGGGGCTCTTTTTATGTCAAAAGCAGACCCAGAGTACCCAGACAGCTTGCCTGCTGAATCTGGGTGAGGGTGGGAGGCCTGCCTCAGCCAAGGGCAAACTGAGTGATGCAGGTGACACAGCAAGTGAGAATCGCAATGGGCTGAAAAACAGAACGTCCCGAGCCTGTCCTAAATCCTGGCCATCTTTACGACACAGTGGGAACGTGGTCCGCACCATGTCACAGGAACTATAAAAAGGGGGTTTAGGATGCACTTGCTTGTAAGCAAGACCCCCATTCCCCTCGCTTAGGAAGCACCAATAATTGCTCCCCCAGATGACATGCTTGTCACCAACCATTCTTGTCCATTCGTCAGAGTGCCTGGGGCCTGATCCCTTCTGCAGGTGAGCCCTGGACTGTGAGGGGGTGGAAAGTGCCAGAGCGCTATTTAAAACCCCTCCCACACGCTAACTCTACTTCTTTTAATCCCCCATGGCCCCCTCTTCGCTTTTTCAGAATTAGGCACCCTCTCGCTTTAATCACATCCGGGACTCTATGGGAAACCAGATTTGCAATTCAGATACATTGGAAGAGATTAATTACTTGCCAGGGCTGTTTTGGTTTATGTTTTACTTTATAAGAGCACTCATTCACTTTATTTTATAAGAGCACTCATATATAACATTCCTCTAAGTAATCCATTTTCTTCATGCATTAAAATTAGATTCTGGTGACAAAGAAAATTCAGTATCTGAAATTTCCCAGAGCACTCTTCTGGGAAACGAAGTTAAAACCCTCAAGGCTCTCTTGGCCCGGGCCTCTCTGCCCGGCCCACCTACGTCTCTTCCTGGACTCACGGCAGCAGGGATCCAGAAGCCTCAGGCCCACAGACCCTGGGCAGGACACTTTCCTCTTCTGTTGGGTTATGCTGTGAGTGTGACCACCACCTGTCTGGCTCCAGCTCTGCTCCCCAAGATGGCGAAGGGGAGGGGAGGTCCAAGCCAGGGCACGAAGCCACGTTTCAGATTTTTCAACACCATCTTCTTTCTTCAACTTCTCAAGGGCCGGCTTCTCTCTGAGGGTCCTTCCAGCGGGACCCTCGCTCCACCTGGGTGTGGCTTCCTCCGGTCTCATTTGCTAAGTGGCTCAGCACTGGGCTCCCCTGGCCTGGCTATCTTTGGCCCCATCGCAGAGCTACTCCCGACACATTAGACATCAGGGCCTTCCAGGCAGCCAAGACAGCAGACCGTACCTTCCGGTGTGCCTCCGAAAGCCAGGCTGCGCAAAGCGGCAGCCGAGTCGGGGTGGCGGGAGGGCGCGGTGTGTAGAGAAAGTAGGTCATTAGTGGTAAAGACTGCAATTTTCAAGGGGTTGTTAATGCTTTGTTTATATGGATTTCTCCAAATATGACATTTTAATGGCATCATAATTGTGTGATTACAGTGCTGTCGACACTGCTCGGGGGAGGAAAGGCGACAGGGACTCCAGCGACCTGCTGGGGGAGGCGATTCCCTGCACGGGCAGCCGAAGGGACTGGCTCAGTCCTGCTCAGGCCAGGACGCCTGGCAAGCATGAGACGTGGCTCCCCAGAGGGCCCTCTGCTGCACAGGTCCATGGGTTTCCAGCAAACTCGCACCCAGCCTAGCCCCTTGGACAGAATCAATGCCTGGGGCTGCAGGAGGGAGAGGAGGGTAGTTCCACGCCCCCCCACCCCCACCGAGGCCCACCCATAAGAGCTGCACTTGTTCCTTCGCTCTGTGCATGTGCACGTTCATTCATTCACTCATTATTTCTTGAGTTCTGTCACCTGAGGGAAAGGGCCAATAGCTACTCAGAAATAAGAGACAAAATTCAGTAAGAAGGAGAGAGCAGCAAGGAAAGAGATCCACAGTGACGGGGTCTCCTTGCTGAGCTCCACCTCTGCACTAAACAAAAGCCGACCTGACATGCCCGCTTGGGCATCTCACCCCGAGTAGGTTCCAAATGGAATGCTCCATCTTCCCGTCCCAACTGGCCCCTCCTCCTGTTCTTCCCACAGGAAGGAACGGTACCATTATCCATGCAGGGGCTCAAAGAGGAATCTGACAGTCTTTCTTTTTGATGCTTGTTTCTCTCTCACCTTTGCCTTCAGCCTGATCACCTGAACTGCCCCTTCCCCATATCTAACCCATCACCACGTCCTGAAATGGGTCTCCATCCATTCCCCTGCCCTCCCCTATCTCTACAGCCATGCCCAACCACCGCTGACTGCGAGAAGCCCCAACTCTGCACTTCTACTCGTGGCCCCAAACATCCATTTTACAGAGTCACCTTTTTAAAAATTACACCCGATCCTCTCTCTCTCCCATGCTAGCTCCAAACCTCTCCAGTGGCTCCCTCGGCACTCGGAATACTGTCCCCACTCTGCCGTTACCCGCCCCCACCCCTAGGCCTTCCCAAGTCTCCAGCCTCATCCCACCCTCCCTTCGCCTTTGGTTATTCTACTCCAGTCACACTGGCCTCTTCAGCTTCTAAAACAAGACCAGCTATTTCCCAACTGTTCTGGGCCGAGTTGTCTCTCCCCTGCAAGATTCATCTGTTGAGGTCTCCTGGACCTCAGAATATGACCATATCTGGAGATCGCACCTTTAAAGACGTAACGAGAGTTAAATGAGGTCATCTGGGGGGCCCTAATTCAAGTGACAATTTGGAGCTAGGGCCTTCAAAGAGGTGATTAGGTCAAAATAGCCATCAGAGTGGAGCCCTGATCCCCCATGATAGGTGTCCTTACAAAAAGAGGTACAGACCCCGGGGAGTCCTCACACAGAGAAAAGGCCATGTGAGGACACAGCGGGAAGGTGGCAAGCCAAGGAGAGAGGCCTCAAGGGGGAATGTCACTGCCAGCACTTTGATCTTGGACCCCAGGCCTCCAGAACTTCAAGAAGAGGAATTTCTGTTGTTTAAGCCTACCCACCCCCCGACCCCCAGTGCGTGGTATTTTGCTACAGCAGCCCTAGCCAACAGGCCCCCATGCCCATTGGACTCTGCCTGGAATAGTCTTCATCTGACCCACTCCTACTCTGACAGCCTCAAACAAAGTACTGCCTCTTTAAAGAGGCCTTCCCTGGACCTCAGATTGAATCAGTCTCTCCTTATACTCTCCTAGACCCTTGTACCTCTCCTCCAAGTCATCTGGACACCCCAGCCTGCACCAGCTACCTCTAAGTATCTCTTTCCTGTCTGCCTCTCTGACCAAGCCATCGCAGTCCTGAGAGCAGGAACCGTGTCTTCTCCCTCACCACCGGTATCACTTGCACAGTTCCTGGCACATGGGAGATCCTCAAATATTTGTTGAATAAATGACTCTGTGGACACGAATTATCTCATTAAGAGCCCCAGGATTTGGATACCACAATTCCCACGTCATACACAAGCAGAGGTTAGAGGAGAAGGAGGTATGCTCAAGGGCAGCAGCAAGGAGGGAGCGGGACTGGCTGGGGAGTCAGGGCCATCTGCCTACAAAGGACTTGTCACGGCCCCATCTGTCCAGAGGAGGGAAGGTAGCAAGGGCTGGGCTTGTCAGAACGCTTTGGGAAGCACGCAAATCCTGGCTTGGGGCTGCAGGGATGGGCCAGGCTGACAGGAGTCTAATACAGAAGGGGCGAGTGGGGAATGGGAAGAGTAGATGCCCAACAGGCCTGGCTTTGCCATCTCTCTCCTCCAGTTTCTATCTCTGTGACCCTGGGCAAGTGATTAAACCTCCCCTGGCAACGGAGAGCATCACAGCGGCCTACTCTGTGAAACCATGATGCTGGTTTATGAATGGAATAGAACACCGTAAGTAAAATATTGAGTGCGGTGCTGTGCGTACACCAAGCATTCAACAAATAGCAACCACATGTTTACGTGTTAGTAAAGTGAAGAAGACACTATGAGTGCTGGCCAGAAAACATTGGCTTCTATATCATTCTCTGCCACCACACCTAGTGTCCTTGGGCAAATCACTTCTGCTCTCTGGGTCTCTGGTTAGTTCCCCAGCCATCAGGTGCAGGGGTGAGAGAGAGAAAGTATTCTTAATTATTCTGACCAGACACGACCCCCTTTTCCAAGCGATGGAAGCCACGGGTCTTCTCCCCAGAGAAACGTCCTTGTATACAAAGGTGTAAATTTCTGCTCACAGTATCCAAGATCCTGTGCTACCCTGGAGCCCCAGGAGGCATCTGGCTGTCAGGTCCAGCGTGGAGGCGTGGGTACCTTCCTGAAAAGATGAGTTCACATGGGCAAACTTGAGAGATCAGTGATGCCCTCCTTCCCCCCTTCCCGGCTACCCTTTAGGGGGTGGAAGCCAGTTCCCCGGCTCTGCCAAATTCTGCCCATGTCATGCTGAGCACAGTCATGAGGTATGCTGTGCAGAGGGACCCCATCATTGGTCCCTGCCCTCTGCTGTAAGAAGACAACAACTTAGAGATACGTTATCCAGATGTGCAGCCCCAGCCCTGGCTGCCGTCTGGGCAGCCTTAGAAAACATCTCCAGAGGTCCACGAGGAAACAGCCCTGGGAGAGAAAGTGGGGTGTCTTTCAGCTGTTGCCCAGAAGGTGAGGGTGTGTGAAATGGGGTGAGGATAAGAAGGGTGGCGATGTCAACCAGTTTCAGGAACTTTTCTACTCCTTGGTGCCTCAGGTCCGAGCACAAAATATCTTTGCAGAGCTGTCCAAAAGATATGCTCCGGGGATTGAAGTCTTTAGATCTGCCATTTAATTTCTCACAGTGCTGCTGGAGTGACTCTTCTAAAATATAGTTGGGTCCCATCCCTCACCATGGGCTGCAAGTCCTTCGCTCGACTTCCGGCCTCATCTGGCTCGATCCTGGTCCCCAATACACTGGTATCCTTACTGGCATTTTTAATCTTAAATGGCCACCACCTGTGTTCAATGGAAGTGGAAAGAACCTGAGCCCAGCAACCTAAAAATGTCCCCCGCCTTGTGTCACGGCACTATAATTACTTGCTTACTGGGTCTTCCCGCCCCAAGCTGCACATGCTGTAGAGGGATGATCGTGGGTTTTCCCTGTGCATTCTGGCATCTGGCAGAGGAGGGGGGTGCCCTAATGAAGATGGCTCACAGCCCCAGACCAGCTCTGTGACTCCACCCTCCCCCAGCCAACACACTCAGGCTGCAGGAAGTAGAACACAGAGCTCCCGGCCCTCAAACTATGCCTTATAGAGGGAAGTGAACGGGCTCGGACATGCTAGGAAAGAGGTCAAGAAATGCCCTGCCCTAGAATGCAAGCTGGTGCAACCCCTCTGGAAAACAGTATGGAGGTTCCTCAAAAAGTGGAAAATAGAGCTACCATACGATCCAGCAATTGCACTACTGGGTATTTACCCCAAAGATACAAATGTAGGGATCCGAAGGGGTATGTGCACCCCGATGTTTATAGCAGCAATGTCCACAATAGCCAAACTGTGGAAAGAGCCAAGATGTCCATCGACAGATGAATGGATAAAGAAGATGTGGTATATATACACAATGGAATATTATGCAGCCATCAAAAGGAATGAGATCTTGCCATTTGCAATGACATGGATGGAACTGGAGGGTGTTATGCTGAGTGAAATAAGTCAATCAGAGAAAGACATGTATCGTATGACCTCACTGATATGAGGAATTCTTAATCTCAGGAAACAAACTGAGGGTTGCTGGAGAGGTGGGGGGTGGGAGGGATGGGGTGGCTGGGTGATAGACATTGGGGAGGGTATGTGCTATGGTGAGCGCTGTGAATTGTGCAAGACTGTTGAATCACAGATCTGTACCTCTGAAACAAATAATGCAAGATATGTTAAGAAAAAAAAAAAGAAGAAGAAGAAGATAGCAGGAGGGGAAGAATGAAGGGGAGTAAATCGGAGGGGGAGACAAACCATGAGAGACGATAGACTCTGAAAAACAAACTGAGGGTTCTAGAGGGGAGGGGGTAGGGGGATGGGTTAGCCTGGTGATGGGTGTTAAAGAGGGCACGTTCTGCGTGGAGCACTGGGTGTTATGCACAAACAATGAATCATGGAACACTACATCAAAAACTAATGATGTAATGTATGGTGATTAACATAACAATAAAAAATAAAAAAAATGCCCTGCTCTAAGTCAGGGTCAGGAGGTCAGGCAAGATGAAGATCAATGGCATGGCCATGATGTAGTCACGTTGCTGGGGAGGAGAAAACAAAACAAGGAAAGGGACCACAGCATGAATAAAATAATAATAACCCCCCCACACACACCAGAAACCCCAGTGTGAAAGAAAACATGACCTAAGGAACAGAAATTACTCAAACATGCTTCATGTTCTGGAACAACCTAAGAACACGAATTCACTAAGAGCTAAAAGATTAGATGATGAAACAAAGAAGTGACATGAAGGGTTATTTATACAGTTGAGAACCACAACATGCTTTTTCAGAGCCAATAAATAAATGTAGAAATTCCAAGAAGCAGAGCAGACACAGAGGAGAATCTAATTAATTATATCGATGAAAGGGTCCCAGTTCTGGTCTGCCACCTGCTAGCACTGGGTCCCCGGGTGAGTCTCTGTGACAGCACAGGAGAAAGGCTTCCGTTATTAAAGCGACCAGGGGAGAGAAAAGCCATGTAGAAACAGCAAAGGTGAGCTGACATCAGAAAGCTGGGGAACATGAAGCAGAGACACGGGTGGAACACACACAAGGTACTCGTCTTTTTCTTAAACGACACTCCTGAAACAAATCAAGCCCGAACACGCACAAGAAAAGAACATGCCACATGGTTCCACGAAATACCGATACAGACCAGCGGACACAGGCATGTCCCGGCTTAGGTACTGAACTCGGAAAATCAAGACAGAAGTCAGCAAGCATCCGGGCAGACCTACCAAGTCACCTACAAAA
Source organism: Zalophus californianus (assembly GCF_009762305.2). Lineage (NCBI taxonomy): Eukaryota > Metazoa > Chordata > Mammalia > Carnivora > Otariidae > Zalophus > Zalophus californianus. The sequence continues at coordinate 25,685,031 of NC_045602.1, forward strand.
GGGAGAACGCCGGCTGACCTCAGACTTGCTCACCACCAGAGGACAACGGACAGATGCCGGGCAGATGCCACAGAGGCTAACTCCACGTGTGACCCGAGAGCATCTTACCCTGGTAGGGTGTTGTTCGGGTGTGAAAGCAAGAGGCTGATATTCTGGCCATCAGAGAGCTCAGGGATGACAGCACACGTGAGTCTGTTTTGAAGAACGTGCTAGATGGTAACTTCTGGCCAATGAAGAGATGGTTCAAAATGAAAAGGGAATGAAGGATAAGAACCAGTAGAACAGTCTATTTAACTATGAAAACAAACCCAAACTGCTGTGGGAGTGGTTATTAAACTTACATTTATGTGATCTGGAGGAAGCTACTTAACCTACTTGAGCCTCAGTTTCCCTCACCTGAAAAGCGGGAGAATCATGCCCATCTCACAGGGTTTAAGGATTAAATGAAAACACCATCTGCGAAAAGCAGTGACTAGCACATAACAATTCACTAAGAGCTGAAGGTAACCAAAGATGAGGATAAAAACTAGAATGGAAGTAGGCACCCCAACTCCCCCCCACCAGGAAAAGGCAAGAGGATGACCCACTGTTTGGGTCTAGAGAGCTCAGGGGATGCTCTCACGAAGGTCCCCATCCCAATGCTGTAAGTCAGAGCAGGGAGAAGCTTTCCCCACGGAGGGGTGTGGGGCCCCCAGTTTCCAACCAGGACAACAGCAGCCCCCTTTCATCAGGACAGAGGTCGAGAAGCTCAAGACTGAATGGGAAGACTTCACCTCCCACGAGGAGCTGGGTGACAGGGAGCAGCCACCTCCTGAGGGTCTAGAGGGAATCTCCATCTGACCAGTCCTGAGGAATGGAGAGCCATGGGGAACACGGCATGCACAGGTAGGGAAGCCGAATTCTAGACGTGGCACTGGGTCCTCCAGACCCACCTGCTCCTCTTTACGGATCGGGGTCTATTTCCTCATCAGGGAAATATGAGAATGGGGGCCACTGATCTCCCATGTTCTCTGGATCTACCACATGCCTATAGAGTGGGGACTTCTGAGCGGGCTGCATCCCTAGCATGAAGTCTTTGGACCACAAATAATTCAACAAGCAAATGAAGGGAAGAGGGAGACCAGCAAGGGAAATAGGAGACGGAGCGTAAATTAGCAGGTGAGGGGGTGAGAAAAGGACTCAGGAAGCAAAGGCTCTGCAGGGGTGTCAAGGCACTCTGTGCCAGTGAAAGCAGAGGTAGCTGCCTCCCCCTGCCTGGGGCACCCCAAATTCCTCTTTCAACAGGAGCATTGCAGAAAGAAGTCAATACCACCTTCTGAAAACGGTCCATAAAAACTGCATCCATCTATCTTAAAATAGGGGGGCTAAAGTTTGAGAAAAAACAGGATTTTTGCACAGTTCCAAAGCACATTCCTCCAAGACTTTCATTAACTACAAAGGGAACATAGGATAATTTTAAATGGAGAAACCTGGCGGGCATCACCTTAGCCAAGCGATCGAGGTGAACACCACAGTAGGTAAGACACCGGTATCACGTATCCCCTGAAATGATGCGCTCAGGAAGGCTCAGCATCATCTCCATAGCCTTCTTGCCAAAAGCGCAGAAGCTCAATCTAATCAGGAGAAAACATCAGACAAACCCAATTGAGAGACATTGTACCAAATAACCGACTAGTACTCTTCAAAGCATCAAGGTCAAGGAAGACAAGGAAAGACAGAGAAACTGTCACACACGGAAAGAGACTAAGGGGACATAACAAACGAAAGCAACGTGGGATCTGGAATCGGATCCCAGAAAAGACAAAGCGCATTAGTGGGAACACTGGTGAAGTTTTAGACTGGAGTCTCGTTAATAGCAGGGCTGTGTCTAGGGGTCAAAGCTAAAGATGCCATTCGAGGCAGCTCACAGGAAGTCTGACCTCTCAGCCGGAGTTCCCCACAACATGGTCTCCGACCAAGGGACCCATTTCACGTCAAAGAGGGGGAAAGCAGTAGGAGCAAGACTACAGATCCACTGGTCCTAAAATATACCATGCCATCCAGAATCTGCCAGCCCACTGGGAGTGTCACCGAGACACCAGCATGGAGATGATACCCCGAGAGGACAAGACACCGTCCCTCAGGGAGCTGCCAGGCACTGGTGGCCAGGATATGGGGCTTTATATAAGTCAGTGGGTGAGATTTACGGCCTGGGTACCAAGGAGTAAAGGTGAGAGTGGACAGATTCACCACTCCCGCACTCTGGGAGTTTGTGGTTTTTTCTTAGGGTCTAGAACCCCTGGGTCCCAGAGCGGGGACACGTCTACCTCTTGGTCCCACCTAGTGGGACAGAGTCCCCTTAGACTTAAAGCTATGGCTACCACCTCTTTAGTTTTGACTCTTCTTACCAGGAGACCAGCAGGCCCAGAAGACAGCTCCCAGAGAAGGCCTGGGGTGAGGTGAGGAGGTGGGGCCACTGTGTAATAGGGGCGGGAGGCACAGGCGTGGCATTCAGGTGACTCCCTGGAGCACCTCTTGGCTCAGCCATGATGGGTAATAAGCAGGTACTGCAAGCCCCGACTGCCAGAGGCACAGTAACCAGGGCCTCGGGGATGAGAGTCTGGGTCACCTTGCCAGGCAGGCCACCTAGCCCGGCCCTCCGAACAGGTGGACTGGGGGGAATCCTGGATGGAGACATGAGGATCAGGTCCAGCCCCTACCTCGAAGGTTTCCCTAGAAACTACCCAACCCGAATCCCAGAGATGGCTGAGGGCGCTGGCTGCCGACTCCCTCAGTGAACTGCGCCCCCCCACCGCCCCCTCCCCCGCCAAGCAGGATCTGCCTCTCCTGGAGCTTCCATCCCCAGGTCCATGGAGAAGCGAGTGCCCCAGTGGAGCGGACTGTGCTCCGGGCTCCCCGTGGGACCAGGCCCAAGCTCATCTGCAAGGCCCCAGCCTTGCACAGCAAGGGCAATTACCCTTCTTCTGCCCTACCACCTTGCCTCACACCCCTGCTCCTGGGAGAGCTCTGGGTTACCTCACTTTTACAAGGCTCTGCAGTGTGGATCCTGACCCAAAACACAAGGTAATACCCGTCCCGTTTAGAATCGTGCCTGGCATGCAGTAACTGCTCAGTGGATGTCAGCCATCAGCACCGCAATGTGCCAGGCTCCGCGCTAGGTGCACTATGCTCATTATTCCCTGACCCCTCCTACCAGCCCTGCAACGGGAGTAACTCCATGACCATTTCCTGGATGAGCAAAGGCCTCCCAGCTAACCATGGTGGACTCTTCATTTGCACCCCAGTCTCTCTGGCCCCCGTGGTCATCCTGCTAATGGCACTTCTGTCTCACATATCCCTTCAGCCTCCGCATTTTCAGGAAGTCCCTACGACTCTAAGCGCCCCCCATCCCTATGGCCTGAGCCCTGGAACCTCGAGAGCTGGGACTTCCTCTCCCGTGGCCCACAGGGCCTGCTCGGAGTCACAGTGGACCCTCAGCACCCCCCACCTTCCATCCCCGCCCACCGCAAAAGCATTTCCGACAGGCCCAGCAATACGAATTCTCTGGACTCCATTACAGCCTTAACGACATGTGAAGTTACTGCAAGTAATGCGCATAACACACTACCCATTTTTATAAGTATTTGAATTTCCTGCTGAGAAAACACAAGATTTTTATTTCTACCTGCAGGGGACCCAGGTTCTTGATGAAGCAAAGGTTTCAAGACTGGAATCTCCTGCCTCAGGAGTGAGCCAGAGGTGAGCGAGAGGGAAGCAGGACCGGTAACCCGTTCATGGCACCTGGCCTGGGGGCCCATTCTGCAGGGAGAGGGTCCTGTTTAGGCTCTGCCCTGGTGACCCTGCAGTCACGGAGAGCCTCCCACCCCCTGGGAAGATGCAGAGGACCCGGCCCCCTCACTTGGGAATAGGCTGGTGCTGCTGTGCCGAGCGGGAGACGGAATGGTTGAGAAAGAGGGCGCTTGATGAAATTAAAAAGCAACTAACTTAAAAGAGATTAAGCAGGGAAAAGGGGATTTAATGATCAGCTTTTGCCACTGTGAACTAGCTGAACCCACTGGCACAGAGACTAATGGTTTAATATGTTGTTAAACAAGGGCGAGCCGTCTGCGTGAGTAATAAGGGCATCCGTAGTTACAGCGACAAGGGTGAGGTGGCCCTGGGCCTCAGGGGCGGCATGGCTCTGGGCCCGCACCGGCCAGGGGCGGGGGGGGGGGGGGCAGCAGCCTTGGGAGCAGGGACGGGGTGGGGAGGCCACCAGCTCCAGCTCCAGCTCTGCCGGCCGAGGGCCGCCTGTCACCAGCACCAGAGAGCGCCAGCTCCGAAGGCCTCGGAAGGAATAATGGCCACATACAGTTCACTCTTGCTACAGAGTCCGCAGGGTTGGGAACCTGGCACGAACGACATCTGCAAGACTGAGGGCCTTGGGGACGGACGGAGGGGAGGAGAGGCAGAAGCTTCCATGCTTCCCTACAGCTGAAGCTCTAGGTCAACACAAAACAGCACAGTCTTAATTCAGAATGGGACTCAGGCTGAGAATGTGTTGGCCCCAGAGCTTATTTTGAGTGGGTTTTGCTTTCATTTTCATTGGTAAAGAGCCCTTCCTCCAGGACCAGCAGTGCTCAGGGTCTGACACCTAACACATGTCACCAGCTCCCAACGTTGTCGTCATTTGCGAGGACCCAGGGTCACTCGTCATTCACTCATTTAATGACCACTCACAGGGACTCTGTTTGCGCCCTGCAGGGCCTGGGCTAGGCAGGAGGCTGCGGGGTTCCCCACCCGAACACAGAGCCCAGTCCCACGTCGGGAGCCTGCCCTCAACAATGACACGTCATGACAGTCACGACCGGGTAGGTCCAGGGTTTCTCACCGAGGTTGGGTAGATATTGCTCCCTGTCCAGAGGCCCGCACCCCAGCCGGGAGCCCAGACCATCCTGACAACGGCAGCTTGGGACAGAGGCAAGAGTGCTGGAGTCCTAGTCCCATCTCTGCACCTGCTTCCTTTGGGACTCCAGATACTGAGCCTGCAGTCTCCATTCCCCACTCTGTAAAACAGAAAGCGTGATACCTGACCCGCTTAGGTCATTGAGTCATCAGGGGAGTGGAGTAGAGGGATGCATATAAAAGTGCCTTGACAACCTAGCAGCATCACACATGTACCAGAGACTCAGTACAGAGCCAGACTGGAGCTGGGCGGGAGAGGTGCTCGGGCAGTCCCCCCGATAAACAGCTTATCTGTTTATCTTATCTTATCGTTCTCTGCAGAACGAACGAGTGAAGCGGCCAGGGATTTGGGAACACACATGCCAGAGGGATGTGTTTTGCTACTATAACCCAGCAAAGCAGTGTTGGATCATTTCCCGGCACATGAAAACAGACTCAATCTACAGACCTGTACATTTTACTTGTGTTCATTAAAAGGGGATTGAACTGAAAGTGAAAGCTGATCTTTCTGTAACTGTTCTATCTAAAACCTGGCTACTGGTATTAATACCTCCATGTGGGTCAACAATACTGCAGGGAACAGAGAGGTTTGGAAAGAAGCAGGGGACCTCCAGCAGCCCCTGCTCTCCCTGCCTCGGAGACCATCAGAACACCACTCTGGGCAGCACAAAGCTGGAGGTTGGATAATTCCTACCTGTGCCTGGATTTCCAGGTGGTCTCGGCATCATATAAGGACGGTCTCATCTATAGATGCCAGACAGTGGCCCCTGTTGAATTCTCTACTCCTCAACAGTCGTGCTGGCTCTGAGACTGGCCCTCTGGAGATGCGCTTCTGCCCCCATCGGGGAGGGGAAGTGTGCTGCCGGCGGGATCAGCCTACATTCTCCGTCTTGTCCTTCTCTGCCTCTTGGCTCCCAAACATCATGCAGCTTAATAGTGATCATCTGGGACAAGGCAGCCCCACCTGCTGATGCAGAATTCATCTGGCTCATCCCTGCTCTGGGTGAGCCAGTCTCCACTGCTCTAAGGAGCTCATAGTGTGCAGGAGAAACAGGCTTTCCAGCAGCCTGAGCATTTCTGAAAAGCCAATTACATGCTTATTACTTCTCTCCAGGAATGAAACCCACGTCCCACATGGCCATCGCCTTCCCCAGCACACACTTGCTTATCTCAGCCACACGGTCCCTTCCAGCCAGCCACTGCTGTCAGAAATGTATAGCTGGGCTCTTAATCACCTGCCAAGGGGCCTGGAGGGAAGGCAGGAGCGTGAATGCCCATCCCAGAGCCAAAAGAGATTCACGCAAAAGCTGGAAAAGCACCCGGGCACAGCACAGATGAGCTGGTTTGCAGGCAAGGGAGGGATCCTCCGGGAGTCATGTGAAGCGGGGGTCACAAAAGGGCATCAAAGTGAGGGGCAGCTTTGGAGGCGGTCTGAGGTCCTCCCTCTCAGACCTGCGGACCAGATCCAGCCTGCCACCTGCTCTGACAAAGTTTTATGGAGACACGGCCACATCTACTCGTTAGCACGCTGTCCAGGGCTTTCTTGCTACAACAGCAGAGCTGAGACCATATGGCCTGCAAAGCCTAAAATATTTACTATCAGGCCCTTTGGAGAAAAAGCCTGCCAACCGCTGGTGTAGTCAGAAAGGCACCGGAGCCTGAGCCTGGAAGTGGAAGACTTGAGATAAAACGTGTACTCTGTCCTGCCCTTGCTGTGTGCACCTGGGAGCTGTCTTCACTTCTCTGCAGATCAGTAGCTGATTTTCTCAACTCTCAAATGGGGCTATAATATCTACTTTACAGGGTTGTTGCCATAATTAGTAAAAATTGGACAAGCTGTGTGTCCAGTGATGGCCTCAAAGGCAGGTGCATCGACAAGTAAGTAGGTGTTCTTCCTCTGTGGTTCTGAAATAAACTTTTGCATCCTATTCTTCATGGCTGGACTTTTCAGAGACCCAGCACGTGTTTTTGCAAATACGTGTATAAATGCGAGGTGTGGGTCAGAAAGGGGAGGAAAGGAGAGATGAAGGGAGAGCCATTCTTTGTCACCGACTTGAGTTGACCAAGAGAAATACTGATAAAGCAGGTGAATCAAAGCCTGCTTTCTTTTTTAATGTGGATGCTGCCAGACCCAAAATATGGCCACTGAGCCCCCCCCAGGGGCCCCCTCAGTGAGGGGGGGGATGGGATGCTGGGTCCCCAGCCCTGTGTACTACCTGGCTTGGGGTCAGTTTCCCCTTGGGCTGAGAATTATGGATCTTGAACACATACTCAGCTTGCAGTCTGCCCCCAACCCCGGTTCTCAAATGAGGCCACTTTTTAGCAACACCCCACCTTCCTGAAAGTCAGAATACATGGGCCTTCAGTTGCCATGTAATACTTGTACAAGACTCCACTTAGCCAATGAGTCCTGAAGGACTAAGGAAGTACCGAGTGTTCCCAAGACTGGTGGGACACAATGCCTGCTCAAGGCACTTCTGGCCTCCTCGGGGCAGAAGGGGAGCAAGCAGGGCCCAGTAAGCAAGGATCTTTAAGGATCTTTAGGACCTAAGCAGAGAAGAAATTACGGTGCTCCTCCTCATAGATAACTCTAAATAAAAACATGACACATCGACGCCCAAGGCTTACAAGTACACTGAAATGGACAGAGGTTCTCTGGAGCTTTTCTGATGTCGGAGTAAGTTCATGGGAGCTGACCTCTTCCGCTCGCGCCCCCCCAACCCCCCCAGCCCCCGGCGGCCCTGCTATGCAGCCATCCATGTAGCGGAGAACTCAACACTGATGCTAAGTGCTCTAGAGAGCCCCAGCAAAGGGCACAGACGGTCAAGAGGGACCACTTCTGGAAGGGGACTTGTGGATGCTTCAGCGGGGGCACATTTGCATCCGGCCTTGAAGAACAGGAACATTTCAACAGACTGAGATGTGGGAGACAGTTTTCTAGTTAAGGGTCTGGCCAAAGTATGGTGGGGGAAAAAAGACATCTTTGAAGGAACAGTAAAATTCTAAATATTGCCTGGAAAAGGTTCTGGTGGCTGAAAAATAACGTTAGTGAGAGGTAGAGTACGGGAGGTCTTCACCACCAACTGTATTACTTAGCTCTCCTCCCCCTCTTGGCTCCTCCAGGAATTCTTTCGTTGTCCTCTCCATCTTACATCATCGCATTTCCCCTCTCTGCTGGATCATTTGCATCCATCAGCACACAGCCCTAGAATAATACTTCCCACCTTTCAAAAACCCTCCTTTGCCATCAACAAAACAAAAGGCAACCTACGGAATGGGAAAAGATATTTGCAAATGATATATCCGATAAGGGGTTAATATCCAAAGTATGTAATGAACTTCTACAAATCAACACCAAAAAAAAAAAAAAAAAAAGACCAAATAATCTGGTTAAAAATGGGCAGGGGCCTGAATAGACATTTTTCCAAAGAAGACATACCAATGGCCAACAGACATGGAAAGATGCTCAACATCACTCATCATCAAGGAAATGCAAATCAAAACCACAAGGAGATATCACCTCACACCTGTCAGAATGACCAGTATCAAAAAGACAAGAAATAACATGTTGGTGAGGATGCGGAGTAAAGGGAACCCTCGTGCACTGTTGGTGGGAATATAAATTGGTGCAACCATTGTGGAAAACAGTATGGAGGTTCCTCAAAAAATTAAAAATAGAAATTCCATATGATCTAGTAATTGCACTACTGGATATTTACCCAAAGAGAATGAAAATACTAATCTGAAAAGGTCTATGCACCCCCATGTTTATTGCAGCATATTTACAATAGTCAAGATATCAAAGAAACCCAAGCATCCATCATAGATGAATGGATAAAGAAGATGTGGCGGAATGGAATGGAATAGTACTCAGCCATTAAAAAAAAAATGAGATCTTGCTGAAAACATGGAGGGACCCAGAGGGTATAATGCTAAGTGAAATAAGTCAGACAAAGAAAGACAAATACATATGATTTCACTTCTATGTGGAATCTAAAAAACAAAAATGAAGACAAAGACTCATAAATACAGAGAACAAACTGGCGGTTGCCAGAGGGGAGGTGGGTGGGAGGATGGACGAAATAGGTGAAGGGGATTAAGAGGTACAAATTCCCAGTTATAAAATAAGTCACAGAGAGATGAAAAAGTACAGCATAGGAAATACAGTCAATACTATAGTAATATGTTGTGTGGTGACAGATGGTAGTTACACTTACCATGGTGAACATCATATAATGTATAGAACTCTTGAACTGCCATGTTGTACACCTGGAATTAATGTAACATTGTATGTCAGCTATACTTAAGTGATAAAATTATTTTAAAAAACCCTCCTTCGACCCCAGATCCCTCTCCAACAAACACCACCTTTCTTGGCTTGCCCTTATATAGAAAGAGTCCTGCTTTCACTGTCTCTTCCTCTTCTCTGCTGAGCCCCAGCCCATCAGGCTCTCTCCCCATGCCTCCATCGAAATGGCCTTTATGTAGGTCCTCCATGATTTATGAATGATCCTTACGGAGGTCCTCCATGATTTATGAATGATCCTTACGGAGGTCCTCCATGATTTATGAATGATCCTTATGGAGGTCCTCCATGATTTATGAATGATCCTTATGGAGGTCCTCCATGACTTCCACATGGTTAAAGTCAATCCACAATTCTTATTCTCTCATTCTTGACCCATTGCATGGTAGCTCCAGCACTTCCACTGGGACACACTCCTCCTTTGCCTCTGGGACACTGCTCTGCCCTGGCTTCCCTCCCACCTCTCTGGCTGCCCTTTCTCAGTCTCCTCCCTGCTAAGCACTGAAGCCCTCTGCCATCTTCTCCTCTGTATCCACACACTCTCCTTTCATGATCTCCTCTGGTACCAAGGATTTCAACATAGAGAGGACTCCTAAATTTCTATCTTTACCTCCAACCTCTCAACCTCTTCATGTCCAACTACTCACCCAGCACCTCTACTGGAAGGTCTAAAATATTTCCTGACCTAAGTCCCTAACCCAGGTCTTGATTTCCTCCTCAAACCTGCTCCTCTGAGGCTTCTCCACTCAGTAAGAGGTGAATCCGTTTATCCCGCTTCTCCAGCCTTCAACATACAGGTCACTCTATTCTCCTGTCTCCCTCTTCACATCCTTTCTGTCGACAAACTTGCAATATAACCCACATGATTCAGTGCCTCTACCACTACACCTGTAACCCACACCAGCCTGTCTCACCTGAATTCTAACTGGTCTCCCTGTTTCTTCCCTTTCTACTTAGAGGTTATTCTCCACACAGCAACCAACAAGGGTCATCCTTTAAGCACATAAGGCAGATTACATTGCACTTCTGCCTAAAACTTTCTCCTGGCTGCACATCTCACTCACGGACAAAGCCCTAACAATGGTCCAAATATCCTCATGTTCTCTCCTCTCTCCTTATTCACTCTGCTCCAGTCATTTATCCTGGGCTCCTCGCTATTCCTTTCTGGTGCCCATCAAGGTCCCAGGAACCTCAGGACCTTTGCACCTGCTGTTCCTTCCAGCTGGATTGCCTTTCCCTCAGGTATCTGCCCTTCCTTTCCCTAGGTATCTGCCCAGCTCACTCCTTTCTGCTCAGATCTTATCTCACCTCTTTAGAAGACTCATCTGGACCACCCTTCCCCTTATTCTGTTCTGTTTTTCTACATATTCATTCATATAGATTATGTATCCCTTTGCTTTCTATCTTCTCTCACTAGAATGTGAGCCCCATAGGGAAGGAGCTTCACTGGATATCCCTGGCACCCAGCCCAGAGCCTGGTACATGATCCTATGCAATAAACACTCGCTGAGTAAGTTCTAGGCCCAAAAGTACAGATTTTATTTGGAGAAGCAGTGGGGAGACACCAAAAACCTCTGAGGAGAGTAATCCCACACAGCAGGCTCTGTGACCATCTTCCCAGCAGTGACAGCAAGCTCATGGAGCAGTACAGCAGTTCCTAGACGGGAAGTCAAAATATATAACGAGGGGCTCAGCTATCCCGCAGACACTCCATATGAGGCAGGCCACACACTTGATCCATTTGGGGCAACTTTTTTTTTTTTTTTTAATTCTGTGATAATGATGAAACTAGCTACCAGTGATTTAAGTACTTAGGTTAAATACATTTAATCCTTCTCATAACTCACTATTATACCTATTTCGGGGTGAAAAAACTGAGGCAGAAAGATTTATTATAATGCCAAGAAGTTGACAAGACTAGATCCTCCTGCAGGAGGTCTGATTCCAGAGCTTGCATCCCTCCCCACCTCATTCTGCTAGTCTGTGAGAGGGGCTGGCATCAGGATCAGCAAGGAGCCCTCCCATCACCAACATTTGGTAATACGGAGACAGAGATGGAGATTTTAAGGAATTGGCTCCACCAAGAGTTGATGCTGCCGTCTTGAGTCTGAAGACTGGAAACTCAGGCAGGGTTTCTATGCTCCCATCTTGAGGTTAAACCTCACTCTTTGTGCTTAAGGCTTTCAACTGATTGGATGAGGCCCAACCACACGATGGAGGGCAATCTGCTTGACTCAAAGTCTGCTGATTTAAATGTTTATCACATGTTTAAAATACCTTCATAGTAACATCTAGACTGGTGTTTCACAAACAATTGGGGCCCACAGCCTCCCCCAACTGGACACACAGATTTAACCATTGCTGTGAGCTTATCTTTAGATGTCCTGGGTGTGCAGAGCCAGCCAGAGATCCACGTGGAGTATCAGGCACTTTCAAGAGGGCACTTCTCTCCAGTAAAGGGCTGGGCCACTGGCTTTTCTGCAGGAGGTTTGCAAAGGTCAGAGTGTCCATCTTGATTTCCCTTCTCCTATTACTTTGCCAGGTCCCTGAGGCCTTGTAGAAGTGTTTTTCTTCCCACTCTTATGGCTGTCATTATTATCCTTCTTAATCTTGGCATGAGGATGCCTTGGCTGCCTTCCAAGACGGAGCGCTATGTTCTGTCTCCCGGACACCCTCCTGTTGCTTTTAATCGGGCGCAGAGTATCTTGTGTTCTTCTCCAGACGCTGGAGTGTGGCCTGTGATGGCTAAAGGGGCCATCCCGCCCTGGCTCAGAGATGAGTGGGACCTAGAACGGGGAGACACCAGCTCCAACCCTGGCTACCACATGAAGACGTTTGCTTCTAAGGAGATTCCCAAGGCTCCTGTGCCTATCTATCACTTATCAGAAGGGGGCCTGCCCCAAGAATCACAATGGGCTCCAGTCCTGCCTCTGTCACTAACCTGCCCGGTGACCATGGACCAGTCCTTCCCGATCTCCAGCCTTGAGTTCCCACGAAGACCTGGCTAAGTTCCAAGGTGTCATCCAGCTCTAGCATCCCACCATGCCATCATGGCTGGTCATTCCCACCGTGCTTATGTATAAAGAAAGGGGTAGGTCCCGAGGCGGGGTTTGCAAATATGTGCACAAGGACTTAAGGCCACAGCTAGGATTCGAACCCAGGACCCTCAGCTCTGAGTCTAGAACCCTTTCCTCTCCAGTCTTCCCCATGCTGCCCACTTTTTCGAGTGCAACCTAAGGTGAGAAATGCATTTCTCACCGTGACCAGGACATCCATACAGCACATACACCAATGAGTATAAGAGAGACTAACCTTTTATCAATGACACTCACCCTTTCTGCTTGTAATGTCTTCTCATTCTGTCCCACACCTTAAAATGTACAATTCACTGATGCGCCATCATCCATATTTTAAAAAAAGCACCTTGATCCACGTGACAACCTCTGGGCCCAATGGCAAATCGGACCTCCATGTAGTCTCCTGGGGGCTTAAAGACAGGCTCTGCTTTCAGTATTTTCTTACTCTGAGAAGTCATGGGGCCCAGTCAGAGATCAGATCTTCAACCTTGGGGGTCCTAGCACAGTACACACAGATCCCAGACAAATGGGGTGATGGGTGAGATCGGCCAATTCTTGGCAAATTTAGGAAGAAAGCTGGTACATGGATTCCAGTGGGTTAAGAGTATTCCCAAGCATCCCTTTTGGGACTGGGATATAGTATTCGATGCACATTATCTGTGTGTCTCCATTTATCACCACAGTCTCATGCGCCCTCCCTACATGGCTAAATGGGAGTCGGAACAAAATTCACATCCACCATTACGAACCCATGGAGACTATATGCCTCTGTACACAATAATCTTTGACTCTGGTAGGCTTTGGGCAACAAGTGCTGCCTGGGGGATATGATATGCTTTAAAGAGAGTCATGGTGTGTGTGCGCTGGGGGCAAGGTGGCTGCGTCAGTGGCCTCTTCCTCAGGTGAATGAGGCTTGCTGAGTCCACTGCTCATGTGCGTATGTAGTCAGGTGCATAATGCATATGAACCCCTCCTTTAATGTTAAATGTTCCTGTTACTGATCCTCACCATCTTCCTTGTTGCTAGCGTGAATATTTTCCTCATCTTCCTTTGGCTCCTCAGGGCCAGAAACCTGACTCCCTCACACAGGAGGCTGCCCAGAGAGACAGGCGTGAGGGTGCCTGGCCTCTCCGAGGGGGACACATTCCTAAATGTCCTTTCCTGACCACCCGTCTTGCCGACGGAGGCCTCCACCGTTGTACAGCCACTGCCCTCCTCCAAGATGACTGTCCTCTACCTCCACGACAGAGCAGGCTCAACCCGCCCTCTGCACCAGAGCTCCCCGCTCCTCACCTCGACTCGGAGACAGACTGGAACCCAGTCCATCTGGGACCAGCTCTGGGCTGAACACAACCGATTCAGAGCTTCGGGGCCATTGCCGGCGCCCAGGTTGTGAACAGGCCAGCTCCGTCCAGGTTAGAGCCGGCGGCTGTCTGTCCTTCTCTCCAGTGTCTCCCACACGTAATAGTCTGTGTCAGAAATACTGCTCCTGTATTATAAATATGCAAAGCCGGGGAGGCAGCAGGCGACTGGGATAAAACACCAGGGATTATTTACGAGTCTCCGACTCACACACTGGGGCTTTATTTGCTTAATGAATGGCCGGGGCCAGCCATCAGCTCAGGGATTTATTTGTCACTGGGAGCAGAAGACACTAGGACGTAGAGATGTAAAAATGACAAATGCCCCAATTCAGCCCAGGTGATATTTCATTGCCACGATCTCTGGCAGGGGAGAGGGAAGGACAGCTCGCGGGCTAAGCAGCCATGCTGGGAGGAGCCTAGAGCGGGGAGACTGGCCAGGTTAAAAACCGAAAAACAAAACCAAACCAGAAACGTTGCTTTCCAGAACGAAGGTGGAGGGGCTGTGCGCAGTTCTCACGTGCTCTTGCTCCCCTCAGCCCTCGTGGAGAGCCCCGACTTCTCAAACTGTCCCACCCAAGAAAAATGCTAAGGTGCATGCTGCGAAGACCATAGGTCCAGACGTGCGCAGAGTAGGATCTCAGCTTCTCTTCAGCAGCTCACTGGCAGGGGGACTCGGGCAAGTCACTTCAAGTCTCTGGGACTGTCTTGTCATTTGTCAAAAGGAAGGTCTGTGGCTCTTACATAGGCTGATGCCCCTACACCACCTTGGCCACCAACCTCGGCCTTCACCACCATCACCGGCCACGGGCCCTCCACCGAGCCGGCCTCGCAGAAGACAGGAGCAGGTCTTGTGTCCCCTCCCGGTGAAGCCCCCAGCCTTGAATCTTGCCCCACGTCGTCCATTTGGTAACAACCCCCTGAGTTCCAGCGAGGCATGGCCGCTCAGCCAGTGACTGTACTCCCCCATCGGCCCCACAGCCAGACGGAATCACATCACAAACGGAAGGTGAATGGAAGTTATGTGGGCCACATACGGGTCCTGGCCTTCAAAAGGGATATGGACAATCCCTCGCTCCTCCCCCACTCCACCCCTACCCCGGGACATGGATGTAACGACAAGGACGACCCTGTAAGGCACAGAGGAGCGAGAAGACAGAGCCTGGCTCTCCACGTGACCTCATATTGCAGAATGCCTCCAACCTGGCCCACCTGTGGCTTATACAGAGCGAAAAGAAGCTTCTTGGTGGAACCACTACGAGTTTTGGTATCTTTGTTACCGCAGCTTAGTCCATATCCTAACCAATACGCCTCCCACTGTCCTTCCAGGGAGAGGGAGTCCTCTGCTCTGTGCTGCCACAGCTCATCATCTCGAGGACACCACTCCATGAGAGCGTATCATACAAACGTCCTGAATGATTACATGTGTGTTTTCTGGATGGTGAGTAGCCGGAAAGCAGCTAAATGAATGAATAAAGTCCCCGTCAGACCACTTCAAGGGTCCTCATCGCTGCAGAAGCTTATCAGAAATCCAATGCGTATGGACGGGCCTGCCCATTCTGAGTTTTCAGAACAGCACAGGAGGAAGCAGTGGGGCCCCGAGCACCTAAATGATGTGCTGGGAATGGAGCCAACGAGACCCATGTAGGAGAGGCTCCCTGACATGACAGCATCTGCCCACTGCCCTCCTGGGGGGAGGCTGGGTACCAGGGGGGGTACAGAAGAAGAGAGAAACCAAGGGTCTGCATCAGAGACCACTCCAGGGATTGGAAGCAAAAGGGATTAGACAGAGCCATTTAGAAAGCTTATAAAATTGTTGAAAAGGCTGAGAAAGCAAAAGTTAAGGAAATCATAACTGGTGTTCAGAAAACCAGAAAATGCAGCAATTTTAGAAACTGCCACCGATGGTCTCTGCTGCCTGTGGTGCAGAGTGGGGGATATGTCTGTCACCATTAACAGGAGGACATCCAGAAATGCTGGCAAAAACCTCACACCCCAAGGCCGCGAGCTCAAATTATACGTATAATGCTTACACAAGAATGCAGTTTCCTATAACGGAGATCACTCTATATTTGGGGAATTTAATGTCATAACCTTTAAGGGACTGCAAGCCCTTTCTCAAAACTGCAGACATCCAAGTCCGGTCCTGACACCTGGAAATCACTTCCGGGGTGAATGCCTGGACGGCCGTAGGAGTCCCATCATGTGGCCCCGGGGCTGGGGAGCAAGTCCCGTTACTTCCTGCCTACCATTGCCTCGCACAGCTGACTGGAAATGCTCTTAAAAGAAAGCGCACACAAATAACAAATAAAGATATTTAAATAATAACAAAATAAAGCACATGACTTGGACACACTTTGGTTCTGAGGTCACCAGAGCATCATTTCCAAACAATTAGACTTAGGTATGATACCGTCATCACAACTGGTAATGAGGAAACTCTTTTTAGGCTCACTAAAGTAATTAATACTACTTTGACCCCATCTACCTTTGCATATGGCGCTGCACAGTCTTTGATTAGCCGCTCATCTACTGATGCCACGGCACCTCCCTCTACTGGGCTCACCCGTTCCCTCCTCCCCACTCAACTCACCAAGTTAAGGAAACCAAGTCCCCAGAAGTTACAGCTTGTTGGTACACATTCACAACACTGGTTTCCATCCAGACAACATTATATGGAGAAAAAGGAAGTCTTTGAATGCCCTGCCTATGCCTTGGGAATAGCCACCACCCTTAGAATCCCATAAGGAGATGTGGCTTTGGGTGCAGGATCTTGGTTATACCTTCCAACTTGTAGGGAGGGACAGAGGCCTTCTCCTCCCCCTCCACACCCTCATGGAGGAGCAGAGCAGGGGTCAGACACACAGTAAGTTCTCTCTCCAGTAAATGTCTTCCTGTCTGGGGCTCTGTCTCTGACACTGCTGAGCTGTGCCCTGCTCCCTCCTCCTGTACCTTTAGGAAGTCCTTGTAGCTGCCATACTAACCTTCCAGGGATCTTCCTTCATTTGGAACAAGGCATCTTTGTCCCTCAGGAAGGTCATGCAGAAACCAGGGTGGGATTTTGGGAGGAATACCCAGGGGCCAGATTCATGGATACGCAGGAGTCCCTGAGGCCCATCGCGATGAGGCCAGCTCCCCAAGATGGGTGACCCAGCAGGGGCTCAGGCCCAAAGCCCTCACCTGTATAAGAGTGATTTTTCTCAGAAAGTCTTCTGTGCTTGTGGTGCCCAGAGAACTGGTGGGGATGGCTGGTTGAGGATTCACCTACTCGAGATACCCCCAGTCAGACATCCCAGAAGGACCATCCACATCTGGGCTCGGGGCTGCAGATGAGAAAGTCAGGATGGGGTGCAGGGAGAACAAGAGGGACCACAGGCACAAGGACCGAAGCACCAGGCTCCAGAATATCCTGAATAACAACCAAAGGCAGGGCCATTTTCATCCCAGGCTGCAAGAAACCGATGGAGTCGGCAGTTCCGGGTAGCTGGGCTCGACTTTTCCTGCTTTTACTTTTCTGGTGCCTTCTGAGGTCAAGCACATTAAGAAGCATCTTGGGGCTGGGAAGTAAATGAAGCAGCCCAAGGTCTGTGCAAGCAAGTGCACAACTTGATTCTGCAATCTTCCTGCTGGGGTAGCTGCTGAGAATATTCCTGCTGCCGCCACCACCCCGAGATTCTCTCTCTTTCCCAGGCCAGGAAGCCCCTCCTCAGCACAGCTCAGCAGCACTGCTGAGCGATTAAGGCCATATCAGCCTCCCACAGATCTGCTGTCGAGAGCAGAAGATGTGTCCCACACTTGGCAGCCAGGAAGCCCTGCGCTGAGCGGCACTTAGCTCGTGCTGGAAACACAGCTGGGCTCTGTGGGAGAGGGTGCCAGGGAAGGCTGCATCCCATCCACTAAGGGACCCCTGGATCAGTCGGCCCCCAAAGCAGTCCTGAGCTGGGAGGGGCCCAGAGTCACACCTCACCCCAAGTTTAGTGCCACACGGTGATCAGTGGACATGCTTGGGTTGGGGACCAGACTGGGCGTCATCTAGCTGGTGCTGCACGTAAAGGGACAGATGGCAGTAAAGGAATCAGGTCTCTGAAATGAGCTCTGCTGGCTCGGGTGGGCTGCTTCTGCAGGTGCTCAGGCTGAGTCACGGAAAAGAGGATGAGCTCTTGAGACTCTGGAGTCTCTCTGACTTGCCAGGCACTTCCTTCCTGCCTTCATGGAGAGGGTTCCCATCTACCTATCATGTGTAGCACGGCTCCTACTTGCAAAACGCAACACACCAGAGGCAGGGACAAGAGGGGGTCCCCTGACACTTCCAACAGCAGAACCACAACAGAGTTTCTATTTCAAAATAAGAAACCATGCAATTTCAACGCAAGACTCTGTCCCAATTCTTTCTTCCAAAGCCAATCGTTTAGAATGAACAGGCAGGCTATCCTGCTGCCTTACTCACGATTCTCCAGTAAATTCTGACAATACTGTTTTGCCTGCTTGATGTTCTAAGGAAACTCCCGCGTACAGATCACAGACATCCGCTCATCCCAGACCCACTATCCTCTCTTTCATGCCTCAGGGGTAACGGCAAGCTGCAAGTGGGGGATCCCAGTACTTTCTTCCCGGCTCCACCCTGGCCTGCCTCTGCCCCTAACCATTTGGATTTCTCCACTGGCTGTGTGCTTGCCCATGCTACCCCCATCCCTCTCCCCTCCTTGAGATAGGCAGGTGATGCCCAAATGTTAGTTCTGGCACTAATTTCTCAGCAGAATGCCCTCCCACATTTCCAACCATCCGCACATTTCCACTGAGAAGTTCTCATTATTGACAATGCACATCAGAACCTGAACTCATTATATGATAATAGCAAACAAAACCCTCATACTTGTCAAGAGTTTGAGCATTCACAAGTGGCTTCTACACCTCTTTTATACCCATTATCCCATTTAAATCATACACAAAATCCTGAAATGTAGGCCAGGCAGGCATTGCTAGTCTTATTTCATAGATGAAAGGACCAGGGCTCTGAAGAACTGCCTAAGATCAAACAGCTAGTAAATTATGGAGCCAAGACTACACTCAGTTTTTCTCCTTTCCTATTTCTCAGATCAAAGACCCAAACAGCCATCAAATCCTATGAAGTCAGGACACCTGGCTGGCTCAGTCAGTAGAGCAGGCGACTCTTGATCTCGGGGTTGTGAGTTCGAGCCCCGCATTGGGTGCAGAGATTACTTAAAAATAAAATCTTAAAAAAAAAAAAAAGGAAGAAGAAGAAGAAAATCCTATGAAGTCTACTTTCCTCCCTAACCCTTTTATACTGAACCTGTCCTTCTTGGTGATGACTTTACTCTAGGCTTTTGTCTCTAGCTGCCTGGATTATCCCAGTGGCTGCTTGCTTCTTCACCTTGCCCCTCTCATTACTTAGCCCTTATAATGCACTGAACACCACCTCCAAGTAACGACCAGTGACACCAAATAATCCTTTAGAACACTTATTTCATGTTGTTACTCTTCGAGGAGGAAGTTTCAAGGACTCTTCCCAGCCCACATGTCAAAATACAGTGCTTTAGTCCAGTACCAGGGCCCTGCAAAATGGCCCCTCTGTCCTTCGCAGCTCTGCTTGGGGAGTTCCCCTGAGCTCCGGTAGCTCTCTCAGCCACTGACTTGATCTTTGTGATTGTTTCTGTATTCTGTATGTGATTAATTTCCGCTCTAATCTTTACTAATTTCCTTCCTTCTGTTTGTTTTGTTTTTTTTCTAATTTCTTAAGGTTTCTAATTTCTTATGTTATTACTTGAGATCTTTCTTCTTTTTAAATATAAGCACATACAGCCAGAAATTTCCTTCTAAGCAATGGTTTTTAGCAGCATCTCCTAAGTTTTCGTATGCTGTGTTTTCTTTTTCTTTTTTCTTTTTTTTAGGTGCGTTCACACATTCTTTTAAAGTTTTTATTTAAATTCCAGTTAGTGAACATACAGTGTTTTATTAGTTTCCAGTGCACAATGTAGGTATTCAACACTTCCATACATCACCTGGTGCTTCTCACAAGTGCACTCCTTCATCCCCGTCACCTGTTTAACCCATCGCCCCAGCCACCTCCCCTCTGGTAACCATCAGTTTGTTCTCTATAGTTAAGAGTCTGTTTCTTGGTTTGCCTCTCTCTCTTTTTCCCTTTGCTCATCTGTTTTGTTTTTTAAATTCCACATATGAGTGAAATCATACGGTATGTGTCTTTTTCTGACTTATTTGCTTAGCATAATACTCTCTAGATTGATCCATGTCATTGCACACTGGCAATATTTCATTCTTTTTATGGCTAATATTCCATTGCATATATATATATATACACACACACACACACACACACACACACATATATATATACACATATATATATATATGTATATATACCACCTCTTCTTTATCCACTCATCTGTCAATGGACATTTGGACTGTTGCCATAATTTGGCCATTGTAGATTATGTTGCTATAAACATCGGGGAGCATGTATCCCTTTGAATTCGGATTTTTGTATTCTTTGGGTAAATACCTAGTAGTGCAATTGCTGGATTGTAGGGTAGCTCTATTTTTAACTTCTTGAGGGACCTCCATACTATTCTCCAGAGTGGCTGCACCAGATATGTTGTGTTTTCATTTTCATGCTTCCCAAATATTTTCTACCTTCCCTGGGATTTCTTCTCTAATCCACTGGTTATGGAGGAGTATAATTTCCCAGATTCCTTTCTGTAATGGATTTCCAATTTCACTCCACTGTGGTTGAAGCAACTACTTTGTACGATTTCAATAGTTTAATATGCATTGAGGTTCCTTCATGGCCTGACATCTGGTCTGTCACGAAGAATGTCCCATGTGCATTTGAGAAGAATGTGTGTCCTGCTATTGTTGGGTGAAGCATTCTACAGATATGTTAGACCTAGCTGGCTTATAGTGTTCAAACCTTCTATCTCCTTTTTGGTCATATGCTGACTTTCTCTATCCATTATTGAAAGTGGAGTAGTGAATTCTCCACCTATTTTATCATCAAACTCTTTTTTTCTTTTAATTCTGTTAGTTATTGCTTCATGTATTTGGGGGGCTCTATTGTTAGGTGATTTATATGCTTACATCTGTTATGTCTTCCTGATAAATTGATGCTTTTCTCATTATAAAATGTTCTTCTTGGTCTCTATTTAAAAAATGCTGTTTTAAATATGCCTAATATTAGTATAGTTCCTTTTGGTTCTTGTTTGCATTTTATATTTTTAACCATCCTTTAACTTCCAACTTCTTTGTGTCTTTAAATCTAAAATGTGTCTTCCTGAACATAGCATATAGTTGGAAGATTTTTTAAAAATCCATCTTGCCATTTTATTGGAGCATTTAGTCCATTTAAATTTAATGTAATTAATAACAAGGTAGGATTTATGACTGCCATTTTGCTATTTTTTTCTATATGTCATGTCTTTATTCCTCTATTTTTGAAATTTTGCCTTCTTTTATGTTAAATGGATGTTTTCTAGTGCACCATTTTTATTCTCTGCTTCTTTCTTTCATTTTCGGGTTTTTTTTTTAAGTTATTTTCTTAGTGGGTTCCCTAGAGATTACAATTAACATCTTAATTTATAACAACCTCATTCAGATTAATACTAACTTATTTTCAATAGTATAGAAAATCTTTGCTCCAATATAGCTCCATCCTCCCCCACTACTTGCTGCTAGTTTTGCAGTACAATTTACATCTTAATGCATTATTAAGCCTATTGACATGGTTTTATAATTATTGCTTTGTACAGTTATCTTTTGAAGGAAATAGGAACATAAAAGGGTAACATAAAAATACACTTATACTATAGTAGCTTTTACTACTACTCTTTATTTTTTCACATGGATTTGAATTATATCAGGTGTGCTTTCATTTCAGCCTGAAAGACTCTTTAATATTTTTCATAGGGCAGGTGTTCTAGTAACCGACTCCCTCAGTTTTTGTCTATCTGAGAATATCCTAATTTCTCCTTTACTTTTGAATGATAGTTTTTCCTGGATGTAAAATGCTTGGGTGACAGTCTTTCTCTTTCAGCATTTTGAATATTTCATACCATGGATTTCTAACCTCCAAGATTCCTTATGAGAAGTCAGCTGTTAATCTTACTAGGATCTCTTCCATGTGACAAGTCTCCTCTCTTGCTGTCTTCAAGATGCTTGCTTCGTCTTTGTCTTTTGACAGTGTCATTATGATGTGTCTAGGCATGGATTTCTTTAAGTTTATTCTACTTGAATCTGTTGAGCGTCTTGGATGTGCAGATTAATGTTTTTCATAAATTTGGAATTTTTGGACATCACTTCTTGAAATATTCTTTCTGCCACATTCTTTTCTTCTGGGGGGTCCTATAATCCGTATATTGGTATTCTTTATGGTGTCCCACAGGTCTCTGATACTTTGTCAATTCTTCTTAATTCTTTTTCTACCCTGTTTCTCAAACATAGGGGTGTTTGCATGGAGGGCTCCCTGCGTCAGGTCAAATAAAGACAAGCTCCAAGAATGGGGCATTTCCAGGATAGTCTTGATTGGCTTATTTTTAAGTTTTATTTATTTTAAGTTTGCTGATTCTTTCTTCTGCCCACTCAAACCTACTGTTGACCTTCTCTAGTGATTTTATTTTTCAGTTATTACATTTTCCAACTCCAGAATGTCTATTCAGTTCTTAGATAATTTCTACCCTTTTATGATATTCTCTATTTAATGAACCAATGTTTGCATACTTTCCTTTAATTTTTTTAGACACAGTTTCCTTTAGTTCTTTAAACATATTTATAACTGCTGATTTAAAGTCTTTGGTAATCCAAAGTCTGTGGTCCCTCACAAGCAGTTTCTATTGATTCCTTCTGTGCCCCTGTGTATGAGCCATGTTTTCCTATGCACTTCTTACAATCTTTGGTGTTACTGAAAATTGGATATTTAAATAATACAATGTGGCAACCCTGGAAATCAGATAACTTCCCCTCCTCAGGGTTTGCTGTTGTGGCTGTTTGTGTGTTTAGTGACTTTCTTGGACTAAGTCTATAAAATCTGTATTTTTATCACTGCAGCCACTGAAGTCCCAGCCTTTCCTGAGAGACTGTGTGTGTGTGTGTGTGTGTGTGTGTGTGTGTGTGTGTGTGTGTGTGTGTGTGTGTGTTGGGGCATGCTTTCAACATTACAACTCTGCTTCATCCTTCACTTCCTGCCTGCATAAAGCCTCAAAATTAGCCAAGGGTGAGAAATTAAGGCCTCCTCAGATATTTCTTGGCCATGCACACAGCTTTGCATATGTGTGTGGCTTTATGGGTTAGCAAGAATATGTCACCCCCTATTGACATCTCACTCCCCAGATTTTTCTTTTAAGTATTTTGGTCAACTTCTTATTTTCCCCAACTGGTATCACTGTTTCATGCCACAATGATGCTAAACAATTGCCACTAATTGTTTTTTTGACAAATGCTCCAGTGATAGGGATGTTTGCATGGAGTGCTCCCTGGGTCAGGTCAAATAAAGACAAGCTCCAGGAATGGGGCATTTCCAGGAAGCTGCCAGACAGGTCACACAGTGATAACTCTCAGGAGATGGGGCTACAGTGGGTGGGGTTGGGGGGAGCTCCAACTCCATTCTGCCCTCTCCAGAGCTGCTAGTCTGCCGGTTTTCAGAGCTACTGTAGTTTCTAGGCTGTTGGTTTTTAAGAATACTGCAGAGCTGAAGCACATGGGAACAGGACAATTTAAAACGTCACAAAATTCATTGTTCTTACTAAGATTTAGCCATTTTTCTTGAAAAAATTTTCCTGAAATTGTTGTAAGCCTTCAGTTAATTTCAGAATTCTGGAAAAGTTGGTCTTGACAATTTTTGCCAGCATTCTCATTGTTTTTATGGCAGAACAGTTTTTTGGAGATAACTACTCTGCCATATTGAAAGTGCTACAATGGTTGGCTTTTTTTTTAATTGCTATTTTAATCATGATAAAGAGCATATACAATTTATCATCTTAACTATTTTAAGTGCACAGTTCAATAGTGTTAAGAATTTTTACCCTGTTGTGAAACAGAGCTCAAAATTTTTCACCTCACAGAACTGAAACTCTGTATCATAAACTCATTAAACAACTCTCCCCTCCCCCTCTACTTTCTGTTTCTAGGAATTTGACTAAATACCTCACATAAGTGGAATCGTAAGTTATTTGTCCTTTTCATGATGGCTTATTTCCCTTAGCATAATGTCCTCAAGGTTCAACCATATGGTAGCATGTGTCAGGATTTCTTTCCTTTTTAAGGCTGCACGGTACTCCAATTATATATTCCACTGTATACATTTTGCTTTTCTATTCATCTGTTGATGGACATTTGGACTGCTTCCACCTCTTGGCTATTGTGAATAGTGCCTGCCATGAACACGGGTGCACAAGTATCTCTTCAAGACCCTGCTTTCAATTCTTTTGGATATGTATCCAGAAGAGGGACTGCTGGATCACATTACCACATGATCTAGTTTTAATTTTTTAGGAACTACCATAGTGTTTTCCATAGTGACTGCACCATTTTACAATTCCACCAACAGTGCAACTTCTTCTTCCTCAACCATATTTGTTATTTTCTGGTTTTGTAAGAGTTTTTTTTTTTTTTCTTTTTTTAATGGTAGCCATCCCACTAGGTGTGAGATGATGTCTCACTGTGGTTTTTATTTTAATTTCTTTGATGATTAGTGATTTTGAGTATCTTTTCATATGCTTGTTGGCCATTTGCATATCATTTTGGAAGCAGTGTCTATCCAAGTCTTTTGCCTATTTTTAAATTAGGTTATTTGATCTTTTTGTTGTTAAGCTGTAAGAGTTCTTTGTATATGCTGGGTATTAAAACTTTATGAGATAAAAGATGTGCAAATATTTTCTCCCATTCTGTAGATTTTCTTTTCACTCTGTCGTGTCCTTTGATGCGCAAGATTTTAAGGCTGATGTAGTCTTATTCGTCTGTTTTTGTTTTTGTTGCCTGTTTTTTTCATTCCTATTCAAGAACTCACTGCCAAGTCCAATGTCATGAAGATTTCCCTGTTTTATTCTAGCAGTTTTATAGTTTAGGATGTTATGTTTATGTCTTTAACCCATTTTAAGTTAAATTTTATCTATGATGTAAGGTAAGAGTCCAAATGAATTCTTTTGTGGGCAGGTGTACAGTTTTCCCAGTACCATTGGTGGAAGAGATTGTCCTTTCTTTGTTGAGAGGTCTTGGCACTACTGCTGAAGATCGTATGACCAATACAGAAGGGTTTATTTCTGAACCCACTATTCTATTCTGTTGGCTCATATATGTCTTTTATGCCAGTATCACACTGTTTTGATTACTGTGATTTGTAATATGTTTTGAACTCAAGAACCATGAGTCATCCAATTCTGTTCTTCGTGAAAGATTTGAAAAAATTGTTTTGGCGATTCAGGGTCCCTTGACATTACATACGAATTTTAGGATGGGTTTTTCTGTTTCTGCAAACAATGTCATGGAGATTTTGATGAGAATTGTGTAGGATTTGACCCAACCGATTCATAGACCACTTTGGGTATTTTTGACATCTTAACAATATTAAGTTTTCCAGTCCATGAACATGAACATGGGATGTCTTTCCATTTACTTGTGCCTTCAATTTCTTGCAGCAACGTTTTGTAGTTCCCAGTGTACAAGTCTTTCACCCCAGTTAGGTTTAATCCTAAGTTTTTTATTCTTTTTGTTGCTATTATAAATAAAGTTGTCTTCTTAATTTCCTCTTCAAAGTGTTTATTGTTAATGTATAGAAACACAACTCATTTCTGTGTGTTGCTTTTGTATCCCGCAACTTTGCTGGATTCATTATTCTAACTAAATCACTGACTCTTGAATATATCATGTTCATTCTGGCCAGTGAGATTCCTCTCATACAATTTCTCTGCCTGAGATGCCTACCCCTCACTTACAACTGGTAACAACAAGGATAATAAGCAACATTCCCTTAGTAATTCTCAGTTTATAAGGATACTTTTTATTGCAGAGAAGAACCACTGAAATAGATAACACTCTCCTCATTTTACAGATGAGAAAATGAAATGATCTGACCAAGGTCTCACAGCAAGTAAAGATATATTCTAAGACTTGACTCAGGTTTCATGTTTTCTAATATCATGATTATTCCTTTATATACCACAGCTTCATGTTTTCTACCCAGCAGCCCACCAGTTTTCACTGTCCTCCCTGACAGTAATAATACGCTCTTCCTCCCATGTCCCCTAAGTCACTGATGGATCATTAAGCCTATTTCTTTAGTTCTGTCATGTATGAGGCGGGGAAGGGTCCACCTTGGAGGAACTCTTTTCTCATTTAGCTCCATATTATTCTTGAAATATAGGAGACTAACTTAAAATATCATGTTACAGATATTAAATAGAGGCAATAAACAAGCATATTAATTCAACAATGATTTATTTAACACCTGTGAAAATCAGGCACCATGCTTGGCATTGGCAATTCAGTGATGAATAGAAAGTCTTAGCCCCTTTGCTCAGAGATTTCAGCAGGAGAAAGAAATGACCAAAACCATTAACAAACCAAGGAAATATCAAGAGCAAAACCTACTTGATCACACCAATCATACTTCTTTTTTTTTTTTAAAGATTTTATTTATTTATTTGAGAGAGAGAGAATGAGAGATAGAGAACACGAGAGGGAAGAGGGTCAGAGGGAGAAGCAGACTCCCTGCTGAGCAAGGAGCCCAATGTGGGACTCGATCCCAGGACTCCAGGATCATGACCTGAGCCGAAGGCAGTCGCTTAACCAACTGAGCCACCCAGGCGCCCACACCAATCATACTTCTCTGTCACTTAGGTTATGATCTTTAGTAGATGTTTATTTCAATCTTTGTTCTGCTTAGGCTATGGTGCACTGGTGATGTCAGTAAAATCTGGTCATATTTAAAAGTCTGAACAGCACATAAAGGTAGCAAAAGTACAGATCAATGTGTGTGGTCAATGCTCCTATGTGCAGGCCCGCAGGCATACTTATCCTTGAGAGTGGTTATTGAGAGCTATAGGCTACAAGAGACAGAGGCCTGCATGCAATACCTCTGACTGATGATATTCCCTTTATAAAAGCTTCACATGAGAAATCTATTTTAGAACCAAGTAATATAAAAAGCTTTGCTTCTCTTGAGAAACTAACTGTTTTTCCCTTTCTGATAACAGTTATGAGACCAAATCTCCCTTTTCACTTTGGCAGCCAGGAAGCTTAAAGTCAAACGTGAAGCTTAGCTATAGCAATTATAGTTCATTTGAACTTTTTTATTTGAAACTTTGAATTCTTTCCCTGATCCAAATTCTTTCTCTTCTCTACTGTCATGGATTTATGATGTGTACTGAGCCTAAATCATTCTATTAAGATAGGAACATCATTCTATAATTAAATTTTTGACCATACTGAAAGAGGCTAAAAGGAATGGGAGATATCTTCCCTCTCTCATCTGGAGGAAGTTGAGAATGTCCTTTGAAACTGAGATGGGTCTGGTTTGTGAAGGTACAATGAGTGGTGGGCGTTGGAGCTTTTCTCCCTGCAGTGCCCTGGGACTGTGGGAGTGGCTCTCGGAAAAACACTGATGCTTCCAGCCTGGGCCCTTAAGCTCTCACTGGCCTGCAGACCACATGGGGTAGGATACGACCAGTATGGATCCCAAACAAAAGGGTCCTTGCCACAGCTCTTCAGAACTAGTGAGAACCCTAAGGCTTTTGTACAGTCCTCGGGGTGTGGTTGGGGGCAGGGGTCTCTCAAAAGACAGATTAAATTTCCTGCCAGCTCAGCAGGTGAAAGCTTGGCACCGATTAAATTTGATTTAGAGAAATAAAGAAATGTGACATTTCTTGCACCCTACTGTTGTGGTCTAAAATTTATACCTGCTACGTGAGATATAAATATATGAATAAATAAACAAACCAGAGGCCAGAGTACCTGGGATGAATTCCCAATTTGCTGTGTTTCCACCATTAGGATCATGCACCCTTGAAACACAAGGGCTAGTGGAGAATTTGGCACTTCGCACAATAAATGCCACTTGTGGGGACTGTATGGTAAGGGCTGAGGATAAAAAAAAAAAGCCAAAGACGGTTCCAGACTTCACAAGACTTACAACTGAATGTGGGCCTCCCATGTCAACCATAAAACACAGTAAGAACATGGACAGCCATAGTGTCATGCTATATATTTTTATCATGTGCTCACTACACATAAGGCATGAAAGAGAAAGGTGAGGATTAAGACAGCACCCAGCAGGCAGGCAGGATGCCAGAAGAGGGATACGCGTTACAAAAGTGACTTGCATAAAGTGATATGAAAGGAGGGGCCGTTTCTGTCTGAAGAGTGAGAAGGCATCAAAGAGGAAGGGGAGTTCAGGCTGGTCTTTGAAAATGGAAAGGATCTGAGAAGAATAAGGTGGCCGGAGGGGGGCACTGCAGGCCAGGGGTGGTGAAGGTGCGGGCCCCCGCCTGCTCATGCTCAGGGCTGTAGGGGTGTGGGAAATGCTTCTTCATGGATGCCCCTCATGGTATGTGAGGATGAATGGGACAAATGGTGGTGAGAAGACCAGAAAGGTGCATGCAGGTTGGTCACAGACAGGGTTTTGGAGGCCATGCTCAGGGGTTTAGACTGTAAGCTCCAGGCAAGGTGATGGGGAGGTTACAGATGTTTGAACAGAGAAGGGTCATGGTAAGAAGGATGCTTTGGGCAGTTGACTTGAATAGCTGAGTGTGGGATGATGCCTCCTTAGAGAACACAGATGAAGCAGTTACAGGGCAAAATGTTAAGAAGTCCATGAAAATGTCTTGGGCACTTGAACCGTAACAGAGGCAGAGGGTCCTGGAGAGAATGCAGGAGATGCAAGAGAGTTCACAAATGTGGAGAAGGTGAGCTGGAGGCAGGGGGAGAATGAAGAGAGCAGATGTCAAGAGATGACTCTGGGGCTTCAGGTCTGCATGAAACCGGGAGTACAAAAAGAATACGATTTAGGAGGAAAATGATGAGCTCAGGTAAGAGTACACTGAGCCTGCGGTCCCAAGAGGCCCTCGGATGAGATGCTTAGCAGGTACCTCATGTATAGAGACATATTATACAAGTGTGTGCTCAGTTTTATACATTTATACCCTGATCTTTCATAACTGATAAATTAGTGGAGACCCATAGTCATCTAACAAAAGGATTCTTCACCTTACAAAAGCATTAATAATAGGGTACTTTAAATAGTTAGCTCCCCTGGTGAATATAAAATAGGCTTTAATATTTTTTTGGAAAGGTGACTTACACCTCTCTTTTCAAAAACTCATCTACTGTGTTAAGTAAAGCATATCTATGTATGACTATGAAATGAACTGGGAGACTTCAGCCAGGTAAAATTAATCCAGGTAGATGTCGTGAAGGAGGTGATGGACCTTAAAGGGATTACTAAAAGGGTGGTGTTTGAATTGGTGAAGAAGAAAGATTGAGGGCTCAAAAAACTGGGGTGAACCATAGTCTCACTGGGACGGAGAGCCTCCCATACTCTCCTCGATCCTCTTCCACCCCAGACATGGAACCAGTGGGTGGAGGGGCTGGGAGGTGTGCAACTCCATCCACTCACCCATTGAAGTGAAAACTTTGAAATCTCCTTCACTCCCTTCCTCTTTCTTGCACCCTGTATCCAACCCATCAGGAAACCCTGCTGGCTCTTGACAAGCATATCAAGGATCTGTCCTTCTCTCCACTTCCACTGCTGCCGCCATCTTGAGCCAAGCCACCACCATTTTGGCCTGGATTATTTTAACAGCCTCGTAATAGGTCTCACTGCCTCTACCTTCCCCTCCTAAAGCCTATTTTAGTGCAAAAGCCAGGATGGTCCTTTTCCAGTACAAGTCAGGTCATCTCATTCCTTTCTTCCAAACCACCAGTGGCTCCTCATTTCCTCTGGATGGAAGCCAAAGTCCTTTTTCTGGCTTACAAGGCCCTACTTGACATGGTTCTGGTGACCTGTCTCATGTCGCCCCTGCCCCTGCTCCCCCTACCCTCACCTGGCCCATCTACTGCAGTGACGCCAGCCCCTTGCTGTTCTTCGAGCCCTCCTGCACACTCTTACACTGGAGCCATTGCTTTGGTTCTTTCCTCTGCCTGGAACACACTCCCCCAGGTATTGGCAAGACTGAATCCCTAACCTCCTTCAAGTCTTTGTTCAAACCCCAAACCTGTGTCACTCTCACCCCATGAAGTGCTGCAGCCTACCACTTGCCCCTCCTCAGTATTTCCAACCCCCCACTTTGCTCTCTTGTCTCTTTTTTACGCAGCACTTCTTTCCTTCTGATTCCTTCTGACATACCGTATACTTTCCTTCTTGAACATGCTTGTTATTTACTGGCTATCTTCCCTTGCTAAAATAAAAGCTCTGTTAGCGTTCTTTATCTATGTTGCTTTGTTCCTAGCTCAATGTAAGCTGTTCAAGAAATAAACGTACGAATGAGTCAATGAATGGATGAATGAAGAAGAAGAAGAAGAAAAAAAAAAACATGTAGACAAACAAGAGGAGAAAAACCCGCAGCTCAGTAACTTCAGCCCAAATCGCTGCCCTTGGAGACGGAAAGCAAAGGACCCAATGTCCGCAGAGCCACGTCTGCCCATGGGGGTCCAGACAAGGGCTTAAAACTTGCTGGGGTCCTCCACCTTACCAGGAAAGAAGGGACTATGTGATTTTATTCTTAGTGCTTTCCCAAAGTTATTTCATTCATTCCACAGATGCAGTGAGGACCTCCCGTGTGCATATAAAGATTCATAAGACATCACACCACACCAGTCCCTTCCCACAGTCCAGAGAGACCAACCTGTAGACAAAGAATGGTAACACAATACAGTATCACATGTCTCTACAAGGTGCCATGGAATCACAGACACAACAGTGATGAAATCAGTGGGGGGGTGGGCAAAGGTAAAGGATGACCAGGAATGGGCCTGTCAGGCTGTAGGGTGTCTAGCTGCATCCTGGAGAGTAGTACCAAGAGGACGCGCCCTCTGTCAAGTTTCCGGACTGCCGACTTCATATACTATCCTCTATTACAACAGAGCAAAGGACTAGCAACTTATCATAAGACCATTTAATCATTCGAAGATCAATTTTTCATGGAATTGTTTCTTCGTGTTCCCATTCGTAAACCCTTGAAAGCCACACAGTGTTGTGAAAAGACAAGCCTTTTGTCTTGACACATCGGAGTTTGCAGAAACACTTGCAAGGACTCAGCAATAAACAGCACAGGGCTCATTTCATCCAGCAACGGCGTTGTGCTTGCAAACTCAATACACCGCCCCCTTAAAATATGCACCCCTTGAAACTTGCATAGAGCTTGCATTCCCCTGAAAACCCAAGGTTCACATTCAAATCAAGTAACATTTTCTCTTTTGCATTCCCGATTATTATCATTTACTGACACCACCACCATTTTCATCAAGACATTGATTTATTAAGTGTCCTTCTGTGCCTAGGATATAATTCAGAGCAAGATAAACAGAGCCATGGTCTCTATATTCTAGAAGCTTTTAGTTCAATACTCTACATTAACAGTGACAAATCAGAAATGAGTCTTCTAGAAATGACATCCTGGCTACGCTCTATCTCAAGTGCATTTGAGTAGTTAGAAGTATGGGTTGTCTGATCCATCGAAGGCACTGGAAATTCAAACCAATATGGTCACAGAAAATCACCATCTAGAAAACCTTCAGGAAGGGCTTCAAGAAGGGAGGTGAGGAGGCAGATGTCAGGAGCTATTTGCATGTTGGGATGAGAAGAAGAACCAGGTTGTGCAGGGAGAGGTTTAGGTACAGGTACAAGGAAGGATGGGAAATCTATGACTCTATGAACATCACCCATGATCTAGGGCATGTGGGTGGAGGAGAAAACTGGCCCAAACTTTGAACTCTGAAGCTGTAGCCACAGGGGGCCGTTTCTACGTCCCAGCATCCAGGAACACGGGCACCACCATCATCTCTGGCCTGGATCGCCAGCCGGTCCAGCTGAGGTTCAACAACACTCGAGCTGCTGAGTGGGGCTCAGGTACACCAATGAGGAAACGCCAGTTAACAAAACCCCGTGTCCCTGAGTTTCCCAGGAACATGCACTGCCCGTGAATCAAGGATGAAAGTCTTTTCTACTTCTTGAACAAAATACAAGCCCGGATCCAGAAAGAACTTTCGTGATCCCTCCCCCGTTTTGATAAGAAGCTTCTAACTGGCTATTTCTCCCTGTTCTCTGTGGTTATCTGGAAACTGAAAGTAAAAGGTCACACTTTACGACAGGAACCCCTAAAGACCTCCATGGTGATCTCTGTCTGCTCTTAACTTCCTACTCTCTACCTCCATCTCTTATTCTGTATTATCATTGTGCTGCTCTTACTGCATACGGCCCTCCCATCCTTTGTGCAACAAAGCGGAGAATAATATTACAATACAAGAGCAATAATAATAATAATAATAATAATATACTTTTATTGGGCAGGTTAAGTTACAAGCAGTCATTGGGTTAAGCTTTTCATGGAGTATCTCATTTAATCCTTACTGATAATAGGTGCTATTACCATCTACATTTTACATGGAGAGAGAAAGAAAGCAGAGGAAGTTGAAATAATGTGCCCAAGCACCAGAGAGAGGTTTGGATCTCAGCAGGCTGACCCAGGAGCCCAGACTCTCAGAGCCCCTACACACATGCACATCCAGGCATAAACTACTTTATAGGGCATCGTTTGGAAAAGGTCGTAAGTGTGGTATGGAAATTCATGATGGCCACCTGGCTTTTGAATGATGCTTTACAGGAGGAGTTCGTTGTTGGCCTATAAGCCAATTTTGGCCCTTAAATTTGCATTATTTGGACGCTACGGTACCTATTTTTTCTAATTGAATCTAATTTTGCTCTCCAGTTCGCTGCTCCCACCATTCTTCACTGCCCAGCCCGCTCATGGATGGCCCGCCTTTCAAGTTCACAGGCCTAGCTTTAGAATTTTCAAGATCTTTCCCATCTCTCGGCTCAGTTTATTTATTTTGTTACTGTGTTATGTTAGTCACCATACAGTACACCATTAGTTCTTGAAGTAGTGTCCCAGCTCATTTTAAAATGTTTCTAGAAGGAAGGCAGGACAAACATCAAAATCCTCTTTTGCAAAAGGAGAAACTCAAGCTCACCTCACCTGGGCTCAGATGCAAGGAGGCGGCGCGGTGGGAAACAAGACTCCATTCAGGTCTTCCCCCTTGTGCAGGGCTAATCTCACTGGGCAGACCATCCCCCCAGTAGGGCTCTCAAGAACACAGGGGGTGCACCGTGCCAGCCATCAGCTGGGAGAATGAGCATGCCTCCAGAACAGGGCAGGGCCTGCCTGGCAGGAGGCTGAGCTGCAGACCTCAGGCTGCTGAGAGGAGCATGGGGGAGGCCCGCCTTGCCGCCCCACCTCCCGCACACCCCCACTGACACCCAGTGAGGCAAGGTGGGAAGGCACGAGGCAAACATCTGACATGAAGTCAGCATGTGGGCTGTTACAGGCTCTTCTGCAGCATGGCACCATCCCCTGGGGAAGGAGGTGAACCCGCTGTGGTAATCGTATGTCACTGCAACCCTAGAGCCCCTTACCTTCCTTATGCTGCTCCTTACCCTACCACTTTACGACAGGGAGTCCTGTTGGCGGGACTCCCATTTGCAGCCCCTCACTGGGCTCCAGCAGCTTTGGAATTGGCTCTTCCTGAGGCCCCTTACTCTGAGAGCTGGTGGGCACTACAGATAACAGGTCTTACCTCAGCATAACTCAAAACAAGGACCAGGAGCCCAAGGTATTCCCCAGCCTCCCTTCCATATCCAAATTCTTGAGAGCCTGGTCTAGTGACCTTGAAGGGTTCCCTTCTCGAGGAGAGGGGGCACCCGAGCCAGGGGTCCCAAATCTGGCTGCAGGACAGGACCACCCAGGAGAGTTTTTCCAGAATGCAGATTCCAGGGCCCCCAACAAATCATAAACTTGGCAAGCGGGCCCTGGAATCCGCGTGTTGACCATCTCCACAGATGAGGTTCACACCGTAAGGGGACAAAGTTGTGCCAGAAACTTCTTACTCACCGCAACTGGAAAGAGGGCACATCCAGCCAGAGACGAGCGTGGGAACCAGAGCTATGCCCACCCACCTCATCTCCAGGCTCGTTTCCAGTTCCAGTGCCCGACCTATTCTGGGAGCACAGGCTGACAGCCAAGCACCAGTCCCTCGGGGCTCCAGTCTTGGGGTCTATAATAGGTAGATTTAGAACATTTTAATCCAAAACTGCTGAGCATGTAGGATGCCTCCAAACATCCAAGAACCAGCTCCTGGCCCTCTGTGAGAAACCACCCAGCCCTGAGGGCCCTGAAACCACCTGGCCAGGGTCCAGAGGGGCATGCTCAGGGTCAGGGGTAACCTCATCACCACCCAAGGAGGACTTCTGGGCGTAGGTACTGCCCACACCAGGCAGGAGGGTGGGGGTCAGGAGACCCATGACGCTCTGCTTTTCCTGCTTTCATTAGGAACCACAGGCCCTGCTGGCTCTGTCTGTGGCTTTTGGCTAGGGGACGTAGGAATGCCCCATTGTGCCTCAAACCAGCCACTTCTCCCCTATGAGGACCCTGACAAAGGAAGATAGGGCTCTACCTCTCTGTTGGCTGATAACCCCTAATGGGAGCTAGACTGCAAAACCTGCTCTAAAAGCCCAAGGCTGAGGGAGGACCTCTCCCCGCCCCCATCCAATTCCAACACTGACTACTCACCTGCCTTCTGGAAACGAAAGCAGTGAGTGGCCAGATCCTCAGGAGCAGAAATAAAAGAGAGAGTCGGAGTGCCAGAGATGACCAGGCCGAGGAAAAGCCTCCCAGACTAGCTCCTGCCTCGTTTGTCTTCCCGCACCAACATCTATCTGCATCCTCCTGTGGAGCTCTGCCCTTGCTTCCCCAGGTGGAAATGCCCACTAGGAACCGCGGTCTCATCCTCTTCTTACTCGAGGTGCAAGAGCTCTGAGCTGACTCCTTCACTCTATGCTGCTGCTATTCCTCTCGGTCTTGGGCCAAGTCAATGCCCTGCCCCAGACCCCAGAGAAGCCCCTCCTGCCCTCGTGATCAGGACTGAACTCGACACCTACTACTCATCAGAAGTCAAGGCCCTTCCCCTGACCTGCTCATTCCCGCCAGGACCCCTTCACTAGACAAATGCTCCCTCCAGCCCACAGCTCCCCCCTTCCCCCTTTCCCTCCCCTCCCTTCCCCTGCCCAGCCAGCCCTCCCTCACAAATGAGAAGGGTGGAGCAGAGCCATTACAAATATCCTAGGCTATCCTTGCAAACCTGCGTTTTCTCATAAAGTGCATTTTATCCAGCTAGCTCTCTGCAGTGGAAAGCACATACCCACTTCCTTGCTTCCTTGACAGTCTTTGTCTGCCCTACTCCGGGCATCTGACTGTCCACTTAGGTGTCATCTGCCTCAGATCCCGCCATCTCAGGTTAGGGTCTGTGTCTTCAGCTCATCCAGGTATCACACACAAAACTTATGAAATGCTCAAAGTGGGAACGATTATCGAACCAAGAAAGATGACCCAAGATTCCTCAGAGATCTCCGAAGTCCAGTCAAATGCTCCTTAATGCTCCAGGCCAGGGCTGAGCTGGCTCCAGGCCCTGGCTCCCAGGTGACCAGGGGCCCGTGGGGCCAGCGTGGCGCTGAGTAGAGGCCTGGAACCATGCTGGCAGCTCAGTCTCTGGCCCCTGGTCACGGAGAACCCCTGAACTGTGGTGTGTATGTGGCAGGGGCTCGGGGGGTGAGCAGGGGGCATCGAGGGCGTGAGGGGGTACAGGGCAGAGGAAGTCTGCAGGCTGAGGGAGGCAGAGGAAGCCACAGGGCAAAGCAAGGAGGACCGAAGCAAATGGTGCCCCTCTCAGAATGGGGAACCAGGAGGAGAGCAAACTGCAGACCTGTGGGTCTGTAAAATCCATTTCCCCTCATTCGAGATTCTACTCAGAGCTCCTTCACTGATTCCCTTCTGACTTCACATTAAACTTTATTACAATGCACAGCTTGTAAATGGCATCAAAACAATTTACTACAGCCTTTATATGCCTTGGTTTAAATAATAAACATTTTTATCTCACTCTTCTGTGAAATGAAACTCTTGGGGGTCAAAGTATGAAAAAGTAGAAGCGGGACCGGGAGGTGGGGAGGGGCTCCAGGGAATAGGAAATGGATGATGCCACATGCGGCCCTGCGGGATGTGGGGCTTCCCACTGTCTTAGCCACCACCAGCGGCCCTGTTTCGCTCTGTCTCTGGGCCAAGTACTGAGTGCCACCCTCCTCCTTCCAGACGAGAAGGCCAGGTCCTGTGGGTGAGGGGTTGGATGGACGGGCCCAGCTCACCAGGGTTGCAGGAGGGCACAGGCATGACAGGCTCGGGATGGGGTCCACAGCCCCACAAGACACCTCCAAGGGGCACAGACCGAAGTCGAGCTGAGGAGGAAGAAGCCGAGGGGAGAACTACCTGGGTATGAGGTTTGCGGGGGGACATTCTGGGGACAGAGCCGAGCCAGAGCCCAGCAAGGTCTCTGGTGAGTTCAAGGTTGCAGGAGCCTGGCTCCCAATCCTGGCCCCTGGGGCTCTGGCAGCCAGGGCAGCGCCCAAGAAGCAGCAGAAACCAATCACTTCTGGGATATTCTAGCTGCAGGCCAACACTAAAACCCCTTAAGTGCAAATCATTCAGGCTCCCCGGCCTCTCACGAAACCTGAAGACTCAGCAACCAGCCAGCTTGTTACTTTCTTTAACTTATGCCTTTCTATTTTCTGCAGAGCCAACAACTCGATTCCATTAGATGTTGTAAAATATTTACCAGGTGGCCAGGATGGCTTCCCAGCATGCCAGAGGGAAGAAAGCTCTGGTCAGGCCTCTGAACGAAGATCCACAGACAGCACCACGAGCTTCCGGTCAGTGACCGCTCAACCAGGGACATGCGGGCTGGGGAGCAGAGGAGGGGAGAGCGGGGCCGGGCGTGGTGGGAAAGAGCGAGTGGCACGCAGACCACGCCTGCCCGAGCACTAAAGGCAATGTGGCATCCTGCCCCAGAGCCTGGAACTGAAAAACAAGTGAAAGCCAAATCAGGTCTGGAGTGAACAGTCCTGCACCCGTGTTGGTTTCCGAATTGTGGCAAATGTTCCCCGGAGTGTGAGATGATCACGTTAGGGGGGACTAGGTGAGGGGTGTGCAGGGACTCTCTGTACTAGCTTTGCAACTTTTCTGTGCGTCTAAGAGGATTCTAAACCAAAACGTTTAATTTTTTACAAAGGGAATGTGCAGCCCTTCTAGAGGTAAAGTGGTCTCCATATCATGGGCGGGTGGTGGTAGGTTCTGGGGGCAGCCCAAGGAACCAGGCAGGAAGATGGTGCAGAGAAACCATCTTCATCCCAAGGAAAGGCCCCTGAACGGAGGCTAAAATGAACTGGGTAGAAAGCCTTGAGTCACGTGGAATACTCTGGGCTCCCATCAGGCAGCCCATCGATGGAAGCCTTCTGAACCTGCCTCCAGGGGTTTCACAGAAACCCTCCACCCAGCTGGGCATGTTTGGAATTCTCATCACTGGCCCATGAAGGAACAGTAACAGCCCTGACCAGGGAGAGGAAGGCCAGCCAAGTGATTCCCAAACCCCCACGCCCCACCACCCCCACTGCTGAAAGCGGCTTTGGGCTTTTCCAATCTCTCCTACCTTGTGCCAACTTCTACTGGGCAGGGGCAGTGGATCAGGTGAATATGACCACTGAAGTATGTACCCTCCCCATCTCTCTAGCTCCTGGTCTGCTCCCACCATGCCAAATCTCTGCTCTGAATACACGTGGTCATACCCTTCTCATCCAAGGCAACAGCAGAGTTTCTCAACTGTCAGGATGAAGGTGTACAGTTAATTTTGTGTTTAAACTGGGCTAGGCTACAGTGCCCAGGTGGTCAAACACCAGCCTAGATGTTGCTGTGAAAGTACATTCTAGATGTGATTCACATTTACAATCAGTAGACGCTGTGTCAAGCAGATGACACTCTGTCATGTGGGTGGGCCTTGTCCAATCAGTTGAAGGCCTTAAGAGAACAAAGAGAAATCACTCCCAAGCAAAAAAAAAAAACAAAAAAACAAAAAAAAAGTGACATAGTAATAAGAAGAGAAGGGGAAATCAAGATGGACACTCTGACCTTTGCAAATTTCCTGTAGAAAAGCCCAGCCCCTTACTGGAGAGAAATGTTCGCCTGAAAGTGGCCAACATGCCCCCTGCATCTCTGGCTGGCTCTGCACTCAGCACATCTGGACAAGCTCACTGTGATGTATCTGCTCTGTGTCAGTTGGGCAAGGCTATGGCGCCCAGTCTTCGGGTCAACACCAACAGTCTAAATGTTGCTGAGAAGGTATCTTAAACATGTGATTAACATTTAAATTAGTGGGCTTTGAGTGAAGATTAACAGTTAGCTCAACAGATTTTGAGTCTAGCAGATTGCCCTCGCTAACATGGGTGGGCCTCACCCAATGAATTAAAGAACAAAGACCAAGGTTTTGAGGTTTCCCAAAGACGAAGGAATTCTCCTTAAGACAGCCACCCAGAAACCTTCCCTAAATTTCCACCCTGCCTGGCCTGCCCTATGAATTTCAAACCCTAGACCGCACGTCAGCTCACCCTGCATTTCAGCCCTGTAGGTTTCAGTCTCGCCAGTCCCACAATCATGTGAGACAAGGCCTTAAAATTAATCTCTCTCAGAGAGACAGACAGATGTAGATGTGGATCTACAGACACCCACAGATGCAGCTCTGCTTCTCTGGAAAGCCCTGACGAACACAAGGGAAGCAGAGAGTCCAGAACATCACAGGCAGGGCCAGAGGCCCCTGCTGCCTTCACCAGCCTGCTGATGTCCCTCTGGGGGTTTAGAGACTGTGACATTCCATCACGGGTGCTTCCACGCCGCCCTGCTCAGTCACTGAAATAAAGAGTTCCTATTGATTGTCTTAAGAGGATGTCTTTCCCTGAACTCAAAAGTGACAGTAAGTGACAAACATTTCAGAAAATAGCTCAGTGGACATTCCCCTCCCCCCGCCTTTTATTTTCAACTCAAATATAACAACACATCACTCAATGTCTTACTCCCCGCCACTCACATGTGCCCCGGGGCTGACAGAATTTCCTCAGTGAGAACAAATATGCCCCCTGCCCAAGGAGATGCGCTCATTGAGGTGCCGAGTTATCCAACAGCACGCCAGAGATCCACCTCCCGGGGGGGCAGGCCTCGGGTCCTTCTAAGTTGTCCTGCCCACAGTTCTCGCAGGGTTGAGGAAAGGAGTAGCATCTGTGAGGTGGCCCAGGGCCTGTGGGTGCTAAGCTGACCCAGGAGGCCACAGGCTTGGGCTGCGTCCCCAGCACCCCCACACAACCCCAAGCGTCTCAGCTTCCTGTGCTCCTGTGAGCTATGGGCACCCCCTCCCCCACTCTGTGAAGCAGAGAACCTTCACCCTACAGAAACGCTGACCCATACCACTGGGTGCATGACATCCTCGAGGTCACATCCTACATGCTGCCAGAGGACATACTCAAGGTCAAATAACAGGGTGGAAAGCTGAGCATTTTCACTTCACTCACTTGTTCAAGGATGGGCAGCAAAGCACAGCTTGCCTGCTCTCTGTAGAAGCCTGGTCCCCTGGGAAACACCAGGACACCCTTCCTCCACTTGGCCAAGACACCCCTTCCCTCTGCATCAGCGCAAGCCACTCAGGCCCTTCCCCCAGCTCAACTGCTGACTCAGAGGAACGTGTGCTCAGGAGGTAGAGGAGACACACCAACTCCAAGCACCTAGCCTGCGGTGGACGGCCGAGCAGCAGACACTTTAGAAATGTGGTCCTCTCTGGGGCTTCTGCCTTTTGCCTTCACATCAGGATTGCCACATTTACCAAATAAAAATTCGGGATGCCCAATTAAATTTTAATTTCAGATCAACTACAAATGCATCTCATGCAGTATTGGGGACACACTTAAATTTTAGAAAATTGTCATTTCTCTGAAATTCAGAGCATCTAACTGGTAATCGTCTTTTTTTTATTATGCTATGTTAGTCACCATACATCACATCATTAGATTTTGATGTAGTGTTCCATGATTCGTTGTTTGCATATAACACCCAGTGCTCCATGCAGTATGTGCCCTCTTTAATACCCATCACCAGGCTAACCCCTCCCCTCACCCCCTCTATCTTAGCCGGTAGAAGAGAGCCCTGAGAACTACAGCATCAGGCCCTATGTGGTCGGTCGCCAGCTTCTGGGCCTCGCCTTCCTGTTCCTCACAGCTGCGGGCCCAACCCAGAGCTGAGGGACTGAGTCTGATACACATACCAAAGCAGGGCCTCAGAAGTCCCGACCAGCCCTCTCTGGGCTCTAGGTTCTAGTCTTGCATTCCACTTCTTGTACCTGCCGGTCTGTGCTAGTGTTCTGCCCAGGACCTTTCTGGGACCCTTTGCCCATCCTCAGGTCCAGTGCCTAAACCCCAGCATAATGGGTGGAGAGCCCTAATTGCCGGCACAAGCAGCCACTTGACCTTGGGTACCACATCCTTTCCGGTGGATGTGTGACTGAAGACACCTCCAGCCCCCGAACCTTGTGCTGGCTGCAGGGGTAAACTCATCCACCAGCACCTACAGCTGGGTAAGCTCTCCACCAGGTGAGTGGGACTCTTCTCAGCCCACCTTTCCCCACCAGCTTTGTCAGGCCCTCCTGTCTGCTCACCTCCAATAGCCACAGGTCAGATCTTGGCCAGGTGTGGTTCCTGAGCAGGACACCCTTCAAAAAAGACCCACAAAAATGCATCGAAGGACCATCCCACCTGGGATAGTTCATCACTTCCCTCGAGGCACCTGTTCCATCTGTGGCCTGAATCCAAACACAATAATGCTTCGGATTACACAAGCTTCTTAGCTACCATGCTTCCGGAACAAGAGACACGGCAGGGCGTTCCTATTTTACAAAGGCCTAATCTTTGTCTTCTCATGCTGGTCTTCAGACCATAGTGTTCGAGTGACTAGCAAATCCAATCAAGGCTAGGAAGACCTCTCTTACTAGTTCCTGCCCACCTTTGAGTGCCTGTCAATGCTGAGTAAGAAGCCCACCACTTGAGTCTTTATGCAAAGTCCAAAGAGAGTGCAAATCAACACCATTCATTCCTCCGTCCTTCATCCACCTGCCGAATTTAGTGCAGGCCCCCTCTGAGCCAGGTACTACATTAGGCTCTGTGCATGAGGAGAGCTAGTCAGTGTCCCGCCTGATTTAGGGAGAGAGACAAGTAAACTAGCCACTTCAAGGAAGTATGACAAATGCTTGGATTCCCTGGGGTGAGCTGTCAACTTAATAGCTGCTCTGATTTCTTTTTTTAGTCGTTTGCGATATGACGGAAGTCCCATTTACATATGTATGGACTTACTCTGGCCATTCTGTCTACGTGACCAAAGACAACCTTGGCATGGCTGGCTCCTTCTTGTCATTCCTGTCTCAGAGGTGCCCTCCTCCGAGAGGCTCTCCCAACTGCCTGATCTGAAGCAGTCCCTGCCACTCTGCATCCCATCACCCCATTTTATTGCTATTAGGGCATTTCTCGCTGCCTGGCCTCTCCATCCTTGTTCTCTGTCTGGCTCACTCAATGCTACATCCTCAGCACCTAGCGCCTTGTCTGTGCCATGGAAGTGTACTGCATCAATGAATAAACGAATGAATGAACAGAGAGAACCTCCACCCAGGGGTTCCCAACCTCCAGGGGCCCCTGAATGTAATAACAGGGCATTGCCAGCTGTCTGCATATATTCCAAAGCCTGGCAGACTTCATCTGCTTGATAAAGCCCCACAGGAGAAATAAGATGTCACACTTCTTTGCCTTTGACTGGAATGATATTGACGCAGTTAGTATTACTGGCTCCCATGCCAATGGGAAACTCTAATTAGTAAATATCTTTTGGTTCCTGAAAGTGGGAAAACAAAAGCATTGTAACATCAGAGCCGCTTATTTAGTG
This sequence comes from Zalophus californianus, assembly GCF_009762305.2. NCBI lineage: Eukaryota > Metazoa > Chordata > Mammalia > Carnivora > Otariidae > Zalophus > Zalophus californianus. The sequence goes on from NC_045602.1 coordinate 25,726,801, forward strand.
GATAACATCCTTCAAGACAGGAAACCACAGAGCAAAATGAAAAGCACTAGCGGGTCCTCGGGGTGGAGAGACAGGGAATATCCACCTATTTTCTGGGTGGCAAGTCTGAGGCTCAAGCCCCTTACAGAACCACAAGCAGGAAACTTCAAGCCAGAGTTCTGTCCACCAAACTATCTGAGCAAAGGAGGATTCAACCATGAAGACACTGCTCATAAAAGAAATCATGCTCTGGAAAAGGAGTAATTTAAATGAAAGCTGAAATTATTATTCACAGCACAGACGTGACGTATCTTCAGGCTCAATGCTATCAAATGGATCATCCATGTAACACCGGCAATCTTCAGAAGGGCTAATGAAAATCTGGAAAGCATACACCCATTAGCAAGGTGCCTGCATACTGCTTTTCACTTATTCTAGTATTTCAAAAAGCGTCAATGACACAGGCAGTTATCCCTTGAAAGCTGACCTTTGGGCAGCACTTGAAACACCAGGACTAAAGGTGCTGGATAAGCCACAGCCTTGTCATTTCCCCTGATCAACAGACTGGCCTTTGCAGAGCAAAACTTCGGGGTCAGAACAGAAGAGCCTAGGTCGGCTGATATTCCAGCTGCTGGAGGCCAAAGGGGCCATTATGCCATTTTCTGCTCTTGGAGCCCTGGCGCGTGTCCTGCCACTCGAGTGTTTGTGCCACTGCAGAGCACTGGGCCATGGGCAGGGGAGGCTCCCCGTGCCACAGGAGGACTTTGAGCAGGCTCATTGCCAAGGGCCAGGCTCCCCACTGGCCAGCCCCTGGCCACCACTGGTCTCCTGAAGGACTGGACAATGGATCTGTGACTTCTCCTACCTTCTAGCCTGGCCTGACCAGAAGACCTCTAACGATGCTGGACGGGACCCAGGAGAGACGTGTACGTATGGTACAAAAAGCCATGATTCTCCTCGCTTGCGTGCTTTTATCCAAACAGAGTGTAGCTTGGTTTAAAAGTTGGCTGTGTTCTTGAAAATTCAATTTACAATTCTGAACTTTGGGTCGAAGTAAAAGCCCCAGGGCACAAGCCATCCAGAGCAGTGGTTCTGGGTCTCAAACAGCAATGCGCCCCCAAGTCACCTAAGAAACACATCAAATGCAGGTTGCTAGGCCCTGCTCCCCCAATTCCGAATCCGTAGGGCTGAGGTGGGGTCTTGGAAGTTTATATTTTAATAAGCTCCCCCAGTAGTTCTGAGGTAGGCAGGGGATGAACAGATCACACTCTGAGGAAGCACTTGTCTCAGAAGTATGATTCTCAGAAAGGATCAGTGTTAAGGTCAGTGAATCCAGAGACAGAAAACACCAGAACAACCCCAAAGCTTGTCCAGGGGTCTCGACCTTGGGTCTTGGGGAGTCACTGGTCAGGTCCTATGACTGAGACCTTCGAGGTATCACTGACCACAACCTGGTACCTCCAAAGGCAGCAATGTACGTAGGGTCACGCACGACCATCAGCCCGGGACCTCTGGAACTTTTCATGTGTCTGCGTGCCATCGGAAGCCCCTCTCAAAATAATGCTTATAAATGCACAAAATAAAGGGCATAGCAGTACAAAGGAAACAAATCATATTCAAATGTGGTTTTTCAAAATGCTTTTTAAAACTTAATACAGTAATACTTGTATTTCTTTATTAATGCTTTCAACAACAAGATCCTACAGTAGCCTAATAACTGCTGTGATTTCAAGGTAGTAACAAAGATGGAAAAAACATTTCAAAACACCTGTAGCAGCTGCACTGTGTACGTGTAAAGTTGGGGCCAGCTAGGAGAGCCAACTCAGCCAAAGGGGTACCGGGCCTGGCTCTCGGGAACCACAGGAGAAGCAAAAGCCCTCTTTTTTTTTTTTCTTTCTAAGATTTTATTTATTTGAGAGAGAGAGAAAGAGAGCATGGGCGGCGGGGGGAGGGCAGAGGGAGAGGGAGAAGCAGACTCCATGCTGAGCAGGGAGCTGACACGGGACCCTGAGATCATGACCTGAGCCGAAGGCAGACGCTTCACCAACTGAGCCACCCAGCTGCCCCCCCCTCTCTTTTTTTTTTAACTTTTCAATTTTATTCATTTTTTTAAGTAAACTCTACCCCCAATGCGGGGCTCAAACTCAAGAGCCAGCCAGGTGGCCGCAACAGCCCTCTTTGTAATGCCAGGAAGGATCACCAGGTGCTTCCCTTTTCTGTCATGGAGGCTCAGGACATCACATGACAACTGCACCCCACCTGGGAGTGGGAAATACTGGTCAGCTTAGTGAAATGGAATGGGCCCTGATTTTGACGTCAGAGTCTGGGGTTTGCATCCTGGCTATTCTCCATTTGTGCCCCCAGATATATTGTCTCCGATACTTTCCATCCCGCTCTGCCCACCACCCCTCCCCTGCTGCTCCAGCCCTAGGGGGTAACTGCTTCCTGCTGTTCCTGGTCCCTGAGGGCTGCTCTGTCCTCTGCTGGCTCCCTTTGCCCCGCCCACAGATCTGATGATCTAATGAAGAAGCCCCTTCATTAAGGTCCCCTCAGCCGTAGTCCATGTGTGCCGGCTGTGGCTTGCCAGAGCCTCACTGCTAAAACCCCTCCTAGCTATATGACCTTGAGCAAGATGCCCTGCCAATCTGAGCCTGCTGGTCCCAAAACACCTGCCTCATCATAGGGGGCCGTGAGGGTTCAAGTGGGACAACGTGTATCACGGATGTAGCAGGATGCCCAGCCGGGGGAAGCCAGGGGAGTCACCTTCCATTTTAGACCCAGCAATGAACTCCAGGGTCAGGTGACTTGCAGCTTGTCCTTGGTGAACAGATCAAGAACAGCCCTCGTCCAGGATGGCAGAACCACTCTGGGTGGGAGGGGGGCGGGTTTGTGGCACAGAGGGCTCAGAGGCCAAGCACCAACAGCCAGAGGGCCACTCCTCGAGGGACGAAGAAGGAGGTCCGGCTGACCCCAGAGGAGTCACCTGGTTGGGGCATGACCCCCTCCAGATGTCCTCTTCATTTCCCTCATCTTTCCCCTTGGTAAGAAATCCCCACAGCTGAGAGCACACACAGATCTTTCACAGAGGATGCCCCATTTGATCTGTCCATCATGACGTGGGCCTTCCGACATGACTTATTTTTTGGATGAGACTGATTTCACAGATATTAAGAGACTTGTCCAAAGTCATACATTCACTAAGCGCCAGAGCCAGACCTAGTTCTCACATTTTTTAACATCTCAATTTCTTTCCCAATAGAAAGACCTAAGATAGCAGGTATGAATGACTCAATAACTGCCCGCCCCACCCCCACCCTGCAATCCTCTGGAAAGACAGGCCCTTCACGGAAGAACAGAAATGGCACGGAAGTCATCCATCTACTGGTCATTGAGCATTTCTGGTTTAATTGTGTAATTGAGAGAAAATAATTCCAGGAACAACAGAAAGATCAAAGAAACATCTTAGTTGACGTGAAAGTGGAAGGGCTGAAAAGCGTAACCTCTTTATCTCTCAAAAGACACCACTTTTTTAAAACCTTTGTTTTAAGGGGGAGGTGAGCCAGCCTGGTGGTCCAGCATCCATGAGAAAAGCGTTCCTCTCCTTCAAATTAAAGACAGAAACCACAACCCACTTCTAGCCTGACCAGAAACAGCTCAACGCTTTACGTACTTACCCTAGAATGTTACTTGTTCTGAATAAATACCCTCAGAAGTTCAATTTAATGTCTGATTTCTTGGGAACATCAAATTATACTCCCCCCCCACCCCCACCCCCCGTCAGCAGGAATTCCCGACTCTCCTTGAATGCTTAGTATGGACACCATCGGGAGCCTTTCCTCTCCCCAACACTTGAAATGCTTCATGGCCATTAATTCCTACAATACACTTGAGAGGAAGAGAGGTGTTATTAGCTGCACTTCACAGATGAAGAGACCAGAGGCAGAAAGGTTAAATGGCTTGCCCAGGACTGACAGGGAAGCCAGTATTCCAGCCAGCACCGGAACCAAGGAGGTCACGATCTTTTCTACCAGCGCTGGGAAGAATCTATTATGACCACAGAGCGTACACCAGTCACTCGGGGCCCCACTTTGCCAGGAAAGCACACAAGTCCCCCAGACGCACACGCCTACCCCCCCAGGGCTCCCCATTTAACTTAAACAGGTCCCACTCCTGCCCGAGAGAAAGCCCTTCAGTGGAGGGAAGAAGCTGATTATACACTCTTGAGCTTTAATAGGGGAAAGCAAATCCATCCGAATAAATTGAATCCGCCTTCACAGAGCACGTGGAACCTGTTCATAAAACATTTGCTAACCATTAACTACAGTCCTGCTATTAAATGCGGCTAATAGCAGCTCCTCGCAACTGTGCCTCACCCACGGAGCTGCACCTCTAATGGGCCAGTGGCTGTCAGCGTGCCACCCAGGGCCCAGCCACGGCACAGTGGGGGTGACGTGTTTAAGTTAAACAGCTCTCTCCATTAGTTTCAGTGCTCTGGGCCCAGCGGGTCACCTATTTTCAAGGGAAGCCAGTGTGGCCCGGAAGATAGCCAATCCTGCAGGGTCTCCTGGCTCTGCTCTGGCCGGGGTCCTGACTCGATGCCACAGTCAGGACGTTTCCACGGAAGCCCCAGTCCACCCCGGGGGTGACGGGCTGCTCCCAGGGCGGGTCTCTGAGAAACACAGGAGGCCCCTACTCTGGCTCTTCCTTCTGCATTTCTTCTCAGCCTCGTCTCCCTTTCCGTTTTAAGTGTTGGTGTTTCTCTTCCCATCCTTCAAGTGCTCCCTGATGGCTCATCCGCACCCAGTCAGCCTTCACCCCTATGCCAAGGGTCCCAGAGCCCACCAGACCCCCTCCAGGGCACCCCACGGGGATGTCCCCCATACCCCACAAACTCTGGCTTCCTCACGGCCACCTCCCACTCCCACAGCACTCTTTCTGCACCTGACTCCAGTCAACACCAAGTTCCTTCCTCTGCCCAGTTTCTCAGGCCAAACATTTGGCCTCTTTCTTAATTTGTCTTCTCCGCCCTCACGTCCATTGATGGGTGTATTTTTTATTTTTTATTTTTTTCCAACTTCTCCATAATTATTTTTTATTTATTTATTTTTACTTTTAAAATTTCTATTGTTATGTTAATCACCATACATTACATCATTAGTTTGTGATGTAGTGTTCCATGATTCATTGTTTGTGCATAACACCCAGTGCTCCATGCAGCATGTGCCCTCTTTAATACCCATCACCAGGCTAACCCATCCCCCCACCCCCCTCCCCTCTAGAACCCTCAGTTTGTTTTTCAGAGTCCGTCGTCTCTCATGGTTCGTCTCCCCCTCCGATTTCCCCCCCTTCATTCTTCCCCTCCTGCTATCTTCTTCTTTTTTTTTTTTTCTTAACATATATTCATTGATGAGTGTATTAATTCCACTTCCAGATATCTCCAGCATCCATCCCCTTCCTCTCTCTTATTTGAGAGGAAAGCATCCCGTGTTAGTCTGGGCTCCCATCGACACTCCCAAGGACAAGGGAGTCCCCCTTTCTCCCCACTCCAATATGCCTCCTCTAAAATACCAGAGTAATCTTCCTAAAACAGTGATGACCATAAATTCCTCCTCCTGGAAACAAGCTCTTCATCCTGTAACACATATGGCCTTTTTCCACTTGGGACCCAAACCCTCTGGCCAGGCTCACCTCCAGGAACTCACCTCTAGCAGACCTGATGTTCCATTGACCCCGGAGCACCACGCTACCCTAAAAGAACAGGCGTGGAGGGATTGCTCATGCTATTCCCCTTGCCTAGAATGTTCTTTCCTTTACCCCTTATATTTTGAGCCTGGTTCCCAGGCCATTCAGAGTAAAACCTTGCAACTTACTCTATACCTGCCTCTTTTCTGAGCACTGATCACTACATCTCTAACCCTGCCATCTGCCCTGAGATGCCTCCTATCACCACCCACACTGAACAGTCCTGAGAACAGGATCATAGCTGAAGTTTATTCATAACCCCAACATTTAATGCAGTGCCTGAACCAAATGATTCCAATAAAATCTTGAGAATGAACTCAATCGCTGCCTGATAGCACTTATGAGTAATTTTGCCTGGATGGAAAAGATTTGAAAAGATAATTCTATAGGAGGAACATGTAGGATGAGGGTTTTATTCTCATTTTCTCCGCATCGGGCCAAGAGTCCTCTCTTGCAGATGGCAGCGGGAGGAATGGTAAGGCTCAGACCAGCTCCTCTAGAACTCAGAACAATGTCACATCCACACTGGGGTCGGGGGAGCAGCTCTTTCCCCCAGAAGCCCTGCTTGCTGCAAACACTTGATGCGAGGGAGAATGGAGACTGAAACTCAGCTGGGTACAAATCTGCTTTGACGTTCCTACTGTGTGTGAGGACACACAACAAATGCAAGACAGAGTCTCTGCCACCGCAGCTTCCCTGGGCTCTCTCTAGACACAGGCACAAACCTGAGAGGAGAATAACATGAGATCGTCAATTTCTACAACATCAGAACTGGGAAAAAAACCTCCAGATCCAACTCCTCCAATGCTTCCCTGACCTCCCTCAGAGCCCCAGGTCCTATGGTGGCAAGAGAGGAGACAGACAGGGGCAGTAGCGTCTACCCAAACCCTGGTCCCCCCAAACCAGAGCCCCCCTATATCCAGTTCACATTTGCAGCCTGGCACAGACTTCTGTCAAACTAAAAGGATTCTACCAGGGAAAACAGTTCCAAGTTAACGTCTATTCCAATTCTCCAGATCATTCAACCACCTTACAGAACAGCCGAGACTATGTTTACATATCAAAATATATGATACAGAGGATACTAATTCCTGTTGGATTGGTACACTTTAGATCGTCCTTTGGATCTTGCCAGACAACCCCACACCTTGAGATCTGAAGCTAGAACACCTCCCCACCAGGGGGTCCTCTGCCTCACCCACCAGGGGGGTCTTCTGCCCCACCCACCAGGGGGTCTCCTTTCCTACCCACCAGGGGGTCCTCTGCCTCCCAGAAGGCAGCCCTCTCCAGGTTCTGGCTCAGAAAGCAAACACCCCTGTCTAAAGGAAAGAGAGGAGCGCCTTGTGTCAGATATCCATGCCATCTGGGCATCCGGGTCCTCCACTAGCCCAGCCACAGGTCCTCCACTAGCCCAGCCATGGACCAGGCTGCAGCAATGACAGCTTTCAGTTCAACATTACTACTTGGTATCACTTGTCAGAAACGGCTCCTCTCTAAATAAATGCAATGGGGGAAAGGCAAGGAGCCTGGGTAAGAAGGACTAAGGATACTTTTTTAAAACCATGAAGCCAGGTCCTCCCAGGGAACAACTTCCCTTTGTCTGTATTGATCTCCAGAATAAACAGAGACGAGGAGAGAGAAAGTCGTGAAAAACTGTTAGCACAGTTAAAGACATTCATCTCCTCCTTCATTGCCGGCACATTAAGCGCTCACACTTCCAGGCTGGCTATGCTTCAACTCGAGGGATGAAAACTGGCGGCAAGGAAGGAGGCTGGAAGCAAGCCCCACACCAACCTCTCCCTTCCAGATCAGCCCTGACGACCGCCTCGCTCTGGACTCCCACAAAATTTGCAGTCTGTGCATCCCTCCTGGTCCTTTATCATCCTCTCTTTTGTTTTATTATTTTAACTCTTATTACGTGGATGCTCTAAGTCCCCAGGCCCTTAAAGGCAGAGAGGATGTCTGATGTTCTACACTCTGTCTTCAAGCCTCCCCCATCCTCTCTCCTCCCTCCACGAGAGCCTAAGATGATCGCGGGAAAAGGACCGCTGTGAATCAGTCCAGATCCCTTCCTTCTATTTAATAGCTGTGTGAACTTAGACGAGTCTTTGACTCTCTCTGAGCTCCGTCTTCTGCATCGGAGAAATAGGGAGAATACTTTGCAGCAGAGTGGTAAGAATTTAGGCAAAGCTGATACCATAGGTAAAACACTCAGCTCAGTGCCTGGCAAACCCCAAGGAGCAAGACGTGGGTGCCATCGGCAGAGTGCCGGGTGGACTTAGCCAGAACCAGTCAGGGGCCAGGAGGAAGGCCCTGGAGGAGCAAATGTTGCTGCACCTGTGCCAGCCCTGCCAACTTAGTAATGGGCCCTCCCGGGTCTCAGATTTACAGATCCTGCTCGCCATATTGGATTTTAAAAATTATGTGGATTGAAGCCTCGAGAAGTGAATCACCCTTCCAAGTGCACTGGGGAGCTTCCTGCTCCATTTCAGAATGACTACAACAAACCTCCTGCATATCCTCCCTAGGTGCCCAATAAATCCTGGGTGTCCATCAAACCTTTTCTGGGGACCTAGGAAAAGCAGAACAGCCGGGCCGAAGGCCAGAAGCTGACCCGGGTTGGAGCTCCAGCTTTGACACATTTGTGCCTTATCACTTACCTAAATACCCCCCCAAACTGCTGAAAACACAACCTATGGGAAGGGAGTAGAGCACACTGACCAGAGGCTTTTAACTCAAGATTCGAACCCCTGCGCCAGCATCTCCCTAGCTGTGTGACCTAGGACAAGTGGCTCAACCTCTCTGGGCCCTCCTTCCTTATCTTGCTCACACGGTGGATATGCAGGAGAGATGGACTAATAGCTGTCAGCTGCCTAGCTGACAGAGTCGGATACCACACAGGCAGGTTCCCCCTCTGCATGACCCTGTTTCCCCTTTCCAGCAGTCCGTGGAAGTTCCATTCTGTGTGTGCCCAGTGTTAGCTGCTTTCCATCCGCTCCTCAGCTGAGCTGTTTTTAGGGCCCCCCCAGGGGCCAGAGCAGCACTGGCAGAGGAAGACGGGGGAAGAATTCACAGCACCCACCCCCGCTGTAAAGTACCCAGGAGCCTGTCAGAAGCTGGAGAAGCGAGGCTGTGGCCTGGACCGTGGCCATTACTCACCTGAGCTGCCCAAGGACTCCGGCTGGCTGCCAGGGGCCGGCTGGGGCGGGCCGGGGGCGGGGGGGGGGGGGGCAGCCAGCCCTCCTTTGGGTCTCGGTTTGCTTGTGAAAGAGAAACAAGGGGCTTATTTATGTCACTCCAGCTGAGCGTGCAGGGAGGGGGCCATGCGGGGAAGCCTTTAATTAGAGCTCTTCACCTCAGAAATGCTGACACGGGTTGGACAGCAGCTACATCTTGGCCAAAACGTCATTGTCCCAACCATCCCGCCAGAAAGACAAAATTGGCTGCAAATAGGGGTCTCTGCGCAGACCTGGAGCGCAGAGCGGCCAGCAGGCTAGGCTGCAGCTGGGCTCCCCGCTGCTGCCTGACACCCTGCGCCAGCTGCCTGGCCCTCCAAAGGCCGGCCTACCCCCCGCGCCGCACCACACCAGCCCCCCAGGCTGGGCCACGCTCCAGAAACAGAAGAGAGAAACAAAGTCAGAGTGGGAAGCCGCGGGGCTGTGGAAATCCAACGCCCAGGTCCAGTCAGGCTGAGAAGGGTGTAGGCTGGGAGGGGCACTGGCCGCCCCTCACCTTGCCCATGGCCTCGCTGAGGTGCTGGGACACCAGCCCTAACCCACTCGGGGCAGGGACACCCACCCCAGCAACAACAGTGATGCAGCGGGACCGTGCAGACCCAGGAAGGCCTAGGCTTCCTGCACCACATCCTAAGCACAGACAGCCCGTCTTCCGGGGGCTTTTGTGAAGGACAGACACCACATTCACTCAGGAAGGCAGCGTGTCCGCAGGTCACTGGATCAGTTGTGAAACCAGGCATTGTCTCCAGCTTGTCCCCCGTGGCTCTGAGACTGAGGTTGCTTTCCATGCCTCAGTTTACCAGCTTTAAAGACAGAAGAGCCTATCCCTATTGCAAAGGGAGGCCTTAGGAGTCCACACCTACTCATGCAATAAAAATGACCTTTCATGTTGACGCCATGCTCTGCTTCCGGTATCACCAGCTCCCTTAATTTTCATTAACATTTTATGAAGTGGGCATGCCTCACCCCATTTCTCAGACAAGGATTGGGGCTCAGATGTGCTCAGTGACCTGCTCAATGTCACCCTGTGGCTGAGCCAAATCCAGCAGTCCGGACGTGTACAGTATTACTATTTGCATGAGCCACCATTGGGGGGAGGTGCAGGCAGAAGGGCTGGGGACGCCCCACCCCAAGTCTGCTCTTCCCTTCTGTGGGTGTGGATTCTCCCCATCTGCACCAGCAATAAAGCTCAGGAGCCTCTACTTCCCATCCTGCCCCCTCCCCACCCAGACAGGGACTCCAAGTCATTCCCCAAACCGGAACCTCTGGTCATTACCAGGGGCGCAGCCCTGTAGGCACTTATATTATGGTTGCTTCTGAAGGAAGAGAAAGGGCTGCAGCCCAAGAAAGGTCCATGACTGATGGCAAACTTGCTTTAAATAGTAACAAGAAGTGCAGAGTTACCCCTGTTCCCCTCCCAACCCCCAAGGATCCAAACCAGAAGCAAGACCACAGCAGCTCACCACCAGCCCCTGGCAGCCCAGGACAGCAATGGGGCCCTGGGGCGTTGAAGCTGAGGATGGGTTATTCATAATGAAGTGGAAACAACCCAAACGTCCACCAGCTAATGAATGGGTGAACAAAATGTACATCCATACAAGGAAATACTATTTGCCAACTAAAAAGAATGAAGTACTAAATCATGCTACAACATGGATGGACCTTGAAGACATGATGCTCAGTGAAAGAAGTCTGTCGCAAAAGGCCACATATTGTAGGATTCCATTTATATGAACTGTCCAAAAGAGACAAATCCATAGAGACAGTAAGTAGACTAGTGGTTGCTGGGGGCTGGGAGGGGGCCATGGAGAGTGAATGCTAATAGGTACAGGGCTTCCTCTCTGGGGAGGAAGAGGCGTCGTACAACCCTGTGAATACACTAAAACCACTGAGCTGTACACATTATAGGGGTGCATCTTATGGTACGTAAATTACATCTCAATAGAGCTCTTTTTAAAAAAAATAGTAAGATGCTAGAAGGACTCCCCACTGAATCTTCCCTTTTGGTAAAGGGCAGGAGGAAGGTCAGTATCTCAGAAAGAGCGTTAAGCCTTCTCCTTGTTATTTACCTAGCCCAAGGGCCACACAGGGAAGGCGAGGAGGTCAGTGTTTCTCGGCCGGCCGGCCCGAATCGGCCCTATCCACACCATACGTCTCACCTGCTGCACCCGAGCTGTGTCCCAAGCTCTTTGCCGGCAGTCTCTCACTAATTCTTCACATAGTCCTAGGACATAAGTGCTTCTACTACTATTCCCACTTACAAAGGAGGAGACAGACTCTCTGAGCAGCTAAATGTAACGCCTCGCCCAAGGACAGGTGGCCCTGGAGCGCTGGTCCTAGATTCTGAACCCACGCAGCATCCAGAGCCTTCCCTCTTTCCTCTGACCCTGGGGAGAGTGCACTGGAAGCCGTCCAGGGTCGTGCCTACCTGCAGGAGCAGGGCCTGGGCTCCCCGGAGGCTGACCCCCGGCTGTAATAACTGAACTCGCAGTAGGAAGATGTCTTTTTCTTCCCAAGAGGCCTCGGGCAACATCGAGATGGATTTCCTTTTAAATGACTGTCCACCGTTGTGTGTGATAGCTCTTTGGTTTTATCTAATCCTCCCCAGTTCATATCACTGCTGTCATTTGTCTCCCCCACCCCAATGGGGTGATGAACTGCCTTGCTCAGTGAGAAGCAGGCGCTGTGACAGGGAGGAGAGAAATCCATCAATGCTGGCCCAAACCCGGGTGAAGAAAAGAAGCTGGCTTAATCAGTCAATCAACAGCAAAGCCACAATCTTCCCTCCATCCACCCATACCTCCCCTCCAAGCTCCGAAAAGCATTCTCCAAGAACCTCTGGGAGGAAAGACACAAACTGTAAGCCACAGCCTGAGTGAAGTCCAGGCAGGCCCTGACCCCATCCGGCAGGACACACACTCTGACCCACGTTCAAGGCCTTCTTTCCCAGGTTAACTGGGGACTGCTCCGCACACGCGCTCCTTCACCAAGCACCTGTCACAAATCCGGTATGGGCTCAGCACTTGTCCCTGGTCTTGAAAGGAGCTCATAAACAAACCTAGGAGGTCAGTTTGGGTGTTAGGTCCCGTGTTCCTCTGATGACAGAAGGAACGTAGAAACAGCAACACCCTGCTGGCCTAGCCCAGGCTGGCCTGTCTTCAGGAACAGAGATGCTTATAGCTCTCCCCCCTGCCCCGGGGGGCCCCTATTCAAAGGTCATCTTCTTCCACCTGCCCATTTTACAATGACCTTGAACAAGCTTGCAGTTAGGCTCCCCAAGCCCTGTGATTCATCCATTTTCTACCAACCCGAGGAAACGCTCAGCAGCGATTTATCAAGTGTGCTCTAGGGGAGGTGGCTGACAGCCATGAGCCAGCACAGCCAAAACAGCAGTGCTGTGAACCACACTTCTAATTTTAATTTGAAATCCTATATCCTGAATTCTGAATGTTTTTTCTCAGGTGCATCCGAATTCCAGCGTGGAGGCGAATGCCCAAAGCACTGAGTTGATCGGGCAATCCAAAATCCTTCAACCAATTGCAACAATGCAGATTTGCAAGTTGGGGTAATTTGCTGTTCGAGGGATGGAGAAAGGCAGGTTCCCCTCGGGCCTGGACCCTGGGCTTGCAGGAGAGGTGAGGGCTGTCTTTATTAGCAAAAAGATCTCATGATCCCCTTGGACTTGGAAAAAAACAGACACAGACTCAACCAAGGATGACCATCCTGAGTCTGAGTTCTCCCTGCACTTGACCTTCTGCAGCTATTTCTTGAACAAAGTCCAGAGGACAGCAGAGCCCAATGGAGAGCCCACAGCTCTGAGGGCAGCCACCTTGGAGGTGACACAAAGGGTGGACAGAGCAGCTTGGTTCAGAAACTGGTGTCAAGTGACATCGCTTCCCTCATCACAGCCTTTCCAGCTCCCTTCCTTGCCCACCCAGCCAAACCCAAAGTGGTGCTGCTGCCTCAGGGGTCGAGGCCCCGTAGGCTCTGACTCTGGGGCCCCTAGCCGGCCTCTCCTACCTTACAGGACTTCCTGGCTCCCCAGGGCCCAGGAATCTGCCCCCAGCTTCCCAGCGGCTCCTTGGCTGCTTTCTCCTCACTTGACCGGGTATGTCCGGGCCTCCCTTCCTCTTACCTCTGGATTCTGGGTACTTCTCTGTCTCTTCAGGCCCCGCAGGGGGGTTCTGGGCTCTGACGCAGGGCTGGCTACAAAACTGGTAGGGCCTACTGCAAAATGAAAATGTGAGCTCCTGGTTCAAATCTCATGACGAATGTCGAGATGGCAATAGCAGAGCATGAAAGCAAGCACGGCACCCTGTGCACCCTCCTGTCATGCCCCAGGAGGCCAGCTGTGTTCCGGGGGCTGCCCCGACACAGGGGTCCAGCCTGGAGGGGCTGACCAGCAACTCCAGCAGAGAGATCACCGGGGGACAGCCAGGGCTGCGGGGGGGGGGGGGGGCGCACCACCCTTGTGTGGGAGAAAGGAGAGGGAATCGGGAGGGGCCAGAAAGGGAGGTAGGAGAGAGACACATGGAAGAACAGGTGAAGCCGGGCAGACAGGGCATTTTGGGATGGAAGGACTGAGGCCTGGTCTTGAACCTGTGTTGAGCAGAGAGCATGGGCATGCCGGGAGGAGAGGCGGGTGGCGGGCTCAGGCTGGAAGGAGCTTGCTCCCCTCCCTTTTCCCAGGCTCCTTCCTCCACCGCGTCTCTTTGTCTGTCTCTCACACATATACGCACATGCACGCACACACACATGCGGCAAATACACATCTCCTGCCCCTTCCTTATTTGTGGGTGGCTCAGTCAGTTAAGCATCTGACTCTTGATTTCGGCTCAGGTCATGATCTCAGGGTCCTGGGATGGAGCTCGGCATCGAGCTCTGCGCTCAGTGGGGAGTCTGCTAGAGAGTCTCTCTCCCTCTCCCTCTGCCCCTCCTTCCTGTGCACAGGCTCTCTCTCTCTCTCTCTCTCTCAAATAAATAATCTTTAAACACATATATTTGTTGCACACTGGCTGTGTGCAGGTGTTGGTTTAGGCACAGGGGATACAGTGGTGAAGAAAAACCAACAAAGACTTCGCCCTCTTGGAGCCTGCGTTCTAGCCAGGAGACTGACAAATCGATAAACTGTCTTTGCTATGAAAAAAATAAAGCAAATTCGGAGACTGAAAAGGAAGTTCCAGAAGAGCAACATCTGGGGTGGAACCTTCTCTTTTTATTGCCACATGGGGCCCTCTGCCTTACCCCAGACTACCTGTCTTCCTGCGTATTATATGAGCCCTGCGTTCTCTGCACATAATAATAATCAGTTGGGGTTTACACTGCAAGCAGAGCTAATGAAGACAGGTCTAATGGGGATGTTCAGTTCACAGTATGCTGAGCAGAGAACACAGCAGAGCTGGATCTGCATCCAAATCTCAGCTCTGTAACCTTGGAGAAGTCACTTGACCTCCCAAGTCTTAGCTTCCTCACCTGAGAAATGAAGCTAACGAGGGACAGCTGCTGTGAGCACTAGGGAGAGTATCACTGGGGCTTGGCACATAATAGGGGTTCCACCGTCCCCACACATCTGTCACATGCAAATGTGCCTCACGCATCTTTGAGCCTCCACCTTCCACCAGCCCAGAAGCTGCACCATCCGAAAAGGCTTGTTGACTGATCTGGAAAAATCAGATACAATCTCTGGGGCCTGGAGACATAGGTCTGAAAAGTGCTTCTTGACGGATGCAGAATATGTGTCACTGTGAGCTCTCACAGCGCTTCTGAGAAACAGAGATGCACGGCAGAGAGAGGTTCGGCTGGACCGGGCCCAACCCCAAGAGTGACAGCATGTTTACAAGAGCTATTAGGGGTTGCTGCTCCTCATATGCTTACGGGATGATTTACTCAGCCAGGACTGGCAAGCTGCTCCTTTCCTTTCCACTGTTGAATTGATTATTGAATCACAAATATCCCATTTGAATAACATGATTTAACTTCCAGGCAGGCAAGAAGTTCAAAGCCTATGGTAGGAAAACTTCTCCCAGAGGGCTGGGCTCTGTGACTCTGGAAAGTTCTACACATTCACGAGTTAGGGAAAGCAACCTTTCTGAAGCACCCTACAAAGAACTCCGACAGTCATGAGCTCTGTACCACAAGAGTCTGCATCTGGCAGTTCACCAGAGAATTCCCCATGCCCAGGACGGCGCCCACATGCACCTTCCATAAACACTGCATGAATGAACTGACCCATCCATCTACCTGTTCAGAAGCTGCCCAAACTCGAGCATACTCAGGTCACCCACGGACCTGGAAACTGCGGTGTGTAACGATCAGCTGGAAGAACAGGAGAAAGGAGCTGAACGGGAGCAGGCAGGGATGCGAGGCTACCCATATACACTCAGAGGGCTGTCCTGCTCAAGGTTCCCATCTGTGGGGCACCCAGTCGGGTGTCATGCAATGTTGACTTGCTAACAAGCCTGCAAGGTCTCATTTGTGCCCCTCATTTTCTTTATGAATAAACAGAACCTCCAAGAAGTTCACTGACTGCCCAGGAGCCTGTAGCTCTGAGGTGGTAGGGAAGGAAGCAAACCGTGGTCTGCCCATGGCTCCACACTTTAGATCCAACTCTGTGCCTACGAACACCCTCTCTCCACCTCTTCTCTTAGCCCACCATCCTCTGATGACCGCTTTCTGTGAGAGGCCCATGGAGCAGTGAAAAGGGGTCCTGCAGAGATGACTTCTGAAGGATGAGGTCACCAACATCACCATGGGATTCGCACTATAGAAGCACCAATGCAGATGCAAAAGAAGTACTAGGTGTGTCTGTGTGTGTGTGTGTGTGTGTGTGTGTGCGCGCGCACATTCCCAGATTCATATATGTATGTATACACACACACACACACGTATATAGTGGCCTCAAGAAACTCAAAATCTCTTTGAGAAAATAGGAAACAATGAATAATGCAATACTGTCTTACCAATTTAGACAGTAAGAGCCATACATAGAGTAACTATATGACTTATCCAATTGGAACACTTAAGAATGAAAGGGGGGGGTGCCTGGGTGGCTCAGTCAGTTCAGCATCTACCTTCGGATCAGGTCATGATCTCAGGGTCCTGGGACTGAGCTCTGCATCGTGCCCCCTGCTCAGCGGGGAGTCTGCTTCTCCCTCTGACTCTGTGCTCTCTCTCTCTCTCTCTCAAATAAAAAAAACCTTAAAAAAAAAAAAAAAGAATGAAAGGAGGCATTGCTAACAAGTATGCTGGAACAATACAAATCAATGGGACTGGCCAAGTGAGCCAGGACATAAGGTCACCTAGGGTAGCTGGATGGTTGCGAACTCCAGCAAACTTACAAAGACCCAGCTTTCAAGGGTCCAATGCAAAAGTGAATTCTGCACAATGACACCCTATCCCTTATGACAAAAGCATTAATGATTAGTTATTTGTATTATTATAGCAATGGCCCTTATAATAACTGTAGCTTCGATTGCTTAGATATACCAGATACTGTGCTGGGCCATCACAAACATCAGCTCATTTGATTCTTACAATGATGGGGGCGGGGTGGGCACTATGAGACCCATTTTACACACTGTAAAAGCAGGTGCAGAGTTTAGGTTACATGACATGCCAACGGCCACAAACGTGAGTCCTCAAGAACTGTCTGCATTTAAAGGGCCTCATCTTAAGCACAAGCCAATACAAGTTACTCCTGTATTCCTCAAGGAGGCTCTGAAATCCAAAATCCACGCCCATCTCTTACCATCCACAGCTCAGCTCCTGCCATCTCGAGTGGCTTCCTTCTCTCCATTTTAATATCTGCTTCCCTCTGCAACATCTGTCTCTCTTCTCCCCTATTATCTCAGGATAGACTTTTCCCTTCTCCTTAAATATTTTTCCCCATTTCCATTCCTGTTACAAACCTCCAAAGACACCAGCTAATCTCATTTGCTGTCTAAGAGTTCCTCTATGAAGGCAAATGAAAGCCTAAGTTGTAAAATAAACTTAAAAATAATAAAGTTCTGTCATCCAATAATGACATCAAAAGTGCCCAGACGTCTCCATCCACGATCCCCAGAAATCCTTATTTACCTCCTGATCTGCCTTTAATTAAACCGGCTTTTCCCTAAGTACCAGCAAAACCCACACACACACGTCTCACTCCATTTCCTCACCTCTGGGTTTCTGCCCATAATTGGCAGGGCCGCCGCACCCACAGCCTCCCATCCACTGCACACATGGTCCAAGGACAGCCCGGGGGCAGAGGCTGCAGTGCCCTGGCCGAGGAACCCGACTAGGAGTGATCACAACAGGCCCATGGGGGCCCTGGGTCTGGGACAGACCAGCACACACCCAGAGGCTGGGGCAGCCCGCAAGATGCTAGGGATGTTGCTCCGTCCCAGCCGAAGTGACAAGAAGGGAAACGGGAAGGGCCAGGGGTAATGTGGAGGAGCCTGGCTCCAGGGGAGACGGGGTTGGGTTGGGGATGCAGAGGTTGGACAAAGGCCAGGACCAATTACGTGCTGCAGTCAACAGGGGCAACAGGCGGAACGCGCCAGGCGCAGGGCTCTGGCAGGGAAAGCGCGGGCTCGGGCAGAGAAAACTCACATAGTAATGATCCTACTCGACAACGTTCCGAGGTTCAGCAAGGCTTTGAAAATAGTAATTAGGTTTGATAACATTAGTCAGTCAGGAGCTCACTGGGTCTGCCCCCTAACTCCGGTCTCAATCAGCCCTTCTCTCATTAAAGGAATGCAGATTGGTAAAAACAAAACAAAACAAAACAAAACAAAAACCTATCATTTTAAAGGTTCCCCCAAAATTGTGTCCAGAATCAAAGCCAACTCGATGACTTTAGAATTAAAAGCCTACACCTGAAGTTCTCATCGAAGCCATCTGGAAGGATCTGACCTCCCCGGGCCCCCATCAAATCAGTCCCACATACCCAGCACCGCCCTGGTTGCCGTGAGCTTCCCTGGGCCCAGCCCTGCAGTGTGCCCCAGCCAGGGAGGTCACAGGCCCCAGCTCCTGGGGGCTACACTGCCCACTCAGGGCAGGCTTTTCACACATGGCAAAGGTCCAGAAGCTGGACAGCACAGTGAGACCACCAAGATAAGCAGCAGGGAGTGACACTGGCACATAAAATAAGACCAGGGACCACGTTCAGGCCTGCAAGAACTGGGCCGTGGAGAGAGAACAGGGCACTCGCAGACGAGAGGAGAACAGGGCTGCAAACTCAGGCCCCCTTGGGTGCCCTGCTGCACCAGCCCATCTCGGGGCCTCAGAAGGAGAGCAGGGGAGCTACACCAGGGGGGCTGGGGTGACTTCCGGGTGAGATGGTCGGGCCCAGCTCTCAGGTGCAGAGCATTTTCAATTCGAGGAAACAGAGAAGAAATGGAAATGCATACCAGGATCTATGGCTGAGGTGACCACACCTTTGGGAAAACAACTTCTCTGAACCCGGAGCCCCAGCCCAGGCCCCCACCTCAGGAGGGAAGACAGACAGACAAGAGGTGCTCCTCCAATGAGAAAACTACACATCTCACGATAATCAGCTTCCTGGTGAGGTTCCCATCCACTGGCCAAGGGAGTGTGTCACCATGAGCTTTGCGCACAGGCTTCCTGAGTCACAGGGGTCTCGATCTCCCATTCTGGGCACAGTGAGGTTCAGGTCACTCAGCCCCCATCTCACCTCCCTCCGGTGGTCACCCTGATGCCGAACCTCCTGCTGCACCCAGGAAGACCAGGCTGTATGCTCAGGGTACCACTCCAGCCCCCAGCAGTCCTGCACCCTCCAGTCCGCTCCAACCTGGGGCCACTCAGGCTGCTTTAGGCAGGAGATGGGCTCTGAAAGCATCAGGATCCCTTCTCAAAGGGATGCAGGGGTGCACATGCATGAAAATGTCACAGGGGGCAAAACCAGAGCAGACCAAAGTGTTTTGTTTTTGTTTTTAATGAAACAACAGAAGAGTAGAGTATATGGTGAAAATATAACTCAAACATGTCTAGCCACCTGTGAGGTGGATTATGTATGTTACCTGACACCTTACACACATCACGGGAAACCAAACAAAACACATTACCCTAAATAACAGGGAGAATAGGATCACAAGATAAAATACAGGATGCCCAGTTCAGTTTTTAGTGTAAGTATGTCCCATGTGATATTTGGGACATACTTATCCTAAAAAAGTACTCATTGTTTAGCTGTAATTCAAATATAACTGGTGTCCTCTATTCCTATTTGCTAAGTCTGGCGTCCCTACTAAGAAACCATTCCACACTTAGCCTCGGCGCGTGGCTCTATCAAAGTCCAGCGAAGGACAGCTGTAAAGGAATAAAAGTTTGATGTTGGTCTACGGAGAATAGTTTTAAAAAATCATTTCTTTCCAGAAGAGGAAGACTATGAGGAGAAATCATCCAAGTCAGGCATGATTTGTTACAGGAATCACCCTCTCCTGGGAGACTCAGAGGACACGGTTTTCCATCCCAGGCCTGTCACCTGTGTAAGACACTGAATTTTTACATTAAAGAGTTAGTTTGAAGAAGGGACTAGGAAATCACTGCGTCTTTCCAACTCTAAAATATGATGATTCTATTCAATTAGGACTATATGAAAAGGGTAAACACAACGCATTTATATTCCAAGTCCTAAAAAAAAAAAAAACCCAAACAAAAAAAAACTACAGAGCTTGGAAAATACAGGTCCTTTTTTTCTTTTTTTAACATAATATACCATCACGCCACATAGTTACCTTTGTCCCCCCCCCCCCCCCCCGGTGAGAACAATTAAGATCTACTCTTAACAAATTCCAAGCATATAATAAAGCATTATTAAGTACAGTCATCATGCCCTACATTACATGCCCAGAATTCATCCACCCTTCATATCTGGAACTTTGTATCCTTTGGCAAGCATGTCCCCATTTCCCTCTCCCCGGCCCCTGGCAGCCACCATTCTACTCTCTGCTTCTGTGAGTTTGACTATTTCAGATTCCAAGTATAAGTAAGATCGCATAGATTTCTTTTCCTGTGTCTGGCTTATTTCACTGAGCATAACGTCCTCCACGTTCATTCATACTATCACGAATGACAGGATTTCCTTTTTTATGGCCAAATAATGTTCCACTGTATATTTAATACCACATTTTCTTTATCCATTCATGTAACAACAAACACTTGACTTTCCAGCCAGCAGAGAATACATATGGCCGAGTTCTAAGAGATAATGCCAGAAACAGGATCAGAAAAGACAGAGGTAAACTCATAAACCCAAGTACATTATCTGGGCCTCTAAAGCTGTATGCATCCCAAACATTCTGATGATGATAGAAGAGAAATAGCCCTTCCGAAGACAGCTCTTTCTAAGACTGTGTCTGACTCCAAATGTGTACCTTAAAAATGATTTGTTACTGCGAAAATACTTTCTTAAAATAAAATCCACTGATGCTCGTAAAGAGAACTTGTTTCAGATAGGGTAAATCTCAATTAATCACAAAAGATCTGGTCAGGCTTCCGGAAGGCCATGCCAATGGCTGGCAGAAGTCAAGCACATGGATTCTCAACAATGATGAAGAGGAATATCAATCAAGTTCATGTGATCACAACTATTTCTTCTCTACACATCCAAGAATGTCTTCCAAAGAAGACAAATTCATTCTAAATTTAAAAATCATTTGGGGGCTCCTAGGTGGCTTAGTTGGTTAAGCATCTGCCTCCGGCTCAGGTCATGATCTCAGGGTCCTGGAATTGAGCCCCATGTCAGGCTTCCTGCTCAGTGGGGAGTCTGCTTCTCCCTCTCCCTCTGCCCTTTCCTCCTGCTTGTGTGCACTCTCTCTCACAAATAAGTAAATAAAATCTTTTAAAAAATAAATAAAAATAAAAATAATCTGGGAACTATGAAAGCTCACCTTTCTCTTCTAATATGTAAATAAGCAAAAAGGAAAGGTAAAGACTGAGTTAACTCCAAAATAGATAAGTATTTTGGGTTGGATCTGCCTCAAACAGTCTAATTTATCTCAGCAAAGACACATTTTTACATTTACAACAAAAAACAGTTAAAACATTCAAAAGTGCACATGCTTATTTTGTTGGGAAAATTATACACATTTGTTTGATTAGCTTTGGTAAATAAAATAACCAAGTCATCACTCAAGACTCAGAAGTGGCTGCAAAATTGATTCAACGAAATGTCAAAATAAATCACAGCTTAAAAATGCATGGTATGTAACTTCTAAAAATGAAAACCACATCTATCTCTGTCAGAGTTGTGAAGACTACGCATTAAAATTATATCAAAAGTGAATGCATTTTTGAAGGGAAAATATTGATTTAATCGACTCTTCCTGACTAGTGATTCAAATCATGATTTGAATCAATTCGATTTTAATCGAGCCCACCCTACCCAAAAGTCATTTATACGCGCCTCCGGAATGCATGATGTTATTTTCAGTGGTCTACTGGCCTAGTTACATGATGCTGAAGCTGATATGAAAAGGACGTGTTCCCCGTGCCATGCAAACAGGACAAGGAGCAGATAATCCTGGGAAGGCCAACCAAGCAGCAACTACAGACAGTCCCTGATTTACGATGGTTTAACTTGCACCTCTTTGACTTTGCCATGGCGCAAAGCAATATGCATTCAGCAGAAAACATACTTTACGATTTGAAATCTGATCTTTTCTCGGGCTAGTAATATGCAGTACAATACTCTCGTGATGCTGGGCAGTGGCAGCGAGCACAGCTCCCGGTCAGCCTCGTGACCACGAGGGTGAACCACCTATAGACTTACAACCCCCCCGCCCCCCGCCCCCAGACAACCGTTCTGTTTTTCACTTTCAGGTCAATATTCCATAAATTACACGAGATGTCAATGAGCAGGCACAGGTGAAGACAGCCATGTGGGATCCAGAGTGCAGGTGTCAAGGCCAAGGATAGGGACTGAAGTTCATGTGTGACACTCAAGGCTCTTGTAGAATTCTGGGATGGAAGTCAGGAACAAGGCTGACCTCGGTCACAGGGGACTGTAGTACTCACTGGACCTCAGCCATAGGAGAGGCTGATGGCCACAGACCAGGACAAGGCAGAAGCTAGGAGGAAACCAGTTTTTAGAACAAGAAGATTAGAGGCGCCCCACACGAGTTGACCAGATGCTCAACACACGAGCTAGGGGTTCAGGGAAATGGTAGTTAGTCAGATAAATGAGCTGCAACTTCTGTCTCAGCTTCCTAAAAAGGAGTATCGATCGGCCTCCCAAAGATTTAGAACGTGTGGCACAGGTCAGCTGGGTTCATGGAAAGTGCTCGGTATTAATTATTGCTGCTGAGGGTGGTGGTGAATTATTTCCCTGCTAGTGTAACCAACTGTCCAGCTTGCCCAGGACTGATGGGTTTCCTAAGATGCAGGGCATCTGGTGCCAAAGCCAGAAAGAGCCAGACAAACCGGGATGGTGGGTCCTTCTCTCCCTGAGACTGATCACAGAGCCTGGGGGTGGGCCAGAAGCTGCAGGTGGTCCCAAAAGCCTTTAGCTGTGGGGATCAATGGCCAGTTGAGTCAGGGAGCCAGGTACACACATCTTCTCAAAGGCAAAGCAGGATTTTCTTGTTTGAGGACCACGTCTAGCTTATCCCTTCACGGCACCTGGTGAAGGGAACGTACTGAATCGATAACTGTTAACGAGCTGCCCGGTCTAATCATTTCCTCCTGACGGTTCCAGTTAAAGAGAACAGAACAGGAGGCAGGAGGGGATGGTGAGGACGTGGGGTCTGGCTGTGCCTGGGGTCACGGACTTTCAGCCGGTCTCCCTACCCTTCCCCGAGTGTTCACCTCTGCCCCGTGCCTCACCACGGGAGCTGGCAGGTGACGGGCCCCCTGCCCATGCCCGCCACATAAGCAAGCCCAGTGCTGGGGCTGGGATGCCCACCTGCTGCCTCCTTGGATGTGCCTCTGGGAAAAGGCCTGGGCGCCTGGCTGCGAACAAGCTCAGGATGCTGTGGTTCTGCGGGCAGCCCTGCACCCCCGTGTCAGGCAGCTGTGAGACAAGGCCCTCCCCACGACCCTGTCACCGAGCCCTCTGTGTGACCCAAGGGTAGGGCAGTCACCCAGCTGTGGGTCCCTACTTCCTCTCTTGTTACTGGTGAATCTTCAGACAGGGGGAACACGGAAGGCCTGGAAAACCCTGGGGATAGGCTGGTGCCGGGGAAGCGGCCAGGGACCCCCTTAGTGCCCCGAGGGGCTTGGGGGATGGACTGAGGCACACCGTTTCTGCAGGCTGCCGGCACACCGCACAGCAGAGGGGAAAGTGCACTGGGTTCACTGTCCAAACCTCCAATTCAGCCTCAGCTCACCCTCCATCCTCTATCCTCAACACAAAACTCCAAAATAAGCATAACTATACTCCCTCCTTTTCTTGGTGAGAGAGTCTCAGAGAAGTGGAAGATGAGGCTAAGAGAAGAGTTGTTCAAGACAAGGAAACTGCTAGGTGGTTTGGTGTGTTGGCTGAAGCTCAAACAGTTGATTCTGGAACCCTGAAGGTGTGGCTCTGGACGGGGACCAGGAACGTGCACCAAACTAATGATGGCTGATGCAAGAAAGCAGAAACCTCGGGGCCAGAAGGAGCGTCCCCTTTGGGCCATCCGTCCAGTGTGGCATTTGAAGCCCCTCAGGAGGTATGTACAGCTCCTCCACATTTATTAAGGGCTTCAATGTTCTGACCTGAAGCTCAGCTTGCCTGGGTCACAGAGGTGGGGGGGTGACCTCCTTGGGAACATTGCTCAGGCGGGCTGGTGAAAGAGCAGCATGGGTGTGGACGCCCTACCCATCAGGACAGGAATAACAGCTCTGCTCCTTGAAAACTTAGTGCCTGAAGCAAGTCACTCAACCTCGCGGAACCTCCACCACTTCGTCTATAAGCCGGCTCAGCCACTGCTGGTGTGAGCATTCAAGACAGCGTGTGTCACCCTTAGCACTGCATGGGGTGCAGTGCGGCCCTCCACATGTGGGGACCGTCACTTCAAGCAGACATCTGCTGACCTGCCAGGGTGCCAGGCCCACAAGACAAACAGAAGAGAGCCCACTCCCCCACTGATGGCATTTGACCAGACTGACTTGTCGGACCAGGAGCCTGACTCGGAGTCTCCATTCCTTGCTCCTCATCTTCTGGGCACCCAGAAAGGCGGTCCAGGATCAAGACAAGGACTTCTAGAGAAAGGACGGAGCCAGTGCTCAAGCATGACCTTCAGAGCTTCGGAAAGATGCTCCCGAGAACAGCTACAGATGAGTTCAAATCCAAGCCAAAAGACGAGGGAGGCTTATCCACCGGACAGCAACACGATGGAGCAGGATGTACAGCAGGTGAGGCAGGGAAGTCGGTCCCCGCCGCACCCTGGCCTGGGCACCCATGGGCTCACCACGGAACCCCAAGGCCCACACGAGACTCTGCCACCTCTGCCCGACCCTCCCCCTTGGCCACGCCATCACTGCCCCTCGCCTTTCCCTGTGCTCACTAGCAGCCACTTCTTTTCCTCTCCGTGCATTACCGTGAGCCTTCAGCTCTCTCCTCCTTTCTGATGCTCCTCTAATTGAAGCGCTCAGTTCTGGCCCACATGTGACACCGGCTCTGCCACCACCACAGCCGACCCTGGCCATCCGGCCTTCACTGGACTGGGACCACACTCTACTCCAGGCTAGCCCTTGGTTTTCAGGACACAGAGTCGCTAGCTCTTCGCCCCAACACCTGCTACTACCCTCCCAGGCCCATCCTTTCAACCACACAGACCAGCTCAGGCCCCTGGGCATGGGACCGCCCTGCCAAAGCAGGGACCTTCAGAGTATCTGCCTCAAAGCCGTGCTCTTAATCACCAGGCTCTACAGCTCCCCAGCCCCTTGACCTTTCCTTTCCAACCCCCTCCAGGCCTTTCTACTACAGAAGAATGTGACCTTGAGTAAGTACCTTCATCCTTTGCAGCTGTGGTTACAGTTATAAAGATAGAAGTTATACAAGTTATGTTCACAGGTGAGATAAAATAGCCCTATGAATTTAGGAATACCTTCAAACGAATCTGTACTTTATTCATGATAATGCCATCATTTGAGAAACCGTAATCCACCTATGAGTGAGATTTATTACTTAGTTATCCAACAGCAAAGGAGTGACTGGTGTACTATGGATCCTCAGACCCAGGGTCATATTTCCACAGCCCTATGGGGGTCCACAGCCTGCAGGCTGGCAGACAATAAACTCGACAGTCTCCAAGGGCCTTTCGAATTCATTAATTCAACAAATATTTACTGAGTGCCTGCTAAGTTAGAAGTGTACGTCCTACTTAGGGAGACAGAAAACATCCAAGAGAACAAGTAAAAGAATGACCAATTATGCTAACTGGTAGGACACATACAAAAATGAGGCAGCATGTGGGGGACTGAATGGAGAAGGAGGGCTTCTCCAGGGTAGTGACATGTGTCTTCAGGACCTGGACGGTGACCAGACACCAGTCACGGGCAGGGGAGCAAGGATCGGGAGAAGAGCCAAAGGCATCGCAGGCATAAAGGCTCTGAGGCAGGTGCCAACATGGTCTGTTTAGCTGAGGGTGAGGACATCGAGGGGCAAATTAGAGGGGAAAACAATTCCACGTGGAGGTGTTAAGTTTGGGGGTGACCATGACATCCAAATGTCAATGTCAAGGTGGCTGAATAGGAGAGGAGGCTAAAAATCAGATCCCTGTGTTACAAACACACATTCAGGAGTCACCGACAGAGAGAAGGTATTCAAACTCAGTGAACAGCGATGGGGTTTAGAGAAAACAGGGAAGAGAAGAGGAGCTTTGGACCAAGTTATTAGAAATGCCGCCACGGAGCTGGGGGCAGACGAGGAGTCAGGGAGGGAGGAGGAAAACCAGGAGCTGCTCCAGTCACGAAACCCAAAAGAGAAAGGAAGAGGGAGTGACCCACTAGGTGGAGGCAGTTAAGACAAAGATGGAACCACATCCACTGGCCTTTTCAGTATGGACGATGCTGCTGACCTTGAGAAGATGGGCCCAGATGAGGTGGTTGTGGCGGATCCACTGGAGTGAGACGAAGAGAAAAAGGGACGGGAGGAACTGGGGCATTGTGCGTGAGCAACCCCTTTTAAATGTTCGGCTATCCAGAGAGCCAGAACAAAGGCACTGAAGAGGAAAGACCACGGTCTGTTATTGTTCAGCAAGTACTCGCTCCCCTTCTCAGTCTCCATGAGAGGAGGGTGTTCCCCAGCCCACTGATGTTGGGCATGGCCATCTGACGTGACTTGGCCAACGAGACGTGCAGATATACCCTCAACAAGGGCTTGAGATGTGCTTGCCTGACTGGGCCTGCTCTTTTTGGCTCCTGTCTTCTTCCACGAGAAGAACATACTTTGGGGAGCTTCTGGATGATGGAGGATGAATGACAAGTGGCACAGACTAGAATGCAACCCACAACTCGGGAGCCCAGCCTAGATCTGCAGAGCCCTAGCCAGCCCACAGGCCTAGAAGCGAAAACCCAAATACTTCTTGTATGCCTGCGATACCATGGTTCTTTATTACGCAGCACTATGGAGGACAGAGCTGACTGACAGCAGGGGGAAATGTGTAGTCAGATAGGGTTATTTTTAAAATATGTGTTGCCAGATATATTTATAGGCCAATGGGAAAACGATCTATTGAAATGAAAGAGAATTTGGGTGCCTGGGAGAGGTGAGCTAGCTTTGGAAGGGCAACATCAATGAGAAGAGCAGGAGGGAATGAGATCCTCAGGACAGGTGGAGGAGCCGGCCTTAGATCAGCAGGAGCATGTACCTCCACTGGTGTCAGAGGGGGAAAGGCAGATGCAGATGCCAAAAGGTCTAAAAGCCTGGGAGGGGAAAGATGAACTCAGATTGAATGGACTCAATCTTCTCAAGGAATGATGAGGCAAGGTCAAGTGTGGGGAGTGTGGTTGGGAGGGGTGAAGGGGGCACCTTGTCATCCCATTTGCTCTTCTTTAAATGTCCTTTTAATTTTCTCCACTGATGTAAATTCTATGAAGTCCCACCTTCTCCTTGAAAGTATCTGCTAAGGACTCTAGCCTACCGTGACCCTTCCCTTTTCCTACCGCATCTGTAATCTCTACCCCGGCCCAACACTTGATTAGCCTTCTCATTGTCTGATGCAGGACTTATTCACCCCGTCCCTCTCCTGGACACGAGCTTGATGAGCCATGTGGGTCATGCCGTCTGCTTCTTCTGAACCCCCCACGATACAAATGGCACACTGATGTCATGCCAAGGAGGCTTAATTACTTGTTAACTGGCTCAAGAAGAAAAGGTATTTGTTACTGTCTGCTAGGACAGCCCGCTTGGACCAAAACAAATCAAGCAAGATCAGCTGGTTAAGAGTTAGCCACCAGAACTATTGTTTTTGAAGACAGACATGTTTTCTGGTTTGGTTTTTTTTTTTCCTCCCCTCACTTCTTATGCCAACTTCCCTGAAGCCTGATCCATTTTCTTTTCTTGACTGCTTCAAAAATTCTTTCATCAATCCTGCCCTGGATGTACTGACATCTTCCCTGGGAAAGCAGAGGGTTATTTTCCAGATGTTCTTTAATGCCATTGCTTAGAGGGCTTTCTGTTTTATTTTTAATGAAACAAAATCTGCCAGATCTGACAGGCGATGCTAGGGAGCTGTATTTCATGCAAGGGGTCCCAGAAATAACAAGCAGCCGGCATGCTCCCTCCATCCCAGCTACGCGGATTTTATTTCTATCTGAAGGAGAACAGAGGGAGCTCACTCTCAAGGGCCTTCCCAGGCTCAGCCCCATGGCTTAGTGAACCTTGAAGCCCTGGTTCAAGGAACCTGTCAGTTTCAGAAGGTCCCACACTGCCGTCTTTAACAACCACCAGTTATGTGTGGAGAAAACAGGTTTGGTCCAGAGAACACCTGCTTGGCAACAGAGCCACCACAGGTAAACTCGTGAGGCATGTAAGGGTGCTCACCTTCTGCCTTCTCAAGACCTCCAACCTATCCTCCCAAGTTTCCATCATTTCCAGAATCGCAAGCCTGCCCACCCCTCCTTCTCTGTTGGAGCAAAGTGTCCCTCAAGAAGTGCTCCAGTCCACAGCCAGGCTAGGGGAGGGTCCCCTTTTCTGAGCTTCCAGGAGCACCTGACTCTTAGCTTCTAACCAAGGGCTGAACTGTCATCAGATATTTCCCCCACGAGGCTCTGAGCTCTCTGGGTTTGGGGTTGTATCTTACCCATCTGTATTTCCTTCTCTAGCAGTGTGCCAGGCACAAGTGGGTGCGCAAGAAATGGTTTGTTATACACTAACACAGGTAGGAAGAGAACGTGACCCAACCCCCCACTCTGCCTGAACTATGGAGCCCAAGATAGTCACTTAATCTTTAAAGGACTTTCTCCTCATCTGTGAAGGTAGATATGAAAGTATCTACTTCACAGGTGCTGTGAGGACAGAATCAAATAATGCATGTTTTAGAAACTGGCAAGTGTTTTTACAAAGGGAAGTCATTAGGGCTAATTCATACTAAAGTTGTAAAGACTATATTACCTGTCCCTCTGACCTCCCTTCTCCTTTTCCGCAGAGGGCAATGTTTTCCTCCTTGAGCAGTGGTGATATTTTAAGCTTGGGTGAAAGCAACTGTCTTTGCTTTGACTGAGGGACCTTACTGACAGAACATAGACTAGAGGTCAGCAAAATGTGGCCCACCACCCAGATCTAACCTACCACCTGTTTTTGTATGACAGATGAGCTAAGAGCGATTTTTACATTTTTAAGTGGATGGGGGAAAAAAAAGGGCAAAAGAAGAGTATTTCGTGACACATGAAAGTTACATGAAATTCAAATTAGAACATCCATAAATAAAGACTGAAACACAGCCACGTTCACTTGTTTACACACTGTCTAAGGCTGCTTTCATGCTACACCAGAAAGCTATTGGAGAGTAGCTGCAACGAAGACCGTATGGCCTGTAAAGCCAAATTCTTTACTAACTGGCCCTTTAGTTAAAAAGTCCGCCAACTCCTGATATAGACCATCTCTCTACCTGCCCCAAGGCTACTCCTAGAAAAAGATCTAGAATGAGCTGGGGTTGATGCTGGACTGGGAATTCCACTTTAAGAGAGATTACAGACAAAACGGATCATATTCAGGAAGGCAAACAGGAATATGCCGGGGTTCGGACGTGTATGTATCAGAGGAAGAACAGTTAGAGAGCTAATTAAGGGGGTGCCTCCAACTGTCCAAGACCTGTCAACGAGGAAAGAAGATAAGGATCCTGCTCTGGCTGCAAGGAGTAAACGCAGGGTCGGAGACCCATTTCAGCCCCGTACAAAGAAGTATCCGGGCTGTCTGAGCTGTCTTAAGCTATCAGTTCCCTATCACTACATATATTCGAGGTAGTGAATGTACAATGTCAAGAGAATGAAATGTAGTGATCAGTGACCAGTATCTGGTCATCTTTTAGAAGATTACTCATCTCACCAAGACCTCCTTAACTACCCCATGAGCATCCACAGGGCAGGACATCCTGGGATGCCGTGTTTGCGCAACATGCCTTGGCCAGGGCTTAGGGGACTAGGAATGACTCCTGTCTGGGGCTGGGCCCACTGAGGTCTTTTTCCTTAGAACTTGAGAGCAGCTCAGGGAGGAGAGAGAGGACTAGGGGGCTCTGTGTGGCTGGCAGGGTAACCCTTCTGCACCCCATGTGAGCTGAGGAGCCGAGAAGGTTGGTCTGCCGGGAAAGAGGAATACAGCAGATACACAGAGGACAGGGAGGAGACAGAGGAGGAACGA
This sequence comes from Zalophus californianus, assembly GCF_009762305.2. Classification (NCBI taxonomy): domain Eukaryota; kingdom Metazoa; phylum Chordata; class Mammalia; order Carnivora; family Otariidae; genus Zalophus; species Zalophus californianus. Next base: position 25,756,543 of record NC_045602.1, read on the forward strand.
TTTCGGGGGCTCCTCAAAGACTTTGGGTCCTGGGCTCCCAACTCCTCAGGAGGCCCGGGTTCAGAGTCTCATTTTGCAGGAGCTAGCTTGGGGTGGATTCTCTGACTTACAGCTCGAACAACCGTAAGGGGAGACTCAGGGAGGGCCTGGCCAGGCTCTGTCAGAACGGGGGACTTCAGATTCTATTAGCCAGTCTAGAGGAGCGGCCAATGCCACCTCTCTAGGCAGTGTCTGAGGGGGTCTGGAACCGCACATTCCACGCAGGGAGCAAAGACATGATATGTGATTCCCACACACCCAGCTTGTGTCTCTCCTCTTCAAGAAGAGATAACATGAGTCTATCACACCCTGCTGCTGCAAAGAATAATGAATAGCACTGTTAACAAATGACAAGTGGTACATCTCTTATTATTATCTATCATGTATACATCATCTTATTTCCGTAACATCCAGCAGGTGTTGAATGCAAATGGCTCGAGAAACTTCTGCAGGCTTGCAGCCTCTCAGAAAGAAAAACATCCGTGAGCACAGAACAGTAAAGCTGCCAGGTTAGTCCATGGCCTGGGCTCAACTACCCTGAGCAGGACTTGAGAAACCCCTTTTAAGCACGTTGATTGACTAGAAACCCACAGAACGCAGGTAATTCACATTTGTTTTGGTACAGTAAGATCCACTCAGCTGCGGGCTTTGACCTGGCTCCATTTGTAGGCCAAAGCTCTTTGTGTGATCAGAAAGCCATAGAAACTGGACATTTGGCACCATGTGGCCAGGTGCCCTCAATCCCTCTCTGCCCTTGGGGGTCTCCCTTGATCCATTTTATTCCACATGCCAGACAGACTTCACCATCTCCCAGATGTCTCAGCTTCTTCTCTGCTCTCAGCATTTAGCATAGAGAGAACAGAAATTCATGATCAGTTTCCCCAAAGGACATGAGGCTGGCTTGAAGACTGGAAGGCCATGTCCGGTCCAGCAGTGATGTTCCTACACAGACTGGCCGTAGGGGATGTGCTGGGTGGGGGCAAGGAAGGGCGTCGGAGAAACTGGGCTCTGGCCACATTGCTGCCCTGGAGATACTGGGCCCCATGCAGGCCGTTTCTCCTTTCTGGCCTTAGTGGTTTGTCTTTCAGTGAGCAGACTGGACTGGGAGCAAGGTCAGAGCCACGGGGTAGGACTATCAAGATCAAAATGAGGAAGAGGCCAAGAGCTGATACAAAAGAACCACCAGGCAAATGTCAAGTCTGGAGTGGGATCAATGAGCATACTCTAGCTGAGTCACTAAGGGTACAAATAACGTGCTGAGTTAAAGAGGTATAAATGGAAGAGTCGAGACAACACAGAGGTGACTAAATTTTGGTAGAGATGTGGGGGCGCCTGGGTGGCTCAGTCGTTAAGCATCTGCCTTCGGCTCGGGTCATGATCCCAGGGTCCTGGGATTGAGCCCCGCATCGGGCTCCCTGCTCAGCGGGAGGCCTGCTTCTCCCTCTCCCACTCCCCCTCTCGCTGGCTCTCTCTCTGTCAGATAAACAAATGAAATCTTTAAAAAAAATTTCAGTAGAGATGTGTCACCTTAATAGCTTAATGCCACCAACACAAATACCACTAGGTACGGTGACCACCAGGATCCCACCCAGCATTCAGTGTCTATGAATTGCAACCTTGCTCCAGATGTGCTCACAAATATGCGTCAGCCCCAACAACAGAACAACAGCAAGCAAAGTATCTGCACAGCATGGGCTCTGCATTAAGCTACTCCTTCCTACCCAGTGCTAACTGGGCACAGGGGAAATCATCCTTAAAAAGGATGTACACCAAAGTCTCCATTTCCAATTATACAAAAAATGGTTTCTGCTCCAACTTCCTACTCTCTACCCTCCCATTAAAATGTTCTCCGGTCCGAAAAAAAAAAAAAAAAAAGTCAACCTGCCTACTCATAAGGACAAGTAATGATTACACCAGGTCACTGAAAAATAATAGATTTTAAAACTCTTGACCCTCCATGGGTAGAATGCCGGCTGGCTAGAAAGAGAGGAAGATTTCTTTCCAAGACCATCTATTTAATATCCTAGTCTCTTCCAGGCTATCTCTCAGAGCCGTTATTAAATATAAATATACTCAACACATCAACTCCTTTCTCTAGAAAAATTTCCCAAAGCAGCTGAGATTTATGACTTAGGAGAAGTCTCTACCTTTCTCTGCCTAGTTTTCTCATTTGTAAAATAGGAGAAATGGTACCTGTATTCATTTCCTAGGGCTGCTATAACAAATTACCACAAGCTTAGTAGCATAAGACAATGCCAATGTATATACCTACAGTTCTGTAGGTTAGAAGTCTCACGAGTCTCAGTGAAGCTGAAATCAAGGTGTCAGCAAGGGTGTGTTCCTTCCGGAGGCTCTACGGGAGAACTGGTTTCCTTCCCCCATCCAGCTTCTAGAAGCTGCCTGTATTCCTTGGCCTCTTTCCTTCCTCTCCACCTTCAAAGCCAGCAACAGAGGGTGCAGTCCTCACATTGAATCACTCTGACCCCCTCTTCTGCCTCCTTCTTCCACTTTTTTTTAAGATTTTATTTTTTGAGTAATCTCTACACCCAGTATGGGGCTCAAACTTACAACCCTGAGATCAAGAGTCCCCTGCTCTACCGACTGAGCCAGCCAAGGGCCCCATCCTTCTTCCACTTTAAAGACTCTTGTGATTACACCAGACTCACCTGGGTAATCCAGGATCCTCTCCTTATTTTTAGGGTCAACTGATTAGCAACTCAACTCCCCTTTGTCATGTAATGGACATGTACAATTTCTGGGAATTAGCAGAGGACATCTTTTAAGGGTGAGAGCGTGGGGGAGAGAGGGAATTATATTACCTACCACAGTACTATCTCAGGCTGAGAAACAGTTTCCTGTACTAGCTAAGCACAGGACCCTGGCCAAACCGCCTGTCATTTTGGTTCCTTCTTCTAAAACCAAGGGCTTTAGTCTAAGAAGATCTTTAAGATCTATTACTTCGGGGGGATAAAACAAGACCATTACCAAACAAACAGACCTAAGAAGACACTTTTCAAGAGTGTTACAGTCTATGAGAAAATAAAATAGGGTTTTTGTTACAGAGAGACACCAAGGGTGCTGCTAACTGGACTTTTCTGCTTTGCTAGCTAATTCCTCCTCCATGTAAGCCCATTTGGATCAGGTTTCCTGTTGGCCACAGCCAAGCCTCCTAACACAAGTGGTGTTCACCCCCCGGCCCATGAGCCTTTCCCATACTGCGTTGTCCACACGGCCACACCTCACGGACCAAGCCAACACCTCTGCAATCACAGGAAATGGGCAGACGGGAAAGAACCCAGAACTGGCAGGTTCCAGCTCAGAACCACAGGTTCTAGCTCTGGCTCACCACTGACTAGCTGAGTACCTTCTACCTGGGCTGGAGTGTTTCCTCACCAGTGAACCGGGGGAGTTTCATGAGTCAATCTCTATGACCCATTCACTCCATCATGTTATGTCCTATGCTCCCATTTGTAGGAGCTGCTCAGACGTACATCACAATAGGAGCTGAGTAATCTCAAGCCGGCATCAATCACCGTCCTACATTTCTATTAAAAAGCTGCAAAACAAGCATCTCACACTCAATCCAGATCCATACCAAATCGTCAAGGGAGATGCAAACTGCACACTCAGCAAACGCACTCCATTCAACAAACAAACACTCTAGTGCCTAGTAAAAGTTAGTGATTCTAGATGGTCCTGATTTTACCCGAAAAACTCATGGCGGACTCTGAGGAGCTCTGCCTCTACCCTTCATGGCTTACTAGGGAGGAGAAAGGATTCAAGCAAATTACATGTAGTTAAAGTCGAAGCATTCGTACCCTTTTCTGTACGTGCAGACAAGGGGGCATGCATATCTTGTGACAAATATATCAGTGAATATGTCCAACTCCTGTTAGTGTAATAATCCTCTTTTTAAAAAATGCATTTACATGGTTTAAAAAAAAAAGGCATGCAATGAAAAGTTTCCCTTCTACCCTGGTCTATCCCTAGTTCACATCACCACCCCCACAGGCAAACCATTCTTAGTTTGTTGTATATGCCTCCAGAACTTCTTATGCATACAGATGCAAATATAAATACATTCTAATTCTGCCCCATTCCCACTCCACCACCTTTCATATAAAATTATATTGTATGCACGTTGTTCTACATCTTATTTTTCATCTGGCAATCCGATAGGTGAAGTATGGTATTTAGATATAGATTTAATTAGATTTTTTATGAGGTAAGGTTGAGCATTATCTCTTAACAGATTTAGGACACTTTATATTTCTTTTTCCATGAATTATCTGGTTATATACTTTGCCTATTTTTTTTCTATTAGATTGAAATGCTTTATCTTATTGACTCTTTGGAGCTCTTTATTAAGTTGATTAGTCCTTTGTCATTTGTCTTTTCAGTTTACTTTATGTAGATTATTTTTGCCAGTCAGATGATTTTGTTGGGGTTTTTTTCTTTCCATTTTTATCTAGTCATATATCTATCAGATTTTTCTTTTGTGGATTCTGGATTTAAATCTTGGTTAGAAAGGCCTCCTCTGGGCTATCTTCTGGTACTTTCATAGTTTTAACATTTAGATCTTATTTTTGTTTTTAATTTTATCCTGGTGTATATACGGTGTGAGGTATGGATCCAATTTCGTTTCTCCCCCATAGGACAACCAGTTACCCTAATAGCACATATTTAAACTTTTCCTCCAGTGATTTGAGATGCCACCTTTACCAAACACTAAATGATCATATGCAATTGGATCTATTTATAGATTTTTCACCCTGTTCCTTTTTAACTATTTGTGTATGTGCCTATAACATTCTGCTTCAATAAATAAGGCACTATAATAACGTCTAGTATCCAGGCGCCTGGGTGGCTCAGTTGGTTAAGTGTCCACCTCTTGATTTCAGCTCAGGTCATGATCTCAGGGTCATGGGAATGAGCCCTGCATTGGGCTCCACACTCAGCAGGGAGTCTGCTTGAGATTCTCTCTCTCCCTCTACCCCTCCCCCACGTGTGCACTCTCTCTCTCTCTCTAAAATAATAAATAAATCTTAAAAAAAAGAAATGTGAATTTAAAAAATAAGTTATAGTATCCAGAAGGGTCAGTCCTCCCACATTGTTTTTCTTTTTCAGAATTTTTTTGAGTATTCTTATTTGTGTGTGTGTGTGTGTGTGTGTGTATGTGTGAATTTTAAAACTTACCTGATTAAAGAAAAAAGGGACATCTGGTACTTTCATTTAGATTGCATTATATTTACCAATTAAAGAGAATGACATCTACTGTTTTTCTATCCACGAACATGATACATCGTTCCATTTGCTCAAGGCTCCTTTTGTATCTTTCAGTGCTGCTTTTAAATACTCTTACATGGGGGCACCTGGGTGGCTCAGTCCTTCAGTTCGGGTCATGATCCCAGGGTCCTGGGATCGAGCCCTGTGTCGGGCTCCCTGCTCAGTGGGAAGCCTGCTTCTTCCTCTTCCACTCCCCCTGCTTGTGTTCCCTCTCTCACTGTGTCTCTCTCTGTCAAATAAATAAATAAAATCTTTAATAAATAAATAAATACTCTTACATGTCCGACATCTGCCAAGCTCATCAGTTTTACGTTTTTTGATGTTATTGTAACTGAGAGCTTTTCCTCCTATGTATATTGTTTGATGTCTGTATATATGAAAGGTATTAATTTGTTACTTTATGGGATTCTTTCATTGTCTGGAATAATTTTCCAGAGATTTGTCTTATGTTCTCCAACCATACAACCACAATACCTCTACATAGAGTGACGCTCACCTCCTCTGCACTTCTCTCTTCAAATTGATTTCTCCTGTCTAGTGCATTGGCAAGCATCACCAATGCAAAAGGAATCATCATACTAACAGCGTAAATCCCTGTTCTTTACTTTAGTGAGAATTCCTTTGTTGTTTCCCCATGAAGCCTGATGCTGGCTTTTTGTCTGCGGTGGATGTATTTTTAGCATGGTAAGAAAGTATCCAGCTGTCCTGTTGTCTTGGGTGTATTTTTTATTAAAACATGATCATTGAACTTTCTCAAAGCCCTTTTCAGAATCTATGAAGATAACCATGAATATTTTTTCTGCTAATGTTCACTAGTGTAGAACTGTATCTGCATTCTAGGAATAAAACCCTCTTGATTATGACATATGTATTCAAATGTATTGCTGAAGTTGTCTTGCTGAAATTTTTTTTTTTAGAATTCTGAATTGATATTCATAATGGGATTAGTCTTTGGTTTTTCTCTTTGTGACTTCTTTGTCAGACTTGTAACTGTTTCTCTTTCTTTGTCTATGCTCTGGAACATACATATTGGAATTGTCTTTCCTTGATAGAATTTTCCCTGTAAAACCTTTTGGACTGGTGATTTCTTCTTTGGGGTAGGGTATACGTTGTTTGAAAGTTTGGGGGTGTTTTTGCTTTTTAATTTCCACTTCGAATACTTTGGATTCCTTTCTGGGGTCAGTTAAGTAAATTTTATTTTCTTGGAAGAAAATCTAGTTCACTTAGGCTTTCAAATGTATTTGCATATGGCACCTGGGTGGCTCAGCTGGTCAAACTACTGCCTTCAGCTCAGGTATTAACCCTGGGATCAGCCCCACATCAGGCTCCCTGCTCAGATGGGAGCCTGCTTCTCCTTCTCCCTCTGCCTGCCACTCTCCCTGATTGTACTCTCTGGCTCTCTCTCTCTCTCTGTCAAATAAATAAAATCTTTTTAAAAATGTATTTGCATAGAGCTGAGTCAAGCAGTCTCTTGTGACTCCTTTAATTTCCTATTTATGTGATTATTTCCCACATATCATTTCTTATTTTATGTATCTGTACTTGCTCCCACATTCTCTCAATTAGATTAACTAGTAGTTTATGTTGCTTTTCCCCAAAACCAGCTTTGAAATTTATTTCAACTGCTTTCTTTTCTAACTCGCTAATTTTACTTTTATCTATGTCTTCCTTCTGCTTTCCCTCTGCTATAATCTGTTTTATTTTGTTGTAATTCCTTGACTCAGATGATTTATTTATATGTTTTCATTCTTTTGTGTAAATATTTAAGACCATCATTTTTCCTCTGAGTACTGCTTTAGCTATAGCACATCTGTTCTGATAGTGTTTTCATTAATCATTGTTTTCCAGAAAATCTGCAACTTCAGTTTTTATTTTCCTCTTTAAGTCATGCACTAAATGTTTTGTTTTGATTTGATTTGATTTTACATTCAGTGTAATGGTCTTTTGCTTTTCTGATTTAGTATTAATTTCTAGCTTAATTGTATCAGAGAATACTGCTTCTATTTTTTTCCTACCTTTTGGGATTTTCTGAAGTTATCTTTGTCCCCTAATAGATGGTTAATATTTGTGAATGTGTCATGGGCCCCTGAAAGATGTATTCTCTTCACTTAGTCTACAGGGTTTGCTATTTATCCATGGGGTCTTCTTTATTACGTTAATTAGGTCTTCAGTATTGATTTTTATTCTTTGTCTAGTTACCTGGAGATTGAAACATGTGAATTAAAGTGATCTGTTACTAGTGTGCTTTCGTCTATTGCTCCATGCATCTCCTGAAATTCGTCCTTTCAGTATTACTGCTATGCTTTTTTTTTCCTTGTGAAATGTACACTTTAGCATTATAAAGTTCCTTTATTTCATTAAATGCATTTTAACCTGAATTCTACTTCATTTGATGCAAGCTCATCATTCCTACTCTTTATTTCTGTATTTCCCTCACATTCCTTTACTTATCCTTCCTGTATTTCCAACGTTCCTGCATCACTTTACTTTTGGGGCATCTCTACAGATAATATACAATTGGGTTGTGATTTGTGATCCAATCTGAAAATCTTTTTAAAGGTGAGTTAAACGCATTTATATTTAGCAACATGACAAATAGGTTTGTTCCTGGCTCTGATTTTATACCATCTTTTCTGGTTTCTCGGCATTATTTTTAGTCTTTCTATGATTGTTTCCCCCTGTGTGGTTCTTCTGGGAGGGTTCATGGTTTTATTGTAGTGGTTGCATTCAAAACTGCAACGTTACATAACAATCTTAACCTATGTCTTTAGACATGATTGATTAATCCTATACTACAAGCAAAGATAAAATTGGTCTATTTTCTCTTCTTCCCCCTCACTTCTTTCTGCAGAGGCAAAGCAAAGGCATCACTGGAGTGGGAACAGAGAGACACACACGCCCCTGGATGGCAGTTAGGAAAGAGCATGGAGAGGTTAACACAGGGGCAGCTGCACGTGGGGAGGGAGACAATAAACACACGACGGAGCCCCTGGATACCACTGACTCTGGCTATGCTGCCCCTCTCTTCCACCGCCTGATTTTAGGCAATAATATTATCTTTCTTAATGTTTGTCATTTATTGTTAAAAATAATTATGCTTATGTTACTTCTTTTGTCAGCTCTAAATTATATCCTTTGAGTCCCTGGCATTCAGAGAATTTACTCTCCCTCCCCCAGCCTTCCCAAATGTGTTGGTTGTGTCATTTCGTCATCATCAGGGCACAGAACATTCTCCTCTGTTGCTCTAGTGCTTATATTTGTTTTTGTCTTCGTTTTAGTGTAGACTGACAGTTGGAAATACTCAGCATTCACCCTCAGTCTTCTCTTTGCTGGCTGAAGTTCATCCTCTACTAGTTTGCTCAGGAACGGCTCATGGGAACAATATTCCCTGAGTTATCACAGGCTCAAAACTCTTTATACTTAAAAGACGGCTAGGATGGATAAAAATTTTGGCTCACATTTTCTTTCTTTGCTTATCTTTCAGATGTTTCACTGTCTCTGGGGCATTGGATGTTGCTGCTAAGAAAACTGGGACCAACCTGATATTTTTCTCCTCACAAATAACTTGATTTCTTTGCCCAAATTCCCAATGAATTCCTTCTTTTTATTTACTATTCTTTTTCACGGTCTTTTTGTTAATTTTGAAGTAATTCCAAACATAAAAAAAATTTTTTTTGCGAGAACAATACAAATGCTTACACTCCCTCACGCCATCTCTAGGATGATGACCTTTACGTCTACTCTCCCCATTTTTGGAGAGAGAGTGATTTTTCTTTTGGCAGGATGCCTATCAACTCTAAATCCTCCAACATATGCCTCCCAAAGACAGGAACCCTTCTCCCATATGACCACCACACAGCCCTCTGAGTCAAAATACCAACACTAGTCCAGCACAGCCCCATCCACAGACCCATTCAAATTCCTCCAACAGCTTGAACAATACCTCTCTTCCCTTCCTGGTCCAGGATCCTATCCACCAACACACATCCCAGTTAGCTGCCATGTTCCATCAGTGTGCTCCAGTCTGGAACACTTCCTCAGTCCTTCTCTGCTACGCAAGTCCTTGAAGGTCTCCAACAAATTACAGATGTTTCATTCTGTAGGGTCCGGGCCCATCTTACATTTCTTCATGACCAGACAGAAGGCATGCATTCTTGGTAGAAATACAACAGAAATGATGCTGTGTTAGTATATCCCATCCAGGGCACCCCAGGTCAAACCATCCTACCACCAGTGACATTAATTTGGACCAGTGGTGTCTGCCAGGTTTCACCACTGACAATTCACCATCTTTCCATTGTGTTTCATTACAATTTTGTGGGAGGCTATCCCAATATTTTACCAATAGACTGATCCTTCTAAGACACCTCCACCCACATGACTTAGCATCCATTGACAACTCCTGTCTGTTTCAACTACCATTATGATAGTTGTCAAGATATTTCCACTGTTCCTTCTACATTTATCAGAATGTATTCCCACTCTACTCTTAGAGAAGAGTTTTCTCTTCTCCCCTACTTATTTGTTTATTAACTTATCTATCTATCTATATAGTCATTCATTCATTCACTCATTCATTGATAACAGTATGAACTCATGGATCCCTAGTCAGTAGGTTGTAATCTGACACTCGTGCTCTTATGCCTCAATTTGGCCTACGGAAACTCCAAGCTGGCATCTGTGTCCTTTGGATATGTTCTAATCTTTTCCTGACTTTCGGCAAAACAGAACATTGCAGGTTCATTTCATACTTTCTCTGCCCCACCCCATAAGTCAGCCACCTCTCTGAGGAGCCCCAGTAAGTTTTAGTGGAGGACATTATTTAAAAACTCAGATCTAAGTACTTAGTGTGCACTCAGGGTTACTGCAGTTCCACTGCTTCTAGACCATTTCAATGCAATGAGTTAGGAAATGTATGTATGTATATTCACACACACCGATGCTTCTAATTCTAGTCCAGCACCCCAGGTTCTTGCCAGCCTTCCTTCTTCACATGTTTATAACTCTCTTCTCAAACAGTGAAAAACATGGGTCCTCCTATCTTCTCTGTATTTATCTACTTGCTCAATAAATTAATCTATTTGCCCCCATAACTAATCTTCCAGTCATTCTGGCCACTTTCTACGCATGCCACCTCCACACTCACCCTTTACCCTGATGGGAAAGGAAGGGGGGTGGGAAAGGAAGGAAGATGAGAGTGAGGAAGGAAGGGAGGGAGGGAGGGGGGAAGAGGGGGAGGGAGAGAATGATTCCCTATCAAAACTTTGCAAGGCTATATCCTGGTGTTAACTGTTCTGGGTAATTTTCCCCAACACCCAAATTTGCGTTCTTTAACATTTAGATTTAAGTCTTCTTTTACATCCTGAAAGCTTTCCCAATTTATATTTTAAATATTTGTTCTATTTAATTATTTTGTGTTTTCCTTCAGGGACTAAAATTACATGTATGCTGAATTTCCACTGCTTGTCTTCTATATCTATTACTTTCTTTCTAATCTTCATGAATGCTTTCCTTATTTCAATTCCATTTATTCACCTTTCTCATTTCTATTGTCTATGTCCCACACTGTATTTTCCAGTCTATTTTTCCTTGAGACCCTTCAGATTTGATCTTCATTTCTGAGATAGATTTGCCTTTTTCTTTCTCTTTCCTCCTTTAGTACTGACAGTTCACGTTCCCCTACCTCTTACCATCCTGTCATCTCTCCCAGAATTCTTGTTTCTGCTTTGTAGTTTTTCTTCATAGAAATGATTGCTTCATTGAGGTCTTTAAATTCATTATGAAATCCTTGACTGCAATTTTCATCTGCTCCTTAAGAACATTTTCCTGGGAATGTTCCTTATTTGTGAGTTCCTTAATTTTTGTGGCTACTGTTGACATTTTCACTATAATATCTTTGCTTCTATTTTACCAATGCTCTCAATTTCTCTTCTTACTTTGCAAGGTGGACTTTGTTGGGTCAGTTTTTTTGCAGGAAGTTCCTGTGGGATAAGAGGAAGGACCACGGCAGCCTTTCATTATTAAAAGAAAATTCTCTAATGACTGGGAGGAAGCCCAGGGAGACTTCTGGGGTGCCGAAAAGGCTCTAGATCTTGATCTTGATGGTAGTTACACAAGGACACACATGTGTAAATTCTGGCAAGCTAAACAATATTTGTATACTTTATGTATATATGTTATACCTCAAGAAAAATATTAAGGAAAGAAGGCAGGGAGGGAGGGAGGGAGGGACGGAGGGAGGGAGGGAGGGAGGGAGGGAGAGATGACTTTTTTCCTACTGCCACAGACATCACTTCCTGCAAATAGGCCTCTCTGGAGGATTCTTTGTATTAACCTACCTCCTCTGCTTCTCTGAAGCAAAAGAGGGGAGGTACCTTTCTTCAATTGTGCTCACACCAATCCCTGCCCAGTGTCTGCAAATAAGGGATACGGCTGGGGTTCATCAGGATGCCCTTGCACCTCCAGGTCACACACTCCACTGGCACTCGACCGTCTGCTGCCCGGAGGCCCTCCTGCCACTATTCTCCTCTTCACACCATGTATCACCGCCCACCCCCCTGCCGTGGTCCCTCCCAAACAGCCCTCGTACCTACTTCAGATTCCATAGATTTTTTTCTACTCTCTAGTTCCACTGAAAATGACATTTGGGTTTTTTTTTTTTTTTAATGGTTCTTCTTGTTTTTCTTGTATGATATGATATCCAAGAGCCGAAAGCAAAAGAGGCTGTCCTGCACAAACCGTATCATGCTGCAAGTCCTGTGTGCCGTTCTACCGGCTTACCACAACATCTCAAACCAGTCGTCCCTTAAGCCTCAATCTCCCATTAGCAGAACTGACAGAAGAAACAGCTGTCCCCCCCCCCCTTCTGAAGATGATCAACACAGCGAATGGAAGGTGCGAACAGACAGCAAGTCTCCCTGCTGACCTAGGAAGGCGAGAAGCACGGCGCTTTCCATGGTGCTGATCATTTCACCTCTCATCCAATTTCTCCTTTAGCATCTGTTCTTTCCTAACCATTAGCCAGGAAACAGCTGGTTCTTTAGGACTAGACTCGTACCCCGCCTCAGACTCTCACCGCCTCCCCACCAACACCCCCACTCACACCCAAAGACACAACGGATTCTTCAAAATACCAATTTGCTGGCTGCCCTGTCTCATTTCTCTTGCTGGCTGCAAAAGTAACAGTAGGAATGTGCCACTACTTGGCACCATCCGCCTGGCTGTGAGCAAACACAGGCTCTCTCAGCCAGCCAGTGTTTCAGGAAATACCAAACCTAGACTCCTGCCTCTGACCCCACATGAACCCCAAAGTTTCAGACTGCGGATGGGCAACATTCAATCACTGGGGCCTCAGGACTCCACCATCACCACATCAGTCACAAATACCACCCTTACTAATAGAAGTGGCAGATGGGAACATAAATTCTTCAAAAGCAATTCACTTGGCCAAGGACTAAGGAACATATGAATGAAGTGTGAACAGTAAATTTTTCCAAGTTTTGGAGGCTGGACATGTCACCCCCTCAACTATACAAACAGGCTCTGGAAGACCCAACCTAGTTTTCCATCTGGCTGAAAACACTTCAGGCTGACTTAAAGGCAAACACAAAGGCTAGCTCTCTTTTCCCTCTGCTACCTCCTCAAAGAAGGCCCAGAACTACAAGAGCAAAACTCAAGAAAGGCAACAATGGTAGGAACATTGGGCATTCAGTTTTTCCAAAAGAGTGAGAATAAGAACAATCCTTTGATAAAATAATCCTTTGAAATCACATGTCCTTCTTCAGAAAGCTCTTTGGAAGGGAAAGTGTTTCCCAAGGGAATAAGCACCAGACAAGTGTTAATCACTTGCATGCTCTGTGATGGTTTTCACAGCTGGAGGGTCCAGCAGGCACCCAGAATCCCTGTCGGCAGCTCCCAGCTCCATACTAAGCTTTGCATTTTATGACACAAAAGCAGCCAGCTTAGGAACAGACAGAATGCAAAGAATTTGGAGCAGGGGCCCAGAGGCCAGGTGCCAGGTGAGTTCTGCCATGAACCAGCTGGGTACTCCTGAGAAGTCCCTTCCTTTCCCCAGGGTCCACATCCTCAGACCCAGGGAGCATGCAGGTCTGATACACTCAAGGGCTCCCTGCCTCAACAAATGAAGACTCTGGTCTGTCCCCTGAGCCTGACTGTGATCTCATTCCCAGAACCCACACCTTCACATCATAAGGGAAGGTCTTGTGCTTTTGTGAACCAGCTGCCACCCCACCCAGGCCCAGAATGCCGCTATCACTATGGCAAAACGCTGTCATTACTCCAAGACCAACAGCAATGGTCAATGGCAGAGAAAATAAAACCCAGCGGACTCGCCCTGCACAACCAAGCCAGCAGAGGAAAGAGGGGAGGAAGTGACTGTCTAAGTAACATTTCTCGAAATTGCCCACCTCTGGCCTCTCCACGAGAAACAGATAACAGAAAGAAGCCACCCATTGAGTCTGAAAATGCATCACTCCTTGTTCTGAGATGAATTCAGGCTGCTAATAGCATTGATAGCTTTAGAAAACCAAAGACGAGGAATCTGAGGCTTCAAAGGGAGCCTGTCAGAATGTGAAATGATGCCCTTTCTCCTTCCTTGAAAGTGTAAACCGGTTTGGCTCGAATTATGTCTAATTAGGACGCACTGAAAATGCAATGCTCATAAGCACACATACACAGAGATGCGCACACACAGGACCCGGCCCCTCTGTCCTACGGCAGTGCGGACAGATTGTCATGGACGCGATGTAGTACAATCATTAAACATCTCTCCAGCTTATTTGCGTGCAGTGTGTCTCAATAATGTGTTATGAGGTGTGTTTGTAATTGGCTACTGCTGATAGTGGTCCTTGAAGGGGAAATGGAGTGTGTCTAAATGCAGACAAAGCTACTTCGCGCGCCAGGACAAGATGAGATGCTCCTTGCAAGGTCTAAATGGGATACTCAGGGCTTCTTCCACCCATAGCTTGGGAGAGAGAAAAAGGAATAATCTGTCTCAATTTTCTCAGCTCCAGAAACAATATTTATAAAATAGAAGGTGATTTCAGAGCTCATTTATTTTCCTGGTTCACAGTCCCCACTCTCTGCTGACATCATTTTCTAACCAATTTTATTTCCAACAATTGCAGGAACAGCCTCAATTCGACTTGAAATCGTTAAAAACAAATCCATTCTTTCCTTGTCTTTGAGTCCCATCTTTCAAAAAAAAAAAAAAGGTTTAATTTCTGTATTGTCTTTCTTTGAAACAATATTCCAGGTCTCTGAAGAGCCAGACGAGACCCTTCTTTCTCCCCTTCTTACCTCCTAAATGCCTGTGTTCCCTACAAATGCAAGAAGCACACAGATTCGTCCCGGTTCCATTTCTAGGCACCCCGCTCCCTGGCTCGTCAAGTCAAAGGTTATCCTACGAGTAGTGATTGCAGGGGACAGGTCTCTCAAACACTAGGCATCTTGGAGATGGAATAGACCAGGGATTTTAAAAGTCACAAAAGGAACCCTGTTTCTTACCCAGAAGGCAATCTTCCACAAGCAAAATCGCAGCATAGCAGGAGATGCCAGGCATGTGCTGGCTTCCATGAAAACTGGACATATGCTGGCATGGGACAGTTTGGAGTGGTCTCCTCGGACGGCCAGGGGAGGGCGCGACAGCCCCTGGGCTAGGTGTTGGTCATCTCTTGCTCTGTCCTTTCCCTGACCTCCCAGGGGAACCCCCACAAGGAAGAAAGCATGCTATGTTCTTGCGGGAGGCAGGCGAGCCCTGGCAATCACTCCATTTTTTCCTAAGTGCTCAGAAAACCATCTGTTCTCAAATTCAGGGGAATTAATGTCAAGCTGATTGGTCTTTTTCTCTGAGTGGGAAAAACTGAATTGGCGAGACTTATAGCAACTTGCACAGGCACTAGCTTCACGCAGAAAAACATTCTTAGTCAGATTTCCAAAGATAGGACTCAACTTGAGTCAGGTGGATTAAGGGAAAAGGTGGGAGCCTGGACCAGAACGCCACATCCCTGACCGACTGAGAGGGGTGCACCCCATGTGTAAGACAGAGTTAGCCAAACTACCCCTCACCCCTGTAGTCTTCCAGCAGAGCCAGAGAATTTTAAATGGCACCCACTCCAGAGCCTCAAAGACGGCAAACCAGAGCGAGGCAGAGAACACAACGCTGCCTCTCACTTCAGCTCTGAAGCCCCAGGGAAGCTTCTGGATTGTGGCTGGGGAAATGCCACGACTGAGCCACCCAGCATGCAGACCCAGGGATTCCACATTAGCAAGCTCCAAGGACACTAGCACAAGGCCTCCCAGGGTGGCCACCCTGCAAGACGCCACAGGACTCCAGGGCAAAGGGCCTGCTTATAATTTTATTCCCACTTTTATTCCCAGTTCAGCACTGGTCACACCATAGAGATTGAGATTCACTAATCAGGGGCAGAATTCAATTTGTTCACTGAATCCACAGCAGGAAAGCCAAAGGCGGGGGGGGGGCGGGGCAAGGAGGACTGTCTGCTTGTTCCCAGACTGACGTGTCTGGGATATCTTTCGTGTGAACCCCATGTGTGGCTTTTATCCAGGACTTCAAACTCCATCCCATCAAACAGCAAGTAAACTGTAATGAAATACCACAGGCTGCACAAAGCTCACCCGTGGGCCCAGCCCTCCGGAGAATCCTGGCTGCATCACCGTGAGTATGAGTACACCACGAGCGCCCTTCACCTTCTCACATGAAGCAAGAGGATACAGGTCAACAGGGACCTGTTTACAACCTTGCTCCAAATGGAAGTCCCCACCCGGTTTTAGTCACATTTTCTAGGCAAGATGAGTTTCCATTTGATCCTTTCCTCCTCCCCCTCCCCCCCCATCTATTTTACTTCTTCCTCCTAGCTTCTTTATCTTTCATTAGGTCAAAAGGGCCACCAGAAGCACCATGAGCAAGGGGACAGTCCCACAGAAGGTAGCTCCTCCAACCACGGGGCTGGGTGCCTCCTCACCCTAGAGCTCTATGTATTTGCTTCTTTTCCTTCTTTGTATCCCTCCCTATTCCACAGGGGACCTGAGCTTCCATTCTGGTCTCAAATGCCCTAAGAGACTGCCCTTTAGAGAAGGCCAACAGTCTCACTCCTGCCCACTCAGCAGAAGTGTTCCCTGAAATGTTCCTCCCAAGAGCAGTGAGCAGGAGCACAAACACACCGCCCTTGCTTTCTTACTCTGAGCACTGTTTGAACAAATCCTGGACCAAAACCTACGCTTTTCTTTTTTTCTTTTAAAGATTTTATTCATTTATTTATTTGAGAGTGAGAGCTAGCACAAGCCGGGGGAGGTGCTGAGGGAAAGAGAGAAACAGGCTCCCCGCTGAGCAGGACGCCCGATGCGGGGCTCGATCCCGGAACCCTGGGATCATGACCTAAGGCGAAGGCAGATGCTTAACTGACTGAGCCACCCAGGCGCCCCCAAAACCTATGCTTTTCAACAACACTGTCCCATCCAAGTCAGGCCCCCTGATCACTCACAAAGCCATGCCACAGGCATCTATTTACACATGACCTTGAATAAGTCACTCACTTCTCAGTCTCATTCTTCACGTAAACTGGGAAAACACGGCTTCACATAGAGGATTGGGTGGAGATCAAGTGAGATGTATGGGGCAGTACTGGGCACACTATTTTGTATGTAAGAAGTGTTTAATACATTTTTAAAAGGGTGAGGATCTCTTGAATTCTTCATGAGCTAACCTTTGTAATACTCCAGTCTTCAAAGAAAAATGGCCAACATTCATGACCTATTCATGGCCATTCATTCCAGTTCTCCTCACTTGAAAGGACATCTGATAACATCTTGGCCAACTGATTTCCCAGCAATGCAGGGTCCACCTGGCACTCTGTCCACTCTATGGATCTGATACCATGCTCATCAGCCCACAACGCCATGGAGTTTATCCCCGATTTTACTTCAAATCTTCTCATTTTTGCCATCCCCTGATTCTTCACTTTGATGCCCATACTACACCAAATCCTCCTTTCTCTGGTTATAGAATCTCATCACCATATCCTCCTGGAACTCTTACTTTGCGATGGATTAACTATTAAGTTCCCAAATGGCCCCATAAGGAAGCCATTTCAGTCAAGATGAGTTAGGCCTATCCAGTGTGTTCTTATACGCAGCTGCTACAAAATCACAGTAACATTTCCCAATGAAAACTAAAGCAAAACCCCTTTCCCAGAATGTAGTGGAATACGAAAGTTAATGGAAAGACTCCACCTCCTCACTTTCCTACCAGAACTTAATTACATTCAAAGAAACCTAAATCTTAGAACAGAATTTGCTTGGAAATTTCTGAAAATTCACTGTTGAAAATTCAGAAACTGATGAAGCAGTTCAGTGCTGTCTTGAACGTGTGCTCTCTGACATATGGAGCTGTCTCTCTCAACTCCAATCCAACTGGAAGGAGCTTTCATGAGCCTACAGGCCCTGAGGCCAGCACGCAGGTATGGTGGGGAGTCTGTGAGAAGGACCGAGGGTCCTGCAGAGCTGGATGGAGAAAGCTGAGGCAGGACTGAAAGAGAGCAGAGAGAACAAGAGCACAGAGGTTCAGAGCAAGAGCAGAGCTCCCAAATCCCATGGACAGCTCAGCCAAGAGTGAGATGGAGCCCAGGGAGGAAGGCAGCTCTCCCTGGCATGAGCACTTGGAGAGGACCTTCCATCTCCCTGGCCCAGAGGAGGGGCTGGAAGCTGAACAGGCTGCCAAGTCCTCCCTAGCCTGGAGCGAGAGCGATTCAGCTTCCTTCTGTTGTCTCAGGGAACTGACACCAACCAAGTGGAACCACCCCAAAGAACAGAAGTCAAGACGACAACACCATCACCACTCTCTGCTTCTCTTACCTGAAGACAGCCAAACCGCTGGTCCTAAGCCTCATCCAGTAGACAAAGGGAATGAACCACCCACAGAGGGGACCAGAAGCCAGAGGGAAGAAGGAGCAAAACACTTAGAAGGGGAGGCTGTTGATGAAACAGACCAGCTGGAGGAGCCAAAGAACACCACAAACAAAAAAAAAAATCACAGCACTTACTGATATTCAATCACAACGCACACATACAAAAAGACTCTCTGGCACAAAAATTATGATTTCCATATTAAAAAGCTCATCAGATGAGTTGACAAAAGGGATCATTGCTGTAAAGACCTGAATTAGTGGCCTGGAAGATCAAATGGAAAAAAAATATCACAAGAGCAAAAACACAAAGACCTAAAAATCAGGGACAAAAAGATTTTAGAACAGATCCATCCCAAAGATCTAATTTGTGGATAACAGTAATCCCAGAAGGAGAAAAAGGAATGCATAAAGAATAGACCAGAATTAAATTAATAAAAGCAGAGAATTTCCCTTGAAGAAAGACCCAAGTCTACAAATGGTACTGAGCTCACTGGAGTCATGGAAAAGGACATATCCCGAGGTGTGTTCCTAAGTTCCAAGGAGAAGGAGAAAATCTCCCCAGGCCCCAATCAGAAAAAACAGGTAACTTACAAAGGAAAAGTAATCAGGCTTCAAGTATACCTGTTATTTGCAAAACCAGAATCAGGACGACAGAAGCCATCCACAGACTGGCAGGTAGCCAAGCCAGATGTCACCCACCTGTCCAATCTGCAGAATATTCGTGGGTATGCAAGGGATCACAGAAAAGATAAGCCACACACCCTATCTGAGGAAAATGCTCAGGTCAAAAAATGAATGAATTCAAACAGAAATCTCAAGGTAGGCGAAATCTTGTGGTGAACCTCGTGAGTTGTTACATCTAAGTAGTAATAAAGTGCTTGGAACATGTAATGTAAGTCACAAATAAGAGTACTTGAAAAAGAGGCATTCTGCAAAGAAAACCTGACATTTAGTTCTAGAAGTGTTAAATTATCTCAGCAAAACCTGGAAATTAGGGTGGTAGAAGATGAAGGGAGTAAAAACCTTCTGAAGTTCCACCTGCTTTCGTGGAAGCAAGCTTAAAGAAGTAAAAATTGTCCTAAAAGGCTCAACTCATCAGGTTGATAATGAATGGGTGAGGAAAACATGTTGGCAGGGAAAATTCGCTGATACCTTGTTTTCATAGCAATAGGTATTTGAATGCCCTGAAAAGGAAGGTAACAGTAGGTATTGAAGGCACAGTAAGATGTCCAAATGGAAAAAGGACAGAGGAGTTGAAATGGTCACTGGCCAAACTAGTGAAAATAATATAAAGGAGAAAGATAAAAATAAAATAGTAAATATTCAATATGTCAATTATTCCATGAATTATGATATGCTGAATATTCCTATTAAAATACAAACATTACCAGACTGGTTTGAAAAATAAAAATAGGTATGCAAGGGTGGGGGGGCGCCTGGGTGGCTCAGTTGGTTAAGTGTCTGCCTTTGGCTCAGATCGTGATCTCAGGGTCCTGGGATCAAGCCCTGCATTGTGGGCTCCCTGCTCAGTGGGGAGTCTGCTTCTACCTCTACCCTTCCCCCCCACTTGTGCGTGCTCTCTCTCTTTTGCTCACTTTCTCTCAAATAAATAAAATCTTAAGAAAAATAGGTATGTAAGGTAGTCAAGGGATACCACTGGAGAAGTCAACAGGACCAGATCATTTCAGAACTGAGTTTCATGTGTCCATTAAAGAACAGATACATCCAAATTATTTAACTATCCCCACAATTAAAAAAAATCTTCTGGGCACCTGGGTGGCTCAGGCATTAAGCGTCTGCCTTCGGCTCAGTTCATGATCCCAGGGTCCTGGGACTGAGTCCCACATCGGGCTCCCTGCTCAGCAGGAAGCCTGCTTCTCCCTCTCCCACTCCCCCTGCTTGTGTTCCTGCTCTCGCTATCTCTCTCTCTGTCAAATAAAAATATAAAATCTTGAAAAAAAAATCTTCCTAATTCATTTTAGGGAAGCAGTATAGTCTTAAATATAGACTCTGATAGAGTACCAAAAAACCACAAATCAATCTAATTCATGAATACAAATGTTAAAATTCCAAATAAACACCAACAAATAAAATCCAGCAGTATAAATAAAAATAAACCATTACTATATAGAGTTTATTCCAGGAATGCAAGAATGGTTTAAAAAAGGAAATCAAAATAATTCACTGCATCAAAAAAGAAAAATTATATAATTCAATCAAAATATGAAAAATTTAAAAAATAATTTCTAATTAAAAAATGAAGTAAAATAGGAAAAGGAAACGACTAAAATACAATAAATAAAGTAAATAATGAAACACTACAGCCATTTGCATCAAAATCAAGAAAAAGTCCTATATTAGCATAGGATGGCATTGTGAATGTTCTCATGAATGCAAAACAAGATAAAGAAATAACCAAGAAATATTCAAAAAGAGATAAATTTAACTCATTTTGATAATGATATGATTTTATACTTAAGAAACCCAATGGATTATTCAAGTAACCACTGGATTTAATTTAAAAATTCCAATAAAAGTATGATATCGGCATAGTAAGAGACATACAGGTCAATAGAACAGAATGGGTTTACCAGAACTAAAACTCAATAGTTACGGGAAACAAATATATGACAAAAGTAGTATGTCAGTCACTGGAAGAAATAATGTTTTCTTTAATTAGTGATATTGACACAAATGACTACCCTTTTAGAAGAAAACAGAGTTGAATCCCTACCTCAAACTAGAAATAAAAATTAATTCCAGATGGGCTTAAGATCTAAAAATGTTTTAAGTCATGTAGAAGAGGAAATTAAGGATGTTCAACCAAGGCATCACAAAGATCTTTTTAATAAGACAGAATGCTCATTAGCTACTATTAAAAAAGCATATTTAAATATATGAAAACAAGCAAAAAAAATTATATGGCAATATATACCATAAGCAAAATCAACAGTATAACAATTGATTAGAAAAAAAAATCTTTAATACATATGACCAATAAAAAGTTGTCTACAACATACAAAGAGCTCTTATAACTGACAAGGAAAAGATAAACAGCCCACTGGAAAATGGGCCGAGGATATGAAAGGATACATCACAGAAGAGCAGATCCTTAAGGGCAATGAACATACAAGAACATATCCAACTCCTCTGGTGGTCAGAGGGATGTAACATTAAAATAGGATCCTGTTTCCCAACCTTTCAATCGGCAAAAGGAAAAGAACAACATTTATGCTAAAGGAGATACTGGGAAAAGAGTACTCACACTTTGCTGGTGGAAATGTGGATGAGCACACCATTTCTAAAAGCAATCTTAATATACCCATTAACATAAAAATCAGACTCCCTTTGATTCAGAATTCCCATTCCTCAAAATCCATCCCATAAAAGCAAAAGCCCCAATGTGTGAGAATACGTGTACACAGATAGTTACTGCAACACCGTGTTCGGTGACAGAGCTAAGAGACAAGGTGGATACTCACCAAATAGAAACAAGGCAATGAAATAAAGCACATGATACCACAGAATATTAGACAGTCATTAAAAACAAGCAGGCTCTTTTTGGAGCAAGATGGCGGAGGAGTAGGAGACCTGGATTTCATCTGGTCTCAGGAATTCAGCTGGATAGGGATCAAACCATTCTGAACACCTACGAACTCAACAGGAAATCGAAGAGAAGAATACCAACAATTCTCTGAATGGAAAAGCGACCACTTTCTGGAAGGTAGGACGTGCGGAGAAGTGAATCCGAGGCGATATTCGGGAGGATAGACGGCGGGGGAGGGGGTCTCTGCCGGACACTTCTGGCAAGTGCTAGAGCCTCGGAGCACAAAATCGGACCTTTTAGAAGTTGGCTCCGCTGAGGGACTCGCTGCAGTGGCTAAGCGGGGGTGGAACCCTCGCGGGACAGTGTGGTCTCAGGACCCTCAGGGTCACAGAAAGACTGGGGGTGCCTGAATGCGGCAGAGCTCCCAGGTGTCGGAGTGGGGAAGCCGGCTGCAGAGATGGAGCCGAGGCACGGGCTCTCAGCTCGGGGTTGCCATAAACTGATCCGCAGCACAGTCGGGTCACTGCTCCTCCAGCAGGGACCCAACAAGCGGCAGAGCCGGAGAGACTCCCCTTCCTCCCCCGGGAGGAGCGGCGCGAGAGTGTACGGCAGGGATCTGCTGGGTTTGGAGACTCCACACGGGGACGGGTGGCAGAGATAGAACCGCTCCGTCACAGGCCGGGTGAGTACGGAGTGCCGCCGGAGACCGGGGAGACGGGAATGACTGCTTTTCTCTGGGGGTGCACTGAGGAGCGGTGCCCCGAGTTCTCGGCTCCTCCAGGCGGAGATTGGAAGGCCACCATTTTCACCCTGGTCCTCCAAAGCTGTACCGAAAGCTTGCAGGGAACAAAAGCTCCTGAGAGCAAACCCTAGCAGAGTACTTAGCCTGGACCGACAAGGGCAGGGCAATTCCACCTCCGGCAAAGGCATTTGAGAACCACGGCAACAGGCCCCCTCCCCCCCAAAGATCAGCAAGAACGGCCAGCCAAGACCAAGTTTACTGCTCAATGAGAACGGGAGAACTCCAGCGCTAGGGGAATACTGCACATAGAATTCATGGCTTTTTTACCATGATTCTTTCAAAGTTAATTTTTTTAACTGTATTTATTTTTTATTTTTCTTTTTCCCTTTTTCAACCAACATTTTATCAATCCCTTTTTTAAAAAAACATTTTTATTTTTCATTTTTAGAGTCATATTTTATCCCTTCATAGTAGTTACCCTTATTTTTGGCATATATATATATATATATATAAGTTGTTCTCTCTTTAAAATTTTGAGATACAGTTTCTTTTAACAGATCAAAATATACCCTAAATCTCTAGTGTATGGCTTTGTTCTAGTCTCCTGCCTGATCACATTCTCTCCTCTTTTTTTTTTCTTTCTTTTTGTTTTGAATCCTCTTCTATCTTTTTTCAAACAACTTATCAATTCCTTTTATAACATTTTTTATAATTTTCATCTTTACATTCATATTCCATCTGTTCATATCAACCCTTATTTTGTACATATATGTCTTTCTTCCTTTAAAATTTGGGGAGGCACTCTTCTTCTAACAGACAAAAATACACCCAAAATCTAGTGTGTGGCACTAATCTATGCACCAGCCTGATCATATTTGATCATATTCTGTTTTTTTTGTTTTGTTCTGTTTTTGTTTGTTTCTATCTTTTTCTTCTTCTTTTTTTTTTCTCTTTTTTCTTTCTTTCCCTTTCTTTTCCCCTGGTTTCAGGTCTTTTCTGATTTGTTTAGAGTATATTTTCTGGGGACGTTGTTACCCTGTTAGCATTTTGCTCTCTCATTCATCTATTATCCTCTGGACAAAATGACAGGACGGAAAAAATCACCTCAACCAAAAGAACAAGAGGTAGTACCGTCTGCCAGGGACCTACTCAATACGGACATTAGCACGATGTCGGACCTAGAGTTCAGAATCATGATTTTAAAGATACTAGCTGGGCTTGAAAAAAGCATGGAAGTTATTACAGAAACCCTTTCTGGAGAAATAAAAGAACTAAAATCTAAGTTGAAATCAAAAAGGCTATTAATGAGGTGCAATCAAAAATGGGGGCACTAACTGCTAGGATAAATGAGTCAGAAGAGAGAATCAGCGATATAGAAGACAAATGATGGAAAATAAAGAAGCTGAGAAAAAGAGAGATAAACAACTACAGGATCACGAGGGCAGAATTCGAGAGAGAAGCGATACCATAACATGAAACAACATTAGAATAATTGGGATCCCAGAAGAAGAAGAGAGAGGGGCAGAAGGTATATTGGAGGAAATTATAGCAGAGAACTTCCCTAATGTGGGGAAGGAAACAGGCGTCAAAATCCAGGAGGCACAGAGAACCCCTCTCAAAATCAATAAAAATTGGTCAACACCCCGACATCTAATAGTAAAACTTACGAGTCTCAGACACAAAGAGAAAATCCTGAAAGCAGCTCGGGAGAAGAGATCTATAACTTATAATGGTAGAAACATTAGATTGGCAACAGACCTATCCACAGAGACCTGGCAGGCCAGAAAGGAGTGGCGTGATATGTTCAGAGCACTAAAGGAGAAAAATATGCAGCCAAGAATACTATATCCAGCTAGGCTATCATTTAAAACAGGAGAGATAAAAAGCTTCCAGGACAAAGAAAAACTAAAGGAATTTGCAAACACGAAACCAGCCCTCCAAGAAATATTGAAAGGGGTCCTCTAAGCGAAGAGAGAGCCTAAAAGCAGCATAGATCAGAAAGGAACACAGACAATATACAGTCACAGTCACCTTACAGGCAATACAATGGCACTAAATTCATATCTTTCAATAGTTACCCTGAATGTAAATGGGCTAAATGCCCCAATCAAAAGACACAGGCTATCAGATGGGATTAAAAAAGAAGACCCATCGATATGCTGTCTGCAAGAGACTCTTTTTAGACCCAAAGACACCCCCAGATTGAAAGTGAGGGGGTGGAAAACCATTTACCATGCTAATGGACACCAAAAGAAAGCTGGGGTGGCAATCCTTATATCAGACAAACTAGATTTTAAACCAGAGACTGTAATAAGAGATGAGGAAGGACACTATATCCTACTTAAAGGGTCTATCCAACAAGAAGATCTAACAATTGTAAATATCTATGCCCCTAACATGGGAGCAGCCAATTATATAAGGCAATTAATAACAAAAGCAAAGAAACACATTGACAACAATACAATAACAGTGGGGGACTTTAACAGCCCCCTCACTGAAATGGACAGATCGTCTAAGCAAAAGATCAACAAGGAAATAAAGACTTTAAATGACACACTGGACCAAATGGACTTCACAGACATATTCAGAACATTCCATCCCAAAGCAACGGAATACACATTCTTCTCTAGTGCCCATGGAACATTCTCCAGAATAGATCACATCCTAGGTCACAAATCAGGTCTCAACCGGTACCAAAAGATTGGGATTATTCCCTGCATATTTTCAGACCACAGTGCTTTGAAACTAGAACTCAATCACAAGAGGAAAATTGGAAAGAACTCAAATACATGGAGGCTAAAGAGCATCCTACTAAAGAATGAATGGGTCAACCAGGAAATTAAAGAAGAATTAAAAAAATTCATGGAAACAAATGAAAATGAAAACAGAACTGTTCAAAATCTTCGGGATGCAGCAAAGGCAGTCCTAAGAGGAAAGTATAGAGCAATACAAGCCTTTCTCAAGAAACAAGAAAGGTCTCAGATAAACAACCTAACCCTACACCTAAAGGAGCTAGAGAAAAAACAGCAAATAAAGCCTCAAACCAGCAGGAGAAGAGAAATAATAAAGATCAGAGCAGAAATCAATGAAATAGAAACCAAAAGAACAGTAGAACAGATCAACGAAACTAGGAGCTGGTTCTTTGAAAGAATTAACAAGATTGATAAACCCCTGGCCAGACTGATCAAAAAGAAAAGAGAAAGGACCCAAATCAACAAAATCATGAATGAAAGAGGAGTGATCACAACCAACACCAAAGAAATACAAACAATTATAAGAACATATTATGAGCAACTCTGTGCCAGCAAATTAGATAACCTGGAAGAAATGGATGCATTCCTAGAGATGTATCAACTACCAAAACTGAACCATGAAGAAATAGAAAACCTGAACAGACCTATAACCACTAAGGAAATTGAAGCAGTCATCAAAAATCTCCCAACAAACAGAAGCCCAGGGCCAGATGGCTTCCCAGGGGAATTCTACCAAACATTTAAAGGAGAATTAATACCTATTCTTCTGAAACTGTTCCAAAAAAACAGAAATTGAAGGAAAACTTCCAAACTCCTTTTATGAGGCCACCATTACCTTGATCCCCAAACCAGACAAAGACCCCATCTAAAAGGAGAATTACAGACCAATATCCTTGATGAACATGGATGCAAAAATTCTCACCAAAATACTAGTCAATAGGATCCAACAGTACATTAAAAGGATTATTCACCATGACCAAGTGGGATTTATCCCTGGGCTGCAAGGTTGGTTCAACACCCGCAAATCAATAAATGTGATACAATACACTAACAAAAAAAAGAACAAGAACCATATGATCCTCTCAATAGATGCAGAAAAAACATTTTACAAAGTACAGCATACTTTCTTGATCAAAACTCTTCAGAGTATAGGGATAGAGGGTACATACCTCAATATCATAAAAGCCATCTATGAAAAACTTACAGTGAATATCATTCTTAATGGAAAAACTGAGAGCTTTCCCCATAAGGTCAGGAACGCGGCAGGGATGTCCACTATCACCATTGCTATTCAAGTATTAGAAGTCCTAGCCACAGCAATCAGACAACAAAAAGAAATAAAAGGCATCCAAATCGGCAAAGAAAAAGTCAAACTCTCACTGTTTGCAGATGATATGATACTTTATGTGGAAAACCCAAAAGACTCCACCCCAAAACCGCTAGAACTCATACAGGAATTCAGTCAAGTGGCAGGATATAAAATCAATGCACAGAAATCAGTGACATTCCTATACACCAACAACAAGACAGAAGAGAGAGAAATTAAGGAGTTGATCCCATTTACAATTGCACCCAAAACCATAAGATACCTAGGAATAAATCTAATCAAAGAGGCAAAGGATCTGTACTCAGAAAACTATAAAATACTCATGAAAGAAACTGAGGAAGACACAAAGAAATGGAAAAAACGTTCCATGCTTATGGATTGGAAGAACAAATATTGTGAAGATATCAATGCTATCTAGAGCAATCTACACACTCAATGCAATCCCCATCAAAATACCATCCACTTTTTTCAAAGAAATGGAATAGTCCTAAAATTTGTATAGAACCAGAAAAGACCCTGAATAGCCAGAGGAATGTTGAAAAAGAAAAGCAAAGCTGGCGGCATCACAATTCTGGACTTCCAGCTCTATTACAAAGCTGTCATCATCAAGACAGTGTGGTACTGGCACAAAAACAGACACAAAAATCAATGGAACAGAATAGAGAGCCCAGAAATGCACCCTCAACTCTATGGTCAACTCATCTTTGACAAAGCAGCAAAGAATGTCCAATGGAAAAAAGACAGTCTCTTCAACAAATGGTGTTGGGAAAATTGGACAGCCACATGCAGAAGAAACTGGACCATTTCCTTACACCACACACAAAAATAGACTCCAAATGGCTGAAAGACCTAAACGTGAGATAGGAGTCGATCAAAATCCTAAAGGAGAACACAGGCAGCAACCTCTTTGACCTCAGCTGCAGCAACTTCTTCCTAGAAACATTGCCAAAGGCAAGGGAGGCAAGGGCAAAAATGAACTATTGGAATTTCATCAAGATAAAAAGCTTTTGCACAGCAAAAGAAACAGTCAACAAAACCAAAAGACGACAGAATGGGAGAAGATATTTGCAAATGACATATCAGATAAAGAGCTAGTATCCAAAATCTATAAAGAACTTATCAAACTCAACATCCAAAGAACAAATAATCCAATCAAGAAATGGGCAGAAGACAGGAACAGACATTTTTCCAAAGAAGACATCCAAATGGCCAAAAGACACATGAAAAAGTCCTCAACATTGCTCGGCATCAGGGAAATCCAAATCAAAACCTCAATGAGATACCACCTCACGCCAGTCAGAATGGCTAAAATTAACAAGTCAGGAAATGACAGATGTTGGCGGGGATGCGGAGAAAGGGGAGCCCTCCTACACTGTTGGTGGGAATGCAAGCTGGTGCAACCACTCTGGAAAACAGTATGAATGTTCCTCAAAAAGTTGAAAATAGAGCTACCATACAATCCAGCAATTGCACTACTGGGTATTTACCCCAAAGATACAAATGTAGGCATCTGAAGGGGTATGTGCACCCCGATGTTTATAGCAGCAATGTCCACAATAGCCAAACTGTGGAAAGAGCCAAGATGTTCATTGACAGATGAATGGATAAAGAAGAGGTGGTATATATATACAATGGAATATTATGCAGCCATCAAAAGGAATAAGATCTTGCCATTTATAACAACGTGGATGGAACTAGAGGGTGTTATGCTGAGTGAAATAAGTCAATCAGAGAAAGACATGTATCATATGACCTCACTGATATGAGGAATTCTTAATCTCAGGAAACAAACTGAGTGTTGCTGGAGTGGTGGGGGGTGGGAGGGATGGGGTGGCTGGGTGATGGACATTGGGGAGGGTATGTGCTATGGTGAGCGCTGTGAATTGTGCAAGACTGTTGAATCACAGATCTTACCTCTGAAACAAATAATGCACTATATGTTAAGAAAAAAAAAGAAGAAGAAGATACCAGGAGGGGAAGAATGAAGAGGGGTAAATCGGAGGGGGAGACGAACCATGAGAGATGATGGACTCTGAAAAACAAACTGAGGGTTCTAGAGGGGAGGGGGTGGGGGGATGGGTTAGCCTGGTGATGGGTATTAAAGAGGGCACGTACTGCGTGGAGCACTGGGTGTTATACACAAACAATGAGTCATGGAACACTACATCAAAAACTAATGATATAATGTATGGTGATTAACATAACAATAAAAAACAAAAAAATAAAAAAATAAAAAATAAAATGATTCTTTTAAAAAAAAAAGGCTGGCTGACTTGAGGATTTCTAGGCTATGTGATTAAATGATGAGTAAAATGCAAAGACATATATACAACACGTTCAATTTCTCCTCTCCTTTGTAATAATGACCGTAACAGATCTGTAAATGCTTATCTACATTTCTGTACTGATGTCAGGTGCACAGAGAACGATATTGAAGTTTACATATCCAGGTTGCTACATTGCTTCTGTAAAAGGGGGGAGGAGGGAGTGGAAGGAGATAGGGAGCAGATAAGCCAAAATCAATCAATCAAATAATTAATTAATAAGGAGCAATAAGAAATACAGCCTAGACAATATCCCATTTAGGTAAATCACCCATTTTGATGTTCTAAGTTTTTTGTTTTCAATATACGTCTTGTGTTAAAATAAGGTCCTACTAGGGACACAATTTTGAATCCTACTTTTTTCTTGTTTAACTTAGTACATGATGAGCCTATTTCCATGTCCACTGCATTAGGTCCTTTCCTAATCTAGCTTCCCACGAAGGTAATATGGAGAGAAGCACAGTGGATCGGCCACATATCACAATTAATGCAAAAAGGCCATCAGTCTTGGGCTACCTGGTATATATAAGCAGGGAAGCTTCTAGAACCTGATTGTGATCCATCCTCCCAGTAACACCATTCCAGGATGTAGTCACTTCTCCATTCTTCCAACTAATGTGCATGGACTAAGTTCTTCAGGACTCAGGACCCCAGGCATAGCCTTCAGAGGACATGACTGTTCTAGGTAACTTTTGGCCACAGCCCTGCCAAGGCCTCATTCAAGGGAATGTAGACAGGTGAGATGGATTTTCCAGGGAGCATTTCTTTAAGAGCAGCCACATGAATTAAAGATGAAAACAGTTGGTCAGGAAAAACCAGAATCAACTCTGGTGAGAAAGGCAGAACATACACAGTGACTCTCATTTAGGCCAAAAGTGTAAAAGAAAGGGAACGTTAAGTTCAAATTTCACAGAATTGCTACTTTCAGAGCAATGAGCATACTCTGAGCAGCTAAAACCCTTAAACCCAAAACATTTACTGAACCAAGTCCTCAGTGAGTAGGGTATAATATTCCCAACTGGGGATATCTGTTTACTTTCAGACATACATGCATCTTAGAACAAAAATAAGCAAATGACTTTATTTTCAAACTCTTCCACACCTGGCCTGCTCCCGGTTTCCACTGACCTCTGGTCACTCTTGTTGGAGTCCTAGCACCTCAGAAGACCTCCCTTGCCCCTGCCACCCACACAGTCTCCCTCTAAATTCCTGAAGGAGTTGCCTCTTTTTCTACAGGAAGACAGTCTACATTTGCTACTGTCCTCGATACATGGGTTGTCCCATCAACTGCATCCTAATATACTGCAGGTGTGGTAGGATAATTTACTGAGACATTCGTTATATTTCTTCTCCACTGCATTCTACCCACTCACTCCTACCCCAGCCCTAACCTAACCCCTCATTTCAGCACATAACCAGGACTTGATGCTCCCTTGCTTCTGGGGAGGTGGTATGCAAAAGCCAGTGTCCTTGAAAGAAGAAGTAGCCCAGAGGATAATGGAAAAAGGGAATTCCTCCAACTTGGAAAGAAAATGGAGGCAGCCAGTCCTAAGGGGGGAGGGGGGCTGCCCAGAGGGTAACAGGATCCAAAAGAAATGGCTTGCTGCTGCCCCTAGGGAGGCAAGACCCTGAGTGTGGGGGCCCCTGGCATCACAAGGAACCCACCAGCCCGGGAGCAGCACAATGATGAGGGCTTGCTTAATGATGTTCCTGCCGTGACCACAACGCTGGAAGATTCAAGGCTCCTCTTCTGTTCCAGGGCAGGGAGGAAACCTCCTGCATCTTTGTGCAGTTAGAAGTAGAAGAATTCCCAGTCCAACCAGGGGGATGGGAGTTTAGTCTTGAATAATCCAATCCAATGGAATTCACAATAAATAGGAAAATAATGGCACTGACTCAAGACCTCATTTTGTCCTACACAAGCTTTTTGGAAGAGTTAGCTGACATCTAACCCAGCATTTCACAAACTTGAATTGCACAGACACCACGTAGGGGTTCTGCTTAGATGCAGATATAAAATCAGTACGGGTGGCCTGAGATTTGGCATTTCTAACGAACTTCCAGGTGAACCGACATCCCTGCCCAGAAATCATACTTTGAGAAGCAAAGGTCTGGGGCAGGGATTAGCGAATTTTTCTCTCAAGGGCCCCGTAAAATACTGGCTTTGTAACCCACCCCGTCTCCCTCACCATTCAGCTCCACCACTGCCGTTGAAGGCTGCCACAAAGAATACATAAAGGAACCAGCGTGACTGTTCTCATAAAACTTTATTTATGGACACTGAAATTTGAATCTCATATCGTTTTCATGTGTCACAAAATATTATTTTTCTTCTGAGTTTTTTTCCAACCATTAAAAAATATTTAAAAAAAAAAAAAGCCATTCTCAGTTCCCAGGCCATACATAAAGAGCAGGAAGAAGGAACTGGATGTGGCCAATGGGCAGACCCCAGTCTTGGGTGCCCCAAAAAGTACAGAACCCCAACAGGCATCCCTGACAAATTTAATCAAAGCGGGTTGCTCAGTCACCCCATTTTCTATCCTGAAGTTGGTGTTCCTTTCCTGTCCTCCTGACATTAGTGCTATGCTTTCCAAACAGCAAACACTTTGGGGATGAGTAGATCCAAGCAAATGTAGTTCTTCAAAAATCACTGAAAGGACTTTAAAAGACTGCCCCCTAAATGCTTCTTCTTCTAATAAGGGGCCTTGAGGAATAACAGGCTCATCCTGAAACAGCTTTTCAGGATGAGATTGACCTTCAACTAGAGTTTTCTGAGCTAACAGAAGAGTGACATGATCAGGGGAAGAAAGTCAACCTTGCAAAAACAACTAGTAAATTCCAAAGCAATCTTCTCAAACCTTTATCCCATGAACCGAATAAAGACTCTCTCCGCTTGGCCTCACGTTCCACTTTGACTCAAAAGAGAGAAAAGATTCCTGTTCAGCTCGCAGTCCCTTTCAGTGTGAAAAAGCTACCCTAGAGACACAGTTGTAGCCTTCCAGTAATACACAACACAATGTAAAATCCAGGAGGGAGACAGTTCTAGAAGAGTGGCCAGGGGCCAGCAGACAGCCACAGCTCCATACTCCACCACTGCCCCAAATCTGCCCTGAGCAAGGAGGGCAGAACCTGGCTGGGACAGGGTCTTGCAGGATGAACGGATGCGTGTGACCCAGGCACAGGGTAATTTGCCCACTCTGTCACTCCACACTGGCAAGGCACTCAGAAGGAGAAACTCCTTCAAGGAGCTCACTGCCCCCTTGTGCACCATCCTGATGGCACTCCAACATGGGCTCCAGAATCACCCAGACCTGTCTTTGCTCTGCCACTTACTAGCTCTAATGATTTGGGCAAGTTATTGGAACTTGAACCTCAAGTTCCTCATCAGTAAAATAAGGCTAATCAATGTCATCCAGAGATACTATTTATAAGAGAACATGTGAACAACCTGTATGGTTCAGGCACCGTGGAATCGGAAGGGCAAAAGCATGACTGTGCTGACGAGCACCAGCTAAATCTCAGCCTGCTGACCTCATAGGGTGGTTATAAAGAATGAAGGACTTAACTCAGATAAAGCACCTAGCATCTCTCCCAACAGGCAGTCACGTACCCCTTTCCCCTCAGAAAACTTTCCTTTCTGCAAAGACTCCTGGCATAATAGTGGTCACAAACCAGTTCCATCTCTAGCATTTTGTGTAGGACACCTGACAGTCACTTGAACCACTTACCAAGGTCATGGCCAGAGCTGCCCCTTGGCTCTTGCCAGAGTGGGCATCTCTCTCCAGGCAACCCAGGAAGCTCCCGAGGGCTCTTTCAGATGGTCCTACCCACGGAACTCATAGCCACCCTGGGTGGGAAGACAGCCAGAATCTCACACTGCTGGGCACCCACCATCAACCTACTTGTAGAAATATGGCCGACTCAGTGGGGAGGGGAGGGGGGTGCTGGTGCCTGAAACATCCACATGTCCGTCCCATCCTCTGTGAACCCAGGATAACAAGGACCAAATCTTAAAATGCCACAAAAAAAGCAACCGGGTCATTTATTTGGCAATTAACCCCAGCACTGATCTCACAGGGAAAACCCTACCATCACTTATCCCTCACAATGATGCTGTGCCTGTGGGAAAGATCTGGATGCTGCTCTAGAATTGCCCCACTTTTTCCCTGGAAGAATCTAACACACTTCAGGGCCTGACGTGTGGCACTCAATACATACCAGCTCTCACGACCCCCCTTTGAGACTGGAAGAAAACAAGAAGATGACCAGATTATAGCTCAATAAACAAATATGCTTAGTATGACTAGGGAAAACTGGAAGTCTTGGCCCCAAAAGAGAAGAAAGGAAATCGCACATCATAAAAAGGAATATGCACTTACAGTAGAAAATATCATAAATGTGGCTTATTTATGGTATTAATAGCAGGTATTTGTTTTTGGTGCTAATAATCTAATTAGCAGTCAATCCAATGCATCCTTCATCATCAGCTGATCCGTAATTACTGCTCCATGCTGAGTACTTTCCCGGCACACGATAGCTTTCAACTCCTCAGCACAACCAACCAAATAATTGGTGCTATTATGCTGGATAAGGGACTCCTCTCCGAGGGACGATGTTGGGAGTGGTTAGCCAACCACTACGGCCTCTGCATTTTCCCATCTGTTGATCGATTCTCACTGTCCCCTCTCTGATCAGTCCTGAAGCACGCCTTAATGCTCGCAAGAAAGTGATACCTTGCAGACTTCCTTTTTTCAAGTCCATCCTTGGGACCAGAAACATTCCCAGTCATCCGCAGGAGCGAAGTGTTCATAAGGATGTCAAATGGTGCCGAAAGCACAATATATTTCTCTTTGAAAAGGTTGTAAAGTTTTCTCCTTGAGTATTGTTATAAAATGACTTGTCCTGGAAAAGCTGGCTTCTGACATAAAAATACTGCATCCAATAGCTTCTGGTCGAAACAAGATGTGTCTAAGTCCTGGAAGCAGTATGGGATTCACTTTGGGACAGCAACACCAGCCAACATCCTACTCACGATTCCCACCGTCCTGAAGGCCTTCCGACCATACCCATTCTCCTAGAAGCTTCCACATCTTCCTGTGATCCAGTGATGAAGGGGTTAACACTCAGCACATACTTTGCTTTTTTTTAAAAGGAATATAAAACTACTTATTGACCACTGTTTACCAGTATTTACAAGAGTGTACACAATATACAGCTAAATAACATTCTGACTACTGTTTTTCCTGGTTCCTGCTGAACCAGTAACTCAAATACTGAGAAGATTGAGCCTACATGTCAGGAATGAGTTGGGCTAAAGGAAAACTGTGGTTGGCTGGAGCCCCCACCACACCAGTTGTTAAACGTCTCCCTGATTATAAAGGGAAATAAGATTTGGGAAACTGGAAAGACATATCAAGACCTTTCTCCAGAGACAGTCTTATCCAGGAAACAGGAACCAATAGCTATCAAAAGAACAAAAATGACTATGCTCTGACCCCAAATGAGGTGCTAAAATCTGAGTCAGAAGCCACACACGCAGTTCAGATTTTTTTTAACTTTTTATTGAAGTGAAATACACACACAGAAAAGAGGTGCATTCAATGAATTTTCACAAAGTAAACACACCTGAGTACCCAGCAACCAGATCAAGAAACTGAACAGAACCAGTTCTCCCCAATTATCTCCTGCCTTCTTATTTTTTTTAGGATTTTATTTATTTGAGAGAGAGAGAGAGAGAGCACGTGCATGAGCAGGGGGAGCAGCAGAAGGAGAAGCAGACTCTCCACTGAGCAGGGAGCCTGACCCGGGGCTTGATCCCAGGACCCTGAGATCATGACCTGAACTGAAGGCAGACGCTTCACCAACTGAGCCACCCAGGCACGCCTGCTCTGCCTCCTTCTTGTCACGGACTCCAACCAAGGGTCCCCATGAAACTGACTTCTAACACCATAGATTAGCTTTGCTGGTTTCCGTACTGACTATAAATAGAATCCCATTGTCAAATCTGGCGGCCCGCCACCTGTTTTAACATATCCTGCAAACTAAGAAAGCAGTTCACATGTATAAATATTTGAAAATACGTAATCCTAAAAGGAGAATACTTCATGAGATGTGACAGATCTATGGAATTCAAATTTCAGTGTCCATAAATAAAGTTTTATTGGGACACAGCCACACTCATTTGTTTATATACTGTCTATCACTCTACAATAGCACTGTTGAGTAGATAGAGCAGAAAGTGTATAACCTAAAAAACCAAAAATACTTACTATCTGGCTCTTTCCAGAAAAAGTTTGCCAACTCCTATCCAGGTACATGACGTTCAATGAAATACAAATTCACTTTTCTTGGGCTTACAGCTAGCAGTGAAACTGCAGGGGCAGAGGTATATACATATGCTCAGCTTTCGCAGACGCTACCAAGAAGCTTTCCAAAAATATACCCTCAGTTCTAAGGGAAAAGCTAAAACCTGGAGCAGAAACCATAACGTCAGTTTTAAGAGAGGCAGGGAGAATTTAATTACAGGGAGTTATCTCATCCAGAATTGAGCAAATATGATTAGAAAATCATGAGGGCCTCCGAGTGGAGAGGGAAAATATTAGTTACTAGGTTTATACTTTTTTTGTTCTTACTCCATGCACTGGCTTTAAAAATACAGTTCCCTTTAATGTTGCCACACTCCGTGGAAATTGACAGGAGAAAAAAAGTCATGTTTCTGCTTGGGATCTTGGAGTAGACACTCACTTTGTCATTCAGGCCAACATAAGAAAAGCATCACCAGGAGCCCTCCAGTAGGTCATCGGAAGTGCAAACAGAATATCCAGGAAGACATTAGCAGCTCCTGATTTTATGCTTTCATACTGAACCATGCACACAGGGCAGCAAGTATAACTCACGCCCATCCTCCCAAGTAGCCACAAAGCAGCTGAGCCCTGTGCTGGGTCTAGCCAGGGGCCCAACTCCAGGGCTGAAGTGAGTCGTCAGTCATCAACGGTTCTCAAGGTTAAACAGCACGACACAGGCAGGGAGCCCTCTGTCTGGCTCAGGTGATGCGTCCTATCTCCTAAAGGCACTTCCCTGGAGTCATCCCCCCCCCACCCCCGCCCCCCACCGTGCATTTCAAACAGGACCTATTAGGTTCTTTCAAATGACATTTTTCCTCTTAGAGGGGAATTGCTTCTGATTGTTTAAGGACCACATTCATCATGAAAGGGATTCAAATCAACGGTGTCTATCTTAATTGCACAATCCTGTTGACTTGTGAGAGGAGCAGCCTCCTGAATGACAGCAGAGCCTCATTTCCTGCTGTCAGCCCCCCTGCCAACCCAGAAGGGACCTGGCTGGTAAGCGTGGGCTCACCCTCACCAGGACGGAGCCACCCTGGTCCAGCATCTTCCCACAGCAGAAGGACCGTGGAACGGTCCCGTAGGGCCCGTAGGCAAGTTACACTTGGCCCATCCTGGAAGAACACCCAAAGTTCTCTTGGCCCTCCAGTGGCCCTTCTGAGATGGGCTCTCTGGTGACCCTAAAATCCACTTCTCAGTTCCTTTCTGCATGCAGAAAAGCAACGCTGGTGTTTTAGAGGTCCGGAGTCGTTTCCCAGCACGAGCATTAACTTTTCATCCATAAGAAATATACATACAATATACACATACATAAAATAGAGTTCATTTC
Organism: Zalophus californianus; assembly: GCF_009762305.2. Taxonomy (NCBI): domain Eukaryota; kingdom Metazoa; phylum Chordata; class Mammalia; order Carnivora; family Otariidae; genus Zalophus; species Zalophus californianus. The sequence goes on from NC_045602.1 coordinate 25,793,179, forward strand.
CCCCTGGAAAAGGAAGCTAACCAGAAGCTGAGCATGGCTACGAAGGAAAGAGCATGAGCTTTAAAGTCAAAAGAGTGAGTTCAAGGCCACTTACTGGTTGGGGGTGCTTGCCAGAATGTCCTCCCCCTTACAACCTCGGCTTCATCACACTTCAGAAAGTGAGAGTAATAATAACGTCTACCTCACGTGGGGACAGGAAAGAGCAAATGAGGCATCTGGGAATACAAACGCCGTGTAAACCATAAAACATCACAGGACGTGGTGGAGGAAAGGAGCTACCACTTAAAGTCCTGTTCCTGATTCACCGTTAATTAAGCAAGTCTTTGAGCCAGTTCCTCTGCCCATGAAGACCCCAGGCCCACCATGAGGATGTCAGTCTTTTCAGCACCCAGCTGGCAGCCATCAATTGGCCATCTATTAACAGCCAATTATCTGGGCAGCTTAATTAATCTGTGCACCACGTGCTCTGATCTCCCCGAGATCCTAGAAAACAATGAGCCTGATATATAGGCGCCAGCTAATTTTTCGATGGCCACCAAGGAATTTGGTGTGCACAGTGCCTGTGTGTGGCAGCTGGGAAGGATGGGCCCATAAATATTGATTAGACCAGTCTCTCTGTGGCTTGGGGCTCGGGTGGGGGGGGGGCGCGAAGGTTAGGGAAGTAATGAATGACTACAGTGTTCTCCGAGGAACAAGAGAAGCTACATAAATCTCCAGTCCCGACCACGGGGAAGAAAACCCAATTTCTAAACCTCAGTGAGACATGGAAAAGAGACAGTGAGCTTCTTTTGGGGAGGGCTTGTCAGGATGGGGTGGTCATACCCGTTCCGTACATGCTTCCCTCTCTCTCCTGGCCCGGAATGAGATGCAAATTAGGTTTAAACAGCCAGGATCATTAGGAAGGAGGCAGCTGGGTGGCTGTTCTCTTCATCTGGGAATTCAAATCCAATGGCAGGAACATGTGAGTGTGCCACTCTCCCCTGCATTTCCTTGAAAGATCGCCGTAGTGCTTACAGTTAAGAAGACAAGTGACATGAGGAGAATTTAATTATTTTTTAAGTGCCTAATCTTGTCTCTGGGAATGGTATGCAGAAGAGACGTGATACTTGGAAGCTGCAGCATCCAGGAGGCCGTGGGTCGGCCAGCTCCTCAGTTCCTGCAGGAAGGGCTCAGGGCATCTGAGCAGAATGGTCCAGGGCGGCCCAGGGCAAGGGCAGCCACTCCCCTCCTTCATGAAGAATATCCAGAACAGCAGGGACGCAGGCTGCTCCTGACCTTGGCTGGAGCCTGCAAGGGATGTCCCGGGCTCCCGTCCCTCCAGACTTGTTCCTGGGGCTCCTGGCCGAGTACCCGGGCCTCTGTGCTCTGGACCCCACCAGCTCTCCAGGAGACACAAATAAGAAGAGGGAGAACGTGGTGGAGGGAAGAGAAGCAGGACTGCCGACCCCCGGCTCACACCACAGAGACCTCTTCCCCTCCACCCCGCCCCCCTGCCCCTCCACTTCCTCGCATTCATTAGGTCCCCTGATGGCAGCAGCTGCTGCCAAATGCAAAGGTTGCTGCCCTAGAAGGTCACATCAGGCCATTTATTCTCAAATACCAAAATACCAGAGCCAGCAGATTTCCAGAGCTTCTGCAGAATTCCCCAGGGCAGCCGAGTACGCGTGTGTGTTCTTGCATATCCCAAAGGGGTTCTTTCTTAACCAGCTCAACATCAGAGGACTCGGAGACTGATTTATTTTTTTGGTTAATCTAGTGTTTCTGGTAAAATAATTAAAAGATAAGTAATAGACACGGAGTATCTGTGGCATAATTATTTATAGCCATGAGGTCTCACTTCGGAGTTATTTGCAAGTCACCCGGATCCAAGGAGACTGCTGGTGGAGCAAGTGGGGGACAGGCCCCGGGCCACAGCACGCCACCCTCATTTCACAGCTGGGGAGACTGTGCCCGGGAGAAAGGACCTGAGTCACCCCTGGCACCTGCCAACAGGCTGCCACACGTACAAGAAAAGCCAGAAGGTGAAGTGGCACGTGATTACAGGACAGGCGCTCCCAAGAGAGGGTGGGGGCTCTGTCTTCTGACTCCAGCAAGCAGGGCGTGCAAGGCTCCGAGGCTGCTGAGGAGCAGGGGGGGGTGACTACCCGCTCGGGGCGCTGCAGCCGTGGGAAGGGTCAGCAGCTAGCCGCGCGGGCAGCAGGCTCAGCCACGCTCACTTCCCCAGAAGATGGTGGGTCTAGGATGTTGGTCTCTGGGGTGGAATGTGCAAAAGCCATGGCAGGGTTCACAGACTGCCCCGAAGAGAGGAGCAGGGAGGATGGGGCCCTGCTCTCTAATTTAGATGCTTTTCCAGAAATGCAACGGGGACTTTGAGATGCTCTGGAAGAGTGTCAAAACTGTACACGTTAGACCCTAAACAAGGGCACGGCAACACATTTCTTCAAATGTGCCTGGTAATGGCTAAGACTGTTTTGGAAATTTGGGATGGAAAGCTGTGGGAGAGGATGCAAGCAAAGGAGGTAGACGAGATGGCTGAGAACCAGGCTGTGTGGAAACCCTGGGCTTCAGGCGTCAGCCCCGGCAGCCTCATTCTGTCCCTGTTTAGTTTACAGATGGCCTCTGATGGGTGGAAATTAACACTTTTAAATGATACAAACACACAAAAGCAACCTGGAAAAAGGGTAGTCTCTAGACAGGCTGGGGAGGCTGGTGACGGGGACATTAATTTCTCTTTCCTTCTTGGTTTTGCCCCTTTGCCTTCTCTGATTTGAGCAGGCATCATTCTACACCTCCAGGAACATTTGAGACAGGGATTCCTGGTCTTTGTTTCCAAAAGCACGAGACCACTCAGGGGAACAAGGGTTTAGGGAAATAGAGAGCTCCCCAGACTGATTCAAAGAGAGTCCCTCAGAACAGATCCATCAGTCCCTAGGACAGGGCCTCCCACGGGGCCCTGGAGGGGAGGGCTCACTGGGAAAGCAAGCTGGGACGTGGGTACAACCCAGGGCAGGCCAAAAATAACCCCAAGTGGAAAGATTCCCACCAGCCTAATGGCCTGGAATTTGGGGGCTGGGGGAGATCTCAGGGTTTTTTGTTTTGTTTTGTTTTTAAAGCAGCTTATTGATATCTACAAAGCAAAGATATGCCATTTCTTGGACACCTGACATTCCAACCTGCTACTTTTCATATTTCCCATCCTCTTATAGCAACACCTGCTGGACCACAAGGCAACACTACCCTCCATCTGCTCTAGGAACCTCCGCAGAGGGGAAGACAGCCCAGCACAGGGCACAGCACCAGCACACAGGAGTGAATGAAAGGATGAACATTCATCTGACAGTGGGCTACTTCTGGTCATGCCAGAGTCAAAATTCCCTGGACAGAGTCCAATATACATGCACTGAGTATCAGCAGATTAATAGGGTCTCTCTCTCTAAAATTCATAATTTTTTTAATGGGAGAAATGATCTACTAAATGGGGAATAAAATAGCAGTGTCATATACTCAAAGCATTTGTGGTATGCAAATATTACAGAAAGACAAGCTCTTTTCTAATAGTGTTTGCTATATTTCTAGTAGAGCACAAATATATCTCCATGGGCCCGAGGCACTTTATTCAAAGACTTTACATTTCCAGTACCTTCCTCAAAAAGTACCTCAGGCCTCAAATTCTTTTGCTTTTACTAAGCCCTAAGCCCCTGGACTAAATTTAGTTTCTTGGAAGTCAGAGACAAATTTGCTGTTTTTTTTTTCTTTTAATTCTGTCAGTTACTGTATAATTCTCCAAATGGCAAACAAATGATAGGGGAGAGAAGAAATAAAAACAGTTTTTCAGTATTTTTAATGGTACAGTATTTATCACTGAAATACAGTTTGAATTAAGACATCCAACTTGTTATATGATTTTCAATTAGGAATTAGAGTTCTGCAGAATTTGGGGGTGGGGGACCCGGCAAAAGATTCAAATCAACATTAAAAAGTCAAACTTAAAGAAATCTTTACCTGAGCTATTAATAGAACCAGCCCTTCTTGGAACTAAAAAAAAGAAAGAAAGAAAGAAAGAAATCCAATTAATTTCCTTAAACTAGGAGTGCAGCATGCCTTCTCCACATCAGCTGGCTTGTGACAAGGCATAGGTTTTCTTTTATTATCAGGCCCACTTTGGAGACCCCATCACTAGGTGAATGAGGATGCTTCCCAACTCTGGGAGGGGAGACAAGGAAGGGCCTGGGAACTAGAGCTTGTCCCAGACCCCAGGGAAGGCAACTTGCTACACGGAATCTACACAGAGGGGTCCCCGGCCCAGAAGCCCCGGCCACAGTCTCCGGTCCCTCCACCAATCCCCTGACATCTCCAAATAGTTTTAAGGGAAGGGAGTCCACAGCCTGTGCTTTGGAAAATAAGCTGACATCCTCTCCCACGGCAGGAAGGTGCCCAGGTAGGATGAAAACTTCCCGAAAGGCTTCCACATGCCCAAGGCAAGAGCTCTCCCCAGGACGATGAATGAACATTTCCTAGGAAAAGCCAGGGTACTACACTCACTCAAAACTGAGTTTTTTCCCTACAATAGACAAATGTCCCAGCCGAATCCCTACTATTGAGGAAACGATCTCGATCCTGGCCATGATTCCTAAACCAGTGGTGCTCCAACCATTGGATGCAACCTCCCATGGGACCCTCCCCACCAGGGTGCACTCTGTCCCGTCAAGGGAGCCTCCTCTGCCCCAGCTGGCCTCCTCCAAGGGCAGAGCAGGATTTCCCTTCCACGGTGGTTCCCCCACAAATTACACCAGTCCCCTCTGCCCTCCCTGGAGCTCTCCAAAGGCAAGCGCCTAGGGTTGAGCCGTGGAAATGTTGGAAAGTAGGTTGGGAAACACAGGCTATAAATATCCCTAACCTCCCCCCATCACCCACAAGTGTAGACCCGGGCAGTGCACACAGCATAGCGCCATAGAAGGAGTCTGTGCGGGGGCAGTTCCCAAAGTGATCCCCATTCCATTCTTAACCCTGACGCTGCCACTTAATAATAACCTCATTATCTTGGTCCAGTTGTATAACTTCATCAACCAGTCTTGTCTGCATAAAAGTATTACCTGCCCCATGCGGTTGTTGTGGAGATTAAATGAGCTAATATGCATGAAATAGAGTTTGTGAATTTGTAAAGCACTACACAAATACTAGCTACTGTTATTTTACATGAGTGCACATGCTCACACAAGCTCGGTCCTTGAGGAACTCAAGAAGAATGAAATCATTCGGCCATATTTACATGGGGCTAAGCAAACTACAAAAAAATCAACACACTCAGTATTCTTCATCTAGCTCCAAACGTTATCCATCAATAGGCTGCTTCCGACTCACATGGAACACTTGTAAAGACAGTGATTCTAGGACCTTCTCCCAAACCCCCAGAATCATAATCACTGCAATAAACCCCAAAGCTTGTACGTGAAACGAGCTCACCGGGGGATTCTGACACGCAGTCAGGTTTGGGAACCAACTGCACTCCTCCTGGACAGGACGTGCACATTTCCTAAATAGATCAGTCACCGCAATAAAATTGTTCTGGCGCTAAGGACTCTTTGTCTCTCCATCTCCTTCCTCAGATACAAACACCAGACACAAATACACTCACAAACACAACACATGTAGGTGGACACGCGAAGTCATACAAGCAGGTGAAAAAACACAAAGGAGTAATATACTAAGAAGGGTGCCTAATAATAAAAGGCATCAAGATTTTTAAAGTCTATAGAATTTGTGTTTCTAAAGAATACAGAAAATGGGAGTAAGAGGAAATACGTTATTGAGACAGAAAGCAAGGGGTCAAAACTAGAAGACGCCCTCTTCTATGCTTGGACAGCACTATGCCCAGAATTCCAATATTAGACCACTCCCCCCACCCCACCCACTACTCATTTGTTTGTAATTCTGCCTCAGCCAGGAATTTGTGAAAGCCTCCCCACCTCCCTGCAAAGGGGCAGGGACACGGTATCCTCCAAAGCCAGCACAGAGCCCAGCAGAGAGCTGCCTTCAATAATTGTGTGCCCAGCACACACCAGAATGAGAGGAGGCAGGTAAGGACGAAAGACAAAGTGCACAAAAGAGAGATAGAGATTTCTTGTCCCAGCTCCTTGGTGTAAACTAAGAATATGTAAGCTTAAGGTAATGAGGTCCAACGCAAAACAGAGAGAGTTCATGTCCCTGCAGGCATCATTAACTGCAGACCCACCCCAGGGGAAAAAGAGGAAAAGCTCTTCAGATCTACCGGCAGGTTTGAGGTGAGAAAATTGATCCAGTGCTCCAAAGGCTGCTTGAAATCACCAGTCTGATCTCAACACTCTCCTGCTTACTGCCCCTCCAAGGGTTCCTAGCACCCACAAGGTCCTACCCAATCTGACCCTTATACACCTGCCCTCAGCCTCATTCGTGCCTTCAGCCACACAGTTTATGCTCAAATTATGCCAAACTCACACAACCTGCTGTGTCATTCCTCTGAGCCTGTTTGGTACAGTTAACCTCTACCTGGAACGCCCTCCCAACCTCCTGGCAAACCTATTGTTCATCCTTCTCAACTCAGTTCTGTTCTATCTTCCTCCTCCAGGAAGTCCCCAGGCTCCCATGACACCCAGTGCACTGAGCTCTGTTGGCCCTCAGTGAACAATACGGTCCTGGCCCCTTCCTGAGGGAATCCCCTATGTCCAGAGAGCAAGTTCTGCACCTCTGTACCCATAGTCCCTAGCACACAGCCTGGCACACAACGCACCACCAATAAACGCTTGTGGAACTCAACTGGGCGTTAGCAACATTCCAGTACATAAGTGCCAGAAGACTTAGCTAAAAGGGGATCTGAGAGACACTTTGATATAGTGGAAAGATTCTGAATATCTGAGGCTAAGTTCAAATCAAAGTGACCTAAGGCAAGGTACAAAAACTGAACCTGCTTAATCTTTGAAATTAGGATACCACCAACTTATACAATTACTTATGAAGAAGCACCCACTGTGTACCTGGCACAAGGTGGGTCCTCTGTACTGTACTTACTGGGGAGACTCCCCTCTTTCCCCCTCCCCCCCGTTTTTTTAGCCCCCTGCTTCAGACCATAACCTCCTCCAAGGGCTTTTTCCCAGTCCCTGAAGGACTGCTCTGGACCCCGTTCATAAATGGTGCCTGGCTGGCCAGGAACCTCCAGAGGCCTCCTTCTGTGTCCCGCGACCAGGTGTGTGGAAGAGGACACAGAGGAATGGGGGTTCTGAATGACAGGTAAGAGTGTGCCCGAAGGGAGAACCTTCTGGCTGCGCTTGGAAGAACCGACTGGGCAGGAGTTAAAAAAGCCACTTCGATTATTCTCATTTCCCCAACTCCCCACCAACACCAAGGCGTCTGCTTTTACAGGCTCCTCAGTGGCGTTCAGGGCACATTCAACTTCCCACGCAGCTGGAGAGCTCGGGGACAATCAGAAAACAGGGGTGACGACAGGCCGGCGGGCCCCAGCAGCAGGCGTGCGGGAGGCTGCACGGCGCTCGCCCGCGATGCACACGCGCGCGCGGCGCACCCCGGGCCTCCGGCCTCCCCTGGTCGGGCCTGGCAGCTGCGGGAAGGAAGGAGGTCAGCGCGGCGGCCAGACTTCTCGCGGGCGCCAGCACCCGCCGGCCCTGCCACCCGACCCCACCGCCCGCGACTCGCCCGCGGCGTCCACGGGCCGCCACCCCTGGGCGGCTCGTCTGCAGCGCCCCCTCCGCCCCGGGACCCCCGCGCGCTGCCCAAGTTCAGCGCCCCGCTCTGTCCGCGAGCGCGCGCCCGCCACCCACACCCACTCCCACACTCCGCGGGTCCCGACGTGCCCCGAGCTTCTCTAAATCCAGAAATATCACCCTGTGGCCGCATCCGGCGCCCCCGTTACCTCCTCGCGGCACCCAGACCCCCGCCCCGGCTTCCCGGGAGCCCGCAAGCCCGGCGCGCGGGCTGCGCGCACTCCTGCAAACCAGTGCCCCGCGCCCACCACGCCGCCCAAGCCCGTACCTTGGGGGTCGGCACTTCAGGTCCCGGCGGCACCTCCAACTTCTTCTTGGTTACCCAGAAGAACAGGAGCACGGTGATCCAGAGCACCCCGAAGATCGGCAGCGCCAGGCGGCGGGTCAGGCGCCGCATGGTCCCGTTTGCCTCGTCTTCTCCGCGACGCTACGCCCCTGGGGCACCCCCTGGCGGTGAGGGTCGGAGGGGCAGGAGTCCGGGAGAGCGGCGGCCCCGGGATCGGAGTGCAGAGGCCGCGGGAAGCTGCTAGGCGCCCCGCCCGCCTCGGAGAGAAGCGAGCAGAGGCGGGGGTCTCGGGGCGCAGAGCGGCAGGGAAGGACCGAAGGGCAGCCAAGCTGGACACCCGCTCCCGCCGGAGAAGCTCAGTGGCAGCCGAGATGCTCCCCGCGCCGCCGCCGCCGCCGCCGCCTAGCCCGCCGCCGCCGCCGCGAGGGAAACGGACTCGAGCTGCGGGGAGGGAGGAATCCGCGGCTGTGCCCGGCACCCCGGGGGGAACACGAAGGAGGAGGGAGGGGAGGGAGCGAAGCTAGAGCGTGGGCCCGACAGACCGACTCCGAGGGAGCCCGGGCGGGAGCGAGCGGGGTTCTGCGAGGGGGCGCTACCGCCGCCCGCCGACCGAGGCGCACCGCGCTGCTCTGGGGCCGCCCGAGCCGAGCCCTGGACGCACGCAGCTCCCGGGCCGGCCTGGGTTGGGGCGGGACCCGGCAGGAACCGTGCCCCCGCAGCGCCGTCACCCCAGCTGCCCGCTGGGACCTCGGGCCGGCCCGCGCCCGGCCGAGCCGGGCAAGGCAGGACTTTCCCGCTCGCCGCGGGGGCTGCACGTGGTGCTCACTCCCGGGGCCCGCCGCCAATGCACCCGCCTTCCGGGAGCCGGCGCTGGGACCGCGGCACGGGGGCGCTGGGGCCTTGGCACGCGGGCGCTGGCGGGGCTCTTGCCCCAAGCGTGATTTACTCTCCTGGCCGGTGAGGCCCAAGGCCGAGTTCAGCCAACTCCCCAGGGTGTTTCTATGCCTGCCTGCAGGTGCCTGGCAACTTTTTCTGCTTAATAGAACGCTGAGCTGGTGGAAGTCTTTTTAAAAATTAAGGCGCGATTGTCTCCCTTAAGAGTTTGCTCTCCCCGTAAGCACCAGGGCTCTGTGCTTGTAAGGAAGCAGGGGTCCAAAGTCGCGCCAACCACATGGGGTACTTGGAAAATGACCCTGGGAAAGCCCCTTTTTCCAAACGCCCTTGGAAAGTGCATTCTCCTCCTTTTTGCAAATTTCAAACTATTTGGGTCGAGAGGCAGAGCAAATTATGGATTGGATTCCCATGTAGGCCTCCGCTAGGCTGGAATCATGGTGCTATGGACTAGGGGTTCCTAGCCTGGGTCAGATTTACTGGCTGTGCGAATATTGGGCAAGTCCTTTACCTTTCTCCAGCCTTAGATTCTTCATCTGTACAATGGTGGGGATGGTAATACCTCCTTTGACAATGAGTTAATAGTTGTGAGAATTGAATTCGAAGTGCTGGTGTTATTCTGATCATTTGATCCCTCTAAGAGGGCTATGAAAAATACTGTCCTGCCTGGGGGGACAGTGGCTGCCAGACTGTGCCATTTTAATGTCCGCAGCCTTAGCTGGAGGGGTGCTTATGTCATCAAATTGCTGGGGAAGGTGAGGATGACGTACTTGCCACTGTATAGCGGCCATCCACCTGCCTCTCCCCACAGAGCTCGGCAGAGGGGAAGCCACCGCACCCTGTCTGGAGGTGGGACAGGTGTGGAGCAGGGAGGGCTTTGGAATTCATTCTCCAGTAAAGTGGAGCCCCCAAGAGGTGGAGTCAGATAGGGAGGAATCTGCCGAAAGCCCCCTGTGCTTGGTGCCTTGTCATTCAGCCACAGGGCAGTCCTGCCTCACGGCCCCAGGGAGTCCTTGACCAGGCTGTGGATAACAAGTTTCCGGTTGGGAACAGAGGTGGCAATCAAACAGCCCAGAAAATGCTGAGCACTCTTGGCAGCCCATTTTAAGATTCAGCTGAACTCTCAGACCATCACATAGAACCTGGGGTGGGAGGGTGTCCAGGACTCGCCTTTATTAGAACTCTGTACACGGAAAGGCCAGGGTAGGCTCCCCAGCCGCCGCTTTGGCTGGGCAAAAATCCAGGTAGATCACTGTAATGGGAGGGGTGAGGGGAGCAGAAAGAGAACCCATCCCTGCAGTATCTTGAGCTCCCTGGATCTCTTCCAGGGGACTCATCCTGGACCTGCAGACTCGGGCCCGCACAGCGTGCTGTGGCAGGTTCTGCAGGGGACCCCCAGGCAAGCCGCTGAGATGCTGTCACCACGGCGTAGTCCATTGCTCAGCGCTTTGTGATGCTGCTTCTGAGTAACAGATGGCCGACAGTTACACAACCGCCGAGCTTTAGAGATGGTGGGGCACCACACTGCCTGCTGCCCAGGGACTGAGGGGCTTCGTTCCATTGGGCATCTGGGGAAACTGAGGCCCTGGGTTTCCCAGGGCAGCTCCACGCAGAGCCTGCAATGCCTGGGAGAGCAGGGATTGCCTTCCCAGGTGTTTGCTTCTTGAATCACTATTTTGTCCTCTACTCAAGTGGAGAAGATCAGGATTGAAATCCACTTCAGATGGGACTTCGAACACCTGGAAGCCAGGTGAGTCCCCACACAGGACCCAGCCCCGTAGGTCTCTCCCAGGACCCAGCACGGGGTCCCCCCCCCCCCGCTCTGGCGGATATTTAAAACCTTAATAACCAGCTTAAGTAATGCAGAACAGAGTTGATCCCAGTGGGGGATTAGATATCATTGGTGATTAATCCAAGTTACTTTTTTCTCATCACAGCTTATATGGGAAGGAAAAGCTCCTAGCAAAAGATTTAACATGGCAGGAAATAAGAGGAATTAAACAAGTACACTCATTAGGAATAAGGAATTAGGAATATCCCAGTGCCCTAAAATGGATCTACCTCCCTGGTCTTGATATTCCTGAGCAAGTTCCTCATTCCTCTGGGTCTCAGTTTCCCCACCAGTAACGTCATGACTTCTCAAAGGCCCTTCCGGCTCACGCACAGAGGGTCCTAACCTTCCTCGGCCCTGGATCAGGACTCTTCTCTGCTACACCTTGTCGTTGGCAAGTTCTGTGTAAGCTGTTCTGTCCTCACAGCCGAAGACATTACAGGGGAAATTGGGTATTGGAGCAGATGTGAGTCATTCATGTTAGTATAAAAACTATGGAATGAAACCCATTATGGCCCCGGAAAGCTGTGTAAAGCAGCATATGGAGCAAATGTAAGCTGGAAGCCAGAGGAAGCTGGGAAGTCCAAGGCACATGCTCTCCAGCAGCTTTGGCCTGGGGCTTTCCCACTTTCCTTCTGGTTTCCTTGAGCCGTCCTCCTGCCGTTCTTACTGAGCTCAGCGCAGAGCCGGCAGCCTTTTGCTCCTTTCGGATCGTATTCTCTGCATCCTTCCTCTCTGCCCACTGTGTGACTTAAAGGAAAGAGTGTGCGTGCATGCGGGTCTTCCATCTGCATGCTTATTAGACCTGTCACCACCAGCGAGATGCCCTCTGTGCCAACGCAGTGAGATTTCTACCCACAGAGGCCCAGGCGGCTTTCTGTTGAGGTCTTTACCCCTTCCAGGCCCCGGGGAGAGGTAACGGGTAGCAGGGCAGATTGCCACAGGGCAGAGAGAGGAGACGCACGCCGGCCCTGCCCTGGCAGGGGGCCCTGGCAGCAGAAGGAGCACACCAAGAATTCAGAGATGTCTTTATTCCACAGTCGTACAGACACAGGTCTTTGGGCCGACCCCTGCTGTCTGCTCTGTTCAAGTTCTCCAGCTGTAAATAATACATCAGCCCCTTTTCCTCTGTGTTCTTCTCCCTTTTCCCTGCCGCTGTAGATTCTGTCACAACCATACGCCCCAAGTCTCCCGCAAGGCCTCTTGATAAAGAGAGATAGGACTCTTTCGGCCGCATGGGAAGTGAGCATGAGCCATTACCAACCTTCCTACCTCCTCCCTCTGCCACGTTGGCGCATCTTTGTCAGAAGAATAAAGCCAACTGGCTTTTCCTCTCATCTTTAATGAGTAGATGGGTGGCTTTATGTAAGAGATCTGAGGATCACCTTTCTGGATCTTTTTCTATCCATTAAACAACTCCTTCCACCATCCTACTACCCTCTACCCCTCCTCCCTTTTTTCCTGAGGTATAATTTGCTTCCTAGAAAGGGATTTATATCTTTGTATTTCAAAAGCCTGCTGCTTCTTTCATTATTTGAAATGCCCCCAAACTTTCATTGTTCCCTCTCCAAATACCAAGTGGAGAACTTACTATTGCCCCAGTGATATGTCTTCCACTGGTTGTAGAAAGTGATTCGGTCTTCAGTGGTAGTGTCCTGCCGTGACCTGAGCCATGAGTCACCACCCCGCCCCAGAAAGTGCAAAGTTCTAATTGCATAAAGGGGTAACCCAATCAGCTTAAAGAAAAGGAGAGGCAAATTCTTTAACCTGAATTACCTAGAAGGGTCTCTGAAAGAGGAGAACACAAGCAGAAGAAATGGAGGGATTCAAAGACAGCTGTCATTTACTCCCCAGGTCCCCAGAATTTCAGACGGCCAGGTCTGACAGCTACCTGCATCATCTCTGACTATTAAAGATGGTCCTTGGGAGGCTTACGCTTAGAGGCACCTGTGAAAGGTAGAAGGGAGCAAGAGAGCTGGAGTCCCAGAAGGAACAGAACCGTGTGGGTTCTTTGCAGTCTGGCAGGAACATTAACATGAGAGGAACCAAGCATGCCCCAGGGGTAGAAATGGGACAAACCTCCTTCCCAGGACAACTTCCAGGGGCCAATGGCAGATTCTGTGATCAGGTCATTAGTGGATGTGGCATACTGAGCAGGGTGACCACAGTTCCAGGTCGTGTAAGAAAGTTCTGGTTTATTCCTATTTTCCCAGCATAATTATTGATAGTGCCCCCTTTGTTAAGAAATTGCTATTTTAGACAATACATTAGATGACTACTCTAATGGACAGGAGCCAAACACAAGATTGACTAAACATGCGGGTCTTTGCTGTTAAAAGTTCTTTTGCGTGTGTGCTGAGCTCAGGATAATCTAAGAGTTCATGTGGGGCACTTTTCTGAGTAAATGATATTCAAGACTTTTGTCCAAAGATGAGGCCATGTGGACAAATTGAGCGAGCTTTAAATGGAGAAGAATTTTGTTGCCCACATTAGTGTCTGATCCCATTTACTGACTGAAAGCATTTTACCCACCTAGCCACTCACTCATCCCAGAAAGCAGCCAGGTTCCTGGCACAGATGTCTTTTCAGAGGGTAGGGGTTCCTGACATCAGACCCTGATGATCCCTCCAACCATCTCTTCCTTTCACCCCTGTACCTACACAGGCCATGAAAGAAACGTGAACAAGTCCAACAGGATAGAGTCAGGGAGACAACAGCATAAGTGCAGTGGGAACAAGGGAACTGACATTCAACCTTCATTCTGAGGACACAGTTGGGGGAGGGGGCACAAGACCCACAGGGAAGCAGTTCTAACTGATCATGGCCAGTGAAGATCATTGCCAGAGTTTTCCAACTTCTCAACAGAAACAGAAATCCAGACAACAATGTCACATCCCCTGGATTTTAACTATTGGTAACTAATTTGATTCCCATCCTTGGGGAAAAAAAAAAATCAGGGGGGCTAAACTAAACAGGCGTCCAGCCTGGTGCTGGCCGGTTTACAACCCATCCTTGAGCCATAAATGTTTTAATAAGCACTGATATTTCCCATGCATCATCATTCCATTGACTTAGAACAGATATACCTGATTCAGGCAAAGGGGAAATAATAGATGGCACTATGTTAGGGTCATAAGGGGCCCTCGAGAACATCTAGTTCAATGCTCCTTATTTTGTAATTAAGAAAAGTGGAGCCCCAAGAAGCTACATGATCTAGCTACAGCGAGAAAATAAGTTCATTACTAAAGTTTGGGTTATCATGTATCTAGTCAGACCCCCAATTCTCCAAGCGATGTCCTTCGAGTGAAACAGGGAACTAAGGCACTTGGGTGGTGGGGGCGCTACTAAGCCCAGAGGTTTCCAGGTAATCAGCAGAGCAATCAACAAACACTTCATGAGCACAGATTCTGGGCAATTTGCTGTGAGGAATACAAATACAAGGCCTATGTCCAGCTCTTCAAGAAAGTGGAAGCTGGCCATTAGGGAGCAGGCTTGAGTGTTCAAAGACCTGGTTCCTCCTCTCTGTTGAGTTTCCAGTGAGTAATAACAGGAGTCCCAGGTACAGGCTCTTAGGCCCACCAGAGAAATAGCTACATTGCAACAGGAAAATTATTTTTGTAACCGTACTCTGCACCTGTATTCAGTTTCTCTCTCTAAGTGCTGTACAAATATTAATTAAACATAGACTATTTGAAAAGTGCTTTTAGCATTTGAACTCAACTGGGCTGTGTCAGAGGATGGTATTAATATCATCCCCCTGTTGGCAAAATGCTATTTTTTTAAAAGAAAAACTCCTTCCCTTTTGCAGTTTTCCTCCACACAGACAATTTATTTTGCCCATCCTCTGGCTATTTCACCTTTTGTGTCATCATTTTCATGAGACAAGTGAAAATAACATTTCTCTTGTGCTCCAAAGAGCCAAATCCCTTTTTCTAGCTTGATACGAAGAAGGCGGGTTTGCACGGTAATGGAAAGAAACCTGATGTACAGTCCAAGCACAAATCCTCAGGGAGAAATAATGCATCTCTTTGAAAAAAAAATAGCTTATACTTATGAGGTAGGACATTTTCAATTTATAAAGGTTTCCTTTTTCCTTCAATTGCCAGGATAACTGCATTCCAGAAAGGTTAGGCTTCTAGTCCATAAGGCAGACCTGCCTCTTGGATCTGGAATGCAAATCTAAAGTGATGAGTGCTGATAAGCATTCCTCTCTGTCCCTGCACCACTGCCCCAGGGATTCTGAGGCAATGCGGATCCAAGGGTTAAAATCCATTACCCCGAGGGATGGCCAAGTTCCTTTCAGCGATTTCTTCCCCCATCACGGCTCTCAGGCCTAACTTCCAAATTGATTTCCTTAATAACTATTAAAGATCTTTTTAATTAAACCAGGCATCCTCTTCCTTGGCAAACTTTTCTTGATGACATCTCTGGTTAATTATAGGTTTAAGCTGCAAAGACGTCTTACGTAAGAACACGGAAAGCTGCTGTTGTGCCGAAGGAACCAGGGCTCCACTGAAGGGCTGCTCCCATCTTCCTACATGGCAGCCTGAGGAGCCCCAGCAAGTGTTCACCATAAAGATGGTTGGGGGGAGGGGGGAAGTGGTTAATTTTTCTGTCTCCTGAGGTTCAATTTCTCCTTTCAGACTTGCTGGGTAACTTTTTATCAGGTGTTTTTCATTAAAAGCCTCATTCATTTTGATTACAATTCACTGATCCTGACAAAACATTTTTACCTTTTCATCCAAAATCCCTGAAGTAGTTGATACATGGGGTAATCTGAGAATGACAAATAAAGGTCTCTTTTCACCCCATCAATGAAATGCAGCCATCTCTACAACAGAATGTAGCAGGTCCTCAGAAGAAGGGGGGAAATAGTATATGTATTTGCAACAGTAAATAAAAATATCCTTCTTATCCTTCTTTATTAACTTTTTTTTCATTTCTTCCACCAAAACCTTCATTTAAAAATGGTAGAGCAAGGTAAGGTGTGCAGGATGTCATTAAGGAACGGCACTTTTCTTCATGCAAAGTTCAATAGCTCTTAAGTTGGAAATCAAACCTGCGACCTTGGCTTTGTGCTCATTATCTAAAATATGGGTCTCAAACCTAGATGTAAATTATTAGAATTACCTCTGAACGCTGTTAAATCAGATAGCTGTGTCTCACCCTAAGCCTGCTGAAATTCCATGGGTGCTGTTTCTAGGCACCCAAGTTTGGGAACCACTGGTCTAGTCCATAAAATCCAATTGAGTTCATTACACTTTTAGACCTGCCTGGAAATGAGAAAGATGGCCTATTAGATCAATATTTTGGCTCTGCAGATGACTCAGACAGGCAAAACAAAGTAAAAGGAAATAAAACCTTGCTAGTA
The DNA here is from genome assembly GCF_009762305.2 of Zalophus californianus. Taxonomy (NCBI): domain Eukaryota; kingdom Metazoa; phylum Chordata; class Mammalia; order Carnivora; family Otariidae; genus Zalophus; species Zalophus californianus. The sequence continues at coordinate 25,809,312 of NC_045602.1, forward strand.
TTGCTAGGGGAAAGTGGCTCCAATTCTAATGAGACACCAAGGAGGCAATTAAAAAGACTTTTCCACTCACACATACACTGTCATTGCTAAGTGCAGCTCCATAATGGTTCTCGAACCAGTAGAGAGAATCAGAATCACCTGGAGAATGTTTTACCAGTCATTTTATTATAGAAGTTCTCAAACATACAGAAAGACTATATCTACTCAACTGCCACACCTGTAACATACCCACCACCTAGATTCAAAAGTAGTTAACGTTTTGCCATATATATGTGGGCACGCACATGCATGCACCCACAGTTCCTGAACCCTTAAAAAATAAATTACAGACATCATGATACATAACACCAAAACAATAACCCTGAATAACCCACAAATACTTCAGCTCACATTTCTGAAAATTAACGACATCCTGGGCATAACCACAACACCATTATCACACCTAAGGTAATTAAAAATAATTTCCTAAGATCACTGGACACTCAGTCCCTAACCAAATTTTCTGGGGGAACTTAAAAAGATAAACCAAAACAAAAAAGCAAATTTTCCTGTCCAGGTTCCCAAAAATGTTTATCCAGGTGGGCGACAATCGTGCTCTGAGAAACGCTGTTGTAGGTGACTAATTAAGAATGCTTGCCTTTCTAATCACGGAGCTGCGGTTCACTTTTTGCACTGGGAAATTGCTTGGCGATTCGTATGGCACTGAACAGTCGTTGTTTCATCTGATATTCTTTGTAAGGCTACTCTAAGGTAGATAGAAGTGATGAAGCACATGGGGCCCAGAATCACTGTGACTTGCCAGGTCCTGTGGGTAGATCATAGTGGTGGCGAGGATTCCTAGTCTGGTGTAGTGGACAGAGAGAGCACTGAGCAGTGGGTCTGACACTGGGAATCCTGGTTCTCACTCTGTCTATGGGACACAGGGCATCGGACCCCACTTCTCTGGCGTCTTCACCTGTAAATTGAAGAACTAAACTGACGGTCTCTAAGATTCTTTCTCCTTCTATCTTTCTTCAATTCAATGCATCTCTGAGTCCTCTTTCAAAACCTTTGATTCATCTCCATTGGGATCCGCAGCAAATGTATACGAGGGTTTTTTGAGTCCTCAGGAAACACCCACTAATAGAATGCCGTGGAGAAAGAGATGGATGTGACAAAAATTTTCCCACTTGTGATGGCCAAATAGAGCCAGGTCCCTTAAGCTCAAGGAGGGTGTGAGCCAATACTGAGAAACCCCTTCAGTGAATTAGATGGGACAGGGTGCGTTAGGGAAAATTCTCTTTCTTCTGCCTGGGCTGGGAAGGCAGCCCCCTGGAGCAGAATGAAGCAGGCCAGGATGCTGGGCATTTTCTTGTGGTGCTGGCTGCCCTAAGTTCACAGATACAAGAGAAAGGGGCACATCTCTGTGGAGTCCGAGCCTCCTTTTCTTCGTTCCTTTAAAAGCAAACTACAAAAATCTGAGCGTGTATTGCTGGCAAAGTCAACAGCTTCTAAACAGAAAGGATCCATTCAGCTTGAGACCCCCATTTCACTTTACGAGGGACCCCAGTGTCCTCACCCATGCCTGTATAACACGGGCTCCATGTTTCTTTAAACCTCCTCTGGGCTCGCCAACATTCCCCGGAGCTGGTCCACGGCAGCCTGCTGTCTGACAGGTGAAGACCAGAACTATTTAAAATTCTTCACTTGAGGGAGACTTTAATTTTATATGTATTGTGTGAATTTTTTACAAGTAGAACATATTCATGCATTGCTTGTGTAATTAAAAATAAATAATTAAAAGCTTTGATGGCTGATGGGTTTTCTTTTCAGACTCTCAAAGACAAAGCAATCTCCAGGGTGCAGCAATGGCCCCGAGGTTTTTATTGGTAGGATGTGGGGTGGGGGGTGGGGAGCAGGGGTGGTGTGTATGTGTGTGTGGGTGTGTGTGTGTGTGTGTGTGTATGGTGGGGGTGGAGGTGTGATGTGGGAGGGTGCTGTGTATGTGGGGTGTATGTGATATATGGTTGGGGGGTGTGGTATGTGTGGTGTGGTGTGTGTGTGTATATGGTGGGGGTGGGGGTGTGATGTGGGAGGGTGCTATGTATGTGGGGTGTGTGTGTGTGTGTATGTATGTGTGATATGTGGTTGGGGGTGTGGTATGTGTGGTGTGGTGTGGTGTGTGTGTGTGTGTATGGGGGTAGGGGTGTGATGTGGGAGGGTGGTGTGTATGTGGGGGGTGTGTGTGTGTGATATGTGGTTGAGGGGTGTGGTATGTGTGGTGTGGTGTGTGTATATGGTGGGGGTGGGGTGTGATGTGGGAGGGTGGTGTGTATGTGGGGTGTGTGTGTGTGTGTGTGATATGGGTGTGGTATGTGTGTGGTGTGTGTGTGTGTGTGTGTATGGTGGGGGTGGGGGTGTGATGTGGGAGGGTGCTGTGTATGTGGGGTGTGTGTGTGTGTGTATGTGTGATATGTGGTTGGGGGTGTGGCATGTGTGGTGTGTCTGTGTGTGTGTGTATGGTGGGGGTGGGGGTGTGATGTGGGAGGGTGCTGTGTATGTGGGGTGTGTGTGTGTGTATGTGTGATATGTGGCTGGGGGTGTGGCATGTGTGGTGTGGTGTGGTGTGTGTGTGTATATGGTGGGGGTGGGGGTGTGATGTGGGAGGGTGGTGTGTATGTGGGGTGTGTGTGTGTGTGTGATACGTGGTTGGGGGGTGTGGTATGTGTGGTGTGGTGTGTGTGTGTATATGGTGGGGGTGGGGTGTGATGTGGGAGGGTGGTGTATCTGTGGGGTGTGTGTGTGCAGTATGTGCAGTGGGGAGTATGCTGTGTGTGGTGTGGTGAGTGGTATGTGTGTGGTGTTGGGGGATATGGTATGTGTGGTATGATGTATGTATGTGGTGTGGTGGCTGATGTGTTTGTGGTGTGTGTGCATGTGGTGGGGAGATCTGGGGAGGTGATGTGTGTGGTGGTATGCATGTGGTGTGGGGGGTGTGCATGGGGGTGTAGTGGGGGGTGTGTGGGGGGATGTAGGGCAGTGTGGTGTGGTGATGTGGTGTGGTATATGTGTGGTATGGGAGTGTGTGTAGAGGATGTGGTGTGGTGTGTGTGTGCACCTGTGTGTGTACGTTGGAGGTGAGGAGGTGGTATGGGCTCCCATTTACAGGAACTGAATGGAAATGGCCTAATGATGCTAACGGGACAACAGAAATGCTTGAGCACAGATATACAGACCACGTTAGTGCACGTGAAGAGCAACAGGAAAGCTAAGGCTGGATAACTATGTTGCAAGATGGGAGAAAGACATGGAATTAAGGACCAATTCCCCTGATTCTCTGTGTCTCTGTCTCTCTCAGCCTCTCATGACCTCTCTCAGAATATCCGCTCTTCTTACCCTCAGCACTGCCAGACCTGTCCACTTGGGAGTCATGCCCTCATAATGTCACTCTCGACACCCCCACCAGAGGCACTGAGCATGTTCTTTCTTCAAAGGTCCTTTTCCGTCATTACGAACTTAATCACCACTAGCAGCCTGTCCTCAGCCTTTAGGAAAGGAACTCGCCAGCAGTCAGGGTGGCTGGCCTGAGATCAGAAAGCCCCACAGTCTCACAGAGGAGAGTTAAAATCTAGAGCTTTCTGTCCTAAAGGAGTCACACACTTCAGGAATGAGCCCTCTTCATGGAGAGTCAGATGGGGAAGTGACCTTCAAGGTCAGCTGGACGGTGCCCTGATTCTTTCTAGCCTGCCTTCGGAGGGTCTTTGGGTGGTCTGGCTTAGGGACACGCCCCTGTCCTAGAATCAGCTGGTGGTCACCATCCCTCAAAGACATGGAACTGCAAAGGACAAGTTTTATAACCTCAAGACTGAATAAAAGGCATCCAGACCAATGAAGGCAAAGGGGCAAAACAGCCTATACACGCTGTAGTGAGTGTGGCTCATGTGGAGTCAGTTTCACTTGGTGGTTTAGCTTTTGGGGTTCGAGTCAGAGGCCTGTGTTTGAATCCCAGCTCAGGCAGCAGCTGTAGCCACTGATCCTTCTGTCCCCCAGTGTCCCCAGGTTGGAGTTGGTCAGACAGAACCTCTGGTTCTCATCTGGGACTTGCTGCTTCTTATTTGTGTGATGTGGGCATGTTATGTAGCCTCGCTGAACGTTGGTGTCACCATGTGAAAAACAAAATGGTGTTAAGAATGTCTCCTGGCAGGTTGTTGTCAGGATTTAGGGACAGTGGATATGAAGCACCTGGTACAGAAAGTAATCAATATGTTTGTCATCCATCATTGCTGCTCATGACCATGTGATGCTGGCTAGATAGGCTGGCACCTTGAGGGCAAGGACCATCTCTTCTGCACCTTTGCAACCCTCACCACTTAGTGACGTGATGAAAATACTCAGCACCACGTTTGTTCAATACAGTTTTTAAAGCGAGCCTCTCCTTCTACTCCATCGACAGCCCTAGGGTATGGAAACGTGCTGGGATCCGGAAATGGAGCACCAAGTCCACCCCTCCCTGGATATGCCATATTGACAGCTCTGGTGGGCATGTGACCTGTGTCTGGCTGCCTACATCTGAACCACTTTCAATTTTAGACAAATTCCCCCACCTCCATGACGGACTGAACCGGTCTGTCTTGGGAGTTGAAGAGACCAGCCACTTCCCTTCCCAGCCTCTCTTACAGCAAGAGCTCAGAAGCCACTTGGCAAAGTTTTACATGGGAGCTGATAAGACAGGAGAGCGGTGGGAGTCATGAGAGCAGGAAGGTTGACTTTCAGGGGGCAAAAGAGGCATGGTGGTGGCTACAGTGGCTGGAGCAGTGGAGCCACATACCTGCCCGGACATGGCCGTCAGGTGAACACTGGCATCCGGTCCTTGGCCGACCGGCTCTGCAGTGCGATGCTCCACTTACCCCTGGAAGCTACACCCAAATTCCTCTCAATATTCTGCTTCTGCTCTATCAGTCACAGTAATCTTCTGTAGCTTCCAAACTTGACAGATCCAGCAAGGCACTTAATCTCTGCAGCTCAGTTTCCTCATCTTTAGAATGAGGTTAATTCCTAAGGGACAGAAGGAGTTAATCTATGCCAAGCATCTGGCATCAGAGGACTCAATAAATATTATTTTCCTACAGCCTAAGTCCAGTGGCAGCCACAGCCTCCAGGCACAGCATTGCGTTGTTACCTTATGTTCCTTTTTTGACTTTGGAGTATTGGTGTGCCTTGGGGGTCCACACAGTTCTAGAGTGATCCCATCTTATTGGTTGGTTCTCTAGCTAGAGTGAGGTCACGAGGCCAGGAATAAACCGTACCCCATACACATTTATACGTCAGATAAACCGTACACATTTATATGTCTAATACCTCAGAGCCATCAACGGTGATCTATATGAGATGAATCCAGGTTGGGGACCAACAGTGGCCCTCATTTAAAAAAAAAACCCACAGCTAATGTAAGTTTCCCCAGATCCCCCAGATGAAATGGAATGATCTTGGCACAAATACTCTTTTAATGCTTTCAAGATTGATGCTTTCTTGCATTTCCAAGATGGATGCTTTCTTGCATTTTCAAGATTGATGCTCTCTTGTATTTTCAAGATTTGCTGAACTGGAATAAGAAACAGTTGCAGAGTTATTACTTCTTGACATCTCTTTTACTCACTGACTGGTTGGTTTCTGCCCCGTTGTTAAGGCCCCTGCCCTTTAGGGCTATCATCAGGTAATGAGAAAGAGCCACGTGCTCCAACCAGGGAGCCTTAACAGAAATTCTAGAGAGCTTATCACTGCTTTAGACTCACCTTGTAGATTTGTAGATGACTTTGAAACTTGTTAACTGCAAGAAAGGAAAACCACAGAAACTGGCTTAAGAAAAAAGGGGAATTCTTTGGATGTGTAGCCAAGTGTCTACCAGAACCCAAGGACGGTAAGGACGGTAAGGACAGCCAGACCTCAGAAGAATTTCTCTCTCCATTTCTCTAGGACCACATGAAGCTTTGCCGTGGATCCTCTCAGTGGCTCGCTTCATTATATCCCCCTGGAGAGCCACAGGGATGGTTCCCTTGTTCTACCTCTCCTTCTTCCTTGTCAAAAATAGCAGCCTCACAACCATCAATATCAATCTGGCCTTAGGGGTTTTCTTTTCCTTCATAGCACTTTTGATGGCCTGAGCATATAGGCCATGTTTATTTATTCTATATCTCTCCCTTGCCCCACTAGAATGTAGACTCTATGAGGAAAGGGACTTTGGTTTAGGCAATGTTGCATCATCTGTGCCCTGAAGAGAGTATGATGCATAGAAGTTGCTCATCGAATAGTTTTAAATGAATAAAGAATGAGTGAGTGAGGGAATTCTCCTTCTCTTCCCAGTCTTGTTCTCTGCTTCTGGGTGCTCATAGAACAAAATGGCTGCCTAACACCCATCTCTGTGACCTCCCGTGAGCCCCCCATTCAAGATCCTAATTATTGACTAATTTTGTTTCTTAGTGAAATCCTGGAAGAGAGAAAGAATCTGATTGGGTCAGTTCATCCTACAGATGAGTTCCTTTGGAGTCCACTCTATGTCCCCACCCCCCTTTAGTTGCAAAATGGAGCTCAAAGCACAAAAAAGCAGCTAGAACTGTGGGAAGAAAAAATTTGCATCTATAGTAAAAAACCATCATGTGCACAGCCTTTGTTTTATTTAATTTTGTGCTCCCATTGGGGAAGTTGGACAATCACTAATTGGTTTTTGTTATTACACACACACATATGATATTAAACAAAACAAAACAAAAATACACAAAACACACGTGTATGGGTCTTTCTTCCATGAGAGCCCTTTTAAAGGATCTTCTCAGGAACCCTGATCAGAAGGCTAGCCTTTACATGGAAGCCTTTACAACTCAGCAATTGAGCTTCTCTCCTGATAGATGCTTCAGTGATGGTTTCCTTCTCTCCCAAAAAGGCCTTCAGCTATTTTTCTGCTGGTCATCCATTTGGTTATGAGCTGAACTATTTTCATCCACAACTTCTTCCCACCCCCGCTCATGCCACTTCTTTCAGGGTCTTTCCCCAGCTAGCTTTAAAATGAGACAAAACCCCTACTATGCTGTAAAACTCCGTGTTTCTCTTTCATCCATCCCTCACATGGAAGAAAATCATCCCAACCAGCTTCTTCTTCTCTTTAGCTAGAGTTGGGTGCAATCACTGTCATATTAATTAATTAAGAGACTCTTGGTCTGGTTGCCCTGGCAATGCTCACCAAAGCGTCAGAACCCTTCCAACAGAATAGCACATCCAGTAGTCAATTAACTGTTTTCTTCACACATATAAGCCAAGTGCACGGAGCACCTGGTGCAGAGATGGGCACCCAGGGGGTGCTCAGTAAACACTTGCTGACTAGCTGACAACACCAAGGCCAATGAGGAGGGTGCTTAATCTGCTGCCTTGAACATCTGAAGCATTTAGAGCTAGGGGCTGAGACACCGTCCAAAGGGAATAGCAACCAGTGTGATTTTACAAGAGCATCAGCACGGTGCTAAGACCTTAGAAATAATATAGAAGAGCAGGGAAGGGACTACAAGCACTTTGGTAGGCCAGGCGGTGATTAGAGGAGAAGAGGCAAAAGCTAAAGCAATTCTTTCTGCCTGTCATTCCCACTACCATCTCCCAAGGCAACAAAGAAGACTCTCCACTTTGGACCTCAGGCTCAGGGGTTTCTCCATAGCAGCCCTTTAGCCCAACTCAGGCTAGGTCAGATGTCCAGGCAGGAAAATCCCCCTCACTCAAGTATAACAGAGACTGCCAAATGTATGCATAAACACAAGAACTAGCTTCCAGCTTAGTTACGAGCGTGAATTTTCCAGCTTGTTTCTTCTGAGGCTGTGTTTGTGGCTCTACTCTTTAGGAAAGTTGAGTCCTGCCAGGTACTTCTCAAATTCGAGTGGAAACTGTTTACTCCATCACGTGCTCAATCACTGATGGCTTCTCACATTTCTTTTGAAAATAAAGAATAGAGAGACCCATTTAAGCCAGCCCACGTAAAGGAGAGTTTATTGAAAAGATACAGAACTTGCAGTCACCTGACCCACCTGGGCTTCTTTGAAAGAGGATCTAAGTAATTGAAAGGCACAGGGCCCAAGTGGCGACCCTCTCTTGTTCTCTCTGACACAAAGAGTCTTGCATCTCAGCCTCTCTCCGACTTGTTCTATCTTCTCTCTGCTTTGTCACGCACAGTTTCTGCGCTCATAATTTCAGCTTTGGCCTGCACTGGAGCTGACTCTGACCCCATCTTTATCTACACGTTGGGCCCAAGTTATGACAAAGAACTCTCTTAGTCCCTTCACTATTCCACTTCCAAATTTTGGGAGAGGGATCTTATTGACTCAGCTCTCCTCAGGAACCTCCTCTAGACCAAACAATTATATGAGGAGTAAGGGGCAAGAGCAGTCGCATGCTACGGTCATGATTGCCTTGGGCAACATCCTCAATCTGGGCTGGGAGCAACTGGCCAAGGAGGAAGCTTTGGCGGGGCAGGAACTCCAAGCCATGTTGACTGCAGCTTCTGGGATAGGGAGTCTCCTGAACCTTTTTATTTCCTGAAGTCTCTGTGCGCTCCTGCCTGTCATTCAATACTTCTTTTTGTTCTTCCACATTTTCTTTATACCTTTTGAGCATCCTTTGTCTGACCATGACTTTTATGGTCCCATCACCTACCCTCAACTATAGTTACTCTTTTAAAGAAAAAATTATTTATTTATTTTAGAGAGAGAGCATAAGCAGGAGGAGGAGCAGAGGGAGAGGGAGACAAGCAGACTGGCCTTTGAGCGGGAAGCCCGATGCAGGGCTCAATCCCAGGACCCTGGGATCATGACCTGAGCCAAAATCAAGAATCAGACGCTTAACCAACTGAGCCACCCAGGCGCCCCTCAAACACAGTTACTCTCGCATGATAGTCTGAGATTCATGTTTGGATGGAAGGTACCATATACAATATGGTGTATGGTGGTATGGGATCTCCATCCAGACATTCCACATCTCCCACCTCCGTGCGCACCTGCCCATACACCACTTACCTGAGCATACAGCCTCCTTCCTGCTCACTGGAAAACATTTGTCTCCAAAACTCATGTTGACACAGTACTCTATAGCCATCTGTCTACCCAAGTCTATTCTGTAAGTCATTTAGTCAGCAAAATCTACTTCCTTTGAGAATTAGAGGACTTAAACTTAATGAAGATAGTCATAACACATCGATCACTATGGTCCCTGAGTCCAGGTTAGGCCATAAACCAGTTTTCACAAATTTTTTAATTCAAACTTATTTTCTAGAGACCAAGGGCTTAATTCTGATTCCTAGAACTTAAGAAAACCAGGTGCTTTTTGAGTGAGTTCAAAACAATAGCCCTCATTCAAAGTAAAAGCTGCACATTAACTCCTTCCTTTATTTACCAACTATTCATCTGGTATATGTTAAGTCTGACCTTCTAGGCAAAGGAGACCCAGGTGAACAAAAGCAGACAAGTCCCTGCTCTCCTGGAGACATACATTAATCAAGTATCTATACTACTGACATGGTTATAAAGTAAGATGAGGATAATGAGGGAAGGAACACAATTTGAGGAGATCATAGGACATAGGAATTGTATCGAGACTGGGGAGGGGGCTGAACCGAAGGCTTTCCTGAGGATGTGAGATTTGCATTCAGTGCTGAAAACAAAGTTAACTAGGCCAGGGGACAAGGATGAGAGGAGTACTCCAGGAGGAGGAGGGGGACTGGTATGTGCAAAGGCCATGTAGCCAAAGGCAGCGTGTCGCATTTAAGGAAGCACAAGACACCCGGAGTGAAGGGATGATAATTCCCAGTGAGACTAGAGAGGCAAGGGGCAGCTCAACTCCACAGAACTTTTGAGGTCCTGTTCAGATCTGTGGACTTTATCCCAATAGCACAAGGAAGAAGGGCCATGGGAAGATTTTAAGTGGCAGGTGGGTGAGGAAGGGTTGCAGAGGGCTGATATTATCAGACTCCTGTGTTCCAAGACTCCCTTTGGCTGCAAAGAGAAAAACAATGTGGAAGGGGAAAGAATGATTTAGATAGATCAAAGAAGCAATGTGGTAAATACGAGCAAGACGATGGAGCTGGAACTGGGCCAGTTATGCCCAGATGGGAGAAACACGTGGATTTGAGAGATGTTCAGCCGGGGGGGGGGGGGGGGGAGGACCATCAAAAGCTGTGCAATCTGCTGAGAGAGCTAATATACATGCATACCCTGTGGGAATTAACCTATTTTATTTTTTCGAGTTAACCTATTTTAAATGACAGAGAGAAACTGGTTGAAGTAGGGGAGGGTAGTGCTAGCTCTAACCAGGAAAGGCATCATGGAGAAAGAACATAGCTCGGAACTGAGGCTTATTGAACATAAAGGTTAGATATGGACACGCTGGAATGGGGGAGACTGGGGACCCCAGATGTTCCCCACGAACATGTCTCAGAGTTCATGCTGTTGTACTAGGGTTCTTGCACTAGTATACTTTATACATAGCCTTCTAATTGCCCAGTGAAGAGTAAAACTTGAAAAAGTCAATCAGGTTATCTTGAAAGAGCACAGAGGTATTCATTTAACATTGGCCAGTGTGTGTTGGATGTCTCCCCCGTGACAGGCATTGTGATGATACACAAATTGACATCACAGAGGCGCTACCCTTAGGATGCTTATGGTCCAAGCTCACCATCTTCACAGCCCACGGCACAGTGTCTGAGGCAGTCTGCACACCACCTGCATCCATGTCACGTGGTCAGCTTGCTCAAAGTGCAGACTCCCAGGCCTCTCCCAAGACCAACCAAATCTGACTCTCTGGTCTGAGGCCACAGAACCTTCCTTTAAAGCCACCTCACCAGAGGGTGTGTAGGCACCTCAAGTGTGAAAGTGGGGTGAGGGGGCAGAGGAGGAAACAAGCATTCTCCAAACGACTGTGCTCTGTGCATGACAAGCATTTTACATATTAATTTAACCCTCCCCGTGAATTTAACCCTATTATTGTTACCTCCATTATGCAGATAAGGAAACACAGCTGCAGAGAGGCTAAGGAATTTACCTAACGATACGACTGACGTTGTAAAATGGAGGTTTCCAAAGGTGAGATCTCTTGTCTCACAAACGACATTTTTTAAAGCTCAGTGTAACAGTCAAAAATCGAGACAGGCCACCACCTTTTCTCTCAGCAACAGAATGGCATTGGTCCATTTGATGAAAATGCCCCATGAAGATCTATGATCTTCCCAACAGAGACAAACAGGCAGAGTTCCTATGGGCATTGCTCACACAGGGGGAACAGTCAGGGAGAAAGGAACAGAAGGAAGAGAGGGGGGCCAGGGAAGAACAAAACTGACTCACGGGTTGGTAAACCAAGTCGGGGGGCCTGAAAATCACCGGAACGGCCACTTGGGGAGTGCACATGCTATAACTTGACAAAGTCATTTACTTGCAGATAAAATGGCCTCTGGAGCACCGGAACTCCCGGCAGAGCCATTTCTACAGGGAGAAACAGCAAGCAAAAACACCAACACCCTCTCCTCCCCCTCCACTGCCATTTAAATATAACCACCTGGGTCAGGCACTCCCCGGCCCCTCCTGGATTGCAGATCATACCCAGCAAAGCAGACACAAACCCAGAGGACCAAACCTGCAATTAAGCCACCGGGAGTTAGGAGGAGAGAACTGTTAGGTAGAATAAACAGGCACCGAGCCTGCTGATGAGGGTGGAGGTTTAATTCTGTCGAGCAGGGAAGATTGGCAAGCATGTCCCAACTGGAGCAGATTATTGCAGTGGAGGTGAAATATTTCATAGGATATTTTCAGAGGGAGATGCAAGCAGAGGAAACTGTTCCAAATATATATATATTTTTTAAATATCTTTGCAGTAACAAGCTAGGTAGGAGCATGTGGGTAATTGATGCATATGCATGAGAGCATAATTAAGAACTATAAGACCTGGAAGATTTTCAAGCTCTATGGCAATTATAAACTATGAAAAAATACCCTTCCTTGGGGTGTAGGGCTATTATTCAAGCATCTCTCCCCATTATGGTAGCTGGAACTTACAGAAGCACCGCACAGAAATGCAATAAACAAGGGCGAGCCGTCATAAACTAATAATGATTCCCGGCTTTCTGTTTTTCCAAGAGTCTTCCCACACATTATCTTATTTGATCCCTACGTGTATTAGTTTCCTATTGCTGCTGTAACAAATTACTATAAATTGAGAGGCTTAAAATAACACAATTTTTTTGCTCTTACAGTTCCGGAAGTCAGAAATCCAAAATGAGCCTGCCAGAGCTAAATCATGTGTCAGCAGGTGGGAGCCCCTTCTGAAGGCTCCAGGGGAGAATCTGTTTCTTGCCCTTTCTAACTTGCAGTCCTTGGCCTGCGGCCCCTTCCTCCGTCTTCAGGGCCAGCCACATAACACCCTCAAGTCTCTCCCTACTCTGTTACCCCATCACCTGTCCTGCCGATCTCCTGCCTGCCTCTTGCAAGCACTCCTGTGATTACATCAGACCCATCTGGATAGTCCAGGATAATCTCCCCATCTGAAAATCCTTAATTTGATCATATCTGCAAGGCCCCTTTTGCCTTATCAGGTAACATATTCTCAGTTTCCAGGGATGTGAAAGTGTCTGGGGGACGTTACTCAGCCAACCACACTGCAGAAACCCTAGAAAGTAGGTCCGTAAATCCCATTTTGCAGATGAAGAAACTTGACTTGCCTTTGTTGGGTAGGGTCACGCATGTGTTCCACCAATATTTATTGAGAGTCCTCTGTGTCACAGACACTATTGTATACACAGCGGAGATAAGTCTACCTTGAGGAGCTTACAGGCTAGTGGAGAAAATAGATGATTATTTAAAGATTCACATAGAGGGCGCCCGGGTGGCTCAGTCGGTTAAGTGTCTGCCTTTGGCTCAGGTCCTGATCCCAGGGTCCTGGGATCCAGCCCCGCATCGGGCTCCCTGCTCAGCGGGGAGCCTGCTTCTCCCTCTGACCCTCCCCTCTGCTCATGCTCTCCGGAAATAAATAAATAAATAAATAAATAAAATCTTTTAAAAATATTTACATAGACACAAATACATTTGTGTTCTAAGAGAAAGGAATAGAATAGTAGAAAAGAAAAACAACAAAGGAATCATCATGTAGGTTTGGGAGGTTTACCCAGGGAAGCCTCTCTGAGACAGTGGTGTTTGTGCCAAGAATTGAAGATGTACGGGAGTAGACAGTCAAAATGAGAGGGAACAGCATATGATGCTGAGGGAACAGTAAACGAAGGTGCCCTGGAGTGGGGAGGAACCTGTAACTGCAAGAAAACCAGCGTGGCTCCAGCATGGTGAGTAGATGTCCCCTCTGCCTGGAAGTCTTCCCTGATCCTGGATTATGAGCCCTCCTTGGTCTTGCATAACCCCTTGCACTCACCCCTTCTCAGAGCTCCACAGTGATCCTAACAAACCTGAGTATTTGGCTCTCTTTAACTAGAATGTGAATCAAGGAGAACCAGACCAGGTCTGTTCATCTCTATTCCCACAGTTCTGGACATGGAGTAGGTGCTCAATAAACACTCATGGAATAAAGGTATGAATGAGTAAGGTACAAATCGCTTCCTCTGTAAACTCCGTGTGACATGTGCAGGGGCCACAGAGTTACTGACATTGTAACTACTGCGCAGAAAACTGTTACTGCTTTATTTTTCCATAGCTGATCTGATTTTCTCACAAGCCTCCCCTTCTCTTCTCAATTGCCCTCCACCTGCCAGATAGTGAGGGGAAAATCCTGTATTTGGTTGATCTGGTTGGATTTTTAGTTGTATGCGTCAGCAGCCTCTTTGCAGAACTTACACTCTTTAGCACACTGAATCTTTGAGATTTCTGATCTGTTCCCACCAAGAGAGCATCCAGGGAAACAAAGAGGGCTTTTCTGCATGTGGTCCTGGAGGTCTTCTATGCCTCTGCTCAATAGAAACTCAGTGTTTCCCTGTTGGAATGGAAGCTGTTTGAAGACAAGAACTGTACTCTACCAGACACTCTTGGCAGTATTGAAAGTATGGAATGAATTTCCTATGACATCAGTACCGTTATTAACTATAACTAAGGGGGACAGATCACATCCCAGGAGTCAACACTCTGTGGCTAACTAGGAAAGCAAGCCCAAATGGCTAGTGATGCACTTTTTCTCGGTCTCATTTTCCTTATCCGTGAAATACTGAATATAAAAAAATATATATATGGGTAACATTCTTTGGGTTCAATTTACAAAACCAAGGTAAAAAAGATATTTGGGGAGGGAAGTCAAGAGATCCAGAAAAGAAAGCGAGATCATTGTCCCTGCTCTTCTACCACCCCTCTACTCTGATTTGTCCCCCCAACATTCTTGTTGTTTCACTGAACGTCAAGATCCCAGAGAGTCATGTTCTAGGATCTCTCCCTGGGGTTCTAGAACTTCCGCAGTCCTCTGCTCCTGCCTTCTTTTCCAACCTTGTCCTTTCCTGGCTTTGTAACCTCAGGCAACCTGCCTTAACTTCTCCCTGCTTCAGCTTCCCTATCTGGAGCTACCCCTCCCTGCCTCACCACTGTTAGAAACTCAGTGAATCTGATGAGACTCGGGCCAGAGAGCAGTCATTCAGTACACGTCTGTTCCTTCCGGGCTGGAAGGTCCCCCTAGACAGGCCCCCCCATGTTATGTTAGCTCCTTCCTCCAGCCTCAGCTTGGGGCCTGGGACGCCTTCCCACCTGAGGCCCCTCCAGGAACTCTTCCTGTCTTCTAAAGCCCAGGGCGAGTTCCCCTCCAGGAAGCCAGGTCAGGATCTCTTCTTTGTTGATACTTACTGCATCGATCCTAGGTAGAATCCTACATCTCAGGCCTTATTCTCTTCCATTTGTTCCATGTGACTTCCTTCTTCAACTAGCTATAAAACCCCTGAGGAACGTGTCCTAGACATATTGCACAGAGAAGCCAAAAGGGGGCCTCATTTCCACTCATTGGTTGAATGTATCTGGATCCTCCTCGGCCCCAGGACCTGCAAACTAAGACCACAGGCTCGCAGAGGCGGAGCCCGTCAGCTGGGCCAGACCCACAGGCTCCGGGAGCAGCTGGACGGTTCTCTCAAATGGAGAAGGTGGTAAGAAAGCCGATTTACCCATAAGTAAATAACTGTTGTAATTATGGAATATTATTCTCAACAGATCAGCGGATGGAAACCAATTTGCATAACAGACGTGGTTATTCATGGAAATGTTTGTGATTTATCTACCAAAGCAGATGAAGACCCTAAAATTAATGTGTGTATACCAGCTCCAGTAAGCCAAACACTCATTTCCTCACCCTCTCCTCGATGAAGCAAACAAGTTGCCGAAGGGTCAGATTCAGTGTCTTCAGGTGTCCTTGGCACTGGGGAGCTCTGGACTAAGCGCACGTCTGAGAGCACGGCACATGAGCCGGGGGGGGGGGGGGGGGGTGGTGGTAGGAAATGCACAAACCAACGTTTTCCATTATGCCAGGAGGTGAGAGTTGCCAGGGCCCATCTGGCAGGGGTCTGGTATGTCCTGGAAACCTCTGACCGGAGCCTCTCTTGGAGGAGGATGGAACATATGGAAGCTAACAGAGAAAAGTGGGTAGGTTCTGAAACACAGGTCTCTGCATACATCAGAACCATTTTAGTGATTTTTCATGAAAATGGAGCTTTCGTGAAAAACCTGGATTTTCACATCTTTGCCCAGAATTTCAGATGTAAGTGGTGAATGAAGGTGCCTCCCTGCACACCCAGGGAAGGCAGCCCCCCTAAGACAAAACAATACAGAGTCATCTGTAAACTTGAAGAACGTAACATGCCATGAAAGTGCCATGTGTAGGGGTGCCTGGGGGGCTCAGTCAGTTAAGCGTCTGCCTTCAGCTCAGGACATGATCCCGGGGTCCTGGGATCGAGCCCCACATTGGGCTCTCTGCTCAGCAGAGAATCTGTTCCTCCCTTTGTCTGCTGCTCCCCCTGCTTGTGCGCGCGTGCTCTCTCTCTCTGACAAATAAATAAATAAAAATCTTAAAAGAGAAGAAAGTGCCATGTGCTACAGTGAAGAACCCTGGAATGTGTGTTTCAAACCTCCCCATGGGGTTCTGATTTAAGGCCCCACCGGTCGGCATGCTAGGGAGGTGTCCAGGCACCCCACATCATGTAAATCCCGCATGCCCCTGGGGTTCATGGTTTGAAACCAAGGAAGTCACGAAGAGCCTTAGTTTTGAAGCAAACGGACTGCTTTCCAGACCCCTTTCCTTACAGGGCCGTCATAGTGAGAGTTCGTACAACCAGCAAGGAGACCAAGCCACAGGGAACAAATGGGCAATCCCCAAATGAAACCTCAGAAATCTGGGGCTCCGAGGAGGGATTCACACTTGAAGATACAGACCTGGGGCTTAAGTTACTTGTTTCTCCTAAAGATTAGCTTTTAAATGCTTATTAATGACAACTGTTTGCTTACCTTTTTTTTTCTTTAATTCTTTGTAAGGGAGAAAAACCTTTCAGTTTCAAAATCCCAAACTTAATGTCAAAGGTTGGCTCTGCTTAAGACCCCTGCACACTTTCTATAACTCTTGGCTTAAAGGGTATTTGTATAAGCTCCCATGAGCTCCTAGCAATGTTCAAGGCTGCGGTCATTAGTGAGATAAACCCACCCATGTGGTGCTTTACCTAAAGGCAGCTCGCAGGCCAGGTCACAGAGTCTGAGGGCCTAAGGGGGACCCACGCTCCTGAGGGGGATGCCCTGCCTACAGGGGCCTGGGAGGGCACCCACGGGTGCCAGAGGGCCCGCCCTGCACACTCAGCGACGCAAACCAACACAAAATCACCTGGAAAGTTGGACAGCGTGGATGGCCGCGAAAGCTCTGTGTGCTCACCTCACATGAGGACGGCGGTGTCACACACACGCAAGCAGATGGATGACAGTAACTGACAGCTGATGGCACGCAGTCAGGGAGCAGAGCTCACCGCTGGGGCAGGGGCCGTCCGGGGGGACAGGGGAGTGCGCGGCTGGCAGCACAAATACTTAATCACTAGCAAGACCTCCGCTGCAGCGGCTCCGGCTCGTCTCACTGTTTAGCCATGTCATGATTTGTTTGCTTTTCCAGGTGCCCAGAGGCGGCCCTTTTTGGAGGGCGGGTGTCTCCACCTGGTCACTCCAAAGGAACATCCTCTGTTGACAGTGGATAGATTGAATTCCCAGGACACGTTACAAGTATGTGAGCATGACGGGTGGGGACATGGGTTCCCAGAGACTGGTCACTTCTGGGTGCCCTGACCTGGGGGTTTCCAACCCGCTGAACCTTGAGCTGGGAAGGTCCCACAGGCCATGAGAGACCCAGCTAGAGACTAGCCCACTTCTCCTCTCCAGCCTCCCACTGCATCTCTTTAAGGGGACTCCTGACATGCTGCATCTGTCTAAAAAGCATCTGATTGTTCTTAGTGTATGATGTAGAACGTTGAAAGTCATACCCAAGAAATGACGAGAAATCCTGGCAACTGGCTACATGGAGACTGTCTTCACCCGGATGGAATGAGGACACAGCCGTGGCGTGGAGGGAAGACATCCCAGCTGTGGAATGGGAAGGCTGTAAGTGTCTGAGAATCCTGTCCTAAGGCTGGGTTTCTCCCCTCTCTTAGGAAAGTCAAGACTTGGGAATAACTGACCACTCTCAGCTCAGCTAGGCCCTCTCCCTCCTGGGCGGGAGCAGTTGCAGACTGCCTGTGTGTCTTGCCCTGTCTCTCTGACGCAGTGCTCCCCACACCCTCCCCACCCTGCACGAACACATGGCCGGTGCCACATGGCTGAGTGCACTTGCTGTTAGCAAGCCCACCTGGTTCCCAGACCTGATGCTACGTCCCCCAACCTGGCCTCTACCAGTAATAAAAATGACACTCAGACTCGAGTTTTTTTTTTTTTTTTTTAATCTCTTAACTTACTGAGAATCTGGACAAGGAAGAGGTATGCTGTTTACTGGGGGCTCTCAACAGCTTTGGTGGAAAGAGCGTAGGGTTTGAAGCCAGGAGCCCAATGTCTGAATCCTGACTCTACTTACTGGTTGTAACTTGGGCAAGTTGTTGAACCCTGCAGATCTCCAAGGGTGGTTTGTGGACCCTTCCAGGGCCCAGGGGAGTCAAACTATTTGAGTAATAGTGCTAAGCTGTTCTTGTCCTTGTGCCTTGTGTCGGCATGTACACCAATGGTGCAGAAGCAGTGTGGGTAAACAGCAGGTGCCCTGGGGCCAATCTTTCCAGTTGTCACTGAACCACATACTCTTATCATGTTCTTCCCCAGCCCACACTCGCAGTAAAAAAGGGGACAAAATATGCCAATTTCATTTAAGAATGTCTTTGATGAAGCAATAAAAATGACGAATTTGATTAAGTCTCAACCCTTGAACTCATGCCTTTTCAATATTTTGTGTGAGGGAAGTACACTTAAAGGGAGTTGAGCAGCAGAGTACCCCTGGTGAGACACCCCACCTGAACAGCTTTCCGCGGCACACTAGAGGGCAGATTCCAGCAAGTCCCCGGGTTCCGATTTCCACAGGTTCTGCCATATGGCATCACAGGGACTTCTCTGGCATTCATGAGCCACAGATGTGCCCTCTTCATCAAAGTCTGCATCAGCTCTGAGAGGGGAAGGGGGCTCTCCCTTGCCCACCCTATCTCAGCCCTAGGGGGGTAGCACGTGACCTTATTCCTGCTGATGTTGCATTGTTTAGCGCTCTCATTATGCTTTCTCACCCAATCTCTCCTCACTCCAATCCCCTGTTACAAAGTCTTTATAGGAAAGCTTTCCTGTTTGCCGTACTGTGCATTTCTCTCTCCTGATTGGGCCCAGATGGCTCCTTTGATAAGATGGTTTCCTCCAAAAGCCCATCCCCTGGAAAGGAAGTCTTGTGTTCAATAGCCCCCCAGTGTTCAGTAAGATTCCATAGTAGTAAAAAGTGATTTTAAAAGCTCCTGTCCAGAAAGCCTGGTCTTATTGGTGCGAGTCTAGGTGGAAAATGCCTTGTCTTATTCACTGAATGCCCTGTTTGCTTCTTGGGCTGTGTCTATTACACATCTCACAGGATGGATGGAACATAGGGGCACCCGGGTGGCTCAGTCAGTTGAGCATCTGGCTCTTGGTTTCAGCTCATCATGATCTCAATGTCGTGAGAGATGAGCCCCGAGTTGGGCTGCACACTCAGCAGGGAGTCTGCTTAAGGTTCTCTCTCTCTCCTCTCCCTATGCCCTTACCCCCATTCACGCGCACGCTCTCTTTCTCTCTCTCTAAAATAAATAAGTAAATCTTAAAGGTAGATTAGACAGAAATACCTTTCTGGTTGAGTGGGGAAAACCAAAGCTGAGAAGCATCTGTGAAATCATGTGTTAGCCTCTTCTTCCTCCCCTTTCTTCCCGACGTCCCTCGGGACCCTCCTGACAGAGTATGGCCTGGGCAGGACAGCAGGGCTTGGGGAGGCCCCCTTATATACTCTGTCCCACAGCTGCCCTGTCCCCATCACGCTTTCAGCCTGGCCTTTGTCTGGGTCTCTGAGACATGAGGTGGGATGGGGCAGCCTCCTCGCCCCACCTCCCTTCCCAAGAGGGGCTCATTCCTCAGCTATGAGGGTGGAGGATGGCAGCAGACCTGACTGGAAAGGCACCTGTCAGGACCTTCGGGGCTCTAAGAACTAGGGCAGAGGGTCCAGAAAGAGATAAGTCATGAGAACCTCCTACTTCCTGTAGACCTTGGGTAGGCCACTTAGGTTCTCTGAACTTCCCATTTCTACCTCTGCCAATCTGTCCTCTGCTAAGCTACTAGAACAGTTTCTCCAGAACATGCTATATCCTGCTACAGCCACTTGTCTTGACAGCCAGTGTCCCTCTCCTGAGGAGTCTGCTTTCTCATGCTTGGTCCTGTCCCATGCTCTTCCTCCTCCCTAGATCATCCTTCTCTCCCTGGGTACGTCTCTGAGCATTCACGCTAAGTACATGTCCTCCAGGAATGCTTCCAACGCTCCCAGGCTAGTCTGTTCCCCAATGTGTTCCTTATAACCTGCTCTGGGCTGACTTTCTTGCATTTTCCTCCAACCACACCACAACCTCCTTAAGAACAGGAACTGAGTTTTCATTTCTGTGCCCTAGGATCTAAGCTTTATCTACCTCTAACGTGTCTCTCAAGCCGTCTGCTTCTGCACTTGTATGAGCCACCCTCATCTGTTGGTTTCTCTTATTTTCTAGAGCTGAGTCAAATATTCTCAAATAATCCAGGCAGTGCACATGATGCCAGGTCTGATCCTAGAGCTCCTACCTGCAGCTGTGTGCAAAACCTCCACTGTATGGTGTGCAAAGCTCTCTCACACTCAGAATCTTATTTATTCTTTGCCACCACCGTCCCGTGAGGCAGGAGTTCCCACCAAATCGAAAGGCGAGCACACCAGCACCGGGAAAGTTAAACAACGTTCCTGAGGCCACACAATCACAGAGCCCATTGGTGGCAGAGGGGAAATACGCTCAAGCCATCTGGTTTCTGGTCAAATGGGTTTCCGACGTCGCCAGTACCTCCTCCCAGGATCATTTCCACCCCCTGGGAGGGCCCACCTTTGCCAGCACAACTCACAGAATTCAGACCTCTCCTCCCAGCTCCCAAGCCTCAGAGCCCGGCCCCGCCTGACCTGCAGCCGCCATCACCTCCTGCAAGCCTGGGTGTGGGACACACACACCCACACTCACAGGACAAGGATATGGAGCAAAGAGCAGGCCTGAGCAAGCAGTCTCACAGGACCGCTTCCAGGCAATGCCTGCAAACCCAGCTGCTTGTTACAGACTCCTAGAGTCCACAGGAAGACTGCCTGCAGCCCACTCCTTCCAGAAGTTCCTCCACTCATGCAGAGAGGGTGGCAGTTTGAGGAGAGGAGTGTCCACACCCCGAGAACACCACGGTCCTCTCCACATTAAAGCCCAGGCCAAGGGCTCTCCAACAATCTCTCCTTTCTTCCTTCTCAAGAAAGCCAAAGACAAGGAAAAGAATGTTCTTGGTGAGTTAACCATCTGAGCTGCACCCAAGGAACCCCCAACCACACGCAATGGGAGTGAGGCTTAGCACAGAGGCCAGTCTTGCCGAGGGGCCCGAACCGGGCCCACTTCCCCTAGTGTGTGTGGGCCCAAGGGTGAAAGGTCAGAGGGAGCAACCTAGGGGCCCACGCCCAGCCGGGCCACTAGGCCTGAGCTGCTGTGTGCTGGGTGGTCTCCGCAGGGTTGCCTCCCACTGTTCCTATTGGTGAACAAATTGGTCTGAGAGCTATGTGAGTGCAATGTCAAGCTTGCTGAGGCTTCCTCTTGGGGGGATACTTGATGTGAGGCCAATGGGAAGTCAGAACAAAGACAACCATCATTTCGATCCTTTCATTCAGCCAAAACGAAAATGAATCTGGGAGCTGGATCTTTTGTATGAAAGTTTTCCAAGAGATGTTTTCCAAGCAGAATGGAAGCTTGGGTCTGAGGCTTCAGAGCCTTGTGGCCTCTGCTTTGCCCTGGTTCAGAAACCATTTAGCTTTTCCCCTAGTAGAGAGGGCACAGCAGAGGCCCGGCTCTGTGCCGAGCAGCTGAAGCGTGTGATCCCATGCAATCCACAGGGCATCTTCTGGACTGTAGATATGAACACTTGGTGACTCGTGAAGGTAACTTAGGCCAGGAAATAGTAGAGTTGGACTCAAACAGGCATCTTTCTTTAAGACCAGCCTGTGCCCTTGCAAATCTGTTATGTCCAGCCAGAGGCAGATTTAGAAGTTCTCCAATCCGATCTCCTCCAACGGCACACATAACTTCCTAAAATAGCTGAATTGAGAAGTTAGGGAACTCATCTATAGCCCCATGGACAGCTGGTCAGGGGAATAAAATACAGCCAGACTGCCTGACAAGGTGAGGCCTATGCCTTCCACCACCCCACCCTGCCTGCATTGGGTTATACCACTTCTGGCCTCTTTTGCTTGTGCAAGCGGGAGAGGCTGAGCAAGCTGAGGATGGAGATGAGTACTTACCCACCTGGCCTCCCCTCAGTCTGGGTCTGGCCTAGGACCAGCTACCTCCTACTGCTCACACAGCTTCCACAGAAAGTAAAAGGCTCTGGAACTTGACCCAGATGGTTAATGCTTCTAGGAGGATGAATTCTGAATATGTAAGAGAAAATGATGTCCAAGTCCCTGGAATGTCAAAATAAGAAGAATGTCTTCTGGGAGAGTCTGATGAGCTTTTGAACAGTGGTTTGAACTGCCCCTGGTATCAGCGCATGGCGCAGGGCAGCAGAGTAAGCTAGCTTGGGCCACATCAAAAGGACCCTTTTAGAGGAAAACCTATATGCTAACATCTTCGGTAAGCATCTTGAATGTGCACTGACTTTTTCCTGACAGGATTCACCTCAATTACTTCAAAAATTGTTCATTCATTCAGTAAACCCCAAACATGAACTCGGCATTAAGCTAGGTGCTAAGCTAGGTGCTGGGGCTCATGGGTGACTGGCCTGGGCATGGTTGTATCTCTCAAGGAGATGCATTTACAATAAGGGCTTAAAAACACAGTTTTGCTTTTTTCAGAAACAAAAAAGCTATACATTACTTACAGGACAGTGTTTATAAAACAAAGCACAGGGCATCCATTAAACACTGAGCAGAAACAAAGAAGTAAGAAAGGAAAGTGAGCCTGCATGGGGCTGACGCTGGCCTTTTGAGCTGAGTCAGGCGGGCAGGGCGCTAAAGCGCCCAGTTGCCCAGGCTAAGGGCTGAAGCTGTCCACCCCCCCAAGTCCGTTGTTGGGAGCCCTTGTGTGGGGACAGAGTGCCATCTAGTGCTGGAACAGCCTCAGCACATGCCACAAATGGGGGAATAAAGGCGCCCACCGCAGGCAAGGGGAAATCGGGTGGAGCTCACACCTCACATAGGCAAGGCCGAAAGCCAGAAAGGCCAAAAACGCTGCTTTGTTATCTTACGAGACTCACCTTGTGAGGTGAGTGTTGTTCTCGCCATTTTATCAGCGATGCTGTGGAGATTCAGAAGGGTGAACTAGGGCAGGGATTTGAACTCGGTTCTTCCGTCTGACTCCCAGGTCGTTGTCTACACTGCTGACTTCCTGGCTTTGCTGGTGGGGAGGAAGGGTCTGAACGTCTCAGGCCCAGGCTTGAGGTCCTTGGGGGATGCCTTGGCCCCGCAGGAGAGGACCCGGATGCTGTGATGTGACAGAGCTCAGAGGGCCCCGGCCACCTCCTGCCTGTGCCACCGGGGCCCACGCCGCACCCTCGAACAGAGCTAAGCTATGCTCCCCTGACCCACTGGATGCTTTCCAAACATACTGTTCCATCCCTCACTCCAGTCTTTTACACACACACACGCATGCCCATGCACACGCACACACACATACCCGTGCAATACCCTCCGTGGGGAACTTTGCTGTTCTCCCCTTAGTTTCTAGTATCTAGCCTTTTTACTAAGCATCATCTCCCAAGAAGCCCTGCCCCCCCCCCCCACCGAGTCACAGTGCTAGGCCACCTGCCAGTCGTCTGCCGCCCCGGAAGACTGTCACTCTGGTCCCCAGGGCCTAGCACAGTGCCTGACCCACTGCAGAAGGTGGCCAGGTGTCTTCCCACAGAACACTGAATGTTTGGCTGCGTGGCCAGATGGACAGAGGGATGAGAGGAAAGCTCACTGCCCGGCGGGCCTCCCCACCTGCTGACCAGCCGGGTTAGCCCGCGAGCCCATCGGGACAGAGGACAGAAGTCCACGAGCCAGGGGCCGCACTCGGGACCGCAGGGGTGCCACGCCTTCTCACGGTAAGGTCAGCTCCAGATCACAACTGAATTGCCCAGCGGAGCTTCTGGAGTCAGTGCTGGCCAGCCTGCCATCTCACAGAAGACTCTCCCAGAAGTTGCCTGGTCTGTGGTTCAGGAAACCGCCAGCTAGCAACCTGGACTCTGATGCGCCAACCCTCTCCTCTCCCGAGGCGCCAGGTGAGCAGAGCGCAGAGCTACCGTCTGCCTGACAGAAGAGGACCTTTCATAGCCAGACGGCCACTTTCTCAGAGGTCCCTGGAGCTGAGTCCCTGACACCGGAGACTGGGGCAGTCCTCCTGGGGCCACACCTCAAAGACATGGTGTGAAGTGTTCAGAGAGGGTACGTGGAGGAAGAGGAAAGTAGAAATGGACTATGAAATCCTGGATACTTACGAAGAGCCGTCACTATGAGGGACGATGTTCTTAGAAACAAAAATAAAAATAAATTATGATGGTTGTAAAAAATACTTTCACTGCCTAAGGGAAAAAAGACATGCTTTATTTATTGAGTGCCTACAGTATGCTGGCATTATTTATTGTCATAATGACCCAGTGATGTAGACGTTTTGGGCTCCATTTTACAAGTTAGTAAACTGAAGCCCAATGTCATCCAGCTAGAATGTTCCTTCCCAACGTCTCCTCACTTTCATTGCTGTTGGATTTTGTACCCCTGGGTCCTCAGGGCACTGGAAAAGAGATGGGACTCAGGACCTGGGGCCAGTGACCCCAGATGGCCATCTTTCCAAAGCTCCCTGAGAACTGAGCACACAGCCTGTTCCAAAACTGAGCCCAGCACAGCTGGCCCACTTTGATCTACCCATGACCCATGAAACTCATTTCCTCCTTTTTCCCATTATAAATATAAATGCAGATATTTCACTGGGGAAACATCAGATTGAAAATCCCAGAGGCTAAAATCATTTCTCTAACCCAGCGTGATGGTGGCAGGGAAGAAGTGCTATTTACAGTCAGCTGCTGACTGCCCTGCCCTAGACTCCAGCTGGAATCTAGAAGGTTCTCTTTGGTGGCTGAGTTTTTGTACAAAACATGAGAGAAGGAAAAGAGAAAAAAGGGGGGTAAAGAAAGGGCAGGTATTTTAGTCCTCTCTTGCAACCGTCCTTTTCTTTTCACCAGTTAGGGTCTTTTTTCTTTTTTTTTCCTGAGATTTTAAAAGCCTGCGCCAGTGCTCAGCCTGTGGGCTCAGCCTGGTATGCTCAGCGTGCTTACGCTGGGTGGGTGGACAACCCAACCTTCCGGACTCCCTGACCTCACCTATTTTGGCACCTGAGGACCGATTCCTTGCTAATCCTTCACTGGGTTTGCACACTTCCTGCTTGTCTCGGTCAGGATCCAACTTTTGGCTTTTAACTTCCGGGAAATGCAGATGTCCACCTCTCAGACCTTCAGCCTGACCTCACTCTGACCCTTGTACGGTCCATCCTGTCCCAGATCTTTACTTGCCTCACATTCCCTGGAGTGACAGAGGATGGGGAAGGGATATTTGGGTGGGAAAACAGCTCTGCCCCTGGTCTCCAGTACTTAGCTTTGGGGGGCACTGGAAGGAATGGAGGAGGTCAGCATGGCGTGGGGCATCTGAGTTACCACAGTGATAGACTCAGGCGAGTGAGGGTAACACATGAGTGACATAGGAGGGCCATTCAGACCATTGAGAAGCTAGAAGGGAGGTTCTATCAGACTTAATTAACTTTGATATAAATGTCATTGGCACCAACCAAAACTATTACACTGTAGTCCAAGGGTCATAAACGGGACGATGGTATCACCTGCCCACCACCAAAAATCTTCCAAATTGCCTTCATGGGACCAAAGCAATAGCTATTTAATTAAAACAAATATTTACAATGGCAGAATCTAAAGACAGAGATACTGACAAATAAATAGACATAAAAATCTTGCCTATAACACATGATCATCATTTATAAAAACAGTAATACCTCATGTGCCTGGAACTTTATGGAAAACCATTTTACATTTCATCATTTGGAATCAATAAAGTTTTTTCTAAGTAAAATACTTTTCTACTTCCTTAAGCCATGCTTAGAAAGTGTTTGCTCCTTCTTCAGTGCCCATTTATCGGACTGTCAGGTTTCCTTTTGTTCTGCGAATGGACACCCTTTTATTCAGCTTCCTCCTTTAGTCTTTTATGGGTTTGGAAACCAGACAGTCATGTCTATTAGAACAGTTTGGAAATCAAGAATAAATAGAATTTTAACAAATGGCTCTGGGTTGCTAACCTGTGAGTAAAATGTATGGACTTTGGGAGATGGTCTTTATTCTGGTTTTCCTCCAGGTTCTGGGTTGAGAGGGATGCTGTGAAACTGAGGCAGCATGGTAGTTCAAAGAATCAGAGATACCAACCATCTACTGCTTAGCTCTATGATATAGCATGGATTGGTTGTTCTTCTTTAAAGTTGGCACACAGAGGCTTTGGGGACTGATTTGAAATGGATCTGATAGTCCATAGGTCAAGTAAACAGATTGGCACCTATTATATGCAGGAAGCTCTTGGAGAATTCAGGTGTTTTAAATCCACTGGTTCCGGCCCCAAATTCAACCATCTGGAGATACTGTAGCAGAAGACCATCCAGTGACCTCAAATGCCAGAGCCAGCCCAACCCACCTGGACTCTGCCAATCCTCTCATTTTCTGTGTTCTTGAAAGCTTGATATAGCCCCACCGCACCTCCACACAGTTGAAATTTAGCCTGAATCCACCGATTTCTAGAAGCTGGTGCAGTTGTTTAAGGACATACTAGTCCCTCTTCAGATCTTAAAACCTAGACTATTACCCCGAATGGGCAACATTCGACTAAGGTCATTTAAGTTGGACAGCCATGGAGGCAGTATTGTTAAAGGTTGAGACACCAATTCTGGAGTCAGATTGCTTAGGTCACATCAGGTACATCTCTGCT
Source organism: Zalophus californianus (assembly GCF_009762305.2). NCBI lineage: Eukaryota > Metazoa > Chordata > Mammalia > Carnivora > Otariidae > Zalophus > Zalophus californianus. The sequence goes on from NC_045602.1 coordinate 25,836,057, forward strand.
TGTGAAAAGGTTGTGGCCTGAGAATGACAGTTGGTCTTTACAAGTCCAAGGCAATCTCTGCTAATTCCTTTCCCTTTTTGCACACTGCCTATCTGAAGGGGAGATCTGCAGAAAAGAAAACTTCCCAGCTGAGAAGATGATGACTGGAGACATGGTCCTGAAGAACAGTAAATGGGTTGAGTGTGGATTGGTCTCAGCCGAAGGCTACCTTTGAGCCATATGCAGCATCCTCGGTGAAGGTACATAGGGCCCCAGCCTTCTCAGGAGTACAGAGTCATCATCAGCCACTGGACATAATGCAAAAGCAAATTACGGTCAGTTCAGGCAGACCTCTGACATTCAGCTAAGGGGTGATTCATTTTTTGGTCACTAGACCCTGGAGCTTGACACAGGACTTGGGACCTCCTCCCCCTCGTTCCTGGGAAGCCATGGAGACAGGACAGTAATGGATGGTTTAGCCAGAGGGACCACACCATCTGGTAGTATGTATAAATCAACCTGAAATATAATCAACCTTGACTTCTCATGGTGCCGGTGAATGATGATACCCAAGATACTGGCTGATTCTGTATTCAACAATCAATGCAATTTTCTGCCATGAATTTAATTTGGCATTCTCATGACAGCAGTGTGCAGGTGTGTGGACCAACTGGGTAGCAGAAATCCATTAGAGCATATTCTACATGTTTACATTTATGGGCCCATTTGTCTGACAGCTTTATGTGGGTGTAATGAATAGACCCTCTGACTCGAATAGAGGGGATCTCTGGAGAAACCACTCCCCAGGCCAATTACATCAGAATGTTGCTGCTGCTGATGTTGGTGATGAAGAGGACAATGATGGAGTTACCAATGGCATCAGAGAAAACCAGCGTGAAATTCCAACAAGTTGGCTGCCACTCCCTATAGACTTCCTTGGATGGCCCTGAGGATCTCCTTCTCGTGGAGCCAGAGACGGTCAGAGCTGAAGAGGATCTTAGAGACACCAGCTCACTCATTTCACATGTGGGGAAGCTGAGGCCCATATATATTGAAGTTGAGTCGCCTAGGGTCCCACAGCTAGTTACAAGCAGCGCTGTAACTGGGTTCAGCGCAGGTTCCAGTCCAGTTCTCTTCCCGTGATGGCACATTGCACTGCTGCAGCCTGCGTGGGCTGTGGGCTGCCCTCTTTCAACTGCACGTTTATGTTGTCCTACCTCCCAGCTCTGAGCCTGCACTATGGAGGGACTGCTTGGGATCAGCACGTGAGCTTGGGGATTGGAGATGGAAATGGGCTCAGAAGATTCTAACCATTGCCCCTCCAGGTGAATCCTGTCTTCACATTCAAATACGACTGTGACTGAGGCAAGACACATACTGAGGATCCCAATATCTTGGAAAGATATTACATAAAATGGACATTGGAGGTCAAGGAAGAAACCTCAGCTTTTACTAGACCCTTTTTAAGCAGCCCAAACAGAGGACATATTTTTACAAAGCAAGAACAGATAATTTAATTCCAGACTCCAATGTCTTTGCAGCAAACTCTACCTAGTGCCACATCTGACATACAGTAGGTGCTCAGTAAATCCATGCGGTTTGAATCATCAGGGAAGACCATCAGTGTCAGGCACAGATTTGTCTTATCGGCATATCATCTCATTCACTAATTCACTAATAAACATTTGTCAAGCTCCTATTATGTGTGAACCACTATATGAGGTGCAAGAAGAGGCTACCCACACAAGATCAGAATCCCAGCCCATAGGGGAAAGGCTAGGCCAGCTCCTGAGAAAGATCTGACCCTGATCTTTTCAGACTCATCTTGAGCCAGTTTTGTCATTCTCTCTACTCTAGCCAGGACCGCACACGCTGTTCCCTCTAGCCTGAGCCTTTCCTACTCTCCACTCTGCCTCCCTGGCTCCTTCTGATCATCAAGATTTCAACTTTGATGTCACCTCCTCCAAAAAGGCCTCTGTGAAATGCCCTATTCAGACCAGCTCCCCTATTACTGTCTGTGCTGGAGTTCATTGCTGGCCTGGGTCTTCACCCAGTCTGTGTCCATGCCCTCTGCAAGTGACTTCGAGGTGCCTATTTCCCTATGTGTTGGAAGTGGGCTTGGCCATGTGACTTGCTTTGGACAACAGAATGAGTTGCAGAGCACGAAGTACCTGATCTGGAAGGCCCTGCATGTGTAAGCTCGCTCCCCTGTACTTCTGCCATTGTCCGGAGACAATGAGGAGGCCTGGCCAGAGCTTCCTCGATGAAGGTACCCCAGCAAAGCTCCCAGTTCACCCACCAATCACGAGCCAGCCAGTTGGAGATGCACTCACTCCCAAACATGTACCTGGGGAACTCAGTGAGTACTGTTGTCAGAGCTGAAGTTGGGTGGATTTGTTCCATGGCATTATTGTGGTCACAGTCATTGGGTCCACTGAGTCAGGGTCTAGGTCCCTGGCTATGCACCCAGCACAGACTGAGTGCTCAGTAAAGAGCGGACGAATGAATGGATGAGTGCAGTGAATGCAGGGCCACATCCCCAACTCAGTAGAACGAAGGCCCCAGAACCCTGCTCCTTCACAAGAGCCTAGACCTGCCGTGGCCCTCTCTGCCTAAGATGATGTGAGTCCACCCCATGGACAAAGGCTTACCTCTGGCTTCTGGAGGTATATCCCTTTGCCATCTTGGGTTAAGTTCTGGAAGGCATCTGTGAAAATGCAGCAGAAAGGAACACAGCTAAAACACAGCTAAAAGGAAACATTACGAACTGGTTACTCTCTTCCATCCCCTCGCCTGGGAACCTGGTTTCAGCCCCATGTGGCCACACTTTACAAGGGTAAGTGAGCTGCCTCAGGCCTTTGCCCCTGGGACAGATGGGGTGTACATGAGCTTGCGATGCAGCTGGGTTTCTCGGGCACAGAGCCAGCGTCCCCCATAGCTCCTGGCCTGTTGTTTCTGTGCCAGCTGCTGTCCTCCCTCCTGCTTGAACTGGGCACAGGTGGGCAATCCACAAAGAGTGCAGAGGGAACTCTGGCCCTGCCTCCTTCCCACCAGCTCACCCTCCATGTTCTCTGCGCGCAGCATCAAGTGGACAAAGCCGACGAAGTCTATCTGGAGGTTGGGGCCGCTGTACCGGATAAGCATCAGCAGGCAGACATCATCACTGAGCACGATTCCTGCATGGAATACAGACTCCGGTCATGGGTGCTGGAGAACTCATGCCCCCTCCCCACCACCTGAGGCCTCTTCAGCTCTCTCCCCTTCCAGGACCTGAATCCTGATGACACGGGGGTCTTCTTTTATGGGGTTCAGTATGAGTTGTTTAATTATGTAGTCCATTAAATTTATCTCCATCTCGACTCCCCATTCTTGCCCCTTGGGCCACCAGCATGAGGATCTTTTTGTTGACTGGGATGCTGGCCTTCAAGGCAGGAGGCAGTCTGCTCAAGAGTGGTCAAAAACATCCACTTTGGGGCCTGGTAGTCCTGGATTCAGGCTCCAGACAAGTTACCTAACTTCTCTGAGCTGCAACTTCTCTGTAAAGTGGGGATTATCACTCGGTGTGGGTGATTAAACGAGAGCGTGGAATCCCCAGCCCTCAATAATGTCGGCTGTGACCATAGTGAGAGTGATAATAAATGTTTCCGTGATTTGCAGATCCACATCTTCAGGCCTCTGGGAGCAACTCCGCACATTAAAATTACTTCAGAAGTGACGCACCCCCTGCTCTCCCAGCCCGGCGAGGGTGCGGCCTGCAGCCCCTGTTCAGCCTGTGCCTACCTGCGTCCCTCCTGGCGGCCTGCAGCTGAGTCCTGTTCAGGTATCCCGACTGGTTACTGTCGTGCTTGTGGAAAACCTCCTGTGAAGAACCCACACCAAAGGCTCAGGAGCCAGGCGTGTCCAAGCACCACCCGAGAGCCCCTCCATGCCCCAGTGTCCATGCAGCAGTGGACCCTCGGCCAACGTGAGACCCTGCCAGCCAGGGCCTGCTGCCAGGACAAGAATAGGCAGAGGGTCCGGGCTTCTGAGATATGGAGTGGTTTTTTGTCATGCGGATAGACAGCCTGGGTATAGCCAAATGTACTTGACTTCGGCACATTCTCCAAACCTTGAAGGGCTGCCAGCTTTCAGACTCAGGAGACAAGGCGGATAGTGGTGAGTAAGAACTGGAAAAACAGGAAGAAGCCAACTGATGCAGGACTTTAATTGCCATGCTAGAGTTCAGACCTTAACTGACGACCGTGGGGAGTCTTAAAAAGCTTTCAGTAAGAAGCGACATCATCAGACATACACTTTAGAAATCCAGGAGACTGTTGGAACAGGCTGAGTTTGGGAGAGGGGGAAGGCGGGCGCACTGAAGGGAGGGTAGAGCAGCTGGGTGAACAGTGGGGTACACGGGGCTGAAAGAGGCGTGGTGCCTTACACAGTTTCGCAGAACTGCCATCTCTGCCCCCCACCCCCGTAAGGAGGTGTGGTTAAGACTTGTTCTTACCTGATAGAGCATCAGCTGCTTCCACAGGTCTCTGAACTCTTGGATGCTCACAGTACCAGACGCATTAAGCTGATAGAGGGTTAAGGTCAAAGCCTCTAGGGGAGTTGCCTTCACACCCCTGGCAGCAGCAATTGGCCCTCCGCACAACAGGGTGTAATTTGTGGACAGCCCTGCCCCCTGTCTGATAGCCCTGCTTGGCTTCTGCTGGCTGGTCAGTCCAGCCCTGGGCTCCCTCGCCCTTGCTAGAAAGGGACAGCAGGAGCCAGAAACACAGCCGCACTGGGAGAAGACTGATGATGGAGGGGATGTTGGTGATGACAACAGCTAACATTCAGTGAGAAAGGATATTTTGACACAGCCAATCTGATGTGATTTAAATAAAAAAACAGTAACTTTTTCTCCCCATTATTGTTAAAACCAACTTCTGGAAGGAGTCTGTCACAGGGTGGCTCTTATATTTAGTCATTTTATAAAAAGTTAAAAGCTTAGAGGGGGAGACGAACCATTAGAGACGATGGACTCTGAAAAACAAACTGAGGGTTCTAGAGGGGAGGGGGGGTGGGGGGATGTGTTAGCCTGGTGACGGGTATTAAAGAGGGCACATTCTGCGTGGAACACTGGGTGTTATGCACAAACAATGAATCATGGAACACTACATTAAAAACTAATGATGTAATGTATGGTGATCAACATTACAATAAAAAAATTTTAAAAAAGTTAAAAGCTTAATGATTGGCCTTGTAGACTGTATCATGTCCCAATACCTCTGCATCAGGGAGACCAGGTCAACATACCACCACACACACCTCTCTTTGAGCCCGAGTTATATGCTTGACCTACATCACTTCATTTTCACCTCCTAGGTGAGGTAGGTATTCACTCTCCCCCTGTAATGGATGATAAAACGGGGGCTCAGAGAGGATACTCCTATTGAAGTTCATGCAGCCGGTGGTAAGGTTGGGACCTCCTCCGATGCCGGCACACCTGCCCACCGCCTCACGCTGTCTTCTGCAACGTTTCTTCAAAGACCGCTTTTATATTTGCAAACCCCACCCCACACTCTCCATTCTACGTGCCCCTCTGTACCATGGATAATTAAACTGTGATTAAATTGTCCACTTAGAAAGGCAGAGGGTTTGCTAGAAACATCACAGGGCTGAGAGCCAGGAAAGCAGAGTCTGTGGCATGCCACTGAGCTTACTGACCTCTGATTTCCTGCTCTGTAAATGGGAGCAGCCACTGCCTGGTCACCAACTGCAAAACTTGGGAGCCTGAGTCTCCTGGAACAGAGTCTTTTTACCCAGAGGATTGCTCCTAACCACCACCCCCCTGCAGCTGCCTCATCCTCACTGTCGGCAAATAAGATTCTTATTATTCATAGCTAATATTCACCACTCCTTGGATGACAGCACTAAGCACTTTGCCTGGGTTACCCTACGTGCATTCTCCCGCTGATACTACAGAGTAGCTTTTAATAGCATCTCCACGCTGCACACGAGGGCCTGAAGGCACAACGAGGCTACGTGACTTGTCTGAGATCGCACGACTAGGAAGTGCTTGGATTGGAATTCAGACCCAGGCAGCCTGGCCCAGCTCGAGGCTCTCCACCAGCAGCAGCATGCCTCCTGCCACAAACCTGAAAAGATACGTCCAGCAGGGCCAGGATCCCCTGACAGGCGTCCAGGCTGAAGAGAGGCTGGGCGTTCCCCAGACCTGCAGAGGGACAGGAAGAGTGTGCATGGGGGTGGCCCTAGGAAGGCACAGCCCTTTTCTGAATGGGAAATGAGCTGTCTAGGCCCCCTGTGGGTTCCAATGACCATCATTTATGGGGGGTAGCGGGGAGTAAAAACAAGAGGGCAGCAGAGAGAGAAGGCTCAGTGGTGGTTCCTACACCCAAAGAGCACCATAAAGCCCTGTGGAGATGAGCCGGTTACAGCCTGGCTTTGCTTCCACCATAGGCAGGTGAACATAGCCCCGGGTACATAGGATATGGGTACCTCACCGAGTCACGGACTCCCAAATCTGAAAGAGAGCTGAGAGATCAATCTGTTCAAGTTCCACCTAAACTGGGGGATCCTTTCCTCAGATGTTTGGTGGACGGTCTCTCGGTTATGGGTGTTTGCTTTTTCACATGGAGGCATAGCTCCAGTCAGGAGAAATTTATGTTACTTCCAAAGGAATCTCCTGCAAAATTCAGTCTCTGGTCCGAGTTCTGCCTCCAGAAAGGCATAGACAGGCATATGTCTGCTCTTCAACGTCTCCTCTCCATACTAAACGTGGCTTCTAAACTCTCTTTGCCTTCTTCTAGACCCTATGCTTTGCCATCTTCTCTCTAAATGTGGTACCAAGACCAGAATGCACTCCTTGAGCTGCAGTTTAATGAAGCAGAGTACAAGGGGACTATGACTTCCCAAATTTTCAAGTTGTATTTCCCAAATTATGTTCCAATGATGGTGTTCTGCGGAGAAAGGGTTTTGAGTTCAACTATATTTGAAATATTTTGTATTTAGAGACCCTTTTATCCATTCACCATGCATCTTAGCACATGGTAGGTATTGAGAAGCCAGCATCGAAATTTTGTTTTTGTTTAATGCAGAATTCCCTGAGCACAATTGACCACAGAGTCTAACCCCTTTTATTTCATGGAACATTTCCTAAAACTTCATAGTGTCTAATACTCCTTGGAAGGCAATTTCAAAAATACAAATCTAAACATTTTCATTAAATATAGCCTGAATTTAGATTAGCTTATCTAGCAGCAACTTGAAACTATGAGCTCGTGTTAAGCTCCAGGTTAACTATATTAACCAGATATATTTCTTTACGTAAACTGCCACAAAAATGAGATCTTGTCTGCCAGGAACTTAGGCAATCAATTTTTAAAAAATAATGAAATGGCAGTTTTTAATTATCATCCTGACTCTGTTTCATCTTTTTGGTTTGGGGACACAGCTTATGAGCATTGTGAATTTCAGTTCAGCTATCTATTATATTAATGTGCCATCTGCAAATCTGGTAAGCCTACCTCCCGTGTCCTCTTCTGAGTCATTGATAAAACCTGAGGAAGTGAAGGGGAGAAACCAGGGACTCTCATCTATACTTACAGACTCTCATCTATAACATAGAATTACCCCTCTGGTTTCGCATTTATATAACTCTTGGGAATGGTAATCAGACTTGTGAATACATCTCATATTGCTACTTCCCAACCCACATGTCATCATTTACCATCAGATACTTTGCCAAGTATTTTGCCCAAAACCACAGTAGTTCTCTGATCTGTCAATCCAAAAATTCTCTCATAGGACTAAATGAAAGCAATTTGTCCACACGTTCTTTGGAAAACCACTTTGCATACTTGTGATCAAAACATTTAAAAAATTATAAATGTGCTCAGACTATCTCTTCTAGATAATTTCCCTAGAATTTATTTTCCAGGGTATGTGTGTCGCGGGTGGTGGTGGGGGGATTCTTAAATTCTATAATTTCTAGAATCTCACCTTCTGGTTCTTTTATAATACCTGAATTTGGCTTTGAGGAGCCATCTGGAAATTATTTCAAGCCCTGAGTTATACAACACCCTAGACTCTAATTTGTTTGGGTTTGAAGTCTTGGCTTCATATAAAGGAGAATCAATCACATATGTTAGGTGGCAAATACCTGTTAATTGTTTGGTTTACTTTCTTTGTTTTGAAATTCATTCTCCTCCCTGGAGAAATCATGTTCTTCCCACTTGAAATATACATATAAAAAATTTTCCATGGACTTTAAACTTTCTTAACAATATATCTCAAATTTCCTGTGAGGGCATCCATACTGGCCATTTGCAGCCCTCTGAGGGGATGTGCTCCCCTCCTTCAAATTTTTGAAGGTTGGTCAACTTAAATACGAGTCCATTAGAAAGCTCCCTGGGAGGGCTAGTCAACACTTACATTGTATATAAATACAATATTTATATGCCAGGCTGGGTACAGTTCTTCCACATGGAATTTATATGCCAAGAAAGAAGTACTCAGATATTCTTCCCAAACTAGCAAAACATCAGAAATCTTTATTTTCATAGCTATGTATCTCTACACACCCAAACTAAGCAAAGCAAAGCAAAAACAAAACCAAAAACCCCAAAAACAAAAAACAAAAAATCTATTTTCCAAGCTGTATAAATTTCTCTACTGCTACATGACCCACCCTGGTGTAAGACACAGCTGCTTAGGGGACCCTGGTGCAGGAATTCATGTGTCCCACAGGGGAAAGAGAGCAGACCCGGAGTTCAGAAGAGCCGTGCCCCTTGAGTCCTACAGGATGACTCTGAAATACTCACTTGACCAGGTCATGTGGTTCAGGATCTTCTGCAGCTGCACTGCATTTATTTCTGGATACTGAAGTGGGAGCAGAGCAGCAGGAGAAAATTATCATTACCGAAGGTTCATTAGATGCAGAGGGGCTGCAGGAGAAGAGAGCTGGGAAGTCACCCCAGCCCTGCTCTGCACGGAACATACGCCACTTCTGGGCGGAGTAAGTGAGCCCGGGTGTCAAGCCCAGGGAACCCCAGCAGGACAGGACTCATAAGAAACAGTCTAATAATGGTGTTTGTCAAACTGAGTTTCATCAAGATGCTTTAGGAGTTCAGCAAACAATTTGGTTTGAATTTTATTCTTAATAAGAGATCTTCAGCCAAGGGTCCAAGTTTTAATTTTAGAGTTTATCAGAAGCAACGCTTTACATTAACATTTAACTTTAAAGAGGCGCCTAGGGGGCTCAGTTGGTTAAGCGTCTGCCTTCGGCTCAGGTCGTGATCCCGGGGTCCTGGGATCGAGCCCCGCATCGGGCTCCCTGCTCAGCGGGGAGCCAGCTTCTCCCGCTCCCTCTGCTGCTCCCCCTGCTTGTGCTTACTCTCTCTCACATAAAGAAAATCTTTAAAAAAAAATTTAACCTTAAAAAATATAAATGAAATGTAAGTATCATCAATGTGAGCTTATAAAACAGATACATATTCATAATATATCAGTTTTACCTGTTTTATATATATTGGGGTTCTCAATGAGATTCCATTTGATAAAAGGACTGCAACAGAAACTGTTTGGAAACCCCTGGTATGGAGGAAAACATCTATGAACAACACAGGTAAGATTCTAACTATCCTCTCTGGCTACATTAGGCAAAATGCCAGGGGTGAATATGAGAGAAGACTGGGGGGCAGGCACATTGTGAATTAAATCCGGAGAGTTACTAACACGAGGAGCTCATGCCCTTGTAGTTTTAATGACATCACTAAGCTGTCAGATGCCAGATTTCTAGTGTATTTGTGTCTTATTCCTCAACGGACCTAGTGTCCTGCAGCTTAGGGACAGAGCGGCTTCCAGAGCCCGACCTCACACCACTGGCCTCCTGATCTGGGTCAGCTTAAGGAAAGGCCTCAAGGGGACCAGGTATGCAGCCCCAGGCCCTCTCTTCCCTAATGCCCTCTTCCCAGCCCTATCCCTTCTCTAGGTGACCACCCAAGGGGTCTTCTTCCTTGGGCTCCCCCAGGCCCCTTGGGCTTGTCATTACCATGCTCTGCACCCACTGCCAACACGGATTCTAAACTCTACATTCCTTTTTCTCAGGGATTAAAGATTAAAGCCGTTTCTCCTACAACTACTCAAAGTCACTTCCAAGAACAGATATGCATTTTACAGGAGCCTTCTGGAGACAATCCACTTCCACTTAACTTGTCTAAAAACTTGAGGATTTGAATATAAAGTGGCCGTTTGGGGAACAGTAACCTTACATCAGACTTTGTACCAGGATCAGGCAGCTTCAAACACATCCTCCATGGAATTCTATGCTCCACTTTTTCCCCTGCTTTGCCCTCTGCTCACCACCACCCCTGGCCAACTTACCTTCTCAAAGAGTTTAGTGAAGAATTCATCCTGCCCTTCATTTTGGTCCACTATTTCCTAGAGGAACAGACACATGGAAAGACCTCATCATTCACCTAGATGAATGGATGCTCAGCACACACTGTCTCATGACCCCCAGGCTCCAGAAATCTATAAGTTGGACCTTGAGCACCGTCTTAAGTTTTCTACCACAGCATTCACACATCTTTTGTTTCTCTAATTCTCACTGGCTTTGGAGAAGTAGCAGACAGTGAAATGGGTAAAAGAAACACCAGGTAGAAAGAAGCAGAAGCAAGTCGATGTATAACTCATGTACTGGGCACTCTGGGCCCTCCATGACAAGGACCTGACCAGAAGGGCAGTTCTCCTGGTGTAAAAACAGCAGAACTAGGGACTCTTAGGGCACAAAAGAGAACATAGTATGGGTGCCGTAGAGTAGGGTCCTCAGGATCTGCAGACTTCTTCCCCCAACATATGAACATGAGGGGAGAAGCCCACCGTCCTTTGGAAACGGTCCCAGCGTGTGGAATGCCACCTGCCTACGCACCTTAGAGAAGACAGCACTGACGTTGCAGCCGATTTCACTGAGGGAAAACAAAAGGCAGAATTACTTCCTGAGAGCATTTGGCCAATATTCTCCCTCCCCTGGGAACACATCTTCCAAGTCCTTTAACTGATCTGCCATGTGGGCTCGCCCCGCTCTCACGCCTTTCCCCCCACTTCTCCTTGGAGTAGACAGTCCAGCCACATGGCCCCACACACTGCTCCCCACATGCCCCCGGGCTGTTGCTCATTTCCACGCCTGGCATGCCTTTCACTGTCCCCACCTACACCAAACGACTCCTACTCATATATACTATCAGCATGGACAGGCAGTGAGGCTCGAGGTCAGGTCAGACTACATAGAGCCAAACCACCAATAAAAAAGAAAGAGAACTGGATTCTAAGCACTGACGGGCTGTCGTGTCAAAACAATCATAAGCAGCAGCAGAAGTTGGGCTGGGATGCGTGTCTATTGATTCACTTGCACACACTTATGGATCTAAGCCTGCTCATTGATGACAGCCTCCCCTCATGTGCACAACCCCTATGCAGCTCCTAGAAATTAACACCTCCCCAAAGCCACCCCTGCTTCCCCCAGGACCACGGGAGTTTGGCTCAGATGCTCCTCCTTGATGTTCTGCTAACACCCTGTGTAGTTAAATGCTTGCACTGGACATAGTATAGCATAAATCACTGCTCATACGTCCCTGTCCCTTCCAGGCCTTGAGCTTCCGGTGCAGGGGCCAGGCCTAGTCTAGCTTTTTCTCTTGAATGTCTAGCAGACTGTTCATTTCTTAAGAGAGTGGGGAGGAGGAAAGGAAGGGCGCTCCCCGTGCAGGGAGCTCCATGCTCTCCCTACCCCTCTCCTGTGTTGGCCACACAGACCCCGTCCTCTGCAATTTCCGCCTCCTCCTCCATACTTCCCCTGGCCCAAGGGGGCCCCAAACTCCAGGGGAGTCCTATGTCCTTACTGAAAGATGTGCTTCCTGGGGAAGACTCTCAGGAGAAACTCCGACTCCTGGCCGGCCTCAGAGGTGCAGGGCACGATGAGGTATGTCCCTGGCTCCAGCTGCAGCTCTTGACTCCCTTCTTTCTCTGTGAGAAATGCTTCGGGCCACCTTAGGGGAGTATTTTTCCAGAAGAACTCAGGAGGCAGTCTCCTCTGGTCACCATAGTACTGTGGGTGGAGGATGGAAGAGCCTCAGTTAAGACGATACCCAGGGCTTCTAGCCAGCCCTGGGGTCCTTGGCCAGGAGACAGGATGAAGGTGATCTCTGATTAGCCAAACCCAACCTGCTCCAGTGGAAAGATAAAGGGGTGAGCAGTGGAGGGGAAAAAACACAACATGTCAGGAATGAGCACCATTGCTGGAATCCTATGTGGGGCTGATGAAACACATGTCAATCCATTTAACTTTACATTAAAAACAATGTTGTATACAAACGATGTGAGAAATGTCACTGTGTCTGCACTTTCCATTTTACGGTTAAGGGTCTGAGTCTCAGACAAGTTAGGTCATGTGCCCAAGGTCACCTAGCTGGTAAGAGTCCCAGCCAGCGTTGGAATTCAGGGCAGCTGAGCTCCAAAGTCCTTGTCTTTTACACTCCCTGATGCTGCCTCCATGTATGTGATGTAATTTCAAGGTTGATTATGACATGACTATGGTCACAGATACTGGTGGACCACCAAACATCTCCCCACCTACAGTAAAACAGCTACGTACAGATAAACTGGACATTCTACATCATCTCAGTGAAGGGGAAAGAGAACTGGACAAAAGTTCAGAAGACCTGAATCAGGCTCTGCCTTTCACATTGCCTGGGCGTGTGTCTTTTGTTTTATCTCATATTCTCTCTCTCTCTCTCTCTCTCTCTCTCTCTCTCTCTCCCTCCCTCTCTCTCTTATTTTCTCTCTCTCTGTCCTTTCTCCCTCCTTTATTTCCCCATCTTTCCCTATCTTTCTTTCTTGCTGCCTTTCCCCTTTGCTCTCACTCAAGGGTTGTAGAGGGAGAGGAGGACCATATGCTGGTTCTTCACTCCAGTTTATATAAAGATAACAAAGATGTTACCCATCTAACATAAAAACATTTCACAGGTTCCACTCAAGGCTAAGGAAACAAAATGTACCTCCTGATGATGCATGCTTTCCTTTAGCAGACAATAAGAACTAGAGAATCATCCTGTTGCCATTTTTGCCTTGGCTACTGGGAATCTCAGAACTAAATTTTATAATCAGCCATATTAGCTGTCCTAGGTTTAGCGTTCCCTGTAGACTCAACTGCTTACCTTATCCATATATGACTTTTTTCTTGCCTTATAAATTTTAACTGGCTTATAGTTTTGTTCTGTTTACAGTTTTATTGTAGGCTGACCCGAAGTCTATTTAGAAATATGCATGATATAAATAACTTAAAAAAATTTATGGGGAACTTTGGGAGCCTTCAGTGTTCCTACAGGAGGAAAAAAATCCAAAACTGACCCAAGACACCTAATACAGAAATAGTTTCTTTTACAAAAACCCTTTTACTTGATTCAATCTAATTTGAGAAAATGCAGTTTTCCACTCCTGTTTACTTTGGGAAACAAAATAATAGCCACCACGCTCGCAGAGGCTGGGGTCCCTCCAACCTTCTCAGCTGCTCCTCTAGGCTCCCGCTGCACATGAGAGCCACACTTGTTCCTGTCCCCTGTCTGTGTTTCTGTCCCATTTTCCCAAGCCTTTGTCCCTTGTCCCTAAGGAGGTGGGCTGCTTGGTCTCCTGATGTCCATATGTTACAGATCTGTTTTACTATGGGCTTCATAACTCAGGCTCTAAGACTATGATTTACCATTCTTCTGACACCAGGATGGTCCTCAATATCAGTGCTAGCTATTTACGCAGGGATTTAATAAATTCTAACATGTATTGGTTCTACACCAGGCTCAGAGACCACCCCAAAGAGGCAGAAGGATTTCTCAGGGTCCTTGGGTAAAAAGAATGGCAAGCACTCATCCCTTTGGCACTGTTGCCGGACACGCTCACGGCTCCTCACGTAAGGCTGCTACAGTCGAGCTGAACCTCACACATGACATCACTCCAAACCAGGGCCAGCTGGTCAAGTGTGGCACTCACCTTGCTCAACTGAAAAGCAGAAAAAAGAGAGGCCTCATTGGGCAGGGAATGCAACTCTTCCACAAGCACAAACTAATGGAGGTTGATATGTAAGAAGGCTCCCCCCAAGGGCCCCTGTCTCTCCCATAAGACTTGCTATTCTAGTCAGTGACATTTAATTCATCATCAGGAATTCTGGAAAAGGGTGATGGAAGGCAACCCTGACTTTTTGGGAGAGGAAAAGAACAGCGGTCTTGATTGTATGAACTGTGTGCCGGGCCCCATGAGGAGCACTGGCATGCGGTGTCCTTCTGGTCTACCCTTTGCATAAATATCAGTGTCCCCACTCTACAGATGAGGAAGCTGATGCTCAAGGGCCAGCAGGTGACGTGTTCTAGATCACATATTCCCAAGGGATAGAGCCAAGGTCTGCACCCAAGTCTGCGTGGAGACAGAGACAGATGGTGAAGAGGACAGGAAACAGGGAGGAAGGATACCCAGTGGTGGGAGATGCCCCACGAGGCCGTGGGCCCTGGAGGCCCACTCACCCTAAAGAGGTAGAAGCCGATGGCAAGGTGAGGCTTCCGGTTGCGGTGCCTGTGCCTGGGCTTCTGGAGCAGGGACACCAGCATGCTGCAGGGCATCAGGAAACTCCTGCCCTCCTGAGGGCTCCAGACAGACAGCAGAAACTGTGGGTTCTTCCAGAATGTGTCTGGAGCAGAATGAAGTGAGGTGAGCCAAGCCCCCGGCTCCCTCAGCTTCACACTCCCACAGACCCAGGGCACCTGCCCTGAGATTCCCACCCTAAGGTCCATCTGGAGGGAGTGGGGTTCTCAGCCTTCCCTCTGTCCCCCCTCCAACCCCACCCCTTCCACCCTGTGTCCTACAGACACACACAGACCAAGAGCTCTTCTCATCACTGTAGCCCCTTTGCGCAGCATGGTTCCTGGCACAGACTTTGTGCCCCATAAGCACTGACTGCCTGAGTAAGGAACTGTATTAACTAACTGAGGAGAACAGGTCCATGATCACAGGGAGGTTTGCATTTTAACAGGGACCAAGCTTCAGCCTCTGGAGGGACCTCTGTGGTGAGAGGGGGAAGCCAGAGCCAAAGGCACCTGGCCCACTGAGATCATATCCTACAAGTCTTTCCTTCCAAAGAGATGGCTCAGCACCTCCACTGTGGAGAAAGGGACACAGTGACAAAATCTCTCCACTTTGAGAATTCAGACACATTTGTCTCCTGTAAGTGGTGAGCTAAGAATCCTTGATTTTGTTTCACCACCGACCTCCAGGCAAGCCTGATACATAGGACAAAATTACTATTTCAAGCCTGTCTTTAAGGGGTGGTTATTTCAGCATAGAAATGGCCTTGTCCTAAAACCAAAGACTGAACCCCCACTTCTACCATGCATGTGTGCCTGTGGCTTCCGGGGGCTGAGGAGGACATGGCCCAGGGCCAGAGCACACGGCTCAACCAGCAAAATCCCTCACACTCAGCCAGATGCCCCGTGTAGGGCACAAACCCCACCCTCACCCGCAGTGCGCCCGCGTCCCCACCCTTGCTGGAAAGCTGCTACTCTAGCCCCAAGAGCCCCAGTTCCTGTGCACGTGCTTACCTTGGGGCGACTTCATCCGGCCACCAGCCGTGCTCCCCTTCTCCCACTTCCCCTCTTGCATGGTGCATGCTGAATCTGGCCCACCTCCTGATTCAGCAGGCCTGGGATCAGTTTACAAATGACCAGAAGCATGAAATGCACTTTAAAGTCCCTCAGTGTCATCCTGTGGAGAGGAAGGGGGCACAGCACAACGTCTACACATCAGGACTAATGTGGGGGCTGGAATCAAGCAGCCCCACCAGCCCCACCAGCCCCAGCCCCATGACCTCACCCTTCTGTCCTGCTGAGCTGGCCTGGGACATGGGAGAGCGAAGCTGGCTACATGAGTGTGAGGAGGCATCAGGGGAGGTGGGCCATCGAGAAACCACCCCCCACCCCCAGCCCATCACTGGAAGCAGCTTCCTGCAAAGCATGCCTGGGGGAAATGTTCTTGCTTTGCTGATCGCAATGATAAAGCTGAACTGAGGCATTCCTAGCTAGCCAATTGAGATACAAGTGTTCAAGAATAAATGCACAAGTCGGTTCTCAACTATTCATTGATAAAAGTCTTAGCCCCTACTCACTTTGTGACCCAAGGCATGCTATCTGCACTGGCTGATGCTCAGTTTACTTATCTATAAAGTGGAAATTAATAGTAGTTTCAGGGCTGTTGAGTTCAGTGACCACTTCCAAAGAGACAGGGGTCACAGCAGTCTAGAAAGAGTGCAGAATGGGGGAAGAGTGGCCCATGGGAACAAGGGTGGAAGTTAATAGTAAGGACCAAAAGCGAAGGGAAAGGGGAGCAAATGGGGCTCGCCTCACCCAGAAACAGCATCAGCTCAAGGCGTCTTGGTGGCTTTTGATAAAAGAGGGTGAGTGGCTTTGGGGTGGGTGGGAGTCATGTCATGGTGTTCTGAGGTGGCTTATAGTTTATAGTTATGGCTTCTTTCCTTATCTCCCTTTCAGGCCAGGAAAGACAAAACCTTGGGTTTGAGTGTTTTGAGTGATTCAAGAGACTGGGCAGAAGTCAGGGAGAAGGAGGCAGCCACCCCCATGCTCTGCACCCAGTGTCCACTGAGCACCATGTCAGCAGTCACTGCACTCATCATAGGGACCATGACCATTTGCAGGGGCTGTGGGCCCCTATCTCCGCACACGAGGTGCTTGGCAGACGTGTGGCACCCAGTAAATATTTGCAGGCTGGGTGTCCAAATGTAAGCCAGGGCATTTGTCCCGAGTCCCCAGGTCAGATACCAGAATTCTCCATCATCACTTTCTCTCAGCAGTAGAATCTTCTCCTTGGGGCTCAGTAGCTCCCACGTACTTGAGCTGAAAACAGAAAAGGGGGTGTTTCCGTGGGGAATGAAGGATTGTGGAGGACATGGGGTAAATGTTCAAGAGTGTCATTATTTCTCTCCTCTTCATGCCGCTTTGCAAACAACTAAATCTCACATCCTGTCTTCTAAAAACAACGTGTAACAGTAACTCATCCCTCACTGGGCACCAAGCTCTGGGCCAGGCCCTCCACATACTTGATCTCACCTAAGGCTAACAATTTTGCAAGGCAGGGATTTTTCTTTCTTTCTTTAAATTTTTTTATTGTTATGTTAATCACCATACATTACATCATTAGTTTTTGATGTAGGGTTCCATGATTCATTGTTTGTGTATAACACCCAGTGCTCCATGCAGAACGTGCCCTCTTTAATACCCATCACCAGGCTAACCCATCCCCCTACCCCTTCCCCTCTAGAACCCTCAGTTTGTTTTTCAGAGTCCATCGTCTCTCATGGTTCGTCTCCCCCTCCGATTTACCCCTCTTCATTCTTCCCCTCCTGCTACCTTCTTCTTTTTTTTTCTCTTAACATATATTGCATTATTTGTTTCAAAGGTACAGATCTATGATTCAACAGTCTTGCACAATTCACAGCACTCACCATAGCACATACCCTCCCCAATGTCTATCACCCAGCCACCCCATCCCTCCCACCCCCCACCACTCCAGCAACCCTCAGTTTGTTTCCTGAGATTAAGAATTCCTCATATCAGTGAGGTCATATGATACATGTCTTTCTCTGATTGACTTATTTCACTCCACATAACACCCTCCAGTTCCATCCACGTTGTTGCAAATGGCAAGATCTCATTCCTTTTGATGGCTGCATAATATTCCATTGTATATATATATACCACTTCTTCTTTATCCATTCATTTGTCGATGGACATCTTGGCTCTTTCCACAGTTTGGCTATTGTGGACATTGCTGCTATAAACATCGGGGTACACGTACCCCTTTGGATCCCTACATTTGTATCTTTGGGGTAAATACCCAGTAGTGCAATTGCTGGATCGTACAGTAGCTCTATTTTCAACTTTTTGAGGAACCTCCATATTGTTTTCCAGAGGGGTTGCACCAGCTTGCATTCCCACCAACAGTGTAGGAGGGTTCCCCTTTCTCCACATCCCCACCAACATCTGTCGTTTCCTGACTTGTTAATTTTAGCCATTCTGACTGGTGTGAGGTGTATCTCATTGAGGTTTTGATTTGGATTTCCCTGATGGCAAGGCAGGGACTTTTGTTGCCATTTTAGAGATTGGGAAACAGAGGTTAAAAGAGACTAAGTCACTTTCCTGAAGTCACAAAGTTATGAAATGTCCAAGCGCATCTGAACCTATGTTGGTACTATGTATTTTCAAGCCCGTCATTTTGAACTTCTATGTCAGACCACAAGGGAGTAAGGCTTTCCTGCATTACTTCTCCACCACAAACAACTAAAAATATAAAAAACAATTGTTTTCAGATGCTAGACAGTAGGCAGCTCAGGGTTATGACCCGGGGGGTTTTGGGAGGAGCAAATGAGGTGAGCCCTCATGTCGCCCAGACTCCTGCCCGAAACTAAATCCCTGGAAGGTGACCCAGGGAATCACATTCTGATCTGAGCAGAGCTCCCAGAGGTCACAACATAGAACCAGAAGGTCGGGGCCAATCTGGATCTGTCTACCTCTGACTCAACGGGCCCAAGAGCACACTGAACCATGTCCGGGAAAGAACACTGGATTTGACTCCAAAAACCTTTAAGTAATTTGCTTACTAAGCATCAGTTTCTTCATCAGTAAAATGGAGATAAAACTCCCTACCTAGTAAGAGCACTGTTCAGAGGATTTAGAGATAATAAATATTCGAAGTGCTTGAAGGAAATATGCCAGACTGCACCTAAGGGAGGTCTCTGCACATTCAAAGTCAAGGTAATTTTTACTTTTAAATAAATAAGGGCAGGAAAAATAAATTCAAAATGCTTAGCACAGTGCTGGCAAGCTCTCAATAAACATTAGCTCAATTATGATAATGAATGAGAAACCCGTCTATACGTCATTAAGCATCACATAAATGTGAGCAATTGACCTTCACAACCGGAACACTCTCCTGATCCAGCTGGAGACCAAAGAACACTTTTAAATTTGTGTGCAGACAGCAGACTCCTTCACAGGCTTGCCCTGCCCCATCCTCACCCCTGCCAGCCCGTTCCGGGCATTCACCTGTCACTCCAGTCTCCTTTCCATTCCACTTTGCCCCAGGGGTTCCGCAGCTTGACTAGATATTCTGGTCCATGTTTGCAGGTCACCTGCACAAAACGAGAAGCAATTTAGGTGGCTGGGCTGAGTGCCAAATGCAAATGTTGCAGCTATCTGGGTGAGATCCGTGCCTGCCAGATGAGACCTTGAAATGGAAGACCAAAGGCCCTGAGCGTGGGGAGAAGAGAAAGTGGTTCTGCCTCTTAGAGCTGCTGAGACCTAGCACAACTTACCCTCTCTGGGTCTGTTTCCTCATCTGGAAAGTAAAGCTAATAGCTACATCTGCTGTAACGTGTTGAAAGGTGGCCCCCCAAAGATAGATCTACCAAAAATCTGTCAATGTGGTTCTATTTATTTATTTATTTTTAAAGATTGATTTACTTATTTCAGTGAGACAGAGAGAGAGAAAGAGAGCACAGGGGGAGGGGCAAAGGGAGAAGGGGAGAGAGACCCAAGCAGACTCCCAGCTGAGTACAGAGCCGGACACAGGGCTCGATCCCACGACCCTGAGATCACGACCTGAGCTGAAACCAAGAGTCGGATGTTTAACCAACGGTGCCACCCACGCGCCCCAGTGTGATCCTATTTATTAAAAGGGTCTTTGCAGATATAATAAAATTAAGGAACTTGAGATGAAATCACCCTGAAGGGGTGCCTGGGTGGTTCAGTCAGTTCAGGGTCTACCTTTGGCTCAGGTCCTGGGATCGAGCCCCGTGGTTGGGTTCCCTGCTCAGGGGGGAGCCTGCTTCTCACTCTCCCTCTGCCGCAACCCCCCCCCCCCCCCGCCGACCCCACTGCTTGTGCTCTCTGGCTCACTCTCTCCTCTCTCTCAAATAAATAAATAAAATCTTAAAAAGAAAAGAAATCACCCTGGATTAGGGTGGGTCCTAAACCCAGTGCTAAGAGAAGGGAAAGGAAGGGTGGGAGGGAAGGCCATGAGGAGATGGAGGAAGAGATTGGAGCTCTCCATCCCTAGCTAAGGAATGCTGGGAGCCGCCATAAGCTGGAAGAGGCAGTGAAGGATTCCCCCCAGAACCTGCAGAGACTGTCATGACAGCTTGATTTCAGATTTCTGGCCTCCGGTACTGTGAAAGAATAAATTTCCATTGTCTGAAGCCCCTCAGTTTGTGGTAATTTGTTACGACAGCCCCAGGACGCTAATACACCCCCACACAGGGGTGTGTTGAGGATTGAGTTAACATTTGTGAAGAAGTTGGAACAAGACTTAGCACACAGTAAGTGCTAAATTTTGCTAATTATGTTAAATAAATATACAACAAATATGGACACAAACATGTAACTCTATTAATAAAATCTAATTTTTGTTAAAGAAATATGAGAATTCATGAAAAGCTCTTGACACACACACAAACATGACTGATGTAGATCTGGGAGGAGGAAGAAGTCAGGTGGGAGCTGAGGTCAAGAAATCTGAGAGAGTAAAAGGGAACTGGAGGACTTGGGCACATCAGGCTGTCTAGAGGACATCAGCGGCTCCGTAAGATGGAACCATGCTTTTCTGTGCAGCCCCGTCCACCAGGAGTGCCCCTTTCCCTCGGACAAATCTACCGACCTTTCCAGAGCCAGCTCAATGTCACCTCCTCTATGAAGCCTTTCCTGACTTTCCCCAACCCAATCAGGCAAATATGTTCTCTCCTACCTCTGAGACCCTAAAGCCTTTCATCTATTTTTTTTCTTCTCTCCACTTTCTACTTTGCTTCGTTACCATGCTTACCTATGGTTTGTCTCCATCCCTGACTGTGAGCTCTGTGTAGGCCGGGTCCCTGTCTGATTCATCTTTCTCTCAGTGCTTAGCACAGCTCAAAAGATGAATAGCCATGGAAAGAACCCGGGAGGCTGATGAAAAGGAGTGTGTGAGAAAGAAGTGGGAATTTGGGCAGGAAGCCCCAGATGTGAAGGTCATGGGCAGTGGCAGCCCCGAGCAAAGGGGGCCTTGAGGAAGGGCGGTGAGGCCCATCAGGGCTAGATGGCTGATTGGCAGGGCTGCCCCAGGACAGGAGGGGCCGGGACTGTGACCTGCAGGTGGCCCAGGCTGGACCCACCACATCACTCCAGAACATAGATGCACTGGTGCAGGAACCCACCACCTGCTTTGGCAGGACCTGTAAAACCCAGCAAAGAATTTGCCCCTCAGACTGGGCACAGCTAGTAACGTTCACCCAAGCCTTGGTGAGAAGCCCTGAGAGAGGAGGAGCCCAAAGGGAAACAGAGGGTCTGGTTCCACCCACCTTCCTGATTCCTGTGAGGGTATAGGCATGGCCGCCCACCAGCCCATTCTCCAGCACCCTTTCCTTCTGTGGAGACAAGAGAGCTCCTGTCAGCCCACTGCTGTATACAGCTTATTTGGCAGGGGAGCGGGGCGGGGTGGGGGGGCATGGGGACCTGTATGGCTAGAGCAAGGGCTTATGGGGAGGGCTGGGAGAGACCCAGCTATGCCCTCACAGTTGTCAAAGCTCTTCAGCATCCACAGTCTCGTTGGAGCCTCTAAGTCAGGATGCCATTCTGCAGGGATTCCCGTCCCATTGGACAGAGGACAAACTCAGATTCGGAGCTGCTAAACCATCATGTGGGATGATGTGGTGGTCGCTCACAGAGGCAGGGCTGAACCCAGGGCTCCCTACTCTAGTCCCATGTTCTTGGTTGTTACTAAATTAGGCAGTAAAGACCAGTTGTGCTAGTAAAGCACCTTGCACCTGGTTGACACTTAGTCACTGTTAGCTCGCTTGTCTGCACACCATCTGCATTTGACTGTGGCCTTGCCGGCCCCTAGGGCTCAGCTTGGCTGCTCCGGTTTGAGTATCAGGACTCTAGGAGCAAGAGCTAGAGGGGGGTCTTGGGGCCCACCCCAAAGTGAGAGCAGAAGCGGGTGGATGAAGGGGATGGGAGCAGGGAGGACACGCTGCTGGTACACAGCCCAGTCGCACCCCTGAGTGGGTCTGGCAGCCAATGAGGGTTCTGCTGTAGGTGGCTCAGGTTAGGATGTCCCAGAGGTTGCCAGGGGCTTCTGCTGGATTGATGGTCATCGTCACCACTCCAGTGAAGTCCACGAGTGCTTCAGACACCTGTCCATGCTGCAAGTCTTCGTAGGAGCCAGAGAGCCTGCCCAGGGAAGGAGTATGCATGGGAGTAGAAGGGAAGGGGCATTTACCCTGGAGCCTGGGATGGTCCAAATGAGTCTAGTGAACCCCCTGCTTGGTTCTTCCCTGGGCACGTGCCTGCTACTCCTTCCTTCCATCCCAAAAGCAAAGGAGAAAACTCACCGGCGGGCAGGATACTCTGAGTTCCTATCCTTGTTAAACAACTCCACCCATTAGGGAAAGGCAAAACTCCCAAATGCTTGTTCAGATGGGGTAAACTCTACATAAGAGTCTCTGAATACATCACTTCTATATTCACTAAGCCATGCCTCAGCGTCTCACTTCATAAAATTTACCTGCCTCCTCTTGTGCTCTCCCAGCATTGATGGGAGGGAGACAGAAAGACAGAGACAGGGGAGGGAAGGGAAGGGGAAGGGGAAGGGGAAGGGGAAGGGAAAAGAAGGGAAGGGAAGGGAAGGGGAGGGGGAGTGGAAGGGAAGGGAAGGGGAGGGGAGGGGAAGGGAGGGGAGGGGAAGGGAAGGGAAAGGATTTCTGGTTGATTATCTTACTTAGCATAGGCCTTTTCCAGAAGAGCTCCCCAGAACAAGTGTTTGTCGGTGGAAGAGACAAACACCAGCTGGCCAGCTGCATTCACAGGGAGTCGGTCATCTATCACCACAGGCACCCACTTCCCAAAGTGCCAGAACTGGAAGGAGAAAGTGCCCACCGGTGAGAGAAGATTGCCGTGGAAGACGGTCAGCCCAGGAGGCAAAGACATGACTCTTCCAAGAAGCCTCTTTCCTATGGCTTCCTCCAGGCTGGGGCACCAGGAGGTTACTCACCCAGAACTGGAAAATGCCGGCATACTTCTCAGTGAAATTCTGCTTCAGGGGAACGACACGGCTCAGGATGTCCTGGTGCAAAGTCAGGGCTTGCAAAGCAGCCAAGAACCAGCAGTCACCTAAGCCAGAGAGCACATAGCGTCTGCATGGGTGTACTTCCTACATTCTGCAAGGGTCTGCATGAATCTATTGAAGACATTACATGCAAGAAATGCCTAGTCCCAACTGCTTTCCTCTCTGGGCTTGTAGCCCAGTTTAGCAGAAGGGAAAGATATACTAAGGAGGAAGACAGTGAGTGAGCAGAAGGAGGGGAGGAGCGTTGGCTGGAATCTCAACCTGACACCAAGAATTGAGCCATATTCCTGGACCAGCTTTTAGCTTCCTGAATGCCACATCCTCAGGAACTTGGACCCAAACACAACCAAACTTTTCTTAAAGTCCTGCCTCTGTAACTGATTTATGCCCTTCTGGGAAAGCCTCAACCCTTCCGGGCTCCATTATCCCTGTCTGTGGAACAGGTATCACTACATTTGTGCCTTCCCTCTGTGGCCAAGGGTTTTTTTCTATTCCCCTAAAAAGAAAGTCGGGGTGAGGATAGGCTTGCTTGGACTCCAGCTGGGGCATCTAGTGACTGGTGTGCCAAAAAGGACTCATTATGGGGACTAGAGCAGAGTGAGCACATTCTCCCAAGACAAAACTTAGACCTGTAAACTGGTAATGAGGATTATCCTTGGGCAAGTTTTGGCATTCCCATACATCCTCAGAGGACTGGCTGTTACCATTTTCCTGGCAAAGGGCACAGACTACAGGGTGGAGTTCAGGGTGGCCGTTTCCCCCATTGGGAATCTCTCAGTTGCCCTCTTTCCCACCCCACTCAGCCTTAGCAGCTGCCAGGCCTGTGTGTCCAGGGGCTGTACAGACTTACCTACCACTCCCTGGCACAGGTCCAGTCTTTTGGCATTGGCAGAATAGAACTGGGGATTGCTGCGTAGCTCCTGTGGGGGACAGACGGAACTGCCCTTTTGACCAAGAAGAAGCTCCTTGAGCTACGGTGACCGTAGTTTCCCATACCCCAAGACTGGACTTACGGGGACATAGATATAGAATATATATGAAATTAGGGCTGTCCCAGACAAGCTGGCATATGGATTCGGCCTGTCGCATTTCTCATTTCTTCTTGCAGCCCATGTAAGCCAGAGTCCGGGAGAACTCTGGGTCGATACTGAGAAACAGCACTTGTACCAAGATGCCTTTGCTTGGAGTTTCTGTTAAAATGGAGGTACGTCTTTTAGACGGTGTTCGTATTTTTCCTAGAGATCTTCCCGTTGTCCTTATTCTCCTCCTGCTGCTCATCCCCCCCTTTTCCCCCAACATAATGGCCTCTTTGCCCTTCCACACTGAGATGTGTGGGGGGGGGGGCGGCAGTGGGAGGTGGGGCAGGTGCTCTCTGCTCCGTGGTGAGCACTAAAGCCCTCATGTTCTGCAATGGCACAGCTCACCCAAGGTCCGGTGTGTGACGGACTCTATGTCAGCTGTTCCCGAATTTTCTGGGAAAAGTAGAATCTTGACTGCTATCTAGTTTGGGAGGCCCTCTTGGGAATTTTGCACACAGAAGGGACTTAGTCTGGGGCCATACACTTTGATGGGCAGGCTGAACAGGGCCCAGAAGGGCAGAGAATCTGTAGCACAAGCTGACTCCACTTTGTTCACCAGCCATGTTTGGGAAATCTATTGCGTAAATCAAGTTTGGTGGGGACTGGATTGCCTTTGAACACATTAAGTTGCCTTTTAAAGGAATTGTCAAAGCACTTTAGAACGTGAAGAACATTGTTGTAAAGTAATTAATAGCTTCTTAATTTATGTGTTCTGTGGGCCTGAGTTGGGGGTTGGGAGTGAATGTACTTGAGAATGCGTCTCCCTGGCCGATGGCATTGGTGGCGGCTCAGGATGCCCTGCCATCTTGGATGAGGCCCAACAGGACTTTGGCTGTGGCTGCCCAGTGTATTTCTGGGTAGGGGCTGAGGGAAACCACCTCTCAGACCCCTCTCAGTGCCACCACTGGTTTTCTCCATCTGGAGAATGGGAATGTGGGCACTCATGCATTCCCCTCATGTGGGGATCGATGGCAGTGAGTAAGACCTGGCATCTGGAACACCCCAAAGGAAGGTCTGGGTTGACCTGTGTGTGTGTGTGTGTGTGTGTGTGTGTGTGTGTGTTGTGGGGAAGCACCCTCCTCGCTTACCGGAGGCCTCCTCCACTGCAGGCCGGGTGGCAGCTTCCGCAGCAGGGGCCCACCGCCCACGGAGCTCAGGCTGGCTGGGAAGCAGTCATCTTCGAAGAGGCGGCCTTCCATCAGGCACCTTTCCCTCAGGGCCTTGGGGAGCTGCGAGGAGCCCCCCAGTGAGTTCTTCCGCCCCAGCTTCCGTCTGCCTCGGAAAGGTAGCCACAGAGACATGGCCGAGTGGGTCTTCCCGGATAGTGTCTGTTGCTCCTGGAATGGAGAGCCCATGTTCAGGTTACTCACTGCCTGTTGACGCTGTGCCACTCCCCCAGTGAGGAGGAGGTGGAGGATGGAGGGGTGAGACGGGCGGCAGCACCCGGTCTGATTCTCATCCTGGAGAGGGGGGTTCCTTGAGCGCTTGTTCTGGTTCTGGGCTCCCGCAGCCAAGGCCTGAGGGAAAGGAGGGGTCTCTCCAGCCTCAGGGCTCGGTCCTGGGCCCCTGACCATGTCACAGGGACACTTCTGCTTTGGGGGGCAGGGGCGGGGGGGGGGAGGAGAGCAGCAGGAAGCTAAAGTTCAGTTCATGGGGCTTGAGGGTCCCTGTGCCAGACAAGGAAGGAGCGGTGGATGCGCCTTCTGTCCCCCCCTTGCAGGGCCTACCTGTTGTCACCCCCAGTCTCACTCATGTCCTCCTGCCTGCTCTAATGTCCTTCTCCGTCTTCCCTACAAAACCATGTCTCTCACTTTCCTCCTTCTACATGTTCTTCAAATTAACTCCTTCCTTAAAGACATTTTGGGCAATGTAAAAAAAAAAAAAAAATCACATACACATTATGGTAAATACTGACAGTTGTCTGTATCTACCCATTCCCTCCTTCACCTTATTAATAGGATCCCAGCTTTGATCACTCAGTAAAACTTGATTTCCCAGAGCTTCTTGCAGGACAGGTTGGCCAATGAGATGAAGGTGGCAGTCTACCAGGTGGGGCTTTCAGAAAAGCTGCGACTTTCCCAATTTTCTCAGTTGGCACTACTTTTGACTCCCCGCCTTCCCATTCCTGGAAAGTAGATGTCACACCTAGAGAGGGACCACTAGAAAAAAGCCACATGCTAGAAGGAGTCTGGATCCTGATGACTTCCTTGAACAAATGGTCCAGCCTCGGTGGCTTGCCTCTAGACTTGCTACATGGGAAGGACAAACCGTTTGCTTACTTAAGCCATGGTAGCGGCCACTCAGCAGTGTTCTCTGTGTTAGCCAGTGTCATGTGTCTCTGTCACATGCAACCATAGCACTCGCAAGTGATACTCAATGGCACGGAAAATTTTACATACTCTTTTGGGAGATAAATGGATCCTTCTTCTGAAGCTTGTCGACAAGCTTCACATTAAGAGCTCTGCTAGCCGACTGGACCCCACCAACCCCAATATTCTAGCACATCCTTATACCGCCTATGTCTATTTTTGCACAGTAGTGATTCATTAAGTCAATGATTTTATGGCCTCTATGATTTGCATTCTTATCTACTTAGAATCTGAAAATGTCAGAGCTAGCATATGCCTTAGAAATCATCAAATCCAGCATTTCCCCAAAATTATTTTAGCAGTGGAGTTCCTTCTTCAAATGAAATCCTATAGAAACTCAAGGGTAGAGACTTGATTTTGCAGGTTGGGCCACAGTGCAGCTTTGCAAGGTTTCTCATTGTATGATTTGAAAACCACCAATCGTACCTAGCCCCTCTCATTTTTCAAGTGTTAAAACTGAAACCCATTCATCCATTGGCTCACCAAAAATTTTATTGGGAATTTTTTATCTGCCAGGCTTGAGCTAAGCACCATTCATCAGAGATAGTCCCTGCCCTCATGGCTTTTCCAGCCTAGTAGGGATCAAGTGATCTTCCCAGGGCTACCCAGGGAAAATTCATCAGAGCCCTATCCAGAACCCAGGGCCGTGACTCCCATGACCATGCTCAGCCCTCCATGCCAACAGTTCCCATTTGTGCCAGGACAGTGCTTGGGACAGAATGCATATGCCCTAAAAGCAGCCTGCAAACAGGCCTATGCCAAGTATGAGTACTCCCTCCCAGCTGTAGGAGCGATCTCAGGGGACTCTTCACTCCTCAAGATCCTGCCTATCCTCCAAAGTCCAACTTTATCCTCTCCACCAGGAAACCTGCCTTGTGTGTCTGGTCTTCACTGAGTTCCCCTCATTCTGAAGGTCTACTGACCCACTGTCTACCACCTAGGACACCCTACCACCGTCTACTTGGTGCTTCTCAAATTATCACCAGTGAAGCACCTGTATTTTTTTTTATTTTCAGCTTGTCCCAGAAATTAATGAAAATAAATAGAAAAATGAAATTTAAAAAAAAGATATAGAAGATACAAGCCCTCCTTGAAAAAAATTTTTTCAGATTCAACGTAAGTAAAAGTATTTGATCAATTACTATAAAATAAGTTTCTAAACACTTACCTTTAGTTTTGTATTCAGCCTATCAGGCACTGCTAGCGATCAGTTCATGAAACGGTTTTGTTCTTGGATCCCATTGTGGGCTCTGCTCTGCGTGATTCACACACGGAAACCTCCCCTGCCTGATACCGGTTTCTTCCCCCACAGGATTAACACGGTTGGAATGCTGTTTGTCTCACACCCTTAACCTCTCTCTGAGGTGAGGACAATCTGATTCCCGGCTGTTCTCATTTGTCACAAGTGCATTCATACTTCCTGGGGGACAACTCCTAACCTGGGTTACAGGGATCCAAACGCTATTATTGGGGCCTTGTGTTTTCCCCTGAGTTTCTTCCTGGTACGGACTATCAGGCAAAGCTTCCTCCACCCTGACTCCTTCTTCCAATCACGGTTACATCTGTAAACAAACACAAGGCCATTCAGATTCCTCTCCTTGCCTGAAAACATTGCATCTCATGACAAGTCTTGGTGCCTTGTCGGGCTCAGAGGACAAAATGCCTATCACAAGATGCTTTCATCCTCCAAATTTCAGAATGAGGCCAAACGCATAAATATCTTGTCTTTAAATAAGTACTCCTAAGGCACCTTAAGGAGAGTCTAGACCCAGATGTGGGCAGTTCGCAGGTCTTAACGTGTCTTCTGTATTTCAATTCAACCTGTGGCTGAAATCGACTCTTTCTCAGATTGCCACAGTGCCCCGCAAAGGGCCAGGTGTATCTTGGTTGTATTTGGAAACTCCTATTGTAAGTAAACAATGTCGGAGCAGGCCCAAAACATAAGACTATGCAAGTGAATAGGAAAAAGCTGACCGAGGCACATGATATTCGAGTGTGCAGCCTAAAGGCACACTGCCTGTGCCTGAGCGTCCTCTCCTTGCCTCCCCAGAGGTTGTTAGACTCCTCTGTCACGTTCCTCATGTCAGGATTCATTTGTACTCAGCAAATAAGTAGTCAGAGCCTCCATTTCACTTTTCTACTTGGCTCTACTCACCTTCTCTATAGACGTTAGGTGCAAGGTGGAGCTCTATGATGGTGAGGGCGTCCCTGGTGCTCCTAATCCAGATGAAGCCTTTTGGTGCTAACCGGCTGGTGAACACTGAGGGACATTACCAGGTGAGACACCTGAGTGTTCCATGCCTGGAGTCCCTGCCCCGACATTCGGTTAATTCACATGTGTCCTGAGCGCCTACTGTGCGCCAGACACCGTACCCGTGCTAAACATACACACATAAGGGTAGAGTTGGGGCTCCAGAAAGGAAACAAATAAGAACCACATTCTCATTCACAGGTGCTACGGACCTGTAGAATTCTCCTAGGGAATGACTGATTTCCAGAGAACTCTGGCATCCTGCCATGACCCACCAAGCTGTCAGAGGTAAAATTGGAAGAGAAACCTAGGCTTCTTGCCCATTGGTCTGTCTGCATGATAAAGAGCATTGGATTGGAAACATGATCAATCCTAGGCCCTCCACAGCTGGAACAAAAGAACAAGGCTGTCGGCCCTGCCTGATTTATCTTGGGCAGGGACTGTACTTCTTTTGTGTCATAGACGGTGTGCTGTGGTCGTGGAGCACTACATTTGGGATTAGAAAACCCAGGAGGTGGCTGGGTTTGTCCCTTCCTACTGTGTGACCATGGGCAGATCGCTTACCCTCTCTGAGCTGGTTTCCTTACCTGTAAAATGGAGATGACACATACTGTATACACTCCCAGGACTCAAAAGAGCTAATGATATAAAGTAGTTTGAAAAAACTTTAATCTAAAGCAGGAGTTAGCAAACCATGGCCCATGGGCCAAATCTGGCCCAAGGCTGGTTTTTGTAAACAGAGTTCACTGAAACCCAGCTACACTACCTGTTTATGTACTATCTCTGGCTATTTCTACAACATACATTACGACAGCAGAGTTGGGTAGTTACGACAGACATCATATGGCCACCAAGCCTGAAATATTTATTGGCCGGCCCTTTACAGACAAATTGGCTTAAATCATGGTCTAACTGACATGAGTTGTTACGGCACAATGCTAGACACAGTGGTAGGCTCCAAATAGGAATTCAGAGAATAAAATGTGATTAATTGGGTCCATCGTTAAGAATTTATGTTAATGCAACAGAATTTTATCTCTAATTGATTCATTAATTTTTTATAGACTCAACATTTACAGTTACATTTATGTCTCAAAAAGACTTGAAGATGTGGCCTGCCATTTCTCTCTGCTAAAGTCTTATCTCTAATTCAATTTTCAGATGTGATGACATCAGACATTCCTGCGAAGTTTTCAGGTGGTTTTGTGGTTACTGATTATGAATAGGAAAATCCACATCTCTATGTATAGATCATGACCTGTTTGTAAAAGAGGAAGCTATTTTGCAATGTAGGGGAGCAAAATTTGCCACCCCAAAGTGTGTCTCTTTGGCATGTGGGTTATTTTAGGCTGTTTATTTTTAAAAGAAATAGAAGACTCAGGAAGTTTTTCTTTTTTGCCTCCCTCCTAACTCCCTAAGAAAGTTTAGATAGAGGACTTACTTCAGCAAAGGAACTATTACCATAGATAACTACAGTCCAATATGAACTAGGTGTGATAGAGAGGGTGGGACCTAGGAAAGTCTGTTGGTTAAAATTCTTCTCTATCTCCCATTGTTGCTATGGGCCCAGCAAACATTTGTTTACTCTTTTAGTCTTTTTCATCTTCAGGTGGATTGTCTTCCTTTCCTTTCAAGACCTAGACCCCTGCATCCTTTTCATTAGTTCTGGATGGCGTATAAGCCTCAATTGCCTGACTGCCTGTGGGCCTCATATTCTTATGGAGCTCTCTTGCTTACATAATTAAATTTCATTTTCCCCTGTTAATCTGTTTCATGTCAATTTAATTCTTAGGCCAGCCAAAAGAAGCTGGAAGGGTAAAGTAAAATTTTTCTTCCCGACAACAAAATTAATGGTTTGAAAGGATCATGAAAGTTTTCACTATTTAGGTATGTCTAATTTAGATATAGTTTATAACAGAAGACCCCAAGCCCTCCTTTATTTATTAGGGCAGACATTTGTCTTTGAGGAGACAATGAAGAATGTGGCCCAGCCATGAGCTATGGAAGATAAGAATATATTTTTTTCTGGATTCACGGAGCCAGGCAATACATCATGAATAAACAGATGCTTGATAAATGCTTGCCGACAGGCTGACTAAATGAACAAATAGATGCTTCTTCATTTGCAAAATGTAAAGAATGATAAAGCCTGCCCTCTCCACCCCTCCTGAGCTGAAGCTGAAATGAGATACAGGATATGAAATATTTTTGTGAGCTGTCAGTCATTCGGCTGCTCTTCTGTTTTTCTGACCATATCCCTGAGAACCGTTTTAAGTTGAGGTTTGTTTTCAGGAGCCTCATTAATAGCCTTCCCTTCCAGTCCTTGCTGGCTTTGGGGTTACTTCCTGGGGAATTATGCAGTTTCCAGGGCAAAGAACCCTGGGCAACAAAGTAAAATCAAGGTCAACCTTCAAGGAGGAAAGAGTCTCCAAAGGGAACATATACCTTGGGAGTAGATCGGGGGGAGGAGGGGCAGGAAGCACTCTGCCTTAGCTAGTGATGCTAGGGGTTCCTATGGGCGCACTGTATGTTTATTTGGAGATGTTAAAATTTTGTGGCACTCTCCACCCACTCGCAACTGCCCCGTCTTTCATCTGACTCCATGGGACATTGAACAGCCACGAATCTGTGGCTTTGTCGAAGTGCAGCCACCCCCATAGAGCTAACTTTCCTTGGGCTTAGGAATATTCACTTAGCCTGTGTGGAAGATGTCATTCACTATATACGAACCAAATATCAGGCTAGAAGGAATTTGGCGGTCCCCCCATTCAGCACCCCTGTGTGCAGGTGAGACTTCTGAGGAGGTCCAATGGGCTCTCAGCCTGCTCAACCTCGTGGGGGTGAGCCCCTCATCCAGAATCCCAGTGGGGTCATTCCGTTCCCTCAGGCCTGCTTCTGGTCTTACAGCTCCCACCCACTAGCCTCAGGTCAGTCCCTGCTCTTATTTCTCCACCACCTTCCACACTTTTAATGGACGAATCCTTTCAATTTTTCTCTCTTCTGAACATTTCAAAAACACATTCGAATAGGAATGAGTTTTAAAACAGATTTAAGTTAGTTACTCTTATTTTTTTTTTTTTTTAGGAGTATTTGCATCTTAAAAGAGTCACAGACTTCGTGCTACATTGCCTCCGTTTTCTTCCGACTGACCCTGCATTTACCTTCGGAGCGGCCATTTCACACCCCTCCCCTCAGATCCACACAGCCCATGGCCTCAAACCAAATAGTCAGGCTCTTGGCGTTTTGGCCCCTTTCCGTGTAAACAACCTACAGCACACCTCCTCTTCTCCATCCAACTTTTCTTTTTATGGGCACACAACTAAAAGGTGTTTCTTGCTCTCTTTGTTTCAAACTTTCATCCGCCCTTCAAAGTTCAGCTCAGATACCCCTTCCTCCCCAGAGTCCTCTCTGCACCCCCAGCACATGTGATCTTCTCCTCACAGCTGAGTCGCCTCAATGATGTACTGATGTTTGCACCTTAGAAAAGGTATTCTAAGGGTCTCTGATCTTGTGTGACAGGCAGAGACCACTGTAATAGGAGCTGCCCAGAAAGAACAACGCTGAATCTGTTACGACTTAGTGCTTGCTTGCCCATTGTTCAAGTGTGCACACTGGGTGGGAGGTTGCTGGGGAAGAGCGTCCCTTGCCTGCCGCAAGGCTCATTCCTGGACTTGAGGAATGATGGCTTTGCATCTTAGGTTATGATTTACACTACGCTAGAATGCCAAGCTGTGCAGTTAGCAATTAAGGCAAAACTTTGGGGAAAGTAAGTTAATCAAAAACCTCTTTCAGGAAAACGACTTGGCCATGAATACTAAAGCTAAACATATATACACCCTACAATACAACAATCCCTGGGCATTACCCAACAAAAATGCTTAAATTTATGCTCCAAAAGACATATACAACAGTATTCATAATAGCGTTATTCAAACTAGGCCTGGACTGAGAACTACCCACGTGTCCATGAACATGGATAAATAGTATTGGGCTACATTCACACAACAAAATACTATACAGCACTGAGACTGAACAAACAGGGACTACTTGCTACAATACGGATGGAATTCACAAACACCAGTACTGAGTGAAAAATATCCAGGCACAGAGACCCTCTGACAACATATGTAACTTTTTTAAAAAAGGCAAAACCAATCTATGTGTTAGAAATCGGTTTATTGGTTACCCTTGGAGTGGACACATTTATCACAAAGCCAATGAAACCACTAATATATGAGTCTATTCTACTCCTTTCTATTGCTTGTTTTGATGGTCAGGAGAGAGATTTATAGGGAGATTGGAAAGTGGTAGATTCAACTACATAAACAAGGCTTTATTGAGCGCCTCCCCATGGGCCAGGCATCACCCTTGATGATAGGAGGGCAGGATGAATTAGTTTCTGCCCACAAGGAAATCACGGACCAGTGGCCAGGCTCCCACTCTAGAGAGGGCCTTCTTCTCTTCACTGCAAGGTGCTCACTCTGTATAATGGTCGGCACCCACCAGTCTAAGAATCCTCATTCTAAAAGTCAAAGACACCTTCTCGCCCTTGTCTGGTCAGGGAGAGTCCCCAGATCTAAAAACCTAGGTCTACTTCACCAGTTCAAGGTTAGGATCACTATTCCAGCCCTGAGCTCCTGTAGACTATATCTGGCATTTCTGGAACAACAATATTTAACCCATATCCGGGCTACTTCCCACCCAAACCACAAAAAGGATTTTGAGCTGAGCTGAGAGCTGCCTGCCTTCTTCCAGAATCATCCAGAGCCCCCGTTAGTGACTTCTCATGTCCAGAGGCCAGCAAATGGCTCCAACCATGGTGATTTCCAGATTTCTAGTCTAAATGAGCCCTAGTATCATACTGATAACTACTATATGAGAGATGGAGGGGAGGAAATTTTCTCCTCAATCCTTTTAGGGGCCTGGCTGGGTCAGAAAATTAAACTGACCAAGACAGATTAGCAGGAGAAAAGCACACAAATTTTATTCAATTTTTACCTAAACATGGGAGCCTTTATAAGAGGAGGAAGATCTAAAGTGGCCAGAGCAGGATGCTCTCATACCTTTTAGACAAAGAAACAATAAATCTGTGAATAATTGACATGACAAAGGAATTTGGGCTCGGCCAAAAGAACTAAGCAGTCTTCATCCTCCTCAACTAAGAAAAGAACTTCCTTAACTAGGACAAGAACAAGGAAGATAAGGGTTATTTTTAGTAGGTTTGTTTGCAGATTCCTCTATGCTTTCTCTGAGCCTATTAAGAGTATGTCTCCAATAAAAGGAGAATTTATTTCCTGCCTTTAGGCAGAAAAGAGGGAACTTTTTTCTGTGTTTACCACTTCTCAAGTGCCGTCAGCTCAAAAGTATTCTTATATCAAAGAGGCTTACTTTGGGGTGACGTATTCTGGTTTTCTTCAGGAACCATTTCCCTCTTACAGAATGTGAGCATCATCACTGGCGTCTTCTTCACATGTGATTTCACAGAAGTCAAACGAGCCTCCCTGTCTATCAGTGCCCAGAGAACAGCCTGCCTCCCAGAACATCAGGACCCCACAAAAGGCTCCAGACAAGAACCAGCCACCTCCAGACCCCTTCCAAAATCAAGGAGGCCCAGAAAACCGCTGGAACGGTCTGAATCCTGGGAATGACAGCACCTAGCGACATCAGTGACTCCACAAAATAACCACTGATAACAATCAAAGCTGGAGGACTCTCAGAGATCCCCTGCACCCAAAGACCCCCGATTTTAACGATGAGACTGAGGCCAAAGGGCTGAAGACTGTCCCTTAAGGTCACGCAGATCAGGGACAACAAAGTTGAGAACAAAATTCAGGTCTCCAGACTCCAGGGCTCTTTCCCATGTACACTCTCACCTGCAAAGTTCAAACCAGGAGAAGCAACTACCTCTTTCTCAGCGTCTGAACCCAGACACTCCAGAGGCCCCCGGTGGCTCTGGGCTAAACTGATCCCACCCTTGGAGCTAAAGAAATTTACCTGCACTGAAGATCTTGTTTCTTTAAGCAAATGGACAGGCTCTGGTCCCAGTGCAATCAGAAACCTGCTGCCTGAGACCAACCTTACATATGAGCCTTTCTCAGCACATGTGCTTGGCTGGGAGTCTGGGTTCCTGGCTCCCAGAGCCTCAGCTCCTCCCCGCTGTATGTTCTCTGGAAGGGAGGGGACCACCCAGGGCTTTGTGATGGTATTGCACAAATCCAGTTATTTTCTTAGAAAACCAGGCAGACAGAATTTGTTTCAGTAATGCCTTGACAAGAGTTAGTCACTTCTCACTTCCAGATAAGGGAGGGTATTTGGAGATATGACTTAGAACATTATTTCATTACGGGAAATAATGCAATGTTTATGTTCTTTTGTGTTCTCCGGAGTTTGATGCAGCCCTCAGGGATGATCTCTGCTGAGAAGGAACCCAGCGACTCCTCTGTGCCGTTGAGAGATCTCCCTTTTCTTTCCCAGACCTACTTCCTGAAATCCCCCATTTTGGTTCATTTGTCTTCTTGTCTTTGGCCACTCAGGGCTAGAAACGACCTCTATTGATTGTTTCCTTGCATTCCACACTGGCTCTTCTTCCCTTAAAGCCTTTCCTGGCACTCACATGGTGGCTCTTTGGTAGGTGTTCTTGGCTCTCCCAGGACCTTTGTGCTAGGCTCCCAGTACGGCTTGTGCAGAGCTCAGCACAGCGACTAAGTCAGCTCTCACTTGCCTGACTCCATGCTTGCAATCCTTGGGTCCCCAGGACATGGAGCAATGCCTTAATTGCTTAATACCGTCAGTGGAAGGAATGAGTCCCTTACTTTTAGAACTTCGTCCTCCTCTTCCTTCCTACGGGCTTCTCTGCAGTGGCCTTTGCTCTGACTCTAACCTCTCACATCTTGATCTTTTTGTGCAACTATCTATCACCTCACTCATTTTATTAGCACTGATAAGGAAAATAATACCGGTAGTAATAGCTGTGATGGACTGAATGTTTGTGTCTCCCCAGAAATGGACATGTTGGAGCCCCTACAGCCTCGATGTAGCTGTATTTGTATTAAATGAGGAAATAAATGAGGCCGTAGAGACATGTAATCCTATAGGATCAGTGTGCTTACAAGCAGAGACGACAGAGATACCGGTCTGTGTGTGTGAGTGCATGTGTGCGCGTGCACGCACAGAGGAAAGGCCATTTGCAGGAACAGCGAGAAGGTAGCTGTCCACACGCCAAGAGGAGAGCTCTCACCAGAAACTGAGTCTGCCAGACCTTGATCTGGGACCATGAGAAAATAAATTTCTGTTGTTGAAGCTCCCTAGTCTGTGGCTTTTTTTTCTTAAGGCATTCTGAGCAGACTAAGACAATAGCCAACATTCCAACATTTATTGGGCCCTTGTGACATGCCAGGTACAATGCTACGAATCTCACGGAATCTTCGCAACTCAGTGAGGTGGTACTATTATCCGCATCTCACAAAAATGAAGCTGAGGTACACAGCAGTAACCCCACCAAGGTACCCACAGCTCGTAAGCAGCAGAGATGGAACTCAGTCCCAGATGCATCGTATTCCGCTAGCTTTTCATCATATCAATCAAGAAACCATGTCTTTCTGTCATGGGTAAGTCAAAGCCAAAGCTTTCCTCCTGAGTTCAAAGCTCTTTGAATCCTTGCCCCACCTCGTGTTTAAACGGCCAGCCCTCCTTACCCTGTTTGGTCTGAGGGTGTTGTGTGGATAGCAGGAGTAGAGGATTTAGGAATCAAAACACAGGGGAGGAGATCCTATTTGGCTAAGAAAACTTCAATGTTCTCTTCTGAAAAATCAGCATAATAATTCATCTCTATTAATAATACATCAAGTCACGGGCGCCTGGGTGGCTCCGTCGGTTAAGCGACTGCCTTCGGCTCAGGTCATGATCCTGGAGTCCTGGGATCGAGTCCCACATCGGGCTCCCTGCTCGGCGGGGAGTCGGCTTCTCCCTCTGACCCTCCCCCCCTCGTGTGCTCTCTCTCTCTCATTCTCTCTCTCAAATAAATAAAATCTTTAAAAAAAAAATAATACATCAAGTCACAAATGTGAAAATGTTTTCTAAACAGCACAGGGATCTGTGCGTGTAGAGAGGACTGCTGTTACAACCGATCTCCAAGTTGTGTCTCAGACAGAACTTTCTTGTTTTTATCCCCTCACCCTGGCACTGATCTTGCCTCTCATATTGGCCATTTATTTCAGGAACTTCTGGCTGGGGCTGCTTCCCAACGCTAGGTCCCCACTCCACACCTAGAGCAGGGCTGGGACTCACTCTGCGTCAGAGCTGTTCTTGTCAGGTCGTCATTGGGCTTGTCATAAACTGTGTGGAAGAGGGCAAGGCCCAGTGGCCATTTCCTCCTTTGATTCTCCTGTGAATCATTGTTCAGGGTAAAGGAAACAAGTCCAAGGAGGC
Organism: Zalophus californianus; assembly: GCF_009762305.2. Lineage (NCBI taxonomy): Eukaryota > Metazoa > Chordata > Mammalia > Carnivora > Otariidae > Zalophus > Zalophus californianus. The sequence goes on from NC_045602.1 coordinate 25,873,355, forward strand.
TCACTGGCCTCTCACATGAGCCCTGTGACGTACAGTCGTTCAGAAGTCAGATGTCCCCTCCTCATCTGGGGATGAGTCCATCTATCTTTGCTCAGCCTGGGCAGTCCTTGACCCAGGAGTGGGTTGTGGACCAAAAGCAGGTTAGCAAATTTGTGATTTATGACCAGGAGTTCATTTTCCAGTAGAAACAAGGCTTGAGGAGTGGTAAAGTCCCCAGGAGGGCTCTGGTGGCCTCTGTAAGCTCTGGAGCCGCAGGACCTGAGTGCTTGCCGAGTTCTGGGTCCTACCAGAAAATCCAAGGGGGAAAGGAATGCCTCCTTGCCTGTGCTAGGTGGCAGAATATTAGAGAAGGAGCACTGACATGAGAGTGGATTCAGGTCCAAGTTCTACCACTGACTCTGTGAAGCTGGGCAGGTCACCTCCTCTCTCTGGGACTTAAGTTACATAAAGCAATGAAGTGGTACTCCATCATCTCTCAGCTTTTTGTTACGACATTCTATGACTCTGCTTGGGACCTGCCTTGAGCAAACATTCAAAGGAAAACAAGTTCGTCTCTGGCATCCTCTTACCGCACTCCACAGATTCTCCAAGTGCCCTACACAAGCCTAACTGAGTGCTCTCTCCAAAGTGGTTCCTTCCTTTTCCTCCAAGCAAAATTCTCATTCCTTCAGGGCACCAGAAAACAATCTGATGGAACTAGTCCTCATAAATGTGGGAAGAGCTCACACCCCCTTAACCTTGCAATAAGGATTTGCATTAAAAAAAAAAAAATAGGGAGCTCCTTATCCAGACAAATTCCTGATTGCTGGAATTTCAGGTAGTGATATAATCCATGCAAAAGTCTGGTTGAGGATGAAGTTAAGGCACCAAGTACAGTAAATATAACTGCTCACAAGTGTTCATGCATGCACACATGGGTCACTTCTGTTGCTTAATGCAACTCAAACTAAAAAACAAGTTAAAACTATAATGTGTCCAACACAACTATAAATAGGGAAAACTACTAAAATACTTACAGACAAGCTCTAACTATTTCTTGCATTGATTCCCTTCTGTGCAGATACAAGAGTAAAACAAGAAAATCATAAGGCATCACGGCTCTGGCAAAGGTCACTCCTAGCAGCCCTCTAGATAAGAATTCAAGGTCTTGGTAGTTATGGCTGCACCAAAGCTTCATGAAATCATTTGACAGGTTGTACTAGTCTCTGATGTTTTTCTTGCTTGATTTTTGTTCAGTTGGTTACAGGTTTTCAAAACTAGGATCAAATAAGGTAAAGAGAAGGGATTTGATTTGTGAGTGGGAGAAAGTACCATATCGAGTTCAGAAGAATGAAAGGAAAAATTGATGATTCCATATATAACTTTTAAGCATTAGAAATTTATCCAAAAACCAAGATTATAAAAAGAGGCCCTGTGGGCTAACTCATCTCCAAGATTCCAGCATAAATTCTAAGACCTAAGTTATTAATTTCTTTATCTTCAAAATATTTTCAGACTGTCATAGGAAAATATCTTTTTAAGAAATCCACTACAAAGTTTGGAAATAAAAACAGACAAGTTTGTTTGTTTGCAATAAGAGAGTATTTTCCTAAATTATCAGAGAGCTCACCAGAATTTTAAGGACACTTATTTCTAACTCATAACCCAAGCGAACTTGAATTGACAAGATTTGCTGTACCTGACAAGGGCTTGGGGGTTCACTGGGAGCCATGCAGATCAGGGAGGCAGGGCATGATGGTCTGGGGTCGGAGAGGGTGAAGAAATGTAGAAATACGCTAGGTTACGCACCAGGCAGGCAGGCAGCATCAGAGATGGTCCAAAACAGCAATGGTGACCTGGCCAAAGAGCACAACTGGATTCCTAGAAAAGGGGGGCAGAAGCACGTCTGATATCTGTCTAATTGGAAAGCAGGTCCTGGGCAGGGAGCACCTTCGTGGTATTAGGATGCAAGGAAATTGCTTGATCCTAGAAAGGCAAACAAGCGACGTTGTTGACTTCAAGACCCCACAAAATCTCTGAGTTGGGACCTAGCTATTTCCCCAGTCTTGGGGCAGAATTGCTCAGTAAATCTTGGGTGGAAAGCAGCTAACTGGAAGCAGAAGCAAGAGCCCTCCTCCAGCAACCTCATTCTGGTCATGTCTTCTCTACCCACCACCCACCCCCCCCCCCCGTCCCTTCTCTAATTGAGCATGGGTCCAGGGGAGCAGGTTTGTATAGCACTTGGAGTCATACTGGGGCAATACTTGGGATACATATATGACCTAACTTTTCGCTCAGATGGGTAGTACATGTTGGCATTTCTGTAGCAAATTCATGAAAGATCCATTCATCCAGCACTCCTGCCTCTTTCTTTTTTCTTTTTCTCTTTTCACATGTTTTCTCCCACGACCATTGGAAAGAATCTGATAACCTAATTCATGAAAAGATGCTCATGGCTAATAATAGTTGAATTGTCAGGTGTCAATGTTTCAATTATAAAATACAGACCTTGATTGGGGCGCCTGGGTGGCACAGTCAGTTAAGCATCTGACTAATACTTGGTTTCAGCTCAGGTTTCGGCTCAGGAGGTGACGATCTCAGGGTCATGAGATCGAGCCCTGCGTTGGGCTCTGCCCTCAGAGCAGAGTCTGCTTAAGACTCTTTCTCTCCCTGTTCCTCTTCCCCTCCCCCCCCCAATACTTGCATGCTTTCTCTCTCTCAAATAAATAAATAACTCTTTAAAAAATAAACACAAGAGCACCTGGGTGGCTCAGTCATTAAGCCTCTGCCTTCAGCTCAGGTCACGATCCCAGGGTCCTGGGATCGAGCCCCACGTCGGGCTCCCCGCTCTGCGGGAAGCCTGCTTCTCCCTCTCCCACTCCCCCTGCTTGTGTTCCCTCTCTCGATGTACCTCTCTCTGTCAAATAAATAAATAAAATCTTTAAAATAAATAAATAAATAAATAAAAATAAACACAAAATATAGACCTTGAAGCATAGACCTTCATCTATGAACAGTAAGCCATTGGGAGAGATCCTTTTCTCATGATGGGCCTTCCTAGCATACCCAGAAATCACACAATTATGAAACTATTAACTGTTCCTTCAAAGAAAGACTATCCAAAGACAGAAAATTTTATTTATTTATTTATTTATTTATTTATTTATTTATTTATTTGACACAGAGAGAGAGAGAGCACAAGCAGGGGGAGAGGCATGCAGAGAGAGGGAGAAGCAGACTCCCCGCTGAGCGGGGAGCCCGATGCAGTGCTCGATCCCAGGACCCCGAGATCATGACCTGAGCTGAAGGCAGACGCTTAACTGAGCCACCCATGCACCCCAAAGACAGAAATTTAAAAAGGTCTACAGCATGATTTGTTTTCATTTCTTTTTTAGCTCTTAGTCTGGTTCCCTAACAGATAAAAATGTTGTCTAGACTTTTTCTTTCAGTGTCTCATTGTGTACACCTTGTTTTCTGCCTCTATTCTTAATTCTGTTCTTGGCTTTATTAAACTTGTCCAAATCAATACACAACTATGGAATGTATTTCTAACCATTCTTCTTTCTGACCCTTACTTTATTCCTGACATCTTTTTCCCCTGCGTGTCTTACAATTTTACCTCTAGTTATATATTTGTTTTGGTTGGTTTATTTTCCTTTTGACTTGTGACCTAGCCTATCTTTCTTGGCAGAAAGTTTGTTTGCCATTATGATGCTCATGACAGGGAAAATTGCTGTTTTCCATATTTCCTTCCAAGAGGTGGTGGCAAAGTTTCTGTTAGGAAAAGAAGTCCCAATGGTAAATAAACCATGACTAATCCCAGGGGTACAAAAATGAGTAAGAGGTGCTTAATGCCCAGGAGATCCAAGAAAGGAGGGGAAGAGCATCCTGAAGTCAACAGCATCCCAGTTAGGTGATGATGCCTGCAAAGTTGCCAATATGGCAGCTCCCATTCCTGAGAGTTTTGTCCTCCATAACCATCTAAAGTGGTGTCTCTAGGATATAGGCTGCCTGCTCCGCAACCGAAGGAATTCCTAACCTTAACAAGTATGTCTGTTCGCCATCCTCAACCTTGCATTCTCTGAAAATAAGGGATTTCTCTACACCCAGAAAACACCAGACTTTTATAGAGTTGTGTGGGCAAAAGTCTTCAATGGAAACATGGCAGGGATTTGTGTTGAAACATGTTGTCCTCCCACAGTTCCATGGAAGGGTTTGTGTGTGCCTTTCAAAACATAAAAAAAAAAAGAAAAGAAAAGAAAACAACGAACATCTCTTTAACTGAAAAGCATAATTCTGATAGGCTTCTGGAATGAGGCAGCAGTCATGAAAACATCAGTCACCTGGAGGGCCCTCATGTCTCGGCCTCCCCAATGCATGGTGCCTTCCACCTTGATCTGCCTGCTCTGGAAACGTGGCATTTTCGTCCTAGAAAGTGCTTACCTTGAGAGTCAGATGAACCTGGAAGCTTGAACCAGACTTCACCACTTACGGGTTGTGTAACCGAACCCAAGTTCATCTGCCGGATGCACAGTAGAAATAATCACTGGGACCTGGATCACGCAGAAAGGAAAGAGATTATTCGAGAGGCAGCCAGACTTGGAGACAGAAGGACAATGCCCCAAATCCACCTCCCCATGGAGAGTCAGGCAACTTTAAAGGCAAATGAGAAAGGCCTGGGTAAAAAGTTGCGGCTGTGCTTATTAGTCCCATAAACCCTTTGGATACTGGTTTCAGGTGGATAGCTTGAGAACTAACCTCTGAGAGTCTCACTCTAATCATCTACAACATAGTAATCATCCATACTGGGAAGATTAGTGGAAGAATTCAACTAATATTGTGTTCAACAAATACAACATATTTAGTTCAGGGGTTAGTACATAATCAGCACTCAAAACATTTTGTTAAAATAATTATGATTATTCCTTATGATTGGATTCAGTGCTCACAGAGAGGTATTTGAGGACCCCTTAACCCCCAGGACCGAGTGTGAGCTGCCTACAGGACACCCAGGGAATGCCTGGGCTGGAGATAGGAATGTTCACGATTATCAGCATGCAGGTAGTTAGTAACTGAAATCTGCAAGCAGGCGATATCACAGTAGTAGATTGATTGTTTTGGGCTCACCCTATATCCATAGTGTTTGCCCTCCCATGTGATAGCCCTTCAAGTATAACTTTAAAATTTTTAATTCCTTAAATTCTTTACACTACAATGTAGGGATTCGCTCTGTCACTGTTAAACGTGCCACATCAGGACACATCTGGTGTATACTGTTTCAATTCAAGACCCTACACTTCATAAAAACTACAGCACATCCTCTGCTCTGCTTCATTTTAGGGACTTAGCTTCAGTTTCTGTCTTGACACTTTCAACTGTCCTTGTGAAAATGACATGAGTAATCTGTGTGAGAACACCTAGCATCATGCCTGCTATGTATCAGGCTCTTGGCCAACACCGATCATCATCATTTCCTATGTTTGTCTTCACGGAGCTAGAAGCTTATAGTTATTTTTGGCAACTACATCTAAGTGTTGACTCACATTGAGTTTTCCATAAATTAGATCTCATGTCTCTTTAACATGTGAATTCTGTCCCATCCTGTGAAGGACAACCCTTTGAGAAGATCTTGAGAAGTGCTTCAGTATTCTGGTGACTATCACTAGGTATCTCCCCAAGCTCCTCCTGCGGTCTCATTTCTACTAATGCACCACCAGCTACCCAGACTTCTAAAAAAGAAGATTCCGAGTGCCTGGGTGGCTCAGTCGTTAAGCATCTGCCTTTGGCTCAGGTCGTGATCCCAGGGTCCTGGGATCGAGCCCCGCATCGGGCTCCCTGCTCCGCGGGAAGCCTGCTTCTCCCTCTCCCACTCCCCCTGCTTGTGTTCCCTCTCTCGCTGTATCTCTTTCTGTCAAATAAATAAATAAAATCTTAAAAAAAATAAAATAAAAAAGAAGACTCGGAGTATATAACATATATGTAATTAGGTATGTAGGATTCTACATACACACAAATATATGTATGTTAAATTTGAGAAGATGCTATATACTAGATGCTCTGTTTTAGTAGAATATTTTTTATCTGACAAAAAAGAGAAAAGTGTTGATAGAGGTCACAACTCCCAAGCCAAGGGAGCAAAGAAAGAAGAATCTAGATAGGTATCTAGGAACTGGGAACAAAACAAGAATGCTCCTTTTTTAAAAATATTCAACATTGTTCTGAAAATCCAAAATATGAAATATAATTATGAATCAAAATAGTATTAATGAAGAGGAAAAACACTAGCTGATGGTCCTTATATAACTAGAAAACCTAAGAATAAACTAGAAATTATATTAATGAATATTAACTAAAACAACTAAAGACAAATTTTTTTAAAGTAATGGCATTCCTATATATAACAATTAGCAGTTAGAAGTTATCATAATAGAAATCTCATCCAGAGTAACAATAAAAATATAAAATAACAGAATAATCTTAAAGGAAATGTTTTGACCTGTTTGATGGGAACTACAAACAGTTTATAAAGATGTAGAAGATATATGAATAAATGGGAAGTCATGACATCTTGGATGGAAGGAGTAAATGTTAAGAATATGTTCATCTTCTTAAAGTTAATTTATAGTTTTAATGAGATTCTGATAAAAAAAATCCCAATGATTCCATTTTTCAGAGGAGTGAAGAGACAGAGAAGGTAACTGACAAAATTTCTTTAAAATTAATCTGGATGAAGAAACACACAAGAGATTAATGTCCTTATTGTAAATAAGAAGTTCTTTTCAAAACAATGAGAAAAACATTAGTTTTTAGAAAAATGAAGGATAAACAAAAACAATCATGGAAGAAATATACATGGTTAATACACACAAGAAAAATTTCAAACATTTTTGTAATGACATTTACTAATTTTAAAAAAGAGATATCAATGCCAACTTCCCACACTGGTGAATATTTTTAATTAATAACATACAGTGCTAAAGGGGAAAAAAAAACCCTAGGAACTCTGGTATCATTATGATAGGGATATAAATTGATGTACCTCTTTTGGAAAGCAATTTGGTGATAAGTACCAAAAGCATTAATAATGTTCCCCAAAATTCCATTTATATAAAATATATTACATAAATAAGGCCATGGATGAAGACATATATACAAAAATGCTCATCTTTCATCGATGATCACTAAAACAGAACAGATAACTTTGAAATAGAGCTTTTATTATTGTTGACAATAATTCTGCAAAATGACTTCTATGTCCACCATTGGCTATGGCTAATTCAATTAATGACATTTCCATGTAGGTGAATATTAGCATTCATTCCAATTCAATCATTTGGCTAGCTTTCTAGGATATGTGAAATACTTATGGTATGATGTTGCCTGGGGCCAATGGCATAGTTACTTTGCACAATGACTTTTCAGTTAAAAGAAACCAAAGAGAGAGAGTGAGAGAGAGGAAGAAGACATTGAGGACAAGACGAAAGAGAATATTTAAGAAATTTTAAAATCACATAAGTAAGGGAGGGTGCTAAGTAACTATGCCATTGGCCCCGGGCAACATCATACCATTAAGTAAGGGAGGGGGGATACTCATACCAGATATTAAAATATATCATAAGATCACAGTGATTTTAATGGCATTTTACTAAAAATAGACAAATCACTTACTGCAACAGAACAGATAATTCTGAAATAGGCTTTATGTTCTTCAATCATTTGTACTAATTTATCTTTAAGAAGACCTGCCATGGAAAAGAGAATGGACGATTATTTAACAGAGAACTGCTCAAGCACCGGGAACCACCCCATAACTTTTACAACAACAATAACAACAAAGATAATGATGAATTAAAAAGTTATATATAAAAATGTCAAACAACAGGACAATTTCGAGAAAAAAATCCTCAAGTATCTGAGCAGAGGAATTCTAAGTTTAGTGTAGTAAGAGAAGGAATCATAAAGAATAAAATCAATAGCTTTTACTATAAAACAGTGTTAAACTTCAGTAAGTAAAAAAAAATCTATAATCAGAATTAGAAAGCAAAATGCAAAATAAATAAAATTAAAAGAGATACAATTTTAAAACGGAGACAAAGCAAGAGGTAGCTGCTGAGTAGCTGACTTGTAAAAGACGTGAGCAGTCTGTAACTTCCACTGTTGTCTGCTTCTGTGTTTAAAAAAAAAATCCTCTGCCTTATCATGTTCCCTCTGCCCATGCACCTTTTGGGATGGTCATGGTCTTGTCTTATAACCATTGGCCAGCTGTAGGAAATGCACATTTCCAGTCTCTGATCATCAAGAATCACTTCAGCCATGAGTGAAGTTTGGGGGCTGGCACTAGCCCTGAGCTGGGGATTTTTTTTCCCTTTTAATTAGTCTCTATGCCCAACATGGGGCTTGAACTCACAACCCTGAGATCAAAGTTGCATGCTCTAAGGACAGGTGCCCCTGAGCTAGGTTTTGTTTTGTTTTGTTTTTTATTTTCTTATGTTATGTTAGTCACCATACAATACATCATTAGTTTTTGATGTGGTGACCCACGATCCATTGTTTCCGTATAACACCCAGTGCTCCGTGCAGTACGTGCCTCCTTAATACCCACCACCGGGCTAACCCATCCCCCCTCCCCCCTCCCCTCTAGAACCCTGTTTGTTTCTGAGTCCATAGTCTCTCATGGTTCATCTCTCCCTCCAATTTCTCCCACCTTCATTTTTCCCTTCCTTCTCCTAATGTCCTCCATGCTGTTCCTTATGTTCCACGAATAAGTGAAACCATATGATAATTGACTTTCTCTGCTGGACTTGTTTCACTCAGCATGAGCTAGGTTTTAAGAGAGATGAAAGCCCAGCCTTCCTCCTCCAGGAGCTTCCTGTAGCTCCCCCTGGTGGGCAGACCAACAAAACTTACTACCTGGGAAAGATGCTTGGACTCACTGCTAAGTACCAGACTCCTTCCAGCTTCGGAATCTTGTGCTTTGGGAGTTTCACTGTTTTGTCACTTTTCTCACCCAAGGGAGGTTGTTTAGCAGAATGGTGCGATCCAATACTTCTGGCAGGGAAAGATCGATCTATCTGGGTAGGGACCAGGAACTTACTTATTTCTGTTCTGCTTTGATCAAGAAGCTTAGAGCCACCCGTGTTGCTCACCTCCAAGGAGTCGCGGGTGAACCCATCTGCTCTGACCTTCTCACTGCACCACCCACCTACCTGCCCATTCCCCTCCTATCTACTGCCTCAAGGGTTAAACTATTTTTTAGAATTCTGGAGATTTTGGTAAGCTGCCTCACAGCTTTTATGGATTGAGGGGAAAGTAGGAAAGTAGGATCATAGCTAGCTCCATAGAAGATGCCTCGGTGGGCAAAGCTTTCAGCCTCTCTGTTCCTCCCCGGGGAAGCATCTCTATTTTCATTTCCAAGATTGCTGTAAGGACCGATGCTGCAAGAGTAATGCCCCCTCCTGCCCTGCTCCCTCCTCCACACCTCCTCCCCCAGAATCAGAGTCTAAGGTTGAAGGTACAGGTGGGGGAGGTTTTCTAACTACAGCTCACATCTTGCAAGTTACATATGCCTTGCCTTTGGGAGACAAGATTCTTAGAAAACTGAGCCATGGAGGCTCATCAAACAGGCATTTTAATAAAACCAGACATATACCACTGCCTTCATGGTGTGGGCTTTCTTCTCTGTGATGGTGGACTTTCCAGGTTAGCTCTGCCCCTGGTACACCACGGGGTGAAACTAGGTTCCTGCCCATGCAAGCTGGCATCACAACAGACACGTGTCCCAGCAATTACGTAGATGTGGCAGTAATGGCATGACTGGGGAAAGCAGTTCCTAGACAACTGGACAACTGAACCTAGCCTGACCCTGTTTCTTCATCCCCTTTCCTGTTTGTGCATTTCTGGAGCACAATTTGCTAATCTCCTTATTTTTATTCCAGACTTCCCTGTCCTTATGTGTATTCAGTTATCATTCATTCAAGGGGAAGTGAACTATTATTTACTGAGTGCTATAGATCTAGCCTATAATTATATCACTAGCTAGCTAGCTAGAAAGATGTAAATACATAACACTGTATTAGTTCCCCGACATACGCTGTTTTATTCTATCCCCACAATAGCATTGTAAGTGTCATTCTTAGGTCTGGTGTCACAGATGAGGATGTTGTCATAAGGTGGTTAAATAGTTTAGCCTATTTCTCAATGATAAGTATTGGCTGACTTGATGCACTTACCTCTCCAATGGAGGCCAACAAAATGAGTAAACCATGGTTTACACAGGGGCCAGGCTGAGAGGGGCCTGGGTTCTGGGGTTGTGGACATGGGGTCCCCACTGAACTCTCCTGACTCCTCCAGCCTCCCTGAACCAGGGCTCAAGCTTTTATTCCAAGTTGCCTCTGCAGTGTCCATCTCTCTCCCTCTACTTCTGGCCAGACCTTGGTGATCTTGGTGGGAAAGGACAGAGAAAGGGGAAGAGAAGGGAAAGTCCCCTATTTCATAGTGTCACCCCCAGGAGCCTATAGCAAATGCCACAAATTCTATTAGCAGTTATATTCTTTCGAGTCAGGAAGCCCTCTTCAGTTAAGATACAAAAGAACCGAAAGAGCTACTCCCTGACTTACACGCTAGCTTACTAAATAGATCCAGATCATGGGGCGGCGTACACGCAGTGACTGAAAGTCACGGTGATCATCACATGCAGAGCTAACAGTGTATGTTGAGCGCTCTCAGTGGACCAGGCACTGCCTAAGCACGGCACACTCATTGTCTCCTTTAATCCCGAACGATCCTGTTACTCTCTCCATTCCAGAGACCAGAGAGCTGGGGCTTGGAGAGTGAAGCCACCTCCCCAAGAACACACAGTCAGGAAGATGGGGGACCAGGACTCTGTGTTGCAGGCTGTCTGACTGGGAATCTCTGTGAGCGAGCAGGGTGACAGAATATAGGAGCCAGGTGCTGGGTTCGGGAGAGACACCTGGCAGGAGAGAGGCGCTCAGGAGCTGGAGAGGGCTGAAAAGCAATGCTGCTGACACCATGTTGAGTAGGAAAAAACAGACTTCCAGGAGATGCGTGCAGCCTCTATGCTGTTTATCAAGTCCCAAAGCCCTGGGCATCCACAATACGTTGTTCAGGCTTGCATACATATGTGCTAACATTAATTTAAAAAGCAAGGGAATAGAGCACACTAAATTCCAGGTGGGGTAGGAGCAGGATAGGGGAGGAACACATAGGTAGATGTAAATTATTGCTTATTTTTCTAGTCCTTGGATTGATGGGTTCACCAGGTGCTCCATTATATCATTTTAAAATGCATTAAGAAAAAGAAAGAAAAAATGCAATGAAAAAGCCAGACACAGGGGCACCTGGATAGCTCAGTCGGTGAGGCATCCGACTCTTGGTCTCAGCTCAGGTCTTGATCTCAGGGTCCACACTGGGCACAGAGCTTACTTTAAAAAAAGAAAAAGAAAGCCAGATACAAAAAGTTCATCTTGAACCACGGATTATGAAAAAAATCTAACTTCGAACATCAAAGGACCAGATTTTTTTTTTCCAAAGGATGGGGGAATTATAAATGAACAGCCAAGTATCTGTTTTCAAACTTAAGAAAAAGACATCGTAAATACAGTTGGAGCCCCCGGTGTAACATACCTCCAATTTCCTTTCCTTTCCTCATCCCCAGAGGACACTGCTTTCCTGATTGTTTTATATTCCCTCACTTCTCTTTTAAGAAACTCCTACGCATCCACCAACAACGCACTGTGGTTTTTGCAAGATCTCAAATTTGAGAGAAGTGGCGCTAGGCTCCACATCACCGCCCCCCACTGGCTTTATTTATTCAGCCCTGTTTTGTCCTCAGTTGCTCCAGTCCCCTCATTTTCTCTTTTGCATCGTATTTATTTTATTATATGAAGATTATTTTGTAAGAAATTTATTTTATGACATGAACACGGCAAAATGTATTTATCCACCTTCTTGGCCAGGGAAATCTAGTTGTTTATTGTATTTGGCTGCCTCCCACAGAGCTACCACGAACATTCCGATCCTGATCTCTCCGGGCGCCTGTACGGGGTTTCTCTAGATCACGCCTAGCATTGGAGTTGCAGAGTGGAGGTCGTGCATGTTTTCAGCTTTGCCAGATAATGCCAAATGGTTTCCCAAAGTGTTTGTGCCAATCTACACATCACACGGTGTGTGAAAGTACCCACTGTGCCACATCCTTGCTACCACTTGGTATCATCCAACGTTTTTTATTTTTGGCCACGTTGGTGGGTGTGAAGTGTTATCTAATGGTGGTATGGTGCTTCTCTAACTACTAATAAGGTTGTATATATCATAAATATCTTTTCACTCTATTTGTGTATTCAGTTGAGCACTACTGCTTACGTTTACCAATGCCAAATTTATTAATCCTTTCATTTGCAGTTTATGCTTTCGGTGTTTTGTTTTTGAAAACATTCTTCCTGACCTTGTAGCAGTATATATGTGACATCTATGGCAATTTTTCTGTATATCGGGTTTCCACATGGACTGGCTCTTTTACTGTGTCATTGTTCTATTTTTCTATCTCTGCACCAAAACCACGCCATCTTAACCCCTGCAACTTGGTAATGCCGTCCCCTAGGGTAAGTTCCCTTCACCTAGTTATTTCTCTTGGTGTTACTGTCTTCTTCTCCTCCCCCAGTTTCTCCTTCTCCTCTTCCTTCTTCTTCAATATCTTAGTTATTCTTGGAGTATTGTTAGAATCGCCTTGTTAACTTCCAGGGAAAACCCTATTCCGATTTTAATTTAAATCCTATCAATTATTGAATCTAGCAATTAGGTTGTAAAAAATTCTCAACTTTGAGACCTGGAATCTTTCTATAATTAAACATGGTGTGACTCTCCCATTTATTTAGCACTTCTTTAATGTCTTTCCATTAAGTTTTATCATTTTCTTGAGCATCTTTTGTTAGATTTATTCCTAGGGTTTTTTGTTTTTCATAAACCATATCTTTTAAAAAAATTCTCTTTTATAACTATTGCTAGTATGTAGGAATGCTGAACTATTACTCAGTTCCTTTCCAAAGAAGTCTTCAGGACTGAGACTAGAGTTAGATGTGTCAACAGGTACTCCACAAATTAGACACTCAGGACTGACATTCAGTGGTACATAACACCATGGTTGTACTGGTTACTAAAATATTGAAATATTCCCACAATGGAATCCCTTGACTTCTTCCTTGACACTCTGGCCATGCTGGCCTCTCCCCCTGGACAGACCCAGACCTCCCCAATTTCCAGATACTACTACTGAGGTCTAACATCTTTTCTTATGTCTAGAGGACATTCATGTCAACACTTTTGTAAGAGGAATTTTTGTGTCTTCTGACATTTTTTTCTATTGGAATGTTTTCCTTTTTCTTATAGATGTACAGGCATTAATTATGTATTTTGGAGGCTGTTTTATTGGTTTTATGTACTGTAATATCTTTTCACTCTCTTTTGTATCTCTACACCCAGCACAGCATGGGGCCTTAGGCCCGCTCCCCTGGGAAGCCAGGTGCCTGTTCTGATTGCTCTGTTCCCAGGTCATGTGAGTTGTTATTTCAAATGTCACCTCTTGTGCTCAGATGCCAGTGCTAACATAAACGCCAAGGGTGAAATGTGTATATATATATATTTTTTTCCCCCCGCATGGTGGGGGAGGGGGACAGAGGGAGAGGGAGAGAGAGAATCTTAAGCAGGCTCCATGCCCAGTGCAGAGCCCGACGTGGGGCTCGATCTCAGGACCCTGAGATCATAACCTGAGCTGAAACCAAGAGTTGGACGCTTAACTGACTGAGTCGCCCAGGTGCCCCAATACCAAGGGTGAATATTAATCCAAGTGGTTACTCCAACAGGGGTACAAAGAGCTCAGAAAGAAGCAATCAGCTCTGGAGTTCAAGGAGGGAGTCAGGAGATTTGAGCTGTAAGTGAGGAGATTCTAGCCAGCACCCACCTCTGATAGTCCCTACCCAAATCCCTGCAGCTTCACCATACTCTTCCACGTGGAACTCCCACAGCTCTCTCCACCACCACATGTTTCAGACTGAACACATCATCTATATTTATTTTCATTGTTATTCTTTTGTTGTGGAAGTATAATTAACATACAGGGTTATAGTAGTTTCAGGTGGACAATATAATGATTCAACAATTCTACACATTACTCAGTGCTCACCATGAGACGTATAGTCACATGAAAAGATGCTCAGCATCACTAATCATGGAGAAATGCAAATCAAAACCACAATGAGCTACCACCTTACACCTGTCAGAATGGCAAGAATCGAAAAGACAAGAAATAACAAGTGTTGGAGAGGATGTGGAGCAAAGGGAACCCTCATGCACTGTTGGTGGGAATGCAAACTGGTGCAGCCACTGTGGAAAACAGTATGGTGGGTCCTCAAAAAATTAAAAATAGAACTACCCTATGATCCAGTAATTGAACACCTCATCTTTAAATGCTAAATCTGCCCTCTTCCTGACTCCTCTGACTGGTAGACCAGTGTCTCCAACCATCTTGTCTCCTGCAGTAGAAAATTCAGAATCATCCCAGACTCTGCCTTACCTTCATTTCCTCTTTTTTATTGCTTACCAGGATCTGTCAATTCTATGCCATTAAAAGTCTCTTGAATATCACCTTTTCCCCATCCTAACTGCCGCTGTCTTGTAAATTTTTTAATAGTTTCCTGATCGGAAACTATTGCCACTTTTGGCCTCCAGCCTCTTTTGCCTGTTCAGCCCCTCCCTGACTGCTCCCAGCATCAGCAGTCCAGCCTGGACCATTCCCATACTGTGTCCTCATCTGGGGAAGGCAGTGCATGGGACCCATCCGCCTTGGTGGGGAGGAGTTTATCACTGGCATGGTTTAGAATGGTGCTAATATAAAGCAGATTGACTTTGAGTTGGTTTTATTATTGTGTTTAAATTCCCTACAGACAATGCCACCCCTTTTGCCTAACGTGGCCAACTGTTACCACCCTGTTGTCCTTGGTGCAGCACTGGAAAGAATATGTTCTGCCTCAGAGCTGCCGTGAAGGGTGAATGGAACATGCTCAATGAGAGCTTAGCCCAGCCCCTTTCACATTCTGAGCGCTTAGTTAATGTTAACAGTTGTTAGTAATACCAGTACTATTGGGTCCTTATTTCCTATATGATTCCCGCTATGGCAAGCAAATCCTTTTGCACTGGCCTCGCTCACTCCCTTCCACCCGCCTGAACCCTATACTGTAGATATAGAAACTGTTTACTCTGACTTCTTCCATCCTCCCAAGCCTTTGCCAAGCCCTGTACACGGTCTGGGGTGTCCTCCCCGCTTCTCTGAGGAGTCATCATTTAGGATCCAGGACATGGTCATGCTTTCTGGGAAGCCTTCCTCGGATTATACAGACAAAAAGAATGCCTCCTCCCCCTGCACACCCGTGGCCCTCTGCGCATGGCTGCTCCTTACAGCTCACCCCGAAAGGAGCTCCTGCAAGGGAGAGTCTGTGTGTGCTCATCTTTGTGATTAACTGTGTATCCACAGTCACCATAATTGTGTCTGCCCCATAAGACCCACTCACCACCTGTGGGAGTTTTGCTTGTTTTGTTTTGTTTTGTTTTACTGGAAGGAATGGACAAATGAACGAATGAATGAATGGGAATTGTTTTGACTTCACCCTAGATCTCGCAAAAAGTTTGGGTAGTGACAGTTGTGGTCATTTTGTGTATCGGATTCTTCTTTCCACGGCCCAAGGAAAATGTTCCCAGATGCTAGAGTACCCGTCTTCCTAAGGCATTGGCCTCGGTAACTAAAGGAAAGGCTAGGCTATTTAAAAGCAAGGAGAGGGTGGAGCGGGTCAGCTCTGTCTTCACAGCTCTCCCTGAGAGGGCGCTGTTCCCAAATCAAACCTCCAGAGGCCCGGACCGAAATACCGGAGCGTTCCCACAGGACTCAGCATCCCTCCCTTCCCAGGCTGCGGTCGCCGGTCCCCCGCGCGGAGCGCCTGCCCACACACATGGCGGCGCCCTGCTCAGCTTCTCGGCGCCGGGACCGACGGGCCGGGCTGGCCTTGCCAGTACTCGGGGACTTCCTCCGTGAGCCCGCTTCCTGCACGGCTGGCATTTAAACCGGCGCCTGGGGCTGCGGGCTGCGGCTGCGGCTGCGGCTGCTGAGCTGTCCGCGGACTGGGCGACGCCGCCGCCCCTCCTGAGCGGGCCGGGCGCGCAGGAGCCGAGCTGCAGCATCCGCTCGCCGCACCCGGGCCAGGGCTGGAGAGGTCGGGGGGGACGGGGGCAGGTCGGGGACCCGGCATCGCACCCCGGCATCTGGCAGTTTCTTTGCAGGTTTGACTTTAATTTCCGAGATCGCAGCCCTACTGCCCCGCGCTGATTATTTCTCCTCCCCACCCCGCCTTGGCCGCTGCTGGCAGCGGGCGCTGGGCTGGGCCCCAGGAGCTCGGGCCGGGCGCGTTCCCGCCGCCCCAGGGACCCCCTCTCCCCCCTCCCCGCGCCGCGCGCCCGGCCATGGTGCGGCCGAGCCCGGCGCTCGCGTGAGGCGGCGGCGCGGCTCGGAGCGGCGGGCGGGCCCTGCGCGGCCTCTAACCCCGGGGAGCCGAGGGCGCCGGCCGCGGGGCTGCGCGCGGGGGGTGAGCGGCGGCCGCGATGTTCAGCTGGCTGGGTTCCGATGACCGCCGGCGGAAGGACCCCGAGGTCTTCCAGACCGTGAGCGAGGGGCTCAAGAAACTCTACAAGACCAAGCTGCTGCCCCTGGAAGAGCATTACCGCTTCCACGAGTTTCACTCGCCCGCCCTGGAGGATGCCGATTTCGACAACAAGCCTATGGTCCTGCTGGTGGGCCAGTACTCCACTGGGAAGACCACCTTCATCAGGTGAGCCGGCCCCGGGGCCCTGGCAGCCCCCCCCCGCCGCCCAGCGCCTAGGGCCTCCGTTCACTCCCTGGGGGCCCCTCCTGCCTGGGGACAAACGGGAAGCCTTCCGTGGAGGGCGCTGAAGACATTCTGCTGTGTGTGTGTCCAAAGCTTACCTCACCCCCCCCCCCATTTCACTGCTGGTCCCCCACCCCTTCCTACCTAGTGCCTCGCTGCTGGACTTAGCCCTTGGCTCCAGAGGTCGGTTTGAAGAAGTTCAGGGCCATCCGTATTCTCCCCATTTTGTGGATGATGAAACTGAGGCCCAGGAGTCCCAGTGAGAAAACTCCTGGTCACAAGAGCACCTTATGCTGGTTGGGGGTGCCTCACACCCTCACTTTTTAGGGGCAAGCCCTTCATGGCCAGGACCACCTCCCTTGCCTTTTAAAGGGCTCAGCCACTCACGTGGGGGCTTTTGCAGCTGAGGAGGTGGGCTGGGGATTCTGTAGCCCCTGCTGGGGCAGTGCCACTGGTCCTTCTTTTTATCAGTTTCCTTCTCTGAGCAGAGTTCCTACATAGATCTCTTGGAGACTGGCCAGAAGCAGTGTCAGAAGCAGAATGCTTTTTTTCTTTTCCCTTTTTTGATCTTAATGGCTCAGTAATAACATTAACGTCTTTTAGAGGTGGAAGGGACATGGGTGGGTGGGTCTCATCCAGCCCCTTGACTTGGCAGGTGTCGAGGGGTTAAGTGACCGTCCAAAGCCATGTAACTGAGTAGGAGGCCCACCTGGGATGCTGAGATGCATGGGAGGAGATGCTTGGCTAAATGCCCGTGGCGCTGAGAGTGAGTCATCTATTCCCTTGAATTACAGAATCCTAGGGCCGGAGGGAACCTCAGGGAGTCAGCTTGTCTACCCTGCACTCAGAGAGGTCCGTACATTGTCCACCAGAGTGACGACCATCTTTCCTATCTTTCCAGGACAGGCCTCTCTCCAGTCTTCAGTCCACACAACCCCCAAAGCCAGGCTTGGGGGTTTCCTTTGGCCTCATTTACAGTCATTGCCAAGCTATTGCAGGTGCTCTGTGGCCCTCTGTTGAGTCAGACTCCAGTAGTGTGGCCACGGCGGCAGCGGCCCCCCAAAATCAGTGGTGCTCATCTCCTACGGGAGGTTTCAGAGCAGGGTGCTCTTGTTTCCATTCAGATCAAATCTCGTTTCCATTCCAGTTAGCTGAGCACCTACAACATGCAAAGCACTGTGCTTTGTTTGGCAAAGAGAGCAGAAAAGTTAACAGTCTGGTTACTAATTTTGTAGATACTAATTTTCTCTGACACTAAGCTTGTACCCAAGCATTCTGGGAGCAGGGCTTGCACCCTGCTAACATGTCATGTCTGAACAGAACACCAGACCGGCGTTGCCTTCGTGGGGTGGACAGCCTTGGGCTCAGGGGCTTTGAGGGGCTGAGTGATTTCTAAAGAAGTTAGATTCCGGGGGTGGGGGGTGGGAAGCTACTGGCTTTGGATATCTTATGTTAGAATGACAAGGGCTCTTAGCAATGGATCTGATCCATTGCTTTCTTAACTTTTTAAAAGGTTAATATATCCTTTGAAAATCTGTCGAAAGCCGTGGCCCTATCTTTAGGAAAATGCACATCCATATACACAAAAATGCACAAACTGACATGGAATCTCAGACCGAGAACCCCTGATCGAATCCATTTCCCTTGGTTCGTGAAGCACCCGTTGCTGCCAGAGGCACTTCCGGAGCTCCCTAGGTTCTGTACCAGGTTTCCTTTGTAATCCCTGTCCTCCAGCTCACCTGGTTTGTGCCCCACGGGAAGCACAGGCCACTCACAGATGGCTCGTTGCCCTTGCACGAGCCCTCCCTAGCCCTCTGGACACACCTGGGTTATAACTTCCAGGACATTATGTAGAGCTTCTCCTTCCGGTAGCACCAGATCTTACAACTGTGCCTTAGCTCCCTGGGGGCCTCGTGAGGGGTGGAAGCTCCTGGAGGCTCCCAGGAAGTAGTTTACAGAATGGGAGGGAAGATGGGGAAAGACGAGTGCCTCCAGTGGGGCAGGATCCTAGAGAGGCAGACTTAAGTACCTCTTGCCTGAGACACTCTCCTGGCTTTGCCTGAGTCATGCTGGCTGTTAACTGGATCGAAGAGAGTGGCAGAGTCGAGTTGCCATGGATTTTTCCTTATCTGAGGGAGACAGGAAGCCTGGGAGAGGCAGATCCCTCGCTTTCTTATCCTCCAAATACAAGAGGTCTCCCTCCCCACTCATGTAGTAACTGAATTTAGCTCCAGCATCAAAAGCCATCCCCCACTCGAGGGAGAGTCCACCAGCGGGGCAGAGGGGTTGGAGCTTGGGGAAGCCCTCCAAAACCAAATTACATATATTCCTCCTTTTCATGAAACCCACTAAACAGCTATTTTTCCCCCCCACTGGAAAATGTAGACAAGAATAAATTTGAGGAAGAAGAAAAAAAAAAAATCACCCATAAGCCCACGACTCAGGGGAAACCATTTTAAATATCATGTATATAGATGGATTGATACCAATATTTATATATGAGATATATATATATATATCTTTCCAGTGTTTTTAGCTGTTTTATAACACAATTGAGATCATGCCATAATGTAATTCTGTACACTAATTTATTTCACTTAGAAAAGGAGCATTTTTTTCTGTAACTTTAAAAATCTTGGTAAGCATTATTTTTAAGAGCCGCATGATATTTCGCTGTACGCGTATGCAATTTTTCATTAACCAGCCCACTTGTTTTGAATGCTTTAGGTCATCTCTAATGTTTTGCTATTGCAGAATCACTCTGAATACCTCTATGCATAATATTTTTCCACACGTTGGACTGTTTTCTCAGAGACTCCCAGAAGTGAAATCACTGGGTCAAAGGTTGTGCCGTTTCGTTGTTTTTAAATCTTTCTGCTTTTTAATTTGGATGTTAAGAATCCTATTTCTGAGTTGCTTTCCAAGAGGGTGAGTTGGTACAACACCCCTTCCCCAGAGCAAAGAAGGCCCCCGCTTGGGGTAGCCCAGAGTGCCTCCCGCCCTCTCCCGCCCCTGCTGCTTGCTTTGAGCACAGTGATTCGCAGCAACTCCTGTCCCTGGCCTGAACCTGTGAGGGACGTTTGCCTCGGAAACAAAGACCTCTTCATTTCCTGGCTCTTGGCCCTTTGCCTCCCGAGTGCCCATCCACTTTCAGTTATAGGTACTTGCCACAGCGTCTATTTCTCATCTCAGGAAGAACATGCAGAAAGGGACATTCTTCTAATAACTAATTCATGTGCTCTGATCTCTGCCTGAAGTAACTTCCCTGGCCTAAGGCCCAGCAACCCAGAGTAATAAAATAAACAATAAATTGGCCTGTTGGCTGCTGCCTCCACGCAGGCTGCCTCTTCGGGTACAGTAGCTCTGTGTCCCTCTGGCCCTGGCAGCCCTCCTCAGCCTCTGCTGTGTGCCTCCCTTCATTCTTCTTCTCCCGGGCCCGCAGCCCCCCACCACCCCCACTCCCTTGCACACGTGGCCCCCTGGTCACCGAGGTGCATGGCGGGCGGTCCCAGAGCCTGGGGCTGGCCCGAGCACTCTGGTGGGCTGGGAGGGAGCCCTGGCCGAGGCAGAGCTCAAGTAGAGGACCAGGGGCTGGAGTGTGCGGCCTGAGGCTGCCAGAGCGAAGCTGCCTGGGCCTCCACGGGGAGGTCTGGACTGGTGGTGAGGACCTGAGGCCCTTCTACAATGGGACTCAGACTCTAAAGTACGAGCACGGGCTGAGGCGGCGGGGGGCGGCTCCTCCGTGGGCCCTTTGGACCTCCCACACTTCTCAGGGAGCTCTCTGTGTCCTCCCATAAAGGTGACTCAGCATTTGGCTGGGGTATGCCATCTTTCCTCACAACCCTGACGTCCCCACTGCCCGGGCCTCATCCCTGGCTTTACAGCATCGCCACCATGTGAAAGATGATCCTCCAGAAGGCCAAAGGACTAGGGAAAGGGGCCACCGTTCCAGGTAGACCCCCTGACCTCTGCCGGGTGTGTCCTGCCAGCCACAGTCCCTGCAACACCTCACTCCAGTCCTGCCGCTGTGGTCAGTGGCCGCCCTTCTGTCAGGGCTGTGTCCTACCGGTCCCTAAGTGGGGGTGGGTGGGACTCTGCCCACCTCTTATAAGACCTGAGTGTTACTCAAGGGAGCAGACAGCCCTAGGCCAGAGGAGTGAGTCCACCTGCCTCAGGTCTGGCTTCAGATCTGCCTTGAACATCCAGTGTCTTGGAGGTCATCAGGAGAAGCATTTACTGGCAGGAGGGGACCTCTGGAGAAAGGCCTCCATCCCGTTCCCGTTGACAGTGGGGCGAGGCCATGGAAAGAACACAGGCTGGCTTAGCTGAATCCTGGCTCTACCAGTACTGGCCAAGAGACCTTGTCAGGAAGGCCTAACCTGTCCAAACCCCAGCCTCCTCATCTCTGACGTGAGACTAGCAACAACCGCCTCGTAGGGGCTCTCTCCCGATTAGGAAGGGAAAGAACCAATGCAGCACCAGTTATGTTGCAGACACCGCGCTTGGGACTTTATCCTTCACTCTCCTCTTTCTAGCTGATTCTCTAAGCGGAGGTTTAGAGGGTGGGGGGAGCTCTTGTCCAACTCGGCCCACAGTTGGGGGAGGGAAAGGGGAGGGAAGTGAGGGAGAGGAGGATCTTGCCTCTGCCTCCAAGGGCCGAAGAGGAGTGGGGAAGGGGACTGTGGGCGGTGCTGGGTCGCTAGAGGACTGGGCAGGCGGCCTGTCGCAGGGTGGGCACAAGAAAGGGAGGCTAGTGGGCTGCGGGGCTCCTCCGGCTGAGGTCACTTTGTCCCGTGGCAGAGCTGATTCAGCCCACAGCATGGCCATCAAGGGTCTCCCATCTCCTGTGTCACTTTGTGATTATGAGGTGCTTTCTGGTGTCCCTAAAACCTCCTGACACAAGTATTACCCAACAGAGTAAGTATTATTGTTTTTGTTTTTAAGATTTTATTTGAGAGAGAGAGAGAGAGAGAGAGAGCACACACGTGCAGGAGCAGGGGGCGGGGCAGAGGGAGACGGTGAAGGAATCTCAAGCAGATTCCCCACTGAGCAGGGAGCTCAACATGGGCTCAATCCCAAGACCCTGAGATCATGACCTGAGCCAAAATCAAGAGTCAGACACTCGACCCACTGAGCCACCCAGACGCCCCAGTATTATTGTTTTGATCCTGTTTCAAAGCTAAGAACCCAAGGCTTGGAGAGACCAAAGATACAGATGTACAACACAAATACCTGTAACACAGAGCACAAAGTGACCTGTGCCTTTAGAGTCTAAAGACATGCAAAGTAAGAGCCACAGCCCGAGGCCTGGCCCCGCTGTTGCGGACATGGATACTTTGGAGGCAGACTGGGTTAAGATTCTTGGCTCCCTGCCTTTACCCTAGATGCTTAGGTCACCAGTAAAGCAGGCCACATGCCTAGATTGCCAGCCAAGCAGGACACACAAAAAAATGAGGAAAATGCTAGAAAATAATTTGCTTTAAAAGATGTGAAGAAAAATTGTCTTCATGGGAAAAATCAGAATTGCGTGGGACTTCCTGGCATCTATATTATGGTGTAGTATTTATTAATTTTGCATTGGATGTGGCCAGGGGCCGGCGGGGGAGCTGTACCAAAATCTTTTCCACTCTTAGGCCCTCTGAATATTGTTCTTTGGCCCCAGAGGGGGGCCGCCTCTCTCTCAGTTTGCTCACCTGCAGCACGGAGTAAGGCCGCCATCCCATGGCACTTCTGGGACCGATGAAGTGAGGGCATTCGGGGGAAGGTCCCGGAAGGACACCTGCCACGCCGCGGGTGCTCAGCCTGCCCGTCCCTCTGTACTCTTGTGTGGCCCCATCTCAGCCATTCCCACCCAGGCTTGAATTAACTTTTCTTTTTTTACACTGCTGTGGGAATGCTTTTGCCTGGCAACAGAGGGAATCTGTATCACTCCCCATAGAGAAGCAGCCATGAGATCCCTCAATAGCTTTTTCCTTTCTGGACACAGTGGTGGCTTTGTTAAGGGGGCACTCAGTGCTGCAAGCCCTACCCAAATGTCCCTGAGAATTTACCCAGCCCTGGGTTCTCTGCCTAGCCCGACTATGTCCCTGGACCTGCTGGTGGCTTCACTGGTTTCTGTGTTTCTTCAGGCCCATGTGTGGTCAGCAAATTGGGGGTCACGTGGGTTTAGCTGAGAGAGCAGGACAGCAGGCCCAGCCGCCAGGCCCTTGCTTGGCCGTCTGAGGCTGTGGCTCTGGAGCATCCTGGAAAGTGGCCGCTGTTGTGCTGGGAAGCGTCACCCTTTTTTCATCGGCTGATACACCACATCTCTCCTGGGGCTGGAATCTGAGGCGCCCATGTCCGGAAGATACTTCGTCATTGCATTTGGCCCTCTGCAGGCTGGGCATTCCTGAGAGTGTCTCGAGCCTGTTTCTTTCCACCCATCTGTGTGTCAGCTATCCCCGGGGCCTTTGATGACATCCGGCACCCTGCTCCAGGCTCAGACTCACAGCCACCACATGCTCTGCTGGGAGGGCCCTGCTAAGGCTTCTCACCCAAGCACACGTGGGACAGGTGCCCCCCCCACTGCCACTGCCCAGCACAGGCAAGAATGCACGGGGCTTCCCGGGCACAACCGTGACTCTCATAAGGCAGCTTCAGGTTCCAAGAAGGGCCTTGGAGAGCCAGTGGGCCTGGACCTGCTCTGGTCACCCATAGCAACCACTTCTGGGTGCTGCATCCCACTCGTTGGAGACTGAGCTGTGAACCCCAGCAGTGGGTGTTTATGGAGATGAATACATTCCTGGGTTTGTGGGCACCGAAGCCTAACTTTCCCCCAAGGCCTGGCCCCTGGCCAGCCTCCTGCCAAACCATACTCCTCCGTGGCCTTCCTGTGCCACCCCTCCTTCTGGTCCCTGTGGGACTCAGCCCTTTCCCATTTCCTGGTCCAGGGACCGAAGGCAGGAAAGGAGACAGTGCATGTAGTGGTTAGGAGCGTGAATTCTCAAAGTCCGAGTGCTGAGGTTCAAATCCTAGCTCTGCTCTTCACTGACTGCGTATCCTGGGGCACATTGTTTGCCCTCTGTCTCCTCCTTTTCACAATGCCTGGGTACCTTGGGGCCGGTACTGGTTTAAGTGCTTAAGTTCTGTAGCTGACATGAACCTCGGAACACCCTATGAGGTGGGTTTCCTTATTAGACCCATTTGATGAGAAGAATCATAGTGCTCACATCCAAGATATGAAGATGAAATGAGATAATCCCTGGAAAGTCTAGAACAGTGCCTGGCACATCACAGGTGCTTAATAAATCAGAACTGTAATCTTCCATGTCATGGAGGAAGGGGGTGAGGTTCCCTTCTGAAGGGCATATCCCTCATGGTTAGAGAAACAGGTCGCTGGCCCCTGCCTGCTGAGATTCCCTGCCTCGCCACTGAGGCCCCAACGAAGGTGTGTTTGAGAAAGCCAGACGTGCTGTCCAAGTGTGCTCCTGTTGTCATTTATTCTCATCACAACCCAAGGGCCAGCTGTCAAAATGGTCCTCTGATGGGAGAAAATCCTGCCCTCACACCAGGATTCTTGGGCCGTCCTGGAGGAAGATGAGGGGCTTCCCAGGGCAACTGAAAACCCTCCAGTGCGGCCAGGGATGACCTCCTGGGTACTGGCTGTTTAACTTGGAGACAGCCACATAACCCTACTATGCCTCAGTTCCCTCAGTACCTGCCTGTAGGGCCGATGTGAAACCCGAAGAAGATAAAGTTCTCCTAGTGACCAGTGTGATGTCTGGCAGGTGGAAGTGCTACTGAGTGTCAGTGGTTGTATCAGTGAAATGGGAAGGTTGGTCTAGAGCAGGTTGTCAACCCGGGCTGCACCTTAGAGTCAACCAGGGAGTTCCTAGAAAGGACCAGTGGCCAGTCCTCCCTCTCCCCCCAGCCAGCAGAGCAGGACCTTGGGGGTGGGATCTGGGCACCATTAGCCAGAGCTGGACGGTAGCTCGAATGCACCACCAGGGCTGAGGACCACTGGTCCGGTAGGCTTCCACCTTCCTTTTCTTCATTCTTGGGCTCACCATGTTTGCTCTTGACTTCTAAAAGGGGCTGTGGAGAGGAGCAGGGGCCTTGGGCTCTCCCTTCCCAGACCGGGAGAACAGCAGAAAGAGACACCTGCCACCTCCAGCCACAGCCTAGTCTTGACGCTAGAGGGTGAGACCAACAGTCTTAGATGGGATGGAGACCGACTTTTCACAGTGTGCCCTTCACACTGTATGATGTGGGAGCTGTTTTTATATTTTATTTTATTTATTTTATTTTTATTTTTTTAAAGATTTTTATTTTACTTATTTGAGAGAGAGAGAGAGGGAGAGAGAGATTGAGAGAGGGCACAAGAGGGGGTAGGGTCAGAGAAAGAAGCAGACTCCCTGCCGAGCAAGGAGCCCGATGCGGGACTCGATCCCGGGACTCCAGGATCATGACCTGAGCTGAAGGCAGTTGTTTAACCAACTGAGCCACCCAGGCACCCTGTTTTTATATTTTATATTAAATGACTGACTGACCAGATAAAGAAATACGGACCTATGGAAAGCCAGCAGAGTCTATGGATGGTCTCATTCTGACCTTGACTTTGTGCAGGTACTTGAGCAAGGGACCTTCGGTTGTAAAGTCCACTGTACTCTGCAGGATTCCGTCTCAACCCATGCTTATTGCCGAGTCCAAACCCTGCTTCTCCCCCCCCCCACCCCAATTACTGATTTCAGGGAGGGAAAAAGATAAAAACCAAGAAGCACAGATTAGATATTTTAAATTCAGCTAATGTCCCACTTCCTCCACAGAGGTCTTTGGATTCCCCATCCGTGGAAATCTGTCCCTGCCATGAAATGTCATTGCTGTCTACCTGCCCTCTGCCGTGACTCACATCACCACCTGCCCATGGTAGGGGTGCGGCTTTTCTCTGCGAACGGAACCCCTGCCTGATGGCTGTGTCCCTTCTGCCAGGTACCTCCTGGAACAGGACTTCCCAGGCATGAGGATTGGGCCCGAGCCGACCACTGACTCCTTCATCGCTGTGATGCACGGACAGGTGGAGGGGATCATCCCTGGGAACGCACTGGTGGTGGATCCTAAGAAGCCTTTCAGGAAGCTGAACGCCTTTGGCAATGCCTTCCTGAACAGGTGCGTTCTCCGAAAACACTCATCCTAAGTGTTCTCTTCTCTTCGTCTTGCAGTTTGAGAAGGAAGGGACGGGGTCTTGGGAGGCTCAGTGCCTTCTCCATACCCTTGTCTCTTGATTGTCCCTTTCTTGCTGGGAATGTAACTGAGTCAGTCACCACTGATTAGGGATGTAGGAATCTGGGCTCATTCTTCCTGATTGTGGAGCCGGGAAGGATACACCAGTTAAATCACATCCCCCTAATCTGCACTTCCCTCCAATAAAAGCAGAGAGGGCTGTACCGTGTCGGTCCCAAGCTCTCTTCTATCCAGTTGACCGTTGAACAACACGGGTGCGAACTGCGTGGGTCCATTTATACCCGAATTTTCCACTGTGTGGGGTGGGATGGGGGGATGGACGCCCTTCACCCCTTATTGTTCGGGGGTCAACTGTACTACAGAGGGGATTTGCATCCAACTGGAAGGATGTAGAGGAAGGTTCCTCTCTGTTCCTGGACATTGTCTTTACTGGATGGAAGGAACCCGGGGCTGAAGGCGGGAGCGCTGAGTGTGAGTATTGCCTCTCCTACTACACTCACTGTGTGACCTCGGACAGGCCATCTCTCCTCCCCTGGGACGAGTGTAAGCCTGCAGACACCAGGGTCATTGGGTCGGTTTGAGGAATGAAAGCTGTAGGGAGTGTGTGGCAAGCTGACCCTGCCTTCCCGTTATTATTCTGCTTCACCAGGATGCAGGCTGACCCCGATCACCCTTGTGCTACAGATCCATACCACAAGCTTGCGTGTGTATTGCCCCCAAACAGTGTGAACTACTTTCTCTAATAGGAGGTGTTTAGAGTAGAGGCAAAGGTGATGGGCTGTGCCTCAGGTGGTCCTGGGTCAAAGTCCTACCAAAGAGCACCATGGATCTTAGACTGTCTAACGTCTCTGTGTCTCACTTATCCCATCTGTGAAATAGGGTGAGAGAAATATCCTTCTCCAAGGCAAGAGGACTGATGAAGCCTCTGTGGAAAAGTTGGCATTGGACGTGGGTGTTCAATGATGAGTGCAATGATGCTGAAAAGGTGGGGGGAAAGGACATTTTATATAGAGAAAACTGGGGAAAAAAAAAAAACAAATCAACAAGCAGAAAGGAAGGGAAGAATACAGCTTGCTGCAGGAGCCCTGGGAGCAGAAGACAGGGCGCTGTGAGGCTTGAGCTTTTCTCCAGAGGCACAAGAGCTGAGCGGACCCTACCAGCTCTTCCCCGTTCTCACTTCCCTTCGCAGCCAAGTTTCCGGACTTCACCTCCTCACTTCTCCCTGCTTCCCCGTCACAGCGCCCATGGGAAGGTCACCCTGACGTCTCAGTGATCGGGGGCAGTGGGCACTTCCCTCCCTCTCCTTACCCTGCCTCTCTTGGCTATCAGTCCCTCTCGACCCCTGCTCCCTCTCAGCTCCCTGGCCCTCCTCCTCCCCCCGCCGCCCCGGCCAGGCCCTCTCCAGTCTGCTCTGTCCCCTTTCTTTCTGGCTCCTGTGACCTGGTGTCACCCTCAGTGGGGCCCACCCTCAGCCCCCTGCCCCTGTTACTCCAGGAGCTCAGCCTGGGGGAAACCTCAGCCACAGCCCCCGCCCCAGACACCAGCCCCGTGCACCTGACCGCCTGGTCACCAAGGGTCCGAAACCCAGGTCATGCCAGCTTCAGCAAAATGAGGAATTTTTCATATACTACTTGAATGGGCCATAGAGCCTAAGGACCAGAATGAGGCTGGGCCTTGGGAATAATGGAAGCCATGGTCCTCAATAGGACAGGGGCTTTGTCATGGGCTTTCCCACCCCATTACCTAGTCCAGCACCGGGCATGGGGCAAGCCCTCCACACATACTTGATGAACCGAACTGGGCTTGCTAACAACCATCCTATCTGAGTCATTCTTTTGCTTAAAATGTTCCTCAGCATAAATGGGTTTCTGTTGCCCTCAGTATAAAATCCGAATCTCTCAAGGCCCTCGTGAGGAAGCTGGAGGGGCCCCCACCTCCCTACCCAGCCCCACCCTGGCCACTCCAGCCTCCTCTGGGCAGCCTCCCCTGATTCCCTCTTCCTTGCATCTCTGGCCTCCTCCCCTCCCCTGCATCTCTGCTGTCACCTCGCTGGGCAGTGGGGCCCAGTGTACCTGAGAGAATAAGACACCTTGTGAGTCTCCACCAAAATTGGCATCTAAGAGAGAAGGCTTAAAGTAAGAAGGACCTAAGTTAGGTTTACCAATTTGTATTTTGAGACTTCAGGATGCAATCCTAGAAATACTTCCTTTAACAAGGCTTGACCGCTATCTTGATAGCAGGGCATCTGGAAGCCCAAATAAATGTTCTTAGGTGGCACGAGCCATTCATGAAGGCTCCCGTGCCTCCTCCAGGAAGCCATGCCGGGAAGCCATCTCTCCACCTTGGATTTCCCGAGTCCTTCCCCTGACCTCCCTCAGAACACTGGTCCCATTTCACCCCATACTGTGGTACCTCCACACACACATGTTCCTCCACACATACCCCGAGGCTGTGCTCCTTGGGGGCGGAGATTGAGGTTTGGACATGTTAGTGTCCCTGGCAGCAGGGGTTCACAAGTGGAGCACTGCAGCTGTCTCGGGATGACCCAGGGAGCTTCCTCAAAATACAGCTCCTGGGCCTAGTGCTGGGGCTGAGTCTGGCCCGGAGCCTGGGAGTCTGCATGAGAAGGCAGCCAGGCTTCTGAACCTCCGTCCCAGGGCTGGGACGTGGGACGGTGCGTGAGAACCAACGAGAGGACAGTGCGGGCTTGCTGTCGCCCCGTGCAGGTTCGTATGTGCCCAGCTGCCCAACCCCGTGCTGGAGAGCATCAGCGTCATCGACACTCCGGGCATCCTCTCTGGAGAGAAGCAGAGGATCAGCCGAGGTAAGCGAGGCACCGGCTAGGATTGGCTCTGGCCTTGTGCTGTGTTCTTTCTGGTATGTTCCCTTGCTTCCAGCCTATTAGACCCCCAATCCTTGGTGTACCTTGATGAGCTGGCACTGCTTCGTGTGCTATGTGGGACAGTCCTAGGCAGGGGACAGAGGACAGTTTGGGCCTCGCTCAGGAGACAGCTGGCCTCTGTCTTCTCATCTGTAAAAGGAGACATCAACATCTGGCTTACTTCATCGGGTTTATTCATTCTGCGAGAGGCACGACTGTGGGCCAGACCCTGGTTTTCTTCTGAAGTTCCCATAGTCCCCAGCCTGGGGAACTTGCCGTCTGCAGGGAGGGCGAATGCCTGCAGAGACCTTCAGCCCGGGAACGTGAGGATGGGAGCACGCTCTGGGGCGGGAGAGTAGGGAGCTGGGTATGTAACAGCACTTTGAAAACTGTTCACTCCGGACAGATATGGGGAGACTGCTCACCGGGACGTCCCTGGGCGCGGCAGCGAGGAGACGGAACACGGGTGCCAGACAGCCAGTGAGCTAAGCCTACCTCTGCCACGTCCTAGCTGAGCGAGCTTGGGCAGGGTTCTCAGTTATGCACCCGTAAAATAGGGGGAATTGATTCTATCTACCTTCTAGGATTGTTTGAGGATTAAATACAGGCACACTGCAAGCCCTGCTGGGCACATAGTGAGTGCTCAGTAAACCTAAGTAAACAGATCATCATCACTGGGCCTTTTCTAGCTCTAGAATGCTCAGTGATGCTGTCCAAAACTCACGTTGGCTCCTGGCCGCCCACCCCAGCCTCTCCTGCCACAGCCTGCTGTGTGCCCTGGGTAGCCCCCTGCCCTTTCTGTGTCTCTGGCAAGCAAAGCAGGGAAGCTGCTCCCGCCCCAGGCCTGGAGCTAGGAGCTGGGCTGGAGCCAAGTCTGCATGCAGAAGGCAGCCTCCGGGAAGGAAGGGCTTGGGACTGGCAGGCTTCTCTGGTCAGTGGCCCTAGGTGACTGTCTACTGCCCTCCCGCATGGGCCTTGGCCCGCTGCGCTCTGCAGCCAGCCCAGATCTGTCCTGTGGCATGTCTGGGCCACCGTGATGGGGCCCAGAAGCCCCCTCCTCCAACGGCATGGCCTGCATGGGCCGGCACCTGCTGAACCCTAGGCTCCTGGGCCCCGGGGAGGAGAGCCCACTGCCTTGCGGGCAACAGGCCAGTGCCCCCATGGCTGTGCCAAGGAGGCCCATGTGCCTCCTTGTGCACCGAGCTCGGCCCCATGGGGGCCACCATGGCCGTGTGAGTGGGTGCAGCCAGGCCTGGCAGCAGGTGGATGGGGAAGACAGCAGGAGAGGCCCCTCCAGGGCCTGAGGACCCTGGTCTGTCCTGCAGCAAAGACAGAGCCGGTGCCTCAGGACTTCATTCAGCAGCAGGAGGGACGAGGGCCGGGCCGAGGCCCCACTAGGAAAGCCCTGCCTCCCCCGCCTCCCCCCATTTCGCTGAGGAGGCGACACCGGGGACAAGGGGGTTAACGAAGGCAGCCAGGCAGGAGGGGCCCGTGTTACCACACTGTGTAATCAGCAGATATCGATGGAGGGAGTCTGGGGAGCTGGGCTTGGGCTCCCTACCTCTGGGCTGTCTGGTGGTGCAGGGGCTGAGGAGGAGCTTGTCTGGAGACCTAGAACCCACGGCCCTGGGAAGAGAGGCTCGCCTGCCCTCTCCTCTGGGCCTTCGTGAGCCCCGCGGTGCTCTGTCCAAGCCCTGTGGAGGGGAGGCTTGGGCAGCTCTCTGTCTGGCTTCTATGTGCTTCCCTAAACACTCCCTCCCTCCTTACCAGCCCCTCCCCACCGCCACCCCAGTTTCATCTGGGGTTCCCCTGAGTTTAGGCCTAAAGGAGCTTCACTGTTTCACACAGGCAGCCTGGGTCTCCTCGAGGAAGGCTCAGGAGAGCCACAGCTTCTCAGTCTGAACGGCCTGGGGGTCAGGAGGGAGCCGGGGGTGGGGGTCACATCATGCAAGGCCATGCAGCCTGACAAGTAGGTCCAGAGAGGGCTCCGGCCTCTAGGGTTTCTGAGAGCACTGGACTGTGAGTTCCTGAGCCATGGGTTTTAGAATTAGGATGAGTCCTAACAGGTCACGTTTTCTCCCTGAGCCTGTGTCCCCTTGTGTGACAAGGGATAATGATACCCATCACATGACCTTGTGAGGTCTACAGATGGTAATGGAAACACAGACATCAGCTCTGGGCCTGGATCACAGTGAGCTCCCTTCTTTCCCCATTACCTGCCAGCCAGGGCTGCCTGTTAAACAATGCAGGGCTGATCTATGTGAATGGCCTCCCTTGCGGTTGTACAGTGCACAGCCCTGCTTCCAGGGACTTCTGCCCTCTTCAGCTCCTGTCGCATTCCATTCTTTCCCTATTCTTGTATGGTCTCTCCGGCTTGGAGAGCCAGGAAAGTGTGGTCTTTCTCAGGGTGTGGCCTCTCTGCCGAGGCCTGGGCGGGGGGGGCGGTTAGGGGGAGAGAGGAAGCAGGGGACATCCGGGAACCTGAGTCCAGGAGGTCCCAGGCCAGCACATGTCTCTGGATAAAGATGCACTGGGACGGGCAGCAGAGGGGCAGGGAGCCAGTTCCTGGAAGTGACGGGATGTGCCCAGCCCCGGGCTCATTACTGGGAAGAAGCAAGGATGCAGCTGAAGTGGGAGGGCTCCGGAAGCCTGAGTGTCCTCACACTTGGGAACCACATTTCCTGGCTCCTTCTCAGCTGGAAATCCCCACAGGCCCCACCCTAGAAAAGCCACCCCTTGGGCGTGGAGCTCACATCCCTCCAAGGGGACCCCTTCCTGTGCAGGTGAGCTCAGCAGGGCCACAGCAGGTAAAAACCACGCCCAGGCCATAAAGCTGGAATGGGAACTCGGGTCTCCTGATTCCCAGTGTAGCGGCTTTTGAGCACGTTATCATCTCCTGCCCAGGAAGAGTGCAGGGAGTGGAAAGGGGGCAGACTCTCATCTGCAGTTACCCTGGGGGGACCTCGGAGGGTCTGGGCTGGTCCTTACAGCCTCATGTCCCTGGCCCGTCCCTGGACTCTGACCAGGGCGGGGCCCGCACTTAGGGACGTCTGGGCCCCAGAGTTACACTGTCCACATGTGGCTGTGTGGGCATCACGCGCCGGGGTGGAGCAGCCGGGTCCTGACACCTGTCACAAGGGCTTGCCGGCAGCCTAGTGGTCTTTGGAGGCCTGTGAGGCGTCTGTCCGGCCACTGTCAAGGTTACCTCTAGGAGGCACACAGTGTGACATCTGTTCCTCCTTGTCATCTGAATCCTTCCCACATTTTGAAAATTGAAGCACTCTTATTTTTTTGCTAAGATGTCTTTAAATCTCAAAAGAGATCTTTGGGGATGAAATGGGACCTTTCATGCGCTCAGTCCTCTGAGCTCCAGCCTCACGCGTGGCTCTGCCTAATAAGAAGGGAGTGTGGACAGGAGGCAAGGGTCTGGGTTCCAGTCCCGCCCGTGTGAGCTTGGCCAGCCCCTAAGCTCTCTGTCCCCTCCCTGCCCTGTAAGATGTGTGTGCCCTGTGTACCTCCTGGCATGCGGACACTTAGGAGGCTCAAATGGATGGTGTGGCTGAACATACAAAGAAATGTGCTGTCAGCTCTCTTGTATTTCACTGCAGACTGCAGGAAGCCGGTGGGTGATTAAGGAGTTGCCTTGCTTATTGTACTTGTCTCAATGATTTCCTCCTGCCCGGCATTACTTAGAAGTGCTTTCTTTCCCGTCCTCTGGAGCCTGGGGGTTAGGGGGGAGAGCCTCAGATCCCGCAGGCTGCCTGGTCTCTGGGCCTGATGCCTGCAGATCAGATCTCTGGGCGCCAGCAGACTGGCTACCCATAGCCCAGGGATTCCGGGACGGCCAGCTTCGCCGCTCATTCTCTTAGGGCTTGAGTCTCCCTCCGGCTACGAGTTCATATGTCATGGGCCCTTGCGCTGCTGCAGGGGCTCGGGAGCTCCTGCTGGGGGTGTCTCAGAGCCATTCCAGAAACCACGTCAGGGAAGGGGGCCTGTCACCCTGGAAGTTAGGGCAGAGCCTCCAGACTGATCCAAGCCCTCCCTCCACTCTTAGATCCTATTGCCATGGGCTCTACCACTGACCCCTTGTTGGTCAGGTGTTATTCTCCCCATTTTACAGCTGAGAAAACCGAGGTTCAGATTTGCTAAGGCCACACAGAGAGTAAAAGAGAGACCTAGTCCTATGCCTTTTCCAGCCCGTGCCTTTCAGATGCTCCCATTCCTGGTTGTGCATAAGCCCAGTCCCAAGACAGTGACCCGTCCTGGAGTCTGCTAGGTTTTGAACAGCTGGGCGCAGGAGGCTGATCTCCACAGGAAGCCCATGCCCTCACTGCTGGATCCTCAGGTTCCTCACAGCCATACCTGGGGAGAAGGCGCCTGGTGCTGCTAACTTTGTGATTTGATAACACCTGTCAGAGCATGCAGAATTCACGAAAGCGGGAAGGTGAATGGGAGGCCTCTGGGCTTATAAAGTCCCCGAAAAGCTTCCCAGAATTGTCCGCCTGTCCTCAGTCCCCAGAGCAGACTTCACACAGGCACCCCAAGGTGTTGAAGACAGAGCACCCCCCTAGCCTCCTTTCTCCCTGTCCTGCAACGGCTTCCTTGTATGTTCCCAACTTCCATCCTGCTGTGCTCTCCGCCTTCCACCTCTAGTCTTAGAAGCAGGGAGGAGAGAAGCTCAGTGATCTTCCAGTCCAACCCCCCTGCTTTGACAGGCAAAGAGACCAGGGACCAGAGACAGAAGGCTATTTGCCCAAGAACACACAGCTAGTTAACGGCTGACCAGAACCCCAAAGTGGGCTTCCCAGGCCAGTGCTCCTCAGGTGACCCCTTCAGAGCACATACTGAGAGCACTGAGGGGGCACATCCCCCAGCCAAGGGGACAGGAAAGGGCAGGGGGCAGTGTTGCTTTTGCCCCTCCCACCCCGAATTGCCCCTACTCCCCCTGAAGCCTTGGCGGCTGAGCCCCTTCTTGCATGGCTGGTGCCATCAGGGAGTGGAGAGAGTTGGAGTTGGGGGGAGCCTCTTGTCTCCACAGCTCCTCTGGCCTCTTTGCTTTCCTGAGCCCGTGGAGGGGTGGTAAGAGGGCCTGACTCGGGATGGGGGGGACATGAGCTCTGATCCTGGTTCTGCCCCCTCCCACCACATGGCCGTGTGCACTCTCTGAGCCTCCCCTTCCTTGTCGGTAAAGTGCCAGGCTCCGGCCGCCCAGCCAGTTAGGAGGGGCTGTTCTGGGCTGCCTACAGGGGCAGCAGCATGCTCTCGGGGCCGCCCCGCCTGCGGCCTGCACACCACAGCCACCGTCCTGTCACGTCAGACTGGGGAATGAGCCCAGCTGCCCTCCCCAGCTACCATGGAGGGCAGGCCTGCTGGGTCTGGGCTCCAGAGCAGCGAAGCTGTGGCCTGCTTCCCAGCGTGGGGCTTGGGGCAAGGGAATGGGGCTGTACTGGGTCTCTGAGCCCTCTGGCCCCCCTCCTGCCCACAGCTCTGAGGGACTGCCTTTGGGAGGTGAGAGCAGCCCTCCACCTGGCTGGGCTGAAGGGAAGAGTAAAATAGCCGGGCCTGGGAGGGAGGGGCAGGGGGGAGCAGGGTAGGAGGTGCAGGCTGCAGGCTCACCTGAAGCAGGAAGGCCCAGACCTCCTGGATTCTGTGGGAGAGGCCAGCTGGGCCTGGGCTGAGGGGAGGGGAGGGCAGGGCAGGGAGGTGGCCAGGTGCAAGACAGCTGCCCTCTGGCCTGCAGGGAGCCCAGGGCCCAGGTGGCCCCATCCAGTCCTGGCCCCTGCCCCTCAGTGGCTATTTGACTGTTACCCCATCTCTGAAGCTGTTTCCTCCTCTGGAAAGTGGGAGTGGAACTCCTCACCCTGCCTATCTCACAGGGGGCTGTGGGGGTGAACGTCTTGCCAGCCGGAGCAAGCACTGAACTTGGGGTTGGAGAGCTGGGTACCGTGCCCCAGCGGCTGCCTCCTACAAGCAGGGTGGTCTTGGCTGAGTCACGGTGCCACAGTCTCTCAGTGGCACTGACCGAGCCCCTACCTTGTTGCTGGGCACAGCCTGGCCCCGAAGCACTTTCCTGAGCCCCGTCCCTGAATGGTGAGGGCCCCACCGCCTGAAGAAGAAGACTGCATGGGAATAATGATGTTACGTGCTGGGCTCCGAGTGTATCTGGTCCGTAGAATTCCGTGAATTCGGCGCTATTAGTGTGCCCGTCTATAGGTGAGGGAACACTGGCTCGGAGACACTGAGTAACATGTTCAAGGTCAAATAGCGAGCATGTGGAGGCGCAGGGATTGGAACCCAGCTCTGACTCCCCAAGACCGTGTTCTGTGCACGGCGCCTGGCTGCCTCTGCCCAAACCCTTCCCTGTGCCCCAAGGCGCCCCCCCTCCTGACCATCCCTCTGCCACAGGGTACGACTTCGCGGCTGTCCTGGAGTGGTTCGCCGAGCGGGTGGACCGCATCATCCTGCTCTTTGATGCCCACAAGCTGGACATCTCGGATGAGTTCTCTGAGGTCATCAAGGCCCTCAAGAACCATGAGGACAAGATGCGGGTGGTGCTGAACAAGGCGGACCAGATCGAGACGCAGCAGCTGATGCGGGTGTACGGGGCCCTCATGTGGTCCCTGGGCAAGATCGTGAACACCCCGGAGGTGATCCGGGTCTACATCGGCTCCTTCTGGTCCCACCCCCTTCTCATCCCCGACAACCGGAAGCTCTTCGAGGCCGAGGAGCAGGACCTGTTCAGAGATATTCAGAGTCTGCCCCGAAATGCTGCCCTGCGCAAGCTCAACGACCTCATCAAGAGAGCCAGGCTGGCCAAGGTGAGGCTGTCCCCCGGGGAGATGGGCGGGTCGGGGGTGGGAGGGCCAGCCGTGAGAGTGGAGGGTCGCCACCCACAACCCTGAGCCATCGCCTGCCCCCCTGACAACGTCCTCGAGCCCCTGCTTCGTGGGCACCACCAGCTGTGCCCACTCGGGCAGCCGGGGGCAGGATAGCCTGGTGGTTGTGGTCACAGGCCCTGGTGTCAGGTGGCCAGGTTGGAGCCCTCCTGCACGGTTCTCGAACTGTGGGTCCCAGCCCTGGGAGGTCTCTCTGTGCCTGTCTCCGTGGCTCTACAATGAAAGGGTGGAAGGACAAAGTAAAATAAGGCACTCAGTGCCTGGCATCCTCAGAGTGCTCTGGAAGTATTAGCTGTCGTCGTCATCTTCCTCCTCACCAACCCCATCAGCAGTGTTACCATCCCTAGTACTGCCTTGACCTTAACCTCCCCGTATCTCGCTCTTCCCTCGTGATCTAGGAAAACAGCTCCCCGCTGGAAGCGACAAGCGAGGGCGAGGGGGTGAGATAGGAATGATTGCAGAAGTAGCGGCAGGAGGGATTTGTGGGAAGACATGGGTGAGAGCCACACCCTGGAGGGAAGGAATGGATCCGAGGTTTTTCTCTCTGCCCCTGTGTGTCAGGTTCACGCGTACATCATCAGCTCCCTGAAGAAGGAGATGCCATCGGTGTTCGGAAAGGAGAATAAGAAGAAGGAGCTGGTAAACAACCTGGCTGAGATTTATGGCCGCATCGAGCGGGAGCACCAGATCTCCCCTGGGGACTTTCCCAACCTGAAGAGGATGCAGGTAACTGGGCTTCTGGGGCTCCAGGGCAAGGGACAATGTCATGCGAGCTGGTTGAGCGGCCTGACAATGGAGAAGGCCGGTCTTGGATGCCCCAGATAGAAGCTGACCCGGATTTGAAGGCAAGGAGATGGCCCCAGGTCTGCCCTCCCCGCTGGACTGCCAGTACCCCAGCAGGTGTCGTATCTGGGCCCGGGGAGAACACAAAGCCCCAGTGCTCCCAGTGAGGCAGGGGGATCCATGACTGATACCTCCAGTGTAGGACCGCCCCCGCCATCATGGCCACCACAGGCTTGGAGTCCCCAGGAGGCCATGTGAAATGGGAGGGTCTCCAGACCCTCAAGTGCTTACGTTTACCCCTGAGCTCCTCCTTGGGAGCAATTTGGGACACAAGCCATGGAGAAGCAGACGTCTGCACAGGTGCTTTCCATCTTAGGGGTATACCGTGGGCCTCTGTCTTGGGCCAGGGGCCGTAACACCTGGTTTCTCATGTTATTCCCCAAAGCAGTCCTCTGAGGGAGACCTTTCCATCCTCCTTTTACAGATGAGCAAACCGAGGTTTACAAAGGTAATTAACCTTTGT
This sequence comes from Zalophus californianus, assembly GCF_009762305.2. Lineage (NCBI taxonomy): Eukaryota > Metazoa > Chordata > Mammalia > Carnivora > Otariidae > Zalophus > Zalophus californianus. Next base: position 25,910,579 of record NC_045602.1, read on the forward strand.
AACTAATTGCTGGCAGTTTTCTGAGAGTGGTGTTCACACAGGCTGCTAGTAGAAGATCCAAGAGCTGTCCCCACGGTCCAACCAGGAAACCACCACACCATACTAACTGGATCCTCTCTGAACCTCTATCTCTTCTTCTGTAGTCTGAGGCTCCAGAAGCACCCAGCTTTATAGATGTTATGAACATCCGTGCGATAATGTTTGCAAGGTGCTTAGCACAGAGCCTGGCACAGACTGTGCTCTTAAAATGCAGTGTCCAGTTAGGTAAGGCAGCACCCCTGGGGGAAGCTGACTGATGAACACCAGGGACCTACCTGTGTGCACAATCTTTGCAACAGCTCATGGATCTATAAGTATTTAAGAAGAAAAGGTTTCTAAGAAGCAGGGAATTTTTTAAGAATAGCAATAGATGTAGTAGTAATATTGTTTGTGCTCCTATTGCTGATTTTGATCTTGGGCTTGGGAACTCATTTCTCAGTGTAAGACTGGGGGTTCAGAACATCAGTATATTTCCAAATTGCCATTTTTAGTTTCCTATGTGCTAAAAGAAAGAGAAAACAAATAGACATTCAAAGTACACATTTGTCCATGTATCCATTCATTCCCGTAACCACTTACCAGGAGCCAGTTACTGATTTCAGAATCACTTTAACATAATTCAGGTTTGCCCTCAGCTGTGGCTTACAGTATTTCCCACTTTTAGCCTCTCTTTCTGTTAAGAGTGTCACGATCTGCAAGCCAGCATTTGGGAAGATAACATTTGAAAGGGCCCATCCAACCCCATTTCTAATGTGAGGAATCCTTTCGCATTATAAATGATTTCACCTTCTCATCTGTTTGCCAGTCCCACGTTAGGATCTGTTGTTAGGGACGCTGAACCAGTCACATAAATGGCCGTCCTGGCGGGGCATGTGTGGGGTGATGGGGTTACCCACTGCGCCCCCTGGAAGACATTAGGATGCCTGTTTGGGAGCCCACCAAACACACCTAGCTGTGGATGGTCTGGGACCTTAGGGGGTTATGCCCGGGTGGCAGGAGGAAGGGCTTTCTGCTCCTGCCCTGCACACCCCCGCCCTCCAGCCCCCACTCCCCTCCCAGGATCGGCCCTGCCTTGGAAGGGAGGTGAGAAATGCACAAGCTAACACTCGCTCTTGAAATGCAGCTGTAGGTGTTTTCTGAATTTTTCTGCTGTGAACCCGATGTGCTTGTCCCTGAGGCTTCTCCTGTGCCCAGGAACAACCCTGGATAAAGCAGAGAGAGGCACACACGCCCTGGTCTCAGAGAACAAAGCATTTCAGGAATCACCCTTCAGTAGCTAAAACTAGCAAAAGAGACATTTAATTGTTTTCTAGAGCATTAAAGGGAATCCAGATAAATGGAGCAAACCAGTATTTGTTCAATTTCCTTTTCTTCCCCAGCCCCTGCACCCGTTCTCTCCTGCAAAATTCCACCCAGAGCCAGTGTGCCTTTTTCCTCCTCCTCTCTCACAACTTCCAGTATTTCATTATTTTGTGATCGGCTTTTTAGCCTCCAGAGCTGGGAACATTCCAGCATTCGCAGAAGGCAGCATCCCCAGCAAGGGGAAAGCTCTCCTTCCCTGGTCTTCTACCCCCACTTTCTTTTCTCTCCCTCTCCCCAGGACCAGCTGCAGGCCCAGGACTTTAGCAAATTCCAGCCCCTGAAAAGCAAGCTGCTGGAGGTGGTGGATGACATGCTGGCCCACGACATCGCCCAGCTCATGGTGCTGGTGCGGCAGGAGGAGACGCAGCGGCCCGTCCAGATGGTGAAGGGTGGAGCGTTTGAGGGCACTCTGCACGGCCCCTTCGGGCACGGCTACGGGGAGGGCGCCGGGGAGGGCATCGATGACGCCGAGTGGGTGGTGGCCAGGGACAAGCCCATGTACGACGAGATCTTCTACACCCTGTCTCCGGTGGACGGCAAGATCACAGGTGCCAATGCCAAAAAGGAGATGGTGCGTTCCAAGCTGCCCAACAGCGTGCTGGGCAAGATCTGGAAGCTGGCTGACATTGACAAGGATGGCATGCTGGATGACGAGGAGTTTGCACTGGCCAACCACCTCATCAAGGTCAAGCTGGAGGGGCATGAGCTGCCCAATGAGCTGCCCGCCCACCTGCTGCCCCCATCCAAGAGGAAAGTGGCTGAGTGATGGACGGAGGAGGTTCAGGGCAGGCAGGGGTTCGAGGAGATGGGAGAGGAGGAGATGCACATACAGACACACACACACACACACACACACACACACACACACACACACGCACACACTCGCACACGCAGATCTTGAGAACTGCACCGCAGCTGAGAGGCGCAGGGACCCCCAGGCTTCCGGGCTGGTCTTCGGACACATCTCCAAGTTCTCGGCATTGGTAGAAGCACAGGAGTGCTCCCAAGACCTCCGGTTCAAGCCCAGATCTCCATGCCTCTTTCCCTCCCATCTCCCACCACCCAGACCTGCCTTCTCCCACAGAGGCAGTTCGCTCGCCCACAGGTGGCCCACCCGCCTCCACATTCCCAGGCTCGGAGCAGATGGAAGAGGCTTCTTGCTTAATCGGCACTGCATTGTTTTCAGTGCTGTCTCCCCCTCTTTGGCTTCCCCATGGGAAGCAGTGCTCCAGGGCTGAGAGATGCAAGGGAAGGGGCTTCTGCAGGGGGCAGGGGAGGGGGAAGGAAGTAGATGTAGAAGGAAGCATCTCGGCCGGGTCCCGGACTTGAAGAGACATGACCCTGAGCGCTGTGCTTCCCCAGGCTCAGACTCCGTCTCCCAGCGCAGACCAGTCTTTGAACCCTACCCCTACTTCATGGCAAAGAATCCCAGATCCAGAGAGAAAAGAACAAATTGGCAGGAAAGAAGGCAAAGAAATTGCCCGAAGTCCTCAACTCAAAAAGCCAGTCCAAGTGGCTTTGTTCCACAGAGTTTGTGAGGTTTGTGTTTTTCCCACCCAGCCCTGATGCTCAGCCCCTCCTGCCATTGATCCAGCCCCTCCCATGTGCTGGGAGCTGTGGGGGGCACTTCACATACATTATCCCATTTGGCCGTCACCACCCCCCTAGGAGGTAAGCCTCAGTTCCCCCCCCCCCCACTTTGCGGATAAGGAGCTTGAGACTCAGAGGAGTTGAGATGACCTTCCCAAAGTCACAGAGGTCACATGCAGTGGACAGAGGATTCAGACCCAGGGCCTCAGACACTTCCTTCTGCTGTGGCCACGCGTGCAGGATCCCAGCATTGCTAGCTGCCACCGCACCACAGGGAGCAAGCCGAGCATGCGGGGCACACCTCAGCCTCCCAGGGTGGGCTGCTGAGGGAGGAGGGCCAGCCGGCACTTGGTGCACCATCAGTCTGGCCATCTGTCCCATCACAGAAGCAAACCATGCCGTCTGGCTACGCAGCCCACGGTCCTAAAATCACAGAAGTCCAACAGTGCCACCAGGAGAGTGGGCTGGCCTGCTAGAGGCTCTTGGCACCTGAATCATCCCAGCTCAAATGCAGCCACTGGCTCTCATCTCATGGGACCTCATGCCAATTCTCAGAAGGCTAGCGTGGGGGGTCTGAGGTCTGGTCCCTGGCAGGAGCCCCGGCGACTCGGCAGCATCCTTGGCATACCCCAGCCATTCTCGGTGCCCTACGCCCTCTTTCACGGTCTCTCCCTTGGCTTGCTTTGTGGCCACTGAACCAATCACTTTGTATGCTGTACTCCTACTGTGATGGAAAATAGAAACAAGTATAACTTATTTTATATCTATGTTCAGACTATATAGAGAATATTCTATGTACCTATGATGTGCTTACTACTGCAGTGCATTTGTCATTAGGATTCATGTTAATACAGCACATTTATCCTTTGGTACCTGCTTGGCCACAGAGCATCATTCCGAAGGAGGCTGAGGGGGGCCAAGGAAAGGAGGCTGGGTTCTTACTTGGGGCTCTTGGTGACATCTTTGGAGGATCGGGCTGCCTACAGCCAGCATCCATACACAGCATCCCATTGGCCTGATGCCTCCAGGCCAAGGAGCTCTCCGGGCTGACCTCATGGAACCCACCACTTCCTACCACTCTGGAGTGGAGAGGGTCCCCAAACCTCTGGGCTTGCTTCTGCACCCACAGGGTTCTCTTTGTCATGAAATGAAGGGGCAAGGGAAGATCAAGGCAAAAAGGTCTGACGTCCCCTAAGCTGAGTTCTAAGTCTAGCAGAGGGACCGTTTCTCAGCTCTATGCCATTCTTTGAGATGAAGGAGAGAGCAGAGAGGGGAAGTTGCTGTCGTTTTAGTGTAGAAGAAAGGGGTGTCCGTTGGGTGCCCTCACACCACCACCACCTGGACACATGCACACCTTCCTGCCCTACATGCCCCTGCCTCTCTTCCCTCCCCCTTCAAGACTCCAGCCCGGAGAGATCTGCAAGGCACAGGAATGTGTGTTGGCAATTTTCCCATCTCCTAAGGAAGAGGAAGTGGTGTTTGAGGCTCCTCTCAACGGGTGAGGGAACCACGGAGGGACACTTTCTCTGGGGCTGTCCCTCCAGCTCTTGCTACCTCAGCCTCCTGACCTCTTACGGGCTTTGGGGGCCTGGGAGTCAATCCTGCCTCTGCCTGGAACACATTTAGTGTAGAAAGCGGGGACCCAGCAGGGCAGTTTCATAGGTAAGAATCCCTAGAGACTCCACTGTCCCATGGCTCCTTCCCCCACACTACTCAGTTTGGGCCCCAGAAACCATCAGGTAAGAAGAGCAACACCCTACACGCCTGCGCCGGCAAATTTTGCCCCTGGTGCCTTAGAGTTAAATCATGACCAAAGTCTAGTTGTACAGGTACAGGTGGCCACGGCAGGGCCTGGGCCTCAGCTGGCAGAGCGGCGAGAAGTTGCCTTGTGTCACCCCACTTCCATCTGTCCCCTCTGTTCCAAGAGCCTGTATTTCTGCATTGGGTGGTCAGAATCAGCAGGGCTACCTGGGGAGACAAGGCTTGCTTCTTTTCCCTAGGAGAGGTTAACTGACTCTATATGTATTCAATCCTTTATTCTTTCACTTGTCCATCCATCCATCCATCCATCCAACCATCCATCCATCCATCCAACCATCCATCCAACCATCCATCCATCCAACCATCCATCCATCCATCCATCCATCCAACCATCCATCCATCCAACCATCCATCCAACCATCCATCCATCCAACCATCCATCCTGAGATGGATGGATGGACAAACTGAGATACTCCTTCGGGAAAGGCCCTAAGGTAAAGACAGAGATTCATTCTATGACCTACTCAAAAATACTTAGTAAATGCCATCTGTGTAGCAGGGACAATTCTAGATGGATCAAATCAAGTTCTGGCTCTCAGAGAGCTAGTGGGGGAAGTGAGGCATTTATACAAAGGTTGATCATGCAATGAGGGACCGGGCCAGGATGGGGGGGTGGGGGGCACAGGCGAAGTAGGGACTCTGGAGAGCAGATGGCTTCCAGCTGGGGAGAAGGTGGTCAGCGCAAACCTGGGCTGAACCCGAGAAACCATCTGGGTCACGCCTCCTGTGCCAATCACCTTCTCTCCCTAATTCAAGAAAGATAAGCGGGGCTTCTATACAAAAGTAAACATGCGCATTCCCAGCCCACAGAGTCATGACAGACTGAGAACCACAGATGTATTTGAGGAAAAGCATGAGGAGAATTTTGCCTCTGGGGACTGTGCCTGGTTTTTCACAGGCCATTTTCAAGTAAAAATGGTATCATATCTTTAAAGCTGTACTTGTCAGGGCCTGAAGGAAAATGGTAATGGGGGAATGTTGAGTGGCCCCAGCTGGAGTGACAGGAAACCAGGACGGTGGAAGGGGCATGGTGCAGGGGGAACGGTGTAGGGGGCATGGCTCTCCCTTCCACCTCCCAGCAGAGGTAATCAGTGCTGTTCACCGCACTTTGGTTCTCTGGTCCCTTCAGCACAGGGATGACTACAATTCTGCCCCCTTGACTCTAGGCGAGCTGGGGGACTCGCTTTGGTTAGTGAAACATGAGTGTCAGCAAGTCCTTTCGTCCTTTCCTTGCCAGAAACAAGTGTGTGGTTTGCCACACTCTGTTTTTCCTGCCTCACCAAGAATGCATTTGGGAGCAGGTGTTAAGGTAGAGCCGTGGTCAGCCCAAGGCCCTGGGGCACTCTGAAATCCAGGCCACGTTGGACGGGTGGCAGGAACCAGGTGTCAGCCCTGGTCGTGTTAATGCTAAACCCCTGATGGCTGTGGGCTATTGATCCCGCAGCATAACCTAGACTATTGTGACCAAAATACTATCATGACTAAAGTTCTTCCAATAGTTGAGTCCCCTGAGTGGGTGTAAAGGAAAGAAAGTCTGGGAGACTGAGTTCCTGCCTTCTTAATGACCAAGGTCGCCTGAAGCTGAAGGCATGTGAGATTTGCACAAGGATCTTCATTGTCTGAGCCACATTCTGCAGCGTCTCAGAACATCACTGATGGCCCTTCCATGTGGCTTTTTAGGCTGGGGAACTTGGCATGATGGAGTCAAATACGGATGGGACTTACTTTTCTCCTGTGATGATATAGATACCGGGGACTGACTGAGCATGTGTCTGCCTAGAGCTGAACAGAGTGGGTACAGCTTGGACAAAGAAACCCTGCAATTCCCAGACCCCTTTGCAACGAGGTTCAGGGTGTGATTTTAGGTCCTGCCAACCAGACATACTCATGGGAGAGTTTGCTGAAGCGGACCGTGCCAGAGGCAGACCGAGTAGCTAATACAACAGCTTCCCGGCTTCGCAGCTTCCTTTCTGTGCTCAAGAAGCTGGAAGCCTTGTTTCTGAGGTCAGATGGAGCACTGGCCTGCACCAGGAAACAGCACGGGAAATGGCGATGTGCCACCTTGTGTCTGCCCACTTAAGCATGCTGCCTGAGCACCACTGTGATGTGCAGAGCGGGCCCGGGCTGCACCAGGGGAGGCTCCCTGGAGGGCTGTGTGTGTGTGTGTGTGTGTGTGTGTGTGTGTGTGTGTGTGTGTTGCGAGGATGTGCTGAAGTGGGTCTTACCAGATAAGTGAGGAAGAAAGGGTATGGCAGGGCTCCCCAGAGGGACCGATGGCTGAGGAACTTTCAAAGTAATAATCCCCTTTCTAAGCATCCAGAGGCCATGAGTGCCTGCACTTACAACACTTGAGAGTATAAAATGAGGAAACGTCAAAAATAACAGTTGTATCTCCTCACTCAGAATTTCACGAGGTCCACACCCCTGTCCCAGGGGACGGCAGTGAAGCCCGAGGGTAGGACTGTGGCCTGAGGCCAGGTCAGCCTGGAGCTGATCGGGGGCACGACTGCTTGAATTCTAGCTCAGGACAAGCCGTGTGGCCTCAGGGCCTCCATTTGTTTTCTCCCTAAGCGGGGGTCATCTCCATCTTTTGGAGTTTTGTGAGGATGCTGACAGAGGGGAAAGTTCACCAAGAACATAAACACTACACATGTGAATTCTGTTGGGGTAGCTAGAAGAGGCTCAGCTCTGGGAAGAGCTAAGAATCCCATCTACAGGAAAGAAAGCCCTGGAAAGGCACAGAAGAAAGAGTGTGGAAGATCCAGGAAGAGCAAGCGTGCCTGAATGCCCCAGCCCAGGGGGTATTCTCTGTGGGCACCTGCAGGCCCCGGCCCACTGTGGCCCCTACACAGCCCTGAGTCCCCGCCTGGCCTCCCAGCCACCATGAGCTGGTGCTGACAGCGGGCTTAGAACCCACAAGAAGCACCCACTGGGGTGGGTTTGGGGGGAGGGTGGCAACACGACAGCCTGGTCCAATGCAGACCACCTCAGACTTTCATAGGTAATAGCAGATCCTCCAATGTCATGAACGCCTGACCCAAATGGCAAATGTTTATCTTCATCCACAAAGTCTCAGACTCATACTGTTGTGTAAAGTGAAGGCTCCTTTTCTCCCAGCCGGGGTCTTGTCTGTCACAGCATCTCTCAATCCCTGTGTGAGTAGCAAAAGCCAGCTCAGTGTAGAGAGATGACCCTCGCCGCACCCCAATCCCATCTTGGTGTAGGACTGGGATTTGGTTCACCTCTGAGCGAATCGCAGACATGCTGGCACAGTGATGACCCTGGGGAAATCAGGCCTCCTTTCTCCGAGGCCATTGTCTCTTTCATCCCTGTTCCTCCTGCTCTCCTTCCCACCCCTATCCCCAGAGGCCAGAGGCCAGAGGATCTCCCTTCCCCTGACTCCACTGGCCAGCGATGCACGCACGCACACATGCACACAAGCATACAAGAACACACACACACACACACAAACACACACACCATTCCCGTCAGACGTCTCCCATCCCACGGAGCTGGGTCTCGCTATGCTGATCTGAGGAACCAAGAGTCTGCTTGTGTGACCATGGGATCCAATGCTGTTGCCACAACTCTGGTCACAGGTAAGTCACAGCAAGGAATGAAGCAGAAGCCCTGTGGGAGAGGGTCCTGGTAGCCCGGCAGAGAAGCAGGTGAGCGGTTCACGGTCAGGCAGGTGTCGGGTCAGGCCACCAGGCAGGCATCTGCTCCCATGTGGGCGGCCCGACCCTCTGGATCTTATCTGCTTCCTCAATGCCTGCACAGCTTTCTCGGCAGGACAAAGTAACTCCCCTCATTCCAGAAAATCCTACTCCTCAGGAACGTGGCAGGGAATGAAATGCTAGAATTCGCTGCGGGGAAGTCAGCGGGTGCCCCCTGCCCCGAGCAGAATAGCTGTCCAGGCCCCAGACCAGATGCAGCTTGTCCTCTTGCTACCCTGGCGTGGCCAGTGGCCACAGGAAGTGAGGCTGGAGATAACTGGAGCCCTGAACTCTTCGGCCACATTTCCTGGAACTTCTTGAGATAAAGCGAGAACAAGCAAACTGCCTCTGAGCTGTGGCACTTGACCAGATGGCCCTCGTCAGCCCCAGGGACTGACCGAGGCCCAGGGGGCTGTGTCAGGGAAGCCCCCCTTGGTGCACCACGCATTTCAACCGGGCTACCTGGACAGCATAGCGACAAAACTGCTCAAGGCAGTGTTCTCCAAGACTCAATTCAAATACTGTCCCCAAGCAAATGTGACACCTCTACCTCCCCCATCGACCCCTCCATCCACAGCTCCCTAGGGCCCTGGGATCTCCATCTGCCTACTGCCACCTTAGAGCTCTGGTCACTCGCATTCTTATTTAATTCCACCATCGAGACATTACCCTCCTTAAGGGCATAGAGCGGGCTTAGCATGGTCCTGTAGGCGCCTTGCTGAGCCACCAAAATTGTCCTTGAGTGGTTACTGGCCCACAGCTGCCAGCCCTCAGCCTCAAGCTGACTCTAGAAATTGCCCTTGGCTGCAGAAATCTGCTTCCGCCAGCGCCGCACCCTCTTCCTGAGGCAGCTGCAGCCTTGAGCGGTCCGTGAGGAAACAGAAGGCCGGCTCCCCTCATCCCAAGCTGAAACAGTTCTGATGGGCCGCCCCACGGCGGGGGAGCTGAGCCCCCAGGACCACACGGCAGCCTGACCACTCCCTCCGCCCACTTGCCTCCCTCCCTTCCCCTTCCCCAGTGCTGAGCCCAAGAGCACTAACACCCTTCCCACATGCCAACCTCCAGCTTAGAGCCAGCTTCCTGGGCAGCCCACCTCCAGCAGGGGTCCTGGCAAGTAGGAGCCGCTCAGGAAATCCCGGCTGGCATCCCATCAAGCAGCCAACGCCTCCGTGATAAAGCCAATCAGAGGACGGCCTCATGGGGACTGGACCGTTGACCACGCAAGCAGGAGTTGTGGCCTTACCAGGAAAAAGTGCCACGTGGCACCACACCCTAGGTGGCAGGCCACTGTGAATTACTGGGAGAAGCTGGAGCCGTGGAACACGGGGGAAAAGGCAGAAATGGTCCCAGAGGCACACCTCAGGCAGCTCCAGCCAGAAGGCTGTTTCATAGTGAAGAATAAGAAGGACCACAAAACCCTTATTCTGTGCAGAATGAGGCCATTGTACTAATCACTCTCAATCTGTCATTTCTGCTATTCTTACCAAAAGAAAGTCCCTGGCATTCTGGGACGTGCCACAGCTCGGAGAGAGACAGAGAGTGATAGCTGAGGGAGAGAGCATTCTTTCCTGGGCTGTGGCTCCAGCCTGGGCTTCTCAGGACATAAGCATTGGAGGGGCGCCTGGGTGGCGCAGTCGGTTTAGCGTCTGACTCTTAATTTCTGCGCAGGTCATGATCTCAGAGTCGTGAGATCGAGCCCCGTGTCAGGCCCTGTGCTGGGCCTGTCATCTGCGTGGGATCCTCTCTCCCCCTCCTTTACCCCTCCCCACTCCCCTCTAAAAAAAAAAAAGAAGAAGAAGAAGAAGAAGTAAGCATTAGCGGGAAGGAGGCTTCCTGAGGAATGAAGCTGAGGAAGACGCTGTCCTTTAGCAGCAACCCAGACAACTGCATACAGAGACTGAAATGTTTCTACATTTGGTATAAAAGCCCTGGTGATGAGTTGGGTTTTTGTTTGTTTTTTTTTTTTTAATTCCAGACTCGTAGGCTATGAAAGATCAGTGGATGACAAAGAACTGGTATAACAAAAGATCTGATGGGGATCAGAAGCCCCTCAGCTGCTTTCCACGTCCAGTAGCCACGGATTGGTAGCAGCTGTGAGGACACCGATGGGAGGACCTGAGTCCCAGTGTGGCTGCCCGGATCACTCAGCAATGTCTTCACTGCCCCTGACATGCGGAACTGGGGCACATTCGTCCTAGGCTAACATGCCCCCAGGTCCTCAGTGAAGAGGAGTCGAATTTAATCCCAGAGCCAGACTGTACATTATATCTGGCTTATTATATACATAATTATATTTTATATACGTAATTATATCTGCATAGTTAATTAAGTTGAATAAGCCATACAAGTCTTATTCCATGTCCTCAATCATTTCATCAATCTTTGAAAAGTGTGGAGACAAACAATCCTCTTGAGACATTATCAAACAAATAGAAGCCCGGACACCATGAATCCTGACTGATCCTTACGTTAAAGCCCCATCGGCAGGAGTGGGCAGAATGGGGAAGAAGCACCCCCACGGGTTACGGCTTCACAGGTGTGTTCCTCAGAGTGGACGGCCAAGTTATAGAAGCGCGGGTCTTGGAGCTGAATGGGCCCCTCGGAAACCATCATGTCCCCCCAGCCCCAGACACCCACCAAGTTCTATCTCCTTACAACTGTCCCTGGCCACCCACATGTCAGGACCCATTTCTTCAGGATCCAATATCTTCTCAGAATCACTCTCTAGTTACTATACTTTGCCTTATAAATATGCACACAGAACTGCATCAGGAAAGAAAGTAGGGTCAACACACATTTGTCAAAACCCATAGAGTATATCACACTGAGAGGGGCCCCTACTGTAAACTGTGGGCTTCACATGATAATGATGTGTTCTCTAGGCTCCTCCAGCATAACAATGGACCCCTGCTGTGTGGGCTGCCTGTGTGGGGACAGGGAATATGGGACTCTCTGCACTTTTTCTTTTTCAAGATTTTATTTATTTTTTTATTTGACACAGAGAGAGAGAGAGAACACAAGCAGGGGGAGTGGAAGAGGGAGAAGCAGGCTCCTGCCGAGCAGGGAGCCCGACGTGGGGCTCGATCCCAGGACCCTGAGATCATGACCTGAGCCGAAGGCAGATGCTTAATCGACTGAGCCACCCAGGGGGCCCCTCTCTTCACTTTCTGCTCAGTTTCTCTGTGAACCTAAAACTGCTCTGAAAATAAAGTTTATTAAGTTTAAAAAAGGAAGAAAGAAATCAGGCCTTCCCTGTGCATGTGGAGCTCAGCATCTGTACACAGCGATGATGGGGGTGCTGTGGGCATGAGCTTGGGGCTCAGCCGGCTGGGTTCCCTGGCTCTTTCGTCCCCTTCTCACTTAAGCAAAATAAAATCCATGGCTGGTAAGTATTGTGAGGGATTGAGTTTTGAGTTGGAGGAATTTGGGTCTAGAAAAGAAAGAAGATGTAAATAGATACTCGTTTAATTATGTGCAATGTCCTCATCTTTACAAGGGCAGCTAATCTGGGGCACACAGGGGTCCCCTTGTGCCCAGATCCCCTTCTTGGCACCCCACTTCAGTTCTTAGAGGGCCCGCCTTCCACTGTGGCTGAGCATTGAGATCAACTTGTCCCATCACTTCCCTTCGTCGTTGGTCTCATTTGATCTAGGCATGGAAAAAAAAAGAACCCAAGATGACTTATTGTTGAAAGAAAAGGAGATAAGTTTCAAGAAGGGAAGGAATTTTTTTTTCTTTACAGCTCAGGAAATGCAACTCTCTAGATAAGTTTTTTAAAAAAAAAAAAAAAAACCTCTACATTTCTTCCAATACAAAAATAAAATTTCCTTTGAAAACCAAATGTATCATTCATGTGTCTCAAACCACAGTCGGTTTTTTTTCAATAAAAAGAGCAGATTTGGGGTGGAAGGGGGGTGATTAATTTCAGTCTGTTCCCTTTCTCTGTGAGCATTAAACAAGCATGAAGGGTCAGATAATCCCTTCTCATGCCCTTCCCCTGCTCTTCCCACTGCCCCCAGGGGTTTCTTCCAAAGTTATTTCAGTTATTGTAGTTTCTGGCCTTAATCCAACATTTTTGGCAAAGTATGTATTGGGAGCACTGCAGCGTCTACAGGGCTTCAGCATCCGTGTGTGTGTGTGTGCGTGTGTGTGTGTGTGTGTGTGTGTGTGTATTTGTGGGTGTGTGAGAGTCTGTGTGTCTGTGTGTCTGCCTTGTGTGTGTATTTGTGTTGTGTGTGTATTTGTGTGTATTTGTGTGTATTTGTGTGTGTGTGTGTGTGTGTGTGTGTGTGTGTGTTGTTAATTCCTCTCATCCTGCTTCTCTAGTGGTACAACAATTTTGGAGAGTCCTTGGGAACAACTTTGCAAAATGCCATACCAGAACCTTCCTGCCCTGTTTCTATTAAGTAATTCCAGCTTTGGAAAGACAACACTGAAAAGTGCCTCCAGCTGAGCAATCTGCAGATCCAGGACAATGTTTACATGTGATGAAACAGTCACCTCTCAAGGCCACCAAGCCCATCAGCAGTGCCTCTGTAGCATATCATCTGGACAGATAATTGAACCCGTCTTTGAACCACATCTGTAAACCACAGATAATTAAACCCACAGTCACAGGGTTGGCATGAGAATAAAACCGGACCCTGTCGGCAATGGACAATTGCCCTCTCCCTCTCCCCTCAATGTGGCGCTAGACCCTGTCCTCCTCACACTAGCTGCCAACGTGCCTCCACAGAAAGTGGCCAGGGGATGAGCCCACTCTGGCTGTCTCCACTTTTCCCACTTCCCAGCCCTGGTCACAAGTCCACGGTAACTCTCCTTTCCCTGAACTTGAGAGCACCCACAAAGTCAGCATCTCATCACAAAAGACTGAGCGGCTTCTTAAGGGTTTCAAGTGTCTTTGTTTTGCCTGCCAAGTGGACCACAAGGTACCGGAAGATAGGCTTGGGTTTCCTATTCCTGTTATTCTTCCCAAACCACCTGGACTAAGCGGGGCAATCCACTGGTGTTCGGTGCCGGACAAACTGGCCCAGGCCCAGTGAATGCAGTCCCCAGAGGGCTGCAGTCAGAGAAGAATCCAGCCCGCATGGCTGTGCGGGTCACACGACAGCCCTGGGAGCCTGAGGTTTGGGCCACTGGAGGAGAGATCTCCAGCTCTCCCACACTCAAAGCTCATGCCTCTTCTGTCCTCTGCAATTGAGGCAGGCAAATGGTGACAAGGACAAATCTTGGAAGGCAGGCATGTGCCTAATGTTGGCAGCTTCCTTTCTTCATGGAGACTCCCCTACGCCCACCAGACACCCCGAAACCTATGGAACCTCAACATCTATAACCATCACTCACTTTCAGACCAGTTGTGAAATTCACCTCCTTGAGCACTAAAGCCTTCTATTTTACTCTCTAGAAGCTCTTCGTGTTATGTGGGGGGCGGTGGGGGGAGGCACTATTACTCTGCACCTTAATAGTGTGTAAATGCTGATTCTAGGAAGTCAGAAGCCCAAGCTGGAAGCCCAAATCCACCATGAGCAACTAGTTGCCGTGAGCAACTAAGTATCAGTGTTCTTCACCTGTAAAATAAAGGTAACAATGCTTCTATCACCAGAACTTCTGTAAGAATTCAAGTTATTAATGATCACTAACATTTGTTAATCCATACTGTATACGGGCTGGGCTGCTTACATGCATTTCATCTGGACCCCAGAACAACCCTGTAATGTGATCTCTGTTATGACAGGAGAGATACTTAAAGAGTAAGTCTCAGATGAGACATCAGAGTTACTTGCCCAAGGTCGACATCCATGACGTGGCAGGGCCAGGAGGAGCAGCAAGAAGTCTTTTCAAGAGCTGTTAATCTTGGGCACCTGGGAGGCTCAGTCATTAAGTGTCTGCCTTCGGCTCAGGTCATGATCCCAGGGTCCTGGGATCGAGCCCCACATCGGGCTCCCGGCTCAGCGGGAAGCCTGCTTCTCCCTCTCACGCTCCCCCTGCTTGTGTTCCTGCTCTCGCTGTGTCTGTCAAATAAATAAATAAAATTTTTTAAAAAAAGAGCTATTAATCTTATATATACCTTCTCTTCTCATCTGTAATTGGAGACTTCTCAAGGATAAAAAATATACCTTCCACCTCTTTTATATCCAACTGTATAGTTTTTTTAAAACACACAAAAAATTCCTAGTAGAGGAATGAAGGAGTTTTTGGGGGGGTTGTTTTTTAAAGAAGCAAAGGGCACAAACTCTTCATGGAAATAAGAATTAGAATATAGAAAATCGGAGATTATTTACATACAGCTCCACTAGAGACAAGAAGAATAGGCAAATTATTCCTCAAAGTCCTTCCTAGACTTGTAACACTGGTACTAAAAATAGCTTAACCATTGAAGCTGTTGACCTTGTTCTCGTCTGTGATTTCTTGTGATCTACCTGCTCATTAGTTTCTGACCAACGTCGCTCACTAGAGGGCCACGCTCTGCCCCTGAATTCCAGTGGAAAAGTGAATGAGCCCATGATGAGTGAAAAGGCCTTCATCAGCTAGGAGAATTGAACAGAGCTCCCAGGATTTGACTAGCTGGTTCTCTCCTGTCCCTATCAGGGTCCTGACTGCACTGTGAGAGCCTTGTGATTAGGGACTTGATTACTGGCCTGGGGGGTTGGGGGGAGGTGCAAAGGCAGGTGAAGAGAGAGACTTCTTACACCACTGTAAGGAGGAGAATTCTTCTCCCAAGTCAAGGACAGGGTATTTCCAAACACTCTCAGAATTCTTGCCAAAGATATATCCAGATCTCCTTCTATGCCTTTGGGTGGGAATATTCCAGTCCCAGATTGGATGATAAAGCCTCCTCCTTACTTCATGTAGCAGCTGAAATTCAAAAGTTGTGCACTTAAACCAAGGGTAGCCAACTGTCATGAAAACCTGCAAAATAAAAACCTCTCTAAATGGAGCCCATAGTTTCTGGTTCTTCCCATCCTTACTCAGTCTGTCTAATGGACTGCCTTTCCTGCCTGACTCTTGTAGGCATCTGTGCAAATCAGTAAGGACACAGTCCAAGACCTGAGCCTTGAGGGCTGTTGCAAATGGGCAGAGAGATAGAGCAGAGGTAGCACTCATGCCCTAGACCTGAGACAGAGAGGCAGCTAGCTGCTTCACAGCTAGAGGGAGAACATGGGATCCCAGAACCCAGTGGTTATCAAGAATGAGGGCTGGTAAAGTTTGATAGGGAAGGTTCAGGAGTTGTCTGGAAGGTGAGGAGACATAGCAAGATGGACCCCAAGTAGAAGAAGTCTAGCAATCCATAGATGAAAGAGAGTGGACTAGGAGCTTAAGGGGAAGCAGAATTGTTTAATGAAGAGGAGTCATGGGCCTGTCCACAGGTTAGGAAGGAGTCAGTGGAGGGAAAGATCTTTAGGGTGACCTACCATCCCGGTTTGTCCAGAACTGAGGGGTTTCCTGGGATTTGGGACTTTCAGTGCTAAAACCGGTAAGATCCCGGGCAAACCCGAACAGGTCGGCCCTCCTACAACATGCAAATAGACAATGTGGGGATAGAGAGAGATCCTGAAAGAGGTAGAAAGGCTAACTGGAAAAGGAGAATGAATTCTCTCTATATACCAATTTTTATGCTACCGAGAAGTATCTTGGTACGCAAAGAATACCTGGGTTTGCAGATTATAGAAACATATTCTCAGCGCTCAGTGAGTTTGGTGCAGAGTTAAAGTCTCGGTCTCCATGCTAGTCCTCATTTCATGCTCTTGCTTAGCTCCCTCTGCTATCTAGAGCATTCTGGTCACTGACCTTCCAGCTCTCTGCTCTCCATCTCCAAGTCAAGCTTTCACTGTTAAGTCCTCAGCTCCTGACAGATCCAGCTCCCGAGAGCTGAGGCCCCAGGCCAGGCCTCTCCCAAATGCTGCATGGGTGAGAAGCACTCAGGCCTGCAGCAGGTGTGTGGGCTTGCTAGAATGTCCCCTTTCTTCCCCCTCCCACCTGGCCCACATCCTCAAATCCCCCTCTGACACTGTCTCATGCCCCAGCCTCCCCAATCCTGGGCCCACTTGTTTCAATAGTGGCTTCACAGGAGCAGGGTTTAGGCACACAATTCCTTTCTAGGGCATATTCTCTTAGGATTTAGGAACTTCTCCAAAGCTGAAAAAGCTCTCCCCTTTATATCTGGCAGGAGTTAGAAGCAAACAGGAGTCTTGAAAAGATGGACCAGAAGATCAGGGGATAGCTGTGGCTCTGGGTATTAGCCACATCAGACTTTGGTTAAGTAGTTCAAGATCTCTAAGCCTCCATTCCCACATCTGTAAAATGGGTATATAATGCCCACCTCCCAGGGTCAGCCTAATTGAATTAGAGGGATAAAATTCTTATACACACTATAAAGAACTGTAAATTCTTAGACGTGCCATAAATAAGCTAACAGTACAGAAGGTAATACTCAAGTTAAACAGACATACTGGAAAACCAGCAATAAACATTTACTGAATGGATGAATAAATGAATGGATCAATATGGAATTGCTGAGGTCAGTCAGACCTGCGGAGAACCTAAATACCAGTCAGTGCCAGCGTAGGTATAAAAACAACGGTGAGTAGTCCCAAATTCATGAAGGTGGAAATTTAAATTAACTCAGAGGTGTGAAAACTGACAAGGTGGCAGGATGACCGGTGCCAAGCCCTGGCCACAGAGGAGGCCTCGTGGGACTGGGCCCCGCCCTGGCCGTGAGAAGCCTCCCGGGCATGAGGCCAAGCACAGGGTAAGCTGTGTGCTAAAGCATCCTAGAATCCCACAACAGAGGCTGTTAGAGCCAGAAGTGGTGCAGACTTGAATGTAGATGGGTAAAGCAGACAGGAATAAGACCATAGGTGTACCGGCTAGTGGAGAGCTGGAGAATGTGTGTCCTTTAAAAGGGAGACATTTAAAAAATCAGTTAAAAACAAAACCTTTGCCAGCCAAACAAACATGGATGAAGAAATCGGCTGAGAGAGTGGAACCTGCCAGTTCATGACAGCCCAGCTACTGGCAAGTAGATCTTCTGACCTTAAGCAATGCATTGTCTAGACAATGGGGGGGGGGGGGGCGGGGATGGGAGAGCTGAGGGTCTTTGAGAGACACCAGCTGGATTCATTTGCTGGGGCTGCCATAATGGACTGCTCACAGACTGGGTGGCCTAAACAACAGAAATTTCTATCCTCAGAGTCCTAGAGGCTACAAGCCCAAGATCAAGGGGGCACAGTTTCTTCTGAGATCTTTCTCCTTGGCTTATCTTCTCCATACATCTCTATATGATCTTTCCTCTGTGTGTCTCTGCGTCCTGATTGCTTCTTTTTATAAGGACACCAGTCACACTGAATTAGGACTCACACTAATGATCTCATCTAAGCTTAATTACCTCCTTGAAACCATATCTCCCAATACAGTCATATTCTGAGGTTACTTCAACATATGAATTTTGGAAGGGACTCAGGTCAGGCCATAACACTAGCTAGCCCTTGGTAAACACCAACAAGCCTTCAAAATTTTAATGAGATGTGTTTTCTTTGGTGCCATAGACATAATCAAAAGATTTTATGGGAACAGAATGAGGGAGCCTAGACATAGGATGTCACAGCAAAACTAAGATAATCAGTCTCCCCATTCCCCTCACACCTTAATTCTTCCATTCAAGAACCATTTTGGGGACTGGAAGCTACTATATTCCAGGCACGGTGCCAGGTGCTGTGGACACAGTGTTCAGCACAGCCGACCTGGCCTGGGCCTTCAGGTAATTCAGAGTCTACTGAAAACATTATTCTTCTCATTCCAAGCTTTCCTACTTAAGTGACTTAGACCAGATTACTTCATCTCAGTGAACCTCAGTTTTCACATCTGTGAGATGGGGAAAATAATCCCCATAGTTAGAGAAGATAACCTGACAAAGGGTGTGTCACAAAATGTGGAACTCATATGTCCCCAATAAATGTAAACCTTCCCCCCTAAGTCATATTATCTCAGATTCCTCATAAAATAATACACACTAAGGAATTAAACTTTTCAAATTTGAAATGGAACATCTTTATTTTGCCTAAATTTGGCACTTCCCATTCCGGGGGCAAGATGAAAACAGGACCATAACTTATTAGTGGAGACAATGAACATGTTATCAACAGAAATGCACATTCCGAGATAATACAGGCCCTGCTTCCCAGGGTCCAGCTTACCCCTCCCTTGTCTACTGCGGTGGGCTGAGGAAGGACTGGCGCCATCTTGAACCATAAATCATTTCCAAACAGTTCCTGGAGGGCACAAACCCCCAGCACAGCACCTTCCACGCAGCTAAAGAATTTCCTGCCAAAACGGATAAGAATTTCCTGTTTTGCTTTTCATTATTACTTTAAATAATCATACTCAGAGTCTTGGATGATCATGAACAGCAGGGGTTTAGAGGGTGTGTCAATATCTTTTCTAGATTAACTCAGGACAATTGCTTTAAAAGCAGCAAGTTGAGATCTGGACAAAAGGCACAGAATGATGAGTCAGGAATGAGCCGGACCTCTGACACATGGACCTCCCCTGGACTTGGCCCTGGACTTTGCCCATGCCTTTGACCAGGACTCCAGACCAGGCAGGAGTACCGTCCATGCCCTTGGCCTGATTCTCACTTTAGAGTTCAGGAGGGACCCCTGAAAGCCCTCAGGTTACCCCTGTCCCCTCTCAGGAAAGCCCCGGGTGCCCTTTGGGGCATCTGCACATGATCAGACGACACAGGCTGGAGGGCTAGAGGATCCTCTCTGGGGGTCCTGGGAATACTGGCTTGAAATTTCACCCCCAGGAGGTTGGCTCCAGCCCACTGACACACCTGACAACCGTCGAGGGCTCTCCGCATGCTCCCTTGCCTTCTGCCTTCCCTGGAGAAGAGAAGAGAGACCTCCTGGTTTATCTCTAGAACTCAGCACAGCTCCCCACCTCCCTCACTCCAGACCAGCTCCCCATCCTGACTTCCTTCTTTCTGCAGATGCCACCTTCCTTCCAGTCGTATGAATTCAAAACCTCCTGCATATTTTTATTCCTCCCTTTACACCATCAACTGTCACCCCCTTATCACCTCCAGCCCCAAGAATATCAGTGGCCTCCTACCTGGTCTCCCCAACCCTGATGCCATCCTTACCCCCACTGCCTGGGGCTGCTACTGCCATCCCCACACTGCTTCATAAGTTCACAGACCTGCTCAGAACTTTCAGAGCCTTAGCAGATAAGGCACACACCCCTCCTCCTGGCACTCCAAGCCCTGAGTGATCTGGTCTCGAATTTCTCTCTGGTTATTCCCGCCTGGTGTACCCACCCTTCAGCCAAACCAGGCAGATCCCCATTAAGTTAGCATTCTTTGTGCCCTTTGCCACACACTCTAGATTTGAAGCTCTCCACACTCTGCCTCCCAGAGTACAGCCTCTTCCAGGAAGCCTTCCCATCAAGTCCACAGGGGGAGGTGCTCCCATTCCACCTGTCCCACACAGCTCTACTGTTTTGTCACAAAGTAAGGACCCTTAAGCGTGGCAGGACTGCTTTTCAATATTTCCAGTCTCCTCTCCTGGCATATGGTGGATGACCCTGAGACTGGCTCTGGAGGTCAAAATATAAGTGAAAGTGATATGTGCCAATTTTGGCGAGAAGCTTTAAAAGCCAGTGTGTACTTGCCACATTTTTTTCCCCATGAAACATGTGTCAAGGTGGAGCCTCCATCAGTCTGTGTCCCTGCTGACCTGCCACGATCATATAATGTGAGCGAGAAATAAACCTTCTTCCTAAGCCACTGACATTTGGAGGTTGTTCGTTATCAATCTAGTTTGTCCTGATCGTTATAACATGAGACCTAACAGGCCATCTGGTTCCATCCTCTGCTTCACAGGTAAGGAAATGAAGGGTTGAAGGAAGTAAAATGACCTGCCCAAGGTCACATCATTAGTAGTGGCTCAGATCTAGCACCAAGTCCCCCTCACATCCGGTCCAATACTTCTCTCAGGACACCATCCTGTAGGCTCCTTGAGACAAGAACCTAAAACAGCGGTCTGGGATCCCAGCCCCTGCCTCCACCCCACCCCCCGACTTAGCTACGCGATCCTAGGTAAGTCACTCCTGGCCAAAGGCCTCCGTTTCTCCTCTTCTAGAATGATAGTATGGGACAAAAATCCCGCTAAGGCTGTCTTGCTCCGTGCCTGTCTGTATGCATGACCTGCCCCCACAGGGTTCGTTATGATGCCTCCTACAGAGGAGGCACTTATGATGTGCTGATGATCCCTAGTGGTCTCCGGCATATCCTAGCTTTCCCGAGGGAACGACCAACACTGCATTCTTCAGGTGGGGCAAAGGCCGGTCAGGTGCGCTGACCCACTCTCGCATCTCCCTTCGCATCTCCTGGGTCCTCATACGGTTGCCCACAGGGAGGAGGGTATGCTTGAGTCTCATCTACCAGACCCTGCCTTTAGCTGCCCCCTCATTGAATTAACACTCACAGACCCTAGCTGATGCCACAGAAGTACAGGCTCTTGGCAACAGGTGCAGTCTACAATGAGAGGCGTGGGCTTGCTTTGTCCTGGGTGCGCTGCTTTCGTTTTCTCCTCACACTCCTATTCTTGAGTATCCTAAGAGCTTTCAGCCTTTTCACCTGGTCATTGGGTTTCTGTCTAGGACTAGCTCTCAATTCCTTTTTCTTTGTCTTTTGATCTTTCTTTAGGCTGCCTCTGTGAAAAGAACCAATTATTTTTATTTTTTTAAGACTGTATTTATTTACTTGACAGAGAGAGAGGATGAGTTGTGGGGGCAGGGTCAGAGGCCAGTGGGGGAGGAGGAGGCTCCCCACTGAGCAGGGAGCCCGATGTGGGGCTCCATCCCAGGACCTCGGGATCATGACCTGAGCCGAAGGCAGACACATAACTGACTGAGCCAGGTGCCCCAAAAACCAATTCTTTAGAAGTTAAGACAGCTATCAAGGTTCTAAAATGTGGCAGACTATCTCTTACTCCTGGACATCGTAGCAAAAATTGAGGCTGCCCCTTAGCCATTAGCCACCTGCCTGGCTGAGGGGGTGGTTAACCCGGAGCAGGAAGGATCTCAGAGTACACGTGACCTCTTCTTCTTACTGGGGGGCAGAGAGCACAGGCCATGAGCTGGTGCAGGGCCTGTCGGGGCAAACATTTTGCCACAGACACCGGTTCGCAAGGACACCACCACGGGCCAGCACCATGGAGGACATCAGAGCAATGACAGAGGAGCAGCAAAGGAAGGGGTCCCTGCAGCCTCAACAGCCTCTGTTAAGCTCCCCAGTCACCTAGCCCTGGACAAGTTACCTGAGCAGACCGCAACTGGAAAGGAACCTGGAAGGTCTAGTTCAACCTGTCTGTGAGAAACATAGTCCCGATCACATGTATATTTCTAATGTTCTAATAGCCATATTAGTACAAAGAAACAGGCAGTGAAATTAATTTTAACAATCTATTTTATTTAACCCATTATACCTGAACTATTATCATTTCCACATGTAATCAATATAATTATGATTCATAAAAAGCTGACATTCTTTCCGGGGGTTATCTTCGAAATCCAGGGTGTATTTCGTGTTTGCAGCACGTCGCAGTTTAGACGAGTCACGTTTAGGGTGCTCCTGTGTGACTCGTGGCCTCTGGATTGAGAACACGGGTCCTAGTCAAGCCTCTTATTACCACAGATGAGGAGACTCAGGCCCCAAGAAGAGAAGTGAATTCCATCAAGATCCCAGCTTCAGGGGCAGAGCTAAAGCCTAGGTGTTCCGCAGCGTTCTTTCTGCCGCTAAAAAATAAACCAAACCAGAACAAACGAAAAATGCCACTCAGCAAGCAAATGAGATGTTGGTTTCTACAAATCCCAGACCAAAGGCTAAGGGTACATTAGCAGGGTTACAAGAAGGAGTCCCATGACTTTCAAGTTGGAGCAAGCCGCCGTTGACGGAGTTTCTCACCGCCCCCGACATGAGGTAGTTCCTTGGGCTACAGCAAAAGCCCAGCAAAGGCATCCACCCTGCAAAACAGACCGACGCTCCTTCCAGAAGAAAGGAGTCCTGCAAGGGCTGCAAGCCAGCCAGCAGGCAGTGCCCACACAAGTGGCCACTGGGTCCACGGACTTTGCTTTGGACCTGCAGCAAGGTGTTGAACAAAGTATTGGGGGTAAAGAGAAAAGGGCATCTTCTGGAATCACGTCGAGCCAGGTTCCAATCCCCAAGAACCTCTGTGAGTGTCTGCTCTTTCCTCTGTAAAGTGGGGAAGATGCTGACGCTACTTTCTCTGGATGGCTGCTGGACAGATTGAAAGGCCCAGCCCTGCCAGCACCCACCAGTACGTCCCTGGCATACAGTCAGGCCTCAAGAAATGTTGGCTTTCCTTCCCTGATCTTCTCGAGGCTGGTTTCTCACAGCCCATCAATGCCATTCTCCTAACTGCTGGGGGGAAACGGGTCCTCTGACTGAAGGGCCACTCTTGGCCAGGACCTCTGAGGCGGCTTTGGAGTGTAGCCAGCTGGAGCCTGAGTGTCTCTGTGGGAGCTCCTGGAGCCTGACCGTGACCTGCACGGTCATGGGTGACCTCACGGCCACAACACCGCTGCCTGGGATCGGAGAAAAAACCTGGTCAGGAGGTCACAGCTCCTTGTCTCACCAGGCTGTCAGGGCCAGTCTCGGAGGGTGCAAATCCGGGACTGAGTGCCAGGAGCAACAGTTTTGGAGGGGAGCGCCTTGGTTGTGGGGGGAGGGGGTATATCTAGTGCCCCACGTGGGTAGGAGAGTGTCCCTCTCTCCCTGTGGTATTTTTAATTCTAACATCAATAAGAATAGAATTTCCTGTTGATCTGATGAGAAATTCCTGTTTTCCCAGGAAGCAGGGCACCCTACCCTGGGGGGCATGGACCGCGGAGCTTACCAACCGCTTCCGACATGGATGATTAAAGGGCCTCAGTTCACATTTATTTATTTTTAAAGTGTAAAGACAACTCATACCAAGAAGAATCGCAGGGTGTGATTAATAGTTTCCTACATACATTGAGGACCTTGGCTGGCTTTGGAAGACCTCTTTCTGCTGATTCCCTGGAGCCAGGGTATTTTTAGTTGGTCCAGACCTCTCAGGCGGAGCTGTCAGACCTCATACAAGGAACATGGCACAGAAGGGCGGCACCTCCCTGGAGCTATGCAGGTGCCAGGCCCCAACCTTCTCCCCAAATCCCTGGTCACCCAGACTTCTGCTCTGCTTCTAGGACAGACCTGGAGCCTGTGACGCCAGAGCCCCTGCTGTGCTTGCTTCTGTACAGACCGTGCAAAGAGTTGGTCTCTGGTGGACATTTGAGGTTTGGGGGCCTCCCAGCACCCACTTCCTCCTCCTTAACAGCTCCCTTGTTGGCATTGGAGAACCACCTCCTCCTGCCCCCCAGGGTGTAGGCCTGATGGAGCTGCCCTCCTCTAATCTGGTGGCCCATCATCCGGCCCCTCTCCTGGGACCAGGAACCTTGAGTGGAGCCAGGCAAAGAAGAAAATTGAGCGTTGTTTCTTTGCCCCAGCAGTCAGCCCCGATCCCTGGCCCCCCAGCCCTTTTGAGGCCAAATATTCATTTCTCGAATTTCTGTGAGCTCCCCAGGAGCCTTCTGAAGATTTTCACTTTCTAATACTTGCCAGTAATGCCCTGTGACTAACACACAAGTGTACGGAGGGTGGCTCAGGAGTGTCAGCTTGTGCGTCTTCTAACAGGGAAATAACAGTTATGGCACAAATGTGTGATCCGTCGCTGCTTGAGACACTCCCAGGGAATACAGGTCCTGCAGCCTTTCACGGCACTGTGGGACGGTCTGCAGGGGCCACAGCACATCCTGAGAAAGGAGGTGGTTGAGCTTCAGAGACCTACCCAGCTACTTACTACCCAGCCTGGGAATAGCAGGGCCATCACTTAAACACCTCCCTGCCTTCTGACCCCAGCCTGGAGTGCTCTCCACCGGACCACACAGTCTCTCCCAGGCCTCTTGAGCTGACTTGGAGCTGTGTCCCCAGGATGGGGGACTTCCACCGTTTAGCTTCCTCTGCCTACCAACGCCTGTGTCCTGGCTCATCAGTGACTGAAACTGCGCGCCTAACCTCTGAAATACATGTCACAGGCTGACTTGTCCCCGCATCCAAGCAAAGTACACATAAAGACACAGCATCAAAGTCATCTTCAAAATGTCATCAGGATGGTACGCTATGTTCCTACTGACTATTTGGCAAATTGCAGAACAGCGCAAATGTCCTTTAATGATGAATGTATAAACAAATTTGGTCTATGCACACAATGGAATATTATTCAGCCATTAAAAGGAATGAGGGACTGATGTCTGTTCCAGTGTAGAGGAAACTCGAAAACACGCTGATTGAAAGATGCCAGATATCAAAGATCACATATTGTAGGATTCCATTTCTCTGCAATATCCCAGAGAGATAAATCCATAAAGACAGAAGACAGCTGGTTAGCAGGGACTGGAGGGAGGAGGAAATGGGGAGAAATTGCTTAATGGATACAGGGTCTTACTTGGGAGTAATGGAAAAGTTTGGAACTTGATAAAAGTGGTGGTTCTACAACATTATGAATATTTAAAGGGCCCCTGAATTGTTCACTCTAAGATGGAACTCCAAGACATTCGTTTTATGTGAATTTCACGACAATAAATCATGTAAAAAAACTTAAGTCGATAAAATAATAAAACTCATTTGAACAAAACAAAAAAATATCATCAAGACCCATCCCTTCCTTTTTATTCCTATTCATCTCCCTTTCCCTTCTTTCCCTTCCTTGTTGAAACATTCACACTCACCTGTCATCACACGGCTCCCTTCACCCCGTTTTTAATCACCATGTTGGCTCTCTCAACAACGCCCAATGGCACCCAGGGACTACAGATGAAGGCTCAGTCTGGTGTTCAAAATCCTCCGATCTCTGCATCTAAACCTTCCAGCATTCCCGTCTGCTTTAGCCAGGCTGTTCTCCCCACTGTCACTGGTCCCTGAGGCCCATGTGCTCTTCCTAACCAGCCCCCGCAGGAGAAAAATCCTCATGGACTTTCATCCTACATAAAGATGGAGTGATGACAGCACCACCAAATTACTGCTGCTGTACCACTAAGCGCCTCCGGTCGTCTACAGCCTTCTCTGCCCCAGCTCTCCTAGGTGTTGATAATGGGGTGCAGACGCATCCCCTCAGAACTGAGACAGTCTTCCCGAGCTCCCTGCTTGTGTGGCAGGCTCTGGTGTTAACTCCGCTCTGGCAACTATTTCTTCCCCTTTTCCTTCTGCATTAGATCTGGTGCAGCCTTCTCTCCCCCTGCATTTTGACCATGAACCTCTCCTCCTCTTTGTTTTACATTTCCCCCTTGACTTCTCCCCTAGTTGATATGTACGATATATATGGTATTTTTATGACCTACTGAAACTGGACAAGGACATTGGAGCCAAGATCTCAGGATAATCATCATCTATCGAGAACTTTCTCATGGGGTGGTGCTGTGTGTTCACAGGCCAAGAGGTCCTAAGAAGAAGATAAAATGAGATCTCCTGAGAACAAACATCTCTGCCTGGAGGGCAAAGTTCCACGGGCCAGCTGGCCTTCCCCGTCCACTGCCAGACTGAGGATGTGGCTTAACTACAGTGATGGGAGGGGCTGATTGGGAGAGAGTTGTCAAATGCCGCCAAGGGGGTAGGGGAATATTTGTTTGAGGTTTTGATTGAATGGCTGGTGGGTTGCTTGGTTCCTCCTGACTTACATGTCTTTGTCAAACATAGGCATCGTGGAGCCAAAGAGAGCTAAGATTCTGAGAGCCAAATTACAGGCGCAGGGCCACCAAAAGAAGAGGTGTTCTGGTAACACTTTACATATAGGATTTTACCTAATATTTATAATAATTGTAGCTTGAGAGAGATAGAAGTACCTCCACATTAGAGGTGAGGAAACCAACGCTCAGAAAGCTTTGGCCAAATTGCCTGAGCCACATACCGGTACCCACGGAGTGTAGACTGAGTTCCGAAGTCCCTGCTTTCTCTTCCAACATCAGTGCTGCTTCTCTTCTCCTTTCCTACCCCTTCCTTGGACTTTTCTCTCGGAGAATTAACTTGCCCTTGATCAGCTCTCCCACCTTGGGCGGGGGGGGGGGGGGATCCCTTTCCTGGACTCCTACGGTACATACTAGCTCTGTTATTCACTTGAACATTGATTTCTTAATCTTCTAATATATTGTGATCTACCCTAATCTTCTAACACACTACTCCCTGTTTCAAGAGTGTGTGTCTTTTATCCTCAGTAAAAGCATAGATTCTGGAATGCCTGGGTGGCTCAGTCGGTTAAGCTTCTGCCTTCGGCTCAGGTCATGATCCCAGGGTCCTGGGATCGAGTTCTGCATCGGGCTCCCTGCTCCGCGGGGAGCCTGCCTCTCCCTCTGCCTGCAGCTCCCCCTGCTTGAGCTCGCACACACTCTCTCTCTCTCTGACATATAAAGAAATAAACTCTTTTTTAAAAAAATCATAGATTCCTTGAGGAGATGACTGGTCTGCTCTCCTTTCCCCAGCCCTGCCTAGCAAGATGCTGAACAAGCAGGAAGTGAGCACCACACCCTGGGGATCTAGGAACTGAAATCATCTTAAAAGATAGTTCTCATCTAGGACCAGATCCCTACAGAAACTCTCCAATGATCACAAGAGCAAAGCAGCAAGAAATATATTGTTTCAGCTGAGTTCGTTACTTCTCATGCTTTCCACCCTTACATATCAATCTGCAATTTCTTTGAGGGAAAAGAGTTAATTCCATTCCTTCCAGGGTTTTGGCTCTCGAGAGTTCCAGAGCTGACAGTCACTGCTATTGAAAGTCAGTCAGAGGACACGCTGTGCTTAGAAGTAACCCAGGTTCACAATCCCTCATCCTAAACCCTGGGAACCAGGTGCATTGCAGAATTCAGAATGCTTCAGCCTTTAGATGGATAACGTGGCGTGTGTACAATGCATCATGTTAACAGCCCCAGCAGGCTCCAGAGCCCTGCCTCATTAGCGTTTCTAAATATAGCTCTGCACCACTTCACGATAGGCTTTGCTTCCAAATGAGTTTTGACACCAACCATACAATTTTCAGAGCTTTTCTGGCTTCAGAATTGTAGATGGCAGACCGTAGACCTGTATAGATAGTAACTATCGCATGCTTATTCTGTGTCAGCTCTGCTAAATGCAGCTCTGCAAGGTACCTCGGATAACCCATCAAGAGCACCATGAGGCAGATTCTCATTTTACTTCTCATTTCACAGATGAGGAAACTGAAGCTTTAAGAACTTGCCCAAAGATCATACAGAGAATGGGCATTGGAGCAGGACTTCATGCGTAGTTTTGGCATCATCCCCCTCCTATGGGTGGTCCCCTCTGGGGGCATTTACGATGGGGGACCTAGAAAAGGTAAGGTAAGGGATCTGTGGGCTATAGGCCTGGGCAGTTTTCACCCAAGAGCTCTGAGAGGTGGAGTCTCAGGTCTTGTACGCAAGAGACAAGAAAATATCAGCCACCTTCTTGAAGTACTTGAACGACAGGTTCATGGACAAACCTTAGCCTTGACTATGAATGAGACACACATGACACGGGCATCACCTGTCCTGGAGGGTCTGCATAGTGCAGTGATTAGGGCAGGAGATCTGAGGTCAGACCATGGGGGTCAAACCCTGTAAGAAGTTGGGGGATACTGGGCACACTTGCTTCCTCGGACAACTTCAATTCCCTCTTCCGTAAACTAAGGTTTCGTGATGCTTCTTCATAAGACTGTTTTGAAGATTCCATGAAACAATGCATATAAATGCAGCTCCCAACATGGAGTGGGCCCTCAATAGTAGCTTCAAATAAAAGCATGTGAGAGAAGAAAATGGGAGAGTACACTGAGAAAACCACAGAGGGAGGGAATCACTGGTCTGATCCTGTTCAGGTGTCCAGTGTGAAAAAGAAAAAGAAAATAATCCCAACTTAGGAAAAAGAAAACCACAAGTGGAATAATTGAGGCTCTGACCTCTAGCTTGAACACAAGTGAAATCATCCATCCACACATGTGCACGCATGCGCGCACACACGCACTAGCCGTCTGGGACAGCATGAGCTGTCGCCCTGTGACTGGCCCCGGAGGCCATCTGGGCAGCCACGATTTGCCTGAGGGGCTGCAAACAGGACCCTGCTCCTTCCCTGGGGTTTTCCAGGGCCAACACCGGAGCCACCTCAGACCTAGGCTACATTCTACATCATGCTCTAGGCGACGGAGGCTGTAGAGCCTTCCTTCGCTCCATCAACTCCTGGCCAGACACCAGCACCAGCTGAAGTGCCCTGGAGAACAAAAAGTTTCACAAAGACAGGGTGTTTGACCCTTCACCGTGGAGATTCACCGTTCACTCTCAGGCCCCCAGGAAAGGACAGCAATTGGCAAACGATAGGTAATTGATCAATGTTTGTTGAGTGACTAGATGAAAAGGACGTGCACAGGTTGGACGTTGCAATGGAGGCTCAGCTTCCCTTGAGGGGCTGGCCCAGCTCACTCTGCCCCTCCTGGCAGGCCCGGGAGCTCAGCAAAGCACCACACCTGATGCCTGAGGCAAGGAAGGAAGGGAGCCGAGGCCTGAGGAGTCTGCCCGGACTGGCTGGTCGGACATGACGGTCAGCAGTGGCCCATCAACTGCTTCTTGAAAAGCTCACCATGTCTGCTCTTGTTGCACAGACCTGCCATTAGGAGCCTTCCAGACCCAACCGCGGCTGCTCTGTAGAGTAGTAATTAAATCAGCTGACCGTGATGTCTGTTTTCTGTTCTTTTCACACCTGTCTGCCCACAGCTGGGTTTGCTGGGTAAAAGAAGATCTTGGCCCGGCCCAGACTGGTAAGCACCCTAGGAAAATAGCCAAGGCCTGAGGCTGGTGGGGAGGGAGGTGGTGGTGAGCCTGTGCAGGCCAGCCTCTAAGACCAACAGCAACGGGCTGACATTTCCCTGGGGGCTGCCACGTGGCCTGGGGTAGCTGTGGCTGGGGCTGGGATGAAAGAGGCTCACATACAGAGTCAGCAATAGACTACTGATGTCAGCCAGGAATAATCGCCCACTTCCTGAGTATTTACTGGGTGCTCCTAGGCACCAGAGATGATGCTGACATCTCCGTCCTAGGGTCCCTCCTTAAGCGGCCCAGAGTTGAGCAATTTCTCTGGGCAGAGGAAAGCCCAGCAGGCCCACAGGAGACATTCTGGAAATACCTTGCAGATGGGGCAGGGGCAGAGGTGGGTGACAGCCCAGAGCCCAAGGCAGGCCCATGAGAGACTCTGCTGCCAGATTCTCCTCCCTCCCTGGACAGGGTCCTGGATTTGGAGCACCAGGAGTGGAAAGGAGAAGCCTCTAGGCTCCCAGGGGCTCATCAGAATAGAGGTCAGCATGTCACTTTTCTCTCTGAGGATCCCTGTGGCCTTCTCTAAATACAGCCTGGAATTCCTGCTCTGCTGATTGTCCAAGAATAAGAGGAAAATTACCCACACAGCCCCACTGAGCCCTGCCCCACTCCAGGTCACATAAATACTCGATGACTGAAAATACCAAGAGCCCTTAAAGGGGCGCCTTCCTCACCAGAGCCCGGCGGTGGGCCCAGGACCCTGAGGCCAAGGGCAGCCCCTAGAAGAGGAAGTGAGGCTGCCTCTGGGCATCTCCGGGGCAGGGGGTGGGCTGCATGCCTCTGCTCTGAGGGGCCACAAACAGAAGTGTCTCTGGGGTCTGGAAGGCCCTAGAAGAAATGATACAGGAGGTCTGTTGATTCCTACTTAGAAAGAAACCCAACTAAGGTCTGTGTATTTTCCTCGGAGCTGAAAAGTTCAGTGAAGTAAGAAACAGAAAAGCCTGTGTTACCACTAAATGGGGAAGTCGATACATTTTCTTCCTCAAGACTCTACCTTCCAGGAGCTTCCTTGCCTTTTCATTGTGAGGACAGCCTGGGTCTGTGTGTGTAGGGAAGAGCCAGCCCTGGAGAGGGGCTGAGGCCAAGGGAAGTTTCTACCCTGGGGAGCAGGCTGTGGTCCAAGGCTACACCCCACAGCTGGTGTATGTGTGTATGTATGTGTGTTTGTGTGTGTATGGGGGGTTGAAGTCTACACCCCACTGCTAGGATGTGTATTTGAGGGCGGGGTCCGAGTCTACACCCCACTGCCGATGTGTGTGTGTGAATGCCTAAGAATGTGTGAGAAAGTCTGTATGTGTATGAGGGGGGTTCAGAGAGGGAATATGAATGGGGACTAGACAGGGTCATGGGTACACAGACACCCAGGAAGGCAGCCACGGACTCCGCAGAAGGGTGTCCTGGGGAGGTGGGGGCACAGCGCGGAAACGCCCCACTCACGCCACACTCCTGGCCCTTGGGCAGAGCAAGCGGGGGCCAGCCAGCCTACTCTGCCTGGAAGACAGCCGCTGTGGGAACTGTGCCTCCTCCCTGAGTCCTGGAGATCAAGGGAGCTTCTGCAATATTATAGTTGGAAGTGCATTTGAAACTGCAAAGGGCTATGCAGAAATTCGAGAATATCATTCAGCAAATGGCTGAGGCACTGTGCTCCCTAACTGGACTCAGGGTGCCTGCTGGACACACAGGCCCCCATGTGGGAGCAAATGGACATCTGGGGGCACCAGGCAGCTCAGTCGGTTAAGCCTCGGACTCTGGATTCCGGCTCAGATCATGATCTCAGCATCGTGAGATCATGCCCTGCCTCAGGCTCCACACTCAGCGAGGAGTCTGCTTGAGATTCTCTCTCTCTCTCTCTCTCTCTCCCTCTGCTTCTCCCCCTGCTTGTGCACGTGCTCGCTCATGCTCGCTCTCGCTCTTGCTCTCAAAATCAGTAAATAAAATCTTTCAATGCAATAACCTTCCCCCCCAAAAAACAAGAGACATCTGTATGACTACCCTAAATGCACCCACCATCCTCCTCATCTAGTTCATCTTGAGACTCACAGATGATAATGAACATGTGGGTGCTTTGAACACTGGGCTGGAGGCCGCAAGTGTGAAGCACTGCGTGTGCGTGTGGGGGTAGGGTGAGCTGCACCAGAACCAGGAGAGAAGACCAGCTTCCATCTTTTCTCTACCACTTACCACTCAGTGCCCTTTGGGAAAATCACTTAACTTTTCCTCTGTTCAACAAAAATGGGGACCCATGCTTTGTGCTCCTTACAGAGCTTTTTTCCTTCGCTGTGTGTATGAGGGTCAATGAAAATATGAATTTGGAAGCATTTTGAGGTGGGTCCATTGAGGCCAAGAGACTTGCAAAGTTCTTACCTCTTATAGGTGGAGAAGTTAAGTTGGATTGAACCTGGGGGCCATTGACTCCCAAGCTCAGCCTCTTTCCATGCCATGCCAAGCAGTATTTAGGAATAAAAATAACAGTAACACAGGTTATAAACAGTGATCACCATTGCTTTTGAAAACACCTCAGGCCACCTGGCACTTCCGTGTTCATTAGAGATGCCCCTCTGGGCTGAGGGGACCCGGCTTGGTCAGGACAGCAAGGTCTCCAACTCAGACCCCACTCATCACTCATCGCCTCCACCAGCCACCCTTGGACAGTGCACAACCTGTCCAACTCCACATTGGCAGCCTTGATGGTTATCACCTTAAGTTCTGAGCTCCTTTTCTACAGCAGGGTGGCTGTACACTCAACATTTTACTGTCATCCAGGTTGTCCCCCGACAGAGAGCAGTGAAATCAGTGGACTAAAGGGTAGATCTTGGCCATGAAAGAGTGTTGCCAGCCCGCCAGCCAGCCAGACATGGGCAGCACCCTCCCCCTTTCCTGAGAGAACAGGGAAGGAGGTGTGGCCTACAAGCAAAGGGAAGAAAGACCAGAAGGAGAGGAAGACCACTGTGGTCAGGATTTACATCAGGCACATTCTCAGCCCGCAGAGGAGGAGAAGGCATTGTCAAACTTCCCTCAAAAGAGGAGACAGAGAGAGAAAGGAGTCTTGAATTTTCCCAGTGTTTCCAAAGAGCCTCTCCATCCCTGTTGCCAGCTTCCCCCCACAACCAGGAGATCCGGCCAGCCCGGAATCCCGATACCCTCAAGGGAGGAATAGCTGAGCCTTCTCTGGTGAGAAGTGAGGGAAGCCCAGTGACCCTCCTTGCCTCTTCACTCCATCTATTACACACCCCTTTCTTCAGGGTGTGGACCAATGACAAAGTTGTTTTTTGTGCATCTTGCCTTGGTGAAGACATGACACAAGTCCTGGGGTTCATGGGAGTCCCTCCACACTCAGCAGCTGCTGGAATAACTCAACACAGAGCGAAAGTCACATAGTACCTGGTAGGTGGAGGCAACGAGCCGAGACACCACTCTGTGTGTTTCTAGACCAAAGGAGTTTCTAGATCAGAAGGTCAATGTATTACCTGATAAGAACACAGAATTTTGAGTCAGCTAACCTAGATTCAAGTTCCCACTCAGCTACTCACCCACCCAGCTGGTGACTCAAGTGAGTTAACTAACCTCTCTGAGCCTGCTTCCTTATCTGGAAATCAGAATTAATGGCCACATGATGGAATCACTGTCAATTAAGGTATGAAAGACTACAGTGGGGTGGGTCAGCGTGAAAGTGAAGGACAGCGTATTTGGAATTAAAGAGCCCTAATTTGGGGTCCCAGTTCCATTGTGCACCACTACTGGGACCTTAGATAGGTACTTTTTTTTTTCTTTTAATATGGACTCTATTTCTTAGAGCAGTCTTAGTGTCACAGTAAAGTTGACTGGAAATTACAGCATTCCATATACCACAACCGCCCCCGCCTCCGCCGCCCCGGAACAGCCTACCCCATCAGAGTGGCACATTTGTTACCATCAGCGAACCTACACTGACACATCATCACCCAGAGCCCAGAGTTTACATCAGGGTACACTTCTGGTGTACATTCTCTGGGTTTTGACAAATGAATAACGATATGTATCCACCATTACAGTACCACACAGAATGGTTACACTGCCCTAAAAATCCTCTGTGCTCCACCTATTCATTCCTCCCTCCCCTGAATTCCTGGCAGCCACTGGTCTTCTATTCTCTCCGTTCTTTTGCCTTTTCGACAATGTTGTATGGTTGGAATCATACCCTACGTAGCCTAACCAGATTGGCTTTTTTCACTTAGTGATGTGTATTTAAGGTTCCACCATGTCTTTTCATGGCTCAATTACTCATTTTTTTGTTAGCACCGAATAATATTCCACTGTTTAGATAGACCACAGTTTATTTATCCTTCCACCTACTGAAGGACATCTTGGTTGCTTCCAAGTTTGAGCAATTATGAATAGAGCTGCTATAAACATCCCTGTGCAAGTTTTTGTGTAGACCTAAGTTTTCCACTCATTTGAGTAAATACTGAAGAGCACCACTGCTGGATCATATGGTCACTCTCACTTTCTTGAGCCTCATTTTCTTCCACTGGTAAAGTGGAAAGAACATAGTCCTTCAGGGTATCGTGAGGTTTCTTTGAGCTAATGCACGAGAAGCCTTTAGCACAGCGCCCAGCACGTAGGCAGCGCTCAACTACAGGTTGTCCTGCTCAAGCGCTGATGGGAACACGAACATGGGAGATGCGAATCCAAGCGCGGACTGGAGGAGAGGACATTAGGATGTCATAGTCATGGGTCATCTGTCCACGGTCCAGGAAGGCACAGGGCAACAGGGAACGGTGACAGGCCAGCAGAGCACTACTCCCTCCATCGAGGGGGAGTATGGTGGCCTCCTATGGGCTGTGACCCCGAGTGCTGCAGGCCTGAGCAGCCTGAGCTGGAGGGGAGGTAGAGGTAGATCCACATCACTGGCCACAGGGAAGCCGTCTTTCTCAGGTTCAGCAAGTCAGAGCCCCCGGGGATCACGGACCCTCAGACATCTGCAGTCCTCTACTGAGTCCTGCTCGCAACTGCCCAAGCCTGCTCTCCCCTTCTTCCACTTGACTCATCTGAAGGAGAGCCCTGCCCATAACCAGAAGCTCAGAGGTGACAAAAACAAGGGTTTTTTTGTTTTGTTTTGTTTTATCTTTTCACCTACTTCCTGTGTACTCACTTCATTGTTCCCAGAATTACCAAGTCACCAGGAAGCTTTGCTAGCTCAGGTTTTTTTCCTGTTGTTTTTCTTTTTGCTTCTCTGGAGACAAGGCCTACTTGGGGTCTAGACTCATACATAGAGTATGAGCCGGTGGTCGTTCTTTGGAACCCAGTTCTTTGGGATGTCTTTGGAGACACCGAGTGAGGCCATGGGGCTGAATAACAAAATGAGCCCCACTGGTGTGGTGTGTGGTTTCAGAAGGCCGTGCGTTCTACAGAAGGGACTGGAGCCCCGTTCCCTGGGCCTCGGGCGCTGGGCCGTGCTAGCTGGAACTGCTTGTGCTTTGCTGTTTATATCTCACTCTTCCTTCTCTAGGCTGCCACGGAATTATTAAATGGTTTGAGTCAGAATCAGGCCTGAGCCTTCCAGGAAGCTTTGCTTACTCAGCCCCTGCCCAAAGCTCCTTACTTCACCTTCTGTCCAACGGGGTCATCAGGCCATCCGCACACCCCCGTCCCCCTCCTCACAGACAAACCTTGGGGAGCAGTGAGAAGCGCTTGTTCTTGAAGCGAAGCCTTTTGGAGAGCTGGTGCTTCTGCCAGCAATGCTTACAAAGCAGGCACGTGGAGGAGGCTGCCGGCTGAGAGCCTGGCGTGGGTGACGGCTAGCGACATCTGCGGAGCATCCTTGGGCACGTCGCCTCCAACAGGAGGGTGTTTGACTTGATGACCTCTTCGATCTCTTCTAGAACCTATTTTAAATGCTTTTCCAAGTGACCCCAGCACTGTCCAGTAGAAGTTTCTGCAATGGTGGAAAAGTTCACTAAAGCTTCACTGTCCGATAAATGGCCACTGAGATGTGAAATGTGCCTAAGGCGGGCAAGCAGCATTATTTCATTTATTTTATTAAAATTTATTATTAAAAATTATTAACATTATTACTGGAAAAATTAATTATTTTAATTAATTTAAATTTAAGCAGCCATGGTGGCTACCGTATTAGACAACACGGATCTAGGAAGCTGGATTCTGTCTTTAAAACCGTGGATTCTGTCAATTATACCTGAAAATTATATCACAAATCCACCCACTTCTCTTCATTCCCATTTTCCACCTTCAGCTGAACCACCAGCATCTCGTCCTCCTTCGTTTCTCTTCTCCCACTTTCACCCCCTATGATGCTTTTGCCCCAGCCCAGAGCAATCTTCTTAAGACATAATATTGGCCAAGATATTCCTCTTCTCAAAACCCTTCAACGTCCCCATCGCAGTAAACCTGAAAACCCACATGAGGCCCGTAGGTGCCTGTACTCTGAACGCCGTTCGCTACAGACCTCATCTGGCTCCCGCCTCCCCATCGTACCCCACACCTTAGGCTCCTGGAAGCCACCAAACCCTTTCTGAGCTCAGAGGCTTTGCATAAACTTCCCCTTGGTCCTAAAGCTGTGCTGCCCAATACAATGGCCACTAGACACATGAGGCTCTTTACATATCTATATTTAAATGAAGTAAAATTAAATAAAATTAGAAATTCAGGTCCTTGGGCGCCTGGGTGGCTCAGTTGGTTAAGCGACTGCCTTCGGCTCAGGTCATGATCCTGGAGTCCCGGGATCGAGTCCCGCATCGGGCTCCCTGCTCAGCAGGGAGTCTGCTTCTCCCTCTGACCCTCCCCCCTCTCATGTGCTCTCTCTCTCTCATTCTCGCTCTCTCAAATAAATAAATAAAATCTTTAAAAAAAAAAAAAGAAATTCAGGTCCTTGGTCACACTAGGCATATTTCAAGCACCCCATAGTCACATGTGGCTTGTAGCTACCATGTTGGATTGCACAGACATGGAATATTTCCATCCTTATAGAAAGTTCCTTTGGACAGTACAGTTCTGGAACATTCTTCCCCACACTCGAGCTAGGCTAATTCCTACCCATTTTCCAAGTCTCAGCTCAATATCACATTCTCACAGAGGCCTTTGCTGGTCCCTCAGTCTAAATTAAGAGCCCCTGCTGTCTTCCTTATAAAGCCTGCAATTTTCCTTTTTCGTTCTTACAACTGTTTGCAAAGTGATAGTTACACACATGGTTGTCTAATGCATGTGTTTCCTATCAAAGTCTCAGAAAGTGTCTTGTTTACCAATCAATCCCCTACCCTTATCTCAGCTCCTCACACTTAGTAGAAGCTCATTTATGCTGAGTGAATGAATGAAATAATGAATAAATGTTGGACGGAGTGGTTGCATATCATTTACTTGCCTGACAGAGCACTAAAGAGCAAGAGCTCAGGAACTCTATGAACCTGGGATGAAGTCCTGACTTCCATACTTATTTTGGCCGATTGGTTAATCATTCCAAGCCACCGTCTCCCCACTGGTACGAAGGTATGCTAATGCCCAGCTCAGAGCAGAGTGGTGAGCAGTGAATGAGGTGGGTAATCAGGGCTGTGTGTATTTCTTTTCCTTTACTACTTCCCCTATGTCCTTCCAGTCTTCTCCATGGTCCTCTCCCTCTCATACAGCCTCTCTGGCCTTAACCTCTAAGTCTCTCATCCCTCAGTCCCACCCTCACTAGGAGGACTTTATTTCTCTCTAAACTGCCACCACTCATCAATCAACCACAACATTCCTCCCACAGAGAGAGCCCACCTTGTTTGGGCCCTTCTTCACTGCCTTCCCTGCCTTTGGCTATATGAACCAGCCTGACCCCCCACCCGCCCAGAACTCGTAAAAGCACACACCCATCCTGGAGATGCTCTCAGAATAGCAGGTGCACACAGCACCTGGCCTAGAGTGACACCAGTCAATTCCTATTTGTGGACCACCTACATCAGCTTCCCTTCCAGTGCTCGTTTAAAATGCAGATTCCTGGGTCCCAGTCCTGACTCATCTAATCTCTACAAGGGGAGCCCTGGAAGCTGCATTTTTCAATAGCCACCTCAGGCAACTCTATTGCTCAAGGCCAAGTCTTGGCAGTGCATAATATTTAATCCCATGGAGCGCTGGGAGGATTCTTCTGATAAGTCACTCACCGATCCTCCCTTTAACTTGTATAAAATATCATTTTACATCAAAAGATGACTTAGCAAATACCTACCTAGTAAGTTATTAAGTGAATTACTAGTATTTGGGACTTGTAAACTCATGTTAAAAATTTACTGAGATTTACAGTGAGCCCCAACTCACTGCTCTCCCAGGAGAAGGAGGCAGCCACACTGTACGAGGCCATCCTCTGGACTGCATGAGGCATGGGTCCAAAAAAGTCACTGCAAGTCCCCAGTGAGTTTAGAAGGATTTGCTGCAATAAGAGGCCGATCACTGTTGTCTTGAGGGTCATGACTTTAAATTGCTGCTCTTCTTGGCCTTTGAGGATAACTTCTGGTTGGTTCATCTTTGCTGATTAATTTATTATGGGCTGCATGGTGAGCCCTGTAGTTTGTAGGGGTGCAGGTTGATAATGATGCAAGCGTGGCCTAGACACACGTTCTCAGGAACTAGACTTTAAGGCGTGCAGCCTGCTGTTCAAATAGGAATAATCAGAATAATGTTAAAGCTAAAGCCAGTGTGTATTTATGTAATCTCTCCAAAGTTTACTTTAGATTAATATTTCATTATTGTAACCAGGTTCATGTTCCATGTGGCAGCATAAAGGGTGGGCTGGGCTGGCTGCAGGCAGAGTCACGTGACCAGCACTCTGCGGCACGCAGCTATGTGACTCCTCCTTTTTATCTGCCCTGCACCCCAGGCCGCCTCCTCCGGTCAGAACTGCCAGGTCCCCGGGCCCCTGCCTCGCCCCCCTGCAGAGTCTGTCTCCACTGACCACTTTCCCTGGTACCTATCCCAGAAAGGCACTGAGCGGCAGTCTTAGGTGGGGGTTTCTCAGAAGTAACAGCGAGAAGCATCCCCGGGCCCTATCTTTGTTCTCCTCTTCCTGAGGGTCTCCTTGTGACTCTTCCCCACCCTGCCTAGGAAATTACAGAGCACAGCAGCTGCCTGATAGCCCTGGACAAGTTTCAGGATGAGTCCCACATGTTGACGCCCTGTCCTTCATCAGACACCACGCTGGGCTGTTATACACAGGATCTGAAACCCTTACCGCAGCACCAGCCTGCAAGGCGGGGCTGTGTCTCCTTCACCCACATGAGGGCTGAGGGTCAGAGCCCACTATGCTGAGCTTCTCCCCCGGGGGAGCCCGAGGAGGTCAGTACCAGGACAGCCCCTCCTGTGCCTTCCTTCCTATTTCTCCTCCACCTTATCCCATTTATATTAACTTGCACAAAAATAGCAAGATCCTGTTGGTTTGCAAATGTAGAACACTTAAATTTTGTTGTTAAATATTGAGGATCATTTATATCCAGTGAAATGCCTAGCTCTTAATTGCAACAGTCCCGGGGTTTTAATAGATGTGTAACCCACACCCCACTTAACACACAGAATGTTTCCTCACCCCAGAAGGATCCCTGTGCTCTTTCCCGGTCAATCCCCCCCAACCCCGCAGCCAGAGGAACACATTTAGTCCTCAGATCTTCCATTCTGCTCAGGCAGCTGGGAGCAAGGGAGGAGAAAACAGAGGAGCAGGAGATGGATACAGGCAAGCAAGCACAAGTATTGTCACTGTCCTAGCTACAGCCCACAGCAACTGTGTGTCCGTCCTCCTTCAGCCTATTAAAGCAACATGCCTTTGCTATGTTCTTCCCTTTCCTTCCAAAGGAAACAACTTCCAAGAGGCGTCCTGGGAAGCTCGGGTGCGTCTCCCTGGGGGTTCCGCTCACCAGGACTCAGGGCCTGCTCCGCGGCCCCCCCCCAGGGGGCTCACACCCAGCTGAGCTCCCACGGTCCTCCACAGCCCTCAGCTGCTGCTCTGAGGCCCCTCTTCATGCCACAGCTCCAGCATCCCCAGCAGAGCCCTCGGGTGCAGCCGGATCAAGTTAACAACAAACAACACACCTGGGGACAGCCAAGAGGCCCGGATGAAGAAACTGGGCCAGGGGCCATGCACCCTAGCCACTGGGACTGCACCCAGGCCCCCCCCCCCCCGCTGCAGTCCCGCCGAGGGTCTCACGACATCCTGTTCAACATGCCCGTACAAACAACCCTCGTTGTGGTCATCTCAGAGCTGTTTATGATAGTAAAACAAGTCGGCACTGAGCCAAATGTCAACATCGGGGGACTCGTTAAATAAACCATGGTGCCACCCATACAATAGAAAACCACCTAGCCATTAAAAATAACGTCGAGGGAGACTATTAATAGACCTGGAAAGCCGGGCGCACCTATTGCTAACTTTTAAAGGCATCTCACAAAACAACATAGAGGGCGCCTGGGTGGCTCAGTTGGTTAAGCGACTGCCTTCGGCTCAGGTCATGATCCTGGAGTCCCGGGATCGAGTCCCACATCGGGCTCCCTGCTCGGCGGGGAGTCTGCTTCTCCCTCTGACCCTCTTCCCTCTTGTGCTCTCTATCTCTCATTCTCTCTCTCTAATAAATAAATAAAATCTTAAAAAAAAAAAAACAACATAGCATGTACACTTCCATCTGAGTGCTCAGGTGACGGGTGCTTGTCATTCTTCTTCTGATTTGCCAGTACTCTGTACAACGGATATGTAATAATACATAAAAGTTACTTACTGCAGGTGCCCAGCTTTTACGCTCTTAAATCACAAAGAACGAAGCGTACACAGGAAGCATAGAAATGCTGCAAGAGCAATTTCACCCCCAGGGCTGAGGGGAAGGCACCGCACTCCCCACGCCCCCGGGCAGGAGTCTGCCACTGCCGGGCTCTCATTCAGAAGGTCTTACTCTGCCCACGAGCTTGCACACATGTCTCATCATTTGGAAGAAACTGGCCCGCTTACTCCCGAGCAAAGCTAGCTATTCGCAGGGCTCCGTGCACGTGGCCTCCTGCCTCCTTAGCCTGAAAGCCCTCTGTCATGGCCCAACATAGGTACTTTCTACCCATCGGTGCTGGGCGGGTAATGGCTCTCCCAAGACGTCCACGCCCTAATCCCTGGATTCTGTAACTATGTCACCTTGCAGGGCGAAAGGGAGTTTGCAGATGCAGGGCAGGTTACAGACTCAGAAATTGGGACTCTAGCCTGGCTTCTCCAGGTGGGCCCAATATAATCACAGGAGCCCTTAAAAGCAGAGAATGTGCTCCAGCTGGTGTCCCGAAGAGATGTAGCAAAGGAAGTCAGAAAAATCCACAGCATGAGAGGGACTCACCTCCCACTGCTGGAGGTGACCGCATGTAAAGCATAAAGGGGAGTGGGGTGGCCTCAGGGAGCAGACGGGCCCCCAGCTGACAGCCAGCAGGGGAACGGGACCTCAGTCCTGCCACTATAAGGAACTAAACTACTTGAACGAGCTTAGAGGCAGATTCATCCCCAGAGCTCTGGAAAGGAATGCAGCCCTGCCAGCGCCCTGATTTTGACCTTGTGAAACAAAAAAAGGACCTAGTAGAGCTACACTGTACTCACACTTCAGACCCACACGACTGTGGGTCACTAAGTCTCAGCAGCTTTCAAACAGGCAGTTAACAGTATTACTACCTATAGTCCCAGGCTGTACCTTACAAGGTGGTGTTTTAATGCACTAAACTTGCGGTAATTTGTTACGGCAACAATGGAGAATGAACACACCATCCTTCAGCACCAGTACAAATGCCACTTCCATGAAGCCTTCTCTGATTTCTCCATGTATGGGTGAGGTCCCCTCTGAATTCTCACAGCAGTCTGCTCCTGAGTTTCTTCAGCCATTACCATGGTCCACCTGTATCAGGGGTATATTTCTCCCACTAGACTGTGTGCTACTCGGCGCAGTAGCTGAGGCTTCCTCATCTTCATTTTTCTTCCAGGGCAGAGCACACACCTCATATGTAGTCAGTGTTAAATTTTCGTTGGAAGGATGTCTCATGACCTATATGGGCGGTTACTGTTTAATAAAATGAATTGCTGTGGCAATGGACCCTAGAAAAATTTTCAAATATACAAAGGAGTAGCTGACTGATGATGGAACGGGACAGCATAAGAAAAACCAGAATGTGCAGAAGAAGGATATGCTAATTTTCGGATGCTTGGAATCTGAGCACACTGGCAGTTGGCTCTGAGATGTAAATTCATACACAAAATAAACAGGATTGAAAGTTGGGATCGAAAATGTTTTAGAATATAACCTCTTAAAACATTTCAACTTCTGGCACCATGAAGTTTTAATTAAATGAATGTTCTTCTTCTGCTTCAAATGGATATAAATATTGTCGAACATGTAAAATGATGTAACACCCAGCTGAGCTCAAAAGAAAGAAAGGGAAACCCCCCAAGTTCCAGAAAATAAGAGGGAAATCAAAGTCAGAATGTCCAGAGCACGAGCTCCAAAAAGAGCTCCTATCCCCGTTGGTGCGACTCCTCCTACACGAGGGAGCCTCTTATCCTTGGTCTCTGAGTGACTGTGTAGAGTGGACCCCCACCAGCATCCTCTGATGCCGACATAGGAATGAAGAAGCGAGTGAACCCCAAGCATAATAAATTAAAAGTTTCTCCATACCTAGGTAGCGGAATACCTTAAAACAAACTACCTTCACAGAAGAAAAGCAGCCAGTGAGCCCGAAGATATCTTGCCTGCAAAGGAATGGCTGTTGGACTGACATCAGAAAACTATGGTCCAAGGACTGGGAGAGAGAGCTGAGACCTACCATTTGGTGCCCAGAGAAGCCATCATTTGGGGAGGAGGGGAGAATAAAGACGTTTTGACAAAAGACGGAGCTGACCATTCACAAACTCTGACTGGAAAACTGCTAACAGGTGTGTTTCTGAAAGAAGGAAATTGAACCCAGAAGGAAGGAGTGGGTTACAAAAGCAGAGATGAGGAAACCAAAGGTAAACATATGAGTATAACTAAACACAGGACTGCGCAAGCTTCACACCACCGACGACTAATGGGAGTGTTCAAACCAGGTGAGACCATGGCGCCCAGGGATGGAAGCACGGTGGAAGGGAGAGCTCAGAGTGGATACGTTCAAAGGTTCTTCCACTGTGTGGTGACAGCATGTAAATCTTAAATAAACGCTGGCCTCGCTAAATACAGTGGGCAGGTGAAAAATGTACCAAAGACCTTTAAAAGAGTAGAAAGAAAATGCAGAACTGCCAAACTAGCAGAGAGAACAGGGAGGGAAGGGAAGAGAAAGCTTGACGCCAATGGAAGACCAGGAGAATAAGAGAACATGGTCAGTAGAGAAACACCAAAGGTGTCGTTTGTAATCATGAAAGATTGGAAATAGCCTGAACATCCCTTGGCAGAGGGATGAAAAAATACATTTTGACAAATACATTTAAGAAAACACAATGTAACCGATAAATGACTGAACCAGATCGAATGGGCCAAGATGGCTACATATCAAAAGGGTAATGTTGGGGCACCTAGGTGGCTCAGTGGGTTAAGCCAGCCGACTCTTGATTTCAGCTCAGGTCATGATCTCAGGGTTGTGAGATCGAGCCCCGCATGGGGCTCCGTGCTGGGCGTGGACTCTGCTTGGGATTCTCTCTCTCCCTCTCCTCTTACTCCTACCCACACACGCGCTCAAGCACACACGAACTCTTTATTTAAAAAAAAAAAGGAGGGGTGACGTAATGTTGAATAGAAACTCCGGTTGGAGAAGGTTATCCCCATTTGATATCATGGACGTAGATTTTTTCAAAGGAATCTTTATATCGAAGAAAAATATACATATATGAAAGTGTACAAATCATAATGGACAGTTCGATGAGTTTTCACAAAGTAACTGGCCCTTGTACCCAGCACCCAGATTAAGAACTAGCACATTCCCAAGTATCCCAGAAAGACTCCCTCACTTTCCTCCTGGTACTATCCCCCTCCGAAGATAACTACTGTCATAACCCCGTAGGTTAGTTTTGCCTGGTTTTGAATTTATATACATGGGATCATACACACAAAAAGTTTGTACCCACCTTGTTCTCGCCTCTTTCATTCCATATTATGTGTGTGAGCTGCATCGTTGCTGAAGCATGAAGCTACACCTTATTCACTCTTGCCTGAGCTCGGGTTCCCCTGCGTGAATATGCCACAATTAATTTATGGACTCCATTAGTGATCTACCCTTGGGGTTTTTCAGTTTGGGACTTTACAAGCAGAGCTGCTGTGATCGATCTTGGACTTCTCTTTTGGTGCACATGTGCACACATTTCCCTTGGGTATTGCTCAGCAATTGCTGGGTCAGCGGGTATGCGTGCTTTCCGCTTTCGCAGACTCCCAGTTCTCCAAAGTGGTTTTACCAATTTACTTCCCTAAAATTATATGAGAGTTCCAGTAACTCTGCATCTTATTTACACTTGAATTTTTAGTCTTTCAAATGTGAGCTATTCTGGTGGTTAATGGGTATGAATTTTAAAACGCACTCACGCACAAGTACTGTACCTTGCCCATGGATATATGTATATATACAGTAAAAATATAAAAACATGAATGGGGAGGATAGCCACCAGTCTTAGGGCACTGACCACCTCAAGGCAGGAGAGGAAAGCCTGAGGGTGGGAGATACTTCGGAAGGTTTCCACCGTTCTTATAACATTAATTTT
The DNA here is from genome assembly GCF_009762305.2 of Zalophus californianus. NCBI lineage: Eukaryota > Metazoa > Chordata > Mammalia > Carnivora > Otariidae > Zalophus > Zalophus californianus. Next base: position 25,954,739 of record NC_045602.1, read on the forward strand.
TATTTTTTTACTTTTTTAAAAGATTTTATTTATTTGAGAGCGAGAATGAGAGAGAGAGACCACATGAGAGGGGGGAGGGGCAGAGGGAGAAGCAGACTCCCCGCTGAGCAGGGAGCCCGACGCGGGACTCGATCCCGGGACTCCAGGATCATGCCCTGAGCCGAAGGCGGTCGCCCGACCGACTGAGCCACCCAGGCGCCCATAACATTAATTTTTAAACATAGGAAACAAATATGGACAAACATTTTTGGAACTGGATGGGAAGTATATATTTGTCTGTGATTTTTCTCTGTGTTACTTATGTTTGATATATACTATAATTATTTAAGAAAAAACTCTTAAAGGAAAAAATAGAGCATAAGGAAGCAAACAAATTCACAGTATATCTGGTTACAAAATTCAACACTTGAAACTTGACTAATAGACCAGACATTCCCCCATTCCCCTTCTGGGGAATATATATATATATATATGGGAATAGATATATATGAGATATACATGTATATGAGACAGAGATAGAGATATCTATAGATAGATAGATATGATATATAAATCTATGTATAGATCTATATTTTGCAGGGAGGGTAATTCCTCATGCTGAGCAGATACCACTTGAGTGTCCATTTAGAAATAAGAACTTCTGGGTATGCTCTTGCACTAGGAGGTTTCCATTCTACAAGTTTGGAATCCCTACAAGAGATTGTTGTCATGTGCTTGCTACACAGAACTGAAGCTATAACATATAGAGACAACAGGTCAGTAGAAAGAACAAGTCAGGTTTGAATTCTGCCACCGCCATCTCCGGAGCCCTCAGTCACCTCCCTGATATCAAGGTGGTCGGATGGACTAGGGTTTCTCAACTTCAGCAATGTTCACATTTGGGGCCAAATAATTCTCTGCTTCAGGGGGCTGCCCTGGGCATTGCAGGATGTTAGTGGCATCCTTGGGCTCTACCCACCAGATGCCAGGAGTCACCACCCCCTCCCTAGTGATGGCAACCAAAGAGGTCTCCAGACATTTCCAAATGTCCCCTGAGGGACAAATCATCCCCACATAAGGACCACCGAGCTGTTCCAGCTCTAAAATGTTTTGCTTTAGGTATACCACTGGAGCAATGCATATCATTTTCTCAGAGCCCAGGTACATGTGAACATAGAAGGAGCCAACAATGGCAAGGCAGACAGCCCTGGTTGCTTTTGTGTGGGCCTCATCTGCTATCTTAGGAAAAGATGAGGATTCAGTGGAACAGTAGAGGAAATTGATGATGCTTTGACGAGAGGACATTTTTGTGAGAATGGGGCAAGTGGCCCTGAGTAATGAAGGAGACTCGGGAGAGACTCAAGATACTTGTCAAGAGCAACCAAGCACACACACCTGATCTCATTAGACTGACTTTGAACTCCCAGCAAGTTGGGAATCCCCAGCCACACATTACCTTACAAGACAGTGAGGATTTCCAGCCATACAGTACCCAGAGGGCAGGGATACAAGAATGTAATGTGGTTTTAAATGATGCGAGTAGAAAACAGCCTACAACCTATCCTAGGGTGGGTTCCCAAGAAACCAGGATTTAGAAGAGATTGACTGCAGTGATTTGGGGAGGGGAGGGGGAGCTGCTCTCAGGACAGAGAGAATGAGCAGGGCAGGGGAAGGTGCAAAGCAAGGCCGGGGGCTCAGCGGGAGTCGAGTTTCAGCCTTGTCCCCTAGACAGTCAGCAGCAGGAATCGTACCACCAGGACAGGTGGACAAATCTTGAGGCAAGCACCCATTCTTCTGTGCCTGCTGACAGTCAGTCGTTGTCTGTGAGCTGCACTCAGGGGTGAGGGGTGCAGAGGGCTTCTAACCTCCCAGGTGAGGTAGCTTCTGTTCTAGCTGCGGGCAATTCTCCAGATAACAGGCAGCAGATACGAGACATCAGCAGCCAACACAGAGAAACCAGTAACTCGCAGCCCAGTAAGAGGATTTCCAACAGTGTCTCCTGCAAGTACACAGTATAAACATGTTTGCCACCAAACTTACAACATTTTGTCCAGAGGCTGGGCACATCTTGCAATAGCAACGGGTTGACTTTATGGAGCGGCCAAGCAGGGGCCAAGTGCGGAGCTGGGCGCTTTCACAGTTGACCTCACTGAGTGTCAAAATACTGACAGCAGGTCTTGCCACCTTGCTTTTCTCAGCGAGGAGACTGAGGCTCAGAGGGTGAGTCACTGACCCAAGGGAAGAGAGTTCAGATGCTGTCGGAGCAGAGAAGAGTCTTCATGGGCAGCTCATGCTCCTTCCACTCCAACCCTGGGCTCAGCCCGGTGCCTGGCCATTAAGCAGCACAGGGAGCATGCCCTGAACAAGGAGAAGACCATGTGGGATTTTGGCAAATGAGGGCTGAGCTCCTCTCAAGCCAGTGTCCTCAACAGCTGAGGTCCGCACATCACCACCGGCTGGACCACGGCCCCATCCCCAGAGAGGTGGCAATCCCGGGCCCCAGGGGCAGGGTGGGAGTGAGCACTGGCGAGGAAGGCTGTTGCCAGATTAGAGGAGAAAGCACAGTACAAAGATTTGAACAATTTGCTCAAGATCACACAGCAGCTAAGTGAGAGACCCAAGATGGGACTGTATCTGTGGAGGTCACAGCTAGTGCTCTTGACTGCACCACCACCTTCTTGCCCTGAGCCTCTGCTTCCTCATCCATAAAATGGGTATGATTGTAACACACACTGCATAGGTTTACTGCAAGAGTTCCATTAAACAATAAAAGGTAAAGTGCCTAGCAAATTGCTTTAAGAATGTCAGTTGTCATTATCAGACAAGATTAAATGGCCGAGGTGACAGAAGTGAAGGACTGTCTCCTTCCAGCCTTTTGGTAAAGGCCCGGGGAGTTGCCTGATGTCATGGGTATCTCTTAGTTAGCGGTGGGGAGCTGAGAGCCAGCCCTCCTCCCCAGGCCAGTTTGCTGGGAAAGTCACGTCAGTGTGAGAAGCTGAGACATGCTAATCAATCATCTTTGTCATTTGTGCCAAAACATAATGACACAAAACGGTCTTACTTGGTTTAAGACCACAGCCATCTGGGTGGTGGCAGTTCCCCTCAGCCCACACCTCGTTATGGTCAGGAGTTTGACTCATTCCTGCAACCTCCCTCGCACCCGTGTTTTGGAAAGCTCTCTCGTGATCCCCCAGCGGTCTGTCCCCTTTAAGCCATGGTCAAGGCTTTGAAGAGACAACTCTGCACTCCTCAAAGTGCTTTCTAATCCGTTCCCTTTCACTCCTCACAACGGTGCAGCAGAGGAGGTATGACTATCCGTGCCCATTTCACAGATGGGAAGACTGAGGTTCTGAGCAGCTAAGCGAGTTGCCCAAGAGAGAAGAGGGAAGAGGAGAAGCAGAGGGTCTTGGCCCCCGTGTGTTATACTCAGCTCCTACATAACCCAGTGTGGGCCCAGGCAGGGAGCCTGCCACCGCCCCACGGTAGGCGCTCAGTCCAGCCTAGGCGGGAAGCAAGGAGTGGCAGTGCCCCACAAGGCTGTCATGCAGCAAGGAGGACCCCTGGACCACCTCATGGGAGGAAGAACACAGGGAAATGCGTGGGCCAGTTCGGTATTTGTCAGAAGCTCAAAGGTTGGGACAATTGGCTGCACAGGGGAAGGGCCCTGGTCTCCACCCCAGGTAGGATGTGTGGGAGATGGGAAAGCAGGGGCGGGAGATATATGCTGCTCAGACTCTCAAAAATGTGCTCTGTGCTCCCTGATCTGAGGCAGGAGCCCATCAGGACAATGGGAGTGGCCCGGGCCCAGCCTCCTTATGCTCCCTACTCCCAACATCCAGGGCTCAAGTTCAGGAAAGGGACCCTTGGTCTCAGTGTCAGGCTGCCATCGAGGCACAGGCTCTGCTACCTTCCTCCCCGCAAAAGGTCTGTGTGTGGTGGGGCTGGGTGGGGCGAGGGGCGCTAGGGAGCGGCTGGGTGGATGTCCGGCTGGGTCAGCGGAGGCAGGCCATGAGGTGTGAGTATTTCCCACGGGCCACACTGGAGAAAGCTCACCTGAGGCCCTTTTGAGCCCTGGGCATAAAACTGCCCCACCGTCTCCAGGCAGTCCTCCTGGGTGACACCCAGTGGGGCCACACTGGAGGATGTGCGGCTCGCTGAAGCTCCCTTCCCGTCTCTGTCCTGCTGCCTCCAGCTGATTCAACTGCAGCTTCTCAAGCAACTGTCATGGTTTGGGTCTTTGAGTGGTCCCTTTGAAGTCCCCCCTCCCACGGCCTGGTCGGGGAGACCTTCCCCCCTAGAAGACATTCTCATTTTCTCTCTCTCTCCTCTTTGGCAGAGAGGATGTACAGCCTTGCCATCTTCAGAGAAATCCTCTCTCCAATCTCTCAAACTCCACTTGAACCCTTTATTTCCTTGAGGTAGGAGATGAGCTACAGGGGGCACAATCAGTTTCTGTCCCCTACAAGTCTTGCACAGACATCTTTGCATCTCACTCTGGAACGAAGGGATGTTTTCCACTTACTGTTTTGTTCCCGTCGGTGGGGCTTAAGAAAGAAGCCCGTTTTAGGATCCTGCCCTAGGACTTGAAGAAACAGTAAGGCATAAGCCTCTTTGGCCACCGTGTTTGCCTTGGGCCCCAAGATCTCTGTATCTTCTTCCCAACCAGCATTAAGTAGATTTCCACCAGATCCCCCTGCAATCTGACCCAACTGCATAAGAGAAGGCTCACTGTGATTTAAAGAGTCTGGACCCGCAGTCAGGCATCCTTGTCTTAAGCCTGCCCCTCTCACTGAAGGGCTGTGGGACCCTAAACAAGTCAGTTACCCTCTCTGCTCTGACACAAAGAGCTTGAGCTTGATGGTCCCCATGCTCCAGAATGCTGCGTCGGTCTGGGGAAATGTGCAGGGCCAGGGCTGGGCCAGTTCAAGGGCAAAGCCTGACATCTCCACTTCCATCCATGGGCTGCTTTGTTCCAGGTGACAAGATTGTCACAAGATCTGTCTCCCGCCTTAGCGGCAGGTACTCCTGCAGTTCGGGATAGAGACAGAACAAAGGGGCAGGCCCCCGGGCCTGGGGGCCCCAGGGCGATGTCAAGCCTCAGCCAAGGAAGCCGCATGTTCCAAATAGCCTTATCCCAGGATCTAAAATAGTCAGCCAGTGGTTTCCAGGCTCCCCCTCAACTAAAGATAAAAATATCATGGGCTCAGGGATGTTCCCAGTCATCAGTCAATAAGCCAGGACTATTTCTGCCCTCATCCTTTGCCTGGGGTTTCTCCTACGCCCCCCATCCATCCTGTGCTCCCCGTCACCCCAGCTCTGAGTAGGGTATCTTTCCTCAGCTGCCTTCAAGCAACAGCTCTGCAGCCTGGCCATGCCAGCGTTTGAACCCAACACTGCCTACAGGTGAAGAGATAGCATTCAGGTGCCTCCCATAGCCTCTGGGAGCCTGCCCAGCCCGAGCCCACTCTGTCAGGCTGATCAGCTCCAGGTCTACACCAGCCTCCTGGCTGGGTGGCCCGTGGGGGCTCTCTGGGAGTAAACACCACCGGCTGAGGAAGTCCTCTGTAGCTGTGGGTCAGGCTTCTTCACGTAGCTGCAGAGATTAAATGAATACCTCTTAGGACCACGAGGAGGATCAAATGACACTCTGTAGGTAAAGCACTAACTGTGGCACCTGGCAAGTTACAGACACTCAGAAAAGAAGACTCGCCTTCCCCCTTCCCCCAAGTAGCCATTCATCAAGAGCTCAGGCTGCCATGGCTGACCCATACCGTCTGAGGGCTCTTTTGAGGAGATCTTGTCATCCTGAAACCCTAAGTCAGCTTTAACTCCAGGTCGTGGAGAGGCCCTTGAAGACACTCCGTCTACACGGAGATCCTCAGTCAGTTTCCGAGTAACTAACCCCAGATGCGGTGCTGCCGGGCCCGCCGAGGCTTTGGTTTCATGTCCAGTCTTCCACCGCCCTCTGCAGGTCGCAGTGTGGTACTGCAGGCGGTGTTGGCCACATTCCTTGCGCAATACCAGGAAGACCAAGCACCCTCCCCTTACAGACTTAAGACAATTTGTTGTTGTTTTTTTTTTAAGATTGCATTTATTTTATTTTGACAGAGAGCGAGAGAAAGCACAAGCAGGGGGCAGAGGGAGAAGCAGGTTTCCCGCGGAGCAAGGAGCCTGATGTGGGACTCGATCCCAGGACTCTGGGATCATGACCTGAGCCCAAGGCAGATGCTCAACTGACTGAGCCACCCAGACTCCAGACAGTTCACAGATTAAGATGGCAGGGCAAGGCCAGGTGTCTGAAAGAACAGCCCCTCAGCATAACACAGTGATGTACGGCTCACAAAGTACTGACTTGTTGGATTTTCACAACCATTCTGCCTTGCCTCTGTTCCTAAGCTCAGAAGAAAATTCACAGTCATTGTTCAGTCCTCGCAGGCTCACTAATGACAGCAGACACAGCTCAGTCTTAGGCTAGTGTCCTAATGTCCTAGAACATTCCAGAAAATCAATGAAATGGACATGCATGGATCTCCATGTAAATATCAGTTCAATCTCTAATGTTCTTTACTCTTACTGTGCTGTAAAAGAGCTGGCTTATCCAGAATACTCTGAGGAAGGGAATTTTGTAAGAAAGTGTGTGGCGTACCTGGGTGGCTTAGTCGGGTAAATGTCCAACTCTTGATTTTGGCTCAGGGTCATGAGATGGAGCCCCACATTGGACTCTGTGTTGGGCACGGAGACTGCTTAAGATTCTGTCTCTCCCTTTACCTCTGCCCCCCCCCCAAAGAAAGTGCATGTGTGTGTGTATGTGCATGTGCATGTGAGTATTGGGTATGCATGTTCTCTAGAAATGAAGTCTGGCTAAGACATGGCAGATATTAGCGTTTGGTGAGATGATGATGATTAATAAGTATTTCTCACATGCCAAGCACCTGACCATTTCATTTATTAATGGCATCAAGCACCAGGCTCAAGTGCATGGCCTCCACTATCCTCCCTCTGCAGCCAGAACCATGGCCCCATCTGGCACAAGGTTGGGTGTTTGAAGCGGTGAAGGAATATGACAATGTTACATCATCCACCCCACACCACACAGCGATGAAATCACCTGTTGGAGCAACTAGAGGGATGTTTGCTCCTCTCCTGTTCTCTTTACCAACCTCAGGAACTTGGGAGAATCAAAGCAGGATTCATTAAGCCCAGAAAGCACATCACAGTAAGGAAGCCAAGTCTCTGATAGCTGCAGATCCCTTATATAACTGGAGCTTTCAGGTCATATATTTATAGACTTTTGGAGCTGGAGAAGGCCTTAGAGATTATTCCAGTCTAATCCTTTCATTCTGCAGTAAAATGAAGCACAGAAAAAGACACGACGGACCAAGGTCACACAGATACACAGCTGGGATGGGAACCCAGGCTCCTTGACTGTTATTCCTCTGGCTGATCTGGATTTTGGTAGCATGATTTCTAGATGGAAATTACTCTGGCCTCCACTGAAGATTTTTCAACCTGATTTTTTTTTTTTTAACGTACAAAGGGGAAGAGAAAGAAACCTAGCATGATACAGGTGCTCAATAACTGGGTTGGTTGGCTTTTGATGGTATAGAATAATTTCCTTTCTGCCACTTAACAAGATCAGATTCAATTAAACTTGAAATTGTTTCATTGTTCATTTTCTTTAATGACCCAAAGGTGGTTAGAGATTTGAATCTCACCCCACTGTCCCACTGCAAATTGAGTATGGATCTGAGGTTATAATATGATGTTCACTGGTTTGAAGGGGAGGGTTTCTGAGGAAGGCACGTGGATTTAGAATTTAAGCTTCCGGAGGTTTGTGGGCATCCTCCTTGAAGGACAGACGCTGTCAGCACCTGAGGTTATACAGTCTGTCCTGTGAGTTGGGATTATGGCACAAATACTTCTTAAACCTATTTTAAATGCATGATTAAAACAGACATAAAAAGATTCTAATTGCATATTAGTTACGTTAGTTACAGTTCTGAATTGGCTTATCATTAAGTTTGCAAAGCAGATTTTTGATCAACATCTTCTAATGCATGTTCTTCCAAGATGGTGTTCTTCCAAACACCATCCTGATGAATCAAGCATCATCATCCCACGACTTGCATAGACTCATGTTCTGCAGGGAATGTCCCACGCTCCATGGAAGCTCCGGTGTCGCATAAGAAGGCTCTGCTTGGGACTTTCTCTTCAGACCCTCACAGACCAGGGCTTACAGTTTTCTGGTACGCCAGTGACACACTAGGAAGGAATGGCAGAGAACTTATTGCCAGGGTCTTCCCATAGCACAGGACATGTGACCCCCTCTGGTGCACATGCCACCTCCCACCGCTGCCAACCACCACTCCAAGACCAAACACCCCTCTGTAGTCCCAGCTGTTGGGAGTGCCCCCAGGGCAGGACCCCTTAATTTCATAGTCATTCATTTATTTTTGCTAAGCACTTTCCATGTGGAATTCTTTGCTTTAGGTCTGGGGACCCAGAGGGGCTCATTAAATCAATGAGTTCTGCATCAGACTGTTTGCAAGGAACTAACTTGCAACCTGTGTAAGCTTCCGGGGAGCCACGTAGCACCTCACCTGCCAGGGAATGGACTTTGGTGAACTGTCAGCATTGTGGCCATGGTGGGAAGGTTCTGGGCTGTGGGAAGGTTGCTGCAGAGCTGTGGTCATTCCTCACTGCCTGGAAGCTCCACACATAATCTGGTGGTTCTTACCCCATAGCTAAAGCTACTGGCAGAGGAGGGTGGCCTGCCTGGGGTCCTGTCAGCCTCCCTCACCCTCAGTGCTGAGGCCTGGGATGGCAGGTCTGCCTGCTCTGGAGACTCTCCTGGACCCTCCCCATCCCTGGAACACTTTGGGTCCATGAGTACCCATTTCACATCTAAACCCAAACCCCAAAAGGCCTATCAAATCTGCTATCAAACGCCCAGGAGGAAATCCAACTTGGGTTGGCAGGAAGAGCCGGGTCCTGCTAAGTCAGCAGAGACTGCCGCAGCAAAGGCAGCCAGACAGTCCTGTGTGTGCGGCGCCCACTTCAGCTCAGCTCAGGGGCAACGGCGAGGAAACTGTCCCGCACCGTCTTCTTTTGCCAGGCATTGCCCACTACAAGTACCTTCTAGGGGCTTCCCAAAATGATTCCAATGGCCACAGAACTCCTGCTACATTCTGCTACGTACACTGAGGTAGTAACCAATCGCCCTGTAACACGATCATCTGGTTTCCTGCAAGACCGCCAAGTCTTCACGGGCACCCACACATGCCCGCCTTAGCCCGGCCCACAACCAACCAGAGAACAAATGTGCCGTCTCTAGTTCATTCATTAACTCCCCTTTTTGTCTCCGGCTCCGTAGTACTCACACAGTGGCCTTCACAAAGAAGGGTCTCAAGCATGCCAGGGATGGACACGAGAGATTAGGCCGTTGGGGACCTTCATCCATCACCCTCATTTTCATGGAAAACAATGAAATCCATGGGTGATAGCTGTGTACCAAAGAGCCCTCTTCCCTGGAAGAAGGCCCAGCTGCAAGCAGCAGCTTTAAGGGGATTTCTTGCTGTTTTCCAGCAAGTTCGAGGGGGTGCCTTAATGACAGAAGGAAGGCAACATGGACCCAAGGCTGCCCAGTGGAGAGAGAGAGCCTGGCAACCCACTGTCCTGTCTGTAGTGCTCAGGCCTCTGCCCCGGCCTCCCCCAGACTGACTGGGCGCTCCAGGGGCCTCATACCAGGGTGGTGAACTTGTCCACACAGGCGTTGCGGATCTTCTCTGGGGTGGCGGGGCTGTCGAGCCGGAAAAGCTTCTCCATCTTACAATCTGCATTCTTAGTTCGAGCTGCACGGATGGCGTCTTTGATGGCAAAGAAGATAGAAGCTGCCAGGAAGAGGGGCGGCTCCCCGACGGCCTGGGCACACAGAGCACAGGACAGGGAATCAGGCAACGGGACCCCAGCCTCCACACCCAGAGGGCTGGTGACGCCGGGAACCCCAGCCGGCACCGGCAGGCTGCACCCAGTAAGGCAGGGAGGATGGCCAAAATTCCTCAGGGGCAGAGAACAAACAACCCTAGTAAATGACTCAACCTCATTGGCATATTTCTTTTAACTCTCACTATGTGATTTTCTCTGATGCCATCATGCGAACAAAATGCCATGATGCAAATAAAATGTACCATTAAAAGTTGTATTAAATACTTCTATTTTATGGATAAAAATGTCTGACATGAATTTTGACCCTTTCCTCACAGTTATGAGGCTAGGGGACTCATCTACCTGCAACTCTGACCACCTTGGCAGGCACCATCATCATATTTACAGGCAACAGCATCGTCTGGAATACAGGCATCATGACCAACAGGAATTAAACATTTTCTAGCAGAGGTTGTTTTGTCCCTGGAAGCTCAGAAACTTCCCACAGAGACACGGTCACTCTGCTTCCCCCACCCTCGAAGGACAGATAACTGCTTCCCACATCAGGCACCAAGCCTCAGAAACTGCCTGTATCAAAATCACTAGGGACATTTGTTAAAAATGCACATTCCAGGGCCCTACTCCATCTACTACTGAACCAAAATTTCTAGGGATGGGCCCCACAGAGCTGCATTTTTATCATGCATCCACAGTGATCCTGATGCGTGCCACGGCGTGAAAGTCGATGGCAAGGATCAGAGTGTCCAGCCCCAAGCACAGTAAGTAAACCATGAGATGAGCAAATGGGTGTGTTTCACTGGTTACAAGTGAGCATCTGTCTTCCTTCTTAGATCCACGATTATCTCATCAGCTTACTTGATTTTCAACCACTTTTTCATCCTTACTGGGGACAGCAGGGAAATAGAGAGTGGCTATAATCCTTCAGGCATGCAGGTCAAGTTTAAGGTCAGGTGCCAGCCACTGAAGGGGACAACAGGTCTGCGCGGAGGTGTTGCCTGATCTGCAGTGGATAGGCTATTCTTGTGGGGTAACTGGGAAGGGTGTGTATCTGTGGGATCATCTTTAGGACCAAGCATCAAGATGCACACCTGAGACACGGGTGGAGGGCAGGCTTTGACCTATAGGACTGGATTAAGGAATCCCTCTGAGTGCACCCAAAGGAGCTAGCTTTGACCACACAGAGGTGGTGTCATTCCAGTTCTGTTTTCTCAGGCAGGGACTGCCCACCCCTCTGCCATCCTCACCAAAACTAGCGTCAAGCCCTCTTGTCCTTCCACACAAGCCACCCGCAGACCCACAGGGTGGGTGGCTGAAGCCCCTCCTTCCCACCCGGAGCCTCCCACAGTGCAGACCAGAAGGCAGCACAGACCCAGGGCAACAGTACCTTGGACGCATAGATGGCCTTCTTGTTGGGGCTGTCACGGAGCAGGGACACCCTGAACTGAATGGGGATGCTGCCAAATGCAGGGATCTTATAGGTGCTGGGGCCACGGGTGTGCAGGCTCCCCTCTGGGGAGTAGTGCAGCTCTTCCAGGGTGAAGAGGCCAAGGCCCTGCACAAAGGCCCCTTCCACCTGCAAGGCAGACAGAGACCATGGTCACTCGGCTTCCCCCCAAGGACAGATACTGCTTCCCACATCAGGCACCAAGCCTCACCTGGAGTGGGCCTGGAAAGAAGCTGAAAACAGCCCTCCATAGCCTACCTGGCTCCTGCCCAGCCTGGGATCATCTAGCCGGGCCTTTGCCAGGCATTGAGGTAGGCCAGGCAAAGGCATTAACACTGAAGGTTAGTCTTAGAATTGGGCAGCAATTCCAGAAGGGTCACACTGTGTAAGGCATAATTTTTCACTGCTGCAGGGTGGGTGGAGCGGTTCCCTCCATGTCGCTACTGGGGAAACGGCAACTTGGAGCTGAGAAGCAGGCTCCCAGGCTGACAGTTGCCCCTCATTCCTCAGGGGCCCACGCGCCTCCTTGCCAAGCAGAACCATGCGCTTGCAGGCAGCCCCGCAAGACAGGAATTTCTGGGACCATAGATTTAGGTTTTGTGAACTCCCAGCCCTGCCTGCCCTCTGGGAGAAGCAGTGCCCCTGCTGTGCGCTTACGGATCTCTCCGAGGGCACCTGCCATGCTCTGCGAGCCCACACGTCTGTTCCCCCAGCCTCCCTGCTCACCACGAAACTCGGGGGGGTGGGGGGGCACCGCCAAACAGGTGTGTTCTCCCGACCAGGTGCTCATCATCTCTGGGACCGAGGCACCGAGCTCAGTGCCTGCCTCCAGGAGGGGCTCCCCCAATGGTTGTGGAGTGAATTAATGAACACAGCGACTAATGACTAAGTTTCTGTAGACTCAGTAACTGTCTGTTTTTGAGAAGTACAACTTATATATTCTACCAGATGCTCAGTGCTCCAGTTCTCGGTGCCTCCGTCTGTCTCCTGTTCCACCTAACCTCCCCAACACTCTCATATTTTCCAAAAGTGATTTTCTTCGAGCCATCCCTTTGGGCCTCTTGATTGAACCCGTGTCTTTTGCCCCAGTGTTCCCTAGCATTCCACTGACATTTACTTCCTAGAGGACAAAATGAGTCCTGGGTGGAAGAGGTATGAGGAGGGAGAAGCTCCTCTGGCCTCAGACCCCACTGCCTGCAAACCAATCCCAAACTCAGTCTCCATTCCACAGTGTGCCCCTGCTCACACTGTGCGTGCGCGTGCATGCATGTGTGCGTGAGTGTGCACCCAGTGTTTGCACCCTTCCTCTTGTCCTCTGAGGTGTGAGTGCCCTTTCCAGAATCTACATTAATGCGTCTTCTACCTCAAGAGGTGGGCGTGCTCTCATCGATCTAACTCCTGCTGAGGGAGACTCACATGGTACCCTGGTCAGACCTGCTTCACAGTGACGTTGGGCAAAACGTGTTGGCTGGTGACCCTAGGAGAAGAAGGGACACACCTGCGGCTGAGTCCATCACCACCCCGGTCACCCATGTGCCTTACCTGTCCAATATCAATGGCAGGGTTCAGACTGGAGCCGACATCCATGACAATGTCAGTGCGGAGGTTCTGAAGTGGGGAGGAGAATAACAAGCAGGGTGAGAAGGAAGGAAGGTGTGGGATGATAACGGAGCTTGGTGACCCTTAAATTACTGCATCAACCAAACAGCACTTTCAGAAGCGAGTGCCCCGGGCATGCTCAGTTGGCATTGGCATTGTCGATGCTCAAGTTTGAGTTGGGGCCAGCTGAGCAGGGCATGGCAGCGGCCACGGTCTCCTGGTGAGCGTGAGTCACAGTGCACACACCTCCACATGAGTGGGAAGGCCAGGTCCCGGGTCCCTGGCTCAGAACCTGGGTCTGGACTGATCGCGTCAGGAAGGGGACATGGGCCGATTCCAGCTTGAGCCCCATTTCTGTAGGACCTGTGAGCTAATAATGGTGTTTGCCTTTTTAAATGACAAAAATAAAAGGAATATGGTGCGGCACGTGAAAATTATATGAAATTCACAGCCAGTGTGCACAAACCACATCGTAGGGGAACACAGCCGTGCCCGTTCGTTTGCATTCGTCTGTGGCTGTTCTCATGCTTCGGGGATGGGGCAGAGGATTGAGGCAGAGTCTTTGGGGCCTAGAAAGCCTCAAATATTTGCTCGCTGGTCCTTTCTAGGAAGTTTGCCAGGCTGTGATGTCAGACTTCTTATTTTCCAAGCCAGAAAGTGTGTCTCTATCGGTTCTTGGTGTTTGCAATTCACTTGCTTCTCCTCTCTTCCCCCTAACTTAGTGCAAAGGTTTTTGCAAACTCCTTACTTTGTGATCCCCTGTTAAGCAATCAATTTCCACTTCGGAGCAAGCCACCCCATAGGAGAAGTAGTGGAAGGGATTCCCTGAGTTTGTCTCAAAGCTGTAGCCGAGGTTGGGTGTCCTGGGGGAGAAAAGAGAAAACATTGCACATGTGTTAAGATGAGCATCCCCCCACACCATACACACACACACACACACACAGAAGCTTGACCCACAAAATTCTAAGACTCCAAAGGTTTTATTTTTTCATCCAGCTGTTCTTCATAAAAGTCCATGTGTTTTTAATACTTTGAACCTGTTATTGAAATCCAGGGTTGCAGAGCATTCTGCCTCCTGTCTGCTCAATTCCACCCAAGGCCCTTACATGAATCATTCTGTACAGCCGAGCGGCATATAGCATCAGCGTGCTGCCCTCTATGTGGTAGAAACGGGACACATTTGCCCAAGCTCACGAAGGACATGAAGGCCATGCTCCAAAGGATATGCTGAATTGGAATTCAAGGTCTCAGAACCAGAGATCCTGCCCGTACCACCTCCTGGGCTGCTCACCTTTCTCCAGGTGAGAGCGGAGATCAGCATCTCATGCCTCTTTAACCGCTTGCCTGCATTACTCCTTGGCTATGGGCCCCTTCTCAGTTGCAACAAATGATTTGAGGAAAGTGTTACTGATAAAAGCAAATGCTCTCCTATATTTTTTCTTCTTTAATCCCGAGTATCTTACACAATTCCAGTTTCACATGAGTCATACGTGTGTGTGTGCATCTTCTCACACCCGGAATTAATAGTCCCCTGTACCCAAGTTTTTCTATGCATGACACAGAAAACTGTGAGCTGATGGGATCAGAATCTCCATGAACACAAAACCAGCACAGAGCTGAGGGAAAAGACTTCTCCCAGGAGAACCTGCCACCTTCTCTGACCTCTGATTTCACCATCTTCACTTGGGTGTTCCTTTATTTTACCCCGTTTTATCAACTCTGAAAATGAAGCAAGAACTTCTGAGAAAATCTGCACGTGTGCGTGTTTGCACAGGTCAAGTATCACATAACCCAGGGAGACTGGCAAAATGTAACTTTGCCTAAAATACATATTGAACTAGTTCTCCAAACCCATTGATGTGTGAAAGAAAAGGTCCTGGTTCAACTTCCCAGAGAAAGCTAGAACGTTACGGCTGGTAAGAAATATAATCACATCGTTTTACAACCTCGGAATCAGATTGGCACTTTACAACCTCAGAATCAGATTGGCACGGTCTCTAGCTCTCCATGCTGCTACTGAATTTCAAAGTAGCTGAAGGTATGTGCTCTTTTCCAAATCTCACTTTCAGCTCCACTGAATTCTGCATTTTGTAACGAGACCACATGCTCTAAATCCTCCTGTGGTTCTTTCCAAGGAAAGCCTCCGTGCAGAAATACAACGCATGGTAGAGAGGAACACACATGGGTAACTCCGCCCCTGGTTCTAGGAGAACACCCAGGGAGGGGTGGCTGGGGATGGGTCCCACTATGTCATTAATGAGGAAACAGGCTCAGAGAGATCCCTGATTTCTCCAAGCGCAAGAATGAATACACTTCCAGACCAGAACTAGAATGCAGGTCTTCGGATATGGCGGCTCATGTTTTTGCCTCCTTGGCACATAGATCGGTGATGCCGGGTATCTTAGAGCATCTTCAGAGTGAAATTAGCAGCAGTCATTGAAGAGATAAGAGTTTCAGGGGAAGTGCCCTCTCCTGACCAAAGGCTGAGAGCACTCGGGGCAAGAGGGGACTTCAGAGGTTAGGATGACACCACACGGTGAGGCGAGCTGACACCAGCTCCGTACTTACTTATAAAACCCAGTCGCAGACAAGCTCACTGCATCAAGGTAGGCAGCTGAGATCTGAGGAGAGGAGACAGACAACAGGAAGGGCTGAGCATGGTTTCCGGAATCCCTGCCCCAGCACTAAGATTTCATGGGTTCACCCCCCCCCATCTGGAAGCTGACCAACTCTGTGAACCACAGCTTGCCTCACACACTCACTGCATCGAGGAGACTGCACCAGAAGCCTGGGGGGCTACAGCACCCTCTCAGCTGGTCTTCACCCTTCGAGTAGCCTCCCCACCCCGCCGGGGAGCCCAGCCCAACCACAGTGAGCATCTTAACGTACCATACTGCCCACGTCACCCCCCTGCTCTAGAGCTGTGGATGACTCCCCATGGTCTCTAGAGCACATGCTCGACATTCAGGACCCCAGTGTTCTCTCTGGTTTCAGGTGGCACACACATCATGGCCGCACCAGCCAAACTCGAGTGTCAGCTCTCTCCCAGCCCCGCCGAAGCCCCACAGCTCTACACGTTCATTCACGCAGTTCCTCCACTGTATCTGCCCAAATGTCCAGCTCAAGCTTGCCTCCCCATGTCTCTGTGCTGAAACCCAAACGACCGAAATCAGCCTAGATTCATATGGTATTTACGTGTGTGGTATCTGTGAGCGTGGGAAGGGAAGTGGAGGTCAGTCACACGAGGCACAGTAAGGTGAGGGGGTCTGAGAGAAATAGTTTATTTTCTTTGGGTCTATGGAGGGAAACATATACTATCGGACTGGGTCATGTGGAGGCTCCTGCTATATCTGTTACCACTGTGCCCACTTTCCCCACCCCGACTCTGGGAGATGATAAAGAGGGACTGTCACCGAGGGGTCTGCTTGTTGGAAGAGATGCAGTCTCCTGCCAGAGAGAGACATCCTTGTGGCTTCCCTCTGGGGGTTCCCGACACACAGCCTCCAAACCAGAAACCAGAAAACTGGGCTCCTTCTTATCAGCAGTGCTTGCCTGTCACTTCTAAAACCACAGGAGTGATATAAACTCCTGGGTAATGTCTTTTTCCCCCCACTCCTTCACAGATGGAGCCTCAGTGGACCCAGACTCCAGAGCTGCTAGGGACAGCCCTCTGACAGCAGGAGGTTTGAAGAAGACCAGGCTCTTCAAGACTGTGGATGAGCAGGGTATGGAACCAGGCCCGAGTGAGGCACATTCAGCAGTTACCCCACCTTCTGAGGCTCAGGACAGCCAATCCCCCAGTCCCCACAAGGTTGTCAAGATCCTGGATCAAAATTTTTCCTCAGGTGCCTTCCTTCAACTATGAAAAGCACAGACCAGGGTGCCCAGCAAGGTGGAGCATTTCCTTGTCCTGTGAAACCATACAAACCACTCCAGCTTCTCTGCCTGTGACTAGATCATGACCCTATTCCTGCTGCAGGAGGGACAGAGAGCCTTCCTTTCATGTCTCTCATTTTCAAAAGCAACTTGGATCAGCTCAGACTTACCCATTCTTCCCAGGTTCCAGTGGGATTCTTTTTCTTGAAGGGCTCCAGCCTTTTCAGGATGGTCTGACAAGCTTCCTAAGAACACATCCACCACATACCAGACATATTAATCTTCTGCATTTCCTGGCCCAGGCAAAACCCCAAGGGCCTCAGCAAGGCCACCTCCAAGTAATGCTGTGCCATTCAGATAGCTTCCCACCTTCTCAGGAACGACTGAGACCCAGGGTGGAAGCCACAAGGCCCCGCCACAGGGAACGGCATTGGCCCTTGCTGGAAGAAGACCCAGTTCTTAGGCTACAGAAGATGAAATATTTGAGGGATCTCAAAGGAGATGACTTCTCCCATCAAACCATTTTCTTAATTACATCCCTCACGTGGAAAGAGAAGCAAGTGAGTCTGACCTGGCCTACCCCAAAATCCAATTCCAACCTCAGTCCATAGTCTTACAGCCAGTTCTAACGCTGGGGAGTATCTTTCCAGAACGCTCCCTGTGACCCCCCAAATCTCCTCCCCATCCTACACTCATCCTTCTTGGCTTTAATGGAAGCGATTGTGGCTCCTAGGTGTCTCTTTCAGCTTGGTGTCAGGAGGAACAGCATTCTCCTGGATAAGAGAGCCAAGGCATGGCCACAGCCAAAGAGCCTACAAGGGCCATTCCAGCTCCCACCCCAGGGTTCTCTCTGGGCCCAAAGCCCTGGGCTGGTCCTCAGCTCTGGCGGCTGCCCAGGCTCCTTACTTACATAGATAGCCTGTCCATTCAGGTCAGCGCTGACGGAGGCGGCCGTGGGAGAGGTGTTCGGCACGGTGTTAGTGCTCGTCTCACTGATGTAAATTTTAGAGATGGGGATTTTCAGAGCTCTGCTGGCCACCTGGGAAAAGAGACAATATCACCCTCTCAGGGAGGGGTGAGCACGGGGCTTGGATGCCTTCTTCCCAAGCCAGACTCAGGTTCACTGTTGCAGGCAACAAAATAATTTTATAAACTATAATCCTATGGAGACTGGGATGTTTTCACACCTCAGTTTGAAGCAGAACTTTATGGATTGATTTGTTGGATTAAAAAAATCATAAACCCAATGGTGACTCACAGCACTTTTTAAAGCTAACCTTGGTTTTTTTTTTTTTTAATTTTTTTTTAAATTTATTTATTTGACAGAGACACGGCGAGAGAGGGAACACAAGCAGGGGGAGTGGGAGAGGGAGAAGCAGGCTTCCCGAGGAGCGGGGAGCCCAACGCGGGGCTCTATCCCAGGACCCCGGGATCATGACCTGAGCCGAAGGCAGACGCTTAACAGCTGAGCCACCCAGGGGCCCCTAACCTTGGCTTTTTTTAAAAAAATACAATTTGGCCAGTCCGTGAGCCAAGCAGGTGTGCCAACTCTAATCCAGTTCCAATATCCGAGCTCCACTGCGTGGGGGAAACTGGCTACCTTTTTACCCACAACACACCCACTTATACACTGTTGGGGAAGGGCATCCAAAAGATGTGACCCCCAGTTGACCCTTGAGCTGGACCTGGGGGATCGGAGGCTCCTCACCCTTCCCCTGTCCTTGGAATATGGGTTCCGCTTGCCTTTCCTGCTCCCAAAGGCTGCTCCAAGGACATGGCCCCCAAGGACAATGATGTGGGGTTGAGCACACCTGCACAGGACCTTAACTAAACCCAGTTAAGGCCTCTCTCTCTATGAACTTTTAAGAGCCAGGAGGGGAGAAGACTTGCCCATGACCTCATGTCGGCAGAGCCTGGGCCAGAGCTGGGGCCTGCTTCTGCTTCTGCTGTGCGCCGCCGCTCAGCGTCTCACCACACCCTCCCTCCCCTGGACGCCACGGGGCCAGAGAGGGCTCCCGGTCTCCAGGTTGCTCACCTGGATCATCTTGGTGTGCAGGCCTTGGCCCATCTCCATGCCCCCGTGAGCCAGCAGCACGGAGCCATCTGTATACACATGAATCAGGGCTCCTGCCTAAGGGAAGACAAGGACACCAAACACAAAATTCGGTAAATCCTAACTCAACTTGAGGCCTGGGACCAACGGTGCTGGAGCCCAGGAGGAAGAAAACCAGCGGCAGCATTTTGGAGAGAAACCTTAGATGAAAACTGAAGCAGTATAAATCTTGGGATTTAATGATGTAGCCATTCAAGAGTTTGCAAACATTTTCCTATTTCTCTACGTGTATCTCCCATCCCCAGAAGGAAGGAGGTCAAATAAATGTCTTTGTGTTCACTCTGTGGATGAGGCCACAGGATCAGAAAGGCAGAGTAGCTGTCCGTGGCCCTATAACTAGGAAGAGTAAGAACTAGAAGTTGACCCCAGATCTCTGAGTCCCATGCTGCCCTCACTGATCTGTGACATTCTGGACAAACAGGAATATACAAGCTCAACTTCATTTGGGGAGTTGGCAGACAGCCCTTCCACTCAGCCCTGTTACCAGGGACAATGGCCCTTCCCTTGCCATACTGCAGACAGAGGGGAAATGGGGCCCCAGCCCAGTGGAGAGGGACAAAATTATATAAAGTAATTACCTGGTTCAGAAAAGGAACACTGAAGCTTATTCCAAACTTGGTAGGAATGATGCACAATCCTCTCTTCTTCCAACAATTCTCCCTGGAGTAAAAGGAAGATTCTCATAGAACCTTCTCTATCATGTTTGTGTCAGCTCATAGTTTCAGACAACATCTTTGCAAAATTGGAACAAGGCATCCTTGGAGCTGCCCACATAGTACTTATCATAACTGAGTTGTGCCCCAATTAGGTAAACCAAATGAGAAAAGTCGGATTTGGGTTCTGGGTCCTTCCGTGCAGCTGAAGCAGGGCCCACCCCTGAGAGTCTGGACTTCAAAGTATTGTCACTTCCTCGCAGAGAGGAGTTCAGATGGGGTCAGGGTGCCCTGGTGATCTCAGACTGTGACTGTCCCAGGGATGAACTGTGGCTCAGTGATGATACTGGTAACACCTTCTCGGTGCTTTCTATTTGGTTTTCTGGGTAAGTCAGTGAGGAAACAGAGCCAGTATAATTATCCCCATTTAGCAGATGTTGAAACTGAGGCCCAAGTTGATGGAGTGACGGCAAGGTCACATTTATAGATTCATGTCAGAGGCAGATGTATAACTGTGGTGTCCTGAGTTCTGGGCCGGTGTGCCCCTAAGGTGGACAAATGCGTAAAGACGAACCATACTGATAGGCTAGGATGCTGAGGGCAGGCTGGAAGCCTATCGGCTTCCATTTCAGGATCTTAAAGAGATGGCTACAAAAGGGGCAGCACTCAGCACTCCCGCGAGTTATCTGTTAAATTCTTAGCCTGGTATTCTGAGTTCAGCAAAGAGGCTGCAGAATAGGAGACCTGAGAGAGCACCAGAACACTGGACTCCTCCCCGCCCCGTGCTTACTCATTGAACTTGTCAATCTCACTCCTCCGGGCATGATACTGAGAGCTTTCGAGGCATTCATCCCAGCACCTGGACAAGGTGAACGCCTCAAGCTTCTGGTTGAAGTGTGTCAGGTCCCCTTCCTTATACAGGTTTTTCCTCCGCACCTTTGCAAGGAGAGAGAGAGACACTGAGGGCTCGCTGGTGGCAAGGGATGAAGGGATACAACCTCAAGTTAAGCTTCTGACCCCCTCCACAGCACCTGCCTCTCCTCTGCCCACCTGGGAGATGCCCAAGACACAAGGCCACTGTCCCCTCAAAGTAGGTTAACCCACCCACTCTGACCCACGCCACCAAACTCCCGGCTGACTCACTTCCTCTGCAGGCAGCCCACAGGTCAGAGCGACTTCACTCATCCAATACTCGGCAATGAGCATCCCCTGGGGCCCCCCAAAGCCCCGGAAGGCTGTGTTGGAGGGCAGGTTGGTCTTGCAGAGCCGCCCAGTGCCCAGGATGTTGGGGATTTTGTAACAGTTGTCCATGTGGAATAGGGCTCGTTCCATTATCTGGAGCAGAAGAAACCAAAATGGGAGAGAAGAGTGTGCCGATGTCATTGGCTCCTCAAAAAAGGGACTTCAAGGGCTGCACCCTCTTTGTCTTTCCCAGCCCCACTTGGCCCCTCAGGCTCAAGTTACTTCTTCCCTGGTATGCAACCCAGGACTCCTGACTGCGCTCCCAGCCTCTGTGTCTCTCCATCCTCTAACCTACTCCTCAAACGAAAATATAAGGTCATTTCAGCTCAACCACTTGCTTAAAAATGCCCCTTATTCTCTTTGGAATGAAGTCTGTATGTCTTTCAGCATGGAATTCAAGACTCTTTATGTATTCCTTCCCCCAGTGTATTCTTTATCCTCTGACGATAGGTATGCTCCTCTTACCTGGTATGCCTCTCCTCACCTTACCCACCTACTACCTAACATCCTCATTCAGCTCCTCCCTGGGGAAGCTCTTCCCAGACTCTCCAGTTAGGATCGATCACTTGCCTCTTCCAAAAAAAAAATTAAAAAAAAAAAAAACGGTGATCTTATGAATTAATTTTAAAGTAGTTCATGTTCCCATTAGAGTTGTAGGGCAAACAGTTTCAAGAGTCAAATACTTCTGTAAGTTTGTGTTATGCAAAACAGCAACCCCCACTTTCCTTCTTTCTACTCCACTTACAGTTCTCCTAGCTCATTCTTTAGCAGCTCTTTCCATTAACTTCCACATCTCTAAATAATGCCTTACACTGAAACTTCTTGACGTTTTCAGTTGTAGATGCTTAGATTGTTTTCTTGTTACAGAAAAGGGGGATTTCATTCCCACCTAATCCCCTTTCCCTGAAAACACATCACCTTCCTGTCCCCCGACTTCCCCATATAGTTCTATTTGGATCTGATCAATAGTCAGTTTGATATCATCCGTAAACATTACTGACAGCTGAACCACATAGTTATACTATGATTACTTCTCTCTTTCTTGATAACATTTCTCCCCCCCCCCCCCCCGGAGTTAGCAATTATCTTTACTTTTTAATTTTCTTCGTTTCTATGCAGTTACTACTAAATCAACTTAAAGTTCTCCCCAGTGCTAGAAATCTGTTCTCAAGATGTTTGAACACTTTAGACTTTCTAGCAGCCTTATCTTTTTAAATAAATTGTTCCTGGAGCCTTCTGGTCGACTCCAATGTCAACGGGCAGCCCATTAAACCCACTGTTCAGCTGTTACCTTGGGCTCTTCCTCTCACATTCATCCCAGACTGTATATAGGATCTCGGTTGGAAATAGGTTTTCCAGTTTCCCTCAGCATTCTGAAGGCATTTTACTGGCACATCCTACCTCTCCAGCATTAACAAATCCAATCAATGTCTTTCCAATTCTTGGAAACAGTTCTGCTTTTCTCCTTCCCGAAAATTGTAAAATCTTCTTTATCCCCAGGTTTCTCAAAGTTACCAATGATGTAACTTAGCATAGGTCTATTTTCCTTCATTGTGCTGGTTAGCGGACGGGCTCTTTTAATCTCAAAATGTATGCCCATCAGTTTGGGGGGATTTCCTGAGTCACTTCCTGACAGTTTCCTCCTCTTAATAATGTTTCCATTCTTTCTCTCTGAAACTTTGATTATTTGGAGCTCCTGGACGAGTCCTGGAATTTTGTTGTATCTTCTCTCCTATTTTTCTGTATTTTTTGTCTTTACTTGGGGAGATTTGCTCAAGTTTCTTCCAACCCTTCTGCTTTCAGAGTTTTAATTCACCAGAGTTCATTTTTATTCTCTGTTCCATTTTTATGGCACCCTATTCTTTCTTGAAGGTATAACAATTCATCTCTCTGATGAGACCAATGGCAGCTTTTATTTTTTTGTTTCATTTGGGGTTTGGTTTACTTCCCGGTGTATAGACTCTCTTTCCCACAGGCTGTTTTTTGTGTCTTTGGTTATTTCAGTCTTAGTCATCCTAGATGCTTTTAGTATGTCTCAATTAATTCCACTTTTGCTTTCCCTTAGCACTCTATCAACTTGTACTTCTATTTCATTTTGTCTTTTATTATCTGTCTCCCCCACCACACTGTGAACTTCCTGAGGGCAGAAACAATGCCGTATATTCTTCTTTATGTTGCCACTCTAGGCACTCAATAAATGTTTGCTGGATTGAATTTAAAAGCTTCTAAGATCTTTGGGGACAAGCACTCTATCTTTTTCAACCTGATTTTTCCTACAACACCAAGAGGCATGTGTTGCAAATGGTGAGAATGCAAAATGTGTTTCTTTTTTTTGAGATGTTTTCACACTAGATCCGAAGTGTGAAGTTTTCTAATTGAGCCAGTTAGCCCCTAGCAAAGAAGAGAGGCACAGGGGGTGCGGATTCATGGGAACTTCTGTTTTTCCTTAAATGTGACTTATTTTTACAAGAAGAATCTATGCATATATAACTAATATGGTTATAAAATTAAGATTTTTAAAAAATTATAAAAAGTAGTATCACAAAGGTAACTGTTAACTTTCAAAATTAATAAAAATACATGTCTACATAAGACTCATAGGAGGGGTGCCTGGGTGGCTCAGTTGGTTGAGCATCTGCCTTCTGCTCGGGTCATGGTCCCAGGATCCTGGGATCGAGCCCGACGTCAGGCTAGCCCGACGTCAGGCTCCCAGCTCAGCAGGGAGCCTGCTTCTCTCTCTCTGCCCCCGGCTTGTGCTTTCTCTCTCACACTCTCAAATGAATAAATACAATCTTTAAAAAAAAAAAAAAGACTCAAATAGGAGAATATTCAGAGTAGCATTATCCATAAAGGCTAAACACTGGGAACAACTCAAATGCTCAAGTGGTGAATGGAAAACAAAATATGGTCTATCCATATGATGAAATATTATCAACAGAAAAGAATGAAGGACTAATGCATACTATAACATGGATGAACCTAAAAACATTAATCTGAGATGAAAAGCCAGACATAAAAAATTACATAGTATATGAGTCTGTTTATACGAATCAACTACAAGAGGAAAATCTATAAAGACAGAAAGTAGACTGGTGGGTGTCTAGGCCTGGGTTTGGGTGGGGGTGGGAACAGGAGCAACTGCAAGAGATCACTTTGGAGTGATGACAATGTTTGAAAACTAGATCATGATAATGGTTGCATGACTCTTTAAATTTACTAAAAACCGTTAAATTATATACTTCAAACGGGTGAATTTTATGGTATGTAAACTATACTTCAATGAAACCGTTACTAAAAAAAAAGAAGAAATTCAATTCATTACTTAAAATTCAAACATCACAAAAACGTGTTATATAGGAAATGACAGTGAGTGCCCCCCTTTGTCCCACCCAATCACTGTTTAGTGTATGTTCTTTTGGAATCTTCCATGCATATCATTATATATATATATGTATATATATAATAGAGGCATATGTTAATTTTATACACACACACATGGAATATCACCAGACTATGCATCAAGTTTTGTAACTAACTTTGCTTGTTTGGCAAAGTATCTTGAAAAGCAGGATGGGTTTCCAATCAGGAAAGTAATATGATTATCTTTGTGCTTTAGAGATGAGCCAAGGGTGGAGAACCTGAGGGTGGGGACCAGTGGGGAGGCTACCACCACAGTAACAGGCAGGAACTGAGGAGGCCCGTGCCAGGATGGATGTGCGGCCCGCCCTTGACCTCCCAGTCACCACCCGCCCCCCCCCACTGGGATGCAAGGGTGCCTCGTACTTACACTCTGGGAGAGATCCATGGTGTTCCCCGCGTTGCTGTAGTGCTCCACCTTCAAAGCCACCACCTTCCCATCCTTCATGAAGCCAACCTGATGAGGAGAGGGGTTTCTCACCAGTGCCCTTCCTCTGCTAACCCGAGCCATCCCCCCCCGCCACCTATGCTACCTGGAGGAAGCAGATAGAATAAGGCATCACACCATGAAAACGAGGTCACCAGAGCTTAACAGGTGAAGCAGAGAGGAACTAACATCTCTCCGGGGACATTCCATGGCTCCTCAACCCTGGACACACCTTTTCCCCACACTCCTCCTTCCTCCTACCTACTCCTGGCTTCTGGTTGTGTGAGAGGGAGTGAGGAGGCGGAGAGGGGAGGGCGGAGCAGAAAAGCTGAGAAAGATACTGGAGACATGCCTTACGGCATTTGGCCAACAGACACCAAGTTACCCCCAAACAAGCATGAATGTGCTTTCACATCCCTGATCTTATGTGGCCATCAGAACAAACTTTACAGGCCATTCCATAAGTGAGGAACTGGGACTCAGGAGACCAAGTTCCTTTCTTTGGGTCCACATGAATTTGGGAATAAGGGAAATATGATCCCTTTGGGGGAGTTCAATCATGAAACAAAATCAGAAGAGGTCTAAGCGGAGATGTTCAACGCCAGCTCATGGAGAGAAGGACTCTCAGACTGGGATTTGGCAGGTTATACTGGTGTTTAGAGGGGCAGGATGCATGGTGATCCACAGGGACCCAGAAAAGGAACCGTCCCACAGAGGAACTGGCAGTGACCAGCCATACACGGTCTGATGGGGCAGGTGCCCACCCGAACAACTTGGGCCTGTTCCAGGCCCTGGGGCAGTTTCACTTCTCATTGTAAATTACGAAGCCCTAAGCAGTCGTTCTGGTTTTTACATCAGGCAATGAACACATGAACATTAGGACATTCTGCAGGATGGATTTACCCCAGGGCTGCTGAAAAGTCATGCTTCTCAGCCTGAGTGGACGAAGACCAGATATGGACCAGAGCAAATTCACAAAAGGTACAGACACCACGCTGGGACACCACTTGGGAGGTGGCCAGCCAGCATCACCCCTCTAGGTTGCTGTTGGCCAATTTGAATTTTTCTCGTGGCTATTTCTTCTTTGAATTTCTACAGGTAGTCATGAAAAACGTTAAGAGTATGTCCCAGGATCCCTGGACCTTCATCCCCAGCTTTCCCAGGGAGATGGCACTGTCCCTCCCATCCCCGGCATAGCTGCCGACATCTGGAACCTTGTATTTGGCCAAGAAGGGATGTCTGCCGCCAGTTATCAGCATGTCCTCATCACGATCCAGCATGCAGCGCACAGGGCGGCCAGTCCTGAGGGAGGCGTCAGAGGGTTAGAGCCCCGGGAGCCTCTGCAATGGCCCATTCTTGTCGGTCCCAGGGATGAAAACAGCACGGGACAATTCTCTTTCCACCTGGCACACGCAGTCCTGTGCGCGGCTGCCTCGATGTCTAGCTGTCTAGGCACCGTGCTGGACAAGGCAGGGAATAGCAGAATGTGAGGTGTGTCCTGACCCCGCAGGGCCCTGACAGCCACATTGGGAAGACGAGGCATGGATCCATGCGTGGAACACAAAGAAACAGGGTATTACCCTCATCCCAATGCCCAAGAGTTCTAAAAACAGAAGGCTGGGAAAATCCAAAGCAAGGGGAATCTACTTCTTAAAGGGGGAAATCCAGGAAGCCTTCCTGGCAGAGGCAGCCTTATTCTCCTTCCCAGGAACTGGCAGGGAGGACTCACTTGTATGCAGCCAGGGCCACTGCTGTGGATACCACAGTGCTCCGGGTCTCTTTCCCTCCAAAGCCTCCTCCGATTCTCTTCACTCGGACCAAAATCCGGTTTTCTGGAACCCCCAACATTTTTGCAACAAAGCTCTGTGGACAAAAGGAAAATTACTTGCACTGAAGGTACCATCTGGACTTACTTCAGGCCTGAGCATCCATGAGCCTAATTACTACTGTGAATATGGAGACTTTCCTTGATTCCAGAAGCTCCCCCTACCCCCACATCCCCAGGCAGCCGTTGAGCTGGTAGTGTTGGGATCCAGCACTCCAGACCCTCAAATCCCCTTCTGGCCCAGCCCAGATCTCCCTTTCCCCATGTCCCACACTGCCATGCCTAGTCTGCCACACTCCCCAGTGTCCTCCCCGGGCCCCGGAGCTGACCCACAGGACACGTACCTGGGTCTTCATGGTGTTCTGTGTAGACACAAAGAGCTCCATCTCCCCCTGCTCGCCTTTCGGGACAGCGATGGTGCAGTGAGTCTCCAGGTAAAAGTGCTCTTGGCCACCAATGTGCACCTCGCCTGGGGGAGCAAGACCCCCACAGTGATCCTGAGTTTCCTCAAGGAGAGCACGCCCGCCCTGGGCCCTGGGCAGGAACCAACCGCTCACAGGTCACCTCCAGGTTCCCAACATGGGTGGAAAGGATCTCAAAGCCTTAGCCATCTGGGAGCCGAATCCCCCACCCCAACAAAGAAACCAGAATGATACCAAAATGCATCAGGCATGACGCTTTCTTTCACGGCAGAAATTAAAGACTTTTAAACTATTATTGTAAAATTTTGGAAAAGATAAAGAAGGAATTAACAGATGTGACTGAAAAGCTGAAAATGAGAGCATCTTCTGAAACTGAAGGTATCCGGCCAACTGGAAAGCTGGCTCAGCAGAGACTTAGCAGTGCACGAGGGACCGTGTAGGTGAAAATTCCAGCAGGGGTCTGGTCGGCAGCCCTGCGCTGCGTGGGAGCTGGGGGCCTAACTCCACGGTGTGGGGGTAGGGGAGGAGGGGGGAGGGGAGAGCCCCGGCTGCGGATGGGTGAGGACTGCCTGCAGGCCCACAGTGGGGGCCAGGATCTGTGGCCGCTACCTTCCCTGGACAGTCTTCTGAATTCGACACACCACCAGCTCCCGAGAATCCCTTAGGTCTAATCTAGCCTAGAGACTGGAGGGCAGAGATGAAGATGACAGAGGGTCTTTCCCTGCCAACTGTCTACTATTTGGTTACAAATGTCAGAAGGACTCTTCTGGTAAAAATTCACTTCCCTGCTCCAGGACTCAAGGTCCAGCCCTTGAATTTAATTCGTAAACCAGGGCCAGCTCGTGCCTGGGACCCCATGGTACCCGCTGTACCTGAAACAATATTGTCTGCCTCCGAAAATCCCTTCATGAGGTCTCCTTTCCCCATCTTCAGCTCAGACCCATGAAAGGAGTTGTTTTTTATAGCATCCTGAGGACCAGAAAGAAGCTTCAGTGAGTGGATTTTCAGAGGAGAAGGAAGGTCGTTTTCGACCTGGGAAGAGAACCTGCTGGAACTCCCTCTCTCTTCTCACACAGACATCTCTACAAATGTCTTACACAGACTTAAAGTAAGCTTGTGTGTGGCCCAGGGGGTCGCATTCCTCCATTTCCTCAGAGATAGGTGGACAACCTTGAATCTTGAGGAAAAGTAGAGTCCCTTAGGGAACCAATGGGAGCTGGCATTGGGAAGGAGGAACCTAGTTTGGCCACTAGTAGACTGAGTCTGGGACCATGATGGGGAAGGTTTCAGAAGACCACACAATCCTGGGACTAGAAGAGATTTAAAAATCCTCCCTAAAGGATCCCAATAAAGGGGCCTCTGGGGACAGGGAGCTCACCCCTTTCCATGTGGCCCTTTCTCAGTTACCTCAATTGTGATAATGGCTGGAAGTTCTTCGTAGGTGATTTTCACCCCTTGAGCAGCTCTCTGTGCATGTTCTGGGGTGTCAGTGACCACAGCACCAATGATGTGCCCAACACAGGTCACCTGGGAACAGAGCCAGACTGTTAAAGAGTACCACGTGTTCCTCACGAAGCAAATTATTTCGGATTTTTCAAAAGGCAAACGAAGTCTTTGCCCCCACGGTTTCCTTAAGGTACCCTTCAGGAATGCCCTGGAGTCTTTTCATGTCTTTGTCCTACTATTTGGGATTTTGTGCTTCTTCATAAGTGTTTAGAATCAGTGGAATTGGAATAGGACTTGGAGATCGCTAGTATCAGGATGGCAAACTCACTTCATCTCAAAGACCAATTCTGATGATTTACTATTGGCAGCTTGTTGAGAAGTTGCCCAGGATAAAATGTGGCAATTGATTAGTCATGTCGTGAGCAGCAGAACGGGAGGTATGGCAGCACAAAGTCTCTCTGTTGACTCAGATCCACTCCAACACCCTTGTTCTTAGGGGGAAGAGATGCAGACCCAGAACCAAGCTCACAATCTTGCCTTGGCACATTGCTAGACCGAGACTAAATCTTAGCGCCAGCTTCCAGTTTCATTTTCTTCCGCCACCCCACTCTCTTTTATCTTGTTTCCAGATTTACACCAAAAGCTTCTCAAAGGCAGTACTCGTGTCTTATATTTCATCTAGATGCCGAGAAGCAGTAGTTTCCAAATGCTGGTTCTTAGACTGGATGACCCATAAACCAGTTTTTTGTTAGATTTATAGAATAAGGATTGTCATTTTCTCATTACTTAATGATTCAGTTCCTTCACAGGTAATTTTCTTCCAACATCCCCCAAAACATAAACCAAAAAAAAAAAAAAAAAAAATTGTCCAATTCATCATTTTGGAATATGAGGTTTCTGACACTAGGAACCCATACGGTCTCTGATTGTTATCTCTTGAGGACCCAGTTAAGTTGTTGACTTAATTGATTAGGGCTGTGATGGTTTACCTGGCTGATTCTCACTACCCATAATGCTAGCAGTGGTCTTACAGCCTCTTGAAGTTTGTAAAAGTAATTTGTTCTTCTGTCAGATGGAGTTCTTGTGTCTCATGGTTGTAGTTTTTGATTGCTCTCCTTCACTTGTACCTTAATAATAAAGTGAATTTGCCCTTCAGCAACACCTACTCATCTCCAATTTGCATTTGATCTGTATTGGAATCGTAAAGTGACTGTCTGAGAACTATCCTAGAAGTATATGGTTTTTCATAGCCGCCATCTTGAATGTTTGGAAAGCGTGTGTGTGTGTGTGTGTGTGTGTGTGTGTGTGTGTGTGTGTGTGTGTGTGTGGGGCAGAGCTCCGTATATAAATAGATGAACTTTCATATAAGTGAATTATCAACATACATAGTGATGGTATTGTGATTTCTATTCTGGTTAGTTTGTTTGCCATATTTTTATTTTCTTTAATAAAGGAACTTAACATCATACCCTTAAGAACATAACGGGTAGTTCAAAAACAATCACCAGTTTTGTTTTAATGTCACTTTGGCTGGGACTCATCCTACTATGTGCAATTAGCAACCATCAGTTAAAGAAACAAGTAAACACTAAGTGAAGTTTAAAGTGCCACCAGACAGACTCCGTCCCTTTACCGATTGTCCTGCATCCTGGCCAATTGGATGCCAGCCGCAGTATGTGAAAATATGGAATCTTTTCAAGATTAGGGATTTGGAGGCATGAGCATAAATTAAAACTCAAGCATTCATTCCACTAACTTCATATCTAAAAAAATCCAAGACCTACCTCATCCTTTGCAAAGACTGTTTCGTCATTAAAAATTCCCGTTTTATTACTTCCAGGAACATCCTCAGCAGAGATAAAGCGAACGAACCCTGGCACCTTCTGAGCTTCTGAAATATCTATGGACCTGCAAGAATGAGCACAGTGAGGGGCCCAGGCAGGAAACCAGAGCAAAAGACCTACCACCCCACTGGATACCTCTATCCTCACACTGATGGTTTTTCCTCCACTCGGACTCCTCCTTTCTCCACTTCTATTCTATTCTATTCTATTCTATTCTATTCTATTCTATTCTATCCCATCCTATATTCTATATCCTGTCTTATCCTAACCTATCCTATTCTGCAAATGCTGATTGAATGCTTCCCCTGTGAAGGCCATCATGCTGAGTGCTGTGGGGGATGGAAGGCGAACAAGACCCCCATGGACCCTCTACGAGGGAACCAAACAGGACAGCCCACCCCCAGGGACCCTCTACGAGGGAACCAAACAGGACAGCCCACCCCCAGGGACCCTCTACGAGGGAACTGAATCACAGTGAGTAGCACTGACTCTTGAAAGCTCCAGCTCAAACCCACATCACAGCTAATTCCCACACCGAATCAGCACGTTGGGGCCCTTGCTGCACCACTGATCGAATGGCCCTGAACATCGTCACACAGCCAAATTTCTCTCCCCACCTTCGTGGAGCTATCCCAGAACGGCAGGGCACCCCAGCCCTCAGCAGGCTTGAGAGGGAGAATGCCTGGAGACTGCATCACTTATAACAGTCACAACTATATACTGCTCACTCTGGCCTGGGCCCCCATGGGGAAATAGCACAGAGGCACCTCAGAGAAAAGTACGGAAACTATTATGAGTACCAACCAACTTCCAAACGGGCAAGCCACATCACAGCCCCCAGAAAGTCATTGTCATTATTCCCAGGTTACATTTGGGGAACCTCAGCTCGGGGAAATTGAGTGGCTTGTCCAAAGTCACCCAGCCAGAGAGCAGCATTGCCGGGGTTAGGCATAAGGTTAGGTTACAAAAAAGCCCAAGCCAGGTCCACTTCCGCTACACCTCACTGCCCTCCACGTGCACACAGCCGGGAAAGCCCGGATATTTGCAGTTGCTACAGAGTCTCCTGTCCTCTTACTATATTCATTCACACATCGCTCCAGTGGGGCCAAGTTCTCTGAACATAGACAATGTGGATTGTGATCAGTGAGGTCAGTATGCGCTCAAGACAAGGACAAAGGCAAATGAATTTACCCTATAGCAGGCAACCATATCTTCTTAAACTTTTTTTTTTCCTCAGAGACATGGAGGGGTTTACTTATCTGTTTATCTGTGTCCATGTTACCATCCCCAGAGCCTGTCTCCAGGTGGCTGGGAGCAGCAGAGGAAAAACCAGTGACGAGGAGACTGGGTTGCTAATCCCTGCAGGGGTGGGACCCAAGGAGGGTTTCCTCGTTCCGCAGCCTATGTGTCTAACGCCCACACGCAAATCACAGTCAGCCTCTGGCCTGAACACCCACCGGCCAGTGCTGCACGCTTTCAAACTCTGGCTTTGCCGCTGACTCTGGGACATGGGGCAAGTCACTGACCGTGTTTGTGCCTGTCTCCTCATCGGGAACATGGGGATAACGGGACCTGCCGATAGGGCTGCTGAGGGGAGTAAATGTGCCAATATATGGAAAATGCTTTAAACCAAGCGGCAGCAAATATTAAGTGCCCTATGAGCATTGTATATTATTGTTATTATCATAGAGGTGGCCATTCTTGTCATTTGGGTTCTCCGAGTTCAACAAACAGGTACAAGTGACTATTCTCTGCTAGGTCCTTTGTGGACTCCATCACTGACCCTCATGAAAACATCCTATTATGAATGGGGAAACTGAGAGCTTAAGCATGCAGGCCAGCATCTTGGTGGCAAAGCACCGGAGCAGGGACACAATCTCTAAGGCCATGCTCTTCCCCTTAATACTGACTCAAGTCCTCCTGAAATTCTGCATTGAAGTTTAGCCCAACATCAAAGTGCAGATCTAACCTGTTCCTGGTAAAAGCTCCTCACTGCTTTTCAGGCCACGTGTAATCTCCCGGTTCAGCATCCAAGGCTTCCCTCATCGGGCCCCTACCTACACCTCCAATGTCATCCCCTCGCCCTCCCAGGCACCACTGAGCTCCTGAAGCCTCCGGCTCCTCCTCAGGCTGGCTTTAAGAAGAGTCCCCATGTTCCTCTCCAGACCGGAAGGCCCTGGATGAGCCTCCCAGGGCCCTCCCCACCCGCCCGACGAGAATATTTCCTATACTCACGTGATCTTGGCATGGGCCTTGGTGCTGGTGACCAGCCGGAGGGACAGCTCATTCTCGTAGCGAGGGATGTCGTCACAGTACACAGCCTCCCCAGAAGCCTGCATGGCAGCGGCCAGGTGGGGCAGGGGCCGGCCCACCATGTCCTCCTCTGACTGACCCTCGGGCACCTCCTGGAACAACATGGTCACCAGTCAAGCCGAGCTGCAGAGGACGATGTTTCCCTACAGGCCCAGGGAAAGTATGGAGAGCTTCAAGCCAAAGCAGACCTGAGGAGTGAGGACGAAGGAAGCAGGAGGGGCACAGGAACAGTAGAAAGGAACTCAAAGCATCACTCTACACAGGAACAAAAAATAAATAACTAAAGAGGAACCTCTATGTCCATTCATTGAGGATGGAGCAAAAAGATTCCGTTATATGCACGCAACGGAATAGTATGCAACTGTTAAGACACACTTTTGAAGAATTTTAATGAGAAGGAAAGAATGCTCATGTGAGGTGTAGAAACAGGCTATAAAACATTGTGTGTGTGTGTGTGTGTATGATCATTTGAATTCTGTAGGAAAAAAACATACATGTTATAAATGTAGTATGTACACGTCTATGTATGCATAGGAAAAAATGGAAAGAAGTAAACAAAAATGGAATGATTCTCTCTTGGAGGTAAGATCTTGGGTGATTTTTGTTTTCTTGTTCATATCTTTTTGTACTTTGCAAAATGTTCTAAAATGCATTTGTAATAAAATTCTGGTTTGGTGTTTTTCAAAGTAATAATAATAATGGCTAATATTTTATTGAATGTTTAATATATGCCAGGAGCTATCTAAGCTATTCACTTGCACTGATACATTTAATCCTCAGATGCATCTTATGACAGAGATGCCATCATTATGCACACTTGCAGGTAGGCATCTTTAACTTGCCCAAAAGGTACAGAGAGGAAGTGACCTGTCCTAAGTTATAGTTATGACACGGCAGAGTTTGGATTTAAATCCTGGCAGTCAGGCCCCAGAGTTCACACTTTGGACCACCCTACTCTAGTGCAGGGGTCCACAAATTGTGGCCTGTGGGTCAAATCTGGCCCACGGGCTGCTTTTATAAATAAAGCTTTATTGGTACACACATGTTCTTTTATGTATTACCTCTGGCTGCTTTTAGGCTACAATGACAAAGTTGAGGAGTTGCAACAGAGACTGTATGGCCCACAAAATCCAAAATGTTTATAGGAAAAGTTAATCCTTTATCTAGTACTTCTCAAAAAGTTGCTGTTGATAGAAAGTTGTTGTTCTGTTTTGTTTACACGTTCAGGAGAACGCCTGGCTTTTGCACATTAGCCCCACGGAGGTACCAGAAAAGACAAAATGGAAAAAAAATTTTTTTCTTTTTCTTTAAAGAGCAGGTGAAGATGAGAGTAATCCCAAGAGAGAAATTTAAGGAGGGAAGGGGGAAGCTTCATCGACATTAATATGATTCCCATTTTCTTCACTGGATATTTATGCAAAGCAGTAAGGAGCTTTGAGTACCTCGAGTCCAACCAGAGTCGGTCATTCACCAATGGTTAGCATCATCTGATATGCCCTGCAAGGGCCCGTGATATTAGCCATCCATCATGTATACTCACTTGGAAGAACTGGACATTGGCTGGAGGGTCTTTCTGAAAGAGTGAGGTGGCACTGGCATCGGTGGGGTCCAGCTTCGGACAATTCTGTGGAGGCAAGATAACCATGGTGATCACGACTCTGTCATTGATCCCACCCTTGGCGGTCCCCAGGGGGTAAAAGGTACAACTGTTCCCCTCATCTCCTCATTTCACGTTCCTTCTAGTTCTGGCTGGATCTAGCTCAACATCAGCTCGGGGGCTCGAGAGCTCAGTATTTAATATCAGCCTTAGCTCCTCTCCCACCCCTGCAGCCTGCATGGTGAATGGTTTGTACTTCCTCCAACACATCAAATGGTTTCTCTCCCTCCTGCATTTACGCACGCTGCTCTTTCTCCCCCAGCCTTGCTGGGAAAGGCTTCTTCCTCCTCATTTCTGTGGGAAATATTTAATGATATGGGAAATGTGCACAGTATCATCTCAACAGAATCAAGAGGAGCATAAAACTCTATATGCAGCATGCCTCCAAATCTGTTCAGAAAAATGATATGTTCCAGATCAAAAGCTAGGAAGATGGCAGGTCTACAGGTAGGTGGGTGGAAGGAGAGATAGAGAGAGAGAGGGAGAGGAAACATAATGACAGAGAGATGCACAGATAAATGTAGGGGGAAAAATCAGAGAAACAAGCAAAAATAATAGCACTGGTTTTCTATAGGATCTGAGAGAAGAGAAATTTTAATTTCAAAAAAAGTCAATTTAAAAATTTTTTTAATTTAATGTTTTTCATTCCAAAAATGTTTAATTTTTTTATTTTCAATTTTAACTTTTAACACATTGCTGTGTTTTTAAAGTTTTCCACAATAAGTGTATTGCTTTTATAATCAGAAGAAAATAAGTATTACAAATGTTTTTCAAAGGGGGATTTCAGTCAGCTGTCCTCACATCTGTGGAGCCCTCTCTCCTCTGTGCTCCGCGTACCATCTTCTCAGTTGTTACTCTAGGCTGGCCTTTATTGACCAGGTTCTCTCCTACACGAGGCTGCCCCTTAGCGCCTAGTGCCATGTTATACATAAAAGGTACAAAATAAACACTTGGTGAATCAATGTGGGGAGAAGGGCTCCCGCACAGCTGCACCCCCTCCAGAACACACACCGCGGCAGTGACCACGGGCCCCTGGCTGTAGCAGCCCCACCTCATATCCCCATTCCACAGTCTACCTTCTCATCTCCCTCCACATTCCAACTACAAAACCACATCTGCAATCAGCTGTCCCCTGGAAGGATCATCTGGTCTACCCAGCCCCTTTTGCAGATTTTCCAGGGGAGAGTTCGAGAGGGTTGTGACCTATTCAGGTCCTCAGGTGAGGTAATGACTTCTCCAGGACCAGAACCCATGTGATTAATGCCCAGACCAGTGCTCTGCCTCTCAGCCACCCCGTTGGCTCCCATCTCCATGTGGCTCCCTGGGCTATGCATCCTTGGTCCTTTCTCCTCTGCCCTTAGACGTCAGAAGGGAGAAGCAAATTTACCACCTGGTCCCCAGTACTCCCTCACTCAGACTGGCTTCTTAAAATCCCCAAACGCGGCCTGCAGAGCGTCTCTATCTTGCCCCCACCCCCACACTCACATTTTCCAAGTTTCCTTTGCCCAGTTTCTGAAGCACCGTCAGGTAGAACTTGAAGAAGAAGCTGAGGGTGAGGGTCCGCCGGAACTCCACCATGCCGCCGGGGGCATCAGGGGACAGGTACAGCTCCTCCACCAGGCCTGCACACACGTCCTGCAGCAGCTCCTCGTTCCAGAAACTGCCAGAGAGCAGATGGTGGGAGAGCGCTCCTATCCGGCCCTCAGAATCATTTGTGTGGCATGGGATGCCCAGGGTGACAGGCATATGAACCCTGGTTCCGAATTTGGCTCAGATACTTATAATTTTGTAACTTTAGGCAAGTTCCCTGCCTGAGCCTCAGTGTCCTCATCTTTAGAAAGAGACACAATAAGACCACAAAAATAATAAAATCTACTGAGTCCTCATCATAGGCACTAGGCAACGTCCTACGTGCCTTATATGAAACATCACTTTTCATTTCAATTTAAAAGTGCACCAGGGAGGGGCGCCTGGGTGGCTCAGTCGTTAAAAGTGCACCAGGGAACATGTGTGTACTCATTTCAGCAGCGAGAAAACTGAGGAATGGTAAGGTTACGTAACTGGACTTATATATCCCAGCTGGTAAGTGTCGGAGCCGGGAACTGGAACCAAGGAGCCAAACTCCAAAGGGAGGCTTTATTTACCCATGCGGTCATGGTGCGGACTATAGCGGACGGTGCCCGTGAAGGGCGTGGTCACCTGCTGCCCTAGCCTAGCCGCAGCAATAGCAGTAGAAGTCATACTGGCTGTGGTACCAACAGGAAGAGCAGCGGTTAGCCCCGGGGGTGCTCCTGGTCAGGGTAGGGATGGCGGCAGGAAGAGCAGAAGTAACCGCGGCGGGAGCGGTGGGAGGAGTAGGAGCGGTAACCAGAGGAGTAGCCCTGGCCGTAGTAATTGTAGTAGAAGCGGCGGCGGGAATAGCAATACGGACGGCGGCTGTGGCTGCAGCAGCGGTGGTACCAGCCATAGCAACGCGGGCAGCAGCCGTAACGCTAGCGCCGCTAGGGGGCAGCAGTAGCCGGAGCAGCGCGGTAACCATGGTGGTAGCGGTAGGCAATAGTACGCTACGCTACGCTTCGCTAGCACTACTAGCAGTCGGAGCGGCCGCGGTGGCTTCTGGCCGCGTTTTGCTGGGAGTTCTCACCTCGCCGTCTGCTTCCGCGTGGTCTTGAGGGCTGAGATGGTTCTGTCGGCCATTCCGCCGTAGCAAAGGGCCAGCTCCTTCACCTGCGCCGTTTCCGGCTGGAACAGGACTCTCATGCCACAGGTCACCTTGGCTATGTCATCTTCCCTCCGGGAGGCCTGCTTAAATGCTGAGAAATACTCACCCTAAAAAAGAACAGAAGGGCTCTTGCTTCCCACCTCGTCTGGCGAGGACCACAGAGGGCGAAGCTGGAGCATGGGGACACGGGACAGGCTGAAGGGACAACGCCATCGCAAACCCGCAAGGGGCCGGTGGGAGGATTCAAAGATCCAGGCGCAGCCGCCTAGCACATTCTCAGAAGTTCCAGGTAACATGCCCGGAAGCTGAAAAGGATTGGGATTTCTCCCTGGTAGGCAGGAAAATTGAAAGTCAAGGACAAAGGAGAACGGGGTGCTCTCGGCCAACAGCTGGGAAGAGGAAAGAGGTTTCACAGAGGCTCCTCAGAGAGCCCCAGTCCCTCACCTTCCCATCCTGCTGCCCGGCATCTGAGCCCACCCAGCCTCTCAGGGGCTGTGCCAAAACCTCTGCTGGCCTGACCGCCTCTCAAGCAGGTGCAACGAGAGCCAGGGGGTGTTGGAAGCACACCTTCGGCTGGGGCGCCCGTGCACCTGCTCTCTCTAGCTTGTGCCCCCCACGGGTCTACTGGCTACGGTTAGAAACCTCGCTTCCCGAAAGACTGAGTCACACTAGGAAACAATAGCCACCTTTGTGCTTTGAACATCCCTTTCCCCCTGGATTCAAGCCAGGCCCTCTCCTTCAGGATAGGAGGGGAGTGTGAGTTACTTTCCAGGTAAGAACCATCTGATACTAAGCCCTTCCTGGGCCAAGTTCTGCTCGAGGTCTGAACTCACCCCAAATTCTGATTAACATCAAAGGTAGAAGTTTAAGGGAAGGCTTATTGGAGAAAGCACAAGGAGGCCCATTGTGGAGGCCCAAAATGGCCACAGGCTTCTGTTCCAAGAAGCCACAGGGACTCCCCCCCAATCATAAAGCTAGTCCAGATTCCTGATATCGAACATGGCCCTGGGACAGTGAGCCCAGAGCTCGAGCTTGGTTGTGGAACAGAGGTTCTAGCGGCTCACTTCCAGGACCATGCCAGTCCTAGGGGACGTTTCTGCTGGCCTGCCACGAAATGCCAGTAGCAGATTGGCAGCCGTTCTTTCTTGAGAAATCCTTCCTAATTCTGGGGGTGGAAATCTCCTTTCTTTTATGAAATGGTTTTTTGTCAGTGTCCCTAGCTGGCAAAATAAAAACTGGGCAGTGCTACACCTGTTTCCTCCTCCTTCCCCAACTCACAATTAAACAAAAGAAAAATGTACTGATCCGTGAAATACAAAAATTTTGGGAATCACTGCTCAAAAGAGTCCATAAGGACAAGCTAGGAAATCATGAAGAAGCCACCTCAGGGATGAAATGGCTCTAATTTCATTAGCATTCTCATTAAGGAGGCCAAAATTAGCCAGGGCAAACATGCCTTGTAACACTCGCTCGAGCACTAGCTGGGGTGAGACCCATAATACTCTCCATTACGGCTGGGTTCCCGGCCTTGTACAGATCACTTTTCTATGAGGACCATTATGGAATGTGTGGCTGCTGAGGGAGGAGAGAACCAAACCAGGTGAAGACACCATAGCCCCCAAGGAACAATAGCAAGACAGCCAGAAATGCCCAGACCTGCCTGAACAGGGCAGAGAAACAAACACCTCATCAGCATGTGAGGGCCTGACTCACAGGCAGCTTCTCCACTCGGCATGCAAACCCATCTCCTCTGACCTCCACAGCTGGATGTGTTTTTGAAAACGTGTTGCTAGCTATCAGCTGCAGATCCCCACTGGCTCCCAGACATCTGCCTGGAACCTTATGAATTCTTGATTTCAATTTGCACAGTAACCTGCACAGTGGGTAACACTGTGCCCACTTTACAGAAGAGGAAAAGCAACGTTCAGAGACAATGTTAAAGTTGAGAGATGCTAAGGTTGGTGCCCAAGGCTGACTCTGGTCTCCTCGCCTGGAGCCTAGCCCGGGTAAGAGTGATTCGGGATGCACCTGAGCACCTCACCTCCCTGCTGTAGGGGATCTCGATGGAAAGCAGGATCTCCTCCGGAGCCAGCAGGGTCTTTCTGTAGCCAGGAAAGAAGGTGTGGTCCATCCGAACCGTTCTCTTGGTGCCTGTACGGAGGCCAGAACAGAGCGGCCAATGTGAGAAAGCAGAGAACAATCCACCGGTGAATTCCCCATCCTGGTCTCTGGTGCCCACAAGTCAGAGGGAGTTTCTGGCACAGCTGGGGACAAGGTCTTCCACCTGAAATCCTAACTCAAGGATGTGCTGGTGCATGTTTAACGATTGTGTGTGGGCAGGGGCAGCCCTGACTTGTAGGATTTGCTAGTTTCTACAGTATCAATACTCCCGCTACTAATTTCAAGCTATCAGGGTGACATCAGTGAACATGACATTGGAAAGAGGATAG
Organism: Zalophus californianus; assembly: GCF_009762305.2. Taxonomy (NCBI): domain Eukaryota; kingdom Metazoa; phylum Chordata; class Mammalia; order Carnivora; family Otariidae; genus Zalophus; species Zalophus californianus. The sequence continues at coordinate 25,994,113 of NC_045602.1, forward strand.
CAAAGAGTTGACACAGCAGGCCTGCTATCCTCTGAAAAGCCTGCTTACAAGGTTGGCTGGGGTTTGTCCTCTGCGACTTGGATTTCAGCAGAGTTCCCACGTTCCCTGGGGAGAATGACTCACTCTGTCTAAACTGTTCATACAAACAGCATGGTTTATGCTAAACAGCTGCTTTCCTTCTGGGTGTCTGGGCTTTTGGTTCGTGCCAGGCAGAGCTCCGTGACCACCCCCAACAGGAGCCCTACGTGCTCAGTCTCCAAAGAGCTTCCCTGGCAGGGGGTACTTCCCATGCATTATCATGATGCAACTTGTTGCTGAGGGAATGAAGTGTGTCCCGTGTGACTCCACCGGAAGTAGGCTCTGCAAGTCTGTGCCTGGTTTCCTCCAGATGGTGTCCCATGTCCTTCTCCACTTAGCTGACTTTGCTTTGTGTTCTCCCACGTATAAGTCATAGTCATGAGTACGATATACTGAGTCCAGGGAGTCCTCCCTGACCTCCTGTGAGTCATCAAACCTGGGCGTGGTCTTGGGGACCCTCAGACAAGGAAGATGCACCGTTATATAGCATTTCCACTCCACAGGTAGAACAGATGGGAAGAACCAGAAGAGCATGGGCAATAGTAAAATAGATTCAAATAATTAGAAAGTGATGAATTTTGAGTATTTACTACCTTGCTTTTTAATGTAATTTATTCTATTGTGAGTTTATATAATTCAATTTTTTAATAGTGGCCATTTTAACAAACACACAGACTCCGTAAAAATCCAGCAGTGGACAGCGGCGAGCCTGTGCATCCCAGCTCTAGCACACCACAGGTAAGGATCTGCATGATAGACCTGTTGTGAATTCTTCATAAAGAAATGGTCTGGCTCTCCTGACCCCCAACCTGGGTCCATCTCCCTTGCAGTTTCCAGTTATCTGAAACTTAGGACAGCCGGGTCATTTAACTTTGGGCTCTATCTCTCCAGAAAGTGACCTATCTTGTGAGACTTCTCCCACACCTGGCCCTCTGTCCCGACTTCTGCATGACGTAGCTCACCTGTGGACATGATGGTCAGCTTGGCCCCACTGGCCATGAACACAGGGTTGAGGTCAGAGATGGGGCTGGCGGTGATGATGTTCCCTCCAATGGACTGGAACAAGCGGAGAGTGTGTGAGAGCCCAGCCCACCCAGGAAAAGCTTGCTCTCACAACTGTCTCCCAACCACAGGGCACGTGGGTGACACCTGCTGAAGGCACAAGGCCAGGCACACTCAGGCATCCAGAACAATGTGCAAAACTTGGGATCCGAACACTTGGGATTGGATCCCCGCTCTGAAATTTACCAGTCAGTAATCTGGGTCAGCTTCTTTAAATTTGTTTGATTTCACCCAAACTTTTTCTGAAAGAGCTGAGGTGGCTTATTACACAATGAAAGCAAATGTTTCCTGGAGGTAGAGTCCAGCCGAGCTGGGGAATTCAGTGGAGCTTTCCGTGTTTCTGCCTCCTGATCCACAATCAGAGGTGGCAGATGCTTGGGGTAGGGTGAGGGAATGGGAGTGGGCTGTTAGCTTTTGGGTTTTGTTCTAATTGAAAACAACAACCAAACCGAATGGAAGGGGGTGGCTTCCCACCCAGCACTATCAGCTGTCGTGAGCCTCCAGCGGTCCAGGTGTGTGAACACCATTAGCAAACAGGGAACTTGGGACTAGTCCGAAGTTCGGTTGTGAACAGGCAATGGCTGGGCCTCTCCTTCCTCTGGGGCTTGAGGGGGTCCGCCTCTGGTTCTCCCCCAACTCTGAAAGGTAGTCCCCCTCCTGATTTGGCTTCTCCCTAACTTATCTCTCATCCACTTGCTGAAAGCCTTGCCGAGTCTGGGAACAGGGTGGGCGTGCCAACCTCAGGGGTAAAGACTGAGTCACACCGTGCATGCTTCCCAGAGCGACCCACAGGCCACCTTCATCAGAAGCACTTTCGGGCTCCATCCCAGCCCTACTGAGTCCAAATCTCTGAGAGCGGGCCCAGGAATCTGCATTTTTAACAAGCACCCCAGGCATTTCTAAGCACTAAAGTTTTAGGCCTGCTGGGTCTTCAGCAGAGGCCAGACTAGTCCCCTCCGCCCCCCCAACCTTGTGACAAAAGGCCTCATGCCCTGAGCCATGAGGGCCCCCGAACAAGGACTCACCGCCACAGACTTGACCTGCATCCCAGCAAACCAACGCAGCTGCTCCAGGACACCTTTGAACACCTCTGTTTTGTAGGCAGGACAGTTGTCAATTGCTTCATGCAGTGTCTTTTCCACAGAGCTCAAGGGGCAAGCGGCTCCAAAGGAGATACCTGGAAACACAAGCTTAGAATAACAGCAAATCCCTTCACAGCTCAGAAAACACTTTCATACACAGCTCCTAGGACACTTTACTGGTCCCTGAGTGAGGCTGAACCAGACCTCACGTCCTTATATGGATGAGGAATTTAAGGCCCAGAGAGGTTAAGTGACTTGCCCAATGCCACACAGCTAATGTAAGAGCCAGGACTCAACCACATGTCTCTTTTTTTTTCTTTTTTTTTTTTTTAATGAGAGATAGCACGAGAGGGAAGAGGGTCAGAGGGAGAAGCAGACTCCCCGCTGAGCGGAGAGCCCGATGTGGGACCCGACCCCGGGACTCCAGGACCATGACCTGAGCCGAAGGCAGTCGCTTAACCAACTGAGCCACCCAGGTGCCCAACCACATGTCTCTACAACCAGAATGCATAACCAGTGGTTCTTAATAAAATCAGATCCCTGAGGGTGAAGTCCTGGCTTTAAAAAAAAAAAAAAAAGCCCCCAAGACCTCCCCGCACTGACCCCGTGCCCCAGGAGTGATTCTAATGTGTAGGTAGGATTGAGAATGCCTACTGAAAATCTCACAGCCCCCTTTTGCCCCCGGCACCCTACCATGGATGCTCAGTGGACGAAGACAAGGAAGGGGGCCCCTTCTCCCCATGCAGGGAGGCTTCCCTGGCACCCACCACCCCATGTGACCCATTCCCAGTACCCCAGCCCCTTCCTCCAGGGGCTCCAGGCACACCTCTCCTTACCCTCCGGCCCATGCTTCACTGCATTCAGCTCAGGGATCCAGGCTGGGCAGACGATCACAGGAAACAGTTTATTCTTGAACTTCATCTCAATGCCTCGAGAGAAACAAGAAACCTGAAGTTAGAGGCTCCTACCAGCGCAGGCCTCGGCAATTTTCCTGCCACTCGTGCAGGGTCTATGACATGTTCACAACTGCATCATGCTCTGTGGGGGTCTCAGGATTAGCAGGCACGGGGGACAAGATACGGGGGCTCAGTGTGGTTTCCACACTATCAGCCTGAACACTGTGTCTTTCTCTCCCTCCCAAGAAAAACCCTATCGGAATTCAAATGAGATGAACTTTTGGTTTTTTTGGTCTTTTGATGTTTTTATTACTCAAAAAAGCTTCATTTTTTTTTTCATTTAGCTTTCGGACTCTGTGCCTTCAACACCTTCCTAACGATTTCTGCTCTTCAATAAGGAAAGCACACTTGATCCTGTCACGAACACACTCAGCACACGTGGAACCACCATAGGCCCCGCTGACGTGATTTTCCATTTCAAATGAGATGAACTTGAATTTGTGTGTGTGTGTGTGTGTGTGTGTGTGTGTGTGTGTGTGTGTGTGTGGCAGGGGCGGAGGGGATAATATATGAAGGCACAGCATGCTAAAATATGTCAGGAACCCATCGAAACACTTTACATATCTTAACTCATTACATCCTCACAGTAGCCCTTGTGAGATACTGATTTTCTGTTTACGGATGAAGAAGCTGAGGCACAGGAAGATTAGGTTCTTGCCCAAATTACACAGCTAAGAACAGGCATGTTTCAGTCCGTGAGCAATTCTTAAGGGTTGGGGTATCATAGTAATAATAACATGAAAGTCTAGCATTCAGACAAAAAGGAAAACTGTCTGAGAGAGAAAACATCAAATCTGCCTCCCCGGTCCCCAGCGTCTGCCTCAACTCTTCCAGGCTCGTGGCTCTGTGGGACCACACATCTGTATCCGGGTTCTGTTCTCGGCTAGTCAAGGTAGAGAGCTCTGTGAACAGACTCACCTCTGGTCCTCAGACCCCGTTAGCTCTGCACCTCTCCCAACCCCTCCCACAGAGCTACAGATGGGAAGGTTCACAAAGAGAAGTCTGTGTCCTCCCCACCATTTCGTGGGCTGTGTAGAGGCTCCGATGGGTGGTCCAGGCTTTGAGGAGTCTGGCCTGTTTGAATATGGGCTCCCAGGACAAAGAATGCAGGTGGAAAGCATAGGTGGCCCAGCCTGACAAGGCTCTCTCTAGGCCGGCTTCCCCCAACCCCCTGCCTGGTTGTCAGTGGTTAGTTACACTCCTGGGTGTACATATAAGGGAGAAGGGGTGAGACAGATGGAGTGGTCTTCAGAAGCTATTGCTAACTTGAAGCTTACAAAATGCTTATGGATTCATTCCCTTCCATTAGAATCTAATTGAGTCCAGGATGTTATGTGACCCATGGCAAAGAACATGTCATGGGTCAAAGGAGCTCGAAGATTCTTCCAGCCAGGCATTCTCTACTTTAACTCATGCCCCCCTGGACCCCAGGGCCGCAGCCACACAGGCTATCAGGGTCACATCACTGGAGGCACACCTCCATCCTGCCACCCAGCCACCCGACTGTGTCACGTTTCTGCAGCTGGGGTCTTGGTCCTGCACCTGTGCTCACAAGGGCGGGGCCCACTCTGTCCTCCACCAGCTTGGAACCAAGCCGGGCCCTCCGCTCTGTGTCTACAGATCCAACAAGAATCCACAGCCCAGGGGGCTCCCTCCAGAACCAGAGCCAAGAGTCTCCCAAAGGACTGCCTGTGGTTGCTTAAAAGCCTGTCAAGTCCCCCCACACCAGAGGTCCTCTAAGGCAGAGCTTGGCTACACCACAGTCCTTCCCTGAGTCTCACTGGACTCGGGACCCAGCAAAGTGGAAATGGGCCAAGCCAGCTCCAGAAATGGATGGATTTCTGTCCCTTTGAGCACCGGGGAGGACAGCAACGCAACCTGAGTCTCCCTGGCCCATTTGCATATGGTGAGCCTCATGTCCCAGGTGGTGGCACCAAGAGACAGGTGGCCACATCACCCCCAGACAAAGGGAGGGGCAGGAGAATGACAGTGGTGGAACCCCTGATGTCTGTCAGGCACTGGCCTAGGCATGTGACCCGCATCACTCCTTCCTCCCTTAGACTGGGAGATACTTGGGGAAGGAACGATGACAAGTGATCTCGGTGCCCCAGCTCCTCCCAGAGTACCTGGCACAGAGCAGGCACTCTATGTGCTTATGGAGAGTCAGCAAGGGTCTCCTCGGGGCTGAGAACAGCCCCGATGTGTGAAATGGGAAATGAGGGCAGGGGCGGAGAAGCAAGATTTTTGAGGACACACGGCCAGCGAGGGGTTGCCCCCCGCCCACTGGCCCCGGGCAGGCTGCAGGGCTGCCGCGGCTCTCACCGATCTCGGTGTTCCCCACCACCAGCTTGGCCTCGGGGTACTGGGCTTTGAGGTCCAGCAGCTCCTTCAGGGTGGAGGCCTGGATCCAGGTCACGCGCTCGCCTTCAAAACGCAGCTGCTTCCGAGGAACATCTTTCAGCCTCTGGAAAATGTAGCTTCTTACCACACTGTCTCCTTCCCACCGCCATTCCCTGATACACTGAAGTCGGCAATGGCATCAGCTCTCCTTCCAATTCATTGAATACCAAAATCAGAATGAAGAGACAGGTCCGGGGGAACGGAGGGCAACGTCCTCGTGTTGAGGAAGGGGGGTGGTCGTGGCTCTTACATTATCTCGCTTAATCTTTAGGAGGTGATGGGACCTTCACCTGCCACAAGGCAACATGAACTGTCCTGACCAAAAGCCTGGGTTCCGGAGCAGTGCACCCTCACCCCAGTGTCCCCCAGAAGTGCAATGGACAAGGTGTGGGACGGGGCAGAGGTGGCAAAGGAAGGTGTCAGGAGAGAATGCAACAGAGGCTGTTCTAGTGTGTGAGGGGTGATGTGGGGCTGGGAGAGAAAACCCCCTGATCAAACTGACAGTTTTTCCAAGGTTGCACCATCCAGAGAAAGATATGCTGGTGGCCTGCTGCCAAGCCTTTCTTTCTGGCCCATTGGACTCACTAGGCTGTCTTTATGTGCTCAAGATCCCCCCCCGGAATCTGCACTTGAGAACTTGGAGAGAGGCTTGATTCTTTCCTTGCCATAATAAATGTTGGCGCAAAGGAGCAGCATCGTCCCAGTGAGAGGGTGCATGTGAGGGTGTCCTTAAAACAAAGCAGCAAGCCATGGATTGTGCCCTTTGAGCACAGCTTTGTTTCTTTGATTGTCTTAAATAAATGGACTGCTTACAGAGAGGAGAATGGGTTGCTTGGGGGCTTCTATGTTCAGTTTAGCCAGGAGATCGGCAGATGCTTCTGGAGCACCTGTTACTCTACACGGAGTAGAGTCCAGAGAGACCCACTCTCTGTGCTCAGAGCAACATGAGTGAGAGAAGTGGGGGTCCCTTTGGGAGTATGTGATAGAGGGACTTGACCTCTGGGTGTCAGAGGAAGGGCAAAGACACAAAGGTCCCAGTTGGTATGAAATAAAGCTTGTCTCCAGAGGCTCATGGCACAAAGACTGAGTTGGGCCTCTCCTTGGGGCATCACCTACCAGCAACTCTGGGGGGAAGATGGGCTCCTGGGTGGGATCCAGGGGCATGAACTCCTCCGGGTTGAATAAAGATGGCAGGAGAGTGACCTGTTGGAAAAGGGAACAGTTGGGTGATACCGTATCTCCTCCTTTAAAATGTCCTGTAGGACCTACCCAGCCCCTTGTCCAAGTTAGCTTGTTTGCAGCCCCCATCCGGCTTGGTGGAGGGCCAGGAAGCTCCTGGGAGACAGGATAAGGAGGTCTTGCCAGAGGACCCAGGGCTAACTTGCACATTCATCACCCTCATGGTCTGGGCATAACCTTTCCCTCTTCCGGCAGCACTGTCCGGAGGGTGAAGAGAATCCATTGCCTCGTTGATCTGAGACTGGCCCCCAGGTTTCCAAGGAGTGGAGGACCCGCTTACTTTGGAGTCTTTCTTCTGGTTCATGCAACAGTTTGGGTTGTCCCCACTTCCTCCGCAGCACCCACCATCCTAGAGAGATGACAAATATTCACACAAAAAATATTTGCAAAGAGTTTTCACAGAAGCTAAAGAACCTGGGTCACTACTATCCAATGAAACCTAGCTCTGCTCCTACCCCAGCATCAGTGGGAACAGCAGATGGCCACTCCCCATCCCACTCACGTCTGCATGGACATAAGACCTCTGCTTTAACCACTTTCCCTTTCTTGGCTGATGGAAACTAAGCAACTCATGAATAAAAAAATAGGATCTCCCCTGGAAGCAGCAGGAAAATTTAATTTTAAGAAAATTTCTCTATAGGGGCGCCTGGGTGGCTCAGTCAGTTAAGCATCGGACTCTTGATTTCAGCTGAGGTCATGATCTCAGGGTGTGAGATGAAGTCCCAAGTCGGGCTCTGTGCCTGGTGTGAAGCCTCTTCAGGTTTCTTTCTCTCTCTCTCTCTCTCTCTCTCTTTCTCTCTCTCTGCCCCTCCCAGACCCATTCATGCTCTCACTCTCTCTCTAAGAAAAGACAATTTCTCTATAAAAGCTAAGTCCTACTTTATCAAAACATATCTTTATGCCATTTTCCCCCCTCAGGGCTTCCTCCTTAGGAAACTTCTCTGAAAGGAATCCCCACGGGTGCTCTCAGCATTTGAGAGCCTCTACTTGTGCATCAGTCAAGTTCTAGGGGCCTGGCTGGGCTCATTCCAGGCTCCAGTCTTTGTGGGGCTCCTTCCAAGCAGGTCCAAGACCAGTGCTGACTTCAGAGAGGCTTCCAGCCAGTGTGCCAGATGACCTCATCACTACATGTTAGATCCTTCTTGCCAGAAGACTAAACACTCCTCCCTCCTCACTGTGACCCTGTGCTAAAGGAAGCATACAGGTCCAGTGACCACCACTCCTGGGAAAGAACTGGCTCAGGACCTCTCAGGGTGCCAGAGGCAGAGCATGGCGTAAGTTCAGATCGCTGTCTCCCAGAACCAAGGTGCTGACGGTGGGGAAGTTGTGTGTTCACCTGACTGATCTGTGCCAAGAAGGCAGGAGTCTCAGCTCAGGATCTGAGAGACACTCTAGAATCCTGAAGTTTTGCCAAGAGGCAAAGGTGGGAGAAACTCCCCAGCACGGCTCCAAGGCCATGTCCAAGGCGGCCAGTTCCTGCAGAAGCAGGTCTGGGGCAGCCCTTTTGCCAGTGAATCACAGGAGACACATTTCCCAAGGGATGAGTCACACCCCGACTAGTGTGCCCAGGAAAGCCCTCAAAGAGCCATGGAGGCTGAAAGGGTGGTCTTTGAGAATCTGAAAGCACTGTCAGACCTGTCATGGGGAGAGGAGCCTCCCGTGCCTCGGCCCCCTGCGCACGCCACCCTGCGTGCAGACCCCAGGCCCCTCCTGCACTCACAGACTTGCTGCTGGGTCTCAGAGCGCTCTGTCCGTTTTGGACCTTCCCACCACTGCCTTGCCCTTACCCTCTGTGTTTAAACAAAAAAGAAGAGAGAAATCAAGTTCCTCTAGTGTCTCTTCTCACTTTTCTTCTTGGAGACGGGTGATGCAGTGGACTCACCAGATCCCACCTGACTCGAGGGAACCCGCGTACAGCAAGCCATCAGCCTCACTCACCCAGTCCTTGTGGGGAAGGACATATTCCCAGAAGTACATTTTCCAGATAAAGTGTAGGCACATTCTTCCTTAGATCTTTTTTCTTGATAATTCATGGACACATCCATGACATAAATTACTGTGATGTACAATAATGGGTCACTGCCCTCAGTATCCACTGAGGTTGGATAAGGCTGATTTTTTTTCCCCTGGAGAGATTTCTCCTTTCCTCAGCGGCCTGGACTACTAGGCTTGTGCCAATTTTTACAGTTCCTCCATGCCCTTCTTTGCTGCTAGACAGACATCATCATTTCTTGCTGTGAACAGTGTACCTCCTTCTAGCAAACCCTCCTCACCTTCCTAATGTGTGCTATGGGCTGGAGAATGAGCTAAGCAGGTTCATTAGAACTGTGTGTAAAGTCAGAGTGCAGAGGCTCCGAATAAGGCTTTGGGGGGTCTCCAGTGAGGGATGTGCATGAGCTTCTGAGCACACTCTGTGTACCAGTCACTTTGGGAGCTCTGCTCTGTCCTCACCGCCCTGCAGCTGGATCCAGGGAGGCACTGCCAACACAATGGAGTCAGGAACCATTTCAATGATGATAAAACTCCAACCCTGGGAAGGAACATAATGTGGACTACACTTACGAGCCCTTCTCTTTTCAGAAAGTAGGAGGGCTGGTAAAATTGTATCTCTTTGAGAAGCCTCTTCAGAAATAAATACATGGACAAGATTAACAATCCTCCCTTCTCAGGGAAGCCTGAACAATTTACGAAGATCAAATAGTGAGTAATGGGAGAAATGTACCAGCATCATAATTTATAGTTGCCATGTATGTAAAACTTAAGATGTGCCAGTGTTCTAAGGGCTTTACAAGAAGTACTTTCCACAAACACCATAAGAATTATTATAGATATTATTATAATTTTGTTGTATTATTGTAATTACATATGTCTTATTATAATTTTAGATGTATTATAACACTATAATATTGTAGGTATTGTTATAATCCCATTTTAGAAATATGCCTGAGGTCATGCATCAGTTCAGTGAAAAGGATGGGATTTGAACACAGGTCTGCAGACTCCAAGTCTGTGCTTTCAATCATTTTCCCTTAAATCCACACTTCCTCATTCTTGGTCATCAAATGCATTCAGCAGGATGTGCTGCCTTCCCTCCCTGTAGACCCCGTCCCTATCACCACCCTCTGTGGTCATCTGGATACAACACTCCTTTTCAGAAGGTAGCAGCCCTAAAGATCCGTGAAATTTCAGGCACAGGTGTCTGTGACTCTCCCCTCAACCCAGAGTCAAACTGAGAAGAGACAGTTTGATTGGAGTCAGGGTCAACTTGCCCCAGTTGGAAAATCAGGTGAAATCTGGGGAGATAAGCCAGGAAGGGAGAGGCCGGCCCTCTGTCCTCCCTGCCAGATGGCAGGGGTGTGTGTGTGTGTGTGTGTGTGTGTGTGTGTGTGTGTGTGTGTGTAGCACCTACAGAGCTGTGGCTTCTCCCTTGGAGGTATAGAAACACTGCAGGGATGCACAAACTGTCAGGAGATCTAATTAGCAGTTTCACAAGCCCCACAGAGTGCCAAGTGCAGACAGCACCTCAGGGAGGAACAGAGAAGCTCAGGTGCTGAGGGCTGGGTTGTTATTTAACACCAGGCTCAACATCTGGCCCACAGGAGTGCTTCGGACCCAAATGCCTGGAGGACGTTAGCTCTTGGACCGCACACCTCTTCTGGGAGCCAGCCTTCCTGGGAAGGAGAGTCCTCGCGCTATTGCCAAGAACCCTCCGACTAAGAACAGCAGAGTCCGATGCCTGGCGCCGGGTGTCCACAGCGGGACAACCCGCAGGCTGGCCATCCTGTCTTTCTCCTCTTTCTTCCAGAGGCCCTGGGCATCCCTCCCAACTGGGATTCCCGAGCGCTACTGCTTTAGGAGCAGGGCCGCAGCCCCCCGGGGAGGCCCCCACTTACCCTGGCGAAGGTCCGGAAGCCCTGGAGGATGGCTCTGTAGCCTGTGCAGCGACACAGGTTTCCTGGGGGGGGGCGGGGGGCAAGGACAAAAAGCTGTTGTGAGCGCAGGCCCCAGGGCAGGGAATGGGTTTGTGACTTTGTTTCTGACTCAGGGAGATGCTCAGTTTCCTTATTCTATTTTCTCTGCCTGGAGCACCCTGTCCTCCCCCTTGTGTTCCTGTATCACTTCTTGCAGGAAGCCTCCCTAGACTGCCCAGACTGAATCAGGTGCCTCTTCTGAGCACCCCCATGATGCCTGGTCATAGCCTTAGCAGTGAGCTCATCAAACTACATTATAAACTCTCTTCCCCTTCAGAGCGCAAATTCCTTGAGGGTAGAGACTGTCTTTCATCCCCCGGGGCCTCCCTGTGTCCCTTGTACCTTGCATAGTGCCTGACATGATAGGACTCAATACAACTAACTGAATAAATGATGAATTGAAATGCTGAATGGATGCGGAGTCTGTTCAATCCAGAGGAACAGACACCTTGTCCAGGCTCCTGGGCCCATTCACAGAAGGCAAAGTGGGAAGCCTGTTCCTACCCAAGGCTCAGAATCATGGCCACCTTCCTCATTATGTGGCCTGTGCAGAATCCTGCTCTAGTACAAGCTGAGGAGAAAGGGAGCCATGTGACTAGCCTCTGTGGAATTTCCCAAATGATCCCCTCCTGCGCCAACCCCCCAGTGCCACCCCGTCCCAGCGCAGGAGGACACCTCAGGAAGATGAACACCAAGGCAGGAGACCCCCGGAGGTCTCCAAACCACCCAAGTGTTCTCCAGACGAAGAGAGGGCTCAACTCCAGCAGACCCGAGCTGCCACATTGGGGTAGCCTGAGCCTTTCCTCCAGAGGGCAGTGCCTCGACCTCCTAGCCCATTCCTGGCTTCCACTCTGGCCCTGCCTTAACCTCCACAAAGCCCCGTTTGCTATTTCCCCTCCTAGGCGGTGCCTCGAGGCCCCTACCTTGGAAGGCATTCTCGATCTCCTCAATGGTGGGCTCGGGCTGGTTCCGAAGCAGCGTGTACATGCTCATGACGATGCCAGGGGTGCAGAACCCACACTGGGAGCCATGGCTTTTGGAGATTCTCTCCTAAAAGGGACAGACGACATAGACCCACGTGTTGGCAGAAGCTCTGTCAGGCTCTCTAGGTGACCCAGCAGAAGCCCGTCCATGTCGACAGGCAGGGTGGAGGGGCGGCCCCTGCATGAAGTCAGTCCTGGTGCCCACGGTGGCCTTGGCCAGTCACCAAGCCTCTTTGGAGTCCTAGGTTCCTCACCTGTATGATGACGACCACCCTAGGACTTATCTCTGGAGCTGTGGTGAGGATTTAATGAGATAATTCATGTTAAACTCTTAACGTTATTATACTTGGCACATAGCAGATGGTCAACCAATGTTGGTTATTCATAAGAAAGTCTCTTCAAAGAACAGTGACCATTCGAACGAGAAGGGCTTCTCACCCTCCATTCTCTGCATTGGACAGAGGAGGAAGCGAGCCCAGAGATTTGAGAGATTTAGCCAAGAACACACACGGTGAATGGAAGAGCGGTCTTATGTTCTTTTAATACACTAGCCTGCAATCCAGCACAACCAACATTTATTAAGAACCAAACGAATGCATTTTTTTCCAAACTAGAATATCACTACATTCTTAAATGAAGGCAATACTTGGAGTCCATGGGGACATAAGAATTTGGAAATATGCCATATGCATTGAATGTCACAGAATTGTCATTCAAACTCTGCAAGATTTTTAGTACAAGAGATTCTCCAGGTCCATATTATTATTATTATTATTATTATTATTATTATTTTGTCTCTTGGGAGTCTCTCTTGGTACTTAAGTAAAATTGCTAAAGTACTGTATTTCCAGTGCCTCACATATATGTTCATCCATTTTATAAATATTTACTGAGAACTTATTCCGTGCCAGGCATGGTAAAGGCACTGGAGACAGAACAATGAAGAAGAGAGACGAGATCACCAGTCTCGTAAGGCTAGTAGGGGAACTACTGACAAAAGAAAAAGGAAAATTCCAGGTGGAGGTCAATGCTATGTAGAGATTTAGTAGAGGCTGACGGGACCCAGAATGACCAGTGGTCACTTGGGAGTGCTCAGAAACAGCCACTCTGAAGAGGTGAATTTTATGTTGAGTTTAATAACATGACTTGGATCAGGGAAGAGTGTATATGATCTAATTATGTTTGTTAAGAATCACCCTAGGGGGACCTGGGTGGCTGAGTGGGTTAAGTGTCCAGCTCTTGATTTTGACTCAGGTCATGATCTCAGGGTCATAAGATCGAGCCCCATGTCAGGCCCTGCGCTGAGCAAGGGGCTTACCTAAGATTCTCTCTCTCTCCCTCTGTTCCTGCCCTGCTCTCTCTCCCTCTGCTCCTGCCCTGCTCTCTCTCCCTCTCTCCCTCTGCCCCTGATTCTCCCTCTCCCTCTCCCTCTGCCCCTGCCCTGCTCTCTCTTTCTCTCTTAAAAAAAAAAAAAAGAATTGCTCTAGCTGTGGGTAGGGAATGAGCAGGTTACAGGGGACAAGAGTAGAAATGGGGACCAGGACACAGTGGTCCAGGCAAAAGGGGATGGTGGCTCAGACCAAGCAGTAACAGAGGAAACAAAAGGAAGGCTTCATCATAGGGTTTGGAAGTAAAGTAGACACCACGTCTGAATGGATTGGTGTGGTGCAGGAGAGAGAGAATCAAAGGTGACTCCTAGGTTTTTATCTTGAGCAACTGGGCAGATGCTTTCACCATTAACTCAGATGGAGGAAGACTGGGGAAGAAAGGGAAAAAATAGGGTTTGGGAAGTTTGAGATAGACATCCATATAGGATGTCAAGTAGGCAGTTGGAAATATGAATCTAACCTCTGAAGAGAGGTCAAAGCTGAAGACATAAACGGGAGTGCCATTCGCCCGTAGATGGTACTGAACTTGCCAGGTGGCGGGGGCAGGGGCGGGTGGTGTGCAGAAGGAGAGCGGAAGGGACCCGGCCCCAGCCCTGAGAGCACTGCAGCAATTAGGAACTCAGCAGGCCCAGAGCCAGCACCGGGCACCAGCCTGGAGGTGGGAGGAACATGAGCAAAGTGTCATGTCCTAGGAACCACAAGGAGAAAAACCAATGGACGAGGGGAAGCGGAATCCGGCTCTACAAGTTACTTGAGGCCAAAACAAGTGCGTGCGGAATAAGAATCTGTACCATTGGAAAGAGAGGGGTTTAGTGGATTATTCAGTTACGGTCCCTGTGTTTAAACTGTTCTGTCTTCATCTGCTTGTTTCAAATTACAAGTCCGAATTAACCCTTTCACATCTCCTGCAGGTTGGACAAGTTTAGTAATTTCCCCTTCTGCTGCCTAAGGAATGAAGCTGTAGAGATGACGCATTACGTGCTGTGACCTCACAGGACTCGTTCAAGCTGCCCCTCCCCTCCCCTGGCTCAGCCCGAGGGCCTGGCCTGGCACCCACATAAGGTGCCCAAGGAAGGCACGATCTGAGCAACAGGTCTCCTCAAGTGGCCAACGGGCCTGCCTCGGGCACCTTCTGTGACTGTCATGTTTGGAACACCCCCTGCCTCAGTTTCTCCGTACGAAAATCACTGGAAACAATGGCCTTTCCTTCCCACAGTATTCTGTTTCCATGTGTTGCCAAGTTGCCTAGGAGTATCCTGCTTCTCGCCACAAAACCTCCCAGATTACTGTCCACTCTTGGTTCCTAATTTCAATCCATTGACGGGCAGCCTGATACCATCAGAAAAAAAGCCTTGGTCAGACACTCCGATGCCTCTATCCTCTTATTAAGCCCTTACTAACCTCCATGTTAATGGGGTGGAGGCCTAGCAGCCCACATCCATATTACCTGCAGGTGACACTCCGGAGGAGCAAGGGGATCACCATTCGAGGGAGCAGGGAGTAGGGGGGCTTTTTAATCAAGGGCACAGAGCATTTGGAATCTTGAACCTGAGACGGCGGGGGGGGGGGGTTTCCTAAGCACACCTGGGGGCCGGGGCAGGGAGGGGCTGCGTGAGGCAGTCCCTTGCCCCTCCTTCCTCCAGGTCTGGCATAGCCGGCCAGCCCTGGCCACCAGATCTGGCTGACCTCGTGGTTCCCTCAGGGTCATGCAATGTCACGCTTACGGCGGCCACAGGAGGGAGCTTCAGGCTCAGGGCCTCATCTTTCTGCCTCACAGCCCCCACCCCCCCACCCCAGGTGGAGATGAGGGAGGTGGCTGGACCACAGTGCCTCCTGCCCAGGCAGTGACACTCAGCCTCACAGCCCAAAAAAGCCTGCAGCCCTGGCATGACCCTCCCTTGCCTCCAGTTACCTGCACAGGATGCAGCCTCAACTTGGTGCTTCCTATGCCTTCCACGGTTGTCACGGCAACATGATGCAAAGAGCAGATGGGGGCCAGGCAGGCATTGGCAGAAAAGTGGCTGGAGCCCCAGATTAAGGTCATTCCGTTGTTGACTCGGGCCATCAGAGACTTTGAGATGCTTTGTCACGACCCCTCACTCTACATTACATTCTGGGCTCTTCCAAGGGTGTCCTTGCCTCTCTACCCAGGCCTCTGGGCTAACAACAAAGGAAGCTCCGCCCACCTCAGTGAGGCACAAGCCCCTGCAGAGTTCTGTCGGGCATTGGGCCTCTGAGCTGGAACATGGGGCCGGGGTAACCCTCAGCCACCGCAATACTCAGCCCGACCCTGGAGGCTGAGTCAAGAGGAAATTTCTGGCAGGTTCCAGGCCCAGTGCTTGCTCCTCTCTCTGCAGGGCCCTTCCTTAGCCTCTTCAATTTCAGGACCTCCAGTCACTTTTGCTCCCCTGCTCTTACCCTTTGTCTCCTATCCTCTGTGGGGGAAAAAGGAGGGGGTGATCCCCAGGAAACATGAGACAGCAACCCCTTAAACAGAGCTTCTTGATGTCCATTTTTCTATTCACCATTTATCCGCTTATAAAAGCAATATCAGTTCCTGAGGGTCAATCACATGCCAGGCACTCTGCTGAGGGCTGAGGAAATAAAGGTGAGTAAGATGTTCTTCAATAGCCTGTGGTCATCCTGGGAAAACGTGTGAAGACAGAGTGAAGATGCAATTTAAACAGCTATGGTGAGTGTTTCAGGAGGGCTGAGCACAGAGTGCTGTGGGACCAGCACAGACATGGGGTACCTAACCCAATCTTGGGGGGTCAAGGAAGGCTTCCTGGAGGAGGTGACATTTTGCCCAGTCCTAAAGAGCTAGCAAGAGTTAGCCAGGTGGAGAAGTCCAAGAAGAAAGGACATTCAAGACCTGGGCAACAGCTTATGCAAAGACCAGGAGGGTGCCTGGGTGGCTCAGTTGGTTAAACGACTGCCTTCGGCTCAGGTCATGATCCCGGAGTCCAGGGATCAAGTCCCGCATCGGGCTCCCTGCTCGGCAGGGAGTCTGCTTCTCCCTCTGACCCTACCCCCTCTTGTGCTCTCTCTTGCTCTCAAAATAAATAAATAAAATAAAATCTTAAAAAAAAAAAAAAAGACCAGGAAATGAGTAGGCAGAGAGTGTCAGTAGTTCACAATTGTCCCTGCAAGGTTGGAGCACTGGGCCCACTGAGAGAGACAGCTGGAAAGGAAAGATGGGGCATGCCATGAGGGGCATCGAGCACTAAGCACAGAAATTGGACTTTCTCCCGAAGGCAGTGGAGACTGACTGAAGGATTTCACGGGATTGGAAATGAGTCTGGATCTTAGAAAAGTCACACGTGGCATGCACACACACATGCACACACTCACTCACATCCTGACCCCTGCCTCACAGTCCTGGCATGGACAATCAGCCAGTGGGCAAAGGATACACAATCTTGTTCTGGAAACGATCATACTTGGAAAGCATCACAGTGCAAGCCCCACAGCCCCCTTCTCCACAGCCCAGCTTGGTCCCGCTCAGCCGCACTGGATGATCAAGGGTTAAGGAACATGAATTCACAGAAGAGTCTTTGCTGGGCTGCTGGGAAGTGCGTGGGCAGAGCTGGAAGTACAGAGCCATCCACTGCCACACACAGGATCGGGCCCCTCAACCCAAGGAGGCAGCAGACCCACCCGGCTCCCTCATCCAGAAAGTCTGCACTGTGCCCCAGAAGGCAGAGAATGGGACCATCTCCACTGCACAGATGACGAAAGGCATCAGGGTCCCATTGGGCAGCATCCAAGTATCCTCCAGGACTGGAGTCCTACTGCTCTCCAATCCAGGAGATGTTTCCTGGCATCGGGGTCTTCCTGCCACGGTCTTAGAGGCTCCCAACCCCATGGTCTCCCTGGGCAGGTGAATCAGGCACCTCTAAGGCTGAGCACATGGGGTAGCCCTCATGTCACTGCAGCTGGGTGCACAATGAAGCCACTTGGGCCAGACAGAGACACTGATCTGTTCTGGGACCTACTGAGTCCCGACTTGTCACCTTGGACCTTTTGGGTTGATGAAGTCCAGGAACCAAAATTAGGGTTGGACCAGGGGCTTTTGAATACCCACCCACAGGATATGTGACCAGAAATGAAAATGAAGATAATCTTTGAGGTCGGGGGGGCCAGGATTGGAGCCATCTCTTACATATACTTGCAGAAATAGTCTGATAACTTTGAGTCTGTTAACGTGCCTCAGTACTAGACTATTCTAGAAGGCAGCACTGCAATTTCCCTGAGACACACAGGCTCCGTTGCTGCTCTTCCCACAGGCTGCAGGCCTCTGAGCCATCCGGCTCTCTACTGAAGATGGAGGTCAGTATTGCTGGTCGCTTCCCACATTTGCAAAATGAAATGAAAATTCATCACAAATTCTAGATAGCCATGAATGGTTTGATTATTCAGTCATTTCAGAAATATTTACTTATTACCTTTAATATGCTGGACATTAGTCTTTAAACAATGACATAGCATCTTACACTTGAAAAATACTTATACCCATGGACCTATTTGATCTTCACAATAATTTTGGGAGCGGGTAGGGTAGGAGCTCCTATTTCCCCACAGATTAAAACAAAACAAAGCAAACTGAGGCCCAGGAGGTAAGGTGAGCCCAGCAAGGCAACATGGTCACTCAGCTCACCTGGTGGGAGGGCCCAGACACAATTCTAAAAACCTCTTCTAAAACACATCTGGGAGGAGCTCTCTATCCTAAGGAATTCTCCTGACTCATCAGAATATCTGCAGTTAGCAGTAGTTCAGACAACTTAATAGCTCAAAGTCTAGCAACATCTTCTAGCCGGGGGATTTTTTTGGAAGCCGGTGTAGAAGTCAAGCCTGGGGTTTTTCCTTTTTCCCAGAACTCTCAGAAATAAGCTCTCACCACAGTCAACAAAAAGCCATCTGACCTTCATTTCTGTGAAAACTTTCAGTTTTGGATTTCATCTCAGATTTGACCTTTAAACTAGCAACTGCTATGATTGGGATTATCTGAGGCTTTCGGGCCTTCAAAACTGCACCAGAAAACGAACATTGGTGTCCACAATCTCTGAGAATGTGCCTCTCTTCTCAGACCCCCCAGCAGTGGGGTTCTGTGCAGTTTCCCAATCCTACCAACTGATTCCTCCCCTGCAAAAGAGCCACTGGGTTCATGGGCCGTGAAACTCTGGACTTGCCCTCTTGATGGAAAATCCCAGACAAAGTATGCTGGAGCCAGACACCATTTGTTAAGAGGTGAGTGAACCAGAGGAAAGGCCATGGGCTTGTTTCTGTGGGTACTGAAACAATACTCTGCTGTCCTCAAGTAGGGCACCTGCATGAGCCACAGACCATCCCTGACTCCGGGAGTGAGAGGAATTTGTTAGTAGAAGTCAGGATGAGCATTATCCCAATGACCAACCCTGAAGAGTTTCCAGTATGACTGGAAGATTAAGAGCATGGCTCTAGGCTTTAGTCCGGGTTCTGCCAGGATTGGCCCAGAATACGAGCAAGAAGCAGGTCCCTTCTCATGAGTCAACCTCACTTCCTCCTCTGTCAAAGGAATTGCTGTGGGGATCAGTGAGATCACCCATGAAAATTACCTTGAACTCCACCTATGTACAGTAAGTGCTCAGGAGCCCCCTGTCCCTTGCCTCCCAGTGTCCGCCATCTCCACAATGGAAGGTACCTCTACACATTTCCCCACTCAGGCGTCCTCTCCCAACAAACATGCCTTCTTCTGACATCCCTTCCACCTTCACAGAACCGGAAAGATTCTCGAGGAAGCCCTTTATGGATCAGCAAAGATCTCCTGAGGAAGGCCCACTCCTCCTGAGGGCCATGGCCACAGAGTTTACCAGGGCTAATGAGGGCCTTTCACAGCTATTCATTTTACAGGCCCGGGATTAACCCTTGGCATCAATGGAGTCTTACCTGGGAGAGATCTTAAGAAACATCAAAAATAATACTCTCAATCAACAGTCGATAATTTTATACCTGGAGAGCTCAAAAGACTTCCCAGGGTCACAGAGCTGCTGAGTGACAGAGCTGCAACTAAGACGCGGGGGTCTTAGCAGGGGTCTAGAGCCCTACTCCAGGGCTCTGTCCTCCACATTTCATGGCCTCCCACAGTCACTAGAAAATGATATAAGGCCTAGAGAATGAGTTCCCACTGCCCCCCCACACACCCCCACTCCAAAGTCAGGATACATTTTCTTCTCAGGTAGGCCAAAAGAGTTGTTTCTGGATCTGCATTTTTCTCCACCACCTATAAGAACAAAAACAAAAGAAACATGTATCCTAGGTATACTTAGCCATTGTCTCGCCCAAGAATTTGTGGAGTTAATAGGAATGTGCTCAAAGTATCATGAAAATGAAGGTCTTTTTCTGGACAATTCCATAGGAATGAACATATTAACTATGAGCCGAACTGTGTGCATGCTGATATTCCCCAATTCTGACCTTCCACATCAGTGCTCAGCTCTGGACCCACCCCAGAGGGCTCAGGTGTTGCACCCGGCACGCTGGGCTGACCCAGGCAGAGCCCCCTTCAAATCAAACATGTCACCTCATTTCCAGCTGCTGGATCACACCAGGGACAGCTAAAAATGGCAGCATGCAGATATCTAGCTGTGCCCCCTGGCATGTACATTCTCAGAGAACAGGGGGCTGGTCTGTTGGCCTGTGCTCACAGCGGAGTATTCCAAGTGTTGGGTTACCAGAGCCAACAACAAGACACATGTCAGACATGGAGGAGAAATGGAGAAATCTCAACCCATTTGGTTGAGAGTCCACAAATGGTTTATTTAATAAGATGGAAAGCTTGTCTACAAAGTCAGGTGCCAGTTTCCGATGCAAAGAGTCAAAGGAAATCCACAAAAACCTGTGTCACTACTCATACTCATCATATGTTATGAAGGGTAATAGGGGTTGGGTGACTGGGATGGTTAAGGAGAGAGAATATGTGACAAGAGATTCTTTAGAGAGAGCGGCACTATGAGTCTTCCATCTTCCTAGGGTTGAGGAAAGGAGGTATCTGCCTCACACCTCAACCTTCGTGAGGGGGCTTCCATAGCCCTACAGGTGAAGCTAACACACAGCCTTAGTAGGACAGGGGATATGGCGGTCTGGCATATCTAAAAGCTAGAGACAGGCTTACCAGAGGTGCCGAAGAAGAAATGGCAGTGTTAGGATTGGTGTGCACTCCCAGAGTCTGGGAGGGCAGAGGATGTGAAGTGTTGGCTATGGACCTGGTGTAGGCCATGCAAGAGAGAGCGAGAGCTGACATGGAGGTGTTTCAAACATCCCCCAAACACTGACTACAGAAGACTTGGGACCTCCAACA
This sequence comes from Zalophus californianus, assembly GCF_009762305.2. Taxonomy (NCBI): domain Eukaryota; kingdom Metazoa; phylum Chordata; class Mammalia; order Carnivora; family Otariidae; genus Zalophus; species Zalophus californianus. The sequence continues at coordinate 26,014,608 of NC_045602.1, forward strand.
GAGTCTGTGTGGAGTGGACCTCCCAGAACTGGAGGCTGAGGAAGGGCCATTGGCCAGAGAAAAGCACATCCCGTGTGTCATGAGACTTGCAACTGAATGTTCCCGGTGATGGGAAGGTATCTTCCACCAGCACTGATTAAATGAGAACTTTTTTTGCTAACCCCACCTCTCTATCCTGACCTGAGGCTGTGTATGGAAACTCAGAAGTGGCCATAGGATTTTTTTATTGAATCCAGAAAGCCATAAAACTGCCAGAATTTGCCCCCTGAAAAAAGCTTAAAGGAAAGTAGAAAATCAAATTAGTTTCCCTTCAAGATTATACCCCACAAGTCTGGTTTGTTCAAAGTCCTGGGGACAAAGTTCACACAGGAAGCTATTTCTTTTCGCTTGGAGAAGTCATAAATGCACAAATAAAGATCCCTATCACTTTGCTTGGAAATGGCAGGAAGAGCCTCTTGGCTTACTGCCTTCCCCCTGAGCTGTTGCTTGCTCGTCTTCCAGCTCAGCTTTCATCACATCAGTCCCCTGCTCTGTGCCTTCCGTGACTTCCCACATATGCCAGGTAACATCCAAGTTCCCTAGGCTGTCTTCCAAGGCCCTTTTCCATACGGTCTCTAATCTTCATTTTCAGCCTTTTCCCCTCCTACCTCCCTGTGAACCTGGTCCTCACACTCTGGAGAAAATACAATGTATACCCCTGACTCTGTGCCTTTGACCATTCCATTCCTCTTCCACCTGCGTCTTGACTTAGAAGACCCCAAACGCTTCCCTGGCAAAGGCTTTTTATATCACCCCAGCCATGAGTGGTCCAACCTTCCTTGCATTCATACAGAGAATGGCTGTGCCACTCTCATGGCTGCAGGGTTGGGCCAGCAAATGCCATGGAACCTTCTCTGAACAGGATGCCAATGGGTATTCCAAAGGACAACACTTTGTTGGGGATATGAGCTTAGGAGATGCTGGGTTCAGCAGATTGTTCTGATAAGATTTAAGTATCAAAACAAATAATAGCTCTAATGGGTTATAACCCATTCAGTAAGATTAAAATTGTAAGTCCAAAGTGATATCTAATAAAGAAACAAATTGGAGAGAAGAGTAAAGTCTGCCTGACAGAGGAATGCCAACTAATGAATATTTTGCAATCAGCCCAATAACTGAGCCAGTCTAGAATCATCAATGGATGCTAAAATTAGTGGGTGAAAGTTTAATGATCAAGATACTCACATAGATTCAAAGTATCTTCTCACAGATTATTTACTAACTATAAAGAGTAAAAAAATTATCTTACAGTAGAGAAAACTGATGGATACCACCTTAACCAAGCAGTCAAAGTTCACATTCCAAATAGTAGGGGAAACTGACATCCTGTGCCTCCCGATGTAATGCACGGAGAAACACTTACCACTTCTCTAGCATTTCTGCCCAAAATGCAGACTCTGAATCTAATTATAAGAAAGCATAACACACACTCAAAATGAGAGATGTTCTACAAAATAGTGGCCTGTTCTCTTCATAAACATCAATGTCACAAAAGACAAGGAAAGGTAAAGAGCTGTTCCAGCTTAAAGGAAACTTAAGAGACATGGCAACTGACTGCATAGTATGACCCTGTGTTCCGGGCTTGGGGGAAAAGTTATAAATGACATTATTGGGAAAATTGGAATATATTGCAGAAGGGCTATAGATTAGATAATGGTATTATGTCAACACTAGATTTCCTGATTTTTATAGAGACTGGGTCTATAAGAATATTCTTATTCTTGGTTTAAGGGGTAAAAGGGCATGATATTGGAAATTTACCCACAAATGGTTCAGAAAGAAAATTTTATATTTTATGTACTTATTTCTATTGATTATATACATAAATAAATGTATAAAATTATTTTGGTACTTACATACAACTACATATCTACATATATATCTATAAATATATCTGTACATATCTAATACATGTGTGTATCACATAAACACCTATTCATGTGTGTGTATATGTACGGGGGGAGAGAACATGAAGGAGATAATGATAAAGCAAATGTGGCAAAATGTGAACAGTTAGTGAATGTGAGTAGTCTATATTTCTTTGTATTCTTCGTGCAACTTTTTTGTACATTTAAAATAATTTCAAAACACAAAAAAAAGTTTAAAAAATCAATCTCCTCAGTAGAGGATTTCTAAGGGCTTTTAATACTCATGCATTCATTCTGTCCTCATTAACTGGGCACCTGCTAGGTGTCAGCGCTGTGCTAAGTGGTTTAAGAATATCTGAAAAGAGGGGCCGCCCGGGTGGCTCCGCCGGTTAAGACTCGTGATTTCAGCTCAGGTCATGATCTCATGGGTTGTGGCATGGAGCCCCATGTCAGGCTCTGCACAGGAGTCTGCTGGAAATTCTCTCCCTCTGCCCCTCTCCCCACTCTCATGTGTGCACATTCTCTCTCTCTCCCTCTCCCTCTAAAATAAATAAATTTTTAAAAAGGATATCTGAAAAGAGCATTTCATGGGAATCATTTTCTATAAAATACATTTTGTAATATATTACTTCACCTAATTATAATCCATCTCTTTAACTGGTCCGGAAGGTCCCGAGGGGCAGGTGCCTGGCCCCTTCTTAGAGATCATATTCACCCAGTGCCTACATACCCCGCAGGCGCAGGCTTGGGGGGAGCTCGTAAATGTGAGTGAGTGAGTCAAAGCCACCATGAGGCTCTCTGTAGCTGCCACCTGCTTTTTGGGGATCCTTCCTGGACACCTTTAGCTGCGCCCCGCACGCCAAATCTGCCAGACTCCTCCGTGCGCCGCAATCTCCTCTAAACAGAGAGCGACTGCTCAGAAATTCTAGAATCCCGCCCACCAGAATGTCCCTACAATAACACCAAAATCCTGGGCAGCTCCTTCCTTCCCTACAACTCTGACTCTAGAACAGAAGACACGGAATGATGGTTATCAAGACCCATCACCCGCACAGAAGGCCCCTGAGATATTTGATTGTTGGCATCAGGACCCTCTCCAGGACCCTCTCCAGGACCCCAGTCGGTAGAGACAGAGTCCTGGACAGCCTGAAACGGGGAGAATAAGAGGCTTACATTTAAGAGTGAGTCACCCATCCCAACAGCTTCTTTGGTAACTTCTCTGCACAATATCCAGTACCAGAAGATCTAGATCCAGCAAGATCTTGGAAATAGAAACGGAAACACACTCACAGCCACCCTTGATCTGACTGGGAATTCCTGCTTGGTCTTGTTTGCAAAGCTCTGCTTTCACCTCATCACTCCTTCGCACCTTTCTAGCAGTTTCTCAAGAGGCCACAGGCTAATAAATTACAAACATGAGTATGCATCACAGAGACTGACATTGTAAAAGCTTCCAGAGATAGTAGGGTCTGATATGACGATACCACCTAAAAATGTTAAATTGCTTTCCTAAAGTGGATCTAAGACACAGGGGGAAACAACTTCGCCAAGGCAGATTTACCTTGAAACGCTCCTTTTCATGTCCAGGGCATCACAGCACACCCTCCCTAAGGAAGAGCAGAAACTTGTCCTGTCTAACACGAATTGATAGCATGATAAATAAGATAATCTTAGAGTAAGATGTGGCCTTGGAAGTCACTGAATCCAGCTGCTCACTTAACGTAAAAACTGCTTAGAAAAATTCCACTGAAGATGCTTTGTGTAAATAACACCTCTAGAAAGTCAACTCAGCTGTTGAGTCTCTCCAAGGCAATCGCTGAATGCAACAAAGTTGCTGGAAATGCTGGGTGCAAAAGTTTCACGACCGACAGCAGGGAAGCTATACCCTACCTCTTGGTTTGCTGCCAGATGCCAATCCTGAAAAGAGATTGGCATGGAGAGACACAAGGAACCTGGAAGAACATGGCTGACCGCACCCTCAGCGCCTCCTGGTGGCACCCCTCACACTGAACCCAAGGGTCTTCGGAGCACTAATGTTGCCGTGGCTCATGGAATTCCCCGGCTAGTCACCAGACACATCCTGACAATTTAAGCACGAGATGCCCCACGAAGCGCATTTTAGCTCTTGAAAATTACCTCAAACATCACCCAATTTCTCAATGCAAAAGTGCCAATAGAACAAAACAAATAAAACTACCCTTCTTTGGGGGCCCCTTGGGCACAATCATCACTCACGCTGTCCATATGGCCATTTACAAGGGACAACTATGGCTACCCTTCTCCTGTCCCTTCCATTCCTGACCGGGGAGCTAGAGCAGACTGGAGCACCTCAGCAGTGGTGGAGGGAGGGGTATGGGGACAATGCAATGAGCTTGCATCCTCCCTCCCGGCACCTGCGGTGAAATTTGCAAAGATTCACAGCCTTGCAGGGCCTGGAGTACTGGTACCCATGTCTGAAGTCACCCTCTGTCCCCCCACCCCCCATGTCCCTGCACACCAATAAAGTTCATCCAAGTGGACAATTTTTATCAAAGTAAGAGACTTGAAATATTTACATGCAGTACTAAAGGAGAGGAAGGGGAGAAACATGCCCCTTATGAAAAAAAAAAATTGTCACTTGCCACAAGATGTTAGTAAATGTCCTCACACAAGTTAGCTGTCCCATTAAGCATGAAATACCAGCGTCAAACGCTATGTCTATCTTATACCCTGGGATTAGCAAGAAAACAAGTTCCTGTTCCTTCTCTCAGCAAAGAAAACAACAAAAGCCGGAGGACATATTGGATTAAACACAGAGTTGAAGGCGTGGTGGGTGACCTCCAGTCTCACCGAGGACCCTGTGCCCCTTTCTAGCTTCGGGCCAGTGTCTCAGCTGCTGCACACTGGGTGGGGGCTCAAGCCTCTCTTCTCGCTCGCCTCCCCCTGCACTTCTTTGCCCCGGGAGTGTCTTGCCTGTCTTCCAGCTCTGAGAAGGTTTTCTTGCCCTAATGTTACCCAAAATGCAGCAATACTTTGGTGGGAGAGAAAGAGAGGGGGAATGAGTGAGAGAGGAGATGAAAGAGAAAGAATAGAACCAGCCTCTTCCAAAGCACAGACATCTGCCCCTGGGCGGGAAGCGGGGGGAGCAGAGAAGTCAGATGGAAGGCTGGCTCCTTCTTACCTTTTTGCCGTTCACAAAGAAAACCAACTCATCTGCTGTCATTGTTACCGGTTGGGTCCCTGAACTCCAGGTACCTCACTCCCAAAAGACACTAACATGTATCAGTGCTCAGCAGCTTGAAAAAATACACCTCCCAAAAAAAAACCGAAACTTGGCCGGCCAATAGGAAAAAAGCCGCCCAGAGCTCCAGGGCACAGGGAGTTCTTGGCAAAAGCCACCAGTTTACATAACCGAGGAAAACGCAAACAATCTTAGGCAGGAAACCACACTGCCAACAGCTGTGTCAAAGAGCACAGAGGAAGGCACATGCAGATATCAGCCAGGGGAGGGCCCTGTGGCCAGGTGACCTGTGGTCTTAAGCACCACCTCCCAGAACCTGCTTCAGGCCCCCCTGTGGCCGGCAGAGAAGGAGTAAGGGCCGCGGTCAGAGCCATGGCGACAGAAATGAGTCACACCTTCCCCCTCTACACTGATCATTTTACCATTCAGGTTTACTGCAGCCTGGACTCAGCACTTACACAGAGGACTCATTCTTGCACAGCCCGGAGGAACAGAGTGGTCACGAACCATGGAGCCCAGTGACCCGGAACCAAAACCTGGCATCTGACCTCGGCTGTGCCGTCTGCAGAGCTCAGTCGTTTTCTTCCTGTGGATGGGCCTACGACTGGCACCAAGAGCAGAAGGCAGAGAGACAAATGATGTGTTTTAGGAGTGTGTTGTAAGTTTGCCAAGAACGAAAATCTTCATTACTGTTGCAAGTGTATTCTCAGCAGCACAACAAAAATTATCCTGTTAACAAACCATTTCTGAGGTTCTTCTTTTGCTTGTTTCTCCCAGGAAAAGGCCCTGATAAGTGATCAGAGTAAGTCATTAAGGATATTTCAAAATATCAAATAAATTAAAAACCCCACACCTTACAGGACCTGGGCCAAGTTGACACAGAGCTGCAAACCTTCCCCCTCCGGTATCCATTACCTTCTGGTGGGCACAAGCAAATGGCCCACCTGGGCGGTGCCAATGAGCTCTCTGTGGTCAGCACCCAACTGTGCCTCCCGGCTCACACACACATGCACACCCACACCAGCATTCCCTCTGGTCCTCTGTAGTCCTGGAACAGCCAGCCTCTCTGTAGTGAGTCACTCCCCTGTGCCCCATGCAGGCTACGTGGGGGACGAGAGGAGTCTTCGGTGGATGTACTGAGGGGGTAGCACCAGCTTAAGGAAACTGCAGACTGCCAGGACATTATCAACACCATGCCCTCTCCTTCCACACACTTTATTTAAGCAGGAGATGAGATCTCACTTAGGGTGACCAAGCATCCCTGTTTGGTCCCCAACTATCCTGCTTGTAGAACTGAAACTGTGACCAATCTCTCAGTCCAGGGCAAACTGGGACGGCTGGTCCCCATAAAACAATGGTTCTTAACTGGGGGATTGAGTAGAGGAGACATCCCCATGTCGATACGTTTCATGGTCATGACTGAGAGATGCTACTGGCATCCAGTAGATAAGAGGCCAGGGATGCTACTAAACACCCCACAATACACAGGACAGCCCCCCACCACAAAGAATTATTTGGTGTTAAGTTGTCAACAGAGCCAAGATTGAGAAACCCTGCTCTAAAAAGAAGAAGAAAGAAAGAGGTGGGGTGAAGCAGAGGGGCTGATTCCGGGCAGTGTTTCATAAGAGCTCAGTCCTCGCTGACCACACTAACTTCTCCGTGGTAGGGAGGTTTTCCTCTATCCACTGACCCACCCAGCTTTGCAAACCCTCTGCTTTCTCTTGGCTCGACTCTGGCCAAAGATCCAGGAAACGCTCAAGGTCAAGAGGGAGGACTGAAGAAAGAGCTTGGGGTTGGGGGTTAGATAGTTTGGCTTAAATAATAGCTCTAGCACTTCTGTGAGACCTTTGGCAAAAATCACGCTCTTGGCTTCAATCTCATGTACAAAATGGGGCTGCCTGCCCACTTTGTGAGAGTCCTGCCTGGTAAGGATGAAAGAGACATCCGAACTGCAGCCTCTTTCTCTTATCTGGAGGTGAAATTCCTCTCTGTTATTGTGGAGCACTGAAAAAAAAAAAACCAGAAGTGACATAAATATTTAATAAGTGCTTTTGTTGTTCAGATATTATTTCTGTGGCAACTGTGGTAACTAGTTTATTTCTGCAATACTGAGATTTGGCAAAATGCTGACTTCGTAAGATTATTCATTATTTGGCAAAATATTGGTGATCATTTCCTTCCTCTGTAATTTTTCAAAATGTTACAAATTAGAAGAACAGTCTAAAATAAGCATTTTTCGGGCGCCTGGGTGGCTCAGATGGTTAAGCGTCTGCCTTCGGCTCAGGTCATGATCCCAGGGTCCTGGGATCGAGTCCCGCATCGGGCTCCTTGTTAAGCAGGGAGTCTGCTTCTCCCTCTCCCTCTGCCTTTCCCCCTGCTTCTTCTCTCTCTGTCTCTCCCGCAAATGAATAAATAAAAATCTTTTAAAAAAATAAATAAATAAATAAAATAAAATAAAATAAGCATTTTCCCCCAAGCTGAAGACCTCCTGCTTATGCTTTCAATATTGAGATGAATTCTCAAATTTGGGCTGAATTAATGGGATTTCAGCGTTTGGGGCTAGAGCAACTCTAACTTACATTACATTAACTTACCCCATTTTTCCTAAGGAATGCCTTGGTTTGTAATAGGCACTGTATTGGCGTGAGGTCTCAAATCTGCAGAAAAGCCGCATAAGCCCTGAGACCTCCCCGACAGAAGCTTCTTCCCTCCTGGAACAATTGCAGGAAATCAAGAGTTAAGAATGAAAAGGACAGAGTCCTAATTTCTTGAACAGTGAGCTCCCTTGGGGCCAAGCATTCCCAGCAGGAAGTAATGAGGGAGCAGAAGGCTAGCTGAGGACAAAGCACAAGCTGACACCGTGCAATCTCTCCCCCCCCCCACCCCCACACTCCTGGGTGGGATATGTGTGACATTCTTCCTGGAAGCTCCCAACTGTCTTAAAGTTAAAGTCTTGCTAGAAAGAAAAACAACCTGAACTTGGCAATGGCAAGGCCTCCAGTATCCCAATCAGTCACCCCTTAACCCCGGGGCAGCAGCTCTTTCTGCCCAAGGGTCCTATCCCTGTGGTTTAATAATACCACCATTTTGCACTGAAGATGTCTCAAGAATTCTTTCTTGGTCATTGGCTCTGGACCTCACCCCACCGAACCTCACCTGTATTCCAAAACTACATCAGACCAACAATTTAGGAGAACTTTTGGAATGTTCTCCGGAGGCCTGGTCAGGGCCAGGCGACAGCTGTCCAGGATTCCCTGCTTTGGAGCAGGTGCTCTGGCTCACAGTGCATGTCCTGGCAGGTTCCAGCAGGCCCTGGCAGGTCTGGGGAGATCCTGGCAGGTCTGGGGAGGTCCGGCTGCCTACAGAAGTCTCCTGCCAGCTCCGAACCAACCTGGTGCTGCTCTCTGCCGGGCTCATTCCCTTGCTTTACATCTGAATATGCATTTTTACCTGTACCCTACAGCATTTTTTGTTCATTTTCCTCACTTAAAATAACCTTCACTCGAAAAGAAAAAAAATCACTTTTCTTTAAAAATATTGCATTACTCATTTTTTGTTGGGGTTTGTTTTTTTCTACTAAGTTTGTTTTCGTTTTTTGTTTTTTCGCTAAGCCTCGTTTTCCTCCTACAAAGGCCCATGCTGGATAAAAGATTTTGCTATGTTCTCAGAGCATCACTGCGCAGTAGCACCTGTCTTCCCTCATTCTCCCAGACATCTAGATTATTACCCAGCCCTAATCATAGTTCTTGGCACCTGAAGAGCATAATATGATTTCATTTGATCCTTATAACAGCCCTGCAAGATGGCCAGGGAAGTCATTATTGTCTTCCCTTTCTAGACAAAGAAAATGAGGGTCAAAGAGGTTGACTTGCCAACAGTCTCAGCACACCAGCCTCCTACCCACTCCCCAGCAGAGAAATCATCTCTTTGATGGTTCTTCACTAACTGTGGAGCATAGACCCAGGATTGTCAGCGTGGCATTCATGGCCCTTCTCAGTCCAGCTAAAATCCAGCCTCTGGTTGGTGAAGTGTCTTTCTTCCATGGCTGGATGCTGAGCCCTGGAATCCAGAGCAGAAGGCTGCTTACTGCTAAATCGCTGCTGCCTAGTGTAGCGCCAGGTCTGCAAGAAAGATCAGTAAACAATTACTGGACTGAGCCCACAACGCAAGGAAAGAGTTGAATTTTCAGAAATGTCTAAGCGCATGACTTTTTTTCTTGATTCATTAGATTTTTTTTTAGTATAGCTGACACAGAATATTACATTGTTTTCAGGGGTACAGCATAGTGATTCAACAGCTCTAAATATTATGCTGTGTTCATCACAAGTGCTGCTCCCATCTGTCACCATACAACACTATTACAAAATCATTATCTCTATTCCCTGTACTGTCCCTTTCATCTCCATGACTTATTCAGTCCATAACTTGAAACCTGTGTCTCCCACTCCCCTTCACCCATTTTGCCCATCCCCCCACTGCCCTCCCCTCCGGCAACCGTCAGTTCTCTGTATTTTTAGGTCTCATTCTGATTTTTGTTTTTTATTCATTTCTTTTGTTTTTTAGGTTCCCCATACAAGTGAAATCATATGGTATTTGTCTTTTTCAATCTGACTTATTTCACTTAGCATAATACCCCCTGACTCTCATCAAATACAAAACTTTCTCCCATTATTCCGTATATTATTAGCAACATTTAATTCCTCCACCAGCTCCTTTCCAACTAACTTTCTATCATTGATATTAGGTAACCAACTAGTATTCCTCAGCAACAAGTAATCCTTTATTACTATAGAGGAAATCAAGCCTTGATATTCTATACACATCTGGGAAGTAGATCCTTCTAGAACCAAGAAGCTGGTATTATTGAAAAAGAGACACAGAGTCAAAACTTTTAAAAACATCTGAATTTCAGCCTGGTTCAGTTACTGCAGGTACACAAGAGTTCGAGGAATAGAGAAAGCCCAGAAGCAATTTAAACTCACTTTATCTGTCTGCATCTAGTATGTTTTTTGAGAATGTCTTTTTGTACTCAGTAAACTCTATAACCCCGAAGACATTTGTGGTGATGACAACGTGTGCCTGTCTGGACACAAAATCAGGTCTCTCTTTGTAATCCGAGGTGCTCCAGCACAATTCAGGAAGGAGAGTCCTTACTTCTGGTTCATGCAAAGGATCAACTCACATTTGCTCTGTAGACAGTATGGCCCAACGAGTAGCCACTGAGGAAAATTATTTTCATAATTTGTTTGCACCCCCTCTGCCTCTCACCTGACTTTTTCTCATATTATCATCTGAAATATATACAATGTACTCCCTTACCATGTTTATTGCAGCACCCATTCTCTCTCCAGTAGAATGTAAGTATGGCAGACATGTCTACCCTTTAACCAAATATTCATGCCCTCCTTCTCCAATGAAGAGTTGGAGAAGAGAGGTCACTGCCCAGCCAAGAGCGTCATTTCCCACCTTCTTATAGGTGAGGAAGCCCTTTGACCGAGTTCTAATGAATATAATGTGGGTGAATGTGAGGTTCATAATATCCAGGCTCCTGTTCGCTCTCTCCCACTGTCTGATTACTAATGTCAATGCCCAGGGTGACCTTGGAAGCCACACATTGAAGATGCCAGAGCTTCCAGTCAGCCCAAGTGCTTAAAAAAAACACAGTGATCTGAGCACTCCCTTCCCCCACCCTTGTAGCTACTAGGGCAAGAAGATTTTTTCCCCTACTCTTCGAAGTGCTTCTAGATGGTCTAAGAATTAAATTGACAAGAGACAGATAAACAGGAGAAAAAGAAAAACAAAATTTAATTACGTGCACACAGAGGCCCAATAACAAAACTGAGACCCAAAGAAATGACCAAGTCAGGCAGTTTTTATATTTTTTAGACGAAGAAACATAAATCTGTGAGGAATCGACAAGACAAAGAAAACTTATGTTCAAGAGCTTCCGTTGGTCAGGAATTCTAAACAGAATTTGGCCGGGGTAGTTAATTGGTAAAAGTAGCAAGGCTCGTTTATACAGCCTTCTTTGCCTGGAATTCTCTGTCTCTGGTGACAAAGATGTCTCTTTACCTCTGGGTTGGTACAGGGAGGGTACCTGTCACAGGGATGATTTATTTCCTTCCTGAAGTCAAAGACCAAGGTCAGGGGTGCAGTCAGGATATTCTTCTGGTACTAGTTGTTTCTTAAATAATTTTAATTCAAAATAATCAAAATGCCAAAGTAGTACATTTTGGGGGCAGCCTGCCCTAGGTCCCCACATTGTCTATGTGACTTGATAGAGACAAGAAATAAATTTGTATTGTGCTTACCCACTGAGATTTCTGGGGTTGTCTATTACAGCACCTAGTCTTACATTCACTAACACAGTAAGTTCCCCAAGGGCAGAGATGTTTACCTGGTTTGTTTTTGGTTTTTTTTCAGTGCAAAACACAATATTTATTCAAAAAATATTTGTTGAATGATGAATGAAGAACAAATGAGTGAAGGACAGCAAGACCAGAACCTGGTTTTAATTAAAGACAAGAAAGCATGGCTTGAATGTCTGACTTGGTCCACTTGCAAAGCTCCACGTGCAAATGATGTCACCAAGGATCATGGGCTCCTTAGCCTTAAGTGTCCCCATCCCCACACTCTGTTTTCAAAGGATGGGCTTCAGAGCAACTTCTACACTGGGCAGTTGTCACGTATCCATTCATTTATCAGTTTTAATGGGACTCTGCCATAACCCAGGCAGCGTACCGGGCATTGATTAACTATAGGGTCAGAGGGGCTTAAAGGGCACTTTATGGTACCTTATAGATAACCCAGGACCCCCTGAGCCAGCATTGCAGGCCCACAACTTACCTTCCCTCCTAAATAACACCACTTCCCATGGCAGAGATGCAGAATTCAGACTTATATATTGATATCTTCAAAGTAGTTATCACATGAAAACGTGAGAGCTTCTTTCAGCCTTCCCCGGGCTGCCCCCACCCCAGTTTTATTACAGTAGTCTCTGGAAAGTCAACTTAGGGTGCAGGCATCTACGGGGGGTGGTCACCTGCTGTTCCCATTCTAAATTTGTCCTTGAATCAGCATGCTCCCCAGGAACATAGTGTTGCTAATGCTTTTATTTGCTTTCTCTTTTAAAAAGGAAGGAACTCCTCTTCTGAAGAAAAAAAAAAAAGCACTGATTAAACTGCTGTTAATATCCTGAAGCATGCAACCCAAAAAGGGAACATAGTCCCCAAAGTAATCAGGGGCAGAAGGCAAGCTAGCCACCTTAGGCTTGTTCTCTAAAGGTTCATCTTCCCGATGCTAAGGGAGAGGATGTGGAAACTGGACTGACCTTCTGCATGGAGGCATCCCTCACTGCGGTCAGGTCCCTGCCTGGATGAGGCTGTCCTCTGCTGATGGCAGCTTCCTTTCCTGCATCACACTTCTGGAAGCCACCTACTCTTCTCTCTGGGGCCACAAAGGCTAGCTGATCATTGCCCTGGAGGATTACCATTTGCGATTTTAGCCACCCACGGGTAATCCCCAAGTTTTGGGACCTAACATTTGTCGTTTTCCTGAAGCCCTGGGTTTGAATCTCATGAGCTAGAGGGCTGCATCCGTATCACAGCACACTGACCACTTCTCCCTGAGGGGCTTCAGGGGCTGCTTATACTGGTAGCTTTGTTTTCGTGCATTTTGTGACAATTGGGGGAAATTAAGACATCACCTCTCCTTACTGACTTAACAACTTAAAGCTCATTTAGGAGAATATAGGGCTCCTGCTATAAATGCTGCAATGGGAGGCCCCCAGTCCTGAGGCTGGTCTACTGGCCGAGGCTAAATCACTTCCACGGGGAGAGACATTTTGAAGAGGACAAAGATTTACAAGGACGCAAATACGTGTCATGTCCTAGGCTAGTCGTTCTATATGGATCTCACGTACTTTCCACAACACCCCTCTGACATAGATACAATTTCTTGTTTTCTACGTGAGGAAGCTGTCTGGGCCCAGAGGGGGTCAGTAAGCCACATGTCTGGTAAGGGGGAATCAGGATTTGAACCAAGTTCCTCTAAGTCTAGAATCTTCTGACAGCCATAGAGAGCAGAGACGAGGCTTTCCACGGGACACCTTCCCCAGAATGGTTCTTCTACCCTTTCCAGGGCTCAGAGGCAAGGGAGAAATGGCTTCCTTGACAAAGTACTCCTTTCATTGCTGGAAGAACCGGCGGTGAGAGAATCAGCGTGGGGGCAGCCGAGGATGAAGCAGTGGGAGTCCGGCGTCCCTGGGGCTGAGGCAGGCACCAGCCCTTCAAGCCTGTCTTCTGAACAAACATGCAGAGAGGCTTCACAACTGTTGTCCCTCTCGTGGGCCGTATGAAGTGCTCTGAGGACCGAGATCAGCCAGCACACAGAAATCAGGTATCTGAGTACAACCATCCTGGGAAATCCTGTGATCCCAAATAAAATGTAGACTGTAATGAAGTTATAGGGAGAGAGAAGACCCAGACTGTGGGAAGTGAATCCGATCTCAGCTGTCACCCATCTGACACATGGAACTCCCTGGGGACCTAGAAAAGGGCCCAAGTCCCAGCCTCACTCGGCCAGGAGGAGTGGATGAAATGGAATTTGTGCACTTCTGCCACCGGTCCCTGCAGGACCGCAGGCCTGGGACGTGCAGAGAACGGTGAAGGCAGGAGCGCTCTTGCAGGGCCTACCCAGCAGGTGGACTTGGCCCCTTTTCTCTCTGGAGAGCCAGAGGTATTGATAGACTTAAGAACCTGTGGGCCTGGGGCGCCTGGGTGGCTCAGTCAGCTCAGGTCCTGGGATTGAGCCCCACGTCGGGCTCCCTGCTCAGCGGTGAGTCTGCTTCTCCCTCTGCTACTCTCTCTCTCAAATAAATAAATAAAATCTTAAAAAAAAAAAAAAAAAAGAATCTGTGGACCTGAGGTGTCCCGTATGGGGGCCAAAACCTTTCCCTTCGTGTTCCAGGAAGCTACCAAGTCTATAAGTAATAGACTTAGACATAAGCAGATGAGAAGGAAGACAGAAGACCCGAAGGGAGGGAGGCTGGGAGAGAATTCCAAAGATGGAGAACAGACAAAGGCAAGCACTCTTACCTCATGGATGCTCCCTGGTCTCTTAGCAGGTATCTTATCCCTGCGATTCTTGGCTGCCTCCTCTCTCCAGCTGAGTAGCCAGACCAGAACAGTTCATAGTCCTTAGTGACCTGGAATGTGCAGTTATGCAGTCTTGATCACTATCAGTGTTTTCTCTATACTAAATGTCCCCTATTCTTCACTTCTATCTTCTCATCACCATTATTCTGAGAAGCTCACATGGAAGGAGGAACTGGGGAGACAAGAATCTTGTGAATGAATCATACAGCCCCAATAGCCCCATCTATGGTGCCAGCAAAGCAGCAACACCAGGAAATGCATGAAACACCTGGCCCAGAGCTAAATAAGGAGTGCTTCCCTGGTGGGTCTGTGAGCGGAGCTTGGCAACTTGTCCCCTCCCCCAGCACACGCGCACACACACACACACACACACACACACACACACACACAATATATATATATATATATATACACACATACACAAATATATATACATAAATACATAAAATATATAAATATAAAAGTCTATGTATATATAAATATAAATTATATATGCACATATATGTAAAATCTTTTCTTAGACAAAATTTCACAAGCCTCCCAATGTCTTTGTTATGATGAACAGACAGAGGTCCCCCTCCACTGGTCTAGAGAATTTTGGCAACCAAGCATTGAGTTGAGATGACACCACAGAAAGAGTTCCAGTGTGGGAGACGAGAAGCTTAGGTGACAGCCTCAGGATCTGTTCCTCTCCCTGACATTTTTCGCAAGATCCCTTCCCATCTGTAAAATTCCACGACCCTCCCAGCTCTGATGGCTCTTGGGATAATGCTAGGACTTTTTTTTTTTTTTTTTTGAACCTTCCTTCCAAAGACAAAGCCTGTCCAAGTGTGCAATGGCTCTTTTTATTTATGTCCTCTGAAACTTGCCCATCTCTTAGCAAGGTTTCCCTTGCTTATAGGACACTCCCATTTCTTGCCTAGCATCAGTGCAGCCAAGGAAAAGAAAATATTATCAGGTGATGGAAGTGCTCTAATTTATGTTATTTCATTTTCACATGTAACTGTTTGGGCTAGTATTTCCCATGGGGAACGATCCTTGTATCATCCTCTCTTTAGCAAGCCTCTGAAATGTTCACAATGTTTTTGTAGCATTACAAAATATGTTGTCAGCCTGAGACTCCCTTAAAAGATCCATCAGTGGATGGAGGTACCAAGAAGTTTCTGGCTGACAAGGTCTGGTGCTCCTACAAACTCCGCCTGGTAACTCTGATGGCAGAACTCACCAAAGAGAAAAGATGGCTCATCTTGGCCCCACCTTGAGGCCAGGTGAGAGGTGGTCCATCCCTGGACCTGCCCCTCCGAGGGCCCTGCTCTGACCTCCTTGTTCTTCTGTCCCCCCACACTAGCTGAGAAGTCCTTTGCGCCTAAGGAAAGTAAGCACTCATAGCCTATGTCACTCCCCTTTACAGGATGCCGCCACACACCCAGGTTCCTGCCAAATTGGTTCCCAATTCATATTCAAGACTCAGCCTCACCATTTCCCCTGGCCTGTCCCTCCAAAGGAGAGCTGTGCTCCTGGTATGGCCACCCCTCTGCTCCTGGGACGTGCTGTCAAGTCCCACGTAGGCCCAGCTCACCTCACAGCCTCATTTCCAGCCACCTCATCCACACCATCCATTTTTGGCCATAACAGGCTACTCTCTGCTCCCTGAATTCACCACCAAACCCCAGTGCCTTTGCCCAGGTCAACGCTCAGTCTAGAACTTCCTTTCCCCATTCCTTCCCCGACTGAATCCTTTAAAGCTCAGCTGAGAGGCAACCAGTTCCTCCAGGCCGGTAGCCTCAGACTCACAGCCACACCCAGGACAATTCATTATTTCCTCCTCTGTTTCCATTGTATTGGATGCCTACCTCTGTTATGGCCTATAACACAGAGATATGATCTCATTTATTTTCATGTCCCCTGTGACACATGGTAGTGGTCCATAAATATTTGCTCAGTGACCTCCACTCAGCTGGGGAGGGTGAAAGGAAAGGCACCCATTCTTCTCATATAGTTTGCCTGAGTCTGCTTCCCTACCATCCAGGACAGAAAGTCGTTTTGATCTCACGCCTGTTTGTATCATTACTCTTCTCTTTTCTTCCTTTTCACCACGATTGTCATCGTGCACTATGGTTTGTACAGTGTTTTGATTCTTTTTTATACATCACTTTGTGGTATCCTCAGAAGTACATGATATCATAAGCCCCATTTTCAACTGAAGAAGTTTCATTTTCAAATGAAGCCCCACTTTTGTTTTCGCCTGAGATTGAGCGAGCAGCAGTTTGAACTTGAACCTCGGCCTCTGATTCCAGAGTCAGTGTCAGTGCTCCTTCTACTCTCCTGGATCCCTGAGATTACGACTTGAGCACCCATGTGTCCTCATGACTGAGAAGATCGTATAGACCCTGGGAACTGACCAGGGCAGAGATCTGGTCAACAACAGATTTGGACAAACAAGGAAGAGTTAGGACGGAAACATTCCACATCCGTAAAACAAAACAGCAACCACCAACAATGAAAATTACACAGTGGGAATAAGTAAACCACAATCACCAAAAAGGCTGGTTTAAGTGAAGCAAGATTTTCCAGAAAACTGCAGGTCATATGGGAATCACTCACGGTTTGGTGCTCTGCCACCAGCAGTGAGTGCTGAGTGCTCTCTCATGAGGAACATTTCAAAAGGGATTTGGAAGGAATGTTTGCTAAAGGGATGGAAGTGGTCCAGAAATGGGTGAATAAAGACTGTAAGCTTAAGAAAGAGACAGATGGGAAAACTGGTCTGGCAGAGGATGAGAAAAAAATCCAGGAAGTTGCTCAAAAGAAAGCCAACCCTGGGCAGAGGGAGGGTGAGCTGGGCACATCCACCCAGCCCTGTGGCCTTGTGGTTTCCAGTGGCATGATGCCAGCCTACCTGCACCAAGCCAGGTGGGTCAGCTCCGGCAGGAAGGGGTCAGACCATGGGCTTATCTGCTCCCACTCCAGAAAAAGCCCTGGAAAGCTGACCATCTCCTCTCCCCTCTCTTCTGGAAAGGAGCAGCTACTCAGCTACTCTGCTGGGTGCAGGAGCACAACCCCCTCTTCCCTCCAGAAAATTTCCCCCGTTCCCACCATGCCCCCTCAGGAAGCAAATGCCCCCACACTCAAGTCCCGTTCTGCATGGACATGGACGGGGAAGCTCTTCCTCCCTTTTACTCTGCATAGGAAGTGACATGATGCTGTACTGGCCTTTGTAGAATGGGATAAGGAAGAAGATAATGTCTCCCTCTGACCCTCCCCCCTCTCATGTGCTCGATCTCTCTCATTCTTTCTCTCAAATAAATAAATAAAATCTAAAAAAAAAAAAAAAGGCACCTGGGTAGCTCAGTTGGTTAAGCAACTGCCTTTGGCTCAGGTCATGATCCTGGAGTCCAGGGATTGAGTCCCACATTGGGCTCCCTGCTCAGCAGGGAGTGTGCTTCTCCCTCTGACCCTCCCCCCTCTCATGTGCTCTCTCTCTCTCATTCTTTCTCTCAAATAAATAAATAAAATCTTTAAAAAAAAAAAGGAAGAAGATAATGCCCAGCTCCTGTTGGCAAGGCCAGTTTTCCAAGGTATAAGCAGCAGATATCAACTCCAAGAAGCAGTAATTGGCATGGCCTGAATTAAAGAGCCCAACTTTGCACCTGTTTTCACATGCCCAGTACCTGCCTTCTCCCTCGGCAAGGACCTAGAGATCCAGCCCTGTCCTACCAAACATCCACGGAGAGGAAAGGAAGCATGGCAGAGAAGGACAGGAAGCTTTGCTGCTGAAGCTTTATTGTTCGGCAACAAAGCTTCACATAACACAGACAGGCCATTCAAATTCCCACCAGGAACTTTCTGGAGGCCCGAGTGACTGCAGGCCCTGAAACACCTGGCAGAGCCACCATCTGACGATTGGTCACCTCTAAGAGCTGCAGACCAACTTCAGGATAGACCTGGCGACAGCAAGTGGGGAGCAGTGGGTGCCTCTGTCCGAGCTGTAAGTGCAGCTGCCCCAGCATATCCCCCTAATTATGGTGTGTTCTCCAACTTGAGAAGACCACAATTAGTTCTGGGAAGCATTCTGGGGAGAAAGGTCCCACAGCTGGCCTTCTCTGGAGCAGCTTACTGTGCTCACATGGACACTAGGTGATACCTCAGGCATCTGAAGCATCCCTGAGAAGACTGTCCTGGGCTGGGAGCTCTGTGAATCCCATCACAGCTCGTGCTAGAATAACCAACAGGAGTAGGGAGAGAAGGTTTTTGCTATTTTGAGTCCCAAAGCTTGCCCCCTGGTCTTTTCCATTACATTTCTAAGAACTAGTTTTTATCACATAGGAACTCTTCCCAGGAGATTGAAAAATGTCCTTTAACACCAGACCAGTAAGGAGAGCTTCCAAGGAAAGAGATTCTAGGATGAAATTTGGGGAAGGAACTATTAAGAGGATAGTAGTGGTACGTGCAGCATCACTCACATTCAGTGACGGAGAGACAAAGACAGAGACAGATGGAGAGAGATAATAGAACTCAAATATTTGTGTTCAAATCCCAGGCTCTCCACACACACTCTCCACTCATGGGCAAAATCCCTACACTCTCTGAACCAAAGTCACCATCTGCCTAATGGAGATAATATTTTCCTTACCTGGTGGTTATAAGGAAATAATGTCAATTGCCAGGAAGAGATCAGGTATTCAGGAAATGTTTCTTGAAGCAGAAACTGGAGCTTGGCAGTATTTTATAAGGTATCTTAGCCACTTTCCCAAGAACCTTCTGGCCACAGGCATCTATCAATAAACCAGTGACATCAATTAGGTATTTCCTAGGAGAAAGGTCCTGAGTCCCACACTGAGACACACCAGTTACCACCAGCAGACAGGGAGAGAGCAGTGACTCCTCCTGGGAGCATGCCTTGGGCCAGACTGCCTCAGTAAGTACACAAAGTTCCTTCACCTCACTGGTGGGGAACCAGAGATGGTACTATGTGGTCTCTGACATCCAGGACTTCCTTGTAAGTTGGGTCCTATCCCAGAAAATGCAAAGGCAGCAGTAAGGATTTGGATGAGAGTCAAGGCGCCTTTGAATCAGGTGCAGAAGATCTTCTCCCAGGCAACCTCAATTTCTCTCTTTAGCCAGTCATAAATATCTAATCTTCTTTACATTTTGTTCCTGATATGTGATTGCTCCACTGCATTTGGACCCGAAGGCATGACTTCGGAAGCCTGGAGAGACAGGAGCAAGCTGGAAGTGATACATGTCACTCCTGCTCACATTTTGTTGGCTGAAGCTGTCACATTGGCCACATCTAACTTTAAGGAAGTGAGTCTCTGAGGCAGCTTAGGTTGGGTAAATCTGTAGCCACAATCAACCCCCAAAATCTCAACAGTTGACAGGCAATTTATTTCTTGCTCATGTGACATGCTCCCTGTGGGTTACCTAAGGCCCTGGTACCCAAGCTAAAGGAGCAGCCCCTACAGGAGAATTGCCATTCTCATGATAAGATGGAAAAGAGAGTTTGTGGATTGATGCAGTGGCTCTAATGTTTCTGCTCCAAAGTGGCACCCCTCCCTTCCACTCAGGCCAAAGGGAGTCCCGCGTCCTATCTCCAATATCAGAGAAATAGAATCCTTCAAATAGAGAGGCACCACAGGTCCGATGAGGAAGCTGATGAGGAAGTTAAAGGGTCGGGATGTGTAATAATCTTATCACACGGAGGAGCACAAGACACTGGAAAATCTAATCTTACCTGTAAATCAACATGGAGGAGAATGGAATATTAGTGCATATTAGTAATATCCATCGTTAGTAGCTGGGTAAATGTAAATACAGAGGGCTATAAACTAGCACTTTGTCGGAGGGAATGATACACCCCCTGTATTAGTGATTAGGGGATTCAGAATAGTTACAGAAAAACAGACAATTGATCCCAGCCCAGGGATGGAAAAATTATCATCATTTATATTACATTAAACAATAAATTCATTCAAAAAATACTTATTGAGTATCTACTATGGGTCAGGAACTGTAATTACTGAGATACAGTGGTGAACAAAACAGGCCTGGTCTCTACCTTCATGGATGTTAAACATTTTTAGAGAAAACTGGCATTAAGCAAATACACAAATAAAAACGTATTTACAAATTGGGCTGTTACAGTAGAAAATACTGGGCTGTCAAGAGACAGAAAGACAGACAGAAGGCCATACCGAGGAAGTGATGTTGGAACTGAATGTACTGACTCGGAGGTAGCCAGGCCAAGTGTGGCGGAAAGCATGGTCCGTGCAGAGTGAACGGCGCGTACAAACTGCCTGACGTGGAAGAAGCTGGTTATTCTCGGTACTAATGCGAAGAGGGAAATCAGTAGAGTAAATAAGTGGAAAAGTATTTCAAGGGGAGGTTGGCTAGGAAAGCTACATCGTGTGGGATCCTGAGACCATGTGAAGGGTTTTAGGTTGTGTTTTGGGGGGGTGGTTTTTTAAGATTTTTATTTATTTGAGAGAAAGGAGGAGACAGGGCACACAAGCAGCGGGAGAGGCAAAGGGATAAGCAGATTCCCCGCTGAGCAAGGAGCCAGATACAGGACTTGATCCCAGGACCCCTGAGATCATGACCTGAGCCAAAGGCAGACACTTAACTGACTGAGCCACCCAGGTGCTCCCTAGGTTGTGTTTTAAGTGAAATACACCACTGATAGTTTTCAATGGAGGGGGGCAGTCTATGGGTGAGTGGGAGACATTACCCTATACTCATTTATCTAGTCATTCTGGCTGCTACATGGGGAGCAGATTGATGGGGGGCAAGAGGTGAAACAGGAAGACCAATCGAAGTTTAGGCAGGAGTCAGACAAGAGGTGGTGGTGGCTTGGGTTAGAGGTATGAACAGGGTTATGGACATGTCGGTAATAATTTCAAGATGTTTTAGAGATAAAATCCATATCAATTTGTGATGAATTAGAATATGTGTTGGGGGGAGGAGGCAAAAGAAGAAGGTAGCAGGAAAGATGGAGCTGGTTCTACCCCAATGCAGTTTACCCAAATGTGGAAGAATGATGGAGAGGTGGAAACGGGGAGATCAATTGTTTGCTTTGGGACATATTCATGTTGAGACTTCTGTGAGCCATCCAAGTTAGAAACACCAAATAAGTCATTGAATACAAGAGTCTGGGGACCAGAAGAAAGATCTGGGCTATAGATGATCATTTAAGGGTCATTCCATGTAAAATATGAATGCATGGGATGAGGATTTAAGGGGAGAAGAAGAGGGCCGTGGACTGCTGCTCCCTGAGGAACTCAAGTGTTAGAATTCCGGCAGGGGAGGAAGTATGGGGGTGTTGGCAAAGGTGTCTGAGAAGAGCAGGGAGTTAGGGGAAAATCAAAGGAGTATGGTGTCATGTCAGCCACGAGAAGAAGCATAGCATTTCAAGAAAGAAGGTGGTGGTTAATATCCTAGAGTGCCGCAGAAAGTCTGGGTAAAAGTAGGAAGGAGAAATCACCGCTGGCTTTGGCAACATGAAGTGACCTAGCAAGATCAATTTCTAAGGAGTGGAGGGGGCAGAAGCAAAATTGAATACACTGAAGAAAAAAATAAAAGGTGAGGATGTGACTCAGGCAGCTCTTAGAAGTGCAGCTAAATAGGGAAGTGAGAGTTGTACCAATAGCTGGAGGAGATTAGAAAAACAAGGGTGGTATACAAATGATGGAGTATTTACTGGATGGATCCAATAGAGAGCGAAGGATTAAAGAGAGTGAAGGCAGAAACCCTAGCAAAAGAGCAAATAGTCTGATAAGGCAAAAATAGGGTGGGATCCAGAGTGCCAGTGGGGAGCCTGGCTCTGCAGAGAAGTAGACACTTCCTTCCAGACCCAGGAGAGAAGGAAAGTGGGGTGGTAATGCCACCAGGTGTTTGGATTTGGTAGTGGGGAGACATGGATTATACGCTGTTTGGGGTTTTAAAAAAA
Source organism: Zalophus californianus (assembly GCF_009762305.2). NCBI lineage: Eukaryota > Metazoa > Chordata > Mammalia > Carnivora > Otariidae > Zalophus > Zalophus californianus. The sequence continues at coordinate 26,036,832 of NC_045602.1, forward strand.
AAATAATACAAGGCAGTGTCTAGTGAAGAGGAACACAGTATAGAATGAGTGCAGCTAGAAACTAGAGAATATTCTGCGAGGAGAGCAAAATAAGCTTATCTCAGCAGTGAGGTTGGAAATCACGAGCTTAGAATAAGATTGGTCATCACATCTTAATCATAGGAAACAAACTGAGGGTTGCTGGAGGCAGAGGGGGTGGAGGGATGGGGGTAACTGGGTGATGGACACTGGGGAGGGCACGTGATGAAATGAGCATTGGGTGTTATGTAAGACTGATGAATCACAGGCCCATACCTCTGAAACCAATAGTACATTATATGTTAAGTAATTGAATTTTAAATATAAATTTTTTAAAAAATAATAAAATCTTTTTAAAAATGGAGTCACTTATGTTAAGGGCTCCATGTGAATTTAAAAAAAAAAAAAAGATTGGCATCACAGAACTAGAGGCACATCAGTCTACTCAATGATGGGACTTCTGCCCAGAAACACCCAGCTGCATGCAGGCAGGCACGGAACAAATAAAGCAGCTTGCTTTATGCAGGGTTGAGCTCCAACAGGTAAATGGCAAAGAAGGAAAAGAGGCAAAAGAGTTGAGGTTATCTACAAGGGAGCCATAATATTAATGGGCCGTGGACTTTATCCTGGATAGAGGGAAGTAAAGAAACAATAGCTGATGGAATCAGAAAAAGTGGTGGGGCATCAAGGTGGAGAACTTGATGAGGTTAGGGAGAACGTAGTCCCAGTATAGGATGTTTGAATTTGTGATTTAGGAATTGGTGGAATTTCTGGTGGTCACCATGCAATAGAGTCCTTTCTTTCTTTTTCTTTTTTTTTTTTTTTTCAAGAGAGAGCGCAGGTGCATGAGCTGGGGGCGGTGGGTGGAGGAGGCCCAGAGGGAGAGACAGAATCTTAAGCAGTCTCCACACCCAGGCAACAGGGCTCGATCTCACAACTCTAAGATCATGACCTGAGCTGAAATCAAGAGTTGGATGCTTAACCGACTGCATCACCCAGGTGCCCCCTTTCTTTCTTTTTAATTCACATGCCATGGGATGCGCACATCTTAGTTTGCAGGTCAATGAGTTTCGACAAATGAATACACTCGCCTTCCCCCCATCACTTCTATCATCCTAGAAAATTCTTTAATGCCCCTTTCCAGTCAAGTCCCACCCTCTACCCTCCCAAGTGGCAACCACAGTTCTGATTTCTATTGTAATAGATTACTTTTGTCTGTTTTAGAAATGGAGTCGTACAATATATATACTTTTGTATACATTTGTACGTGGTTTCTTTCACTCAGCATAATGCTCTTGAGATTCATCCATGCTGTTGCGGGCTCTAGGTGTCTATTTATTTTTATTGTTGAATGGTATTGCATTGTAAGACTACACTACAATTTACTTATCCATTCTTCTATTGATAATATTAGTTTTTTACAGTTTTGGGCTATCATGAATAAAACACCTCTGAACATTCATGTGCAAATCTTTATTGTGGATTCTGTTTTATTTCTCTTGGGTAAATAACAAGCAGCAGAAATTCTGGAGAGAATTCCAAAATAGGCATATGTTTAACTTCATAAGAAACTGCTGGATGGTTTTTCAAGGTGGATGTAATATTTTACACCCCAATGGCAACGTACAGGAGTCATAGCTTGCCATGGAGTTTTTAACTTTGGTAAATTCACTGGTTCTAGTATTTTTTATTTGTCTGAGGATAAAGCATTTTATTCATCTCCAATATTTATGCCTTTCATTTCTCTTCTTTAAATTTTACCTTATTACATGGATTCTTATCTCCAGAACAATGTTAAATAGAAGTAGCAAGAGTAGACACCCTGGCCTTGCTCCTGTTCTTAGGGAAGTAAGAGTTAGTTTTCATATCTTATCCAATATTTGATGTGTCAGTCTCTTTAATTTTAACCATTTAAGTAGGTGTAAAGTGGTGCTTTATTGTGATTTTAATTTTCACTCCCTTGATAACTAATGATATTGAGCATCTTTTCATATGCTTACTGGGCATTTATAGTTCTTCTCTCGTGGAGTGCCTTTAAGTGGGGGTTTTTGTCTTTGTATTACTGAGATGAGGAAATTCTGTATCTATTCTGAGTTTAAGTATCTGCTTGAAGTATACATACATCTCAAATACATCTTCCCAGTCTGCAGCTTGCCTATCATTTTCTTAATGGTATCTTCTGATACAGAGTTTTTTTTTGTTTTATTTTGTTTTTTAAGAGAGAGTGTGCGTGTGTGTGTGCAAGCCGAGAGGGGGGCTGTGGGCAGAGGGAGAGAGAATCTGAAGTGAGAGAGAATCTGACATGGGGCTCGATCTCATGACCCTGAGATCATGACCTGAGCTGAAATCGAGAGCCAGATGCTTAACCAACTGAGTCACCTAGGCGTCCCTGATAAGTTTTTAAATTTTTTTCAGTATAATTTATTGATTATTTTATGGTTAATGAATTTTGTTCTATTTAAGGAAACTTTGCCCACTCCAAGGTAACAAAACTATTCTGTTTTCTTATAGAAGATTTCTAGTTTTAGCTTTTGTGTTTCTGTATATGATCTGTATCAAATTAATTTTTGTGCATGCTATGAGGTAGGGCTGGGGTTCATTTTTTTCCAGACAGTAATCTGATTGTTTTAGCACCTTTTGTAAAAACTGTCATATCCCATTGAATTCCTTTGGCAACTTGTTAAAAACCCATTGATCATACCTGTGTGGGCCTATTTCTGGACATTCTATACTATTCTATTTGTCTATTTGTCTGTTATTATGCCCATGCCACTTTATCTTAATTATTGTAGTTTTTTAAGTTCATAAAGTTAAGAAGCAAAAACTGTTCTTTTTCAAGATTGCTTTGGCTATTCTAAATACCTTTTCTATTTTTATGTAAGTGTTAAAATCAGCTTATCAATTTCTACCAAAAAATCTACTGGGATTTTGTTTGGGATTATATTTCTATAGAACAGTTTGGAGAGAATTCACATCTTAACAATGTTGAGGCTTCTCATCATGTACATGGCATATCTCCCCCATTTACTTAGATCTTTAATTTCTCCCCACAATGCTATATAATTGTCGTGGTAGAGGACTCGAATGTCTTTAGTTAAATTTATTCCTAAGTAGTTCATATTTTTGACGTTATTATAAGTGGTAATGCTCTTAAAATTTCATTTTCCAATGTTTCATTGCTGATATATAGGGACACAATTGATTTTTGTATCCTATAACTTTGGTAAATTCACTGGTTCTAGTATTTTTTCTTTGTCTGAGGATAAAGCATTTTATTCATCTCCAATATTTATGCCTTTCATTTCTCTTCTTTAATCTTTACCTTGTTACATGGATTCTTATCTCCAGAACAATGTTAAATGGAAGTAGCAAGAGTAGACATCCTGACCTTGCTCCTGCTCTTAGGGAAGAAAGAGTTAGCTTTCATATCTGTCTTATTTCTCCCACTAAACGGTAAGATCCTCCAAAGTAGGAATCATGACTTATTCATAGTTGCATTTTCCACCATGCCTGACATAGAAGAGTTTGTGGCGTCTAAGAAGAATTTAGTAAACATTTATTGATGTATTACATGAATGACAGATGGTAAAAATGCCTCAGGACCTCTGTTTTGAATCCTGGCCACATTTGGTCCTCATCTCCTAAAATGAAGTGCCAGCTCATAAACAGACAGTCACTGATAAAATATTTTAAAAAAAAGAGTGAATAGTTTCATAGTGTGACTTTTATGCAAATATCTTGTTAGAATATCTAGACATGTCCTGGGTAATGTGACCATTTTGACCAGGGGGCAAAGTAAGACACATTACATTGATAGAGGATGGTCAAACCCAATGGCCCAGAAAGAATTCTTGAGACATTTTATGGCACAAAAAGGTATTTTTATTATAGCATGGGGACAGGATCTGTGGGCATAAAGAGCTGCACCTGTGACTGATTAGATGGGGTTTTCTATCCTATGGAGGTGAAGGTAACCTTAGGGCTCCAGGAAATTCAGTCTATAGGCTCCTGGAGGTCTATTATTGAGATTATGTTGGGGCACCTGGGTGGCTCAGATGGTTAAGCATCTGCCTTCAGCTCAGGTCATGATCTCGGGGTCCTGGGATCGAGCCCCCGCATCGGACTCCCTGCTTGGCGGGGAGCCTGCTTCTCCCTCACCCTCTGCTGTTCCCCCTGCTTGTGCTCTTCCTCTCTTTGTCAAATAAATAAATAAAATCTTAAAAAAAAGATTGCTTTTCTTATAAATCATTAAGACAATTACAAACTGTAGTAGAGTTTCATGTCCTACATGACTGCGATCTTTATCAGCTGACCATTTGTTTTTCCCCTGCCTTTGTTCTTAGGCAGTTACTAGTGCCTGAGGAATATTACATATATCCCACCTTAAGTGGGGGTGGGAGGTTTGCAGGGTGTCAAATGAGTTTTGCCCCCAGGTTGTCTTTTCTCTCTCATTAGCATTACCCTGACTCTAAAATCCTAAGCACACAAAGAACTGTTGAAAGCAACCAGAATGTTCAGGTTCACCAACTATGAGCCCCAAATATGCAAAAGAGAATAAAAACAGAAAAACAAGAATTTGTGGGAAAACAGATTCATCCATCTTACTGTTATTAGAGTATTATTAAACCTTTTTCAGCAGGTCCAGCAGCAACTGTTGACTCAAAGCTTTTTGTAAAATACCAAGTAATAATACATGTCACCAATTATTGAGAACTTATGCTGAGCACTTTGCTAAGAGCCAAAATACTTTATGTCGTGTCATCCACCTACACCTGGTAGTGGGCATTGCACCCATTTTATAGATGAGTAGATTGAGATTAAATGACTGCCCCCAAACACACAGCTCCTAAGTGCTAGAGGCAGGACCCAAACAGGATCTAAGTCCATAATGTGTGAACTCTACCTCCAAATCCCATGCTGTGGTGAGGGGGCATCCTGGGACCTGGGCTCTTCTCCAGACAGCCCTGGGACCTGGGCTCTGAGTCATGAGATTGGGGAGCATACCTGTGTGTCACCACTGTCACCCAAAATCTAGACTAGTGCCTAACACTACATTTTATAAGTGAAATGACTTGCTTTCCCAGTGAATTCCAACCATGATGCTGATATTTGTCTGTTTCACTTCTCAGTAACTGAAAAAAATTTTTTAATCAAAATAGTCTACTCTGATGTTGAAGTCACCCATTTCTCCTGGGAATTCCAGGGAGCTTGCTTTATGTTTTTGAAACTGTGTTGAAGCATCTTTCTAGTAATTTAAGTTTTTTAAATACTATGCAGAGACTACTTTACTCTTGAAGATGCTTTTTGTCTTACAGTCTGTTTTATTTGAAATTAATATCTTGTCTTCAGCCTCCTCTTGTGTAAGATTTTTGTGGGCTTTATCTTTTTCTATCCTTTTTACTTTTAACCTTCCCGTGACTTTAAGTTTGGGGCCTATCTTTTGTAAAAGCACGTGGCTGAATTTTGTGTGACTGTTTCAAAACCATTCTAAGTGTGGGCGCCTGGGTGGCTCAGTCTGTTAAGCGTCTGCCTTTGGCTCAGGTCATGATCCTAGGGTCCTGGGATCGAGTCCCAGCAGGGAGCCTGCTTCTCCCTCTCCTTCTGCCCCTCCCTCCTGCTTGGGTGTGCGAGCATGCTCTCTCTCAAATACATAAATAAAATCTTAAAAAAAAAAAAAGAAAATCATTCTATTTTAGCTAGTATATTTAAATCACTTACATTTTATTAATTATGTAAATATTTGGGCTTGTTCTCACCATTTTACTTTGTGCTTTCTTTTGTATGATTTTTTTTCTCTTTTTTTTTTAAATATTCAGTTTCTGGCCTATTTGTTTTCTTATTCCATTTCTTTCTCTTTTCTCTTTTCTGGTTTGGAAGTTTTGTACTCCATTTCAATTCTTTTAATGGTTGTCTTTAAATGTTGCCATTGATAGGTGTTTTTAAAACTCTGGTTTGTTTCACTTTTAACTGTTCTATTCTCTTTCAAAATAGCTGAAGTTTTGAAACTTCCACCTTTTCTAAGAACAATCTGTCAAAAGCCTGGCAATAAAAAGCAACAGAAGAACAACAGAACTGTTAAGAAAACTGTTCTGTAAGTGTGAAAAACACTGTGTGCAAATTGCAGATACTTATAAAACAGGAACTATCTAGACTTCAAAACCTTCATAAAGTAAAGACAGAAATGTTGATTTACCGAGAAAAAAGAGAAAATTACTCCTTTTATCGGAAAAAAAAAAATGTGCTTTTTAAACCAGAAAGAACTTTTGCAACCTAACCCAAGCTCTTCAATTTAGAGATGGGAAATACAAATTCCAGAAGGTGGACTTAATTTGTCCAAAATGTCAATTTGTGGACCTAAGATAATTTCTTTTTCTGCAACTTTCCTGGGTGGAGATGCAGGAGAAAGTCCAAGGATGAAATAAAAACTAAGAAAGCAAGACCAGTTCTTACATTAGCTCTCCACCCAAGTTGGACTAATAGACCGCTTATATCAGTCAGGGTAAAGGGAAGCCCCTGACAAATAAAAGAGCCAATCTGGGGACAGTTACTGCCACCTGACTGATTTTTATTTGCAAGTCATAGGCCTGCAACCTAGGCGGCTGGGGCCAGGATGGCATTGGGGGCCTCCGTTATCAGCAAAATCCAAGTGACAAGTTCTCGAGAAGGGAGATCAGAAGACCTATCTACACACCGAGAGCTTTAAATTTATGGCCTCTTTATTGAACTAACAAAGCATAACATGTTAATCTCTAACCGCTAATCACAAAGGTCATTAGCTATATCTACAAAAATTTGAGCTTCCAAAGTCCATGAAGAAAACCAGCCATTGCTTTCTAGATACAGCTCCTATACAGATCAGAGGAAGATTTAAATACCACTTTCCAAACCGATATTTTGCAGAATATGAGTTCTACAGGTGTTTAAGGAGTCTCTGGGAAAAGGTGTTTTAGGATCAAATACACATGTGAAATGCTGGATTAAACAAAGCTTAATAATTTTCAATGCAGGCCTTGTCAGAAACTCGTCTGTGCTTAATGTGCTTTACGTACAGAGGGTTCTCCAGCTGATTTGAACAACAGAATCTTTTTCTCACAAGTGTGCTCATGGAGCACATGTTGAAAACCATGCTTTAAAGAACTACAAACTTTTGCAAACAGCACAATATCTTTCTCACTACACTTTTCTTGTTATTGTGGAAAAATACACAAAGCCTAAAACTTACCATCTTCACTATTTTTAGGTGCACAGTTGAGTGGCATTAAGTACATTTACATTGTTGTACAACCATTTCGACCACCATTTCTATCTCTGTGAATTTGACTACTCTAGGTACCTCATATAAGTAGGATCGTGTAGTATATTTGTGAAAGGCTTACTTCACTTAGCATAATGTCTTCAAGGTTCGTCTGTGTTGGGGTGAAGCAAGAGAGTGAGGTTCTTGTCTCATAGAGTTAAAGAATGAATGTCACGGACAAAGGAGAGTGAGTAAAGCGATAGAAGTTTATTAAGCAAGGATACAGAACAAGCTCTCAGGAGTGAGAGGGGTCTTGACTGCGCTGCCACTGAGGGCGTTTAGGGTTGGTCTTTTACAGAAAGCTAACCAGGGAACTTACATCTTTTTTATTTCTCTACTGGTGGCACCACTGATTTAGGACTAGTGATAACATCTTTAATGGCTTACTTCTTTTTAGGGTCTGGTTATTTTCTGTTGACCACAGGAGACTGTTGTAAATAAGACTTCCCCCTCGGACACCCAGGGCAGGGTGGTCTGGAGTGTTTCTGTGAGCCTGAACACGAAGCCCCCTATCTCTCTCTCCCTACCAGCCCCACCTGTCCCTACTCAGTGGCATGAGTCAGACTTTCTTTCCTTTGTAAGGCCAAACAGTATGCCATTGTATGCATATACCACATTCTCTGTCGATGGACAGCTTTTGGCTGCCTTGAATAATGCTGCCATGACTCATGAAACTTTATTTACTATACACTTTACTTTGATTCTATTCATGAAGTTGAAGAAACTTAGTCCAAAATTTTCCTTTCACCCACAAAATTCTTCCTGATGAATAAGGATTTAGGGCTCTGACTAAGGTTCTTAAAAGCTTTAGATAGCCCGCTGACAAAATTTCTCTCAGGAACTCTGTCCCACTGTTTCAGGGGAAGCCTTTGGCAGCCACACAGAACCTTCCAGAGAGCACACATGGCTGTCTCCCTATCCCTACTCCCCTGGCTCTACTTTGTCCTTTCCCACAACAAGAAATGTCTCCTGATGCATGGCTTCAACCACAGGTGGAAAGTCCTCAGAAGCCTCATGTAGGCGCCAGGCAGCAAGCTTGAGGATTTGGGGGGGGGGGGGTTTCTAGTTGGAAGAAGATATTCTCCTCTTCAGGGAAAGGGCCTTTCATTAAGTATTTTAAACACTGCAATTAGCTTCTTTAGTGGGATGGAATTTTATTGCTCTCCATCAAAGTTCTTTTAAGACCTTAAAGAAAAAAGAGGAGGTGTCATGTGCTTTTTAAAGTCAGAGAAGCATGAATTGGCATGACCTCCTGTCATGGGGGAAGAAATAGCAGGAAACCATGTTGGTCAGTCAGACAACACAGCAAGAGAACAAAGGAGTCTAAGAAATATGGGGGGCGGCGGGGAGAGCTTCCCTCTCTAGCTTCTGGAAAGCTAAATTAGCACTTTCCAAGAGCACAGAGGGAATATTCAAAAGTTGAAGTGTCGGTTCCAAGTGCAGGACACAAGGGTCTAATCAGCTGTCTTGTGCCTGTCACCCTCCTTTTCTTTAAGTCCAACTTTGCATCTCCAGACTGCTCTGATCCCGGATGCCCCATGCTCTCCAGCCCACCCAGCTTGCGGTCCTTTGAGATTGAAGTAAAAGTGGGTTGAGCCTGGTCCTCCACAGAAGAGCACTCAGCACGCTCCTTCCATTGCTATTGCTGGCAATCCTCAGAGGCTTGATTTCTCCTGATCTTCACTTGATCCAGCTCCTCCTCTCCCAGAAGTCTTGCCCTCTGTGACATCTTCCTTCCTACAGCTTTTTTCTTCTCCACCTTGCAGCCGCCCAACCCTGGAGCTCAGTCCCTTTGCCTGTTTTTCCCAAGCACCACCATGCAGGCAATTGTGAACAAGAGGGTTTTGTTGAAGATCTTGGAACACTGGCAAGAAGCTCAGAGCCCCCACAAATTCCCCAAGATTGGATACAAAACTTCTCACTTGTCTCCGCTTCTCAACCATGTGGGTCTTGCTAGGTCCTCTCCCCAATACACCTTCTCTCTTTCCTGAGATTTTTCCTTGTGTCTTTGGTAGAAGGCAGAGGATGGAGGAGATGGAGGTTGTCCTCACCTTGTCCCTTCTGAGGCTGCTTTGGACACTCAAAATTCTGCTTTCATCATTTGTGCAGAATGGATTAGCCTTCTTTGATTGATGCCAACCAATCCAGGAAATTCTCCAAGAGCTTCTCTTTCATGTCAAAAAATTGTACATTAAGATGTTTTGCTAAATGTAGTCCATTCCATAAGAGGCAGAGTTTACTCTTCATTATCAATATTAAGCCTACTTTTCCTGATAAGAACTGACCTTTGCTCAAATATTTCATACTCTTCTAAAGATAGCCAAGTGTTGAATAGAAATTAGCACAAAGTCCTGGGTGAGTCTCTTGCTGGTAGATTGCCTAGACAGATGTAATCTATGTTCACATTGCAATTTCCCCCTTGCCTGCCTGCACCTCTGTGTGTTATCTCTGTGCCAACAGTTCCCAAACTGCTCTGAGAAGCCCAGTTACATTTTCCCAACAAGCATGGACTCTAAGGGCCACTGATTAAGGACCTTCCCCTCTGTCCATAAGGCAAGGTAAAGATGCCAGAGACAGTGCTAATATTTACATCTTGATAACACACAGGATTGGCTTCAAAAAGATGTGCCGTGCCAACAACCAAGTAGGGGAATTACAAAGAGAAATTCTACTCTTTTGGCGTAGGCTGCAGAATTAAAATTCCATGGGATAATTTCCAAGAGTTTTCTTATTGATTCATTTGAACTCCCCTCCCTGTTCCCTGCAGTTCTTCACATTTTCATGGTAAACCTTCCACCTGATTGGCAAGCAGCATGTATAGAGCCAGAGAGAAAAGAGTTTTGGCTCCAGAAGGATCTCAGCTCTACTTGTCAGCACTGACCTCTTGGTTTTAGGTGTGGCCAGACCAGACAAACTCTTAGAGCCTCGGGTGTTAAAAAGATGGCAGAGCTGTATTTCCTTGGTGTTGGCCATGGTCTCTCCTCTTTCATTCACGATTTTATTAATTTGGGTCCTTTCTCTTTTCTTTTTGATAAGTCTGGCTAGGGGTTTATCGATCTTATTAATTCTTTCAAAGAACCAGCTTCTAGTTTCATTGATCTGTTCTATTGTTCTTCTGGTTTCTATTTCATTGATTTCTGCTCTAATCTTTATTATTTCTCTTCTCCTGCTTGGTTTAGGCTTTATTTGCTGTTCTTTCTCCAGCTCCTTTAGGTGTAAAGTTAGCTAATGTATTTGAGATTTTCCTAATTTTTTGAGAAGGCTTGTATTGCAATGTACTTACCTCCTAGGACCGCCTTTGCTGTATCTCAAAGGTTTTGAATGGTTGTGTTTTCATTCTCATTTGTTTCCATGAATTTTTAAAATTCTTCTTTAATTGCCTGGTTGACCATTCACTCTTTAGTAGGATGCTCTTTAACCTCCAAGTGTTTGCATTCCTTCAGAATTTCCTCTGTGATTGAGTTCAAGTTTCAAAGCACTGTGGTCAGAAAATATGCAGGGGAAAATCCCAATCTTTTGGTATTGGTTGAGACCTGACTTGTGACCCAGTATGTGATCTATTCTGGAGAATGTTCCATGTGCACTTGAGAAGAATGTGTATTCTGTTGTTTTAGGATGGAATGCTCTGCATATATCTGTGAAGTCCATCTGGTCCAGTGTGTCATTCAGAGCCCTTGTTTCCTTGTTGATCTTCTGCTTAGATGATCTGTCCACTGCTGTGAGTGGGGTGTTGAAGTCCCCTACTATTAATGTATTATTATCAATGTGTTTCTTTACTTTGGTTATTAATTGGTTTATATAATTGGCTGTTCCCAAGTTAGGAGCATGAATATTTATAATTGTTAGATCTTCCTGTTGGATAGACCCTTTAAGTATGATATAGTGTCCCACTTCAAGTATCCAAGATCTATAAAGAACTTATCAAACTCAACACCCAAAAAACAAATAAACCAGTCAAGAAGTGGACAGAAGACATGAGCAGACATTCCCCCCAAGAAGACATACAAATGGCCAACAGACACATGAAAAAATGCTCCATCCATATCACTTGACATGAAGGAAATACAAATCAGAACCACAATGAGATACCACCTTACACCAGTCAGAATGGCTAAAAGTAACAAGATAGGAAACAACAAATGTTGGCAAAGATGTGGAGAAAGAGGAACCCTCCTACGCTGTTGGTGGGAATGCAAGCTAGTACAGCCATTCTGGAAAACGGTATGGAGATTTCTCAAGATGTTAAAAATAGAGCTATCCTACGACCCAGCAATTACCCCAAAGATACAGATGCAGTGAAATGAAGGGTCACCTGCACCCCACTCTTTATAGCAGCAATGTCCACAATAGCCAAATTGTGGAAGGAGCCGAGATGTCCATCAACAGATGAATGGATGAAGAAGATGTGGTTCATATATACAATGGAATATTATTCAGCCATCAGAAAAGATGAATACCTACCATTTGCGTTGACATGGATGGAACTGGAGGGGATTATGCTAAGTGAAATGAGTCAAGCAGAGGAAGACAATTATCATATAGTTTCACTTATAAGGAATAGCATGGAGGACATCAGAAGAAGGAAGGGAAAAATGAAGAGGGGGAAATGTAGGGGGAGACAAACCATGAGAGACTATGGACTCCAGGAAACAAACTGAGGGTTTCAGAGGAGAGGGGAGTCGGGGCATGTGTTAGCCCAGTGATGGGGATTAAGGAGGGCGGTGTATTGCAATGAGCACTGGGTGCTATATGCAAACAATGAATCATGGAACACTACATCAAAAACTAATGAAGTACTGTATGACTACCATAACAAAATATAAATAAATAAATATAAATAAATAAATAAAATAAAAGAAGCCATGGCTGTGCTTCTTCACACAGCCCTGAGTAGAACCAGAGGAGAGGAAGACAGAGTAAAAACTACAGAGTAACTGAATGGATAAGTAAGACACTTGCAGAGATGGACTAGGTGCTTCCCAGGAGGCCGATGGTCTGTGAAGGGAAGTGAGAACAAGAGCTGCAAGGTTAGGATTCACACTGATGGGACAATCAATTTACCGTGGTAGGACAGCAAGTAGAACAGGCCCACGCCACCTAGTCTGGGTCTGGTTTCCTGCCAGATGTAGGTGGTGTATTACCTTCCAGACAAATCATTTTCCTCCTGAATGCCTGACTCTGCAGGTGGAAAAGGAGCAGGACGGTTTAGTCTCAGCAGTTCTGTCTCCCTACCCTTTCTCCGTCACTTTCCCTTCTTACAAATTCCCACTACACCCAGCTTCCTTCTCTTCTTTCATTGCAACCCTGCTCCGGCCTCTATATCTACGTCCTTCATTCTATCTGTGGGGAAAATCAGAATAGAGTGGGGCGCATGTATCCTCCCATTGTGCAGTCTCAGTAAAAATGCCAGTGAGTCAGATCCTTACGTTTAATTCTTTACTCAAGACTTTTCATGCTCAAAGTTCAGAAAAGCATCTGCATGGAAATGGCAGGTGGAGACTAATGTGGAAATACAAAACCCCAGACTTGCAATTAAAAAAAAAAGGCTCTTATTTGCAAAACCTTCTCTGCAGAAAGGCAGATGGTGAGTGTTTACCAGCTTAAGACACTGACTACCACACCCTTAACACATCAACGTTCCCTTCCTTTATAAATATAACCCAAAAATCCCCTGAGAATTTCCTTCAAGTCATCAAGGGAAGAGGCCCTGGAAGAGGATATCAGACCTCATGATACTCATCAGGATGGTGGGATTAGATTTTGCCGTCATAAATTAGATACTTTCCAAATAGACTGTTTTAAATGGGTGCTGATAGCATACATGCAAAAGAGGACATATTTCCCCAGTAAATATTAAAGATCTATAAGGGTTTACAGCATTTGTCCAAGGGAGTAACATATTGTAACTCTGTAAAAGAATCAAGGTCAAAAGTCAAGTCATTCATGATAAAAACTCTTAAAAAATTAGGCATAGATGGAACATATCTCAACATAACAAAGGCCATTGATGACAAGTCCATAGCTATCAAAATGGTGAAATGTTGAAAACTTTTCCTCTAAGATCAGTAACAAAAGGTGCCCACTCTCATCGCCCCTGCTCAACATAGTATTAAACATCCAGCTAAAGTAATCAGGCATGAAAAAGAAATTAAAACTATCAGAATTAGAAAGGAAGAAGCAAAATTACCTCTATTTGCAGATGACATGATTTATTTTATATACAGAAAACCCTAGAGACTAAACCAAAAAACTATTAGATCTGGGCACCTGGGTGGATCAGCTGGTTAAGCATCTGACTCTTGATTTTGGCTCAGGTCATGATCTCAGGGTCATGAGATTGAGCCCCATAACAGGCTCCATGCTGGTCATGGAGCCTGCTTAGGATTCTCTCTCTCTCCCTCTCCTTCTGCCCCTCCCCTTGCCTCATGTGCAAGCACACATGCTCTCTCTCTCTCTCTCTCTCTCTCTCTCTCAAAAAACAAAAACAAAAACAAAAAACTGTTAGATCTAATCAATGAATTCAGTAAAGTTGGAGGATATAAAATTAACATAAAAATCAGTAGCATTTCTGTACATTAACAACAAATTTTCTGAAACAGAAATAAAGAAATCAATCCCATTTACAATAGCATCAAAAACAATAAAATACTTAGGAATTAATTTAACTAAGGAGATGAAAGATTTCTACTCTGAAAATTACAAGACATTAATGAAAGAAATTAAAGAAGATACAAATAAATGGAGAAGTTTTCCATGCTTATGGATTAAAATAATTAATATTGTTAAAATGTCAATACTACCAAAATCATCTATAGATTCAATGTAATCCCTGTCAAGATTCCAATGGCATTTCTACAGAAGTGGAAAAAAACACTCCCAAAATTTATATGAAACCATGAAAGACCCTGGATAGCCAAAGAAATCCTAAGGGGAAAAAACAAACAAACAAAAAAACAAAAACAAAGCAGGAGGCATCACATTTCCTGATTTCAAGCTATACTATAAAACTATAGTCATCCAAACAGTGCAGTACTAGCATAAAAATAGACAAATAGACAAAGAGAAGAGAGTTGAGAGCCCAGAGAGAAACCTAAGCCTATGCAGTCAGGTAATATTTGACAAGGGAGCTGAGAATACTCAAAGGAAGAAAAAGTTTCTTCAATAAATGGTCTGGGATAATTGAATATTCGCATGTAAAAGAATGAAACTGGGCCCATATCTTAAACCATTCACAAAAGTTAAGATAAAATGGATTAAAGACTTAAATATAAGACCTGAAACCATGAAGAACTTCTAGAAGAAAACATAGGAACAAAGCTCCTTTACATGGATCTTGGTAAGAATTTTTTGGATATGACACTTAAAGCACAAGCAACAAAATAAAAAATAAACAAATGAGACTTCATCAAACTAAAAAGCTTCCATGCAGCAAGAGAAACCATTAGCAAAGTGAAAAGACAACCTACGGAATGGGAAAGTATATTTGTAAATCATGCATCTGATAAGGGGTTTATATCCAAAATATATAAAGAACTCATACAACTCAATAACAAATAATAATAATAATAACACAATTTAAAAATGAGCAAAGGAACTGATAGATCATTTCTCCAAAGTAGAGATATGAAAGGACAACAGATACATGAAAAGATGCCCAACAGCACTAATCATCAGGGAAATACAAATTAAAACCACAATGAAATATCACCTCACACCTCCTAGAATGGCCATCATCAAAAAGACAAGAGATAACAGATGCTGGTGAGGATGTGGAGAAAAGGGAACCCTTGTGCACGTTTGCTGGGATTGTAAATTGGTGCAGCGACCACGGAAACAGTATGGAGGGTGTTCAAAAAATTAAAACTAGAGCTACCATATGACCCAGCAATTCTACTTCTGGGAATATAACTAAAGGAAATGAAAACACTAACTTGGAAAGATGTCTGAACCCCCCACCCCATGCTCATAGCAACATTATTTACAAGAGCCAACATATAGAAAAAACCTAAGTGCCCATCAATGGTTGAACAGAACAAGGAGAAGGAGAAAGAGAGAAAGAGAGAGAGAGAGATACAATGGAATATTATTCAGACATAAAAAATGAGGAAATCCTATCATTTGTGACAATATGAATGGAACTTGAAGGCATTATGCTAAGTGAAACAAATCAGATAGAGAAAGACAAATACTGTATGCTCTCACTTACGTGTGGAATAAAAATGAAACAAAAAAACAAAACTTATAAGAAAAGAGATCAGACTTCTGTAGACTTGTGGTTACCAGAGGTGGAGGGAAGGGGGAGGAGGAATTGGAGGAAGGTGGTTAAAAGGTACACACTTCTGGCCATAAGATAAATAAGCACTAGGGATGTAATGTGACGCATGGTGACTACAGCTAACCCCACTGTGTGATACACAGGAAAAGTTGCTAAGAGAATAAATCCTGTGAGTTCCCATCACAGGGAGAAAATTGTTTTCTGTTTTTTCTTTCTATATGAGAAGACAGATGTTAGCTGAGCGTACTGTGGTAATCATTTCATGATATGGCATTCCCCCCTTATCTACAGTTTTCATTCTCAACTTCTGGAGAGCTCCTCAGCACTCAGCTCCATCGGTGAACCTCTTCCTGTCCCTCACCCCTGCCTCCGTGTCCCTGAGCTTCGTACACACTCCATCACTATACGGGTTCTTCTCCACTGCAGGCATCTGTGTGTCTGTTTCTTCCACTAAACCCTCTCCTGGGGTGAGAGAGACCATGACTTATTCATGTCCTCAGCACTCAGCAGAGTAAATACTCGGTCCAGGGGTCCCTCTTCCCCCAGTTTCAGTTGTTCGGGGTCAACTGTGTGGTCTGGAGGCAGATGATCCTCCTCCTGACTTACCATGAAAAGGTCAACAGTAGCCTAAATTTATGTCATGGTGTCTACGTCATTCCTCTCATTTCATCTCCACACGTAGGCATTTTATCATTTCACATCATCACAAGAAGAAGGGTAAGTACAGTACAATAAGATATTTTGAGAGAGAGAGGGACCATATTCACCTAACTTTTATTATGGTATATTGTTATAATTGTTCTATTTTATTATTATATTACTATTATTATGACTATACAATAATATTATTATAATCTCTTACTTGCCTAATTTATAAATTAAGCTTTATCACAGGCATGTATGTATATGAAACAATATAGCACACATAGGGGTCAGTACTATCCCCAGTTTCAGGCATCCACTGGGGGTCTTGGAACATATCCTCCATGGATAAGGGGGATCACTATTTATGTAACTCAAATCATCATGCTGTACACCTCAAACTTATACAATGATGTATGTCAATTATTTCTCAATAAAACTAGAAAAAAAAAGAGCCAAAGTATTTTTCCAGGAGAATAAGAATATATGTAAGAGTGAAAGTGGTTGTCCAGGGGAATAAAACATGAAGGACTCAGTGTTGATTGAGATTTTATCTTTAGAACCGACTGGGACTGGCCGGGGCAAACTGGAATGTAAGATCATGCTACATACATAATACATTCAAGTGCATCAGTTACTCTGAGTCATTTACCAACAAACCCATGGCATTGCCAGATTTGAATCAGGCTGAGAGTAAGAAAAGCCTCTGCAATTAGTCCATTTAGTAAAATACTCAACCACTTGGGCCTTATAACCCAGAAGATCCTATGATACTCACAGTGTCTGCAGCAGATAAGGACATTACACAGACTCTCTGGCAAGCCTCAGTAGGAATACAGACCCTAAAGTTTTGGAGCAAAGCCATGTCCTCCTCTTTAAATGTCTATTCTCCTTCAAGAAACAGCTCCTGCCTTACTACCAAGCCCTGGCTGAGACTGAAGGCCCAACCACGGAGCCCAAGGTACAATTCAATCAGAGTTGCTCATTACGAGTCAGGTATTCTCTGAATTCCAGTTTACAGCACTGGACATGCCAAATTGAGTAGAAATGATTCTGAAGCATAAATAAGTTGGATGAATAGGTGGACTCAGTCTCTCATGACACCTACTCCAGCTATTTTGTTGCTACAGTTGGAATCGCCTCTGATTAAGTTTGCAAAAATGCACAGTCATTGTCCAAGCCCCTGATGCCTTCCAGCCTGGCCAACAGACAAGTTAAGTGAGGATGTAGAAGGAATCACTGTCCGTGCATCTTTCAAGTCTTTGGTGGTAGCTCTAGCTATTGCAGTTCACTCAGGCATTGGTAGGAGAGGAAGTCCCAGCAGCTTCTGCTTGGATCTTCCTGCCTTAACAGCCCTCAGGCCACAAGTCAGAGAGCCAACACGGTGATTTTGCCAGTTCCCAGTGGGTCTATTGCAATCATGCTCTCAGGAACTTGGGAAAGAACCCAATGGAAATTCAGACTTACTAGGCCCACTATAAGATGGATTTAGACCCACACTCCATTTGTCACGCCACTTCCATAAACCCCAACTCTCAAAGACTATGGATGCATTTCAGGTTCCCAGGGATTAGCACTAAATTCTGATTTACTGACTACAATTCCTAAGGATACTGTTATTTCTCTTTCCTCAATTCACCATTATCCTGATACATGGATGCAGGTTGTTTGGGGGAAATAATGGAAGAATGTTTATACCATATAATTGTGACAGTGTCCCAGCATCTTCTTCAAGGAGACTCAGTCTCTCCTTCATTCAAGAGGCTCCAGGTCAATGAATTGGCTTGAGTGGGTTCAGGGTGAGAGGACACTATGCTATGGGGGTGCCACAAGTTCAATGGCTATTGTCTACATTTCAAATGTTTCTGACTATATTTGCTGCTTTAGTTGGCTGCCCATCTACCAGTCCCAAGGACACTGATCAAATAGCCACAAAGAGTCATAACATTCAGACTGCTGTTCCACCCATACTGACCATTTCAGGAGCTAGGCCCATGTTTTCCAGGCACTCAAGCGCTGCCACTTGGTCTCAGCCATTCTGAGGGGGTGCACTGGAATGGTGGCATCTATCACCTTCATCTCCAGCTAGAAAGAGACAGATAGTACAGAGTATTACAAAATTATGGTGTCTCACTCATCAGTGCATTTTTTTTTCACTGCTTTAGGTCCTCTTGGGGACATAGTGGAAGGGGAGAGAGTCACACCTGAAAAATTTATTCCAACCTTCATCTCCCTAAGTCCTTGGACTCCTTCTTCCCCATTACACCAAGGAAGTTAGGGCACCTCAGCTTCATTGAATTAGACCACTGCTGAATCAAGACTTCAGTCAACTAAACAAGCAAATGGATAGTAACCACAACAGCTGCTCAAGATACCACAGAGATTTCAAAATCTCTGGCAATTGCACCTACATCAATAAATGGAGTTCAACCCAACGTGATGTGCCATTATCATCATTGATAATAAATACTGTATCAGTGAGGATTTAGTCAGAAAAAGAGAAATCACCTTAGCTATTTTCAGCACAAAGGGATTTAATACAGGAGATATTATTTCAAAGTGTTAAAAGGACTAGAGGACCGAAGTGGAGAGAGGAGGAGAGAGGTACTGTTACCCAGAGATGAGTCACTGCAAGAAGTCGCTATCATCTGTATTAGTCTGCCTGGACCACCATAACAAAATTGGAGAGTGACTGCCCCCATCAAGGGGAGTGCTCATAGCAGCTGGGTTTGGGGTGACAGCTATGAAAGTGGCTAGATGAGGGATTCACTTGATGAATTGGATGTGAGGTGTAAGAGAGAGTTGTAGATGGCTCCAACATGGCCCTGTGGCAATTCTTAACACCAAGGCCAGAGTCGCCCTTGATCCACGGACCTCTCTTCTCTCTTCACACTCACTCCCATAGTGATCTCACCTAATCTCATGGATTTAAATACTATACATTTCTGGATAGACCTCCAGCCCTTATATCTACCTCATATATAGTATCTTCAGACTTTTCATCCAACTGTCTTCCCAAAATTTTCATTTAAATGACTAACAGATTTATCAAAGTTATTATATATCAAGCTGGACTTAATTCTTTTTTTACCTTTTTAAAAATGATTCTGATATTTTTATTGATATCCTCCCATCACAGTTTTAATCCATTTCTCAGGCTAAATAAACACCTTGGTATTATCCTTGGCTTTACATCTTTGTCTCACACCTGACATCCAATCCATCAGCCAGATATTAGCTCTACTTTCAAAAGACAGTATAAATCCAACCACTCCTCACTCTCTCCAACCTACCACTCTGGTTCTTGCTACCACCCTACCTCACCGAGGCCACCACCCTAACCCCTGGCTGGTTGGCTTTGAGCCCTTATTGTCTGTTGCCCACAAAGTAAGCAGAACCATTCTTTTCTTTTCCTTTTTTTTTTTTTTTTAAGAATTATTTATTTATTTGAGAGAGAGAGAGAAAGAGAACACAAGTGGGAGGGGCAGGGAGAGGGAGAGAGAATCTCAAGCAGACTCCATGCTGAGCACAGAGCCCGATAGGGAGCGTGATCTCACCATCCGGAGATCACGACCTGAGCTGAAACCAAGAGTCAGACGCTTAACCTTAACCGCCTGCACCACCCAGGCACCCTGCAGAGCCACTCTTTTAACACGTAAGTCAGATCATGCCTGGCACCTGTCCACTTCCTGTTCCTCAGTAGATAAAACATACCGCCTTCTCCATCACCCACTAAATCACCAGGCTAAATCCATCACCAGGCTAAATCAAGAAACCACAAAATCCTTCCAAACACGCCCAAACCATCAAGATATAAGCCTAGGCCTTTAGGAGGTTTGCCAGATCTCTTGGAGCTCGCATTTGATTCTCAGCCTTTTAAAAGGATATGTCTCAGCCTGTTGTCCTCACCCCAACCCCTCAAGCCCCACACCCCCCTGGCACCAATTTCCCAACAAATCCCTGAAAGTGAACAGGTCATAATCTATCAAACCTGTTTTTTCTCACTTTTACTTCTTCCCCAGGTAGTGATGGAAAGAATATGGGTTTGGGAAGTAGCCCACCAGTATTTCAGGGTCTCATAGCTTTCATCCACAGTGTGGATACAATACCTACTTATCAAGGTTCTATGACATATAAATGGGATAAAATATACAAAATGCCTGGGTATAGTCAGTTCTCAGTAAATGTTTCCTTTCCCTCTCCCTGACCCCAATACATGCTTACTTTCCCTTTCGTCTTCTTTTATTCCATTTTCTTCTTGAATCAAGAGTCAACTTTGTACTCATTCAGTCAAAGGAGATCCTGCCAAAATAAAATGGAAATTGAAGCAAATGGCCAAGTTTTGACATTCTCAAACCCTCCTTTTAATGCTGTGAAGTAAGACTTTGAGGTTAAAGCAGCAAACAGTGCCATTTGGGACTAACTTAATTATTTGGCTTCGCTTGACTTGAAGAGACCAGGTTTTACTCCCCTACCTGTCCAGTGTGAATTACCGTAAGAGTGACCAGTTTCTACTGTTGCCAGAAGTAATAAGTTCTCATAAACATAGTGGCTCAGAGAGGGGAATTCAATGTGGAACTGAATTCATTCGAAAGGATACTTAAATTTCATTGCTTTAGAGAAACTCTATTGTGTTGAAATATGAATGTATTTGGCCCATGCCATATTTTTATTTATAAAATATAGCTACGTATAGTGAAAAAGAAAAAATATCATATACAGACCTTTTAAAAGTAACCTGGTTTTAAAATATGCTCCCCCTTTTTATTAAAGAAATGTGGGAAGCAGTACATAAACTTTTGTAAGGAGATGAAGACCCCTGAAAAAATTAGGTTTTAGAGATCTTTATATGTGGAAAAATATGGCATAAATCCAACCAACAAACTCCTGGCAGACAAGGTAATATGTGGCCTAGCTTTAGCAGAGCAGAACCTTGATTACACCTGCAAAATGTTATCAGGGAACTGAAACGGATTGAATGAACCATCTACCTAGCTTTCTTTGTTTATAATCGTTCCTACGTGTTTTTCATCTCTGATTTAATAATATAGTAAATTTTTGTTTGGAGTTTTTAAAAACCTCATTTTCTGTTTCATCTATAAAGAAGCAGTTGCTCAGGCTCATGTGTATGCCCTTGGTATCCTAGTTACATGGAGCTGAGGCTACCAAACCCAATGTTTGCAAAGTCTGGTACCATCCCTTACCTGTAGGCACAGCTCAGGAAGGAGCTGAATCTGCAAGAAAGGTGGGCAACTGCCCAGCTTCCAAGGGACTTGACTCCACCTGACTGGAACAATTCTGTGGTTAGAAAAGTGACACCTGCCTCCTATCAACCCTGATGACCTGGAAAGCTTTCAGAAGAAATACCCCATCCAACTGAAATAAATGTGTCTAACCAAGAGAGAAAAAAATCACTGAGCAAACTTGGGTGACTTGATCATTGAGCTCTTTCCATAGTCCTTGGACCAAATATGCTCTAAGTTCTTTTTCTAACTGCTGTGTAAAGACAAGCAAATCAGGCAGCTTATTTGCCATGTGTTTACAATTAACACCAGCAGTGGCAAAAAGGAGCTACCACAGTTACTAAAAGGAACCAGTCTTCACTCACAGGGAACTTGACTTCATTTTCCTTTATTTAGAGGTTGAGGTGGAGCTATGTAAAGCCCACATTTCCTATTACAGTAGTATCTGTATTTTTGCACCTGGAACGAATAATTCTGCAGCATTAAAAAAAAAGCACCAGCATGTCTCCAGACAATTCTATAACACACTCTACTACAAGGTCCGTGCAGCTAGGAAAGGAAGGAAGGAAGGAAGGAAGGAAGGAAGGAAGGAAGGAAGGAAGGAAGGAAGGAAGGAAGGAAGGAAGGAAGGAAGGAAGGAAGGAAGGAAGGAAGGAAGGAAGGAAGGAAGGAAGGAAGGAAGGAAGGAAGGAAGGAAGGAAGGAAGGAAGGAAGAAAGAAAGAAAGAAAGAAAGAAAGAAAGAAAGAAAGAAAGAAAGAAAAAAGAAAGAAAGAAAGAAAAAGAAAGAAAGAAAGAAAAAAGGAAAGAAAGAAAGGAAGGAAGGAAGGAAGGAAGGAAGAAAGAAAGAAAAGCATTCCAGGGACCTTCTTGGAGATCAATAGGCAGTAATGGGGACCATGGCAAACCATACAGCAGATCGGGTGATACTTGCCTAGAATAAGTGGGGAGCTGCCACTCAGCTCCCACTTAGTGTTGTCATGTAAAAAGTCAGGTTACAAGAATATATGAAAATCTGGGTGGGGCGCCTGGGTGGCTCAGTCAGTTAAGCATCTACCTTCGGCTCAGGTCACAATCCCAGAGTCTCAGGCTCGAGCCCCGCATTGGGCTCCTTACTCAGTGGGGTGTCTGCTTCTCCCTCTGCCCCTCACCCCACTTATTCTCTCTTTCTCTCAAATAAATAAATAAGTAAAATAGTTTTTTTAAATCTGGGTTTATAAAAAATTTTCTCACTTATCGTAGACACAATTTAGTTTAAACAAGAAAATATTCTGAGTCTCCATAGTTTGCAAACTCCAATTAAGTCCATCATTCTGACATTGCTGAGACCCCTGATGCTGAGGAGCAGGTGAAGTCCCAGACCACTCACTGACGTGGTGATCACAGGAAGACAAGGTATGAAAAGGGGATAATGAGTTCAGCTTAGAACCATGAGGTTTGGGAAAGGCAATCAGGGACCTGAGGGCATATTCCTGGAGAGTATACCCATACCTCGGAGGCAAACTAGAGACTGAGAATTAGCAGCCCAAGAAGCAGGAGGAAAACCAAGAGGGGGAAATCACAAACATCAAAAGAGGAGAGGAGGTTAAGGAGGGAGGGGTCAAGTGGAGTGAAATACTACACTGAGGCAAAATCTTTTACTTGGTATTCAGTGTGGGCTACTGTAAAACTGCCATAGTCTGGTGGCTTAAACAACAGAAATGTATTTCTCTCACAGTTCTGGAGACTGGAAAGTCCTAAGAACAAGGGCAGCCCATTCAGTTCCTGGTGAGGACCCCCTTCCTGTTTATGTCTTCACATGATGGAGGGAGGGAAAGAGAGGTTTTCTCATGTCTCTTCTTAGCCCACCATAAGGGTTCCGCCTTCATAACCTAACCACCTCACAAAGGACCCACCTCCTAATACCATCACAGTGGGCATTAGGGCTTCAACATATGAATTTGGCACCTGGAATGGGGGGGGGCACAAACATGCAGTCCATCACACTGGTAAAGACAGGAAAGTGTCTGCAGGATTTGGCCCTTAGGAAGTCCTCAGTGGTGCCTGTAGTGAGCATGGTGGACAGACTGAAAGATCAACCCCACTGACCCAACCTGCTGCTGTTCATACCCTCTGTGGTCCCCCTCACATCATGCCAGGATCAGTCTGCGTGGCAGCTAACATGTGATGGAGGTGATGGTGTGCCACCTCTAAGTTTGGGTTATGGAGAACTGGGGCACCTTCTTAGGTGCATTCTCTCTCTCTGTCTCACTCTCTGGTTTCTTGCTCTAGCAGAAGCAAGCTTCCGTGTTGTGAGAAGCCCCATGGAGAAGGCTCACATGGTGAGAACTGAAGCCTCTGAACAACAGCTAGCAAGAACCACGGCCTGCCAACAACCATGTGAGGGAATGTGGAAGTCTCCTCCAGTCTTGGTTGACCATTGAGATGACTATAGCTCTCCTGGCAGCTTGCAAGCTTGTGAGAAATCCCGAGTCAGAACCATCCAGCCACTTTCAAAGTCCTGATTCCTATAAGATAGCAATTATCTGTTGTTGTAAACTATGTATTGAAGTAATTTGTTACACCTCAATAGGGAACTAACACTGTGAGAGCCATTTTGGTGGAGGGATGGGGTAGAATCCAAGACATAGTAGGCTAAATAGTGGTTTAGAGAAGAGGAAATGGAAAAGGGAAATGCAGATAAACTCTTTCAAGAACTTGACTATAAGGGATGGAAGGGTGATTGACAAAAGTAGCAAGGATTTAGCATTAGGAAAGAGTTGGATGGTTTTTATACTTTCATGGAAGAGGCTTGATCATGTTTTTATTTTGAGAAGGAAAAAACAGGAGAGAAAAAGAGTTTGATGATAAGGATCATGAGGGGATGCCAAGGCATCAGTGTCCTCGTGGAGTCAGAGGAAAGGGGACACAGTCTCCTGACGACAGGAGGACAGTGAGGGCACAGAGAACCAAAGCTGCAAGAGGGAAGAAGCAGGACATCGTGATGGCTCCGCCATGTGTGACTCTATCTCTTGCTGGTTCTAGACCATTGCTATAAATATGCCATCTCTAAGTTGCCTAGTCTTTCCAGGTTCTGAGAACTTTTATGTGCTCCCAAGTCTCCACCCAAGGAGAAAAGTAGGGGCCCTAATATCAAACTGTAAGAAAGGAATAAATCCTCAACATGAACAGTTTCTGCTCTCTTCTAGGCATGTTATTTCATATGATCAGAGCTAGAAGTGTCTAAGGTGTAGGAGACCCACTGATTTGGAGTGATGGGGATACTGATGATAGAAGATCTTCTCCAGACCACAGTGAAGTCATAAAAAGAATGAGCGCATTATTCTAATCTCATCAGTTCAGATTTTATGAAAATTCTCTTCCAGCCTGAACTTTCCTTCCTTCATGTTTTTATTCACTGTTTTCCTCCACCGGCTTGTTCTTCACCCTGTCCTGGGTGCTGGCTTTGCATGATCACTCCTAACCAGTTCAAAGGCTTCCCTCTTTGTTTCCTAATGCCATCCCCTGTTTGACATCTCTTCCTCTGATTCCTGTAGCATTTTCTATGAATGTTGTATTTTTGTGCATTGTGCCTTGTATTAGCTATTTGTATACTTACAATATTGCCCCAGTTACGCTATCGTACTTCTGATTCAGAGACTACGCCACATTCACCTTCATACTGTTAAGTACAGCACCTCAGACATAATAATCTGGTTACATGGAATACTGTATGTAAAGTATTTCTAACATAATCCTTGACACGTAGTAGGTTCTCCTCTATGGTTTGCCTTCCCTTTTCACTGGATGGAAGGTTAATGTTCTGGTGGATAAATGGATGTGTGGACTGACCGACTAAGGAAGAAACTCTGGCCATCTTATCTGTCCTTGGAGCACCCCAATAAGCAGAATGCGGTATACGTTAGGAATATCTTACCTCGTTTTTCCATATCTGTGGGGAGCACTTGAGACAATCACACTGAAGATCATTTTCAATTCTAACAGCTAGCTTTTATTCATTGGGAACTGGTTTAAGGTCATCCTGATAATAAGTGTCTAGTACCTCTGGCTGTTCCAGCTCTTGGCTTCAGAGGACCCTGGGGCTATGAGTTTTCCACTCCCAGCCTGCCAAAATGAGGAAAATCCCCCAAATTGACTACTGCAGAAGACACGAGAATCCATCCCAGGTCAGGGAAGACTTTCTTACTCATCACACGCTTCTCTGTAAGATCAGTTGGGCAAGAGTTAGTGCCATTGTACAATAAAGTTTCGATTAAATTTTGTTCTGCCAAAATATATATGTTCATTGTGTTAGTAGCCATTCGCTTTTCTCAGAGACATAGTCAGGTGTGCTTGTGGTTTTATTCTTATTTGAAAAGAGCTCCTCTTCCCTTGGCTTTGAAGTACAGACAAAAGTGGAGGTACACAGGAGGTTTGAGGTATAAAGGAAGAGAATGAAAATCTGCACCACTGTACATAAGCCTGTAATTTCTAGAATATCAGCTGTGCCCGACACTTGGCAAGTTGTCACTTTGACCCTCATCACAACCCCCATAAGACAAATATTGTGATCCTTATTTCACAGACATGAAAACAAAAACTTAATGCCATCGCTCAAGCTTACACAGCTAAAAAGCAGCCAAGTTAGGATTTCATCTCTCTCCAAAGCTTTAGCATTTGCCGTTTACACCAGGCTGCATTTCCAGCTGGTGGGGGTGAATAGAACCTTTCCAGTACTTTTATTAAGTTGCAAAAGTGGCACCAAGTCTTTGAAACTCAGTCTTTTTAAAAACTCTCTCACGCAACGTGTTTTTCTCATTTACTTGTTAGAGTGAACTATTTCTAACATAGAGAAAACTATGGGGAATAATAACACAAGATATATCTATGTCCCCACCAGCAGACTTAACAGATTCTGACAATTTGCCATTTTGCTCCCAATCTTCTGTTTAAAACAAATTAATCATACAGTTGAAGTCTCTAATATAACTTTTCCTAATCTCATTTCCCTCCTTCCAGTCCCAGAAACAGCAGTTATTCTGTGATTGGCTTATATCATGCCTGTGGTTTTTGTTTTGTTTTGTTGTTGTCGGGTTCTTCTGGATTTATTATTTATTTATTTATTTATTTATTTATTTATTTGAGAGAGAGAGAGAGAGAGAGAGAGAGGAGAGGCAGAGGGAGAGAGAGAACCCTCAAGCAGACTTCGCTGAGCACGGAGCCCCCCACCTCAGGGCTTGATCCCAGGACCTTGGGATCATGACCTGAGCAGAAATCCAGTCAGCCGCTTAGCGGACTAGGCCACCCAGTGCCCCAATGTCTGTGTTTTTATACTTTTACTGTTTTTGTACTTTTATAGTTTTTATACTTTCATACATATATTTATGTGTATCCATAAAGAACATTTGTTATTTTTTCTGTTTTTAACACATTCGGTGATTGGTACCACACTTCCTATAACATTCTACAACCTGTATTTCTGCTCAACATACTCTGCGTGTACTGGAGATTTCTCCTTGGTTATGTATGTAGCACTAATTTATCTTAACTCTGTATAATTGAGAATTTCATTGCACGGAGACAAGCTATTAATTATCCTGTTGATAAACATAGTGGTTGTTTCTAAATTTGTGATTGCAAACAATGCGACCACAAGCATTCTTGGACATGTCCTCTCAAGTACCTAGATGTGTGAGAGTTTCTCTAGACCAGCACTGTCTAGTGGAAATACGGTTACACTCGCCCTCCAGGCCTAGAGGGGGTAAGGAAGGCATTGCCTCCAGCGCAAAATGCAAGGGGTCACCAAAAAACTCAGTAATCAAGATAAATAATGTTTTATTGCAGCATTTAAAAGACAATGGGGAAAAAATCTATGGAGAACAAAATATCAAGGATCGGTAATGCTTGCTGATCCTTCTTAAAGCCTGAGACAAAAGCAAAAATAAGTAATATTGATCTTGTCCTCTTTTTGGAAACTCGTAACACATATTAACATATTAAAGGGTTTGAAGAATATTGCAGAAAAGAACCCTATTCAATGTTGTATGGTCCTACAGATCCCAAATGTATTTAACCACACAACCTTTTTGTAAGCAACATTATATATAACAGTCGAATATTTTTCAGGACAAGCTAATACAGTCTAGCTTTCTTTTTCTTTTTTTGACTGGTAAAGAAACCAAGGCAGCAAAAATCAGAAAGGTCTGTCTAGTTAACTGGGAGTAAATCAATAAAAAATGTTGTAAATGCATGAGTTCTTTTCTTCACTAATAATTGTGTTATGTTGAATAGTTTTAAATCTTTCTTTAGTTATTTTTGCGGACTTTAGGTCATTATGATTAATAATTCATTGAGGACTGTGAATGCGATTGTCTAAATTGGAGGGGATTGAGTTAAACCTGCGCTGACTGCAAGGAAAAATAATACTCTTCGTTTCTGCTTACTGTAGGAGGAAATGAAGACCGAAGGACCTGATCTTGCTGAAAGTAAGAGTAAGAAAATCTGGACAAAATAGAAAACAACGGCCTGACCCTCTGGAGACAAAGCAAAAGCAGGCAGGATTTGGAGGAGTGTTGAAATCTGTACAAGGAAGCTTCCATTTTTTGTGGCTTTCCTCTGAAAGCAGTAACTTGAAGATGGGTCAATAGAAAGTAAATTATCTGAACGACAGGGAAAAAACAAAGAAACAGAGCTTCATGGATATATGGAACAATTTCAAAAGGTCTAACATGAGAAAACTATGGGGAATAATAATAATAATAATAAATGGAGGAGAGAAAGAGAAAAGGACAGAAAAAAGTATCTCAAGAAATAACGGTCAGAAGCTTCCAATTGGTTAATGAATTAAAGTTACAGATTCCATAGTTTCATGAATCCCAAACAGAATAAATTTGAAGAAAACCAGACGTAGGCCGTCATGCTCAAAGATAAAGGGAAAATCATGGAATCATTATTTCTGAGAAAATGGCACATTACATTCAACAGCTGTTTGAATGATTACAACTTCTCATCAGAAACCAGGAGGCCAGCATACCATGAAATATCTTTAGAGCGCTGACAGGGGAAAAAAAAACAACTAAGCATTTTGTATGCCCCAAAAATATCTTCCATGAATGAAAGCAAAATAAAGATATTTTCAAATAGTGGAAAACCAAGGGTCTTCATTGCCACCACACTTGCTCTACAAAAAATGTTACAGTGAGTTCTTTAGGCTGAAGAGAAATAGCACCACAGGGGACGGAACTGGAGGGGGTTATGCTGAGTGAAATAAGTCAATCAGAGAAAGACATGTATCATATGACCTCACTGATATGAGGAATTCTTAATCTCAGGAAACAAACTGAGGGTTGCTGGAGTGGTGGGGGGTGGGAGGGTGGGGTGGCTGGGTGATAGACAGTGGGTAGAGTATGTGCTATGGTGAGCGCTGTGAATTGTGCAAGACTGATGAATCACAGATCTGTACCTCTGAAACAAATAATGCAATATATGTTAAGAAAAAAAAAGAAGAAGATAGCAGGAGGGGAAGAATGAAGGGGGGTAAATCGGAGGGCGAGACGAACCATGAGAGACAATGGACTCTGAAAAACAAACTGAGGGTTCTAGAGGGGAGAGGGGTGGGGGGATGGGTTAGCCTCGTGATGGGTATTAAAGAGGGCACATTCTGCGTGGAGCACTGGGTGTTATGCACAAACAATGAATCATGGAACACTACATCAAAAACTAATGATGTAATGTATGGTGATTAACATAACAATAAAAAATTTAAAGAAATCTAAAAAAAAAAAAAAGAAATAGCACCACAGGGAAATTCAGAAAGAGATAAGTACAGAGATTTACATACGAGACTGTATGGGAGGGGAGGGTAGTTTGTTTTTTCTTTTCTTTTTTTTTTCTTTTCTTCTCTCTTTTTTTTTTTTGAGCCAGTATATTTATTTTGTTCTAATCTTTTAAATGGCAAATATTCTAGGAAGT
This sequence comes from Zalophus californianus, assembly GCF_009762305.2. Classification (NCBI taxonomy): domain Eukaryota; kingdom Metazoa; phylum Chordata; class Mammalia; order Carnivora; family Otariidae; genus Zalophus; species Zalophus californianus. Next base: position 26,066,252 of record NC_045602.1, read on the forward strand.
TATGATGTTCTATCATATTTTCATGACTTCGCACATGTTTCCTTTCTGCCTGGAATGCTCTTGCCCAATTTGTCCACCTAGAAAACTTCTGTACATCCTTCCAATTTTATCTTGAAATGTATGATATCATTAGTGACACCATCTGTGATGCAGTCAGTCAGCTTAAGTGTCCCTCTTCATATGCTCACACTGCATACATAATGTGAGCCCCAATGAAGCAATGAAATTATTGGTTCACAGCTTTTTGTTTGCTTGTCCTTTCCCAACTAGACCGTATGATTTTAGAGGAAAGAGAATGATGCACAGGAAATACTAGCTTCTTACTTATTCCTACTTAGTGAATGAATGAACGTGGCAAACACCTAAGCCTAACATTTAAGGCAAACAAAAAGCGTTCATTTATCTTTTCTCTCCCCTTTACCTAAAAAAAAAAAGACATATACATTAATTGTTTATATATATGTATATATATATATTCTGTATAGTTTATATATATATATATTCTGTATATCTGTGGTTAAAATTGTATACACAAAAGATTATATATGATATATAAATATATAATCTTAATTTTTAAATGATTTTTTAAAGAATTTAAATATGCAGTATTTAAAAAGTTACCTTATGATTACCACATGCCATGATTAACATAATGAGGGATGAAAAGATGATTTGTTAAAGGTGCAGAAATACAGCAAAATTTAAGTATCATATTATTTTTTGTCATTTTATTTTTTCATCATAAGTGTACTCTTAACAAAACTGTTTCTTCTCTTAATTTCTTTTTTCTTTTTTTTAATTTCATTTTATTATGTTATGTTAGTCACCATACATTACATCATTAGTTTTTGATGTAGTGTTCCATGATTCATTGTTTGCATATAACACCCAGTGCTCCATGCAGAATGTGTCTCCTTAATACCCATCACCGGGCTAACCCACCCTCTTCCCCTCTAAAACCCTCACTTTGTTTCTCAGGGTCCATAGTCTCTCATGTTTCGTCTCCCCCTCTGATTCCCCCCCTTCATTTTTCCCTTCCTATCATCTTCTTTTTTTTTTTCATTTTTTTATTATTATGTTAATCACCATACATCATTAGTTTTTGATGTAGTGTTCCATGATTCATTGTTTGTGCATAACACCCAGTGCTCCATGCAGAATGTGCCCTCTTTAATACCCATCACCAGGCTAACACATCCCCCACCCCCTCCCCTCTAGAACCCTCAGTTTGTTTTTCAGAGTCCATCGTCTCTCACAGTTCGTCTCCCCCTCCGACTTACTCCCCTTCATTCTTCCCCTCCTGCTATCTTCTTCTTTTTTTTTTTTAACATATATTGCATTATTTGTTTCAGAAGTACAGATCTTTGATTCAACAGTCTTGCACAATTCACAGCGCTCACCATAGCACATACCCTCCCCAATGTCTATCACCCAGCCACCCGATCCCTCCCGCCCCGCACCACTCCAGCACCCTCAGTTTGTTTCCTGAGATTAAGAATTCCTCATATCAGTGAGGTCATATGATACATGTCTTTCTCTGATTGACTTATTTCACTCAGCCTAACACCCTCCAGATCCAACCATGTCGTTGCAAATGGCAAGATCTCATTCCTTTTGATGGCTGCATAATATTCCATTGTGTATATATACCACCTCTTCTTTATCCATTCATCTGTCGGTGGACATCTTGGCTCTTTCCACAGTTTGGCTATTGTGAACATTGCTGCTATAAACATTGGGGTGCACGTACCCCTTCGGATCCCTACATTTGTATCTTTGGGGTAAATACCCAGTAGTGCACTTGCTGGATCATAGGGTGGCTCTATTTTCAACTGTTTGAGGAACCTCCATACGGTGTTTTCCAGAGGGGTTGCACCAGCTTGCATTCCCACCAACAGTGTAGGAGGGTTCCCCTTTCTCCACATCCCCGCCAACATCTGTCGTTTCCTGACTTGTTAATTTTAGCCATTCAGATTGGTGTGAGGTGATATCTCATTGAGGTTTTGATTTGGATTTCCCTGATGCCGAGCGATATTGAGCACTTTTTCATGTGTCTGTTGGCCATTTGGATGTCTTCTTTGGAAAAATGTCTGTTCATGTCTTCTGCCCATTTCTTGATTGGATTATTTGTTCCTTGGGTGTTGAGTTTGATAAGTTCTTTATAGATTTTGGATACTAGCCCTTTTTCTGATATGTCATTTGCAAATATTTTCTCCCATTCTGTCGGTTGTCTTTTGGTTTTGTGGTCTGTTCCCTTTGCTGTGCAAAAGCTTTTGATCTTGATGAAATCCCAATAGTTCATTTTTGCCCTGGCTTCCCTTGCCTTTGGGGATGTTTCTAGGAAGAAGTTGCTGCGGCTGAGGTCGAAGAGGTTGCTGCCTGTGTTCTCCTTTCGGATTTTCGTGGACTCCTGTCTCACGTTTAGGTCTTTCAACCATTTGGAGTCTATTTTTGTGTGTGGTGTAAGGAAATGGTCCAGTTTCATTCTTCTGCATGTGGCTGTTCAATTTTCCCAACACCATTTGGTGAAGAGACCGTCTTTTTTCCATTGGACATTCTTGCCTGCTTTGTCAAAGATGAGTTGACCATAGAGTTGAGGGTCCATTTCTGAGCTCTCTATTCTGTTCCATTGATCGATATGTCTGTTTTTGTGCCAGTACCATACTGTCTTGATGATGACAGCTTTGTAATAGAGCTGGAAGTCCGGGATTGTGATGCCGCCAGCTTTGCTTTTCTTTTTCAAGATTCCTCTGGCTATTCGGGGTCTCTTCTGGTTCCATACAAATTTTAGGATTATTTGTTCCATTTCTTTGAAAAAAGTGGATGGTATTTTGATGGGGATTGCACTGAATGTGTAGATTGCTCTAGGTAGCACTGACATCTTCACAATGTTTGCTCTTCCAATCCATGTGCATGGAACGTTTTTCCATTTCTTTGTGTCTTCTTCAATTTCTTTCATGAGTATTTTATAGTTTTCTGAGTACAGATCCTTTGCCTCTTTGGTTAAATTTATTCCTAGGTATCTTATGGTTTTGGGTGCAATTGTGAATGGGATCGACTCCTTGATTTGTCTCTCTTCTGTCTTGTTGTTGGTGTATAGGAATGCCACTGATTTCTGTGCATTGATTTTATATCCTGCTACTTTACTGAATTCCTGTATGAGTTCTAGCAGTTTTGGGGTGGAGTCTTTTAGGTTTTCCACATACAGTATCATATCATCTGCAAAGAGTGAGAGTTTGACTTCCTCCTTGCCGATTTGGATGCCTTTGATTTCTTTTTGTTGTCTGATTGCTGTGGCTAGGACTTCTAATACTATGTTGAATAGCAGTGGTGAGAGTGGACATCCCTGCCGCGTTCCTGACCTTAGGGGAAAAGTTCTCAGTTTTTCCCCATTGAGAATGATATTCGCTGTAGGTTTTTATTGATGGCTTTTATGATATTGAGGTATGTACCCTCCATCCTTATACTCTGAAGAGTTTTGATCAAGAAAGGATGCTGTACTTTGTCAAATGCTTTTTCTGCATCTATTGAGAGGATCACATGATTCTTGTTCTTTCTTTTGTTAATGTGCTGTATCACATTGATTGATTTGCGGATGTTGAACCAACCTTGCAGCCCAGGGATAAATCCCACTTGGTCGTGGTGAATAATCCTTTTAATGTACTGTTGGATCCTATTGGCTAGTATTTTGGTGAGAATTTTCGCATCCATGTTCATCAAGGATATTGGTCTGTAATTCTCCTTTTTGATGGGGTCTTTGACTGATTTGGGGATCAAGGTAATGGTGGCCTCATAAAATGAGTTTGGAAGTTTTCCTTCCATTTCTATTTTTTGGAACAGTTTCAGGAGAATAGGTATTAATTCTTCTTTAAATGTTTGGTAGAATTCCCCTGGGAAGCCATCTGGCCCTGGGCTTTTGTTTGTTGGGATATTTTTGATGACTGCTTCAATTTCCTTAGTGGTTATAGGTCTGTTCAGGTTTTCTATTTCTTCCTGGTTCAGTTTTGGTAGTTGATACATCTCTAAGAATGCACCCATTTCTTCCAGGTTATCTAATTTGCTGGCATAGAGTTGCTCATAATATGTTCTTATAATTGTTTGTATTTCTTTGGTGTTGGTTGTGATCTCTCCTCTTTCATTCATGATTTTGTTGATTTGGGTCCTTTCTCTTTTCTTTTTGATAAGTCAGGCCAGGGGTTTATCAATCATGTTAATTCTTTCAAAGAACCAGCTCCTAGTTTCATTGATCTGTTCTACTGTTCTTTTGGTTTCTATTTCATTGATTTCTGCTCTGATCTTTATTATTTCTCTTCTCCTGCTGGGTTTAGGCTTTATTTGCTGTTTTTTCTCTAGCTCCTTTAGGTGTAGGGTTAGGTTGCGTATTTGAGACCTTTCTTCTTTCTTGAGAAAGGCTTGTATTGCTATATATTTTCCTCTTAGGACTGCCTTTGCTGTATCCCAAGGATTTTGAACACTTGTGTTTTCATTTTCATTTGTTTCCATGAATTTTTTAAATTGTTCTTTAATTTTCTGGTTGACCCATTCATTCTTTAGTAGGATGCTCTTAGCCTCCATGTATTTGAGTTCTTTCTCACTTTCCTCTTGTGATTGAGTTCTAGTTTCAAAGCATTGTGGTCTGAAAATATGCAGGGAATGATCCCAATCTTTTGGTACCAGTTGAGACCTGATTTGTGACCTAGGATGTGATCTATTCTGGAGAATGTTCCATGGGCACTAGAGAAGAATGTGTATTCTGTTGCTTTGGGATGGAATGTTCTGAATATGTCTGTGAAGTCCATTTGGTCCAGTGTTTCATTTAAAGTCTTTATTTCCTTGCGGATTTTTTGCTTAGATGATCTGTCCATTTCAGTGAGGGGGAGGTTAAAGTCCCCCACTATTACTGTATTGTTGTCAATGTGTTTCTTCGCTTTTGTTATTAATTGCCTTATATAATTGGCTGCTCCCATGTTAGGGGCATAGATATTTACAATTGTTAGATCTTCTTGTTGGATAGACCCTTTAAGTAGGATATAGTGTCCTTCTTCATCTCTTATTACAGTCTTTGTTTTAAAATCTAATTTGTCTGATATAAGGATTGCCACCCCAGCTTTCTTTTGGTGTCCATTAGCATGGTAAATCGTTTTCCACCCCCTCACTTTCAATGTGGGTGTGTCTTTGGGTCTAAAAAGAGTCTCTTGCAGACAGCATATCGATGGGTCTTCTTTTTTAATCCAACCTGATAGCCTGTGTCTTTTGATTGGGGCATTAATCCATTTACATTCAGGGTAACTATTGAAAGGTATGAATTTAGTGCCATTGTATTGTCTGTAAGGTGACTGTGACTGTATATTGTCTGTGTTCCTTTCTGATCTATGCTGCTTTTAGGCTCTCTCTTCGCTTAGAGGACCCCTTTCAATATTTCTTGGAGGGCTGGTTTCGTGTTTGCAAATTCCTTTAGTTTTTGTTTGTCCTGGAAGCTTTTTATCTCTCCTTCTATTTTCAATGACAGCCTAGCTGGATATAGTATTCTTGGCTGCATATTTTTCTCCTTTAGTCCTCTGAAGATATCATGCCAGTCCTTTCTGGCCTGCCAGGTCTCTGTGGATAGGTCTGTTGCCAGTCTAATGTTTCTACCATTATAGGTTACAGATCTCTTCTCCCGAGCTGCTTTCAGGATTTCTCTTTGTCTCTGAGACTCGTAAGTTTTACTATTAGATGTCGGGGTGTTGACCTATTTTTATTGATTTTGAGAGGGGTTCTCTGTGCCTCTCGGATTTTGATGCCTGTTTCCTTCCCCACATTAGGGAAGTTCTCTGGTATAATTTGCTCCAATATACCTTCTGCCCCTCTCTCTCTTTCTTCTTCTTCTGGGATCCCAATTATTCTAATGTTGTTTCGTCTTATCGTATCGCTTATCTCTCGAATTCTGCCCTCGTGATCCAGTAGTTGTTTATCTCTCTTTTTCTCAGCCTCTTTATTTTCCATCATTTGGTCTTCTATATCGCTGATTCTCTCTTCTGCCTCATTTATCCTAGCAGTTAGTGCCCCCATTTTTGATTGCACCTCATTAATAGCCTTTTTGATTTCGACTTGGTTAGATTTTAGTTCTTTTATTTCTCCAGAAAGGGTGTCTCTAATAACTTCCATGCTTTTTTTAAGCCCAGCTAGTATCTTTAAAGTCATGATTCTGAACTCTGGGCCTGACATCGTACTAATGTCCGTATTGAGTAGGTCCCTGGCAGACGGTACTACCTCTTGTTCTTTTTGCTGAGGTGATTTTTTTCGTCTTATCATTTTGTCCAGAGGAGAATAGATGAATGAGAGAACAAAATGCTAACAGGTTAACAACGTCCCCAGCAAATATACTCTATACAAATCAGAAAAGACCTGAAACCAGGGGAAAAGAAAGGGAAAGAAAGAAAAAAGAAAGAGAAAAAAAGAAAAAAGAAAAAGAAAAAGATAAAAACAAACAAACAAAACCAGAATATGATCAAATATGATCAGACTAGTGTATAGATGAGTGCCACACACTAGATTTTGGGCGTATTTTGGTCTCTTAGAAGAAAGTGCCTCCTAATATTTTAAAGGAAGAAAGACTTATATATGTACAAAATAAGGGTTGATACAATGAAGGGATAGAAGATGACTGTAAAGATGAAAATTATAAAAGATTTTATAAAAGCAATTGATAAGATAAGAAGTCGTTTGAAAGAAGAAAGAAGAAGATTAAAAAACAAAGAAGAAAAAGAAAAAAGAAAAGGGAGAGAATGTGATCAGGCAGGAGACTAGAACAAAGCCATATACTAGTGATTTAGGGTATATTTTGATCTGTTAGAAGAAACTGTATCTCAAAATTTTAAAGAGAGAACAACTTATATATACATGCCAAAAATAAGGGTAACTACTATGAAGGGATAAAATATGACTCTAAAAAATGAAAAATAAAAAAAAATTTTTTTAAAAAAGGGATTGATAAGATGTTGGTTGAAAAAGGGAAAAAGAAAAACTCAAAAAAAGAAAAAAAAACAGTTAAAAAAATCAACTTGAAAAACTAATGAATCATGGTAAAAAAGCCATGAATTCTATGTGCAGTATTCCCCTAGCGCTGGAGTTCTCCCGTTCTCCTTGATCGGTAAACTTGGTCTTGGCTTGCTGGCTGTTGGTGCGGATCTTCTGGGGGAGGGGCCTGTTGCCATGGTTCCCAAATATCTTTGCCGGAGGCGGAAATTGCCCCACCCTTGGTCGGTCTGGGCCTAAGCAATCTGCTCAGGTTTGCTCTCCGGTGCTTTTGTTCCCTCCAAGCTCTCGGTACAGCTTTGGAGGACCAGGGCGAAAATGGTGGCCTCCCAATCGACACCCGGAGGAGCTGAGAACTCGGGGCCCCGCTCCTCAGTGCGCCCCCAGAGCAAAGCAGTCACTCCCGTCTCCCTGGTCTCTGGCAGCACTCTGTGCTCACCTGGCCTGTGACCGAGCGTTTCTATCTCTGGCACCCGACCCCGTGTGGAGTCTCCAGACCCAGCAGATCCCTGCCGTGCGCTCCCTCGCCGCTCCTCCCGGGGAAGGAAGGGGAGTCTCCCCGGCTCTGCCGCTTGTTGGGTCCCTGCTGGAGGAGCAGTGGCCCGACTGGGCCACGGATCACAGTTTATGGAACCCCGAGCTGAGAGCCCGCGCCTCGGCTCCATCTCTGCAGCCGGCTTCCCCGCTCCGATCCCTGGGAGCTCTGCCACACTCAGGCACCCCCGGTCTTTCTGTGACCCCGAGGGTCCTGAGACCACTCTGTCCCGCGAGGGTTCCACCCCCCGCTTAGCCACTGGAGTGACGTCCCTCAGCGGAGCCGGCTTCTAAAAGTTCCGATTTTGTGCTCCGCGGCTCTAGCACTTGCCAGAAGCGGCCGACGGAGGCCCCCTCCCCCGCCGTCTGTCCTCCCCAATATCGCCTCGGATTCACTTCTCCGCACGTCCTACCTTCCAGTAAGTGGTCGCTTTTCTGTTCAGACAGTTGTTGCTCTTCTTCTCTTCGATCTCCTGTTGAGTTTGTAGGTGTTCAGAATGGTTTGATCCCTATTCAGCTGAATTCCTGAGACCAGACGAAATCCAGGTCTCCTACTCCTCCGCCATCTTGCTCCGCCCCCCCTTTTTTAAACATATAATGTATTATTTGTTTCAGAGGTACAGGTCTGTGATTCATCAGTCTTACACAATTCACAGGCTTAATTTCTTTCTAATGCTATTTAAAGACAAACTTTAATATTTCTCTTTTTTTAATTTTTTAAATTTTATTATGTTATGTTAGTCACCATACAATACATCATTAGTGTTTGATGTGATGATCCACGATCCACTGTTTTTGTATAACACCCAGTGCTCCATGCAGTAAGTGCCCTCCTTAATACCCATCACCAGCTAACCCATCCCCCCTCCCTCTAAAACCCTGTTTCTTTCTCAGAGTCCATAGTCTCTCATGGTTCATCTCTCCCTCCGATTTCTCCCCCCTTCATTTTTCCCTTCCTTCTCCTAATGTCCTCCATTCTGTTCCTTATGTTCCACGAATAAGTGAAACCATATGATAATTGACTTTCTCTGCTGGACTTATTTCACTTAGCATAATCTCCTCCAGTCCCATCCATGTTGATGTAAAAGTTGGGTATTCATCCTTTCTGATGGCTGAGTGATAGTCCGTTGTATATATGGACCACATCTTCTTTATCCATTCATCTGTTGAAGGGCATCTTGGCTCTTCCCACAGTTTGGCTATTGCAGACATTGCCGCTATGAACATTGGGGTGCATATGGGCCTTCTTTTCACTACATCTGTGTCTTTGGGGTAAAAACCCAGGAGTGCAATTGCTGGGTCATAGGGTAGCTCTATTTTTAATTTTTTGAGGCACCTCCACACTGTTTTCCAAAGTGGCTGTACCAACTTGCATTCCCACCAACAGTGTAAGAGGATTCCCCTTTCTCCACAACCTCTCCAACATTTGCTGTTTCTTGCCCCGTCCATTTTTGCCATTCTAACTGGTGTAAGGTGGTATCTCAGTGTGGTTTTGATTTGAATTTCCCTGATGGCTAATGATGATGAACATTTTTTCATGTGTCTGTTAGCCATTTGTATGTCTCCTTCAGAGAAGTGTCTTTTCATGTCTTCTGCCCATTTTTTGACTTGATTATTTGTTTTTTGGGTGTTAAATTTGAGAAGGTCTCTATAGATCTTGGATACCAGCCCTTTATCTGTAGTGTCATTTGCAAATATCTTCTCCCATTCTGTGGGTTGCCTCTTTGTTTTGTTGACTGTTTCCTTTGCTGTGCAGAAGCTTTTTATCTTGATGAAGTCCCAAAAGTTCATTTTTGCTTTTGTTTCACTAATTTTTGGAGATGTATCTTGAAAGAAGTTGCTTTGGGCGATGTCAAAGAGGTTATTGCCTATGTTCTCCTCCAGGATTTTGATGGATTCCTGTCTCACATTGAGGTCTTTCATCCATTTTGAGTTTATCTTTGTGTATGGTGTTAGAGAATGGTCGAGTTTCATTCTTCTGCATGTGGCTGTCCAATTTTCCCAACACCATTTATTGAAGAGATTGTCCTTTTTCCATTGCATATTTTTTCCTGCTTTGTCAAAGATTATTTGACCATAGAGTTGAGGGTCCATATCTGGGTTCTCTATTCTGTTCCATTGGTCTATATGTCTGCTTTTATGCCAGTACCATGCTGTCTTGGTGATCACAGCTTTGTAATAGAGCTTGAAGTCAGGCATTGTGATGCCCCCAGGTTTGTTTTTCTTTTTCAACATTTCCTTGGTGATTCAGGGTCTTTTCTGATTCCATACAAATTTTAGGATTATTTGTTCCAGCACTTTGAAAAATGTCATTGGAATTTTGATCAGGATGGCATTGAAGGTATAGATTGCTCTGGGTACCATAGACATTTTAACAATGTTTATTCTTCCGATCCATGAGCATGGAACGTTTTTCCATCTTTTTGTGTCTTCTTCAATTTCTTTCATGAGTGTTCTGTAGTTCCTAGAGTATAGATCCTTTCCCTCTTTGGTTAGGTTTATTCTGAGGTATCTTATGGTTTTCGGTGCTATTGTAAATGGAATCGTTTTTCTAATTTCTCTTTCTACAGTTGCATTGTTAGTGTATAAGAAAGCAACTGATTTCTGTGCATTGATTTTGTATCCTGCCACATTACTCAATTGCTGTATGAGTTCTAGTAATTTGGGGGTGGAGTCTTTTGGGTTTTCCACATAAAGTATCATGTCATCTGCGAAAAGAGAGACTTTGACTTCTTCTTTGCCAATTTGAATACCTTTTATTTCTTTTTGTTGTCTGATTGCTGTTGCTAGGACTTCTAGTACTATGTTGAACAATAGTGGCGAGAGTGGGCATCCTTGACGTGTTCCTGATCTTAAGGGAAAGGCTCTCAGCTTTTCCCCCACTGAGGATGATATTCACTGTGGGTTTTTCACAGATGGATTTTATGACCTTGAGGAATGTGCCCTCTATCCCTATACTCTGAAGAGTTTTAATCAGGAAAGGATGTTGTATTTTGTCAAATGCTTTTTCTGCATCAATTGAGAGGACCATATGGTTCTTCTCCCTCCTCTTATTAATGTGTTCTATCACATTGATTGATTCGCGAATGTTGAACCACACTTGCATCCCGGGGATAAATCCCACTTTGTCGTGGTGGATGATCCTTTTAATGTATTGCTGGATCCTATTAGCTAGGATTTTGTTGAGGATTTTGGAATCCATACTCATCAGGGATATCAGTCTGAAATTCTCCTTTTTGATGGGGTCTTTGCCTGGTTTGGGGATTAAGGTAATGCTGGCCTCATAGAATGAGTTTGGAAGTTTTCCTTCTGTTTCTACTTTATGAAACAGCTTCAGGAGATAGGTATTATTTCTTCTTTGAATGTTTGGTAGAATTCTCCAGGAATCCATCAGGCCCTGGACTCTTGTTTTTTGGGAGGTTTTTGATCCACTGCTTCAATCTCTTTACTGGTTATTGGCCTATTCGTGTTGTCAATTTCTTCCTGTTTCAGTCTTGGCAGCTTATAGGTTTCCAGGAAGGCCTCCATTTCATCCAGATTGCTCAGTTTATTGGCATAGAGTTGTTGATAATAATTTCTAATAATTGTTTCTCTTTCCTTGGTGTTAGTCGTGATCTCTCCCCTTTCATTCATAATTTTATTAATTTGGGTCCTTTCTCTTTTCTTTTGGATAAGTTTGGCCAGTGGCTTATCGATCTTATTAATTCTTTCAAAGAACCAACTTCTAGTTTCATTGATCTGATCTACTGTGTTTCTGGTTTCTAATTCATTGATCTCTGTTCTATTCTTAATTATTTCTCTTCTAATGCGTGGTTTAGGCATCGTTTGTTGTTTTTTCTCTAGTTCTTTAAGGTATAGAGTTAGTTGGTGAATTCAGGATTTTTCTATTTTTTTGATTGAGGCTTGGATGGCTATGTATTTCCCCCTTTGGACCACCTTTGCAGTATCCCATAGGTTTTGGACCAATGTGTTTTCATTCTCATTGTTTTCCATGAATTGTTTAAGTTCTTCTTTGATTTCCTGGTTGACCCAAACATTCATGAGCAGAACGGTCTTTAGCTTCCAAGTGTTTGAATTTCTGCCAAATTTTTTCTTGTGATTGATTCCAGTTTTAAAGTATTATGGTCTGAGAATATTCAGGGAATAATCTCAATCTTTTGGTATTGGTTGAGATGAGACCTGATTTGTGACCCAGTATGTGGTCTATTCTGGAGAAAGTTCCATGTGCACTCAAGAAGAATGAGTGTTCTGTTGTTTTAGGGTGGAATGTTCTGTATATATCTATGAGGTCCATCTGGTCCAGTGTGTCATTCAAAGCTCTTGTTTCCTTGTTGATTTTCTGCTTAGATGATCCGTTTGTTGCTGAGAGTGTAGTATTGCGGTCTCCTACAATTAACTTATTGTTATCAACATGACTCTTTATTTTGGTTACTAGTTGGCTTATGTAGATGGCTGCTCCCATATTGGGGGCATAGGTACTTACAATTGTTAGATCTTCTTGTTGGATAGACCCTTTAAGAATGATATAGTGTCCTTCCATGTCTCTAACTACAGACTTTAGTTTAAAATCTAATTTGTCTGATATAAGAATTGCTACCCCAGCTTTCTTTTGAGGTCTGCTGGCATGGAAGATGGATCTCCATCCCTTCACTTTCAGTCTGGATGTATCTTTAGGTTCAGAATGAGTCTCTTTTAGACAGCATATGGGTGGGTCCTGTCTTTTTATCCAATCTGCAACCCTGTGCCATTTTATGGGAGCATTTAGGTCATTCACATTGAGAGTGATTATTGAAAGATATGAATTAATTGTCATCATGTTGCCTGTGAAGACGTTGTTTTTATAGATTGTCCCTGTAAATTTCTGTTGTATATCACTCTTGGGGTCTTTCTCCTTTTATAGAGCCCCCCTTAATATTTCTTGCAGGGCCGGCTTAGTGGTCACATATTCTTTCAGTTTCTGCCGGTCTTGGAAGCTCTGCATCTCTCCATCCATTCTAAATGACAGCCTTGCCAGATAAAGTATTCTTGGCAGCATGTTCTTCCCATTTAGTACCCTGAATATGTCTTGCCAGGCCTTTCTGGCTTGCCAGGTCTCTGTGGATAGGTCTGACATTATTCTGATGTTCCTCCATTTGTACGTAAGGAATCTCTTCTCCCTAACTGCCCTTAAGATGGTTTCCTTGGTTCTAAGATTTGCAAGTTTTACTATTACATGCCAGGGTGTTGGCCTGTTTTCCTTGATCTTGGGAGGGGACCTCTCTGCCTCTAGGACACGAATGTTTGTTTCATTCCCCAGATTAGGGAAGTTCTCAGCTACGATTTGCTCAAATATATCTTCTAGTCCTCTCTCTCTCCACTCCCTCCAGGATTCCAATTATTCTGACATTGGAATGCTTTATGGTGTCACTTATTTCTCTGATTCTATTTTCATGGATTCTGAGTTGTTTTTCCCTGGCCTCTTCTTTTCCCTTTTTATCTATTATATTGTCTTCCAGGTCACTAACTCGTTCTTCTGCCTCACTTACCCTAGCTGTTAGATTTTCTAGATTAGATTGGATCTCACTGATAGCATTTTTAAGCTCTGCCAATTCAGCTTTCATTTCTGCCCTTAGAGACTCTATGTTGCCATTAATTGATTTCTCCATTCTAGCCATTGTCTTCACAATTGCTAGCCTGAATTCCATCTCTGACATCTTGGTTATATCTGCATCCATTCGTAAATCTGTGGCATAAGTCATAATCTCTGAGTCTTTCCTATTTTGGGGGTTCCTCCTCCTTGTCATTCTGTTGAAGGGTGGTTGAGGGAATGTATAGATTCCAAATTATTGACCACAACCCAAGCAAGATGCACCTGTTTTCTAGGGACCTTAGGGTTGCTGACCTCTTGTGCTCCCAGCCTGTCTCCTGGGGGAGGGCTCTGCAGTGCTGTGCTGTTACTCAGGCAGCCCTGTATGGGCAGAGTTTCCCTTCCCCCCATGGTGGGGGTGGGCTCAGTGGGAACCAGTTTTTTGGGGCTTCTGTTCTCTGGTGGCTTTCCCTGGTGGATTTCCGCAACATTTCCGAGAGTCAGAGCAGAACAAACCATTTCCAACCCTCTGCCTCAGAGCAGAGAGACCACAGTCTGTTCTTCAGTGAGCTCCCAGGCCACACTATCTCCGTTTCTGTCTGTGCTGCTATAAACTGCAGCATCCTGGGTTGTGTGCCCCTCTGCAGCACTGCCAGTCCTGCCTTCAGGTCAGGGCACGTCTCTGCCCTTTGTGCTTCTAAAACTGCCAGCCACTCCCAGTTCGAATGTGTGACCCCACCACTCCAGGTTTCCATCCCGGGGGCTGCCCTAAAGTCCTTTCCGCGCTGCTACCGGTCTGCGAGTCTGTGCCCCATCCCCAGCACATGAGGCTGTTGCTCACCGGCGGTGTAAGATCCCTCCCACTGCCATTTATCCTCTGATACCTGCCCGCGGAATCACAACTCCCCGCTTCCTACCTCAAAACCAACTGCCTGTGATATTCTGTTTGTAGAGATCCAGATCTTCTTACATCTCAGGCTGATTTCATGGGTGCTCAGAGTGGTCTGGTAGATATTCAACTCAATTCTGGGGACCAGTTGGAATAGGGTCCCCTACTCCTCTGCCATCCTTTCCCCCCTTTCTTAACATTGTCTTATAGAGTTTGCTAGTATGTAGATGTAATACATACGACAATTACAACATAAAGTATGGTGGAAGCATAAATGGATGGACCTATATCATTGTAAGGATTATATATGTATGAAGGGGTATAAGATTAACTCTAAGTTATTAACTCTAAGATTAACTGTGAGACTTTGAAAAATTAAGGATATATATTATAATCCTTAAAACTAAAAATATAACACAAAGAAGTATCACTAAAAATCCAATGGATAACATTAAAAAGGAATTCTAAAATATATAGACTATAAATAATGCAGAAGAAGGCAGAAAAAAAGACAATAAAGAAATAGTGAACAGAGGGAACAAACCAAGTAATAAATTAGTAGACCTAAATCTAATCATATTAATAATATTAAATGTTAAAGGACTAAACAGCCAAAAATGATCAAATGGATTTTTTTAAGCTAAGATTAAATTTATGTTGTCTATAAGAGGTATTTTTGAACATAGAGTCATATTTTAAAATATAAAGACACAGAAAGATTGAAAGTAAATACATGGAAAAATATATACCATGTAAGTAAGAATAAGAAGGCTCAGATGCATATATTAATATCAGATAAAACAGACTCTCTGATGAAGAACAGAATTTTGCCAGGGATAAAAGAGGCATTTCATAATGTTAATGTTATCTATTGGCTTTTTAGCTCAATTAATTGAGAAGATATAACAATCAAATATACCTAAGAGCCTCAAAATAGAAGGGGAAATTGATAGAATTAAAACAGAATGGGGTATTTACCCCAAAGATACAATGTAGTATCATTGGGGCACGTGCACCCCAATGTTTATAGCAACAATGTCCACAATAGCCAAACTATGGAAAGAGCCCAGATGTCCATTGACAGATGAATGGATAAAGAAGTTGTGGTATATATATATATATATATATATATATATATATATATACACAATGGAATACTACTCAGCCATAAAAAATGAAATCTTGCCATTTGCAACAATGTGGATGGAACTAGAGGGTATTATGCTAAGCAAAATGAGACAATCAGAGAAAGACAATTATCATATAATCTCACTGATATTTGGAATTTAAGAAACAAGGCAGAGGATCATAGGGGAAAAGAGGAAAAAATGAAACAAGATGAAACCAGAGAGGGAGACAAACCATAAGAGACTCTTAATCTCAGGAAACAAACTGAAGGTTGCTGGAGGGGAGGTGGGGGTATGGGGAGGCTGGGTGATGGACATTGGAGAGGGTATGTGTTGTGGTGAGTGCTTAGTATTGTGTAAGACTGAGGAATCACAGACCTGTACCCCTGAAACAAATAATATATTATATGTTAATAATAAAAAATAAACAAACAAATCAATCAATAAAAATAAATAAATTCAATTTCTTTAGAAGAAAGGAAAAAAGGAATTAAAACAAATGGACATAATACATTAATCCTACTACATAATCATAGTAGGAGGAGTTAACACTCTTTTCTCAGAATTTGATGAACAAGAACAACTAGATCAAAAAAAAGTGAAAAATAGAGGATCTGCTATTAATCACCTTCATTTAATTTCTACTTGTAAATCGTTGTAGCCAATGATGGCAGAATACACATTCTCTTCAAGTGCTCATGGATCACTTATAAGCAAAGACCAGCATATGTTAGGTCATAACAACAGTTTCAGTAAATTTAAAAGGATTCAATCCATACAAAGTATGTTCTCTTACCATAGTGGAATCAAATTAGAAACGAATAACAGAAATATATCTATAAATTTTCTAAAAATTCATATGCAAAAAAAGTTAACCTCAACTCATACATCACATCTTACAGAAAAAAAAATTAACTCAAAGTGGATTATAGACCTACATGAAAAAACACAAAGCTATAAAATATCTATAAGAAAACATAGGGGAAAAAAATCTTTGTAACCTTGGTTTAAGCAAAAAGTTCTTAGACATGATATTATCTAAGAAATTATCCATAAAAGAAAAAATAGACTCCACCAAAGCTAAAATTGTTTATCTGTTAAAGACACTTTAAAAATAATAAAAAGATAAGCCATAAGTTGTGAGAAAGTATTTTCAATACATATATTTGACAAAGCATTTGTATTCTAAATATATAAATAACTCTCAAAACTTGACAATGAGAACAATCCGAATTCTTTTAAATGCAAACAATTCAAAAACTTCACCAATAAGGAAAACAGATGACCAACAAGCATATGAAAATATACCACCATTGGTCATTTAAAAAATACAAATATAAAAACTTTTTTTTTAAAGATTTTATTTATTTATTTGACAAAGAGAGACACAGCGAAAGAGGGAACACAAGCAGGGGGAGTGGGAGAGCGAGAAGCAGGCTTCCCGCCGAGCCGGGAGCCCAACGCGGGGCTCAATCCCAGGACCCTGGGATCATGATCTGAGCCGAAGGCAGACACTTAACGACGGAGCCACCCAGGTGCCCCTATAAAAACATTTTAAAAGTTACTATTATATACGTATTAGGATTAGTTTCTTTAAATTAACAATATCAGGTGCTAATAAAGATGCAGAACTGGAACTCTAATACATTGTTGCCAGGCATGCAGAATGATATAGTCACTTTGGAAAACCAGTTTGGCAGTTTCTCATAAACATCTGCGTAGCATAATCCAGCACCCACTCCTATATATTTATCCAAGAGAAATGAAACTTATGTTCACACACAAATCTGTACACAAATGTTTATAGCTGCTTTATTTATAATTGTCAAAAACTAGAAACAGCCTAAAAATCCATCAACGTGTGAAATGGTAAATAAAACAGGATGTACTTTGGCAAATGTAATGCAATTACTTGGCAATAACAAGGAATGGACTGATTACACCGATGTGTCCCAGGATTGTTATGCTGAGTGACAGAAACCACATATGATAGAATGCATAGTGTATGATTCCATTTAGGTAGAATGAAAACTAACCTACAGTGACAAAAAGCCTATCAGTGAGTGTCTGTGCTGAGGAGTGGAGGGAAGGAGGCACTGCAAAGAAGCATAGGGAATCTTTTGGGAATGAGGAAATGTTCTGCATCTTGACCGGAGGGGTAATTTCACACTCGCGGTATGTACGCTTGAAACGGATACAGTTTGTTGTAAATAAATTATTTCTCATCAAGTTGTTATGGAAAAGACATCTCTAATAATCATTTCGCCTTCTTATGATGTTGTTCTTTCTCCTAAAAAGGAGAAATTGTATTTGTCTAATGCAGTGATTCGCACAATCAAGTCACTAATATACCACCTTCCTAGAGTGTCTTCTCATGTATCACAGTTTTTCCATTTTTTTTCCTCCACAGCTCCCCTGAGTGCAAGTAGCGTAAGTTCTGTGGCCCAGAATTTGGTGCTCTAGGCGATTCTGTTTTCCCTTGAATTGAACTAAACTTCTTCAGTTCTGCATTTTTCCATCTACTCATATCCAGGTGTTACTAGCTCTGTCTTAGAGCTCAATGCAACTGAATTATTGATGCCCAGGGAGACCCTATTCGGATTCCCATCAACCGCCTGGAACGACAGGCCACATTGGCTCAGGAAAAGTTGTCAGCCCGGAATACTGTCTTTAATGCCTAGCACTCAGAGTCACAAACTCAGAGGGGGGCTCAGAGAACACTAATCCAGTCCCGGGCTTCCATTCCACCTAACCTTCACCACCAAGGCATCTTCCAGCCTCTTCTTGAACACTGCAGTGATGAGGAGCTCACAGCCAGGTCTGTTGTCTTCCTTAGAATGAATCAAATCTCTCTCCCTTGAAGTTTACTCCTTGTTTCCTTTCTGGCCTCTCTCCCCACTTTCTGGGATGCCCGGAGTTCTCAATTCAACTTCCGATTGCCCCCGGCCCCTTCTGCACATCTAGGCAGCTTCCACCAGAGGGCACTCAGAACACTGCTCAGTCCCTCCTCCGCAGCGTCGTCCTCAGCATCCTCTCTGCCCTGTGACAAAGTGTCAGCCCACCTAATCCCTGACAAGAGATCCTTAATTGTCATTTCAGATTACTTAGTGCTTTAAACCCAAATAAAAGTAGATGGTTACCTGGGAGTAGAATTGCTGGATTATATGGTAACCCTATATTTAACACTTTCAGGAACTGCCAAACTGCTTTCCAAAGATGTTGCACCATTTTATGTTTCCACTAACAGTGGATGAAGGTTCTGAGTCTTCCCACCCTCCTCAACGCTTGTTACCGTCTGTCTTTTTAAATTGTAGCTATTCCGGTAAGCGTGAAATGGTGTCTCATTGCGGTTTTGATTTGCATTTCCCTGATGATTAATGATGTTGAGCATCTTTTATGTCCTTATTGGACATTTCTATACCTTCTGTGAAGAAAGGTTGATTCAAATCTTTTATCCATTTTTAATTGGGTTATTTGTCTATTTATTATTGAGTTGTAAAGGTTCCTTATGTGTTCTGGATATAAGTTTCTTATCAGATATATGATTTGCAAATATTGCTTCTCAGTCTGTCCGTTGCCAATTTATTTTCTTGGTGGTGTCCTTTGAGGTACAAATTTTTAATTTGGATCAAATCCAACTTGCCAATCTTTTCTTTTATTGCTTGTGTTTTTGGTGTCATATCTAAGAAATCATTGCCTAACCCAACATCATAAAGATTTATTCCTATGTTTGCTTCTACATGTTTTCATATTTTAGCGCTTACATTTACCTTCATAATTCACTTTCAGTTAATTTTTGTTTATTGTGTGTGATAGGGGTTCAAGTCCATTCTCCTGCATGTGGATATCCAGTTGTCTCAATATAGATTTGCTGAACGAATGAATGAAAAGTTTGACTTGTCTTCAGAGATACCAAGCATCTAGGTTTTTCCTATGATTCTTTTTTTTTTTTTAAGATTTTATTTATTTATTTGACAGAGAGAGAGACAGCGAGAGAGGGAACACAAGCAGGGGGAGGGGGAGTGGGAGAGGGAGAAGCAGGCTTCCTGCGGAGCAAGGAGCCCGATGTGGGACTCGATCCCAGGACCCTGAGATCATGACCTGAGCCGAAGGCAGACGCTTAACGACTGAGCCACCCAGGCGCCCTTTCCTATGATTCTTATAGGCTAAAGGAAAATAATGAATCTATTAAACTGGTGCCAGACAGAACAAATCTACCTAAAATATTTCTAAGCCTTTTAGAATGAAGAAGAGAGTGCATTAGAACTGTTGACAAAGTGTGATGGCACTTCAGCCACATTAGGCTCTGCTAATAATTCTGCCAGTAGCCAAGTGCCCCCACTTGGGAAGGGTTATTCATAGCACCTGTAAATTCAGGAAGAACACCTTGTTTGTGGGGAAGAGAGACTTCAGCCAAATTGAGAAGACCAGATAAAAATTACATAGAGTCCAAATGACTACTATATATAAGACAACAGTCCTTATTTTCATCTTTAAATTTTTCTTTTCTTTAAGATTTTATTTACTTATTTGACAGAGAGAGAGAGAGCACAAGCAGAAGGAGTGGGAAGGATAAGTAGGCCCCTCGTGGAGCAGGGAGCCCAATGTGGGGCTCAATCTCAGGACCCTGGGATCACAACCTGAGCCAAAGGCAGACACCTAACTGACTGACCCACCCCGGCGCCCCTCATCTTCAAAATTTTCTATCCCAAATTTTCAGTTAAATATATTGGGACTTTTGTCCATCTTTAAAATTCATCTCTGGTTTCATAATGGCCATAAGGAAGACCTAGTTTGTGGGCTGCTTCTGTGAACCCTTCCCAGACTCTTCTAGATAACTCTGCCTTCAGAATTCCAGCTACCCTGGCTTTCCCAAATCCTCAACTCTGTCTTATCAATCCAGGGAGCCTGCTGGCTGTTTGGGTTTCCCTTCCCTTTGTTGTGGCTTGGAAAAAGATTTTTTATTTTTTTTAAAGATTTTATTTATTTATTTGAGAGAGAGAGAATGAGAAAGAGAGAGCACATGATAGGGGGGAGGGTCAGAGGGAGAAGCAGACTCCCCGCCAAGCAGGGAGCCCGATGCGAGACTCGATCCAGGGACTCCAGGACCATGACCTGAACCGAAGGCAGTCGCTTAACCGACTTTTATTTATTTTATTATTTTATTTATTATATTTAATATTATAATAATAAATTAAATTTATTATTTATAAAATTAAAATTATAATAATAAATATATAATATTTATTATATTATTTTAATCAATAAGCTGAGGAAATTGTGGGCTCACCTTGTTGATTTCCCTTTGCTCAGTAACCACTGTCATGCACTGTCTATTGTTCAACATTCAAACATTGTTTCATATATTTTTCTCGTATTTTAGTTATAAATTCAGTCCTGATTTTTATAGCATGACCATTTGCGGATGTCTCATGTCATAGATTTTGATATGTCATGTTTTTCATTTTCATTTTAGAAAATGGGATTTGAACTCACAACCCTGAGATCAAGAGTGGCAGCCAGGCACCTCCGATTCAAAACATTCTAATTTATTGTGCAATTTCTCCTTTGACATATAGGTTATTTGAAAGTGTGTGGATAATGTCCACAGAGAAAGGTGGTGAAATTTGATTACAATTATGGATTTATTTCTCCTTCCAGTTATATAAGTTTTTACCTATATATTTTGAAGCTCTGTTATTTGATGCATACAAATTTAGTTTTGTCTTTTTGATAAATTGGCTTCCTTATCATGATGCAAAAAAAAAAAAAAATGATGCAATGTCTTTCTTGTCACTTATAATATTCCTTGCTCTACAGCCCGTGTCCATCAATAGATGAATGGATAAAGATGTTGTGTGTGTGTATATAAATATATATAGAGAGAAAATATATAGAATATAGAATATTACTCAGCCATAAAGAATAAAATCTTGCCATTTGCAATAACATGGATGGATCTAGAGGGTATAATGCTAAGTGAAATACATCAGTCAGAGAAAGACAAATACCATATGATTTCACTCATATGTGGAATTTAAGAAATAAAAAAAAAAGAGACAAAGCAAAAAAAAAAACAGAAGGGAACAAACTGATAAGTTACTGAAGGGGGGTAAAATAGATGGAGATTAAGAGTACATTTATCATGATGAGCACTAAGTCTTGTATATTGAATCACTATATGGTACACCTGAAAGCAATATAACCCTGTATATTAACTATATTAGAATTAAATTTTTAAAAAAATATATTCCTTGCTCTAAAATCTACTTGATCTGATATTAATATAGTTCCTCCAGATTTATTTTAATGTTTTCATAGTATGTATTTTTCCATCCGCTTACTTTTAACCTGAATATTTGTATTCCTAGGAGGTTTCTTATATATAGCATACATTTGGATCTTGCTTTTTTATCTAGTCTGAAAATTTCTACCTTTTAATTGGAATGTTTATACCATTTATACTTCATGTAATTACTGATACAGTTGGATTTAAATTTACCATCTCGCTATCTTCTTTTTTCTCTATCTGTTTTAGGTTCATTTTTTCTGCTTTCCCTACATCATCTTGGGATTGAATTGTTTTTTGTGATTCCTTTCCTTTTCCACTATTAGTTTATTACCTATATCTTTTTTGAGTCATTGCTCCAGAGTTTATACGATATACATCTTTAACTTAACACAGTTTATATTCAGATTTATACCTCTCTATATATAGCATAGGAATCTTTCATTAATAATTAAATGCATGAATGAATCAATTAATGAAATTTAATTGATTTTATGGCATTTGCTTTCCAGTCAATGCTGAAAAAAATGTACCCTTATAAGGAAGGATCCTTTCCTTTGGGGCCTCGGGAGTAAAGGAAAACAGAGACCATGAAAAGGGCAAAGCCTGCGGGTGCTTACTCCTCTGGAGGCTCTCATCTCCCCACTGGCCTCACAGAACTTGGAGGCAGCCACACACTTCTCAGAACAATTCCTTCACCTCTTTCTCACAAGTGTCACTGATGCACAGACTTAAAACCATCTTTATGAGGTGAGTGGACAGAAGTACGATTAAACTCTTTATTGTGAGGCACAACCCTGTGGCTTGTGTTTAAAGAAACTCAGCATCTTTCCTTGTGAAAAAGGAGCTCCGAGAAGAGCTTATTCTCTCTCCCAGAGGGATTCTTTCCCCGGGAGGAGAAGGAAGGGATCAGACTTACGCAGACGGAGACCCGGGAAGGGAAGGAAGCGCACTCTTGTCAGGAGAGGCCCGCTCTCCCAAGGCCCTTTCCCAGACCTCATTGTCAACCTTCCCCTGCCTCCGCCCCCGCTCCTCCGGCAAAACTCCCCACCCTCCCCTCTCTGCTCTCCTCCAGCCCCCAGCCAGCCTGCCCTGTGGGAGAGGGTCTTGGATACCCCTCACCTATAGCCTCTGCCTCCACTGAGCAAAGCCAAACCCTGAGGCCACGAAGGTGAGGACAAAAGGAACTAACACAGGTTAGTACATATTTAACCTTCTTCAACAATGTATTTCACTCATCCAAATCCCAAGCTCTGGTTGGTGGGAAGAAATGAGACCCGATACAAAGAACATGCAACCTTTTAAGATCACAGTTTAATGGACTTACAGAGAGAATGAGCAAATCTCTTACTCAGAAATTAAATCCACTCAGTGGCTATTAAATCATTCAAGCACCCACATTACCATCTGGCACCATGCCTCTTTCTTTTATCATGGGATAGTGTAGATGCTATAAAACAATCAACAGCCTTTTCTAGAAGGTTTTGCTTAACATTTATTGTTACCCTCGCTTATTTGCCTTGCCTGGACCTCAGCCCACAGTCTATTGGAGAATCAAAGGCCAGGCAAGAAAGGAAATGACTCTTCAATCCATTCCTTCACGTGCCAAGAGCTTTATCCTTTGATTCTTGGTGAGATTACCATAAGGTTACCACAAAAAGTCAAGGCAGCTATTGAAAAACTTCAAGGCAGTAAAACCATAGGTTTATTTGTTCCTGAAAGGGTTAGACCACCTAAATCACTATTTAATTGCAAAGTCCTCATTAGAGGTCTTTTTTTCCTTTTCGAATGCAGAACAGCCAATGATGTGCCTTAGGGAGATAGGCCTTAGGGGTAAAGGGAACTCGTGACTTGGAAGCTTCTTCAGATTGAACACAGCTGTCATCTTTTCTACAGCACGATCTCTACTACACCTTTGTTTTATGAAATAGGTTCATGATAGGGCATAGCCTGATCCTCTCCACAGAATGAGGGCAACAGATTCCACAAAACGGACATGACAGTTGGTAGATTTCTGAATCTCTGGCTATTTTTCTCCTGCATGAGTTCTTCAGAAATCTAAATGGTGACCCTTAAAGGGCAAGAATCATGTCTTAACAATATCCTCCCACCCCTTACCATTTCCCATATTTTAAATAATAAATGACTGCAGAGTGAGTAAGTGTGTTCAGGCCTTAAATTCACACCCATGTCTAGGCTGCGCTGGGTCTCTCTTTCTAAAAGCCTGCTATGCCCTGAGAAGATAGACTTCTGATCCTTAAAGGGACAAGGGAGGATGGCTGTTTGACCAGCTATGTGACCCTGGGAGGCACTTCAACACTGTGGGTCTTGGCGTCTCCATCCATTACGTGAAGGGATGGGACCAGTGGATGTCTTAAATGTGCTTCGGCTCTTTAAATCTGAAGACAAACAGAACACTACAACATCTTCTACAAGGTCAGTAGGAAAACATTCCCTCCATGAAAATTTTAGCAAGATTGAGACAGACTTATCTTAGCTAAGCCACTGTCATATTTTAGTCCCTGGTTTCAAAAACCACTCCACAGAAACCTAAATTAGCCATATTTTCATAGCGTTCTAGTTTTAGGAGAAAAGGGAAATACGTTTAGGGATGAGCACACCTTCCCTTCAGACGTTTATTGTACTCAGTCTGCATACATATTCTAGCCCAGAGAAAACGTGTTGAAAACAGTGGTCTTAGAGCACTGAGAATACCTCAGCTATCAAGAGAAGAGTTAAGATTATGTGAAGTTTATTCTACACTATGTTTAAATTAAGAAGGTCCACATGAGGGGCACATGGCTGGCTCATTTGATAGAGTGTGGCACTCTTGATCTCGTGGTCATGAGTTCGAGCCCGATGTTAGACTAAAACATAAATAAATTTTTAAAAAGCAAGGTTCACGATCATGTGAACTTGAAAGGACAATAGGGTTTTTTCAATTTCCAAATATGTAAATTACCTTATTAAATCAGGGTTGGCCTAAAAATTCTAGAGAGCACCCTCTTGTGGCAAAAAAAAAAAAAAAATGCAATCACTGAATGGCAGTTTTGTCCCAAGATTGGACCTACTGGGCAAAAAGGAGCGGCCGTTCATTGAGCACTGACTACATTTCAAGGACTGGCCCAGATATTGTATATGGTAATAAGATAAAGGTTTTAAT
Organism: Zalophus californianus; assembly: GCF_009762305.2. NCBI lineage: Eukaryota > Metazoa > Chordata > Mammalia > Carnivora > Otariidae > Zalophus > Zalophus californianus. The sequence continues at coordinate 26,090,837 of NC_045602.1, forward strand.
AAAGGCAATTTTCAATGTCATGGAGAGAATTGGAAGTCTTTTATTTCACAGAGCCCAAGCTACACCTTAAGATTTATGTCACTAAGATATTAGGGATGGCATCGAGCCTTAGCACATTCTCCAGCACCTTTCCTACACCTGTTTGCAGTTCTGAGCTGTGGTTGAGAAACCATATAAGTCTTTTATTTTCAACTCAGAGCCCCTAATTTCAAGTTGACAAAATGAAGAGAGAAGAGCAAAAAGGAAGCAATACTTTTTTAAAGAAAAAAGAAAGAAAAACAGAAAGAAAGAAAGAAAGAAAGAAGAAAGAAGAAAGAAAGAAAGAAAGAAAGAAAGAAAGAAGAAAGAAAGAAAGAAAGAAAGAAAAGAAAAAGAAAGAAAGAAAGAAAGAAAGAAAAGAAAGAAGAAAGAAAGAAAGAAGAAAGAAAGAAAGAAAGAAAGAAAGAAAGAAGAAGAAAGAAAGAAAGAAAGAAAGAAAGAGAAAGAAAGAAAGAAAGAAAGAAAAAGAAGGCAAACAACAACAACAAAACCCCACAGCTCCACAGCTCAACACCTTATAAAAATCCTCATGAGCCCAGGTATCTTTCAGTTCAAACAAAATTACTTAACATCCATGATTTGAGAGGCATTTAATGAACAAAAAAAACCAGAAAGACATTTATATAACTATAGTTTGTATTTTTCAGTTATATATATCACCCTCAGACCTTTCAAACATCTTGTTTCTTATACAGTGAATTTCTGTACTTAGCACCTCACCTGATAAAATTGGTGTTCATTTCCCAAAAGGGCTTGCTAAACATGATTGATGCTTGCCACAAACCTGAACCTGAGGGGGACAAATATTTTCCTATATTCTGATTCTGAGTGTTCAGCCCCTCCCTTAAAGAACCCAGTGTCTGAGCACCCACGCTAGGGTGACTCCTCCACCAAGGTTGCAAATTCTAATATGCACTAGCTGATCAGTCTCCATTCTTAGTGGGTTCCGTGGGCCCACAGCCTCCAGCGTTTTAAGGGAAACTGAAATGTAGAGACCTAATTTTGAAATTTTGGAAACTTCTAATGTTAAAAAAAAAGAAAAGAAAAGAAAGAAAGTCAAACTATATGCTGAATCCCTGTCTGAGCCAAACAAAAGAGGTTTTCTGCCCATACACAGGCCTCTGGCAGTAGCTTTCAGCCTGGCGCCCTTAGGGACTTGGACGACTGATGTTCAGACCGCCCCTAGGAAATGTTGAGGACTTGCCACAAAAAAATCGCAGAAAAGTTGCCGGAGTGCTTCTGAAATGCTTCCCTGTCACTGTAAACGTCCCATCCAGGCAAGCAATGTATGATCTTGCTCAGTCATTTCCCTTCTTTGACACTCTCTCATTATTTGGATATTTCCACAGGTCTCCGAGAATATCGGAGTGGGCGGTGTCTACCGTAAAACGCTTTTTTACTATCTCATTTGCCAACCAGAGTCAGGCCTCTCTCTTTGTGGTCAAGAAAACCTGACCTTCAATAAACCCCACACCAGTTTTCTGGGATATCTCTGACAGGGATCCTGGAAACTTCAGGAAGCCAGAGGCGTGGAGACTGAAATGGGGTCAATGCCTCCTTGCACCTTCAGCAATTATGAAGCGAGGTCTCCTCTATTAAAAGTCCACTTCATCATCTCACATCTTTCATAATTAACTGAGAGAGAGCAAAGTGTGACTGGGTTTTCATTTGGGAGTGGATTTGCTCGGGGTCCATGCAGCTCCAGAATTTCAGTATCTGCTCATTTGTATGGGCGTAAAATATGTACCTTTAATAAATTCTACAAACACTGCCCTCAACTGAAAACTTTCCTGGCTACAGGGCTGTCTTACATTGACACAGAGCAGCTGTTAGGCCACACGTACTTAGATCACCCCGAGAAGACAAGACATAGGGAAGTTTTGCACTTTCTAGGAGGACTAGATAAAGAGCAGACAGATGCCTCTGTGTGGAGAAGAGCCTTGCGGAAGCGTCAACAGGAGACCAGGAGAGAGACCCTGGGAGGGTGGAGGACACGTGAAATAGCCACCTCACAGAATCTCCAGGCCGGCTGTCAGAACACAAGAGGCCTCCCGGTATAGATACACACTGGAACTTTAAAAGTTACAGGCTCATCAGCTTGATGGTGTTCAACAGTCATATGGGAGCTTTTAGTTCCTTTTTTATCTGGTTTCTTCAAAAAATAAATGGAATGAGGGCCTTCCGAGATTTGGGATAGTCCTCAAACATCTTGAGGTAGAACCTAAAAGACAAGAAAGGAATAATTATAATAAGCAGTGGTCAACCCCTGAGGTTTGCTGGGTCTGAGATCCTTGTTACAAAGCAACCTAGTTACCCAGGGCCTGACTCTTGCAGATGGCCATTTGTCCATCTTCCTTCTCCCTCCTGCATCCTCTCCCATAAACAAACGTTGAAGCTTCTTGTGTTGGGAAATAAAAAGTAATAGCCAGAGGACTGTGGCGATGGTTGCACAACATTATGGATGTACCTAATGCCACTAAATGGTACACTGAAAATAGCCAAAATGTAAATTTTATGTTATGTGTATTTTATCACAATAAAAAAAAGGGGAAAGCTGGAAGGAACTGCTCAATGGATTCACTTGGGTTGAATCGGAGACCCCAAAGACCACGGGCAAGATAAATCCTAGAGAACTGGCAATGTTCCCAGGAAAATATCCCCTCATGAGGCCTTGGGAATGCCAAGAAAATGTTACCTCATATTCTGGGTTGAATTGTGTCCCCCCAGAATACATGCTTGAAGTCTTAACCTGGAAGACTTACCTGGAAATAGGGTCATGGCCGATATGATCTAGGAAGGTAAGACAGGGGCATCCTGGAATAGGAAAGGCCCTTAAGCCAGTGTGACTGAGGGGACCAGAGACACCAAGACAGAGACGGGCAAGGGAGGTGGCCATGTGGACATGGAGGCAGAGACTGGGGATGGAGCTGTAGACCATGGAACACACCGGGTTGGGGGTGCAACCAGAAGCCAGGAGGAGGCAAGGAAGGATCCTCGCCTAGAACCTTCAGAGAGAACATGGCCCTACATACACTTTGATTTCAGACTTCTGCCCCCAGAACTGTGAGCGAATAAATTTCTATTGTTTTAAGCCACTTGGTTTGTGGTCATCTGCTTTGGCAGGCCTGGAAGATTAATACGTGTTGTGAAATGGCTTTCTCCTTCAGTGACCAGGTTGAACTAGCTAGTTGAAGCTGGTAGCTCTCAAGTAAAAATCACGGGGAGCAAACGGTAATAATATGTGACAAGAGGTGGCTGGTTTCTCGTGCTATGTTTAGCGAGCTCTGATGAGTTGCTTCTCACAAAGCCCAGTTATCCCTACAGAAAAGATGCCTGGCCTTCCTTATGGAGCAGTCTGACCTCACAGGACAGGGCTACAGTTTGGATTTTGCTGTTGCACCTGCTGGAGACCTCTGGTGGAACTCCTGTCCCTCCCCTGACTGGCCCCACCTGAGACCACTTCCCAGGGTCTCTCCGACTGCTGGCTGACGCCTTCTCTGCCCTCTCCCTCTCCGCCTCTGGTGGGCAACAGACTCTGCCTCAAGAGAGGAGAACGCAGACTGTCTTACAGGCTGGGGACGCCCTGAAGCCCGTCCCCACCAAGGCTAGCAGGTGGCCGGCGCCCATCATGAGGACTGCTACTGTTTCATCCATTTCCGACACGTCTGCATAAAGTCCACTCTGAGGAAAAGAACCCATTCTTGGTTTAACCTTCAAAACTACAAAATTAATCATTAGCCCAACTAAAACACCCACGCAGAAGCTTAAGGGGTCCCCCAGGTCCTGGTTCCAAGGCTGCTCCCCCTTTGGCTATCCCTCCTTCGCTCGGTGTCTCTCCAGCCACAAATGCCATTTTAGAGAAAGGATCTGAAGTTCAAGTGCAAAGCCCGGTAGTAACTTAGTGCGTTACTCTTCCCCTTGCAGTGATGCTTTTAGTTAATGCTTTTGTCCCCACCCTATCGCAGGTACAGGGTCTGGGGGGGCAGGTGGAAGTTAGTAAGGCTTTAGGCTAGACCTATGAGGAAAGGTTCTAAACCCCTACAATTCCTGGCATTCCCCAGGTGAGGGGACAGTCCTGAGATCACACCACATAAGCATTCACTTACCCTACCTTCCCAAGAAGCCAGCCATGACCTTGGCTAGGCTTTATGGAGGGTGGGGGTCGCGGATAAAGGGGAGTGCCAGAATAAGCCCTGGTGTCACACGGATTCCAGGAGAATAATCCTGGAGTTTCCAGGGCTCTGTGATTACCCGGACTATTAGCACCAAAGCCAGAATTAAAGATAGTAGCCACACTAGACCAGGGTCTAGGCTTTTCCCTGGCGGTACCGTATCATGGCTGGACCTTAGGATTATCTGTGAAGCTGTGGACAGTGCTGCCCATGGAACACACTTTGAGAAATGCGGCAGAAGTGAATTCGGATTGAAGCATGGAAATGGAAGATACTTCTTGGAACTCTGGACCCTTACCTAGAGCCCATGCAGGTGAGCCTGCTCGGGGGCACAGAGCCCAGGCCAACTAACTCCTAACGTCCTTGCCCAGAAGCCTTCTTCTATAAGGTGGCAGGTGGCTTCCCAAGTCACCTCGGGTGTGCCTCTCCCTACATGGGTTTAGTTTTACTCATAGGAAAAAAAAAGTGTTTACAATACTGTTGCCCAGCCGAATCCCAAGTTCGAAGTCAGAATTTACCAGTCCGGATTACTGTATCAACCTTACCTTATAAAAATACATGTCTCAGGTTTCTATACCTGACTCAGAGTGCTGGAAGACAGCTTGGAGCAGAAAGCTACATGATGAATTGAGAAATTTACCTGTGGTGGTGGAAAGCTCGCAGCCCCAGGAAACAAAGTGAGAAAAACGCAAACGCAAGTGCTGGGAGGGACCAAGTGGCCAGGGCATAGCCCGTCCATTCAATGACCTCACCTAGGAAATTGGCTCCGGAAACATACGTAAACAAGCCACCTGCAGGCAGAAGAACGGAAAGATCCGTCATCAGAACCGGGTCACTGCCACATTCAAACCCCTCTGCTTCGTTCCAAAGCACATAAAGGCAGTTACAACAAATGTGGGGCTGGAGACTTCCTTATGGTCATCGCAGCCTGGCGCAGTCCCCTTGGGGAGAAGGATAAGCACAGTGACAGCAGCCTGTTGCCCTCAGAACTCCCCGAATCGTGGCCCCAACCACTTGATGGGCTCCGGGCAAGACAATGATGAGGAGCAGGAGGTCGGGTTTTCATTTTGTTCCCAAGCCACCTCTCACCTTCTCACTTCTCCCCTGGACGCCCACACAGCATATTTCAGGTGGGTACTCAGACAAAATGAACAACACGCTATGTGACAATAATAAAAACCTGAGTTGATGCTAGAAGTAAGGACATTCTCCTGTGGCATTTGCCCCTCCCCACCCCTGCAAAGGAGTGTATATACTCTGTTCAAGTTGAAAGAAGTGAGTGGGAGCTGCAGGGGCTTTGCCCTCGTGGGGCCTGGTGAGGTCTGCTTCTGCTGATTTTCAAGGTTTGCTTTTCTATGCAACCATACATGTCTGACATCAAACCTGTAAACAGAAATCAACACATTTCCAATGATAGTAAATGTATCCACTTTCTGCCCCACAGTAAACTAATTTTTTTCTTTCCATAGTTATATAAAGAATATTTTGTTTTTAAATCATTCTGTAACATACCTTAATAGTTGGAAACTAACTTTGACAATCTAGCTTTTAAGAGAATTCTCTGCTCTTCTTTGTTTGGCTAATTATTGAGCGAATATTTAAAATCCCAAAGCTCCTTCAAGTTATCTTCTTTAAAGATGACACTGCATCAGCAATGTCCACAATAGCCAAACTGTGGAAAGAGCCAAGATGTCCATCGACAGATGAATGGATAAAGAAGATGTGGTATATATACACAAAGGAATATTATGCAGCCATCAAAAGGAATGTGATCTTGCCATTTGCAATGACATGGATGGAACTGGAGGGTGTTATGCTGACTGAAATAAGTCAATCAGAGAAAGACATGTATCATATGACCTCACTGATATGAGGAATTCTTAATCTCAGGAAACAAACTGAGGGTTGCTGGAGTGGTGGTGGGGGGGTGGGAGGGATGGGGTGGCTGGGTGATAGACATTGGGGAGGGTATGTGCTATGGTGAGTGCTGTGAATTGTGCAAGACTGTTGAATCACAGATCTGTACTTCTGAAACAAATAATGCAATATATGTTAAGAAAATAAAAAAGAAGAAGAAGAAGATAGCAGGAGGGGAAGAATGAAGGGGAGTAAGTCAGAGGGGGAGACGAACCATGAGAGACGATGGACTCTAAAAAACAAACTGAGGGTTCTAGAGGGGAGGGGGTGGGGGGATGGGTTAGCCTGGTGATGGGTATTAAAGAGGGCATATTCTGCGTGGAGCACTGGGTGTTATGCACAAACAATGAATCATGGAACACTACATCAAAAACTAATGATGTAATGTATGGTGATTAACATAACAATAAAAATTAAAAAAAAAAAAAAGATGACACTGCATCAGCAGCTCCGGACCCGTGATTTCCCAGACCCTGGGAGAAACCACTGACCTCCTACAGAGGGTCTATAAATTGTTGATGGTATATGGGCCTATAAATTGCAAATGGCATATCTCAATATTTGGCATTACTTTTGTTTGATGCAGACACCATGAGGATGTCAGCAACATTTAAATTCATTTAAATGTGTTACTGAATCCACTGTAGTTCTGTCATTATTTTATTAATAAATGAATATCAATATCATATTGTAATTTAGGAAAAATTTTGAAGTAAATAACAGGTTCTATTTACATCAAAAGGAGCCATCAAACTACCCAAATACCACCTAAAATAGCAAAGGATTCCTTGGACTAATTCACTCTCACCTGCTTATGTTTGTCAACTTCGCACCCAGTTTCTTGGGAACAGTTAGGATTTCAAATATTCTGTGACTTTATATCTGAGAAAGCATTTGTACCTGTAAGACCTCCCATCCTAATTTTTGATTAAGTAATTATGGCTCTCCATACCTTTAAGAAAATACAAGTGGCAGGAAATATATACAGTACTACCCCTGACTACTCACCAGATAAGTCTAGGTCAACCGGAGAAGACAAGTAATACACAATTCAGCTTTATTAGCTAATTCATGAAGGACCGACACAGTGGGTACACATGATGCTTAGATGCCTGATTTTCTGTGTTAACCTGACTGCGCTATAGTGTGCCTAGATATTTGATTAAACTTTATTTCTGGGTATGTCTGTGGGGCTGTTCCTGGATGAGATTAACATTTAAATCTATACACTGACTAAAGCAGATCGCCCTCCCCAATGCGGGTGGGCCTCATCCAATCCATTGAAGGCCTGAATAGAACAAAAGGGCCAAGTAAGGGAGAATTTACTCTCTCTGCCTGACTGTCTTTAAGCTAGAACATCAGTCTTCTCTTGCACACAGACTAGAACTTACACCACCTACTCTCCGGGGCTCCAACTTGCAAATAACAGATCATGGGATTTCTCAGCTTCCATGATCATGTGAGCCAATTCCTCACAACAAATCTCCTTATGTTTCTAGAGCTGTATCTCTGTCTATATCCTATTGGTTCTGTTTCTCTGGAGAAGCCTAATACAGTACATGGTAATCTTACCTACTGTAATGAGGTGGCAGCCTATTTCCACCTTACCCCAAGACTTGCACTCCCCACCCGCAAGGTATTATGATGTTGCACCTTAAGGGTGCCTCTCCCTGAACTTCCAGGTTTAGATCAGAAAACACAAACGTGGTGTGGGCTGGGAGGGAATGTGAAGGAGAAGTCAGAGGCAAACTGGGATATACTGTGTCATTTGTGCCGTCACTGCACCCTCTCCATTTGCTACTCATAGCATCATCTCTGGGACAGGCTCCCAAGGAAGAGTGGAAATTTGGAGGGCGGGGGAGATATTACCTTGCGGAATCCTATAGATGACTTCTCCAGGCTTCCTGAGCTGGCGCAATATATAGTCACTATGAATGTTGATTCCCATTCCCAAAATAAATAAGAAGACACCTTAGCAAAGAAGACAGAGGGAAGAAGTTAAAAATGTATCCTGGAGGGGCGCCTGGGTGGCTCAGTGGGTTAAGCATCTGCCTTCAGCTCAGGTCATGATCCCAGGGTCCTGGGATCCAGCCCCACATCGGGCTCCCTGCTCAGCAGGAAGCCTGCTTCTCCCTCTCCCTCTGCTGCTCCCCCTGCTTGTGCTCTCTCACACACACTTTCTCTCTCTCTCAAATAAATAAATAAGGGTGCCCGGGTGGCTCAGGTGGTTAAGCGACTGCCTTCGGCTCAGGTCATGATCCTGGAGTCCCGGGATCGAGTCCCACATCGGGCTCCCTGCTAAGGGGGGAGTTTGCTTCTCCCTCTGACCCACCTCCCTCTCATGCTCTCAGGTCTCTCATTCTCTCTCTCTCTCTCAAATAAATAAAATCTTTAAAAAAAAAAAAAAGAAACCCATTAAAAATAAATAAATAAAATCTTTTTTAAAAAATGTATCCTGGTTTTGGTGTTTTTCTCACAAGCTAAGTTTTCTTTTTTTCTTTTTTTAAAAGAAGAGAAGCGCATTTAATTTCAAATTCTGAGAACGTTACAAAGATATGGCAAAGGGTAGCTAATTAGCCGTTGTCCCAAATTTGGGTGGAGAGGCCATATTTTCATAGACCAAAAGACTGACAGTATACAGTGTCACATGATGGAGGCAGGTGGGAGAGGAGAGAAAGGGAACAACACCATTGGCCAATGAATGAATGAATAGCAAACTTTTGGCTCATTCCCAAATAATTAAATTGTGGTTGGCAAACTCAACCACTAATTCCAAACCCTCCTCCTTTGCCTTCCCCCACTATAGAGGCTGGAAGGCTGAAAAGTGGTCATGTGACCTATTTTTGTCTCAGGGATATAAAGGGAAATTTCCTTGGAAATTTTTACTTTCCTGATAAAAGGGAAGATGAGACCAGTGCCTCTACTGCCTCCCTCCTCTTTCATTGCCAGATGTGATGCCTTGAGCTCTAGCAACTGTCTTGCAATCATGAAGTGAGTATGATGAGGACCATAGGTAAACATGTTAAGAACAGTGGAATAGAAAGTATAGAAAGTTCCTGGGATCTTAATGATATCTGTAAGCAACTAAAGGAATGTAGAAGCCACCTACCTTTGGACATTCTTGTTATGTAAGAAATAGACATTCTTAATTATTTAAGTCACTATGAACTGGTTTTCTGTGACTCACTGCTGAGAGCATTCCTGAGTGATATACCCATTCTCATGAAAGGAACATGAGTCAGACTGGGGAGCCTGGGACCTAGCAAACTGGTTTCAACCACTGCCAGTTCACACACAGTCTTATTCCCCATTCACTGGCTCAGAAAGAAGCCGGGGTCTGAGGTGAGGAGAGCCAGGATCAGGGATGCGAGGTCTTGCACCCCATGGGCACCATGACACCCCAGAAACACTCACTGTTCCACATAGATGCCCAACCTCCACCTCTCAACAAAGTGTATTTGTGCTGATCAAAACACATGAGGCAAAAAGCAAGAACACTTGAATTAAAAACAGATCTACTCTCACCTCATTTGCTATGACAGGAAACAATGAGTCTTGTCTAGTCAAAAGATCACTGGCCGTTGTATGGTGACAAGTGGTGACTACACTCATCTTGGGGAGCACTGAACAATGCAGAGAATTGCCGAATTACTACACTATGTATCTGAAACTAATATAACATAGTATGTCAACTATGCCTCAATAATAATTTTTTTTAAATATTGGCCTGGAAGAAAGGGAAACTAGAGAGAGATACCAATGGCAGGAGGCTGAAAGAAGGAGGGGAGACAGCGGGCACAGCCGGAGACAAAGCAGAAACCTTGGACTCAGTGTCTGTGTGTCCTTGGGCAAGTCACTGACCCTCTCTCAGCCTCTGTTTTCTCATCTGTAAAATGTAGATTTGAATAGTACCTATTTCACAAGGTTGGTACAAGACTCACTCATGTGTTCACTCGTTCATTCATTTTTTCATTCAACTAATATTGAGAGCTTATAATACACCAAGGGTTATCTTAAACACCAAGGATACAGTAATGAGAAAACAGTCAAGGTATCTGTTCTCATAGAGCTTACATCTTAGTGGAAGAAGACAGAAAAGAATTCAAATAATTAAAATATTTTAAATCATATAATGTCACTGCAAAGTAGAAAATCATAGGATCATGAGATAGAGAGTGAACTGGGGAGGGGAGGAGGTGTCTCTACCTTAGATGAGGTGGATAGGGAAAACTTTTCTGAAGATTTGGCATTTTGTCCTGTGATTTGAATAATAAGAATGCACAGATCTGAGGGAGAGCAATCTGGTATAGGGATTAGCAGGTGCAAAGGCCCTGAGGCTAGAATAGGTTTACTCTGTCTAAAAAAACAGAAGGAAGGCTGGTGTAGTTGAAACTTTAAGATAGAGAGAAAAGTGGGAAAATGTGGACAGATGATAACTTAAAAAAACACACTAAGCACTGTAGGCTTTGGTGAGGAGTTTGGATTGTTAAGTCCAAGAGAAAGCCATTGGCAGGTTTGGAGCAGGGGAGAAATAGGAAATGATTTCCATTTATTATTGTTACAAAGGAAGTAAATATGTTACATGGAATACTACATGTGAATTAGCAAAAATAAGAAAACCCAGACACCTTTTTCCCACCACCCAGAAATTATAACCATTAAACACTTTAATGCATATCTTTCTAGATTTTCATCTTATGTAATATCTAGGCCATATTTCCATTTCCCGAGATAGCCCAAAATGCTTCTTAGGGCTGGTTTATGAAAACCAAAGTCCAGTATAAGACCATACCTGGCATCTGGTCATTTTCTCTTTAAAGGCCATTTTAATCTTGCCCAGACCCTTTCCCTTTAAAAAAAAAATTTTTTTTTAATTTATTTTAGAGAGAGGGGTGTACATGTGCATGCAGGTAGAGGGGCAGAGCGAGAGAATCTTCAAGCAGACTCTGCTGAGTGCAGAGCCCAACGCTGGGCTTCATCTCACGACCCATGAGGTCATGACCTGAGCCAAAATCAAAAGTCAGATGCTCAACCGACTGAGTCACCCAGGTAACCTGACCCCTACCTTTTTAAAAAATTTTCAGGGCACTGGCTTCTTAAAAAGACACCAGACAGTTGTACCTCAGAATGCCCCCCTTTCTAGATAAGAAGACTGGCTCACTTCCTGATGGTGGCATTCAACTTATCTCTTCATTCTCCTTATTTCTTGTAAACTAACATAAATCATTTTCCTGTATGGTTATATTACCAGTTCAACATATAGTTAGGTACATTTATTGGTTTGTTCTCAGTTTTAGGGTCTTCCATGTAGATTTTTTTTACGTTTTATTTATTTAAGTAATCTCTATACCACCCCGGGGGCTCAAACTCATGACCGCAAGATCAAGAGTCGCTTGCTCCACCAACTGAGCCAGCCAGGGTCCCCCATTTAGATTTTTTTAAACGGAATTATTAAGTTTCATGATTCAAAGGGCAAAATCATATTGAAAGAAAAGTTCTGCCTGCCACCCATTCTCTTTCCCACAGACCCTACAGGTCACCTTTTTAAAATTAGTTTCTTTTTTTTATCAATCCAATATTCCCTTTTCCAGTTTTATACACACACACACACACATACACACACAAACACACATTTTCCTTCCATCGTTTTTACATGAAAAGTAGCATTCTAGATACACTGTTCACACTTTATTTTTATTTAACCACATATTCTGGAGATACTTCACAGGAACACAGAGATCTTCCTTGTTTTTGTTTTGTTTGTTTGTTTGTTCTTGTGGCTCCAGAGCACTCCATTGTGTGCATGTATCAGCATTCATACGACCAATCCTCCGGTCATTTGTGTTTTCAAACGTTCCCTCTGACTGCTGTGTGCAGAAGGGGCTATTGAAGGCCAGTACCGGCAACAGGAAGCTTAGTGTGAAGGTCACTGTGGCGGTCCCAGCAAGAGGCCATCACGGGCTCAGACCAGGACCAAGTTGGAGGCGCAAGGGAGAAGTGAGCCCTGTGGGTACATGTTATGGAGCTAGATGCAGCCGTACTAAACTGACAGAGAATTTGATGTGTGACATAAAGAGAGGAATTAGGGGTAATCCCAGCATTTTGGTTTAAGCCAAAATAATATACAAACAATCGAACCTTCCTGACTTGAGTTCCTCTTGCAGATAATGAAAAAGAAATTCAACAGTGTTTTCTAGTATTTTAGATAAAATGGTCAGGAAAAGTTTCTTTGAGGAGGTACAAATGGTTAGACACCTAAATAAAGTGAGGGACCAACCTCCATGAGTATATGTGGACAGAACATTCTAGACAGAGGGAATGGTCTGTACAAAAGCTCTGGGGCAGGACCAGCTTGACCATTTCAGGCCCAGCAGGAAGGCCACTGAGGCTACAGCACAGTAACTGGACAGAGGCAAGAAATGGGGTGGGGAAATCGGGCAGGACCAACAACATTTAGGCGTCACAGGCATAGGCAGTGATAAAGAATTCGTGTTTTATCCCAAGAGTAGCAGAAATGTACTGGAGGATTCTGAGGTACAGAGTGACATGATTTTCAAAGAGCTTTCTCGCTGTTTTATAAAGAAAAGCGCGGGGTAGCAGGGAGAGAAGAGGAGAATGGAATTCACTGGGGGGTAATTGCAGTGCGTGGGGGGAAGGTGCTGGGGATTCAGGCAGGGTGTGGGTAAGAAGTGGCCAGGTTTACTTACCCAGGCTAAACCGTACGTCTGTGTACCACTCAGCAGGGTATTCAGCACAGTAAATCAGATAGTAGGCTTGGAGCAGTCCATTTCCCGTGCAGAAGACAAATCCTCTGACAAGAAATGCAACTGGGAAAGGCCTCCCTCTAGTGAGCAATGAGTAAACAAAGGTCCTGAGATAGATGGGAAAGAAATGTCAGGATGCAGCCTTAAAAAAAAAAAATCAAACAATGAGATGAAACAACAATTACATCAAACCCATTTTTATTTTTATTTTTTTAAAGATTTTTTATTTTATTTGACAGAGAGAGACACAGCGAGAGAGGGAACACCAGCAGGGGGAGTGGGAGAGGGAGAAGCAAGCTTCCCGCCGAGCAGGGAGCCCGATGCGGGGCTCGATCCCAGGACCCTGGGATCATGACCTGAGCTGAAGGCAGACGCTTAACGACTGAGCCACCCAGGCGCCCCCCCCCCTTTTTTTTTTACATCAAACCCATTTTTAAGGGGCACCTGGGTGGCTCAGTCGTTAAGCATCTGCCTTTGGCTCAGGTCATGATCCCAGGGTCCTGGGACAGAGCCCTGCCTCGGGCTCCTTGCTCAGCGGGGAGCCTGCTTCTCCTCTCCCTCTCCCCCTGCTTGTGTTCCCTCTCTCACTGTGTCTCTCTCTGTCAAATAAATAAATGAAATCTTTAAAAAAAAAAACATTTAAAAAATCATTTCCCTTGAACTTATGCAAAAAAGAACATCACTCCTCCATTCTAGAGCAATCCTTTATGCTATTATTTGTCTTGCTTCATTAAAGGCCATAGTAGTCACCATTTATTACCTTATTTTATTCTCAAACCAGCCTTGAAAGGTAAATTTCATCTCCATCCAGTAGTTAATAAATTCAATCCTATGAGCCCACGATTGGAGCTCGGCTTTTTATCAATCTACAAATGAAACCCAGATGACACTGGAGAAAGGGAGAGCCTCGCTTGCCCCTGCAGTGGTGGGATGACATTTTGATAGCAGCCACTCCACCGTTCAGCTTTCTAATTGTCGCTCTGGTATGATTTAATTACCGATACTGTGGCATTTCCTAGGAAGTGGACCGCAGAATCGCTCGAGAAAAGAAAGAGATTTCTCTAACTGTTAGGAAGCATGAATCTAGAGGAAGCTAGGAAAATAGGATTAAAAATATATAAACAGCCTCAAAATAAGATTTGCCCAAGATATAATGCTAAATACGAGAAATCAACTACATTTTCTTTGTAATTTTTCTTCTTTTATGGTGCACTATAACAATCACACAGGTGAGTTCATAAACCTACGTGAATAGTTGAATGCATAACTATTAAATAAACACCCATATAGTCACTAAACAAGTCAAGAACTAGAACATTCCCTTCACCCCCAGAAGCCTCCCTCTCTATTCACCATGCCACTATCAGCCCAGAGCTAACCACCATCCTGATTTTTGTAAAAGTCACTTCCTTTTGCTTCTTTACAATTTTACCACATTTGGATTTATGCCTAAAAATATAGTTTATTTTGATCATTTTTAATTCCATATGAATGGAGTCATATTCTATGATTCTTAGAGTATCCATTCATGTCTTATTTCTTTAACTCATCATATTTCTCAGATTCAAGCATGTTGTTGCATATAAGCTATAGTTCATATATTTTCATTGTTGTATATTACCATTAGGTATGAATATACCACATATGTTTATCTATTTTACTCTGATGGATATTTGGGTTGCTTCTAAAGTCTTGTAACCTCTCAGAGCTATTTCCCCATTCTTTAATATTTTACATTTTATGTTTAAACCTTTGATACACCTGGAATTTCTTTGTTGTAAGAAGTTAGATAAAACTCCAACTTAATGTTTTTCCTAATGCTAGTAAACTTACTAAATTCTTATCTTTCACTGAAATGCACTCTCATGGGTATTACATACTAATTTATCATAAAAATTGGTTCTTTTTCTGGACTCTTGATTCTGTCCCATTGATCTATTTATTGTCAGTACTACACTGTCTTAATAATTGTACTTTTAATATATGTCTTAATATTAGGTGGGGCAGGGTCACCTTCGGCTCAGGTCATGATCCCAGAGTCCTGGGATGGAGCCCCGCATCGGACTCCCTCCTCAGCAGGGAGTCTGCTTCTCCCTCTCCCTCTGCTCCTGCTCTCTCTCTCTCTCTCTCTGTCAAACATATAAATAAATAGAATCTTTAAAAAAAATTGGGTGGGGGCTATTTTTTTTTTTAAAGTAAACTCTACTCCCAACCTGGGGCTCAAACTCACAACCCCAAGATCAAGAGTTGCCTGCTCTACTGACTGAGCCAGCCAGGCATGGGGGTGGGGAGGCTATTCTTATATCATTACCGTTTTTGAGGACTTTCAATTTATTCTTTTTTTTTTAAGATTTTATTTATTTATTCATGAGAGCCAGAGAGAGAGAGAGAGAGAGGCAGAGGGAGAAGCAGGCTCCCAAGGAGCAGGGAGCCCGATGCGGGACTCGATCCCAGGACCCTGGGATCATGGCCTGAGCCGAAGGCAGACGCTTAACCATCTGAGCCACCCAGGCGCCCCTTTCAATTTATTCTTAATTACTTATTTCTTCATGTGAACTTTAAAACCAATTTACAGAACACCCCCTCCCAAATTTTAGAAATACTCTTAAGTATAAAAATTAAGTAAGGGAGTGAAATAGCAGGAGGACCTCCAAGAGTTCACCCTTCCATAAAAGCGGAAAAAAAAAACTGGCAAAAAAAAAAAATTCAGAATCAACTTTTTCAAAACTCAGTGTCAGCCAAAGGCTTACAGCGACCTGGGAAGCATTTAAGCAAGAGAATGTCTGGATCTCAGGAAGGGCAGCAAACATTGTGGCATTTTCTTTCACCCTAGTTCCATTTCCCACTTTCCAGCTTGGCAGAACCTGAAAAGTAACAGCCCACATTCCCAGGATTGGAGGGAGGAAAATGGGGCTGGAACTCTTTCAAAGCCTCAATCCCAAAAAGAAATAATTGTTTAACCTGCCTGGTGGTTCCCTAGAAGACTGCTCAAAAGGCTAGTCTTTTCCACCTCACTCAAACACACCCAGTGTTCATGTCTTCTGCCCATTTCTTGACTTGAAATCAAGAGACTTCTCTGAAGACGACACACAAATGGCTAACAGACACATGAAAAAATGTTCATCATCATTAGCCATCAGGGAAATTCAGATCAAAACCACACTGAGATACCACCTTACACCAGTTAGAATGGCAAAAATGGACAGGGCAAGACACAACAAATGTTGGAGAGGTTGTGGAGAAAGGGGAACCCTCTTACACTGCTGGTGGGAATGCAAGTTGGTACAGCCACTTTGGAAAACAGTGTGGAGGTGCCTCAAAAAATTAAAAATAGAGCTACCCTATGACCCAGCAATTGCACTCCTGGGTTTTTACCCCAAAGACACAGATGTAGTGAAAAGAAGGCCCATATGCACCCCAAGGTTCATAGCAACAATGTCCGCAATAGCCAAACTGTGGAAAGAGCTGAGATGCCCTTCAACAGATGAATGGATAAAGAAGATGTGGTCCATATATACAATGGACTATGGCTCAGCCATCAGAAAGGATGAATACCCAACTTTTACATCAACATGGATGGGACTGGAGGAGATTATGCTAAGTGAAAGAAGTCAAGCAGAGAAAGGCAATTATCATATGGTTTCACTTATTTGTGGAACATAAGGAAGAGCATGGAGGACACTAGGAGAAGGAAGGGAAAAATGAAGGGGGGAGAAATCGGAGGGAGAGATGAACCATGAGAGACTATGGACTCTGAGAAGCAAACAGGGTTTTGCGGGGGAGGGGGGAGGGGGGATGGGTTAGCCTGGTGATGGGTATTAAAGAGGGCACGTTCTGCATGGAGCACTGGGTGTTATACAAAAACAATGGATCGTGGATCATCACATCAAAAACTAATGATGTACTGTATGGTGATTAATGTAACATAATAAAATAAAATTTAAAAAAAATCATAAGAGGAAAAAAAAAAGTACCCAGGGCTAAATGTTTCTGGGGAAGGGGGAGGTTGTTGAATGTTTTACCAGGACAGTGGCCTGAGGCAAAGGATAATAGGTGGGGCAAGTAACAAACCCACCAAAAAGCTTTAAAGGAAAGATGGACGAATGAGATGCCCATAAGGGGTTTTGAAAATCTCAGGTATATTTCTGGGAATCTAGACCGCCGTGACATGCATAGGACCATGCATATGTTCAAAAACAGACCTGAAAATGTCTTAAACTCTCACCTCTGATTGACCTTGAGGTTTGCCCAAGTAGCTAACAAGGCTAAAAGCAGAGCTGTAAACTATGTGGGTGAGGCACACAGAGGCCCTTGGCAAAGACCAGGAGACATTGGTTCGAGGTGTTTACGTAAGGCTCTGTCCCATGGTTAACTGATCCTTGAGCTAACCAAGCAAGCAGTGACGTCAGTGGCCACAACAATCAAGACTTCAGAGAAAGGGCACCTGTGTGGCTCAATCAGTTAAGTACCTGCCTTCGGCTCAGGTCACGATCTCAGGGTCCTGGGATGGAACCCCTGCATCGGGCTCCTTATTCAGCAGGGAGACTGCTTCTCCCCATGCCTCAGCCTCTGCTCCTCCCTCCACTTGTGCTCACTCTCTCTCAAATAAATAAATAAAAATCTAAACAAAAAAAGACTTGAATGAGTGCAAAGGAACCACCTGTACCTGAACAGAAGGGTAATGTCGACAACAGCCTTATAAACATATTGTTACCAAAAACAATACATTTACTGAGCTCTTATTATTTGTCCCGTTCTAAGCACTTTGCATATATGGGCTCACTTAATCCTCACAGCTCTATGAGATGGGCAGATGAAGAGTCAGACACAGCACGTGAGGTTAGGTGACAGGGTCATACAGCTAGTAAGTGGAAGACGCCCTACAATTTAACCACAGAGTGCACCACTGTCTGCATTTTCTCTTAATTAGCTTGAATTTTGAGATATAATTCACATACCATAAAATTCACTATACTAAAGTATACAATTAAATGGTTTTTAGTAGATCCAAGAAATTGTGCAACCTTTGCTGGTTTTCCATTTACCTCTATTTACTGGTTGTTTTACATATAGAAAAAGGCCTTTGATTTTTCTAATATTATATATTAATTTTGTTCCCAATCACATCCTTAATTCCCATTTATCAGAGTTTTTCAGTATATTTTCCAGGATTTCCCAGGTATATCAATATTTGCAAATAATGTTATACTCCTCTCTTTAAAAGACCCTGGAAGCTTTCTCTCTCTCTCACCCTCAAAAAAAGGAAGGGGGGGGCACCTGGATGGCTCAGTCAGTTAAGCACGAGACTCTAACTATTGATTTGGCCTAAGTCATGATCTCAGTGTTGTGAGATCAGCCCCAAGTGGGGCTCCAAGCTCAGTGCAGAGTCTGCTTGACAGTCTCTCCCTCTGCCCCTCCCCCGACTCATGCTCTCTCTAAAATAAATAAATAAATCTTTAAAAAAAAAGAACTAAGATTTTCTGCTAAAAGATACAAATATAAAATCAACAAAACGTAATGTTAAATTTGAATTGGAAATATCAACATGAATTCATGACTTTTAATACTGACCCACCCAAAGACCTAGGAGTAATGACACACCAGTAGCAATAAGCACTGGGTCTCCATTTGTAAATACTATTTTCTAAAGGAAGCAGGCCACCATGGAGAAATAGCTCATTCCAGATCAGAGGCAGGAAAAGTACAAGGTGAGACAGTTCATGGTGTTGGAAAGTAAGGAAACAACTGAAGATTAAAGGGGGGATAGGGAGCGGTGCCTGGGTGGCTCACTCTTGGTTTAGGTTCAGGTCATGATCTTAGGGTCCTGGGCTTGAGCCTCGGGCCTGGCTCCACACTCAGCATGGAGTCTACTTGTCCCTCTCCCTCTGCTCCTTCCCCCCACCCCCGCTCTTCCTCTCTCTCATAAATAAAATTTTTTAAAATAAATAAATACATAAAATGGGCTGTGGGGTTGTCGAAATGACATGGGGCCAAGTGGAAAGGAGTTCCTCTACCCAAATCTGTAACAAATGGGGTATAGAAAAGAATGATTGTAGTTGATTGTAAACACCTGTAAACTGAGGTTAATCTTTACTACCTCATTGGATTCTTGTAAAAATTAAACAGGATTCTGCAAGGAAAAGTGCCCAACACAGGACAGTTGCTGAAAAATTTGTTTCTCTTCCCATTCACACCCCATAAAGCCTTGAGGGCCTGAAGGTGGCTTATGTTCTTAAGGGGAAGGAGTCCTTGAAGGCTACAGAAAGGCCACTTTTAAAATAGTTGTTTACATCCCAATGTGGCCCTGTCAGTGCCAAAAATGCCCCCCAACCTGGTCCTTGCATGTAGCCATGCTTCCAGATCAAATCATGTAACTGCCTCACCCTTAACTTCTGGACTTTTTAAGTCTAAATGCAAAGCCAAAACTCACTGCATCTCATCCAAAGGAGTATGTAATAACCAGAACAGGCTCACAGCTATAATAAACAACTCTAAAGTA
Source organism: Zalophus californianus (assembly GCF_009762305.2). Classification (NCBI taxonomy): domain Eukaryota; kingdom Metazoa; phylum Chordata; class Mammalia; order Carnivora; family Otariidae; genus Zalophus; species Zalophus californianus. The sequence goes on from NC_045602.1 coordinate 26,110,228, forward strand.
TCAGAGTTTCCACATAATAAAAGTTCATTTCTTGCTGGTGCCCCCGTGCAATGCTGTTCAGGGCTGGTGCTCTGCTCCGCAATCATTCAAGACCCAGACTCTTCCAGGGCATCCTCCTCTTCTGGCGGGCAAACAGAGAGAGGGAGAGCATGGAGGAGTGTGGACAGGTTTTCCCAAGGGCCAGGCAACAGGCTGCAAGTGGAATAGATGACTTCCAACCTCACTTTTCTGCCCGTGCACCCTCCGCAACACTCCCCATGCTAACTGCAAGGGAGGCTGGGAAATGTAGCCTCGCTGGATTTCTCTGCAGGAAAAGGAAAAGAGAGTCAAGTAGCCCAAGAGGTTGACAATTAGTGCTGTGGAGGGTTGCTGGTGAGTCTCACCTTCAGATCCCACATATGCCCTGAGACTCAGTTTCCCTGGTTTGGGACCACTTTGCTTTAATTCCTTCCTACACTGCTAATGACCTTTTCATTCTTTTGTGTTTGTTCTGATACAGAGACTGATAAGTACTCTGTAAACATAAAGTTTTCTATCACTGCTAAGTAAATATTCATTTGGGGCACTCTTATTGGAAAGGGTTAACTGAAATTGCAAATCCAAATTAAACCAAAGAAACAACCTTTAAAATTACACATCTTCCATAGACCAACTCATATTTAACTAAGTCTTCTTCAAATATAAATCCACTTGCTAAGATTATCAAGCCTATTGAAGACTTTTCACTATATGAAATTTTAGACTTCATTGTCAATCAAAATAAATTCAAACTCTCTATATAGAAATATAAGGTTCCCATGTATACATTTACTTGTTATGTGTAGTAATGACTCCCTCAACCCATGTACCCCTTCACCCACCACCCCATTGTTTTGCTTTCCTTTACAGCAAAACTCCTCCAAAGAGTTGTCTATACTTGCCATCTCTTTGTCTTCTCCTCCTCTTCTTTCCTCCCTCCCCTGCCATTGAAACTGATCCTGGCAAGACCACCAGAAATACCCACATTTCCATATCTAAGAGTCAATTTTCAGTTCCCTTCTTGTTTGACAAGTTAAGCACTCCATCCTTCTGGAAACACTTTCTTCACTCAGCTTCTAGCACACCGCTTTCTGTTGGTTCTTCTTCTACTTTACTAATGTCTCCTCATTTTCCTTTGCTGGTTTCTCTTTATGTCCTTGACCTCTAAATATTAGAGTGCTTCAGGGCTCAGGACTCTTTTCTTTATTTAAAACCACTGTAGATGGGACCACATTTTAGTCACATATCTTTAAAATATCATATACAGAATGACAACTCCCAAATTTATGTCCTTGAACTCAGATTCATATAGTCAATGTCCCACTAGACATCTAGTTTAAAGAATATCTCAAACTTAATATATCCAAACCCAAACCCCTGATTCCCCACTTTTCCCAAAATCTACACCTCCCTAAGTCTGTCCCTTCTCAGTAAATGGCAAGTTCATTCTTCCAATTGCCCAGATTGAACCACTGTTGACTCCTCTCTCTCTCTCTCTCCCTCTCTGTCTCTTTTTCTCGCTCTCTTTTTGTAAAGATTTTATTTATTTATTTATTTGAGATAGAGAGCAAGAGAGCAGGAGCAGGGGAGCAGAGGGAGAGGGAGAAGCAGGCCCCCCGCTGAGCAGGGAGCCTGATGTGGGGCTGGATCCCAGGACCCTGGATTATGACCTGAGCCAAAAGCAGATGCTTAACTGACTGAGCCACCCAGGCGCCCCTGTCTCTTTTTCTCCATCTCTCTCTGTCTCTCTCTCATACCCTGCATTAAATCTATTAACAAATCCTGTCAGCTCTACCTCAAAATATTTCCAGAATCTGACCACTTCTCACCAACTCTATCAAACAGAAAGATAATAAGAAAATCTCCAAAACTTGGGAACTTAACTGCAGACTTCCAAATAATTTATAGTTCAAAGAGGAAGCCTCAAAGGAAATCAAAAACTATACCAAACTCATTGAAAATGAAAATTACAACATATCAAAATATATGGGACACAGCTAAATCAGTGCTGGGAGGGAAGTTTGTAGCACTAAATGCATACAATAGAAAATAGGAAAGGTCTCAAAGCTCCCACCTTAAGAATCTAGGAAAAAAGAAAAGCATAACACCAAATACTGCCAAAGGAAGCAGAAGAAAGGCAATAATAAAGATAAAGATAAAAGCAGAAATCAATGAAATTCAAAACATTAAAACAATAACTAAAACAAATAAGACAAAGAGCTATTCTTCGAAAAGATCAGTGAAATTTATATACCTTAAAAAAGACTAATAAGGAAAAAGAGAGAAGATACAATCAGGAATGAAACAGGGGTTATCATTACAGAACCTGAAAACATTAAAAGAATAATAAAGAAATACTATGAACAACTCTACATGCATAAATTTGACAATTTAGATGAAATCCTTGAAAAACACAGCATCATAGCTCACCCTAATGAAATAGATCACTTGAATAGCCCTGTAACTATTAAGGAAATTTAATTCATAATTTTAAACTTCCTCCTCAAAAAAATCCCAGGTCCAAATGATCTCACTGGAGAATTCTACAAACATTTAAAGAAGTAACACCAAGTCAACATAACTGCTTCATTTTATAAAGCTACAATCACCCTGATACCAAACAAAGATAGTACAAAGAGAAAAAAAAACTGCAGACCACTAACCCCCACAAATATGAACACAAAAATATTTAACAAATTGTTAACAAACAGAATTCAGGAATATATACAAATAATTATGCAGAATGAGTAAGTGGGGTTTATTCCAGCGATGCAAGACTGGTTCAAAATTCAAAAATCAATCAATGAAATCAACTATATTAGCAGAACAAAAAGAGAAATATTGTGATCATATCAGTCATTGTAAAAAAAATGTTTAATGAAATTCAACACCCAATAAGGATAAAAACTCAGAAAATAGGAATAGAGTAAATCTTCCTGAACTTAATAAAGCACATCCACAGGAAACATTATAATGAACGGTCTAAGATCATTAACAAGACAAGGATGTCTATCTATTCTCACCACTCTTACTTAACAAAGTGCTAAAAATTCTAGTCAGCACAATAAGGCAATAAAAAAAAAAAGCAAACACATCAGAAGGGAAGAAACAAAACTGTCCCTGTTTGCAAATGACATGACTGTCTCTATAGAAAATACCAAAGAATATACAAAAAAACCCCAACCTCCTAATAAGTGAATTCAGCAAGTTTGCAGGATACACTATATTCAATTACATTTCTATATGTTATTAATGAACATATGGACACTGAAATTAAAAATACAAAGTAACATTTACAATAGTTCAAAAATAAAATACTGAGGTGCAAATCTAAACAAATATGCACGGGACTTGTATGGTGAACACTACAAAGCATTAATGACAGAAATCAAAGATCTAAAAAATGGAGACATACTATGTTCATGGATTGGAGGACTCAACATAGTAAAGATGTCAATTTTCTCCAAATTGATTGTGAAATTCCTATAAATTCTGGCAAGATTATTTTAGAAATATAGACAACATAATTCTAAAATTTATATTGAAAAGCAAAGGAGTTTTGATAACTAAAACTATTCTGAAAAAGAATAAAGTGGTAGGAATTTTCTTACCAGATTTTAAGACCAATTGTATAACTGCAGTGATCAAACCTGTGTGGTATTGGTGGAGAGATACATAAATCAAGGGAACAGAGAACACAGAAATACACCTACACAAATAGGCCCAACTTATTTTTTTATAAAGGTGCAAAAGCAATTAAATGGACAAAAGATAGCCTTTCAACCTGAAAATTCTCAGAATCTATTGCTAAGCAAAGAGGTCTTAGGCTTGACACCAAAGCACCATCCATAAAAGGAGAAAAATCATAAATTGGACTTTATCAAAATTTTTAAAACTTTTGCTCTTCATAAGACCCTGTTAAAAGGATGAAAAGAAAAGCTACATGTTAGGGGAAAAAATATTTGTAAACCACATATCTTACAGAAGACTAGAATTTAGAACATATGAAGAACTCTCAAAACTCAACATTAAAAACAAAACAAATTCCATTAGAAAGTGGGCAAAAAACATGAAGAGACATTTTACCTACAGGTATATAAAGATAGCAAATATGGACATGAAAAGATGTTCAACATCGTTAGCCTTTAGGAAACGCAAATTAAAACCACCATGAGATATTATCGCAAACCTATTAGAGTGGCTAAAATAAAAACTGACAACATGAAATACTGGCAAGGATAAGAAAAAATTGGATCATTCATACACTGCTGGTGGGAATGTATAGCCACTCTGGAAAACAGCTCAGCAGTTTCTTCAAAACCTAAACATGAAACTGCCATATTCCAGAAATTGCATTTCTGGGCATTTATCACAGAAAAATAAAAACTTATGTTTTCCAACATTTTGTATTCAAATGTTTATAGCAACTTTATTCATAACAAAGACTGGAAACTCAGATGTCCTTCAATTTGTGGATTATTAAACAAACAAGTACATCCATACCATTGAATACTACTCAGCAATAAAAAGGAAAGAATTAACAATACATAAAACAACCTCAATAAGTGTCCAGATAGTTATGCTGATTGAAAAAGAAAAAGCAAATTTCAAAAGGTTACATGCTATATTCTGCCATTTATATAACATTGTTGAAATCACAAAAGTATAGAAATGAAGAACACATTAATGGTTGCCAGTGATTTAGGTGGGGGTGGGAACAGGAGGAAGTGAGTGTGGTAACATTAGGAATCCCCCTGGTAATGGAAATATTCTGTCTCTTTACTATAACCGACACTCTAATATCCTGGTTGTGATACTGCAGTATAATAGTGCAAAATGTTACCTTTGGAGGTAACTGGGTAAAGGTTACACATGATATCTATGTATTATTTTTTTTTGATATCTATGTATTATTTCTAACAATTACATGTGCGTCTACAAACATCTTAAAATAAAAAGTTTATTTAACAAATACGTGATGTCCAAATGTATATATGTCATGAGCATTGGTGGCTGACTTGGAGAATCAGTTTTTAACTGTGTACATCTATAGAGAGATTCTCTTTATCTAGCTTTAGAGATAGCCCTTAAATTCTATAGGCCAGTGGCAGATATGGCTGAGTATTAAAACTACCTCACCTACTATAAACTCTTTCAGAGATTTATGAAAGCTCTCTGGAAGATTTTGATGCCACCAACCACCAACTCACCCACAGAGCAGTTCTAAGAGCTAAGCGCAAGAGATGCTCAGCTATGTGAAAGGTAACCCAGAACGTGGCATAATTCTTCAGGAAAAAAGTAATAAATAAATACTCAAGAAATATAAAGAATACTCAGTAAATAAGTAATAGATTATTCTAAGTTTTATCCATCATCTTTCTGTTTGGTTGTTTCTACATGGGTAACTGTGGCAAAGTGAAAACGGATGGTGAATGTACTACTTCCAAAATACCTGACTATCTTAGTTATTTGTTATTGCTACACAATAAATCACCCTAAAACTTAATAGTTAAAAACATCAACAAATATGGGTTTTCACTTAGAGTTTCTATGTGTCAAGGATTTCAAGAGTGACTTGGCTAGGCAGTTCTGATTCAAGGTACCTCCAGAGATTGCAGTTAAGGTATTCACCAGGACTGCAATCATAAAAGGCTTGACCGGGGCTGGAGGATCTGCTTCCAAGATGGCTCATTCCTATGGCTGGAGAGTGGGTGCTAGGTGTGGGCAGGTGGCCTCATCTTCTCCACACATGGGCCTTCTCCATATTCACTTCAACAAAGGGCAGCTTGGGTATCCTCGTGCCATTGTGATAGGCTTCCCCCAGAACAAGCAATCCAAGATATAGTGTCAACAGAAGCTCCCTTTTTTTGTGACCTAGTCTCAAAAGTCACATACTATCACTTTGCCACATTGTATTTGTCAGAAGCAAGTCACAAATTCTGGCCCCCATCCAAGGAGAGGGTAATTGTGGACCATATTTCCAAGGAAATCGTGTCAAAATAATTTGTGGACATATTTTTAAAACTACCACAATGACCTTGGCAACTTAACTCCTCCGCACCTCAGTTTTCCATTGACAAATGGAGGATAATAATGATGCCAACCTCAGAAGGTAGTTGAGAGAATTAAATGGTATAATTGAATATAACTGGTACATATTAGAACTTAATGACTCTTTCTTTCCCCAACCAAAGGAATATATCAGTTTCTCTCTATAAATATGAGGGCCAGCAAAAGACCAACAGTGATACTGGTCTTTGTGCCTTACTTAGTTTTTGTGTCTGCTCACATCATATCCCCCTTATGGGGCCCTCTCCTCCTGATTCGCTCTTTCTCTCAGGTTCTCAAGATCCCAAACATTCATGACATAGACATGCTTGGTCATACCCCAAAAGGTTTCTTTTTCCTGGAAATTTCCCCATCTTAACAGTTTTCCAATTCTCTTAATGAAACCTACCATTCTTTTGTCCCAATCTCTCAGGATGCTCTACTTCCTGTTATCTTCTAAGTGATGGCTAACCCCTATGGCCAACAATCTTTCAGAAGCAGAGTTAGCACCTGTTGTGACTACGTTTGCAACTGATCTTAAAGACTAGGAAAGTGACACAAGTTACCCTTCTCAAAAAAAATCTCTTACAACAAAATAGAAGATTGAAGATTAAACCCTACCCCCCTGAAAGAAAGTTGAGGCTGTCACTCATTCACGCTTCACAGGAATGCTTTAATCAAATAATAATCAGGTGGCATTCACCCTACCTAAGATCAACTTCACTGTGAAAATGAGAATTGTGATTATGAAGGAGAGATGCCATTTTGCAACTGGACATACTCGGGGAAAGGAGAACCCTAGATAGAGTTTTTCAATGTGGAGATTCCCTGTCATTGGGTATCTCCAGGGAACATGAAGGCCCTGCCTGAGTGACAGGAGAAGTAGTGAGAAAAGAATGCTCAAATGAATGTGAAAGGACATTTTTCTCAAAGTCTTGTTGGTTGCCTTGCATGTGGCAATGAAAAACATCTCCCAAGGTGACTTTGGCCCATACCCTCCACGATGGCAGACAAGGAGCAGTCAATGATGCAGGATTTCGTGTTGTCTCTCCTTTGGATCTATTTGCATTTTTTACCTGGCTCTCTGGAAACATATTGCTTTAAAACAAAACAAAACACTTGAATGGTAAGAATTTCAGACATGTTTTAGAGCCCAAAGAAAAGAGTTGTAGGGGCAGATGGTTCTTTGGTACCAATCAGATTGTGTTCAAGTAGGCCTATTCTGTTTATGCACCCAGGTGATGGAAGGTCCTGATAAGTAGGCATCTATCCTGATATCCAGAGAGAGAGAGATTGCTATTGCTGAGCCAGGGAAAAATCTGAAGCTCACAGATAGGGTAATTTTCCTAGGGCCACATGAGATGGGATTCAAATGAAGGTCCTCTGCTTCAAAATAACTCATGCATTTCCAATTGGAAAGAGAAATTGTGATCATCATATACAACTGGGAAAAAAAAAAGTCCCACATGCCTCTTAAAAGAACCCAGGTTTGGTTTTCAGACCTTTTAGCCCAAAGATCTATTGCATCTGTTGCATTTGCCACCTAACATTCGTTCTTCCTTCTTAGAGTAACTACCTTGGATCACCTTCCCATTTTAGCCTGTGATAGGGTTCATCCTCTCCAGGTCCCTCAGCCAATCAAAATAGGGATAGCCTTATCACACTGGTTGTTTCAGAGATGGGCACATGACCCAACAAATCCTAATAAAGTTTTGCTTACATTTTTTTGAGAACTGTTCTTCTTCATGTGTCCTAGATCAGAGAGGATATAAGCTCTTAGATGCTACAGTTATCTTGCCACCACTAAAGGACAGCCTTTCTGAGAACAGAACCAGTAAAGGCAGAGCCAAGAACTAGAGAGAGAAACTGAGTCCTGATTGTATCTTTGGAACCACTGCATCAATCTGGACCTGAAGCTGGAATTTTTCAATCATGAGCATTAATAAATTCAGGTTTTACTTCAGCCTATTTGAATAGACCTTCTGTCACTTGGAACTGAAAGAGTCCTGATTAAAGCACAATCACACTGTTCTCTCTGAAATAAGCATCAAACTTTTCCAAATATAAAGCCAGAATTGGTGAGGGTTTTGGGTTGCATTTAATCATAAAATAGAGTTTCCCCCAATTATTCCCTTTGGAGCAGAACCTACCAAGAGGTTCTTTCCTTGTTGGAGCCTCTCTACCTGCCAAAGACATTGAGCCAACTAGTCCTCTGAGCCCTGGCTCACTTCCCTGAGTCCTTTCCAAGAAATAACAAACACTGACAATGAATAGTCACTTGTCTGTATATACAAAGATGATACCTATTATTGTAAATAATGGTTTTGGATATATGAGAGAGTGGGATGTGCAGGCCAAATGCAAAGGTGACTAAACATGGAATGAGTCAGTGATGCATCCCATCCAAGCTTACATTTTTTTATGGACCTTGTGTCATGGGTTGAATGGTGGCCCCCTAGAAAAGATGTGTCCATGCCCTAATCTCCAGAACTTTGAATATTACTTTATAACAAAAGAGTGAAGATTGTGTTATATGGCAAAAGATGTGATTAAATTAAGGATCTTGAGGTGATTATCCTGGATAGTCCTGGTGTACTCTAAATGCAATCACATGTATCCTCATACAAGAAAGGGACAGAAAAAGAGAAGAAAGACACACAGACAAAAGACAATGTGAAGACAGAGAACAGAGATGTGACCATAAGCCAAGGAATGCTGACAGCCACCAGAAGACGGAAGAGACAAGGAATGCGAGCTTCCTGAGGGAGCAAAGCCCTGCTGACACCATGATTTCAGACTTCTGGCCTCCAGAATGGTGAGAGAAAAAAAAAATTGTTATTTTAAGCTACCCACTTTGTGGTAATTTGTTACAGGGAACTAATACACCTTGTTAGAATAATATTAGGCCATTGAAATTAATTTCAGTTCAGACATTTGGTAGGGAAATACCAACAAAGGACAACAGACAACTAATGTTTATATAGTGCTTACTATGTTCTTTGCACACATTAACTCATTTAATCTTTATAGTTACCCTAGGAAATAGATATTATTATAAGTATCCCATTTTACAGATCAGGAAACTGAGGCACAGTGAGCTTAAGCTAGCTCAGGGTCACACAGCTATGAAATATAGAGGTAGGATTTAAGTCCAGGTGGAGCTAATTCCAGAGTTTATGCTCTTGACCACTGCTCTATAGCAGTTACTATGTGGAAATTTGTGTACATCAGAGGTTCTCACTTCTGGTAGCACTTTCAAATCACTCGAAGGGCTTTAGGAACACTAAAGAGGAAGAAGCACACTGAAGACAAATTATTCATAATCTTCAGCACAGAATCCTGAACATCAGCAGTTCTTAAGAGTTCCCCCAGATGATTCTAATGTGCAGCCAGGGTTAAAAAACACTGACATAATAACCTCCAATTGCAGATTTAACTAATTCTTTCAAGTTAGCATTGGCTAGATGTTTGGCTTCTCCAAAAGCTATGTCTACACAGAGAAATTAGAATGCAAAACCTAGTGAAAGGCCCAAGTCAATAATACCACATTGTTTTTTTCCTGCAGCAGAGTAGCTGACCATTTCGTATCAAGGGCTGTACCATGGGAAAAAAATCTGAGGTTTCCCCCAAGGATCCTGTGACTTCTTCTCATCTTGCTCCAACACCCTACAAGTGAGGATAGTCAGGTCCCATTGTCAATGTCCAGCAGATGTGATCTGGTTTGAATTATCTAGTGGTCATGATCCAGCAGATCTATTTAAATTATGTAAAACACTGAGATGATTAGCTCATGAACACCTAAAATACAGCAAACTATTTTTAATTTTCTATTTATGTGTTTTTATATCTTTATATTTATGTCCTGGTAGTATTGGGAGACCCTGGAACTCACTTCTCTTCCTTTCTGCCCCTACATAGAAGTTCAATCTAAACATATGATGAATTACCAAAGTTTTAAGGAACTTTGAGGGTTCCTCTGAGTGATAGAAAGATAATCATCATTGAGGTACAATCTCTTACAAGAGACATATTACTACTGACCACTACTTATACCCTCAAAGGTGAAAATCTGAGTATACAAAGAGAATCAGACAACCTCTTGGCCTGAGTAATTAATAGATTAATTTGAATAACTAATTTTTTTTGTTTAAGTTGATCAATTTGAGGTAGATTTTGGCATTGTGTAGGCATACCTGCTCAACCATTCATGCTAACTGCTCATGACCAAATAAATAAATTGTAAATGGTGGCATGGGGTAGTTTTCAGCTTGAAGCACAAAGTTCAGTAAGCCTATTATTGTAGGCTCAGGGCAAGGCATGTTCACTGTTGGACACAAATACACCATTTCTCTAAGCTGCAATTTTGTCTCCTTTATTTCTCATTGTTTGCAAAAAGAAATTTCTGGTTTTCTAATTCCAGCTGTTTGGCTTCATACTGCAGCCCAGCTTTATAGGGCTTCTCATATTGTCTGGAAACTGTTCTGTACAGCCATGTGGCAATGAGGCCTATATAGTGCCATCATTCTGAGAACCTCTGAGAAGTTTTGACCTTCATATCTACATTCTACAAATATTGTCCTGGGACTAAGTAGCCCTGATCAAAGGGCACAACTTTCAAAGATGGATCTGCCTCAGTGCATCTCCCTCCTACATCTTCCGTTGTTCACACTGATGAAAAAAGAAAAAGCCTTTTCTGGGGTCTCTGTGGCAGAATTTACCATGTGTAAGTTTCAACCTGTCATTCATAAGCACCTGCTGGTATCTCCCACACTCTATCCCCCACCTTATAGTCTTAGGGCCACCTTGCCAGCAACAGCTACATGGAGCCACATAACTCCTGTAAAGGAAGCCACCATTCTCCTATCATGCTTAGCTCTCCACAAGTTTAGAAACTTGTAACATGGGACCTAAAGGTAATTGCACATTCAGCCTGAGGACGGAAAAAGCAATAGGGTTAAATGGAGAAAAAAAAGGAAACTGTTATGGATGAAATGTTTGTGTCCCCCCAAAATTCATATGTTAAAATTGAATCCACAATGTGATGGTATTTGGAGATGGGGCCTTTGGAGGAAATTAGGTCATGGAGGTTGAACCTTCATGAACAGGATTAGTGCCCTTATAAAATGAGGCCAGAGAGCTAACTCACCCTATTTCCACCATGTGAGGATACAACAGGAAGTCAGCCATCTGAAACCCAGAAAAGGGCCATCACCCAAACTGGACCTTGCTGGCACCATGATCTTAGACTTCCAGCCTCCAGAACTGTGAGGAATAAAGTTCTGTTGTTGATAAACCACCCAGATTCTGGTGGGTTTTTTTTTTTTTAAGATTGATTATTTATTTATTTATTTATTTGTCAGAGAGAGAGAGAGAGCACAAGCAGAAGGAACATCAGTCAGAGGGAGAAGCAGGCTCCCTGCTGAGCAAGGAGCCCAATGCAGGACTCAATCCCAGGACCCTGGGATTGTGACATGAGCTGAAGGCAGATGCTTAACTGACTGAGCCACCTAGGTGTCTCAATTATGATGTTTTGTTATAGCAACCTGAGCTAAGACAGAAACACTCATAACAAATTGGTGGAAAGTTTAGAAACACAAACCAATGAGCTTCAGTATAATAACACTGAGTACAAGCAGAGGCTACTAAAACCTACAAGTCAACAAGTACTACAAATGATCAAATTAGTAAAGATGAATGCTAAAACCCATCGGAGGGACTTTTGTTTCCAGTCAAGATGGAGTAACAAGGACTAGATTTACCCTCCAGGCTGAACAACAAAAATACAAAACAACAAGACAAATTATATGAAATAATGATTTACAAAACATTGAACATCAGGCAATGAAAGACAAGGATCCCTGAGAGACACATAAAAATGACATGAGCCCTATAACAACTGATCCAGGTGACTTCTTTGAGAGAATTTTTCCTTTCAGGGAAGGGGATCTCAGACAGAAGTTTAAAGACTTGCTGCACTGAGGAAACACAACTGAGATTCTAGATCAAGAAATCTAGAAGCCTCAGGACAGAGTACTGAAGATGAGAGAGATACAAAGAGACCTGCAGAGAATCCTTCTCAAGTATTCAACAGAGCCTTAATTAATGCATTTATGTAAGGAAAGGATGACTCAAAAGGATTAAAGGGAACAGTGCCCAGTATTCACACATGGTCAGGAATAGAGCCCCCCTTCCTAACAGCCAGACATAGAAAGTCATAATACATGGGACATTGGATAGAATATTCATAAAGGTCTTACCTCAGAGGAAAGGATTAATTAGCCCTGTCACTAGCACTCTTCCAAAACCACTTAGAAAAATCAGATCAAGACCTGAAAGGATCAAATTATTTCCAAGTAATTTAACCACATCCCAGAGTAAAGCTCAAGAATATTTATAGGAATACAAAAATATTTAACATCCAACCAAACAAAGATTGACCAACCAATCAAAGATTACCAGGCATTTCTTCCCCATAATTGGAAGAAAAATCAATCAAAACTGACATAGAAATGATACAGATGTTAGAATTAGCAGACAATGACATTAAAACAGCTATTATAACTATTCCAGTTATGGAATGAATAAATCATGGGGATAAAAGGTATGGCATGGGGAAGATAGTCATTGGTATTGTAAAAGTGTTGTATGTGACCAATGGTAGCTACACTGTGGTGAGCACAGCAAAATGTATAAACTGGTTGAATCACTCTGTCATACACCTGAAAGTACTTCAATTTTTAAAAAACAGCTATTATAACTGCATTCCAAATGTTCACAAAATTAAGTAGAGACATGGAAGACAGCAGAAAGACCAAAATCACACTTCTAGTGATTAAAACTACAATGTCCCAGTTGAAAATATCCCAGATGGAATTAAGAGGCTAAGACAATGCAGTAGAAAAGACTATGAATTGAAAACACAGCAATAGAAACTACTCAAAATGAAATACACTGAAAAAAAAAGAATCACAAAAAATGAAAGGAGCATCAGCAAGCTCTGGGATGGTTTTATACATGTGTGGGCCTCATAGATTTGTAATTGCAGTTTCTGAACAATAGGAGAGAGAAGCAGGGAGATGAAGAATAATGTATAAAAACAGTCCAAATTTGGATGAAAACCTTAAATCCATGGATCTAAGGAGTTTAAAGAACCCCAGCATTAAAGTCATGAAGAAAACTATGCCAAAGAACATAATAAATTGCTCAAAACCAATGATAAGGAGAAAATACTAAAAGTAGAGATAAAAAGACACATGTACAGAGGAACAAAGATATGAAAGACAGCAGATTTCTTTTTATAAACAATGCAAGCAAGATGACAGTGGAGTTACATCTTTAAAGTACTGCACGAGGATAGCTGTCATTCTAGAATTCTATATCCTAGAAATACATATCTTCAAAAACAAAGGAGACATAAAGACATTTTCAGATATTCAAAATCTAAAAGAACTGTTCTAAAAGAAATAAAGTTCTTCAGGCAAAATAAAAAATAATACCAGATATAAATATGGATCAATCCCCAAAAGTGAAGAACATCAGAAGTGGCAACTACACAGGTAAATATATAAGTTTTTCATTATTTAAATCTCTTTAAAAGATAATTGACCAGGATGCCTGGGTGGCTCAGTCAGTTAAGCATCTGCTTTCAGCTCAGGCCATGATCTCAGGGTCCTGGGATTGAGCTCTGCATCAGGCTCCCCACTCAGCAGGGAGTAAGCTTCTCCCTCTGCCTCTCCCCACTACTCAGGCTCTCTCTCCCTCTCTCACTCTGTCTCTCTCTCAAATAAATAAATAATTTTTTTATTTTAAAAAAGATAATTGTTTAAAAAAATAATAGCAGTATGGTGAAGCTTTTTATAGCATTCATATAAGTAAAACAAATAATGATGGTCACATAAATTTCAAGAGAAGAAATGGAAGTATTTATTTCATATTCTTATACTGTACATGAAATGGCATAATAATACTTGAAGGTAGACTGTGATAAATTTAAGATGCATGCAATAAACCTATAAGCAAACTAACAAAAGAGTTATAGGTAATAAGCCAAAAAGATATAAAATGAAAAAATAACAATCCAAATGATAGAGGATAAAGAGAAAATGGGAACAAACAACAGAGGGACAAATAGCAATATTCCACAGTGGAATTAAATTATAAATTAGTAACATAAAATATCTGGAAAATCCCTAAACATTTGGAAACTAAATAGCACCCTTCCAAATAACCCATGGATCAGAGAAGGAATAAAAAAGATATTTTGAAATGAATTAAGATGAAAACAATACATAAGAATTTGTGAGGTGCAATAAGCAGTTTTTTGTGTGAAACTCATAGCAATAAGTGCCTACATTAGAAAAAGGAGAAGGTCTCAATCTATAACTTGAATTTCTGCCTTAAGATACTAGAAAAAGGAGAACAAATCAAACCCAAAGTAGAAGGAAGATAAATATAAATATCAAAACAGAAAACAAATAAATAGGAAACAGAAAAATCAATAGAGAAACTTAATGAAACCAAAATCTGGTTCCTTGAGAAGATTAATAAAATTGATAAAGCTCTAACTAGACAGATGGGGAGGTAGTGAGAAGACATAAATTACCATTATTAAGAATGAGAGAGGTGATATCCCCATAGATTCTACAGATATAAAAAGGATATTTGCGTGTTGGCAACTTACCAAGTAACATGATTACATTTTAAGGGACCTTCAACATCCAAACTCAAAGTATCAATATGAAAGGTGACAAATAGAGGAGCTAGTGATGTCATAGTGGCTTAGTAAAAGAGAACTTATACATAAATGGTGACTTTTCCCTCAAAGCAAATCCTTCAAAGCAGCGCCTACTTGTAGGAGTATCTTGATCTCTATGGACACTTAATTGCATGGTCAGTTTGCAAGGTACTTCTTAAAATCTTGTAGTATCAGTGTTATTTCTCCTATTAGGTTTAGCGGGAGTTAAACCACTGAACACTGAAAATATTACAAGAAAAAATGCAAACCCGGGGCGCCTGGGTGACTCAGTCAGCTGAGCATCAGACTCTTGATTTCAGCTCAGGTCATGATCTCTGGGTCATGAGATCAAGCAAGGAGTCTGCTTGAGATACTCTTTCTCCCTCTCCCTCTGCCCCTCCCTCACTCTAAAATAAATCTTAGAAAAGAAAAATGCAAACCTGAAGTATCAGCTAATTCCATCATTTTGTATTCCAACCATTACCAATATTAATTCATACATGTTAATGTGGATTTTTCACAGTGTACTCTTTATGTGCTATTTTTTACTAAATGATTTTACATACCTATTTTCATCATATAGTCCAAAAAACTAGTATTTGTAAGTATACATGATATTCAGTCATATTGATTATAATCAGCACTTAATTATAGAGCATTTAAGTAACTTCCAGTGTTTCACAGTTGTGAATAGTAACACTATAATTTTATATAAATTGCTTTCTTTCTTTTAGATTCTTTCCCTTGAGAATTTCCCCTAAATGAAATTCCTGAGCCAAAAAAAAAAGCAAAATGAAACAAACAAACAAAAAAGTGAACAGTTTTTCAGCTACCGTTAAACATTGCCAGATTAGCCTCACAAAAACTTAGAGCAATTCTCAGTGGGACACAGGGCCACATATACATACAATTTTCCCACTGGCCCACCTACAATGTTTTTAATATTTATTGAGGTATAATTAACAACCAACTGCACAAATTTAAAGTATGTACTCTGATAAATTTTGAAACTATCATGATATCAAATCATGAACACATCCATCACCACCAAAAGTTTGCTCATACCCTTCATAATCCCACCTTCTATCCCTGTTTTCCCCTAGGAAACCACTGATACTTTATGTACTCTAGATTAGTTTCAAGCTCATAGAATTCTATATAAATGGAATCATAAAGCATGCACTCTTTTGGCTTGGTTTCTTTTACCCAGAATAATCATTTTGAATTTCATCCCATGTTGTAGCACACATCAATAGTTCCTTCATTTTTATTGATACATAGTATTCTATTATATGGATACAACACAGTTTGTTTGCTAATTCACCTGTTAATGGACGTTTGGGTTGTTTCCAGGTTTTGGCTACCACAACTAAAGCTACTACCAACATTTGCATACAAATCTTTCTATAAATATGTGCTTTTATTTTTATTGGGAAAATAGCTAGCAATGGAATAGCTAGGTCATATGGTAGATTTATGTTTAACTTTTTAAGAGACTGTCAAAATATTCTCCAAAGTGATTGCCATTGTACATTCCCATCAACAATGTAGGTGAATTAGTATGGTCAGTCTTTTTAATTCCAGCCATTCTAGTGGTTGCATACTGGTATCCCATTTTGCTTTCATTTACATTTCCCTAATGACTAATGATGTTGAGTATCTTTTCATGCTTTTATTTGCCTTTATGTTTTCTTTAGCGAAGTATCTGTTCATATCACCAGACGCAAGAGCAATTCATTAAAGAAAGAACAGTATTTTCAATGAATGATACTGAAACAATTGGATATCCATACACAATAAAAGAAGATTCATACTTTGATTCATACTGCTAACACTATATAAAAATTAACTGAGGATGCCTGGGTGGCTCAGTCGGTTAAGTGTCCAACTCTTGATTTCAGCTCAGGTCATGATCTCAGGATTGTGAGACTAAGCCCCATGTCAGGCTCCGGGCTGGGCTTGAAGCCTACCTAAGATTCTTTCGCTCCATCTCCCTCTGCCCCTCCCCCATGTAAAAAAAAAAAAAAAAGTAACTCAAGATGGATCACATACATAAATGTAAAACCCAAAATTATAAATCTTTTATAAGGAAACTAAGAGAAAACCCTCATGACCTAAAGATTTCTTCGATATGACCCCAAAAGCACAAAAACAAATAGAAAAGTTGGATAGCATTAAAATTTTAAACTTCTGCTTTTCAAAAGACATGGTCAAGAGAATGAAAAATAAAAGCCACACAGACTGGGGGAAAATACTTGCAAAGCATATATCTGGTAAAGGATTTGTATCCAGAATACATAAAGAACTTTCACAACTCAATAATATGAAAAAAAAGGATCCAATACTCCAATATTTAGATTTGTTCAACAGATATACAACTTTGGGCAAGTAAAGAACACTCAATGAAAGACTGAAGTGAGGCCTTGTACTGTTGTTAAAGAGAGCAGATAGGGCCAGGAGAGAGAAACAGACACCATACACAGAAAAGGATCACGGGGTGTTTCATGGTCAAGTAGGAAATCTGTCAAAAGCATATTGCCTATTTTCTTCACGGTAAGTTCTAGGATCAGCTTTTGACAGCATGGCCCAAGTATAAAAGAAGAGTTTTGAAAAGGGCGTGGAGCCTGATTAAGGTCTGGATAGTAGGATTGGATATTATGGCATATATTCAAAAGATATTGGATATTAAAAGGAGGAGAGGCATTCCAAGTCAGAGTATCTGAAGAACCGGGCAATTTTAGGTCATAGGTTATCAAGCCCCTTTTCCTGACTGACCATCACATTCCCACCCCACAAGTCTGGGAATGGACCATTCTTTGAGGACCAGTTCCAGTGCCTGCCCATCACTCCCACTCACCCCCACCAATCACTGCAATCAGATGGAGTGCAGTCATTTGTGAAAAAGCATTAATAATAGTGGATTGTCTCAAAGACAAAATGAGATAACCAATGTAAATCACGTAACATAACTCCTGGAACACCCCGAGCTCAATAAATATTGGTTTCCCTTTCCTTTTCCCCCTTCCCTAACCAAATGGAAGGCAAATTGCACTGCTGGCCTCAGTTCAGAGGATTTTTTAATTTAGACCTCCTATGCTGAGCTCTTACTAAAGGATCCTGTGTTGAGCACGGCGACTTTTTAAACAACTCGATTCCAGATTTTGATGGCCCCATTGCCATATGTGGCAGGGAGTCAAAAAGTAGAATGGGAGGGGCCCCAGGCTCCAGAACCAAGTTGCCAGGCTCTGGCAAAAATCAATAGACAGACAACTTTTCTGTTCTAGAAACAGAAAGCATTCGGAGGGGAAGACGAACCATGACTATGGACTTTGAGAAATAACCTGAGGGTTCTAGAGGGGAGGGGCGTGGGAGGATGGGTCAGCCTGGTGATGGGTATTAAAGAGGGCGCGTTCTGCATGGAGCACTGGGTGTTATACACAAACAATGAATCATGGAACACTGCATCAAAATCTAATGATATGATGTATGGTGATTAACATAATAAAAAAAAAAAACAGAAAGCATTTATGCTCCCCCCCTCCTGCTGGCTGAGGGCCCATCATTTTGAGTATCCCTCCTGGCCTTTCCACTGTCCCCAACTCATTCCTCCTCAAGGAAGGAGAAGCAAATTGCCTGACTGGTAAACTTAAAAGCAGCACCTCTCAAGTGGTGTGTGTAGCTCAGGCCACCTCCCACTCTGCTGCCTTCTCAGAACAGGTTTTCTGAGTGTTGCTGGGCATTCTTGAGGTACAGTGTTAGGAGGCCCACATGTAAGCCACATTGCCCCAACTCAGCTTTAATGAACTCTAATAAGGGTGGTCACTATTGCTTAACTCCTAGGTTTATCTCTCAGTTGGTTCTGAACTTGGCTGGGGGAGAGGAGTGCCCTCTAGTCCATGAACACCCAAGCACAGACGAGCAACAGAGACAGCACATTCAGGGGCATGACTGTGGCCCCCTGGAGGTCCCCCTCAATTTGCATTTTCCCACCTGCTCTAAGCCTCTCAGACTGACATTGCCACCACCAACTTTCACAAGAGAAAGAATGAGAGACACATGATGATTCTTTCTTGTCTTCCTCCTGGAGGTCAAGGTGTTGTACTTCGGGGTCTCCCACAGGACTTTGCATGGTTCTGAGCGTGTGGAACTCTGATAAAGAATCAGGACACTGGGTTCAAGCCCCACTCTGTCCCTTCCTAGCCATGTGACCTCATACACACCACTTCACCAATTTGGATCATTGTTTCCTCATCTTGTTCTTTTTAAGTGACGTTACGGTAGAATGAGCAAGAACTTCAGCTTTTCTTCAATGTGGCAAAAATGAAATGGTCACGATCTCGAACACTTGTTTATATTTTTGGCAAAGGGAGCTCTACATTTTTCAGATGTGCTTATGATGTCGACCCATTTAGAATGTAAACTCCAAGACTCCTACTATTTCCCACAAGTGTTCAGATAAAGGACTTGGAACCTAGGGATTCTCAGAAAATGTTACTACCAAATTCCTGTTTAAATGGACCAGATATATTCTAGAATTGGCCCACTGCTTTGCTACAGGATTTAACAAAATTTTATTATAGTATTACCAGGAATGTAATCAATTTACTGATTGTAGAGCGATGCCATTCATGGTTTTCTTAAGGAGGGGCTGGCCAGAACTGGGACCCACAGGCCAAATACTGCCCACTCCCTATTTGTGTAAGTGAAGTTTTACTGGAACACAACCACACTCATTTGTGTCCATATTATCTGTGGCTGCTTTCATGCTACAATAGCAGAGTATAATAGTTGTAACAGAGACTGTATGCCTGCGAACCCTAGAAGAGTTACTATCTGGTTTTTCTACAGAAAAAGTTTGCTAACCCTCATTCTGAAGAATCTTTCAGTTAATCATATTTGATCAAATTATGCCTCATGAACATCCTTAACACATGATTAGGTGACCACAAGAATGTGGCTTCTCCTGCATGGCCTTTCTTCTCAATCTGCCAGAGAAGAAATTTGTCTAGGTGGTTTCCAGCATCAGTCAATACTCTGACTCTCAGCCAATGCGTAATTTCCTTCATGAGGTTTTTGGGTTTGTTTTTTTTTTTTTTAGTTTTTATGATTTTGTTTTATATTTAAAGACACATTTCTCTTTTTTTAATTGAAGTGTAGTTGACACACAATGTTACATTAGTTTCAGGTGTACAACATAGTGCTTTGACAAATTATATATTATGCTATGTTCACCACAAGTAGAGCTACCATACAACACATTACAATATACCATTGACTATATTCCCTGTGCTGTACCTCTCAGCCCAGCGACTTATTCAGTCCATTACTGAAAGCCTGTATTTCCCATTCCCCTTCACTCATCACTCATTTTGCCCATTCTCTACCTGCCCCCTCCTGGGGCAACCACCAGTTCGTTTCCATCATGAGGTTTGATTACTTCTGAATCTCTTATCTCTTATGAGATTGGAGAAGCATTGGCAAGGCCCATCAGGGGACTCAAATTCCAGCCTCCTCTTTGCCCCTAATTGGCTAAACCACTCGGCGCTTTACTTCTGTAAAATGAGGAGGGTGGACAGATGAGGATGAAGTTTCCTTAAAGCAGATAATTATGGTCCAGCGTGTGAAGTGCATTCTAGAAGGCCACGCTGGCTGCTGTGAAAGCCCAAGGAATGGTATCACACCAGGATTCACAGAGGAGAAGGGACTCAGAGAAGGCTTCCTGGAGGAAGTGATTCTGATCTGAGTTTTGAAGAATAGGGAAGAATTTATGCTGCTGAAGAATGAACTGACCAATAAAGCAAAAATGCATCTTATGGAAGCCATCATTTTATTTGACTAGTTAGGAAATGTCATCTGTTTAAACATCTAAACCCCAGGAAAGATCTAAATTCAAGCCGACCCTAATGTGTGCATTGCACGGTGCTTCTGGATACACATCATGAAAAGTCACTCTGCAAGCAACTTTTCACAGTATAATCTCCTTTTCTGTGAAAAGAGCTTTCTTTTCCTTCTCCAGCCTAATACCAAGGTCACATCCAAGTCTTGAAAAAGACATCAACTGCCACAGGCATGGGTGGTGTGACGATCATTGCATAGGACACAAAGCCTTCTTGGGAAAATGAGGATCAATCAGAGAGTGTGAGCAAAGGATCATTCCAGGGCTGTAGGCAAGGTCAACAAGAGATAAGATAACTCTGACTTCAAACAACTTTGGCAGTGTGGTTAGACAACGTGCTTACACAGCAATCATTCCCATTTGGCTAGACCATCCAAACATTCACAACAATAGATTCTGAAGGGAGGAGAATTATCTCAGTTGACGTAGCCATGCAATCTCAGCAGTGATTTCTAAGTAATCACTGGCTCTCCCACAATCCAACCGCTTGTACCAATGTCAGAGGCAGAATTCATTCATGCATTCAACAAACTTAGTGGGTTACCAACTATGCACCAGCACTTTTCTATACACTATGGACACAGCCATGAAGAGAGGAGACAAAAATCCTTGCCCTTGTGGAACTTAAATTCTTTGTACGGAGAAAAGCGCACGCAGAGTTTTAACTACTATCCAATAGGACATATTGCTGTTCTGAACAGTCCTGAAGGGACATTTTCCAAGAGTCTAAGCCACACCTGAGCCAGCCTTCCTCCTGATCCCTTGTCCCTTCATCTTAGTCTCTGTGTCACAAGCAATTTACTGAAGAAGGTGAGGTAAAGGCAGCCTGATGCTTCTTTCTTAATGTACCCTCATTATCAAGCCACAAGACTCCTAAAGCCTCAAAACAAAAATGTTCATAGGCTTTGAACCACTTCTGGGAATCTTGACTGAGAAAACACACCTAACTTCTGAAAAGATTTTAGGTTGCAAAAATGTGCATCACCACTTCAACCTAGCTTCCCCCTGCAAAATAAGGGGGCAAATTAAATGTCCAACTCTAAATTAATGGATAGATAAATTATTCTTTTTACATGAGATGAAATCCCATGCAGCCGTTAAGATTATATTTACAAAGATTCCATGATAATGTAGGAAAACACTTATTATAAAATGTTAGGTAATCAAGCAGAACAAAACTATATATATTCAATATAACAAGCCTGTGTAAAAATCTGCTAAGAAAAATAAAAGCCTTGATGGAAATGTTCCAAAACATTAACCACTGATATACTTAGGTGTTAAAATTATGGTGTTAAAATTTTCTACTTTTGTATTTTCCTTTTTTTCTTTAGTCAACATTTATTATTTTCAGAATTAAAAAATAATAATTTTAAGCCTAAATATAGTTTTTAAAAGGCAAGGACAAGGTGGCAAGAACAAGTACAGAACAGTTTATCATGGTAGCTAAGAGCCTGAGATCTGAATTCAGAACCCTGGGTCTGAACCATGGCTCCCCAAGTTACTGTGTGACCTTGGGCAGATTATTTAACGTTCCCTCCCCCCTACTTTCTCACCTGCAAAATGGGGGTAAAAATAGTGCCTATGAGAATTAGTAGATAATTCATGAAGAGTGTTGAGCACCTCATAAGCCCTCAAAATAACAGATACAATACTCCAGTGGCCTCAAAAAAAAGAGTTCACACAAGTGGGGAAGGTGGGACATCTTCACGTCTCAGGAACAACTAACTCAGAACTGTGTTCTCAGTGGGCAATTATGCCCTCAGTCAGCATCAATCCCCAAATCCTTGACTTTTAAATTTTCCCCTGAAGATGGACAGTATGTTGATACTCATTTTATGGGTAATTTATTTCCTTGGGTTTGTTTTTTTTTAATGTACTGGTCATCATTTATTGTGCACAGTGACTTTAATTTTAAAAACAAGTCTGAAAATTATGTTAATAGGACCATCGGAAAATACTACACATTACTTTAAGATGAAATGACCTCATAAAAATACTGTTTATGGTGCTGACAGTTGTTAATTTGAAGATAAAAGTAACTGTCTGATAGAATCATATTTTTTTGTCAAATGTTGGTTCCAAAAACAGTGAAATGAAAAGCTAGCCTCTTAACTCCTGCACCCAATATTTTTTTTCTGTACAAATTAAACCACTTAAATCTGGGTAAGATAATGTGGTCGTTAATTAAGCCTGCACCTTGTCTGCAACAGACTTTTAGTAAATATTTGCAGAAGGGACACCCATTTCTGAAATTTTAGTTCTTATTGCTTGCCAATACTCATCTTTTTAAAAGAATGAGAATTCAGTTCAGATTGCATAAATATGAAATCTTGACCAATAAAGAAGATCCAGAGGATTAGACAGATTAAAATTTGTTTCTCTACAAATGAGGCATCCTTATGAAAAAGAATTGTGCCTTTCAGCTTCCAGCATTCTTTTCCCTAATTTCCAATCTAGATTTCCGTCGTCTTTTGACCCTAGGAATTCTCTACTCAAAATAAGGCTGAGCTTCTGTCCGTTCTTGACTTGGTTTCGCAACTTTTCTCTGTCACAGATTCTCCTTGCATGGGGTTTCTGCCCGCTGAACGCGGTGAAAACGCCCTGAACGGTGGTGTTCCATGGGTTTAGATTTGAATCTGGCTGGGCACTAGCTGCATCATCTTCCGTTAGTCACTGACCCTCACTCAGCCTCGGTTTCTTTGTCTATAAAGCGGGCATCATAAACACAGATCTCACAAGGTCACAGTGGGGCTCCGAGAGACGACTGACTGGGCACGACAAGCAACTCACTCAGGTGCTCTTCCCCTCCCCTGGGAGTCTTTTTTTAGGGTCTGTAGTCATTGTCCGAAAGCCTTTGATTTCTTTCCAGGCTTTCCTTAGACCAGAAGGGTAAGCTGTCCTGAATTTGGGACTCTTCATTTAGAAGAGCATTTGAGCTCTACATTAACTTCGACTCCGTCAACGGGACAGGTAGAGGAGCTGGTGGCGAGCGCGGCCCCCTTTGAGGGGAAGGGTGCTGAGAAGTGGGGTTCTCGCTCAGGCCAGTGGGTCCCCATCCTGTTCTCTCTCCCACGGGGGAAGTCCCGCTCGGGCTCTGCCCACCTCCCTCCGACCCACAAAGATTAAGTTATCGGCCCCTCTGAGCCGGGGGTCCTTCGAGAGATGCCCACACGTAGACTCACTCCGGATCCCAGAACCAGCCTGCCCCCATCCTGCAAGGGAAAGGAGAAGGGAGATGGAAAGGGAGAAGGGGGGCGAGCCGCCACAGGTGAGGCGGCCAGCGCGCAGTTGCGGAGGGAACCTTGCAGGCTCGCCTCCCTCCCGTTCGCCTCCTTCCCCGCAGCAGCCAGAGGATTTGGAGCCAGCCGGAGAGGCGTGCGGGGCCGGGAAAGTGCCGGAGGCGTCTGCCCCGCGACGGCTTCTCGCCTTGGCCGGCGTCCCGCCCGCAGCCCGGGCCCGCCGGGGGCTCCCCTCGAGCACGGCTCCGCGCTCCGCTCGGCGTTCCCGGGTGCGCCGCGCTCCTGGACGCCTGGAGCCTGGCCGGGCGCCGCGCCCGCAGCGGGCAAACGCTACCTGTGGAAGTAATGTGCGCAGAAGAGGCCCAGGAGCACCGTCGCCGGCTGGCCGAAGAGCGAGCGCGGCTGCCGGACGAGGATCCCCGCGGGCACCGCGAAGGAGGGCAGCTCCTGCAGGAACCAGGCGGCGCGCGCGGACAGGCGGGTGGCGGCGGGCATCAGGCTCTCCGAGTACTTCCCGTAGCCGGAGGGCTTCGCGAGGTACAGGACCAGTGCCCCCAGAGCGGCCAAAGTGACGCTGCCTGCCAGCACCGGGCTCTGATGGCAGGGAACGGGCATCGCGCCGTGTTCCCCGCCGGTGGCCGCCGCTCGCGCAGAGGAGAGCGCGGTCTCCACGGCCCCTTTATGGGGCGCGAGACCCCACCCTGCGTCCGCCCCTTCGGCCTTGGCTCCCGCCCTTCCATCCTGCTTTCGGCTCGGCGTGGCCAGCCCTGGTTCCGCTCAGCATCAATGCCCCTTTCGCCCGGCTGGCGCTTGGGGTGGCAGCCGGGGCGGAGGGGAGGACCCAGGGGCCAAAATTGTCCTGCCCCCCCCCCCCCGCTCCGCCTGGGACTAGGCCACATCTGCGCCTCCGCCGACGCGCCCACCCTCTCCACCGCCTGCTGGTGGTCTTCCCTTTGCCCTTTAAAGACCTGTTCCTCACCGTGCATCGCCCCTGATGCTGCAGCTTCCAGGACTAGGAAATCAGGAGAGAAAAACCACAGGGACGATTTAGCCGGGGTAGTTTTCTCGCCCCCAACACTCCCCTGGGCCGCCGCCACGCAGCCTCCACCCTCAGACCACCCCAGGCCTGGATCTCTCCAGTCCCTCCGCTTCCCGACGCTCCTTCACTCCGCGTCCGCTCCCACCCAGCCCTGCATCCTTCTTACGACCTTGGGCTGGGCATTCAACGCACTTCCCTCGCCCGCCAGCCCTTCTGCTTGGGGGCTCGGTGCGCCTTCTCCCATTCAGCCAGTGCCCCCCCCCCCACCCCACCACGTCCCCAGGGCCCTCATTCCTCCGCCGTTTCTCTCTGCTTTGCTGGCTGCGCCCCTGGGCCTCCAGCCTCTGTGAAAGAGGCGCATCCCCAACGCGCGGACGCACAAGCAAGGGTTGCGGCCAGGAGCGGTGATCCAGTATGAGGCCTCGCCTCTCCTCCACCACCCGACCCCTGGAGCCGGCCTGGACCCGGGCTAAAGTCTACGGTTTCTGCCGCGGGAGCCCTCTCCCTACTTTTGGAGCGGATGAGTCGGGTTCCACATGGTGGTGGTACTGGGGATGCTACTGAGCTCTGAACAGTCGGACGTGGTTCTTCCTTCTATTTTCCACCCTCCTATCATCCTTCACCCGCTCGTTCATTATCTATTTCTTCTTCCCTTCTCTGGTTGAGTGTCCAGACCTCCTTAGCTGCCCTCCTCCGAAGTTGTGTGCCCGTTTTAATCTCTTCGTCTTTCTTTGACCTGGCTTCCTCCTCCAGGTTGACCTTCTCTTCCCAAGTGCTGCCTACATCAGTCTTCCATCTTTATGTCCCGCCTCTAATAGGGATTACTTTATCCCTATTAATTTTCTTCTCTGGTCCCTACTTCAGGCTCCACCCCAGCCTTCCTCCGCACCTTTCCTTGGCTCTTTCTTCATCCTCTCTCTTAGTGCCAACTCACTGCCTCAGGAGCCCCACTCAGTATCCCCCCATCCACTCCTGCTCTGTCCTATGGGCTGTTCCAGTGAAAGGCACACTGTCCCATCTGCCTAGTTTGAGGCTGTTTCCTTATACTTGGGACGCTTTCCAAATTTGATGAGAACCCCATCTTATAGATCTAAGAACCTTGGTAAACCCAAGCAAGATGAACACACACGCCCAGCACACTCGGCAATCGACTTGCTGAGAACCAGTGATAAGGAGGAAAATCTTTAAAGCAGCCAGAAAAAAGAAAAAAGAAAAAAAAAAAAAAAGACCGAGAGGGACAAAGGTAATAAGTACAACAGATTTCTCAGACACTATGCAAGCCAGAAGAAAATGGGATGGTACATGTGAAGTGCTGAAAGAAAAAAAATTTCAACCAAGAATTTCACATCTAGGGCCCCCTGGGTGGCTCAGTCGGTTAAGAGGCTGCCTTTGGCTCAGATCATGATCCCAGGGTTCTGGGATCGAGCCCCACATTGGGCTCCCTGCTCAGCGGGAAGCCTGCTTCACCCTCTCCCACTCCCCCTGCTTGTGTTCCTTCTCTCGCTGTGTCTCTTTCTGTCAATAAATAAATAAAAGCTTTTTTTTTAAAGCTATTTTTTAAAAAAAGAATAACTACTATGTATAAGGTTGAATGTTAACTAGATTTATTGTGGTGATCATTTCACAATACATACAAACATTGGATCATTATGTTGTACTCCCAAAACTAATATAATGTTATATGTAAATTATACCTCAATTTTAAAAAAGAATAATTACAAATTCAACAGTAAAATTAAAATAAGAATATAAAAGGATAATCAAATAATCAGAAGGAGGCAACAGGAAGAGAATAACAAAAACAAAACACAGAAGAGCTAAGTGGTTGTAACAGCTTGGAAAGGAAGAAGTGAAACTATATCTTCACAAATGACATGATCTTATATGTAAAAACTCTAAGGAATCTACTAAAAAAGCTTT
Organism: Zalophus californianus; assembly: GCF_009762305.2. NCBI lineage: Eukaryota > Metazoa > Chordata > Mammalia > Carnivora > Otariidae > Zalophus > Zalophus californianus. The sequence continues at coordinate 26,137,125 of NC_045602.1, forward strand.
TAGCACAAATAAGCGAGTGCACCAAGGTTACAAGATACAGGATCAATATACAAATATCAACTGAAACTAGCAATAAGAATCTGAAATGAAATTACAAAAACAATCCATTTACGATAGCACCAAAAAACCCAAAATACTTAGGGAAAACAAAGGAATGAGACAAAAAAAGGAATGAGACTTAAACACTAAAAACTAGGGGTGCCTGGGTGATTCAGTCATTAAGCATCTGCCTTCGGCTCAGGTCATGATCCCGGAGTCCCAGGATCGAGCCTCGTGTTGGGCTCCCTGCTCAGCGGGGAGTCTGCTTCTCCCTCTCCCACTCCCCCTGCTTGTGCTCCCTCTCTCGCTGTATCTCTCTCTCTCAAATAAATAAATAAAATCTTTAAAAAAAAGTTAAAAACAAAACACTGAAAACTATAAAACATTGTTGAAAGAAATTAAAGAACACAAATAAATGGAAAGATATCCTATGTTCATGGATTGGAAGCCTTAATATTGTTAAGATGTCCCTGGGGCGCTGGGGTGGCTCAGTCAGTTAAGTATCTGCCTTCGGCTCAGGTCATGATCCCAGGGTCCTGGGATGGAGCCCCGCATCGGGCTCCCTGCTCAGTGGAGAGCTGCTTCTCCCTCTCCCTCTGCTCACACTCTCTCTCACTCTCTTTCCTCTCTCTCAAATAAATAAATGAAATCTTAAAAAAAAAAAAGATGTCATATTCCCTGCTATAGACTGAATTGTGTTCCCCTAAAATTTGTATATTGAAGCCCTAACTCCTAATGTGACTATCTGTACCTGAATATATGGTCTTTAGGAGGTAATTAAGGTCAAATGAGGTCATAAGGATGGGGCTCTAATCAGATGAAAGACTGTGGCTTTATGATACGAAAAAGATCTCTCTCTCTTTCTCTTTCTCTCTCTCTCTTTCAGTCTCTCTCTCTCTCCCATGTGAAGAAACAGTGAGAAGGGCAGCTATCTGTGGCCCAAGGAGAGAACTCTCACCACACACCAACCTTGCTAGTACTCTGATCGTGGACTTCTATTCTCCAGAATTGTCACAATAAATTTAAGTTTATTGTCACCCAGTCTATGGTATTTTGTTATGGCAGCTGAGCAGACTAAGACACTCCAAACTGGTCTATGTATTCAATTCAATTCCTATCAAAATCCCAGCTGACTTTTCAGAAATGGAAAAGCTGATCCTCACATTCATATGCAAATGCAAGGGGCCAAGAATAGACAAAGCAATCTTTTAAAGAAGAAAAAATTGAAGGACTTCTACATCCTGATTTCCAAACTTACTACAAAGAAACAATAACCAAGACAGTGTGGTACCAGCATAAAAATAGATCTATAGATCGATGGAATAGAATTTAGAGTCCAGATATAAATTCACACATCTATGGTAAATTGATTTTCTATAAGAGTGACAAGATCATTCAATGGGGAAAGAATAGCCTTTTCAAAAAACGTTGCTGATATAAATAAATAGCCCATGCAAAAGAATGAAATTGGACCCCTAATTCACACCCATATACAAAAACTAATTCAAAATAGATCAAGCACATAAATGTGGGTTAAAACTATAAAACTCTTAGAAGAAACCAGAGGTATGAACACGACCTTAAATTAGGCATGGTTTCTTAGATATAACACAAAGCACTAGTAACAAAAGGGAAAAAAGATCAATTTGGCTTAAGACTTAAAACTTTTCTGCAAGTAATGCGATCAAGAAAGTGAAAAGTCACTTATGCTGTGCATTAGATCTCCAGAACTTACTAAACTACTAGTTGCAACCTCGTACATTTTAACACCATCTCCCCAATTCTACCAACTTCCAGCCCCTGGTAACCACAATTCTACTCTTTGTTCCTGAGTTTGGCCTTTTTACACTGCACATATAACTAATGTCATATGACATTTGTCTTTCTCTGCTCTGGCTTATCTCACTTAGCATAATATCTTTAAGGTCCAACCATGTCGTCACACACATCAGGATTTCCTTCTTTCTCATAGCAGAATAATATTCCATTTATTATCACATCCTTGCTATCCATTCATCCATTGATGAACACTTAGGTTGTTTTCATATCTTGGCTATTGTAAATGATGCTGTAATAAACATGGGAGTGCAGATAATCTTCTTGATATCCTGTTTCCATTTCCTTTGACTATATACCCAGAAGTAGGATTGCTGGATCATATGGTAGTTCTATTTTTAATTTTTTGAGGAAGCTCCATCCTGTTTCCCACTAGTGGTTGAATTAATTTATATTCCCACCAATAGTACATGGGATTTCCTTTTTTCTCCACAAACTCACCGACACTTGTTATCGCTTGTCTTCTTGATGATAGCCATTCTAATGAGATGATATCGTATTGGTGTTTTTGATATGAATTCCCCTGATTAGCGATATTGAGCATCTTTTCGTGTACTATTAGCCATTTGTATGTCTTCTTGGGAAAATGTCTATTTAGTTCCTTTGCCCATTTTTTAACCAGACTTTTGTTATTAAGTTGTTATGGGTTCTTTATGTATTTTGGACATTAACCCTTATCTGACATAGGGTTTGCAAATATTTCCTTCCATTCCACAGGCTGCCTTCATTTTGTTGATTGCTTCTTTTGCTGTGTAGTAGCTAATTTTAAGTTTGGTGTAGTCCCACTCGTTTATTTTTCTTTTGTCGCTTGTGCTCTGTTCTCATATAAAAAAAGAAAATCATTGCCAAGACTGATGTCAAGAAGCTTCTTCCCTATGCAGTATGTTTTCTTCTAGGGATTTGATGGTATCAGGTCTTATGTTTAAGTCTTTAATCAATTGCAAGTTAATTTTTTGTGAGTGATATGATATGGTTCCAATTTTATTTCTCTACATGTGATTATTCAGTTTTTCCCAGCACCATTGATTGAAGAGGACTGTCCTTTCCCCATTGAGTGTTCTGGCTCCCTTGTCAAATATTAGATGACTCTGTATGCAGGGGTTATTTCTGTTCTCTCTATTCTATTACATTGATCAACTTGTCTATTTTAATGCCAGTACCATACTGCTTTAATTGCTATAGATTTGTAGTACAGTTTGATTTTCAACAGAAGTTATCAATGGAGAAAAAATGGTGCTAGAACAATTGGATCTCTCTTTGTAAAAGATGAACGTCCACTCTTCCTCCACATCATGTACAAAATTAACTGAAAATACATTATAGATCTAATTGTATGAATTAAAACTATTAAAATTCTAAAAGGAAACACAGAATAACATCTTTGTGATATTGGGGTAGGTCAAGCTTTCTTAAACAAGACACTCCAAAGAACAAAGTATAAAAATATTGATAAATATCAACTTCATTAGGATGAAAAACTTTTGCTTTTTCTAAAGACACAGTTAAGAAAACTAAATGGCAAGCCATACATTTGCAGAAAGTTTTTGCCACACATATATTCAACAAAGGAATTATATCCAGAATATACACATGACTCTTATAATTCAATAATTAGATGACAAGCAACCCAATTAAAATGGGCAAAATATTTTAAAGCCATTTCACAAAGAAGATCTACAATAGCCAAAAGGCACATGAAAATATGTTCAACATAATTAGTCATCAGAAAAATGCAAATTAAGGCACAATGATGGGGCACCTGGGTGGCTCAGTCATTAAGCGTCTGCCTTCGGCTCAGGTCATGGTCCCAGGGTCCTGTGATCAAGCCTGGCATTGGGCTCCCTGCTCTGTGGGAAGCCTGCTTCTCCCTCTCCCACTCCCCCTGCTCGTGTTCCCTCTCTCACTGTCTCTCTCTCTGTCAAATAAATAAATAAAATCTTTTTTAAAAAAGCACAATGAGATATTACTACATACTCACAAGAGTGATTAAAATCAATTAACAACAAAATCTCATATATTGCTGATAGGGATGCAAAATGGTACAGTCACTTTGAAAAACAGCTGGCAGTAACTTATAAACATATATTTACCATGTGACTGAGTAATTCCACTCATTTAAGTATTTACTCAAAAAGAAAGGAAACATATGTCCACATAAAACCTGTATCTGAGTGTTCAAAAGCAACATTATTCATAATAGCCAAAACCTGGATGCAACCCAAATGTTCACTCACCAGGTGAATGGGTAAAAAAATATATATATAATATAAATATCATGGACCACTACTCAGCAATATAAAGAAACAAAATACACATGCAATAACATGGATGAATCTCAAAAACATCATGCTATAAAGTCAATACAAAATATTAGGTAATACATATCAATAGCATACACACTCCCAGTTGTAACAACCAAAAATATGACCAGAGAGTGCCAAATGTCCCCTGGAGAGGCAAAAGTTTCCCAGCTGAAGATCACTGGTTTAGACTATTTGAGTTTCTTGTACTTAACATATATATAAATACCTAATACTGTTCTATAAGCTTGCTCCATTTAATTAAGAAGATTTCATTTACAAGACATCTTTTAATTTCCTTTGGTGAGAGACAATTTATACCAATTTGTTTTCAGATAGAAGAAAGAAAGAGAGAGAGAGAGAAAGAAAGAAAAAGAAAAAAGAAGAAAGAAAGAGAAAGAAAGAAAAGAAAAGAAAAGAGGGAGGAAGGAAGGAAAAAATATTTGATCAACTCTTGTGCAGACCACAAGAGCAAGTTGGAATAAAATAGCAGCATATAAAAGAGAAATAGAGAAGCAGTATCTATTAAGTATACTGATTAAAGAAACAAAAGAGATTATTAAGCAACATTAGGTCTCTCAAAGGAGAATCATTATAAAACCTGAGTTTTTCAAAATTTTCTTCTGAATTTTATCAGGAAATCAGTATTGGGTTTTTTTGGTTTTGTTTTTGGATTTGGGGGTTTGGGTTTTTTTGGTGTCCAAATCCTTACAATAATGACCACCTTCTTTCTTTAGCCTTAATCAGAAATTTCCAAAGAGGCATTCGTCTGGATTTATTCATTTGTTAGTAGATTCATCGATAAGTTTTAGAACTAATGATGTAATGTATGGTGACTAACATAATAAAATAAAATTTTAAAAAAATGCATGGTAATCGCATGCCAATATTAATAATAAAAGGCAAATTTAAAAAAATAAAAAACATAGAGTTTTAGGTCAATTTCTGTTGCTTGCATCCAACAACCCCTAAATAACAGTGTATCATCTTGAAAATAATTGTTCGTGAGTTTGCCTCAGAACCATGTCTTGTTCACCTTTCAAACCCCAAAAATTATACTAATTTCTCGCCCATTAGACATGCTCTATAGATGTTTCCTAGTCAGAGAAGTGTATCTAGCATGGATTTGACTTTGTTCTCTCTGGGTCCTCCCTGCTACTTCCTTTCTTATGCATCTTTAGACACATCACCGATGCTGCTCACTAACTCAGCTCCATTTTTTGAACACTCTAGACTAGGAGGGAGAGTTTTTTTCTCTTCCTAAATTTCTATTTCACCCCATAAAATAGAAACTTTTAGGAAATATAGAGAAGAGAGCTCCAGTCCTCTCCCTTCACTTATTCTCCCTAAAGAGAAGGTACATAAAGGGGGTGGGCACGGCTGATATATCTGATGGGGAGATGTGGAGAAACATAACTGCATATGCAGCCCAGGCTCCTCTCTCTCTTGTTTTCTGAGTAGCCCTCCTTGGGACACGAGCAGTCTTCTTTCTTCCAAGTGTTGCTTATAGAAATGGGCTCTGGCCCCCGGGGGTTGGGAGAGAAGCCCTGAGTTGTCTTAGGTCCTCCACCTTAGTTTGGGTAAACCAATTCAATTCAATTCAAGAGAAAAATACTAGGACGTATAATTGGAGCTACAGGTCAAAGCTGTGTTCTCCAAAGCAACTTTACCAATAAAACTGATATTTTGATGATGTTGTTATTGTTGTTGTTTTTTGTTTTGTATGCGAGAGCAATTTTTAAAGGTTGACTACAAACAGACAAACATTCCACTAATAGATGAATGTTATAAATATCTAAATTCTTAGATTTAAAGATGCTTATTTCTATAACACCAAAACTCATCTTGTCTGCTTGGAAAACTCCTAATCATTCTTCAAAACCCAGCTCAAACTTGCCTCTCCTGTGAAACTTTTCCAGGAAGAATTAATTACTCCTGTTCTATGATTTCATGGTACTTTCAGCATGTATTACTGTATCACTTGCCACAGTTTTCACATTTCTTTTACTTGAAAAAAAGTTTTTTTTCTTTCTCCAAATTTTTATTTAAATTCTAGTTAGTTAACACAGTGTAATATTAGTTTCAGACGTAGAATTTAGTGATTCATCACTTACATGTAACACTCAGTGTTCTTCACAAGTGCCCTCCTTAATACCCATCAACCATTTAGCCCATACCCCTCCCACCTCCCCTCCAGCAACCCTGTGTGTGTCTCTATAGTTAAGAGTCTATTTCCTGGTTTGCCTCTCTTTCCCCCACCAGACTTTGTTCGTCTGTTTTGTTCCTTAAATTCCATATTATGAGTGAAATCATATGGGATTTGTCTTTCTCTGACTTATCTCTTAGCATAATAGTCTCTAGCTCCATCCATGTCATTGCAAATGGCAAGATTTCATTCTTTTTGATGGCTGAGTCACATTCTATTGTGCATATATACACAATATGTATATATATACACATGCACATCTTTTTTTATACATTCATCAGTTGATGGACCATTTGGGCTCTTTCCATAACTTGGCTATTGTTGATAATGCTGCTACAAACATCAGGGTGCATGTACGCTTTAAATCAGTATTTTTGTATCCTTTGGATAAATACCTAGTAATGCAGGTGATGGGTCGCAGGATAGCTATTTTTAACTTTTTGAGGAACGTCCATACCGTTCCCCAGAGTGGCTGCATCAGTTTGCATTCCCACCAACAGTGTAGGAGGGTTCCCCTTTCTCTGCATCCTCACCAACACCTGTTTTTTCCTGTTGTTAATTTTAGCCATTCTAACAGGTGTGAGGTGATATCTCATGATAGTTTTGATTTGTATTTCCCCGACAATGAATGATATTGAGCATCTTTTCATGTGTCTGTTAGCTAACTGGATGTTTCTTTAGAAAAATGTCTAGTAATGTCTTCTGCCCAACTTTTAACTGGATTGTTTTTTTGTGTGATGAATTTGATAAGTTCTTTATAGATTTTGGATACTAACCCTTTATCAGATATGTGATTTGCATATATCTCCTCTCATTCCAAAGGTTGCCTTTTAGTTTTGGTGATTGTTTCCTTCACTGTGCAGAAGATTTTTATTTTGATGAAGTCCCAATAATTTATTTTTCCTTTTGTTTCCCTTGCCTCAGGAGACATATCTAGTAAGAAGTTGCTACAGCTGACGTCAAGGAGGTTGCTGCCTGTGTTCTTCTCTAGGATTTTGATGGTTTCCTATCTCACATTTAGGTCTTTCATCCATTTTGAATTTATTTTTGTGTATAGTGTAAGAAAGTGGTCCAGTTTCATTATTTTGCAAAGCAATCTACACATTTAAAGCAATCCCTGTGAAAATACCACCATTTTTTTAAAAAGAGCTAAAACAAACAATCCTAAAATTTGTATGGAACTACAAAAGACCCTGAATAGCAAAAGCAATCCTGAAAAAGAAAAGCAAAGCTGGAGGCATCACAATTCTGGACTTAAGTTATATTACAAAGCTGTCATGACCAAGACAGTATGGTATCGACACAAAGATGAATGGAACAGAATAGAAAACCCAGAAATGAACCCACAACCATAGGGTCAATTAGTCTTTGACAAAGCAGGAAAGAATATTGAATGGAAAAGACAGTCTCAGGGCACCTGGGTGGCTCAGTCAGTTGAGCGTCCAACTCTTGGTTGTGGCTCAGGTCGTGATCTTATGGTCATGGGATGGAGCCCCGTGTCAGGCTCCCGGCTCAGAGAGGCTGCTTGGAGATTCTCTCCCTCTGCCCACCCCCACTTTCTCTCTCTCTAATAAATAAATAAAATTTTTTTAAAAGTCTCTTCAACAAATGGTGTTGGGAAAACTGTACAGCAATATGGAAAAGAGATTTCACAAGTTTCTGTTTACATGGCTGTTCCCCTGAAGGATGTGAGCCCCTTGAGGGCAGTATTGCATAACTGCTAAGATCATCGGCTTGAAGTCAAATGTTGATTCTTTTTTCTACTATAAAGAGCTGTATAACCCTGAGCATCAGACTTAAACTCTCTGACAGAGATTTTTACATCAGTAAAATGGGTATAATCATACTACAATGAGCGGTAGTTTTTATGATAAAAATTGACAGAAACCTAACTCAAAACATTGTCACTAGACTATCCTATCCATCATCTATAAACTCTAATTTCTTCTGCTTCATTTTCAGGAAGGGTATTCTAGAAGCTCCAGATTCATCCAGGCCTCAGCTCTCGCAATCTAAGTAGATTCCTCTATGAAGAAATCATTCCCCTCAGAGAATTCTACCCCTGTTTAGTTCATATTCCTGGAAAAGATAAAGGCTACTCTTTTTTTTTCTTTAACTTTAACAAACTTTTTTTTTAATTTACAATGTATTATTGGTTTCAGAGGTACAGGTCTATGATTCATCACTCTTATATAATACCCAGTGCTCATTATATCACACGCCCTCCTTAATGTCCATCACCCAGTTACCCCATCCTTCCACCCCCCCTCCCCTTCAGCAACCCTCAGTTTGTTTCCTGTGATTAAGAGCCTCATGGGGCACCTGGGTGGCTCAGTTGGTTAAGCAGTTAAGCATCTGCCTTCAGCTCAGGTCATGATCCCAGAGTCCTGGGATTGAGCCCCACATTGGGCTGCCTGCTCAGCGGGAAGTCTGCTTCTTCTCCCTCTGCCCCCACCCCCTTGCTCATGCTCTCTCCTCTCTCTCTCTCTCAAATAAATAAATTAAAAAAAAATTTTTTTAAAGTCTCTTATAGTTTGTCTCCCTCTCTGGTTTCGTCTTGTTTTATTTTTTCCTCTCTTCCCCTATGATCCTCTGTTTTGTTTTTTAAATTCCACATATCAGTGAGATCACATGATAATTGTCTTTCTCTGATTGACTTATTTCATTTAGCATAATACCCTCTAGTTCCATCCATGTCATTGCAAATGGCAAGATTTCAATTTTTTTGGTGGCTGAGTAATATTCCATTATATATATCTCACATCCTCTTTATCCATTCATCTGTCAATGGACATCTGGGTTCTTTCCATAGTTTGGCTATTGTGAACATTGCTGCTATGAACATTGGGGTGCAGGTGCCCTTTCGGATCACTACATTCGTATCTTTGGGGTAAATACCCAGTAGCGCAATTGCTAGGTGTAGGGTAGCTCTATTTTTACTTTTTAAGGAACCTCCATACTGTTTTCCAGAGTGGCTGCACGAGCGTGCATTCCCACCAACGGTATAAGAGGGTTCCCCTTTCTCCGCATCCTCTCCAACATCTGTTCTTTCCTGACTTGTTAATTTTAGCCATTCTGACCAGTGTGAGGTGGTATCTCATTGAGGTTTTGATTTGTATTTCCCTGATGCTGAGCGATGTTGAGCACTTTTTCATGTGCCTGTTGGCCATTTGGATGTCTTCTTTGGAAAAATGTCTGTTCATGTCTTCTGCCCATTCCTTGATTGGATTATTTGTTCTTTGGGTGTTGAGTTTGATAAGTTCTTTATAGATTTTGGATACTAGCCCTTTAACTGATACATAATTTGCAAATATCTTCTCCCATTCTGTCGGCTGTCTTTTGGTTTTGTGAACTGTTTCCTTTGCTGTGCAAAAGCTTTTTATCTTAATGAAGTCCAATAGTTCATTTTTGCCCTTGCTTCCCTTGCCTTTGGCGATGTTTCTAGGAAGAAGTTGCTGCAGCTGAGGCCAAAGAGATTGCTGCCTGTGTTCTCTTCAAGGATTTTGATGGATTCCTGTCTCACGTTTAGATCTTTCAACCATTTTGAGTCTATTTTTGTGTATGGTGTAAGGGAATGGTCCAATTTCATTCTTCTGCATGTGGCTGTCCAGTTTTCCCAATACCATTTGTTAAAGAGACTGTCTTTTTTCCATCAGACATTCTTTCCTGCTTTATCAAAGATTAGTTGACCATAGAGGTGAGGATCCATTTCTGGGCTCTCTATTCTGTTCCATTGATCTATGTGTCTGTTTTTCTACCAGTACTGTACTGTCTTGATGATTACAGCTTTGTAATAGAGCTTGAAGTCAGGCATTGTGATGCCCCCAGCTTTGGTTTTCTTTTTCCAACATTCCCCTGGCTATTGGGGGTCTTTTCTGGCTCCATACAAATTTTAGGATTATTTGTTCCACCTCTGTGAAAACAGTTGATGGTATTTTGATAGGGATTGCATTGAATGTGTAGATTGCTCTAGGTAGCATAGACATTTTAACAATATTTGTTTTTCCAATCCATGAGCATGGAATGTTTTTCCATTTCTTTGTGTCTTCCTCAATTTCTTTCACGAGTGCTCTATAGTTTTCTGAGTACAGATCCTTTGCCTCTTTGGTTAGCTTTATTCTTATCATTTGGGGTTCAATTGTAAATGGGATCAACTCCTTAATTTCTCTTTTTTCTGTCTCATTGCTAGTGTATAGAAATGCAACTGATTTCTGTGCATTGATTTTGTATCCTGCCACATTGCTGAATTCCTGTATGAGTTCTAGAAATTTTGGGGTGGAGTCTTTTGGAATTTCCACATAGAGTATCATGTCATCTGTGAAGAGTGAGAGTTTGACTTCTTCTTTGCTGATTTGGATGCCTTTTATTTCTTTTTGTTGTCTGATTGCTGAGGCTAGGACTTCTAGTACTATGTTGAACAGCAGTGGTCATAGCGGACAACCCTGCTGTGCTTCTGACCTTAGGGGAAAAGCTTTCAGTTTTTCCCCATTGAGAATAATACTTGCTGTGGGCTTTTCGTAGATGGCTTTTATGATATTGAGGCATGTTCCCTCTATCCCTACACTGTGAAGAGTTTTAATCAAGAAAGGATACTATATTTTGTCAAATGCTCTTTCTGCATCTATTGAGAGGATTATATGGTTCTTGCCCTTTATTTTATTTATGTAGTGTATCATATTGATTGATTTGCAGATGTTGAACTACCCTTGCAACCCAAGAATAAATTCCACATGGTCATGGTGCATAATCCTTTTAATGTACTGTTGGATCCTATTGGCTAGTATTTTGGTGAGAATTTTTGCATCCATGTTCATCAGGGATATTGGTCTGTAATTCTCCTTTTTGGTGGGGTCTTTGTCTGGTTTTAGGATCAAGGTAATGCTGGCCTCATAGAAAGAGTTTGGAAGTTTTCCTTCCATTTCTATTTTTTGAACCAGCTTCAGAAGAATAGGTATTAATTCTTCCTTAAATGTTCGGTAGAATTCCCCTGGGTACAGGCTATTCTTAATGGGGTACATTTTGTGCCCATCTTATGGCCAGGAGGCCTTTATTGATAATTCCATGAAACCTAGAATTCACATGGTTGTGTGTATACGTGTGTGTGTGCACACACACACAGGGGTGGGAGTTAGTCACAATTTCGTGCAAAAACTAAAGTATTCAAACCACTTTGAACAGAAAGGCCTGTCTTTCAGGGAATTACAAAGTTGTTGGAAGGGGCTCCAACAGCTAAAGTCAAGACACTGCTGCTGGGCTTCAAATTCACCTCACCATTGACTTCAAAGTCATGCTATTACAATTGACATGCAGAGGTCAGCCTCTTAGTGTGGCCCATGAAGTGGGTGAACATACACTGGAAAGTGGGTTCTGGCAGCTGGAGAGACTCACTTCTGCAGAACACTCCAAAAGCCACCACCAGGACAAATAAGCTGACCTTCCCCTCCCTTTCACATTCTAAGCCTCGTGGGAGTACATCTCCTAGCAGGAACTAAATCACATCTAGAACCCTAATTGCAAGGTAGTGTTAGACTACTTCTTATAATACGAGGAGATCACAGGAGGGAGGGACATGGAAACTGACTACCAATAAATAACACTTAACACTGGCAACCAAAAGCAACAGATAACAGGTTTTCAATATCTATTTTAATGCACATTTCACAGTTTAACACTTGAGCAACTGAAACATAAGAACTATAACTGCTAATTTTTTTCCAGGTGTAATTGTAAATTCTTACTGTATTTTCAGTTTGGGGGAAGTTTGTTCCCATGATTACTGTTATATAGTAGCTAAAAATTATTATAAATGAAAATATCAGAACTTCTATTTGTCACCTAACAAGTTTAATTCATTCCTGAAAAATGTGCTAAGTAAACAGATGTTAAATAGGCAAAAATTCCATTAATTTTAACAAGAAAAATAAGTCCAGCAGAGAAAGTCAATTATCATATGGTTTCACTTATTTGTGGAACATAAGGAATAGTATGGAGGACATTAGGAGAAGGAAGGGAAAAATGAAGGGGGGGAAATCGGAGGGAGAGATGAACCATGAGAGACTATGGCCTCTGAGAGACAAACAGGGTTTTAGAGGGGAGGGGGTGGGGGGATGGGTTAGCCCGGTGGTGGGTATTAAGGAGGCACGTACTGCACGGAGCACTGGGTGTTATACAAAAACAATGGATCATGGATCACCACATCAAAAACTAATGATGTATTGTATGGTGACTAACATAATAAAATTTTTTTTAAAAATTTTAACAAGAAAAATCAAGATGAATTCCAAACCAAGATTGGACAAAAAATGCTGACCAAAAAGTCAACTGAACACCGAAGTAATTTCCTATACATAATACATAGCAATTTTTAAATGAATGAGTGAAGTTTGGACATAAAATGAAATTTAAAGGTCTATTATACTGATAAGAGGCGGTAATTGATGTAGGAGGAAGGCTACAACAGAGTACTTCTTTGGAAGGCACATTTTTCTCTCTGCACCATTTTGTTCATAATATTTCAATCTTTCGGTGGCTTGTGGTTATCTTAGATTCAAAATGCACTTAATGTAAAGAAAAAATAGAATGAAATAAACATAAGAACATTTTGAAATGCAAGGAGTCATGTACACATACATGAGACTTGAAAAACCATGCTACTTCTTCACGCTTCTTGCCTAGCATGTACACAGAAAGCAAAATGTCTGGGGCTCATCCAAACATGATGTACAATTCAAGTCTGTTCTGAATGCTATTTCCTGATTAGAATTTTTGTCAGGGGCGCCTGGGTGGCTCAGTCATTAAGCATCTGCCTTTGGCTCAGGCCATGCTCCCAGGGTCCTGGGATCGAGCCCCACATGGGGCTCCCTGCTCAGCAGGAAGCCTGCTTCTCCCTCTCCCACCCCCCCTGCTTGTGTTCCCTCTCTCGCTGTCTCTCTCTCTGTCAAATAAATAAATAAAATCTTTAAAAAAAAAAAAGAAACAAGAAAGAAAGAAACTTTTGTCAAGTACACTGATGAATCTTTGCCTAAAATCATAATGTTGAAATATTACTTCTTAGCATTTACGTAGTGTGCTTCATGGTGAAAACATATACAAAAAATTATCCAAAAGCAGTCTATGTTTTCAGCAGTATGTCCCAAGGTCCTTAGTTGAACAGTTGTGTAAGCTAAGTCTATCCTTGAAAAATCCAAAGCGCATAATTTCAGTAAATTCACTTGCAGTTTAAAAATGACCTTAGGCTTATAGAATCACTTTAAGAATTAAATGAATTAATATATGTAAAGTACTTGGAACTGGGTTTGACACATAGCAAGGGATTTATTAGTATTAGATAATATTAGTCTCAAATTATACTGTAGTCACATTTTAAACTCATACAGTTCTTTGTGTGATGTTCCTCGCCCAATTGCAAATCAAATTAAAAACCTTACTGGTTGGGGCTGCCTGGGTGGCCCAGTTGGCTAAGCATCTGCCTTCAGTTCAAGTCATGATCCCAGGGTCCTGGGATCCATCCCTGTGTTGGTGCCCTGATCAGTGGGGAGTCTGCTTGTCCCTCTCCCTCTGCCCCTCCCCCCACTTGTGTTCTCTCTCTCTCTCTCTCACTCACAATCTCTCTCTCAAATAAACAAAACCTTTATAAAAATAAATAAAAATAAAAAATAAAAGCCTTATTGGTGAAACTTATTTACACTAGACTGGTTTGGGGGCAGGACAACAGAAAACACTGCCCCAACACCAATATAGCAAGCACTGAATTATAAGCAATAGCAGTCTACCAATGCGGGAAGGGCAACAGTGTATAAAGAGATATGCTCTGTGGTGTAGGCATATAGGAAAGCCTAGAAGCCGAGACTGGACCAGAAACATCAGCATAAACTTACTCAAATCCTAGCCTTCACCCAACACACAGAATAACACATGGGGATTTGAAAACAGTGATGCACTGAAGGTAAGCATAACAGCAACAATAGCCAAACCTCATTTTCTGAACAGACTGACTCAACTCACAAACATGAACAGCCAAGCAGAATAAACTATGTTCTCATTTCCAGGCATAAATATTATTTACCTCAGATTCTAACGTTCTACATACAATGTCAATCATTCAACCAAGAAATCAGACACACACAAAAAGCAAGAAATAACCTAGGAGAAGAGATAGTGCAATCAACAGAGACAGACACAGAGATAACACAGATATTGAATGTATCAGGCAGACAAGTTAACATAACTACAATTAATATGCTAGTCTATCATGGAAAAGGTGAACAGTAAGAATGAACAGGAAATTTTCACAAGAGTGATGGAAACTACAAGAAGTTAAATGGAAAGCTACCAATAAAACATATGAAAATAGAAATGAAGAATTGTTTTGATAGGCTTATTAGTAGATTGGATTCCAAGAAAAAAATTATTGAGCTTGGAGATAGGCTTACATAAATATAGTTTAACAATCTATTTTAAGCTGATAATTTTTCTTCCATCACATACAAAAACTCTAAACTGTTACTTCTCCTTCCATACTTTATGCTACTGATGTCACACTTTATGTCTTTTTATATTGTGCATCCATTCACACGTTATTGTAGTTATACTTTTTATACTATAAAATATGTAGACGAGATAAATAATACTAGAAAAATAAATATCTAGAGATAAAAGTGATTTATATACCACCATTACATTCTGAATTTGACTATATATTTACCTTTACCAGTGAGTTTTACACTTTTATATGTTTTCATGTTGTCACTTAGTGTTCTTTTGCTCCAACTTGAAGAACTCCTTTTAGCATTCCTTGTGAGGCAGGTCTAGTGGCAATGAACTCCCTTAGCTTTTGTTTGTTTGAGAATGGCTTTATTCTCCATCATTTGTGAAGGACAGTTTTACCAGGCACAGTATTTTTGGCTGGCACGTTTTTTACTTTCAGGACTTTGGATATATCATCCCATTCCCTCATGGCCTGCAAGGTTTCTGCAGAGAAATCCACAGATAGCCTTCTAGGGGTTCCCTTGTATGTGGTGAGTCATTTTTCTCCTGCTTTTTCAAAATTCCCTGTCTTTGACTTTTTTTTAAAGATTTTATTTTAGAAAAAGAGAATGTGTGTGAGTGGGGGAAGGGGCAGAGGGAGAGAGAGAATCTCAAGCAGACTCCACACTAAGCTCAGAGCCCAATGCAGGGCTCAATTCCACAACCATGAGATCAGGACCTGAGCTGAAATCAAGAGTCAGGCATTCAACCAACTGAGTTAGTTGGACAAGGATCCTTCTGTCTTTGACTTTTAACATTTTTTATTATAATGTGTCTGAGTAATCATCTTTGGGTTGATCTTGCTCAGGGTCCTTTGAGCTTCCTGTACCTGGATAGCTCTTCTAAGATTTATGATTTCTCTTCTCCTACTGGGATTCTCATGATGCAAATGTTCATTTGCTTGATGATGTCCCATAATTAATGTAGGCTTTCTTCACTCTTTTTCATTCCTTTTTCTTTTTATTCCTCTAAGTGGCTACTTTCAAATGATCTGTCTTTGAGCTTGCTGAGACTTTCTTCTGCATAATCAAGTCTGTCACTGAAGCAATCTGTTAAATGCTTCAGTTCTATCATTGTATTCTTCAGCTCCAGGATTTCCATTTGGTTCTTTTTTATATGGTTCTTTTTTAGAACCACACACACATACTCATATGTGTATTACCTGATGCACATTAAATCTCTAATTTTGTTCATGCATTGTTTTCCTGATTTCATTTAGTTGTTTATCTGTTCTCTTGCATTTCACTGAGTTTAAGATTTTTAACTATTTGTCAGGCAAATCATAGATCTCCATTTCTTTGGATTCAGTTACTGGAGTTTTATTAATTTCTTTTGGTGGTATCATATTTGTCTGATTCTTCATGATTCATGTAGATTTGCACTGATGTCTGCATTTGAAGGAGCTAACACCAGTCTTTACAGACTGATTTTGACGGGTATTAGCTGTCTCCTTTCTATTCCCTAGGGCAATGGGATTACCTCCAGAATCACAGTTATGCTAGGGTGGAGCCAATTTTGAGGCTGTCACTGGGTCTGCAATGAGGTCGATGGGTGATGGGATCGTTACCAGGAGTTTGGGGAGGCATGGATCCTGTCTATCCCTGGGTGGATGAGACTGCCTCCAGTACTTTGTTCAGTAGGGTAGTACTGGGACAGGTCCACAGATGGATCCTCAGAAGTGGGTCTATTATCAGCAGACAAATGTTGTTACAACCAGGTCCCTAGAAGAGCTACTGCCTGGTCAAAGGATTCCCCTGGGTGGGAAAGACTGGCCCTGAACCATGGCTGAGAAGGGTTGGAATCAAGCTTCAGGGATGTTTCAGATTCCATAGCCAAGACTGAGGTCTGCAGATTCCATAGCCAAGACTGAGGTCCACCTGGCTTAGGTGGCATGGATTGGTGTGTCTCCCACCAGGTCCCTGGGAAGACTGGACTGCTCCCTGATCATGGCTGAAGTGGTTGAAGTGGTTGGAGCCATGTATAGAGATGTTTCAGGATCTCATGAGGTACAGCCATAAGTGTCTCCCACCAAGTCCCTGCCAGCAGGACTTCTCATGGACTGTGGCTGGGAGGGGCTAGAGCCAAGTATAGGGCCCTTCTAGAATCTACAGTCTGACCAAGTTTGGCAGGCTTACCTCCAAGGTTTCTCAGACTATGGCTAAGTGAGACTAAAGCTGGTTCAAAGGCCATTTCAGGGTTCACAGCTGGGACCAAGGCCTGTATGTATTACCTGATGCACAGGTGGGCATGACTCCACCTAGGTCCCTAGGTACATGGTGCTGGTGATGGAACCAAAGCCTAAACCAAAACTCAGCCTTGTAGCTGAGTTTTCAAGGGTATGGACCTATTCTGAATCTGTAGCCAGGACCATGGTTGCCAAGTCAGCCACCTGGGTGTGGGTCTGGCTTCCCAAAATAGCTCTCCTTAGCCTTAGACTGCCCTGGGGTTTTGCAATCTCCTACCTGGAACCCAAAGCTCCCAAAAAGCACTCTTGCCCATGGATGGATACTAAATTCTTGTTGTTGAGAGAGAATATGAGTAAGGGACATCTTACTTGGCCATCCTGAAAATGTCACTCCAGAATTATTTCATTCTTTCTAACAAATGCATAAGGGTTTATTCTATGGATGTGCCTAATTTTTTATGTACGTGTAGACCATTTCTACCATTTCGCTATTACAAATAACCTTGTGTATTCATGTGTACATATTACCTTGCACAAGTATGAGTGTGTTTGTAGGATGAATTCCTAGAAGTAGAATTGGGCCAAAGGGTGCATGCCTGTTTTATTTTGCTAACAGTACCAAATTGCCCTCTTTACAGGTTTTTAACAATTTACATCCCATCCTCAGCAACATATGAGGATTATTCACTGTGAAACTGCTAATGTGAGGAGGGTTAAATTGCCCAATATGTAAATTCAGCATGTGCCAAATGCACCAGCATAGTAAAGGCATTTAAAAATGAGAAAAAATGTTTTAGAAATCTTATTTGAATTTTCAAAAGAACAATTTAAATAGTCATCATGGAAAAAATAAAAACTTTACTTCTTTTGTGGTTTAGTACTGTTTTCTATTTGAATTACATGTATGAGGAGACATAATATGTTTCAACGGTTAAACCAGTAAAGGTCTCGTCCAACCATGTGTATGTGGGTAATTCCCTTAGTAAACAAGTGACCCTAGTAAGTCATCCAGAAACCACATTTCAACATAGCAATAACATCCACAGTTTGAAGCTTGAGCTAGCCAGAGTTGATTTCTGTTACTTGTTATGGACCCAATTTCATGGCAGCCACATAAAAGGCAGGCAGACTCCATTATACTTTCAACCTATATGTGAGCTCTCTTTAACATATATTAGTCATTGGACCAACAGTTAGGCCAGAGTCACATCTTCTTAAAAAGAAAAAGACTGCTCCAGTTCACTTTCCTCAAAAGAGGGCAGTTTAACTTCACGGATGCTTCATGGCCTTTTCTGGTTTGAACATCTATGAACTTGAACCTAAATATCATTAGCAAATACTGCACTCCTTTCCTTCAGGCATATAAACTTTTCTGAGCTTTAATTCTATTTGAGACTCCCAATTCACAATATGAAAATATGCTTCACCCTCTGGGTAGCATTATTGAACATTTATTTGCTATTTTTTTTATATAATTTTACATGTGTCAGTTGCCATGGCACCTACATTCTTAGGAAAGACTAGCAGAAAGCAAAATACCCTTGGAGGTCCTCTTAGATATGCTTTTCTTTCTTGGGTTTCCCACTTTGATCAGTGACTGGAATTCACAGCCCTCTAAATAAACAGGTGCCTCAATTCCACAGATGGACTGTGTACTTATTTCTAGAACCCAACCATGTCTCCAGCATATTTTCTAGTACACATTTCTAATTTGGAGTGGATTGTTGGTCAATGCTTCTATCTCTCCCATAGTTTAAGCAGCTCTTGGCTATTGTATTTCCTTTGGCCTTAATCTTAATACTTTAAGACTTTTTTATTCAGCCCACACTTCTTGGAAGAGAAAGAATGACAATCAGTTGACTCAACACCTTATTGATTACCTATATTACAGAGATATATCACCCACTGACTCCTGACATATTAGACAGGATGATTCCTGTTGTAAGCAATTGACACCCAATCCTCACTCCCTTGTATATTCACCTGTAGGCTTCTGTTTTCCCAATGAGAACATTCAAAAATTAAAAAATAAATTTTAGCCCACATGAATATATTTGCTTTTAGAGATTAAGATAAAATAGTCAAATATCTATGTATAATACTTGACTTATTTTTATTATATATTTTAAATTATATATAAAATAATAGAAATTACCATGTTAAGTATTTTTAAAGACATTCTATGTATTTCTTTAAATCACTTTATCTAAATTCCTCTGATGCTTCTTCTTACTAGGTCACTCAACACCACTTTCCCAGTATATATCATCATTTCTAGGTTTTTTCAAATTTAGAATTTTTTTGGATCTGTATATGATACAATCTCTGGAAGTTTTATCCCAATCCATAAGCATTATCACATAATGTAGAACAGGAGAGTTTTTTCCCCATTCACCGTAGAAGTGCATATTTCTAAAGCCCAAAATAACATTTCACTATATTGTTATAATGACCAAAACTGTGTTAAATTTCTCTGTCCTTTTAAAATCATTTCTAATCAAACACACTATATCAGAATTCAAAACTAGCACTGGATTGAGGTTATTTCAGCTCATGTGAGCCCTGAACAGTAGATCATTATCCAAAATGAAGCAAATAAGAGGATGCCCTAAATATGACAAACTCTTTTCTGAGGTGTAATTATAGGGAGAAAAATCCTTGCTTTATAGTAGGGCATATATAGCTGCTCAAACAAACAAAAAAGCATTGAGGGGGTACAAAATTGGGAAAGGGTAGGAGAAACTTAGGAGAATTATGGGATGTATCACTAAAGTGAAGAAAGAACAGTAAAGACTAGAGCAAGAGTTCAAGATGGTGACATAGGAGATCCTGAACTTATCTTCTTTCGTGGATACACCAAATCTACAGCTACATTTGGAACAATTTCCTCTGAAACAATCCCCAAAACTAGCTGAGTGAATCCTATGCATCAGGCTACCAAGAAAAAACCCCTATTGAAATGGGTCAGAGAGGCTGAGTCATAATCTCACCTTAAATCCCACCCCTGGTGCAGCAATGCACAATAAGGAGAAAACTCACAATCCCAAGCTTCTACCTGAGGAGTAAAGGGGTTGAACCCCGTATCTGGTACCTCAATGTTTAAGATCTGCATTTGCAAGACAGGTTCCCAAAACATCTAGCTTTGAAAGCCAGCAGAGTCTGTGTCCACAAGATCCACAAGGCTATAGCAGTCTGAGAAACAGTTCTTGGAGGATTCATGTGTACTCACTCACCCAAGATCAAGACCCAGCACAGAGACAGCCTACTGAAGAGCACCCAGTCTTTCTGTGAAAGAGTCCTATTTGCTTATCTTAAATCTTTGGCATTAGGGGCAAGCATCCAATTTAACACACATCTAGAAGCCTACTGAAATACTCTCCAAAAATGGAGGCCACCAGATGCCATCTTTGTCTCTCCCTCTGCCTTGCTCCAGGTCACCAGGATCTCCCAGAAAGGAGTTGGTGCACTCATTTGGCACCCCAATATTTGCAGCTGCCACCCAAAGAAAACTTCCTAATCATCGGGCTCTGGAGCACAGTGGAATTTATGCTAATGGTTACCACAAGACTGTAAAATATAGATAAAGTGTTCTTATCTGGCTATATACTCCAGGGCACAGCACAGAGACAATAGACTGAAATGCCCAATCTTTCTGTGAAAGAGGACTATTTTCATAGCTGCAGCCTGAAGAGCAAGGTCCTAATTAAACACACATCTAAGAGCCAACCATAATCCTCTCCAAAGACCTTGGAAAGTGGGTGCTATCTTCACACTTCCCCTCTGTGTTGCTCCAGGTCACTTATCTCCCAAAAAGAAGTTTACACGTACCACTGATGCACTGGTTTTTGTGGCTATTACCTAAGGAACACACCTTGATTGACTGGTTCTGGTGGCCAGTGGGGCTTACAATAATGGGTTCCATCAGACTGTAACAAACAGAGAAAAGGTTCTTAACCAGCTATCTCAGTGCATAGTGCAGAGACAGGTATTATAAAATAGCCAATAAAACATTTAACAAAATGACAATAAGAACATACCTATCAATTACTTTAAATGTAAATGGACTAAATTCTCCAATCAAAAGTCATAGAATGGCTGAAAAATTAAAAAAAAAAAAAGCAAGACCCATCTATTTGCTGCCTACAGGAGACTCACTTCACATGTAAGGACACACACAGAGTGAAAGTGAAGGGATAGAAGATTATATCCAATGCAAATGGAAACCAAAACAAAGCTGGGGTAGCTATACTTATATAAGACAAAATAGACTTTAAGACAAAATCTGTAATAAGAGACAAAGAAGGAAAGCAGTCAATTCAGCAAGAGAATATCAATTTGTAAATAGTTATGCATCCAACATAGGAGCATTTAAACATATAAAGCAAATATTAACAGACTGAAAGGAAGAAAGAGACATAGATCGATAACAATAACAGTAGGGGACTTTAGTACCCCATTGTCATCAATAGATAAATCATCTCGACAGAATATCAATAAGGAAACAGTGGCTTTAAATGACATATTAGGCCAGATGGACTTGGAATGTTCCACCCAAAAGCAACAGAACACACACTCTTCTCAAGTGAACATTCCTGAGGACAGATCATATGTAAGGTCACAAAACAAATCTTAATAATTTAAGATTGAAATCATATCAAGCATCTTTTCCAACCACAATGGTATCAAACTAGAAATCAGTTATAAGAAGAAAACTAACAAATATGTGGAGATAAATTCAAAAATATGTGGAGATAAAACAACATGTTACTGAACAACCAATGGATCAAAGAAGAAATTAAAAGAAAAGTCAAAAATACATTGAGACAAATGAAAATAAACATATGACATACCAAAACTTCTGGGATGCAGCAAAAACAATTTTAAGAGGAAAATTAATAGTGACAAATGCCTACATCAAGAAACAAAAGAAAATCTTAGCTAAACAACCTAATTTTACACCTGAGGGAAAGAGAAAAAGAGGAACAAACCCAAATTTGGAAGAAGGAAGGAAATAACAAAAATCAAAACAGAAATAGATGAAACAGGAACTAAAAAGATGATAGAAAATATCAATGAAACTAAGAGATGATTTTTTGAAAAGATAAAAATGTGCCAAACTTTAGCTAGACTTTCCAAGAAAAAAAGAGAGCATTCAAATAAATAAAATCAGAAATGAAAGAGGACACATTACAACTGATACCACAGAAATACAAAGGATAATAAGAGCTACTATGAAAAATTATACACTGATGAATTGAACAATCTATAGGAAATGGATAAATTCCAAGAAACATAAAACGTACAAAGACTGAATCATGAACAGAAAATCTGAATAGACTGATTACTAGTAAGAATGAATCAGTAATCCTCCCAACAAACAAAAGTCTAAGGCCAGAGGATTTACTGGTGAAGTCTACCAAATATGTAGAGAAAGAAGAATTAATACTAGTTCTTCTCAAACACTTACAAAAAATAGAAAAGGAGGGAATATTTCCAAATTCATTTTACAAGGCCAGTATTACCCTGATACCAAAACAAGAATGCTACAAGAAAAGAAAATTACAGACCAATATCTCTGACGAGTATAGATGCAAAATTCCTCAATAAACTATTAAGAAACTAAATTCAATATTACATTAAAACCATGATGAAGTGGGTTTTTTTTCTAGGGATACAAGGATGGTTCAACATTTGCAAATCAATCCATATGATACACCATATTATCAAAATGAAGGACAACAATCATATGAGCATCTCAATAGATGCAGAAAAAGCACTTGACAAAATTCAACATCCTTTCATGATTAAAACTCTAAACAAATTGGGTATAGAGGGAAAATACCTCAACATAATAAAGGCCATATATGACAAGCCCACAGATAACAACACACTCAATCGTGAAAAGCTGAAAGCTTTTCTTCTAAGATCAGGAACAAGACAAGAATGCCATTCTTTCCACTTTTACTAAACATAGTATTGGAAATACTAGCCAGAGTGATTAGGCAAGAAAAATAAATAAAAAGCATCCATATCAGAAAGGAAGAAGTAAAACTGTCACTATTTACAGATGACATTATATATAGAAAACCCTAAAGACTCCACCAAAAAACTATTAGTAACAAATTCAGTAGAGTTGCAGTACATAAAACCAATATATAAAAATCTGTTGTATTTCTATGCACTAATAACAAACTACCAGAAAGAGAAATTAAGAAAACAATCCCATTTACAAATGCATCAAAAAGAATAAAATACCTAGAAATAAATTTAACCAAGGAAGTGAAAGACTCATACCCTGAAAACTCTAAGACATGATGAAAGAAATTGAAGAAGACACAAATAAATGGAGAGATATTCCATGCTCATGGATTGGAAAAAAAATTAATATTAAAATGTCCATAATACACAAAGAAATCTACAGATTCAATGTAATCCCTATCAAAATTCCAATGGCTGCTATAAACATCAGGGTGCAAGTACCCCTTTGATTTTTTTTTTTTTTTTTTTATCCTTTGGGTAAATACCTAGTAGTGCAATTGCTGGATCACACGGTAGTTCTATTTTTAACTTTTGAGGAACCTCCGTATTGTTTTCCAGAGTGGCTGCTCCACTTTGCATTCCCACCAACAGTATAAGAGGGTCCCCCTTTGCATCCTCGCCAGCACCTGTTGTTTCCTGTGTTGGTAATTTTAGCCATTCTGATTGGTGTGAGGTGATATCTGTGCGTATGTGTGTGTGTGTGTGTACAGCTATATGGCTATATATTTATAGCCATAAAAAAAGAATGAAATCTTGCCATTTGCAATGATGTGGATGGAGCTAGTGATTATTATGCTAAGAGAAATAAGTCAGTCAGAGAAAGACAAATACCATATGATTTCACTCATATGTGGAATTTAAGAAACGAAACAAATGAACTTGGGGGAAGAAAAAGAGAAGAAAACCAAGAAACAGACTCTTAATTATAGAGAACAAACTGATGGTTACCACAGGGGAGGTGAGGGAGGATGGGTTACATAGATGATGGGGATTAAGGAGGGCACCTGTAATGAGCACTGGGTGTTGTGTGTAAGTGTTGAATCACTAAATTCTACATCTGAAACTAATATTAGTATGCTAACTACCTAACTAACTGGAATTTAAATAAAAACTTGAAAAAAAAAAAAAGAAAAAACTCCAATGGCATTTTTCACAGAACTAGAACAAACAGTCCTAAAATTTATATAGAACCACAAAAGACCCCCAAGAGTCAAAGAAATTTTGAGAAAGAAGAATAAAGCTAGCGGCATCATACTTCCTGATTTCAAACTATATTATGAAGCTGTAGTAATCAAACAATATAGTACTGGCATAAAAACAGACATATAGACCAGCAAAACAGAATAGAGAATCCAAAAATAAACCCACACACATGGAATCAATTAATTTATGACAAAGGAGCCAAGCATATACTGTGGGAAAAGGACAGTCTCTTTATTGTTAATTAATTATTTTTTTAAAGGGGGGTGTGGATCAAGCCCACCCTGGAGGGCTGCTGGGGGATTGGCCAAGTGCAGGCTTGGCAAGCCCCAGGCCTGTAACCATCAGCCGCTCTCCCGTTTAGAAGTGTGGTTCTTTTTATTGGTTTTTTTCTTTTTTTAAGATTTTATTTATTTATTTTGACAGAGAGAGACACAGCGAGAGAGGGAACACAAGCAGGGGGAGTGGGAGAGGGAGAAGCAGGCTTCCCACCGAGCAGAGAGCCTGATGCAGGGTTAGATCCCAGGACCCTGGGATCATGACCCGAGCCGAAGGCAGACGTCTAGCAACTGAGCCACCCAGGCGCCCCACGGACAGTCTCTTTAATAAATAGTGTTGGAAAAACTGGACAGCCACATGCAAAAGAATGAAACTGGACCATTTTCTTATATCTCTTACATAAAAATTAACTCAAAATGGATTAAAGACTTGAATATAACACCTGAAGCCATAAAACCCATAGAAGAAAACATAGGCAGCAAGCTTCTTAACATAGGTCTTGCTTCTGATTTGAAACAAAAAGATGAGAAACAAAACGTGAAGGCAACAAAAGCAAAAATATACAAGTAGGACTACATCAAACTAAAAAACTTCTGCACAGCAAAGGAACTCATCAACACAATGAAAATGTAACCTACTCAGTGGGAGAAAATATTTGTAAATGATATCACTGATAAGGGACTAATATCCAAAATATAGAAAGAAATCATGAAACTCAATAGTAAAATCATCATTATCATCATCATCATCATCCAATTAAAAAATGGGCAGAGGATCTAAATAGAGCTTTTTCCAAAGAAGAGATATAGCTGGCCAACAGGTACACAAAAAGAGGCTCAACATCACTAATCATTAGGGAAACACAAATCAAAACCACAATGAGATATCTCCTCATATCTGTTTGAAGGGCTGTTATTAAAAAAATAACATGTTGTCAAGGATGTGGAGAAAAGGCAACCCTTGTACTTTGTTGTTGAGAATGTAAATTGGTGCAGCACTGTGGAAAACCATGCAGCAGTTCCTCAAAAAATGAAAAATAGAACTACTGTATAATCCAGCAATTCCACTTCTGAGTATTTATCTGAAGGAAACAAAAACACTTACTTGAAAAGACATATGTACCCCCATGTTCATTGCAGCATTATTTACAATGGCCAAAATATGGAAGCAACCTAAGAAAATGAATTTTATTTATATATATTTAGGAATATTACTCAGCCATAAAAAGGAAAGCTTGCCATTTGTGACAGCATGGATGGATGGATGGGCGGACCTTGAGGGCATTATGCTAAGTGAAATAAGCCAGACAGAGAGAGAAAAAACTGTATGATCTCACCTATATGCGGAATCTTTTTTTAAAAAAATAAACTCATGGATACAGAGAACAGTTCAGGCAGGAGGTAGGGTTGGGCAAAAGATAATTAACTTCCAGTTGTGAAATATATAATTCCCAAGGATGTCAAAGTACAGCATGGTGACTATAGTTAATACTACTATATTGTATATTTGAAAGTTATTAAGAAAATATATCTTAAAAGTTCTTTTTACAAGAAAAAACATTTTGTTGCTATGTGTTGTAATGGAAATTAACTAAATTTATTGTGATTATTCTATAATATATACAACTTTCAAGTCATTATATTATACATAATAGAACATGGCTAACATAATGTTATATGTCAATTATATCTTTATTTTTAAAAAGAAGGTAGAGTGTTGCCTTGTTTGACCTCAGTGGGAACATGCATATTGGGCAACTCAAATTTTTCACCATTCTGGTGCATGCTTGTGAGTGACCACAAAAGTGCTACAAGTATTGATTTGGGGGTTACAAATAAATTTTAGAGGGAGGCAAATTTGAAAATACAGAATCCACAAGTAATGAGAATCAACTATATATTTGCCAAGTTAGAAGGCAAAACATATTTTATGGGATACTTCATTGGCTTGATTTATAACTTTTAAGTATTTAGACATATGGAATTGGGACTTCAACTTGACTCTTGCCCAGATTTTGGGGGAAGGGCTGCTCTTCACCCTAAGGGCCAGCCCTGGTCAGAATTGTGAAGCAGGCAGAATTTGTGGCTAATGCCTTTCATCTACCATTTTGGGGCATGTAATACCTTCTTTCAACACTTGTCCTCTTATTCATAAACCATCATTACCTCCCTATGCTTGGAGACACACACACACAAACCTACACACTCACCTATGCATCACGACTTTCTTCAGAAACTTACTCTACCCAGAATAGAAACAAACCTAAGCTAGTCAGAAAAGAAAATTGACATTCCATCCCATCCCTACATCAAAACCAATCTTACCCTGTCATTCCCTCAGGGCCCTATGAGACGCTAGATAAGAAAATGATTGGTAAATAAATTATTTTATGATAGTGGACTACTCAGCTCTGTTAAACCATGCTAATGTGCTACCACTCCCAGGTGATATCAAGCTTCAATGAGATTTAATTTTTGTTTCTGCAAAACCTTTGAAGAATGTGAGGATTTTTAGACATGGTAGCAGATCTTTCTGGAAGATATTTGAGGGTTACACAGAGCTTTCAAATCATATCACCAAATTAGAATCTGTTCCATGGGACACTTGATGTATTAATGTGATCCTTTCCCCTAGTAGTCAGCCAAAAATATCATTAGGAAGAACAGGAGATAACCCCTTCTGTGTCCTGAAGGGGAGTGGACAGGCCATTAGTCAGGCAGAAGTGCAAACATCAAAGGATATAAGCTATGGGAGTGAACACACACCACAGCTCTGCTAGGCCAAGTTCACTGTGTTCTTGGAGAAACAAGTCCACATAAGGAGGAAACTGGGTCAAGAGTAAGGGCAGATGAGGTCTAATAAAAGAATTGTGCATGTGGGAAGTAGGAGCTGAATGAATCTAGAAACAAGGAGCTTTAAACCCACCTCTTCTGAAAAGCACTTACTTCAAGTCCCAAGCTTCTGGAAAACCAATTTTTCCTTGGACCATCAAAACACAGTGGTTCCTACACTTTGAAATTTCACAGACTACACTTAATTTTTTTAAATCGGGTTACATGAATTGCCAACTTTTTACTTTGCTAATTGAATACATTTTTTAAAAACCTAACATTTGTCATTATAATAATTTCATATAAGAAAATATTTTGACATCAAAAAAGTAGAAAAATACAATTACAGAATAAAGGGAAATCTTTTCCATTCTATAAATAACAGCTGACAATGACATTTAGTGGCACCCCAATGGAAACGTCACTGTAGACTGGCATGGTCCTGGAAGTGAGCAGCTAGAACCTCTGTTCCACAACCAAGCTCAAGCTCTGGGCTCACTGTCCCAGGGCCATGTTCGATATCAGGAATCTGGAGTAGCTTTATGATCAGGGGCGGGGGCGGGGGAGTCCCTGTGGCTTCTTGGAACAAAAGGCTGTGGCCATTTTGGGCCTCCACAATGGGCCTCCTTGTGCTTTCTCCAATAAGCCTTCCCTTAAACTTCTACCTTTGATGTTAATCAGAATTTGGGGTGAGTTCAGACCTCGAGCAGAACTTGGCCCAGGAAGGGCTTAGTATCAGATGGTTCTTACCTGGAAAGTAACTCACACTCCCCTCCTATCCTGAAGGAGAGGACCTGGCTTGAATCCAGGGGGAAAGGGATGTTCAAAGCACAAAGGTGGCTATTGTTTCCTAGTGTGACTCAGTCTTTCAGGAAGCAAGGTTTCTAACCATGGCCAGTAGACCCGTGGGGGGGGGGGGCACAAGCTAGACAGAGCAGGTGCATGGGCGCCCCAGCTGAAGGTGTGCTTCCAACATCCCCTGGCTCTCGTTGCACCTGCTTGAGAGGCAGTCAGGCCAGCAGAGGTTTTGGCACAGTCCCTGAGAGGATGGGTGGGCTCAGATGCCGGGCAGCAGGATGGGAAGATGTGGAGGAGCCACTGTTGAACAATAGTCAAAGTGTTTCCCCTCTTCCCCAGGCGTTATTTAGTCGAGATCACACAGATCTGCTTTGGCCCTCAACTTTTGTTTTCCTGACTGTAAACTAACCATGAGAAACCTTGACCTATTTCTAGCTTCTGGAGGAAATTTGGAGCTGAAAACATGCTGGCATATATTTCTAAGTTCTAGTGTCAATTCCTCCATTGATCTGTGGTATTATATTTTGGGTATTATCACCTCACACTATCTCACCTCATCTCAGATCTATGTGCCTCAAGCTTGCTGTCTGTGAGGTCAGGGTAATAATTCTAGAAGCCCACCTGAGGTATAGCCATTGCTGTAAATGTGCATGCCATTCTATGTGCTTTTTATGGATAATTTTATTCCACATAAGCACCTAGAGAGAAGATGACTCTGCCAAGGTGACGGGTGACACGATAGTCTTATTCAAAATGGTCCTTCAGAGATGGAGGCACTGGCAACAGCCATGGAGGAATAACTGAGAGAGCCACCACAGCCTTAAGCAGAGCTTCTTAAATGACTTCTAACCAGAGAAAACTTTCAGTCATAGCCCCAGTGGGGTTTGCTGTCTGGGAACTACTGGCCAAGAGCATTCCCCATTTGCTCGGTGCCTGGCTGGTAGCTACAGAGCAATGTCCTTGGGACTTTGAACTAACTTACCATCTAGAAGTTGAGCTAGCAAAAGTCTCATGATATCTTTACCTAAAGGAACATGATGATTGCTTGGTCAAAGCAGGAAGAATGACCTAGGAATCAAATCAAGTTATGAATAAACTTGAGGGGGGAAAAATTATCTCATTGATCCTATTAATGTATATGAACAAATGAAACCAAAGAGCAAGTTTTAGCAAATGTTAATCCCACCGGGTCTAAAGGAGGTACAGTGAAGACACTGAACTGGGTGAGCTGATGGTCTGATCACATAAAGTTACTCTACCCTCCTAGTCTACCCAACATCTTTGCTCTGATGCAAAATTCACCAGGCAAAATGTTGGTAATGGTTTTGATTCTTTGTCTCTTGAGGACAGGATACTCTGAATACAGGCACAAATATTTGGGACCTCTGAACAGGTATGTCCTCCCCTAAAAACCAAAAAAATGGCATTTTGTTTTACAAAGAAATCTCTTGCAAATTTTATCGGGTGGATTGGGCCTGGACAGTCTTGTGCTCTGTGAACACAGACGAAAGCAAGTTTCTTGCCCTACAAGACTGACTATGATTTAAGGATATCACTCAACCAACCTCCCTCGATGTCTTTTTCCAGCAGCAACCTCTGACATCAGCACG
This sequence comes from Zalophus californianus, assembly GCF_009762305.2. NCBI lineage: Eukaryota > Metazoa > Chordata > Mammalia > Carnivora > Otariidae > Zalophus > Zalophus californianus. The sequence continues at coordinate 26,166,974 of NC_045602.1, forward strand.
CATTACTCATTTGCCCCCTCCAGGGGCTGCCCTGTGTTACAGGTGCTGTGACACCAATTTTCCAAGTTAAGCACAATCTGGTCCTGAAACTGTTTATCCAAGTATGTTGCAAGGTGCATGAGAGCAGAAACATCTAAAAAACTTCTTGTATCGGGCGCCTGGGTGGCTCAGTTGGTTAAGCGACTGCCTTCGGCTCAGGTCATGATCCTGGAGTCCTGGGATCAAGTCCCACATCGGGCTCCCTGCTCAGCAGGGGGTCTGCTTCTCCCTCTGACCCTCTTCCCTCTTGTGCTCTCTGGCTCTCATTCTCTCTCTCTCGAATAAATAAATAAAATCTTTAAAAATAAATAAATAAATAAAAATAAAAACTTCTTATATCACCAGGGAAGGGTCTGAATAGAGGCAAAGAATTTGGAGCCACTCAGTAGGAAGTATGGTAAGTTGAAGAGTTTGAACTCAAAATGAAGAGAGCTGGGTTCTAGCCTCAGTTCTGCCACTAACGGATTCCTTACCTTCTCTGCATCTCAACATCTTCATCTGTAAGGGGAAGGATCACCTAGAATTTTCAGGTATCTACTACAGTGGATCTGTATATAATATGCTGAGGTTAAAAACTAGAACATCAACTATCTAATTACCGAAGTCTCTATTTCCCCCAAATCTGGTGTTTTCAGGAAAAGATACAGTTATTTCAGTTTATAAAGGAGGTTCATGCTTTCTCCCAAGCTCCTATGTTTCTATTGGGCCAGAGATACAAGTATGTGAGGATAAATGACTCTCAGGGCTAAAGATAACAAATAATTGACCCCAACTGAGCCTCCCTAAAGGGGTACAGGGAAGACCACAAGCTGCGAAAGTCCATCTGAACCATGGCTCCACTGTTTAAGGGACTTCATCCAGGACAGTTTGACTCCAGTAAGACAGTACTCAAAGCCTCAGGGCAGGAACTGAGAAAGAAGTCCTCAGACAGACAGTCACACCCTGTGATCTATGTTCTGGCCAGTTGTCCTGCTGGCCACTATCCAACCTTGTGATTGCGGCCTCGAAGCTCACAGCCAGTGAAGGAACAATGCTATCTCTGTAGCCAATAACTTCCAGTTCCCTCGCCACTAATCTCAAAGACAAACCAGGAACATTCAGGCAACCAGACATTTCAGTTGTCAGACATGTTCAGCTGCAAAACGCTTTTTAAATTTGTATTATTTCAACATTCAAACATACAAAAGGGCAGAGAATATGATCTAATGAACACTCATATACCCATCACCTAGATTTCAAAATTTATAAATGTTTGGCAATATTTGCTTCTTTTTGTTTTCTTCTATTTTCAAGTAACAGATACTATAATCTCTCACCCCTATATATCTAAGTATGCATCTCTGAAAAGTAAGGACCCATTTACATAATTGCAATAGCATTTTTCACACATAAAAAAATTCATAATACTCTCCTAATATCAACTAATACCTAATCTACATTCAAATTTCCGTTACCTGTACCCCCCCAGAAAATATCTTTATAACTGGTTTATTTGAACCAATGTCCAGGCAAGTACCACACACTACATATGGTGGTTGTGTCCCTGAGGTCTCTTTCACGTGAGAATAAGCACCCTTTCCTTTCTTCTTCTGTTACTGAAGAGACCAAAGTGACTGTCTTTAGAACAGCCACATCCTGGCTTTGTCTATTGGTTTCCTTGTGGTTTAAATTTTTTTTTCTGTATCCTCTGCATGTCTTATAAAATGAAGTTAGATCAAAAGGCTTAATGAGATTTTGTTTAAACATTTTTGACATAGGTGATCACAGGTGATACTCTGTGTGTCGCCATGCATCCCAGTTGGAAAGACCATGTAGCATCTGGTTATCCCATCGTCAGGTACTGATTTAATCATTGGGGTGAAGTGGGAATTATCAGATCCCTCCACCAAAAATTCTTGTTTTTGCCCTTGGGACTAGCTCTCGCTCTAGACAGTAATATTTTGTAACGGTCTAGCTCTTCAACTCTTTTTAGTTTTTAGTAGACATTCTTCAGTGAGAAAGAACTTTCCCTTAAAAACTGAAACAATGCAGTTGTCCTGAGATAAATCCTTACTCTGTGCTTGATTCTTTCCCTTTAATTACTATATCCAAGGTAAGGAGTTGCTGTAGTAGTCACCCCCAATGATTAGTAAGCAAGGTTTTGTTTGTTTGGGATTTTTTTCAGTATGATTAGAGATTTACTGACTTTTCATATGTTTAGTATGTTTTAAACATCAATAGTCATTGGCGTTTTGGGGGGTTTTTTGTTTGGGTTCTTTTTTGGATCCTCAAATTGTCCCAACTTCAGCCGGTAGGAGCTCTCCAGGCTGCCTCCTGAGTCCTTTTGACATGATTCTGTTATACTTGAGTGCTTACTTGCTTTCTGAAAAACAAGTTATTCCAGGCTCATCTTATACATTCTCTGCCCCAGACCCGAAACCAGCCACCTACCCCAAGGAGTCCTGCTTCTTTTTGTGGAAAATGGTATTGATAAACCAAAATCTGGCCACTGGGAGTACTCTGCTACTGTGGTGTCATTGTATAGTATCTTTAGTACATATCTTGGCATATTGAACCTTAACTTGGCTTCTACTATTAGATTTGACAAGTTTATATCATATTCTTTCATTCCCACATGTGGCAATCACTTTGCTTGTTTTATTTCCCTTTTCCTTTCCTCCTTCTCTCATATTTTTATAGTTTTGATGTTTTATCCTTTACCATACACAGAGCATTTAGATACTATTCTTCCACTCTTACTTTCTCCTTTGATCTAATCTTGGGTCTACAGTTGAATGTATCCAGTGCTTACCATCAATTCTTTGGCCTTTGTTTCTCCAATCATCACTTGGTTGGCTGAAGCTTATCTTCTAGAAGATTACACAGGATAAGCCAACAAGTACTTGCATGTTCAAAACAGCTTTTATGTATCCTTGATACTTGAAGAATAGATTGGTTGGATATGACATCATTGGCTCATACTTATTTCCTTTTGTATCCTACAGAATTTCAACTACTTTCTGCATTGAATGTGGTTGTTGAGAAGTCTGATGAAGCCCTAATATTCCTCCTTCTGTGATTTTGGTTTTTCGCCTGGAGGCCCAGATTTTTTCCTTTATCTTCAAGATCTAATTGTTTTATTAGGACACGTCTAGAGTTCACTGTCACTGTCACAGATATTCCCCCAAAGTCATGGTGTGTACTTTTCAACTTGTAAATGCAGGTTTTATTTCAGCAGATTTTTTTCTTGAAATACAATTTTTATGTACTGGTTTTACTTCATTGTTTTGTTTTTGTTTTTTCACAGTCTTCAATTATATAAAGGTGAATCATCTTTGGCTGTCTTGTAAATATATCACTCACTCCCTCTCTGTCAAGTGCACTCCACCCTCCCAGAGCCGCCAGCCTCTGGCTTCTCTCTGCATAGGTTGCTTCTCCAGGATGGCTGCACAGCTATATCATTTGAGGATTGTCCATTAGTGCTATTCTAAATCGGATCCTCTGGCTCATACACCCTGTATCTTCTTCTTTCTTGGTTTATTCACTTATTTTGGTGGAGCACATTCTCTGGTAAATTCCTGATAAAATATATGTGGTAAGTCAATTTTTTTGGATCTCAAAAAATTTCTTAAAAATCTCTTTAAAGGGGCACCTGGGTGGCTCAGTTGGTTGAGTGTCTGCCTTCAGTTCGGTTATAATTCCAGGGTCCTGGGATGAGCCCCATGTCAGCTGCCTGCTCAGCAGGGAGTCCGCTTCTCCCTCTGCCCCTCCCCCTTCCACAGTTCATACTCTCTCTCAAATAAATAAAGTCTTTAAAAGAAAATCTCTTTAAAAATATCCGGTGATCCTTGGGTTTCCATTTTTATGTAAGAGGGGCACACTAAAAAAATGTAAGAGTTCTATGTGCATGAGCAGGATATGCCTGCCAGAAGGCTTCTGTATAAAGTGATCATGTAGTTAGTCCACTTTTCCCTGGAGACTCACTCATGTCAGTATTGGTAGATATTTCCTCTGAAGATATTAGTATTTCCAGAGAAGTATCGTCAAAACTCTTGCTTCAGGAATGCTTTCTGAGAACCAGTTGAAGAAAGGGGAATGTTGGTCTCACTGCTTAAAAACACTGGGTGTTATACACAATGAATCATGGAGGACTACATCAAAAACTAATGAGGTAATGTATGGTGATTAACATAACATAATAAAATAAAATTTAAAAAAAACTAGAGATAAGATTAAAATTTTATATATATATGTATATATATATATATATATAAACACTCCTTATCCTTTCAGCTTGGAATCTCCACTTTGCCTTATGTCCAGAGACTCTCTGATTCTATTTTTTCAGAGATCATACCTCTTGCCTCTTGTGGAGTGGGAGATTAGCTTCTGATAGTGAAAGAAAAGGTCAGGGAGCTAGTGGTCTAAATGTTACTTTTGTAAGCTAATAAAAAATTACCTTGGGAACTTGAGGCTATGTATTCAAGTGGTCCAAGAACAAAGTGGGGGCCCAGGTCCTCCAATCCCTAACACTTTTGGTGACCAAAGAAGCACTCAAAACATTGCACTGCTTACACTGGATTTCTGTCCCAGCAACTGCTGACTCTGAAAAGCTCCTTATTTTAAAATTCTTATTCCAGTTTTCAAGACAATGAAGGTGCACCAAACCAGGGAAGTTTAGAAATCCTTTCCTAAATTTTAATTCTCACATTAGAATTTCCAGAGATAAAGTGGACAATTAGAGTCTAAAATATATGTGGATAGGATAAGTTTTCAGGTGTGAACTAAAAAGTACTAACTTACCAATGAGTTTGCCAATGCTAGTCTAGGTAAAGCTGGGGAGAGGTGTGTATCAAGTGTCATGAAGCTAACATTTCCTTATCAACTAAGATTTGAATGTGTGAAGTTTAAAATATAGAAAGAAATAAAATATATGACAACAAAATGCAAAAACAGGAAGGGTTTATATATAATTTGAGTGTTCTAAGGCTCTATTTTTTGTCAAGAGAATGGTAAACTTATTTATACTAAAGTGTAATAAGTCAAGGATGTGTGTTGTAATTTCTATGATAACCAATAAAAGAACTTAAAAGGATATATAAGTAATAAACTAATACAGAGGATAGGAGTAAAACAATAGAAACATTATTTGATTAATCCAAAAGAAGACAAGAAAGGAAAGAATTAAAAACATAAAATAGGTAGGTCAAATAGAAAACAAATGATGACCCAAATTTATCCACAATTCCACTACTTATAAATTGGCCAACTCTCTAGTTTAAAAAAAAATCAAATTGGATTTTTTTAAAGCCAGATGCTACTTATAAGAGACACATCCTTTCCAATGGCTGAGTAATATTCCATTGTATATATGGACCACATCTTCTTTATCCATTCATCTGTTGAGGGGCATCTCAGCTCTTTCCAGTTTGGCTATTGCGGACATTGCCGCTATGAACATTGGGGTGCATATGGGCCTTCTTTTCACTACATCTGTGTCTTTGGGGTAAATACCCAGGAGGGCAATTGCTGGGTCATAGGGTAGCTCTATTTTTAAATTTTTGAGGAACCTCCACACTGTTTTCCAAAGTGGCTGTACCAACTTGCATTCCCACCAACAGTGTAAGAGGGTTTCCCTTTCTCCACAACCTCTCCAACATTTGTTGTGTCTTGCCTTGTCCATTTTTGCCATTCTAACTGGTGTAAGGTGGTATCTCAGTGTGGTTTTGATTTGAATTTCCCTGGTGGCTAATGATGATGAACATTTTTTCATGTGTCTGTTAGCCATTTGTATGTCTTCTTTGGAGAAGTGTCTGTTCATGTCTTCTGCCCATTTTTTGACTTGATTATTTGTTTTATGGGTGTTGAGTTTGAGAAGAATAACACTTAAAATGTCTATGCTACCCAGAGCAATCTATACCTTCAATGCCATCCCGACCAAAATTCCAATGACATTTTTCAAAGTGCTGGAACAAACAATCCTAAAATTTGTATGGGATCAGAAAGGACCCCAAATCGCCAAGGAAATGGTGAAAAAGAAAAACAAAGCTGGGGACAAGAATGCATTAATTTAGGCCAGGTCACCGTTCTAGGGGAAAGGCAATGAGCCCTTCATTACCTCTCGGTATTGACAGGGAAACTCCAGTTTGGCTGCTTAAAATTTACACTCCCAGGAGTTAGGGATGGGAGTTGACACTGCAGTTAGGTTGGGTATTAAGTCTTTGTTTACTGATGTAACATTAGTGACTTCATTTGGAGCATTTTTAACAAGGGCTAAAACCTTATATGGTATTTTCCTTTTCCAGGTTCCCCTCCAGGACAAAGCTGTGAATGTTCTCTTAGTCCTCTCAGCCTCTGAGAAAGTCCAGCCTTTTCTTTAAAAAAAAAAAAAAAAAAGGTTTTATTTAATTTTTTTAATTTTATTTTATTATGTTATGTTAGTCACCATACATTACATCATTATTTTTTGATGTAGTGATCCATGATTCATTGCTTTCGTATAACACCCAGTGCTCCATGCAGAACGTGCCCTCCTTAATACCCACCACCGGGCTAACCCATCCCCCCTCCCCCCTCCCCTCTAAAACCCTCAGTTTGTCTCTCAGAGTCCATAGTCTCTCATGGTTCATCTCTCCCTCCGATTTCCCCCCCTTCATTTTTCCCTTCCTTCTCCTAATGTCCTCCATACTATTCCTTATGTTCCACGAATAAGTGAAACCATATGATAATTGACTTTCTCTGCTGGACTGATTTCACTTAGCATAATCTCCTCCAGTCCCATCCATGTTGATGTAAAAGTTGGGTATTCATCCTTTCTGATGGCTGAGTGATAGTCCGTTGTATATATGGACCACATCTTCTTTATCCATTCATCTGTTGAAGGGCATCTCAGCTCTTTCCACAGTTTGGCTATTGCGGACATTGTTGCTATGAACCTTGGGGTGCATATGGGCCTTCTTTTCACTACATCTGTGTCTTTGGGGTAAAAACCCAGGAGTGCAATTGCTGGGTCATAGGGTAGCTCTATTTTTAATTTTTTGAGGCACCTCCACACTGTTTTCCAAAGTGGCTGTACCAACTTGCATTCCCACCAACAGCGTAAGAGGGTTCCCCTTTCTCCACAACCTCTCCAACATTTGTTGTGTCTTGCCTTGTCCATTTTTGCCATTCTAACTGGTGTAAGGTGGTATCTCAGTGTGGTTTTGATTTGAATTTCCCTGATGGCTAATGATGATGAACACTTTTTCATGTGTCTGTTACTAACTAACTCTACACCTTAAAGAACTAGAGAAAAAGCAACAAACGATGCCTAAGCCATGCATTAGAAGAGAAATAATTAAGATTAGAGCAGAGATCAATGAATTTGAAACCAGAAACACAGCAGATCAGATCAACAAAACTAGAAGCTCGTTCTTTGAAAGAAGCAGAGCTGCAGAAAGACGGGAAGAAGTTGAGGACTGTGGGAGAGTAGCTGTAAGATTCTTCAGATAGAAGGCACTCAGAAATTAGGGGGTGGAAAGCCATCCCAGTGTTTCCAATGCTGGGCCCCTTGCCAGAGATCCAGTTGTGAGGTTCAGTACAGTGTCCCTTAATCACTGATGTTACCCTGGAAGGTACTGTGCTAGGCAGTGCAGGGAGACAAGATGAGAAACATGGGATTCCTCACCCTCAAAGAACTTCTGATCCTGCAGCTAAGACAGAAACAGAAGTCAGCACAAAACAGGGTAACATTTAGTGGAACAGGTAAGAGACACCAAATGCTGGGAAGTCTGATATGGAGTGCAGTTATCTCCCCAGGAGGGACAAAAAAAAATGTTCATGAAGGAGGCAGAATTCAAATTTGGTTTTAGAGCAGGAATAGGCATTGAGAGAAAATCAGGAAGGGCATCCCTGGCGGAGGGGACTTGATGAGAGTTGGTGTGGAAAGAAGCAAGCTCAGAGCATGTTCTCAGAACACTGTGAGGTTCTGGAATGGGGGTGAGGAGGAAGAGGTGGATAAATGTGCAGGTCCATGCTCCTTGCGGTGTCCTGAGGCCACTGGGCACAAACTGTGACCTTGAGGAAGTTCGCTGGTCAAAGAACACAGCCTGCTGCCCACTGAGTCGTTTACCTCTCCACATTTTTGCCCCCACCTGGCAACCTTCCTCCTGTACTTTATTAATGAGAACAAGGCAAGTTTTCATAGGCAACCATTAAAACAAAAAGCCTAACTTCTATCTCAAGAGAAACTTTTGTAAAAACCTAATCTAAAAGAGCTGACTCTTATAAACATTTGCTTTGATACACGGTTGATCCTCAAACAACTCAGGGGTTAAAGGCACTGACCCCCGTGCAGTCAAAAACCTGCATATGACTTTTGACTCCTCAAAAACTTAACTACTAATAGCCTACTGTTGACCTGAAGCCTTGCCAAGAACATAGTCAATTAACACCTATTTTGTATATGTATTATATACTGTGTTCTTACAATAAAGTAAGCTAGAGAAAAAATATTATGAAGAAAATCATAAGGAAAATATATTTACAGTACAGTATCTATCAAAAAAAAAATCCACATAGAAGTAGACCCTTGTAGTTCAACGTGAGTTGTTCAAGAGTCAACTGTACTTTTCTTATTCTTCTACCCACGTACAGGAAATAGCAAATGAGAGACAGATAATATAAAGGTCTGAGATGTTGGGGCACCTGGGTGGCTCAGTCGTTAAGATTCTGCCTTTGGTTCAGGTCATGATCCCAGGACCCTGAGATTGAGCCCCACATCAGGCTCCCTGCTCAGCAGGAAGCCTGCTTCTCCCTCTCCCCCTCCCCCTGCTAGTGTTCCTGCTCTGGCTATCTCTCTCTGTCAAATAAATAAATAAAATCTTACAAAAAAAAAAAAAAAAGGTCTGAGATGTTGGCAGAGAGACATGTGTTTGAGTTTGATCAGTGAAGCTAGCCAAGAAGGGCAGAACATGGTCCAGAGTGCAAACCTCCATGGGAGGCATTTCCACCAGGAAGAACTCGATGCAGGAGATCTCAATGGGGCTCACAGGATCCTGGTTTCCTCCCACAGGCAGGCGCCTGCATGACTTCACAGGAAGCACCCCAGAACAGAGCCCGGGGTCCTGGGACCCACCCTGGGTCTGCTATAATTTCCCATGTGACTTCCAGGAAGTCACTTCACATCTCTGTGCTTTGTTTCCCTCTCCCCAAGATCAAGCATCTTGCTGATCTCAAAAGCAACGTCAACCAAAGAGTGTTCAAATAAGTCTTAGCAAAGCTAAGATTTGGGGTGAGTTACTTAACCTGTGTGAGCCTCATTTTCCTCCTGTATAAAAGGAAATAATGTTACCCACTTGAGGTGGCTATCCAAAATAAATGAGATAATGCATGTAAAATGTCTGGCACACCCTCTAGAAAACAGTTGGTACTTGTCCCCTTCCCTGACTTTTGAAAGGGTCCTCTGAGTTACAACATTCTATATTTCTATCACAGTAAGGTGCCCGCATGTTACTACAGAGTCTGCAATCATACTGGGGGTGGAAATCGGCAGGCACAAATCAAAGCACACATTTGCAGCAGGGGGCCAAAGGAAGAGTAGGTTAACAGACCAAACCCCCAGATTTAGGATGCACTTTCCTCTGTGCCTGTTTCCTAAATAGGACCGTTAAAAAGATTCTAGAGTCATCATCTAGAGATCAGAAGGCCGCATGTCTGGAGAGAGACCTGGGAATCCAAATACTTCACTAGCATCAACACCCTCCACATCCCCGCTCCCCGTTGTGCCCTGAAGCCAGCAGCCCGTGGCTGGTCCAGAGAAGGCAGAAATAGGAGGCTGTGATTTCAGAAGGAACCACAGGGAGTGCTGTTCAGATTTACCACTCTGGGATAACCCCCACCCCACTGCCTCCCTCTAGCATCCACGTGCTGTCTAGTTCCCACCTCAGTTCTGCTGCTTCTGAGCCAGCTCTGTATATTTGAGGACTGCCAGTGCAGCATTGACATTTCAAAGGATGTGGCTACTCCTTCCTCCCCATCTAGAGATTTTTGGCTGTGTGTAGCTTTGTGAAGCCTGAGTCCAGGAGGAGGGTTTTCCCATTTGCAGCAGTTTGGGTTGAAGATGGATTTGAAAAGGAGACTGGAATTAACAGCTTAAGAGAGCAATCAGTTCACCAATGTCCTCATTCTCCATGAGTACCATTATCAGAGTCTTTCCACATCTGTCAGGGGCCCTTCACACTTCTCTAGCTCCCAGTACTGCTCACGGGCCGACTGAACCAGTCCTTGCACTTTGGAAAATGTTTGCATACCTGTTGTGCCCATCAAAACCCAGACCTTAAGCTGATGACTGTCACAGGATAGCACATACCCCAGTGAAGCCTGCCCAGTGACCCCATGTGCCTCCCAACCCCGTGAACACAGCACAGGTCCTGCTGCAGCCTCCCACATGGCTTACAGCCCAGGCTGCCACCTCACCAGCAGCCATGCCCCCACTCCTATAGCGACCCCTCTGCTCTGGGCCCCTTTTTCCCCTCTGTCCACCCAACCCCATTCTCATTCTACCCTAGCCTCTGCTTCCAGCTCTTCTCCTAGTCAGGAGAACTGCCAAGGAGCCTTGCCTTAGTGCTGCAAGTCCAGTGATGCACCCTGAGCCAACCTGGCCAGTACCTGCTCTCACGCGCGTCCAGTTTCTCCCAGATAGAGTCCAGTTCCCCTGGGACCAGGGCTCAACTCTGTTTCTGTCTTTGGGGATTCAAGTCTTAGGCTCGTCCCTGAGAGTGAGGGTGCTGGTTTGTCATACCCCTCAGCTCAGCCATCTCCCACCTGCCCACACCCCTGCATACGGCCTGGTTGCCGTACTCCTCTGCCTGTCCACGTGGATGCCCAGCTTCACTCTGGGCAAATCTTGCCCCGGCCCCCAGAGATGGAGCTAGACCTGCCTGGGCTCCTTGCCACTCCTACCGCTGACTCCTCCTCCTGCAGCAGCCTTGAGTCTCCAGGTTTCTGACAAGGGGCTGAGGGACGGCTTTGAGTCCCAGATACACAGGCAGGTATAAGCCCCGAGGATAGCTCATCTCCACCCAGGTCATGGGGATGTGTGCGCCCCACACTGAAGCATCTCAGAAACCTCAGCTTCAGAGGGGAGGTCTCGATCCTATTTGTGTTGCTCCCATGGGCCTCTGTGCTACCAAAGAGGGCTTGTGTTAATTAATTAATTAAGGTTCATCAAGAAGCAGACTGCAAGATGGGATTAGAAATGGGAGAGCAGTATGGAGGGAAGGAGCACGAGAAAGCGGGAATGCAGGTCTGGCCCTTAGGGAAAAAGAAACGCAAGAGAGGGGGCCAGCTCTGAAGAGTTTCAGACGGCAGCGAAGTTAGTGGGGGATCCTTGTCCCAGCAGAGCGCTACATCTCACCTGAACGGGCCAGCCTTAGGAAACCCACGACAGACTGGTGCCTGACAAGGAGAAGCCTGCAGGAAATGTGAGCTGCAGGAGCGGTGGGGGGCCCACGGGGCAGTGGCTGCGGCTGTCAGCTGATTACGGTCCAGGCAGGAGATGTGAGCATGCCATTTGTATGGCAGCGATCGGTCTGGGCCTCCATGGAACATCGGGAACTGGGAGATCAACCCCACCTATCCACATCTCAACTTCAGATAGAAAGCAGAGCATTTCAGAAGGAAGTCAGGGGCTGCGGACCAGGAGCCAGCTCCAGAAGAAGGCTGAAGGATTTCAAGATCCCCTGGTTCCCCACTTTGGGAATTTGGGTTCTCTCCTGTTTGCCAGTAGTGATTAGAAACAAAAAGCTGAAAAGAAAAGGGATTTTACCTCGAAGAAGCTGAAGAAACCCATCCCATTTCAGCCTTCAGTGCCCAGAACATCAAGGAGTAGAGGAGGTGGTGCTGTATGAGAGAAGAAAGCAGGCTGGACTCTAAGGTCCACCAGGAGGGAAGACCAGGGACCTCCGAACAGGTGGCTGGGATCCAAACAGCAGCCCTGGGGCCTAAAAGGGCCGTGATGTTTCCTGGGAGGCAGTGGGCACAAGAGGGAAATAGAGACCAGGTAAGGACACATACGTTACATCAGCCTTGACCCAATCTGTCAACTAGACCCAGTGGCCCCAGGCACTTGACCCAAGGCTTACGGGGCCTCACCTATGGCAACGAGCCGCAGAGCACAGAGGCCAACGCGACGCAAAGACTGCATACCTCTGACTCAGAAGCAAATTCCTTCTCCTGCCCGTTCCTCCTGATCTCCCCAAACCTATCCCCACGCAGAAACAGGAATTTCCTAATTAAGATTTCCAGACTGATAATCTTCACCAAGTTCACGGGGTACCTGCCTCTCTCTGGTTTTAACTTCGAAACTGATTGTGCTTTGTAAGATTTGATACAGACGAAAGTGTAAGTGTATGTGTATGCCTATAAAACACATACTCGTGAGCCCACTATCCAATCTAAGAACTGCAACATTAAAAACACATCTTCTGCTCTATTATAAAGCAGTTTTATAATTGCTCTTATTAAATATCAAGCACATAGAGAAAGAAAACTATAAAGAGTAACTATAAAGAAAAATGACATAACTAACATCTCTGGCCCATCACCGCCACCAGAAAAAGAACTTGGGGTCCCTTGTGTGCCTCTCCCTAAATCTGTTCGTGATGGTTTCCTACCGTTGGAGATGTAATTCTTAGAACATGTCCCAGGTGAAAGTGTTCAGGATTTAGAACATTTAGAACGTTAATACCTTACGTTTCACAGCATAAAATTTACTTAAAGTTGAAAATATTAAGTTCAGGCCTCTTTTTTCCAATTAAAAGGCGTTACCACTTTGGGCGAAGAGAGTGGAAGAGAAAGAGAGGGGAAACAACTTGCCTTGGCTCTGTATTTTGTGGAAGTCAGGGACTGTCTTGTATTTTTCAGTGTGTCTCTTGGGCAGTAGACTCCCCATTCACATTTGCTCTTCCTCCTCAGGAGCTTATTACTACAGCAGAACCTTCTCTCACTCCCACTTCTCAAACTTTTCATTTCTTCAGGTTCTTTCACGTCTGCATTTAAATATAAGCAAAACAAAACAAACCTCCTGGGTATCTTAAGTCCACGTCCCTCTGGTTCTCTCCGTCCTCTCCCAACCAGTGATCTTGAGAGACGCTCATTGCCTCTACCCTTGCCTCCCACCAATTCCACAACCCAAGGCAACGTGGCCTCCGTCCCCCTTCCTCCCCTCATCCCGACCCTGCAAAACTGTTTTCAGCAAGGTCATAAACAACCTCCTCCTTGCTGAACCCAGAAGACATTGGTGAGTCCTTACTGCACCTCTCAGCAGCGTGAGGCACAGTCAACCACCCCCTCCCTCCCAGAAGCCCTTTTTTCCCTGAGCTCCAAATCACTGCACTGTCAGTTGTCTCTCTGACCCTTTGTGGCTGCTTTTCAGTGTCTTCTATGGGATTCACTGCCTCTGCTCGTCCCTTAAGGGTTGATGTTCCTGGAGACACTCTTTTCTCTGGATTTTCTTCTCATTCTTTATCATTCTTCTCACCAGTGAGCTCATCAATGCCCTTCTCTAGCAGTGCCTGCTTGGTTTATTCCCTATAAGTAACTGAAACTGACTTTGCACCAGTTGAGTTTCCGGGAACAACCAGGGCAGCCACAGGATCCAGAATCCACTTGCCCGGCATTGATGGTGCAAAATGTGTTGCAGAATATTGTGAAGTGGTGGTTTCAGGATTTAACTTAGAGCCATTAAGTGGGATTGTTATTAATAATAGAAGATCAAGAAGAAGATCTAGTATTCATTGGGTGATTATTATATAACAGGCATCATGCTAAGTGCTTTGCATGTATCATCATCTCATTTAACCTTCTCAACAACCATATGGGGTGGATGCTGTTATTCCCAGAAGAGGAAATGGAAGCTTAAAGAATTGGAGTAATGCTCACAAGATGCCAGAGTTAGTCAGAGGAGAAGCTAGGACTGTATCCAGGAGTTTGTCCACAGAGCCTGCACTCTTTCCACCACACTATTGACTCAGTTTCTTTTTCGGTCTTGAGTTCTTATTTCTCTTTACCAATGTTACCCACTAAAATATTAGTCACTCAAGGGCAAGGCTATTTATCTCTTTTGTTTGCTACTATCGCCCTATGCTGGGCTAAGAACAGGGACATTCAAAATCAAATGTTCAACTTCTTTCAGTCTCTCTATCAAATACATCTTTTGCCTGCTTTTCTGTTGGGTTAACTTTTTCTTACTGATTTTAAGGTTTTTTGTTGTTTTATGGGGTTTTTTTGTATTTCACATGTTATCCTTTAATTTTGTTATATATATGGAAATAAGTTCTTCTAGTTTATGTTTTGTCTCTTCATTTTATGATTCTTTATGTACAGATTCCTAAAATTAATATCATATCTCAGTCCTCCATTGTTGTTAAGGATTTTGTATGTTTTTTTAAGAAAGTCTTTCCTAGGGGCGCCTGGGTGGTTCAGTTGTTAAGCATCTGCCTTCGGCTCAGGTCATGATCCCGGGGATCCTGGGATCGAGCCCCGCGTCGGGCTCCCTGCTCAGCGGGAAGCCTGCTTCTCCCTCACCCACCCCCTCTGCTTGTGTTCCCTCTCTTGCTGTGTCTCTCTCTGTCAAATAGATAAAAATCTTAAAAAAAAAAAAAGTCTTTCCTACCCTGAAGTCATAAAGATACTGTTACTCTCTAAGATACTCTTTTAAGTTTCCCCTTCACATTTAAACTACAATTTATCTAGAATAGATTTTTATGTATGATGTGATATGGAGATCCAACTTCATTTTCTTCCATATGGAAAACTAATTGCCCCGGCCCATTTACTGAATGGTTTATCCTTTGCCTGCTGATCTGCAACACCATTTCCGTCATATATGAAGTTTCCATAAATTTAAGGATCTCTTCCTGGGATCCCTAATCTTCTTGGCTTGTTATCTATCACCGGCCAATACCACTGTCCTAATTACCATATCTTATAACAAATATCCCCATCTAGTTCTATTTCAACTACGTCTTGGCTATTTATCACCCTTTTCCAGGAAAAAAGGCTTTTTCTGGCCCTTTCTTCCATATAAATTTTAAAATCAACTTGCTAAGTTTTATGGAAATTCCCACCGAAGTTTCCATAATCCAATTTGATGTGGTTTTCTGTGATTTTTGTGAAAATTTCAAACATACAGAAAGAATAGTACAATGACCGCCTGTATAATCACCACCTAGATCCAATAATTTTTAAAATATGACAAATTTGCTTTACTTACATGTGAATGTATTTGTAGAGATTTTCATTTCTGTACATTTGAAAATAGGCATTATGACATTTCACTCTTAAAGATTTCAGTGTTAATTTGCTAAAAATATAAGTCCCCTCCTCCATACCTAGAATGCCATTATCACACCTGAGAAAATTAGCAATTCCCTATAATCATCTCATATTCAATCCATATTTAAATTTCCACAATTCTCCAAAAAATGTCTTCAAAAATTAGTGGGTTTTTTGTAATAGGATCCAGTCAAGGCACATACATCATATTTGATTATTATGTCCCTTAAGTCTCTTCTATTCTAGAATAGTCCCCTTGCCATTTTTTTCATAACACTGGCTTTTTCTAGCCATCGGGTTAGTTGTCCTATAGACTGTCCTACATTCTGGATTTGTCTGATAATTTCTGGAGAGTGTTAATTTTTTCCTCTATATCCTATATTTCCTGTAAGTGGGAAATTAGTCATGAGAGTGCAGTTAAATTCAGATTCAATACTTTTGGCACAAATAAGTCATATTTATTGTTGGGTACTTTATACTGCATCACATCAAGAGTCACATCATGATTGACTGTCCCACCATTATTGATGCTGAGTTTGTTCACTGGTAAGAGTGACTGCCAGACCTCTCCATTATAAAAGTGCATTTCCCGTTGCAATTAGCAAATAAGCTGTGGCATGATACCTTGGCATTGGGTAAATATCCTTTCCCAACCACCTTTCACTTATTATATCATTGAGAATATTTGAGTGAATCAATTATCTCACTGGAATGCAAAAATTATTTCACTCAAATACAACATGATTAACAAGCTTATTGAGGTTTTTGTTTGTTTGAAAAGTGAATTGAATCCATAAATCAACTCAGGGAAAATGGACATGTTTGCAATAAGGAATCTCCTTATGCATGAATATGGCATATGTCTCCATTTATTTAGATTGTTTAAAAAATAATTTCATTGAATATTATAAAAATTGTGGCATCATCCATAATAGCAAAACTTGAATATAACCCAATGATCAAATATTAAAACAAAAAAATGGAACTAGTGTTGCTATCACTTAGGAAATCATTTACAGGGTTTTAGAAGCTCTGTGCCTAAACTCTTGAATGGGAGGGTACACAGAACAACATACATATTTTCTGTGATTTCATAAAGGTTAAAATCTAAAAGTGTAACAATATCAAATGTTGGTAACGTGTGGACAAATGGGGTTTCATAGACTCCTGGTGAGAGATTAAGTTTGTTCTACTATCTTGGAAATGTTTATCATTATTTATTCAAATTGAAGATATGTCCAACCTATGACTGAGCAGTTTTACTCTTGATGATATACCCTACAGAAGTACTCACACATGTGAGCTTTGTGCTTTACAAAAATGAGACACAAACCAAATGTCCATCAACAATTGTATATACAGGGGCACCTGGGTGGCTCAGTCATTAAGCGTCTGCCTTCGGCTCAGGTTGTGATCCCAGGGTCCTGGGATCGAGCCCCGCGTCGGGCTCCCTGCTCCGCGGGAGGCCTGCTTCTCCGTCTCCCACTCCCCCTGCTTGTGTTCCCTCTCTCGCTGTCTCTCTCTCTGTTAGAAAATAAATAAAATCTTTTAAAAAAAATTGTATATATAATGTTTTACTATATAACAATGAAAATAAACACTCTATCGCAAAAGAAGCCAAACCAAAAAGTGCATACTTTTGATTCCTTTTCATAAAGTTCATAACCAGACAAAATTACAGTATGGTGTTTAAGGACGCGTACCTCAGTAGTAAAACTAACAGGAAAAGTAAGGGAGTGATGGCTATTAAAGTTAATAATTATCTTTCAGGGAAAGAAAGGAGTTTATGACCAAAAAAGGGCTCAGGAAAGCTTCTGAGTTTCTTCCAATATTCTATTTCTTGACACCAAATAAGTTTTTCAAAATTAACATGATAAGTTAAAATCTAGAATCACATTCACTTTTGAGGAGAGAGGAGGGACATGGATAAGGGGAAAGGACATGGGAAACTGCAGTGTATTGGTGATGTTCTAGGTCTTAAACTGAGGGATGGGTTCATGACTATTCACTTTATTAATAACTTACATACATGTTACATGGATTTTTCTATGTATCAAACATTTTATATAAAAACCACATCAATATAGATTTTAAATGTTTAAAAAGAAATTGATAAAAGTTCAGCTTATCTTGTGTTGTTTCATTTGCATTCAGATCTTATCTCTTCTTTCTCTGTAGAAGCTTGGCAAATTATATTTTATGATGCCCATGGGAGTGCTGGTTATGTCCATTATTTTCAACAAAGCTGAACTTGTTGTGTGCAGCCAGGAGCTTTGGTTAATTTCAAATAGAGTAAGAAGCAGCCACTTCCAAAGCTCATTTAAGACATCAAATGTGTGGGAAAGTTCATTGTCGCTGTCAACCCCTCTCTCATTTAGTTCTGTCCCAGACTGCATCAGACCATCAGGAAAAATATACAAAAATCACATTTCCTCAGTCCCTCTGGAGAATTTATCTTACTTAGTTATGATTAACCTGTGGCCTCCTCTTTATTGAGGATTAACACAGGATTCACCCACTGGAGCAAGCAAAAATGCATGTTCCAAATACTACTTATTGTATGACTAATAGTAGTACATCCTAATTCTACTGCTGCCACTCAAAAGCCATCTTCACATGATGTTTAGTCCCTGATCCTGAGGAAAACACATTTTCTACTTTATCATGGCCACTTATTGATCTTAGAGCATCTCTCCAAATAATATAGTTACAATGTGTAAGTTTCTTAGAGAGATTATGTAGCCTACCTGTTTTTTTTTTATCCCTCACAGTAGCAATTTATAAACAGTGATTGATTGCTCGATCTTGTGTCTTTCGCAGAAAGGCTCAAGGTAACAGGTAAAGAAAGTATTAGGGAAAGATGTCCAAGACAGAAAAAAGTGAGAAAACTCAGGTGAAGTTATAGAGGGAATGGAATTCCACCAAATTCGTGGGGGGCTGCTGAGTGCATGGTAATGTGAAAGAAAAAAAAAAACAACTTCAAGGTATCAAAAATAATAGTAATATTAATGATAAAGAAATTATCCTAGATGTTTCCAGAGTGAGAGGAAAAAGAAAATAAAACAAGTCATCAAAAGGGAACAAAAATTTAAATGATATTAGGTTATCACATAAGCAACATTAAATGCCAACAGACAAAAAGGCAACGTACATAAAGCACTGAGGGAAAAAGATTTCTAATCTTGAATTCTATAACTGAGCAAAGACAAAGTGAGCAATCTCTAGTTAGTGGAACCAGAAACAAAAACGTTAATATGTAATTGATAAACTTAAAAAAAAGTGATATAAATATCTAAGATGCGAAGTGAAATATAAATTCTCAACTATTATAACAGAAAACTAGTAGAAAATGTCTACCATTAACAAATAATAAATACAGGTTGAATCATTTAGAGATACAGAAGTAACCACCAGAAGAAACACCTAAAAGAATTGGTTGCCTCTGGGGGCCTGTGGATGGGAAGGGGTTTAGGCATGGGGCCTGCCATTTGTGACCATCAGTACATAAAATCTAATAACATTTAAGTTTTTTCTGTAAAAAGTCTATTCTCACTAGAAAGAAGAACACAAACTAAAGCAATAATAAAATACTATTTTTTACTTATCGAATTGGTGAAGGCTTCTGGAAATAATACTCAATATTGGCAAAGATGTGCAAGAGAGGACATTTTCATAGAGGGCCAAGAGGATACAAGCTTGCTACGGGGCAATTTGATAAAATGTGTCAAAATTGTCTAAAACATGCAAATTTTTGAGCACCAGTTCCCTTTCTGATTTTGTTAAACAATCAAGCATGTATTTTTTTTTTATAAGGAGAGTCACTAAAGGTCTGTGTTTAATAATAAAATACTAGAAACAACTTTAATGTTCAACAGTAGAGGCTTGTCCAAATAATGATACATTCATATGATGAAATACTATATAGCCATTAAAAATTAAGTAATAGGAAAATATTTAGTGACATGGAAAAATATTCACAACATATTAACTGAAAAAAATAACTATGGATAAAATGATATAATATCTTGGATTTGCTTTAACAATGATTTAGGAGAGGGAGACATGGAGGATGGTTTAGATAAAATAAGATGGACCATGGGTTGATAATTACAGAAGTGAAGTAATTGGGAAATGGAGATCATGATACTATTCAGACTATTGTTGCATATGCTGAAAATTCTCCACAATGAAGTTCTTTTTAAACTATGTACAATGCATTTAAATATGGAAATTAAAAATGGAAAAAAAATAAATGATACACATTAAGAAGAATGGTTATATCTGGTCACTCTTATTATCATTTGCTTCTTTCTATTTTTAAATGATCTGCACTAAATGCAAATTACTTTTATACTAAGAACGTCCAAAATTCTAATATAAATTCTGGCCTATTTCTAAGCTCTCTTAGTTTCTCCATACTTTCACTATATTCCAGTATCATACCATGTTCACCATTTTGCTTTATAGTAGCATTCCACATTTTTTTCCATAAGCAGAAACTATATATGAAGCATTACAATAATTTTTTGTTTTAAGTTTGAAAAAATTCACCCATAAACTGAATTACGGGTCTTGCTTTTAGAACACGATGATAAATTTATTGCTAATTTCTCAGAATGTCCATCTTTTAGTATAGTGGTTCTCCTCGCTTGGAGAGGAGATCAGTTGCTTTATATTATAATCTCCTGGAAGTTTTTTTTTTTTAAAGACACTATTGCCCAGACTCTATTCCTCAAAGGTTCTGATTTAATTGGTCTGAGACAGAACTCAAGCACTAGACTTTTTTTTTTTTTTTTTAAAGCTCCCCTGTTGACTCTAATGTGTAGGCATGACTGTGAATCACTGCCTTAGTCCCTACTTTGGACAGCGATTCTCAACTTTGGCTACACTTTAAGTCACTGAAGGGAATGTAAAAAACACTGATGTCTGGAGCCCACCTCACCAAGATTCTCATTTAACTGGTCTGGGCTGTGGCCCGGGATTTGGAATTTTTATCTCTACCCACACTTCCCCACCAATATAAATATCATTTATCTACTCACTGATGTCTGAGATTTACTTCTTTGCTAAGAATTTGCTTCTGTTAAAATAGCAACACCTCACTAAGAAAATATGCATTAAGGGGCACGCAGGTGGCTCAGTAGGTTGAACCTCCACCTCTTGGTTTCAGCTCAGGTCGTGATCTCAGGGTCATGAGATTGAGCCCCACATCAGGCTTTGTGCTCAGTGTAGAGTCTAATAGGGATTCTCTATCTCCCTCTCCCTCCCTCCCTTCCCCCACTTGCATTCTCTCTCTCTAAAATAAGTAAAATCTTCAAAAAAATAAAATAGGCATTAAGATTTGTAATTCTTAGTTTTTTTTTTTAGATTTTTTAAATTTATTTGTCAGAGAGAGAGAGTACACAAGCAGGGGAAGTGGCAGGCAGAGGGAGAAGCAAGCTCCCCACTGAGCAAGGAGCCTGATGCAGGACTCATCCCAGGATCATGACCCGAGCCAAAGGCAGATGCTTTTTTTTTTTTTTTTTAAGATTTTATTTGACAGAGAGAGAGAGAGCACAAGTAGGCAGAGAGGCAGGCAGAGAGAGAGGGAGAGGGAGAAGCAGGCTCCCTGCCCGATGCAGGGCTCAATCCCAGGACCCTGGGATCCTGACCTGAGCCAAAGGCAGATGCTTAACTGACTGAGCCACTCAGGCACCCCGCCAAAGGCAGATGCTTAACCAACTGAGCCACCCAGATGTCCCTCTTGGACAGTTTAGTGAGAATGAAAATGTGTTTAATCTGTCTTTTACATGAACATTCTGAAAAGCTTCACATGTGGGGAAAGAGAAATATATCATATTAGAGATATAAACACCAAAGAAATAGCTATATCTAAGCCATCTAAGTATACATATGATAGCTTATATGATATATATCGTATATATATCATATAAGCTACCATATATATCATATAAGTTAATATATTATATATATTCCTCTATATTCATATATAGAGAGAGGGCAATATATTAGAGAATATATATATGAATATAGAGGAAAATATTAAAGGAATATGTATATTCCATTATATATATATTCCACATATATATATGGAGAGAGAGAGGTGGGGGGAGCACAAGAGAGAAAAACTGGGGTATAAAACAAATTTTCCCTGCTTTAAAAGATGATACACAAAGACAAATACCAATAATTCCATTTATATGAGGTACTTAGAGCAGTCAAAATCATAGAGACAGAAAGTAGCCTCGTGACTGCCAGGGACTGGGAGGGGAAATGAGGAGTTATTATTGTTTAATGGGCCCAGAGTTTCAGTTTTGCAAGATGAAAAGAGCTCTGGGGATGGAAGGTGGTGATGGTCATACAACAATGCAATGTACTCAATAACACTGAACTACACACTTAAATATGGTTCAAATAGTAAATTTTGTGCAAGGTAGGATGTGCAGACATGTGGTTTAGGGGAGAAATGGATCACAGGTGCCGCAGAGGGGAGGGAGCCCTGGTCATGAAGAGAGTAGAGGGAGAGAGAGAAAAAAAAAAGAGAGAGAGGAGCTCATAGGGCATTGCATAAGGAAAACACATCCCCAAAGTCATTGACTGGGAAAATGAAAAGGGCTGATTTTCGTGGGTTTTTTTTTGGGGGGGGGGGGGTTGTTGTTTTTTTTCACAACCAGTGGGGCTCAAAGACTGGAGTTTTAGAGGTCTGTGGCATGGCCAGTGTGGAGCTCTGAGGGTGCTGCGTGCTCCTATGAAGAAGGAGAGCAGAGAGCCTGGGAGCAGACGGCACAATCTGAGGATCCCCTGGGATGTACTGGGAGAGATGGTTCCCACTTCTTAGAGCACATCTGGGAGAGGTGGCATTGCCTCTCCAGGGACAAAAGAGTTGGCTGGCACCACTTCCCTCCCCCATCCCTTAGCATAAACTAACTTCAGTAAGCAGCACAGTGCCAATGGTGTCAGCCTAAACCACTTACACCAAGCCCCACCCCCACCCGCCCCGCACTCTGCAAGTGCTGCTTCTCTTGGGCAAGTGTGCCTGAGAACGAGAGCAGCGGGCCCCTCCCTCAGAAGACCAGCACAAATGCCGGCAGGCACCACATCCACTGACCAAAAGGTTCTTGCAAAGCTTCAGCTCTAGTGGAAATAGCATCAGGTCTCTTTCGAAAAGCAGACCAAAGCATACCTAGTTAAAACTCACCACACTTTGGCCAAGGTCCAAACACTCCCCACTGCAGGCAAGGAAAAACTCTGCAGAGGACTGACCTGAGAGAAAGAGCAGCCAAAACACAGCAGCCGTACCCAGCATACATCAGAGATACTTCCTGAAGTGCCAGCCGCTGGACAGTATATGACCTCTGCTTCATAAAGCCATTACTCTCAAGAGCAGGAAATACAACAGGCTTTCCTAACGCAGAGAAGAAGACAAAGACATAGACAAAAATGCCAAGATGGAGGAATTCATCCCAAAAGAAAGAACAAGGAAAAGTCATGGCCAGGGAGCTAATCTAAACAGATATAAGTATTTTGCTAAGTGAAATAAGTCAAGCAGAGAAAGTCAATTATCATACGGTTTTACTTATTCGTGGAACATAAGGAACAGCATGGAGGACATTAGGAGAAGGAAGGGAAAAATGAAGGGGTGGGAAATCGGAGGGAGAGGTGAACCATAAGAGATGATGGACTCTAAGAAACAAACCCGGGATGGGTTAGCCCGGTGATGGGTATTAAGGAGGCACGTACTGCATGGAGCACTGGGTGTTATATGCAAACAATGAATCATGGATCACTACATCAAAAACTGATGATGTATTGTATGGTGACTAACATAATAAAATTAAATTAAATTTAAAAAATAAAAATAAACAGATATAAGTAATATGTGTGATCGAGAATTTAAAGGAACAATCATAAGGTTACTAGCTGGGCTTGAGAAAAGCATAGAGACACCAGGGAGTCCCCTACCACAGAGAAAAAAAACCTGAAAACTAGTCAGGCTGAAATGAAAAATGCAACAACTGAGATTTGAAACCAACTGGGTATAATGACTACAAGGATGGAAGAAGCAGAGGAATGAATAAGTAATATAGAAGATAAAATTATGGAAAATAATGAAGCTGAAAAGAAGAGGGAAAGAAAAATATTAGATTATGAATGTAGACTTAGGGAACTCAGTGACTCCATAAAGCATAGTAACATTTGTATCATAGGAGTCCCAGGAGAAGAGAGGGGGAAAGGAGGTAAAAGGTTTATTTGAGGAAATTATAGCTGAAAACTTCCCTAATCTGGGGAAGGAAACAGACATCCAAATCTAGGAGGAACAGAGAACTCCTATCAAAATCAACAAAAGCAGGTCAGCACCAAGACACATCATAGTTAAATTTGAAAATATAAAGAAAACATCCTAAAAGCAGCAAGACAAAAGAAGTCCCTAACTTACAAGGGAAGATAAATGAGGTCAGCAGCAGATCTGTCCAAAGAAACTTAGCAGACCAGAAGAGAGCAGCATGATATATTCAACGTGCTGAATGGGAAAAATATGCAGCCAAGAATACTCTATCCAGCAAGGTTATCATTCAGAATGCAAAGAGAGAGAACGAGTTTTCCAGACAAACAAAAACTAAAGAAGTTCGTGACTAAACCAGCCCTGCAAGAAATATTAAAGGGGACTCTTTGAGTGGGAAAGAAAGACCAAAACTGACAAAGACTAGAAAGGAAGAGAGACAAACTCCAGAAACAATGACAGAACAATAATAAAATGGCACTAAATTAATATCTATCAGTAATTACTCTGAACATAAATGGATTAAATGCTCCAATCAAAAGATATAGGGTGTCAGGATGGATAAAAAAAAAAAAAAGACCCATCAATATGCTGCCTACCTGAGACATATTTTAGACCTAAAGGCACCTGGAGATTGAAATTGAGGGGATGGAGAAATATTTATCATGCAAATGGATGTCAAAAGAAAGCCAGAGTAACAATACTTCTATTAGACAAACTAGATTCTAAACCAAAGACTGTAACAAGAGATAAAGAAGGGCACTACATCATAATAAAGGGGTCTATCCAACAAGAAGATCTAACAGTTATAAATATTCACGCCCCCAATTTGAGAGCACTCAAATATACAAAACAATAACAAACATAAAGGACCTGATTGATAATAAACAATAAGAGTAGCGGACTTTTAACACCCCACTTACAGCAATGGACAGATCATCTAAGCAGAATATCAACAAGGAAACAATGCCTTTGGCCAGATGGACTTAACAGATATAGTCAGAACATTTCATCCTAAAGCAGCAGAATACACATTCTTTTCAAGTGCACATGAAACATTCTCCAGAATAGATCACATTATAGGTCAAAAATCAGGCCTCAAAAGTACAAAAAGATTGAGATCATACCATGCATATTTTCCAACCAAAAGAAAAATTTCAGAAAGACCATAAATTCATGGAGGTTAAAGAACATCCCACTATGGAATGAATGGGTCAACCAGGAAATTAAAGAATAAAATATATATATATATATATATGGAGGGGCGCCTGGGTGGCTCAGTCGTTGGGCATCTGCCTTCGGCTCGGGTCATGATCCCGGGGTCCTGGGATCGAGCCCTCTGTCGGGCTCCCTGCTCGGCAGGCGGCCTGCTTCTCCCTCTCCCAATTCCCCTGCTTGTGTTCCCTCTCTTGCTGTCTCTGTCAAATAAATAAAATAAAATCTTAAAATATATATATATAGAAACAAATGAAAATGAAAACACAATGGTCCAAAAGCTTTGGGATGCAGCAAAAATGGGCCTAAGAGGGAAGTATACAGCAATGCAGACCTACCACAAAAAGGAAGAAAAATCTCAAATGGGGCACCTGGGTGGCTCAGCTGGTTAAGCATCCAACTCTTCAATGCAGCTCAGGTCATTATCTCAGGATTGTGAGATTAAGCCCCATGTCAGGCTCCACATTGGGCATAGAGCCTCCCTCTGCCTCTCCTCTCACTCTCTTGCTCGCTCTCCCTCTCCCTCGCTCGCTCTCGCTCTCCCGGGCTCGCTCGCGCTCTCTCGATCGCGCTCTCTCGATCGCGCTCGTGCTCGCTTGCGCTCTCTAGCTCGCGCTCGCACTCTCTCGATCACTCTCGCTCTCTCGCGCTCTCACTCTCTCGCGCTGTTGCTCGCTCTCGCTCTCTCGCTCTCTCGATCGCTCTCGCGCGCGCTCTCGCTCTATCGCTCTCTCGCTCTCTCGATCGTTCTCGCTCTCGCTCTCTCGCGCTCGCTCGCTCTCACTCGCTCTCTCGCTCGCTCGCTCTCTCGATCGTTCTCGCTCTCGCTCTCTCGCGCTCGCTCGCTCTCTCGATCGCGCTCTCGCTCTCTCGATCGCTCTCTCGCTCTCTCGCGCGCTCTCGCTCTCTCGATCGTTCTCGCTCTCGCTCTCTCGCGCTCGCTCGCTCTCACTCGCTCTCTCGCTCGCTCGCTCTCTCGATCGTTCTCGCTCTCGCTCTCTCGCGCTCGCTCGCTCTCTCGCGCTCGCTCGCTCTCTCGATCGCGCTCTCGCTCTCTCGATCGCTCTCGCTCTCTCGATCGCGCTCTCGCTCTCTCGATCGCTCTCGCTCTCGCGCTCTCGCTCTCGCTCTCTCGATCGCTCTCGCGCTCTCTCGATCGCTCTCGCTCTCTCGATCGCTCTCGCGCTCTCTCGATCGCTCTCGCTCTCTCGCTCTCGCTCTCGATCGCTCTCGCGCTCTCGCTCTCTCGATCGCTCTCGCTCTCGCTCTCTCGCTCTCTCGATCGCTCTCGCTCTCTCTCGATCGCTCTCGCTCTCTCTCAATCGCTCTCGCTCTCTCTCGCTCTCTCTCGCTCTCACTCTCGCCCTCTCGCTCTCCCTCTCGCGCGCTCGCTTTCTAGCTCGCTCTCTCGATCGCGCTCGCGCTCGCGCTCTCGCTCTCTCGATCGCTCACGCTCTCGCTCTCTCGCCCTCTCGATCGCTCTCTCGCTCTCTCGATCGTTCTCGCTCTCGCCCTCTCGATCGCTCTCTCGCTCTCTCGATCGTTCTCGCTCTCGCTCTCTCGCGCTCGCTCGCTCTCTCGATCGTTCTCGCTCTCGCTCTCTCGCGCTCGCTCGCGCTCGCTCGCTCTCTCGATCGCTCGCTCTCTCGATCGTTCTCGCTCTAGCTCTCTCGCGCTCTCTCGCTCTCTCGATCGCGCTCTCGCTCTCGCTCTCTCGCTCGCACTCTCGCTCTCTCGATCGCTCTCGCTCTCTCTCTCTCGCTCTCTCGCTCTCGCTCTCTCGCTCTCTCTCGCTCTCTCGATCGCTCTCGCTCTCGCCCTCTCTCTCGCTCTCGTTCTCTCGCTCTCTCGATCGCGCTCTCGCCCTCTCGATCGCGCTCTCGCCCTCTCGATCGCGCTCTCGATCGCGCTCTCGCCCTCTCGATCGCGCTCTCGCTCTCTCGATCGCGCTCTCGCCCTCTCAATCGCGCTCTCGCCCTCTCGCTCTCTCTCTCTCGCCCTCTCGATCGCGCTCTCGCCCTCTCGATCGCGCTCTCGCTCTCGCTCTCGCCCTCTCGCTCTCCCTCTCGCTCGCTCTCTCGATCGCACTCGCGCTCTCGCCCTCTCAATCGCTCGCGCTCTCGCTCGCTCGCCCCTCTCAATCGCGCTCTCGCTCGCTCACCCTCTCGCTGTCGCGCTCGCTCGCTCTCTCGATCGCGCTCAATCGCTCGCGCTCTGGCGCTCGCTCTCGCTCTCGCTCGCTCTCTCGATCGCGCTCTCGCTCGCTCTCTCGATCGCGCTCTCGCTCTCGCTCGCTCTCTCGATCGCGCTCTCGCTCTCGCTCGCTCGCTCGCCCTCTCGCTCTCGCTCGCCCTCTCGATCGCGCTCTCGCTCTCGCTCGCTCGCTCGCCCTCTCGCTCTCGCTCGCCCTCTCGATCGCTCTCGCTCTCTCGCCCTCTCGCCCTCTCGATCGCTCTCGCTCTCTCGCCCTCTCGCCCTCTCGATCGCTCGCGCTCTCTCGCCCTCTCGATCGCTCGCGCTCTCCCTCTCTCGCCCTCTCGCGCTCTCCCTCTCTCGCCCTCTCGATCGCTCTCCCTCTCTCGCTCTCGCTCTCGCTCTCGCTCTCTCGATCGCTCTCGCTCTCGCTCTCTCGATCGCTCTCGCTCTCGCTCTCTCGCTCTCTCTCGCTCTCGCGCTCTCGCCCTCTCGATCGCGCTCTCGCCCTCTCGATCGCGCTCTCGCTTTCGCTCTCTCGCTCTCCCTCTCGCTCTCCCTCTCGCTCTCTCGCTCTCTCGCTCGTTCTCGCTCGTTCTCGCTCTCTCGCTCGTTCTCGCTCGTTCTCGCTCTCTCGCTCTCTCGATCGCTCTCGCTCTCTCGCTCTCTCGATCGCTCTCGCTCGCTCTCGCTCTCTCGCTCGCTCTCGCTCTCTCGATCGCTCTCGCTCTCTCGCTCGCTCTCGCTCGCTCTCGCTCTCTCGATCGCTCTCGCTCTCTCGCTCGCTCTCGCTCGCTCTCGCTCTCTCGCTCTCTCGCTCGCTCTCGCTCGCTCTCGCTCTCTCGCTCGCTCTCGCTCTTTCTCGCTCTCTCGCTCTCTCGATCGCTCTCGCTCGCTCTCGCTCTCTCGCGCTCTCGATCGCTCTCGATCGCTCTCGCTCTCTTGCTCTCTCGATTGCTCTTGCTCTCGCTCCCTCGCGCTCGCTCCCGCGGGCTCTCTCCCTCTCGCTCGCTCTCGCGCTCTCTCTCCCTCGCTCACTCGATCGCTCTCGCTCTCGCTCCCTCGCGCTTGCTCCCTCTCGCGCTCTCTCTCCCTCGCGCTCCCTCTCGCGCTCTCTCTCCCTCGCTCTCGCTCTCGCTCGCTCTCTCCCTCGCTCTCGCTCTCGCTCGCTCTCTCCCTCGCTCTCCCCCTCTCGCTCGCTCTCTCCCTCGCTCTCCCCCTCTCGCTCGCTCCCTCTCTCCGTCGCTCTCGCTCGCTCTCTCGCTCGCTCTCTCCCTCTCGCTCGCTCTCCGTCGCTCTCGCTCGCTCTCTCGCTCGCTCTCTCCCTCTCGCTCGCGCCCTAGCTCTCGCTCCCTCTCTCCCTCGCGCTCGCGCGCTCGCTCCCTCGCTCTCGCTCCCTCTCTCCCTCGCGCCCTCGCTCTCGCTCCCTCGCTCTCGCTCCCTCTCTCCCTCGCGCCCTCGCTCTCGCTCCCTCGCTCTCGCTCCCTCTCTCCCTCGCGCCCTCGCTCTCGCTCCCTCGCTCTCGCTCCCTGTCTCCCTCGCGCCCTCGCTCTCGCTCCCTCGCTCTCGCTCCCTCGCTCTCGCGCCCTCGCTCTCGCGCCCTCGCTCTCGCGCCCTCTCTCCCTCGCGCTCGCGCTCGCTCCCTCGCACTCGCTCCCTCGCTCGCTCTCGCTCGCTCTCGCTCCCTCCCTCCTCGCTCTCGCTCGCTCTCGCTCCCTCCCTCCTCGCTCTCGCTCGCTCTCGCTCCCTCCCTCCTCGCTCTCGCTCGCTCTCGCTCCCTCCCTCCTCGCTCTCGCTCCTTCGCGCTCGCGACCTCGCTCTCGCTCCCTCTCTCCCTCGCGCTCGCGCCCTCGCTCGCGCCCTCGCTCACGCCCCCTCTCTCCCTCGCGCTCGCGCCCTCACTCTCGCTCCCTCTCTCCCTCGCGCTCGCGCCCTCTCTCCCTCGCTCTCGCGCCCTCGCTCGCTCCCTCGCTCGCTCCCTCGCTCTCGCGCCCTCTCTCCCTCGCGCTCGCGCGCTCGCTCCCTCGCACTCGCTCCCTCGCTCGCTCTCGCGCTCTCGCTCCCTCCCTCGCTGTCGCTCGCTCTCGCTCCCTCCCTCCTCGCTCTCGCTCCCTCCCTCCTCGCTCTCGCTCCCTCTCGCTCGCTCTCTCCCTCGCTCGCTCTCTCCCTCGCCCCCTCGCTCGCTCTCGCTCGCTCTCTCCCTCGCCCCCTCGCTCGCTCTCTCCCTCGCTCGCTCTCGCCCCCTCGCTCGCTCTCGCTCGCTCGCTCCCTCGCCCCCTCGCTCGCTCTCGCTCGCTCGCTCCCTCGCCCCCTTGCTCGCTCGCTCCCTCGCCCCCTTGCTCGCTCGCTCCCTCGCCCCCTTGCTCGCTCGCTCCCTCGCTCGCTCTCTCTCCCTCGCTCGCTCTCTCCCTCGCTCGCTCTCGCCCCCTCGCTCGCTCCCTCGCGCTCGCCCCCTCCCTCGCTCCCTCCCTCGCTCACTCTCGCTCGCCCTCTCCCTCGCTCCCTCGCTCGCCCTCGCTCCCTCGCTCGCCCTCGCTCCCTCGCTCGCCCTCGCTCGCCCTCGCTCGCCCTCCCTCGCCCTCGCTCCCTCGCTCGCCCTCGCTCGCCCTCGCTCGCCCTCCCTCGCCCTCGCTCCCTCGCTCGCCCTCGCTCGCCCTCGCTCGCCCTCCCTCGCCCTCGCTCCCTCGCTCGCCCTCGCTCGCCCTCGCTCGCCCTCCCTCGCCCTCGCCCCCTCGCTCGCCCTCGCTCGCCCTCCCTCGCCCTCGCCCCCTCGCTCGCCCTCGCTCGCCCTCCCTCGCCCTCGCTCGCCCTCGCTCGCTCCCTCCTCGCCCTCGCTCTCCCTCGCTCTCGCTCCCTCCTCGCTCTCGCTCTCCCTCGCTCTCGCTCCCTCCTCGCTCTCGCTCGCTCCCTCCTCGCTCTCGCTCGCTCTCCCCCTCCCTCGCTCGCTCTCCCCCTCCCTCGCTCGCTCTCCCTCGCTCCCTCTCTCCCTCGCTCTCCCTCGCTCGCTCTCTCCCTCGCTCTCGCTCGCTCTCTCCCTCGCTCTCGCTCGCTCTCTCCCTCGCTCCCTCGCTCGCTCTCGCTCCCTCTCGCTCCCTCTCGCTCGCTCTCCCTCGCTCTCTCCCTCGCTCTCGCTCCCTCTCGCTCCCTCTCGCTCGCTCTCCCTCGCTCCCTCTCGCTCGCTCTCGCTCGCTCCCTCCTCGCTCTCGCTCGCTCTCCCTCGCTCCCTCCTCGCTCTCGCTCGCTCCCTCCTCGCTCTCGCTCGCTCTCCCCCTCCCTCGCTCGCTCTCCCTCGCTCCCTCCCTCCCTCGCTCGCTCTCCCTCGCTCCCTCCCTCCCTCGCTCGCTCTCCCTTGCTCGCTCTCTCCCTCGTGCTCGCTCGCTCTCGCTCGCTCTCTCCCTCGCGCTTGCTCGCTCTCGCTCCCTCGCTCCCTCGCTCTCTCCCTCGCTCCCTCGCTCTCTCTCTCGCTCCCTCTCGCTCCCTCGCTCGCTCTCCCTCGCTCTCTCCCTCGCTCCCTCGCTCCCTCGCTCTCTCGCTCGCTCCCTCTCGCTCCCTCGCTCGCTCTCCCTCGCTCTCCCTCGCTCTCCCTCGCTCGCTCTCGCTCGCTCTCCCTCGCTCGCTCTCGCTCGCTCCCTCGCTCCCTCTCCCTCGCTCCCTCTCTCCCTCGCTCTCGCTCGCTCTCTCCCTCGCTCCCTCCCTCGCTCCCTCCCTCGCTCTCTCCCTCGCTCGCTCTCTCCCTCGCTCCCTCTCCCCCTCGCTCCCTCTCACCCTCTTCCTCGCTCCCTCTCACCCTCTTCCTCGCTCCCTCGCTCTCCCTCGCTCTCTCCCTCGCTCCCTCGCTCGCTCTCGCCCTCGCTCTCCCTCGCGCTCGCTCCCTCCCTCCCTCACGCTCGCTCCCTCCCTCGCCCTCACTCGCTCCCTCGCCCTCGCTCCCTCCCTCGCCCTCGCTCGCTCCCTCGCCCTCGCTCCCTCCCTCGCCCTCGCTCCCTCCCTCGCCCTCGCTCGCTCCCTCCCTCCCGCTCGCTCCCTCGCTCCCGCTCCCTCCCTCCCTCTCGCTCCCTCCCTCCCGCTCGCTCCCTCGCTCCCGCTCCCTCCCTCCCTCTCGCTCCCTCCCTCTCGCTCCTCCCTCCCGCTCGCTCCCTCCCTCTCGCTCCCTCGCTCTCGCTCGCTCCCTCCCTCTCCCTCCCTCTCGCTCGCTCCCCCATTCTCCCTCCCTCTCGCTCCCTCGCTCTCGCTCCCTCCCTCTCGCTCCCTCCCTCTCGCTCGCTCCCTCGCTCCCTCCCTCGCTCTCGCTCCCTCCCTCGCTCTCGCTCCCTCCCTCGCTCTCGCTCCCTCCCTCCCTCCCTCGCTCTCGCTCCCTCCCTCGCTCTCGCTCCCTCCCTCGCTCTCGCTCCCTCGCTCTCGCTCCCTCCCTCGCTCTCGCTCCCTCGCTCTCGCTCCCTCTCTCCCTCCCTCTCGCTCCCTCGCTCCCTCTCTCCCTCCCTCGCTCCCTCTCTCCCTCCCGCTCGCTCCCTCCCGCTCGCTCCCTCCCGCTCGCTCCCTCCCTCTCGCTCCCTCTCTCCCTCCCTCTCGCTCCCTCGCTCCCTCTCTCCCTCCCTCGCTCCCTCTCTCCCTCCCGCTCGCTCCCTCCCGCTCGCTCCCTCCCGCTCGCTCCCTCCCTCCCTCGCTCCCTCCCTCGCTCTCCCTCCCTCCCTCGCGCTCCCTCCCTCCCTCGCGCTCGCTCCCTCTCTCCCGCTCGCTCCCTCGCTCTCGCTCCCTCGCTCCCTCGCTCTCGCTCCCTCTCTCCCGCGCTCTCGCTCCCTCTCTCCCTCGCTCTCGCTCCCTCGCTCTCTCTTGCTCTCTCTCGCTCTCTCCTGCTTTAAAAAAGAAATATGTAACTTTACACGTAAAGGAACTTAAAAAAGAACAGCAAATGGAGCTTAAAGCCAGCAGAAGAAGGGAAATAATAAAGATTAGAACAGAAATAAATGATATAGAACAAAAACAAAAACCCCAGATCAATGAAACCAGAAGTTGGTTCTTTGAAAAAATTAATAAAATTGATAAACCCCTAGCCAAAGTTATGAAAAAAGAAAAGGGAAAGGACCCAAATAAATAAAATCACGAATAAGAGAAGAGATCACAACCAACACCACAGAAATACAAACTTGTAAGAGAATATTATGACAAATTAGATGCCAACAAATTGGACAATCTGGAAGAAATGGATAAATTTCTAGAAACATATAAACTACCAAACTTAAACAGGAAGAAAGAGAAAACGTGAACAGACTGAAAACCAGCAAAGAAATTAAATCAGTGATAAAAAATCTCCCAACAAAGTCCAGGGCCAGATGGCTTCACAGGGGAATTCACCAAACATTCAAACAAGAGTTAATACCTATTCTTCTCAAACTGTTCCAAAAAATAGAAATGGAAGGAAAACTTCCAAACTCATTCTACAAAGCCATCATTACATTGATTCCAAAACCAAAGATCCCACTAAAAAAGAGAACTCTTAGCCAATATCCCTGATGAACATGGATGCAAAAATTCTCAACAAAATACTAGCAAATTAAATCCAACAGTACATTAGAAGAATCATTCACCATGATCAAGTGTGATTTATTCATGGGTTGCAAGCGTGGTCCAATATTTGCAAATCAATCAGCATGATACACATTAATAAAAGAAAGGATAAGAACCATATGATCCTCTCAATGGATGCAGAAAAGGCATTTGACAAAGTACAGCATCTATTCTTGATAAAAACCCTCAACAAAGTAGGAATAGAGGGAAAATACTTCAATATCATAAAGGCCATATATTAAAGACCCACAGCTAATATCATCCTCAATGGAGAAAAACAGACCTTTTCCTCTACAGTCAGGAACAAGACAGGATGTCCACTTTCACCACTATTATTTAACATAATGCTGGAAGACCTAGCCTCAGCAATCAGACAACAAAAAAAATAAAAGGCATCCAGATCCACAAGGAAGAAGTCAACATGATACTCTATGTAGAAAACACAAAACACTTCACCAAAGAATTGCTAGAACTGATACTCAAAATCAGTAAAGCGGCAGGATACAAAAATCAACATACAAAAATCTGTTGCACTTCTATACAGTAGTAATGAATCAATCCCATTTACAATTGCACCCAAAACCATAAGACACCTAGGAATAAACCTAACCAAAGAGGTTAAAGATCTGTACTCTGAAAACTATAGAACTCTTATGAAAGAAATTGAAGATAAGAAATGGAAAAACATTCCATGCTCATGGGCTGGAAGAACAAATATTGTTCAAATGTCTATACTACCCAAAGCAATCTATACGTTTAATGCAATCCCTATCAAAATACCAACAGCATTTTTCACAGAACTAAAACAAACAATCCTAAAATTTGTATAGACCATTTAGGACCCGAAATAACAAAACCAACCTTGAAAAAGAAAAAACAAAGCTGGAGGCATCAAAATTCCAGACTTCAAGTTATATTACAAAGCTGTTGTGATCAAGACAGTAAGGTAGTGACACAAAACGGACACATAGATCAATGGAACAGAATAGAAAACCCAGAAATGTACCCACAACTGTATAGTCAACTCATCTTCAACAAAGAAAGAATATCCAATCAAAAAAAGACAGTCTCTTTAACTAATGGTGTTGGGAAAACTGAACAGCAGCATGCAAAGGAATGAAACTGGACCACTTTCTTACACCCTCCACAAAAAAATAAACTCAAAATGGATGAAAGACCTAAATGTGAGATAGGAAACCATCAAAATTGTAGAGGAGAACACAGGCAGTAACCTCTTTGACATCAGCTATAGCAACTTCTTACTAGACATGTCTCCTGAGGCAAGGGAAACAAAAGCAAAAATAAACTATTGGGACTTCATCAAAATAAAAAGCTTCTGCACAGTGAAGGAAATGATCAATAAAACTAAAAGGCAACTTTCAGAATGGGAGAAGATATATGCAAATCACAATCTGATAAAGGGTTAGCATCCAAAATCTATAAAGAACTTATCAAACTCAACACCCAAGAACCAAATAAACCAGTTAAAAAATGAGAAGGCATGAACAGACATTTTTCCAAAGAAAACATCCAGATGGCTAACAGACACGTGAAGAGATGCTCAACATCACTCATCAGGGAAATACAAATCAAAACTATGAGATATCACCTCACACCTGCCAGAATATCTAAAATCAGCAACACAGGAAACAGATGCTGGCAAGGATGTGCAAAAGGGGAACCTTCTTACATTGTTGGTGGGAATGCGAACTGGTGCAGCCACCCTGGAAAACAATATGGCGTTTCCTCAAAAAGTTAAAAATAGAGATACCCTACAAGACAGTAATTGCACTACTAGCTCTTTACCCAAAGTATATAAAAATACTGATTCGAAGGGATATATGCACCTTGATGGTTTATAGCAGCATTATCAACAATAGCCAAATTATGGAAAGAGCCCAAATGTCCGACTGATGAATATATAAAGATGTGGTAATGCATATACAATGGAATATTACTCAGCCATAAAAAAATGAAATCTTGCCATTTGCAATGACATGGATGGAGCTAGAGAGTATAACACTAATTGAAATGTCAGTCAGAGAAAGACAAATACATATGATTTCGCTCATATGTGGAATTTAAGAAACAAAACAAAGGAACATGGGGGGAAAAAAGAGAGAGGCAAACCATATAATTCTCTTAACTATAGAAAACAAACTGAGGGTTGCTGAAAGGGAGGGTGGGTATGGGCTAAATGGGTGATGGGGATTAAGGAGGGCACTGGTTGTGATGAGCACCAGGTGTTGTATGTAAGTGATGAATCACTAAATTCTGCACCTGAAACTAATATTACCCTATTTGTTAACTGAAATTTAAATAAAAACTTAAAACTAAAAAAATAAGTAAATAAATAAAAACCTCTCTGTGGCTCCTAACATGATGAAATTGCCCACCACGCTAATCAAGATTTTCAACTTTGTAAAACATGCCTGGAGACATTTTTCTGGTGTTTAACACTGTGGTGTTTAACGTTTAATGCTGATTTTCAAAGTCTACAAATAAAATCAAAGTTTACCCAGATTTCAATAATTTCACAATACAACATGTGGTAGGCATTTAATGTTTCATTTGGTAATGGCACTGTTCTGGGAACTCACATTTTTCTCAGGTATCTTGTTCCAATATTTTGTTGCCACTTTCTCTCATCTCCAAAGTTTCCCTGTTTTCTTCTGAACTTGAAGCCATAAAATAAAATATTGTGAATTTTGCTTGTAAATCATTAAACTAACATTCAGTAAAATGGAAAATTTCTTCAAGCAACAAGGGAAATAATTACAGATGACTAGGAAAACCCCTCTGATATCACACATAACTTTCAGTGTTCCATTTTAAAAGCAAAGTTTTCCCATAGCTTCGTAGTTTTTATTTGTCTTTCTCCTTGACACTCTTATTGGTGTTTCCTAAACTTGTCTAATAATACAGATCATTTTGGGTGCTTATAAAAAATGCCAAATCCCAAAACCCTCCTCTGGAGATTCTGATTCAGTAAGTCCAGGGTGGGACCCCCGACTCTGTAACTACCTGCCCGTTTGTCTCAGGTGATTCTGCATGAAGCTAAGTTACCTCCAGACATGACAGAGGAAAACAGCAGATCAGCTCTTTCCAACTCTCCCATGCCTCACTTCCTCTTGCAACCATTCCAGGCTCTCCCTGCATTCTCGCTGGACTTTGGTACCTGCTCTTAGTCTTGCTATTCAAACTGTGCTCCTCAGACCAGCAGCAGCAGCAGCTTCATGTGGGAGCTTGAAGAGAAATGCAGGATCTCAGGCACCACCACAGACCTTCAGAATCTGCACTTCAACAAGATCCCCAGGTGATATATATATATCTCCACTGAAGAGTAAGGAGCATTGAGAGAGAAGTGGTAAACACCAAAATCATGTGGGGCCTTCTTAAACATACAGCTGCCAGGTTCCACCCCAGGCAAGGGGGTAATCCTGATGCATATCAAAATTTAAGAAACACTACATCTGAAATTAATATTACACCATATGTTAACTAACTGGAATTTAAATTAAAACTTTGTTTAAAATTCATTTTAAAAAAAAGAAAGAAACACTGCCCAAATGGCTTCTCACAATTTTAACTTTTGCTGAGACCAGACTGTAATTTTTTTGTCAAGGAAAAGGGGAAATTTTAAATGTCTTCCTAAACACTAAAGAAGTTATCGAATACAGTTTCTTCATCCTAAAGTAACAGAAACCTGGTTGAAACTTGGTGTGGCTGGCACAACATACTAGGCACCAAGGGCTCCATCACCCATATCCCCATTGTGTCTTAGGCCAAGTGTCTGGATACCCAAGTTGAAGGGCCTCTGGCCAGGCTTCACTGCAAGGTCTGATGAGATTCTCAACACCTCCTTTTTCTCTTCGTTGAGTCTCCCCATACACCTCCAGGTTAGACAGGTGTACCCCTTGGCTTCTCTGTCCCTTTGTTCCTTTCATGAAGAGTCCCAAGCACCCTTTCCTAACTTTCTGCACCAGAAGCTGAGCAGATGCTTCCTCTGATCTTCCTGAAAGTGCCTCCACATTTATAGTCCTGTCTTCTTCCCCAGACACATCCATACTCTCTCCCTGTCTCCGCCCCCCCATCATATGGCCTTCAGGTAGCTAACACCCATACAGCACTTTCTACATGCCAAGCACTGCCCTTTGCCATTCACTTATATTAACTCATTAGTCTTAACAACAACCCTACAAAGTAGGTTTGATTATTATCCTTCAACAGATAAGCACACTGAGAAACAGCAGTTCATTAACTTGCCCATATTAAGTTTCTAGAGCTGGTAAGTCAGACAGCCAGATTCAAAACTAGCTTGTTTGACTCCAGAGTCCACTCTTCGGCCCATATATTCTAATGCCCCCACGGCCTACTCCATCTTCCCTGGAGTCTCTGCTTCACATCACTGACTAACCTCCAAAGCTAGAACGGTACATATTTCCCCCTTTTCCTGACTTGAGAAATATCTACTAAGTTCCTCTCTTCTTTTTTTCTTAAGTTTTTATTTAAATTCCAGTTAGCTAACACACAGTGTAATACTAGTTTCAGGTATACAATACAGTGATACAACACCGAGTCCTCAACACAAGTACCCTCCTTAATCCCCATCACCTGTTTAACCCATCCTCCCACCCACCTCTCTACTGCTAACCACCAGTTTGTTCTCTATGGCTAAGAGTCTGTTTCTTGGTTTGCCTCTTTCTCTCTCTCTTTTTCCCCCTTTGCTCATTTGTTTTGTTTCTTTAATTCCACATGAGTGAAATCATGTATTTGTCTTTCTCTAATTTATTTTGCTTAGCGTAATACTCTCTAGCTCCAACCATGTCATTACAAACAGCATGATTTCAGTCTTTTTTGTGGCTGAATAATATTCCATTGTGTTTGTGCGCGCGCGTGCGCACATGCGCGCACACATGCGCATCACATCTTTATCCATTCATCAGTCGATGGACTGATATGTGAATTCAGTAATCACGAGATATAAAATCAACATATTGCATTTCTATACACCAATAATGAAGCAGCAGAAAGAGAAATTAAGGACTTGATTCCATTTACAACTGCACCAAAAACAATAAGATATCCAGGAACAAACCTAACCAAAGAGGTAAAAGATCTATACTCTGAAAACAATAAAAACACTGATGAAAGAAATTGAAGGTGACACAAACAAATGGAAAGATACTCCATGCTCATGGGCTGGAAGAACAAATATTGTTAAAATGTCTATACTACCCAAAGCAATCTATACCTTTAATGCAATCTCTATCAAATTACTACCAACATCTTTCACAGAGCTAAAACAAACAATCCTAAAATTTGTATGAAACCACAAAAGACCCCAAATAGCCAAAGAAACCTTGAAAAAGAAAAGCAAAGCTGGAGGCATCACAACTACAGATTTCAAATTATATTACAAAGCTGTAGTCATCAAAATGGTATGGTAATGGTTCGAAAATAGACACACAGATCAATGGAACAGAATAGAAAACCCAGAAATGAACCCACAACTATATGGTCAATTAATCTTCAACAAAGCAGCAAAGACTATCCAACAGGAAAAAAGACAGTCTCTTCAACAAATGGTATTAAGTTCCTCTCTTGTGGTCGAAGGAGGTGATGGCTAGAACATGAGCCTTGATGTGGTCTTGTCAACGCTCTCTTTTCTCTACTGTCCTTGGCTATCCTTCAAGGGAATAGTCAGAATTTTAATTTTACAGAACTTAATTTTATTTAATTTTAATTAATTTAATAATTGATTTTAGTTCAACTTAATTTTTAATTTTAAAGAATTTTCATGGTTATGTATCACAATATAAAAGTGAAGCACTCACCCAGTAACAGTGATTGTAAAGTACGAATACAGCTGTTCTCCCATGCGTGACCTAAGAACTGAGGAGTTCACCTGAGGAAGAAATGGGCAGGGAAGACTTCTGAGAGGAAATGTCCCAAAGCAGCCCTTCCTGAGCAGGACATAGGCTTGGTGACCTGGGTTAAAGCAGTTGGAATGTAAATGCCCTAGTCAGGACACAGAGCACTGCACTGGCTAGGAGTCTTGGTGTTGACAAGAGGAGGAGAGAAGCTTATGCAACTCCTTGGTATTGACAAAAGAAGTTGGTGCAACTTCCCCCTCAGAGGAAACATGGGGAGCAGAAAGCCCATCTCAGGAAGAGAATCAAGAGCTCTGCACCAGGCACAACACAAATAGAGTAAGGTTCCTTAAACTGCACAATTTGCCTTGCTTGCATTATGCATGGCAATGGAACCATTCACAGGGCTGTGTGTCTAGATAATGAGGAAACTGGGTTTCATGCTCCACTTGTCATGAGGGAACAGACCTCTCCAGTTAGAGAAGCTCTAGGAGGAGAAGTAGCTAAGTTTTTGCCATCTACCATGGGAAAGAAAAGAAGAACCCAGAAAGATAGGGCTGAAAAGTGGGCTGAAAGCTTGGGGGAGTAAGGACCTTTGTGGGTTTCCTGGTAGCTTCTTGGAGAAAGGAGGTTGTGAGCTGGCCGGTCTTTAGAGGTTGTTTGAGGATACATTTGTCCTTCACTAGGTGGGAAGACCAAAGCAACCACCCTGGGCCAAGATGTAGGCATAAGGAAGTACACAGAACTGCCCACCTGGAGCCAGGTTTCCTGCAGGGGAGCAAAAGGAAAGTTGGAAAGCAGACTGAAGCGGAATGGGGGCGACATGTCTCCTCATGAGTGAAGGACCAGGACCGGAGGGAGGTGGGGACTCTGTGCCGGGGAAGCTATGCCAACCAAACCAACGATGTCCAGATGGTCTTATGATGTAGGGATACAGAAATTGTTCTCTGAAAACACAATTTCCCTTCATTTCTTAGGAAAGTTCGTTTTTAAAAATATCCAATATTTCTTGGCCAAAGTAAGGAAAAGAAGGACAAGTTCATAGGGTATAGCATAGTGACTAAGAACATGCTTTCTGTATTAGACTACGTGGGTTCAAATCCTGACTCCATCAATGACTGTGTGACTTGGAACAAGTTCTTTATTTACCCTGTGCCTCATGTTTGGATTCTACAAGAATTTGGGGGATGATAATAGCTCTCGTCTTGAGAAATAGTGTGAACATTAAATAAAATAAGACAGATAAAGCTCTTAGAATGACACCTGTTAAATAATAAGCATTCATTAGGTGTTAACTTTTACTATTGGGTAAAAAGGAGAAGCCCTTGCAGAAGTGGGTCTCAATGGGACACGTGGGTGGCTCAGTCTGTTAAGCTTCTGCCACCGGTTCAGGTCATGATCCCAGAGTCCTGGGATCAAGTTCCACATTGGGCTCCTTGCTCAGTGGGGAGCCTGCCTCTCCCTCTGCCTGCCATTCCTCCTGCTTGTGCTCTCCATCTCTCTCCCTCTCTCTCTGGCATATAAAATAAATAAAATCTTTTAAAAAAAAAGAAAAAAGAAAAGAAGTGGGTCTCAACTTTAATGTGTAAGAACCTTATCTAAATACAGATGTCAAGGGAATCCAGATTTGATATGAGGAAACCTACATTTTTAGTGCCACTCTGGATGACACAGATGCAGGTAGTCTGAGAGTACTTTGTTAGGAACCCTCCCCTCAGGGTTACCTGTAATAATGGCAACTCCCCAGCCCAATCAAAAACCCATAGGCAATTTGTAAGGACAAACCCCAAAAGGAGAAGAGCTGGAGACAGTGGTGGTGCTGCTCTTCCAGACCAGAGCTTTCCTTTTACACTTGTGCTAGTCCTATTCTGGCCTTGCACAGAGCAACAGGAGTTTGACAAGGGTACCTCAGTACTGTTCATACCCAGCATCTTCCATTCTGAAAGAGGCTTTTTGTGAGGACTTCCCCTGATTGTACAGTTTTTCTGTTCCTCTACTCTGAATGCTCTGGTTTTAAAGAGGGCTCAAAGATTTATGCTGTCCCAGTTTGGAATTGACACTCCGTTCACAGGCTTGGGAAATTCTTCTGTAGCGCATTGAGAAGAAATGGCAGAGCTTTCTTGAGCACTTTGAGCAGCAAGGCAACCCTCCAGATGTACCCTCCAGTTCCTCCAGAACACCAGGAGCAGCCCTGGATTCCAAACAATAGTAGGCTGAGACCCAAAAATGCTCTTTGTGGTCTTGGATCCTTCTGAGCCCCATCCCAGATTGAAGAAAATTCAGAATTGTGCCTAAGATTTCCTCTGAAGTTTCATCTCCCAACGTCCTAAGTAAGCACTTAGCCTCCCACTCACTTAGCAATGACACAGCACTTGAGTATTACAAAGTGCATGAAGGACACATGGTTTTGTTGCTCTGTGGGCTCCATGCTGGAATTACCTCCCTAAGAACCACATATACAAAAATGATTTGCTGGGGAGAGGAGGAAGAAGGAGTGCACTTGCCTTTCATGCTAGAAGGCTCCTCAGCTAGAGTCTCCTTCCCTGTGTTCCTTCTGTGCTCCTTGCCACAGGATTTGAAATTATGGCAAAATTATCCTACTGAGTTTTATTTTTATTTTTCCAGGTAACTGAAATGCTGCATGGACCATTTTCCTCATATCATCATTATGCCAACCATTTAGCTATCTTCTTTTAAACTGCATTCCTGGGGCACCTAGGTGGCTCAGTCAGCTAAGCATCCGACTGGTGATTTCAGCTCAGGTCATGAGCTCAGGGTTGTGGGACTGAGCCCCACATCAGGCTCCCTGCCCAGTGGGGAGTCTGTTTGAGTTTCTCTCCCTCTGCTCCTCCCCCTGCTTGCACTCTCTGTCTCCCTCTCTCAAATAAATAAGTAAATCTTAAAAATAAAATAAAATGAAATAAAAAATAAATTACATTCCTGTCTTGTCTTCTCTGGAGTAAGACTGAAGAAACATGGGCTTTAAAGTCTGACAGATGTAGTTTGAGCTTGGTCCTGCCATCTGACATCTGTGTGAATGTAGGCAAGTTACTTAACTTCTGTTTATCTTGGTTTCCTTATTTGTAAAATTTAACTGATATGGAAGCTACTTTGGAGGTTTTTCAGTAGAAAGTATGTACAACTATTACAATCCTTGTTTCTACAACTGGTCCATTATAGGTATCTATAACTTCTTCCATTATCCATTCCATTGCTCCTGTCCCTCAGCCAGCCCCTCAGCTAGAAATGTTTTTTGATCTAATAGGATAATTCAAAGTTTCATTCCCAAAGAGTCTGAGTCACTAGTCTGTACTGGGTGGCCATTAATTTTTACTACTGAGCACTGAGATACCCTAGAGAACCTCTAAGATTCCTGTTATACTCCTTCTTACTCACATTGTATAGCAACAACCCTGTTCCCCCTTAAAAATCAGGATCAATAACTCCATACAGTACAGTAATCCTCTTCTTTGTCTGTTGTTTCAGTGACATGATGAATCCAAAGAGACCAAGTGGCATTTTCAACTTCTAGCTTAATTGGGCCATTTTGTGTCCAGTAGTGGCAATAAGCCTCCATTGGAAATTAAACTTAAGAATTCTAAATGAGGGGCACCTGGGTGGCTCAGATGGTTAAGCGTCTGCCTTCGGCTCAGATCATGATCCCAGGATCCTGGGATCAAGCCCCGCATCGGGCTCCCTGCTCTGCGGGAAGCCTGCTTCTCCCTCTCCCACTCCCCCTGCTTGTGTTCCCTCTCTCGCTGTGTCTCTTTCTGTCAAATAAATAAATAAAATCTTTAAAAAAAAAAAAAAAAAAGCATCTGCCTTTGGCTCAGGTCATGATCCCAGGGTCCTGGGATCGAGCCCCGCATCGGGCTCCCTGCTCAGCGGGAAGCCTCCTTCTCCCTCTCCTTCTACTGCTCCCTCTGCTTGTGCTCTCTTGCTCTCTCTGTCAAATAAATAAACAAATAAAATCTTTTAAAAAAAAAAGAATTCTAAATGAATAGAGTCCAAAGTTGCAGAAATGGGAAGCAAAATGTATATTACTAGGTATAATAGAGAGAGGAGCCAGGCCACTTCCTCCCTTTTATGGACTATGCAATAATGGTAGAAAATGGAAGAAACAGCACCTTATATAACTTCCTGGTTCAGAGCATATACTATATCTTACAGGACAGCACCCTAACCCATCAGGTGTTGTCTTCTGGTGGACACATAAATGAGTAAACAATAAATCATTCTTTCCTTCCAGTCTTTCCAGTATGCCCATGAGTGGAACTATAATGATGTACCTGGTACCAGCATATCATGTGGAATATTCTTTAAGCCAGTTTCTTCTCCTTCATTAATTGGTCAAAAGGAATTCCCCAGGAGTCTGAGCTACTGGCACAATTTATTTGTACCTTTAGTACTTGTTCAAGCTTGATTTTGTAGGTAGATAAATATAGATAATTTGTATTATACATTTATATTACATATTATAATGCATGTTATAATGTGTATATATAATGTATATATTATAATGTAATGTAACATATAACATTGTATATTATAAGACCAATATAATATTTAACATCATATATTATAATATAGTATCATGTATATATATGTGTGTGCAACACATGTGCGTGCATGCTAAGGTCCCTACCAGATACTCTGGGCATTATTGGACCAGCTTGATCATAAGATCCAAGTAGCAAAGCAGCTTATGCTTATGGATTACTTAATAAATAAGTTAGAGCAGTAAACACAAATAAGAGATATGTTGCCCCCAGAATCCAAATATCCCATTGAGTGCTATGCCTCTTTCTTAGTAACAGGACTCAAGATGCAGCAATGTGTCTTTCACTTTGAAAGAAATGATCTCCATAAACCCCAGACCACAGAATTCCTAGAAATTTCACTAGTGCAGTCAATTTATCTCCCACCCTCTGGCGCGTATATGTCTAGCAAAGATACCTAGGATATTTGCTAGTTTCTGTTTACTAGGTCCATCAACACATGTTATCAGTGTAGTGGAGAGCATGATATTCTATAGAAAATTGACATGTTCAAGGTCTCTGCAGATTCGATTTTGACAGTTGACACAGCACTTGCATAAAACAGTAAAACTATATTGTAGTCCCAACAACATAAAAAAGCCAAAATAATTACCTACTTCTTGCGTTATTTTCTGTTGATTTAGAGAATAAAGCACATCCCAGAATTAAAGCTATATATCAGGTACCAGAGACTGATGTTGGCACTATTCTCTACCATGTCTCCAAAGACTTCTAACTGGCCTTTCCAATGATAATAGTACCCTTGCACAAGTCAGATACCCATTGTTGGGATTCTCCCAGTAGCCAAGAATATCTATTCCATCTATGAAACAGAAAATAATTGTTGAGTAGGTTCATAGGTCCACTTAGCCCAGTATTATAGGCAAAATTTCTAAAATGGTCCCCCAAAGATGTTCTACTCTAATCCCAGGAACCTGTGGATATGATGAGTTATCATCTTCATGATTATGATAGTTACATGGCAGAACTGGCTTTAAGACAAGAATAGTATCTGGCTGAACCTAATCTAATCACATGAGCTCTTAAAGGCAGAGCACTTTCTCCAGCTGGTGGCATAAGGAAAAGTCAGAGAGATTCAACGTGTGAGAAGAACTCAATGTGCCATTCCTGGCTTTGAATATGGAAAGGGATAGTCACGTGCAAAGGAATGCAGGCAACCTCTGGGAACAGAGGAGAACCTCCCTGGCCAACAGCCAGCAAGGAAACTGAGATCTCAGTCCTGCAAGAACAAGGAACTGAATTCTGCCAACAACTTGATGAGTTTTGCTCTGGGTTTATCCATAGAGCCTTCAAATAAGAGTCTACTCCACATGATACCTTCGACCTCGGAAAACCCTAAAGTGAGATTCCAGCCAAGCCTACACAGACAGCTGATT
This sequence comes from Zalophus californianus, assembly GCF_009762305.2. Classification (NCBI taxonomy): domain Eukaryota; kingdom Metazoa; phylum Chordata; class Mammalia; order Carnivora; family Otariidae; genus Zalophus; species Zalophus californianus. Next base: position 26,211,369 of record NC_045602.1, read on the forward strand.
TACAGAACTGTGAGCTAATGAATGAGTGTCATTTTAAGCCACTCAGTTTGTGGTAATTTGATATACAGCATAGCAAACTAATACACTAATACCCACTGTGAGCAGGACTCAGGTGAAAACTCTATTTATCATCTGACACCTATGAACCCTACTCTGACAGACCACAGTAGCATTTCTGGTCATCAGGGATTAGTGTCGCTTCAGAGTCACTGTACAATAACCCCCGAAAAGTTTAAGTATTTCCCATTTTCCAGTTCATAAACCTTTTAAGGAAAAGCTAAGAGAAAGATTTAGAGTACATACTCATAGGTGTGTTGCAGGATCCTTCATGTTCTTCACTTCATTCAAGGGGCTCCTCTCTGAGAGCTGGCTTAGATCTTGGAATTAAGTGATAGATTGTGACTACTTAAATTATTTCTCTGTTCACCAGAACTAGAATCGTTTTGATGATACATAGTAAATAAAACTTTAGTAGGTCACTGTATTTGTTTCCTATTGCTGCTATAATAAATAATTGTATACTTAGTGGCTTGACACAAATTTGTTACATTACACTGCTGAAGGTCAAAAATCTGAAAATGTGTTTTGCAAGGCTGTAATCAAGTGTCAGCAAGGCTACATTCCTTCTGCAGACTGATACAAATTGGTAAAATCTTACAATTCTCCTCCAATGTCAGACATATTACCTGTTCCCTGAAATCCTTCATGATCTAACTCTGGCTATGGGTCTGGAGTAATAAAAGGTGTTAGGATGAGTCTTGAGATGAATAAGCATCCCTGTGAAATAACTATAAATGAGGTCATGACAGAGACTTCAAGCAATAGAAGTTATTACAAGAACTCAGATCACTAAAATCCACCTAGATTTCTCTATTTCATTTACTAGGATCCCATTCTTTACAATGCCCCAACTTTTACCAAAAAAATTCTAGTGAGCCCTGAAGCCAAATTTCCTTTAATTCTGCAATCCACAGCATCAAATTCTGAGTCTGATTTTTTTGATACATTAATGACAGCTACGAATACAAGAAATAAAAGATTCTTTTAAGGCAGTCATAAAAGCTCTCTGTTTTTCTGACTATGCTTTCAGCCAAGAAATTTAAGTCCTGAGTTTAAAATTTGTCTTTTTTAAATGTTCTCCAATGTAGTCAGAAGCAGTTACCCTACTCCATAGTCCTTGTGTTCCTCATATCCATGATAATACTCTATTGAAGCAGCGCTTGGTCCCCCAAAGCCTTGCCTTCAACAGACACTTTATTATAGACAACTACAGTTAGTAATTTAAGTAAATGTTTTGCCGCTATACGCCAATGTCTGTGTTTCACCAATGGATGTGGTCATTACTGCTTCAAACCTAACCAGGTCTAATCTCCATATTTGAGGGTGTGTTTCTTAGCACGTATACACCCCCCATCTTGTCCTCTAACAATTCACCATCGTTTACTTAAAGAAATCACCCCTTACCATTATGTACAAAATCACCTGTTGAAAATCCAGCACCATTTTTTAAGAAACAAAATGGAGGGCACTTGGGTGGCTCAGTCAGTTAAGTAAGCATCTGACCTGGGCTCGGGTCATGGTCCCGGGGTCCTGGGATTGAGCCCCGTGTTGGGCTCCCTGCTCAGCAGGGAGTCTGCTTATCCCTCTCCCTCTGCGTGCCGCTCCCGCTGCTTGTGCTCTCTGCCTCTCTCTGTCAAATAAATAAATAAAACTTAAAAAAAAAAGAAACAAAATGGATGAGCATTCAGGAGGGAGGAAAAAAGAGAAGTGGGGGAACAAATCATGAGAGACTCTTAACTATAGAGAACAAACCGGGTTGATGGAGGGAGGGAGGTGGGGGATGGGATAGGTGGGGGATGGGTATTAAGGAGGGCACATGTTATGATGAGCCCTAGGTGTTATATGTAAATGATGTACCACTGAACTCTACTCCTAAAACCAATATTGAACTGTATGTCAACTAACTAGAATTTTAAAAAAAAGAAGAAGAAGAAGCAAATGTTGACATGGAGGTGAAATTCTGGGCCATCACATGGAAGACAGATATTTTGGAAGGCTTCCCAACCCACAGTGGACTTTGCTAGAGCAAGAAATGACTCTTTATTGATTTAAGCCATAGAGATTGGATTGTTTATTGTAGTCACATAATCTAACCTATTATGACTGATACATATATTGATAACAGAAGGGGTAAGGGATATTGCTAACCAATAATCTAAAATCCGTGGTCCTGGCTAAAAAGTCACACCACAGGAAGAGAGGAAATGGCTACTGGAGGCTGGAGAGATGGCAATTCAAGTTATCCAGTGGCTAATCATTTGCCAGTTGCAGAAACAGATTGGCTAATGGTAAGCTGGGAGGAGGCAACTATGTACTCAGTGAACTTGTACACAGAATTTGAAAACAGAACGAGAGTTGTGTGTATTTATTGTTGCATTTGGCAAAGAATTACAAAAAGGAAATGAGCTCATAAAGCATTTGGCTTTTGTTTGTTTGCAAACCATAACAAAAAGAATATGGGGTCTAGCAGGACTGGAAGAGGCAACTGCTGCCCAACCCCAACAGGAAAGACATATTTGACATACAAAAGTTAATTAAAATCAGGTTTAAAGTAAGAATCGAATCCAGAGCCATTATACCTAGAGTTAACACCTGTGAGTGAATTAAGTCATCTCAAACAAACAAAAAATCCTATTAAAGTGTTCCACCAATGAAATTCTTTCAGTTAGGCCAAACAACTCAGGAAAAAGGTGCTAAAATTGTGGTTGTCCCACTGCAGTCCAATAAACTCAAGGCATCTGCAATTACAGTTAAGTCAAGAGAGAGATCAGGATGAGAAAGCAAATACAGAAAATCTGAGAACTGTGTCTTTAAAAAAATGTGAATGTGACTATTTGACATATGGAACTGATTTTAATCATGCTGATAAAGAGGCTCCTAAGATTTTGAGATAACTGAACAACCCAAGAAAGCATGGGCTAGGACTAAAAGAGTCTTTGTTCAAAACTTAAAACAAATATGGAATCATATTTGGACAGCCCAAGTGGTCCAAGAAAAAACTGTCCCAATGCTCATTTCATGTGTGGCCATGAGAATTAACCATCCTCTTTGATGTTATGAAAACACTACTTTTACACCTCTCCTGTATTACAGTCATGTATGTACATGCATGTCCCGCATCTAAACTGAGTTCCTTGAGGGTAAGGGCAAACTCTCATTTATCTACATGTCTTTAGGTAAAGGGCTCTCAAAAATATCTACCTAGGGTGCCTGGGTGCCTGAGTGGCTCAGTCGTTAAGCGTCTGCCTTCGGCTTAGGTCATGATCCCAGCGTCCTGGGATCAAGTCCCATATCGGGCTCCCTGCTTGGCAGGAAGCCTGCTTCTCCCTCTTCCACTCCCTCTGCTTGTGTTCCTGCTCTCGTGCGCTCTCTCTCTCTCTCTCTCTCTCTGTCAAATAAATAAATAAAATCTTTAAAAAAAAGGCTGTTTTTAAAAAAAAAATCTACCTAGGTGGATTTCAGAATTGCTACAGATCAATATCTACTGTTTCTATTTTTTTTCCCTTTCAGAATGGAAATGTTTATTCTGGTGATCCTATTCCTGTTACACCACTGGACACCAGCTAAGTTGCAAGGGAAGATAACTTGTATTTTTAGCTCATAAATCTCATAGTCAAGAGCCACTACATGTAGAAACTCTAGTTGTCACACAGGGATCCTTGGTTTTGGGGTCATCTCCCGTGTGGGGGGGATGGAAGCATTCTGGGTATGGGAAGGAGTGTGAACCAAGGATTTAGCAGCCAGAAAGTGAGCTATAGTGGGTATCAGTTTATTCTCCTGTATTTCTAGCTCTCCTCCTTCAATATATATGATAGGATTGACCATGTGACTGGTTCTGGCAATAATTTGGGGGCACATGTAATATAGGGCATTGATTTGGGAGCTGGAATATTTAATTGCTTGCCAGTGTGGGACACTGTTTCTGCAACAGGCAACATTCCAAATGATGGAGCTCCTGTAGCCTGGGTTCCTGAGTGGGGGCAATATAAGATGGAGCCCCTTGTCAACTTGAAATGGGTATGTTACATGAGCAAAAAATAAACCTGTTTTGTGGTGTTTTGTTATCATCACCTTTATAGCATATCATGACTGAATTGGTATTCTTATGTGAGTTCTCCAAGTTATTGTGAAATCTTCTCAGTTTGTATCATTCAAAAATCTTCCTTGGAGGATGGGTACCCCCCCAATCTCCCATAAAAAAACAGAAATGCTCTGTGGCCCAATTCCAGCAGACAACGATCCTGCCCTGCCTACCCACCCTCAGTGATAGGCATGCATTATCTTGAGAGAGAGTATTGTGAAGTGCTTTCTAATGTGCAGCCAATCTACCTCCCTATTATTTCTACCCCTTACTCTTTTTTAAAGAATTTTAGTTCCAGTGTAATTAACATACACTGTTAGATTAGTTTCAGACACACAATATAGTGATTCAACAATTACATATATTAGTACTCATCACAGTAAGTGTGCTCTTAATCCCCGTCACCTATTTCACCCATCCCCCACCCACCTCCCCTCTGGTAACCATCTGTTTGTTCACTATAGTTAAGAGTCTGTTTTTTGGTTTGTCTTTTTTTTTTTCCTATTTGTTTTCTTTTTTAAATTCCACATATAAGTAAAATCACTGGGTATTTGTCCTTCTCTGACTGACTTATTTTGCTTATTAGCATTATACTTTCTAGCTCCATCCATGCCATTGCAAATGGAAAGATTTCATTCTTTTTTGTGGCTTTGTAATATTTTATCCATTCCTCTATCGAAGGACATGTGGGCTGCTTCCATAATTTGGATCTTGTAAATTATGCTGCAAAAAACAGGGGTGCATATATCTTTTTGAATTAATGTTTTCATATTCTTCGGGTAAATACCCAATAATGCGATTACTGGGTCATAGAGTAGTTCTATTTAATTTTTTTGAGGAACATCCATACTGTTTTCCACAGTGGCTGTACCACTTTGCATTCCCACCAACAGTATATAAGGGTTCCTTTTCCTCCACATCCTTGCCAACACTTGTTTCTTGAGTTTTTTTTGTTTTAGCCGTTCTGACAGGTGATATCTCATTGTAGTTTTGATTTGCACTTCCCTGATGATGAGGGATGTAGAGCATCTTTTCATGTGTCTCTTGTCCATCTCTATGTCTTCTTTGGAGAAATGTCTGTTCAAGTCTTCCGCCCGTTTTTAATGGGGTTATTTAGTTTGCTTCTTTTGTTTGGGTTTTTTTGTGGAGTTGAGTTGTATAAGTTCTTTAAAAATTTTGATACTAACCCTTTCTCAGATATGTCATTTGCAAATATCTTCTCCCATTCAGTAGGTTGCCTTTTAGTTTCTTTGGTTGCTTCCTTTGCTGTGCAGAAGCTTATTTTGATGTAGTCTCAATAGTTTATTTTTGCTTTTGTTTCCCTTGCCTCAGGAGACATGTCTACAAAGATGTTGTTAGCTATAGCCAATGTCAAAGAAATTACTGCCTGTGTTCTCTTCTAGGGTTTTTACCATTTCAGCTCTCACATTTAGGTTCTTAATCCATTTTGAGTTTATTTTTGTGTATGGTGTAAGAAAGTGGTCCAGTTCCATTCTTTTGCATGTAGCTGTCCAGTTTTCCCAGTACCATTTGTTGAAGAGACTTTTTCCCATTGCATATTCTTTCCTTTTTTGTAGAAGACTAATTGATCATATAATTGTGGGTTTATTTCTGAGCTTTCTATTCTGTTCTATTGATCTATGTGTCTATTTTTGTGCCAGTACCGTACTGTTTCAATTACTATAGCTTTATAATAAACTTGAAGTCTGGGATTGTGATACCTCCAGTTTTGTTCTTTGTTTTCAAGATTGCTTTGGCCATTTGGGGTCTTTTGTGGTTCCATACAAATTTTAAGATTATTTGTTCTAGTTCTGTGAAAAATGCTGGTGGTATTTTGATAGGGATTAAGTTAAATATGTAGATCGCTTTGAGTAGTATAGACATTTACAGTTTTACTTCATCCTTTCCAATTTAGATGACTTTATTTCTTTTTCTTGCCTAATTGCACTGGTTAGGACTCCAGTACATTTTGAATAAAAGTGGTAAGAGAGACTTTGTAAATGTGATTAAGAATCTTGAGATGAGAGGCACCTGGGTGGCTCAGTCGGTTAAGGAGCCGACTCTTGGTTTCTGCTCCCGTCATGATCTCAGGGTCCTGGGATCAAGCCCTGCATCAGGCTCCGTGCTCAACACAGAGTCTGCTAAAGTTTCTCTCTCCCTCTCCCTCTGCCCACCCCCACCCGGATTAGGACCTGGATATCTCACAAGCTTGCGCTCTCTCTCTCTCTCTTTCTATCAAATAAATAAATAAATCTTTTTTTAAAAAAAGAATCTTGAGATGAGATTATCCTGTATATCCAGGTGAGCCCTACGTGTAATCACATGTATTCTATGGAAGAGAGAAGGCAATGTGTTTGCATTCAGTAGAGTGGAAAAGACACAGAGAGAGACAGAAAGACAGGCAGACTGAGAGATTTCAGGATGCTACACTGCGGGCTTTGAAGATAGAGGAAAAGGCCATGAGCCAAGGAATACAAGCAATGTCACTGTAGAAGCTGGAGAAAGGCCAAGGAAACTGATTCCATGACCCTCTGCAGAGAGTGTAGTCCTGCCAACACCTTGGTTTGGGCCAGTGAAACTGGTTTCAGAGTTCTGGAAGCCAGAAATGTAAGACAATAAGTGTGTGTTGTTTTAAGCCACCAAGTTTGTGGGAATTTATTAAGTGGCAATACAAAAATTATACAATGATCAAAGGATTCCATGTGTCTGACCTTCTGACAATCTGAACAACACTCTAAGCATCTGGAACAAACCAGTGCCACACTTGACACCCACCTAAGACTGGTGGGAGCCACCACATCTTCCAAGAGCAGAAAGGGCATTTTTTTCCCTTTATTTCAGACACACAAGCAGTAATTTCCATTCTTACAGGAATAAGTCATAAATTAAAATTTGGTTATCTTAAATTCACATCATGTCTCTGGCTTTTTCATAGTACTGGCATGATTTCAAGTATTGACCTGCTATCAATATTCATTTTATTCAAACTATACACAATTTATTAATTTAAAAATGATCACACTTTTAATATCATTGTCAGGATATCATTTTATGAAATCAAAGGAGCTATAGCATTCTGGAGAATGGGGACATATTAGAAAAGGTATACTATCCTTAATAGAAATTTAATGGGAAAATGAAAAAACTTTCCTTAGAATGTATTACCACTAAATGAGATCTTTATAAGGTAGCATCACCATTATCTCACCCACTTCTGTTTCCTTGTTGTGTGGTGCTATGAAATGTAATCAGCCAAAAAGAAAGGGGCACTTTGCTACTGTCTACTCCTGACTCACTCCTCTCAGCATGCCTTGGCTTCAATATCTTTTCCTGGAACGTGGAGTCAACTGAAGTCATTCTTTTTTAGAAAGCTCCTTCAACTTGGTCAGATTCCAGTACTGATATTTATTAGCTATATGATTTGAGGCACATTATTTAAACTCTTTGAGTAGCTAGAGAAAACAGCACTTACCTTTCAGGTCAACTGGGAGTTTTAGGTGGATACATCTTGTTTAGCTCAATGCGTGGCACCCAGTGAGCAATCTGGTAAATAGGGCCTGGAAAGAGATAGAAGATAAAGGGAATATATCTTCTATGTCCCTGGGTGTCTTTGTATCACAGCTGTCTAAATGCTGACTTGCTCCTGCCTCCCATTGGAGAATCTCTTGAAACCCTTTAGAACCAACCCCCACAGTGCACCTGTCTCCTTCCTGCCGCTCCCTCAACTCTTTCGTGGGTGTGAATATTTGAATATGTGATTCATCTTCCCGATTTGATTGAAAACTTCCCAAAAGGGAGAGAACACACTTTATATATTTGTGCTGTCTATGCACTTAGCACAATGCAGGAGGCACACTGAATTTGATTTTTATTTATCAGCTAACTGAATAAAAAAATATTATTCAATGGGGAAAGAGACAGGGCCGCAACAGCTTGTTTCTGAAATGGTATGGTTTGTGGTTGTTTTTTTCCAGGGTGAGGTATGCATTGATACCTCAGTGTCAGGTTAAAATCACTAGACCAAAACCAGTTCTTGACATTATGGACCATCCTGAGTGGTAAACACAATCTCTACAGCCAGTAGGACTTCTAAGTCCCTCATTTGGAAATGTATTTGGGTTAAATTCACAATTATCTGAATCAGTGTACTTGTTTTGAGATGAGAGAACAGGTGGCTCTCTGACACACTCTGCAGTGTTACTTACTCCAGCAATGGTGATTATAGGCCTCAGAGTCCCCCTCAGGCTTGAAAACCTCTGTTCCCTGGTGAGGATTAGGCTTTGGAGGAGCAAAACATAACATTCAACCTGCCTCCGACTTCAGTTGACGATGCAAAATTGGACCATGGGAGTTGTTCTGTATGAGCACAAGCCTTCAGTGCATTTGAAGACATTGTCAAGTTCTGTCCAAAGGGGGGCCTGGAGTATAGGCCTGTATTGTGCTGCACAACAGAAGCTTATAGAAAATAAAAATGCCCCCTTGCTAATCTACATGCCATCCTGGGTTTCATACTCGTTCATCTTTTTGGCAAACAATTTTTTAAAATAGAAGACAAAAAAATTATCACACTTTCATTTCAAAAAAGTATATTTGACATGGAAATTTTCACCTGAGTCCCTTCATCTTCCCATGAAAGGCAACAACAGCTCCAGCTGCTGATTTCTCACTTAAAAAAACTAGCAAGATCTAGCAGGCCTTTGTCTCCATGTCATTTCTTTAGTTTTTCCTTTTTCATTAATTTCAGTATACTAGGCAGGGAAGGAACAAAAATGTACAAGGGGCACTTCTGATGTCAGTATGAGGCATCAGTAAAATTTAGACTCCTGAGCAATAAACTGTAGAAGCTACAGGGAAGTCATATTTGAGGGCTTGCTCTCCCAAAGCTAATGACAATCATTGATTTTTTAAACTGAATTTCAGAGATAAAGTCATTAAGATTTAGATCTTTGGCATTTTTGATGGCTAGCTCTTCGGAACACTTTGTCCACATCTGTAATATTAAGACTATAAAATAAATCTTCACTTAAAATGAGCATCATCATGTACTTTGGTGAGGCCAGCAAGATCCCATTTTTAATGATATTCCATCCTGTCTTAAAACTTAGCCATGACCTAGGTCCTCTGCCTTTTAGGAAATCTTTGTGTTCTTTTCTTACTCTAGGGCATTTCACTTACTGATTCTGAGACCTATTTCTCCATGTCTGTTTAGATGCATTTATGGAAAGTATGTCAATAAACAGAAAGTTTGGTTGCTTAATAAGAAGACAGTTCTGAACAAATGCATCAAGTATATGAAGATGAAAATGCTGCCTTTAAATGCAACAAACTCTCCGCTGCTGAAAGGACTAGACCATCTAGGTAAGACTCAGGATCCATTTCTTGCAGTACACCTGCAAATCACAGTAGGCAATAATGAGGTGATGTCTGAAGGACCCTAAAGTCCAGGGCACGAAACCATGCAACAAGGCAAACATGACTGAACGCACACTAACAAAGATCATATGTCAATTTGAGGAGCTTGTAAATGAAGCTTAATCTTCACTGAATTCTTTTTATAAGGAAAAAAAGTTTCTAAGTTTTATATTGACTGCTTGTTTTATTTTTTTTATTTAAATTCAATTGAGTTAACATATAGTGTATTATTAGTCTCAGGGGTAGAATTTAGTGATTCATCAGTTGCATATAACACCCAGTGCTCATTACATTAAGTGCCCTCCTTAATGCCCATCACCCAGTTATCCTTTCCCCCCCACCCATCTCCCCTCCAGCAACCCTCAGTTTGTTCAGAGACTGATGGTTTGCCTCCCTCTCAATTTCCATCTCATTTTATTTTTCCTTCCCTTCCCCTATGTTCATCTGTCTTGTTTCTTAAATTCCACATATGAATGAGATCATATGGTATTTGTCTTTCTCTGACTGACTTATTTCACTTAGCATAATACCCTCTAGTTCCAACCATGTTGTTGCAAATGGCAAGATTTCATTCATTTTGATGGCTGAGTTTTATACACACACACACACACATCTTCTTTATCCATTCATCTGTCAGTGGACATCTGGGCTCTTTCCATATTTTGGTTATTGTGGACATTGCTGCTATAAACATTGGGGTGCACGTGCCACTTCGAATCACTATTTTTAAGGAGAGGCTTATTAAGTCGCTTAACCAAACTAATGGGAAAGCCTCCACTTTACTCATGGCTAGGGGGTGGATTCTTCAATCATTTCACCAGTAGCTAAGTTTTACCCATAGTAACTTCTTCCAGGACATAAAAGAGCCTAATGGAAACCGACCTGATCCTTAGCACCCTCAGCCACATCACACCTCCCTTCATCAATCCCAAGGCTACAATGAAAAAGAAACTGATTTTTCTCTCCTTCCTTATTCCTATTATTCCCAACAAAAACTGCAAATGTTGGGGTGCCTGGGTGGCTCAGTCGTTAAGTGTCTGCCTTCGGCTCAGGTCATGATCCCAGGGTTCTGGGATCGAGCCCCACATCGGGCTCCCTGCTCCGTCGGGGGGGCCTGCTTCTCCCTCTCCCACTCCCCCTACTTGTGTTCCCTCTCTCGCTGTGTCTCTCTCTGTCAAATAAATAAGTAAAATCTTTAAAAAACAACAACAACAACAACACAAATGTGGCCTGGCTGTTACAAGTCCAAGTCTCTATGAGCAGAGGCACTATATACGACTAATTCCTCTTTCCTGACTTTTCATTGTCTCCTCTCATTTTTTTATAAGCAGAGAAGCACTGTGAATTTATAAACATTACCCTTTGGAAGAATCTCTTATCTTCAGTGAATGGTTCATAGACAGGCTTTTGAGCAATATCAAACAACCCACTGTTTTCTTTACTTTCCCTTGTAACCACTCACCAGTGTAATTGCAGCCATGAACAACAGCTGGAAAATAAAACCACTTTCTAAAAAAGGACATTAAGGACTTGTGAATAATCAACAACTATAGTTTGTAAGAAAAGAAGCCTCACTGTCCTTCAGTTCCTATTTCAATCATTGTGCACCAATTTTTAATAATAAGTTCTGTTCTTTGTGATTTATCCCAAAATTATTTTTATTCATCATGTCCTGGTTATTTCTCTCATGCTCAGCAAGCAAGATAAACTCCAACCATGAGGAGGGGAAAGGTGGTCAGAACCCAGACCTGCCCTTCACTCTCATGGGCTAGTTTATTTACTGCTGGGTGTTCTCATCCCCACACAGCCTTCTCCTTTCCTTTCCCGTCACTGTTTCCCTAGATGAGGGAGGAGTAGCTCTCCAAGTGGCCATCCTCCAAGGATTCTTTTTCACTAAAAAATTCAACTTTATCTTGCTGACCCACACCTTGACTTTGTTCAGGACCTCATCTTCTCATCACATCATCATCTCCCCTTCTGCATCGAGGTCCTAACATTCTTCCTTTCTCATACTGGAACCCTATAACCCATTCTACACGCTGCAATGAGTTTAAGCCTTCTACAGCCACAAACTCAGCATGTATGCCCCCTCCTTAAAGCCGTCCAATGGATGGATCCCTGCTGCCTCCAGAATCAAGTCCAAATTCCTTACCATGACTTATGTGACCCTTTGAGATCTAGCTCCTGCCTAACTTCCTTTACCACTCAGCCCCTCCTTGTTTCCCTTTGCATTCTTTGTCCCACTGAAGGATTTGCCTCCCAAACTCCCATCTCTATTCCCACCTTCTTTTCCATCATATTGCCAGTGTTGAAGAAGACAAAGAGCTAAAGATGTGTCTGAAGTTTCTAGCTTGACTCATAGAGTGCCATTCATGGATACATGAAGGAGAAAGTCCAGATTCAACATGAGAAGTTATTTTTGAGACATCTTAGTTTCAAGGTGCCTAAGGGAGAAATCACAGGTGGACATAGTGAGCATACTGTTGGAAAGAAAGATGTGAATCTTAGGAGAAAGGTCAGCCTGGATGATAAAGATCAAGGATTCATCAGTCTATAACTGGAAATAGAAGGCATGGAAGCCACCAGTAAAACTTGGACACAGGATGAAATAATGCTAATGAAAGAACACTTAGGATGTGGGTAGAAAAACAAGAACCAGAGAATTGAGAAAAATCATTCAAGAGCTGGAACATATGAAAGGCAGAGACCATAGTGATTATAAGCCTGTCAAATGCAGAAAGGTCCTGTATGATGAGAAATAAGGAAAAGCTATTAAATGTAAGACTTAGGAAGTAACTAGTGGTTGTCTATCTGTTTAGGACCTTGCTCTTTAAGAATTTTCCATGTATTATCTCTCATAGTTACCACAACAACCCCAGAAGTCATCCAGAAAGCTGCCCAGAGACAATGCTGCCCAAGTGGTATTTGAGATTAGGACTCCAAGTTTCTGACTCCTAGATCAGTGCTTTCTTCTACTACAGCACACTGTGCCCTCAAGACACATTGGCAACGTGGGCATTTTTTTTTTAAATAAGAAGTACTCATAGACTAGTGGAGAAAACAAACATGAGGAGATCACATTAAAGCAGTAAATTTTACAAGAGGGATGTTAAGGGACCAGACAGAAGCTGCCAAACCCAGCCTGGGCTCCTGGAGGAGCTGAAGCCTGAGTGCAATTGGGGATGATGGGATGAGTCAGGCAGGGTGGAAGAAAGAACCAGTAAGGGGCCTGGGAGGGCACTGGGGCAAAACTGTCAACAGAAACAAAGCAGGAACTTGGTCAGTGAGTGTGGAGAGTTGCAAGCAATGTGAAGCCAGGGAAGAGAGAGGGCTGTGGGAGAAGAGGAGTCAGCCTCTCTCACTGCTGCAGGACCTCTCCAACCTTATCTCAGAGAAGAATGCTCCACGTCCCCCATGCGTTGGCCACACTGGAGTCCATACTATTTCCGGGATTCTCCCTGTGTCTCCCACCCCTGTGCTCATGCCCTTATTATTATGGGTTCTTCACCCTCCCTCCTCAAAACTCCATGTCTGCTCTTAACAGTCATTCATCAGCCAAAGTCTAGCAGCATGGCCTCTTTGCTCTGGGGCCTCTCCAGATGATCCCAGTCAAAATTACTCCTTCCTCCCCTCTCCAACCCCACTTTATAATTATTCAATAGCATCTTTCTTACTTGGTCTTATGTAATAGTTTCTCATGAGTAGATCTGTCTCTGTTCCCCTCTGCCCATCCCCCATCACTCCCACATACACACCCACACGTGATTATGGGTCCCTAAGAATCCAGGGCTCTCTGTTATTCACCTCTGCACTCCTCACAGGGCCTAACACAGATCTGGACACATGGCAGAGTCTCAAGAATATCTGGTAAACTGAAAGGCATCACGATCCATACAAAGAAAAAGACACAGACACAAAGAAATCAGCAAACTACAGACTATTATTGTGGGAAGGAAACTTAAAAGTCATCTCCCCTTATTTCATAGAAGTAAGTCATCACCTTATTTCATAAAAAAGGGCCTCAGGGTTAGATAGGTGGAAATGCAAGAGGGTAACCTGTGTGGAGGACCATATAAATAACTGATGTCATGTCAGCATGGAGGAGGCCAAGCATTATCTGAGAAGGTAGAACTTAACCAGATTTTGATGGAAGAGCATGAATAGGGCATTCCATGAAGGAAAGATGGAATCAGCAAAATTGTGGCATTCAGAAAAAAACATGGTGTATTGAGGAAAACAATAACTAAGTCAGTATGGAGGGGCCAGAATTTCTTTAAGGGAAATAGTGGGAGATAAGGCTGCAAGGGTTGGTTAGGTTCAAAATCTAGGGCCCCTTAAAGATCAGAGAATTCAGATCCTATCCCGAGACACTGAGATTCTTTAAAAGTGCTTTAATATTGAGTTGACTTGAACAAGATGGTAATTTTGAAAGATGGACCAGGAAGGTGAGGGGACTGCACTGGAATCAGAATGACTTGTTAGGAAGTTGGAAATAATGAAGTCTAGACCAGAAAGACTACAAAGGAAACCAAAAAGAGGAAAGAGACTGAATCGCCATTAAAACTTGGGAAGGATGAGGTGAAAAGGGGGGGTGAGGTGAAAAAAGAAACATCAAAAATGCTTTAAAGATTTCCAGCTTGCATGACTGGAAGGGTGAAGATCTGAGAGAGGACGGGAAGGAAGGCAGAGAAAAATAAACTGTTAGATCTGGAGAATTCCTTACAGATTATCTTGTCCAAGTAGTGAGTTTTATAGATGATGACTCTAGGCAAAAGGTGGTGCTGGAGTTGAAAAAGAAAAACAAAGCTGGTAGCATCACAATTCCAGACTTCAAGCTCTATTACAAAGTTGTAATCATCAAGACAGTATGGTACTGGCACAAAAACAGATACATAGATCAATGGAACAGAACAGAGAGCCCAGAAATGGACCCTCAACTCTATGGTCAACTCATCTTTGACAAAGCAGGAAAGAATGTCCAATGGAAAAAAGACAGCCTCTTCAACAAATGGTGTTGGGAAAATTGGACAGCCACATGCAGAAGAATGAAACTGGACCATTTCCTTACACCACACACAAAAATAGACTCAAAATGGATGAAAGATCTAAATGTGAGACAGGAATCCATCAAAATCCTAGAGGAGAACACAGGCAGCAGTCTCTTTGACCTCAGCTGCAGCAACTTCTTCCTAGAAACATCTCCAAAGGCAAGGGAAGCAAGGGCAAAAATGAACTATTGGGATTTCATCAAGATAAAAAGATTTGCACAACAAAGGAAACAGTCAACAAAACCAAAAGACAACTGACAAAATGGGAGAAGATATTTGCAAATGACATATCAGATAAAGGGCTAGTATCCAAAATCTATAAAGAACTTATCAAACTCAACACCCAAAGAACAAATAACCCAATCAAGAAATGGGCAGAAGACATGAACAGACATTTTTCCAAAAAAGACATCCAAATGGCCAACAGACACATGAAAAAGTGCTCAACATCGCTCGGCATCAGGGAAATCCAAATAAAAACCTCAGTGAGATACCACCTTACACCAGTCAGAATGGCTAAAATTAACAAGTCAGGAAATGACAGATATTGGCGAGGATGCAGAGAAAGGGGAACCCTCCTACACTGTTGGGAATGCAAGCTGGTGCAGCCACTCTGGAAAACAGTATGAGATTCCTCAAAAAATTGAAAATAGAGCTACCATACAACCCAGCAATTGCACTACTGGGTATTTACCCCAAAGATACAAATGTAGTGAAAAGAAGGGCCATATGCACCCTAATGTTTATAGCAGCAATGTCCGCAATAGCCAAACTATGGAAAGAGCCAAGATGTTTTGTTCTTTTTGAAGTTTGTTTTGGCTATTATGAGTTCCTTGCATTGCCATAGGAATTGTTTTTTCATTTTTTTTTAATTCCAGTGTAGTTAACATACAGTGTTATATTTGTTTCAAGTGTACAATATAGTAGTTCAACAATTCCATATATTATTCAGTGCACATCAAGGTAAGTATACTCTTAATTATTCCCATATGAATTTTAAGATCAACTTGTCCATTTCTGGAAAAAAGCCAGCTAGGATTTGGATAGGGATTGTGTTGAATTTGTAGATAAATTTAAGGAATACTGATATCTTAGCAACATTAAGTATTCCAATCCATGAACATGGAATATTTTTCCATTCATTTAGATTTTTTTTTCATTTCTTCAGCCTATGTTTTGTAGTTTTCAGTGTATGATTTTTGCACTTCTTTTGTTAAATTTGTATCTATTTTACTCTTTTTGATGACATTATAAATTGAATTGTTTTCTCAATTTTATTTTCAGAATGCTCATTGTTAGTGTATGAAATACAATTGATTTTTATGTATTGATCCTATATCCTGCAACCTTGATGAATTTGTTTAGTCCTAATAGTTTTTTAATGGGTTCCTTGGGATTTTCTATACACAAGATCACTTCATCTATGGATAGAGATAGTTTTACTTCTTCCTTTCCAATCCAGATGCTATTTATTTACTTACTTATTTACTTATTTATCCTAATTGCCCTTGCTAGAACCTCCAACCACAACAATAAATAGAAGTGACAAGAGCAAATACACTTTTCAAAATTGTCCTGATGTTGGAAGGGAAACATTGAGTTTCGCCCTTTATGGTATCTAGTTCCCTGCTGGAATGTTTACATTTCAAATCTATGTCCATGAATTTAGTAAGTACAGTAGTTCTGTAGCCCATATCTGATAATTCTGAAACTGGTGTCTCTGTGGTCTGTGTTTTTTTGCTGGTTCTGGCTTACATTGTTTTATCCATTGGTGTATCTCATTGTTTCTGATAGTTTTCAGACCTTTTCTTTTTAATTATCTACAGAAATAATTTGAGACCTTAGATGACCTTAGATGGTCTTATCTCCTTCAGAGAGGTATTTTTGTTTTTTCTCCTTTTACCAGGTGCCTGAGGGCCCTAGCTACTGGGAACCAAGGTTTTCGGAGTCACCAAGATGACCTCCCAAAGTAAAGACATATCCCCATTCCCAAGGCACATCCTGTTGAGTTCTCAGGACTGAGTAGGAAATGTTTCAAGTTTTTTCCCCCTTGGAGGGTGCTGGACTCCAATCCTTGTCTCTGTCTTTCATCCTTTTCCCTGGAATGGGCACGTGCCCCCAGGGCAAGAACATTTTTGAACAGTGTGGTTCTTCAGGGTCTCAACCTCCTGACTCTAACTCTTGTCTCCTTTCCACACTAAACTGCCAAAACTGTGGCTCTGCCCTG
The DNA here is from genome assembly GCF_009762305.2 of Zalophus californianus. Lineage (NCBI taxonomy): Eukaryota > Metazoa > Chordata > Mammalia > Carnivora > Otariidae > Zalophus > Zalophus californianus. The sequence continues at coordinate 26,228,197 of NC_045602.1, forward strand.
GAGGTGTCCATTGAACACCTCCAGGGCAGAAGCAGCTGAGGTTCATCTCTCAGAACTGTCTTTCTCAAGCTAATCACAACCTCATAATTATCATTATTGTTTTTCTCATTGTTAATTTTTTTAAAAGATTTTATTTATTTATTTGAGAGGCAGAATGAGAAAGAGAGCATGAGAGCAGGGAGGGTCAGAGGGAGAAGCAGACTCCCTGCCGAGCAGGGAGCCCCAGGCGGGACTTGATCCTGGGACTCCAGGATCATGACCCCAGCCAAAGGCAGTCACTTAACCAACTGAGCCACCCAGGCGCCCCTCATTGTTACTTTAAGACTTTTGGGGGGGGGCACCTGGGTGGCTCAGTCGTTAAGCGTCTGCCTTCGGCTCAGGTCATGGACCCAGTGTCCTGAGATCAAGCCCCACATCGGGCTCCCTGCTCCGTGGGAAGCCTGCTTCTCCCTCTCCCACTCCCCCTGCTTGTGTTCCCTCTCTCGTTGTGTCTCTCTCTGTCAAATAAATAAAATCTTTAAAAAAAAAGACTATTTTTTTTTCTGTCCAGCTTTTTTAGTTGTCTTCAGAGGGAGAGTTATTACCAAAGCCAGAAGATTCCTTGTCATTCTGGTAACATTGCTCTCCAAAAAGCAGATTAGAGGATATTTTTCTTTATAGATGCAGCCCATCTAATTAATGAAAAAGAAATAATAAATTTGAATATCATTGTCTTATAATTCCTAATGAAGTAATGAATCTGAGTATTGAATTAATATCTGCTAATATGACAAAAAGAGGGACAACTAGACATCACAAGTCCCCTAGTGGAAAAACACAATGCCACTATGGAGTAGTCATCTCTAAAAACTCAAACCTTAATCTAGTCAAGCCTCTAGATCTATCTACCAATCTATAAGAAATACTAAAGACAAAGGGACAGGTTTAAATATATCATAAAGGTGCAATAAGAAAAATCCAGACTGCGAGACAGTCATGAGAAACAACTTGATTTCTTTACCAAATAAATTACAGGGGAAAAAAAGAGGGTTGGTGGACCTAGAGATTAAAATAGATTTATGAGACATATCAAAGAATCACAATGCATAGATCTTATTGGGATTCTGATATTTTAAAAACTGTTAAAACTATGAAATTTACAATATAATTGAAAATTTGAATAGTGGCTCAAAAGTAACTGATGGTATTTTTAACTATTATTACATTTTTAAGTAAATAATACTATTGTGGTTAAGTTTACCAAAAAGGAATATGTGTGCATATATATATTATACTATACACACATAGGCATATATGTACATAGATCTATAATGTTTATGGATGAAAATTAAGGTGTCTGAGATTTGCTTAAAACTAACAAAGGAAGATGAGAAGTAGATAAGGGTGTGAAAACAAAACAAAACAATATTGTGTAGAGAATGAGAGGATGGGTTAGTGGGAATAAGAATACAGACAAGAAGACCATTCAGGAGCCTCTTGTATCCAGATGAGAGGTGATGGTGACTCAGACTAAAATAATGAAGCAAAGTAGAAGAATTCAAGACACATCTGGGACATGGCTTTGATGGCAAACTGAATGTCTGAGTCAGAGAGAGGAAAGAACCACAGGTGACTTCCCCATTTCCAGTTTGAATAAGTGAGTAGATGTGGTGTCACTCACTGAGATAAGAGAAAACTTGAGGGTGGGTGTCATGAAGGGCAGGTTGGTGGGGAATAAACTTCTGTTGGCATTTTTTACATTTTGACTTTGAAATTTCTATGAGAAATTCATTAATGTATCAAGTAGATAACTGCCAAGGAGACATCATATAATTTAGGATAAAATTTTATCAATGAGAAGATGGTTTTTAAATCTAGAGGAATTCATCAGCCTGGTCAGGTGGAGAATATAAAGGCAAACATTTATTGAAGCCTAACACATCAAGCACTCAATAGATTTATAGTCTAGATGGAAAGCCACAACAATGGTTAATGCTGTGCTAAAATATGGGCAAAACAGTGTTGAGTGGGGGTGAGAGATAGCATCCCTTTCTATCCTAGCTCCCATCCCGTCACGTGGCATAGACCATGAATAAGAGCCAACAAATGTAAACTGAATGACATATAAAATATTATCACAGTCTGAACTTTCCAACTTCCTCCAAAGGAAATCTCCATTTTTATTGATAACATCGTTCTTTCAGGCTTGTCTTCTTACAGACTGAATTTAAAGGGCTGTAGGCACCGGGTAAGATGTCATGCCCAGCATTTTGGATGTCCTCAGTATCAGGAACAGATGGAGCCTGAAGCTGCTGGTTAGAGCAGCCATGAGCAAGCTAGACTCCAATTTTCCTTGGTAGAGGGCACTAGAACAGCCAACAAGGCTCAGGGCAGAAGCCCAGCCCAGAGTGCACTCTTGCTGGCTCACAAGGCCTGATTATGCAACCCTTCATGCCTTCAAGTTTTATCCCACCCTGAATGCACAGGCTGTGAATGAGTGCTAGTTTACAGGCACAGCTGATCCCAGTCTCTTACTTGTCATGTCCTAATGTTTTACGATGTGTTGAGAAGACCCCTGGCAAAAAGCCTCTGTTTAAATGCCTTTTATTATTTTCTTGTTTGTGATGTATCAAGCCAGAGGATCAGGTTTACTGATCAACCTAGTAAAAAATTTTAGTCCCTTCCATTTTTATGGCCTCCCAGGAAAAATTCCATTTAGGGGGAAAGTAATGACTTTCAGAACTAATTCTCAAACATCCAATCAGCATGTTACCAAAACTGGGGCCCAGCCCTGTCAGGGACTTCAACTACTCTAAAATTTTCCTAATAGTTTTTGTTGGGAAAGTGGTGTGTTCAAGAATTTGGGAAGCAGAGGCTTGGGCAGAGGGGTCCCTGAGAGTGTGTGTGTTAGTGTGTGGGAGGGAAGGAGCAAAAGACTTGTGAGCTAAGGGCATTCCAACATGTTGTCAGGATGTCATTTTCCAGGGACCTTAGCTCACTGAAATTAAAGGTCTTGCTTGCTACCAAATTTTCAAAGAGCAATCACGGCTAGAGGTCACAATCTCCTTTGGTTCTTGCAATGAGCCTGTGAAGCAAGTATACCACCCATTACCCCCACTAAGAAAAGGGAACTAAAACTGGGGAAAGCTAAGTGACTTGCTCAGTCATACAGCTTAATGGTAGCAGCTTCAACCTGGTTGCTTCTGACCTCTGTGTCTACTTTGGTTCCTGCCCTGTGCATGGGTCAAACTACTTTCTGCATAGAGTTTTGCTCCCAGATATAAACAACTCCCACCTCTATTAAAGAGTCTGGAACCCAACGGAAAGGAGATTTGAGAGCATATGCACAAGAGTAGTAACATCCTTCTGCGCATGGCATCTTCACTCTGGTAGTTCTTACCTGGTTTCCACTTCAGTTCCATGATAGTCAATGTACCCCCGGGATTACTTCATCTGGAACTCCAGTCCTTCAAAGGAACACCCATCTGTAAATCCAGTGCTTTCTTTCTAACTTAAAGGGAATATAGCAGAATCAAAGTAAGAGTAATATTAAGAGTGATACTAAAATTTGCTCTAATTTATCTTCATGTAAGTCATTCACAAACATTGCATTATTAGTAATAACAAATCATTAGTAGCACAAATTACTTGCAATATAGTTTCAAATCGTCACCAAAAGTTGATACCAGGTTTTTTGCCCCATGATATTCTCTTTCATACCTACTGCTGTGCCCTATCTACACCCACCCAAGCTCATCTCCATCTACCAACCTCTCAGCCTCTCATGGGGGTAAAAGAGCACAGGATCTGGAGTCAGACATACTTGGGTCTGCATCCTGGCCCGGACACTTTCTTACTCTGTGACCTTGGCAGGTTACTAAGTTTCTCTGAGAGGCAGTTATCTCACATGTAAAAGGGAGATAGTAAGAGTATCTGTCTCATATGCTACTGTGAAAACTAAGTGAAGATGAAGATAGATAAATATAGATAGATATAGATGGATAGATAAGAGTGGATGATAGACTGATCAATAGATAGATAGACAGGTATTGTATATGCAAGCTATCACAATGTCTGGCACACATTAACCACTGAACAAATCTTAACTATATTTTTATTACTTCATCCCATATCTATCTAATCCACTTTCTCCACTCTCCTTTTCTGTCAGTTTTTTGTGGTCCTGTGTTTACTGTGGAGAGAAACTTATGTTCTGAACTCTCTGGTAAAGAAAACAGTAAGATATTATAAACAGAAGCAGAATGGGAGCCCAATCAACTGAAGCAACATTTGTAGAAGCTCTCCTGGAACCTTATCAAGAGCTATATTAGTAATCCGATGGACTATGAGTTCAATCATCAGTCTCCATTTGGTGCATTGTTGAAGCAATACCTCTCCTTTGTATTTCAAAGACTTAACCACTGGGCCACCCACCGGGTTAGTTTCCTAGACTTTGGCAAGGACTGCCTAGAAGCAAAATGGTGTTTCCTCTCTACTCACCAGCATAGGCACTTCAGGGTGGGTCCCAAACATTTGCCCCAGCAGAAAGAAGTGGCTCTAGCTATCAAGAATGCTTCTAGAACACTAATTGAGATCAGATAATGTGTCTGCCTCCCGAACATCCCAAGAGAGAAAAGAGACCTATCCCCATGGAGGAGGCTATGCACAGATGTGCATCAGTGGAACAAAAGCAAATGACTCATAAACTGTGAATCCCAACATTGTAAGTGCAGGTGTGTCAACAAGAGATAAAGCAGTAATGGATAAGGCAAAAGCCCAGTGAAAGGTGAGATCATCTCAGGATGACATGTTAATGAGTTATCAAAGGATGCATGAAATTCTACCAGAGGAGCTAGCTGTAGTCCTTTTATCAGTTGTCAGATCCATTTTTAAAATCTTAATCTGACATTGATCTACACTGCCCACTCAAAATCTATAATGGCACCACGCTGTTTTACAGGGGATCATCTGGTGTTCTTCCTATCACAAAGATACTCTATCCAGCCACAGCTAGACCTCCAGGGCAGCTCTCCTGCCCCTTCACTCTCTTCCTCCCAGCCCAGCTGAACAGTCTTCACTCCAGACTTTTTTCCACTGGCTTTAAGCCCTCAAATAGAAACTCGCATGGCATTCTCCCACACCCCACCTCCAAATGCACACATGACCTAAAGCTTTCACAAATTGGGGAGAGGAATTCTTTAAGGAAAAGAATACAAAACTGTGAATACAATATTTTGTGTTCGTAAGAAATAACACAGAGCACAAATGTTTTAAAAGTGGAAAATACCACAATGTCATAATATACAGAAACATTACACAATGTTTTTAGTAATTAATTACCTGACACACCTCTATAATACTTTTTCTTACAATTTTTTGCTTCCGTACTCTTTGATCATCTCTTCATATAATAATGTCTTTATAATATTATTTTCTACAGAGAGAACAAAAAGATAAATCAGTCTTTCCCTTAGCATGGTTGATAAATTTCGGGGGGGGGTTAATTGATATTTTTAAAAGTTTCTTTCAATTTCCTAATTCTGTTATTGTTTATGTCACATAAATTTTTAGGATCATTGTCAAATTTAGGAAAATCCTCTGTTAATTTTCTTTCAGATATAACCTATAAGATATGGAAGAAATTCCTACAGATTAGCTTCTGACTCCATATTTTTCAAAGTTTGTTTCTCTTCCACCATCCACATACTTCTGATGGCAAGCACCATAGTAAATGTTCATGTTGGCCTATGATCTTCGGTCCTGTATCTACATGTTAAGATGCCAGATTAAGTCAATTCAATGGTTGACAGAGTATTCCGGAAGCTATTTCTATACCAAGATTGCTAGAAATTGCTTAACTATACACAGAAGTAACTGAGAACAAAACAAATATATCCCACTAAAGCCAAATTTAACAGAGCCCCAACTCAACTTCCATTAACCAGATCCCAAAAATGCTTTTGCCATTCCATTGCCAATCCAGATGAGGGCAAGGTGTGACAAAGAAGAAGCTGAAGTAGAAAAAAACATCAATCTAAACCAACTGCAGTTTAAATATCTTAGTTCTGCCAATTCTATAAAAACATATGAACACATTGCTAGAAATGGGAGAGGCCCATGAAAATAAGGGTTCCAGAGGTTTGGCATCATTAGGTTCATGGTCAATCCACCTCTGTTTCTTCCTCCTCCTCTAAGGAATTTGGAGTCATCCCACATAAACTTCTTCAATTTCTCTGCCTCCTATTTCAAAATGTTTCCAGATCTTTAGCTATCCTCTGACCTTTCCTTTTGCTTCCAAAGGAATATCATATCAACCCATTTTCAATACCAACTCTTCCATTTAATTCTATCTCTGCTGACCTCTTGCTCCAACAATTTCTTTTCTTTTTTTTAAGATTATTTTTATTTATTTATTTACTTTTTTTTTTTTTTAATTTGAGAGAGAGAGAAAGAGAACACTGGCTGGGAAAGGAGCAGAGGAAGAAGGAGAGACAGAATCCCAGACTCTGCATTGAGCACAGAGCTGATGCGGGGCTCTATCTCATGACCTAAGTCAAAATCAAGAGTTGGGTGCTTAACCAACTAAGCCACCCAGGAGCCCCTCCAACAATTTCTTTTTTATATCACTTTTTTCTGCTCTGTTAGCTTCTTTGACTAAGCCTGGAAATACACCAATGTCCCAACACATTTTAAGTGTTCAGAGTGCATTCATCATCTTATCCCCCACATCTGCTCTTCCTTTGTGTTGTACATTTTTATTATGACTCCCATAATCATCCCAGACCCACAGGCTAGAAGACATTGACATCTTTTCCTCCAATATTAGTCCTTTTGCCAAGTTTGGCCAAATCAAGATCTATAATATCTCTCTTATCAGACTCTCCATTTTTAGATGGCCTACAATATGATAGTAAAAAATTAGGTTCCCAATCTCTAGCCTTTTTCTACTCTCTTACCAAGCCAAATACTGACAGAGTGAACAGTTGTTGTTTTGTGTGCCCAGCATCCATCGTCCTTCCTATTGTCAATAACAATGCCCCATTTTTTGTTGGGGAACCACACCTCCCCCATTCTCAGTCCATGTGTGGGCATAGACCCAACTCATGAACAATCAAAGCATTCCATTTTCCTAGCCATAGTGATTAGTTCAAATATGGGTATAAATGACTTCAGGCAGACCAGGGAGACCCCAGTCTGAATTTTGGGGGATTTTTTGTTCATTATTGGGAAGAAGGAACTGGTTGTGATAGCTTACTGTTTCCCTCATTAATAAATGGGCTTAATAAAATCTTGACACATGTTCATTTTACATTTGTATTGGAATCATGGTTTTATCTTTTTGAAAATTATCTTTCTGGAGGTCTTCCACCAAGATGCCCAATGAATTTACCTGACAGAACTAAGTAAACTGTATTATTAGGAAGTGTACCCAGTAAGTAGCTTAAGCCTACGCTCATATTCTCTTTGCTCCCGGAGGTGAATGCCAAGCAACAATAAAAGTTGAACTTCATTGACTCTCCATTTCTCTAGTTAGCATTTTCTCTTTCTACTAATTGCATATATGTGTGTGTATGTTGAATTTGTGGCTGAGAAATTATTCCCTCTTGGTGTCAGCAAAAACTGGTAATTTCATTTGAATGTATGACCATTTGGTGATCTCCAAAATTGGGTTAATAGATTCTATTAACAAAGATCAATTTTTTTTCATCGAGTGAGAGAAGACAGAGAATTTGGTTGTTGTTTGTTTGTTTGTTTTTATTTATTTTGTTTTCATGCTCACTGGGAAGGAAAACAGCTCTTTGCTATCTAGACCACAATGTTTTGGTGTTTCTCTATCAATTCTTGAACTGTGGTTGAAATTATAGGATTGGAGTTTTAAGCAATTTGTATGTCTATATATCTGTAATTGGAAAGGCTTTACGTCTGTCTGTGAATGTATAATGTTTTTCTATCTCCCAAGGGTATTAATAAATTGGATAATGAAGTATTTTAAATTAAAGGAATGCTGTTCTGATTATTTTTTACAAGGCAGAAATAAGGCCAAGAGACTTAGGCTATTTGGGATACCTAAAAAAAAAAAAAAAAGGAATTTATGCAAATTTATAGATATTTGAAGTAAAATCTGGTGGAGTTTATTGGCTTTGGTTTCCTAGCTTCAAGATCCCAAATAAATCAACAAAATAAAAAGACAACCTTTTGAATGGGAGTTTGCAAATCATATATCTGATAAGGGGCTAGTATCCAAAATATTTAAAGAATTTATATAACTCTGGGTGCTATATGAAAACAATGAATCATGGATCACTACATCAAAAACTAATGATGTTTTGTATGGTGTCTAACATAACATAATAAAATAAAATAAAAATTTTAAAAAAAGAACTCATATGACTCAATAGCAAAAAAAAAAAAAAAAAAAACTGACTAAAAAGGGACAGGGTATCTGAACACCCATTTTTCCAAAGAAGAAATACAGTTGGCCAACAGACACAAGAAAAGATGCTCAACATCATTCATCATCAGGAAAATGTAAATCAAAACTACAATGAGATATCACCTCACACTTGTCAGAAAGGCTAATATTAACAACACAAGAAACAACAAATGTTGCTGAGAATGTGAGGAAAAAGGAACCCTCTTTTGGTGGAAATGCAAACTGGTACAGCCACTGTGGAAGACAGCATGGAGATTTCTCAAAAAATTAAAAATAGCACTACTAGGCATTATCCAAAAACACAAAAACACTAATTTGAAGGGATATGTGCACCCCTATGTTTATAGCAACATTATATACAATAGCCAAATTGTGCAAACAGCCCAAGTGTTCATCAATAGATGAATGGATAAAGAAAATGTGGTGCATTTATGTATATTTTATATACATATATAAAATATATATAAATATATATATGATGGAATATTATCCAGTGATAAAAAAGAATGAAATCTTGCCATTTGCAACAACATGGATAGGACTAGAATGTATAATGCTAAGTGAAATAAGTCAGTCAGAGAAAGACATATGATCTCACTCATATGTGGAATTTAAGAAACAAAATAAACAAGCAAAGAAAAAAAGAGAGAGAGACAAACCCAGAAATAGACTCTTAACTATAGAGAGCAAACTGATGATTACCAGAGGAGGTGGGCAGGGAGGTTGGGTGAAATAGGTGATGGGGATTAACAAGTACACTTATAATGATGGAAAAAATAATAATGAAATAATATTTTTAAAAAGTGATTGTTAAAAAAAGAAAGAATGATAAAAGAAGAGTAATAAGCTATGTGAAGTTAGTTTAACAGTCTCAGGAGATACCTGGGGGCTACTGGGTGACTTAGTGTACAACTCTTGGTTTTGGCTCAGGTCATGATCTTAGGGTCGTGGGATCAAGCCTCACGTTGGGTTCCATAGTCAGCAAGAGTCTGCTTGGGATTCTCTCTCTGCCTCTACCCCTCCCCCCACTCATGCACACGCTCTCTCTCTCTCAAATAAATAAATAAATAAATAAATAAATAAATAAATAAAATCTTAAAAAAATGTTTAGGAAATTTTTGAACTTGAAACTTAAGTAAATAAAATGATAATTTAAATTAAAAACAAAACAAAACAAAAATCAAAGTGTCTTCCTTGCCACTCTTCTGGAACTCCCAAACCTCCTCATGCAACAAAAGACCAATCTCTGGCACAGCAGATGACCCTCAGGATCCTACTTCTACAATGGCCAATGTCCATTGTGATTGGTGGATGCCCATGCTTTACTGGTTCATAAATAACATTTTTAGTATCACCCCCACTTCTACTTCCTTTCACTTTCTATATATCCCCTTCCCTTTTTCCACCACCAAATTTTAATGATTACATTATTTCCTTATTTCGTCTAGAATTTGCTTTTATGCTGTTAGATTGATTGAATTCATAGTAATTCTTTATATTTTTATTAAATTCTTTTAACATTATATTTTATGTTCTCTTTAAATTTCATCTTCTTATTTAAAGAAAAAATGTACTTTGATTCCTCTTCAAATCTGCCTGGTCATTTCTTGATAGTCTCTTTCCTTATTAATATTTTTAAATTGTTCTTTCATTTATTTAAAGGTATTAAACACTCCTCTTTTTTTTTATTTTTTTATTGTTATGTTAATCACCATACATTACATCATTTGTTCTTCATGTAGTGTTCCATGATTCATTCTTTGTGCATAACACCCAGTGCTCCACGCAGAATGTGCCCTCTTTAATACCCATCACCAGGCTAACCCATCCCCCCAACCTCCTCCCCTCTAGAACCCTCAGTTTGTTTTTCAGAGTCCATCGTCTCTCATGGTTCGTCTCCCCCTCCGACTTACAACACTCCTCTTTTTTATAGTCTACATCCAGTGATTTCCATATCTGTTGGTATGGCTCCACATTTTGTTGTTTTTGCTGACCCTCATCCACAATGACTGGTTTTCTTATGTGTTTAGTACTTTGTTCATGTTCATTGCAACTTAATTGTAGACTTTTATACTCATGATTACAGTTTGTTAAAGCTAAAAGATAGAGATTGAAATCAGCAAAGGTAATGTAGCCGACCTTAGTTACTCAGTCTTCAGCCCCTTCAGATGTCAACTGATACTACTTGGCCCAAGGCACCCACCATAAATCACATTTTCAGTATATACTATCTAGTGTGGCCCAAGGCCACAGGTAAACAACGACAGGCAGGATATGTCCAACTAGTCAGAAGATCAACAAGAAAATAGAAGACTCAAACAACACTATAAGCCAACTACACATAACCGACATCTATAGAACATTCCTCTCAACAATAGCAGAATATACATTTTCCCCAGTGCACATAAAATATCCTCTAGAGTAAAGCATATGTATGTCACAAGACAAGCCTCAAATTTTGAAATTATCCAAAGTATGTTCCCTGACCACAATGGCATTAAATTAGAAATCAACACACAACAACATTTGGAAAACTGACAAATAGTGTGGAAATTAAAATAACAAACTTAAGGAGTGCCTGTGTGGCTCAGATGGTTAAGCGTCTGCCTTCGGTTCAGGTCATAGTTCCAGGGTCCTGGGATCAAGCCCCGCATTGGGCTCTCTGCTCAGCAGGAAGCCTGCTTCTCCCTCTCCCACTCCCCCTGCTGTGTTCCCTCTCCCACTGTGTATCTCTCTGTCAAATAAATAAATAAAATCTTTAAAAATAAAAATTAAAAAAATAATAAAAATAACAAACTTGAAAATAACCAAAAAGCAAAGAAAATATCACAAGGTAAATTAGAAAATACCTTGAGATGAATGAAAAATTTAAAAACGCAAGATACCAAGAGTTATGAGATGCAGCTAAGGCAGCACTCAGAGGGAAATGTATAGCTACAAATACCTATATTGAAAAAGAAGACTTCAAATCAGTAACTGAATATCTAGGCCCACAATTCAGCCTTTTTAAGCCTGTAGACTCATAGCAGCAGCTTTGAGAATAGGACAATATTCTCAAAAGCCTTGTAGGTCTCCTGTGTATGTCATGGGGATCCACATCACTAGATAAGTGGGTCTCTACAGATCCTTCCTGGATAACTTCATTTCTATTCCTAATTTCTGCTGGGATAGCTGATGGTTTACATGAATCACACGCTCTTTTCAACAAAATGTTGACCAGTCATACCCTTAGACTTCTCTCTAGAGCATGCTTTTCCAATAATAAGCTTCCTAATTTTAGCATCCTTTGCAATCCAGATAGGACAAGAACACTTCAAATCATCAAGTGCTGGTTCCACTTTGTTTAACAAATCCCTCTTCAGTTTATTTCATTCCTTTCACATTTTACTATAAACAGCAAAAAGAAACAAGGCTTCACCTTCCTTTGCTAAAATCTCCTAGTTAAATATCTACATTCATTGCTTATAAGTTATGACTTCAACCCAAGAGTAGAACACAATTCAGCCAAGTCTTCTCCACTTTATAATAAAGACTGCTTTTCCTCCAGCTTCCAGTAACATGCTCCTCATTTTCTTTTGAGATGTCACCAGAAGCACCTTAACATTCATAAGCATTCTCTTCTAACATTCATACTAGCATTCTCTTCATGATGATATATGTACTCCTGAGATGAAAGAAACTTACTCTACCATGCTCTTCACTTTCTTCTGAACTCTCAGTAGAATCACTGTTAACATTCACATCTTGGCAATCTAGGCTTTTTCTTTCTTTCTTTTTTTTTAAGATTTTATTTATTTATTTGACAGAGAGAGACACAGTGAGAGAGGGAACACAAGCAGGGCGAGTAGGAGAGGGTGAAGCAGGCTTCCCGCCGAGCAGGGAGCCCAATGTGGGGCTCGATCCCAGAACCCTGGGATCATGACCTGAGCTGAAGGCAGATGCTCAATGACTGAGCCACCCAGGTGCCCCAATCTAGGCTTTTTCTATCATGCACCTCAAAATTCTTCTACCTTCTGCTAATTACTCAATTCCAAAGCCAACCCCACAGTTTTAGGGATTTGTGAGGTATTTGTTTAGGTATTGTTTGCTGCTTCCCAGTGCCAAAATCTGCATTAGTTTCCTGGGGCTTCCAAAACAAATTACCACAAATGTGGTGGCTTAAAACAATATAAGTGAGGGATGTCTGTGTGGCTCAGTTGGTTAAACATCTGCCTTCAGCTCAGGTTGTCATCCCAGGGTCCTGGGATTGAGTCCCACACCGGGCTCCTTGCCTAGCAGGGTGCCTGCTTCTCCCTCTGCCTGCCGCTCCCCCTGCTTGTTACTCTCTCTCTCCATCTGACAAATACATAAATAAAATCCTAAAGAAAATAGAAGTGAATTGTATCACAGCTCTGGAGTCCAGAAGTCTGAGATCAGGTCTCAGCAGCATTGGTTCCTACTGGAGTCTGAAGGAGACTCTGTCTCATGCTTCTCTCCAACTTTCTAATGGCTCTGTCCTTCCTTGACATTCCTTGGCTTTTAGATGCATCACTCCATTCTCTACCCCTATCATCACATGGCTGGCTCCATCTTTTCCTGTGTCTTTTCTGCTTTCATGAAGACGCTCATCACCAGATTTAGGGCCCACCCTAATCCACAGTGATTTCATCTTGAGATCCTCACCCTAGTTACATTTCCAAGGCACCTACACCAAATAACACCAGATTCTGAGGTTCTGCGTGGGTCTATCTTTTGGGGGATACCATTCAACCACTATATTGTACAACTCTGAATATACTAAAACCATTACATTGTATTCTTCAGATGTGTGAATTTTATGGTATCTGAATTATATCTCAATAAAGAAGTTTAAAAGAAATATATAATAAATCTTTTTTTTGGAAAAGTTAGCAAAATAACCATATAAAAACATATAAAAAAAAACCAAAAACATTTGCTGCTAAAATAAGCCACTGAGCCCAGAAATATTTATAGAGCATATAAAAAGAGAACATGTCCCATCTCTTTCTAAGAAGCCAGGATAATTGTTATACCAATGCAGAATAAGTATAGCCCAGAAAGAAAACAATATACTAAGTTTACTCAAAACACAGATGCAAAGCAGAACACTATGTGATTATCTCAACAGATTTTTTAAAAATCATTTAACAAAATTGTGCATTTACTATACATTTTAAAACCTTAAATTAATAAAGGATATCTACCAGAAATTAGGTAATACAGTAGAAACGTTCATTTTAAAGTCTGAAAGAGAGACAAAGAGAAAGATATCCTACTGATTATATTTTTTCTGAAGAGCCCAGACAGATACAACATCCTTTTACTTTTAATCTATTTGTGTCTTTATATTTTAGGTACATTACTAACGGCAGAATATAATTGGGTCTTGATTTTTTTATGCAATTTGGCAATCTCTATATTTTAATTGTTTTTTTTTAGAATATTTACATTTAATGTTAATATTGATATGGTTAGGCTTAAGTCTGTCATTTTGCTATTTATTTTCTTTGTCCCATTTGTTCTTTGTTCTATTTTCCCTCTTTTTCTATTTAGATAGTGAGAGATCACCCAAAGAGTGAGAGAAAGAAAGAGAGACAGAGATATTTATTTGGGGGAACAGGCTCACATGTATATGGAGGATGGCAAGTCTAGAAACCATAGGGCAGAGCAGCAGGCTGGAAATTCAAGGAAGAGTTGATGTTGCAGTCTTGAGTTGGAAATTCACAGACTAGGCCAGCAGGCTAGAAACTCAGACAGAATTTCTATTACAGTCTTGTGTCAGAATTCCTTCTTCTCCAGAAAACCTCAGTTTTGCTCTTAATGTCTTCAATTGATTAGCTGAGGCGCTACCCATATTATGGAGAGTAATTTTTACTTAAAGTCAACTGACTGGAGGGGTGCCTGGCTGGCTTAGTTGGAAGAGCATGCGACTCTTGATCTCGGGGTTGTGAGTTCAGGCCCTATATTGGGCATAGAGATTACTTAAAAACAAACAAACTTTAAAAATTTCAAAAAATATTTTAAAGTCAACTGGTTGTAAATGTTAATCATATCTACAAAATACCTTTACAGCAACATCTAGACTAGTGTTTTACCAAACAACTGGGCACCATCACCTAGCTAAGTTGACACAAAAAATTAACCATCACAGATGGAAACAGACTAACCACACTAACAGAAGTCAAAAGAAAGTTGGAATGGCTATGTTAATACTACAAAAAGCAGATTTTAAAGTAAAGAATATTGTCATAGATAAAGAAGGACATTTCCTAATGATAAAGATGTCAGTTTTTCAAAGGGCAAAGCAATCTAAACATACCTAAGAACAGAACTTTAAAATATGTTAAGTAAGAACTGAAAGAATTGCAAAGAGAAATATACAAATTGCAAAGAGAAATATACAAATTGCAAAGAGAAATACACAATGATAGCCAAATATTTCAATACCCATCTCTCAATAATTGAAAAAAACAGGCTGAAAGAAAATCAGTAAAGATACAGAAGATTTGAACAACACTGTCAACCAAATTGAACTGATTGACATTTATAGGGCACCCACCCCAAAAAAGCAAAATACATACTATATTAAATTATAAACACAACATTTACTGAGAAAGACCATGTTTGGGGCCATGAAACTAGTCTCGATATATTTAAAATAACTCAAGTCACACAAAATTATGTTTTGTGACCATATGGAATCAAAACAGAAATAAGTAACAGAAATTTATCTGGAAAATGCTCAAATATTTTAAAACTAAAGGCCACTTATAAATAACCCAAGAGTCAAAGCAAAAAATCCAATAGGTAAATGGGTATGACTGTGTTCCAATAAAACTTTATTCACAAAAAAAATCAAATAGGTAAACAGAAAGTATTTTGAACTAAATGAAAGTTAAAGCTGAACAAAAAAGAATTTGTGAGATGCTGCTAACACAGTTCTTAGGGGGGAAATTATAGCATTAAATGTCTATAGTAGAAAAAAAGGAGATTCACAAATCAATGACCTCAGCTTCCATGAAAAGAAAACAGAAAATAAGAGCAAATTAAACAGTCAGAAGTAATGAAATAATTAAGATCAAAACAGAAATCAAACAAATAGAAAACAGAACTAATAGATAAAATCAACCAAACCAAAAGCTGGCTCTTTGAGAAGTTCAATAAAATTGACAAAGCTAGTTACACTAATAAGGAAAAAAAGAGCATACCAATTGCTAATTACCAAAAAGAAAGATGTAACATCTCCACAGATTCCATAAAATTAAAAGGATAAAAAATAACTATTAGGTACAACTTTATGTCAAAAAAATTTACAACTTAGGTGAAATGGAAAAATTCTTTGTCAATTATGAAAGTTCACTTATGAAGAAATAGATAACCTGATAGTCATATCTATTAAAGAAATGGAATTTATAGTTAAAAACCTACCAACGAAAAATCTCTAGATATAGATGCCTCAATGGTAAAATTTAGGAAGAAATAATGCCAATAACAATTCTACACAAACTTCCAGAAAACTGAGGATGAGAGAATACTTCCCAAAACTCATTCTATGAGGCCTGCATTACCCTGATACCAAAAAGAGACATTACAGGAAAAGAAAACTACATATCAATATCCCTCATAAATATGCATGCAAAAATTCTAAACAAAATTTAGCAATTACACTCCAACAATTAAAAAAATAGTAATGTACCATGACCAAGTGGGTCTTCCCCCAGAAAAGAAATTGATTCAAAAAATCCACCAACACAATTGACCATACTAACAAATCTAAAAAAGACAAATCATAGGATCACCTTAACAGACTCAGAAAAAGCTTTTGACAAAATGCAATATCCATTCCTGTTAAAAAAAACAAACAAACAAAACCCCTACATTATATGTTAAAAAAAAAAAAGAGGATAGTAAGAAGGGAAAAATGAAGGGGGAGGAATCGGAGGGGAAGATGAACCATGAGAGACTATGGACTCTAAGAAACAAACTGAGGGTTCTAGAGGAGAGGGGTTTGGGGGGATGGGTTAGTCTGGTGATGGGTATTAAGGAGGGCATGTATTGAATGGAGCACTGGGTGTTACACGCAAACAATGAATCATGGAACACTACATCAAAAACTAATGATGTAATGTATGGTGATTAACATAACATAATAAAATTTTAAAAAAACCTCTTAGCAAACTAGGATGAAGGAAACTTCCTCACCTCATAAAGAGCATCTACCAAAAAACCTACAGCTAACAGCATAGTTAATGGTGAAACCCTGAATGCATTCACCTAAGTTCAGGAACAAGACAAAGACATCTGCTCTCACAACTTTTATGCAACATGGTACTGGAGTTTCTAGCCAGTGGAACCAACCAACAAAAGGAAATTAAAGGCATACAGATTAGAAAGAAAGAAGTAAAACTTTCTTTATTTGAGACAGTGTAATCATCTATGTAGAAAATCTAATAGAATCTACAACAAAGCTACTAGAACTAATAAATGAGTTTAGTAAGGTTGCAGAACACAAGAGCAATACACACAAAAACTATTTCTATACACTAGCAACGAACAATTGAAATTAAAATTTAACAATAATACCATCAAGATATATGAAGTACTTAGGGATAAATCTGACCAAAAATATGAAAGATTTGTATGCTAAAAAATAAAGAATATAGCTGAGAGAAATTAAGAAGATCCAAATAAATGGAGACATATGCTATTTCTGGGTTAGACAACTCAATATTGTTAAGGTGTCAAATCTTCCCAAATTCCCAGCAGGAATTCTTGTAGAAATTGACAAGCTGAGGGGCGCCTGGGTGGCTTACTCATTAAGCGTCTGCCTTCGGCTCAGGTCATGATCCCAGGGTCCTGGGATCGAGCCCTGCATCAGGCTCCCTGCTCCACGGGAAGCCTGCTTCTCCCTCTCCCACTCCCCCCTGCTTGTGTTCCCTCTCTCACTGTGTCCCTCTCTGTCAAATAAATAAATAAAATCCTTAAAATAAAGAAATTGACAAGCTGATACCAAAATTCATATAGAAATACAGATTACATAGGATAGCCAAAGCAACTTTGAGGGAAAAAAAGAACAAAGTTGGGAAGCTAGCATGGCCTGATTTCAAAATTTAGTAAAAAGCTACAATAATTAAGAAAGTGTGGCACTGGAAGCAAAGTGTGATGTGGGACTGAAGGAAATGGTGGAGTAGGAAGAACCAGGAATCTCTCTCTTCCACTACACAAGAGCTGCACTGGCCGAATCTATCTGATGTAACTATTTTGGAACTCTGGAGTCTATTGAAGGCTTGCAATTTCAAAAGGAAGGCTTGGATGGTGAATTGTAGTTCATTTTGGTCAGTTTCAGCCTATTATACAGTATTAGCTACCCATCCTCCACCCTCAGCCACATGGCAGACAACTGTGTATGTTTCTGGAGTAGCCCACACACAGCCTGTGGAAAGCCAGGGTGGACAAAAAGAACCGTGTCCTCTGAGGCGCCTGGGTGGCTCAGTCAGTTAAGCATTTGCCTTCGGCTCAGTTCATGATCCCAGGGTCCTGGGATCAAGCCCCGCATTGGGCTCCCTGCTCAGCGGGGAGCCTGCTTCTCCCTCTCCCTCTGCTCGTCCCCCCACTTGTGCTCTCTCTCCCTCACTCTCTCTCCCAAATGAATAAATAAAATCTTTAAAAAACAAAAAGCACCCTGTCCTCCAAATATCAGATCTATGCTCTGATGCTACTGACACAACTGATCACAGAGTTACTGACAAAGAGACAGGCAGCCAGTTTTGTTGCACCCCGCCCCCCCCCATAGTTGAAAGGTGTTCATCTTCTGGCTAAAGTGATTTCCAGGGGGATGTAAAAGGCCTCTGCTCTTTTTCCCCTCTCCTTTCATTTTTTTCTCTTTCCCCTTTTCAGAGCAAGACATTAAAGACTAGGACATTCATAAACAACTGCCTAGACAGGGAAAAATAGAAAGTGACTACGTATGCCCAAGGAAAGGCACAGACTCATAAAATACCTGAAAAGACTTTAACTCTACAACTCAGGCTGATCTCTCACACAAAGACAACCTACAACAATTAAAAAACATAAACCAAAAAGTGCCCCAAAACAACATAAAAAAAAAAAATAGCAAACTCTGGGAAGGGGAAGAATCTGATTTCCAGAGTTACCACATTATTAGAGTCAAATGTCTAGTTTTCAACAATGACAACAAAATCACAAGAAACAAAATGTAAAGAAACAGAAAACCGTGGCCTAGTCAAAGAAAATCAGTAAGTCAATCAATAGAAACCATCCCTGAAGAAGGCCTGATGGCAGATCTACTAGACAAAGACTTTAAAACAAACATCTTAAAGATGCTCAAAAAGTTACATATCCTTTTGAAAGTCTAAAGAAAGTTATAAAATATCTCACAAAAATACACAAGTGCATAATTTTGCATCAATTTGCAAGTGTTTTGGGGGAGACAGTTGACTGTGAGCTATATGTTTAAAACTTCTAGGAGAGACTTATGTAATTAAACGTGGCAAAACCTATGGTAGAATTTTTATTAAATTCTAGGGTAGTACAAAGGAAAGGTTTGATAACCTTTGAAGACATCCATAAAATGAATCTCTGCTTTAAACAATCAGAAGGAAACTTACCTGTAGGGTCCCATCTCACCTAGCATCTATGAGTGCTACATTTTCATCGTTCCATCTAAAGAGAACCTTCAAGATTTCTCATTTGACAGTTTCTGACATGGATTTTCATGAGATGATGCAATATTTCCATGACTTATATTTATTTTTTGTATTCCAGAGAACATTTTGTGTTGCTCATAGCATTCAATGTTTTTTTTATTATTATGTTATGTTAATCACCATACATTACATCATTAGCTTTTGGTGTGGTGTTCCATGATTTACTGTTTCCATATAACACCCAGTGCTCCATGCAGAACGTGCCCGCTCCAATACTCACCACCAGGGTAACCCATCCTCCCACCCCCCTCCCCTCTAGAATCCTCATTTTGTTTTTCAGAGTCCACAGTCTCTCATGGTTCATTTCCCTGCCTCCGATTCCTCCCCTTCATTCTTCCCCTCCTGCTATCTTCTTCTTATTCTTTTCTTTTTAAATATAATGTATTATTTCCATCAGAGGTACAGATCTGTGATTCAACAGCCTTGCACACTTCACAGCGCTCACCATAGCACATACCCTCCCCAGTGTCTATCACCCAGCCACCCCATCCCTCCCACCCCCCAGCACTCCAGCAACCCTGTTTGTTTCCTGAGATGAAGAATTCCTCATATCAGTGAGGTCATATGATACATGTCTTTCTCTGATTGACTTATTTTGCTCAGCATAATACCCTCTAGTTCCATCCACGTCATTGCAAATGGCAAGATTTCATTCTTTTTGATGGCTGCATAATATTCCATTATATATATATATATATCTCACATCTTCTTTATCCATTCATCTGTCGATGGATATCTTGGCTCTTTCCACAGTTTGGCTATTGTGGACATTGCTGCTATAAACATCAGGGTGCAAGTACCCCTTCAGATCCCTACATTTGTATCTTTGGGGTAAATACCCAGTAGTGCAATTCCTGGGTCGTATGGTAGCTCTATTTTCAAATTTTGAAGAACCTCCATACTGTTTTCCAGAGTGGCTGCACCAGCTTGCATTCCCACCAACAGTGTAGGAGGGTTCCCCTTTCCCCGCATCCTTGCCAACATCTGTCATTTCCAGACTTGTTAATTTTAGTCATTCTGACTGGTGTGGGGTGATATCTCATTGAGCTTTTGATTTGTATTTCCCTGATGCCGAGCGATGTTGAGCAATTTTTCATGTGTCTGTTGGCCATTTGGATGTCTTCTTTGGAAAAATGTCTGTTCATGTCTTCTGCCTATTTCTTGATTGGATCATTTGTTCTTTGGCTGTTGAGTTTGATAAGTTCTTTATAGATTTTGGATACTAGCCCTTTATCTGATATGTCATTTGCAAATATCTTCTCCCATTCTGTCGGTTGTCTTTTGGTTTTGTGGACTGTTTCTTTTGCTGTGCAAAAGCTTTTTATCTTGATGAGGTCCCAATAGTTCATTTTTGCCCTTGCTTCCCTTGCCTTTGGCAATTTTTCTAGGAAGAAGTTGCTGCAGCTGAGGTCAAAGAGACTGCTGCCTGTGTTCTCCTCTAGGATTTTGATGGACTCCTGTCTCACGTTTAGGTCTTTCAAACATTTTGAGTCTACTTTTGTGTGTGATGTAAGGAAATGGTCCAGTTTCATTCTTCTGCATGTGGCTGTCCAATTTTCCCAACACCATTTGTTGAAGAGACTGTCTTTTTTCCATTGGACATTCTTTCCTGCTTTGTCGAAGATTAGTTGACCATAGAGTTGAGGGTCCACTTCTGGGCTCTCTATTCTGTTCCATTGATCTATGTATCTGTTTTTGTGCCAGTACCATACTGTCTTGATGATGACAGCTTTGTAATAGAGCTGGAAGTCCGGAATTGTGATGCCGCCAGCTTTGCTTTTCTTTTTCAACATTCCTTTGGCTATTCGAGGTCTTTTCTGGTTCCATACAAATTTTAGGATTACTTTTTCCATTTCTCTGAAAAAAGTGGATGGTATTTTGATGGGGATTGCACTGAATGTGTAGATTGCTCTAGGTAGCATTGACATCTTCACAATATTTGTTCTTCCAATCCATGAGCATGGAACGTTTTTCCATTTCTTCGTGTCTTCCTCAATTTCTTTCATGAGTATTTTATAGCTTTCTGAGTACAGATCCTTTCCCTCTTTGGTTAGATTTATTCCTAGGTATCTTATGGTTTTGGGTGCAATTGTAAATGGGATCGACTCCTTAATTTCTCTTTCTTCTGTCTTCTTGGTGTATAGAAATGCCACTGATTTCTGTGCATTGATTTTATATCCTGCCACTTGACTGAATTCCTGTATGAGTTCTAGCAGTTTTGGGGTGGAGTCTTTTGGGTTTTCCACATAAAGTATCATATCATCTGCAAGAGTGACAGTTTGACTTCTTCTTTGCCGATTTGGATGCCTTTGATTTCTTTTTGTTGTCGGATTGCTGTGGCTAGGACTTCTAATACTATGTTGAATAGCAGTGGGGATAGTGGACAGCCCTGCCGTGTTCCTGTCCTTAGGGGGAAAGCTCTCAGTATTTCCGCATTGAGAATGATATTCGTTGTGGGTTTTTCATAGATGGCTTTTATGATATTGAGGTATGTACGCTCTATCCCTACACTCTGAAGAGTTTTGATCAAGAAAGGATGCTGTACTTTGTCAAATGCTTTTTCTGCATCTATTGAGAGGATCCTATGGTTCTTGTTCTTTCTTTTATTAATGTATTGTATCATATTGATTGATTTGCAGATGTTGAACCAACCTCGCAGCCCAGGGATAAATCTCACTTCGTCGTGGTGAATAATCCTTTTAATGTACTGTTGGATCCTATTGGCTAGTATTTTGGTGAGAATTTTTGCATCTGTGTTCATCAAGGATATTGGTCTGTAATTCTCCTTTTTGATGGGGTCTTTGTCTGGTGGGGATCAAGGTAATGGTGGCCTCATAAAACGAGTTTGGAAGTTTTCCTTCCATTTCTATTTTTTGGGACAGTTTCAGAAGAATAGGTATTAATTCTCCTTTAAATGTTTGGTAGAATTCCCCTGGGAAGCCATCTGGCCCTGGGCTTTTGTTTGTTGGGAGATTTTTGATGACTGTTTCAATTTCCTTAGTTGTTATAGGTCTCTTCAGGTTTTCTATTTCTTCCTGGTTTAGTTTTGGTAGTTGATACATCTCTAGGAATGCATCCATTTCTTCCAGATTATCTATTTTACTGGCATAGCGTTGCTCATAATATGTTCTTATAATTGTTTGTATTTCTTTGGTGTTGGTTGTGATCTCTCCTCTTTTGTTCATGATTTTGTTGATTTGGGTCCTTTCTCTTTTCTTTTTGATAAGTCTGGCCAGGGGTTTATCAATCTTGTTAATTCTTTCAAAGAACCAGCTCCTAGTTTCGTTGATCTGTTCTACTGTTCTTTTGGTTTCAATTTCATTGATTTCTGCTCTGATCTTTATTATTTCTCTTCTCCTGCTGAGTTTAGGCTTTATTTGCTCTTCTTTCTCCAGCTCCTTTAGGTGTAGGGTTAGCTTGTGTATTTGAGACCTTTCTTGGTTCTTGAGAAAGGCTTGTATTACTATATACTTTCCTCTCAGGACTGCCTTTGCTGTATCCCAAAGATTTTGAACACTTGTGTTTTCATTTTTATTTGTTTCCATGAATTTTTTAAATTCTTCTTTAATTTCCTGGTTGACCCATTCATTCTTTAGTAGGATGCTCTTTAGCCTCCATGTATTTGAGTTCTTTCCGACTTTCCTCTTGTGATTGAGTTCTAGTTTCAAAGCATTGTGGTCTGAAAATATGCAGGGAATGATCCCAATCTTTTGGTACCAGTTGAGACCTGATTTGTGACCTAGGATATGATCTATTCTGGAGAATGTTCCATGGGCACTAGAGAAGAATGTGTATTCTGTTGCTTTGGGATGGAATGTTCTGAATATGTCCGTAAAGTCCATTTGGTCCAGTGTGTCATTTAAAGTCTTTATTTCCTTGTTGATCTTTTGCTTAGATGATCTGTCCATTTCAGTCAGGTGGGTGTTAAAGTCCCCTACTATTATTGTATTGTTGTCGATGTGTTTCTTTGCTTTTGTTATTAATTGCCTTTTATAATTGGCTGCTCCCATGTTAGGGGCATAGATATTTACAATTGTTAGATCTTCTTGTTGGATAGACCGTTTAAGTAGGATATAGTGTCCTTCCTCATCTCTTATTACAGTCTTTGTTTTAAAATCTAATTTGTCTGATATAAGGATTGCCACCCCAGCTTTCTTTTGGTGTCCATTAGCATGGTAAATTGTTTTCCACCCCTTCTCTTTCAATCTGGGGGTGTCTTTGGGTCTAAAATGAGTCTCTTGTAGACAGCATATCAATGGGTCTTGTTTTTTATCCAATCTGATAGCCTGTGTCTTTTGATTGGGGCATTTAGCCCATTTACATTCAGGGTAACTATTGAAAGATATAATTTAGTGCCACTGTATTGCCTGTAAGGTGACTGTTACTGTATATTGTCTCTGTTCCTTTCTGGTCTATGTTGCTTTCAGGCTCTCTCTTTGCTTAGAGGACCCCTTTCAATATTTCCTGTAGGGCTGGCTTTG
The DNA here is from genome assembly GCF_009762305.2 of Zalophus californianus. Classification (NCBI taxonomy): domain Eukaryota; kingdom Metazoa; phylum Chordata; class Mammalia; order Carnivora; family Otariidae; genus Zalophus; species Zalophus californianus. The sequence continues at coordinate 26,251,818 of NC_045602.1, forward strand.
TGTTTGTGAATTCCTTTAGTTTTTGTTTGTCCTGGAAGCTTTTTATCTCTCCTTCTATTTTCAATGACAGCCTAGCTGGATATAGTATTCTTGGCTGCATATTTTTCTCATTTAGTGCTCTGCAGATATCTTGCCAGTCCTTTCTGGCCTGCCAGGTCTCTGTGGATAGGTCTGTTGCCAATCTAATGTTTCTACCATTATAGGTTACAGATCTCTTCTCCCGAGCTGCTTTCAGGATTTTCTCTTTGTCTCTGAGACTCGTAAGTTTTACTATTAGATGTTGGGGTGTTGACCTATTTTTATTGATTTTGAGAGGGGTTCTCTGTGCCTCCTGGATTTTGATGTCTGTTTCCTTCCCCACATTAGGGAAGTTCTCTGCTATAATGTGCTCCAATATACCTTCTGCCCCTCTCTCTCTTTCTTCTTCTTCTGGGATCCCAATTATTCTAATGTTGTTTCATCTGATGGTATTACTTATCTCTCGAATTCTGCCCTCATGATCCAGTAGTTGTTTATCTCTCTTTTTCTCAGCTTCTTTATTTTCCATCATTTGGTCTTCTATATTGCTAATTCTCTCTTCTGCCTCATTTATCCTAGCAGTTAGAGCCCTCATTTTTGATTGCACCTCATTAATAGCCTTTTTGATTTCGACTTGGTTAGATTTTAGTTCTTTTATTTCTCCAGAAAGGGTTTCTCTAATAACATCTATGTTTTTTTCAAGCCCAGCTAGTGTCTGAAATCATTATTCTGAATTCTAGTTCCAACATCGTACTAATGTCCGTATTGAGTAGGTCCCTGGCGTCGGTACTGCCTCTTATTCTTTTTGTTGAGGTGATTTTTTCTGTCTTGTTATTTTGTCCAGAGGAGAATAGATGAATGAGAGAACAAAATGCTAACGGTATCAACGTCCCCAGAAAATATACACTAAACAACTCAGAACAGACCTGAAACCGGGGGAAAAGAAAGGGAAAGAAAAAAGAGAAAGATAAAAAGAAGAGAAAGAGAAAGATAAAATCAAACAAAAACAGAACAAAAAAAAAAAAAACAGAATATTATCAAATATGATCAGGCTGGTGCATAGATCAGTGCCACACACTAGATTTTGGGTGTATTTTGGTCTGTTAGAAGAAAGTGCCTCCCAAAATTTTAAAGAAAGAAAAACTTATATATGTACAAAAATAAGGGTTGATACGATAAAGGGATGGAATATGACTGTAAAGACGAAAATTATAAAAGACTTTATGAAAGGAATTGATAAGATAAAAAGTTGTTTGAAAAAAGAAAGAAGAGGATTTAAAAAAAAAGAAAGAAAAATAAAGAGAGAGAATGTGATCAGGCAGGAGACTAGAACAAAGCCATACACTAGAGATTTAGGGTATATTTTGATCTGTTAGAAGAAACTGTATCTCAAAATTTTAAAGAGAGAACTCATATATATATATATGTATATTTGATATATATATCAAAAAAAAAATATATATATATATATATGCCAAAAATAAGGGTAACTATTATGAAGGGATAGAATATGACTCTAAAAATGAAAAATAAAAATGTTTTTTTAAAAAAGGGATTGATAAGATGTTGGTTGAAAAAGGGAAAAAGAAAAAGAAAAAAAAGTTAAAAAAATTAACTTTGAAAGACTAAAGAATCATGGGAAAAAAGCCATGAATTCTACGTGCAGTATTCCCCTAGCGCTGGAGTTCTCCCCTTCTCATTGATCCGTAAACTTGGTCTTGGCTGGCTGTTCTTGCTGATTTTCTGGGGGAGGGGACTGTTGTCATGGTTCCCAAATGTCTTTGCCAGAGGCGGAATTGCCCCGCCCTTGTCCATCCGGGCTAAGTAATCTGCTGGGGTTTGCTCTCAGGAGCTTTTGTTCCCTGCAAGCTTTCCGTACAGCTTTGGAGGATGAGAGTTAAAATGGCGGCTTCCCAATCTCCACCCGGAGGAGCCGAGAACCTGGGGCCCCACTCCTCAGTGCGCCCCCAGAGAAAAGCAGTCAATCACTCCCGTGTTCCCGGTCTCCAGCCGCACTCCGTGCTCACCCAGCCTGTGACTGAGCATTTCTATCTCTGGCACCCGACCCTGTGCAGAGTCTCCAAACCCAGCAGATCCCTGTGGTGCACTCCCGCGCCGCTCCTCCCAGGAGAGGAAGGGGAGTCTCCCCGGATCTGCCGCTTGTTGGGTCCCTGCTGGAGGAGCAGCGGCCCGACTGGGCCGCGGATCACAGTTTATGGCAACCCTGAGCTGAGAGCCCGCGCCTCGGCTCCGTCTCTGCAGCCGGCTTCCCCGCTCCGATACCTGGGAGCTCTGCCACACTCAGGCAGCCCCGGTCTTTCTGTGACCCCGAGGGTCCTGAGACCACACTGTCCCACGAGGGTTCCACCCCCTGCTTAGCCACTGGAGTGACGTCCCTCAGCGGAGCCGACTTCTAAAAGTTCCGATTTTGTGCTCCGCTGCTCTATCACTTGCCAGAAGCGGCTGACGGAGACCCCCTCCCTGCCGTCTATCCTCCAGAATATCGCCTCGGATTCACTTCTCCGCATGTCCTACCTTCCAGAAAGTGGTCGCTTTTCCATTCAGAGAGTTATTGCTATTCTTTTCTTCAATCTCCTGTTGAGTTCGTAGGTGTTCCAAATGGTTTGATCCCTCTCCAGCTGAATTCCTGGGACCGGATGAAATCCAGGGCTCCTACTCCTCCGCCATCTTGCTCTGCCCCAGCATTCAATGTTTTATTGTAGTTCTCATCTTAACTGACTGTGTGTCTTGGCCCTTCAGTGTGTGTGTCTGTGTGTGTGAGAGAGAGACAGACAGAAGACAGACAAAGAGAGAGAAAGAGGGAAAGACTTGATGAACACATACATTTACTCATAATTAAAATTCCCGGTAAGGAAGCTCTTCAATCATCTGGACCTCTTCAATCAGTCGCTTTTGGTTTCTGAGCTTGTTTTCTAATCTAAACAGGAATGCTTATTTCACAGGGGTATTGTAAAGAGTAACATAATGCAAAAAAAATCAGTAATTTATCAGCCACATCTTAAATGTTCAATGAATATTACTTCCATTCTCTGTCCTCTTCCTCTCATCTTGGGCTTACATTACTAAAAAAGTTCAATATAGCAAAAAGAATTATAAACATTTACATACCTAATAGCAGACCAGCACAATATATGAAGGAAAAACTGACAGAATTGAAGGAAGAAATAAATAGTTCTATAGTACTACTTGGAGACTTTGATACCTCACTCACAATAATGGATAGAACAACCAGTAAGGAAACAGAGAAAACAATAAACGAACTAGATCTAACAGACATATACAGAACACTCTACTCCACAACAGCATAAAAATTCTTCTCAAGTTCACATGATACTTTTTCCAGGATAGAGCATATGTTAGGCCACAAATTAAGTCTCAATTGATTTTTTTAATTTAAATTTTACTTAGTTAACATACAGTGCAATATTGGTTTCTGGAATAGAATTCAGCAATTCATCACTTACATACAACACCTAGTGTTCATCACCAAAAGTGCCCTCCCCAATATCCTTTACCCATCCATCCCATCACCCCACCAACCTCCCTCCATCAATGCTCAGTTTGTTCTCTATCATTAAGAGTCTCTTATGGTTTATTTCCTCTCTCCCTTCCCCCCCAATTCCTATATGTTCACCTGTTTTAGTTCTTAAATTCCACATATGAGTGAGATCATATGGTATTTTTCTTTAACTTATTTCACTTAGCATAATACACTCTAGCTTCATCCACATCATTGCAAATGGCAAGATTTCATTCTTTTTGATGGCTGAGTAATATTCCTGTGTGTGTGTGTGTGTGTGTGTGTGTGTGTGTGTGTGTGTGTACATCTTCTTTATCCATTCATCAGTCAATGGACATTTGGGCTTTCTCCATAATTTGGCTATTGTTGATAATGCTGCTATAAACATCAGGGATCATGTACCCCTTTGAATCTGTATTTTTGTGTCCTTTGGGTAAATACCTAGTAGTACAATTGTATTACAACTGGGTTATAGGGTAGCTCTATTTTTAACTTTTTGAGGAATCTCCATACTGTTCTCCAGAGTGGCTGCACCAGTTTGCATTCCCATCAACAGTGCAAGAGCGTTCCCCTTTCTCTGCATCTTCACCAACGCCTGTTGCTTCTTGTGTTAATTTTAGTCATTCTGATAGGTGTGTGGTATCTCATCGTGGTTTTGATTTGTATTTCTCTGATGATGAGTATTGTTGAGCATCTCCTCATGTGTCTGTAAGTCATCTGGATGTCTTCTTTGGGAAAATGTCTATTAATGTCTTCTGCCCATTTCTTAACTGAATTATTTGTTTTTTGGGTGTAGAGTTTGATGAATTCTTTATAGATTTTGGATACTAATCCTTTATCAGATATGTCATTTGCAAATATCTTCTCCCATTCTGAAGGTTGCCTTTTAGTTTTGGTAATTGTTTCTGTCACTGTGCAGAAGCTTTTTATTTTGATGAAGTCCCAATAGTTTATTTTTGCTTTTGTTTCCCTTGCTCAGGAGACATGTCTAGTAAGAAGTTGCTACAGCTGAGGTCAGAGAGGTTTCTGCCTGTGTTCTCCTCTAGGATTTTGATGGTTTCCTGTCTCACATTTAGGTCTTTCATCCATTTTGAATTTATTTTTGTGTATGGTGCAAGGAAGTGGTCCAGTTTCATTCTTGTGCATGTTGCTATCCAATTTTCCCACCACCATTTATTAAAGAGACTGTCTTTTTTCCATTGGATATTCCTTCCTGCTTTGTCAAAGATGAGTTGACTATATAGTTGTGGGTCCATTTCTGGGTCCATCCTTCCTTATGCTGTGCCTTTTATTCCTTTGACTTATTCATTCCATATCTGGAAGCCTGTGTCTCCCACTCCCCTTTACCCATTTTCCCCTACCTCCCACCGCACCCCTCATCTCTGGCAACTATCAGGTTTTTTTCCTCTATATTTGTAAGTCTGATTCTGTTTTTTGTTTATTCATTTGTAGATTTTTTGTAGATTTCACCTGTGAGTGAACTCAAATGGTATGAAAATTTTAAATTTTGTGCATCAAAGAGACAATCAACAGACTAAAAAGGTAATCCACAGAATGGGGGAAAACATCTGCAAATTATAATTATATAAAAGAATCATATATCTGGACATTCTGGGGGTTTTTTGAGAAAGAGAGAGTGTACAAGTTGGGAAGGTAGGGGCAAAGGGAGAGAGAGAGAGAGAGAGAGAGAGAGAGAATCTTAAGCAGGCTCCACACCCAGCATGAAGCCTGACGAGGGGTTCAATTCACGACCCTGAGATCACGACATGAGCCAAAATCAAGAGTCAGACATTTAACCAACTGAGCCACTGAGGTGCCCCCGAATATTCTGATAATGTGCAAAATATATAAAGAACTCCTATAATTCAACAACAAAAATACAAACAACCCAGTTCAAAAGTGAGCAAAGGACTTGAATAGATATTTCTCCAAAGATACACAAATGGCCAATAAATACATGAAAAGATGGTCAATTCTAATTATTAAGGACATGCTAATCAAACTACAATGAGATACTACTTCACTCCCAGTAGGACGGCTACTATTAAAATAAAATTAAAAAAAGAACAAGAGAACAAGTGTTGGCAAGGATGTGGGGAAAACAGTAACCCTGCGCAACTGGTGGGAATGTAAAATGGTACTGCCACTATGGAACACAGTATAGAAGTTCCTCTAACAATTAAAAATAAAATTACATGATCCAACAATTCCATTTCTGGGCATATACCCAAAAGAATTGAAAACAGGGTCTCAGATATCTGTATACTCATGTTCATAGTACCATTATGCACAATAGCTAAAATGCAGAAGCAACCCAAATTTCTGATGAGAGATGGATAAGCAAAATGTAATATATACATTTACATATTACATACAGCCTTTTTTTTTAGTTTTCTTCATTTGTTTTATTCATTTCCTGTTTTCAATTTCTGTTCTAATTTTTTAAAATTTTATTATGTTATGTTAGTCACCATACAATACATCATTAGTTTTTGATGTAGTGATCCATGATCCATTGTTTTCGTATAACACCCAGTGCTCCATGCAGTACATGCCCTTCTTAATACCCATCACCGGGCTAACCAATCCCCCTCCCCTCTAAAACCCTGTTTGTCTCTCAGAGTCCATAGTCTCTCATGGTTCATCTCTCCCTCCAATTCCGCCCTCCCTCATTTTTCCCTTCCTTCTCCTAATGTCCTCCATGCTGTTCCTTATGTTCCACAAATAAGTGAAACCATATGATAATTGACTTTCTCTGCTTGACTTATTTCACTTAGCATAATCTCCTTCCCATCCATGTTGATGTAAAAGTTGGGTATTCATCCTTTCTGATGACTGAGTAAAATCCATTGTATATATGGACCCCATCTTCTTTATCCATTCATCTGTTGAAGGGCATCTTGGCTCTTCCCACAGTTTGGCTATTGTGGACATTGCCGCTATGAACATTGGGGTACATATGGCCCTTCTTTTCACTACATCTGTGTCCTTGGGGTAAATACCCAGAGGTGCAATTGCTGGGTCATAGGGTAGCTCTATTTTTAAATTTTTGAGGCACCTTCACACTGTTTTCCAAAGTGGCTGTACCAACTTGCATTCCCACCAACAGTGTAAGAGGGTTCCCCTTTCTCCACAACCTCTCCAACATTTTATGTTTCTTGCCCTGTCCATTTTTGCCATTCTAACTGGTGTGAGGTGGTATCTCAATGTGGTTTTGATTTGAATTTCCCTGATGGCTGATGATGATGAACATTTTTTCATGTGTCTGTTAGCCATTAGTATGTCTTCTTCTGGGAAGTGTCTTTTCATATCTTCTGCCCACTTTTTGACTTGATCATTTGTTTTTTGGGTGTTGACTTTGAGAAGTTCTTTATAGATCTTGGAAATCAGCACTTTGTCTGTAGTGTCATTTGTAAATATCTTCTCCCATTCTGTGTGTTGCCTCTTTGTTTTGTTGACTGTTTCCTTTGCTATGCAGAAGCTTTTTATCTTGATGAAGTCCCAAAAGTTCATTTTTGCTTTTGTTTCACTAGCTTTTGGAGATGTATCTTGAAAGAAGTTGCTGTGGGCGATGTCAAAGAGGTTACTGCCTATGTTCTCCTCTAGGATTTTGATGGATTCCTGTCTCACATTGAGGTCTTTCATCCACTTTGAGTTTATCTATGTGTATGGTGTTAGAGAATGGTCAAGGTTCATTCTTCTGCATGTGGCTGTCCAATTTTCCCAACACCATTTTTTTTATTTTTTTATTGTTATGTTAATCACCATACATTACATCATTAGTTTTTGACGTAGTGTTCCATGATTCATTGTTTGTGCATAACACCCAGTGCCCCACGCAGAACGTGCCCTCTTTAATACCCATCACCAGGCTAACCCATCCCCCCACCCCCTCCCCTCCAGAACCCCCAGTTTGTTTTTCAGAGTCCATCATCTTTCATGGTTCGTCTCTCCCTCTGACTTATTCCCCTTCATTCGTCCCCTCCTGCTATCTTCTTCTTTTTCTTTTTTCTTAACATATGTTGCATTATTTGTTTCAGAGGTACAGATCTGTGATTCAACAGTCTTCCACAATTCACAGCGCTCACCATAGCACATATCCTACCCAATGTCTATCACCCAGCCACCCCATCCCTCCCACCCCCCACCACTCCAGCAACACTCGGTTTGTTTCCTGATATTAAGAATTCCTCATATCAGTGAGGTCATATGATACATGTCTTTCTCTGATTGACTTATTTTACTCAGCATAACACCCTCCAGTTCTATCCACGTCGTTGCAAATGGCAAGATCTCATTCCTTTTGATGGCTGCATAATATTCCATTGTGTATATATACCACATCTTCTTTATCCATTCATCTGTCGATGGACATCTTGGCTCTTTCCACAGTTTGGCTATTGTGGACATTGCTGCTATAAACATCAGGGTGCACGTACCCCTTCGGATCCCTACATTTGTATCTTTGTGGTAAATACCCAGTAGTGCAATTGCTGGATCGTATGGTAGCTCTATTTTCAACTGTTTGAGGAACCTCCATACTGTTTTCCAGAGTGGCTGCACCAGCTTGCATTCCCAACAGTGTAGGAGGGTTCCCCTTTCTCTGCATCCCCGCCAACATCTGTCGTTTCCTGACTTGTTAATTTTAGCCATTCTGACGGGTGTGAGGTGGTATCTCATTGAGGTTTTGATTTGGATTTCCCTGATGCTGAGCGATGTTGAGCACTTTTTCATGTGTCTGTTGGCCATTTGGATGTCTTCTTTGGAAAAATGTCTGTTCATGTCTTCTGCCCATTTCTTGATTGGATTATTTGTTCTTTGGGTGTTGAGTTTGATAAGTTCTTTATAGATTTTGGATACTAGCCCTTTATCTGATATGTCATTTGCAAATATCTTCTCCCATTCTGTCGGTTGTCTTTTGGTTTTGTGGACTGTTTCTTTTGCTGTGCAAAAGCTTTTTATCTTGATGAAATCCCAATAGTTCATTTTTGCCCTGGCTTCCCTTGCCTTTAGTGATGTTTCTAGGAAGAAGTTGCTGCGGCTGAGGTCGAAGAGGTTGTTACCTGTGTTGCTACCTGATCTCCTTTAGGATTTTGATGGACTCCTGTCTCACGTTTAGGTCTTTCAACCATTTGGAGTCTATTTTTGTGTGTGGTGTAAGGAAATGGTCCAGTTTCATTCTTCTGCATGTGGCTGTCCAATTTTCCCAACACCATTTTTTGAAGAGACTGTCTTTTTTCCATTGCATGTTTTTTTCCTGCTTTGTCAAAGATTATTTGACCATAGAGTTGAGGGTCCATATCTGGGTTCTCTACTCTGTTCCATTGGTCTATATGTCTGTTTTTGTGCCAGTACCATGCTCTCTTGGCGATCACAGCTTTTTAATATAGCTTGAAATCAAGCAACGTGATGCCGCCAGCTTTGTTTTTCTTTTTCAACATTTCCTTGGTGATTCGGGGTCTTTTCTGATTCCACACAAATTTTAGGATTGTTTGTCCCAGCACTTTGAAAAATGTCATTGGAATTTTGATCGGGATGGCATTGAAGGTATAGATTGCTCTGGGTAGCATAGACATTTTAACAATATTTATTCTTCTGATCCATGAGCATGGAATATTTTTCCATCTTTCTGTGTCTTCTTCAATTTCTTTCATGAGTGTTCTGTAGTTCCTACAGTATAGATCCTTTACCTCTTTGGTTAGGTTTATTCCAAGGTATCTTATGGTTTTCTGTGTTATTGTAAATGGAATCATTTCTCTAATTTCTCTTTCTACAGTTGCATTGTTAGTATATAAGAAAGCAACTGATTTCTGTGCATTGATTTTGTATCCTGCCACGTTACTCAATTGCTGTATGAGTTCTAGTAATTTGGGGGTGGAGTCTTTTGGGTTTTCCACATAAAGTATCATGTCATCTACGAAAAGAGAGACTTTGACTTCTTCTTTGCCAATTTGAATACCTTTTATTTCTTTTTGTTGTCTGATTGCTGTTGCTAGGACTTCTAGTACTATGTTGAACAATAGTGGCGAGAGTGGGCATCCTTGACGTGTTCCTGATCTTAAGGGAAAGGCTCTCAGCTTTTCCCCACTGAGTATGATATTTGTTGTGGGTTTTTTGTAGATGGATTTTTATGAACTTGAGGAATGTTCCCACTATCCCTATATTCTGAAGAGTTTTAATCAGGAAAGGATGTTGTATTTTGTCAAATGCTTTTTCTGCATCAATTGAGAGGACCATATGGTTCTTCTCCCTCCTCTTATTAATGTGTTCTATCACGCTGATTGATTTGCGAATGTTGAACCACCCTTGCATCCCGGGGATAAGTCCCACTTGGTCATGGTAGATGATCCTTTTAATGTATTGTTGGATCCTATTAGCTAGGATTTTGTTGAGGATTTTGGAATCCATATTCATCAGGGATATCAGTCTGAAATTCTCCTTTTTGATGGGGTGTTTGCCGGTTTGGGGATTAAGGCAATGCTGGCCTCATAGAATGAGTTTAGAAGTTTTCCTTCTGTTTCTATTTTTTGAAAGAGCTTCAGGAGAATAGATATTATTTCTTCTTTGAATGTTTGGTAAAATTCCTGAGGGAATCCATCAGGCCCTGGACTCTTGTTTTTTGGGAGGTTTTTGATCACTGCTTCAATCTCGTTACTGGTTATTGGCCTATTCGAGTTGTCAATTTCTTCCTGTTTCAGTCTTGGCAGCTTATAGGTTTCCAGGAAGGCCCCCATTTCATCCAGATTGCTCAGTTTATTGGCATACAGTTGTTGATAATAATTTCTAATAATTGTTTCTATTTCCTTGGTGTTAGTCGTGATCTCTCCCCTTTCATTCATAATTTTATTAATTTGGGTCCTTTCTCTTTTCTTTTGGGTAAGTCTGGCCAGTGGTTTATCGATCTTATTAATTCTTTCAAAGAACCAGCTTCTAGTTTCGTTGATCTGATCTACTGTGTTTCTGGTTTCTAATTCATTGATCTCTGCTCTAAGCTTAATTATTTCTCTTCTAATGCATGGCTTAGGCATCATTTGTTGCTTTTTCTCTAGTTCTTTAAGGTGTAGAGTTAGTTGGTGAATTCGGGATCTTTCTATTTTTTTGAGTAAGGCTTGGATGGCTATGTATTTCCCCCTTCGGACCGCCTTTGCAGTATCCCATAGGTTTTGGACCAATGTGTTTTCGTTCTCATTGATTTCCATGAATTGTTTAAGTTCTTCTTTGTTTTCCTGGTTGACCCAAACTTTCTTGAGCAGAGTGGTCTTTAGCTTCCAAGTGTTTGAATTTCTGCCAAATTTTTTCTTGTGATTGAGTTCCAGTTTTAAAGCATTGTGGTCTGAGAATATGCAGGGAATAATCTCAATTTTTGGTATTGGTTGAGAACTGATTTGTGACCCAGTATGTGGTCTATTCTGGAGAAAGTTCCATGTGTGCTCGAGAAGAATGAATATTCTGTTTTCTTTTAGGGTGGAATGTTCTGTAAATATCTATGAGGTCCATCTTGTCCAGTGTGTCATTGAAAGCTCTTGTTTCCTTGTTGATTTTCTGCTTAGATGATCTATCCATTGCTGAGAGTGGAGTATTGAGGTCTCCTACAATTAACATATTGTTATCAATATGACTCTTTATTTTGGTTAACAGTTGGCTTATGTAGATGGCTGCTCCCATGTTGGGGGCATAGATATTCACAATTGTTAGATCTTCTTGTTGGATAGACCCTTTAAGAATGATATAGTGTCCATCTGTGTCTCTAATTATAGACTTTAGTTTAAAATCTATTTTGTCTGATATAAGAATTGCTACCCCAGCTTTCTTTTGAGGTCCGCTGGCATGGAAGATGGATCTCCAACCCTTCACTTTCAGTCTGGACGTATCTTTAGGTTCAAAATGAGTCTCTTGTAGGCAGCATATGGATGGGTCCTGTCTTTTTATCCAATCTACAACCCCGTGCCATTTTATGGGAGCATTTAGGTAGTTCACGTTGAGAGTGATTATTGAAAGATATGAATAAATTGTCATCATGTTGCCTGTGAAGACGTTGTTTTTATAGATTGTCCCTGTAAATTTCTGTTGTATATCACTCTTGGGGTCTTTCTCCTTTTATAGAACCCCCCTTAATATTTCTTGCATGGCCAGCCTTGTGGTCACATATTCTTTCAGTTTCTGCCGGGTGGAAGCTCTGCATCTCTCCATCCATTCTAAATGACAGCCTTGCTGGATAAAGTATTCTTGGCTGCATATTCTTCCCGTTAAGTACCCTGAATATGTCTTGCCAGGCCTTTCTGGCTTGCCAGGTCTCTGTGGATAGGTCTGACATTATTCTGATGTTCCTCCATTTGTACGTAAGGAATCTCTTCCCCCTAACTGCCCTTAAGATGGTTTCCTTGGTTCTAAGATTTGCAAGTTTTACTATTACATGCCGGGGTGTTGGCCTGTTTTCCTTGATCTTGGGAGGGGTCCTCTCTGCCTCTAGGACGTGAATGTTTGTTTCATTCCCCAGATTAGGGAAGTTCTCAGCTACGATTTGCCCAAATATTTCTTCTAGTCCTCTCTCTCTCTCCACTCCCTCCGGAATTCCAATTATTCTGACATTGGAATGCTTCATGGTGTCACTTATTTCTCTGATTCTATTTTCATGGATTCTGAGTTGTTTTTCCCTGGCCTCCTCTTTTCCCTTTTTATCTATTATATTGTCTTCCAGGTCGCTTATTCGTTCTTCTGCCTCAGTTACCCTAGCTGTTAGATTATCTAGATTGGATTGGATCTCATTGATAGCATTTTTAAGTTCTGCCAATTCAGCTTTCATTTCTGCCCTTAGAGACTCTATGTTGCCATTAATTGATTTCTCCATTCTAGCCATTGTCTTCACAATTGCTAGCCTGAATTCCATCTCCGACATCTTGGTTATATCTGCATCCATTTGTAAATCCACAGCATAAGTCATTATCTCTGAGTCTTTTCTATTTTGGGGGTTCCTCCTCCTAGTCATTCTGTTGATGGGTGTTTGAGGGAATGTACAGAGTCCAAATTATTGATCAGAACCCAAACAAGATGCACCTGTTTTCTTGGGACCTTAGGGTTGCTGGCCTCTTGTTTTCCCAACCCGTCTTCTGGGGGAGGGGCCTGCCACGCTGTTACTCAGGCAACCCTGTTTGGGCAGAGTTGCTCTGCCCAGTGTGGAGGGGGATGGGCTCAGCGGGAATCAGTTTTGGGGGTTTTGTTCTCTGGCGGCTTTCCCTGGTGGTTTTCCGTGTCTCTTTCACAAGTCAGAGCAGAAGAGACCATTTCCAACCCTCTGCCTCAGAGCAGAGAGATCACAGTCTGTTCTTCAGTACGCTCTCCAGGCCACACTATCTCCGTTTGTGTCCATGCTGCTATAAACTGCAGCATCCTGGGTTGTGCGCCCCTCCGCAGTGCCCCCAGTCCTGCCTCCAGGATGGGACACGTCTCTGCCCTTTGTGCTTCTAAAACCGCCAGCCACTCCCAGTTGGCAATGCGTGACCCTGCCACTCAGGGTTTCCGCCCTGGGGGCTGCCCTAAAGTCCTTTCCCCACCGCTACTGGTCTGTGAGTCTGTGCCCTGTCCACAGCGTGCGAGGCTGTTGCTCACCGGCAGTGTAGGATCCCCATGGATAGGCTCCCTCCCACTGCTATTTATCCTGCAATATCTGCCCACAGAATCAGGGCTCCCTGCTTTGTACCTCGAAACCAACTGCCTGTGATATTCTGTTTGTAGAAATCCAGATCTTCTTACATCTCAGGCTGGTTTCATGGGTGCTCAGAGTGTTCTGGTAGATATCCAGCTCGATTCCAGGGATCAGTTGAAATAGGGTCCCCTACTCCTCCGCCATCTTTCCTTCTCCCCATACAGACTTTAAAAAGAAGGAAATTCTGGTATATGCTACAACATGGATGAAACTTGAGGACATTATTCTAAGTGAAATAAGCCAGTCACAAAAAAGACAAATACTGCATAATTCTACTTACATGAGGTACTTAAGAGTAGTCAGAATCATATAGACAAAAAGTAGAATGGTGGTTGCCAGGGGATAGGAAGAGAAAGGATGGGGAGTTTCTGTTTAATGGTTATAGAGTGTCAGTGTTACAAGATGAAAATAATTTTAGATGGAGATGGATGGTGGTGATGGTTGCACACCATTATGCATATATTTAGTACCATGGAACTACACACTTAATATTTGGAACTCTCTGGACTTCCCGAACCTAAATGTCTTTTTCTTTCTCCAGGTTAAGGAAGTTTTCAGCCATTATTTTATTTCAGCCATTTCTTTCTTCCTTCCTTCCTTTCTTTCTTCTTTCTTTCTTTCTTTCTCTTTCTTTCTTTCTTTCTTTCTTTCTTTCTTTCTTTCTTTCTTTCTTTCTTTCTTTCTTTCTTTCTTTCTTTCTTTCTTCCTTCCTTCCTTCTTTCCTTCCTTCCTTCCTTTCAAGATTTTATTTATTTATTTGAGAGACAGAAAGAGAGAGAGCACGAGTAGGGGGGAGGGGCAGAGGAAGAGGGAGAAGCAGACTCTCCACTGAGCAGGGAGCCCGACTTGGCTCAATCTCAGGATCCCGAGATCATGACCTAAGCCAAAGATAGATGCTTAACCAACTGAGCCACCCAGGTGCCTCTCAGCCATTTATTTCTTTGAATAAGCTTTCTGATCCTTTCTCCATCCCTTCTCCTACAGTGCATAACATTGGTACGTTTGATAGTGTTCCATAATCCCTATGCTATCTTCACTCTTTTTCATCTTTTTTTTTTCTTTTTATTCCTTTGATTGGATAAATTCCACTCTCCTGTCTTTGAGCTCACTGGTTCATTCTTCCACTTGACCTAGTTTGATGTTGTACACTGCTAATGAATTTTTCAGGTTATTTGTACTCTCTAGCTCCATGATTTCCATTTGTACTTTTTAATATTTTCTATCTCTTTTTTTAAATTCTCACTTTGTTGACACATTGTTCTACTGGCCTCCCAGTGAGTATCTTTAAGACTATTATTTTGAACTCTCCATTAGAAGAACCACTTATCTCCTTCCCGTTAAGACATGTTTCTGGACATTTATCTTGTTCTTTGGTTTGAAACACATTCATCTGTTTCTTCATTTTCCTTGACTTTCTGTGTTGGTTTCTGACTATTATATAAAACAGCCACCTCTCCCAGTCCTGATGGAGTGGTCTCATGCAGGGGATGAACCTTATCCTTGAACCCTGCTCCAGCTCTTGGTTGTCTCTAACCTTGGTGATTGTCCAAGGAGCATTTTTATTTTTAGTGGCTTCTAGTAGTTGAGGGTGTGCCAAAACCTGTCTGTGTGCCAAAAGGTAAGATCACAGTCAGTGCCTGGATGCAGGCTGATTAGAAGCTGGACCCTCAGGCACCAGCTGGGAAAGTTTGTAGTTAGGCCTCTCCAGGGAGAAACTGGAAAATGAGCATTTGTGACTGCTCCCTCTGCACTGCACCTTGGTGTATAGCTGCAGGGAGGGTGCTCTTGTACCTGTTAAGAACTCTTTGCTTGCTACAATCCTGTAAGACTCCTGAATGCAAACCTCATTGACTATTAGAGTCAAACAATCTGGGACCTGACCCTTGAGTGACTGCCAAAAAAGCTGAAGTACCAGATGTGTTTATAAGCTCCTTCCAAGAAGATACTCGCAACTGGGTTTTATTATTGGAGTGAGATGAAGGGAGAAGGCATGAGAGGTGTCTACAAGCTTTTCAGGTTTTAGGAAGATTACAAACATCCCCTGATGCCTGTTAAATTTCAGGCTGCATCTTTTAAAGTATGCAGATAAACTTCTAGAGGGAGAAGGTGAGAGAGATGAGCTCTGACTTCCCCAGTCTCTGGAGAGGATTACAGCCAGTTCCTAGTGCCTGCTAAATTAGAAAGCTGGTCCTCCAGTGTCAGCTTTTAAATTATGCAGATAAACCTCTTTCAGGGGAAGAGTAGGAGATGGGCAATTGTGCCTGCTCTCTCTACACTGAGCCCTAAGGGGATAGTCACAGCAAGTGCCTGGTGCTCATTAAGAATTGCTTCTTGGGGTGCCTGGGTGAAGAAGTCAGTTGGGCATCTGACTCAGTTTCTGTTCAGGTCATAATCTCAGGGTGGTGATCTCAGGGTCACGAGACTGAGCCTTGCATCGGCTCTATGCTCAGCAGAGTCTGCTTGGGTTTCTCTCTTCCCCTCCCTCCGCCCCTCCTCACTGAACTATCTCTCTCTCTCAAATAAATAAATCTTAAAAAAAAAAAGAATTGCTTCTTTATTTGCTGTAGTTTTGGAGTCTCATGGACACAGCCTTGTTGGCTTACAGATATAGGTGTTTTAGGAGTCTGTTTCTCTAGTGGGAGGAATCTCTAGTTGTGGAGATAGATGTGGGGTTCAGAACCCTTGATCCACAGGGAGAAGGAGGAGTTGCAGTTCCAGGCCAGTTGTATGGCACTGTGTTGAGGTGGGGTTTATAGCAAGAGTGTGCCTTGGCCTTTCCTACTCATTCAGATGTGGATATTTTCTCATTTGTTAGATGTGTAAGAGTTGGTCAGCTACTTTCCAGATTTCTTTCACAGGGAATTGCTCCATATGTATCTGTACATTTGGTGAGTGTGTGGAAGAAGGGAACTCTACAGAATCTGCTGACATACTATTCTTGTAATCTGTCCTCTTTCACTTCCTTAGTCTCATCTACTTCCACCCCTTCTCATGAAATCTCACACTGGCTTTGCCCACACCAAGCATTTAGAATGAAAAGAGCTACTGGACCATGAAGGAAACTCTGAGAAAGATTAACATGTAAAGACTGGGCCCTGGGGAGTAGGCTTGCTAACCTTGGGTCTGTCTGCAGATCTTGAGCAGCTTTATGATCCAACTCTAGTCCTACTCACCTACAATCCAGGGGCAGTCCTGCCAGCCTAGGCACCCAGCAGGTGGTGCACCCATCTGTGCCCACAGAGACAGACCTGCAGACCTCAGTCACAGCTGTGGCCCCCCTGTGACTCATTCCCAGCCCCCTCAACTGTAGTCCAGGCCAGTCCTATTCCACATGCAGGAACATGCCCAGAGACATGTCAGGAACCCTCCCAAGGACCCAGAGGGAGCTACACACTAGATTTCTAGTCATAATTAGAAAGGCATTCTCCACCCCAAATTCATAATTTCTTCATTTTATTTGCATTTATTTGGCTTCAATTTTAACATCTAAATCTTTGATTCACTTGGGATTTACCCTCCTGTAGTATGAAGTATAGATCCAACTTTGTATTTTTCTAAATGGTTCTAGTTGTCCCAACACTATTTGTATAGTTGAGATTCCTCACCCCCGCCATTGATTTGAGATGATCACCGTATCATCTACTAAATTCCTGTATGTATATGAGTTAATTTCTGGGCATGCTATTCTGTTCTATTGGTCCATCTGCTTCTTTCAAACACCATTATTATACTTTTAAAATTGTTGTTGCTTTATGGCTTAATATCTGATAGGGATAGCCCTTCCCCATCACTCTTCCCTATCAGAATTTCCTGGGTGGTCTCATTTGTTTCATTTGTCATATGAACTTCAGAATAAACTTTGTCACCTCAGAGGGGGGGAAGGGGGAGGAAGTATTGGCATTTTTATTGGGATCATGTAAAATGTATAACTTATCCCGGAGAAAACTGTCAACTTTATGAAAATAATTTCTAAGACCATGCAAAATGTTTGCATTTGTTCAAATCTTCTTCTGTATTTTTCAGAAGAGTTTTAAAGTTTTCTTCTTGTGTGTCTTACTGAATCTGTAGGTATTTTATCCTTTTGATTGCTATTCCAAGTAAGGTCTCATCTTCTAACTGGTTGATATATATTCATTTTGATATAGATAGATTGCTACTGATTTCCCTGTATTGATTTTGTATGTAACTATCTTTAAATTCTTTTATTGCTTGACAAAGCTTTTCAACTGATTGTCTTACAATTTCAAAGTACACCATTATATCATACCTATAAATGATAGTTTTATCTCCTCCTTTATAATTCATATGTCTCTATAATTTCTTTGCTTTCACAATTGTATTGGCTAATACTTTCAGCACACTGTATAGACAGTGGTAGTAACAGACACTTGTTCCTGATTTTAGCAGAAATGCTAAAATGCACAATACTGATATTTGAGTTGAGATTAGTTTATTATATCAATAAAGTTTCCACTATTCCCATAATATTCCAAATTCATACTTTTTCATATGGATATCTAATTTCCCTAGGGCCATTTGTTGAAAGACTATTATTTTCCCCCATCAGATTGTCTTGGCCCCTTTATCAAAAGTCAACTGACCACAAAAGTTTAGGATTTACTTCTGGACTCTAAATTCTATTCCATTGATCTTCATGGTACTGCCATACTGTCTTGATTGCTCTATCTTTGAAACTGCAAGTGAGTCCTACAATTGTGTTGTTCTTCTCAAGACTGTTTTGGCTATTCTAGATTCCTTGCATTTCCATGTGAATTTTAGGATCAGCTTGCCAAATTCTGGGATTTTGCTATAGATTGCATTGAATCAGTAGATCAATGTTAGGGAGTACTGCCATTTTAACATCCTGTATTAAGTCTTCCAATCTATGAGCATAGGATGTCTATTTATTTAGATATTCTTTCATTTCTTTCAACAATGATTTGCAGTTTTCAGTATACAAGTCTTACCCATCTCCAGTTTAAATTATTCCTATTTTAATCTTTTTCATGCTATTATAAAAGAAATTGTTTTTGAACTTCATTTTCAGAATGGTTTTTGATAATGTATGGAAATGCAAATGATTTTTTTTTATATTGCTCTTATATCCTACAACTTTGCAGAAGTTGTTTATTATCTCTAATTGGTCTTTAGTGGGTCCTTGAGATTTTCTATACACAAGATCATGACATTTGTGAATATAGTTTTACTTCTTCCTTTCCAGTCTGGATGTCTTTTATTTCTTTTTCTTGCCTAATTGCCTGCTATAGATTGAATATTCGAATCACTCGAAATTTCATATGTTGAAATCCTAACATCCAGGGTCATGACCTTAGGTGGAATCTTTGGGAGGTGATTAGGTCATGACGATGGAGCCCTCATGATTTAGACTAGTGCCTTTATAAAAGAGGCCTGGGAGGGGCCCCTTGCCCCTTCTGCCACGTGAGAACACAGCAAAAAAAACAAAACAAAACAAAACAAAAAACAAAAAACAACTGTCTACAGGGAGTGACACCTTAACATACACCAGACTGCTGGCAACTTGGTCTTGGCCTCAGCTTCCTTAACAATGAGAAATAAATTTGCTGTTTATAAGCCACTTAGTTTATGATATTCTGTAATTATAGCCTGAATGGACTATGATATTGCCCCTAGCAAGAGTCTCAAGAAGACTATTGAATACAGGTGGTGAGAATGACATCTTTGTCTCATCTCTGATCTTATGGGGGAAAATACTCGCACCTTCACCATTAAGTATATTAGCTGTAAGTTCCTATAGATGCTTTTTATCAGGTTGAGGAATTTCCCTTCTATTTACTTTATTCCCTTCTAGTTTAAGTATTTTTATTCTGAGAGGAACTTGACTTTGTCAAACACTATTCTGCATCTATTGAAATGATTGTGTAATTTTAAAACATGGTATATTACATTAATTGATTTTTAAATATTAAACCATTCTTGTATTCATGGGATAAATGCTATTTGACATGTATAACTCTGATATGTTGATAGAATTTGCTAGTATTTTGTTAAGAATGATTTTTGCTGCTACATTCATAAGAGATTGGCCATAGTTTTCTATTCTTCTGATGTCTTTGGCTTTGGTATCAGGGTAAAACTGACCTCAGATGATGGGTTGAAGTATTCCCTCCCCTTCTACTTAATGGAATAGTTTATAAATTGAATTCTAGTTTGTCTGATATCAAGATTAGAACCCTCATTTTGCTTATATTTGAGTTGCCTGGTCTACTTTGCCCATTCTTTTATTTCTAACCATTTTGAAACATTTTATCTTCGAAGTGTGTCTTCTAAGAATTGGGTATTGTTTTGTGATTCCAAATAATCAAAATTTTTTTTTTTTTTTGCTAATGGTTAAGCAAAGGTTTAGAACCATTTTGAACAAGTTGCTTTTCAATTCAATTTGAGCATTCACATTGGGTATAAGATGGTCCATGTAATGTTGAATGTCACATAATTTGGGGAAAGAGGACAGGGGTGGGCTCTTCATTATCCATATGTGTGGTTTTGCCATAAACCTTATTATATCACAAATATGAAGGTAAATCCGGTAAAAACTGGGGCTGAGGAAACGTGGAGTTGAACAAGCTGCTGAGCTAGGAAGCAACAAAATAGGGGAAAAGGAGGAGTGGCGCATTTCTATTTGTGGTAATCTTCCTATGTGTCAGATGCTTCACCTCACTGACTCAATGTTCCTAACAATTTTCCCAACTAGTTATTTTCATCCCTCTTTTCTTCCCAGATGAGAAAACTAAGGTTTGAATAGTTTTCTGACACTCAAAGTGTGATTGTCAACATCAGCATCATGTGGGAGCTTGTTAGAAATGCAGAACCTCGGGCTTCACGCTAGACCTACAGAACAGAATCTGCATTTTCACAAAAACCTCAGGTGATTTGTTAGGCACGTTAAATCTTAAGAATCACTAGTGATTTTCCCAAAGCCAAAATACATAAATAAGAGAACCTGACTCCAAAGCCTGTGCTCCTTGCTTGGCAGCTGCCACACAGTCAACTCACTTGAAGTCACAGCTGAAACTCAGCTACAGCTGCAAGGAGGAGTTCATGCCGTAGTATCGGACATCAATTCTCTCATCTACTGAAGAGTTCATTACCACCAGAAAAACTAACTCTGTATCTCAGAATAAGTAAGGTGCTTTGAACACCTAGAACAACAAGTACATTCTAAGGTAATAAAAGTAAGTCATACTGAACACTGTTTGAAGTTTAAAAACCACCTTAAGCCCCAAATCCTTTGTTATGCAAGATTTATATTGGTTGCAATGAGATCTAAGCTTATTTCTGAGTGATGCTAACAGCTTTCGGCCCACTGCATGTCCACACGTGCTTCTGCATCCATTCAGATTGGAAAAATAATCCTAGCGCACCAATCATGGAACTTAAATGTGGATAACAAAGCAAAATCTTTCGGGCACCTGGGTGGCTCAGTCGTTAAGCGTCTGCCTTCGGCTCAGGTCATGATCCCAGGATCCTGGGATCGAGTCCCACATCGGGCTCCCTGCTCAGCGGGAAGCCTGCTTCTCCCTCTCCCACTCCCCCTGCTTGTGTTCCTGCTCTCACTGTCTCTCTCTGTCAAATAAATAAATAAAATCTTTAAAAAAAAAAAAAAAAACAAAGCAAAATCTTTCGTGGAATGCTACAGGAACTCTTCTTGACTTGGGCCTAGGCCTTTAAATGTGAATGAAAGTTAAATAAATTCAATTCATACCAAGTTCAAATTCTGAATCAAAGTTCAATTCTTACAAAATCCAAAACTGTCCTTTTAAAAAAAAAAGATTTTATTTATTTATTTTGACAGAGAGAGAGGGAACACAAGCAGGGGGAGTGGGAGAGGGAGAAGCAGGCTTCCTGCGGAGCAGGGAGCCCCATGTGGGGCTCGATCCCAGGACCCTGAAATCATGACCTGAGCCGAAGGCAGATGCTTAATAACTGAACCACCCAGGTGCCCCTGTCCTTCTTTCACCCTGTTTCTCCTCATTGATTTTATTTTTCAATTTTATAGGAAATATTGTTCGTGTTTGTTTTAGTTTTGCTAGAAAAAAAAAATGCTGATGTGCTTTTGACCTAGCTCTGGTGCTCTGAGATAGGCCAGCTTGTTCAGCTCTGAGGGCTTAAAAGAGCCTTTTAAAGAATAAAACCATGATATAGTTCAGGATCATAACTATTCCCAATAAGACCTTCTAAAACTTGAGAAGCCTGGATCATACACCTCAGAGAACATTGCATACTGTACCCTACTTGCTTCCTTTGGAATTTTAGAGCTGAGAACCACTTCAGAATAAGGTTTATAGATAATTAATGCAACTCCACTCATTTAGTTGTAAAAACTAGCCTCAATATTTGGTTAATTCTCTCAGTAAAATGTAGTTGTTTTTGGAGCAGCGCTTTTATGAGGACACACTGTACTCACTGATGCTGTGGTCCTTTGCATCTTTTCCCAGCTGGCAAACTCTCTCTAATGACATCCCAGGGATGAGACAGAGAAAGAGATCACATCTCAGGATCAACATGGCACATAAATCATTTAGACTAGCACTTGCCCCAGACCAGGATGCCTTTTCCAGGGTGACAGCATGGTGAGTAGCATGGAAAAGCAGGTAAATAGCACTGAGAGACAGACTGCCTCACAGCTCCAAAAAAGAACATTACTGGGTTCCAATATTACTGTCACCAACTATGTTGCTTCACACAAGTCCTAATATCTGTTTAAGCCTCAAACTCCTCATCAATAAAATGGGACCAATCACATGTATTTTGCAGGACTGCTGTGAGAAATAAGTGAGTTAGTGAATTTAAAGCATGGGGCATGTAACAAATGGGAATTATTACTGTAAGCCAATTTAAATCCATCCTGGGAAAGAGAGCCTGAGGTTTAAGGACAAAATAAAAACTGAGAGCCAGAACAGAGTACCTCCTCTTTGGAATAAGATTTCTTTCCATCAGTGCCAAAGCCATGGACCACCTCTTGCCCTGAGGGAGTGTAGGACATCTGGAAGGGTAAAGGAGAAGGCTGACAGCTGCAGAGAGGAAGCCTGCCTGACCCAAGGCTGTGCTGTCTCTGTGGCAGTTCAGAAGAATTTGGGAATACCAGCTCTGAGCTCCCACTACACCTCCTACTCTCTCAGCTTCAATGACTCTGGTTTGACCAGAGCACTGAGGCCACAGCCTGGTGGAAACATGACCAAAGACATAAGGCAGCAGGAAAAAAAAAAGCCAGACATGTCACTCTCCTAGCTAAGCTAACCCAACCCAAACCTGTACCTCAAAAGGAGAGAACCTTCCTCATTCACACTCCAAGAGGGTACAGAAGCAGAAACAGCAAAGAAGGCGAAGACTGGAATTGGTTTACGCACTGCAGCAAACTTTCTGCTTGCACCCTAAGCTGTTGGCCTTGGTTAGTCCCTGAGAAAAAAAGGAAAGGAACTAAATGATCATTTTTGGATAATCAGGCTAGGCACTCTGTCATTGATCCCTTCTCTCCTCACCACATCTCTGTTGGCAAGGTAGGTATCAGGGTCCCTCTGATGGAGGAGCAGAGGTTCAGAGAGATGGGCAATCTGTCCCAAGTCACACAGCTCATCAGTCAGAACAGAGGTCTCTCTGTCATCTAACAAACCAGTCAGCATTGAATGCTGTTATTTGGCATATAGGGTGTTTATATTTTTGTGAATTTGGGTTTCTGTTTGTTTGGTCAGTTGGTTAATTTTTCTTTGGTTCTTGTTTCCCCCTCAACACTGTTTAGTCACACGTATGAAATTCAACCCACTTCTTTCTAAAGACTTTGAATGAGAAACTTCAATTAGAACTTAATATTAAATCTTCCCTGGAAAATCTGTAGATTTCATAATCATTTATTATTGTAGGGAATCTAAAGAACATAAGAAAGCAGAAAATCTGACCCTGTTAGGTTCTTTTCCACAGTGCCTCTTATTTCTCTGAAATAATTGACTAATTTCTCCTGGGTGCATTCATATAATATGAATCCAAGAACACAGCAATTTTTGGAAATTATTATCAGACCTTCTTGGGCAAGAGCACAAAAGGCTGAAAGGCATCTCAAAAGGTGTGCAGCCAGGACACCCATTTAAAGACCTCATATATGTTTTTATTTAATTCACAGGGTTTTTTTCTATCCTTTTTCTGACATTAAAAATGGTTCACCCACTTTATGCCAGGCAGCAGGGGATAAATTACTATACCTCTCTAAAGGCACTCAGCATTTCATGTGGCCTGGCTTATGAAAACAAAGATGCTGGTGCCAAGCAAATATTATTTGCTTTGTTGAGCTAGCTAAAGGACTACATGTGAAATGACTCCCATCTGCTTAAGAGTATTGTTTTCCTCGAGGTTTAGTTTTGTGTTTGTTTTTTTTTTCACAACAACCTACTACTCTGCCAGAAACAATAGGAAATTAACCAGCATAGTCCCTGTGGTTGATTGGTTTGTTCTTTATCCCAGTGGAGATGTTCTTGAGCCCTGGAAAGACAGACCAACACTTACAGAAATAGTGCTAAGCAAAAAGGAGGAAGCCCATCCATTCCCTTTTACTAATTATTTTCCTGTGTACCCACCATTCTTCTGATCCTACTGGTTTCTCTTATTCTTCAATATCCCTTCAAACATGCCTCAAGTGTTTCTCAAGTTTCTTTCCTCAATAACCTTTCCTTGTACCCATTCCTTCATGTAACCAGCCTTCCCCATATCTTCAACTATCAACTCCGCATAAGTACAGTTTTCAACCATCTCAGATCTTTATGCTGGAGGAGGGAGAGAAGAGGGAAGG
Source organism: Zalophus californianus (assembly GCF_009762305.2). NCBI lineage: Eukaryota > Metazoa > Chordata > Mammalia > Carnivora > Otariidae > Zalophus > Zalophus californianus. The sequence goes on from NC_045602.1 coordinate 26,275,896, forward strand.
AGGGAGAGAGTGGGAGGGACAATTTATTCCTACAATCTCTTCCCCCAGCTTCTCCCCGGAGCTCCAGATCCCCTTTTCCAACCCTAAGCTGGACATGCCTACTTGAATGACCTCACTCCAACAAATGCATATTGGAACCACCTTTTTAAAAAAGTTTGAGATATAATTGAGATAAAATAAGGTGCACATATTTTAAGTATACAATTTGGTAAGTTTGACATATGCACATACCCATGAAACCATCACTGTGATCAAGATAGTAAACATATGGATTACGGCCCAAAGTTTCCTCCCGTCCCTTTGTAATCCCTTCCTTTCCCACTAATCTGTGCTCCTCCACCCCACACTTCCCCTCACTTCCCCAAACAAATTGATTTGCTTTCTGTCACTATTAGGCTTGTCTGCATTTCCTAGAGTTTTAAAGGAATGGGACAATATAGTATATCATCTTTTTAGATTGGCTTTTTTCACTTAGCATAATTAGGGAATCATCCTTGTTGGCTGTATCCACAGTTCATTCCTTTTTATTGCTGAGTACAATGGCATTGTATATATATGCTATCATTTGTTTATCCATTTACCTTTTGATGGAAATTTGGGTTGCTTATCTCATGGGGGCTGTAAATAAAGCTATTATAAACATTTCTGTACAAATCTTTATATGGACATATATTTTCTTTTCTCTTGTGTAAATAAATATCTTGAAGTGGAATGGGTAGATCATGTAATAGATGTATAGTTAACATTTTTTTTTAAGATCTTATTTATTTATTTGACAGAGAAAGAGAGACAGCGAGAGCAGGAACACAAGCAGGGGGAGTGGGAGAGGGAGAAGCAGGCCTCCCGCCAAGCAGGGAGTCCGATGTGGGGCTCGATCCCAGGACCCTGGGATCATGACCTGAGCCGAAGGCAGACGCTTAATGACTGAGCCACCCAGGTGCCCCTATAGTTAACATTTTTGAGTAACTGCCAAACTGTTTTCCAAAATGATGGTACCATTTTACATTCCCACCAGTAGTATTTGAGAGTTCTAGCTCCTCCACATCCTCTTCAACACTTGGAGTGGTCAATCTTTTTAATTTTAGTCATTCTGATAGGTAGGTAGTGGTATCTCATTGTAGTTTGTAATTTGCATTTCTCCAGTAAGTAATAATATTAGCCATGTTTTCATGTAATTATTTGCCATCTCTATATCTTCTTTGCTGAAGTGTCTATTCAAATCTTTTGTCCATTTTTATTGGGTTTTCTTGAGTTTTGAGTGTTCTTTATATATTCTGGAATCAAGTCCTTTATCAAATATATGCTTCCCAAAGATTTTCTTTTCATTCTCTCCTCTCCTAATAATGTCTTTTCATTCTCTCCTCTCCTAATAATGTCTTCTGAAGAATGGAAGGTTCTAGATTTTGAGGAAGTCTAATTCATCAATTTGTCCTTTTATAGATTGTGATTTTGGTGTCTTTTCTAAAAAATATTGCCTAATTCAAGGTCACAAAGATTATCTACCATGCTTTTTTCTAGAATGTTTATAATGTTATGACTCACATTTAGGTATATGATCCATTTTGAGTTAGTTTTTGTAAATGGTGCATGGTATGGACCCAAATTATTTTAATTATAGATATCCAGGGGTGCCTGGTTGGCTCAGTCAGTGGAGCATGTGATCCTTGATCTCAGGGTTTGGGTTCAAACCCCATGTTGGATGTAGAGTTTACTTAAAATAAAATCTTAAAAAAATTAAATATAGCAATGCAATTATTCCCACACTATTTGTTGAAAAAACTATCCCTGGGGTGCCTGGGTGGCTCAGTTGTTAAGTGTCTACCTTCAGCTCAGGTCATGATCCCAGAGTCCTGGGATCGAGCCCTACATCGGGCTCCCTGCTCAGCAGGAAGCCTGCTTCTCCCTCTCTCACTCCCCCTGCTTGTGTTCCCTCTCTCACTGTCTCTCTCTCTGTCAAATAAAGAAAGAAAGAAAGAAAAGAAAAGAAAAAAAGAAGAAGAAGAAGAAACAGCAGCTTGCTTTAAAAAAAAGAAAGAAATAAAGAAAAAGCTATCCCTTTTCCATTGCATTGCCTTTGCTCTGATGTAAAAAAAAATCGACTGTCCATAATGTATGGGTATATTTCAGAACTCTCTATTCTGTTCCTTTGATGAATTATGTCCATGCCAATACCACATTGTTTTGGTTACTCTAGCTTAACAACAATGTTTAAAATCAGGTAGTGCACCCCTCCAATTTTCTTCTTATTATTTTAAAGTTGTTTTAGTTATTTTAAGTCCTTGGCATTCCCATATGAATGTTAGAATCAGCTTGCCAATTTCTACCCAAAACAGTGCTGAGATTTTGATTTGTATTATATTGAATCTATAGATCAGTTTGGGGAGAAATGACATCTTAACAATACTGAGTCTTCCAGGCCATGAACAAGGTGTATCTCTCCATTTATTGACATTCTCTTTACTTCTGTCAGCAGTATTTAGTAGTTTCCAGTATACACATCTTTGGTCAGATCTATCCCTAACTCTTCATTTTTGATGCTATTTATTTCAATTTCAATCTCCGATTGTTTGTTGCTTGGTATATGGAAATACAATTTCCTGTTAGAAGGAGTCAGTGTATCATAAACATCCAGTGTATATTAAAATTATAAAAAGTCTGGCATGTAGCAAGGGATATATAAGCATTTTACAAGCATCAACAAGATCTGATAATGAACTAATTCTATTATATGTGTGTGTGGCAGGTGTGAAGGAGAACTAAGGGTCCAAAACATAAGATAACTGAGATTTCTAACTGAGATGACAAGTGGCAGTGATCTTATTATTCAAGATGGTGAAAACAAGAGGATAAATGCACTTCATTGGGAAGTTTCTGGACATGTTGGTTTGGCAATACCTCTTTTGAAATGAAGATAGAACAATTTAGCAACAATTGGAAACTAGACTATGTTCCTTTGGTTCTTTTGGGCTTCAAGGAAGGCAATTGTGTAATCTTAACCTTCACTGCCCATCTTCCCAGAGTTATAACATGCTAATGTAAACCATGGGGCCTCAAAGAGAGTTGAGTGGCACAGTGCCCATCACTTCCCAAGTTTATTTTACCATGGAACCCTTCTTGGTGAGGGGAAACTTACAAAGCTAGGGCTCAGAGATAGTCTTAGGAAAACAACCCTCTATATGAAAGAGTTATGGTATTATATCATGTATCAGCTGCTTGAAAGCCTCCAGCTCTTACACTTGCTTAACTCATCCTGTCTTCTAAGATTTAAGTAAATTGGCTCAGACCTTCATTCTACATATACTGGGAAACCTGGTATCCTTTCTAGTATGCCTGGGTGCCTGCTGGGGGCTACATTTCAACTGAGTTCCTGCTTCCACTAAATTCTTGATATCTGTTCTGAATTTCACTTTCTTCCTTATATCAAGTTGATGGACCCTTCTTAATCCCCTTTCTTTCTGGAAAACTACTGACTCAAGTCAACAGAGAGTACAATAGAGAGGTGTTGCACCCCAGTGTGACACAGCCAACAAAAAATTGAGAGTTAGAAATCCCTGTTATTTAAAAAGTTCTTAACTATCCCTGCTTCTAGGAAAGTTTCACTGGTGTCTCTTGTATTTAAGCTCTACCTTCTCATGTTCCTGGACCCCCTTTTTCTCATCTCCTCTCCTGGCTCAACAACCGTCTATTTCCCACCCAGGGCATGTCCTGAGGGTCAGTTTTCCACAACCATATAAGTTAGTCAAAGGCAGTTTGAATGGTTCTCTCCCCTCAGCAGAATTTCACTGCCAGTACTGATTCTATAAGCCATTTTCCCTCCCGTCATAATCTGAAGGACACTATAACAACACTGCTCTCATCCTCTTCCATTCTGATGTCTCTCTCTAGGCATCCCTAATGTTGCCTGTCTTCCCGCATTCAACTTGCCTTCAAAGGAAAGATCTGATGAGGTCAGGTCACTACCCTGTATGGAGAGTCCCTATTATATGTCTTTTTTCTCAGGCACATAATCCTCATTCAGTCATCCTGGCCAAGGTCAAAACTCATAAAGAATCTTCAGCCCATAAGGAACTTCCCAAGTAAGAGGGAAGAAAGGGAAGAGACAGAAAGGATAATAAAAGTGTAGAATTATACTGTTTGTTGGCACATTTAAGATAATTTGGTGCCCAATCACCTTTAAGAGAAAGACAGTGACAGAGAGGTCAAGTGACACATTCCAGGAAACCTGAGGATTGACAGAGAATTGACTTGGACCAGGGTCTCCTCACTCCAGATCCACTCACAATACCAGCTTCCACCTGATAAACCAGTAACTTTAAAACTTTTTTGGCCACAACTCACAGTAAGAAACATATTTTAAATTAGGACACAGCAAGCAAACACACACACACACATTATTAATGATAACTTTTACATAGCTCTTACTATATATGTACATATATTTATCTGTATGTGCGTGTATATCTTTATGTGTGTGTGGATAGATGGATGGATAAATAGTGACAAAGGGATTTATAAATCCTAAGTTCTTTACATATGTTAATTCACTTAATTCTCACAACAATTCTGTGAGGTAGGTACTTTTATTTCCTTAATTTTACAGACAAGTAAACTGAGGCACAAAGAAACTTATCCAAAGACAAATAGTCAAGCCAGGATTTGAATATGGGCAGTATGGCTCCACAGTCCATGCCCTTAATCATTACACCTATTATCTTTCATATATGTGTTACACATGTAGTAATATATTTATGCATACATGTATGTGTAATGCTTCATGAAACAATACTTAACCTTACTTCCTATGATGCACTCTCATTTAAAAAAATTTTCTTAATTGCCTGAAAACCACTAAATTTATTTACAACCCACATTTTTAAAATGTTTGAAACTCACTGTTAAATTAACCAGTCTAGATTTCCTTTTTAGATCCTCCTTTTAGAAAAGAAGGAAACCTCAAAGAGAAGTATAAATTGATAACTAAGTAAAACGGAGAAAGCTCCAAGTTTCTGCCTCATGGGAAGACAGTTCTAATATCTATCACTTAGGAGAGAAAAGAGGAGATGGAGAGATTATTCTTGCATGGTATTACTGCAAGTCAGACATGGAGAAACAATTCCCTAAACCTTGAGCTCACCATAATAGTACAGTTATCACATTTATTAATACACATCTGAGCTATTTTTAAATCAACCAACCTAATCTGCAAAAGATTAATTAAATTCAACAAATATTTTTCATGTTAATAAAAACAGTGTAACACTATTTTTGTTCTTACTAATATGTCAGGATCATCCTAAGCACTTTATATGTGTATTCACTAACTTATTAAGTCTCACTATTCTATAAGGTGGGTGCTATTATTAAACCAGTTTACAGACAAGAACACTTAAGACTTGCCTGAGATCACACAGCTAGTAAGTGTGAAGCTGGGTTTCACTTTAGCCTAAATCTAGAAGCTGTGTTCTCTCAACTACTACTCTATACCATCTTCCACAAATGTTTAAGCTATTGTGCTGGGTACTTGATGGCAATCTCCAAAGCAAAATAATTTGATTTCCTATTAAAATTTTTTTAAAGATTTTATTTATTTATTTGACAGAGAGAGAGATAGATTCCAGGTAGGCAGACAGGCAGGCAGAGGGAAAGGGAGAAGCAGGCTCCCTGCTGAGCATGGAGCCTGATGCGGGGCTTGATCCCAGGATGCCAGGATCATGACCTGAGCCAAAGGCAGACACTTAACCAACTAAGCCACCCAGGTGCCCCGCCTATTAAAAATTTTTTAAAGATTTAAATGCATTACTTAAAATTAAAAAAAAAAAAATTAAGTAATCTCTACACCCAATGTGGGCTCGAACTCACAACCCTGAGATCAAGAGTTGTGCACTCCACCAACTGAGCCAGCCAAGGAGCCCCTGATTTCCAATTAAAATTGATTAAGTAATGCAAGGTCTTCTAGAAGTATGCTAAGATAGAACTAGCTCATGCTCAAAAAAAAAAACAAAACAAACAAAAAAAACTAGCTTATGCTCAATACAAATCAAGTATTAATTCATCATTTAATAGGCAATATTTGCACACTGCAATGGATTACATATTATGGCAGCATTTTATTATCTTTAAAAATTCACATTTAAAATTCATACTGTTCTATAACCCATGATTATAGTATGAACTCGTTGAGTAGATTCTATTGGAATTGATATCTTTTGATGCTATCATCTATCATAATTTATATCTACTGCCATAACTAACATTAGCAGTAAAAGTTTCAAGTGGGAGAGGAAAAGATGGTGGAGAAGTAGGGGACCCTATTCCAACTGGTCCCTGGAATTGAGCTGGATGACTACCAGACCACTCTGAACACCCATGAAATCACCCTGAGTTGTAAGAAGATAGATCTGGATTTCTACAAACAGAATATCGCAGGTGGTTGGTTTCGAGGTATGAGGCAGGGAGCTGTGATTCCTTCTGCGGGCACATATCTGAAGATAAACAGAAGGAAGAGGGAGCTGAGCCATTGGGATCCTACACCGCCAGTGAGCAATAGCCTCCCACACTGGGGATGGGGCACAGACTGGTAGCAGCGGGGAAAGGACTTTAGGGCAGGCCCCCAGACTGAAACCTGGAGTGGTGGGCCACGCATGCGAACTGGGGGTGGATGGTGGTCTTAGAAGCACAAAGGGCAGAGACCTGCCCCGTGCCCCAACCTGGAGGCGAGGACTGGAAGCACTACTAAGGGGTGCACAACCCAGGACACCACAGTTTATAAGCAGCACCACAGTTTATAGCAGCACAGACAGAAACGGAGATAGTGTGGCCTGGAGAGCTCACTGAAGAACAGACTGCGATCTCTCTGCTCTGAGGCAGAGGGTTGGAAACAATCTCTTCTGCTTTGATTCTCAGAAGAGACGTGGAAAGCCACCAGGGAAAGCCGCCAGAGAACAAAAGCCCCCAAAACCGGTTTTAACTGAGCCCATTCCCCGCCACAGGGGGCAGGGCAACTCTGCCCAAACAGGGTTGCCTGAGTAACAGTTCGGCGGGTCCCTCCCCCAGAAGACAGGCTGGGAGAACAAGAGGACAGCAACCCTAAGGTCCCTAGAAAACAGATGCATCTTGCTTGGGTTGTGGTCAATAATTTGGACTCTGTACATTCCCTCAACCACCCCTCAAGAGATTGATTAGGAGGAGGGACCCCCAAAATAGGAAAGACTCAAAGACTGTGACTTCTGCCACAGATTTCCAAACGGATACAGATATAACCAAGATGTCAGAGATAAAATTCAGGGTAGCAATTGTGAAGACAATGGCTAGAATGGAGAAATCGATGAATGGCAACATAGAGTCTCTAAGGGCAGAAATGAAAGCTGAACTGGCAAAACTTAAAAATGCTATCAATGAGATCCAATCTAATCTAGATAATCTAACAGATAGGGTAAGCGAGGCAGAAGAACAGATTAGTGATCTAGAAGACCAATTAATAAACAAGAAGGAAAAAGAGGAGGCCAGGGAAAAACAACTCAAAATCCATGAAAATAGAATCAGAGAAATAAGTAACACCATGAAACGTTCCAATGTCAGAATTATTGGGATCTCTGAGGGGGTGGAGAGAAATAGAGGACTAGAAGATATATTTGAGCAAATCATAGCTAAGAACTTCCCTAATCTGGGGAAGGAAACAAACATTCATGTCCTAGAGGCAGAGAGGACCCCTCCCAAGATCAAGGAAAACAGGTCAACACCCTGGCATTTAATAGTAAAACTCTCATCTTAGAACCAAGGGAAACATCTTAAGGGAAGTTAGGGAGAAGAGATTCCTTACGTACAGAGGAAGGAACATCAGAATAACGTCAGAACTATCCACAGAGACCTGGCAAGGCAGAAAGGCCTAGCAAGACATATTCAGGACACTAAATGAGCATGCAGCCAAGAATACTTTATCCGGCAATGCTGTCATCTAGAATGGATGGAGAGATGCAGAGCTTCCACGACTGGCAGAAACTGAAAGAATATATGACCACTAAGCCAGCCCTGCAAGAAATATTAAGAGAGGTTCTATAAAAGGAGAAAGACCCCAAGAGTGATATACAACAGAAATTTACAGAGACAATTTATAGAAACAAGGTCTTCACAGGCCACATGATGACAATTCATTCATATCTTTCAATAATCACTCTCAACGTGAACTACCTAAATGCTCCCATAAAATGGCACGGGGTTGCAGATTGGATAAAAAGACAGGACCCATCCATAAGCTGTCTACAAGAGACTCATTTTGAACCTAAGGTACATCCAGACGGAAAGTGAAGGGATGGAGATCCATCTTCCATGCCAGCGGACCTCAAAAGAAAGCTGGGGTAGCAATTCTTATCTCAGACAAATTAGATTTTAAGCTAAAGACCATACTTAGAGACACAGATGGACACTATATCATTCTTAAAGGGTCTATCCAACAAAAAGATCTAACAATTGTAAATATCCACACCCCCAACATAGGAGCAGCCATCTACATAAGCCAACCGTTAACCAAAATAAAGAGTCATATTGATAACAACATGTTAACTGTAGGAGACCTCAATACTCCACTCTCAGCAATGGACAGATCATCTAAGCAGAAAATCAACAGAAAACAAGAGCTTTGAATGACTCACTGGACCAGATGGACCTCATAGATATATACAGAACATTCCACCCTAAAACAACAGAATACTCATTCTTCTCGAGTGCACATGACTTTCTCCAGAATAGACCACATACTGGGTCACATATCAATACCAAAAGACTGAGATTATTCCTTGCATATTCTCAGACCACAATGCTTTAAAACTGGAACTCAATCACAAGAAAAAATTTGGCAGAAATTCAAACACTTGGAAGCTAAAGACCACTCTGCTCAAGAAAGTTTGGGTCAACCAGGAAAACAAAGAAGAACTTAAACAATTCATGGAAAACAATGACACGTTGGTCCAAAACCTATGGGACACTGCAAAGGCAGTCCTAAGGGGGAAATACATAGCCATCCAAGCCTTACCCAAAAAAATACAAAAATCCCGAATTCACCAACTAACTCTACACCTTAAAGAACTAGAGAAAAAGCAACAAACGATGCCTAAGCCATGCATTAGAAGAGAAATAATTAAGCTTAGAGCAGAGATCAATGAATTAGAAACCAGAAACACAGTAGTCAGATCAATGAAACTAGAAGCTGGTTCTTTGAAAGAATTAATAAGATCAATAAATCACTGGCCAGACTTATCCAAAAGAAAAGAGAAAGGAACCAAATTAATGAAATTATGAATGAAAGGGGAGAGATCATGACTAACACCAAGGAAACAGAAACAATTATTAGAAATTATTATCAACAACTATATGCCAATAAATTAAGCAACCTGGAAGAAATGGATGCCTTCCTGGAAACATATAAACTGCCAAGACTGAAACAGGAAGAAACTGACAACCCGAATAGGCCAATTACCAGTAACGAGATTGAAGCAGTGATCAAAAACCTCCCAAAAAAACAAGAGTCCAGGGCCTGATGGATTCCCTGGAGAATTCTACCAAACATTCAAAGAAGAAATAATACCTATTCTCCTGAAGCTCTTTCAAAACAGAAGGAAAGCTTCCAGACTCATTCTATGAGGCCAGGATTACCTTAATCTCCCAATCATCAAAAAGGAGAATTTCAGACCAATATCCCTGATGAATATGGTTCAAGACCCCATCAAAAAGAATTTCAGACCGATATCCCTGATGAATATGGATCCCAAAATCCTCAACAAAATCCTAGCTAATAGGATCCAACAGTACATTAAAAGGATCATCCACCATGACCAAGTGGGATTTATCCCCGGGATGCAAGGGTGGTTCAACATTCACAAATCAATCAATGTGATAGAACACATTAATAAGAGGAGGGAGAAGAACCATATGGTCCTCTCAATTGATGCAGAAAAAGCATTTGACAAAATACAACAACCTCTCCTGATTAAAACTCTTCAGAGTATGGGGATAGAGGGAACATTCCTCAAATTCATAAAATTCATCTATGAAAAACCCACAGCAAATATCATCCTCAGTGGGGAAAAGCTAAAAGCCTTTCCCTTAAGATCAGGAACACGTCAAGGATGCCCACTCTTGCCACTATTGTTCAACATAGTACTAGAAATCCTAGCAACAGCAATCAGACAACAAAAAGAAATAAAAGGTATTCAAATTGGCAAAGAAGAAGTCAAACTCTCTTCACAGATGACACGATACTTTATGTGGAAAATCCAAAAGACTCCACCCCAAATTACTAGAACTCATACAGCAATTGAGTAACGTGGCAGGATACAAAAATCAATGCACAGAAATCAATTGCTTTCTTATACACTAACAATGCAACTGTAGAAAGAGAATTTAGAGAAACGATTCCATTTACAATAGCACCAAAAACCATAAGATAACTTGGAATAAACCTAACCAAAGAGGTAAAGGGTCTATACTCTAGGAACTACAGAACATTGATGAAAGAAACTGAAGACACAAAAAGATGGAAAAACATTCCATGCTCATGGATCAGAAAAATAAACATTGTTAAAATGTCTGTGCTACCCAGAGCAATCTATACCTTCAATGCCATCCCATCAAAATTCCCAATGACATTTTTCAAAGTGCTGGAACAAACAATCCTAAAATTTGTATGGAATCAGAAATGACCCCAAATCGCCAAGGAAATGTTGAAAAAGAAAAACAAAGCTGGCGGCATCACGTTGCCTGATTTCAAGCTATATTACAAAGCAGTGATCACCAAGACAGCGTGGCACTGGCACAAAAAGAGACATATAGACTAATGTAACAGAATAGAGAGCCCAGATATGGACCTTCAACTCTATGGTCAAGTAATCTTTGACAAAGCAGGAAAAAATATGCAATGGAAAAAAGACAGTCTCTTCAATAAATGGTGCTGGGAAAATTGGACAGCTATATACAGAAGAATGAAACTCGACCATTCTCTAACACCATACACAAAGATAAACTCAAAATGGATGAAAGACCTCAATGTGAGACAGGAATTCTAGAACATAGGCAGTAACCTCTTTGACATTGGCCACAGCAACTTCTTTCAAGATACATCTCCAAAGGCTAGTAAAACAAAAGCAAAAATGAACTTTTGGGACTTCCTCAAGATAAAAAGCTTCTGCACAGCCAAGGAAACAGTCAATAAAACAAAGAGGTAACCCACAGAATGGGAGAAGATATTTGCAAATGACACTATAGACAAAGTGCTAATTTCCAAGATCTATAAAGAACTTCTCAAACTCAACATCCAAAAAACAAATAATCAAATCAAAAAATGGGCAGAAGACATGAACAGACACTTCTCCAAAGAAGACATACAAATGGCTAACAGACACATGAAAAAATGCTCATCATCATTAGCCATCAGGGAAATTCAAATCAAAACCATACCACCTTACACCAGTTGGAATGGCAAAAATTGACAAGGCAAGAAACAACAAATGTTGGAGAGGCTGTGGAGAAAGGGGAACCCTCTTACACTGTTGGTGGGAATGCAAGTTGGTACAGCCACTTTGGAAAACAGTGTGGAGGTTCCTCAAAAAATTAAAAATAGAGCTACCCTATGACCCAGCAATTGCACTCCTGGGTATTTACCCCAAAGACACAGATGTAGTGAAAAGAAGGCCCAAATGCACCCCGATGTTCATAGCAGCAATGTCCTCAAAAGGAAAGAGCCAAGATGCCCTTCAACAGATGAATGGATAAAGAAGATGTGGTCCATATATACAATGGAATATTATTCAGCCATCGGAAAGGATGAATACCCAACTTTTACATCAACATGGATGGGAGTGGAGGAGATTATGCTAAGTGAAGTAAGTCAAGCAGAGAAAGTCAATTATCATATGGTTTCACTTATTTGTGGAACATAAGGAATAGCATGGAGGACATTAGGAGAAGGAAGGGAGAAATGAAGGAGGGAAATTTGAGGGGGTGATGAACCATGAGAAACTATGGACTCTGAGAAACAAACCGAGGGTTTTTGAGGGGTGTGGGGTGGGGGGATGGGTTAACCCGGTGTTGGGTATTAAGGAGGGCACATTGAATGGAGCACTGGGTGTTATACGAAAACAATGAATTGTGGATCACTACATCAAAAACTAATGATGTATTTTATGGTGACTAACATAACATAATAAAATTAAATTAAAAAAAAAGCAATGCTAGGAAATGTAAAAGCCTCTCACATCTGAGTATTTTGAGAACTTTTTTATTTCCCATATCAAGAACTAGTTAGTTAACTAGTTCCTCAAAAAATTAAAAATAGAGCTACCCCATGACCCACCAACTGCACTACTGGGTATTTACCCCAAAGACACAGATGTAGTGAAAAGAAGGGCCATATGCACCTCAATGTTCATAGCAGCAATGTCCGCAATAGCCAAACTGTAGAAAGAGCTGAGATGCTTCTGCACAGGTCTTTAGAAGATTAAACATTTCAAAATTATGTTTCCTATTCCAGAGCAACTACAAATCAAAATAACACCTTAAGTCAGTTATAAATAAAAATATTGGGAATCAAATTGTTTAGTCATTAGATTTGAAGAGCCAGAACTCATGCCAATCTAATTTCTTATATTACTATGTAATCTCCACCACTCCTACTCTTACTTTAAAAGATTTACAGAAGCAGTGAGGTTAACAACTTTAAACCTTACATCTTGATTTATTTCACTACTTATTGATTCCAGTCTTGTGCCAAGTAATTGGATGATCTAAGGATACCTTGCCTTTTCAAGAATAAGAACTGGTTTTCATTTCCTCTGGAGCTTTGAGGTCACTGGCTAGGAAGGGAAGAGAATTAATGATGAGACAGAAGTCCTTCCCCTTTCCTCTGCTGCCAGAAACTTGTTATCTCATTACTGAAGGCTACAGACGGCTGAATGAAGTGCTTCCTTCCTTCCTTCCCAAGAGACAATCCATTTTCAACTCAACAGTCTTCTCCAAACACATTACATGAAACTGTCAAAAAGCAAAGTCAGAGAGAGAATTCTAAAAGCAGCAAGAGGAAAACAGATATTAAGCTATAGGAACCCCCACTAGGCTATCAGCAAATTTCACAGCAGAAACCATACAGGCTAGGAGACAGTGGAATGATAATCAAAGTACTGAAAGAAGAAAGCAGTCAACCAAGAATACTCTATCCTCTAAAATTATTTTTCAGAAATAAAGGAGGGGGCACCTGGGTAGCTCAGTCGGTTAAGCGTCCAGCTCTTGATTTTGGCTCAAGGTTGTGAGACTGAGCCATGTGTTGCATTGGGCTTCCCACTCAGCGGGGAGTCTGCTTGAGATTCTCTCTCTCTTCTCCCTCCCCCCACTGATGTGCTCTCTCTCTCTCTCTCTAAAATAAATAAATAAATCTTAAAAAAAAATGAAGGAGAAATAAAGACTTTCCCAGACACCACTTAATTATGTATAAAGATTAAAGGAAAACAGTATTAAAAATAACTACAGCTGCTATAGCTTGTTAATAAATGGACAGTATAAAAAGGAGTAAATTGTAACTTCCAAAAACATAAAAGTGGGGGAGTAGAAAGGTAAAGTTTTAGTATGAGGTTGAGGGTAAGTTGCCATCAGCATAAAATGAACTGTTATATCTACATTTTATGTTAATCTCATAATAACCAAAAAGTAAAAACCTACAGTACATTCACAAAAGATAAAGACAAAGGAATTAGAGCATACCACCATGGAAAATCACTAATTCACAAAGATAGGCAGCAAAAGAGAAAAAGAAAGGAACAATGGAACTACAAAACAGCCAGAAAGCAATTAATAAGATGGAATTCATATTTACATATCAATTATTACTATAAATGTAAATGGATCGAATTCACCAACCAAAAGGCAAAGGCTGGTTGGCTGGATTAAAACAACAACAACAACAACAACAACAACAATACCCAACTACATGCTGCCTACAAGAGACTCATGTCAGCTTTAAGGACACACATAAGTTCAGTCAAGGGATGGAAAAAGATACCCCATGCAAGTGGAAACTAAAAAAAAAAAGCAGAGATAGCTGTATTTATATCAGACAAAATAGACTTCGAGCCAAAAATGGTAACAAGAGACAAATAAGGTCATATTATAATGATAAAGGGGCCAACTCATCAAGAAGATATCACAATTGTAAATATATGCAACCAATGTCGGAACACTTAAATATATTAAGCAAATAGTAACAGATGTCAAAGGAGAAAAAGAAAACAATACAATAATAAGAGACCTCGATACTCCACTTTCAGCAATGTATAGATCATCCAGACAAAAATGGACATGAACCACACGTTAGACCAAATGAACTGAACAGACATACATAGATATCATTCCATCCAATAGCAACAGAATATATATTCTTCTTCAGTGTACATGGAATAGTCTCCAGAATAAATTATATGATAGGCCACAAAACAAATCTTAGCAAATTTAAGATCTAAATCATATCAAGCATCTTTTCCAACTACAGTAGAATGAAACAGAAATCAACAAGAGCAAAGCTAGAAAATTTAGAAACATACAGAAACTAAACAACACACTCCTGAACAAACAATAGGTCAAAGAAGAAATCAGAAAGTAAATCAAAATATCTTAAAACAAATGAAAATGGAAATACAACACACACAAAAACTACTGAATGCTGCAAAAGCAGTTCTTAGAGGGAAGTTTTTAGTGATAAATGCTTATATTAAGAAAAAGAAAGATCCCAAATAAACAACCAAACTTTATACTTCAAGAGAATAGAAATAAAAAATAAGCCCAAAGTTAGAAGGAAGTAAATTAAAAAAATCAAAGAGGAAATAAATGAAATAAAGATCAGGAAAACATTAGACAGGATCAACTAAAAACTGTTTTTTGAAAATAAAAAACAAAATTGACAAATGATACCACAGAAATACACAGGAACATGGAGGACTACTATGAACAATTCTATGCCCACAAATGGGATAACTTAGAAGAAATGGATACATTCCTAGAAGCATTCAACCTACCAAGACTGAATCACAAAGAAATAGAAAATCCAAACAGACCAAGATGAGTAAGAAGGATGAATCAATAATCAAAAACCTCCCACCAGAGAAAAATCCCAAGACCAGATGATTTCACCAGTGAATTCTACCAAACACTTAAAGAAGAATTAATGCCAACTCTCCCCCAAACACTTCGAAAAAACTGAAGCAGAGGGAGCACTCCCAAATTCATTTTATGAGGCCAGCATTACTCTTACATTAAGACCAAAAAAGGACCCTGTAAGAACAGAAAACTACAGGCCAATAAACCTAATGAACACAGATGCAAAAATCCTCAACAAAATACTAGGAAACTATATTTCACTGTACTTTAAAAGGATCATACACTATAATCAAGCTTTTGTATTGCAAAAGAAACAATCAATAAAATGAATAAGCACCCTACAGAATGAGAGAATGCAAACCATATATCAGATAAGGGTTTAATATCCAGAACTTATACAACTCAGTAACAAAAAACAATCCAATTGAAAAATGGGCAGAGCCTGGGTGGCTCAGTCGGTTAAGCATCTGCCTTCGGCTCAGGTCATGATCTCGGGGTCCTGGGATGGAGCCCCAAGTTGGGCTCCCTGCTCAACGGGAAGTCTGCTTCTCCCTCTCCCTCTGCCTGCCGCCTTACTTGCGCCCTCTCTCTCTGTGTGTGTCAAATAAATAAATAAAATCTTTAAAAAAAAAGAAAAAGAAAAATGGGCAGAGGAAATGAATAGACATTCTCCAAAGAAAACATACAAATTGTTAACAGATACATGAAAAGATGCTCAGCATCACTAATCATCAGGGAAATGCACCTCAAAACCACAATGAGCTATCACCTCACATCTGTTAGAATGGCTAGAATTGAAAAGACAAGAAATAACAAGTGTTGGTGAGGATGTGGAGAAAAGAGAACCTTTATGCACTGTTGGTGAGAATATTAACTGGTACAATCACTATAGAAACAGTATGAAGGTTCCTCAAGAAATTAAAAAACAGAACTGCCATATCACCCAGCAATCTCACTTCTGGATACATATCAAAAGGAATTAAAAACAGGATATTGAGAAGATACCTGCACTCCTATGTTCACTGCCACATTATTCAAAACAGCCAAGATATAGAAACAACTTAAGTGTCCATCCATGGACAAATGGATTTTTTTAAATGTGATTATACACACACATACATATACACATAGACACACACGAACATTATTCAGCATAAAAAAGAAGGAAATCTGCCATTTGCGACAACACGGATGGACCTTGAGTGCATTAAGCTAGGTAAGTCAGAGAAAGGCAAATATTGTATGGTAGCACTTACATTTGAAATGTAAAGAAACCAAACTTGTAGAAACAGAGTAGACTGGTGGTTGACAGTGGCTGTACGGTAGGGGAACTGGGGATATATTGGTCAAAGGATACAAATTTGCAGTTAGAAGATGAGTAAGTTCTGAAGAGCTAATGCACAGCATTGTGATTATAGTCAACAATACGTATAATATACTTCAGAGTTGTTAAGAGACTAGATCTTAAATGTTCTCACCCCAAAAAACATAATTATGCGACATGCTAGAGGTATTAGCTAACACTATGGTAGTAATCATATTGCGATATATAAATGTTATCAAATCACCACATTGTACACCTTAAACTTACACAATGTTGTATGTCAATTATATCTCAATTTAAAAAAAAGAATTCTAGGTCAAGTCTTTCCCCATCTCAGCTTTTGTTTCTGTTTGCTAAATATATAGCATAATAAGAATGTCTTACATTTCAGTAAGGCTGTTTTATTTTTTTAAGATTTTAGTTATTTATTTGAGAGAAAGTGTAAGCAAGTGAGAGAGAGCACGAGCAGAGGGACAGGGAGAAGCAGACTCCCTGCCAAGCAGAGAGCCCGATGTGGGGCTTGATCCCAGGACCCTGGGATCATGACCTGAGCCAAAGGCAGTCCCTTAACCAACTGAGCCACCCAGGCGCCCCAGTAAGGCTGTTGGAAATACATTTATTTTTCAGAGGTCATTCTGATGACCCTGTGTAGTAGGTAAAACAAATATTATCATTACCCACATGGCTAAGAAGTAGTAAAGGTATGATTCAGTCACAGTTCTTTCTTGATAATGACTCCAAGACTTAAAGCGTAGAGATGAGAAAAATACTAGCATCATAGACAAAGAGATTGTTTGTAATTCCTGATATGCTGAGTTACAGTGATAGCAGAAGTCCAATGAGATAGGCAGCTCTCATTTTCAACAGCTTGCCAGTGTGAAAAATAAGTGATGCATAGGGACCTTGGCCAGAACATTGTTATATCCTTCTTTCGCAGTTTTAGGATTCTGAATTTCCCAGATCTACTAAAGTCCCTCTCTATTCCAAGCCAGTTCAACCCAAACACCCTCTAAATAACAGGCATTTTGTGTACACAGCTATTTGCGGCACAATGCTGACACCTAGCGTATTGACTGATTTTCTTTCATTCTATTTTCCTTTCTTCTGTCCCTCCTTCCCTCCAAGAATAGCTGTTAGGGTATAGTTTAATAATAGCGAAATTTATTGAGAACTTACCAAACATTAAGCATTGTGCTAAGCACTTTAAAGATCTTTCTCTTCATCAACTATGAACAATTCTTTATCATCATTCCTATTTCACCCAAAAAGGGGAAAGAGGCTTAAAGAATTGAATCAAATTTTATTATTGTGTAAGTTAGGATTCAAATGCAGATCTGTTGGACTCTGGAACCGTAGCACCCAATCACAATTTTTTAAAGGAACCAAGTAGGATTGTTTTATTGGATGGCTAAGTTAGTTTCTATGCATTCACTTGGAGTACATTGTTTACACAGACTTTACTCAATACTATTCATAAGAGTTAACAGTAGAAAATATGATAAATCTGAGGTCTGCAGCTTTGAGGCAGCCCTCCTTTTGATTTAATGTCTCTTTGTATGGCAGGATGTCAGCCCTCTCATTCTCCCTCTGAGGGCAGAAAAGACTCTCACAGAGCCTTCTGGGCAGGTTCCAGTTACCTCTGAGTGTTTCAAGAAGGACAACTCTTCTCCTGGGAGCAATATACTCACAGGGTAGGGTGAACCTAACTTTCCTCAAACTATCTTGTTTCTTCTTCTAGTCTGAGCGCTCCAAGAAGCCAGAGACAGCATGTGCCTTTCTCATTTTTTGAAGGCAAAACACTTGGCACATAGGGACTACTCGATAATATGCTAAATCCATTCACAAAAGGCTAGGAATCTGTTACTTCATTTCTAAAGTTATTTTCTTTACACCTTTTATTTAGAATACGCAGGTATTTGAGCTCAACTGCGTAGCACATGGTCCTAAAACTATGGTTTGAGTACAGTCCCCAAGTGAGCTGCTCAGCCTCTCTCTCTCTCTGTGAAGAAACATAGTTCCCAGGCACTGATGGGGTCTCCCTGCAGCTACTCCACTGTCTCCGTCCAAGCAGAGGAAGTTTTCTTTCCCTCTCTCCTCTCCTTCCTTCACAGTTCCATTGTCCCAAATCTGATACGAAGATGCATCAACTGTTTTAATCCAGCGGGAATAAAATTGTTAGAGGGGTAAGTAACAAGCTCAGGGTCAGGCTTTTCAATTCGTTTGATCAAGAGTAACTGGGCTGCTTCCAGGATTTCCCTTTGAACTTTCTTGGATCAGGCTGTAATTTAGCCTTTCCAATGAAAACTCTCTGATTAAACCTATCTAGGACCTGTCCAAATACTTTTAGAGAGTTTCTACTCCCCACGTCCGATGTCAGGTATCTAATAAATTCTCAATGAGAGCTCAATATTAGAGGAAATGATAACACCGATCAAATACTCGGCATCTGCAAGCTGGCTGCTAAACACAGCATGTTATCTCATTTCACAGTACTGAAAGAAAACTTATTTGCACTTTACAGATTATGAAACAGACTCAGAAATTAAGTAATTCACCCACTGGTCAGCCTCCAGATTAATATTTGACTCTAAAACTAACACTCATTACAACTATGAATCCCAAGTCCAAAACCGAGCTTTCTTTCACACCATCTGAAGGAGAAGCAGGTATCTTTCCTAAGTGCCAGAACTGCACTTTAGTTTGAAACTGTTCTCTAAACACCTACATGAAACTGGTAGTGCTACCCTTCTAGACTCTACTCAGAATCCTCTATTCTGGATGCAGTGTCCTGCAACCCCTTTTCTGGGAAACTATGTAATAAATTGATCAAAATTAAAATCTATGTGACTAATCACTGTTTTCTATAGCCTTTGACAATCAGATTCAATTGGACATCACATACACTCTGTTCCAAGAAAGTAAATTCTTTTGTCTGAAAACTGTTGATAGATCTGAAATCTGATAGAGTAACATTAATTTCATCGTACTCCCCCAACTGTATGCATTTTGTTATCACTTCTGTGTGTAAGTGCACACGGAAAGATTTCTAAGAGTTGAGATTCCTGGGCCATCCTCCTGAGAATTCTAATTCAATGGCTCTGGTATGGAGCCTCGGAACACAGCCTTTTAATCAACACCCAAGGTAATTCGGATGCAAGTAGTCCTTGAACCCTTTTAAAAATTTCAATTTAAAATAAAAAATTCAAGTGAATGTCTGAAAACTATTCCACCCTATTAAGTGGTTTTCCCAGCAATTATGTCATTTCCCTAGGTTTATTCTTTGTTCATTTTATTTCTTCAATCTGTGCATTTCTAGCTTTTATGAAATTTGGAAAATTTTTCAAATATTCTTTCTTCGGACACTTTTCCTGTCCCTGCCCCTCCCACTTTTTTCTGGAACTCCAATGACACCTACGTTAAATTCAGCCCCTGCTTATTACCCCACAGATCCCGGATGCTACTGATTCTCTTTCCCCAACTCTTCTGTTTTTCATTCTGGATAGTCCTGTCTTTAAGGTCATTTAGCGCCTACTCTTGTGTTAATCCCAGTTAGTGTATTTTTCATTTCAAGTACTTTTTCATTTCTAAAAGTTCCAGTTTGGTCTTTTTCCTATCTCCCACTTCACTGTTTTCGTAGGCCTTCTTGCCCACATGGGACACTGAGTTTTAATGTCCTCGTCTGCTACTTCTATCACCTCTGGCATTTCTGGGTCTCTTCTTTACTCCACCCCACAGCCCTAAGTGGTGAGTCATATTTTCTGTGTACCTGATTTTTTTTTTTTAACTAGGTCCTGGACATTCTGAATCTTGCATGCTGAATACTGGATTTTTGTTAAATTCCTTTAAGTGGGGTCGGATTTTATTCTGGCAATGGTTATTTGCAATCAGCTGGATTCTTTGAGTCTTGCTCTTAAGCTTTTTATTAAAGACGGGTATAGAGCAGAACCCTAGTCTAGGACTAACTTAATCCTTTCTGAGGATTCCTCCCATATATTGTAATGTCTTTCCACTCTTGCTGATGGAAGCACACTACTCCTAGTCATGTCAGCTCTGGAAACCATTATGCCTACTCCTTTGCAGTCGTTCTTTTCCTGGCCTCAGATCATTTTCCCTCAAACATGCACAAATCAGTACTCACCCAAGACTGAGTGGGACCCCTCTGCAGGTCCATAGAACCCTTCCTCTGTAAAGCAAACCTGCTCTCTGGTACCTTAGCTCAACAAATTCAAGTCATCTTGGCTTCCCCAAACCCTGATCTGGCTTCCTTGAACTCTGATCATCTATGTGCTGTTTGGGTCCCTTGCACAAGGAGATGTGGAAACTGCCTCCAGGCAGTAATCTGATACAATCATATGGTTGAATTTGTTTGCTTCCCTTCACTCATGAATCCCAGTCTTGCATTGTTGTCCAATGTCTGAAACTGTTACATTTTATCCAGTTTTCCAGCTGTGGCCAAACAGGGACTTATATAAGACATACTTACAATACTGTCATTCAAGTCACTTTTGTACTCAGATACCACATAGGAAGAAAGAATAAAAAGAAAAACCTCTGAATCAATAAAGAAAATTTTCTTGAGCTGATTGAGAAAGCTTGGAATTGACTATATTATTTTTCTGCCACAAGCCAGCATCAGAAACCCTAGAAAAAACTGAGTCATAAAAATGATTATATTCCTGTATGACTTGTACCATGGTACCCTCCTCCTTATGTATGCAGTGGAATGTTATGCAGCCATGAACACACTTTGGAACAATTTTAATAAACTGGGCATTCTCCCATGAGGTTAAATGAAAAAAAGCAAATAGGCTGTATATATGGCAGGATTCCACTGTTAAAAAATATATAGAAGACAGAAATGTACAAACATGTATGTGGAAAAAATATTAACAGTGACAATCTGGAGCATGATATGATAGGGGACTTCTTTTTTCCTTTTTTCTATCCTTTTATTCACATGCTTACTTTTTTTTTTTAAGATTTTATTTATTTATTTGAGAGAGAGAGAATGAGAGATAGAGAGCACGAGAGGGAAGAGGGTCAGAGGGAGAAGCAGATTCCCCGCTGAGCAGGGAGCCCAATGTGGGACTCGATCCCGGGACTCCAGGATCATGACCTGAGCTGAAGGCAGTCGCTTAACCAACTAGCCACCCAGGCGCCCTCACATGCTTACTTTTTAAAAAAATGTGTATGATTTTATTTCTCCCTGCAAAAGATTTTTTTTTTAATTAATTAATGGGTCGGGTACATCCAGGGTATAGATAAAGGGAACTTACAGGCTTGCAGCACCAGCTAACATTTGCCTGGCTAGTGGGGAAGGAAGCAGTTTCTTATTGTCTTAGAAATCTTGCTGAAGTTGATATACAGAATTGAATAGTCAGATGTTTATATTCTCAAAAAGGAAAGAAGTAATGGGGGCTTGCATAGGTCACCATTCCAAAGTACCCAGTATCAGATCACACTAAACTCGGCCAAAATCTTCCAGAGTAAGTCCTGTTGGATAATTTTTGTGCTCAGTCCATGTCCTGGGAAAAAGCATAAAATCACTGATTCTACCACGCTGCATGCAAGGCAAGGAGCTATGAGAAATTATAGAAGCATTAAACTTCCTGTGCTCAGGAAGTCTGTAATGTACCTAAAAAATAACACACAAAAAGAAAGTAATCAAGTGCTAAAACTACCTGGGAAACAGGCTACAGGAATTCACAGGAAAAAAAAAAAAAACAGGACAACTGGTTGGCAAATAAACTGTGTGTTCCAGGAAAGGTAAAACAGTATAGATGGAAAGTGGGGAGGAACAAGTGATATCATGTCTTGCTGGATAGCAATATAATAATGAGGAGGAAATTTATACCAGATTCAAAAAAGAACAAATTCCAAAAAGTTCAGAGGAAGACTGATATAATCTAAAAGAGCATCAGCTTTGCAGCAAGACAGGCCTGAGATCAAATCCAACTCCGCTCTCTCCCTATACATGAGTGGCCTTGAATAAGCTTACTCCCCCTGACACTGTTTTCTAACCTGGGAAAACACTTACTTTAAGATGGGATTATTGTGAAAAGTAATACAAGGTACAACACTGACTAACACAAAACTGTAATTTTAGTAATGTAAAATATGGCTGATTATCAGAATTTTATATGGTTGATAAAGAACCTGTAGAATCTGTCATGCAGTAGGTACTCAGTAAATGTACTGAACCACACTGCCTTATTTCTGAACAAAATAACCTTAAATAGAATCTTACCAGAGGACAATGTATTTTCTGCACAGTAATTTACAGGTCTGAATTCATGTCCCTAAGTTCACCTACTTAATAGCTGAGTGGCCTCAAATTAGTTACCTTGCTAAAGTGTAAAATGAGGATACCTATCTACTTTTTATGATTATTTTAAGGATTAAAACACTCTAGTACAAAGTAGGTTATCAGTAGATTGCAGCTAGTATTAAGATTTGTAAGGAATATATGACACAAAGCAATGATAAGGGAATCATAAAGGTGAAACCCATTCTAAACTAAAACCTGAGACAAAAGACTGGCCATGTTTTTACCCTCCTGAAACTCAGACAACCTGCCTGCAACAGGACTTACAGTTGCCTACTTGCAGTTGCTCTGTACTTCTGATTACTAAAATCAGATGGCCAACCCGAGAAGACATTCCTGGACAGATTAATTAAATACATACAGTTGATAAAAGTAAAAAGAATACATACATAAAAATGAATAAATAAAATCTGAGAAAAATTCAGAGGTCAACAAAATAGGTTCTCATAACTATGATCACAGGAGGTAGAAAAACAAAAGTCACAGACCTTAAGTTTGAAAGAACTGGCTTATATTTTGTATACATAATATCATATAGTTACAATATATATATTTAGATATACTGCATATTGCTATGTGTGTATCAGAGATCGCATGTAATACAACACACACACACACTCACCCATATCTATCTATCTGTCCAAAAGTGCCAGAAACTTTTTCTCAAAAGAATGCTGTTCAAACTAAAGGGAACACCAAATTATAGAAAAAGCACTGGAAAAAAATTGAGGACATTACAAAAAAACATCTTGCTGCTTTAGTGTGCATAGCAGTGATGAAAAGAAAAATGACACGTTAGGAATCCTGGCCCTGCGATGCCATCCATCCTCTGGCATGCCCTTTGAGCCAAGATTAATAAGACAAGGAACATGTAGACAGGCATCGAGAGGGGGTCCTAGGCATCATGAACAGCAAACGTAAAGTCACGGAAGTGCTGAAGCATAATTCTGGATGATTAGAAAAGAGAATGGAAAAGGTCAGAGGTGAGGCTAAACAAGACTTTAAGAATCTTTAAAGGAATTTAGATTTTATCTCAATAATGAAACAGCATTACAGAATTTAAACAGAGAAGCACAGTCGAATTTTCCTATTAGAAAACTCTGGTGCTGGTGTGAATGAAGGACTGAAGATAGGAAGAGACTCAAAGCAGGAAGACTTGTGAAAAGCCTATTCAAAAGTCTTATCTATAAAATGTGGACAATGATACCTGCCTTGCCTATTTCACTTAGGGTACTGTCAGATGATGAAATGAGAGTATACATCAAAGTATTCTGGAAATATTTAACAAATGATTATTATATACAGAAGGTAAACCAACTGTGCATAAGATGTGAGAGTTGGTATTCTAAAGAATCATGGAAAGCAGAAGAGGTGACAAAAGACCAGAAATTGGTAAATACTACTCAATTTTTTAAAAGTAGAAAGGGGTGCATTTCTAGAAATTTAAGACTGATAAACCTGAACTGAAGCCCCATTCTAGAATCATCCCTATATATTTTTTAAAGATTTTATTTATTTATTTTACAGAGACAGAGAGAACAAGCAGGAGGAGCAGCAGGGGGAGAGGGAGAAGCAGGCTCCCCGCTGAACAGGGAGCCCGATGCAGGGCTCAATCCCAGGAAATCTGGGATCATGACCTGAGCCGAAGGCAGATGCTTAACTGACTGAGCCACCCAGGTGCCCCTCATCCCTTTAAGACATGCAGGGCCAACACATGGAATGGTCCAGGCTCCCTCAGCCCACTGTGAATAATCAGTCTATTTAAGGGTTATAAAAAGATGTACCTTAAATGCTGTGTTGATAGGCATCCTCTAAAATGACTCCCAATGATTTCTGCTTCTTGTTATTTATGATGTTATATAGTCCCTTCCCCTAGAGTAACTTTCTTCTAACCAACATTGAGAGGGCATCACTCCCATGATTAGACTACAAAAGATTCTGACTTCTGTGTTGCTAGGAGGCTCTCTCCCTTACTGGCTTTGATCAAATTGCAATGTTAGGAAGCCCAAATGGCAAGGACATGAGAGCAACTTCCAGCTAGGAGCCAGCCAAAGACCTGATGCCTTAGTCCAACAACACAAAAAGAACTCAGTTAAGCTAACAATCACATAAGCAAACATGGAAGCAAGCCTCCTCCAGTCAAGCCTTCAGACAAGACTTTAGCCCTGGCTGACACTTTGAAACCAGAGGAGACATCCGTGAGGCAGACAACCAGCTAAGCATCATCTGGATTCCTAACCCACAGAAACTGTGAGATAATAAATGTGTGGGTTTAAACCACTACTTTTGTTATGGTTTATTATGCAGCAATAGGTAAGTAGTATGTACTAGCAGGATTACCCTAAACAAACACAATGGCTGTAGAACATTCAATTTCCTAATAAACAGCAACTGACTATAAGCCAGAACACTCTAGCATTCTCATGAGAAGGCAAGTGTTACTCTACTGTCATGGAAACCTGATACAGTGGTCTTATCTTACTTTAGTAGGTAGAAGGCAGAAGATGAAAAAGCAACCTGGCCCAGGACTCCACTATAACATCATGCTCCTATTATCAAAGGGTGATAAGAAATAGCGCAGAAAAGAGCACTGAAGAAAGATTCAAGGACAAGAATGAATTGGACCAGGGAATGGTAGTCTAGGGTTGTGAGGTAATGAAGTCAAAAATATTTGCAAGTACGTAAAGGAAAAATAAAACATGAATATCACTTGGTAAAGTTATGAGGTTTCCCTGGAGATCTTCAAGAAAGACAGCAGGTCTGAGATCATTCCTGTTTTAAAGCCAAGGCAATCAGCAAGTTGACCTCTCAAAGTCTAGATTCTATACTTAGAAATGTTGTGATGGTCATTAAAGAGAGAATCCCCTACCGTTCTGAAGACTATACACAATTCAGCAGACCGCAGCAGTCAACCTATGTTTATAGAACAATTTATACATCACCACTTGAAAGGTATTGACTATTATATTCCTTTCTGTAATGAGGAAATCTCTGAGACACATTTAATAATTTATTCTCCAATACTTTTCCAATAGCAAGTCATGCTATGGGATCAGAAGACATCCTGAAGAAAGTGGAAATAATAAGGAATATTCAAATTCCACAGATTTCTTAAAATTTGGAATTGAGGTAACAATACACCTTTAAAGATACTGCCATCAAAATATCAAGAAAATCAGACCATGGCAACTGTTTTAACACCTTAATGTTTTCCTTCATGTATCAGGACATGGCTGGAGAACTTCTGAATCATATTCTCCATACCCCAGTTTAGTTCTGTGCTTCCAGAATCTACACATCATTCCAAAACCCCACAAAACAGTGATGTCACAAGTTTGAATCCTCTGACTTGGCAAAAATATGGGAAGCAGCACAGAGGTACAGCCACAGGTCCTCTTGCTAATATAGATGGAAATTATGGGTTAGCAGATATAGTCATGCCTATCCACAGGAGTAGTAACTCTACTTTTATTACTGCTGCTATAATTTTGGTTATACAGAGCTACAAATATCTTAGGAAACTCTACAAATACTATATATAGATTTAATATGAACTTAAATTTCAAAGTATCATTATTTTTACTCTCAAGTTAATCCCTGCCAGAAAGGTACTCTGGAAAACTGGTGAATAAATAGTCACCAATCAACCTTTTATCAATTCAAAATGTCATGAAATAATACTGTGCTAGGGTACCAACAGAGGCATTACCTCATAACTGTACTAAATCATCCCAGGTAGCTTTAAAAGACTGAGCTTTTTTCAAATCAAACAATTTCAATCAGAGTTAGCAGAACCAGAACTTTGTTTCACTTTTCTGAGCAGGAGTTGGAGAGGCCTTAAGAATAGAGAAAGGGGATATGGAAACAAATACTATAGTGAAGTTGGGTCATTTGGTTTTTTACAGAGTTTGACTCCAGGTTAACAGTTGCATTCTAGATATGTCTCACATAAAGGACTTGAACTCTTCAGAATTCTGAGTTTATAAACAAAGAAAATAACTTTTCAAGGTTTTTTAAATTTTTTTTTTTCTGGCCAGTTATTCCTTTGGTTGGGGTCAAGACATAAAAGGAGAGTAGTGTCACTAAGACGACAGAACAGGAAACCCTGGGGGTGCCTGGGTGGCTCAGTCGGTTAAGCATCTGACTTTGGCTCAGGTCATGATCTCAGGGTCCTGGGATAGAGCCCTGCATCAGGATCCCTGTTCAGTGGGGAGTCTGCTTCTCCCTCTCCCTCTGCCTCTCCCCTGCTCATGTTCTCGCTCTCTCAAATAAATAAAATCTTAAAAAAGAAAAAAAAGTACAGGAAACCCTGGACCCTCCTTCCCCCAAAGAACTAACCAACAAATTCATGGAATAATTCTATTTGTGAAAAAAACAGAAACTAGTTAAGAGGCTAAAAAAAAAAAAATGGCAACACTAAAAACTAGAGAGGATATGGAGTAACAGGAACTCTCATTTCATTGCTAAAAAATGCAAAATAGTACAGACACTTTGGTAGACAATTTGGCAATTTCTTACAAAACTAAACACACTCTTACCTTATGACCCAGCAATAGCACTACTTGGCATTTATGCAAATGAGCTGAAAACTTATGTCCACACACCAAATAAAAAACAAAAAAACCTGCACAAAGATGCTTATGACAGCTTCATTCACAACTGCCAAAACTTAGAAAGAACCAAGATATCCCTCAACAGGTAAATGGATAAATGAACTGTGGTATACCCAGAGAATGGAATATCAGTGCGAAAGAAAAATGATCTATCAAGCTAGAAAATGACATGAAGGAACTTAAAATGCTATCAGTAAGTGAAATAAGCCAACCTGAAAAGGCTGCACACTGTAGGATTCCAACTGTAAGACATTCTGGAAAAGGCAGAACTATGGAGACCGTAAAAAGATCAGCTGTTGTCCAGAGAATGGAGGAGGAGGAAAAGACAGACCACAGATTTTTAGAACAGTGGAACTATTCTGTATTCATACTATAATGGTGGATACATGTCATTACACATTTGTCAAAACCCCCAGAATGTTAAAGCCATGAATGAATCCTAAGGCAAACTGTGGACTTTGAGTTACAATGATATGTCAATATAGGTTCATGGATTTGAACAAATTTATCACTCTGGTTCAAGCTATTGATAGTGGAAAAGGCTGTTCATATGTGAGAGAAAGGGATATATGGGAAATCTACTTTCTGCTAAATTTTTCTGTGAACCTAAAACTGCTCTTTAAAAGTCTATTTTTAAAAAAATAACAAAAATCAGATTTTATAGGTATAAGTGATCTAATTTCTTTTTTTTTTTTTAATGGGGTGTGGGGTGGGCAGAGGGAGTGGGAGGGAGAGAATCTTAGGCAGGCTCCACACCCAGCATGAAGCCCAACAAGGGGCTCCATCTCACAACCCTGAGATCATGACCTGAGCTGAAACCAAGAGTCGGAGGCTTAACTGACTGAGCCACCCAGGCGCCCCAAAAGCCTACAGTAATTTCTTAAATATCCCAACATGTTTCCTGTCTTTCTTGACTTGTAATCATTGAGAATAATCAAAAGAACATCCTGCAAGCTGTGAAACAGTTATAGAAAGTACCAAAGTGCTAAACAGACAGTCAGCCAGAAAGGTATTGCCCTAAGAACAGCAGCTATCTGTACCAAGAATTCTGGTAAGTTGGTAGAAGACAAAGGTCTCCTTATTGGTAGGCATATCTTACTCATCACAGAGTATCCCAATTCTCCTTTACTGAAAGTCTACTGTTTGTATATTGCATGAATTGTGTTCTTATGCAGATTTTAAACAGTATTTTCTATGATGAAATTTGACCTGTATTACATCCTACAAATTGGCTGAATATTACAATGTTAGGTATCATTTTCTTTCTTTCTTTTTTAATATTCAAACCTTTACTTTTTTTTTTCTTTTAGAGAGAGAGAGAGCACACGCACGCACGAGCATGAGTGGAGGCAGGGGGAAGGGGCAGAGGGAGAGAGAGAGAGAGAGAGAGAGAGAATCTCAGGCAGGCTCCATGCCCAGCACAGAGCCTGGTGCAGGGCTCGATGAGATCATGACCTGAGTTGAAATCAAGAGTCGAATGCTTCACCGACTGAGGCACCCAGGTGCCCCAACAATATTAGGTATCATCTTCAATTACTAGGTATATAATATACTCACAATGCTCATTATATGCCTTTACAACAACAAACTTTTAAATGTTATATAACTTTTAAAAGAAATTGTTAAGGGTATTGCCAAAAAAGAAAAACTTTTTAAGTATACTGCTATTTAAAAAGCACAACTAACAGTTTTTAAGTGACATTACTTCCCTAAGAATCAGAGCTGCAGATGCCTTGATTTCTGTACCAGACTTAAAGAAACACCAGTTCATGGGGTGCCTGGATGACTCAGTCAATTTAGTGTCTGACTCTTGGTCTCGGACCAGATCTTAGTCTCTCCGTGGTGAGTTTGAGCATTGCATTGGGCTCTACACTGGGTGTGGAGCCTACTTAAACAAACAAACAAACATCAGTTCATTACCAAAACAGTAAAACTTAAGTATTTCAATTCAAACATCTCTTTTAAATTTTATTGCAGTAAGATTTTTTTTTTTTTAAGATCTTATTTATTTGACAGAGAGAGAGCAC
This sequence comes from Zalophus californianus, assembly GCF_009762305.2. NCBI lineage: Eukaryota > Metazoa > Chordata > Mammalia > Carnivora > Otariidae > Zalophus > Zalophus californianus. The sequence continues at coordinate 26,305,317 of NC_045602.1, forward strand.
AAGCAGGGGGAGCAGCAAAGGGAGAGGGAGAAGCAGGCTCCCCACTGAGCAGGGAGCCCGATGCAAGGCTCCATCCCAGGACCCTGGGATCATGAACTGAGCTGAAGGCAGATGCTTAACCGACTGAGCCACCCAGGCACCCCGGAGTAAGACTTTTATAGCCAAGTCAAAATCACTAATTCAGATCTCACCAAATTTCAGAGTGGTTCTAAGGGATTTAGTTGTGAACAACACACTTCAAACTTCTGTATTTTCAAGAGCTGTGCTTTTACATCACTTAACAATTTTCACTGAAATGTCCGAGAGTTTCATCTACATAATCTCTAAGTATTCAAATAATTTGTATGTTACATTGCTTAATGGCTATCCATCAAGTTAAAATCTTGACCATCCTGCTTATGGATTTGAACTTAAAATGAAGCAATGATTCTAAAACTTTTGAGGTATGTTCTTTCTTGCCTCCCCCTCCCTATCCCACATGCACACATATAACCACACAAAAGGGCTCACGGCATCACCCTTAAAAATGAATTCTATAGTCTCACCTTGAAATGAAAAAAAAATTTAAAGGTCACTAATCTTTGAAACTCTTCCGGGGCAGAACCTACCCTACACCATTACTGACAGAAGTTATTTCCCCTTTTCTTCACCAAACCTTCCCATGACTATGTGCCGTTATGCTCTTCAGGCTACACGAGTAAAGTTTTTCCAGAGTCCAGTATCATTTATGACTGTTTGAAACTAATTGTTGACTAAAATAAAAAGGAGCTCATCATCATCACCCACATTCCTTCTCATATCCCAATCAATCCTGTTCTCTCCACTTTACTATTCATTTTTTCTTAATTCTTCATCAAAATCTTGTTTCCTCAAATCATCATTCATGTGTGCCACTTACCTCTGATTTTTTTCTCCTCTTTTCATGTATGGAGTCCAAAATTAAGCACAAACTCTTACAAATGTTTATATAATTTGTAAGGACTCTGCAAAACACTGTGTTCAGATGGCCATTTTTCTTCCAGTGTACATATGATGCCATATTCTGAGTGGATTGCAATAAGCAAAATTCCTATTTCCAAAAAGAGTTATTTTTTTTCTCTTTTTGAAACTCATTGGTTTTCATGAATGACAGTACCTCACAGATAGAGATGTCTAACCAATTAGTTTTTCAATAGTTTAATAAATGCTGTTTAGAGTTAGAATTAGTCTATAGACCTAATTCATTCAAAAATAATTCAGACACCTAAAAATCAATGAAAAGTGCTTCAAGATGATGACACAAAAAGATCCTGAACTCAACTTCTTCCAGAGATACACCAAATCCATGGCTACATGTGGAACAATTTCCACTGAAAAAGACCTGAAAACTAGCTGAGCAAATCCTTCACATCAGGCAAACAAACAAGGCCACACTGAAGAAGGTAGGAGAGGCTCACACATAATCTCACTATAAAACTCACTCCCAGCTCAGTGACTCATAATTAGGAGGAAACTCGCAAACCCAGAGTTTCTCCCTGAGGAATGAAGGGTTCATACCCTACAACGGGCACCCCAACTGTTAAGACCTGCACCTGGGAGATGAACCTCAAAAACATCTGCCTTTGAAAACCAATGGGGCTCATATCCATGAGACCCACAGAGCTGTAGTGAACTGAGAAGCAGCTCTTAAAAGGGCTCAAACATGGATCACTCACCCCAGCACCCAGAGCAAAAACAGCCATTTGAAAAATGTCAGAATTTACATGTCAGAGATGCACTTGCTAATCTTAAAGTATCAGCCAGAGGGTAGGGCCTGGTGGGATACTCTCTAGGACAGAGGCTGGTGGGTACCACCTTTGCAGTCTCCCTCTGCCTGGGAAACGCTGGTGGCACCATCTTTTTTTTTTTCCTTCTCAATGAGCACCATCTTCACACTCTCCCTCTGCCGAGCTCCAGAGGACCAGAAAAACCCAGAGGGAAGCTTTTACACGCATCCGGTGCCCCAGTTTTTGTGGTTGACATTAAGGGAATGCCTCTGGATCACCTGGCTTTGGTGGGGAAGGGGACTTGCATTCCTGTGTCCCACAGGACTGTCACAATTGGAAAGACAATTCCTGGCAGACTACCAGCCTCAGAGCACTGCAAAGACAGTAGACACACCCCAGTCTTTCCGAGGAAAAGCCTATTTGCTTGTGCTGTAGCTTTGGCCTAAGGGGCAGGCTTTAGGTTTGGCACACATCTAGAGGCCTGCAGAACTGCTCTTGGAGAATTTGGGCCAGGAGATGCAATCTTTATACTCTCCTTCTGCCTTGCTACAGCTCAGCAGAATCTCCCAGAAAGGAGCTTATACACTGAGCTGGAGTCCCAATTTTTGTGACTGTAACCCCTAGATCAGCTGGCTCTGGTGGCTAGCAGGGCTTATGCTTGTGGACTAACAGAACTGTATATATTTGCATACTTTAAAAGCTGCTGAATGAGATGAGATTCTGGCTACCAATCAGCCTGAATCTATGTGCTGACTGAAAGACTCCCTTTGGAACACTGACAGGTCCCTGCACACCCTCAACTACTGGGAGCTATTAAAAATAAAATAGTCTGCTTGGACAATCACAAAGGTTTAAAGACACAGCCAAGAGCTAGAGCAGGGCTGAACAGCAAAGCTCATCTCCCTAAACAAGCCCACTTCTTCAAGACTAGGAGAGGTAGTTATTTCACCTAATGCACAAAAACCAACACAGATATAAAACTGGATTCCTATCTTCCCCAGTGTGATTAACATAACATAATAAAATAAAATTTAAAAAAACTGGATTACTATCTTACATAATACACAAAATTAACTCTAATAGGATGAAAAACTTGAATGTAAGACCTGGAACCATAAAACTTCTAAAGCAGGTAAGTATTTTGATGCAGCAACTTTCAGATATAACTCCAAAAGCCAAGGCAACAAAAGCAAAAATAAACAAGTAGGACTATATAAAACTAAAAAGCTTCTGCATAGAAATGGAAATCATCAACAAAACGAAAAGAAAACCTACCGAATGTAAGAAAATATTGTAAATCATATCTCTGATAGGGGATTAATATCCAAAATGTATAAAGAACTCACACAACTCAATAGTAAAAGAACAATCCGATTTTAAAAATGGCCAGAAGATCTGTATAGACATTTTTCCAAAGACATATGGATCACATCACCAATCATCAGGGATATGCAAATCAAATCCACAATGAGGTATCACCTCCCATCTGTTAGAACATCTATTAACAAAAAGACAAGTAATAACAAGTGTTGGCAGGGATGTGGAGAAAAGAGAACCCTCATGCACTACTGGTGGGAATGTTAAGTTGGTATTGCCACTATGAAAACAGTATAGGCGTTCCTCAAGAAATTAAAAAAAGAGCTACCATATGATCCAGCAATTCCACTTTGGGTATTTACCCGAAGAAAATGAAAACACTAACTCAAAAAGATATATGCACCCTCATGTTCATTGCACCAAATAAATTATTTATAATTCCCAAGACATGGAAACTACCTAAGGGTTCATCAACAGATGAATGAATAAAGAAAATGTGGTGTGTGTGCATGTGTACACACACATACAAAAACACACACAATGGAATATTATTTAGCCATAAAAAATAAAATGAAATCTTGCATTTGTGATCATATGAATGGACCTTGAGGGCATTATGCTAAGTGAAATAAGTCAGAGAAAGACAAATACCGTATGATCTTACTTATATATTTATAGAATCTAAAAATAATAAGCTCATAGATACAGAAAATAGAATGGTGGTTGCCAGAGGTGGTGGCAGTGGATGGGCAAAATGGGTGATGGAGGTGAAAAGGTACAAACTTTCAGATATGAAATAAGTCATGGTGCTATAATGCACAGTGTGGTGACTATAGTTAATAATGCTCTATTGCATATTTGAAAGTTGCTAAAACAGTGAATCTTAAATTTCTCATCACACACAAAAATTTGTAACTATGTATGGTAACAGATGTTAACTAGATTTATTGTGGTGATAATTTCACAATATATATTCAATCATTATGTTGTACACCTAAAATTAATGTTATATGTCAATCATACCTCAATTTTTTTAAAAAAAGAAAAAATCAATGACATTCTTTCTTAAATAAAGGGGGGAAATATTGTTTGAAAAACAACAAAGTAGAAAAAAAAAGCTGTATCTCTTCTGATGTGATGTGATTTAAAAAACTCAGACTGCAGTGTTGCTTTAGGCTTGCACAATTTGCCCTACTAAACACAAAGGAACCCCATTCAAGAAGAAACTAAAAATCCATTTTTATTAATAATTTTTTGGAGGGAAAGAGAAACAACATATTTACATACATGTTTACAAACATTTGCATAAAATGATTTTTCCTTTCCTTTGAAAAGATATTTTTATCATTTGGCAAAAGATTAAAACATTATTTACCATACGCAATGAAAGCCAGTACCTTTATCAACGGTCATATCTCCTATACACTTAAAGGCTATGTAAACTGACACCAATGTTTAGAAGAACGATGACCTAAAGTAGTATGGTTGATGGGAGACTGCTCTGTTAGGAGATGGCACTGAAGTTATGAGTGCTAATTAAGAATATGAAATACAGTAATTACATACTTAGAGAGTCTTACTCTCCAGGAGGAGGAAGAAAAAGAATAAGAAAGAGTGAGAGGGAGAAAAAGCAAGGAGGAGGTTGGCTGGGGGACAGGAGAGCTGTTACTGGGGGCAGGGGGAGATCAAGCAAAGAGAACACCACTACAAAGGGAGAATGTGCCCAACATCATGTGCCCAAGCAAACACGGCTCTGCTGTGAGGGTATTCTCTCTCCTGAGCTCCAGTCTCCATTAAAAACAGTTATGGCTAAGGATACCAGAGAATGAACAGATTACCTCTACAAGCAGCTACAAGTTTAGAGCTACCTTGAAGAAGTTTCTCTCAGGTAAAAGCAGTCTTTTCAGAACTTTAAAAGCAGGCTTTTGTTATTTTTGTTGTTGTTGCTTCTAATATACAAAGAAAAAAATACAACAAAGAGGAAGAGTGAAGGGACACAGATCAGTATCTTTTCTCTCTTTTATAGAGGAAATGTCTTTTTAAATGTTAGAATTACATTACAGAATTAAGCCAGTAACACTAGTGAATTACCTGTGCCACTTAACTAAAAAGGGGAAGAGAAACAGATCAATCTTGGCTTTTACTGCTTTAGTGCCCACATAGATAGAAGATAATAAAAACATACAGTATCTTTTTCTTAGGAATAACCTTATTTGTTTTCAACAGAGATTAGATTTTTAAAAACAGTTCTATTCATGGTTTTTGTCCCATATTTATCATTTATAAGCCTCATTATCTTCATTGAAAGAACATTTTTCTTCACTGAGCATGACAAAATCCCCATGCTAAAAAAATCTCAGTATCTCTATTTTACTACACAATCCATCCGTTACTTTCTTGAGGGTGTTCCTAGGCTGATCTGCAAATGAGTACAAAACTTGGTAAAGGTTTATTCTTTAAGAATATTAAGTGCTATAAGCTCTACTATAAAAGAGGGAAGTAAAGTATATCCCCTTAATCACAGTACTGCTCATCTTGGGCAGAAAAATTAAAACTCAGTGAAAATACTTCTTTTTCAAATACCTAGTTTTCCTAAAATTGTAGAGAAGAAGCCAACAATGTAGACATGAAGAAAGTGGGAAGAGAAGGGCATAATAGGGTAGAAACTAGCAAGAAAAGCTAAAGATTCTAACCAGAAAGCTTTTCATTACCACATAGTATTAAAATTACTATAAAATTTCTGCTAAAAAAATATCATTCTAAGCCATTTTATAGTAACAGTAACTTCAATCATAGGAGTTGGGCACAGGAACCTGAAGCTATTATGGACAGACATCTCCCCAGCTTTAGCTCTTTAGAGGTAAAATTTCACGCACAGAACCAAAGTTCCTTTCAAGTATTAAACTAGCAGTGATTTAAATACAACATATTTACCTACATTTCTATTACAAAAAAATATTTAAACCTCCATTTAAAAATAATCATATACGAACGGGAAAATTAAAAAGACATTTGTTAATGAAAAATCTCTACATTACACTTAAAATGTAAATTACAATCAAGCAATTTTGAGTCCAATGTTAACTCTATTGTAAATACCTGAGTAGAAACTGACAGCCTTTAGATATTCAATCTAAACTCCATCCAAAATGCCAGACCTAAATTTCAGCCTGTTTTAGTACTAGTAATTGGTTTAACTTTTCCCATTCAAAATGTAAACATTTATTTAAAAATTACTTTTGTTAAGAGATAATAAATGTGAGGATTTTTAAGACCGCAAAAAAAAAAAAAAAATGCAAACCAGGTACTATAAGGTACAATATTTTCTCAGCACACAAACAGTTCTGAAAACAAAAATTAAAAATTATCTATGGCAATTATGGAGATCTGATTTTAAATAGAAATTTTTAAAATTTTTAACTGTTAAAACTGCATCATTGTTTTATCCAAGTTAATTTTCTCTGACAACTGTACCAACCAGAACTTTCTGGAAAACACTTACCCTACAAGATTCATCAAATTAACAAACATCCAGAAATACAACATTCTCAAATACAAGTACTTCATATTAATGGAAGGCAGGGAGCACTTTTTAAACCTTAAAAAGGCCAGGTTCTATTTAAATACTCAATATAGAAGTATTGCATAAGTGGCCTACTAGTAATAGAAAATAGGTAAACTTTTGAAAAGAGACAATTTTTGAAGCTTGTTTTATTTACATCAAGTTATCATGAGATTGTTCACATTTTAACACAAGAAGTCAGCTTCCAATAAAGACTTTATAAGAAGATATTCCCCATTTTTAATCACTTAAACATTTAGTGTTCAGGAAATGGGCTAGGTTTCTTACACATTTTAAAAATCATCTCTGCTTCTTTCTTACACCAGATTTCAATCTATCATATGGAGATATCTGAAATGCCAAAAGCCTTGTCTGGATTTAGTAATAAATTAGACAGTTGAATGGATGTAGCACATCTAAAAAGTAGTGAGATTAATTTTTTGAAGTAACAAAACTTATATTTACAAACAGTTACTTTAACAGACTCTAACCTTATTTCCAATATGCCACTGTGGAGATTCTGGAAAGAGAGTTTCCACTTTAGAGCAGTTTAATGTATCCCAGAAGAAAGGCAGACTTACTGTTTTATAACTAACGTTTTTTTCCCTTAAACCATATTATCCAATCCAATCATCCAGTTGAATTCTGACAATGTCTAAAAGACAAATGCAACCTCAAAAGGTCAAGAAATGTCCTGTCATGTACTCAGAAACAAAGCAGAACCTGAAGGCGCCACAAGACAATTACATTGAGGGAAAACACTACGTATACACTCTCTGCTCTTTCTGCTTAAAAAAATACAGAGATGTTTTAAGATGTTATTTTATTATCAGGATAACTAATTAAAATACATTCCTCAAGTGTTTTGTTTTTCCCATAGGAAAATATTTGTACATGCTAATCTTAGGATAGCCCTATAAACAGAACAATAAACCTGCTTAAATTCACCTCTGTTCCATTACACAAACCAACATCAATAGAGCGTATATTTCAGACACACAAATCACAATTTTTACATGAGAAAAGAAAGAAGACTGATAATTAACATGTGCCTAAAATGAATGTTTCCCGCTGTTTTTTAAAAACATATAAAACCCAGTATTCCTAATTCAAAAAAATATATCAAAGAATTATAAAAGATAAACTTACAATGTACTAAATTTAATGTAGAGTTTATTCAAATTATAAACTCCATATTCCTCAATCCTTAATAAAATCACAAAAAAGTTTTTTATTTTTTTTTAATTAAGTAAGCTTAACGCCCAACATGGGGCTTGAACTCACAACCCCAAGATCAAGATCAAGAGTCAGATGCTCTACCGGCTGAGCCAGTCAAGTGCCCGTAAAGTTTTGATTTAACAAGAATCATAGAAAAATCTTTGGGGAAATTATCTGTACAATCAGTGTTAGTCAAGGCTAATCCTGGTCCCTGATTATGAATAAGCAGGTCCTGGTAAGAAATGAGAAAGTAGGATCCAAGTAGAAAATAATCCATAATTTTGGCTGAACCAAATTCCATTTAATTTCTACCAAAACAGATAACCCACTGTGTCTTTCTTAAGTCATCTGGATAATCGCACTATATTTTTTTTTTAGAAGAAAAGAACAAATAGATCCAGTAGAACAATTTCCACCTAAGATACTTAGCTTGTATTTCTACCTAAGATTTTTTACTTTGACTCTTTCCTTTTTTATGAAATGAAGCTAAGGAAATTACATTGAACATGGATGTAATTATGAGACAAGCTAAAACAGAATACTAAAATACCTGTTTTAAATCTTGTTCAAAATAATGTCTTGTTAAAAGAAATCTTTCATATCTAACAAAAATACTAGTAATGACTTATTTCCAAAGTCAAAAGTACTTTAGGTGGTCCCTGTAACAGACTCTGAGACAAGGATTCTAAGACAAGAAGCTCATTTGGGAGGTAATCCCAGGGAACACTGATAAAGGAATGGAAGTGAGACAGTAAAGAGGAGGAAGAAAATAAAGAATACATATTTAACAGTTTCCTTCTGTGGGCAATGAAGTCCTGTCCCATCAGAAACTCAGAGATAATGTGAAACATGCCTCTGAGTATCACCAGAAGGGCAAGGAAACTAGAATAATTATCCTCCAACTCCCATCCATCACTGGCTGAGGGCTGCTCCCCGGGCATTATCTTCCTAGCACTTCCAATCTGCCCTGTGTGTAGGTGAGAAAATCCACGGCAGAATCACAGGTCCTTGCAGGACCCTTTATGTATGGACTGGAAGGGTGAGAGCCAAGTGTCTGCTGCAAAGACTCACCATTGGTGACTCACATACCAAATAACTTAAATTTCATTTTTGTCAGTGTCCCATTACAAAGCAGCAGTGCATTTTAATGATATAAGCAACAGAACAGAATTTTTAGGCCTTCCAAGAAAAGAAAACAGACATCTTCAGAATTATTAAAAGTATGGAGTACTTTAATCCACCAAAAGAAGTCTGTTTTGACCTAAATTAATCAAAGTAGACATGTACATGAATGATTCCCATTTTTATTGAAGTTGCAAAATCCCATCACTATTTGAATTCAACATACCCCAAACAGCCAGCACCAAAAAGAGAACATAGAGTAATAATATGGTACAGCATTTGTAATAGACTGAAAATTAGAGGAGCTGAATTCTTGTCCTCGCTCTGATACTAACTAGCCATGCAAACTTATTTAAGTCATACTATTTGTATGGGCCTGCCTCAGGTTCTCTATCAATAAAAATAAGGCAATAATGTCTGGCCTACTTATTGTTGAGATTAAGAGGAAAGAAAAAGTTGTGAAACATTTTAAAAATTAAAAGTACAATATATTAAATAAGGTATCTTATTATTGTCATAAAAAAATCAAAGGTGGAAAGGAGTTATATTATTCAATTCTAACTCACGTTAATAAAGAAATAAACTCTGCTCTGGGAAAGAGGAGTGACTTGTTCCAGGAAATCACTGGCAACTCACCGGCAAATCTAAAACTGAATTCCAGTGAAAAAGAATCCATACTATCTTTCTACCTGAGAGTTAGCTGAACATGTCACTGGGCAAGCAGCTAAAGCGGATTTTAATTCATTGTTTTTAAAACTTTATACCACTTTTAAATGTCAGTAAACACCAAAAGATATTGCAAAATATGAAGCTAAGAACCATGGGCCAGTGGTTTCAAATTTACCAGATCACTTACACTACCATTCATTTCATTTGGCACTACAAAGAGCCTAGGAATATTAAATTCTACCATCTTTTAAAATTAGTAAGGAAGCTGGTTTCCACAATTAAAAAATGAAAATGGAAAAAGCCAATTAAAAAAGTGTTTCCAATTAAAAGGTTTATGCTTTCCTGTCCTTCAGAAAACACTTCATATGAAGATTGCCTTTTGTTCTCCTTGCTTTAAAATTCATCAAAATTGAACATATGCAGCCGAATGTCTATTATGTTAGATTCGAATGGATAAATTTTAAATGGAAAGAAAACTTCTTAGAAAAAAATTTCCATTTATAAAATTGTTAAGCTAAAAATACTTTTATTCAATCTAGTTCAACAGTCTCAGCATTTAATTTAAAAATTCACCAAACTGCCATTCATGTCATTCGTATATTATTCTAGGTTTTTTCAGTTTTCATCACATTTTAGTACTTTTTGCTTAAATGTATAAAACATCACATTCAGTAAACAATTCAGAGAATATTGTGGTCAGAAAAATTAAAATATTTTCCAAAGGTTGCACTGGCAGATTTAAAGACCAGAACTCAGGTCTTGCTCATAGCAGAATACACTTGGTCTTCAATAGCTTAATAATGGTATTTATATGCTCTTTGGTTTCATTATTATTAGGACGACAGGAAAGAAACAGGACTATAGCTAGTGAAGTTACAACCTCACTACACAGTATGAAATATGCATTTGAACATAACTACAATTTATAATGAAAAACCAACTGTATTATATTATGGCTTTCAAAATCAGAAAACTGGCTTTTAAAGTTTTTTTCTATTATTTTATAGTGTGAAGGCCAAAACCTTAGAATTAAACACACACATACACAATTAATGTGATACATCTTGGGCACAAACCACTCTGAAATCCCCAGAGAACCTTTAAATAAATGACAAATCTAAAACTCTAAAATTACTCACACAGTACCCCAACTAGCAGCATGTATCAATAAACTCATGATAGGCAAACAAATTCCATCCACAACAGTGACTTTGAAAAGGCAGAAATGCCAGTTACCAGCATCACCTGAGGGTACTGTTACCAAATGATTAGCACAGTGATCACAGTGTGACACTCCACTCAGCTGTATTTACAGGGTAAAAGAGAAAGAAGGCAGAGAGAATTTACCTGCCAGCTCCTCTTGGTTCCCTTCCTAATATTCAGGTATAAAAAGAGCAAGCTCCTTTAAGACCCTTTTCTGCTACGGATATGGCTCTGTCTTAATGTTCAAGAAGCACATGCTTAAGAAAGTAAAGTCACTGATTTGAAGACCAACCGAAATTTATTTTAGTAAATAGAAACTTCTAGCTTGTATTTAAATGTTTTAACTAAAACAAAAGTATACTATTATTCTAAGAGTCCAGTGTTCCACCACTAACAAGTAACAATCATCAATTTATAATCAATGTTGTTAGTGTTAAATGATCAAAATCAATTTTTATTTAAAAATTATTGCCCTTAATAAGTTTATACACACGAAATAAATTGCATTTTATTTGTACTAATTCCATTAGCTTTTTTTCAGCTTGGTGTTCCATAATTTTAGATCTATACCAATAATATACGCAGGTGATACTGATGCTGACAGCACAGGATACTATTTTGAGAACCACTGGTCTAGCTTTTGAGTACTTCTAATGTTTTTTGAGGACAGAGCTTATTTGCATTTAGAAATTCTCATATAGAACATTAAATGTGGAACCAGAAACTTCCATTTCTTAATTTTCCCATCTAGAACAACAAAGAAAACTTCTGTTTCTTCCTATACATGGTAGTCACTCAAGTATTTGGGGGGGGGGAACTTCCTCTCTTTAAACTTATCTTCTCCAAAATGAGTATTATCAATTTCTTTGATTGCATCCCACTCTCCATAGCACTCAGGCCTTTCATCATTCTAGATGCCTCCCTATGAACACTATAGTTCATAATGTCCCTCTTAATATGTGGCACTTAACAATTTAACACAATTATATTAAAGTTTCAGACTGAATGTCAGAGTGCATGCCTGCTACTCAGTATTAGTTCCATAACCACATTATGTCTTTCAGCAACCATACCATAGCGCTTCCCAACTGCCAGTGTATGGACTAATACTACTCTTTGATGAAGTTTTCTTTGATCCAGAGTAAATGAAAATAGAAGAGTATAGTAATCTTTCCATCAACTTAAAGTTGTTCAAGTTAAATAATTCTTTTTTATTCTGGGTTTATGTCCTTCCTAAATATTGAGGGTTGGGGTTAGGGGGCTAAATATTAAGGGACAGTGATGGAAGATGGTAGTTATTTTTCCAAAGTCTTTACATAGAAAAAGAGAGTCTCACATTTCACAGTCTCTCTTAAATTACTGGCCTATGTCCCAGAATACTCAAGAACAAAGGTTCATCTCATCCATCCTCTAGTACTGTCTAGGTAGCCAGGTGCTTAGAATAATTTCTTTAATTTGCAGCAACTAATCACAACCTCATCACTCTTTTGATTAATTTACAGCAGCAAAGCAAACCTCCTAGTGGGCTTCAGCAAATAAAAGGGCTTCAAAGTGCTTTAACACTAGTTCCTAAGACTTCCTCATTTTCTTTACCCACTTCCCATTTCCCTTTATAATTCTAAATAACACTCAAACCCAGTGAAGTACACTACATCAAATTAAGAGAGGGCTAGGAAGGTAGAAACTTACAATCATTTTTTGCAGTCTAAATTGCTAGCCAATAATTTGAACTATAAGTAAACTATACCATCTAGGACAGGGGACATCAAACTATGGCCCATGGACCGAATCCAGCTGTCTTTTTGTGTAAATAGAGTTTGACTGAAACAGAGCCACACCGACTCATGTACACACTTGCCGATGACTGCTTTTGTGGTACAACAGCAAAGATGAATAGTTGGGACAGAGACCATACGGCCTGCAAAATCCAAAATATTTAGTATCTGGTCTTTCACACAAAACATTTGACAACCTCTTATCTAGAGCAATGAACTATTTACCACCAAAGAAAACTTTCTGACCTGCAACAATAATGAGTGACTAACTCAGGACATACCATCCATATTGGAGTGTCTAAATATGAACACTGGAATATCTGAATAGTCCTTTATCCTACTCTGTATGAAGATTTGTTGCCCACCCAAGACAAAGCATTCACTTACCTGCTCACTGAGCTAATCTTTAACATACATTTCTCAAGGACTCACTAGCAGAATAGTGAAGAATCCATGAATATACTGCTCTGTGCAATCTACGGTTAAAAAAAAGTTGCTGCAAGTAACTCAAATGCATGTAATAAAGAAGAAACTGTACAGAACCACATAATAATTTCCTTTACATTTTAGATTTCAAATACAAAACACTTCTAAGGCACTTAAAGTAGAAAAGCTTACGTTCAACAATTTAGGTAATATTAACTGCATTAAATAATGCAAATTAATTTCCCTTTTGTGTTAAAAAAAGATTTTCATTTTTATGTATGTAGAGTTGAAATCAAGATAAAACTTCTAATTTAATCATGTAGCTTTTTAACATTCTACAATGTGCTTAAAAGATCACCTACACATTTTACAGATGAGAATGTCTGGATAAAACATGAAATATTTATGTAAGAGAACTAATTAGTGGCACAGACAGAACTATAACTCAGTACTCAACTATCAGTTTGGAACTCTTTCTACTTCATGACGGAGTATGAAAGATATGCTCGTATTCTAGGAAAGGGTGGAGTGATGTTGAAATATTCTAGACTTTTAAATGTACAGTAAACATATTCACAGGGGTATAGTCCATTCAACCTAAGCAACCCTCTTGTGTATTTTATTAATCAATCAACTATAAAATCACAGAAGGAAAAAACCTGATTCACGGTAAAGCCACTCTTATCAGAATGATGAAAAAGAACAACCAATTATATGCTTAACAAATTGTCAAAAATTAAAATAAATAATAATCAATAGTGGAGAAGGGGCAGTATGATGGGTACTCACATATTGCTAATTTGGTACAAACCTTCTGAAGGGTAATTTGGCCATACTTTAAAATGCCTAAAAAGTTCTCACCATCTAAAGCAATTATCCCACTCCCAGGAATATACCCTAAAGAATTAGTCTATTATAGAGTTCAAATTTTACAATTTTACAAAGATGTCCATCCCACTATTATTTATAATTGTGAAATATTAGAAACAATCTAATATCCAAAGAAAGAATTGGTTCCATCATGGTGTATATATTCATACAATAAAATATTAGGCAGCCATTTTTTAAAAATTACATTTTCAAAGACATGGGGAAGTACTTAGGAAGTTATAAAAAGTAGGGTATACAACTATATAGTCAGTATAATCTCAATTTGTTATTATGCACACACACAAACACATAAACACACTCATACATATAAATAGCATAGACAAAGACTGAGAGGAAATACAAAAAATATTAACAGTGTTATCTCTGGATAGTGAAATTGCAAGTAAGTTTTTTCTCTTCTTTATCCTTTTCAGTATTTTCTAAATTTTCTATTAATAATCATGTATCAGTTTTATACTCAGAAAATAATAAAAATTCACTCTGTAGTCAATTTTGAAATTTTTATAGTCTACATAATAAATAAGGAATAAATATTTATAGTACTCAAAAGTATACCTAAGTGATGGGAAATAAATCATTAATATGTAAGAGTATAATTTCCACATATGTATAGGTGGATAATTTTGAATCCAAAAGATAACATTATTTTTTCTCAATTCTGGAGTATAGAAAGTTGATATTTAGTAAATAAGAAACTCAAATCTTTAAATAAAATTGGTGCAAGGCATCTAAAAATTGTGCTATTCCGGCGTAACACTGAAGATACAAATGTTCTCCAATGTAATGTAGATACCCAGTGTTAGACTGAAATAGGTATAATCTAGTACATGCATGGTGGCCAATAATCAATCAAATTTTATATATATATATATATATATATATATATATATATATATATATTTCCCCTCCTCAAAGTGACTAGAAATAGTCTATGCTAAAAAAAGAAATACAACACCATACCATTATTTTAGTTGGAAGAGCCGCACCAAAAATCATGACAAAAAATTTGTAGAACTATAAGAAAATCCAGTGGTTTTTTGTTTTTGTTACTGTTAATGATTTCTTGCTAAAAATTCAAGTAAGAGAGTCAAATTGCTTAAAGCACTAAGAAAGCATAGCAGTAGTGTATGGTCTGCAATGATTTGAAAATCACTAAGAACAGTCTTCAATGTTTCCTCATTTGCAGACTACTGCCTATCAAACACGATCTTTGAAGGAAAGGACTACATCTGTTCTTTTACCAATCTTGAATTTATATTCTCTTATAGTAATGACACAAAGTGATGTCACACACAAAAAGGCAAACTGTATGTAATTTTAAAAGCTAACTTTAAAATATGATTCTAATATCTGTGATAAAAAATCACATAAATATGTAAAATATAAAATACATCCTAACATATTTTTTACATGAGCTGAAGTTTACCACTTTTAACATAAAAATTCTGAGATGGAATTAATAAAAAAAACAATTTTCATATGTACCACAGAGCAATAAGTTTAAATCAGACTATTTTGAGTTGTGTAGCCCTTTATTAGCAACTAAAATAGAAGGTATCTGTTGTACAACACGGGTAGTAATTGACTATAACTGGAGATTTATTATATTCTAATACAGATCATTTATAAATGCAATTTCTTTATTAAAAAGCTTCCACCCTTTTTTTGTTTGTTTGTGTACAATTTGCAAAACTATTCTGAAAGCGGAATATATGTGCACAAGTCTGCAAAGAGTGCAAATTTAGGATATGGTAAATGCTTTACAAGTTACTTTCAAAACACTGTCTGCCACAATTGGGCCTTTACATTGCCATCTTTTTTGATCAAAATATTTTGATGCCAGCCTTCCTTCCACTGCCCTAAACTATAAAGCATTTTTAATGAGTTGAAATTAAGGAAGGACTACACCTACTAGAAAAGAAGAGAAGAAAGTTCTATTAGTTTGAGGTTTCAGAATCCCCCCAAACCAGGACCAGTATCTTGGTAAGGGCTAGGCTGGGACCCCGGACAGAGAATGAGTATGTGCAGGTGGCATCCCTGAGGATTCAGAGCTTCAGTGGACCGTGAGTGCTCCCGCTGCATAACTCACTGAACTGTCTTGCCAGTTTCTACACTGGCTTGACTGGGCATAATTCAAAAAGGAAAAGCTCATATTCATTCCATTCTTCTGGAGCTCTGTGATAGCCTAGGGGAAAAAAAAAATTGGTTACTACAGACCTCATAAAAAGTGAACACTCTTTGTGTTGGTGGCTTAACTTTGTCCACCTCACAGCTGAAGCCTAGATTTTTTACTCTTCTCTTGATTTGTTTCTTGAACTTCTTATTGCATCATATTAAATGGGAAAAAGAGAATTCCTTATTTCATTCTCTCAAAGAATGTCCCCTAATCTAACTTCTTGATAAATATCAGTCATCTCCCACCACACCTTTCTTATACTTAATAAAGCCACTGCAAGAAACATACACCTTTCTCTCTTTTCTCTAAACCAAATCATAGCCACTTCTGTCATGAAATCCTGGTCTCTTCTTTGTCTAACTCTGACTAAATTTGAAATATATATAAATTAATTTCCAGATCCAAGAGGTAAACCACGATTTTTATTTTAATTGTAGATTGGTTCACCATTTATTTTATTAAAATTTTATTTGATCCAACTCAGACTTTAGGAAATTAGTGTAGCTTACCTAGTTTAAATTTCAAGAATTAGTTTAAGCCCTTAACAGCCTTTTCTTCCAGTCAATACTGCTTTAGAGAAAACCATTCCTAAAAATCCACAATGTACTATCTTTCATATTACACTAAACACACTGTAGGGTAGGTTCCTGCCCTGAACTCTTCTAGACTAACATTACCTTCTCCATTATTTCTCTGCCTCTCCAAACAATGAACACATTATTGCTTCCTCCTCCCATTCCTGAGTGTACATGCACTTCTTCTTTATGAAAAAGTCTCACAGTTTCCTTCTGGAAAGCCACATTGTTTTATTTATTAGAGGAAAAATTAATATTATTATCTCTTTCAAAAATCCAAAACTTCTGCCTCTTACTATTATTTACATGAAATATTGTTTTTGTTGTAAAAAGAAAAACATATACATGCCATCTGTCTCATGTTACTAAATTATGAATATCTGAAGTTCAAGAACAGAATCTTCCATTTATTTTTTATAGAGTCTAGAACATTAAATAAAACCAAAAATTAATAAGGTTACTTATTACCAAGGGTTACTTTGATCTATATTTGTAAAGAACATATCGGAACTGGTTGTGAGTCAAGAGAAAAACTAGGTTTCTATTCTAAATATTTTTTTCTGTATTTAAAAGAAAGTATTGGCCTGTCTTCCAGTAACAACTTTATTCATGTTAGCAAAATATTGGAAAGCCAAATTATCTTAAAGGTACTAGAAAGAAAATTTACCTAAAACCAATGCTCATTAATAAGGTATCACAGATGATGACAATTAAGATATTTTGAAACATCATAGGGTCAAATGTTAAAAATCCAGGCTTCCTAAGGATACTCACATTTAATAACACCCCAATGGGATGTCTTCCACATATAGTATTATGGTATTTCTTCAAGTAATTGCTAAAAGATACAGGGTCTAATTGTTCTATAATACTCATACCCTAAAAAAAGAAGAGAAAAAGAAAATGAAAGAAAAAGAAAAAGGTACACAATTTATTATTTCCTAATTACATTTTAAAACCATTACTTAGAGTTAAACATCATAATTTTTCAATTAAGGAGAAGTAAAGAAAATACATTAAATAATCCTTGGGAAATATCAAACTCATTCATCAAAGGTAATCTCATTATAGTCAGCTCTCAACAATATGTACACTTCATTAACAGAAAACTTTCAGTCCTGTTTAGTTTTTTCTGACCTCCTGCTATTTTTCCACAACACCATCACCAGTTACCACTTAGCTCACAACCCTTAAACATTTCATAATTTTACATTTTTCTTATATAAATGTATTTACAAAAGTAAATCCATTGTGAAAATTAAATTTGCTATATGGCTGTTTTTTTCTCATAACCATCATATTCCTCCTACCATTGGCATAAATAATTAAGTTTACTGTAATTTAGCCAATCTCGTAACATACACTTAAATATCAACAGTGTGCAAGGCATCTGAATTATCAGTACGTGATAAAAAGAAGATAACACTAAGAAAAAGGTTAACATATTTTCAATTAACTTAAAGCTCATAAAAAATAAATGCTCAAGCAAAATAGGCCTTTTAGGAACTTTTTTAAAGAAAGTATTGGCCTGTCTTCCACTAACAAATAACTTTATTCATGTAAGCAAAATAATGGAAAGCCAAATTATCTTAAAGGCTTTTTATCTCTTGGGGTGCTTGGGTGGCTGAGTCAGCTGAGCATCCAACTCTTGGTTTTGGCTCAGGTCATGATCTCAGGGTCCTGGAATTGAGCCTGGCCAAGGGTTCTGCACTCAGCAGGAAGTCTGCTTGAGATCTTCTCCCTCTGTCCCTCCCTACCTCCCTCCCCATACCGCTCATTCTCTCTCTCTCTCAAATAAATCAATCTTAAAAAAAAAAAAAAAACTTTTTATCTCTTTATACTTCCAACTAGAATGCTTTATTTCTAAGATTTTAATCCAGGATCAAAAAATTTTAAGACTACTATTAAAACAACCACTCTGATTTGGACATTTATTCACACTAAATTCCATACCTTGCAAATGCATTCAAATAATGTGTTCATAATACAAGAACATAGAGCAACTTTAATCAAGCAAATAAATGAATGATTCTCATTCATTCACCAATTACCTTACCTTGTTTTCTTATTCGGGTACAATATTTTACATTTGTGTTCAACAAACTGGATTAACATACTCTGAGAGAAATGTAAATGGTGGTTTAACTAGGGAATCAACTGATCTATTTTGTGTGGTTTTTAAATTATATTTCAACATGTTTTAAAACAACTACAGTGGAAAAGCACCTAGAGTAATCAGATGAACGCTCATCTGAAAAATGATAGTAATCAGTAGGTGACATAAAAATACTGCAGTGGCAGCATCAAAATTTAATTTTATAAAGAACCTGTTTTCAGAGCATTCAAGTCATTCATAAACATCACACTTTCCTGCAAATACATCTGAAAGATAGGTATGTGCATGTAATCAACTTCCAACTGATTGCACATCAATTAGCCACTCTCAGATTTGTCCACAACCAGTGTTTAATGCTAAGCTGTTTTCCCCTGCAAACTAGGAGTCTTCCAGGTCAACAGTCTCCAGTGACATTTGGTGCAAATTCAGAGAAATATGAGCAAACTTAAAAATTAAACCTAAGATAAACAATTAGTATCATAATTCTGGTTCAAAGAATATCACACAATATATTTCTAAACCAAGTAGTAATGCAGAGATGGAGTTAAACAAATCTCTTCCACACATACGGATAGTCAAGATATAACTCCCTAAAGATGAAGGAACTGAGGCATAAATAAGGTTAAAAACTTGCCTCTAAATTTCTAATCTGAGGCTCTTTCTCACTCACTAGTCTGCTTCATGCAGCATAAGAGACATACTAACAATTCTTTAAACACTCTCACAGCTATAATTGGTATATATATTTTAAGAGAACTTTCAATGTTCCTGGATAAAGTCTAGGACAGCTTACCTTAAATAGAACTCTACTCATTAATACATTATGTGACACTGAGGTTCTGATGTACGTGTTAATGTTAAAATCTTAAAGTACATTTTGAAGAAACTTACCACATTCATATACGGACATGAAAAATTCAAAGACAGGAAAACTAATGATCAAATTTGTTGAAAACAAAGAATTCAAGAAATTTCATATAGAAAGATATAAAATAAAGCTATGAATGTAGAGAAGACACTACTAAATAAAGTGTTTGAAATTAAGATATAATGGTTAAATTACAAGAGGGAAAAGAAAAAACTGAGATGATGGAAGTAAAGGGATTAAATTTAAATATTTAATTCCCTAAAGTGTGTTATGTACCTACTAGGGCAAGAATCAATTCCATTACAATCAATTCTCTGACAAATAGAGATAGTGAACGAGTATGCATTTTTATAAAGAAGGGATATAGAGAAAAAATAAGGCTTTTCTCATGAGTGAAATTCTCCAATTGGAAAATTCATAAAGTATGCAAACAACAGCAATAATGATTGAGAAAAAGGGCATCTATTAAGTAATACAGAACACTGGCAATAATACTCTTGTATATATTTATATTTTGATGTTAACAATTTTTAAATTATAGTTACCAAAGTTCCAAGAAGATGAAAATGCTAATTTGATACTACTGCCAACTGCCAAAATTCCAAGATGAAGCAACAAAGTGCTTCTCCAATATGCTTAGTTAACTCTTCTATTACTTAAAATACTGAAGATATGATCAGTGAATCTAAAGTCCAGGTGATGGAAATCTTACCTAGGGGCCTAGCACATTGAGAATCTGTTCACATGACTTAAATCCAATATGAAGCAGTGAAGATCTAAGATACAAAGCAGATATCATAAACACCAAAAGCTGATATCCATCATGATTTGGGTTTCTGAGAAATTTAGGGGCTTCAGCAAGAAATCCTCAGATTGAAAGCTAACTCCCTACCTTGAGAGGTAAACAAGGGCAGAGGGAATCTATCATTATGCTGCCTCTCCAAGTAATGAGTGAAAGCTTGTAATGTTAAATCCCAAGTGGCAATCCTAAACTGAACAGTTTTAACTGACAGAGCTGCAAATTCAGGATTCTGATAAGACAACAAAGATCCTCCCTTTTAAAAAAGTTTACATATAGGGGTGCTGGATGGCTCAGTCGGTGAAGCATCTGCCTTTGGCTCAGGTCATGATCTCAGGGTCCTGGGATTGAGCCTGGCATGGGGCTCCCCTTCACTCAGTGGGAGTCTGTTTCTCCCTCTCACTCTCCCTCTATGCTCTTGCTCTCTCAAATAAATAAAATCTTAAAAAAATAAAAATAAAAAAGTTTATACATAATAAAATATTTAATTTAAATTTAACTTAATTTTAAATACTATCACCAGAAGGATTCTGCCTCTAAAGTAACAAACACAAAAAAGAAACAAAACTATTTGAGAGGACTTTAAGATAGAACTAGAACCATAGGTCTTTTTATTATACACACTTAATTAGTCACCGTATTATCAAGTCAGTAGGTCTCATTTTCTAAAGTAAGGATATATATTTATGTTGGAGAGATGGGTGTACATTTAGGTAGGCAAGGTGGGAAAAGGAAATATTCTGCTTTCTGTAAGAGGCATCAGAATAAAATCTTATGGTGAAAGAAATTTTATAGGGAAAAAAAAAAATCACCCTAAAGACAGTAGTGCTAAGAAGCAATATACTAATAAATAGCTATCTTAAAAGATATTATAAAACCTTACACCAAAGACTACTAAAGAAACTATTGGCCTGAGTTCAAGAAAGAAGTATGAGTAGACAAATCTGAACAATTTCACTTTCAAAAGAGTTGAAAGAAAGAAAAGTAGCTGAAGTTCAAATTAAATGAAGTGACTACTAATAAATTTGGAAGGAAAATACATCATAAGGATGACTACAATGAGATTTTCAGATTCTCTTTGCCAAATCATAAACAATTTGGCAATGTCCATAATGAAACACTGGTCTATATCAAAAGTGGCACAGAAAAAAAAACATGATTATGTGATATATACATATAAAACATATACTTATGTACTTATGTATGATTAATATTTCCAGTATGTAATATCAAAAGTTCACAAAAATGAATTTCTTAAAATATGTTCTGCTTTGTAATCACTGAAATTACGAAGTTCTAATTACCAAAAACATGATCAGCAGCCAATACTATTATAACACTTTTAGAATCTCCTGTAACTAGTTACTTTTTTCCCACTTAAAACATTTGGAAGATCCAGTTTATTCTCCTATATATTTTTTCTTTACATATTTTTTTCACATAATTCAATTCCAAGATATTCAAATGCTAGAGATATAATTATTTTGTAATAAGAGGAACAGCTATTTTTATTTTGCTTTTGGAACATAGAAACACTTTTACTTATTTTAGTAACTATATTTAATAAGACTTTTCTGATAACAAAAAAAGAGCCAAAACTAATTAATACACTAATTTTGAAAAGACTATACCTAAGATTTTATACTTAAATTCAAACTTTCAAAATGTGTAACAATTACAATTCAGAACTGCTAACGTGTTTTAACACTTTATAATAGAGAACCATCCAACTATATTTGCTCTGAAAATACTGCATGTAGAAACTAAGATATTGGTTCTCAAATGAATGAAATTATTTATAACATAAAATGGCACTTTAGAAAAGGAATATACAGAGGGATATTCACCATTTGGTTATATAAATCAATTAAGAAAACACATTATATAAAGTTTAATAGTGAGTGCACATATATATAAACATACATATATATATAAACACACATACACGACTATGTGTATAGATCTAACCATTCTTATTATTTTAATCCACTTTAACCCCCAGAAGTGACATAACTTGAATTAAGAACATGCTAATAAAAGAACAGAACACTATGAGCCATTTAAAAATTCCATATAGAAACAGAAAGGGACCATAAAAATCAGTCTCCCAAGTCAAATATCATACCAAATATTAAATTGAAACATATTAACAAGAAGCAAATACTCAATATTCAGAAATTGTATTCCAGACTAAATAAAAATTTAAAAATTATACCCTGGTGATTTTGGACATCTAAAGTAAGGTAAATCAGATGCAGATTCAGAAATCAATATTAAACTTACTGGTTCTGTGTACCCTTTTTGAGCAAAAATTTCTAATTTCAAAGCTACCAGAAAAGGCAATAATCTTAGGAGAATTATGAGAATCATGCCAGTGGGTAAATGTTACCCTTTTTGCTCTCCCTCAAAGTAAGAAACCAAGGTCTATCTGTCTGATAATATACGTCAAGAAAGATAAGTAAAGCTAGCCCTCTTAATATAAACTATCAATATAGAATTAGAAGGCTAAAAGAATAGTTAAGTTTGGATGTTTATACATAACACACAGAATAATTAGAAAAATAATACTAAAGTGTTTAAATGTGACCACAGTTCTAAAGAGTTCCAAAGGATGCTATTATGTTCAGTGACTTCGGAGTACCAGGTAAACCAATGTTTTAGAGAAAACATCTCTCTGTGCTAAAAGCATCAATTCACGGATTTACAAATTTTTATGTGTGCAAAATTAAATGCTGCCTAATTAAAGCTGACAAATGATTTAAAGAGCTGAACAGAAAACAAGAGGAGATAAATAGGAAATTTGTTCTACTCAAAAGATTAGGGGCCATAGCAGGACAGTTCAAATTCACCTACAAAGCAAATTTAGGAGTAACAAGATGTTGGGACTCTTTGCATACTACCAGAAGGTGATCTCCAGGGGCACTATGGGCAAGTCTATTTTGAAAAAGCCCCACGGGTGATTGAAATTGTAAAGACAAGGTTAAGGATTACTAGAGTAGAGAATCTCCTCTCCGCCCTGGCTCTAATTACCATCTACATGTTACTTACTGAACTCCAGACCTCTCAAACTTACTGCAGGCCTCTTCCTCAGGCTTCCAACCAGTATAATTCCATAGCAAAGCCCTTCTGAAAATACTTCTGAAAGTGACCTCAAATCTACCAACTTCTTTCCATATCCACTAATGCCACCCCAGTCGAAGTTACTATCCTCTCCCCCACTAAGCTACTGCCCATGCCCACTGTTACTGCTCCTGGACCTGGTGCAGAATCCATTTTCTACACAACCACCAGACTGACCTTTAAAGTAATGTAACTAGGGGCTCCTGGGTGGCTCAGTTGGTTAAGCTCAGGTCATGATCCCAGGGTCCTCAGATCAAGCCCCACATCAGGCTTCCAGCTCAGCAGAGGAGTCCGCTTCTCCCTCTCCCTCTGTCCCTGCCCCCTCTTGTGCTCTCTTTCTTGGTCTCTCTCTCTCTCTCAAATAAATAAAATCGTGAAAAAAATAAAATAAAATAAGGTAACTGCATCATTTCCGTGTACTCACCTACATTTCTTACCCTGGAATATAAAGCCCCACATGATTCGACCCCTGGCTATCCCTCTTGCCACAGCTTGTACCACTCTTACCCTTATGTACTGAATTCCTACAACACTGGCCTTTTTTTTTCCTTCTCTTCACACCCAGCCTCTTTCCCACCTTAAGGACTTTGCACAGGCAATTCCTTCAGTCCACAATATTCTTTCCTCTGATCTTTACTTGGTCTGCTCCTTCTTATCATCTCTACCTCGGTTTGTTTCTCCTCAGGGGAGTCTTTCTCCAATCAGTTAACCACCAATCACTTGAATCATTCACTATTTCAAAACCCTTTCAGGGGCACCTGGGTGGCTCAGTTGGTTAAGCGACTGCCTTCGGCTCAGGTCATGATCCTGGAGTCCCAGGATCGAGTCCTGCATCGGGCTCCCTGCTCAGCGGGGAGTCTGCTTCTTCCTCTGACCCTCTTCCCTCTCGTGCTCTCTATCTCCCATTCTCTCTCTCTCAAATAAATAAATAAAATCTTAAAAAAAAAAAACTTTTCAATATTTTCTGTACAGCACACATCACTTTTGGAAACTAACATATATATATATATCTTTACTGGTTTTTTTAAAAATTGTGTCTCCTCCTGTTAGAATAAAAGTTGTGTGAAAGTGTGTTTGTTTACTGCCATAACTCCAACGGTGCCTAGGGCTGTAAGTGCACTCAAAAGTAACTGGCAAAATGGGGCACCTGGGTGGCTCAGTCGTTAAGCGTCTGCCTTCGGCTCAGGTCATGGTCCCAGGGTCCTGGGATCGAGCCCCGCATCGGGCTCCCTGCTCCACAGGAAGGCTGCTTCTCCCTCTCCCACTCCCCCTGCTTGTGTTCCCTCTCTTGCTGTCTCTCTGTCAAATAAATAAAATCTTTAAAAATAACAGTAATAATAATAATTGGCAAAATGAAAATCCAAATGCCAACTTGACATTGGATGTCTTAAAGGCAACAGCAAATATAACATATCCCTAATATGATTTATGATTTCCCTACCTCCTAAAACATCAGTCCTATTTTCTTGTGCTTTAAACCTAAGTGAACAGTACCAACACCCCACCAGCAGCATAAGCCAGACATTTAGGAGTTATTCTTGATACTTCCTTCCCTGGCAAGTTCAATCAATCTCCAAGTCCTATCATCAGTTTGTCTCTTATATACTGAATATATCCACTCTGTCCCTCTTCCACCATCACCACCCCATCCACTGTCTAAATTACCATTTGTCACCTGGATTACCAAACTGGTCTACTCATTTCTCCTCTGACCTTCCTCCAACCCACCTGCTACACTGCAGCTATATGATCTATTCAAATACAATCTGATTTTATCACTTTCCTATTTAATATCCTTTAAACAGCATATTCCAGGGGTGCCTTGGTGGTTCAGTCAGTTAAGCGTCTGCCTTGGGTTCAGGTCACAATCTCAGGGTCCTGGGATCAAGTTCCATGTCGGGCTCCCTGCTCAGTGGGGAGTCTGCTTCTCCCTCTGCCTGCCATTCCCCCCTGCTTGTACATGCGCGCACACACACACTCTCTCTCTCTGACAAATAAAAAAAATAAAATCTTTAAAATAAATAAACAGCCTGTTCTAGATTCTCTAGCTTCATTTCTCACCACGACCCCCACCCATTCAACCACTGATTCACTCAACAACTACATATATTGAGTACCCAGTGAAAGGCTGATACAAAATGGACAAAGATCCTGATTTCATGAAGCTTACAATCCCACAGGGGAGGTTATCACCAAATGAATCAACAAATAATAAGTCACAGAGTAATTAAAACTGAGAAGAAAACTTAAGTAGGGTAAGATCATGGAACAACTGTTTACCATAGGGGCATAATGGAAAATTGTGGGCACATTTTTGGGTTGTCCCAATAATTAGAAGATGCTAATGGGTGGTGCCCAGAGACGCTGATTGTCTTATAATACAAGATAGTCCCAAACACAAATAATTGTTCTCATCCCATAACACTCTTGACATGTCCATATAGGTGAAAAACCTGCTTATAATTATCTAGACCCTTAACTCTATTTTATATATAAATACTAAGAAGTTTTGCATGGTTTTAATATACAGCAGATTTCCAAGGAATTGCCATATTTATATAAGGTAAGGGAAGGCTGTACTTTGTTTAGTTTACAACCTTACTAAAAATTGCTCACCATTTTGGAAAATCAAAGTCACCCAGCAAAGCACCTTAGTAATATGAGTCACAAATATAACTGTTTAGGTTTGGAATGATAGCTATTATAGTAATGATACAATGTGTAATAAGCATCTACTTCACAGTGTCTTCTAATATAGTTGGTATTTGGGCACTTACATTATTAAAAATATTAGTTTATCATAAATTACTTTCCCTTTATTTCTTTCTCATACTACAGTTAGGGTATTCATTTAATTTAATTATGTATATAGGAAGATTATATTATTTTATTCACTTGAACAATATTCACTGAGCACCTACTAATGTTCTAATCACTATTCTAAGCACTTTGGATACATCGGAGAACAAAATAAATATCCTAACAAAACTATAATAAGTAGAATATTTAGTTTGTTGAAAGAAAAACTGCAGCAGGGTAAGGTAGGTTGGGAATGCTGAGAAGGTGGAGTGTATGATGCAAAATTAAACAGGATAGTCGGTGCGCCTTGGGAAGGTAAAGCTGAGCAAAGCCACAAAGTCAGATAGTCAAGTATAAAAAGGGCCAAAGCCCTAAGGTAGGCACATCTAGATCATTCTCACAGAACAAGGAGAGCATGTGTCCTAAATATCTCTTACATCTCTGTATTGGAATAGCTTCTTTCTAAGTCTGTTCAATGACTGTACTGTAAGTTCTATTAAGTGAGAGACAATGTTTTATCTTCTTAACATCTTCAGTATTTCACACAGTACCAGACATACAGGAGACACCCATTAACCACTTGCTACATGAAGAAAATAAATGATGACATAACCAGAAAAGTTTTCTGAGGCAACTGAGAACTAAGCCTCAGAAAAATAAGATCAGAACTAGAAGCCAGAAAAGAATTAAATGACTGACATGACATCATAAAGCCAAAAGAAAAGTCAGTAGATTAAGTCCAAATGAAATTCTAAAGGTAAAAGTATTAGGCAATAAATGGATCTAAGTAATAAGATAAATTTGAATATGATAAAATCTAAATATAATAAAATCTCCTAGGTAACTAAATTTGCATTCATTCCATTTGGCTTTTAATAAAATATACAAGGTAAAACCTACCTATAGTTTTAGATCCAGATTCCTTACTAAAACGTTTTACCTACTTTAGACTAAATATTTTTATACTAAAACATATGCATAAAGCTTTTCAAACAGTGGTAAAGTTGATTTCAAACATATCACAGACTTTAAGTCTGACAGAGTTTAAAGACAATTTAGAGACCACCTATTCCAAGTCTCTTATCTTAGAGATGACAAATTGAGGACTAGAGAAATGAAATGATCTGTCAAAGGTCAAAGCCAATAAGTGATATATCCGCTATATTTAATATTCTATTTATAAGTTAAAAAAACAACAAAATGATTTGCATGACTTTTTAACTATGAAAACAAGTACTATGACTATCATACTACTTTAAGGAAAATGACAGCAGGATCATTGTCTATTGTACTGGGCCAGATAAGAATACAATCATATTTTTAAATTCTCTATTTAAACAACAAAATGAAACACCATTTAAGAAAATCCAAATGGCCAAAAAATATAATTAAGTAATAAAACAAACTAAGAATTTGCTACGGTTGTTTTTGCTTAAAAGAAAGTTATGGCATTAGTATCCTGTCATCCCTAAACCTTAGACACTCCCCCAAATAGCATCTAAAATCTGTATATTATTCTTAGTCTCATTAATCAAATAAAATTAAGATAAAGGAAATTTCAACTAATAGAAAAGGGATTATTTTTATAATCAATATTCATATGATTGTAAACTATATTTTGCACAGTTAAATAAAGATAGGGAAAGAATTATTAGTCCACTGTATATTTCAACATATTAAGTCTTGAATCACTAATCTGAAATTAAAGAAAACACCTTAGAGCATTAAAACCCCACACCTGTAAGACTTACCATTTTATCTAGATGTTCAATGGATCTATAAATCTCCCCCTGGGATTCATCATAGTAACTGTAACGGAACCTTTGACCTTGAAACAAATATCATGTACAAAATAAAATAGGGAAAAATTAGAAGCTAAAAAGAAAGCAAGCGCTTACCAAATAATTTCAGTTCTCATGGAAGGCAAAGCACAGCTTACGCCTCTGAGAGAATCATTCCCAAGAGCCCTTGTACATAAAAATAAAAGGCATATTTGGGAAGTAATAAAGAAATGATATATCACCAGTGTTTTATGATGTTAAAAACTACTTCAAACTGTAGAACCTTAGAGTCACAAGCAATACAAAAGACTAAGGAAACAAAACAGCTTAAAAGTTAGAAGCATTGTTAAACATATTATATCAGTCTGTAATGGAAGGTAAACCCAAAGAATATGATTCAAGGAAATCTGGTTTAAGGAAACTATCTCAATGTAACAGATCAATGAAAGCTTAGCTTTTGCTATATAAATGCAAAGATTTGATCTCTACTACAGAAAAAAAAAGTGCAGGTCAGAGATACATGTGGCTTATGTGATTTTTATGACCTCAATAAAAATATTTATCTCATTTTTGCAAAACTCTCTACTTGAAAAAGATCAATACAAGTGCCTTAGAACAGGAGGCACAAAAGAATAAATAGTCCTACTCTGACAATAATATCTCAGTAAGAGTGCAAGCACAGAACATTCAATGTGTAGCTCTTCTCCAAGAAACACAGAGGGTAAACTGGAAGAAGCTTGAAAAGAAGACAGAAAACAAAAGGCTCAGGTAATAAATTTGGCTCCCTACATAGTCATATAAAAACCAAAAGTTAAACATACTCATAAATAATTGTGGTATGTTATTCCACTATGTTTTATTTCAGATACATCTACACTTGTATTTCTGTGATGCCTATATTTCTTAGAACTCATTATTTTTATATTTAGTTATTTTTAAAGATTCACCAAAATGCATTTTAACGGTATGTGAGTACACCAGTCATAAAGGCACACTCTGTGTCTTGTGCTTCATTTTTAGAGCAAAGTTCACATATACAATTATTATCCTCACACCTGAGAAGATGGGTTTCTTTGGCTGGATAATTATGATTTTTAAGTTCTCTGTTTATCTTACTAAAAAACATCATCTTATAAATGACAAGCGATAGTAAAACTCTTTTTGTGCTCTTTTTTGGAAAAAAAGACACATCACAGTTCTCAACACTTCCTTTACTTGTTGATGTTGATCATTTTTGATGGTCATCTTTCTAGAATATACTGTATTTCCTTAACTTTCACATTTTAACTTTTCACATATATTAATATGTACGATTACTCATGTAACAGTTCTTACTTTCCCTCAAGAGCTTCTATTAAATCAATATTGCGTCTTAGAATTCATGATATCCTAGAATCAAGCAATAAGGTTCTGAGACAATTATCTGCTTTCTGAATATAACAACCATTTTTGTAAACATTGAAGAATACTACATGTCGCCATAACTATGAGATCCATTACAGTCCTTGCACTAAAAAATATTCTTAAACAGTGACAATTCATCACTCAATGATGCCCTTATATTAAATAACTCATCAGACATTTCTTTCAAAAGTTAGAGCTAGGTATAGTTTTGCTTTTCTTTACAGAATGTACACATTTACTCCTACCTAATAATGAGAATTATATAAATTGACCCTATTTTTCCTATTTGCCAGATGGCTACTGGAAGGCTCAAAGTCAAATCTAAAGTCTGTTGCAGTAACTTCTTGATTCAATTCATTGGTACTAAATCTCTACTTCTATTTCAAAGGTCTTTTGATAGAGTGGCCCCAAATCTTTTGTGAAATGAATGAACAATTAAATGAATAATCTTAAGACAAGAAACTTCTGACTCACTGTCAACTGTAGTAAGAGTAATATCCTTGGAAGCAATCAAGATGAATATTCTTTGAATCTGAACTACTTCAGGTTTATCCTAATGCATTCTCTTTTCCTTGTTTCAGGAGATAGCTGTAGTTTTAGCTGTCAATAATCCCTGTGACTGGGACGTAACTATCTAATCTGAAAACTGCTACTCTTCAAGTACAGAGAAAAATGCATGTACTTTGTGATAACCATTTGCTACTCAAAAGTCTTTTCTGCTTATTTCCGAGTTCAGAACTGCTGTTCCAAATGACTGAAGTTGGTCAAACCTGCCTTAATCACAAGTAAAAAGTCTAACTGTATTTAGAAATACTGCCTTGTTCACATGGACCATTTTCACTGTAACTTTCACTTAAAAACTACTTCTGAAGTAAGAGAAAAATACATAAGATATTTTGAATACTTTAAAATACTAAATCAACATGTGATTTAAAAAGAATGACAAAATGCACAGGAAATCAATGAGTAAATGTTTAACATTTGCTATCTACCTCTTGCTACTCCTTAGGTATTTGCATTTTGTAGCTGAAGAATCGAGTAGAAATATTTTATGGGCTCTAAGTAATATATCAATTAAGTAGCTAAATCCACACTATATAAAGCTACTACACTGAAAATGTAGCTTACTTAAACAGCTCAAACTTAAAATAATTTTTAAAAATTGTACAAGCATTTAGAAGTTACTTGAGTAATTCATTCTGGTCAATACACATACAAAAAGCATCTAATTCAAAGTAAATAGTTTCCATCATCCTAGCCTATATGTGGGGGTGGGGGTGGGGAAGGTGTGTGCACACGCACACGCACACACACACACAACTTTAGTTAAACACCTCTTGGAATTTGACTGCAAAAAATCTTTTCTATCTAATTATTAAAAAGAAGCTTATCAAGATTTTATTTAATGAGAAATAAACGAAATGACAACACTAGCACAATACACTGTTCATAAGTGCACCTTTAATCAAACATTTATTGTTGACTTAAAATATATTATGATTTTGTGTAACTCATGAGCAGACATTTTGTTTTATAATACTTCTAACATTCAGTAAAGCTTATGCATCTCAACTGAGCAAACACAGTTGCCTATGTACCTGGAGAACTGGACTTGTATACTTTTATAAGTATGAATAAAGCATATCACATAGTAAGAGAAAATTACTTACCTGAAACTTATCCTTTCAGAAGGTACACTGGGAAAATGGATTCTTTGAGCCCCTGTTTCAACTCCAAGTATGAGCTTTCTAGCTTTAAGAGCCATTGACACTGCCCCTAGGGGCAGCACAAGCTTTGGAGCTCCCCTAGTGAGTATGTCAGTAGTTTCTTCAGGTGCCTTCCCTCAGTTCTTTTCAAATTCAAAAGATGAGAGGAAAAATAACCCAAGAAAAAAAATCCTGTAAAGCAGAAACCTTACTCTTTGAGGGAAGGAGGGTAGCTCATTTGTGAATCCATTCCAGAGCACGCTTTCTGAGAAAAAGAAATACAGGTAAGTAATTTTCCCATCTCCAAAGGTGACTGGTGATTAATGAGTGGATTCACAGAGTGTGGAGAGTAAGCTCCAGGGATGTCTGTTTAACACACAACAATCAACTAATGAGGACAAACATAACAATGAATGGTACAAGAACCAACACTACTTTTTAAGTACCTCAAAACAAAAAATAAAAAAATATCAAATACCTCAACGTTAAGCTAAACACTGGATTGCAGAAATAAAACAATGAGCTTGGAAAGTTGATTTTAAAGCCCCCAAAAAGATTAGTGAACAAAACAGACTTTCAGACATATGTCCAGTAAATACTGTTACACAATCACTTAATCACTTTATATGTTAAAGCATTTTCATTGAGTTAACCCTCACGACAACCTATGAGATAGATTATTAGGTCATTTTATACTAAGGACCTAAACTGGGGACATTCATAATTGAAATCGTGAAAAACTACAGTCCTTTCATTCTAAAGTCTTAGGTATAATGTAAAAAAAGTATTAGCCTTCCCTCAAAAGATAAAAAATTTAAATATGTGGAATTAGTATGTATAAAATTTGAGAAGACAAATACAAAAGCTTGGATAAGATGTATTTTAGGAGTTAGCTAACTTATACTTAAACCAATTGAAATTATTTAGAAAACAGTAATACCTTCAGTACTTAAGAGACTAACAACAGAAAGGAAAAAAGAACAGGCATGAATAATCACTTGTTAATATATATATTAAACTGGAAATCTGAATAAAGATATAAATTCATAAATATTCTGGGGAATGCCACTTTTGATAAGTGACACATACTTATAAAAAAGAAATTATGTAAACCTAGACAAATATAAGTTTATATGTAAAAATCCAAAATTGAAGTGAGTGTAGTAAATTTTATTCATATTTTAATAAAATAATTTATCATTAACATTTACCAAGTAAATTTACTGAAGTTAATTTGCACTTAAAACTGCCATAAATGGAAAATTAAGTAGAATGAATCGACTTTAAAAAAATCAATTTCTGTTAGATGCAGTTTCATTTAGAAACTTCTTAGAAGTTAATTAGAAATTATGTTAATGAAAGCTGTCAATAATTCTAAATGTGAAAATATAAATTTCAGGGAGATCAGGAAAGTATAAATATTAACAGTATATATTATATATGTGGAGAAGAGCAAAAACGAAAGTTAGGAAAACAAATGAAAATTCCACCAATTAGAAAAACTAAAATAGGCCCAGTCAAAATTCTCTTATATGGAGCCATCTTATAGGACAAGAAACTTGATCAGAAAAAGTATGGAGATAACATTACCTAACCATAGTAAAAATTAAATACTAGCAGCAAATGTCCTTCACTTAGACCACAATCCTTGGTAGTAGCAGGAAGGGTGAAATGAGGTAGATCATCAAGTGTTAACTAGGAAACATCACCGTATTGGGCTGACTAATGAATTTTCATGTGGATTAGACTAACGATAAAATAAAAGACAGGAATTGAAATGGTGAGGGTTTTTTTTTTTCTGGCGGGGTGGGGTATTCAAATGAAGGGACAAAAAGAAGGGGCATAATAGAATCTAGGTTCCCACTCTCCCTTAGCTTTCCCACCCAAAAAGAAAACTTGAGAATATTTTAATCTTCCTACTTTTTCTCTCTCTCATGTCTTTTTCAAGTCCTTATAAAATTTAAATGGGATCTGAAAGACGAAAATCTTTAAAGCAAAGTACACTTAAAAGTCATTCTTGTAATGGATATTGGCTAACAAGTAAAATCAAACAGGCAAAACCCTTCCAATCACTGTCTCTACCACCAAATCTCTTGCCTTATTTTTAACAGAAGCTGGACATAATAGAAATAATGACTAGAAATGAAAAAAGTTGTCACTGCTAGTAGTCTAATATTATTGAATAAAACAAAATTCCACTGTAGGCATCTGAGTAATTTGTCAACTGTACCATAATCAATTAAGTGATTTTTCTTCAAAAATCAGCTATTTAGAAATGTACAGGGTGTTGACGGCTTAACTCAATGAAACTTTTAATATCTCTGAGTATGTGAGGAGCTGAATTCTTCTTGTGAAATGATTTCTAAGTCAGTGTTATCATTACTTTGATATGGTAAAAATCAATCTATATAGTACCCTTACAAAGAAGAAGAAGAAGAAGAAGAAGAAGAAGAAGAAGAAGAAGAAGAAGAAGAAGAAGAAGAAGAAGAAGAAGAAGAAGGAGAAACCATTAAGAAATATCCTCACAAGAAAAAACTAGATTTTTGAAATGGAAGTATAACATTCATTAATTTAGAAAAGATGACCAATGTCATCAGAGCATGAAACTTGAGAAATATGAAAATTTCTAAGACATTTTAACCCATAACTAGCCAATTATTCATATTACTTCAATTAGGCATATAAAATAGAAAATGAATCTTACTTTACAAGAATGATGGTTATTATTACTATTGTAGAAGAGAAACTACCAATCTTGGAATAGTATCCATGCAACACCTTCCACTTATCCCCAGATCTTCATCGAATTTCCTAATAAGAATTAGCACAGTGCTTTCCATAAGTACAAAGTAAGCACTTAATGAGTATTGTTAGTGATAGTGATACTAAAAAAATAAACACTTGGAAAAGTTCTATTACTTAACCACCAAATGTAAATATAAATATGTTTTAGTCTCTGGATAATTCTCATAACTAACATCTACCAACCTTTGGAAATTTTGAGTTTTTATTTGTTATTATCACCAGGAAATCCTAGCTTACAATTTAAATGCCAAAATTTTCTACAACACAGAAGATCAAATGGCCTAAATAACTTTCCAAGAATCTAGGTAGACTACAAAACAAAATTCATCTTTCTCTCTCAACATTGTACTTAAATACAGTACTTGGACTGGGGCTTGTTTGCTTTAGAATTCATTAATGAGGTAAAAAGAATGATTCAACAGAAAAGAGCAATTTTAAAGCATCTACTGATTTTTGTGTGGATTTATGCTGTGATTGCACATGGTACCAACCTTGAGGGAGAACCCAGATTCTAAAGAACAATATCAGGGGAACTAATTATTTAAATCATAAAAGTAATTTAAAGTGATTCATAAGAGCCTTAAAAGTGAAGAGGGAGGGGACACATGCTTCAAGAATTTTTAATTTCTAAAACATACGGACATGCTTTATTACCAACGCAAATTCACAATACTAAGAAAAATACCTTATTTTCAACAATGATACTCCTTAGTTTCTAAGATCAACTATGACTAAACATCAGAATTTCCAAGCATCTACCCAGTCCTCCCATCTAAGTAATATACCTATAATCCATAAAAAATAACTTCTGCCAAAGGTAGCAAACCAACTAGCCAATAGAACTGATTATTAAAGAACCCTGAGAACCTCTTAGGGAGTTCGGCAAGGTAGCAAATCTACGTGCATACCCTAAACCAGGACTTCCCAACCTCAGCACTAGATATTTTGGGCAGGATAATTCTTTGATGAGGAGGACTGTCCTGGGCACTAGAGGATGTTTATTTAGCAGCTTCTCTGGACTCCACTAAGTAGATGCCTAAAGCATCCCACTTCCAACCCCACCCTACTATAATGACCAAAAATGTCTCCAGGCATTTCCAAATGCCCCCTCATAAGACAATCAGCCCCAGATGAGAAATCAGTGCCTTAAACCAAAATACTTATCTATAAGGGAGGATGGCTCTCTTAAAATGATCTCAACGCCATTCACAGAGCAAGGTAAGAGAAAATACCAGCCTAACCAGGACAGATAAATATTGAGTCAATTCTGGTAATCAATGCTTAAGATAATAAAGCCAGGGCTCCCTATATCTCATTGAGGATGTTTTTCTGGCCATTCTAGTACTCTATCTTAAAATTTATAGTCTTGTGCCTTATATTTTCTCTATAATCAAAGAAATAACTGAAGGATGAACAGATATTGGCATCCTCAAGCCAATGAGAGATGTCCTAAAAGGAACAGGATTCAAAAATACTCTAGAACAGCAATGGATAAAGGAGAGCAAATTATATTCAAAGACTCAAAAAATAAAATTTACTCAAAGAGGCATCCACTTTCTTTATGATCTATTTGATCATATATGATCTATTTACTGTGAAGTTTCCTTACTCTTTTTATTCACAATAACAAAAATCACTTAAGAGTCCCTACCCTTATAAACCATTACCAGTGAGGACCACAATGCTAATAGCCAACATGTTACATTCTTTGGAGGGTAGTTCTAAACTGATGGCAAAAATTAAGTACCAAAGGAAAAGTAGAAAGAAAAAAAC
This sequence comes from Zalophus californianus, assembly GCF_009762305.2. Taxonomy (NCBI): domain Eukaryota; kingdom Metazoa; phylum Chordata; class Mammalia; order Carnivora; family Otariidae; genus Zalophus; species Zalophus californianus. The sequence continues at coordinate 26,341,167 of NC_045602.1, forward strand.
ACTAATTACAAAAAAAGAAATGTGGAAAAGGACTGGCATAGCACACAGTGCTCTTCTACCTTCTAAAGAAGAGTATTTGTTATATCTACGAAAAAGCTAACTTCAGAGATTCTACCACACAACTCAACCTGGAAATAGGGTTAAAAGATCTTAACTCCCACTAATGTAAGTGGCTAAGCAAGGATGCCCTCACAGTGTGAATCCAATTATACCAGTCGCCTTTGGAAATGTATCCATAATCCACTATCATAATCTGATCCTTTTTAAAAGACTTTTTTATTCACTTTTAAACATCGCAGATAAAAGTAAAACTTCCCAAGGGAAGTGATAAGGAACTGAAAATCAGAGCTTAGAGTGAAAAGATACCATTAACCACAAGTATATATTATCTACCATAATATGTTAAAATCTAGAACTTACCCCAATGGCAGAAATCTGAAGAAACCACAAAGAGATTACTAGGATCCGCTAGATATTTACTGAAGAGTTTTCCGAATTCCTGTTCTTTTGACTCACTCAGAGCTCCAACCAGTACAGGAATAATGGTAAACTCATCCTTATGGCTTAAAGAAAACAGAAAAAGAAAAAAAAAAAGTCATTTAAGAAGGAGAAGAATAAAAAGAGTTTTCCAATGTGTTGGCACTATAAAGTGGAACATTTATTAATAATGGTAATGGTAAGATACATACTGTTGAATTTTTTAATCTATAAATGAAATGTTTAAAGAAGATCATTTAAAAATGAGAGATACAGAATACTAAAAATATCTATTTAAATACAGAAATGTACAATACTTCTTTAGGTAAACAAAGCTATTTTACTAGCAGGTATAATAATGTCCTCAAATATAAAAATAAGCCCATCAGACCATCACCAAGTCAAGTCTTCTCAACTACCCATCAAAGCTACAATCATCTGCCTAATCCTTCCACAATTTTAAAAGAGCATTAAACTCTTCCTCAATATTTTAATCCTATCCTGTTATAAATACCACCACTTCTGGCACTTTATAAACCTGCCAAGTGAGACCTACAAAACTTAATCTTGGCTCCCATAAGAAACACCAACTGCACCTTATACCTATACTAATAAAGAGATACAGGACAGTCTGAAGATACAACTCAAATTTCACTGGCATCTAGGGTAGACACAGAATTCAAGGAAGTAGGTATTAATTTCTAGCAGCAAGAAAAAGACACCACACCCACCCACAATGTTTATGACATATCCACAAGTCCCTTTTTCACTCTACAGATTGACAGATTTATGGAAAAGGAACAGAGCAGATTAATAAAGAATAACTATGATGGGCTATAGAAATAGATGTTCATCCAAAGCCTTTTAAAAATTTTCATTACAGTGAAATTTTACTTACATATATTCAATATTATTTATATTCTAAATGATCCCAGATTGGAATTTTAGAAGCGTGAATCATGTTTGTCTGACTTGTTCTGAACAGGACTTTAAAAAAAAAAAAAAAATCACCATTATAATAAATGCGTTTTAATATGATAATCTGACACTTAACTGATGTAGGACAAACAGAATTCATAAAAGGGTTTTTTAAAAATACTAAGTTTAAGTTTATTCCCAAAATAAGTGTTAGCCCAGCTTCATAAAGCTAAATTCAGGGCACCCAAGCGCCTCCCCCAGAAAGACCCCCTTACCCTTGTCAATTGCGAAATAAACAGATCATACAGATCTCCAGTCCCTCTGCAATGCAGGGGCTTCTTGGGCAGAATCTGCATCTATGGAGTAAGAAAAAAAGAGGAAGCTGGCAGAGGAAGCTGCCATGGAATATCTCTTTCTCTGACTCTTTTACCAGTTTGCTGAACAACTGCATGAATGAATAGGGGCTCTTCAATAAGTTAAGAGTGATTATCATTTGAAAGGAAAGAATTTGAGCTCTAGTAAAAATTCAAGAAGATTGTTATGAACTGTTCTAACTTCAAGTATTATCTATATAAATAAATAAATTAAGATAATCAAGGAGTATGTAAGTAATTATATAACATGGTAGGGATGCAGTTACATAGAGTATAAAAAACAAGAAGTCAGAAGAAATAGGTTCAAGTACCATCTCCATCACATAATAAAAGTTGAGGGGGCGGGTAAATTACTAACCTAAAAATGTATTTCCTTATCTGTAAAATGATCATAATTACAGTATCTAGTTTTTAAAATTGCTACGAAGTAAGAAACACTACCGGGAAAGTACTTTGTCAACAATTGTTGGCTCACTCTAAAGAAATAATACACGTCTACGATTCCACAGAGCCACCAAACCATTCACTTACCCTCAGCCTCAGCTTGCAAATCTATCTATACCAAAGTAAAATGCTCATACTTAGAAATCTAAGCTTTGAATCAACATCTACCTCCTTGTTATTTCTCAAAAAAAAAAAAAAAAATTTACTTGTTCTGTATTTCCACAAAGTATGAATTAGAAAAAAGAACATTTGGCTTTGAAATGTAATATTCCTAGATTTTAGAATTCAAGTTGTCAAGTTGGTCTTCCCCAGTGAGGGTGTACAAAATCTCACACTCAAAAAATAATTACAAAACTGTCAAAAAAAAACAACACCATTTTGTGCTCTAGAAATTAACAAAACAAAAAACACAATAAGAATAGTTTATTCATGTAAAATAACTGAACTTCTTGGGAAGAACAGTAGGAGTCTGGCTTCTTACCAGGAGCTACCTCCATCCCCCTGCCCCACTCCACCAACATGATGAGGTTGGCTGCGAAAACCAGCAGCTTCATTGCTGAAGGGAGCTGACTTTGATTTGGAGCTGAGGGCAGAAAACTCACACCCAGCAGGAAACAGAAAAGCCTGTAGCTCTTGTAGCCTGAGATTACAGCACCAGTGGAGGCAAGCCACAAACCTGAGGACTACCTAGAAATTTAACAGGGAGATTCTGGAAAGAAGAGAGCCACAGAGGGATAAATTCACATATTCCGAGGAAAAGATTGTTGCCCTCCACATAACCCCGTCTGAGTAGAAAGTAGCAAGCACATATGTGCAGGGGAGACCCATAAGGTCCCAAGCTACCCCCAAATGCCAGCTAATTAGGAGAGCATGCCCAAGGGAAAGTGGAGATCTGAGAGAAATCAACATCACACATCCCAGGCTGACTGGAAATCCACGTGCACATATAGGGAGACCAGAGAAGACCCAATAGAAAGGAAAGGAGGCAAGCTAGAAAATGGCCCAAATTTTGAATATGCTCCCCAAACTATACCTAATCCACCAGCAGAAGATGAAAGCCTTACTGGACCGAGGTGTTCAATCACAATCTCCAACCAATCATTAGCTAAGCACTAAGCAATGCAGACACAAAGGTGAACTCTAGAAAGCCAAATTATAAGAAATTTTGAAAAGCTGAGAAGATACGTCAGTAGCCACAATTTTGGGAGAGATAAATTCTGCATACAAGGCCAACAAAGTTACTCAAAGAAAAAAAAAATGAATGAAGAACAAATGAAACAACCACCACCACCACTACCACCTGCAGAAAATTTTAATAAAACCAGAATCAAGTTGCTATGATACACGATTTTAAGAGTCCAGTTTTAAGAAAAAATTACGAGCCACAAATACAAGACCCCTGTCCCAGAAGTGTTATTATTTTAGCTCTTATAGTTATGTCTATTACCCAATTTGAGTTAATTCTTGTGTGTGGTATGAGGTAAAGATCTAAGTTCACTTTTTTTTTTAATATGGTTATCCAGTTATTCCAGTACCATTTGTTGACACTATCCTGTAAGTAATGAGTCATTTTCCTTTTGCTGCTTTTAAGATTTTCTCCATGTCTTTGGCTTTCATCAGTTTTATTATAGTGTATCTAGATGGGGATCTCTTTGTGCTTATTCTACTTTGGGTTGTTGAGTCTCTTGGAACTGTAGATTAATGTTTTTCATGAAATTTAGAAAGTTTTCAGCCATTATTTCTTCTGCTAGTTTTACTGTACCTCTTTTTGGGACTCCTATTGTATGCATCCTGGTATGTTTGATGTTGTCTACAAGCCTCCAGCACTGTTCTTTTTTCTTCAAATCTTTTTTTTTCTCTCTACAGATTGGATGATTTATTTTATCTTTAATATCACAGCTTCTTTACGTAATATTTTCAGACCATCTAGTAAATTTTTAATTTCATTTGCTATACTTTTCAACTCTAAAATTTCCATTTAGTTCTTTTTAATAGCTTTGTTGATATTTGCTACTTATTTAGTCATTGCCATGTTTTAACTTTTTAAAGCATAGTTTCCTTGATTTTTTTGAACATATAATAATTATTTTGAAGTCTTTGCTAAATCTGGTCCCATGTGGATACAGCTTCTACTGGCTACTTATTTTTTTTTTCTTTTTCCCCTGAGAATGTGTTACACTTAGATCTTTACCTCATACCACACACAAGAATTAACTCAAATTGGGTAATAGACATAACTATAAGAGCTAAAATAATAACACTTCTGGGACAGGGGTCAGCAACAATCTTTTTAAAGGGTCCATAAAGTAAATAATAAATATTTTTGGCTTTGGAGGCCATACAGTCTCCATAACTACTCAACTGTCACTGGAAAGAGAAAGCAGCCACAGGTGATATGTAAATGAGTGGGTGTGGATGGCTATGTTCCAATAAAACATTTACAATAACAAGTTGTGGGCCAGATGTGGTCTGCAGAAGATAGTTTGCTGATTCCTGTTCAAGAAGAGAAAATCTCTGTGACCCTGAATTAAACAAAGATTTCTTAAATACACCAAAAGCTAAGTCCACACAAGAAAAAAATGATAAAATGAATTCATCAAAAACTTTTGCTCTTCAACAAAGCAAAATAACCTGTATCTAGAATATGTAAAATTTCTTACAACTCAGTAAAAAGACAAATTATCAAATTTAAACTAAAGCAAAATATATGAACAGACATTAAACAAGAGAGGACATACAAATGACTAATAACAACACTGAAAAGTTGCTCAACATCATGAATCACTGGAAAGATGCAAATTAACACCAAATGAGGTTACACTATACATTGATCAGAACAGTTGTAATCAAAAAGACTGACAATATCAGGTATTGGCCAGAATAGGGAGAAACTAGAATTCTCATGCATTGCTGCTGGAATATAAAATGGTGCCGTCACTTTAGAAAATAGTTTGGCAGTTTCTGAAAGAGTTAAAACATAGATTTATAGGACCCAGTCACATCATTCCTAAGTATCTATTCAAGAGAAATGAAAACATATGTTCACAAAAAGACTTGTACAAGAATCTTTATAACATTATTCCTAATAGCCAAAAATGGAAGTGACCTAAATGTCCATCAACTGGTGAATGGATAAACAAAATATGGTATATTCACATAATGTAATAACTATTTGGCAATAAAAAGGAATGAACTATTGATATATACTACAACATGGATGAACCTCAAAAACAGTATGCTAAATGAAAAGGATAGATAGAAAAGACATTTCATTTGATTCCATTCATATGAAATTTCCAGAAAATACAAATCTATAGAGACAGAAATCAGATAAATGGTTGCTTAAGAATCAGAGTCAGAGGGGCGCCTGGGTGGCTCAGTTGATTAAGCTTCTGCCTTCGGCTAAGGTCACGATCCCAGGATCCTGGAATGGAGCCCCACATCAGGTTCCCTGCTCAGCAGGGAGTCTGTATCTCCCTCTCCATCTGCCTCTCCCCCAGATCATGCTCTTTCTCCCAAATAAATAAATAAAATCTTAAAAAAAAAAAAAAAAAGATTGAGAGTCAGAGCCGGAACTGCCCTCAAATGCACACAAGGTTTCTTTTTTGTGTAATGAAAATATTCTCAAACTAGATTATGAGAATGATTGCACAACTCTATAAATTTACTAAGAATCACTGAGTTGTACTCTTATGTGAGTGAATTTTATAGGATGTAAATCATATTTCAATAGAGCTGTTAAAAGAAAAAAAAAAAAGAAAATCCACCTTTGCCCCTTGCAAACTGCTACCTGCAGCAGGTTACCTAAAACTACCCTAAGCCTCAACTGGTCATTAGTAGAAATAGAGTTAATAATACTTACCTTGTTTACAAGGCTCTTATGAGCACTTCAATAATGTAGAGGAAAGTTTTATCTCTTCTTTTTCTGTCCTATACCTTAAACCATACTGCAGAAAATTAATATATCCAAGATGTGTAACAGACTAAAAAGAACTGAAATCCCAGAACCATGAGAGGAATACTCCCTTTAAAAACAAATATTACTATATCACCAATACACTTGAAGGCACAGAGCACTAAAAATCTACATTCTAGTATCTGAGGACCTTGACTGAGGCCACAGTAGGAAAGGAAAAGTAAAAATTTAAGATCTAATACAAACACAAGATATAAGAAGCATTAGAATGGCATTTAATTGAGTCAGAAACTTATGGCGGCCTGGAATTGGAAAAAGAGGAATGGGAATCTTGCAGGAGTATTAACCTAGCAGGTCTGTTGCACCAATTTTTAGAAGGGGCTGCTTGTAAAGACTAGCCCTTGGCTCTTACATCGTTCCTTCCTTATGTTGATTAAGGCTGTTTTACCCACTTGGGACATCGTACCAGCTAACCTGGATTGTAAACAAAATGATAATGGCAAACACCCACTTTCCTTCTGAGAGTCTAGAATTTCAGTAGCTGGGGCTACTTAGGCAGGCAGAGAGTCCCTACATGATCAGCCCCCAATCAAAATCCTGGATTTTGAATCTTAAAGCAGGCTTCCCTGGCCAGAAAAACTGCACATGTGTTACACCGGTGGAGGGAGCACATTCTATTCAGCCCATCCTATGACAGAGAGAATGTTGGAAGCCTCTACCTGGATCCCTCCAGATTCTGCCTGGTGTGTCCTTTTCCCTTGCTGGTCCTCTTGTGTGTCCTATCTTTTCCAATAAACCATAACCATGAATAAACTGTGAGTCCTTCTAACGAAACTTCAAATGTAAGGCTGGTAGTGGAACCCTTGAAACAGGTGTTAAAGGCAAAGTGGCATAAAGGAATCATAACTGCAGAGTTTTATGGGAGCCTTATAAAAAATAATTTCTCGGGGCACCTGGGTGGCTCAGTCATTAAGTGTTTGCCTTGGGCTCAGGTCATGATCCCAGGGTCCTGGGATCGAGCCCCGCATCAGGCTCCCTGCTCTGCGGGAGGCCTGCTTCTCCCGCTCCCACTCCCCCTGCTCGTGTTCCCTCTCTCACTGTGTCTCTCTGTCAAATAAATAAATAAAATCTTAAATAATAATAATAATAATAATTTCTCATCTTTTCTTTCTGATCAAATTCACCTTCAGACCACAGAGACATGCATATAGACTTTGTACAGAATACTGTGACTCACTATAAGAACAAACTAAAAAGATCCAGAAAACATCAGGCAGAACCGAAGAACTGGGGAAGGAGGAAGAGAGAGGGAAAAGGGGGAGGCAAGCTAGCTGTCAATGACAACTCAGATTAAGATTTAAGTCATTATATGGGCGCCTGGGTGGCTCAGTCATTAAGTGTCTGCCTTCAGCTCAGGTCATGATCCCAGGGTGCTAGGATCAAGTCCCACATCGGGCTCCCCGCTCAGCAGGAAGCCTGCTTCTCCCTCTCCCACTCCCCCTGCTTCTGTTCCCTCTCTCGTTATCTCTCTCTCTGTTGAAAAATAAATAAAATCTAAAAAAAAAAAAAAGAAAGAAAAAGAAAGAAAATCTTAAAAAAAAAAGATTTAAGTCATTATAAGTCTTTGCTGTTTCATCAGTTAAGTGAATCTAATCAGATTACCAAAATGAATTTCAAAGGTTATGTATCTTTCTTAATTTCCATTTCAGTAAGAATAATGAGAAAAAAGGTTTACACAAGGGCAGGCATATTTCAGGTACTACTCAACCACCTGAAGCAAAATATTCTTATAAATTGGTTAAAGCTTGCTGTCAAAATTATGAATTCCCATATTTTATTAAGAACAAGTCAACATTTCCATGCCCTATATTCTCTTATACCTACTTCTGGCTTTACCATCTCTGATAATGGCACACCATTAGGACTTTCACTCCTGTATGCTCTTAAAATCATGTTACTCCCCCAGACAGAAACATTTACCAAGTTCTGTAGATTCTAACCTTCCAATGTCTCCCACTATCTGCTCAGTTTGCTGCCCATCTGCCACTACCTTAATTCAAAGCCCCATGATTTCTTTACTAAACTATTTCTAACAATCTTTTCCAACTCTAATCCATCCTGCACTGTACCATCACACCGTAAAGGAGTAATATTTGGGACACCTGGCTGGCTTAGTCGGTAGAGCATGCGACTCTTGATCTCAGGGTCGTGAGTTCAAGCCCCACACTGGACATGGAACCTACTTAAAAAAAAAAAGAAAAAAGGAGTAACAGGCTTATGATTTCAAGTTCTAATCATGTCCTTCCTTTGATGAGGAACTTTTACTAGCTCTATGCCAATCACAGAATAAAATACAAATATTTTACAATGACATTCAATGACCTCTATAAAATGGTCCCAAGCTACTGTTCCAACTTCCCAATCCTGCCCCTCTTACTCTATGTTTCTACAGGTCACCTACCCAAATGCCTCCAGCTCCAAGTTGGTATTATATACGCATTAAAAGTTGGATAAGGTATAAGATAACACGAAGTGGTAGGACTAATATCCAATTAAAAATATTCATATATAAAGAAAACTTTTTCTAACTATACAGGCCAAACAAAAAAACATCTACAGATATACCTCAGTTACTAGGCAAGCCTTTTTGCAACTTCCTTAAGCTAAGGTAAATAGCTTTCTGTTCTTAAGCCCCGGGTTTTCCTACTCCTATACTTTCTATTTACAGAACTCCCTTTCCCACAGAAACCTGCCCCACTTTGTGAAAATTACAGCCATCTTCAAAGTCCACTCAAATGCTATCTATGCCATGAAGCCACTTGTATGCTCCCCTAAGTTTATCTCTCTGCTCCCACATCCCCTCTTTGGGATCCCATAGACTCTTCAACTGCACTTAACACATTTTGAATTATATTACATCTGATTATATACATTTCTTATCTTTCTTTTTTTTTAAGATTTTTATTTATTTATTTGAGAGAGAGAGAATGAGAGAGATAGAGAGCACAAAAGGGAAGAGGGTCAGAGGGAGAAGCAGACTCCCCACTGAGCAGGGAGCCCAATGTGGGACTAGATCCCAGGACCCTCCAGGATCATGACCTGAGCTGAAGGCAGTCGTTTAACCAACTGAGCCACCCAGGCGCCCCCCTTATCTTTCTTTTTTTTTAAAAGACTTTATTTATTTGACAGAGAGAGAGAGACAGGGAGAGAGGGAACACAAGCAGTGGGAGCAGGAGAGGGAGAAGCAGGCTCCCTGATGCGGGGCTCGATCCCAGGACCCTGGCAGACGCCCAACGACTGAGCCACCCAGGCACCCCACATTTCTTATCTTTCTTACCAGGCTATATGCTGAGGAAATACACAATGTTTGCTTATTTTTCTATTCCCCATCATTCCTTGCACACAGATTAGTACAGTTAAGTAGCTCTGTAACATTTGAAAAATGCATATTAACCAAAATTTTTTAAACTTGACAGGAAATGTCTTAAACCACCTGCTCAGCGGGAAGCCTGCTTTTCCCTCTCCCATTCCCCCTGCTATGTTCCCTCTCTCGCTGTATCTCTGTCAGGTAAATAAATAAAATCTTTAAAAAAAAAAAAAAAAACTTAAAGGAGGAGAATTGCCATTTGGGGGACAAAATGAGTTTTGTTTGCTGTTTCTACCCAATTATTCCCCATATATAATAAAATACATTATTTGTGACTTAAAGAAACATCATAAAAGAAGTCTCTAGTGTATTCCTGAGGTGGTGGTAAAGAATTCCTTTTTCAACCCAAAACAGCAAGTAATAGAGAATAAAATCAGAGCTATAAACTAGTAAAAAGTTCTTCAGAGAGAGGGAAAATGATATAGATCAGAAACTCAGATCTACTTTAAGAAAGAAAGCACATTAGAGAAGAAATAAAGATAAAATAACATCTTTAGTTTATTTCATTTGATTTTTCTTATTCTTAATTGATCCAAGAGATAACAATTTCTTCAAAAACTAATAGTAACAATATGTTATAATTATAGCTTATGAATGACTGCAGTGTTATCAGGAACAGGAAGGACAAACTGGAAATACTGTAAGGTACTTGCACTATCCGTGAAGCAGTATAGTGTTATTTTAAAGTGTACTTGGATTAGTTGCAAATGCATGTTGCAAACTTTACAGCACCCACTAAAAAAGGTTTTTTAAAAAAGTACTATAACTGATATGCTGAGAGGAAAAAAATGGAATCATATAAAATGCTCAATTAAAACCACAGAAGGCAGAATAACAGAAAACAAAAAAGAAATAAAGAACAAGGGCAATAAGTACAAAGCAGTAACAAATATGAGAGATATTAATCCAACTATATCAATAATCCTTTAATAGGTGAACGGATAAACTATGAACATCTGTAAAATAGAACATTCTTCAGCAATAAAGAGAAATAAGCTATCAAGCCAAAAAAAAGGTATGGAAGAATCTTGAAAGTATATTATTAAGTTAAGTCAACTTGAAAAGGCTGCATACTGTACAATTCCAATTATATGACATTCCAGAAACTATATGACTAGATACTATGGAGATAGTAAAAAGGTAAATGGTTACCAGAGGATGGTTGGGGGGAATGAAGGGGGAGAGGATGAACAGGAAGAGCACAGGGGATTTTTAGGACAGTGAACTGATTCCATATGTTACTATAATGGTAGATAACAAGGACTTCTGGTATTTGGTAAAACCCATAAACTATGTAACACAAAAAGGGAACCCTAATTAAACTATGGACCTAGTTATTAATAATGTATCAATATTTCTTCATCAACTGTAACAAATGCACCATACTAATGCAAGATATTAAGAACAGGAAAAACTGTTCAGTTAATAGTATTTAATACCATACAAAGCCATAGTAGTGTTCTCACTCAGGGAACTCAAACATACAATCAATATGGATAAACACAAGAATTACAAGACTGCAGCTTAACAATCTGGGTAAACTGTGTAAACTCAAGTTGCTGTTTTTTAATAATAGTCTAAGTACTCCAAGAGTTATAAAATCCTAACCACACTGAATTTGTAAGATTGGCTAGAACCTAAAGCAGAGGATGGAACATATTTAAATACACTGTACTGTACTTTCAAGTTGTCTATGTTCCAAAATATTAGCAGTAACAAAAAGTATTAAATGGCTAAGAAGAAAATGATGATACTTTCATAGTGAACATGAATGGTTTTATAGTGCCATATTTCTCAATGACACATTTTCAAAGTTACTAAAGCATCCTATTTACTCTGCACATTTTTCTGAACAAAAAATAGTGAAGTTGAGGTAAAGAAACTGTTTTACATCTGGACTGTGACGAATATATACAACTCTGAATTTGTCAATACTCAAAGAATTCTATGCCTTAAAGAGTACATTTTACTGCATATAAATTACCCAAAACAATTAATTAAAAATTTAAACTGTAAACAAACAGTAAATGAGAATGATACAGAGAGAGGAATATGTGGGGAGATGTTAAAGGTAACTGAACAAGAACAAAGAAGGGCTGCGATCCAATGCTATTAATCTTCAGAGTTAACTAGCTTTGTTTTTTCAAGATAGATGGTTTCTATATATCCTAACTTAACTCTCTCAATACAATTATAAGCAATGTAAAAATTATTATGCATTTCAATAATGAAGATAATATATGGAAAAAAGGATCAGAATAAAGTATGTAAGATATGATCTCTTGTTTACATGTTTTAATTTACACAAATAAGGATTTGTATATATAAATCTTATATAGATAATATAAACATATAAGCACATATATGTTAGTATATACGTAACAATGTTTACTATCAAATGAACACTGGTTGAGGGGAAGGAGGGAGGCTTTAAGTCTTCATTTTATACTTCTTGATGCTGTTGATACTTTCAAATCATGGACAGTACCGTACAAGTATTTTTTTTAATGGCAATGGGGTTAACTAAGCAAGGAGATTATGGGTCATTTCATGTTTTCTTTTATACTACTCATTATTTCTTTTAAAAGTTCTAATGAATATTATATTTTAAATCTGTTTAAGATAACACATAGAATTATAAATAATACCTTAGGTATTTAATTTTAAAAATCTGTAAAGACTACAGTGAAAAAAATGAAAGAAAAGTTAGAAAATTAAATGGTCAAATGATTAAAGCATTATATACACATATTCTAGAAAGTTCTGTCTATAGACATGGAAATATGTCTTATATAATACGAAACGCAGTTAGTAAGAACATTTGACCTCATTTTGGGAACAAATTTAGTATTTAATAATGGGAAGATCATTATTAATTCACTCAACAATTAATTACGGGAATTCTTTTGTGTACCAGGTCCTGAGCTGGGCACAGAAAGTACAGTAAAAACTAGCTGTCCTCCGGCAGGGAGCAGCTAGGGGACTACCAAGGAAGGGGGACATATGCAGGCAATCACCAAAAGAGCTATTTAATTACAGTGGTACTATGGTAAGCTATCTTCAAGTATAATCCCTGAAAATTCCTCCCACTTCTGAATGCCCACATCACCCCTCCCATCCAAAGCAGAATCTCTTTCTCCCTTCCCCGTTGAACCTAGCCTTGCAACTTGCTCGGATGAGGAGAATGTGGCCTAAGTTAACACTGTGCCAGTTCCAAACCCAGATATTAAGATGCCTGAAAATTTCTAGTTTTGCTTTCTTGCTGCCCTGAACTGCCATGTACTTCATGATAGTCCATGCCTATCCGAGGAGAGGGATACTATATAAAGAGAGAGGCCCTGAAGGATAAGTGACAACAGGTGAAATGGAGAGCACTGAGACAAGAACGAAGGTGGTTCAGTAGACAGCAGCATCGCAGCCCCAGACAAGAAGTGAGGGTGCCCTAGAGCCTTCAGCCTAAGTCAGCCTGCTTCAACTAGCAGCAGATGAAACACAGACAAGTTGTCACCACTCACCCCTGACCAAATTTCTAGTTCACAGAGTCATAAGCAAAAAACATAGGCACTTTGAGGTGATTTGTTATGCTACAATAGGTACGTGAGATAAAAAGTGGTGCTTGGAAAGGGTACTACTGGAACAGAAACCTAAAACACTGGCGTTGAGGACACTGAGGCAGGCAGAAGCTGTAAGGGCGAGAAGGAGACAGGGAACTGCCAGAGCAGTAAGGAAACGGCCATACAAGGCCAGAAGAAGAGGGGCCCATATTATATATGGGCAGAACAATCAGCAGAATGAGCACATGTATAATAACTTGGGACATTAAAAATATACCTAGTGAACCTATTATAGATCTAGCTAGGATTTCCAGCCAAAATATTCAGTGTCACTGGCTACTTTGTAGCGAAGTATGAGAAGGTAAAAAAAGAAAAACATGAGCTAAGGAATTACAAGCAGAATTTAAAGGAAATATTTCTACACAAGAGTTGCTTGGTTGGCAAATAGTTGTTTCTCATCACTAGCCTCTACAAATAGCAAAAGATTGTCAAAGAAACAACATGAAGACAAAGAACAAATCCAGAGTACTGCCAATAAATCATGGGCTCACAATCATCAAATCAAAAATTCATCTATAAAATCCTTTATTAAGACCACAGAAAGACTTAATAAGATAGGGCTTACATTCTCTCTCAGGTAGGCAAAAGGGCTTCTAAGAACCTTATAGGACCCTATATTGGGATCCAAAGTAGAGAGAGTCCTGTCACTCACTGAACTGTGGATGTGACTATTGCCTAATGGAATGCACTTATAATCTGATATACAGAAAATCCACAATGTTTAATGGAGTTCTACCAGTTTAGACTAAAATAAACACTGTTCCAAATGAAAAGTGGCCTTTAAGTTTTCAAACTGTCACATACATGAAGCAGACAGAAATGAATACTCAGGTGTAAACAAAGCCCATTTCTTATGAGGAAGTAAAAATGAGTCAGCGAGTAGAGCCAAGAGCCCAAAAGACCAAGCCAAGAGCTCAGAAAAGTAAGGAATTATGAAGCCACTACTACAAGTCAGAACCAAGCCCCAATCAAAGAACATTCTCTGTTCCCCGATTAGATTTCAGAATTGCTTTGGATCAGAGGCTGCTATATGCCTCCCATTCTTTCACTCTCCACAGAGAGTATCTATTGTGTGGTTAAGAATTCCTGTCTCAGGGCGCCTGGGTGGCTCAGTTGGTTAAGCCATCTGCCTTTGCCTCAGGTGATGATCCCACGGTCCTGGGATCGAGCTCCTTGTCAGGCTCCCTGCTCAGCGGAGAGCCTGCTTCTCCCTCTGCCTCTCCCTCTGCCGCTCCCCCGCCTGTGCTCTCCCGCTATCAAATAAATAAATAAAATCTTTAAAAACAATTTTTTTTAAATTCCTGTCTCAAAATTGTATATGGCGTGAATGGCGGGTGGGGGTGGGGCAAAACCTGTCTTCTTAGTTCACAGGTATCCAAATCAAGAGGAGCTGTACCCAGAATGCCTCATCCACATCATGACCTAATGCAGAACATAAGGTAATGGACTTTGAACCTGAGGTCCTAACTGAATGAGATTTCTGGGCATCTTAGGAGGACTGAGTACTGCATGGTGGAGAGACACTGAATTGTCTATCAGAAGAACTGTGACATAGTCCATCTGCAAAGATGGCTACCAACAATTCCTCCTATTCCTGAATATACACATGCTACTCCTCCCATCAAGAAGTGGAATCTATTTCTCCTTCCCTTAAACCTTGGCTAATACTGTGTTCTGCTTTTAAAAAGAGAATGTGATAAAAATGATGCTGTGTAGTTTCAGGCCGAGGCCTTAAGAGACTGGGAACTTTTGTTTTTGTTCTCTGGTTACCCTAAATCACCATGTAAAAAAATCCAGGCTATCCTTCTAGAGAGAAGCCAAGAAGAGAGAAAAGCCCTGGTTGATGAACAAATAGACCATCTAGAGAACAAATGAGGTGTCTCAAATAAAAGCTAACACCAAGGCTATCTTGGATCCATGAGCCTCACTCAACTTACTTCAGTCAACATCTCATGGACCAAAGCAAGGTGTCCCCTGCCCAAACTCCTGACCTAAAATTTGTGAGCAATAATTTTTAGAGTAATAGTTGTGATTTTAAACCACTAAGTTTTGGAGCAATCTCTCACACAGTAATGGATAAGTAATACAGGTAGTGAGTGCAGCAAAGACTATAAAGGAAAAGTACTGGGTACTTTCTAAAAGTCAGTATTAGAGATGCAAATGTAATCTGGGAGAGAGGGAAAATCTCTTGAGAAGTGATATATTTAATAGTGGTTATTTAACACTATTTAATAGAGGGGGAATTATGAACAGGAATTTTGGTTAAGTTACTATTTTCCTAAATTTTCAACATTACATGTTTTACTTTTGAAATAACAACAAAAATATTATTTTGTTAAAACTTCCTTAAGGATATTGTTGGCTTTCTTAAGTCTAAAATATATTTTCTCATGACAAAATATGCAAATATTTCAAGAAATAACAAAAGCTTTATATTATTCTATGTAATTGAAGAATGGAACGTCCTGATTATACTAGCATTCCAGGAAATAAAGAGCATATATTGGTTTAACAATTTCTGAAGGATTAGAATGTGGTAAAATACAATTAACCTAAAATTATACTGCTTATAATTTAATATCACACTGATTTTTTGGAAACTTCTTCAGATTTACACAATGCATCATAGTTACCATTGTGAATAGATGTGGAATGAGAGAAGTTAAATAACTCTCTCATAAGAGAATTAGGAGTAGAAATGATCCAAAATGAGTGCCATAATAGACTAAAACCAACAAGGAAAAATTAAACAGTAGTAACTAAGGGTTAAAAAGAAACCACAAAAGTACAAGAGAGAAAATAATCCAACTTAACTGTAGGGAAAAGCCTTGGGCTTTAGCTGGCCACAAATGTATTAGCCAACAGCAAGTAAGCCATACCAACATGAAAAATGTCAATGTGATCTTAGACTTCATTAATACATTTCATTAACAAATATTTACTGTAAACCTGTATAATACACCATGTATTTTACTAAGAGAATATAATGACAAGATCCAGGGAAGGAATAATCTCACCATATTTAGAACTAGTCGAACTATACGGAATATTAAGTTCATGTAAAGGAAATGGTTGAAAAAATTAGGGGCGCCTGGGTGGCTCAGTCGTTAAGCATCTGCATTTGGCTCAGGTCATTATCCCGGGGTCCTGGGATCGAGCCCCGCATCAGGCTCCTCACTCTGCGGGAAGCCTGCTTCTCCCTCTCCCACTCCCCCTGCTTGTGTTCCCTCTCTCGCTGTATCTATCTCTGTCAAATGAATAAATAAAATCTTAAAAAAAAAAAAGAAAAAATTAGACATATGTGACTACAAAAGGAAGACTTTCTAATTTGAATACTGCCCTAAAAGAAGAAAGCTCTTTAAAAATTATCTCATTTTACAAAATAAATTAATGACTACTATGAAATGGGCATTGTGCTAGGCAGTGGGATACAAGTGGAGAATAAAATAGGTATTGTCCCTGTCCTCATCCTACTTAATAGTCGTATGAGCATCCCACCACTGGAAGACCTTTAGCGAGTACCAAACAATAATCTGCCAAGCATATCATAAAAAATATTCAGGTACTTTGCATAAGGATGAAATAAATGAGCTCCAATATTACTTCCAAATCTAAAATTTTATGATTACCTACTTATAGCATAAAAGAATTTGTTATTCTGAGATAAATGTCTAATGAATAAAAGGCAGACACACACACACACACACCCACTCAAATACACACAGAGGTTTTTGAAACATTATCACCTAATAAAAAACCATGTCAACTCACATGTTCAGCCTTTATAGGCAAACTACTCAAAACCAACTTCAATCCAAATTAGAAACATCCAATCTCAAATTTTTACATCATTTCAAATAGTAAAATTTTTTTAAGGATTTTTTAATTTTAAGAAGTCTCTACACCCAATGTAGGGCTCAAACTCACAACACTGAGATTGAGAGTTGCAGGCTCTACTGACTGAGCCAGCCATCCCTCAAATAACAAAAATTTTTTTAAATCTCTTTATCCTAATGATTATTTTACCCAGTGAAAATAATTCCGAAGAAATTAATACTTATGATTTCTCTGGGATTTCTTATATTAATCAATATACCTTTCCATGGCTTTAGCTGTATAAGGCAAATGCATTTCAATACTGTGTTCATCTTCATCTGTCTGCAGAGACATGCGTTCAAACATTCCTGTCTTCCATAGTTCTCCGTAAACTAAAGAGATTTCAAAATATAGTAAAACAGATATATTAATGTATATCCTTATTCTGTGAGACTCCATTCAGCAACAAAAAACTACATGCTTTGGCAAGAGACAGAAGTACCACATAATATTTTCCTTCATTTTTATCTTTAAAAAAGAAGAAAAAAACTAGCTTTTTACATACCAAACAAAGCAATAATACATGTGATGACTACTCAGCATTTTCATATGTTACACAGTTATATAAAAATAATCATTTAAAATGTTCATCAGTTCTTTTTATTACATCTAAAATCACCTCTGGGTCTAAGCTTTTTCTTGACTTAAGCAGCACATGCCAACAAGAACACAGTTGATTAGAACTCCTAGTAAAACATGGCAAAGCCACTGCTCTACCTACTCGTGAGGTTAATGATATAGTTTTTAAGTTTTGTTTTGTTTTATAACAAAATCTATGGGATTATTATTTCCCATCTCAGATGTCTGCCAGACAAAGAACAGAAAATTCCTATTAAGCATATTATTTTCCTCAAAATTAAAAATTAAGCTTCTGGGACAGACCAGGACATAAATTCAACATAGTATCATGCCATAAATAATTCTAAAATGATCTAGTAATTCAGACCCTTCTGATGAATTATACTTAAAAATTGATATGATATAATAAAAGATGAAATTTAATATGTAAAAAAAGTAATATAAGAATATTTTTGTTTTATCATAAAACAGAACATTTTTATAACTACATTCTTAAATGGGCTTACCAATATCAAAGAAACAAACAAATGATGGCATGACATTTTTTCTGCAAAATTATACCTGATTAAATATCATCCATTCCTTTATTAGGAAGCTACCTAAAACCAAAATTTTCTGAATGCCCCAACAAGATTTTAAAAATAAAGTGTGTTACCTAAAAGCATCACAGAGAGTAATAAGACTAGTTATACTCCAGTTTCATTAGTAAAAATTATTCTAACAAATTACTAATACTCAGTAATAATTAAAACCCCGTTTATGAAAAATTAGGCCTAAAAATAAGGAAAAAGAGGTGATTGTCTATTTTGCAAATGGCTTCTTTCATCCTACAGAAGAATTTGTTCCAAGATTTCTTGAAACAATAAGCACCCAACATACTTAAAATATAATGTGATGAACTGGAAGAATACAAAGCAAACTCATGAAGATGGCTTTTGGGAAAGCAAACTGAGTTAAGGGGAAAATTCTGAGTCAATTGTGGATGGTAAGTACAAGAATATTTGTTTCACTATTCTCTCTATTGTTCTATATTTTTAAAATTATGCTCCCCACTCCTCCAAAAATACTATTATAAAATCAAAAGATTTTAATTTACACATTCAGTGTATAAAATGCGACACAACTTAATAAAAGGTGTGATTTCTAGAATCCTGTGGAAAATATATATCAAAATAAGAGACATGTTTTTTAAAAATAAAATACACTTAAGATTTATGAAGCACCTTTGTTTAGTGTTTCACTTTTGTTGCCCCCATAAAAATCATCTGAGAAGAAATAAAGGCATTATCATCATGACTTATTTATAATGAGGAAGGTAATATACATAGAGTCAGACTAACATGCCCAGAATCTTTCTTCAAGTTGTTGTGGGTACTAATTTCTTGTGCCATGGTACAGTGAGTACAAGACACTTCCCTGAATACACATGTAATATGAACAGGCTGGAGACCAGTGGAGCTGACAGATTTTTGTGTTGTGACTGGCAAAAAAAACTCTAGTCGTCTTTTAGGCATACAGAAGATCTTCCTTCTTTGTTTTTGCTTTTTGCAAATACGTTGAAATCAATTTTATCTTTAAAACTGAGATCTTACTTATGATATCCATATTTTTAATTTTTTTAATTAACTTGTTTTAAAAAAATCTTTAGCTGTTTTAAAGCTATAAGATTTCTATATACTTACTCTTTTGGTCAATACGAAGGTCATACAGAGGTGTCCTATATATATCCACACTGGAAAGTGCACATCGAGAGAGGGGCACATGATGAGAAGGCCCAAGGATGAAAATTCTCCGGCTAGGAGATATACAACAAAAAGCACAGAACAATTGTACTTCTACACAAACCTTATTAAATAAAAGGGAAAAAAATAAGTAATTTTTAAAATCACATGTGGCACCATTTTCTTTCTTGACTGATTTCATTACCTACTATTATGAGCTAAATTATGTACCCCTAAAATTTATGTTGAAGTTCCACCCCAGTACCTCAGAATGTAACCATATTAGGAGATAAGGTATTAAAACAGATTATTAAGTAAAAATGAGGCTACTCAGATAAGGCCTGAATTCAATAACTGGTGTTCTTATAAGAAGAAGAAGAGATATCAGGGGCACACATGCACAGAGAGGTGACCATGTGAAGAGGCATCAAGAAGACAGCCATCTGCAAGCCAGGAAGAAAGGCTTCAGGAGACCAACCCTACCAGCACCCTCATCTTGGACTTCCAGCCTCCAGACTGAGAGAAAATAAATTTCTGTTTTCAGCCACCTACTTCGTGATAGTTTATTATGGCAGCGCTAGCAAACTAATATACCCACAACTGATTTGATCCTCAGTTAATTAAGTTCAATGCCTCATCTTTCATCTTTTTGTTGGACCATTTCAAAAAAAAAAAAAAAAGAACCATACTAGTTACTGATTTAATGACCTACCGTAAATCAACTGCTATGCTTAAAATCATCTCTGTATTCATAATGCCTAGGATACAGAAGGTTTTCAATAGCTATATTCATTGAATTTAAACATTTCAGCTATAAATAAAATCTCAAAATTCTAACACATTCTAAACTTGCCTCATAAGATCTACCAACTTTAATAAACTTTAATACACTTTATAAAACTTTAATAAACTTTAATAAAAATACATGATAGTATAATTTCTAAAACTCCCTACAAAATATCATTACAAAGAGCCCTTCTGATAAAGCTATTTCCACATTTCTACCATAGGAGAGAAAAAAGGAATCTTGTTGAGAAAAATTCTGTATAATAAGCTTTCCCTGTTCCCATTCAAGTAGATAGAAGTCATCCTCAAAAGCAAAGAAACTTGATTATGTGTTATTTGCACTGTAGCTAAAGAAAAGAAGTGGGCTAAACTATAGCTTAAATCTTTACAATCCTTTATCTTGACATCAAGAGTAAAATTAACTTCCCCTCATTTTATCTCAAACATCACTACAATCTAAATTCCAAAACTATCCATTTTCTCTGTTCTCCCAGATTCAAATGAACGAAACCTCCCCCAACACACACATACAAACTTACTTTTGAAAAACCAAAACTAGGAGAAAGTAGGGAATAGATGATAAGCTATGTACCTAGAAAAAATTAATTACACTCATCGCTCAATTAATGGACAAAGACTGAGACATGAGCTAGTTCTTTCATATCAAAAACTTGCAAGCCAAGGAATGTTCTTAGGCAATATATTTATTTTCATAAAATTCAATCACAGTTATGAAAATTAACTTATTGTTTGCTATATGTTACTTGCTGTGGTGGGGGGAGGGACGGTAAGGACGATGTGGATAAGGAAAACAGAGATTCTCAGTTTAGAGTCCCAAAACTTCCTCAAGATGTCCCAGATAGCAAACATAAGACTTCATCCACAGGCCACTTCTAGTCTTTTCATCCCCTGCCTCCACTGCCAATACTCACGTCTTATCATCACCACTATAAGCAAAGTCAACAGCCATTTCCAAAAAAAAATCACATCAAATTTCGACTCCTAAATAAACAAAAGTGGTAACCATTATGCTCTCCTATTTTAACAGTACACAAACATCATCACAAGTTTTTAAATTAAGGGGACATAGATCATGGTTGAGTGTTTAGGTGACTTGCCTAAGGACAAGTATTACATGAACCAAGAATCAAGTATGAAAAAGAAGGCATTTTCATGAGTGAGGAATGCATTTCTATGACAAGACAGAGGAATAGAATATTTTAAATCAGAATACTCTTAGGAAATCTAGCATATATAACTAAAATATGAAATGACTTTTAAAATATCAATTTAAACTCAAGACACACACACACACACACACACACAAAACTCAAGACACAGATACATTTCTAGGTAAGTGTAACAAGGTTCTAATAGTGACCAAAATACAAGCACTACTCCAGAAATAAACACTGAAGGTCACCTTGGAAAGCCTAATTGTCCCCTGCAATATCAGACTATTTACTTTGTTGGCCTTTTTTGCCAGACCCAACCTAGATGAAAAGATAAGACTGGTGGAGAAAAGAGCTCCCACCATCTAAATTAGACAATTGTGTACTCTATTCTTTCCAGTCTAACAGAAACTCACTCATATGCAACACAGGGAAAAAGAGGTTTAGGTCACATCAATATGAAAACCTTATAAGTGATAAACCCAAAAATAAACCAAAAAATAGGCTGGACATCACTGAAAAGAAGGGGGAATAAAGTGCACATTAGTAATCTAAAAATGGGTCTCTTTGTTAGCTTATGCTAACAAAAAGAAAATAATGTAAATAAAAAATAATGCATTTTCTTTGGGGGGGCCAGATTGCTAGATCCATAAACACCAAGGCCACAGGAATATTTTGGAGAAAAACGAGTAATATAGGCATGGGAAGCAATGCCGCTTTCTCTCCCTTCAATTAATTGCAAAGTGCTTTGCCTTTAAATGAATAACTGATAAATATTAGCATATCATCACTGTCGTCACACATGTAAAAAAAAAAACCCTTAATATGAAAAAAAGTCAAGAGGTATTCTCTTAGAAATAAGTGTAGTTTATGTATAATACCTCCAGAGAATTCACATTTGTGGAGTTACTTACTATGAGAAGTATAGTCTGTGCAACCAATAAATAAGTTACCTGAGTATCTGCCCTCACAAATATTCAACTACTTATTTTAAATAATGGAATACAAGTAATTTTTTAAAGATGTTTCCTGGCAAGTTAGAGATATCTTAACTAAATTAAATGTCATGTGGCCCCAAAGAAGATTCCTTTTGCTCTTTTTTCTACTCTGTAAGGCTTTCTGAAAAATCTGAATCAAAATCAAGTTACTATCTAAGTACATCCTGAGTTCCAGGTTTTCAATAAAGTTTTAGTACTAGCAAAAGACTTTGCAACAGTAAATATGACAACTTACTTAAATATATCATTTTTTAATTCCTTAAACAACCAAAGCACTCCTTTTGAAACATAAATCAGATCCCATCACTCCCCTGCTTAAAAGGTCTTTCAATAACCTTTCATAATTAGAGGATAAAATCTAAACTTCTTAAAACGGGTTCTGAAGTCTCAAAGGCGCTGGCCCCGTCATGCATTACTTCCCCCCGACCACCACCACCCCTTAATCACAATAGTTTACGTATACTGGTCTTGCAGTTCCTTTATGACTGGAACACAACTCAGCCTACTTCAAAGCCTTCACAAGTGCTATTGTTCCTTTGGCTTAGCTTAAAAATCATTTCCTCAGAAATGCCTTCCCCAGGGTGCCTGGGTGACTCAGTTGGTTAAGCGACTGCCTTTGGCTCAGGTCATGATCCTGGAGTCCTGGGATCGAGTCCCGCATCGGGCTCCCTGCTCAGCGGGGAGTCTGCTTCTCCCTCTGGCCCTCCTCCCTCTCATGCTCTCTGTCTCTCATTCTTTCTCTCTCAAATAAATAAATAAAATCTTTAAAAAAAAAAAAAGAAATGCCTTCCCCAACACCCATAATCTAAATCCAATCACCCTGTATCAGAGCACTTCTCAAATTGTGAACTGTGGATTCCACAAGACCCTCTCAAGAAGTCCACAAAATCAAAACTATTTTCATAATAATCAGGAATTTATTTGCCTTTTCCACTGTGTTGACATTTGTTCTCACGGTACAAAAATGAGGCTGGGTAAACCACTGGCACATTAGAACTGTGATCAAGGTAATGGAATCAAAATGTACTGCTAGTCATGTATTCTTCACCTTCACCCACACCAAGGTTTTTTGGGTATTTTTAGTCCAGTTTCACTTAATTTCATTAAATCTTGAATTCTGAATACAGTTTTATAAAAATATTCTGTACAACAAAATGTATTAAATTGATGGTGATAAATGCATAAAGCACTTTTGCTATATACAGAATTAGGTCTTGGGGAAAACATTTGTGTGATTATGAGTGTGATCTAAACTAGACATTTTTTTTCATGGAACACAATTTTTACTGCAAAAAATGACTGTAGACAAATTACGGCTATTCCAATTTAGGTATCTGGCAGAAATTTTCTAGAAAATGAATAAAATGGGCCTGCCAACTTCAAAGAAAACATTGCCCAAGACATAACTGAAGCTTTTAAGTGAAAATTAGACTTTTGCAAAACTTCTATCACTGTGAGATGGACAGCTTCCCAATAATTAAAGATATTTCTGATGAAATTTGTGGTGATATTAACAAATGTGATTTTTTGGCACTGTATGATGAAATGTCAACATTCAAAAGATCTGCATAATTCAATTAAGAAATATCTTCTAGGGGCGCCTGGGTGGCTCAGTCGTTAAGCGTCTGCCTTCGGCTCAGGTCATGAATCCAGGGTCCTGGGATCGAGCCCTGCATCGGGCTCCCAGCTTGGCAGGAAGCCTGCTTCTCCCTCTCCCACTCCCCCTGCTTGTGTTTCTGCTCTCACTCTCTCTCTCTGTCAAATAAATAAATAAAATCTTAAAAAAAAAAAAAAAGAAAGAAAGAAATATCTTCTAAATGTTCCATGTAAGATATTACAAAATCATGCAAAGGTAAAAGATCCATTCAAAGCACAAGACAGTACAAAAGATGATCCTGGTTGACAGGCAGGGAATGGATTAATGTGGAAGGTAAGAATGGAAGCTAGTGACAGAGAATTTAATCTTCTCTCTTGGACTGTTATTTTTTCTCTAAACTTCTCATAGTTCCCAGAAAGATGTTCTTTCTCTATTTTTCTCAAAGGACTTTGAAACATTGCCAGTCTCAAGAAGGGCCACTTTTAAGAGAATATAGCTATGATTACCAATTATTTTTAATGCTTGGACCTTCAGATTTATTTATTCAAAATTCAATTATTATACACTAATTACAAAAATAAGCTGATCACATCTTCACATATCATTTGCCTTTCTTTTTACCACTTCCTTTAACATCATCTTAGTCCTTGGCTCTCTTCCTTTTTCTTTTTCATTCCATTCAAACTTGCTATCAACTTATTTAATACATGCTTTCTGCATCTACCAATATAGGTTCTATATCTCCCTACATATTACTAAGCCAAATTTAATTCAGGAGTACCGTTCTAGAAAATAACATCATCAAACAGGCATGCAAAAGGCTGTCATATTAACTAACCTTGATTATAGTTGTTTATAGGCCGAAATGAAGGAAACTTTTGAAAATCTTTCCAATCTAATTTATTTTTGTTCTTACTCATGAAATAAATTACCTGAAATTGTATATTAAATATGTATTAAGAAGTACTTTTTAAGACACACCTCAAAACATCATAAATGAGGCAGGGCTAACCAAAACCTCATCAATTTGGCAACATTATCATTTTATTTATTATTAAAAACTTACTAAAAATAATTTCCAACAAAGGTATGATACAATGTGCAGAGCACACTACATAAAAACAAAAAAGAACAGCTCTTTTGTTTAAAAATTTGAACAAATTGCTCAAAGGCAAAGGATGAGGCTGTGGGAGTGACTCTTTTTACATCAGGGCTGCTGTGAGTTACTTCTTTTGAATGACTATGCGTCACCTCTACTAACACAAGTCTAACCTAACAGTCAACAGCTGACAGGATTGAGACGACTGATTTTACCTATTCGCACAGTGTGTATAACAGCGTACACACTGGAGCCTGACACTGGTTCACATTTGTGAATTAACTATTTAAATAAAATGCTGGTCAGCAAATTAAGTAATTTGGGTGGCTATTTCTAGCAGAAGGTTTTGAAAGTTCACAAATTTCTTATTTTAGAGAGCAGTATATTATTTAGTAAGTCTCAATCTGCCAGAAAAAAATTTTAAAGCTAATTTCAGAGCTCTCATTGAGTTAAGAGCTAACATACTTCAAACACCATATTAAATTCACTGTCAGATTCTAAAATAATTCAGCTACCTCATCATGCCAATGAGAAATTATTTTCTTTCATTAACCACAACTTAACAAGTAGAATAAAGAATTTTAAATTACAAACTGATTAACATAGAACAAAGTGCTTTGCATTCTTAGATGCTCATCTCCTGGCTGCAAAAAAAAAATTTAAAAACCAAAATATTTAACCTTCCTATATTTCCAGAACTAAACATATTACCAACAAAAGGAAAAGTAAAAACTAAATGTTCAATGAAAAACAGTATGAAAGCTTTTCATATCCTATATAAGGTATAATAAATATATAAAAAGTTAAATTCCTAATGAAATCAAGTATTAACAATAAGCATGCCAAAACAAATTACTTCTGTGACAAAGTGGTTATAATTCCCAACCTTCTCCCACTTAAACAAAACTGTGTATTACTTACGTAATGGAGGGATCCACTTGTTTGTAAGCATGAGCAGCACAGGACCCACAGTACGTATATCCTGCATGGCTACAAAACAAAATGTTTTTAAACTTAATCATCAGATTCAAAATCAAGATATTCTCAAAAGAAAGAACCTTTTGAAAGAAATATAACTACACTAAACATTACAGAATTGAGTGTATAGATAAAAAAGCAATGTAGCTAATAGTGCAAATTCTAGCAGACAACAGAAAACACATAATTGTTCTACGCTCCAATTTTAAATTCTAAAAAGTATTTTGTAATTTTTTTTGGTCTTAACAAATTATATTTAGCTATTCCAGGCTTACTTGAAGTTGCTAATGTAATACTAATAATATATGAGTTTTGAACATTCCTCTTCAATATTGTTAGCAGACTATTACATGGCAATAGACCAAGAGCAAGTCAAATCAGACAAAAACAAATACCCTACAATAACAACCCACCTTCTTTTTCTAATTTCTTTTAATTTTTATACTTTTTAAAAATTTAAGTATAATTAACATACAGTATTACATTATTTCAGGTGTACAATATATGTTTCAGAAATTCTATACATTTCTCTGTGCTCATCAAGAAGTATACTCCTAATCTCTTATCTATTTCACCCATCATCCCACTAACATCCCCCTCTCTGGCAACCACCAGTTTGTTCTCTGTATTTAATAGTCAGTTTTTTGGTCTCTTTTTTTCCTTTGTTCTTTTTTTTTTTTTTACATCTTACATATGAGTAAAATCATATTGTATCTGTCTTTCTCTGACTTATTTCACTAGGCATTTATACCCTCTAAGTCCATCCATGTTGTCGCAAATGGCAAGATCGCATTCTTTTTATGACTAATATTCCATTGTGTGTGTGTGTGTCCATGTGCACGTGCGTGTGTGTGTGTGTGTGTGTGTGTGTGTATCACATCTTCTTTATCCATTCATCTATACTGATGGACACTTGGGTTCCTTCCCTATCTTGGCTATTGTGAATAATGCTGCAATAAATGTAGGGCGGGCACGTAACTTTTCAAATCAGTGTTTTCGTTTTTATTGGGTAAATACCGAGTAGTGGAATTATTGGATCATGTGGCAATTCTACTTTTAATTTATTTTAAGATTTTATTTATTTATTTGAGAGAGAGAGAGAGAGAGAGAGAAAGCGTCCATGAACAGGGGGAGGGGCAAAGGGAGAAACAGACTTCCCACTGGGCAGGGAGGGAGCCCAATGAGGAGCTCAATTCCAGGACCCTAAGATCATGACCTGAGCCAAAGGCAAACACTTAACCAACTGAGCCACCCAGGCGCCCCCTACTTTTAGTTTTTTGAGGAACCTCCATACTGTTTTCCACAGTGGGTACACCAATTTGCATTCCCACCAACAGTGCAAGAGGGTTCCTTTTTCTTCACATCCTTGCTAACACTTGTTATTCCTTGGCTTTTTGATTCTAGCCACTCTAACGGGTGTAAGGTGATTTCTCAATGTGGTTTTGATTTGCACTCCCCTGATGATTAGTGATGTTAAGCATCTTTCCAATGTGTCTATTGGCCATCTGTATGTCTTCTTTGGAAAAATGTCTACTCAGGTCCTCTGACCATTTTTATCAGATTATTTGGTTTTTTTGTTACTGAGTTGTAGAAGTTCTTTATATATTTTAGATATAAACTCCTTATCAGATATATCATTTGCAAATATCTTCTCTCATTCAATGGGCTGACTTTTTGTTTTGTTGATGGTTTCTTTGGCTGTACAAAAGCTTTTTATTTTGGTATAGTCTCAATAGTTTATTTTTGCTTTTGTTTCCCTTGCCTAAAGAGATATCTAGAAAAATGTTTCTACAGCCAAAGCAATCTCTATCAAAATACGAACAGTATTTTTCATAGAACTAGAACAAATAACACTAAAATTTGTATGGAACCACAAAAGACCCCAAATAGACAAAGCAATCTTGAGAAAGAGGAGCAAAGCTGAATATCACAATCCCAGATTTCAAAGCTATAGTAATTAAAAGAGTATGGTATTAGCAATTGCACTACTGGCTATTTACCCCAAAGATACAAATGTAGGGATCTGAAGGGGTACATGCATCCCGATGTTTATAGCAGCAATGTCCACAATAGCCAAACTGTGGAAAGAGCCTAGATGTCCATCAGATGAATGGATAAAGAAGATGTGGTGTGTACACACACACACACACACACACACACACACACACACACACACACACAATGGAATATTATGCAGCCATAAAAAAAAAAAACAAAATCTTGCCATTTGCAATGACGTGGATGGAACTAGAGGGTATTATGCTAAGCAAAGTAAGTCAATCAGAGAAAGAAAGGTATCATATGATCTCACTGATATGAGGAATTTGACAAACAAGACAGAGGGTCATAGGGGAAGGGAGGAAAAAATGAAACAAGATGAAACCAGAGAGGGAGACGAACCATAAGAGACTCTTAATCTCAGGAAAAAACTGAGGGTTGCTGGAGTGGTGGGGGGTGGGAGGGATGGGGTGGCTGGGTGATGGACACTGGGGAGGGTATGTGCTATGATGAGCGCTGTGAATTGTGTAAGACTGATGAATCACAGACCTGGACCTCTGAAACAAATAATACATTATATGTTAAAAAAAAAAAAGAAGAAGAAGATAGTAGGAAGGGAAAAATGAAGGGGGGAAATTGGACGGGGAGACGAACCATGAGAAACTATGGACTCTGAGAAACAAACTGAGGGTTTTAGAGGTGGGGGGATGGGTTAGCCCGGTGATGGGTATTAAGGAGGGCACATATTGCATGGAGTACTGGGTGTTATACGCAAACAATGAATCATGGAACACTACATCAAAAACTAATGATGTAATGTATGGTGACTAACATAACATAATAAAATAAAATTAATAAAAAAAAGCTCAACAAATAAATGTTAATGTAACGCCTACAGCTGGGGGGCGGGGGGGAGTACAGTACTGGCACAAAAACAGATCAATGGAACTGAATAGGGGGCCTAGAAATAAATCCATGCTTATATGGTCAATTAATCTATAACAAAGGAGGCAAGGATTTACAATAGGGAAGAAACAGTCTCTTCAACAAATGGTATTGGGAAAACTGGACAGCTATATGCAAAAGAATGAAAATGGACCACTTTCTTATACCATACACAAAAATAAATTCCAAATGGATTGAAGAACTAACTGTGAGACCTGAAACCATAAAACTCCTAGAAGAAAATAACTCACTTCTTCTGTGTCTTTAGTAATAAGAGAACTGACTTGGCCTTCTGTGTATTGTGCTTTTCATTTTCTTTCCCTACTACTCATCCCTTTCATTTTTTGGTCTCAGAATTAGATTTGGTTCTCTTATCACCTATGGAATGACTTTGTTTCCTGACCTCATTTTTATTTCTTGACTCATTTAAGTTACATGAGTCTAAAACACATTTTCCTGGCGCTTACTTATTAGTGTGTGGCCAGTGGTATGCTGGTAAATATTTAACAACTGTCTCTGCAGAAAAAAAAGAAAAAATGTATACATGTGTACATAAGCTTAATATAAACCCTACTGAGATAAAAAGATATGTACCACACAATTTACAAATAACGAAAAATACATAATTCTCTTTATCACAAATTCCACACAGTCAATTGATTGTCACAGAATGCTTTCACGCTAATTCTTATAACCATAGCCAAGTGATGGTTGCAACTGACAAGGCTGGAACAATGAAGACATATGTCTGACCTGAATGAGTTCTCTGCTGATTAGATAACAGTTTTCCAGTATTAGAAGGAATATTTCCTTCCATACTTTCTTACACTTTTTATAATGTAACGGCTATGGACACAACATAATTTTAAGTTTAATCTGCATTATTAACACTTTCCCCATTTCTTAAGTATAGACAATCAACAAACAATAAATCAAGCCCTGATTTGTAGCAATTTTCCAATTAATGTGGAGTAATTAATTCCTGCCTTAGCTGATTTCAAGCTACACAATAAACTGAAAAGACAAAACAAAGACTGGGAGAAAATAATTGCAAAGCATATATCTGACACAGGATTTATATCAGAATATGTAAAGAAATTTCAAAACAAACCCAATACTTAAAACAGATAACCATTTTGCAAGACGAAGAGTTCTGAAAATTGGTTGCAAAATAACGTGCCTGTACTTAATGCTACTATACTGTAAGATGGGGGATGCCTGGGTGGCTCAGTTGGTTGAACAGACGTCTGACTCTTGATTTTGGCCCAGGTAATGATCTCAGGGCCCTGGGATCAAGCCCCAAGTCAGGCTTCGAACTCAGCACAGAGACTACTTGAGGATTCTCTCTCTCTCTCCCTCTGCCCCTCTGCCTCTTCCCCCCCCCACACGCACACTCTTTCTCTCTCTCTCTCTAATAAATAAATAAATCTTTAAAAAAAAAAAAATGTTGAGGCACCTGGGTGGCTCACTCAGTTAAACATCTGCCTTCAGCTCGGGTCATGATCCTGGAGTCCTGGGATCAAGCCCCGTATCAGGCTCCCTGCTCAACTGGAGTCTGCTTCTCGCTCTGACCCTCCCCCCTCCCATGCTCTCTCTGTCTCTCTGTCCCTCTCAAATAAATAAAATCTTTTTAAAAAAATAAAAAATAAAGATGCCTAAGATGGTAAGTTTTATGTTATATGTATTTTACTACAATTTTTTTAAATAGGAAAAGATATGAACAAATACTTCAAAACAGAATATACTGGAATGGCAAATAAGCACATAAAAGAATGCTCAATATCATTTAGGGAAAGGCAAATTAAAACTACAAAAATCTACCACTAAACACCCAGCAGAATAGTTAAAATTAAAAAAAGAGTGACCATACCAAGTACGCTAAGGATGTAGAATTGAAACTCAAGCTACACTTGTGGGAATATAAAATGTTACAACCACTTTTGGAAACAATTTGGCAATTTCTTAAGAAGTTAAATATACTCCTACCATGGGACCCAGCTTTCCACTTCTAAGAAAACTAAAAGCATTATAACCACAAAGATCTGTACACAAATGTTCATCCCAGCTTTATTTGCAACAGTCAAAAACTGGAAACAACCAAATATTCCTCCGAAGGTGAACGGATAAACAAACTGAGGTATAGTCATACAATGGAGTACTCTTCAGCAAGAGAAAGGAATGAACTACTGATAAACTCAAAAATAATTATGCAAAAAAAGATGGTAAAAAAGAAAGAAATATGTTGAGAAAAGCCAGATAGAAAGAGTTCAAAATTCCACTAAAATATAAAAACTAGTTTGTAGCAACACAGAGTAAGTCAATGGGTATGGGTGGAAAGAAGAGGCAGAGAGGTACAGAAGGGAAGAATTACAAAAGGGTACAAGGAAACTTGAGGATGATGAATATGTTTATTACCTTAACTGTGATGGTTTCACAGGTGTATACATACTTCAAATGTATCCAACTATACACTTTAAATACATGCAACTGTATGTTAATTCTACCACAACAGAGCTCTGTTTTTAAAAGGGTCATCATTTGATCTAGCTTAAACTATGAATGGAGAAAAAGAAATTCACATAAGTCAATCACAGCAATATAGGATAGCAGTATGCTTAATCAAGAGTTAAGTAATGTGGGACCTACACTAAACACCCTGAAATCACTGAAGGCCTTACTGGTTGGATTAATGGTAGTATACTCTATCCGTATACCTCTGGCACAAGAGAGCCTATCAAGTTGCTTCAGGACAGCAATATTCTCACAACCCAGTTCTAATCTTAGCCAGAAGACATGTAAGTTGTTGTATGGCTCAGCACATTCGGTTTTCCTGATCTTGATATTCTAGCCTAACCAGGGCTCAATTTTTTCCAGTTATGTCCCCAGTCTTCCAGTGCCCAACATCCCAATACTGACTACTTCAGATTCCTAACAACTTTTCCTGATCTTAACATAACTGGCTCCCCCTATCAGTTCAGAAATATGCTACCTTGCCCCGTATGTGGACCTTAAAAATCCTTTGATCCATCAGGACCTGTCCTGGTCTGTCTCAAACCTAAATAACTTCTCATGTTTTCAATACTGCTCTGCTCTCAGCTGTCACTCAGAGCCCATCCCTCCCCATCCCAATCCTTACAGTTTAAACTGGTCCTTCCATCTTAGATCTGCTTCTCAGACTTCCATTCTTGTTTGCCATTCTTGAATTTAAAAGCCCTGACCCTCAGTCCATACTCTGATCTCTCTCTCAATCAGTCTTTCCAGCACGAATATCTCCCAATTCTACCAATCCTGTTCCTACCCACGTGTAGTTCTTAAAAGCCCAGAAAGTCGTCTTAGAAACACTGGGTTCTTGGGGCACCTGGGTGGCTCAGTCAGTTAGACATCTGCCTTCAGCTTGGGTAGTGATCCCAGGGTCCTGGGATTGAGCCCCGTGGTGGGCTCCCTGCTCAGTGGGAAGTCTGCTTGTCCCTCTCTCTCTCCCCTCCCCCTGTTCCTTCTGTCCCTCTCTTGCTCACTCTCTCTCTCTCTCTCAAATAAATAAATAAAATCTTAAAAAAAAAAAGAAACACTAGGTTCTTAAAGTATTGGTAGAATAGAAATACTAGGAGTAGAGAGGTAAAGGCACAAAGGAAGGGCATAAAAGTTGAAGGAAGAACATGAGCAAACGTTCAAGTGTCTGATGTGAGAAAATATGAAACTGGCCTGAGTGGAACAAGAAGGAGAGTTAAGCCACAGACAGAGAAGTCTGGGCTTGATAAAACAAATTACTGAAAAACTGCTGTACACTCCAGAGCAGGGTAGTGACAATACAAAACTATTAGTAGTCTAGTACGGAAAAACATGAGATCAGAGGCAGGAGGTGTTAAGTGATGGCTCTCTTGGAAACCGGAGACTGAGGTAGCAAATCTCATGGTCTAGAAAGGTCCCAGTGCCAGTGGGAAATGATACATGAATGTTCTACAATCTAAAAAGAAAAACTGACATATCTTAGTGACCAAGTAGGTATTGAGTAGATGAGAAAGAGGAGAAGACAGAGGATAATTATGATAATGGTAATAACTAACATTTACTGAAAGCTTATTCTGTGTCACTCATCCATGTAATCCAAAACAGTAATTCATTTAATCCTCACACCAACCCTTTGAGATAGGAATTATTATTTTTCTTTTATAGATGAAGAAACTAAAGCAGAAAGGTTAAAAAACTTGCTCAAGGTCACACAAATAGTAAGTGGCCACACCAGGACTTAAAGGTAGGCAGTGGAGCTCCAGAACCCATTCTTAACTACCATAAGAGACCTCTATATATCTTAAGGAAGAAGGGAAGGTTTCCATGCAGTAGGAAAATCAACAACCCTAAAAACTGGAAGAATACCATATATCCTATAAGACTGTAGGAAGGTGGGTGGTTTTCAAACCATGATTAACTGAGTTAATATGTTTTATAATAGAATTCAGATTTCATGGTTTCAGTCCTTTCTGAACTTGAGGGCTTAAAAGTCTGCTTGAAATAAAGACAAAATAGTTGCAAAAAGAGAGGGAGAGTGTCAACTTGAATAGAGAATATAGGGCAGAGTATTTTTTAAAAAATCATTAAGTGTACCATCCTTCTTAACCCAAATCATGAGAAACTCTACTTCATGAAAGGACCAAGATCAGAGCCAAAGACAAGAATTTCTAGTACTTTCCTTTATCCTGGCCCAGATACATGGTAATGAAGAGAGCCATGGTAATAATCAAAAATCTCTCCACTGATCCTCTGCTCCTAGACCCTTCTCTTGTTAAGAGAATCTATGATTCTAAATATATGTGGAAACAAGGTTTCATTAAGGGATCATGCATAATAAAAGAGGCTTCACTAAGAGACCATCTAAGGTTTTTTTCTTTTGTGCATTATAGTCAGAAGAGCAATGAAAACGTGAGCCCTACAGATAACTGAATATACATCGTGAAAGTGTATTTCAATCAGTATTTCACAGGCTCTTAAAACCTTAATGCAAAGTCATCCCTACTAGCTTTTCCAGGTCATTCTGGTTCCCAATGTAACCTCAATGAAAGCAAACTCAAAATTATACTTTAACATCTAAAATTTCTCATTAGACTAAAACCATGCCTCTAAAAACTGATCCTTCCTGTAACACAGGGTAATTTTGCTTCTCCCTTTACTCCTTCACAGCAGACCATTTATATCACCAAGTCCAGTTCCTAACCTTCCAGAATTTCTGTGCCCCCACACAGAACTGCAATCAAATGAGGATGCAAGGCCATTGTCTATGGTCATTCACTGGTTAAATGACAGTTTCCCACACAGCAACCTTGCAGTGTGGGTATAATTTAAATTCCTATGTCAGGAAAATTACCAATTACTACATGACATGGACTTTCACTTGTTCATTCTGAGACCTTCAAGGTTACAGGTGAATAGCATAAAGTGTGAATGCCAAAAGTCTACCATGCATTCTATGAGACTTTTCATCAAGGAGGATATAGAGAACAAAAAAAGAAAAGAAGAACCTTTGGATTCAACAAAATCAGGTTCTCATAGTCCTAGTTCTACTTAATAGCAGAAAAAATGCAAAATAAGAAGATTGAACTAGATGAAATGAGAAGATTGGACCAATGAAATTATCTCCTGCAGCAATAAGAAAAGTCTACAAGATCTACTTAAGGTAAGCTAGGATCTAGAAAGCTAGAAACTAAATTTAAAAACACTTGTGAGCATATGGGATCCACCTGAACAACAACTGGCTCTAAGCAGTTTCCAGAAGCAACAGCCTCACATTGCCCCTCTCCATTCTGTTTCGCTACACCTCGTCTTTTGTTCTTTTATTTACAGGTATTCCTCAGGGGCCCTCAAGATTCCTGCTTCATAAAAAAATATCAGATGATTATATCCCCAAAAATGTCCAGGTTAGAAAGTCATTATTCAGAATATTTT
Organism: Zalophus californianus; assembly: GCF_009762305.2. Lineage (NCBI taxonomy): Eukaryota > Metazoa > Chordata > Mammalia > Carnivora > Otariidae > Zalophus > Zalophus californianus. The sequence goes on from NC_045602.1 coordinate 26,376,023, forward strand.
ATTCTTACAAAATGGAATCTCACAAATATTAACTAAACAATACTATGAACTAAGGAAAGTTACTAAAGTTATTCAAGTCAAATAAGAATAAACTAATCACAATGCTGTATATCTAGATTGTTTTACTGCCAGAATATACAGGACCTGAGATACTGCCATGAATAACCTACTGCTTAAAATAAACAAGGACTAGAAATAAACAAGTTGCACATCTCCAGTAACTTAAATTAATTACATGATTTATGAAGATTCATTGTCTCACCATATACACCAGTAGAGCTGAACAGGTGTACTTCACTATATGTAAACTGGTCTTCTATATAAATATTTCCTAGCTTTTAAATTTTTTAAACTAGTTTTTATGTTCAAAGTAATACATGCAGACAGTATAAAAAAGTCAAACAATAAAGAAGGGTACACAGAAAAGTGAAAGTATCCTTTATTCCATACTACTCCTACTAGGTTCACTACTAAAAACAAATCAAACTCTAGTTTAAATGTATGAGGACGGCCACAATATCCATAGTATCTGCTTTATTGTATAAGCAAGCCCCCTCCCAATTATCTGATTATATTTTTATATTCAATAAGAGGTTTCTTAAATGATACATACTTAACGTACAGCTCCATTCTAAGGGTTGCGGAGTTATCCCTGCATACTGCAAGATAAACAACAATTTTGGCATCAAGGTATCTGGCAGTCAGGTAGGAAGGCTTTTGGAACTTCTAGTTCATTAGATCATATCAATATATATCCCTGGGCAACATACTGTTTCCTATACAAGACAAGTAAAGCTGTCCTAAATTCAACCAAAGGACATTTTTAAATCAAATTAAATCTTTTGAATCCCCCAACTACACCTGTCTATATGCCATATAGATAAGAATCATTAAGATTGATCAATAGTTGGGTTTATGGGTCAATGTTTATTCTTTAACGACGTTATTCTATTTAATCTACATCAATATACAAATAAGCAATTAAGTACTTTTAAAAGTATGCTCTCTAGGTTCTGATTTGTTTGTTTTTTAAGGCTCTCCTTACATGACTTATGCCTATGAAGGCAAAATCTAAGAAAAGCTGGTCCTGGAGAGCTAAATTTTATAAAAGTTAAAGAATGTTTTTTAGGGGCGCCTGGCTGGCTCAAACACTAGAGCATGCAACTCTTGATCTCAGGGATGTATGTTCGAGTCCCATGTTGGGTGTAGAGATTACTTAACAATACAATCTTAAAAAAAAAGAAAAAATGTTTATTTTAATAGACCAGATTTGAAATAAAAGTAGGAATCTTAAAATTTTAAGTTTTCTAATTACTAAATAAGCATATTCTTAACAAAGATCCTTTTGTGCCTATAGAACAATAAAATATTTGTTGTTGCTTTTCTACCTTAAAAAAAAAAAAACTCCTCTGGAAAGGAAAATAATTACTTCTGGAAACCATATATAAACTTGACTATATTTGAAGTTTTCATATGTTAACAAAATGGAAATTGTATTATATATGCATAAACATAACTACAAAGTCACTATATAACAGAAACATGCACACCAAAGCCAAAACTATTTTCAAATACCCATTTTAAAACCTAAGGTAACTTGTAAATCTTTTACAAATCAATAGATTTGTAACTTAGACTCAAACATTTCATTTCTCAGGCCACTGCCAATTTCAACTTAGAGCTAACTATAAAAAGGAAACAAGTCTAGCTACATTTTCATGAATAACTAACCTTGACTTAATTATATGTTGATTCAGCACAGTTCCCACATTTGAAACAAGTTTTAACTAGGAAGGTAGCACATAATAGTCAAATACCAGCAAAGTGATGAGAATGACATAGACCCTATGTCACGAGTTACTATAAAGAAATGATTATTAATCACTGTTTCTCACCCAATCAAGGATTAAGCAAACTTCCCCCCTTTATTCCTACATCATTTTTTCTTTCTCTACTGGATCATTTCATCTATATTATAAACACTTTAATATCTCCCACCTTAAGTAAAATTTCTTACCTGACAACATATTCCCATTGCCCCATTTCCTTGATTTATAGAAAAGTCCATTAAAAAAAAATTACCCTGGGGCGCCTGGGTGGCTCAGTTGGTTAAGCACCTGCCTTCAGCTCAGGTCATGATCCCAGGGTCCTGGAAACGAGTCCCACATCAGGCTCCCTGCTCAGTGGGGAGTCTGCTTCTCCCTCTGCCTCCCCCCGCTTGTGCTCATGCCCTCTCTCTCTTTCTCTCTCTCAAATAAACAAATAAAATCTTTAAAAAAAAAAATTACCCTCAGGACACCTGGGTGATTAGTCAGTCAGTTAAGCATCAGATTCTTGATTTCGGGTCAGGTCATGATCTCAGGGTCTAGAGACTGAGTTCCTGTGTCTGGCTCCACCCTCAGCGCAGAGTCTGCTTGAGAGTCTCTCTCCCTCTCCCTCCTCCCCTCACCCTGCTCATGCGCTCTGTCTCTCAAATAAATAAAATCTTAAAAAAAAAAAAAAAGACTATCCTCACTTTATTTTCCTCTCCGATTCTTGAACCCACTATGATCGTGCTTTCATCTCCACAGAAATTGTTTGTAGCAAGGCCACCACTGATCTCCATATTGCCAAATCCAATCTTCAATTCTCAGTCCTCATCTTATTTGACCTATTGGCAGAATTTGACACAGCTAATTAATTTTCTCCTCCCTGACACATTTTTCATCCTTTTGCCTCCTACAGACACCACTCACTCTTGGTTTTCCTCCTGCCCCACTGGTCCTCCTTCAGCACCTCCTTTGCAAATGCTCATCTTCACCCTGATCTCTAAATAAAATTAGCTTAGGGGCACCTGGGTGGCTCAGTCGTTAAGCATCTGCCTATCCCAGCGTCCTGGGATCGAGCCCTGCATTGGGCTCCCAGCTCAGTGGGAAGCCTGCTTCTCCCACTCCCCCTGCTTGTGTTCCCACTCTTGCTGTGTCTCTCTCTGTCAAATAAATAAATAAAATCTTTTAAAAAAATTTGTTTTTAAATAAATAAATAAAATTAGCTTGCCGAAGAGCTTAAGTCTTTAAACCTCTTCTCTTCTCTATATTTTCCTCACTAGGCAACCAAAGCCTGTTTAGACTTTAAATGTGATATATATATATCAACACAGCCTGGCCCTTCTTCTCTGTACTCCAGACTCATACATCTAGCTGCCCATTTGAAATCTCCACTTACAGATACCTAATAGGCATCTCAACATTTAACATGGTCAAAATACAATCCTAGATTCTACATAAACACCTTAAAGTCTACTTCCCACCTCTACCCGTCTGTCCCTTATTAGTATAAAACCAATTCCGTTTTTCCAGTTTCACAGGCCAAAACTCAAGAGTCATTCCTGACTCTTCTACTTTACTAGTCCTACCTTTGAAATATATCCCGAGTACACTGCTTCTCATCACCTCTGCCACTAGCCCCCAATCAAAGCCACTATGTCATCTCTTTCTTGTACTATTATAGTAAGCCTCCTAAACTAGATTCCCGGTTTCCACCAAACAGACCATCCATACAATAGCAAGAACAATTCTTTTCAAACCTAAGTCAAGTCATGTCACCTTTCTGCTCAAAATTTCTCATGACTTGCCATATCACTTGGAATAAAAACCAAAGTTGTTGGAATAGTCTACAAAGCCTGCTCATGACCTAGGCTCTCGCTGCCTACCTCATCCACTACTCTTCCCCTTGTACACGTCACTTCAGCTACACTGTCCTCCTTGCTTTTCCTCAAATACACTAAGCATATCCTGCTGCAGAGCCTTTGTACTTGCTGTTCCTCAACCTGAAAACCCTTTCCCCGGATATCTGCATAACCTCTCTCTTGCATTATTTAGGCTCAAATGTTATCTTATCAGGGAGACCTTTTCTTACTAATCCTACATAAACTAGCACCTCCCTACCCATCCTGTCACTCTCAGTCCTCTTACCAGCTTTATTATTCTTAGCATCCATTACCACCTGATAAAGAATACACAGGAATACCTCGTTTTACTGTGCTTTGCTGTATTGTACTTCACAGATAGCATTGGTTTTTTTGTTTGTTTTTGTTTTTTTATAAATTGTGTAGGTTTGGGCGCCTGGGTGGCTCAGTTGTTAAAGCGTCTGCCTTCAGCTCAGGTCATGATCCCAGGGTCCTGGGATCGAGCCCCACATCGGGCTCCCTGCTCGGCGGGAAGCCTGCTTCTCCCTCTCCCACTCCCCCTGCTTGTGTTCCCTCTCTCACTGTGTCTCTTTCTGTCAAATAAATGAATAAAATCTTTAAAAAAAAAAATGTGAAGGTTTGTGGCAACCTTGAATCAAACAAGTTCATTGGTGCCATTTTTCCAACAACATTTGCTCACTTCATGTCTCTATGTCACATTTTGGTAATTCTTGCAATATTCCGAACTTTATTATTATTATATTTGTTATGGCTATCTGTGATCAGTGATTATAACTCACTGAATGGTTAGCATTTTTTAGCAATAAGTATTTTCTAATCAAGGTATGTACACTGTTTTCTTAGACATAATGCTATTGTACACTTAATAGAATACATTACAGTATAAACATAACTTTTACATACTGGGAAACAAATTCATTTGACTCATTTTATTGCAATATTCATTTAATTGCAGTGGTCTGGAACCAAATCCACAATATCTTTGATGTATGCCTGTAACTATTTGTTTACTGCCTGTTTTCCCAAGTACTAAAACGTAAGCACCATGAAAGTAGCGAGTGTAGTTTATTCGAAATGCAGCACTAGTGGGTAGTCCAAGATGGCAGCAGAGGAAGATCCTAAACTCACATCCCATGGACACACCAAATCTACTGCTACATATCGAACAATTCCCTCTGGAAAAGAATGAAAACTAGCTGAATAGCTCCTTTGCAACAAATGGTAAAAGGGCCACATCAAGATGGGAAGGAGAGACAGGATGCAGTCCCACCCCTGGCACAGGGGACCCACAATCAGGAGGAATCTCACGAATCCCAAGTTCCTCCCTGAAGAGTGAAGGGTTCATGCCCCACATCAGGTACCCCAATCCTTGGGAACTGTAACAGAGAGATGCACCCCCAAAACATCCGGCTTGGAACACCAACAGGGTTCACATCCAGGAGACCCAAAAGGCTGTAGGAAACTGAGATACTTCTCTTAAAGGGCTCACATGCAGACTCAGTCGCCTTGGAAACCAGCACAAAAGCAGCAATTTGAAAAGTGCCGAGACTACATGTGAAGGAGTTTCACTGGCTAACCTTAAAACATCTATCAGAGAGGCAGGGCCTGTTGGGACTTTCCAGGGACGGAGGCACTGGCAGGGACTTTATGGTGCTCTCCCTCTGCCCTGATAGCACCAACAGGGCAGCCCAGCCTACGGCCGTGTGAAAGCTATGTCTGCACCAGCCATGAGCTCTCCTGTGGCCCTGCTAACGCTGGCAGGCACATGCAGTCTACACAGGGGACACTCCTTGATCACCTGCTCTGGTGGCCAGGGGGACCTGCATTCTTGGGTCCAAAAGGGCTGTAACAATTGGAGAGAGACAGTTCTTGGCAGGCTACTGCCTCCAGGGCACCACACAGACAGCAGTTTGAAACACATCCCTAGTCTTTCTGTGAAACAGACCTATTTACTTGTCCCAGAGCTTCAGCCTGAGGGCCACACTTCACATTTGCCACACATCTGGAGGCTGTGGAGATTCTTTCAGGCAAAGTAGGCCAGGGGACACCATCTTTACACTCTCCCTAAGCCTCACTACATTTCGCCAGTACCTCCCAGAAAGGAGCTTATACACTCATCTAAAGCCCTGATTTTTGCCAGTCGCCCAGAGGACACCTTTAGATCACCTGGTCTGAAGACCAACTGGGTTTACAACTACCGTCCCACAGGACTACCTATTTTAAAACCTGCTGCCTGAGGGTCTGGCTTCCAATCAGCCTATAACTAGGGGCTGCCTGAGATCCACCCCCTTTAGAACACTGACAAGTCTTGGCACACTCTCAACAACTAGGACTTATCAAGAATAAATCAGGATGCTTAGACAATCACAAAGGTTTCAGAGACAACCAAGAGCTAGGGCAACGTTGAAAGATAAGGTTCATCTCCTCCAGGAGGCCACTCTTTGAAGACTCATACATAGAAACAAACAGAGAATCAAGCAAACTGAGAAAACAGGAATATGTCCCAAACAAAAGAACAGATAAAATCTCCCCCAAAAAACCTTAATGAACAAAAAGCAGCACTAAGAAGAACACCTGGCATTTAGCCAGGTACATATTTGCTGAATGACTAAATAAATAATATCTTAAGTTATTATGCTAAAAGTTTATAAAGATTAACTCATTTAATCATCAAAAAACTATGTGGAGGTACTATTAATATTCCAATTTTACCAATGAGACAAAGGCATAAGAGATTAAGTAACTTGTATGTCACATACCTTATAAGTGGTACAGTCAACCTCCTATCTATTAAATGAGATCAAGTTAGATCATACAAATGGACCACTTAACAAAATGTTTGGCACATTAAATACCTAGCACTTATGGAATACTTATTATGTGCCAGACATTAATGTAGGCTCTTTGTGTATATTTACTTATTTAATTCTCATATTCTTCAATAAGTAGATGCCATTATTTCACTATTTTTTATTTATCGGGGCACCAAACCTAACTCAACAGAAGTTACATAAAAGAGACTGCTGTGAAAAAAATGGGACAAACTCCAACCTTTACTCTTCTCGGAAAACAGTTAACATGTGCTTAAAAAAATGTGTTTTGAAAGTTAGCACTGGAAACCAAATCAAAACGAACTGAATTCCTATCACATACAGACACACTCTTAACTGTATTTGTTAGCTTGTAGTTCTAGAAAGCCTTCTAAGATTCAAAGACAAAACAATCACAGATTTTCTTCATTAAAAAGAAAAAAAAAAAGCTACCCATTCCCCAACTATCTGGTTAGCTACTCCCTATCACATGGTATTGTTTAACACATCTTTTTCATTACAAGGAAAAAGCGAATTAAAGTAGATCTTTTTCATATTTAAAACAGAACTTACTCATTTACATCAACCTGAAATCATCAAGTTTATGTACTGCAAATCAGCCTCTGCTTTAAAAGTCAATTTTATTACCAAAAAATAAATTTTAAAAATTACTGCACCTGAGAAAAAAGCCAATCCTTTACCCTTGAGTTAAATTGAAAGCCAAAGGAATCATGAAAATGACTAAATATAATTTCTTCAGCTCAACATAGCATTTATTTTTTAATTTTTTAGCTCCATCTGTAGATACTATTCTATATTAATAATTAATATATGAAACATTCTGGGTAAAGACCCTTAAAACTTACGGTGCAATAATGGCTCTAGCAGGTCTTTTTGTAGACTGTACTTGTGAGAGCCAACCTTCTAGCTGTGCATTCAGCTGCGGTCCTATAAAAAGAGAAAGAGGGAAATTGGAGTTAGCCGAGAAATGTACTACATACAACCATACAAAGTCCTTATTGAACCTATCTGGGACTAAAATAGCTTAATGGGAGTGGGATCATTACTTTGGATGTTAATGTTTGAAACTTAACCAACTACGAAGCAAGCCATAGAAAAGGCCAAATACTGATTATACAAAATTTGCTTTTATCCATTTACTTATTTACAACCATCTTCATTCCAGAACAACAATACGATTCTATAATTTGAGGCACTGTTTAAACAAAATAAAACAAGAACAAAAGACTCTTGGCATATGAAAAGAAAATACCTGAATGATTGTATACAGAGCACCAAAACTTGCCTTAATCACTAGAATCACATCCATGGAGTGATCACTTCCAAACCCAAAACCTCTTCTTCTATCCACTCCAGCCCCTACTCCGGTGATCACATTGATAACCAGTGACTATGCCGTGTCAAAAATCTCAATTTCAAGCATCCCACTCTCCTCACTGCCTGTCTTTCCAGTTCACTTCTAGAAATCTGCTGATTGCCAACAGACTTGGAGTTACTTTTCCCACTATCCTTCCTCTCCTTTCTTCTTCCCCTCCTACCCAGCCTGAGACTTGACGTTCCATCACTATCATCATTTCCTTACCTATGCCCTCATTCTTGCTCCTCTCTTCCTCCATCACAGTCAAATCATAGTTAAAACCAACTTTCCACTTAACACAGTACCTTCACTTGTACAGATGAATGAGAAGACAAACACAACCACATGAACTTTAAAATTATACTCATAAACTGCAGACCCTTAGCAAAGCTCAGAAATCATACCACATTAACCTAGTGAATTTGCTCTCCCAGCCTTAAGATAATTACTTCATATAGCTTCTCATTTTACCTTAAAGCCTCATCCCCCTCTCACTCCCAGCAGATGATCATGCTTTTTCATTTTACATTATACTTTTACTAATGTATACAATCCATAAAATATGCATTGTTCTGCATAGGTATTATTCTGCATATTTTTAAATATTATATAAATATACTGTGCATGTTCTTCCATAATTTGATTTAGTACACAACATTATTGATAACAGGTACTCATGTTGATTTTGTAGCTCTAGTTCACTCACTTTCAATACTGTATTATACTGTGTGAATATACCAAAATTTATCTATTCATTCTCGTCACAGACACACTTGGTTGTCTCCACTGTTTCACTGTTAATAGGCAATGTTACAAATCTCTTATCATCAAGTATTAAGAGTTTTTCTGGGGGCCGCCTGGCTGGCTCAGTCGGTTCATCGACTAACTCTTGATTTCCACTCAGGTCATGATCTCAGGGTCACAGGATGGAGCCTGTGTCAGGCTCCATGCTCAGCGGGGAGTCTGCTCAGGATTCTCACTCTCCTGCTCTTTCTGCCCCTCCCCATCACACTCACTCGCTTCCACTCTCCCACCCTCTCAAATGAATAAATAAATCTTTTTTTTTAAGAGTTTTTCTGGGATTTAACTACAAATAAAAGTACTGGATCATAGAGTATGCATATCTTCAACTCTACCAGAACACTGCAAATTGCCCACTAAAGTGGCCAGATCAATTTACCCAACAGTATAAAGGCATAAAAAATGAGAAGTTTAATTTTTCTTGTTAAAAATAAGGGAAGAATGGGGCACCTGGCTGACTCAGTGGAACATGAGGCTCTGGATCTCAGGGTTGTAAGTTTGAGCTCCACGTTGAGCATGAAGCCTACGTAATAAAATAAAATAAAATAAAATAAGAAAGAAAGGAAGAGAAACCCCCCACATTTTTCTTCGAGCACGTTCTTTAGAAAACTTGTAATTGTAAATTCTTTTTCTATCCCTTTGAAATATATGTAAATCTTTTTAAAAGCTAAATAAGCTTCTAGGGACCCCAGCTGGCTCAGTAGATCAGGCGACTCTGAGTTCAAGCCCCATGCTGGGTGTACAGCTCACTTTAACTACAGCTTATTTTAAATTATAAATAAGTAAGTCAGTAAGCAAGCAAGCTTCTAACCAGCAACCCAGGACTCTTTGAAATGTGATTTGCACCAAAGGAAATAGCACTTTCTGTTTTCTGCTATCTTTCTGCCAGTTTTGTGGGAAGACAGGAACCTAATAGCCTAGCTGGCCACCTAGCTCCCAGCTGCAAAATTACCTTCCTATCATAAGAATACAAGTTTATTTTTAGCCAGTTACAAATACATATGGTCACCCCAATTACCAACTGATTTAGAATGAACTGTATGTGAGAAATGTTGCTATCAAGCCCTCTGACTTGAGCACTACTTACAATTTATCTTGAGAACATGTATGTAATGGGTTGTATCTGGCCATATAAAGGGTGAGCTCTCTTTAGATCTCTGAAATATCTTAGCAGATTGACTGTGATGTGCTTCACATTGTGGCTCAATGCTTATTTTCGTTCTCTTCTGCCTCTGGAGAGGTTTTTCTGAAATGGAGGTTTGGGCTTTAAATTATATTTCTCCAACATCGGCAATGGTTAAAAATTCCCATTTCCCCTCATCCTTACCAATATTCGATACTGTCAGAATTTTTAATTCTTTGGCAATATGATAGGTATGAAATAGTATACCTTTATTTCTTCTAATTTGTTTTTCCCTGATATCCATTGAGATTAAACATCTACTGACTTGGATATCCCTCTGCATATATTTAGGACTATAAACAGAAACAAGTCAAGTTTATAATGAACAGTCCACCTATAAAATGCCAAAGTACAAAAAAGTTCCGATTTTAGCAATGTAGTTTATTTTAAAAACTTTAAGAACAATTCCAAAAAATATACATTACGTAGACTCATTCGTAACTCAAGGAAAAATAGTTCAGATTTTCAATGTAAATTTTTAGCTGCCGAATAAACTTTGTATTAAAATAAGTATTGCTCTAAATATTTCCAAGGAAGTTGACAAAATTAAGCACTAAATCAAGGTCTTTTAGCAGTTCTTCTATTAAAAGGACAAATTTCCTCAAAAGGATCCTAAAGTAAAAGCTAAACTCCAAGTTTCTTAATTATCTTTGAATAAGACAACTGAGCATATATGTTTATTATGGTTGCATAACTGTTGATCTATAAAGTATCAAGTAAAAAATGAATTTGAGTTCTTCCAGAGAGGCTGATACTTAGCAAAATGGTATCTTTAACACATGAAGATGATGAACAAAATATGCTTTGTGTTTCAAATACCACTGGATTTGAAGGCACACTGATGAGTGGAAAAATCAAAGTATTGTTAAATCCTAGCAAAACTAATAGCTGTGTGATCTTGCCCTGAGAGGGATAAATGGACATTTACTTCTTTGGAAAAGATACTAAAAGTAGGTTCCCAAAGGATCAATACTCAGTTATTTCCTTAGGAAACAAACAATAAATAATGGGCTATACTGACTGTAATGGAACTTAATAACACTTCTGTATCTATCCTACTTGAGTTAAACAATTTTACAAGGAAGTTTACTCTCATGGTGACAAAACTATAGCGATATTAAACATATACACACATACACACCCCTCCTCAGTCCTGCTTTTCCTATGCAACTTTTTTTTTAAGATTTTGTTTATTTTATTTGTCAGAGAGAGAGTGCACACAAGCAGGGGGAGCAGCAGAGGGAGAAGCAGGCTCCCCGATGAGCAGGGAGCCCGACAAGGGGCTCGACAAGGGGCTCAATCCCAGGAACCTGGGATCATGACCTGAGCTGAAGGCAGATGCTTAAGACTGAGCCACCCAGGCACCCCTCCTATGCAACTTCTTAACAGAACCATTCTAAGATATATAATGAAGTAAGCCAAAATGGTTTTCTACACTTTTCTGTATGGTCTGCTGTTCCTATTCTTCTTTGCAAACAAAAAATTTTAGTGGTCTGCTCACTCTGAACAAAAGTCATGTGTTCTGAAGTGCCTGGGTGGCTTCTCCTTCTCCCTCTTGTGCTCCCCCTGCCTGTGCTCTCCTGCTCTCTCTTTCTGTCAAATAAATAAAAATCTTTAAAAAAAAAAAAGTCATGTGTTCTATAAGCTCTTCTCTTCTTCTGTTAAATAAATTAGCACATCATGGGCTTAACTATGACCCATAATGTTTCAATGTCGCAAATAACATTTGCTTTCATTTATTAATTGAATAAATATTTACGGAACACCTATTTATGTGCCAAGAAGTGGAATGAATGCTATAGTTATAGCAATAAAAAAGACAGATGCAATACCTGCCTTCATGGAGCTTCTAACTGTCAGTGTCCCAAATACAAAGAATGGCTGAAAGATAAAAATTTCAGACACCAGGACAAGCTAAAAAAGAGACATTTTTGGTTAGAAGAGCCTTCTAGTGTTGCTCAAAGTATCCCAAATATATAAAGAATGGACCAACAGCCATAATTTTTTTACCATTCTTTTTTAAGTGGTACCTGATTATTAACACAGTAAACTTAATTCCATGGGATTTGTTAAGGCAAAGTAACAAGAGACAAAGTAGAAGCAAAAAATACAAATCCAAACAAAAGCACACTGTCAGTACCTAGTATTTTGTTGGCAATCATTCTGTGAAACCTGTTCAAACTAAAAAAATTAACCTGTAGTCAAAAATAATAAGATAGGGGCGCCTGGGTGGCTCAGTCGGTTAAGTATCTACCTTCGGCTCAGGTCATGATCCCAGGGTCCTGGGATTGAGCCCCCTATCAGAGCCTGCTTCTCCCTATCCCTCCACTGCTCCCCCTGCTTGTGCTCTCTTTCTCTCTCTAATAATTAAATAAATCTTTTTTAAAAAATAAAAAATAAATACGCTAGACTTTTTACAACAGTGGCTGTGGATCTCTGAATTTCACAAGCCAATAAAATTTCAAAAAAAAATGGGGGGAACCAAAACAGGGGTGCCACTTTTTTTATTTTACTAAGAAAGGACACTTAAAACATATCAACCATGTATCTACGATCACCATGACTTCATAAAATAAGTAACACCAAAAAGTAAGATGAGTACAATTTTAAAATAATCTCAGTCCTTTAAACCGAATAAATTAACCACATTTCATTGACTCCAAGATACCAGCAGTATCAACATGCACCATTATTTTATGTACCACTAAGAAAGACAAAAAAAACCTCCCAATTAAACTAGGACATATGGCTACCTATCACTTAGAATTTATTTTTTATTTATTGGAAAGGCTCTTTTCAATTTATTTAGACATGAATTATGATACTCATGTCTATATATTAAAAAGCAAAATAAATTCAGAGTATTCTTGGTATTAAGGAGGGCATGGGTGGTGATGAGCACCAGGTATTATACGCAACTACTTAATTGTTGAACACTACATAAAAAACTAACGATATATGGGACACCTGGGTGGCTCAGATGGTTAAGCATCTGCCTTCAGCTCAGGTCATGATCTCAGGGTCCTGGGATCCAGCCCCACATCAGGCTCCCTGCTCAGTGGGAAGTCTGCTTCTCCCTCTCCCTCTACTGCTCCCCCTGCTTGTACTCTCTCACTCTCTCTGTTGAATAAATAAATAAAATCTTAAAAAAAAAAAACTAATGATACACTATATGCTGGCTAATTGAATAATAAAAAAAAGATTCTGAAAAATGTCTTCAAATTCACAATCCAATATCTAAATTGCTATTTAACTCACAGTCATTGGTTCCCTTTGTTTTCCCATAAAATCATCCTCTGTGGGGCGCCTGGGTGGCTCAGTTGTTAAGCATCTGCCTTCGGCTCAGGTCATGATCTCAGGGTCCTGGGATGAAGCCCCATGTGAAGCTCCCTGCTCAGTGGGGAGTCTGCTTGCCCCCTCCCTCTGCACCTCCCACACTGCTTGTGTGCACTGGCACACTCTCTCTCTCAAATAAATAAATAAAATCTTTATAAATAAGTAAGTAAATATATAAATGAATGTGTTCTATTGCCTCCGGGACTCTTGTCCAAGCAACTGACTATAAAAGTTCCCATGCCATACATATCTTGATCTTACAAAAAGTGTAACCATAAGATGTAACTAACCACAGGTTTCAGAAGACAACTCAGGAAGTTGTAATCTCTTCCATAAATGGTCCTTAAATGGTATGTTAACTAAAACATCAATGGGTTGCAGCTGTCCAATCATACAAGCATTAATTGAATTAATTCTCGAGTTCACATGTATGTAGACAGTGGCAACTATTTCACAACCAACAATGATGTTTAGCTGCCATTGTTTATAAAATATCTCAATTTCAGAAATGTTAAAATGTGGGAAAATATACACCTTAAAATTGATGAAATACAGTAGGTACTATAATCTACACTCACTATAATGTTCTGATACTTATTTCAATGCAGAACAGCAAAAAATTCATCAAAAACCAGCATTTGAGACCACTGCTTCTCACTACAATGAAAAGTGTTTCTGAGAAGCCTTACCAACTATAATAATCTCATTTAATTTTAAAAAGTCACATTTCAGCAGTTCTCCCCAAAATCCTTTCTCTCATTATTGACGCTGTACTGTGATCACATACCTAAAATTTATTGCTATGCTATTTACAAAACTTAGTATCTTATTTTTAGATACATCTCAAGGGATACTATTTGTTTTTATGTATCTATGATAGGACTCCTCACACAGAAAATAACATGCTTTTGGAACCACAAGAATTGCCACACTGAATCTAACCCAAAACTATCCAGAGCATTACTATATCAACCCCCCCCAAAAAAAACCTTTGCTGTGAAGAACACTTGATTGTTCTCCTTGACAAAAATCTTTAGGTTAGGCCATATCCAAATATCTTGGATTCCTTATTACCCACCAATTTATTTATTTATTTATTTTAAGATTTTTATTTATTTATCTGACAAGAGACACAGTGAGAGAGGGAACGTCAGCAGGGGGAGTGGGAGAGGGAGAAGCAGGCTTCCTGCTGAGCAGGGAGCCCGATGCGGGGCTCAATCCCAGGACCCTGGGATCATGACCTGAGCTGAAGGCAGACACTTAACAACTGAGCCACCCAGGCGCCCCATCCCACCAATTTATTTAAACATTTTAAGAATTTATTTACATTTTTTAGTTAAACTCTGTAGTTCAGAATACCCTGGCATAGGGGCAATTAATCCTCCAATGAATAACCTTTAGGGTATGCCAACCAACTCTTCTATTTGTCCAACTGGAAATCACTTAGCCCTCTTCTGCCCACTTATATACAGTTTCTCAAAATTTTCACAAAGTTAATACCAATTCCACTGGCATTTCATACCTAAAAGGGTTGCAAATTTGGAGGATCACAGTATATTTCTCCCTTCAGGTCACTTGCAAAACTGTAGTCTGAAAACAGGTTTAGCAGTGATCCCATTAATATGCCATTAATTTGGATTCTCTAGTCCTACTCCCATTCTCTGTTTATAAACAAATTCCCTATCCCTATCAAATGATGTGACTAAATCCCTTGATAGTGCCTGGCTGTAGTATCTTATGTAAACTCTTTTTTTAGGATCAAAATATTGATCTCTGTTAGCTATTTTTTTATTATTAAAAATATGTTCATATAGAAAATTGGGGGAATACATATTATGGGGTGAAAAACAATAATCCCACAATGATAAAAATCTGAAAATTAATATTTTCCAAATTTCCTTATGTCTTTTAAAAAGATCTACAATTCTGTAACCTGCTTTTATTTACCTAATAACATTACAGCATAAGCATTTCCCTATATTATGCATTCTTTAAAGACATTTTATGGCTAAATAGCATTTCCTTGTGTGAATGGATCACTTCTTCCTTAAATATCTCCCCAGTAAGATGTTTAGGTTGTTTCCAATTTTTTTACTATTATAAAAAATTCTATAATATGTGTCTCTATTTCATATTTAAATTTTTTTTTATTTTTCAGTTTCTAAGAAATGGAATTACTATGTAAATCAGTATGAGCTGTTTTAGGATTTTAATACATATATTCAAAATGTTATCCAAAATTGCATCCATTCATAATTATGCACCATGTATGACAATGTCTGTTTCACCATAACCTTACCACTCTCATCAAAAAAATATTTTGAAAGAGAAAGTAATTTAACCCATTACCCCACTTGATAAAAATTAAATCTAACGCCCTTATATCTAGCATTTGAAAAATCAAATATTTTATTTCTTCAACCAAAGCAATTTAACTTCTAAGAAAAATGTATTTTTGGCTTCTGAGATACTTATTTTCTACTTGGACCATGGACTAGCAACATGATTCTTGCCAGGCACAAGTTTCCCATTACCAGTGTTTAGCAAACAACTACTAACTATAGGTCTTTAAAGAAGACAAATCAAATTCAAAATTAAGCCCATTCTGCTGCATCATGCTGCTGTTTTAAATTACAATCCTGAAGATTTTGATATGCTCCTACCATTAAATTTTTTAACTAATGGGGTTCCTCCAACAATAGTCAAAAAGAGGTCTACAGACCAGAATCATCTGATGTGTTTGTTTAAAGAAGAGATATCTAGGTCTTACCACAGAGCTATTGTCATCACAATCTCTGGAGATGGCGACCATGTTTTAAACAAGCTTTTAACAAGCTCTCCAGGTGATTCTGATACTAATATTAAAATGTGAACATGGATGGAACTAGAGGGTATTATGCTAAGCAAAGTAAGTCAATCAGAGAAAGACAATTATCATATGATCTCACTGATATGTGGAATTTAAGAAACAAGGCAGAGAATCATAGGGGAAGAGGAGGAAAAAATGAAACAAGACGAAACCAGAGAGGGAGACAAACCATAAGAGACTCTTAATCTTAAGAAACAAATTGAGGGTTGCTGGAGGAGAAGGGGGGGATGGAGTAACTGGGTGATGTACACTGGTGAGGGTATGTGTTGTAATGAGCACTGGGTATTATATAAGACTGATGAATCACAGACCTGCACTCCTGAAACAAATAATACATTATATGTTAATTAAAAAAATAGGGGAAAAAATGTGACGTCCACTGCCATAAAGGAGTTTATTTGCCCATGCTATATGAATGAATGTAGCTAATAGGCTTTTGGAAGGTTTATAACTGAGATTTTTCATTACCACAAAAATCATCACATAATCTACAAATTAACAATATAAAAATGCATGAACATTTATCTCCAAACTACTCTGAAGCCATAAGTGACCACCATTGCTTAAAATTTACGTAAGTTTATTTTTATTGGTGTCTGTAGCCTCCCATTAGGATCAATGCCTCCAGCTTTTCCCCTCAAAGTAAACTCAGATTCTTAGAAAGTAGGTGATACACAAATTCAAATTCTCTTTTAAATCTTGTTTTAGTCCAAAAATTTATGAGGATGTAACAGACTGACAATACAATAACCACTACAATCTCAAAACTCCCATGCTCCTATCTGTAACTTAAATGGAGGCTTCAGGAAGAAATACACCATGTTTATCCTCTAACACAGAGTCAAGTACTCTAGTGAGGAAATATGAACCTGAGTCATAAAAAGGCAACCACCTAAATTATACAAATGCTTAACATTGGGTTCCCAATACTTTCTTAATTCATACCTATTCAGGAATCATTTTCTTCCAATTGCAGCTAGTGTGTTTCTTTTCCTTTTTTTAATGTTGCTTTGGGTTACAATCGGTCAGTTGATACTAGTAAATCTGGGTATTTTGATACCAAATCTAAAAACATAATCTGTGGAAAAATAAAACAACTCTGCCTTATTGGAGAGAATCAGGACTAAGATAAATTACACTTCCCACACAAGGCAATACTTTTTTCACTAAAAAAATAAAAGTTTCTTAAGATAAAAGTAAAAGTTAGAATTTTCACTTTTCATGTATTTCCACCACAAAACAGATTTACAGACATTACCACATTCTGACCTTATTCTGTGTCACACAGATCTTCTCTGAGAGCTTTCACTTACAGAGTTTAACCAGAAAAAGTGATCAGGCCCAGTGGTCTACACCAAATGAAATATATACTATGACTGCATATTTGGAACTGATAGAACAATAGACGTGAAACAATCTAAGTGTCCACCCCCCAAAAAAAGCCTGGTTAAATAAATTATAGTAGATCCATAAAGTAGAAGATAAAGCAAATGTAAACATTGATGGAAATTTTTATGAATCCCTATGGAAGATCTCTTAATTAAGAAGAAAAAGAGAGCACTGTATAGAATAGAAGGTACAATATGCTGTCATTTTGTATGTGTATATACATGATTACAAAC
This sequence comes from Zalophus californianus, assembly GCF_009762305.2. Classification (NCBI taxonomy): domain Eukaryota; kingdom Metazoa; phylum Chordata; class Mammalia; order Carnivora; family Otariidae; genus Zalophus; species Zalophus californianus. Next base: position 26,393,710 of record NC_045602.1, read on the forward strand.
TGGTTTGTATTTATGTAAAATATCTCTGAACCAACGTAAAAGAAATGGATAATAGTGACAGCATCCTGATGAGGGAACTAAGAGCAGAGGGAAACTTTACTTTTCACTGGGTACTTTTTTGTATCTTCCATATTTTGTACTATGTATATATACTATCTATCCAAATATTAAGTATAAAAAACGATGGTGCAGTCGTGTAATACCACAAAGTCATAAACAATGATGCTGCACCAAGGTACAGAAGCAACTTAAGTTCCATTAGCCATTGAATGGATAAAGAAAATGTGGTATGCATACACAATGGAATAATACTCAGGCATTAAAAAAAAAATGAAATGGGATGCCTGGGTGGCACAGTTGGTTAAGCATCTGACTCTTGGTTTCACCTTAGGTTGTGATCTCAGGGTCATGAGATCAAGCCCCACATCGGTCTCCCCACTTAGTGTGGAGTCTGCTCAAAACTCTCTCTGCCCCTCTGCCCCTCATCCCCTCTCTCCCTCTCTCAATCAAAAATAAATTAATTAATAAATTTAAAAAAAAAGAATGAAATCTTGACATTCACGGCAACATGACAGACCTAGACAGTATTATGCTAAGTGAAATACCCCAGACAGAAAGACACACCATTTTCCTTATATGGAGAATCTAAAAAACAAAACCAAAGAACAGACAGCAACAACAAAAGAGAAACAGACTCATAAATATAGAGAACAAACTGGTGTTTCTAAAGGGGAGAGGGGGAGGGATGGGCAAAATGTGTGGAGGGGATCAGAGGTACAAACTTCCAATTATAAATAAAGAAGTCACGAGGATGAGCATAAGGAATACAGTCGATATTACCCGCATACGCTTATTGTGGTGAGCATTCTGTGATGTATATAACTGTTGAACCACTGTGTTATACACCTAAAACTAATATTATGTGTCAACTACACTTCAATTAAAAACAATTTTTTTTTTAAAATGATGCTGCATGGAGTACCTGGCTGGTTCAGTCAGTGGAGCGTGCAACTCTTGGTCTTGGGACTGTGGGTCTGAGCCCCAGGCTGGGCGTGGGGACTGCTTTTAAAAAAAAACATATGATGCTGCAGACATCCCTTTAATTGACATAGGGAAAAAACCCTTTAAATGCTAAACCCAACTAACAAATCATTGTTAGACCTAAGACAATACTTATATTAATAATCTAAGTTACACAAGACCCAACTGTTGAAAATTGCTATTTGACCAATAAAATATACATTAAAGTATTAAGATACATACAGAGCAATCTGACAAGATTTCCCTACTAGCAAAAGGGGGTTCCCCCCTCTTACATCACTTCCCTAAGTGTGATGTCCATCACCAAATTTCTGGTAGATATAATCAGAGAACAAGAAAACATTCTAGACAAGAACAACCTAGAAAAGAGGACATTAAACAACTTATTAGTATCTTTCTTTATGTAATATGTAAAATGTAATAGTTTCAACAGTTTTGTTTTACTTGTCCACCGGACAAGTAATTCTCCACTCTGACTTTTTCAGCAATCATTTATCAGATAATATAGAGAAGCCAATTTGCTTTTTGAAGTAATTAACTATAATCGAATGCAATTTTTTTGTGCTTTTGTTGGGCATGTTTGAGGCCTGTTTTCCTTTCACTAAGCATTGGTAACGCATGTGCCAGCTCATCCGTCTAAAGAATTATGTTTCTGATTTTGCAATCATAAGATGTAAACAAAAAGAATCTCACCAAGTTCTTCCTTGATAACCAGCCAAGAAAACATGCCTAATGTGGACTGAGATGGGCATGCCAGGTATCAGATATACAGAAAAGAAAAAGGTAGTCAGGCATAACAGCTACTAAGCTAAACAGCTTTCCAAGGAGTTCACAGATGGATAATTTAGGAGGAAAACCAAGTTTGAAGACTAAGGGACATGGTTAAACATGGAAGCTGAGTTATATGTGTGCATCTACTCTGCCAAACCCTTTTCATATCCCTTTGGACTGTCTTCACTGAACTATCACTAAAGCAAATGTTTTAATGTAAAAGCTTCCCAGATGGAAGAATAAATACTTGGGTTTAAACCCAGGTGGGACCTCTCCCATTCCCAGATCATACCAGAAAAGTTTTGAAAGCCTCAGCCATGCTCAAGAACTAGTATCTTTGGATGGCTCAGTTGGTTAAGCGTCTGCCTTTGGCTGGGGTCATGGTCTCAGGATTCTGGGATTGATCTCTGTATCGGGTTCCCTGCTCAGCAAGGAGCCTGCTTCTCCCTCTCCCTCTGCCTGCCTGTCTGCCTACTTGTGATCTCTCTCTCTCTCTCAAATAAATGAAATCTCTAAAAAAAATTAAAAAAGAACTAGTATCTTTAAGAGGCCTTAAGCAATGTCACTGGCACCTTCTTTTAAACCACAGCCACTAGAAAAATTCTAAAGAAATAAAAACTCCTTCCCAAACCCCTCTACACTTAAGCCAATATGATAGACAGGTAGATAGATAACCACTCAATCAACATTAACTCTACAAGCCAGCATTTCCCAAAGTATATTAAGCAAAATTCAAATTTGTAGAACTTTGTACCAAAATAAACTTGAGGGGGTAAGTGGAAAAGTCAGTGATGACTAAACTTGGGGGCAAGATAATGATAGTACCAATACCAGTAACAATCAAGGAAGACCATGAAATCTGTTCTAAGATGGAGACTTTGACTTGGACACACTGCCAAGTTTTAGGAGACAGCAAGGCAACTAGGTAAGATGTTGAGCTGTTAAAGAGTAAGAGCCTTAAGTGCAGAAAAAGGGATGAATGACAGAAACACAGATTTCAGAGTCATTTAATTAGTGGTGAAAGAAGCCATCTGAGTGAGCACAGACTAATGATGACAGCACAACTGTTAAAAGTGTGTCTTCAGATATAGACACTTCAGCATGCAAGTAAGAAGTTGAGTCAGTGAGGGAGGAAAACGAGGCACAGCTCAAGATGTAGTGAAAAGAAGGGCCATATGCACCCCAGTGTTCATAGCAGCAACGTCCACAATAGCCAAACTGTGGAAAGAGCCAAGGTGACCTTCAACAAACGAATGGATAAAGAAGATGTGGTCCATATATACAATAGAATATTACTCAGCCATCAGAAAGGATGAATACCCAACTTTTACATCAACATGGATGGGACTGGAGGAGATTATGCTAAGTGAAATAAGTCAAGCAGAAAAAGTCAATTATCATATGGTTTCACTTATTTGTGGAACATAAGGAATAGTATGGAGGACATTAGGAGAAGGAAGGGAAAAATGAAGGGGGGCAGAACTGGAGGGGGAGATGAACCATGAGAGACTATGGACTCTGAGAAACAAACTGAGGGTTCTAGAGGGGAGGGAGGTGGGGGGAAGGGTTAGCCTGGTGATGGGTATTAAGGAGGGCAGGTTCTGCATGGAGCACTGGGTGTTATACGCAAACAATGAATCGTGGATCACTACATCAAAAACTAATGGTGTATTGTACGGTGACTAACATAACATAATAAAAGAAAATTAACAACAACAACAACAAAAAGAAACAAGGAAAACACAGTAGAAGGAAAACAAAGAGATAAGCTCTTCAAGATTAACAGAATTTGATGCACTGCAATGAATGAATACAACAAGAACAGAGAAAATGCTAATCAGTGTATTTGGTGATATGAGAAATCAGAAATCTGAGAGCAATTAGTTTTTAGTATTGGGGTAAAAATTAAATTTACAAGGCCTGAGAGACCAGAGAAATTACAAGAAAATGAAAACCACTCCAAAAAGAGCTGAAAGCAGCTATCATTGCCTGCCTTTTGATTTAAAAAAAGGTCTTTGGGTCTCCCAATCTGAGGTCTCTAACACCTCAAATACATCAATTTACTCACTTTATGAAATAGAACCTCAGGCATTAGCAATCATATTTTTATATCTCCCAATGAAGAAAGCCATCTATTACTGTCATGGGAAAGTCAACATTCAAGTATGCTTTTGGAATTGTATCCAAATAGATCACAACCAACATAAATATGAGAGTGCGTTTTTTGGAAGATAAATAGTTTCTAAGATTTTCTCTACAAATTCACATTAAACATGATTTACACATTAACAATCCTGTAGCTAGTTCTATAGAACTCAAGCCAAGAGTTCATGTTAAAAAGGAGAGTGATAATTTAAAAATACTAGCATTCGGTATTAGTAGTCAAGCTTTCATCTAAGAACATCAAAGCAACTTTTAAACATCTATTAATTATAGCCTTTCTAAACTATCCTGTTTGCTGCAGCAGAATACAAGCATGAACATGATTACATTCTACCTTGACGACACAAAATATTATTTAAAACATTTGTGTTTAATATCCAATAATTATGATAAATAGGGATATAACAACAAAAGTTATTTTGGGTAAGTACTTCAGAATGAAAAATAAAATCTCAATTGGAACTTCATTAACTGTCATCCAGAAAAATTCAGAGAGGGACCAGACTAATTTTTTCTATTCTATTAAAGAAAAAAATCTGCTAAAAGAATAAAATGAACACAGTAAAAAATACAACAAAAGTACTGTTTTCAGCTACTTTAGATATACTTGCTATTCAATTTAAAAAGGAGGTAATAATATGGCAGAAAGAACTACAAACTGGAGGACAGGAACAGCCAGAATTTAAAGATTTTTGGGGGGGGGACAGAGAGAGAGCACAAGGCAGGGGGAGCAGAAGGCACAGGGAGAGGGAGAAGCAGGCTCCCCGATGAGCAAGGAACCAGATGTGGGGCTCGACCCCAGGACCCCAGATCATGACCTGAGCTGAACGCAGACGCTTAACTGACTGAGACACCCAGGCGCCCTAGGAACAGCTAGAATTTACAGTGTACCTACACTATGACAGGAACAGTACTGGGTTCCTTAAAATGTTATTCTTGGTTAACTATCATAGCAATCCCATGATATCATTATTATTATTTCTAGCTTACAAATAAACAAGGAAACCAGTTTCCTCAAGTTCATATAGCCAGTAAATGGCAATGCCAAGATTTTGAGCCACACCAATCTGTCTCTGACCTGTGAAGTTGTCCTACTCAGTATATTGCCTACTCTAAGAAGCAAGTGATCCAGGTTATAGTACTAACATTCCCACAGATCTAGGCTTCAATTTCCCTTTGTATAAAATGAAGAGGGTAAACTCAATTATGTCTGTAATTCTAGGTTACAATAACAGGTAGAATTGTTTTTTTAAGATTTTATTTATTTTTAAGTAATCTCCACACCCCATATGGGACTCAAACTCACAATCCGCAGATCAAGAGTCACATGCTCTACCAAATGAGCCACCCAGGCATCCCTAGAATTATTTAGATTAATACTTAAAGATACTTATCACTTGTATGCACTTTACTAGGTATAGCTCTGGGGTATATCAGCTTTCATTCTATGCTTTCCTTGAGTGTTATATCAGAAACTTAAGAAAGATCAGCATAGAGAGCACCTGGCTGGTCCAGTCAGCAGAGCAAGTGACTCCTGATCTTGGGTCGTGAGTTCAAGCCCCATATTGGGTATAGAGGGAGTGGGAGGGAGGGGGGAAAAAAAAAGAAAGATCAACATAAGAGTAACAGAGCAGACACCAAGAACCTCTTTCCCAAAAGTGAGAAAAGAAGTAAGAAAACGAGGTACTATATAAGACAATTTAATGACTTTTAAGAAATTACACCTTTCTTGATAAAAAAAAAAAAATCCCAAAACAAAGCCTAGCTTTGAAAATTATGAACCTCAATGTATTTTCATCATCAAAAGAATCATCAGAGGTCATTTATTAATTGCCAACATTATTTATAAGACTTTGATGCTTTGATTTTGTTTAAGAGAGTAAAGATTGGGGCTCCTTGGAAAAATGGCAGATTCTACATCTGGGACAGAACATGTAAAATGAGTCTGGAACATCTTATCCCAGATATGATGGTTAATTTTGCATGTCATTTTGACTGAATCACAGGGCCAGACACTTGGTCAAAAACTATTCTGGGTGTGTCTGTCAGGATGTTTCTGGAAGAGATTAACATTTGAATTTGTAGATTGAGTAAAACAAATTGCCCTCCCAGCCCTCCCTGATGTGGGTATGAGCCCCATCCAATCAATTGAAGGTCAGAATTGAACAAAAAATCTGGACCCTCTAACAAATAAGAAGGAATTCCTCCTGCCTGACAAACTTCAAGCTGGTACATTGGCTTTTTTTCCTTCTTTCAGACTCAAACGCTTGCTCTTCCTGAGTCTTGAACTGGACTGGAACTACATTAGCTCCTGGGCCTCCAACTTGCCCACCACAGATAACTTGTGAGCCTCTAAAATTTATAAGCAAATTCATTATAATAAATCTCTTTATATATATGTATATATCCCATTGGTTCTGTTTTTCTAGATAATACAGACTAATACGTGAGAATGCAAGAAAGCGACCAAAGACTATTAGGGTCATGTCTAGAGTCAAAACCCAGAGGCTCCAACTGGCTAAAGATCGGACAATTTGAGTATCTTTTAAGTCTAGGGTTCATAGTGACACTCAAAAAAAAATTTTTTGCTGGTTACCTTTTTTTTTTTAAAGATTTTACTTATTTATTTGACAGAGAGACACACAGCAAGAGAGGGAACACAAGCGGGGGAGTGAGAGAGGGAGAAGCAGGCCACCCGCCGAACAGGAAGCCCAAACCCTGGGACCATGACCCAAGCTGAAGGTAGATGCCCAATGACTGAGCCACCCAGGCACCCTTTTGCTGGTTACCTTTATCCAAAGGTGTCTTTTATCCTAATGCTAGGGAACCAACTCATTATTTTGATGACTGGTAAATATAGGAAAAGGATCAAGCATTACTTATCCTACTTTTTCTAAGTGAACTGTTCCTTCAAGTAACCAAGTAACTGAGGATAGGAAGTATCCTCTTTAGAGAAACATGACAAATAATAAATGAAGGTAAAATGATAAAAAAAAGTCACCATTTTGCAAGTCCTAATGAATTATTAGATCTAAACAATGATCATGAATGGCTACCTGCATTGCCAAAAAGAGACAACCAGACATTCTCTACTTCTTGACAAAAATAAAAACAAAAAACCTAAATCTGATCAAGTCTCTAAATCTGTGTTGTTTAATACAGGAGTCAATGGCCCCATGTGGCTACTGGGATGTGCAACTGCAGTTTATTCTAATTGAGATGTGATATAAGTGAAAAATATACACCAGATTTCTAAGATTTAGTACAAAAAAAAAGTAAAATACCTCAAAAATTATATTGGACACATATTGAAATAACATTGTGAATATAATGGATGGAATAAAATATATTAAAACCAATTTCACGTTTTTTTTAAGATTTTATTTTTTTTAAAGATTTTAACAGAGCATGAGAGAGAGTGAAGAGCACAAGCAGCAGGGGAGGGGTAGAGGGAGAAGCAGACTCCCCGCTGAGCAGGGAGGCCGATGTGGGAAGTCGATCCCAGGACCCTGGGATCAGGACCCAAAGTCGAAGGCAGATGCTTAACTGACTGAGCCACCCAGGCACCCAAGATTTTATTTTTTTTAAGTAATCTCTATACCCAACATGGGGCTCAAACTCACAACACCAAGATCAAGAGTTGCATGCTCTACCGACTGAGACAGCCAGGTGCCCCTCAACCTGTTTCTTTTTATTTTTTTAAAGTGGATACATGAAAAATTTCAGATTACCAATACGTGGCTCAAATTTATGGCTTTCAGGGCGCCTGGGTGGCTCAGTCGTTAAGCGTCTGCCTTCGGCTCAGGTCATGATCCCAGGGTCCTGGGATCGAGCCCCACATCAGGCTCCCTGCTCGGCAGGAAGCCTGCTTCTCCCTCTCCCACTCCCCCTGTTTGTGTTCCCTCTCTCGCTGTCTCTCTCTCTGTCAAATAAATAAAAATTTTTTAAAAAATTATGGCTTTCATTATATTTATACTGGACAATGCTGCTCTAGATCTAATTAACAATTTTTATATAGTAAATGTAACAGAAAAACATGTTGAACAGCATAACAGAGATACAATTACAAAGATCCAGGGTGCAGGAATCTCTAAAAATCAAAAGACCCACTTTCTTCAACAACAAAAACAAAATTGCAAGAAAGAGCGAGATAGAAAGGGAATGCGTAGATTTGAACAGAAGATATAACATCAGGAACAAGGCAAAAAGTTCTCCTTATCACAGCTTTTTGACATCATACTGGAAATCCTAGCTAATATAGTAAGAAAAGAAAAGGAAATAAAAGGTATACAGATTGGGAAAGAAGAATAAAAACTGTCCATCTAAGCAAATGACATGATCATCTATGTAAAAAAATCCACAAAAATCAACAACAACAACAATTCCTGGAATAAATAAGCAAGTATGGCAAGGTTGCAGGATACAGGTTAAAATACAAAAGCTTTTCTATATACCAGCAATGAACAAGTGGAATTTGAAATGAAAACACAGTAACATTTATATTAGTACCAAAAAAAAGATGAAATACTTGGGCATAAAGCTAACAAAATTGTATAAAACCTATATGAGGAAAACTACAAATCTGATGAATAAAACCAAAGAACTAAATAAATAAATGGAGAGATATTCCATGTTCCTGGATGAGAAGACTCAACATTATCAAGATGTCAGTTCTTCCAAACTTCATCCATAGATTCAATGCCTCCCAATCAAAAGCCCAGCAAGTTATCTTGTGGGTATCAACAAACTGATTCTGAATATTATATGAAGAGGCAAAAGACCCAGAAAAACCAACATAATACTGAAGGAGAACAAAGTTGGAGGACAACTGATACTACCCAACATTAAGACTTACTATAAAGCTACAGTAGTTAAGACAGAGTGGTACTGGCAAAGGAACAGATAAATATAGCAATGTAAAAGAATAGAGAGCCCCAAAATAGACCCACAGAAATAGTCACCAGATATTTGACCAAAGAACAGAGGCAATAAAATGGAGAAAAGTCTTTTCAACAAATGGTGGCTGAACAAGTAGACATCAAGGGGTTATATGGTAAATCTCTGTATTTTCTACTCAATTTTGCTGTGATCCTAAAACCACTCTAAAGAAATAAAAATATATTTTTTAAAATAATAAGTTTTAAATACTTATGAGACACATCAATTACAACATATGAGCCTCATTTGAATCCCAACTTAAAGAGTTTAAAAAGAAATTATGACAATCAGGAAAATGTGAGCATTAACTGAATATGAAGTAATTAATAACTTTTTATAGTGATAAATTTAGTACAGTTATGTTTTTTTTTTTTTAGTACAGTTATGTTTTAAAATCTTAAAACGTGGGGCGCCTGGGTGGCTCAGTTGTTAAGCGTCTGCCTTCGGCTCAGGTCATGATCCCAGCGTCCTGGGTTCGAGCCCCACATTGGGCTCCCTGCTCCGCAGGAAGCCTGCTTCTCCCTCTCCCCCTCTCCCTGCTTGTGTTCCTGCTCTCGCTCTCTCTCTGTCAAATAAATAAATAAAATCTTTTTTAAAAATAAATAAATAAATAAATAAAATTTAAAAACTTAGTTTCTTTTAGAGCTATATACTGAAATGTTTAAGATGAAATGATATTCTATCTGTGTCAAAATAATACGGGGGTAAAAATAATGTGGTAAGGCAAATGCACGGTGAAATAAATTGGCAATGGGCTAATAATTTTGTAGTTCTGTGATAGGTAAAGGGGAATTCATTACACTATTCAATTCTGTAAAATCACAGAATTTTAGCAGTTGGAACAAACTTTAGAAATCAGACAATGGTAAACATGACTAAAAGAAATGGAAACAAAGTCAAAAATACCTGAGTTTGTCACCTGAATAAAAAAACTTTGAGTTTCAGTTTTGTCATCTATAAAAGTAAGTATAAAACACTAAGTACCTATATGGAGTGGCTTCTCATTAAACGGAAAAACACAAGCAAACACGTGTATTTCCCAAATCAAAACCACGATGAGATACCACCTCACACCTGTCAGAAGGGCTAAAATTAACAACTCAGGAAACAAGATTTTGGTGAGGATGTGGAGAGGGGAACCCTCTTACACTGTTGGTGGAAATACAAACTGGTACAGCCACTCTGGAGAACAGTATGGAGGTTCCTCAAAAAGTTAAAAACAGAACTATCCTACGATCCAGCAATTGCACTGCTAGGTATTCACCTAAAGATACAAAAATATAGATTCGAAAAGGTACATGCACCCCAATGTTTATAGCAGCATTATTGATAACAGCCCATCTATGAAAAGAGCCCAAATGTCCATTGACTGATGAATGGATAAAGATGTGGTATATATACACAACAGAATATTACTCAGCCATCAAAAAGAATGAAATCTTGCCATTTGCAACAACGTGGATGGAGCTAAAGTGTATTATGCTAAACAAAATAAGTCAGTCAGAGACAAATACCATATGATTTCACTCCTCTGTGGAATTTAAGAAACAAAACAGATGAACATAGGGGAGGGGGAGGGAAAGGGAAACAAACCATAAGAGACACTTAAAAGATAGAGAAGAAACTGAGGGTTGATGGAGGGAGGGGGATGGGGGATGGGCTAGATGGGTGATGGTATTAAGGAGGGCACTTGTTGTGATGAGCACTGGGTGTTGTATGTAAGTGATGAATCACTAAATTCTACTACTGAAACCATTATTATACTGTATGTTAACTACCTAGAATTTAAATAAAAATTTGAAGGGAAAAAAAAACATGTATTTCCTAAAAGTCAACTCTTTCACCCTTTCCTAAAGTTCTAAACAAACATTAACTCAACTGGCCTAATCTCATTTTTAAAGAAAAATAAAGTAAATCCTCAAAAGTCTACATGTAGTTGGCTCCTCTTTCTAAAACCATCCCTTTATTCCCAGTTTATACACTATATTCCCAGTTTTATTCAGAAGACACTTTACATATTCCCCATGCTTAAACAGTGACTTATTTTAAGATGAAAAGAATTTTACAAACTTAACATTCACCAGCTAGTGTTAGTTACTACTACCCATTACTTGGTGATTTATAATTAGAGTTCCAAATAGACACCCTTCTTTTGAATAATAGGTGGTACTTACTACTTTTGCCATTAAATAATAGTTTAATGAGTGTTTGCCATTAAAACTAGGCCTGATATTCATGTCCCAGAGAAAGCTAAATCACTTATGCCAGGTCTATATGGATTTCAAGAATTTCACATACATTTTAGTTAAAATTTATTAAAAATTTCTTCTCAACTTTTTTAAGTTAAATATATTTGAAAAGGATAATGTATTTAGGCAAAAACAACCTAACTTAGTAGATGTTGCAACATTTTTAAATGGTTTTAATGGTTATTTTGGATACTTACTTTTGTCATCTCTATACATTCTGCATTTTTCTATAGTAATCAAGTATTCTTATGATGGAAAAAAGCTTTGTATAAATAAAGGATAATACAGGACTTAATTCTATAAAGGAGCATGGAAACAATAATGAATACTAAATTGCTTTGTAGTTATTGACATAACTTCATTAAATGAAAACTGCTATGTAAGAGACGTTAATAGGTCCCGATCATTTAGCAGTCAATTAATTGTAACTGTTTTTAATAGAAGTATAATCTTTTAACAGAACTTGACAGGTTTTTAATGTTAGTGTTTAGTGGAAACTTTTAAAATTTTGAGTTGACATTTATGTAGTTAAAGAGTTCCAGGGGCGCCTGGGTGGCTCAGTCGTTAAATGTCTGCCTTCAGCTCAGGTCATGATCCCAGGGTACTGGGATGAGGCCCGTAACGGGCTCCCTGCTCGGCAGGAAGCCTGCTTCTCCCTCTCCCGCTCCCCCTGCTTGTGTTCCCTCTCTCGCTATGTCTCTCTCTGTCAAATAAATAAATAAAATCTTTAAAAAATAAATAAAGAGTTCTAAAAGTAGTTACTATAAAATTACTGTTCTGACCTCTATTCTCATATATTATCCTGGAGAGTTATCTGAGGCCTTAGAGGAATGAGGGATTGACCAGGATGCTAAGATAATAGGAATCAAAACTTACAAGTCCCAACCAAGAGTAAGGAGTCCTGCCTGTGTGTCTCAATCTGTGGTTCAAGAACCACATTCAAGAAAATCAGTTGGTGTGCTTAATAAAAAATCAGACCCTACTCCCCAAAGCCTAACCCAGAAAGACTGAATCAGAGTATAAATGAAAGAATCAAGTCACATAACAGCACTTCACCAAAGGTTATTTTATTTTCTTCCTAAAAACCTTAAATAGCTTCTTCCAGCCCATGAAACCATCTCACATCATTTAAATAATTCCAAGTATCTCATCTTGCGAAGTGCTCCTAGTATCTGATAATGCCTCTCTTGGCAATAGGATGCATCCGCACACCTGAGATCCTTCCAGCTTCAGTTAACACCAAGAGACCCAGAGCTGCCTATGCCTAGGCAGGACTGACTGCAAGCAGCTTCTATCCTGGGATTAACAACGTTGCTCAGGAGCTTTCATGCTGATCTTTTTGTTTGTTTTGTTTTGTTTAAGATTTTATTTATTTGAGAGAGAGGATGTCCACAGGAGGAGGAGGAGCAGAGGGGGAGGGGAAAAGAATCTCAAACAGACTCTCTGCTAAGCGCCAGCCAGACGCAGGACTCAATCTCACAACCCCAAGATCTTGACCTGGGCCAAAACCAGAGTCAGACACATAACTGAATGAGCCACCCAGTTACCCCTCATGCTAATCTTCTAACTTAGAAGTCTCTAAATCTTGCACTACCTGCAACTCCGAATAGTGTTAGTAGGTTTCCTTCCCCTAGTAGCAAACCTAGTTTATTTCTTCTATTAATGACTAAATTGTAGTGTTCTGTTAGTGACCAAATTGTACAGTGATAAATCTTCCAAGAAGTGCCTTGGATTAACTACAAAGGAGGCCTCCTTCTCTTTCACTTTTTATCTCCTTGATAACAAAACTACACTCCACATTTCATATCCCTCCATTTCAACTCCATGCCTCCCCCCAAATTCTTGACATATAAACTAAGAATGTTTTGTTTCACAATTCAATGTCTACTTGTGTTTTTTATTTTCATCTTAATTTTATAGTCATTGTTGTCCATTATAGAATCTGAGACAGTAAATACATTCTCTAATAAGGACATTTCCATTCCAAGTTTTTAAACTTTTCTCATAATCTAGAAAATACTAGTCCTGTTTCAGGTTACAGTATATATTTATAAAAACAAAACTTTAAAATGTGAACTAAAAAAAGTAGAGAAATGTTGATGAGCTACTAAAAAGTTTAAAATACCATACATTTTTATTTGATCTTATGTACATAGTATATTTTTATTAGTATTTACTAATAATGTTTATTTTAGATAAGTGTTATAAACAATTCAATACTGGCTCTTACATAGAAAAGGCTAGTTACTACATCCAGTTAACCATTTAAGACTATATTAATTACACAGGAAACTTTCTGGCAGGATTCCTAATCTCCAATATTTTAACAGAAAGTTACATATATTGAACTTCCACTTAAGTAAATTTATCAGGCCACAAAGCTATATATATATATATGTATATATATATGTATATATATATATATATATATATATGACAGACACATTTCATATATATATATATATATATATATGAAATGATCCCGTTTTTATACATAGGCAAAGAAAACATGAAAAATTATTTTAGCATGAGATGATTTATTTCAGTTTTACAGTTTTCAGTTTTAGATTTACCCATATTTTATTTACTAAATTTTCTCTAATGTATCTGAATTACTTTTATAATAACAGAAGTTTTTCTTTTTCATAATTTTCAGTAGCCGTCTCTCCAGATAGAGGAACAATTCTGTTCCTGGGCCCTCACAACACTTTTACATCCAGTAGAGTAATTCTATTACTCCATTTCAAAATGTGGCTTGTTTTGGGGGCACCTGGGTGGCTCAACCTGTTAAACATCTGCCTTCGGCTCAGGTCATGATCCCAGGGTCCTGGGATTGAGTCCCACATCAGGCTCCTTGCTCAGCGGGGAGTCTGCTTCTCCCTCTCCCTCTGCCTGCCGCTCCCCCTGCTTGTGCTCTCTTGCTCTCTCTCTGGCAAATAAATAAATATATATTTTTTTAAATGTGGCTTGTTTTAAAGAGCTAATGTTAGTTAAATTGATCTCAGCCTCTGTCATATTTCAGACAACTACTCAAGCAGTTTTATAGTTACGTTTGTTTTGCTGATTCCTCCAGATAATCAAACATTTTATTAAATATCCATTCAATGCTGGGCACTGTCACAGCCTGGCTTCCTAATGAGTCTCGAGGTAACTATCTATTAACATCTTTCTTGACCAAACAGCTTACATAGTTCTCACTCATGCTCAGAATGCACTATCATCCTATGGGGATCAATTTAAAAAACACTGTAGATACACAAAGAAAATATCTTTTACTGTCACCGCTAACACTTTGTCCAATCTGAAGCAACATTTCAGGCTGAAAAGTTCCTTCATATAGTAATGCATCAACTAGACCAGAAGACTTTAACCCTCTCCACGCCCCATCTAAAAATTTTGCTTATTGTACATTTATTTTCAGATTCTTAACTTACACACTGATACATTCATATGGATGCTAATAACATCCTGCAAAAGATGAGAGTATTCTGTTAAACTATAAAGGTTGTAGACCCTTCTTTCTTGGGTATAAACATAAGACATACACATTTATGCAGAAAAATGTTTGGATGAATAAACTTTCCGTTTTGAAATACAACTAAAACCAAGCATGAAGAAGATTCAATAATATAAAATTGCATCAAAATAAGTCTTACTATCAGATTCAGAAAAAAACTAGTAATAGCACTATACAAAATTACATGTGTGATACACTTTTTTGTTAATAATCTTTCACTCAAATGTTTCTCTAACTGGTACGGCTGGGATGTGGTCTGGGAATCTAAGGAACTTAACTCTACTTGAAATGATGTAGAGTAATACCAGTACACGGCCACTTTTGGATGCTGTACTTGTCATGTTTCCCATTCCTCCATCTTTAAAGTGTGTGAAACAAACTGGGCTGAGTTAGAAACATACCAAATCAAGAAATAATCTAAGACAAAAATTAAAAGCCTTATTTAAAAACCAATTTAAAAGAGACAATATTTATGAACTTACAGAAATGAAAAAGATTGTAAGAGAATACTATGAACTGCACACCAACAAATTAGATAACCTAGATGAAAGGGATAAATCCCTAGAAACACACTAACTATCCAAACTGACTCAAGAATAGTAAATCCAAATGTATGTGTAACAAGTAAAGAGCCTGAGTCAGTAATTAAAACTTCCCAACAAAGAAAAGTCCAGGACCAGATGCCTTTACTGGTGAATCCTACCAAACATACAAAATTGAATTAATGCCAATCCTTCTCAAACTCTCCCAAAAAACAGAAGAGTACAGACACTTCCTACCTCACTCTATGAGGCTACCCAGATAAAGCCAGACAGAGGCATCACAAGAAAACTACAAACCAACATCCTTTATGAATATAGATAAAGAAGTCCTCAATGACATACTAGCAAATGAAATCCAACAACACAGTAAAAGGATTATATACCTCAATTAAGTGGAATTTATCCCAGGAATGCAAGGACAGTTCAATATATGGAAACCAAACAATGCAATAGACCACATTAATAAAATGAAAGAAAAAAAAAACACATGATCATCTCAATTGGTACAGAAAAAAACATTTCACAAAACCCAACACCCTTTTGTGATAAAAACAGACTTGGAGGGTCCAACTGGGTGGCTCAGTCAGTTAAGCATCTGCCTTCGGCTCAGAACATGATCCTGGAGTCCCAGATCAGGCCTTGCATGGGGCTCCCTGCTCAGTGGGGAGTCTGCTTCTCCCTCTGCCCCTCACCTTGCTTGTGTGAGCTCTCTCATTCTCTCTCTCTCTCAAATAAATATTTTTTTTTTAAACCAGACTTGGAATAGAAGGAAACTTCCTTGACCCAAGAAAGGGACATTTATGAGAAAACCCACAGCTAATATCATATTCAACAGCAAAAAATGAAAGCATTCCCCCTAAAACTAGGAATAAGACAAGAATGCTCATTTTGCCACTTCTATTCAATATTGTACTAGAAGTTCTAGCTAAAGTAATTAGGCAAGAAAAAGAAATAAAAGGCATCCAAATTGGAAAGGAAAATGTAAAATTATCCCTATTCACAGAGGACATGATCTTTTACATTAAAAAATTCTAAAGAATCAAAAAAAAATTCTAAAGAATCCACATTAAAACTATTAGAGCTAATAAAGGAATTTAGCAGTGTTGTAGGATAAAAGATCAACAAAAATAATCAATTGTATTTCTATTCATTAGTAATGATGAATCCAAAAAGGAAATTAAGAAAACAAGTCCATGTATGATAGACTCAAAAAGAATACTTAGCAATAAATTTAACCAAGGGTGTGAAAGACATATACACTAAAACTATAAACATTACTGAAATAAAGACCTAAATAAATGAAAAGACATCCTGTGTATATGAGTTGACTTAATACTGTTAAAATGGCAATACTCCCCAAAGTGATCTACAGATCCAATGCAATCTCTATCAAAATCTCAACTGCCTTTATTGCAGGAATGGAAAAGCTGATCCTCAAATTCATTTGGAATTTCAAAGGGCCTTGAACAGCCAAAATAATCTTGAAAAAGAACAGGATAGAAGACCCACACTTCCCAATTTCCAAAACTTACTACAAAACTACAGTGATCAAATAGTGTCGTACTGGCATAAGGACAGACCAATGGGATAGAACTGAAAGTCCAGAAATGAACCTAAACATCTATGGAATAGAACTGAAAGTCCAGCAATAAACCCAAACACCTATGGACAATTCAATGGGGAAAGATGAACCTCTTAAACAAATGGTGCTGAGACAACTGGACATTCACATGCCCAAGAATAAAGCTGGACCCCTACCTCACTCCATATACAAAATTTAACTCAAAATGGACCAATAACCTAAATATAACAGTTAGAACTATAAATCTCTCAGAAGAAAACACAGGGGCAAATCATCATGATCTTGGATTTGCTAACAGGTTATTAGATATAACACCAAAAGAATGAGAAAAAACAGATAAAACTGGACTTCATCAAAATGAAAAACTTCCACATGAAAAGATACTGTCAGGAAAATGAAAAGAACAACCCTAAAGGAGAAAATACTTGCAAATCATATATCTGATAAAGAATTAATACCTAGAATATATGCATAACTCTTATAACCCAACAACAAAAGGACAAACAACCCAATTTCAAAATGTGCAAAAGACCTCAAATAATATTTTTCCAAATAAAATACACAATGGCCAATAAACACATAAAAAGATGTTCAATATTTAGTGATTAGGAAATGCTAATTAGTCTCAATTGAGATACCCTTTCACACTCATTAGGATGGCTATTAAAAAAAAAAGAAAAGAAAAAGGGGCACCCGGGTGGCTCAGTCAACTAAGCATCTGCCTTCAGTTCAGGTCATGATCCCAGGGTCCTGAGATCGAGCCCCATGTTGGGCTCCCTGTTCCGTGGGAAGCCTGCTTCTCCCTCTCCCACTCCCCCTGCTTGTGTTCCCTCTCTCGCTGTCTCTGTCAAAAAATAAATAAAATCTTAAAAAAAAAAAAAAAAGAAGGTGGGGTACCTGGTTGGACACAAGGGTCATAAGTTCAAGCCCCATGTTGGGTGTAGGGCTTACTAAGAGAGAGAGAGAGAGAGAGAGAAAGAAAGAAAGAAAATAACAAGTAATGGAAAATATGTGGACAAACTAGAGCCCTCATATGTTGCTGGTGGGAATATAAAATAGTACAGCCACTGTGGAAAACAGTTTGGCAGTTCCCAAAGATATTAAAGATAGAATTACCATATGATCCAGCAATTCCAGCAATACCCAAAAGAACTGAAAACTGGTATTCAAACCAATACTTGTACACAAATCTCCATATGAGCACTACTGACAAATGCCAAAAGATGGAAACAATTCAAATGCCCAACAACCAATAACTGCATAAACAAAATGCGGTATATACATACAACAGAAATATTACTCAACTATAAAAAGGACTGAAGTACCAATACATGCTAAAATTTGGATAAACCTCAAAAACATTATACTAAGTGAAAAAAGCCAGACACAAAGGTCACATATCGGAGCACTTGGGTGGTTCAGTTGGTTAAGGGTCTGCCTTCGGCTCAAGTCATGATCCCAGGAGTCCTGGGATCAAGCCCTGCATCAGGCTCCCTGTTCAGCAGGGAGTCTGCTTCTCCCTCTCCCTGTGCTCCTGTCCTTGCTTATGTGCTCTTTCAATCACTCTCTCTCTCTCTCAAATAAAAAAAAAAATCTTTAAAAATAAAAAGTCACATATTGTATGGTTCCATTTCTATGAAATATCCCAAATAGGTAAATCCATAAAGACAGAAAGCAGATTTGGTGGCTGCCAGCAGCTACAGGTGGGTGGGACTGAGGAGCAACTTAATGGGCTCAGGAGGTTAACTGCTTAATAGATTTCTTTTGGGGTTGGAAGAACATTTTGAAATTTTATAAGGTGGTAGCTCCACAACATTGTGAATATACTAAATGCCAATGAAACACACACTTTAAAATGCCTAATTTTATATTATCTGAATTTCACCTTGATAAAACAAACCAAAAAGACAATTTAGGGACACCTGAGTGTTCTGTCGGCTAAGCGTCTGCCTTCGGCTCAGGTCATGATCCCAGGGTCCTGGAACAGAGTTCCATATCGAGCTGAGGGGGGCGCCTGCTTCTCCCTCTGCCTGCCGCTCCCCCTGCTGTATGCTCTCTCTCTCTCTAATAAATATATAAAATCTTAAAAATTAAAAAATTTTTAAAAAGAGAATTTAGACAAATCTTCAGTTTACAGAAGTTCATAAGCATGATAAAAATGAAAACTCATTATATCATTATAATATCATTATAAAAATCATTATATCAGAGACTGCTAACCTTTCTCTCTCTCCCTCTACCTCTAATCTTCAGTACCTAGTTTAATACCATGGACATCCATAAAACATACTAACTTACTCTGTAATACTTAAATAGGTACACTTTATTTACTATGTTTCTTCCTGATAATCAACAAAGGAGGTAGGTTAGAAAAAAAAAGAAAAAAGAAAGAAGAGGAAGAAGCTAGGTCAGTTTATCACATCATTTGGGTTAACAATTTAAACATATGAAAATTAATTTCAATTAACATAATAATGGTTGGAATCATGCTTTGTTTTTATATCCAAAACATGATTGTTTTTAAAAAAAACCATGTTATATATACCTAACAAGGTGATTTATGTAATGGATACTTAAGGTGTTACACACATTTCTAATGACTCTAAGTAAAAATTAAAACATATGCACATGCATAAAATTCATTTTCTCAGGGCTTTAACATCTTTGGAATATAGCACTTCGAAGTGCAAAACACCAACAAACTTATAAAACATCTATGGACAGATATAGAGTACCAAAATCTAAACCAACTCAATCTTGTGTTTATAATTGTATGCCACACTGAACAATAAAACAGTGGTCATGAATAAGAGAAATAGGTAGTGAAATCATAAAAGTTCTAAGGGGTATAATTTTTTTTAAAGATTTTATTTATTCATTTGACAGAGAGAGACACAGTGAGAGAGGGAACACAAGCAGGGGGAGTGGGAGAGGGAGAAGCAGGCTTCCCACGGAGCGGGGAGCCCGATGCGGGGTTTGATCCCATGACCCTGGGATCATGACCTGAGCTGAAGGCAGACACTTAACAACTAAGCCACCCAGGCACCCCTAAGGGGTATAATTTTTAAGTGTTAAATAAATTAATACTTGTTTGGCAAGTATAATGACAACTAAATTTTGCATTCTCCTGGAATAAATCTCCTCTAACTAGACAAAACTGGGATTTAAGGAAAATTCTCATCTCTAAATCTGTGTTATAGAGAGAGGAGTCAGCAGGCAATGTATATGCAATAGAGTCTTACTAGCCCCAGTTAAGTGAAAGCCTACACTCCTAAATCCATGCCCTGCTACCTAGACACACAGATAGATCTCAAGAGTACTTAGTTTACACATCTGTTAGTGGGTATCTAGAAAATGGCAGTAATGTCCTAGTTTCATTTCTTCCCCACTGCCCCCCATATGTGGGCTGAGTACTAAAAAACAAAGTATCTTTGCCTAGAAACAGTCTCCAGACAGATTGAAAGGAAGAGAAAGGAAGCGAGTATACAGCAATGGTGAGCTGAGAAATGAGTCTAGACGCTAAACACATTTAAACATGGCAAAAATTAAAACTGCTGAAATTACTTAAATCCTCCTCAAACATTTCCCAAAAAATACAATAGGAGAGGGGCACCTGGGTGGCTCAGTCGGTTAAGCGTCTGCCTTCGGCTCAGGTCATGATCTCCGGGTCCTGGGATCGAGCCCCACATCGGGCTCCCTGCTCAGCCGAGAGCCTGCTTCTACCACCAACCCCCCCGCTCTGCTTGTGTGCTCACTCTCTATCTCACATAAATAAATAAAATCTTTTTTTTTAAGATTTTATTTATTTGACAGAGAGATAGAGAGCACAAGTAGGCAGAGAGGCAGGCAGAGGGAGAGGGAGAAGCAGGCTCTCCGCTGAGCAAGGAGCCCGATGCGGGGCTCGATCCCAGGACCCTGGGATCATGACCTGAGCCGAAGGCAGACGCTTAACCGACTGAGCCACCCAGGCGCCCCAATAAATAAAATCTTAAAAAAAAAAAATACAATAGGAGAGGAAAAAAATCTCTAATGCATCAATCCTTGGTTTAATGTATAAAAAAATGTGGGTAGTGGGGCGCCTGAGTGGCTCAGTCGTTAAGCGTCTGCCTTCGGCTCCCTGCTCAGCGGGAAACCTGCTTCTCCCTCTCCCCCTCTCCCTGCTTGTGTTTCCTCTCTCGCTGTGTCTCTCTCTGTCACATAAATAAAATCTTTAAAAAAAAAAAAAAATGTGGGTAGTATCTAATACTAAATGTTTTGTTTTGTTTTGTTTTGTTTTTGCCATAAGAGAAACATTCATGGTTCAGGGTCCACAATCGATATCATTTTATCATGTGAATTTCCAAAAGTTGTGGAGAATGTCAATCCAATAGTATAAAAAGCTACCTGTCTCAGAAAAGAATCTTGTGAACAGAGCCCTAGAATGGAAACATTGGTCAGGGCTATGCTAGTAACAAGTTGCATGGCCATGTAATCTTAAAAAAATAAGAATAAAAAAAATTTTTAATGCTGAAAATAATGTGAAACATATACATTATAATGATGTAGCATTAGGGGTCACTAACAAGCCAAATTTCTAAAATGCACTAAAAAATATGTGCCCCTACATTAAAAATACATGGAGGTAATTTAAAAAGAACCACCATGTCCAAAAAGTTGGACTGCACCTACAAACCACTTTCTCTTCAAGTGGCCCATAAAATGTGAACAAGGTAAGTTTAAGTTCATTCTAGACTCTTAATATAGTTAATTTCAATTACTTTCAATAAATGTGTCTCCTGAAATTAGTGTTCCTCAATAAAACACTGAGTAGGGGAAAGATAAAGTGGCAAAGGAGAAAGTAAATTCTCACAGGAAGTTTAAAATGTCTAAACAGAGTTGAAAGAAAAACACTAATGAAGAACATAAACAAGGTGAATTTAAAAGCTTTCTCCATATATGCTCCAAATGTAGAAAGAAATGTAAGTCAGGGGCACCTGGGAGGCTCAGTTGATTAAGTGGCTGCCTTCAGCTCAGGTTGTGATCCCAGGATCCTGGGATCAAGCACCACATCGGACACCCCACTCAGCAAGGAGCCTGCTTCTCCCTCTCCTGCTCTCCCTGCTTGTGCCCTCCCTCTCTTCTGTCAAATAAATAAAATTCTTTAAAAAAATAAATATAAGTCAAATTTATAATGAATGTTTTCAAACCAATATAGAGTATGCAAGAAAACTGTTCTGATCATTAAATATATCAAGTGTCAAGGAAATATCCATTTCTAAAAACTCAAAATATTGGGGTGCCTGGCTAGCTCAATTGGTGGACCATGGGACTCTTGACCTCAGGATCTGCATTTGAACCCCACACTGGGTGTGGAGGCTGCTTTAAAAAAAGAGAAAAGAGGGGCGCCTGGGTGGCTCAGTCATTAAGCGTCTGCCTTCAGCTCAGGTCATGATCCCAGGGTCCTGGGATAGAGCCCTGCATCAGGCTCCCCACTCAGCGGGAAGCCTGCTTCTCCCTCGCCCACTCCCCCTGCTTGTGTTCCCTCTCTTGCTGTGTCTCTCTCTGTCAAAATATAAATAAAAAAATCTTAAATAAAAAGAAAAAAGAAAAAAGACCAAAAAACTCAAAATATTAATTACTATGATCATATTCTTGCTATTTATATAGACTGACATATAACATACCTTTTTTTCCCCATTTAGAACTCCAACCTTTCATTTCTTCATGAAATTAAACACTAAAATCTTCTACAAGAATATAAGTTTTCAGATTTTAAACTTAAGATTTATGAGACAAGATGAACAAAATGAAATGTTCATGTAAAAACATTACTGACATTGCATATATGGCTTTTTATTATCTTTTTCACTAGCAAGCAGTTACTGAGCTCTTTGTGTGTATAAGACACAAACTACAAAAAGGTACCAATGACAGCCGTTTCCATCAAGAGGTTTATCCAGTTGAGGAAATAGCCAAATAAAACAAGGTAGGATAAAAATACAGTGCTTAATGAGGGATTTAAGAGTTCAGATGAAAGAAAAGTGCCGGGAAGAAAAATAAATTAACTTAGGTCTTAAAGTAGAACCAGAAAAGCAGAAGATGGCAGGGTATTTCCAAACAGAAGGAAGCTATGAACAAAAGCACAAATGTGGAAATGACCATCTCAGTTGCATGAAACAAAAGCCTGCATAATTGAGAAGGGGGGAGCAAGAGTAAGTAACCCTTCAAGCTGACATTAAGGAGTTTGCTTGGAGACCCTGCGCAGAGGAGCCAGCTAAGCCACACATGGATTCTTGAACCACAGAAACTGTGAGATAATAAATATTATTATCCTAAAAAAAATTTTTTTAAAGTTTGCTTGTTTTCCATATAGACAATGGATAACCACTGAAAATTCTTATGCTTGAAAATGTGTTTTAATTACAAGACAGCATATTAAAGCATGTGCACTGTATATTTTATACAACATGCAGGGCTAAAAACTTGACATATTTGGGAATTCTTTATGATTATCATGCTTTTATCGATCTTATACCATGAAACTCCACACAACAAAATGTTTTACAAGTTAAATGATTCCCTAACATTTTATTTTGAAACAAATATATATGTTTAATAATCTAAGATATTAATTTATTAAAAGCTACTTTGTATGGGATGCAATATGGAATGGTACTTAAGAGCTCCAACTGTGGATCAAGCTGATTGGAACACTGGCACCAACACTGTGACCCTGAATAACCTAAGCCTCAGCTTTTTCATGGGCTGTTGTATTCTTTTTTTTTTTATTATTATGTTATGTTAATCGTCATACATTACATCATTAGTTTTTGATGTAGTGTTCCATGATTCATTGTTTGCATATAACACCCAGTGCTCCATGCAGTACGTGCCCTCTTTAATACCCATCACCAGGCTAACCCATCCCCCCACCCCCTCCCCTCTAGAACCCTCAGTTTGTTTTTCAGAGTCCATAGTCTCTTCTGGTTCATCTCCCGCTCCGATTTCCCCCCCTTCATTCTTCCCCTCCTGCTTTCTTCTTTTTTTTTTTTTTAACATATAATGTATTATTTGTTTCAGAGGTACAGGTCTGTGATTCAACAGTCTACATGGGCTGTTGTATTAAAAGAGAAATGCAAGTGCAAATGCCTGACATATAGCGAAGACTCAATAAATGTTGGCTATAATCATTCACTAGAATCCAGAAGCCCCAGCATATGCCCATCTGAACTTCGGTGAGGGTTCATTTGTACTTATCTTCTACTTCCCAAAATTCTTAGTGAGACACTACCATGTATTTAGTGAATACTTCCTGATTAATTGATATGTACAAAACAACCATTTGTTACTATGTCAGATGGACAAACTGGTAAGTAGACTGTATAGAAGTCTAAAATACAAACTGTCTTAACTCAGTTATTTAAAAACAACTTCCAAATTTAAGAATTGAAAAATGATGATTATATTAATGTTAAAATTCAGATTAGCAATGGAATTTTAAAATATTTTAAGAACTTCTTTTATTTTCAAACCACTACTCTTCAATGTTTATCATAAACATTTTAATGCCTGATCAGATTTTTTTGAGTTCTTTCTGCCATTTCACAGAGCTTCCCATTATAACTAGAATAAAACCCAAACCATTTAACCAGCCCTATAAGAATGTATATGATGTAGTCCTAGTCTTCTCCAACATTCTTCACTATAATTCAGCCACATATTCTCTCTTACTGGAAATCTCTCTCCCTGAGAGCTTCACAGCATTTGGGATTTCAATTTAATTTTTACTCCCACAGAAAAGCTTCCTCTAATCCCTATCCTATACTAATTTCTCCCCTAGTCACTTCTATATTACCTCTTCACCACAGTCAAATATAAAGGCAAGTACCAAGTATAGTAAGTAATATAACGCTTGATATCTTATGAGCCTTCCAATCTGGTCACAGCTGACTAAATCAGGAATGGGGGTCTGAACTCAAGAAAAGCCAATTTATAGGCTGGCCAACAGATAGCCTCAGGAGTTGAAGAATTCTACACAAAGCAGAAGTGGAGACTAGCTAAACTAACCTGTGTCCAACTAAACAGCTCCCTCCCTTCTACTTTTCACAGTTTATGTTAGTCAACATCACCAATGGAGAAGCCAACCCTGAATCACCTAATGGCAAAGCACTAGAGCAGAAGTATTCATCAGAATCACCTGTTAAGGTTAAAAAAAAAAACAAACCAGAATCCACATTCCGAGAAGAGTCTAAGTGACTCAACAGATCAATTTATCATGCATCCATGAAATAAAGTCCCTTAGTGAGAGCTGTGATATCCAGCACCACATGCCAACGGACCCATGGGGATTCTTATCCACCCATGCATTGAGTAACAGGCATACAGACCTCAGTTCTGGCTGTGGACCCTGCAGTGGTCCACAAATTTGTTCCAGTCTCTCTTGGCCACAGTATGAGCGCTCCTGGAGAAGAGTGTCTTATACAATCACTCACGGATAAGAGAACCTTTGTGGAAGTCTAGAAGCCCAGCAGAGAAGTTCCAGCATATCACTGGAGCAAAATAAAATAATAAGTCTGGATGCACTAAAGAGTGTAAGAGGAACAGTCTGACTTTTCCCATGTCACTTATAGCCCAAAGCAGCACAGCTCAGTACCAAGAGAAACCCCCTCTGCCCATGATTTTTTCCATGAGGGAAAATGAAAGGATATGAATGACTACTCAGCTTCCCCAGCTGTGTAGGATGCTGCCAGAGGCCCATTTCTCCACTGAGCGTTATTCATAATAGCCAAGATGTGGAAAAACCTTAAGTGTCCATCATGAGATGACTGGATAAAGAAAATGTGGTATATATATGCAATGGAATATTATTAAGCCATAAAAAAAGATGAAATCCTGCCATTTGTGTCAACATGGATGAACCTTAAGGTCATTATGTTAAGTGAAACAAGTGAGACAGAGAAACTAATAGTGTATGATCTCACTTATATGTGGAATCCAAAAACATCAAACTCATTGAAACACAGAGTGAAATGATGACTGCCAGGAGCTGGAGGGTCTGGGAAATGGGGAGAGGTCAGGCAAAAGGTACAAACTTCCAGTTATAAGATGTGTATATACATCTTATAGTATATTAGATCCTGGTGATCTAATATACAGCATGGTGACTATAGTTATCAATATTGTACTGTATATTTGAAAATTGCTAAGAGACTAAATCTTAAATGTTACCACAAAAAGGAAATGGCGATGATGTGAGGTAAATATTAACTAGCTTTTGTGGTAATCACTTCGCAATATATAAAGGTATCAAATCATCACGTTGTATACCTTAAACTTACACAACATTATATGCCAATTATACCTCAATAAACTGAAAAAAGAAGATATGGCATGTGTTTTTGAAAATAGAAGATATTTGGGGCACCTGGGTGGCTCAGGTCATGATCTCAGGGTCCTGGGATCAAGCCCCACATTAGGTTCCCTGCTTGGCGTGGAGTCTGCTTCTCCTTCTCCCTCTGCCCCTCTCCCCCTCTCATGCTCACTTGCTCTCTCTCTGTTTCAAATAAAATCTTAAAAAAAAAAAAAAGAAAACAGAAGATATTCCATATATTTCCAAATCCCTAAAATAAAAGCTGTAATGCTGAAAATAGTAATTCATCTAAAATACCTAAACCAAAAGACTTCTTGGATGGTTATAAAGCAAGGGTTTGTTTTTGTTGTTGTTGTTTTTATTTGACAGATGGAGACATGGGGAGAGAGGGAACACAAGCAGGGGGAGCGGGAGAGGGAGCAGGGAGCCCAAGGCAGGGCTTGATCCCAGGACCCTGGGATCATGACCTGAGCCGAAGGCAGATGCTTAATGACTGAACCACCCAGATGCGCCAACAGCAAAGGTTTTACCTTATTTATTTACATATTTCCCACCAAAAATTACTGTTATTTCCTCTTATGATGGTTTTAACAACTGTTTAGAATCATACCTATTTACAAATAAAAAAAAATTCTACTCCATCTACTCTACAGGCAATTTTATAAACCAGAAACCCCAAATATGTATGTGATATTTCACTTAACCTAGCCAAAGTTATTCACATAAAGTCCTTAATTACTAATAAATATATAGGGTGTCTGGATGGATCAGTTGGTTAAGTGTACAAGTCTTGATTTCACCTCAAGTCATGATCTCAGCATCATGAGATCAAGCCCTGCGTCGGGCCACATTGGGCATGAGCCTGCTTAAGAGTCTCTCTCTTTCTCTATCATAAATAAATAAATAAATAAACAAATAAATAAGCCATTACCTTTTCTATTCAGTTTAAGATATATATTGAATAACCAAAATAATTTTCTTCTACATAATCTCTTCATTCATTTATTTAATGAAGTTTACAAAATAGTCCTATTTCACACCGAGACTATTTCTGACACTGGGGAGACAACAATAGAAAAGGCAGGCAGGTCTATGTTCTCAGGGAGTGTGTATTATAGAGAAGGGAGGCAGACAGTAAATAGGTAAACAAAGTAACTTCAAATTGTGATCAGTGCTACCAAACAAACAGAACTATTACTTTGTAGCCATTCTGTCTAGTAGAGAAGACAGTTTAAAGATTTTATTTATTTATTTGAGAGAAAGAGAGTACAAGTGAGGGGGGAGGAGAGGGAGAGGGAGAAGCAAGCTTCCCGCTGAGCAGGGAGCCCAATGTGGGGCTTGAACTCAGGACCCTGGGATCATGATCTGAGCCGAAGGCAGACGCTTAACAGACTGAATCACCCAGATGCCCTAGGAAGACAGAGTTTAAAAAAAAAAAGAAAGAAAGAAAAAGGTAGGGAAGGCACCTCAAGTATCTAACAACTGAATTGAGACATTCAGAGTAAGAAGAGCCAAGAAAAGACTTGGGGGTAGAAATTTCTAGGAAGAGGGAATAGCAAGTAAAATAGCCCTGAGTAAAGAGCTCACCATGTTAAAGGAATCAAGAAGGAAAAATTACCAGTTCCATGAATCCTAGTAAACAAGGGTGAGAATGACAAAAGATAATGTATGATAGGCAGGAATAAGCCAAATCATGTAGGCTACCTATAAGCAGAAGCTTAAATACAAATACAAAAGAAAATCATTGAAGCAGTACAGTCACATCTGATTTCCTTAGTTTTTAAGTTCTAAAACATACTCTTGTGAAGTAAGCACACTAAGAAATATAATTAAACACATAATTTAAAGCTAACCTTGTCATCATATATTTGGCAAGTTAGTATTAGACAAATAACAACATAACCAGGTAGTCAGACTAATCATCCAATCATTCATAAAGCATGTAGTGAGTTCCTGCTGTGAGCCAGATGCTGCTCTGGGTGCCAGGGACACAAAGATGATCGTGGTCGTGACATCACCCTTCACTCTGAGCAATAAATACAAAACTGGTAATGGCGATACTTTCTTATACTCTGAGAAAGTCTCAAAGCAGTAGTTTTCTGTGTTACATATCAGAACCACCTTTGGTGTACGGTAAAAATGCAGATATCTGGGTCCCACTTAACAGCAATTCTAATTCAACAGGTTTCCAATAATCCCTCACCACAGAGGTGAAAGAAGAAATATATCAGAACCACTTATACCATTGTCCTCTTGAAAATCAGGCCAAAATGAGCCACTGTAATTACTGGTAGGAGTATATAATATAGTACAGGGTATACTGGGGGGGGACAGTGTGTATGAAGATAAACAGTAAGACTGACAGTCATTACAATAGAGAATTGGGGGTGAGGGGTTAATACAATTGCCAGGGAAAATTAAGGATTTCTATAAACCAGCAGTTCTCAAAGTAACATCTGCAGATATCTGGGGATCCCCAAGACCCTTTCAGAAGGTGCACCAAGTTAAAACCATTTTCATAATACTAAAAATATTATTTGCTTCTTTCACTCTATTGGCATTTACTTTGATGGTTCAAAAGTAAGTAAAACTGCTAAGCATCTTTTTTTTTTTAAGTTTTTTTATGTATTTGAGAGAGAGTGCATGCAAGCATGAGCAAGGGGGAAGGGAAGAGGGAGAGGCAGAAGCAGGCTCCTAGCCGAGCAAGGAGCCCCACACGGGGCTGGATCCCAGGACACCGGGATCATGACCAGATCTGAAGGCAGACACTTAAACAACTGTGCCACCCAGGTGCCCCAACTCCTAAGGATCTTATTAGCAATGGCACTAAACAATATTAGCAGTCATTACAGTGTTTACCACCACACACTCAACAAACTTTAAAAAAAAAGCCACTTTCCATTTAGGAAAGTCTTTGATGAGCTACAGCTATAAATATTACACAGTTTATTATATCCCAACCCTTGGGTACACACTTTTCAATATTCTGTGTGCTGAAATGGAAAGCATGATAGTTGTCTCAAAGGAAAACACTTACATGACTGAGTTGCAAGCTGACCTAGCCATTTTTATGGAACACCATTTTTCTTGAAGGAATAACTGACAAATAATGGTTACTGAACCCTGGATATTTAGCAGAATTTCCTTAAAAATCAACAGTGAGCCTATCACATCAAGGAAAACAACTGTCAGCATATCTATGAATTCAAGCTTTGAGAAAACTGAAATTTTGCAAAATTTGTTTCTACCATTACGGGCTTAAAAGCTTCCCAAGTCAAATAGACTTTTCTGATAAGAATGGTGATATTAACAAATGTGATTCTTTAACGATGAATGATAAAATGTGTAAGCATTTGCAAGATCTGCATATCCCAAGGAACAAATATTTTCCAAATGACTAATGCATAGTGTTATAAAATTCTGCACGGATGAAAGATCCACTTTAAGTGGAAGACAGACAGATCTTAATGAAAACAGTATAAAAACTTAATTGCTGGAGCACCTGGATGGCACAGTCAATTAAGTGTCCGACTCTTGGTTCTGGCTCACGTCTCAATCTCCAAGTCATGAGACTGAGCCCCACGTTGGCCTCCACACTCAGCGCAGAGTCCGCTTGAGATTTTCTCTCCTTCTCCCTCTGTCCCTCCCACTTGTACAGTCTCTCACTCTCTCACATACACTCTCTCTCAAATAAATAAATAAATCTTTGAAAAAAAAAAACTTCATTGCTAGGATTTCAAATTCCACATTGGAATTAATCTTTCTAAAACTGCCTTTAGAAGCATACCATCTTGATGCTGACAGTCTCACAAGTATATTAAATATGTATAATTCATCCTATGTCAACTGTATTTCAATAAAACAATTTTTAGGGGCGCCTAAGTGGCTCAGTTGGTTAAGCGACGGCTCAGGTCATGATCATGGAGTCCCGGGATCGAGTTCCCCATCGGGCTCCCTGCTTAGCAGGGAGTCTGCTTCTCCCTCTGACCCTCGCCCCTCTTGTGCTCACTCTCTCTCAAAAAAATAAAATCTTTAAAAAAAAACAATTTTTAAAAACAACTTTAGTTTTAGTATAATATCATAAAAGGATATCCACAATTATCTGAAAAGTCCACTAAAATACTTTGCCCTTTCCCAATTTCATATCTGTATGAGGCCAGATTTTCTTGATATGGTTCAGGTTAAACAATGTATCACAACAAAATGAATGCAGTAACAGATATAAGACTCCAGCTGTTTTCTATTAAGCTAGACATTAAAGATATTTGCAAAAATGTAACAAATGCCAATCTCTCATATTTTTCTTGTTTTGGAAAATAAAGTTACCTCATTAAAAATGCTATTAATATTAACATGTAATGGGTTTTATTATTTTTTTAAATAAATTAAAAGTAAATATTTTTAAAGTTTCTCAGTTTTAGTTTCTAATTTGGCAGATATTGATAAATATAATTCACATTTTTTTTAAAAAGCTGAGGTAATCAACCATTTTGAGGAGTATAAAGGGACTCTGACACTGAAAAGTTTGAAAATAACTGCTGGACATCTAATGATACTTTATTTAGCTATTCAACTCTGGGTCACCTTACTGAATGCACCATAACTATCTTCCTTTGAAGAACTAGAATAAGCAATAACCAAAAAAGAAGGTGTGATAGGTAGAATAATGTC
Organism: Zalophus californianus; assembly: GCF_009762305.2. Taxonomy (NCBI): domain Eukaryota; kingdom Metazoa; phylum Chordata; class Mammalia; order Carnivora; family Otariidae; genus Zalophus; species Zalophus californianus. The sequence continues at coordinate 26,424,533 of NC_045602.1, forward strand.
TCTCCATGTTACAACACAAAAATACCCTAAATTATTAAATTTGTGGGGTGCCTGGGTGGCTCAGATGGTTAAGCATCTGCCTTCGGCTCAGGTCATGATCCCAGGGTCCTGGGATAGAGCCCCACATTGGGCTCCTGGCTCAGCAGGGAGCCTGCTTCTCCCTCTCCCTCTGCCTCTCTCCCTGCTCATGCTCTCTCTCTCTCTATCTCTGTATCTCTGTATCTCTGTGTCTCAAATGAATAAATAAAATCTTTAAAAAAATTATTAAATTTGTTAAGTACAAAAAGTATAAAACAATTATATAATATACTACAGTATATTTGCTGAAAAGGTATAGGAAATGATAATATATTCATATGTGCTTGTATATGCTTAACAAAACAATGGACACTCAAGAAATTGATAAAAGCACATACCTATAAGAGAAGGGGAATATGAAACATATAGGGGTGGCATAGTATTGAGCCTCTTAATCCTTTAATTTTTAAAACGTCTGAATGTATTCACAATATTTTTAAATTTATAATTTAATTTAATTTAAAAGAAAATAATCCTAAACCAATATTAAGCTACAATTCACATGTATTTTCAATTTCTAGGTTGCCCTGATCCCAGGGGGAAAAAAAAAGAAAAAAAAGCTTACTCTTTTTATTAGCTCTGAGGCAAAACAGTATTGCTAGCAATTAAAAACTTATGCCAGAAGAATAAGCATTAGTCAATCTGATTTCTAGGACACAATACAGAAATGTTTTTTAAAACTATAAATAAATTCATCATCTGAAAAACCCAAAACAGGAATAAATAATTAATAAGAAAATATTCAGGTGAAACTAGCAGCTATTTTATTAACTTTTTTATACTTAAAAGATGTCACTGATGAAATTAAAAGCAAATTCAAGTATTGCACAAGACAAAAAAATCAGTGAACTTGAAAACAAAGTAAAAAAAAAAAATTATCCAAAAGGAAGCACAGAGAAAAAAAGGAAAAAAATAATTCCCAATTAACTATAGGACAGTATCAAGCTATTTAACATACTTTTAACTGGAGTCTAGGAAACAAAGGGGGTAAAAAGAAAAAGTATTTGAGGTAACAATGATTATGAAGAATATTTTTCTAAATTTGCTGCAAACTATAACCCATGGATCCAAGAAACTTGGCAAATCCCAAAAAGAATAAACTCAGATTATTCAAAGGCACATACATGACGATAAAATACGAAGAAAATGGTAATAAGTTAAAAAAAGTCTTAATGCAACCACAGAAAAAGAAAAACCACCGTGTTGAAACAAATATTAAAAAAAAATCACAGAATTCTCAGAAGCTGTGCAAGCCAAAATTCAATAGAATATTTATAAAGTGCTAAAAGAAGTAATGCAGGGCACCTGGGTGGCTCAGTTGGTAGAGCATCCAATTCTTGATTCTGACTCAGGTCATGATCTCAGGGTCTTAAGATCAAGCCCCTCAATGGGCTCCTCACTCAGTGGGGAATCTGCTTGAGATTCTCTCCCCCCACCACCTCATGCTCATGTGTGCTCTCTCCTCTCTCAAATAAATAATAAAACCTTTAAAAAAAAATCATTAGTCATTAGAGAAATACAAATTAAAACCATAATGATACAACTTCACCCTGATTAGGATGGCTATTATCAAAAAAAAAAAAAAGGAAAAAACAAGTGTCCACAAGGATGTAAAGGAAGTAGAATCCTTGAGTATTGCTGGTAGGAATGTAGAATAGTGCAGCTGCTGTGGATATCAGTTTGCTAATTCCTCAAAGAGTTAAACATGGAATTACCATATAACCTAGCAATTCCACTCCTAGATAGATACCCAAAACAACTGAAAGCAGGGACTCAAGCAGATACTTATACACCAACATTCATAGCAGTACTATTCACAAAGCCAAAAGGTACAAACAACCCAACTGTCCATCAATAGATGAATGAATGAACAAAATATGGTATATACATACAATGGGTATTATTCAGCCTTAAAAAGAAATACAATTCTGATATATGCTACAATATGAATTAACCTTGAAAACATGCTAAGTGAAGTAAGCCAGACAAAAAGGACAAACATTGTATGAGTCCACTTAACTGAGACACAAGGATAGGCAAATTCATAGATAAAGAAAGTAGAATAGTGGTTGCCAGGAGATGAGGAGAGGAGTCAATGGGGAGTTAGGATTTAATGGGTATAGACTTTCAGTTGGGGAAACGTACCAGAGATGGATGTCGGTCATAGTTGCAAGTTATATGAATGTACACTTAGAAATTGGTATGACAGAAAGCTTTATGCTATGTATATCTTACCACAATAAAAAAAAGTATCTTTGTATATCTAAGGCCTTGCTAGATAGTTCACACGAATAATATGATTTATGGTAAATGCCTGTTTTTGTTTTCCTGGTACCCTGGGCCACACTGTGTCACTATGAGCTCTGCAAAAGACAGAAGGGCTGGAGACTGATTAGTTGAGGTAAGTCACAACCTTGCTCCATGCCTAAAAGACTGACACACCCTTCCCCCCCCACCCCGCCCAATAAAAACCCTGGATACCCAAACTGAGGGTTGCTGGAGTGGTGGGGGGTGGGAGGGATTGGGTGGCTGGTGATAGACATTGGGGAGGGTATGTGCTATGGTGAGCACTGTGAATTGTACAAGACTGATGAATCACAGATCTGTACTTCTGAAACAAATAATGCAATATATGTTAAGAAAAAAAAGAAAAAGAAGAAGATAGCAGGAGGGGAAGAATGAAGGGGGAGTAAGTCGGAGGGGGAGACGAACCATTAGAGACGATGGACTCTGAAAAACAAACTGAGGGTTCTAGAGGGGAGGGGGTGGGGGGATGGGTTAGCCTGGTGATGGGTATTAAAGAGGACACATTCTGCGTGGAGCACTGGGTGTTATGCACAAACAATGAATCATGGAACACTACATCAAAAACTAATGATGTAATGTATGGTGATTAACATAACAATAAAAATTATTAAAAAAAAAAACCCTGGATACCAAGGCCCAGGTGAGCTTCCCTGGCTGGCAGGACTTCATTCCTGTTGTCATGCATCACTGATGAGAGAATTAAACACTGTCAGAGCAACTCCACTGAGGGGACACCTGGACCCTTACACTTGTTTTCTCTGGTACACCACTGTATGCACCTTTTCCTTTCCCTGATTTTAATCTGCATCCTTTCTCTATAATAAACCATACTTGTAAATATAACAGCTTTTCTGAGTTCTATGAGTCCTTCTAAGGAATCATCAAACCTGAAGGTAGTTTCGGTGACCCCTGACCCAGATGGAAAAGCATGTACCATGCAAACATTAACCAGGAAAAAGTTGGCCTGGCTTTATTAATATAAAACAAGAAACACTTTAGAACAAGAAATACTACCAGATATAAAGAGGAACATACCTAATAACAGTCAATTCAAGAAACAAACTCAAACATGTACATCAAATAACAGAGATTCAAAATACATGAAACAACAAATCAACAAAACTAAAAGAAACAATACACAAATCCAGAATTATAGTTGGAAATTTTAACACTGCTCTCAGGAATTAACATAAATAATAAGGAAAATCAATAGGAATATAAAAGATTTAAATACAATAACCCAACTTAACCTAATGAACATTTAGAAAGCATTCCACCCCAAAACTACAGAGAACATACATTATTTTCAGAACATTCACCAAGACAGACCATGTAATGAGCCATAAAACAAGTCTATTGTTAGTTGTCTGGGCCCAAGTGAGAAAAACAGATGCAACATTTCCTAAACTTATTTGACCATAAAGCCTTTCTGCAAAGGCATCTCCAGGGACTACTGTTTCTCAGAACACTTTGGGAAAAGCTATCCCACCCATTTTCACCTCTTCCTATTTCTCCTCCTAGTTTTAACTAGCAAAATAAGGGGATCAATAAAACGATCCCTTCCTTGGCTACTCAGCCAGAACTAGCCAATCTTATGAAGTACCTGCAGAAGTCCTAAGGCAGGAATAAGCTTGACATATTTGGGAAACAGTAAGGGGGCCAGAACAGCTGGAACAGCATAAAGGGTAAGTGGTAGGACATGAAATCAGAAAGTTAAGCAGCAGAGGTCAGAGCATGAAAGACCTTCTAAACCTCAGGAAGAATTCTGAATGTGATTTTAAGTATGAGGGGAGAGTTTTGAGAAAAGAATATTATCTCCTTCGTTTATTTAAAAGATCTCCCTCTCAAAAAATGAAACAAGATGAAACCAGGGAAGGAGACAAACTGTAAGAGACTCTTAATCTCAGGAAACAAACTGAGGGTTGCTGGAGTGTTGGGGGGTGGGAGGGATGGGTGGCTGGGTGATGGACATTGGGGAAGGTATGTGCTGTGGTGAGCACTGTGAATTGTGTAAGACTGATGAATCACAGACCTATACCCCTGAAACAAATAATACATTATATGTTAATTTAAAAAATAAATTAATTAAAAATTTTAAAAAATAGAAGATCACCCTCTCTCTGCTGTGTAAAGAACGAATGGAAACTAGGCAATCAGTTAGGAAGCTCTGGTAACCATAAAAGATGTCGAAGACCAGAGCAGCTTAGACCAGACTTAAATGTGTATGTCAAAGAAAAAACACCCAGGCAAATCTATATAAACTGTGCTGAGACCTCTTTAAGCATTTTCTTTACCTAGCTCCCACAATATCTTATTCTCCACCTAATGAGATGCTTAATCTGTCTTCCTTACGTGATCTCCCTCATCTCCCCAACCTCTTCAGGTTGGAAATGTTTTAAGGCTCAGGTCATGAACTATTTTCTAGCTATTCTCATTCTTGTGGTGATTTCACCCAGGTACTTGGCTTTAAAACCATCCATCTATATAATGATAACTCCCAATTTTACATCTCCAATCTAGGCCTCTCCCCTAAACTCCAGGCTAGGCTCATGTACCCACGTGATTGTATAGTAAACACCTTAAAATTTAGCAAACCAAATTGACTTCCTAACCTGCCTCCCCCAATATTTTTCTAAGTCCTCCCTACCTCAGATGGTAGCAACTCCATTATTGCAATTGCTAAGGGATAAACCTTAAGAAATATCCATGACTCCTGTCTTTCTCTCACACTGCACTTTCAAGTACGGCAGCGAATCCTTTCAGCTCTACCTTCAAACTCTATCCAGTAACCAACCACTTCTTACCCACCTCCACTGCTATTACTCAATCCAAGCCTTTATCATCTCTCACTTGACTACTGCTTTCCTCTCAACTGGTCTCTCTAGTTCTGCCCTTGCCACTGCCTTCACCACTCCCCAAGTCCCAAAATAGCAGTCAAGTGATTCTAGTAAATCTAAATTAGATCATGTCATCAGCTGCTCAAAACCTTCCAAAAGCTGCTCAAGAAAAGTCCTTACAATGGTCTTCAAGACTTATCTGACCACAAAACCTCTGTGCCTCTGCTCCAGCCATTTACTTTTTTTTTTTCTTTTTGTACTTTTAACCTCATATCACACTACTTTGTCCCAGGTCACTTCATACCAGTTGCAAAGGACTCTTCACTGTTCCTCAAACACGCCAAGCCTGCTTTAGCCGCAGGACCTTTGAACTTGCAGTACCCTCAGCCTAAAATTATCTTGGCCCCTAAAATCATCTAGAATGCAAGGCTCACTCTCTCATCTACTTCCATTCTTCACTCAAATGTCACTCAAGTGAAGTTATTTAATGTTACTTAAAATTTCAATGTTATTTAAAAATTGCAAACTTCTCTCCACCCTTAAAAATTCTTTACACACCAGCAAGCTCTGTTTTATTTGCTTTATAATTCTCCCCAGCACTTTCCTGTATCTAACATACTATATATTTTACTTATTTACCTTATTTATTGTCTGTCTCCTCCAAATAGAACATACACTCTAGAGATTTTTGTCTGTTTCATCTCCTGCACAAAACTAGTCCTTAGAGCAGTACCTTTCACACAGAACTCAGTTTATTCAATACTGAATCACTGAATGGTAAATAAAGCCTCTCCAGAAGTGTCAAGTTTTGCCAGGCCCTGGGTGGTTCAGTCGGTTAAGCGTCTGCCTTAGGCTCAGGTCATGATCTCAGGGTCCTGGGATTGAGCCCAGCATCAGGCTCCCCACTCAGAGGGGGTCTGCTTCTCCCTCTGCCCTGCCCCCCCTCTACTCATGCTCTGCTCTCTCTCTTTCTCTCTCTCTCTAATAAATAAAATCTTAAAAAAAAAGTTTTGCTAGACCCAAATCAAATCCTGGGACTAGCCTAATTAAAAAAAAAAAAATCCTTTGTCAGTATTTATATTCTATGAATAATACTCAATATTCATAAGTGTTTTTAGTCACAGTTTTATTATTTTATAATCTAAGATATTTACTTAACAATTATAGAGATGCTTACTGATTCCAAATAATTCTCTCTTACTCCAGATGCACTACAAATAGAAAAAACAGTAGACTTCAGGGGTGCCTGGGTGGCTCAGTTGTTAAGCGTCTGCCTCCGGCTCAGGTTGTGATCCCAGGGTCCTGGGATTGAGCCCAGGATTGGGCTCCCTGCTCAGCGGGAAGCCTGCTTCTCCCCCTGCTTGTGTTCCTTCTCTCGCTTTGTCTCTGTCAAATAAATAAATAAAATCTTTAAAAAAAAACACAAAACACAGACTTCAGCCGGAAGTCCTATGTTCAAATCCTAGCTCACCATTTACCAGTAGCATGACTCAGACAATTTTAGCCTCTTCCAAGTCTTAGTTTCTCATCAATAAGATAGCAAGGAGGGGGTGGATTAAAGCCCAGACTGCCTTACCTATCCTATACCTAATCACAGGATTATTGCAAAAGTCAAAAATACATGAGAAAATGCTTTATAAACCATAAATTATATACAAGTGTGAGTTAAACGTCAAAAGTTTGAGGAAAAACCTGAGATGGAACAGAAAAGTTCAATGTTTGGGAGAGTATATCTCACCATACCTCTCTGGAGTCAGACTGGCTCCCTGGAGTTGACTCTTCCACTTACTACACCTTAAACAAGTTACTCAACCTCTCTGAGTCATTGTTTCCACATCCATAAATGGAGATAATACCAACCTTGTAGCGTCCTTTTGAGGATTACAGCTTATATACGAATATATGTAATGTACCTATGGAATAAGCTTAATGAAGGACATTTTTGTTATTCATCTTGGTCTTTCAAATGGACAAAAATCCAAAAACAGATATATACAAACTACACCATGGGATTAGGAAAGAAGATGATTTTGATTTGGAAATTATATGAGAAAAAAGAAGGAAAGTGAGAAAGAGCCAGAGGTAATCAAGCAATAATCTCAATAGTTTGCCTATTAAACTTGTTCTTCCTTTGTCTTGCCTTTCTCCAAGTAAAACAGCAGGATGAAATGCAAAGAAAAATCAGCATACAAAACACCGTATTTAATAATCTAAAAATGTTAATTTTATTTATTTTTTTAAAAAGATTTTATTTATTTACTTGACAGAGAGAGATACAGCGAGAGAGGGCACATAAGCAAGGCGAGTGGGAGAGGGAGAAGCAGGCTTCCTGCTGAGCAGGGAGCCCGATGCGGGGCTCGATCCCAGGACCCCGGCATCATGACCTGAGCTGAAGGCAGATGCTTAACCAACTGAGCCACCCAGACATCCCTAAAAATGTTAATTTTAAAACTAAATATTATATAATCTCTCTTCTTCAAAGAACATTTTTACTAGTCAGTTTTTCAATTTCTCACACACGGGGATGTATTTTGACACTTGAAAATCAAGGCACATATCACAAAAATAAAACAATTGTGGTTTTCCAACTACAGAACCGTGATATATTTTATTAAATGTTTAGAAATATGGCAAAATGAATGAAAACAACTCAAAAAGTAAAAGTGCAATTAAGATATAGATCATACAAACATTTCAAGAATGTTCTTTGAAATCATTTGACTTTGATATATTTCCTCAATTCTAGGACACCAGTAATTATAAGATGTACCACCAATATAACAATCATTTTTGGGGGGAGGAGCCCCCACATTAAATACATACTTGGATACAAATAGCTAACTTAGATAAACCAATTTCAAAAACATTAAAATGTAATGTATTCTTCTGGGATGCTGAAAATGTTCTATTTCTGGATCTAAAGGGCAGGTTAGAGTATGTTAAATTTGTGAATATTTATCAAACTGTACACTTGTATACTTTTCCTGTATCTACATTTAGTTCAACAAAAAAATTTATGTCATGTACCTACTCCATACACATACAGCTATCAACTAAATGAATTCTTGATCTAAACATGAGAGGTAAAGACAGCTTTTAAAAGAAAACATTGAAAAGTAACTTCATGACATTGATACAGGCAGAGATTTCATAAATGGAAACAAAAAAGCACTAACCAATTGATAAACAGGACTTCTTTAAGATTAAGCACTTTGATTCACCAAAACACCAAGATCCTGAAAGAGCTAGCTACAGAGTAGAATATACCTGCAATGCATATACCCAAAAAGACTATAACCAAAATATGTAAAGAACTACAAATCGATATGAAAAAAGTAAACATCCTAATAGAAAAAGGGCAAAAGGCTTAACAGATACTTCACAAAACCAGAAATCCAAATGGGCAATAATACGGGGTCCCTAATATGAAAAGGTGCTCAACCTCATTAGTCATCAGGAATATAAAATTAAAACTATAATGCAATACTATTACACACCAGTCCAGAATAACTAAAAATAAAAAGACTGACAATAATAAGTGCTGACAAAGATGCAGAACAACTAGAACTCTCATACACTGGTGGTAGGAGTATAAATTTGTAAAAACCACTTTCCAAAACTTTAGCAGAATCTACTAAAAATAAACATACCATAACCATGACTTAATAATTCCACTCTAAGGTATACAACCAATAAAAATGCATATACATGTTCCCCCCGCAAAAAAGTACAAAAATGTTCATTGCAGGGGCACCTGGGCGGCTCAGTCGGTTAAGCATCTGACTCTTGATCTCAGCTCAGGTCTGGATCTCAGGGTCATGAGTTCAAGCCCTGCATTGGGCTCCATGCCCACACTGGGTATGCAGCCTACATACATACATAAATATGTTCCTTTTGACAAAACAACCAAATGTCCACCAACAGTAGAATGGATAAGTTATGGTATATTCACATAACAGAATACAGCAATGAGAAGAAACAAACTACAACACAATAAGTGTTAATCTCGTAATTGTAATGCTGTGCAGAAGCAGCTCAAATTCAGATATACTTTATGATTCTATTTCACGTAGAGTTCAAAAACAGACAAAACTTTTCTACTGTTAGAATACAAGGAACACAGTAAGGGTTGGGGATTCCAGTACTGATATGTTTCTTGAGCTGTGTGCTGATTACATAAATGTGCTTATTTTGTGAAAATTCATCTAGTTGTACACTTTCCTATATGAATGTCACACTTCTTTAAAAATCTTAGATAAAATGGGGTCCCAACTGGTGATTCAGGATTTCTAATCCTTTCCCACCAGCAACATTCTTCACCCATACTATACTCAGAGATTTAACTAGCAATGGTCCTTTATCACCACCACCGCCCTTAAGGATTGAAACAATCAATATCTTTGTTCCTATTTACTTTATGCCAAGCACTTTAACATTCAGTCACTCAAATACTTATTGAATACCTACTATGTACAAAATCTGGGCTGAGTACTTAAGGTACACAAAATGAGCAAGACATTGTTCCTAGCCTCAAGGAGTTCTTAACCTTATAGAAGACCACACATACAGGGGGGCACCTGGATGGTTCAGTCAGTTAAGCATCTAACTCTTGGTTTCGGTTCAGGTCATGATCTCATGGGTCATGAGCAGGGAGTCTGCTTGAGATTCTCTCCCTCTACCCCTCCCCTCACTCACATGCACACTGTCTCCCTCTTTCTCTCTCTAAAATAAATAAATAAATCTTAAAAAAAAAGAAGACAACCACACATACAGATAACCAAATGAATGTACAGAGATACACATAGAACATTATGGAAGTACAAAAGGAACAGCGAAAACAGCCTGGGAGAGGTCAGGCATCAGGACAGCCCTCGTGGAGGTATGAACACCTGAGTCTTTAAAAGGGTAGGAATTATCCAAGCAAAGTGCATTCCAACAGAGCAAAGAGCTTGAGTAAAAAAAGCACAGTGTATTTAAAGAAACAATTGCAGTGGCTACATGGTAAAAACAAGCACTGGGATGGGGTTAAGAAGGAGTTGGCCAAAGAGATAGGAGGATGCCAAGTCATGAAGAAACTCAGACCTTTTCCAACAGGCAAGATGGGTCAGTGAGATTTATGCAAAGGAATTAGTGGTCAGACAGATTATTCAGGGAGCGATGTAGAGGATGAACTGAAGGAGGATAAGGCTGGCAGAAAGAAGGCTGGTTAGGACGCAGTTATAACTGTCTTGACAGAAGATAATAAGAGCCTGAAATGAAATAAAAGCTATAATAAATATAGAGAAAATACCGAGTACAGATACATTATGCTGCTGGTCTAGAGATCACACTTTGAGAACCACTAGCCTATGCTAGAGGTCAGCATATTTTTCTGTAAAGGGCCAAATAACAAACATTTTAGGCTTTATGGGCCACAGGCGGTTTCTACTGCACTTCTCGGTTTATGCTTGTTTTTTAAACCCTTTGAAAATTAAAAACCGTTCTTAGCTAGTAGACTTGACCAAGATAAAGGCCGCAGGCTGGATCTGGGCTGTGGGCATAGTTCGTTGATCCCTGCTATACACAGGTAAAGAAGTGAGGATTAACCTTCCTAGGAGATTAAAATGCTACTCCCATATTAGTTCCCTACTCAGAAACTTCTCCCTTAGTCCTGACTGCCTACTGAATAAGTCAAATCACTACGATGCATAGCACTCATAGGCATCCGTACTCTCTAGCACCAACATACTACTCCAGTCTCAAGAACTATACCCCAGTCTGAACCTTCCATTCTTATTAAATTGACCTACTTACATTATTTGCCTCTGTATGTTGTGGTGTTCCCCAATGTTCTTTTCTAGTCTCTAACCTACCTGAATACCATTCCTTCAAAGCACAACTCAAATCCTACCCTGAAGTGATTCCATAATCCTCAGAACTCCTAAAAACACTATCTCAATTTATCCAAAATTTATTTGCTGTCTTATGACTTACTTCAAATAAACTGTAAATTCTTTGAGAACAGGGAATAATTTATACTTCTATCAAAAGATCTAGCATATAACAAGAGATAAATAAACGTGAAGACCTACATGTATATACATACGTAACATATATACTTACACACAAACACTTTTTTTTTTCCTGAGCTAGCTATGTAACTGAAGCAAATGTGATTTCACCCTTACTTATAACAGTAACCGAATACTTTAATTCTATGGACATGATCTGAATGCTGTAGGAAGGATAGAATGACAATCCACAATCACATCTGTCTCTCCTATTACTCAAGTTTTTAGGGCTAGTTCACTAGGGGAAACAATAACACAAGTAAAATTTTTCCAATGGTCAGTGTTATCAACGTAGGTACACTGGGATAATGTTAAATAAGTTACTAGACCAAGTCAAAGTTTACTTACCTATTTTTACTTCACTTATTTTTAAAATACAAAATAACCTTTTACAACTACATTGCTTTAAATTCACCCTTTATTATTACTTAAGTTTAAAATCACACATATAGACACACACACACACGCCACACATGCTTTGAATTTTTTTAACAATAACATTCTCTATAACAATTCACATTATCAAAATGGCATTACTGATTTCATTGAGAATTTAGGGAAATAAGATTGCATTTCAAATTTTTAAGAGAATAGTCCATTTTAGGAATTGTTGAATCACTATACTGTACACCTGAAACTAATAAAACACTGTAAAAAAAATTGTGCTTACACCAAAAGAAAAAGAAAATAGTTCACTTTCATTCACTACTAATAAATAGCTGTAATCAGAGAATGTTTTGAGCTGGATTAAAGGTTTCTTCTTATAATTGAGAACATTACTGAAGACGTCTTTTCAAGTCCAGTGTGAACCATGTCTTATTTTACTACCCTAAGAATATTCAAGAATCTATAAAAATTCCTCCAGAATCATTTGCCCAAATTTCAAGGCAAACTACATAAAAAAGTATAAAACACTTCTAGAAAGATACAGAAAACAAAACCAAAAGAAATAAATCAAAAGATGGCCATGAAAGTGAAAACTGAGACTTTCTAACCCTTCAGAACACATTGAAGGAAGCAGCTTAGTGACTTGTAACCCAGAAAAGACAATTATGCATTGATAAATTGAATATTAATAATGCACTTAATGGAGGACAAGCCCAGGAGCCAGGGACTCCCATTTCTCAATTCCTGTTCTGCCACTGGCTAGTACAGAGTCTTGGGCACATCCCCATAGGTTAAACAAGAAAAGCTTTACTGACATTCTCAGGCTGTGGGAATTGATTAAATGTTTATGAAGTACTTTAGGACCATGACGGAAAGCCAAATATCATTTGCTTAGTACAAAACGACAGCTACCTGTTAGGCTTGCAAATCCAATCATTATGATTCTTTTTTGTCTTCTTAACATAGCAAATCTTCAGTAAGTCAGTAAAGTGCATGTATTTATGAGCCCGTTTAGTAACTTCAGAGAAATGAATTTTCTTCCAAATCTTTGTTGTCTCACAAACCATGTCACTACCCAACCCAACTATTTGCAAAAGGAAATATGATGCGATCCACATTAAAGTTAGGTCCAGCTATTGATAAGCCAATACCAAATGACTGAAAACTACTAGGAATCACAGTGGAACTTTCTTTGTTAACTTACCAGAAATGTGACTCCTGAAAGTAATCCCAGAAAACAGTCGTCCTAACAAAACGTTTATTAAAGGGAAAGTCCGTAGGCTTTCTTACATAAAGAGCTCTAAAATGTTTGTAGACAGTGTCGACAGAAGACTAAATTCGCTCAGACCCTAATCTAATTCGTTAGGTAGTTCCAGCACCTGCTTGGTGTTGAGCGACTGGAGACTGGTGAGCCTGCCGAGCAAAAGTGCTGATGCCATCTCCAGCTGCCCCTTTCCGTGAATGACAGTAACAATGAAAACACTGACAAAAGAGCTGGGAGGCCACCCCAAGCCACTGCTTGGCAATACTTCTACCCTACCCCCAGCATACACGAGCTACAAAACCCAGAAAAGGCCCTCCTGCAACGGATCTCACAGGCGGAGACCCTGTCTCTAGTGTGGCAACGGGAAAAAGTACTACCCTGCACTCCTTTCCAGACAGCTGAGCACCTTAAAGGTGAGGGGAACGCTGCCTCTTTCTAAACTGCCAGCGGAAGAGGGAGAAGACTTCCTCGCAGGAGACGGGTGAGCAGAATCGGCCGTGCACACTGCCAGACCGAGAACTGCCCGGGTCGCGGGCGCCTCTCGGACCGCCGGCGGGGAGCAACCGCGAGCACTGGAACGCGCGTCCCTCCCTCGGCTCCGGGTGGGGGAAGCCGGGCTCGGGCGCCGGGCAAACCGTCCTCCCGGGGGTGGCAGCGCTCGGCCGCCCGCTTCCCGGGAGCTGGAGGAGGCGACAAGTAGGCTCGGGTCCGGGAGCACCGGGAGCACATTCTTGCCTCGAGCCTGGTCCCGAGGGAGGGCACATGCTGCCAAGGCGGTGACTCTCCCTCTCGCCCAACTCCGGGGTGAGCGAGAGGGCGGCCGACCCCGGGATGCCCGGCGGGATGCCACCCGGGTGGGGGAGGCGGCGAGGTCGGCCTCCGGGCCGCTCCCTCCCCACGCGGTCCGCGGCAGGCGGCCGTCCGCGCCCTCGTCCCTCCCGCCGCCGCGCGGGGCCGGGCCGCCGACCTCGGCCGGCCGGGCGCGGGGCCAGGCGGCGGCGGCGGGCTGACGGGCCGGCCGGCCTGGGGCCCTACCTGAGGCTGTGTACCAGCTCCCGGCGTGACTGGCTTCCCGGCAGACCACTCGGTTGGACATCTTGGTGCCTGTGCCGCCTATGGTGCACGAGGATGAATGAGGAGGCGGCGGCGGCGGCGGCAGGAGCGGCTCCGCGAGGGGACGAGACACCGCGGGCCCAGCCCAGGAGGAGGCGGCAGCGGGGAGGGGATCAGCCCGGCCCAGGAGGAGGAGGAAGAGGAGGAGGCGGCGGCCCAGGAGGAGGAGATGGCAGCCGGGGCGGTGGCGGCGGCAGCAACAATCACCACAAACTCCGGCCACCGCCGGAAGATGGGGCCCGCGGCGGCTTCACCGAAGCCCGGAAAGCCCTGGCCCCGGCCCCCGGACTCGCCGCTGCTCCCCAGCCGCGGCTGGTTCCGCCGAGCCGCCCCCACGGCCCCCTCCCCTCCCAGCTGGCCTCCCCGAGCCACCGCCGGTGACCCCACCCCCGTGACTCCGCGCCCGCCCCCTCCCCCCACCCCCCGCGGGACTCCCCGCACCCACCCCCACCCCCGGCAGGGCCCTCCTGCCCGCCCGGCCGCTGGCCCGCGGGCCCCGCCCCGCCCCGCTCCTCCTCCAGCCGCGCGGCGAGGTTAACGGCGGAAACCGGACAGGCCAGACGGCATCTGGGGTCGGGCGGCCCCGCGAGGAGGCAGCGGCGGCTACAGCTCCGCTCACACAAAAGCCCAGGGCCGGGGCCTGAACCGGGGAAGGCAGACCCAGAGAAGAGCCAACGCTTCCTTACTCGCCACTCTAACGGGTCCTGCCCACTGAGCATGCCCAGCAGCCGCTGCCAGGCCCGCCGAGGAATCTCAACGTGCACGCTCCGCTCTCCGGGGTTTAGCGGCAGCAGAGGCTGGGGGGGGGGGGGGGGGGAGCGGGGGGGGGGAGCAGGACGCAGCCGCAGGGCAAGCCCCCTCCCCCAGCCAACTTCCTTAAATGAAGAGCACCGAGGGCACGGCGATGCGGCTTTCCACGAGGACAGTCTAGCTTGTCCTCTCCGACCTCATCATACACACGAATCTTTGCTGGCTTCACACCCCCAAGGTTTCACTCCTAGGGATGCAAGCCTGTGGCCACGTTGAGAAGTTCATTTGTAGAAACAGGCACACCTTAGTGTGCCTGTGGTCCCCGCAAATGCTAGTTTTTGCTTCACTGGGCCACTTTTACCACCTAATCTTGGCTTTGACACTGTAAACATTTATCTTGTTTCATTTTATACGGACGTAGGTGCATTGTCTTAACCCCCTAATTAGATTCAAGTGTGATATAGCTAGCCTGTAATTCTCATCTGTGAAGAGGGGATAATATATTCAAGGGGTGTCCCTAGGATTACAAGAGTTAATAAATGTAGAGCCTGACAGTATGCATACAACAAACATTACTTCCAACCCTTCCTTCTCTTATAAATCCCAGTATTTCACATTAGTGTCAGGAACAAAGAATTCCTTTAAAATTATATAAGAATCACAGGAAAGTAGGATATCTTGGACCTCGGAGGAAGTGTTGTTATGAAGTAGATCATTCCAAAACTGGACAGAAAGAGAAACTTGCATGTCTTCAATGAAAGATTTAAGGTTAGAACCATAAAATTCTTATATCTGAATTTCATACTAAACATCGTTGGTAGAGTTCAAAGCAGGTATCTGGCTGCCTAATACTCAAGTTTCCCTAGTGCCATAAGATATATTTTTTTAGGGGCGCCTGGGTGGCTCAGTCATTAGGCGTCTGCCTTCAGCTTAGGTCATGATCCCAGGGTCCTGGGATCGGGCCCCACATCGGGCCCCGCATCGGGCTCCCCGCTCGGCAGGAAGCCTGCTTCTCCCTCTCCCACTCCCCCTGCTTGTGTTCCTGCTCTCGCTATCTGTCAAATAAAATCTTTAAAATATATATATATATATACATATATATATATATTTTTTTTTTTTTTTTAATTTACTATCCTGTTCCCACCCCTCCTCCAACTTTTTCAACCTTAAGCCCCAAGGATCTTGTGTGAGATCCCAGGCCTAAAAGCCTGGTCAATTACTGGAATACTTCTGGCTTTCACACCTTTTTCTACACAGTTATTAAATATCCACTGACATGTATTTCTTTACTCAAATTTTAACCCTCTCACTTCACCACTAACCTGCCGAAATATTACATATTATGCAGAAAAAAAAAAGATGTGCCAAATAGTCGATTTAAAGATAACAAAAAGGAGGGTTGCAGCTAATTCCACGGAACTCTTCCTGGAGCCCCAAAAGTCAGTGGTAAATGATGGCATGGTAAACTGGTAAACTTTTCACCATAAATTTCAAGAAAAGGAAAACTGTTGATATGGTTGATGTGGCATTGATAAGCAGTGATAGCTTTTGAAGTTAATGATTCCTGATTCTGTTTCTATACCCAAAAAAAGGATGGAAGGAACACTGAATACAATGAACTTCATACTTCAGGCTGGTCAAATTAGAAAATCAGATTTGAGTCATGTCTCTCTGTCCCTCACCAGCAGTGATCATGGGCATCTCATATGTAACCTTTTCAAGCCTCAGTCTTCTCATCTGTGAAATGCAAAGAGTAATAATATCTAACTCACAGACTTGCTGGAAGAATCATTAAGTAAAGTGAAAATATTCTGAAAACAATTTATAAGCTGTTCTTTGTTTCTTCTTATCATTATCCTCTGCTCCTAGCAACAATCCTAGGACTCATTCCAAACTAGTAACCTAATTTAAATTTAAGCTTCCTCCCTATGAAAATGCTCTACAGGAGGCTTCTTTCCCCAAAGGATTTTTCTTACTGGTCAAACTCAGCAAAGACCAAAATGCCAAGAAAAGTGAAAGGTGTTGCTGTTGTTGTTTTAAGATTTTGTTTATTTATTTGACAGAGACACAGTGAGAGAGGGAACACAAGCAGGGGGAGTGGGAGAGGGAGAAGCAGGCCTCCCGCAGGAGGGAGCCCAATGCAGGGCTCCATCCCAGGACCCTGGGATCATGACCTGAGCCAAAGGCAGACACTTAATGACTGAGCCACCCAGGCGCCCCAAAAAGTGAAAGGTTAAAAAATCTATTATCTCTAGAATGCTCTCAGTATATCCCATCATTATTCCCTCTGTCATCTTTTTTTAGCTACCTTATTCAAGGATAGACTCTTGAAAGAAATATGTTGAAACTATTCACTTACCTCCCCTAAATTAATGGAGACCCATATAACGCAAAATACTCATTTCATATCCCAGGAGAAGCCTATTTGGTAATATGTACAATTCCCATATTATTAACAATTTCCATAATATCCACCAGGGATTTGGGTTTGACACTCCATAAACATCAGTCATAGCAAAAGGTAAGGAGGAATTCCTTACTAATAAGAGTCCCTATAAAGCAGACTTTAATAAATAAAGCACCACTAGTCCCAGAAACCAACATATGTTCTGAAAAAGCATGTCCTATATTCACTGCATCAGTCTATATTAACAAACAACTAGCACAACCACGATATCCATCAATATGAGACTTGTTATATTGGCACCCATTAAAAAGAATAAGCTCTAAAAAAGAGCCAAAAAAAAAAAAAAAACAAGGCAGGTTGCAGAACAATATGTAAAGCATGCTACCATTTGTGTAAAAATGAATACTTTAAAAAAAATTTTTTTTTGCATATACACAGAATACTTCTGGAAGAAAACACAATAAATTGGTAAAAGTACTTGTTTAGGTGGCTGAGGTGCAAGGATGCACAAAAGATTTAAAGTTTTGTGTATCTTTGGAATTTTGTGCCATACACATATGGTACCTCCACACACACACAATACATCTTTAGGCTTGATTTTTGGAATCCACATGGCAATATTAAATTGACCATTTTTATAATTTACTTTTCCACAGCAGACAGCTTGAGGAGTCCACTAATTACTAAAAGCCCTATATCCAAAAAATATTCTAGAATAAAACCACAGAGTTTTGAAAAAATCAAAGTTGAGAGACGAGTTTAGCATAAAGATACTCTTTTGATTTCAATTAAAACTGGCACTCTAGGGCGCCTGGGTGGCTCAGTTGGTTAAGCGACTGCCTTTGGAGCGACTGCCTTCGGCTCAGGTCATGATCCTGGAGTCCCGGGATGGAGTCCCACATGTCTGCTTCGCCCTCTGACCCCCCCCCCATGTGCTCTCTCTCTCATTCTCGCTCTCTCAAATAAATAAATAAAATCTTTAAAAAAAAAAAAAAACTGGTACTCTAAGAAAGACAAATACCATTATGATTTCACTTACATGTAGAATCTAAAAAACAAATGAATAAATAAAAAAGCAGAAACAGACCCATAAATACAGAGAACAAACTGGTGGTTGCCAGAGGGGAGTGGAGGTGGGGAGGGGGCGGGGTATGACCAAAAATTGGTGGAGAGTGGGAAGTGCATCTTCCAGTTATGGAATGAATAAGTCACAGGGTTGAGAGGTACAGCATAGGGAATACAGTCAATGGTATTGTAATAGCGTTGTATGGTGACAGATGGTAGCTACACTTGTGAGCACAGCATAACTTACAGAGTTATTGAATCACTATGTTGTAAACCTGAAACTAATGTAACATTGTGTCAACTATACTTCAAATAAAAAAAAAAAAAAAAAACTAGGGCACCTGGGTGGCTCAGTTGGTTGGGCGACTGCCTTCGGCTCGGGTCATGATCCTGGAGTCCCGGGATCGAGTCCCGCATCGGGCTCCCTGCTCAGCAGGGAGTCTGCTTCTCCCTCTGACCCTCTTCCCTCTCGCGCTATCTCTCATTCTCTCTCTCTCAAATAAATAAATAAATAAAATAAAAAAATAAAAAAATAAAAAAAACTAGGGGCGCCTGGGTGGCTGAGATGGTTAAGCGTCTGCCTTCAGCTCAGGTCATGATCTCAGAGTCCTGGGATCAAGTCCCGTCTCCAGCTCCCTGCTCACTGGGGAGTCTCCTTCTCCCTCTCCCTCTGCCTCTGCCGCTCCTGCTTGTGCGCTCTCTCTCTCTCAAATAAATAAAATCTTAAAAAAAAAAACTGGTACTCTAGTGTCAAGTTTGCCCTTCCATTATAAGCCAAACTTAATAAGTAATATTTATTAAACACTTAACTATGTATCTGACACTGAGCTAAGTACATATTTAGTGATTCTTATTAAGATAAAAATTTGTTCACTTCCAATTTTTTTGAATAAATTTTATAAAACTTTTTTCATATTTATTGTTAATATTATTTAGAATCCTCAGAAATGAAATAGCAGAGTTAAAAGATTTTTAAGTTGGGCACCTGGGTGGCTCAGTTGGTTAAGCGGCTGCTTTCGGCTCAGGTCATGATCCCAGCGTCCTGGAATCGAGCCCCGCATCGGGCTGCCTACTCAGCAGGGAGTCTGCTTTTCCCTCTCCCACTCCCCCTGCCTGTGTTCCCTCTCTCGCTGTCTCTCTGTCAAATAAATCAATAAAAAATCTTTAAAAAAAAAGGTTTTTAAGTTTTTTTAAAAGGCTGATAAGAGTTGTTTTTTTTTTTTTAAAGAAAATTCTTATTCATTACTGCCTGGCCCTTTTATATCTGGTGACCTATTTTCCACTATTATATTACTTTCCTACTTTCCTAATTTAAATGTAGAGATTTTTAAGTAAATAGATTCTCAGTGATAGCCATTTACAGCTTTCAACTTCATCCCTCATTTCTACAGTCTGATGATAGGTATCAGGCCTCCAATTTGTTAATGCCTTTTTGGAATCCAGTCCAGAAAAATATCTGGCTATAATATCTTATGCTATCCTTACCACCATTCTATCATGTTTCTAACGGAAGTTATCAATCTTAAAATCCCACTATACCTTCTCCTAAATAAAATTTAAGCAAAGGTTCAATATTCTTCCCATAGGATCATCAGAATTGAGTAGACAATGTTGTCATTCTATCCAAATCATTTTTCTTTTTTTCAATTCAAGGTCTCTATTTCCTCTACTTATCTATGCCTGACTTGCTCTAGTGGTCCTCCCATTAACCTACCTACCAACGTAATTCAAGAATTCACTCTATAATATATAGGACTTTCTACTCTATTTCTGTATTTGTTTACTGAACAATAACCTATCCATTAAGCATTCAAAGGGTAGGAATGGTTTCTATAATACAATTGCCAGCTACATGTAAAATACCTCATCAAAGTATAGAGAAATTTGCTTAACTGGTTTCTATTTCACCAGCTTACTGGAGTAAGTGATGTTCTCCATTCCCATGGTATAATAAAGTTGAACTCATAAGCTTATAGACTACACTTTTTAGGAAACTCTCACATGATTGCAGACTCCTCCCCAGGTTTGTGTGCATAACTAACAAAGGTCAATAGTGTTCTCCAGCTTACTTAGGCCAGTTGCACTAGGTACTACCATTACATAATTTAATTAAATATTATATAAACCAATGAAATACAAACACATAATGCAAAAGGTGTACACAAATTAGGTGGAATGCTTTGGAAAGATTAAGTAAAAACTGTCAAATTAGAGTCAGGTAAGACGACTGAAGGCTGGAGAAAAAAATCATGAAAAAAGCATAGGATTCTACAAATTACTGCTTAAGTGTCTAAAAGCATATTCTACTCTCAAAAAAACTTGAGACTGAAATGTGCAGACCATACATTACAGGAGTGGTTTGAGGAAGAAAAATGATAAAGAATTCCAATCAGAGAACCCAATCCCAGAGAAAAGATTGGAACAATTAACAAGTTAATACAGATTAACATGTTTAAGTTTTAAAAAAACCGTTCAGTGTCATTTATGATTTCCTACCATGACTCACTTTTTCATCAACCAACTAGATAAAAGGGCTTCTACTATACACACGAGAGCAGACTGATTTTCCCCCAAAGAAACATTTTAAGCACACTTGAGAGCATTAGAGCAGAGGGTAATATAGCATTAAGGAAAAGTAATAGGGCATTAAGCTGGCTTTGAATCCCTGCCCCAAAGTTATTTCCCCTATAACCTTGAGCAACTTAACAAAATCTCACTTTCCTCATCTAAAAATGAGGTATTAAAATTAAACGTACCTCACAGGGCTTTGAGGATTATACAATTCATATAATTTAGCATGGTGCCTAGCACATGATAAGTGTTCAGTTAAGTAGCATGTGTATTGCCAGCAAAAGATATGCCTATTCTCAGCTGTCCCTTTAAAAAGTATCAATTTCAAGATTGAGTAATTTAAGTCCCAACTCAAAGATAATAGAACACTAGAAGTAATGCAGCACTAGGCAGAATACTACATTACTTCTAAGTGATCTTAACCAAGGGGTCTATCAGAATGCCTTAAAGAGTTTTTGTCAAATTCAGAAGCCAGGCTCTATCACAATTTAATCAGGCTCTCCAGGGCTCTTTATATATGAAATATATATGAAAAGTTCCCCAAGTGGCTCTGATGTGAATCACGGATGAAGAACTGCTGTAAGATGATAAACTATTGATGCTTTAATAAAAAATTACCCAATTAGTACTTAATCAAATGTTAAAATATCACAAAAAAGACTTGGGCAGATTAATGTAGGAGTTAGCCAAATAACCAAAATGCATCTGATGGAATTAGTATTTATGGAAACTACTTTATAAGCAAGAGATCCCAATCTTTGCAGGTTTTTCCTATGCAAATTATATAGATCTGCAATTTTAAATCAAAACCATGTCCCCTCCTCACATGCATCACTCATACTGAAATAAGCTTTTCTTGTATTAAAGTGAACTATAAGACATACCTCATGAGCATACCTCATACTTCAACTTTGTCTTCACATGTTTAGCTTGGACACACATCTTTAATGTCTTTTTTTTTTTTCTTTTTAAGATTTTGACAGAGAGAGACACAGCGAGAGAGGGAACACAAGCAGGGGGAGTGGGAGAGGGAGAAGCAGGCCCCCCATGGAGCAGGGAGCCCGACGCAGGGCTCGATCCCAGGACCCTGGGACTATGACCTGAGCCGAAGGCAGACGCTCAACGACTGAGCTACCCAGGCGCCCCAGGGTTTCTTTCTTTTTTTTTAAGTAAACTCTATGCCCAATGTGGGGCTCAAACTCATGATCCTGAGATCAAGAGCTGCCTGCTACCAACTGAGCCAGCCAGGTGCCCCCAAAACAGGGTTTCTCCAACCTTAGCACTGACTGATATTTTGAACTGGATAATTCTTGTGGATGGGTGGGGAATGCAGGTTGTCCTGTGTATTGTAAAATATTTAGCAGCATTCCTGGTCATTACCCACTAGATGCCAGTAGAACTCCACCTTACTTCACTAGTGACACCCAAAATGTTTCTACACATTGCCAATGTCCTCTGGAGTGAGAGGGCAGTCATTCCCCACTAAGAACCGCTTCTCTTAATATTCTTCCTGCCTGGCTTTCTTCAGACAGTTTTCTTTTTTCTGAGCTAATGAGTTATCTTAATTTTTTCATACAGGACAAAGTAAGCAGACCCCAAAAAAAGGACTGGCTGGTGTTTTTTATTGCCAAAAGAAGCAATAAAGATGTGAACTCGCATCGTACTTCTCACGTAGCTATCAGCAACATATTCAGAACTGGGT
The DNA here is from genome assembly GCF_009762305.2 of Zalophus californianus. Lineage (NCBI taxonomy): Eukaryota > Metazoa > Chordata > Mammalia > Carnivora > Otariidae > Zalophus > Zalophus californianus. The sequence continues at coordinate 26,447,064 of NC_045602.1, forward strand.
TTGAATGCCATTCAAGCACTTACCAGCAGTGTGGTCTTTAACAAGTCACTTTACCTCTCCAAATGTTTCATCTGCAAAATGGGAATAACAATATCTACTTTGTAGAGTTGCTATATTAAAGATAATTTAAGGAAAATAGTACTTATGCCTGATACATAGAATTGCAATAAAAGACAGCTATTATTATATTACTACCATAAAGGTTTATAGCAATGAAGGATATTGCACACCCTCCACAATGCTTATATCAATACTACAACTTCATTGTTCATTAGAGTCACCTGTGATGTTAAAAACTGAAAATGCGCAGATCCCACCCTTCAAGAGGTCCAAGAAAACCTGGCTGAGATTTTTTTTTAGGTTGAACTTGACTCTGGTGTATATTCATGCTGTTGTAAAATTCTGCAGCATTCTAAGACCCAAGAAAGAAGCAATTCATGAAAATAACTGAACCATATAAAATATTTGTCATGTAAAACAAAAACTACTTTCAAATAATGACGTTTTAAGAGTTTATTTTGAAGGTCATTTTAAAAACAAAGTTAAAGACAATCTGAGAAAAAATTGCACAGAATACACTCATTAAATAAGTATGGTGATTTAATCAAAATAAGGGATATATGTTTTCTTCTGTAATTCTGGAAATAAGTTCTGTTGTCCTGAAGGTTCTTATACTTCCAAAAAGGGGGGAGGGGAAATCATGGCCATTAAAGCTGCCTCTTGATCATGTAAATCTACAGTAGAAACCAAATTTTTCTGTTCTTCCCAATAAGTCAGTTTCGATCTTCAAACTGTGCCTTGTTTTTTAAAAGATATGATGCTAGAAATTCAATGGGATTTGGTGGTCTGTAAGGGAAAAGAAATCCAAAATTTAGAAATTTATATTCTAAGTGTATTAACTTAAATGTATTGCTCCATAACAAAAACACATCTTTTTCAGCTTAATTTTCATTTTACACTCAAAGGACATTTGTTGTAAATACGGTAAGTAAAACAGGCAAGTAAGTTAGTCAACAACATAGTTAAAAGAGACTGAAAGTTTTGTATGGCTTAAATCTGGTTATGAACACAATTCTAAAACACAAGTTTCAAAAAATGTAATTTTTGACAATGGGATGACGATTACCCAGAGGGGATAATGACTTAAAGGGGTCATGAGGGAGAATTCTGGAGTCCTGACAGTATTCAGTTTCTTGATCTGAGTGCAAGTTATGTGGATATGTCTAGATTCTGAAAATTCATCAAACCATACACCTATGATATGCACAATTTTTTCCACAGGTATTACCCTTCAATACGAATATAAAAACAATATGGGAAAATGGCTGTAGCATCACTGAGAGAAGTGGATCAACTCCCGAAAAACTAATCAAAGGATTCAATATTCATTTGGACAAGTAAGTACTGGTATGTTTCTTTTTAAAAAGGCACCTCTAGGGATGCCTGGGTAGCTCGTTCGGTTAAGCGTCTGCCTTTGGCTCAGGTCATGATCCCAGGGTACTGGGATCAAATCCCACATTGGGCTCCTTGCTCAGCAGGGAGCCTGCTTCTCCCTCTGCCTGCTGCTCCCCCTGCTTGTGCCCTGTCTCTCTTTCTCTCTCTGACAAGTAAATAAAACCTTTAAAAAAGAGGGAAAAAAAGGTACCTCTATTTTACTTCAAATACTTAAATCACTAATAGTTCTAATACTGCTACCACACAGTGCAACTGAGAAGTTAAACATATTTTGAAATCAAGAGGTGGTAAGGGCATCTGGGTGGCTCATTCGGTTAAGCATCTGCCTTTGGCTCAGGTCATGATCCCAGGGTCCTGGGTCTCTGGTTAACAGAAGCCTGCTTCTCCCTCTCCCTCTGCCTACTTGTGCTTTCTCTCTCTCTCTGTCAAATAAATAAATAAAATCTTTAAAAAAAATTAAGTGGTGGGAGAATGGGGAATTGGAAGAAGGTGGTCAAAAGGAACACACTTCCAGTTACAAGACGAATAAGCACCAGGGCTATGATGTACGATACAGTAACCACAGCTAACACTGCTGTGTGACAGTAAAGTTGTTGAGGCGAGGACCTAAGAGGTCTCATCACAAGGAGAATTTCTTCTTATTTCTTTTTTCCTTTTTATTGCATCTGTGTGCGATGATGGATGTTAACTAAACCCACTGCGGTTATCATTTCACAATATATGTAAATCAAACCACTATGCTATAATGCCTTAGGCTTATACAGTGATATATGTCAATTATTTCTCAATAAAACTAGGAAAAAATGTTAACAAAAAATATAGTCATATTTATCACTTTTCCATAAATTATTCTTGCTGAGAAAACAAGTCGAAAGATGAAAAGTTGGGGGAATCAGCTATTTAAAATCCTACTATGAAAAGGCATATTTAGAATTAATTTACAATGATCTCAAAACATTCCCTTAGCGTTTAAACAGTCTTTTGAACCGCCTAGACATAAACAATTTTTCACATATTTATGATTAATTTCATGAATAATTTTGCCAGAATTCCTTACTTAAAAAGTGTCTTTACTAATAGCATGTTACTTTAAAACTTCAAATTTTTCCTTCTAGCATTTAAAGCAATATTCATAATTTCCCTATATAACCAGAGATAAAGAACAAAAAAATATATAAAAGATGCCCATATTTTAATTGACAGTATTAGAGCCAAGACATATCCTGCAGTCATAAAAAATTCTATTTTATACACATAACCAACATTTTTCTTATTGGATTTGCTTATACAAAAAGAACTTAGGTAGAATTATGAGGAAAAAACATGTACAGAAAAAAACTGTAATGCTGCTAACAAAGAAATACAAATCAAAAGAGCTTGGCAAGAAAAGTTTATAATAATACTCATGCTGTTGATATTATGATAGTGGAAGAAATTTAAGGATAAACTTTTGGACAGAAAAGTGTTTTTATGTGTCAAACACTATAATAGTCATGTTCCTCAAACTAGCAAATCAACTCTTGGAAATTGATCATAAGTAATTAAAGGGGTGCCTGGGTGGCTCAGTCGTTAAGCGTCTGTCTTCGGCTCAGGTCATGATCCCAGAGTCCTGGGATCAAGCCCCACATCGGGATCCCTGCTCCATGGGGAGCCTGCTTCTCCCTCTCCCACTCCCCCTGCAGTGTTCCCTCTCTCGCTGTCATATTAATAAATAAAATCTTTAAAAAAAAGTAATTAAACAAAGGCAAAAGAGGCATGAAAACATATAAATTGCCTGCTAACCTAGATTAACAAAGGAAATTGGACCTGAGTTCAACAATGAGAAAATGGCTAAATTAACTGCAGTATTGTTATAATTAAATTATAATCACAAAGGCTATACAGAGACACAGAAAAAGTTTTATGTTATAATATTAAGTACAAAGGACATATAAAATTACATGTATACCATGATTACAAAGCTTTACAAATATGCAGATGATCTAACACTAGAAGAGATAAATGAAAGTGTCTGAATTGATGATATGGCTGACTTATTTTTCTTAAACTCTAATACCCATAAATTTCTTATATTTTATAAATAACACAACTAATGATATTCCTTTTTTTTTAAACTAGTGATATTTGAATTAGGGAAGTCTTTATTTAGCTTTCTTTGGTAACTCCATTTGCAGACACTATTATCTTACCTTTCTTTTGCAAGCACAGCAAGTCCCTGTAATAAAATAGGCACAACTGTCTGATCCAGGTAGGCACGAGTTGGCAAAGACTGGAGATCCACTTTCTGTTTTGATGACTTTTCTGCATTCATCTTCTCATTGTCTACTATCCTCTAGTAGATTCAAAAAACATGCATGTATATTACAAATAACTAGATTATTTTGAGTGCTAAACAAAAATTAATGGAAATATGACACTAATAGAAAAGACAAATCAATGATTAGAGAGCTGATATTGAACAGCAAATCTCTCTGCCAAAATAAAATCAGACCCATCTCTAATTCCATTTAAACTTTTTCTCTCTGAAGGCAACATAGTATCTCATTCTTTTATTTACTTATTTTAATTAAGTAGGCTCCACACCCAATGTGGGGCTTGAACTCAGGAGCCTGAGATCAAGCACTACATACTCTACGGACTGAGTAAACCACACACGCCAGTATCTCCCAATCCTACTCTTTCTCCTTTTCCTTCTGCCTTTGTAGGAGTAAATACAAGTGCTTTCTCTTTTTTTCATAAGAATACCTTCTTACACTATGCTTCAAAATATCTGGACAGGACACTAAGTAGCACTGAATCACACTGAGAAAGCTAGACCTGTTTCAATTCTTTCATCACAGTATCAAGGACAAAGACTCACTTTGGTACTAATAGGTTTGTAACACTTCTGTAACATTTGCTAAACTCTCTTCTTAACGGAGAGCAGGCTTCAGGCTCAGAGCTTTCCAATGGCAATAGAATATAGCTAAAATTTATTACCACCATTTGGTATTCACTGTTTTCATTTTTATGGTTATCCTTTATCAAAATGAGAATGCTTTTCCCTTTGTTTCTTTTTTAAAGAAATGCATTTGTGATTTTTAAAAGTGAACAGAATCAAGAAAAAATATTAAGTAAACGATGGCCAAAAAATGGGGGAAATTACTAATATGGAAAAGATCGTTAATGTGATATTTAAATGATGTTTAAGAAACAACTTATACTTTCTACTCCTAAGAACCCCCAAATTTTAGGTCTTTGACATAGATTCATCTAACATTCAGAGCCATCAAACACTGCTTTATTGAAAAACTTTGCACTCTTTTACAAATCAACCATTTTAGAAACTTAGAAATAAGTGCCTATCTAAAAGGCAAAACATTATTAAGAACATTTTCATTTAAATGAACTTTTGGGGGCGCCTGGGTGGCTCAGCCGGCTAAGTGACTAAGCGTCTGCCTTCAGCTCAGGTCATGGTCCTAGGGTCCTGGGATTGAGCCCCACATCGGGCTCCCCGCTCAACAGGGAGTCTGCTTCTCCCTCTCTCTGTAACCCTCCCCCTGCTTGTGCTCCCTCACTTTCTCTCTCTCTCAAAAAAATAAATTTTTAAAAATAAAATAAAATAAATGAACTTTCAGGGTGCCTGGCTCGCTCAGCTGGTGGAGCATGCAACTCTTGATCTAGGGGTTGTGGGTTCGAGCCCCACACTGGGTGAAGAGATTACTTAAAAATAAAATCACCAAAAAAAAACCGAACTTTAACTTCAATCATACTCAAACTGGATATAAATGAGTCAACAACAACAAATAAACATCTGCTAGACTTAATATTTTAGACAATTTTATTTTGTAAAAAGTGATAAAAAAACTTTAATCATATATCTAAAATGTGTGTGTGTGTATATATGTATACACACACACACACACACACACACACCCCGTGGTTTCCAAAGATAGTTCCCACAACTATGTCTGCCAACTACTCTAAGTTCGCTCATTTTCCATCTTATTTTGAGACAAGACAATAATGCTCTATACTTAACTAATGGTAAAATAGTTATTTACTTGCTCATGGATTAAGAAATTTATTGCTCCTTGGTAAATTTCAACAGATAATACCCATATATGACAAAAACTAGTCAGTTACATGACATTCCAATGCCTTCAATAAGAAACAGCAACACCTGAACAACTCCTATAGATCTGATAATAAACCCCTTGACCAAATCCTATCATTTTTTTATTCAAATATTGAATGAATATCTACTATGTGCCAACTTCCATGCTTAAGCCCAAATCCTGAATTAATCTAAAAAAATATATATCTAAATTACCCCCCCGAAAGGTACAAGGTGTTAATGGTATACAACAATGATCACAAAAAATGGGGAAAAAATAAGGGGAGCTCTAGGATTGTCCCAGTTTACTGCTTCCTGCCTAGAAAACTTATAGGAGGCAATGCAGAGAGAAAAGCAGAGCCCAGCAAACTCCCTCAGCTGAGAAGCCAGACTTGAAACTTCAGGGTGACCAAGACAACTAGAATTTGCAGGACAGAGTACTGCAGAGTGCATGGAGAGGAGAGAGATGTGCAGAAAGAGACTAAAGAGATCAGTGCATACATAACAGTAAACTACCCAAGGCCAAGGAAAAAAACACCTGGAATGAGCAGGAGACATAATCCCTGCAGCTCATACAAGGCCAGGAATAGTTCATGTTCCTGTGACCCAAAATTGGAAAACTGGGTAATACATGGAGCACTGGGGAAGATTAAAGAGGAGGATATTAGGCCTAAATTAAAGGCTGGTCTTATTCTGCCTAACAAAGCTTAAAGCAAACCTCAAAAGAATCAAATTGTTTCTCAGTAACTTAAGTGTGTCCTAGAACAAAGCTCAAGAATGTTTGAAGCGGGGGTGCCTGGCTGACTCCGTTGGTTGAGCGACTGCCTTACGGCTCAGGTCATGATCCTGGAGTCCCAGGATGGCGTCCCGAGTCAGGCTCCCTGCTCAGTGGGGAGTCTGCTTCTCCCTCTGACCCTCCCCCCTTCTCGTGCTCTCTCTCTCAAATAGAAAAAAAAAAAATCTGAAAAAAAAAAGAATGTTTGAAGGAATACAAATACCCAACAAGGGTATTGGACAAGGGAAGGAATACAGTACCCAACAAGGTAAAATGCACAATGCCCAGCCTCCAAAAAGAAATCATCATGCAGGCAAAGAAGCAGGATATACTACCCACAATGAGGAAAAAATTCAATTCACAGAAATAGACCCAGAAATGATACAGACGATAGAACAGGCAATGCCATTAACCAGTTTTGTTTTGTTTTTTCAGATTTTATTTATTTATTTGCTAGAGAGAGAGAGCGTGGACGAGAGAGAGTGAGCAAGAGCACAAGCAGGGGGAGCTGCAGGCAGAGGGAGAAGCAGGCTCCCTTGCTGAACAAGGAGCCCCATGCAGGACTCGATCCCAGAGCCCTGGGATTATGACCTGAGCCAAAGGGAGCTGCTTAACTGACTGAGCCACCCAGGCGTACCCATTAACCAGTTATTATAACATCTCCCACACCTTCAAGAAGGGAGAGGAAAACATAAGTAAATCAAGCTTACAGAGTACTTAAAAATATTTGAAGAAATAATGGCTAAAATTTTTCCAAATTTCATGAAAATTCTAAACCCACAGATCCAAGAAACTTGATGAATCCTAAGCACAAGATGCATATTTTTTTAAAAAAACTACACGAAGACATACCATATTCGAATTATTTAAAAGCTGTAATAAAATCGTAAAAGCACCAAAAGAAGACACATTAAGTATGAAGAAGCAAAGAAAGAAGTGATTGCAGATTTCCTGTCAGAAACAGTGTCAGCCAAAAAGACAGTGGAGCAAATCTATACCCAGCAAAAATATCTCAGGAATAAAGAAAAAAAAAAAAAAAGAATACGGGGGCACCTGGGTGGCTCAGTTGGTTAAGCAACTGCCTTCAGTTCCAGCCATGATCCCAGAATCCTGGGATCGAGTCCCACATTGGGCTCCCGGCTCAGCGGGGAGCCTGCTTCTCCCTCTGACCCTCTCCCCTCTCATGCTGTTTCTCTCTCTCTCTCAAATAAATAAAATCTTAAAAAAAAAAAAGAATAAGGACAAAATGATGACTTTTTCAGACATTCAGAAGCTTGAAGAATTCCTTACCAGCAGACCTATACTACAAAAAATGTTAAAAGAAGCCCTTAAGGCAGAAGGAAATCTGGATCTATACAAAACAATGAAGAGTCAGGGGCACCTGGGTGGCTCAGTCAGTTAAGCATCTGCCTTCGGCTCCGGTCATGATCCTGGGGTCCCAGGATCAAGCCCCACATTGAGCTCCCTGCTCAGCAGAGAGCCTGCTTCTCCCTCTCCCTCTGCTGCTCCCCCTGCTTGTTAGCGCATGATCTTGCTCTCGCTCTGTCAAATAAATAAAATCTTAAAAAAAAAAAAAAGAATGAAGAGTCAAGATGGCAAATATGGTAAATGGTACATATGTGGGTAAATGTGAAATATTCCTTTCTCTTATTGTTTAAATCTCTTTAAAGATAATTAACCTTTTAAAGAAAAAATAAAAATAATGAATTACAGAATTTATAACATAAGTAGAAGTAAAATATGTAACAACAGTACAAAGTCCAGTTGAGAGAAAATAGGAGAATACTGTTGTAAGGTTTGGTGGTTTTTGTTCTGTTTTTTTTTAAGATTTATTTATTTATTTATTTTAAGAGAGAGAACGAGCAGGGGGAAGGGCAGAGGAAGAGAATCTTTCAAGCAGACTCCCTGCTGAACAAGGAGCCCGACCAGGGGCTGGATCCCACAACCCAAGAGATCATGACCTAAGCTGAAACCAAGAGTCCGACACTCAACCGACTGAGCCACCCTCAACCGAATGAGCCACCCAGGTGCCCTTGTTGTACGGTTTTTATACTATACACAAAAACAAATAATACCACTTGAAGGTAAATTGTGAAGTTAAACTTGCATGCTATAAACCGTAAAGCAAGCACCTAAAAAGAAATTATAACTTATAAACCAATAAAGGAAATAAAACAGAAGAGAAAAAGTATCATCTACAGAGCAGTAGTTTTCAGACTTTCAAATACCACAACAAATTAAAAATTACACAATGAACAAAGGGACTAACATAGGGATGTTAACTCTATTTTGCCAAGTAAAAACTTACAAATAAACTATTATTTTACTACAACCATTAATTCACAAAGAATGGGCATTTTAAAATTATAGAAGCAGGAAGACCAATCACCAAATAATGTATCATTATCAAACACTCCCTCCACTCTCATTTTTTTCTCACTTTACCATGGAAATTGGTCTGAGGACTTGAGAGAAAGCCTTTGGGAATCACTGTTCTAATGTATTATGACTCTGCCTTCATATACAAGCACCATCAGACTGCTGATGGGGTGCCTGGGTGGCTCAGTCGTTAGGCATCTGCCTTTGGCTCAGGTCATGATCCCAGAGTGCTGGGATCAAGCCCCAAGTTGAGCTCCCGTGAGCTCCCTGCTTGGTGGGAAGCCTGCTTTTCCCTCTCCCAGCCCCCTTGCCTATGTTCCCTCTCTCACTGTCTCACCCTCTGTCAAATAAATAAAATCTTTAAAAAAGAAAAAGAAAAAGAAAAAAAAAAGACTGCTGATGTCTATAAAGAAGTTTCTTAAATAAATAGAACACAAAGTGGTGTAGAGGATCTTCACCAGGTTCAATTAAAGACTACATTATGAAAATAAGTTCTCTTCTTAATACAGGTATCAAACCCAGAAACATTCCTAGCAATTTCATAAGGCACAGAGTGGTCATTCCACATGCCAGGTAACTGAAGATCATCAACACAAGTTAAATGTACCACAGAAATGTCAACCTGCCTGGGTTTAACACACAACCCTCCACTTACTTCCTGATGACCTTACACAAGTTACTCAATTTCTCCGAGCTTTACAGGACTGAAGAGACCTGCAAATTACTTAGCAGTGTACCTGGCACACAGTAAAAGTAAGAAATACTAGCAGCTGTTACTATTATTACTCTCCTTGGAAATACTCCTTCCCACATTTATCTAAGTTTAATCACTGGCAATGTCTTCCCCCTTGTCCCCCAATAAAACACACACATCTCCCAGAAACCTCTATTTTCCTAACATATCCCACCCAGCTTTGGCTAATTCATTTGTCCTAGCATTTATTCATTCATTTACAAAACAACTTCTACTTTTAAACAACCTCCTAGCACTTATATGAAAAAGCTCTAAGAAAATATATCTTCTTTTGTATGTCTTTCACATGTATTCTTTGAATTCAGACTTAACTGTGTAAGGCAAAAACAATGTCTATTACGGGTGTTATAGCTTCCAATGGCATCTACTACTGAACGCAAAATCAACATTTATTAAATGTTGACTCCAACAGCACACTATTCTGTTACAAAGACAATGGGTGTAATTTTAATGTGCAGTTTTTCCAAAACTTATCCCAACAGATTCATTAATACCCCACCAAGCAAAACGACTGTCTCCATTAGTAATGCATGTTTGTTTCTTTCTAGCACTTTCAGAAGTTCAATCTCTTGACTCAGAACTAATTTGAACGTCTGTATACCAAGAAGTGTTAGTACCGCTAATAAAACAAGCTACCCATAATTTGATACTATTTAGTTCATGCTGATACAAGTTTTCCCTTGTGCAAAGCAACCTAGTAAAAATGGATCCCAAGTTTTCTCCAGCTCATAAGAGATGCTCAGATACGCATAAGAACCGGGAGAATTACCTCGACATTGTCTGTGAGACCGTACTCAGAGTGAGGGTTTTCTGCAACCTAGAAAACAAAACACAGGTCACTGAGAAGTGAGCCACCCCTTCTTCCTACACACCGCCACCCTGAAGCCAGGGCCTCCTGGTACCTGCGTCTGTCCCTCCAGCATCTGCTCTGGCTCCATGGCGGACCCTGCAAGTCACAATCCCCGGAAACCAGTCTTGGAAAACAAGAAGAACCGTGAGTTACCCGGCAGATTTCAACACGAAGATGCCAGGATGGAGTCCACCCCAGCCCCCGACCCCGCCCCTCACCCCCACCTGGGCGCGGGAGCACCCGGAGCAGTAGAGGAGCAAGGTAGGACAGTCCAAGACAGGGCGCCCGCATCAGGTCCGGAAGCTCCGCAGTTGTCCCAAGAACCTAGAAGAGGTGGTAAAAAGGGGAAAGGGAGCTGATTACCCGCGCCCAAGCCGCTGGTTCTTAAGAGCCCTGCACCGCGCCACCAACTCCCAGCACAAACCGCTTCGGCCGTAAGTGACGGATGTCGCACAACTGCCGCGCCTGCGCAGAACTCCTCAGTGGGTCGGGGGTTGGGGGTGGGATCGGGACCCTGTTCTGATTCTACGTTACTCTGTGCGGTCAACAGAGTGTCCTGGCCGAAACCTGGCCCCGAAGGTTGTGGGTGACTAGTTCTTCAACCTGCCTACCCAAGGCAAGCGCCACCCCAACTGCAGACACAGTGACCACCGCAGCTGGCAGGGCTTCGGCCCGCGCAGCCCTCAGTGCTGCCTGAAACCTCCTGCGGAGCGCGGAAGCGAAATCATCCATTTCGCTGGGTGATTCTTAAAAAAAAAAACAAACCTAATCTAAGCAGTCTACGAAAGAATGTCAGTGTTTTACTCTAAAAAGGTGGGGGAAGAAGCAATGTTGGGGATTTCATGGTAAGCTTTGATCATTCTTTAAATCTGTGAATATGCGATGTTAATGCTACCTTACATTTGTATCAATGTTAGCAAAAAGCAACTGGCTTTCCAAAGTGTGATACTGTTGATACTATTGTATTTGTAAAAAACACAAAAGATAATTTGCCTCCTACATACTAGTCGTAAATAGCAAACAGAATTGTTCTAATTACAATAAATTTCATTTATTTTAATGTAAACACAGGCGATACACTCATTAAAGTCCCTACCTTTAATTCAATAATCCCATTTGTAGTAGCACTTTGTAATATGAAAATTTGAAAACTTCATATTAAATGTTTGGAGACTAAATATGTCATATCAATACAAGGGAATATAAGCTATTAAAAGTCATGAGTAGAAATACAGAAACATTTGTGATTATAACGTTAAGTTTTGAAAACGGTAGAATACAACTTCATTTTGCTACTCTGCAAAAACTGAGCAGATAAAGATCTAAAATAAATTTCTTGGGGCGCCTGGGTGGCTCAGGTCATGATCCTAGGGTCCTGGGATCAAGCCCCGCACCGCATCCAGCTCCCTGCTAAAGTGGAGAGCCTGCTTCTCTCTCTCCCACTCTTCCTGCTTGTGTTCCCTCTCTTGCTGTGTCTGTCTGTCAAATAAATAAATAAAACCTTTAAAAAATTTATTTAGGAACTAGACTTGTGGGTATGTTTTTAAAGTTTAATTTTGTAATGGATACTTGATTAGTACTGTAGTTGGTGACAGCTAACATGGCACTTTGAGGATTTTTCATGTAGGACTGATGGAAAGATGTGGATACATATGTACAAGATACAAAAATTGACTAGTACATTTATTAACTCAAGATTAAATGCTTTTCAGGAGTGGGAAATAACAGCAAATAAGTTTGGAGAATAGTTGGGGAAACAAGAGAATAGTTATGTGCATTGCTATATTATCATATATTCATACCTTTCCCAATACATCATAGACACTCAAATATTTCCAAATTCCAGAAAGTAACTGAGAGCTGCTAATTTATATTTTCTAAGTACTAACAATTTCAGTAAAATGGGAAGCTAGACTGAGCTTCTTCAAGACAGGGACCTTGTCTTATTTAACTTAGTACTTCACACAGTGCCTAGTACATCATAAGATTCACAACATATATGGATTTGATTCATAATCAAAACAATATAGATATATATGCTGACACTACTAAAGGCTATATATAATTTTTGTGTGTGTGTGTGTAAGATACATACATATATGATTACCAAAGGGAGGAGCACAGAACAATTAACTACCAACCAGGTTTCTCTCAATCTAGAAAAGACTTATAAGAGTGGTTTACAAAAAAGCTTCACCAAATTTTTTACATTTACAACTTATTGAAAAATTCAGAGAACAAGCTATCACAGAAGAGAGATGGGAGGGGGAAAATGACAGCTAGAAATGATGTAAATGGATTAGCAAGAAAATGATAGGAAGTATAAAGTTAATTGAAGATACTGCAGAATGCTGAGTTCTTATATGAAATTAAAGATTCTGAAGAGGATGGGCCCTGGGAACGATGATTATGACAGAAATTTGCAATAATGTGTACTCTCTAGAGAGGGATAAATTGAAAGAATGAGAAGAACTCTCTTTCGGACTTGTCATTACCAAACTTGGTTCAGGACTCCTCTCATCTGCTTCTGTTATGTCTTTTTATTACAGCACTTACCTCATTCTGCCTTATATATTGTTTGCAGTTAAACACAATTAGATTTTTTAGTTCTTGAAAGGCAAAAATCCTATATTAATCTTCATATTTGTTTCTTATATTCAATAAATATTTTTTCAAAAGAAGTGAATTTATAGGGAAGGCAAGCACTTGCACCAAAGCACTACTCTAAACTTCTGTCTTTCTTAGGGCTTCAGGGAGATAGTAGTTTATAGATTCTAGAACTAGAATTCTAGAAGCTAGAATAATAAAGAAAAATTACTCTGCTTGACCCCTTTTTTATAGACTTGGTGCAAATTACATTTATAAAACATTAACCTATTAGACAATACCTATTTAGGAATAATACAATATGTATAGTAAAGAAACACTTGATTTGGGGTTAGATGAGTATTAGAACCTGGTCCCTTACTGTTTGCCATGTGGAAGTAAGCAAATAATTTAACCCTTCTGGGCTTCATGTTTTTTCACATATAGATTAGGATAACAATTCTTCATGAAGAGGATCAAATGAGATAAAATAGATGAAACTGCTTTGTGTGAAGCTATACAAAGATAAGTGAGACATTCTATTTTATCTGTTCCTAACTACTGCTTCATTATCATAATAATCTACCTTTTTTGTTCCTATTCTTTTTTCTTTTAATTAATTTGTGAGAAAGTGCTCAAATAAAGAACATGATTCATCACACAGTCATACACACAAACACAAACGTCTTTGCAAAAGAAGACATAGAATTTATTGAGTGTAAATGGGCCCTCTGAGTGTGGGGAGGGACACCAGTCACCTCTGAAAAAGACCTAGAAATATAAATTCCAGATTTGGTTAATCATTTTCCAAGGAAGTATCTTTTGGTGGCTGATATAACAACTACTTTACCCATAGTTCCCTTGTCTCCACTACCAAACCCCATGCCCAAGCACCCTTACCACTATCATCATCATCTCAGAAATGTTGGTATACCAAAGAACATGCCAAATGGGCTTTTTATTTTTATGTTTAAAAAAAATTAATTCATTTAACAGAGAGAGACAGCGAGAGAGGGAACACAAGCAGGGGGAATGGGAGAGGGAGAATCAGGCTTCCCGTGAAGCAGGGAGCCCGATGCGGGACTCAATCCCAGGACCCCAGGACCACGACCAGAGCCGAAGGCACACGCTTAACGACTGAGCCACCCAGGTGGCTCTCATTAGCAATGAGAGTAATAAAAAACCTAAACTTATTACAATTCCAATCCCTAAATTGTCCCTTATTTCTTCCATTTCTCATAAGAGGTTGGTTATATTTAGATTTTTTTCAAAATTTCCTAAATGATTTTCAGTTTCTAAAAGTGTTGATTTTAGGGGCACCTGGCTGGCTCATTGGAAGAGTGTGTGACTCTTGATCTTAGGGTCATGAGATTGAGCCCCACATTGGATGTAGAGATTACTTAAAATCTTTAAAGAAAAAAGTGTTGATTTTATGCTTTATGTTTTCTTTTTAGAAACCAAATAAATGTATGTTTATAAGTAGGTCATGGGTAATAAGTAATAAGTATAATATATAACTTGGGTATCTTTTATTTTTTTTAAGATTTATTTATTTGTTCCAGAGAGAGAGAGTACATGCATGAGCCAGAGGAGGGGCAGAGGGAGAAGGAGCTGAGTAGACTCCCAGCTGAGCAGGGAGCCAGACAGGAGGCTCAATCCCATGACCTCTGGATCAATGGACACTTAACCGACTGAGCCACCCAGGCACCCCTGATATCTTTTAATTTTAAGATCCCCAGAGCCATTCCTGTTAATTTATGTTGAAACCATTTCTCTCTCTCTCTCTCTTTTTTTTTTTTTTTTTTTTTTTTTGGTAATCTCTACACCCAACAAGGGGCTAGAACTCATGACCCCAAGATCGAGAATCACATACTCTACTGACTGAGCCAGCCAGACACCCTGAAACCTTTTCTCAAAGACAAATATCGGCACCAAAATAGAAATTGGTAGTTATGCCACCTAATTTTAATATCAGATTATTGTGTAAAGTGTTTGTTTTTCTTTATAGTATCATTATCAGAATGCATTGCTAATGTTTTCATATATGAGAGAGTGCAGAACAAAAACTGAATTAGAAGTCCAACTAGGTTCAGGTACCCTGTAAAGTGATTTACATATTCTACCATATAAGACTGTAATCCTCTTGTAAGGTAGATATAATTATCCCCATAAAATAAGATGATAAAAATTGATTCAGAAAATTGTCAGGGCGCCTAGGTGGCTCAGTCAGTTAAGTGTCCGACTCTTGATCTCAGCTCTGGTCTTGATCTCAGGGTCGTGAGTTCAAGCCCCAGGTTGGGCTCCACACTGGGCATAGAGCCTACTTAAAAAAAAAGAAAAGAAAATTGTAACATAATGTTACATACTTACATGGCTATTTGAAAAAAAAATTTTTTTAAGATTTTATTTATTTGAGGGAGAGAGTGAGAGAACACAAGCCAGGGGGAGAGGCAGAGGGAGAAGCAGGCTCCCCACTGAGCAGGGAGCCTGATGTGGGGCTCAATCCCAGGACCTGGGATCATGACCTGAACCAAAGGCAGACGCTTAACCAACTGAGCCACCCAGGCACCCCAGGGCTAGATGAAATTTCAACCCAGATCCACCTAATTCCAAAGGTTGTGCTCCTGGCTATGCATAAATAGAGGACAAATATATCAGTTAGTGTGCTTTGGGATTCCAGTAACAAATCCCAACTCCAGTTTGTTAAACAACAACTAGACTTTTTGAGTAACAACTGAAAATCCCAGTAGCAAAGTGGGTATCTAACAAGGTTTAGTTGTGGCTTTTATACTGTTTCTCTACAATTTTCTCACCTTCATCTCTATATATCAGCTTCATTCTCAGACTGCTTTCTCATGGTGAAGAGATCATTGCTAGAAGTACTCAGGACAACATGCTTTCTTTTTCATAATCAAAGACAGAAAGCATCTCTTCTCTTAGGTCTACCCATGTACCAGAAGTCTGAACTTTGCTTTGATCTGTCCATCTTGAATCAGTTATTTTGATAAGGTGGGTGTCATGTGTTGACTAGCACAGAACTGAATTACTGCCCATTCCTGAACGATGACAAGGATATGACCTGGTAGTAGTTGGTCCCACCCGAATTGTATGAATGCTAGGTAATGGGAGAGGATTGGTTCTACAAGAGAAAACCTTAGAATGGGTTGGAAAGGGAAAGAAAGGGAATGGATGCTGAATAGTCCATCAAAAAATATTCACTGTTGGGGTGCCTAGGTGGCTCAGTCAGTTAAGTGCCCAACTCTTGATTTCAGCGCAAGTCATTATCTCATGTTTGTGAGATTGAGCCCCATGACTCAAGGGGCTTAGGATTCTCTCTCCTTCTCCTTCTCCCTCTGCCTCCTCCACTCACTCTCTCTCTCTCTCTCTCTCTCAAAAATAAATAAATAAATAATTCACTACTGCATGTTATGCAAAGAGTTTAATACAACATCATAAAAGGGATAAACTAAAACAGAATTTTCACTTTGACACAGCATTTCTACTTCTAGGACTTTATCCCATAGAAATACAAAAATGTATGAATAGAAGGATACTTATCATACCACAGTTTTTAGCAGGAAAATATTGGGAATAGGTTAAATTATGATATCTCAATACAATGGGTTACTGTGTAACCACTGAAAAAAATTGAACAAGATCTATAGATACTGGTATGATAAACATTTGCTACATAATTTTATGTGAAAAAATGCATGTTGCAGGAAAATCTCTATAGTAAGAATCTGTTTTTGCATGTATATATTTGTATGTGCATAGCAAAAAGCCTGGGGAGATATAAAACAAAATATTAAGAGGGAAAATGTTGAGGGGAAAGTCTTTGCTTTTTCCAAATTTGCGTATTGCTTGAACTTTTTTTCCAAAAGTATGAATTTGCTTTAAAATAAAAAGAGTAAGGCCACCTGGGTGGCTTAGTCATTTAAGCATCCAACTCTTGATTTCAGCTCAGGTCATGATCTCAGGGTAGTGGGATCGAGTCTCCCATTGGGCTCATGCTGGGCATGAAGTCTGCTTAAGATTCTCTCTCCCTTTCCCTCTCCCCTCCCCCCCATCCCGTTTGCATGCTCTCAAGCCCTTAAATAAATAAATAAATAAATAAATAAATAAATAAAATAAAAGGTAAAAATAGGTAAGTTTTCTGTAATTGGAAAATATGTAGTTTATTCTACATAACACATGCAGGATCGGGGAAGAATATTTATGTGAGTAATGAGTCTAATCAGTTCTATGATAGTATTAAAAGAAAAATCTTCCAGTTCACCCTCCCCTTCACCCAAGTATTTGTGGGTGGTGTGCAGAAGAGAGTTAACAGAGCAGCCTGAGACTGCTGTCCTTAGAAAGGCCTGCTTGCAAGGTTGGTTGGTATCTTGGAATTTGAATGATAGACAGTTCCCTACACAAATACAAAACTTTCCCTAAATGATGAGAATGGCTTAAACTGTTTGTGCAAACACTATGGTTTCTTTTAAACACCTACTTTCCTTCTAAGAGTTTGGAATTTTGGTATATCTTAGTCAGAGGGTGCCTACATGATCAACCCCAGTAAAAACCCAAGGACTGAGTTTGTGATAAGAGTCGTGGTAGACAGTATTACACACATGTTGTCAGAACTCATTGCTGGAGGAATTAAGTGTGTCCTGTGTGACTCTACTGAGAGAAGATTCTTGGAAGCTGGTGCTTAGTTTTCTCCAGATTTTGCCCCATGTGCCTTTTCCCTTTGCTAATTTTGCTTTGTGTCCTTTTGCTGTAATAAATCATAGCTGTAAGTATGACTATATTCTGAGTCCTCTGAGTCCTTCTAGCAAATCACCAAGAAGGTGGTCTTGGGGATCTTAAACTCTCTCGGGGAATTTAAGATAAATATAAATTACAGTGCCTGCCCTCATAAATTGTATTCTGGTTCATTTACATTAGCTATATATACATATATATGATACATTTAAATGACAATATAATAACTGATTAAAGGTTAAGTTGAATGATATAGAGCATAAATTCTGAAGAAGTTCAGATGAGGTTGAGATATATGTAAGTAGGGGTCTTTGGAGCAGTATTAACAAAGAATAAGTATTTAAGCAAAGCTGGGAGGAGTAGGAGGACCATAATACAGACTGAAACACTAACTAGGAGAGTAAATGGAGAAACTTAGGTATCCTTACCAGAATATAGGATTTGAGCTTACCTGACAAGGTGGAGAGGAGGATCTTAAGGATAAAGAAGGCTTTCTGAAACCACTGCAGTTGGTAGAAGCCACTCTTGAAAACAGACAAGTCCGTTTACATGCCCCAACATTCCCTGGTGCTACCAGTTTCCATTACCCTGCTTTTCATGAATGCTAGAGTAACAATGCCCTGCCCACCATAAATATAGAAATGTAATACTATATTTCTATAACCAAGTACTTAGAGTGATGATTGAATATACCCTCTGAGAATCTGGACTGCTATTCTAGGGCATTCATTTCAAATTCTGTATTAACTGCCTCTTATGCCTCTACAGCATCATAGCTTTAAAAATCAAGTTGAGCAGGTTAGGTAACAATTATACTCTTACACCTACTACTATTTCAAAACCATGACCTCATTCACACTTTTACTAGGAACAAATCCTTTGGAAACGAGAGAATCTCAAACTGGTGTCTCAGTTTTGTTTTGGTTTGTTTGTTTTTAAATTTTGAACCAATATCTCCTCAGCCATAGATTCCACATAAAAATTCAGAATTCTGGTATCTCTTGAAACCAGTATGCCACATGTTCTTGAAAGGCAAAAATTAGCTAGAGCTAAGTAACAGCCATCCCATTTAATAAGGGGATGCTACTCTCCAATTTTTCATAATTTTTATCATTCATATCATACATACATTTTTTAATTCCACAGCCACACCTGGAACTTCTATATGTTCTATGTCTCACCACTGTTGTTAGTTGCTACTTGAGTTTTTTTTTTTTTAAGATTTTATTTACTTACTCATGAGAGACAGAGGGAGAGGCAGAGGGAGAAGCAGACTCCCAAGGAGCAGGGAGCCCGATGTGGGACTCGATCTCAGGACACTGGGATCATGACCTGAGCCAAAGGCAGATGCCTAGCCATCTGAGCCACCCAGGTGCCCAATTGCTACTTGAGTTTTTAAGCGCCTGTATGACAATAAATCTGATTTTATTCCTTATCATAATCTTGGCACCTTACACATTGCCTGGCATGCTGTCTGTGCTTTATACCCATTTGCTGAACAAATGAATGAATAATATGTACCACAATGTGGACTCAATAAAGAGAAATGATTAATTGCCCACAATTATGTTTTTGCTTAGTAAACACAACCATAGGATAATAATCCCCCAATTGTTACTCTAGTCCTCCCTTACCTCCAACCATGTCTTTCGTTTCTCTCATTTTCTGCCTTTTTCAAAATCAGTAATCTCTTGGTTCTAAGTGTGCCATTTTATCTTACTTTTAATAAAAATAATATGTCATTGGTCCCTACTTCAAATAATCCAGCATTTCTCAAGCTGAAGGTTTGAGGAGTTCCTTAGAAGAGAAGTAGGGCTAAAATAGCCAAAAAAAAACTATCTGGTGATAGTCACTTGGTAAACAAATTAATGGGTTAAAGTGATAAGGTGACCAAATGTCCTAGATTAGTTAGCACAGTACTCAGCTCCTCTTTTTTGTCCTGGTGAAACTGGACCAGATTCCCTTTGAGATTAAGTGTCCCGCAAGTTCTTACCATCTGAAAACTGGGAGGCCGTCACACTGTAGGTTAAATGACAGGTTAGGATCTTCAGTCCAGGCAACAGGATCACAGCCAGGCACTATGTCTCTTGAGGCAGATTTAGGAAGAGCTCACTTCAGAAAATGGGTTTGCATGGGACGTAATTCCAAGAGGCAGGAGATGTGGATTGAGATGACTCAAAATTGAAATCCCAGTAAAGTATGATTTCTGGAACAACACTGTAGGTATAAAAGACAGAAACAAAATTTGTCAAGGCGTCTTCTATCTCAGGTATTATGCTGAGGTTTTAAGTGAATTCTTTCATTTTGAAATTTAATTCTTGGGGCGCCTGGGTGGCTCAGTCATTAAGTGTCTGCTTTCAGCTCAGGTCATGATCCTGGGGTCCTGGGATCGAGCCCTGCATCGGGCTCCCTGCTCAGCGGGAAGTCTGCTTCTCTCTCTCCTGCTCTCCCTGCTGTGTTCCCTCTCTCGCTGTCTCTCTCTCTGTCAAATAATAAAATCTTAAAAAAAAAAAGAAATTTAATTCTTATTCCACCCATTTTACAGAGGAATTAACTGGTTAGAAAACTTGTTCCATATTACACAGCTAATAACTGGCAGAACCAGAATACCAAACCTGTCTTTCTGACTCTCAATCCCATATTTTCACTATACAAAAAAATTGGCAAAGGTATATTGGCACAGTCAATATTAAGCACAAGGGAATAGCAGAGACTTAGCAAGTGGGAAGCCGGAGGCCAGAGACTCAACACCAGGATTCCAAAGAATAAAAGATCACTCCTGCTCTAGGGACCAAAGATACATTTATTTCATAATTAATAAATTATAAACAGACTATGTAAAAATGTTTTTCTTTGGAAGCCCACATTTTTACCTTAACTCTCTGATATAGTATGTGTTATTAACTAATGTGTGATGTTACTTAACAAACTGTTAGAGCCTCATGTCCCTTATTTTTAAAGAAAAATAAATTAAAATGAGACCAATAATGCTTAACTCAAGATAGTGATGGTTGAATAAGACAGTATAAGTTAAGCTGTTTAGCCCATAACATGGATTCAAAAAATATTAGCTGGTAGTACTAGTCATCATCATCAGTGTTGCTGTCTCCTTAAAATTAAGTGTGTTGGGGCAGCTGGGTGGCTCAGTTGATTAAGCGTCTGCCTTCAGCTCAGGTCATGATCCCAGGGTCCTGGGATCGAGCCCTGCATTGAAGAGCCTGCTTCTCTCTCTGCCCCTCCCCCTGCTCGGGCTTTCTCTCTCTCTCAAATAAATAAATAAAAATCTTTAAAAAAATTAAGTGTGTTAATTTACCTCATGATTAAAACTAAGAAGGTTTTTATGATTCAGCAAAATGGTTGGGAAATGATTTCTTCGATGAGTCTAAGATAAATCTAAGATTTAAGCTGAAATCTGAACTTGAGGTAAAAGGAAATTTTACACCTAATCATTATGGTAGATTACTTGCAGAGATGGCGAAATAATTCCTTCCATCCCTGTGTGTGTGTGTGTGTGTGTGTGTGTGTGTATACCCCCTTTGTAATGTGACTTTGCCACTTCTCCATCAAGTGTAGAATTTATTTTCCCATCTCTTACTTTGGAGTTGGCCTTGTGATTTGATAACAGAATACAGCAGAAATGACAATATGCAACTGTGGAGTTTAGGCTTCAAGAGACTCTGCAGCTCCCACTCCTGCTCTCTTGGAAGCTAGATGCTATGTAAAGAAGTTGGAATATCCTGCTGGAGACACAACAGCCACCACCACCATCTGGGCATGTGAGGGAGGATAGTTAGGCCACCCAGGCCCAATCAAACCATCAGATGACTAACATCTACGTGAATGACCCCAGGCAAAGCCAATAGAAGAGTTGCCTGGTAAACCCAGCCAAATTGCTCACCCACAGAATCATAAGTAAATAAATAGCTATAATCTTAAGCCAGTAAATTTTTGGAGTGGTTTATTATATGGCAACAGATATCTATGACAATCACCTGTTTGAATTATTTTTCAAATTATTAATATTTATTGAGTACCATAAGCAAGGCAGGAGGCTAGGTGCAGAAAGTAAGCCAAAATGTGTAAAGTTTGGCTACTGTCTTGAAATAAGTTCATAATCTATATCAGGAAGAAATAAAGTATTTAAATAACTATCACACAGGCAATATGTTAAAAGAGCCAGAGAGTAACACAACCAAATTGTCATAAAAATTAAAAGATAGGATCGTTTCTGCAAGATGTGATGAGGGAAGGATTTATTAAGAAGTTAACATTACAGGGGCACCTGGGTGGCTCAGTTGTTAAGCGTCTGCCTTTGGCTCAGGTCATGATCCAAGGGTCCTAAGATCGAGCCCTGCAATGGGCTCCCTGCTCCTCGGGAAGCCTGCTTCTCCCTCTCCCACTCCCCCTGCTTGTGTTGCCTCTCTCGCTGTGCCCTGTCAAATAAATAAATAAAATCTTAAAAAAAAAAAGTTAACATTACAGCCATGAAGGATTTTGACAGTGGAAGTAGGAGGAGAAGCAATTCTAAGAGAAAGAAAAATGACCCGAGGATAACTGTGGTCCTAGGAAACAGCAAAGAATGTTTGGAAACCTGATAGTAATTCATTTTAGTGGATTATAGTATATGTGTAGATGTGAGAGAACCATTCTTCAATCAATAAATATCAAGCAGCAACTGTATTCCAGGCACTGCCTCCTACTCTGTTATTATGTAATAGATGTGAAAGCTGAGTCACTCAGTAGTCCAAGATCACAGAAAGTGGTAGAGCAGGGATTTAAAGGCAACCAGTCTGACTCCAGAGCCACTCTACTTTGAGCTCTGTCTTGGCAAAGTCAAAAAGTTATTCA
Organism: Zalophus californianus; assembly: GCF_009762305.2. Taxonomy (NCBI): domain Eukaryota; kingdom Metazoa; phylum Chordata; class Mammalia; order Carnivora; family Otariidae; genus Zalophus; species Zalophus californianus. The sequence goes on from NC_045602.1 coordinate 26,469,556, forward strand.
AGGAGAAACAAAAACAAAACTGGCACCAAACTAAATATCCATCAACAGTTGAATGGTAAAATAAATTGTTGTAAAATCATGTAGTGGAATACTACATAGCAGTGAAAATAAATGTACTATAGCTATACAAATCAACAAGAAGTTATTGCAAACACTTAACTATTGAGCAGAAGAAAGCTAATTAAGAATACATGTGGTATGGTTGCATTTGCATAAGGTAAAACCAGGCAAAACTACGCAATATATTGTTTAGAAATACATATGTATATTGCAAAACTAAAACGAAAGGCAAAGGAACAAGTACAAAATTCAGAACAGTGGCTTTCTCTAGGGAGGGAGAAATGAAATTGAGATTAGGGAGGGGCTCACAAAGTGCTTCAAGAAACTAGTTACATTGGTTTTTCTTAAACTGGATGCTGTTGTTTTCCTTATTTTTCTTTACACATATAAGTTATATACATCTTGTTTACATGATATATTTATAGATATAGATTTCACATAACAACAAGAAAAGTACTATGGGCTTCAGGAACTGAAATTAATCAGATGTGAAAGAGTGAGGACATTTCAGAATGAGAAATTGGCAGAAGCACAGAGGCAGGAAAAGGGTGGGGAGGAGTTGGAGGGAACAGGTCATTTTTGCAATAATTTATGTTTGTAAGGGAAGCAGTGATGCGGGAAAGTTAGATAATGTTGTGGCCAGAATATGGAGATTTTTGGAAACTGGCATGACTCATTTGCAAATCTCACTCTGTAAACAATGGGAACTTTATATCAGTTAGGATTCCTTATTTTTAGGGAACAAGAAACAACTATGGCTAACCCAAGTAAAAAGAAAAAGCGAAGAAAGGAAAAGGAGAGATAGATGGAGAAAGGGAGAGAGAATCAGAGAAATAGAGAAACAGACTGAATAGTTTATTGGATAGGCTACACTATCAAGTGACCAGTCCAGGAAGCTGGCAGCTCTGGGGATCTAAGTGAGATGAACTGATAGACCAGGTCTTTAGAGCACTCAATTCCTAGTACCTTCTATCCCAGTGTGTCCATCCAAAATTTCAGTTTCTAGTAGAGTATATTAACCTCGTGTCTCCATTTCTGTGATCTGCGAGGCTGGGTTCAGTACTTGCAGCTCATTGGTATACAGGCAGCAGAGGTGAGTGGGTAGTTCCCAAAGGAAAGGACATCCAGTAGGTTAAAAAAAAAAAAAAAAAAGGCCCAGTTTGGATTTTCAGTAAACTGTGGGATGATTACTGTACAAAACCTAGGAATGCCCCTGTTCAAACTAATTAATTCTTCAAAATAGACATCTAAACGCGTACTAACTAAACCTCTAGAATCGTTCACTTCGTTCCACTGAACTAACATTTTTGTTTTAGGTGACCTTACGTTTATATGTCTCTACAATTGCTTCCCTCTCAGATAATAATTCCCAGATTGGTCCCCATTACTTTTTTTCTTTCCATTTATTCTTTTTAATACAAAATAGGATCATATCATACTGGTCTGTAATATTCTATTTTCACCTAACAATATATCATGGACACCTTTCTTTATCGGTACAGACAGATCCACCTCATTCTTTTTAAATGCTCCACAGAATTACATACGGGTATTCCAAAATTCATTTAATCCTTTTCCTATTGATGGACATTGAGATTGTTTTCATGGTACCCATTACTTTTGAGATGAAAGTCAGATGAATTATCCTTTGCGGGAGACGGGCAGAAAATGCTGAAAGAAATATAAGAACGATGACACTGCGAGATAGGAGCCCGGCGGACCAGTCGGGCGACACCAAGCCGCAGCTGTCGCCGCTGCGAGCTGATGACCAAGGTTCCCCGCTTAAGCAGCTCCCAGGGACAGCGTTGTCTGTAGGGCGAAGGATCCCTGAGGATGACGTAGCCGAACTGCACATTGGGAATTGTAGTTCCGTAGGGAAGAGTCCGAGGGGCGGGAGCTGCACACGCGCACTAGGAGCTCAGGGCAACAAAGACGGCGGCGTGAGCGCGCGCGCCGGAGAAAGACAGGAGCAGGCGTGCGCGTGCGCGGCCACCGCTCGGCGCTACCAGGAGGCTGAGAGGACACAGAGCGGGAGGGGCAGGAGCCACCGACCGCAGGAGGAGGAAAGGGGTTGTGCTCTTGGCCGAGCGCGGAGAAAGGGGCGGGGCCGGCGAGCAGAGCGTGGAGGTGCCGAGCTCCTGGGACCGACGGGCGCGCGGGCGTCTCTGGCCTTCGCCGTCCCAGTGGCCGCCGCCGTCGCTTGGTCGCCGTCGGTCTGCGGGAGGCGGGTTATGGCGGCGGCGGCAGTGGGAGTTGTGAATGAATTCTCCGGGTGGACGAGGGAAGAAGAAAGGCTCCGGCGGCGGCAGCAGCCCGGTGCCTCCCAGGCCTCCGCCCCCCTGCCTGGCCCCCGCCCGTCCCGCCCCCAGACCGGCCCCCCGGCCCGAGTCGCCCCATAAACGGAACCTGTACTACTTCTCCTACCCGCTGTTCATAGGCTTCGCGCTGCTGCGTTTGGTCGCTTTCCACCTGGGGCTCCTCTTCGTGTGGCTCTGCCAGCGCTTCTCCCGCGCCCTCATGGCCGCCAAGAGGAGCTCCCGGGCCGCGCCGGCGCCGGCCTCGGCCTCGCCCCCCGCGCCAGTGCCTGGCGGGGAGGCCGAGCGCGTCCGAGCCTTCCACAAACAGGCCTTCGAGTACATCTCCATTGCCCTGCGCATCGATGAAGACGAGAAAGGTAAGTGGGGGGCTGGAGGGAGGGGGCGGCGGCGCCGGGAAGAAAGCGGTGGGGTCACCCAGGGAGGGCAACACCTGCGTCCCTTCGGGGGCGGTCGGTGCACCCCAGGAATTGATCTCCCCCCGCTCCCCCGCCGAGGCGGCTTCACCGCAGTCAGACCCTCATCCTCTACGATTCTCAGTTAAACCTCTCCCCTTTCAGGCACCCTAGCTGTCGACTTTGTTTCAGACACCAGCCTTCCCCTACACTTACGCATGACCCAAGTCCCTATGAGACAGCCAGTCGTGCTACTGACAGTGACAGTTGTCCTACAGTGACCACACGGATCCTTTCTAGCACTGTAAACAGTGTGTGGCTTCTTCTGAGCCAGGTTTCCAAAAGGTTTTGGTATCGGGGAAGCTGTGTCTTGTTAATAGGCTTTTAATGAAAACGGAGTACTGTAGTGTCAGAAAAAAAGAAATGGTGACTTAATTTTGAAAGGAACAGCTGCATATGATTACAGCTAAATTGGCATTATTTTTTGAAGTTTCGTGACAGTCATTTTATCGATATAATGACTTCTAAGTATTTTTTTATAAAGTTCTATTTTAACATGAAACTTTTGTCCCTGTTAGATTTGATTTCATCTAAATCAGTATTCCAAGGTAGCCTCTTCGTTTCTCAATTGAAGTGTTAAATAATGAACAGGAAAAACTTACATCATTGTACATAAAACTTGAAACAAAGATTTATATTTCTTTTATTTTTAAAGATTTATATTTCTGAATGAAGGTAAGAATACTGTATACTTCAAGATTCCTTTTAAACTAACATTTTTAAGTCATTCAGTGCACCAAGTGCTGCACTGTTAGCTTTGTATGTGTTCTCTATTTCATCCTCGCAGTTACCCTGTGAGGTGAAGGTACTGTTGGTATCAGCATTTTACAGATGAACAAACTGAGGCTCAAAATTAAAACAGGTCATTCCAAACCTATGCCAGTTGCTAATGAACACTCTTTTATGGAAGATGAGAACTAAAGTTAGAAGTCTTGCAACATTTTTGAAAATCCCTCCTTTCATCCCTGCCTCCAATATGCAGAGATCTTTTTCCTGTAACTACCAAAGAACATTTTTGTGTCACACTCCAATTAGGTACTCACTTGCATTGTCAATTAGCCAAAAACAAACCAACCAACAACCCAACAAAGCAATCTGCAGGTCATTTGTAGTATCTCTTAGCACTGTCAACTGCAGAAACTGTTACAGAATTTAGTTTTGTTGAAACCTATTTCCTTTGTGGAGCCTAGGAGTGAGGAGTATGATATAAGGAAAGAGGCAGGTATTCATGGTGTTGATTGTAAGGACACTGGAGTTTAAAAGAGTTCTAGGAAGGGGGTACCTGGCTGGCTCAGTCAGTGGAACATGCAGCTCTTGATCTTGGGGTTGTGAGTTCAAGCCCCACGTTGGGTGTGGAGATTACTTTAAAAAAAAAAGTCTATATAAAAAGAGTTCTAGGAAAGAGTTCTATTTAAGAAAAAAATGCCATGTGTTTGTGGAAGGAAGTTTTTTAACTGTTTCATTCTGTACCACCTCTTGGAACATCCAAGGATGCCTGGTAAGGGTGAATAAGAGTACCATCATCCCTTCCTAGAGAAGCACCATTTGAGTGCACTATCCAATTATAGTAGGGTCCTCAGAAGTTTACTAATCTGGGTCAAAAGATGTTTAGAATAGAGGGAATATGTTTAAGGGTAGATTTTTTTGTAGTATTTAGGAAGAGAATGCCAGAAAACACAAGGAAATTTTATTTAACACTGGGTGATAGGAGTTGGGAGGTAGGATAAGAGGAAACAAGGATAACCTAGGGGTTAAAAAAAAAGACCCAAGGCTCTTAGATTTAAAGAGAAATCAGTTCCATAAGGAGGGATAAGTGACAGAAGTAGAAATCAGACCTTGGGTTTCAAACTTACGACTTATCTTTAGAGTATTACATATATGACTATATCTATTATGTTTAAGTCCTCTAAAATATTTTTAAGTATAAATATTTTCGGGGTTCCTGGGTGGCTCAGTTGGTTGGGCAACTGTCTTCGGCTCAGGTCATGATCCCAGAGTCCTGGTATCGAGCCCCGCATTGGGCTCCTGGCTCAGCGGGGAGCCTGCTTCTCCCTCTGGCCCTCTCCCCTCTCATGCTGTTTCTCTCTCTCTCAAATAAATAAATAAATAAAATATTTTTTAAAAAATAAATATTTTCATGGACCACATACCTGACCCTCTTTCTACTGATGTTTCTATTCAAAGTTTTTTGCTTTATTTATAGTTTAGTTTCTAAAGTAGACATCAGAATGGACTATGATTACTTTTTAGTTTGAGTTATACAACTGATGTATTATATGCTGACACTAGTTCAAACTGAAACAAATGAGTTAAATACTCATTTTCCTTTAAAAATGAATTAAAGCTAAGTTTATATTGTCATAGTTCTCATATTTTTCCTTTAGAATATTCAAACTTTTTGTACTTTAGCCTTAAGCCAGTAGCTGTAAGAGTTTACATTTAGTCTATTTATCTCTCAGCCATCCTTGGCAATGTAGAATAAGAGAATTTTATTCTCCTTTCCCACTGCATCAAAATATATATGAACGAATAGAAATGAATTGTCTTTAAAGCAGTCTTCAAAGGTTTCCTAACTTTGGTAAACCATTAAGGGGCTAGTAATGTCATGCACTGCCATTCCCTTAGTAACTTGACTTCAATTCTAAGTATACTGAAAGCCACTTTATTTCATCGGGTAAAGTGGACTATTTCAGACTGTCATGTTGTTAATTAATTGAAACATTTGATGCCTTGAAATAATAAAGGCCAAATTAAATCTTATTTCAATAAAGTAGTGTATAAATGTGGTTTATATGGCGACTGTTTATTCTGTATTTTATTCTTATGGCATACTCAGCTTTGACACTGAATTTTTTAAAAGGCCTAAATTTGTCTGAAACCAAACTATTTTAAATAAAGAAGAATAACACAGCAAATTCTAATTACCTAATGTAAGGATATTTGAGTTCTGTTCATTAAAACAGGCATTTATTGGATACCAGTTTATTTGCACAGCTTTATGCATTCTAGATGCTACTTAAGAAAAACTCACTTCCTCACCAGTAAGATATAAGACAGCATTTGCTATGTGATCATTAAAATGTGTGTATGTTTTCATGCATATTATATGTCTCATTATTTTCAAGGAGTTAAATAATTTTTTGGATATTTAATTGTTGAACATCCCTGGAAAACTGATAACCTTTTATATCCATTATGTGTATGCAGAAACTGAAATTTAAAGAGTGAACTTACATTTAGCAGAACCAGGGACAGAGTTTTGGTGAACAGAAAATTATGCCACTCAAAATTTTATACTTTTTGCTTTAAGCAGGTTTTCTGTTTTGTAATGTTAGTACTGGGCCTCTTGGAATACTTGGGGGAAAAGAGGAGGTTGTCATAGTGGGTCTTTGGATTAACCAGAACATGACCTAACATGTTTGGCATGGCTCCTACAAGTAGACAAGCCTGAGATCTCCTGGGCAATACAGTGGTGCAGGTTTTCTAGGTGTGGTTTGATTACCTGGAGTATATAGAACTTGACAGTAAGGGCCCAATATGTTGTATGAACGAGGGAGAGCCGGTTTCTCAGGCTTGTAGGTCTGAAGATCCTGGCATCAAGGACAGAAATTGTCTAAATAGAATCCTTTTATATTTATTCCCAGTCAGCTCATATTTAAAACATTAGGCTTTTAAAATATTGTCATATAATTTTGTTTTCCCATGTAACTCAACCTTGCACTATTTAAAACACACACAAAACACCTTGCCTAACTATATTTTCAGAAGGTGAAGATAGAGAACAGAGATCAGAAGAGTCAGATTTGGATACTTTCTTTTACTCCTAAAAACTGCTAGTCACCATTTTGAAAGAATTAACTTTTTTTTTTTTTTTTAGGATTTTATTTATTTATTTGACAGAGAGAGATAGCGAGAGAGGGAACACAAGCAGGGGGAGTGGGAGAGGGAGAAGCAGGCTTCCCGCCCAGCAGGGAGCCCGATGCGGGGCTCGATCCTGGGACCCTGGGATCATGACCCGAGCCGAAGGCAGACGCTTAACGACTGAGCCACCCAGGCGCCCCTTGAAAGAATTGATTTTAGACAATTTTCTTGGGCCTAATGACTCTGCTTTAAAGTTTCCATGATTACAAGGAAAGAATTATTCTGATGGATGGATATTTACATAATACCACTCTTTCCCAAAAGAAAAGCATTACCTTTTATTAAATACACAATAAACATTTCCCATTTCTCTTTAAGAATATTTAGTGGCGGGGCGCCTGGGTGGCTCAGTCATTAAGCATCTGCCTTCAGCTCAGGTCATGATCCCAGGGTCCTGGGGTCGAGCCCCACATCGGGCTTCCTGCTCAGTGGGAAGCCTGCTTCTCCCTCTCCTACCCGCCCCCTGCTTGTGTTCCCTCTCTGGCTGTGTCTTTCTCTGTCAAATAAATAAAATCTTTTAAAAAAAATATTTAGTGGCATTTGCACTAAAGAGACAAAAAGGCAGCCACTGTTAGGAACTTAATCCTTTGCTCTGTTTTTAGCTGGTTTTTTAATTGCATTTTATATTTTTCCTAATGTAGAATACAGTTAAACCCTATAAAACTCACCTGGTAACTAGATTCCTAAGATTTTTTTTTTTAAGATTTTATTTATTTGACAGAGAGAGACACAGGGAGAGAGGGAACACAAGCAGGGGGGGTGGGAGAGGGAGAAGCAGGCTTCCCGCAGAGCAGGGAGCCAATGCGGGGCTCGATCCCAGGACCCTGGGATCATGACCTGAGCCAAAGGCAGACGCTTAATGACTGAGCTACCCAGGCACCCCTAGATTCCTAAGATTATTGTTAATCATCCTGATAACAGTTAAGGGATAGGCAGTCAGTAAATGGATATTAAATTATTGAAAAAGGATCTTCCCTAACCCTTCCTGGCTCTTTTTCACTATCATATTCCCCGTGTTCCACCCAATAGTAGTTGGCTTTTTGACATCTGGCAAAGTATAGATTCTCTATTTCTCTACTAGTTTTCATCTTTTTTAACGTATAATACTCCTTGACTTATATAATACCAGTGGAGGTATTAATGTGCTGATGTAGCCTTTTTTTTCTCTTTGTGAATTAACTACTCGTGCTAGACATCCTATAGAATGGAACTTTGAGCACACTCACATCTCTTTGGTTCATTCTGGTAAATGAGGAAAGAAAAATATCAAAATCTCTGATTTTCCTAGAGACTGTGTGGTTTGTTTGGTTTTTTTTTAAAGATTTTATTTGTTTATTTGACAGAGAGAGATAGCGAGAGCAGGAACACAAGCAGGGGGAGTGGGAGAGGGAGAAACAGGCTTCCCGCTGAGCAGGGAGCCCGATGCGGGGCTTGATCCCAGGACCCTGGGATCACGACCTGAGCCGAAGGCAGACGCATAACAACTGAGCCACCCAGGCGCCCCTAGAGACTGTGTTTTACAGCTATGAAGGTATAGCATAAACATGTTAAACGTATTCATGTATCTTTGCAGCTCTTTGCAATATTTTATGCATAATAGAAAAGGAGAGAACTGTTGTTCTGAAGTCAGCTTTGTCAGTGTCTTTCAGTCAGCCATCACTAGAACACCTTTGGTTGAACAAGTGGGATTTATTATTGAAGCAGGGAGAACACACACGATGGGAACCATGACATCTCAGGAAAAGGGTGCTAGAAATAACTTACAGGATTTGGGCTTGTATCAGGTGATATCGAGGAGGATTTAAGGAAGCAGGATTTTGCTCTACATTGGATGCTGTCAGGAAGAGGGGTATTCTGTGATTAAGTATCTTAAATGTGATCTAGAAAGAGGGAAGACCAGAATGAGGCTAAAGCTGTAACTGGTTGAGAAGCACTCATTAGTCTGAAGAGGGGGATGCTTGGTAGTTCATGGCTTGGACAATATTCATGCTTTGTCTGTGTTTAGACATGATTATGGAGTGGTCATGTTTTTGTCTTCATCCATCACAATCACAAAGTGACCTTATCTGATGTTGATGTTCTGTGAAATTGTTTATGTTCAACAGAACACCAGGCCTAGCAGTAATGCCAGGTCAGCTCCTAGTTACACCAAGGCCTACCTGATAGTATTAGGCCAGCTCCTGGATGTCAGGGACTGCTTTTCTCTTTCTCAGCTTTGAGGGTCTAATTTTACCCTTTTTAAATTGTAGTGTGCCTAGTATCCAAAATGACATTTGAATTCTGACTATTCAAGATCTTGGGCAAGTTACTACACTGAGTTGGTGTTTATAAACTACTTAGTGCCTGCACATAGTAGGTCCTCAGAAAATGGGACTACTGTTACTCAACAATCCTTTTAAGATTTTAGTCCCTGCAAGTTTTTGTTAAACCTTGATACCTGTTTTCTATTACCCTTTTTAGGATACAGCAGCCACATAAATGACATTTGAGGAAGAAGAAAAATTATCTGAAGAGTGATATAAAAATATTTTTGCTAATTGTGACCCTTACTTCAGAAAAATACAGATGGAAGTTTCCTCCTAAGCTCACTTAGTATCCTAACCTTTTATTGTAAAAGAGAGAAAATTAATCATTTTGTACTCATATGTGAATGTAATGCAAGCATCTCAGAGAATTTGGAAAATAAAGAAAATGCATAGAAAAAAGTTAAAATTACCCACTACCCATAGTAAATACAAATACTTCAAAGATAGATTAATTGACATTCTTAAAGGTTAAAAAAAATGTCCAAAACTGAAATGATTTCTTTACATGGGATTCAAAACCTTCCCAATTAAATGGTAAAGTAAGACTTTCCTTCAGAGATAAATCTTGAAGTTCGAAAGTGAATGCAAGTATGACCTTTTTGCTGAATTAAAACACAGTAGAAAGTATCCTTTCTGTAATAGTGAACTATGAGAGAAGTAATCTGGGGGCTATTCACTGATGCTTCATGATCCTGTGGTTTATTAGGGTTTAGCACATAATGAAATCTTTCCTAGGATTTTTTTTTTAAGATTTTATTTATTTGAGAGAGAGATAGAGCCAGCGCGAGCAGGAGGAGGGGCAGAGGGAGAGGAAGAAGCAGATTCCCCACTGGGCAGGGAGCCCAATGCCAGGACCTCTGGACATACACTGTGCATGCAGTTCAGGAGTAGAAGGATTTAAATTAACAGATGTACCAAATATAATAAAGATAGTAATGTTTATGTGCTTCTTCATTATTTAAAGTATTGTCACATATCCTATTTCATTTGATTTTTGCCACAGCTCACGGTTAGGTGAAAGAAATGTCATCTTGTTTTTAGGTCAGGAGACTAAAGCTCAGAGAGATTTACTGACTTTCCCAAAGTCGTACAGCTACTAAAGGATAAGCAAGGGCTTAAGTCCCCATATTGTAACTTATCACAAACATACATCCTCTCTCTCCACCCCAAACTACTTTTGTTTTGACCCTTCTTGTGGCAATATGGGTACTACTACTATCTGAATGAAAAGATGCAATAGATAATTCATAACTTAGTCTACTATACTTACCTCTATCTAAAGATGGGTATCGTTAGTATTTCTGTTGCTTGTACACTAGCATATACTCAAAAATTAAAATAATGGGCCCCTGGTGACTCAGTTGGTTAAGCGTCTGACTCTTGGTTTTGGCTCAGGTCATGATCTTGGGGTGGTGGGATTGAGCCCTGCGTTGAGACAGAGCTCTGTAGCTCTGTGCTTGTTGCAGAGTCTGCTTGAGATCCTCTCTTTTTCCCTCTCCTTCTGCCCCTTACCCCGCTTGTGTGTGTGCACACCCCCCCATGAATAAATTTTTAAAAAAATTAAAATAATGAACAAATATAAATATAGAAAGTGAAAATCCTCTGTAATCTTACCCTTAGGGAGATGATTACTAATAAGTTACCTGACTTTGTGTATTTATATAAACATAAATATTTATCCATTTGAGGGAAAAAATGTTACATACAAACTGATCTGTAACCTTTTCCTTAATGTATTGGGACTCTTTCCATTTCAATATACTTTACCTTCCCCTTCTGTTTTTTTGGTTTTTAAGTAAACTTTGATGAAATTATACATAAATGCACAATTACTGTAGTGCTTAATGAATTTGCAAAGTGAACATAGCAGTTTGAAACCCTACCAGGTCAAGAAATAGAGTATTACTCCAGAAGCCTGCCTTTGTAATGTTCTCTTCCACTTACTCCTATCCTCATCCTTTGCAAAGATACCTACAAATCCCAACTCTAACACTATAGAGCAGTTTTGCCTGACCTTCAGCTTTGCAAATGAAATCACACAGTATGTGTTTTTTGTGTATGGCTTCTTTTGCTCAGTATATGCTTGTCAGATTATTCTGTGATGTTGCATGTGCCGGTAGTTTTTTTCATTTTCATTGCTGTATACCAAGGGTCAGCACAGTGCTTATAATGGGCCAGTTGGTAATTTTTTTATTTTGTAAAGCATAGATAACCTAAATTTTGCCGTTTTAATCATTTTAGGTGTACAGTTCAATGGCATTAAATTCATTCCTAGTGTTGTGCAACCATCACCACTATCCATTTCTAGAACTTTTTATCATTCCAAACAGAAACTCTATACGCCTTACACAATAACTCCCCACCCAACTTCCTTTCTCCATTCTCCCCTTCCCTCAGTGCTTGATAATTTCTATTCTACTTTCTGTATCTGTGAATTTGCCTATTTCAGGTATGTAAATGGAATCATACAATATTCTTTTGTATCTTGATTTGTCTCACTTAGCATAATGTTTTCAAGGTTCATGAGCCTTCCTGTAGCATGTAACAGATTTCATTCCTTTTTAAGGCTGAATAATATTCCATTATATGTATATACCATATTTTGTTTAACCATTTGTCGTTGATGGACGTTTGGGTTGTTGCCATCTATTGTAAATAATGCTGCCATAAACGCTAAGGCTATGCCTTAGCCATAAACGCTAAGGCATACAGGCATCTGTTTGCTTCCCTGCTTTCAGTACTTTTGAATATCTACCTGGGAGTAGAATTGCTGGATCATATGGTAATTCCATGTTTCATTTTTTGAAGGACTGCCAAACATTTCCACATCAGTTGTGCCATTGGTTTCCAATTTTTCCACATTTGTTAGTTTCAGGGTTTTTTTAAATAATAGTCTTCCTAATGGATGTGAAGCACTGCCTCATCATGGTTTTGAATTGCATTTCCCTAATGATTTATGATGTTCAGCATTTTTTTCACTTACTTATTGGCCATTTCTATGTCTTCTTTGAAAACTACCGAAGTCCTTTGTTAGTTTTTGTGTTGGGTTTGATTTTTTATTGAGCCATTTAGGTTTTGTTTGTTTTTTAAGATTTTATTTGTTTGACAGAGAGAGACACAGCGAGAGAGAGAACACAAGCAGGGGTAGTGGGAGAGGGAGAAGCAGGCTTCCTGCGGGGCAGGGAGCCCAATTCAGGGCTCGATCCCAGGACCCCGGGATCATGACCTGAGCTGAAGGCAGATGCTTAACGACTGAGACACCCAGGCGCCCCTATTGAGCCATTTAGTAAATATTTTAAGCTCTCTGTCACAATACTTTAAGCTCTCTGAACACTCAAAACTCTCATACGGTAGGTCTGATCTAGTAAGGTTTTTTTTTAAGATTTTATTTATTTATTTTAGAGAGAGAGAGCACATGCATGAGCCGGGGGAGGGGCAAAGGGGGAAGGAGAGGAGGAGGGAAAGAATCCCAAGCGGACTCAGTGCTGAGTGAAGAGCCTGATGCAGGGCTCAGTCTCAGGACTCTGAGATCATGACCTGAGCTGAAATCCGAAGTCAGCTTAACCGACTGAGCCACCCAGGTGCCCCCCCCAGTAAAGTTTTACATACAAAAACAGGTGGCTGACAGTATTTGACCTTTGGGCTGTTGTTTGCCTTAGATGCTGTAGTTCACTAAATTATTAGCTAATAATTTCAAGTATAACAATGAATGTAAGTTTCTGCCACCCCAATCTTCTTTTGATTTGATATAGTTTGAGTGTTAGTTGGGGCTATAGAGGTAAGAGAAATGTGTAAGGGAAACTAAGAACTGTAAAGTATTGAGGGCCTTTTGTGTCTTGGAGAGCATTGGAAGGTTTGATTTTTCTGCCATAATTTAGTCAAAAGGGTGATCAGTGGACAGTAGGGGCTGTAGTTTCCCTTACCTTAAGGGATTGAAGTGATTGAGTATGATCAATCCCTTGTGCAAGCTGGCCTAGTTCTTAACTCTTCAGTAATTCAGGGTCCCAACCGAAATCCTGGAATCTTTGCTAGTACTTCTCCTGGGCATGCCCTGGAATTCACATTTGGTTGGCTTAGTTCTATGAGTCTGCTGAAAGCACTGCTTAGTTTCTTGGCCACTTTTGCCTTCAAAATTGGCAGTTACTTCAAGTAGAAATGTGCCCCAAATGCCAGGCCGACTTCTGTTGGCTTTTTTTTCCTTTCCATATTTTGGTAATTTTTTTTTAAAGATTTTATTTATTTATTTGAGAGAGAGAGAGAAATAGCTTGACAGGGGAGAGGGTCAGAGGGAGAAGGAGGCTCCCCGATGAGCAGGGAACCTGATGCGGGACTCTATCCCAGGCGCCCTGATTTTGATAATTTTTGAAAATAGCATCCTAATGAATGTGAGATGGTTCCTTTCCAAATTTGGGTAATTTCCACTGTTTTGAAAACTCTTTGATGCCTTCAAACAGATGTTTTAAAAAGAATTTTCTCCCTTTTGTCTTCTAATCTAATTTTGCTCTTGTAAAGAAAATTATAGTGCTGGTGTTATAGTTGAAGCCACAGTGAAAATCCTTATACATAAATGTTGGGAGCATTGAACCCTTTAAAAGTCAGATTTATTGAGGTATATTTTACATATAGTAAAATTTAACCTTTTTTTAGTAGTGTGTACTTCAGTGAGTTTGACCAGTTGGGTAACCGTGACAACAACTGAAATACTGAATGTGTTATCACCCCAGAAGCCCCTTTGTGCCCCTTGTAATCAGTCCCCTTGCCTTCCCGTTAGCCCCTGGCAGTCACTGATCTGATCTGTCCCTATAGTTTTGTCTTCACTGAGTGTCATATAAATGGAATCATACAGTATATAGCCTTTTGTGTCTGGCTTCTTTCATTTAGCATGTTTTTGAGATTCATCCATGTTCCTACATTTACTAGTAGTTTGTTTCTTTTTATTGTGAGTAATACTCAGTGTATGGATGTACCACAGTTTGTTAATCCATTCACTAAATGATGGACATCTGGGTTGTTTCCAGTTTTTAGCTCTTATGAATAAAGTACCATAAACATTCATGTACTGGTCTTTGATGTTTTCATTTCTTTGGGTAAATACATAGAAGAAGGGATTGCTGGGTCATATGGTAAATATATGTTAATATCATAAGAAACTACCATACTCTTTTCCAATGTGGCTATACCATTTTGTATTTATATTTGGAAACATATGTGCGATCCATTTATATTTTGTCCTATACTTTAAGTGCTTTAAAAAATTTTTGAGTATAGTTGACATCTTGTAATTTTTTTCAATTTTAAATTAAGTACTTAGTGGTATTTTGTGATTTTATTTTGTAGTTCCCTAACAGCTAATGATGTTGAACATCTTTTCTTGTGCTTATTTGCCATTTGTCTCTCTTTGATAAAGTATACATTAGCCAATCTTTTGCCCACTGTTTTTTAATGAATTATTTGCTTTTTATTAATCATTGTATTGTAAGAGTTCTTTATTCTGGTTACATGTCCTTTATTAGACATGTTGTTTTGCAAATATTTTCTGCTAGTCTGTGGCTTGTGTTTTCATTGTCCAGCTCTCTTTTGAAGAGCAGGAGCTTTTAATTTTAATGAAATCGAGGGGCACCTGGGTGGTTCAGTCGGTTAAGCGTCTGCCTTCGGCTCAGGTCATGATCCCGGGGTCCTGGGATCAAGCCCCACATCGGGCTCCCTGCTCGGCGGGAAGCCTGGCTTCTCCCTCTCCCACTCCCTCTGCTTGTGTTCCTTCTCTGTCTCTGTCAAATAAATAAAATCTTTTTTTAATATATTTTTTTAAGATTTTTTATTTATTTGACAGAGACACAGCAGGAACACAAGCGGGGGAGTGGGAGAGGGAGAAGCAGGCCTCCCGCTGAGCAGGGAGCCCGATGTGGAGCTCGATGCCAGGACCCCGGGATCATGACCTGAGCCGAAGGCAGACGCTTAACCAAGTGAACCACCCAGATGCCCCAAATAAATAAAATCTTTAAAAAAAATTTTTTAATGAAGTCTAGTTGATCAGTTATATCCTCTTAAGGTTTGTGATTTTTATGTTCTAAATCTCTGCCTAAGCCAAGATCATGAAGAATTTTGTTTTCTTCTATAAGTTCTATAGTTTTAGTTTTACATTTAGCTCTGTGATCCATTTCAAATTAACTTTTTCTATGTTGAAGTTTTTGGTTTTGCTTTTTTTTTGGGTATATGGATGGCCATTATTCTAGCATCATTTTTTTTAAAGATTTTATTTATTTATTTGACAGTGAGAGAGGGAACACAAGCAGAAGGAGTGGGAGAGGGAGAAGCAGGCTTCCCGAGGATCAGGGAGCCCAATGTGGGGCTCCATCCCAGGATCCTGGGATCATGACCTGAGCTGAAGGCAGACGCTTAACCACTGAGCCACCCAGGCACCCTAGCATCATTGTTTGTTTTTTTTTTTAAGATTTTATTTATTTATTTGACAGGGCGAGAGAGCACAAGCAGGGGGAACGTTAGAGGGAAAGGGAGAAGCAGGCTTCCCGAGGATCAGTGAGCCCCATGTGGGGCTCGATCCCAGGATGCTGGGATCGTGACCTGAGCCGAAGGCAGACACTTAACCATCTGAGCCACCCAGGCGCCCCCCTAGCATCATTTTTTTTTTAATTTTATTTATTTATTTGAGAAGGGGAGAGAGACGAGAGTGGAAGAGCAGGGGGAGGGAGAAGCAGATCCCTGGCTGAGCAGGGAGCCCAATGTGGGGCTTGATCCCAGGACCCTGGGATCATGACCTGAGCTGAAGGCAGATGATTAACTGAGCCACCCAGGGGCCCCTTGACAATGATTCTAACATTGTTTTTTAAAGAGGCTCTTCTTTCTTTACAGAATTCCTTGTCATCTTTGTCAAAGTCAATCAGTGTTATATGTGTGGGTCTATTTCTGGACTTTCTCTTCTGTTCTGCTGACCTATATGTCTATCCTTTCTCTAGCAGTCTTGTACAAGTCTTGTAAGAATTATTTATGCATTTTCTACCATCATACTGACTTGTGAGATTCAAATAATGCAGCGGATCAACTACCTCTTATCAAAGAATGTTAGGTAATTGAGTAATTATTAAGCATGTGAATTTATTTATTTTTAGAGAGAGTAGTGTTCGTACACTTGTGTATGCACGTGCTCACACACATGAGCAGAGGGAGAGGGATAGAGAGAATCTTAAGTAGGCGCCATGCTCGGTGCAGAACCCAGTGTGGGGCTCAATCTCATGGCCCCAAGATCATAACCTGAGCCAAAACTAAGAGATGCTTAACTCACTGAGCCACCCAGGTTCCCTGAGCAAGTGAGTTTATTTGTAATCAGTCATTTTTTTAAAAAGATTTTACTTATTTGAGAGAGAGAGAGCGAGAGAGAGCATGAGTAGGGTGGAAAGGCACAGGGAGAAGGAGAAACAGATTCCCCGCCAAGCAGGGAGCCCGATGTGCTGCTCAATCCCAGGTCCCTGGGATCATGACCCAAGCAGAGTGAAGGCAGACACTCAACAACTGAGCCACCCAGATGCCCCGTGTAATCAGTCGTTTAATTTGCCTACAGTAATGTACTAAAACTCCATAAAACATTTGTTTGGATGTTGCCAGTGAGAACTGTCATACACTGCTATTAGGAGTGGAAATTGGTACAAAAACTCTCAAAAAGTAGTTTGTTCATTTCTAGTGAAATGGAAATGAACTGTGGCTCATTAACTCTACCTCTTAAACATATACCCGAGAAATTGGCACAAGTATATAAGAGGACAGGTATAAGCATGTTTATTGAAGCATTATTTGAAATACTGAGAAACGAAACAACCTAAATATATTTTAATAGAAAAATAGTTGAATAAATTATAGGATGATAAAGGATACTATATAGAAGTCAAAATGAGTGAACTAGATCTCTGTATAGCAACACAGATCTCAAAAGCAATATAAAATTTTAAAATAAAATAGGAACAATAGAAAAACATTACTAGAAAGATATGCACTGAATATATTATAGTGGTTTCTAGAAAGGAAAGGAGCTTTGGAATGGGAAGAAGCACAAAAGAACTTTTGTATCTGTTAGATTGTAATTTATAAAAAAAACCTTTTTTTAAGATTTTTATTTGAGAGTGTGCATAAGCAGGGGGAGCCACAGAAGGAGAGGGAGAAGCAGGCTTCCCACTGAGCAGGGAGTCCTACGTGGCCTGGGGCCGGATCAGCCCCGCATGGGGCTCCCTACTCAGCAGGGAGTCTGCTTCTCCCTCTCCCTCTGCCCCTCCCCCCCACTTGTGTTCTCTCACTCTTTCTCTCTCTCACTCGCTCTCTCTCCCTCTCTGTCAAATAAATAAATAAAATCTTAAAAAAAAATTTTAAGCAAATGTGACATTGTTATCGGTTATCATCACTCCCAGTGGAAATGCTATTTTACTATTTTCTATAATTGCCCTCTTTTTTTCAAATTAAAAAACCAAAGATACACATAAACAGATTTTTTAATAAGAAAATAGGAAGGTAAGCATTAAAATAGTTTGAATGAATATATAACAAATTCTTAATAATTTCTTCATGTGTCGTTATCAAGTACTTATTGAACACTTATTCTGGCTCAGAAACTGTGTGAAGTACTAATGGCACTATAATAAGAAATCACCCCATCCCAGGGGCTAAATCTAGTTAGTGAGTTATTTGGGGGATGAAGGAAGGGGTAGGTGGTACTCATAAGGGGGCAGCATTTCTTAGATGTATGTGGTGCTTATAGTAAGACTTACCTATGTTAATCAAGGGAGTCATATTTTATTGGCTTTGAAATTTCAAATAAAATTAAAGAATGGCATAAGAATTTTTGTTTGATTAAATAGGGATATGAAAAAGAAAACTTTTTTTAAAGATTTTATTCATTTGAGAGAGAGAGAGCATGAGCAGGGGGGAGGAGCAGAGGGAGAAGCAGACTCCCTGCTGAGCAGGGAGCCCGACACAGGGCTCTATCCGAGGACCCTGGGATCACAACCTGAGCTGAAGGCAGACGCTTAACCGAATGAGCCACTCAGGTGCCCCCAAAACCTGGTTCTAATAGATGATTTCCGTCTTTACTGTATCTCTGTGCCACTTAGGCTTTGCAGATTCTATGGACTAAGAAATTAATTTTCAAAAACAATGAGATTTGCATATAATTGTTACCACTTTACAGAAATATCCTACACAGGGGTGCCTGGGTGGCCCAGTCAGTTAAGTGTCCAACTCTTGATTTTGGCTCAGGTCATGATCTGTGGTTCACATCGGGCTCCTCTCTGGGTGTGGAACCTGATTAAGATTCTCTCTCTCTCTCTCTCTCTCTCTCTCTCTCTCTCTCTCTCTCTCTCTCTGTCTTTCCCTCTACCTTTCTTTCTCCCACTCGCTCTGCCATACCCCCCCCTGCAGTGTGTGCGAGCTCTCTCTCAAAAAGAAAGGGGAAAAAAAGAATGTCTAGTTCCTTGGCAGATAAATGTTTACCAATTGAAAATAAAATTTTTTTTAAAAGAAAAAAGTATCTTATTTAAAAGATTCTATTTATTTATCAGAGAGAGAGAGAGAGAGCACAAGCAGGGAGAGTGGGGGTGGGGCAGAGGGAGAAGCAGGCTCCCTGATGAGCAAGGAGCCCGATCCCAGGACCCAGGATCATGACCTGAGCTGAAGGCAGACGCTTAACTGAATGAGCCACCCAGGTGTCTCAAAACAAAAAGAGAAATATCGTACACACATTTTGATTTGCTGAATTTTTAGATCCTTTTTAAGTTGTAAACCAGTCATTTGTTTCAAAGAAAATTGGTGTGTTACTTAATGTTACTAAATGCCACACTTGTAATCTCATGTATCAATTCTCATGATGCAATCGTTTGTTAAATAAGAACTCACTCCAGAAGGGAACAAATTATATCAGATTTCAATACAATTGGGTTAAAAAGTGTTCTTTATCCCATTATTGAAATCATGTTTATATATTCTAATTGTATGTATTTTAAAAGCCATTTATTTAAAATAAATTCTCCCTAATTAAAATTTATTTACATAGTATAGTATTTCTGTGGTTATAAGCATCAATACCATGAGATGGCAAACAAATAAAGGATTCACAGCCCTAAAATTTTGAGAAAGATTGAAGTCTATACCCCCTCTTAGAAATTCACATATACATTAGGATGCTAAAGGTACTAAGAAGTCGTTTAGTAATATTTCTCAGATTTATTTGATCACAACCCACTTTTTCATGTATCAGTTAATAACAGCAAGATTTGGAAAATGTTTAGTATATTCTAGTATATAATGTCTAGTATATATACAAATAGTTCTTTCTATTTTAAAGCAGGACAAAAGGAGCAAGCTGTGGAATGGTATAAGAAAGGTATTGAAGAACTAGAAAAAGGAATCGCTGTCATAGTTACAGGACAAGGTAAGATTATATTTACATTTGTTTCATAGCCAACCCAAATTCTATTTACATGATTGCCCTAATTTCAGATACAGCTATCTTACTAAAAGTATTTGACAGATTTTGAAATGTTATTATTAACATTTATAGATTTACAGTTAATGCTTTATTACCTATGCTAAAATTAAAGTTATAACCAGCTATGCTTAAACTTGATTACCTGGTAGCAGTCAGGCAAAAACCAGTATATTACTTGTGTCATCCTTGAACCCACTGTTGGTGAGTTTTAGCCTCATTTTTAGGTCTGTTTTGAAACCTGGTCCTTCCCTCATTGTTGAGGCAGGGAAGGAGTGGTTAATCAGACTCCCTTTTGTGTTTGTGGGTAATGCTTAACTGCATGTTAGGATATGAGCTATAAATGTCTTGCTTTGATTCACACTTAGCTTTTTAAAACCAAAGAGGTTATTTCTCATCTTTACTTTCTTATCACCTAAAATTAAAAATTAGAGTCTAATGATATCTTTAAATCTATAGGTGACATTTATTGCACACTCTGCTATGTGCCCAAGCATCACTGTGTGTGCTTCATGTGTATTATCTTTTTTAATTTTCATCACAACCCCACACTCTGAGGCTGCTGCTGTTATCCTTACTATTCACATAGATAACCTTAAGTACAGAGAAGTTAAGTAACTTGCCTAAGGTCTCATGGCTAGCAAGTGGTAGGTAGAGTAAGGATTTGAACCCAGGCAATCTGACTTCAGAGCCTGAGTTTTTAAATATGATGCTGTGACTATTGTGTAGTATGTGGGTATGACTGTTAAATAAAGTATTTCAGTTTATCATAGCTAAAATAAATTCAAAAGGAAAAATTATATAGGCTGAGAATCTTAGCATTATGGATCAGTCCACCCAGTGGATGTTTGTTGTCTGGTTGGCTGACTCTACTACTTATATCAGCTAATCTCTAATAATTACAATGTATCTAATATTTGCTAGGTTTTTTTCTCTCCCCTTTTTATTTTGAGTACTTCTCTAGCTACTGATGTCCTGCACAAAAGAGAGCAGAATAGAACAATATGGGAGGCTAGGCCTTTGAGACTTTTCATGAGTTTATGAGCATGACTTTATGAATTACGTACACAGTGTATTTGTCATTCTTTGTCAGTTGCATGGAGGAAGAGCTAGGAGAAAATGAGTTAATAAGAAAAATAGTATCTCATTAAATGGAGCATGCCTTTGATTGTACCACTGAAGAGAAAAAACAGGGTCAGTTGAACTATGACACATTCTCTTCTTCTCACTTGAAATTTGACTTTATTGCATGTATTGTCTTCATCCTATTTAGACATAGCTGTAACAGCAGTATTAACATCAAGGACCAAATTTGTTTCTGCACAGGCAATGACAAACTGTGGTATGAGTGCAGCCTGGCTGATAGCTTTAGTAAGTTGGTACTGGTTATAAAACACATCTCTTGGGACATCTGGGTGGCTTAGTCGGTTAAGTGTACAACTCTTGATTTCAGCTCAAGTCATTATCTCAGGGTTGTGAGATCGAGCCCCGCCTCAGGCTCTGCCCTGGGCATGGAGCCTGCTAAAGATTCTCTCTCTCTTTTTACCCCCTCACACCCCTCCCTCTCTGAAACACACACACACACACACACACACACACACACCTCAGTTTCAGAGATTTTTTAATGTAGGGGAAAAAATACACCTCAAAAATCCGTGAAATAACATGTGGAATCCATGAAATACCACAGTGGGTCTGAAACCATCATAAGGAACTGTAACTGATTTTTTTTAAATTTTTTTTTAAGATTTTATTTATTTATTCATGAGAGACGGAGAGGGAGAGAGAGAGAAGCAGAGGGAGAAGCAGGCTCCCAGGGAGCGGGGAGCCCAATGCGGGACTCGATCCCAGGACCCTGGGATGGTGACCTGAGCTGAAGGCAGATGCTTAACCATCTGAGCCACCCAGGTGCCCTGTAACTGATTTTTTAAAGATACTTTATAAAGACTATACTCCCAGGGCTCATTTGCTTAGGTATCCGATTCTTGATTTCAGCTCAGGTCATGATCTCAGGGTTATGAGATCAAGCCCCATGTCAGGCTCTGCACTCAGCAGGGAGTCTGCTTTTCTCTCTCTCCCTCTGCCCCTCCACTCTCTGTTTCTCTCTCAAATAAATAAATGAATCTTTAAAAAAAAAAAACTGTCTCCCCGTGAGATTAGTTGGAATAATATTTTATCTTGAAGTAGTATTAGTAGGGAAACATAGATGTTTTAATTTCCTTTCCTATTTGTTCTTTCAGGTGAACAGTGTGAAAGAGCTAGACGCCTTCAAGCTAAAATGATGACTAATTTGGTTATGGCCAAGGACCGTTTACAACTTCTAGGTATCAATTAATGAATTGTATAATTGGAATGAGCTGTATTTGAAATGTGTGTTCAGTGAAACTTTAAATGTAGATGGAAATAGATCAGTAATCTTGAAAATGTGTTCTAGGCTTTTTTTCTAATCTACAGAAAATTTCTAACATATACAAAATAGAGTATAATGGATTAATTATCCATCACTCAGCTGTAATAATTATCAACTCATAGTCAGTCTTGATTTATCTGTACTCAACGGCTGGCAAATTACAGCCCATGGACTAAACCCAGTTCACTGCCTATTTTTATAAGATGGCACAGTTACTCATTCCTCTATTATTGTTTGGTTGCTTTCATGCTACGGTGACAGCAGAGTTGAATAGTTGATACAGAGATCATACAGCCCTCAGAGCCTTTTAATATGTAACTTTTAAAAATATTTCAATATTGGGCGCCTGGGTGGCTTCAGTTGATTAAGCGACTGCCTTCGGCTCAGGTCATGATCCTGGAGTCCCAGGATTGAGTCCCACTTCGGGCTCCCTGCTCAGCAGGGAGTCTGCTTCTCCCTCTGACCCTCTCCCCTCTCATGTGCTCTCTCTCTCTCTCATTCTGTCTCTCAAATAAATAAATAAATCTTTAAAAAAAAATTTCAATATTATCTGGCTTTTTACAGAAAGAGTTTGTCAACTTCAGTAAATCCCTAACCACTCACCCCCACTCCATATTATGTTGAAACAAATTCTTGACATCTTTTTATTTTATTTACAAGTATTTCATATTGTATCTCTAAAAGAAAAAGATGCTTTAAAAATAAAATTACCAAAATGCCATTATTACATCTAAAAAATAACTAATAATTTCTTTTAATAGTAACAAAAAATTATGGCCATAGAAATGATCAGTGTCCAAATATAATTTACATATAATGTACAGTGTAATAATAATAAATAATATGTATGGTCAGTATCTCAAAACTTAATAGTTCTTGCTATTTTTCTAATAATTTTTTGTACCAGAATCTCAAGAAGATTCATATGATATATGTCTTTTAATATACAAGTTCATCTGTTTTTTTCTCGTAATTTGTTGATGAACCAGATCTTTGACATGTAGTGGTTTCCTGCAGTCTGTCTTTTGCTCTACGCATCTCCACGATATCTTTTAATGTGTTCTTCTGTCCTCCCTGTAAATTGATAGTTGGATATAGAGCCTTGACTGGATGATTTGAAAAGTTGATTTGAAAGTTGAGTTTTATTTTTTAATAATAAGACTACTTGATAGGTGGTTGTGTGTTTATTTGTCAGTAGTTCTGACATCTAGCGATGTTAGTAGCAGTTGATGACTGATGCCTAGTGACATAATTCTGTCATTCTTTCTGTATTTATCAGCTGGAATCGGTCTATAAAGAGAAACTTTTCATCTTCTATTTGAAGGTATAGGTTTTGAAATTTTTTTTTAAGTAAAGTAACCCAAAAACAAAGTGGAACTAAAGCCCACCCTTCTTAGGTGGTTCTCTACTATAACTTGATGTGATAGAAATAGATATTTGGTAAACAGGCAGACCTTATGTGTTTATTGCTCTGTGATTTGTGGTAAGTTATTTAGCATGTTTGAGCCTTTTTCATCTCATTTATAATATGCTAATAGATAATATTTATCTCACCATATGTGACCATTGAATTATTGAAGGAACCTAATCATAGTAAGTACTCAAAAATGCTGGTTTTTATTCTCCTCCTTACCTGTCTGTAATCACCACCTTGCTTTTGTGGAAAAATGTATTTACACACGCATACATAAACATTCATGTATTTACACGCACATACATTCATTTATTCATTCATTCATTTATTCATTCTTATATGGTCCATTGTGTTTGTAAGTTTTTTGCCCCACACTGGTGAAAAGAAATCCTTTAATGTTTTTAGGTGGCTAACAAGGCAGTGTTCCCCTGGCTTCTGTGGCTGACAGAGTTTGCCTTCTCACTCCCACGTGAAGATTATTACTGTATCACATAAAATTAAATATTACATCAGAGGTTATTGTAGTAAAATAATTGTTCTACTTGGTACTTTGTGTGTTTTAGCTGTAATGCCTTTCACTATATGTACATATATATGATCCAGGTTAAGTTAGATTATGGAACATTTTGTAGCATGTTTCAAATTGAATAATTAGGAGCTAGTTCTCTTTTGAAGATGTGATATGATAAATTGTTGGAAACATCTCTTTAATTATAGACTTGTCTTTAAATTCAACGTTGTCAGTTTTTATTTGTGTTATTAAAGGAGAGGACAAAAAAGAGGGTATATGACATGAAGCTAGGCATTACAAGAATTGATATTTGGGATGTCATTATCTGTTGTCATCCTCAAAAGTGCTATGTGCCCATTGAAAGATGTTACTTTAAAAAAGAAGAAGTGGAATAGAAGGCATCAACATATTCCTGTCTTCTGAGAACTCAGAAAGCCTAGAAGCATATATACCAAAGACAGTAAAAGAAGAACTGTGTACAAGTACATAGTAGAACTTATTTGTGTACTGTGTGTTGGTTAAGAAATGGAGTTTTTCAGAGGTGGCATGCCCAAAAGTTATCTAATTAGTATGGGGAATCATATTGGGACTTCCCCATACAGACAGGTTTGAGAGGATGCAGACTGATAAAATGGAAAGCGTTCCTATATGTTATATATCTTCAAGTTAGTAATCGTAAACCTTCAAGCAAAGCTTAATTGTAAAACCTATTATAGATAAAAAGATAATTTTGGCATACCTGGAGGTTACCCTTTTATAAAAAAGTAAATAGCTTTATCCAACATCTGTTTATTAAGTCCTTACTCTGGACCAGGTACAGTGCCAAGGATATTAACTAAATTTATTTAGTAATTCAGCAAATAATTTATTGGGTGACTACCATGTTCTAGGCACTTGGATATAGACAAGGATCCCTCCTTCATAGAGTTTTTATTCCAGCAGGGAGAAGACTGACAGGAGGGAATAAACATAAATAAGTTATACAGTTTGTTGGAAGGTGATAAATACATGAAGAAAAGAACAAGTAAATCGTAGTAATGGGGATTAGGAGTGGGTGGGAGGTGGTTTGGGCTTTTAGTTTTAAGTAGGATGGTCAGATATGTCTCTTTGAAAAGATGACATGAGTTAGCCATGCAGGTGTCTGGGAGAAGAATGGCCCAGAGAGAAGTAAGAGCTGATGGAAACCCTTAAGAAAACATAACCAGTGTATTTGAAAAAAAGCAGAGGCCGGTGTGTCCCAGCAAGGAGAGTATGATAGAGATGAGGGCAGGGAGGGTTCATTACAACACACAGGGCCTTATCGGCCACCAGGAAGATTTGAGCTTTTACCATCTGTGAAATGGGGAGCAGTTATAAGGATTTTTAGGAAAGGAATGACATAATCTGACTTGTTTTATTTTTTTACAGATTTATTTATTTTAGAGAGAGAGAGAGCACGAGCAAGGGGAGGGGCAGAGGGAAAGGGAGAGAAGCAGACTCCCGCTGATCACAGAGCCCCCCGTGGGGCTCGATCCCATGACCCCCAAAGTCATAACCTGAGCCGAAATCAAGAGTTGGCTATCCAACCTACTGAGCCACCCAGGCACCCTGACTTAAATTTTAAAGATCACGATGATAGACTCCAAGAGTAGAGCCAGGGAGAGCAAGTAGGACCACTGTTGAATTACAGTAAGCTAGGAGAAAAATGATGGGAGGCTTGGACCAGGGTGATATGAAGAGAAATTGTAACAAGTGGTTGGATTATGATTATATTTGAAGGTTGACCAAATAGATTTACCAATAGATTGGGTATAATGTTCCTCTCTTAAGGCACTCAGGGGAGGCAGACATGAATAGATAAATCTTCATCACTGCAGGATGGAGATACAATATTTTGTAGGGAGATATACAAATATTTTGTAGGATGATAAAGTAGGTGTCTGAGAAATATTCCTGGAAGAAGTGAAACCTAAAAGGGAGATTAAAAAAAAAAGAACTTTAAAGAGTGTTTGGGAGAAAAGACAATTCAGGTAAGAAATAGCATGGCAGGTAGGGAAAGGTGCTGGTGCAGAAGTGAATTTGGGATTGCTCAGTATATATAAGAGATGTAGGCAGATCATAGAGGGCCTTAATGTTATATAAAGAGGGTTGACCATTGATCTGTGGGCAATGGGAAGCTGCTAAAGGTTTTTAAACAGAAGAGTTATGTGGTAAGATTTTCCTTTTAAGTAGATGGTTTGGTGGGATTACATGTGAAGGGATTGAGAAGCAAGGTGGTCGTTTTATTTTAAATCATTAACGAATCTACAAACCTTTAGTGATTGCAAAAGGAAGCATTAAACTAAGTTTACTTTCTTTAACAAAAATGAGTTGGAGCAGGTTCACATTAGCAGTGTAACTACTATTGGGTTATATGTGTGTTTCCACACATAGAAATCTAATCCCTACACACCAAAACAACTTGTGTGGCTTTTTATTCCTAGTTATTAGTTATCAAAACCAAGGATTTAGTTTGTTTACTTTCATTATGTAATGAATGTTTACAAATCAGGTTTTTTCCCCCTAATTTATGGCTATTACCGATATAAATGGTTTCTTTCTCAGTATGGTGAAGAGTATTATCATTGAGAAAAATCAGATGACCTATCGGTTAACTAACAACAACAACAAAAAGCTCCAAGGTATATTGTATCAGCCAGTTCTAGGATACAAAAGCTGTTCAGTACTTTGTGCTTTGTGCAAAAAGGGTAGCTGCTATTTAACCTGTCCCAAAGGCATATGTGGCTGTACCATAAACCAAGCATGGCGCCTGCTTGTCTGACCTTAGAAATGAAAGTTAAGAGAGTTAGTATATATGTGCTACATTTTTGCATGTATTCATTGACTTCCCAGTACCGAAGAAAAGAATCAGTATGACAACTTAGAGTACTGCAAGAAAATAAATATGGTAAACATTGGGCTCCTATTATGAATAGGGGCACAGAACAGGTCTATGTATATTATTTAATCCTTGAGACCCTCTTAAAACTGAGGCTCAGGTAAGTTCATACTAGCAAGTGGTGGAGCAGGTGTTTGTCAAGTAGCAGTATGGATGACTTGAATGGGGAAAGAGAGTGCAGCAGTAATGTAGAGGGGCAAGACAGCTCAAACTTCTACCCTCTTGGGCTTCAGGTGCTAGACATAGAGAGCTGGATCTTGAGAGAGGATTTGTTATTTAAAGTCAGGGTAGAGTTGAAATAATCCTCTTAAATCTTTGATTAATTTTAGAAATAGGTAATAAAAGGACATGCTGCAACATTTTTAAAGTTTAAGTATGAAAAATATCCATCCCATACTGTGTCCCAGCCACTCATTTCCCCTCCCCAGAGGCAGCTGCTATCTTTCTCTGGGTCCTTTTTAGGGTTAACCTTCATGTATACAAGCGTGCACATGTGTGTATTTAAATAAATGGTACTGTTCTGCAGCATGCTAATTCCCCTTTGCTCTATTGCCTTTATTTTTTGCCTGACATACATTAACATGTAGTTGAACATGGCATTTCTTAGACATTCTTTATAGTTTTCCTCTGTGTCATTTTTTAAGTGCTGTTTTCCTTTCCTGAAATGTCCTTTCTTTTTATCTTTTCAAATCTTAGCCAACTCACAGCCCACTTTTTCTAGAAAGCCTTTTTAACTTTTTCTTTTGTGCTATACAATCTTTTTAAAAAAAAATCTTTTTGTGTTGTAAGTGGCCAACCATATTTAATAAGCATCTGGATGATAAAAACCATATTCATTTTTTTGTCTCCATGCTGTTCTCCCTACATAATGATATGGATATGTTAGATACTCAGAAAATATTTGCTGGTGATAGTAGTGATATGAAACTGCCTCAGGTTACCAAACCTGAATAAAGCATATTTTGAACATAACCAATCAGTTGTGAATTTCTGTTGCTATTTTAACGTCTGAGTTTTTACTAACTATATTTTTAAGAAAATTCTACATAAATACCAAAACCCTTCATCTTCTAACACCTTGAATTATTTTTTATTTTCACATGGACATCTTATTTTTCCATTGTGTATTTTTTCTTTTTGTTTATTTTGTTCTTTTCTACCCCCCTCTGTTGCATAGAGAAGCTGCAACCAGTTTTGCAATTTTCCAAGTCACAAACGGATGTCTATAATGACAGTACTAACTTGACATGCCGCAACGGACATCTCCAGTCAGGTGGGTTTAGGTTAACTAACATGTAAAATAATAAAGCTTGCATGCAGAGTAGAGTCCTGCGTAACCTGATAATGTTGATTTGATTTTATAATGGTGGATTTGGTTGGCTTTTGTTTTTACAGGGCTATGTGGAAAATACAGTTGTCCCTATCATTCATGGTGTATAAATATATAACAGATAAAACCATTCTCAACATGCTTTACTTGCTCATTTTGCAACCTCCCATTTTTGGGATTATAAAATATAAAGGTTCATTTTTCTAAATTATTAATATATTCTTTTGTTTCTATTGTATTTTCAGCATTTGTATTTTTTTCATGCATACCTGTACCAAGTTTTTATGAAGTAGTGTTTTTTTAAGGCAGATTTTTTTTTTAATATATTTGATTTTATTTATTTGACAGAGAGAGAGAGGGAGAAAACAAGCAGGGGCAGCAGCAGACAGAGGGAGAGGGAGAAACAGGCTCCCCGCTGAGCAGGGAGCCCAATGCGGGGCTCGATCCCAGGCCCTGGGATCATGACCTGAGCCGAAGGCAGACACTTAACCAACTGAGCCACCCAGGCATCCTAAGGCAGAAATTTTAATTTCTCTTTGTTATATGTCAATTTTAGTTGCACAGCAATTTTCATATATACTACAGATGATTTATCATAGTACCTGTTAGGAAAAATTTGAAGCTGAGTTCACATAAGAGAAACTTTAGAATACAATTTTAGTATATGTGCTGCTGAAGTGAGCACACATTAGAATACTATTAATTTACTGTGGATTAAATTTGTTTTCCATGAACTTTTGGGTATCAACTCTTACAGAAGATTAAATGCTTTTTTTGTTTTGTTTGGGTTGGGGGGTAGGAATCTTCATTTCCTAAGTTCTCTGACATCTTAGCTAGTTTTATTTTTGATTTTTTTCAGCCTTAGTTACATGTTCAGGGCTTAAACGTTATTAAAGTAAATATTGCTTTTGTTCAGTTTTTGCTTTGTTCAATAAGAAAAACCTTAGTTTTTTTTTTTAAATATGTATTTATTTGACAGAGACACAGCAAGAGAGGGAATACAAAGGCAGACGCTTAACTACTGAGCCACCCAGGCACCCCGAAAAACCTTAGTTTAGACTAAGATACCTGCCTTCTTTATTCATATGTAATAAAAAATTTTCAAGACTTCAATAGAGTAGAGTTACGGTAAGTGGATTTCTATGGACTGGAGACAGTAGGTCATCAAATCTTTCCCTCTGGCTTACCTCTTAAGAAGTTCTTTGGTTTGGTCTTCCAGTACAGAGCCCCTTGTCATTGACTATATTCCTTTTCCCATTCCTTCCTGTACATGATTTAAAACAGCATTTCTAGTATAGAAATAAATATAGCAATAAATATTTTGCCTGTTTCTCTTAGCACAGATGTGAGGAGCTGACATTTGCATAAGGAACTTTAAAAAAATTAATAGGGGCTCCTGGGTGGCTCAGTGTGCCTTCGGCTCAGGTCATGATCCCAGGGTCCTGGGATTGAGCCCCGCATCAGGCTCCCTGCTCAGTTTCCCGGGAAGCCTGCTTCTCCCTCTCCCACTCCCCCTGCTTGTGTTCCCTCTCTTCCTGTGTCTCTCTCTGTCAAATAAATAAATAAAATCTTTTTAAAAAAATGTAATAATGCACCATAAGTAAATAATTAAGTTTCCGTGATATAAATTTGAGATCCTAATAATCCTACCAAGGTAAATAGCAAAAATTTTCTAGTCCTGAAGAGCCGGTATGCCTTTCCTTTGTTATCTTGCTTCTCTTCCACTTCATTCCACATATGAGATCCCATGGTTTTGTTTTGCCAATGCAAAACTTTCTCTTCCTGGGACCTCTGTTAAAAAAATCAACCTCTTATTTTAAATCCCTAGTAATCTGTATGTTCTCTTCTGTTTTCTTCTTGGAGGAAGCATACTGACTGCACAGCTAATTTTTGCAGTACTGGTAATTGATACCCATTGAGCCCTAGTCAGTGATCTGGCTTACTCAGGCCTGTTTTACTAGTGTTACCCACTTCTGGAATATTCTGTGATATTTCACTTGGATGAGTTACTTCATCTCTCTTAGGAAATAGTTATGCCAAAGTCCACTTACTCCTTCAGTGTGTTATCTACAATGTCCAGTTTGCAACTCAAAATTACTAGACATGCAAAGAAATAAAGTGTGACCATTATTCGAGAAAAGAATTAGTCATTAGAAGCTGACTCTTGACTGGGCCCAGATGTTGATGTAGCAAAGACTTCAAAACAACTATTATAAATATATTCAAAGAATTAAAAGAAAATAAGACATTAGTTAATAAACCTGCAATCTTAGCACATAACAAACTACACAATAAAAAGAATGGAAATTCTAAAGTTGAAAAGTACAATTGCTGAAATAAAATTTACTGGATAACCTCAACAGCAGATTGGAGATGTCAAACGGAAGCTTCAGTGACCTTGAACCTAGATCAATAGAAATTACTAAATCAGGTAACTCCTGCATTGTCAGAAAGCAGATGAGTGATTGCCTAGGGCCAGGGGCAGTAAGGGATGGAGTGCAAATGAATACAAGAAGACTTTTGGCTATGATGGAAACATTTTGTATCTTGATTTTAGTGGCTGTTTCATCTTTAAATACATCTTTATAAACTCATCAAATTGTACATTTTAAATGGATGCAATTTATTATTCATAGACTATACCTTAAAGGGTTGATGAAAAATAAATACTGAATGGCTTGTAAAGAGAAACAGTATTCCTCTTCTCATCTCTTCCTTCTCTCTTCCTGCCTTCACCACTAGGCCGGCTCCTCATACAATGTCTAACTCTTCCTGCTATTTTTTCTTTTGTTTCCTACTGTATTTCTGGATATTATGCTTATATTGCTACTACTGATTGAACAATTTTTGATATGTATTGACTTCTTATTCAGGTGAAAGAAGGTTTAATTCTTACGCCATCATTACCCTTCATCTCCTGATACATAAATATCACTATTTTAGTTATGCTGAAAAATCAAATTTAACATTATTATGACTTAGTATCCAAAACCAAATAGTATATTCTAATTATGCTTTTCTTTTTTGAGTTTTTCCTTCCCACAGATTCCTTATTTCTTCCTGTTTGCTTTTTAACCAAAAGCCTGCTTTACGAGTTCTTTCAATGAAAGTTTGTAGACAGTGAACTTTCTTAGTCTTTCTAATGTCTGAAATGCCTTCATTCTTACGTGACCGGTTACCAGGATATAAAATTGATAAAGGTTAACGCTTTTTTCTTCCTACAGCATTTTGAACATACTCCATTACCTACTGACTTTTGTTATTTTAATGAAAAGTCTCCTATCATTCTCATAGTTCCATGTGGAAATTCCTATTCACTTATAGTCTCAGGACTGTTTGTTTACTGTCTGAAGAAATTCTTTTCCACTTTCCTTTTTTTCCTCTGAAATGAATGATCTTTATCTTCAGCCTAGACAGATTTTGCCCTTTTTCATGTCTTTGCTTTTGCTTATTGTTATTCCCTTTTCTAGATTGCTTTCCTGCTTTGTCCTTTAGGGTTGCTGTCCATTAGTTCCTTGAACATATGGTTCAGAACTTTACATTTATTTATGGAAAAAAAATCTTAATCACCTTGCTCTACTTTGAAGTTCTCTTCCTTTGAGTTACCTTAAAACACCTTAAGGGATTTGATGACAAACACAAAAATGAGATTTTTGTCTTTTCTGTAGGCTATTCTAATTTGCTTACTGATTTAACATTTGTTTTTACTGTAAACGTTGTTATTAGTAAACTGATGTTTGTTATGGAGTATATAAAAATATTTGAAGCAGTGAGATTTGAACATTTGAAAGCCTATAATTTATGTAGAAGTGCAATATAGGTAGGTCAGGTAACCTTTTAGGCTTAATTGATGATGTTTCATATGCATTTATTTCCATATATACAGCGCATAGAATACTTGGCATATTAAAACCCACATCTTTATACCCTTTAAATTAAAAATTGATTATTTCTAGAAACTCTTTTGGTGGACACAGACTGTAGAATTTCATACTATTTTACAATCTTAAAGTTTGGAACCAAGGTAATGCAGTTCTTTCCCCCCCAATTCTGTAACAACATAACTCCAATGCATTTACTGCATTTTGTTTCTTGAATATTTGGCAACTTCATTTTTTTATGTCCTCCTCCTGTCCCCGCAAATGAATGTGTTTCTTCTTACTACAAATACATATTCCTTATAAGAAAATTAGAGTATACATCAAGAAAAGGAAAAACCAAATAACCATAATCTTGTCCACCAAGTGATAATCCCAGTGAACATCCTAGTAGATTTTCTAATTGAAATCTTATTTTGAAATATTGCTAATGTAAAAAAAAATAGTATTAGCTTAGTTTTACAAATTTGTATCCATCTTTATTTTATAATGTTTAGCCACAGTTTTCTAACCATGATGATTTTGCTTTTTCCTTGTTAGAAAGTGGAGCTGTTCCAAAAAGAAAAGATCCCTTAACACACACTAGTAATTCACTGCCTCGTTCAAAAACAGTTATGAAGACTGGATCCACAGGTCTGTCAGGCCACCACAGAGCGCCTAGCTGTAGTGGCTTATCCATGGTTTCTGGAGTGAGACAGGGACCTGGTCCCGCAGCTGGAACTCATAAGGTATTTGAAAACGGTAACTTTAATTGGTAGGGTTTTGCAAATAGAAGATTTTGAACGTGATATGCTTACTGAAGATTATTACAAGTACGTTATAATATCTTGGAGAATTGATAAATTTCTACAAAGTTGAATGTCGTTTTCTTTTTTTAAAATCTACAAGGACAACTTGCTATTAAAAATCAAATCTTATTTTAACTTCCTTTGGACCTGATTAGGTATTTTGTAGTAAGTTTCTTGTCTATTTTATATAATGCTTATAATTTTAAATTAGTTATTTTGTTTAAATTTATGTAAATGTTTTATAACATTAAATGTAGTTTTGTTAGAATTCTAACAATCAAAATTATATGACTGTATTATCATAGGGCCTTTTTATTTTATGGTACCTAAATCTCTCTGGATGGAATCCTCTGTAAACCCACTTCATGCCAAATGTAGTTTTGTAGTGAATACCATTTTACCTTGGAGTAAACATACAGTTTTGGCTTTTTTATATCCTTTTCCCTATTGTTGAACTTTTAATTCTGTGAACTTTAAGGTTAACTCACTTATGAAAAGTGTTAATGTTAGGTTGTATTTTTACATTACAATTTTGTGTCCTTTAAGAGTACACCAAAAACAAATAGAACGAATAAACCTTCTACCCCTACAACTGCTGCTCGTAAAAAGAAAGACTTGAAGAATTTTAGGAATGTGGACAGCAACCTTGCTAACCTTATAATGAACGAAATTGTGGACAAGTAAGTTTTGCCATCTGAAGTGTTTTAGTTTTTAGTTTTGAATTTATCTGTACAGTATATCATGAATAAAATAGATAATACCTTGTTTAATATACCTGTTTAATTTTTATGATGGTTTTCAGTTACTGTAAATGTAGAAAGCCATTGTTTTACTGATTTAATTATAATTTCACAGTTAACAAAATTATTTCATAGAGTTTAGACTTCATATTATAATAATTGAAGCATATTTTGTTGTGGAGCTAACTGAAATTCTATTTCTTAGTGGAACAGCTGTTAAATTTGATGATATAGCTGGGCAAGAGTTGGCAAAACAGGCCTTGCAAGAAATTGTTATTCTTCCTTCTCTGAGGCCTGAGGTAAGCGCTTTATATTATCATTTTCCTATAACACCATTCATTACTGAATCCATATTAGCAGTAAAGAAATGTGTGAGCTATGCTAGAATGATTAATTCATATAACAGATTTGATGTTTTTAAAAAGAAAAAGACAGCAGTTGATGTTGGCTGGTTATTAAAGGAGAGGAGAATGACTGTAAAGGTTCCTAATAACCAATCCATTTTTAACATTTAGAGGGAACAGAAAATAATTTTTACATCAAGGTAAGAGGGATTCAAAATTAAGAGAAATCATACTGGAGAAAAGAGAAGTTAAGATGAAATTATTAAGTTTAAGTTTGAAGACTTTTTTTTTAATCAAAGTATAGTTGAAATACAATGTTATATGAGTTTCAGGTGTACAACATAGTGATTTGACAATTCTGTACATTAAGCTGTGCTCACTATGATAAGTATAGTTACCATCTGTCACCATACAATGTTATTGCAATGTTATTGACTATAGTTCCCATGCTGTACTTTTCATCCCCATGACTTATTTATTTTCTAACTGGAAGCTGTACCTCTTAATTCCTTTCACCTATTTTGCTCATCTCCTTAACCCCTTCCCCTCTGGCAACCACCAGTTTGCTCTGTTTTTATGGTTATGTTTCTGTTTTGTTTGTTCTCGTCATAACAACAAGAACAACAAAATGGTAATTATGTGAGGTGAAGGTTGTGTTAACCTTATTGTGATGAATATTTTGCAAGTTATGTGTGTATCAAATCATATTGTACACGTTAAAATGACACAATGTTATGTCAATTATATCTCAAACTGGAAAATTTTAAAAACCAAAAAATGCTACAGTAATCAAGAAAATGTGTCTTTAATAGACAAATAGATCAGTAGAACAGAATAGAGAGCCCAGAAATACAGAGACACAAATACCAGCAATTGACAAAGGCACAAAAGCAGTCTGATGGAGAAAGGATAGTATTTTCCACAAATGGTGCTGGAACAACTAGACATCCATGTGCAAAAAAATTCTAGACATGTACTTCACACCTTTCACAAAAGATAATTCAAAATTAGTCACAGACCTAAATGTAAAAGGCTAACTATAAAACTCCTGCAAGATAACATAGGAGAAAGTCTTGGTGATCTTTGGTGTGAGGATGGCTTATTAGATACAACACCAAAAACATTATCCTTGAAAGAAAAAATTGTTAAGTTGAACTTCATGAAAATTAAAAACTTTTCTGTGAAAGACATTGTTAAGAGAATGAAAAGACAAGCCACAGTCAAGGAGAAAATCTTTGTAAAACATTATTTGATAAAGGACTAGTATCCAAAAATATACAGAGAACTTTTAAAAACTGAACAATAAGAAATCAAATGACCCGAGGGGGACGGACGTTGACAGAACGAGAAGGAAGGAGAGAAAATGGCGTCCACGGATTACAGTACCTGCAGCCAAGCGGCAGCCCAGGCGGGCTACGGTGCATACACCGCCCAGCCCACTCAAGGATACACACAGACCACGCAGGCATATGTGCAGCAAAGTTATGGCACCTATGGACAGCTCACTGATGTCAGCTATACCCAGGCTCAGACCACTGCAACCTATGGGCAGACCACCTATGCAACTTCTTATGGACAGCCTCCAGCTGGTTATACTACTCCAACTGTCCCCCAGGCATACAGTCAGCCTGTCCAGGGGGGCGGCACTGGTGCTTACGATACCACCACTGCTATGGTCAGTACCACCCAGGCCTCCTATGCAGCTCAGTCTGCTTATGGCGCTCAGCCTGTTTGCCCAGCCTATGGGCAGCTGCTGGCAGCCACCGCGCCTGCAAGACCACAGGATGGTAGCAAACCCGCTGAGACTAGTCAACCTCAATCTAGCACGGAGGGTTACAACCAGCCTAGCCTAGAATATGGACAGAGTAACTACAGTTATCCCCAGGTACCTGGGAGCTACCCCATGCAGCCAGTCACAGCACCACCATCTTATCCTCCTACCAGCTACTCCCCTATACAACTGACTAGTTAGGATCAGAGCAGTTACTCTCAGCAGAACACCTATGGGCAGCCAAGCAGCTATGGACAGCAGAGTAGCTATGGTCAACAAAGCAGCTATGGGCAGCAGCTGCCCACTAGTTATCCCCCCCCAAACTGGATCCTACAGCCAGGCTCCAAGTCAGTATAGCCAACAGAGCAGCAGCTACGGGCAGCAGAGTTCATTCCAACAGGACCACCCCAGCAGCATGGCTGTTTATGGGCAGGAGTCTGGAGGATTTTCCAGACCAGGAGAGAACCAGAGCATGAGTGGCCCTGATAACCAGGGCAGGGGAAGAGGGGGACTTGATCGTGGAGGCATGAGCAGAGGTGGGCAGGGAAGAGGATGGGATGGAATGGGCGCTGGAGAGTGAGGTGGCTTCAATAAGCCTGGTGGACCCATGGACAAAGGACCAGATCTTGGTCTGGGCCCACCTGTAGATCCAGATGAAGACTCTGACAACAATGCAATTTATATGCAAGGCTTAAATAACAGTGTGACTCTGGATGATCTGGCAGACTTCTTTAAGCAGTGTGGAGTTGTTAAGATGAACAGGAGAACCAGACAACCCATGATCCGTATCTACTTGGACAAGGAAACAGGAAAGCCCAAAGGTGATACTACAGTGTCCTATGAAGACCCACCATCTGCCAAGTCTGCTGTGGAGTGGTTTGATGGGAAAGATTTTTCAAGGGAGCAAACTTAAAGTTTCTCTTGCTCGGAAGAAGCCTCCAATGAACAGCACTCAGGGTGGTATGCCTCCCCGTGAGGGCAGAGGGATGCCACCACCACTTCGTGGAGGTCCAGGGGGCCCAGGAGGTCCTGGGGGCCCCACAGGTCACATGGGAGGCTGTGGAGGAGACAGAGTTAGCTTTACCCCAAGAGGGCCCCGGGGTTCCCCAGGGAACCCATCTGGAGGAGGAAATGTCCAGCACCGAGCTGGAGACTGGCAGTGCCCCAGTCTGGGGTGTGGAAACCAGAACTTTGCCTGGAGAACAGAATGCAACCAATGTAAGGCCCCAAACTGTGAAGGCTTGCTTCCACCACCCATTCCACCCCCGGGCGGTGACCATAGCAGAGGCAGCCCTGGTGGCACATAGGGCGGAAGAGGCGGCCTCATGAACCTTGGTGATCCCTGTGGGTTGTTCAGAGGTGGCCACAGTGGAGACGGGGGGCTTCCGCAGTGGCCAGGTCATAGACCGAGGTGGCTTTGGTGGAGGAAGACGGGGCGGCCTTGGTGGGCCCCCTGGACCTTTTTTTTTTTTCTTTTAAAGATTTTATTTATTTATTTGACAGAGAGAGACACAGCAAGAGAGGGAAACAAGCAGGGGGAGTGGGAGAGGGAGAAGCAGGCTTCCCGCTGAGCAGGGAGCCGGATGCAGGGGCTCGATCCCAGGACTCTGGGATCATGACCTGAGCTGAAGTCAGATGCTTAACGACTGTTTTCACCATTTGTGAAGAAACATTAAAACAAGTTAAATGGTAAAAAAGAAAACAACCCAATTAAAATTTCGGCAAAAGATCTGAACAGATACCTTACTAAAGAAGATACACAGATGACAAGCATTTGAAAAAATGATGCTCAACATCATTCATCTTTAGGGAACTGCAAGTTAAACAACAGGAAGATTCCACCTTACACTTACTAAAATGGCTAAAATCCAAAACACTCACAGCACCAAATGCTGGTGAGGATGTGGAGCAACGGGGACTCATTACCGAGGGAAAGGCAATATGCTACAGCTGCTTTAGAAGACAGTTAGACACTTTCTTAAAAAACTAAACATACTCTTACCATGCTACCCGGCAATTGTGCTCCTTAATATTTACCAAATGAGTAAAAAATGTTTCCCCATATAAAAAAAACCTACACACAGATGTTTATAGCAACTTTATTTGTAATTTCCCAATATTGGAAGCTACTGAGATACTCTGCAATAGATAAATGGATAAACTTGGCATATCTATATAATGAAATGCTATTCAGCACTAAAAAAAAAAAAAAGAGCTATCAAGCCTTAGAGATATACAGAGGAACCTTAAATGCATGTTGTTAAAGAAGCCAATCTGCAAGAACTAATATGGTATGATCCCAACTATATGACATTCTGGAATAGCAAAACTATGGAGAAGGTAAAAAGGTCAGTGGTTCCCACATGGGGAAGAAGGAGGGATGAATAGATGGAGCACAGGGGATTCTTTAGGGCAGTAAAACTATTCTGTATGATTCTGTAATGATGGGTACATGACACAAATTGTGAACCCTAATGAAAACTATTAATAATATCAATATTGGTTTATCAGTTGTAATAAATGTACCACAGTAAGGTAAGATGTTAATATTGGAGGTAAGGAGTTATGTGGGAACTCTGTACTTTCCATTCAATCATCTGTAAATCTGAAGCCATTCAAAAAATATATTTTTAAAAAAGTTGAATATCAGCCATTTCATATGGTTCAACTTAAAAATACATACACCTTCACTATTAAGCAAAGTGTTATCAGTCTTGTGCTTCACTCTTGATTCCCTGCCATGCCTGGTGTCTCTGAGTCTGGAGACTCTGGTTTAATTTCTCTAAAGAACAAAACTTCTGCTTCCTTTGTTTGTGGAAGAGGTGTTCTTGCCTGACTGATCTTGGTTTAGGGGACAGCACATGAGTTCAGTTATTCCTTATATAAACTTTCAACCAGTTCCTGTGTTTTGGCTGCCTGCCTTCCTGCTGCTTTCTCTGATACATCATGCCTCCACCTCCGGAGCTTTTGCAGGATTTTTGTTCACATCCGCTTGCTGTTTGTATCCCACGTTTTCCTTCACAAGCATTGCTTGGGTTTTAGCTCCCTCAGATCCACTAAATAATTTACCACACTTTGTTAGTTCTCCCTCTACAAAAATTTATTGTGTCTTCTGTTGTCTCCTTTCTTACTCTTTATTTTGAAGATTTATATTTTCTTTATTCATTTACTATTATTTTGGTGAGATTTCCAAAGGAAGTAGAGAAGCATACCTATGTTCAGTATGTCTTGTTTAACTAATTTGCTTTCATTTTCAGTGAGTTTTTAAAAAATTTTTCTTCTGCTTTTAATAACTATAGCAATTTATTGATTACATGTTCTCTTTAAAGCTCTGATGAGTTCTGTTTGGGAGGATGCTACAGAAGAATGGTGCTTTTAGATGACACTACTTAAAATGTCTGGAAAAAAATGTCTCCAGAATCATAGTGGTAAACTAAACTATATGTTTTTAGTTGTTCACAGGACTTAGAGCTCCTGCCAGAGGATTGTTACTCTTTGGACCACCTGGAAATGGGAAAACAATGCTGGTAAGAATTCTTTAAAATTTGAATGTTCTTTTTATTTTTTTTTTTAAGATTTTATTTATTTGAGGATGCCTAGGTGGCTCAGTCGTTAAGCATCTGCCTTCAGCTCAGGTCATGACCCCAGGGTGCTGGGATCAAGGCCCACATTGGGCTCCCTGCTCCGCGGGAAGCCTGCTTCTCCCTCTGCCCCTCCCCCTGCTCATGCTCTCTCTCTCTCTCATCTCTCTAATAAATAAAGTCTTTTAAAAAATTTAAAAAATAAATAAAAGATTTTATTTATTTGAGACAGAGAGAGCAAGCACAAGTTGGGAGGCGGGAGAGGGAGCAGCAGACTCCCCGCCGAGCAGGGAGCCCAATGCGGGGCTCTCTCCCAGGACCCTGGGATCATGACCCGAGCCGAAGGCAGATGCTTAACCCTCTGAGCCACCCAGGCGCCCCTCGAATGTTTAGATAATTAGAAATAGTAATATGAAAATAATTCTACTATGAAAAACAGTAATATGAGCGGCGCCTGGGTGGCTCAGTCGTTGGGCGTCTGCCTTCGGCTCAGGTCATGGTCCCAGGGTCCTGGGATCGAGCCCCGCATCAGGCTCCCCATTCGGCGGGAAGCCTGCTTCTCCCACTCCCCCTGCTTGTGTTCCCTCTCTCGCTGTGTCTCTCTCTCTGTCAAATAAATAAATAAAATCTTAAAAAAAAAAGAAAAATAGTAATATGAAAAAAAGAAACTTTACATTGTCCCTGAGTTGATTATTTTTATGATTTGCTTTTTGCTATAATACACTTCTCTTAAGTTTTTAAACATGTTTTCAGTGATGAAATAGATGGAAAACCAAATATGTAATCTTCAGTAGTATGTGTTGGGCTGGTTAAATTAACAGTGTATTTTTCACTATTTACTTAAGTTAAATAATATTTTTACCTCAAAAGAGCTTACCTTACTATATTGGGTATCTTTCTAACCCTTGTTTTTGTTGTTGTTTTTACTATCTTAATAGCTTTATTTAAATAATCACATAATATACTTTTTTTCTTTCCTTCTTTCTTTCTTATTGAAGTATAATTGACATATAACAGATTTTTTTTTCAGTATCCTTTTGCCCAAGTTTTTACTGGGATCTGGATACCTCTTTCTCCTGCATAGCTCTTCTAGAGGGGAAAAGTAAAGAGGAAAAGTGTTTAGCTGTTTCTCTCTCTCCAAACAGTTATCTTTCTATAATTAAGAAGAGAGTAACACCCTTTTTTTAACCTCTCCATATCTATTCCCCCTTAGAAAAAATAAAGTGAATGGAAAGAAGCAAAGTTCTTCCTAGACCTTTTTCTCTTTGCTGAGAAGGAAACACACTGATAGCCACATGTCAGGAATTGTGTCACACTTTATATTTTTGGAAAATCTTTGCTAGTGTTTAAATTGATCAAATGTGGGGCACCTGGGTGGCTCAGTCAGTTGAGTGTCTGCCTTCAGCTCAGGTCATGATCCTGGGGTCCTGGGATCAGGCCCCGTGTCGGGCTCTCCCTGCTCAGTGGGGAGCCTGCTTCTCCCTTTCCCATTGCTGAGCTCTCTCTCTCTTTCTCTGTCAAATAAATAAATAAATAAATCTTTAAAAAAAATTGATCAAATGTGGTTATCTTTTTAAAGGAAGATACTGAACTAATGTAATATTTGCCCTTGTGATTTTTAAGGCTAAAGCAGTAGCTGCAGAATCCAATGCAACCTTCTTTAATATAAGTGCTGCAAGTTTAACTTCAAAATATGTGAGTGTTCTTTTTCTAATATTGTCATGTTTTATGTTACTGTCTAAATGTTACTAAGTATAAATGCTAATAACATTACACAAAGAATATTTTTGAGTTTTATATCTATATTTAGATATGAAAATCAATCACTCTTCAAAATAGAAAGTTACGCTCTTTTAAAGTGAGAATTGTGCTGTCAGTGCTGTCTTAGTTTGCTGGGGCTGTGTAACAAAGTACCGTAGACTGGCTGGCTTAAACAACAGAAATTTATTGTCTTACAGTTTTGAAGACTAGAAGTCCAAGAGCAGGTATTGGCAGGGTTCTCATTTTTGTAAAATAATTTAACTGTAGAATTATACCTCTTTTCTTGGTTAAATTTTACTTTCTGTGTGAAGTTTTATAAGTGAAATTGTTATTAAAATAGGTATACCCAACATTATATACTGGAAAACACTGTCTTGGAAGTTAGGGGAAAGGAATTCCAGCCTAACTTTTGTGTACTAAGCTGGCCTTAAGAAAATACCACTTTTAGGCCTCACTTCACTTATGAAGTGTTGATGTTGTAAGAGGTGATATCCTACAGTTCCTTCTAGCTCTGTGATTATTTGTTTTGATGATTCTAAATCTGAGGCCATTCTTTTTTTTTTCTTTAATGACATTTTCAGTTAAAAAAATAGATGCCACCTAGAGGGTGGAGGAGTTTTTACAGTAGATTACTCCAAACCTCATGACCCTTCATTAGATGCTTTTAGTGCATAGAATGGTTTTAGTAGTGTCTCAGCCCCTGGAATATTTTAAGGGGTGTTCATAGACCTAGAAATATTTTTATACTTATCGACAGTGTTATGGTGAGAATGAATTTAAGTAAGTTTAGTTTAGGAGAGCACTTTCCAGCTTATCTTGTTCTATAAATATATCCTACAACTGAGGACTTAAGAACTATGTACAGTATCTCTTTCTCTCCCCTAATATTCCATCTTCTCACCTAGTTATACCCATAATAACTATTTCATTCTCAATTCTTAGGAATGCAGGGTCAAGCAGAACAGAGATATATTTCATTTTTTAAAGTACTTACCAGGGCAGATCCAGGTTTCAGCACCAATAATAATAATAAAGTACTTACCAGACTGTATTAAATAATAGTCTGTTTTTTTTAATTATAAGAGACAATTCAGTAGCCTCCCTTCCTGCCAGTTCCTTAAACCAAATCTTTGATTGTTGCAAAGAAAGGAAATTAAATTCCTAGATTCTAGATTTTTAATCATGAAATTTAAGCAGCTGGAATAATGTTGCATTTTATGTGTATTACAATGTATAATGCCTTGTTTCAGGTAGGAGAAGGAGAGAAATTAGTGAGAGCTCTTTTTGCTGTGGCTCGAGAACTTCAGCCTTCTATAATTTTTATAGGTAAGAACATGTTTTATAACTAAGTTAGTTGAGTATTTGTGAAATTCCCCTTTCCAAATTTGAGAGGTATGATAGGAAAGATTATTCAGAAGGAAAAAGTTTTAAAGAAGTGCAAAGTTAAACACTAATGAATTGAGTAGGACCCAGGATATTAATAATTTAAGTAGTAAACTAGATTAATTTCATATGACTCCTGTAGCTTGGCTTTTAATTAAAGTCTTATCCTTGTATTTCCTTTAGATGAAGTTGATAGCCTTCTGTGTGAAAGAAGAGAAGGAGAACATGATGCTAGTAGACGTCTAAAAACTGAATTTCTAATAGAATTTGATGGTGTAAGTATTGATTATGGTATTTTTAAGGTGGTAGTATTTTAGTGTATAAGTTTTCCCATTAAATGACCCAAATTAGAAATACAGATACCTTCATCATGTTTTTGTTATTACTCTATCTAAAAGTACTAAAAAATTTTTTTGGTTTATAGGTGCAATCTGCTGGAGATGACAGAGTGCTTGTAATGGGTGCAACCAACAGGCCACAAGAGCTTGATGAGGCTGTTCTCAGGTAGGGAGATTATGCAGAAACACATGTCAATTACAGGTGTATTTACTCCTGTGTTCATCTCACATATCTCTTATTTCCTTCACTCTTAATTTGAAGACTGAAGTCATTATTTTCCTCCTGGTATCCATCCTTTGGCCACTTATTAACTACTAAAGATTTTGAAGAAAGAACCACCATGATCCCACGAAAACTAGTTTACACTCTGTGGTTTCAGGCAGCTTGCTTATTTCTTCTGATTAGGATTAAATTATCTGAAAACTCCAGAATTGATTCTTACTCTCTTTCACTGGGCTTCATAAGAAGCCAATAAAAGTAGGATTCATGGGAACTGTGTTCTTTGTTCTTGTGTGATTGAACAAATTTATTCCATGCCTACTGGGAGGACAGTTTGACTCAGCATAAGATTCTTGGGCCTCCTGTTCTTATCCTGAGGAATTGATTACATTGCCCCATTGTTTCTAGGATTAAATGTTGTAGTGTAAAAGTCTGAAGCCAGCCTGCTTTTATTCACATTTATAGATTAACTTGATTTTTTTCTTTTTACTGGGTATAATTTTTAACCATTGAAATCTAATTATTTGAAAAATATGTTGGGGCGCCTGGGTGGCTGAGTCGTTAAGCATCTGCCTTCAGCTCAGGTCATGGTCCCAGGGTCCTGGGATCGAGTCCCGCATTGGGCTCTCTGCTCAGTGAGAAGCCTGCTTCTCCCTCTCCCACTCCCCTGCTTGTGTTCCATCTCTCGCTGTGTCTCTGTCAAATAAATAAATAAAATCTTAAAAAAAAAAAAGAAGAAGAATATGTTGATCTGTCTTTATTTTTTCTGGGATTCAGTGTTTCTTTAAATTGATAGTTTGAAACCTCTTTTGTTTTAGGAAAGTTATTTTGAATACTATCTTCGATTTTTTTTTCTTAATTCATTCGTCTGTTTTTTTTCTTTCACTATATTGTATCTTTTTGTCTTCCATATCTTTAATTTCCTTCTAATCCTTTTTAACTCTTAGGTCTTTTTTGTTTTGTTTTGTTTGTTTTCTTGATTGTTGTCTTTACTGCTTACTTGGCTTGTGTCTAATCTTTGTGCTACTACTTTTATAACTTTTGTGTCTGTGGTGGATTTCTTCATTTTCATTGCTTTCCTGATCTCTGCAATCCCATTTTTTCATCTTCTTTTGTCTTATTTCCTTGAGCTTTTGTAAGTCATTGCCTTGAGTCCTTATATCTCATTGAGTTCTTGTTAGGAGTTTTTTTTTTTTTCATTAAATTATTTTATTCCATGGAAAGATATTTGATCACAAATTTAATTTGTTGTATGGCAAAACCTTCTTGTGTATATTCTCTATATTTATTGTAATCTTTTCCCTCTTCTTTGGCACTTTAAAGAAATTAGCCATGTGCTTTTGCCTGTTTTGCTTACTATTTTTATTTGAATAAAGGGGAGTTTTCTTGGAAAGCCTAGTTTTGGAGTAATATTATAGGAGAAGAGCTAGAAAAATAAGATACTGAGCAAGTATCTTGAGTTGTCCTATGAATAGCCTGGACTGACAGGTAGTCTCCCTGAGTCACAATCAAACCCTACCTGATAAAGAAGATTAGTCAGCACAGGACAGTTTGTGATCTTCCCAGACTGACTGGTGTCTTCTTACAAAGAAGATGTGTCTTTGAATTTCTTTTGGCATCACCTTCCTTTCCATTCCCCGGCTCCTGACTAGGTATCACAGAGCCATTCTTCACATGCTTGTTTAAATATGGGAGGTTGGCTCTATTACGCCTCAGAGTATGCTCTATCTCCTTTGGAATACTCTGTGCTCTAATAGCCACGTCTGGAATCTGCAGCAACAGATCCTGTGTGTATGCTCCTTCATCAGTGTAATTTTCACTGCCCTAGGCAGCCCTTCTTCATACACTTTAGTTGTGTAAATGTTACCTGAGTTTGTTGATGGTGAAGTTTACATTTCTATTTCTTTGGTCCTTGGTTTTAGTTGTTTTCACTTTCAAGAAGGTAGCAGAGATTTCCTTATTCTGCTTATATC
Source organism: Zalophus californianus (assembly GCF_009762305.2). Classification (NCBI taxonomy): domain Eukaryota; kingdom Metazoa; phylum Chordata; class Mammalia; order Carnivora; family Otariidae; genus Zalophus; species Zalophus californianus. The sequence continues at coordinate 26,514,455 of NC_045602.1, forward strand.
AGATATTTTGTTTGTTTTAATACATTTTTGCTATTGAAAACATACACATACAGGGGCGCCTGGGTGGCTCAGTCGGTTGAGCGTCTTACTCTTGATTTCATCTCAGGTCATGGTCTCAGGGTAATGAGATCAAGCCCCATGTTGGGCTCTGCGCTCAGTGTGGAGCCTGCTTGGGATTCTCTCTCTCTCCCTCTGCCCCTCCCCTGCTCATGATCATTTGCACTCACTCTCTCTCAAAAAAAAAAAAAAATACACATACATAATTTTTAAACATCTAGAGAGTTTTAAAAGAGTAACTCAAGGGGCGCCTGGCTGGCTCAGTCAGTAGAGCATGAGACTCCTGATGTTGGGGTTGTAAGTTTGAGCCCCATGTAGCATATAGAGATTACTTAAAAATAAAATCTTTAAAAAAAAAAAAAACCAAGTATCTCAAAATAACTTCACACTGATGACTACTAAAATGCATTCAAATGTTATACTTAAAAGTTTTTTTCTTGTCATTTGCTACTTGAACTGAGTTACCTTTACATTCAAAACTATGTTTTTTAAATTGTTTGAATCCTTTTTTTAGGCGTTTCATCAAACGGGTATATGTGTCTTTGCCAAATGAGGAGGTATGTATCTGTGTTTGAATTTTTTTTTTCTTTAAGCAGAAACAAGACCTACCATCTTGACAGTATTGATCTTCCAATCATTAATACAGCCACATTGGAAAATAGTTTGGCAATTTCTTAAAAAGACAAATGTAAACTTACCATAAGACCTAATAATTCCTTTCCTAAGAATCTGCCCACAACAGATGAAAACATATGTCGACACAGAGATGTGTACAAGAACTTTTATATTTATAAATAGCCAAGAACTGTAGGGAATCTAAGGTGTTCATCAGTTAGAGAATGGATAAACAAATTTGGCATATGCATTTAATGGAATACTCTTTAGCAATAAAAGGATTGAGGTATTTATACATGCTGTAATATGGAAAAACCTCAAAAACAGTGAAAGGCACCAGATGTAAAAGATAACCTATCATATGATTCCATTTGTATGAAATGTACAGAAAAGGCATATTTCTAGAAACCAAAGGAAATCATGGTTTGCAAAGGCTAGGGGTGGAAGTGGGGATTAATTGCAAACAGGCATAACTGAACTGTTTGGGGTGATAGAAATGTTCTAAAAGTGGATTATGGTGGTGGTTACACAACTGTTTGTTTATTAAAAGTCATTGAATTATATACTTACAATGGGGAGATTAATGTTCTATGAATTCACACCTCTATAAAAGTGTTTTTAAAAATTTGTGATTGTTGAGGCACCTGGGTGGCTCAGTGGGTTAAGCATCCGACTCTTGGTTTCCACTTAGGTTGTGAGATCAAACCCCGTGCTCAGCCACAGAGTCTGCTTAAGACTCTGTCTCCCTCTCCCTCTCCTTCTGCCCCTCCCCACTGCACTCTTGCACACTCTCTCTAAAACAAATAAATGAACCTTTAGAAAAAACTAAAAGTATTAAAAAATTAAAAATTGTGATTGTCTAGCTCAGATCCTTAACATCCTTGATAGTAGCAGCAGCTACTTCTTTAGTGTTTTCTTTGAATTATCTTTAAGCCTCAAGAACTCTCAAGAAATGGTAGTGTATTTTTCTTTAAAGATTTTATTTATTTGAGAGAGAGAAAGCATGAGTGGGTGGGGGAGGGGCACAGGGAGAGAGAGAGAAGCAGACTCCCCGCTGAGCAGAGAGCCTGATGTGGGACTCGATCCCAGGACCCTGAGATCATGACCTGAGCCAAAGTCAGATGCTTAACTGAACCACCGAGGCACCCCCAAAAATGGTAGTTATAACTCCAATTAACAGACACGAGTGAGGCTCTAAGAGAGTGATTTGTTTGTGATCATTCAGCTCATAAATGAGGGTCAGGATGTGAACCTAATTTATGGATATTTCATTAAGCTAATTCTTGAGACTGATGATTCTTCAATATTTCTTTTCAGACACGACTACTTTTACTTAAAAATCTATTATGTAAACAAGGAAGCCCATTGACCCAAAAAGAACTAGCACAACTTGCTAGGTAAGTAATTTGATTTGGTCTATCTTAAAACTTTTTTCTTTCTTTTCTTTTCTTTTTTTTTAAGAATTCTTTCTCTTTTTTGTTTAAACTCAGGTCTGAAGTGAGTAATTTGTTTTTCAGAGAACCGTCTCATCCTTTATTTCACCTTTTTTCTTATCTCTTATTCTTACATATATGATATCTAAATTTAAATTTCTAGATCCTCTGCAAGACCTGACCTACATATCTGATGATGGTACTACATTCTTTTTATAAATTTATTAAAACTTAAAGGGACTCCTGGGTGCCTCAGTCGATTAAGTGTCTGCCTTCAGCTCAGGTCATGATCCCAGGGTCCTGGGATCGAGTCACACATCAGGCTCCCTGCTCAGCGGGGAGCCTGCTTCTCTGTCTGCCTGCCGCTCCCCCTGCTTGTGCTCTCTCTCTGACAAATAAATAAATAAAATCTTAAAAAAAAAAAACCACTTCTAAGTGGTATTAAAATAATTTTAAAACTTTAAAATGTCATATCTGTCCACACCAACATAAATATTTTCATATAAACTTGTTCTCTTGTATTACACATAATTCTTAACTTTTGCATCTTCAGCTTGTTTTATGAGTGGTGTACTTAAGTAGAAACTGAATATAAAAGGTGCGCTTGTTGAATTTTAGTCATTAAAAATCTCATAAGGTAATTTAAATACTCAAGAAGTATGTAAATAAGCTAGTAATTTTAGTAAAAACTCTGAGTTCCCAGATACCTATGAAAAAGGTAAATTCAGTACTTAGAAACATTGAGGTTCTTCTTCATCATTCCAATAAAGAATTCAGCTGTTTGATCTCTATAGTTATATAACATAGTACATGATAAGTAAATGCTTTCTTTTCCTGTTTTATTTTCTTCCCCTTTACCCCCCTAGTTTTTAGTTCCCTTTGATAATCTCCTGGCTGCCCAGGACTCTCCACTGTGGCATCCCATCCAGGTGTGCCTCTTTTTGCCAATATCTTCTACCCCAATTCCTTCACCCCATTTGTCCTGCATTTAAAGAAATGTACGTTGGGCACCTGGCTGGCTCAGTTGGTAGAGCATGTGACTCTTGATTTCAGGGTCGTGAGTTCGGGCCCCACGTTAGGCATAGAGTGTACTTGAAAAAATTTTAAAAATTTAAAATTAAAAAAAAAAGGAAATCTACCTTGACTGGCAGTGTTTTTTGTCAAGATAAAGAAACATTAACTTACAGAGCAATAATTATGGTTATGTGTCTTTTGGCCAGCCATGACTTACCTTTCCAAGGGATTTGTTTACAATTTAATGGAGACTCCTGGAGATACAGTATGCTTTAATCGGAGATTGGTTCTCATGATGAAAATTTCAGGCATTACCTAAGGAGCCTGCCATAGACTGTTTTGTTTGTTTTCAGCAAGTGAGCCTTTCTGTGTCCTTAAAATCACATTGCATAGCTGTCTGCTTGATGACAGAGGCAAACTAGATTTTACCCTCTTTTTACATGGAGATTTTAAATCTGCAAAGATGAAAATAATTTGCTCTTTCTTCCTTCCCATTCTTAGAATGACCGACGGATATTCAGGAAGTGATCTAACAGCTTTGGCAAAAGATGCAGCACTGGGTCCTATCCGAGGTATGTGTATAGAGCTTGAAATATTTAGACCTATTTGTTAGACCACTTTAGACGTTTAAAAAGTCCCTATTGAGATGTTTTATTTTTGTTTTAGTTTTAGTAAGAAAGCATTTAAGCTGCTAGAAAACTTGGTACAAAGTAGTTTCTAGACTTAGAGTCAGCAAACTTTTCAGTAAAAGGCCTGATAAATATTTTAGGCTCATGGGGCCACAGATGTTCTCCATTGTATGTTCTTTTGGGTTTTGTTTGTTTGTTTTCACAAACAAAAACGTGAAACCATTCTTAGCTCACAGACCATACAAAGATAGTCCATGGGTGAGTAGATCATGACCCTGTTATAAACAAAGGTTTCAGTTCTCTTTTTTTTTTAATTAAAATTTTATTATTGAAATATAGTTAACATACAATGTTATATTCATTCAGCTGTACAACATAGTGATTAGACAACTCTGTACATTAAACAGTGCTCAGCACGATAAATTACCATCTGCCATATGTTTCACTTCTTGATAGTAGGTAACCAGCAGAAGACACAAAGGAAAAGAAAATATTTTTAAGCAAGCAAAAAAGAAAAAGGGGAAATGTTCTTATCTCTTTTTGGCTCTTTTCACTTCAATATTCCGATAACACTTGAAATTAAAGTGTCTGAGAAGAAGCTTTTATTTGTATTATATGTTATCTTTTGAGGAATTGCTTTGTTTTGAATCAAGGTTATTTGCTGATTCTGAAATACCACTGTGGTATCACTTTAGATATTCTCAGCTGCTTTTCCACAGCCAGCATGGGCAGTGTCTGGGTGATACTCTCAGGTATGCACTCAGATTGCTGGCTGTGACGATAAAATAGAACATGGAATGTACAACTTCTACAACAGATCTCCTGCAGTGGGACCATGTACTGACTCAGAATTGCTGCTTTGGAGAATAATAAGTGTAACCTTGAGAATGTATTTTGAAATTCTGGGCAAACATTCTAGTCAAACTCTTGCTGCCAGGGGCATGAAATCATTTTCAGATAGTGGACTCAACCAGTACATAATATATAAACCATTTGTATTTTTTCAGAATATTTTAGCTATTATTCTGAAACAGATAAAAGTTATTGGGTTTAAAAAAAATAAAGCCTTTATGAGGAACAAGCTATATTCTTTTAAGTTCACTCTCAAATTTGTAAAATGTATTGTTCTTGGGCAATATGCAGATAAATTGAATGCTTCCCAGTTACTTCTAAGATGGACTGTTATTCTAAGCATTTATAAATTGTGCTCTTAATATTAATGTATATCTTCCTTTTAATAGAAATAATTTATACTGAACACGTACTTTTAGATCATTGTACTTGGTTTTGCTCTTCAGCAATTTAAACTTAGAAATCTTTTTTTTAAGTGGCTGTCTTATATTTTACAGAACTGAAACCAGAACAAGTAAAGAATATGTCTGCCAGTGAGGTATATTATTTTATAATTATCTTTTCTTTGCTCTGGTTCTCTATATTGTAAGGCATATCTTTTGTCTGGATTTTTGTAGTTGATTTGATTAGAAGCTAGAAAAAGTTAACTCTTTATTTCAAAATATAGGGGCCTATCAAATTACAATCACTTAATGGTGTTCTTTGGTAATGGACAAAAAATATTGTATATAGTCATTAAGTCATTTTCTATCAAATGATATGTAAATATTAAACAGAAGAAAATTATAGAAAACTTAAGAGTTTTACTCTTTGTAACAAGTTAAGTCCTTGGTATTTTATTTTGTAATATTTTCAGCATTTGTTTTTGTCCTTATAAAAGCAATACCATTGTAATGTAATTCATTACATTTTCTTAATATGGTAGGCCCTCTTATCAGATGCTAAGGCATTTCTTTTGAAAAAGATTGCCTGCAAAATAGAAAGTTGGACATGCAGAATGATTGTAATAACTATGTAAGCAAACATTTATTTATTTTTTTTTTATTTTTTTATTTTTTTAAAGATTTATTTGAGAGACCGAGAATGAGAGAGAGAGGGAGAGAGAGAGAGACAGAGAGTACATGAGACGGGGGAGGGTCAGAGGGAGAAGCAGGCTCCTCGCTGAGCAGGGAGCCCTATGCAGGACTCAATCCCGGGACTCCGGGATCATGACCTGAGCCGAAGGCAGTCGCTTAACCAACTGAGCCACCCAGGCGCCCCCCGTAAGCAAACATTTAAAATCAGTCTTATATTTATAACTTATACGTCAGAGATATTTTTTAACTGCCCAAGTTTCAACAGCTATTGTGCTCACTTCGGCAGCACATATACCAAGTTTCAACAACTACTGAGGAGACTGTGAACTCTTAACATAGAGAATGAATGTATTTGAGTACATTTTGACAGTCTTTTTTCTTCAAGCTTCTAAGTAAACTTAGTTGTTTTCGGGTATTTTGTGTGTGGTAGTTAATCAGCTACATTGCTAAGAATACCCTCACACTTACTGCAACCACCATTCCATTTTAAAAGTCTAGTTTACCTAGAGTGTGTTTGATGTGAATGAAGCTTAGGAATAGAGAATTCCATATACCTTCTTTGGCATTTAGCTGCTATTACCTTAAAAACGTACATTTAGAGTATAAGTTTCAAGTCCCTTTTATCTGATTCATAATTTTAATTCCACATCTTTTAAACTTTTTTCATATAAGTACTATACAGTTTGTGTTCCCAAAGTGTTTTGTGGGTTTTTAAAAATAGTTTAAGTATAATTTATTAACAATATCCCATAAGTATATTTTTTTAATGTTCTTAAAACATAAACCTGATAGTACCTTTCTCCCAAAAAGTAAGCATCATGCATGAATTATTTCTTCTCCACACACCATTCTCCTGCCTTGGACCTAGGACAGGTAAATTTGATATCGCCTATACTTTGGCCCCCTAGATTCAGACTGAGGAAAGGCCAACTGTGTGACAATTTAGGGCTCTGTTTTTGTCCCTTGGAAAGACCATGTGGAATAAAGGGACTAATTAAGGCAGTAATGAGCTAAAACCACCAACTGGCAAATAAATTCCAGTAAGAAGCAGTCTACAAATTCTCAAATGACTTAACAGGCAAAATCCACTCACCTCCTCATCTGCCAGTATTCTGTCTCAAGCTCTAAGGCCATAGCATTTCCTGTGGAAGTCAGTTGGGAAGTCCACTTGTACCTATAAATGGAATGCTTTGATACACTTTGATTAATATAATAATTGGCAGCCTTATTACTTATAAGTAGGTGCCTGCTCAGGGAATAGAAAGTCTTACACATCTGTCCATTACTGCATGAGAAAAGAGACCAGTTTTTTACTGATAGTGGCTCCGTTAACCTTTGTATATATTTTGCCCATCATGAGAATATACATACAATCAAATTTGAACATTTTTCTTTTTTCTAAAGACTTATTTATTTATTAGAAAGAAGGAGAGTGAGTGAGCTAGTGGGGGGAGGAGTGGAGGAAGAGAATCTTCAAGCAGACCCCCTGCCAAGTGGGGAGCCCGACATGGAGCTTGATCTCATGACCCATGAGATCATGACCTAACCTGAAACTGAGTTGGACGCTTAACTGAATGAGCTATCCAGGCGCCCCCAGCAACATTTTTCTTCACTGGACAAAGTCAACCTAAATGTAGTTCCTGTTTTATTTGAAGAATAAAGAAATTTTGAGTCTTTTCTTTTTTTAGTAACTCATGACTTTAAAACAAGATAGTTCTGTTGCTATAGGTATGTATTGCCATATAACAAATTGCCCAAAAACTTAGCTCAAAATGACCACATTTATTATCTCACATTTTCATGGAGTTGGGAATATGGGCATAGATAAGTCCTCTGCTTCAAGCTCTCTCAGAGGGCTGCAATCAAGTTGTTGGCCCAAGGTCTTTTACAGAGCTGTAATCAAGATGTTGGTTGGGGCTGTAGTCATTACAAGGCTCAACTGCTGCAGATCTGCTTCCACACTCACTCACGTGGTTCTTTGCCAGATTCACTTCCTCATGGGTTGTTGAGGTGAGAGCCTCAGTTTTCTTTAGCCTTTGGCTGAAGGCCTCCTTCAGTTCTTTTCCACATAGGCCTCTCCAACATAGTACTTACTTCATTAAAGCAAGCAAGCCAGGAAGAAGAGGAAGTACCAGCAAGATGGAAGTCACAGTCTTCATAACCTAATCCTGAAAGTGACATCCCATCACTTTTGCAGTATTCTGTTCTTAATGTCCAGTCCACATTCAAGGGGAAGGAATTACAGAGGGGCATATATAACAAGAGGTAGGAATCATTACAAGACATGTCAGAGGATGCCCAAGACATCTGTAAATCAATTTTAACTTTTTTTTTAATGTTTAAAGGGTTACATTTGGCCGCTGAAATCTGCTTTTTACATTAAGCTGTGCCCTTTTAATATTACTTTAGAACTTTGAGAAGTATTCTTGCATTCTGGGAGCAAGGCACTTAATCCCAACACCTGAAATCAGCAACTCTACAGGAACCTGCTTCATTTTTTTTTTAAGATTTTATTTTTAAGTAATCTCTACACTCATCATGGGGCTCAAACTCACAACCCTGAGTTTAAGAGTTGCATGCTCTACCAACTGAGCCAGCAAGGCACCCCAAGAACCCTGGTTCATTTTAATGGAGAATAATGTTAAGACTCTGGGATTAGAAATTTATACTACAGGGCGCCCGGGTGGCTCAGTCGTTAAGCATCTGCCTTGGGCTCAAGTCGTGATCCCAGGGTCCTGGGGTCGTGATCCCAGGGTCCTGGGATCGAGCCCCGCATTGGGCTTCCTGCACTCAGTGGGAAGCCTGCTTCTCCCTCCCCCGCTCCCCCTGCTTGTGTTCCCCTCTCGCTGTGTCTCTCTCTGTCAAATAAATAAAATCTTTAAAAAAAAAAAAAACAACTTATACTACATTGTTTTTAATTAGTACTGGTGTTAAATTAGCCCACTCCAATGACAGGAGCCTGAAAAATATACATATTTTTAAAATATCATTAATTCATTCTGATATACTACATTTATTTCAGTATTTCAGCATAAAATCTACTTGAATTCTAATCCCACACTTAAAAATATAATTTTATCCACTATTTTTAAAATGTATAAGTAAGAACCTTGTTTTATACTAAAATTTAGAGAGGAACACTAAAATTAAAACTTAATAAAACTATTGAATGAATTACAAGAAATAACATTACTGGTACCATTTGTGACCATCCTACTAATTATGTATTAGGTTATGTTGTTACAAGTTTTGGTTCTACTGTATTCTTTTATCCAGTTTGCTTATTTTTAATCTAATAGTTTTAGTATTAATAATTTGGTAGTACTTTTAGCTGTTAGTCCTGGACTTAAGAGTTAATATTTATAAAATGCTTAAATGAGTCTGGCAATAGTGGATACTATGTCAGTGTCCATAGAATAATTTTAAAATACATAAATAATGCATTTTATTATAGAGATTAAGGAAATGTGTTTTATCAGTTGCATTTATGAGAGGAGAGGAAAACACAAACATTGGTTTCTAAAATTGTATACTAGAATTTTTTTAGTCATTATTCAGTACAACTTTAATAACTAAGTGTATTGCCAGGCACTGGTATATATACACACTTTTAGGTGAGATAAACCCAATTTGACTTTTATGGAATATAAAGGTATACAAAGAATATTTTATGAGAATAGAAACTCAAATAATTGTATTGGAATTCTGTGTTTTTAAAAGGTAGTGCTAAAAATTGTTGGCTATAAATTCAGGGTATAATGTACTTTGTTTTTAAAAAACAAAGTTTGGGGTGTCTGGCTGGCTCAGTCAGTAGAGCACGTATGTGACTTAATCCCAGGGTTGTGAGTTCAAACCCCAGGTAGGGCATCGAGCCTACTTAAAAATAAAAATAAAAAATAAAGCACACAGTTTGTATCCATCTTAACTTTAACTTTATTATTTCATTAGTTTGTTTTGATGAGATATCTTTGCTGCTTATTTTTCTTTCTCAAATTAGCTACCAGTTGCTTTTTCCTACTGTATACATTCGTCTCTTACTAATTTCAAAATATCATATATAAATTTCATGTATTTATGTATACCCTTCTATACAGTTCAATTGGAATTTCATCAAAAGCTTTTAAGACCTGAATTTCTATAACAAATTTTTTTCAAGAATATCATAGGTAATACATTACATTCATTATCCTTCTACTCTTTGGGCTTTAGGAAGAGCCAGTGTGTGTTTTATAGTTAAATAAAAAAAACATGTAGGGCTCATATGGTGATTATGTGGTAACAATATATCCTTTTCCTTTTTGACTAAGATTAGGCTACAAGTTACAAGTGTGGGTGATTTTCTCAATCTGTGCTCATCGAGATATCAGAGAGTGTGAAATAGTTAGATTGGGTTTTATAAGAGTAATAAAAAGAAGAGTATATATGAATATCAGTTGAGGTTTTGTCTCAAATGCTTTAACATGTTTTTGGGCAGAATGCACATGTATATATTAGTGGTAATTTTTAAAACTGTTCATTTTGTGCCAAGCTCCTTTTGAGTTTTAAAAATCTTCAGGTAATTATAGATACATGTTGACTCAGCATTGTTTTATTCTACATTCTCAGCCAATTAAAAAGGTCAGAAAATGAGGGGCATCTGGGTGGCTCAGTTGGTTAAGTGTCTGCCTTGGGCTCATATCATGATCTCGGGATACTGGGTTAGGGTTAGGGTTCCTACTCAGTGGGGAGCCTGCTTCTCCCTCTCCCTTTGCCCTGCCCCCAGCTTGTGCTGTCTCTCTCTCAAATAAAATCTTTTTAAAAAGGTCAAAAAATGACACCAAATTATATAAAATGCATTATAAGTAATATTAATATTAGAAAATTTCAGGGACAAGCATCCTACATGCTGTAAAAGGCATTATTTCCTTAAAAGTCTCATGTACTTCTTGTAAACTACCTTCCTTTCTAATAAACCCAGCATGAATTTAGCTAGAGTATGCTTGTGGTACGTGAGACCTGAGAATTCTGAATGATGGAATTGTGATTCTTTTTTCTGCTTGTCTGTATTTTGTCAAATTTTCTATAATGAGTGTTTTCTATTTTTATAATGGGAAAAATATTATGATTTAAAATGTTAATACCTAAGAAATTAAACATATATAATAAAAGTATATTAGTATAGCATTTTGATAAGATTTCTTATATAGCAAACTTGCCTAAATATAATAATATGTAAAATAAGATGATTGGCATGATTTTCTAAGAATACATGTATATATTTATAACAGTAATAGCATCATTATTTTAATCCATCTTTGGGTTAACTACTGTATATGTATTCATCATTTGTATTATCGTGTTTTTTTAAAACCTAGATGAGAAATATTCGATTATCTGACTTCACTGAATCCTTGAAAAAGATAAAACGCAGCGTGAGCCCTCAAACCTTAGAAGCGTACATACGTTGGAACAAGGACTTTGGCGATACCACTGTTTAAGGAAAGACCTTTGTAAGCCTGCAGAACATTTTGCTTTCGAAGAGAGAAACACACCATCTCCATTGAATAGTTATCAGCTACCGAAATTGAGCCTAAGTTTACAGGACTTTTCAGAGTCTTACAATTACTTGTGCACCCCAGCAGATGCACCATAAAACAAAATTTAAATAAATATACAATGCAAATGGAGTATTTTGTTGAAGGCCTGTTCATGGTTATCCCGATGGGCACTGTAAGTTAGAGCACAACAAAAAGTGATTCTGGTCTTCTTTACCAATATAATCATAATGTAAATAATAATTTGTATATTGTGTTGCAGATGAAAGTATTCCAGAGACAGTGAATGGTAGAAGACACAAGCGCCTTTGGTTGTTTGTCTTCTGATGTCTTTTCTTAAAATAATTTTTTCTATTTTCCTTTCCTAATGTTATCTTTGCTACAGATGATTAGAATGCCAAACACTGAGTTTCTTTTTTTTCTTTTCTTTTACAAGTTCAGTGTGCCAAATGAAACTTCTTCCTATGTAACAGTAATAGGAATAAGTATTTTGAAGTTTTTTCTTTTTCATAAGTCTACACATTAAATACTGCATTTCACTTTTCATTTTTCTATTACCTTGTTACCAATTTAGAAAGCAATTTGTTGATACCAACAAAGCAAATTTAGTAAAATAGAAAAAGAGACGGTTAGAAGGTTTGAGTCATTCTGTCATTACAATATGTAGATCAATCCTCATGTGACCTGCAGTATTTTTTCTAATATATTTGTCAGAAATCTATTGTAGACTGTTAATTTATTCCTAATGGAGTTTATTTTCTGCTAGAACTATTCTAATATTTAAGAAGGCCAATTTTAACTGCTGTAAAAGTGGTTTCTGTGTGAGAGAAGGGAAGAACTGAGAGCTAAGACATTTCTAATTTATTGCTTATTGCTTTCTTACTGTTTACAGGATAATTATAAGCCAGTGGATCTACCGTCTTTTATTCTTAATAATTATTAATCCCTTCAATGAAACTTTAAAAAATTACTGAATTTTTATACATTGCATACATTTTATAGGTTTCTTGTGCTCACTTTGTTAACTAAAAAGTTAGTCTGTTAATCTGTCTTTTGTTCCCCAAAAATGTACAGTAATTCTGTTTCTCGTTTGTATAAGTATGCCTGGATTTTATTATAAAACTGTCATTGTAGGAAGTAGAGACTCATATCATGGCTTTTTAAATATTGTAATAAAGGCAAATGGATATTTGCCCTTAGTTTACTGGTTAAAAGTTTGTTTACAGAAATTTTCTTTGGTGCTTTTATGTAAAATGTTATGGGTGGAAAGAATAATTTATAGTAGTAACAGATTTTTTTCATTTAGGAAAAATATCTTTGGTTTTGGTTTTGAGAGAATACATTAAAATTAAAAACTTGCCCCATCTATATAAGAATTTTATAATGAAGACATACATTCGTCTTAATTTTAATTTTCTTGTTCCTGTTAAAGATTTACCTACATATAGAAGATGTATGGTTTAAGATAACGTGCTATTTATAGCTGTAACTTAAATGTCTCCTCTAATCATGACCTTAGAACTCCCTGGATAAGAGAAATGAGGGTTGAGATAAATAGAAAAAAAAATTTTAAACCAGAACCATGCCCATTTTCAGTCATATGTTGTATCTTTTTAAGGTCTCAAACATTAAAGCATCAATTATAAAATACTGATAATGAAAGATGATGCAGTATACATGATGACAAGAATTGGGAATATCCAAAGTTAAAACATTTTCAATAAACCTCATAAAATTTCACTTTGTATTTTCATTTAGAAAAGGATTAACAGTGTTGATGTTGAATAACTGGTCACTCATATTAAAGGTCTATACTTCATGTTCAACTTTTAAAATATAATCTTTAAATTTATCATGATTCTGTCTGCAGTAATGTAGTTCACTATTTTTATTGGAATAGTTTTTAGATAACAAAAGATTTCAAATGTTAAAAGACAGAAAAGTCAAGCTAATACTGTCATAAACACTGAATCAGAATTATATTAGTGAATGAATAACCTTCCATACAGTATAGAAGTTATTTTACTTCTCTGACCAAAGTCTGAAGTTGAGCTCAGAGCTAGAGAACTATTTTCTGTAACTTTTTATTTTATTTTATTTTATTTTTCGTTTAAGCTGGACTTTTTTCCTCCTCATAGAATGACCATGAAAATAAGATAATGATACAATAGGAGGTGAAAGGGATTGGTCTCATCTTCTCAATAAAGATAGAAGATGCAGAGGCTTTCTGAATTAATATTAGACTTAGGTTGTGACCTTTTGGATTCTGCATTGAGCTCTCTGTCATTAACTTCTTGAAAGATAATGCTTAAACATGAAAGGTTAGTGTGCTCATGTTAATATGACATTGTTTTGTAAACTATATTAAAACTTACTGATGTACTGGACATTGAGCCAAGGGAAGTCAGTACTGTCTTTCCCAGGTATCTTAGCAGTAAAAGTTTGTTCTAAGACAGTCTGCCCATTGAGGTTATTAGATCTCTGACTATGCTTTGTGCTTAGGAAGAAGTGGAGGAAAAACATATTAGAATTATAATTTAAGTAAATATATAGCAGTCTTTAATTCTTTATGTTTTATACAAAAACTAATTGTTTTGGTAGAATGAACCATTAACAGTTTGGTTTTGGACTCTTGAGGCAGAGGATTTACTTTAAATGCTTGTCTCAAATTTTAATCTGGTCTTTTGTATTTTTCTTCAGAAAAAAAATGAAAAGGTTCAGCTGCATAAAGTGGGTTTTTATCCTAATGGATTGGAAATAAATGATAAATTTTATTTTGCCTTTAATTTTTTTATTTGAAACTTTTTGAGGTTTCAGAGGTTGCAGTCTAGCAGTGAAGGAGTAGCTTGTATTGGACTAACTCTTGCCAATAATTATAAACTGAACAAAATATAAAAAGCAAAGATTAGAAGACTCTAGAGAGCAAGCAAAAACAGGCAGGAACTGCACAAAATCATGTACTAGAAGAGATCCACATTAACTAGCTTTTACCCCAAGGGCAATTTCCAGTTTGTGCAGTGTGCTTAGAAATAGACTTCAAGCAGAATGTAACAGTCTTTCTGGGCTGAGGAGTCATTTGGGACTTGTAAAACAGCTGGAAATTAGGAGGGAAATCTTAAGAATTTCAGATATAAACTCCAGGATATGCCTATAAATTTCTTTCAAATCCTTCGTGGACTCCAAAATTGTACCTGTGCAGTGTAATATTGAAAGGAACCTACCAGAAAGCAATAGTTGAAATCTAGTGAACTGTAGAGGAACTGTATTCCAGGGGAATACAGAGTTTGAAATTTAAATTCCACTAAAAGGGGTTTAGTAAATACTTTGGGTTTTCCATTGAGACCCAAAAAGGACCACAATAAGGAGGAAGGACAGCATCCTAGACCTAAGGGCCATACTTTAGTTAGGACTATGGGCAAAACGATAAACTCACTGTAACAAAGCTTAAAATCAAACTTTCACAGCATCAAGATTATCTACTATAATTTAACAGCTAGCCAGAAGAAAACACACTTTTTAGAAGAAAACAGAATCCAGAGTTTTCACAACACATCCACACCAGTACACAATAAAAAAATTACTAAACATACAATGAAAAATGATATCCATAAACAATAGAAAATATGTAGAAGCAAATACAGAGATGACTCACAGGTTGGAATTAAAATTATTTTAAAACTTATTAAAGAATTAATAGGAAAAAAAGATGAATGAACAGATTAGGAGTTTTGGTGAAGAAATAGATACTAAAAACCAAATGGAAAGTCTGGTAATGAAAAAAATCTGAAATGAAACACAGTATCTGAAATAAATTTCACTGGATGGGATTGAACTTGGAACTGGACACAGCAGAGGAAAGACAGCTGGAACCAGACAAGCTGATACAATTATCAAACTCAAGTACACAGAGAAAGAAAAAAATAGCAAAGTTTGATACCTGTGGGACAATATCAATCTAATTTACCTCTGATTTGAAATCCAAAAGGAGAGGAGAGGAAGAGAATGGGGCAAAAAAACATTTGATTCAGTAATGCCTAAAGTTTTCTTCAAATTGTTGAAAGACATCAACTTACAGATCCAAAAAGTTCAGTGAAGCTCAATAAATACAACAAAGACTATGTTTGTATACATCAGATTGCCCCCCCCCCCAAAATTATAAGCAGTCAGGGAGGGGAAATGCCATTACATTCAAACAATCATTGACCTCAGAATATGGACTAATCAAAATGGTAAATGGACAAGACAGGGAATGTCCTCATGGAGGCCTAGGATAACCAAAGCAAAGTTTGACCAATCACTTTTTCAAAAATTGATTGCCAGTCTAATGGAACTTCCAACTGTTAGACCTTAGAGCTGGCTTGGATTGAATTGAAGGTTTGTCAGGTTTATACTTAACATCTGTTTCCTTTGGAATGTTCCCTTATACATTAAATAGAAATAATACAATAAAAACAAAACAGAACAAGACTTTATAATACAGGTAAAGAACAGCAAAAGCAGCTGGAAGAATAAACAGGTTAGTGGCAAAAATATTTTCAAAATAAAATGTCTAATGATTTTACACAAAGATCTAGATCTAATTACAAAATAGTATACCTCCAAACTAAAAAGGCTAATTATTCAACATAACCCATTTCTGCGGTTTTATTCCTACTTTGTTGAGTTTTTTGTTTTTCATATGGGGTTGTTGGATTTGTCAAATGCTTTTTCTGCATCCATTGAGATGATCATCTGAGTTTTTCCTTTATTAATATGGTGTATTGCATTGCTTGATTTTCATATGTTAAATGAACTTTTCATTCCTGTGATAATTCCCACACATTCATGGTGTATGGATTCTTTTTATATATTGGTGGATTCATTTTGCTATTTTGTTGAGGTTTTTTGCATCTATATTCATATGGGATGTTGGTCTGTAGTTTTCTTGTCTTTCTCTAGTTTTGGCATCAGGGTAATTCTTTGTAGAAAGAATTGGAGTCTTCCCTCCTATTTTGGAAATGTTTGGTAGAATTCACCAGTAAAGCCATCTTTGAGCTTTTCTTTGTGGAAAATTTTTAACTATAAATTCAATCTTTTGTTAAACATTTAGTCAGATTTTCTATTTATTCTTGAGTCAGTTTCAGTAGTTTGTGTCTTTACAGAAATTAGTCCATTTCATCTAGGCTATCTACTTTGTTGGCAAACAATTGTTTACAGTATTCCCCTATTATCCTCCTTATATCTGTAAGACCAGTAGTAACTTGTCCCCTTCTTCCTTTCCTGATTTTAGTAATTTCAGTCTTCTTTTTTATGTGGTCAGTCTAGGTAAATCTTTGTCAAATTTGTTGATCTTTTCAAAGATCAAAGGTTTTGTGAATTTTTCTCTATTGTTTTTCTATTCTCTACTCCTCTCCAAGCTTTATTACTTACTTTGCTTGCTTTAGTTTGCTCTTTCTCTATTATGATGGAAGTTTAGATTATTGACTTGAGATCTTTCTTCTTTTTAAAATATGGGCATTTATAGCTATAAATTTCTGCCTACAACTTTTGCTGTATCCAGTAAGTTTTAGTATATTGAGTTTTCATTTTCATTCATCTTAATGTATTTTCAAAGTTCTCTTGTGATTTCTTCTTTGACCCACTATTAAAGACTATGTTTTTTAATTTCCACAAGATGTGAAAATCCCAAATTTCCTTTAGTTATGGATTTCTAATTTCATTCCAGTATGTTTGGAGAACATACTATTATTTTAATCCTTTCAAATTTATTGAAGATTGTTTTATGGCCTAACATATGTACTATCCTGGAAAATGCTTCATATGTACCTGAGAAGAATGTGTATTCTGCTGTTGTTGGATGGTATACTCTAGAGATATTTTAGGTCTAATAGGTATATAGTATTGTTCAAGTCTTCTATTTAATTGTTGATCTCTATAGTTGTTGTAGTATAGATTTTTTAAATAGCTTGAGAGATTTCTTTTTGCTATGTCTAAACCCTGTTATACTCATCAATAAGGAATTATGTAAAGGCACATGCCTATGATTGAATTGTTTAAGGTCATTAAAACAAC
This sequence comes from Zalophus californianus, assembly GCF_009762305.2. NCBI lineage: Eukaryota > Metazoa > Chordata > Mammalia > Carnivora > Otariidae > Zalophus > Zalophus californianus. Next base: position 26,531,716 of record NC_045602.1, read on the forward strand.
ATTCTAGGAAAATTAAGATACAGGGAAAAGTCAGAATACATCCTTACATGAAGTAGACAGAATACAATATATACTGTTTGAATCCAATTTTGTTTTAAAAAAGACTGTAAAGAAACTTCAAAAAGTCATGAATGATTTGCTCTGGGTAAATAAGGCAATAATGTCCTAACCTGTCTTCCTGCTTCTAATCTTGTCCAGGAGTAGTAAGCACACGGTAGCAGGTAAGGCTTTAGAATTAGGTTCTGTAGCACAGAATTCCAGATCTGCCATTAAGTAAGTATGTGACCTTGGCATACAATTTTCCAAGCAGGGGCTAATAATAGTACCTATACCAAATGCCAGATAGGACGATTAAATGAGCTAATACTAAACTCATAAAATGGTGCCTACCACGTTAAGTGCTTAGTAAATGTTCACTATTACTATCCACCTAGAATCCATTCTCCATACCACAATGTAAAGGTCACTCCCTTGTTAAAGCCCTCCACAGGCTTCCTGTCTCACTTAGAAAACAAAACAAAATGAAACCAGTCTCCACACCCCTACATTAGAAATTCCTGCTTGATCTGACCCATTTACCATTTAGATCTCTTCATTTCTTCCCCTCAAGCACAAAGCTCCAGACACACTGCCTTCTTTCAGACCTTGAAACACTTCTGCTTGTTTTTGACTTAGGTATTTGTATTGTTTATCCTGCCTGGAATAATCTTCACAGAAAGACTTTGTCATTCAGAAGTCAAATTTCATTTCCTTAGAGAGGCTTTCTTGGACTACTACAAATTAGCCACTCAGTCACTCTCTGTAGCATAACTCTATTTTCTACATGACACTATCAGTATATTAAACATTTTTTCCTCCCTTACTTGTTTTCTGTCTCTTCTTACTGGGACATAATTTTATGAGACCAGTACCTGATACAGACATGTGTTGCATATTCTATATTGAATTATTTTATTTCCTGTATTCTATATTACTTCCATAATAAAATTAATTTCACGAGAGTTTAGTGTTTTAGGAAACAGAACACGGTATCATGTAATTGGTCTGAGTTCAAATTCAGCTTCTGTGGAGAGCTAGCTGTATGTCTCTGGCCAAGTTTCTTACTCTTCTTGCTTCCTCAAACTTCAGCACTAAATGAAATTTTCCTAACATTACAAATAAACCCTAACCAAATACAAATCAATACCACAATGAGATACCACCTCACAACAGAATGGCTAAAATTAACAAATCAGAAAATGACAGATGTTGGCAAGGATGTGGAGAAAGGGAAACCTTCCTACACTGCTGGTGGGGATGCAAACTGGTGCAGCCACTCTGGAAAACAGTATGGAGGTTCCTCAAAAAGTTGAAAATAGAGATACCCTACTATTCAGCAATTGCATTACTGAGTATTTACCACAAAGATACAAATGTAGTGATCCAAAGGGGCATCTGCACCCCAATGTTTAAAGCAGCTATGTCCACAATAGCCAAACTATGGAAAGAACCCAGATGTCCATCAGCAGATGAATGGATAAAGATGTGGTGCGTGTATATATATATATATATATATATATATATATATATATGCCATTTGCAACAAGGTAGATGGAATAATAATAGAGGGTATTATGCTAAGCAAAATAAGTCAGAGAAAGACAGTTATCTCATATACTGACTTTAAGAAACAAAACCGGATCCTAGGCGAAGGGAGAGGGGAAAACAAGATGAAATCAGGGAGACAAACCATAAGAGACTCTTAATCATAGGAAACAAGTTGAGGGTTGTTGCGGGGGGGGGGGGGGAAGGGGGCAGGGGCGGGGGTAACTGGGTGATGGACATTAAGGAGGGCATGTGATGTAATGAGCACTGGGCGTTATGTACAACTAATGAATCACTGACTTCTACCTCTGAAACCAATAATACATTATATGTTAACTGAATTTAAATTAAAGATACATTATACATTAAAAAAAAATACAAAAAAAAAAAAACCCTAACCGATCCTTGACAGGGTCTCTAGCTCTCTACTCCACCTACCCCTCAAAAGCTTCGGTAGGGTCACTCTAGCCTCTGCCTTCGCCTCTATAGAACGCAGTGACAGCCGGGGAGAGGGCGGGAACAAGAGAGTTTGCACGCACTTCCGCCCCCGCGTCTCTCTCCGCCAATCGGCCTCTGATGCCCCACCCCTTCCGTTCCAGGGGAAAAACCAGCTCCCAGAGCGTCTTCCGGCGGGAGCTGTGCTGCTCCTTATCATGGTGAGTTGGCTGGGGGTACGAGGGTTTCTGTCGTAGATGATTCCTCTTATCTTCTTTCATCCCAAAGTGGCCTTCACATGCCTCAGCTGCCCAGAGGAGGGGTCCTCGGAGTCGTGCTCGGCTCCCCCCACTCCGCAGGAGAAGGGGCTGTCGTCCGAAGCATTCCCCCCAGAGCTGTGATCCCCTCACTCTCCCTCACCCCGTTGGTTAGACCTCAGGATCCCGGCCCTGCTCCAGCCCGAGCTTTCAGTTCAGCGAGCTTATGACTTCCCCTGCCGAGATTTACTTATAGAAATAAAAGTCTTTGCCGGCGTCAGCGTCTACAACCAGCGAAAGCTCTGAAAACAAGTTCACAGCAACAGCGACTGTAATTAGCATTGCTTACACCAGTGACAATACCGTTGGCGTTAATAAAGAGGGTTATCAGCAGGTTATTGAGGTGAACGCCCCACTCTGCAACTTGGCTTTATGGAGTGCCAGATAGCCTGATACAGCAGCAACTTTAAGAAGGTCAGTGACTGGAGAAAGTCCAGGTGTTGGTAGAGCATCTTTATTGTACATTTTTTCCTGCGTTTGTAGAGCCCAGTCAGTATACCTTACGGTTTGGGGGATGTGATGTTTAACCTAATTTTTTTTAGAGAAATTAGTCTTTGTATGCTTTTAGAGATCAAATGTATAGCTCTCTGAATTTTATCAAAAGATAAGTTGATTGTAATTTCAGCGTCAAAAGAGGTACCGTTTTATCAGAGAAATTAATGGATCTCTTATTGATAGCCTGCATATGAGAAAAGGACTACGTTTCAGTGCCTAAGCCATTGTCACTCTAGTAAGTTTTTTCCTTGAGTGGATTTGGTCAAGAAAAATGTCTTATGTATACTTCCTTTTCTTTTGTAAGTCTTCTGTAATCCCTCTTTTGCACACAGAAATTGGGTAAAATCTACTTTTGGGGGGCTGACCAAATAGCCTTCCAGCTGCTTTCTTCAAAATACTCACCACTGTGTAGCCAGAATTGAATTTCTAAAATTGGACCATGCCACTCACCTGCTCCCTTGCTTAATATCCCCCACCCCCATTATCCTCAAGATAAAGTCATGTTTGGCATGGCATACAAAGCTATCTGTTGTCAAGCTGCTGCTGCAACTGCCTTTTTTTTTTTTTTTTGGTCAAGCTTTATAGCCTCTTTTTTCACATACATACATTCATATTCCAGTCACAGTGAACAGCTTGCAGATGATGCTCTAAGGATTAGGCCTTTGCACCTAATTTGTATATGCTGTTCTGTCTGCCGGAATCAATCATCTCCTACCCCTCATCCTCATCCGTATAACCCTTACGTGCCCTCTAGTCTTTCATGAGCCTTTCTGCCGTGTCTCAAGATCCTGTTAGGTGCCTCCTTTGTGCTCCTGTGACATCTTGGTGCTATTTACCAATAACATCTGTAGCCCTTACCAGACTATGTTAAAATTGTGTATTTCCTTGTCTTTCTCACTTCCTAGACTGTAAGCTCTTTGAGAGCAGGACCTCTGTATTCACTCTGGTATACCCAGAGCCTTGTAACAGTTCCTGGCTCAGAGGAGGTTTTCAATAAATACCTGTTTTATAAAACACCAAATAAATAACTATGGCACTAAATTTTTATGGTTGAAACATTGGTAATACAGAAAAATAGTAGCATTTAAGGTTTATTTTAAAAGTTTTGGGGAAGAAAGGGGAGTCACTCTTGTTTATTAAGGTGTTATATGCAAAGCACAATGCTATCTTAGAAAACGTAAAGGAAATATAGCCCTTGTCTTTAGTGAAGTTACTAAAAAACTAACCTAAAATGTGAGATGACAAGGTGAAGGCTATCCTCTGGTTATTTACAAAAAACAGACAAACAAAAAACAAAGCAAGTGGCATAAAGAACAGTATAGTTTAGGAAGGTGTCACATAGAAGGTCAGCCATGAAACAGTACTTTCTTCCTTAGTCCATTACTCTTTTTAAGATTCTATTTATTTGACAGAGAGAGAGACAGCGAGAGAGGGAACACAAGCAGGGGGAGTGGGAGAGGGAGAAGCAGACTCCCCACCGAGCAGGGAGCCCGATGCGGGGTTCCCAGGACTCTGGGACCATGACCTGAGTCAAAGGCAGGCGCCTAACCGACGGAGCCACCCAGGCACCCCATTACTCCCTTACTCTTAATCTACTAGTCATTACTGTCATTCAGATGAGGAAACAGAGGTCAAGTAATTTGTTAAGTATTACAGGGCTTTTAGAGCTTGGGTTAGACAAGTCTGGCCTTTTCACTCTAGAGTGGTATGATCATTAAACGAGGGTACACCAGTTTAGTTGGAGTTGATTCCCTATCTGGAGCAAGAGATAAAACTGGAAAGAAACAGGCTAAGTATTTGAAAGCATTGAATTTCAGGTTGTAAAATTAGGAGTTTATCACGATAGCAATGGAGGGCCAATATAATTTTGGAAAGAATGACATGAACATTAGGATTTTTGTGGGTTTTTACTTCTTTTAACCAATATCAGAATGGCATCAGAAATGGCCTTCTACCTTTTAGAAACCTTATTTTCTCAACCTGAAACTTAAAGTAAAATAATTTAAAGTGAGATGAAGTTAGAAGATATCCAGGGATAACAGTATTAAGCAGAATTTATCTTTGGGACCAAATATCCCACACATAATTCATTAAGAATGGGGAATATTCATTAACTGACCATTCATTAGCATCTCAAATGAAAATAGCATATTGTTCCTTTTCAGCTGAATTAGCTTAGCAAAGCCTGAGAGTTACACACACACACACACACTGGTCTTTATTTGGATAGCAAAATTAGTAACACTTTTTTCTGATGCTTTATTTTTATATTTTAAAGTATGTTTTACTTAAAATTTTTTTATTATGGAAATTTTCAAACACAGGAAAGTAGAATATAATATAATAAGCCCCCATGTAGCCATCACTTGGCCTCAACAATAATCAACATTCTGGTTTTAAATGCCAGATTTCTAGTGCTCAGCTTTATCTTCTGTGTCTCAACCTAATGAAACTAATGACATGTCTGAGCTTTGAAAAAATGGGATATACTTTTTTTATAACGACTGAGATGTTCCTACTAATTAACTAGGAAAATCAGACCTGTGCTGGAGTTGGATCTGAAAGTTTTCCTCATTTGATATCTGTGAACACCCAGTTCCACTGCTTTCTGTGGAATTTCAGTGTTTAAGTCAAATTGGCTGGCGGTAGTGAGGTAGAAACGTTGTGTGGTTGTTCCGGTGATTGTGGCCTCACTATCTAGGGAAGCATTTTGCTAAAATTAAAATCCAAATAAATATGTAAGTGCATGGCACTTAGCAATCAAATTATTATATATGACCCACTGAAAATTGTGAAAGATTTTTTCCCCCTAGAAACAATATTTTGCTTTTGGAATAACAATTAAAATTCTTTTTTTCCCAGTTTATCTTCCCTCTCTAGGATTCTTTGTTTTTGTTTGTTGTTGAGTATTATATTCCCAAGATAGTAAAATTGATCAATTTTTCCCTTTACAGCTTCTTGGTTTTATATCCTATTATGAAAAGTCTTCTCCAACTCCAAGATTATAAAATTGTACATCCATAAATTTCTTCAAGTACTCTATAGTTTTATATTTTAATTTTAATATAATAAAAAATTAGAGTAAAATATAGTAAGGATCCAACGTTACCTTTTCCAAAAGCCATTTATTGGGTAACTCATATTTTCTGCTGATGTTGGATACTGCCTTAATCATAGGCTAATTTCCCATATGTGCTTAAACTCTCTTATGCTAAGGTTTCCTATACTTGAGTGGGAAATTCCTCTCTAGTCTCCACTTAGGTTTCTTCTCCTGTTGGTAACCGCACTGTCACCCTTTCTCTGCTGGTCCCATACAGTGTACTAGCAAGGACTATAGAGACTAGCCAGAATGTCAGGTACTTTGAGTGCCTAAGAGAGAACCTCAGAGATTTTACTATAATAGTAGTTTCCAAACTTTTCATATATAAAGCTTTTATTAAGTTAATTGTAATATTTTATTTCCAGTAGAGCTATCTGGCAAATGGTTTGCTTTTCTGGTTCAAAATTGCCTAAAATCCATTTAAAAATAGAAGTGTGTAGTTTGGAGCTAAAATGCCTGGGCTTGGGGGCACCTAGGTGGCTCAGTCGGTTGGGCATCTGCCTTTGGCTGGGGTCATGATCCCAGGGTCCTGGGATCGAGCCCTGCATCCAGCTCCCTGCTCAGCGGGGAGCCTGCTTTTCCCACTTCCTCTGCTGCTCCCCCAGCTTGTGCTCTTTCACTGTCACTCTCTCTCAAATAAACAAATAAATAAAACCTTTAAAAAAATAAAATGCCTGGGTTTGAATTTCTGCTCAGCCATTTGTTAGCATTGTGCCCTTGGACAATTTATTAAAAATTGTTTCCATCTCATAGAGGATTGTGAGAATTAAATAGATAAATGCTTGTAAAGTGTCTAGAATAATTGCTTGCCACATATTGAGCATTCAGTAAATGTTAGTGGTTGCTATTATATCACATCACAGGATATGAAAACCATTAGCTGCTTCAATGTTGATTTGTTTATTTCTTGTTTATTTTGAAGGGGACAATTCATCTCTTTAGAAAACCGCAAAGATCTTTTTTTGGCAAGTTATTACAGGAATTTAGACTTGTAGCAGCTGACCGAAGGGTAAGTTATCTTTATTAACTCTAATTTTAATCATTGTACAGACATTATGACACTGAAAAAGATAATTTTTAAGGCATATAGAAATTACTCGTGATCCCACCATACACTTTTTGTTTTTAAGTAAACTCTCGCCCAACATGGGGCTTGAATTCACAGTCCCGAGGTTAATAGTCACATGCTCTACCAACTGAGCCAGCCAGGTGCTCCACACCACACTGAGTTCATTTTTTTATGTTGGATAAGCGTTTTTTTTTTTTTAAGTAATCTATGCCCAACGTGGGGCTCAAACTCATTATGCCAACATCAAGTCACATGCTCTACTGACAGTGAGCCAGGCACCCACCCCTGGCTAAGCAAAATTTCAATGTAAAATTAAATTACTTTGTAATTTAATGTAAATTGTAATGTAAAAATCAATTACTTTGGTACACAGTTGTTTTGCTTGGGAGGAAGCTGGGCTTTGGTTAAGGTTTTTATTCTAATTCTAACGAGTTTTAAAGAAAAATTATTTTATGATTGCCTTTTTTTACTTTTTTTACAAATTTAATGGATGCAGTTTAAAGCCATGTTTTCTCATTTTTAGTGTGAGGAAGGAAAAATAAGTTATGCTTTGAGGTCGTGAATTCAGGCTCCACCCATGTTGGGCGCAGAGCTTATATTTAAAAAAAAAGATAATTGGTACCCTTTTTGGTCACCAATATAGGCCTAGTTATTGTTCTGTTTTCATTGTTCTCATTATTGTCTAAATTATACTCTAAGCTCCCTGAAGACAGTGACGATGTCTGTTTTGTTCACCTTTTAATAAAAGTACAAAAGTACAATAAAAGTACAAAAATAAATATGTGATGAATTTTAAATAAACCTAGCTTCAGTGGAACATAAGTGTACCTATGATATTGGCCATGTATTATGATACTGGACTAGAGGCTTCTGTTCTTTGTTTCTTATCACTGTATCTCCTGTTGCTAAAACCTTGGAATATAGTAAGAACTCAGTATTTGAAAATAGGGTCATGTCCTGGATGTTAAAGAGCCAAGAGTAGGAAATTCATTTGCTACTTGTGTAGCTAGTCCTTTTAAGATGATCTCTTGAGAACAGATAGATAGAACTTTATAATGTTGGTAGAAAGCAACTACATTACAGATGTAAACAGGAAATTCTTGAACCATATGCTTTGTTGAAGCACAGTATACCGCAGAATAGGTAGGGACAAAACCAGTATAAGAACACTTGAGTTGTGCAGATACTCTCCATCATAATTTAAATCTTAAAAGATGTGCTTAGCTTCACCTCTCTTTACTACTACTCCTGTTTTGGTTCTTGGTAATTTCGTAAATCATGAGGAAGATCCCTACTTCTCAGTTCCTTACTTCCTTACCCCAAATAATCTTGTCCTGCATCCCTTCCAGCTATCCACTCCAATGATCATACCACAGACATTATCATTTATAATAACTATATCTTCCCATTGTCTCAGTTTCAAGCATTTCACTCATAGTCACCATCTCTTGTTATTCCAGTTCATTCCTTGTATTATCGCAATTCCAATAATTCTTCAATCTTACTAGGATCTCCAATCCATTGACTATGCCATATTTTCACTATTTTTCACCTCTCTTATCCTCATTTGCTTACTTATCCAATTTAGATTCTTTGGTCCATCATTACTGACTTCTTGCATATGTCTTCAACTCCTCTGTGCCCTCCCTTCATCTGTCACTCTTCCTCAGATACTTCCCTGGCAAATCCTTAACATTGTTCAGTATACATTCCTGCTATTCTGTACCTGCACCCAAGCAACTGAATGTAGCCTGAGAGAAACACAAAACCATGGTGACTGGTCTCACTTTAAATTCAAGATCAAGTGTGCCATTAGTGCTGCCCATACTACATCTTTAGTTCATTCAGTTTTCCATTTTTCTAGATGGCTGTTTCATGCCATAGTCTCTCACTTCTGTCCTCAAACTTCCAAAACCTTACTCATCCTCACTCTGACCTGTTGATCTTGCTTCCTGTTTCACTGAAGGAAAAGAAGTAATCAGAAAACACTTCCACATCCTGTCATCTCCCAACATTCGGCCTTTCCTCCTGTTTTTATGAATGAACTCTCTGTACTTCCACTTGTTGCCTACTCAAAGACAAACTTCCTACAGTTGTTCCTTCCTGCATCATGAGCACATGCCACATCTTCCACTTTCAGCTACTGCCTCATTTCTCTGCTTCCTCATATAGCAAAACTACTTAAACTAATTGTCTTTACTCTCTGTTCACTTTCTTTTCTCCCTGTCTCCATTAAACACATACCAGTCTGGCTGTAGCCCCCACCAATCCACTGGAGCAGCTTTAATAAAGTAACTGGTAAACTCTGTGTTGCCAAAATCAATGGTCATCCTCATTTCCCATCTTACTTAACCTTCAAAAGCATTTGACAATGCTTAAAGCACTTTTTTCATTTGGACTCTGAAATATCACTCTTGGTTTTCCTCCTACTTACCTGGCCATTGTTCATCACTTTCCTTTTATCTTTCTGATCTCTAAGTTTTAGAGTGTCCCAGCGCTTAGAGCTCCAGCCTCTGTTGTTTATCTTCATTACATCTAGGTGATACTTTGACTACCTTATGCTGATGACCCAATATTTATAACTCAATCCATAACTTCTCCCCTACTTCTAGATTCCTATATATCATGGCCCTCTCAACATTTCCACTTGGATATCTAATAGGCATCTCAAATTTCATATGGCCAAACCTGAACTTTGATTTTCTGTCCCTTCCTCACTAAATGGCCACTCTGTTCTTCCAGTGCACAGGCCAGAAACCTTGTAGTCATTCTTCTCCCTCTCTCTCTCTCATTCCTCATCCATTTTGTAAGTAAATCTTGCTGCTCTATCTTCAGTGTAACACTCAGAATTTGACTCTTCTAACACTTTCTTACCAACTTCAAAGTCATCATTTCTCACTTGGATTACTGCAGTCACATTCTAAATGGTCTTCCTACTTCTGTCCTTGCCCCTATGCAGTATATTCTACATAGAGAAGCCAGAATGATCTTTTAATCCTTTTTTTTTTTTTAAGATTTTATTTATTTGACAGAGAGAGAGAGACAGTGAGAGAGGGAACACAAGCAGGGGGAGTGGGAGAGGGAGAAGTAAGCTTCCCGCTGAGCAGGGAGCCAGATGCGGGACTTGAACCCAGGGTTCTGGGATCATGACCCAAGCCGAAGGGAGATGCTTAACGACTGAGCCACCCAGGCGCCCTGCCAGAATGATCTTTAAAAATGAAAGCTAAGCTGCTTTCCATCTCATTTGGAATAAATCCCAATTCTTTGCTGGCATACAAGACACTACTTGATGGAGCCCGAGACTTCCTCTTCCCTCTCATCTGTCCGTCCTTGGCCAAGTCCTCTTCTATCTCAGGGCATTTGCACTGTGGTTCCCATTTTCTTTCCCAGATATCTGCATGCTTAGTACCTTTGCCTCTGTAAGATTTCTGGTCACATGTTACTTTACCAAGGGGGTCTTTTTGACCACCTTGTCTGGCAGAATACCCTTTCCACATTTCCCATTACCGTACTTTATTGTTCCTTTGTAGCACTTACCACCACCTGACCTTGTATATTTGCTAATTGTCTGTCACCCCCACTGGAGTATAAGGTCCATATTTTGTTCACTGCTGTATCTCTAGTGCCTAGAAAGTGTCTGTTACAAAATAGGTACTCAAGTATTTGTTGATGAGTAGCTTGATTCATCAGTAGAGCTGCAGAAAATGTCATTTTCAGATTACATGCCTTATCCTCCTTTTCTGACTGTTCCTGAATCCCTGTTCTGACTAGAGCCCATGTCCAGTCATTTCATTAATGTCCTCCCTGTAAGAGTCCCTTGTCCCATTAACCTATCACATCAGCTCTCTCTCTGACATCCCTACCTCACCTGCTTCTCTGGTTTTGCTCCTGGGGGTAGAGGAAGTGGTAGAATGCCGCCTACCCTAAATTCATGATGGTCATTCTTGTTCTCCTCTGATGATTCAGAAGTATACTCACTAGAACTGCTGTTGTACAAATTCTCCTCTGGATGTAAGTTTCCATTCCTATTCTACTACATCCCTTTATTTTAGAAAATGGCCTGTTTCTTCTTTTTTTTTTTTTAATTTTTCTCAACAGATTTTTTTTTTTAAAGATTTTATTTATTTATTTGAGAGAGTGAGAATGGACAGAGAGCACATGAGAGGAGGAAGGGTCAGAGGGAGAAGCAGACTGCCTGCCGAGCAGGGAGCCCGATGCGGGACTCGATCCCGGGACTCCTGGATCATGACCTGAGCCGAAGGCAGTCGCTTAACCAACTGAGCCACCCAGGCGCCCCGCCTTGTTTCTTCTTTTCTAGAGATGTAGAGGTGGTTAGTGCTGTGCTGCTTCACTGTCACTTCTCTCTAGTTCACAGTTTTTCTGTCCCTTCAGTCATCTCTTGCCCTTCTCACCTTTTTCAGAGAAGGTGTACTTCATCCTAAACCTACACTTTGCATCTGTGTCCTAAAGCCATCCTATGCCACACTTGACCTTTGCAATTATATTTGTTTAATTTTAACACCTCCAGATAACTCCCTTTTCACTAATTTCTTTCACTTCTACTTTCACACAATTATAGGTCTCCCTTCTTTGTAGGGAGTGGAGTGGGACAAAAATTAAAAAACATTTCACTTGATCTCTTTTTTTATTCTTAGAAAGCACTTTCTGCTTCTTCTGATGAAATCCTAGCTACTTTCAAGGCATGTCTCAGATCTATGAACTTCTAACCTATGGTAATCTTTCCCTCTCTTGCAGTCCTATTTCATATGACTTATTTGGTAAATAAGTAAGTGTAGCCCTTTTGGCGGGGAGGGGAAAAATAACTTTATTTTGATATAATTTCAAACTTATGGAAAAGTCACAAGATTAGTGTAAGGAACTCCCCTAAGCCCTTTACTCAGATTCACCAGTTGCTTTATATTTTGCCCCATATGCTATCGTTGTCTCTATGTACTTATTTATAGAGACAAAATGATATTAAAGTATATGCCTGTTTTTCTCAACTGTTTGAGAGTTTATGTGGCAGAATTTTTTTTTCTCTTGAAGAATTCCTCCTCTAGAACTATTTTTTAGATTAGTAAAATAATAATTTGGTTGATGGTAATTTTTGTAGATGTAGGAAATGTGACACTGACTTTTTGAAGGAAGTTGTGCTTATTCTTTTGTAGAGTGGGAATTGCAGCAACTTGAACACACCCAGGGAAGTTTATCAGCACTATCCAAATAAGAATGATTTTCTTTTTCACAGTCCTGGAAGATACTGCTCTTTGGTGCAATAAACTTAACATGTACTGGCTTCCTGCTTATGTGGTGCAGTTCCACTAACAGTATAGGTATGTCACCATTCCTATTTTTGTGGAGTTAATCATTAGTTTCACATTTATTGTTCTGGTTTTAAATAAAGATATATCTTTCTTTATGTGGAATATATTATTCTGAAATATAACTCAAGATTTAAATAAGAGAAGCTATGTGAAAAGTGCCTTGTTGGGGCGCCTGGGCGGCTCAGTAGGTTGAGTGTCTGCCTTCGGCTCAGGTCATGATCCCAGGGTCCTGGAATCGAGCCCCACATCGGGCTCTCTGCTCAGCGGGAAACCTGCTTCTCCCTCTCCCACTCCCCCTGCTTGTGTTCCCTCTCTCTAGTGGTGTCTCTCTCTGACAAATAAATAAATAAAATCTTTAAAAAAAAGAAAAGTGCCTTGTAAACTGTAAAGTTTGGTTCAGTTGTTAAGCATTATCATTTTAAATGAGCTTTTTTTTTAAAATAGCTTTAAATCTATTTGAAAGACTGTGATTCCTTTTTATGTGATAGATTAGCCCTTCAATTTATGCAGTGTCTAAGTAAGATTTTGAGATTTATGTTTCTTGGATTTTCCTTGAAAAGGAAAATCTATAATATTTTTCTTGTTTCTTGACCTCTTTTAAATTTTTTAATTTTTTATGTTTATTTATTTTTATTTTTTTGGAAAGAGAGAGAGTGCAAGTAGAGGTAGGGGCAGAAGGAGAGGGAGAGAGAGAATCCCAGGTAGGCTCCATACTCAGTGCAGACCCTGATGTGGGGCTCCATCCTGACCCTGAGATCATGACCTGAGTGGAAATCAAGAGCCAGACACCCAACCGAGTCATCCAGGTGCCCCATTTCTTGACCTCTTACGTTTTTATGTATCATTCTTTTCATCCTGCTATTTAGAGACTATATTTAAAATAGTACTCAGATGACAGAAGAAAGTAAAAAAACCCCAAAATGATGATAGCACTTTTGGGTGTATGCTGCTTCCTTTGTCCTGATGGCGAAATCAGACTCTAGAGTAAGCTTTTGTACTTACCAATTTTTTTTTTTTTAATTACGTAGGCTCCAATGCTGGGCTTGAACTTACAACCCTGAGATCAAGAGTCCTATGCTCTACCAACTGAGCCAGTCAGACACCTCTGTATTTATCACATTTGGCTACATATATTAATCTAGATAATTGCCAACATATAAGGTTAGTTAGTGACTCAGGGTGTTTTTGGTAATGGATATACCTGGTATGAACAATCTTGATTATTAGCTACATTTCCAAACAGTGGATTCAGCAACATTTTAATCAGTTGTTTTGTTGTTTTGCAGCTTTAACTGCCTATACTTACTTGACCATTTTTGACCTTTTTAGGTAAGTTTTTTGTTTTTTGTTTTCTTTAATTTTATTATGTTATGTTAATCACCATACATCATTAGTTTTTTAGGTAAGTTTGAAAAAGTCTCTTTAGTGTTTTGAAACTAATAAGGAATTTCTTGCACTGAATTTGTTTTCTCTGCTTAAAGGAAAGTAATCTGTGAAATAAGTAAAATTATCAACATAGAACATATATACAAACAATAACTATTAGGAGATATACTGGAAGAAAATATCCCATTTATAGAGGAACAGAAAAAATAATACCCAGGCATTAGATCATATGCCTTGGGTACCTACCTGTAGTTGAGTCAGCTGTGGCCAGGGAGCAGCGTCCCATAAGAACGTACCAGTTCCTTCCGTAACCGTGTAGATGGGCATTAATAACTAAGAAGTGAGCAATTGTGAGCTAGGGAGACACCCTTTTGGCTCCCTGCTTCGTGGGACCTTTCATATCGCCGTGTAAGGATTGCAAAATACTTGATGTCTTCAAGATCCATGCCATAGGAGTATAAGTATGTCTTTTCATTAGTCATGTACCTAAATCTACTTGACTTATCTAAAATATAGAGTTACCACTGGATTTCACGCGGTAGTAAGTTGTTTTAGAGTGAATCTCCACTGTACTTGGAAAATGAATGTAATTTTATCCTATCCAGAGTGTTGTTGCTATTAATATTTCGTTTAACTTTTAACAAAGATTTAAGTTTATCAGAGTTAAAATTTATTCTCTGTGGCTAAAATAAAATATATTACTTTATTATTACTGTGCTATTTTTGCATGCTCAGTTATGGAAACTGTTTAGGGTGGATAACTTACTTAGAGAAAGTATGGGTTTAGGTTCTATTTACTGACTTGATGTATTGTGACTTTTTTCAGTTTCTCCACATGATAAAACTCACATATTAGGATGCTGCTGGTGATTAGATTATAGCTTATTAGAATAGTTTATTAATTTAGTCTGCAAGCACTGATAACTTTCAGCAAACTTAGGAATTCTAAAAACATAATTTCTTTTTGTGTGTTCTCCTCCTGCTCTAGTTCTAAAGCTAAATTTATTTTCCTTTTTACTTAGTTTAATGACATGTTTGATAAGTTACTGGGTAATGATGAGGAAACCTAGCCCTGTCTATTCATTTGGGTAAGTTCAAGTCATTTTATTTTCTGCTAACTTACTGCTATTAAAATGGTAGTTGTTATCAGGCAGTAAAGAGCTAGCTAGAGTGTTTGTAGAGAATATATGCTGTCTCTGTAGTAGGATGGGGATCAAATATTGAAAGTAGATTTAAAAAGACATCTTCCAACAGGATTCTAGATAAGGAACATGAATATGTGAATTTAAATCATATTAAAATAAAATGTTCACATTAAGTTCTTCGATATTTTAGTAATCCCTTAAATTTTAGAGAAAGTACAAAGGATTTTCCTATAGGTGTGTCCTATAAATGTTAAGAGTAAATGTGATATATTTTAACATTAATGTAGTGGTAGAGATGTATTTTTATCATAAGACTGGATTTGTGATAGCAATGGACTAACAAAGAATTTGAGATTCTGTTTCTATAGTTTTAGAAATTATTAAAAGTTGAAAGTTGAAAGATAATCTTTTGTATTAGAGGTTTTTCTTAATTTATTAGAAAAAATGAGTTCCTTTCGGATTCCAGGAAACAACTTGAAAGAAGAATTTCTTTTTAAGTTTGTGGGGGTTTTTATTATGATAAAGTGTATGTAACATAAAAGTTAACATTTTAACCATTTTCAAGTGTACAATTCAGTGGCATTAAGTACCTTTTTATCTATTGCCACTATTTCCAGAAATATTTCCTCTTTCCAAAAAGAAACTCTGTACCCATTAAACAATAACTCCCTATTCCCCTATCTCTCAGCCCTTGGCAAGCGCCATTCTGCTTTCTGTGTCTATGAATTTGCCTGTTCTGGGTACTCATATAAATGGAATCACACAATATTTGTCGTTTTGAGTATGGCTTATTTCACTTAATGTTTGCAGATTTCATCTATGTTTATAGCATATGTCAGAATTTCATTACTTTCTAAAGTTGAATAATTTTCTATTGCATATATATATGACATTTTGTTTATTCTGTTGATGCGCATTTGGTTTGTATCCACCTTTGGGCTATTGTGAGTAATGCTTTTATAAACATTGGTGTACAGGTATCTGTTTGAATCCCTGCTTTCAGCTCTTTTGGGTGTATACTGATCCCTGGATCATATTCTGTGATTCCATGTTTAACTTTTTGAGGAACCACCATACACAGTGGTAGCGCCATTTTCCATTCCCACCAGCATGCTCACCAACACTTGTCATTTTTCTTTTTTTAATTTTTAAAAATCCCAGTATAGTTAACGTAGAGTGTTATATTAGTTTGAGGTGTGCAATGTAGTGATTCATAATTCTATACATTACTAAGTGCTCATCACAATAAGTATACTCTTAATCCCCTTCACCTATTTCACCCATACCCCTACCCCACCTCCCCTCTGGTAACTACCAGTTTTTTCTCTGTAGTTAAGAGTCTGTTTTTTGGTTTGTCTCTTTTTTTTTTTTTTCCCTAGGCAAAGAACTTTATTAACCTTGTTTCAAACTTTATTCCCAGGCTTCTTCAGCTTAAATAGCTGCAAAGAATGAATTGTGTATAAGCAAAAACTGAAAAGAGCTGCAGTGTCCAAGGGGCTTGGGTTTAAAAATATTAGAGATCTAGATTTTATCAGATCCATGAACAAAATTTTAAAAAGCAGTCATAATATAAAATAGCAGCTCCCAGTAACTTCTTCAAGTTTTATGTTCTTCAGAAGTTGACTCAATTCAGTTTGCTTCATTCTTGGAAGCTTCATCAAAATTCTCCACAAGATCTGGAACTTCATCATCATCATCCTCTCCGGTAGCAAGTGGTGCTTTTCCATCCACAGACTGTTTGGGCAGAGCTTCAGCCAGTCTTCTTAAACTAGTCAGACTGTCTGCACTAAGTTGGTTTAAGATACTGGGTAGCATTTCTGTCAGCTGCTTTGTCTCAGCATGGCCTGGAATGGTGAAAGTGTTCGCTGCCAGTGATGCCTGAACTTTGGGGTTATTAAAATGGATCACTGGTCCTTGGTTTGTGAACATATTCACTTCTTCAATACCAGAAATATTGTTTACCCCTAACTTCTTTGAGGAGAACTGAAGTTTTTTATCATCTGCTGTAGCCGTTCTGTGAACCACCTTCTTCTTTCGGCAAGCAGTTCCTTTCCCATTAATGCGCACTTGTGCTTGCTGTTTGGCGAGTTTCTTCTGGTTCATGATAGTTTCTTTCATCTTGTTGGAGCGGAAATGGGACCGCTCAGGGGGTCTCGGGCGGACCAGCTGAGATTAGGTGCACACACGCAGGGACGCAAGATGGCAGCTCTGGTTTGTCTTTTTTTTTTTCTTTGTTTTGTTTCTTAAATTCCACATATAAGTGAGATCACATGGTACTTGTCTTTCTCTGACTGACTTACTTCATTTAGCATTACAACCTCCAGATCCATCTATGTTGTTGCAAATGGCAAGATTTCATTCTTTTTTATGGCTGAGTAATATTACACACACACACACACACACACACACACACACACACACACACACACACACACACACACACACACACGTCTTTATCCATTCATTTGTTGATGGGCATTTGGGCTGCTTCCATATTTTGACTATTATAAATAATGCTGCAGTAGTCATAAGGGGTGCATGTATCTTTTCAAATTAGTGTTTTTGTATTCTTTGAGTAAATACCCAATAGTGGGATTACTAGATCATATGGTAATTCTGTTTTTAATTTTTTGAGGAACCTCCATACTGTTTTCCAAAGTGGCTGCACCAGTTTGCATTCCCACCAACAGTGAGAGGGTTCCTTTTTCTCCCCATCCTCACCAATACTGGTTGTTTCTTGTATTTTTTATTTTAGCCATTCTGACAGGTGTTAGGTGATATCTTGTGGTTTTGATTTGCATTGCCCTGATGATAAATGATGTTGAGCATCTTTTCATGTGTCTGTTGCCATCTTTATGTCTTCTTTGGAGAAATGTCTGTTCATGTCTTTTGCCCATTTTTAACTGGATTTTTTTTTTTTTTTGGTGTTGAGTTTAAGTTCTTTATATATTTTGAATACTAACCCCTTGTCAGGTATATCATTTGCAAATATCTTCTCCCATTGAAAGAAGAATTTAACTTTGGCAAATAAACTTTTGGACCAAACTTAATCTTTTGAACAAAATCAGGTTTTACTTACTTAAACAAGGGGGCAAAGTAAACATGAAATCTTAATGCAAAGTGAAAATATTCATAAGTGTCACTGAACTTTGATAGACTATTACTATGATAATTGGTTATAAGTTACATAGAAATACCTGTATATAGAAATCTGTGACTGAGTTAAAGCTTTTGGTTTTAAGTGACAATCCAACTCAAGCTAGTATGGGGGAAAATGGGAACTTTTATAATTAATGTAATCAAAATGTGGGAAAACTGAGGTAACTGGCATAGGGACTAGCAAACTCAGGACATTGTCTTTCTCTTATCTCTCAGGCTTGCTTTTCTCTGCATGTACGGTTTAGTTTCTCAGACCACTTTTCCCCACCATCCTGGAATAACTCCTAGCAAGACCTTAACTGGAACCTTCTTACCTTCATCTTAGAGAAGGAAAGGCTTTTCCCCAACTCTAGTTAAGAAAATCATGAGAAAGAGGGGCGCCTGGGTGGCTCAGTCAGTTTAGCGTCTGCCTTTGGCTTGGGTCATGATCCCGGGGTCCTGAGATCCAGCCCCACATCGGGCTCCCTGCTGCAGGGAGCCTGCTTCTCCCTCTGCTGCTACCCCTGCTCGTGTGCTCACACTCTCTCCCAAATAAATAAATAAAATCTTAAAAAAAAAATTATGAGAGAAAACTACTGACTGGTCTAGCTTGGAACAGGTATTAGTCTTTAGATCAAATACTGTGGCCAGGAGACAAGGTTAAACAAGGACTTGATAACTTCCATTTTGGCCAACTTAGAGTGAACAAGAAAGGAGGGAGCAATTAAACAATAAAATTAACATCTGAATATAATTTCAGTCAGTCACATAGCTTGAAATATCTATATTTAGTAATTCCAGTCTCCAGTTCTTTAGCCCTGAGATCTATCTTGTTTCAGACTGCCTTCTTTACAGCGTCACATAGATATCTAATTGGTGTCTTAAATATTGGCTAGAATTCTTGTTTTCTTCCCCCAAAACCTATTCCTCTGCAGTTTTTCCCATCTCATTACCCACATTTATCCATCAGCAGGTTACATCAGGGTAACCTACAAATACATCCAGAATCTGCCCCTACCCCCATTTCTATCTTGACTACTAACATCCTAATCAAACTACCTTCATTTCTTGCCTTAATCCAGCCTCCTAACTTGTCCCCATGCCTCTGCTCCTACCCCCTTATAGACCATTCTCCGGATAGCAGCCAGAGTTTTTTCCCTTTTAAATCCAAGTCATACTATCAGTCTCCTCCTTGAAACCACTCAGTTGTTTGCTATCATACTTAGAATAAAATTCCGAGTCCTTTCTCTAATTTGCAAAATTCTTATATAAGCTCTTCTGTGCCTACTTCTCTTCAAGTTACCATTTTCATGCCCTCTATACCACACTTTCTTTCTGTAATTTGTATACAATTAATGTATTCCTGCCTTACGTCCTTTGTACAAGCTGTTGTCTCTGATTGAAATGTTCTTCATGTCATCTTTACAAGATACAGAGCTCCATCTTGTTATTCCAATCCTAATATCACTAAATGCTGATGTCATTCAGTGACTGGGCCCAATCTAAAATAGATTCTAAAATGAATCCTAGTTAGCCTCTTGTCACATCAGACTACTATAATTCTCTATATAGAACTTACCAGAACTTGGGCACCTGGGTGGCTCAGATGGTTAAGCGTCTGCCTTCGGCTCAGGTCATGATCCCAGGATCCTGGGATCAAGTCCCACATCGGGCTCCCTGCTCAGCGGGGAGCCTGCTTCTCCCTCTGCTTCTCTTTCTGTGTCTCTCTCTGTCTCTCATGAATAAATAAATAAAATCTTTAAAAAAAAAACTTATCAGAACTTATAAATTGTTATTCTGTCTCCCCCTTTAAAATATAAATTCCATGGCAGCAGGGACTATAATCTTGTTCTATCTTATATCCTTGTACAGTTTGGTGAATTTTAATAAATGAATATACCTGTATAACTACTATCTGGATCATGATATAAAACACTACAAGTCCCCCCCAAAAAACCTCCCTTTGTTTTGAGTCAGACTCAAAACCCAACAAAAGTAATCAGTGTTCTGACGACTATTCCTTGCAGATTATTGTTGCCTGTTTTTGAAGGCACATAAATGGGATTACAGTATATACTCTCCTATAGCAGTAGTTCACTCATATTGCATTTTATGAATATACCATAATTTCTTTTTTTTTTAATATTTATTTATTTGACAGAGAGAGACACAGTGAGAGAGAAAGCACAAGCAGAGGGAGTGGGAAAGGGAGAAGCAGGCTTCCTGCCAAGCAGGCAGCCCGATGCGGGGCTCAGTGTGGGGCTCGCTCCCAGGACCCTGGGATCATGACCTAGCTGAAGGCAGACACTTAACCACTGAGCCACCCAGGCGCCCCACCATAATTTCTTTTTATGTTCAACTATTGAGGGGCATTTAGATGATTTTCAGCTTTTAGCTATTATAAATAAAACTACTTACAAATATTCTTGTACATGTCTTTTGGTGTACATGTGTATCCCTTTATGTTGGATACATATCTTTGAGTGAAGTTACTCAGTCATAGGATTTGCATATGTTCATTGTTAGAAGATAAGATAATACCAGTTTTCTAGAGTGGTTTTACCAGTTTACGCTCCCACTGTCAATGTATGAGAGTTCTGGTTGTTTCATGCTTGTACCAACAGTTGATAATTGCTTTTTTTTTTTTAAGCCCTTCTAGGGTATGTAGTTGTGTCTTGTGGTTTTAAATTATTTTCCTGATGACTAGTTGAACACTTTTTCATACTTTTTATTTACTTTTTCATATGTTTCTTAATTGTTCAGATTATCTCTTTGTGAAATACTTGTTAAAGTGTTTTACCCATTTTTAAATTGGGTTACCTTTTTTCTTTTGTTAGTGGTCTGTAAGAGTTCTTTATATATAAATATCTTTTCCCACAAATGAAAGTTTTTAATTTCAATGATAAATTCAATTTATCAGTCTTTTATGGTTAGTCCTTTTTGTGTACTTGTCAGGAAATCTTGGTCACTCCTAGGTCATAAAGATATCCTGGTATTAGCTAGAGATCTTGTTTGATTTTTCACATTTAAGACCTACATTCAAACTGGAATTCATTTTTGTGTATGGGTTGAGGTAGAGATCAAAGCACATTTGTTTCTATCTAGTTGTTCAATTGATAAAACATATTGGAAAAAAATTAATCCTTTTTCTACTGCTTTTTATGTCTCTACCTTTTTTGTAAATTAGGTGATTATGAACGTGTAATTCTATTCTGGATTTTCTTTTCTATTCAGTCTGGGACATTTGTCTATTTTTGCATTAGTACTATGCTAACTATGATAGTTTTGAAATAAATCTTGACATCTGGAGGTGTAAATCTTCCAGCTTTGTTCTTCTTAGATTATCTTTGCTTTCCTTCACTTTTTGCATTTCCATATGCACTTTACTATCAGTTTGTCAATTTTCACAAATAACTTTGCTTCATTTACATACTGTTTTATACTCTTTTATAACTCACTCTTTTCACTTACATCTTTCCATGTCAATGAATACATTTCTGTTATATATTTTTTAAAGATTTATTTATTCATTTGAAAGAGAAAGAGCATGCACGCAAGTTGGGCAAGGGGTAGAGGGAGAGAATTTACAGCTGACTCTGCACTGAGCACAGAGCCCAATGCAGAGCTCAGTCTTACAACCCATGAGATCATGACCTGAGCCAAAACCAAGAGTTGGAGGCTTACTGACTGCACCACCCAGGCACCCCAATTTCTGTTATATTTTTAATAATATGTTCTGTTGTTGATTCCAACCTTTTTTTCCCTTTATAAACAGCAATGTGATGAGCATCCTCAATTATTTTATTATCTTTTCTGAAGATATGTAATTCCTTGAGAAATTTCAAGCATTTATACATACCACAAATATTGAATGCCATTAAATTATGTGTTGTGGGAAAAACTAAGATGAATAAGGCTAGAGCCCTGGCCTTCAGCTGACAGTTTGGGATTATAAGACATACACATTATTAACTACAATTATGTGTAGCAGTGAGAGACAGTATAATAAGTGGTCAAAATCATGAACTCTGGAGCTAGAGTGCCTAAGTTTGGAAACCTGACTCCTCCACTTGCTAGCTATATGACTCTAAACAGTTACTTTTCCTTTTTGTGTGTCAAGTTCCTTATCTATTCTTTTTTTAAAAAGTGGATAAAGTAACCTTCCTAAGGTGTTGGGAAGTTTTGAATAGATAATATAGGGGCGCCTTTGTGGCTAAGTCGGTTAAGCATCTGATTTAGGCTCAGGTCATGGGACCTGGGATCAAGCCCCACCTCACACTCCACACTCTCTCCTACTACCCCTCCCTCTGCTCATGCTCTCTCTCTCTCTCTCTCAAGTAAATAAAATCTTTAAAAAAGATAATATGTTAAGCACCTAGACCAATGTCTAACACAAGATGGGTCAATCAAGTGTTAGCTGTTATTATGGTAACAATTATTTCTAGAAAAATAAGAGCCATAAGTGGGTCCTGGAATAGATGTTGTACAGATAGGCACTCTTTTTCTTAATCTGTGATGTTCTTTATTTTCATTCTAGAAAATCTGTAGTCTGTCTGAACAGTGTTTGGCTTATGGTAGGCACATATGAAAATTGAGTGAGTAAATGGGGCGCCTGGGTGGCTCAGTCGTTAAGCGTCTGCCTTTGGCTCAGGTCATGACCTCAGGGTCCTGGGATCAAGCCCTGCATCAGGGTCCCTGCTCTGCAGGAGGCTTGCTTCTCCCTCTCTCAGTCCCCCTGCTTGTGTTCCCTCTCTTGCTGTGTCTCTGTCAAATAAATAAATAAAATCTTTAAAAAAAAAAAAGAAAATTGAGTGAGTAAATAAATGAATGAAAATGTGTTCTGGAGATACTGGTTTATGAATTGTGCTGATCTAATTTTCTGATTTCAGATTTGAAAGATTAGAAGTCTTAGCTGTATTTGCCTCCACAGTCTTGGCACAGTTGGGAGCTCTCTTTATATTAAAAGAAAGGTACATTTGTCTACAATGTTCATGTCATTGTAAATTCTAGCTCTTCCACCTTCGGGGACATGAAAGAATCCATTGAGACACTGAATTGGTTTGAAGATGAAATCCAGATGAATGGTGCTAGAGTTTTAATTGTATGGCTTCCTCATATTTCAGACTTTTCTCCCTTCTTTTATTACTTTATTTTGATGCTACTAAATCCTGGGCAGGTATGAAAGAAAGGGCTTCCATCAGACATGTTTTAATGCTGAGTTACAAACCCATTGAAACAGGTTTTGTAGAGAAGATTGGTATTACATATTAAGGATAATTTGTAAGTCTCCTTGCCTGATCACTGTTAATAATCAACAGTTGGATAGCATATTAAAAGATTTTGTTCAGGACACCTGGCTCACTCAGAAGAGCATGCAACTCTTGATCTTGGGATCTTGAGTTTGAGCCCCATTTTGGATACAGAAATTATTTAATTAATTTAAAAAAAGATTTTGTTCACTTATTGAATTAATTCTGTATTTAATAAGGCTTTTTAATTTCATAATTTATAGAACTAATTTAGTACATTATTTCTTTCTTTTAGTGCAGAACGCTTTTTGGAGCAGCCTGAGATACACACGTGAGATTTTGCTTTTGACATAACATATAATTTACTATTATATTTGATTCCCAGTTATTAAGTGGTATATTAGGAATAATGGTTACTTTGCCCAATGTCAGAGTTCAGAGTGTGGCAATATACATTTCACTGATATTTCACAAACAAAATTCCCAAATCCCAAGACAACTTCTCACCCTTAACTATTCCCAAGCCCGTATGTTTTTATATTACACAGTATTTATATCTGTACTCTGGCTTTAGGTCCCTCATTATTTCCAGGCCTTAGTCAACACACTAAACTAGCCCCATTGATCACCTATAAGTTAAAATTAGATGCCCAAAATCTTTTAGCACTTTTAGAAAAGATAGAATTGTTATTATCTACTACGTATAGCTGCCAAGTATATGGACTTTACCTATTTTGATCAGTTTAATTCAGGATATTCTGACCTGTCTAGTATCCTATAAACCAAACACTATTACATTTGTATGGATTTATAACAGCAGATACCTGTAAGAAGATACTATTAATGCTAAAAGTCAGTTTTGGTCCTATGTAAGATGGAGCAGTAGACAGGCAATGGATTATGGAGCCCGAAAGCAAGTTCAGAGTGTGGCTCTGCAAATCCCAAACCACTGAAGCAGACCACTCTGCCTTCCCATCTCTTTGTCTGCATGCTGAAACTGCATATTGGTATTACCAAGAAAAATATAATGGTGAATGTTATTATTCTTTCTAGGGGAAGATTATTAGTTGGTACTTTTGTGGCTCTTTCCTTCAACTTGTTCACGATGCTTTCTATTCAGAATAAACCTTTTGCTTATGTCTCTGAAGGTACGATTTTTATTTACCATTAATAAAAAATCCAGTTAATCTCTCATAAAAACAAGTCTTGTGTTTATTTCATTAACTCATAAATCAACGAGAAAGCTTATTCTGAAGAGAAGAGAGAACTATCCTAGAGGTTCTCAGGTCTTCTCTAAGTAGAGAATTATAAAACAAAATCTAATTATTTCAGGCTTTAAAATAACATATTACTTAAAAACAGAACTGACTTACATATTAAATTATATATGATGAAAAATTACATTTGCCAAATAACATGAATGGAATTTTAGATGTATAACCTACCTACAAAAAGTGTATTGCAAGCATTTTAGAAGCATCAGTATACTTCAAATAGTTCATGTGCTCTTTGCAAATAATTATATTCTGTTAGATAAGTTCCCAGGAACTTCTCTCTGTCAGTGGTGGATGGGCATATATTTGTAAAGTAGCATATATGTTTTGAAGTACTCATTTATTTTCAAGTCTTTAAAAATTCAGACTGATATTTCACTTCAGTGGTCAAAATTATTGTCATTTGTCAGTCATTTCCATGTTCTGGAATCCCACTAACTCACAAAGTGTTAATCACTAATTTTTGGAGAAGTGAGATAAAAACAAAAGTGGACTGTGTGCACAGACCCACACTTTGAAGCAAAGATAGGAGAGGGTCTTTTTAGGTCTCACTGACTTGAACACTAGGACAGTCAAGAGAAGAAAGCTCTCTGAATTGCCCATTCAAATTTAAACAACTTCATGAATATTATGAAGCATGAGTTGTATTTATATGAATTAGAGTTTAAGAATTCCTGCATGAACTAGAAAATTAAATAGTGGTATTTGCAATGTCCAGAATTATTTTGAAAAAAATTATAAATTGTTAAAATAGTATAATGTTCACTCTAGAAATTTTAAGAAGGTATGTTTAAGAAATGATCAGAAAGATACAAGTTTCCTTTTCCCTTCCTTCTACAATCTGCTTTTTTATATCAAGTATTTTTGTATGCATCTGAGTCTTTTTTAGGATAAATTCCCAGAGAAGAATTGTAAATGGGTTGGAAATATAATATTTTTTAAGTCATTGATGTATATTGTGCCAGACTTATTTCCAGAAAGGTTATCTAGTTTGTATTTTCATTAGCTGGATATTAAAGTTCCCAGAAGCATTAATATTTGTGACATTAGTTGAAATTTGAGTGGAAAATAATTCTGAGCACTTTCTGTCTGCCAGGCACTGTGCTAAATTCTTTATGTAGATTAACCCATTTAATTCTCCCTAAACCATATGAGGTAAATAATTTTATTATTCCTATTTTATGCCGAGGCACTGAGATATAAAATCACTTGCCCCAGGCGACACATCTAGCTAAGGTAGAGCTGGGTTTTAAAGCAGGTATTCTGGCATCAGAGTCTGCTCTTAACTGCTCTACTATATGGCTTTTGTATAAAGCTTGCCAATCTTTTTTACATCATGTTACACATTAAAAAGTGAATATTTCTGTAACCTTGAGATCAGTGTAAGAGGATGCTTGAGCCTGGAGACTACTGGTTCAGAGACAGTAACTGGCAGAGTCTGCATGTAGCCAGATCCCCACTTGTCCTTTCTGAGAGCTGAAGGGATTAATTGGTTTGCCCATAACCCATTCTCAGCACACTGGTTAGGAAGTTCTGCTTTACATTTAAAGAGCCTTTAAAACTTAAAATTAATAGTAACAGTGGCATATGTAAGCTCACTAATTCCTTCAGGTCAGCAATATAAATAGTTGAAACTGCTTTTCCTTTATTATCTTGAAGGCATAAAAGAGGGAAAATGTCTAGATTTGAATAGCATGTCATTTTGTAAAATGTGATACAGTCATTGCCAAACTTATTTTTTTTAATTAAGGAAATCAAGTATTTCTGGTAGTGCTTTATTTTTCTATATAAGTAATTTAAGTGTTTTCTTCTTAAAGCTGCTAGTACGAGTTGGCTTCAAGAGCATGTTGCAGATCTTAGTCGAAGGTAAGATCTTATGTATGGGGTTTTATGATACACATAATTTCAGAGGGATGCACAAGAAATCCATCTGTCATGGGAACTTACAGTATTCATTGCTGAAGTTACTACATGAGTCTTACAGATCAGACTTCTCCTTTTACTTTTTCTTACTTTTAACTGATGATATAAGAGACCTTTATGAGTGAGAGAGCTTTGTTTCCAAATCCTCTTTGCTTTCTATAGAAGACATATGATGCTAAAATAACAAGTTATCGGGGTACCTGGGTGGCTCACTTGGTTAAGCGACTGCCTTTGGCTCAGGTCATGTTCCCAGGGTCCTGGGATCGAGCCCCACATCTGGCTCCTTGCTCAGCTGGGAGCCTGCTTCTCCCTCTCTACCTGCTACTCTGCCTGCTTGTACTCTCTCTCTCTGTCAAATAAATAAATAAAAATTCTTTTAAAAATTAAAAAATTAAAAAAAAATAAAAGTTATCTTTTATAAGATTTTCACCAATATTACATTGAGTTCTGCTAATGAATACTCTTTGTTTCTTCATAGCTTGTGTGGAATTATTCCAGGACTTAGCAGTATCTTCCTTCCCCGAATGAATCCATTTGTTTTGATTGATCTTGCTGGAGCATTTGCTCTTTGTATTACATATATGCTAATTGAAATTAAGTAAGTATTTTTTATTGCTGTCAAGTGGTTTCCATTTTGGGGGGCCTGACTTTTAAATCCATCCCATCTGTGGGATGGATAAGGATTAAGCTTAGAGCATGTTTGCTTATGGCCTGTGTAACTTTGGTCAAGTCTTATCCTTAAGTGTCTTCATCTGAAAAATTAAGGGGGTTGGATTCAATACGTATTTTTTGTCATAGTCTATAATTCAGACTGGAAAACTGTAAATTCCCTACTGCTGACCTGGGGAGTGAAACAGAGATGTCAGTAAAAGAGAGAAGCCATGGCTACTGTTGCTGAGAGAAGGAAGAGGAAGTAGGTGTGAAACAAGTTTTTAAAAGACAAACCTTTTAGGAAATATACTTTATAGCTGCTTTAAGCTTAGCGTTTTATGACATACGATTCTTTCACTATCTACCCTTTAAACATTAGTGTTTACTAAGATCTGTCCTTAATTATTCTTTTTCCTCTTTTGCATACTCTCCTGGAAGGTTACATTCAATTACTTGTTTTTATTTACCACCTCTGGGTTTCCCACACCTTTATTTCTAGTCAGATGTCTGTTGAATTCCAAAAGGCGTATCTTACTGACTTCTGTTTACTACAACAGCTGAACCTATTTTCCCCATCCCCAAAGCTGTTTGTTCTTGTATTTCCCATCTCAGGGAATACTACTACCATCTATTCTGTTGCACTGTTTTTTGGAATTGTGTTAAAACATACATAACATAAAACTAAAATTTTAACCAATTTTGAGCACATGTTCAGTGACATTAAGTAACTTCACATCATTGTGTAACTATCACCATCGTCCACCTCCAGAACTTTTTTTATCTTCCCTGCCTGAAACTCAGTACCCATTAAATAGCGTCTCCCCCTCTGCCTTGCCCCAGCCCCTGGCAACCACTCTTATACTTTCTGTCTCTATGAATTTGATGAAGAACTTCCTATAAACGAAATCAGACAATATTTGTCCTTTTGTGCCTGGTTTATTTCACTAAGCATAATATTTTCAAGATTCATCCATGTTGTAATACATGTCAGAATTTTCTTTTTAAGGTTGAATAATATTCCATTGTACATATACAACACATTTTGCTGACTTATCCATTGATGGGTATTTGGATTGTTTCCATCTTTTGGCCATTGTGAATAGTGCTGCTGTGAACATGGGTGTACAAGTATCTGTGTGAGTCCCTGCTTTCAATTCTTGTGAGCATATACCCAGAAGTAGAATTGCTGGATTATAGGATAATTCAGTGTTTAATTTTTTTTAGGAGCTCCAGTGCATTCTTAAATAACCTACTTTTCCCTCTTCCCCTCTTGCCCCTCCCAAAGCCAGTTCTAATTGGTCACCTAGTATTGTGTTTGTTTTTTAAGTTTTTATAGTCACCATGCTGTGCACTGCATCCTCAGAACTTATGTATCTCATAACTGCAAGTTTATATCTTTTGACCAACTTCACCCATTTCTTCCCCCTCCTCACCCCCTGCATCTGACAGCCACCAAACTGTTCTGTTTCTTATGAGTTTTGATTTTTAGATGGCACATGTAAGGGAGCTCATAAGAGTATTCATCTTTCTCTATCATGTTATTGTAAATGGCATGCTTTCCTTCCTGTTTTGGCTGAATAATATTCCAGTGTGTGTATGTCTGTGGGTGTGTGTATCTCACACTTTTTATCACTTCATCTGTCAGTGGATACTTTGGTTGTTTCCATGTCTTGACTATTGTAAATAACAGTCTTGTCAGCTAGTCTCATTGCATCTTTCTTTTTAATTTGTGTCTCCTCCTTCCCATTCCCCTTGCTGCTGCCGATATTGAGGCCTTATCATTTCCTTGGTCTAATTAGAATAGTCTTCTGGTCTTCAATCATTCTCACACATCTCTAGTTACCTTCCATTTTGCTACTAGCGTCATCATTCAGAATTGCAAGTCTGACCATAATATTTTCCTGTTTCAAAATCTTCCTCTTTGCCTATTTAACAAAATAAAAGTTGTTAGCATGATAAAGCCCCTGCCACCCTTACTGGCCATCCAGCCTTGTGTCCTTACCTGCTCATGGTTTCAGTGCTGTATCAGGACTTTCATGCCCTTGCGCATGCTGCTTTCCCTGACTGTGATATCTTCCTCCCATTGGCTCACTCATCTTGGAAGAGTCAGCTCAGATGTCACCTTTTTATATTGAGCCCTTCTGGATTATCCCTTCCTCAGGAGGCTTGTCGCTCACTCCTCTATGCATCCATGATACCCTGTAGGAATTCTCCTTTGTTCCCAAATTGCTTTATTTTCTTTATATGGGTATCTCCTGCTATTTCAAAGGTAGGGACCATGTCTTACCTCATGTTTCTGTTCTCAGCATGTGGGGAAAAAGTATAAAAAAAGAGGCATAAACAGCTTGTAAACATGAGCATTTTGGTCTGTCTTCTTAATAGAACAGCCTGAACTGCTGATGAGTGTTGCACTTTAGTGACCAATGTTCCTCTAATGAACTCCTGTGGAATCTCACATTGTGTAATTCCTAGGGAATTTCAAAAATTCTTAGCAGTAATAATTGGAAAGGTGTTTACAGGAAAATTTCCAGAATCACTGATGAAGTACATTGGTCTTCTCTGTATCGGAAATTACTAGTTGAAGGTTTTTATTTGTTGCAACAAGTGAATATATGTGAAATCTTTCTACCTGGCAAGTAGATTGAGAATACATAGTGGGAAAATATTCACATTTTTTTCTTTACCATCTTAACATAATTATTTCACATACTGCTTAAAAAAATTATCATTTTCCACTAAACTTTGGCAAGAAAGGATTCTGAAAATGTTTTGTTGGTTTTTTTTGGTTGGTTGTTTTTTGTTTTTTTTTTTTTTTTGGAGACACTCCCGTTACCAGTAGTGGCCAGTATTGATAGAACAGTCCTGTTGCTTTAGATAATTAATTTTTTGGAAGATTGAATTGCAAGTAGCCCAGTGAGGCATACATTTAAGATTTAGAATTGTTTTTTCCTTTTAGTAATTTTTTTGCTGTAGACACTGCTTCTGCCATAGCCATTGCTCTGATGACGTTTGGCACTATGTATCCCATGAGCGTGTACAGTGGCAAAGTATTACTACAGGTAAGGGTCTTCTTCCAATGCACATGCTTCATATTAGCCATGGTTTTCTACCAGATTATAAAATTATATGTACTCTTCTACCAGATTGTGAAATTTTTAGCTACTGGAAGTTCCCATCAGAAATGAAGTCAAACAGTAATCTCTGAAGTCTGTATATAGTAAGAAGCAGATGAAATTCTGTTGTTCCATAAAATAGGCACAGATCTTCCCATATTTATAATATAAGACAAAATCATAAGCTAAAAATATCTTGCTTTTAATGTTTCAAGTGAAAAGTGTTAATTAGAAATTTTTTTGCATATTGATTTTCCCCCAATAAATGTGCTTTGTCTATTTTGTAATCTGGTTGTGAATTGTTTTCTTATTTCCTGTCCTTGAATTAGTGAGACTTTTAAATTTCAAACTTAAAATTAAAAATGACAAATTACTATGTATTTCAACAGTAGGATAACACCTGTAGACAAGCACCTGAATACAAAGGTAGCTTCCCAGGGATGAATGTGTTTGTAAACACTGCTTTTCCTTCTATCTTACCCTCATGCCTTTTCTAAAACTTAGGGGTACTAGCTCCAGCTCCAGAAGCAGTAATACCAGTGAGATAATAATTGTATAGTGCTATGCCATATACAGAAGATTTTTAGTTGGTTGTTTGATTCTTCAAGGGTTCTTTGGGTCTAGAGATAATGCTGCTTTGTGAGATGAAAAGTAAGTATGGGCTGATTCTTGGTATTGCCCCACTAGTGGAGCCAACTGAAACCTCTCTTCCCTAAATCATGATAGGGCACATGTTCTGCAAAGCCAAGTCTGGTATAAGCCAATCTGTTAGTGTTAGGACCACTATGCAAAAAAAAAAATTTTTTTATCTTCTTGGGTTATTCATATTTTATTTTATTTTTTCTCCAGACAACACCACCCCATGTTATTGGTCAGTTGGACAAACTTATCAGAGAGGTAAGGTGGAATAGTAAATAAAATAATTTTAATTTATAATTAGAGGTTGGAAAGAGTGGGTACAAGTAATATTTTATTCAGCCCTACCTAGATTTTATTTTAGGAGAGTTTGTGGTGTTTATAATACAGTAGGAGATACAACACAGTGACAGAAGTACAAAAATTTGAGGAATTGCTCAGTCTGGAAGCTTGAAGTAAATGTGGAAGGCAAGGTCATGGTCTAGAAACCATACTACTAGCTATGGAAATGCTATGGTTTTTATGAATCTGTATTCAAACCAAGGATTTTGATTAAGTCAAAGGCCACTTACATATTGATTGATTGCTTCACCATGTAACATATTGATCTGTGAATTTAGATTTTGTATTTTATAAATATTCACCTCTTTACCAATGAAGGAATAGATAATCAAATTATTTGGATTTTGAGAGTATTTCAAACTATTGGTTGTTGGTATCACAGAGGACGCTTTTACCAATATAGCTGGCTGCTTTCTCAGCTAGGAAGCCTGTGTCATTGTACCAGTGGGCCATACATGATATATCTGGTCTTGGAATTTCCTTTTGGCCCACACTCAAATAACAGCCTGTGTTGTGCAGAAACTTGGTAAAAGGGAATACAGAGAAAGCAATGATAGAGGAGACCCCCCAAAAGGGAGAAAAATCTTAATACCACAAGTGCTGGATATAAATATATGACATATTGACAAAATAAGAAGAACTATACACTGCTGAACAAGGTGGTGCTGGGGGTAGGTGGTAAAGACCTGATTCTGAAGGGATTGGGCCAGACAAGAAACAATACAAGGTCTTGGCTCACTACCAAACAAGTAGAAATGATGTCTTGAGTGGTCTGGGACTTCTCTTGGCTAATGAGTGTCCTAATGGCAGGGTTTGGCCATGTCATTTCTACGCTTAGATCAAGTCCCTAATGTGACTGTGTTGGATATGTCAAATACAAACCCTATTTCTTTGTTTTTGATTAGGTATCTACCCTGGATGGAGTTTTAGAAGTTCGAAATGAGCATTTTTGGACCCTAGGTTTTGGCTCATTGGTATGTTTTCCATATTAATTTAGATAATTTACAACATAGTTTATAATTTTTAAAACTAAAAAAAAGCATTTCTTTAAATTTTTTATAGAGTCTTTGATTACCATTTCTGTTCAGTAGAGTCTAAAATTTAGATGGATTCAGTAACTTAATTGAGATTAATTGAAGGATATTTTTCTTTCTTTTTTTTTTTTTCTTTCAAACTGCTGTTAATGATCTTAATACTGGGTTGTCCAGATAAGACAAATATATAGTCACACATTTTCTGAATATGAAAATATCCAAAAAGTATGGGGCACCTGGGTGGCTCAGTCGTTAAATATCTGCCTTCGGCTCAGGTTATGATCCCAGGGTCCTGGGATCGAGCCCTGCATCGGGCTCCCTGCTCCATGGGATGCCTGCTTCTCCCTCTCCCACCTCCCCTGCTTGTGTTCCCTCTCTCACTGTATCTCTGTCAATAAATAAATAAAATCTTTAAAAAAAAAAAAAAAAGAAAGAAAATATCCAAAAAGTAAATAGTACAATTTTTTTTTTAATTGCAGTTCTGCTTTTGGAGATTTCGCTGAGTATGTTAAAGAGTTACAATAACACAACTTGCTTCAGCATAAAATTCCATATTTTTTATATTAGCTTGAAAAATAAAACCAGTCATTTTACTAGCAAAAATGGGTTTATTTGGGAATAGCAGAGAATTGCAATTTGGGACAAGCAAGCTACAGCAAAACCATAGGCAAGTCTGGAGAACAAAAGAGGGGAATGCTCTTTTATAAAGGAAAGGAGGAAGTGGAAAGGACTGTTATAACTGAAAAATCCAGTGGAAGAAACTGGGAGTTCAAGTGTAGTGGCTCTCATTGCTGAGCTGTGACAGTCTCTCTTGGCTGGGCTGTTGTGGGGGAAGAAGGAAAGTCTCCTTTCTCCTGCTGATGTAATAAAGTAGTAGCTAAAGTAGTATGGACTCGACCTCTCTTCCTATTGAGTGTGCAGTTGACTAGGGGCAGTAGGGCCTCAAAGGCCCTCCCTTTTGGCCTCCCAACTCACGTTTTAGTGATGTTTCCTTTTATTAATTTTCACAAATCCACTTTGGACCTATTACCAGAGAGACTGTTATGGCATGGTTTCATTCCTGTGTCAGGAATGATGAGGAAAACACAGAAAAGTACTCAGAAAAAACTTTTTTTAATCACCGTAATCCTTTCATGTAGAGAAACCTGCCATGACATTTTCTTATTTATACTCATATATTTACTCTCCTTAGAAAATGAGATCATGCTGTTTATAATTTGCTCTTTTCACATAATATATCATGAACAGTTTTTCTATGTCACTAAATATTACTGTTCTGGTCAGTTTTTTGTTTTTTTTTTCTCTTAAATGTGACTTGATTTTGCCTAAATGCCCAAAGATTTTTTTGTTTTTTTTTTTAAGTCTGTAATTTCACTAGACTATGTCTTGGTGTTGGTCTTTCTGGGTCAGTTACTCCAGGTATGCAATATATCCTTTCAATAATTTTATTTCAAAAAAAAAATTTTTAACTTTCAGGGAAGTTTTCTTTAATTATTAATATTTATTTTGTTCTCTTTCTTTTACTGTCTTCTCTGGGAACGCCTATTATAAGCATGTTGGATCTTTGCCTTTCTTTCATATTTGTTACTTTTCTTTGAGTTTCTTACTCTTCATTTCCTTTGATTTTTAAAACTTTCCTTCTCCTTCACCTTTTATTTCTCTTATAGGAGACCTGTATGTTTATTTGCTTTTGTATTCCTTCTAGTTTGGTCTTCATTTCTGAAGTGATTGTTTTTTCTTGTATTTCTCACTGTCATCTCATTTCTGAGGTTTTCTTTATTTTTTTTTTAAGTAGACACCACGCTCAGAGTGGAGCCCAATGCAGGGCTTGAACTCACGACCCTGAGATCAAGACCTGAACTGAAATCAAGAGTTCTATGCTTAACTGACTGAGCCACCCAGGCACCCTCATTTCTGAGGTCTTCTAATGCTGATTTATGTTGTTCTCATTTCATGTCTTTCAGCTTGTTCTGAAAAACTAGGTTATAGTTCTTACTCGTTTTGTAGGTAAATCTTTCTGGCAATCTTTTATAATCTGTTCTCTTTTTTTCTTATAATAACTGTGTGCGATTTGGATTCAGTTCTTTTCTCTTGGCTCCTTTTTACGCAAAATTTTATTCCTGAACTTTATTTTTTTATTTAAATTCAATTAGCCAATATATGCTACATCATTAGTTTCAGATGTAGTGTTCAGTGATTCCTCAGTTGCATATAACACCCAGTGCTCATCACCACACATGCCCTCCTCAATGTCCATCACCCAGTTACCCCATCCCCCCACCCACCTCCCTTCTGTAACCCTCAGTTTGGTTCCCAGAGTCAAGAGTCTCTCATGGTTTGTCTCCCTCTCTGATTTCTTCCTGTTCAGTTTTCCCTCCCTTCCCCTGTGATCCTCTGAGCTACTTCTTATGTTCCACGTATGAGTGAAACCATATGATGATTGTCTTTCTCCGACTGACTTATTTCACTTAGCATAGTACCCTCCAGTTCCATCCATGTCGATGTAAATGGTAGGTATTCATCCTTTCTGATGGCTGAACTTTAAAATAAGGAGTGGTTTAGGGTAGTGTGTTTGAATTTATGGTTCTAAAGCTCCCTCTTCTGATGAGTCTGTGAAGTGAAAATATTTTCTTTCTCCTGGTTCTTTTCCTCCCATTTGTATTTGCACTTCTTTATCTTTTGTTTCTACTGTGTTGCTTAGTTTGGATTCTTTATCTTTTGTTTCTGCTGTGTTGCTCAATTTGGGTTCATAGACTGAGACACAATTGTTCTTAACATGGTGATTTATAATGGAAGGAAGCTTTGCTTGGTTACTTTGGGGGGCTCACAGGGCTTAGGCTGCTCCAGCTCTTCTTATTGCAGACTCAGTGTACTCATCCTCTATTGAAACGTGTAGAACCCCTCCCAGTTTCCCAGCTGCCTTTCTCAAATTTGCTGTCCTAGATTTCCGTTAAGTACAGGTTAGTTGCTTTGAGGTTTTTAGGTCAGTTGGATATCCTGTCACTTCCTCCTCCACAGATGCTGATACCTTGCAGGTCTTACACCTTGTGATTAGGGTTCCTTAGGGAACCATGTTATCTAGTTTTTTTATAGATGTTGTCCATAGGTTTTTGGACTTAATATCTTAGTTTCTCTGTTTTTCTGGAGATATTTGGGGCATTTCAAAAAAGTGCCGCTACCACTGCTATCTTTCAGGAATCCCAACATAATTTTTAGTGGCTGCAATTTTACGTTATATGAATATGCCATCATTTATTTAATCAGTCCCCAATGGACAAAGTGGTATTCCATTTTTCCCATGCAAAAATTGCTGGGATGGGGTGCCTGGGTGGCTCAGTCATTAAGCGTCTGCCTTCGGCTCAGGTCATGATCCCAGGATCAAGCCCCGCCTTGGGCTCCCTGCTCAGCGGGAAGTCTGCTTCTCCCTGTCCCACTCCCCCTGCTTGTGTTCTCTCTCTTGCTGTGTCTCTCTCTTTCAAATAAATAAATAAAATCTTTAAAAAAATTTTTAAATTAAAAAAAAGCTGGGATGAACATTTTTGTGGAATAATCTTTGCACAAACTTGTGATTATTCCTTAAGATTAATTTTTAGAAGTTGTTTTTGTGAGTCAAAGATTATTCATATTGGGGTGCCTGGCTGGCTCAGTCGGTATAGCATGAGACTCTTGATCTCGGGGTTGTGGGTGCAAGCCCCAGTTTGGGTGTAGAGATTACTTAAAAAGAAAATCTTTTCTAAAAAAGGGAAATACACATTTTTTATAGCTTTTGATATAGCCAGTCACTTTCCAGAAATGGCTATACCAGTTTACATTCCTTCAGGAATGTAGTTCATTTTTTTAAAGATTTATTTATTTATTTGAGAGAGAGGTAGTAGCCCCAACACGGGGCTCACTCTCACAATTCTGAGATTACAACCTGATCCAAAACCAAGAATCAGACGCTCAACTAACTGCACCACCCACGCACCCCCGAATGTCGTTCATTTTCAATTATTCTTTTAATTTTACTAATCTTAATAAAATAGTAGATAAGTGTTTCTTTAGTTGGGTGTCTTATAAACACAAAGAATGCGGTCACCCAGCTGTTCAGAACATGGCCATCTAACCCTGCACCCATGTAGTGCCTAATTAAGACCAAGGACAAAATAAAACAAGCTTTTGAGCTGCCGAGAATAGTTGTCACAAAAGCCATAAATTAATGCGAACACCAAAGTCACAGCGGACTTTGTTCAAGCTCCTGCACAGAAATGGTTTTTACTTATTTTAATTGCTTTAATTTCCATAGCTGACTGAAAGAGGTTACAGTGTCTTTTATAGTTTTGTCTAGTGATGATTGTGAGATGGTAGTGGCCAAGAAAAGGGAGAAATCAAAGATGACTTCATTTCTAGACATGGCTTCTTACATAAAAATAATAGACTAGAAGTCAACTTCAGGCATTATATTTTCTCCATCTTATGATTGACAGTAACTCACTACTGCTAAAGTCATAGATTCAGACACATTGCAACTAAACCAACTACTTGGCAAATTTATGTGCAGTTTATTCTTTGTTATAATTTTTTCTCGTTTGAAAATCTGAGTTTATCTAGAAATCAACATTACATATCTGCTGGATTTTTTTTTTTTTAAGAGAAAGTGGGGAGGGGAGGGACAGAGGGAGAAGGAGAGAATCCTAAGCAGTTTCCACGCTCGGCATAGAGCCTGATTCGGGGTTTGATTTCATGGCCCTGAGATCATGACCTGAGCCAAAACCAAGAGTTGGACACTTAACTGACTGAGCCACCCAGTTGCCTGTCTGCTGGGCATTTTATTTAACTTTATTTACTATATGTTTTTACTTCTTAAGTTTTATTATTATGCAAATAGTACCTGATTCTTAGAAAAATTAAAACTTACAACTAAGTCAAAGAGAAGAGAATAAAAACCTTCAATAATTCTACCCTCTAGAGATAAGTGCTATTACTCTTGGCTATTTTTCTGTCTCTGTGTGTTTTAAACAAAATAGGATCATTGTTGTACCTACCGTTTTATTATCTACTTTAAAAACATAATGAGGGCACCTGAGTGGCTCAGTTGGTTAAACATCTGCCTTCGGCTCGGGTCATGATCCCAGGGTCCTGTGATCAAGCCTCACATCAGGCTCCCTGCTCAGCGGGAAGTCTGCTTCTCCCTCTACCCTTCCCTCCTGCTCATGCTTTCTCTCTCTCTCTCAAATAAATAAATAAAATCTTAAAAATATATGTAAAAATAAAAACATAATGTATGATAAATGTCTTTTCACTAAAGAGACTTCTAGCCATCATTGTAATGCCTGGGGTTCTCTATCTTCATAGTAACCCAGGCTAGAAACCTTGAGATCATCTTGGATTAGTCGGTCCATTTCCCTCATCCACTACATCCAGTTGGGTATCAAGTCCCCGCACAGCTAACCCATGGGATATTATCAATCCATCTGTCCCTCTCTGATCCCACTATATTTGTCCTGTCTCAGCCATCTTCATTTCTAACCCAGACTTGCAATCATTTCCTACCTAATTACCAGTCATTCATACCTATAATTTTTCTGAACTTCGATTATTTTACTTCTGCTTGATTCTTGCTATTCAAACTCATGATGATTTTTAGAGTCCTCTGCTAACCTTTCGTTTAACCTTACTGCCTGCTTATCTTTCTTTCCTTCTATATTCTTTCTTTCCTCTTTCCTTCTTTCTTGTTTTTCTCTTTCATTCTTTTTCTGCCCCCTGACATATTTGTACTTTTTTATTCTAGTAATATTGCTTATTCTTATCCATATATGCCATGCATTTTAATTGCTCTTCCCTCAGCTTAGAATGCCTGTCTCCACCTTTTGAAATTACATTTAACCATCAACCCTAGATCAAATGCCATCTTCTTTTGAAGTCTTCCTCAATTTGAATTAGTAGCTACCTTTTCTATCCTTCCACTGCATTTTCTATATACTTTTTATTCTGCCTTAGGTTATAACATGCCTGTCTTCCTCCTTTATGTATTTCTCTTTTTTATATATTTTAAAAAGTTACATTTTATTTAAAGAGTCATAAAGAACTTCATTAGCTCTTCACATTGATAATCACTACTGAATAATCTTTAAGAAATATCGAGACATACTTTCTCTTGTTTCAAAGAAAATATCAAGGGGTGCCTGGGTGGCTCAGTCGGTTAGGTGTCTGCCTTTAGCTTGGGTCATGATCCCACGTCCCTGGATCGATCCCTGCATCGGGCTCCTTCCTTGGCAGGGAGTCTGCTTCTCCCTCTGCCCCTCACCCCACTCGTGCTCGCTTGCTCGCTCTCTCTCTCAAATAAATAAATAAAATCTTTTTTAAAAAATTAAAAATAAAGAAAAATACCAAGTACAGTTACAGCCAAATCATAAATGTTTATTTCTAATGGAATTTTCAGTGGTATAATTTTAAGGATCTCTTTCCTATGATTTTGCCCATTTTAGGCTGGATCAGTTCATGTAAGAATTCGACGAGATGCAAACGAACAAATGGTTCTTGCTCATGTGACCAACAGGCTGTACACTCTAGTGTCTACCTTGACTGTTCAGATTTTCAAGGATGATTGGATTAGACCTGCCTTACTGTCTGGGCCTGTTGCAGCCAATGTCCTAAACTTTTCAGATCATCACATAATTCCAATGCCTCCTTTAAAGGGTACTGATGATTCAAACCCTGTCACATCGACTCCAGCTAAACCTAGTAGTCCACCTCCAGAATTTTCATTTAACACCCCTGGGAAAAATGTGAACCCAGTTATTCTGCTAAACACCCAAACAAGACCTTATGGTTTGGGTCTTAATCATGGACACACACCTTATAGTAGCATGCTTAATCAAGGACTTGGAGTTCCAGGAATTGGAGCAACCCAAGGATTCAGGACTGGTTTTACAAATATGCCAAGTAGATATGGAACTAACAATAGAATTGGACAACCAAGACCATGATGTACTGTAAATTAATTTATTTTTATGAGGAATACTGACTTACTGACTTCCAATTTATTTAGTAATCCAACTGTGCATTGACTGTTCAATCATTTACTCTAAATGTTAGAGAATAGTGGGTTTGTTCACATTACATGAAACTGATGAAGCTATATTTTTGTAAAATGTATTTGGGGCTGTTGAGAACCTTCTAAATGTCATAAGGTTTAAATAGGCTTCCTATAGAAAACGTGTTTCTCTAAATTTGAATTTTGCTATTTTTGATTTTATAGTTGACTGCAGTGTGATAGACATCATCTTTACAATAAGAGAACCACTCGATGGAGCAGATCTGTCACATTATTAAAAGTATAGTATTTTCTTCAGTGAAATGTATAAACATATGCTTCTTGAATAATGGTATACATTTTAGGAAAGGAAAAAAATGTCCATTTCAAAAGTAAAAGTCTCTTTTATAGCTTTTCCAAACTTAATTGCTACATTTTTCTTTGAGGTCCTCTTGATTTATGTCTTGCAAAAGGAAAGCAGAATTTTTTGTCAGACATTTTAGAACATATTCTATCTAGCATAATTTGAAATTTTTAATTATTCATTTTTTATAGTTTTTCTCATTAAAAAATTTCAGTACATTTATAAAGAGTCCGTGGTCCTCAAAGTGTTTTATTTTACTTAAATGAATACCAAATCCTTTGGTAACATGAAATGAAGGAATCCCAGTTTTCTTTCTTACATTTAATCAAATACTGACATAATAAAACAAACAAAAAACACCAAGAACCCAAATACTGACATAATGATGGAACTTATCTTTTTCGTCACCTTTTCATTAGTTGACTTTTTAATCTCTCATTAACAAAATATATCAAATATATTACAAAATATAAAATATATGGAATTCCATGTGCAATATGGGATTTGATATCTTTTCAAAGTTGTGTAAACAATTTGAGTTTATATTATATAATTTTACCAAAACATGATAGACTCTAGATTATAAAATACAGTATTGTTAGATGTGTAACAGGCAATTTCTAACTTATTTTGTTTTGCTTTGTCGAAATCATAAATTGTTAACTGTGATGAAGTGTGAGAATCATGGATTATTTTATTTTTTGATTATTTTCCAAATGCAAATGTTAAGGACTTGCCAACATAGCCAGTATTACATATAAAAAGTATCACAAGCAGCAAATGACAAAAATTACCTGAGGTGTTTTTTGTTTTTTGTTTTTATCAAGACTTTTATAATTAGAATTTTAAAAAGGTATTTTGAAAGTGGATTCAACCTTTCTGGAATCTAGTACTCTTGGAGATTTAGGAGTTTTCCAGCCATCAGCCAGCTATGTAGAAAAGATTTTTGTTTTTGAAGAATTTGCAAGTTTCTTCAGTCAACTCATCCTTTTTAAAATATGAGCAACACTTCCAAATCAGATGTCACAATGGAATCACAAACATCCAAGAAGCCATCTCTGTCAAGCAGAACTATCATCATCCTGTAATAAGTGACCATGTCCCAGCTTTTGCATGGTGAGGAGTTGGTCATTGTCTTTAACATCTGCAACCCTGTTCAGGCATTTGACCTGCTGAAGAAATAGAGCGCACACTACCTTGACTGCTGGGGAAAATGAAACTTCATAAAATGTACTAAGGCAACCAATTCCTTGTCCTTTGTCTTACGTCCTCCAACTATTAGTATACCTATTATTGGTCTACTATTACAGGGTGATTTTTCCTCTGTTGACCTCATCCAAGTGGGTCGACTGCCCATGAAATCTGAAGAACTGCCATGTACTGAGTGATGATTAAGAGGTCTGCGCTGCCACCCTTTGCATGTCTTTTCCATTCTCATGAGATTTTTAAAGTGTGCAGGTACTGAACACAATTCTGCATGATGTTAAATACCTATTTCGTCAACACCTCTTCAGAGGCAACACTTGTGTAGTTGTCCCAACAAAGGTGCTTTGATACCCACCTACACTATTTAAGAAATTTCCTGTGGGTTCTAAAGGAATTGGCTCTACTTGCTGAAATTCACCGATGCCAACTGCTGCAGGTGACATTGGTCCATGCATTATCATATAACGATGTCTTATTTGCCAAGCTCTGGCCAGCATCTGGATATAAAAACAAGAAACTTGGCCAGCAAGGCCTAGAGGCAGTATTCTTACTAGTAAATCTTGCCAGTGTCACGTCAAGCTAAACAAAGAAAGAAGTTTGAATTGACTGCTTGGCCCATGGCTTGTGGTTAAGAGCAAGTTCCATGGAGTGTAATTAACCCTGTCTGAGAAAATACCATACTGTAACATACTGTAACAGAAAAAACGCTGGGCTAGAAGTCGAGAGATTTGGATTATGAGCCTGATGCTGCCACTATGTAAGTAGTTTGGTTACCATGGGCAAGTCATTTAACTTCTCTAAGCTTTATCATCTCCTAAGTTAGGGTGGGGAATGAATTAGTTGATCTGTAAACTATCAGCTCTAAAATTTTGTGACAAAATCTACAGATTATACCCACTTGCTAAACAATATTGTGCCCAGAATGTCCTTCCAGTGACTACCTCAGCATACAGGCCAAGTGTTACCTATACCAACACCCAAGCCATTAATTTGAGGTGCCATGAGAATAGAAGGTGAACTGCAGGCTAACACCATTTAGGTTCTTGTTTATTTCAGACTTGCCTTGACTTAAATCTGTTAAGATCAAACAGATTTTTCTTAGACTTCTTTCTTTGTGGGGAAGGATTATTTTGGGGGGTGCTGGAGAAAAGTTTAGGACAGGGTACCCTTAGATTCGTAGGGTACAAAAGAATGGGCTACATTTTTCTTTTTTCCTTAATCTCTGAAGATGCAGTTAGAATTACATACATGTATCAGCAAATGGAGAGGTCCTGAATTTCAAGCCTCTGATTTAGCTGCTCGTA
Source organism: Zalophus californianus (assembly GCF_009762305.2). NCBI lineage: Eukaryota > Metazoa > Chordata > Mammalia > Carnivora > Otariidae > Zalophus > Zalophus californianus. Next base: position 26,573,820 of record NC_045602.1, read on the forward strand.
AACTGCCAATTTTTTGCTTGACAAAAGTATGCTGATCTTTTGGGAGTCTATCTGCTTCTTATATAAGGAAATGCTTTTTACATTCCAAATTGTTTGAACCACACTGTTTGAATAAAGAACATACATGGAGTTTTCTCTCTGATCTTAAATAATTTTGGCTTGTTTCCTTATTCAATAGCTATTTATTGGTCATTTCATTTAATTCAGCACATACTTGTTGAGCATCCAGTACATGCCAGGCACTGTACTAAGTAAATGTGCACACAGTGTATCAGTTTTTGTGAGCTGTTCTTGAGACCAAAGGGAACAGAAGGATAAACAAAGGATCCCTTCAGGTACCAGGTAGTCATCCTTAGGACAAGACAGAACTACTGCACATGTTATCAGATGAAACTCCCTCTCACTTCCTCCTCTTCTTTGGTCTCATTTTTTTTCTGAATGATGAAACTAAGGAAGTATATTTCCATGGAAGAGACCAGCTAGAGGTCATGGTGTCACACATCATCCAGATATCAGGAAAGGAAGAGAAAGTTTGGAAAGGGCAAGTTAGGCAGACACTGTTGAGAAAGGATCATTTTTAGGTTATATAATGGATTGCCACATACTTTCAGACTCTTGCACTGGATGAGCAAAGATTATTAAGTAGCCACGCTGAAAGTAATGGGGTCCCCAGAGCATTCATGGGCTCAGGGTGGCCTTTATTTAAGTTACTAGTTTAAAATCACCTTTAATAACACTAATATCATCATCATCAACTGCCACCCAACAAGCCTAGCTTCTTGCGCAAAAGTTAACTTTAATAACACGTGGCTAATTTTCCTGACAAATGCTGCATCAGGCAAAAATCTCGTAGCACTGAAGTAAAAAAAACCTAATCGCTTAAGATTCTGAAATACATTCATGAAGGCAAGCCAACAGTCACTGCTCATACAATTTCCCACCAAATCCAACTGCTGAAAGTTTTTTAGAGGGTTCTTTTAAAAAAAATACACCTGGGTGAAAAAATAGAAGTAAGTATATTGGTTGGAAGTGAAACAGTTTTTTTTAAGAGAAATGGCTATGTTTGGACCAGTGCTTTGCCTCAGAAAGAAATTAGAATTCTCTATAGGTAGGGCAATGATTGTGAATCTGCTCCCTTATTTTTACAAGTCATATTTTTCCTAAAGGGTAAGGCAATCTGACAGATAGTAATTAGTAGCAGTATAGCAAACCCAATACAAATGAATAATGTATTTTTTCACTTTTCCTGATTCTTCCAGGAAATGGAAGATTGCTTTAAAATTGAGGTGTAAGAGATGCTATTAAATATTTGTCACAGTTTTTCAAAACTAGAGTCAGATTTCATCAAGCTTAGGTCATTTCCTCTTCTTTTTTTTTTTAAGATTTTATTTATTTGTTTGACAGAGAGAGACACAGCGAGAGAGGGAACACAAGCAGGGGGAGTGGGAGAGGGAGAAGCAGACTCCCCGCTGAGCAGGGAACCCAATGCGGGGCTCAATCCCAGGACCCTGGGATCATGACCTGGGCCGAAGGCAGACACCCAATGACTGAGCCACCCAGGCGCCCCGGTCATTTCCTCTTCTTGAGAAGCAAACACTAACTATTGTTTCTTAGGTATGGAATGTTCCTAACTGTAAACTTGAGTAAGTGAGACTCTTTCAGTATCTAAGACTTGGGTTTGGGGGGTTGTCTTTTTTTAATGCTCCCTAATGGAACTTCTCCATTCCTTACAGAATAGGGCACTCCTGCAAAGGGAAGGTGGATTATCCTAGCCATGAAGTCCAAGACAATAGCCTAAGGAATGGAGGGGTCCAAAAAGTAGGTTTCTGGGTGTGAAAGCTTACACAGAACAACACCCACCTGCTTGGACTGCTCATTTGTGGACTGTTACAGAAGAGGGTAATAAAGTTCTGTTTTCTGTATGGTATGGGGAGGGGGGTCTCTTGTTATACCAGCTTAAGCCTGTGCCCAGCCTAACTCATACCTAGGGCCTCACTTTCTCCTCTCTTCCTCCTTCCCATAAGGAGCCCATCTTTATTCCTTGTAAGCAGCTTTCTCCCTGCTCTCTCAGACCTCATATTCACATCCTTTCAGCCTCTGCCTCTTTTCCATGTGCTTCCTAGCATTGCATGCACTCAGTCACTTCTCCTGTCTCTATGTAAGACTCCTTCCTGGGGTGCCTGGGTGGCTCAGTCGGTTGAGCATCTGCCTTCGGCTTGAGTCATGATCTCAGGGTCCTGGGATCAAGTCCCGCATCGGGCTCCCTGCTCAGTGGGGAGCCTGCTTCTCCCTCTCCTCCCTGCTTGTGCTCTCTCTCTCGCTATCTCTTTCTCCCAAATAAACAAATAAAAAATCTTAAAAAAAAAAAGACTCCTTCCCTAAACAGCAGCTTTTCTCTTTCTCTATTAGCAGCAGGTTTTACCACCTCAAAGGAATTTAACAAAGAATTTAAAGCTGCAATGTTTTTTTAAGCACTGCATTATTTTATACTCCAACCACCAGGATATGAGGGTTCTAATTTGTCCAAGCCCTTGTTAACACTTATTATTATCTGTCCTTTTTATTATAAACATCCCTAGTGGTTGGGAAGAGGGGTTTCATCATGGCTTTGATTTGCATTTCCCTGATAGCTAATGATTTTGAGCATCCTTTCTGGCTTATTGACAGTTTATATATATTTATATAAGTATATAAATATATATATATATATTTGCAGGTGATTTTATTTTTATTTTTTAGTTTAAACTCAATTAATTAACATATAATATAAGTTTCAGAGGTAGAGTTCAGTGATTCATCAGTCTTATATAACACCCAGTGCTCATTACATCACGTGCCCTCCTTAATGCCCATCAATCCCACCACCCCTCTCCCCTCCAGCAACCCTCCGTTTGTTTCCTATGATTAAGAGTCTTATGGTTTATATATATTCTTTGGAGAAATATATATTCAGATCCTTTGCCTGTTTAAAAAATTGAATTATTTATCTTTATATCAGTGAGTTGTAAGAGTTCTTTATTCTAGACAGTAGTCTTTTATGAGATACATGACTTGCCATCATGTAAAGTTGTTCTGCCATTCTCTGGGTTCTTTTTTCACTTTCTTGATGATGCCCTTTAAAGCACAACAGTTTGTAATCTTGATGAAGTCCAACTTATTTCTTATTTGTGTTTGCTTGTCATATCTAAGATTTTGCCTAACCTGAAGTCATGAAGATTTACTCCTAGATTTTCTTCAAAAATTTTTATAGTTTCAGCTCTTAATGTTTATATCTTTGATACATTTATTTAAAAAAAAATTTTTTAGAGAGATCATGAACAGGGGGAGGGACAGAGAGAAAGGGAGAGAAGCAGACTCCCCACTGAGCAGGGAGCTCAAAGCAGGGCTCCATCCCAGGACCCTGAGATCATGACCTGAGCCGAAGGCAGATGCCTAATTGACTGAGCCATCCAGGTGCCCCAGTTTTCTCCTAATTCTTGAATCAGTTTGGGAAATGATATTTTTCTAAAAACCTGTCTTCTTTGTCTGTCTGTTTCAAATTTGTTGGTATCACAATTGAAGGATTTCCATATCTTTTAAATTTCTGATTAATCTATAATATGACTCCTTTTTTGCCTTTGATTTTTGTAAAAAGATTTATTTGTTTACTTCAGAGAAAGAGAGCAGGTGGGAGAGGGCAGGGAGGAGAGAGTCTCAAGCAGACTTCATGCTGAGCTCAGAGCCTGATGCAGCTCCATCCCTAAGATCCCTAACTTTAAGATCATGACCTGAGCCAAAACCAAAAGTCAGATGATCAACCCAATTGCACGACCCAGGCACCCTTGCCTTTGATGTTTTAAACAAACTTTATTTTTTTAGAACAGTTTTAGATTTATAGGAAAAATTGCAAACATAGTACAAAGAGTTGCCATACACTCCATACTTAGCTTCTCCTATTATTAACATCTTACATTAGCATGGCATATTCATTGCAATTAATAAACCAGTATTAATACCTTATTAAGTCTGTGGTATATTGCGATTTCTTTAGTTTTTACCAGTATCCCTTTTCTGTTCCAGGATCCCATCCAAGATATCACATTACATTTAATCATCATGTCTCCTTACATTCCTCAAAGAACCTCTTGTCTTGTGACAATTTTTCAGATTCTCCTTGTTTTTGATTCCCTTGACAGTGTTGAGGAGTACTGGTCAGGTATTTTGTAGGACTTGTCTGATGTTTTTCTCATGATTAGATTAGGGTTTTGCAGTAGCAAGAGGAAGATCACAGAAGTGTAAAGTATCATTTTCCTTATATGTCCAGGGTACATACTATCAACACGATCTATTGCTGCCAATGTTGACCTTGATCACCTGGCTAAGGTGGTGTTCCATTTATCCTCTGTGAAGCTATTCTTCTCCCCTTTCTGTACTACCACTGAGGAAGTCACTATGTGCAGTCTACACTTAGGTTGTCGGAGTTAGGCTCTACTTTTTTGTGGGCAAAGTTATCTACATAATCCATGCAGCTTTGCATGGGAGATTTATCTCCCCCACCATTTATTCATTTATTCAATAATTTATTTATATCAGTATGGATTCATGGATATTTGTTTTATGCTTTGGGATATAATCCAATGCTACTTTATTTTATTGTTCCAGTTGCTCAGCTTTACTGTGAGCTCTTTTAGTTGGTTTCTGTGTCACTTTGACTTCCTCCTATTACTGTGGGAGTCTTTTATTTATTTCTTTGTTTTGAGCTCTTCCTTACTTTTCTGGCACTATACGATGCTCTAGGCTTATACATTTCCTGCCCTAGTCCTAGAATTAGCCATTTTATCAAAGAGCCCTGGTTCCCTTTATTAGAGAATGGTATTAGAATCCAAGATCTGGGTGTCATGAGTGCGTATTTCTTCCAAGGTGTCATTGCTTCTAGGCCCTCTCAGCTGACAGAGCAAAGAATATGTGTATGTACACGTGTAAGAAAAACTCCATTCATTCTAGCTCCCATTCCTCTCCTGTGTGTCTCCTTTACTGTGCATACAGAACACTTCAGACACTTCTGGTCATCAAGTGTGTGGAGGCTATTGCCCACACCGCGCAATTCTGTGCAACACCAGGTGTGTGTCCTACAAGTTAACTCAATTCTAACACTGCCTACCTGGAAATCTTGTCTGATCCCACAGGCTAAGGGCTCAGGTCTGCAAGACTGCTTCCATCCCACTTCAGGTGCCAATCACAAGTGGTAGGTCCCCGGGTTATGCACAACTTCTGTCTGATTAAGCTACAAATTGGAGGTTCCCATGTGTCCCTCCTCAGGTTTGATTAATTTGCTAGAGCAGCTACAGAACTCCAGGAAACACATTTGAAGAATACAGATGAACAGCCAGATGAAGAGTTACCTAGGGCGAGGTCTGGGAGGATCCCAAGCACAGGAGCTTCTGTCCCCATGGAGTTTGGAGTGGGCCACCCTCCTGGCATGGATTTGTCTGCCAACCTGGAATCTCCCTTAACCCTGTGCTGCTGGGGTTTTGTGGAGGCTTCCTCACATAGGCATGATCAATTGTTAACTCAGTTTCTAGACCCTCTCTATTCTTTGGAGGATGAGGGGTGGGAATGAAATTTTTTTTGTAATCGCTACACCCAATGTGGGCCTCAAACTCATGACCCTGAGATCAAGAGTTGCATGCTCTTCTGACTGAGCCAGGCTGGTGCCCCCTAAATGATTGTTTACTTTACATGCACTAAAGTTCACTCTTTGCACTATAAAGTTCTGTGGGGTTCAACAAATGAATAGTGCCATGTCTGTACAGTTACAGTATCATGCAGAATATTTGAACTTTCCTAAAAAAATACCCTATGCTGTACCTGTCAACACTTCCTCCCCTCTTCCTGAGCTCCTGAACTTTTTTCTAAATTGAAGTATAGCTGACATATTACATTGGTTTCAGGTGTACAACATAGTGACTTGACAGCTATATACATTATGCAGTGCTCATCGTGATGAGAGTAGTTACTGTTTGTCACCTATAACTGACTATATTCCCTATGCTGTACTTTTCATCCCCACGACTTGTTTATTTTATAACTGGAAGTTTGTTCCTCTAAATCCCCCTCACCCGTTTCACCCACCGTCCCACCCTCCTCCCCTCTCGTAATAACCACCAGTTCTCTACATTTATGACCGGTTTCTATTTTTGTTGTTGTTTGTTCATTTGTTTTATTTTTCAGGTTTTAGATCATACAGTATTTGTCTTTCTCAGACTTATTTCAGTTAGCATATTGCAAGTGGCAAGATGTCATTCTTTTTTATAGGGGAGTAATATTCTACTGTGTATATATACCACATCTTTATTCATTCATCTATCAGTAGACACTTAGGTTGCTTCCATATCTTGGCTATTGTAAATAATGCTGGAATAGACATAGAGATGCATATATCGTCCAAATTAGTGTTTTTGTTTTCTTTGGGTACAGTCACTGAACTTTTTACTGTCTCAACAGTTTTACCTTTTCCAAAATGTCATATAATTGGATTCATACATTATATAACCTTTTCAGACTTGCTTCTTTCATTTAGCAATATGTATTTAAGGTTCTTCTATGGCTTTTCATGGCTTCATAGCTCATTTCTTTTTACCACTGAATAATATACTATTTATGGCTGTACCACATTTTGTTTATCCATTCACCTATTGAAGGACACCTCCATTGCTTCCAAGTTTTGGTGATAATGAATAAAGCTACTACAAACATTCATGTGCCTGTCTCCATTTTGACTAATGAAATTATTTATGTCACTCTATCTTTTCTTGAGCAGTCTTGCTTGACTTTTTTTCTTTCTTTTTTTTTTTTTTTTTTTTAAGAAAGCTCTACATGTGACTTCAGCTCACTACCCCAAGGTCAAGAATCACATGCTCTACAGACTGAGCCAGCCAAGTATCCCAGTCTTCCTTGACTTTTATTTATCTTGTTACTCTTTTTAAAGAACCAGCTTCAAGCTTTATTACTCTTTTTTAGTGTATTTTAATTTTCTGTGTCATTGATTTATCTTCTTATGTTTACTATCCTGGGGTTTACTCTGATGTTTTTCTGGCTTCTTAAATTAGAAACTTATTAATCTTCAGGCTTCTCTAATATAAATACTTCAGGCTATGAGGATTTTATTCAAGCCCTGCTTTTGCTGCATGCCACAAGTTTTGGTACATAGCATTTTCTTACCATTCATTTCTAAATATTTTTGTTGAAATTTGTCACTATGAATTTGTAGCATACCTACCTGCCAAATTGTGTGATGTCCCCCAGTATCCTGAGTATGGGCACAGAAAAAGTGGAAATTTAAGGACAACCCAGGTTTAGACTTTTGCCTGGAAAGTACATCCCAACTACTGTATCTAATTTCACACCTCACATCCACATCTCATTTTCTCCCTGCATCTCATCAGGTAGTCTTTCTTTAATCAGAGAATCTGTCTCTCATTACCCTTTCTTCATTTCCCTGTGGTGTCTATCATACATGTCCATCATTAAAATGTCATTGCCCTGCATTGGCTCGTGGTACTTGGGACCGTGAGAGTGTCATAGAGGACTGTAAGAGATGGAGATGGAGATGGAGAAGGCAAGGCGACTGACGGGCAGCTGCAGCCTAAACTGGCAGAAACAGTTCAGCTTCTCTTTGAGAGCATGGAAGTGCCAATATTACCTTTTACTAATCTGCTGCTCACAACTATCACAATTATCCTTCACTATTCCCACAAGCACTCGGTATACTTGCTATATCCACAATTATACGGGGCCTTCTTGTAAAAATTGACAAGTGACTGTTCTCCCCATCCAAATCACTTGGAAGAGAGGGAAAGGAACCACTGCAGAAGGCAAGGAGACCCAAATCCAGAACATGGGAGCAGAGGGTCAGACCCAGAAGTGACCATGGAAACAAGCCCTGGATCTAGGCTGACATCCACATTCTAATGTGGATTAAGGTAGTGTTTTTTCTAAGCTGCAGGGTATCCCCTCCTTTAGAGGAACATGAAACAAATTTAATGGGTTGCAATCAGCATCTGTTTTAAGTGAAATAGGACAGAAAGAATAGAAAATAACAGATTGTGTCACACATAGCATAAGATAATTACTTTCTGTGAAATTTTTTAATGTGTATGTATGTGTTAATGTTAAATCATGAGATGTATTTTTAACTGAGGGTCATAGTCAAAAAAAGTTTAAAACACTCTAGACGAGAAGCTTAAAGCAGACATCTAAGTTAACATATGGGGGTACAGAGGAGAGAGCATATAGAGAATATGTGATCTGGAGGAGATATTTAAGTTAAGTCTTAAAGGGACTGTAAGAGAAGGTAAAGGACATTCTAGAGGAAGCGCACGTACAAAGGCATTTTTGGGAAACAGCGAGAAGTCCATGAGGTAGAACCTCATGTAGGGAGGGAGGCATGGCAGAAGATGAAGGTGGAAAGGAAGGTAAGTTGAGACTCTGTTGTGAAGGGTCTTATACATGAAGTGAGCTGGTTTTATTTTTATAAATTTTACTTATTTTGCAAGCTGAGGAAGCTTTTTTTCAAAAGGAAGATAAACCTATTATATCTGGTTCCCTTGGAAACCCGCAGAGGAAAATAACAGTACCATTCATTGAGTACATACATTAGATCAATGTTGAACTTCTTACTTTATATGCATTAGTTTAATTACTGATTAGCACAGTAACTGCTCATGTGGTTGGTATTATAGTGACTCTCATTTGACAGATGAGCAGACTGAGGCTCAGAGACTTTAAGTTGCTCTGGTCATCCATCTATCAAGTGGAAAGCGTGGGCAGGTCTGACTCCAAAACCAGTGCACTGGACCACTTATAAAGATGGAGACTCTAGACAGCAGTCTCATCACCTGACAGAGAATAAGGCAGAGAATGTTTGGCTCTCACTCATCAGCTCTCACTCATCACTCAAGCACAAGTAGACTGTTTTTTATACCTCTTCCAGGTGGAGGAACAGCTGGAGGGGGCAGTGCCAACATCTACACTCTCTCCCCACATCATCAACTCCTCCTCTTCCATCTCCAACCCTTTCACTGCTTTAGTACGACAACCTTATATAACTGCTGCTTTATAAAATAGGGATAATGTCATCTTTTATTAGGGATGTAATGATTATTCCATAAATTCTTCTTAAAAACACTTTGAGAATAAAGTAGTTACTCCTATTGAGTTGTTCATTTTGTAATATCTTTTTTACTTGCATTGGAAGGTACATTGTTACAGCTAAATTTCCAAGAGTCAGCTGCCTTCTGTTACGCTTATTTTTCTCATTTGCATGTAGAGGCTATAAGGCACTAGGCAACTCAAGGGGCGCCTGGGTGGTTCAGTCTGTTTAAGTGTCTGCCTTTGGCTTGGGTCATGATCCTGGGGTCCTGGGATTGAGCCCTGAGTCAGGCTCCCTGCTCAGCGGGGAGCCTGCTTCTCCCTCTACCCTTCTCCCCTGCTTATGATCTCTCTCTAATAAATAAATAAAATCTTTTTAAAAAAAGGCACTAGGCAACTCAAGTCAAATGGCAAATTACTGCCTAGCTCAGTTCTTACTTCATTAAATATCCCATCTCCTTCTCATCTCTCATTGGCCGGCCTGAGAAGTGGGCAAATCAGCTACCTACTTAAAGATTTGAAAGATGCTAAAAGGCCTCTACCTAAAAAAATGTCTCCCCAACATCTGATTCTAATTCTACACACTCTCCAGTGGCCTCCTTGAAAAGACACACCCTTTCCAACTCGTTTAAGGTAGGAAGTTACCTGACAGGGATTATTTATTAGCTAACTAATTAGCCTGTCACAGAAGCCACCTGCTTCCAATATCACCCAGAATAGAGGAGGGACCTGTAAGAATGACACCCAGAATTATATGATTTGATGGGTTAAGGGAGTAGGTAAAGGAGATGGAGGTAGTGTTAGGAATTAAAGAAAGAAAAGATACAGAACTTGAAGCACTATTAGGGAAGGCAAAAACCCTTCAGCAGCCTAAGCACTTAGAGACATATACATGTCTAAGAGAAAACGTTTTAAAAAAGAGAAGAGAAGTAGGTGGGGAGCTAGTTTTTAATGGGTAGAGTTTCAGTCAAGGAAGATGAAAAAGTTCTGGAGGTGGATGGTGATGGTTGTTCAAGAACGTGAATGTACTTAATACCACAGAACTGTACAGTTAAAATTAGTTAAAATTGTAAGTCTCATGATATGTATACTACAAATATATTCTATTCTTTTTTTTTTTTTAATTTTTTATTGTTATGTTAATCACCATATATTACATCATTAGTTTTTGGTGCAGTGTTCCATGATTCATTGTTTGTTCATAACACCCAGTGCTCCATGCAGAACGTGCCCTCCTCAATACCCATCACCAGGCTAACCCATCCCCCTACCCCCCTCCCCTCTAGAACCCTCAGTTTGTTTTTCAGAGTCCATCATCTCTCATGGTTCGTCTCCCCCTCTGACATACTCCCCTTTTCTTCCTCTCCTGTTATCTTCTTCTTTTTCTTTTTTCTTAAAATATGTTGCATTATTTGTTTCAGAAGTACAGATCTGTGATTCAACAGTTTTGCACAATTCACAGCACTCACCGTAGCACATACCCTCCCCAATATCTATCACCCAGCCACCCCATCCCTCCCACCCCCAACCACTCCAGTAACACTCAGTTTGTTTCCTGAGATTAAGAATTCCTCATATCAGTGAGGTCATGTGATACATGTCTTTCTCTGATAGACAGGGGCCCCCGGCTGGCTCAGTCCTTAAGCGTCCGCCTTCAGCTCAGGTCATGATCCCAGGATCCTGGGACCGAGCCCCACATCGGGCTCCCTACTCCGCAGGAAACCTGCTTCTCCCTCTCCCACTGCCCCTGCTTGTGTTCCCTCTCTCGCTGTGTCTCTCTCTGTCAAATAAATAAATAAAAATCTTTAAAAATATATATATTCTAGACAATCTGTGAGGGAAATGAAATCAAAGCTGTTTTCACCAATCCTTTGCCTTAGATAATGTTAGTCACCCTTCAAGATGGTGCCAATGAGCCTCACCTCCTAGTATATATTCCCGTGTATTGTATCCCCCACCACCCCACAGTGGATAGGGCTGACCTGGGTAACCAATAGGAGGAAGCAGAAATGACCCTCCAAGGCTAGGTTCTAAAAGACGTTGCAGGGGCGCCTAGGTGGCTCAGATGGTTAAGTGTCTGCCTTCGGCTCAGGTCATGATCCCGGGGTCCTGGGATCGAGTCCCACATCACATCAGGCTCCCTGCTCAGTGAGGAGCCTGCTTCTCCCTCTCCCTCTGCCATTCCCTCCACTTGTGCTCTCTGGCTCTATCTCTCTGCCTCAAATGAATTCATTTGAGGCAGAGAGATAGAGCCAGAGAGCATGAGCAGGGCAGAGGCAGATGGAGAAGGAGAAGCAGGCTCCCAGCCGAGCCAAGAGCCAGACATGGGGTTCGATCCCAGGACCCTGGGATCATGACCTACGCGGAAGACAGACGCTTAACCATCTGAGCCACCCAGGAGCCCCTAAATAAATAAAAATCTTTCCAAAAAATCAATTAATTAACATATAATGTATTACTGGTTTCAGGGGTAGAGGTCTGTGATTCATCAGTCTTATATAATACCCAGTGCTCATTACAACACATACCCTCCCCAATGTCCATCACCCAGTTACCCCATCCCTCCACCCCCTCCCATCCAGCAACCCTCAGTTTGTTTCCTATGATCGGATCTCTTTCTTTTTTTAAAAGATTTTATTTATTTATTTGACAGAGAGAGACACAGCGAGAGAGGAAACACAAGCAGGGGGAGAAGGAGAGGGAGAAGCAGGCTTCCTGCAGAGCAGGGAGCCTGATGTGGGGCTCAATCCCAGGACGCTGAGATCATGACCTGAGCCAAAGGCAGACACTTAACTGACTGAGCCACCCAGGCACCCATATCAGTGAGATCATATGGTAATTGTCTTTTTCTGATTGACTTACTTCACTTAGCATAATACCCTCCAGTTCTATCCACGTCATCGCAAACGGCAAGATTTCATCTTTTTGATGGCTGCATAATATTCCTGTGCGCGCGCGCGCGTGTGTGTGTGTGTGTGTGTGTGTGTGTGTGTGTGTGTGTGTGTACCACATCTTTTTATCCATTCATCTGTCGATGGACATCTAGGCTCTTCCCAATTTGGCTATTGTGGACATTGCTGCTATAAACATTGGGGTGCAGGTGCACCTTTGGATCACTACATTGGTATCTTTGGGGTAAATACCCAGTAGTACAATTGCTGGGTCTTACGGTAGCTCCTATTTTCAACTTTTTGAGGAATCTCTATACTGTTTTCCAGGGTGGCTGCACGAGCTTGCATTCCCACCAACAGTGTAGGAGGGTTTCGCTTTCTCCACATCCTCACCAACATCTGTTGTGTCCTGACTTGTGAATTTTAGCCATTCTGACTGGTGTGAGGTGGTATCTCATTGTAGTTTTGATTTGTATTTCCCTGATGCTGAATGATGTTGAGTACTTTTTTCATGTGTCTGTTGGCCATTTGGATGTCTTCTTTGGAAAAATGTCTGTTCATGTCTTCTGCCCATTTCTTTTTTTTTAAATTTTTTATTGTTATATTAATCACCATACATTACATCATCAGTTTTTGATGTAGTGTTCCATGATTCATTGTTTGTGCATAACACCCAGTGCTCCATGCAGCATGTGCCCTCTTTAATACCCATCACCAGACTAACCCATCCTCCCACCCCCCTCCCCTCTAGAACCCTCAGTTTGTTTTTCAGAGTCCATTGTCTCTCATGTTTTGTCTCTCCCTCTGATTTCCCCCCCTTCATTCTTCCCCTCCTGCTATCTCCTTTTTTTTTCTTAACATATATTGCATTATTTGTTTCAGAGGTACAGATCTGTGATTCAACTGTCTTGCACAATTCACAGCGCTCACCATAGCACATACACTCCCCACTGTCTATCACCCAGCCACCCCATCCCTCCCACCCACCCCCACTCCAGCAATCCTCAGTTTGTTTCCTGAGATTAAGAATTCCTCATATCAGTGAGGTCATATGATACATGTCTTTCTCTGATGAGTTATTTCGCTCAGCATAACACCCTCCAGTTCCATCCACATTGTTGCAAATGGTAAGATCTCATTCCTTTTGATGGCTGCATAATATTCCATTGTATATATATATACCACATCTTCTTTATCCACTCATCTGTCAATGGACATCTTGGCTCTTTCCACAATTTGGCTATTGTGGACATTGCTCTACAAACATCAGGGTGCACGTACCCCTTCGGATCCCTACATTTGTATCTTTGGGGTAAATACCCAGTAGTGCAATTGCTGGATCTATTTTCAACTTTTTGAGGAACCTCCATACTGTTTTCCATAGTGGCTGCACCAACTTGCATTCCCACCAACAGTGTAGAAGGGCTCCCCTTTCTCTGCATCCTCACCAACATCTGTCGTTTCCTGACTTGTTAATTTTAGCCATTCTGACTGGTGTGAGGTGGTATCTCATTGAAGTTTTGATTTGGATTTCCCTGATGCCGAGCGATGTTGAGCACTTTTTCATGTGTCTGTTGGCCATTTGGATGTCTTCTTTGGAAAAATGTCTGTTCATGTCTTCTGCCCATTTCTTGATTGGATCATTCTTTGGGTATTGAGTTTTATAAGTTCTTTATAGATTTTGGATACAAGCCCTTTATCTGATATGTCATTTGCAAATATTTTCTCCCATCCTGTCGGTTGTCTTTTGGTTTTGTCGACTGTTTCCTTTGCTGTGCAAAAGCTTTTTATCTTGATGAAGTCCCAATAGTTCATTTTTGCCTTTGTTTCCCTTGCCTTTGGAGATGTGTCTAGAAGAAGTTGGGCGGCTGAGGTCAAAGAGGTTGCTCCCTGTGTTCTAAATCTGTCTCTCCCTAGGGTCAGGTAAAGAAGGAGTGTACTTATCCTTGTGTTCCTAGTGGAGGTTAGACACCTTCTTCTAATCATGGGTTTCTCTAGCTTTTGGGTTATATTAGCATACAAATGATTTCCTTAGTAATCTTTACAGAATTCCAGATGTTTAAGATCCTGTTTTTTAGAGGGCAAGACCATCATCTTTTCCTCAAAATCTAAATTTGAAAAACATGAATGGAACATACCCAGTTTATCTAGATATATGCAGAGGTTTCTCAGTACTTGGTATAAACACCCTCTGGGAATTCAAAAGACTCAGCTCTTACGTTAATACACACTAACTCCATCTTAACAGGGCAATGGGTAAGAACTGGATGGCCTGAGAAATTCTTCTTTCTCTGCTTCTCCATCATTTATTTATCCAGTCATCCAAATATATATTAGGCAGTTATTATATAACAGAACATGTGCCAAGTTTCAAGCATCTATTTCTTGTTTTCTTTCTCTTCACTGTCTCTTAAAATTATAATATCTTCACCCATTCTGAAATTTTCTCCTAATCCTCCATTTTATAATAAATTTTCATTTCAGTCATGGAGAAGATCATTAAAAACAGGCTAGATACTACCTGGAAGTCTTTATTATCTTTTCCAGTTTCCCTAAAAATTAAATTTCCATTTGAGAGACTTAGCATGCATTAGCATGAAAGTATAATATGTTCTCTTACACTGTTCTCATTCAGTTAATGCAGGCAACAGTTATCTAGGGTTTTCATGGCGTTTGCTGACAGGCAGCAGGAGACTAATTCTTCAAGGTCACAGGGTTCAGCTGACAGAGACTTTACTATGTAATTCAATCCCTTCCCAATGTCAGACAAGTGGGTCATAGACAAGTTATAAAAAGCCAAAGAGAGTTGTTCTTCTTTCAACTCCCTCTCCCATCTCCTGGACCATACAAAGGTCACCTATGTGAAGGTCATTCTCTCAGCAGCATGAGAAAAACTATAATAAATGTGTAGTATTTTAATGGGTGTCAATGTATACCTTTGCCATAACTTCTTTTCACAGGATGAAGTCTTCTAAATGAGCATTCTCCCTTTAATTTCAAAAATCTTAGGAGGAATGCAGGCTGAATTCACAGGGGCAGCATGGGGACACGAGAATGTTTTGTTTTTGTTTTTTTGGTCAGAGATGGCTGTCTTCTTTAGCTAAAAGCATGTTCTCTAAATATAGTGGAATTGGACTAGAAAATAATAACAAAGATAACAAGGAAATCTCCGAACACTTGGAAATTTAACAATAGACTTCTAAATAAGCATGAATTCAGGAAAACTAGACAGTATTTTGAAAAATATAGAAATAAAAATAAAATATATCAAAATCTGCAGCTAACACAGTGCTTAAAGGAAATTGAATTTATGGCTTAAAATTTTCCAAAAAAGAAATCTTCAGGCACAGATAATTTAACTTGCAAATCCTATCAAACATTCAAAGAAGAAATAACGCCAGTTCTACAAAATCACCTCCAGAAAATAGAAGTGAAGAGAACATTTCCCAGCTTTTTCATGATGTTATCATTAAATGCTACAAAACCCAGACCAAGAGAATAAAACAAAACTTCAGACCAATATACCACTCACGAACATAGAAGCAAAAATCCTCAACAAAATATTACTAAGGATTCCAGCCATATATAAAAAGAATGTTATACTACCACCAAGTGGACTTCCTACAGGGAATGCAGAGCTGCTTCAATATTTGACAATCAATCCATATAATTCACTATATTAACAGACTAAGAAAAACTGCATGATCAGATATATTGAGGCAGAAAAAACACTGACATCATCTGACATTCATCCATAATAAGAATTCTCAGCAACCTAGGAATAGAAGGGAACTCCCTCAACCTGATAAAAGTCATCTACAAAAAAAAACTATGGTTGACATCATACTTAGTGGTGGAAGTCTAAATGCTTTGTTCCTAATATCAGGAACAAGGGAGGATGTTCACTCTCACCCCTCCTATGCAATACTCTACTGCAAGTCATAATCAGCGCACTAAGGCAAGAAAATAAAATAAATACAAATTGGAAAGGAAGAAATAAACCCTGTTCTTTTTGGAGATGGCATGAAGTGAGTATAGCAAAGGTGTAGAGTATAAGATCAACAGACAAAAATCAATTGCATTTCTATATAATAGCAATAAGTGATTGGCAACCAATTTTTTAAAATTCTATTTACAATAGCTCCAAAAGAATGACAAAGTTAGATATAAATCTGATAAAACATATACAGGATCAACATGATGAAAACTACAAAATGATGATAAAAGGAAATCTAAATTAAAACAAACCATGCTCATGGATTGAAAGATTCAACAAAATAAAGATGTCAATTCTCCCTAAATTGGTCTATAGATTTAATGTAACTCCAACCAAGATCCCAGGTAGAGTTTTTGATAATATAAACAATGTGAAAGACAAAGGAACTAGAATATAAAAAAATTTTTTGAAAAAGAATAAAGTTGGAGAAACAACACTACTCAATTTTATGACTTACTATAAAACTACAGTTACTAAGACAGTATGACATTACCAAAGGATAGATAAGGGTGTGGGCAGATAATCAATCAATAAGAGACTAGAGTCCAGTAATACACCCACATAATTACAGCCAAATGATTTTGGACAAAAGTACAAAGGCAATTCAAACATGAAAGAATAGTCATTTTTTTTAGAAGATTTTATTTATTTGACAGCGAGAGAGGGAACACAAGCAGGGGGAGTGGGAGAGGGAGAAGCAGGCTTCCTGCCGAGCAGGGAGCATGATTCGGGGCTCGATCCCAGGACCCTGGGATCATGACCTGAGCCAAAGGCAGATGCTTAACGACTGAGCCACCCAGGTGCCCCAAGAATAGTCATTTCAATAAATAGAACAACTGGATATTCGTATGCAAGAAAAACGAACCTTGATCTAAACATCATATTTTATATAAATGTTAACTCAAATGGATCATAAATCTAAATGTAAAATGTAAAACTGGGGCGCCTGGGTGGCTCAGTGGTTAAGTGCCTGCTTTCGGCTCAGGTCATGGTCCCAAGGTTCTGGGATCAAGCCCTGTGTCAGGCTCCCTGCTCAGCGGGAAGCCTGCTTCTCCCTCTCCCACTCCCCCCGCTTGTGTTCTCTCTCTTGCTGTGTCTCTCTCTGTCAAATAAACAAATAAAATCTTTAAAAATAAATAAATAAAATGTAAAACTTTAAGAAGAAAAGATAGGAGGAAATCTTCATCACCTGGGGTTAAGCAAAAAATTCTTAGAAATCACACCAAAATTTTGATTCATACAAGCAAAAACAGACTGCAACTAAACCTAAAATTTTTGTTCTACAAAAGATACCATTAGGAGAATGAAAAGACTAGCTACAGATTAGGAGAAAATATTTTTCTTTTTTCTTTTTTAAGATTTTATTTATTGATTTGAGAGTGCGACAGAGTGAGAACATGAGAGGGGTGAGGGACAGGAGGAGAAGCAGACTCCCTACTGAGCAGGGAGCCCCACACAGGGCTCGATCCTGGGACTCTAGGATCAATGACCTGAGCGGAAGGCAGACGCTTAACTGACTGAGCCACCAAGGCGCCCCAGGAGAAAATATTTTCAAATCACTCCTCTGACAAAGGAACTGTATCCAAAATATATAAAGACGAGTCAAAACTCAACACTAAGAAGATAAATTACCCAATTAAAAAATGGGTGAAAACTTAAACAGACACTTTGCCACAGAGGTACATAGTTGGCGAACAAACCCATGAAAAGTTTTCAACTTATTATCAGCTAAGTATGATGAAATAACACTACATCCAGAGTTCCAGTTTTTCCATATCCTCATCAGCACTTGGTGTTGTCTGTTTTTTTTTTTCTTATTGTAGGGCAATTGTAGAATAAAAAAAAAAAGCACAAAGGATATTAAGTGCTAGTGAGAATGCAGAGCAGCTAAACCTCTCATATATAGCTATTGGAAATGTAAAATTGTACAAACTGGAAAATAGCTTGGAAGTTTCTTAAGAAGTTAAACAAACACTTGTCCTATGGCCTAGCAATCCCACCCCTAGATATTTACCTAAGTGAATTTAAAACTTATTTTCAGGGGTGCCTGGGCTCAGTCAGTTAAGTGTTCAACTCCTGATTTCAGCTCAGGTTATGATCTCAGGGTCATGAGATGGAGCCCCGCGTGGGGCTCCTTGCTGAGTATGAAGCCTGCCTAAGATTCTCTGTTTCCCTCTCCCTCCCTCTTTGCCCCTCCTTCCCACCCCCAGGGGGCAGGTGCATTCTCTCTCTCTAAGAAAAAAGGAAAACTTATTTTCACACAAAAACTTGCATACGAACATTTATAGAAGTTCTGTTTATAATCACCCAAGCTGGAAATAACCTACATGTCTTTCAGAGGTGATGAGATAAACTGTGGCACAACCATATAATGCAACACTATTCAGCAAAGAAAGGGAAGAACTAGGAAGATTCTGAAGATATGTGGAGGGCAGAAATAGAAACCAGCCTTGGGTATAAATGACAGGGCACCGGAGTTTAGCTATAAGAAGGAATGAGCACTGATTACAAACTCAAATGTCAACAAGGGCCAGGGAGATAATGTTATTACAAGAAGTAGAACAGGTGGGTGCTGTGCCCACACAGAGATTATGTATCTTGTCCACAGAACATAGGAACATCTCAAGAAGCTCTAGCTGATTGTTACCAAGTGAAGATGTGGGCATGCAGTTGCCAGACCTACAACTATCAAGAGAAATGAGTAACCTGTAGTTTCACACTGCAATCTCCCAATTGCAAAATGTTGCCAACTCTAGGGAAAAAATCGTGACTAGGGGATGGGAAAGGGGAGACTTCATTGTAGATTGTTTCATAATTTGGATCATGTGAATATATTACTCAAAAAATAAATTTTAAGAATTAAGAACAAAATATTGGCAAACATTGAAAAGATAATTCTATACAATATGTAGGCCAAACTCAGCACATAGGTGACCAGTTTGCAAGATCAAAGGAATAGCCGTCAAGAGGAAACGGCGAGCTTCCTGACACAGAAGGTAGTCTAATGAAGTCGTGGTGACTGTGCAAAATCTTATGGAAGGGATTCCTGCATTAAGAAGGTTGCAAAAATTATCTGTACAAAGATTCTAGATTTTTTTTAATGATATGAAATTTTCTCTACAGGGTGAAAAGTGAGGCAGAGCCTGATGGGAAATCTATTGTGAATGAAAAGTATTCTTGGATCACAGTCAAAAAGAGCAAGGCTCCTGCCAGCGCATAGCTTCACACCACAAGCAGTGCCTGTCCCAGGCAGTGGGGCTGACCTACCTAGGTAAAGCTGGTTGACACATGTAAGGCAGACAGACATTCACCTTTAATACTATTTTGAACTTAGGGAAAACTCCCCCTTTACCCAGGAAGATTGGCCCCACATGTATGTGTCTGAGATCTGAAATTATTTCTTGTTAGACAAAATCTGTTCCCAAAATCTTTCAAAATGAACGATACGTGGGGTGGGGTGAGGCTGGGTATGTTCTGCAGTTTCCTGGACAAGAATCCAGTAACACAATTAGCGACCAGCTCCCTCAGGTGATTAGTTTACAGGCTGGATTTCCTCTCAGACTTGAAGCGGGCAGGGCTGTCCTTTGGCAGGGAAGCAGTGGGTGCTGGGTAGAGATGGAGATGCTGAGAAGGGGGAGAGGTCAGTGAAGACAAGCTTACCTTACCACACACACACACACACAAAACCATACAAACTATAGTGCCATTCCGTCAGACTGTATAGCTTCAGCTCTGGGAATCCTCCCTAGTGCCTCCCAATATGGCAGCCTTCCCCCCTTATGGACCTCTTTCTCAGTCCTGCTGCCTCCCTTCCAAGTCCTGACACCTGGTTGAAACTATTAGAACATTTAAAGCAAAACTATATGATATCTAATATTTCCATGGTAACCCAAACAGGCTTGATTATAAGCTTAAAGTGCTGACGTTTACAATACCCGGCAGCCGTGAAGTCTGGAGGTCTTGAATACTCAAGTTTTTCAGGTTTGTCATGGGTGTGATGTGCTGCTCATCTTCTATGGTGAGGGCACTGGCTTCCATGGTGAGGGAATGAATGTTCTCTCATGGGTGCTGAGGATGGAACTAAAGCTTCCGGCCACGCCAGCACACCTCTTCATGCACAATCTGAGGCTTGTAGCAGAGCTGAGTATCTTTCCCAGATATCTGTTATCTTGCTTATTCAACTTGCTGAAGTCCCGGAGTATGACCTCCAGAGTCTTGAATTCCTGCTTCCAGTTGAAGAACAAAGACAGGGCCCTGCTGGGAATGTAGGTTTCTGAGGACTCTTCTCAACGCCTGTTCGTGTCTTCTATGGTCTTGTCCCCTGAGGCTGTAGCTTCTCCGTAGAAGTCGAGTTTAATGAAGTCCAGAGCACTGGCACAATTAGGCAAGTGTTCAAAGAAGTCAAATAGGTAATCAGGCTGTTCTTTTACCACAAAAGAAAGCTTCAAATTCTTCAGTCAGGTCTGCCTCAGATATACTCTCATGGAGTAAATGAACGCCACACTCTGTAAAGGAATGATGTTTATGGCTTTCAGAGTTTCTTGCACAGTGGTGTTTTTCACATTTTGCATAGATTCTTGCCTCCAGAGATGCTTCTTGGTGTTGGAGAGCCCGAGGAGGCTGCCATGTTGATACACTCCTGCAAGGTGTTTCCAAACAGTCCTGGTGGCTTCCATAGCTGATCCACCCACGTGCAGGAGCAGGTTGCTATACTTGGATGTAATGTCTGAAACGAAAATCATTTTCTTCAAGTGACCCTTCCCTTAGTCACCTCCTCTGGCTCTTGAGACTTCAGTAAATTACTGAGCTTGCATCCTGCTATGTACTCCTGGGATGAGTTCTGAAAGAATTTATACTTTGGCTGGAACTGTTGAGCTGTGTATTTACAGAGGAGTCCAGCTGTCAGTAGGGTATCCTCATTCACACAGGACATGTCTTCCATTTGGATATCAAACCTGTGGGAGGACACGCCCCCCAGAGCTAGGTCTCCACAGTGGTCCAGGCTCTGAGTGAAGTCACCTGCAGCCACTCCTCTAAGTTTGTGCTTGTTTTTCTGTATCAGCAGATCACAGAAGGTACAGAACCGTGTTGTTTGTGTGTTAGAGTAGAACTCACTTTCCCCCATCTGGATGACACAAGTGATGACCACAAAGAGAGGGATCTTCATCAGATTCCTCAATCACCTGGATTTCTGAATTTGGAGCAACAAGCCTTCAGCATGCTCCTTCATCAGCACTTTCCAGATGAGAGTCTTGGCACTATCCTCTGTCATATCCCCCACCTCCGCAGTCAGGGCACCAAACGGCCTGATGTGCCTCAGGCACTCAGTGGTGGTGGTGACAACCTCCATATTCTTGAGACAGTAGTTTTCCTTTGTGAGGGCCTCGATCTCTGGGCAGTTCTGGGCCCTGAATTCATTGTAGCCATCAAGAAGAAAAAGAACTATGCCATAGCTTCAGCAGCACGGCCATGAAAGTCTGCTTCCTGGTCATGTCAGGTATATGCACGAGTTGATCACACACAGTGGCAAAGAGCCCACCCTGGGCCTTGCTCAGACGGAGAAAGAATACTAATTTGAACTTGGTCAGAGCCCCACACTCTCCCGAGGCCCAGAGCATGGCAATTTGCTGTAGCAGAGCGGACTTCCCTTTGCCTGGTTCCCCTTTGATGATGCAGGGGCTCTCAAGAGTGTCTAGCGGACCATTCAGGGTCAGCTGCTCCAATCGATGATGGTGATGGTCCTTCCTTCATAGAACATGTTCTGTGAAGGTGCTTTTCAAATTAAAAATAATATCAATATCTTCACTCAGGGGAGAGAAGTTTAGAAAAGATGGGATATGGTATAAATCCTTTAGATCCTGAGACAAATCATCTAGGTCTTCTTTCGATATCTGCTGAAAAAGACCTGTAAGAGAAGAGGTGAGGTTAGAGGATCCAATTCTGCATCTCCCCAGAATGTAGAGTTCAGGAGGATTTTAAGAGGGAGTTATGCTGAGGATCTTCCATTGGCGACTTGTCTTTCCTTCCCCAGGATGAGCTGGCAGAAAGGATTCCAAATATTTACTCTTCCCCATTTGCCTTCTGTTTCCTCCTTTCCACCACAGGATCTTTGTTGCAGCCAAAGGGAAACGGGAGGAGCCTGTGTTTGGGCTAGAAAAGTGTGTGAGAATAGTAGGGACATGGCTGAGAGGGATGGTTAGGGGTAACTTTCCCCAGATCAAGCCTCAACCTTGATTAAAATCTATCATGAAACAAAATAAGTTATTATTTAGTGATAATATGATTTTTTAAAGATTTTATTTATTTATTTGGCAGAGAGAGACAGCAAGAGAGGGAACAGAAGCAGGGGGAGTGGGAGAGGGAGAAGCAGGCTCCCCAGACGTGGGGCTCGATCCCAGGACCCTGGGATCATAACCTGAGCCGAAGGCAGATGCTTAACAACTGAGCCACCCAGGCGCCCCTAGTGATAATATTATTAAAAATAGTAATTCCTCATTGGACTAAAGAATGTTAAGAACCACAACTGCATTAACTTCTTGAGTGCCTTCATTATCCAGTTTGATTTTGAAGTGAGACTATACTAAATCATTAATCCCTGACCCTGGAGTGACTTATTTAGCTTCAACAACAAGTAATCTAATGGGAGTTTTTGCTGAGAGTGTCTGAGCTTTTCCTCTGCAGAACCAAAACCCAACTACCCAATGATACAAAGAGAGAGGAGAGCAGAGGCTCTCTCATGGGGAGTATGGATTTTCTTCATGGTTTATTCTATTTGTAAAACACAAGAAAATTGATACTTGCTTTGTCCATTCAAATCCTGAAACAGAGGATAGTTCCACTTTTCAAGGGATTTGAGAAAGAGATTATAGGATTCGGAACCCTTCTTCAAAGTCAGGGGAATGATCCCTCTCTCAGCCTCCTGCTTGACCTTCTCATAGTAAATGATGTTTACTTCTTTGTGATTCAGAACATTCCACACAAATAGCTCATCCACAGTTTGCTTTACAACAGTCATTCCCATCCTTTGAATGAGGACTTGACTATTCTCCTTTATGAAATACACTGAGGAGATGGGGGGAAATAGATACATTTATTTATTTATATAGAACGTGCATCTGGGCATCCTGTTGCCAGAGCAGTAGGGTCATGCACTCCCCACCCCCCACCCTGACCCATCTTGAGTTATGGAAATGCCAAATCCTTGAATTCCAGGCCCTCAAGAAAAGCTCTGCAAAGCCCTGCATCCTTAATCCGAGAGTCTTTGTTGAGCAACATGGCTTTTCTTTGGAAATGAAGTCAGGGGAGCAGTCTTGTGCCCCAATATAAAAGGGTCTCTTGTAAGACTGTGGGCTTTAGAGTAATGAAACTGGCCTGAGATCTGCCGGTTGCTACCATCTGTGCAACCTTGGCAAGTTGCTAAACCTCTCTGAGCCTATTTCAGTGCTGTGTTGCTAAATATTGAACACACTTGTTCTCTGGGGGTAAAGGCGGCCCTGATTTGTAGAATTTACCAATCTCCACATTAGAAATATTTTCACCATGGTTGATCTCAAGCTAACAACATATGTCAACTGACTAACAAAAATCATGAGAATTCAACAGTCAGGTCTGACTAAACAGTAAGAACCAGCGCCATTACACCACTGGTTGCTCATCTGTACCACGGGGTTGAGAACAGTATTTAACTTATGAAGTTATGAGAATTCCTGTATAATATTTCATACAAAGAAAGAGCTCAATACATGTTAGTAACTATTTGTAGCCATTATTCTGCTGTCACCAATCAAAGGAGTAGTGCATTTCACGTCCCATAGAATTTGTTCTTTTCTAGAGTATCACTGCAAGATAGCTGTCTGTACCAGGGGTAAGCTCTGACACCTCTCCAAGTCCCTGGAGAAGCCGTGTCACTTCTGTTTCTGGCTCTCCATGATCTAACTCTCAAACGCAGACCACACTTCACCCCAGCAGCCCTTCATAGCTTGGAGAAATGTCTCCCTGGTTTTTTCACTTGTAGACACTCAACTGTACTAGTTTTCGTCCTGGGCTAGGCTGCTCCTGGTTTTCAAATCTTAAGCTTGACTCATACAAATGGATGTGCTCCTCCTGAAGGCCCCAAGACCTCTCTGGTCTGAAAGGCACCATCTGGTACTCAACTGTTTCATCTTTTTCAAATTTATTATTATTTACTTATTTATTTTAGTAATCTCTACACCCAGTGTGGGGCTCTAACTTGCAACCCTGAGTTCAAGGGTCATAGGCTCTTCTAACTGAGCCCGACAGATACCCCTTAAACTGCTTCATTTAAAAAATCAACCTCATTAAGGTATAATTACATACAATACATGCATAAATATGGTGTATTTGTGTTTATGTATTATATTATGTGTTTGTGTGTATGTGTTATATGTTTATTATTATATATTATATATTAGTAATTATTATATATAATACATTATGTATGTATTATATTATATTGTATTATTACATTATTAAGGTATAATTACATACAATACATAAACTGCATACAATAAAATGCAAGGAGATTTGACCAATGTACACACCCACGTCAGTAACACCCAAGTCAAGATTTAGAATATTTCCATCATTGCAGAAAGTTTCCTTGTATAATCCATCCCTCCTACTCCCCACCAAAGCAACCACTGATCAGATTTCTTTAACTATAAAATTAGTTTTGCCTGTTCCAGAGAGTCATATGAATGGAAAACCTAATATGTACTCTTGTATCTGGCTCCTTTCACTTACCATCATATTTTTGAGATTTGCCTTGTTTGCATGTACTGGTAGTTAAGTCCTTTTATGATTGAACAGTATTCCATTGTCTGAGCAAATCAGTTGACTTACCAATTCTATTGATTGACATTCAGTTTGTTTCCAGTTTGTGGCTATAATGAATGAAGCTACTATGAACATTCATGTACAAGTATCTTTATGGACATATGTTTTCATTTCTCTTGGGTAAATACTTAGAAGTAGTATTTCTGGCTCATATATATGGTAAGTGTATATTAATTTTATAGAAGATGCCAAACTTTTTTAAAGTGGTCGTACCATTTTACATGCCTATCAACATGTAAAACCAACAGTTCCAACGGTTCCAAATTCTCACCAACACTTGGTATTACTCGTCTTTTTCATTTTAGCTATACCTATGAACGGGTAGTGGTATCTCATTATGTAGGGTTTTTGTTTTGTTTTTTAAAGGATTTTACTTTTTTATTAGAGAGAGAGAGAGCACAGGGGAGGGACAGAGGGACAGAGATTCTGAAGCAGACTCCACGCTCAGCAAGGAGCCCAATGCTGTGCTCAGTACCATGACCTCAAGATCACAACCTGAGCCAAAACCAAGAATTAGATGCTTAACTGACTGAGTCACCCAGGCACCCCTCTCATTATGTAGTTTTAATTTTCATTTAATGATGTTGAGGATCTTTTCATGTACTTTATTGTTCATCCATAAATCATCTGTGAAGTATCTGTACAGATCTTTTGCCCATTTTACAAATTGGGTTGTCCTCTTATTACTGACTTTCAAGAGTTCTTCATAGGGGCGCCTGGATGGCTCAGTCAGTTAAGCGTCTGCCTTCGGCTTGGGTTATGATCCCAGTGTCCTGGGATTGAGCCCCGCTTCAGGTTCCCTGCTCACTGGGGAGCCTGCTTCTCCCTCTTCCTCTGCCTGCCACTCCCCTTGCTAGTGTTCTCTCTCTCTAATGAATAAATAAAATCTTAAAAAAAAAAGAGTTCTTCATAGATTCTGGATGTAAGTTGCTTGCCAGATATATGTACTATGAGTGTTTTCTCCTAACCTGTAGTTGTTTTGATTGTATCCAGGAGTTAATTTATAAAGATAACTGAGTGACAACATGGAGAGGTCAATGCCAATAAAAGAAATTTTATTGCTTAATATTCCCAGTAGAAGGAGTTTATGCCATATCATACAGGGCTTGATCAGGAGGCAGAGAAGTAAAGGAGAAAAGGAGAAAGCTTAGCCCAGAGCCTGCATTATAGTTTTCACAGGAAGAAATAAGTGAGGCAGGGTAGGCAACTTTGAGCAAGTTTAGGATTGGATAGTTTGAATAATTTTGGCAGACTCTAGGCTATAAGGGTGACTCTGGAGTGATTTAAGGCAAGGGAAATATTGTCTTGGTGCATGAGTTAGTAAAGTTGGTGGTTGGGGATATTGTCTTTGGGTTGGTTGTTTTGCATAAGAAAGGCACGCTCACAGACAAGTTTTTTGCTTTTCCTAGGAATTAGCTAGCCTTGATAGGGGCAGCCTCTCCCAGCTAGCAAAACCCCTGAAAGAGCAAAGCACCATAAAATATAAAAAATGGAAAACATGATTAATACAATGGTTTGCCTTTTATTCTCTGACATCTTTTGAAAAACAAAACATTTTCCTTTTTATGAATTCCAACTTATTATTTTTTCTTCTTTGATTCATGCTATTTGTGTCCTATCTACAAAGTCATTGTTATCCCAAGCCACAAAGATTTTCACCTAAGTTTTCTTCTAGAGGTTTTATAATTTTAGCTTTTACATTTAGGTCATTGATCCTTTCGAGGATAGTTTTTGTTCATGAAGTGGGATGAGGAGTTGTAGTTCATTTTTTTCCCTATAGAGATATCTAATTTTTCCAGCATGACTGGTTGAAAAGAATATCCATTACCCATTGAATTTATGATTCTGCTTCTGGATTCTGTTCTGTACCATTGATTTATATGTCTGTTCTTATGCCAATATCACACTGTCTTGAATATTGTATTCTTATAATAAGTCTTGAAATCAGGTAGTATAAATCCTTCCATTTTGTTTTTTTTAAATAATTATTTGCATTTCCATATAAATTTAAAAATTAGTTTATTGATTAATATTTTTAAAAGAAGCCTTTTTGACTTCTACTTTCTGGTCTGGCATGTAAAGAAATTGTTACTCCATCCTAAAATCAAGTAAAAAGTAAACTGAATAAACTGAACATCAACAACTCTTTTTAGATCTGTCAGAGAATTGGAGCAAACAGGTGCCCCCAAACTGGAGACAGTCAGGCAGATAGAGAGAATCACTCTTACTGGAGCAGAAACCCACAAGGAGTAGCAACCTCTAAGGAACCAGCATCAGAAAAGAACGGGGCCCCAGTGCATTTGTATGAGGAGCCAGAGGATCTGAGGCTTTCAGAGATGAGAGAAGCAAGAAAAGCTGTCAAAACTAGAAAGAGTATCTTCTAGGGCAGTTTTTCAAATTGGCCAACTCACTAGCAGGTCATGATAGCAACTTAAGTGGGTTATAATTAGTATATATGTATATATATATATTTAAAGTTTATTTATTTTTTTATTTTAAGTAATCTCTACAGCCAATGTGGGGCTCAAACTCATGGATCAAGAGTTGCGTGTTCCTCTGGCTGAGTCACCCATGTGTCCCACTATATATATTTTTAGTGAAATAGGATTAAAACTATCAGAATGAACTATATTTTTTCATGAAAGTTTTATTTCAATTATTTATGTATCCTGGCACTGGATAGTGATGTAAGATGTATTTCTTTTTTTTTTTTTTTAAGATTTTATTTATTTGTCAGGGAGAGAGAGAGAGAGAGAGAGCTCGCGCGCGCACAAGCACAAGCAGGGGGAGGGGCAGGCAGAGGGAGAAGGAGGCTTCCATGCTGAACAGGGAGCCCGATGCAGGGCTTGATCCCAGGACCCTGGGATCATGACCTGAGCCAAAATCAAGAGTCCGACAATTAACCAACTGAGCCACCCAGGTGCCCCTTAAGATTCTATTTTTAATGGTTGTTATTAATAAAGCTACTAAGCACATTTCTGTACAGGCCTTTGTGTAGACATAGATTTTCATTAGATAAATACTTAGGATTGGAATTGATGGGTCACATGGTAAATATATGTTTAACTTTCTAAAAAACTGCCAAATAGTTGTCTTCATGTGTTAGAGTTCCAGTTGGTCCACATTCTCTCCAATGCTCAGTCCTCTTAAATGTAGTTATTCTAATGAGTCTGCAGCAGTATCTTGTGGTTATAAATTTACATTTCCATTATGACTAATGATGTTGGGCACCCTTAATGTGCTTATTGGCCAAATGAATATCTTCTTTCAGGAAATATATCTTTGAATCCTTTGCCCATGTTTTAATGACAATGAATTATAAAAATTCTCTACGTACTCTAGAGACAAATCATTTGTCAGATATATGGATTGTGAATATTTTCTCCCAGTCTGTGGTTTGTCTTTTCATTGACTTATACTCTAGAGACAAATCATTTGTCAGATATATGGATTGTGAATATTTTCTCCCCGTCTGCGATTTGTCTTTTCATGGACTTAATTTCTTCAGCCATTTTGAAATGTTGTGAAGCTCAATTTACCACTTATTTCTTTTATGATTTGTGCTTTTTGTATCATATTTAAGACCTCTGTTAACCCAAGATAGAATCCATCTTCAATTTTAATCCTCCTTTGCCGTGTAACATAATATAGTCAGAGGTTCTGAGTATTAGGAGTGGACATCTTTGGGGGGCCATTATTCTGCCTACCACATATGTCCATTATCAGAATGAGGAACTGCTCTTCTGTTCCTACTTTGTTGACAGTTTTTCTTATAGACATTTTTATTTATTTTATTAAAAAAATTTTTTTCTTATTTGATTACAGTTCACACACGATGTTACATTAGTTTCAGGTATACAACATAGTGATTCAAGATCTCTATATGTTATGCCATGCTCACAAGTGTAGTTACCATCTGTTGCCATATAACACTTTTACAATATCATTGACTATATTCTCTATGCTGCACCTTTTATTCCAGTGATTTATTTATTCTATAACCGGGAGACTATATCCCCCCACCTTCACCCATTTGCTGAGTGTATTTTATCAAGACACATACTATTTGCTATTTTCTAACCACTCTGTGAAGTGTTTTACACTTATTATGTCATTTAATCCTTACCTATGACATGATTATCATCCTCAATTTACAGAGGAGTAACTGAGGCTTAGAAAAATAAAATTACCTCCCCAGAGTAATATAACTAATACTTAGGATTAGAATTGATGGCCATATGGTAAGTATATGTTTAACTTTAGGCAGAAGTAAAATTTGAACAGAAATATGTTAAAACTAAAACCCAGTATTTTAGTAACCACTAAAATAAACTTGAGTTTGAATGTTCTTCATTTTCTGCATAAGATCATCCACTTATCTTTTTATTTTTATTTTAAGATTGTATTTATTTATTTATTTGACACAGAGAGAGAGAGCACAAGCAGGAGGAGTGGGAGAGGGAGAAGCAGGCTCCCTGCTGAGCTGGGAGCCCGAAGCAGGGCTCAATTCCAGGACTCAGGATCATGACCTGAGCTGAAGGCAGACGCTTAACTGACTGAGCCACCCAGGCGCCCCATCCACTTATCCTTTTAAACAGCTTTATTGAGACATAAATCACATATCTTACAAGTCACTAATTTAAAGTGTATAATTCAATAGCTTTTAGGATCTTCTCGGAGTTGTGTATCCATCATTACAATTTTAGAACATTTTCATTACCCCCAAAAGAGAATCTGTAGTCCTTAGCTGTTACCCCTACCCTCAATGCCCCCCACCCCTAGGCAACCACTAATCTGTCTCCACAGACTTGCCTATTCTGAATATTTCATATAAATGGAATTATAATATGTGGTTGTTTGTAACTGGCTTCTTTCACTTATATTAATATTTTCAAGATTTATCCATTTTGTAGCATATATCTGCCCTTCATTAGTTTTCATTGCCGAATAAAATTCCATTATATGGATGTACCAAATTTTACTTGTTACTATGGATTAGAATTTCTTCATTTTTTGGCTGTTATGAATAATTCAGCTATGAACATTAGTTAGAAGCTTTTGTGTGGACATATACTTCATTTCCCTTAGGTATATTGTGGGAGTAAAACTGATAGATCCATTCCTTTTAAGTGTGCAAAACATCTGCTTCCTTGGCTATAAATTTAATGACAGTTGCCTGGGGTCTGGGATTTACTAACCTTTACATGACAATTTTTACATTATATTCTTCTCTCACTAGTATTAGTTAAAAATTGAAAACATTTCCTTTCATTCCCATTCAGATTTCTCTTCCACCCACTATTTAGATCCTGTCCACTTTTCAAGTACTTTGAAGTATCATAAGTTAATTGAAATCAATGAAACAAAAATTGAAACAACAAAATATGCATCACTCATCAAATTAGCATGTTTAAAAAAATGATTATAGCCAGTGTTGATAATGGAGACAGAGTAGGGGAATAAAGTACTCTTACACTAGGCTGATGGAGGTACAACTTTGTTGCTACCTCTAACTGGACAAGTTAGCAGTATGTATTTAAATACTTTAAACATTTGCGCCCTCTTTGACCTCAGTTATTTCTCTTTCAAAATCTTACACTAAGGAAACATTCATGAATATGTACAAAGGTACAGCTAAAAGGTGGTTTATCATGGTACTGTTTATAATTATGAAAATTTGGAAAGAAATCCAAAGTCCAAAGATAGGGAATTGGCTTTAATAATTATAACATCTTCATTAAATGAAATAAAAGGCAGCATTAAAATGTAGAAAAATATATGGTGACATTTAAAATGTTAATGTTATAAAACAATGTGTGTGAAATAATATATTTTATACCCAAAATTCTTAGAAAAAGGATTGTGAAGGTTTACATGAAGATGTTAATGGTGTTTACCACTATAGATAATATAATAAGGTGGTTTTTCCTTTCTGTTTTCTCTAATAAGTATGCATTAATTTTAAGATAAGAAAAAAGTTATAAATATAAAAACAACCAAAAAACAAGCCATGGGTTTCCCACTTGAGTTTGAAGTAGTCTCAATGAATATCATAGTTAAAGTTTCTTTGTGTGACTAAACTAGCCCTCCTAAACAATATTTAAAACATGAAAGTCAAATTAGCAAATTAAACATAGCATTTGTACCACTCCTAGAAGGTCAACAAAGCCATTATTTATTTTTTTTTAAAGATTTTATTTATTTATTTGACAGAGAGAAATAGTGAGAGCAGGAACACAAGCAGGGGGAGTCGGAGAGGGAGAAGCAGGCTTCCCACCAGGCAGGGAGCCCGATGCGAGGCTCGATCCCAGGACCCTGGGATCATGACCTGAGCCATCCAGGCGTCCTCCAAGGTTCAGATTTCTAATTCCTCGGTCCTCCTCCGAGAGGAAGTCGGGGCCGTCGTCCAGGCCTTCCATCATGGCTGCTCCAACAAAGCCATTATTTAAAGAACCAAAACAGGACATGAATTCCTGAAATAAGATTCCAGAAATAAGAATCACAGTCTGGAAATATCCTGTCCTTAGCTGCCCAAAGTCTGGATTGGAGGAATGGATGTCTACAATTTACTAAGATTATATGACAACCCAGTGACTGAGTGCAGCAGCCCTTGAGCAGCAACATCAAAACTACTCTTTTAAATTCTGTTGTTGCTACTGCAAGTTGAATGCAAGGTGTCACACTTAGTAAACAACCAGAGCTGTGTGAAGTGACCCATTAACTTGAAGAGAGCCAAAAACAAAACAAAACAAAACACCACCACCAAAAAACTTAACCATCAAAGGGGGAATAATGAACTCTGAAAAGTAGCAAAACACAATGAGGTTTCAGGGCATTGTGGTCAGAACTCTGGAATCAGATTACCAGGGTCCACATCCTGATTTTGCCAATTAGTATTTCTGTGATCTTTGGTAAGTGATTAACTATTTATTTATTTATTAAGATTTTATTTATTTGACAGAGAGAGAAACAGTGAGAAAGGGAACACAAGCAGGGAGAGGGGCAGAGGGAGAAGCAGGCTCCTCACTGAGTAAGGAGCCCGATGCGGGACTCAATCCCAGCACCCTGGGATCACGACCTGAGTCGAAGGCAGACGCTTAACGACTGAGCCACCCAGGAGCCCATGATTAACTTTCATATGACTCATATTCCTTATTTGTGAAATGGGGAAAGTAAGAATACCTACTTCATGAGGTTGTAATGAGGATTAAATGAATTAATGTAAAACATTTACAGTAGTGGAGCGGGGGTGGCACAGTCAGTTGGGCATCTGACTCTTGGTTTTGGCTCAAGTCATGGTCTTGGGGTCGTGGGACTGAGCCCCACATTGGGCTCCGTGCTCAGTGCAGAGTCTGCATGAGATTCTCTCTCCCTCTGCTCATCCCCCAACTGCTCTCTCTTTTTCTGGAATAAATAAATTAAGTCTTTAAAAAAAAAAAAAACTTAGAGTAGTACTTGGCACATAGTAAATGCCATGAAACCGTTAGCTAAAAGTATCCTGGAGGTGTTACCATTACTGTTATATATCTAATTGGAGTTTCAGAAGGAGAGGCGAGAGATAAGAGTAGTGACACTATTGGAAGAGATAATAACTAAAATTTTCAGGAACTGAAGAAAGACAACAACAAAGAGTATACCCAAAAAGAAATCCGTACCACTTACTCATTTCCATTTCCATTCTCTGCATACAGAAAGGCAAACACATATTAAAAGCAACCAAAGAAAACAGAAAAATCATCTTCAGTGAAATGAAGCTCATTTCTCAACAGCAACTAGAAAACAAAAGACAATGGAATATCTTCAATGTGCTGAAAATATTTTTTAAGATTTATTTATTTATTTGAGAATCTTCCTTCCAAAGAAGGAAAAAAAGAATGAAGAAAGGTGATCAGAGCATAAGGGGCTTGTGGGACACCATCAAGTGGACCAAATACATATTAAGGAAATCCCAGAACGAGGAGAAAGAGAGAAAGGGATAGAGAAATTATCTGAAGATATAATGGCTGGGAATATGCAGGTTTAGAAGAGGGAGGTGAAGAACCAGAGAAGAAGTCACCAACTGATTTGAGAAGCTAAGCACATCCAACTCTTGAGGTGAGCCTGACAAAATCAGCAGATCTGGGTAGCTACACCTCTGTGGGGGTCACAGCTAATTGTCTAGTGGCCTCTGTTGGTTGACAGGGTTTGCAAATAGCAAGAACAGTTGAATGCAAACCATAGGACCATCAGGAGAAGCTGGAACCCACGGCACTTGTCCATCACCACATCTAAGAAGAGGCTCAGTGCAATGGCTACTGCTTCACTTCTACCTTACAAATCTTATGCAAACTCTTCTTTTGAGAAACTCTAACCTGGAGGCATATAGGAATATGAATTCTACAAATCATAGTTCCAACTTAATTGAGTGGATCCAGTACAAATGCTCACATCCTGCAAATCTTCACTCAACTGTCACTTTCCCAATTTTGCCTATTCTGACCATCCTATTTTAAATTGCAACTGATCTCACCTCCTTTGCAGGCCAACCATTCCTACATGGCCTTTAAATGGTGGTGTTCCGGAGAGTATTATTCTTGGCACTCTACCCTCACTCACCACACTCTTCCTGGGAAATCTCTTCTGTACTCATAGATGCAATTACCAGCCATACACTGAGGATTACAACGCTTTATCTCCAGTTCAGAACTCTGTGAACTTATTACCAAAGAATAACTAGACAGCTCAACCTGCATATTCGTAAACTCATGGTGTTCAAAACTTTCCCCTCTCCCCACACGAGGTCCTCTTCTTCATTTTCTGTTTCCACACTTGACGAATAACACTTCCAACCACTTAAGCAAGGAACATGAAGTCACACTAGGCTCTTTCGTCTTCTTTACTCCAATCTCTTCCCATTGATCGCTAAGTTCTGTGGATTCTTAAACTTAATATATCTCAAGTATGTTTCCTCTTTTCCATCTCCAATGCTGCAACCCTAGTCCAGAACTTACTTATATTTCTGCAAAAGTCTCACACAAGTCTCTGCTCTTCAAGTCAAAATACCCACTACTGTGGATATTTTAAGTAATAATTCTAACAGGGATATCTGATATGTCATTCCTTTGCTCTAATTCCTTTAATGGTTCCTCCAACACTTTCAGAAAAAAAAAAGCTAATCCTTTGAATAGCATGCAAGATTATTAATGCTCTCTCTTTTTTTTAAGATTTTATTTATTTGACACAGAGAGAGAGACAGCGAAAGAGGGAACACAAGCAAGGGGAGTGGGAGAGGGAGAAGCAGGTTTCCTGCGGAGCAGGGAGCCCAATGCGGGGCTCAATCCCAGGACTCTGGGATCATGACCTGAGCCGAAGGCAGATGCTTAACGACTGAGCCACCCAGGCGCCCCAATCTCTTTTTTTAAAAAGATTTTATTTGCCAGAGAGAGAGCAAGAGCAAGCGCACAAGCAGGGGGAGCAGCAGGCAGGGGAAGAAGCAGGTTCCCCGCTGAGCTGGTAGCCTGATGCAGGACTGGATCCCAGGACCCTGGGATCCTGACCTGAGCCGAAGGCAGATCCTTAACCCACTGACCCACCCAGGCGTCCCTAATGATCTCTTCTTTACCTATTCATGCAATCTCATCTGTAGCCATTTTCTCCCATGAGACTTAAGCTCCAAGAAAACTAATGACTTCCAGTTTCCCAAGTCCATTATATGATCTCTAGAATGTTACTACCCAAGCTGACAGCCCCCCACACCTCTTTGCCCAGAATTTTTTACCCATCCTTTAGGTACCAAATTAATTGTTACCTCCTATGCAAAAAATTTCAATATTCCCTTTTACTCATTGATGGCCACGCCAGGCCTTCCCATTGCTCTACTGCTGATGCATCTCTCCAAGTCTGTCTCATGTTTTACCCTCAAACCCTCTCCCTCTAGATTGGAAGCCAGTCATGTAGCTTGGATATTAAATTTAAGTATATTTATTTAAACATTTAAAAACGTAGATAGGTCTGTAAACTTAGTTAAGTTTACCAACAGACAGGGCCTTGTAGTGAAAAGAACATTGGACCAGTAGTCACAGTACCATCCATCTAGGCCTTTTGGCTAAGATCAAGTGCAGAGTACCATCCTAATTCTGTTCCTTCCTTACCTTTTCTGATCTCAGTTGTCTCCCTCATAATGTGGCTAGACTACAGCCCCAGTTTCTGGGTGGCAATTTACAACTTATCTACTTTTTTATTATCCAATCCAACCCCATTCCTTTCACATGTGACTCTCGGAGCCGCTATATAATTTACTCAAAATCCCATTACAATTAGTCAATGACTAAAAGCAAAGCAATCTTGGTATCCTATACCAGAGCTGACCCCTAGGAACGTTCCTAGTTCTAAAATTCTGTAATCCATCCAGTTAACAAAAACGTTGGAAACAAGTAAAGAAAAGCCACAAGCGAAGAGGCGTAAACAACAGCAGCCAAGAAGTCAGGAGAAGCCTGGAGCTTCCAAGAATTAAGAAGTGAACTTCCCGTCCTTGGGTCAACTTCCGGAATCAACAACCGGGAGACCCAATCAGAACCTTTCTCCCGGGAGCCAATGGGAGAGCACATTACAAAGAGCCAATCCAAGAGCCGCTGTCACTGTTATGGTCCTGTCAGGGCGCCGGCGTCGTGGTGCTTGGGCGGTCGCCACCTAAAGGACTTCGGTGGGGCAGTCTCGGGGGTAGCTCGTCTCCGGCCTCGCTCCCAGCCTGCTCCTCCCGGCTCGCGGGCCTCACCGTAGGGCGCGCGTGCGGGCCGGTGCCGCGGCCGCCTTGGGGCCTGGGCCCAGCCGCAGAGGGGCCGCGAGATGCAGCCGCCGGGCCCGTCCCCGGCGTATTCCCCCACGAACGGGGACTTCACCTTTGTCTCTTCGGCAGACGCGGAAGGTGAGGCTGAGCCCCGGGAGGGCCCGTCCCCCCGGTGGACGCCGGGGTCCGACGCGGCGGGCTCTTTCTCGTGCTGAGGCGGTTGCGGCCGGGTGGGGACCGGCGGGACGCTGACTGGGGACCGGAGCCCTCTGCGCCTGCCCGGCCTTGCGAGAGGGCCTGAGTGGCCGGCGGAGGGCTGTGGGGAGCGTCCCAAATTACTCGTTTGGCTTCTGGCTCGCCCCGCACCTCAAGTGGGCCCACGCAACAGTAAGATTTTACTTATGCAGTGACTTGTTATTCAAAAAAGGGGTGGTTAGATTGGCCAGGGTAGGTGTCAGAGAATGAAAACAAGGTAAGGGAGCTGTGTACCTCTTTTATTTATCGATAGAGAACTTTATGCTGGAATTAGATTCGGTACTGCGAATACACACTTTACTCCGGGAGTTCGTGGGTTTTGTTTTGTTTTGTTTTGTTTTGTTTTTGTGGACTCTGATTCTTGCCGACGTCCCAGTTTTCCTCCTGTTTTATAGTGTTTGACCTCAATATTCAGAGAAGTGGGCCCAAGTATGTTTGAAACTTCTTGTAATACAGATGGATTGTACCCAAAGGCTTGTACTTATTTCCTTGTCCTGTTGTGAGGAAGCAGTTCTGCCGGAGAGAGTTTTCTTTTTCTCTATCACAGGAAAGTTTGTTTTCCTCCCTTTCTCTGTTCCTCACCAGACACTTTGTAACCCGAATCTTTCTCTGCTAGTCAGTTTCAAATTTTACTTTCATTAGACTATGTACACCGGATTTACTGCCCGAAAATAAAAAATAATAAATTATGCCAGGGACTCTTGGGTGGCTCAGTCGTTAAGCGTCTGCCTTCGGCTCAGGTCATGATCCCAAGGTCCTGGGATCGAGCCCCGCATCGGGCTCCCTGCTCAGCGGGAGGCCTGCTTCTCCGTCTCCCACTCCCCCTGCTTGTGTTCCCTCTCTCGCTGTGTCTCTCTGTCAAAAAAATAAATAAAATCTTTAAAAAAAAAATAAATTATGCCTAAAGCTGTAGAAATTTCAGTCTAGAGAAGAACAACCTAGCGTTTGCCCAGAAATCTGGTTTCAGAGTGCATCAGTTAGTATAGCTTGTTTTCCTTTTCTTTGTTTTGTTTTCCTTGTTTTGATTTGAGTGGCATTGTTTAAAAAAACCAATATTGCACTGTATGTTAACTACCTAAAATTTAAATTTAAAATAAAAAATAGTATTATAGTTTTGGTTATAATTTAAAATGGAAAATAAAATATAGAGAACATAGCAGATACTTTTATTTTACTTCTTTTTTCTAAATTTTTAAAGAAGATTTCATTTATTTGAGAGAGAGAGAGAGCACAAGCAGGGGGAGAGGGAGAAGCTGACTTCCCGCTGAGCAGGAAGCCCAGTGAGGGGCTGGATCCCAGGACCCTGGGATCATAACCTGGGCCAAAGGCAGGCCCTTATAGCCCCCTGAGCCATTCAGACGCCACTGATATGTTTATTTTAAACTTAATATGAATATTTGGTGAAATATAGCAACCCAAAGTATTTCAGTTTGTTTAATCTAAATTTGGTAGCATAGTGCTTTGGGAGGAATATAAACTTTAATTTACCAGACTTTAAAAACAATTGTGTTATCATTGTTCAAACTCATCTATCTATATGTGTATGTTTCTTAGCCAACCCCTCAATCCCCTCCCAAATAACCTTTCTTAAACACACCCAAGAAACCTAACAGAATGGTACAAGCTAACCCATTGATTCTATATACTAAACCAAGAAACCTGGAATAAGTAAACCTAACCTAACAGATAGAAGGTTTATTCAAACTTCTCCATTTAGCTTCTAAGGATACAGACTCCCTGTATATCCGAAGATGTATAGACAAAGATAGATATGTATAAGACTACTCTCAAGTGTATGACATTGTACTTTTTAAAATTACAGAGTATTTTAAGTAAACGTCTTGTTTGGCCTTTATAAGAATTCTGCTGAGCGGGACCCTGGGTGGCTCAGTCGTCAAGCATCTGTCTTCAGCTCAGGTCATGATCCCAGGGTCCTGGGATGGAGCCCCACGTTGGGCTCCCTGCTCGGCAGGAAGCCTGCTTCTCCCTCTCCCACTCCCCTGCTTGTGTTCCCTCTCTCGCTGTCTCTCTCAGTCAAATGAATCTTTTTAAAATAATTTAAAAAAAAAGAATTCTGAGCATAATTTTTCTTGTATTTTATAATGAAAATGAGGCTTAGAGAAGTTCATTAACCTCCATGTGAAGGATCTGAATTAAGAGCTAATCAGAATTCTTTCCATGAAATTGTGATGATTCTTATATTTTTGCAAATTGAATAGTGTATCTGAAGTACAGTGTTAAAGAGTCCTGGGTTTGCATCCTGGTTTTGCCAGTTGCCATCTATGTGATACTGCCCAAATTACTTAGCCTCTCAGCTTCAGTTTTCTCATATACAAAATGGGAATGAATACACAAGTGCTTAAGTATTTTGCAAATGCAGAGTACTTAGTACTACATCTGGCAGAGTTAAGAGCTTGGTACAGATTAGCATGCTGCTGCTCTCAGTTTTCACTCTTAGCTGGCTCCACACTTAGGTTTTATGGTTCGCTACCATGAAAATTTGACTCTGCAACTCTTAAGTCTTTTCTCTGGTTCCTAAGCATGTCATGTAAATTCTTTCCCTTTTGCTGCTTTTACTCTAACCGTGAGTGTTTTCAGTGTATATTTTCCTTCTAGATTCTGTCCAGGTCTCTCTTAAAGATACCTGTCTGTACTGTTTGTACATACATATCCTTTGTTCTAAAATGTGCCTTGGTGTCTTGTCTCCACACCTATGTGTATCCTGGTCCTCATGCTTAGAATGCCTTTCTCCTCCTCACCTGGAGTTGAGACTGAACTGGAATGCTCCTTCCTTGGTGAAACCTTGCTTAACTGTCCCTTAGGAACAGAGAATTTCCTGATCTTTTCTATACCCCAGCACTTACACAGAACCCAGTATATAAACATCACAAAATAATTGTTGAAGGAATAAATGATTTCTGCTTTTATTTCTTATGACATTGATACTTGGGACTATAAAACAGCACATTTTGGATGGTATAACTAAAAAATTACTGGATTTAGAGCCAGCAGACTTCACTTAAAGTCCTGAGTCTTATAGTAGCTATGTGATACCAGACAGGTTACACAGCTTCTATATGCTTCTATTTTGTCACCTATAAAATGGAAAGCAGGGGCGCCTAACTGCTTTAGTTCATAGAGCATGCAACTCTTGATCTTGGGGTTGTGAGTTTGAGTTCCATGTTGGGTGTAGAGATTACTTATTTAAAAAAGAATGTTAAAAATGGGGTGCCTGGGTGGCTCAGTTGGTTGTGTCTGACTTTTGATTTTGGCCCAGATCGTGATCTCAGGGTCTTGGGATTGTTGGACTGTGTGTTTGTGCATGCTGTCACGCTTGCTGTCTCTCTAAAATAAATAAATAAATCTTTAAAAAATTTAAAAATGAAAAAATTTTTTTAGAGATTTTCTTTATTTATTTGACAGAGCATAAGCAAGGGAAGCGGCAGAGGGAGAGGGAGAAGCAGGCTCCCTGCTGAGCAGGGAGCCCAATGTGGGGCTTAATCCCAGTACCCTGAGATCATGAGCTGAGGCGAAGGCAGATGCTCAACCAGCTGAGCCACCCAGGTGCCCCAAAAATGAAAAAAAAATTTTTAAAAATGAAAAGCACACATAATATTGTGAGGTATTTAAGATAATGTATATAGGGTCACCTGGGTGGCTGGCTCAGTCTGTTAAGCGTCTGCCTTCAGCTCAGGTCATGTGGAAGGAGCCCCACATTGGGCTCCCCTGCTCCGCGGGAAGCCTGCTTCTCCCTCTCTCACTACCCGTTTGTGTTCCCTCTCTCGCTGTCTCTCTGTCAAATGAATAAATGAGATCTTAAAAAAAAATGATAATCTATATAAAAGCAAGTGCCATAAGTACAAGTTAAAAGAACATGAGCTATGTGTGACTAAGCCAGTAAATGAATAAATAAATAGTGAAATCCAGGCTGAATATTCAAGTCGATAGTGTAAAACTATATCCTAAAGCATTAATGAAACGCATGTATATACATGCAAGAATGTAATGACCTATATATGTAAAGTGTAGTATAGAAGTCTTCAAGGATCCTTTGACTTTATTTTGTATCAGATAAGTAAGTAATTCTTTGCCTGGTTTATGTCCTGGGCACTTAGTCATAGAGAATCTGCCTTAATCATAATTTGCATTTTAACAAGATCCCGCTGTGATTCATATGCATATTAAAGCTTGAGAAGCACTGATTTAGAATGTTATAAACAATTAGAAGAGGAGGAAATATTTTCTAGCAGTAAGATCAGGGACGGTTTAATGGAGATATTTTGCCAAACTTTGAAGGATAGATAATGTTTTATATATAGGATGGACTGAGTACCTCCATGTACAAGGGTCTGCATATGAAGAAGCCCCTGACCCCAAGAAGTGGTCTAATAAGAGAGATACATTTCATTGTACATAATAAATAGTAGAAAAAGTAAGGTTCAAAGGAGGAAGTGGTTAATTGCAGGAAGGATGAAGGAAGTCTTTAGGGACAGACGAGTTATATTTTGAAGGATAAGTAGGAGTTTTCCAGTTGAAAAGGGGGAAGAACATTCACTTAAGAACTTTGCAAGTACAATACTGGTGGAGGCTGTCCCTTGGTTGTACAATCACCACCACTGTCTAACCCTAGAAGATTTTTTTTTATTTTAAAGATTTTTATTTATTTATTGAGAGAGAGAGAGAGAGAATGGTAGAGAGCATGAGAGGGAAGAAGGTCAGAGGGAGAAGCAGACTCCCTGCTGAGCAGGGAGCCCGATGCGGGACTCGATCCTGGGACTCCAGGATCATGACCTGAGCCGAAGGCAGCCGCCCAACCAACTGAGCCACCCAGGCGCCCTAACCCTCGAACATTTCATCACTCCAAAAAAAGCAACCCTATATCTATTTTTAGTCATTCTTCATTGCCTCCCAGCCACTGGCAACCACTAATTTACTTTCTGTCTCTATAGGTTTGCCTGTTCTGGACATTTTATATACATGGGGTAATATGTGACTTTTTGTGTCAAGTGTCTTTCTCAGCATAATGTTTTCAAGTTTCATCCGTGATGCAGCTTGGATTATTAACTATTCCTTTTTCTGGATGAATAATGTTCTATTGTTTGGATATATATTACTATCAATTATATTTTAAACTCCTTAAAGTATCTCATTTCTTTATATCACTCTCAGGGCATCAAAGAAATAACTAAATATTAACTGATAGATTAATTGATCAATATTGAAAAAAGGAGGGTACTAAAGTAAAAATGACTTAATGTTTGTGATATAGTTCCTCTTGCCTAGGGCCAGAAACTTGTCTATAGTCTCTCTCTCACTTTCTAATATTTAGTTGGTCATCAAATTATTTCATACCACCTCCAGAATATATATATATATTTAAATTAAATATATAAATAAAATAAATCTATTCTTCCTTCTCTGCTGACACTGCCTTGAGTCTATACCATTTCTCATCTATACTGTAGCCTCCTGACCATACTCCCTGTTCACATCTCTCCCCTCTTAAATCAGTCTTCCATCGTGCAGCTAAGATTGTTTCCAAAATACAAATCTAATTTTGTATATTTGCTTTATTAAAAGCCTTTAATGTTACTTACTGATTTAAGCTATATGGAGC
Organism: Zalophus californianus; assembly: GCF_009762305.2. Lineage (NCBI taxonomy): Eukaryota > Metazoa > Chordata > Mammalia > Carnivora > Otariidae > Zalophus > Zalophus californianus. Next base: position 26,615,330 of record NC_045602.1, read on the forward strand.
TATTTGCCCTTCCATTCATTCATTAATTCAACCAGTACACATTTGTTGGTTTTGCCTACTATGGGCCAGGCACTGTTTTGTTTTTTTTGTTTTTGTTTTTTTTTGCCAGGCACTGTTATAAGCAGTGGGGAGAGGGCGCCTGGGTGGCTCAGTTGGTTAAGCGACTGCCTTCGGCTCAGGTCATGATCCTGGAGTCCCGGGATCGAGTCCCGCATCGGGCTCCCTGCTAGGCAGGGAGTCTGCTTCTCCCTCTGACCCTCTTCCCTCTCATGCTCTCTCTCATTCTCTCTCTCTCAAATAAAAAAATAAAATCTTTAAAAAAAAATAAGTAGTGGGGATATATGTTCAAAACAAAACTACAACAAAAACACTTAGTTCTTGCCATCATAGAACTTATAGACATTAACCAAATAATCACACAAATATGTTATTATAAGCAGTGATAAATGCTCTGAAGGAAAAGTCCAGGGGACTATGAAGGGAATCTAATCTAGTCTGGGAGATCAAGGAAAATTTCTTTAAGCAAGTACATATGAGAACTGAAGAATGGATGGCATTTAATTATCTGAAGTTGGAGAAAACAGCCCGGTATTCATAACAGGTAAAAGAGATCCTAGGTTTCATTTGAAGAACTTGAGAGGCTTAGTGTGGCTAGAGCACAGATGGGAGGGTGGTGCAGAAAATTGTTCTGGAGAAGTAGGTAGGGTGCATAGAGATTGTTGGACCGGAGCTGAAAAAGCCATGGAAGGCCACTGAAGGATTTCAAACAGGAGAGTGAAGGAATTGCATTTTAGAAAGATTCTTCTAGCTACAATTCAGAGAATGGATTGGAAGGAGACAAGAGTGATTAGGGAGAAAGCAGATTATTATAGTCATGCAGGCATGAGATACAGTTTGCTCTAGCTTGTGCTGGGGGTAGAAATGGAGAAAAGTGGACAGGTTCAAAAATATTTAGAGGTGTAAAGTGACAGAATTTAGTGGTGGATTGGATGGAGCAGGGAGCATGTGAATGAAGGAAATTGTCAAGGATAATCAAGCTTCCAGTTTATAATGCTGAATGAATAATGGTACCATTCACTGAAACAAGAAACTGGAGGAAGACCTTAGTTATCAAGAATTCAGTTTTGGAATATTGAATTTTAGGTGTTTTTTTTTTTTTTTAAGATTTTTATTTGACAGAGAGAGAGCAGGAGAGCACAAGCAGTGGGAGTGGCAGAGGGAGAGGGAGAAGCAGGCCGCCCCACCTAGCAGGGAGCCCGATGCGATGCACGGCTCCATCCCAGGACCCTGGGATCATGATCCGAGTCGAAGGCAGTCGCTTAACTGACTGAGCCAGCCAGGCGCCCGAATTTTAGGTGCTTTTGACATAGTTAAAAGGAAATGTTAAGCTGACAATTGATTGTATAAGTCTATAGAAGTGGACTGGGCTCAACATACTGCTTTTTGAGCTCAGCCTTCTTCAGTCTTCTTCCCTGTTATGGTCTGAATGTTTGGATCCCCTCCGAAATTCATTGTATTGAAATCCTAATGCCCAGTGTGATGGTGTTAGGAGGTGGGGAGCTTTGGGGAGGTTCTTAGGTTCTAAGGGTGGAGCCCTCATAAATGGGAATAATGTTCTTGTAAAAAAGACTCTTCAGAGCTTCCTATCCACTACTCCTGTGTTAGGGTACAAGGAAAAATCTGTAAGCCAGAAGAGGGCTCTTCCTGACCCTGCTGGCACCCTGATCTTAGACTTCTAGCCTCTAGAACTGTGAGAAATAAATTTCTGTTGTTATAAGGCACCCTGTCCATGGTCTTTTGTTATAGCAGCCTGAACAGACTAAGACACTCCTATATAGAAATGATAGTATCTACAACTCATAGTACATTATTGTAATCAGTAAGTTGTAGACATAATAATCCAATAATTATTATCAGTGCTTTCTTGTTAAGGTGGTCAAACATTTAACCTACTCTTGGTGTGACTTTCTCCCTCCCCAGAAAGGATCTTATCTCTAATACAAGTTAGTAGTGTAGACAAAGAAATTGTTAGGTTGTTTTTTTTATAAAAATTTCCTACTTGATTTTTTTAAGATTTTTTATTTATTTATTTTTGAGAGAGAGAATAAGGGAGAGAAAAAGCACATGAAGGGGGGAGGGTCAGAGGGAGAAGCAGACTCCCTGCCGAGCAGGGAGCCCGATGCGGGACTCGATCCAGGGAGTCCAGGATCATGACCCGAGCCGAAGGCAGTCGCTTAACCAACTGAGCCACCCAGGCGCCCCTCCTACTTGATTTAAAAAAAAATTATATCCATGTAGGGGCGCCTGGGTGGCTCAGTCAGTTAAGTGTCCAACTCTTTATCTCAGCTCAGGTCTTGATCTCAGGGTTGTGAGTTCAAGCCCTGTGCTGGACTCTGCACTGGGCATAGAGCCTATTTTAAAAAAATATGTATATCCTTGTAGATATTATCACAAAAATCTTCTATACAGTAGGCTAATGAAGTATGATATGTGGTGTATAATCGGTGCAAGAGTAGCTTTTCTTCCCTGTTTGAAAGTTGAAAATGACTTTTTAGGCAGCCTCTTGGGGAGAGGAAAGGTAGTTTACCATTTTAAAAAATTAAACTATTTTAATAAATTTTAAATCCATAAGGCATTATATAAATCTATAAAAGTGATAAAATTGCACAGAAGTATATACACATACACACACAAGTATGTGCATTTAAAACTGGTAAAATCTCAATAAGGTCTGCAAACTCTTATCAGTGTTAGTGTCCTGGTTTTGGTGGTTATATAACATGGTACCATTGGAGGAAGCTGGGTGAAGGGTACATGTAACCTTTCTGTACTATTTTTGCAACTTCCTGTGAATCTATAATTATTTCAAAATAAAAAGTTCAGTTAAAAGATTCATAAGACAAACAAAAATTTGTTAAATAACATTTATGCCAAGATGTGATTTAATTTTTCCAAAGATAGGCTCAAGAGGTTTAATTGACTTTTTTTAAGTTTTTTTTTTTTTTTCAAGTCTTTTCTACATCCAGTGTGGGGCTAGAACTCATGACCCTGAGATCAGGAGTCACATGCTCTCCAACTGAGCCAGCTAGCTGGGCACCCTGATTTAATTGATATATACAATGTAAAAATTTACTGACAATATTGAATAGTAAAGGTACTAAAATCATAAATCAAAATAGTATGAATAAAAATATAACCTAAGACACAATTTTATATGAGGCTTTAAAATTTTTTCTTATGGGGTGAGTAATAAAAATTATTACTGGGTGGCTCAGTTGGTTAAGCGTCTGCCTTCGGCTTGGGTCATGATCCCAGGGTTTTGGGTCTGCTTCTCCTTCTCCCTCTGCCCCTCCCTCTCCCCCTCCCCCTGCTCATGTTCTCACTCTCTGTCAAATAAATAAAATTTTAAAAAAAATTTTTTTTTCTTATGGAATAACATCAAACTCCAATGTAAGCCTAGCAATTACAAGATCATTATTTACTTCCATTGGCTTCTTGATCTCTTTTCATTATCCTATGCAAACATTAAAATGTTCTTATCTCTAAAATGGAACAATAGAATTTATCCTTTCAGTGTGAGACATGTGCTTGTTTTGTTTTGCTGCACAAATACTCAATTCTGTTTTAGATAAAGCACACATGGATTTCATTTTCACATGAAATGAGAATTTTGATCCTTGCCCTTGTTGCTCATTAAATAAGAAAAAGCTTCTTCACATATATAAGAAGTGAACAAGTATCTACAAAATGTTAATTGTTTATTGCAGGACACTCTTCTTTCTCAGAAAACTAGAACTAGGAGCAGATCTAGGAGATCAGTAAATCTCATCCTGAGTATAGTATCCTATAGCACTGACCGAGTTCTTCCTCATCTTTCCAAGTGAAGTTCTCAGGCTGAGAGGATTCACAGAAAAGATCCCTCATCTAGTAATACATTTGAGTTTAAAGGAAGAGAAAATTATTAAATCTTTCCAGGTGGCTTTCAGTAAAACCTGAAACTTACGGATATTCTTCCTCGCTCTGAGGCAAACAAGTGGAAACATTTTTAAGATTTCCTTTTGCAGTAGATTTTTTCAAAGATTATTTTCTTTTAAATCCACTTATAAGGACGCCTGGGTAGTTCAGTTGGTTAAGCGTTGCCTTCAGCTCAGGTCCTGATCCCGGCGTCCTGGGATCAAGCCCTGCATCGGGTCCCTGCTCAGCAGCAAGTCTGCTTCTCCCTCTCCCCTGCCTGCCACTCCCCCTGCTTGTGCTCTCTCCCTCTTTCTCTCTCTGTAAAATAAATAAAAATCTAAAAAAAAAAAAAACCCACTTATATTGTGGCATCTGGGTGGCTCAGTTGGTTAAGTGTCTGCCTTTAGCTCAGGTCATGATCTCAGGGTCTTGGGATCAAGCCTCACATTGGGCTCTCTGCTCAACAGCAAGGCTGCTTCTCCCTCTGCCTCTGTGGTATCTCTCGCTTTCGTTCTTTCAAATAAATAAAATCTTTTAAAAAACCCAAATATATATTAAAAAATAAATCCACTTATATTTATTATCTTTACATTGTTTTTACTTAGCAAATGACAAGAATATAAATAGGGGCGCCTGGGTGGCTAAGTCGTTAAGCATCTGCCTTTGGCTCAGGTCATGATCCCAGGGTCCTGGGATGGAGCCTCACATCAGGCTCCCTGCTCAGCAGGAAGCGTGCTTCTCTCTCTCCTACTCCCCCTGCTGGTGTTCCGTCTCTCACTATGTATCTGTAAAATAAATAAATAAAATCTTTAAAAAAGAATATTATAAATAGTATAGCAAGAAAGAATTAATTTAAAATTAATGTTTTATAATACCTATCCTAGAGTTGACAACCAAGCTAGCTGGTTCTTAACTCTGGTTTAACATAAGACACCTGTGCCCCTGGAGTAGTTTGGGATCTTGTTGTTTTCTGACATTCTTGTGAACATGTTAAGCTAACTACCAGTTTTTTGGATTTTTCTGTTGCTTTTTCATACCCACACCTAATTATATCTTGGGGACACTAAGGGATATGTCAAACTGCTACTATTGGTGTTCCTGCATATGTCCATGATATTTTCCTACTTTATAGTAAATGGAATGAAAAAAACTACAAAATCAAACTAAAGGTGCCTTTTTGAGGTTCTGGCATCCATGCTATGACAAACTGCGAAACATATAATTCTTTATCACAGCATTCTTAGCACTATAATTTATATATCCTTTTTTGGTTTAGATTAAGGACTGTTAAGTGCAGTCCTTTCTAGAGGCCAGGAAACAGTTGTTAAGGTCCTTTCCTGCCTCATAATTCTAAAGCCTTTAATGTTATTGCCATACTAATGACTTCCTGATCTAAATCTTCCTTTTGTCAAATCAAGAAAAGCACTCTTTGTACCTGTTGGAAATGGAATTTTAGTTACATTTCACCTCTTTTATTTATTTTTCAACTTAGATTAAAACAAGCAGAAAGTCATTTCAGAGAATAGTCCCAAGATTCTATGATAGCATTTACAGGGACTATTTTTAAACTAAATAGGGAAGGACAGTGAATTCAAAAGTACTTGCATTTTATTTCTAGCTGAGTTAACTCCCTTATAAAAACTTTTTAGAGGGTGCCTGGGTGGCTCAGTCGTTAAGCGTCTGCCTTCGGCTCAGGTCATGATCCCAGGGTCCTGGGATCAAGTCCCACATCGGGCTCCCTGCTCAGCCGGAAGCCTGCTTCTCCCTCTCCCACTCCCCCTGCTTGTGTTCCTGCTCTCGCTGTGTCTCTCTTTCAAATAAATAAAATCTTTAAAAAAAAACCAAAAAACTTTTTAGAACCATATACTGTTAAACCTGAAAAGAATTTTGAATAGGAAACTGAAGACAGAAGACATTAATGATTTGCAGTATTAGTAACTAAACTAGGACTTATCCTCAGAATGCAAACTTTTTTTTTTAAAGACTTTATTTGACAGAGACACACAGCAAGAGAAGGAACATGAGCAGGGGGAGTGGGAGAGGGAGAAGCAGGCTTCCCGCAGAGCAGGGAGCCCGATGTGGGGCTTCATCCCAGAACCCTGGGATCACGACCCAAGCTGAGGGCAGACGCTTAACCAACTGAGCCACCCAAGCATCCCAAACTTTATTACAATTAATTGCGAGAGTTGTCACAACCAGAATAAGATGTGACTCATAATTTAGCCACTCATTAATTGAAGTTTAAGCCAAAATTTTAATAGCAATTCTCAAAAACTAACCTAGAATTTAGAGTAATGTGCAAATTAAGTTCTTCTTTATATTGTGTATGATCTCCAGGGAAGGAGAGTCTGTGTTAAGGGTGTTCTGGTTTGTCCTTGCCAAGATTATTTTCTAAATTACCACTCCAGTCAGGTGGCTTCTAGTTAACTGTGGTGATGGTTGTTTAATAGTGCATATTGTCTGGTCCTACAGATTTTTTTTTTTCTTAATTCCTGTATGACCTCAGTTCTTTACTATTCCCATTTTTTTTCAACCAGAAAATGTGATATTTGTACTATTTTTTTATTATGTTATACTAATCACCATACACTACATCATTATTTTTTGATGTAGTGTTCCACGATTCATTGTTTGCATATAACACCCAGTGCTCCATGAAGAACGTGCCCTCTTTAATACCCATCTGTAACCTCTGAGGCACTGTTGAGACTATGAATGGAATTTATTTTGTAATGTGGATAACTGAATCTCTTTACTTCTTTTTAGAGCTGCCCTAAAAACAAAACAAAACAAAAACCGCAGAACACCTTTATTTTTGTCCAAACTAAAGATGAATGATGTAATTATATAAAGAAAAGAGCTGAAATAGCAGGGAACTCTTACTAGTCAAATTTATCCAGAACCAAGCATTAGTATACAAAGCACTTACCACAGATATTTGGTGATTTAAATGAAAGAATGTGTAAATAAATACATGAAAATGTAGGGAAAAATCATCTGCAGTTTTTCTTTAGCAAATTCTATCTAATGGCTTATATATATATACACGTATAATGCCTTCAGAAAGAATTTGTACGGTCACTTTGTTCTGAAGCACGTAGTGTACATAATAGTGAAGGGAATCCAAAGTGATATCATGTAATATGTTTTATATATATCTTCCATATAAAGTTGCTGTTGTAAGTCTAGATTGTTTTACCAGTCTAGCTAATTACCTGAAATCTTTTCAATGTCTTCACTTCCCTCATCTTTCATTCTCGTTGTAAAATAAAAGATGTCTTTTAGATATTTATCGGCTATAAAATATGAGGATTGTATGCAATAGCAGATACTCATAGTTAGAGATCTTCAAATGATAATTATTTTACTTGAATATTATGCTTATTTTGGTTAAGATTCACACATTTTTATCTTGATTTATAGTTTTGTCCTCTCTTCTCCTAAGATCTCAGTGGCTCAATAGCATCCCCAGATGTCAAATTAAACCTTGGTGGAGATTTTATTAAAGAATCTACAGCTACTACATTTCTGAGACAAAGAGGATATGGCTGGCTTTTGGAAGTTGAAGATGATGATCCTGAAGATAACAAGCCACTCTTGTATGTAAAAATAGTAATATGTATTTTTAGTTTTTTAGAACTAGTCTATGAGATGATCATATTCTTTCATGTTATTTAAAGACAAGTATGGCAGATCTTAACCTTTTTGGTTAAACTTCTAGGTATTTTTCAATTTTAGTAGTAATTAGAAAAATTAAAATAATGAGAGAATATTTTTAGCCTCTTAAGTGGCAAAAATTGAGAGAATCATAATTCTGTTTATCTTGCGCGCGCGCGCACACACACACACACACACACACACACACACACACACACACACACACACTTAGGGCTTACTTGGGCCTATAACTATCTCAAGTAAACATTCATAGTAAAAAAGCAGGGTGCTTGTTGTAGAAATTAAGTTTAAGGCAAATTAACACACACACACACACACACACACACACACACACACACACGTTCCAGACTGTTAGGGCTTACTTGGGCCTATAACTATCTCAAGTAAACATTCATAGTAAAAAAGCAGGGTGCTTGTTGTAGAAATTAAGTTTAAGGCAAATTAAAACTTCCAAAAAGATTAGGACTCCAAAATCTCTCCCATATAGAAATTCTAGAGCTACCACTGGCAGGACTATAGGGAGTCTTTCATTTTCTTCATAGTACTTGAAATTTTTTAAGTGATTATCATTTGGGAAAAAAAAAGAATTTAACAACGTGGGAAAGAACCTATAGCTCTGTAAAATCAAGACATTATTAGGTTAATCTCTGTGGTAATTATTGGTAGATTAAGGGCTAAAATGTTCTCTTTCTTAATATTAACATACCATATGTCATCAAATTTAAAACAGTGAATTATAAGATGCAGTTATTTTATGTTTATCAATAAGAAGGAAACAGTATGTAAGGCAGCATAAAGCTAAGACATCAAAGGGCTGTCTCCTTAGTGTAAGGATAAATGAGAAATAACCCACCATACAAAAAGAGACAGCAAGGATGTTTGCTTGTCTCAATTTGCCAGTGGGTGGGGTGTTGGAAGAAAAATTTCCCCTGGGAATGGAAACCCCATACCAGTTCTCCTATAGGATTGCAGTCTGAATTATCAGTATGGTCAAGAAGGGCTCAAGCAGAAGACTTTATCTATCTATCTATCTATCTATCTATCTATCTAAAGATTTTATTTATTTATTTGACAGAGAGAGACAGCGAGAGAGGGAACACAAGCAGGGGGAGTGGGAGAGAGAGAAGCAGGCTTCCCGTGGAGCAGGGAGCCCGAAGTGGGGCTCGATCCCAGAACCCTGGGATCATGACCTGAGCCGAAGGCAGACGCTTAACGACTGAGCCACCCAGGCGCCCCAGAAGACTTTATTTAAAGTTGTCCCAAAGTAGTAGTGCCTCCAGGAGACTGGAAAATGGAAAGGCAGGTATTGGAAGCAGTTGGCTTCACTTCAGGCTGACAAGATAAGACACCAGCAGTTGTGACAAACATCCTGATTTTAGAGAGGTTAAAATGTTGAAAATACCATGGAATCAGTGAAATACTGTACTTCAAATGCAATGCTTTGTTGACTGCTGGAGATGGCACTGTCATATTTAAACTTCTCTTAAATTTTATTGCAGCTATTTCAGTATTCAGAAATGTATGCTTTTTAAGAATTTTTATTTTATTTTATAGGGAGGAATTGGATATCGATCTAAAGGATATTTACTACAAAATCCGGTGTGTTTTGATGCCAATGCCATCACTTGGTTTTAATAGACAAGTGGTGAGGGACAATCCTGACTTTTGGGGTCCTCTGGCTGTTGTTCTTTTCTTTTCCATGATATCATTATATGGACAATTTAGGGTAAGTATATGTTACTTTATACAAATTTGAAATATTTTAAGAGTTTTAAAATTAAAAATAGCCAAACGTTAACTGTAATGCTACATTATGTTTAAGAAATGCTTTACTTTTACCCATTATTTCTAACTTGTTCATCTCTAGAACTTTTTTTTTTTTTGAAGATTTTATTTATTTATTTGACAGAGAAAGACACACAGAGAGAGGGAACACAAGCAGTGGGAGTGGGAGAGGGAGAAGCAGGCTTCCCGCCGAGCAGGGAGCCCGAATCGGGGCTCAATCCCAGGATCCTGGGATCATGACCTGAGCCAAAGACAGTCACTTAATGACTGAGCCACCCAGGTGCCCCTAGAACTCTTTTTAATTAAATAAGTGGGGAGTACTTTAATGCTTTCCAAACTTTTACATCATCATTCACATAGAAAGTATTTATAATGGTATTGCAACTGGAGTAAACAGATGGGACTACTCTCAGCTGAGTGGAAGTGACCAGTGACTAGAAGTGACCAAAAGGGCTGCGCTTGCCCTTTATGATTTCCCCTAAGGGATGAAGAGTTTGAAACACAATACTCAGAACATGTTCTTACCTTTTATTCATTTTTAAAATAAATATTTTAGGGGCTCCTCACTGGCTCAATCAGTGGAGCACGTGACTCTTGGTCACGGCATTCTGAGTTCGAGCCCCACGTTGGGCCTAGAGCTTACTTTAAAAAATAATAGTAAATAGGGCGCCTGGGTGGCTCAGTTGGTTAAGCGACTGCCTTCGGCTCAGGTCATGATCCTGGAGTCCCGGGATCGAGTCCCGCATCGGGCTCTCTGCTCAGCAGGGAGTCTGCTTCTCCCTCTGACCCTCTTCCCTCTCGTGCTCTCTCTCTCTCATTCTCTCTCTCTCAAATAAACAAATAAAGTCTTTAAAAAAATAATAGTAAATAAATATTTTAATAAATAATGACAAGAATTCCATCAGAATTTGTTTTCATATAATACTTCGTTCTTCTCTCAGGGGCTTTATCTTTATTATGAAAACACAACATACACACATTACTCCTTAATCCCTAGTTTGGGGAAGTAAAAAATAACTATCACTGAATGATTTGGAAATGAATTCATTTCTTGTTGCTTCTGTAACAAATTTCCACAAGTTTTGTGACTTAAAACTGAAAATTTATTCTTTTACATTTATTCTTTATGAAAGTCAGAAACTCAAAATGAGCTTGAAGGGGCTAAGATGAAAATGTCAGCAGGGCTGGTTTCTCTGTAGGCTCCATCACAGATTCCTTTTGATCGCCTCTACCCAGTTCTAGAGGCTGTCAGCATTCCTTGGTTTCTGGCGGCATTACTACAACCTCTGTACCATGGTCACATTTCCTTCTTCTCTACTGTAGTCAAAACTCCCTCTGCCTCCTTTTTTTAAGGACAGTTGTGATTACATTTAGTGCTCATTTGGATAATCCAGAATAAACTCCCAATAGCAAGATCCTTAAGGTAATATAACACTAGTCTTATTAATATTTACCTTAGATCAGTAGTTTATATCAGGTATTCTCTTGTAAATATGAGATGAATTGAAGTTAAATGGGGATTCTGGTCTACTACTCACCACTAATCCTTAATCTAGAGCATCTCTAATTTTATCTATTTTGTATAATCTTTCATTTGAACAAAGGGTTTTAAGGCTAAAAACAGATTACCTCCACAGAATGTCACTCAGTTTGGTTTTACTTGATGTTTTCTATGACTAGATTGGGGTCATGAATTTTTGGCAAGGATACTATTTTGTGTCCACCTCAGTATACTATCAGGGAGTATGTGATATTGATATATCTTTTACTGGTGCTGTTAACATTGGTTGCTTAATTAGGTGATGAGGTGGTATCTTCCCAATTCTTCCACCGTAAAGTTGCTATTTTTCCCTTTTTAATTAATAAATAAATATCTTAGGGAGATACTTTATGCAGACATTGGTTTCTTATCAAACTTTAGCTCACTATTGGTGGATCTCAAGTTCAATAGTTATTACTGTAATGTTTACTGAATGGTAGTTTTCTGTTTTCCTCATTCCTTCCACATGTATTGATTGGTATTCTCTATGGAACAGCTATCCATTCTTTGCCATTGCTTAATTATTGTTTTATTTATTTATGTCGGTATGGAATCATGAATATTTATTTTATTTTCTGGATCATAACCCAGTGCTGTCATCATTTATTTTCTTGCTGAGATTATTCCAGGTTTAGCCACTGGGAACTCCCATCAGGTTAGCTTCTGTGTCCTTTCAACATTTTCCCATTAGTTTTTTGAGCATTTCCTTTCCTTCTAACTCCACAGTGTTCTGGGCTCACCTTTACCTTCCCTGCCCCAACCCTGGAGTCAATTATTTATCAAAAGAATCCTAGTTCCTTTTATCAGTGAATGATATTTAGAAACTAGGATCTGGGCAATAAGTATGCTTATTTTGCTCTTGGGGCTTTATTATTTCTAGACCCTCCAAGCAGACAAAACTTGGAAACAGTGGCATATATCATTATCACACTAAGTCTTAGGAGTTAAAATTGTCTGAAACATCTCCCATATTCTATCACTTAGATACATATGTAATTAATGTAAATTTTAAAGACCTTGGAAGAAGACCTATAACTTCTTTCAGGGATGAATTTTCCTTGCATGATGTTGTAAACCAGAGGTTTGGAAGTAAATACTTTGTTCTTTTTTTATAGTAATATTTGATCATAGATCTTGAAATACTGAGATTTCCTTAGGCAATTGATCATTGCTAAATTTTCAGTTTGGATGTAAAATTGTATTAACACATTGCATTCTTACTAGGTTTTGGAAAGATACCTGGGAACTCAAACTATAACCTGAAATTGGATATACCAAACTACCTTATATTAGCAGAGAATTGACTTCCAGGGAAATTATCAGCTTATTTGGTACAAAGATATTAACTGCATGAATTTTTTTTTCTCTTAAGGTGGTCTCATGGATTATAACCATTTGGATATTTGGTTCCCTAACAATTTTCTTACTGGCCAGAGTTCTTGGTGGAGAAGTAAGTAGTTAATTGTGAAAATAGTCTTTGTTTCTTTTCATAAACTTTATTTTTGGTATTGTAGATATTATCAGTAGCTATATTCATCATAACTGTTTCTTGTCCCAGAATTGCTTTTAAGTTATACTACTTCCCCTAAGATGATCAACATACTAGTATTGTGCATACTCAATAAACATTACAAGGAAGGAAGAAGAAAGGAAAGATCCCATACCACTCATAAGTAATTTAAAGCTTCTTAGGGAAGCATATAATTTATTTTCTAGTATAGCAGTTCTCAAACTTTTGATCTCAGGTCCCCAAGGAGATTTCTTTTTGTGGGTTTTATTTATCAATACTTAATCATATTTGAAATTAAAATAAAATTTTTAAATATATATTTATTTATTTAAAAATAAAACCAAATACATTTTAACATAATACTTTTTTTTTAAGATTTATTTACTTATTTATTTGAGAGAGAGAGAGTGTGATGGGGTGGGGCAGAGGGAGAGGGAAATCTAGAATCTTAATCAGGCTCTGCACTCAGTGCAAAGATCAAGCCAATATGGGCTTGATCTCACAACCTGAGCCAAAACCAAGAGTCGAATGCTTAACTGACTGTGCCACCCAGGTGCCCTGTAAATAATACATTTTAAAGAAAACAACTTTTTCAAAACAAAAAAGTGGTAAGAGTGGCATTGTTTTACATTTTTGCAAGTAGCTTTAATGTCTGGCTTAGTGGAAGCTGGTTTCTAGTATCTGCTTTTTGCATTCAGTCTGTTAGGATACATTGTTTTGGTTAAAGTATATGAGAAAAAGGTGGCCTTAAGCAAATATAATTGGAAAAGGAAGAGTATTTTTTTTTAAGATTTTATTTATTTGAGAGAGAGAGCACACACACGAAGCAGACTCCCCGCTGAGCCCATTTGGCCTCGATTCCAGCACCCTGTGATCATGACCTGAGCCAAAAGTAGACGCTTAACTGACTGAGCCACCCAGGTGCCCGGGAGGAAGAGTATTTTAATAGCTTTTTCAGATGATTGTGGATATTCTTCTCTGAAACTACACCTACATTCAACAAGTAATAGTTTCTTAAGTTTGTTGCAGTAAGGAATCTCAAACAATATTAATGAACTTTTCATACTCTGTTTCATTAAAATTTACTTTGGGTGGATCTTTTTACCCATGCATGGTCATTTGGAAAACACTAGTTCATTGAGTTTTGTGTAAATCTTTCAAATGTTGACACATCTTACTGTACGGTATCAGAAAATCACATTCATTAATATCACCACCCATCTTTAAGTAGATCAGACTAAAGTCTATTTATTTACTTTTTTTAAAGATTTTATTTTAAAATCTTAAAAAAAAAAAAGAACATGCTTACAGATACCCAACTCTTAATAACCATAGTTTGTCTTTCATTTGTTCTTTCAAGTGAAAATGGTGTTCCATGGTAAACACATCTAATTCAACTCTTCACTCAAACTTTCTATGCTTTCTATAGGGATGCCTGGGTGGCTCAGTCAGTTGAGCATCTGCCTTTGGCTCAGGTCATGATCCCGGGGTCCTGGAATCGAGGCCTGTGTCAGGCTCCTTGCTGAGGAGCTTCTCCCTCTGCCTACTGCTCCCCCGGCTTGTACTCTCTCTCTCTCTCTCTCTCTCTCTCTGACAAATAAATAAAAATCATAAAAAAAAAAGAAAAGAAATGTTTTCTGTGCACTTCACATTTGTTGTACAGAATATTAAAAGATATACTCAAAGTTGAGATTTAATAAAGTTAATCATTTTAACTGTTTCATTAAGGTCATTCTTAAGTGAAACTAGCTTTTTTTCTTCTTTTTCTGTGATTGTGTAGTAGTGAAGAGTACAGAAACTACTAGTATAGTTTGTGCTACCTTGAAAAGTAAAGTAGCACATTTTACCCACTGTTGTTTGTCCCTGTTAGTACCAATATGAACCCAATGAGAAAAGGCAAATAATGTTTTATTATTTTTATAGAAAATAGTTTTGACCTTCCAGTCTTCTGGAAGAGTCTTTGGGACGCTTGGTGGCCATGAACCACACCTTCAGAACTGCTGCCCCATTAAAAAAGACTTTGTGAATTACTGTAAATTGTGAATTACTCTAAACCTAGGAATTCTAGTGGTTTATTCTTTTTTTTCCCCCTAGCAGTTTATTCTGTGAAGAGAGTAGAGCAGAGGGTTGCCAGGCAGAGTTACCTTATGAGTGCTGACTCTGTGAACATTGATTGCTAAATGCAGAGACTTTGAGCCCTTTTCTTGTATTTGGTAGAAAGATCTGCCAAGTCTGTTACTTAGCTCTTGTTCATCTGCTTTCCAGCTTCCAAAATTATGTTGTTGTCCCATCTTCTGTTCTTCTGTTTAAGCCTCTTTTTTAAAAGAAAATTATGTCATTTATTAATATAATAAAACACATCATTTTATTTTGTGATACAGAATATATAATTATACACCGGGCAAAATGCAAAGAATGATATGAAAATACCATCATTCATAAAGTGTTGCAACTGAAAATTACTATAAAAGATGAGGAAATAGCTTTCATCAAACTATTTTCTCCAAAGCAATGAAGTTACCTTATACAGAATAATACTTTGATTCTTATAAATGGCTTTTCTTTCATTATACTCATTCTCTTTATTTCATGTGTCTGATCTAAACTTAGAGTTTAGGATCAGACTTTTGTTCCTGGTCCTATTGATGGTGTTATTTTTTTTCCATTTTATTCATGATTTCATACATTAGGGCTTACATTATCATGAATAGTCTAAGGTATATGAGCAATGAGAACAAACACGATCTGCATTATCTGTATTCTGAGAGTGCTCAGGGGTTCATCCATAGCCCAGTGAACCTTTAGTTAATCACTTCTTGTGGTGAGTGCTGAGGTGTGCCTTCAGGTTTATACATTTTTTTAAAGATTTTATTTATTTATTTGAGAGAGAGAATGAGACAGAGAGCACATGAGAGGGGGGAGGGTCAGAGGGAGAAGCAGACTCCCTGCTGAGCAGGGAGCCCGACGCGGGACTCAATCCTGGAACTCTAGGATCATGATCTGAGCTGAAGGCAGCCACCCAACCAACTGAGCCACCCAGGCGCCCCAGGTTTATATACATTTTTAATGTATCAGGAACCAGTTCTCCTTTATACAGTGACCAACCTATATGGCCTTTATGAATTTTTCTGTTACTTTGTTTCTCCCAGGTGTATACAATGTTTTCAAATACCATGATTATTTTATGGTTTTGTTTCCATTGTTTATGCTGCTTTAAAAAAAAAAAGTTTTTGGGGGTGCCTGACTGGCACAATTTCTTGAGCATCCAACTCTTGATTTCACTCCAGTTGAGACCAAGCCCCACATCAGGCTCCCTGCTCAGCATGAACCCCCCCACCCCTGCAAACAAACAAACAAACAAATAAATAAAGAGGGTTTTTTCCCGTCTTCCCTTTTAGTATAGTTTCAGGAGGGAATGATATTAGATAATGTGTTCAGTCCATCATCTTTACCTAAAAACTGTTGAATAAATTTAGAATAACATTTACCTATGAAACTTTTTCACTCTGCATATATCTGCATATAAAACTTTGAAATAATTCTAATGGAGACTTAAAATTACATTTGTTCACATATTGTTTGTTATATCTTTGACACAACCCTGTGTAATATTTATAGGAAAATAGGTATCGCTAAATGTCTTGGTAATTTAAGACTGTTGTTGTAAGATTAAATTAAGAGACTTAGATCTTACGGGCGCCTGGGTGGCTCAGTCAGTTAAGCGTCTGGCTTTGGCTCAGGTCATGATCCCAGGATCCTGGCAGGCTCCACACTCAGCAGGGAGTCTGCTTCTCCTTCTCCTTCTCCCTCTCCCTCTGTCCTTCTCCCCCCAACACCCTCCACCTGCCTCCCCCTAGTCCTGCATGTGCACGTGCTCTCTCTCTCTTTTTCAAATAAATAAAATCTTTAAAAAAAAAGAGAGAGAGATCTAGATCTTAATTTAAACTCTTTCTCCTACCAGTTTTGCTTTCCTGAACAAAATCTCTCTAAAATTCAGTTTCTTCATAATGGAAGGCAGTAATACCTACTTCATAGGATTGTTGCTGCATTTGATCTGTCTTGATCTGTCACAGAGCTTGGCACACGGTAGTCACTAAATATTTTTTCCTTCAGTCTCTCCTGCCTGCCCTCCCTTCCCTTTTCATCTGCGTTTGTCACACGTAGCTTCTTTAGACCTTGAATTTTTTGTTTAAATAAGATGGTTGTGGTCCCTTTAAATAATCCTTCTACAGCTTTAAGGGAAGTAGTAAGAGAATATACTGCAGGTATAGTGAAGGTAACTGGATATATAGGTCTCAAAGGGAGAGAGGGCTGGAAATGTAGATTTGGGTATCATCAGAAAGTTGATGATAATTGAAACTATGGTGGGTTGATGAGACTGTCCAGGAACAAAGCAGATAACATGATAATTTGAAATATAAAGCATAGGATACCTGATGATTTCTTCTTGTCATGTTTATGTAAGTACAACCAAGAATATGTGATGTTCAGTAGTGATTAAAATAATTACCTTGATTTCTATGATACTTATTTAAAACTTAAAATTCACAGGTTGCATATGGCCAAGTTCTTGGAGTTATAGGATATTCACTACTTCCTCTCATTGTAATAGCCCCTATACTTTTGGTGGTTGGATCATTTGAAGTGGTATCTACACTTATAAAAGTAAGTAGTGTATATTATAAAAAGTAACTGTTTACTAGTATACAAAAGTATACTAGTTATCTGCCTAAGAAGATTGTAATCTGTAACAATCAAACATTTTAAGTGTTTTGGAAGAGTGATCTCACTCACTGATTTTACCAATTGTATATCTTTTATTTTCCCATTTTAATCTCCAAAAATTATAATGTATGTTTAGGGGGGAATAAAGAACAAAGAGCAAATAAGGCTACAGGATACTGCACTCAGATAATTTTTTTAATGTTGAATTTTTCTCCTCTGTGTTTATAATACAACTTCATGTAACTTAGATTTTGTGGAATATATTTAAAATTTTACTGGACATTTATTTAATAACTATTACTCCTATTTGAATAATAACTGCCTTATCAAATATAATAGACATGGTTGTAATAAATTGGCTTTTCTGTATTGTAGAGATCAGGATTTCTTCATGCTGTGTTAAATTTAATACATATAGACCCATATGAAATATTTAATGATAATATTAAGTATTAATAAGTAGTAAAATAACTTAAATTTTGGTATTTATTTTGAACAACTTTCAGAAACAAATGACTGCTTTAGCATATGTATGTATATTACACAATGAATTTAATGTTTTTCTTTATGAAAAACTATAGAATTTCTTAAGACTACCACTTTCAGAACTGCCATTATGTAGCCTTCACATTAAAGTATTTGTTTTTAAGTAGAGCCACTTAATTTTTATGACATTTGCTTTTAAAGTTGATTACTAATTCAAATATAAAAGAAATGATTCTTTTTAGAATTAACTACAGGCTAATACTGACATATAAGCATTGGGTATTAAAAAGTGTGGATTTTGGAACCATTCAGTTCTAAATTCAAATTCTGGTTCTTCCACTTACCTGCTGCCTCCCTTGGGGGGATATCTTCTCTTATCCTCCTCTGCAAATTGGGAATCTTGACAACTAATTTTTAGGGTCTGTTATCTAGATGGTAAAGGATAGATGCTTGATATAGAGTAGGCACTCAAGCGGTAGCTGTTGTCATTACAAATGTTACGAAAGAATATTTTGAGAACATCTTTGTATGTTAGAACTGCATGAACATTTTAGAGACCAAGTAGAATATCATTCTTTTCTCTCCATTCTAATCTTAGTTTTTTTTTTTTATAATTGGCATTATATTAGTACTTAGCTTACAAGTCTTGCAGTGCAGAAGCTAGCCCCGTTGCTGGCATTTAATTATCTAGCTTTAGTGAACATACCACTTTACTGAATCATTCAGGATCCTTCCTGTGTGTGTTGTTTTAACTTGGATTAAAGTCTGTTTGAATACTTCTGAGAAGACTCCCAAAATTAATAAAACTGTGTGTCCTCTGGTCACTTAGTAATTGAGTTCAGCTAAAAGTTGATCTTTAATATTCTTTATGCAACTTATGAATGTATTATTACAAAATGGCAAAGTCTTTTATATCATTAAAAATTTAGGATATGATTGTTTTAAACTTCAGATTTTTCTTTGCCAAAATTTTTTCCTAGTTGTTTAATCTTTTGGTAGTGAGCTATTGTATGTTCGTTTCAGTCCAAGATTTTTTGAGAAATATGTTGCAAAACTTGTCATTTAAGTCTAGCATTAGAATACAGATTAATCTACCAGCACTATTTTTTAACATTAAATCTCTATAACTCTTACAATCTTTAATCATTTATTTATAACAAAAAAATGTTTGACATACCAAGGCAATTTGATCATAACCTTGTATATTTCCCTGTACTTTTGAAAGTTTTTAAAATATTTTGTAGTTTTTTGTTTTAATTTAATTTAAAAAACATAATAGAAAATTGGACCATCTCAAATACATTTCAGGCTGCCAATATTTATTTTTGACCTCTCTACCAGTGGTTCTCAAGGGCAGTTTTGCCTCCAAAGGACATTTGCCCATGTCTGGATATATTTTTGGGTGTCACAAATGAGTTGAGTGGAATCTTACTAGTAGTATGTAGTGGGTAGAGGCCAGGGATACTGCCACAAGTCCAAGATTTTTTGAGAAATATGTTGCAAAACTTGTCATTTAAGTCTAGCATTAGAATACAGATTAATCTACCAGCACTATTTTTTAACATTAAATCTGTGCATTGTAGAATGCACAGGACAGCTTCCAACAACAATTATCCAGCCCCAAAATGTCGGTAGGGCGAGGTTGAAAAATCTTGCCCTGTGCCATGTCTTTTTCTATCCTAGTTTCCCTGATTTCTACCCTTGAAGTTCTTCCTTTCATTTTAGTCTATAAAGTGACTACTTCAATAAGTACTATATAAATTTCTGGTGGAAATAATTTAATATTAGATATGTGTATAATCAGAAAACCATGGCACATTTTATTTAAACTCTTGACCAAAATGTTATTTTTTTTCCTCCTTTTTATTTAACCCTATACTTTTACCTATTCCTGGGAAAAAGCTGTTATACTTAATAAACATTGTGTAAAATTTTCACTTAGTCTGTTTTCCTACTTCTTAGAAGAAGAAACAGGAAAAGGTTAACTTTGTAATGATCAGTTCATTTTTCTTTCAGCAACCAAATTTTTTGAAGCAGTTGGCCAAAAGTTGCCTTATCTTAAATCACCAGGGACACTGTTAAAAAGACCTTAGTGATTTTGATTCAGCAGAGCTAGAGTGAATCCCAGGATTCTCTCTCTTTTTTTTTAAGATTTTATTTTTAAGTGATCTCCACACCCAATGTGGGGCTCAAACTCACAACCCCGAGATCAAGAGTCTCATGCCCCACCAAGTGAGCCAGCCAGGCATTCCCCTTATGATGCTCCTTTTAATAGGTACCCCAAGTGATTCCTATGATGAAACAGGTTTGATAACAAAAGATTTCATTTGCATAAGACAAGGAGCACAGCAAGGACAAAGATTCTTAATAATTTTAAACATTTTCAGTAAGTTTTACTGTTTATCACAGTTGGTTGTCAGGGTTGTTTTAAGAAAATACCATAAATGTTACTTTACTCTCTGATATCCAAAATGTTAATTGAATTGCTAATATACTGCCTTTTGTCTTTTTTGTTTTTTTTTTTTTTAAAGCTGTTTGGTGTGTTTTGGGCTGCCTACAGTGCTGCTTCATTGTTAGTGGGTGAAGAATTCAAGACCAAAAAGCCTCTCCTGATTTATCCAATCTTTTTACTATACATTTATTTTTTGTCCTTATATACTGGGGTGTGATCTAAGTCATAGATGAGTAGAAAAAGACAATGTTACATTTGTGTGTAGTCTGGGAATTCTTGCTGAGGTAATTGAAGGAAACCTGTTGCTGATAAAATTTTACATGTTCTACATGTAAAGGCAGGTTTGAGGTCTTTTTAAAACCATATTTTTTGTATTTAATTAAGCATTTGCAGTTATCTGGATTTTTTTTTTTTGGTCAGAATTCCAAATTCTGTTTGATTCTTCATATTCCAGTGAATAAAGTATAAAAGCATTGTGTTTTTAAGATTGTGTCAATATTCACCTAAAAACTTGTGCCAAAAGCATCTGGAACGGTAATTATATTTCATTCAAAGGGTAAATATGGCACCATCCTGATAATCTAAAAGTGCAATTTTTTTTCTTTAAAGAGTTTTCTCCTGCATCACAGATCCTGTAGATATATATTTATATTTATACATATATATTTATGAAATAATTCTTATTATTCACAAAATATATTTCTGAATAGCCTAAAAGTTAAGATATTTTAAATCTCATGCTTAACCATTCTTTAATTTGGCCATTAATCTTTTTATTTATAAATTCAAATTTGTTTTTTAAATTGTATATAATTTAAAAAGTCTCATATGTGCTTCAGTATGTCCTTATTAAGAAGTCTAACTAAAACTAATTTTAACAGTTGCTGATGTAGGTTTGCTTGGGTGTGCTCTTAAAAACCTTTTTTGAATGCCTAAATAGCTGATTTCAGTTTCTGTTTATCTTTCTGACCAAAGGAACAGAGGTATAATGGATATGGCATTATTATCATTGTTAATATGTAGAAAAAATAGTAATATTTATAGCATCAGTAAATATTTTTAAGTGGTACTCCTAAGTCATAAAAGTTGCTGAAAAGAGACCTTTAAAATCTTGTCCTGAACAATGTTAAATGAAGTAGAAAAAAATAAAATGCTTCCCAGCTGTGTGTTTTGTTTTATAACACCTTGTCCTGTATTACTAACAAGTATCAGGTACTCTTTAACAAATGTACATTATTTGCTAAGCCCTAAGAAATTTTAACTAGTAAAATTTTTGTTGCAAATTATTTCATAGACTCTAGGTGTACTTTAGTTAATATTACTTTGTAAAGTAGATAAAATACTTTATTATGTCCATAAAATAGCAAATGCCTGATAACTATTAGCAAATTATTATATTATCCTTTCTGGTCTCAGCTGGAAGAGTTAACTGCTGTCCTCAGTGTGCTAACATGGCCATGGCCATCTCTTAGTATGTATTCCTTTAGGAACCAAATGTGTCAGGAAATATCCAGCAGTTCTGAAGCAAGTCTTCAAATTAGCAAAGTACCAAGCCCATCTCCTCCTTTCACGCCTCTCTCCCGCTAAAAAAAAGAAAAAGAAAAAACTTATTTTAAGCCACAGGAAAAGTGTGAAGCTATCTTTGAGGCAGAATAATGTGAAAATTACATATACCAATTTTTTTAAACAAGCTTAGCGCTACAGAAGCACCGGAGGGATAGAATTTCGAGAACGTAAAATAATATGAAATTGTGAGGAAGGATCAGTAACTACAGAAGCAGCAACTGTAAAATAAACATTTGTCACACATAAGAAATTTCTGAGGTCAGTACTTTCTTATAGTGGATTATTATAGTTGATGTTCATAGTGTTGACCCTGGAATCTTCCCTAAGAAGCTGGGGATTTGGTATCGGGGTAGTATTTTACTAAGCAATAAGTCAAAGAATTTGGGACCCATTCTATCAAAAAATGGTTTAATTTTTTTAAGCTATCATTTCTATAAGATGTGAATGAAAAGTTTATGTATGTGGGTCATGTTTATTACCTAATAATGTAAAATAAGGTATTTGTGTTCTAAAAAGATATTTAAAAATATTAGCATTTAGTCGTGAGGACTACCCTATTTAGGGTCTATATAGATACAGTTTATAGTGTTTCATGTTCAGACAACATCTTCAAGTACTAATGAGCAAAATAGTTAAAACAGTTTGTCAGTTTGGAAACAATTTGTAAATTTGTACAAGACACAGTACTGCTAACGATAAACTGATCATGACAATGTCCTTTCCTTGAATTTTTATATAATAATATTTTCTAAGTCATACTGATTTTAAATCATGATTCCAACCTAATATTAGTTCAGTAGTACTTTTAAGACAGAACTAGCCAGATAGTGTGTGTGTGTGTGTGTGTGTGTGTGTGTGTGTGTGTGTTTTAAGTGTTATCAGTTGTAGCAATCATGAATGTTAATCCTCAAAAGGAGAATTATGAGAAATATTTACTTCTGTTTCAAATTGATTGTAAAATAATTGAAATTTTGATTAAAAATCAAAATCTCTATATAATTTTCATTGTATTAATAAACAAGTTAGGAATATTTATAAAGTTTTATGAACCATTATTAAACTTGCTTATTTCTAAGGTCTATTATAAGACAGTTTAGATATAATAATGTATGTTTCCAAAAACTCCCCAAATATTAAAATGCTAATATAGAGTTTTAAATTAGTGAAAATTTGCATTGACTTAAAATAATGAGGTGGATATTTTTGTTTCAAATTTAGTCAAATTTACTTTTTAAAATTCCAATGTAATTAAACATTGAATAAAATAGTGCTTCTACAAACTTAATAAAAACAGAATATTTTTCATATTCAGCAAAAGTAGTTGAATATTTTAAGATGATTGTTATTTACTTACCTTTTACATTTTTATGCATATTTTAGCCTGTTTTAGGCTCTAGGGAATGGTAACACATTTTTAAGTTTTATAATATCTTCCATACAACTCTTTTTTTTTTTTGAGGTTTTATTTTTAATAATCTCTACACCCAACTTGGGGTTCGAACTCACAACCCCAAGATCCGGAGTCGCATGCTCTAACTACTGAGCCAACCAGGTGCCCCTCATACAAGTCTTTTTTTATTTTTCTTTGTTTGTAGTTGAACAAGTTGGGTTTGTTGTGTTGTTCTTTGCAACAAATGAGAACAACACACATCAGAGGCTTGTGTTAATACAGTTCTTTCTGGTTGCATGGTATGGCAATCTGAAATAAGCCTTAATAGAGCTAAAAATCACTCTCCACAATTCTCTGTTCTGATAACATAAAAAAATAGTGTTTTACCATCCTCTTTCACAAATGGTTTCTTTAATGGAACCCTTGTGTTACATCTTACCTTATACTACTTTTTAATTTTCCTTTATTTTTTTTTAAAGATTTTATTTATTTGAGAGGCAGAGTGAGCAAGAGAGAGAGTACAGGAGCAGGGGCAGAGGGAGAAAGAGAGAAACAGACTCTCCTGCTGGGCAGGGAGCCCGACACGGGGCTTGATCCCAGGACTCTGGGATCATGACCTGAGCTGAAGGCAGATGCTTAACCAGGTGAGCCACCCAGGCACCCTTTAATTTCCCTTTAGAAGCTGAATTACAGTTTATTTCTCATTTGTATGATTTCCTGGAAGTAGTTTGTATGTTTGAGAATCTGTTGCCACTTTTTAAATAAATCCCAAAATAAGATTTTGACATCAGTAAAAGCTAAACATTCTTCGTCTTTAAACTTCAAATCATGATATTTTCTGAAGAAAGTTCCACTTGTGAATATATTTTCTTTTTTTTTTTTTTTTTTAAGATTTTATTTATTTATTTGAGAGAGAGAGAATGAGAGATAGAGAGCACGAGAGGGAAGAGGGTCAGAGGGGGAAGCAGACTCCCTGCTGAGCAGGGAGCCCGATGTGGGACTCGATCCCGGGACTCCAGGATCATGACCTGAGCCGAAGGCAGTCGCTTAACCAACTGAGCCACCCAGGCGCCCGTGAATATATTTTCTTTGTAACAAACTGGTATAAAGTTTAGACACTACCATGTCTCTATGGAGTGTAGTGATCTGAAAGAATTCCCTGTACAAGGTATATTATTAAACATGAAGCTTAAGGTTAGGCTTCTCGTTTGAAATTCTTTTGATATGCTGAGGTTGCAGCATGGTTAGATGTTAATTAAAGGAAAGAGTGTCAGGATGATTAAGATGGCATTAGAAAGGGGCGCCTGGGTGGCTCAGTGGGTTAAGCATCCAACTCTTAATTTTGGCTCAGGTGATGATCTCAAGCCCGCATCAGGCTCTGAGCTCAGCTGTGAATCTGAGATTCTCTCTCACCCTCTGCCCCTTTTCCCCACGCACATGCGCACTCTCTTTCCCAAATAAAATCCTTTTTTTAAAAAATGGTATTAGTAAAATAATTCCCAATTTTACATTGTGTGTTGGTAGTAATCCTGGTTTTTTCTCTTAGTTTCAGTTTCAATTATTTTCAACTTATTTTCAGTTTCAATATCCACAAGTTTTTACTTTGAAGATATTTATAGTATGCAAGTGCTTGAAAAATAATTCTTAAACATCCCTTCTGGATAGTTCAGTGGTATACTAATGCTGTCACTGAGATTTTTTTTTAGTTAGATATTAATAGGAAAAGTATGTTTTATAAAATTTTTGCTTTTAACTTGTAATTAGAGCACGTGAAGATTATTAATATAGTGGGGAAGTAAACTTTGCTACCTGTAATAATTTTATAAATTAACACTTGGAATATAAGTTAGGTGTATTGAGAACAGAAACGTTGGTTTTTCTGCAATAGTTGCCACTGAGCAATTCTTATTAAAAACCGAACAAGTAAAAAAAGCTTACCAAAGTATTTATACAGGATCAATTACACAGAATGACTGGTTATGAGAGAAATTTGTCATTTGGTGATAAAAAAAAGATAATGTAAAAGTGGATTGCTGCTCTTCACATTAATAAGCACTCATTGTTGAAGGTAAATGGTTGAAATTCCATATTTTTGCTTGATTTTATAATGACCTACTCACTTTTGTGGAATTAATCAGTTGCTATATGAAGTATCACTTAAATAGTATGTACCATTTGATGATGAAACACTCCATATTTTGTAATCC
Organism: Zalophus californianus; assembly: GCF_009762305.2. NCBI lineage: Eukaryota > Metazoa > Chordata > Mammalia > Carnivora > Otariidae > Zalophus > Zalophus californianus. Next base: position 26,640,623 of record NC_045602.1, read on the forward strand.
TTACGCAGAATTATTCTTTATGATGATGGGCCTAGGTGCTAAGTCCCTCATATTCAATCTTCTTTGCCCCATGGGACTTAGGACAATCTTTGCATAATAAAAATTTATTTTCAAAGGATGGTATTGGTGTTGGCCCCAAGAACAAAACATTCAGAAGAAACAGCATTTGAATTGGGTATCCTGTATGTGAAGAGATGATAGATATTCATCAAGTATTGACCCCTTTGTATGTGCTGGATACTGTGCTAGGTGCAAGGATACAGTGATATGCAAAAACCATACATGCATACCCCAACTTTAATGGGCCAGTATTGTTGGAGAGATAGGCAATTCATTTCACAAATTGTAAAACAATTGCAACAAATGGAGAAATAAATATAGGTCTGAGGTAGCAAGGGAATGTATAATTGAAGAATTAGATGAGAAAAGCCTTCCCTTTGGCAAAGATGCTTAAGCTAAAATCTTAGGGAAAAGTAAAAGTTAACTAGGCAGAGATGGGAGGGAAGACTATCTAGACAGAGGGAATAGTGAGTATGTAGAAGGAAATGAAAACCCATCTGGCTGAAGTTTAGTAGTTCATGAAATTGAACAGGTTAAATTGGCAGCATTCCATACCTGACATTCTGAGACATGTTTTCTTTGTCAGGGCTTTTGTTTAGAAGTATAGTTAGTATCAGAAACGTGCTTTTAATATTAAAAGCTAAGATATACAATTCTATTCTTGATATATACCCAGAAATGCATGTACGTATGCCACAAGAGACATGTGCATAATAACATGATTCATAATAGGCAAAAGTTGGAAACAGCATGTCCATCAACATAGAGTGGATAAATAGGTTTAATAAGACAGTGGAATGTTATGCAATGAAAATGAATGACTAAAACCACATGTAAGAACATGGAGAATTTCACGAGCGTTATGAGTGAACAAAGCAGAAGCCAAAGAATTTATACTGTATGACTCCATTTATATGAAGTCCAAACACAGGCATAATTTAGTGATCGTGTTTAGAGATATATATTGAGGTGCAAAGTCTTTTTTAAACAGTTTTAATGAGGTATATTGCACACCACAAAGTTCATCCATCATAAGTATACAGCCTGATGATTTTTAGTAAGTTTGTATAGTTGTACAACTGCTACCACAATCCCATTGGCAAAGTCATTTTTATAAAAAAATAAGAAAGTGACCACCATAAAAGGTTAGTGGTTACCCTTAATGGGGAAGGAGAAGGTTTTTATTTGGAAAGTCATGAGAAGGGCTTCTTTCATGGGTGTTTGGTTTTTAATATCATAAGCTGTATGTTTTATGTCTTTTCTGCACATGTGTTATAATGCAGTCTTAAACTTTTGTAATTGTTTTAGACAGGTTACACATTTAACATAGGTAAATTATCACTTCCCATCTTTTTTTTTTTTAAGATTTTATTTATTTGACACAGAGAACAAGTAGGCAGAGAGGCAGGCAGAGGGAGAGGGAGAAGCAGGCTCCCTGCCGAGCAGGGAGCCCGATGTGGGACTCGATCCCAGGACCCTGGGACCATTACCTGAGCTGAAGGCAGCCGCTTAACCGGCTGAGCCACCCAGGCACCCATCACTTCCCATCTTTTTTGTTATTATTACTCTCCGCTATAATGCAAGCTCCCCTGGGATAGTGACGTTTTCTGACATGTTCATCAGTTTATCCCCAGTACTTTTTGACTGAATACATAAACCTGATCATTGAATCCTGAATTCAAATCCACATCCAGTGAATTTCAAAACTTTAATCATTAGTCTTGAAGAGTGTTAAAATTAGGCAAAGTCTTAGAGATCATCTAATGAGTATAATCATTTCTCATTATACAGATGAGGAAATTAGGCCTAAGGGAGGATTGTCTAAAACAAAACTGTTGACCTACCAGTTGTTTGTCTCCAAACCCCAAATCCTAGTGTTCTTTTCATTACAACATGGAATAGCAGTGTTGCCACTTAGCAACATAAGTATAGTTGCCTTTTACCATAGCCCATCATATAAATAACAGAAACATCTTTGCTTTCCTTTTTAATCCTTTCTATTCCACTTTTTAAAGTCCACTGTTAATTTTAGGCTTTCAAGTACTACACATTAATATTAAGTAATTAAGGCTCAAGGGGTTGTTCTTTGAATTGTCCTAGTATTCAGTAAACATTAGCTAATATGTTAGCGGGTTAATATTACTGAAGTCATTTAGATCAATGAAACAGGAGAGTTTCCAGAAATATATCCAATTATGGGAAATTAGTATATGATAATAGCATATCAAACTGATATAAAAAGATGAATTATCAGGGTGCCTGGCTGGCCCAGTCAGAAGAGCATGCAACTCTTGATCGTGGGGTTGTGATTTTGTTTTTGTTTTTTGTTTGTTTTAAGATTTTTATTTACTTGAGAGAGAGACAGAAAGTGAGAGAATGTGAGCGGGGGAAGGGGGAGGAGCAGAGGGAGAGGGACAAGACGACTCCATGCTGAGCACACAGCCTGACTCGGGGCCCGATCCCAGGACCCCGAGATCATGACCTGAGCCGAAACCAAGAGTTGGATGCTTAGCCAACTGAGCCACCCAGGCACCCTTGGGGTTGTAAGTTTGAGCCCCACGTTGGGTGTAGAGATTACTAAAAAGAGAGATGAATTATTAAATAAGTGGCGATACTGCATCAGATGAGAACATACATGGTTAAAAGAGGCAACCCTATGATCAATGGCTTCACTAAATAGGAGTTTATATTTCTCACATAATAAGAAATCCAAGGATATATAATCCAGGACTAATATGGGAACTTAATGTCATTAAGGACTCAGGCTCGTTTTATCTTTATAGTCCACCATCTTGGGTGGGTGGCTTTCATTTTCATTGTATTAAGGTAGCTGCTTCACCTCTAGGTATTACATCTAGATTCCTAGCAGAAAGGTAAAAGAGGCCAAAATGATCATGTCAGTCAAAGTTGCCCTTATTTAGAAATGGCACTCTGTGACTTTCCCCTATATTTTGGGACAGAACTGTATCACTTGGCCACCCTTGCTGCAAGAGTCTGGGAAAGTATTTTAAGCTGGGCATATTACTGCCCTAAACAAAGTCACAGTTCTGTTAGTAAGGGAGATTGGATGCCAGGTAGGTAACTAGTAGTGTCTTAGACATGGCAGGCCAGTTGGAAAAATATAAAGCTGGATCTGCACCTCACTTTTTATGCCAAAGTAAATTACAGATATATCAAATATTTTAAAAACAAAAGCCAGAAAAAAACAGGAATTAATTTTTCATATATTTGAGAAATTAGGGCTTTCAGAGCATGGCAGAAAACAAAAACCGAAAAGGAAGAGATTTAAAAAGTTGACTACATGTCATTTGAAATGATTCTATAAGAAAGGATAGGGGTGCCTGGGTGGCTCAGTTGGTTAAGTGTCTGCCTTCGGTTCCGGTCATGATCCCACCTCAGGTCATGATCCTGGGGTCCTGGGATCAAGCTGCTTCCCAGCTTCCTGCTCAGTGGGGAGCCTGCGTCTCCCACTCCCTCTGCCGCTCTCCCCTGCTTGTATGCATGCTCTTTCTCTAAGTAAATAAATAAAATCTTTTAAAAAAAGGATAAACTACAAGTTGAGAAATATTTGTAAGACTTACATAGACAACTAATTTCCTTAATAAAAATATTAGTAATTTAAAATGGCCAAAGGACATACATGGGCAATCATGTATTATGTAATATATAATAGTAAAAGAATATAATTTAAATGGGCAAGGGATATAAATGAGCAATCCAAGAGGGGAGAAATGATTTTCAAAAACAATGAGGGGCGCCTGGGTGGCTCAGTCTTTAAGCACCTGTCTTTGGCTCACGTCATGATCTCAGGGTCCTGGGATTGAGCCCCACGTGGGGCTCCCTGCTCCGTGGGAAGCCTGCTTCTCCCTCTCTCACTCCCCCTGCTTGTGTTCCCTCTCTTGCTGTGTCTCTGTCAAATAAATAAATAAAATCTTAAAAAAAAAGACCAATGAGTATGTACAGATGCACAAATTCATTTGTGATTAAATGCAGTTTAAACAGAGACAACATTGGCCCCTCAGATTGCCAAACCTTAAAAAGATTGGTAATATCTAGTGTTAGTTCAGATTATGAGCAGATCTGATTTAACCGATAAACGTGAGCATGGCTGTCTCAATTGTTAAAATATTGAAATGCATCCTACCATTGGTAAATAGTATTACTGTTACTGCATTAGCACTGAAGTTAATTATGTAAATTCTGATAGAGATTTGTTCTGTTGTGACATTGATAATGGATCTTTTGTTGTAATGGCATAGGAGAAACATGTGCAACATCTGTTAGCTTGTCCTGTGTCATGGTAAATAATGTTGCTACATTGTGCTTTACCTGTGAAGCATTTCATGCCCTAATAGTTGCTACTTCTATTTGGTTTTACTTTTTTTTTTTCTAAGATTTTATTTATTTTTTGACAGAGAGAGATACAGTGAGAGAGGGAACACAAGCAGGGGGAGTGGCAGAGGGAGAAGCAGGCTCCCCGCTGAGCAGGGAGCCCGATGCGGGGCTCGGTCCCAGGACCCTGGGATCTTGACCTGAGCTGAAGGCAGTCACTTAACCGACTGACCCACCCAGGCGTCCCTGGTTTTACTTGTAGTGCATTGTAATTCTTAGGTGAAAAGTAAATACATTGTTTTAGTATTTTAAAATAGAATTTATAACAAAATATTAGTAATGGATACCCCAAAACTGTTTGATACTCTCTGCTATTAATGCAGAGCATGTGCATACCCTGTGACCCAGCAGTTCCATACGCACACCAACACAAATTCAGCACTGTGCAATGGAACTTTATGCAATGATGGAAGTAGTCTGTATTCTGTATTGTCTGTACAGTAGCTATGTGGCTTTTGAGTACTTGGAATGTGATTAATGCAACTGAGAAAGTGATTTTTTTTTTTAAGTACTGTGCCCACCATGGAACTTGAACTCATGACCCCTAGATCAAGAGTCCCATGCTCTATTGACTGAACCAGCCAGAAGCGCCTGATTTTCAATTTAATTTTATTTAATTAGCAATAATCACGCCTTAGATAAACCTCATTGGCTACGATACTGCCACTGCGCAAAGCTCCAATTTAATTTTATTTAAACTTGAGTCACCTGTGGTTATTAGGTACTGTATTGGTCAGAGTGAATATTCATAACAGCACCATTAATAATATACAAAACTGGAAACAACCCAAATAGACAAGTTATGGCACTCTCATACAATAGAATATAATTAGACTGAAAGATCTATACATGTAAAATGGTGGATGATCTCAAAAACCGAATGCTTAGCAAAGAAGCCAGACACAAAATAATATATACTTTATGGTTCTATTTATGTAAAGTACAAAAACGGGATGTTGGTTACTCTTTAGTGGGAAGGAAGTAATTGAAAGAGGGTTCGGGATTGGGGCATCTAGGATGCTGTTATATTCTATTTCTTAATCTGGGTGCTAATTATATGGGTGTGTTCAGTTTGTGAAAATTTATCAAGCTGTACATTTGTAACATGCATACTTTCTATAAGGATATTGTGTTTGAATTAAACCTTGTAAATTGTAGAGGGAAGGAAAAAAAAAAAACACCCAGAAAGAAGGGTCAGCAAAATGTTGGTAAGCTTCTTTACATTCCTTTTAAATGTCATAAATGTTCATGTTCTAAAACTGTGGAAAAATATGATACTGAACTCTAGCTTAGAACATTTCTTGAAACATCCTGAAATGTCTTTTGATACTGTGCAAGAATTAATATAAAATAAAACAAGTGATTTTCATTTCTGAAATGAAAACATGACTTATTGCAGGTGATATGAATGATGAATGCAAACAGTGATCAAAAATGTAGTGCTGGGGGTGCCTGGGTGGCTCAGTCGTTAAGCGTCTGCCTTCGGCTCAGGTCATGATCCCAGGGTCCTGGGATCAAGCCCCACATCGGGCTCCCTGCTCGGCTGGAGGCCTGCTTCTCCCTCTCCTCCTCCCCCTGCTTGTGTTCCCTCTCTCGCTGTGTCTCTCTCTGTCAAATAAATAGTCTTTAAAAAAAAAAAAAAAAAGGCAGCAGATTCTACAATTCTAAAATTCATCTTTAGAAAAAAAAATGTAGTGCTGAAGATTGGAAGTGCTAAACTCATATTTCATCCAAAAAGCAATCACGTTCACTTAAAGGTCATAGTTCAAAGATTTGCAGTCATCAATGAGAAGATTAAAAAGATCATATATCATTTTCAACTATAAAGAATTTGAAAGTGTCTTCTATAAATTTCACCTGAGAGTTTCAATTGATCAAAGAAAAAATATTTTAAAAGTACCATTCACATTGTTAACACAAACTGCTGTCGTGTTAATGTTAAGTACAAAGAAAGACTTTTAGGCATGAAATGTTTAATAAAACTCATTAATACAGACTTTGCAATTAAATTTATGGTCTCACTTATAAAACATATCTGACAAAAACAACGTAAATTTCAATCATTACTGCAAAGCTTCAATTGTTACACATAAAAGTGTTCTAATAATTTACTTAAAAGGTAAAATATCACAATTTTTAAAATAGTTTAATGGCTTTCATTGTTGCTGTGGAGCTGAAGGTAACATCTGGGGGAAAATATCAAACTTCATTGTAGGCGTTCCAAGGAAGATGATTCCAATAAGAACTACATGGAAACTTTATTACATCTTGAACAGACAGTACTATGAAATGCTAGGGAAGAATCTGGAATTATAGCCAAAATTTAGAAAGATTTCCAGATGTTTTAATTTGGCACAAAGTCACTACACTTGAGTATCTCTAAATGATGCAAACAAGATATAAATAAATGAATCACTTTATTTTTTTTTAAAGATTTTATTTATTTATTTGACAGCGAGAGAGGGAACACAAGCAGGGGGAGTGGGAAAGGGAGAAGCAGTCTTCCCGCGGAGCAGGGAGCCTGATGCGGGACTTGATCCCAGGACCCTGAGATCATGACCTGAGCCGAAGGCAGTCACTTAACCAACTAAGCCACCCAGGCGCCCCTAAATGAATCACTTTAAAGTATTTTCCCAATAAACCGTATATTTGCTGTTATAAATTTATGATTGCAAACAAAGGTAAAATTTTCTGAGAAAGTTAATATCTGAAGAGCTCAGAAATTCTGATAATAATGGTAATTGAAATTGTATTTTGGCTTCAATGGCAGGCTGTAGTTTTAGAACTACAAAGGTAATTTGGTGAAAATCATATCAAGCCTTGCTTGGTTTCTTCATTAGAAATTTGGAAATCAGAGCAAACATTTAGAATATGAAAATATTTTTAGCAATTTGGCCTTACTAAGATATTTGATCAAACATTATTTGGAGTTTTTCTATGAGTGTTTTGGATGAGATTAATATTTAAATAAGTAGACTGAGTAAAACAGATTGTCCTCCATAAGGTGGGTGGATGTCAACCTGAAGGCCTGAATAGAGCAAAAAGGCTGACCCTCCTTCCTTCCCATCCTGCCCTCCCAACCCCCACCCCCCAAGAGAGAATTCCTCCTGGCTGACATCCTTCAAGCTGGGACATTTTTTTTCTTGCCTCCGGACTGAATTCTTCCTAGGTTTCAAGCCTGCCTGCCTTTGGACTGGAACTAAACCATTGGTTCTCCTGGGTCTCCAGCTTGCCTACTTACCCTGCATATCTTTGGACTTGTCAGCCTCCGTAATCGTGTGAACTAATTCCTTATAATAAAACTCTTTGCATATATATTTATACATTTATATATTTACTATTGGTTCTGTTTCTCTGGAGAACCCTAATACACTTTTTTTTTCCTATGCATAGTCTTAAAACATGGACATTTTATTTAACTTTTGTACAGTTTTATTCTAAGTATACTTTAGTGTTCATTGATTTTCAGAAACCTATATAAGATAAAATAGTTATATAACATTTACCTTTTTTTTAAAGCATAGGGAATGCAAATCTTTTTTGTAAGTGTGTCATAATACTTGTGAACAGCTCATCACAGAATATGGTTACCTGAAAGCTCCACTCACTCCTGAGTACTTTTTGGCTAGTCACTGTTCCTCAAACCTGGATGTGGTCTAAGTGGCACCCAGTGGGATTTCTGTCTCTGGTCATCTGACCCTATAAGTCTGGCAGTGCAGTCAGCTATAGGGTTTATTTTCTTGGAAGCTGAATCATAGCGATGCCCAGCTGATAGTTTCATCTAACACTTCGGTTATACAAGGTCTCTTATTATGAACCTAATTTTCCTGTTTTACTATTGGTCTGGTCTGATGTTTTGGAGGTTATTTTCCTCCCTTGAGAAGATAGGAAAAAGAGACTCCGGATGCCAAGGATCAGGTGTGGTTCATTGAATTTTCCATTGTTCCCATTGCTTCTTTTAGAGAATGCTATTGCTGGGGGGTGGTCCTTCATCAGGCCCTGTTGCTCTGGAAAGGTCATCAAAATGTCCTGGCTGCCATCTCCCCACTGACCACAGGCTGGCACAGCACAGAGACTTCTGCTTTGCTCTCAGGGCCCCCGCACTTAGGCCAGCCTTGACCACTCCGGACACAGAAACTTTAAAGAGACATGTCCAAACCTCTTTTTCTTCTTCTTCCTTTTTTGGAGGTGGAAAGGGGCAGAGGGAGAAGGAGAGAGAATCATAAGCAGGTTCCACACCAGGGTGGTGCTCGACGCAGGGCTTGATCTCACAACCCTGAGATCATGACCTGAGCCAAAATCAAGAGTCAGATACTTAACCGATGGAGCCACCCAGATGCCCCAACACATCCAAACCTCTTAAGAAAACTCCCCACAATGATTACAGTAGACAATATTGTAACTCAGTAGACTCGTTGAATATGCAAACTTACTGTCAAGTGACCTAAAAAAAAAAAAAAGACAGAATATACTAGTAGTTCTTATCCTCTTTTGTAGGAAACCAATAATATGCCATTGTGGCAGTCATTCGTCAGTTAATTTCAGAGCTTCATGGTATGCAAAAAAAAAAAAATCCTGCTGTTATACATGGGACAGTGACCTTGTGCTGAAATTTCAGCTATTCCAGATAAACATTGTATATTATCTTGTAAATTAATGTTTAAAGGTAGTTTTGTTCTTATAGAAAGTGTTGATTGCCAGGTTGCTTATAGCACTTTAAATTATTCTAAAAAGGAAATTATAAGCCAAATATGTTGGCTTTAGTAGTTTTAGTTGTATAGGACTTGAATATACTTAGATCTTTTGAAAGTTTAGATAATTATCTAAAGAAAGCATAATGCTAATGGAAAACAAAATCTGATCTATTTAATATGCTATCGCTGAATATGAATAGAAATGTGGGCATCATTTCCTTGTCTATGTAAAGCTCTCTCATTATAAGTTAGTAACAGTATATAGATTAAATGTTTACAATATAGAGAATTGTAAATAAATATATCATTTTTTCCCCTTTGGTCTTCCACAGCAGTATTGTCTTTGTGGAGTTGACTAATGATTTAAAAAAAAAAATCCTGTATTGGATTTCAATTACAATAAAGTCAGAGTGGTGTATACCAAATAAAATTAAATACTTAAATACAAAAAAAAAAAAAGAAAACTCCCCCAAACCCAATCCCCTTCCCAGTCCCTGGGACTCCTTTTTCTCTAACCAGGCTACTCCTTTTTCCATCCTAAGCACCAGTATCTTCCACATTCCTGTTCCATCCTCAGCACCAGGTTAATTCCTTTTCAACAAAGTACTGGAAGAATTTTTTTCCATGACAGCCCCTGAAATACAAAGGAGCTGCAGCACACCCCACCCCACCTGCACACAACCAGTGGAGAAGAACTCAAATTCTAGAACATAAAGTCTTGATTGGAAAATGGGTGATACTTCTCTATCATAATGAGGAAATACATTTCTATCATGATGAATCTACAGTCAGGAAAATAAGACAAAGGTGATATTTTAAATATACTAGGAGACATTTCAGACTTACAAAAAAGATGTGCACATTAATGTAATCAGCACCTGTGTTAAAAAATAGGGGCATCTGGGTGTTTCAGATGGTTAAGCATCTGCCTTCGCCTCAGGTCATAATCTTGAGGTCCTGGGATTGAGCCTGCATCCAGCTCCCTGCTCAGTTGGGAGCCTGCTTCTTCCTCTCCCACTGCTGCTCCCCCTGCTTGTGCTCTCTCTCGCTCTCCCGCTCTGTCAAATAAAAAATCTTTAAAAAAATAAAAAATAGGGTTGCCTGGGTGGCTCAGTCGTTACGCGTCTGCCTTTGGCTCAGGTCATGATCCTGGGGTCCTGGGATCGAGCCCCGCGTTGGACTCCCTGCTCAGCGGGAAGCCTGCTTCTCCCTCTCCCACTCCCCCTGCTTGTGTTCCCTCTCTCAATGTGTCTCTCTCTGTCAAATAAATAAATAAATAATAAAATCTTTTAAAAAATTTAAAAGTTTAAGAAATAAAGCGTTACTAATAGTTTGTATTCCATAATCATATTTTCCTCATTCTCCTCCCAACAAAAATGAAGACTCTCCTAAATTTTGTGGTTCTCATTTCCATGCATTTTTTTAGAATTTTACATCGGGTGTGGTTCATTGAGTTTTCCATTGTTCCCATTGCTTCCTTTAGAGAATGCTATTGCTGGGGGGTGGTCCTTCATCAGGCCCTGTTGCTCTGGAAAGGTCATCAAAATGCCCTGGCTGTATATATATATATATGTATATATCCTTAAGCAATATATGTATGGTTATTTTGTATATTTTAAGTTTGTATGTCAATAGTATCTTCCTGTGTGTATTCCTCTGCATCCAGCTTCATCTGTGGGGAGACAGCTGCAGAGATAATTTCACTGCTGTAGAGAATTTCCTTGAACCAATATACCACATCCTACTTACCCTTTCTCCAGTAGATGGGGTAGGTTGTTACCAAGTATGTATTACAAGTATTACATACAATGTAGCTATGAACATTCTTTTTCATAGTGCCTTGTTGACTCAAGTTAACATTTCTCTAAAGGAAACTTTACCTAGGAGTAGAATTGCTGGGTCCTAGGGCATGAACCTCTTCTACTTCAATATCAACTGCAAATTGGTCTCCAAAGTTGAGACACCAATATACCCTCTTACCTTTTGCTTAACATCTTTACCAATGCTTAATATGCTCAGAATTCTTAATTTTTGCCAGTGTAATTTGGTATTTCATTGTGGTTTTAACGTCCCTGATTACCAATGAAGTGGAGCATTTTTCATATGTTTGTTAGCTATTCAGGTTCCCTTTTCTGTAAAGGGCTCTTGTGATTGTTCATACCCTCTGTCATCATCGTTATTATTTTACAATATTGGGTTGTCTTTTTTGTACTGATTTATGGAGTTCTTTATGTGCTCAAGAAATTAATTCCTTGTCATTGATTTGCATTTGCAAATATATTCTTCCAGTCTGCAGCTTGTCTTTTTATTTTGTTTATGGTATTTTTGGATGTACAGAATTTTATTTATTTTATTTTATTTTTTAAAGATTTTATCCATTTATTCATGACAGAGAGAGAGAAGCAGAGGGAGAAGCAGGCTCCCAAGCAGCAGGGAGCCTGATGCGGGACTCAATCCCAGGACCTGAGCCGAAGGCAGATGCCCAACCATCTGAGCCACCCAGGTGCCCGGATGTACAGAATTTTAAAGCTTTAATAAGTCAAATGGCAGTTTTCTCTCATGTGTGCTTTAATTTTGTTTTAAAAAACAACTGTCTTCGAGGCGCCCGGGGGGCTCGGTTGGGCATCTGCCTTCAGCTTGGGTCATGATCTCAGGGTCCTGGGATTGAGCCCCACATCGGGCTTCCTGCTCAACGGAGAGTCTGCTTCTCCCTCTCTCTCTGACCCTCCTCCCTGCTTGTGTGCGCTCTCTCTCTCTGTCTCTGTCTTTCTCTCTCTGTCAAATAAAATCTTCAAAAAAATAAAATTTTTATGATATCACTCCCAAAGTTAAGAGTATTATGTTTAATGTATGTTCAACATTCTTCTTTTTGCTATTACAATATCTTCCAAGGATAAATTCACACTGGTGTCATGATATAAGTGTATCTTTCTGGTCAGAATTCAACTTGGCTTACAAGTCATTCTTAATATATTTCTCCCTTTAGAGCAACATAATCATGAGCAAGGCAAATGTTCTCTGGATAAGTATTAAAAACTTCCCCATATCCCACCATGAGGTATTTCCTGATTAATTTTAAAGTAATAAATTTCTTTTGGCCTTATCTAAAAATCCATGATCCTCTTCATCCTCCACTTTAAAAAATACATTAATTTTCTTGCTTTTCCTGAGTACGTTGAAGTGTGAATAAGCAGCAGGAGATGGAGCCTCAGCTTAGCCTGGGTTGAAGTCTGAGCACATCTACAGGATTGCTGGGCAGGCTCACCAGAAGCCTATTTCCATGAGACCTGAAAATCCTTGAAGGACTGAACTCATACTTGGGGAAGAGAGAACCAGGCATAGTGCAGTTGCAAGCCTTCACTTTTCTGAGGGAAGAGGAAATTATTTATCAAGTCTGAAACTTAGATTTGATTCACAGGTCAATAGTACATTCCCTACTCCCTTCTTCCCCTGATGGAAAACAGATATGACATTAAAGTCAACTCAATAAGAATTTTAGATTATATATTATAAACTTTCTTCTGAACTCTAAGAATACCTTTATGTTCAAATATTTATGCTAAATTATTTGACCACCAGACCACCCAGGTTCCAATCTCAGCCTTATCACTTATCTGGGGGACGTTCAGCAAGTTATTTAACTTCCATGCCTCGGTTTCTTGAACTGTAAAATGAAAATAATAAAAGTAGTAGCTACTTCATAGGATTATAGTTGATGCTTAAATGTTAATGTATGTATATGTATGCATGTGTGTATATAAATATGTCTTTCCAGTTTGCCCGCTTATACAGCCCAGTAGCATTGAGCACACAAAATATCTGGATTTTGGCATCTAAATTCCATTCTCCACTAAAAAGAACCAAGACTACTTGAAGAAATGGTTGATTCCAGGTCTGAGGCAGGGAAAATACAAGATGAACCTGGAACATCTTTTTGTGCTATGTCAGAGTCACAGGAACCTGTTTGAAGGCGCTCTCATCGACCAAATCTGTAACAATTTGAACATAAAAAAAAAAAGCAAAGGGATATAACCTATTGAGTAAAGAACAGGGCCATGGGGTGCCTGGGCTCAGTCGGTTAAGCATCCTACTCTTGATTTCAGCTCAGGTCATGATCTCAGGGTTGTGAGATCAAGCAAGCCCCATGTCGTGTTGGCTCCACACTCAGCGGAAGTCTGTTTCTCCCCTTTTCCCTCTGCCCCTCCCCCCACTTGTGCATTCTCTCTCTCTCTCTCTCTCAAATAAATAAATCTTAAAAAAAAATTCTCTCCCTCCTTCCCTCCCCTCCTCGTTCTCTCTCTCTCTCTTAAAAAAAAAAAAGAACAGGACCACAGTAGTATATCTATAGATAGATAAAGGTCATTTTTAAAGTAGAAAGTCATGTGGAAGAACTGAGGGAATTAGAAAAACATCACTTGACAACCATAATAGTAATAATTATGGATGGTAAAACTAGTGGATGAAAGTTTGAGGAATAACAGAATATTTACATAGTCTCAGAATATCTTTCCACAAGATACCTATTAAGTACAAAGAATAAACTAATAACTTGACAGTGGAGAAATCTGGTTGATACCACCTTAACCAATATTAAAGATAATATCACTAATAGTGGGACAAACCAATATTATATGCCTTCTGAAGCACTGACGAGAACTCAGCATCGGAAAAAAAAAAAAAACAACAGCAAAAAAACCAACTCAGCATCACTTCTGTGGTATTCTTGCCAAATCACTTAGTCTGAATCTAATCATGAGGAGCTATCAGACAAATCCAAACTGAGGGACTGTCTACAACACAACTGACCTGTGCTCTTCTAAAATATCAATGGCATTTAACTACGAAGAAAGACTGCCTGATTAAAGGATGCTAAGGAAGCATGATAATTGAATGCACACATAGTCTTGGATTTTCTTCTAATTTAGAAGACATTTTTAGGACAAATGGTGAAAACTGAATGTAGATTAGATAATAGTATTACATTAATTACAGTTCCAATGATTTTAATAAAAACTCACTATTGAGGTATTTAGAGATGACATAATGTAACTTTTAAATGGTTCATGAAAAAAATTACATATAGACACAAACTTACGAAGGGGATATAGAGAAGCAAATGTAAACTGTTAACATTTGGTGAATCTGGGTGAAAGATATTAAGGAGCTCTTTGTCTTATTTTTGCAACTTTTCTGTCTGAAATTCTGATTTGTTTATTACCTTGATTATGGTAATGGTTTCAAGGGTGTATGCATATGTGTAAACTCATCAAACTGTATACATTATGTGCAGTTTTTTATGTATCAATTATACATCAATAAAGTGGAAAAATTTTAAATGTATGTAAAAGAGCTTAGCATGGTGTCTGGCACATAAGTATATGTGTGTTTGCTATCATTATAAGGATAGATTAGAAACCTATGGTATGTGAAGATAAAAGAATGTGATAGTAAAGATCATGAATGTAGGTGACATTTCCCTTAGAGTGTCACAAGTCCCAGGAATCCCAGGACTTGTAATAGTTTATTTTAGTGTCTAACATAGCCTATTTTTTTTCACTTGGAAAGAATTGAAAAGCATATGATCTTAAAGTGGAAAGTAAAAAATAGCTTTTTTTTGAAAAGAATGGAAAGATTTTGTAGGCAGATCATAAGCACACCATCTGGTTAACTCAAGAGAAATCCTAGAGCTTAGATTCCACATTTTTTATCAACCATATATGGTTTAAGAAAGACCTCTGTAAGCTAAAAATACCTAATTGTACTTGTCCTGTTATTCATAAGTTAATTGAAAATGCCATCAATTGCAGTGCTAACGATTTCATTTATCCTACCTAAGAATCAAAGTCCATCATGGTTTGTATTTCTCAGGTTCAGGTGTTCAACTCTGTGCAAGACAAATTCATCATGTAAGAAGTAAGCAAGGTTGGCACAGTAGTGTCTAAAATTAAATAAATTTTAGTTTTTAAATACAATCACACTCAATGATCCCCAAGCAGGTGTAATTTTGCCTTCAGCAGATATTTTGCAAAGTCTGGAGACCTTTTTGGTTGTCACTACTGGGTGGAAGGAGAGTGAGGAGGGGAGGGACTGTTACTGGCACCCAGTGTTAGAAATCAGGGATGCTGCTGGGGCACCTGGGTGGCTCAGTCATCAAGCGTCTGCCTTTGGCTCAGGTCATGATCCCAGGGTCCTAGGATCGAGCCCTGCATGGGGCTCCCTGCTCCATGGGAAGCCTGCTTCTCCCTCTCCCACTCCCCCTGCTTGTGTGTCTCTCTCTGTCAAATAAATAAATAAAATCTTTTAAAAAAAATCAGGGATGCTACTAAATAACCTACAATGCACAGGACAGGCTCCTACAACAAAGACTTATCTGGTCCAAAATGTCAATAGTGCCAAAGATGAGAAATCCTACAGAAAATGAATGCATTTTCTAAAATGCCAAGCAGTTAAAGTGCTACCAGGGATATTCTACAGGACTAGATAGGACTATCTACGTAAATAAGGGGAAAACCATAAAAAATACTCATAGAATAACAGTAGCACAAATTTTTGATGATTAAACAAATAAATATTGAATATTATATACCAGATCTAATGCTTCTAGTCCTATCGATACAGAATTTTATCAGCTAGTTTGTGCTTAGTATATAATAAATATTCAATATTTATTTGTTTAATCATCAAAAATTTGTGCTGCTCTTATTCTATGAGTATTTTTTTATGGTTTTCCCCTTATTTATGTATGCACTAAAACTGGACCAGAACTTCATTACTAGCTACCTTGTAAGTAGCCCACCCTTGCCTCAAAATAAAGCAAGGGAGAGGTTTTTATACAGGATTATAGATAAACTAGGTTACAGGAAAGTGGAGAACAGCCAATATACATTGGAGATAGAGTATGAAAGAAAATTGTGTGGCTTCTAGTATAATGAAAGGATTTTCAATGACATTTTAGACATTTCTTAGGAAATCTCATTAAAAACAAAAAGTTAAATGGTACTCAATATGGGGATAAGAATCCAGCCCTGGAAGAGTTCACATACTGTGCAAGTTTTTAAAGCTGTTCAAGCCACAACTACTTGTCCCAACAAATGGGAGAGGATAAATCTCTCCCCGTCCTCTTTTGCGTATTTTGTGCTTGAGCAAAATGATGTAGTAGGAAGGTACTTATCAGTGCTCTACTCCTCAGGAGCATAAGCTTGAAGGTGCCCCCATTAAAATGGAGAAGTTACAAAGTGCTGAGAGTTCCTTTACACCATCATTCCATTTTATTTCTCACTAGGAAAGGAAATGTCCACAAAACCTTCATCAATCTGTAGCAAAACCTCAGGTCATCTGATATTTTTGAAAAAATTGTGTTTAATATCTTGTATTCAATGACTACCTCACATGTGTAGAAATCTTTGAAGTAAAAAAAGTGATAATTACTTAAGGAATACAAGTATTAATATTCTTTTTTAAAAATAGCATTTATTTGAGAGAGAGAGAGATAGCGAGAACACGAGCAGGGAGGAGAGAGCAGGGAGCCCAACGCATGCGGGGCTCGACCCAGGACCCCAGGATCATGACCTGAGCTGAAGGCAGATGCTTAACCAACTGAGCCACCCAGGTGACCCCACGTATTAATATCCTTTAGAAACTATTATCAAATTTCGTATTTAACTGCATTTATTTATGATATTTATTATTTTCTAAAATATTCTAGATCTATTACCAGTTCTCCCCACATTTGATATGCTGAGAACAAAAATTATTATGCCCATTTGCAATTCAATGCATTTTTATTTTTATTAACTGTGTTAAGAATTAATATTTAGTAAAAAAAAGAAATTAACCAGTCCAGAGGACTTACAATGAAATACCACAGCCCCTTGGGGCGCCTGGATGTCTCAGTCGTTAAGTGTCTGCTTTGGCTTGGGTCCTGATCCGGTCCTGGGATCAAGCCCCACATCGGGCTCCCTGCTAAAGTGGGGAGCCTGCTTCTCTCTCTCCCACTCCTGCTTGTGTCTCTCTCTCTCTGTCAAATAAATAAATAAAATCTTTAAAAAAAAATTACAGCCCCTACTGCTTCTTCTCTACTCATTCCAGTACTGCTTCTCTGTGGCAACTCATTTGTTTTTGTTTTTCATGTAGTCATCTTTATAACTAAATAATATTCCTATGTTAATATTTCTTGATGTATTGGGCGCCTGGGTGGCTCAGTTGGTTAAGCGACTGCCTTCGGCTCAGGTCATGATCCTAGAGTCCCGGGATCGAGTCCCGCATCGGGCTCCCTGCTCAGCAGGGAGTCTGCTTCTCCCTCTGACCCTCTACCCTCTCATGCTCTCTCTCTATCTCATTCTCTCTCTCAAATAAATAAATAAAATCTTTTAAAAAATATTTCTTGATGTATCAATTGTAGACATTTACTCCTAATTTTGAAAGGTAAAGTTTTTTTTAAGATTTTATTTATTTATTTGACAGAGAGAGTCACAGTGAGAGAGGGAACACAAGCAGGGGGAGTGGGAGAGGGAGAAGCAGGCTTCCCGCTGAGCAGGGAGCCTGCTGAGCAGGGAGCCCAATGCGGGGCTCGATCCCAGGACCCTGGGATCACGACCTGAGCTAAAGACAGACGCTTAACAGCTAAGCCACACAGGCGCCCCTAAAAGGTAAAGATTTAACTACTTAAGCTATTCTCTCTCCGCTTCGGTTATCTTTACTTATTATATTGAAAGTCTTTATAACGTAAGCTGCTGTTTCTTGTTCAACAGCTTTTTTTTTTTTACAGTAGTTCTTGTCTCCCCAAGCCATTACCACACCCTCCTTTCCTTCTCTCCTTCCAACCAACCTTTGTCAGCGTCACTTTTGCTTTCTGTCTTTTAATTTTATGACATCAAGGTTAATGACAACTACATTCTGTTCTGTAGCCATAGACAATTATTCAATGTTTTGTCCATAATCGATTCTAAACTTTGAATGGCAGTCAACAACATTTCCTCTGTGATCACAATGTAAACATTACTCAGTGCAGAAACAGGTGCTACCCCAGGACAGCATTTCCTCTTTCATGAGTCCACTTTTTGACCCCTCCTTCTGCCACTTAAGGGAAAATGCCCCTTTCCTTGAATTCCATCATGTTCAAAATCAAGCCACATTTTACTTTGCTTCATATCTGGACCATGGCTTTCTTGAGATTTTGTTTTGTTTTTCCTACAAGTCCCAATTGCCCTTCTTTTTCCCTACTGAAGAGAAGACATATGTGCCTCTTTTATCCATCCATAGCATGAAATACTTCCGTTCTTTGAATACATGGAGCCCACTGACTTATATCCTGGGGAGATAGATGCCTTCCACATCTGCCACATGTTGGCATTGTTCTTTACTGGACTCTTGGTTAGTTACTGTGTTCTTGTATCCCATGTCTTCTTTTTCGATTTTTGCCCTTGTTTGCTGACACAGATTAATATATTTTCACAGGGATTTCTTGTCTTCTAATGTAGGATATGTCCTTGATTTTCCTTTTTGAAAAATAGGTAATATGGATCCATTTGAATTTCTTCTACTTTAAATGTTCTCCCCTTGTGAACTTATCTTGCAACCCCCTTCTTAGATGCCTTACAAGAAAAGCACCAATATTCTTTAAAAGGTAGGTGTAGGGGCGCCTGGGTGGCTCAGTAGTTAAGTGTCTGCCTTCGGCTCGGGTCATGATCTCATCGGGCTCTCTGCTCAGCGGAAAGCCTGCTTCTCCTTCTCCCACTCCCCCTGCTTATGTTCCCTCTCTCGCTGTCTCTCTCTCTGTCAAATAAATAAAATCTTAAAAAAAAATAAATAAAAGATAGGTGTATTATGAATTCTATAACTTCGAGCAACTATTGGTTCTCTATATGGTGGAATAATGATCCAAATAATATGGAAAAACCTAGTATGTGTTTTGCAGCATAAAAAATACCAGCTTTTATAGAGGTTGAATGAATTTGACCAATTTTGTCAAATTGTCTTGATTTTAACAGTGTTTCCCAGTAACATAGATTAACTCAATATAAGGGTGTACAATTTAATTATTGTAGCTATTTAAAGAGAAGACCTAAATTATAACAAGAAATTTTATTTTTTAATAACAGACATGAGATAAACTTTTCTTTAGCCTAAAGAATTTAGGCATATTTTAATGTTTAAAATGTTTTTAAAATATTAATTATTTCTTATAAATATAGCTTAGAATAGGATTGATTCAGAAGCCTGGGACTAAAGGCAGGTAAAAATTGAGGTTGTAAAAGGTGTCCAGGGAGGAGTAGGAGACCTGGATTTCGTCTGGTCTCTGGAATTCAGCTGGATAGGGATCAAACTATCTGAACACCTACGAACTCAACAGGAGATCGAAGAAAAGAATAGCAAAAACTCTCTGAACCGAAAAGCGACCACTTTCTGGAAGGTAGGACATGCGGAGAAGTGAATCCGAGGCGATATTCGGGAGGATAGACGGCGGGGGAGGGGGTCTCCGTCGGCCTCTTCTGGCAAGTGATAGAGCTGCGGAGCACAAAATCGGAACTTTTAGAAGTTGGCTCCACTGAGGGAGGTCGCTCCAGTGGCTAAGCAGGGGGTGGAACCCTCACAGGACACTGTGGTCTCAGGACCCTCAGGGTCACAGAAAGACCGGGGGTGCCTGAGTGCGGCAGAGCTCCCAGGTATTGGGGCGGGGAAGCCGGCTGCAGAGACGGAGCCAAGGAGCAGGCTCTCAGCTCGGGGTGGCCATAAACTGTGATCCGCGGCCCAGTCGGGCTACTGCTCCTCCAGCAGGGACCCAACAAGTGGCAGATCCGGGGAGACGCCCCTTCCTCCCCCGGGAGGAGCGGCATGCGAGCGCACCGCAGGGATCTGCTGGGTTTGGAGACTCCACATGGGGTCGGGTGCCAGAGTTAGAAATGCTCGGTCACAGGCCGGGTGAGCACGGAGTGCTGCCGGAGACCAGGGAGACGGGAGTGACTGCTTTTCTCTGGGGGCGCACTGAGGAGCGGGGCCCTGAGTTCTCAGCTCCTCCGGGCAGACTGGGAGGCCACCATTTTCACTCTCATCCTCCAAAGCTGAACCGAGAGCTTGCAGGGAACAAAAGCTCCTGAGAGCAAATCCTAGCAGATTACTTAGCCCCGACGACAAGGGCGGGGCAATTCCGCCTCTGGCAAAGACATTTGGGAACCACGGCAACAGGCCCCTCCCCCAGAAGATCACCACAAACAGCCAGCCAAGACCAAGTTTACCGATCAAGGAGAACGGGAGAACTTCAGAGCTAGGGGAACACCGCACATAGAATTCATGGCTTTTTTACCATGATTCATTAGTTTTTCAAAGTTAATTTTTTTTGACAATTATTTAAGACCTTTATTAACGGGTGCTTGCCGTTTGTTGATTTTTTTGAAAAAATCAAGTTGTAAACTTTTTATTACAAATTAAAAATGAGGTTCTTAAAAATCTCAACTTGACCAGATATGAAACAATTTAAAAACCTTTAAAGGTTTATTGAGAAAAACCAGGTTTTTGTTTTTTTTTTAAAAAACACGTTTGTCATTACCAAAAAGAGGCGTCTTTAGGTAAAAATAATAAAAACCCCATGCTGCATAGATAATGCAGATAGTTCTATTTATCTGGTCAGTGGCCAAAAAGCAAGCACTTAAGGTCTTCAGCTCCAATCTTTTGTTCATTTCTTATTGCTGGAATTTCATCTTCATTTCTTCCTGTTGGATGACTAAACCGGATGAGGGTAGAGATGGTAAGCCGGCATTTACTCAGCCCCGCCCTGCTCAGCCTCGGGAGCGGACGAATTCTCAGCTGGTGGATCGGCTGCTTTTGCCTCTTTGCCATCTTGTGGTTTAGGGTTTTCTGGGCGTCTGCGTCGGTAATTGAAGTTGCGGTGGTACCAACGTTGAGGTGGCTGCTGACCTTGGGTCTCATCTCCTTGATGTTCCTTATCTTCCTCATTGCCATCCTCTCTAGGCTGTCTTTGGCGAGGAGGACCCCTGCGGAATCGTGGTCTATAACCCCGATACATATTCTGTCTCACCGGTCTACCTTGTTCTCCTGCACCCTGGTTGTCAGCACCTTCCATCACTTCTCCTGCACAGGAGGGTTGGAATACTGCGGTCCACGCCCAGAGGGTCTCCGCATGTAGTAAGGTGGGAACCGTCGCCTGCGGTAGGGCCGGCGCTGTTGGGCCTGGCCTTCGGGAGCACTTTCCGATCCCTCGTTCTTTTCCCCACTCTCGCTATTCTGGTAATTCTGCTGGTAATTGCGTGGAGGACCCCTGCGACGTGGATGGCATCTGTAATGGTTACGGTCGGCTGCATATTTACTGCCTTGCCCTGGAACTCCACCAGGGCCTGCCACATTTGCTGCCTCCGCACCCTTTTCTCCTTCAACAACATCAAACTCCACAGTCTCTCCATCTCCTACACTGCGAAGGTACTTCCTGGGGTTATTCTTCTTTATGGCAGTCTGGTGTCCAAATACATCTTCCTTGGTGTCATTCCTGTTGATGAAACCATATCCGTTTCTTACATTGAACCATTTTACTGTTCCCAAAACCTTCCTTGCGATGACTCTTGTCCCCGCCGGCAGGCGCCGCCGATGTGAGGCCGCCCGGGCCGCCGCTCCCTGCGCCGCTGCCCGTAGTGCCGGGCTTGGTGTTGGCAGCGCTGAGGGCGGGGGCGGTGGGGCGGCGGCGGGCGGCTGCTGGGTCTCGGCCTCGCTGCTCATGGTTGTGGTGATGGTGACTGGGGCCGGCTGCGGCAGCTGCGGCTCCTCCAGGGGTGTGATGGTAACTAGGCCGGCGGCGGTGGGGCTGCTCAGGGCTCTCTGGGGTCCGCTCTCCGCTCCCGATACCGATCAACTCAAAGTTAATTTTTTTAACTGTTTTTTTTTTTTGAATTTTTCTTTTTCCCTTTTTCAACCAACATCTTATCAATTCCTTTTTGAAAAAAAATTTTTTTTTCATTTTTAGAGTCATATTCTATCTCTTAATAGTAGATATCCTTATTTTTGGCATATATATATAAGTCGTTCACTCTTTAAAATTTTGAGATAACAGTTTCTTCTAACAGATCAAAATATACCCTAAATCACTAGTGTATGGCTTTGTTCTAGTCTCCTCCCTGATCATATTCTCTCTCTTTTTTTTCTCTTTTCTCTCTTTTTTTTAAATCTTCTTCTTTCTTTTTTCAAACAACTTCTTATCAATTCCTTTTATAAAATCTTTTATAATTTTCATCTTTACAGTCATCTTCCATCCCTTAATTGTATCAACCCTTATTTTGTACATATATGTCTTTCTTTCTTTAAAATTTTAGGAGGCATTTTCTTCTAACAGACCAAAATACACCCAAAATCTAGTTTTGTGGTGGAACTAGTGTGTGGCACTGATCTATGCACTAGCCTGATCATATTTGATCATATTCTGTTTTTTGTTTTGTTTTGTTCTGTTTTTGTTTGTTCTTATCTTTTTCTTTTTTTTTTCTCTTTCTTTTTTCTTTCTTTCCCTTACTTTTCCCCTGGTTTCAGATCTTTTCTGATTTGTTTAGAGTATATTTGCTGGGGACGTTGTTAACCTAGTGTGTGGCACTGATCTATGCACTAGCCTGATCATATTTGATCATATTCTGTTTTTTTGTTTTGTTTTGTTCTGTTTTTGTTTGTTCTTATCTTTTTCTTTTTTTTTCCTCTTTCTTTTTTCTTTCTTTCCCTTACTTTTCCCCTGGTTTCAGGTCTTTTCTGATTTGTTTAGAGTATATTTGCTGGGGACGTTGTTAACCTGTTAGCATTTTGTTCTCTCATTCATCTCTTCTCCTCTGGACAAAATGACAAGATGAAAAAAATCACCTCAGCAAAAAGAACAAGAGGTAGCACCGTCTGCCAAGGACCTACTCAATACAGACATTAGTACGATATCAGACCTAGAGTTCAGAATCATGATTTTAAAGATATTAGCTGGGCTTGAAAAAAGCATGGAAGTTATTAGAGACACCCTTCCTGGAGAAATAAAAGAACTAAAATCTAACCAGATTGAAATAAAAAAGGCTATTAATGTGGTGCAATCAAAAATGGGGGCACTAACTGCTAGGATAAATGAGGCAGAAGAGAGAATAAGCGATATAGAAGACCAAATGATGGAAAATAAAGAAGCTGAGAAAAAGAGAGATAAACAACTACTGGATCACGAGGGCAGAATTCGAGAGATAAACGATATGATAAGATGAAACAACATTAGAATAATTGGGATCCCAGAAGAAGAAGAAAGAGAGAGAGGGGCAGAAGGTATATTGGAGCAAATTATAGCAGAGAACTTTCCGAAGGTGGGGAAGGAAACAGGCATCAAAATCCGGAGGCACAGAGAACCCCTCTCAAAATCCATAAAAATAGGTCAACACCCCAACATCTAATAGTAAAACTTATGAGTCTCAGAGACAAAGAGAAAATCTTGAAAGCAGCTTGGGACAAGAGATATGTAACCTATAATGGTAGAAACATTAGATTGGCAACAGACCTATCCACAGAGACCTGGCAGGCCAGAAAGGACTGGCATGATATCTTCAGAGAAATAAACAAGAAAAATATGCAGCCAAGAATACTATATCCAGCTAGGCTGTCGTTGAAAATAGAAGGAGAGATAAAAAGCTTCTAGGACAAACAAAATCTAAAGGAATTTTTGCAAACATGAAACCAGCCCTACAAGAAAATATTGAAAGGGGTCCTCTAAGCAAAGAGAGAGCCCAAAAGCAGCATAGACCAGAAAGGAACAGAGACAATGGCACGAAATTCATATCTTTCAATAGTTACCCTGAAAGTAAATGGACTAAATGCCCCAATCAAAAGACACAGGCTATCAGATTGGATTAAAAAACAAAACCCATCAATATGTTGTCTGCCAGGGACTCGTTTTAGACCCAAAGACACCCCCACATTGAAAGTGAGGGGGTGGAAAACCATTTACCCTGCTAATGGACACCAAAAGAAAGCTGGGGTGGCAATCCTTATATCAGACAAATTAGATTTTAAAACAAAGACTGTAATAAGAGATGAGGAAGGACACTATATCCTACTTAAACGGTCTATCCAACAAGAAGATCTAACAATTGTGAATATCTATGCCCCTAACATGGGAGCAGCCAATTATATAAGCCAATTAAGAACAAAAGCAAAAAAACACATCAACAACAATACAATAATAGTGGGGGGCTTTAACACCCCCCTCACTGAAATGGACAGATCATCTAAGCAAAAGATCAACAAGGAAATAAAGACTTTAAATAACACACTGGACAAATGGACTTCACAGACATATTCAGAACATTCCATCCCAAAACAACAGAATACACATTCTTCTCTAGTGCCCATGGAACATTCTCCAGAATAGATCACATCCTAGGTCACAGATCAGGTCTCAACTAGTACCAAAAGATAGGGATTATTCCCTGCCTATTTTCAGACCACAGTGCTTTGAAACTAGAACTCAATCACAAGAGGAAAGTCGGATGGAACTCAAATACAGGGAGGCTAAAGAGCATCCTACTAAAGAATGAATGGGTCAACCAGGAAATTAAAGAAGAATTTTAAAAATTCATGGAAACCAATGAAAATGAAAACACAACTGTTCAAAATCTTCGGGATACAGCAAAGGCAGTCCTAAGAGGAATGTATATAGCAATACAAGCCTTTCTCAAGAAACAAGAAAGGTCTCAAATACACAACCTAACCCTACACCTAAAGGAGCTAGAGAAAAAACAGCAAATAAAGCCTAAACCCAGCAGGAGAAGAGAAATAATAAAGGTCAGAGCAGAAATCAATGAAATAGAAACCAAAAGAACAGTAGAACAGATCAATGAAACTAGGAGCTGGTTCTTTGAAAGAATTAACAAGATTGATAAACTCCTGGCCAGACTTATCAAAAAGAAAAGAGAAATGACCCAAATCAACAAAATCATGAATGAAAGAGGAGAGATCAAAACCAACACCAAAGAAATACAAACAATTATAAGAACATATTCTGAGCAACTCTATGCCAGCAAATTAGATAACCTGGAAGAAATGGATGCATTCCTAGAGATGTATCAACCACCAAAACTGAACCAGGAAGAAATAGAAAACCTGAACAGACCTATAACCACTAAGGAAATTGAAGCAGTCATCAAAAATCTCCCAACAAACAAAAGCCCAGGGCCAGATGACTTCCCAGGGGAATTCTACCAAACATTTAAAGGAGAATTAATACCTATTCTCCTAAAACTGTTCCAAAAAATAGAAATGGAAGGAAAACTTCCAAACTCATTTTATGAGGTCACCATTACCTCGATCCCAAAACCAGACAAAGACCCCATCAAAAAGGAGAATTACAGACCAATATCCCTGATGAACATGGATGCAAAAATTCTCACCAAAATACTAGCCAATAGGATCCAACAGTACATTAAAAGGATTATTCACCACGACCAAGTGGGATTTATCCCTGGGCTGCAAGGTTGGTTCAACATCCGCAAATCAGTCAACATGATATAATACATTAACAAAAGAAAGAACAAGGATCATATGATCCTCTCAGTAGATGCAGAAAAAGCATTTGACAAAGTACAGCATCCTTTCTTGATCAAAACTCTTCAGAGTATAGGGATAGAGGGTACATACCTCAATATCATAAAAGCCATCCATGAAAAACCTACAGCGAATATCATTCTCAATGGGGAAAAGCTGAGAACTTTTCCCCTAAGGTCAGGAACGCGGCAGGGATGTCCACTATCCCCACTGCTATTCAACATAGTATTAGAAGTCCTAGCCACAGCAATCAGACAACAAAAAGAAATCAAAGGCATCCGAATCAGCAAAGAAGAAGTCAAACTCTCACTCTTTGCAGATGATGTGATACTTTATGTGGAAAACCTAAAAGACTCCACCCCAAAACTGCTAAAACTCATACAGGAATTCAGTCAAGTGGCAGGATATAAAATCAATGCACAGAAATCAGTGGCATTCCTATACACCAACAACAAGACAGAAGAGAGACAAATCAAGGAGTCGATCCCATTTACAATTGCACCCAAAACCATAAGATACCTAGAAATAAATCTAACCAAAGAGGAAAAGGATCTGTACTCAGAAAATTATAAAATACTCATGAAAGAAATTGAGGAAGACACAAAGAAATGGAAAAACGTTCCATGCTCATGGATTGGAAGAACCAACATTGTGAAGACGTCAATACTACCTAGAGCAATCTACACATTCAATGCAATCCCCATCAAAATACCATCCACTTTTTTCAAAGAAATGGAACAAATAATCCTAAAATTTGTATGGAATCAGAAGAGACCCCGAATAGCCAGAGGAATGTTGAAAAAGAAAAGCAAAGCTGGCAGCATCACAATTCCGGACTTCCAGCTCTATTACAAAGCTGTCATCATCAAGACAGTATGGTACTGGCACAAAAACAGACACATAGATCAATGGAACAGAATAGAGAGCCCAGAAATGGACCCTCAACTCTATGGTCAACTAATCTTTGACAAAGCAGGAAAGAATGTCCAATGGAAAAAAGACAGTCTCTTCAACAAATGGTGTTGGGAAATTGGAGAGCCACATGCAGAAGAATGAAACTGGACCATTTCCTTACACCACACACAAAAATAGACTCAAAATTGTTGAAAGACCTAAACGTGAGACAGGAGTCCATCAAAATCCTAAAGGAGAACACAGGCAGCAACCTCTTTGACCTCAGCCGCAGCAACTTCTTCCTAGAAACAACGCCAAAGGCAAGGGAAGCAAGCACAAAAATGAACTATTGGGATTTCATCGAGATAAAACGCTTTTGCACAGCAAAAGAAACAGTCAACAAAACCAAAAGACAACCGACAGAATGGGAGAAAATATTAGCAAATGACATATCAGATAAAGGGCTTGTAACCAAAATCTATAAAGAACTTATAAAACTCAACACCTAAAGAACAAATAATCCAATCAAGAAATGGGCAAAAGACATGAACAGACATTTTTCCAAAGAAGACATCCAAATGGCCAACAGATACATGAAAAAGTGCTCAACATCGCTCGGCATCAGGGAAATCCAAATCAAAACTTCAATGAGATACCACCTCACACCAGTCAAAATGGCTAAAATTAACAAGTCAGGAAACGACAGATGTTGGTGAGGATGCGGAGAAAGGGAAACCCTCCTACACTGTTGGCGGGAATGCAAGCTGGTGCAACCACTCTGGAAAACAGTATGGAGGTTCCTCAAAAAGTCTAAAATAGAGCTACCATACGATCCAGCAATTGCACCACTGGGTATTTACCCCAAAGATACAAATGTAGGGATCCGAAGGGGTACGTGCACCCCGAAGTTTATAGCAGCAATGTCCACAATAGCCAAACTGTGGAAAGAGCCAAGATGTCCAATGACAGATGAATAGATAAAGAAGAAGTGGTATATATACACAATGGAATATTATGCAGCCATCAAAAGGAATGAGATCTTGCCATTTGCAATGACGTGGATGGAACTGGAGGGGGTTATGCTGAGTGAAATAAGTTAATCAGAGAAAAACTTATATCATATGACCTCACTGATATGAGGAATTCTTAATCTCAGGAAACAAACTGAGGGTTGCTGGAGTGGTGGGGGGTGGGAGGGATGGGGTGGCTGGGTGATAGACATTGGGGAGGGTATGTGCTATGGTGAGCGCTGTGAATTGTGCAAGACTGTTGAATCACAGATCTGTACTTCTGAAACAAATAATGCAATATATGTTAAGGAAAAAAAAGAAGAAGAAGAAGATAGCAGGAGGGGAAGAATGAAGGGGAGTAAATCGGAGGGGGAGACGAATCATGAGAGATGATGGACTCTGAAAAACAAACTGAGGGTTCTAGAGGGGAGGGGGGTGGGGTGATGGGTTAGCCTGGTGATGGGTATTAAAGAGGGCATGTTCTGCGTGGAGCACTGGGTGTTATGCACAAACAATGAATCATGGAACACTACATCACAAACTAATGATGTAATGTATGGTGATTAACATAACAAAAAAATTTTTTAAAAAGTGTCCATAATCTCAGAGTCTTTTCTGCAATTTTGAGTTAGGGAGGTTGATCAAACTTAAGAGAGCCGTCAGAAAGATATGATAGATAATATAAAAATCCTGGACATCAGTAGAAACTGGAATCTAAAAACCAAGAGTTGGATAATAATAGTCCCCAGAACTGAACAGTCAAGATTCATGGAATATATGGAAGGCAAGTATCCCGGCTGCAAAGAAATAATAGAGGTAAAAAGGATTACCCAATCAGCAAAGAGAAATACACAGGTTTGTATAGAGAGATGCTCTTCAAAATATTTGACAACCAATCGGGAACAGTGAAAGACTAATCAGAATTGAGGCTGACCATGGCAATGGAACAATGCCTAGAGGACTCTGCTGCACAGAGCATGAACTCTTGAGTGGATGCATTGGAGGGAGGGCCCGGGTCGCCTCCAGGTGGGAGGGGAAGTGTGAGGAAACACTGGCGTGTCCAGCATAGTAGCTGTTTCAGTATTTAAACCACCTGTATAGCCATGCTGGTAGTCCTGGCTCCCTGAGGTGGTTTCCAGTCTGGAGAACTTGCAGTTCTGGAGATCCAGATAATTTTCTAATCATCTATGCAGGAACTCAGCTTCTAAGATATTAAATGAAAATCCAGTTCTCAGAAACTGAGTGACAACTGTAGAAACTCAGCTCCAGAAGGGAGCTTATGCCTGAGGCTGGAAAACTTGGAACAAAAGTAGGTTAGCACAAGCAGCAAAGCCAGAGGGCTACTGAATTTGGGTTCTGCATGTCTTATTAGCCTGGGGTCAGGTTGGAATCACAGTGAAGGGCAGGCCAGGACCATGGGAGGACGGGGAGGTAGTAATGAGAATAACCTGGATTAGAACTTGAGGGTCCAGGCACAACATTTCAATGTAGTCTAAAATCTTACTGATTGTATGACCTAGGGTTTAGTGCAGGAAACAGAAACCACTGGACGTATCTTAAGCACAAAGGGATATATTATATAGATTTATGTGCTTAGAAGATCTTGGAAAGGACTGAAGAGCAGTTTCTAGGGTGGGATGTGAGGAATGACTTCTAGAGCAATATAGAAGTGACTCACCAGGGGGCTGCCTTCTGAGGCCACTACTTGGGATGCTGAGTTCAAGACCACAATACCATGGAAGCAGGATCCGTGGATGCAGGGTTCAGGAGTCCAACATGGCTTCTGTTGCCACAGTAAGTGCACTCCAACCCCCAGAAAGCTGTAGAAGGAACACTGAAGGTGCTGCTGTAAAACGATAAAATCTCACATGTCTGTGACCTCACCTGCAGCAGAAAAGTAAGCAGGAAGAACAAGAAAAGAGCTCTCACCTGATTTCTGCCCTTCCAAATCTCACTTGAACGTGTCTAATTGACAGAAGCCAACTCACATCCAGAGTTGGACCTGCGAAGGAGCCAGGATTGCAGGTTTTGGTGTTCTAGCCTCTCCTGTTACAGGAACGCACCCTAGAGAAGGGTAGAATGCAAGTTGAGTGAGCCAATCTACATTATCCACTAAAATGACACACCCATTTTAAAGTACAAAGAAATACACTGAGTGGGAACAGAAGGGACCCCTCAAGGTATCAGCTAAAGGCAAGATGCTGTGCAGGAGCTCCAAAGTCAAGATTAAACATTTTTCTGTGGTGTTTATAATCACTATGGCCTTGATTTGCTTTCAACAGTTAGTACCTAATGGGTCAATCTTTCAGGAGACTTACTTGACAATTTTATTTTGCAAATGGGTAATGCATCCATATGGTTCAAAATTTGGAAGTTTCACAAAGTTTTGTAGTAACTGCCCTTCAGCTACTCAGTTATTCTCCTTAGAAGTAAACACTCATATCTTTTTGTTTTTAATTATTCTAGTAAAATCTGCTCTGGATTTTTAAATTTTATTTTTTACATTTTTCATTTTAACTTTTTTAAGTAGGCTCCATGCCCAATATGGGACTTAAACTCACGAACCTGGGATCAAGAGTCACATGCTCTACTGACTGAGCCAGCCAGGCAACCCCCAACAACCATATCTTTTTTGCGTGTATTTTATTTTATTCATATATATGTATATATGTGTATCATAGTCTCCTTTCCCCTTTTGCACAATGATGACCTTTATGTGCATTGCTGTGCCCTGAATTTTTTTAAAGATTTTTTTTTTTTAATTTGACAGAGACACAGCGAGAGAGGGAAACAAGCAGGGGGAGTGGGAGAGGGAGAAGCAGGCCTCCTGCTGAGCAGGGAGCCTGACACGGGGCTCAATCCCAGGACCCTGGGATCATGACCTGAGCCGAAGGCAGACGCTTAATGACTGAGCCACCAGGCGCCCCTGTGTCCTAAATTTTTTTAAATCATTTCCCAGTAGATCTTGGACATTATGCCATATCACCACAAAAAGAACCTCTCCATTCTTATTTATAGATGCTTAGTCTTCTACTATATGATTAAATACCATAATTTATTTAACCAGTTCCCTATTGGTAGATGTTTAGGTTGCTTCTTTTGCCTTGAACAATAATCTTGTACACATGCCATTTCATAAGCCTGCTGGCATAGTCATGGGATATTCCTAGATGTAGAATTGCTGGAATTTTCAGTATTTAAAAAAAGAATATGGACTAGAAATGATGAGGAACATCTGGAGGCATTAAGCTAGTTCTGCAGAGGAAGGTCATTCTAATGTGCTTAGATTGGGGTCACCCTATGGTGAATCCTCTAGGATTTTTTTTTAAGATTTTATTTATTTATTTGAGAGAGAGAGTGAAAGAGTGAGAGAGAGCACAAGTCGGGGAGATGGAGAAGCAGGTTCCCTTCAGGGTAGGGAGCCCAATGCGGGGCTCAATCCCAGGATCCTGGATCATGACCTGAGCCGAAGGCAGATGCTTAACCAACTGAGCCACCCAGGCATTCCCTCTAGGATGTTAGGACCTTGTGGTTTCACTTGACTGCTTTCCCCTTAATCCTCCAATTTACTATGATCAACTTGTCCTTAAAATTAAGTAAACTTGGGGGCGCCTGGGTGGCTCAATCGTTAAACGTCTGCCTTTGGCTCAGGTCATGATTCCCAGGGTCCTGAGATCAAGCTCCTCATCGGGCTCCCTGCTCAGCAGGAAGCCTGCTTCTCCCTCCCCCACTTCCCCAGCTTGTGTTCCCTCTCTTGCTCTGTCTCTCTTTGTCAAATAAATAAATGGAATCTTAAAAAAAATTAATTAAATTAAATTAAATTAAGTAAACTTGGGGTGCCTGGGTGGCTCAGTCAGTTAAGTGTCTGCCTTTGGCTCACGTCATGATCCCAGGGTCCTGGGATCGAGCCCCACGTTGGGCTCCCTGCTCAGTGGGGAGACTGCTTCTCCCTCTCCCTCTGCCTGCCACTCCCCCTGCTTGTGCTCTCTCTTTCAAATAAATAAATATTTTAAAAAATTAAGTAAACTTAACTATTGGGTTTTCATTGGGATAAAAAGCTTCTGCACAGTGAAGGAAACAACAAAACTAAAAGGCAGACTACAAAATGGGAGAAGATATTTGCAAATTATATAACTGACAATGGTTAGTATCCAAAATCTATAAAGAACTTACCAAACTCAATACCCCAAAAATAAATAATCCAGTTAAGAAATGGGCAGAAGACATGAATAGACACTTTTCCAAAGAAGACATCCAGATGGCTTATTATCACATGAAAAGATGCTCAACATCACTTACCAGGAGGGAAGTACAAATCAAAACCATGATGAGATACCACCTTACACCTGTCAGAATGGCTAAAATTAACAACACAAAAAACAACAGGTGTTGGTGAGGATGTGCAGAAAGGGGATCCCTCTTGTACTGTTGGTGGGAATGCAAACTGGTGCAACCACTCTGGAGAACAGTTTGGAGGTTCCTCAAAAAATTAAAAGTAGAACTACCCTATGACCCAGCAATTGCACTACTAGGTATTTACCCAAAGGATACAAATATACAGATTTGAGGGGTGCCTGGGTGGCTGGCTAAGTTGGTTAAGTATCTGACTTTGGCTTGTGTCATGATCTCAGGGTCCTGGGATCAAGCCTCCCATCGGGCTCTGTGCTCAGTGGGGATTCTGCTTGTCCCTCTGCCCCTTCCCCCACTCATGCTCTCTCTCTCTCAAATAAATAAATAAATAATCCTTAAAAAATGAAATTCAAAGGGGATACATGCACCTTGATGTTTATAGCAGTGTTATCAATAATACCCAAACTATGGAGAAAGCCCAAATCCCATCAACTGAGGAATGGATAAAGATGTGATATATATACCATGGAATATTACTCAGCCATCAAAAAGAATGAAATCTTGCCGTTTGCAGTGACATGGTTGGAGCTAGAGTGTATTATGCTAAGTGAAATAAGTTAGTCAGAAAAAGACAAATACCATATGATCTTACTCATATGTGGAATTTAAGGAAGAAAACAGATGAACGTATGGGAAGGGGGAAAAGAAAAGGAGAGGTGAAACAAGCCATGAGAGACTCTTTATGATAGAGAACAAACTGAGGGTTGATGGAGGGAGGTGGGTGGGGGATGGGCTAGATGGGGGATGGGTATTAAAGAGGGCACTTTTTGTGATGAGCTCTGGGTGTTGTATGTATGTGATGAATCACTGAATTCTACTCCTGAATCCATTATTGCACCGTATGTTCACTAACTAAAATTTAAATAAAAATAAAATAAAGTAAATTTAATTAAATAAAATTCCTCTTTGCAGGACAATTTACCAATATCTATAAAAATAAATAATACCTGGGCGTGTCTGGGTGACTCAGTTGGTTGGGCATCCAACTCTTGGTTTCAGCTCAGGTAATAATTTTGGGGTCGTGACATTGAGCCACACGTCAGGCTCTGTGCTCAGCATGGAGTCCACTTGAGATTCTTTCCCTCTCCCTCTCCCTCTGCCCCTCCCCCATTCTCTCTCTCTCTTTCTCTCTCAAATAAATAAAAATCCTTAAAAAAAATAATGTATGTACACTTCACCCAGCAATTCCATTGGAATCACCATAATATCTAGCAATAGGGTCTGTTTAAAAAAAAGCATTATGGTACATAGAGTCAATGGTATACTGTTAATTGTATAAAAGAACAAGCTGTTCATGAACGGATATGGGGAAATCTACCAGAAACATCATTAAGCATGAGAAGCAAGGTGCAGTTAACTATGTAGAATATGCTAATTGTGTAATAATAAAGAGAAGGACAATATATACTCATGTTTGATTGTAAATGAATGTTTACAATTTCTAGAATGATACTTAGAAAACTAACAATGGTGGTTAACTGTTAGTGGGAGGGAAGGAAATCCAGGCAGATGGAAGACAGAAGGATGGGAGACAGGGGTGGAGGGGAAAAGAAGGGACAATTTTTTTAAAGACAAAGTATAAAATAACATAAACTTTAAGTAAAATAGTCCAGAAGCATAGTATACTGGGAAACCCCATGTTCCTTTGAAAACTCTGGAAATTCCTGTGGTACCCATATATTTTCTAGTTGCCTCTGTCTTTAAGTTCTGCTGACTTCTCTTTCTTTTTTCTATTTTACCTGCCACGCAGTGTGGTCCCTTTGCCATCCTGTGTCACAGCTGTGCTGTCATCCTGATTCATTCAATCCCCAAAGCACCACACAAGGCTGCTTGTAGCACATTATGGTCTACAAACAACCTCAACTTTTGGATCTTGTTCTTTTTTTTTAATTAACATATAATGTATTATTTGTTTCAGAGGTACAGATCTGTGATTCAACAGTCTTACACAATTCACAGGCTCACCATGGCACATACCCTCCCCAGTGTCCATCACCCAGCCACCCCATCCCTCCCACCCCCCAGCACTCCAGCAACCCTCAGTTTGTTTCCTGAGATGAAGAGTCTCTTATGGTTTGTCTCTCTCTCTGGTTTTGTCTTGTTTTATATTTTCCTCTCTTCACCTGTGTGGATCTTGTTCTTAAAATTCCCTCAGTCACTCCCTCTGCATAACGGCCTCTTCACAGAGCTTTGTAGCTGGGTACTTGTCTCCTCTTTGTTCTTCACCCCTACTCTCTAGTGTCCCTCCCCAAATTTCTGTGACTTTCTTAAGGCAAAGCAATTTGGCTCTCTCTTTGCCTCTCAGTCTGAGCTAAAAGGCCTCTCAATCAGCCAACCAAAAGCATGTTGGTGTGTGGTGTGGGTGGTGTGTGTGTGTGTGGGGGTGTTAGATTTTTATTTTGAAATAATTTTAGATTTAACAGTGAGGTTGCAAAAATAATACAGAATGTTCCTGAATGCCTATCACCCAGTTTTCCCTAGTGTTAATACCTTAAATAACAATAGTACATTTACTAATTACTATTACTAATAGTACAAAAACAAGAATTAACATGAGTACAACACTGTAAACTAATGACAGACTTTATTTGGATTTCATCAGATTTTCAATTGACGTCCTTTTTCTGTTCCAGGATCCAATCCCAGATCCCACATTATGTTTAGGTATCATGTCTCCTTAAGTCTTCTTTGACACTTTCTCAGTCGTTCCTTGTCCTCAAGACCTTGAAACTTTTGGCGTGCCTCAGTGGCTCAGTTGGTTAAGCATCTGCCTTCGGCTCAGGTCATGATCCCAGGATCCTGGGATTGAGCCCTGCGTCCAGCAACCTGCTCAGCGGGGAGTCTGCTCTTCCCTCTCCCTCTGCCACTCCCACTGCTTGTGCTCTCCCGCTCTCTCTCTGTCAAATAAAAATCTTAAAAAAAAAAAAAAGACCTGGAAACTTTTGAAGAGTACTGAAACTTGTGAAGTGTACAGTCCTTTTGTAGCATGACCTCTATTTCAGATCTGGTATTTTTTGCATGATTAGATTGAGGCTATGCATTTTTAGCAAAAAAATTCAAGTAATGTACTTCCTTTGGAGGGTACATAATGTCGATGTACGAGAAATTTTCAGAATTACCCATACGTTCGTGAGAAACAAGTTTACTAACTAACCAGGGTATATAGGACCTGGTGCAGTTCATTTTTTCTTTAACTTTATAGTATACAATCAAAATACTGGTTTCCAAAGTTACTTGGATTAATTGTTTTCCACTGCACTCCCTGTAGCCTGCTTATGTTATTGATTCATAATACACTTAGGGTCATTTTTTATAATTTATATTCCATTTTGGGTTTCCTTCACAGTCTGGTTGAAAATTTTTTTTAAATTTACATTAAGATGTGTTTTTAGGGGCACTTGGGTGGCTCAGTCAGTTAAGCATCTGCCTTCGGCTCAGGTCATGATCCTACGGTTCTGGGATTGAGTCCTGCATCGGGCTCCTTGCTCAGCCGGGAGCCTGCTTCTCCCTCTGCCTCTCTCCCTGGTTGTGCTCACTCTCCTCTCTCTGATTAAAAAAAAAAAAAAGATGTGTTTTTAAACAA
Source organism: Zalophus californianus (assembly GCF_009762305.2). Lineage (NCBI taxonomy): Eukaryota > Metazoa > Chordata > Mammalia > Carnivora > Otariidae > Zalophus > Zalophus californianus. The sequence goes on from NC_045602.1 coordinate 26,676,217, forward strand.
AGTATATTCTCTTTGGGAGAAAGATTCTATACACAGCTCTCTTACAGCAGAGACCAAGCTATGTTAGGTCCAAGGATGTAATTTGTCCACACAGAGGGTTTTTTGTTGTTGTTATTGTTGTTGTTTTAACAATTGTGAATTCCTTGCTACCGTTAAAAAGTTGGAAACTTCACACAAAAAGTCCAGACTGACAGCTGTGTTTAAAAGAATCAGGTCTGGGCGCCTGGGTGGCTCAGATGGTTAAACGTCTGCCTTCAGCTCAGGTCATGATCCCAGAGTACTGGGATCGAGTCCCGCATCGGTCTCCCTGCTCCTTGGGAGCCTGTTTCTCCCTCTGCCTCTCTCTCTCTCTCTCTCATGAATAAATAAATAAAATCTTAAAAAAAAAAAGAATCAGGTCTATCTACACTGACCCTGCCTTCCTATAGGGCAAGAGTTCCAACTCAGAAGTCTCTGTAGGACAAGGAGTTTCTCCTAGAGGAGGTTAGGGATTCCTGCAATTGAGAAAGAGTGCTCTGGGGTCAGAGTGAGGGACACCAGGAAAAGGCAGGATTACAACCCAGGTCCACTGCCCTGAGCATCCCTCTCACTATACCACATTCCCTCCAGGCACTAACATCAAATTAATAAAGTTATACCCTTTGGGGGGAAGTTTAGTATGAAAAGTGTCTGAAAATACAGGTTATGAAGTCCCTTGGGAGTTCAAAGTTCAAACCATGACTCCCCTACTTAACTAGTATATGATCTTCCGTATGCCTGTAACTCCTTAGGACTTCAGTGGCATCATCCATAAAGCAGTAAGACAATATTTTGCACTTTAGGATTGTTGTACATCATAGTTAAACTAATATTCCTCCCTTAGTCTTCTCAAACTGTATACTGCCCAAATGTTGACTTATGTATTGAAAAGTTCACTGCAGTTGCTACCTTACAGGAGAGACTGCTCTTCAGAAGGGCGGTTCACTATCAGATCAGGGAACACCCAGAATATTGACTATTCTGACACAATGGGGCAGGTTAGAAATGAGAGGAAAGATACCCAAAGAGATAAGGGGTGAGTGTGATGTAAAGAGGACCCTCCACTTGGAGGAGATCACAGCCACAGAAAAATGTTAGGCATCCAGGACAGAGCTTGCTAGCCTAGAGAAGGATCCTGAGATGAACAGCACATCCCTTCCTGACACGTCAGGTGGCTAGACTCTCCCCATATTATTTTTTATTCAGGAAAACTAGAGTGGATCTCTTAAGAGACATGGATCTGCTTTAAACCAGTGAGGCTGTGGGCACTTGAGCTGGGGCTTGTGCAGGGTGAAAGTATTGATTCTAGGGCAAGTGGTCAGTAGCTAGCTTGATGTACTCATTCCTCTGACTCGTAAATTCTGCTGGACTAAAACATTACGACAGTTACAGCCTTTACTGTCACATTTTTCCTTCATTCAGCCAACTGTAAGGTCAGGAAATGGGGAGTCTTTTGGCATCTCTCTCTCACTCCAGGATTGTTGAACCAATGATGGATTCTACTTTTTAAAACATCTCACATCAGCCGCAACTATCGGTTTCTTTGCTGCCATGCCAGTTCAGGTCACTATTCACTCTCCAGAATCCTACTCCAGGTAACGTTGACATTCCTTCTTCCTGGAACCCCTTTCTCTGGTTCTTACCATTCAGATTGTAGTCCTAATGGCCTTCCTGGCCACCTTCTCTTAAGCAGCCCCCTCCTGGTCACCAGATCAGGTTCTCTCTTTTACTTCCTTAATTGTACTTGACAAAATCTAAAGTTATCTTGGTTTTTTTGTTTGTTTATATTACTCTAGTATATACATTCCATGAGAGTATAGAGACTATAATTGTCTTTTTCACTCTGCACCCCTACAGTGTAGAACAGTGTCTGGCATTTTTGAGTGATTAAATAGATGAATAATCTCCTAATTGGTCTTCCTATTTCTGCCCTTGTAGAGTGAGGAAAGTGAGGCACTTGCCTTGGGTGCAAAATTTTAAGAGGGTGCCCAAACCTTAGTATTCAGGGTAAATCATAATTTAATGAAATGTTTTTTTAAAATCAGAATAAATGCAAAAAATGGTGAAAAAAAAATCAAAATTTTAACTAAGGGCAGCATCTGCCCTCCCACCATGCTGTTGTACTTTTCTCAAGCTAATCCCCACCCTGGTTCCAATAAAACTTGGTTCACAAAAACAGAGAGGGGGAGTATAGGTCATTGTTTGTAGATTTGCTTTTTTTCAAGTCTTGCTTTAAAATATGATTTATCTGGGGGTGCCTGGGTGGCTCAGTCGTTAAGCATCTGTCTTTGGCTCAGGTCGTGATCCTGGGGTCCTGGGATTGAGCCTGCATCAGGCTCCCTGCTCCGCGGGAAGCCTGCTTCTCCCTCTCCCACTCCCCCTGCTTGTGTTCCCTCTCTCGCTGTGTCTCTCTCTGTCAAATAAATAAATAAAATCTTAAAAAATAAATGATTTGTCTGGCTCACTGAGTGTTTTGGCAGGTCTTTACATTTTGCATGGTAGGTGAGCGCCTTACTGTTTCTCCCTAGTCAGGGCCCTGATTGTGGCTTTTAAATTTTCTCCTCACACAACAGCCGGAGTGGTCTCTTTACAGGCAAATCAGATCATATCATTCCATTGCTAAAGGCTTCCTTTCCACTTAATATAAAGTCCAAAATTGGGGTGCCTGGGTGGCTCAGTCGTTGAGTATCTGCCTTCAGCTCAGGTCGTGGTCCCAGCGTCCTGGGATCGAGCCCCGCATCAGGCTCCCTGCTTGGTGGGAAGCCTGCTTCTCCCTCTCCCACTCCCCCTGCTTGTGTTCCCTCTCTTGCTGTGTCTCTCTCTGTCAAATAAATAAATAAAATCTTAAAAAAAAAATAAAGTCCAAAATTCTTAGTGTGGCCTACACCTACCCGTCCGTACAAAGACTGGCCCCTGCCTTGCTCTTAGAACCTCATTCCCATTGCCTTCGGAACTCCAGGGGCACTGGCTGGAATAAACCAAATGCCCCACCACCTTCATACAGAATAGTCTCTACCCAGAATATTCTCTTTTCCAAGATACTCCTAAATCCTGGCATTTCCTTTCCAGGTTTCAGGTGTTAGCTGGACTTTTTACTTCCGTGGAAAAGCTTGGCTTGACTCTCCAGGCCTGCTACTTTCTCATAGTGCTAGGGTTTCTCCTTCATGCACTTAGCACATTGGCAATCGTGCGGTTAGTATGCTGATGATTTGGTTAATGTCGGCCTGCTCACTTGATGGCAAATCCCCAGGAGCAGAGATTATGACTGTCTCTTTGTTGTTTCTGTCATCTTTACTCTATCACATGCCTTGTCTGTAGTATGTGCTTAATAAACACCTAACTCAGTGACTGGGTCATAATAAACTCTCCATAAATGTTTGCAAAGTTATTATTACAAAGGTAACTCAGATAGTGTATGAAAGCAAGAAGGAAAGCAAATGAACTTTCTAGGCACTTTAATGGACTTTCAATTCGTTCCCACTGGTTTATTTATTATTTATTTATTTTAGTCTGTGACTTCTTTGATCTCAGACTGCAATCCTATGCTTAGCCTTTTCATATCTGCAGCTTCCAAGGTGTCTATCCTCACTCCCGAACAGCCTGGTGAATTTTTGTATGATTGCCTGCAAGTGTCAAAGGTAAACAGATCAGGTATCCTTTCAATTAATGCCATATTGAGCTTTTCTCCATAAACAATGGCTGCTCACACCAAAAAGGCACTATGATTTCCTTTTCTTTTTTAAGATTTTATTTATTTATTTGAGAGAGAGAGAGAGCACGAGTTGGAGGGAAGGGCAGAGGAAAAAGGAGAAGCAGACTCCCTGCTGAGCCTGGGATCATGACCTGAGCAGAAGGCAAACGCTTAACCAACCAACTGAGCCACCCAGGCACCCCTCCCCAAGACTGAATTTTTTTTTTAAAGATTTTATTTATTTATTTGACAGAGAGACACAGTGAGAGAGGGAACACAAGCAGTGGGAGTGAGAGAGGGAGAAGCAGGCTTCCTGTGGAGCATGGAGCCTGATGCGGGGCTCTATCCCAGGACCCTGGGATCATGACCTGAGCCAAAGGCAGATGCTTAATGACTGAGCCACCCAGACGCCCCCCAAGACTGAATTTTAATGATACACATACTAGCTGTCAATATCAGGCCAGATAGAAGTAATTCATAGATCCGCCTTTCCATTACAAATCATTAGAACTTCATCATTTCCTGCATTGGGATAAACCAAATCTGCATATAAACTTCTGGGCATTAGGGTGATAATTTCTAATTTTTCTTTTTTTTTTTTAGTTTAGAGATTCCTTTATTGTCATCAAACTGCTTTTTCCTCTAAATTTATTTTTTTTAAGATTTTATTTATTTATTTGAGAGATAGCATGAGAGAGAAGAGGATCAGAGGGAGAAGCAGACTCCTTGCTGAGCAGGGAGCCCGATGCGGGACTCGATCCCGGGACTCCAGGATCATGACCTGAGCCGAAGGCAGTCGCTTAACCAACTGAGCCACCCAGGCGCCCTTTCCTCTAAATTTAGATTCCTTTATTACATTAGGCATTTTTTTTTTGGAAGATTTTATTCATTTATTTGACACAGAGAGAGAACACAAGCGGGGGGAGGGGCAGAGGGAGAGGGAGAAGCAGGTTTCCTGCTGAGCACAGAGCCTGACGTGGGGCTCAATCCCAGGACCCTGGGATCACAACCTGGCATCAGGGAAGGAGGTGAGAGGAACAGTTTCTCTTTGTTCTTTTCTTCCATCCCTTTTGTGTCCCTGCTGAGCCTCACTGGCTGAGCCAGGAAGGCCAGCCTGAGAGAAGGTGGACAAGGGTGTGCGGTGGGCCCCTGCCCCTAGCGGGGTCTGTGCTTCTCTGGGTGGGTGGGGTGGGGCAGGGCAGAGCCGGGGGTTAGCACCATTGGATGAAGGGTTTTAGAGTCAGCCCCTGGCTGGGGGCAGGTGGGACACACAACCACAGAGAGCTAGCAGCAGCTGGTGGGAAGGGGTGGGTGGTGGCGCAGGGCCCTGAGCTGGTGAGAGGGCTCCAGGGTGCACCTGCCCATAAAGCGGGGCCAGGGCTGAAGGCAGACGCTCAACTGACTGAGCCACGCAGGTGTCCCAGGCATTTGTTTTATGCAACATTTGTATATGGCTCAATTGTGTGTGTGTGTGTGTGTGTGTGTGTGTGTGTGTGTGTGTGTGTTGTGAGTTTTACTAGAGTGTGTTATAAATGTGCCTAAATTCTAGCTCCCATGGCATGACTTCAGCCACCCATTCAGAGTCCCCCTAGTATTTACCAGGGAATCTTTAGAGAGAGTGTTTATTCCGTAAACTCTAGAATCAGTTTTGCCTCTCTCTCTGCTCCTGGGGAGCTGCAGACACAGGCTTCTGCTCAGCCAGTCACCACCTGCAGCTGTGGGCCAGTAGTCCCCTTTGAGGCCTTAGCTTCTACTCTTCTTCCCTAAGACTGGCCCCACCACCAATGGCTGCATAAGGGAAAGAGGGGTGCATCTGAGAAACTGCTCTCTCTCTATGCTTTCTTTTTCTTGCCTTGTTGTAGTGACTTCCATTAAGTTCCAGAACTTCTAGTACTGCGTTGAAAGGAGTAGTGAGAGTAGATGTCCTTGGCTTGTCCCTGATTTTAGAGGGAAATCATTCAGTCTTTTACTGTTAAGTATGCTGTTAGCTGTAGGTTTTGGGTTTTTGTTTTGTTTTGGTAGATACATTTTACAAAGTTGAGGAAATTTCCCTTTATTTTTAGTTGGCTGAGAGTTTTGTTTTTTTCTTCGAATAGATGTGGGGTTTTGTCAAATGCTTTTTCCATGTCAGGCCCCCTTTCTGGGTCCACATTTCTGATTCCAACAAATTCCTCTTTCAAAATGATTGTCATTGGGAATTTCTACTTTCTTTAGGCAATCACCATTTATGACCAAAATGGTTTGGGGCTGGAGACCCTCAAAACCCCCTGACTTCAAAATAGACTAGTCATGAAAATCAGTGTATTTTCGAAGTTAGAAGTATTCGTTCTCAATTCCACATGCAGAAAGAAATCAACACAGTTGATATTGAACATCGCCAAGTCTGTCCAGTTTCATTTTTATGATAACTTCAGTTTAAGGAATCTTAACCTGGGTCCTGAAACACTTAACTGCAGTTTTTGAGGTCTCAATAAGTGCTCAAACAAAAATACATATTCACAAAAACAAGCAACAAGTTACACTAAAGAGTGCTCTTTGAAACACTTGTTTTACAGGAATCTATGGTCATAGGAGTTTGTGGAATGTTGGTTAAAGAAGGTTAAACAGGATTCTTTATCATAGGAGGTCTCAGAGCTTTTGGTAGCCTAATATGTATTATAAATCTTCCAAAAGGAGAAATATAGGGGGAGTTGTTACCTAAATTTCTTTGATTATGGTAGTGTTTTATTTCAGGACATCTGGGTAGCTTTGGAAAATGCTGGTTTACAGATGAAAGCAGTCTAGATTCATAGAAAAGGAATATTTTTTTCCTAATCAAAAAAATGTAATACTGGCTAGCTGATAAAACCGTGCCTCAATTCTTTTCAATATTAGTATAACACTGAAGTACACTAACTTTAGTGTTCAGGTTATTAGTTTGTTTTCCCTATCAATAAGGGGGGGGCTCGATTTGCATTCAAGGCCTATTCAGGTACCCTTTCAGATTAATGAAAAAGTTTGGCTCAAATGAGTCTTTTTTTTTTTTTTAATTTTATTTATTTGACAGAGAGAAACACAGTGAGAGAGGGAACACAAGCTGGGGGAGTGGGAGAGGGAGAAGCAGGCTTCCCGTGGAACAGGGAGCCTGACACGAGGTTCGATCCCAGGACCCTGGGCTCATGACCTGAGCCGATGGCAGACTAGCTTAATGACTGAGCCACCCAGGCGCCCCTCAAATGAGTCTTGATAGAAAACAACTTTAAAATGGCAGTTTTTAGTTTCTGCTTGTGTCCTGAGATGTAAAACACTTTTAGAATGACACCCCCAATTACATTTAAATTTATTTGCATACTTTATTTATCTCAAGGCACTCAAGTTTTGAACAGGAGGTTAAGTTAGGAGTCTGGGTTCTGGAGTCAAGCTGCCTGAGCTCAAACTCTAGCTTGCTGTTAACCCCTCCTCCTAAGCTGGGGGACCTTGGACAAGACTTCACCTCTGTGTTTTCATTTTTACAGTTTACAAGTACTTTGGTAAGTTTTTTTTTTTTTTAAGATTTTATTTATTTATTTGACAGAGAGAGACACAGCGAGAGAGGGAACACAAGCAGGGGGAGTGAGAGAGGGAGAAGCAGGCTTCCCGCCGAGCAAGGAGCCCGATGTGGGGCTCGATCCCAGGACCCCGGGATCATGACCTGAGCCAAAGGCAGACGCTTAACGACTGGGCCACCCAGGCGCCCCAGTACTCTGGTAAGTTTTAAAATTTACAAGTCTTATAACAAAACTTAGTAGGGCAAATAATTTTATGATTTCCAATTGACACTTGGTGGAACATTTTGAGAATGTTTAAGTGATTTATCCAGGTTCATAATTAGAACTGAAAAATGAAACTGCAGTGACTCAAAATCAGATATTCATTTAGACTTTAATACTTGGGTATTTTTCCACTTTATTATATGTTGCCACCCAACATCAGATAAAAATGGCATATTTGCCATTCCAAAATGGAATGGATAGATTACATAAATACAACTTTGCATACAAATAAACAGGTTTAAAATGTAGTTGGGATAATCTATGAAGATTCCTGAAGGAAGTATGCAGGAATGTGGGAAGACAATTAACTTTCATAACTTTTATTGAGCACCTACCATATGTCAGATGCTATTCTACACATTTTACATGACTCTTGATCCTCTCAGCAGCACTTTAGGTTTTAAGGAAGAAGAATTTAGGCTTTCCAAGATAAAGAATGATCCCGGGACGTCTGGGGGGCTCAGTCGGTTAAGCATCTGCCTTGACTCAGGTCATGATCCCAGTGCCCTGGGATAGAGTCCCACATCAGGCTCCTTGCTCAGCAGGGAGCCTGCTTCTCCCTCTGCCTGCAGCTCCCCCTGCTTGTACCCTTGCGCACTCTCTCTCGCTCACTCTCACCCACACTCTCTAACAAATAAATAAATAAAATCTTTAAAAAAAAAGATAAAGAATGATCCCAAGAACATACAGTTCTGTATCCTGATTGCGGTACAGCAATCTACACATGATAAAATGACAGAATTATACACACAACATTTAAATGTCAAATCCCTGCTTTTGATATTGTATTAAACTTATGTAACATATAACTGTTGGGGAAACTGGGTACATTGGACCTCTCTGTTCCAACTTTGAGGAATACTGGTCGGGTATTTTATAGAAGTCCCTAAATTTGAGTTTGCCCAGTTTTTTTGTTTTTGTTTTTAAGATTTTATTTATTTATTTATTTGACAGAGAGAGCACAAGCAGGGGTAGCGGCAGGCAGAGGGAGAAGCAGGCTTCCCGCTGAGTAGGGAGCTCAACGATGCCCGGCTTGATCCCAGGACCTCGGGATTGTGACCTGAGCCAAAGGCAGACGCTTAACTGGCTGAGCCACCCAGGGGTCCCAACCCCTGTTTTTTAGGGGTTATGGTTTTTGGGGAGGCAAACCACAGAGGTCTGTATTATATTTGAAAGTGTGAATCTGATGATTATTTTTTTATTTTTTTTAAAGATTTTATTTATTCATTTGACAGAGAGCACAAGCAGGGGGAGCGGCAGGCAGAGGGAGGGAGAAGCTCCCAACTGAGCAAGGAGACTCATGTGGGGCTCCATCCCAGGACCCTGCGATCATGACCTGGGCAGAAGGCAGACGCTTAACGGACTGAGCCACCCAGTTGCCCCTAATAATTATAATAAAATAAAAAGATTAAAAATATGATCATAGCAAATTTACTTGACTACAGTTCTTTCTGGCCCCACAACACCCCCACGCATCTATTAACAATTCACATGAGTTGTTTGGGATGTGGATAAAGACATTCAGCTAAATAATATACTTCCAGCACCTCCAATCTGGCACTTCTGCCCTAGAAAAAGATCTGGGAATGGCGGCGTGCAATAGGCACGGGGTACTGCGGTCGTTTGGTTTCTCCCAATCCAGACCAGAGGTTTTTCAGACTGCTTACTTGTAGACTAGAGCCGAGCCCTGGGTCTTCTTCCGGCCACAACGAAACAGCTACAACAGCGCCTGCAGGGAACCGTCCAGGTGCAGCTGGAACGGCAAAAGGCCTCAGCGCATCTCAGACAGCTCCCACCGGCCCGGGTCCCCGCCTAGCGGAAACACACGGAGCCCAACCCCCACCGCCAGGAGCAAGGGAGTGGGGCGGGGCCCAGGCAGTGGCCACTCCCCAGGCTCAAAAAAAAAAAAAAAACAAAACCCTGGGACATTGCGGACGCGGAGCTGGCTGGACCAGGGGCGCGTGGCACGCGCGAGCCCTCCCGCGCATGCTCCAGTCGCCCGCTGCCCGCCCCCTCCCCGGGTCCCGCCTCTTTCGCTCCCACTCCCCCCCCCGCCAGCCTCCCTCCGAGCTTGGCCCCTCCGGGCGCGCGGCCGACGTCCCGCGTGCGTGCCGGCGCCTGACTTCACTTCCGGCTAACGCGCTTCGCTTGCCCCCTGGCCCCGGATGGTGACTGGCGGTGGTGCTGCACCTCCCGGGACTGTCACTGAGCCGCTTCCCAGTGTGATTGTGCTGAGCGCAGGCCGGAAGATGGCGGCTGCGGCTGCGGCGGCCTCGGGCCCGGGCTGCTCCTCGGCGGCGGGGGCGGGAGCGGCCGGGGTCTCAGAGTGGCTGGTGCTGCGAGACGGCTGCATGCGCTGCGACGCCGATGGGTTGCACAGCCTTTCCTACCACCCGGCGCTCAACGCCATCCTGGCCGTCACCAGTCGCGGGACCATCAAAGTCATCGACGGCACCTCGGGGGCCACCCTGCAGGCCTCAGCGCTCAGCGGTGAGTGTGCGGCACGCCGGGCGGGGGCCGGGCCCGCCGCGGGAGGAGCCGGGCCCGCGGGATGCCGGGGAAGGAAGCCGCCCAGCCCTGGGGCTCTGCCTCCGGCCGGGGGGAAGCGGCGTGACTGGATTGGGGTGGCGGAGGGCAAGGCTGGGGGGTTCAGGCCTGCCTGTGAACCGAGGCCCGGAAGCTGGCGGAGGAGGACCGTGGGGCTTGGCTTTTTCAGCGGCTGCAGCTGGGAAGAAAAAAAGACTGGCGAGTCGGGGAGTGGTGGGAGTTGCCTTTCGGGCCTTGAGCGTCCGGTGTAGGTTGGTCCTCTGGGAGAGGTGAGGAGGCCTCGGAGCTCGGCACCTGAGAAGGCCAGGCCCCCGGGTCGGTTCTGGAGAAGGTGTCGCTGCTGATCAGGGAGCGAACGGGTCGCCCGGTTGGTCCCGACGTGAGAGCCTGGTGGCTGAAGGCGAGCGTCGGAGCCGGCATCTAAGCCATTCCCTCTGGTGGAGAGAAGCGGATAGTCGGCTGTTCGTAGGACCCGCAGGTGCAGGGATGTACAGTGGGCTTCGCGCCGGGGGTGGGGGTGGGGTGCGCCTGGAGTGGGGGTGGGGAGGGAAGTAGGCGGGTCGGCTGCCTGAACTCTTCGTCGACGACTTTAGGACTGTGGCGGACGCCATGGAAGACTAGACCTTGTGCCCTAGATCGGGGCTTCCAACTTCTACCCCCCAGTGATGAGAAACTCAGGCCCTTTGGTGTATGAAATATAGAGTCCTTTGGGTTCGTGATGAGATGCAACTTCATGCCCTCTCTCCTTGTTTTACCATAGCGAGCCGAAAGTTAGGATTCGGAGGTGTGTCTGAGTCTCGCCAGTGGAGGAGAGCACTTCTGGGTGGTGTAGACCTTGTTCCAGGAACGGGACTTTATGCATTCGGTGAACTCTCTGCATGCTGGAGTGGAGTGTTTCGGAATTGCCCTGGCTAAGTTGGGTTTGGCTGAGATGACCTTTCATTTGGGGTCAGATGATGTGTGGTTTAATTTAGAAGTTATAAGTTGAGATTGAAAAGTTAGTATATGAGTGAGACTCGTGCACAGAGGTATATATGACTGCGTTCAGACAAGTAAATTAGTTATGTGGCTTAACAATTCACTTATATTTTAACATACACAAATAAGGAAAGGTTATTCCAGTTTACTGTAATAAGGCACGTAAGAGTTAATAGCAATGTAGGGATAGAAGGATAAAATAAGAGGTTTAACTTTTGTCGATGTGAGAGTTGTGAAAGAAATGGAGTGTATATACCTACAGAATATAAACCTGGATCATATCTAAGATACGTCTAAGGGAGAGTTTTGAATTGTAGGCTTGTAATTTTTCTTTTCTTGGCTTAGGTAAAGGACAGGAGGGGTGTCCCGGATGTAACAATGAGTAGTAACTGCAATTTGGACGTTAACAACTTGTAACTATGTATGAGAGGGAGATACTAATTAGTAATTGGATATCTTCTTAAACTCACTTAAAATATTTCAAAAACAGAAAGGTATAAAGAATAAGATGAACAACCATGTATCCCTGATTCTGTTTACGAAATAAAACATTAGAAAGTTGAAGCCTCTTTTCTGTCTCTTGGATTGTATTCCTCCAGTCCTCCCTCCCCCATGAGCATTCTCCTTAATTTGGTTTTATTGTTGTCACACGTTTTTATGTTTTTCAGTATATGCCTGTATCTTTAAACAATATCTAATACTGTCTTTCATGTTTTTAAACTTTGACCAATTGGTATCATAGTATATGTATTTGAATTTTTTATAAAAAGCCATATTACTGGAAGTTTTAAAATGTTTTTGATAGAAAGGAGTCCAATGGGGTGTTTTTATGCTTGGAGCTTATGTTTGAGAAAAATAATGTGTGTTAGAGTTTGTTATAAATGGTTGAGGAAATTGGACATGTATTAATGTGTCTGTTATGAAAGGTGAGAAAATAGTCACTCTGGTGGTAGATTCCTAAAGGGGAAGGTTTTAGGATTTTAACACAAGATTAAAGGTACATGCATAGAACATCATTGATTTCGGATAACTTAGCTGGGATATGTTGGGGAAAAATTGTTAATTAGAAAAGTGTGGGATTGAATACAATTGCAGATGCCCACACATTGAAGTTTGAGTATGTGATTTAAAATACGTGGAATAGTTTATGGAAGACAAAAGGATTACAGGAAAGGTTTGAAAGTAACAATGAACAAAATCTGAAATATGTTCATTTATGAGAATTGCAGTTATTGATAATATTTACCAAAGGTTGTATAGAGTCTTATGTATGTCATCTATCAGGTGATTGGGGAGGGAATGCTGCATTTTTTGTCTTGCCTGGAATATGTATATTTTACATACTTATTTAGGAGGTTTGCTTTTAATGATTAATAGAGGGTGACAGTCCTATAAATAGAATGAGAAGAAGGTGCCACTAATGACCATGGTCCTAAGATGACCCCTCTTTCCAGTTAAAGGGGCAAGGAGCCCCTTTGTTTTATACCCCAGCAGAAATACATCTTTGTGTAAAGGGAAAAAGAGTGGGGTAACCATATAGAGTTTTATTGGGTGATAGAGTTGTGCGTCTTCTGAATGGGTTCAGGGGTTATGGGGTTATGGGTAGCTTATTAGAGTAGATTGGAAATTGAAGGATGGGAGCAGGACTTGTGTGTATATATATTCAATTGGGTAGCAAAGTTGGTGAATTTTTGACTATGCCTACTAGTATATATCTGTATCTGACATAAAATGTTTTTAAATACACTTTCATTAGATTAAGAGCTATCAGTATAACATAGGTTAAGCAAGTATTTGCTCCCTTTTAGCATTTAAGAGTTAAGAACTTGGAGTCTCTAGGCTGGTTACTTGGCCTGGCATTCTTTGACTTCCATGATTTGGCTTCTACCAGTCTCTCTAGTCTTGTCTTCCTATTTAGTTTTGTGAACTGGTTCATTTGATTTCCTTTCCTGACTCGGTGGTTTTGCTCTTTCTTGGAATGCACCAATTCCCTCCAGACATATCTTAGACATTTTTCAGGACCTAGAGCAGATCTTAACTTCCTGGTTCTTTTAGTCTGAAGTGATCCACTGAACCCCTATTTGCATATTGTCCTCTTAATGTCTATTTCAGTAATTTGGCAACTTACTGTTTTAGTATGTTTTCTGTCTTGAACTATTTAAATTCCATTTTATTTAGCTTTTCGCAAATATACGACGTCCGTTTAACTATATTTAAAACTCCTTGTGGGAAGGAACCTGTCCTCTTGTTTATATCATAACCCACCTCAGGATGCCCAGGACAAAATATTAATAACTATTTTTCAGTTGTGTATATAGGCTTAATGAGTATTTTAAATGGATGCTTTCTTACGTACTGCTAAATAAACACCTTGTTTTCCCTTTTTCTTTTTTTTAAAGATTTTATTTAATTGACAGAGAGAGACAGCGAGAGAGGGAACACAAGCGGGGGGAGTGAGAGAGAAGCAGGCTCCCTGCTGAGCAGGGAGCCCAGTGCGGGGGGGCTCCATCCCATCAGGCCCTGAGCTGAAGGCAGATGCTTAACGACTGAGCCACCCAGGCGCCCCTTCCCTTTCTTTTCTTAAATAGCTTTTATTTTTTAGAGCAGTTACAGGTTCATAGTAAAATTGAGCAGAAAGTCCAGAGTTCCTAGATACCTCCTGCTCCCTGTGCACACAAAACCTCCCTTCACTATCAATGTGTTTGTTACAGTCAATGAACGTGCATTAACACATCATTATCACCCAAGTCTGTGGTTGACATTAGTGTTCACTTTTGGTGTTGTACATTCTCTGGGTTCTGAAAAATGGATATATCATACAGAATGGTTACACTTTCATAAAAATCCTCTCTGTTTTGCCTGTTCACCTGTCCCTCTCCTATACCCCCCCTCCGCCCCCCCCCCCCCCCCCCCCCCCGCCGTCACTCCCTCATCTTTTGACTGTATAGTTTTTCCTTTTCTGGAATGTCATACAGTTGGAATTATATAGTAGGCTTTTCAGTTTGGCTTCTTTCACTTAGGAATATGCATTTAAGTTCTTCCATGTCTTTTCATGGTTTGGTAGCTCATTTGCTTTTTAGCATTGAATAATATTCCATTGTCTGGATGGACCACAGTTCATTTGCACATTAACCTACTGAAGGACATCTTGGTTGCTTCCAGGTTGGGGCAGTTATGAATAAAGCTGCTATAAATATTTGTATGCAGGTTTTTGTGTGGACTTGAGTTTTTAGTTCATTTGGGTAAGTAGCAAGGAGCACGAATGTCAGATCGTGTGTTAGGATTATGTTTAGTTTTATAAGAAACTGCCAAACTGTTTTCCAAAGCAGCTGTGCTCTTGTTTTCCCAGTGGTAGTGAATGAGAGTTCCTGTTGCTCCACATCCTTCTCAGCATTTGATGTTTTTTGGTTTTGGATTGTGGCCATTCTAATAGGCGTGTAGTGGTATCTCATTGTTTTATTTTGCAATTCCCTGATGACATATGAGCTGAACATCTTTTCTTAGGCTAATTTGTGCACTTTGGATTTTAAAAATCAAAATAGCTCTACATACACCACTTGACCATATTGTTTATATTCCTAGGTATGTTCCTCTCTTTAGCTGTAGTTCTTACAATTTAGCGTAATAGGAAGGAGCGTGGTTTTGGAGACACTTGGCTTAGGTTAAGATCCCAATTTCTGCTTTCCCTCACCTCCCAATTTAACTGTGTAACCTTGACTAACTTACTTCACATTTCTGTTCCAGTTTCCCCATTACAAAATGGGGATGATAATTGTCCTAATTGTGAGCGTTAATACACGGAAAGTTCTTAGAACAGTGTGTTTACTGTTCAAAAATATTTCTTCTATTTACTTGTAAATCTTTGTAGATACTCTTTTTTTCTTTTTTTCTTAAGCCTTTTTGATATTCTATGTTAAATCTTTTGAACTTCACCCTAAATTTCAACTTAGGAATTTTTCCTATTTACCACCTTTTATCATCCAGCAAAATCCATCTAGTTTTTGCTTTGATGTAAGAGTAAGGTACTATTAATTTTTTCAGTTTGTCTGTCCTTCCTTCCTTCCTTCCTTTTTAATTTAAGTGATCGCTACACCCAACATGGGGCTTGAACTCATGGCCCTGAGATCAAGAGTCAGATGCTCTATTGACGGAGGCAGCCAGGCACGCCTGTTCAGTATTTTCTTGTTTAATTACTGATGGTGTTTTCTCTTGATTTCTGAAATAGTGCCCTCCTCCCCTAAATGTAGAACATTGTGTATTGTTTGCTTTTTTGATAAACTTTTTTGAGGGCATGTGGAAAAGAATGGGTGTTTCTATTTTAGGTATTCCTGAATTTTGAATTTTAGCTCGCTTACTAACTCACTCTCTAAACTTCCTGAACTTCAGCTTCCTCATTTGTAAATTAAGGTTAACATTTAATAGAATGGTTGTGTAGATTAAGTGGTAAACGCGTTTAAAGTGCCTGATGCTGCTTGGCATATGTACACAGTGAATGTCAGTTTTCTTAAGCCTCATGGGTGCTTGCTATTGCCTTGTTCCTCACTATTACTTTGAAAAAAGTTCACTGACTTAGTGTTTATATGCAGAGGACAGAGAGATATCGTTGAAATGTACATGGAAATGTAAATGTTCGTGACAAATATTACCTATTTGGATAAACGTCTTTCAGCATATTGGCATGGCTGAATGTCAGAATGAAGTTAAGACTGTTGTATTACTAGTTCTGTGTATACACGGATTGTTCATGTGGTATATGTACATAAGTAACTGAAGATGTATGTGTGTGGGTATTAATCAGTAGATGTTGTAGCATATGTGTAAAAGGAAATCATGTCTATTCGTTTCTGAAGTGGGTTCCAGATTTCTGTCACTGTGAGGAAACTCCAAAGCTGCTCAGTATTTTTAGACAAATAATCTAGTTTCACATTTCTTTGTGAATATTTCCCTTTGACGTTGAGTCTGATTTGATTTGAGAAATTTGCATGATGGTCATAAGTGAGAAAAAGATCACTGTACTCCAGTTGCAGTGGAGTTCAGATTGGGTAATTTTTACTTCTTTATTTTTTGTTTGATATGAGCTTCTTGTTCAGACTTAAAGCCCAGAGCTGCTTCCTTCAAGAAGTCTTGGAGCATAGAAGACTAGTTAGGTTAGCCTGCATATTTCTCAAGAAATATTTTTTGGGATAAAACTCATACTTATTATCAATTTGTTAGAGGTGGAAAATATTTGTTTACTACTTCCGAATCAGGCATGCATTAATTTGGATAAAATGTAAAATTTTGTAGGTCTCGGTTTTGGAAGTTGTAAATGATTCAGACCACTTCTATTTCCTGACTTACCTTGGTTCAGGCAGCCTTCCTAGTCTCAGTTATTCTTTTTTTTTTTTTTTAAGATTTTATTTATTTATTTGACAGAGAGAGACACAGCCAGAGAGGGAACACCAGCAGGGGGGGTGGGAGAGGGAAAAGCAGGCTTCCAATTGAGCGGGGAGCCCGACACGGGGGCTTGATCCCAGGACCCTGGGATCATGACCTGAGCCGAAGGCAGATGCTTAATGACTGAGCCACTCAGGCGCCCCTCAGTTATTCTTTTATGAAAGATAATAAACACAGTATAGAGTTGGGATTTCAGTAGCCCTAGAAGATAGTTGTCTCCTAAATGCCTCTGAGTTTGTTGTTTTTTTTTTTAAGATTTTATTTATTTGACGGGGAGAGAGAGAGAGCGCGTGCGCGCGTGCGCGCATGCGCACGCACAAGCAGGGGGAGAGGCAGGCAAAGGGAGGGAGAAGCAGGCTCCCTGCTCAGCAGGGATGTGGGGCTCCATTCCAGGACCCCGGGATCATGACCTGAGCCAAAGGCAGACGCTTAACTGACTGAGCCACCCAGGCGCCCCTGCATCTGAGTTCTTTATAAAAACTTAATTGGGCAAATCTCTTTGTGGGCTGAGTACAAACTTTATGTTGTAGTTGACTGATTTTAGTAATGCTACATGATGACCTGCCTTATGTCAAAGACCTGCTGTTTTATTTTACTTATTTCTTAAGATTTATTTGAAGTGGGGGGGAAGGGGCAGAAGGAAAGGGAGAGTCTTTTTTTTTAAGATTTTTTTTTGATTTATTTATTAGAGAGAATGATACAGAGAGAGCATGAGAGTGGGGAGAGTCAAAAGGAGAAGCAGACTCCCTGCTGAGCAGGGAGCCTGATGTGGGGCTCAATCCCGGGACTCCAGGATCACGACCTGAGCCGAAGGCAGTCGCTTAAACAACTGAGCCACCCAGGTGCCCCGGAGAGAGTCTTAAACAGACTGTGCGCTGAGCATGGAGCCGGGCTCTGTCTCATGACCCTGAGATCATGACCTGAGCTGAAACCGAGAGTCGAATGCTTAACCTAGGCACCCCTTAAGATTTTATTTTATTTTATTTATTTTCATTTTTATTTTTTTTAAAGATTTTATTTATTTGACAGAGAGAGAGACACAGCGAGAGAGGGAACACAAGCAGGGGGAGTGGGAGAGGGAGAAGCAGGCTTCCCGCGGAGCAGGGAGCCGGATGCGGGGCTTGATTCCAGGGCCCCGGGATCATGACCCGAGCCAAAGGCAGACGCTCAACGACTGAGCCACTCAGGCACCCCAAGATTTTATTTTTAAGTAATCTCTATACCCAGCATGGAGCTTGAACTCACAACCGTGAGTTCAACCGCATGCTCTACCAACTGAGCCAGCCAGGTGCCCCAATTAGCTGTTTTATTAGCAAAACATTTTTTTTAAGATTTTTTATTTATTTATTTGATAGAGAGAGAAAATGAGGCAGAGCACGAGAGGGAAGAGGGTCAGAGGGAGAAGCAGACTCCCCGTTGAGCAGGGAGCCCTATGCGGGACTCAATCCCAAGACTCCAGGATCATGACCTGAGCCGAAGGCAGTCGCCCAACCAGCTGAGCCACCCAGGTACCCTATTAGCAAAAAATTTCCCACAATTAAGTAGAGTGCATTTATATTAAAATTAAAAATATTGTGCTGTTTTTAAGATCCTCCAAATTTATCCTTTTTTTTTTTTTTTTTTTTACATTTACCTCGGAAGTTTTCCTGACTATTATCTGTTCAAAGATGGTTTTGCTCTAGCAAGAATTTGTCTTAGTCTTATAGTAGTTTTTAGACTTACTGAGAGTCACTATAAGAGGTCATCTTCTGGAGCCTAAGAGTTTGGGCTTAAATCTTGGTTCTATTTGATTTTTTTTTTTAAGAGTTTATCTATTTATCTGACACAGAGAGACACAGCGAGAGAGGGAACACAAGCAGGGGGAGTGAGAGAGGGAGAAGCAGGCTTCCCGCGGAGGAGGGATCCTGATGTGGGGCTCGATCCCAGGCCCCTGGGATCATGACCTGAGCCCAAGGCAGACGCCCAATGACTGAGCCACCCAGGCGCCCCATTGGTTCTATTTGATCTTGAAGTTCATCCCATAAAATGAGGATAATAATAGTGTCTACCCCATAAGGTGGTTGTATATGTATGTACTCTATATAAGTATTTTTTATTGTGTTTTTATTCTTTTGGTAGTAGTGGCTATTTAAATATAGTAGACTTTCTGCTACAGATATTTTGTTGAAATGGCAGTATTCTTCCAGTTTTCCATGTATGTGGAAATGTGACTGGGGGAAATCTAATGGACATAATTATAATAACTTTTGTATTATAGGAGAAATATAAACTCTGTAAGTTAATTGATTTTGGACTTGAAATTGTTAAAAGAGCACGGTAATATGAAGAGCTAGTTGATTCGTATTTATACATTTATTGAACATATGCTAGATATGGGGGCACAAAATAATTAAGGCAACATTTTGGTCTTTGAATGCATGCTTGGTGATGTGTTTAGGTAAATCATTTTAGCGTAATGTTATAAGTACTATTATATAGATATGCAGAATGCCGTGTGAGTACAGAGGAGGTAGTTTCTTCAACCTGAGGGTAATAGAGAAGACCTCTCAAAGGAGGTTGTTTTTATGATTCATTTTGAAAGATGAGATAGTGAGAGGGAATGTTATAGGGATCGTCATCTTAAGCTAGGGTACTTGCTTGTGTGGAGACATTTTGATCTTTCAAAACGTGGTGAATTCAAGGAACAGAGAGAAGTTTTTGAAGGAAACCAGTTGGAGTTTAGGATGTGTGAGGGGATGGTTAGAGTTGAAGCTGAGAGAGAGGCAAAGACAAGATCATAATATGTTTTGTTAAGAAATCTGACTTGAGGGGTGCCTGGGTGGCTCAGTTACTTAAGTGTCTGCCTTCACCTCAGGTCATGGTTCCAGGGTCCTGGGATCAAGCCTGCATTGGGCTCCTGCTCAGCAGGGGGTCTGCTTCTCCCTCTCCCTCTGCTGCTCCCCCTGCTTGTGTGTGAGTGCTCCCTGTCTCTCTCTCTCTCTCACAAATAAATAAAATCTTAGAAAAAAATTTTGACTTGATATCAATGGTAGGGAGCCATTGTAGGTTATTACATGATCAAATTTGTTTTTAGAGAGGTTTGAAACTAATGCCCAGGTGTGAGAAGTGATGAGAGCTTTGTGTAAGTTAGTTTGAAAGGTAGGAACCATAATTTTTGGTGAATGTGGGGATGAGAGAGATGGATAAGGTGAAAAGTACTCATGCATGGGTTCCCAATTTTGGTAACTGGGTGAATGGTATTTATTAATTGAAATAAGTAATACAAGAAGGTGTGGTGAGTGGTTTTTGTTGGAGAAGGTTGGGAGCAAGAGGGAGATAGTGATGTTGGTTGTGTTAATTTTGAGGTTCTTGAAGGACATCCAAGTAGTTATCTCCAGAAGGCTTTGGGAATTCAGAGTTGAGCTTGAGGATTTGGGAACACAGATTAGGAAAATTGGCAATTAGAGAGAAAGCTGAGCCTAGTGATTAAGGATATTGGTTCTGGAGCCAGACTGCATTTCAGTCCATGATTCACCACTTATTATCTGTGCCCTTAGGTAAGATGCTTAACCTCTCTCTGCACACCTAACTCATTGGGTTATTGGAAAGATTAAATAAACTGATACATGTAGGTACTGCTTAATCCACCGTAAGCGTGCGATAAGTGTTACTTTTGGATTGGTGTTAATTATATAGTTCAATTCAACAAGTGTTTGTCTGCCATATGGGGATAGTAAGATTAATTTAAAATCCCCCCTGCCTCCCAATGAAAGCTTTTAGAAGAGGTGACACCTTGGCTCCTGAAAGAAGAGGAGTTAGCCAGGTGGAGGGAACAGCATGAGCAAGAGCAGAGGCATGAAGCAGGTAGTATTTGTTACAGGCATGTTGGTATTGGAGTGCAGAGCTCAAGGATGGGCGTGATGAGATAGCCTGAGGATCTTGGGTTTGGTCCCTCTGACCTTGGCTACCATATTTTTCAGTGCAAGAACTCCTAGTTTCAGGTAAAAAAATTTAGGGACCTGTTATTACAGGAGCTGTGTTTTTAGTGTCAGTTGAAAAAATACTGCCCAAGGCTACTATTTTGAAGTAATTTTTATTTTAGACTTATTACTGCATAATTTGAAAAATACTACAACACAGGGCGCCTGGGTGGCTCAATCAGTTAAACCTCTGACTCGGTTTTGGCTCAGGTTATGATCTCATGGGTTGTGAGATTGAGCCTCATGCCGGGTTCCTGCTGAGCGGAGAGTGTGCTTGAAAATTCTCTCCCTCTGCCCCTCCCCCCACTTGCATGCCCACGTGCGATCTCTCACTCTTCGTCTAAAATAAATAAATACAACTTTAGAAAACCCACTACAACAAAGATACTTTGGCCTTTCCTCCCTCCTGGTTTAGCTTTGAGATTTTTCCAGGGGAAATGATTCTGTTAAGGCTCTTCCATCTGCCCTCCAACTTCAAAATTTTTCTGTTATTATCTCCTAACTTGTTCTTTTTGTCTTTGTGGGTTTGTTTAATGCCCTCTTTATTTCTTTACTGTCTTTTTAGTGAGACTTGGAAGGGAGCAGAAGTAAACGTGCACCCATTATAACCTTGTTGTTTGGCACTTTGTACTTGTAACCATACTTAAGTTGTTGAAAATTTGGTACTTTGTCTTTAGCAGTGTTGGCTGTAGCTACAGACAGATGACTATAAACAATAGTAGATTTCTGTAATATAGTTTGTAAGAACAGTAGGGAATGGGCAGGAGGACCTTTCTGATATGTGCATTATACTGCCCAAGGCCTTTGGCAAGATAACTTCTCAGAGTTAACATCTTTAAAATGGGCTAGTAATTCTCTTTTTTTAAAATTTATTTTTATTTACTTATTTATTTTACAATTTTTTTTTTTTTTGTAAAGTAGGCTCCACGTCCACTGTGGGGTTTGAACTCACGACCCTGAGATCAAGAGATGAATGCTCTGGGGCGCCTGGGTGGCTCAGTCGGTTAAGGATCTGCTTTTGGCTCAGGTCATGATCCCCGGGTCCTGGGATCCAGCCCTGAGTCAGGCTCCCTCTTCAGCGGGGAGTGTGCTTCTCCCTCTTCCTCTGTCTCTCTCTCCGGTTTGTGCTCTTTCTCTCCCTCAGATGAATAAATAAAATCTTAAAAAAAAAAAAGAAAAAGAATGCTCTACTAAGTGGTAATTTTGCCCAGACTACTTCACCATCTTATAATGAATGCAGAGTCTTTGTAAACTGTAGCACCTCAAATGTGAAGGAAACAAAAAAGTTAAAACTCCTGGGGGGCGCCTGGGTGGCTCAGTCAATTAAGTGTCTGCCTTTGGCTCAGGTCATGATCCCAGGGTCCTGGGATCTGGGATCAAGTCCCTTGTCAGGCTCCCTGCTCAGCGGGGAGTCTCTCTCTCCCCTTTCCTTCCGTTTGTGCTCGCTCTCCCTGTCAAATAAATAAATAAAATCTTAAAAAAAAAAAAAAGACAAACTCCTTGGGTATAAAAACAGAGATAACAGATATAAATAACAAAAAGAATAAAGTAATTGCTATATAGAATAGCTTGTGACAAGGGTGGTGCTCCTAAAAGGAAGTAATTGTGGTCTCATTTGAGTATTTAAATCAGGAATGTATTTTAGGGGAGATAAATATTATGCTTACTCTTTAGGGGAAATGATAGAAGTGTTAGAATGGGGCAGATAGGAATGTTTTCTTTGAGATTTATTGTGGGTGCCAAGAATTTAAGTTATGATTTAAGTTCATGATTTGTTTCTGTACTTAGATTTATGAAGTAGGAGAGAAGTAAGACTGGGGAGATGCATAGAGCAGTGGGTTCTCAGCCTTGGCTGCTCATTAGAATCATCAGGGGAACTTTAAAAAAATATTCTGCTTGGGGGATGCCTGGGTGGCTCAGTCATTTAGCGTCTGCCTTCGGCTGAGGTCATGATCCCAGAGTCCTGGGATCGAGTCCCACATCAGACTCCTTGCTCAGTGAGGAGCCTGCTTCTCCCTCTCCCTCTGCTGCTCCCCCTGCTTGTGCACTCTCTCTCTCTCTCTCTCTCTCTCTGACAAATAAATAAATAAAAATCTTAAAAAAAAAATTCTGCTTGGGTCCCAGTATTTTTTCTTTTTTTAGATTTTATTTATTTATTTGAGACACAGAGAAGGCACCCACACACACGTAGGGGAGGGAGGAGAGCAGAGGTAGAGGGAGAGAGAGAATCTGAAGCAGACTCCGTGTTGAGCAAGGAGCCTCACATGGTGAGGGGCTCTGTCTCATGATTCTGAGGTCATGATCTGAGCCAAAATCAAGAGTCAGATGCTTAACTGACAGCCACCAGGCACTCTTTGGGTCCCGGAATTCTGACTTAAGTGGTCTGGAGTCGAGCCCAGGCCTGCTTTTTTTTTTTTTAAAAGAATGCCAGGTGATTCTAATGTGCACCTAGGTTTAGAGGTTCAAACTTAATGAGTAAGTTTGTTTGATAAGCTTGGGATAAATGAGAGACAGATTTCATTTGAATTGAATAGTATTCTATTTAGCCTTAATTTTTTGGTTAAGAAAAACCTCCCAAGTTAGTTTGTCTGCTACTAAAATCTCCCTCGTTGTGTTTTAAATTGTATTTAGTGATTATATAATGAAATATGCTTGTAAGCAGCAGGGATGTATCAAGGACCAAATTTCTCTTGGTTTCTATTTTGTCTTTCTCTGCTGTAATTCAGTTTTGGTTGATTTTTGAACCTGCTAAGTGCTCTGATACTGGTTGACCAAAATACCCCTATAGCCAAGGACAGTGACCTCATACTGGGGGCAGGAGTAAGGTAGGGGAAAATGGGGCTATGAAGGGTAGAGATGGCTGGGGTTATCTGTACCAGTTCAACTAGTTTCATGCCTGAACTGTCTTTGTTTCACGTTGTGTTAACAAACAAAACTGAGAATATTGTATTTTACCACATTATAGTTTAGTTTTAATATATTAAAAAGTTCTTCAAAACCATAGAAAATGATTCATTTATTCAAAAACATTTATTGTGTGTCAAGCACTGGTAATACACTAGTTAACAAAGTCCTTGCTTTGCTAGAGCTCATGGTTTAGTGGGAAGAGATATATTTCACACACACTGTACCAAGTAGTGATAAATGCCGTAAGAAATTAGAGCTGGTACAAGATGGTAATGGGCAAATTTGTGCTATGAGGCGGTCTGGGAGGGTCTCTCCGAAGTGGCCCTTGAGCAAAGATCCCAGTGATGTGAGGAAGCAGCAGGGCAGATATCTAGGGAAGTTTTCTGTTGGCCTGTTACTGTAGTATGCAAAAACAGCTAGACGGATTTTCAGCATATTTGGATGGAATTTGACTTGGACTGACTTAAAATTTAGGCTATGTGAGGAATGATAAAGGGTCTGTGACTACTATTCTGGATATATGTGCCTTCTGTATTCATCAGAGAACAGTAGTTTCAAATATGAGCTCCAAATAGAAATTCATGGGGTGTGTCCTCCATATTATAGAATTGTTTTAATTTATAGCTGAGTTCCTTCTCACATGGACAGCTTTGTATAGCAACAGGAATTTGTATATAGATGGTTAGGGTTATCTTGAGCAATATTAGATAGAGAAAGCAGCTCCCAAATTTTGCTTAATTATAGCCAGCTCAGAATTCTGAAGGAAGAATGGAACTATTGTATCCCAAGGTGATTGGGAGATTTAACTGTAACATATTGAATAATATATGTTGAAATAGTTCCCAAAATTTCTTGCAGGGAGTAGGTCTTTAACGATTGAGTCCCATCCCTGGAAACTTCAGTGATGATTATGTTCTTAAAACTTTCTCAGTTGTTATCAGGTACTTAAGATTAGAGTAAAATAGGTGGTTTGGTGGAACTTTTGGATAAAGTGGGTAGAGAGAATTGGAACTTGGAACTCTTTCTCTGTCTCTTTTTTTTAAAGATTTTATTTTTTAAGTAATCTTTATACCCAAGGCGGGGCTTGAACTCACAACCCTGAGATCAAGAGCTACATGCTCCACTAACTGAGCCAGCCAGGCGCCCTGGAACTTGGAATTCTTAATTCCAGTAAGTCTGTATCTTTTGGAGACCCACTCTCATGCCTAGGTAGATGTTGATTCTCTTATTTGGAATAAGACTATCACTGCTTTGCATTTCGTCCATTTGTTACCCTTTTTTCATGGCCTAGCGCCTGAACTTTCCCAAACTTTCTTTGCTTTGCACTGACTTTAGTTTTACAGGAATACTTGCCTTGGGTTTGAATAATATAGTGTACTAACAACTTTTGTTAAGTTACTTTAATTATATTTTAAAATCATTGTAAGAACATTAATTTTATACCCCCTTTATTGACCTTGATGTTTTTATATACTGTGTTTTAGTAGAGTATTTTAAGCATTGAACTCTGATGTTATCTCTGTGGAAATGGAATTTTACAGTGTGTCCTGTCAGTTTGCAAAGATAATGTAATTCAGATAATATTTTTGCAAGTTTTGTAGGGTTGTACATGGATAGTGCCTTGATAAAGAATTGACTATTTCTTGAAGTGGGTATTAGGATTAAATGATTTTAAAAAACACAGTTTCCTACCTTTGTAAATTTCCATTTATTATAAGACATCAAGTAGACTAAGGAAAAGAGTAGTCACCTATGATTTTGTTACTTAGGGATGGCCATTGTTAGCATTTTGGTGTGTAACAATTTCTTTTTGCTTTTTTCTATTGTTTGATATATTTTTTAAGGAAGTTTTTAAAGTTTTTATTTATTTGAGAGAGAGCAGGGCTCCATCCCAGGACCTTGAGTTCATGACCTGAGCTGAAGGTAACACCTAACCGACTGAGCCACCCAGGTGCCCCATTGTTTAATATATTTTTATAGAATTTGGATTGCAGTGATATTTTATAAACTATTTCCCTCCCTTTACTTAGTTAATAGCATATTATAGATATTTTCCCATTTTTTCTTCTATAATATTTTAAAATTTTAATACTCTACAATAAGATAGCCTATTTTTTGTGTATTACCAATACATGCATAGATTCATGTAACTGCCACTACAATTAGGATACAGTTTCAACACCTGTGCTGTTTCCTTTATAGTCTACCCCTCCCCCATCCTGTTCCCCTCCAACCTTTGGCAATCAAGTTTTCCATACTATTTGTCTTTTCTAGAATGTCCTAGAAATGGAATCCTACAGTATGTAACCTTTTGATAATGACTTTTTGCAGTTAGCATAATGTCTGAGATTCACTCAAGTTGTTACATGTATCATGTATCAGTAGTTCTTTTTTTTTTTTAATACATAAACAGTATTTCATTGTATGGATGTGTCACCATTTTTTAGTCAATCACTCACTGAAGGACACTTGGGTGTTTTCAGCTTTGGTGATTATGGATAGAGCTACTATAAATGTTTGAGTACAGGTTTTTTGTGTGAATGTAAGATTTTATGTCTCTAGGATAAATACGTAGAAGTGGGATTACAGGACCATTTGATAAGTTTGTATTTAATCTTATAAGAAACTGTCAAACCAGGATGCCTGGGTGGCTCAGTCTAAGTGTCTGCCTTCAGCTCAGGTCATGATCCTGGGGTCTTGGGATCAAGCCCCTCGTCAGGCTTCCTGCTCAGTGGGGAGTCTGCTTCTCCCTCTCCCTCTTTTCCTCCTCCCTGCTTATGTCTTCTCTCTTTCTCAAATAAATGAATAAAAAATAAATCTTAAAAAAGAAACTGTCAAACCTAGTGTGGCTGTGCCATTATGTTTTTCCATTAAAAATATGAGTTCCACTTAACTCTGCATCCCTATAAGTGCTTCGACTGTATATTGTTAAAAAGTCGGTACTACCCAAAGTGATTTATAGATTCAGTGCAATCTCTGTCACGAGCCCAATGATTTTTTTTTTTTTGCAGAAATAGAAAAACCCACATAAAGTTCATGTAGAATCTCAAGGGATTCTACAAAGTGTTCTTGAAAAAGAAGAACAGTGTTGAAGGACTCACATTTCAAAACTTACTACAGTTTTACAGTAACCAAAACAATGTGGTACTGGTGTAGACAGACATAAAGACTAATGGAATAGAGAGCACAGAAATAAGCCCTCACATATGTCGTGAATGATTTTTGACAAGAAGGCCAACACCATTCAGTGGGGGAAAAGGACAATCTCTTCAAGAAATTGTGCTGAGAAACGTTGGATATCCACATTGCAAAAGAATGAAGTTGGACCCTTAAACATAAGAGCTACAACTACTATAAAGCTCTTAGAAGAAAACAAAGGGGGAAGCTTCATGACATTGGATTTGGCAGTAATTTTTTTGGATATGACATCAAAGGCACAGGCAACCAAAGAAAAAATAGACAAGTTGGACTTCATCAAAAGGAAAACTTTTTGAGCATTGAAGGACACTATCAAAAGAGTAAAACAGCAAACACATAATATGAGAAAATATTTGCAAATCACATATCCAGGTATATATAAAGAATTAATATTCAGAATGTGTAGAGAACTTTAACGTCTCAAGAACAACAAAATAACCCAATTAAAGAATGAGCAAAATATTTGAGTAGATCTTTCTTCAGAGAAGAAATACAAATGGCCGAAAAGCACATGAAAAGATGTTCAACATCACTAATATTTTGGGAAATATAAATTAAAACCACAATGCAATACCACTTCCCACCCATTATAGTGACTGTCATTAAAAATAATAAGTGTTGGGGGGTGGGGGGATGGGTTAGCCTGGTGATGGGTATTAAAGAGGGCACATTCTGCGTGGAGCACTGGGTGTTATGCACAAACAATGAATCATGGAACACATCAAAAACTAATGATGTAATGTGTGGTGATTAACATAAGAAAAAATTATTAAAAAAATAAGTGTTGGCAAGGATGTGGAGAATTGGAACCTTCGTATTGTACACTCTTGGTGGGAATATAAAATAGTGCAGCTCTTATGGAAAACAGTATAGTGTTTCCTCAAACAATTGAAAATAAAATTACCATATGAAATCACAATTCCACATCTCAGTATATACCCCAAAGAATTGAAAGCAGGGTCTTGAAAAAATATTTGTACACCATGTTCAAAGCAGAATTATTCCCAATAGTCAAAAAGTAGAAGCCACCCAAGTGTCCATTGATGGCTATATGGATAAACAAAATATGGTGTATATATACAATGGAATATTAAGTAAGGAAATTTTGACACTTACTGCAGTGTGGATAAACTGAAGACAAAATGCTTATAGAAAAAAGCCCATCACAAATGGACAAATACTGTATGACTCCACTTATAATGTGGTACTTAGAAGCAGTCAATTTCTTAGAGATAGAAAGAAAGTAGAATAGTGATTGCTGGGCACTGGGGGGTATGGAGATGGAAAGGAGGAGTTAGTGCATGATGGTTATAGAGCTTAAGTTTTGCAAGTTTTGCACCATCCATTCTGTGGATGGATGGTGGTGATGGTTGCACAACAGTGTGAATGAACTTAATGCCACTCAACTGTGTGCTTAAAAATGGTTAAAATGCTAAATTTTGCTATGTTGATTTACCAGAATTAAAAATAACTTAAAAGATCAAATGGCCATGTTTATGTGGGTCTATCTCTGGATTCTCTTCTGTTCCATAGATCTGTATGTCTAACCATTTGCCACTATTATATTTTCTTGTGGGGTACTATAAGTTTTTTTTTTTTTAAGATTTTATTTATTTATTTGACAGAGACACAGTAAGAGAGGGAACATAAGCAGGGGGAGTGGGAGAGGGAGAAGCAGGCTTCCAGTGGAGCAGGGAGCCTGATGCGGGGCTCGATCCCAGGACCCTGGGATCATGACCTGAGCCGAAGGCAGACGCCTAACAACTGAGCCACCCAGGCGCCCCGGTACTATAAGTTTTATAGTAGGTCTTAAAATCACGTAATGTGATTTGTCCAGCCTTATTCTTTATCAGAATTGCTTTATTCCAATTCTTTTGTCTTTTCAAATAAATTTTATTTTATTAAAAAGATTTTATTTAAGACAGAGAGCAAAAGGGAGGGAGAGGGAGCTTGAGCAGGCGGAGGGGCATAGGGTGAAGGAGAAGCAGACTCCCCACTGAGCAGGGAGCCCAACATGGGGTTCCATCCCAGGACTCCAGGATCATGACCTGAGCTGAAGGCAGATGCTTAACTGACTGAACCACCCAGGTGCCCCTCAAATAAATTTAAGAATCACTTTATATCTAAAAAATCCTGCTGGGATTTTTTTTCCTTTTTTTTTTTTTTAAAGCAGACTCCACGCCCAGTTGTGGAGCCCAATGTAGGACTTGAACTCACGACCCCGAGATCAAGACCTTAGCTGAGATCAAGAGTCAGATGCTTAACCCACTGAGCCTCCCAGGTGCCTCTCCTGCTGGGATTTTGATCGAAATTGCATCAAACCTATAGAGCAATTTGGGGATTATTTACGTCTTTATTATATTGACCCTTTATTATATTGACTCCCAGGTGCCTCTCCTGCTGGGATTTTGATCGAAATTACATCAAATCTATAGAGCAATTTGGGGATTATTGACAACTTTATTATATTGACCCTTATTATATTGACTTTATTATATTGACCCTTCTAGTCCCTGACCATGGTTTCGTTTAGGTCTTTTTTTGTTTTTTAAAGATTTTATTTATTTATTGACAGAGAGAGACTCAGCGAGAGAGGGAACACAAGCAGGGGGAGTGGGAGAGGGAGAAGCAGGCTTCCCGCGGAGCAGGGAGCCTGATGTGGGCTCAATCCCAGGGCCGAAGGTAGATGCTTAATGACTGAGCCATCCAGGCGCCTCCGTTTAGGTCTTTGATTTCTTTAACCAGTCTTTCGTACTTTTCAGCATGCATATTCTGTATACTTTTTGTTAGATATATATCTAAGTATTTTATTATGCTTTTTAAAAAAATTTATTTATTTGACAGAGCACAAGCAGGGGGAATGGCAGGCAGAGGGAGAGGGAGAAGCAGGCTCCCTGCTGAGCCGGGAATCCAATGCGTGGCTCAATCCCAGGACCCTGGGATCATGACCTGAGCCAAAGGCAGATGCTTCACCAACAGAGTCACATGGGAACCCTTATTTTATGTTTTTAAAGCTATCATAAACTGGTTTTTGTAGATTTCAGTTTCAGATTTCTAGTATGTTGAAGTACAGTTGATTGATTTTTATGTACTTTGTTTACTCTAACCTTGCCAAACTCATTTATTAGCTCTAGGAGTTTTGTTTTTAGATTTTCTTCATAGGTTCATCATGTTGTCTGTGAATAGGGACAGTTTCATTTGTTCCTTTCTAATCTGTATGGCGTTTAAATCCTTCTCATTTCATATTGCAGTGGCTAGATCTTCCAGTATGATCTTGAATAGGAGTGGTGAGAGTGTGTCCTTGCATTGTTTCTGATTATAGGGGGAAAGTATTCATTGTTTTACCGTTAATTATGTTGATAGTGGTAGGATTTTTGTACATGTCCTTCATCAGGTTGAGCAAATTCCCTTTCATTTCTAATTTGCTGAGTTTTTTTTTTTTAAGATTTTATTATTTATTTATTTGAGAGAGAATGAGAGAAAGAGAGAGAGTACATGAGAGGGGGGAAGGTCAGAGGGAGAAGCAGACTCCCTGCTGAGCAGGGAGCCCGATGCGGGACTCGATCCTGGGACTCCAGGATCATGACCTGAGCCGAAGGCAGTCGGTCAACCAACTGAGCCACCCAGGCGCCCGAGTTTTTTTTTTTTAATCATGAAAGGATGTTATATTTTGCCAAATGCATCTATCATGTAGCTTTTCTTCTTTAAGCTATAGTATGGTAACTTATATTGATTGATTCTTGAATATTGAACCAGTTTTTGTTTTTTTTTAAGATTTTATTTATTTATTTGACAGAGAGAGACACAGCGAGAGAGGGAACACAAGCAGGGGGAGTGGGAGAGGGAGAAGCAGGTTTCCCGCCATGCAGGGAGCCTGAGGCAGGGCTCGATCCCAGGACCTTGGGATCATGACTTGAGCCGAAGGCAGACGCTCAATGACTGAGCCACCCAGGCGCCCCTTGAACCAGTTTTATATTCCTGGGATAACTCTACTTGGTCCTGGTCTATTATTCTTTTTATATTTGCTGAATTCCATTTGCTTTTATTTTGTGGAGGGTGTTTGCATCGATATGTGTGAGGGATAATGGTATATAGTTTTTTTGTGCGTTTTCTAGACTTGGCATCAGGTTAATGCTGGTTTCATAAAATGAGTCTGAAAGTATACCCACTACTCTTTCTTGGAGGAGAATTGTGTAGAATTGGTGTTACTTGTTACTTAAATATTTGATAAAATCCTGCAATAAAGTCAGGTAGGCCCAGAGGTTTCTTTGGAAGATTTTTAACTATGAATTCAATTTCCTTAATTCAGAGTATCTGTTTCATATGGGATGTTTTGGTACTTTGTGGTTTCAGTCAATTGGTACATTTCACCTCTACCTTCAATTTTATATGTGTAGCTCTGTCTTTATTATTCCCCAATTATCTTTTTAAGTTTGTAGTATTAAGTATATTTTGGCAGTCTGAGTTTTCAGGTTTCTTTATTTTGACCACCTAAGTTGTCAAGTTTATGTGTATAGTGTTGTTCATAGTATTTTCTTATTACCTTTTTTTTTTTTAAAGATTTTATTTATTTATTTGACAGAGAGAGAGAGAGGGAACACAAGCACCGGGAGTGGGAGAGGGAGAAGCAGGCTTTCCGCGGAGCAGGGAACCCGATGCAGGGCTTGATCCCAGGACCCTGGGATCATGACCTGAGCCAAAGGCAGACAACTTAATAACTGAGCCACCCAGGTGCCCCTTCTTATTACCTTTTAATGTTGCAGGATCTATAGTGTATTTTCTCTTTTGTTCTTGATGTTATTGGTAATTTGTGTCTTTTTTCTTTGCTATCCTTGCCTAGAGATTTACCAATTTTACTGATCTTTTCAAAGAACACTTTTTTGCTTGCCTTGATTTTTCTCTATTTTTGTATTTTCATTTTCATTGATTCCTGCTATCATTACTTTTCTTTTGCTTGTTATGTATTCATTTTGCTCTTCGTTTTCTAGTTTTTCTGTTTTTATTTATTTATTAGATTTTATTTATTTGAGAGAGAGAGAGAGCATGAGAGGGTGTTGGGTCAGAGGGAGAAGCAGACTCCCTGCTGAGCAGGGAGCCCGATGCAGGACTTGATCCTGGGACTCCAGGATCATGAACTGAGCCGAAGGCAGTCGCTTTAACCAACTGAGCCACCCAGACGCCCTTTTTCTAGTTTTTTTAAATAGGAAGCTTAGGTTATTGATTTGAGACCTTCTTCCCCACCCCAGTATAAGAATTTAGTTCCTACATATTTCATTCTAAGCAATGCTTTATTTGCATATGACACATTTTGACATATTTCATTTTCATTCCAATTAAAAATATTTTCTGGATTATCTGAAACTTTTTGACCTGTGGATTATTTAGAAGTATGTTGTTTATTTTCCAAGTATTTCCTCTTATATTTCTGTTACTGATTTCTACTTAAATACATTATGGTCAGAGAATATACTTCTAATTTCAGCTCTTTTATATTTGTTAAGGTCTGTTTTGTGACCCAGGGTATGATCTATCTTGGTGAATGTTCTGTGTACACTTGAAAAGAATGTGTATTCTACTTTTGATAGGTGGAATATTCTAAAAATCTTACTCGTTGATGGTGGTGTTCAATTTCTTTATATTGCTGCTGGTTTTTTTAATCTATTCTGTTAGGAGTGTTGAAGTCTCCAGCTGTAATTTGGATGCCTATTTCTTCTCAGTTCCATTAATTTTTGCTGTGTGTGTGTGTGTGTGTGTGTGTGTGTGTGTGTGTTTTAATTTTAAGAGGGGGTAAGGGCAAAGGGAGAGGAAGAAAGAGAATCTTAAGGCTTTACAGTTCGGGGCTTGATCTCAGTACCCTAAGATCATGACCTAGGCCGAAATTAAGAGTCGGAGGCTTACCCGACTGAGCCATCCAGGTGCTCTGCTGTATGTGTTTTGAAGTTCTGTTAGGTGTATACGTATTTAGTATTGCTTTTTCTTCTTTGTGAATTGGCCCTTTAATCACG
Organism: Zalophus californianus; assembly: GCF_009762305.2. Lineage (NCBI taxonomy): Eukaryota > Metazoa > Chordata > Mammalia > Carnivora > Otariidae > Zalophus > Zalophus californianus. The sequence continues at coordinate 26,708,747 of NC_045602.1, forward strand.
TAATGACCTCATTTATCCCTGGTTATTTTCTTTGCTCTGATCTTTGTTTAATATAAATATAGCTACTTCATCTTTTCTTTAACGTTTGCCTGAAATATCTTTTTTCCATCCTTTTATTGTAAATTTTTATTGTTATTTATTTTTAAAAGATTTTATTTATTTTAGAGAGCACTCACGTCCGTGCAGGTAAGAGCTGGGAAAGACGCAGAAGGAGAGGGAGAGAGAATCTGAAGCAGACTCCACACTGAGTGTGCAGCCCTTCATGGGGCTCAATCACACAACTGTGAGATCATGACCTGAGCCGAAACCAAGAGTCAGATGCTTAACTGACTGAGCTACCCAGGCGCCTCTAATTTTTTTTTTAGAGCCCACTGTGGGACTTGAACTCATAACCCTGAGATCATGACCCCAGCTGAAATGAAGAGTTGGACGCTGAGCCACCAGTCACCCGTATTTTTTTTATTTTTGAGTAATCTTTACACCCAAGGTGGTGCTTGAATTTACAACCCTGAGATCAAGAGTCACATTACTGAATGAACCAGCCAGTGCTTCTTTTATTCTCTTAGAAGGGTAAAAATTTCTTATAGATGTCACAGAATTGGATTGTATATGTGTTTTTCACTTCTTTCTGACAATTGGTCTTTTAATTGGCATATATTTAGACTGTTTATATTTAATGTAATTGTTGACATTTTGAATTAGATACTCTATTTTGTTATTTACTTTCTCCCTTTTCCTCTGTTTCCTCTCCTTTTCCCTTTTTTTTTGGTTATTTTATTTATTTATTTATTTTTTAAGTAGACTCTGCCCAACATGCATGGGGCTTGAACTCACTACCCCTTGATCAAGAGTTGAATGCTCCACTGACTGAGCTAGCCAGGTGCCCCTCGTTATTTGATATTTTAATTATTTTAACTTTTTATTTTTTTACTGTAATTATGTGTATATGTTTTTTGTAGTTACTTGAGGGATTGCAGTATATGTACTTTTCACAGTGTATTTAGAATCAGTACTTTACCAATTTAAGCAGAACGTAGGAAACTTTTTACTATATCGTAGTCTCCCCTCTTTTAAAAGTTTACTTGTTCATTACATCTACATCCATTAGAAACCCTCTCAGACAATATAATGTTTTGCTTTCAGTTTTCAAATATATTTTAAAGAACTGAGACAAAAAAATCATTGGTTATATATACCATTCCTCTTGATCTTCCCTCATTTCTGTTACTGTTAAGTTTTCTGAAATGATTTTTCTTATATTTGATGAACTTCCTTTTGTAGTTCTTTTGAGTAGCTTTGCTGGCAAAATTTATAGTATTCCTTCATCCAAGAATTTATTTCACCTTCTTTTTTTTTTAGTTTATAAGCAACAGAAATCTATTTCTCACAGTTCTGGAGGCTGGGAAGTCCAGGATCAAGGCATCAGCATGGCTGTGTTCTGATGAAGACCCTCTTCTTGGTTCATAGCTTGTGCCTTCGCACGGTGTCCTCACATGGTGGAAGGGACATGGGATCTCTCTGGAACCTCTTTTAGAAGAGCGCTAGTCTCACTTCCAGGGGACACATTCAGACCATAGAGTATGGCATCATGTCTGATCTGCCCAGTGGTGCTTGATTTAGGCTCCTTGAAAAATAACAGTGATGGCAGCTGATGAGCAGCAAATTCTTTTGATGGTCTTCTGTTGAAGAAGTAATCTTCAGTGGTTTCCATCATAAATAGTTTTGCCAAGTGCAACTGAGTTTACTTCCAGAAAGTGGTCGCTTTTCTGTTCAGAGAGTTGTTGCTATTCTTTTCTTCGATCTCCTGTTGAGTTCGTAGGTGTTCAGAATGGTTTGATCCCTATTCAGCTGAATTCCTGAGACCAGACAAAATCCGGGTCTCCTACTCCTCCGCCATCTTTCTCTCACCTTCATTTCTGATGGACATTTTTGTTGGTATAGAATTTCTTTTTCTCTAGTACTTAAAAAAAATTGTCCACTTCCTAATGAGCTTTATGGTTTTTAATGATACATGTTTTTATTGTATTATTACTTCCATGAAAATAATGTGTCATTATTGTCTGTTTGCTTTCAAGTGTTAGTCTTCAGAAACTTACTGTGTCTGGCTGTGAATTTTAACCTGTTTTGTGAAGTTTTCCCTTCCCAGAAAGAATATCTGCACTAATACAAGTCATTAGTGTCAATTAGGGGTCTGCAAACCCTTGTAGCTCTCAGGCTGTCTCCTAATTTTATAAATAAAGTGTTACTGGCACACATCCACACCCATTTATTTACGTGTGGGCTATGGCTGCCTTTGCACTACAGCGGCAGAGGTGAGTAATTGTGAGAGAGTCCATGTATCTTGTGAACTTTAAAATATTTACTGTCTGACCCTTTTCACAAGAAGTTTGCTGATTTCTGTTGTACACGGAGGAATTTGAGTTTCCTGCTCATTTTTTTAACTTTATCCATGCAGGTTTAAAAGTCACTTAAAAAACAAAAGATTTTTAAATTTATTTTAGAGAGAGAGAGAGAGAGAGAGAGAGAGAGAGTGCACACACAAGCGGGGGGGGGGCAGAGAAAAAAAATCTCGAGCAGCCTCCCCACTGAGCATGGTGCCTGACATGGGGCTGGAGATTGTGACCTGAGCCAAAATCAAGAGTAGGCTGCTTAACTGAGCCACTCAGGCATCCCTTACAGATTACTTCTGTACAAAGTTCTAAAAAGGTTCAGTATGTAGTACAGGGTATGTACCATAGTTTTTTCCTTCTATTTAAAAGCCAAAAATAACTTTTTAGCTAACTCTTCTTGGAAAACATAACAAACATTATTTAAGCATAGCTTACCTTTCTTTGAGAAATTTATTTTCCAAATATTTTAAACTCATAAGGCAAATGAAATAATAAATGGTTCATGCCAAAATGGGATTAAAGTTTTTTAAAGGTAGTTTTGGGAGATATAATTTAAGTATAGGTCATAAGTTTATCAATATTATTGGTAACATTAAAATATATTGAGTGTTGAATAGTAATACAACTAAAATCATGAATCAAAGCATCATGAATAAAAGTATAACTCAGTATTCTACAAGACTTAGAAAACATGTTTTCTCAGTGACACAGTCAAGCTCTATTATAGGTTTCTTGATTTCTTCATCTCTTTTTTTCTTTCTGTGCTTAAAATGGTTATTCTTATGACTAAAAATAAATGTTGAACTTACCTGATTGTGAAACCCGTGTTTTTTGTGTTTTTTTTTTTTTTTTTTACTGTACAAACACTCAATTCTGGGTCAGACCTAAACATGCATGGGTTTCATTTTTAACTGAAATTAGAGGATTTCTGTCCTGTCTTGTTGCTTCCTAAATAAGAAAAGACTTGCTCAAACATGTAAGAAGTTGAAAAGTTCCAAAAATATTCTTCGTTCATTGCAAGATACTTTAATTGCACAGAAATCTAGGATTTTTTTTTAAGATTTTATTTTAAATAATCTCTGTACCCAGTATGGGGCTCAAACTCACAACCCTGAGATCAAGAGTTGGATGCTCTACCGACTGAGCCAGCCAGGTGCCCCATCTAGGACTTTTCTAGGGGCAGAAGAGTAAATCTCGAGCATACTGCCAGGGTACATTAACAAAGCTGTCCTCTCAAAAATAGTCTTCAGGCTGAGTAAAAGATTGAGAGAAAGGGTCGGTAGTGGGTTAAATAATCTTCCCTCAAAATTGATGTCTACATGGAACCTTAGACTGTGACCTTATTTGGACATAAGATTTTTGCAGATGTAATTAAAATGAGGTCTACGAGCTTAGAAGATCCTTCAGGGGGCTATGGCTGATAATACCCTCCTTTCTTCCCCCTGTGCAGTACAGCCCTCTGCTTATGGATGACCTTCCATAACTAAGGTCAAAAACTGGGAATGAACTCATCCTAATGAACATAGTCTTATTGCATGCTGCTATACTGGCTTGAAGAAATTGTCAGCAAGACTGCTTGATCACTGTGCATTACTTTGAGTGCTAGTACTGTATAGTGTATAAGAAGTTGTAAAAACAGTGTTGACTTTTTTTCAGTCAAGATCTGTTGAGGAATCTCTAGTGGCATGATTTGGATGGAATTCTCTAGAGTTGCATGGAAACCCATTTGGAAATTGGTATAGAGTCTCAATACTTACATCTTATACCTCTCTTGGGAACTTTTAACAAAATTATAATTTTGGGGACTCCTGGGTGGCTCAGTCAGTTAAGCGTCTGCCTTCGGCTCAGGTCATGATCCCAGGGTCCTGGGATCGAGCCCCACATTGGGCTCCCTGCTCCGCGGGAAGCCTGCTTCTCCCTCTCTCACTCCCCCTGCTTGTGTTCCCTTTCTCGCTGTGTCTTTCTCTGTCAAATAAATAAAAGCTGAAAAAATTATAATTTTTATAATTTGTTACTTAAATGTACATATCTAAAACAGTAAAGCAGAATTTGCACTTTGTTTTTCAAAATTTTATAGTTATGTGTGGGGGCAGAGGGCATATATTAGAAATCTAAGTGCCTTTTACTCAGGTTTGCTGGAAGTCTAAAATTGTTCTAAAAAAAGAATAGCTTTATTTTTCTTTAAGATTTATTTGAGAGAGAGAGAGCGCACGCGTGAGCAAGAGTAGGGGGAGGGGCAGAGGGAGTGGGCGAGAGAATCTCAAGCAGACTCCCCGCTGAGCTCTTAGCAGGATGCAGGGCTCTATCTCATGACCCCGAGATCATGACCTTAGCTGAAACCAAGAGTCAGATGCTCAACCATCTGAGCTACCCAGGCACCCCATAAAGAAGTCCTTAAAAATATATATAGTTAATGAGTTTTGGAGTTTTGAAATGATCTTTGCAAGTTCTTACACAATTTTACTGAGTTTCTATAATTTGTGTTTCTTGTGGTGTTATCTAGGTATTAGAAGTGCTAGGTAAATATTCTTGTTTTATTGTATTACAGAGATTATTTTCCTTTATGCTAACATATATTTCAGACCTCTAATTCTGAAACTGAACTATAGATTTTTGTTTCGTTTTATGTAGATAATGAATTAGTTCCTAATCAGTTTTGTAATGCCTCCAAGCTGTCTGTTAGAGTCCAAAAGAGCTATAATAATCTGAAATTAAGAATACCAACCCAGGGGCGCCTGGGTGGCTCAGTTGTTAAGCGTCTGCCTTCGGCTCAGGTCATGATCCTAGGGTCCTGGAATTGAGTCCCACACTGGGCTCCCTGCTCAGCTGGGAGTCTGCTTCTCCCTTTCCCACTCCCCCTGCTTGTGTTCCCTCTCTCGCTGTGTCTCTGTCTGTCAAATAAATAAAATCTTTGGGGAAAAAAAATAAAAAGAATACCAACCCAATATTCATTGATTATAACATGTTTTATAGTTGACCTAGAGATTGAAAACTAGGACTCTGATTTATTTCTATTTTTCTGCTTTTGTCTCATTAGGTAGTAGCAGAGCAAGTTACTGGGATGTTCTGTAGAGTTGTGGTGGGAGTTTAGGATGAGGTATACTGGCAGCAGGATTACTTGCCCACAGGGAATTATCTTTTCTAATGGAATAAAATTTCACAATTGATCATTCTTTAAACTCTTTTTACAGAGACTATTTGTGGCAGAAACACTTAACATTAATCACCTTATAAGTCTATAAATTTAAGTATAGAAACTGATGTTATCTTTAAAACTTTTTTTTTTTTTTGTATTCAAAGTCTCTTGCCTGTTACTGTTTTTTATAAGACTTCTGAAATTCCACCCTGACTTACCCTGAGAAATTTAATGGGTCGTGTATTCACTGACTTTCTCCATTAAAATACTCTTCCAGTACTGACTCAGCAGAAACTTCAGGGAATGTTGATCTTCACTGGTAGTTGACTGTGTTTATTCAGTGGGGGGTGAACTAGAGACTTTCCTATTTCTCTTAACCTAGGTTATAAACATTTTCCATAATTTTATCTCAGATGTAAAAGCCTCCAAAAACTTTTGTGGTAATTACCTAGAAACTGGCATACTGACTTTATGCTTATTGAATTTTGCAAAAAATGACAAATACTGAATATTTAAAAATTTTGTTCTGAATATTTTAATTATGAAATAGTATAGAACAAAAAACTTCCCTGTACCCTTTACCTCGTTCTATCAATTTTAATTTTAAATACTTTACCACATTTCTTAACATTCACACACATATATACACATAATACTTTTGCTCTTATTGAGAATAGGTTGCATAATATCATGCCCCTTTACCCTTTACTATTTCTGTTTCTTTTTTTTTTAAGTTTTATGTTTTTAAGTAATCTCTACACCTAACGTGGGGCTCAAACTCAAGACCCCGAGATCAAGAGTCCCATGATCTTCCAACTGAGTCAACCAGGCACCCCTGTTTATTTCTAAGAACAATTATATTCTCTCTTTTTTTAAAAAGATTTATTTATCTTTCTGAAAGAGAGAAAGAGAGCAGGGGAGGCGCAGGGGGAGAGAGAATCCTGAAGCAGACTCCCTGCTGAGCATGGAGCCTGACAAGGGCTTGATCCCAGGGCCCTGAGATCATGATCTGAGCCGAAACCAAGGGTTGGCCACTCAAGTGACTGAGTCACCCAGGCGCCCCTATATTCTCTCTCTTTTTTAAAGATTTATTTATTTATTTGAAAGAGAGAGAGCACATGAGAGGGGGGAGGGTCAGAGGGAGAAGCAGACTCTCTCCTGAGCAGGGAGCCTGATGAGGGACTGGATCCTGGGACTCCAGGATCATGACCTGAGCCAAAGGCAGTTGCTTAACCAACTGAGCCACCCAGGCGCCCTCCCCCCACCCCCCGCCATATTCTCTTTTATAATAGCTCTGGAGTTGTCAAGTTCTGACAGTTTCACAGTGATACTTTTATTTGATCTATAGTACATATTACAAGTATTAGTTGTTCTAATAATGTCTTTTAGAGCAATTTTTTCCAGTGCAAGATTAGATACTGTATTTATCTTCCATGTAAGCATTTATTTTTAATGGACTATTATTAGTCTTTAAATCTTAAGTGTTGAATTTTTTTCTTTTAACAGCTAAACCAGGTGGACAGGTGAAATGTCAGTATATATCTGCGGTGGATAAAGTTATATTTGTGGATGATTATGCAGTAGGGTGTAGGAAGGACCTTAATGGAATCTTGTTGTTAGACACTGCTCTGCAAACTCCAGTTTCAAAGCAGGATGATGTGGTTCAGCTTGAATTACCTGTTACAGAGGTAAGTTGAAATAAATCAGTGTACTTTTCTACTTAATGTACTCTCAGACCTATTAGCTGTTAAGTTAGGTTGTTTTTTGAGGACATTATATATGTATCCCTGTTTTTAACAAAGAATTGGCTTACTGATCACATTTGTTTAATTCCTCTGTATAATTAATTGATGCTTATCAAAGTGGTAGTTAAGTGTGAACCGTACAGGTTAAACTGTAACAGAGACACCAGAATACAGTGGCTTAGACAATATAGTTTTTTCAGTAACAGTACAGGGCTAAGTGTAGGGTTAACTTTGCTTACCTCAACACTTAGCTTCCATCCGTGAATTCATGACAGCTGTTCCAGGTCTCATTAGTATTTCTCAGTTGTAGTGAAAGCGAAAGCGAAAGTCCAGGGGAACACACTGGTATGACTCCTCCTCCCTTTCTCCCTTTGTTTCTCTCTTGTCTCTTCTCCCCCTCTCCTTCCCTTCCGCTTTCTTTCTCTCCTTCATTCTTTCTTGTTCTGTTTAACAAACTTTCTCATATACACCCTTTTCATGTTCATCCCATTGGCCAGAAATTAGTCACATGGTCACATCAAGCTGAGAAGAACGGGGAAAGAGGTAGTTCTTTTTTAAATATTAGATGGAAGGGAGGAGTGAGTATTAGTGGACAACCAGTAATCTTCACTGTGTATCATATCTTTTTGTGTGTGTGTGTGTGTGTGTATCATGTCTTTTAACAATCCCAGTTTAAAATTTTAGTTATATGTATGTTTCCGTAGTGTTACATATTCATTACTTAATTTGTGGGTTCACCCTAATTTAAATTCTTTAAGTGTGCGTTGATGTTCATATGGTGTAATTTGAAAGTATGTTTTTCAAAGTTATTAGATTTTAAATCATCTTAAATAAAATATAAGAGATTTTAATGCTGTGTTCCCTAATAAAGTGAGATACCATTTTTGTCTTCATACAAAGTTGTTAATTATGAATTGTTTTGCATTTGGTGGTATGATTAGTTGATAAAAGCAATATAGCATATTTCCCATTTTTAGAACATGAAAATTGTCAGTGTGTATATATAAAGTGCAGTATAAATGTTTTTATTCTCTTTTTGGAAGGCTATTTAAAAAAAGATACTAACATATATCCACTTAGATTTCACATTTAGTGTCGTAACGTAGTTGTTTGTTATATGTTATTGTTGAAAGTATGTTGCTGAAAGTTTGAGTTCTGAAAAGAGAGTAGCCCTCTTTTTGTCATCAGAATATTTGGATCTGGGGTCATGTCTAAAATTTTTGGATAGAGAATTAATTAGTTTTAGTTGTATTGAACATTTCTTCCTACTAATTTGAGGAATTTATACTAGATGGTAACTTAATAAGGCTGATATCCTAATAAAGGATATATATATATTCTGTGATGAAAGATGGTTATCAAACTGTTCAGGTTTTAAAAAGAACTAGAGAATTACAATAAGATATTGGAATATTTATGATAAAATAGACCCTCAAATCAGTATTTTTCATATTGTGTCTGAAGTGTTAGGTATTTACTTGACATCTGTCACCTCCTCTATCTTGTTGGCCATTAACATCTGATGCTGATTTTCTATGTACCTAAGTAATTACAGCTCTGTTGTTTGCATAATACTGTTTGTAGATCTTCCACCATCCCAGACATCCTTTACTACAGCACATTAGTTTGTCACTGTCTTCACTAAAGTATGGGGTCCTAGGTTTGGTTGGATCAGTGTGGATGTATTCTTTTCCATATGTTAACTGTGTATTTCTGTTAAAGTAGTTCTTTTTGAATATGTGGGTAACAATACAGAGGGCTTTTTTATATTACCTGTTGACTTAGTGAATGTTCCCTCTTACAGTTTTGCATAGTTTGAGTATTTAAAACTCACGGAAGGATTTTACATTTATCTGTTTAAACTTTTACCTTTCATTTTTGTTCATGGTGTCAGCTTATCCAGTTTTTTCTATCTTGCTTTGGTTTATAATGGCTTCCATGTATTGAAACTTCACTCTGTGGTACTACACTGAATACATTGCTTTATCTCATTTAATTTATAACAGTCTTTCAAATCAATATATGATTAATTATATGTGATTTTAGTTTGTTTAAAAAAGTAAAAGTAGTAAACTTTAGTTATAGTACCTGTCAGAATCATTACAAATTGAAGTATTTGAATAAGGATCTGAATGTAACATTTTTTTGTTGTGTTTAATTTTCTGTGGTCATCTTTTTTATTTAGGCACAACAGCTCTTATCAGCATGTTTAGAAAAGGTAGATATTTCTAGTACGGAAGGTTATGATTTGTTCATCACACAGCTCAAAGATGGTTTAAAAAATACATCCCATGAGACTGCAGCCAACCACAAAGTTGCTAAGGTAAGAAGTTTTAAAAAAAAAAATTACCTTGTTTGGATTGTAATAGAAAGAATACCTCCATACTTTCACTTTCCCTGTCCCCCACTCTCCACCTACCCTTGGAAATATTCCAGTTCTAGATTTCTCTCTTTTAGAGAACAAAATGTGTTTAGAAGTCACCTAAAAGTTGAAACTATTTCCTGAAGTCTAAATTCAGTTTGTGGGAATTATTTTGCTTACTTTGTTCCTAAAGCTTCTGTGCTTGGTAGCTCTATATTGGTCGAGAGGCTGATGAAAGAGACTTTCTTGTTAGGTGATAAGCTTCATTGGGAAATGGAATATGTCTTTGGAAATGGGCCCATTTGGGCTTTCGTTGAAATAATTTTTTGGTAGGTGTGACTAGGATGTCTATGTGAGAATGTGCTTTGAATTAAATCCTTGGATATATTTTACTGATTTTTCTGTCTTTTCTAAGTTATAAGTGTAATACATATGAAATTTTTGTACCAAAGGGTGTAAGGTAGAAAGTAAAAACTGTTTTCCTAAAAATAATCTTTGCATTTGTAAGTATCTTTTTTCTTAAGTAAAATTGTGACAGTACTAAAATGTGATGTACTGTCATCTTTTCTGGCTGCTATTAACGGAATACCACTGACTGGGTAGCTTACATACAACAGAATTTTCCTGTGCACAGTTCTGAGGGCAGGGAAATCCAAGGTCAGGGTGCCAGCGTGGCTGCGTTCTTCCTGGTTCATACTTGGCTCCTTCTCACTGTGTCCTGACATGATGGAGAGGTCAGGGGATCTTTTGGGAGCCTCTTTTATAAAGGCATTCATTCCATTCACAGGGCTCTATTCTCATGACTTAAGTACCTCCCAAAAGCCCTGTTTACTAATACTGTCACCTTTGGGGGTTAGGATTTCAACAGATGAATTTGGGGATCAGGGGACACACACATTCAGACTATAGCATATACCTTGCTTTTTTTCACTTAAGAATGTATCTTTGAATATTTTTCCTATTAATCCTCAGATCAGCTGCATCCTTCCTAATACTGAATTTTTTAATATAGATTTACCATAATATTATTAACTTATCCCATTGATGGAACATTTTATTTAGTAAAACAGAAACCATACTATGCATTCCAACAAAGAGAATTTATCGTCAGGAATTGATTTTAACATGTGTTTGAGAATTGAAGAAGTGGAAAGGAAGCCCTGAGGAAGCATACGGATAGTAACCCCGGGAAGCTGCCGTCACCTAGGTCTAAAGGAACAAGAGCTTAGGGTGGTCAGCACCTACAAATTTAGAGAATAGGCTCTGTGGGTCTGGGATCCAGGCTCCTCAGGAGGAGCTCCTGTCCAGCTGGTACCTCAGGAGCTTGAGGATCAGAGATTGAGGAGCTGAGACATGGATCTCTGAAGAGAGGTGCTGCTTGGCTGGTGTTTTTACCTCTGAGGAGCTCTATGAGACTGGTTCTGGGAATGCTAAGTAAACAAAACGCAGAAGACTAGAAGAATCAACTGCTGCCACCAGGTCCTGTGCTGAATCAGCATTGACAGCAGTGACAAGTAATAGCCAGGGCAAGTCTTTTCCACCCTCATCATGCTTTCCAATTTCCATCCTGTATTCCTTTTGTCAGAACCTTACAGCCAGGAAACTGGCTGGGAAAGAAGAAATGCAGTTTGCAGAGTCCCAGCCTTAAGATGATAGGGAAGAGAAATAAAGGGTCAGTTTGGAACTGACAGATAATAGTTTCATAATTGGCACAGTATACTCTTTGGCTACTCAGCATCTCCATACATACTTTCTGTGCATATTTGAACTTTTAATACAACAAAAATACTGTGTTTTTACTTTTTACACATGAAGATTCCCTCTCCCCATCCCCAAAGATGAGAGACACAAAGTTCCAATAGATATTTTACCTATCCCTAGGTGATACTAACTACTAAAATTTAGTTATTTTTAGGTCTCAACTGTTTAGGTAATAGAACTGTGCTACCTTAAAGACTAACTACATCCAGAATTCTTGCATAAGATAAGTCTACATGTCTGTCTGCATCTGTGTATCTGGATCTGAATCTACATCCATACATTATGTGTAATAAGAAGAGAAGGAAATATTCATAGCTACTATATCCCTCAGGTCTTTAATGGTCAAGAGGATATACTTGATAGTTACAACGTCCCTTTACTACCTATTTCATATTTGTCCTTAGCACTTCAGCTGTCAGTTGTCTTTGCATGGTGGAGTGACCCACCCAAGTCTTCACTTTTGCAGGGTTTCAACCCTCAGTGATGCTGTTTTAGTTTTTGTAATCACCTATTCACTTTTACTATTGGACATGGAAGGACTTAGACGCACCCTGAAGGATCTCTTGGTTTCTTTCTTTTTTTTTTTAAGATTTTATTTATTTGAGAGAGAGCACGCACACAAGCAGGGAGGGGGGCAGAGGGAGAGGGAGAAGCAGATTCCCTGCTGAGCCGGGAGCCCAATGTGGGGCTCCATCCCAGGACCCTGAGATCGTGACCTGAGCCAAAGGCAGACACTTAACCAACCGAGCCACCCAGGCGCCCCTCTTGGTTTCTAATTAAGTTCTCCTTGTCCCTATTAGTTAGCATCAATCCAGTTTCCCCTTGTCCGTTTTAATCATACCAATCAGCTGAATAACTGCCTTCTTTGCCTGATGATTCAGTGACAAGAGGAGCCCAATATTGCTGGGTAGCAGTCTCAACGCATAATTCAGTGGAACCATTGTACTCCTGGTGGAACACTCCTCCCTTGGGATGTAGGACCGCTAGAGCTTAAAGCTTGAAAAAAATCTTTGATGGGGTATTAAGTGTAATAGCGACCCTATTAGGAGAAATTGTTAGGTGTTTTTTGTTGTTTTGTTTTGTTTCTAAGCATATTCATCATCCTATGAGGTAGAACCTCTCTTCCAATTAGTATTGAAAATGAGACTTCGGTAGGGCACTACACTTTTTTTTTTGGTCGGGCCAGCTCCTTCTGGATGATAACATGGTAAGACCAGTCAGTTTCATAGCCAAGAGCCCATTGCTGTGTTTTTCTTGTTTATTTTGTTTAGTTTTGTTTTTTGCTTTGAAGTGCTTTCTTGGTCAGAAGCAAAGCTGTGTGGAATACCATGATAGTGCATAAGCCATTCTCTTAGTCCGTAGGCAGTGGTTTAATACTATGGCAGAAGCATTTTAGGTAGAACAAGTAAATGCATATCTAGAACACATATTTATTATAGTGAATACAAGTTGATGCCCAATCCATGGCTGAAGGAATCCAGTATAATCAACTTGTAATCAGATAGCTGGCTATTCCCCCTGGAAAATGGTGTGACATTGGTGGCTCAGCTTTGGTATCTGCTATTGGTAGATTAGGCAATCAGTAAAAGCTGTAGCCTAGTTAGTCTTAGTGAGGGAATGTTTGTGTTATTGGACCTGTATTATCTCCATCTCTGTTGCCATGGCACTTTGCATACAGGTCCATTGAGCAAAGCGTTGGGAGTGGCTATGGAGAGAGGGTAAGTGACATTCATACAATGTGTATAATTTGTCCATTTCCTCTGGAGTAGATGTCTTTTGATGAGCATTTGTGTACCTCATAAATATTTTCCCAATCTGTTTATTTTGAGAGGTCTGTGCTTAGACCTTTACCCTTGACTGCGGTCCTGATCTTTCCAAATGCCTGACCATCCAGCCAAAACATTAGCTATTGTCTGTTTATCAGTGAGGATCTTCACTTATGGACAATTCTCAATCTAGACAAAGAGCACGGCCTCATATACTGGCTGAAGTTCTGCCCACTGAAATTTACCTTCACTGCTGTCCTGATTGGGTTGTAATGTTGCAGCCGTCACTTTAGGGTGGTACCAGCCTAATGTGCAGAACCATCTGTACATCAGAGCCAAGGGTTTTCTTCCACAGTTACCTCATAAGGAGTTCTCTGTGAAGCCATCAATGTATAACGAGAAGGAGGGATTATAACAAGAGTAAGTATTGTGGAAGTCTCAGTTACTTGCTTGTTCAGCTTGTCCAAAACTGGCCTTTTGGACTCTCAAGACTGATCTCTTGTAAACCACTCAATGAAAAGAGACTTGTCTTTTGTTCCCAGTATTATGGTTTGGTGTGTCATACAACATGTAGTTTATGATGGACAGCTCTGATCACACAGGCATTTTTTTTTTAAGATTTGTTTATTTTAGAGAGAGAGAGAGCAGGAGAGGGGTAGAAGGAGAGGGAGAGAGTGCATTTCAAGTAGACTCCCTACTGAGTGTGGGGCCCGAGGCGAGGCTCAATCTCATGATCCTGAGGTCCTGTGACCTGAGCCAAAATCAGGAGTTAGACACTTAACCAACTGAGCCCCCCAGGTGCCTCTGATCGCACAATTATTTCATGGTTTGGTATGAATTTCTGTCAGGGACTAAGAAGCCAGAAACTGTTCTGAAAAGAACAGTTATTTACAGGGGAGGTTGTGGCTTTACCCTAGCACTGTGCTAGTGATTGTCCCAGTTCAGCTTGCCAGACAGGCCTTTCAGCATCTTTACTTGCTGTACACACTTCTAGTGTCATTGTATATGCTCAGTGGTAAAAGTAGCAGAACATCTTGTGGTTCAGCCAGGACCTGCTGCAGAGCTTCTTGTTCCGTGCCTATATTCTTTGATAATTGAATTAGAGTAGCACGTTCAAATATGTTGGATAGTGGGTCCAAAATCCAATTAGGCCCACCAAGCATTGTGCCTCTTTTTCACTATTTGCTTTTATAAGTTGTAGCAACTTGTCTTTCATGTTGGAGGAAATATCCTGACATGCTCAGACCACTGGACTTCCAGGAACTTCACAACGGTTGTAGTCTGAGTTTTTCTGGGCATTATTGATCCTCTCTGGCTTGCTGTGTCTTAGTAAGGCATGTAAGTTCCTTGCTACTTCCTCCTCATCTGGACCAGTCAGCGTGATGTTACAGTGTGTTACAGCATGATGTAGTAGACCAGTGTGGTGAGCTGTGGATATTAAGTTGATCAAGATTTCTACAGACTAGATATGGTAAAGAACATGAGCAATAGTCCCAGGGTAGGACTGAAGATTGATTGTTACTGCCAGATAAAAGCAGTCTACTTTTGGATGTTTCTTAAAAATTAATACAGAGGGGCGCCTGGGTGGCTCAGTTGTTAGGTGTCTCCCTTTGGCTCTGGTCATGATCCCAGGGTTCTGGGATCGAGCCCCACATTGGACTCCCTGCTCTGCGGGAAGCCTGCTTCTCCCTCTCCCACTCCCCCTGCTTGTGTTCCCTCTCTTGCTGTCTCTCTCTGTCAAAATAAGTAAATAAAAATCTTTAAAAAAAATTAGTATAAAGAAAAAAGTATTTCACAGAACTGTAACTGCCTAGAAGGGACTTGTTGATTCGCTTTAGTAAAGATACCTGGAATAGCAGCTGCAGTTGAAGTCACCTTATAGTTTATAATCCAGTTTTTCTTTAAGATCCTTTTACGTTTTGCATAGGCCAAACAGGCCAGTTAAATGAAGGTGAGATAGTTTGAATTCCCCTGTATCTTTTAGGTCTCTTATAGTGGTGTTAATCTCAGAAATTTCCTCAGGAATGTGGTATTGCTCTGGTTTAGTAGGTTTGTAGAGAATGGAAATTCTAGGGGCTTCCACTTGGCCCTTCTTCCTTTAATAGTTCTTAAAGAGGACTAGAGAAACAATATGGAAATTTTTCTGGTTGTCTGTTTTATATCTCTTCCAGTTACACTTTTGGGAACTGGACAGATAACTACAAGATAGGTACAGGGATCCACAGAGCTCACGGAGATAACTTTGGGCCAAAACTCTATTAACCATTTGACCATCATAAGTCCCTACTTTCACTAGTGGACCACAGTGATGTTTTACATCAGTTCAGTGCTACTTCTTTGTAAAGCCTGAAAGATCACAATATTTTCCCTTTCCCAGTGGACAGTGACTCTAGTAGGGTGTGTCTGCAGGTACCCTTGGGGAATGTTTGGAGTACGATTTACAGTGTATGATGGGGCATTATTGTAGTGCCCTTTCTCAAGGGGATTCAGGCAAGGGGCTCTGGATTATGAATGGGTTAGTTCTAGGAAAAAAATAAGAGGCTTTCATTTTTTGTCTCTATCGCTTTCTCTTTCTCTAGCAATTCAAGTTGTGTTTCTGTCCAAAAGTTTTTCTAGTTAGATGGATAAGTTATAATTTAGTAGGCTGCCTAGAATGTACTAGACAGAATGGAAATCATAGGGTGAGCAGGGGAGGATATAGAAATGAAATTATTTTATAGACTTTATTTCTCTAGAAGAATAATACTTAGCATCTTTGCTTTCTAACTTTTAAAATAATTTTAATGTTAAATAATTGTAGTTAATACTTATTGAATGCTTACTGTATTAAACATTGTACCGTTTCTCACTTGAATTTTCATAAGAACATTGTGTGAGTAGGTATTCGTTTTTCCTCATATTACAGAAGCGGGAGAATAAAATTAATTTGACCAGGGTCACATATTTGATGGTAAAGATGGTCTTGGAATCCAAGTCTGTGACGACAAGATCTGTGCTTTTCGTTACTCTGTGTATAGTGACAACAATAAAAACATAAGAGTCTGCTAAACTGAAGTAAATCCTCATATGCCTACGCATATGTACAGTATCACTACACTGTACAAGTACATTCTTATGAACAGAGAGGTTTGAGTGCCTAGTTTGTGCTTAACATTGTAAATGTGGTGGAGGAATATGAAAAATAATGGATGATTTTTGTTACCCTAAATTGTTGATGCATATGTAAGAAGATGTGCTACCGTCAGGTTCTAAGCTGTCTTTTTCTAATTGAGGTTTCATTTTTTTAAATAATTGTAAGTTCCTGCTTTAAATGATGAATTAATGGAGTAAACAAACGAGACTGTTGAATAGTTCTTTATTTTATAATGTATAAGTTACAGTTTTGGTTTAAACTGTTGAGTACATTTTCCTTTGCTTACACTCCCAATTTATTTCAGTGGGCCACGGTTACATTTCATCTTCCTCATCATGTGTTGAAGTCCATTGCCAGTGCCATTGTGAATGAACTCAAGAAAATAAATCAAAATGTTGCTGCCTTACCTGTGGCATCCTCAGTGATGGACAGATTGTCTTACCTCTTACCTAGTGCTCGTCCAGAACTTGGAGTGGGGCCAGGCCGTTCTGTGGACAGGTATAACCTTGCTTATAAAGAGATGTTACAGTGAAATTGAATTGATTAGGTTTTTGGATTAACCAAAAATAACAAAAATTTAATTATGATTCAAAACGTATTTCAAAGTATTTTGGAAAACCATTCAGATTCTTGTAAAAATAATGAAGTGAATTAGTACTTGAAGTGCTGTTAAACAATTTCTCTTGGTGCTTGGAAGGTATTTAAAGGGGTCATAAAACTGTTTTGAAAATTCCAGCTCCATACTTAGTAAATATTTGAGTCTGTGTAAAAATATAATTATTTAATAGGTAAGAATTATTTTGTCTTGATCAAATTTTGTGACCTTTGAGATGAATTTTTCATAAATTGAAAAGCTATGTCAGAACCTATGTATAAGAGCCATATATTATTTCCTACTTAAAAAAGGAAAAGAGTTAAAAAATCAATTAGGGCAATTTTGAATTAAGATTTTTATGCTGCCTGCCCTGGATTTAAACAGTGTATTACAGAAATCATACCTCAACCATTATTTTCTTCAGTAGAGATTCGTTGAGGTGCTGCTTTGTATAAAACTTTGTAAAAAAGCCAATAGTAATATGTTCATTTAAAAAATGATTTGTTTGAAATAATATTATTCTTTTTTTTTTTAAGATTTTATTTACTCATTTAGAGAGAGAGAGCATGAGCAGGGGGGAGAGGCAGAGGGAGAGGAAGAAGTAGAGACTCCCTATTGAGCTGGGGGCTCAATCCTAGGATCTGGAGATCATGACCTGAGCTGAAGGCAGATGCTTAACCATCTGAGCCACCCAGTCGACTCATAACATCAGATTCTTACCAAAAGTATAAAATTTAGAAATGCTATAATGAAATATTAAATTTAGCAGTTTGGTAAGTTCACATTTGCCTTCCCATGTAGCATTTCACATTTTCACTAGATGTGAATTATAACTTCCTGTGCATTTTTCTAAAGTACATTTATAAATAGTACATGCTGATGTTAGCAAAGCCCCTACTGAATATATTAACTTCTATTAAGTGTGGCTCTTACATTAGTTTGCGATCCTTACTAGCTTAGCTCTTGGTAAACTGAGACTTTTGCTTGATCAGTTGCCTATTTTTTGTTGTTTTTATGTAAATAACTTCTGTTAGTTGTGTTAACATTTGGGAAGGGTTTTTATATTCTGTAGTAACACTGCATTGTCTGTCTTTTGGGCAAATGTAGAGACTATCATTTTTAATTACCAGGTGATGTGGGGTATGGTTATCATTAAAATATTCCTTAGAAGATGTCTGGAGAGGGGGGAAAATGTACCTGGAATAAGTATTTCTTTTCCTAGAGCTATGCCTATCTTGAGATTATAAAACAGCCTTTCAGAGCTATTTTCTTTGCAAATAGTAGCTGGGTTTCTAAAGAAATCTGTGCAATCTGTGGTGAATGTCTTATTTTAGGAAATTCACTCACTGGATAGGATATTGTGTTTCTGGAGGTATTTAAATGTTTCAAAATACTAATTTTGATGTAGTCTGTGGTAATTGTTTCATTAAGAATGAATGTAGGAACTTATGAGGACGTTCATGAACTTAGGTCTGTTGGAGTTTTGAGTTAGGGTCTGTTAGATGCTATTGCTCTTTTGTTTGGTAATATAAGTAAGTGGGTGGTTTTCTGTCTGACAAAGATCCTGAAGACATCTATAGCATGTAAATGATTAAGGCTTTTCTAATCCAACTTTGTTTTTTTCAAACCAGAACACAACAGTGAGTTAAACCTAATAAGCTTACTAGCAATATTATAGGAAATTATGTACTAATTTAGGGAAGAATTTAGAGAAAAGTATTTTTCTGGTCTCACTGTGATGACCTTTACCACTTTCTTTTTTTTTTTTTCCTTCCTTCCTTCCTGTTGTCATTTGCACTTTTGTGTTAAGAAGAGTAACCTTTGCTTACCAGTCCTTTCTTTCTCGAAGCCATTTGGACTTTTTCTGAATTTGGTATCATTCTTTAAAATAATACTTCAGGTTGGGTGCCTGACTGGCTCGGTTGGTAGAGCATGCAGCTCTTGATCTTGGCGTCATAGCCCCACGTTGGGCATAGAGCTTACTTAAAAAAGTAAATTAAAAAAAAAAATTTTTTTTTTTAAAGCAACTCATTTAAAAAATACTCTAGGTTATAGGTTTACTCAGTGAGCTAATATATTTTAATATGAAAACATATATGAAGATTTTCTATTTTTATAATTCCCTGGAGAGTACAGCTTTCCTAGAAAAGGATTTCTCTGGAGAAAGAACAGAAAGAAAACGACTTTCTACTTAAAAAAAAATTAAGCTGGAAAATACTTTCTCGACATGGTTGAGATAAGACCACTTTGGTTGTGGTTTTATCCATTTATGCAAACTTGGGACATGATGAAAACATATGACTCTCTGTCTTTATGTCTCTAGATTTTGTGTTCTCTGCTTGGTAATTATGCAACATTCGTTAATTTAATCTACCCCTAAAATTATCAGTTCTAGCCATCAATCAGGTTTCTTTCTCCTTATAGTGTTTAAGGGAAATTCCTAAAAGCGATCATTTTTAGTTTAAAATACATATTTGAACTCGGTCGTTAGACCATTCCCAGTTTTTGTTGATAATCCAGTAAAATTTTTCTTCAGTAGGATGCCTAATTTCGATTACATAAAGTATGTTTACTTGTAGATCGCTGATGTATAGTGAAGCTAACAGACGGGAGACATTTACCTCATGGCCTCATGTGGGCTATCGATGGGCACAGCCGGATCCCATGGCTCAAGCTGGATTTTACCATCAGGTAAAAAAGACTCAAAAAACATTTTTTCTTTTCAGCTTTTGTAGTCTTCAGTAAAATCATCAGTATTTAATACTTTCTCAAAAACTTGCTTTATGCAACCTCACCGTGTGCTTGTGTGTATGCATTTGTGTGAGTTTTGTTTTATTCTTGTACCTTTGAATACTATTTCCTATATCATGTATTGTGTACAAAAAGGAAAAAAAAAGTTGTTACAAGTCAGCTGAGTTAATGCTTCATAACTATTTTCTTCCAGAAGCCAGGCGGTATTCTTCAGATTTGCTTTTTGAAAAGTGTTCTCTTTGGATGTGTGTTCATTTTCACTTCTTGATTTCTGCATTCCTCACAGAATAGTAGATACTGAGGGTAATGCAACAAAAGTAACACATTGCAGTTACTCTGGAAACTCTAATTTTGGTTGGGATATAAATTACCCACATACTTCTCTTTAACTGTAGAAGCAGCATTGCAGGTGGTACAGTGCAACCTGAATATATACTTTGAAGAACTGATTAAGAAATTGTACAGAAAGAAGAATGATTAGTCAAGGAAAATGATTTATGTAGGAAAAGAGGAAAGTGTACAGTATAGGGACTCGTGTGACAAAAAGACAAGAGTGGGACATTATAGAGAGGTTCACTGAGCTAAAGTAGAGGGAAGTTAAGAAAAATGACTTCAGATGGGCATAATTACTAATTAAAGGAGACTTAAACTGTGTAGCGTAGAATGGCTTACCACTGCTAAAGAATCTAAGCAATTTAATACTTACATGTCAGTTGACATAAAGCATGCTTACTTAATTTTAGAATTCAACTAAACTTTGAAATGCATTGAAGTAACTATTGTAAAGAGTCTGAAGAGTGATTATTCCTTAAGTTATCTTGAAGTGTTCAGAATATCTTAACTAAAATTAAATGAGAAATTCATTTGACTGTTTTACTCACAGTCTTTCAGATTTCCAGTTAAAGATAGATTAGTTTGGAGGCTGGCTAAATACTAGAATTACTGAAATTATTTTGTAACTTAAAGTTTGAACATGGACCATTTTTCCTGATAATTTGTCTTCATTGCTATTTGGTGTCATTTCCTAAAACAGTCTCTGTGAAGTGATGCCTTGGTATTTTTTCTGTTGAATTATTGTTGTTCCTTGTACTCCATCTTTGCAAAGAGATCAAGTCACAGATTTTCTAGAATCTTCTGCCTGTGTTAAGGACCAATTATTCTTAATTTTAAAAAATATAAATGAATTTACATCTATATGCATAGTAGGTGCAAAGTAGAGTTAAGTCCTCAAAAATATTAATTTTGTTTTCAGAGCTATATTTTAGTTCAGATTTTGATGTGTTATTTTATATATATGACATTTTGTCCTGTGTGATTTAAGAATATTACGTGAATTAGGGTCACTAGTTTGCTTTTCCTTTTTACTTGGTCTTTCTTATGTGGTTGTATGAAATTCAGTTTTTAATAATAAAATATGTTATACTCTATTTCCTTATATATTTAACTAGTTTTTCAGATACTTCAGTAATGCATTTAGAAGATGCTATTAGAGGTTGAGTATGAGTGTGCCTCCATGTTTGATTTAGTGCTCATTTTTTGACGAAACACAGTTTTTCAAATAAAGTAGTAAATTTTTGAAGATTTGGGCATTCACTGTATTTTTGGAATCAATGTATAGGTGAATTGTCTTTTCCTCTGTGCTTTTTACCTAAGATTATGAACGTTTTTGGAAGAGTTTTTATTAAAAGGTTATTTTAATATTAACCTTTTCTGTCTTTAAATTTGCAGCCTGCCTCATCTGGAGATGATAGAGCCATGTGTTTTACTTGTAGTGTATGTCTCGTTTGTTGGGAACCTACTGATGAACCTTGGTGAGTTCTGATTTTTCTGAATGTAATAGGCTAAGTTAATCCTGTAAGTAGGCTTCTAAATTTTCTGTTTTTCATATTCCTGCCTTTTTCCATCTGTATTTTTGCCTTTGTCCTAAGAGAATGAGATAGCATTGTCTCTGCTCTGTCACATCACTTGGCACATAGTGACTATGGTCTTTGACTTCCTAAAATCTACATGGGAGAAGTGCCAAAGAATAGATTTAGGCCCTGAACCAGAAGGCTATGATAAATAAGTTGATACAACGTGGTTAACTTTAGCAGTTTAATCTTGGTCAGTTGCAGGCAGCCTGCCAGTAGGGAATCCACAGAGCAGAGCCTTATTATTTTAATTTTTTTAACTTTGAAGTAATTTTAGGGAGTCTGTGGTAATTTTGAATTCTAATGGATGAAAGTTTAGAACTTGGTTCAACATTAGAGATCATGTATTGAAACCTAATTTTTACAAGTAACAGGCCTTATTGATAGAAATAGTAATAAGAGCAAATATTTATATAGTGCTACTTACCAGGTACCATCCTAAGTACCTTATATATTTTTAACTCATTTAATTCTCATATTAACCCTATGAAATAGGCATTACTATCTTCATTTTATAGGAGGGATAGGAATTATTATTATCCTATTGTAAATAAAGAAAATAAAATTGGCCAAAGGATATATGGCTAATTAGTGATGGAGCGAGGACTTGGTTTGTAGTAAAATTAGTTTGAGGTCTCCCAGTGTTAATCAGCTGATGTGAATGGGGTGAACTAGCTGAAGCCTATTGGAGTGTACATATGGATTCCAGCTTGCAGTGGGGTTTACTGTATGAAAAATTAAAGTTGCATCTATCTGTGGACCGAGACTTGAACATGTGCGGTTTCCAGTTTAGGTTAAGGTTCTGTTTGGAGCTCAGCCTTTTCCCCTAGAAACTATTTATATATATAGAAACCATTTTAACATGTATTTTTTAGTTTCTCAGGCTGAACCTCAGTTATTTCAGCCATCCCTAAAAAATTATACCTTGACATTATAGAATGTAACTTTGTTCATAAATATTTTTGGGGGAGGAAATTGATTCACACACTCAGTTTGGGCTGTCAAAACCTATCTTTTCTTGACATGGTGAGGGAATTGAGGATTCTAGCTCTTCTTGCCCCGGATTCAGGATTCCTCAAATTTAAGCAATTGGTAGTATCTCCGAGGGCTTTGAGGACACAGTGTTCTAAATGGATAGGAGGGTGCAGGATCAAAGGGAGGGGCAGCTGAGCCTCAGTACCTTCTGAGTCTGTGAGTGGGAGGAGGAGGACTTGCAGGTGACACTGGGACTCTCACGTTTTGATGGTGGGAGTTGATAGAGCTACTTTAGAGGGAGAGTGAAGTTTTTAAAAAAAAATGAGCACGCCCTGGCAATTATCTGGCAATTCCACTTCTACTTATATACCTGAGAAAATTAATTCCTCTTGTATGCACAGAGGCACAGAGCGGATGGTAACTGCCTTGAAAAACTGGGATCATCGTAAATGTCTGTCAGGATGGAATAGCCAAATAAAATGTGGTACGCTCACATAATCGACCATTGTCCAACAGTGAAAAGGAATCGATAGTTTGCTCTCTATTCTTCACCATCAGTAACTTTTAGTTATGTTATTGGGTCAAGAAGTTTATTGTAGGATGATTCATACAGTAGTACTTTTATTTAAAATGAAAATTTTCTTACACGTACAGATATATGAAAACATAAAAATATTTTAGAAGTATACCACTTAAATTCATAAAAGAGGTTATTTGGAGGTGGGAAAAGAGATTACTGGGATTGGATATTGTAATTGAGTGGTATTTAGCTTTATTTTATATAGTTAGGTGTCACTTGTATAAATATCATTTTAATTAAAAAGTTAAAACTCAGGGAAGAAAGAAGGATGGAAAGAGGAAAATACCGTAGGATTTAGTTGGGAAGGGAATCCAGTCAAAATATGTGCTTGGGGATGTCATGTAAAAGCAATTATGTAAGACATCTGCATGTTGCAAATTGTCCAGGTTTTACATATGGATATAGGTGAGTCACAGGTGCCTTGTAAAAAGAAATATGTACACCCTAAGGAATGGCATATTTTATAAGTATAGTTTTCCTTTCTTTGCCATGGAAATACAAAAAAAAAAAAAAGTTCTTTTTTGGTAGCAGCATCCTGACATTTCAGATAGTGCCTAGTAATTACAGCTAGTGAGAGTAAAAAAAAAAAAAAAAAAGAATAACCAGAAAGAAAGAAAGTAGTCACAAAGTTGGAGACATAATTTTTTTTAAATTTAATTTTATTATGTTATGTTAATCACCATACATTACATCATTAGTTTTTGACGTAGTGTTCCATGATTCATTGTTTGCGTATAACACTCAGTGCTCCATTCCATACATGCCCTCTTTAACACCCATCACCAGGCCAAGGAGACATAATTTTTAAGTGTTAAAGTTGATCCTGCTTTCAATATTTGAGAAGATTTTTAAAGTCATTATATTAGTCTTGAGAATACCTAGTGTTGTATTTTTATTAAACATGTTAGAGTTTTCTCAGTAAACAAATTTAACGTTTCTTTTTGCTCATTAATCATTTATGTGAAAGAAATAATGTACAGTCTATGAATATTATCTTTCTATGTTCCTTTGGAAAGAGACTTTGTTTAGAAGTTATTTATCTGGTCTGGTCCTGTAGTGAATGTATAAGATGTATTTCTGTGTTCTTAATATAGGTCATTTTATCTATACTCTATAGATCTTTTTGCTTTCAGATCTTTACTAAAAAGTTTTTTGTGATACGAATGACATTTGAGTTTTTATTATATGTCATTTACACTTGTGGCCACTGATAAATACAGATATGCATATAATTATAAATAATTAATTTTAAAAATAGCTGTATAGAGATATCTTTGACATGTAAAAATTGTATATATTTAAGGTGTACAACTTGATGTTTTGGTATATATGAAAGACCACCACAATCAAGCTAATTAATATATCCATCACCTGTACACAGTTACCATTTTGTGTGTGTACATGTGTTAAGATCTAATTTAAGACATAACTTCTTCTCAAATTTCAGGTATATAATAAAATTATTAGCTGTTGTCACCACGCTGTACCTTTATGGAGAATTTTTTTTTTAATTTTTATTTTTTAAAGATTTTATTTATTTGTTCGACAGAGAGAGACGTCGAGAGAGGGAACACAAGCAGGGGGAGTGGGAGAGGGTGAAGCAGGCTTCCCACTGAGCAGGGAGCCCGATGTGGGGCTCGATCCCAGTACCCTGGCATCATAACCTGAGCCGAAGGCAGACGCTTAACCGACTGAGCCACCCAGGCGCCCCCCTTTATGGAGAATTTTAAACTGAAACAAAGTAGTGACTTATTTACAGTTGTAGGAAACAGTGTGAGGAAATACCAGACTTTAAACAATTTTATCAGTATGTGAATATAGTGTAAATTATACTATAGCATTTTTATTTCATCAGAGACTGATTTTATGTGTAATCCATTAAAGGGAATAAAAATCTGCTACTACAGTGAGTGGTTGAATATGTTAGAGTGATCTTGGTAAGATTGAATGAAGTAGCATTTGAGTCTTTTTAATAAATCATACTTTGATTGTGTTTCAAAAAAGAAAAGATGATCCTGGAGTTCTGTTTTAATCCACAGACTTGACAGCTTTGTTGTTCAGTAAACTTTTCCTTCCTTAATCTATATAAAGGTCTGAACACGAGAGACACTCCCCAAACTGCCCGTTTGTGAAAGGTGAGCACACACAGAATGTGCCGTTGTCTGTCAGTCTCGCAACAAGTCCTGCACAGTTTCCCTGTACTGATGGAACTGACAGAATAGCTTGCTTTGGGTCGGGAAGCTGCCCTCATTTTCTTGCTGCTGCAACAAAACGAGGAAAGATCTGCATATGGGATGTTTCCAAACTTATGAAGGTATGTTTTAATTTTGAAGTAACAGATTAGTAATTGAGCAAAAAAATCAGTCTTAAACGTAGGCTTTTCATTTGTTTAGGTGCACTTGAAGTTTGAAATTAATGCATATGATCCAGCAATTGTACAACAGCTTATTCTGTCGGGAGAACCAAGCTCAGCAGTTGAATCAAGGAGACCAACTTTGGCGTGGCTGGAGGACTCCTCTAGCTGCTCAGACATACCAAAATTGGAAGGAGATAGGTATGTGAATTTTTTTTAGTGGTATTTATAAAAGTTATGTGTTTTCCTAAATTTTATATTTTCTTAATTCTAATTAAAGGGGCAGAAAAAATTATTAGTTCAAGAGAGTAGAGAACAAACATTTAGTTATAATATCTGAAGGAACTGTGTGATACTTGAGAAAAATTTTCATTCAGAAATGCCATGGTCTGTAACATGTACTTTATTTTCTGTCTCAATCTGTGCCAGTTAGAAATAATTGCTGCGCTGAAAAATAAAGTCTAAGTAATGAAACAGAATCCTTGGATTAACCTTATTTTACCTTTTTCTAAATCTTTTCCTAGTGCAGTCGAACCAAATGATTTTGGTTTCCACTTGTTTTCATTAGCACCTCAAATTGTACAAGTGCTAATGAATAGTGAAATAACCCGTGGCTAGGCAAGATGACCTGATTATTTAAAATAGTTTATCAGTAGTCAGCAATGAGTTGAGGCATGATAATTATTGCTGTAGAGACATTTTGGTAAAATTGTTGTGTTGGATTCTTTTCCTTTCAGCTTTTCTGACAGTCTTGATTTCTGTAGCTGTATTTGATCTGTGTGGGGGCTGGAGAGTCAAAGTATAATTCTATTTTACCCACTTGTCTCCCAAGACACTGCAGTTGTAACTCTGAACTGGGCTAGGATTATAGAGCAACACATACAGTATTCTCAGGCAGACAGAATGAAGGGTTCCAAAAACCACTCAACCTGTCTTAGGCAGTAGAAGCTACTCCCTTTTAAGATTCTGAATGTAGCAGTGTGAAATGGAGCCTATAATTGTGATCAAATGTCCTGATGCTGAGGCGATCTGTCATTTCACTTGCAGGGGCTTCTTATGTTACTAATACGCGATAGACATACCACAGTCAGTGTGATTTAAGAATATTTTACTTCACAGTCCCTTTGGTGGCATGTACTTTCATTAAGAACTAACATAAAACTTAGGGCGCCTGGGTGGCTCAGTCGTTAAGTGTCTGCCTTCGGCTCAGGTCATGATCCCAGGGTCCTGGGATCGAGCCCCGCATCGGGTTCCCTGCTCCACTGGAGGCCTGCTTCTCCCTCTCTCACTCCCTCTGCTTGTGTTCCCTCTCTCGCTGTGTCTCTGTCAAGTGGATAAATAAAATCTTTAAAACAACAACAACAACTAACGTAAAACTTAATTAGTGCAAATTGTTTCATTAATGGAATTAATGGAAAATTCACAGTATAGTAGTTGGGAAGGTTACCTCTGTCTAGTCTTTCTTTGTAATAAGATGAATAAATTATGGGTAGGTAAATGAACATGGCCTGAGCTCTGAAACAGACTGAATTAAAGCTTCATGGCTGTTCTCAGTTTTTACGAATCTGTGTGAATAAATTCCCAGCTTGATGGAAAAGCAGGTGGCCTGTTGTCTGACTTTTGGCCACATTTGTCAATAGGACTAGAAAGTTAAGTGTGCTTGAGCTCTGTGGTTTTCTTAGAAGTTAGTGAAAAATTAATAGAAGATAATGAAATTGGTATGTGCTTCTGAACACTGATTTAATTAAATTTATTTTTTTAAAGATTTATTTATTTATTTTAGAGAGAGAGCACAAACGGGAGGAGTAGAGGGAGAGGTAGAGAGAATCTGAAATGACTCTGCTGAGTGCGGAGCCCCATCCTGAGATCACGACCTGAGATGAAACCAAGAGTCGGCGCTTAACTGACTGCGCCACCCAGGTGCCCCTGAACACTGATTTTAGTTAGAACTTTCATCTTGGAGTTTTGTAATTTGGGGATTAAAAATTGAATCAAGGCATACTTTTTAAGATTGCACACATGCGCACACACACACTTAGGTAAAATGTACATTTTCAGTAAACACCCAGTATCTTAGGTGGACAGGTATTATGTTGGGGTAGTGTGCTGGAGTTGAGATATAAATATCTGCGTGATTTTAAGAGGTAGTCTTTCCAGGGTAGAAGGACTTTTTTCTCCTAAGAAGGTGAAGTGAATCGTACAGAAAGAGTACTCTGAAGCTGGGGAGTTAGGAGGAAGGTGAAGAGATGGAACTTCCTCTCTAACTTCAGTTTCTCTCTCTGGCTTTCCCTCCCCCAAGAGGTAGCAGGATTTCTGTTGCATTGGTAGTGAATATAATGAACCAAACTAATACTGATATTATGGCATAATATACAATATATTTGTTTTAAAATACACTGTATGAGTTTCATTAGCTCAAAGAATAGTATGTTAATTGAACAAATTAAAACTTAGCCAAGAAGCTTAATTAGCAGTATAGTTTGCTTATGGATTGTTTGTGACCATTTCTACTTGAAAGACAACATTTATCTTTGTTCTGAATTTATTCAGGGAAGAATATTTTTTTGGGAAGGAAGATTATTTATTTGGGAACACACTTAATTTAAATGAATTAACATTTTTGTCTCATTTTATATGTTATATTTTTCAAATTGGTAAAAATTTCCTGCTTTTAACTTTGAAGTTGTTTATATAGTATTGATATATCAAAGCTAAGGTATGCATGTGATAACTAGTGTATATTCAGTTTTCAAAAATAGATAATCCTAACTTAAAACTTATTCATAATATCCTATTTAATTTGCATGTTTTTTACTCTGCAAAAGGTTTTGCACATGTAAAAGGCTTTAGTAAATCTAGTGTCTGTTATAAACCTAATGCATGCTTAACATAGAAAAATTGGACAATACAGAGAAATACCTTGAAGGAACGTAGAGTACCCATAATCATGTTGTCTAGTTATGTTAACATTTATATATATAAATTTTTTAATGTGTACTTAAGTGTTTTTTTAACCCATATTTAAGAGTTTTAAGGTATAGTTATACATCATAAAATTCACCCTTTTAGGGTACAATTCAGTCATTGAACTCATATGATTTTATTATGTAATGGTATGATTTTTCTATCAAATAATTTTTTGAAAAAAGATTGTATTTTGAAAAACTTTAGAAAGAACTTTTTGTTTTGTTTTGTTTTGCCAGTTACGGTGATTATCTGGCAACTCTTTGTAACATTATTTGTAATTTCATATCAAGACACCTTGATTTCCTTCTTTAAAATATACAGCTACCTGGGGCGCCTCAGTGGCTCAGTCAGTTAAGTATCCAGCTCTTGATCTCAGCTCAGGTTTTGATCTAGGGTTGTGAGTTCAAGCCCTGTGTTGGGCTCTACATTGGGCGTGAAGCCTACTTAAATAAATAAAAAATAAATAAATAAAAAATAAAATAAAATATACAACTACTTTATTTAACCTTTTGTCCTTATAGCTGGGTAATACTTGGTTTTCTTTTAATGTGAAAACCCATACTTGAAACCTCTTGTGTCTTCTTGGTTTGGAGTTCTTTATTCTGGATAATTCCCAATGATTAATATTTCCTCTTGGGATTTATTTTTCCAAGTATCTTTATTATTTCTCTGAAATCAGCCAGTTAGCATTTAAATAGCTTAAGGCTAATTAGCAGCTGATCTTGAACTTTTGCATATTTTTTTGTTGTTTAAAATTTTTTTTGTTGTTTTTTATTTGACAGAGAGAGACACAGTTAGGAAACACAAGCAGGGGGAGTGGGAGAGGGAGAAGCAGGCCTCCCACCGAGCAGGGAGCCTGATGCGGGGCTCTATCCCAGGACCCTGGGATCATGACCTGAGCTGAAGGCAGACGCTTAACGACTGAGCCACCCAGGCGCCCCTTTTTTGTTGTTTTAAATTATAGCACAGAATTGTTTCATGGACAGTTATTTCCGCTTGAAAAACTTAAAACACAGAAATTTGTCAAAAATATCTAACCAAGCCCTGCCCCTGCCCCATATTTCAAACATTTTTTTTTAAACAGATTACTAACGCCCCCTGCCCCATATTTCAAACATTTTTTTTTTTTTAACAGAGATTACTAACTTGCATTTCATTTAAAATTACTTAAGTGCCTGGTTATTTCAGTTGTAAGTGAAATACATTGTTTCAAAAAGGGAGAGTTAATATTTTCTTTCTTTCCTTCAAAATATATCTTTTAATTTTTTTAATTGAGGTCATCAGAATCTTAGAACTGCTGTAGAAGTGCTGATAGAGTACTGACACAGTCTCATATTGTACTAGAGTGATCTTTTATTGAATTTTTTTCTTGTTTGCTAACAGATGAGAGTGAGGATAAAGATGGATGCAAAGAGGGAGGCTGGCAATTTCTTGACTATCTGAGTGAAGAGTCAAGGAGGGACATCCTCTTGTCTTAACCCCTAACTTCTGAGTTGTAATAGTTTCCCTGCTTGTCAAGGAGTTCTTATTACCCCTTCCAAAACAAACAAAGCAAACACAAAAATGAAATGCGTGTGTGTATTTAAACGTGTACATATACATGTATTTAGATGGCTCTTTTATTTGATTTTAGGACAACTTTCCTGAATTCAGTAATACAATAGTTATTAAAATTTTACTACCTGAAGCTTGTACTTGATTTTATTAGCTGCTTCTCTCTTTTATCTGTTTATTTACCTGACTATTCCCAGTCACACCCTAACAGTCTTCAAATTCCTACAAATTTTATTATAGATTCTTAGAGGTTTCCACATTCTCTTTCAGACAGATATTTATTTCATGATTTTAAGGTAATCCAATACCAGCATTGTCAATCGGTTATTATCTCAGACTACTTATATGTCATTTAAGTGAGTTTTAATAGTTTTGTATGATACTTATATTTGAGATGCAGAGCAGTGGTTGTTGTAACTTTCTTCTTTGTCTCATAATATGCGTACCTTTTTTTGAAATTCAAATTATTTTTTACTTTGTCTTTAAGTGATGATTTACTGGAGGATTCAGACAGTGAAGAGCATTCCAGATCAGATTCTGTGACAGGTATGTTAAAAATGTCAGATAATCTATTGTTTAAATCCTTGCATTTATACAGGTATAGGTAAAGCTAAATATTACCTAATTCTAAATTTCTTAGTTAATGCAAACTCTGCATTTTCACTAATATACACAGAAAACTCAAATGTTAAACATGACAGATCTTGAATTAGTATATGTAGAGTCCCATACTTAAATTTTAAATGGTATGTATTTGAGCCAAACAATTAGAGTTTTACTAAATTTTTGTCACAGATGTCAAGGAATACACATTAAGCCCTTCAGAATGTGTTCAGTTTATTTGCATAATTTATTTTGTTGTTAAATAAAAGTAATATTGAAATTAAGGTTCTTTATCCCCAAAATAAAACAGGTAAAGAGAGAATAAATTTTAAAGTATAAAATCATAGACATTAAGGCATCAAGTAAGTGCTGCCTTACTCCATTATCTTATGAAATGTTAATGGTGAAAGCATGTGCTTCAGATTTTAATGTAGTTTTATAATAGGCAAGGCTAATAGTACATCTCAAAATAGTTTTTCCATATCAGAATTCAAATTCTTGTCATTTATTATAGGCTGAACGCATTTCCCAATACATGAAAGAGTTATGTTAACATCTGTTAATTAGAGTTTTGGGGACTGATTAAGATAAAAATATATAAAGCATAGTACCTGGGGAGTAGCCAATATTTTAAAAAAGTGACTGGTACTGAATTGTGGCTGTTCTGTAACGTCCTGTTTTAGGAACTGAGGACATATATAACTTGTTAAATCTCTGGGGAAAGAGACACGGCTTTGTATAGTACAGTTGTCAGAAATGAGAGTGAGTATAGAATAGCAGCTGCTCTCTAGATTCTAAATTGTCATGAAATTTTTTTAAAGCCCCCCCAAACAATGCTAGACTGATTTGGAGTAAAACCTTAGTTGTCTTTTGAAGTAATTTTTAGCAATGAAAAAAATTTTAAAGTAGGAAAATGCCCTGAATAATTTACAAATGTATAATTAGCTCTAGAAAAATAAAGAATAGATTCATTTAAAAAAATTAGTCTGATGAAGATAATGCTCCTTCCCCCTTTTATTGTCCTTTTGCAAAAACAGAAAAGGGCTACAATTGCATTTTCTTGATCTGGTAAAGAATAATAAACTGGTCACAGGTTACCTGGAGACCTGGTCAGAGCTTGAATTCTTCTGCTAATTCACTCTTTCGTCTTGTCAATCACTTAAACTCTCTGGGCCTGTTTTTCCTCTGTAAAGTGAAGTGTTTGAGCTCAGTGTTCCTTTTCTGTCTTGAAGTTTGTGGTTCTAACCACAGCCTTTCCTCTGTGCGCTGTAGCTTCGCTCTCTTCTCGGGTCCGACGATCTCAGCAGGTATTTTGTTACTACAGCATCTCTCTTTGGTCGATCTCTTTATTCCTTTCCTACTTTTCTCTTTCTCATCTAGCCTACTTGCTTTTTCACACTTCCTTTAAATACTGTAGTCCTGTTTATCTCACTTCCCAGTATCTAGAAAGTCACCATGTAATTTTGTTGGCTTTTTCTGTGATACCTCATCAGGGCAGGGGTGGTTGTCCTTATGTAGTATTAAAAGGTAGCTATGGAAAGAGAAGAAAATTCTTCTGGTTCAGAATTTTTAATTCCCTCCTTTTAGGATTTGTAAGTAGTTCATTCATTTGTAGTAAAATAGGGATAGTAGTCCACCTCACTCGGGGTTTCGCTTTCCACAGTTCAGTCACCTTTGGTCAGCTGTTATCCTGAGCAGATAACCTAGTAGCAGAATGCTAGGACACAATGCCTATGTCATTCACCGCACCGCATCTCATCACATCGGCATTTTATCTCACATCATCACAAGAAGAGTGAGTACAGTATAGTAAGATATTTTGGGAGAGAAAACACATTGACCTAACTTTTATTACAGTATATTATTATAATTCTATTTTATTATTAGATATTGCCGTTAATCTCTTACCGTGCCTAATTTGCAAATTAAACTTTATCATATGTATGTATACAAATAAAACCTAGCACATACAGAGTTTTGTGCTGTCTGCAGTTTCAGGTGTCCACTGGGGTTCTTGGAACGTATCCCCTGCCTATAAAGCTGGGGGGGGGACTACTATATCTTCTAAGTTAATTCTCTTACATTGGTAGTTTATTGGCGAGTTTATGGAGGCTCGTGATATGAATGGGAAATGTGTTCTTTTCCTGAAGTATCTAAAATAAGTCATAGATGCTATTTCAAAATTTACATTTACTAACTCTAGGTGATTCCGATCAATGATACAGTCTGAAGAATTATAGAATGTATTTCTTAACTAAGAGACTTTTACCTGTTTTTCATTTGAAGGTTATGGCTTTTGAAAGTATCTAGATGATGTCACAGAGAAAAGTTTGGTTTTGGGGCCAGATAACTGAATTAAGGATATATTCTTGTGAAGAGTGGGAAGAGTGTTTGACAGAGAGATTGAAGGAGGGTTCGAATTGAAATTTCTTAGTTTTAGAAAAGTGCTTAGGTAAAACCTAGTTGCTCACCTCAGGAAATTTGGCTGATAGAACTGTTGGCTTACACTACCTAAGTAAGCAGAGAAGAGAAGGGTTTCCCAAAATGATTATCTGGAGAATATTGTATTGCAGTCTGTTTATAGCTATATTATGTAAAAACTTGTTTTGTAGTCCAGTAGGTTGGAGAAATTCTGAGATAAGACTACAGATTTCCTTACTGCAGTATTTGACAGTTGTCATTGTGCTTTGTCTTCTGAAGTAGAATGTACAGCATAAGCTGTTTCTTAGATGTTACTTTAATTGTTGGGAAAAAGAGTAATAATGCCACTTGTCATGCTGCCTGTCTTAATGAATAGCCCCACTTTCTATGCCATTTACTTTGAATATTTCTTAAATGTGTGTTAATACATGTAATTTGTGGTTATTTTGTTTTTAATCTCTATATACATACACTAGTGTTTTTTCCTGGCAATTTCTGACCATAACTAAAAAAAAAAAAAAAAAATCATTAAAAAAATTATTTATATAAGTTTCAGTTTAGTCCAATAAATAGTTGAGCATCCTTAAGATTTATTATAGTGTACTATATGGTATCAAAATTTTACTGTCAACTTTTAATTTCAAATCTAAATTAGTAGAGTTAATATATATATAACTAATGCATGGCAGTATAGACAGACTGCATGTGAACGTAGCCAAATGAGTGGTTGCGTAACTGAACAGCTTCATTAGGACAATTAAACTGTTGAGTGTATAATTACAGTTTTCTTCCATTTAACTAGAAATGGTTTCATTTCAGGTCATAATAGCAACATTATATGAATTAAGATTATTCTCAGAAAATGGGAAATTCTAGGTAGAGCTGCCAGTGAGCATTTTAAAGAAATAGTTTATGAAATAGTTAACAGAAATGTTGTGAACAGAACTTTCAGTGCATGTTAAGTATATGATGTTCCATGAATCTCAGTTGCACGTTACTTGGGCAGCTTTCAAACTTTCATGCAGTTTCGAGTTATATTTATTTCTTTTACTCTTCTGTATTTTTCTTATCTAAAATCATAAAGCCAGTTCCAATGCTTTTTTTTTTTTCCATAAGAAATACTTAGACATTAGGACGCCTGTGTGGCTCAGTTGGTTAAGCGACTGCCTTCAGCTTGGGTCATGATCTCAGGGTCCTGGGATCGAGCCCCACATTGGGCTCCCTGCTTGGCGGGAAGCCTGCTTCTCCCTCTCCCACTCCTCCTGCTTATGTTCTCTCTCTCGCTGTCTCTCTGTCTGTCAAATAAATAAAATCTTAAAAAAAAAAAGAAATACTTATTGTTGCTAATAATGTTGTTGTTGACCGATAGTATTTTTTGCTATTGAGAAAGAAACAAATGGTTCAGACTTTCAGTTCAATTGAGTGACATCTGTTGCAAGGTTTTGTGTAGACAGACATGGTATTTTTGGAGCATTGAGACTGAGAAATGACTTTTGTACTCTTTGTAAGGGGAGAGCACACAGTGGACAAAAGATCATAAGGGGTAATGTAGTTAACTTTAAATGAGCTATAAATTAGCAGATAATACAGAAGATGCTTTATGCTTCACTTTAAAATGGCAAATTTTGGGAATTTTTCCTTCCTAGTTATAATTTTTTTCTAAGCTGAGGTTAGAATTACATTGCGTACTATGATAACTGATAATTAGCATGGTGGGGTAGGAGAGAGGAGCGCATGCTATGACTTCTAAATAGTGAAAGAAAGGGAACAGACACTGTAATCATGTTTCATGGATATTCTATAAAGTGCACAAGTGGTAGTTATAATGGTATTGAATGGCTTTTGGTTTAGAATTAAAGGACAGAAATCCTATATTTTGATACTAATAATGTCTTCATTCTTTAACCATTCTCATAAATTAAAAAGGATGGGGGAGGGTTGCTCATAAATTGCCAAGAGAATATATTCTGAATTGAAAATGATTTTGACTCTCTTGAATACCTCAGTGGTTTTTCTGAGTAGATTTACCTCAGATTTGATTAATTTCCCTTAAAAATACTTTAAATTCTTCCACTTATGTAATTATAATGCACTGATTGGATGAGTAAGAAAAGAAAAGTAACGAAAGCATTATACTAAAGATTCGTGGGCACCTGGGTGGCGCAGTTGGTTGGGCGACTGCCTTCGGCTCAGGTCATGATCCTGGAGTCCCAGGATCGAGTCCCACATCGGGCTTCCTGCTCGGTGGAGAGTCTGCTTCTCCCTTTGACCCTCCCCCCCTCATGCTCTCTCTCTCTCTCTCATTCTCTCTCTTTAATAAATAAATAGAATCTTTAAAAAAAAATCTTTAAAAAAAAGATTCGTGATTTGCCAATCTCAAGGCCAATTCTAATGAATATTGTTCCTTTTCGAAGGGCATACATCACAGAAGGAAGCCATGGAAGTGAGCCTTGATATAACAGCACTCAGCATTCTGCAGCAGCCTGAAAAACTTCAGTGGGAGATTGTGGCAAATGTGCTTGAAGATACTGTTAAGGATCTTGAAGAACTTGGGGCAAATCCTTGCTTAAACTCTAAGAGTGAAAAGACAAAGGAAAAGCACCAGGAACAACACAACATTCCCTTTCCATGTTTATTAGCTGGAGGTTTATTAACATATAAATCTCCTGCTACCTCACCCATTAGTAGTAATTCTCACAGGTCACTGGATGGTTTAAGCAGAACTCAGGGTGAAAGTATATCAGAACAAGGGTCAACTGACAATGAATCCTGCACTAATTCAGAGTTAAATTCTCCTCTGGTAAGGAGGACTTTACCCATTTTGCTTCTTTATAGCATCAAGGAATCTGATGAGAAAGCAGGAAAAATATTTTCACAGATGAACAATATAATGAGCAAAAGTTTGCATGATGATGGTTTTACGGTTCCACAGATTATTGAAATGGAGCTGGATAGTCAGGAGCAGTTGTTGTTGCAGGATCCTCCTGTGACTTACATTCAGCAATTTGCAGATGCCGCAGCCAACCTTACCTCTCCAGATTCTGAGAAGTGGAACTCTGTGTTTCCCAAGCCTGGGACTTTGGTTCAGTGCTTAAGGCTGCCAAAATTTGCAGAGGAGGAGAATCTTTGTATAGACTCCCTAACTCCTTGTGCTGATGGAATTCATTTGTTGGTAGGACTGCGGACATGCCCTGTTGAATCCTTGAGTGCAATAAATCAAGTAGAGGCCTTGAATAATTTAAATAAACTAAACTCTGCACTATGTAATAGACGGAAAGGTGAGCTGGAATCAAATCTTACTGTAGTGAATGGTGCAAATATTAGTGTAATCCAACACGAATCACCAGCAGATGTACAAAGTCCTTTGATAATTCAGCCTGAGCAGAGGAATATTAGTGGTGGATATTTAATACTTTATAAAATGAATTATGCCACTCGGATAGTGACTTTAGAAGAGGAGCCAATAAAAATCCAACATATCAAAGACCCCCAGGACACAATTACCTCGCTCATTTTGCTTCCACCAGATATATTGGATAATCGAGAAGATGACTGTGAGGAACCCGTTGAGGAAATGCAGTTAACCTCAAAGAATGGCATTGAAAGAGAAAAAAAGGCTGATATTTCTACTCTTGGACACCTGGTAATAACCACTCAGGGAGGATATGTAAAAATATTAGATCTTTCAAACTTTGAAATTTTGGCCAAAGTGGAACCTCCCAAAAAGGAGGGCACTGAGGAACAGGACACATTTGTTTCTGTCATTTACTGCTCGGGCACTGACAGGCTGTGTGCATGCACCAAAGGTAAGCTCTTGGTTTGTTTGGGTCTCCTACAAATCTTAAAAAATCAGTGTATATGGCATTCATTTATATGCATACCTAGTATGAATTTTAGATCCATATAGATGGAGAGAAATTTATTTTTTTTATAATGAAGCGGTAAATCTTTGCTACTGTTTTAACTTTTTAAAACTTTTTTCTACTGCCCTAGGTAAGGATTCTAATTGTAAATAAGTTAATAAGTCTCTCAGAAAGTATCTTCTCTGCTTTAACCTCAAGAAAATAACCTGCTGTTGTTTCTGTGAGTCCTGACTCTGCATCTGCTCAAATTTGTGGCCTTGGGCAAGTTACTTTAAACTCAGTAAACCTTTGTTTATTTATAGACGAGGATAAGAAGGCCTGTTATCAGGCTTCTTAGAATGAAATGAAATAATGTATATAACGTTTTTGGCACAGAGTATATATACCGGTCATTATTTCCTCCTGAAATAAAAATATTTAGCGAATGAATACTAGTTTTGCCAAATAAATTTTTCTTTTCTGATTTATTCCTGACTTTTGGCTAATGGTTGAATCAGCTTTGCAACATTTGAGCCCCATACAGAGTAACATAGTGTTCATTTTTCCTCCTACTTTTCTTATTATATATTTTAAGTTGGAAAGATAAAGAAGTTTTTGGAAACGGATTACTGACAAGATCAGGCAAAATGAGTGGTCTTACTGATAGTTTAGTAGGAAGTTAGGGTCAGGAGATACTTGAAGCCCAGGTAACTATAACCAGTGCTTGGGAGAAGAACTGGGTGTGAGGAGAGTCATACATCTCATTTGTGGTTCTTGGGAGGAATTAATCCGAGTTTTTCCTCCCTTTAAAAGATTGCAAGAGTTTGGCCAAGAAGAGTAGTGGTGAATGTAGTGGTTCAGATTGCCTTCTCTGAAATACATCTAGTGAAATAAGGGGAAAAAAAATCTTCAAATAACATCAAAACCCAAATAGATTAATTTTAAAAATGAGCAATGCAGAATAACTTTAGACTAATTAAACTTTGAATTAGAGTTGATAAAGTTTAGAAAAACCATTAAAATACTATGTGGTATGAAGGATAATTTGAAGTTTTTGATCATGTATGTGCCAGTTCACTGTTGTGAGAGCTTTACTTCTCATAATTTATTTAGTCATCATGCCAACTTTATGAGATATATACTATTATTGTCTTCATTTTACAGATAAGGAAACTGAGGGAAGGAGAGGTTAAGTAACTTGCCTAAGTCACAGAGCTAATAAATGACAGAGTCAGCATTCATACCTGGGCATCTGTTGTCAGGGTGCTTAAACTACATTATACTGCTAGAATGTAACAAAAGCATAAGACTTGTAGGGGCATCTGGGTGGCTCAGTTGGTTAAGTGATTCTTGATCTCAGCTCAGGTCTTGATCTCAGGGTCATGAGTTCAAGCCCACGCTGGGTGTGGAGCCCACTTAAAAAAAGTAATGGAGCCTACTTAAAAAAAAGAAAAAAGAAGACTCATACATTGAATTTTAAAGACTCTTTTAATGTGAAAGATTTAAAAAATGAAAACAATTTAATATGCCATAGGCCATCCAGAATGGAGCTGAATTTGGAACCTGAGTGACCTAGGCCCAGGGCACATCTGTGTAAGGTACTAGTGTTTTCCAGAAATACAGTCAGGGTTTAATGATTTTAATTGTTTGATGAGATATGCTTTTGTGAGACAGAGGATAAGTAGTGTTTAAATAGGTTAATGTATTCTTGGAGTTTGGACAATGAAAAGTTCTAGGAATTGATCTCATGTGATAGGGAATTTATCCAGATGGATCAATGGACAAGAAAAAGCGTGAGAAGTTAAGCACTTTGAAGATTATTTCCTAGTTCTTCAAGGATTGACTGGTCAAGATAGATGTGAAAAGATGAGATGAGTAACAAAAAAGAGGAAAGAAAAGTTGATGTTTTAAAATGTATATATGACAGTCCAAAAAGTAGTTGTAAAAATTTTTAAAAAGGATTACAGGCTTTGAATCAAAAGGACATGACATTTCCATGACATGTCATAAGAGTGTATTCAAGTAGCATAAAACTTTTTCTCATGTAGAGTCATTGAGCCTTTTGATAAAAATCTACAACTAATAAATGTTGTAAGTTAATTTCAAATAGTATTAATAATGTACTGAAGGTAGGGTGCCTGGGTGGCTCAGTTGGTTGAGCGACTGCCTTCGGCTCAGGTCATGATCCTGGAGTCCCGGGATCGAGTCCCACATCGGGCTCCCTGCTCAGCAGGGAGTCTGCTTCCCCCTCTGACCCTCTTCCCTCTCGTGCTCTGTATCTCTCATTCTCTCTCAAATAAATAAATAAAATCTTTTAAAAAAATAATATACTGAAGGTAGATTTGATGCAGCTATGTTTGATTAAAATTCGCAAATAGAATATACACACACATACATATATACATATATGTGAAATGAGGAAGTAAGGTCCCTTCTGGCCACCAGCCAGCAACTCCAGAAATCTGGACTGCTTTCCCCACAGCTTGCACAGGGCTGAGGAATGGGGGATGGCAGCTGGCTCCTGCAGGCCACTTCCATGGAAGATCAGTAGCCTTTCCCTTTATTAAGCATCCTCTGGTCATTGTTTCTTGTTAGGCTCCAGAGTTCTGAAATAGTTGATTTCAGTCACTTTCTAGTTCAGTAACTGACCTCTAGAGCTTCCTACCTAGAACTTCCTGCTCTGCCATTTGGTGTGACATTACTGGTGCCTTTGTTGATATATTTTTTTTAATACTTTTTTGGAGTTCTGTTCTTAGTGATTTATTCTGTCACAAACTACTTTAGAATAATACTAACTTAATTCTAGTAAAATATACTTTGCTCTAATCTTTTTTCTCCTGCTCCTTTGTGCTACCATTGTCTTATATGTTGCATTTAGATAAGTTACAAACCCAACCAAAAAGAGTTATTTTATCCAATCTTTGTCTTTTAAAAAAATTTACAAGGAAATGAGATAAAATATATATTCATCTACTTTACTTATTTCATCAGCTACTTACTCATTTCTGGTGCGTGTGATAAAATTTGGTAGTGCTTTCTTTTATCTTGAAGGACTTTCTTTAGTACTTATTACAAGGCAGATCTCCTAGTAAAAAATTCTGTTTATCCTGAAATATCTCTATTTCACATTCATTTTTGAAGAATGGTACTGTCTATAGAATTATTGGTTGACTATTTCTGCACATCTCATTCAGGTGCCTAGGGCCTCCATTGTTTCTGGTAAGTCCGCTCTTAATTTGCATCATGGTTATTAGATCTGATGAGTCATTTTTAACTTGTTGCATTTAAGGTTTTCTCATTGACATGCAGCAGTTTGACTGTAACATATATACCTGTGAATCTCATTTTATATATCCTACTTGAAGTTCATTGAATTGATTGGATTTGCAGTGTAATGTGTTTCTTCAAATTTGGGAAGTTTTTATTCATTATTTCATCAATTTTTTCTCTTTGCCTTTTCTGTTCTCTTTTTCTGGAATTCCCATTACATGTATGCTCTTATACTTGATCTGTCCCATAGGTCTCTGAGATGCTTTTCATTTTAAAAGATCTTTTACTTTTCTTCAGATTGGTTAATTTCTTATGCTCTATTTTTATTTTACTGATTTTTCTACTGCCATCTCAAATCTGCTTTGAGCCTCTCTAATGAACTTTTCATTTTATGTATTTTATGTTTCAACTCCAGAATTTCCCTTTTCTTCTTTAAAATTTCTATTTTTTAGTTGAGATTCTTTACTTGTTGAGTCATTTCCACCGTTTGTTCCTTTAATTCTCCATACCTGATTTCCTTTTATTCTATAAAAATACAGTAGCTTCTTTGAAGTTCTTGTCTACCAAACTCAAATTTTGGAAACTCAGAGATACTTCTCAATGATTTTGTTTTCCTTAAGCATGGGTCAGTCTTTCTTCGTGTCTTATAATTTTTTATTTAATACTGGACATTTTAAATAACATTGCAGAATTCTGGATTCTGATTTCCCCTCTTTGGAGGTTGTTGTTGCTTTGTTTGTTTGTTTGGTAACCCATCAGGACTACATCTGTGAAATCTGTTTCTTTTGCAGTGTGCAGTCACTGATGTCTCCCCTCATTTTTTTTACCCCAGAGATTTTTAACTTTTAAACCTTGTTTCTTATTTGTTGCCTTTGTGTCCGCTTAGCTTAGTATTTAGCCAAAGGTTTTGATAAATGATTATGTCCAAGTAACTTCACCAGAAAGACTGTATTCAGGTGTGTCCTGGCTTTTATTTGCTTTATTTTTATTTTCTGTCATGCCCTCTTACAACTCTTCTGCATATGCATGGGGTTAGTTGACTGGGAATGTGTGGATGGCTTGGGCCCCATCTGGTTTTGTAACACATGTGTACAGCCTCTGATCATTGTGGATCATGTGGAGAGTTTACCAAGCCACCTATGTTTCTTTCACTTCTTGTAACTTGGTATTAAGGGCAGAGTCTTGACTTCAGGATGCACCTCATTTTTGTTGCCACTGAGCCCTTTAAACTGATGGCTTTCCAAATCCATTGGGCCCCCCTCTGGCAAGTAGCATCCCTTCTGCTGGTTTTCATTGCTTGCCCCACCCTGGTTGAATGACAGTTTTGTCTGGCTTTGTCGTTGCTTTTAAGGAAGAGGAGTTGTCCTCTTCTTTATTCTGTCATATTGAAAGTGAATCTCCAACTACTTTTGTTAGAATATTCTTTTATCCATTGATTTTTGTCTTAAGTATTTGCTAACTTTGCTTTCAGTTTTTTTCTGTGAGAAATACAAAAAAATAGAAATTCAGTTTCATTTCATGGTGAATGCTTCAAAAAATTAAGAATCTTTGTTCATTTTTGTTACTGCTGAGATATTTAGCTAGTGCATCAGTTTCCTCATCTGTAAAGTGGCCACAATAATAGTCCTTACCTCAGGGGTTTTTGTGAAGACTAAATGAATTAACTTAAGCATTTAAAATAGTGTCTTACACATAGTTAGTACTAGGTAAATAACTGTTTTCACATATGTTTGTGTATTTGCCATTTTTTAAATTAAATTAAATTTTCAGTTTGTAGTACCTTGTCAGTTTAATTTCTAATTTCTGGAAGATATGTCACTTTGTCAGCCCTGTTTATCTGCTTGTTGAGTGATATTAAAATAAATTGAGTTTCTTAACTAAGTAGTATGTATTTGTATGTTTATCCATATTCCGTGTTCCTATGTTGATAAAATTTTATTACACCATAGGTGGTGAGCTTCATTTTCTCCAAATTGGAGGAACTTGTGATGATATTGATGAAGCTGATATACTAGTGGATGGATCTCTTTCTAAAGGAATAGAGCCGTCTTCAGAAGGTTCCAAACCTTTATCAAATCCTTCAAGTCCTGGCATTTCAGGTATGATACTAAATTTTTTTTAAATGAAATCTTAAAAATGCAAATTCTTGTGATGTTCAAAGTTTTCTGAGTCTTCCTCAAATAATCTTAAACATTCTTTCAGTTTTTACAGTCAACTCTTGGTTACTTTGTTGAGGGAGTTCATTTCTTTGTTGCTCTTCTTTCACTTAGCTTGTTTTTGTTTATTATTTATCATTGTTTTTTTTCAGTAGTTGCAAATTGTTGTGAACATTAAAATAAGAAATGTTTTTTCACCTATGGTAGGTTGGCCAATATTGGTGATGTTACTTAAGAGGTAAAACATTATTTTGGCCATTAAGGAGCTTTTGGTCTAGTTAGGGAAAAAAACATAAAATAGGGGAATTGATTAAAAAAATAAGAAGTCAGTGGAGTGGCTTAATGTTACTGATATTACTACTGCAATTGAAAAGCTGGAAAAATATTCTCTTCCTGGGGTGGTATATTCAGATCCTCATTTCCCCATTGTGTACCATTAGATAGGTTTGCTTTTGTATGTTGTTTTTGCCTCTTCTCTGTGTGTGTGTTCTATACTGCCCTCCAGAACTAGTTTTTCAGAAGTAATAGTTAACATGTTACTCCTGCTAAATCTTGGACTTT
Organism: Zalophus californianus; assembly: GCF_009762305.2. Taxonomy (NCBI): domain Eukaryota; kingdom Metazoa; phylum Chordata; class Mammalia; order Carnivora; family Otariidae; genus Zalophus; species Zalophus californianus. Next base: position 26,751,578 of record NC_045602.1, read on the forward strand.
TATGAAATAATACCAGTCTTCTTCTCAGTGTTTATTACAATAAACTTTTCATGATTTCTTGAGTGTATAATTCCGTTTCATGCTCTTTACATGTTACACTAAACTCTCCTTCCCCACCCTTTATGACTATAGTTAGTCCTTTTGTGCTTCCACAGTGCTGTTATGTTTTTCTCTTAGTCCTTAATACATTTTATTCCCTAAATCTAGTATTTAAAAGGTTAATGAATCTTTAATGAAAAGTGTGTTTAAACTCACATGTATTCCAAATAGAAATAATACATAAAGTTGGTATTTGATTTTTATGGACACTTAATATTTGGGTATTTGATCATTTTTCTTTGCACCAAAGGCAAACCTTTAGTGATTACTAGTATAATACCTATATATATATATACACACACACACACTAGTATAATACCTATATATATATACTAGTAATTATACTAGTATAAATATATATAATATATATATTACTAATATATACCTACTACTAGTATAATATATATATAATATATATAATACCACTAAAGCTAACTTTAGTGAGGATCAGTATAATCTATGCTATCTACATGGCAGGGTTTTTCAGCCTTAGCACCATTGTTGCCGTTTTGGGATGGATAATTTTTTGTTGTAGGCAGACTGTCCTGTGCTGTATTAGCAGCATCTCTGGCTTCTATCTACTAGAGTCCAGTAGCACAGGCAATTACCTCTTTCCAGGTGGCCCTTGGGAGTCAAGATTGTCCCCCTGGTTGAGATAAACTGACTCATGTCTCATGCTGTAATAAGACTTGATTGTCTTGGGACGCCTAGGTGGCTCAGTTGTTAAGTGTCTGCCTTTGGCTCAGGTCATGATCCCAGGGTCCTGGGATCAAGCCCCACATCGGGCTCCCTGCTCGGCAAGAAGCCTGCTTCTCCCTCTCCCACTTCCCCTGCTTGTGTTCCTGTTCTCTCTCTCTCTCTCTGTCAAATAAATAAAATCTTAAAAAAAAAAAAAAGACTTGTCTTGATTAACTATATAGTTTGGTTTCAAAAGCTGAATGTTTCTTATTTTATAGGTTATTGTTATAATGGAAAAGAAATTTGTTAAGATTTATTATTAAATTTATTAAAATTTATTTATTTATTGAGATAGAACATGAGCAGAGGGAGGAGCGCAGGGAGAGGGAGAAGCAGATTCCCTCCTGAATGGGGAGCCAGACATTGGGCTTGATCCCAGGACCTCTGGATCATGACCTGAGCCGAAGGCAGATGCTAACCAACTGAGCCACCCAGGCACCCCAAGAATTTTCATATGTAGTCCATAAATACTACTGAGTAGAGAAAAGATGAATTAGATTATAAGGAAGTAAATAATGTAAAGAAGGGATATTGACATACAATTAATGTTTACAAACAATATTAACAGATTCAGTCTGATTTAAAAAGCTCTAAGCTTTGAGAAGAGAAATGTGGTTTGAAGTATACTTTTTATAATTTTATAGAACTCGGTATAAACTTTCTTTGTGAAAATATTCTAAACCTGTCAGATTTCATATTTTAATCTTTATAAAAAAACTTATTTTTGTTATTGGAACAAGCACAACAGCCTGTCTAATGTTAGAAATTTCATAGATGGTAAGCATGTTTTCATAAGAGAAAATTAATCTCTCTGAAGCAGATTGTTACTCTTATAGTACTGGTATGCTCACAAGATATTCTTAACTATCACAAAAGTAGGAAGAAGTACTGGTGAAGCTTTTGGTGTGTATTTTTTTGCCATCAGATTAGCTTTGACTTTTAAAAAATTTCTTTTATATAAAGTAAAAAAGGGCAGATGTTATATACTTACTGATGTTTAGCATTTTGTTTTATAAATGATGAAGTCTAAAAGTTATTTATTGATTTGATACAGATTTGGATTGCATTACAGCACTACTTTCATTTCTCTTGTTAACTTAGGGCTGGTTGGAGCTCAGTCAGGGCTCATCTAACAAGTTGAGTTTGGGTTTCTCCAATAAGGAGTACCCTCTCTATAATTTAAAATATTCAAGATGGATATTTATTGTGGCCATTATGTAGTCAGTGCTAGTTACTTTATTTGCATATAAATATGAGCTCACATTAATAACTCTCAGGATATTTGGCAAGTTTTGTAATTGACTAGACAAAAAACATGAATTAAAACTTATTTTTAAACTTATTTCAAATTCTATATTCACTCTTGTTAAGGAGTTGATTTATTGGTGGACCAGCCATTCACCCTTGACATCTTGACATCTCTAGTGGAGCTAACCCGCTTTGAGACTTTGACTCCACGGTTTTCAGCTACTGTTCCTCCATGCTGGGTAGAAGTTCAACAAGAACAACAGCAAAGGAGGCACCCTCAGCATTTGCATCAGCAACACCATGGAGATGCTGCTCAGCATACTAGAACTTGGAAACTACAGACTGATAGGTAAGACATTCTTCTAAGGTATTTGATTTTAAGTCCGTATTATGTATTTGTTAGAAACAACATAAAATTCTTAGATATATTATTGCTTCTCTTAACTTTTATTTATTAATAACTTTATTCTTTTCATTTGTCCCTTAATTTTGGAAATTTCTATATTCTTAGTTATAGGATAAGAGTAATCCATCATTACAATTAGTTTGGGCAGTCAGTTCACAAGTTTGTTTAACAGATATTTATTTTTTAAATTTAAATTGAATTAATTTATATAGAGTGTATTATTAATTTCAGAGGTAGAGTTCAGTGATTCATCAGTCTTCTATAATACCCAGTGCTCATCACATCACATGCCCTCCTTAATGTCCATCTCCTAATTACCCCATCTCCCCTATTTAACATGTTTATTTTTTTAAGATTTTATTTATTTGGTAGAGAGAAAGCACAAGCAGGGGGAGGGGCAGAGAGAGAAGCAGGCTCCCCACTGAGCAGGGAGCCCAGCGTGGGGTTCGTTCCCAGGACCCCTGGGATCACGACCTGAGCTGAAGGCAGACACTTAACTGACTGAGCCACCCAGGCGTCCCTTAACAGATATTTAGATGCTTGTGTTTTGCAGGCACTCCTGTATAGCTGTCACTGGAATTTACATTCTCTTGGGTACAGAAAGACAGTAAGCCAATATCTAGTATGCCACATAGTTATGCCACATAAAAGTTATGACATATGATAAAACAATATAGTGTCAGTAGTTGCTGGGTATGTACATGTGTGCAAGAGTGAGAGAAAGAGAAAATGTGTATGGTATTTTCTTTTTTTTAAGATTTTTATTTATTTATTTGAAAGAGGAACAAAGAGAGAGAAAATGAGCACGAGCAGGTGTAGGGGCAGAGGGAGGAGCAGACTCCCCACTGAGCAAGGAGCCTAACACGGGGCTCTATCCCAGGACCTGGGAATCATGACCTGAACCAAAGGCAGATGCTTAACCGACTAAGCCATTCAGCTCCCCCAGTATGGTACTTTTTATATAAGGGGCCAGAACGACCTCCATGAAGACATTAATTCCGAGGTAGTAGCAAGTACAAAGACCCTGAGGAGTATGTTTTATGAATTCTGGTGAGAGCAAGAAAACCAGTGTTGCTGGAGTGCAGTGAGGGTAGGGGAGAGTGGGAGGAGGCCAAGTCAAAAGAGGTAGCTGGTCACCAGAGGACAAGTATCTTTATAGGCCATAGTGAGATTTTTATGTGGTGTAAGATCAGAAAAATATTAGAGGGTTTTGGATATAGGATTAATTTATGTATTAGAAGGACACAGTAAGACTGCTGTGATGACAGTAGATTATGAGTGGTTGTGTGTTGTGGAGGGCAGTGATAGGCGTGAGGGTTCTAATTTGGATGCCATTACTGTTGATGGTAGTTTGGACCATGATGATAGTTGTTGGAGGTAGTGAAAAGAGTAGTCAGATTCTGGATATAATTTGGAGTAGAAGGAATAGTATATGCTGATGTATTGAACATCTGGTGTGAGAGAGAAGAGTGAAGGATGACTAAGGTTTTGGATTGAGCTGATTGAAAAATAGAATTTCTGTTTACTGAGATTGGAGTGGGCAATTAAGTTTGGCTTTGCTTATGATAAATTAGAGATGTCTGGTAGACATCTGAATGAGTCTGAAATTAGTGGCGTATGGTTTGGAGATTTTTATTTTTCAACCTTTATATAGAATTTAAAATCAGAATAGACATGTCTAGGGTTGCCTGGGTGGGTCAGTCATTAAGCATCTGCCTTTGGCTCAGGTCATGATCCCACGGTCCTGGGATCGAGCCCTGCATTGGGCTTCCTGCTCCTTGGGAAGCCTGCTTCTCCCTCTCCCACTCCCCCTGCTTGTGTTCCCTCTGTCAAATAAATAAAATCTTAAAAAAAAAAATAGACATGTCTAAGAAATAGAAGAAATTCTTATTTTAAAATGCAGATTCTTGGGACCCCGCTTACAGATTTGGGGTGGGGCCCAGGAAGGGTTTATTGGAATGTTCAGTTCCCAAGATAGGTGTCGATTTCTAAGGTAGGATCAGTTATTGCCCTAAGTTTAACCTTTCTTTTGGGAGTTGATCCCATTGAGAAGCATTGAGTTTTGTTGGAGGCTACAAATCAAAGAGTGTGAGAAGTGTTATTAATGATAATGTGGTTTTGGCCAAAGAAAGACTTTTGCTGTGTTTAGCATTTTCCCCCTTATTTGACAGCAACAGCTGGGATGAACATGTATTTGAACTGGTTCTACCTAAAGCTTGTATGGTTGGACATGTGGACTTCAAATTTGTTTTGAACTCAAACATCACCAATATTCCACAGATACAAGTGACGCTGCTGAAAAATAAAGCTCCGGGCTTAGGGAAAGTCAATGGTAAGAATGAATCAGAATTTATATTTGACGATTTTGCAGTTGATTTCTTAAAAAAACTAATTTCAACTTGACTGTCTAGGTTTCACGTCCCTCCCTTGCCTTACCCCTCCTCTCTACTCTCTCCGCCACCCCCGTACTTCTTTTCTGCTCTACTTTTGGTGGTTTTATTTAGAAAAGTTAATTCTAGAATATTTTAGAGGTTTCGGTAGCTCAGTATTGTATAGAATTGCATAATCTAGAATAACTTAATTTTGCTGTTTGGGAAATTCAGTTGGTTCCTTTCTGAATTAGTTTCACTTTCATCATTCCTAGACGTACACATTTTTCTTCGTAAGCGGAGACTTGATTGGGAAAAGAACTTTGTTAATGGAAGTCACATATTCTTTTAAGATCATTGGTGAAACCCAACCTTTCATGTAATACAGAAACACACCCAGAAATACACCCAACTTTATTTACTTTCCTTATAAGTTCAGAATTTGATATATTGAGTTTTTTAAATAGATTGTATACATTGAGTATGTTGAGAACTAGACGTTACTCATCAGTGTTTTCTCCTTAAGAGGTTAATTGGAAAGGCTGGGGATAATTTTAGAGTAAAATGGCTGCTTTACACCAGGGAATAGAAACAGTAAAACCTGAAAAATTTCTTGTTTTCAAAATACATATGTATGTGTTTGTGTATATGTGTGCGCGTTTGTGTGTGTGGGGTATTCTTTTGAATCATGGCAGGTTCTGATTTAATTGGGTCTGGAGCTTAGGCATTGGTATTTTTAAAACTTTGCAGGTGCTTGTACTCTGCAGGGTTAAGAACTTTTACTTTAGTTGCCAGCAAATTATTTCTCAGGTGAATATTTTAGTACCATTAAAAGAGAGAAGAGTGTATGAAATGATTAATAAAATCTAATTTTTTTTTCTTCTGACAACCATTTTGTAGCATCTGTGATAAGAATCACAGTAGTTCCCAATTTAACAGAAAATTTTAGAATTTCAGGCACATAAATTATTGATATTAAGCAAAATTAAGTTTACTAATATTTTTATCCTCTAGAAACAGCAGTAGATAGGCAGATCACCTTTCCTTTGTCTCCAGCTCTTAACATTGAAGTGGAACAAAATGGGAAACCGTCCCTGGTTGATTTGAATGAAGAAATGCAGCACATGGATGTAGAGGAATCACAGTGTGAGTTAAATTATAGAGCTGTTGTCCATGACAGTAAAAGGAGTAGTGATCCAAATGCATCATGTTGGGCAGAGATTTCCTTATGGCTTGCAAAAACTTGGTTTTAAAAACACAATTAAAAAATAACCTTTAATTTTGCTTTGGCAATATGCTTTAACTTTCAGCTCATCTTTGTGAACACAGCTGCGCTAATACTCGCATTCTTCTTTTTTTAATATCTTGGGATTTAAAATCATGTCGTGGTTTTATAATATTTTTTGATGATCAAGGTGAATGTAAAATAATATGGGAATGGAAAGCAACATATAATCAGATATTTGAAAATTTATCAGATCTTTGATCATAGTTCCTTAGCATGATAGTGAATTCTTATTTGAACACATTCTAAGTATGGTATTTTGTGTGGTGGTATTATATATGGGATGGATATTTGCTTATTTCATATTTTTAAATTACAAACTAATTTAAAAGAAAATATGTATTTTTTCTTTTTAGGTCTGAGATTATGTCCATTTTTAGAAGATCATAAAGAAGACATTCTGTGTGGACCAGTATGGCTTGCTAGTGGCCTTGATCTGTCAGGGCATGCTGGGATGTTGACATTAACAAGCCCCAAACTTGTTAAAGGTGAAGTAACATATTTTACAAAAGCAGAATAAATAATGCCACATTGGAAAAATAGATTTTTTTTTTAAACACTGATCTCAGAAAAGTAAGATTCTGTTTTTTTGGGGATTTACATTAACAGTTCCATCAGTTTCCTGGTTGCTGAGCTCATTTCCTCTCAGAAGTGACTGTAACTTTATGTGAAACTTCCAATATACTACTTTCTGTGTTTTGGAGGTCTCAGTGCTTTTTGGGAAAGCATTAAAAAAATGAATATATGATAACTTAGTGTGATATCGCAGAGCTTTTTTGAGTAATCAGGTGACATGTTCTGGCATGGTTGCCTTTCCCATCAACTTAGAGTCCTGTGTCTTTAGTTGTATATTGTTATAATATTTTCCTTAAGAGGGTTTTTATAGAAGAGTTTTGATAATATCAGAGGTAATTATTTGAGTGTCTCACATAAACACATTATAATTAATGTATATTAAAAAATAATTGGCTATTATGTAGAGGATTGATATTGCAGTAGTAGGACCTCTGTATATCAGCTTTTGTATCCCAGGGTAAATTTAAAAAGCCAAAAACAAAACACCTAGCTCCATTATTACAGTTATTTTGGAGGTGTGGTGGGATACGCAGTTCTTCCTCAAACCAGGAAAATACCTGACCACCCAGATAACTATTTTAATTTGTATATATTCCCTTCATATTAGTTGTCTACATTTACATATTTACCTTTAGTTGCAGACATATATACAAGTTTTAATGTGTTCTCTTGACTACACCCTAATTCCTCTATTAAGTTTATAAGATCCTTTAGTGTGTTACGCTGCATGTTGGGGTATAGCAGTCAGCAAGACTAATAAAATCTCTCATATTGGGAGCCTGGGTGGCTCAGTTGGTTAAGCGACTGCCTTCGGCTCAGGTCATGATCCTGGAGTCCCGGGATCGAGTCCCGCATCGGGCTCCCTGCTCAGCAGGGAGTCTGCTTCTCCCTCTGACTCCCCCCTCTCGTGCTCTCTCTATCTCATTCTCTCTCTCAAATAAATAAAATCTTTAAAAAAAAAATCTCTCATATTGCTGCAAGTAGAAGTTACTTTTGTTGAAAGAGATTGTGAAACTTAAATTTGTATATGAAAACAAAGATGTTGGCTTTGACAAAATGGAGAATGCAATTAAATGACATGCATTTCAAAAGACTCAACGGTATTAATTTTTCTAGAATTTACCAAGAATGATTTTTTTTCTTACCAAATTCTTCAAAAGCCTTTGGAACTGGAGAAAATGATTGCTTAATTTTTAGAGGAAAAGGATGATATGGATCAAAGAAGTTTGGAAAAAGAAAAGAGAGAGAGAGGGTCTTGTCAGATACTAGAACATAGAATAATAATACAGCAATAAGAGTATAACAGTGTAATGCTAGCACAGTAGGCCGGCTAATCAGTGGGAAACAAGAAAGATAGTTTTTGTAATTAGAGAAAGATTTAAATACCTGCAAGGTACCAATAGGCTGATGGTTTACTGGTGAGTGTATTATTTTGAGGGTATTTTTACAATATATTTTACTTAGATATGTATGGTATGATCTTAATTTAGTTAAAAGAGAATAAAATGTACTGGTGGTAATAACCAATATTTATTGAGTGCTCTCTTTGTGCCATGCAATTGTGTTTGAGTTGTCTTTGAGATAGGTACCGTTAGTACTTCCATTTTACATTTGAAAGAACCAAACCACAGGAGATTAATTTGTCACATGCCTAATAAGTGGCAGAGCCATTATTCAAACACAGGTAGTGACTCCAAAGCCTGTGCTTTTTCATATCTTAATACTGCAGTGCTTATGTATATGTGTGTATGCAAATATATGTGTATATGCATGCATGCATGCATAAAAAGTCGAGATGGATTCACATAATGATACCATCATTATCTGTGGGTAGTGCCTTAAAGATAGTTTTTTTGTGTGTGTTTTTCTGTAGTTCACAAAATGTCTTATTAAAATGAATAATTTCATTGGGGAAAAACACGCATAATGTTTGTAACAATTAGAATTTTCTGTTTTACGGTGTTTGTATAACTCCTGTGCTTTTTGTTCTTTTGCTACCACCATATGAAGGTTATTCAATGATTATACTCAAACAGTATAATTTGAAAATTCCAATCAAGTGTATTTTTCTTGTGGAATTAACTTGCTCTACAAAGATGAAAAACAATTTGGTCTTTTGGTGATTAAGTTATTTTTCCCATTCTGTGCTGCTCCTCAGGTATGGCAGGAGGAAAATATCGTTCCTTTTTAATCCACGTCAAGGCAGTGAATGAAAGAGGAACAGATGAGATCTGTAATGGTGGTATACGCCCTGTAGTAAGACTTCCATCCCTAAAACACCAGAGTAACAAGGGTTATTCACTTGCTTCACTCTTGGCAAAAGTTGCAGCAGGCAAGGTATGAAGCAGTGTCATTTTGAACCACAACAATGCTGTAATAAAGATTATGGACAAGATTTGACACACAATTGGAAGTAGTATGACCCTTCATTGATTTTTCAATAGACAATTGGTTCGTTTATAATTTTTCTTTGCAGTGACTTTAAAAATATAATTAAGAAGAATATATTTTGAATTAACTTTAAGCAAGTGTTTATAAAGTATACTCAGGAGAGAGTATTTGTTAGCAGATACTTCCCTTTATAATTATTTTAGGCCATAATATTTATTTAGGTTTTAGAATTTATGTCTGTGTCTTTTACTGGTAACTCACCCCTTTTTTTGGTAAACATTTGGGAGGATGCAGGAAGAGAAGTCGGGGAGTAGTGTTAGAGATAAATCTAATTTTGAGGTTGATTTCCTACAAGTAGCTGTCTCTTCATAATTGTCTGATCTTGGATTTTCCTGAACTCTGGAGATTTTTGTTTCTCTGTCATCATTATTCATAAGCAACAATAGCAATATCAGTAACACCAATCATCTTATATTTGTATAGGTCTTCCAATTTTTCAAGGACTTCTGTGTACTTTATCTGATTTTAATCCTCAAAATAACTCTGAGGTAGGCAGAGCAGGTGCTACTATTATCTCCATTTTTCATACTGAAAGTGAGTGAACCTTAGAGATTGGGGAGCAGTCGTATTTCATATTGCTTATAAGTGCTGTGGCTGTGACTTGGTCTCAGGACTTTGGCTTTCTAGTCTTTAATCATTGGGTTATTGCCTTTAAAACAGTGACTTTGTTTTTTTCCCCATTATAATTCTGGGGGAATTTAGTCATTTACTGAATATGAGGGTAAAAGCTGTCATTTTAATTTGATATATATGTTTTGATAGTCACAATTCAGTTATTTTCTTTTTTAAAAACTTTAGTAAATAATTTTTTAGTTCTGGTTGTTCATTGAGTTATTTATTTTTGTATGTTTAGGAAAAATCATCTAATGTTAAGAATGAAAATACAAGTGGTGCCCGCAAATCTGAGAACCTCCGGGGCTGTGACTTACTGCAAGAGGTCTCAGTCACCATTCGAAGATTTAAGAAAACTTCAATTTCTAAGGAAAGGTAACCTCATTTCCTTCTCCTTCTATTCTTATAGTAATAAATGTACAAAAGAAGAATTCTAGTAAAATACAACACATAAAATTTTTGACTCTGACTTTTACTTGAAAATTTTTGTTTGCTTTCCATTTTACTTAAGTACTTGTAATCTCAGTGAGGGTATGAATTACCTTTCTACTTCATTATATATATAAAGTGCTTTGGAGTATACCAGGAATATTGTATTTGTATAAATAATGGTATTTGTAGAACGAGGAAAGAAATATAATTTGAGGTTTTATTCACTCTTTGTCAGAATATAATACATTATTAAACTTAATTTCTTTTATTTTTTAAAAGATTTTATTTATCAGAGAGAGTGCACACAAGCAGGGGTAGGGAGGCAGAAGGAGAAGCAGACTCCCCGCCAAGCAGGGAGTCTCATATGGGACTCGATCTGGGATCATGACCTGAGTCGAAGGCAGATGCTTAACTGACTGAGCCACCCAGGCGCCCCAAACTTAATTTCTTTTAAAACTTTCTATGAACCAAGTATTGCTTATATGCTGTTTTAAATCTTTTAATACCATAAAATTAATAAGAGATCTACATTCCATTGTAATATTTAATTTTTAAAAAAATTTTGAATTGTGATATTCATGATTCACAATGAAATAAATATATGACCAACCAGGTTGTGATAGCTTTAGTCTAACTGTTCTGTTTTGGTTGTTAATGTATTTGTATTTTCTTTTTTTTTAGAGTGCAACGATGTGCTATGTTACAGTTTTCAGAATTTCATGAGAAGCTTCTTAACACTCTTTGTAGAAAAGCAGATGATGGCCAAATCACAGAACATGCCCAGAGCCTTGTGCTGGATACCCTTTGTTGGTTAGCTGGAGTACATTCAAATGGACCTGGAAGGTTAATAATTAAGATTTTACTTAACACTGATGATTGCCCTTTGGATGTTATGAATAGAAGTTCAAGATGAGTCTAAATGTCTGCTATTGTTTTGCAGCTCCAAAGAGGGAAATGAGAGCCTGCTTTCAAAAACACGAAAATGTCTTTCAGACATCGTGCGTGTCTGCTTCTTTGAGGCAGGACGAAGCATAGCCCATAAGTGTGCTCGATTTCTAGCTTTGTGCATTAGGTTGGTGGGTTTTTTTGTTGTTGAAAGTCCAGTTTTAGGTGCGCTTGCAGTTTGGCAGGTGATAGCTGTGTCTGTAGTGTAATTTGATACTTATCGAATGAATGTATAACAAGAGTATTTTCAAAAGTTGAAGAGAGTTATTGAGATACTAAGAAAGAATTTTAGGTTTTTAGGAGAAAATGTCATCTTGCAAAGTCTTTTTTTTTTAAGATTTTATTTATTTATATATATACATGTACATTTTTTTTTAAAGATTTTATTTATTTATTTGACAGAGAGAGAGAGGGAACACAAGCAGGGGGAGCAGCAAGGCAGAGGGGGAGAAGCAGGCTTCCCGCTGAGCCGGGAGCCTAATGCGGGACTCGATCCCAGGACCCTGGAATCATGACCTGAGCTGAAGGCAGACACTTAGTCGACTGAGCCAACCAGGCGTCCCTATTTATTTATTTATTTATTTATTTAGAAGCATGTGTGAGCGGGGAAAGGGGACAGAGGGAGAGGGAGAGAGGGAATCTCAAGCCGACTCCCTGGTAAGTGCAGAGCCCGACGCAGGACTTGATCTCACCACCCTGAGATCGTGACCTGAGCCGAAATCAAGAGTTGAATGCTTAACTGACAGCCACCCAGGCGCCTCTTAATTAAAGTAGTCTACTAGGCTTCTTTGCCTATTAGTAGCAGTATCGGGAGTTTGGTAAGGGGATCCCATCTCCCACCTTTGTTTTTATCTTCCCTGGTTGTCTTTGAATTCTTCTCCTAAGCCTTATTCCCTGTTATATGACAGTCTTACCAGGCTTATTTGTAACATTGTGCAGACCTTTTTTCTAGACCCCGAGACTTAAACCATCTAGTAAATGTTTAAAAACTGATAGTATTGACTATATGTGTTTGTTAGCCTTTTTGGTAAAGAAAACCGTTACAAAGACTCTTAATATAATCAGTCCCTGTTATCTTTCTTTGTGTATATAGGGCTTTAGGGCAGATTTTTTTGGTAATCTCTATGAATACATTTTAAATGGTTTTCTTAGGTACTACACCATGTTTAGGATTGAATTTAGATATTGAGTGATATATTTACATATTTTCTTTTAAATTTTTTCAGTAATGGCAAATGTGACCCATATCAACCAGGATTTGGATCTGTCCTATTGAAGGCCTTACTTGATAATATGTCATTTTTACCTGCAGCGGCAACTGGTGGTATGTGAAATTAGTTTAATCACAAATAGCAGTAGTCCTAGGAAATATCTCACAATATGTTCGGGATTATTTTATAAGTATTTTTTTCCTTGGTTATTCTGCCTTTTTTCTGTAGCTTCTCTAAGGGATTGATAAATTGTGATTTATTAGATGGGCAGAGCTTGGAAGAAGTGAGAGAGTTGAGTAGATAGCAAGTCATCTTAATTCATGCTTTTTCTATATTTCATTAAAATCATTGAGTTGTTTGGTTGTTCACTGACTATAGATCAGATATCACAAATTTGCTAAAGTGCCAGCAAGAGCCAGAGAGGTAACATAAGTAGAATGCTCCATGCAGGTGTTGTGTGTGATTGGTAGGCACTTTGGCAAACTAGAACTCTCTATAAGGGGCCAGTAGGTTTTTCCAGCACCTGAAGACTATAGAAATGCCATTGAAGAGTGAATGTGGTGTTTAAAAACAAAAAAAAGAGTGAATGTAGTTATCAAGTAGCACTTTACAAAGCAGTCCCCTAAAATAGCACATATATAAAGTAATGAATATTTTAAAAATACAATGCCGTTTTGTTGTTTCTATAAAGAGCTACTGATTTGTCCTTCTAAACCTAATGTTATTTTTTTGTAGACATTTCTTAGAGTCTTTTGTTTAATAAATAATCAACTTATTCAACAAGGATTGTATATTTCACAAGGATTTGATCTTTGTGGTATTGTAGAAAAAGAGCCTGCTGAAAGTTAGTTGATAAATGGTTATTTTATCAATCTTAATTTGCATAAAGAATCTGTTTATGTTTACCTTGGACATAAACTGGGTGGAACTGTTAACTCTCTGTTCTATAGAGTAGAAAGTTTTGGACTTGATTGCGTACTCTAATAGTCTTGGAGTTTAAAATAGTTTTTTGAGAATATTCTTAGTGGTAGGATGCTTAAATTCTGGGGTATACTTAGTACTTAGATATCTCATATTTTATAAAAGTCTTAAAGTACATCATGATCGTTTTTTAACCATGTGGGTTTGTATCTATCTAACTGACAGTATAGGACGACTATATTCACTTGGCAGCGTGTGTTATTTGTACCTCATGGCCATCCATTGTTTTTGAAAATTTTAGTATAAACCAAACAGTATTTCAGGAAGAATGGCTTGGAAGATCTGATATCTCTGTACTTTTCCAGCTATTCTAAAATGTCCCTCAGAGTCATCTCAAGTTACTGAGAACCTAAATGACTAGGTTGACTTATATACTCCTTAAAAAAAATATTTCAAATTCTCTGTCACTGTCCTCTTAGTGCCCTTCAAGGAATTGGTCCATTCTTTAGAGATTGTTTTGTAAGGGGACTTACTGATAAATACGTAATCTGAAGTTCTCTTTGTTAGGGAACAATGAGGAAAAGAAACATTGATTTGTTTTTATTGTTTTCAGGTTCTGTCTATTGGTATTTTGTCTTACTGAATTATGTTAAAGATGAAGATTTGGCTGGGTGCAGTACAGCTTGTGCATCTTTGCTTACTGCTGTGTCCAAACAGTTACAGGACAGGCTAACACCAATGGAAGCTTTACTTCAGACAAGGTATTTTATTATACGTAATGACTAACAGTGGGCCTTTCAGGATATGATACCAGCTTTGCACAGAACTCTCTCTCTATATGTATTTGCTTGCAGAAATATATTTATGCATTTCTTTTTTCAAAGTATTAGCCTAAGGTTTTCTTTTCCTCTGTTTTCTCTGAAATAATTCCTTTTATAGTTTTGAAGGTCCTGAAAATGGTTATTTAGAGGACTAATTATGTAAACACTTAAAAGTGGTATTTCTTGCTAATCAAAGAAACATTTAAAATAATTTGTTTCTCTATAGTTTGAATTTTGTGGTTGGAGTTATATAAATCACTTACTGGCCTTAACCAGTACTCTTCATCTGCTGGTTGATTTTTCTAAAATTTCAACATAATGTAATAAATAGCTGAAGGTTAGATTTGAGTTCTTGCCTGATCTTCAGTGTGGGAAGTATTCTCTTATTTAACATGATGATTTTGTAATGTTTTTAGATAAGAAATCTTGATAAAATTTTACTCAAAGCCTTTGTATTTTCTACTGAATCAGTGTATTTAATAGTGGAGTTGAGGGAAGGGTGCTTGGTTATCATGTCCTTGCTTCAGTCTGCAGATAAAGATTCAGTCTTGGTTCATTACCTACCAGTTTATTAGAATCACATTTGTTGAGTCTCTGGGCCACATCTTTTAGAGTATAGGTTTCTGGAGGAACACAATTGAGATTCACTGAATTTAGTGGGTTAAATCTGGTTAGTGTTTCCTTTTGCCCTGTGTCAAACTGCTTTCAAAACTAAATAAATAGGTAATTTGTTAATTAGATGGCTGACAGGAAAATTGTTAGGACATTATTTTATTTTTCAGATACGGATTATATAGCTCACCATTTGATCCAGTCCTTTTTGATTTGGAGATGAGCGGTTCTTCTTGTAAAAATGTATACAACAGCAGCATTGGTGTCCAGTCAGATGAAATTGATTTGTCAGATGTCCTTTCAGGTAGTAACATCTTTTATTAAAGGAATTTCTGATTTTTACATATTTGGTTTAAGCTACCATTGACTTAACAGATTGTAGTGACTATGTTCTGTCTTGAAAAACTAAAATTCTTCAGGACTTAACCTTAACATCTGTGATTCATGAAACTGTTTGCCCTTATTTCATAACTTCTCCCTTAAAAAAAAATTTTGAAGTTATTTTTGGAAGGGTTGTGAATTTGTTTTTTGTTTGTTTTTTGTGTGTGTTTCATTGCATGTCAGTGTAACTTTAATGATCATAAGAGACTTTAAAATGTGATTATTGTAGCCTTTTCCGTTTTGTTTGGTATGCCTTCATGTCCACAAAATCAAAGAATGTTTTATTTCATATTTCAGAAAGTAAAATGAATATATAGTAATAAGTAAAGATGGTGAAAAAAATTTTCTGTATCTAGATACTAGCATACTCAGTTAAACTTTATACAGTGTTATATGTATTCTTGTATACATTTCTGCAAGAATATGATTTTAGGATTGAGTGTATAACCTTTTCAGGTACTATAGTTTGGTGTTTATCTAGTTTTGTTAATGAAAACAATGAGCACTATTTTCTTCCATGTTACTGAACTGACTATAAGTGTTGCCATAAACCACGGTGTTAGAATTTTGACATAATACAATAATTATCACATGAAGTAGCAGTCAATTTGGGGAGTTAATTTCATTTTCTTTTACTTTAAAGTAAATTATGAATTGTGAAAAAAAGCAAAAGGGAAAAATCAAATACAGAAATACAAATAAAATGTAAAGTGCCTTAATTACAACCTTTCCACCCTCTTAGATTACCTTTGTTAACAGGATGTTTAGCTGTTTAGACTTGTGTGCTACACATATTCATGAACATTTTTAATGAAAGAGATCATACTATACTTACCAATCTGTTACTTACTTTTTAATGGCTTATGTTGCCGTGGGTATGTGTTACCTCCTCTGTTTGATGACTTAGGCTCTGCCTACTTTATGCTGATCTCTCTGTCCCAAGTGACATCAGTTTGTGAGTGGAAGTCAGAGGAGAGGTTAGAACTCAGTAAATGGATGCCTTCTGTATACCTTAGGATGGAATGAGATTCATTATGGAGAGAGTATAAGGAAAAGACCATAAAGCTCAGGTCAGGCCAGGGAGTTAAATACACGAGAGCTGCACACTCAGTAAAGAAGAGACTTAGAAATCATGACATAAGTCTCCATCTGAATGTCTCATTTTATTTTTCACCATTAATCCTTGTGCGGTGTTCCTTTTCTCAGTTAATGGCATCACTGGCGCACATCAGAAATCTGAATTTCATCTTTGATACCTCCTTCTCAGCCTCCACATTGAAGCTGTCAACAGATCCTATCTCTTTTTACACCATCATATATTTCAAATCTATTCTCTTACCTCCCATGATCACATGATTATAGGAAAGCCAGTCATCTTGAATCTGGACTACAGTAATAGCATTCTAACTGGTCTTTTTGCCTTGCTCTTGCTTCACTTGTGTACATTCTCCACACTGCAATGAGTGCCATCGTTTTTGGATGCAAACCTGATCACTTTACCTCTCTCCTTAAAATACTTTTCATGTCTTTGCTTTATCCTGCAGTCCAAAATCTCTGTTTCAGCATATAAAATCTTACATGATCTGGCTCTCTTTCCCTTGACACCTAATCTAGTACCATTGCCTCTGTTAGTCTCCTCTCTCTGGTCTAGTGATTCTCAAAGTGTGGTACGTAGACCCGCTCAGGATCTCTGAGATACTTTCAGGGAATCCATGGGTCAACTATCTTCATGATAGAACAATATTATTTGCCTTTTTCACTGCATTGACATTTATACTAATTGTGCAAAAGTGTGATGTTCTCTACTCTGTCCTTGGCAATGAAAAATATGCCAGTTTCACTTTAAAATGTCCCTGATGAGGCAGTAAAACTTACTAATTTTATTAAGTTTTAAACCTATTGATAGTCATGTTTAGAGTATTCTGTGATGAAATGGGAAATAGGCATGAAGCACTTTTGCTTCATACTGAAATACCATGGTGGTTTTAAGGAAACACACTTTGGCAGTTTGAGTTACAAGCTGAACTAGTTGCTTATTTTATGGAAAACCATTTTTATTGCAAGAATGACTGATCTGCAAAATATGTTTATTCATACTTCATTGTTTGGTAGGTATTTTTTTAAAAATGAATAGGAAAAGCCTTTCACTGTCCATCCAATTGATAGTGTTTCTTGCCAGAGTTAAAAGAGCTTTTAAGCAAAAATTAGAATTTTGGAGAACTTGCTTCATCTAGTGAGCTTGATAGCTTCCCAGTATATAACAACTTTTCTGATGGCCTATGTTGATATTACTAAATGTCATTTTCTGATATATATAATGAAATGTGTTAACATATGTATATAGTCGTCAACCAGTATTTTCCAAGTAGGTAAGAGATTCCTTAAAAGTACAGGAAGTCCAATTAAAAATAACGTTATAGAGTTTGAGAAGTTCATCTGTAAGATTCCAGAGACCAGGGACGCCTGGATGGTTCAGTCAGTTAAGTGTCCAGCTCTTGGTCTCAGCTCTGGTCTCGATCTTGGTGTTGTGAGTTCAAGCCTTGCAGTGGCTTGAACTGTGTGGAGCCTACTTTTAAAAAAAAACAACATAAGATTTCAGATACCAGATTGCAAATAATCTTCAAAAAAAATATTAGTACTTGCCAAAGTTTTTGAATATGTAAGACTATTAAAATATTCCTTTTCCAACTGCATATCTGTGATAGGCCAGATTTTTTTTGTAAAGCTCTCCCAAAACAACATCCTGCAACACACAATGTGGAGATGGATAGGACAATACAATTACCCTCTTTGATAAGCCAGATTATTTGTTGATGTATTTATTCATTCATTCATTCATTCATTCATTTGACAGAGACAGACACAGCGAGAGAGGGAACACAAGCAGGGGGAGTGGGAGAGGGAGAAGCAGGCTTCCCTCTGAGCAGGGAGCCCGATGCGGGGCTCAGTCCCAGGACCCTGGGATCATGACCTGAGCTGAAGGCAGATGCTTAACGGCTGAGCCACCCAGGCATCCCGATAAGCCAGATTTTAGAGTTTTGCAAAAATGTAAAACATTGCCACTCTCATAAAGTTATTTTTGTCTGAAGATGGTTATTTTTCATCAGGGTATTCTATTTCTATCTAATGAACTTATTACCTGAGTTATTCTCATCCTAAGATTTCTGCTATGATGAATATCTATCTACAACCAACATAGATGAAAGTTCTTTAAGAGTTCTTAATCATTTTATTTTATTTTTTTTTTAAAGATTCTATTACTTGATTTTATTTTACACTAGGTGGCAGGCACAAAGCAATCTTACTTAATAAAGTTGACAGTTAGCTTCACCTAGAACACTTTTAATAATGCACATAAAAAAAATTCATCTCACAAATTGTTCTGCAATCCAAATATACAATAGCTTGGAAAACAACATTTAGAAAACAAAAGCCAATGTAAAAAGACTAAAACAACTAGAACAGTACAGGTCTCGTGTGGCTCTGATTTTACAGCTTTCTTACTGTGTCATCAGTGTCCGCAATCTGTTCCTTCCACTGGCTGCCATGTTCGGGATTTAAAGAAAAACCTTTTCTTCCAGGTTTCATTTCACCTTCTGGATCCATCCGATATTCTCTAATATCAATTAGGACTTTCCCTTTAAAGTCGCGAGCACTGCGTAGCTCACTTTCCCAGTCTGGAGCATGTTCCCACCGCTGCCCCTGCCACTCTGCTCAGAGGATGACCAGGCTCTTGAAGTGTCACCAGTCTGGCTTCTTCACAGATTGTTCTGGAGCAACTTGCTTTTTCCGCTTAAACTTTTTGTCAGCCTCACTGTCAGAATCGCTGCCAGAAGAGCTTGAAGAAACAAGTTCCTTTGATTTAGGCATTGCTTTACTCTCGCAGCCAACTGCCTTCTCGCTCGCTTGCACCTGACCAAGAACTGCGAGTTCTTAATCATTTTAAAGATACAGAGAGGGGTGTTTGGATTGAGAAATGTTCCTCCAGCCACCTTGTTCCTTTAGTTCCTCCAGTGTGCCATACTTCTTCCTACTGGAGAGATTTCACTCATGTTGTTTCTTTTGCCAGGTTTCCCCTGCTTGGAATAAGTACGTAAAAATGTCATTCTTCCCATAAATCTCATCACCTCATCATGAAAGTATTTTATTACTCCTTGGCTTAGACTGATTTCCCCTGGACTTACTAGTCCTTTGAACTCCTTTTAAGTAAAACATAGCACTTTTTTTTTTAGTTTTTATTTAAATTCCAATTAGTTAACATACAGTGTAATATTAGTTTCAGATGTACAAGTTAGTGACTCAACACTTACTTAAAACACCTGGTACTCATCACAAGTGCCCTCCTTGATCCCCGACACCTATTTAACCCATCTCTCCCCCACACCTCCCATATGGTAACCATGAGTTTGTTCTCTTAGAGTCTGTTTCTAGGTTTGCCTCTCTCTTTTTCCCCCCACCATGTTCATTTGCTTTGTTTCTTAAATTCCACATGAGTGAAATTATGATATTTGTCTTTCTCTGACTGACTGACTTCACTTAACATAATACTCTAGCTCCATCCATGTCGTTGTAAATGGCAAGATCTCATTCTTTTTTATGTCTGAGTAATACTCCATTGTTTACACCATATCTTTATCCATTCATCAGTTGGTGGACATTTGGGATCTTTCCATAATTTGGCTATTGTAGATAATCTGCTATAGACATTGGGGTGTGTGTATCCTTTGAATTAGTATTTTTGTATTCTTTGGGTAAATACTTTGTACTGCAAATGCTAGATTGTAGGGTAAGCACTTTTTTTTTAAAGTTCAGATGTATGATTAGTTTAGTGCCTAGTAACCTATAACACAGAGTAGGTGTTTAATGAGAACTGGGGCCTGTCCTTTTCTCGTGTATTTCTCATGTCTAGTATTAAGTGCTCAATAAATACTTTTTTTTTTTAACATGTGTCAGGTCCTATGTTGTGCATGAAAAGTGGGAGATGTTATGACAATTTAGTCTTGCATTTAATTTAGTCCTTCAGATGTTGATAGTTTTGTATCTCCCCATTCTTTCCATCTTTGGTTTTTGTTTAATTTTATCTATTAAAGAATTCTGTTTAAAGCAGTGCTAATTCCAGAAAATTGGGACAGTACTGATAATAACCCCTTTCCCCCATACCACATAACACTTTTAATTCTTTTGTGTTCTTCTGTCTTGTCGTCTTGCTGTGGTTTTACAGTTCACATACTTGTGATCATGTGAATTATTTTAATTCTTTTCAACTACATAGGCTAACTTAAACGACATGGGTTTGAACTGTGCGGGTCCACTTATATGTGGAATTATTTTCGATAAATAGAGTACAGTACTTAAAAGTATTTTCACTTTATGATTTTCTTACTAACATTTTCTTTTCTTTAGCTTTATTGTAAGAATAAAGTGTATAATACATATAACATGAAAATTATATGCTAATCAACTGTTATCTGTAAGGCTTCTGGTCAACAGTAGGATAGAAGTAGTTAAGTTTTGGGGGTGTCAAAAGTTATATGTGGATTTTTGCCTGTGAGCTTGGCTGGCACCCCAGCCTCAGCATTGTTCAAGGGTCAGATGTATTTTCATGATTATAATGTAGTAGGCCTCGTTCTAAAATTGATAATATATACAAAATACAAAGATGTATTTATAGATAAATCTTGGTAATATTTTAGAATGTTTCTTCAGTTTTTACTTGGTGTCATATTTACACAGTTGATGTGAAATAATGTATTCTGATTTTATGCATTCTTAACAGATTGTATAATAGCTAATATTAGTAGCTGGTTCATTATTTTTTCCTCATTTAAAATCTAAATCACTTGTTACTGTTTCATATTAATGTGAATGGCCACTGAGTTGCTTTTATGCAACTCTGCTTTTTTTTTAATTTTATTATGTTATGTTAGTCACCATACAATACATCATTAGTTTTTGATGTGGTGACCCACGATCCATTGTTTCCGTATAACACCCAGTGCTCCATGCAGTACGTGCCTCCTTAATACCCACCACCGGGCTAACCCATCCCCCCTCCCCCCTCCCCTCTAAAACCCTGTTTGTTTCTGAGTCCATAGTCTCTCATGGTTCATCTCTCCCTCCGATTTCCCCCCCTTCATTTTTCCCTTCCTTCTCCTAATGTCCTCCATGACATTCCTTATGTTCCATGAATAAGTGAAACCATATGATAATTGACTTTCTCTGCTGGACTTATTTCACTTAGCATAATCTCCTCCAGTCCCATCCATGTGGATGTAAAAGTTGGGTGTTCATCCTTTCTGATGGCTGAGTAATATTCCATTGTATATATGGACCCCATCTTCTTTATCCATTCGTCTGTTGAACAGCATCTCAGCTCCTTCCACAGTTCGGCTATTGCGGACATTGCTGCTATGAACATTGGGGTGCATATGGCCCTTCTTTTCACTACATCTGTGTCTTTGGGGTAAATACCCAGGAGTGCAATTGCTGAATCATAGGGTAGCTCTATTTTTAATTTTTTTGAGGCACCTCCACCCTGTTTTCCAAAGTGGCTGTACCAACTTGCATTCCCACCAACAGTGTAAGAGGGTTCCCCTTTCTCCACAACCTCTCCAACATTTGTTGTTTGTCACAAAATTGACAAAAATGTCAATTTTTGCCATTCTAACTGGTGTAAGGTGGTATCTCAATGTGGTTTTGATTTGAATTTCCCTGATGGCTAATGATGATGAACATTTTTTCATGTATCTGTTAGCCATTTGTATGTCTTCTTCAGAGAAGTGTCTGTTCATGTCTTCTGCCCATTTTTTGATTTGACTTATTTGTTATTTATTTTCATTTTTTTTACCTTATTTCATTCTTTTTTCCTCATTTAAAATCCAGATCACTTGTTATTGTTTCACATTAATGTGAATGGCCACTAAGTTGCTTTTATGCAACTCTGCTTTTGCAGCTTGGAAACAAGTATCTTCTGTTTGTTAGTTTTCTTTATCCCATGTCCTTTGTGGAAGCACTGTATAAGGGTTGTGTGTTTATTTATCTTCTCTAATGGAAATTGAAGTAGCAGTTATGATTTTCCATATGACTATTGCCTTTTAAAAATTAATTTACATAGCATAAAACTTGTCTCTTTAACAGGAAATGGAAAGGTCAGTAGTTGCACAGCTGCCGAAGGTAGTTTCACATCTCTCACTGGACTTCTAGAAGTTGAACCCCTGCACTTTACTTGTGTGTCAACTAGTGATGGCACCAGAATAGAAAGGGATGATGCAAGTACGTTTACTGGTATATACCTTCTTTTATTATTCACTCTTTCTATCATACGTTTTATGCAGAAGTGAAATCAAAGTGATTTTAAGTACTTAAATATCAGTTTATATTATATGTAATTTCCTTTGGTGTTATGTTAAATAGAAGCTTATTAATACGGGGGAAAATCATAAGCAATTTATAGTTTTTTTCCTACCTTCTAAAACACTGTCTTAACTCCATTTGTTTTTATGTGTGTACATTTTTAGAAGCCCTTTAATTTGGAAAATATCAAACATAACAAAAGTAAAGGGAAAAGTATGATAGACTACATTTCCTTTACCTAGCCTCAACTCTCCTCAACTGTTGGCCAGCCTTATGTGTAGTTTTGGCATCATAATGTTATTTCTTACATTTAAAACTAATGGAATATTTAAAGCTCACAGTATATAATATCTTTGAGAAGGTTGAGAAGAGTGAAGAGGGAATATTATTTTTCTAGATATTTTAAAGCAACTTCAGATATATGAACCAATATTCGAAAGTGTTGAATATGTCATATTATTGGTGTTTTAAATGAATCAGTGGGAACTTTGTTTTTTTATATACCTTCTTTTCTGTGATTTTTTTCCCTTTACATCATAGGGTCAATATTTATACTTCTGTCCTGGTGCAAATAATTGAAATTTTTATAATTAAAAACATTAGATATGGTTTTATCTTTATCTTACAGTCACAGAAGAGTGTGAATATTGTCTTGAGTGAATTCAGCTCTTGGTGGTTTTGTGCTTTGTGGATTTCTTTTTGTTTTCATCAGCAGTGTAACAGAAAGTAAAAACAGTTTGAGAAGCTACAAAAAATTTAATCTTAAGGATTTTTTTTTTTTAAGATTTTATTTATTTGACAGAGAGCACAAGCAGGGGGAGCCTCAGGCAGAGGGAGAGAGAGAGAAGCAGGCTCCCTGCTTAGCAGGGAGCCCGATGTGGGGCTCGATCCCAGGACACTGGGATCATGATCTGAGCCGAAGGCAGACGCTTAACCATCTGAGCCATCCAGGTGCCCCTTAAGAAGGGTTTTAAAAGGAAATTACCAGTTCTTCAAGTGCCTTTTTAAATTCAGAATCATCTTATGTCTTCTGATCGTGGAAGTAACCACTAAGTGAAATCTTTGGCTTATGTAATTTACATGAAGTTTTCAATTAAAATCTAATCTTTCTCTTATATAGGGATGCCAAAAGGATGAAATTTTGTGTTTGTTTTCTTGGATTGTTATAGTCATTTTGTAGAGACATACATGTACACTGGAATAGAAAAATACGTGATAAGAAATTGAATTTTCAGAGAACTCTTTTGTTACAAATCACACTCTCTCTTGGAACTGTTTTGAAATTAAGGGTCTAAAATTAATGTGTTTGAGTAAGTAATGCTTTTAGAAGGTATGAGATTTTATAACAGATGTAAGAGTAGGTTCGAAAAAGAGAAGTATTCTTCACACTCCCTTTCCTCTCCTATAAAGCAAGCAATGGAACCAGTATCATTTTTTTAAAAGATGTTATTTATTTATTTGAGAGAGAGAGAATGAGAGAGAGAGAGAGCACATGAGGGGGGGAAGGGTCAGAGGGAGAAGCAGACTCTGCTGAGCAGGGAGCCCGATGCCGGACTTGATCCCGGGACTCCAGGATCATGACCTGAGCCAAAGGCAGTCGCTTAACCAACTGAGCCACCCAGGCAGGCGTCCCTGGAACCAGTTTCTTTAATTTCCAAAGATAGTGTGCCTATACAAGTAATCATTATC
Organism: Zalophus californianus; assembly: GCF_009762305.2. Classification (NCBI taxonomy): domain Eukaryota; kingdom Metazoa; phylum Chordata; class Mammalia; order Carnivora; family Otariidae; genus Zalophus; species Zalophus californianus. The sequence continues at coordinate 26,775,727 of NC_045602.1, forward strand.
TGTATTTTGCCCATAAATGAAACCACCACCAGCAGACGAATTTTTATTAAATGTTAGGGCAAAGTCTTGACTGGTGGTCGTAAGGTGCTTAAAGGTGACTACAGTCTCTCAACTTCTTATTTACTTTTTTTGAAACATGTTAATTGTGAAATATGCTCTTATGAAAAAATGCAGAAAACAATTGTATAACCAGCAGTTTATGACAAAACAAACTGTCCATGTGACCACCAAATCAAAAAATAATATATCCAGCCCTCTAAATGGTATCTTCATGTCCCCTTCCACTTATTTCTCTCTCGCTCTCTAAAAGGTAAACATTGTCCTAACTTTTAGAGTAATCATTTCTTGGTTTTTGTTTGTTTCATTGTATAATCACTTAATTATGCATTTCTGATCGCTGGTTGACTAGAGCCTTTATAATATAAATTTGTTTTTATGTATTTTTTGATCTGCCTTCTGTTCAGTGTTGTTATTGTTAAATTCATCTGTATCAGTGCATGCAGTTACTTGGTTCTTTTTCATTGCTATTTAAGATTCTCTTGTCTGCATAAAACAAAATTTATGTGTTTACTCTTTTTTTTTTTAGATTTTATTTATTTGGCAGAGAGAGACACAGCGAGAGAGGGAACACAAGCAGGGGGAGTGGGAGAGGGAGAAGCAGGTTTCCCGCGGAGCAGGGAGCGCAGTGTGAGGCTTGATCCCAGGACCCTGGGATCATGACCTGAGCCGAAGGCAGACGCTTAATGACTGAGCCACCCAGGCGCCCCTATGTGTCTACTCTTGATTAGTGTACTATTGATTGCTATTTGGGTTGTTCCATTGTGATGCTTTTAGTGCTACTGGATATATTATTTTCTTGGATATGAATGTACAAGTTGATTTGCTGTTTCATAGGTTTTCCGTATATTCGACTTTAGGAAGTAACATTACAGAAATGTACTTCTTAATTTCCAAATGTATGAGGATTTCCTAGTTATCTTGCTATTGATTTTTATTTAAATTGCTATAGGGTCAAAAATTACTCTGTCAGTCTTGTACACTGTGTTGGGAATTGTAGAGGATCAGTTTTTATAAATATTCCATGAATACATGACAATAATGTTTACTCTGTACTTGTTGGTGAAGTGTACTCCGTCCGTTTAGGCAAATTTGCTAATTGTGTTCCTCAAATTCTCTGTCTTTATTGATTAACTCCTTGGTTTCTTTTAGTTCATAAGATCAGTATGTTAAATTCTTGTTGCAGCACCTGTGGAGGTGGCTATTTGAGTTTCATCAGTCTCTATTTTGTGTATTCTGAAACTACCATACAAGTTTAGAATGCTTGTATCTTTCTTGTGAATTTAATCTTTCATCATTAGGAATTATCTCTTTATCTCTGCTAGCTGTTTTTCCTAAAGTTACTGTGTTTAATATTTATATACTTTCTATCATTTTTTCTTTTGGTTACTATTTGTATGATAAACATGTTTCCTTCTTTTTACTTTGAATTTATTCTTTCATAAGCAGCTTGTAGTTGCCTTTTTTTTTTTTTTTGGTGAAAAAAATTTAATTTAGATTTAGCTAGCTGGACTGAGTTTAGATGATTCCAATTTTGTTGGCAACATCCAAAGCATCATAGTCAGGAGCCAGTTGAACATATGCCTTCTTCTCTCCATCAGGCCTAATCAAGGTGTTGACCTTGGCCACGTCAATGTCGTAGAGCTTCTTCACAGCCTGTTTGATCTGGTGCTTATTGGCCTTGACATCCACAATGAACACAAGTGTGTTGTTGTCTTCTATTTTCTTCATGGCTGACTCAGCGGTCAGGGGGAACTTGATGGCATAGTGATCAAGCTTGTTTCTCCTGGGGGCGGTCTTTCGAGGATATTTGGGCTGCCTCCGCAGACGCAGTGTCTTGGGTCGTCGGAACGTAGGTGACGTGCGGATTTTCTTTTTTTTGTGACTGTGGACGCCTTTCAGCACCGCTTTCTTGGCCTTCAAAGCCTTTGCTTTGGCTTCGGCTTTGGGAGGGGCAGGGGCTTCCTTCTTAGCCTTCGGCGCCATCTTTGTAAAAGCTTGTAGTTGCCTTTAAAAAAAAAAATTTATGTATTTGACAGAGAGTAAGAGTGACAGAGAGAGAGTGGGAGCAGGAATACAAGCAGGGGGAGTGGGAGAGGGAGAAGCCGGCTTCCTGCTGAGCAGGGAGCCTGATGCAGGGCTCGATCCCAGGACCCTGGGACCATGACCTGAGCCAAAGGCAGACACTTAAGGACTGAGTCACCCAGGCACCCCTGTGGTTGTTTTTTTTTTTATTCCGGTCTGATACTTTGTCTTTCAGTTGGAGTATTTATTTACATTTAATGTAATTACTAGTGTATCTGTATTTAAATTTGCTATGTTTTTAATATACAAGCATTAGATTTCTCCTTTTGCCAGTTACATGTTTTTCTCTTTCCTTCTTCTTTTGGGTTTTTATATTTTTATTGGGCTATTTTTCTACTTTTTACTATTTTTGGCAGTTATCCCAGGGATCATAATATACACATACCTTTGGTATTCAGAAGTCCAACTGCTTTTTGTACTATACAGTGCAAATATCTAGAATAGTTGTCACCTTCCTGATTTAGATGGTGTTGTGATTTTATACCTTAATTTTATGTGTATTTTTATTCCCAAATACATTATTATAGTTTTTTATATTCAGTGTTCATTTGGATTTATCTTATAATTCCATTTCATCCTCTTTTCCTTTCTTTGCTTTTGAACTGAAATCAAGTATGATTTTCTTTGTTTGAAAAGTATTCTGTAAATTCTCTCTTTGTTCTTGTCTACTGATGATGAATAAGCTTAGCTTCTGGGGGGAAATTTTCATTTAAAATAATTAGATGAACGAACTACACAGTCATTATCCAGATTCCGATATTATTGATATTTTTCACATTTCTTTTAACTCTTCTTTTTCTTTGTTGAAGTACTTCAAAAGGAATCCTAGATAGTATATCTTTTTTCCTTTATATATATATATATATATATATATATATATATATAAAACACATATATAACCTTAAACAATGTGGATATTCTCTATAATAACTGATGCCATTTTTTATCGTAATACAAACTATAATTAATCCAGATGCATTTTTATCATAACCAAATAAATTAGCATAATCAGTTCCATGTTAGGCTCTGTTTCTCATACATAATTAAATTTGCCTGACTGTCATAACAATACATTTTACATTTGGCTTATTAGATTTAGAGGTGTCCTCTTCATTCTTGAAGTGTATTTTGACATAAAATTCTAGCTATTATTTCTCTTAGTGATTTAAAGATTATATTTTAGCTTACACTGTGTTTGTTAGACCTTACATGTTGGTCTTATAATTCCTCTTTTAAGGTAACTGTAAGTTCTCAAGCTGTTTTTGAGATTCATTCATATTGTCTTCTTCTACTTTCCCCCACCGCCCCTTTTTTAATTTTAAAGGTTTTATTCATTCATTCATTTGTCAGAGAGAGAGAGAGAGTGCACAAGTAGGGGAAGTGGCAGAGGGAGAAGGAGAGGGAGAAGCAGGCTTCCTGCTGAGCAGGAGCCTGATGTGGGACTCCATCCCAGGACCCTGAGATCATGACCTGAGCCACACAGGCAGACGCTTAACTGACTGAGCCACCCAGGCCTCCCTCCCCCACCCCTTTTTTAGCATTTTTCTATGATGTTGCTGTATCCCGTTTCATTTGTATTTATCCTGCTCAGGATTCATAAGGCTTCTTGAATTCTTACTTAATACCTTCTTTCAGCTTTAGAAATATCTCAGCCATTAACTGTGCAAACATTGTTTCTGGCTTGTTTTCTATCTTCACTCTTTTTGTATTTCTAATTTTCATGTGTGTTTAAGGTGTATAATTTATTGGTTTGATGCATTTATATATTATAGAGTGATTACCACCATAGCAGTTCCATGTGTGTTACACCTCATCAGTATAAATGATATAATTCTCATTTTTTTAATCTCTCCTTTTACTATGTATGGGTATTTTTTTCTAATTCATGTTGGTTTACTAATTCTATCTTCTATGTAATTATTTATGGGGAAAAAACACCCTTCTTAACACTCTACTGCAGTGTTACCTCTGTTAGAAATCATGTCTCTGCTGTTGGCGTGGGTCTGTTTTTTTCCATTGTTCAATTTGTCTAGCCTTATGCCAGTACCTAATTGTCTTCATTATTACAACTTTATATTAAGCCTTGAAATCTTATAGTATACATTCGCCAGGGTTTTATTTTTTTTTTCCTTCTTTTTTGGTAGATTTTAAAGATTGATATAAAGCTTGTTGTGCAGTGTCATTATCAGTGTAATTCCAGAATATTTCCATTACTCCACAAAAGAGATTGCATAGTCATTAGCAGTCATTCCCAGTTTCCCTTTCCCCGCCATCACCTGGCTGTCACGAATCTGTGTTGTTTTTCTATGGATTTGCCTACCCCATACATTTGATATAAATGTGGAATCATATAGTTTGTGGCCCTTTTGTCTGGCTTCTTTCACTTAATATGTTTTCATGTTTCATCCACTTAGCATGTATCAGTACATCATTTCTTTTTATGACTAAATAGTATTCCATTGTATGGATGTACCACTTTTAAAACAACTTGTATATACCTCCTTTTGTTTATCTGCTGAGAAGTTAGCAGGCATTTGGGTTGTTACTTCTTTTTGTCTGTTAAGAAAAATACTGCCATGCAGCATATTTGTGTACATTTTTGTGTTTTCAGTTCTTGAGTATATACTTAGAAGTGGAATCCACCACTTTTCTTCTTTTTGTTTTTCTTAAAGCTTCTATGTCTTTTTTATTTCCATTTTTCTCCAGTTTTATTGAGATATAATTGACATACAATATTGAGCAAGTTTAAGGTGTACAATGTATTGGTTTGATACATTTATATATTATAAAATGATTACCACTATAGTATTAGCTAATACCTCTGTCCTGTCATGTAATTATCTGTTCTTTCTGTGGAGAAAACATTTAAGACTACTCTTAGCAACTTTCAGGTGTATAATACAGCATTATTAATTATCAGGATGCTGTACATTAGATCTCTGTATTTCCATTTAAATTTTCGAATCAGCTTGACAATTTATACACCAAAAAGCTTATTAGTATTATTTTTTTTTTAGAATTTGAATATAAATCAGTTCGGGGAAATTGACATCTGACTATTAAGCCTTTTATGGGGCACCTGGGTGGCTCAGTCATTAAGTGTCTGCCTTCGGCTCAGGTCATGATCCCAGGGTCCTGGGATCGAGCGAGCCCTGCATCGGGCTCCCTGCTCAGCAGGAAGCCGGCTTCTCCCTCTCCCACTCCCCCTGCTTGTGTTCCTTCTCTCGCTGTCTGTCTCTGTCAAATAAATAAATAAAATTAAAAAAAATATTAAGCCTTTTACTTCATTAACATGGTGTATTTAGTATATTTAGGTCTTCAGTTACTCCATGAGATGTTTTTTAGTTTTCACTGTTGATGTTTTGCACATCTTTTTTAGATTAATCCCTAGCTATGTGATTTTTTTAATGCTATTATAAGTGATATTTTTCTGAATTTTATTTCCATTTTTTTGGTTGGTGGTGTATAGAAATATAATTGATTTGTGCATATTAATCTCATATGTGCTGATACTGCTATATTAGCTTACTAATTCTTATAGTTTGTAGATTCTTAAGGACTTTTTATGGACACAATCATGGCATCTGTTAGGAGTTTTTCTTTAGTGTTTTCCTAATCATTATAAAATTTACTTCTTTTTCTTGCTCTTTTGTGCTTTCTAAGGCTTCCTACATGATACTGAAAAAGGTGGTCATAGTCATTTTTATTTTGTTCTCATCTCCATTATTTTTATATCTGGTTTTTGAGGCCCCTAGTATCAAAATAAAAAAGATCCTGAAAACTCAGACTGGGCAAAAGATTTTTAAATTTTGTGGTAGTAAGATGACATTTCTTTTGGATTGTTTATGTCTCTTATGTGTTTCTGATGCCTTAATTCATTTCCTCATAAGTATTATTCAAGCATTGGAACTTAAAGTGAGTAAAGGGCTAAACTCCATATGGTTAATATTGAAAATTACTTTAATGACCCAAAAAGTACAAGTACAATATCACTGCTTCAGTAAGTCTAATAATTATTCCTCTTTGATGGACCATTTGATGAAGCGGATATATTTCATTTTGGGTTACATAGCTTATGAGAGTTATGATTGCTCTTTTCTTTGACCATGCTTGTGTAGTTGGATTCTTGAAGGTTAAGTGTAGTATGGCTGTTCTGTAATAAATGTGTGGGTTTTTTTTTTTTTTTTAAGTTGACACTTTTAATTGTAAGAGGCTATGTACAGTTTCATTTATTGCTATCTTGTTGATTAGAGCTTAATTTTTTTAATAGTTTTTTTTGAATCCTGGCACAGTACAGCATTGTTAGATGTTAAAATAGGCTGTCAGATACCTGCGTGTTGTTTTCCGCCCACCTTTTCAGGTATTTATGAGCAAATGTTTTCCCTCAGCTTTTGATTCATTACCTGTAAAGTGGGATAACTGTAGTACCTACCCTGTGTGCCATTGCCAAGATGAAATGAGTTGATGTTAGTTCCGTGCTTAGCGCTGTGCCCTCCCATTGGCTTTGGTTTCCCATAGTCCTTGGTTCCAACTCTAGTTCTGCCACTGTGAGCTCTACAGGTAACTTCTCTGAGCCATTAACTAAGAAACAGAGTTCTTAGTTAAACAGAAACAGAGCAGAGTATCTGCTTTTCAGGGTTGTTCATCTATTGAATATGTAATTAATTAAGACAGCGTCACATGGTAATGCACACTAAACATTTCCTACTATTGTAGCGGTTATCCTTCCCCAATATAACTTTCTAGTAAAGGCCTGTTATAATATCAATGTTAATGCTGTTATTGAATTTGACCTTCTTATTTTGTGGTGACCTCTTTCATTAAGTTGTGAAATTAAGCTTTTATCTTAGATTTTTCTAAAATGTTTTCCACAAATACTGGTAAATATTTAATGGAGAAAGAGTGATTTTTACAATGGATATTTGAGTAACACTGAAAAGGAAAGTGAAAGAAATTATTCAACTTATAGGAATTTCATACAGTCTTTAAGGATGATAATTTTCGGGACGCTTGGGTGGCTCAGTTGGTTAAGCGTCTGCCTTCAGCTCAGGTCATGATCCCAGGGTCCTGGGATCGAGCCCTGCATCAGTTCCCGCCTGCTTCTCCATCTCCCACTCCGCCTGCTTGTGTTCCCTCTTTCCCTGTGTCTCTCTCTGTCAAATAAATAAACAAAATCTTGAGGGGAAGAAAAAAAAGGATGATGATGTTCATGACTAAGCAGTATGTGCCAGAATTATTTGACATAGGTCAAATCAGACATATTTCTCTCCATATTAGAGTTCTGGGGAGCATTTGGTAGGAAACATTGCTTTACATATTCTCTGTGGGCCAGACTCCATCTAGGCTATGCTTTAAAATGAGGAAATAAGGTATCATCAGATTTTTAAAATGATGTTCGTATAATTGAAGGTTTTTTTGAGCTTTGGGGGGAGGGAGAAGGAAGTATTGCCAAAGGAAAACTTAGTAAAGCAAATTTCAGTTTATTTGTTATGCTCAAATTGTATAATAAGATTACTCTCATTTTGTGTTTTTATTTTAACCATATTAAATGAAATTTTTTATATGCTGAAAATATTTTAAGTTCAAAACCATACTAATTTTTCTTTGATTTGGAAGTAGTTCCTGGATTCCTTAAACTTGAATACTGTTATTATCAATCAGTATGCTTTTACCATTAAGATTTTTCTATTGATACTCTATAGATTCTTACCTTTTAAAATGAAACTGGAGTCTTAATGTCAAAATAGTATACTTGGAATATGTTTCTATGAACCTTTTCCTCATCCCTTTTCTCCCCCCTTGTCTTATGCCAGTGAGTTCCTTCGGGGTTACTCCTGCAGTAGGTGGACTGTCATCGGGGACAGTTGGGGAAGCTTCGACAGCCCTGAGTTCAGCAGCCCAGGTAGCTTTGCAGTCTCTCTCTCATGCAATGGCGTCAGCCGAGCAACAGCTGCAGGTGCTGCAAGAGAAACAGCAGCAGCTTTTGAAGCTTCAGCAACAGGTTGGAGACTCTTTGGCTCTTTGTTCATGCTGTCTCTAAACTTCAAAAGCTGAAAAAGTACTGTAAAAATGACCATTATTTTCGTAAAGGAAAGTAGGTTGACCGATGTGAGCTAATCAGTTTCTACAAAAATGGAGGTAACGTCTTTGCGATATATCTAAATTTTAAAAAATAAATTTTATTTGATAAATATCTGAAGGAATAGAGTTGATATTTTGGGGGGGCAGTCTCTAAGTAAAATCTATCTGTTTCAACACTGTTGGTCAAACGTTAGAGTTACCAATTAGAATTTTTACGGATTGGAGATCCTGAAACGTTTTAGAGATGAATTGAATTCACGTGGATTAAAATTTAGTAATAATGGCAGATGCTTTGGCGATTTCATCGTGGTCTAAATGCAGTCTGTGTGATTGTAGGTGACATTATATTAGGTTAGGCACCATGAGAATCTTCCTCCTCCTGTTAATATTTTGCTTTGAGGAGAATTTTGTTTCCTTATTTACATTTATGTGGTCTTCTTCCTTTCCACCTTTGCTTTGTGGAAGTCCTTGGTCCCTAAGACACAGGAAATTATATATCAGATATTTAATGAAGTTAATATAGCGAAGAAATACTCAATTCATGTTGGGTCCATTTTTTAATCTAATTTCACTTTTCTTTTGCTAAGATCTAGTTCATCAGACCATGTTTATCTCCGTAAGCTCTTTTCCTGGGTAGTACTCCCCACAGTTTGTGCAGGCAGGAGTGGTCTATATGTTGTGGCTTTTACTTGTTTTGCAGAAAGCCAAGCTGGAAGCCAAGTTGCATCAGACGACGGCTGCAGCCGCTGCCGCGGCGTCAGCTGCCTCCGCAGTAGGCCCCGTTCACAACTCCGTGCCGTCCAACCCGGCGGCGGCCCCCGGCTTCTTCATCCACCCATCGGATGTTATTCCACCCACTCCAAAGACAACACCACTGTTTATGACTCCACCACTCACCCCGCCCAATGAAGCCGTTTCTGTTGTGATTAATGCCGAGCTTGCACAGCTTTTCCCAGGCTCAGTTATTGATCCCCCAACAGTCAATCTTGCTGCACATAACAAAAATTCCAGCAAGTCCAGAATGGTAAATTATTGTATTTTAAGTAGGTGTTCGCTTAGACATTTAAAATTATTTTGATGTATATGCTAACCTGAGAAGGCAAACTTTTCTTATACCAACTTGATACATCAAATTAGATTGTTTATAGTACTACAGAATATATATCAGGAAATGAGACTTGTTAGTTTGATATTATGGCTATTAGCTTGTATAGAGCAAGAGTAATATCAATATAGAGTTATACTTTTTTCTTTTCTAGAATCCACTTGGTTCTGGTCTAGCTCTTGCAATTTCTCATGCTTCACATTTTCTTCAACCTCCACCCCACCAGTCCATTATTATAGAGCGAATGCATTCAGGTAATCTTCAACTTTCTTAAAATGTTTTTTCTTGCCTCGTCTGTCAGCCCTTTGAATCTTAATATTCTGTAGTTTGATTTTCCTTTGCAAATAAAGCCCATCTGTTCCCGGGTAAGTACATTTTACCAAGAATAAGCACTATATGAGGCTTATCTGTGTGCTCAGCATGTTGAATGCAGGAGTGCTGCTGGGTAGGGTGGCTCGTTTTATCCAGACTCTGAATCTGACCTGTATGTGAATCTTGCCTGTTGAACTGTGATGGACATAAGTACCTACTTCCATTGTAGCTGCTCAATTATCTTGACACTAGAAATTACACTTCAATATCCTACGACCAGCACTCTGGTGTTGAAACCATTTCCAGAAAATAGCAGATAGAATTACTGCTGATCTTAATAACTGAGTAAGATTAATAACACTCCATGGTCTTGATAATTCAAATTTTACCCAAGTTTGTAGTCATACTCCTGTGCTAGTGACCTGTGACTGGGATAGGTGCTTTCAATTAGAGCACGTTTACATAATAAACTATGGGCAATTTTAACCTTATAATCCTACCAAACTGTTAGTTCTGACCTTGAGCTGCAGCAGAATTCAACAGAATCCTTCTGTGTTTTATAGCAGAGAATAATATGAATGTAATGCATACTGTGTTACCTTTCATCATATGAATAGTTGAACCATATTTGCTTTATTGCACTGGGCTGTTCCTTCTTTGGAAAAGAGAGTTTTTAAAAAATAATAAAATAAAATTCTTACTGGTGTTTTCTATTCAACTAATCCTTCACTGGTATCACCATTAGTGTCTGTAACATTTAGAGTGTGACTTGTTGGTGTGCAGTGTTATGAAATATGAGCAGTTGTTTACACTGCAGTTTGCTTTTTATCAATGGAATTGACTGTAGATTATAGAATTATGTTCTTTGTTTTTTAATGGTTTTTCTGTTAGGAAAGTATTGGTAACTACCTTTTTCTACTAAACTAGCTTCATTGAAAATAGCATGGGTTCTAGCAGTTTAGTTGGGTCCCTTCACTGTACAATGCAGCTCTTAAGTTTATTAAGTCCTCCTCACTTCAACCTGGTAAAGAAGAAAAATAATTCTATTATTAATGATTCTGTCTACTGTTTGACTAATTGGGCTTATTCCGAAATGTGTATGAGGGATGCAAATCTGCTCTTTTTCCATTCCTCTCAGATCATTTTTACCTTTCATGAGTGTGAGCATCTCAACCGTGCTGAGTGTGATTCTAGTGCTTACACAAAGAGGCATACTGGGGCCACACTTTAGTGTGACCCTTAAGAGTAAGCCATCTACTTCACCTGGTACTAAGTAGCTAAAGAGAGTGATGTGTCAGTGCCTGGGCAAAAACATTGTTTGAGATAAGCTCTGTCTCTCTTTATTGGAGGACCTTCCTAAGGGATTTTTTTTAGTGGTAGTAAAGACTACGTGTGATTTCTGCCTTATACTTTACATCGGAGCCTCAGTGTGAGTCTAACTCTGTAAGAAGTCAAACAAGGCTTGAGAAAACTAAAATCAAGCATATAATTTGATATCATTAATGCATCTATTTGGGAAATTTAAAAAAAATGACCAGATGACTGAAAGAAGATCACATAGATACTTTTTAGAATTAATCCATATATTATTTTTGATAATACAGTTTTTCAACTCTAATGTTTTAAATTAAGCTTGTATGTACAGTTGATTGCTGTTACAATAACAAACTTACTCTTGTACACTTTTTACTTAAGTCTTAAGTAGCATGGATTGAGGTTTCAGAAAATTTTTGAGGGCTGCTTATTTACTTTCTTTCCCATCTTTTTGTAGTTTAATAAGTTGATTTCATATTTTAAGATGCATGTTCCCAACTGTTTTTGAATGCATCTTTTGGTTAATTGAAACAGTGGTGGTTTTTGTCATCTCTTGCTCTGTCTCTCTGATAGGAGCAAGGAGATTTGTGACCTTGGATTTTGGCAGACCAATACTGTTGACAGATGTATTGATTCCCACTTGTGGAGACTTGGCCTCCTTGTCAATTGACATTTGGACATTAGGAGAAGAGGTGGATGGGAGGCGACTGGTAGTGGCAACTGATATAAGCACCCATTCACTAATTCTGCATGATTTGATACCACCTCCTGTGTGCAGATTTATGAAGGTAAAGAACTTCAAGACAATGAATTGATATGTTTTCCGTGTGTCCAACAAGTTATGAAAGATACTCGGACATATAATTAAAAAGTGTAACTATCTTCTAAAATATGTTGCTCACAATTTATTTTTGCAGATGGTTATGTATGTATTTTTTTTTTTTTTTTTCAGATCACTGTCATTGGACGTTATGGAAGTACAAATGCCAGAGCCAAAATCCCACTAGGATTTTACTACGGTCATACGTATATCTTACCTTGGGAAAGCGAACTGAAGTTAATGCATGATCCTTTAAGGGGAGAGGGTGAATCTGCAAACCAACCAGAAATTGACCAGCATTTAGCAATGATGGTTGCTCTACAGGAGGATATACAGTGCAGGTTGTTAGAAAATTGCAGTATATTTTAATCTTACTGAGACCCTTTATTTTGTATGTCTTACATATATTTTTCAAGAAATGTCTTTGCATAGATGTATAGAAAAGAACAAAAGGATGGAGCACCTGGCTGCTCAGTCAGAGGAACATGTGACTCTTGATCTCAGAGTTGGGCATTTAAGAACGCCCCATGTTGGGTGTAGAGATTACTAAAAAAAATAAATAAATAAACTTTAAAAAAGAAAAAGAAAAGAACAAAAGAATGTAGGAAGCTAGAGTGTTACAATATTTGATAAATTAAAATATTGTGATTAGATAATTGGCTTCATTTATTTAGTACTTAACAATTGACATTCTTTTTAATGGTTGTTAACGTGTTTTAGAGATTTAATTTTTAGTGTATGTTTGTAAATATATATAATGTTGCAGGAATTATTTTGTACATTTATTTTTTATTTACAGGTATAACTTAGCTTGTCATCGACTGGAAACTCTTTTGCAAAGTATCGATCTTCCTCCTCTTAACAGTGCTAACAATGCACAGTACTTTTTGCGAAAACCAGACAAGGCAGTTGAAGAAGACAGTAGAGTTTTTTCTTCCTATCAAGATTGTATTCAGCTACAGCTTCAACTGAATTTGGCCCATAATGCAGTGCAGAGGCTCAAAGTAGCTCTTGGTGCAAGTCGGAAGATGTTAAGTGAAACGTCAGATCCAAAAGATTTAATTCAAACGTCTTCCACAGAGCAGTTGCGTACCATCATCAGATATTTGTTGGACACTTTACTCAGTCTCCTTCACTCTTCCAATGGTTTGTATTTGGCTTCAGTTCTTTAAATGATGGAAGTGTGTTTGATATGATTTTGTTGCATGTTTTGTTGTGTTAGTATTTCCTGGTATTCATTTTGATATTCTTTCTAATGTATTTACGAAATGTGTTTGTAGGTTAACCCCTTATTTTCCCCATATTTCTCCTTTTTTTTGTTTTAAATGAATTTTTGATTATTTTTTTTCTTGATGTGGTACATCATTTTCTTTTGATGTGGTACATCATTTAGTTTGGCAAAATATTAAATATTGTTACTGTGAAAACTTAATAAATTGCTAACAGTATACTGTTATTTTCTAATCAAGAGCTATTTTTGATCATTACACATGCACACACATACATACTCAACTATGTGAATCACCCACCACCACACTTAAATATAGTTGATTCAGATGCTAGCTCTTCTCCTCTCCCAGTATTTAACAATTAAAATTCTACGTAGGAAGAATAAATAAATGAATAGCAAAATAAATAGAATATAATTGGTTACTGATTGCTGGTAAAGAAGAAAGTGTATTTAGGTATGCCGCTACTGATACTACAGCATACACTTAAATAGGAAATTTTATTGTTTTCTGTTTTGTAATAGGACACTCTGTTCCTGCAGTTTTGCAGAGCACATTTCATGCCCAGGCCTGTGAAGAGCTTTTTAAACACTTGTGCATCAGTGGAACCCCCAAGATACGGTTGCACACTGGCCTTCTGCTTGTTCAGCTCTGTGGTGGTGAAAGATGGTGGGGTCAGTTTCTTTCTAATGTTCTTCAGGAGTTGTACAATTCAGAGCAGCTTCTCATCTTTCCACAAGATAGGTAGGTCAGAAAATATTGGAGTTGTTTTTTATTAGTAATTTCTACTTTTCACAGGTAGGGTTCAGATTTTGAAATTCTGTGTATGTGGCTGGATCCTGAGCAGAGAAATGAAGCACGTCTTTCCAGGGTTTGGGAATGCCCAGTGAAGCACATATTGAAGAAGATTATACATGATACAACTAGGCTACATTCTTTAGTTTCCTGACTGCTGCACTGTGGAGTTCGTAGATCTGTGTTTACTAGTATTTCCTAACAGATTATGTTACTTTATGTGTTAAGTTTATTCTTTTGCGACTATGATAAAATTCTCTGCTGGATTTCTTATGGATATAGTTAGGAAATAGAACCAAGAGTTTGAAATGAGCTAATTTTTTGGGGCGCCTGGGTGGCTCAGATGGTTAAGTGTCTGCCTTCGGCTCGGGTCATGATCCCGGGGTTCTGGGATCGAGCCTCGCATCGGGCTCCCTGCTCAGCGGGGAGCCTGCTTCTCCCTCTCCCTCTACTGTTCACCCTGCTTGTGCTCTCTCGCTCTATCAAATAAATAAATAAAATCTTAAAAAAATAAAATAAAAGAAATTTTAAAAAAAGAGCTAATTTTAACATCGTAGCTCCAGATACAAATCGTGCTAAGAACCACATATCCTGTCATTTGTCTATTAAATTTCAGTGTGAATTACTTTTTTAAATGAGCATATTGATTCATACTGGTATTTTACTCATATCTCTTTTTTAGGGTCTTCATGTTACTTTCCTGCATTGGTCAAAGATCACTTAGTAATAGTGGAGTATTAGAAAGCTTACTTAATCTGTTGGATAATTTATTGTCACCTCTTCAGCCACAGTTACCCATGCATAGGAGGACAGAAGGTATTATTTAAAGTGGTCATCTTTAGTAAAAACATAAGATTCCTATAAATACTGCTTTTATAAAATGGCTAGTGTGAAGTACTTATTTTAATACCACTGTACATTTTGTTAATACTTTTATGCTATAGACTTTTAAGAATGTAGGCTTTCATGTGATTGACTGCCTGCCATATGATTATTGCTTTATAAATCTATTATGTTTTCATTTTTTGAATTTTGAACTTGGGAACTATTATAATATGTTTTTTTCTGTACTGTTATGAAAATCAGACTCTCTTAATTAAAAGTCTCAATTTTAGGCACAGTTGCTTTTCTCATCATTCATAATGTATCTCATTTGAGTAACAAAATTCTTATTGGAACAAAAACTTTAGAACTTAGTTTAAAACTATATGATTGGGAAAGTGAGAGATTTTTTTATTTAGTTACCTGGAAGTCTCAGAATAAGACCTTATATCTTGTTTCCTAGTTTATAAATTATTATCTCTTGGATTCAACCTATAATCAAGAATCTATCTTCATACCATAAAACTTTTGTCTTCCATTAGATTCAATGTGTTTGTCAATTTGTGGCCATAGGTTCTAGTTTTGAGGCTTATTATAAATAAATATTAATGTTAGTAGTGATAATGGTATATTTTGAATTTATAAAATGTTTTATCTCATAATTATCTTCTCAGACTTCATTAGAACTCTTAGAATCACCTGATTATTTTTTCCACTGTCATCTGTGTATAGGAGTACTAGATATTCCCATGATCAGTTGGGTTGTGATGCTGGTGTCCAGGTTGCTGGATTATGTGGCCACTGTTGAAGATGAAGCAGCAGCTGCAAAAAAGCCTCTGAATGGTAAAGACAGGGAGAGGTTTCTGACAGGTATCAGAAGTTTATAATAATCTGTTGGTGGGGATTTTGAGTGACTACACGGTTGTTCCAGAACTGGCTATTGGCCTGGAGGTTCCAGCTGTATGTAATTTATGTAAAATATGAATTAAATTTACTAGGAATCTGTTTTAAGGAAAGAACTTACTTTTGAGGGACTTAATGGACAAGCCCCTTTCTGACAATGACTTTTAGTTTCTAGATACAAGCATGTCTTTCATGAGGTTTTTTTTTCCCATGCTCATTTGAACACTAATACCATACATGTAAGTGAATTTATGAGGAGGAAATCTGGGAAGAGTTCTTTATGTTCTTTGAGTATAGTGTGTCATTCTATTTATCATTATGAAGTAGAGTTCTAATTAAGTATAAGGAGCTTTTATGCTTAGATACGGAAATTCCCAGATTGGTTTTGTTTTGTTTTTTTTGAGTTTCAGTCTTTCTCATAAATTTTTGAGGCATAGAAAAATTTTAAAATTAAACGAAATCCAACTGCAAGACAAATTATTTTCTTCCCTACTTCCAAGCTAACAACACTTTTCATAAAGATTTTGAAATAGCTACATCTTATATCTAAATACAGCCATTAAGTGCCATAAATTTTGAGTTTTACACATTGTCAGGGTTCTGGTATTAAAAAAAGGTCCCTCGAGGTGTTTTATAGATAGATGAATCAATTGGTTATGGTGCACATTATGTTTGGGAAAAGGGTGGGGAATTTTTTCCATGTAGAGGGAAAATGTCTTAAATATTTAGAGTCTGTGGGTCAGTTTACTCATAGGATAGAGAGGTATCTATACAATTATGTATAACTACCATATGAAGTTGGAATATTATAGTATTGGAGATCTTAGTTTTTATATCATTCAGATACTGTGGAAACACATTAGTGGAAGACGTTTTTTGTAGGTTTTGAAGAATTTGAACTGACTTAAGAAATGGATAATAGATAATAGGAAAAGATGTCTTTAGGTTAAGCTGGCATGAACAAGTAGTGGAGATGGGCAAATGTGATGTTGAGCAGAAGAATGATACTTGAAGTAATAGTCTGGACACATTTTTAAAAATGAGAAAAAGCTACACAGCATGATTTTTGAACTTATTTTTGCATTCATTAAGTCAGATTATTGAATATCCTCTTTTTGGGTCCTTACACGCAAGCATGGGTTTGAAATAGGCAGTAGTGAGCATTTGTTGTTGTTTGAATTGAGTTACCTCAGAGGTGTGTTGTATAAAAATTAATCTTAAACAATTGTGGAGAAAGATAGCTGTTATCTTAAAGGAAAGATTAGAGACAGAAAATTCTGATCTTAAAGTCATTTAGGGTCTAGATTAGACTTTCTAGGGTCAAATCTTACTACTGATTTCTTTATAATGGTTCATTTTCTTTAAAACTGCTTTGTCATGATTGACACATTTATAAATTTGTGTTTTCTGGGTATGTAAAGTACTTTAAAATCACATTTAATAGAATTACTAATAACACTTTTTCTTGCTTTTATAGGTAACCAGTGGAGTTTTATTAACAATAATCTGCACACTCAGAGCATAAATAGGTCTTCCAAAGGCAGTAGTAGCCTTGATAGATTATATTCCAGAAAAATCAGAAAGCAGTTAGTTCATCATAAACAGGTAATTTTCAATATGCTTTTTTAATTTTACTGTTGGAGAACATTGCTTTAGGTTGCATAAGATAGATTTGTTATCAGATGTTAGGTATGCTATTTAAGGAGGTACTTAGAGAAATTGTTTAACAGTTCTGAGACTGAGCTTTCTTATTTGTAAGATGGCAACAGTTTGTAGTTTATGGATTTTTGGTGAGGTCCTTTAAAGTGTCTACTTCTTGGGGCGCCTGGGTGGCTCAGATGGTGCAGCGTCTGCCTTCGGCTCAGGTCATGATCCCAGGGTCCTGGGATCGAGCCCCGCGTCGGGCTCCTGGCTCAGCAGGGAGCCTGCTTCTCCCTCTGCCCCTTGCCCCAGCTCATGCTCTCTCTCTGTATCTCTGTCAAATGAATAAATTTTTAAAAAAATCTTAAAAAAATAAAGTGTCTCCTTCTTCCCATCTCTGTTGATACTGTTTTAAGTAAGAGGCCACCGTTTTCTCGTCTAGTCACCAGGGGTCTTTGTTCTTTCTCAATCCTTATCTTACCTCTTCTTGAATCCTTAGTAGCTTCCAGTAACCTGTGCTTGAAGGTCACAGTCCCTGACACGGCTTCAGGGTGTCCATCATGGCTCCCTCTTGGTAACTTACAGGTTTAAATTTTAGTCTAGCCATACTGAATTTGAATTCATGAACCACCAACCCCAGTTTTCTCATCCAGGACTGTTGCGTGTGCTGTTTCTCTCCCCACCAACCCCCAACCACGTCGTATACTCTTTTGCTTAGATAACCTAACTTCCTAGGCATTAGTTTATAATCACTTCGTCAAAGAGGTCTTCTCTGTTCTCCAAATTAGGATAGTACTCCATACAGTATATTCCCCATGTGTCCTATACTTTTCCTTTCATTATATTCGTCATAAATTTTGGTAGGACTTCTTTTATTTTGTTAACATGAAATTTGTGAGTTTCACTGTGAGTAAATTATTTCTTAAAGTATTGTTAGGAGTCATGCAGAGTGCTCTTTTATACCTGGCTTTCTTTGCTCAAAATGATTTTTTTGAGATTCGTCCATATTGATTATATCAGTGGTTCTTCTTTTATTCTTGACCACTATTCCATGAATGTTCCACAATCTCTTTATCCATTTGCCTGTTGATGAACCCTTTAGTGTTGGTTTTTTCTTTTTGAAATACAAACAAATGCGCATATGTGTTTCTTCTGCTTATCATGCAGACGTTTGCACGTACTCACACTCAGTCTTTCTTTCACACAAAGTCATGTATTAGAATGTGGTTTTTACTACAGAACACCTGTGCATATATCTGCTTTTTTTCCTCACTTGGTTCCATGATCCCTTTTGAAATTGCACATACAATTTGTTTGATATGCATCTTACTGTGTAGAAGTGAATTTATAGCTGATGTCAGATTCTTATGAGCCGTTACTTTCTTATTACTACTTTTTAAAATGGGTCTTTCTCTTACGGTATATACAAAGTTAAATACTATATCCTTGATACATAGTATGGAGCCTAGTGTGTTGTCAATAAATATTTATATAATTGATTTAAACTGTAATAGTTTATATGAAAATCCTTCGGATCTGACAAGTTTGTGAAAGCTTTAGTCCTTAAAAACATGGGCTTAGCACTAAATTATTTATTTTCACTTACAACTTTTTCAACTGTGAGCTAACTATTTGATCTTTTGCAGAAAAAATGATGTGAAGCTTTTCCCTCAACTCTTTTATTTTTTGACTCTTAACTAATTTTAGGTGGTAATAATTTGCATCCTTTCAAAATCAGCTAATTTTATTGAACACGTAACATTTATGCTTGCTGTATTTAATTTAGGATATGAAGTTGGAAAACAAACCTAGAGTATAATCCCAGTAGATTTTTCTTAGTAAAATATTAGTATTTTATTCTTTACCATGAAAGACATTATTGGGACTGGCAAAACTTAAGAACTAAAAGTGGGGTGTGAGGCATAGTTGGTAGTAGTGTATCAGTATTCTCTGATTTTGATGGTTTTATTATGGTTTGCAGGAAAGGATCTTGTTTCTAGGAAATAGACACCAAAATATTCAAGTTGGCTGGTCATTAGGTTGCCAGCTTATTCTCAAATAGTTTAGGGAAAAAATGGCTTTTTACAGTAATTAAAGCTGCTAAGATTGTGGTTGTTTTGAAATAAAAGTTATTTTTTTGTAACTGTCACGTGGTTATTGTAGAACTTTTAGGACAGTTTTCTGAAAATACTGGTTTATAATAGTTCTTACACATACATGTGTTGATTATCTAATAAATGTGCATGCTGTTTTTAATTTAGGATACACTTTTCTTCATATATGGAGATTACAGCCCAGGGAATATTTCTCTGTATTAGTTAATTTTTTTCCTGATAACAAAAATATCTATCAAAAATAGAAAATAAGGAAATGTTCTCTGAAGAAGTAGGTTTATGAAATTCTTAACTAAATTATTCATTTATAATTATGGCTATTACTTTTTAGTGACTTTCTGTTTAGAGTAATGTTCTGCCTTATATGGAGATGTGGTTGAGTCATTCAGTGAATTTTTTTAGGCCTTTGCAGACATTTCTTTCTTTGTTTTGGTTCATTGCTACTGATTAGTGTTTGTGAGGGGTTAGGGATTGGGCAGATGGATAGGAGGGACATGGGTGGGCCATATAAAAGGACAGCATGAGAGAACCTAGTGGTGATGACACTGTAGTGCTGGTTCATGTGCCCACAAATATGCAGAATTAGTGCACAAACAGACATACACTCACGAGTAGAGATGAAACTAGAGAAATCTGAATAAAATTGGTGAATTTTACAGTGTCAGTACTCTGTTGTGGTATTATAGCTTTACAAATTGTTGTCTTTGGAGGAAATTGGGTAAAGTGTGTAAGAGATCTCTTATTTCTTATAACTACATATCTACAGTTATCTTGATAAATTTTTTAATTAATAAAGAACATAGACATTCTAAAAAATGTACTACTCTTGAGGGAGATTGCCGTAAAAACAAAGCTAAGAATATTGTGCAATAAAGATATTTTGCCCATATATTTAAAAACACTTAACTTTCCTCCAAAAAATATCTATCAATCTCATTAGTGGCTTACATAAAATTTTCCACTTACTTCCATTTCCCATGGGTGAGGAATTACGTCTTAATCATAATATGGAGAGATCAGTTGGGATTTGGAAATGACTTAGCAATGCAGTTAAAACTAAATCTTTCAGGGAATTATTTAGTCCGTTAGTCGGATGTATGAAATCTGTGAGGCATATAATAATTTACTTTGTTGTTTTTAACACTGTTAGGTTAATTTGGGTTAAAAAGTTAGATTAATTTTCCTCTTTTTTTTTTTTTAAAGCAACTTAACCTATTAAAAGCTAAACAGAAAGCTTTGGTAGAACAGATGGAAAAAGAAAAAATACAAAGTAACAAAGGATCATCATATAAACTTCTGGTAGAGCAAGCAAAACTAAAGCAGGCTACCTCAAAGGTATGATTTTCACTTTTTAATGTAATTAGTTTGGAACAGTCACTTTCCTTTTTAATATTTTTAATTGAGTAGTTAAATATTTTTTTGAGTCGTTAAATATTTTTAATAATGATTAAGAAACTTAAAGTTTTGCTATTCTGCTTATCAATGAAAAAAATCTATTCTAACCCTCTTTTTTTTTGAGGGAAGGTAGCTCAAAGAAATATATGATATATGTAGACTTACATTATGTTTCTGGTGTGCTTCCTTTAAAGTGGATTGCATGCCAGTAAATTGAAGATAAAAGATTCAGGGAAATGTATAGTTTTCTTAATATGTTCTTTCTAAGTGAAAATTAAATCCATTGATTTTTAAATACAATTTTAAAATATAATTAACATGTATTTTTTAACACATAGAGCAACCAGTTTTGTTTATCATGTTTCTGTAAATACGAAGTTACAGTTATTCCTTCAAATTTTGAGATAACTTAATACCCTGTACTTAAAGTTACGTTACATAGGTTTCTTTATCCATCCACCTTTTATGAATTATGTTTAGGATATTTTGGTGATTTTTATTAAAGATGTTAGATTTGACCTAATGTAGACTTAATGTAGAATTTCACTTTTCTGGAATTCTATTATATATCCGGTACTTTACTCTCAACAGGACTTTAGGTATATTGGTCAGTAGAGCTTTTAATAATCTTATTTTGAAGCTTATGGTTTTATCTAAAATTTTATTCTTTAGAAGTTGTGAATTTTGAGTGAATATTTACATTCCATAAATAAATTTATACTGAAAGAATTTTCATTCAGTAAACACTGATTTAAAAACTGTAAATTTTTCTATGCAGCACTTCAAGGATTTAATTCGGTTACGTCGGACAGCAGAATGGTCCCGTTCTAATTTAGACACAGAAGTTACAACAACAAAAGAAAGTGCAGAGATAGAACCACTTCCATTTACCCTGGCCCATGAACGTTGTATTTCAGTAGTGCAGAAACTTACGCTGTTTCTCCTTTCCATGGATTTTACATGTCATGCAGATCTCTTACTGTTTGTTTGTAAGGTAAGTAAACTAATAGGCATAATTTATAATTACAGACTGAGAGGGTAAGAAAAAGAAAGGTTGCATACTTTAATTGGTTTTTGATTAAGAGTAGTAATAGTTCTTTTATTGGTTTTCCTTATGTAAGTCAGGTTTTTTTATTGTGCCCTGAAAGACTTAAAAAATATTTTGTCGCTTCTTAAGAGATGTGATTTCTTAGGAGATGTGATTTATATTTTAACCTAGTTAAAACTAAATTAATGTAGATTTGAAATGTACATAAGGTGGATATGTCTATCTCCAAGCTACCTTTTATCTATTAATTAAAATAGGAAATATACAAATAAGTGTCATTATGGTAATGAAGGAGTTTTAATACCCTGAAGGCTTTCTTGTAGCATATTCATTGTTTTTAAAAATTATTTTTATTCCACATGTGAGTGGGGGAGGGGCAGAGGGAGAGAAGCTCAAGCAGAATCCCCGCTGAGCATGGATCCCAAAGCAAGCTGATCTCACAGCCCAGACTCATAAGATTGTGACCTGAGCCGAAATCACAAGTCAGACACTTAACCGACTGAACCACCCAGGCGCCCCACTATTCCACAGTTTTTAATGAGATTTTAATATTTGATCATGAAAATACATTTCTTTGTATTTCATCTCAAGCAATTGTTTTGACACCAAAAACATATCTCGTCAGTGAAAAGTATTATTCCAACAGTTTGTTTTTAAAGAAAACATATGTAATTGCTATAATTTCACAAAATGTATTTCAGGTTCTTGCACGTATTGCAAATGCCACGAGGCCAACTATACATCTGTGTGAGATTGTGAATGAACCTCAGCTGGAAAGACTACTATTACTTTTGGTTGGAACTGACTTCAATAGAGGAGATATATCTTGGGGTGGTGCTTGGGCTCAGTATTCCTTAACTTGTATGCTACAGGATATATTAGCAGGTTTGTCCGGATTTAGTTTTCATAGTATGTCCAAATAAGCTTGTCATAGCTTGAATAAGTAACATTTAAAAGAAACTGTAACCCCCCCCAAAGTGAAAAAGGTCTGTTTAGTGTTATAGCAGTAGCAACTATTTAGAATTACTTTTGTATTTAATTATGTTGACATGTATAAATGTTAAGTCTTTATGTGGAGTAGTTAGGTTGTTAAAGCAAAGGACTATTATAGCTACTCGGTTTTGTTATTAATGTCAGTAATGGGCTGCTTATTAGTACTTTATGTGGCCTTGAGGACTCTACATGCCTTAATCTTTTCATTTGTAAAATAAGGACAATAATAGTACCTTCCTTATAAAGTTGTTTTGAATAAGTGAGTTAATATATGTAAAGTGATTAATATTACACATTTTGTGTAAACATACTAGTTACTTGTCTTTAACATTTGAAGGTAGTGCAGTGGGTTCTAGCATTTCCTTAGGTAGGTGGGGAATATTTTGCCTCGGATTCTTTTATAGTTTGTAGCACATGCATGCCGTCATTCTCTAAACGGTAGGAAAAATATGCTTTAATATGTTTTAGAGGTCTGGTAAGAAATTATTAAGACAGAACTGTTTTCTTTCGTACAGGGGAGTTGCTGGCTCCGGTAGCTGCAGAAGCCATGGAGGAGGGAGCAGTGAGCGATGACGTAGCTGCAACAGCCGGGGACTCTGATGACTCCCTGCAGCAGTCTTCGGTTCAGTTGCTGGAAACTATAGATGAACCTTTGACACATGATATAACGGGTACATTCCTTAAATTCTGTTTTATTTAAGATAGTCTTGGCACTCTTCTTTTTTTTTAATGAAAATATATTTTGAAATTAAGAATTTTAGTGACGTAGATAATTTTCGTATTTTTGTCTTAGGGCTTTGGCTTTAGTAACCACATTAGTTAAATATAATAAATATGTTTCAGTTTGATTCTCTGAATGAATGCTTGTTATAATGAAACACTATCCTTTCATAATGTCCTAACTATTTTGGTATGATTTGATTTGGCTGTGTTCAAGAAAATATAATCTAGAAAACAGTTAAAGATACACATTGGTGAAGATAGCAAAGTTAAAGGTTCTTACTCTTTAAGATCCAGCTTTTTCGGTTAATTTCTTTCTTTTTTCTTTCTTTGTTTTCTGCCTTTTAAAAACTATGTGTGTATCTTAGCATATACAATCTTTGCTCCTTACTTTTTGAAAAGGGTATTTTAGTTACTGCCATGTATGTTGTGGAGGCTGTGGTCATTTCACCCATTTGTCATTTCTCAGTCTTATGTTCTCTAATCATTTTAGCCTTTTTATGTGATATTCCCTTTATCTGGAATAGACTTCCTTCTCTTGTTTGCAAGATGAACTCCTTATCTAAGATTCACATAAAGCTTGTCCTCCTCCAATAAGCTTTTTCCATCAGCACCGGCAACAGTGTTGGAGACTGCCTTTGGCACTGCCGTCTACTCTAGATCGTTTGTGATAGTACTCATCGTGCTATAGTTGGTTTAATTTCTATAGTGTATCCTCACCTCTGGACGTCAATTAGTTTATTGGAGAGCAGAAATTTGTTTTATTAATCTTCACATACTCAAACCCTAGTAAAGGCTGGCATATGCTAGGCATTCTATATGTTGAATCAGAGAGTGAGAAGGATGGGAAAGTAAGGTTTATTGAGGTTTATTGTAAGGCATAGAAGTTTAGTAAAGATCTTTGAGACATCTGAGAGCAAACTAATTTCTAAATAAAGAATGGAAAAATAAGGTGATTAGCAGCTTTTCCTGTAGGAGCTGCTGGGTTGAGAGGAGCGTGACCCTCTCCTACCCCCGTGATGGCGTGTGCTCATCCCCTGATAACAGTGTACTCTGAAAAGGGGGAATCATCTGGCAAAAATGTTACTTTGCCTCCTGTGTTCAAGGCTCCAATTTGACCTGATATTGTGAACTTTGTTCATACCAACTTGCGCAAAAACAACAGACAGCTGTTAGTGAATTAGCAAGTCATCAAACCAGTTCTGAGTCTTGGGATACTGGCAGAACTCAAATTCCCAGAGTTTGAGGTGGTGGGACTCACTGTTCTGCCAGGGGTGCTTTTAGAAATATGTGTCGTGGGGCCTGCATGTTTGTATCAAACAAAACCTGGCGCCGTTGGCATCACAGCGTGAACACGACACAGAAGTGATATGCCATCTGCTCTGCCCAGGCTGCCTTGGCCTTCCAGCGCTGGTCGTGTCTAAAGTTCATTGTATTGAGGAAGTTCCTGAACTTCCTTTGGTGGATGAAGATAAAGTTGATGGCTGCAAGAAGACCAAGGAGTCTATTTTGCTTCTTAAAAAACTTAAAGCCTAGAATGATCAAAAAGGTCTATGACTCTCAATGAATGAGAACTGGCAATAGCAAAATGAGAAACCGTCGTTGTATCCAGCACAGGGGACCTGCATCATCTATAATGAGGACAGTGGTATCATCAAAGCCTTTTGGAACCATCCCTGGAATTACTTTACTTAATGTAAGCAAATTGAACATTTAGAAACTTGCCCCTGGTGGGCATGTGTGACGTTTCTGCATTTGGACTGGAAGTAAGTAGACAATCTGTATGGCACTTGACATAAGGCTGTCTCCCTCAAGAGTAACTACAACCTTCCCATGCACAAGATGCTTAATACAGGCCTTAGCAGAATCTTGAAAAGCCCAGAGATCTAATGAGCCCTCCGAGCACCATGCAAGAGGATTCATTGCAGAGTCCTGAAGGAGAATCCACTGAAAAACCCAAGAATCCTATCAAAGCTAAACCCCTGTGCAAAGACCGTATGCCAGAACACCATTCTTTGCCAGGCCAAGAGTCACAAGCTCTGGATGGATAAGGCAGCAGCAGCCTCAGAAGCCAAATCAGATGAGAAGGGGTTTCCAGGCAAGAAGCCTGTGATGGGGAAGAAGGGAAAAGAAGGCTGTTGGTGTGAAGGGTGTGAAGAAGCAGAAGAAACCTTTTGCAGGAAAAAAAAAGGCTGCAGCTACCAAGAAACCAGCAGCTGTGAAGAAGCCTGCAGAAAAGAAAGCTACCACGGAAGAAAAGAAGCCTGCTGTATAAAAACTGAAATTTGTTTATTCTATAATTGTCAGATCATTTTGGATAGCTAATTTTGAATAAAGATGATCAAAGGCAAAGAAAGTTGAATAACGGTCATATGACTTAAATTTTCTTTGCTTTTCACTTTAATAGTGGGTGTCATTTTCTGAAATATTGGATGTAACATTGTGCTTTACATATTGGAGGTAGTAAAATGAGTAATGTTGATTCTAGAAGTGAAACTCCCTCCATCCCCCCATTTAAGAAATGGATACCACTTCCTTTGAAGCCCTTGCTGTGCCCCTCCCCAGTGGAGAAAACACTGTACTGTCTGAATCATTCCCTTGCTTTGCCTGGTAATTATATTACCTAGGTTTGTATTGGTTTTGCATGTTTTTGAATTTTATGTAAATGAAATCATACCGTGTTTATTCTTCTGTGGCTTACCTTTTCACTCAATATTATGTTTCTGAGATTTATTCAAATGAACGTGTAGAGCTGTAGGGCATTCCATTCCTTCTCCTTGCTGTATAGTGAGCCATTGACTATACCACAACTTATTTTTCCACTTTGTCACCCCTATTTTAGGACTCCCTAAGATCTATTCTTGGTCCTTGCTCTTCCATATAAATTTTAGAATCCACTTGTCAAGTTCCACCAATAAAAAAATCCCTTTGAGATTATGAAGGAAACCCAACTGAATCTTTAGATCAGTTTGAGAAAGATCAACATCCATATGAAATTGAAATTGCATTTTTCAGTTTATGAACATGGTGTGTACACTAAATGTTTTCAATAAAGTTACATACTTTTTCTCATAAAAAAATAACAAAGTTTATGCAACCTAATTCAACAAGGGCTAATTCCATGGTCTTTTTCCCAAGGAAGTCAAATATTATTGCACGGTGTTTTTAATTGTATGTCCTAGAGTGATACATTTTTATACTTACTAATGTTTAATTGTCAAGTATAAAAATTTAGAGATATTTTTAAAGCAATAGAAACATGTTACATACCAGTAAAATAACTTTTTCTGTAAATAAAAGCAGTATATTGGTTAAATTTTATGTTGTATACTCTCTCAAAATCATTTTCAATTATTTGAAGGTGCACCTCCTCTTTCTTCTTTGGAAAAAGATAAAGAAATTGATCTTGAGCTACTTCAAGATCTAATGGAAGTTGACATTGATCCTTTAGATATTGATTTGGAAAAGGATCCTCTTGCAGCCAAAGTTTTTAAGGTACGATACGCTATTCTTTGCAATTAAAATATTTCATTTTGTACTTTTGGCTTAATCACTTAAAACAGGAAAGTATACATATTTATCACATAATATAATCCATTATTCATTGTTCTCAAAATTCATTATTTTGCTATAGGTCCTATAGTAGTTTTTTTAATACCAATAGAATAGTATAAGGAAAACTTGTACCCTTTTATTAATGTAGCCACAATTATTGTCTTATATATTAGTAAGCACCAATAATAGGCATGGAGAAGTTTAGTTATAGTTTACTAAATCTGAAGCAGCATTTAAGCTCCGCTAAGCCCAGTTTATTTCAGATTCTACTTTTGTATTAGATCCAGTGTTTTCTGAAGGAGATATCCCCCTAATACGTTATATTGCTTCTTTTTGTGTATAAGAGATTTTTTTTTAAGTATGCTACTTATCTCTCAGGTTCTAAATAAAGTATTTTTAAATTTTGGTATAAAATGAATCTATTCCAATAAATCATTAAGATCCTAAGTGTGTTTTGGTGATTTAAAGGGTGGGGAGAATGTTTATTTTGTAGCCCCATATGAGTTTAGAAAGTATAAATAATGTCACTCTTAGTGAAGAGGTAAAAATAAACCACAATTTTTTTTCCACTCTTTTAAGCCAATAAGCAGTACATGGTATGACTATTGGGGTGCTGATTATGGCACCTACAATTACAACCCTTACATTGGAGGCCTTGGAATTCCTGTAGCAAAGCCACCTGCAAACACAGAGAAGAATGGATCACAGACAGTTAGTGTTTCAGTATCTCAGGGTAAGTGTGTGTTAAATTTTAAGTCGTGCTATCCTTTTTTTTTTCTTTTAAAGATTTTATTTATTTGACAGAGAGAGAGAAAGCATAGGCAGGGGGGGCGGCAGGCAGAGGGAGAAGCAGGCTTTCTATTGAGCCGGGAGCCCGATGCAGGGCTCGATCCCAGGACCCTGGGATCACAACCTGAGCTGAAGGCAGACGCTTAACTGACTGAGCCACCCAGGCGCCCAGTCATGTGCTATACTTAAAACAAGTCCTAAATTTATGTATGCTTTGGCCTTTGAGAAAATGAGCCTGAGTGTATGCTGAGAGGGTTTAGTTTCACAGGTACGCCATCAGAATGACAGAGCGTATGTTTTGGTGTCATTCACTTTGGAGGAGCTTCCATTTATGGGGCATCTTTTGTTTCTCAAAAATAACACCTAGCAAAATATATTTGTGAGTTGTGTGGGATTGCCAGTGATTTTAATTAATTTGCTTTCTTTTTATTTTTTTACTGCTAATAATAAACTTGTATTTTATTTGTAAACAGAATGAAACCACACTGAATATTATTTTTGCACTCTTCTAGTCATGTAGAATATTTTTTAAAAATAAAATCTTTTGCAAAATTTTGAAACAATCATACCTTTACTGAAAAGTTGCAAGTTTGCTATAAAGAACATTTGTTATCCTGAGCCCTTTGGGAGTAAGTTGCTAATCTTTATTTATTTTCGTTTTGTTTTTATTTGTTCTTTGTACAGATCA
This sequence comes from Zalophus californianus, assembly GCF_009762305.2. Taxonomy (NCBI): domain Eukaryota; kingdom Metazoa; phylum Chordata; class Mammalia; order Carnivora; family Otariidae; genus Zalophus; species Zalophus californianus. The sequence goes on from NC_045602.1 coordinate 26,804,193, forward strand.
GGGCATTTTTCTACATAAGCAGTCAGGAAGCACGTTCTGTCAAAATTAGGCAATTAACATTAGTACTAACACTCATACCTCATTCAGGTTTCAGCAGTTGTGTTTAAACAACGTCCTTTATGCAAAAGGATCCAAAGCAAAATGATGCCTTGCATTTAGTTGTCATAGCTCTTCAGTCTCATTCAGCCTGCTACAGTTCTTCAGAGTTCACTTTCATGGCCTTAATGCTTTTGAAGATTACAGGCCAGTTATTCTGTAAAATGTCCCTCAAGATTTGTGTTTGTATGCTATTTCCCCATGATTAGATTGTGGTCACGCCATCGGTGCCAGAAGTGTCTGTTGTGTGATGCTCAGGTTTTCTTATTGCGTTCTTTTAGCTGGTTTATGATTTAAATTTGTTCCATGACCAGAGTTTTGAAGTTTAATTACTTGATTTAAGGAGATCTGTGCCAGTCTTCTCCATTGTAAAGTTATTCTTTTCCCCTCGGTAAAAAATTTTTGTGGGTGTGGGAGAATGGTACTTGGAAACTATTCTTTAAAAAAAAAAATTAGTCTATTCATTGAATTTTTTTTTTAAGTAGACCCATGGTTTCCTTTTTTATTCAGTGGGTCATAATTTGTTATTATTTATTTGTTGCTTAGTTTTTATTAAGGCAAAATATAAATAACATCAAATTTACCATTTTAACTATACAGTTCCGTGGCATTAAGTACATTCACAGAGTTTTCATTTTTTGTTTTTATGTACAAATTGTCCCAGATTTGACCAGCGGGGATGGATCTCCTTTAGCTTATCTGTCTCCTCTTTCTTTGAGCACGTCCTTGTTTTCTGGCACAAGATGCCCCAGGCTAATCATTTCCTTTACCTTCCCTAGACTGGGAATTAACTACTTCAGAAGGGAGAAGGGTTTTTCAAAACCCTTTAGTGGAAGAATGTGATTAAGAAGCCAAGATTTGGGTACTAGGCATACTTCGTATTTTGGTGGTTGCTTCTGTGCCCTCTTGGTGGACAGATCTAGGGGACGTGTGTTTACATACATTTGCATCTATATTTCTGTATCTGCCTTTTTATCTAGAATGTCTTGACTTCATATCAATATATCTGGCTGTAATCTAACTCTGTAGGCTTCATTTTATTTTTTTAATTTTTAAAAAATTTTTATTCATATTCCAGTTAGTTAACATACACTGTAATATTACCTAGACTTCATTTTAACTTTCTCCCTTTCCATATTTCCATATCTTTTCTCTGACAGTGAGGAACCTGGTTCTCGTTATCCTTAACTTATTTGCTTCCATTATCATTACTTCATTTATTTGATCCACCTCATTCTTATAACTGGTTTCCCATCTCTAGCCTCCTTTGCACAGATGTGCCTGCTGTGGCTGATACTCCCTGACAGGTTGTTCTTACATGAGGACACACTCTTCACCCTCTTTTGCATTTGGATGTCAACATTTTATTGTAGGAAGTAGGACATGAGTAATAATTATCAAGTAGCTCTTTTTCTTTGAATTGCTTTTGTAGCCCTAGATGCTCGCCTAGAAGTTGGACTTGAACAGCAAGCAGAACTTATGTTGAAAATGATGTCTACTCTGGAAGCAGATTCCATTTTACAAGCATTAACAAATACATCTCCTACGTGTAAGTGAAAATCACCGTTGTTAGAGTATTGCAGTGAATGATTTATCTCTTGATAATTTTTAATTGCATTCAGCAGGGACAGATTTTTAAATTCCATGTGTGGTACGAGGCTGAGGGGCTAAGCATATAGTACCTCTCCCTCCCTAAGTTAGTAGCAAGTTGAGAAATAAGACAAAGGATTAATAAATTGGAAAAGTGGAAGGGGAGCAAAAGACCTCCATGTAGTAATGTGCTTACATTCAGTCCAAAGACCTGAATGATGTTTTTGTTACTGTGTTGTGAGGTTAATGAAATTCCAAGAGTTGTCTGCTTAGCTAGCTGCCTGGGAGTTCATTGCATTATATCCACATCTATGATAAAGTGGGTTTTTACGTACAATAATCACCCCTTTTCTGGGAGAGATATGTTTCAAGACCCCCATTGGGTGCTTGAAACCACAGATAGAACTGAACCCTATATATACTATGTTTTTTCTCTACATACATACTTAGGATAAAGTTTGATTTATAAATTAGACACAGTAAGAAATTAACAACAATAATAAAATAGTTATCATATACTGTAATAAGGGTGTGAATGTGAATTCTCTCTTTCTCACAATCACCCTTCTGGTGGTGATGTTTGAAGATAAAAGCCTGCATGATGAAGTGTGAGGTAAATGATGTAGGCATTGTGAGGGAGTGTTAGTGTACTGTTGACCTCACTGCAGTGGTCTGCTTGTAACAGAAACCAGAAACCAGAAACCGTGGAGAGCAGAACCCCAGATAAGGGGGCATTACTGCAGTGACATCTTTACCATCCTTAAAGACTAGGATGGAAGAAATATATATGGGCCTAACTGAACTGCTGAATTGAGAGGGTTTACTACCTAATTATCTACATCAGAGGAAGGCACATGTTTTATATAAAGGACCAGATAGTAAATATTTGAGGCTTTCTGAGCTGCACAGTGTGTGTTGTAACTACACAACTCTGACTTTGTAGCAATAAAGTGGCTCAGTATCTAAACCGGTGGGCATGCCTGATGCAGAAACTGTGACACAGCCTGTTTTGATCATTGATGAAGTAGAATACTAGACTTGGGTAGATCGCCTCCTATCAGGTGAGCACTTGCTCAGTTAAGTTAGATAGCAGCCTATCTCACAAAGACAAAAGATTGAGGAGCTGTGCTAAGGAGATAGGGATGTTTTTATTTTTCTTAGGCCTACAATTACTTCACCTCTCTGGAGCATGGTCAGTGAAAGTAGATGTACTAGTTAGAACCTAGGAAGAGCATCATGTTCTTCTTCCCTCGTGAAGGGGAGTTCACGACGCGTTAGAGAAATTGGGGTTTTTAGACATGTTTGTGTCAAATTGAATTCTTTCACTTGGTGGTTTTCATTTATTTCTTACCTTAGGAAGTATATAGCAAAGCGAAAAACCGAAGAAAAGGTCTAGTGTTCTATCATCTTGCTATTGGTACACTAGTATTGTATCTTATCTCTCATGTAATGGAGGGATCTCTTTTGTTGGGCAGCCTCTCTGTGACCACAGACAACTCAGGACTGACCTGAGTAGCCCTTTTCTTTGTTAGACTTTTCTTGTTTAAAACAATTTATTAGAAGATGATTTTGTGATTTATATCTGTTTCTCTTAATATTGTGTCTTTTGATTATTGTCCTGTTTAGAACTGTGTCCCCTTTTTAATATAACTTTCTGAATATATGAAAAACCTCTCTCAGAGCTCATGTATTTCTCTGCTCTCCATTAATGTATACTCATTTATTAGTTTCGTGTGTGACTTGGGCATCAGAATTTTTTAATGCTTCCCAGATAATTTTAATGTATAATTAAGGTTAAGAATCAGTGGACTTGAGTCTAAATTTTTCTCAAACTACTTTCTTAAATAGTCAAGATTCTTCTTTTTCTTCTTTTCCTCATTTATTAATTATGAAGAAATAGAAAATAAAAATTGCTAGAGAGTAAGGTTTTGTTCCTTTGATGGACAAATGCTGTGAATTGGGGAGCTTCTGTCTTTGGTGATTGTCTTTTTGACTTTCAGGTAATGTAAAAACAAATTTCCAAATAATATAATGATCAACCATTCTTAGGAAACCAATTAAAAGAAAGTTTTTTAAGATCTTCACTTAACCTATACATACTAATAGCTGGTGAACATTTCTCCTGATACTTTGTGATAAAATCATAATTGTGTTTAATTTTCAGTATCACAGTCTCCCACTGGAACAGATGATTCACTTCTAGGGGGTTTACAAGCAGCGAACCAATCCAACCAGCTTATTATACAGTTATCATCTGTCCCAATGTTAAATGTTTGTTTCAACAAACTTTTTTCCATGCTTCAAGTCCATCATGTTCAGGTATGACTTCAGGAGAAATGTTGTATTTTCACGCGTTATTGCAAGCCTAGTAAAAGATGAAAATAACTGGGGAGATCTTTCTCAACCTGACAGGGATGATTTATTCATTATCTCAGATGGAAAAATATTGGAGATCCTTTAATAACCACAGATCCTCAGTGATAGGTTATTTATAATTTTTATGATTTTTAAGAGTTATTCCTGTAGTTCCAATTTTATGTTTTACATACACCTGTATTTAAAGACTTGAATCACCTATTTTAATTTAGAAAATTATTATGTATTAGGTAAATTATAAATTTTAATTCAGTTTAAATTTTCTTTCATCAAGAATTTTAAGATGTGTTTGCTTGCCAACTGAATTAAAGTAACCAGAGGAAATACTTAATAGAAAAATTAATTACTCAAAGGGATTCGTTCGTAAGATTTTTGTTTAAATATATTTCATTATATAATAGGTACTTTTTTTGTTTGTTTGTTTTCCCTGTCAATTTTCATTCTTTTTCAGTTGGAATCACTTCTCCAGTTGTGGCTCACATTGAGCTTGAATTCTAGTTCTTCTGGAAACAAAGAAAATGGAGCAGACATTTTTTTATATAATGCTAATCGAATACCTGTCATTTCATTAAATCAGGGTAAGATTTATTAGAAGGAGAATTATTAACATAGCATAAATAAACTAAAAAGGCAACAGTTAGGTTAATATTACCTAATCTTTATCATTAGGTTTATAATGTTTTAGTGGGAAAAAAAGCCCTTTTTTAATACATTGACTTAATTTTCAGGAAAAACAAAACACATTTTCTCTGGTTTTTGTATTATCTTGTGCCCGTGTGTAACTAAAATTTGCAGTGTTAATCTTTATATTTCCAAAAAATACCATCTTGTTCGTGAGCTGTTCTGTTGCCACTGCTGTTTCGGAAAAATGCGAATCAGCACCAGGGGAAATGATAACTTGGAGAAGGAGATCACATTTCCTGTGGAAGTTGTATTAGTTAGCTTTTGGGGTTTTTTGTTTTTGTTTTTGACAAATGCAAGAGTGTGAAAATAATGGGAGTAAAATAATATCCTTCTACAGAAATACAGTTAGCCTTTAGCTCTGGCTGCAGGAATCTGTTTTCATTATATTTTAAGAAAAGTGTAAATGATCATCTATTTCTGCTGCTTTCTCTTTCACAGGGGTGCATTCTGTATCTTGCATGGCTCTCATAGGCTTGTCTTTAAACCGTAGCGACAGGCCCCACTGGCTCATGGTCCCACTTAAATCTGTGTTGTCTTGGCAAGAGCCAGTCCGGCTTTAATTAATAGGTTTTCATCTCTTCCACTGCACTAATAATTATTATAAATTGTGCTCCCATTGTTATTTTCAACTTTGTTATTGTGAAAATGTTACACATAAACAAGAGTTAATGAGTAAAACTAAGTAAGTGTTCATTATTATCAGATATCTGGTTAGTATTCAGATTTCCAGTTGTCCCAATTGTTATAAAATTTTTAAAATTTGAAATAGAATCCATATAAGATCCACATATTTTAATTATGTTTCTTTAATCCCTCTGAATCTGTATAGGTTCACTCCATGTCTTTTTTATCCCTTAACAAAGTCATTTATCAAAGAAGTTTGATCTTTTGTCTTTCAGCATTTCCAGGGTCCTGATTTTTAGTGATTGTATCTCCATGATGTCCTCTCGATTTCCTATAAAGTGGTAGTTAGACCTGGAGCTTTATCTGATTTTTTTTAAAAGGCAGTTTCCTAGGTTGCCTCTCTTTTTACATTGTTAAGTAACGACAGTGATGCTTAGTGCCATTAATAATTCATTAGAGGTTTCAAAATGAGGATAGTCGAATTCTATCACTTCTTTTTTATTTTAGTTGAAACACTTCGATAAAGAGAAAATTCCTTTCATAGGCTAATATGTCACCCTCTGTTGGTAGTTTGTATAATAGAGGCAGGGAAAATGCCAGAACTATTTTTTTCTTTTTTTTTTTTAGTTTTTAGTTTTTAAATTGAATTGCTTCACAAGCAGTCTACGTGCACAGTCAGTTAGTTTCTTTAATAAATATCTGTATAAGTTTATGGTTTTTACTTTTTTTTTGTTTCAGTTACCATTTTTGTGCTTACTGATGCAGAAATTTTGCCGTTTGTGGTCAGTGAGGCGCTCCTTTCTTAGCTGTTGTTGTTATATATATATACTATTGTTAGCTTTCAGTGTGATAAATATTCCAGTCTGTGTGTATTTTAGCCTGAAATCTGGAACCAGCCATTTTTAAATGGTGTTTTAAGAGCACAGTCTGGGCACTGTATTAAGTTCGTGCATTTTGAATAACTTCTTCGGCTTCTCCAGCTCTCATAAGCACTTTCTATTAAGGCCTTGCAAGTGACCTAATTATTCTAGTTTGTGCTTTTGTTGTGAAGTCGCATTGGTTTTCAGTGGTCTCACCCCATCCCTGTTTTTCTAGTATCCCCTATTGTTTTCGGGTTTTGGTCTTGCAGAATGTGAAGATTTTTAGTAAAACAAACGATGTTGCAGTAGAAGTGCCTATAGTTTGAAGAGGACAACACATTTATAGTGATAACACTTTATGTGTTGCAGGCTGAGCTTTAAACTTAGCCATAAAATGTTATTAACTCTTAATTTTCAGTGATATTTAATGGGGAACTCTTTTCATTTCTATGTTTTGAGGACACTAGGTAATGAATTGATTGAAAGAAATAGTGTCATTTTTTAATTTATCTGTTTTATTTTTAATTCTTAATAAACATTTGGTTTTCCTTAATTAAAAATTTTCCCCCTTTCTCTTTTCTGTATAGCATCAATAACTAGCTTTCTCACCGTGTTAGCTTGGTATCCCAACACTTTACTCCGGACATGGTGCCTTGTGCTTCATAGTCTAACACTCATGACAAATATGCAGCTTAATCGTAAGTGCAAACATTTATTCCTTTACATCGAACTGTTCCTTTAAATCTCTGACCTATACTTCTTTTTTCTTACGTTCAGATTCTTAAGATTTTTCCAAGAAGTGATATAGTTGTGAAAAGATTATGTTCCTTATTTGACTGTATCTCTTCTGAATTTGTTCTTATATATCTTAGGCTTTGTGTCTCCTTACTTTGATAATACACTGTAATCTACCACCACAAATTCAAATCATAGTTTTACTTTCTAAAAGCTTACTACTTATTAAAATAAAACTGATTGCTTTTTGAGTACAAAATCAAATGTTCACTGTTTTATGTTATTCTTTTTAAAGTAACTTTGCACTCAAAAAATGATTTATTATATTCATAAATATGTATGATTAGTTTACCACATCTAAAAGCTGTATTCATAGAATATAATTGCTTTTTCTCAGATTGTGATAATGGGTTTTCTACTTTCTTACTCCACCCCCTTTTCTTCATTATAATTAGGATAGTAAAATAATTTCTGCACCTTTTTAGAAAGGAACTTTTAGTGCTTTCTATGACTATGTGTCCTGAAGTCATGAAGATAATCTTACATTATCTTTTGTAGTGTGTATTGTTTTTATTTTTCACGTTTAGGTCTGGGTTTTATCTGGCATTCTTGAGAGTGTTGTGAGGTGGGGATGAAAGTTCATAGCAGACAATAAGGCCTAGCCATTTATGAATTGAAATCTTCATTCTGTCTATAGGTTATGGTAAGAGGTGGGTAAATTTCATCCCCATTCTGTTTGAGATTAATTTCATTAAATAGAAAGCTCTGTCACATTGATAAAATGTCAGTTTAAATCATTGTTTAGCATTAAACTGCTATTTTTTTCATTTGGAATGTTTTCCACGTATGGATTCAAAAACATCACTCTCTCATATTGAAGAGAGATTTAACGCAAAGGATAGTTTATTCAGTTCAGAAAACTGGTGTGTTTACTGTATATCATTTAACAGTGTACAACCACTATACTACTGACATGCAAAAGTGAACAGTTTTTGCCTAGATTTATCTTAGAAAGCAGGGTTAAAATTTACCCAAAAAGTAGATCCCTATTTCTGAAAGAGGGAAGTAATTACCAAGAATAGGCTCACCAAAAGGTCAGTAAGCATTTAATTATTTCTTTTCCACTTGACTGTATACTAAATAAGACGCACATTAAACCAGATATTTTTTATAGTCTAATCTATTTTTTATAGATTAGAAGAGAGGGAAGATAGATGAAAATAGAGAACGAGTCCAACTTAGTCAATACAGTAGAGATTCAAACCCTTTTAGTAAACTAACTCCCAGGGGCGCCTGAGTGGCTCAGTTGGTTAGGTGTCCACCTTTGGCTCGGGTTATGATCCCTTGTATCCCATTCACTGCTCAGCAGGGAGTGTGCTTCTCACTCTGCCCCTTGCGCCTCTGGTGCTTTCTCTCGCTCCCTCACTGTCTGAAATAAGTGAATAAGATCTTAAGAAAAAAAAACAAAACACTAACTCCCAGGAATTTGTGAGTTTTCCTTGAAACTAAAAGATATTTTATACACTGTATTTCTGTTGTTTCAGGGTCCATTTGTTAAGAGCATTTTTGTTTTTAAATGTTTTACAGCGGGTTCAAGCAGTGCCATTGCAACTCAGGAGAGTACTGCTCATCTGCTGGTTTCAGATCCAAACCTGATTCATGTCTTAGTGAAATTTCTTTCGGGCACCAGTCCACATGGAACAAATCAACACAGTCCACAGGTAAGATGACTTTTGGAAACTAGTGATAGGCCCAGACTATTCAATAAACACTTCTGTAAAGAAAAACTTAATGCACCTAATATGTAATTTTTATTGCTAAGGTATTAAATGATACTATTTTACATGTCCATATAATATAAAATGTTTTGAATAATATGTAATAATAGCTATACTGAAACTGAAGCATAGTAGGTAGTAAATTTTCTCTTGAATTTTTACTGGATTTTTGTGCAGGTATGTATTTTTGACATTAATTTTGGATAATTTAAGAAACATTCTGAAAAAAATACCTGAAAGGGAAGCATTTCAGAAATTTTAGAATTAAAAACATTTTTAAAAATAATGTACCATGTTAATGACCTACTGTCAAGATTGATAATTAACCTGACTTAATCATTTTATAATATTAAATATGTTGTTGAACAAAAAATAACAAGTATTGCTCAGAGCTTACAAACATGTTTTAGTCTTACTATAAACCTCCTTTATGTCAATTAATTTCTTGTTACACTGTACTGCTTTTTAAATATTTCTACTTCATTTTATTTCTTTTTATATAAAATATATATTTAGTGTTCATAGCATCTTTTCAGTGCAGGTTATGCAACGTTACCGTCTTTTTAAACTTAGCATCTTAAATTCTTCTCTGGATTTGCCATTAGACAGATTCTCATTTAGCCGTCTAGTGTGTAATAGTACCATCCTTTCTAATGTTTCATTTATTCAGTAAGTTTTTAAGATGCTTCTGTGTGCTAGGTCCAGGTATTGTTCTAGGTGCTGGGGATATAAGGAGTTACCAAGACCAAGTCTTTGACTTCTTGCAGCTTAAATATGTTGGATATGTTTAGTCTATACTCTCATATTGCATGTACTTTCATTTTGCAGATCACAATAAAACAAATGAGACAAGGATGAAAATAAGAAACTATTGTAGTTAGATGGGGCCAGAATGTTGGTGGGAGCAGAGGCATATTATCAAGGGATCATTGTACATAGAGATTTATGAATTTGGAATGTGAAGGTTCCTGGGATCATTGATTCTAATAACTTCATTATTTTACATATGAGAAGATGCATTATCTGCATTGCCCACAATTACACACCTTATTAGCAGTAGAACTAGGTATTGGAGAGCATGCTATTGTATAAAACAGAGTTTTTTTCTTCCCGCTTTTGTTTTTTTCAAGGCAGAGTAAGTTATTGAAGATCAGAATTTCCTCTGATATCTTAGTTGTATATAGGAAGTTTGGTTAAGAATGCTATGATTTATGTGCTCAGTATTAGAAATTAAAAGTTTATCTAACTTTAAAACAGTTTGAAGAATTACATTTTATTTTACCATAACTCCACCTGGGTTTTATGATCATAGCAGATTGGGATAGAATAAAATCACATGGAGAAGTATTACAAAATATTCCAAAACATACCTGAGGTTACATAGTGTGGTTCTCACCATTTCTTTCATTGATGAGACAGAAGTTTGGGAAAGCGGTCTTTTATGAATTGGCACAGGTTTGTGTTTTTGTTTTTTTTTTCTTTAGTTTTTTATTACGTTAATCACCATTCATTACATCATCAGTTTTTGATGTAGTGTTCCATGATTCATTGTTGGTGTATAACATCCAGTGCTCCATGCAGAACGCGCCCCCCCTTAATACCCATCACCAGGGGTGCCTAGGTGGCTCAGATGGTTAAGCGTCTGCCTTTGGCTCAGGTCATGATCCCAGGGTCCTGGGATCGAGTCCCACATCGGGCTCCCTGCTCCTTGGGAGCCTGCTTCTCCCTCTGCTTCTCTCTCTCTTTCTCTCCCTCTGTCTCTCATGAATAAATAAATAAAATCTTAAAAAAAAAAAAAACCATCACCAGGCCAACCCATCCTCCCACCCCCCTCCCCTCTAGAGCCCTCAGTTTGTTTCTCAGAGTCCATCGTCTCTCAGGGTTCATCTCCCCCTCTGATTTCCCCCCCCCTTCATTCTTCCCCTCTTGGTAGCTTCTTTTTTTTTTTTTTTTTTTTTTAACATATATTGTATTATTTGTTTCGGAGGTACAGATCTGTGATTCAACAGTCTTGCACAATTCACAGTGCTCACCATAGCACATACCTTCTTCAGTGTCTATCACCCAGCCACCCCATCCCTCCCACCCCGTTTGTTTTTACTTTTAGAGTTTTTTCTTTGTGGTTTTGTGTTTTTTCATTCTCGATAGTATTTGCTCTACTAGTCATTGGAAGCATGACCATTTGTGGATCACTTAACCTCTTTGAATGCTTCTGTTTTGAAATGGGTAGTAAGGTTGTTTGTGAAAATCAGTGCAAAAGTTCCTTATACTTTTGACAGCATTATGAAGGCATTTCTTGTGTAATTCAGGTGATTTTTTTCTGTTTTGAGTTATATAAACCTACTATAAGTTCTAAACCATAATGATAAAATTATGACACTAGAATTTGTGGTTTTCAGTTTAAATATGTTAAGACCTAAAAAAATCAGTTGGTTTCCTGCTATCAGGAAATATTAATGTTAATATTTTTGTTCTTCATATGAAAAGTTAAAAGAGTATAGTGCTTGATTTAACACTTGATAACATTTATAGAATTATTCATTTAAAAATTATCAGTAAAAAGTTTTCGATTCTCTTCAGGTTGGTCCAACAGCTACACAAGCTATGCAAGAATTTCTTACCCGATTGCAAGTGCATCTTTCTTCAACATGTCCTCAGATATTCAGTGAATTTTTGCTCAAGCTAATTCATATACTTTCTACAGAAAGGTAAATTTCAATGTATACATATATTCCTGATATAGAAGTAATATGTGATCCCTCAGATAAACGCTCCCTTACCATTTGTTAGGGGTTTATCTGGGCACAGATAAGCAATATAGTAGGGATTAAGGGGAAAGGGTTTATCCATTTCTCTCCTGACTATTTTCATTCCATTTTATTACGGCTCTCTCAGATTCCTGAACTCTATGAAAGATATACAGTACATCAAGTCTCTGCTTGCTTTTAGTGTTTTCATAGATTAGTGAAATTTACTTGAAGCTGTTTAAATTGTTGTAGAATACAGAGAGAGTATTAAAGCTACCAAGGATTTTACTTGAAACCTATATGTAAGAAAACTGAAAAAAATAGCTTAAAAAAGAAAATTACAAGGGCGCCTGGGTGGCTCAGTCAGTTAAGTGTCTGCCTTAGGTTCAGGTCATGATCCTGGGGTCTTGGGATCCAGCCCCGCATTGGGCTCCCTGCTTAGTGGGGAGTCTCCTTCTTCCCTGACCCCTACTCTCTCTCTCATAAATGAACAAAATCTTAAAAAAAAAATTACATACCAATCCCATAGAGAAAGCCTAAATAAATTTATTAACAAAATCAGGCAGTATGTTAAAAGAATGAATTGTGACCATGAGTGGTTAAAAATCATAATACATAACATATTAATGAATCATTATCTCATACTGTAAGACATTTCATAAAATTGACATTACTTTCTGATGAAAACTTTTTTTTTTTTTTTTAGAGAGAGCAAGAGCACATGGGGGTGGGGCAGGTGGGAGGGACAGAGGGGGAGAGAGAATCCCAACCGGGCTTCATGCCCAGCGCAGAGCCCAACACGGTGCTCCATCTCACTTCCCCGAGACCATGACCTGAGCCAAAATTGACTGAGCCATCCAGGAGCCCCATGTTTTCTTTGTTTTTAAGAAAGTCTCTGGTATCCTGATAAATTAGCCAGCAGCTTTTAGGTAAATTAATTTTGTGACTGAGAAGAAATACCCCATCTTATTATAAAGAGGGCATTCAATTTTATCAAGTAAGTGTTTTGCAGATACTTTCTATCTGTGGATTGTATTTTAACAATATCCTTCAAAAAACAAGTTTTTTATTTTGATGAAGTCTTATTTGTTAAGTTTTCCTTTATATATTATTTTTGTGCTATAAAAAAAAAAACCTTTGCCTAATCCAAGGTCATACAAATGATCTGCTGTGTTTTCTTATAGAAATTTTATAGTTTTAGTTTTTACATTTATGTTGCATTTGGGTCAAAGTTTATTTCTTTGCCTGTGGATGTCCAATTGTTCCTATGCCATTTATTGCAAAGACTGCTTTTCATTGAATTATCTTTGTATGCATTTTAAAAATCATTGACCATATTGGTTTTGCAGTTTCTGGACTCTCTTCTGTAGAATTGATGTTTGTGTCTACACTTTTCCAGTACCATATTGCCTTGGTACCTCCATAAGTTTCTTGAGATCTGATAGTACAGATTTTCCAACTTTGTTCTTTCTTCAGAATTGTTTTAGCTATTCTAGTTCCTTTGCTTTTCCACATATATTTGAGAATACATTTATTGATTCTTATCTGCACTGCCCGAAATAAAACAAAATAAAACCTTGCTGGATTTTGATTGGGAATGCATCAATCTACAGATCAATTTAGGAAAAATTATATAGCCTCTTTGGATTTTTCTTTGTATAGAGTCACATGGCCAGTGAATGAAAACAGTCTTATTCCTTCCTTTCCAATGTGTGTGTCTTAGCCCCTATGCCCTACCCTGCCGCTTCCCCTAATGCCCTGGTTAGTACCTCCCATATGATTGATTGAAGTGGTTCAATTTGCCCTCTTTGTTTTTTTCTCACTCTTAGAAAAGTAAAGGTCTTTCAGAAGTAGAAATGTTACTAGCTGTAGCTTCCTTTGTAGATGACTGATACCAAGTTCAGGAGGTTTTTTTGTGCTCTTAATTTGCTAAGTCTTTAAAAAATCATGTATTACTCTTGGATTTTGTGAAGTGCTTTCTCTGTATCTTTTGAATTGATCGTATGTTGTTTCTTGAGTAATCTGTAAATACGGTGAATTACACTGATTTTTTTTTTAAGTGTTGATCAGTATGTATTTCAAGATATACTCATTGGTCATGAGGTATTATCCTTTTCATACTTGCTGAATTGAATTTAACATTTTGTTGATTTTTGAATCTATGTTTTTTATGAGGGATGTTTGCATTTTTCTTATAATGTCCAGTTTTTATGTAAAGTGTCTGTTTTTTATATCAAGGTAATCCTGGACTCATAAGTCGGGGTATCCTTTTTCTATTTTCTGAAGGAGGTTGTGTAAAACTTGTATTACTGCTCACTTAAATATTTGATAGTACTCGCCACCGAGGCATACTGAGTCTGGAGTTTTCTTATGGGAAAAAATGTTCCATTTATTTCATAGGTGAAAGATTATTCAGGTTTTCTGTTTCTTCTTGAGTGACATTTGGCAATTTGCATCTTGAAGGAATTTGTTCATTTCTTCTATGTTGTTGAATTATTGGTGCTATTTCCTTATCCATTTAATGTTGATAGGCTCTAGTTTGATTCCTTTTTCTCATTTCTAATACTGGTAATTTTTATTTATTTATATAGGTCATTCTTGCTAGAAGTTTATCAATATTACTGATATTTTCAGAGAACCAGCATAAAGCTTTGCCCTGCCATTCAGTCCCGTTCTGACACTTTCCAAAGTCAGCATCAGCTTCACAGGTTTAACTCCTCAGTCCCATAAGACTGCCCTCACTTGAGAGGGCATTTGTAAGTCCTAGGTCCCAGGCTACCACACTTCTGTCAGATTTGGATACAAATCCAGGGTTTCTCACAGCACTGGCTTCAGTTTTGATAGTTTGTAAAAATCTCACCTAGAACCCGGGAAAAACACTTTACTTACATATACTGGTTTATTATAAAGTATATAACTCAGGAACAGCCAAGTGGAATAGATACATAGGGCATAGTGTGTAGCAGGGGGTTGGGGAGGTTGGGTGCCTGTGAATGGGTATGAACACCAAGGGTTCTGTGTTACTACCCTTGCATACACCAGGATTTAGCAAGTTGTTAAATATTTTAGTGGAATTCTTCTTACTCATTTGAATGTTGCCAGTGTCTCTTCTCAAATTCTGTCATAGGAGAGCCAGTGCTTTTTGGAGGTGCCTGTCTTTTCATGGATTTCAAGCCCTCTGATGGGTTTATGTGACATTATAACTAGTTTCACTTTCTCTTGTTAATTTGGAGGCACTGTTCTCTCCAGCTTTTTATATCTTAGGCATGAGCAGAACTGGAGAACATTTAATTTTGATGCATAAAAATTATTTGAATCTTAATTTTTGAACATCATAATCAGTACAGAGTGTTTAAAATAGCACCATTTGAGGATATGAAAAACCAGAGCTTATTCCATCATGAGGAGTGCCATGTGATGCTGAAATATTTTAGTCTGGGGTTTCAAAATCACCTCTTTGATTTACTTGTCCTTTGGTTTTCTATTTGGAGGGGAAGTCATTTTTGATTTTGTGTAAAATGGAGAAGAGAGTAAGAACAACTCAAGAGGAGATTGAAACTATTTGCCTGCAAAATGAAATAGTGAATACCAAGAGTTTAATTGCTAGCTTTCTTGTGTTGTGATGGTTACTTTTTTAAAAAAGTTTAACAGGGATTAATTTTTAATCCTCTCTTTTTCTGCAGGGGTGCTTTCCAGACAGGCCAAGGACCTCTTGATGCCCAAGTAAAGCTTTTAGAATTTACTCTGGAGCAGAATTTTGAAGTTGTTTCCATTAGTACTATTTCTGCTGTAATAGAGTCTGTCACCTTTTTAGTGCACCACTATATCACTTGCTCAGACAAAGTAATGTCTCGAAGTGGATCTGATAGCTCAGTCGGTGCTCGAGCATGCTTTGGGGGACTCTTTGCCAACCTCATTCGTCCAGGTGATGCAAAAGCAGTTTGTGGTGAAATGACAAGAGATCAACTCATGTTCGATTTGTTAAAACTGGTTAACATTTTAGTACAGCTGCCTCTTTCAGACAATAGAGAATACAGTGCAAGAGTGTCTGTGACCACCAATACAACAGACAGTGTTTCAGATGAAGAAAAAGTCTCAGGAGGCAAGGATGGTAATGGAAGCAGTAGTGGTATTCAAGGATCACCTGCATATGTCGCTGACTTAGTGTTAGCCAACCAACAGATCATGAGCCAGATTTTGTCTGCTCTGGGCCTATGTAATAGCAGTGCCATGGCGATGATAATTGGTACGTATTGAGAATATTTCATCTTATACTTGTTTCGGGTATTGTATCTCTTTTCATGAGCAACATATAGATTCATTTTTTTATTACCTTATAGTGTAAAGCTACTTGATTGCAAACTTCTTAGCATGATGTAAGTAAAAACTTCTATAGAGTGGCTTCTATCAATAAGTGAAATTGAAATTAGGAAGAATTTTAAGTGTGAATTTTTTAAAAATTAGAAATTACTAACCAAATAACTTGCAGTTTGTTAAATTAAGAAAAAAGTCAGTCTTCTAAGTAAGGTACCACAATTTATAGTTGTACATCTCTAATGTTTTATAGATGAAGAATTTCACATCAAATTTTGTATTAGGGAACCAGTAAGGTTTATTTATTCACATTTTCTTAAGTGAAATATAAAATTTTTCTGTGACAAATACATCAGTGTAAAATTTCTATATTGTTGCTTAACTTTTCTGCCTGTTTGAAAAATAATATCTGTGTTAATTTTTTTCAAATAATAAAACTTTGTAAATTGTGACAAAATTCATTCCAGTCTATTTTTACTTAATTCTTTGGGTAAGGGAAACAATCATCATATCCTTTTTTTTAATTAGATGATTTAAAGTGCAGTTATGTACCCACATCACTGACTTTCTATCCATTTCCTTTCTTCTCCATACATTGCTAACGTGTAAGATGATGTTGCTCAGTCATAGAGCAACTTCTTACTGTCACCAACAATAGAGGTATATCATGTAAGAAGATATCCAAAAATATGCTTTACTGAATGCTATGATAAATACCTCAGTTTCGTATAGATAGATATACACATACATACATGTACACACACACACATAAAACTGTTACATATCCATCGTTCAGTGGTTTCAGGAGAAATGACTTTAAAGCTTCTGTTTTAATTATTATTGGTTTTTAAGGATATACTTTTAAAAAAATGTGTAATCTTTTTATTTAAACTAGGAGCAAGTGGATTACATCTTACCAAACATGAGAACTTTCATGGTGGGTTAGATGCCATATCAGTTGGGGATGGATTATTTACCATACTGACAACCCTCAGTAAAAAAGCTTCTACAGTCCATATGATGCTGCAGCCAATTTTAACCTATATGGCCTGTGGATATATGGGCAGACAAGTAAGTTCAATCCAGCAAATATTTCAGTAATGTAAATAGTTTCTAGCAGTGGGAATAGAGAATTATTTATAGAACAGGGAACAGAGGACTCATATCATATACTGGAAAAAGAGCAGCGGCATGAGGTGTGAGAACTATAGACTATTCCTAGAAGTTAGAATGTAAAGTTTTCTAGAGTTGGTATTGTCAGAAATGACCACAGTGATATAAGAATAAAACATTTAACATATTCTTAAATTTTAGATTTTTCCCCCATTGTCTCAAGAAATAGTTCTTTCTTTTCCCCTAGAAATAGCATAGTTGAATAGCAAAATGTTCTCTGTAGATGTTACATATGAAAATTTAATGGAACTTTTTTTCAAGTTACGTTGCATGTTTAGTTTCCTTTCAGCTGAAAGGGATTTGGGTAATTTTAAAAGTAAAAGAGGTTAGAATATTACTGCTTTTTCTCTTTCCTTATAAAATGAAATTGTAGGAACCAGTGTGATTATTTTAACTTCTAGTCCATTTACCGTTTTTTCAAATATAGGTTTTAAAACATACTTTTTTAAGTATTTTGTCAGTGTAAAATTATCATTTTCTTAAAAACTTTATTGCTTATATGTGTGATATATATATGCATATATTTTTCCATGAGTAGATAGATATTTTAGAAGGATCCATTTTTATTTTTATTATTATTTTTAAAGATTTTATTTATTTTTTTGAGAGAAAGAGAGAGCAGGAGCGGGAGGAGATGGAGAATCAGGCTCCCCGCTGAGCAGGGAGCCTGATGCGGGGCTCGATCCAGGACCCTGGGATCATGACCTGAGCCAAAGGCAGATGCTTAACTGACTGAGCCACCCAGGTGCCCTGAGAAGGATCCATTTTTAAATGAAATTAGTGTCTAATGGAAAACAAAATCAATGCCCATTTAAGGTCAAAAATGATAGTAGTAGGTATAGACAGATGCTTTAAAAAAATACTCTGAGTTCAGAGAGGAGACTACACTTCCTTTCTAATTCAGGTAAAATTTCTTATGTATTTTGGGAGATATGTTATATTTAGTGATTTAGATTAAGGCTGCCATTTTAGAATAATTAACTATAAAAGAATATATTTAATAAGTTTAATTTTTCTGATTCACAGGAAATTCATAATTAAGATTTTAAAGTCACAATACACTTTTTTCTTTCTTTCTTTCTTTCTTTTTTAAGGGCTCTCTTGCTACCTGCCAATTATCTGAACCATTGTTGTGGTTTATTTTGAGAGTACTGGATACTAGTGATGCCTTGAAAGCATTCCATGATATGGGTAAGATAAATTCCAGAAATTGTCATTTAGTATAATCATTTGACAGTGTATGATCTCATTTTTGTAGTGTTCTGCAAAAGGTGACTCAGTGTCAAACTATCTTAAGGTAATTTTCATTTGGTGTTCTTTGTAAATTTAGGTGGCGTTCAGCTGATTTGCAACAATATGGTTACTAGTACAAGGGCTATTGTAAACACTGCAAGAAGTATGGTATCAACTATTATGAAATTTCTTGACTCTGGTCCGAATAAAGCTGTTGATAGCACTTTGAAAACAAGAATACTAGCTTCTGAGCCTGACAATGCAGAAGGGATCCATAACTTTGCACCCCTGGGTAAGAAAAGAATTATTAAATCATATTGGTTTGGGTTTATATAGTTTATTAGCTGGTATGAAGCAGAAATAGTTGTTGAAGTAAGTTGATCATGTTACAGTAACACCAATTACAAACAATTGATTTTAAAGGTAGCCGTTTTTGAAACTATCTGTTGATGAGAGGGAAGTTTTTAATGGTTTTTTAGCAATCACATTTGTTTTTATTTCTGAGTTAAATAGTAAAACAATTTGTGAAACTAAATAGCAAATTCTTAGATCAGTTTTCATTGTAAATGTTAATCAGTTTAAAGGACTTTTTCTTTCTTATTTTGCATGATTTTTTTAAAGTAGCTTCAGATTTAAATATATAAATATATAAAGATTTAAATATATAAATATATATTATGTATACAAATTTATTTTATAATATATATTATAAAATTATATATTGTATATATAAATATATACTCCTTTTCCCAGCTTACATAGTTTCTTTTTATATATTTCTTTCATATTTCTAACTCAAGAATAGTGACAACTAAAATAAAGGTGATTATTTTCAAGTTGAAGTTTGTCTTGAACGTAGTATTTTTACTTAAATTATTTGAGAGTTGTGCTAGATTTGTTGTTACTACTACTTTAGTTTTCATTCGACATGTGAGTACAAAGAAATTAGACAACAATAATAAACTTGCCACCTTGCAAGTTGACTAGCTGTCCTGATGTTTTGTAAATACTGTGACAAATCATGCTATATGTACTAACAAGCACATTTGTAGCATATGTCACCGTTTTAGCTAATTTTTCTAGTTATTATGATTTGAATAGTTCTTGATGTTTTATTTGGTTTCTTCTACAAAGTTCTTTTTATATTTAAAATCTTTGCTGTAGGTACAATTACTTCTAGCAGTCCTACTGCCCAACCAGCTGAGGTGCTTTTACAGGCCACGCCACCGCATAGAAGAGCTCGCTCTGCTGCTTGGTCCTACATCTTTCTGCCGGAGGAGGCTTGGTGCGACCTTACCATTCACCTTCCTGCAGCAGTACTTCTGAAAGAGATACATATCCAACCTCACCTTGCATCTCTTGCAAGTGAGTCATATTTTTTGTAAGGAAGTATAATGAAAATAAACTGTAAACGAGAAACAGTTAAAAATAAGAAAAATATTTAGCAAACAGGGATACACTTAGGTACGATTCCCCAATTGCTTAATTTTGTAGTTTTCTTGTATAATATTCAACATTACCACTGAATCATTTCCCATGAAATGAATTGTCATGGCTATTCCCCTCAAACAAATAGAATGTTGCATGAAATCCAGACAAATATATTTCAGTTATATATAATTTGGCCTTGCCTTTCCTCCCAAATTAAGCTGTAGCATTGAGATGAGTTAGTTTATACCCCTGTAGATAGCAGTATTATTTTCTCCATCCCTGTCCTCAGTGCTAGTCCTGTAATGTGAAATTAAATCTTTTAGATTTATTTGTCTTTCCCCCTTCCCATTATAAGATAATTACATGTAAGGAATATTTTATTGTAATATTTTGGATATTTGAGTGTGAATTTTTTAATTTGTACTATTTTGAGTATCACTCATTTTGATATGTTTTTGTCACTTTGCAAGTTAAATAATTTAAAAGAATTTCTAGAAAACAAGTTTTACAGTAAGAGGAGCAACAACTCTTTCAGGTATTCATAAAGGAATGTGAAATACTATTTTGCATTTTTTATCCCCAAATTCTTTCAGTATAAACATAGTGATTTTTACAGAATTGTTGAGATTGTCACATTCATTTTTGTTGCTGATTAATTCTCATTGTTGTCAAATGTCAATAATTGGATGAAGAGCTGTGGGAAACTTTGTAGATCCGTGGCATATGTGGAAGAATAAATTTTCCACTTGCAAGATTAGACTACTGTTACTCCCTGGAATTCACACCTCTTAGATAAAAACAGATATAATGGCAGAAGGAAAATGCATGAATTCAGTGTTTTTGCCGATCAAAAACAACTGTATTGTAAAATATAAGTCAGTATAAGTTGTAGAGGAAAATCTAAGATGAGGAAGAAATTGCTTTTATTTAGAAGGAGTAAGAGTGGTCCTTGTAAATGGTGGCTTTGCAGTGGGGCTGGAATTTGCACATGGGAACTGAGATGGAAAGAATGTTACAAGGATGAACTCTGTTCATTATAAAAAATGACTAGGTTTGGGGCACCTGGGTGGCTCAGTCAGTTAAGCATCCAACTCTTGATTTTGGCTTAGGTCACGATCTCAGGGTCATGAGATTGAGCCCTGCGTCAGGTTCCACGCTGGGCTTGGAGTCTGCTTAGGATTCTCTCTCCCTCTTTTCATCCACCCCCGATGCCCCCATTCCTATGCCCCCACCCCCACCCCACCCTACTCAGGCACACACACTTGATATTAAAAAAAAAATCACTAGGTTAGGTGTTCCCTACTATAAGTGTGCTCAGTAAAACATTTTGGTTTTATTATTGGATTGGAGCAGAAATTGAAGATATATTTTGTTCCATTGGAAATAACATAGTCTTTAGAATCAAATATGGGCTGATTATAGAATGTGCCATTTGTTCATGTAAGAATTTGGATTACTTGATCTCTTAGACTTTTGTCAGTTTGTGTAAAATGTGGATAATACTTTTCTCAAAAGTGAAGATTAAATTTCAAAATTGATATGACTTTGCTAATTCTCAGTGTAAACCTAGCATGTAATTGGCATATAGTAAAAGTTACTTCCAATTATTATCATTAAATTTAAAATCAAAGTTCAAAGGTCATTTTAGTTGATAGATATATTTCTTATCTGGGCTTCCATGTTATGTTAGAAATAATTTTCCCATATTACTTCATTGAGCCTACCTAAATTTTAGCAGAAAATGATTTAAAATAAAATCTTCTTGATGTTTCATTAAATTTTGAAAGGGAAATAAAATATTGAGGCAAAAGCAGTTTTTAAACTCAGCTGTATTAAAAATCATTGCAATATGGTAGTACTGAAATAATGAGTTGGTAGAAAAGCACTTTTTTTTTTTATATTCTTCTTTCCCAAATGACTTAACAGCAGTAAACCAGGGCATATTAATAAGATGTCCCACATTGTTGGTGATAATTCTGAGTAAAGTAGGAATAATAGAGCAATTGCCAATTTGGCAATTTTCTTTTTTTTTTTTCTTTAAGATTTTATTTCTTTATTTGACAGAGCATGAGTGAGCATGAGCAGGGTGGATAGGCAGAGGGAGAGGGAGAAGCAGGCTCCCTGCTGAGCTGGGAGCCCAACATGGGTCTCAATCCCAGGACCCTGGGATCATGACCTGAGCCAAAACGCTTAATGACTGAGCCACCCAGGCACCCTGGCAATTTTTTTTCTTGTAGAGACTCAAGAGTATATATGTGGATTACATATATTCAGTTATCTTTTTTTAGGTGAATCTTAGAATTTTTAAAATACTCTTTGTTATATTGTAGGTCTCATATTTTATGTTGGAAAATAGTTCCAAAATCAGTTATTTTGAAAGTCATTGACAAAGTATGATGTGGCATATAAATTTTCTTTTGCAAATTCATAATGAATATAACTAAAAGCTGCTATTTTACTAGGATTTCCACTAAACCATGAAGTCCAGTTCACATTTTCTTGAGTAACCTTTCAATATGCTTTTCCTACAGCCTGCCCATCCTCAGTGTCTGTTGAAGTGAGTGCAGATGGGGTAAACATGCTACCTTTGTCCACTCCTGTTGTCACAAGTGGTCTCACCTACATAAAAATTCAGCTGGTAAAAGCTGAAGTAGCTTCTGCTGTCTGCCTTAGACTTCATCGCCCACGAGATGCCAGCACATTAGGCCTTTCACAGATTAAATTACTGGGCCTCACTGCTTTTGGTACCACTTCTTCAGCAACAGTTAATAATCCCTTTCTTCCATCTGAAGATCAGGTATCCAAAACGAGGTATGTTATGTATCTCAATTTTAAAAAAAGCTTTCTGAGTTTTTTATGAAATTATTTATTCTGTGGCTTCTTTTTTAGGGCTAGGAAGGTCTTTGCTCCATAGGTAATTTATGTAATCCCATAATTTTATCAGGTACAGTAGAGACACTGATTCTGTAGAACCAGAACTTAAGGCTGGTTAAAATTGAGATTTATGTGTGTTTAATTCTTGAGATAATCTACAATGTGGTATATGTAAGTATGGGTTTCTGGATCACAGTCTGATTTCCAAGTGTCTGTCACTAGGATACATCTGAGCCATACAAATTGACCATATGGACAGAGACCTAGTCTTAATATGGTAATTCCTAAATGCCAATTAGTAGAAGGGTTAGATTCAGATTAACCAAGTAAACCAAGACCTGAATATATCCTTTAATTCACTTTCATTTGGTAAAGTTTGATAGGTGATAATAATATAGACTGGTTTGTTAAAAGTTTTGCCTGAGAAGAAAATTTAGGGTTTCTGTTTTATTCTCAAGCTGCCAAGACTTTATAGTTTTGCACAGCTATAATTTTATGCAGTTTATATTTAAACATATAAATATATGTATATGTAAAAACATTTTCTGACTAAAAAAAAAAGACAAGCATGTAGTTCCTAAACGCGATTAGTATTATTTGTTGTGTTATGGAGGAAACTTAATGTGTTTAATTCCTTATTGATCTTACAGCATCTTTTTTTCTTACACAGATCGGTGTTATTTATGAAACACAACATGCTGATTTGTTTTACCCCAGAAATAATTTGAGCTACTTAAATTTGCCACATAAACCATTTTGTGTTGTATATTTCAGTATCGGATGGTTACGGTTATTACATCATTGCCTTACTCACATCAGTGATCTGGAAGGAATGATGGCCAGTGCGGCCGCACCTACTGCTAACCTGCTACAGACTTGTGCTGCCTTATTGATGTCCCCATACTGTGGAATGCATTCACCCAACATTGAGGTCGTGCTTGTAAAGATAGGACTCCAGTCCACTAGAATTGGCCTGAAGCTTATAGACATTCTTCTGAGAAACTGTGCAGCATCAGGCAGTGATCCTACAGGTGACACTTAACTTTGATAGTTTAAGTTTTACCTAGCTGCAAAATAATGACAGTTGAATTATGTGATCTCTATGACTAAACTGTTTCTGAAATTAATTTCCATTTTAGCTTCAATGTTTTAGGGGTTGGTTTGTTATTTTTGTTGTAATTTATAGAAGAATTATTTTTAATTAACAATTTAAAATTAAATTGAGCAAATTTTATCCCATTTGCTAATTGAGCAAACTTTCTTTTGGTTCCTTATTGCAAGATTTGAACAGCCCTTTACTTTTTGGAAGACTGAATGGACTCTCTTCTGATTCTACAATAGATATTCTTTACCAGCTTGGAACAACTCAGGATCCTGGAACAAAGGACAGGTATATGTTGATCTTGTTTTTTGTTTAAGGACTCAAATACACACAGTCACATGGTAGTGAATGTTACTTGTCATATTTTCTCCTTAGAGTGTTTCATAAAAGTTAAGACTGTTGATTATATTGCATGTTTACCTGTATGCTTTACATGATACAACTTTTAGGGATTTTTGTGAACATTTAACATAAATTTTTATATATTTGGACCTATTTTAAGCAAATTTGAACCCAAATAGAATTTTTAATCAATATTTTTGATTGGAATGGAATAAAATATTACATATTTTTACGTGAACCATGTTGTGATGAGATCTTTATAAATTGTAATGGGTCTCATAATCATACTATCTAAGGTAGTATTTACTGTTTCTGAATATAGGACTGTTGTGTCCATATTAGGCACATAGACTATTTTGAAATGATAATAGTGTTTGTTTTGATTACTTATTATTTATAATATTCATTGACAGCTTTTCATTAGACGCTCTACCTTTTTTCTCTTTCCTACCACAAAGTGAAACGCTAATCATACGAAGTAAATAACATCTGAACATTTCACCTAGATATTTAGTGATGTTTTATAAAGGTAATTTTTACATGAGTTTTGCTAGTGTAGTTCTTCCTTGATGTCTTCTACCTCCAAATTGGTAAGAACACCAAGTATTTTTGAAACATGCTTTTATTGGTAAATTTTTGAGTGGTGATTTGGCATTCTCTTGTTTTATATATATCATTTATATCAGAAGAACATTTATAGAGTACGTGATTCTATAGACAGTCTTTTGTTTTCTGAGTTATGTTATCCTTTAATATTTTGATTAATATTTGAGAAAATCTTTTGATATTTTATTAATTTTTTTATAAATTAACAAATCATTAATTTTTGTGGGTACTTAACTCATAAGTATTTACTGAGTAGCTGCTGTATGCCTGGCACTGTGCCAGATACTAGAGTGTCCAACAAGTTCATTGAATCCAGCTTTTATTTTGGTTTGAGGAGAAAGGGTACTGTCATTCACAAGGGAAGATTTATATAGGTCAGACTTGGGAGTATATAGTAGTGTCAGGCATGGAAGGTGCCTGGTAAATATACTTTAACCACTGATAATGTAATGGCTTTTACTTATTGTAGGCTAGTTGCTTTCATATTTTTTGATTAAAAATGTTTAAATGACATTTAACCAAGTAAATTTATTTTCAGCATGATAACTTCACAATATTAAATAAGCTGACTTCCATTAAGCTTCTTCCTTTACATGAATTATATTTTTATTTAAAAATAGGTTGGAATTTTTTAAAAAATATTTTTTGATAAAAGAAATTTTTGCCAAGTTTGAATCGTAATGGTTAATAGGGTTAAAAAGAATATAAAAAATGAGTTTTAAATATTTTTCTGGAACAGTTTTCTTAAAATCTCTTAAAATTACTTGATTCTTTAATAGTTTTATGGTTTTTATCATAAGAAAATTACCCTAAACAAAGTTGTTTTTACTGCATAATACTTTTTAAAACATAACTGTCTTAGAACTCACATAATAACAAGATGGTTGGCTTCTATGGACTGAGAAAATCTTACTACTCCATAATTTCCTCATCTCTCTTCTCTTTTTCTGAGTTCTCTTAATTTCCTGTAGTATGAAATTTAAAGGGTCTTGTCCTTCAGGGCAGAGAGGAGGATTGAGTAGATTTATAT
This sequence comes from Zalophus californianus, assembly GCF_009762305.2. Taxonomy (NCBI): domain Eukaryota; kingdom Metazoa; phylum Chordata; class Mammalia; order Carnivora; family Otariidae; genus Zalophus; species Zalophus californianus. The sequence goes on from NC_045602.1 coordinate 26,829,788, forward strand.
ACCTTCCTACCCCCATTTCTTTTACCGTGAAACAAAGAATCTTAAGATCTAGAAATTTGAAGGCAAACAAAAATGTAAACACCATGTTTTAAGAACTCAATTATAAATCTTATCCCATTTTCTGTATTTTATATAAACTCCAAAGCCTTACTGGTTTAAAAAGTCTTGTTCTTGGTCAGTAGCGCCTTGCTCCAGGGTATTGAGGGTAGGGTAGCACTTGAAAAAAAGTATATATTTTGGGGCTATATTCTGTTTTCAGCGTGAAGGGGGGTGGGTGACTGCTACTAGTATTTAATGGTTGGGGACCAGAGGTATAACACATGTGCTATATTACATGAGGTTCTGCACAATGAAGAATTAGTACCAGGTTACTGCTCTAGGTTGTGTGGATTTGTTACAAGATAAAATTTACAAGAGATAGTGAATTTGTTAAGCTTTGTATCCTGTAATTTCAGATAGTGATAGGGTTTTTTTAATGAGTTAAATTAATATTTGCAAAATTATAGTTATGTTATTTCAAACATTTTCATTAGTTAAGAATAGTAAGGTTATGGGAAAACTAGAACTACTATATTCTTTCTGCTTATATAAATTCCTTTTTCTTCCTATTTTAGATTAAATTTACTGAAAACAGTATGTTATTCTCGTATATATGTTGCTTACATGTAATGGTGATATTTATCCATATTAAATATCAGTTGTGGTATAATTGGTTATCTGAATTCATTTTCTTTTAAGAATCCAGGCCTTGTTAAAATGGGTCAGTGATTCTGCAAGAGTGGCTGCTATGAGGAGAAGTGGCAGGATGAGCTACATGTGTCCTAACTCTTCAGCAGTAGAGTATGGTCTTCTCATGCCATCTCCTTCTCATCTTCACTGTGTGGCAGCAATTCTGTGGCATAGTTACGAACTGCTTGTAGAGTATGATTTACCAGCGCTGCTGGACCGAGAGCTCTTTGAGTAAGTATGATTTTTGAAATCCTTTTTTTTCCCCAGTACTAGATCTTTATAGGTTTTCACTTGATGAAACAGTATTTTATATGCCTATTTGGACAATAATAATACTTTGAAAGTAGTTAAATTTAGTCAGGTTTAATTTTGAAATAAGTGTCATACAAATTTAATTAATTTATATTCATGTCATTGCGTGCTTTTCCCACCTAAAATCAGAGTGTTTAATGTATGTGTTCCTCCAGTTCGTAGTGTTTATTCTTTTTTGCAAATTTACCCACCAGAATTTTTTTTTAATAGGCTCCATGCCCAGCGTGGAGCCCAGTGCGAGGCTTGAACTCATCACCTTGAGATCAAAACCTGAGCTGAGATCAAGTGTCAGACGCTTAACTGACTGAGCCACCCAGCCCCCACCCCACCAGATTTTTTTTTTTTATCTTTAATGTACAACTAGGGAGAAAAAGTATAGCTGGAAATTTTGAAAGAGTTACTACTTCGGAGAGTTTTTATGCTTAGTTGTTTTTACTACTTTCTAGATATCTGATACAGTTGTTCTCCTCAGCTAAGGCTTTGCTGAACTTACTGCCTGATAACTGCTAAGTCTGTAAAAGAATATTGTACTTATTTCTGAGGCATTCCATGACTCTTAAAAGGTTGGCCTTTTGTCCTTCAGTCTGTCATTTTCATATTTGGCCTTCTCAGTTGGCATAACCCATGACTTAATAGTGAAACTCCCTAATAGTTTCTGATTTGCAAACGTGAATTTTAAGCCATCAATCATGTCAAATTCAATCTAAACGTTTCTTTTTGTATAATTTTTCAGTGTTTCTTTATGTGACTTTTTTTGAGATCACACAGACAATGGTAGATCCATTTTAATATAGGTCTCTTGATTTTCTGTACTCATTTTACAAGTCTGATGTAACTTTGTCTACCTAAATACTTAAATAATATATATCACAAGCAGTCTTCCCGAAATCAATTGACAAAATATTGTTTTGTCAAATAAAATGTATTATCTTACAGATTTTATAATTTTATAGAGTATAGGTTGATTTCTAATAGAAGTATTAGAAACAATGAGGTCTTTCTAAAGATACATACATAATGTTAACCTGGCATCTTTTATTCTCCTAGGTTACTTTTTAATTGGTCCATGTCTCTTCCCTGCAATATGGTTTTGAAGAAAGCTGTTGACAGTCTACTTTGCTCCATGTGTCATATACATCCAAATTATTTTTCTTTGCTCATGGGCTGGATGGGAATTACCCCTCCTCCAGTGCAGTGTCATCATAGACTGTCCATGACTGATGATAGCAAAAAGCAAGATCTTACTTCATCCTTAACAGATGACTCCAAAAATGCACAAGCACCTCTTGCACTAACTGAATCACATTTGGCGACCCTTGCGTCCTCTTCTCAGTCTCCAGAAGCTATCAAACAATTATTGGACTCAGGTTTGCCTTCTCTTCTGGTGAGGAGTCTGGCTAGTTTTTGCTTTAGTCACATTTCTTACTCAGAAAGCATTGCTCAGTCAATAGATATTTCCCAGGACAAGCTCAGGCGGCATCATGTTGCACAGCAATGTAATAAGATGCCTATCACAGCAGACCTGGTTGCTCCTATTCTTAGGTTTTTGACAGAAGTTGGCAGTAGCCATGTTATGAAAGACTGGCTTGGTGGGTCTGAAGTCAATCCACTGTGGACAGCACTTCTGTTTTTATTGTGTCACTCTGGGTCCACTTCTGGAGGACATAATTTAGGTGCCCAACAGACTAGTGCAAGATCAGCCTCTCTTTCTTCAGCTGCTCCAACAGGATTGACTACTCAACAGAGGACAGCAATTGAGAATGCGACTGTTGCGTTCTTTCTGCAGTGCATTTCATGCCACCCTAATAATCAAAAACTGATGGCCCAGGTAAGATTACAAAAATTGGCTTATGTTTTAGGCATCTTATTTTAATGCACTGTTAAATAACACTAATGAAATTAGTTGAGAAAGGGGTATGTGTTACAGGTGTTGATGTAGTTTGGGATCCGGTGCATTAAAGGATCTGAATTTAAACCATACTTAAAGTATTGATGATATCTGCTCCCTCCTCCTCTCAAGTGTCACATATTCCTTTTGATGAAATAATGGGCAAATTAATGGCGATTCTAACTGTAATTGATACATTTCCTCCTTTTAAACTCACAACCCCCCCAATCCAATAAAAAGAACAAGCCCAGAAGAACAGCACTTCAGCTTCTGAAAGAGGAGTGACCACTTGGAGGTGGTCATTGAGCATCTCATCTGCAGTGAGGCTTTGTGTTTTGTTGTAACTGGATTGCTACAACTCTTGGTTTGCTTCTAATGAAGCAGACATCAGGATAGTTTTCAGATGGGAGACTCTTGACAAAACACATTAAAAATGTAAGAGATGATTTTATTGTAGTAAGTCCATGGGGCCAAAATCTTGAAAGTTAGAATTATTTCAAGAATAAGTCTAGTTGATTTTTGCCAGATTCTGCTCCTTTCTAGCTGTTTTGACTTTCATCAGGTTGGTTAGCCTATAAAATGGGAATGGTAATACCTGCCTCAAAGATTGTTTTTGAGACCATTAAAAACCATAATGTATAAAAAGTAACTAGCATAGAATAGAGTCTGTCTGATATCTGGTAGGCACCAGTAAATAGGAATCAGCTTCTTTTTTTTTTTACTCCATAATTTAGAGTGCTTATTCAGGGCTGACTGTTAATATCTAGAAGGATAGTTAATAATAATTTTCAAAAAAATACTGATTTAACTTTGTTGAGAAGAATAACAAGATACTTTACTGTCAAAAGTAATTATTGTGAAACTATATCTGCTTAATGTGCCTAATTAAAAGGAAATGGTTAAATTATCAGTTTTAACCAAGGACAGGAGTATTTGAAAATTTGGCTTGTGCCTCTGGATAGCATGAAAACTTCATGACTTGTTGCTTTCTGGCTTAATTTTCATCTCTCAGCTTCTTAATAAGGCCTTGTGTTATATTTCTAATACCCTTTTTTCCATAATTTTTATTGCATTGTAACGACATTGATATTGACTAAAGTTAAAAGTAACTTGGTTATGCTAGGTATTTATAATGTGAAAACCCTGTAGTAGTAATTTCTCTTAGTCACAGGAGTTTCCTGTGGGGATAGTCTTTTTTATTCTTTAAAGTACAAAGCTGCAGGTAAATAGTGCACTTAACTTTTTAAATCTCTTTACTTGCCAGGTTCTCTGTGAACTTTTTCAGACATCTCCTCAAAGAGGGAATCTTCCAACGTCAGGGAACATTTCGGGGTTTATACGTAGATTATTTTTGCAATTGATGCTGGAAGATGAGAAAGTGACAATGTTTCTTCAGTCTCCTTGTCCAGTGAGTATTTAACAGTTAAATAAATCTTAATAATTAGCCGTATGCAAAGACATTTCATAATTTCATATCAGAACCTGGAGTCACCTTTACGTATTAATTTCTTACATAACAAACAAACTAGAATAACCTCTATACTCAATGATAGGACTTAAAAATCTCTTTTGGATAACCCTCCTTGTGATGAATAGCCTAATTATACCCTACCATGAAAAGTGTAATTTGGTTGGGCGAAAAAGTGACTGATTATTAGGTACAGTGGTGCTAATACAGAAGTTGACCAACAAATCAAATGGCAAATGCACCATATTTTAAAATAAATACAAAATAAACCTTTCATATTTTGTGTGCATTTAAAATTTTTTATTCTTTTATGCTTTTGAAATTGTTTTATAATGGTACATGTATCAAAAAATCATTTCTTGATTTCTTTTGAATTTTCAGCTGTATAAAGGTAGAATTAATGCCACAAGCCATGTCATCCAGCATCCAATGTACGGAGCAGGCCATAAGTTCCGCACACTTCATTTACCAGTCTCAACAACATTATCAGAAGTTCTTGACAGAGTGTCAGGCAAGTCAGATTTAAGTATTAATTTGTCTTTGACTTTATGTTAGATTCTGTAGAATTTTGTTATTTTTTGTAACTGTTTATTTTAATGCATCTACTGCCTCAGCAACTATTTAATGAATAGAAAAGGTCAATATGTCTTCACATTTTGAAGCATAAGAAGCTGATGAAAGGGACAAAATGTACAATATATTCTAGCACCTGTAGTTCTTTTGGTGTCATGTGTGTTATGTGAGGTAATGACAGAATGGACAGTTGGAAATGTTGACAAGCCTTGGGAAGCCGTTGATGGAATTTTCTCACAAACCATCTGGTTGTCTTATAATAGATGATTTGCAGGCCATTAGTTGGGATGGCAGGACTCTAATAAACATTTACTAGCTCTTAGGGTGAAATGGTCAAGAGAGAAGAATGAAGTAGGTAGATCGGATTGGTGACCTTATTGTTTATAATAGTGAAAAAAGCAGAGAGAAATTTTCCCTTAGGTTCTTGCCTATATTCTAAGATGAAGATGATGCCTTTGAACAGCATACAGGTTATTAAAATAAAAAGAGTTTTTGATGGCAGAATGCAAATCCACTGTAGAAAGTTTGATTTTATTGCCTCTCAGAAATCCTGTGAATGAAATCAGTGTTGAGTTGATTGAGCATCTTCTACCTAAGCACAGTAATCAGCCCTGAGGGTATAAGAGAAAGCAAGACACACACTCTGCCCCTCAGAGTATTATGATTTTATGTATGTTGTCAGATTAAAAAATAAATGAAATTTAAGAATGTTTGCATTCTCTCATACAAATGTAAGTAAGTATGTTTCTATCTGTATGCGTTTTAAGGGGATACCTAAGCTTACAACAGTAGGAAGTTAGGAGTATCTCAGAAAAAAACATGTCTATTTATCAGTGGGAAATAGAAATCTAAGCTTAGAATAAAAAACTGGATTAAAGAGATTTCGAGGTTGTTACCATACATAGGTAGTAGGTTAAACCATGTGAATGGATGTGATCACTATGAGAAAATAAGGTAGAAAAGAATCTTTTTTGTCTTTAGTCACTGCATCTAACCCAAGTGTGTATGTAATACTCTAATTCTTTTCTTTTTACAAGTTATACAATAAAATGTTAGAATACTATTAAAAGTGCATACATAACATTTGTTCTTATTTGAAAATGTCTACCTTATCCTGTTACAGCTAAATTTTTTTGAAAATTTGATTTTACAGACTTTTTTTCTGTCATAGCCTTGAAATTGTTCCTTCTACATGGTGAAGAAAAAAATGAATAATGAATTAATTAAATAAAAGAAGGACAAGTGGGGAAGAGTACTAAAGTTCAGTTATTGTGATTTCTTACATTTAACTTGATCATAGAGAAGTAATAGACATTATTACAAAATAATTATTAAGAATAAAGATAGGGCACTTGGATGGCTCAGTTGGTTAAGCGTCTGCCTTCGGCTCAGGTCATGATCCTGGAGTCCCGGGATCAAGTCCCGCATCGGGCTCCCTGCTCTGCAGGGAGTCTGCTTCTTCCTCTGACCCTCCCCCCTCTCATGCTCTCTCTCTCTCTCATTCTCTCTCTCAAATAAATCTTAAAAAAAAAAAAAGAAGGAATAGTTCCCTTTATTACCTACATATTTAAAAATAAATTGATTGCTTTTTAAGAATCTCTGGGTAAGAAGTCCAACAGAGTCATCCTGAGCAAACACCAGAAGTTTCCAAGTGCTGAATTTAACCTCTATTTAGCAGTATTTTGGTCTTTTAAGGCATGTTTATGATCTTTAGCCATATTTGATGATATATTTACGTGTGTCTATATTTTATCAATATAAAAACAAAAACAAGTAATCCAAAATTACTTAATTTTATTCGCTTCCGATAGCTTTTCACTACATTGCTTTCAAATAATAAAAGTTGTGTGTCAGTATTTTTGCTTTTACAAATTTCTCTTACTGCTTTTAAGCAGTTTGATTATATGCCTTGTAGTTTTTTTGTGGTTTTTTTGCGGATGCGGGTTTGTTGACTTTCTTGACTCTGGGTTTATAGATTTCATCAAATTTTATTTATTTATTTTTTTAAAATATTGCCTCAAGTATTTTCTTTCTCCCTGTTTCTCTCTTCTCTTTGGGTAATTCCAGTTACACATTTTTAATAGGCCTCTTGAAGTTGTTTTCCAGCTCACTGAAGCTCTGTTCATTTTTTCCCCCAACTTTTGCCACTTCTCTTTATATATCTCCTTGTCCTTATCTAAAGTGTATAAGCTTTCCTCTATCATCTTAAACACACTGGTCTGTTTATATTGATTATTTTTTCCTTACTATGGATTGTGTATTATTGCTTTTTTATTTGCCTAGAATTTTTTTTTTTTTTTAAGAATTTATTTATTTGACAGACAGCGAGACAGGGAACACAAGTAGGGGGACTGGGAGAGGGAGAAGCAGGCTTCCCGCTGAACAGGGAGCCCGATGCAGGACTCGATCCCAGGATCCTGGGATCATGACCTGAGCTGAAGGCAGACGCTTAACGACTGAGCCACCCAGGCGCCCCTATTTGCCTAGAAAATTTTATTGGATGCCAGGCAATGTGACTTCTACTTTTTTACTTCTTTTGGGTGCTCGATATTTTTGTGTTTTAATAAATATTTTTTATTTTGTTTTGGGTTAAAGTTACAGTAACTGAAAACAATGTTGCTTTTAGAGCCCACGTTTAAGTTTTATTAGGTAGACAAGAGCTGCTTTTAATCTAGGGCAGAACTTATTGTGAGATGGAAGTTTTTTTTTATAAACTTACACTGTCTGGTACAGTAGCTCTCAAGCACATGAAATGTGTTTGGTGATACTAAGGAACTAAATTTTTAATGAATTTAATTTTTAAAAGATGCTATATTGGAATAGAAGTAGGGTACCACATTTGAAAATGAAGGTCTAGGGCTACTTTGGCCTCACTAATGAGGTAATACCCTTCTGAGAACTCTGTTAGGAATTCAGTAGGCATTGGGAACACTACATATTATAGCCCTCATTTTAGACCCTGGGGTTTGTCCCCTTGTTACTTTTTGAGAAGTACTTTCCTTGGCCTTTGGTGATTTCCTCATATAAAATGCTCAGAGACACTAGGTCTCTGGAGCTCTCTCTCTGCAGATCTCTCCTCCCTGGCAGTGTGACCTAAAAACTGCAGCCAGCTGCTTTTGTCTTCCTGGGTTCCCAGTCCCTGTCCCCACCTTGGGTGACTCCTGAGTTGTGCCAGTCTGTGGCCCGGGAAACTCTAGGCAATCAGCTGTAGAAGTCCTAGGGCTCGCCTCATCAGTTTTGACTCATGCAGGCATCCCTCTCCTGTCTTCCTAATGGCCATTGTCTGAAAACTACTTAATGCACTTTTCTAGTTTTTAGTTATTTCAGGTAGGAGAGTAAATCTGGTTTTTGTTATTTTATCTTGACCAGAAGTGGTAATCCAAACTAGAACAATTTAAACAACATTGAGAAAATGTTCCTTAGTGATATTTTTAAGTATTTGGCATTTGCTAGGATAGCATTATGTTAAGTTCTTAGCACCTAATAATGATCTTTACTGGTTTTCCTGAAAATACTATGAATACTATGAATTAATTGTGTGAATTTTTTATTATTTAAGTATTTCATTCTGACTTCTGTAACTATTTTGCCATTTGGGGTTGCTTGGTTGTTTTTGGAAGAAAGTATTGTTGCATTCTCTATTTATTGTTTATAGTATTTACAGAATTTTTAAATTTCACAAAAAAATGGAACTCTCTAAAGGCAGTCTGCAGTTAGGAAGGAACTCCAGAAATTGAGATCACAGGGATATTTTCACACATTCAAAGAAAGCTAAAGAGTAGGAAATAATACAAAACATAATAACTTTTTTTTTAAAGATTTTATTTATTCATTTGACAGGGAGAGACACAGCGAGAGAGGGAACACAAGCAGGGGGAGTGGGAGAGGGAGAAGCAGGGTCCTGGCGTAACAGGGAGCCTGATGTGGGGCTCAATCCCAGGACCCAGATTATGACCCAAGCCGAAGGCAGACGCTTAACGACTGAGCCACCCAGGCACCCTCATTCCATGATTTTTAATACCATGCTATATTCCAAGTAATGAAAGAAAACATTAATTCAAAGAATTTATCTTATTAAAGTCCTTAGTATTTGTTTTTAAAGTATCTAAATTTCCTAAGTTAAAAATAGCAAAACAAATCTTCATTACTGAAGTGTGTTCCTTTCTACTCCTGTTTGTAAAATAAGGAGTCTAATATAATGCTTTAGGATGAGTCCTCAGCTTGAATTCCATATTTGCCATTAATAGGTTAGGTCAGTAACCTTGCTAAAAGCCTGTTTCCTTATTTTGAGAATAATATTCGTTCTTGATACTCATGTTGTGAGGACAAAATTACATGTTGGTGGCAGGCACATTGAACTGTGCCTAAAATAAAGGAAATTTAGTGGTAATAGTTTCTCATTGCCTTGAGGTAATACCACTGTAATTTGTAATGTTTTCTAGAGATGGAAATTTAAGTATCCTGGCTTATGAACAGTGGTGATTCCATTACATTGATACCAGCAAGGATTGACTATTAGGCTTTACCTCATCAATTTCTTCTAAATGCATTTACATTCTGTCCATATTAGTGATAATGTCTTGTGTAATCTTTGTTTTGAAATATTTGTAGCTTCCTTCTTAATGACTTTGAAAAGCAGTGTATTTTAGGTAATATTTTCTTACAGATACCCCAAGTATCACTGCTAAACTAATTAGTGAACAGAAAGATGACAAAGAAAAGAAAAACCATGAAGAGAAAGAAAAAGTTAAGGCAGAAAATGGATTTCAGGACAATTACAGTGTTGTTGTTGCTTCAGGTATGCTTTCGGTTTTTTATAATGTTGATTTTGTTTGAGTTTTTTTGTTAAATATAAGAATATGTATTTATAGGAACGTCATGTAGTAAAAAGTATTAATGCAGAAAAGCTGACTTGTAATGATGTTTTAATACTGGTTGTAAAAACATTGCACCTGAAATCTGTTACTCATTGGCAGTGTAATTATTACACTTATTTTATATCTGAAACTTAATATAGTTCATCAGATACTGAACATTTGTGAATTGTTTAGGTACTCCATTTAAACTTGACAATGTACAGAAAATTGTACTCAATACTGTCAGGAGATGAAGACAAAATGGTCAAGATAACTGATCAATTTGGAGGATATTTTCTATAACATAATTGAGATGATTTTAGTTCAAAGAAGGTTTAGTCTATTACTTTTACTCCTCAAATAGGAGATCTCTGTTTTGGTGGAATTTATTCTATTTCAGAGAAGAATTAATGTGAGATTTCCTTCACATACACAAAAATACTTTCTAGTAAATGGGCAGTCATCTCTATCTCAGAGACAGTAGAATTTAGCATTGTTTTTTACTCTCTTGAAAATAGTTACAAACGTGAAACCAAAATTCATGGTGTGTCATGAAGGGCAAGTAAAATTGGGAGATTAAAATCAGAAGAAATATTTGTCTTTTGGCATTAGCTAGGAATGTGATGCTTTTTAAAAATATTGTAGAAATGCCCTTTTATTTCATTAGTGTGTTGGCTATCTATAGAATCTTCCTGATTCTTTTAGGGCTGAAATCCCAGTCTAAACGGGCTGTGTCAGCTACACCACCTCGTCCGCCATCCAGGAGAGGGAGGACAATGCCTGATAAAATAGGAAGTGCTTCTTCAGGAGCGGAGACTGCCAACAAAATAATTACTGTCCCAGTGTTTCACCTGTTTCACAAACTCTTGGCAGGTAATGTTCACAATATTTAAAAATAAGAAAAAATTTTGAAGACATGTAATTACCAGATTCCTGTTTAATCAACTGCTTGTGATGAGATAAACATACAGTTCCCTCTAAAAAAAAGAGAAGAAAAGGAGTAACCTTTTACATGTCCTTTTTAACATTATAATGTTGCATATTTACAGCTTACTAGTTTCCTAAATTTTGCTGTCAGTGTGCTATAAAATCAGTAAAACTAATATTTCAAAGAGTTCATAACAAGTTGTATAGGAAGCAGTGTGAGGCAGATTTTGAAGAACTGATTATAGTAGTGGAATTCTTTGCCATACCACTGATAGTTAAGCAATATTTTCTCCGTAGGTGATACATATTCTTTGACCACTATACTTTCCATTGGTCAAGGTGACACCCAATTTATCTCCATTTTTGTGCTATATTGTTATAATCAAATTGCCAACTAACTTTGAAAGGATTTTCCTTCTTAGCTTTATGTTATTGATTTATAGCAGAGATCAACAACATATGGCCAGCAGACTGAATCCCTCTCTATTAAAAAATATTTTTTAAAGTTTATTTTTTTTTAAGATTTTATTTATTTTAGAGAGAGAGCTCAAGCAGGGGGAGGGGCAGAGGGAGAGAAAATCTCAAACTTACTTGGTGTTGAATATGGAGCCTGATGTGGAGCTCAATCCCACGACCCTACAATCATGACCCGAGCTAAAATCCAGAGTCAGACGCTTAACCAACTGAGCCACCCAGGCTCCCCTCTCTCTGTAATAAGGCTTTATTGAAATACAGCTATGCCCATTTATTTGTATATCGTCCATAGCTGTTTTCATGCCACGGTGGTAGAGTTAGTAGTTACAGCAGAGACCATATAGTGTTCCTAGCTTAAAATATTTATTATCTGGCCTTTTAGGGAAAAGATTTTGCCAACCAGATTTGTAGGAATGTCTGTTTCTTTGTTTCTTGCTATGGCTCAGAAGATCTTGGTGGAATTTGGTTAGTGACTGATACTTTCTATAGACAATACTGTTCACATGTATCAGAAATAGATTTCTGTAAACTCCATGTGCTGATTTTAAATTGTGTCAGAATCAGACACTTAAGGTGCAGTTCAGTAAAAATAGTAACTAACTGACTAAATCAAACCAAGTAAATGTCTCCCTCTTGGATTCTAGATTTAACTTAGTTATGTCATTTTTAGGCCAGCCATTGCCAGCAGAAATGACGCTTGCCCAACTCTTAACTCTCCTTTATGACCGAAAACTTCCTCAAGGTTACCGTTCAATAGACCTGACTGTTAAATTGGGATCTAGAGTTATCACAGACCCAAGTCTGTCAAAAACAGACTCTTTTAAAAGGTTACACCCTGAGAAAGGTATGTATGTGATAATCCTTTAAAATTACAGACCATGATCCAAGAAGTAGCGATTTCTGTAGCTGATGACTTAATTTACTTTGTTTTTATTATATCAAGCTAACAAAATATTTTTCTTTGTGACGGAATTATTTATAGATATAAAAGATTGCTATTGTTTTCACTAGAAATTAATCTTAATTTCTCTTCCAGCATCACTTATTTTATGAACACGTATGCTTTATTGGTAGCCTTTTGCATTCTCTAGTAAATTTTAGAATACTTCCTTTGCTCGGTTTTCAGGAGAATTATTTGGGGGTTTTCTAGTGTTTATAGAATCTAGTTAAGTGTAAACATTACTAACCTTTCGGTTTTCTTTGGTGAGTGATTCAAAGTTAAATCAATATGGTGTAATTTTTTTTTAATATTTTATTTACTTGATACAGAGAGATAGCAAGAGCAGGAACACAAGCAGGGGGAGTGGGAGAGGGAGAAGCAGGCTTCCTGCTGAGCAGGGAGCCCGATGTGGGACTCAGTCCCAGGACCCTGGGATCATGAACTGAGCCGAAGGCAGACGCTTAATGCCTGAGCCACCCAGGCACCCAGTATGGTGTAATTTTTAGTGTTCAGTATGAGAAGTCATTTGTTGGTATTCAGTTTTTCCTAATTGGATACTTCAGAACATGATGTACATATGTTGTATTTGCTTTGATTCTCTGCAGACTTACTTATTTTTACATACATTATAACTTACAGATAGGCCCTAAAGGACAATGCTTCTCAAACTCAAAAAATATGCTTATAAATTACCTATAGAACACTGTTAAGATGCAAATTCTTATTCAGTAGGTCAGGGGTGGGACCTGAGATTCTACATTTCAGAAGCTCTTAGATGATGCCAGTGCTCGTATGCCAATGACTATACTTTGAGTAGCATGACTTTGAGAGGCAACATCAGAAATCATTTAAAAATTACTGTAGCATCTAGCCTTAAAGCTTTATCTGAATAACCTAAGATATTTATGCTCTTTTGTTGAGTAGAGAGGTGACAATAAGATCTGCTTTGTAAATGAAAGATTATTATAAAAAGAGACCGTTTCTCACCTGTTACTTGTAATTTATTGTTCTAGATCATGGAGACTTACTTGGTAGCTGTCCAGAAGATGAGGCTCTCACTCCAAGTGATGAATGTATGGATGGGATATTGGATGAATCTTTACTTGAAACCTGTCCCATTCAGTCACCATTACAAGTTTTTGCAGGAATGGGTGGACTGGCTCTTATTGCAGAAAGACTACCCATGCTGTATCCAGAAGTAATTCAACAAGTAAGATAAGATTCCTAATTGAATGTATCATTCCACGGCAAAGCCCTTTGTTCTCTTTTATTGCTTTTTTAAAAAAACTCACTTGTGTTAACCTTTTGGGAGTACCCTTTCCCTTACACTCCTTGAGCATCATATAATTTCAAAGGTCAGCCTGTGCAGAGCTTTGTGAGAATTAGTTGGTACCAAAAAAATGCTGAAGGCCGAGCACATTTGCCAAACTCATTACGCTGCAGCATTTTACCTTGATTTTATGGTCGTCACACTGTAGCATTTTTATTTTTGTGTTTCTTCGGACATATTAATTATGGATATTACTGGAAATGGGAGAGTAAGATGGTAGTGTATACTGCTACCCAAATGCATTGTCTTTTTGTTTAACTGTTTTTCCTGTTTTAGGTACCATATCTATTTCAGGTAGCTTTAAAAACATACTGCTTTAACCTCTTTACTATTAATGTTGCTATTATGGATGTATGTATTTTCAGTGCTCTTTTATTAATGTGGAGGGAGTATGGCTCATGGAAAGTTGTAATTACAAAGCACTTTTTGTTTACTGAATGAAGTAGGGGAATTATTTCCTGTAATTTCATGTACTTAGTGTTATAGTTTCCTAGGGCTGCTGCAACAAAGGACCACAAACTGAATGGCCTAAAACAACAGAAATTTATTCTTTTACAGTGTAGGGAAGCTGTAAGTCTGAAATCAGGTTGTCACCAGACCCATGGTCCCTGTGCAGGATTCCCTCTGGGGAAGAATCCATCCTTGTCTCTTCTTAGCCACTGGTGGTTGCTGGCACTTGGCATTCATTGGCTTGTAGCTGCACCAGTCCGATTTCTGCGTGTATTTTCACACGGCCATCTTTCTCCTCAAAGACATCGAAGACAGTTGTCACAGATTTAGGATCCACCCTCATCCATCTGCAGGGACCCTACTTCCATACTGATGTAGAGTAATAAATGAATTAATAAATAGGTGGAGAAGAAGGGAACATTTTTACCTACAGTTCAGGGCCAACTAATAAATGTAGAAGGAATGATGGAAAGTCACCGTTTGGCACCCAATGTAATAATTACTGTTTTAGGCAAGAATTTTTAAAATGCTAATTCTAATTGATCAAAGTTTGGGGAGAAACAAGATACATAGCCTCAAAGACTCTGTCTATAGATTCTTAACTAATTATAAAGGATAATTATAAATAAATGTATGGATGTATATCTAAAGTAGAAATACTTGGCAGATACCACCATACTCATGATATAATTTAATTCCTTATGATTTGGAAGCTTTTTAAAAATATGTCCCTTTATTGGTCCTTTTATTCCTGTATTTGAAAACGATTGTTTAAAATCACATCTTTAATTTGAACCTAATGTTGAAACACACAAATAGCCAAGCAAAAACTTTCTTTTTTTTTTTTAGGTGAGTGCTCCAGTGGTAACTTCTACCACTCAGGAAAAGCCAAAAGATAGTGATCAGTTTGAATGGGTGACCATTGAACAGTCAGGGGAATTAGTTTATGAAGCACCAGAAACCATTGCAGCTGAACCTCCACCTATCAAATCAGCAGTACAGACCATGTCTCCCATTCCTGCCCATTCTTTGGCTGCTTTTGGGTTATTTCTTCGTCTTCCGGGCTATGCTGAAGTCCTACTGAAAGAGAGAAAACACGCTCAGTGCCTTCTGCGACTGGTATTGGGAGTGACGGATGATGGAGAAGGAAGTAAGTGTTTAGAATTATTAATGAAATTTAACATAGGTTGTGTAAAAGTTATTCAGATCAGTGCTTATTATTCATTACTTATTTCTTTCACAGGAAAGCTACTAGATCATTTGTTCTTGGTAGTTTCATTCTAATGATACATATAACAAACCCTAAAGAATCTTCATTTTCATTACTTTTCCATTCAAAATGTATTCATTGTTTACAAAACTGCTGGGCATCATCAGAGGCAGTTAAAAATGAAGCAGCTATTTAGATCCTGCCCTCATGTAGCTAATGTTCTCCAATAGTAGCAACAAGCAGTGTATATAAGCATAGACTTAACAAGTTACAAAAGACTTGGAAGAAGTACAGTATTGTGAAGGCTCACAGGTATGAGACTCTTTCCTTACTACCCAGCTATGTGAATAAAGTTAGCGGAGTAATTTTAGTAGGGCCTTGAAGGATAGTCTCTTTAAATAGGCTGAGATGAGCTAGAAAGAAGATGATTTGAGCAGTGTTTATGTGCTCAGATTAAATGAGAGAGGATAAGTTAGCTGATGAAAATTTACATAAAACACTGAGGGCTCATTCTAAAAACTACTATTGATAACAGATTATGGAAAGTCTTATTAAGAACTTCAGATTTTAGGGCGCCTGGGTGGCTCAGTTGGTTAAGTGACTGCCTTTGGCTCAGATCATGATCCTGGCATCCCAGGATCGAGTCCCGCATTGTGCTCCCTGCTCAGCAGGGAGTCTGCTTCTCCCTCTGACTCTCCCCCCTCTCATGTGCTTTCTCTCTCTGTCAAATAAATAAATAAAATCTTAAAAAAAAAAAGAACTTCAGATTTTTTTTCTGAATAGTAATGAAAATTTATTAAAACGTATGAACCAAGTCATGATATGATGATAATCTTTCTTAAGAAAGTGAATCTGGAAGCAGTGTTTAGACAAAAGAGAACAGAATGTGGAAAGTAACATAATTTATTTTGTAATATATTACAGAATAAGAATAAAAAAAGATAGTAGGAAGGGAAAAAATGAAAGGGGGAAATCAGAGGGGGAAATGAACCATGAGAGACTATGGACTCTGAGAAACAAACTGAGGGTTCTAGAGGGGAGGGGGTGGGCAATGGGTTAGCCTGGTGATGGGTATTAAAGAGGGCACGTATTGAATGGAGTGCTGGGTGTTATACGCAAACAATGAATCATGGAACACTACATCAAAAACTAATGATGTAATGTATAGTGATTAACATAACATAATAAAATAAAATTTAAAAAAAAGTTATGGCAATTGTTTCCATTGGGCTGGCAATTTTATTTAATATAAAGGAACATAAAAGAAAAGTCATTAATTTAGGGTAGCCTAGCAAGTAGATTTTCAATCAGCTTACCTGTGATTATTCAGTTAATACCCATTCCATCTGAAAATTAATTGTTCTTAATTTTAAAATCACATGGTTTTGATTAGAGCTGAAATCTGTCACATGCCAATTAGAATACTGTTAAACCCTTACTACAAAGTATATTTAATCTAATAAAACTATGTGAATTTATTTGTGGATCCAGTAACTCTGAAGCTATTGAATATTCAAAGTACATATTTTACAAAAAGCACATTCTTTTCTTTTGAATTTTCATGTTGATGGAATTCTTAAAAAATGGTGACATTGGGACGCCTGGGTAGCTCAGTCAGTTAAGCATCTGCCTTTGGCTCAGGTCATGATTCCAGAGTTCTGGAATCAAGTCCTGCATTGGGCTCCCTGCTCAGCAGGATGCCTGCTTCTCTCTCTGCCTGCCACTCCCCCTGCTTGTATGCACACTTATTGCTGTATCTCAAATAAAAAATAAAAGCTTTAAAAAAAAATGGTGACATTATTTTAAATATTTTTCTAATAACTTATTAAAATACATATTATAAATAGTCTTGGTTGTTTGGTTTCATATGTAAACTATATACCTATTTCAGTAGATCAGGAATTTTTTTTAATTTAAGTAGATAAAGAGATACATTTTATTTTGGTACTCTATCACAAAATGATAGGTGTAACCCTAAGCAGAAAATTGTCTTTATATCATTTCACCCTTTTTTTTAGTGAATATACAATGAATGTTTATTAAAAAGTATAATACTGATATCTGTTGTCTCATCCACTGTTCATATAGTGGTGGTTTTTATTTTGGTTTGGTTTGGGTTTTTTGTGTTTAACATTCCTTTCTAAAGCTAGATGTAGTAGCAAATTATATCACAGACCAAATAAAATGGTTTCACTCTTTCGTTACCTGTTCATGGTGGAAACTATTCCCGAGGCAGTCAGGAACTTTCAGTGCTTCTATTTTAGTTGTTAGGTTTCCGTTCAGTTTCTCATTTATAATAATATTGATATAGTCTATATTAATTATCATATGAATATATTTCAACTTTTATTTGTTTACATATACTATGTCTTAAAGAGATTTTCCAGATACTTCTTATTATTAAACTTCCAGATATTATTCTATTTGTGGTCTTTGGGGTTTTTTTTAAAATAAATTTAATGATAGATGTTGTGTTGTCACTATTAATTTGTGACCTGTATATTGTTATTGTGTTCTTAAATATTTTTAATTTTGAGTTCTCTTTTCTTAATCTAGGTCATATTCTGCAGTCTCCATCAGCCAATGTGCTTCCAACTCTTCCTTTCCATGTCCTTCGTAGCTTGTTTAGCACTACACCATTGACAACTGACGATGGTGTACTTCTAAGGCGGATGGCATTGGAAATTGGAGCACTACACCTCATTCTTGTCTGCCTCTCTGCTCTGAGCCACCATGCCCCACGAGTTCCAAACTCTAGTCTCAATCAAGCAGAGGTAGGTTTGTTTTAATTATTTAGATTATGAAAAAGGTAAGTTAAATTCATGGAGTATAGAATAGGGTTTTTCTGAAATAATGAGATTCGTGTATTCCTTTTTTGTTTCTAAAAGGGTATTTAAAAGAGAAACTATGAACTAAGTTTTTTCTTCTCTATTAGGCTCTTTTAGAAACCATAAGTTAATCCATCTACTTGAAAAACAAAGATTTAATAGCTTAAGAAGCTTTCCCATTTACCAGGATATGCTGAATTTATACTGTGGTCTCTCTAGAAAATCCAAAAATAATTAATGGTATAAGTGAGTTTAATGAGGATGCAGTATCCAGGTTTAGTACTTAAAATAAGTTACTTCTGGGGCACCTGGGTGGCTCAGTCGTTATGCGTCTGCCTTCGGCTCAGGTCATGATCCCAGGATCCTGGGATCAAGCCCTGCATTGGGCTCCCTGCTCAGCGGGAAGCCTGCTTCTCCCTCTCCCACTCCCCCTGCTTGTGTTCCCTCTCTCGCTTTCTCTCTCTCTCTCTCTGTCAAATAAATAAAATCTTTAGAAAAATAAATAAAATAAGTTACTTCTATATACTAGCAAGAAACATAAAATGAACTTTTTTTATTAAATAACATCAATAATGTTATTCTACTATTAACTGTTTATATGGTAATGAAATTATCATTCATTTAACAGTTTATCTTATTAAATGTGAAAGATGGCATTTTCAGTCATTTATCCATAAAACTAAATTGCAGGTCAATTTATGAAAGTGTTGTACACAGTTTTCTTCCTTAGAAAATATTCCCATTAAAAGAAATGAAAAGCATTTGTATTACTTTTAAATAACCCTTGAAACTAATCTTAATTGCAAATGTTTTTGAGTGTACATAGGATATTTAGTGAAAACTCTTTAAAAGAGGATGCTTGTTACAGAATTAATTTTAATTTTACTGTCCACAAAAATAATAATAAAGAATCGACCTTTACAGAGTTTGAGGTTATGTTAATAAAGCCAGTGGTTCTCAGTAATTTCTTTTGTCTATACACTATTCACATTTTTAATATGTCCTCTTTTGCTAAAAGAGATTTTTCTATACATCACATTTGGAATAAGAAAGAAATTGAGAATTATTCCTTCTAGAAATAGAAGCAATCTTGCTTACTATGATTGAAAACATATGACACCATTATAGAATTCTCCTAAGATATGCTTGTACTAAATTCATCCTAAGGGATCTGGCTCATATCCATATTCGTTTTTTCTCTATTTAATTTTAAGTCATTGACGCTGTAGTCTTTACCCCATGTTTTACTGATAAATATTTTAAAATTTTTATTTATTCTTTTTTTTTTTAAGATTTTATTTATTTATTTGAGAGACAGCGAGAGAGGGAACACAAGCAGGGGGAGTGGGGGAGGGAGAAGCAGGCCTCCTACAGAGCAGGGAGCCCGATGTGGGGCTCGATTCCAGGACCCTGGGATCATGACCTGAGCTGAAGGCAGATGCTTAATGACTGAGCCACCCATGTGCCCCTATTTTATTTATTGTTAAATAGACACATTGGTTCTCCATTTTCCCCTTCCCCCAGCCCCTGGCAACTACCAGTCTGTGTTCTGTGTCTCCGTATTTACCTACTGTGGGTATTTAATATAAATGGAATAGTATAGTATGTTATCTTTTGTGTCTGTCATCTTTGACTTAGCATGTTTTTGAGGTTCATCCACAAAATAGCGTGCGTGTATCATACTTCATTACTTCTTATGGCTGAGTAATTCTATTGTGTATATATATATTTCACAGTTTGTTTATACATTCTTCCATTGATGGGTATGTGGGCTGTTTTGACTTTTTGGCTGTTATGAATAGTCTTGCTGTGAAAACACGTGGACCTGTATTTGAGTATCAGTTTTTATTTCTTTGGTTATATACCTAGGAATGGAATTGCTGTGTCACATAGTAATCCTTTATTAAAATTTTTGAGGAGTCCACAGACTATTTTCTATAGCAGTTAAACTATTTATGTTTGTACTGATAAATATTTTTGAGGGTAAATAAAATCAAATAGTAAGAAGTTTTCGCTTTTTGTTATAAGCCACAGGTATCAAGCTCTCATAACCCTACATCAACAGAAGAACAGCAGCTGTACTGGGCCAAAGGGACTGGCTTTGGGACAGGCTCTACAGCTTCTGGATGGGATGTGGAACAAGCCTTAACCAAACAGAGGCTGGAGGAGGAGCATGTCACCTGTCTTCTGCAGGTGTGCTTACAAAGTTGATATTGTCAGGGATAATAGTTAAATTATTTTTTTTCTATTTGTATTGATTTTTAAGTATTGATAACTATCCAACTCATCCTCAGCTACTTCTGTAAAACATATTATGCTCCTTCCTCTCAATACATTTAAGATACCACTGGACAAAGATTGTTCTTCCCTACTTGTAACTATAAATTTCTTCCCTCGCAATTAGCTTCCTCACTGAGAGGAAAGTGACAAGGATGAAATTATCCAGTAACTGGAAAATGTACCATATCTACCTCCCTCCAGTCATCTTTTCATCTAAAGTGCTGTGTCTGGACTCTTAAGAAAAAAAATTATTTGTTTATATCTTTGTTTCTCATACTGTTTTACTACTTTTCTAGAATCAGCCAAGTTGAACGAGTACGGAAAATCCCACAGTACCAGTATGAGAAGGGGAGGTGCTTAAATATTAGCTTTAGTCCCTGCATCAACTAACTGACTCTAAAAGAGGTCAAATCTTGGAGCCTTATTTTCTGCAATTGTAGAAGGATAGGCTCATTCTAGTATAAAATTCTAAGATCACTCTCAAAATGTAGACTGAATCTAGTCAATAAAATAATATCAGAATTGCTGCTAAGGTTTTAGTTTGTGTTCTTAGGTGGACTCTTCTATGTCTGACTGAATACAGTATACCATCACGCTAAAAGCACACCCTTCTCTTTTGACAGTCTGAAGAAAAGACTATCTTTTTAAAAGATAGACAGTGACTGACTTGAAAATATAAACTCTTGGTACTCGGATTTTAATATCTAACAAAATGTGGGTTTTTAAAGCGTGTGAAGCTAAAATCCAATGTAAACCCAACAATTGTTATTTTTAGGTTCTTGCAAGTTATATAAATCCTGTGAGTGGTGCAGTAAATGGAGAAGCCCAGTCATCTCATGAGAATCGAATCCAGAACAGTAATGCCCTTCCTTCTGTACTTCTAGAGCTGCTCAGTCAGTCTTGCCTCATCCCAGCGATGTCCTCTTATCTACGAAATGATTCAGGTAAATCACATTGTCATTAGTCTTTTGTTGACTTATTTTATCATCTGTTAAAATAATAAGGTACAATTGAAGTATTTGGTATTAGTCTTCCCCAATATATGTAGGTATAAGATTAATGGATTTATTTCTTAAAAATTATTCTGGAGATACTTAGTTGTTTTTAGGGGCTCCTAATTGGATAATTGTGTTGTGACCTGTTGTGGAACACAAAATAAAAGTTTTCATTATCCCTTTGTTTTAACCTGTGAATGTACTGTTTTTAAAAATAAGGTATAACTGAAAATAATAGGGCAAAGGTGGGGCAGCTTCATGACCGTATTCTGAGCTAAATATGGTTGATTGAACTGTGCATTTTAATGTTTGTCTCAAACACTGTACAATTTCAGATGATGGTAATTTGAAGAAAGGCAGATAATATAAATTATTCTAATCCATAGGTACTTGATAATAAGAACTAATTTTTACAAATTCAATAATAAAAGTACTATAGTTACTTTCCAATATGCAACTGATAATTGAAACTGGTTATAATTCTGAAATTAGTTCCAAGAATTGGTATTCTTTTCCCAAATAATAATAGAAAGTTATATTTTGTTCACAGTTATTGCCAAAAAAAAAAAAAAAAACCAAGCAGTTTAATATCTCCTCCTTTTAGCCAAGAACTTTTAGGTTTTTTGTTTTTGTTTTCAGCTGTCTGTTCTGCTTCTTATTTCTGCCTTTATTTATATTCTTACTTGTAAAAATAGAGGTTTACCTCTATAATTAGATTATTAAGGAAGGATAGGTAAGGAAAGTGATGGGAATAAGTCTTGAAGTCTGTTTGGTGCTTGGTAGCAGTTTAATGCACACAGTTGGATGGATGGAAAAAGCTCCTTGTATTTTTGAAAAGGGGTAATTGCCCCTTATGTTCTGCCATTGTGGAGATTATTGGGCTTAAAAGCAGATAGTTCTCTTGTCTACCTTAAGCTTCCTCATAAAAATGTTGAGGTGATACATTATTTAGAATCAGTTTTTCCTCTGACCTATTTCAATATATCACATTTGTCTTTTTTTAAAGTAGATGTCAAATATACAGTTTATTTTTTGATTAAGTAAAATATTTAGAGCTTTAAAACAGATAATTGGTGCCAAAATTTAATATTGGATTGTATAAAGAAATTGAATAGAGTGATAAGGTTTTTCTTTATCTCCTTCCACATTATTAAAATACAATTTTATTAATCATTTCACTTTCAGAATGTATATCCTCAAAAATTTTAAAACTTATCTTGTTCTATAATTCAGTCTTTGTATAACACTGAGTTTTTATGTTTATGGTTCAGGGTCAAAAAGGAAATCCAGTATTCTCTACTTTTACTATTTAAAATAATGTATTCATGTAAGGTACAATTTCTGGTAAGTATGTATGTTAATAAATTGTGATTTTGGTAACCATCTGAAATTACAGAGACTTTGATACTCTATATTGGAGCTATTTTAGAATATAATATGACAGATCAGAGTTTGACCTTTCCTTTGTGACATACTATTTACCTGTAAAAGGTGGGTTTTTTTTTTTTTTTCCTCAGCCCAAGGTTTAGATTTATGTGCTTGAATCTGGTACCTTGTCCAGTGGTATAATTGGAATTGATACATTCATATTTGAAAGTGGTAGCAAATTATTTTGAAATAATATTTTATTTTTTAAAGATTTTATTTATTTATTTCAGAGAGAGAATGAGAGAGAGAAAGCATGAGAGGGAAGAGGGTCAGAGGGAGAAGCAGACTCCCTGCCGAGCAGGGAGCCCGATGTGGGACTCGATCCTGGGACTCCAGGATCATGACCTGAGCCGAAGGCAGTCGCTTAACCAACTGAGCCACCCAGGCGCCCTTGAAATAATATTTTAAGATAAATTAATATAAAGTGACTTAGTTAAGATGAGTAGGTCAGATAATTTGGTAGCACACCTCTTAAATGATGTTTTCAGTGATCAGAGAAAATATTTCTTGAGTTTGGGATGTATTCTGATCATTTGTTGGTGAGAAAAGTGTGCTCATTTAGAATATTCTAAATATGAATTGTTTTTCAGGAAAGTATAGCTTCATGTCACATTAGTATTGTGTTACTTATATAATCAATTTTGGTTAAAATGTTAGTTTTTTAAGTAGCATTTTAAAATCTGAACAAATTATCTAGTCATTTCTCTTGGAACTTAGTAAATTCCAATTTTAAGGGGCACCTGGGTGGCTCAGTCGGTTAAGGAGCTGCCTTTGACTCAGGTTATGAGCCCAGGATGCTGGGGTTGAGCC
The DNA here is from genome assembly GCF_009762305.2 of Zalophus californianus. NCBI lineage: Eukaryota > Metazoa > Chordata > Mammalia > Carnivora > Otariidae > Zalophus > Zalophus californianus. The sequence continues at coordinate 26,853,286 of NC_045602.1, forward strand.
CCACATCGGGCTCTCTCCTTGATGGGCAGCCTGCTTCTCCCTCTCCACCACTTGTGCTCTCTTATGCTCTTTCTCTCTCTCTCACTCTCTCAAACAAATAAATAAAATCTTTTTTAAAAATTCCGATTTTAGAAAATTAGTCTATATCCATTTTCCACTTTTATCATTTGCCTATAGCTTATTATTTTTGGCAATTTGGGGTGGTGGGATAGGGTAAAGTATCCAGTTCTAGAATCTTCTACTTTATTTAGTTGCCATTATCTCTTCTCCTTTAATCTGAAACATTTCCCAGCTTTTCTTTGTCTTTCATAATATTGACATTTTTACAGAGTACACCATTTATTTCATCAACTCTCTGGCAAGTTGGTATTTAAGTGTGAGAGCAGTGCTAATAATTTCACTTGTGACATTATATTCAAGAAATGGTTTGCTTACATCACTAGCAGATAATATATAGAAATACAGGCATAATGCAATAAGCTCTTTTAAGAGCTATAGTCAATAGTGCACATTTCCTTTCTGTTATATGTTTTTAAATGATAGGCGATCAAGACAAGAAAATACAGAAACATACAGTAGTTTATGCTTCACTTTTCATTGATCTGCCATTAACTATTGAATATGGTTTCTTACTCCCTTCCCACCTCCTTTTTGTCCTTTTTCTTTTCCGGCTCCTAATGTACAAGTTAGGTACTTGAAAATACTTTTTTCAATTACTGGTAAAAATTGATATGAATACCAGATTCTACTCCTTGTTTCTTTCAATAAAGCCTCAGGTTCTCATATTGGAAGGCTTGCATTGTAACAAGCAGGTTAGCAATAAGTCTGTTTTATTTTGGTGGAAGTTTAAAAATTGGCCAAAAATTTTAAGTGATTAACAATATGCTGACCATACTGATAAGCAGTAATTCCACATAGTAATTGATCTTCACTTTTAGCTGTGAACATCTTTGCATCGGAGGTAAAAAAATGAATACTGTCAGTTGCAAAATTATTACCGACATAAAGAGTGCATACTAATTAATTTCTTAGGGGAAAGGACAACCTTTTTTCCATTATTGACCTTCTAACGGTCTGTAACTGAGATACTGATCCTGTTCTTCAGAGAGAGGTATTGGTTATATTTATCATTAAATTTGTTAAATTTATTGTTTTTATTTTTTTTTTTAAGATTTTATTTATTTGACAGGGAGAGACAGCGAGAGAGGGAAGACAAGTAGGGGGAGTGGGAGAGGGAGAAATAGGCTCCCTACTGAGCAGGGAACCCAATTAAATTTGTTAAATTCAGTCAATAAGTAATTCTCAACATTTTTACTTGTAGCATGATAATATCTTTGCATTATTTATCCAGTATGTTAGTTTTAGGTAAATTTGTAAAACTTAAAAATTACTTGATGCTCTTACGAATGTGTATATATCTGGAGCTTTATACAGACTTAGGATTGTTAGGAGAAAATCCTAATATTTCTTTTTTTGTAAATGTTTCAAGAGGAATTTTTTATTATTATTAACATATAATGTATGATTTGTTTCAGAAGTACAGGTCTGTGATTCATCATCTTACACAATACACAGCACTCACCACAACATATACAGACCTCCCCAGTGTCCATCACCCAGCCACCCCATCCCTCCCACTCCCCAACCCCTCCCAGCAACCTTCAGTTTGTTTCCTGAGATTGTCTCTTATGGTTTGTCTCCCTCTCTGGTTTCTTCTTGTTTCATTTTTTTTCAGGAGGAATTTTTAATAACCTGATAGTAGTTTTCCTACCTTTCCTACCTTTTCATATATTGGCCTCTCTCTGTTGGCCCGAAAATGGGTAGAGAAGAAAATGTAAAAGTTTGTCATGAGTGAAAGAATGGAGATGGAGTGTTTGCTTTGGCGGCATCACAGGGGCAGTATAAGTCTTCATATTTAGTCTTCAGATTTGTCAAATGTTACAGCATGTTTCCAGTTACTTAAAATAGATGAGTACGTTTGAAGCTTGTTTTAAATAGTTCTTTTTATGCTAACTAAAATAAAGACATCTGTTAGTGTTCTTATTTGGTTTTGTACATTAGATCAACATGAAATCAGTAACATAACTCGGTGTTGGCGAACTATATGTATCAAACAGTATTATGTATGTATTTTTAAATTTTTCTTCAAAGAACTTAATTCAGTAAGCTAATTTATAAGAGAGTTGTTAGAAAAATTATAAAACAGTAAATTGAAGCCAGAGCTTCAAGGTGGGTAATTCCAACAAATAAGTGAATTAAATATTTTATCTCCAATATCAATTTTCAAAGGAATGATAAAAACCCTTAAAGAGAGCGCGGGGCCGAGTCGAGCCGAGCAGCCGCCCGCGCCGCGTCGGCGGTTTAAGCGCAGTGCGGGGCCGCGGCCGGGGGCGGCGGTAGTGAGACCAGCGCTGCGCTCCAGCCCCCTTTTCCCTCCATGGTTTCTCTCCACTCCCGTGAGTAACTTGGCTCCGGGGGGCTCCGCTCGCCAGCCCGCTCGCCAGCCCGCACGCCGCCAGCCGCCTGGGACCGCGCCGCCGGCCGCTACCGCCAGCAGACCCCTTCCGACGGCCCTCGCTGCGCAGGCCGGGACGCCTCTCCCCCCTCCGCCCCTGCCGCGGAAAGTTAAGTTTGAAGAGGGGGGAAGAGGGAAACATGGACATGAAGAGGAGGATCCACCTGGAGCTGAGGAACCGGACCCCGGCAGCTGTTTGAGAACTTGTCCTGGATAATTGCAAATCAAATGATGGGAAAATTGAGGGCTTAACAGCCGAATTTGTGAACTTAGAGTACCTCAGTTTAATAAATGTAGGCTTGATTTCAGTTTCAAATCTCCCCAAACTACCTAAATTGAAAAAGCTTGAGCTCAGTGACAATAGAATCTTTGGAGGTCTGGACATGTTAGCAGAAAAACTTCCAAATCTTACACATCTAAACTTAAGTGGAAATAAACTGAAAGATATCAGCACCTTGGAACCTTTGAAAAAGTTGGACTATCTGAAAAGCCTGGATCTGTTTAACTGTGAGGTTACTAACCTGAATGACTACGGAGAGAGTGTCTTCAAGCTCCTGCCCCAGCTGACCTACCTGGATGGCTACGGTCGGGAGGATCGGGAAGCCTCTGACTCAGATGCTGAGGTGGATGGTGTGGATGAAGAAGATGAGGAGGACGAGGAGGACGAGGTTGGTGAGGAGGAAGAGTTTGACGACGAAGATGTGGAAGGGGAAGAGGATGAAGACGACGTCAGTGGGGAGGAAGAAGAATTTGGACATGATGGAGAAGTTGATGAAGATGAAGACGATGAGGATGAAGATGAAGAAGAAGAGGAAGAAAGTGGGAAAGGTGAAAAGAGGAAGAGAGAAACAGACGATGAAGGAGAAGATGATTAAGACCCCAAATAACTTGGAAAGAAAGAACTGTTCAGTATTGGTTGGACTGCTCATATGGATTTGGTAGCTGTTGGAAAAAAAAAAAAAAAAGGTAGCTGTGATACAAACCCCAGGACACCCACCCACCCAAAGAGCCAAGAATAGTTCCTGTGACATTCCACCTTCCTCCGTTTAGCCCCTCTTGGAAATTCACCACCAAGCTTGGGGACTTTACCCCAACAAAATTGTAAGCATTGTTAGGTTTTCATGTCAGACTTGCTGTAGCGTGGAGAGCTGTGATTGGGGAGCCGGCCGTCTGTGGCTACCAGTTACACCGAGACTGTAACAGCATTTTTACTTTCTGTACAACAAAGAAGCTTTGTAAATAAAATCTTAACATTTAAAAAAAAAAAAAAAAAAACCCTTAAAGAGAGAAAGTAGTTAGGTAGATAGGAAAATGCTTGTAGAAAGAATATGTTCATTTTAACTTCTGTCTCTCAACATTCTGACTTCTCATAGCCATGTTATTTTGAAAGCTGCCTTGTAAACAAGGATCATTTTTTATTCAATCCATGGTTATTAACATTTATGCTATTCAGTAAGCGTGCTGTTACCCTGCTGTCCACTAGATGGGGATCCTGTTTCATTGCTAGCAATACTTGGTTAAAAAAAAAGTATGAATGTAGAATGTTACTTTAGGGTTCCTCACCCTCACCTTGTCTCTGTACCATTTTGGAAAATGACATACTGTATTTTCACAAAGCAACATCACTGAGCACATTAAATTACTTGCCATTAATTATCATAGTGTTATAAAATCTCTACCATTTTAGGGATGGTTTTATAGCATGGAGGTAAATATAATTTCAGAAAGGGAAATTTGAGTTTTCCTGTTAAGTCCCTGCCAATTTATAGATGAGGAAGGAATAAATGAGAAAACTGAAATTCAGAGAAATTTATTCATTTGCCCAGGTTTAACTGTTTAGCAGTAATATGACCATTATTAAACTCACAAATTAAAAAAAATTTTTTTTAATTTTATTTTTAATTTTATTTTTTTGAGAGAGAGAAAGCAGGTGGGAATTGGGAAGGGGCAGAGACGGAGAATTCCAAGCAGTGGAGCTGATGCATGGCTCCCTCTCAAGACCCTGAGATCATAACCTGAGCCGAAACCAAGGGCCACCCTGGCACCCCACAAATTTTCAAAAATAAATTTTTTTTTAAAATTCCTTTTATTCATTTGAGACACAGAGATAGAGAGAGCAGGAGGAGGGGGAGAGGCAGACGGAGAGGCAGAGGGAGAAGCAGGCTCCCCGCTGACCCAGGAGCGTGATGCGGGGCTCTGTCCCAGGACCCTGGGACCATGACCTGAGCCGAAGGCAGACGCTTAACAACTGAGCCACTCAGGCGCCCCCAAATTTTCAAATTTTAGAGCAAGATAGAAAATGGCTTTTTTCAGTATGGAAAAGAGAAATGAATAAACATGATATGTTAGCAGAAGGTAGAAATGAGAGAAGAAGCACAGGACTTTTTTGTTGGGAGCATTAGAGATTATCTGCCAACTTGTCTAGTTGCCTTAGCTAAATGATGTGTATTAGTGTTAAAGTTTTCTCATTTTCACAGTATTGGTTTGGTAGTTCCATAGCTAGCTAGAGTGGGACAGAACCCATTATTGCAAGCTGTATTACACCATCTGATTTCCCTCACGTTTTATTTTATGTGTTTAGAGTTCTTACTGTATCTTGTCTTTGGTTATACTTTTCAAAAAGTCAGGACTTAAGTTTAATTTCATGAGTATACTATTTGAGAATAAAGTTAATTTTGTTGTTATGGCAAATGTCTTAATTTAAACCTGACCACATTCTTTAAAACCTGAAGTTACTACTAAAAAGTTAATTCACAGTAAGTGTACAATTGGAAGCATACCCATCTTCTCTCCCCAACCACACACCTACCCCTGTACCCATTTTCTGGCCTTAAGGGCAGCAAATTCAGGAGGGTCTAGTGTTCTTTGAGAGATTGGATATTATATTAGTGTTGTGCCATGAAAAGCTAGTGGTTTATCAGTAGAAAATACATAATTTCATCATTTATGAAAACTTATTTTTGCCTATTTTATTGATATACATTGCCTGGGAACAAAGAAATAGAAATTATTGAGCCATTATGACATACAGTACTTAACTTTGTATCTTGACAGTTTTCTTGGTAATGGTTTATTTTAAACTTTTGAGTTTTATTATGTATGTTTCTTTGCACTGTTTTAATACTCTATAAGAAATGGGTTAAAATTTTAAAAGATTCCTCTGCTAAGTAGAGTTGCATGTCATTTGGTTTTTAATCCCAAGCTGTGTTATAATATGGCCCAAATTTTCTTGAAAATTAGCTAAGTACAAAAAAATTTGGACTGCTTGCCTGTATTTAGTGTATTTATTTCTTTATGCGATTTAAAAACAAGATACTATTAGGACGTATCTACCATTTATTTCATTTTTGGTAAAAGAGTACGGGATGCCAAAATTTTGATCATGCTAGTATCCCCTTAGAGTGTCTGAAATTCTCATATTTGTCAAAGGCATCCTATGTGGGAATAAATATCTTTGGTATATAATACATCACTCTATCTGTTAAGTAATTATTCTGATAAATTTTAAAGGGGGGGAAGAGGTTGCTTTAATTAAAATTTAAATGGGTTTCCAATTGAATTTATTTGTACAAGTTTGTGAAGGATAAAATATCTGCAACACGTCAGAGATACCTTCCTTGATTAATCAAAGTAAAGTGATCCTTCCCTTCCTATTAGTTGCCAGTGTACCTAATGCTTATATTTTCACTTCTCACAGTGTAGTCCAGTTATGGTATAAACTTTCTTAATGAAATTCCACCTAACCAACTTGCCAAATTAAACATAATTCTTCAATTCTTCTATAACACCTTGACTATATGTATATTTCTTTGCTCAGTAATTAAATTGAAAACATATTAAAAGTTAGTTTTGTTTCCAAATTTACGCTGCTTGTATTACCATTATATGATTAAATATTACACAAACTAGGTGTTTATATGATAAATAGAGGAATACTTTTTTAAAAAGACCCCATAATAAAGGAATTGGCTAAAACAGTTAATTAGGTTTACATTGAGAAACTATAAAATATTTCAGAGAGAGAGAGAGAGAGAGAGATCCCCAGTAGAATGTCCTTCCAGCTGGGTAGAGCAAGTTGACCCTGACTTGTGTAAAAAACATACATACCTTAATCCTCTGCTGGAAATCTTTGATACTTTGATGTGGATTTTTCTTTCATTCTTCTTGTCTAGTTGCTGCCTTAACTGCCAACTTCAGTCATAGTTCAGCATATCTAGGGTTGACATGAATCCCCAAAATAATTTGTTGGCTAAGGCTTGGTTGAGGAGTATAAATTCAATAAATTAAATAATTGGAAAATTGCAAGGGAGATGAAATATTGTGTATGAATTGTTAGGTGCAGAAGTTATTTTTATCATTGTATTTATATGAAACTCATGTTTCCATTATAAGCACTTACATATGATAGAGTTTGTGCTAATTATATATGAAACTCGGTAGCGTAGCAGTAAAATACCTTCTGTTTATTAATGGACAAATCATTCTTCATGATATGTGCTCACTTAAGATGTCTTTTCAGTGGGGCTCCTGGGTGGCTCAGTTGGTTAAGTGCTTGCCTTCAGCTTAGGCCATGATTCCAGGGTCCTGGCTCCGCATTGGGCTCCTAGCTCAGCAGGAAGCCTGCTTCTCCCTCTCCCTCCCTGCTTGTGTGCGCGTGCACTTGTGCGCGCTCTCTCTCTGCCAAATAAGTAAAACCTTAAAAAAAAAAAAAAAAAAAAAAAGATGTTCTTTCAGTAATTTCATTTGCAAGTATCTTAATTGCAGAGCCATGTTTTATTTTTATTTATTTATTTTTAAGATTTTACTTATTTATTCGAGAGAGGGGCAGGGGCAGAGGGAGAGGCAGAGGGAGAAGCAGACTCCCCTGCTGAACAGGGAGCCCCACGTGGGGCTCCATCCCAGGACCCTGGGATTATGACCCAAGCCAAAGGCAGGTGAGCCACCCAGGTGCCCCTTGTTTTTAAATATGTAATAAAGAATAGTTTTTGGTTTATTTCTTCAGTTATGTTGTAGGATTTAAGAATATTTTGGGTAAAAAAAAAAAATCTTTCTCTCTTACTTTACCCAATGTTTATTTCAGCCTTTTTTTAAAACTGTATTTTGTTCAAGTATAATTTCTACAACTTGATCACGTAGAGAAGGAAATACAGTTTAGTTAGGAAGGATTTTGTAAGAGTCAAATTATCAGCTCAGTACTAAAAAATTGAACTGTCTTTTAAATAAATTAGTTTACCAGTCATATATTTGTTATATGATTATCTTTTAAGATATGCACATTAACCACATTACTTTGTAGGTTTATTAATGGTAAATAATTAGGGATTAAGCTTTAGTATTCAAATACTTGAAAGGATTTATAATTTACAGAGAAATAATTTGAGGATCTCTGATTGCTTTATTTCCATATGATATTTCTATGAAATACAGAATGATTTTATGTTTCAAGTTAGGCAGAGTAAGTGGATAAATTCCTTAATTGAAAAGTAAATATTTGAATAATGAATTTATTTAGTTTTCACATCAGTTTTGAGTTCACTTAAATTCTGTAAACAAAATATTTTATTAGATTGAGTTGAGGTTTTTACACTTCATATGAGCTTCTGTTTTGTTTTTGTTTTTTATTACTGAAATTCAGTAGAGAAAGTCAACACATGAAGATGACTCATCAGGAAAAAAATAGGATGCTTTTTTCACATAGTGTTTATATTCTGTGTAATCTTACAGTTACAGTTGCATACCAAAAAATTATTATAAAGCAGGCATTTCTCTTGGGATATTAAATATAAATCCAGAAGAAGATGTCATTTTGAAAATATTCAGTATTTATTAATGCTGACTAAATATTTTCCTGTATATTTTGGTAATCTTATTTCTCATACTAACTAAATTTCCATAGCCTGTATTAGGTAGATTGTTAGTTGGCTTAAAGGAAACATATATTTAAATGTAATTTAATTGTAAATAATACATATTCAATATGTACATTTAGAATAATGTCTGTGGCATTTTGGCTTTTGTGTCTTGTTTGTTTTTTTAAAGATTTTATTTTTAGTCTCTACACCCAGTTTGGGGCTTGAACTCATCAAGAGTCGCATGCTCCACCAACTGAGCCAGCCAGGCATCCCTTGTGTCTTGTTTATATTACCAAATCTTGTATGTTTTCTGGCAGTAAATCTTTGTTATCCATCTTTAATGCTGCACTTAGAACAAGGCATTTACCCTGGAATGTGTGTCATAATCTTCAGGAAATGTACTTTTTAAAGGATGCGCTTAGAAATCATTCTCGTGAGAGCTGAATTTTGTCCTGAATGCAGCTCCATGGAAAAGACCATCAGAGTGTGGTATAGACATAAAAACAATTAGCAAGAGATGAAGTGCTGTCCCAGTAATGCCCAATATGGCCAAGATAGACTCTTCTTTTTCTTCTTTTCTTGCTGCTTAACGTCTTCTGCTATAGTAATGACAGAAGTACCCATTTTCTTGGTCTAGAAAAAAAAGAAAATTGTGAAACAAATCTCTAGGAAAGGTACCTTTGAACATGTAGAGAAATAGTAAATAAATTATATTTGTTTCGGTATGCATTTCTATTTTAGTTTAACATGATGGAAAATGATAGAAAATGAGTTATTTTAGTAGAACTCCAAATCTTTTATCATTCCAGCAGTTCAACAGAATAATAGGAAATTAATGAAAAGGCAAACATTAGCTTCTACCATTTATATATTCTTTTTTTTTTTTAAAGATTTATTTATTTATCTGACAGACGAGAGAAGGAACACAAGCAGGGGGAGTGGGAGAGGGAGAAGCAGGCTTCCTGTGGAGCAGGGAGCCTCACCTGAGCCGAAGGCAGATGCTTAACCAACTGAGCCACCCAGGCACCCCATTTATATATTATTCTATATTTAGTAGCTATAAATTTATTTTCAAGTTTTTTATGTATATATAAACTGACATATTTAATGTGAATTGCTGTCACTTTGTCTGATATGAATGTATAATCATCACATTTTAGACTAAATAATGAAGTTACTAAATGTCAGGGTTTTAAAATAATTAAGAGATGTGTTCCTTACCCTACATTGCATCAGGAATAAAGTGTTATCAGATATCCTGCTTAGTCTATAATAGTGATGAATGGATCTTTTTGTGGAGAGCTTCTGTTTGTACTCAGAGAAAAAGAAGTGAAGAAAACTTGGACAGGCTTCATATTGAAGATGGCAAATGTTTTCAATTCATCCAGAGGGATGGGTTTTCTCCATTAGTAATCCATGGTATATTTCACTGTAACTATTCCATATAAATTGATAGCTTCTGCCAGTAATAAGCCAAATGGTAAATGTGTTCCATTTTTGTCTTAGAATTATTTTTATACATGCTGAATGGTGCTTCATGGAAAAAATGCTAACGTTTATGATTATTTCTTATGAATTTTCTGTCTGATGAATCTTAAAACTCTTCTGTTTCTTTTATTTGAATATCCTTCTCTCTGTTGAAATAATTTCAAATACAGAAAGTGAGAATTTTATTCTTGTATCTAGTACTACTTTTTTCTTTTTAAGATTTTATTTATTTGAGGGAGAGAGAGCGTGCCAGCATGAGGGGCAGAGGGAGAGCGAGAAGCAGACTTCCACTGAGCAGGGAGCCCCATGCAGGGCCCGATCCCAGGACCCCAGGATCACGACCTGAGCTGAAGGCAGACACTTAACTGACTGAACCACCCAGGCGCCGCTAGTTGCTACTTTTAAATTAGTAAATTATCTTCTGGGAATAATTATAGTATTATCACACGTCTGTATCCTTAGTTGTTGAAAATTCCAAGGTATTTTTCAGGTATTGCATAATTCAGCAACCAGGGAATACCAGAGTATCAGGATGGTAGTGACTTTGCTTGCATAGTAGGAAGCAGTAACACTGAACATGCACTTGGTACTTCCTGAATAAAGAAGGAGCTGTAAGCTACCCTTGCAGATATAGCATTGCATAACAGTGTTGTGCCCCCTGCTCTTTCTTTGTCAGCTGGTCACATTTAATCCTGTAATAACAGTGAAGTGTGCATGTAGAAAGAAGCAAAGTATAAAGACACCTAAGGGTTTTCTGATGCAGCTCTTCAGGGCAAAAAGAGGATTAAAAAATTCAAGATTGAAACAGTTGCTCTGTTTTGTATTCTAACAGGCAGGTTTTCTTCGTTTGTTACATTTATTGACTCCTTTTGTTCACTGAACACCCAGCCATGTTAGTTTAAAAGTACATAACTAAAAAAGAGAACATAAATTAGCTTCTCCTTAGTTTTCCAAATTCTCTCTGGCTGTATTCAGAAATAAATCTTCTTAAAAAAATAAAACAACAGGGATGCCTGGGTGGCTCAGTCGGTTAAGCATCTGCCGTCGGCTCAGGTCATGATCCCAGGGTCCTGGGATCGAGCCCCACATCAGGCTCCTTGCTCCGTGGGGAACCTGCTTCTCCCTCTGCCTGCCACTCCCCCTGCTTGTGCTCTCTCTCTCTCTGACAAATAAATAAATAAAAATCTTTTAAAAAAACACAAATAATGCAAAATTAGATTGGTAACCATGTTGCAGGTTCCAGACAAGTGTTGCTTCACAGACGCGTTAATATCTCTTAGAATTTGACCTTAAAATGAACGCACTTGTTTATGTAACTAGTTGTTAGGAAAAATGCATACATGACAAAACCTTGACATTTTAAGTGCAAAATGCATAAGAAATGATACAGTAATGAAATTTATTTAAAGTTCTTTATAGGGGCGCCTGGGTGGCTCAGATGGTTAAGCATCTGCCTTCGGCTCAGGTCATGATCCTAGGGGTCCTGGAATTGAGCCCCACATCGGGCTCCCTGCTGAGCGGGGAGCCTGCTTCTCCCTCTCCCTCTGCCTGTGCCTGCCATGCCCCCCCCCGCTTGTACTCTCTCTCCCTCTCTCTCTGTCAAAGAAATAAATCTAAAAAAAAATAAAAGTTCTTTATAAATCAGACCCAGAGTTTTATGGCTCACACTGTTCGGGCTATTCTTAGTCTCATTGTCCATTGTTTATTGCCCTGTCTCCGTAGCTTTTGCTTCCATTCCTTTTATGAAGAGAATATATTTTAGTTTCATAATTTAAGATTCCCAGTTGGCCCTTCCTACTGCTAACTTAATTGAATGAAATAAATGCCGTTTGAATAAAAGGAAATACCATGTTTCTTTTACTTAAAAGAGTTGTTTTATTTTCTCTATGCCCATTTATTTTTATATTAAAAAAATTCAGCTGTCAATCATACAGTGCTTGCAAACTTGTCATATCTTTTCCCCCAACTCCTCTTTATTAAGTTTTAGCTTGCCAGGCTGTCCTCAGCATTATTTTTATAATGGACAGATACTTCTCATTTTGTGCTTTTTCCTGTTTTTCTTGATAACCTATAACCATTTACTTTTTGAAAATCAGTGTGTCTTAGATTAGTTATATTCTTGTATAATGTTATCTAAAATACTATAATTTTATGTAGTTTAGTTATTTAATATACTTTATTTTTTTAAAGCAGTTGTAGGTTTACAGAGTTCCCACATACTCCCTCTCTCTTCTACTCCTAGTATCCCGTTACTTACATCTTTAATTAGTGTTACAATTGATGAAATAATAGTGATATATTATTTTTAACTAAAGACAGTAGTTTACATATAATTTCACTCTGTTTTGTACAGTTCTGTGGGTTTTGACAAATGCATAGTGTCATGCATTCCACCATTATAGTATCACACAAAATAGATTCACTGCCCTAAGAAACTCCCTGTGCTCTGCCTATTCATCCCAACCTCCCTCTCACCCTCCTGAAACCTCTAGTAACCACTGATCTTTTTACAGGCTCCAGTTTTTCCTTTTCCAGGATGTCATATAGTTGGAATCATACAGTATATAACCTTTTCAAATTGGCTTCTTTCACTAAGTAGTTTTTTCACTAAGCAGTATGTATTTGAGGTTCCTCCATGTCATTTTGTGGCTTGATAGCTTGGATATTCAATAGTTTACTTACACATTCACCTTTTGAAGGGCATCTTGGTTGTTTCTGGGTTTTGGCAGTTATGAATAAAACTGCTGTAAACCTTCATGCATGGATTTTTGTTACAATTTTTTTTCCATTGATCTATTTGTCTATTCTTTTGCCAATACTACATTATCTTGATATTGTAACTTTATAGTAAGTCTTAAATTCTGGTTGTAGCAGTCCTTTGACTTTTTATTGTCTTGGCTATTCTGAGTATTTTGCCTTTCTGTGTAAATTTTAGAATCGGTTGATATCCACAAAATAACTTACTGGGGTTTTTATTGGGATGATTTGTGCTTTGTTCTGTTTCTCTTTGTATGTTACAGGAAGCAGGTTGGGAAAAATAAAACATTGTGCAGTACTTTATTAAATGAGTTTATAAAATAGTACAAATGGAAATTTTGGGATAACTGGCTGCATGTATATCAATATAAATTCTAATGTTTCAGATATTTAAATGTAGAAATGGAAGCTATTTATAATTTTAATGGAAGAGGGAGGGTTTTTCTGAAGCTTCATTCTTTTGCTGATCCCAAGTTGAAAGAGGCTGTATAAGTTGTCTTCCTTCCCCTGTGCTATAGCCAGCCAGTTGAACTCCCTAGATAAAATCATTATTACTGATTTCTTACATGTTTATAGATGTCCTGTGTGTATTTACGTAATATATGTAACAGGTAAATATGAATACATCTCCTTATCTTTTTTGTTGTTGTTTTGTGTTATATTTTACCCAAATGGCCGTATACCATACAAGTACATTTCTATTCCTTCCTTCTTGCTCCCGCCCTCCCCCTGCCTTACATGCTCTCGAATTTGCTCCAGTGCATCATAAAGCTCATCTTCATTTTTAGGAGCACACAACTGATATTTAGTAATTAAGTCATCTCCATACTGATAAGCACAAATTGATTTCCTTTGATGTTCTAAAGAATGCTGTGGTGACTAATTTTGGTGACCTTGATAATTTTATCTTTAGGATTAATTTTTAGAGTTACTAGAACTGGTGATTGAAATTGTGTGTCAGTTTGTTATTTTGCCAGATTGTAACTTGTCCTCTATAGATGTTAATCAGTAATGTTTGATACCTTCATAAAAGTTTGATACCAATTTCCTTCCTTCCTTTTATCTATCTATACATGCATACAGACATACATAAATTTTACACATATATGCACATTTCTGTACCAATTGTGAGATATGTTGCAGACATTATAGCTTTATTACCCCTAAGAGTTTTAGAATTTATTTCCTAAAAGACAAAGGCAATTTACTACATAACCACATTACAGTAATCAGAATATAGAAAATTAACAGTGATCTAATACAGCCATCTAATCATCTAATTCGCAGATATTCATATTTCATCTGTTTTCTCAATCATGTCCTCTATAGCAAAGAAAAAATTGCTTGTTGTCCAACAAAGAATCTAGGATCACGTGTTACATATGTTCCTCTTTCATTTCCTTTAATCTGGAACATTTCTCAGACTTCTTGCCTTTTCTGACTATGACAACTTAATAAAATCTTTTATCATAGAAAAGCTTGAAATCTGTAAAACTAGTGATTGTAGCATAATGAACCTCCATGAGCTCCATCACTCAGCTTCATCAGTGATTAACACTTGGCTCTGCTTCCATTTATATCTTTATTCTTTTCAAACACACACATATATACACATAGTAGCTTATTTTAAGGCAAATCTAAGACATCATTTTGTGCATGCCATGAGTAACTTAAGCAATGCCTAAAAACACAAAGGAGAAAGTAAAGATAGATTACCTCATGTACCACCCTCCAGAAATAACAAACAGTAGCATTTATTTATTTATTATTATTATTTTTTAAAGATTTCATTTATTTATTTGACAGAGGGAACACAAGCGGGGGAGTGGGAGAGGGAGAAGCAGGCTTCCTGCGGAGCAGGGAGCCCAATGTGCGCCTCGGGGCTTCATCCCAGGACCCTGGGATCATGACCTGGGCGAAGGCAGATGCTTAACGACTGAGCCACCTAGGCGCTCCCAAATAGTAGCATCTACTAATTGTATGTGTATTGCTAGAAGTATGAACAGGTATCTAGATTGGTGATAGAAGATAAAAGTATGGAGATATTTGGAACTTAAACAGCTTAGCCATTTCTACCAAAATGGAGAGAAGAGACAAGGCTAGTGTTGGGACATGAGAGTTTATTAGCTAAGCCCTTACAGCTTTTATGTAGGCTGAAACGAATAGAAATTTTAAGTAGAAATGTTTTTGCCAGTCACAGCTATTGAGCCAAACAGGCAGATGCTTAACCATCTGAGCCACCCAGGCGCCCCTATAAAGAACTTTAAATAAATTTCATTACTGTATCATTTCTTATGCATTTTGCACTTAAAATGTCAAGGTTTTGTCATGTATGCATTTTTCCTAACAACTAGTTACATAAACAAGTGCGTTCATTTTAAGGTCAAATTCTAAGAGATATTAACGTGTCTGTGAAGCAACACTTGTCTGGAACCTGCAACATGGTTACCAATCTAATTTTGCATTATTTGTGTTTTTTTAAAAGATTTTTATTTATTTATTTGTCAGAGAGAGAGAGAGCACAAGCAGGGGGAGTGGCAGGCAGAGGGAGAAGCAGGTTCCCCACGGAGCAAGGAGCCTGATGTGGGGCTCGATCCCAGGACCCTGGGATCATGACCTGAGCCGACGGCAGATGCTTAACCGACTGAGCCACCCAGGCATCCCTGTTGTTTTATTTTTTTAAGAAGATTTATTTCTGAATACAGCCAGAGAGAATTTGGAAAACTAAGGAGAAGCTAATTTATGTTCTCTTTTTTAGTTATGTACTTTTAAACTAACATGGCTGGGTGTTCAGTGAACAAAAGGAGTCAATAAATGTAACAAACGAAGAAAACCTGCCTGTTAGAATACAAAACAGAGCAACTGTTTCAATCTTGAATTTTTTAATCCTCTTTTTGCCCTGAAGAGCTGCATCAGAAAACCCTTAGGTGTCTTTATACTTTGCTTCTTTCTACATGCACACTTCACTGTTATTACAGGATTAAATGTGACCAGCTGACAAAGAAAGAGCAGGGGGCACAACACTGTTATGCAATGCTATATCTGCAAGGGTAGCTTACAGCTCCTTTATTCAGGAAGTACTTTTGTTCTTACCAGAGGATTTCTGCCTTTAGGGATTTCATTAGTCAAAGTATCATTGTAGATTTTTGTTTGTTTCTTTTTTGTTACTTTGTCCTGACAAGCAGTTTGAAAAGGCAAGCATTTGGTCAGTTAATATCTGTAAGATATTTTTCTGCTTTCTACAGAGAGAGCATAGGAGTGGTTACATGAAGCTGGCAATAGGAGGAAAGAGGCAAGGAAAAAGGAAAAATGTTTGGGATGATAGAAATATTCTGTATCTTCATTTGGGCAGTGATTACACAGGAATGTTTATTGTCATAAGTCGTTAAAGGCACATTTGAAATTAGTTCATTTTATTGATTATGCCTTAATAGATTTTAAAACTTATAAATATCTGGAAATGATTTCATGGTTTTCCTTGTGTTACTTACAGAGTTTTTTTTTGTAACAAAGTGACAATTAGAAAATCCTGGCACTTGGGGCCCCTGGCTGGCTCAGTCAGTGGCGTGCGCAACTCTTGGTTTCGGGGTTGTGATTCAGGCTCCACATTGGGTGTAGAGATTACTTAAAAATAAAATCTAAAAAAGAAAAAAGAAGAAAAAAAACCCTGAGAATTAAAATAAAGAGCTCAGTTTTTCATTTTACCATGTGAATGCAGTAGAAAGCTAAATTTGAGACCATGTTTTAAAAATATGTTGAAAAAAATGTTAAGGTTATGAATAATACAGTATTAAAGCTTAAAGGCAACTAGCATTTTTTAGTGTGCTTTAAGGAAACTGTTAGGATGAATTTAAGGCGATATTTTTCCCCATGCATAAAGTACTTTTTCCTCTCTGTGTTAGCAAATCATGCTAGTGCTTTTCTCTGAAATTGTGACTTTTGAGTGGCATTATATTCTAGTGCTTAAGGGTGTAGACTTCAGAGCTGGATCACCTGCTTGTGCATCCTGTCCTCTCCACTTCACTGATTATGCAGCCTTGAGCAAGTTCTTCATCCTTTCTGTGCTTTACGTTACTCATGTGGAAAATGAAGATAGTATTTACCTCATGGAATTGTCAGAATTGAGTAAATTAATAGATGTAAAATGCTTAGAACAGTTCCTGCCAGGCGTGTGTGCTCCCACTGTTATCTGCTCTTACTGTTACCATAATCACTCTTTACATTTGAGACAGTAGTGTTCTCTTTAGAAGTGTCCGGTTTTCTTTGTTTTTAAAGCATCATGATTATTCCCTTAATGTATAAATTTATTTTCTTGTAAAGCAGAAGCAGCAGGAAAATAGTATTAGACTAGAAGTCCAGACTTTTCAGTTCTTATCTAAGTCCTTTTCTGGGTGCTTAGGAAACAAATTTTAGTGCTTTGGTGTTAGTTACCTATAATAAAAGGCATTATTAAAAGTTTTATAGTAATACCAATTAAGTACCACTAATTACTAGTCCTAATTAATATCGCATTTAGATTTATATCTAAATTCATATAAATTTTACGTGAAGCCACCTTTAGAGGGAGATTACTTCTAGAGTTAGTTTCTGGTTTCAGTGATTTATTGATAATGTAATCAGAATCATTTCCTGTATTATTTAGTTGTCTTTCAGTTTTAGAAAGGAAAATGACTACACTGCTTATAATTGCTATTATCCTTTGGGGATTAGTAATCAGTGTACTGTGATTTATACTTTTATTCTTTTTTTGTTAAGATTTTATTTATTTATTTGACAGAGACACAGCGAGAGAGGGAACACAAGCGGGAGGAGTGGGAGGGGGAGAAGCAGGCTTCCCGCTGAGCAGGAGGCAGACTCTCAACAACTGAGTCACCCAGGCACCCCTGTACCTTTATTCTTAAAAATTGATCAGTGAGAAGCTAATGTTATGCCATTTGGAGATGTGTTTTTTCATTTTCTTTAAAATTTCTTTCCTGGGCGCCTGGGTGGCTCATTTGGTTAAGCAACTGCCTTCAGCTCAGGTCATGATCCTGGAGTCCTGCATCGGGCTCCCTGCTCAGCAGTGAGTCTGCTTCTCCCTCGGACCCTCCCCCTTCTCATGCTCTCTCTCTCTCTCTCTCTCTCTCAAATAAATAAAATCTTAAAAAAAAAATAAAAAAATAAAATTTCTTTCCTTTGTCAAATTATTTCTTCATATTCTTTGGATCAAATTATTTATATGTCAGAACATCTTAGGTTTAATTTAACAGGGTTATTGTCTTTTAATAAAAACACAATGTTGCCTTGGGGCGCCTGGGTGGCTCAGTCGGTTAAACATCTGCCTTCGGCTCAGGTCATGGTCCCAGGGTCCTGGGATGGAGCCCCTGCTTCGGGCTCTCTGCCCAGGGGGGAACCTGCTTCTCCCTCTTGCCTCTGCAGCTCCCTCTGCTGTTCCCTTGCTTGTGCGCGCTCTCTCTCTCTCTCTGTCAAAGAAACAAAATCTTAAAAAAAAAAAAACCCACACACAGTGTTGCCTCAATTATTTTGTTTCTGAGGACAAAATTAGTTTTTATTTTTAATCCTGTTGATTATCCTGGCAAAGTGTCTTGTTATGAAACCCTTAATAAGACAGTTTTTGTATATATATAATAAGCTCCTCTCACTTTAATGTTTGGAGTCACTTTAATATGTAGTTTATCATATAATTTATTTTACTGCTTCTCTAATGTGAGATTATATGTTATTAATTACTTACATTATAAAAAGGCATGTTTTGTTGTATTAGGTTTAATTTTTCAAACGGTAGAGTCTTGCAGAGCAGTGGAAGGTGGATTATATGGAAGTAATAATGTAATATGGAGCATAAATTGCATTCATAGAATTCTGTTCAAAAGAATGTTAGGAAAAACACCAAATCCTGAGGAAAGTCTGTAAGTATACATTACTTAATAACGTTGGGAGACTGGGGCACCTGGGAGGTGCTCAGGCAGTTAAGCATTCAATTTCACCTCAGGTCATGATCTCAGGGTTGTGCTGGGCATGGAGCCTGCTTAAGATTCTCACTCTCTCCTGCCCTCCCCCTCTAAAAAATAATAAAACAACATTAGAAAACAAAGATTTTATTTATTCATTTGAGAGAGAGAGCGAGCAAGCGAGCATGAGCAGGGAGGGGGTTGGGGAAAACAGACTTCCAGCTGAGTGGGGAGCTGGATGTGGGGCTTGATCCCAGGACTCCGGGATCATGACCTGACCCAAAGGTAGACACTTAACTGACTTGAGTCACCCAGGAGCCCCTCAAATAAATAAATCTTAAAAAAAAAAAAAAAGTTCAAACTGATGTCTGATAAAAAGTAATTCACCCTAATGTTGCCCCCCCAGCCTTAGTCCTTCTCTCTACATGAAAACGCCATTACTAGTTTATGATTAATATTCTCAGTATTCTATATCTAGCTATACAAGTATACCCAATACATGTATATATCACTGGTTTTGAAATAAACCTGAAGCAAAGTATTCATGCTGTTTTGAATATAGTCTAGAGATTGTTTCTTTAACTCTATGTGGTACCTACAACTCCCAGAGAAAGACCCATCTCTCTGGGTAGAGCCCATATACCCACTTATTTTTCATGGTTTGTATATGTAAACAGAATCTACGGAATTTATCTTTTGAAGATGGCATTATCCAGGAGAACTTTTGGTATGATGGAAACATTCTGTATCTGTGCTGTCCAGAATGGACTCATGTGACTGTTGACCGCCTGAAAAGTGGCTAGTACAATCAAGGAACAGAATTTTTAATTCTTTTATATTTTAATTAAATTTAAATAGCTGTGTGACCAGTGATTACTGTATTGGACAACTCAGGAGGCATCATGGTTTAACGAAAAAGGTCTAGAGTTAGATATACCTCAGTGTCAGTGTTGGTCTTGCTATATTCTATTTAGCTGCTTGTATAATTTACTAAATCTTAGTTTCTCATACACACAGTGGGGCCATAATTCCCTCTCCACAGAGTTACACACACGCAGAAATAAAAATTGTCTTAGAAAAAGGATTAGATGTATATATACCAAAGTGATATGCCTGGGGAAGGAGTCGAGTAGGAAAGAAATGGTCAAAATAGATTGTAGCCTTGGGGTGCTTGGCTGGCTTAGTTGGTAGAATATGCAACTCTTGATCTCTGGGCTGTGAGTTCGAGCCCCACGTTGTGTGTATAGCTTACTTTTAAAAAAAAATTAAAATTTAAAAAAAAATAGACTTATTTATCAGGAATGTTTTATGATTTGTCAAGATAATCAGTGTAAGATGTTACTCATGTATATAACAGTAATGTTTAGAAATTCATCTTTTCCTCTAATATTCCTACATAGTTCCCCAGTCATAAAAAATATATTTGAGTCTCTTTACATAAATGTCATCTTTATGTATTATTTTGCAAACTTTTTCACTCAGATATAGATCTACTATATTCTTTTTAAATGCTACATAGGAAAGACTCATGTGAATGTTATTGTGTATTTAACCCTTTAATTTATTGCCCTTCAGGTGCTTCCAACTTCCAGTATTAAAAACAGTATTATATATTTTTTTATTTTATCTTTTTTTAAGTAGGCTCCATGCCCAACATGGGGCTTGAACTCCGACCCTGAGATTGAATCACATGCTCAAAAATAAAAATCTTTTAAAAAAAAAGAGTCGCATGCTGTATCGAGTGAGCCAGCCAGGTGCCCCTAAAAACAGTATTATATTGTGTTTTATAGGTGTATAGTAACAAGTGATATTGCTAAGTCATAGAATATGGGCATTAAATAATGCCAGATTGGTTATCAGGTTTCATATCTACCTGTTTATATAAGTCTGGCTTTCTCATATCACAAGTATTAATGTCAGGTTTTATGCCTGTTGATTAGTAACTTTGGGGTTTAACGTGTTTTCTGGAAAAGTGGAGTGTACTATGTTATACTATAAAATTATAGTAAGTAGGAATATTAGGTCATGGGTTGGAAAAGAGGCTTTAAACATAACCAAGTATGTATGAAAATTTTATATATGATTAAAATGGAGGGTAAAATTTTAAATACAGCAAGATTGAGCAGTCATACTTTTCTACCCCTGTCCTCTGTATCACTGTTGGAAGGTGTGAAATGAACCCCTACTCCTCCATCACTTCAAACAGCCCTTCCTGTTTGTCAGACCATCACAACTAATTTTAGTAAGTTTTAATCAGTTGCCACATAGGGTTCAAGAATCCTGTGCCTCACCCCCCCATACTCTAATCCCAGCATAGGTCTGTGGGCAGTGAAGCAGTTCTTGCCTCCCTCCAGTAGGTACTCCCCCAATTCTCCTTCCCCTTTTCAATCTTTTGTGTAGCAGTCAGAGTACCTATTAGCATCTGAAAAAATTTTTTACTCATTTTCCTTCTCTTTTCTTCACTGCTGTATTCTCATCCTGTCCAGCAGCACGTTTTCCGTAAATATTTATGGAGTAACTTTATTCAATAACTGGTATTAGAAAAAAGTTGTTAGGGGCACCTGGCTGGCTCAGTTGATAGAGCATGTGATTCTTATCTCAGAGTCATGAGTTCAAACCCCATGTTGGGCATAGAGCTAAAAGAAAAAAAAAGAAAGAAAAAAAGTTGTTAGCTCTTTTCACAAAAGTAAATTACCGTTGTAAAAAACCCACAAAACCTTGAACAAAACAACTTACAAAAGCCTTAGAAGTAGTATATGTTCTTAGAGTAGGTAATTCATTCTCAGATGCATGTAGTTTTATGAAAACATTTCATTTGAACTAATAATTAAAAGTAAACTTTTCTAACAAGTTGATCTATTGAATTATATACCTTTGATAAACGGTGATCATATTTTATTTTACCTAAGCTACCGTGGTTCTGTCATTTCAATTTAATTTTAAAAATAAAATTCCACTTCATTAATAATGAATTTTTGCCGTAAATTATGTGGGCTATTTAGTCATTTTTATGTGTAAAATAACTAGTTACTTAATTTTCTTCCTCTCCCCAACTATTTGCCTTAGTCATTTTTGTCCCCTTGAAGTGCCTATTATACATTGAACGGTGGTGCTTCATAAACATCTACATTAGTTTATTTACCAAGTAATCAGTTAATCTTAAGATCTGAGTAGAGGGGTGCCTGGGTGGCTCAGTCAGTTGAGCATCTGACTCTTGGTTTTAGCTGGGGACATGATCTCTGGGATTGAGACCCACGTCGGGCTCTCACTCAGTGGGGAGTTTGCTTGAGGATTCTCTCCCTCTCCCCCTGCTCACTCAGTCACTCTCTCTTTTTCTCTCAAATAAATGAATCTTAAAAAAAAAAAAAGATCTGAGTAGAAACAGGGCACCTGGGTGGCTCACTCAGTTAAGTGTCTGACTTGATTTCAGCTCAGGTCATGATCTCACGGTCGTGAGATCAAGCTGCATATCAGGCTCCACATTCAATGGGGCGTCTGCTCAAGATTCTCCCTCTGCCCCTTCCCGCTGCTCGCATGTGCGCATTCGCTCTCAAAATAAATAAAATACATCTTTAAAAGAAAAAGATCTGAGTAGAAGTTACATAGCTGTGGACTGACTTTTATATTGAACATGTTCTCATTTTATGCTTTCCCCTTCTTATAGTTCTTGACATGGCGAGACATGTGCCACTCTATCGAGCTCTGCTGGAATTGCTCCGGGCCATTGCTTCCTGTACATCCATGGTGCCCCTACTGTTGCCTCTTTCTACAGAGAATGGTGAAGAGGAAGAAGAACAGTCAGAATGTCAAACTTCTGTTGGTACATTATTAGCCAAAATGAAGACCTGTGTTGATACCTACACCAACCGTTTAAGGTAGTATACTTGGTTCATTTCTCTTCATTGTGCATCTAATTGTCTTTTTTAAATAGCTTTGTGGTTTTTTTTAAATGACATATGTTAATTAAACACACATGCATACAAGCAAGACCTAAAACTACAGAGAAAAAGTATCCACCATATCCTGCACTCAAACATTTATTCACGTTGACTTATCAGACTTCTCCTTGTGTAGTCTTGCAGCTATAGGTATGGAGTTTATCTTAAATTCTGTCATACTGTACCTGTTAAACAGATGGATGCTAGTTTTAGTCAGTATTGGGTCCAAAGACACCTTTTAGTGCTAGTAAATACATCCTGGCAGATGTTGTTCTTAATACTTCCAATTACGCATTGTATGTAAACACTGTTATTGGACATTTGGGTTATTTTCAGTTTATAACCTCATACATACATCTTCTGAGACTTGTAGAAATCACACAGTAGATTCATAGAATTGTTGGGTTTATGGATTACTTCTGTTTTATTGTGATACATGTTATTACACATGCTGTAATCCTTTTTAGAAGTGAGAGGATTCAATATTTGTTGTAGTTATAACAAAGTTAGTATTTATCTTCTTGGTAAATTTAATTCTTTACTTAATTTTTGGCTTAAGTTTATACCTCATTAGATCCAGATGTTAACAAAAACTCTTTAAGAAACGTAGTAAACCTTTTTCTTTCTCTTAGCAGAATCTGTTCAGTGGTTGTCGTTTTATGTAAATTATGATTTTTAAGGCATTTATACTGCCAGTGGAAATTTATTCTTTTGTCAGTGGTCTTTTGAGTCAATTAATGTTCTTTACCATCTTTACAATATATTTGTTCTACCTATTCTCACTTATTTTTTTAAGATACTAAAATTTGAGAAACAGTATACATCAAATGATGGCAGAGAATTGTCACTGAAAGAACAGTTTTTTTCAGGGAGAAATCAGCTGCTGCGATAATCCTGACTCTCTTAGTTTATTGCTCACTATCACTTTAAAAGCTGGTGGCTTACTGCCAGGCAGTTAAGAATTGTAAATTGGATAAGAGATTAAAGAAGAGCCAGTTGGTAGAAATGAAAAGCTGTAGCTTCATACTACTCTTTTACCAGGGAAGGAAAATGTAAAGGTATATAATTTTTGATGGTTAGATTGTTTATGTTGTAGAGAAGAGAACATTATATATGGTCCCATCCTTCATTGTGGCAAAAATCTAACTGGTAATATAGGCAGCCGGCAATAGTGGCCTATCAAAATTGAACTGAAGGTCTAATTTTCTAATTGAGCTAATGTCTCATTGAGGAACATCTAATTTAACATCCCATCTCTACCCTCGCCATCTCTGTTCCTTATTGTACAATAAACATATAGTTCTTGACAAAGCAATTAATATAAAATATACAGTGCTTTGAAATTCCCTTGTATATTTTTAGGGGAATCTTGCCCTGTGTTTCTGTACCTCATCTTTCTGTGTTTTGAGGTGTATTGTACTAGCTGCAATATAACAAAATTGAAAATTTTTGAAACCTTGAGTATTTTTTCTCAGGAGCAATTTTATTTCTTAGATGAAAAAATTGTGTGAAGATTTGGAATGTAGCTGTAATTATCACTTTCATTAAAAATAATATCACAAATTTATGGTGGTATAAGTGTGAAAATAAGACCATTAAAATAAGAACTGTTTATATTACGTATTTCCTTAAGCTACAATTTCTATTGGATCCTACAAAAATGGAGTTATAGTGTGTTGAATTCTAAGGTAATTATGGAGGATGCTTATTGCAGCAAACAGAATTTGTATACTTAAAGCACCTTTTTTGTTGCTTTTCTTAAGTTAATATATTTCCTGTTTCTATAACATACATAGTATTATTTTTTAAAAGTAAACTTGGGGGGCGCCTGGGTGGCTCAGTCATTAAGCGTCCGCCTTTGGCTCAGGTCATGATCCCTGGGTCCTGGAATCGAGCCCCGCATCGGGCTCCCTGCTTGGCGGGAGGCCTGTTTCTCCCTCTCCCACTTCCCCTGCTTGTGTTCCTGCTCTCGCCTCTCTGTCAAATAAATAAATAAAATCTTTTAAAAAAATAAAATAAAAGTAAACTTGACTTATGTATAAAATGTATTGATGATTCACTATAAAAATATAATTTCAGTTAGAGGATAACTGAGTTTCATTTTGGAGCTTTTTGTTTTTCTACTTTTTCTACTGGAATTCTTTCCTTCTTCAATAAGAAAAATGGCACTTCACACCTCTAAAGTCTGTACCAGTGAAACATACATGTAAGGATCATAATGACTGTTCAGAGTTCATTTTATTTACATTATTTTATCTTAATGGTGACTCTGTACAGTAACCATCTTTAATAACTGTTTTAGTGATGAAGAAACAATGCTAGTGAGTTTTACATTAGGATTTGATGAATATTCTCCTTAGGGTTGTTCATGATATCTATTATATTTTACAGCATCTGTTAGAAAAAAACCAGCAAAGACATACATGTTATAATATCCCTACTTGCCTTTTCAGGTTTAGTAGTACATTGAGGATTCATTTTCTACTTCACACAGAGAGGGGATAAAATCTATTCTCTTCTAACCTGTCAGGACTTAAGATGTATTTCTTTTCATATTTTCATTATAATAGAACTCTAATAAGGTGAGCAGCATAGTCCAGTTTCCTTGTAGAGTTTATACCCACAGAAATCGGCTAAGTTCAATTTTAACACCATTTGAAAGTATAAAACTTCCTCTCCCCCCACCTGCCTATCCCAGCCCAACATATTTTTTTTAAAAACCCATGATACTCTTGAGAAGATAATGGTCAAGGCAAATATGTTTTGTTCATTGATCACTTTTAGGATCTGTTCTGTTGCATTATCAGGGTTTGGAGATGTGGCTTTAAAGATAACACGTAGGTGTATCTCAGCTCAGAAAATTTTTACATTATTTTTGTCTCCGCTCTCAGTAAGAAATGTAAGGGTGAATAAAGTACCTCTTTTTAGTATAGTTTTTCTTTTTTTTAAGTAAAGTAAGAGCAAGTACTTGTTTACTAATTATGTTTTTATAGTTTATTGCCTTTGTTTCCTCTTGTTAACTTCTCATTTGTTACGTTTTTTTAAAGCAAGCATACACAAAGGGCATGCAATTTTTTTCCCTTCAAATGAAATTTTTTCAATATGTTTAGCCATTTCGTTATCTTAAATAAAAAATAGATTTGCTGTGTACTCTGCAAAAAAGGTATCTAGATTATGATTGTGGTTACATATAATGATTTTCATTGAAATTATTTCTTCTGTGTATATTTTTTATCTTCCTTTTATGGATGAGAAAAATGAGAGTGTTTTATCCCAGTACTGAAAAGAAGTTTACTCTCCTGCTGGGAATAACCTGATTGAGATTATTCTGTCCCAAGTGATTTTGATCTCAAAATTCAAAGAATGAAGGAAATTATATGAGTGAGCTGACTCTCTCCCAACCATGCTGGAAACCTATAAGAGCAAACAGAAAGATACTCTTAAGAAACTGAAAAGGCAGATCATTTACCTGGCTATTACTTAATTTGTATGTTAGAAATTTGTGATTATATTTAGATAGGGGAGAGCTGGCCTGGTCACAAGAGCATGCCTGATTTAAACATTTAACAGATGTTTATTGAACATTCATGGGAGCATAGCAAGAAAATTGGGTCTTTTTTCTAAGGGACTGACCGATAAATGGGGTTAACGATAACTTGATAGTTTTAATTTAATTACACAGTCCATGGCATATTAGAAGTATAAGACATTATTGAAGAATCAAACCTGATTTGGAGACCTACAGAATCAGTAGGAATTAGCTAAATGAAGTGGGGCAGTGGGCTGGTATACCAAACTGAGAATAATGTTAGCAGTGAAAGTATCACATATTCAGGGAAACCTAAAGAAATTTTGTATGACCAGATATAGTATATGGGTGGGAGATGAGGCTAGAGAGGAAAGCAGGAGCTCAAAGGTGAAAAGGAGTGTATTTAGAGTTACTTGCTCTTAAGTGTGGTGATGAGCTACTGAAAGGATTTCAGAGATCTAATCAGATTTTCATTACCCAACTTTCTATATACCCGAAGGCTCGAACAAGAATAACTGCTTAGAGGAAGAACTAGAGTTGTTGCCACGGTGGCACAACACCATGGGAATGCCTTTTATGCCTAGTAGTTCTGTAATTACTGAGTTTTTGCTATTGTGTGTATGAGATATAATTATAGATGCATGTATATATCAATGCACATACATGTATCTGAAAAGTAGCTTCTGAATTTTAATTTTGAAATAACAGACTCTAAGGCATGTTTCAAATTTCCTTCAATTATAATTATACCTTAATAAAATGATTACCTCTTATGGATGAGGCTAGTTTGATGACTGGTGTAGGACTCTGATGGGGTTGATATTTGCTGGAAACCAGAACACTACTTAGGGAGTGAATGTAGTACTTCTGATTTATTATATTCCTCTTTTCTGGCTTAAAGTTGACCATTCCTTAGGTATTTGTTAAATATTTACTGTACAACTTGCATTGAGAGCCTCCTAAAGATGATTACTATTTTAAGTCTTCTTTTCATGATTCTTTATTTTTACTATCCACCACCTTTCCTAACCCGTCCTTTCAAGATTCACAATGTATAACTGCATAGAGCTAATTTGAGTCAAATGGGTTAACAGACGAACTGACTAATATTGCTGTGGACTGATTATTAGTAAGCATTTGGATTAAGATAAATCAGGAATAACATTCTTTTTAGAAGCACAAAAGAATAGGCAAAAGTGTATCACTTCAGAATAGAGAATTTTATATTCAACAATTTCCAGCTTTTGTCTGAAATAGACAAGATTAAAGGTAATTAGTCATCAGGATTTTTTCAGGAATCAATTTTTTAAAATATAGATGACATGTTTTATACATTAGTTATATATCAATTTGAAAGCAACAGTGTCTATGAGGTTAAATGTAATTTTCTACCTAGGCCATTTTCTTCCATGATCTATCACTTAAAACCTAAACAGTATTGGAGCATTTCAGGATGCTTTCATCAGGAAACTTTGTACTTTCTTGTTGTTCATTTGAAATTTTTTATAATAAACAAAAATGGGGAAATGGTTAATTAAACTATAAATATTGGTTCTATTAACTTGCTTCAATAATATAGTTTATTACTTTATTTCAGAGACATTGTTCAAAAGCCACCTACTAGTGGACTTCCAAAATGATAAAAAGCTGCATTTCCTTTGCTTGTCCACGGCCATCCTAGGCACCTGTAAAGAACAAAGAGTTAAATATTTATGCACACAGGACTTATACTCGGAGTGGAATTAACTCCCTTGGTGATGGTTACATAGTTTCCTAACCATAAACACTCCCTCTTTCCCTTGTCCTCAGTGTACCAGTATTTAACCCTTTCTTTCTTGCCTAATGCAGAAAAAATTTCCTGGCTTCTTGTTTATTTTACCCACAAAGTCTTAATTTCTGGCTTTTTTTCTTCAGTTTTATACTTTAATGATTTTTGTGTCTAATACTTACTAATTTTAGGCCTACAAGCAGTGGAAAGAAACAGTTCTGCAGGGACCCAAAGAGAGAGCTAGAGAGATGGTGAGAAAGCGCACTGAGAACGAGAGAGGGTATCAAATAGAATGCAAAGATGCATACAAGGTGTCAGCAGAGTTACCCACAGGCCAGAGACAGCCTGTGATTAGTTGCTCATTGATGCATAAGTCCAGAGTCACTGCCACTTAATTTTGTACCAATTACAAGGGGTCAAAATCTGGTGAAAATGAATTTTCATAACTGTCAGATCGATGACTTAGGCAGAACACCAGAGTATTTCTTGCATTCCTTTTGTTCTGCCAGTTTGAAGTAATTTTGGTTAGTATAGTATTTGTGTTTTGGCCTCTGTGCTTTTATTGATTTCCTTTCTTTTTTTTTGAGAATTATAAAAACTGATTTAAATTGGGGGGTAAGTTATAAATATATAGTAACATAGAGTTGTATAAAAAATAAACGGAGGTAATATCATAACCTTAACTTCTATGTAGTACATATAGTTTCAAAAGTTCTTATATATTATTAGTTTTCCCTGATCAATGCTGTAGGCAAGAAAATATTTATTATTGTCATTTGACAGAGAATGAAACTACTACTTAAGACTTTAACATTAAAAACTTACCAGTAGGTTATAAATCTGGCATATAGCTCCCCAGTCTCTGATGCCTATGATCTTCATGATTAAAAACAAAAATTTTTATGAAGAAAGACAAGTTAATTGACCGTTACTCCAGATACACCATTGCTACCTCTGATCAGAATAGTTCATTGATCACTTAGGCTTTATGTGTATAGAATGGCTAGACTTGAGGATTAACTGGTTCTTGAAAAACACGTTGATCAAATGCCAAAATACAACTTATTCTATTATTTAAGTGATTAACAAACTCATAAAAAATTATAAATTGACTTTAGACTTCCATCTCTGAAGCATCACATAACAATATGAAATGATTATTCCTTATCGGATTACATTGTATGAGCTTTATGTTTCAGGACAATGTCCACTGTCTTTATCTCAAACAATATTTCAAGCACTCTGAATTGTTGTAGAATTTGAAGTATCTTGCTAAGTAAGATTTAGTTTGTAACAAATCCTTCTGGGCACATCACAATAAGTAACCTGTCCCATATTATCTATAGGTGTTAGAGCTGTAAGGGGACTCTGTGGGATTCAGGTAGCTCGGATCCTTCTTTTTTATAAATGAGGAAAACAAGGTCCATAAATACTGTGATTTGTTCTAGGTCCTCTGATGCTTAATGGCAGAGCTGTGATAACTCATGTCTTCTATGTCCCAACCAGATATATTTATCCACTAAATTAAACTTAACTCCCAAGAACAATTCAGTCTATCCATCAGTGAATAATTAGAAATTGGGGAGGTGACTTGTTTCCGAGCTGGCTTTAGATATTTAGGCTATATAATTTTTTTTAATGTTGACAGTGAAGTAAAATTATTTTCTAGTTGAAAATTTTGCTTTTAATAATTATAAAACTGTATACAATAATGCAAATTCTACAGTTTTCTAATATTTCCTTTGCTCATCTTTTTTCATTACCCTGAAGAATTTTCAAGTCATGATAGGCCATTAAAAGGCAGCATATTTCATTAAGTATGCATAGCATTTGAGTTGTGCCTAAGTAGTAATTACTACATTACTGAAGTAAACCTCACCCTCACTGTTTTTTGGTCTCTCTAGTACATGAGCAGGAAGCAACTTTATGTAATTATCACTTACATGAGGAGTGGGTCAGCTTTACCCATTTGATGTTTTTCTTGCTCAAAAGAATTAATAAAAAGCACTCCTGAAAATTTCTTGGTTATTGATGTGAAGATATGACCTCTTCAGCTTTTACATAACAGTCCTGGTGAAAATCAGTTTCTCCTGGCTATTCCAACCTGTGTTATCTCAACACAAAGTTAGATTACAGCCAAAGTAGTTTGGTTTCACTTTTGAATAAGTATGACACTTCATAGCTTCCTTGGAGCAGGAACAAAGGCAATTATTTTATCTTTAATCTTCTATATGGACTTTTGCTGCTGGCAAATAATCCTATGTAGTATACTTAGTATTTGATACTTCACCAAAAATTTGAAAGAGGGACTTGCTATCAATCAAGTAATCTGAATTGCTAACAAGGATGCGACCCAAATGCCTCTGTGCTGAGTGTAAGGTGCTCTGGACATTGCACTCCTCTTGAACAGCAAGGAAGCAGCCATCCTTTATTGTTGGTTCCCTTAGCTATCTCAAAGCGTCTTCCTGGTGCAAAGAAGTTCATCATATTCAAAAGTAACTGAAATCTCTTGTAGAAATATCCAGTTCCTTTTGATCTAACTAAGCACTAAGATTGAGTTGACCTGCTAAAAAGGCGTATTTTCTTTCAGATTCTTACTATAACTGCTTTAAGCTAGTTCCTCTAGGGCTTCAGTCAGTTAATAAAGAATTTCAGTTCCAGCCTCCTGCTTTTGTTTCTGTTGGAAAAACATTTCCTAGTTTCTCCTCTTTTTTCCTCTACCTCTAACACCTACAGAATGAAAGAGGCCTGGTTTCATAGCCAGGAAGCATTTGTTGTAACCATACATATATATATGTTTTTTTAAGTTTCTTTTTTTGGTGACCTTGAACAGGTTTAGTCGTTCATCAGCCTTTTACTCAGTGATGGAGACAGCAGTGCCAACATTTATTTTACTATCTTTTATTTGCCTCAATTGGATTATCTCTTGGTGAAGCATATTATTTGTGGCTACTCCATTCCACAGTAGCACACAGTACCTTCATTTTGTCCTGTGATGTTTAATCTGACCTAAAAATTATATTTTTATCTCATCTAGAAATCAAGACTTATTTTTAAAGGCTTCTCATACTTCTGTTTTGAATATTTCCTTCTCTTATAGTGCTCATTTATGCTTCCCAAGACAAGGAAGATTTTATTTTCAATTTTAAATCAAATTGAAAACTAAAACTGGTACTTCCATTTGGAAAGAGTTTAAAAACAAAAGGGAATCAGTTAAAAACTAAGCTTTAAACTAACAGTGGAAAGCATTCATCTTAAAGAGGTCTTTGCTCCATTTACTGGTGCATTTCAAGAATTATTTTCGTGTTTTCTGGAGATGATTAGAAGCAGATAGTTCTCCACAGTAGTATTTTTAAAAATCTTTCTGCTTACTTTTAATCTTAATTTATTTTGGACTTTAATCCCTGGCAAAGTGGGGTATTATATGATGCATTGGTTTACAGAAAAATGGAGAAATTTCATTTGCTTATAGTTTTAGAATCTTCCTCTAAGATGGTAATAGTTCTGGAATCTGGACATTTCAGCATGTTGTCTGCAGATTACTTCTTCAACATGGCTCTGCTTTTTAAATATTTATTTCAATTGTGTGATAGTTTTGACTTCAGAATTAGCAGTGCAGGGAATGGAGGTGATCTTTCCTAATGTTCTACCAAGAAAATAGCTGTATTAAGCTGTTTTCAGTTTACAAATTATAAAAGAACATAAGTCTGATATTTTGCATTTAGTCTTAACAAAAATCCAACTTATTTTGGGTGATAGTGTTAGCAGAGGCAGGTCACTATAACTGAATGTTGAGTTATGGGTTTTGTTTTGTTTTGTTTTTTTTTACAAGAAAGATTTACCCATTTTGCTCACATCCTAGCTCAGATTATATGTCACAGAGCCAACATTTGCTTAATTTATTAGCCGTTTAGTTGGAATTCACAGCATAGTGGAAAATGTTTGCAGATAATTCTGTGCCAATAGTAGAAACTTCAGTTGATTCCTCGTATTTCTTCAGGGCAGTGATCACAACCAGATTCAACGTATGCACAAAGCAGCGGATACCATGGTAGCGGCCGTCGCTGATTGCTTTTACCATGTTGGATCCATTGTCAGTCTCAAAGACCTACTTCCAGCTAGGTGCCTTGAACTCAAATAGCTTTTCCCACAGACTTCAGGATGTGAGCTAAGGTATGGCCTTTTTTCATGAGCTGGGCCTACATATGGGTTGACAGTAACCTGCAACTTTTATAGAAAAGAGACTACTGGCTGTAGTTTAATATTAGACAATGACTAGTTGTAGTCATCAGTAGGCAGGGAGTATGTGTTCTTCATATATTTGAAGTACTCTTGCCTTTTGGACATTCTCCCTTTTTCTCCTGTATGTTTTTGTCAAGAAGATGATTCATGTAAAAATTTCTCATTTGAGCCTGGTGTAAAGGTCTAAAATATATCTGTTTTATGAGTTAACCATTATCTTCAAAATGAGATCTATAAGATCATTTTTTTCACACATTTGATATAAAAAATAACATTTTTTAAACTTTTGTAGATTTTTATACTTAACATTTTTTTAAATTGGTGGTCAAAAAATATATAAAATTTACCATCCTGTTTGAACTATTTTAATAATAGGAATGTCTCCTACTAATCATCTTTTAAGAACTGGAATTAGGAAATTGGTATTCATGTATAGGGCTTGAAATTTAGAATGAGTACTTTTTCCAAGGGTAACTTGCTCTAAATTGCATTGATGCAGTTTACTGTCCATTCCAGACATTCTTATTTCTTCAAGGAAAAAGTACCCTAATTCTGGAAAAATGAGCTTCACTTCCATATCTTTCTTCTCTGCTTGGCAAGATGTGTTTCTTAAGTGAAGTCTTTATTGAGTGTATAATGGATCAACTGATGACAGGTTTTAGGAAACCATCTTTTATTTTATTATGGCTTTAACCATAACTCTTCTGGTTTTTCAAACTACTTACTGTTGTTTTCCTATTATGGTCAGTGGCCCTATTACTTAAGAATTTTTTAAGCCCTGGTATTAGAGGAAGAATCATTTACAATTGGCAGGGAGAGAGAGTCCTCATAAATACAAAAGGAGTACTGTCAAGCAGCTTATGTACTTTTCTTGGCCCTCATTGTTTGTCACTGATTGTGAATAGCTGTTGGTAAATGCAGAAATTGAGAATCTGTTGGAGCTTATCTACCATAATTATATCTTTAAGAAAATCTCAACTTTTATTTCATAGCTATAAAAGACCCAATATCTTATTTGATTCTAGCACTTAAAATGCCGCTATTTCAATCTTAAAATACTCATTCACTATATTCTCCTTACATATACATACAAACGTATATGTTCATATACACGTGTACACATGCAGGAGTTGATGACTGAAATGATGTGCAATATAACATCTACCAAATGGTCCTGAGTGACAAAGGAAAGTTGACCATGTGTTCTCTGTGACTTCTTATACCTCAGGGAAGATAAGAGCATAGGAGAAAAGGCAATAACCCAGTGACACATAAAGTCATCTTGCCAGGTTAAGCAATATATACCTTATAGTTAAAAATGTCTGTGGATACTCGTTTTTTCACACACTATGGGAATCGATTCAAAACACATGCAGTATTATGTATGTTTACCCTTGCTACCCACCTGAGTGGCACTTCTTAATTTACCTCTTATTATCTCCCTAAAGTTAAGCACTGAATTGCTTCTGAGCAGATTTTTGTCTTTGTGATAAGGAACAGTTCATTTATACATAAATAACCATATCATTTTGTTAAGGACTCGTCTACCTTTTGTCAGTCTTTGTATAGTTCTCTAAGGCTCCATGCCCACTTTGTGAAATACTGTTTTAATAAAATTGCCAAGTTGTTTTGTTGGTAGGTATATACAAACTAGAAAAATAAGTGATGTGTAGTCTAGATCATACCTTAGCATGAATATTTTAAACAACTTTATTTATATGTGATTTCAGTTTGTATTATCTATTTAATGTGTTAACAAAGATGTAAATTTTAGTATATAAGATATAAATTTTTAGTATCTAAGCAATAGTGTAATGATTATTATGTAAATAATATATGCTGAGAGTTGAAATAGAAAAAAGGATATTGATATTCACTTGTTATTTTCAGTGACTGTTATGATAAAATTCTGTATTCATCTAGAAAATTTAAAGAAACATTTTGATGCTTTATAGACTGAGACATTGTTGTAGTACATCCTATTATGATGTAAAATTTGATATAAGGTTGGGTACATTTTAGACCCTGAATAGCTAATGCCTCTAAAATGATTATGCCCTAAAACTTAGTGTTTAAATACAGTTTCGATGTATAAAAGCACGTTATATTAAGATACCTAGCGGTGAACCTGTATTTAACTCTGGAATATTTCTTTTATTTTTCCCCTTGGAAATTAATACATTTACTGTGAGTGAAATACAAATACTATTAAGGTGAAAAACTACATATGGTCCTTTGATTCCCAAGTCTTAGAAGACAGAGGATAGACTTCTGTTACTTTTAGATAATAGAAGTGATTTTTCTACTTCTAGATATTTATAATTAGCGAAAGTGTGTTTTTAAAAGTGTGAATCCAAGGACGTATCAGGTATCTGGGTCTTCTTACAGTATGGTGTTTCTACAATGTTTATTTATTTATTTATTTATTGCATTTGAAGGAAAAACCTACCCAAAACTTTATTTATTATGCTAGGCATGATTGTATGACTTCAGAAGCAACAATGAATTATAGTTTAAACCTCTTCTGCTATATATCATATGTATGTCAAATGAAATGACACTATCCTTCTGATTGTTAACCACTTTTTTACTTACGGAGGTACTTAATTTTCAATCCTAAAAATCTTCATTTTCCTTGCATTTCTTTCCATATTAAAAAAAAAAATTCAGATCTAAAAGGGAAAATGTTAAAACAGGAGTAAAACCAGATGCATCTGATCAAGAACCAGAAGGACTTACGCTGTTGGTACCAGACATCCAGAAGACTGCTGAGATCGTCCATGCAGCTACCACCAGTTTGCGGCAGGCCAATCAAGGTATAGCACTGCCACTTCTCTGCTGTTTTTCTGTGGATCCGGAGATGTTTCGTTTACTTCTGAAAACTGCCTTTCTTTTTCTTCTGTGTTAATGGTTTTCAAGCAAGTCCCTTTACCTAAAAATTTTGACGTCAGGTTTTCAAATTAATCATGAATAGCCTTTAATTTTAAAATATTTACTTCTATTATGTATGATTAATACTAGATTCGGTAGGCTAACAACATGCATCCTGATTTTCTCTTCTTCTTGTTGGTAGTTATGAAATTGGAAAATGCCATTGTATTGGATAGGAAAGAATACATGAAGACAATGTGTGAGAATATAGTTTAAATTGGTATTTTCATGTCTTAGCAATAGGAGATATAAATAATTCTGTATTATCTATTGTTTTACTTCTGTTTTGCCTGATTAGATAAAACTAATTAACATTTTAAGAATTTAAGCTTTAAAGTTGATAAGGGTCTTAGCCCTATAAGTTAGTTATGTTTATGAAATAGAAATCTTTTATTCTCAAATGGGTACAATAGGAAGATAATTGTGAAGAATGGGGTAACTTTTTAGAATTAAAACTTTGAACTCTTGAAGTTGTTTTTGTTTTAATCTTTTAAAATGTATGCTTATGTTATTTATCTTGAAATATTAAATAACAGAAAAAAAACTAGGTGAATATTCAAAGAAGGTGGCTATGAAACCCAAACCTTTATCAGTATTGAAATCACTTGAAGAAAAATATGTGGCTGTTATGAAGAAATTACAGTTTGGTAAGTTGAAGTTTTAATATTCGTTTCTTGAGATCTCCTTTCACATTGTGTAATAGTGCTACTGAAATGTGTTCTAGTAAATTAAAGATTTTAAAGTTTGCTCATACCATGAATCATTCATATCCTATGTATACGTGTGTGTGCACACTGTATGTAGAGAGTATAAATATGTATGCGCACACATGTGAAATTTTTATCATCTTTTTATCTCTGGATTTATATATTTTTAGTTATATTTGGGAATCATGATTCTTTAGAAACCTAGGGGGGAAAAAAACCCAAAATCGAATGTCTAACGAACAGGCAGAAAGTGGCTTTCTTTCTTTAAGACCTCTCCATTTCTTAAAAAAAAAAAAAAAAAGACCTCTCCATTTCTGTATATCCTGGCCTAAAGGAAGCTAAGGCCTGAGACTTTTAACAAAGTCTATTACTGTCGCCATTTTAGAATTCCATGAGATTTGCCTTTGGAAAGTACAGTTAATGTAGAGTTCTCTTGTAGCCTTTCCTATTCCAAAACTCTTGACAAGTAAAGACTGAAGAATACAGCCTATCATTCTCTCCCATAAGGTGCTAGCCTATAAATAAAGACTAAAATTCCAAATTTTGATGACCATTAGTAACTGTTCTTGTCTGTGCCTCTTTTCCACCCTTGAGAACCAGCCAAAGGACTTGGACTATATGAAAAAGAACACTAAAGCAAGAGTTGTCATACTGTCTGAAACTTCCGTTTCAAAGGCTTTTGAGCTTTTGCTCTACCTTACCTCCCAGGTTTGCAATAAAAATCACATACAGTAATATATCTGAAAATGATAAAGCACTCAGACCTTTGAAAGGTCTTGTTCATCATTTTAGGATTGGAAGAATTGAGGTGAAGTGTGTATACTGTTATTCAGAAAGAATGTAACAGTTTTGCCAACGGATCCATGTTTTTGGAAAATTGTGCCAGCCATTGATAGGTTGTGACCGTTTTGTTTAATAAGCACTTGAATTCAGGGGGCTCCTCAGTCGGTTAGGGGTCCAACTCTTGATTTCAGCTCAGGTCATGATCTCAGGGTCATGGGATTGATCCCCTCGCCAGTCTCCACACTCAGCAGGGAGTCTGCTTGAGATTCTCTCCCTCTCCCCCCACCTCCACGTAATTGTACATGTGCTCTCGCTCTTTCTCTCTCTCTAATAAATAAACCTTTAAAAAATAATAAAAACAAGTAAACACTTGAATTCAGGAAAATATAATAACTACAAATGATTATGAAAGTAACAAAAATATTGCTATAATTTTAAAGTTGCAAAACACCAAGAATAAATGCTATACAAGTACAACATGAATCCTAGACATCCTCCAAGGGTTATCATACAAAGGAATAATGAGAATTACTGGGGAAAGCCACACACATACAAGGATCAAGTATGATCCTTGTAGCCACATTCAATATCACAATTAGCAGGAAAAGGACTCTCAGTGTTTAAATAGATAATTTTTGAATCAAATCAAATCAAACTTTGTGTAGTTATAATTTGATTAATGTATTTTGTTGCAAATCTTTTTTAAAATTAAATTCACTATGTCGTGTAGAATAAAACAGCTGAAGTAGACTGGAGATATGTTAAGAGCTGTCAGTAGCATTGCATTAAAATGAAATACTTGAGGGGCGCCTGGGTGGCTCAGTTGGTTAAGCGACTGCCTTCAGCTCAGGTCATGATCCTGGAGCCCCTGGATTGAGTCCTGCATTGGGCTCCCTGCTTGGCAGGGAGTCTGCTTCTCCCTCTGACCCTCCCCCGTCTCATGTGCTCTCTCTCTCTCTCTCATTCTCTCTCTCTCTCTCAAATAAATAAAATCTTTTAAAAAAGTGAAATACTCGATATATACCTCTGCCCAGTTTGTCTGCACGAACCAAGAATCAGATGTTAGATGGGTTTATCTTTAGCTTCACATTTCTATATACTTTTTCACTTTGTGACAGCCTGTTTTCTGCAAAAACATTCCTCTGTTCCACTTCCCCCCACCTCAGAAACTTTTTCTGCTTCTTTATTGGTTATCTAATTATGTTTTTATTACGAATGAGATTTAGTCTGTGAGTTGCTCCAACTAGGTAAAAATCCATATTTACCAAAACCTTTAATGTCCATTTCTGGAATGGAATTCCGGAGTGGAATGGAATGGAATTTTGAACCTCAGCTCAGTAGACAGTAACTTTGTTGGGAAACTCCTGAAAGCATGCTTAGCTTAAAAAATAAATCCTGAAAAATCTAAGACCTTTCTAGTATGACTCTAGTAGGTATGTCAGAAGAATATCATTCAGTTGCTTCCCACTTAGCCGCTTTAGACATAGCACTACTAATACTTGCTAAAACTATATAAAGAGGAAGAAAAAGTGGTCCATAGTCAATATTCAAGATTTTAAATAGCATTTTATAAACCACATATGATTTGCTTTTATTGCTGAACTTTGGATTTACTGATCTTTAATCATTCACAGAGGCTTTGGATATAACTAGATTTAATCAGCTTTTTAGGTTCTTTATTTTGAATTTTTATTCACTATTTTTGCTCTTCTTTTGGGTATATAATTTGCAAACTTTAATTTCCTCTTCAATGGTTAGAGTTTTAGCCAGGAGTGAGAGGTGTCAGGAATAGGGTAGTGGAGAGCGAAGAGATGACTGTTCTAACCAAGAATTGGTTTCCTTCTACTTGGGAAAACATTCTTCCTGGTGGGCAATAATTTATATAGATTGAGTTATTTTATATAACCTTAGTTTATCATTGAAAAGCAGATTTTGGCTTTTTAGAAATCTTTTAAAAGTGATTATTTTTTCTCTTCCATTGTTACTGTTACAGTTCATGAATCCAGTAAAGACACTGTAGGATATAACTATCATTGTTTTCTGATACTGTACAATACCATTTTTATTTCTCTTAAAAATTTTCCTAAATAAATAAATAAAATCTTTTATTTTTTTATTTTTGGTTTTTTTTTTTAAAGGTATTTATTTGACAGAGAGAGACATAGCGAGAGAGGGAACACAAGCAGGGGCAGAGGGAGACGGAGAAGCAGGCTTCCCGCAGAGCAGGGAGCCCGATGTGGGGCTCGATCCCAGGACACTGGGATCGTGACCTGAGCCAAAGGCAGATGCTTAACGACTGAGCCCCGCAGGAGCCCCAAATAAAATCTTATAAAAGGGGGGCACCTGGGGGGCTTAGTCGTTAAGCGTCTGCCTTCAGCTCAGGTCAGTATCTCAGGGTCCTGGGATCAAGCCCTGCATCGGGCCTGCTGCTCCCCCTGCTTGTGCATTCTCTCTCTTTCTCTGACAAACATAAATAAATAAAATATTTATTATTTCACAGTTTCCTTGGGTCAGGAATTCAGGAATGGTTCAGCTCACTGGTTCTGGCTTAGGGTCTCTTATAAAGTTGCTGTCAGGATGTTGGCTGGAGCTTCAGTCATGTGAGATCTTGACTGGCTCTGGGGGCTGAGCTTTGGAGCTCACTCATGTGACGGTTGATAGGAGGCTTTAGCTCCTTGCCATGTGGGCCTTTCCATAGGACCTCTTTTTGAGTGTCTTCACACATTGCATCTAGCTTCTCTGAGACAGAGTGCAAACAGGAAGCCACATGGCCTTTTATGATTTACTTTTGGAGGTTGTATACCATTGTTTCTGCTTTATTCTTCAAGAAGTAAGTCACTAAATCTAGCCCAGACTCAAAGAAAGGGGAATTAATTTTTACATTTTGAAGAGGGTGTCACAGACTTTGTGAAAGTATATTTTTTTGGTAAGACTTTATTTATTTAGCAGACATGTGCACACAAGTAGGGGGAGGGGCAGAGGGAAAGGAAGAATATCAAGCTGACTCCAGGATGAGCGCAGGGCTTGATCTCACTGACCCAGGCTGAAATCAAGAGTCCAACGTTCAACCGACTGAGCCACCCAGGTGCCCCTAATTGAATGTTGTAATAAATTTTGGTATTAGTAGGCCCTGGTCTCTTATATGCATATGATAGAAAAGTTTTCCTCCAGGCATGGGAATGGGCTTGTGTGTTTCTGGTGGATTGCTCTTTATAAAATTCAAAGGAAATTTACCTCTGTAGTATATGAAAGGCAGCAGAATTGGGCAGATGAAGTAACTCCAGTTTACAAGTTTACTGACAGGAAGTAATTTTGCC
Organism: Zalophus californianus; assembly: GCF_009762305.2. Lineage (NCBI taxonomy): Eukaryota > Metazoa > Chordata > Mammalia > Carnivora > Otariidae > Zalophus > Zalophus californianus. The sequence continues at coordinate 26,893,064 of NC_045602.1, forward strand.
GAGACAGTGCATTTGATCAGTAACAGTTATATGTACTGTATAATAAACTAAGTTTTCAACATTTCTTCTTAAATTAGATTCTGCTCATACAAAGCAGATGATAGTTTCTTTAGCTTCTACAAGAAATGCACCAAAAGTTTCTTTTTCTCTCTGAAAGATTTGTTAAATAAAGATGTGGCACTCCTGTTTTAAACATACGGAGTGCACAGATCTGTGACATTTTATAGGTCTTCCCCTTTTTTCTACATTATAAACTCCTTGAAGGCAGATTTAGTTTCCTATTTATCATTTGACCCAAACAACCTAGCCTAGAGCCTTGCACTTCGTAAGTTCTTGGTGAGATTTGGTGCATTAATGCTAATTATAATATAGCATTAAAGTTTTTCCATATATTTAGAATTGTATGAACACAAGATCAGACTTTACTGTTGCTTCTAATGACAGTATTTCCCCTAGTATGTGGTTTTGATTTTGTGTTACAATTTATATAAATCTCTGTTGTAACCCATTGGTTAGGGTGGAGTAATTCGAACTAGAGATAAAATCCAAATCCACTTTTTTCTTTCTTTTGTGTACAGAGTTTATAAGTAAAGAATAACTTTAAGTCTTTTCTAAATCTGGTTAAGAATTAGCCCATTAATTATATTTTCTCAAAGTACTTAGAAGATTACCCTAATCATCTTTTATTCCATTAACTTAAATTCTAAAAGTAGAGTAAACTTCACCCTGAGACTTTTGTTTTCGGATTCCAAAATCAGTGCAAATATAAAAAGACATATTCTTATCTTTAAAAATGAAAATCTGAATTGGCAAAAACATTACACCACTCATTTTAAGAATAAATTGTCTTCTGCTTTACATTGTTATAGCTACTTGATACAATCTATCAGTTTGTCCTCACTGTACATCAAAAATCATTTCCTGGGGGTGCCTGGCTGGCTCAGTTGGTAGAGTGTGCGGCTCTTGATCTCAGAGTTGTAAGTTCGAGCCCCATGTTGGGTGTAGAGATTAGTTAAAGATAAAATCTTTAAAAAAAAAATCATTTCCTGCTTTTGCTTCCATTACGTAGTTCATCCATCTAACAGTAGGTATGACATAAACATGTATGATTCCTGTTTTTTCAGTCCTCTGCACATTGTGGGGTTTTAAAATTTGTTTTATTTGCGTATAGTTGACACACAATGTTCCATTAGTTTCAGGCATACAACATCGATTGGTGATCTCTGTACCTTCTGCTCTGCTCACCACAAGCGTAGCTGCCATCTGTCACCATACAGTGCTGTTCCAGTCGCACTGACTGTGTTCTCTGTGCCGGGCTTCAGTCTCCTCCATTTGGGGTGGAAGAAGGGCTAGTGATTTCTTTGTGATTTTTGTCATTGTAACAACTATCCTCCATTCTAGTTCTCTCTTTTTTTCAGTGTTTTTTTTTTTTTTCTTGTTCTTTTAGATACATTTGAGATGGTTTCTGAGGATGAAGATGGGAAATTGGGTTTTAAAGTAAATTACCACTACATGTCTCAGGTGAAAAATGCAAATGATGCAAATAGTGCTGCCCGCGCCCGCCGCCTTGCCCAGGAAGCCGTGACGCTGTCCACCTCACTGCCTCTTTCATCCTCTTCGAGTGTGTTCGTGCGCTGTGATGAGGAGCGACTTGACATCATGAAGGTAGAAAAAACAACTATTTCTCTGTCTCTCTGGCTAATGTCGTTATTTAAATATTCATACAGAGCACTAGAAATAGCATGAATTTTAATAAATAAAAATTCTTTTGACCATTTTGGACATTAGCGAAATGAGTCCTTTTTTTAATGTTAGAGTATGTGTATGAGACTGCTTTTCAAAATACCTAGAAGAAAATACCAAAATGCCTTCCTTGAGTCAAGGTTGTTTGCAGCCGGTATTTTTAAGAGCTTAGTATCAAAGGATTTAATGCTGGTCAGTAGAAAAAAGTCGTTAAGATTTCTTCCTTGTCATCCAAGATGTTCCTTTTGTGTTTTGTACTATCAGTCTTCAAAATTATTCTTTTTCTTTCCTTTTCTAGGAAATTCATGTATTTACAGAACCATAATATCTATGAATTAAGTAATGGTAGTACAGTAATAAATAACTGCACCTTTATGTTTAACACTATGGTGATCTGGCGTTAAGTTCTAAGCGATTGCTGCAGCAAGAAAATTAGAAAGATTGGACACCTGGCAGGGACGGGAATGGTGGCACACCTTTCTTTACATTTGTTATTTTATTCTGGGTTACATCTTCCTTATATACACATCTGTTAACTGTTGACACCTTGACTTGAAGACCTTTTTTGCTTGCTTGCTTTTTTATTTTGCTCTTTTGGATAATTTTTTCAGTAGAAATCTCATAGACTTTGCCTATTTGACCACACTTACCTGTTCCTTGTTACAAATAATAGCCAATTATAGAATGGTTGCCTTGGGAATATTGTATCACTAAATGGACCACATGAGTTCAGACTTGTGACTTTGTCTCTGCTAAACATTATGCTGGACCTAAATAAAAAATCCCAAGACGGAGCTCCCAGCCATATATCAGAGTTGTCACAGATTGAGACTCTAGTGCCACTTGCCTCCACACACAGCTATTCAGGACCAGAGGCTTTTCTGCTCATGCCTTGCACAGTTAGTCTCTGTTGATCAACTTAAACAAAATTCATTAAATAACTCTGATACTCACTGTTGGGTACTCTGCTATATTTTAGATTACCAGTAACCCTATGGGAAATACCTACTGTTCTCTCAAAACCTTTTTATCATAAGTTGTTACATGAGAACTTTTGTTAACTACTTGTCTCATTATCCCAGAGAAAAATTTTTAAAACTAAGTTACTTCTCAAAATGTTAACTTATCTGAAGATGTATTGCAGAAAATTACCCTCATACCTTTTGGATGTGATGATGAGTATACCTAAAATCTCAAATTGTTAAATACAATAGAAAATATGAAGAAAAGCTCTTAGAAAAATAGTAACTTAATATTAAAGGGTATTTGATGTTAAGGTAAGCTCTCCTGCTGCCAATAAGGCATCCTTCTTTTAATAGCCCATTTTCACCAAAACTAAATAACTTTAATCCTAATCTAAAACCATTTCTAGTCATGTTGTTATTTTTAACTTTTAATCTCATTTTTAACACATTCTGGTAGAGATGTATGTAGGATGTAAGAAGGTTATCCTTATTTCATGTTGGATTGTGTTTTTCTAAATCGCGAGTAGTGTTAAGGAAGAGTAACATGGACTTTTATGTATTTGTACATGCATACTAGGTTCTGATAACTGGTCCAGCGGACACCCCTTATGCAAATGGCTGCTTTGAGTTTGATGTATATTTTCCTCAAGATTATCCCAGTTCACCCCCTCTTGTGAATCTAGAGACAACTGGTGGTCATAGCGTGCGATTCAATCCAAACCTTTATAATGATGGCAAGGTAATGTAATTTCGGCCTTTTGTTTCTAATGCCTAAGTATTATAACCAAAGATTCTTTGTAATTTAAGCAAAAATTTTCTTTTGGTTATCATCTTTCCGAGAGTTCCCTGGCTTTCTTCATGCTTCTCTTTCCTCTATGCAAAGATTAGCCTGAGGAATGAGAAGGAACCAAAAAGGACAGAAACACAACAGTGTTGAGAAGCACTTAGAGTCTTAAGTTACTGAGGGACTTACTCCACATAGTCCTTGGCCAGTTGAGACTGTCCTGAGCCAGAGGCCTGTCTTCGTCTCTTATCTTTCTTTACCTTCCGTATCTCCAGTGCCATTTACCTTTGCACAGGTGCCTCAGGATAGCAGAATGCCGAAAGCGTGGTCCTGTCACCTCCGTATTCCTTTGTTGCATATCATCACTTTTTCTTGCTTTCATAGCTATCCATGTTTTCCATGATACATGGAATTGTGAACTTACGTTTGCCATTTAACTTATGTTAAAGTGTTTTATATTTTTTAATAAATAGGAAGATGCATTCTGTCTGAAAAAGAAGTTGACTAAGAGGTATAAAAGCATTTCATATGACAGTAAACCTTTTAAAATTAGACTTAAAAGAAGAATCATCACCTTTCAAAGTAATTTTGGAGAGCTTGGTGGAATTTCAACAGTGAATTCCATGCTGGAAGTATTTCATGTTTAAAAATTACTAGATGATCAGAAGAAATTGATAGACTTCATAAGCAGACACTTTGATGATGAGAGGAGCAAATACTTGAAGTTGATCTGGTTTATTAAAGGTGGACTCAGTTTTCCCTTGGTTTTTGTCTTCATCATAAACTCAGATCATAAAACCGGAATTTGCTTTGTGAGTTTATTGCAGGAGATTTAGTGAGAGGTAGACCTTACTTGCTTTGGAAGAACAAAGAACGGATCTTTTATAACTGAGCAGAGAAGAGGATATAACAATGTTGACCTTACTGAAGAGAGACTAGAATCTGAAGAGTTTAAGTGTAAAATGTTAAAATTTATTTAAGAAATTACTTCCTTGAGACTTAATGGCATACGGGCTCCTGGGTGGCTCAGTCATTTAAGCGTCGGACTCTTGATTTCGGCTCATATCATGATCTCAGGGTCATGAGATCGAGCCCTGCATCGGGCTCCTTACTGGGTATGGAGCCTGCTTAAGATTCTCCCTCTCCCTCTCTCCCTCTCACCAAAGAAAAAGGTGGGGGGGAGAAGACTTAATGGTATAAGGAAGCAGGTAAGGGCCTGAGAGTTGAATATCCTGAATTATATAGTCTTTGCTATATTGTACACTGGTAACATTTAACCTAGAGATTCCAGATCTCTAGGTAGGGGTAAGAATACCTGCCATTGGTAGTCACGGGGATGCTCTGAAAATGAAATGTTTGACAGTACCTTAAGTAATGGTGTACAAAGCTGTTCAGGTACAAGTCTCTTAAAATTATTAATGAGGAGCGCCTGGGTGGCTCAGCCGTTAAGCATCTGCCTTCGGCTCAGGTCATGATCCCAGGGTCTTGGGATCGAGCCCGGTGTTGGGCTCCCTGCTCCGCGAGAAGCCTGCTTCTCCCTCTCCCACTCCCCCTGCTTGTGTTCCCTCTCTCACTGTGTCTCTCTCCATCAAATAAATAAATAAAATCTTTAAAAAAAAATTATTGGGGCTCCTGGGTGGCTCAGTCGTTAAACATCTGCCTTCAGCTCAGGTCATGATCCCAGGGTCCTGGGATCGAGCCCCGCATCAGGCTCCCTGCTCGGCAGAAGTCTGCTTCTCCCTCTCCCACTCCCCCTGCTTATGTTTTCTCTCTCTGTGTCTCTCTCTGTCAAATAAATAAAAAAATAAAAAATTAATGAAATTATGTCCTAAATGAATTAGTATATTTTGCATATTGCTATCATACAACGATTGCAGGAAGAGCAAGGAGATGGACTTCTCGCTTTATTTAGGACCACTTATTTGCCAAGTCTGTTGCCCATTATATGAAGTTGTTAGTACACAAGTATAGATAAAATGTCCCCAGTTCTGTTTTTCCCAGAATGACCTCTTAACCTCTGGCAGATAGTTTGAGTTCATTCTTGCTGTCTGAGTGAACAAGTATATGTGTTGTGAAGTTTGTTCTGAGGAACCCAGCAGATAGATCCTCAAGGCCCTTGCAGGGGGTCTTTGAGTCCTCCTTCTTCCAACTTCATGTTTATGTGAAGCTAGATTTTTCCATATACTTCCATCTGAACAATATATTGTAACAAATTGAATGTAGAGGCAAATAGGAAATCAAGATCTCTTCTATTAAACCATATCCATTTGGAAATTTACAAAATTTCAAGAGAGTTTTTTTTTTTTTAAGATTTTTATTTATTTATTTGAGAGAGAGAGAACACAAGCAGGGGGAGAAGCAGACTCCCTGCTGAGCAGAGAGCCCGTTGCTGGCCTTGATCCCAGGACCATGAGATCATGACCTGAGCTGAAGGCAAACACTTAACCAACTGAGCTACCCAGGCGCCCTGAGAGAGATTTTTTTAATGTAAAATGGTACTACTTTTTCCCACTGAAATTTTTTTTTTAAAAGGTTTGGCAAAGGGGTGCCTGGGTGGCTCAGTTGTTAAATGTCTGCCTTTGGCTCAGGTCCTGATCTCAGGGTTCTGGGATCAAGCCCCACATCGGTTTCCCTGCTCAGCGGGAGGCCTGCTTCTCCCTCTCCAACTCTTCCGGCTGTGTTCCCTCTCTTACTGTCTCTGTCAAATAAATAAAATCTTAAAAAAAAAAAAGATTTGGCAAAGAGTTATTTTTCATTATGAAGGAATTGTAATGCCATACAGATTTGGATCACATCTGAAGATGCCAGTTTGTTCTAACAGACTGACCCTTAGTGTTTTGCTGGGGGACATAAAACTGAGATACTGTGACATGATAGCATTTCAGTTTTGCTTCTAGTTGCGGCAGTTTGCTTTTAAAAAGCACTCAATTCTGTTTATGCTTTCTTCCCTTCTTCCTCAGGTTTGTTTAAGCATCTTAAATACGTGGCATGGAAGACCAGAAGAGAAGTGGAATCCTCAGACCTCAAGCTTTTTGCAAGTAAACACATTTCTCTGAGTTTCACTTAGAAAATAAAGAACTATCTGTGTTTTTAAAAAAATTGGTTTTAGTGACCAAGAATAAACATAGTAAACCAAAAAAGCTATCCTAAATAGCTTATAGGTGAGCAGTTAGTACAGTGAGTCTTGTCTCATCTGGAGTTTAGAATCTTAAGTTAGGGCATAAGACAAAAGTTGCACTTTGCCAAAATTACCTTTAACAAAATTCCTAAGTTGCCCTTAAAGTACACTATGGTGCAAAAAGATAGCATAAGACATAATTTTCTCCCATCTCCCAGTCACAGGGCTTAAACTCATGTGAGTAGAATTATTAAACTACTAGTATTACATTTTCTTCCACATATAATACGGTTTTTCTCTAATCTCCTTAATAATGGGACTCATCTGAGGTTCAGAAGCACTGTCCTAGAATTCATAAAACTTGGGATTTGAAGTTCTTATTTTGCAGAGCATTTGACACACATATTTCATAGTCTTGAATTTTGGAAATTAATTTCCACATACCACTTGAGCACATAATATGTTGTATTATAGCCCATCAGATGCTTTTTGTTGATGCTTTACCTCCATAGTTAAGAATCCCAGCTAAGAGATGGACAGGTGGTAAGCATGTTAACAACATGAATTAACTTTTGTGCTTGTTTATTGAGGAAGCAGAAACAAATCATTACTGCTCATAATAGTTTAAACTCACATTTGAAGTTTAGTGTTTAAGAGAAACCATCATAAATTATCTCCAGCTAAGCCTATCCTGAAAAGATTCTTTTTCTACACTTTTATTTTGAATTAGGTGAAAGAAGATATGAAAAATAATTCCTTAGGATGTCACTTTTTTGGTTCTCTGGAAAGACTTTGCAGTATCCTCATGAATTAAGAAAATAGTACCAAGGGGCACCTGGGTGGCTCAGTTGGTTTAAGTGTCTCACTTCACCTCTGGTCATGATCCCAAGGTCCTGGGATTGAGCCCCATATCTGGCTCCCTGCTCAGCGGGGAGCCTGCTTCTCTCTCCCCCTCTGCCTGTTGTTTGCTGCTCCCCTTGCTTGTGCATGCTCTCTCTCTCTCTCTCTCTCTGTGGGTGTAATAAATAAAATCTTTAAAAAAAAGAAAATAGTACCAATAATTTTTCCCTTTTTGTTAATCTTGAGACCTTTAAGAAAAAATGTTACATGATTCATGCAAAGAACTGTAAGAAAGTTACTAGAATATTCCTCCCAAGTACTACTTCATTTTAGAAGTGATTATTTCAATTCTAGTCCAAAAACCTTAAAATATTTTTTTACATGGGGACGCCTGGGTGGCTCAGTCGTGGGGCGTCTGCCTTCGGCCCAGGTCATGGTCCCGGAGTCCTGGGATCGAGCCCCGCATCGGGCTCCCCGTTCGGCGGGAAGCCTGCTTCTCCCTCTCCCACTCCCTCTGCTTGTGTTCCCTCTCTCACTGTGTCTCTGTCAAATAAATAAATAAAAACTCTGCAAAAAAAATTTTTTTTTACATGTATGTTCCTCTTATCAACACAAACTAAGCTTATGACAAGTTTTACTACAAAAGGAAATTCAGAAATATCCTATTTTTCATAAAGTAAATTAGACTTAGCTGAGAATTGAATTTTTTGTTCAATTTATATAATTTAAAAAATAAATTTATAATTTTCAAAGTTTTTTATTTTAAAATTTAATTTGCTTTTAACTTTTATATTGCCTGTATACCTAATATATATCCAAAATCTTGTGAAATAAAGCAACTTATGCTCAGGGATTTAAATTTTACGAGTTTGGAAACTTAAGTACCCATACATAAAAATTTTCTATATGTTCCCTTTAGGGTTTTGTTGTTGCTTTTGTATACATAGTTCACAGAATGATGATTAACATATTAGATACATCATTTGTACCTTGTTCTGTTCACGTAACATTAGAGCATATCCATTTTTCCAAGTTATGTTTTTATAATTTCTAATTGCTATTAATAATCTTTGAGTTCATATATTGTAATTGAACTGTTTCTCCATTATTGGCTTAACTATTTCACTTCTGATTTTTTTAGTTTTATAAATGATAACAGTTACTATATGACATTCTCTTTATTTTAGATAGTTTCCTAAGTCTAGGTTTTCAGATCTGGGACAAACTGACTTGGGCAGAACAAGAGGAGGCTCTCTTTTCTGTGGCGAAAGTGAATAGCCTTGTCCTCCTCCAGATCTTAGGGAGGAAAGCTCTCAGTCTTTCCCCATTGAGTGTCATGTGACCTGTGAGTTTTTCATAAATTCTCTTCATCAGGTTGAGGACATTCCTCTTTATTCCTGGCTTACTGAGTATTTTTATTACAAATAGATGTTGGATTTTATCAGATACTTTCTCTGCATCTGTTGAAATGATTACTATTTTTTAAATTTTATTAATACAACATATTATATTAATTTTGGGGTGTTAGACCAACCTTGCATTCCTGGGATAAATCCACTTGGTCTCTTGGTATATAATTCTTTTTATATATTACTGGATTCAGTTTGCTAGCATTTTATTTGAGGATTTTTGCATCTGTCCTAAGAAATAGTGGTCTCTTTGTGAGGTTCTTTTATTATATATTATACAAGAAAAAAATGCATGCAGGCAGGAAAACATTGCTCTTTGTGCTCTGTTAGAAACTTTCTTCAGGGGCAAACTAGGGAGGATCAGGGTAAATTACTTAATTTCTTCTTGGTTAGATTTTGGGAACCAACGTTGTTTTACCTTTTTATTTATCACATGTGCACAAAGAATAAAAGTACTTTTGCTAGATTGAAAATATTCCACAAAAAGTTTCTGAAGGTTATATATAATTAAAAACAATTCCAAGATATTTTGGACAGTGGCAAGCTTTATTAGAATTGCTTGGTTTCTCTGTAGTGAAATTCTTAAAAGAGTAATGGTTATTTGTATAAAAATATCACATATGGTAGTCTTATGCCATAGGTCTCATATCCATCAGTAGCATAGTAATTGTCTTAACTGTTAGCACAATTTAAAATCAAAAGTCTTATTATTCATTAAAACTTTCATCAGAATTGTTACAGTAGCACCAAAGGGGCGCCTGGGTGGCTCAGTCGGTTAAGCGACTGCCTTTGGCTCAGGTCATGATCCCGGGGTCCTGGGATCGAGCCCCGCATCGGGCTCCCTGCTCGGCAGGAAGCCTGCTTCTCCCTCTCCCACTCCCTCTGCTTGTGTTCCCTGTCTCGCTGTCTCTCTCTCTGCCAATTAAATAAATAAAGTTAAAAAAAATTGTTACAGTAGCACCAAATTTTAGCATTGCTATAACTAGTTTTTAATGTTTCTATAATGTACTTAAAATACCTATTATAATGCCTTGTGAATAGTTTCATCCAGTTGCATGTTAATAAAGACGTCATATGCAAGAGGAGTTAAACATAATATATGGTTCATGTAATCAACCATTTATAATAGATATTACCATTGGGGCACCTGGGTGGCTCAGTCAGTTAAGCATCTGACTTCAGCTCAGGTCTTAATCCCAGGGTCCTGGGATCAAGCCCCATGTCTCAGCAGGGAGTCTGCTTATACCTCTGCCTCTCCTCCTCCCCCGCTTGTGCTCTCTCTGTCTCTCTCTCAAATATATAAATAAAATTGTTATATATATATATATGAGAAACCATTTTTTTCTTTTTTTTTAAAGATTTTATTTATTTGAGAGCGAGAACAAGCAAGATAGTGAGCATGAGTGGTGGGGCGGGGAGCAGAGGAAGAGGAAGAAGTGGACTCCGCACTGAGCAGGGAGCCCTCCCCGCTGAGCAGGGAGCCAGATGTTGGGCTTAGTCCCAGGACCCTGAGATCATGACCTGAGTTGAAGGTAGACGCTTAACTGAGCCACCCAGATGCCCCTGAAACAATTTTTCTTAAAATGGAAAGTTCTGGAAATCATCCACTGTTTACAGTCCTACTCAATAGCAGCATAATTTTCCAGAGGCAGGTACTTACCATTTTAAAAGGCTAAAAGCATTTTACTAATGAAGAGTGTTTCCCTCACACCAAAGACGTTATTATTTCTTCTGATAGAGTTTCTTGTTGCAAGTTAGTATTTCGGATTACATACTCTGTACTTTCCTATGTTTGAAATATCCATAGTAAAATTTTAGATACAACATGAAAATACAGGAAATCAAAAGTTAATAATTCCTAAGGGATGTGGGGTAGAAGGAGGAATATGGCAAATTAGTGGATAATCTAAGGATAAGATAAGAATGAGTCACAAGAATGGATAGTGGTAGGAATAAAGTGACCAAATGAATATATAAGATTGTAGGAGACTTGATTGCTAACTAGTTGAGTGGCCTGGTAGAAGACCACCCAACAGCTTTAAAATTTTTGTTTACACACAGATAGTGAAAGGAAGCTGTTACATGGTTCTTGATTTGGTCAGTTCCAAACAAATTACAATGAAAACTTCTTGCACTTTTGTGGATACTAATATAAAACTGAAGAGGAGAGGGACTGTAAATTCAGCTTATGAATAAAAGTCTGTAACTCTTGACTTTGTTAAAGTATCAAAGGATTGACTAGGAATCAGGGAACCTGTATTACAGAATGAAAATATATTGTTTATTATTAACTTCAGTATAACTGTATATATGTTAATATACTATGCTATGTAATGGATGTTTTTCTGTTATTCATTGTCAGCTCATATTCTAAGAAAACACTTTAGCCAGATGTAGCTATGATAAACATCATATTTTGGTTTGATCCAGGTAGCTCTTTTAAGTTCTGTTGATCAAAATGGAACTCATGATGGGGCACCTGGGTGGCTCGGTTGGTTAAGCAGCTGCCTTCGGCTCAGGTCATGGGATCGAGCCCCATGTCAGGCTCTCTGCTCAGCGGGAAGCCTGCTTCTCCCTTTCCCACTCCCCCTGCTTGTGTTCCCTCTCTCGCTGTCTCTCTCTGTCATATAAATAAATAAAATCTTTAAAAAAAAAAATGGAACTCATGCTGACTGCTTTTCTGCAGGCAGGCCCATGTTACATAAGTAAAAAGACTATTTTCAGAGTAGAAATGATTTTGTTTTGCATTTTACTGTTTTGTGGATGTCTGCTGTTATTTTTACTCCAAGAAAGAATAGCCACTGTGGATAAATTAAACTTAATGAGCACTACTGCTTAATTCCCAACTAAAGTTTATTTAATTCTCACAGCCATTCTTTAAGTAGTTGTTATCTTCATTTTACAGATGACCAAAAAATAGGTTCTGAAGGGATAAGTTATTCTGCTTACTGTGGTCTCTGACTTAAATATTTTACATTGTTCTCAGAGCTAGATAATTTTTAATATTGAAAATCAGTTCCTTTTAAAAAAGAAATCTTTTCCTTCCAAGGATTTCTTAACTTACTTTTTTTTATGCCCAGTTTTATGCCTACAGTAAAAAGTGTGCTGTGAATAAAATGAGTAAGTAAGTCAGATAATCCACGTCTCCAGAAAATTCCATAAAATGAATGTTATGACTCCTACATAGCTGAGTTCACTGAAGAAAAATAAAGTAGCATTTGTATACTTCCAAAGTGGTGTATGTTTGTTTGGTTTTTCTTAAGATTTTACTTATTTATTTGACAGAGCACACAAGTAGGCAGAGTGGCAGGCAGAGGGAGAGGGAGAAGCAGGCTCCCCGCTGAGCAGGGAGTCCGATGTGGGGCTCGATCACAGGACCCTGAGAACACGACCTGAACCAAAGGCAGCTGTTTAACCTACTTGAGCCACCCAGGTGCTCCCCAAAGTGGTGTATGTTTTAAAAAGCAGGGGAACCTGAGTGGAGCAGTTGATTTAAACGTCTGAATCTTGGTTTTGGCTCAGTTCGTGATCTCAGGGTTGTGAGATCAAGCCCCACGTCCGGCTCCACGCTCAGCACAGAGTATGTTTGAGATTCTCTCTCTCTCTCCCTTTCCCTTTGCCCCTCGACACTTGTGCTCTCTCTCTCTCTCTAAAAGAAATAAATAAATCTTGGGGCACCTGGGTGGCTCAGTCAGTTAAGCGGCTGCCTTCGGCTCCAGTCATGATCCTGGGGTCCTGGGATCAAGCCCCACGTCAGTCTCCCTGCTCCGCAGGGAGCCTGCTTCTCCCTCTCCCTCTGCCTGCCACTCTGCCTACTTGTACTCTCTCTCTCTTTCTGTCAAATAAATAAATAAAATCTTAAAAATAAATAAATAAATAAATAAATAAATAAATAAATCTTTTTTAAAAAGGCAAATACAAGATGCCTTTAAAAAGTATTTATTTTCCTTGGAGTAAAAAATAAAGATTGCGTCTTGGCTCGTTTTTCCTACAAGTGAGTATTATTAAGAGTGCATGGTTACCATTATGCTCTTTGAGAGTCAGGACAGTTAGAGCACAATAATGTTTAAATTGGTGTGGGATGTTTATAAACAAATGTTTTTATAGCAGTTTCAGGAAATATCTTTAGTTCTATTTTTTTCAAGGATTCAAGAATATAAAATATAAGATACAAATATATGAGTCTATTGTACCTTTTTTTTAAAAGATTTTTTGTATTTATTTTTGCAAGGAAAAGCGAGAGCACGAGTGAGGTGGAGGGTGGGGAGAGGGCAGAGGGAGAAGCAGGCTCCCCACTGAGCAGGGAGCCTGATATGGGACTTGTTCCCAGAACCCTGGGATCATGACCTGGGCCAAAGGCAGACATTTAACTGACTGAGACACCCAGGTGCCCCACTTCTGTACCTATTTTAATTTTGCTTTTAATAATACAGTATTTCAGGGCGCCTGGGTGGCTCAGTCGTTAAGCATCTGCCTTCAGCTCAGGTTATGATCCCAGGGTCCTGGGGTTGAGCCCTACATCGGGCTCCCTGTTTGGCGGGAAGCCGGCTTCTCCCTCTCCCACTCCCCCTGCTTGTGTTCCCTCTCTCGCTGTCTCTCTCTCTCTGTCAAATAAATAAATAAAATCTTAAAAACATAATAATAATACAGTATTTCAGTGTCCTAATGATTAACATCAATTTTATGGTGATAAAAATACGTGGAAGCACATATTAAAAGATACCAGTTTACTGGTAATAAAAATGTCCCATTATAACTTGTCTTTATTTCTTTGTTCCTCAGGTGTTGGTGTCTGTTCAGTCCCTTATATTAGTAGCTGAGCCTTATTTTAATGAACCAGGATATGAACGGTCTAGAGGCACTCCCAGTGGCACACAGAGTTCTCGAGAATATGATGGAAACATTAGACAAGCAACGGTTAAGTGGGCAATGCTAGAACAAATCAGAAACCCTTCACCGTGCTTTAAAGAGGTATGTTCAATAAAATTAATGAAATACTTTATTAAAGGCATTACAGAATATTGTTTATTAGTATTGTACCTGCCTTTATATTAAATAGTCTGTGGTATACTAAACTTAATTATACTTTTAATCATAAAAGATGAGTAATAATATAATAGAGGTGAATTTTAAAACCACCTACTTCCTACAAGGCATCTGACTATATTTTGGGACAATTTTTTAATTTCTTATTTTTAACAGTTACTATTTTACTAGCAAACTGTGTTTTTAAAGTAGTTCTCATAAAAATATTATTTTTTATTAGAGGTCAAGCAAGGTACTTTCTAAAGTTGTCTTACGAATAGAAACTTTGCCCTTATACTAATATCTGTGTGTGAATATTGAAGAGAAGACATTTTCTTTCCTTTAGGAAAAAGTTGGACTTAGTAAGTTTCTGAAACCTGTCTTGATATTCATAAGTGCTTTTATTTCACCCCCTGAAAAGTGACTCTCCTTGTGGTTAGTTGTCTCTCCATAGTCTTCCTAAAATATGATTGTATTCTTTTGTTTGTTTGTTTTTAAAGATTTTCTTTATTTGTCAGAGGTAGAGAGAGAAAGAGAGAGAGCACAAGCAGGGGGAGCATCAGAGGGAGAAGCAGGCTCCCCACTGAGCAGGGAGCCCGACACGGGGCTCGATCCCAGGACCCTGGGATCATGACCTGAGCCAAAGGCAGACGCTTAACCTACTGAGCCACCCATGCATGCCAGTATGGTTCTGTTCTTCAGCTGTGATATCAAACTACTTTATCACATCTTACTTTACTATATTGTAAAACATATTTCTTTTTAAAAAGTGCTTCTCTTCATCATCACTTTCTTAAATTGTGCTAGAAACTCAACATTTTAAAGGAAAAATTGGCATATTTACCTGCCAGCAAATTGATTTTTTTTTTTTTTTTTTAAGATTTTATTTGACAGAGACACAGTGAGAGAGGGAACACAGGCAGGGGGAGTGGGAGAGGGAGAAGCAGGCTTCCCATGGAGCAGGGAGCCCGATGTGGGGCTCGATCCCAGGACCCTGGGATCACGACCCGAGCCGAAGGCAGACGCTTAACAACTGAGCCACCCAGGCGCCCCCAGCAAATTGATCTTTAACCTAACTAAGCAGTTATGTGTGGCTGCTGGGTAGCATCATACCTGAAGCCCTTCTTATCATCAAATAGCAATGATGAATATACTTTGAAAGGATGTAGAAAGAACATTTCTCCTTTCATTTTTATTATTACTAAATGAATTTATACTTTGAATGATAAAGTTGGGTGTTTTATTTTTGCAAAGGCTTGCATTTTACCTTGGAAGGCCGTGGGAATTCACTTTTCCTAATATTACTGGCAATACAAACATATGTCTTTGTGCTCTGAAGCATATTCTATCCTTTTTCTAGTTTGGCTTACTTTTTTTTTTTTTTTAAGATTTTATTCATTTATTTGTCAGAGCACACAAGCAGGGGGAGTGGCAGGCAGAGGGAGAAATGGGCTCCTCACCCAGCAATGTGGGACTCGATCCCAGGACCCTGGGATCATGACCTGAGCTGAAGGCAGATGCTTTTTTTTTTTTTTTAAGATTTTATTTATTTATTTGAGAGAGAGAGAATGAGAGATAGAGAGCACGAGAGGGAAGAGGGTCAGAGGGAGAAGCAGACTCCCTGCCAAGCAGGGAGCCCGATGCGGGACTCGATCCTGGGACTCCAGGATCATGACCTGAGCCGAAGGCAGTCGCTTAACCAACTGAGCCACCCAGGCGCCCCTGAAGGCAGATGCTTAACCAACTGAGCCACCTAGGCATCCCAAGCTTGGGTTACTTATATTAAGTAATTCATTTTACACCCATATTGAATGTGAACTGTTATTAGGCACTGCACTAAGGTACTCAGAACTCAAGGATAAATGAAGCTCAGTTCCTGCCCTTGAAAAACGTATATTCCTCCTCTTGTATCATGAATTTCTTCAGTGCCCTTAAGACTCAGTGAATCCAGATACATAAACTACTTTACAAGTCCACTAGATTGTACAAAAGTCATCTTAACACTAAAACTGAACTCTTGGTTCTTCCTTACTTCCCTCCCTCTCTCAGTAAAAGCGCTATCATCTAAGCCCCAAACCTGTACCACCTGTGACTTGATTCTTTTTCTGACATAACACATTCAGTCTAATGACAAATCTTGTTGGGCTCCACCCTTCAAAACATAATGAAAATATGGCGGTTAAAACCATCTTGGCCATTACCAGCCTATTTCAAGGCACTGTCACCTACCCCTTGCTTGAATATTTGAGGTAGTTTCCTCACCAGTCTTCCTGCTTCCACTCCTGTCCTTCTGCAGAGATTACCACACATAATCTCATCATCTCCATTGA
This sequence comes from Zalophus californianus, assembly GCF_009762305.2. Classification (NCBI taxonomy): domain Eukaryota; kingdom Metazoa; phylum Chordata; class Mammalia; order Carnivora; family Otariidae; genus Zalophus; species Zalophus californianus. The sequence continues at coordinate 26,909,278 of NC_045602.1, forward strand.
CTTCCCGTTATATGAAGAAGAAAACCCAAAGTCCTTACCATGGCCTGCAAAGCCCCACATTGTCTGGCCCCTTTCTTACTCTTCAGCATATCTAGGAATTTAAAGGCTTTTGGTACCAAATGTTAGGATGTGCAGCAACTGAAACTCTGATGCACTTCTGATGGGAATATAAATCAGTATAGCCGCTTTGGAAAACTCTTTAGCAGAGTCTGATCAGCTGAATATATGCTGAGTGACCAGCAGTTCTACTACTTGGTATGTGCTTCCTAGAAATTGGGTATAGAGAATGTTCTTAACATTATTCGTAACTGTCAAAAACTGGAAACAGTTCACTTGTCTATCAAAAGAATGAATAGACAAATTATGGAATATTCATAAAATGGAATACAGCAGCATGAATGAACTGCTATGTACGTTAATGTGGACAAATATCATAAATACAATTTAAGAAGCCAAGCATAAACAAGTACATTTCATGATTCCTTTTATAAAAAGTTCAGAAATGAGTAAAACTAACATGCTTAAAGAAGTCAGGATAGGGGGCGCCTGGGTGGCTCAGTCGTTAAGTGTCTGCCTTCGGCTCAGGTCATGATCCCAGGGTCCTGGGATCAAGAGTACCTGTTTAAAACGTGGGGTTTCTTAATTTGTTTTTGTTTTTTTATATAATTTTTTTTTATTGTGTTATGTTAGTCTGGTCCATATATACAATGGAATATCACTCAGCCATCAGAAAGGATGAATACCCAACTTTTACATCAACATGGGTGGGACTGGAGGAGATGATGCTAAGTGAAATAAGTCAAGCAGAGAAACTCAATTATATGGTTTCACTTATTTGTGGAACATAAGGAACAGCATGGAGGACATTAGGAGAAGGAAGGGAAAAATGCAGAATAGTAGTTTGGGTTTTTGGGTTTTGTGTTGTTTTTTTTAAAGATTTTATTTATTTATTTGAGAGAGAGAGAGAGAGAGAGAAACAGCATGAGAGGGAGGAAGGTCAGAGGGAGAAGCAGGCTCCCCGCTGAGCAGGGAGCCCGATGCGGGACTCGATCCCGGGACTCCAGGATCATGACCTGAGCCGAAGGCAGTTGCTTAACCAACTGAGCCACCCAGGCGCCCCAGGGTTTTTTTTTTTTTTTTAAGATTTTATTTATTTAGTGATGCCTGGGTGGCTCATTTGGTTGGGCGTCTGCCTTTGGCTCAGGTCATGATCCCAGAGTCCCGGGATCGAGTCCTGAATTGGGCTCATTGCTCAGCAGGGAGCCTGCTTCTTCCTCTGCCTGCCACTCATCCCGTTTGTGCCCTCAATCTCTGTCTCTCTCTCACAGATGAATGGGTAAAATCTTTAAAAAAAAAAGATTTTATTCGTTTGGGAAAGAGAGTGAGCATGAGCCAGGGGGAGGGGCAGAGGGAGAGGGAGAAGCAGGCTCCCCGCTGAGCAGGGAGCCCAATGCGGGGCTCCATCCCAGGACCCTGGGACCATGACCTGAGCCGAAGGCAGACGCTTAACGACTGAGCCACCCAGGCGCCCCCAGAATAGTATTTTTTAATTGATATAATATTTCCAAATTGATCTATTTTCTAACTTAAATATGTCAGAAGTAGGCTCCTACTGCTTACACAGAAAGGAAGAAATTCTAATTTTTCAAAGAATTTTTTTAATTGCATATAAAAACCACAGTTATTACAAGGAAGGTTACCTTTGGGGCACCTGGGTGGCTCTTGGTTTCGATCTCAGAGTTGTGAGTTGGAGCCCCACACGGGGTTTCGCGCTGGGCATGGAGCCTGCTTAAGACTCTCTCTGCCCCCCTCCCTCTGCCCCTCCCGCCACTCCACACACAAGAATGCCAGCTTGCATATGTGCTCGCTCACTCTCAAACAAACAAGGAAAGGTAACTTTATAAAATACAATCTTAACTATAAATTAACCAGAAGATAAAATTAAGAAAGTAGTAATAGTGCCTATTTTTAGGGCTCTGTTCTGATTTCTGTATCAATATCTTTGACATTTAAAATGTCTTTAGTTATTTAGGTATTTATAGAGTTCTCTCTTAAAGGTTGAAAATTTGCCAGTTTTTCTGTTGTCATTACCCTCCTAATTATTTTCTCCTGGTTATTTATTTACAGTGCTCACCTTGTGAATGTATTACATTATATTTGTCTTTTTTTCTCTCTGATAGGATTAACTATTTGAATGTCTGGTTGCTATTGGGCATTATTTTCTGCTGTAGAGCTGGGCATTTCAACACTTGTCATCTGATGTCATTAGCCTGATTCTTCCCTGTTAATGTAAAATTCACTAAACTGAGTTTTGTGGAGACAAAAACGTTGCAATTGTCTTTTAAATTTCATTTCTTTGTAAATTCTGACCTGAACACCTTTTGTTCTCTTGGTTGTTTTATTCTTAAGGTTATACACAAACACTTTTACTTGAAAAGAGTTGAGATCATGGCCCAGTGTGAGGAGTGGATTGCGGACATCCAGCAGTATAGCAGTGATAAGCGGGTAGGCAGAACTATGTCTCACCATGCCGCAGCTCTCAAGGTGAGTAAGCCTTACTAACAGGAGCCCTGCTGGCGGCTTCAAAAGAAGAGTTGTATAGTCATTTACAGAGCCATAGTTACCAGATGGTAAAGGAATCAGAAGGAGTCAAAGAAACATTTAAGTTCAGAGGCTTAAGTTGCTACCCAAAAATCTGTAGAAAACGTACATTAATTTTTGACAATGAGTTGACATTTCCTGAAAAGGATGTTGACAACAACATGTGCTCTGTGAATGACTTTTTTTATTCTTTTCCCTTTTCTCTTTTGCAGTTTATTTTTCATTCTACCCAAGGTCCCCATGCCCAGTTCTCCACACCAGTGACCCTGGCTCCCCTCTCTGCTCCCTCATCTCTCCCCTCCAGGCCTTTACTCTCATTTTCACCTGCTCTTGCTAGCTCAGTGCCATTCATCTGCAGCTTAAATTTAACTTTATGGAAACCTGCCTTGACTTAGATCACTTCAGTTTAAGCTTCTATAATACCCTCTTGTGTTAAAACACACAAGAGTCAGACGTTTAACTGATTGAGCCACCCAGGCACCCTGTATTTTTCATTTAAATCATTTTTCTCTGTCTTAAAATCTTCTGATAGTATTTAACTCCTCCTTCATCTAGTATACTTGGTCAATACTAGGTCTTATCAGTGCTGCCTTCAGGGGGATGCTGCCTCCCCTCTCCCCATTATTTCTTTTCAGTTCCCACAGCTAAGTCTGTTTGACCAGCTTCCTTGGACTTAGTTCTCCCCTTCTGCTTCTTTCTGTAGTCCATAACCAAATCGATCTTCCCCAAACCTGTGTTTAGATAGCTCTTTCTTTTAAATAAAACCTTAGTGATGAAAGTCCACCCTTCTTTGGCTTTGTTATGTCAGTTGGTGTCTTGCTTATATCTCAAATTCTTTTACTCTGTTATTTTCTGTGTCACTCAGGCCTGGAAATCTCTATCCATGAATCAGCCCAAATTTCTGTCATCCCAGCTATACCTTAGCTGCTGAGTGCTACTTGAGAAACGTATGCAGCTGCTTAGCTTAATAATCCCACAGTAAAGACATAAGATCCCTTATAATTGTCAAATTTTTCTTTCTTCTTCCCTAATGTTTTCTCCTGTTGTCCACAGTGGAAGGGAAATTGGAGCTAGAGAAATTATGAGTTACCAGCGTGTTAATATATTTTGCAACCTTACAAATGGCTACAAGTCTGTAGTTGTTATTATCTTGTTTATAAGTCTTAGACCTCCAACCCAAATTTAGTCTCTGTGAAGTGAGAGGTTATATCTTCCTTATTCTACTCATTGCTTTTATATTTTCAGTGTTGAACACAGTGCCTCGTACATAAAAGTTGTTCTGTAAACATTGGTTAGTTAATTTTCAAAGCCCTGGTGTGATACTTGAGGTCATCTCTCTCCCAATAGAAAATTAGAAACCAAAAATTAATATTTATAGACAACTATTCCCTCTCTGTTAATATCTCTACATCTTTCTCTAAATGGTAGAATACAAAATTATATAATCTCTCTGGTTCTTCTTTTTCACTTGCTTAAATTAGAAAAAAAATTTCGGGGGGCATCCAGGGGGCTTAGTCGGTTAAGCGTCTGACTCTTGATCTCAGCTCAGGTCTTGATCTCAGGGTCATGAGTTTGAGCCCTGTGTTGGGCTGCACACTGGGCATGGAGCCTACTTACGAAAAAAAAAATAGGATGATAAAATTGTAACTGAGGCTTGCTGGAGTGGAGGGGGGTGGGAGGGATGGGGTGGCTGGGTGATGGAGATTGGGGAGGGTTAGTACTATGGTGAGTGCTGTGAATTGTGTAAGACTGATGAATCACAGACCTGTCCCCCTGAAACAAATAATACATTATATGTCAAAAAAATTTAAAATAAATAAAATTGTTTCTAAGGCTTTTTCTGAGCATTATGTGAGACTATTAGTGTAAAACATTTTGTAGATGTTCTACACAAGACCTGGTACCTGCTGAATACTTGTTTGTATTCACTAAAGTAATGGTGGGTTTATTTTCATTTATGGACTTTCTGTGAAAAATATTTAGCCAGAGGGATGCCTGGGTGGCTCAGTCAGTTAAGCATCTGCCTTGGGCTCAGGTCATGATCCCAGCTTCCTGGGATCAAGTCCCTCATCAGGCTCCTTGCTCAGTAGGAAGTCTGCTTCTCCCTCTGCCTGTTCTACCTGCTCTGCCTGCCGCTCCCACTGCTTCTGCTCACATGTGTGAGCTCTCTCTAATTAATTAATTAAAAAATCAATCTTAAAAAATATTTAGCCAGAGACAAGATGCATTATAAGTCAAGATGTTACTGTCTGTAATTTCAAAGTGTATCTACCATACGTGAATGGTTTCTTACAAATCATCAGTAACGCTGTCTCTCTTACCAGGTAGGCGGCATGGGTAGGAGCTGTGCGCATGCTACTCAGGGCTTTTCAGCAACAGTTATTTTGAGGTTAGAGGTTTTTGCCCATTTTGTTCACTGCTTCTTATAGTAGCTAACAGAAGGAAGGTGCTCAATAAATATTTGTAGGCCTAATGCTTTGGGTTTTGTTTTGAACTCAGTTCCTCCCTCAAATGATGTTATGTTAGAATATCAGGGTTAGTAATTCTTATATCGCTTATTTTCCCCTCTGTAGCGTCACACTGCTCAGCTCCGGGAAGAGCTGCTAAAACTTCCCTGTCCCGAAGGCTTGGACCCCGATGCTGATGATGCCTCAGAGATGTGCACTGCCACAGCAGGTGCTGAGGAGACTCTAATGCATGATCAGGTCAAACCCAGCAGCAGTAAAGAACTCCCCAGTGACTTCAAATTATGAGCTGCATTGACATGGACTTCATAGACACAAAGGCTTTGAAGCACAAGCCAAATATGTCAATATTTGTATGTAAGAAACTAATTATGTAATAGTTATTGAAACTGAAACTATACTATGCCCTTAAGGAGATCCAGTTTAATTCAAGGTGATCTTTTCTTTACCTGTACAAGAGTGTAAACTTTTTTGTGCTTTTATTTTTCAATTGTGAGAACCACTGATTGGTATGTTCAACAAATTTGTGTATACAAAGAAATGGATAAATCACTGATATATAAGGGAAACTACCTTAGGAAAGAATGTTTACTGAATGTTTATTTTATTTTTTTTTTTACTGTAGAGTGAGGGGTTGTTAACAAAGAATATATATTGGTCATTCTTACAACTACTATTTAAAGTCAGCAACTTTTCACTGAATTTGATAGATTTTATGTTTGGCCATATCTTCATGCTCATCTTTGATTTCTGAAGACCTCCTACATACACTTAAATAAAAGTTAAATGGACATACTCCCTCTTTTTTGATTTACTGGTACATTTTTTTAAATGATAAATATGCCATAAAATGCATTATAGCTGGAGACTTGCACTTGTATGGATGAATTTATTACATTCAACGTATTTAATTTTATGCCTTCTAATTCTAAGATGCAGAAAAAATAAATGCACATGATTTTATTCTATGCCAACATTTGGGCCTGTGAATGTATCCGTTATTTGAATTTAAGTATATGAGAAGGAATGGTCAATTTGAAAAGTCACTCTAAACTGATTTTTTTCCTAAAGGGCTCCTTTTTTCCTGGACTCTGGTTTTATTACTAAAGTCACATGTATGTATTAAAACATTGAGGCTCTGTAGAGCAGAGAGGATACCTCTCTGGTGCTGTTACAGTACATTCTGTACCTGCCATACAGGCTCATTTTCATGCAAATTCTTCTTAGAGCCAAATAAATAAAGACTTAGGTGTATTAGTATGTCTTGTTTCTAAAACAGTTTGCCATGGTGTGAAATGCTATTTCTACAAAGAATTGGACACTTTCAAGACCTAAGCATCGGAAAGGAAAGGATATTTTTTCAAAGACCAATTGTCACAAAGGAAAAGCTAAGGTGATTTTTGACAGTATATAAAATGAAGTGGTGTGTGGAAACCTCGAATCTGGAGGTGACCAGAAGGAGAAGCTGTGTTCTGAACAGTGAGCTGCTCTCTGGAGAAAAAGGGGACTAGGCAGTATGATACTGTCTGATGTACAAGACATAGTGCTCCCTAAGCACGGATGAAGGAGGGGAAATGAAAAGTTGTAACACACACTGTTAGGTGTGGTGGGTGGTAAGCTACATACACCAAGAATGAATGACAAAATGGAGTCAGTTTATGAAAAAGAAGAGTCAATCAAATGTCACTCACACACATGCTAGCTAAAATCTAGGTTTAAAATAATCAGCAGTAAAAGGATAGTCATCAGTCCTCTAGGCTTTTTGTTTTTTTCCTGTCAGGTCCTGTCAGGGATGGATGATGAAAGCTACTGTATCAGGTGTATTGTTTGCTTCCAATTTAGGATTTAATTTTATTTTTTTTAAGATTTTTATTTATTTGTGAGAGCGAGAGTGCGCATGCAGGAGTGGGGGTGGGGGGCAGAGGGAGAGGGAGAAGGAGACTCCTCACTGAGCAGGAGCCTGATGCGGGGCTCGATCCCGGGACCTGGAGATCACGACCTGAGCCGAAGGCAGACGCTTAACCAAATGAGTCACCCAGGTGCCCCAGGATTTTATTTTTAATCACTGAAATAAGGTTGGGTCATTTTCTCCAATTCACACCACTAGTCTTCAGAAAGCTTTATGAGAGGAAAGTAACAATACCAGTACTCTAAGGTCCAATTCATGTTTTTAATAAACCAAGACCTAGGGGTGCCTAGGGGCTCAGTTGGTTAAGTATTGGCTCAGCTCATGATCCCCAGGTCCATGATCCCCCACATCAGGCTCCCTGCTCAGCGGAGAGCCTGCTTCTCCCTCTCCCACTCTCCCTGCTTGTGTTCCCTCTCTCTCTCTGTCAAATAAATAAAAATCTTTTTTAAAAAAATTTTTATTGTTATGTTAATCACCATACATTACATCATTAGTTTTTGATGTAGTGTTCCATGATTCATTGTTTGTGCATAACACCCAGTGCTCCACGCAGACTGTGCCCTCTTTAATACCCATCACCAGGCTAACCCGTCCCCCCACCCCCCTCCCCTCTAGAACCGTCAGTTTGTTTTTCAGAGTCCATCGTCTCTCATGGTTCGTCTCCCCCTCCTATTTACCCCCCTTCATTCTTCCCCTCCTGCTATCTTTTTTTTTCTTAACATATATTGCATTATTTGTTTCAGAAGTATAGATCTGTGATTCAACAGCCTTGCACAATTCACAGCGCTCACCATAGCACATACCCTCCCCAATGTCTATCACTCAGCCACCCCATCCCTCCCACCGCCCCCCACTCCAGCAACACTCAGTTTGTTTCCTGGGATGAAGAATTCCTCATATCAGTGAGGTCATATGATACATGTCTTTCTCTGACTTACTTCACTCAGCATAACACCCTCCAGTTCCATCCACATCGTTGCAATAAATAAAATCTTAAAAAAAACCCAAAAACCCCAAGACCTAAAAGTCTAAATTTAAGACTGATTAACATGGTTCCGTCTAGGATCCTGACTTTGAGCACTCACTTTGGTAGTAGGTACAGGTTCCTGCACTTGAGGGTTGAATGACAGACATGGAAACATTATGTTGGTACAATTGAGAAGTTTCTGATAGTTTACAGGGTACTATTGGGAACACAAAAGAGGAACACTTAGGCAAAATATTAATGGGCGTTGAGATGATGTGGTCGAGAAAGGCTTCCTCAAGGGAGATAGCCTGAGTCTTGAAGGACGAGGATAAAGAAGTTAGGCAGGGGCGCCTGGGTGGCTCAGTTGGTTGTGTCCAACTCTTGATTTCACTTCAGGTCATGATCTCAGGGTCATGAAATCAAGGCCTGTGTGGGGCTCCATGCTCAGCACAGATTCCGCTTGAGATTCTCTCTCTCCCCCTCTCTCTGCCCCTCACCCCGCTCATGCTCTCTCTCAAAAATAAAGAAATTTCTCTCTTTTTTTTAAAAGATTTTATTTATTCATTTGACAGAGAGAGACACAGTGAGAGAGGGAACACAAGCAGGGGGAGTGGGAGAGGGAGAAGCAGGCTTCCCGCCGAGCAGGGAGCCCAACGTGGGACTCCATCCCAGGACCCTGGGACGACGACCCGAGCCGAAGGCAGACAGACAGTCAACAACTGAGCCACCCAGGCGCCCAAAAATAAATCTCAAAAAAAAAAAAAGCCAGCAGAAAAGTTATTACTGACACAGGAGAACGAGGGGAAAACTCAGTAGTACATTGGATTGTAAGAGAAAGTAGAAGGGGTGCCTGGGTGGCTGTCGTTAAGTGTCTGCCTTCAGCTCGGGTCATGGTCCCAGGGTCCTGGGATCGAGCCCCGTGTCAGGCTCCCTGCTGAACGGGAAGCCTGCTTCTCCCTCTCCCACTCCCCCTGCTTGTGTTCCCTCTCATGCTGTGTCTCTCTCTGTAAAATAAATAAAATCTTAAAAAAAAAAAAGTAATGTATGATAGTCAAATGAAATGTAGGCTGTAATGTTAGAGAGGTTGGAGGGCTTGGATCATGGAAGACAAAAGGTTCCAAGATAGAAACAGACATGCGCCCACTGGGTCAACCGAGACACGGGTACAAATCCGGTTGCAGACCTTGAGGGGAGCTAGATAGGCAGCTGGAGCAGGCAGCCGGGGTAGCAAAGGACTGGCGCTTGGAGCCCGGCCCAAACTGCTGCACGGATTCCTCCGTCTTGTGCAAGGTGGTCAGAGCATGGCAGGGCTTTGGGTTCATCTAGATTTATAATACTGTAAAGTTTAAAAGAAATTTTTTTTTAAGATTTATTTATTTTGGAGAGGGAGCGTGAGCTGTATTTTTTTTTTAAAGATTTTATTTATTTATTAGAGAGAGAGAATGAGAGATAGCACGAGGGGGAAGAAGGTCAGAGGGAGAAGCAGACTCCCCGCTGAGCAGGAAGCCCGATGCGGGACTCGATCCCTGGACTCCAGGATCATGACCTGAGCTGAAGGCAGTTGCTTAACCAACTGAGCCACCCAGGCGCCCGAGCTGTATTTTTGTTTCCTAATAGGGCCAGCACAGGGAGCTGGCTGTGGGCGCATTCCTGGAAGCCATGCCTACGCTGCAATGGTTAGCAATACCTTAGTATCTGTAGAAACGACTGTGAACTACATAAATCTCACTGTACCAAAATCAAATCCCCAACTCCCCAGATCCCCCAAATTACCACAGCCACTCTAATGCCATGTGACTGGAGAAGTGTGTCTGAGTGGAAGGCAGGGTAGACTTAACTGACTTAAAAATATCTTACTTTAAAAAAAAGTTTTATTAGGATATATTTCCCATACCATACAATGTACCCATTTAAGTGTACAATTCAATGGTTTTTAGTGTATTCACAGATATGTGTAACCATCACCACCACCAGTTTTTTTTAAAGACTTGATTTATTTGAGAGAGCACGAGCTGGGGGAGGGGCAGGGGGAGAATCTCCAGCAGACTCCCCACTGAGTGCAGAGCCTGACTTGGGGCTCCCTCCCACCACCCTGAGATCACAACCTGAGCTGAAATCAAGAGTCAGATGCTTAACTAACTGAGCCTCCCAGGTGCCCATCACCGCCAATTTTAGGACATTTTCCTCTAGAAGAAAATCTGTGTCTTTTAACTTTATCTTTCAACCTCTCTTCCCCCCCCCCACCCCCGCCCGCCCAAGGCCATCAATCTACTTTCTGTGACTTTAGCAAATGTTACATAGTCTTATGATCAAGTGGCTACATTGTTAGAACCTTTCCCAGCCTTGGGAGGGGCCATGAACCTTAAGATTCATTAACCTCTACCTTTATTTTTCGGGAATCCATACGTTCAGTTCCCTGCTATTCACAGAGTTGATTGGATCTAGTAGAATGTGTGTGTGTGTGTGTGTGTGTGTGTGTGTGTGTGTGTGTGTGTTCTGTGAAAACGGGGGGGAAAACTCATTTGGAAAATCAGGTAAAGCTGAGTAAAACGAGAGAAACTCAAGGAGGATAAGATTCAAACGGTTACGAAGACTTTGAGACTCTTGGAGTTGGGATTTTTTTTTTTAAGATTTTATTTATCTATTCATGAGAGACAGAGAGAGAGAGGCAGAGGGAGAAGCAGGCTCCCAAGGAGCAGGGAGCCCGATGCGGGACTCGATCCCAGGACCCTGGGATCATGACCTGAGCTGAAGGCAGACGCTTAACCATCTGAGCCACCCAGGCGCCCTTTTTTTTTTTTTTTAAGGCCTCATTTTTCCCAAGTAAAAAAGCTCACTATTGTCTGGTGTTTTGTCTCCCAATTTTTTTAGAATGTCTTTTAAATATATAATTGATTCTTTCTGTCAAAAGCTTCCCGTAGTGTCCATTGTTAGTCTAAGTAAAACAGGGTTTGTTTGGGGTTTTTTTTCTTTCTTTTTAATTTTAATTTTTCCATTTACCAAGGGAAAACTCAAGAGTTAGGATTGTGGTGTGACTTTATATAAGAGGCAGAAGTTCTTCCAGGAAGCAGTTTAGACTTCGACATAGTCAAACTTTAACATACCAAGAAGGGGGCTGGTGAGGTTAACAGTATGTGTGCTTCGTAACCATATCTCAAATTTTCCAACTGAGTGGAGTACTACTAGTCCTAGACTGTATGACCAATGACCCAATAATCATTGACGTTAGACTTTAGCTTAAACAAAATGACCTTCTTTCATAGACTGATAGGCAGGGAGGGATTGCTTCCATGAAGGTTGTACAGGGAATCCACGTGAAGTTTGATCCATGGTTTTGTCTTGAACCCGTCATCCGTTTAACAACCTCATGGCCAGCTTGGATTGGAGTGGAGACTTACTGGGTATGTTTTCACACATTCCCTATGGAATACTCCCTTAGACATCCTGCAGAAAAGGACAATTCAGGATAAAGCAAAAATACACGAAGCAAGACTTCATACCTATAGACCAACATTGGCAAAAGCAGAGCAAACAGCAGGAAAAGCAGGGTGGTAGGTGGTGTCCGGGGTGACCCCAGCGGGCCCTGCCTCCTTCCCCTTGCATGTGGGCTGGACACACAGATTCGTGAAGGGATACTTCTGAGGTGAGGTTACAAAAAGACTGCAGCCCCATATTGGATCTCCCTTTGAGAAGAGCCTCCTGCCACCCTGAGGGCTTCCCTACAGGGAGGCCATATGGAAAGGAACTGATGTCTTTGGCCAACAGCCAGTGAGAACAGAAGGCATGCCACAGGATAAGCTCGAGAGAGCATCCTCTCCTAGCTGAACCTTGTTTATCATAGCCTCTTTGTGAGAGACCCTGAGCCTGAGGCACACAGCCAACCTGCACCCAGATTCCTGGCCCTCAGAAATTGTGAAATAATAAAAGCTTGTTCTTTGAAGCTGGTAAGTTCTATAGTGATTTTTTACACAGCAGTAGACAGCTAATACAAGCAAGGGATGGCGCAAGTATTTATCAAATGACGTACCTTGCAAACAAAGTTTAATGATCTTATAAAAGACGTAGGTCTGATTGCCAAATGGTGCTACACCTCTATACCAAAAGGTCTGATTTCTTAAAAAAGGACTGGGCCTGATGATATTATATGAAAACTTACTTCAGGGGCGCCTGGGAGGCTCAGTCGTTGGGCGTCTGCCTTCAGCTTGGGTCATGATCCCAGGGTCCCGGGATCGAGCCCCGCATCGGGCTCCCTGCTCAGCGGGAAGCCTGCTTCCCCCTCTCCCACTCCCCCTGCTTGTGTTCTCTCTCTCACTGTCTCTCTCTGTCAAATAAATAAATAAAATCTTTAAAAAAGTGCACATATTTTAATTGAAAAGTTTGTTTTTTCATACATATATTCCCATGAAACCATTAGCAGCATCAGATAGTGAACATATCTGTTCACCCCCCAAAAGTGTCCCTATTCCTCCCTGCTTTCCTCTCCATTTCCCTATTCCCCAGCAATGACTGATTTGCTTTCTGTCATTAGAAATTCGTTTGCATTTTCTAGATTTATATAAATAGACTCGTGTGTTCTCTGTTTTTCTGTCTTATTTCATTCAGCATAATTACTTTGGTATTTGTGTATATTATATATATAGTTTATTCATTTTTATAGTTGAACACTTCCATTGTATGAATATATCACAATTTGTTTATTCGTTCATCTGTGCATGGACATTTGGGTCGTATCCAGTTTTTGGCTATACTAAAAATGCTGCTACAAACATTTAAAAATTATTATTATTAAACATGAGATTTGTTAATGAATATGAAAAAGGTTTGAAGGGTCATGAAATGCTCATTACAATCCTGCCTCCTTTTTACTACTTAGAAAGATATGAGATAGGATTAGTTCAAACACATAAATGTATCCAACCTGAAGCTACATGGAGAAAGATGTCATTTACAGTACAGTTTAAGGTTCTAGAGTAAACATGGCATGTTGAATATATGCTGTCTATCCTTCAAAACTCACTAAATTTATGGTAAAGAAAAAAATTAAGACATAACCCACAGGGAAAGAGAAGATGAGATGAGATGCCGTGTTTGGGAGCTAGTAACTGATGTCACTAACCAGAGAAAGCCCAATCCTAAAAATGCCATGGGAAAAGCTAAGGCAAACTTGTATCTAGACTGAAGAATCCCTGAACAACTCAGCAACTGGGAGTATGAGATGCCCTGGCACTGAAGGTTATGGGGTGGGAAGAGGAAGGGCTGAAATTAGGAGGACTCTTGCAAAGCTGAGTCAGTCAGTAGGAACCCCTGCCCACTCCTTCCCCTCCACTCCCCTTGCCGTGGTCTCTACAGGGTCTGATATTCAGACTGGGTCTTGTATGCTGAGACTCCTGGCTTTCTTGCTCTGCTTGACTCTGGAACTCTGGCAACCAGATCCTACTATCCAGGTAGGAAATTTAAAAAGTCTCTGAGAAATCTGACCAGCTCAAGAAAAAAGACTTGAGATGGTTCATCTACCCCTGACATCAGGGTTCCCAGCAGACTGTCCAGCCAAGCCACTCCTAAAGTAGACATAGCCTACTCACCAGCTCAGTATCCACTCCGGTTTTTTAAAATATATTTTTAAAAGATTATATTTATCTATTTGACAGAGAGAGACAGTGAGAGAGGGAACACAAGCAGGGGGAGTGGGAGAGGGAGAAGCAGGCTTCCCTTGGAGGAGGGAGCCTGATGCAGGGCTTGATCCCAGGACCATGGGATCAAGACCTGAGCCAAAGGCAGATGCCTTAACGATTGAGCCATCCAGGTGCCCCTATTTATCTGAGAGAGAGAGAGAGAAAGAGAGAGATCACAAATGGGGAGGGGGCGGGTAGAGGGAGAAGCAGGCTCACCTCTAAGCAGGGAGCCCAATACAGGACTAGATCCCAAGACCCTGGGATCGTGACGTGAACTGAAGGCAAACACCTAACCGACTTAGCCATCCAGGTGCCCCATCCACTCCATTTTTTTCTTTGTTTTTATTTTTGTTTTTTTCATTTGAGACCATATATTTTTCTCCCACATTTTTATTCTAGAGTCCATTTGCCTGAAGAGAGATGAATATACTTACTATCATTGTCAAGCATATCTCACTTAAACAAACCTTGAATATAGAGAAAGCACCAAGTTCACTGTGCGGGACAAGTGAGGAACCTGGTTGAGCGGCCGGTGTGTTTCTGCTTTAATAGCTCTAACAACCATCAAATGGTTTAGACAGTGCTGGATTTTGTGCTTAAAAAAACCAAAAGGACACACTGATTAAATATCATTTCCTGCACAAATAGCATTTAATTACTTCTCAGTAAGAAGACATTCTAGGGCATCTGTTCTTCTCCACTCAACCCAGGTCTGGCTTCCTTTGGCTTCTGCTGGCAGAGGCTGAGCACCACCATTCCCTCCACAGTCTATGGAGGAGGTAAGTGAATTGAGAATTTAGTTCCCTCTTTGGAGCCAGCACTGGGCTAGGCTCTTTCAGAGATCGCTTGCCTTTGATTTCTCCAAGAATGCGGCGAGGTCAGGGTTACCCTGGCTAGTGCATGGCATTTTCACAGTCCAGGCTTCAGGCCCATTGGGGCAGAGTCCCGCCCCGCTGAGGTCTGGCGCCTCGGTTTTGGCCTAGGAGCCTGGCTATGAAGAAAGGACGTGGGAATGAGGCGCCAGCTCTGCGCTCAGCGGCAGGCACACAGGGGTGACAGGTTTCTGGACTCAACCTATCCTCCCCATGCACCAGCCGGGGGGCCACAGGTCCCACTCAATCATGATTTATGTAGTGGTAGCATCAAAACCAGCTACTTTCTTTACACTTAAAAAAAAAAAAAACAACAGTTATTTATTTCTTCTGTTTAGTCAGGTATGTGTGTAATCTCTACACCCAACCTGGGACTTGAACTCACTTCCCGGAAGTCAAGAGTCGTATGCTCCTCTGACGGAGCCAGCCAGGCGCCCCAAAACTTTCCTTACAGTTTAATTCATTCTAAGAATAAAGACCTATTCGCTGCAGAGGTGGTTCTTGTGCTGGTCGACTCCACTTCAGGGGCCCTCGAACTTCCTGGAATGGTACCCGAACGTTGGTAGCAAGGGCCCACATGCATTTTGCGTGAAAGACCTTGGTTAGGTAGTCAGGAGGGTTCTGATCCAAAAATGTTGAGGAACCCAAGCGGTAGACCATTCCTATTACCTCTTGGCAGAACGAGACCCGGGCTTCTAGCTGCATTTTAATCCCAATCCTCAGGGGGTGGTGCAAAACGACTCCACCCGCCTCATGCCGTCTACAGCTCTTGGCCACGGCCCTTTAGGGCGGGGCTGAAATCGACCGCGCCCTCCAAGCCGCCCATACCCTGCTCCGGGCGGGGCATCTCTACTGGGCATGCTCAGTACTAAGGTCTTGAGTAGGTCTCCTAGGCGGAAACCAGAGCGGAGTGTGTGTTTTTCCCAGGGTGTCCCGCGCTGCTGTCATGGCCGCGTCCAAGTGACGATGTTTGCACATGGACTTCTGGGGCTGTGGGTGGTATTCACAGGATCTGTTGCCACTAGATTTCGGCATCTTTGGACCCTCTTTCTTTTTACTTTCTTTTGTTGACTCCGTGTGACCCTCTTAGAACCCCTTTTGGCTGCAGCGATGTCCAGGGTGATGTGGATACCGGAGCTGGCAGTTTTGAGGGGCTTCCCCACTGAGGCTGAGCGGCAGCAATGGAAGCAGGAGGGAGTCGCCGGTTCAGGTGAGAAAGGCGAACCTTCCAGGAACGGAGGCCAAGCGTGTGGACTGTGAGCGGAGAGTGGTGCCGGCTGGGTTCTCATTCCTCCTTGTTTTTTTTTTTTTTTGTTTGTTTGTTTTTTTTCCTGCCGAAATCTAGCTGATCCCTTAAGAGTTTGGATTGTTGCATCCTTGATGTGGTGGGCGGGGTCCTCTGGGCTCAGTGCGTGTCTTGATCCCAACCTTCTCACCGCCTAGGCTCAGTGGTAACAGCGATGGCGATGTCAGCTACCTTTCTAAGTCCTTAACATTTATCGTCATTTAATCCTTATAATAGACATTTAAGATAGATACTACGTTTAATACCATTTTGCAGGTGAAGACGTTTAAAGACAGATTGTTTAAGTAATTTATTCCAGGCCCCACAGTTGGTAAGCATAAAACCTGAAACGAGGCAGCAAAGATATAATTCTTATGAACAGTACACATTTACCGGAGAGAGGTGTTAACAGCATATTTACTAGTGATAAATGTGAGATAAAGGCACATCTGGTTGTGAGATTTAGGTTGGACCCGGAAGAAAAATAACAATTTAGGACACTAGTGTGCGTGTGTGTGTGTGTGTGTGTGTGTGTGTGTGTGTGTATGCAATAGGTGCTTCAGGAGAGAGGTAGTTTCTGAAGTCTGGTGATCTGGAAAAGTTTCATGGAAGAAGTCAGACGTGAGTGGAATTTTGATTAAAGGATAAGACGAGAAGAGCTCAGCAGGAGAAATCACAAGTGTAAAAGTGTGGAGGCAGGAGTGTGCATGGGATATTCAGGGAACAGTGAGAGAACCAGCTGTTCCTCAGGGAGTTTGGTGGGGATAAGAGAGGCCAGATTATGAAAGGCCTTAGACCCCTGATTGTGGGAACTTTTCTGTTGTCAATAGGAATCTTGAATTCCCAGAAGGGTGATAATATTTACTAATGAGAAATATTCCTGTGTCTAACTTCTACCTTGCTGCTCATTGTATGGATGAGCTGCTAATTGTAGAAGTGATGTTCATAGAATAATGGGAATTTGCTCAGTGCTTTGTGATTAATGTATAGTAAGCATTCTAAGGATACACATATTTTTCATACTAAAATGTAAAATGGTAGATTTACCTAATAGTGTTACCCTTTTCAGTATGAAAAAAATTGGTCTTTTGAATTATTGGACTAATTTTTTATATTGCAGAGAGTGGATCTTTCTTACAATTGCTGCTCAAAGGGAATTATGAGGCCATATTCTCAAATTCATTGACTCAAAATATTTTTAACTCAACAACTATGACTGAAGAAAAGCTGGATAGCTACCTGGAGAAACAGATAGTAACATTCCTGGATTACTCAACAGATTTGGACACAACTGAAAGGTAGAATTTTATTTGAAATTTTCATAGAGAAACAGACTGAATACATTTAGTAGTGCTTTGCCAGCATAAGACAGTGGTTTTAGTCGTTGGAAAACTTGGGCTCTCTGGTATGGCAGCCACTAGTCATATGCGGTTGTTGAGCACTTGAAATAGTGCAACTGAGGGACAGAATTTTAAATTTCATTTAATTGTAATTAAATTAAAAGAGCCCTATGTGGGGCGCCTGGGTGGCTCAGTCGTTGAGCATCTGCCTTCGGCTCAGGTCATGATCCCAGGGTCCTGGGATCGAGCCCTACATCGGGCTCCCTGCTCAGCGGGAAGCCTGCTTTTCCCCTCTCCCACTCCCCCTGCTTGTGTTCCCTCTCTCTCTGTGTCTCTCTCTGTCAAATAAATAAAATCTTTAAATAAATAAATAAAAGAGCCCTATGTGGCACATGGTTATAATATTGGACATTGAGACATAAATTGTTTAGGTTTCAGAAATTTTGTTTTGTAGTACTTGGATGATGTTGGTTAATATTTTATATTTTTCTTGGTAAAACTGAAATGAAATTGGTTGTGGTTATACAGTGGTTCATATTTGTTTTTTTTATTCTTATATGCAGACAACAGCTGATATTCCTAATTGGTGTAAGCAGTTTGCAACTTTTTGTTCAGAGTAACTGGACGGGGCCTCCCGTTGATTTACAACCTCAGGATTTTTTGCCATCTATTTTATTCCAGCAATTCAGTGAGGTATGCTTCTTGGAAATGTCATATATAGTTATTATTGTGGTTTTTTTTTTCTCTTTCTTTAGGAACTGGTCTTTATAAACTGGAGTTAATGGTAGGAAAAAATAGGACTTTATAGCTTGTACAAAGTGTACTAAGAGTCCTTGGTCATCAATCAGGTTTTCAAGTATTTCTAGAAGGTCCACTGTCAGGAGTGGAATTAGAGATAAGTGTTAATAATCTGATGGTAGAGGGGCTCCTGGATGGCTCAGTTGGTGGAGTGTGCAACTCTTGATTTCGGGGTTGTGAGCTTGAGCCCCACGTTGGACACAGAGCTTACTTTTTTTTTTTTAAGATTTTATTTATTTATTTCGAGAGAGAGAGTGAGAGAGTGAGAGTACAAGCAGGGGGAATGGCAGGGAGAGGGGGTGGCAGGCAGAGGGAGAAGCAGATTCCCCACTGAGCAAGGAACCCAGTGCGGGACTCGATTCCAGAATGCCGGGATCACGACCCCAGCCAAGGCACACACTTAACCGAATGAGCCACCCAGGTGCCCCAGCATAGAGCTTACTTAAAAAAATAAATAAAATAGGGGCATCTGGGTGGCTCAGTCGGTTGAGAGTCCAGCTCTTGGTTTCAGCTCAGGTCAGGATCTTAGGGTCATTAGATTAAGCCCAGTGTTGGCCTCTTTGCCGGGCATGGAGTCTGCTTGAGATTCTCTCCCTCTCCCTCTGCCCCGCCCCTGCTCACGTGCTTTTTCTCTCTCAAATAGATAAATCTTTAAAAATAAATAAATAAATAAAATATATTTAAAACAATCTGATGGTGGGGCGGAAAGAGAAGTAGAAAAGCAGCCATAATCTGACAGCCACAGTAATTAGCTCTGTACACATCAATGTGGTGAGTCACTTATTATGTTGCAGTAGAATAATTGAAATTCATAATCCTGGCTCTAAATCATTATCGAAAGGTTAAAAGGTCTTCTGTATCTTATGTCTAAGACGGGAATTGAATCTGTACTTTACAGAGGTTTTCATCAAAGTGATTAAATTCCAAAGATTATGTCACTTAAAGAGAAATGCTTCAGTTGTCTAGAAATTTGCTTATATGGAACATCTCACTCCCTCTCTTATTGTGGATGAAACAGTTTCTGCCTCTTCAGCCCTGTAGTGGAGGTTAAAAATTCACCAAATAGTCAAAGTCATAGTGTTTGTTGAGCACAGATATGTGGGGCAAGTTCTTAATTCACGTGTTCTATCAGTTTGAGGATCCCAGAGATGAGAAGATGGAAGCTCCTAGTGGTGAAGGAAACTTGTCAGAGGTCTTACAGCTGGGCGATTGGAAGCCACATTTTCTGGGCCTAAATCCAGCCCTCTTTCTGCTATACTAGTGTAGAAGCACCTGTAAAGTCAGGTAACAATTCAGGGCAGTACAGAAATAGGTTATGTGAGAGATTTGGACTGTTAAGATTATTGCAATTAACCAAGAGATGTGGGGAATGGGGATTTTATCAGACAGTTTAGCTGGGAGTGGACCGTGAGTTGAACTGAAGGGTGCTGAGGAAATGGACAGGTGGAGAGGAGCAGGCAAGTCTGTCTGGACGCAGTCAGGTGAGCAGAAGTTCAGACCGGGGAAGAGCGCAGTGGGAGCAGGATGTTTTGGGCCCTCCCGGAGTAGCACTGAAAGGTCACACTTCATGGGATTCAGGCCAGATTGTAGGAAACTTTGAGACCTTGATTTTTTTTTTTTATTAGAACTACCTCATAGATTCAAAAAAAGCATATGAAGTGTATGCAGTTTAAATAATAAAACTACTTCGCTCCTCCCACCCAGCTTGAGCGAGAACATTAGCGGCATTGTAGAACAGAGTTTCCCGACCGCAGTTCCCCGGATGTGGAGTCCCTTTGCCTGTGTGGGGCCCAGGCTGGAGTGGGGAGAGCCTCGGAACTGGTCTCTTCTGGTCGGCAGCATTTGCTAGTTCCCTGCTTTGCACCACTAATCATAGCGTCTCTGCATGTGCTGTGACTTGGAAAGGGTTGGAAATACTGCCTTAAAAGATCCCCTGTGTGTGCTTCCTGATGGTGTCCCTGGCCCTCCTCTCCAATGAGCCAGTCCCATGAATTTTGTGTTAATCATTCCATTGCTTTTCTTCATAGTTTCAGCACCTCTGTAACTCTAGAAAACATATTGTTTAGTTTTGCTAGTTTTTGAACTTTTATAAAATGTAACAAACTGTATGCATTCTTCTGTGACTTGCTTTGCTCAGTGGTATATTTTTGAAATGATACCATTATTCATTTTTACTGTTGTATAGTATTCCAATTGTATGACTATGCTAGAATGTGTATGTCTGTTCTACTCTTGATGGCGATATGGTATGTTTCCTTTTTTTCCCCCAGCATATTACATACAGTCCTATTAGGAACACATCTTCTGGGAATCATTTGCAAGAATTTCAAAGCACAGCATACTGAAAAAGCAGAGGAGGCTGTTTTTGCTGGCCCTCGGGCTGTAGGTGACACCCTGAGGGCTGAGAGGATGATCTTCCCAGAGTTGGGAAGCTCTGCTGTGGTATATATATATATATCCCTGAGTGGAGTTGCTGTGCCCTAGAGTATATGCATGTTCAACTCTTCTTGGTAATGTCAGGTTGTTTTTTTGTTTTTTAAGATTTTATTTATTTATTTGGCCCAGAGAGACAGAGCGCACAAGCAGGGGGAGTGGCAGGCAGAGGGAGAAGCAGACTCCCCGCTGAGGAGGGAGCCCGACTTGGGGCTCAATCCCAGGACCCTGAGATCGTGACCTGAGCCGAAGGCAGACGCTTAACCGACTGAGCCACCCAAGCATCCCTGTCAGGTTGTTTTTAAAAGGAATATTCAATTTATACTCTTTACCCGCAGTCTGAGAATTTGGAAGGTAGGAGGAATTGAAATTTTTAAACACGTCAGTATTTTCTAATTGTCATTTTCCTGCGCTGATTCATGTTTCTTAGCTCTTGTGAAGCATAAATATTTGTGAATATACTTTGTGGTCATGGAGTATGGTGACCAAAGCCAAATTCATTTTCCCTGCCTTTAACTTACAGCCTTGTCATTTTAACGCTGACATCTGATGCTAACTGGTCTCAGAGGAATAGCACTGAAGGTCCATGTCTGAGCAGTATTGGTCACCTCTCGCACAGAAAGGTTAATCTTAGTAATCTGGTTGTATAGTAAATTTATCTCTGGCTCCCAGATGTTGAAATTTTTTTCACTATTATAGTGATAAATACTTATATTTTTACATGTCCTATGCTGTCTTGACTGAGGAATTGTTCCTAAGAGTTGTAACCTTTGCTTTGTCTGTTTTTTGTTTTTGTTTTTTTGAAAATATAAGCAGTCCTCTTTAAAAACAGACCATTTCCCCAAACCTCTGGAAGCACGTTTAGAACTCAGTTGGAATATCAGTGTAATATCTTGAGGGTAGGCAGAGGCTTATTTACTTAAACAGAAGATAGAAAAGCATTTCATTTTTTTCATGATGATGCAAGGTAGCACTGGGAAGAGAAATGTGTATATTTGGCTATTCATACATTCACGCATTTATTTATTGTCTTGTTAATACCATCTCCAGAGAATTTCTTTTTTAAAGATTTTATTTATACCTTTTAGAGGAGAGTTTGTGAGCGGGGGGAGGGGCAGAGGGAGAGACAGAATCTTAAGCAGACTCCCTGCTGAGTGTGGAATCGGACAGCAGGGCCCCATCTCACGACCCTGAGATCATGACCTGAGCCGAAATCAAGAATCAGACACTTAACAGACTGAGCCATCCAGGTGCCGCCCATCTCCAGAGAATTTTGAATTGAAGAGTAGGAGGTTTAATAACCAACCCCTGGCTTTGAATATCAGAGGTAATGATACCCAGGTGGTATATCATAGGCTATCTCTATAATTTTTTTGCATACTAAATTACTTGTTTGTTATCTTTAGGAATTTCATTTAGAAGAGAATGATCTAAATTTGTGCTAGAACAGTTAGATGTGTTTCTCATATCAAAGTGATTAGAATATGGATTCTTTTTCTTTTTTTTTTAAAGATTTATTTATTTTAGAGAGAGAAAGACTGAGGGCAGGGCAGGGGAGGGGCAAAAGGAGAAGGAGAGAGAGAGAATCCTCAAGCTGACTCCCCACTGAGCGTGGAACCTGACGTGGGGCTTGATCCCATGACCCTGAGATCATGCTGAGTTGAAGTCAGGAGCTGGCCACCCAACCGACTGAGCCACCCAGGTGCCCTGGATTCATACTTCTTGTACTTCACCAGTTTGCTTTGGACTTTGGGAAATAAAGGTGGTTAAATCTTTATTTTGACATCTTTGTATGAGAAGAGAACTTGATGAGGGTGCAGATACAGTCTGGGTACATTAGGCAGGTTCTTCTCCCAAGTTCTTAAGTGAGTATATTCCCTGGTGTGTTCAGCACCTGCATTTGGAGCTCTCACAAGACACCTCGGGCTCATTGGTGAGGGTCTCCTCTACACGGGGCCTCTTCTAGTGTCTCTGTGTCAGTAGCATGCTGAGAGGTAAGTGGTCCCAGTCAGAAGGCTAGAAGGGATCCTGGCCCTGTCTTTGCAGCCTTTCTGGATGCTTGGCAGGGTCCTGAACCTTGCCTGGAGGCAGGAAGAGATCTGCGGGGAAGGCAGCATGGAGTGGCAGGAAGAACATTGGTTGGGGAGTTGGAAAACAGGCTGGAATCTGTTCACTGACTTCTCTGTGATTTTCAACTGCACTTAAATTTGTATCTATTTCCTTGTAAAATTGAAGTAGTTGTAATAATTTCAAAATAGTTTTTTTCTTTCTTTTTTTTTTTTTAAAGATTTTATTTATTTATTTGTCAGAAACAGAGAAAGCGCATAAGCAGGGGGAGCGGCAGCAGAGGGAGATGGAGGCTTCCCGCAGAGCAGGGAGCCCGATGCGGGGCTTGATCCCAGGACGCTGGGGTCATGACCTGAGCTGAAGGCAGATGCTTAACCGACTGAGCCACCCAGGCACCCCTCAAAATAGTTTCTTAATTATTGAAGTTAAAATAAATTCCTTTGCCCTTAGTGTAGATAATGGGAAGCTTTATTTGTGGTTTGGGGGTGCTCTTTCATGTTGTCTGTTCCTCTGTTACACTTCTCAGTGATGAAGGTAGGATGGTGGATGAATGCACAGCATTACTTTCTTGGCCATATTGAGTACTTCAACATACTGAACCAGGCACTGGCATTGTTTGGATTATTTAATTTAATCCTTAAAGAATCTAGGAGTGGGTTCTATTATTTCATTTTGTATTTAATGAGGCTTCAGTTAAAAAATTTACCTATACCCACAAACTAATAAGGGGCAGGAAAAGGACACTATCCTGCGTCTGTGACATTAGAGCCCATGTTCCTAGTGGGGAAGCATTCTTGCTATTTTGTGGCAGCTATCAAAGTTATACAGCACACATCTCAGAAAACACAGAGGGGCGCCAGGGTGGCTCAGTCGTTAAGCGTGTGCCTTTGGCTCAGGGTTATAGGAGCCTGGGGTCGAGCCCCGCATTGGGCTCCTGCTCAGTGGGGAGCCTGCTTCTCCCACTCCCTCTGCAAAAATAAAAAAAACAAAAACCCAAAAACCAAAACCAAAATACACAGGTGCCTTGTCCATTGTAGAAAATCTCTGTTCAGCCAAGTAGTGGACTTTTCAAAGGCATCCCTTTTTTTTTGCAGCCTTCTGTTCCCACTGGTCTGTGGTTATATGCCCACTCAGCATTTGATAAGTAAGACCTGGTTGACTCTTTGGCTTAGGAATTATGGAGCAGGGGCGCCTGGGTGGCTCAGATGGTTAAGTGTCTGCCTTCGGCTCAGGTCATGATCCCAGGGTCCTGGGATCGAGTCCCGCATCGGGGAGCCTGCTTCTCCCTCTGCCCCTGCCTCTCTCTCTCTCTCTCTCTCTGACTCTCATGAATAAATAAATAAAACATTAAAAAAAAAAGGAATTATGGAGCAGACCTCCTTTGTAATGACATTTGTCAGCTAATGCATATGTGAAGCGTGTTTAATATAAGTAACGTAGGGATGCTTTTTATTGAGATGATACTTTGTTGTAAGTAAATCTATAAAGAATGAAGGCTCTTTGATACTAGCATTTTCTTGATTTTGTTGTTTCTCTAAAGCGCAAGCATATAAGTGGCCGTCTGTCAGGGTGGCCTGCGTTTGTGGGTCCCCAGTGGCATTTATAAGGTTATGATTCTGTCCAGTGCCAAGTGCTGTGTAATAGATTGATGCCTTTGTTTCAAAGCTGAATTAACTGGAAAATATGTTACTCCAAAACCTATAAAGATTAATACTTTGTTAAATTAGGTCATTTTGGCTTATATATTTTTTTCAGGTCAAAGGACTGGATGCAGTTGTTCTGAATCTGCTTGTTCTAGATGGTGAATCAGTCTCCAGCCCGGCCTCAAAGCCTATCCTGCTCTTATTAGCACGAGTCATTCTTGTCAATGTGAGACACAAACTGACAGCTATTCAGGTAAGGAGAGAAAAGAGGGCAGTGGGTTCTTACCCAAGGGTGACTTGTGCTGAGTAGCATCAGATTTCAGGTGTGATGCTGACAGTGTTTTGGTGTGTTTTCTAAGTCTTCTTTAGGTATTTCACTTTAAAACCTGATGAAAATAAGCAAAAATGTTCTCCGTCTCTGAGATTCATCTAATACAAAATGTTACTATATTGAGCCCCTTTTGAAGGATTATACAGATCGTATGTATGTTCAGTACTCTTACTGTGGATCTTAGTGGATCTTAATTACTGTTTCCTGGCTCACATCCTACCTTGGTTCATTATTCAGGTTGGATTTAGTAGAGCATTTATTGAATGTCTGTTACATCATTTCTTAAAGATTATTCATTTATTTAGAGAGAGAAGGTGTGTGCGTGCGTGCACACATTTGAGCAGGGGGAGGGGCAGAGGGAGAGGGAGAGAATCTCAAGCAGACTCCCCTCTGAGTGTGGAGCTCACTATGGGGCTTGATCTCAGAATGCTGAGATCATGACCTGAGCAGAAATCAAGAGTCTGACCCTTAACAGACTGAACCACCCAGGTGCCCCTGTTACATTGTTTCTTTTTAAGTAAAGAATTACATACTTTGCACATATCACAAAATATTCTTTTGTGGTTTTTTCAGTGGTTTAAAATGTACAAACTGGGGGCACCTTGGTGGCTCAGTCGGTTAAGCATCTGTCTTCAGCTCAAGTCATGATCCCAGAGTCCCGGGATCGAGCCCCGCATCGGGCTCCTTGCTCAGTGGGGAGTCTGCTTCTTCCTCTCCCTCTGCTCCTTTCCCTGCTCGTGTTCTCTCTCTCACTCTCCCTCTCAAATAAATAAAATCTTTTATTATTTATTTATTTATTCATTTTTTAAAGATTTTATTTATTTATCCGACAGAGAGGGACACAGAAAGAGGGGGAACACAAGCAGGGGGAGTGGGAGAGGGAGAAGCAGGCTTCCCGTTGAGCAGGGAGCCCGATGTGGGGCTCGATCCCAGGGCCCTGGGACCATGACCTGAGCCGAAGATAGACGCTTAACCAACTGAGCCACCCAGGCGCCCCCAAATAAATAAAATCTTTTAAAAAAATGTACAAACTATTGGTTCTTGTGCTGTACAAAAATAGGGGGAGGGGGGCTGGATTTGGCCTGCAGATTATAGCTAGCTGACTCCCGTTCTGATTGTGACAACTTGACCCATATTACCAGAAATAATAAATCTAAATTTTATATGAAACCTCCCAATTTCTCAGTATTGGCTGAAAAATTTTGAGAAACACAGTTTTCAACTGTCAGAATGTAGACTTGGTCTCTACTGTGTAAGGGCTTATTTTCCCAAGTATTTCAGTTTAGACAAAAGGTAAGAATGCAAGTTTGCCTCTTTTACTGTCATGAAAGCCAGAGGGATTGGCATCAGTTTTACTAGAAGGGTTTCAATATGTCAGAGTAGACAGAAAGCCTTATTTTTGATTTTTTAGCCATGTTAGCTTGAATTAAAAAATTTTTCCAGAGTTGATCTGAGTGTAATGCTGTGTTACAGGATGAGTAGTACTTGGCTGTAAAGCAAGTACCACCAAGGCATAGGGCTGCCCAAGTGGCATTTTCTTTCTATGAGACTAGAGTCATTAATAAGTGAGTGAGACAGTTTTAAATTTTGTTGGTGGAAAACTGTCATCAGCAATTATGTTAAGCATTATTTTTTAAAGATTTTATTTATTTATTTTAGAGATAGAGTGCACTCAAGCAGGGCAGAGGGAGAGGCACAAGCAGACTCTGCTCTGGGCACAGAGCCTGTGACCCTGATATGACCTGAGCCGAAATCAAAAGTTGGATACTTAACAGACTGAGCCACCCAGGCGCTCTGTTAAGCATTTTAAAAAAATAAAAGATATCTGTGGTGTCAACTTAGGAGAACCAGTAGGTATGTGAACTGCTGGTTGTGGATGTCATATGGTAGGGTTGGAGAGACAAAGTACTTGTATTGCTTGGCGGATACTAAACAACTTCTCACCTGGGCTTACAACCCTGTTTTCTTTTACACGTCACCACACAAAGATCACTTTGTGTTGAAATCTTGCCTTTCAGTGAAATCACTAAAGTTCTTTTTTCTTTGGATCTTTAATATGTCATTTTCTAAATATTGATATAAAAATGACTTCTTTGGTAAGTGAGGATAAAATGAAAGAAGTGTCCTCTACCTATCCAAGTTAATTTTACCTTTTTAAGTTAGCTTTGAATAGGCTTACTTGTAAGCAATGTATCAAGTTGTTCATTATGATATTTTTGGGGAACTGTAAAAGAAGGTGATTTTCCCCTAATCCTTTAATCTGTGGTATATAGATTAGTATTAGTAAGATGTAAATGTTGAGTAAAAAGAGTCTTGGCTTTGGAATCAGACCAGAGTTTGTCTGGCTCAGCCGCTTAATAGCTGTGTGACGTTATGCTAGTTAATTTCTTTGGAATATCAGTTTCCTTATTTATAATTATTTTAAAAATGGAGGGTGCCTAGCTGGCTCAATTGGTAAATCACACAACTCTGGATCTCGGGGTTGTGAGTTTAAGCCCCACGTTGGGTGTAGAGATTACTTAAAAATAAAATCTTTAGGGGGGTGGGGGGATGGGTTAGCCTGGTGATGGGTATTAATGAGGGCACGTTCTGCATGGAGCACTGGGTGTTATACGCAAACAATGAATCATGGAACACTACATCACAAACTAATGATGTAATGTATGGTGATTAACAAGATAATAAAAAAATAAAATAAAATCTTTGAAAAAATGGAATAAGCTGGCAAAATTTTTTTGGGTGCCTTTTTAGTACACTTATGCTTCCTGACGTCTAGGAGGTTATTGACTAGTGTAGCTTTCCAATCAGAACAT
Organism: Zalophus californianus; assembly: GCF_009762305.2. Classification (NCBI taxonomy): domain Eukaryota; kingdom Metazoa; phylum Chordata; class Mammalia; order Carnivora; family Otariidae; genus Zalophus; species Zalophus californianus. Next base: position 26,936,474 of record NC_045602.1, read on the forward strand.
TCTGTAGGGCGCCTGGGTGGCTCAGATGGTTAAGCGTCTGCCTTCGGCTCAGGTCATGATCCCAGAGTCCTGGGATCGAGTCCCGCATCGGGCTCCCTGCTCCTTGGGAGCCTGCTTCTCCCTCTGCCCCCCTCTCTCTCTCTCTCTCTCTCTCTCTCTGTGTGTGTGTGTCTCTCATGAATAAATAAATAAAATCTTAAAAAAAAAAAGAACATTCTGTAATAAGTGCTAAAATCAGGAGACAGGATCTAGAAACTAGAGCAAGGCTTCAAGTTTCTTTTTTATTAATGCCTCAGGTTTTCTGTTCAGCCGTTCTTGGCAAATAGAAAAGGGCACTTTTATTTCCAATAGAAAAACAGGCTATGCTTTTTCTATGTTTTTCATACTCCTCCTCCCCCTAGGATAAATATTTTGGCTTAAGAGGTAATGTATAGATCTGATGTTTAAAGGTTCAGCATCTGAGGCTATATGTTTTCTTTTTCTTTTTAACGATTTATTTATTTGAGAGAGTGCACAAGTAGGGGGAGGGGCAGAGAGGGAGGAAGCAGACTCCCCACTGAGTGGGGGGCCTGACTCGGGGCTCCATCCCACGACCCTGAGATCATGACCTGAGCCAAAACCAAGAGTCAGATGCTTAATTGGCTGAGCCACCCAGGCGCCCCTGATGTATGTTTTCTTTAAAGGGCAATCTCTTTGATTGGCTCTGTCTAAATTCCCATGTCTAGAAAAGGAAAGGATTTGCTGCCAAACCTGAGTCACTTGTTGCTGGCAGGAGTTACAGATTTTTCTGGGGGAGGAGAATGGCACTGAGGCAGCAGAAGAGAGACTTGCTCTTCACTGTATATGCTTCTGTGTGGGCTTGTTGCTCTTTTTTTGTTAGTTTTTTTTTTTTTTAATAAGGATCTAGTGTTTTTTTTTTAAAGATTTTATTTTTATTTAGAGAGAGAGAGAGCGCTCAGGTGAGCGGGAAGAAGAGCAGAGAGAAAGGGAGAGAGAGATTCTCAAGCAGACTCTGCACTGAGCTTGGAGCCCAATGTGGGGCTCCATCTCACAACCCTGAGATTGTGACCTGAGCTGAAACCAAGAGTTGGATGCTTAACTGACTGAGCCATCCAGGTGTCCCAGGATCAGGCTTTTTATTTTATTTTATTTTATTTTATTTTATTTTATTTTATTTTATTTTATTTTATTTTATTTATTTTCTTAAAGATTTTATTTATTAGAGAGAGAGAGAGAGAGCACAAGCAGGGGGAGTGGTAGGCAGAAGGAGAGGGAGAAGCAGCTCCGTGCTGAGCAAGGAATCTGATGGCTTGATCCCAGGACCCTGGGACCATAACCTGACGCTTAACTGACTGAGCCACCCAGGAGCCCTCCCCTCCTTTTTTTTAATTGTGATCAAGTAAGAACAACACCAGACAATAGAGAAAAACCTACTGTGTTCTCTGCCTGTGCATTAGTCAAGACAGTGTATGAAATGCAGTCTCTGTCCTCAGAAATGTTTGGGCCAGGTGGAGTTAAACTCTTGAAACACAAGAGCTGTCCAATGTGCTGCTAACTTCTAGGAACAGTGTAGAAGTTCAGAGAAGTGAGAGATCAATGTGTGCCACCCTCTTGGGAGAAGGCTTCATGGGAGGGTTTCACAAGGATGTGGAAGGGATTGTCTTAGTTTTGGAAAATATTTGAAACTAAGGTAATTTTTACAGTCTAATTTGTGCAAAATATATTGCTTTGAGGAAGATATAGAGATGAGCAGGACATGACTTCTTGTCTTATTGGGTAGATAGTGGACAACACCGAAAGCTAGGGATGACCTCCATGAATGCAGCGGAATGTATCTGCAAAGGAGGTAGTACGAATAGTATGCTAGAATTTCAGAGGAGGGAAAAAATTAGCCTCCCACCCCCCTACCCCCACACTCTGCCTCCCCGGGGGAACGGCTGCGTGGATTATGGCGTTGAGGGGGTGCCACAGCGGACACAGGATGGTGACAACAGCAGACATTTTAAAGGAGATACTAAGTTCTAAATGGCATCAGGAAGCCCAATTGGCTAAAAATATAGGCTGTGAGAGGATGGAGGAGACGCGTTATTGCGGAAGAGGGAGAAGTGGATTTGGGTATTACTGAGGACACAGCAGTGGATGGGTAAGTTTGTTGAAGAGTACATTTAATTTCACAGATGTTAAAAAAATTCTAAACACTAATTTCAGTTAATGTGAACATTGTGTTTTAGAGGGGCTTTTATTTTCAGCTTACGTGGTACTTTCTTTCCGTAGAGCTTGCCGTGGTGGACTTTGAGATGTGCAAGTGTTCACCAGCAGATACTGGAGGAGCGCTCCCCGCAGCTCTCAGCTCTTGCTGGAGACTGTATCGAGGAAGGTATGGAGCAGATTGTGTTTGACGCAGGCTCGCAGCTCCAGGCTCATTTCTCAGCTGAGACAGGCCTTTTTAAAAGTTTATTATTACTATTTTTTTATCGGTAATAGTAACTTTCTGGTTGAGGTTGTTTCTTTTTTTCCCCTTTTTTTCTGGGTGTGGAATATCACAAATTATTGGCGTGTCAGATTATAGAATTTCTTTTTGCCTTTGAATTTTAAAAGAGGTAATCATTATCATTTATATAGCCTATTTAGAAAATGATTTGTTCTATGCACGTTACCATGATTTTATCACAATTGCTTAAAAGTAGTTTAGTTTTTCTTTGTTCTTTAATCTAGGAAGCCTCTTTGGAAACAAATGTAAACTTTATTTAAAAAAAAATTCCTTAACTTTCCTTACTTTCCCTTTTTGAATCATGTTATCTAAGATTAACATGTTTATGTATTTCTCTCTTAGAACAAAAAAAATTGAGAAATTAATTTCAACTAAATTACCTAGCTTAGTAATATTTATTACTGCACAAACTAACATCCTCTTAGTGTATTCTGGCCTAGCTTGTTACTACATAGATATACCCTTGAAGGAAACAGACTCCAGTTGGAGTAAATTGTGCCAAATTACATGCAGAGTAGAAAATTATTTATCCACTATCCTGTTAAGCACATGAAGAAAGCCTTTGGTTTTTTTAACATTTGGCAGAAAATACATTTTACTAAGGATGACAATAGGTAGAGAGGCATTTTTACATTTTATATTATTTTTTTATTATATGTAACATATATACACAAAAGTACCTAAAATGTAAATGAAAGAATAAACCACACACCCCTGTCAGTGCCCCCCACTGCCTTTGTTACAGTTGCCCTTCACATTTCCTAGGGAAGCATTTTGAAAAGAGGAAAATCTTGGGTACCTTGACACTTGGTTTCCCTGGGCTTTTGGAATGATTATTCTTAGCAAAAGTTGCAAAACAAAGCAAAGCAAAAACAAAAACAGATTCCCTTGTAGTGAAGAAGCACTTAAACACAGATAAACTTGGACTTGGTAACGAACTTCAGAGTTACAGAGAAGGGGTTTGACGTTGGGTGTGGCTGATTCCAAAGCCCATACTTGTTTCACATAGCAAGAGTATGTATGGCGTGAGTATGTATACATGTGCATGTGTGTGTTCAGTGCTCCCCCTTATGCATGGTTTGGACTTCCATGGTTTAATTACCTGCAGTCATCTGTGGTCTGGAGGCAGATAATCTGCCTTCTGACCTCTTGTCATAAGGTCGTTAGGAGCGTCATGCTACATCACAATGTCTGCGTCATTTCCCGCACTGCATCCCATCCCATGGGCATTTTATCTCACATCATCACAAGAAGGCTGAGCACAGTACAATAACGTATTTTGAGAGAGAGAAAAAGTGTAGTATATATAGGGTTCGGTACTACTGTGGTTTCGTGCATCCACTGGGGGTCCTGGGACGTATCGCCCAGGGATAAAGGGGGATGCGTGGGGGAAGGGGTCGTTTGCATCCCTCGGGGTGGAGGAGCAGTGATCTGTACTTGATGGAGTAGACATTCACGAAGGCCTAAAACAACTCAACATGTGCACATACATAACTGCAAGAAGCTCCCATACCTTTCTTTAGTCTGTTTCCTTTAAGTTACATCTATGTAGTAACAAGCTGGGCGGGGTACACTAGAGAGGACACACTAGAGAGGACGTTAGTTTGTGCAGTAATAAATACTACTAAGCTAGGTAATTTGGTTGAAATTAATTTCTCAATTTTTTTTTGTTCTAGGGTAGAAATACATAAGCATATGCTGATCTTAGATAAAATGAAAATCTGTACATGATTCAAAAAGGGAAAGTAAAGAAAATAATATTCAATGAGTATAGTAATTGATTCATTTACATTATTTTTTGCCAAGACTTAGACCATTTATATTCTTTTAGGATTTTAGGTAATGCAAGACTGTGGAATTAGCAAGGTGTTAAATCAGACTTTGCGCACACACACACACACACACACACACACACACACACACACACACACACACATATTCTGCTACAGAATTTAAACCTGACATATGATAGGTTAGTTGTTTTATTACATACAAGGAGTTAACTTTTTTCTATACAATAATGTTTCTTAAGTAACAGAACTGAAAAACAGTCGTCTATCCCTCTTGCCTACAATAGTAGTCTTTCGTTTAATGCTTTTGGGTTATAAAAGATTTTTATGAGCAAAATTAGCCAACTGCACCATCTTTGTTTTCACTAAGACTGTAGATTCTCTAGACTGTGAGTTCCTTGTGAGCTGGGTTTTTTTTTTTTTAACCTCTTTCTGCTTAGCATAGTGCCTAGAAAATAATAAGTATTTAGTACATGTTTGTTGAATAACAACAGCTAAGGTTTATTGAGGCCTTTCTACATGTACTTTTAGGGAAGAAGTTTTAGAATTTCCTCTATTTGTCCTTCATCTCAGTAGTAACAACTTGCATCTGACTTAATTTCTGTACAAGAGTGTTTCAAAAAGTGGAATATTATAGCAGTTAGGACAAAATTGATCCTACCTGGATGCCATATGTACTTTGAATCTCTCCTAATAGTGTTGCCTAGGGGTGGAGTTCTCTTCAAAATGAAATACAGAGTGAACCTTTGAGTAAATGAAGACCTGATGCCCCATTTAGCAGACATGTTGTCCTTTCTCTTTAGTAAAATGAAGCCTGTGTAGCCTGAGTCTCCCCCATTCATGACGTTGCATATTTTTGAAATGATGTGAGAGATGCTCCATAAATGAACTTAGTGCAAAGGAGGAAGAAGAGTGGGGATGAGTTTCTAGTTCATGAAATTGGGTAAAGTTTTGAAAGTCAAGGATGACTTGGGGGCGCCTGGGTGGCTCAGATGGTTAAGTGGCTGCCTTTGGCTCAGGTCATGATCCCAGGGTTCTGGGATCGAGCCCCACATCGGGCTCCCTGCTTGGCGGGGAGCCTGCTTTTCCCTCTCCCGCTTACCCTGCTTGTGTTCTCTCTCTCTCTCGCTGTCTCTCTCTCTGTCAAATAAATAAAATCTTAAAAAAAAAAAAAGTCAAGGATGACTTGAACATCACTGATAGTAATGGGGAAAAAAGTTGCCTTTTCCAGAGGATAGTGAAAGCATTTGGAATAAGATGACATCGCTATTCAGCCCATGGTTTGATTTTGTAGAAAGGTAATTACATTGTACTGCTTAGGATATTATACAGTTTCCTATGCTTTGTTATACTTGTATGGAAAATTGGTAAGCGAACAAAAAACAAGATGTCACTGGGACTTGTTTTTTCTTTTTATAGGAAATCAGATTTGATGCATTTGCTATTGGGAAAGTCACATTTGAAAAAAATACCCTTCCTTATATGCCATTTTAAAAGGGAAGAACAATATGGTGTGTTTTAGAGAGAATTCTATTCTATGGGGTAAAATTAAGTTTCCAAACAGAAAGAGTTAACTAAGACTGGAAAATATGACTCTTAAGTGACTCATTCCCCACGTGGTCTTGATTCTTTTCTGCAGTATATTTCAGCATATCATTTGCTTTGCTTATAACTAAGCATTTTTTATGTTGCTGTTCTAGGCTTATCGACAACATTTTTCATTTTATCTGGTCATAAATTGGTCCTTTTTGGCTATGTTTAGGTAGGTCTGCAGATAGTCTTAAACTGCAACATTTCATAAACAAGTTTATTTTAAAAAAATGTTTGGTTCTGGGATTTGACCCAAATGTTGACCAAGTAGTCAGTTATAACTGAAATACTGCTCAGTGTCCAGAGAAGGATATTATATTTGAAATGTTGCCCTTGAAGGATCGTGAAAAAGTTGGCAGGATTTTTTTCAGTCCTTGAAACAAAAGTGAGGATTTCGTGAACAACTGTGATCTTTATCTTTTTGTCCAGGAATGTGACATCAGTACAATGTAATGGAATAGAACCCATCAGAATGTCCACATAACTTTGCTGGACTGATCACATCTATGAAAGGAGTAAGTTAGAGTCTTGCAAAGTATGCTCCTCAGTGTGATTGAGGCACTCTTTTGGATGTCACACCAGTGAAACCACGATTCTCTAAAAGACTGCTTAGGTGCACACACAGCCATTTATTGTGGGAGCCAATACTGAAAATGCATTCCATATAGTGCATGAGATGTAATATTGCAGTGTAGTGTTTGACGATGAGCTTATGAAGAAGTCTAAGAGAAAACAGGTCGAAATGCTTTGTCTGAGAGTTCTGCTGTGACAGCTACAAGCAACTCTGTGACTCTAGGCTTAGATTGTTTCCACATCAAAAGAGCTGATTGAGAGAGTAGTCTCTTGGTGACTGATGAGTGCACTGAATTTTTTTTTTTTTAATTGATAACTTTGGAATGAATGTTACTAAATATACTGAATATGATTAATTTTAATTATCCATAGAGATTTCACTTTAACATAGCATGAAAATAATCTTATAAGAAGGGATTTTGGTTTTAGCATACATTTTAAATGTACTGGGTGACATTTGCATCCAGAAGGTCATGAATCATTTCCACGGAGAACCTACTGATTTGTTAAAATAATAAATATTTGTCTACTGGGTTGACATGTTCCTCTCTTTAAACCTTGAGGCATCCAAAGCTCAAAATTGTGTGTTCATCATTGACTCACTGTTTTTCATCATACTGTGTATTTCTTTTTTTTTTTTTTTAAGATTTTATTTATTTATTTGACAGAGAGAGACACAGCGAGAGAGGGAACACAAGCAGGGGGAGTGGGAGAGGGAGAAAGCAGGCCTCCCGCCGAGCAGGGAGCCCGATGTGGAGCTCGATCCCAGGACCCTGGGATCTTGACCCGAGCCGAAGGCAGATGCTTAACGACTGAGCCACCCAGGCGCCCCCATCTAGCCAGTTCTTAAATCTTATCAGTTCTTCCCTAAGGGTCCCATATGCATCCTTTTCCATTCCTACAACTGTTATCCTAGGCCATGTCCAAAATCTTTAGTTTGGAAAGACCCTTTAGAGATTATTTTGTTCGGCTAATTAACTCATTTTACAAAGAACTGAGACAGATTGGCCAAGAGCCAGACCTATGATCTAGGGTTTGTAACTTCCAATCCCGCCCCCTCTTCTTTCCGTTACATTTCTGCAACTGGTCAGTAGGGCAGAATTCTAGTATCTAATAGTGATAATGCAGTTAATGTTTCTATAGTGCTAGCTCCATACCAAGCACTGTTCTAAGTCTTTAAATACAATAACTAGTTTATTTCTCACAATAACTCTGTGAGATAGAACTGAAGAGTTGACAGAGGATGTTAAGATGGTTTTGTTTGTTTTTTTTTAACAGCTTTTTTGAAGTATAATTAACCTACAGTATTTAATCATATTTTAAAGTGTGCAGTTGATGACGTTTTGCATATGCATACACCTCTGAAATGATCACAGTCAAGACAATTAACAGGACACGGTGTTTTAAGATCTGCTTTGAGTTTCTACTCTGTCACTGGTTCCCTGTGTGACCTTAGGCAACTCATCTGACTTCCAAACCAAGGATTCTTTCCATGTAAAATGATTGTTGAATCCTTTCCAGGTATAGAATAATGTGATTCTTCTTAGGCCAGCTTTCCACTCATCCTAATGCTGGAATCCATTGGAAGATTGTATCCAGAAGAGTTATTTCCTCTTTCCTTGGGCACTTTCCGAAATTACTTTGAGAGAGTGCATTCCATTGTTAGGATCCATAATTGCTGCAAAGTCCTTCCTTTTATTAATTGAAAAAGGCTGTGATTTCATCACTTACAACTGCTAGCTGGAGAGCTGGGCTGCCTGATATAGTAGCCACTAGCTATCTGTGACTATTTAAATTTAAATAAAGTAAGATAAATGAAATAAATTCAGTTCCTTAGTTTCAGTAGCCACATTCAAAGTGCTCCGAGGCCATGTGTAGCTATCGGCTACCATTTTGGACGGTGCAGCTAGAGAATACTTGCATCATCAGAGAAAGTTTCATTGGACAGAACTGCTGTTGAGCAACAGACAGTGACTGGGTCGATCTGTCCTTCCTTCTATATGACCAGCCCCCCAGTTACTTAAGGCTACCGTCACTATCACTTCACATCTGAAGGGTTGTACCTGACTTGTAGGCTCTTCCTTGGCCTTTGTTCCTTCTCCTTCGTCAGTACTGAATTGGTTTTTCTAGATACCAATTTCATCATGTCACTTTTTTTGATGAGGAAAGCCGTGAATGATTTCCAGTTTTATCTTTGACTTTATATTTTCTATCCAATTTCATATTTAATAAAAATTGTTTTTGGGATGCTTGCTGTGTTTCAGTCACTGCGCTAGGTGCTAGGGATATCCATGAATGCGGTAGGCAGGGGCAAAAATACAAGTAGAAACAAAGGGCATAACGAGGAAGGAGTGAAGCAAAGGATGTGGTTAGTCTAAACCTGAGAGATCAGAGAAGGCTTCACAAAGTGCCTCATGAAGAATGAGTAAGAATTTATTAGGTGAAGTTGGAAAGGGCATATCACATGTACAAAGAGAGACACAGAGACTTGAAACATCTTTGTGCGCTTGGGAATTCCGGTAGTTCTGAATGGCCGGAGTAGAGTGGGAGGGTGGGCTGTATGTCAGGTGATGAGGAGCTAGGTCATCGGGACGTTAGATATTCATCTTGGTGGTAGCCATCAAAGGGTTATGCACTTGTGCACTCCTAGGGTATTTATGGAGCACCAGCTATGATAGGTGGTGCATATACAGCAGTGAACAAGAGCCGTGTGGACCCTTCTTTTGTGAGCCTTACGGAATAGAAGTGAATTGGAGCCAAATTTCTACCCGTCTTTCAAGGTCTGCCCTCCTGAAAAGGGTTGTTTAACTCTCCCAGCTTTACGGATTTTCCCTCTTTGGTACTTACGGTCAGTACCACACAATCTCACATCACATTAACCGTGTGTTGAATAATGATTATGTGTCTTCTCCTCCTAGGTCTTCTTCCCATCCTCTCGTTAGGGAAGATCAGGGCTTAAACCTTGCTGTAGGATCTAGCACAATTCTAAGCATCTGTCATAATCCAGTAGATGTTGATTAAAAGGCAAAGGATGGAATAGAGGGAAATCGTTGAGAAGGGGAGAGGCAGGAGAAGGAAGGACCATTGGAGGTGCAGCAGTAGGAAGTCAACTTGAGAAGTATGGCGATCAGGGAGGAAAGGAGTTGTTTGTTTTGTTTTTGTTTTTGTTTTTTAGAGGAAATGAATTGGAGTTGGCTAGCACTTTCCTGTTTTGACGTGATGTCACAAATCTGTGAAGGCTGGCTTATGATTATGAATTCGTAGGATACATTTTTCCCCTTCTCCTAGTGCCACTTTTCTTGCTGACCTCTTCTGCAGGGCAGACTTAGCTCCTTTTAACCGTCAGTGAAGATACAGTTCTTTGAGTTTCAGCTTCAAATGGAGTCTTCTGCTAGATTGGCTACTCTGGGTGGTCCAGGCCTCCTCATCTTTTGTCTTTGGTGTTCCTTGCAGCCATAAAAATGAAATTCCCAGGTCCTTAAGCTTTGGTAGTTAGCTTTAGGGCAGAATGTGGTGTCAGTACATGCTTAATTCCTGAGGTTCGGTTTTCATTTAGTTTTTGTTCTCTGAGGATTCCTTTGTTCTCAGCATAATTGTTAACATAAAAATATTTTACACATTTATTTATTTATTTATTTATTTATTTATTTATTTATTTTTACACAGTCCTTGGGGTACTTACAGCATTTAATATATTGACCTCGGCTTTGTTCACACTGACTCCAGTGAATTGTATTTGGGTTTTCTGTGCTTGAGACTCTGCTCAGTTGCTGCTGTTGCCCTTGGTTTGTTTTCTTTCAGGATCAACGTGGGTACTTTCATACTTACATACTTACATTTCAAGTTTCATATAAAATCTTATTTTTAATTCCTTCTCTGGCAATTCTTTCCTGGATTTTTAGCTTTGCATAATTATACCTACAATTGAGTCAGAATCCTAAAGTCACCAATATTAATCCTCCTACTCCAACATCACATGATCTTCTAAATTTACTAGTTAACAAAAAATGCCCAAGGCCAGCCACAGCAGATCCTGGTGAACCATATAATATCGAATCCCATGCACAGGGAATGTTTTCAGCATCTAAAATTCCTAGGAGCTTAAAGGGCTTCCCTTAGCGGTGCCTGGGTGGCTCAGTCACTTAAGTGTAGGAATCTTGGTTTGGGCTCAGGTAATGATCTCAGGTCAGGGTTGAGAGATTGAGTCCCACCTTGGGTTCCACGCTCAGCATGGAGTCAGCTTGTCCCTCCCCTCCCCCTTGTCTCCATCCCCCCTCATGCATGTGTGTACACTCTCTCAAATAAATGAATTAAATCTTTATTTTTTTAAGCTTTTATTTATTTGAGAGAAAGAGAAAGAGCATGAGTGGGGGGAGAGGGAGAAACAGACTCCCCACTGAGCAGGGAGCCCCACCCAGGGCTGGATCCCAGGATCCTGGGATCATGATCTGAGCCAAAGGTAGACACTTAACTGACTGAGTCACCCTAGCACCCCATGAATAAAATCTTTAAAAAAAAAATAAAGGGCTTCCCCTTGGCAGGCTCACCAGGCTTGTGATGTAGCCATGGGTTTCAGTGGGTGCCTGGGGCCCTGTCTGGTCTGTGGAATATAGTAAACATTTTAAATCCAGATTTTTTTAAAAAATATTTATTTATTTATTTTAGAGACAGAGACAGAGAAAGAGAGAGAGAGAGAGAGAGCATCAGTGGGAGGGGTAGAGGGAGAGGGAAAGAGAATCTCACGTATTCTGCACCAAGTGCAGAGCCCAATGTGGGGCTCGATCCCACTCCTGAGATGAGGACCTGAGCTGAAACCAAGAGTCAGATGCTTAACTGACTGAGCCACCCAGGTGCTCCTAAATCCAGCTTTTAAAAAGTGTTTTTATTGGAAAAGTAATTTGACATGCTGTTAGAATTTAAAGATTAAACTAATTCTTAAAAAAAAATCAGGATTTATCTTCCTATTTAACAATTTTTGACGCTGAACACATAAGATGTAGAATAAGCAGAAGTACGAGCTCAAAGCCAATTATACAAATACACACACACACACACAGATAGGTAGGTAGGTAGGAGCGGAGATAATACAGAGAACTGGCTTTGGGCATCTATGTGACGTATTTATGTGTTATTAGGATAGTTTAAATTCGATAGCCTTCCCTAGGCTTACATGAGCTATCCATCAGACATCTACTTAAATGCAAAAACAGCCTTTCTTTGTTTATTGAGAGATTTTAAAAAACCTTGGCCAAGTTTCACATCCCTTGATATATGTTTGTATCCAGAACCTTTTGGGAAGATTACTTTAGTGTCATCGACAGCTAAGAAGAATCCTGTCACTTGTGAACTGTGCTAGCATGATAGAAGGTTACTATATTTCTGAGAAAAGTGGCTAGACACTCAGGAGTAATGGGCAAAGGGAAAGAAAGTTAATTAAAAGCACTAAGAGCACTGAATATTACCAGTTCCAGCTTTTCTTGAGTTTGGTTTGTGTGGAGGAGATCTGCTGAAGGAGTTTCATTGTGAGAAGTTCATGTTCTTCAAAAAGACCTGTCTGTCTTTTGAAGTAAGACATGTACATCTTGACTTACTCTGAGTCCAGAGAATCTCTTTAAAGGGCTGGCAGTATATAGAAGAACACTTTTTTTTTTTTTAAGTAGGCTCCACACCCAGCATGGAGCCCAACGTGGGGCTTGAACTCATGACTCTGAGATCAAGACCTGAGCTGCGATAAAGAGTTGGATGCTTAACTGACTGAACCACACAGGTGCCCGAGAAAAACACTTTCTTTTTCAGACTTATTTTAATTTCAGTTCAGGAGAAAATAAAAGATATCTATTTCATTGCTATAAGTATTTCTGTCAGATAATTAGGTGATGAAGGAGATTGGGTTGTGTAATGGCACCTCTACGCACGTATTCTTCCTCTGCCAACTCCCTCCTGCCCCTGTTTTCCCAATAAGCATTGATTCAAATTCTGGCTTTGCCACTTAACAACTGAGGGGACTAGTTGGTAAGCTGAGTTCAAGTTTCTAATGAATCAAATAGGAATAGTGTCAACCTCAAAGACATCATTGTGAGAATTATAACATGATGTGTAAAATACCTCGTGCCAGGCCGAGTGGGCATTCAGTGTATATCCCTTCCTTTTCAGCTTGAATGGTAGAGAATGGATTCTCCCGTCTTGGGACACTGGAGTGCATTTCCTATTCATTTTTTTTTGCATTAGTTCTTTAACATTTTTAAAAATTCTTTTTTAATTGAAGTATAATTAGTCTACAGTGTTATATTAGTTTCACATTATGCGTTAATTCTTGTGGACTGCTGTGTGAAATGCTGACTAACCCATTACTGGAAGCATTTTGTGAGGGATCGTTTGTCAGGGATATTGTAGAGGTATGGACCAGGTGACCTGTAGATGTCCCCTGCATCTTGGTGTGTGTCAACTAACCTCTTTATTACATATAGTTAATTTAGAGAGTTATTTCATTTTAGTCACTGTGTTATCAGGTTATTATCCTCCCGTCTTTTCAGCTCAGGTATTTAGAGAAATCAGAATCTGACTGCTAAACCAATATTCATTCTATATTTGATATTCATATGGTCATATATATCTTTGTATGTGTGTCTCTCCTTTGAAGGGAGGACTTCTGCATTCTTTATGAGGGAAACCCTAAGCTGATCTCTCCATTAGATTTTCTGTAGTGTTTAACTCTTTGTAGATTCATTTGGTACCTTGCATCTTCACTTTGTGTTGCTATATTTTTTAATAGCACAATTAAGCACTCTAGGGGTGCCTGGGTGGCTCAGTCGTTAGGCGTCTGCCTTCGGCTCAGGTCATGATCTCAGGGTCCTGGGATTGAGCCCCGCATCAGGCTCCCTGGTCAGCGGGAAGCCTGCTTCTCCCTCTCCCACTCCCCCTGCTTGTGTTCCCTCTCTCACTGTGTCTCTCTCTCTCAAATAAATAAATAAAATCTTAAAAAAAAAGCCTACTAAAAATATTTAAAAAAAAACAAGCACTCTAAAATTAGAGCAGGTTTATGAATTGTGTTTCCTAGGATTGTAGTAAAGGAGGGATGTATATAATGTTCTTAGCTCTTTGCTTGGAACATGTGAGTGCTCAGAGAATGCTGGCTGTGAACTGTGATTGTACTTGTGTTCCTCATCTTCCAGATTTAAAATTTTTTATTTTTTTATTTTTATTTTTTTATTTTTTTAATTTTTAAAGATTTTTATTTATTTACTGAGAGAGAGAGAGAGAATGGTAGAGAGAGAGCATGAGAGGGAGGAAGGTCAGAGGGAGAAGTAGACTCCCTGCCGAGCAGGGAGCCTGATGCAGGACTCGATCCCGGGACTCCAGGACCGTGACCTGAGCCAAAGGCAGTCGCTTAACCAACTGAGCCACCCAGGCACCCCAGATTTAAAATTTTTTAAGAGCAGGGACTGTGCAATATGTATGCTTCACGTACTGTGGACTCAACATTTTACTCATTTGCTCATTTTACGTAATCATAGATTTTCATTTTCATCATAGTTTTTAATGTTTCATCTTATGTCTTGCAGTGATGAAACTAGAGGATCTGTTTGTAGGTGCTTCTGGTCAGTATTTGGCTATTCAATTCCATCTGGAGTGTGCATATATATTTTTATATTATTATGAATATACAAAAGCAAAAGATCAGTTCAACATTGCTAAAGACATCAGCAAATTACAAATTGATTTGACAGGTAAGACTTGTTACTTTTTGTGGATGATTAACTTATTTTTATGATAAAAGTAACATAGACATTGTATGTTTGGCTATATTGTTTGGTTGCATTTGATTTTTTCTCTTCTATTCTTTGCTTTATAAAAATCAGTTTTAAAGATTTTATTTTAAAAAATCCACAGTTTTAGAACAAGTCTGAAATGAAATATTTTCTTTATTCCTGGAGATTCCCCTTTATTTTCCAGTCTGGTTAGGCACATGTTAGTGATATATATATATATATATGGCAGCCAGGTAGTACACAAATGAACTTTTTCTTTTTTTTTTTTTAAATTAAGCTCTGTACCCAGTGTGGGACTTGAACTTAAGACCCTGAGATCAAGAGTCACATACTCTACCGACTGAGCCAGCCAGGCACCCCCACAAATGAACTTTTGACCATTTGTTGATGGGTGTGAGTTTCCTGAAGTTCCTCCTGACTCCCACATTTGGTGTGGCGTCTTTACATTGCCCTTTCTTGTAAATACCCACCTATGGCTTCCGTCTGCTTTTTTTGTCTTCAGAACAGAAATTGTCGACTGTTTTAGATTCAGTGCCTTAGAACGCTCATGTATTGTTGGCACTCAGACGTTTGTTGAATGAACAGATAAGTTACAGAATTTCTCCAAAAACCTCTGTATTTCTTCTGAATACAAAAAAGAAACTTTGGTCGCTCTTTCTGTCTTGCTGTATCCCTGGGGTGTTACAATATCATTGCCATTCAGTATTGATCATGTTAATGAAGTCCCACCTTATCAGTTCGAGCACACCACTTGTTACACCTCTTGAACCTGAGTTCAGCATTCCAGGCTGTGTCTGTGAAGGTCGAAGTGATTGAACCTATTTGTCCTTCCTGGATTTGGTTTAGATTATCTCTAAGGTCCATTCTTACCCCCTAAATTCTGTGCTTCCTATTCAGCTGGTCTTGTCAATAAAATATTTCAAGTATATTATGGGTTAAATATGACTTTGGGGCCTGGTCTGGGATCTTAGCCATCTTTTGTTACATTGTTTGTATGGGGAAAATTATTAAATATCCAGCTTAGAACTTTTGGAACAATCGCCATATATAAGTTGGAGTCTTGTCTGTATTTGAAAATATAGTTGCATGTAATATGACTTGTGAGGTTAGCTTCAGAGATTATGTTTTTAAATGGTTTGGCCCTTGGGGACTTTTTTTGGGCTATTTAAAAACTAATGGCACAGTATTCTGTATAGTCAGCTTTAACTGCTGGTATATTTACTAGCTAGTTCTTCATATTTTTTTCCAAGTTAAGAGCAAAGAACTTAAAAATACAAATGTGGTACTCACAAATATAAAATGAAAATCAGATTACTATTTTTTTCCATTAAACTGTAGCCTTTCTAGAAAAAAGTGAGCTGTGTTAGACCATCTCAGTAGCTGTTTTTGTGTAGCGTGTTTAAAAGGTTGATGTATAATTTAGATCCAGACTCATTGCAGGATAAAATCCAGACTTCTTAGACTGGTCTTTACAATCAAGGGTCTTTGTAATCTGATGCTTGCCAGAGAGTGGATATTAGAACTGTTGCTTCTATTAAAGCTATTCTGTAGCAAGTTATTTCAGATACAAAATGGAAAAAATGTTGGTGTTAAATGAAGCCAGATAGAATAATACAAAGGCAGTGGGATTTAGAACCTGGATACCCTGGCTTTAAGCTCTGGCTCTGAGACTGAAAGTCGCCGTGATCTTAACCAAGTAACTACACCTCGGAACCTCTGTTTTTTCATTTGTTATATGAGGATGATGATACTTCCTCTACCTATGAAAATTTTTGGGGAAGGAGGTAGTTTGATGCAAAAGTGAGTATCTGTAATCTAGTAGCATAAATCTTGGGTTTGAGTTCTGCCCCCATAGCTTACTGGCTTTATAATTTTATATTTATTTTTATTTTTTATTTTCTGCCCCTGGCTTTATAATTTTATAAGTAGTTTTAAGATAATCACCGAGTTGCAGGTCTTTTTTTTTTTTATGTGAAATGGATAAACACCTTTACAGATTTTAAAGTACTCTGAAAATACTACTTTTCATGATTGTACAGTAGATCTGATTGACAAATCATTAAGTACAATTTAATATGTTTTTTTCAGGTGCTTTGGGGAAAAGGACACGGTTCCAGGAAAATTATGTGGCACAGCTTATTCTAGATGTAAGAAAGGAAGGGGATGCCTTTTCACATTGTGAATTCAGTCCAGCACCTACTCCTCAGGAACATTTAACCAAGGTGAGTAGGATTGTAAGTTATTTAAATTACCATCCAAATCTAACAGGTTTAGTAGGTGAGTTTTATAGAAACACTGAATGTTTTGGTAAGAGGCTTCATTTTGTTCCTTCTCGAGCTTTTTCATGGTAGCTGGGGGTTTTAGAAAATACCCAAGCAAACCAACGTGTGTTTAAGCCTTTTTTACCCTTAAATAGAGATAAAATGTCGTTTTTCTTTTAGACTTCAGTAATATGAATTAGTAATGCAGTCAGTTATGTATTACTGTTCCTTGAAAAAATTTAAAAGACAGACTGGGTAGAGCCTAATTTTTCTAGCTGCTACTGTATTTGTTGCCTTAACTTTTGCCTTCTGTGGATATTTTTGAATATTAAGAGACTTGAAATTTCTTAGGCTTCTTCAAAATATATGAACAGATGATAAGAATTTCTTTTTACCAGTGTTCTGATCCTTTGTTACTGTCATTATTGGGCTGATTGCTGCCTTATTGTTTTTCTTGACTTGGCTAATGCATTCTCTTTGTTTTTGTTTTTGTTTTTTTAAGATTTTATTCTTAAGTAGTCTCTACACCCAATGGGGGCTCGCACTTATAACCCTGAGATCAAGAGTCACATATTCTACCAACTTAGCCAGCCCAATGCATTCTCTTCTTGTAGCTTAAATTTATGGCTCTTTGTCAGTTTACCTACTTAAATGCCTTTCCATCTGCTTCCATAGAGGTCATTAGCATTTATATTTTCTTACTGCGGAGATTCCAAGCCAACACTTTTGGTTGTCCTTTGCCTGATGTTACTGTCTTTGAAGCCCTACCCTTCATTCCAGAGCCTATAAACAAATTTACCCTGGGTACACTGAACATTAAAATTCTATTCTGCATTGAAAATAGTGCCCAGAGGAGGGACTAGGGCTGGGAACAAAGAGTGACAGCAGTCAGGAGTCCCAGGGAAAGCCTTTGATGAGCTATTGCACACTGCTGGGCTTGTTCCAAGCCCTCTCTTGTTTGCTTTTGAGATAACTTCAGGGAGGAACCGCGGTTGATTCTAAGGAGAAGGAAGGAAGGAAGGAAGGAAGGGAGGGAGGGATGTAGAAACTCAGGGATAAGACTACACAGGGTGCTGTCTGTACTTCCTGATGCAGGTTGAGCTGTAGTGAAGTGCGTTTCCACTGCTGTGTTGATGCTGGTCAGGGAACACGGTGCTGTTACCTGCCTCAGACCTCTCTTCCCTCCTTACGTGTATGGCCTTTCCTCTTTAGATCCCCCTTTTTTTCCTAAGCCTTTTGATGTAACCCAAGCCCCTCCCTACCCAAGCCCCTCCCTAAGTCTTAGATTAACTGCCATAAAGCTGATTTTTAGGCCATCGCATAAGCATCAGTGAAAAGAGATTCCATTCTGCAGTCCACACATTCAATTCAGTAATCCATTGTTTATTGTTTTTTTATATAGAGTTCTCTTACTGAAAATTGTCTCAGGGGCGCCTGGGTGGCTCAGTTGGTTAAGCGTCTGCCTTCGGCTCAGGTCATGATCCCAGGGTCCTGGGATCGAGCCCCACATCGGGCTCCCTGCTCGGCGGGGAGCCTGCTTCTCCCTCTCCTTCTGCCTGCTGCTCTCCCTGCTTATGCTCTCTCTTTCTCTGTCAGATAAATAAGTAAAATCTTAAAAAAAAAAAAGAAAAGAAAATTGTCTGCTCAATTTTCTTTTGTGAGGCTCAATCCCGGGACCCAAGGACCATGACCTGAGCTGAAGGGAGATGCTTAACTGACAGAGCCACCCAGGTGTCCCTAAAGTACACTGTCTTTTTAATAACCAATCCTTGGGGGGAAAAAAAAGGATCACTATTATACCAATTTTAGTTATTACAAAATATATCCTGATTAGAAATGTTACAGTGTGAAAATGTATATCTTAGAATTGAGAAAACAGTAACTTTATTGCCAGTGAGGAACGTATTTCCCTTTAGACCTTCTTAGATTTTTAATCTGTTATTAATGGGGAATTACATAGACTTAAGCCATTGGAGATCAGGGTTTAATAAGCCAACAGTTAGGAGCAACCCTGATGTGCACATGAAAGACACAGTCTCTGTTCTTGAGATGCCTGGGTGGCTCATCAGCTAAGCTGATGACTCTTGATTTCAGCTCAGGTCTTGATCTCAGGTTGTGGGATTGAGTCCCACATCCGGCTCCGTGCTTGGTGCGGAGTCTGCTTGTCCCTCTCTCTCTCTCTCTGCTCCAACCCCGCTCATGCTCTCTCTCTCTCTCTCAAAAAAAAAAAAGTCTTAAAAAAGGACAATTTGTTCTTAGTTGTTCAATTGTGTATTCACAAAAAACACATGCATACATGATCAGCGTCACTAATGAGAAATATGCCTTAATGCTAAATATGGTGTGTGTCCTGCATATGGGAGATAAATTATGTGCTAGCTTCTTGATTCAGTAGAATGTTACAAGGTCCAGGTGGGACTGAGGTAGAACAATATTTTAAATTTGGGACTTGCAGAACAGTTAGGTAAGTAGGTACTGCGGCAGACCCATTTTAATTTCAAAAGAGCAGAATAGGAACATAGGGAATTTTGAATGAAGATCAAAGCTGTTTTGATGACTTGCTTGTGTCTGGCAAATAAATAATGCCATGCTGCCAACACTGACATATCTCAGGTCTTTGGTGGTGGAGGGGAGGGATCCTGGGATGGCAGGAGACTTGGGTCTCTGTCCTGTCCTTACTGTCTAGCCTAGGGTGAGAATCTGGGACAGTTATGGTATTCTTAGTTTCCTCATTTGTTTTTCCCACATCACACTTTGTTAAAGGATCAGATGAGATTTGTAAAGCTATCGTACGGATGTGTTATTAAACATTGTGTATTAGGGGCGCCTCGCTGGCTCAGTCAGTAGAGCACATGACTCTTGATCTCACGGTTGTAAGTTTGCGTCCCATATTGGGTGTGGAGATTACTTAAAAATAAAATCTTTAAGGTTGCCTGGGTGGCTCAGTCAGTTAAATGTCCGACTTTTGGTTTCAGCTCGGGTCATGATCTCAGGGTCGTGAGATGGAGCCCTGAGTCTGGCTCTGTGCTCCGTGGGGAGTTTGCTTGAAGATTCTTTCCCTCTACCCCTCCCCCCACTCGTACATGCGTTCTCTGTCTCTCAAATAAATGAATCTTTAAAAAGAAGTCTTTAAAAAAACACCAAAAAACAAGCAAAAAACCAAAAGAAAACATTGTGTATTAATAAGTAGGTTGATGCATTCCCTTAAGGATGTGAAAAGACGAGAATTTTGGGATATTGTAGAGCTACATGGTCCACTATGGTAGCCATCAACCACGTGTGATTGTTAATCACTGGGAAGTTGGTTGGTCCAATTTTAGATGTGCTGAAGTGTAAAAGGCACATCAGATTTCATAGACTATGAAGAAAAGAATGTATAATATCTAATTAATAAATTTCTGTTGACGCATATTACAAGAATAGTATTTTTGATGTATTCAGTTAAATCATTTTTAAAAGTTTACCTTTTTATTTTAAGTGGGGCTATTACATAGGTAGTTCTAGTTTTTAAATTATGAAAGGCCTGTGTTGAAAACGATGGCCACCAGGGTGCGCTCTGCACCCGCCTGCCCTGCCTTTGAAGGGGCTCGTTCGGGAGGAAGAGCCACTTTTTCAACGGATTCTGAGCGGAAGCCTAAGGTTCTGTGTTCCTCCCGTCAGCAATTTCTTGGGGTGGGGGGGGGTGCTGTACTCTTTTTTTAAAAGGCTGTAGATAGAGCTCGGCCTACAGTTAGGGAGAATTTGAGGATGGACAAGGAAAGCTGTTCCTCTGGGCTGTGTTTTGGGCAGATTTACTGCTTACTAGTTAAGAGGTTGACCCCTTAGCCAGAGGCAGTTTCCAGCCTTCTGGTCCATTTAGCTCCCAGTTTTGGCTACTTTTATTGAACTAGAAAAAATTTTAAATTAAAGTTGTGCCTATTTTATTTTAAATGTACAGTTTGAATTTCGAAAAATAGACCTATGGAATGACCACCACCATAATAAAAATAGAATCATTTCCATTGCACCAGAAAGTCACTTATACTCCTTCATAGTCAGTCACTTTCCCTCTCACTGGTCTGCTTTCTGTCCCAGATTAGAGCTGCTTTTTCTAGAATTTCAAATAAATGGAATCATACAGTATGACTCTCTTGTGTCTGGTTTCTTTCACTTAGCATTATGTTTTTTTAAGTTATAATAATTCTTTTTTTCCAGTTTTATTGAGAAATAATTGACATATGTCACTGTATAAATTTAAGGCATACAGCATAATGGTTTGATTTGCATATATTGTAAAAAGTTTACCACAATAGGCTCAGCTAACATCCATCTTCTCATATAGATAAAAAGAAAAGAAAAACAGAAAAAAGGGGAAAAATTTTTTTTTCTTGTGATGAGAACTCTTAGGGTCTCCTCTCTTAACAACTTTGCTGTTGGTCACACAGCGGTGTTAGCTGCACTCACATTATACATCACATCTCCAGTGCTTATGCGTCTTGTGTGTACCTTTGGACCACCTTCCTCCGGTTCCCTCTGCCCCCGGTAACCACGAGTCTGATCTCTTTTTCTACAAGTTTGATTTTTTTTTTTAGATTCCACATACAAGTGAGATCATGCAGTATGTTCTTTCTCTGACTTATTTCAGTTAGCATAATACCTTCAAGGTCCATCCAAGTTGTCACCCATGGTAGGATTTCCTGGTTTGTTTGTTTTTTTTTATGGCTGAATAATATTCCATTATATGTACCATATCTTCTTAATCCACTCATCCATGCATGCACACTTAGGTCCATCAGTGGACAGTGTGTTTATCCACTTACCTGTTGGTGGACAGTTGAGCTGTTTCTAATTTTTGGTTATTATGAATGAAGCTCCTTGAAACATTTGTGTGTACGTCTTTGTGTGAACATATGTTTTTAATTCTCTTGGGTAAATACCTAGGACTAGAATGGTTGGATTGTGTGGTAAAGGTGTTCTTTTTTTTCTATGCTAGAGAGAGAATGAGAGAGAGAGAGAGGGAGAGAACATGTGTGGGGGGAGGGGCAGAGGGAGAGGGAGAGAGAATCTTAAGCAGACCCTGAGATCCTGACCTGAGCCGAAATCAGGAATTGGTTGCTCAACCGACTGAGCCACCCATGTGCCCCAGTGTGTTTCTAACTTGATGAGAAATTGCTAAACTGTTTTCCAACGTGGTTGTGCTATTTTACATTCCAACCATCAGTGTATGTGAGTGCCAGTTGTAAATGCTTGGTATTTTTAAAAAGATTTGTTTGAGAGCATGAGTGAGAGTGCGGCAGGGGGTGAAGGAAGAGGGAAAGAATCTCAAGCAGACTGTTTGCTGAGTGTGGAGCCTGATGTGGGGCTCGATCTCAACGACATGGAGATCATGACCTGAGCTGAAATCAATAGTTGGACACTTAACTGACTGAGCCACCCGGGTGCCCCAAATCATTTTTTTAAAAGATTTATTTATTTTTTGAGAGAGAGAGGGAGGGCACATGAGCAGGGGGAGGGGCAGAGGAAGAGGGAGAAAGATAATCCCAAGCAGACTCTGCGTTGAACACAGAGTCTGCTCGGGATTGAAGGGCACAGCCCCATGACCTTGAGATCACGACCTGAACTGAAGTCAAGAATCAGATGCTTAACAGACTGAGCTATCCAGGCAACCCTAAAAATAAATTTTTTTGAAATAGAGTTTATATACAGAAAAATTGACCCATTTTAATTGATGAGATTAAACCCATTCAGTTTGATGACACTTGACATATACATATCTATCTATGCAACCATTACAGTCCATGTATGTTTCATTACCCTAGAAAGTTCCATCATGCCCATTTGCAGTTAATCCCCCAACGTACTGGCTCTGAACCATCATGGATCTATTTTCTTTGAGTACAGATGGTTTGCCTTTTCTAGAATTTTATATGTACTTTTTTGTATCTGGCCTCTTTTGTTCAGCATGATGTTTTGAGATTTACCTATGTAGTTACATGTGGTAATAGTCCGTTTTTTGCTGATTAGAATTCCATTGGGTGGATATAGTATAATTTTTCTTTTATTTGTTTATTGACAGTCATTTGACTTGTTTCTGGTTTTGGGCTACTACAGATAAAATGGTAATGGACATTAATATATGTGTCTTTGTGTGGACGTGTTATTTCTCATGGTAACCACTTAGAGTAGAATTGATAGCTCCTGTAGTAAATTTATCTTTATTATTATAAGAAATTGGCAAAATATTTTCTGTGGTTTGTAAATCATGTTAAATTTCTGCCAGCAGTATGTCAAAGTTCTAATTATTGTAGATCCTTGTCAACATTTAGTATTTGTCAGTCCTTTAACTAGTATTTCCTACGGACTACTGTTGTCAAGGATCTTTTTGTGTGCTTATTAGCCATTTGTATATCTTTTTAAATGAAGTACCTGAACAAATCCATTTTCCACTTTTATATTGGGTTGTTTATCTTCTTTTTGAGTCGTAAGAGTTCTCTGTATTCTGAATACAAGTCCCTTTTCAGATATTTGTTTTATGAACATAATCTCTTGAGTTTGTAGCTTGGCTTTTCATTTTCTTAACAATGTTTTCAAAGAACAGAAGTTTTTATTTGATGAAGTTCAATTTAGTAAGTTTTTTCTCACTTGATGGTTTAGGTGTTTTGTGTCCTAATTAAGGACTGCCTGTTTAGCCCAGAGTTGCAAAACTTTTCTCCTGTGATTTCTTCTGGAAGTTTTTTAGTATTAGCTTCTAGATTAAGGTCTGTGATCTATTTTGATTTAATTTTTGTGTGTGGTATGAGATAAGGGTGAAGGGTCATTTTTTTCCAAATGGCTATCCAGTTGTTCTACCATCATTTCTTGAAAAGACTTTCCTTTGTTAAAAATCAGTGGACATGTGTGGGTCTAAAATTCCAGACTCTACTCTGTTCCATTCATCTGTATATCTGTCTTCATGCCCGTAGCACGCTGTCTTGGCTTTGGAGTATTTCTTGAAATCAGGTACTCTATCAAGTCCCCTAAGTCCTCAGATTTTATTCTTTTCCAAATTGTTTTGGCTATTCTAGGTCCTGTTGAGAAACAGAGTTGGGAGTTGATATTTCAGATGAGAATTTAGAGCAGAGTAGAAAGACTTGATTTTAAATCCTGATGCATCAGCAGAGGGGCTTTTGCTCCTGGGCTCCCTGAATGATAGCTGTTTTTCCCTATTATTGATATTGCCAGTGCATTCCTGAGGTATAGATGCCATGTCCTCCGGTTCTACACAGCAAACTATCCCCAAATATGTGTTCCACAAGAAACAGCCTATTGACCATATGTAGACATTGTATAATTTTTAACAAAAAGGTGAATTATCCCTCCTTAGTAATCAGTTGCATACAGTGTGTTGAATGAATCAGATTTAATTTTTGGTCTTAATATTTTCTTTTGTTTTGCACCAGAATCTTGAGCTCAGTGATGATACTGTTCTAAACGAGATAAAGTTAGCAGATTGTGAGCAGTTTCAGATGCCTGACCTGTGTGCTGAAGAGCTTGCTGTTGTCCTTGGAATCTGGTAAGTCAGTTACTCACTTGCATATTGGTTTTCTTGTGTTGAGGAAAACTTTATTCCAGGAGGTGTCCCAAGTTCTGGATGAATAGGGAATCTTATAATGCTTACAAGGATCAAGAATAGTGGGGCATCTGATTACCACTAAACTACCAGTGCTCTCCACTGGGCAACTAAGTAAAGGGTTAGAGATTAGGAATCTCAGGTATCTCCTTTGAGTTAGTATAACTTCACCTTCTCTTTCCTTCATAAGCAAAATTTCTTTGGTTAGCCTTAGCTAGGAATAAACTTTTAATAAAATATTTAGGAGAGCTGAGAATGATTATTTTGACCTTTGAGGATATTTACATTCCAAAGGATAGAATTATTATTATTATTATTTTTTAAGATTTTATTTATTCATTTAAGAGAGAGAGCATGAGCAGCGGGGAGAGGCAGGGGGAGTGGGAGAGGGAGAAGCAGACGCCCCCGCTGAGCAGGAAGCCCGATGTGGGGCTCGATCCCAGGACCTGGCGATCATGACCTGAGCCACAGGCAGACGCTTAACCACCTGAGCCACCCAGGCGCCCCAGGATAGAATTACTTCTTAATACTGTTGAACCGTTATGTGTGTTGGAAACAGTTTTTCCTTTTATTTTTATTTTTTTCAACTTTAAAGTGATTTCAAAATTGGAAAAAAAGTTGCAAGGGTAAGACATTGCAGAGAACTTTGGGAATAATTTTCTAACATGATACTGTATCATCCCTGAATATTTTAGTGTGTGCTTCCAACAAACTAGGGAATTTTTTGTACATAGCCACAATGCAGCTATCAAAATGAGGAAGTTAACTTTCATACTCTCCTGTCATTTAATACTCAGATCCCATTCAAGGTGTCCAGTTGTCCCAGTAATCTCCTTTGTAGCACAGGGCCCACGGTAGAATATATGTGTTTCTTTTAGTTTTCATTGTCTCTCCAATTACTGTCAGTCTTGGAATAGTTCCTCATTTTTGCTTGACTTTCATGGTCTTGACATTTCTGAAATTTATAAGCCAGTTACTTTGTAGACTTTGCCTCTTGAATTTGACTTATTTTATTTATTTATTTTTTTTAAAGATTTTATTTATTTATTTGAGAGAGAGAGAGAGAGCACATGAGGGGGGGAGGGTCAGAGGGCGAAGCAGACTCCCTGCTGAGCAGGGAGCCCGATACGGGACTCGATTCCAGGACTCCAGGATCATCACCTGAGCCGAAGGCAGAAATTTGACTTATTTTAAAAAAAATTACGATTAGATTCGCATTATGCATCATTAGCATGGATATCAGAGAAGGGAAGTTTTGTGGTTCTTATTTTTAATTGATTTTATTTATTTATTGACAGAGAGAGAGCACGCACAAGCAGGGGGAGCTGCAGAGGGAGAGGGAGAAGCAGGCTCCCCATTGAGCAGGGAGCCTGATGCGGGGCTCAATCCCAGGACCCTGGGATCATGACCCGAGCTGAAGGCAGATGCTTAACTGACTGAGCCACCAGGCACCCCATGTTTTGTGGTTCTTATTGCATCCTAGCAGTAGAACACAGTTTTGATTTGTCCCACTACTGCTGATGTTAACTTTGATCACATGATTGATGCCGTCTTTGCCAGGCTTCTTCATCGTAAAGTTTTTCTTTTTCACCCTTGTAATTAACATTTTGTGGGAAGGTGCTTTTGGACTGCATAAATATCTCATTTCTCATCTAGAGACTTAGTAATGTTCAAAATGCAGTATTTCACAAAGGTCCAAAATTTAGAACAAATTAGTAATGGGTAATTTGTAAAAAAAAAAAAAAAAAATTGTCTCTTAACTCAGTAGAACTTATCCTTTTGTCTTCTGCTCATAGCATTATACCCCTTTTTCACATTTCATTTACATAAAAGTTGAATGCAGTCCTCTAGTCCTTTTGTTTGGGTAAAAGGGATCACACATACAGATAGAGCTTTGTTTCTTTTTCTTTTTTTTTTTAAAGATTTTATTTATTTATTTGAGAGCAAGAGAGAAAGCATGAATGGGGGAGGGGCAGAGGGAGAGGGAGAAGCAGACTCCTCACTGAGTGGGGACCCCAATGTGGAGCTCGATCCGAGGACCCCGAGATTATGACCTGAGTTGAAGGCAGATGTTCAACTGACTGAGCCACCCAGGCACCCCGGTAGCTATTTCTAAGCCCAGATCTCTTGTTCTATCACATGATTTGATTCCAGTGACAGATTTTATGCTTACTAATGAAAAAGTGTCCAATTCATAATGATTCTTAGTATGTAAATAATTTAAATAACAACCATTTGTGAGCAGTTCCACATGCTAGCAATTGCACCATGCACTTTCCACATTACCCCTCATTAATGTTCTAGCAACCCTAGAGGTTACTTTCTCCATTTTTCAGATAGGAAATCGGGGTTCAAATGGCTGAATGACTTGCTCAGAATTACAGAGCAAAGTTAAACAAAATATACATATGCCCAGGGATTCTGTCAGTTGAGCTTTATGTATAATGAGTTAGATTTCACAGTTGAGAGAGGACTGAAAAACAAAACAGAAAAATGCTGTTTTCAAATACCGGTTTTTCCTCCAAATACAATATTGGTGGAATCTTAATATATGGAACAGTTAGAAGTGCTGAGTGGATTTTTTTTTATTTTTTATTATCTATTTATTTATTTTTTAAAGATTTTATTTATTTGACACAGAGAGACACAGCGAAAGAGGAAACACAAGCAGAGGGAGTGGGAAAGGGAGAAGCAGGCTTCCCGCCAAGTGGGGAGCCCGATGCAGGGCTCGATCCCAGGACCCCGGGATCATGACCTGAGCCGAAGGCAGACGCTTAATGACTGAGCCTCCCAGGCGCCCTGCTGAGTGGGTTTTATAGGCAATTTAAATCTTCCCTGTTTGGTAGAAACTACTTCATTATTGTCTGAATCTTGGGCATCTGATGCAGTGTTTATAAACGGATAAGAACATTAGTGAATTGATGATTTACATCAACTGAGTTATTGTGGGGGTTGTAAACAGTGATTTTGTAATACTGCCTGATCTCTGTGTAATCCCCATGGCCATTATCCCTATGGAGAGGTGACTTGGACTTTGTAGTAGGAGGGGTTAGTTTAGAAAGGAAACACAGAGAAGGTGAATTCTTATAGATGGTAGATTGGTGAAATAGTGGGGCTAGGAAAAAAGAGACAAAAAACCAGACTCTTAAATACAGAGAACAAACTGATGGTTGCCAGAGGGGTGGGGGTGGGGGAGATGGGTAGAAATAATAAAGGGGATTAAGAGTAGACTTATTTTGAGCACTGAGAAATATATAGAATTGTTGAGTCATTATATTGTGTACCTGAAGCTTATATAACACTGTATGTTAATTATACTCGAATTAAAAAAAAGGGTAACCACTATCCTGAATTTTCTATTTGTCATTTTCTTGCCTTTTCAAAAAATATATTTACTTACATGTTTTTATACTTCTAAGTCAATTGTTTTATTTGTTTTTTTTCTGAGCTTTATAAAAGTTGTATCTTACTATTATGTAGTCTTCTGTGATTGTTTTTTTCCTCTCATTATTATGTTTTTATGGTTCATTCATGTTTTATATGTAGCTACCATTTACTTTGGATTATAGCATTCCAGTGGGTGAATATTTCTCATTTTATCACTCTCCTTTTGGACATCTGGATTATTTCAATATTTTTTCCTGTTATACACACTATAATTATGGATATTTGTGTATACATTCCTGGTACACCTGTTCAAGAATTTCTCTGGGCTCTATGGAATTATTGAGCTAAGGATATATGAAGGTTCATGTTATACGATAGTGCTAAATTGTTTAACAAAATTGTCCTATCAAATTATACTTGGATCAGCAGGATCTAAGAATTCCCATTGTTCTGCCTCTTTGACAACCTCTTAATTTTTGCCTAACGGTCACAGTAATATTTTATTTTTTTGGCATGAGTTTGATAAATAGGAGCTGTTGCCATGTTAATTCTTTTCATTTTCTTTGTGAAGGGGCACAGATTGGATTTCTTTCTCCTAGTAAAATTAATTATGTTGACATTTAGTACCAACCACATTTTGTCATCATTTTAAAAAAATATTTATTTATTTGGAGGGGGGCAGAGGGAGGGGGAGAGAGAAACTCAAGCAGACTCTGCACTGAGTGCGGAGCCTGATGTGGGACTCGATCTCACGACCCTGAGATCATGACCTGAGCTGAAACCAAGAGTTGGACACTTAACTGAATGCTCCACCCAGGCACCCCATTTGTGGATTTTATTACTTATTACATTGTTAATTTTCATACTTATCTTTGGAAAACTTGTATCTCTTGGTATATAATGCAGTAATACTAAAATACATGCTTTGAAATATATAAAGTTTATGTTGCCTTTTTAAAAATTTTATTTCATTAGCTAAAAACATGCGTTTTAGAATTAATTTGCTTTTTTTGTAATTTAAAGCACAAATTTCCAAAAGAATAACCCAGTGCATAAGTTGACTGAAGAGGAGCTGCTGACATTTACGTCGGTGAGTCATGTCTCGTCCTGTCCATTGCATGTTTTTCCTTGTGCGTTCTATTGCTTCTGTTATATACTTGGCTCAGATTGCTCATATTGAAACACTGCCACTTAAGGAAATTAAGGAGAAGAAAACCTCACCATTTTAGTTTCCAAACTGCACATATCTTGCTGTTGATGTAAACATAAGCATTTTTCTTTGTACTTGCTTGGATTTGAGGGCAGTGGCCAAATAGTTCTTGTAGTGCTCCATAAATGTTCATTGAATAAATGAAATGACAGAGCAAGAGTCTGACTCCTCACTCCAAAGCCACCGTAGTATGCACCTCTCTTGTCTAAAACCGAGGGTGATGCCTAAAGGTGACGAGAAAGAGGGCGTCAGAGAGTGAGGACCAGAAGCAGGGGGGTGTGGGTTAGAGAGGCCCAGGAAGGGGGCAGTGTCGAGAGCATGAGGTGCTCGTCAGCATTCGGCACTGTAGAGCTGAGAGGAGAAAGGCCGTGGGCACTGCTAATCAGGGGTGCCCTGCTTATTTCTAGGACAGTTTCAGTGGAGTGTTGTGTAGTCACCTCATTACAGGGAATTAAGGAGAGAATGGGATGTAAGAAAATTAAATTGCTAAAGACCACAGTCGGAAAAGAATGGCAGTGAAAAGGAAGGGTTGAGTAATAGATGTGTGAGGATTTGAGATCAAAGAAGGCTTTTCAAGAACAGAAAAGTCACAGACCCAACGGTCAGTCAGTATCTTCTTAGCTGTATGGATGAAAAGATAACGCACATCTTTGATGAGCCCAAGTTGCTTAAGATAATTTTTTCAAAGGCATTTTTATTATTATAGTTAAAATCAAGAGAGAATTCTGATGTTTTCTTTCTTTGTTATTTTTCAGATAAGGCAAAAATGAAGTACTTTTATCTGTAGAAAAGCTAGCTTACTTTGTATTGTAATATAAATTTTGCAAGTTACTGTTTCCTGCCTACGGTTTTGGAGCCGGTTGGATGTTAATCCCTTGAGTTCTCTGGGTGCCTACGTTATTTTCTCACTTGATTATCTTAGAAATCTTTGGTGTTTATGATGAGAACATATCTGTGTTTAGGTAACTATGTGGAAATGTCCCTGTTTATTCATTACATAAGCTGTAAGGAATTTGACAAGTAAAGTGTTAAACATTTTCTTAAAAGATTAATTTAAGAAATTATTCTGTATTTCCTATTCAGCAAATCTCTATTGAATACTGACTATGTGTCAAGCATTGTGCTCGTCATAGGGGATACAGTGTCAACAAAGTCTTTTCCCTCTTGGCGTTTACATCGATTTACATTCTTGTGGGGACAATACGCAGTATACCAAGAGAGAAATAATGTATCTAACAGATGTGCTCTGGGGACATATAGAGCCGGGTAAGGGAATACAAATGGCGTGGGGAGGACTGTTTTAGACGAGGTGGTGGGGAGGGTCACAGTGGGAGGGGTGTGGAGGGCCTGGAATGGTGGTGCGTTTGAGTCACCGTAGGGAAGTACAGAGCTGGATGGGGACAAGTGCCTAGATGATGAATGTGACCGGGACACTTGGGCTTCTTCTGATGACTGGGGTAAACAGGATGTTAACATGTGCTAGGAAGTGATCCTTCTGGCCTCTTATGGGTAGGAGGTCAATAATAACTTCTTCTTGGGATGGGTCTTAGCAGTTTATCAAGGTATATGTATTATCCATAGTTATCCTAAAAAGACACTAAAATACTCTATATTCAAGCAGTTCAATTTTTTTTTAGCATTTCCAGTTGGTGGGGATACATTTCTTCCTTTTTAAAAAAACTTCTTTTTTTTCCTGTTTCTTTCTTTTTAAATTATTTTTATTTAAAAAATTTTTTAAATTTATACTCAATTTAATTAACATACACTGTATTATTAGTTTCAGAGGTAGAATTTAGTGATTCATCAGTTGCATACAACAGCCAGTGCTCATTACTTCAAATACCCTCTCCGATGCCCATCACCCGGTTATCCCATGGCCAACCCACCTCCCCTCCAGCAACCCTCAGTTTGTTTCCTAGAGTTAAGATTCTCTTAGTCTCTCGTTTGCCTTTCCGATCCCCTACCCCAGCACCGCCCCTCCTTCTTGTTCCTCTCTACTATGAAGTTCTTCTGAAATGGTTAACTCTGGTACCCTCTGGGGTGGGTAACTCATCTCTTCTAACTTGGAACGAAGGTCATAAATTTGAGTTTCATACTTTTCTCCCAAGGGCTTTATAATACATCCTTTTTTTGCTCTCTGTCCTCCAACTCTCGTCCAAGTCAGAACTGACCTGAGGACTGATCTTTTTGGAGGAAGACTGTTTGATTACAGTGATGCCTAGTGCCAGGCCTGACTCTTCTCAGGAGATGAATTTTTTAATTCCAGGAAAATCTTTAGTTCATAAGAAGTAGGGCAAGGAACTTATACGTGAGGACGGCTTTTAGGAGCCCCAAGGATACTTTGTGATTTGCACCACCCCCTTCTTTTGTTGATCCCAAAGGAAGCATACAGACTACACTAGAAAAATCCAGATGAGCCATTGTCAACTCATCTTGCATTTATCAGTCCTTCCTGATATTCCTTCTTTGTGCATGATACTGACGCAGATAATAAGATGAATTAGAAGTGGCCCCTGGTTTCAATGAAAAATTTCATTGAAATTTATATCCTATATAATTGAATATCCTGTATATAAAGATCCTTTATCTATTACTCCAAAAGACTATTTGAGGCAAAAGGGAACACTTTTAGGTGCTGTCCCTCTTCTGAACTCTTGAACTTCTTTCTGTGCCTTTCTTCTAACAAGGACCATATTTGGGCTTATAATTATTTATGTTTATGTCTTATTGCTCCCACAAGACTATAAGCTCCCCATTTCAGGGACTGGGCTCTGTTCTTCTCTGGGTCTTCTACAAGGCCCCGTATAGTCTTTCAATGCTTCAGTCATAGCTGTTGCTCAATAAATGGATGCAGAGGAAGAGAATGAATGAAATATGCTTGAACCCTGGAGAGGATTTATTTCTGTCCCATAACTCAGTGCAGCATTGCTCCACTTAGTTTTATAATTTCAGGTAGTGCTATGTGATGTGAAGGATAACCGCTTGTTTTATCTTCTTCATCTCTGTAATGAGGGAAGGGCGGTGTGCCCCTTCCTCAGCCCTGAAAACTTGCTTTGAGGATCAAATTTGAGAATGTCCTGAAAGTACCTTTGAGTAGATAGAGCTGGTGCACGCATAGCTTCGGGGATGAGCGGGGCCATCTGATCACTGGTTTGCAGGACAGCATTCTGTTTTCAAGGAATAAGAATTCCTAAGTGGAGAAGACCTGTTTGAAATTGGCTGTAGACGGGGAGAAGAGAGCAGAGAGTAAAGAAAGGGCACTCTTTCCTGCTGGGAGGCCATTTCCCTTCTGCGGCAGCGGTGTGGGGGCCTGGAACTGGGCCTGTCAACTACCGAGACTAGGAAGTATCTTTAGTTAATAGAAGAGCAAGAATAATACAAGTCTTCATACTCCTACCAGTGGATTGTAAGCACTTGAAGGGATGGGGGACTGTAGTTACTATCGGATATTTGTTAAATATTTATTGAATAAACAAATGAATTATTCCTGAATTTTGTTCAGTTTTAGTGAATTGTCTTAAAGTTGTAAAGTAAAGTAAAATCTCTTTTTTGGAGAAATTTTTAGTAGTGTTTTCCTATTGGTGGAGCATGTTGAAATATATGTGAGATATGTTGGGGGAAGGTTTTCATTCAGCAGTGTCAGAAGCTTATCCTAAAAGGAGTACTTTCTTTTTTTAAGGTTGTCATAATATAGTGCTGTTCCTGAGATACTTGATCCACACATTTCAGGAAAACTGAATGACTCATAGTAAAAATAACCCATATTGTTTTAGAGAGCCATTTATGTTGTATCGGCTTGATAATTTAAAATTAGCTGTTATCTACGTTATTTCCTTTCACATGGGCCAAGTCAGTGACATTCAGTAATGCTTTTAATTTCCTTTCATTGTTGAAAATGGGAACAATTTAGTTAATTCATACAGGTGTTTCAGTTTTCATTGGCAGAAGTTTTGCTTCAGTGTGAATTGATACTGGCAGCCTGCCTTCTGAGTGTCCGCTCTGAAGCCTCAAGGTCTCTGTAAATGAAAAAAGGAAAAAGACGTTTCGAGGTTGTACGTTATATGGTACATATTTTCTGTTGCTGCTGTTAATTTTAAAGCTGTTTAATAAATGCTTATCTATGATCATAAAATAGTTTGCAAACCATTTTTACAGATTAAAATGATTGCCTATTTTTCTTTTAGGGCATACTCATTTCTTAATTTTCTAAGATAGGCAGTAGAACTTTGTGAGATAGCCGTGATACTTCTGATAGTTTGTGTTAACATTACACGATGACACATCCTATATTAAGCAGTTATAGGTCAGGATTTTGATTTTCTTTCTGGTTTGAATACTTGTCTCTCAAAATGTTACTTGTACATTTTAATAGGCATGTATTGATAATGAATATTGTAGTGATATCTGGGTTTTAAGTTGGTAACTTTTAAAGCAGTAAGAGGTAGCATGCTTTATTTTTTGTGCCAGTTTGTAGGTTAACTGTTATTAAACAGGATTATTAAATATTTTTTGGCTGTAGTCGAACTGAGTTCCTTGTATATATCCTACTTCAGGAATAGGCAGAATGAGTAATAGGATTAGTGGGATCAAGGCTCTTTTCTTACCACCGTCTACTTTGGTAACTGCTAGACTTCTTTCTTCACTGTTAACCATGGCTTTAAGGTTAATACTTATTTGTGGGTTTACTTCTAGCCACGTTGGAGTAACTGGTACTGACTTTGAACTTTTACTGTAAGCAACTACACAATTGGACAAAATATATGAAGCAGCAGTGCAAAAAAGGATAACAAGTCATGACCAAATAGTGTTTATCTCAAGAGTGCAAAACTGGATTAATATGAAACAATCAATGCAGTTCATCTTGTTAGTATAGCAAAAGGGAAAAGCCAAATGATTATCTCGGTAGAAGCAGAAAAGCATTTAAAAAAAATTCAACAAACTTTATATTATAGTTTTACTTTATAATATAAAATATGTATATTATATTATATCTTAGTAAACTAGAAATAGAAGGGAATGTCAATCTGGTAAATGACATCACTGAAGAATCTCTAATTAAAATCATTATTGATGAAAAACAGTCTTTCCTCAAGATCAGGAAAATGGCACTTCAGTTTTCCATTGAATTGGAAATCCCAGCTAATGCAGTAAGAAATGAAGAAGAGGCAAAAGGTATGTGGATTGGAAAGGAAGATATAAAACTATCAGTACGCATAGATGACACAGTTGTATACATAGGTAACCCTAAAGAATTGACATGAAAGCTACTGGAAGTAATAGGCAAGGTCTGAGAAGAATACAAGGTCAATTAAAAAAAAAAATCAGTGGTGGGGTGCCTGAGTGGCTCTGTTGGTTAAGTGTCTGCCTTCAGCTCGGCTTCCCAAATGTATGCATGTTCATGATCCCGAGGTCCTGGGATTGAGCCCCCTGTGACAGCTCCCTGCTCAGCGGGGAGTCTGCTTCTCCCTGTCCCTCTGTCTCTCTCCCTGCTCGTGCTCTCTCTCGTGTGTGCTCTCTCTCAATCTCTCACTGTCTCTCAAATAAATAAATACAATCTTAAAGAAAAATCAGTTGTGTTTATATATTCCTAGCAATGAATAATTGGGAAAGACATTTTAAACCTATTTAGAATAGCATAAGATATCAAATATTTAGTGATAAATTTAACTGAAGTGTAAGACTTGTATACTAAAAATGATATAATGATGAGAAATTAAAGAAGATCTAAATGTAAAAATTGCAATGTTCATAGATTGGAAATCTCATTATTGTTGAATTGACAGTTCTCCCAAAATTGAGCTATAAATTAATCTAATAGCAATCGGATTCCCAGTAGAATCCCAGTAGATTTTTTCTTCGCAGAAATCAACAAACCAATTCTAAAATTTATTTGGAGGACTTCTGCTTCTGTGATGGCCAAGGTAAGCTCTGATTGGAACCATCCTTCTGCAGATAAAAATGACAAACTATAGACAAAATGCAGAAAGATTCTGGAGATTTTTTAATTTTTTTTTAAAGATTTTATTTATTTGAGAGAGAGAATGAGATAGAGAGAGAGCATGAGAGGGAAGAAGGTCAGAGGGAGAAGCAGACTCCCTGCTGAGCAGGGAGCCTGATGTGGGACTCGATCCCGGGACTCCAGGATCATGACCTGAGCCGAAGGCAGTCGCCCAACCAACTGAGCTACCCAGGCGCCCTGGAGATTTTTTAATTTTTAATTAATTTTTTTTTGCTTGGAAGAAGGAAATGACATTGGGTGGTTTTCTTCTTTCTATCCTATGGCTAAATCTCAGTGTCTTACATGCAAGGAAGCTAAAACTCCGCAAGTAATTCAGCATTCTTTCTGAGGACAGAGATTGGGGCTACCATGGCTGCTGGAATGTGAGGAAGAACATTTCATAAAGGAAAGAGTCACAGATGAGGATTCTTACATTCTGTGTATTTATAGAATAATACACTCAGAATACATGTTTTTTTCAAGGGCACATGGTATGGTCAGCAAGACCATATACTGGGCCAGTTAAATAAGTCTCAATAAAAAAAAGAACATCGTATGGAATATAATCTCTTTCCACAGTGGAATTAAATTTTACATAAATAGTTATTAGATATCTAGAAAAACTCCAAATATTTGGAAACCACATTATTAAACAACATACTTAGTCTGTGGATCAATGAAGAAATTACAAAGGAATTTATTTATAAAAGTCAGTCATTGATGTAAATCTCCTACATTTCCTTAAGGTAAAATTGTTGTATAATTGGGGTAATGAGCAATTTTCAGCTAGGACACTTAAGTGCATGAACCATAGTAGGAAAATTGGATTAAAAGATATATTGGACTGCATTAAAATTAAAATCTGCTTTTTGAAAGAGCTCATTACGAAAATGAAAAGACAAGAACAGACTGAGCAATATTCACAGTACATACATCTCACAAAGGACTTTTTTTTCAGAATAAAGACCTTTTCCAACTCAATAGGATAAACCAATTAAAAATGGAGAAAAGATTTGACCAGATCTTCCACCAAAGATATATGAATAACCAACAAGAATATGAACAATGCTTAATACTAGTAGTCACTGGGAAAATGCATTTTAAAACTACAAGACACCACTCTTCACCATTTAAAAGACTTAATCCTGTGAGGGGTAGTTGGAACTCTTATCCATTGTAAATGTAATGTAATGCAAAATGGTACAACCACTTTGGAACACAGTGGTGTTCCAGTCTGTTTTCTCATAGAGTTAATCATCAGTGCTACCTCTAGGTATTTATCTATGAGAAATGAAAATATATATCTCCACAAAGACATATATACAAATGTTCATACCTGTTTAATTCATAATAGCTTAAAACTGGAAAAAACCCAAATGTTCATCAACAAGTGAGTGATACACTACAGGACATCCAGCCAAAGAAATGATTCTGAGCAATAAAAAGAAATGAAGTGCTGATACGTTCAACAGTGTGGGTGAATCTGAAAAACATAGTTTTGAGTTAAAGAAGCCTGACTCCATTTAGTTGGAATTCTAAAGCAGATAAAACTAAATCATAATGACAGAGAATAGATCACAGGTTGATTTCCAGGGAACTTTTTGGGCTGATGGAAATTTGTATATCTTGATTTTCATGGTTGTTACATAGGTGTATGCATTTTTGAAAACAGCAAACTCTACACTAAATATGGGTTTATTTTGTTGTACCTGTCTTATATTTCAATGAAGGCACTAAGAATAACCCAAAAGGAAAAATGCATAGGTGTAATTTAGACCTAGAATATTTAAGATTGGTGAGTTTATTAAGATTTTAGTTTCAGGGTAGATTAGTCCTTGTCATCAATTTCAAAAGTATAACACGAAATACTCACAGCTTACCTGATATATTAAGTGGAAAGAATGTAGAGGCAGAAGAAAAGGATGTTGCTCAATATCCACATTTAGTATGAAGTTTTTTTTTTTTAAGGCCAAAACAGGCTAGTTTTTCTCAAATATTATTAGAAACCTCTGTTCAAAAGAAACTCCAAATTCAGGTGGAAGGATATACTGTTTAGAGCTCCACTTGTGGTAATTTTGACCTTTAGCATCTAACACAGGTCATTGATGTCTTGAGTTGAATTATACGCCCTCATGATTGAGAGTCACCAGAAACAGCAAACAGGAAGATAGCTAGGATGGATGTAAAACCTTAAGAATTCACCAGGCAGGAAATGTGTGTAACAATAGCATAGGTAATTGACATCTTCTAAAATACAGTGAGGTGTTAATACAGGATTTCAAGCAACTTCTTGTGTTAATGGATATAAAAATACAGCTAATCAGACTTTATTTTAAGTCTGTAAATGCCATTTTTAGTAGAATATAAGGTCTGGAGATTAAACTATTGGTTGTGTGGCACGGTTAAGTTGGTTGAAGACTATATAGGAATTCTTTGTATTATCCTTGAAATTTTTCTGAAGGAGAAAAATAAATCTGAAAATAAAAAGTTAAAGGAAAAAACTTCTGGCACAAAACTATACAGAAAATGAGCAAAGCCTGTCACTGCCTCATGGCTAGCTAACCATTCTTATTTGGGGTTGAAGATAAAAACAGGCTCTCTGGGATGTGTTCAGACCGCCATTAAACTTCTCTCAACCTGCCTGTGTCTCTTACTGGGTTGCCCACTTGTGGCTTGCCCCATTGGGTCTTCAGTGGCGAAGGAAACAGGGAGGCATTA
The DNA here is from genome assembly GCF_009762305.2 of Zalophus californianus. Classification (NCBI taxonomy): domain Eukaryota; kingdom Metazoa; phylum Chordata; class Mammalia; order Carnivora; family Otariidae; genus Zalophus; species Zalophus californianus. The sequence continues at coordinate 26,973,849 of NC_045602.1, forward strand.
CGAAATAAACCCAAACACATAGGTTAACATAAAGAAGGGGGACCCATGGACCAGAGACCAGAGACTCCCATGATCAGAGATCAGAGGCAGCTGTGAGGGATGGAATTAACTGACCTAATAGCACTTTCAGAACTTTCTACTAAACTAAGACCCTCAAGCAGGTCTGAAGGAATCCTGGATTCATGGTGCAACCTTGCTATGGCAGCAGAAACCAATTTCTCTGGAGGAAAACATTAATAGTCCCAAATTAAAACTGAGCAGTGAGCTCACAATTAAAGATTAATGGAGAGAAGAGAAGGCAAGCCACCGTGACTGAGAGTCAACAAAGACAACAGTTTTCCGATTCATAGTATAGACCAGCTATATATAGGATGTTTAAAGAAATAAAGCATGTATTAATCAAAAGATAGCTGAAAAACTTTTGTTATTACACTTCTTTGATTTGGGAGGGGAAATGTAACTTTTAGAATTTTTTTTTTTTAAGAGAGCAAGAGTGTGCATACGCATATGCAGGAGCTGTGTGGGGAAGGGCAGAGGAAGAGGGAGAGAGAGAAAATCTTGAGCAGTCCCCATGCCCAGTGTGAGCCCGACAGGGGGTTCAGTCTCACAACCCTGAGATCAGGACCTGAGCCAAAATCAAGACTCGGACACTTAACTGACTGAGCCACCCAGGTGCCCCAGAAATAATTTGAAATTAAAAACCAGAATAAAAAAAATGCAACCCATGCTTATCCACACCAGAGAGATGTAGAACACTAAGAAGTTGTGTATAACAGGTGTTTCAGAAAATGCAGACTTAGAAGTATACCTAAGAAACTCTTGAGTCTGCATCAGTAGATATGTGTATGAATGTCTCATAATAGCAATATTTGTCATCGTGGCAGAGAAACTGGAAGCAACCTAAATGTTGTTCACAGGAGAAAGGATAAATAAGTTGTGATATTTTATATCACAGTTATGAAATATTATACAACAGTGAAGTGAAAATAAATGAACTATAGCTATAAACAACAACTTGGATGAGTTTTATAAATGTAATAAGTTAAAAAAACTAGTCCCAGATTCACAGGTGTTTATATTATACTTTATAACTTAAACTTTAGTTACTTATAATCCTCTGTATATACCAAATAAAAAAATGAGGTCTAAAAACTATTCTGAGCAATAGCAAGATCACTGAAATGTTATTTGATAAACCATTTTAAGAATAAACAGTTCTGATTGCATACATTTTAATTTTAAAGTGTATCTTACTGTCATTCATTAGTCTGGTGAGAAGCAGAATCAGTGATGGTGAAGAACATTAATGGAAGAACAAAAAGCCTTAAGAAAGAAAAGCCCCAAATACAGAAATATATAGGACTTACAGCTAAGTTGGTAATACAGTTGATATTAAGAAGTCTTGTTCCAACCTGTGGCTTTGTGCTTCTGCTTTTGGCCATCACTGAAGCTAAAGAAAGCTCTTAGGCTTTTTGACATTATGAACTAACATGGTATTCAAGGATGAAAAATTCAGCTTTAAAATAGTTTATATGTTTTAAATAGGTCTGTTTCTCATGACGGTGTGAAAAGTGCATCTGGTAGTGCTGATGAACTGGAATCTCCAGAATGCAGAAGGCCTTTTTTTTTTGACGCAGACAAATGACCAACAGCTTGATCTCTTTCTGGTGTCTGCTTTCTATACGAAAATCTACAGAGCAAAGAACAGAGCTTTGAAAATGTTGTAATGACAGGAGATTTGGATCTCAGGGTTTGCTAAGCCTGCTCCTAGATCGTGTGGAAGAAATAAAGGTATAAAGCATAGGACTTGCCTTCTTGGAATTTTTAATTTAGCTTACATCAGATAAACTCAGGGAAATGTAATTGGCAATACCAGGCAGTTTAAACTACAAATGGATAGCACAGATAAATGAATCCCCTAACTGCTCAGAAAAGAAGAAAATGTTTAGGACAGAGCAAAGAAGGCTTTGTTCATTAAGGAAGGATTTGAATCAGGCCTTGAAAGACACATGGGGTTTAGATGGAGTGATAGCAAGAGCAGAGGCAAGGAGATGGGGAAGTGTGATTGTATTGGGTTAGCTGGGTTGGAAGATTTAGTTAGGGCAATAGTGAGACTTATGGGAAAACAGATTCCTGACAGATTTTAAATGGTCTATAGAGCAAGGCCTGGGAATTTGGACTGCAGTTCTACTGGGGATAATTTATAGCCTAAATTGGGAATTTTAAACTTGTCATTTGATACAGATTTTAACTATGGATGCTTTTTTAAATAGTTCATTAGAAGGGGGAATAGTTCTGCTTTTTATAGTATTTCTTTGTTCCTTTATTGTAAAGTCAGCCTGACCTGGGTAAGCATCATCTGATTTGGCTTGAGTGTAGCCAAACAATTATGGACTCACAAAGAGGTCTGAGTTGGCTTTGATTTATATGCGGAAAAGCAGCTATCTGAAAGCCCCTTCCTTCATGTTTAAAGGAGCAGACTGGCTGGCTGTCATATAAAGGATCCCAGTGACCTCTGGAAGAAGATTATTGGAAATGTGCAGTGATAAGAGTGAAAAGGAAATTTGTTTTTAATAGAAACAACACTCCAGATTTTCTTTGAGGGTGTTAAAGAATTTGCTGCTCTTTTGGGAATGATGGCAATGTTTCGTGTGTTGGAATTGTAAGCTACATAAAATCATACCATATACATAGCGTGTCTTGATATTAAAATTTACTTTTTAGTGTGAGTTACAGTGGTGTTCATTGGCTCTTTCATTTCAGTTAACTGAGTTTGCTCAGATGTTAGATTATTACAGTTCTTTTTTTAGTATGAGTCTGAGCACCAGCCCAGGTGGCGTATCTTAAAGTGATACGCTGCCTCCTGAGGCATGCAGAGCAGTCTTCCTTTTGCTCTCAAAATATCTGTCAACACTTGCCGAGGTGGATTGATTCTTTAACTTATAAACCATTGTAACTATAAGTAAAAGAGATATTACTAGAGTTTATTTCAACTTTCATAGTAATAATATTTAGAGTATATATTATAAATTTATGATATAAATATTAATAATGTTATTAATAAGTAATATTATAGAGTATATGGATATTGTACATTTATAAAAGCTTACTGGATCAGTGAATCACCTTTCATAGATTCTGGTCAATGAGAGTTGAGAAATGAGAGAACTTTCCTTAAGACAATTGCACAAATGTTACCACTTACATTTAAGTTGTTTCTGACCTTTGCCCTGAAGGGTGAAAGTGGTGAGAATTCCATCTCATATACAAGTGTATGGTTGCAAATACACAGCATTTTTTTTTTTTAAAGAAGATTTTATTTATTTGACAGAGAGTGAGAGAGAGCACAAGCAGGGGGAGTAGCAGGGAGAGGGAGAAGCAGGCTCCCCGCTGAGCTCGGAGCCCGATGCGGGACTCTGTCCCAGGACCCAGAGATCACAACCTGTGCCACCTTAACCGGCTAAGCCACCCAGGTGCCCCATGACACAGCATTCTTTAGCACTGTCCTAATTCTCAAAGTGCTGCAAGTTGAACACACCAAATTTCTTAAGCTTCTTCTTTTTTAAAAAAACTGGATTTTTAGCCAGCAGTCGTACTTCTGTGAGGCACTATTTCATCAAATTACTTGAGTTAGCAAACTCTAAGTAAAAATAAATGGACTTAAAAAAAGATAGCGTATGCAACTGTATGATCCCACTTACCTGAGGTACTTAGAATAGTGGAATGCAGAGAAAGAGAGGTAGAGTGGCGGTTGCTGGAGGCGGAGACTCCTGGGGAGTTGATGTCTAGTGGGTACAGGATTTCAGGTGCAAGATGGAGAGAGTCCTGGAGATCAGTTGAACAACCATGTAAATGTACTTAACTGAACTGTACACTTAAAAAAATGGTTAACGGGGCGCCTGGGTGGCTCAGTCGTTGGGCGTCTGCCTTCAGCTCAGGTCATGATCCCACGGTCCTGGGATCGAGCCCCGCATCGGGCTCCTTGCTCGGCGGGAAGTCTGCTTCTCCCTCTCCCATTCCCCCTGCTTGTGTTCCCTCTCTCACTGTCTGTCTCTGTCAAATAAATGAAATCTTTACAAACAAAATAAAACACCCAATTTCTTTAAAAAAAAAAAAATGGTTAAGATGGTGGGCTGCCTTGGGGCTCCTGGGTGGCTCAGTCGGTTAAGTGTGACTCTGGATTTCTGCTCAGGTCATGATCTCAGGGTCCTGGGGTCGAGCCCCAAGGGGGGCTGCGCGCTTGGCAGGGAGTCTGCTTGAAGATTTTCCCTCTCCCTTTGTCCCTGCCCCACTCGTGTGCTTGCTTGCTTTCTCTCTCTCTCTCAAATAAATGAATAACTCTTAAAACAAAAAAAAAGATGGTGGGGCACCTGGGCGGCTCAGTCGGTTAAGCATCTGACTCTTGATCTCAGCTCAGGTCTTGATCTCAGGGTCATGAGTTCAAGCCCTGCACTGGGCTCTGTGCTGAGCATGGAGCCTACTTAAAAAAAGAAAAGGTTAAGATGATAATTTTTTTCTTTAAATTTTTTATTGTTATGTTAATCACCATACATTATATCATTAGTTTTTGATGTGGTGTTCCATGGATAATTTTTATGTTATATGTATTTTACCACAATTTAAAAATATACTACAAAGGGGAAAAAAGCACCTACAAAGGTCAAAGATACAAAATTCCAAGAAATAAATCTATCTTAAGATTTACAAGACCTCTATACTAGAATCTACAAAACATTATAAGAGAAAGCAATGAAGACTTAAATAAATGGGAGCATCTGCTATGTTCATGGAGGACTCAGTATTTTAAAATTTCAAGTCTTCTCAAGTTAACCTACATAATCATGCAATCCTTAACAGAATCCCAGAGTTTGACTTTTTGTTTTTGTAGTTGTGTTGCTGTTGTTTTTTTGATTTTGTGGAGCTCAAGCTTACTTTAAAATTCATGTGGAAGTGTAAAGGGCTAAGAATAGCTAAGGCAGGCATGAAGTACTGAGGTGGCATATATATGTCGCCAGATAGCAAGCCCTGTTATAAAACTGTATTATTTAACTATATTATTGCTTATCGGTTTGTGGTCCTTGGACTGTCAGCATCAGCATCACCTGGGAGCTTGTTAGAAATGCAGTTTGTCTGGCTCCATCTCAACCTCTTATTGAATCAGAATCTCTGGGGTTGAGGCCAAAGAGTCTATGTTTTAACAATTTCTCTACGTTATTCTCAGGCACTTGAAAGTTTGAGAAACACTGAATTAAGACATTTTGACATGAGAAAATATGAACCAACAAGTAGAACAAATAGAGTCCAGAAACAGATCCATACCTACATGGCTCATCTGATTTATGACAAAGTTGGCATTGCAGTACAATGGTAAAGAGTGGGCTTTTCAATAAACGGTACTAGATGATTTATATCCATACAGAAAAAGCTATCTTAACCCCTATATCATAACTGTATATACAAAAATCAGTTCCAGACTGGATATGTAAAAGTGAAAAGCAAAACTGTAAAGCTTTTAGAGGAAAAAATATGGGAGGACGTCTTTGAGACCTTAGGACAAACAGTACAATAAAGCTCTAACCATAAAACAAAAATGATAAATTGGACTACATTAATATTAAGCACTTCTCTTTATCAAAAGTTACCATTAATATTTGTAAAGCACTTAGACCACTGCCTTGCCAGCACATTGTATGTGTTACATGAATGTTTGTCAAGAGTATAAATAATATATTACCCTCCTCCAACAAAAAAGTACTTGTGTTCAGAAAATAGAGACTTAACAAATTATTAAGAAAAATTCTGACCACCCAATAGAAAAAACGGGCAAAGGATTTCAATAGGGACTTAATAAAGAGATATTAAAATGGCCATTAACATATTAAAAGGTGCTCAACTTTATTAGTCGTTAGAGAAATGCACACTACAACCATAATACAATACTACTACATACCCACGAGGATGGCTGAAATGCAAAACAGACAGTATTGAGTGTTGTAAGGATGTGAAGCAACAAGAGTTCTCTAATGTAAGAGTGTTGAATGGAATAACCTTTTAGAAGATTGGGAGGAACTATGGAAGCTAAATGTATTCATACTTTGTGACCTTGCAATTTCACTCCTAAGTATATATCCAACAAAATACTTGCACATGTTCACCTAAAGAACATGTCTTAAAGTGTGCGTAACCACACATTCTGGTAGCACTGCTAGAATGTTCATAGCACGTTTGTATTACCCCCAAATTGGAAACTGCATAAATGCCCATTAGTGATATGGTGGTTAAATAAATTGTATATTTATATAATGGAATATTATACAGCAATAAATTGAATATTCTACAACTCTGTGCAACTATGTGGATGAATCTTTCAAACATAATGTTGAGCAGAAGAAATCAGATACAAAAGAGTACTCTGTGATTACAATTGTGTAAAGTAGAAAGGCATTCACACTGATCTCTGTACAAGTCAGGGTAGTGGTTGCCCTTACAGAGGGGCAGGAATTGACTAGAACAGAGAACAAGGGGGACAGTAGGATGCTGGTAATGTTTCTTGATCTGAGTGCTGGTTATATGTCTGTTCAGTCTGTGGAAATTCATTGTGCATCTCTATATATAATATATAAAAATGTTTTAATAAAAAAATTGGATCTAGTAGCTATCTCTTCACTACATCAAACTGAAAAATACATGGAAAGAGTCACATAGGGCATTTACATTCGTGGTCAGACGAGTTGCAATGGTCATTTCCAATATGCTGAAAGAACAGTATATTTAAGAAAATGAATAAAGCACCTTTTCTCAGCACATTTTAACCAAACTAACATTTCTTATATAAAATATTTTCTTTCTGTTAGTAATTTCACTCCAGTTTCCTGTAGGGATGTATTAAGTTCATTAAAATGTTTGAATCTTTCTTCCATGTAGTCTACGTGAAGATAAATTATGAACTTCCAAACTTATCATTTGTATTAGTGCTTTGCTTGGGAATAATCTGATTTATTTCTTTAAGCCTACCCATGCTAGAAAGCATCAAGATGCAGGATGACCCACTGATGACTATATGAAAAAAGTGAGTTTCTTGCAAAAAGCTCAGAAACATCAATCACAGCTTGTTCTCACAACACATTTTTTAAAAAAGATTTTATTTATTTATTTGAGAGAGAGAGTGAGTGAGCAAGCATGAGTAGGTGAAGGGGCAGAGGGAGAGGGAGAAGCAGGCTCCAGCAGGGAGCCTAAGGCAGACTCGATCTCAGAACCCAGGGATCATGACCTGAGCTGAAGGCAGACGCTTAACCTATTGAGTCACCCAGGCGCCCCTCACAACACATTTTTGCTGTGTATCTAGATGATTTTGTATGTTTTTGCTTATCTTAACAAAGACATAAATATAATGTTTTGGTTGTAAGGAGTTCTCTGGTACAACAGAGATAGAACAGTAGGCTATATTGTGCAACCAGTTGTTCTTAAGTTAATGCCGTCTAAATATTTCACCAAATACCAGGATGGAGCTACCAGATACCTCACTGAAGTCTACAAGGATGTTGTTTAAACATAGTGGGACATTACTTGGGTTTGTGTTATTTGGGAAGAATTCTAATACAGTATTTGTACAAGGGAAAAGCTTACTGCTGTGCATAGCTTCTGTTTGCCAGTGCACAGGGCTAGCCGGGATTAGGTATTTTAGACTTTAAGATGACTAGTATCAGTGCCTTTTTAAGGGCGAATGGCTAAGGTGTGCATTGGTAGGTTGAGCACTGCCAGAGAGCTTAGGTGGAGTGGTCACAGGTTAATTTATGTTTTGAGTAATTTCCCTTTTAAGGGAGTTGATGTACTCTGTGCCTTAAGAAAAGTGGCACCTTATTCCCCTAGAGGATGAATAAAATCCTGCTTAAGAGCTACTGTTGTCAAGGCATCCAAATCAGTAAGGAAGAAGTAAAACTTTCACTACTTACAGATGACGTGATACTGTATATAGAAAACCTGAAAGACTCCACCAAAAAACTGTTGGAACTGATAAAATCAGTAAAGTAGCAGGATACAAAATCAGTCTGCGGAAGTCTGTGGCATTTCTATATACCAATAATGAAGCAGCAGAAGGAGAAATTTAGAAAATCGTTCCATTTACAATTGCACCAAAACCCATAAGGTACTTAGGAATAAACCTAACCAAAGAGGTGAAAGAGTTATACTCTGAAAACTATAAAATATTGTTGAAGGAAATTGAAGAGGACAAAAAGAAATGGAAAGAGGGGCGCCTGGGTGGCTCATTCGTTAAGCATCTGCCTTCAGCTCAGGTCATGATCCCAGGGTTCTGGGATCGAGCCCCACATCGGGCTCCCTGCTCAACAGGAAGCCTGCTTCTCCCTCTCCCACTCCCCCTGCTTGTGTTCCCTCTCTCGCTGTCTCTCTCTGTCAAATAAATAAATAAAATCTTTAAAAAAAATGGAAAGATAATTCCATGCTAATGGATTGGAATAACAAATATTGTTAAAATGTCTATACTGCCCAAGCAATCTACACATTTAATGCATTCCCTACCAAAGTACCAACAGCTTTTTGGGGTGCCTGGGTGGCTCAGTCGTTAAGCATCTGCCTTCGGCTCGGGTCATGGTCCCAAGGTCCTGGGATCAAGCCCCGTGTCGGGCTCCCTGCTCAGCAGGGAGTGTGTCTCTTTGACAGAGAGAGAGACAGCGAGAGAGGGAACACAAGCAGGGAGAGTGGGAGAGGGAGAAGCAGGCTTCCCGCTGAGCAGGGAGCCCGATGCAGGACTCGATCCCAGGACCCTGGGACCATGACCCGAGCCGAAGGCAGACACTTAACGACTGAGCCACCCAGGCGCCCCTAAATAATAAAATCTTAAAAAAAAAAAAAGACCCAACAATTTTTTTCACAGAACCAGAACAAACAATCCTAAAATTTGTATGGAACCACAAAAGATGCCAAATAGTCAAAACAATCTTGAAAAAGACAAGCAAAGCTGGCGGCATCACGATTCCGGACTTCCAGCTCTATTACAAAGCTGTAGTCATCAAGACAGTATGGTACTGGTTCAAAAACGGACACACAGATCAATGGGAGAGAATAGAAAACCCAGAAATGAGCCCACAACTATATGGTCAGTTAATTTTCAGCAGAGCAGGAGAGAATATCCAAAGGGAAAAAGACAGTTTCTTCAACAAATGGTGTTGGGAAAATTGGACAGCAACATGCAGAAGAATGAAATCGGACCACTTTCTTAAACCATATACAAAAATAAATTCAAAATGGATGAAAGACCAAAACGTGAGACCTGAAACCATAAAAGTCCTAGGAGAGAGCTCAAGCAGTAATTTCTCTGACATCAGTCATAACAACATCTTTCTAGATATATCTCCTGAGGCAAGGGAAACAAAAGCAAAAATAAACTGTTGGAACTACATCAAAGTAAAAAGCTTCTGCACAGCAAAGGGAACAATTAACAAAACCTAAAAGGCAGCCTATGGAATGGGAGAAGCTATTTTCAAATGACATATCCAAAATATATAAAGAATTTATAAAACTCAACACCCAGAAAACAAATAAGGCAATTAAAAATGGGCAGAAGATATGAACACTTTTCCAAAGAAGACATACAGATGGCCAACAGACACATGAAAAGATGCTCAGTATCACTTATTATCAGGGAAATGCAAATAAGAACTATAATGAGATATCACCTCACACCTGTCAGAATGGCTAAAATCAACAGCACAAGAAACAACCAGTGTTGGTGAGGATGCGGAGAAAGGGGAACCCTCTCGGCACCGTTGGTGGGAATGCAAACTGATGCAGCCATTCTGGAAACAGTATGGAGGTTCTTTACAAAGTTAAAAATAGATCTACTCTATGATCCAGCAATCTCACTACTGGGTATTTACCCAAAGAAAATGAAAATACTAATTCAAAGGGATACATGCACCCTGATGTTTATAGCAGCATTATCTACAATAGCCAAGATATGGAAGCAGCAATATCAATAGAAGAAGTGGCATTATATACACAATGGAATATTGTACTCAGCCATAAAAGAGAATGAAATCTTGCCGTTTGCAAAGACATGGATAGAGCTATAGTGTATTGTGCTAACATATAAATCAGTCGGAGAAAGACACATACCATATGATTTTGCTCATATGTGGAATTTAAGAAACAAAGCAAATGAGCAAAGGGGAGAAAAGAGAGAGAGAGGCAAACCAAGAAACAGACTCTTAACTATAGAGAACAAACCAGTGGTTACCAGAGGGGAGCTGGGGGGGATGGGTTAAATAGGTGACGGGGGATCAAGGAACGCACTTGGTTGTGATGAGAACACGACAGTTTATCTTATTAACGTTTTATTAAAATAAAAACCTGAAAAGAAAAAAAGAACTTGTCCAGGCTTTTACAGTTGAGTAGTAACTGTATTTCCCTGAAAATAAGAATCTGACTCTCCCATTATTGGCCTTTTAGTAATTTCTTACTTAGAGCCAGTTTTAGATAAAAAATACTCAGAAATTTATAGAACATTTCTAAGAAATGAGTGAAATACCGAAAACTATAAATTATAAGAATTAACAACATACAGTATTTGATAGCCCCAAAAATGTGTTCTTTGGGGGAAATAGGAACTGAGATGATTAAAAATAGAGTGTTTACTGTAAATTATATAGAGACATATTTTCATACATCAAAATAACCCGGATTTTGGGAGACAAACTTTGGAATTTGGGAGATGTTGAATATGCATTTGGGTGTTTCATCCAAAGTATTACTCGTGGCTTTAAAAAAAAAGCAGTGAAATATTAGTTTGGTCTTAGCTATATTTTTATCTTCTATTTTCTTTTTAAGTTTTTTGCAATACTGAACTTGAATGTAAAATTGCTCTTTTTAAGGACCTTGTAAGTAATGATTTTGTAAAATATATGCTTTTTATATTGTCATAAAATATTCATAACATACAATTTACCATTTTAACAAAATTTTTTTTAGAGAGGGAGAGAGGGGTAGAGGGAGGGGTGGAGGGAAAGGGAGAAAGAGAATCTTAAGCAGGCTCCACGCCCAGCACAGAGCCCAACTCAAGGCTCCGTCTCACCACCCTGAGATCATGACCTGATCTGAAAACAAGAGTCGGCTGCTTAACTGACTGAACCACTCAGCACCTCCATTTTAACAATTTTTAAGTGTATCATTCAGTGACATTAAAGACATTTACACTGTTAGGTAATTATCAGCACTTTCCATTTCCAGAGCTTTTTTATCACCATACTGAAACTCTGTACCCATTAAACACTGGCTCCCTATGCTCTCCTCTCCCTAGAATGACAACCACCATTCTATTTTCTGTTTTGCATTTCAGTATTCTAGGTGCCTCATGCAGTCATAAAATATTTGTCCATTTGTGTCAGGCTTATTTCAGGTAGCATAAGGTCTTCAAGGTTCATCCATGTTGTAGTGTGTATCAACCTCCTTCCCTTTTAAGGCTGAATCATAGTTATACACACACACACATACCACATTTGGTTTATCATTTTTCTGTCAGTGAATATTTGTGTTGTTTCTGCCTTTTACCTGTTGTGAACAACAGTGCCACAAACACTGGTGTGCAAGTGTCTATTCAGGTCCCTCCTTTTATTTCTTTTGGGCTTATATCCAAGAAATGAGTTTGCTGGATCATGTGTAATCCCATGTTTAATTTTTTGAGGATGCTTTTTTGTCTTTTTTTTAAAGTGAGAATGCCTTTTTTTAATGCCCAGATTTCCTCATCTGTACAAAGGCATCGTCAGATATCTGCCATGAACATAGAACAGTCAATGGAATTCCACAATCTGTTAATCTCTGATGTATTTTGTTTTTTGGTTTTGCTCACATAAATAACTGGTAGCTAGAATCCTAGGCTATTAAAAAATTGAACCAGCTTATATTTAGGTACTATATATTCAGTCATCACTGCTTCTCATTATCAAAGCTGAACCTGTGTGCTTAGCCTTGTCTATGTGAGACACCTCACTATTCCTGATCTGATGAGTCACCATTTGGTATTTGTGAAAATATTCATTTATTTTACTAATTTTTGACATCTAAGAAATTTAAGTGTTCTCAAGTATTTCTCTCTTATGTTGGACAGTAAAGAACTTTCATTGGCTTTTAATAACCTGTGTGGGGCATTTTGGTGAATATGAAGTCTATAATAATTACAATCAAATTAGTGTTAATTAAAAATATAAAATAACCAAAATTCCACAAAGATGAACTTGGGAGTTCATGTCATTATTTTTCCTTCATCATGACAGAATTTTGTAGGTGGAATAAGCTTTGGTCACCATTTAGTCCACTTTTTTTCTCTTTATAGATAAGACATATCTTGGTGCAAGAGAAGTTAATCCACTTATTTAAGGGCATATAGCGAATGGCTGGGAAGGTGGAGGAACTCAAGCTAGTTTGGGAAAGAATTCACCTTAATTTGTGGATTTGTACAAAGTATCATAATGAATTATTTGGAACCTTATTCTTTGCTATAAAACAAATGGAATTTTATTAAAACTTTCTAGCTGACAGCAACCTTAGAGACCATCAGATCGAATCCCATCGTTGTGTAAATGAGGAAGAGGAGGGCTAAAATGGTCAATACTTTTCCAAAGACTTATGCAGCTAATTGGTGGAGAGTCTGGTCTAGAGTCCAGTTCTTTTTTTCAGTGCATTTTCCCACTTGGCCATGCCTCTTCTTTAAAATTATGTTGTATGCTACAATTTAGCAATGACTTTTTTTCAAAAGGCTTGAAAGCTTATTTTATTTGGCATTCGGAGCATATTGTTGTAAAGAAAAAATACTATAATGTTTAAGTTTCTGAGCTGCTTCACAAAAGCCTATGTAAGCCACTGTGTACCTGGATTATAGTAATAAAAATATTATTTCATGATACCCAATTATTATTTACTATGTTGTGTCCTTGGGGAGAGAGTATTTTCCCAAATCTATTGAGGGAATGTCAGGGAAAAAAAACGTGACAGGTGATTTTTGTAAGTGCTAGTCACTGTTGATTTACATTTCTTTTTCAGAAGAAGCATCTTTGTACATACCTTTTGCCCCTGTGTAAATGATGACAAACATGAAATCCCTTCTCTGTCCCTTTCTTTCTCTCTCTCTCTGAGTGCTCTCTCTCTCTCTCTCAGTGCTCTCAGTGTGCCAGGCTGTACAGAAGGCGCTAGGGAACAGAATAGTTGGGACCTCTGCGCTGAAGGAGCCAACCTGCATGCAGTGTGGAGAATCATGGGGTAGAGATGGAGATACTTAGGGAAAGTGGTTGAGAAAGGCTCTCCGAGAAAGTGGCATTTGAGCTGACCCCCGAAGGGTGAGGCAGAGCCAGCAGGAGGCGGTAGGTGGTCATTCTCAGGTCCTGAATTGAGTGGAATTAAGAGTAACTCTGGCCAGGGATGCGGTGGAGACTCTGGATCAGCTCTGCCCATCCATCTGGACAGATGTGCTTGACTCCTTACCAGCTGGCCTGCTGCCTGGGTAGGTAGGTTGGTGCTCCCTCCATTGGATTTGCTTGCTGAACTATTAGATTGGGTATTTCTTAAAAATAGCATTTTCTTCATAAGTTGGTAGAGTGTTGTAGCAGATATTCCCCCATTGAATTTTCTTTTTCTTACCTAATTATGATTGAGTTACCTTGTGGGCAGCAGTGTTGTAAAAATATATTAAACACAGCCTATCCGAATTTACCTCCTTTTAGAAAGAGTTTCCCAAGTCTCCTGGCCAAACAGATATAAGATAAATGCATTCTTCAGGGATGCCATTATCCAGCCAGTTCCTTCTGTAAAGCTTTTCAAATGTCTGTCAGATTGCATTTTACTCTCAGTGTTTAGTGAGAATGTTTTGCTTGACCTTCACATAAAAGTCTCAGGCAAACTCTTGTTCTCGTGCCAGCGAATTTGTTATTTTTCTGAGGAAAATATCTCCCCTATTTGGTGTGCAAACCTTAAAGCTGGGCTTTAACTCTGACAAGCCTGTCATCAGTGTGGTTGGGAGCTGTAGGGGAGGACAAGTTTTCTTGGACCTTCTTAGGGCTGGGTCTGCAAATTCATATGACAGATTAACATGAGAAAAGCACACAGATTTATTTAATACAGATTTTTTTGGTGACATGGGAGGCTTCATAAGGAAACAAAGACCTGAAGAAGCAGTTAAACTTGAGTATATTTATGCTCGGTTTGATGAAGAGTGGGCATCATGGAGGAATGTGCTAGGTCAGAAAGTGTGAGGTGTAGGTGTAAAGGATGCTCTTTTCCTCCAGGTATAGGGTGTAGGGAGGACACTCTCACAACAGGGTTTCATGACCTGCCTCAGGGCAGAGGGGCAGGGGGAAGGTCGGAGTGATCTTCCTGCTTCTGCTGTTTCCTCACACTCCTTTGGCTTAAAATATTCAATATGCTCAGGTGCCATATTTTGGGGGTAGCATGTCGTGAAGCCTATCAGAGGTTAGTGCCAGCAACTGTGCTCACTCTGGGTGGTGATTTTCTGTTGGGGTGAGAGAAAGCATTCAGGAGGGGAAATCTGGAGGGGGCCACTTCAGTGGGTACTCTCAGAGGCTTGTTAAGTTTTACCTAATTCATATTTAATCCTCCTCACAACCTGTGAGAGATAGTTACCCCTGTTTTAGAGAGGAAGAAAGTGAGACCCTGGGAGGTCCCAAGGCCACCCAGTGACTCATCTCACGTGGTGGAGCTGGGATTCTGCACAAGCTCTGGCTGGCTTGGAGAATGTTCCCGCTGTGCTACAGAGCCCTTCCCTCCATGCTGTTCTGTCCTGTCACAAAGGTACAGAGACAGTCCCTTTAATCAGGTGAAGGAAGAAGTAAGGCAGTGATGTGACCCATTGTGGGTAGTAGAATCACTTTGCAGATTACCTTTTTTTTTAATAATTTTTTATTGTTATGTTAATCACCGTACATTACATCATTAGTTTTTGATGTAGTGTTCCATGATTCATTGTTTGTGCATAACACCCAGTGCTCCACGCAGAATGTGCCCTCTTTAATACCCATCATCAGGCTAACCCATCCCCCCACCCCCCTCCCCTCTAGAACCCTCAGTTTGTTTTTTAGAGTCCATCGTCTCTAATGGTTCGTCTCCCCCTCTGACAGTGTTACGCATTTTAAATAGTTCTTTAATGTATTTTACCTTATGTATCTTTATATATACCATATACACCTACTTATGTTGATGAAGCCATTTTTCTCGTAGATTTTAGTTAATGGAGGTTAACAAGATACAGTTATAGGTTAATCTGGTAAAGTATATTTCAGGGGGATAAAATATTTTAATTTGCACAGTTATACAAGGATAAGATTACCTAATTGACATTGCATTAGAATGTAAATTCCATGACGATGGGGACCTTGTCTGTCTTGCTTAGTAGTTTGTCCCTGGGGCCTTGTGCACACGGCCTTGTACAGAGTAGGTGCGCAAGTGAATTAATGAATGAATACACTTTGGTAGGACCCCATCTATTGATTCTCCTCCTCCCTTATTCATGCACTCTTTCCTTCTCCTGCTCCCCTTAGCAGAGCAGTTTCCCAGCATTCTTTACTGAGTCCGCTGCTTATGTTGCTTGACCAGAGTTTCCTGGGTAGTATCATCACTTCCAGGGGGTGATCATATCTGGGGAAAGTGTTGAAAAAACACTATAAAGATGTTGTTCTGGGGATCAAGAGACCAAGTATTAGAATCAGCTTTTGCTACTAATGAAGGTGTGATACAGAGCAAGTGGCTTAACCTGTTGGTGCTTCTTTTTTCTTTTTATTGTAAGGGGGTTGGCCTTGATCCAGAGTTGAAAATTCAGATGTCTCTAGGGACCAAGGGAGGTAACTCACACGGTGGTACAGTAAGGAGTTGTAAGGAATGAGATAGAATTTATACTCCATTGAAGGACCTCCTGCTAACTTTTTTTTTTTAAGATTTTATTTATTTATTTGAGAGAGAGAGCACCTGAGCACGAGCAGGGGGAGGGGCAGAAGGAGAAACAGACTCCCCACTGAGTGCGGACCCCTGACCCTGACCCCGGGGCTTGATCCCAGGACCATGAGATCATGACCTGAGCCGAAACCAAGAACCAGACACTTAACCAGCTGAGCTACCCAGGTGCCCCCCTCCTCCTAACTCTTAATAAGAATTTGGAGTGGTAAATGAATTTGACCAAAAACAAATACTTGTATTATCTCATCCTAGTGGTTATTTTTTTTCCTGTTAACGTTAATGCAAATTTTATTCAAGAGATAATATTGAAGAACTCTAAGAAAGGAAAATTTACCAGTTATTCACTCTACAGTAAAAAGTGGAACTGGGGATCACATACTACACATAAATAAATTCTATCTTTACATTTCGACATAAAGCTCTTCTTAGAGCCATTTAACTTCTGCTGATAAAGTTTTGTGAATTATGTTCAGGAACTTTGACAACACACACATATACATGCTCTTCGAATAAGTTAAGTACCCAGGATTTTTTAAATAATTAGATCAGTGTTTATTGTGACTTTATAACTCCTTCAAATTATACTTTAATATTTGACACAGTAGTTTCAAAAAATAAATATTCAGGCCTCAGTTTTAAATTTTCCTTCAGTGTAATGCACAAAGTTGATAAAGAAATATTAATAGGACTACCCTAAAATAAATGCACCTTTCTTATAAAAATTACTTGTTAGATTACAGTTCCCATTCTGTTCTGTAATTCTGATAAGGAGTATACTTTTTTGGTGGGGGAATCTGGGTGGCCCAATCAGTTCAGCATCAGATTCTTGATCTCGCTCAGGTCTTGATCTCATGGTCATGAATTCAAGCCCTGCAATGAGCTCCATGCTGGGTGTGGAGCCTACTTAAAAATTTTTTTTTGAAGAATATACTTTTTGGTAATAAAACAGGGTTTAGAATGATTCAGTCCTTGGGAAATTCTAATGGCAGCCACTCAATGAAGAAGTCAGTCATTCCTGGAGTCACAAACACTCAAAAACTGCTGTTAGAGTTGAGTTTTTGTGGTTTTTGATGTTTATTGTTTTGGTTTAGCCTCGTAGTTCTTAAACATGGCTATGGTTTCAAATTACCTGGCGAATGTTTTAAAAACACTGTTGCCAGATGCTACTCTCAGAGATCTGATTTACTTAAAAAAAAAAAAATACCAAAAGCTTCTCAAGCGCTTCTAATGTGTAGCTAGGTTTTGAATGATTAATTGGACTCTTAATTAACTAGGGTGTTTCCGCACTGACTTTTAGAAACAAGCAGCTGATCAAGGATATAGTCAGCTTTCCGACAAATAAGTATCTTCCCTTGTTTCTCAGCAGTCTTGACTGAATGTGTAATTGTAAATGATCTCCGGGAAACAGTGTGGATTCCAGATCATCAGCAGAGAGTGACAACTGTTCATTTCACCACGCAGTCCCTACTGCGTCATCATACATTTTGCCCATTTTCACTCACCCAGAACTTTTACTTTTTTCCCCACCACATGTGCAGTCAAAGCCAATGGTTTCTACTCCATTCTCTGAGCTCATGGCTGTCACAGCTTTCTGGGGTTGGGACTTTAGTCCTTGCATATTCGAGCTTTTGTCTTAGGCCAGTTTTTATTAAGATGTCCCCTCTGGGAAAGCATTTTATTTTATTTTATTATTATTTTTTAAAGATTTTATTTATTTATTTGACAGAGAGAGACACAGCGTGAGAGGGAACACAAGCAGAGGGAGTGGGAGAGGGAGTGCGATGTGGGGCTTGATCCCAGGACCCTGGGATCATCACCTGAGCCGAAGGCAGATGCTTAAAGACTGAGCCACCCAGGTGCCCCTGGGAAAGCATATTAACTGAATCGGAGACTCACTACCCTAACCAAGGCTAGAAAGCATTCTCGTACATTTTAGAATGGTTTTCTGTAATATGTATTAAAGAAAAGAAGGTCTTTTGCCTTTAAAAAAAATTGTTTTTTAATTAACATAATGTATTATTTGTTTTAGGGGTACGGTTCTGTGATTCATCAGTCTTACACAATTCACAGTTCTCACCATAGTACGTACCCTCCCCAAAGTCCATCACCCAGCCATCCATCCCTCCCACCCACCTCCACTCCAGCAACCCTCAGTTTGTTTCCTGAGATTAAGAGTCTCTTATGGTTTGTCTCCCTCTCTGGTTTCGTCTTGTTTCATTTTTCCCTCCCTTTCCCTATGATTCTGTCTTGTTTCTCAAATTCCTCATATCAGATCATATGATACTTGTCTTTCTCTGTTGGACTTATTTCATTTAGCATAATACCCTCTAGTTCTATCCACATAGTTGCAAACAGCAAGATTTCATTTTTTGATGGCTGCATAATATTCCATTGTGTGTGTGTGTGTGTGTGTGTGTGTGTGTGTGTGTGTGTGTGTGTGTACACACACCCCACATCTTTATCCATTCGTCTGTTGATGGACATCTAGGCTCTTTCCATAGTTTGGCTATTGTGGACATTGCTGCTGTAAACATTGGGGGTGCACGTGCCCCTTCGGATCACTACATTTGTATCTTTGGGGTAAATACCCAGTGGTGCAATTGCTGGGTCGTAGGGTAGCTCTATTTTCAACTTTTTGAGGAACCTCCGTACCATTTTCCAGAGTGGCTGCACCAGCTTGCATTCCCACCAACAGTGTAGGAGGGTTCCTCTTTCTCTACATCCTTGCCAACATCTCTCATTTCCTGACTTGTTAATTTTAGCCATTCTGGCTGGTGTGAGGTGGTATCTCATTGAAGTTTTGATTTGGATTTCCCTGATGCCAAGCGATGTTGAGTACTTTTTCATGTGTCTGTTGGCCATTTGGATGTCTTCTTTGGAAAAATGTCTGTTCATGTCTTCTCCCCATTTCTTGATTGGATTATTTGTTTGGCTGTTGAGTTTGTAAGTTCTTTATAGATTTTGGATACTAGCCCTTTATCTGACATGTCATTTGTAAATATCTTCTCCCATTGTGTCACCTTTAAGTGAGCAAATACTTAATTCTTGGGTATTCTGTGTACTTGAAGTTTGATTTGCATTTGTATCTATGAATTAGGATGTATTTTAAGTGAAAAGTTACCAGATTTCTAATGATTATTTTTTATGTTTGAGTTTGGCTAATGTTTAAAGATTTATTTCAAATTTGGGAAAGATATTTTGAGGTAGTTTATTTTCTCACATTTTTTATAACCTATGAGATAAAAAGATTTATTAATTACTAGTGTGATAAAGTCTGCCTACTGTTTTGATTACCTGGAAAGATTTTGATTTATTCCTTAAGGGATTTATTCAATAGATTGGATCCAGTAGGTTAAGTAATGACTGCTCAAGTGAACAAATTCTTCACAAAAATATTGGACACCACATGTTTTATTATTTTTCACCGAGAAGATTTTCAGATCTGTATTCAGCTGTATTCTGATATTTTTGGAAGAGTTAATTTTGTACTAATCAGAGTGGGATCACCAAGCTCATGCCTTCTTTTTGTGTTTGTTTTTTAATTCTCTTCCATCAGTTTTTGCTTTCACAACCAAAGTTTTGGGCCATTCAGACATCAGCCTTGATCCTCCGGACCAAACTTGACAGAGGAAGCACACGCCGAATGGAGCGCGCAATGAGGCAGACACAGGTGAGAATTAATGTGACAGTTTTTGTTCTTCTTCCAACCCTTCTTTATGCAATGAATGAATCACTGAACACCACATCAAAAACTAATGATTGGGGCTCCTGGAGGGCTCAGTCGTTAAGCATCTGCCTTTGGCTCAGGTCGTGATCCCAGGGTCCTGGGATCGAGCCCCACATCGCACTCCCTGCTCAGCAGGGAGCCTGCTTCTCCCTCTCCCTCTGCTGCTCCCCCTGCCTGTGCATGTGCTCTCTCTCTCTCTCTCTCTCTCTCTCTCTCAAATAAATAAATAAAATCTTTAAAACAACAACAACAAAAACTTATGATTAACTCTTTATTGCTGTTAATAAGCATAGGGGTGCCTGGATGGCTCAATCGGTTAAACATCTGACTTTGGCTCAGTTCATGAGTTCAGGGTCCTGGGTTTGAGCCCAGGGTGGGCTCCCTGCTGAGTGGGGAATCTGCTTGTCCCTCCTCCCACTTGTGTGCACTCTCTCTCTCTCTTTCTCTCAAATAAATCTTTAAAAAATAAGCATATATATGTGTTGTGAATATAAAATGATGAGTTGGCTTTCCTTTTGTTCATTTTGTTATTTCTAGAATTTGTTTGGCTCCAAAGCCCAGCTGTGTCCCTTAGTAGCTCTGTGACCACAATATTTAACCTCTCTAAAGCAAAACTGTTCCTCTGTTCACAACACTTCTGACACCTATGGGTCTTCCATACCAAGCATTTCTCCACTTCCCTGTGGACATCAGTTCTGACGCTATCTGGACTTAGTGCAGACACCATAAACCTAAGGGCTCAGACTGACAAGACTGCCCTTTACTTTATTTTTATTTTATTTTATTTTATTTTATTTTATTTTATTTTATTTTTAAGATGCTATAAATTTTAACAAGTGTCAATTTCAGAAATGTTATTCATTTTTTTCAAATTTTTATTTAAATTCTAGTTAGTTAACATACAGCGCGATATTGGTTTCAGGAGTAGGGTTCAGTGATTCATCACTTAATACAACACCCATTGCTCAACACAACAAGGGCCCTCTTTAATACCCTTCACCCATCTACCCCAACCCCCACCGACCTCCCCCCACCAACCCTCAGTTTGTTCTCTATTAAGAGTCTCTTACGGTTTGTTTTCCTCTCTCTCTCTCTTTTATACCCCCCTCCCATTTGTTCAAATGTTTTGTTTCTTAAATTCTACATGGGAGTGAAATCATACGGTATTTGTCTTTCTCTGACTGACTTACTTCACTTAACATAATACCCTCTAGTTCCATCCACGTTGTTGCACATGGCAAGATTTCATTCTTTTTGATGGCAAGTAATATTCTATTGTATGTATATGTGTGTGTGTGTGTGTGTGTATGTATATATATATACATACCACACCTTCTTTATCCATTCATCAGTCAATGGACATTTGGGTTCTTTCCATAATTTGGCTATTGTTGATAATGTTGCTCTAAACATCAAGGTGCATGTACCCCTTCCAATCTGTATTTTTGTATCCTTTGGGTAAATACCTACTAGTGCAGTTACTGAATCATAGGGTAGTTCTGTTTTTAACTTTTGAGCCATCTCCATACAGTTTTCCAGAGTGGCTGAACCAGTTTGCATTCCCGCCAACAGTGCAGAGAGGGTTCCCCTTTCTCCACATCTTTGCCAACAACTGTTGTTTCCTGGGTTGTTAATTTTAGCCATTCTGCCAGGTGTGAGGTGGTATCTCATCATCGTGGTTTTGATTTGTATTTCCCTGATGATCAGTGATGTTGAGCATCTTTTCATATGTCTGTTAGCCATCTGGCTGTCTTCTTTGGAAAAATATCTGTTCATGTCTTCTGCCCATCTCTTGATTAGATTATTTGTTTTTTCAGTGTAGAGTTTGATAAGTTCTTTATAGATTTTAGATAATAACCCTTTATCAGATAGGTTATTTGCAAATATCTTCTCCCATTCTGTCGGTTGTCTCTTAGTTTTGTTGATGGTTTCCTTTGATGTGCAGAAGGTTTTTATCTTGATGAACTCCCAATAATTCCCTTTTTTTCCTTTTTGCTTTTATTTCCCTTGCCTCAGGAGACATATCTAGAAAGATGTTGTTATGGCTGATGTCAGAGAAATTACTGCTTGAGCTCTCTTCTAGGATTTTTATGGTTTCAGGTCTCACATTTAGGTCTTTCATCCATTTTGAATATACTTTTGTGTATGGTATAAGAAAGTAGTCCAGTTTCATTCTTCTGCATGTTACTGTCCAGTTTTCCCAACATCATTTGTTGAAGAGACTGTCTTTTTTCCACTGGATATTCTTTCCTGCTTTATCAGAGATGAGTTGACCATATAGTTGTAGGTCCATTTCTGGGTTCTCTACTATGTTCCAGTGATCTATGTGTCTATTTTTGTGCAGTACCATACTGTCTTGATCACTACAGTGATCAAGCTTGAAGTCCAGAATCGTGATGCCTCCAGCTTTGCTTTTCTTTTTCAGGATTGCTTTGGCTATTTGGGGTCTTTTGTGGTTCCATATAAATTTTAGGATTGTTTGTTCTGGTTCTGTGAAAAATGCTGTTGGTATTTTGATAGGGATTGCATTAAGTATGTAGATTGCTTTGGGTAGTATAGATTTTTTTAACAATGTTTGTTCTTCCAATCCATGAGCACAGAACGTTTTTCCATTTCTTTGTGTTCTCTTCAATTTCTTTCATAAGTGTTCTTTAGTTTTCAGAGTACAGATCTTTTACCTTTTTGGTTAAATTTATTCCTAGGTATCTTAGGGTTTTTGGTGCAATTGTAAATGGGATAGATTCCTTGATTTCTTTTTTGGTTGCTTCATTATTGGTGTATAGAAATGCAACAGATTTCTGTACATTGACTTTATGTCCTGCAACTTTGCTGAATTCATGTATTCTAGCAATTTTTTGGTGGAGTCTTTAGCGTTTTCTATATAGGGTATCATGTCGTCTACAAATAGTGAAAGTTTGACTTCTTTCTTGCCAATTTGGATGTCTTTTATTTCTTTTTGTTGTCTAATTGCTGAGGCTAAGACTTCCAGTACCAATAGTAATGGTGAGAGTGGACCAGCATCTTGTTCCTGAATGTAGGGGAAAAGTTCTCAGTTTTTCCCCATTGAGGATGATCTTATGGGTGTGGGTCTTTCATATATGGCCTTTATAATGTTGAGGTATGTTCCATCTATACCTACTTTGTTGAAGGTTTTTATCAAAATGGATGCTGCATTTTGTCAAATGCTTTTTCTGCATCTATTGAGGGGATCTTATCCTTTCTTTCAATAATGTATATCATTTTGATTGATTTGCGAATATTGAACCACCCCTGCAAGACTGCCCTCTACTTTAGATGCCAACCTTAGGTCTGGTTCTGACTGACTGGCTATAAATCAGGGGTTCTACTGACCCCCACCTGGAGTCCGATAAGTTGCTAAAATGGCTCACAGAATTTAGGGAAACTTTATGTTTATTCTCGTCCATTGACTAAATAGCATTTAGTCTCTTTCACAGTTTGTCTAATAACCTAACTGTGATGCAGTCGGTATAGTCTCTTTCACAGATTGTCTAATAACCTAATTGTGATGCAGTCTGATGGCCAAGAAAAATTTAAAATGTTGTAAAAGATGTAGGATTTCATGAAGTCAATGACAGTGGTATTTTTAAAAATGTATTTTTTGCTTTGGAACAATTTAGTTGTAAGAATGTTATGTGAAGAGAGGTGACTGCGGGTCTCAGTTGGTTAAACATCTGATTCTTGATTTCAGCTCAGGTCATGATCTCAGGGTCGTGGGATCAAGCCCCGTGTCAAGCTCCACACAGGGTGTGGAGCCTGCTTAAGATTCTCTCTGTCCCTCTCCCCCTCCCCCCACCTATCTCTCCCTCTCTTTAAAAAAAAAAATTGATGTGAAGAACTACCATCCATCCTTCTGACGAGACCCCAGTCAAGTTTTATCAGTAGTCCTAATAATGTCCTTTGTAGCAAAAGGATCCAAGCACAGCATTGAGCCACCTCATCCTTTGAGTTTTTTTGTCTGGAACAGTTCCTCAGGCCTCTCTTGACTTCTGTGGGGTTGATGATCTTGAAGGTTACCAGCCAGTTATTTTGGAGATTGTCTTTCAATTTGGGTCTCTCTGACATTTCCTCATCATTTGATTCAGGTTACACAATTTTGACAGTAATATTCCAGAAGTATTGTAGTACTGTTCTCACGGTGTCCCTCTCAGGTGTCAGAGGCTGTGAGTTGTTCTGTGATGCTCTCTGATCACTTGCATAAGGTCATGTTGGTGGAGTTTCTCCCCATTGTAAAGTTACTCTTTACCTTGTAAATAATAAGCCTTTGGGGGGAGTTACTTTGAGATTATCATCCAATTTTCATCCACTTGTTTTAACATTTATTGATGTTTCTTGAGAGGGGAAGTTATTATCATGATGATTACCAAGTGGCAGTTTTATAATATCTTAGTTGGTATGCTGCTATAGGGAAGAGCTTTTTCTTCTTTTTATTTATTCCTCCACTTATTTATTTATTTGAGTGTGTACTCGTGGATTTCTATTTTATTCATTGGGATGTAATCTTATGCTGTCATTACTTATTTACTTTACTCTTAATTTTTTATTTTGACAGAATTTGCTCATGTGAATGAGATAAGCTTAAGTATAGAGTATACTGTTTGTTGCTATAGTAAAAGCAGAAGTGGATTCTCTGTGTCTGAGAATGCTAATTATTCCCAGTTATCCATTCTTCATTTAGTAATAGAACCTTAGTTTTATACAGACATATGACTTCCCATCCTCCTTTGCATAACAGTATGTGGGTGGAAATGATGGGTACCACTTCTGAGTCAGGTATTCCCCTGGCCTTTTGTCCTTTCCTATTGTGTAGAAGGTCAGGAGCAGTGGGGCTGCCATCTTAGATCAGAGATGCCATGTGTTGAGGAATGCAGAGCTCTTTTACCAGCTCTGCCTCATTTATCACTGGATTTATAAATGAGAAAGAAAATTATGTCTTGCTTAATAAGTATATTTAAAAAATTTCTTTTTACAGTAGTTTAACCTGTATGGACTAAGCTGAGAGCACTCTGTTAATGTTCCTGGAGGTACAAAGATTAATCTGTAGGGTCTAACTCTTTGCTAGCTCTGTCCACCGAAAGTTTAGAGCAGTGGCACCTCAGTAGCAGATGAGCACACCTAGTGCCCAGATCTTGGTTTCTAAATACCAGTCTTCAGTAAGAGGGACCCATGCTCCTTGCATAGTAGCTGAAGCAGGGAAAATACAAGATGGGTGTGGAATATCTTTTGTAGTGCAAGAAAATACAGTAGTGTTAAGAAAAGGGATCTGGGGGGCACTTGGGTGGCACAGTTGGTTAAGCATCTGATTCTTGGTTTTGTCTCAGGTTGTCATCTCACAGTCATGAGACTGAGCCCCATGTCAGGCTTCCCGCCCAATGTAGAGTCTGCTTGAGATTCTCTCTCCCTCTTCTTCTGCCCCTCCCACTTGTGCTCTCTTTCTCTCTCTCTCAAATAAATAAATAAATCTTAAAAAAACAGAAAGGGGAGTTGGGGGCATGTCAGAAGGACACAGCAGCTAATCTGAAAGAGAACCCAATGGCCAAAGCTAGAACAATTTGAGCAACAAAATGAATAACATAGTATTTGATTATAATCCAAGTTATAAAATAAATACATGGGTCCATACTGCTATAAATGAATGAATGATTGAATAAATGGGATAAAGGACAAGTCTTCCTGACAGAAGAATTTTAAATAATTTATGTAGATACTCCCCCTGTCTAGGAGGTGAAGTTTAGTCTCTCTCTCCTAGAGTGTGAGCTGGGCTTACTGAATCACTTAGTTATCACTTAGTGAATCACTTCTCTATGGAAACAGAACAACGGTAGCTTTACAGTGGAGAAACCTGGCAACCCCTACCTTAATCAGGTGATCATGGTTAGCATCACCAGCAATAAGTCTATTGATCTCACATACCTCTGATCATAGGCTATAGTGAAAAGAGCACTTCACCCCTGTGGGATCCTTCCACCAAACCAGTAACACCTAATTACAAGACAACATCAGAAAAAACCCAATTGAGACATCCTACGGAATACCTGGCTAGTACTCTTTCAAGAGTGTCCAGGTCATGAACAACATGAACTGAGAAACCGACACACATCAGAGAGAGACGCTAAGGCAACTTGATAGTGTCCTAGATTGGATCTTGGAACAGAAAAAGGGCGTTAATGGGAAAACTAATGAAATACAAATAAAGTCTGTAGTTTAATTAATAGTAATGGGCCAATGTTAATTTCTTAGTCTTGAAAAATAGGTCGTGATTAGGTAATTTGTTAACATCAAGAGAAATTGGATGAAGACTGGATAGGAACTCTCCATAGTGTCTTTTCAGATTTTCTATAAATCTGAAATTGTTCCAAAATAAAAAGTTTATCTTAAATGAAAAAAAACCCAAACACATTTATATTCTAATTAGAGAGAAAAGTTTATCTTGGTTTAAGAATGTGTATGCCTGGTGATGCCAGGCTGACTCAGTTGGTGGAACCGGCGACTCTACATCTCAAGGTGTGGTGAGTTTGAGCCCTATGCTGGTGTAGAGATTACTTAAAAATGAAATCTTAAAAAAAAAAGGGAATGTGTATGCCTGCGAGTACCACGTTATCACTGCTACTTGTTTGGTTTCTGGTTCTATAGGCCGCTCCTGCCCAGCATCTAAACAATGGGGGCTAGGCAGTGCATGTCCTAGGTGCAGATGTTTCTTATTTTAATGAGACTTGAGTTAGATTTTTAACTGGGAACATTGGAAGGAAATACATAGTGAGATGTAAATACTGGGTGAAGTATGTTCAGGTTTACCAAATAATCATAACTTGGTACCGTTTACAAGGCTGGGTGGTAGGAAGGAGGAAGAGGTGACTTAGAGAGAATGCATGTAGTGTGTGTAGACTACAGAGTCCTTCAGTCTGGTTCATGCTGGGGAGCAGCGTGAGATAAAATGTTGGAAGGGCTGTCTGTTCTATTTCTGGTGTCAACCCTCATATAAGGCTGCAGAATGTGGATTTTCTCCTCTGAGTAAAAGGAACTATGGGTAACATGACAGAAGTCAGAGTTTCAAAGAGAGTCCTAGAGTACGGTAGCATTTATTGGTGAAAATAGAAGCAGAAACCTCAATTGGGGATTACTTTCATAGGTCTGCTTACTGGGAGCAGATTTAGTATGGATAGAAATACAGATCCAAGAGATGATTTATGTAGTTGTTCTAAGTTAGAGAAATCAGTTAATTTACCTTCAGTGAAATTGAAGGGAAAATGAAAGATGGTAATACTTATGACACTTTTTTGTATGGCTGCTTAAATTAAACTCTCTGGGAAAAAATGTTCAGAATAAGATTATTTTTCAAAGAGCGGTATCAGGAAACTAAACAATGTGAGCACTTTAAAAACAGTCTTTAAGATCTTTTTAAAGCTCTTAGAAATAGCTCCCCTGCATTTAAAAGTCTGTTAGTTGCCAGGTAAAAGCAGATGTTTATCTGGATTAAGTGAAGTTTTTGTTCAAAAAAATCCATGCAGATAAAAAACCAGACAAACAAAAAATCCATGAAGACAAAAATCCCACGTTCCTTTCCAGAACTTTTCTGTGTCAGCAAAGTTTGGCCAACCCACAGGAGGGTTACCAAGTTACTATAAATGTCAGTGCTACTAACTTCCTGGTTAACAAACATTTATTGAATTCTTAGTATGTACCAGGCACTGTATTGGGCCCTGGGTATGCTAAGATAATTAATATGTAAGCTTTCAGGAGCTTACATTTGAAGGGCCGAATTCTTTGTCTTGGAATTATTTTCCACCTCCTCTTTTTCAGCCCCCTCCCCCCTCTGTCTGCAAAATACGATGCAGTTACCATGTCATTTTGCTTTTCTTCCTGCGTACTGTTTGAATTTATTGAGGGCCTCCTATGTGCTCTACACTTTGTCACATACTGTTTTAACCATTCTACTTCTTTTCAGTGAGTAACATCGTACCTCAGAGCCCTTTATATTATTGTCACAAGTTGTTTTCTCCAAAACAATGAGACACAGAGATCAGGGTTAAGTGCCACTTGAAGAGAAACAGGATGGAGTGGGATTGGGCTGAGGAAGAAGTCACATGGAGGTGTGGGCCCAACATAGCCCAAGGT
Organism: Zalophus californianus; assembly: GCF_009762305.2. Classification (NCBI taxonomy): domain Eukaryota; kingdom Metazoa; phylum Chordata; class Mammalia; order Carnivora; family Otariidae; genus Zalophus; species Zalophus californianus. The sequence goes on from NC_045602.1 coordinate 27,001,681, forward strand.
GTTTCTCGCGCTCAGCGGTCCCCCTGACTTTCTATCTTCCCTTCCCCGCCACGGGATGTAGGTGGCCCTGGGAAGGGGCGAGACCTCAGACCAGGTGCTCTCAGTGGCTGTAGGGGACGCTAAGACAGCTGACAGCCAGGGGCCACATGTGCACCCCACTCCCTGCAGCTGGGCCCAGTGTAAAACAAAGAAGGAAGGTGAAGGTGTGGTTTCGTGATCAGCACTTTAAATTATTCATGCTGAATTGCTCCTATTGTATTGAAGTTCATTTATTAAAAGCTCATTTCACACTAAGCAGAGTGTTGAAATAACTGGTGTTAAAATGATCAAATATGCATATTTTATTAAAATTGTATAGTTTTTTGTTCAAGGAGACTACACATAAATTTTTTAAATTTTATTTTGGGAAACAGTTTAAGTTTTTTTTTTTTTTTTGGCCAAAGTTTGGCCTTAATACAAATAGTACTAGATTACATTTATTTATTAATGAAGGACATACTGACTTAGAAATGATTTGCTTTGCATTAATCTCTTACGTTAACTTTGGCATATGAAATAACTGTCATCATTCAGTTTTCTTTTGGAGCAGCAGTTAAACTCAAAAAGTAGAGCGGTAAATTTGTAAGTGTATAGCACATCTTTTTAATTTGAAACCTACATTATTCTCTGAATTATGCACATTATGTTTTTGGGCATCAAATAATAAAAGGATGTGTTTGAGGAAAATAGATATAAAGAGGGAGCTCTTTAAGATGCTCTTGCATCTTGCCCTGTCTTGGCCTTCATGTATCTTGTATTTCCCCATCTTGCCATCCAAATCCTGCATTCTGAAGAGAGTTGTATACTTCTCTGCCTACAGGACAGGATGAGGAGTTGTTATTTCTGCCTTTACAGGGTGATACCGCAGAGAAAATCACTTCACGCCCCAACCCAGAAATTTTGGAATTTAGCCAGATCATGTGACAAGGTGAATGCAGGATTTGTCTGATTTTCTGTCCCTTGTTGAGCTATTTAGCTCATTATCTGAACTCTTGCCAATTCTCTGATTCAGGGTTTGATATTACTGTATTTGTTGAAGTTGCTGCGTCCCCGAAGAATTAAGAGGAAAATGATTTTTCAAATACCTGTCTACATAAAACAATGTTTAGGAGAAATTCTGTTTTAGTTTCTGTGAAAATCTGTTTCCTTCCTCAGCTGTTACGTGATAAAACGTTAAGCTGTTAAGGCTGAAAGAAAAATAAGCCAGAAGGAGCTGTTTAGGGAAAAGCTCAGTCTTGTCATATTATAAGTTGAGGAAGCGCAGGTGGGATGAGGTCAGGTGACTCGCCCCCGTTGGCCTGGCTAGTTAATGACAGAGTCGCAACTGTAACTTGCACAGTGATGAGCAGCTACGTTGAATGATACGATGGCAAGTCCTGAAGACGGCCGATTTGGGAGGGATTTCTGAGAAATGCCAAACTTAAAAGGAGGATATTGCATCCCACCGAAAGGTAAATAAACCAATGTTACAAGATCCACAGAGGAAGAAGGAACTTCAAATTGAGGACAATCATTAAAAATACCCTATCTCATGAAAATTATTCTAGGCTGGAGTTCTTTAACGATTGCATGTTTGGGGCATGATGGTGGTAATGACAAAGAAAATGATGTTTATGGAAACATTGTTTGAGTGGTTATGATTCAGAAACAATGAATTAAAGTGAGATTATATTCTCTAGTACTTATTCATACCCTCCTTTTGATTATTTTATGTTATTATGTTATTAAAATAATCTTGCTAATGAATTTTAATTACTCAGTTATCTCTTAGCCCTGTTTTTTTTTTATTTTTTTATTTATTTGATAGAGAGAGATACAGTGAGAGAGGGAACACAAGCAGGGGGAGTGGGAAAGGGAGAAGCAGACTCCCAGCTGAGCGGGGAGCCCCATGTGGGGCTCGATCCCAGGACCCTGGGATCATGACCTGAGCTGAAGGCAGTCGCCCAACGACTGAGCCACCCAGGCACCTCATCTTAACCCTGTTAATTTAGATGAGGACGGTCTGCCCCTGTTCAGGTAGCTCTGCCTTTAAAGATGCTTTTCCAACAGGGATCTTTTCCTTCACCTTTGAATTTCTGGGAGGACAGTGCATTGAACTGGGAATTGGAAATTATAACAGTTTTCTGTCACTGGAGACTGTACTGCATTTGACTTTCTTTACTGTGGTTGTTAACTGAGATTTAACAATTTTTAAATGAGTTTTAGTTTTCCAAGAACATCTGTTCTTGATACTGGAGCTGCATATATGCTTTGATGGAATAGATGTTTTCCATCATATTTGATTCTGGAGGGAGAATGGTCCAGAACAAAATGATTGGTACTGTTGTGGAGATTATTGCTCCCATATAGGCTAAAACACTTCTGTTTTAAAAGCTGATAGTCCTGGGGCAGCTGAGTGGCTCCGTTGGTTAAGCATCCCACTCTTGGTTTCGGCTCAGGTTGTGATCTTGGGGTTGTGAGATTGAGTCCCAGGTTGGGCTCAGTGTGGAGTGTACTTGAGATTCTCTCTCCTTCTCACTCCCTAAAATAAATAAATCTTAAAAAGAAAAAAAGCTGATAGTCCTTTCTTTACATGGCTGTTTAATTTCTAGTAATGGTTAAAGGCATGTCATAACAAAAAAATTAGGGAAAAACTGGTCGCAGAAATAATAACGTCAGGATTTATACAGTGAGCCTCGTACTTGTTTTTGAATAATTTCGTAAAGGGGTCCTTCACATTATTTTTTATACTGAGGGAAAACCATACTGCTGGCATTATATGTAACACTTGGACCAAGTCTATGATGAGTAGTGGCAAAGTATGTTTTGTTTTTTTAAACGATATCATTGTTTTTAATTGCTTTTAATTATAGAAATAATACCTGCTAATTATCAAAAGTATAAGCGATAGAGAAGCAGAAGTAAAAAACTGTGTTTTCCCCCACCTTGCTTGCCTTCCGGCCTCAATATGTAACATTCTAGACTTCTTTCTCTGCATAAATAAACGCTATGCTTAAACATCAGTGGCTTCATGCAGTCTCTATTACTTTATACCTTTTTGCCTCTTACCAGAACAACCTGATCAGCTCTATGTGCCGGTACCTGTGGATCTAGCTCATTCATTCCAGCAGCCGTATGTCACTCTGTTAAATGGAGGTGCTATAATTTATTGAACCTCTCCCCTATTTTTCAAGGTGCCCTTTAATTAATGTATTTTGATTTTTAAACTGCCTATTAGAAACTTTCATACTATACATAGTAGAGAAAAGTCTACTCAGAAGGATCTCAAATGCAAGATGTAAATTCTCCAATTCCCAGCTCACTCTTTAGCAGTTTCTTTTTTGTTGTTGTTAGTGGTTTCCATTATAACTTTAAATGTTTATACTTCTATTGTACTTCTTTAAATGCTTGTACTCTTTTTCTTGATTTTTCAACTTTATTTTTTTTAAAGATTTATTTGAGAGGGATGTGGGGGGCAGTGGCAGAGGGAGAGGGAGAAAGAGTCTTAAGCAGACTCCACGCTGAGTGTGGAGCCCAACGTGGGGCTCCATCTCATGATGTTGAGATCACGACCTGGGCTGAAACCAGGAGTTGGATGCTTAACCAGCTGAACCACCCAGGTGCCCCTTGATTTATCAACTCTAGATAGAATCTGTTGTCCCCACACTATGAATTATGGATAAGCCAGTATATCTCTCATCCCCTCTTCCATTTTTTTTAAAGATTTTATTTATTTATTTGACAGAGAAAGATACAGCGAGAGAGGGAACACAAGCAGGGGGAATGGGAGAGGGAGAAGCAGGCTTCCTGCTGAGCAGGGAGCCTGATGTGGGGCTCGATGCCAGGACCCTGGGATCATGACCTGAGCCGAAGGCAGAAGCTTAACGACTGAGCCACTCAGGCGCCCCTCCCTTCTTCCATTTTTATGCCTTTTTTTTTTTACAATGGTTAGGGATTGTTACTCTACATTTTGTTCTGTAATTTATGTCATCTGTGTTTAGTCATATGTTGATTTTTAAAATTTTAAATCAGCTTTATAGTATTTGATTATATGAATATTTTAATTATATAATCAAATACTGTGATTGTACCTATGGAGAAAAAATCGTATGCTTTGTCTCTGAACTTTTGCTATTTGACAAAGGCTGTCACAGCAATCAGGGTTCAGGGGATTCTCTATTTGTTCCTTTTTTGCTTTTTTTTTTTTTTTTTTACTCATTCTAGGTCATAGCTACCACTGTTTCTTTGATTTTGGTTGTTACATTCCTTGTTTTCCTTGTCTTTTTGTGTTACTTCCTGTGTAACTTTCATCTGAAGGACATGGGTGGTAAATTTGAGTCAATGTGAATGTATTTTTCCATCAGAATTTATTAGTTGGTTTGGGTATAGTATTCTAGTTTCAAAATCATCTTTCTGTAGGACTGTAAATGAGATCATTTCTTTAATCTTCCAGCATCCCAGTTTACTGATAAGTGTAGCAGTTTGATTATTGTTCCAATTTTTAAAAGATTTATTATTTATTTGAGAGAGAGAGAGAATGCAAGCCCGGGAAGGGGCAGAGGGAGAGAGAGAATCTCAGACAGCTTCCCTGCTGAGTGAGGAGCCCAACATGGGGCTTGATCCCAAGATCCTGAGATCATGACCTGAACTGAAATAAAGTCAGACACTTACCCGACTGAGCCACCCAGGTACCCCATCATTGTTCCATTTTAAGTGATATTTTTCTTCTCTTTTTGAACATTTTTAGAATTTTCTCTCCATGCTTGGAATTCTGGATGTCTGAATGTGAGCATGGGTTCTGGAGTTGTACTGCCTGGTGTCAGATACAAGCTCTACTGTGTATGAGCTGCTTCTGCCTTGCACAAGCTACTTAACCTCTCGGTGCCTCAGTTTCTTCATGTGTATAATGAGATAAATATACTTACTATGAGGATTATATAAGTTAATATTTAGAACAGTGTCTCTCAGGAAGGAGGTGCTTAACAAATGTCCTAACTATTGTTATTCTCTTGGAGTACTTATTGGGTTCTTTAAATGTGAACAGCCATGTCTCTGTAGTTCAAGGGTATTTTCTTCCATTATTTCTTTAATTATCCGTCTCCATTTTTTTTAAAGCCTTTTTCTCTATTTCAGTTCTGCAGTAGGAATTTTAATAAGCTTATGTGAGACCTCCTGAATTTATCTTCTTTGACTCTTTATTTTGTGCTTTTTCTTTTTCTGTTTTTGCTTGATGTTGTGGGAGATTTCTTTGACCTTTTTTTCCTATATCACTAGTTTTGATCATTAGCCTAATTCCTAAGTCTATCCTTGTAATATTTTATTTTGATAATTCTTTTTTTTCCTTCTTTCTCTTTTTTTTTGTAATTATTTTCAGGTATATAATATAGTGATTCAACAATTCTGTACATTTTTTTCTCAGTGCTCATCAAGATTAGTCTACTCTTGGGGTGCCTAGTAGCTCAGTCGGTTAAGCATCTGCCTTCGGCTCAGGTCATGATCCCAGGGTCCTGGGATCAAGCCCCACATCGGGCTCCCTGCTCAGTGGAGAGCCTGCTTCTCCCTCCCCCTCTGTCTGCTGCTCAGCCTACTTGTGCTCTCTCTCTTTCTCTGTTAAATAAATAAATAAAAATCTTAAAAAAAAAAAGATTAGTTTACTGTTAATTCCCTTTATTTCATTAAAAGTAATACTTGAGGGCGCCTGGGTGGCTCAGTTGGTTAAGCGACTGCCTTCGGCTCAGGTCATGATCCTGGAGTCCTGGGATCGAGTCCCACATCAGGCTCCCTGATCAGACTTCCCTGAGCAGGGAGTCTACTTCTCCCTCTGACCCTACCCCCTCTCATGCTCTCTCTCTCTATCTCATTCTCTCTGTCAAATAAATAAATAAATAAATCTTTAAAAAAAAGAAAATTGTCTTAAAAAAATAAATAAAAATAATACTTGACAATTATTTTTAATTTTCAGGAATTCTGTATTTTTCTGATTGCTGTTTTTTCTAATACGCTTTTCTTGTTTTATTGATGTGATAGCTCACTTAATTTTGCATATATTTTTTAAAGATTTTATTTATTTATTTGACAGCGAGAGACACAGTGAGAGAGGGAACACAAGCAGGCAAGCAGGGGGAGTGGAAGAGGGAGAAGCAGGTTTCCCGCTGAGCAGGGAGCCCGATGTGGGGCTCAATCCCAGAACCCTGGGACCATGACCTGAGCCAAAGGCAGACGCTTAATGACTGAGCCACCCAGGCGCCCCTCTTTGCACATTGTTAATTAGAATTTTAAAAAATTCTCTTCTTTCCATGAATTCCCTCTCCTCAATAGTAAATCGTTTTATATGTTCGTCTTGGCCTTTCTCTTCTTGATATTGCTTATCCTTAACTTCTTGATGATTACCAGTGTTCATTGTATTAGCGGTTAATGTGAGCTCCCTCTGCGGTTATATGGGTTTCTTTGTCTGAGAGGCCTTTTCCTGTAACGGAAGGGCTGACTACATGCTGCACACCTGGCCAGGGTGTGTCTAACTGGCAGGCTTCGTTAAGGTTGCCAAAAATCTTCCCTCTACACCTTCCCCTAGGGCCTTAAACTCTGGATCTGAGGTAATTGATGTTATAACAGAGATGCTTCTCTTTTCAGATAGGCCCCATATATCCTCTTGCTCTATTCCCTTATTCCTTTCCTCTGACAAGACATGTAAGGTCTGGACAGCATCTCCTAGATGGTGCAAGCAAGCAGTATGCTTCAGCCTAGGGGCCAGAGATGGTATCCAGAGGAGTAGTAGCAGTGCCAAGATCCCTAGTGAAGAGCCAGTCACAAGAGATAGAGAGACCTCCATGAGGAAGACCTTCTCTCAGTGATTGTCCGAAGCATCAGCCAGTGGTAGTAAGTCATGAAGTCATAGCCTAGAATCTTGGGTCACCTTCACCAGCATGACAACCCAACAGGTGAACTAAACAATTTGTGAGGTTTTCTTAGATCGTTGAACTTAGGGAGACTGCTACAGATACAGAAGGCTTAGAGTGCTTAGAAGAGGCTCCTGTTCATCAAGAACAAGGTTAGAGTGTTTCGAGGATGGGATAGCAGGGTCGGAAAAGAGATCCAACAGTCCAGAAATGTGTACAAGGTTGATGATATGCAAAATTAGCTCTGCATCAGATGTGTTAACACAGGGCCTCCCTTTCTGCTCTCAGACCAAAGACGGACCCTGGATCAAGGCATCACAGCAGAATTGCCCTCTACCTGTAGTCATCAAGAGCACTTGGCAGGAGTGCAGTAGTTTGGGGGCAGAGAGCCAGCTGATGCAGATCATCTCAACTTTTTTTTTTTTTAAAGATTTATTTATTTTAGAGAGAGAGCGAGGGCATGCATGTGTGTGAGCAGGGAAAGGGGCAGAGGGAGAGGGAGAGAGACTCTTCAAGCAGACTCCCTGCTGAGTGAGGAGCCCGACCCATGGCTCCATCTCAGGACCCTGAGATCATGACCTGGGCCAAAATCAAGAGCCAGCCACTCAACCGACTGAGCCTCCCAGGTGCCCCTTAACTTTAGAATAATTATGTAAGTGTATGGTTCTCTCAAAGAGATGGGGATATGACTGCAAGAAAGAAGGTAAGGGACCCAACTGTGGGATATAATATTTAGTTATACCAAGCTGGGGGCATGTTCTCAGATGCAGGTAAGAGCTCCCTAGTACCCCCCAGTTTCCCATCAAGATGTCCTTTATAGGATGCCGTCCTGTGGCATCCGGTGCCAGAAACTCTGCTTGGCATTTGCACAGGGGCGAGGGATAATTTGTGCCCACGTGGGACCTCCCATCCCTCAACCAAATAATATCATAAGGGGAGGGTGTCCCTCAGCAGACCCAGGCTTCTGACCCATCTTAGCTTCATTCTGAGTTTTGTGAGAAAAGGATTTCTGAAGTTGTTTTATCCCACAACCAATAAGAGAATTAAACCACTTTAACATCTTCATCATTTGTCACTGAGACTGTTAGAACTCTCCTTACCTTTTCTCCTCACCAACTGGTTGGTCCTTTTGTTGAAAAAATAAAAAATCAACTGACCACGTGTGTGATTAATTTCTGGACTGTGTTTCTTTTCTTTTCTTCTCTTTTTTTAAGATTTCATTTATTTATTTGACAGAGAGAGAGAGCGAGCGAGCACAAGCAGTGGGGAGCTGCAGAGGGAGAGGGAGAAGCAGGCTCCCTGCTGAGCAGGGAGCCCGATGCGGGGCTCGATCCCAGGACCCTGAGATCATGACCTGAGCCGAAGGCAGACGCTTAACGACTGAGCCACCCAGGCACCCCACGGACTATGTTTCCAAAGCTATATTTTAGCATTTACTAAATTATATTTTATTTTATTTGGAAACCTTTCTATCTTCACATCTAAAATGTGAACTTCTTGAGGGGTCAGATTCTCTATTTCATTTATTTCTATATTCTTAGAATAGGCATTCAGTGGATGTTTGCTGAATGTTGAATTTGAAAAAAAGAATCTAACTAAATCATGTTTGAATTGGTTACTTATTAGCAGGACTATTTGAGAATTGGCTAAATTAAAGAATAAATTCTCATCTGGCACTTGAGTAATCCACAAGCTGTAGAGGCCAGCTTTTCTGATATCATTCCAGTCCGGATCTTCTGCCCGGTGCCAGAGCTAACAGGAACAGAGCATTCACCATGATCACAGAAGTTAACTAAGCGTTCCCAGAAGGCAGTAATTCACAGTTTGGTTGGCTGTATTTTTTTAAGGGGAGGGAAAAGAGATAAAGGAATGTCAGTTTTTCTTTACAGGGTTTCCTAAAAAATGATGAATTACATGTATAAATCACAACTTTTTGAGGTCATTAGAAGTGATAAGAGAACTAGAGTCCGTGAATTTACTTAATTACCTAGAAATATGTTTACTCTGTATTTCTCAACATACCAAAAAAAAACAAAGCTTTTTCTTTCTATTACAGACTAGTCATTTGTTCTGCATTAAAGACTTCCCTTTCATATTTTAGCATCTTGGGATACGCCTGTGCTTTGTTATATTTCTATATATATTTATATCTCCATAAAAGCACAACCTTATGCATTGTACTTGTCAGGCTTAGTATTGATTGACGTTGATGTGCAACTGTTTGTGTGAGTGGAGAGTATGTGCCCTTTGGGGCACACAGTCTAGTAATTTCTGCCAACTATGGCAGTACTGGGCTTGCCTAATGAGTGGGTATGGCTTCAAAACTTGAGAAGTTGCATTTGATTTTTATACTTATTTTGAACATCCTTCTAAATACAAGGTGCCTGTAAAGGACAAATGAAGTTTAGAATTTTTCAAACCCTTTACCCTTATACTTCAGTAAAATTTAAGAACAGGTTTCAGTAAGGAGTCTTTTCATTGTGAGGGACAGAATCCCCCTCCAAACTGACTCTAAGAAAGAAAATGTACTGGCCGTAATGACTGGGGAATCTTGGGGTGCTCCAGCCTCAGCGGCAGCTGGATTCAGGGACTCAAACAGATCATCAGCTCTTTCTCTTTCTGTCTTTTCTCGCCCGTGTTCTCCCATCTCTGCTTTTCGTGGCCTGCTTCAGTATCAGAATGTCTCTTGTCTGAAAAGCACCAACTTTCATTGTCCACAGACCTTACGGTCCAAGAGGAGGAGACATCACATACCAGGGTTAAGCCCCTTAGCCTCTTGTGCTTCGTTTCTCCCATCTGTAGAGCAAAGAGAGCAGTAAGTAGTGCCTGCCTCACACACATGTTGAGGGATTAAATGAGTTAATGTTTGTGAAACGCTTGGAATAGTGCCCGGCACATAGAAAACCCTCAATAAACCTTGATTGCTATTATCATCCTCTCTTTATAGGAGGAAAAGTATGGATACGAAACAGTAAAACTACCTGATCCTTTGTATAACTTGCCAAAAGCAGTCATTACTACTTGGAAAATTGAAAAACTGTGGGATAATTACAGTGCTTCACCTTTAATATACCAAGTCATGCCATTGAGTGGTTTAAAAAATCTGAAAGATGAAACATGTCCGTCCTCGCTCTGTACTTCACCTGCGTTGGGAACCATTGGCAGCATTTGAAAGTTACTGAAAAGTATACTCGGATTTGCTCGTGTGATTGTTGCTGTGCTTTTAGTGTTCGAACGATTATGGTTAACCACTGTTCATTCAGAATTGTGTGTAGTTACTGCTGTTTGCTGAATGCTTACATGCCGGGTGTTAGCATATAGGCATTATCTGCATTTTACTAATGAGGGAAATGAAGGACAGAAATTTTAAGTGACTTACCTAAAGTCTTATAGCTGAGCTAGAATTCAAACCAGGTCTACCTTGGATTTTGAAGTCCATTCTTTCCAAGTCAATCCATCATGCTGTAGTGTTCTAAGGAAGCTATGAGAACTGGCTTAAAAAAGAAAAAAGATCAGTATAAGACCTGGCATCATCTAGAGGAAAGGCATTGAGAACATAGGCAGGAAGCAGTGAATACAGGCTTTTGTGAGAAAGGGTTGGGTTGCAGAACTGTGCCTCTCAAGGCCAGCAGTTTAGGTGAACGGGGGAAGGAAATGGAATGCTCACTCTCAGGACGAGGTACTGTGAGGGAAGAGAACACACAGATGGGTGAGAATTGGCTTCTGCCAAGGCCAAGCAAAGGGGCTGCCGTGAGGTTTGCGAGGCTGAAACCAGGATATGGGTTTCATCATAAGAGTTTGGTACAAAAGAGGCAATGATGAGTTCACAGATAAGTGGAATGAAAGAGTGGGACAAGTGATATGCAGCATCAAATGTGCTTTATTATTAATAGTACACAAAAATTAAAAACCCTAGAAAGTTACAGAAATGTAAAGAATAGAAAACAGCCAAGGAGCTTTAGTAGAGGGATAGAAGAAAGGACCCCCACTTCCAGAGGTGGCACTAAATGATAACTCCAGTTAGATTCCAGGCAGGGACACATTTAAGTTGTGTAGACAGAGTCGGATTAGGTTGACTCTATAGACACATCAGTTTTCCCTGGGAGAACACTCTGTGCACATCCTAACAGCCTTATGCAGCATTTCCCAAACTTGCCGGAATATGTGAACCATTTCTGAGGTGCTTGTTAATATAGAGCTCTGCAGCCCAACCCTCAGGGATTCGGGGTCAGCACGGGGGTGGTGATTAGGGGCGCTTCTGAGAAAGACTGCCTTAGGCAGAAGTCGGCTGTTAACTTTAGTAGCTCCAGATGTTTTTCTGTCTCACACCCCAGTACTTAGAGAGCAGAGGCTAAAAGGGCATTTGCCAAGGTCTGGAGGCCAGCGTTGTGATTTAACAGGAGGCCAAGTGCCAGGAGGAACCTTAGATGTGAGTGTTACTAAGTGTCACAGAATCTGGGGCCAATTGACATTGAGCTCTGAGGGGCAGGAGCTTTGCATTGACACCTACTGAGGAAGGTCGGTGTATTTATCATTAAATTTAACTACTTTAACTTTTTCTTCTTAAAGTTTGTTTTTTTCTTTCTTTCTTTTTTTTTTTTTTTTAAAGAGAGAGAGTACAAGCAGGGGGAGCAGCAGGCAGAGGGAGAAGCAGGCTTCCCGCCAAGCAGGGAGCCTGATGTGGGGCTCGATCCCAGGACCCTGGGATCATGACCTGAGCCAGAGGCCGCCACTTAACGACTGAGCCACCCAGGCGCCCCAAACTACTTTAACTTTTTTAGAAAAGATGATGCTAGGAGTTTAAAACTTCCACTTAGGTTTTAATTATAAATATCTGTTATTCTTTGCACTCTCACAATCCTTGCAGATTATAAACAGGCTGATTTGTGTTCTCATTTCCTAATTTTTTAAAGACGAGATGATGAAAAAGAACTTCTAAGTATTTCCCGGGGCACCTGGGTGGCTCAGTCGGTGAAGCATCGGACTCTTGATTTCTGCTCAGGTCATGATCTCAGGGTTGTGAGATTGAGCCCTGTGTCACGCTCTGCACTGGGCATGGAGCCTGCTTGAGATTCTCTCTCTTCCTCTCCCTCTGCTCCACCCCCCCCCCCCCACCCAAATTAAGTATTTCTTTAAACACTAAGCATGGAGAAGTTTGGGGAGAAAATTGGAGGTGGGCGGATGTGGGGACGGCATTCAAGATAGTGCATCTGCTCATTCTAAGTCAGCAGTTTTCAAAGGGTGATTTGTGGGATCTGGAGGTCCCCAGACCATTTCAGAATATCCACAGGTCAAAATTGTCTCCATAATAATACTGGGATATTATTTACCTTTTCACTCTGTTCATACTGAATCAGCAGAAGTGGGGGGGTGGTGTCAAACTGCTGGGCTTTTACCTGAATCAAGACGGCAGCGCCAAACTGTGCTGATAGTCATCGTATGCTTCACTGCCACGCATTCAGTTTCCGAAAAAAAAAAGTTTTATTCATGAATGCCTTTGATAAAACAGTAAATATTATGTTATTAAGTCTTTAGCCTTGACAGTGTATCTTTTTTAATATTCTCTGCGATGAAGTGGGAAGTTCTTAGAAAACACTTGGGCTGCACGCTAACGTACCGTGGTTGTCTCAGGAAACAGCTGAGCTGCCTGCTTGGCTCATGGAACATTATCTTTTCCTGAAAGAACTGACACACTTGGGGTATTCAAACTTAGGTATTTGGCAGAAATTTTCTCAGAAAAACAAACCATGAAGTGAGCTCATCACTTCAAGGAGAATAAGTGACAATAATTTGTTACCAATGATAAAATCTTGAGCTTTTAAGAAAAAAAAAGCGTTTTGGGAAACTTGTATCTGCAGCTATGAACTTGACAGTTTCCCAATACTTCAGGTATTTGGATGAGAGTTTTCTCCTGAGATTGTTGATGATATTAAGGCATATAATTTTTTAAATATTATATGAAATATGTCAACATGTGGAAGATCTGTGCATTTTCCAAATGACTAAAACAGGATGTTAAAAAATCAAGCATCTGTAAAAGATCCATTCAAGGTTCAAGGTAGACCAGTGAGTGGTTTATTTTGTTTGTTTGCTTTTTTACCAGTGGATTTTACTGTAACAAATAAAAGTTCATTGATAGGATTTAAAATTCCACATTACAAGTAATGCTAAGAAGCCACCACATGTTAAATTTTGGTGTAGTATCAAAAAATCATACCTACAATTAACTGAAAAAGCTGTAAATATACTCTTCTTTTCTGACCACATAGCTGTATGAGGTCAAATTTTCTTCCTAGATGTCAGTCAACATATATTGCCACAGATTGACTATAGAAGCAGGTATGAGAATCCAGATATCGTCTATTAAAATGTGAGACATTAAAGAGATGTCAAAAAAGTAAGACATTGTCAATTTTTATATATGTTAATATAATGCATCTGTTATTTTATTTTAAAATGGATTAATAAATATTTAAATATTTCTCAGTTTTAATTTCTAATATGGTAAGTATTGATAGATTATAGCCCACATAAACAAAAGCTCTTTGGAGTCCCTAATAATTTCCAAGATTTAAAGGCATCCTGAAACCAAATAGTTAAGAACTGCTAACCTAAGGTATGACTAAGGGGAGTGCTCCCAGGTGGCTATCTGCGCTTCCTTGAGAACTGTCTTTTTGTGTTCATCAATTTGCTCTGGAATCATAAAAAAAGATATCTAGGTTCTCCCAGTCCCCATTAGTAGACCCAGTTTCTACCAGCCCACCCACTAAGGCCTTTTCTGTGTCTAGAACAGGAAGCAGTAAGTGAAGTTCTTTTTTTTTTTTTTAAAGATTTTATTTATTTGAGAGAGAGAATGAGAGACAGAGAGCACGAGAGGGAAGAGGGTCAGAGGGAGAAGCAGACTCCCCGCTGAGCAGGGAGCCCGATGTGGGACTCGATCCCGGCACTCCAGGATCATGACCCGAGCCGAAGGCAGTCGCTTAACCAACTGAGCCACCCAGGTGCCCCAGTAAGTGAAGTTCTTGACCAGGCCATGCCCTGATTCCTGTGTTATGGGATTTAGGTGGGGGAAAAAAACCAGTTATGGAGTTCTGAATATTTTTTCACTGAGAAGGTGCTTTTTTTCACAGCTCTGATAATTTTCTTAGTTATAAGGTAAGGTTTTAATGAAGCTGTCAACTTGGTCTTTGGAATCAGGCGGGCTCTTTTTTTCATAGCTTTATGACTCTGGGCAAGTCATTTTTATTTCTCTGAGCTGCAGTTTCCTATATATGAGGTAAAGTTGGTCTAACAAGGTTTAATGGTGTTGTCGATACGTACTATTTGTAATAGGTCTAATTCTCATTCCCCTTGATCTTACTGGAAATTTTCTTGGATTTGGGGGTTTGAGGCTGCAGTTAGCTTGACTATTCTATTTGTAAATCATAGCTGAATGACTGCAGACTCCTGTCAGAGGGAGGTATTCAGCCCAACTGTTGGATATGTTTGATTAAGTACATATTTTAATAATAAATCCAACCCTCGTTTATACACACACACACGCGCGCGCGCGCGCACAGAGATTGTACAACAAAGCAAGGTGATTTGGCATATGATCAGTCATACCCTTTAGATTATCGGCTAATTTTTACTTGGCTCTTCAGAAAGATGATAAACACTTTGATATCACGCTAGCAAGAATGAATAGCCTTCAATGAAAGGGTCTGTCCTTAGGGACTAGCTCTGTTCTTTTGAAGATATGTGTGCCATACTTTTAGATATGAGCACATAAATAAAGTCTAAATCATACCAGACCTTGTTCAGAATTGTCCGTCTATACTAAATCATTCTCCATGTGCTATTTTTAAAATGTAGGCTTGGTCTTCCCTAGTTTTTTTGTGGAAGTTCTTTCTCTACTGAAGACAGCCGTGAAAAGACAGGCACATCATTGTTTTCTGTGGTCTTACTCTTTCATTCCCTACTCCCTAGAAATCTCTCCTGACCTGTGGTACTGTGGCTCCTGAAAGGTTTGAGAGTGGTTTTTGCATGAGGTTAGGGAATCCGTATGCATGAGTACATTTTCTCAAAGGTCACTCAAAGTATAAATGCTTTGAGGTGGCATTTGGGAAGAAAATGACATTAAAAGGGAGGCTTAAAACTTGATAACAGTGTCATATCTTAACAGTGTATACATCATGAAGTCATGGTTGGTGTGCCCCAGCGGTTCCACCTGGATTTTCTGTGACTTGGCTCTTCCCCACCTCTGGACAGAGCCCTAGACTATTCCTCACTCCTTACTCATCATCTTTCTCATTCATCCACATCTCTTCCATCACCCTCCTGGAGAATACTGTCTTGCTTTCCATTCTCAATGATCCAATTCTTAATGGTTGATTTAGGGTATATTTTCTTGTCTTTCTCTCTCTCCGTTTTTGGCATTGCCATTGTCCCTTAAAGACCATCTCCTCATACCAGTTTTAACTTACCACTAGGTACCTATGACTTTCAGGTGTGAAAATCATGAATTTAGAAACTGGAAAGAGAAAATGGTGCAAGGGTAGGACACTGCATTAGAGACCATTTACCTACATATCTGGGAGGATGTGAAAGCTTGCAAAGGGCCAGTTTCTCACGGAGTGCACTGTTCATGTCCGTGTTCATGCACATAGATCTACACAGTAGTAACTGGGGCCCCACTTTCCTTCAGTTCCATCTCCTGGTACTAAACATCCTGCCATTGTCTTCCAAACTATCTGGGCCTTTGGTTTACCTCTAAGGAAACTTGTCTTCAGTTATTGGTGCCTATAACTAACCAACAAACCTCAAATGCTTGAAATGAAACAAAATACTCTTTTGATAAAGCCATATACCCATCGAACGTTGGAAGCGCAAAGATCCTTTCATAGATGAGTACCATTGTGGTTTAACGACTTGCTTGTTGGAGATAAACCTAGAACAGAATCCAGGTCACTTGTACTTACTAGCACGGTTTTTCCTATAAAAACACTTGAGTCTATTTGTATACAGTAAAATTATTTACCATGCCTGTAAAGGACTCCAGTTTGTTTAGATATAATGGAGTTATTTCAGAATGAGTTGCTAAAAGAAATCCTGCTCTGAGAAATCTAGAGATGTGCTTTATAGATGTCCCTGTCTTTGTAGTGAATTAGCAAATAGAAAAGAGTACTTTGAATTCAGTAGAGGATATAGGCAAACAACAGCACCCCATCATCCTTTTCTTTTGTATATTAATTTAATGTTCTTAATTTTATGAATAGGTAGATCTAAATTTATTTAGGTGGCTGTCATGATTAAAGTAGGAAGAAGTATATTTTGTGGAGGAGTAAAAATAGGTGAGAATTCTGTCATAATCATTACATACTTATGGCCTAATCACGTTCTTATGAAGCATGACTACTTGTGCAGGGGCTTATTCATGGTATCCAGCTCGGACAAGTGTTGGTTTTCTGATCTCTCTCCTGCGGTCTTTGTGATTTTGGGGAGTATCTGAGAATAACAGAGATGCTTAGATACTCTGAGATCATCTGGTCATTAATATATTAGGAAGTTTTTACTGAGCATTGGATATATTTTAGCTAGAGGCAGTACCTACAGCAAGCAACATGAGTTTTATTTGAAAATGAAGTGTTTTTCATGTAATTAGGACTTCCTAAAAGTAGGTGTTATGATGTTGATTTGGGCTTATATTATTATTATTAAATAAGCATTGGTTATTTTTTCTTTCTAAGAAAAAAATAGATAAAAGGAAAAATTTGCCCCCTTTTGATGAATAATGCAGTGAACCTTTTATTTATGTATTGTAACCATATGTATTCAGCCAGAAGTTTTTCTTCTCTCCTTCCTACAACTAAACAGATTTGGGCAGAAGCATGCAACCTTTTTGCTATTAAGTTTCTCTGAAGTAAGGCCAGAAAGCTTTAAAAATATTTTGACCAAGATGGTTTAAGTGTCTGGTTCTGTCTCAGTTTGTTCTGACGGACTTGATTGAATAACATCTTGAATTGTCGAAGAAGTGATGTAATGAGTATTTTCTCATTCTACAGGATATTCTTAGGCTAACAAATGTATCTCCCACCTAGTAAAATATAGAAAACCTCCAATTTAGGTAGGATCAGTTTCCCTGCTTAGAAACTGATCTTGTCTTGGGTCTGTGCTGGGATATGTTAGACTCTCGTTGTTTTCTTTCTTCTGAGGAAATTAGACTTGCTATGTCTTACTTTTTTTTGAGGTTTTCGATTTTACAAATTCATTTCATAAAAATTTGAAACAATTTCAAACTTACAGAAAAGTTGTAAGTACAGTGCAACTGTTTTTTGGTATCCTAAAGTATTGGAAACTAAGTTGCCAGCATGATACTTCCTCATCCTCAGATACAAGGACCTTCTCCCACATGATCACACTATGTGCACTGACATCAGAATATTAACATTGACCCCTCGTTACCATGAAATCCTCATAAGATAGGCTTGTGAAAACTAGTCAACTGACAAAAAAAAGAAAAAGAAAAAAGAAAGAAAATTTGAGTACTGCATTATGCAGAAAAGGTCATGGTAATTCATAGTTGAGAGAAGGTCTAAGTATATGTCAGACAAAATATATATCCTTATGATAAATTGAATGACATATTAAGAGGCAGGTGAAGATGATCATGGTAATGGGGCCGTTGTACATGCATTTGCTTAGGAACCCCACAGTGTGGCCGCATTCACTTTGAGGCTGAATATATGAGCTCTTCCGATGACTGATCATTTGACTGCTGGATAGTGGCAGCCTTTGACTTTGCAGTTGGCCTTGGTACCTTTTCTCAGAGTCTGCTTCTTGATGTAGCTTCAGGAGTTCAGTTATTCAGTGTGGGTATTTCGGTACAGCAGAGGGCTCCTTCCGTGCCGAGCTGTGTCCTGTATCTCAGGGATGGTCTTGCATGAATGAATGTCCCACCTTAGAACTCTGTTGCTGAAGAGGAAGAAAAATTGCTCTCTGTGACCAAATAGACCCACCTTTTGCTTTCACTTTATTCCTGAGAAAATAGTCCTAAATGAAGTTCTTCATATATATTTTTTCTCTGACTTATATTAGCAAGTGTCATTGTCAAAGTGAATTATGGTTGTGAAATAGGTAAGCTAAAGAACAGTTTTTCTTAGAAAAAATAAAAAGCCTGGTTAATTAAGGCTAGTTCTTTAAATGAATCATTATAGGAAATCTTAGTTTTAAAAACTATTTTCTGGATAAGTTTTTAATGTACATGTTTATGTTAATGTTGGTTAATTTTAAAGTTTTTTTTAAAATTTTATTATGTTGTGTTAGTCACCATGTAATACATCATTAGTTTTTGATGTGGTGATCCACGATCCACTGTTTTCTTATAACACCCAGTGCTCCATGCAGTACGTGCCCTCCTTAATACCCATCACCAGGCTAACCCATCCCCCCGCCCCCTCCCCTCTAAAACCTGTTTGTTTTTTAGCGTCCATAGTCTCTCATGGTTCACCTCTCCCTCCAATTTCCCCCCCTTCATTTTTCCCTTCCTTCTCCTAATGTCCTCCATACTATTCCTTATGTTCCACAAATACGTGAAACCATATGATAATTGACTTTCTCTGCTTGACTTATTTCACTTAGCATAATCTCCTCCAGTCCCATCCATGTTGATGTAAAAGTTGGGTGTTCATCCTTTCTGATGGCTGAGTAATATTCCATTGTATATATGGACCACATCTTCTTTATCCATTCATCTGTTGAAGGGCATCTTGGCTCTTTCCACAGTTTGGCTATTGTGGACATTGCTGCTATGAACATTGGGGTGCATATGGCCCTTCTTTTCACTACATCTGTGTCTTTGGGGCAAATACCTAGGAGTGCAATTGCTGGGTCATAGGGTAGCTCTATTTTTAAATTTTTGAGGAACCTCCACACTGTTTTCCAAAGTGGCTGTACCAACTTGCATTCCCACCAGCAGTGTAAGAGGGTTCCCCTTTCTCCACAACCTCTTCAACAATTGTTGTTTCTTGCCCTGTCCATTTTTGCCATTCTAACTGGTGTAAGGTGGTATCTCAATGTGGTTTTGATTTGAATTTCCCTGATGGCTAATGATGATGAACGTTTTTTCATGTGTCTGTTAGCCATTTGTATGTCTTCTTCAGAAAAGTGTCTTTTCATATCTTCTGCCCATTTTTTGACTTGATTATTTGTTTTTTGGGTGTTGAGTTTGAGAAGTTCTTTATGGAATCAGAAAAGACCCGAATCGCCAAGGAAATGTTGAAAAAGAAAAACAAAGCTGGGGGCATCATGTTGCCCGATTTCAAGCTATATTACAAAGCCGTGATCACCAAGACAGCATGGTACTGGCACAAAAACAGACATATAGACCAGTGGAAGAGAATAGAGAACCCAGATATGAACCCTCAACTCTATGGCCAAATAATCTTTGACAAAGCAGGAAAAAACATGCAGTGGAAAAAAGACAGTCTCTTTAATAAATGGTGCTGGGAAAATTGGACAGCCACATGCAAAAGAATGAAACTCAACCATTCTCTAACACCATACACAAAGATAAACTCAAAATGGATGAAACACCTCAATGTGAGACAGGAATCCATCAAAATCCTAGAGGAGAAAATAGGCAGTAACCTCTTTGACATCAGCCACGGCAACTTCTTTCAGGATACATCTCCAAAAGCTAAGTGAAACAAAAGCAAAAATGAACTTTTGGGACTTCCTCAAGATAAAAAGCTTCTGCACAGCAAAGGAAACAGTCAACAAAACAAAGGGGCAACCCACAGAATGGGAGAAGATACTTGCAAATGACACTACAGATAAAGGGCTGGTATCCAGGATCTATAAAGAACTTCTCAAACTCAACACCCAAAAAATTTTAAAGTTTTTTAAACATTTGAAGAAATTCAAGAAAAAATTCACACATTTCATCACCTCATCAAAGTGACTTGTGGGGGCACCTGGGTGGCTCAGTCGGTTAAGCATCTGCCTTCAGCTCAGGTCATGATCCTGGGTTCTGGGATCGAGCCATGCATTGGGCGCCCTGCTCAGTGGAGAGTGTTTCTCCCTCTCCCTCTGACCCTCCTCCTGCTTGTGCGCACTCTCTCTCTTTCAAATGAATAAATAAAAAATCTTTAAAAGAAAAAGTGACTTGTGTTCTTTATTGTTCATATGTCCATTTGTATAACTTTTACAGTAAGAATCTTATTTACATTAAAAAGTTATTACAGGGGCGCCTGGGTGGCTCAGTTGGTTAGCGTCTGCCTTCGGCTCAGGTCACGATTCCAGGGTCCTGGGGTCAAGCCCTGCGTAGGTCTCCCTGCTCAGTGGGAAGCCTGCTTCTCCCTCTGCCTGCCGCTTCCCCTGCTTTTGCTCTCTCTCTCTGTCAAATAAATAAATAAAATCTTAATAAAATAAAGATTTTATTTATTTGACAGAGAGAGACATAGCGAGAGAGGGAACATAAGCAGGGGGAATGGGAGAGGGAGAAGTAGACTTCCCGTGGAGCAGGGAGCCCGATGGGGGGCTCGATCCCAGGACCCTGGGATCATGACCCGAGCCAAAGGCAGACGCCCAACGACTGAGCCACCCAGGTGCCCCAATAAATAAAATCTTTTTTTTAAAAAAAGTTATTACACATATAGATTCTGATTATGACATGTCCTCTTAAGGCTCTTGCAGACCAATTTGAAGATAAGACTACATCTGTATTGGAACGTCTGAAGATTTTCTATTGCTGTCAAGTACCCCCTCACTGGGCCATTCAGGTATTTTTGTTGCTGTTTGTCATTGGGTATGGAAAATACTTTGCTTTTGGAAGATAAATACACTAGAAAAGGATGATTTTTCAGTTTATGTTGAAGTTTTCAAATATTTTGGTGAAAAGAATAAAAGTATCTAGCTGGGAATTGCCAATTAATTCAAAATGCTCTTTTGGTTAAAGTGATATTAAACTTTTAAAACATTTTTAAAAGAATTTAAAACAAGATTAAATAGAATCCTTCAAATTAAGTAGTGGGAGAACCACAGAAGCTTTCCTTTTCAAAATAACTTTATGTTTAAAACCCCGTTAGGACCTCCTGCTCGAGAATGAGCCTTTTAACCAAGTTGTTTACAAGAACAACTTAAAGCATTTGTTTCTTGCTCTATATGGTGAGATACCCTTGACTACTTTTCTTTTTCTGAGATACGGGAATACCTAGTATAGCTCCTAAAGCTCCATTTTGGGATAGAGATTCAGGCCCCTGTGTTATGGGTGTGGTTCCCCTATTTTGTAAAATTTTTAGCACTGAAGGCAACTTAGACACCTGGTCCAGTTTCTTAATATTACAGAGAAGAAAACTGAGCCCAGTGCAGTTAACTACACTTTACCGATGTTGATCACACAGCTGTTCATGAAGTAGATCTCTGGTCTCCCAATTTTCAGTCTAGTTTCCCTTCTTTCCTTATCTCTTTATTGGGTTGTAATTATGCCAGCTAATAACAACCAGCTTTTACTGCATACTTATTATGACGCATGCATTTTGTTCTGCATTTTGCACACATTATTTTATTGCAACAATTGTGTGAAATATCCCCATTTTATAGATGAGGAAGCTGTGGCACTGAGAAGTTAAGTAGAGTGAAATGGTGACAGGCAGAAATTTCTAGATGATTTCATAACTATTGTCATTTCAGCCAGCTTCCTGTCCTCTCTCTTTGGATTACGTGCATAGGTAGTGATTTAGAATTATAAATGCCAGCCCATCATTCAATGACTCTGAATCCCCATGGTTAGATTTCTTCGAGTATGTCATATTCTTAAGCACAGAGTAAAGTAGGGAATTTATTACACATTGGAATTCACTTTATTGAAGGAGTCTCGATATAACCTGCAAATAAAAAGCTTTATTATGTTATCTCAAAAGGAGTACCTTCTTTATCAAGAAGGTGTTAATAGCTGGAACTTTTTGACATGTTTTTGACCCTGATCTATGAAATTAAGTGCCTTGTCCTGTGTGGTTTGTGGTGGATAAACGTCTCAGATTCTGAGCTATTATTACGACAAAACATGTACGTTGAGGGTGTAGCTTTCAGTCTATTTCTGAACAGAAGCATTAGGAAAATTAAATACTATTCAGATAGAATTTAGGCAAAATATTTATTTTATCTGTTTAGGAAGCTGTGGATTTTAGGCTCTTTAGGCGGTTAGATAAACATCCTCTTTAACAATTTAAATCATTTTTTTCTTTCATTATAGGGAATGACCATATCTTTATGTGTTATTTTTAAAGATCAAAAAGTAATAGCGTAGTTTATTGTAAAAAGATAATCAGTCTTTCGCCTCTAGCTAGCCCTACCATCTTAGATGCCGTATCTATTAAATGAAAAGATTAAACTGCTTACCATGTGGGGCACCTGGGTGACTCAGGCGTTAAGCTTCTGCCTTCAAATAAATAAATAAAAAAATCTTAAAAAAATAAATAAAAATAAACTGCTTACTGTGTGAGCACTAAGATTTATTTCAGCTCCCATATGCTATGTTCAGTTTTTTTAAAATGTCCAAATATCTTAAAATAGCCAAATTTCCCCAGATTCATGGAATACAGAAGAATTAGATCATTCCCTTTATTTTTTTTAAATATATTAGCTTATAACTTTCAGGTATATTTCATTTTACTTTCTAATTTTGTCAATGTAGATTTTTCATATCCATTGGCTTCTTAACTCTTAAATATGTATTAAATTTTGAAAGAGCAGTAAAATTGTATTTAAAACAACACAGTTCTCCACTAATATGAAACCATGCATTATATAAGAACTTCACCTACTTTTTTTTTAAAGTAAACTCTTCACCCAGTGTGGGGCTTGAACTCATGGCCCTGAGATCAAGAGTCACGTGCTCTACTGACTGAGTCAGCCAAGCGCCCTGAACCTCACTTTTTAAAACTCTCTAGTATTTTTTTCTATTCCTGCAGGATGGACCACTTATAAACCACAATATATTTACTTTTTGATATGTTTAACTTTCAATAACCTTACCAAAATTTGCCTCCTTTTTTATCTGCCAAGTCTGGGAAATAAAGTAGTTAAGTTTTTTAGAGTCTAAATAAATCTAAGTAGATCTGAGTTAGAAAGACCCAGAGATGCTTTCATGAATAAAGTACACAAGTGCTAATGTATAGATTTCTGTCATTTATGTCAACTGCTTAGAATTTTTATTATTTGTTTATTTGAGTTCAATTTCATTTTTTCCCAGTTTGAGATATAACTGACACATAACATTGTATTCGTTTTAGGTGTACAACATAATGATTTGATATAGCTGTATATTGTAAAATGGTCACCACAGTGAGTTTGTTAATATCCATCTCCTCACAGAATTACAGATGTTTTTCTTGTGATGAGAAATTTAAGATCTATTTTCCTAGCATCTTTCAAATATATAATACAGTTTATTAACTGTAGCCAGCATACTGTACATTAGATCCTCAGAACTTACTTAGAACTGGAAGTTTGTATTTTTTGACCACCTTCATCCATTTCTCTCACCACCACCCCTCAAGCTCTGGCAGCCACCAGTCTGTTCTGTTTCTATGAATCTGATTTTTTCAGATTCCTCATGTAAGTCAGATTGTACTGTATTTGTTTTTCTCTGTCTGATTTATTTCACTTAGCATAATGCCCACCAGGTCCATCTGTGTTGTCACACATGCTAGGCTTTCATTCCTTTTTTATGGCTGAATAAGATTCCAGTGTGTGTGTATGTGTGTGTGTTGGGTGTACACACACACTACAATTTCTTTATCCATTCATCCCTTGATGGACACTTAAGCTGCTTCCATGTCTCAGTTATTGTAAATAATGCTATAATGAACACGGGGGTAGAGATATTTTTTCAAGTGAATATTTTCATTTTCTTTGAATAAATGCCCAGAAGTGGGAAAGCTGGATCGCTTAGTAGTTCTATTTTTAATTTTTTGAGGAGCCTTCGGACTGTTTTCCATGGTGGCTGCACCAGTTGACATTGGCACCAACAGTGCACAAGGGTTCCCTTTTCTCCACATCCCCACCAACACTTATCTTTTTGATACCAGGCATTCTAACTAGAGTTTTTCAAGTTGATTTTTTGGATCTCAGCTTCACAAATCAGAGATGGTTACAGAATCTGTCGGTAAGAAACAAATGCTGATTTTGCTTTTAAGTTCTTCTAAGTTCTTAGGAAAAAATTGATATATTGATTGTTTTGAAAAGTTCCTATATTATAGTTTTTTAATTCCTTGCCCTCTATAAAGAAACTTGCTAAAGTAAAGGTAAGTATTGAATCATTGCAAATTTCTAATTAGTTGAGGTAAAACTGTAGAAATGATGTATTTATTACAGTAAGCAGACCCTTAAAAATGGCAGGTTAGCGCACCCACAAGTGAAACAGGAATCCCTTTACATAAAGAAATGTTCATTATTTTAACTTGATTCTTTTAGCGCCAACTTGCACGTTTTCTCTTTGAGCTGGGATGCACAAGTTCAGCCCTTCAGATATTTGAGAAGCTAGAAATGTGGGAAGATGTTGTCATTTGTTACGAGAGAGCTGGGCAGCACGGGAAGGTATGTAATAGGAATATTCTGAGTACTGATGAGAGCCTTCTGTTTTGGGGCATCTTGCTTGCTTGCTTTGTTTTTCTAAGCCCACTTTTGCTAGTAGTTCACTTATATTCTCTTTTTCACTTTTTCTGCCAGAAATCTTTTTAATGTTTTCTCTTATTTTTTGTTGGGGCAAATAATTTAATGTGTATACGTGTATGTGTATATGTAAAAGAGAAAAGCAGGCCAAAACTGATATGATTATGATGTTTAGGAATGAATAATGGAAGTGTTAAAGACTCTGTATTTTGATCTCTTTCCTTTGCTAACTCTCCTCCTGAGGATAACTTCAAAGTGAAATATTAGGAATTATTTTAAGCCTCAGTGGGTTGCCTGATGATCAGAGTTTGTGGGGCCAAAGGGAGGTTACCTGGGTGGGTGCACAGTTGACTGGGCCTGTAGAAAGAAACCTAAAGGGTGTGGCCCCCCACCCTCCTTAGGGCCCAGGAATTGTCAAGTGTGTGATGCACTTAATCCCACCCTTAAATTGGCTCAAGAGGAAAGATGTTGCAGTATTTATATCTGTTATTAATTTGTTGTTTTATTCCCCCTCATAAATGAACAGAATTTTTAAAGAATAAGCAGTTCTGCATTGTGAGCATCTGTTGAAACTGACACCTTGAAGTCATATGTTAATTTTGGATTAAGTTTTGAAATGACTAAGTTCTATCATAAGTATAGTACACAGAGTAGAACCCACGCACTGGCTCATTTATTTCTATAGTCAACTTTTTGCCATCACCCTAAAAAAAAAAAAAAAGTACATGTGTGTTTGTTTCTTAAATACCTTCCTAAGTATGTCTTATTTTAGACCAGTAGTAAAAGTTAGATTCCTTTCACTAATCCACTAA
This sequence comes from Zalophus californianus, assembly GCF_009762305.2. Lineage (NCBI taxonomy): Eukaryota > Metazoa > Chordata > Mammalia > Carnivora > Otariidae > Zalophus > Zalophus californianus. Next base: position 27,027,059 of record NC_045602.1, read on the forward strand.
TGGCAGTGAAGGTTTGTATTGTATTAGCGTAAGGAGAAACCAGCGTGGGAATAAAATTTTACTGTAGAAGATTATAGAATTTTAATATTTTCATCCTGGGAAAGAACTCCGTAATCATCTGTTCCAGTTCCCTCCGTTTCAAAATAAGGGAAGGAGTCTCTAGTGATTTGCCTCAGGTCACAAAGCCGGTTATTGATTATTAGCTTGAGAGGCCACATGGCCCAGTGGTTCAAAGCAGAGCCTCTTGGCCTAGGCTGTAGGAATTCAGCTGCTAGCCTTGCCGTGTGCTAGCTTCGTGGTATTGGGCAAGTTACTTAGGCCCACCTCCTCTCCCCATGACTCAGTTTCCTCATCTACAGGCACTTAATCCACCTCTGTACAGGTTTTCATGGTGTAACGTCTGTCGAGTAGGTAAAATGTCCTTTCCTCACAGAGCTGCATGAGTGTTGACTGCTCGCACTGCTGTGATTCTGAGACACATTTTTTTCACTGCATTTGGAATGTGTCTGACACTTGATGGTATCTTCCACTTGCTGGCTGTCCGGTGGCCGTCTGGGTAGGTTGTCATTGCCTGTGCCTGTGCACACTTAGTCACAGTTATATTTAGTGTCATCGTTTCGATAGAGTTATGTACCTGGTGTCATTGTGACATATGGTGGATTTAATTGCCATTTAGAATATCTTCAAGACAGATTTTACTATGATTTGGCATTGAAACAAAAATGTCATTGAACACACAGAAAAGGACCGAAACAAAGTAGAGGGATGTAAATTTGGTATTCGTGGAAATAAACATTTGCCTTTAGAGAAATCATCACAATTTCATTTACTTTTCTTCAAAAATAACAACTAAGTGCTTTATGGGAGCCAAGAAGGGAGGACACCCCTAAGTAGATGAAGCTGTGTTTTGTAGAGAGATGTGTGTGTGTGTATATATATATATATATGTATATATATATATATATATGTATATAAAAGATTGCTATTTAAAATGTCAAGCAATGTATTGAAGGCAGGAAAAATTGCCAAATTTTTCTGAATAGATTTTAAAAAATATCAAAGCAATGAGAGGCTGATGTGATTCATTCAAGGCATTATGTCATCATTTAATTGAAAGCATTTTTTCTTTATTAGTTAAGAGTTAGTCTTATGATTGATAGTGTCCCAAATTTGATGAAATAGAGTATTATGTTTCTTTGAGGACTTAAATATTTTTTTTAGTATCTGTAGGCCTGGCACTAAAGCAGGATTCAGCTGTTTAACAAAGGAATAAATGGGTGAATGAGTATCTTGATTCCCAGTCTAATGTATTTCCCATTGTGTCATTCTTCAGTATGCTAGTCCTTTACGCTGCTCACTGCATAAATGAACTGTATATAAAATTACAGTAGTTTTGGAAATAGTGATTTTTGAAATGATTAAGTTGTTGATTCCCAAGATCCCCAAGCATGTTTTAAAATACTAAATTTATGTAATTATTTTTAGAAAGTATGGAAAGCAGAGACTTTCTCTAATTGCAGAAGAAAAAAATAAGGAATCGATCCCTTTCAAAGAACAGATTTGACTCTGTCCTCTAAAGCAGTTGTAGTATTAATGTTTTTTTAATTGGCACATGACCTTGTAAGCATTATCTTATGCTAATGATAAATTCCCATGTTTCTAATTATTCTAGAAAATGTACGTATCTTAATTTTTAGGAATGTGTAGTCATTTACTTTGTCTTAAAGTCTTTTGTGAGTTTCAGCCAAACATCCCCCCAATTTTTTATTTTAAAGGCTGATTTAGCATTTCGTTTGTCACATAAAAGACTTCCCTTACCTGTTATTCTTATGCTATATTTGAAGATCAGTTCAACCATAGACCCTAAAAAGTTTTGCTTCAAGCTGGAAGCAAATGTTTTATTTCTAAAACAGCTGAGATTCTTTTAGTATTTGGTCATGTGCCAGTAGTTGTCACCACATTTGATTTAACTAGAAGTTTGTGAAATTTGAATCCTCGCATTTAGTGCTTAATGGCATAATTTATTTTTAAAAGGCAAATTCGAGAAAGTATCTAATTCTAATTATTATGTTCTGGTGCTTGCACCCTATTATTGTAGGGTCTCAGACTTTCTAATTTAGACGTTACTTACAGAAATTCTCATTATTTAATGACCATTGGCAAAATAGCTTAGATTAATTTTGCTTGACGTTGTGATCAGAACTGGTTCTCATCTGTTAGCATGTAGTTTTCTAAAGTTATCTGGCACACTTGTAGCAGTTTCCCCAAGCCTGTGGACAAAAATCTTATTTTGGTGCACAAATTTGGTCCCTAAATGAAAGACAAAGATTGAGCTGGTATAAGCTGCCTGCAGGAGGTAGGTGTAAAGGGAGTGGAATGGTAAGGGTTAGGACCTCTCTTTTCTTCTCTTGTTCCTAACAGACAAGGCTTACCTGAAATTACATAGCCTTATCTTTTATTTTGCTATGTTTGCAGATCATTGTAGGCAAAAGCTCTTAAAAAGTTTTCCTTTAAGTTACAAGTAAATGTTTTATTTCTGTAACAGTTGAGATTCTTTTAGCAGTTGGTTTGGGTTTTGGGGGGATGGGGGAAGGTTTCTTTTTTTTTTTTTTTAAAGATTTATTTATTTATTTTAGAGAGAGTGAGAGCATGTGAGCTGAGGGGAGGGGAGGCGAGGGAGAGAGAGAATCCTTAAGCGGACTCCTTGCTGAGCAGGGAGCCTGATTCGGTGCTCAATCCCAGGACCCTGAGATCATGACCTGAGCTGAAACTACAAGTTAGACGCTCAACCAACTGAGCCACCTAGGCACTCCGGGGCACGTTTCTTTTAAAATAGTTTCTTTAGGGGTGCCTGGGTGGCTCCGTTGTCAAGCGTCTGCCTTGGGCTCAGATCATGATCCCAGGGCCCTGGGATCAAGCCCCGCATCGGGCTCCCTGCTCCATGGGAAACCTGCTTCTCCCTCTCCCGCTCCCCCTGCTTGTGTTCCCTCTCTCGCTGTGTCTCTCTCTGTCAAATAAATAAATAAAATCTTTAAAAATAAATAAGTAAAATAGTTTTTTTTATATGATGTAAAAGATTTCCCAAACTCTTTTCCTACACTGCAGTCAGAGTGATCTTCCTGAAAAATAATTCTGATCAGGTCATTCCTACTCTTCAGTAACTCCCTTTGTCTCCAGGATTAAGCTCTTTAGCGTGGATGGTTTATAGACCACTTCATGATCTGACTCCTGCTCACATTGCTAACTGCATTATCCCCCTACTCTTTTATCTCTGCTTCATCCCCCTTTGTACTTGCTCATTGAGGCTGTGCTCAAAATTCCACCAGATTGAAACTACTTGTAATTTCTTGACTTTGCAGCATTGCTTCACCTCAGGACCTTTGTATGTGCTGTTGTCTGTCTCACTCCTACTTATTCTTCAGGTTTTTCCTTGGCGATTACTTTGCCCAGTGACCTTTCCCTGCTACCTCCCTCCCAGATTTGGGGTGTTTTCCTGCGCTCCTATGGCACCCAAACTACTCTGATATCCCATTTGCTGGTGTACTTCACTTGCTAGACTGTAAGCCGTTTAAGAACACTTATGTCTGTAGTATTTGCAGAGGTCTCCCCAACACCTAGCACAGGCTTGGCACATGGTAACTCCTCAAAATATTTGCTAAACGAATGACCTGTAGTCTTTCATTGTGAGTAGTTACTGTGCTGAAGCAAATCTCCACGTAGATACTCCCTTTGGACTTTATATGTGACGAAAGAAACTTCTCCAACTCCTGCCATGTATTCTCTCTCTAAAAACAAATTATGAGATCTCTCCCCCCATTTTAATCTTTTAATAATCTCTGTAATGTAACAACATATAAAGTATGAATTGTTTTTACCACTTTACTGATTAGCCTTTTAGTAAGTGGCAGATTTTGCAATCTGAGCTTAGACCTTCCCTTTCCCTTAAACTCGCACTCCTTTCCCCATACCTGCCTCTCACTGGGGCTCTTGTTAATCCCTTGGAAATTAGGTATCTGAGGGGCGCCTGGGTGGCCAGTCGGTTGGGTGGCTGACTTGATTTCGGCTCAGGTCTCGATCTCAGGGTTGTTAGACCGGGCCCGACTTTGGGCTCTGCACCGAGCGCAGGGTCTGCTTGAGATTCCCTCCGCCTCTCCCTCTGCCCCTCCCACTTGTGTTCTCTCTCTGTCTCTCAAATAAATAAATAAACCAAAAAAAAAAAAAGAAAAAAGAAATTAGATGTTCAGTTTATAAGCCAAAACCTGTTGTTGTGCCCCCTTGTATGAGAAAAATAGGAAAATATACTCTGTAACTTGGTAATGCAAGTAGGAGATGAGCAGCTAATTGGATAACTAGGCCTGTTTTTAATTATTCTGTTTTATCTTGGACCTGGAGTATTTATGCTGGCAAGTTCATTTTGGAAAATCAAGCCAGAGCATGGTGTTGTCACAAACATAAATGTAAAAAGCAATTAGTGAGCACTTGGCTCATAAGAGAGTCAATAGGACTAGGCACCAGCACACAGAAGAAGTCTAGCTGGGGGCGAACTACTGGGGATGGGTGAAGTGTTCTGCACTTCTCATCTCTCAGTTGCAGTTCATAGGACAAGAATTTAGACTGGGAGCCACCTGCCTTTCTGCTAGGAGAGGGGAGAAAGAATCATTTCTGCAGTCCTCAAAGACGCTCGTTATAGTTAGTACCATATCTGGGTCTAGGGCTCATTTTTCCCCCTTTATTCTTTGCCAGGAGGGCTTCTTCTGGTTGCTGCTCTGCCAAGTCATAGTCCCTCTATACTGAGCAGATGTCACATCAGATGAGGGCCAGGCCACACTTGTCACTCATTCTAATTATTAATGCCTTTTGCTCATTCACAAAATCAAGGCATAAATCACAGCCAACAAGGGCACTTTGTTTTGATAATTGCTCTGACTGGAGGATGAGTAGTTTTCCTGAACTGTTTCATCTCCCTTTTTACCAGAGATTGAATTTCACTTTTATTCATATGGGGGCCATCAGTTGAATTTATCCAGCATTTATAGAGTACCTACTGTGTGCTGGGCAATGCTGTACCAAAGAGGAGTAAGAGACAGAACTTACGTCCAAGGAGCTTATAGCCTGATAGTACAGATCCACATGAATAGAATATTTTAGTAAGATAGAGCAGGTGCCAAGATGGAATTATATACAGATTCCAAATTCTATCTGGCCATCATATTGCAAGCTAAATATTTCTCCCTCTGCTGTCCTTCTCTCAAGCAGTAGTCCACTCAGTTTGTATCTTGTCTAGACTTTTTTTCTGAGATCTCTAGGATCTCCTCCCATAATTCTCCACACTTTCATAAAAAAACCGATGATTGGTTGAAATTAGCTTATGTGGAAAAATTTAACTTTAACTTTGTAATAATCAGAAGTTTTCCCCTTTGACTTCACTTCCTCTAGTCCTCTCGACTCAGTTACATGATCACTTATTCAACAGTTGACAACAGCAGTTCTTCTGTGGGAGGAACTATACACAGTTGACCAATGTGATTATTTACAGAAAATTTTAATGTCCCTAGAAGCTGTTTCTGTTCACTTCTGTCTTTCTAGCAGTGAAACCTCAAGCATCTTACTTTCTAATTGGGTTTTCCAGTAAAGGGAGTTGAGAAAGAACACAAACATTAGTTCAGGGCTGTGTGCTTGACAAAAAGCTGGGGACATTTCACATCTCGTTCTTGTAGGTAACGACAAATGAAGAACAAACTTTCCAAGATATTAGTTAACTTTCGCAGAGTCATACATTTTGTCAGCAGAACTAGCATTTGAACTGCCTTTCTGACTAAAGGCACCTAAGTGCTCGCAGGGATGCTGGGCAGGAAAAAGCACAGTTGATGTCCACTGTAGGGTGGAAGTTTAATACTCTAAATCTGACATTGCAATAAGTATTTGGTTGGCTTCTCTTAAAGAATTGAACAATGTGGGGGTGCCTGGGCGGCTAAGTTGGTTAAGCATCTGCCTTCGGCTCAGGTCATGATCCCAGGGTACTGGGATCAAGCCCCAAGTTGGTTTCCCTGATCGGCCGGGAGTCTGCTTCTCCCTCTGCCTCTCACTCGTGCTCTCTCTCTCTCTCAAATAAATAAATAAATATTAAAAAAAAAAAGAATCAAACAATGTGGAAACACAACTACCTGGCTGGAGTTCAGCAGTGGCTCCTTCTTTTATGGGCTCACTCCCCAGCCTGCTTCATTCATTCTCAATAATTGGCAAGAATCTCTGGGCATTTGAGTGTGGGACCCTTCCTCTAAGCAGTGTGGGTTACCGGTGCAGTTTTCAGCAAGTGGATCGTTAGTTCAACCATAACTGTAGGTTCTACTTAAGCCTCTGCTGACATCATTTTATACTGAGATTCGCTGTGTGTAGTTATTGCCACAAAATTGTATTAAGAATAATAGTTGTTTGCAATTATAGAATGAAACAGATTGTTTTAACAGCCTAGATATGTATGTGTATCTGGGTAGAGGGATAGTCTTTGAGGTTTGTAGCTGACAGTATTCTTGCAAGCAACCTAGTTTAATTGTAGCCAGTTGCCCATTTAAGTATGCCTTTTTGTGTTTGGGAATGTAGTTTTCTTTTCTTTTTTTTCTATTTTTCAAGTAGACTCCATGTCCAGTGTGGAGTCCAGCATGGGGCCCGAACTCACAACCCTGAGACCAAGACCTGAGCAGAAATCAAGAGTCAGACACTAAACTGACTGAGCCATTCAGGCGCCCTGTTTTATCATTTTTAATAGATATTTACATGACAAATTTCTTGTATTCTATAAAAATGTGCATCTGTATTTTCCCATAGGGAAGTAGCAGCCCATAGCCAGAAATACCAAACCTTTTGCATTCTGTGAAGATTTCTGGCCACCCACATTTTGATATTGCAAAAGGGATATTATAAGCCCTTGTGCTTTACTTACGTTCACTGGGCATATCTTTTATAGTTCTTTATTTGATAATAAATTACATAAATTGAGTGGCTAAGTGGAGGAGGGAGGAGCATATAGAGCATTTTGGAGAGAGTGAAGAAGACTGAGGAATGCAGGGTGACTAATCGAAGAAAGGAAATATATTACCTACAAGCTTTGCCCTTGGGAAAGATCATTCTGTTGGCAGGCTGAAGAGGTATAAGATCTCAAGGAGAAAGAACTCACTTATCTAACAAAAAAATATGGCATAGGAATTAGAGGAAAGAAGAGGGCAGTACAGACCAAACAAGATCACTGCTTTTGTGTTTCTTAACTTCTTCAGGAAGCTGCCCCATTCTGGCTCTGCAGACCCATGTTCTGGTGAAAAAAATACCCAGAATCAATATTGTTTGGTAACAAGAAGTTGCATACCACCCACTCTCTATGTTCCTTATTCTTGTAAGAATGTAAATAGATATGAGTTGGTGAAGGAAGTATTTGAAATCCTCAGTACCTTAGTGTTTCCAGATGTGAAGGTTTTCTTGATTATTATTTAATCTTTCATTTGTTGTATTTGTCTTCTTTGCAACACTAGGTCTGTGTTCTATGTCTTTGGACTCTGGTGATCATTACGGTCTATACTACAGTGCAGTTAGAAGTAGAATAAATATTTGTAGAATGGTAGTTTTAGATCATGCAGGTGTTTAAAGGGTATGACTTGATGTTCTGAATCTTAGATCCTGTTTTTTGTATAGGATACCTGTGGAGTATAGTACTTCCTTATAATCCTTTTTATTTCTATAAGGTTGGTAGTAATTTCTCATCTTTTCATTTCTAATTTTAGTAATTTCAGTCCAAAGAACCAACTTTTGGTTTGTTTATTTATTTACACTAATCTTTATTATTTCCTTCCTTCTGCTTCTTTGGGTTGGGTTTACTTTTTTTTTTTTTTTTCCTAGTTTCTTATGGTGGAAGATTAGATGATTGCTTTGAGATCTTTTTTCTTTTTCAGAATAAGGACTTACAGTTATAATTTCCCTCTAAACACTGTTTTCACTGTATCCCATAACTTTTGGCATATCATGTTGTTTTCATTTATCTTGAAGTGTTTTAAATTTCGCAGTGATGTCTTTTTTGACCTGTTGGTTATTTAGGGCTGTGTTATTTAATTTCCATGAATTTGTAAATTTCCTAAATATCTTTTTGTTACTGATTTCTAATTTCATCCCATCGTAGTTGGAGAACATACTAAGTATGACTTCAGTCCTTTCAAACTCCCAGTTACTTGTTTTACAGCCTAACATGTAGAATATCCTGGAAAGTGTTCTGTGTATATTTTGCTGCTGTTGGGTGGAGTGTTCTTTAGATGTCTTTTAGGCTTAGTTGGTTTATAGCATTGTTCAAGTCTTCTATTTCTGTCTTCTGTATAGGTGTTCAATCTGTTATCCAAAGTTGGAAAGTGAAGTCTTCAAATATTATTGATGAATTGTGTATTTCTCCCTTTAGATATGTCAGTTTTTGCTTCATGTCATTTGGGGCTCTGTTGTTAGGTGAATATATACTTATAAATATGTCTTCTTGATGGATTGAATGTTTATCATTAAAATATCCTTTCTTTGTCCTACTAACAATTTTTGTCTTAAGGCAAATTTTGCCTAATATTAATATAGCCACTCCAGCTCTCTTTTGGTTACTGTGTACATGATCTTCCTTCCTTCCTCCCTTCCTCTCTTTCTCTCTTTCTTTCTTTCTCTCTTCTTATTTTCAGCCTTTTTGTGTGTCTGAATCTAAAGTGTGTCTCTTGTAGACAGCATTTAGTCAGATCATTTTTTATCCTTACTGCCAATCATTTGCCTTTGTTGTATTTAATCCTTTTACATTTAATGTAATTGCTGATAATGTAGTATGTTGTTAGTCATTTTGTTATTTTCTATATGTCTTATGTCTTTTCTCTTTCCCTATTACTGCCTTCTTTTTGGCTAAATGGATATTTTCTACTGTGTCATTTTAATTCCCTTGTCATTTTCACTTTTTTTTTTTTTTTTTTAGATTTTATTTTTAAGTAATTTCTACATCCAGTGTGGGGCTTGAACTCACAACCCCAAGGTCAAGGCATGCTCTACTGACTGAGCTAGCCAGGCACCACTACTTTTTTTTTTTTTTTTTTTTGAGTTATTTCCTTAGTCCTTGTACTAGGGATCATTTAAAATAGTATGTTTTAAGTGCCTATTAAGCCCATCACCTGGGAATCCTCAGTGAGTTTCTAGTGATCGCTTTTTTTTTTCTTATATAATGGCCATACTTTCTTGCTTCTTTGCATATTTTTATAAATTGTTGAAAATTGGACATTTTAAATAATATAATGTGACAACTCTGGAAATCAGGTTATTATTGCTGTTTGTGATTTTTTTTTTTGTTTGTTTAGTGATATTTCTTGATAATTCTGTAAAATCTATATTGTTTGTCCTGTGCAGCCACTGAAGTCGCAGGGTGGTTAGCTTAATGGTCACCTAACAATTGGACATAAAATTCCTTGAATGCCTGAATCAACAAGTCTTCCAGTCTTTCCTGATGGGTTGTGTGTGTGTGTGTGTGTGTGTGTTGGAGCATGCTTCCAACACTGAGGCAGGCAGTTAACAGCCCTGTCTTAGCTTTCACTGACTGCTGGTGCAAAGCCTTGAGGTCAGCCTGAGGTGAGAGCTTAGGGCCTTCTTGGGTCTTTTCTGAGCATGTGCAGCACCCTACACATGCATGGCCTTCTGGATTCCCATGAATACGTTGGAGCCTTTCAAAGCCCTTATGTATATCTCCCTCCCTTTTTTCACTTTTAAGTTTTTGGTTAGCCTGTTGTTTGTCCCACATGTTATTTACTACTTCAGACAACTGCAAAATTAGCCAGTTGTAATTGTTTTTGACAAAGGCTTTTCACTGGGCAAACTCAGAGGTAGGTTCAATACAGACAGCCTTGCAAGTGGATTCTTCCAGGCAACCACCAGCCAGGTCAGATAATGACAGTTTTTTGGAAATGAGACTTTAGAGGACCTCTAAACCCACTCTGTTCCTTCTGGTGGCTGCCAGGCTGCTAATCACCATGATTGCCTGCTGTTGGTTTTCAAGGCTACTACAAAGTTGGAGAAAATGGAATAGGAATGGTGCAAGTTAAAATCACACAAAGCTTGTTTTTCTTACTAAGATATCACTTTTTTTTTTAAATAAACATTCTAGGGATTATTTCAAGTTTTTGGTTAATTTCCAGGATTATGAAAAAGTTGATTCTAATACTTTCTGCCAGTCTTCTCGTTGCTTTTATGGAGTAAGGAATTTTCAGAGGTTCTTAGACCACCATTTTTGCTGATGCCCACCTGTGGAATATAGGAAAAGTATGGAACCTGAAATTAAGGTGCCATTTTCCAACTTAGTATCTCTTGGTTTTGGAATGATCAGTTGACCAAGGAATCTAAACTTCTATTTCTTCGTATTAAAAATGGGCATATTAATATCCACCTCTCAGACTTACTATAGGGATTAAGTGAGATAATACATTTAATGCATATTGGATAAAAACTAATCTGTAAATCATTATCAAATGGGAGGACACATAAGGAGTTTAAAAGGCAAAAAATGAAAAAAAAATTGTATCATTCAGGTTTTGTTGATGGAAGCAGAGACACCTTGAGTAGTTTTGGGATGCCATCAAGGGGCTTACTAAAGGAATTAGATCTTACACAAAAGTGTGGAGAGCCAGAGAAATGAGGGCGTGGAAGAGGGAGTAGAAGGATCAGGGAAAGAAATCATTTCTCAGTCCACTTGAAGCACTGGCACAGTGGAGAAGTCAGAACTTACCAGGGAATCTGAGAAGCCGAGTCCTTCCAGCCATTGAAATGGGAGTGTGAAGGAGGAATTTGTGGAGAGATCTGTGGAATGCTGTTGTCTGTATGTAGCTCCCAGCCTTGAGGGTCCCCAGTGAAACGTCTGATGGTGGTCCCGGGACTGCTTTTGGTTGGCAGGGTCCACAATCAGAAGCATAAGCTGGATACATAGAGCAAAGGACAAGCTGGAATCTGCGGGACATCTCTGCATCTCTTGTGACACCATACATAACCACAGCCACCTTCCAAGAGTAAAGGCTGTTGCTTTACTTCTGCCTTTCAGATCCCCAACAAATTCCCCCCTGACCAACTGTAATGCAAAATCTGAAGGGAAAGGGATTTTTGGAAACATAGTTTCCCCCTGAGGCAAGTTGACATAGCAGTACATATGACTAGGCCTACCATGGGATCTGCTGACTCCCATAAACCCACTAACTCATCATGGTGATGTTCTGGGTCCCAGAGGAATAGCATTAACTAAGAACTTACCAACCCCGAAAAGGCAGTTATTTCTTTTCCCCCAGGAAAGAATTACCTGGCAAATGTTAAAGTTTATGTCTTTGGGGAAGACAAGGGAAGAATTATGGTATATGATAGTTATGTTATAGTGGGGTCCTTCCTCACCAGTACGGGCTTGCCCCTTCCTTCTTTTCTCCCTTCCTCCCTTCTTTCCTTCCTTCCTAATTTTTTTTAAGAGGCTCTGACTCTGAAATCACTCAAGGATTTTTCTCCCAATTGGGGGAGAAACAGTGTTTTAGAATGGTGACTCGGGTCAGACGTCTGGTCTCCAAACCTAGATTTTTTTTTTTTTTAATGTTATATAGATCAAGTTTGGACTTAGTTGACTGTACATATAATTTGGTCCTAAGGCTTCTTGGTCAGTCAGCCACCGCCTAAGATCCATTCTTGTTGCACTGTTTTAATTATTACTCTGGCTGTGACTATTGCAAATAACTATGCTCATCTTGCTTCCAGGGGTTAAGTGCTATCAGCTAGTCTCTGTTACCTTGAATTCTAATAATCCTCACTGAAATCAGGAAGCTCATTTCAACTGAGGGACCTCCCAAGTTTTTCCCTCAGCTTACACAGGACATCTGCTATATAGCACTTTTCAGGAATGCTTATGCTCCCATATACAATGTATTTCTCAAAGCCAAGATGAAAGGAATATCCCCTGGGCCCTCTTGGAGGTCATTGGGATGGGTGAACAAGTTGTAAATAATAAATTGACAACAGCCTTTTCTTCATAAGTTGTTGGATTCTTTCGTCCACATCACACCGAGGAATTTCTGGCATCTCAACTTAGTTTTGGCCACATTTGAGTCCAGGTTTTAGTCAGGCAATTGAGCAAATAATTTAGAACCATCCTTAGCTGCTTGAGTTAGCCCTGTGAATCAAAAATTTCTGATTAGTACCTAGATTGATTAAAATCGTGATCCACAATTTGTCTATGGTCTATCATCCTTAGGATCTCTTTTTCCCCATGGTCCAAGATTTTCCCCTCTGGAAAGTAATAAAATCTTGTGGTTCTCTTTGTGTTTAAGTCTACTTACATGAACAATGGCAATAAGGGATGGAAGGGGCAGGTATGAGGAGAATTGGCATTCTTCGCTGGGTACCTCCCTGAGGTGCAGTCATTGTATTGTCTTTAAGCAAAGTTGCAGAGTTTTGATAGATAGGGGGGGATCGCTTCACTGGTATAGGAAACTCAGTAGGGTTTGGAGATTTCTATTATCTGACTCATCCCAAATGTCCTTAGTTAAATTCTTGGGTCTTTCAATTTCATGATCGATGCCCTTTTCTCCTGACCAAGATCAAGTAAGTAGTACTAGGGTAACCCTCATGTTTTAAACAACCAATGCAGTTACTATTGCTGTGAAACATCAAAACTTAGTGGCTGAAAACAACAGCAATCACTTATTTCTCTTTCATTGTTTCTATGGAACAGAAATTTAGGAAGGGCTTGACTGAGCCACTTGTGACAGGAAAAAGGTGAGGGGATACAATATTAATTCTAAATGAACTTCGACAAATTAAAGATGTGCATGATTAGCACCAGAGCAGTCACTCAGAAATAATCAAATGATGTGTAGCTAAAAGGCAATAGAGGAAGAAAAATGAATAACTAAAACATTTGATTAACCCAATCAAATACCTTAACTTGCACATAGATCTAGTGAAACTGACTGTCCTATACTGTCATTCAGCAGTCATGCAGGAGCAATATCTACATTGAGTTTTGGCTATACTAGGTTGGCAGGTAGAAGGGAAAAGAAGTTCCTTTCGGCAATCATAGAAATTCCTTGGTTCTCTGACCTTGAGGATTTAAAATACTGAATGTCTTTTTCTTTCTTTGTGCTGTTCGGTGAACTTAGAAGTAGCCAACCCACCTCACAGTCTGGTATCCTCAGTGTCCTATCACTTAATTCATAGAAGCCTTACATTTGGTAGGTGCTTTCTTCTAAGTTCCCACAGGTGATAATTTAAGAAATTCTTTCATCTCTGGATATCACGACTACCAGTGTTACACCCTCTCATGATCACTGGCTCCTCATGTCTTCAGATCCAACTAGATCAGATAGCTCAGCACAAATTTTTATTTTCTGCAGGGGTAACCTTCAGAATTTCTGGGAGGGTGTGGGTATCAAGTTTCAATGCCATATCGCCAGGAGAAATGTCTTCCAACTACACTGTAAGATCATTTCAGCAAAAATCCTGCTGTGGCTACAGTCTGTTACCCATAATTTGGATGGATACTATAGGCACAGAGGTAAATATACATGTGTTGGGTACGTATATAGATGGCCTTACAGAGTTATGGTTAGATACAGTAATAACTATTGTGTCATCTGTTATAGAGGAATTACATGGATTTTATTTGAAAATTTCATGTGCATTTTGGCTATTTGGGATTTAGAACTCTTTTTCCTTAGAAACTGTTTTATAAATTCTGGTTGTATTTTCAGACTCGGCCTAAAAAGCCTGCATAACCCATAACCTCTGCAGAAATGCAGAGGATTCAGCATTCAAAGATACTTTTAGAAGCACAACTGTCTTTTTTTTTTAATTTAAATTTTAGTTAACATACAGTGCAATATACGAAGGTCTTTTAAAAAGATTTTGCAAAAATTGGACTGCTTAAGAATTCTAGCTATGTGCAACCTAAAGCAAATCAACTATATATAGACTTTACGATTGCCAGGTATGTAAATGAAGGCATCTAAAGTATCATGTTAACTACCGTAGGATGGCTTCCTGGCTGTCTATATCCATTGTGGCCACGGCTCTCTTGGCATCTTGGTGACTCCACTGCTGTTCGTAGGAAGGTGTTTGTGTGTGAGCATGGAAAGTAGAGCTGCTAGCATGCTGTTGAAACTGATCAGAACCAAGGGGTAAGGGGTGTGGCGGGGGGGGCGGGAAGTGGGGTAGTAGGGGAAGCAAGTCCAGAATTAGCTTAGCTGATGAGGTGAATCTGAATTGTGTACCTTTGCGACTCATACCCAAACTTGTGCTGTGCACTGAGGATGGTCTTTAATTTCTAAAGTGAATGGACTGTCTGGAAGCAGATGGGCCTCATGTTGGCAAGTTTTGTCTATGAGAAAAAGCAATGACTATGAAGTTGTACCCCCCTCCTTCTTTTATAAATGTTTCAGCAATCCCAGGCTCCCTGAGCATGCCATTGTAGAAAAGGAAAAACAAAACAAACAAACAATAAATAAATAAAATTAAAAAGGAAAAACTTACTTTTCCTTGCCGTTGGGTAGAGGTGAACTCAAGATGCCACTCTCACTGTCACAATGGTGACAATTGGAGTGGGAGCAAATGGGGAACTCCGTGAGTCCTCCCAGGATCGTGCAGTAAGCTTCTCCTTGCTGCCTTTCTTTCCTGGAGGATTCCAGATGCCAGTAAAGCAGATTCACCTCTTCTTGTTCCTCTCTTTCACCTGTACCATATTTGTTTTTTGTTGGTTTTCTCTTATTCAGCCTTGTGTCTCAGATACAGGAAATAAGCAGGTCATCTCAAACTTTGAAAAGAAGCATTTGGATCCTGTGGGATAAAGATGTATATGTGCTAAAAAAAAAAAAAGAAAAGAAAAGAAAGAAAAAGTAGCCGTTTGTCACTATAAGCTATAGCTATAAGCTATCAGTTATTTCTGTTATTTCTAGGCAGAAGAAATCCTTAGGCAAGAGCTGGAGAAAAAAGAAATGCCGAGTTTGTACTGCTTGCTTGGAGATGTCCTTCAAGACCACTCTTGCTATGACCGGGCCTGGGAGCTGTCCCGCCACCGCAGCGCTCGGGCCCAGCGCTCCAAAGGCCTCCTTCATCTGCGGAACAAGGAGTTCAGAGAATGCGTGGAGTGCTTTGAGCGCTCGGTGAAGATCAATCCCATGCAGGTGAGACAATTCAGAAAGCCCCACCCACGCCGGGCACTGACGCTCTGCTTTGCTTTGGTTTCTTACTGAGTGAGTACCTGCCTGGTGAGCTTCTCTTTGCAAGCTGAGAGCCTCTGCTGATCATTGCTTCTTGCTTGTCTTTGAAAGCGTTGGCTTTCTCTTAGGCACTTTCTGTTGTGTTTCTGTTATTGACTTTTCTGTCTTATTTTGTTATTTCTTTCCTTTAACTGTCCTTAAGACACATGCAGCTATGACAGTTAGGTTCCGTTTTCAGCAGCTATGTTAGGAGGAAATGAATGGGAGTCTGACTTACAGCCTCTGTAGGACTGGGCAGGGGGTTGTGGAAATCAATAAGGAAAGCAAAGCTCATATAAACAGGGTGACATCTAGAATGGATTATTGATCATTTAAGAAAGTATATTTACATATACAAAAATATTTTTAAATGTTTAAAAAATTTTTAAGGTTTGAAAACAATACAAAAAGAGTCTGGATCTTTAAAATACGTGACAAGACACATCTACAGGAGAGGACCTAATTTTGAGGGGGAAGAAATTGACCTTACTTTGTACTTAATAGTAGTTGGTAAAATGATTTTATTCTCAGAAATGGTCATTGTTTTTTTTAAACCATCCTTTCTTTATGACTGCTTTCCTGTTTCACCAAATGCACACATTACTGTCAACCATGGGTCCTGACAGACATGCATACTGAATTGGTAGAATTCTGGTTAAAATACTAATTTGTAATCAGCTCCTACTGTTTACTGAGCACTTACTATGAGCCAGATACCTTGCTGGGCATTTTGCCAGTATTTGAACTCAAGACAGTCTGACCAGAGAGCCTGTATGCTTTTTTTTTTTTAAGAAATTGTGGTAAAAAGCACATAACATGAAATTTACCATCTTCATCATTTCTCAGTGTACAGTTCCATAGCATTAGTTGCATTCCCATTGTTGTGCAACCATCACTATCTGCCATCTCTACACCTTTTTTTATCCCGTAAAACTAAAACTTTGTATGCATTGAACAGTAGCTAGCTCCCTATTCTCCACTTTCTTTAGTCCCTGGCAACCATCCTACTTTCTGTCTCTGTGAATCTGACTACTGTAAGTACCTCAGATGAGTAGAGTCATAACGGTATTTGTCTCTGTGACTAGCTTATTCTGCCAGCAGAATGTCAATGTTTTGCATGTGTCAGAATTTCCTTCCTTTTTAAGGCTGCATAATATTCCATGGTAATGGATATACCACCTTTTGTTTATCTGTCCGTGGTTGAACACTGGGTTGCTTCTACCTCTTGGCTCTTACGAATAGTGCTGCTATGAACAGGTGTGGGCAGAGATGACCATTCTTGAACTGGGTAGATTTGGGGCATATCTTTTATATTGAAAAAAATTAGAAGTACATTTTTGAGCTAATTGCTTTCTTCACTCTGGGTAATGAATACAGTGAGAACCTTCCAAATCACCTGGCTGCTAAGAGATCTGGGGAAGAGATTAGCAGCAGAAATTAGATTAGCAGCAGAAATTAACAGATGCATTTGGCAGCAAGGATGTTTAAAGTATACTTAGAGTTGGTTTTTATTGACCGCTTGCTCTAAGTCAGTGGTTGTCAGATGGGGCGGATTCTGCCCTGCAGGGGCATTTGGCACTTTGTTGGGGGGCGGGGGCAGCTACAGGGTCTACCACTGCCATCTAGTGGGTGGAGTCCAGGGCTTCTGCTTTACATCCCATAATGCACAGGAGAGCCCCTAAGATCAAGAATTATCCAGCCTAAAATGTCAGTAGTGCCAAGATTGACAAACCCTGCACTAATGTGATTATCCCTAGGCCTTTTTTTTTTGTCCCAGTAGAAAACAGAACTCAGTATTATGTTGTCAAAATTTTACTTTTACTTTTAGGAAAATTGTATCCTCTCCTTGTTTATCTTAGTACCCCTGCCTAGGGCGCCTGGGTGGCTCAGTTGGTTGGGCGACTGCCTTCGGCTCAGGTCATGATCCTGGGGTCCCGGGATCGAGTCCCGCATTGGGCTCCCTGCTCGGCGGGGAGTCTACTTCTCCCTCTGACCTTCCCCCCTCTCATGTACTCTCTCTCTCTCTCTCATTCTCTCTCTCAAATAAAAAAAAAAAAATTATCTTAGTACCCCTGCCTAAAATTTGCCTACCCACAGCTGCCCTAAAGGAGTGAAAAACAAACTCCCTCTTAGCCTCCATAGTGTAAGTTAAATCAGTGCCATGTTCATCACGAACATGGATTACTCTCCCAAGCACACAGTCTCTTCCCAACAGGCTGGCATTCACGTTTTCTTTGTTTTCCTCCTGCCTCACCGGCTCCTCCTCCTCAGTCTGGGTGGGTTCCTAGGCTTAGTCCTTGGACCTTGCCTCTGTCTACGCTGGCTCCCTGGATTTCATCTGCTCCCATATGTTTGCTACCGTCTATACACCAATAACTCCCCAATGTGGGTTTTAGCCCCATTTTCTCCCCTGAACTCTAGTCCCCTGTGTCTAAGTGCTCCCTCAGTCTCCCCATGCGTTACTCCAACTTAATATTTCCAGTGTCTGAGATACTGTTCTCCCCCTCCTAAAGACTTTGGTCCCCACAGTTATCCCCATCCTAAGTTACCCTGACTGGCCTTCCTGCCTCTGTCCGTATTCCCATCTGCCTATTCTCAGTGACCATCCAAGTGGGTCCTTTCACATGTGAGTCAGATGTGTCATTCCTCTGCTCCATTCCTTAGTGCTAACAGCTCAGATCCCTGAAAGGCGGCAGGGCTTCTCCCAGCCTAGCTCCTCCCATTACGCTCCCCACCTCACTCACGCCACATTAGCCTCTTTGTTCTTCCCTGAATATTCTAGGCACATTCCTGCCTCAGGGTTTTAGCACTTGCTCTCCCTCTGCCCAGAACGTTCTTCCAGATATCTGCATACCTCACTCCCTTGTCTCATTCAGGTCGTTGCTCAAATGTCACTTGTTCAGCGGGGCCTTCCACGATCATTCTGTGTAAAATCACAGCCCACTTTCCACCTCTCCCTTATACTTCTTACTTTCTTTCCCTGCTTTTTCTCCAGAGCACTTAGCACCTTCTGATATTTTTACAGCTTACTTTGAAAAAAGAATTTTATTTCTCCTTCCCTAGAATGTAAGTCCTATTACATTTGAAGGCAAATATATTTTCCTGGTGCCTGTAACAGTGCCTAGCACGTACTGGGATTCAATAAATATTTGTTGAGTGAGCAAATACATAATATCTTTAACCAGTTAGTCAATCAAATATATATACTAATTGTCTGCTGTGCACATAGCATCAAAACAGTAGCAGCAGATCACCAGAGAGGCTGGTTTATACCCTGTGGTACAATCTAGTGAAGCGAACATAAGCAAAACTAGCGAAGAGTATGAGGCATCAAAGAAATAACAAGTAAGTTATTTGTAAAGCACTAGTTATATAGAGGTCAAAGAGGTAGTAGGGATAGAATGGTAGATAATGAAGATAGGATGTTGCATTTGGCTTTGGAGGACAGTACTTGAATAGGCCAGGAGGGCTGTGGTTGAGGGCATCCCAGGCAGGTGGACAGTATGCGCAAAGCCCTGGAAACAGAAAGAGAAGGGTGTGTGTGTGTGTGTGTGTGTGTGTGTGTGTGTGTGTGTGTGTGTGTGTGTGTGTGTGTGTGTGTGTGTGTTGGGAACAGAGGAGTTAGTGAATAGGCTAGTTTTGGAGAGTAAAAGGGAATAGGGCAGTTCCAGCGGGAAATCTGGACTGGAGCCAGATTATAGAAGGTCTTAAATGTGAGGCTAAGGTCTCTGGCTTTTTATTTGGCAGATAGGGAACCATTGAAGGGCTGATTTGTGTTTGGCTTTGTTTTGAATGAAGGAATGCGGTTTGCATGGAGGTAATTTAGGCTTATTGTCCTGGTAACATTGTGGCCATGTGAGATACTAGATGTGGACAGGTTTGGGAGGCCAGCACTAGTCTAGCGTGACAGTTATTGGTGTGGGAGGGGCAAGAGGAAAACGGGATGGATTTGAGGGGATCTGCAAGGGAGGACTTGACAGGGCTTGATGGTCTCATTATATATTTTGAATTAATTACTTAGCAAGACAAAGAAATGACAGTTGCTCAAAGCAACATCACAATACAAACAGATGTGATGCGAGGATATTTTGTAGTTTGTCATATGGATCCAGTTGAGGCAGGCTGTGAGCCATGCCAAAGTATGCAGCCATTTGCTGCTGCAGTTGTACAGAACTACCACAAGATGCACACTTGGACTCCGTAGACATGAGAACCTGGGATCTGAGTTTGAACTGTCTCTGGAGAAGGAGAGCTCCTACATGCTGTCACCTCCGTTGAGTCCTGGAATAGAAGGAAAATAGAAGAAAGGAATTTAAAGAAATGTGTTCTCTTCTTTCAGACATTTCCAAACTGTTAGGTTTAATCAAAAATTTAGGCAAAATGACAGTGACACTTGAATGGCTTTTGTGCATTGCAATGACTTTCCGAAACCACATTGGTATAAAAATAGGAGTGTTTGGTTTTATGTCAGGGAGGGTCTGCAAAACCAAATGTGCTGTCTGCGGGACATTTGTTGGAGAACCAGAAGACATGTGTACCATTTCCATGTGTGCTTTCGAGATGCCAGCTGTTGTCCACTCATTCCTACCTGTTTCATTTTCCCAAGCAACTTCTGAAACAACTAAAATTCATCCTTAGACTTGAGTTTGTGGGCTGTTGGAAGCTGAAGAAAGTGGGAGGAAATGGTAGCCAAACCTCCCAAGCAGGGTCTCACAGTCTCAGGACCAGAAGTAAAACAGAAATCCTTATGTCTACTTACTAGTCCCATTGTTCCCTACTCTGGGGACAAGGAAAATTGTAAAAAATAGAACAAGGAAATTGCTCAGATATCAAACCAGTATGTGTAGCTCTGACAAGGGAAAATATCATTTCCTATTATTTTTTCCACCCTCTCCCAGTACACACACTATAGTCCTTTTCTTTTGTCAGTCCCTCCCCAGCACGCACCCCCCTACCCCCCATTTATTTTCCTGAACTCTCCTCCTTATTGAACTGGTCACCCACCGTTGTAAGGTTATATGATGTCACTGCAGGGATTATACCCAGAGGCACGCGCAGGTGGAAGGGCTGTAGTCAAGAGCGGGTGGGTGGCCGCCACGACTGACGGGGTCAGGGGAGGCCGTGCCAGAGATGGGGCAGCGGTTAGCTCAAGCGTACCCCAAATGGGGGAAGGTGAGTAGATGGTCAGAAGGGGGGACTGGCTTCGCAGGGAGAAGAGCCTGAAGAAAGCCATGGATTTGAGTGTTCATTAAACAAATGGTTTCTGTTTGTTATTCTGGTAACCCATCCCATTTAGCGTTTGCCTCAAGATTTTTCATTTTTAAATGAAGTATTATTCTCTGTGACAATAGTTGTACTTCAAAAAATATACCTTTAAAAAATGATAGGCAAGCATGCTTCCCATGGGTATACAAGAGAGGGAGTATGGTAGAGTGTTTAAGGTTCTGTAGCCCTTACAACCTGGGCTTGCGTACCAGTTACACCATAATTGCTGGAGTGCCTTTAGGCAAGTGGCTTAATAGTCTCTAAACCTCAGTTTCCTCACCTGAAAAATGGAGGAAATAATAGGACCTACCTCATAGGGTTGATGTGATGGTTAAATAAGACAGTTAATACAGAATGCACATTGCCTGACCCACGGTGAGTTATCAAGAATTGTTACAGTGGCGCCTGCCTTGCTCAGTCGGAAGAGTACGTGACTCTTGATCTCGGGGTTGTAAGTTTGAGCCCCAAGTTGGGTGTAGAGGTTCCTTAAAAATAAAATTTTTAAGAGAGAAAAAAAATGAATTATTATTAATTGTTGCATAAAAAGCGGTTGGAGTGGGTTTTCACAGACATCCACTTTGTACTTCCATCTTCTGGCATAGTCTCGTCTGTATTATATTTAAAGCCTGTGCAGTGGACAGAGCTCCCACGTACAGTGCTAAAATCTGAGCAGTGACCAGTAACAGCCTGTTTCTTTTTTTCCAACCCTTTCCTGACACAACTTGCTTACGTTACCCTTTCAAGCACAGCGTGCAGGATGCTTGCTGATATAACCTGCTGTGCTTGCTCAGAGGTACTGAGAACAGTCACTTCCTTCAGGTCCTGGGTGGTGGTAGGAGAAATCCTGGAACCAATGTCTTTATAAGCCCCCTGTGTATATCAGACATTTGTGCCAAGCTGCGGCCCACGCAAGGCATGACGTTGCCTACCAGTTGGCAGGATTAGTGGGAAATATGGGGAATCATAGGCTAGACATATGGGGAGCAGAGTAGAGCAGGCCTCAGTAAAGCATGTGGGGAACAGTCTGAATTCTCTTACTACAGTGGTTTGATCACTTATTGTATGGCCTAAATGTACCACTATTTTTATATTATGTGGCTTGGTAACTTTTTGTATAGTTTATAATAAACTCTTTGGCAGCATTCATTTTCAAAAAGCAAACAAACTAAAAAAGTGTGTTTTTAGAGGACAGTAAGGAACTCAATTCTCATTTGTCAAGAGAGCTAATGAACTTGCACAAAATGTAGTTAACATTTACCCTCCACCTCACAGGCCGTGGTGATACCACTGACTGTGTGAAAACCAGAAGACCTGTCTGTTGAAGAAACATTAGCATTTATGTCAAAAGTTAGTACTTTTTGTTTTTTGTCTTTTTAAAGAAGTCATGTCCAAAGACGACTTAATATGTGGCTATAGGGGATGCATTTTCATGTCATTCTGTGAGGCCTGACTTTTTATCTAGAGCAAATGAAAATGAGCACAAATCGTTTACAGGATTGGTCCATACCATATTTTCTTGTATGTGTATGAAAGTTGAGATCATAGGTGTTAATGTGCCAGCTTGTTTAACAGAACTAGTTCAGTACCAGTTGAATTTACCAGTTCAGTATCAGTGACATTAGATGCTTCCAATAGAAAATTTGTTAATTCCGTTCTCATAATGGTTTAATTTTTTTTCACCCAGTTAATGGATTCAAAATAAAATTTTAGGAAATTAATTCTCTTAAAGGTGAAACATCTGACATTATTCTGAATGCTGTTATGAGTTTAGTTAACAAGTTAAACATAATAGATAAAAGTATTACTTTTTTTAGTGGTGAAAGTAAAGATATAAATTTTGGTAAAACAAGGCAACATGGTAAAAAGAATGTTTTTTTCTGAATTAAGAAAACCCGTGGGAGCGTGAATGTGCTTGGATTTGGTTGTAGTGGTAGACATATTATGTCCAAACAGGCTTCTACTAATGGATATAAAAACTGGCTGTTGTCATTTACAAATATTTTCATATACACTGTTTGGGTAATTGAAGTATAAGATTCTTGTGACATGTCTGACATTGAATTAAAGTTTGTATAGTGTGGCAGTATATACTTTTCTGTTTCTGCCCATCATCAAGTGGACTTTAAAAATGTTTGAGTTTTTGAAGAATTATTTTATAAATCAATTTAAGTGTACTACAATGATATGAACTTTTTAAGAAAAAGAGTCTTTTGCATTTTGGCTGCATTGTGTTCATAATCAATTGGAAATCTTTTATGTACTCAATGGAGTTCCAAAAAAACTTCAGCTTTTTAAAAAAAGTTTTTAGCAAATTGAAATTATTGAAGACAACACTTTCAAATAGGGAGACATTGAAATTTTCCATAAAAAGGAATAATGAGAGCTCAAATGATAGACAGGATTTAATTTTAAAATGTAAAATTAACTTTTGAATATCTTTCTGTATTAGTCTGCTAGGGCTACCATAACAAAATGCTACAGAGTCGGTGGTTTAAATGACAAATTTATTTTCTCATAATTCCAGAAGGTAAAAGTCCAAGATCAGGGTGCCTTCAGGGTTGGTTTCTGGTGAGGTCACTCTTCCTGGCGTTTGGATGACAGGGCTTTTCCGCTGTGTCCCTATAGTTATCTTCTTATAAGGACACCACCAGTCCTATCAGGTTAGGGCCCCACCCCTATGACCTCATTTCATTTTTGTTATTTCCTTAAAGGTCCTATCTCCAAGCATAGTCACCGGGGGTTGAGTTTCAACATTTGAATTTTAGGGGTTTAATTTAGTTTATAACATCCACTTAGGAGGAATCTTTTCTTTGTAACCTTTTATTAAGCAAATTTCAATTACATAAAATATACAATAGCAGAGAGACTACTATAATGAGCCCCTTCCCAGATGCGTCAACCAGCTTCAACAGTTACTAACTCATGGCTGATCTTATTTCATCAACATTTCCCTGACTCTACCCCATATTATTTTGAAACAAATCCAATATATCAAGTCATTTAATTTTTAAAATGTTTGAGTATGTATCTCTGAAGAAATGACTTTTAAAAAGTAACAATAATGGGGTGCCTGGGTGGCTCAGTCAGTTAAGCATCTGCCTTCAGATTAGGTCATGATCTCGGGGTCCTGGGATCGAGCCCTACATTGGGCTCCCTGCTCAATGGGGAGTCTGCTTCTCCCTCTCCCTCTGCCCCTCCCCTCTGCTCATGCTCTCTCTCTCAAATAAATAAATTAAAAATCTTTAAAAAAAGTAATCATGATACCATTGTACTTAAAACATCAGTAATAATTTGTAGGAAACTTTTTTTTTAAAGAGGGGTCGGGGGGAGGGTCAGAGGGAGAGAGAGAGAATCCCAAGCAGACTCCACGCTCACATGGAGCCCGATGCCAGACTTGATCTCATGACCTGAGCCGAAATCAAAAATCGGACACTTAACCAACTGAGCCACCCAGGTGCCCCTGCAGAAAACTTTTATTGAGCTTCTGATTTTAGTTGAATAAATTTATATTCTATACTAGAATTAGGCCTATAATTTAGTAGTCTCTAAATTTGGTGAAACTTACAAAGAATTATAAATAGAGACAACTTATTTGATGAATTTTGTCTCATTAAAAATATTTGTTCAGGGCACCTGGATGGCTCAGTTGGTTAAGCGTCTGACTCGATCTCAGCTCAAGGTCCTACTTAAAAAAAAAATTGGGTCCTACTTAAAAAAAATTGGGGCACCCAGGTGGCCCATTCGGCTAGGCATCTGCTTTCGGCTCAGGTCATGATCCCAGGGTCCTGGGACTGAGTTCTGCATCAGGCTCCTTGCTCAGTGTGGAGCCTGCTTCTCCCTCTACCTGCCCCTCCCCTGCTTGTGCTTTCTCTCTGTCTCTGTCAACAAATAAATCAATTAAAAAAAAAAAAGAACCACAAAACTTCCCTTCACTTTCAAAAATGTTGTGGTTTGAACAATATATTACATGGCTTCCTAACTTAGCATTATCGAGAACCTACCATGTACAGACACGGATGTGGGAATGAATTTGGCTGTGTCATTCCATCAGTGGAGAGCGGAGAGTTTCCACCAGGGAGTGATATGGTAGACCTAGTCTGTGAAGGGACCTGCATGCCTTTCTTCAGGATTATCCAACCCTGTAGATGTGGATGTCTCTTGTGGTTTTGAATAAAAGAGTGATATGACAAAAATGGTATAGGAAGTTTAAATAAGGAATGAATATTATGGATGAGTGGGCAGTGGCTTTAGCAGTGAGGGTGGAAAGATAGAATAGGTTGAAGCCTCATTACAAGGGGAAATCTTCTGGGACTTAATCATTTGGACTGGCAAGATAGAGGGAGAGCTTGGAATCCGAGAGGATGCCAGTTTTCTCAATTGTTTGGTGAAAAAGGAAGATGTCCCTGTTGATAAAATATAGAGAATTCAAGAAGAAGGGAAAATATCTTTTACAGGAGGAGGTGATGTGATTTTGGATATTGAACATGAAGGCATGTTGCTGTATCTAAGCAGAGATGGCCGATCGTCCATTGGACATAAGAGCCTGACAGTAGGAAAGCCAGAATTGAGCTTGCAGATTTGGGGCTTTTTTGTGGAAGTAAGATGAAGCCATGCAAGTGAATGAATTCTTGACACAAAATCTTGGAAGAGAACACTGAGCAAAATCCTGACAGGTAGAAGAAATAGCACCAGTGAAAAAAAATTCAAACAAAATACACCAGAGTCTTGGTCAGAAGGGTAGGGATTCATGGAAACTGAAGGAACAACAAGTATTAGTGAGTAATGTCACATGTAGTGATGAAGTCCAGAGAGGGCCAAGAAGAGGTTACTGGATTTGGAGCTCACTGATGACCTTCAGAACCAGCTTCAGAAGGTTTAGAGTGGGTGGCATGTGAGGATATGGCATCTGTAGACTGTTCATATTGGGAGCGTGTCAAAGAGATGAGACTCAAAATGTCATGTACAAGGGGCAGAAGAGGCAGGTAAATCTTCACAAGATACTGGAGACCTTTACATGGTTGAGGGCAGTGGATAAAGGAGAAAGTGAATCCAGCAGATGGAGGAGAGATAGAATGTTATATAGAGAGGGAAAGATAACTAGGGAAGATCATTCTAGGGAAGAGTGAAATGAGAAGAGATGAAGGTATTAGCGCTGGAAAAGGAATAATGTTTCTAATGATACTGGAAAGAAGATGAGAGCATTACTATTATAATAGCAATTTCTATTTATTAACTATCTTCTATAGTCTAAGCTAGAATGTAAGTGTAAACCATTTTGAGGTATTGTGGGGGCTATGGAAGAATTGTGTTAAGACATGGCCTCTTGCCCTTCTGTGGTTTCTGTGGGCTAAATGAGGAGAGGAGGCAGAAATAACTTTGTATGTGGCCAGGGAATAGAGTAAATAGACAGCATGCTTTGGATGCCTAGTGATGGCCGTATGAATGAGGGTGTGAACGGTCAGTAAAGGCCTGATGTGGATGTTCTGAACTAGGAAGAATGGTTGGGATTTGGATGGGAGGCAAAAGTTGGGAAAACACGTTTCAGGAAAGGAGACTAGCAGATGCAAAAACCAACCATGTAGCCAACAAAGATTTCTTGATAACTATTGGTTTCCACTGTTTTTTTTTTTAATTTAGTTATAATAATAATTGTAGCAGCTAACATTGAGTATTTACTAGGTGCCAGTCTAAGCATTTTGCATGTATTTTTAATCCTCACCACAATCCTTGAGGTACTTACTGTTTTTACCCTCATTTTACAGATAAGGAAACAGAAGGTTAAGTAATTTGTACCTCTTCCCAAAGCTTATGATGGCGGAGCTGGGATTTGAACCTGGACTTTCTGGTTCTAGGGTGCTTACTCTTAGCCTCTTCCTTCTTGCATCTGGAGGACATTGTCTTATATTAGGAAGTAATGGTGGATTTGGTTGAGGTCTAGTTAGAAGTTATGAGGGGTACCCACGTGGCTCAGTAAGTTAAGCGTCCTACTCTTGGTTTTGGCTCAGGTCATGGTCTCAGGGTCATGATTCGAGCCCCTCTTTGGGTCCTACGCTCAGCGCAGAGTCTGCTTGAGATTCTCTCTCCCTCTGACCCGCCCCTGGTTCACGTTCTCTCTCCCTCTCCTTAAAATTAAATAAATAAATAAAATCTCAAATTTAAATAAATAAATAAAATCTAAAATAAAATCTTAAAAAAGAAGTTATAGAAAGTTTTGAACACAAAACTGTCATATTTGAATTTTTTTCTTCCTTGAATGAAGAACCCCTGGGGTTTTCATCAGGAGCAAAGAGAAGTTATAACTTGGGTGTTTTGGAATGATCGAGCACATGACAGCAAGTGTCTCTGCAGGACTGGGGAATTTTAGAGGATCTGAGGCAGCCCTTCCCAGCCCATTCTGTACAGAAGACCACACTTCTGTGACACAATACAATGATAGAATTGTTAATTATCTTTGGAACTTGTGCTCCTTCTTGATCTGTAGCGGTTAATTTTCGATGTCATCGTAGTGTTTGAAGGAAGAAAGTGTTTTTATTGGAAATGGAGTTCAAGAGTTTCTGTTGTGAACTGGTATTAGCTGTGGTGGAAAGACTCGTGGAATTGGAGCTTACATTCCAATGGAGAAGACAGAATGAACATATGTGAATAATATGTAGAGAAAAAAGAGATGCTTTCCTTTTTGTTCTTCCTCTCTCATATTGGTAAGCAATAAAAAATGAAGCTCTTAGAGTCTCTCCCTTGCATAACTGCCAGGAAACACAAGCACTGCAGTTAACATCTGGGCTGTAGCTGTGACTCCAGGATGGTGGGGAGGGCAGAAGCCTTGCTGCCCCGAGCCTGATTCCGAATCCTAGAGGCCGTAGGGAACATCATGTAGGTCAGTCACCTCATCTTTCTGAGCTTCAATTTCCGTATTTGTAAAGTGGAGACTATAATAGCTATCTCAGCATGCTGCTGGGGACATTAGAGCCAATGTATGCACAGTGTCTAGATGTTTCCAGGTCCATAGTCAGTTCTCAGTCATAGATGGTACACCGCAGGCTTTATCTTTCTTCCCTACTGCCTTGCGGTAATAATGGTCCCATTATCTGTAGCCTAGAAATAGGGAGATACATCCAGCAGGAGAGTCTCACGTGCAGATGACATGTGAATGCTTGTACTACCTCACATTGTGTATTCTCTGGAAAGAGGGCAAAGGTAAGAACCAGTGGTAACCAAATCGAGGAAAAGAATAAGAGGAGGGCATTAAACAATAGCCTGTCTAGTAAAAGAGAAAAAGTCTGTGTAAAGTTTAGTTGCTCCTGTAGTTTAAACAAGACACCGTAATAGAGGACACTCTTCCTTCAGAGAGAGAAGCTGGCAGCTGAGGACTTGTGTTTCCTTAGGAAGGAGAACTGCATGTTCAGTAAATGAGGAATTTGGTTATGAAAGAATTTTGAAAGAATATGAGCCCCAAGCATCACTTCAGGAAAAGCTGTTACCAAAGGCCATTGGTATCGCTCTTGGATTTGTCTTGGGTCATTTCCTGTTTAAGGAAGCCACATTGAGCAACTTATCTGCGTTTGGGGTCATGGGAATGAGTCAGGGATGTGAGAAGAGGGGATGGAGAGTGCAACGCGGCCTTTATTCGTTCTAATGTGTTGAACGTTATACGTGATATCAGAACAATTCAGACAGATATCATGTTTCAGAGGAAAATTAGCAAAAGTGTGAAGCTGCTGATCATTCATTCTGCAGAAACTTTGAGGAGGAAGGAAATTTGTGTAGTAGTAGATAGACTCATCATTTAAGAAAGAAAATTGTAATATATAAGCAAATGGTACCTATTGCAGATGTGCTTTAAGACTTGTAAAAATTAACCTTTTACTTGTAAAAATAATCCATGCCCATTGCCTAGTGGTGCTTAGTGTATGTTAGCCTTCAGAGTAGCAAACTGTTTAATTTTTTTTAAATGGTTTAATTTCTATTTTAATTATTGAGGTTAATACATACTGTGCTTTCTGTCTTCATCACACCTGTTGCACACCAGGAACCAGGAACCATCGTGTGGCTTGAGGCGAATTACTTCCTTTCTATGCCTTGTTTTCCTCTCTGCTTCTTTTGAATTGATTTCTAATTCTAAGGCTTCTCATTGAATGGATTCCCTCCTAGCTCCTCAAACCTGCGGCCCTCTCCTGTTTCTATCCTCAGGGTGCTTACTTTGCCACTAGATGGCACTAGTGTACCTTTGAACCCAGTGTCCTCTGGGTTTTCAGAATCTTGGGTGTGAAGAAGCCTTGGAATTTTTGCTTAATCAAATCCCCATTTGACAACTGGGTGACTGAGACTCAGAGGTTAAGTTACTCCCTCAGAGCCTCTTGAATCCCACTCACTCGTCTTCCCCTCTACTCCACTGTTTCTGTAGGGGGCTTTGTGAGGGGAACTCAGAGAGAAACTTCTCCACCATTCTTGTTCTTTGTTAATTATTTAAAAAATATTTTTAAACCATTCTTTAAGTTCATGTACCATCACATTCAAAATAAGTAGTTGGCCTGCTTTTGTGCTTCTGTATTGGCTCCCTCAGAGAAAAAAAGCTAGACTGTCAGCTTCTAAAGATCATTGCCCTACCAATAACTAGCCTGCCTTCACAGTTTGCCCTGGAATAAGCTCTACAGATATCTCAACCAGCCTGTCAGATGATTATCTTTCTCCATTCTTGCCCAGTTCCTTTAATAAGAGGTTTGCCTTTCAGCTCGTCCCTCCAACTAAATATGGTTGTCCATTCTTGTGCTTCATCTGTGTCCACTTGCCTAATTGAGAGAGCTTTGTGGGGGTAGATATGCTCCAGTTCTTAAAATATTGATCTCCTGGGTTTTCCCAGCCCATGTTGACTGTGTTCTTTTATTCCTCTCTTGCTGTATTGGTGACAAGGATGGTATTGCCATAAATCTTGGCTGTATGTGGCAGAGTGATACAGTGGGAGGCATTGTGGCCATGTGGAGAAGTCGTGGGCTCTGCAGTCCCAATGACTAGGTCAGGTTTCTCCTCTGTCGCTGACTTACTCTGTGACCCCTCATCATCTCTCTAAAGAGGGTAATATTTACTACCTTGTGAGGCTCTTGTGAGGAAGAAATGAGGTAATGTGTGGAAAGCTCCTGGTATCCATTCTTGGCATACATAGTACATGCTCATTAAGTGCTAACATTCTGTTTGCTATTGTAGATAGTGGAATAGGAGAGACTATAGCCTATGAAAAGTAGGAGCCTAAGGGAGGGTCTCAGCCAGAGGAACTAGATTTTTTTAAAGATTTTATATTTAAGTGATCTCTATACCCAACGTGGGGCTCAAAGTCACAACCCCAAGATCAAGAGTCGCATGCTCCACTGACCGAGCCAGCCACCTGTCCCAGGGAGCTAGATCTTTACTGAAGAAAGAAGGGAGGGAGGGATGCAAGGTATGCTGGGGTCGATGTCAATGTTTTGGAGAAACAGTGTAGAACTGTGCTTCCCAGTATGGTGGCCGCTAACCAGTATGGCAGTTGAACACACTTGAAATGTGGCTAAAGTCAAAATTGAGATGTGCTGTAAGTGCAGGCTACATAGCAGATGTCAAAGACTTGGTATGAAAACAATAAATATAAAATATTTCAGTAATTCTGTATACTGATAACATGTTCAGATGAGACTATCTGGATTTGTAGAGTTAAATAAAATGCCACTAAAATTAATTTCACCTGTCCCTTTTTACTTTTTAAATGTGGCTTCTAGAAAATGTAATGAGGCTAACATTATATCCCCACGTGACTGGAAGGTAGAGGTCTTTGGTATTCAAGCATATACAGTTTTAATTTGGGGAATCATCTGAGAAGTTTTTTTGAGGCTTTTGATTTTTTTCTTTTATGGTGTTCTGTTCTTAAGAGCATGACCAGAATCGAGAAACTAGTCACTATTGGTAGTAATAGTTTAAGTAATATTTTAAAATGAAAAAAGTAAGAAGCACCAAATATTCTCCTTAGTCCTCCAAATTCTGAGGAACTCAACGGAAAAGCAAGGTATGAATGCATTATTTATGGCTTAGTGGGTCAGTTACAAGCAATTAGAAGATCTTAGAGTTTGTTTTTTAAAAAGCCATTTCATGACTTCAAAGAATAAGGTGTGTGCAAAAGTCATCTCCTATGTAATTAAATCTTATCAACAGATGGAATCTACTAGCAGTTAATGTTCCTAGAATTTTCCTTCAGATGCAAATTATTAAAACAGCAACACAAATGACCAAGAGTAAAAAAAAGAGAGAACCATAATACTGTATATCAAATTAAGTCATCTGCCTGATTTTCATTAAGTTTATTTTGGTTTTAAGACACTGGTTACAAAACATTGACTTGTTTCAAAACCTTAAAGGTAAATAGTAATCTCATCACCTGCTTGTTTTAGAGCTACGAGTAATTGCTAATTTTAGACATTTGTAACCTTTGTCTTTACAGGCGGATTGAAAAATAAAGCTCTTTATTTACATCTTGAATTTACACTTGCTTTTTCTTTTTTTTAATAACAACACATGTGAAGTAGTTTTGTGGGAAGTTTGTTTGCAGAGAGTAAGCACGACACATGCATTTTAAGAACTTGTCATTGTTCTTGCTTTAGTCCCAGGATGAGGTATCCCTCCTTCTAAGTAAACCTGTGATCACAATTCATTGGATATAAGATGCCATCAGTTGTAACAGGCACATTTATTTTAAGTGCCACCTTGTATAAAAAATAAAATGCCTCCAATAAACTCTGGCAAGTGGTCGGATCTATTTCAGAGATGTTAAATGGTGAAAAAAAAGGTGTACCTTGAATCTGATGAAATATGACACACAGATGTTGAAACTTGCACCTTAGTTAGAAGTTAGAGAACTTGGGGCGCCTGGGTGGCTCAGTCGTTAAGCATCTGCCTTCGGCTCAGGTTATGATCCCAGGGTCCTGGGATCGAGCCCCGCATCGGGCTCCCCGCTCCGCGGGAAGCCTGCTTCTCCCTCTCCCACTCCCCCTGCTTGTGTTCCCTCTCTCAGTGTGTCTCTCTCTGTCAAATAAATAAAATCTTAAAAAAAAAAGTTAGAGAACTTGTTTTGTATATCATTTATAGGTTAGCATCAGACTTTAGGCCAGCTCAGAATGTATCATCAGTGAGTGTGGTTTGGTCTCTCAATTCTGTAAATAATTGACAGAGGGAAGATGTAATGAGGTCATTTTTCAGTTGCTGGTAGTCCCTTGATTCAAAAAAGTGAACTTCTAACTTTGTTTCAGCCTGATTATCTCTAGCATCTCCTCCCTCCCCCCAAACACACACCCAGCCCCTTTTCAGCAGGTACCTACCCCTCTAACAAAATCTGTTCTCCATAAAGGCTCCTGATAGCAGTTATTTATAGCCTCTTGTGAATTCAAGGCAAAGTGTTAAATTGCCCAAGGATGTTTGCTTTCTAAGCCTTATCTCTAATTATCGGCTAAAAATCTTTATCTCCTTAAAAACCATTCAGGCCTCAACTAGCCATATGGAACAAGTTTTGTGGAAATGGCTGGGGGAGGAGTGTGCATGGGCCGCTTCCTGCGCTGCCTCTGCGGAAGGATCCGGACAGATAACAGAGCACCTCACTTCCTTTCCCACCCTGAAGGGTGCCACCGAACCTGTCCTCCGGCTCTCTGCCTTTGTCCTGGGAGTTAGCGACCAAATCAGCTGCATTCTCTTGCCCTTACTAACTGTATCAGAAAGGAAAGCAAACTTGACTCCCAACAGCTGGTTTTCTGACTGATTTCATTGAATTTTTATCAGTTTTATCTTCCTTTTGATAGAGGCTATTGAATTTTAAGGAAACACTGTGATACGAAGAATTCTGTTGTAATTTCAATAGCTACTTCCTAATTCACCTGTTTTTTTTTTCTAAATCTCCCTGCTAACGCATCTTACTGACTTAAATCAGGCTTTCCATTTTGAACGGCTATTTGGTAATCCAGATTCTCAGCCGGCTTTCTCCAAATTATTTTCAGGCATGCCTAAGCAGAGCTGCTCATGGTTAAATTGCAGAATTGTTTGTGGTCTAACTTAAAGATGAAAGCAAGAGTTTTTCTTCGTCATACATTTGTCAGTTGTGATTTTGCTGATACTTTGTATACTTTGACATAGTTGATACTCAGTCAAAAGGTTAGATTAATCCCACATTCATAGTATCAGGGTTTATAGACAGAGCTCTGGAGATCATTCATGGTGTTTGGTTAACACAAAGAATGGTCTTTCTCGGCAGAAGATGGGCAGGGATACTGCACATGCTTTTGGTGTTGTATTAGCTTTGAAAATTATATGAAAAAATTAATCTCTACCACTCAATTTCCTATATGGAAGTGAATGTAAAGTGTAAAATAAATATCCTATAGTTGTCTCTATGTGTTTGTTGTCTCTATGTGTTTGAATGACTTTGACCTTTTGTCTTTGCAGCTGGGGGTGTGGTTTTCTCTTGGCTGTGCCTATTTGGCCTTGGAAGACTACGGAGGTTCTGCGAAGGCATTTCAGCGTTGTGTGACTCTAGAACCCGACGTGAGTTTGTTCGGTCTGCTTTCCTTCTCACAGCTCTTTGATATTCTCTAAGTTACTTGGATTGTACTGTAGTTCAGAATAGCAATTCCTATGGGTATAGAGTTTCAGTTATACAAGATGAGTAAGTTCTAGAGATTTGCTGTACAACATGGAGCCTGTGGTTAACAGTACTGTGTTGTGTACTTAAAAATTTGTAAAGAGGGTAGATCTCATGGTAAGTATTCTCTCACAAAAAAAAAAAACAGATAAAAGAAGGCAAAAAATTCCAATTTTCTATTATTTTATGTTAAAATAAAAGAACAGCAGTTCCTTTTGCGTTGGAAGAAAGTATACCTTTGACAGAAGGTTACACCTTAAGGTAAATGATTTATAAATCTAGAAAGAAGTTTCTTCTTATAATAGCTAAGTTATTCATGGAAATAATTTTGGTACAACAGTTTTTTAGTTAAAATTATACTTAACTGAAGTATATAGCAAAATGTCACATCTGTTTTGTTATTCAGTAACGTGTGCTGCCTATGCTAATTGCCTTCTTAAAAAGTTCTTTTCATTTATAGTCTTTTAATATTTAATAGTTTTACTGAGATGATAAATAATTCACATCCCATATAGTTCCTCCATTTAAAGGGTACAATTCAGTGATTTCTTAGTATATTCAGAATTGCACAACCATCGCCACAATCAATTTTAAGAACATTTTATTGTCATAAAAAGAACCCCCTTGTACTCATTAGCAGTCAGTCCTCACTTCTTCCAAACACCTTCCACTCCCCACCCTCCCCCTCCTGCCCCAGGCAACCACTAATGTATGTTCTGTCTCTAGATTTGCCTATTCTGGACATTTCATATAAATGGAATCATACGCTATGTGGTCTTTTGTGGCTTGTTTCACTTAGATCAATGTTTTCACAGTTCATCCATGTTGTTGCATGTATCAGTACTTCGTTCCTTTTTATGGTCAAATAATATTATGTTATGTGGGCGTATCACACGTTACTTATTTGTTCATCAGTTGATGGACATTTGGATTGTTTCTTTTTGGCTATCATGAATTAGGTTGCTGTGAACAGTCATTTACAAGTTTTTGTGTGGACATACATTTCTATTTCTCTTGGGTATGTACCTACT
The DNA here is from genome assembly GCF_009762305.2 of Zalophus californianus. Taxonomy (NCBI): domain Eukaryota; kingdom Metazoa; phylum Chordata; class Mammalia; order Carnivora; family Otariidae; genus Zalophus; species Zalophus californianus. The sequence goes on from NC_045602.1 coordinate 27,061,264, forward strand.
AGTAGAGTTACTGGGTATGTTAGCTCTGTCTTCAAAATTCTGAGAAACTGCCAGACTGTTTTTCTAAATCACCATTTTACATCCCCACCAGCAAATGTGTGGGGGTTCCAGTTTCTCAACATCTTTGCCAGCACTTGTTATTACCTTTCTTGTTGATTCGAGTCATCCGAGGAGGTGGCATCTTGTGGTGGTTTCATTTTCCATTGCCCTGTTGGCTAGTGATGTTGAGCATCTTTCCATGTGCTTATTGGCCATTTGTGTCCCATCTTTGGAGAAATGTTTATTGACATCCTTTGCCCATTTTTAAATCGGTTTAGTTGTCTTTTATGTTGAGTTGTAGGAGTTTCTTTATACATCCTAGATAGAAGTCCTCATATGGATATATGATTTGAAAATTTTTTCTCCCATTCTGTAAATTGTTTTTCACTTTTGAAAGTGTCTTTGAAGTACCACAGTTTGTAGTTTTGATGAGGTACAGCTTACCTGTTTTTTCTTTTGTTGTTCATGTCTTTGGTGTCCTATCTAAGAATCCATTGCCAAATTTAAGATCATGAAGATTTACCCCTGTCTTTTCTTCTAAGAGTTTTATTGTTTTAGCTCCTACATTTATGTCCAATCTGCTCTTAAATCTATTCATTAAACTCATCACACTACATGTGGTGGTGGATGTTGACTAAACTTACTAGTGGTGATCATTTCATAGTATATACATATATTGAATCATTATGTTGTACACCTGAAAGTAATCTAATATTATTTCTCACTTTAAAAAATCTACACATCATTTCAGATAATGTAATTTTTTTAGTTCAAAAACTTTCATTTGGTCCTTTTTATAGTTTTCATGTTTCTGTTAAGATTCCCAAGTTGTCCCCTTATTATGTTCATGTTTTCTTCATATCTTTGTTTGTATTTATAACAACTGTTGTCAAGTTCTTGTATCTTATTCCAACATCTCTTTCATTTCTGTATCTGTTTCTATTAATTAATTTTTTCTTTGGTTATGGATGAATTTTCTTGTTCGTTTGCACGTCTACCAATATTTTTTTATTGTATCCTACACATCGTGGATGCCGTGTTGTTGAGTTTCTGGGTTTTGTTTTCCCTTAAGGAAGATAGAGCTTTATTTTGGCATTTGTCTGATTTACTTGTGGATCAGTTTTATTTTAAACTTTGTTAGGGTGGGTCCTGCATTGTCCTTATTCTAGGGATGTAATCACCCTTCTTTTAAGGTATAAGCTTTTGGTGGTTGAACTTAATACCATTTGTGAACAATAAGAGTTCTCCACTCTGGTTGGTTGGAACTTGACTAGCTCTTAGCATTGTATGACCTCCAGAATTTCCATTCAGCTTACAGCTCTCTGGTAGTTGTTCACTGCCTGGCCTCAAGAAGTTTTGCCCTGTACGTGTATAGCTTAATATTCAGCCAAGGACTCAAGGAGATGCTTATTGAGGTTTCTGGAGCTTATTCTCTGCACAGATCTCACTTCCCTGTTTTTTTGCCCTGCAAGTTCTGGCCAGCTTTTGAGCCCTGAACTCTCATCTCTTTCTTAATCCCAGTAAGACTTGCTGTGCTTCATTTGGTTTCTACCTCTCTGTGCTGAGCCCTGAAAGTGCCTCTAGATGGAGGTGTAGGTTGATTGTTGAGACATCTTCAGTTTACCTTCTCTCAAGGGTCACAGCCCCATGCGGTTTGTTGTCTGACTTTTCAAAAACAGTTCCCTAAATTTTGTCCAGTTTGTAGCTTTTTATGGTAATAAGACTAGTCTAATACTAACTGTGCTATGTCTGCAAGCAAAGGTCCATTGCCACTTATTTTTTAAAACGTACATATGAACTTGAAAACTATATACTCTATATTTTATAAAGAGCTGAACAAAAAGGAACAAACATAATTCATATTGTTCAACATTTATGTAATGACTTAAATTTATTTTTGTCATGCATAGAGGAATAGGTAGAGAAATATGTTTGATTGATGAAATACTTAGAAATAACACTGGAGAACACATACTCCATTCTTCTCCTATCTGATGAAGGATGATGGTAAAATAGCAAAGGCTTTTAAGATATGAAAAACAATATTCTGCATCACCTTGGATTTGTAATAAATCTATATATTGTATAATTTATATTGCAGATTGTCCAGTTACTTTGGAAATCTAAATTTGGAAATAAAGTCTTAGCTAAATTCCAAATTAGTACTATAATAGTTATGTCAGTTTGTTGGCTATTTTTGTTTTAAATTATGAAAGTTAAATTTAATTTATTTAATTTTCTCATATACCTTAAACATACCTTATTGAAAATTGTGATCGTAAGGAGCACCTCCTGCACTAGAAAAATATGTTATACTTTGGGTTGTAGCAATTATTTTACCTAAATGAGAATAGTCTATAACTGAGTTCTCTATCATTTCAGAATGCTGAAGCTTGGAACAATTTATCAACTTCCTATATCCGATTAAAACAAAAGTAAGTACATCAAACAAATATGAAGAACTCAGTTTCCAAAATGAACAAGATTTTCTTCCACTGAACTTAGTGCCTTTACTCCTTTTCCCCTTGCCCATCCATACCTTTGAGTTAGGATGACTTATGGCCATTTGAATTCTAAATGTAGTTTATTTTTTGAAAACATTTACTGTGTAATAAAATAAGAACTATTATTTGGAATCTTTATTTGATACTGAAGTTTTGCATCCTAAATTCCATTACACGATGAGAGCATGCATGCCTTTAGTTGATCAACTCAATTGATAGATTGTTATTGATTGCTTGCTTGCTGTGTACAGGGTATTACTGAGAAATATAAATATAAACCAATGTCTTCAGGAATTGTAGATTTAAAGAATAAAATATCAGGCTGTATTATTTTAAAAATTGATCAGAAGTAGTACGTGGTAAATATCAAGTGGGAAATCCAAGGAGAGCTATAATAACAGTAGGTGATATTTGTAGAACACTCATTCTATGCCAGACACTCTGTGTGGGTCTCAGAAGAGAGAAGGATTATGGTCCTGATTCAGGAACGCTTCTTTTTTTTTTATTATGTTAATCACCATACATTACATCATTAGTTTTTGATGTAGCGTTCCATGATTCATTGTTTGTGTATAACACCCAGTGCTTCTGACAGAATGCTGGACGCAAGCTGAAATTGGAAGAATGGGTAGAGGGGACAGAGGAAAGCCTCTCAAGCGAGGGGAATGTGATCATATGCAGAGCAAGTAAATTGCACCAGCTGTAGATTACAGTGAGGTCTGTAGGGAGAGAGAAGGTTGGAGTCAAATTGCAGTGTGTTCTGATGATCTGACTAACAAGTTGAGACTGTCCTGTTGGCAGTAAGATGCCTGCGCTTTCAGTGGGGGCAATTTCATGAAGAAAGAAGCTTTTGGGGAAGATTTATCTGGTGGCACTGTGAGACAGACTAGAGGGGAAGCTGGGGGCTGGGAACCCAGTCAGGAGACAGCTGTTGTAACAGTCCAGGCAGGAGATAACTAGCCTGGAAAAAAAAGGGCACATGCCAATTTATAAAGGGGACAACCAATTGGCCTTATTGACTGGCCATAGAAAGCCAAGGGAAGAGACAAGGGTTGCTATTGCCAGAGTTTTAGCAAATGAAGGAAAGGATGGATCTGTTTCCATTTTCATTTGGCCTTATTTTCAAGCCTAATTTAATTTTTCTTTGTGGATTCACAAGATACTTCTGAAGATACCATTAAATCCACGTTACATTGAAATACTTCTGCTGCTCTTGGATGACAAACTACATAAAGAAAGTACTGTTTTTTCTACTGCACGCTTTGGAAAATAATATTGTGTTCTTGATTGCAACTGATTGTGTTAAAATTCCCTAGGGACCTTTTGGTTTAAAGCAAGGGGCAGGGGAAATCCCTGTCATAGTTGTAGAGTGACCTCAGTGGGTTTTTCTGGTAACCCTGATAATTTTGTATGCAGTGAGGCTCTTGATACTCTACCTCGTTTTCCAGCCCATTAACCCTAAGAATTCCGCTTTCTCTCGTAGGGGGTCCTGCACATTGTTCGACTTCTATTTGGCACTTTCTTGTCTTCCTGCAACTCCACAAATAGGTTTTTGTGTAAAAATGGGGTTGTAAGGTCAAAGGTGAATCACTGCTTTATTCTTGCCTTTTTGCTCTTTCCTTTCTTTGCTGCTGTCCCAGACATAGCTCATTTTTGACTCATGAGATTGTTACTTCAGGGGGAAATTATGACCGCTCCTCTCAAAAGAATCCGTGCCTAAAAGGTACCCTTTAAACCATCTCGTCTGTCCCTTTGCTCTCCTGGGGTTCTTCACTAACATACCCTCTTTGCTGTTTCATCTGATTCCGCAGGCATCACACCCCTGCCAGTCCTTTGGGAAAATCTCCCATCTTTCTCTGTAACTTTTATAGCAGTGTCACGACCATTGTGGGCTCAATAAGTGAATCCTGAACTGAAGAGCCTTATGAAGGAAGCTACACTTACGAAAAAGGAATTCATAGAGAAAACTCTGAGGCCAGGAGATTGTGGGCAAAGGATGAGAGGGTATGTAGGACAGAGGATAATCCTCTTGCCTGGGTTGCTGCCTGTCAAGTTCTTTTCCAGCAGGCCGACCTCACCCACCCCCATGCAGGTGGGAGAACTGCAATCTCAGTCTACCACTGCTGAAGGCAGTTGCAGTTATGTGGGAGGTGGGCGTAGGGAGTGGAACCAAGAAAGGGAAAAAGACAACACACACACACACACACATACACACACACGCGTGCGCACACACACACACACACACACACACACACACACTCCCAAAACAATTTAAGGCTGAATTTGAAGAAGGAAGGGTTACAGCAAGGGTACCTTCATTTTTAACTCTAAAAGCAAGGGATAAGTCAATCAGTACGTTCCATAACAACTTTAGGCAAATTGTTTAATGTAGAGAATAAAAAATTAAACTGCAGTGAATTGGCTGCTAATGAGAAGACAAGAAGGACTTCATTGTAAGGACGTTATTGTGATTGGTACCATAGGTATATTAGAAACTGATTAAATGCTTCAGGGAGTGATTCTCAGAGCAATGGCCTGGGATGACCAGAAGAATCTCCATTATCCCCTCCAAAATTTGCCTTAAAGTCATGGAGGAGGAGATGCCTTGCTGTAACACGGTGGGGCTCGGCAAGGAAACGGAGGTAGACCTTGTAGTCATAAATTAACAAACTCAAAATGGCTTTGGAAAAGGAGATTGATAGCATACACTTGAAGAAGGTTACTGTAGTTGTCCAGTAAAATATTTATGATCCATAAAGGAACTATAGTCTTATCCAGAGAGGGGAGGAAAGGATCAAGCATCTTTTTGTTTGCTGAGATTTTTAACTTAGAGAAAAGGTGACATGAAGTTCTGTTGATTTCCTTGTCAGTATCAAGTTTTTAATAGTGTTTTTCTCTTTTCTGAAGTGGCTAGTATAGGACAAAGATTCCTTGATGGTTTGGTATACCTTTTCTGTAAAACTGCCTAGCTTTGTTTTAATTTTAATTGATTTATTTGGCTTTCCATTTCTTTAGGTCATGTGTATAATTTATTCATAGCATTCTCTTATGATTTTTTTTCAAAAAATTACTAATCTTATTTGTGCCATTTTCTTTTATTCTAAATGGAATTTAGTTACCCATTTGTCTGTTTCATTATTTTTCAAAGAGCTAGCTTTTGGTTTTGTTAATCATTTATAGTTTTTCTTTGTATTTATTATTTTCTTCTTTCTTGTTTATTTGGTGTTTTTCTACAATGTTAAGTTAAATGTTTTCACTGATTGTCATTTTTTGGTAATAAGTGCATTTAAGATCACAAATTTCCCTCTAAAAATACTGGTTCAGCTATATCCTGCAGATGGTGATATATAGTATTTTCATTAAGTTCTAAATATTTTTTATTTTCTAATATGAGTCTCCTTGTTCCCTCACTGTGGTTTCTTTTCTTTTCTTTCTTTCTTTTTTTTTTAGGAGTGCATCTTTAAGTTTCCAGGCATATAATTTTTTAGCTATTTACTGTTGATTTCTTATTTAATTTCAGAGAATATGGTCTGTTATACTTTTTTTACACAAACAACTGGTAATTTTTTTCTCAATAATTAGTTAAATGTAATGATGTACTTTATCAATTTCTGTTCTCACTGTTGATCGTTTATTGTATCCCTTTCTGTCTGAATTCCCTTTTATTTTTGCAAGAGAGGGTCCCTCAGTCGTTCTTTTGTTTGGGCCAGTAGATGATAAACTTTCTTAGTCTTTGTATATCTCAAAGTGTTGGACTTTGCATTTACTCTTGACTGGTAAGTTTAGCTGGTTATAATATTTAGGCATGACAATTATTTTCATGCAGTGCTTTACACGTACTATTGTGTTGTCTTCTACATCTTTTGTTACTAATGAAATATCTGCTGTTTTCATTGTCATTCTTTTGTAGGTTTTAGGATTATTTTTATGTTTTGCAATTTCATACAATATACCTAGGTGTTGGTTTATCTTTACTTATGTTTGGTACAAAAATATACTTTTGATCATAGAATTAGATCTTTGTTGTCAGTTGTGGGAAATGCTCAGCTTTATCTTTTCAAATACCTTGTCCTGACATTTTCTGCGTCTGTTTACTGTGGCATGTCTATCAAATGTATGTTTGAGCCTTACCTCTCATACTTTCCTCTCTTTATTGCTCTTTTATTTTTTAATCTGAATTCCTTGTGGATTCCTCACTATTGCTTTCTAGTTCATCAGTTCTGTCCTTGTGTGCAGTCTAGTTTTTTGTCACCTATTGAGGTTTTGTTTGTTTATTTGTTTAAGTGTCTCTTTCAATTCCAGAATTTCCAGTTGGTTTTTTATTTACATCTCCCTGTCCTTGTTTCATTTCTACCTGTTTTTGTTGTGCCATTTCTTGCTCCTTTAAAAATTTTATTTTATTTATTTATTTTTAATTTAAGTTCAATTAATTAACATATAGTGTATTGTAAGTTTCAGAGGTAGAGTTCAGTGACTATCAGTCTCATATAAGCTCCTTTTAAATTTTAAAAAATTTTGTAGGGAAATTTGAAGTGATTTTGGGTTATTTGGGTCTCAGATTCTATTTATTAATATGAATGACTAAGGACTGACAGGACGTTCATATTAGCATTTTATACCTGAAGCTATGATTTCTTTAGCTATGATTATTCGTTATTATTCTCTTTAAAATCTGACCTTCAATAGATTAAAAGCTTTTAGAACTTTACAAGAAGCCCTCAAGTGCAACTATGAACACTGGCAGATCTGGGAAAACTACATTCTCACTAGCACTGATGTTGGAGAATTTTCAGAAGCCATTAAAGCCTATCACAGGCTCTTGGACTTACGAGACAAATACAAAGATGTTCAGGTAATATATTCATATTTTGTTTTTTCAACTTGTGATTGATGTTAATGCTTGATTATATGATTGTGATATTGACTAAATATGTATTTGGTTTTGATTCTGGTTTCTGGCACAGGGCTCCAAAAACCTTTGAAATTTCCTAAGCGAAGACAGCCGTAAAGGTGTCTTTTGTTGTGTTAATGAGGTGACTTTTGGAAAGCACCTAAGGATGGGGATGGTTGCCAGGGTGTCAACCATGCGATTAGAGGGTTGGAACTTTCATTCCCATAACCTCCACTCCTCTCCCCTCATGACCTCCTGGGAGGGGAGAGGGTATGGAGATTGAACTCCATCACCAATGTGGCCAGTGATTTAATCAGTCATGTCTATGTAATTGAGCTTCCATAAAAACCCAACAGGATAGGGTTCGAAGAGCATCTGGGTTGGTGAACACATGGAGGTGCAAGGAGAATGGTACACCCTGAGAGAGCGTGGAAGCACCATGCCCTTTCCCACATACTTTGCCTTATGCACCTCTTCCATCTGGCTGTTCCTGAGTTACATCTTTTCATAATAAACCAGTAATCTAGTAAGCCAAATGTTTCTTGGAGTTCTGTGAACTTACTGCTCTAGCAAATTAATCAAACCCAAAGGGTAGGGTTTGGAACCTCCAATCTATAAAGCACAGGTGACAACCTGGACTTGTGACTGGCTCTGGAGTCGGGAGGAGGAAGGATTGGCAGTCTTATAGGACTGAGACCTCCGTCTGTGGGATCCAGTGCTATCTGTAGGTAAATAGTGTCAGAATTGAGTTGGTAGTGTGGGGAACCTCCCAGCCCTGCACACGTGTGTGTACATGCACATGCACGCACACACACAGGTCAGAATTGGTGACCAGAATCACCTGAGTGATATAAATTGTTTCCTTGACTACACACGGGAAAATTTTGTTAAACACATGTGATACATAAAATGAGCGGTTTTTTTCTCGAGTTGAATATTCTTCATTAAATATTCTGGCATTCCAATGTCAAATATGTTTGTGCAGTTATAGACTGAATGTTATTGTGACTCAGTTAAGAATATTTGTTATGTGGTTTACGTACATACAGTCAGCTTGCAGAAATGAAATAGAATGATGTTTGTGTGATTTATTGCTTTGGTTATCTCAATGTAATAGCTGGAGTAAGTCCAATACTCATTTATTCACTCTTTGAACAAGCATTTACTGCATACTTTCAGATGGTTTGAACAATATAGAAATGAAGACTAACATTTTCTTTGCAGTGTTTAGTGAAATGGTCCTCTTGGTAAGATGAAGTCAGAATGGTTAAGTCTAACACTGTACAAAAAATATTAGATCCTTTCAGAAAACATGGGATACTTGAAGCTATTGTGTTTGTCATCTTGTGGTTGAACTGTGGTTGAAGATTGTGTAAGGACAAGGCTGTGCAGAAGCCTATGGGTTACAAAGTCAGGGGGCTTGAAAATGTAATACTTTATTTGCATTAATCAGCACGTGCTATTTAAAATGATGCAGTTGAAATTATGAAAAAACAAAAATAACACCTAATATATGATAATAGCTTACTATTTTTATGTCCTGTTGTCTGTACTCCAGTTATTCCAAAATTTACCTTATTTGGGCCTTGTCATATAGCGCCAGCCCTCAACCTGGATGCATGGTCTTGCAGGCTCAGCCATATGACTGGCCACATTACTTCAAGGCTCAGGTTCTGGGCCATTCACTTGAAAGATCTTTGGCTTCGAGTAGAAAGATATACCTACTTCCAGGGCATATGTTGACCCCTTCGAATCAGCTTTCTTTTTCTTTTACTCTTCTGTCCTTTCTAAATATTGTACATTAACCTTCCATTATAGAAAGAAGGGACTTGAATTCTATAGCATAAAGATCAGTTAAAACGTGATGGAGGCATAGCTGAATTTTACATCCTAGAGAGGATAGGAGCCCTAGCAAATCTACTTGCATGGTTTCCTGCCGGTCCTGTAAACAGAGCTGAAATTCTCTGTGGAGGCAGTTCTTCTCTTCTACACTTAGCCTGTGGACAGAGGGTACCGCTGAGGCTCTGAACAGATCTTGGTATGTTACCAAACCACTGAGGATGGGGCAGAGATTCCAAAGTGCTTACCTCCTGTTTACTTCAACTGTAATTTTTAAAAAGGTCCTTCTTTACTAGAAAGCATTCTGAAGCCTGTTCCTAAAGTCTCAGAGAGAATGTAAATAGTTTACATTGGGAGTTTATTCCATTTTATACTTGAAATAAATTCTGGGTTCTCTTTCTTTCACATTTTAAAAATGTGCGCAAAACATTCAAATCCAACACTCCTCATTTAGACACCACCACTGGCTCAAAGCCAGCACTCTTTAGAATTACAAACTGGCAGAGTAGACTCCTAGAGGAGTCCTGTAGGCTTGGCTGAAGAAACCACACATGCATCAGAAGGGAGTGTGAAACCCCCCTCGTGCCTCATAAGACCAGAAGGGTTGATTCTCCCAAGTTGTTGCCCTGCTGGTGTTGCTGCTGGGGATGTCTTGTCTGCCCGAGGTGTCTTAGAATTGACTCCTTGGTCAGTCTGACCCCATTAATCTTCTGTCGTGTGTTCCCGGTTTCTAACTGATCTGCTTTTCTTTCGACGTGAGTGGGAGTTCCCCTCCGAATCCAAATTTTAACTCACAGCAATCCTTCGGATCTGCTAAGGATTAGTAATAATTGACTTACCGGACTGGCTTTTTGGATTTTCCTGAGAAAATCCTGATCATCCTTCTATGCTTGGCACCCTTGGAGTTGGTTTTATATAAGGAACCCAACTGGCTGGGTCTAGGCCCCTCTTCCATGAGAGATGGACTTGGGTGGTTATGGTATATGAGCATCAAAGGGGGCGTCTTTTCTGTTTTCTCTCTCACTTATTCTCCTGTGCTTCTCAAGGCACATAAACCACGTCAAAGTGGGACATGGTCGAGTCATCATAACTAACATTTAGTGAGGGCTTGCTGTGTGCCAGACACTATTCTAAGCGCTTGACGTGTATTAACTCAGTTCTCACCATGGTTCTATGGGATAGATTTGGACATTCATAAGCTATGTTGGCCTCTGGAACAGATGTATGTATCTTCCCCTGCGTTTTAAGGAAACTAATGCTATCAAACAAAATAACTGTACAAAGATTGTTCTGAAAAGCTGTTGTTTCCACATGAATAAAGAATTATAAAGTCATCAAGATATTGCTGATTTCAGTTGACTTAGGGGTATCAAGTATGCCACATCATCCAGCTGTCTGGTACCTGAGAGGCCCGTAGTCCAAAAGAAAGGCAAGACAAAATGAAACAGTTGCTTTACTGAAGAGGATGATTTAGAGTAAAATAGGTTCAGCCTTGATCATTCCAGTCTCTTGTAATTAAATTAGCTGGAAAGGTGTTGAGAATCTTACTGAAGTTTTTCTTCCGTCCTGCCGTTCTCCCACCACTCCCGGCTCGGGAGTCTCCTTCTCTCTCAGGACGGAAAAAAAGTCTTGCACATGTCCAGAATAATACTGCTGTATTTGAGTATCTGTGAGTGTATGGGGAGAGAGGTGATACTTAGAATAGTATGTTGGTAGTCACAGTGACAGATACCAACGAGAAAATTTCTGGCAAAAAAACCTGTTTTTAGTTGATTCTAAAGAAGAAATTTTCAGTTGTTGATTTGGTATGTTGTGTACTGAATCCAGTTCTTTGGAATCGTAGGAACACAGGCTTAGAAATCTTCAGTAGCCTTCCCTGAGAAAGAATAAAGAGACTCACAATAGTTTTTATTCTAGGGAATTCTGGGCAATTCTCAGTCAATACAATTCATTTTGAAGTAAAAATGTATTTTTCTTAAGTTTTTAATGAAGAACTAAAGAGGAAGCAAAGCTTAATTAATCTAAAGAATGATTCTATAACAAAAGGATTACTTTTTTCTTTCAATTTATCCAACCTTAATTCTGAATGCATAGAGATGCATTTTGAGCATTTTTCAGAAAAGGAAAAAAAAAGTCTTAAAAAAACCCCCAAAACTTCTCCTATCATGAATTGAGATGCTTTGATTGAACTTTTATCTTAGATTTTTCAAACCTCTTTTGGTGTTCATGGAGCTTTTCACTCCTTCCAGCAATCTAGTCATGAGGAATTTCTACCCATGGAAAAATTGTGGTCTGATTCCCATTTAAAATTCTAATCCTGAACTTAAGTGACAATTTTTTGGTTTTCTAGAGAAAATTATTAGGATTTAGTTTAAATTTCTGGCCAGCTAAACAACAAGTGTTGGCGAGGATTCAGAGAAAAAGGAACCTTCGTGCACAGTTGGTGAGAATTCAAACTGGTACAGCCACTCTGGAAAACAGTATGGAGGTTCCTTAAAAAGTTAAAAATAGAATTACCCTGTGATCCAGTATTTGCACTACTGGGTATGTACCCTAAGAATACAAAAACACTGATTCGAAGGGATAGATGCAGCAATGTTAATTGCAGCATTATTTACAATAGCCAAATTAGGGAAGCAACCCAAGTGCCCATCGATAGATGAATGGATAAAAAAGATGTGCGCGCATGCACACGCACACGCGTGCGCGCACACACACACACACACACACGCTGGAATAGTATTCAACCGTAAAAAAGAATGAAATCTTGCCATTTGCAAAAACATGGATGGAGCTAGAGAATATAATGCCAAGTGAAATAAGCCAGTCAGAAAAAAACAAATACCATGTCATTTCTCTCATGTGTGGAATTTAGGAAACAAAACAAATGAACAAAGGGAAAACAAGGGACAAACCAAGAAACAGCCTCTTAACTACAGAGAACAAACTGATGGTCACCAAAGGGAAGGTGGGTGGGGGATGGGTGAACAGAGGAAGGGGATTAAGAGTACACTTACCCTGATGAGCACTGTAATATGTGGAGCTGTTGAACCCCTGTAATGTACACCTGAAGCTATGTAACACTGTGTGTTAACTACGCTGGAATGAAAATAAGTTTTAGACAGTTTTTGGCCAGCTAGTATTTTAACCTAGTTTTCCTCTAATTCTTCCTTTGTTCCTCAAATTCAGAATATGAAACACACCTCCTTTTGTACGGTAGTATTTCATCTGCACATGAATATTTCAAGTGAGTTTGAAATTAGTTTCTATAAAAGTACAGTGATTTTAGAAACGATTAAGGGCAGCTTTGGGGTTCTTGAGGCTTCCCTCCTGTACCCCCACTGCCACACGCAGAAGCCCCAGGAACTGTTCCTGTTGAGAAATGTTGCTTGTAAACAGAGCACTTTGAATGGCACCTTTGAAGACGTCCTAAAGCTCTTAGCTTAAAGTTTACATTTGGATTTGGAGAAATGTTATTGAGAACATAGCATCTAAATACCCAGCAACTTGGTCAGGCTAAGTTATCATCTGTAGGACCCTATAATGGAGAAATAGCCACAGTGAGATAATGTGTCAGGACCTGTTAATAACTTTCCTTACAAGTGTCTTAGAATGTTGATGGCAATGTTTAGTGTCTAGCAGGTGTGGGGAGAATCGCTCTGTAGTGATATAATCATCATGGAAGGAGAGTCTTGATGGCTAGTGATGGGCTTGGTCATATTTAGCTTCATGGTCTATTTCTGTCTGTCATTATGCTTTATTACAATTAGTGTGGACTAAAACAATCGATAGGTTGTCTGGAATATTTTTATCTTAGCTAAAGAAATTTGACTTAATGCTACAAGTTTGGCAACAGGTGTCTTTCAAAAACTCTGATATTCTTATGTTTGACACTACCTGACCTCATTCTATTTTAGTTTGCCTAAAAACTTTATTTGTTTGTTTGTTTCTACTTCTTTATAAATGTGATTATTGTCATTTTAATTGTTTCTGTTGTGTGTGTGGATATCTGTGTAAATTTATACTACTTTTAATACAGATACAGTAAGTTAGCTACAATTATTCTGTATTTTTGTACTAAATACAAAATGTGTTTGTACTAAAGGAGTACTATCTATATTACTTTCTCCTTTTTCTGTGTCCTAATTTTGACTCATGCATAGCCTAGTAAAACTCAAGAATGCTTTTTTTGTCATAGTACATATCTATATTTATGTCTAGGTTATATATATTTTAGTTACAATAAAACAAAATTTCATATTCCCGCATAATTAGTCTCTGTTCAATTTTCCCGGTATTTACTATTGTGAATAATGCCATGGATATTCTTATAGATAAATTCTTGTGTATAGCCATGCTGCTTTCCTCGGGGTAAATTCTAATATTGATTTGTTAGTTGTTGTTTTTTTTCTTTTTCTCCTCCCTCCCCTCCCCGCCCACCTTCTCCTCCTTCTTTGATGACTGGGGCAATCATTTCAGGAAAAGAATTTAAGTATTGCAGTATTACACCCCATTTGCTATTTATAAATGGAAGAGGAAAGGAAGGGGATTAACATATATTAAGTGCTTACTATGTTTTTGGCACCATGCGTTATCTTTTATAGGGCATTCAGTATTTTCAGGTGGATACTAAATATTTCTCATTTTCTATGTTCTTATAGAGCCAACACCCGAAACAGATAACGGTACATTTTCATCACCACAGGAAGTCCTCTTAGGCCCCTTTCCAGTCCATTGTACCACCACCCTCCCCCCCCCCCACACCCCTCCCCCGGCCAGGCAACTGCTTTCTGATTTCAGCGCCATAGTTCAGTTTTGCTTTGTCTTCAGTGTCATATACAGAGAATCATAAGCTGCGTGTACTTTTCTATTGATGTTGTTCTTTGTGTGGATTTCCTTTTGGTGTTTTCTTTGAGAAGTGGGGAGACAGTGTTGATGGGCAGTGGGGCATGCTGCCAACCACACTGCAGTCCTGGAGCGAGTGGTGGCTAGGTGTTCCCTGAAAGAAAAGAGGGGAGGGGATGGATGTATCTTACACAAATTATAGCTGTAAAGTTGGCATTATTTCTGCTTGATTGCTGAGGTATCTGCGGCTCAGCAAGGTGAACTGATAAGGCTGATATTTCAGAGCGAGCAAGTGTTAGTAAAGCCAGGACTTGAAACCTAAACTCTGGTCTTTTTTGTAACCTAAAAGCCTGGGCATGCCTTTTCCACAATCAAAGACTTTTTTTTTTCCCCTGAAGAAGTGAAAAAGCAAATATTAAACTGCCTACCTCGCTGTGATAACCAGGGTTTGGGGAAGCCAAGGGTCAGGGTTATCAGGCCAGGAAACAGAGCAAGTTCTGTAAAGAGCTCCAAGTGGAGCAGGGAGGTAGCCAAGCCAGGAGGCGAAAAATGGTTTCACTCCTGGCCTGGAGCCCTCCTGGAAGTTTTTATAACTGGCCCTCAGGCAATCACATTCCTTCCTGCTTTGAAGACCTCCAGAATTCAGAGGGCCAACACCTTGTGCTTTCAGCCAAGATTTTGGTGAGACTTGGCCAAGGATTCCAAGGTTAATGTTGGGAACTAACCTTGGTCTTTCTCTTTGTGGGGATTCTTCAGCATGTACATTGGAATCACTGTTCTTCCATGTGAGGAAACGGGAACTCTCTTTAGAGGCTGGAGGTGGCTCCCCACAGGTTATTCTCTGCTGCTGCATCCCCTAGGCATGGTCTGGGATGAAGGTGAGAAAGAGACTCAGGATAGAGAAAGAAAGTTCTTATCACCTAAATGAATGAGATGTGGGTGAGGGATTAAGAGGTCATTGCAGGGCATCTGTGGCCTGGTGTTGGTTCGGGGAGGATGTGAGGAACTACAAGGCTGTTTGTATTGATGAGAATGAAATCCCTCTGAGCATCCAGGTTTAAAAAATATACTTAGATTATTTTATGATACATCAAATGAATTCCAAATGGACTATATGCAAACTATTTTTTTATCTCATAAAAAAATCAGGAATAGAAGTGGATACTTCCCAAATTTTCTGAACTTTAAAGCAATAAAAGAAAACTTGAAAGAATTTTTATGACCACATTTAAAAAGTATGTGACAGAATATTTGTAACAAATAGGAAAGATAAAAAGCTAATAATATCCTTATTATATAAAGAGTTAACATCTGCTACAGGAATGAAATGTGACAGAACAGAGGATTCAGAAACAGACTCAAGTAAGTATGAGAATGTGGTCCATGATAAAGATGACATTTTAAGTCTGTGGGATAAAAATAGAATATTCAGTATGTCTTGGAATAGTTGGCCAAGCATTTGGGATAAAAACACTAAAGCTCTGCTTCACTGCTTACACCAAAATAAATTCAGGTGGGGGGCGCCTGGGTGGCTCAGTCGTTGGGCGTCTGCCTTCGGCTCAGGTCATGATCTCAGGATCCTCGGATCGAGCCCTACATCGGGCTCCCTGCTCGGCGGGAAGCCCGCTTCTCCCTCTCCCACTCCCCCTGCTTGTTTTCCCTCTCTCGCTGTGTCTGTCTCTGTCAAATAAATAAATAAAATCTTAAAAAAAAAAAAAAAAACTTAAAATAAATTCAGGTGGATCACATATTTAAATTGGAGTGCCTTGAGAAACAGGATTACGTTGTAGGTATGAGCAGAGCTTCTGGAGTTAGACAGTCTGGGCTTGCAGCCCACCTCTCCCCGTCACCAGCCCTGCGACCTTGGGGAACTTAATTCACTTTGTGCCTCACTTTTGTAAGATGGAGATGAAAATAGTACCTGCCTCCCAAGGACTGTTGTGAGGAGTAAATGAGTTGATCTCTGGAAAGGGCTTTGGAACAGTGCTTGGCACATACAGGTGTTCTAAGTGTGGCTGCTTTCATCATCATCATCGCCGAAAAAGTTAAAACCATAAAGGCACTGAAAGAAAAGAAGGTATGGCAAATATTGTTTATAAGCTTGGGGTTGGAGAAACTCTTTTAAATCATGACACAAAAGCCATACCCCAGGAAGGAATAGTTTGAGAGATTCGATATTTGAAACTTCTACACGTGGGGAAAGAATGCCCATCGAGGTGGGGTGCCAGATGTCACCATCCCTAGAAGGGATAGGCTGTGAGGTGACAGCCATTCATTTAGTGCTTCCTGAACTGAACCCGGAAGATGATGAGGAGAAGCTGGGCAAGTGCCCTGGGGAGAGACTGTCTCAGTGATTTCGGTGTTGTCTGGGTCTTTCTACTCGAGACTCCTGGATTAGTCTCCTTCGGCTGCTCTAACAAGTTACCACAGACTTGGCATCTTCAGACAACAGACGTGTATTCTCACCATTCAATTCTGGAGGCTAGAAGCCCGAAATCAAGGTGTTGGCCAGGCCCTGCTCCCTGTGAAGGCTGTGGGGAACAATCTTTCCTTGCTTCCACTGGATGCTGGTGGCTCCTGGCATTCCTTGGATTGTGGTGGCCTCGCTCCAGTCTCTCCCTCTTCCCCTACTTCTGCACCACCTTCTCTGTATGTCCTCTCCTCTTCTTAGAAGGACATTGGTCATTGAATTTAGGACACACCCAAATCTGGTATAACCTCACCTTAACTAATTGTATCTGCAAATTTTATGTTTCCAAATGAGATCACATTGTGAAGTTCTGTTTAGACAGGAATTTGGGGAGGATGCAAATTCACCACAGCTGACCCACCACAACTGTTGTGCTTCTTTTCACGGAGAAAGCAGTGCCTTTGAGAAGAGCGGGGTTGGTAAGGGCCGGGGTGCACCCGGCACACAGCGGCGCCTCACTGGTAGCCGTTGTGGTGGCAGGGGTGGGGTGTGCAGAGCTGTGCCAGCAGAGGCCACAGAGATCACCACTAATCATGTGAAGGCCTTGCCGTTAGCCAACAACACCAGATGTTTGAATGTCTGGAAGTGACAAAGGAGATAGTAAGAATAGGGAGGGAGCTGATAGAAAACTAATAACGCCTTTCAAATAGAACTCAGTTGTAGGCAGTATTGAGAGAGAAGACCGGAATCCCACGCCATGGTGGACAAACTAGGATTTCTCTTTTTTTTTTTAAGTTTTAAGTCCAGTATAGTTAACATACAGTTTTATATTAGTTTCAGGTGTACAATATAGTGACTCAGCACTTCCATACAGCACCCGGTGCTCATCACAACCAGTGCTCTCCTTCATCCTCGTCACCTGTTCCCCTACCCCCCACCCACCGCCGTTCTGGTGACCATCAGTTTGTTCTCTGTAGTTAAAGAGTCTTGGTCTCTCTCTCTCTCTCTCTCTCTCTCTCTCACAAAGTCGGATTCCATTGTTAGGCTTTAGGAGATCATGATAGGACCTGCACCACTGTGAAAAAGACTTATCTATGTGGATATGCACATTATGGAAAGAGGGTTCTGAACTCTCATTAGATTACCACATGGGTGTCCAGAACCCCAGGAAAGTAAACACAGACTAAAAAATCATCTTTGGAGTAGACTGTTAGGATTAGTTTTCAGATAAAAAGGCTAGTTGGCCCTCCCTTATAATCACTGTGGATTAAAATATGCCTCTATAACTTGTGCTACACTACAAATGGGAAAATACTACCGAATGCATTTATCTATTGCTCTAGTTTGTCAACATCCTCAGTGTCTTCCAACTGCGCATAAATAATTTGTGCACGCTCACTTCCTCCCCAGCCACCACCCCATTTCTCTGCGGCTCTTTAGTTCCGGAGGAGAATTGTCTTCCCACATGGGCTTCCCCTCCTCCCGGCCTCTTTGGAGCCCATGCCAATGAGGCTTTCTCTCCCTGTCTACTGAACTGTTGGCAAGGCCCCTCGTGCCGCTGCCAGGGGACACTCGTCAGTCCTCAAGTTCTTCAGCCTATCAGCAATGTCTAACACCACGGGTCTCCCTCCTCGAATGCTTCCTTCACTTGGTTTCCAGAATTTCGCACTTCTTACCTTACCAGCTGTGGCTTCCTCGTCCCAGTGACACCCTTCCCCTATTGGTGACAGCCCTCCCGGCTCAGCCCGCCCCCTGTTTTCTTCCCCATATGCTTCTGCCTCAGATTCATCAACTTTCTCCTTTCTCAAGCCATGGATGGTGTTGGATTCAGAAAGAGGAGCCGGTGGTGGATTAGTCCATCAGCTTGCGGGCTGTTTTTTTCCATAATGAAGATTAACAGTAAAGCTGTTTTCACACTGGAAACAAATGAGCTCAGTACAAATTAAGAAAACATTTAAATATCTTTAAAAGGAAATATGTTTACTCAACAACCATTTGGAAGATTTAAATGAACTAAATAATGAAAGAAAGAAAATTCAAAGTAATAGCTGCATATACCTTTAGTACAACAAAATATCAAAGATTTAAAAAATAGTGATCTGCCCAGTGCTGGTAATATGCAATGAAATGACACATTTTCATATACCACTGATAGGCCTATCTATTTGATTTAGCCCTTGTAGAAAGTATCAAACTCACTACCAGAGTCTTAAAATGTCTATTCCCTTGATTCTGTAATTCTGTTTCTGGAATTTTTTTTTTTTTTATGATTTTCTATTTTTTTTTAAGTAACCTCTACACCCAAGGTGGGACTTGAACTCACAACCCTGAGATCAAGAGTCACAGGCTCCACTGACCAAGCCAGCCAGGCGCTCCTGTTCTAGAAATCTAACCTAAGGAAAGCTTTAATGTGGAAAAGAACTTTGGGCACAAAAATACGCATTGAAGTGGTTAATTATAATAATATCAACAGTGGGAGCACATGGACTATTTATCTGACTGCAGGGAAATTGTTAAATAGACTACAGTATGTCAACTCTGTGGAATATTTTAAATCTATTAAGATGATCTATTTTAAAGAGTGTATGAAAACATGAAAAAATTCCATGACACAATGTCAAGTGAAACAGGGAAGATAAGACTGTTTATGTAGTATTAAAAAATTCACACATAGTAAAAAGTTAGAAGAAATTCACTGCAATGTTAGTAGTGCTTAGGTTTGGGAATTTTATTTTCCTTTTTGTTTTTAATTAGCTCTGATGTCTTGGGGAAGTAAAAAATAAATAAATAAAAAATAAAACTGCAAAAACCTGTTTGGTTTTGGTCAATTCAAGATTTGGCAAAGAAATGATAATGAAATGATCAAAGTCACTTTTATATTTCATAAAAGAGAAATTTTTCCAGTATAAAAGAATTTATTAGAAAGGAAGAAATAACAGGCGTAAGGAACTGTGCCTTGTAAATGAACACAACGAATGCTTGAGCGCAAGATCCAGGACCTGGACTGTGGGTTCAAATCCAATTCCACCTTTCCCAGGTGTGTGTCCTTGGACAAGTTACTTGACTCCTCTGTGCTCCAGTTTCTTCATCTACAGAATGCAAATAACAAGAGCACCTTCTTCACAGGACTGTCAGGAGGATTGTGTGTTCATGGAGGCCCTGGCTCTCGAACATGCTCACATGCTCTCTTCGTCTCTCTGTCTCGTCACCGTCTCTGTCTCTCTGTGTCTCTTACATATATATATATGGAAGTGTAATCTACCATTATTGTCTTCTCATCATCTCCATCAAAGCTCAGGAGTCCAATACCACTGGTGTTCAAAACCCCTCTCCGCGCCCCACTTGCTGTGGGACCCAGAGAAAGTACATTTAGCCTCTCTTGCCTGAGTTTATTTGTAAAGTGGGGAGAGTAAAGTACCTGCCTGTTAGGGTTGCTGTGAGAACCAATGAGATCAGGTTGGTCATGTGCTCAGCACAGGGCTTGGCACACAGTGATGCTCACAGCAGAGGTAGTGGGGAGGTATTGAGGGCTGCTACCATGGTGGTGGGTTTTGTTTTTCTTTAGGTCTCTTTTGAACCAGAAGGAAGTTTAGGGGCGTATGGAAAGTGAACTAACAATGAGGGTTTTGCTGTCCACTTCTGATGGAGTAAGGAAGTTGAGGATCAGTGATCATCATAATAGTTTTTGGTTTATATTGCTTTATAGTTTTGAAGCTCTTTACATGTATGTTCATTCCTTGATACAGCAGTTCTGTGATGTAGTAGACGGAAGACCTGTCCTCATCACTGCTGTTTACCAATGTCATAGTCCCTGTATTTTTAGTGGATTTCAGCAACTAATTCTATAGATATTACACTTCACTCTTGATCTAGCTGTTCTTGAGTACTTAGTGTTTTAGGTGGTTGCTATGTCCAGTACTTTGGACTTAAAGTTCTTTTTTTTTTTTTTCAAGATTTTATTTATTTATTTGAGAGAGAGAGAGAATGAGAGGGGGGAGGGTCAGAGGGAGAAGCAGACTCCCCACTGAGCAGGGAACCTGATGTGGGACTCCAGGATCATGACCTGAGCCGAAGGCAGTTGCTTAACCAACTGAGCCACCCAGGCGCCCTGGACTTAAAGTTCTTTGTCCTTTTCTTTACTCCCTATGAGCAACCCATTCAAGTGGCCATATCTTGGATTTTGTATCCCCAAGAATTATTCCACCTCTAAATTCTTTTATTTTAAGCAGGGTTTGAACTCACGACCCAGAGATCAAGACCTGAGCTGAGATCAAGAGTCAGATGCTCAACAGACTGAGCTACCCAGGCATCCCAAGTACTACTTCTCTTTCTTATTTTCCCAGGATATTTAATTAAATTTTTTGGTTATATGAATATTCTCTATTAACAGTCTATGCCTATATATATAATATTCAAAATGAGCATTACAGTCTACTATGATTGGGGTTTTTTTTGCTTTTTATTTTTTGTGATGATAATAATTGTCTTGGTTGGGGCACCTGGGTGGCTCAGTCGGTTAAGCAACTGCCTTCGGCTCAGGTCATGATCCCAGAGTCCTGGGATCGAGCCCCACATCGGGCTCCCTGCTCTGCAGGAAGCCTGCTTCTCCCTCTACCTCTGTCTGCCGCTCTGCCTACTTGTGCTCTCTCTCTCTCTCTCTGTTAAATAAATAAAAATCTTAAAAAAAAATAATAATTGTCTTGGTTTTCATGTTTTTCTCTCTCTTTGTAAGCCTCTTGTCTGAAATCAATGTCTCCTGCCTTTCTTCTGGCTTTAGCTCTGGATAGTCACTAACCCTTTGTAATTGCTAAATCCAGTGGAGTCTTCCAGCCCTAAACTTCTATAGGTGTGCTCTTCTTGTTACTTCCTCTTCCTTTGGTTTCCATGACATCACTTTATCCCGTCTTTCTGAGCACTCCTTTTTAGGCTTACTTATGCATAGACCCCTGTTTATCTTCCCTTAAGTGTAGTGTTCCTTAGGATTCTATCTGTAATCTGATTCTTACCCAACAGTCTCTTTAGGCAATATCTGCCATGGCCATGAATGACTTCTGTTATCTGTTCCTCCTTATAGAACTTTCTTCTAAGCTCATTTAACTGGCCACTGAACATACAGATAGAGAGTATGAAAACATTTGTCAGTGCTTCCACTCCTGTTCAAGGTCCCACTCTCTTCTTGTGACATCTGCATATGAATTGTGTAGAGGCTTTGGTATCTGCCTGTCTAAAGTTCCCTTCGCCCTAACAGCTCCTGTTCACATAGACAAGCCACCTCCTTACCCTTTTACTGTTCCATTCCCTTCACACACCACCAAATACACACACACATACACTCTCTTCTCTAACTTTTCCCCCCTCAAACCCCTGCACTGCCTCTCTCCATTTTTATTGGCAAGAAAGCTAAAAGTTTTCTCTCCCCCATCTCTTCCTATAGGAGGAGGATGTTGGGCCCATTGTCAGATCCCAGAGAAAGCAAAGTATTTTACTAATTTAGTATGCTTTATTTGTACTTGATAGTAACTATTTTAGTAGGCCATCCCTTTTAAAACGTGTTAATCCTTGAAATGTTTAAAGAATGATCACTTGACAGCCGTGCATATGCATGCAGTCTCTTCTGCATTGTTACTTTTAGATTTAAAACCACGAATGGGATTGTAATAAGAATTTTATTTTCAGAATAAAAACTAAACATGTGGGGTTGTAATGTGAATTTATAGGCAGGGATAAGGTATCTTGTCTAAACAAGAAAGAAAAAACACAATTGAATGTTCTCTTTTCCACTTTTTTTGCTCTATGTAGTTAGGACCATGAGTCTGAGCTTACATTCCTAAAAGCTACAGGTGTCAATCAAATCATTCAGAGAGAGCACTCAGAATGAGAAGAGAGAAACATCAAGCCTGTTAAAGAAAAACTCTCCCAGGAGCCTTAAAAAGGGAGCCCATGTGAATCGGCATGTGGTTCTAGAGAGTGGTTCAGCATGGCTTGATGTTTATTTTTAAGAAGTGTAAAGGTGATACTCCAACAGGTCTCAAGGTTTTTCACTGTCACAGTCATTGATGATGGTGATGGTAGCCCTTTGTTTTTTGTTATTATTTGTTTTTTTTTCTAGCTTACCAGTTTGTTCTGTGCATTTTTTAAGGTCCTTAAAATTCTGGTCAGGGCAGTGGTTGACGGGATGACCGATCGAAGTGGAGATGTTGCAACTGGCCTCAAAGGGAAGCTGCAGGAGCTACTTGGCAGAGTGACTTCAAGAGTGACGAATGATGGAGAAATCTGGAGGCTGTATGCCGAAGTGTATGGAAATGGGCAGAGCAAAAAGCCTGATGAAAATGAAAAGGTAAGTCTTCTTTCATTTCTCCCGGGTGCTTGCCTTTTGTTTGAATTGTGTGTAGTGGATCTGCTTCTTTGATGGTTGGGGGAAGAGTTAAATAGCTTGAAATGGAAGATTGATATGCTCAGGTTTTCTATTTTGATTCAGAATCTTTAACATAAGCACTTTGAATTGTGGGCAGGTTAAGACTTGTAAGCATTCATTTTTTTTCTTTCTATGAATTTTTCTTACATAATTTTCTATGTTTCCTGCAAAAGGGTCTCTCCAGCCTGCTCCCCCACTGGAGCTGCTGTGAGCAGCTGCTCCCATTATTTACCCCCAGCCCTTTCTGCAGGCTCCTTGCCGAAGACTCAGGTAGATGGGGCCCAGGGACCAAGACGGTTTAGATCTGAGATAGGGGCCATGGAAGGGAAAAAGAAAAAGGCACTAGATAAGAACATTGGAGGAGAGCTTGTAAGTCTAAACGCAAAATGCTTTACAGAGGTTGCCCTGCACCTTTCTCAAAAGTGCATTAGAACACCAGTTACACTCAAGTTATGCCTTTGGCCTCTTAGAACTCGAAGGAGCCCCCAGAGTTTCCAAGGTTGAAATAATTGTTTTCTGTTCTTTTCAAAACATCCACAACAAATCACATGTATTCCTTGCGTGAGTTTGGAATTGGCTGCAGTACAGCTAATCTGGGGGGTTCCGAGCCGTCTCTCCTCCCTCAGTCCACCCAGCTGGCTTCTACCGTTGCTTGTCAACCCAGAGAACACGTACTCGCACGCACGCAGGCGCACACTCCTACTTTCTGTCCTTCTGTTTCTTCTTGAATTATGTCCTCTTGCGTATATGGAATCCAGGGTAGTCTGAATTCTCTGATCGGTGACTTCTTCCTCAAGAATCTGCAAGGATGGGGCTGGGAAAGAGTATTTTAAACTTCTGTGAGTATACACACCTCTCGGTAATTCTGTAGGTGTCATCAAGTTCATGCCTCATTCTCTAAACCGGGCTCTTAAGCTGATGGCTACAGATGCCGAGGAAAGGTGTGTGCCCTTCTTCTAGATTTTCAAACCTGGCATTTCTGTTTTTCTCTTTGGAGGGAAGTGTCTCTATCCAGATACATCCATTTGATTGCTTTTAATTGCTTATTGCTGTTGGCTGTGCATCTGTACCCCTTCTTTGATGAGAATAATAAAGACCGTGCTGCATGACCCAGATGCTCGTTGTTCAAGTTGGAATTAGTTCCACATGACTTCTAGGAAACCAAGTTTGAAATGTGCATTCTACTTGTTATTCTGAACATTGTTCTTTTTCTGTCCTCAGGCGTTCCAGTATCTCTCTAAGGCATACAAGTGTGACACACAGTCCAGTTGTTGGGAGAAAGATATGACATCATTTAAGGAAGTGGTGCACAGAGCCTTAGAACTTGCACATGGTATTTGATGTAATGTTCGCTATCCCTGCCACGTTTTAATGTATTTGTACTGAAAAAGAATTTGTCAAAAGTGAAGTTCCATTACAAATAAGTTCAGATTATTTCCTTCTATGGAAATTGTCATATTTCATGCAGCAAATCTTTATAAGACCAGCTGCTAGGTAGTAAGCACTTTGGAGCAATAGTAGCAAATAGAGGCTGGAGCGGTAGGAAGGATAGAGGCTTCAAAACCATTGGAGTAAGTGATGGGTATCAGGAGCTTTCAGGACGCGGAGTACCTTTCCAGCTGTGTCTGACCTTTAAGCACACAAGGTCTGTTGGTGTTGATTGTGTAGTACTAAGGAAATCTGTTAACATTTCCTGACTTATAACCTTCCTTTATAAATGAAAATATTTTTTCTCAAAAATACATAGATTACTGGAGAACACAGAATGTACAAAGAGCTGTGGCATATGCAAAATAAATAAAAAATATAATCCTATCCCTGCCTTTGGGAAATTTAGTGGGTGATATTTGAGGGGAGAGATAACCTTACATATAAGGTTGCATGCCTGTTGGGTATATTCCAGATAAAGGCCCCTTTTCATTATTTGCATTGATGAAAAAATATACCAGTTAAATTTAATAGTGCATTTTTATATTTAGAATTGAGTATAGATGTGTGATGCCCTGGATATGCAGTTCAAATAAAATAATGAAGCCACAGTATTAAGAACTGAATCACAGAGACTATGAACGTATCCTAAAGTCCTCCTCTAACTTTTTTGGCAACTAATAGTTACAGTAATTGGGGAGCCAACGAGGGACCATAAAAAGGGCAGACCCTTGAAATCAGGGAGACCTAAACTCCAGGACCGTCTCTGCCACGTACTTTCTAGGTGGTGGTGGGTAAATCACTTAACTCCTCTGAGCCTTAGTTCCCTCATCAGTAAAATGGGGGTAATGCCTACCTTCTTGTTAGGAAGAATAAATGAAAACACATTTAAACACTTAGGAGTATCTTGCACATGGTTGAAATGTGAATCCCTGACCTCACCCCAACCCTGTTCCTTCTGGGGTAGAGGAGCTGAGCTGTCTGATAAGGCATTCAAAACTAAAGAGAGAAAAATGAAGAACAAGAGTAAAGGTTAACGTGTCTCTAAAGAAGTCACAGAACATTCAAACAGTTTAGAAATGGGCTTAGTAGTTGATAATTCTACTTACGGTCTTTGATATCACTGACAAGAAGAATATAAATATCCAATTATCTGGGCCGCCTACCCCTTGACAGATCAGGGAGACATGCTGAACTCTGTGTAGCTGAAATACAGAGTAGATGAGTTGGAGGTCATTGCCGATAGACCCATGGAATGTGGCTGCAGTTCATGTGGCTTGTGCTGGCCTCATGGTGGGTGGGCTCAGAGGGAGTGCAGTCCTGATGCCTTTGACCTTTGTGAATATAGTACCATGTTTGAGGAAACCCATACCTAGGTGTATTATGTACATAATTACAGCAAGGTGTAATCTCCTTGGAAGAATTTATCTTATCTACTTGAGATTGCCAACTCTAAACATTTCTGTGAACAGCTAACTTTCTAACAGTCAAAGCCAAGATATTTTCTGTAGTCACTAAGTGATGCTATTAAACCTGCCAAATATAAATGCACAGGTTAAAGAAATAAGTACTGCAGGAAGAAAATCTTCACTTAGTATCTTAAAGTCGTTTTTAAGCTATTTGGGGCACCGTTTTTCATCAGGGCAATACTGGGAGAAAAACAAGCATCTATTCTTTTAAGTTTCCTCTGACTTTAATGAATTAGGTGTTGGTGCTCCTACAACAATTTAAGCATCTGTGAGTGGATGCTCAGCTTTAGTTCCTGGTGATATTTTAGATTTATGAAGATAAAACTTTACCTTTTCTTTGTTGCTTTTGTAGACCAGTGCTCAGTTGAGGAATGAACTGGGTTTCTTTGTTATTCTATTCTTTTTTTTATCTTTCTCCCCACCACTGTTGTCTATCTTGCTCAATTCTGAAAAAGAAAATAAAACATTAAGAAAAAAATCTACACACATCTGGACTCTGAAAAACAAACTGAGGTTTCTGGAGGGGAGGAGGGTGGGGGGATGGGTTAGCCTGGTGATGGGTATTGAGGAGGGCACATTCTGCATGGAGCACTGGGTGTTATGAACAAACAATGAATCATGGAACAGTACACCAAAACAAATTATGTAATATATGGTGATTAACATAACAATAAAAAAAGGAAAAAAAAAGAAAGCCAAAAAAAAATCTACACACATCTACACACACACACACACACACACACACACACACACACACACACACACACCCTTCCACATGATTTACTCCCTTTTGGGTTGCTATTTTTAAGAGTAGCCATGTACTTGACAGGACAACTGCAATGTCTCTCCATAGGGCTTGAGACCTTTCTGTAACCATGTTGTCATTGTGTAGGTACACAAGGTATTATCTGGGGTCTATTCATTTACAATTTCTGCTCTTCTGTTTTCTGGGAAAGGGTAGGCAAAAGCTGGTTCCTTCTTTGCCATCCAGGGACTTTCAAAATAATAGTTATGCATTTTAACTATAGTCTGCCTGGAGGAAGCACTGCTATCTTGGATTTCCTGATGATTTGGAACAGCATTTTATTTCTCTCCCTTTCTAGAACTCTTTGTCTCTAGTGCTTTTTGGAAATGGGATTAAGCAAGGGGTGTAATAGTGTTTTTGTCTTTTTGCTCTATTTTTTTTTATTTTTTCCTGAATGAAAATAAGAATTTAAAAAAAAAGAAGCTGTTTCTGATACGTTCCTAGGTATTTAACAGCCCAAATACCTCAGCCATGGTAGTATAGTGTTCTTCTCCTAAGGCACACAGACATCAGAATCCTCACTATCTCCAGGTTGACTGTGCTCTTTGAAAACGAGTTGCACATTGTTGATTACCATGCATTGTTTCAACCCTTAGCTGAGAAATGTCAAAGTCTAATAAATTATTTTGAAATGAGAATGTCAAACTTGGTTCTCACCAGCCATGGAAGATATTAAATAATGATAAAACGATTTTCCAGGCACAGGCAATCCCCACCAATTGATGAGAGTTTGCATGCAAGAAGGACACCTATTTTCCATTCCTGGTCTAAGATCTAGGGCACTGAGTGACTTTCATCGTTGCACTGTTTAGTGTAGTTTTAAAATAGGATCTGGTTATCGGTCTGCTTTGTGGCAAGCGTAATTTAGAAGAACAAAACCAAAAACAAACCATGGAGAGATATCAGGCATTGTATTTTTACCAAGCTCTTCCCTTGTTCTTATAAAGCATTAATAGCCAGGCCTTCTGCTAGGGAGGATTACCCCTCTTGATAATTTCACGTTTTAGGAAGATGGGCTCCCTGGCTCACTGGACACAGCGTTGTCACGCATGAGTGACGTTGTTCTCTCCCACTCCCTGCTGATGCCAAGCGCCGCCCAGCAACCTGAGAGCCCGGGTGTGGTCACCGCTGAACGCAAGCACATAGGTTGTTGAAATCACTTCTTCCAGAATGGGGACGTAAACCCGGAGTAGGAAAATGCAGTTAGAATTGAGCTGTAAATACCTGGATGTTGCTTCACTGGACTGGTGTCATGGGCCACTGTGAGCCCCCGTTAGGGACCTAGTGCTCCGGGAGGCTACACTAAAGATCTGCTACATCTGGTTTTGCCCTCTGTGGGCACCTTGTGTTCAGTTAGATTTTGTCTCTTTTTGTCTAATTTCACAGTGTGTGTGTGTATGTGTGTGTGTTTAGGGTCTCTTCCCAGTGATCTGTAACTTACCAAAAATCACCTATTTCCCCTCAAAATTCTCCGTTTAGCAATAAGCGTGAAGAAGGATAATGGGGGAAATTATGCACATAATTGTTGTCCTTTTGCCAAAACAAAATCTTTCCATGTGGGAATATTTCTAAAGTCTGTACTATAAAATCCTAATTAAGTAATTGTTTTTGGCACTTGTAAATTATCGTTACCAGTATTTAACGCATGTTTTCTCCCATACTTATGTTTCAGTGGCTATAAAACACAGTAAAAACAAATCCAGTCCCCAGGAGGCTGTACAGGTGCTTTCTTCGGTTCGACTCAATTTACAGGGCCTGTTATCTAAAGCAAAGGTGAGAGTGATTTAAAATGTGATTTAACTCAAAGTGTCATAGGAAGAAGGGTCTCTAAATCTTCTGCTCTTAAATCTTCTTGTACATCAGGGCTGATTTTAGGCCCACGTTACGTTTTGGATATCAGCCCCCAGGGTTCAGTTGGACTGGTGGGGGTATTATTGGCCCAATGGCTGGACTCCTGTGGGTAACTTGGGAGTCTTTGAAAGTAATACTTATAACCCAGCCCTACTGCTTTCTTGAATTTAAATTAAAACAATGCTCTTCTTCTTGTCACTTTTTCCAAAGTGTGACATATATGCCACTGACAGCACGTGGCTGAACTTTTGATTTTAATGTGTATTTATTTCAGCACATGTTAGAAAAACTATAACTAGCACTTCAGATCTACATTTTCCTGAATATTATTGCTTGTTTTTCATTTGCAGTAATGTAATGTTTCCTTTAAAAAAAGACTTTTATTTAAGTTTAAGAAGTTGATTTTGAAACAAATATTAAGTAGGTAGTATATGGATTTCACAGAGATTAAGGTCGGTGCGTGACTCAGGTTTGACAACTAAAACATTTACCATCAATCTACAAATGCCACCTTGTGAACTAGCGCTGGGTTGTGGATGCCTGAGAATCCCTGAGGGAACTGGTTTGGAGTCTGAACTCGGAGTGTCTACCTGTGGCAGGTCAGGCATGGGGTGGAGCCTGGGAGATCCCTACAGCCAGTGTGGATTATACCTCTGGAAGCAAACTGTAAAGGAATATAGTTTTTTTTTAAAAATTAATTAATTTATTTGAGAGAGAGAGAGAAAGCACGAGTGGGCCGAGGGAGAAGCAGGCACCCCGCTGAGCAGGGAGCCCGATGTGGGGCTCGATCCCTGGACACTGCATCATGACCTGAGCCCAACCGACTGAGCCACCCAGGTGCCCCAAGGAATATAGTTTCTAATGCAATTCAGTGCTTTCTTTTCTCATTTTTGCTTGCCTTCACTATTTAATCTTGGGTTGTAAATGAATTCTGACACTTCTGAGAGCAAGTCTATGGCAAGTGAAGTCACTTCAGGACACATGTAAAAACCTTCCCAGAGTAGGTATGCCTTTTTATTAATTGCTTGATCTTTTCTGATGAGGGCATCATTTGTGCCCCTTTACATTATTAACTTGCTTTACTATCCTTTTAATCTGCAAGCTTGACCCGGTTTCTATAATCTACCAGGAAGAACTGTATTTCCTCCCAGCTTGGTAGGATAACTTCACAATTTTGTATCTCTCAGAAGGCTGCACAGACTCTCAAAGAAAGTCAAGGTAGCAAGCTTCTCCTGTGACTTTCCTTCTCAAATCGGGAGCTAGGTTTCCTAGTTTAGTTTTGGTTAGATTACTAACCTACCCACGATTGTTTATTTCCTCCGGAGATACTCTACTAGTTCTCTTATCTCTGTGCAAAGCTTTTTCTTATAAGTTATTACTTTTACATAAATCTGTACCTGCAAACCTAAATATCTTGTCTCTGCAGGTACTGCCCATCCACCCTTTTGTGGAAGATCCCCAAACATTGAAAATGAGGCCTCAGAACATCATCTATGTTTAGATTTTGTTCTCCTTAGATCCCAACTGGGAAAATTTGCCTCCCAGCGCCTCCTTCTGAAAGCCTGTTTTGGCTAGAGTGTTTGGGAGTCTCTGATTTTGTGGTGGATCATATGCCTTTCCTATTTTTTTTTTTTAACAACTTGGGTTTGCTCAGCTGAATTGCGATCCCCAAAATAACTTTTTTAGAACACTTTAAAGAGTGAAAATGAAATAGGATAGATAGCTCTATTGAATAGCTTGTAATAAGCTTGGTTTGTACCAATCTCTGATCTTTTCTTGCCGGGCCAGGGAGTTCATGGACATAAACTCCTAGAGCCTAGAGACTCATCTGAGACTCCACCAGTCCATGGGCTCCTCCCATCCCGCCACCCCCCCTGGCCAGTCGCTG
The DNA here is from genome assembly GCF_009762305.2 of Zalophus californianus. Lineage (NCBI taxonomy): Eukaryota > Metazoa > Chordata > Mammalia > Carnivora > Otariidae > Zalophus > Zalophus californianus. The sequence goes on from NC_045602.1 coordinate 27,091,648, forward strand.
TGCAGATTTGCTGCAGAGGGCATGAGGGCTGTTGGGGAAAATGCCGGAGAGCCTGGAGACAGGGCAGATTTTACCACTTACGCACTTTGGGACCCTCAGCAAATAATCCATTCTTTCTAAGCCTCAGTTTCTCTCTCCTTCCTGTTTAGTTTATAGGTGAGTGATGCAGATTCATGATGATTTGCAAGCACTATAATTCTTCGTAAAAATAAAATATGCTATGTGAGTCTAGGTTATTTTTCTAAAAGGTGTTTACTGATCACATTGCAACGGCTCTTATGTCATTCTCTAATGAAATGCTGTGCACGGTGTGACTACATGGTAATGTGACAAATCTTTACTGAACATTGATGAAGTCCTGCATTCAATGAATGTTCTTGGCTCCAAAAATCACTGTGTGAAACTCTAAGCTTGTCCCAGTGATTATACCATCACTCAAAACATCTTTGGGACTCCCTTTTTAGAATAACCATCAGAGTATTTGTCATGTCTTATTATCTATGGTCGTGATAGTAAATAGTCATATGGTAAGGGTAAACAAGTCATCTAGTCAGGCCTGGTGAAAAATATAGACAGTGAGACTTCTGGGTGGCTCAGTCGGTTAAGCGACTGACTCTTGATTTCGGCTCAGGTCATGATCTTAGGGTCCTGGGATCGAGCCCTGTGTCGGGCTCCGTGCTCAGCATGGAGTCTGCTTGAGATTCTTTCCCTCTGCCCTCCCCCCTCCTCCCGTTCACACACTCTCTCTCTCTAAAATTTAAAAAAAAAAGTATGTTGAGTAAATTACATTTCTGATCAACACACAAACACACACACATGCACATTCTGGTCGTAAAATCCTGAAACTCATTTTCTTGGGTGCCTATCCTGGCTCAGCAGGCAGTTCCAAATAGAGAGGCCCTCTAAAATGCCTCAGCTATGGTGGCATTATCGTAGTATGTTGCAGTGTGCCTCCCAAGGCAATTCCTTTTACAGGAAGAGGGCACATTTATTTTTATTTTAATATGCTGGGCTTCTTTGCTTTTACCAAATCTTGATAATCTTTGTGGCCTCTGAGTCCTAAGCCGTAATAATTTTCAAATAATTGGCATAAAGGGGTATGATTTGTATGAGCTTGAATATAAAATATATTCATTTTGCTTATATACACAATGAATAGATTTGTTTTGTTTGGATGAAAAATGTCCATTCATCCTGAAGCCATCATATGACATCAAAATGAATAACCAGGGGACACCTGTGTGTCTCAGTTGGTTAAGCATCTGCCTTCGGCTCAGGTGATCCCAGGGTCCTGGGATCGAGTCCCACATCGGGCTCCTTGCTCAACAGGGAGCCTGCTTCTCCCTCTGCCCCCCCCCCCAACTTGGGGCTCTCCCTCTCTCTGACAAATAAATAAAATTAAAAAAAAAATGAATAGTGTTCAGGGCAGCCATTTTTAAGAGCAGAGCTCATTTGAATTTACAAGTTCAGGCATGTTGTTTGATGCCTGGTTTAATTTTGCAGCTTGTACATTTCCAGGATGGTGAACAGAACAGACATTAACCATTGCTACTACCATGTGGTATTATTAGATATAGGGAATTTTAATTCTATCCTCTGTACCTATTTTATTTTAAAGAGATTGTCATTGTTTTGATAGTTCTCCTTTGTTCTTTATGTTGCAGCAACTTTTTACAGATGTGGCAAGTGGAGAAATTTCCAGGGAGTTAGCTGATGAAAAAGCAGAGATGGACGCCCTCATCTTAGAACTGCAAGGCCTAAGCAACCAGTTTCGAAACCAGTACTGACCATCCTGGGAGCAGTTTTTGGAAAAAGAGCGCTTACCTTCTGAATTTCTCTTACACCTTTGTATCTGAAACAAAAGATAATTGATTTTTTAAAATAAATTTCTCTTTAATGGCTAACATTTTTGTTTTGTGATTTTTCCACGTTTGGACTTTCCGAAGTATGTTAATTAAAAGTTCCCTGTTTCTTTAGGCTTAGTTACAGTTGAATTTAGTATATTCTTTTGTATTCTGTGCTGAAGTATTTCGGCACTAAGAGAAAAAATTATAGTTTTCTTTTTAGCATAGGGTTTATTCTCTCTCAGCCTAAAATGAATTAGAGCATCCTTTGGAAAGACTTAGTCTGTAACAGGGAAAAAAATCTGCACACTACAAGTCTGTGGAATCATTGGATCGGCTGCATTATTATCCAAAAATGATAAAAAGTAGATAGGATGACAAATGTTTTTCCTTCTTGAGATTTTGTATTTGTGTCAGAAAGATACAGGCTTGGCTAAATTAGAAATGTGGGCATACTTTAGCTTCTAAATCAAGAAAATGCAAGAAAAAAAATGACATAACCCAAATTTTGATTGAGCCATTAACCACTACTAACCAGGCTGACCCTCCTCATTTTGTAGACTGCCAGTCCTAAAGATGGTTGTTTAATAAGGTTATTATGAGTGAAGATAGCCATAAATGGTGCCATATTACAAAAATGCCAAAGTAAAATGCTTTCTTAGTAATGTCTGTGGAAACAAATATTGAAGGCAGCAGCTGAGCTTAATGATCTTACTACAAAAGTTGTAGTGAGGAATTCTCAGTCCTGGCTTGGGTTGCTGAATTTTGGGTCCCATGCATAAGTCATTTGACCCTTGCTTTTTATCTGTGTTCTTATTTATAGAATGTGAATAATTTCTACCTCTGGCTTCTTTGTGAGTTTCAGCTGCCATTGGAAATTTTAAAATGCATACTCCACAAATACAAATACAAGTATTCTGAACATTAAAAAAACAGTCTTTAAAAACTTCCATGGATGAATTTTAGTTATAAATGCTTACCAGTGCTATTCCTTTTCTTAGCCACCTGCTTTTCTTAGCCACCTGCTTTTCTTTTCTAGTACACAAGTCTAAAAAAAAGTTGATGTCTCGGGTGCCTGGGTGGCTCAGTCATTAAGCGTCTGCCTTCGGCTCAGGTCATGATCCCAGGGTCCTGGGATCGAGTCCCACATCGGGCTCCCTGCTCAGTGGGAAGCCTGCTTCTCCCTCTCCCACTCCCCCTGCTTGTGTTCCTGCTCTCACTATGTCTCTCTCTGTCAAATAAATAAATAAAATCTTAAAAAAAAAGTTGATGTGTGCCCCAAAGCAGTTTCTTTTACAGGAGACGTAGTAGTTATGAGAAAGACCAGTAAAGTGAGCTCATAGCCTGAGTCAACATTAAATGTCCATTCAAATCTTTTATGGAAGCTGTTGGAGAGTAGGTGGGTAAATGGATGGATGGATGGATTGAGGTTTTAAGATGAACTCTTTATCAGTCCCCAGCTGTGATCCCCAATAGAAAATGGATAGAGAAATACTTAGAAGGGCAAAGGTTTCAGGAATCAAATGGAAAATTGAAGAAGTTTCCAAGTATTAGAAGTTTTTAGTTCTCAGTTTGTTTTCCTTTGGCTTCAAGGTAGAAAGACATGAGTGAGTCTGAGTTGTCGCAAACCAAGTCACAAAAGGATCATCTCCCTTCCAGGCCTGTTCTCAAATGCTATGTTGAATCAAAGTTTCCAGGACGATGCCCTACACCCTCTTTTTTCTTGGATTGATCTCACAAAAGAGAGCTGTTAAATGTCTTCTTTTAAAGACATAGATCTGTTCATTATATTTAATAATCTCATGTGAATGTTTAACATAATTGAAGAAAATGTATGGGGAGGTTCTATGGTAGAATAGGAAAAGTTGAGGTTTTATCAAAACCTCACCTCTACCACCTCCTAACACTTAATACTTAACACTCAGTTACTTAATTTCTTCATCTGTAAAGTGAGTGTGGTGATAATCGTACCTTCCATCAAGCTTTTAACATCTCTTAGAGCACTTTCACCCCGCTGCAGAGTCAGTAACACAGTATCTTTAAAATGCTGTATTTCACTTACTATAGGGTCTTTGATGCTTCATATTGCTATATTATGATTTAAATACTTGCTATTTCCAAACATCTTTTACAAATTTCAACTTTGGTTTTCGAATATCACTACTTTTGTTTTTGGCATTACTTCTGTGCATTGTCAGGTAGAAGAATATAAAAGATGTGATTCTTTAATATGAATAATCATGAATATATGAATAATCATGCCAATAGCTACAAGTTACGGAGCTCTCACTCCATGCACTACGTCGTAGGCTTGTGATATCACCGGGAAACAAGCTCACAGACTCTAGAAAGAGAAGTAGCCAGAACTTTCTCTACTTGCTCTGTTGGGGCTAGAAAAAGCTTCCAGTGGTCAGCCGATTTCTGTCTTCTCTTTATCACAATGGGATGCCTGGAATGTTTGCCTGTCATTGTTTATAAAGTTCTTCAAGGAGAGAAATTCTGTGAAATCTCAGTTCTTAATAGCCTGTGGTCTATTATAGTCCTTTTTTTAAAGAAAATTTAGTAAAGCTTTCGTTAGCCTGTTTCCAAAGAGGCCGCATTGTAAGTGGGGGACTTAACTGCAGAGGAATTAAGCCCCAGTGGCATAAGAAATATCTTCTTTATACCCAAACCTCAAAGTCAGGAAGCTTAGTGAGTTGATGCTGAGTCTGGGAAGCAGAGCCATGGGGCGTGTGTCAAGCGCTGGCCGGCGGGGCTCAGAACTACAGAACCCCGGGTTGGACTTTGAGTTTCCTTTTCAGGGTAAGTGCTTGGCCTTTCCTCAGATGGAGCCTCAGTATGGTAAGGAGGACCCCAAACATTGAAAGCATTGAGTTACTTGTATATCAAGGCTATTCTTCATGCTGTACTTGTTTCTGTTGGACATGCTATCAGTGTGCTTTTCATAAGCAGACATTTAAGGAAGAAATGATACTGAATAGGTGTAGTAACTCAATTCACCTATGTTCCAGATGCCACTCAAAGACTGTGACATAAGCAAAGGTAGGGCTAGTTTGGGTTCTTTGTGACCATTTATCCAAACTATGGTAATCTACTAAGTTAAAACCCTGGGTGAGTCTCATGAAAAGTACTTTTTTCCACTTCTGTTTTTATAACATCCACATCAATCTAAATCACTGTTTAGATAAGGTAACTCTACTTTACAGGCCAAGAGTGAGGAATAAAACCTGTTAAGTAGATGCAACACACTCCCTTTCTGCCTGTTCTTTCGACAGGCCCTATAGTGAAATGGCAAAGAGCCTTTATTCAAATGGTGGGCGCCATGCTGTGGTGATACAGATGGATTTTTCACAACGTGCAGAAGTGCTTATAAATAGATAGGTTTCAATCAACAAGTAGCTTATTCAGGCATGTGCTCAAATATAGTAGCTGCATTCATTAGACAGACATTTCCACTAATCCCAAGACTATACTAATAAAAGAGTAATCCCTATGGGCTCAAGGTAGTGCTGGCTTGCTTTTAACTCTTATAGAGTCTTTCACAGACCTAGGCCTAATAATAATTGTAGCTGCATTCGGTTTTCACCAATGAATTATAAAGCCAAGCTTATCTTGGAAATTTTTTCTTTTATTTTTTTAAACTGCAGTAGCTTAAGTGGACAAAGAGGTACTTTTTACCCTGGATATATATGCAGCTTGCAGCAAAGCCAATTTAAAAGCAATTGCATATGCATTTGTGTGAGTGTGTGCGTGCACCCATTGTGTGTTCTCATTACTTTATCATAAAGCACTTTCTCTTTCATCTTGGTTAATAAAGTGGTTAATAAAGAGTTCGCTTGAGCAAATTTTTTTCCCCCCTTTGGCTTTGGGATAAATAACAAGTTAATGTCAAGTTTGAGTTTTGCAGACTCAGTAGAGTGGTTGGACTTTTCATGTAGACCTTTTCCTGGGGCTGGGCTTTGTTCAACAGGGTCTTTACCCCTCCCACCTCATTCAGAGCTAGCTCTAATTAGTTCACTTAGCGCAAGCTAACATTTTTCCCTTGCCAGTGATGTCAGACCTGTCTTCCTTTTTATTATTCTGACTTCTTATAAACCACAGTGACCTGTGAGTCAGCCACACCATCTTTCAGCCCCGTGCCAGCATTGTGATCTGTGGAAAGAGACTCCTGCCAAGGACTTCGAGGTGGAAAACTGATAGTATTTAAAGAGGTCTTCTGAACGGTAAGGGATCAGCCATATTTGAATCTTTGGCGGTGTTATTGCCAGAAAGGGGTGGGAGGAAATAAATCATGGTAATGTTGGTTAAGGAGCTAACCCATGCATTGCTAACTTTTTCCAGACTGAGGGCTCACATGGATGTCAGTATCTATGGAGGTGCTCACAGACAGAGGAGTCCTGCTCGAAGCCTGTGGGGCTTGAGGAAGCCTTAACCACTCTGTGGCCGATCAGCATTCACAGACAGAGATGTTATAACAAGACTGATCCGAAGACACATGTAGAAGTGCTTTTTTTTTTTTTTTTTTAAGATTTTACTTATTTATTTGAGAGAGAGAGAGAGAGAGAATGAGTGGGGAGAGGGACAGGCAGAGGGAGAAGCAGGCTCCCCGGGTGCCAGAAGTGGGGCTCGATCCCAGGACCCTGGGATCATTACCTGAGCTGAAGGCAAATGCTTAATTGACTGAGCCACCCCAGCGCCCTGTAGAAGTGCTCTGAAAATGAAAAGGTTCAATAGAAACACATGTCCAAGTGTCTTAGAAACCACCGATAGTAAGCACTGACACCATCTTTTCTGTCCCTCGGTTGGGAGCTTGATGACATTCAGTGCTGCTGGGGTATGACACCAATGTGTCGTGTTCTCAGTGTCTTCATTTGGTAGCAGCCTCCCCGTGTTTCTGGGCTGCCTGTGTGCATGGGGCAAGGGAAGAAGCCGAGAATGTGACGAGTTTTTATGAGGTGGTCGATTTTTATATCCTCAGGAGTTCTCCAGTTGGACCCGTGCTGGGAAAAGGAAAGCGGAAGGGTGACCCGAGGAATTGACTGATGAGGTGAGTCAGGGTGAGCAGCCCCAGGTGTGACTTCCAGCCTCCCCACTTCCTAGCCGTGACCACACCTGAGCCCCTGAAACCACTTTGGGCCTCAGTTTCCCCAGCTATAAAATGCAAATCACCGCCCTACAGAGAGGTCTTTACCCCTCCCACCTCATTCAGAGAAAATTGCTGTGGGGGTCGTTATCAGATGCCGTGTGTGAAGTATTTTGTGAGCAACGGTGAACAATTAATTCTTGTTATGATCAAGAGAAAGAAATATTGTGGATGGCCTTTCGGGTCCCAGGGACTGGCAGAGTCCCTGGATGGGGGCATCCAGCCACTGGGCTCCGGTTTCCATAATCCCCGTGGGGGGTCATGACCCCGTGGTCTGAGAGACAACACTGCCGAAGGTTTTCCGGCCTTGTGAGTGCCCTTCGTCGCTCTACTGACCGAAATCAGTTTGGCCTATAGGATGCCTGGTGCCAGTGTTGATAAAGCCGTCTTGGTATTTTTCTAGCTGTCTGGCCAGAAAACCTGCTTATGCCTCCACAATTCTTTTTCACAAAAAAATGTGTATCCACCACAGAGCTGGAGTGTGCTTTATGGACTCAGTTGAGTCCCCTGACCATAACCAGTAAGAAAGAGGTTATTTTTGGGGGTGGGTGTGTCCTGATGCATGTTGTCCTTCCCCTTTAATAAATTACACAAGTGTTCCATTCCATTTTCATTGTGAAAAAATTAGAAAATACAAATAAGAAAAATACTGATTCACCCAAATCCCCACCCCTGTAGAAAATAACCACGTTAACATTTTTCTGCAAATGTGTGTGTGTGTGTGGGTACACGGGAAAGAAAGAGATAGGCTTTTTAAAAAAATTTAATTAAGCTTTCTAATAAAGCACATGGAAGTAGGCCTGCCTTCAACCTGGCGGGGCTCAGAGCCAGAGCACAAATGGGGGCCCACGTACCACATATCTAAATATTTAAATGTTGTAAATCAAGCTAAGAAACAGTGAAAATTTGTTTTACGCTTTGGATCTTAATAAATATTCCTATGTAGTGACTTGGAAGGGTGTATTTTATTTAGAATTCTCAAAACCTCGGAATTCCAGAGCAGAAGAGGGTGGTGCAGGGACAGCTGGCCCTCTCTCAGCCCGCCCTTCTCTGTGGGGGCCTCGTATGCCAAGGGGTGCACACCCAGCCACTGTCTCAGTCTGTCTTGCCACCCAGAGGCAGTCATAGTGCCACCCTGCAGACCTAGGAGTGCATGGAGGCCACTCTGCCCTCGGGAGTATGGACTTGGGGTAAGGCCATGCCACTCCGGCTGCAGGCTTTGGGCTTTTGAGCAGGGGATTCTGGGGTCTCAGGTACCTGAGCCTGGTCGAGAAGGTGAGGTTAGTATAGGCTCTAGATGGGTATATCCCCTTGGTCCAGTGAGCAAGGGGTGTCTGGAGGACGACGAGAGAGAGACGTTTGCCCAGGGAAAGGCATCTCTTGCCTGGTTTTAAGGGTGGTGTTGATGGCAAAGTGGTGTCAGATACACTTCTTCCCCCTCCCTCATTTTCCTAATTTTTTAAAGATTTTATTTATTTGACAGAAAGAGAGACAGCGAGAGAAGAAACGCAAGCAGGGGGAGTGGGAGAGGGAGAAGCAGGCTTCCCGCTGAGCAGGGAGCCCGATGCGGGGCTCGATCCCAGGACCCTGGGATCATGACCTGAGCCGAAGGCAGATGCTTAACGACTGAGCCACCCAGGCGCCCAAGAGAGAGAATTTCTAGTCAACATGCTATGAAGGAAAAGAATAGCAGGAATAATTTAGTTTCTCTTTTCTCTGCATATTAATCCACTGCCAGAAGAGTGATGGAAGGAACTAGACAAGCCTGACTCTCCCTGTCTGTCTGTCTGCCTCCAAGACTTTCCCAACGAAAGAGAGTGTTCTCTCCCCCGCGTCCCCCGACACATGCTCTCCCCATAAGCACACTTGAGTCAAGGCCCAGGCTTGTCTGAGAGCTGACCTGTCTCTCTCTCTTCTTCCTAATGGGGTGGTAGTTCTGGATTGAGGTAGGTATTTGCTCTGTAGTTCCAAACTCTCCCTTTATGGATCAGTCCACGAGCTATACTGCAGGCAAAGTATCTGGGGGCTCACATGTGATAACACATCAAAAAAATAAATAAATAAAACGAACACTTTGATTTCCATGTGTTGGAATTCAGAGTGTGTACCTCAGTTGGTTTTAAAATCAGTCCAGAGAGGAGAGGAGAGAGTGATTAATTACTTGGATTTAAGCCCTAGCTGGGTTCATTGAGTTGTCTCGTGGATTTTTTTTTTTTTTTTTAAAGTCTGGTGAATTTTTAACCAGGGCTGTGAATCTGAGCCATCTAAAGAATTTTCAAAAAAAAGGACAACTACAAAATCCTAGATTTAAATCCTGGAGATTCATATCCATTAGTCCTGAGAAAATGTCTTTTTAATGCTCCAAGCGTGATTCTGATACTTACCTGAAAATCACTGAATGTAAGTGAGCTTTATAAAATGAAAATAGATCCTATGTTGCTTCGTCATAGACTGACAGTAAAGATTAAATGGAAAAAAATTCACTGAATATTGAAGGTCTCTGTATAAAGTATTGTTACTTTCATTATGAATAATTATGTAGTATTGTTGATTGCTATAGTTATTAAATAACATACATTTGGAGCAAAATACAATAAAATAAATATCAGTTTCAGTTTCCAGATTAAGAAACCCATATTTAGAACAACTAAATATATTGGATAAAACATTTTTTAAAGATTTCCTTTTTTTTTTCTTTTTTTTAAGATTTCCTTTTAAATGAGTGGCTGAGGGCACCTGGGTGGCTCAGTCAGTTAAGCGTCTGCCTTTGGCTCAGGGTCATGATCCTAGGGTCCTAGAATGGAGTTCTGCTTGGGCTCCCTGCTCAGTGGGGTCTACCCCTCTCTTTCTCGCTCGCTCTCTCTCAAATAAATTAAAAAAAAAATCTTTAAAAAAATGAGTGGCTGAATCTATTCAGTGGCTGAATAGAGGAATAGGGACATTCCTGGTGGCCATGAAGCATGAATGGAGAGTGGTTAATGAATACCAAAGGTGGAGTGTGCCCTGCAGGCACATACTAATTCATGGGGGAGTAAACTTAGGTATTAATGCATGCTTGGAGACTTGAGGAAAAACCCAGGACCCATCAAAGTGGGAGGTTGGCTCAGGGATCCTTTATATCCAAGACCATCCTCCATGAAAAGTAGAACAAGAGATAGTACAAAACTCACTCAACAGAGGGACATTGGTGGGAGACTTGTGTATCTCAGCCTTGGCTCTGGGTTAAAGGGAAAAAGAAAGAAAAAGAAAAATATCTTTTGTGATCATTCCTAACTCTAAGGCTGCTCTTATACTGGAATTCATATACCCTGTGTGGCCTAAAGCCACAAATTTATATCTGGCACACCCAGATTGATGTGCTACCAGATATTTGATAGAATAAATCTCTTTGAAGGAAAACACTTTGAACACAGACCTCAATGCATTATCCCAACAAGGCTCCAAGTAATAAGAATTCATAGTAAAATATCAGAAATGCACCAGTAGGTATGGCACCATGGATAAGAATCAGTTGAAACAAACGGAATAAGATTGACAAAGACTACAGATGTTGGAATTATAGAATATAGAAGAAGTACATTTTTATGTTTAAGGAAATAAAAAAGAAAATCAACTTTGAACGTAGAGACTATCACAGTTTCAGAAAGATTTGAAAAAGAACCATATTAAACTTTTGGAAATGAAAAATATAATAATTGAAATTGGAAATTTAGTAGTTAGGTTAAACCAGGGTTTCTTAACCTTGACAATACTGACATTTGGGCTGGATAATTGTTGTAGGGGGCTGTCTTGTGCATTGTAGGTTCTTACTAGTATCTCTTGTCTCTATCCTCTAGATGCCAGTAGCATGCCCTTCCTGGTGTGGCAACGAAAAATACTTCCAACGTTGCCAAGTATCTCCTCGGGGATAAAAATCACTCCCTTTGAGAACCATTGGATTAAACAAGAGAGCTGAAGAGAATTCATGAAGGAATGAAATAATGCAGCACATCATTTCAGAAAAAAAAAAAAAGAAAAAAGAATTTAGAAGACATAGAGCATAGTTTCCAGAAGGATGTTTCTAATAAAAGTCACAGAAGGATATTAAAGAAAATGGGGAAAGGGCATTTGAAGAGTTAACAACTGAAATGTCTTCAGAAGTAATGAAAAAATTTTATTCCCAAATTCAGAATTTTCATATAAATTTAAAAATCAACTTCTCAATTTATGCATACACACAATCTGCAGGGATTTTGAAAAGGAAAAGAATTTAAATGGCATCATTTATAATAGCATGAAAAATTCAAATACTTAGGAATTAATCTTTTCAAAGATATTATATACGTCAATAGAAAACTAAAACATTTTCAGGAAAATTAAAGAAGTTCTCAGTAAATAAATGGTGGGAAATACTATGTTCATGAATTGGAAAACCCAGTATAGTAGAGATGTTTCTCCCCAAATTAATCTATAGATTCCAAATGGTCTTAATCAAAATTATAGCAGGTTATTAAAAATCTGTTTCTAAAATGTATATGGAAATTCAAGGGCTGAGAATGCCACAACAATCTTGAAGAACAAATTTGAAGATTTATATATCAGAAATGAAGATTTACCGTAAAGTGACAGTCATTAAGACAGTGTGATATTGGTGCAAGGACAGACAGACCAATGGAATACAATATAGAGACCAGAAATACACGTAAACAGACACTTGATTTATGAAAAAGGTGGCATTGCCAAATGCTGGAGAAAGGGTGATCTTTTCAATAAATAGTGCTGGGTTATTTAGATATCTATATAGAAAAAAAGTGAATCTTGATCACCCCACCTCACACCAGACACAAAAATCAATTCTTTTTTTTCCTTAAAATTAATTATAAGTGAACTGTAGACCTAAATGTAAAACAATAAAGCTTCTAGAAGATAATATAAGAGAATATCTTCATGACATTGGGGAAAGTAAAGTGTCCCTTGGGACACAAAAAGCACTAACTTCATAGGAAATTTAAAAACAGTTTTGAACCACATTAAAATTGAGAGCTCTGTTCATCAAAAGACATGACAAGGAGAATGAAAGCTAAAAGGTGAGTGTAAATACTTGCAATACATATAACTGGAAAAGGATGTGCATTCAGAATATTAATAAAAACTACTAATAAGAAAAAAACAAGTAAAAAAATGAGGCACTTCACAAAAGAGGATAACCAAACATCCAATAAAACTACAAAAATATGCTCCGACTCAGTCCTCAGAGAAATGCAAATTAAGGTCACAAAGAGATGACCACATACTCAACCAAATGGGTAATACTGAAATGACTTTGAGTGTCAGTGAAGATGTGGAGTAACAGCAACTCTTACACATTGCTGATAATGGTATAAATTGATACTAACACTTTGGAAAACAGTTGAGCAATATCTACTAACTTTGAAGATAAGCATACCCTTTGACCCAACAATGTTACTCCTAGGTGAACATGCATATATACAAGCACACATGTGTGCATCCCTGCACCCAAACTCCCCTACAGGAATGTTTATGGCAGCATTATCCATAATAGCCCCCAAATGGAATCAATCCAAATATCCACCCACAGTGATGAAATGGATACATAAATGGCAGGAGAGCCATGCAGTGGAATTGCATGCATCAGTGACTATGAATGTACTATACTAAACCCCAGCAACAACATGAGTGAATCTATGTTGAGCAAAGGAAGCCAGATGTGAGGGGAAAAAATGCATGTGGCATGTTTCCATGGATATAATATAAAATTGAAAAGGCAGATGAAATTAAACTATAAAACTTAGTGATCCATGCTGGGGTGTTAAAACTGTGAAGGAAAGCAAGGAAGTGAATACCACGAAAGACAGTGGTTACTCTTGTGGGTACACTCTTGTGATGACCAGGAGGGTGTGTGAAGGACTGCTGGGGAGTTGGCAGTATCCTTTATTAATTTGGGTCATGGTTAACGTAGTTTGCCAAATCATTGAGTTATATATTTTTGTTTTATACATTTTTCTGAATGTGCATTACAGTTCATAGTAAAAAGCTTTAAAATGTTAGGAAGAGGGCGCCTGGGTGGCTCAGTTGGTTGAGCCACTGCCTTCGGCTCAGGTCATGATCCTGGAGTCCCGGGATCGAGTCCCGCATCGGGCTCCCTGCTCGGCAGGGAGTCTGCTTCTCCCTCTGACCCTCTTCCCTCTCCTGCTCTCTGTCTCTCATTCTCTCTCTCTCAAAAAAAAAAAAAAAAATCTAAAATATTAGGAAGAGTGCAGGCACCCTAATGTGAACCTGAGTATCTGTTTTTCCCCTCTGGATCTTTGTACTTTTCTACTTCTTTGGCCTTTCCTTTTTTGGAGGAGCCCTGATTCCTTTTCCTTGCAAATCATAAAATTGACTTTTGAGAAAGCATACTGCTCTTTGAGGTAAAATTTGGCATCATAAACTGAAACTTACCCCCAGGTAACTTTAACTACCACCCCCCACTCGCAAACACCTTAAACAAAATGTAACATTTTACAGCTCTCCAATGGTTTCACCCTAAGACAAAAATGTGGATACTTTGACACTATGCTCTAAATGCTTTATTTCTTTTGTCTCACACAGTTAAGATCCTGTGCCTTTCGTCTCACATTGCTCTCTGGATAAATAGTGTGGTACTAACATAAGGGAACCTGGCCAGTTTTGAGTCATTGATAGAGTGTGGCCATCTTGTTGACCAAAGCCAGCTTCTCACATTTCCTCTTGAAAACCATGGTGTTGACATGTTTAATATCCTGTGGCATTTCCTCTGGGCTCCATAGTATGATGGAAAAAGTCCCTGTTGATGTCTGATGGCCAAGTTGAATAAGCAAGGCCTTGAGACGATCCACTTCACAACTCTGGTTGGGGTGGTGATTTCCCTTAAAACTGTAATAGGAATCCTGATAGTCATTTCTTGACAGGATACCCACACCACTACTTTCAGGGAGAGTACTTATGTGTGCCTGGATGGGTTTTGAATAAATAAAAGTGAAATCTTGTCCACAGCTTGATAGGGAATGATAAATCAAAACCCAGCACACTACAGAAAAAGGGATAACCCTAAGGTTTTAAGCTTTTCTGGAAGAATTCCAAAAAGGCATATTTTAAGGGAATGTCTCAGGACAACCCTAAATAAACTGGTGACCTACAGATCAAAGACGCTGTGTTTTATTAGCCATCTCCTGACCCGGCCAATCCTACTGTCCTCTGACTGTTACACGCATCCCGATAAACCCTCCCTTCTCTTTCCTTTCTTCCTCTGAGAATCACAAGAATCACAAATCAGCCCTGACAGCATTTGGTTTCTCATCTTCAGGAATGTAGCTGGTACATTCTTTATGTGAAAGAGGCAATCCTAGGCAGGAGTCTGACCCAGGCAGAAAGAAGAGTATCTTATTTCACCTGCACAGAACAAAAGAGTCTTTCCTTTTCCAGTGCCCGCATGAGTCTGATGACTTGAATGGAAGCAGACTGGCTGAGCTTAGTCCTGAGGACAGACATGGCCGGCGGCGAGAGGGGTCCACTGAGGTAAGGGGGTCACTCTATCTCCTCCATGATTATTCTTACAGTACAGTCCTGATTTGCAAAGGGAGCAGTGATTGACACAAGGTTCTTTATCCTTGACTGTAAACTTCCACCAAATTAAATGGCTTCTGCCACTGATCCCAAGTCCTATAGGTTCATTTGGGGTGTAGTTAGTAAAATGTTACGAATTTCTGTAAGTTTACTCTGTGCTAGGAAAATAGTGAACTATGCATGAGGCAGGTTGTCTCTAAGAAGTCCCCCAGTGATCTCTGCCTCCTGATAGTCATGGCCTTCTGTAAACTCCTTCCTTTCAATAATTAGTTTCTCCTAACTAACAAAATATTGGCAACATTGAAGGGTGTCCCTTCCATCACTAGGTTCCACAATGTAGTGGCTTCTGTCTTTCAGCAGACTCTGTCCCTCGCTGGCTTTGATAAAGCAGGCTGCCATGTAGGAGAGGTCTTTGTGGTCAGGGACTGAGGGTGGCCTCAGGCCAACACTCAGCAAAGCCCTGAAGGAAGCAAGGGATTTGAGGAAGTCCTTCGGTCCAACAAGCCGTCAGAAACAATTCTAACAACAAACAGTTGAGCTTAGAAGCATATCCTTTGGGGTGCTTGGGTGGCTCAGTCGGTTAAGCGTCTGCCTTTGGCTCAGGTCATGATCTCAGGGTCCTCAGATCGAGCCCCACATTGGACTCCTTGCTCCACGGGGAGCCTGCTTCTCCCTCTACCCCTGATTGTGCTCTCTATCTCACTATCTCTCTCTGTGTGTCAAATAAATTTAAATAAAAAAAAAAAAAAGCAGATCCTTCCTCGGTTGAGCCTTCAGATGAGACTCTGGCCAACTCCCTGATTTCAGTTTGATGAGCAACCCTGGAGTAGGAACTGGCTCAGCTGTCCCTGAACTCCTGTCTCACAAAAACTGTCAAATAATCAATGTGTGCTTTACATTGGCAATTTGTTATATAGCAAGTGGTAACTAATACAGTAGATTTTACCTGCCATTTTTCTTTCCATAACATAAATATTCACTTTGGGAAATGTTTCCATTGCTATTTCTAAGACGGTAGACTGACATACAATTATACCCTGTACTGTGTTGAAATCAGTCATCTCTTTAGAGAGTTATCTGTGGACTAAGAGATCACATAAGGGCAAACATTAAGAAGCTTCTGTGGTCTAAAATGTGGCTCTAGTTGTGTCATTCCTCTGCTTAAAGACCTTCTGGAACACTCCAGGAAATACAAACTCCCATAATGTGTCCCCAGACTACCTTCCCAGGCTTTCTCCTTGTCACCCTTCCCACACTGTGGCCTGGCCCTTCCCATGTCTGTCTTCTCTCCTCCTGCCCTTCAGAGTGCCCCCCTCGCTCTACCACCTCATGTCTGCCTGTGGAAGGCCCGTCTCTCCCATGGGGCTTTTCCAAGATCACACGCCTGCCCCTATGCCCGGAGCCCTATCTCTTCACTCTATCCCCCCATGCCACTTTTGGCCTTGCTTCAGGTACCTCTCATGTGCTGACCTTCATCCAGCTTTGCTTTCAATCCCTTCTCTGATTCTGCCTTCTCTGATCTCCTATGTGAGACTAAAATCCCCATGAGGGCAGAGACTGACCATCACTCTGTGTGGCCCTTCCCACATCTAGTGCATCGCCTTGGGCATGGAGCGGAGGTGGTCTTCTGATGCTTGTGAGGTTGAATGTGACGAAAGGTGGATTGGGATGTGGAGCAGCCTTCCCAAGAGGGGGTTCATAGAAGTGCTGCTGAGGGCAATGTCCACAGTAGCCAAACTGTGGAAAGAGCCAAGATGTCCATCGACAGATGAACGGATAAAGATGTGGTATATATACACAATGGAATATTATGCAGCCATCAAAAGGAATGAGATCTTGCCATTTGCAACGACGTGGATGGAACTGGAGGGTGTTATGCTGAGTGAAATAAGTCAATCAGAGAAAGACATGTATCATATGACCTCACTGATATGAGGAATTCTTAATCTCAGGAACAAACTGAGGGTTGCTGGAGTGGTGGGGGGTGGGAGGGATGGGGTGGCTGGGTGATAGACATTGGGGAGGGTATGTGCTACGGTGAGTGCTGTGAATTGTGCAAGACTGTTGAATCACAGATCTGTACCTCTGAAACAAATAATGCAATATATGTTAAGAAAAAAGAAAAAGAAGAGGATAGCAGGAGGGGAAGAATGAAGGGGAGTAAGTCAGAGGGGGAGACGAACCAGGAGAGATGACGGACTCTGAAAAACAAACTGAGGTTTCTGGAGGGGAGGAGGGTGGGGGGATGGGTTAGCCTGGTGATGGGTATTGAGGAGGGCACATTCTGCATGGAGCACTGGGTGTTATGAACAAACAATGAATCATGGAACACTACACCAAAACAAATTATGTAATATATGGTGATTAACATAACAATAAAAAAATTAAAAGAAAAAGAAGTGCTGCTGAGGAAGGACTCTATGGCTGGACAAGCTTGGGAGACTAGGTGTGCCTGTCCCCTCATGAAGAGTCCCAGTGGACATGAGATGGTTAAAGTCTCCTGTAGTAAAGAAATGGATGCTCCCGCTTTCTGTAATGCTGTGCTTTGGGCAGGAGAATTGGAAGCAGCCTGGTCATGCATCTATAGGATCCTTGCCCGTTTCAAGCTCACCTCATAGTGATGGCAGCATGTTTGGTTTTCCCTTGGTAAGGCTGTGAGTTTACCATGCTAAATAGTCTATATCTGAGCCCCTTATTTAGTCTCAGGTGATTCCAGATGCTCAACTCCCCCAAATACACAAATCCCACTGTTAGGAACTAAGCCACCTATACTGGGTGAAGAACCATGTTTATAACCAGTTTGGCACCACCTTATCATTATGGTTCCTTCTGCTTAAAGTGGCAGAGACTGTATTTAAAGATTTCGGGTGTTAGAGACTGCTTTTTTTCACCAACCTTTGCCGGAGCCAATCCTGGTTATTGGATATGTAATAAGCATTTCCCGTGTGTCAGGCACTGTGCTAGGTGCTTAGGGTACACACCTCGCTAACAGATTGCTCCTGCCCGAAAGGATGTGTAGTTTGACTCAGAACCTAGATTCTCGTAGTACAGTTCTCTGAGTGCCGAAACCCTGTTATGTGCAGCACACGGGCCAGGGAGCGGGGACGCTCGGCTGGAGGTGCAGGGAAGTCTAGCAGGAGAGCTGACAGGTTCTGAAAGGTCACCCCGGGAATAGAGGTGGAAAAACAGAAAGTGCAATTCAACAGACTTGTTGTTTGCATTCTCCCTCTCTGCCAGAAGCTCTCTGCTGTGTCCTGAGGGTTCTGAGATGAATGAGGCACACTCCCTTCCTTCCAGGACCTCCGCTGAGCGCGGTGGGGGCAGAGGTCAGGTGAGGCCCCCAGGGCCTGATTCGGGGGGACCGGGCGAACCCAAGGACTGTAAGGCCAATGGCCAGCACATGCCATACCTTCCGTTCTCACTGAACAATCACTTCTTGCCTCTAATCTTTCGTTGCTGCTGGTGGAGTGTTTTTTTAAAGAGCGAACATCATTCCTCTGAGCATCTTAAGCCCGTAGACCTCAGACCTGATCACTGTGAACTTCAGATTCCCATCGGGTCCCTGGTTATCTCTCGCCTGCCTCGAACACTGTTCCTCCCTTCCTGTCTCCTCGTGCTTCACCTCCAGGAGGGGGCCACTGGGAGGGAGGAAGAAGAGGAGGGCTTGCCCCCTTCTGTGGTCTTGCTGACTCCTGGATCCATCGTGGAGGGCCTCTGGTAGGGCGGTTGCAGTAGCGGCTACGGCTGAAATCTCCGTCCGTGGCCACAGCCAGCACACCTGGCCGTAGGTTTGCCTCCGCTGCTCATCGACTGTGTGGCCGTGGGTGCATTTCCTAAAGCTCTGTGTGCGGTTGCCTCCCCTGTAAAATGAGGTCAAAAGATGTTCTTCCACAGGGCTGTGTGTGGATTAGTCCTTCTGTGCCAAGCATACTGTCTTCAGAAAGGCTCCATTAGGTGCTTCATAAATGCGAATCCCCTCCCTCTTTTCCTTTAAATCAGGGAGGTCATTCCAGCTTTGTTGGGATACAGTTGTCACCTGGCCTCGTGGGGGCTTGGCGTGTGCAGAGTGGCCGTGTGTTTCGCGTGTCCCTGGCAAGATGGCTCCGTGCTGGGGTTAGTCAACCCCTTCATCATCTCATACTTACAGTTTTGTGTATGTGTGCGCTTAACTTTATTTGCTAATTTTTCTTAAACACATTCTAATTTTACGGTAAGAAAACAATTTAATTGAAGAAAACAGGGAAGTCACGCTTGTTCTGAGTATATAAGAAGAACATTTAATTTTCATTTCAGGAACTCGGTCATCAGGTTGAATTTTTCTTTCTTTCCTTTTTTTTAAAAGATTTTATTTTAGTTGACAGAGAGGGAGAGCACAAGTAGGCAGAGCGGTAGGCAGAGGGAGAAGCAGGCTCCCCGCGGAGCAAGGAGCCCGATACGGGGCTCGATCCCAGGACGCTGGGATCATGACCTGAGCTGAAGGCAGACGCTTAATGACTGAGCCACCCAGGTGCCCCCAGGTTGGGTTTTTCTACGAGGACCCCGGGCACAAGTAGGTGGCCTCCTTCTTGTGGCAAGTGCAAGTGTTATACTTAGTAGCCTTGTCTGTCTGAGAAAATTTGGTCATTGTATTTGTTCCCTAAAACGGATGATCTGGACATTTTTGTTCCATTCTAGGAGAATACCACCATCTCATTTTTCTCCAGCTTACCTTGAGAAAGACAAGGGAGTTGGTAGTTTATATTGGCAGGATTGAGAGAGAACATAAAAATGGGCGGAACACATATTCAGTGATGGATGGGGATGTGAACATTTTTCGCTTAAAAATCAGTTTTCCCTTGCTCTTGTTCTCAGGCCAAGGAAGTGCCAATTACTTTGGGTCTTTCCTGGAGTAATTAATTCACCTGGAATGTCTTCCTCTCCTCCCTTCCTGTCATGCCGTCTCTGTAACTTGTTTTCCTTTATTCAAAATACCTTTACTGAGGGCTGTATGCTGTCTTAGGGACAGAGCTCCCGGATGAAGAGGGCACTGGGCAGTGGGGGGACAGGCATGTGCACACTCACACCCTCCACACTTGGGTGCATCTGTCCTGGCAGCTCTCGGTAAGGGGAGAAGGCAAGGGCCCCGGGACCCGAAGGTCTGCAGGGAATCACTCAGAGAAGTGGAGTGAGTGGGTGCAGGCCCCACAGGACTGAGAAAGGAATCAGCAGAGCCAGAATGAGTGATGGCATTGGGGCACGCATGTGGGTGGCCTTCCAAGAAACACAGGTCAGTAGGGGTGACGTGCGGAGGAGTGGGGAGCAGTGGGGAGAAACCCACTGGTGCAAATGGCAGTAGGCAAGGCCCTCTTTCTTACACATTTCTGCACATCTGACCTCTTTCTGGGCCAATCTGGCTACAGATAATGAGCTGCTTTCACTTCATTGAGAGAAGCATCCCGTGGGTCATGCTGTTCTGGAAAGGGGGATACGAACCAAACCAGGATGTGGTCACTGCTCTGGAGTTTGCAGCCCCTGTGCTGGGCTTCCACATCAGGGCTGTGCATCAGAATCACCCCAGAGCTTTAGAACATACACCTTGCACGATTCTGATTCAGCAGATGGGGTGGGCTTGGGCTGCCATTTCCCCACCCGAGAACCTGAATCTAATGAAATGATGAGCAGGAGAGGAGGTCAGTGCCCCTGTTTTCCAGGCACTAGGCTAAGTGCCTCATATTATAGGGGATAAAATACATAAATGGAGGTTTATGTGTCCTGAGCACACAACAGTCAATGAGGCCCATTGCCTCTCAAGTTGCCTCTCAACTTGACATTCAGTGGTGTCACAATGGTTACTCTGAGGTCAGGCATGCTGGGGATTTTTACACCAGGGAAATTGGCAAATGCTCAAAAATCAGGGCATTTTCCTCTCTAGAAAGCCAGTTGGGAAATATTTCCTGAAACACCACAGTGTGAGTACATGTATATATATGGTCTCGTTGAACTTCATCTCCATGATAAGCCCAGATTCTATGCATGGAATAACACTTTGCTGCTTTCTAACCACTTTGAAATGTGTTACCTTACTGTCACAATAACCCATGAGAATAAGTTAGGGTGGTGTTGCTATCTTCATTTTAAAGAAACACGGGCTCAGAGAAGTCACCCGGTGAGGAGGACAGACCTGACCTGAACCCCAGCTCTGACTCCCAGCTGCGCTCTTGCTCTTCCGGCAGGCACTGCCCCAGTGGTCAGATTCCTGGCTCTGAGTCAGTGTCTTGATCACAAGGGCTGGAGGGACCAGACCTGACCCCGTTCTCAGATATCTGATAACAGGAAGTTTCCCCAACACTGGCAGGTAGAGCTTTAATAAATGACCTTCCTGCTCTGCTTATTTTGGTGCATTGAGTATTCTTATGCTAAGTTGGGGGCCTGACTAGGCAGGCTTATGGGGACCTGCAATCCAAGGGTGTTGTATTTTGAGGGAGATGTGATGTGGTGCCCAGGGAAATGTGCTTTTGGCTGGCACAGAAAGAAGGGAATCCAGAACTTTTTAAAACCCACTCCATTAAGGTCTTGGCCAAGGCCATGGGAATTTCCAAATATTTCACTGGTTCTAATTGAGGTAGCAGTGAGTTGGAGGCTAGTATGAGGCTTGGGGATTTATGTCTGCATGGAAAATTCCCAGTACGCAGGGAGCTAATTCTAAAATGGTGAAAATAGCAGCAAACTCAACCAGTGCCAACAGATATCACCTGCTGGGGACCGAGTGTGTCCTGAGGAGGAAAGGAAAGAGACTCCTCATTCCCAGGGTGACCCTCTCCACCCTTCTTATTTTGTCAGGACCTACCTGCTGTCTGCTGGGATAAACAACTGAGTGAAAAATGGGTCACATCATGGAAAAATCACACTGAGAGACTTTTTTTTAAGACAGAATTTTCCTTTATGTCTGAGGTTGAGGCGGCTGGGATTGTTCCACTCACGTGACCAAACACCCACACGGATTTCCACACCCAGAGTCCCTTGTGTGTCTGTCATACTCTCTGGCCCTACCTGGGACTTCCGCAGAGGTGTCAGGTGTCACTTCCTCTTTACGTTCTGAAGGATGTCCTGTCTGAGGGATGAGCTTGCAGATGGTGCCAGATGGAAAACCGGGGGGAGTCGTGGTCTGTGTAGCAGTCCATGACATCAGGCCTGCAGAGACTTCTGCATGACGGGCTCAGAGCCTCTGGGCCTCCTGGCAGGAGGTAGATGATTCCTTCCCCCGCTGTGCCCCCCACAGCCACCATGCTCCCTGCTACCCCCAGTGCTGGACACAGAGTGCAGACTTGTTTTCTTTGGAATCCATAAACACCTGTGTGCCCCCTGACGTGTCTCAGACAACGTGGGTCAGCCTGACGCCAGGAGTGTTTGTACAGAGTCCCCAGGGTTGAAATTGGACTGGGAACACCAGGACTGAGTGCTCTCAGGTGGGCCCACCCGAGCTTCAGCAGAGAACCCTCCTCAGGAGCTCTGGCGTTTCCCTGAGTGACATAGAGCGAGTCAGAATTTCAGACTCAGGGCATGAGGGGAGATTGGAGGGGACCGGGGTAAATAAAAGAGTCAGCAGGAGGAATTTGCAGGATAAGGCACGTTCACTGGCCAGCATTCTCAAAAACCTGCGGCTGCAGTGTGGGTCCCAGACCAGCAACAACCAGCATCACTTCGGGACGTGTTAGAAATGCAGATGCCTGGTGGCTCAGTTGTTAAGTGTCTGCCTTCAGCTCAGGTCATGAACCCAGGGTCCTACGATCGAGTCCTGCATCGGGCTCCCTGCTCAGTGGGGAGTCTGCTTCTCCCACCCCCTCTGACCCTCCTCCCTGCTTGTGCTCTCTCTCTCTCTCTCAAATAAATAAATAAAATCTTAAAAAAAAAACAACAAAACAAAATGCAGAGTCGCAGGCCCCACCCCAACCTCCTGACTCAGAGTCTGCACAACAAAACCCCGGGGAATTCTGGTGGATTTATAGCTTGAGGGCACAGCTCTGACTGAAGCCAGACAGTCCTCTGCCCACTGACTCAGACTAGGTCCGGGGCACATCCGGGCGCTGGAGTATCTACCATACAGTAACCTAAAGATGTTTTCAATAGAGTCGGCGGGGGGAGATCTCTTTTCCCTTCTCTCTCTCTCTCTTTTGCAGACACACAGACACATACAGACACACACATAAACACACACACGTGCATGTGACATCATAAAGAACCTGGAGTCAGGAGAGATTTGAAGTTTCACGCCCGTCTTTGTCACTTAATAACTTAATACTCGTGGGACCTCAGCCAAGTCTCTGATGTCTCTGAACACATTTCCGTATCTCTGAGAAGGAGACAATCGATGACTGCACTGAGCTGGGCACTCACAGGGAGCAAGCAGTAAACATTTTACGTATCTGACTCATGGAATCCTGTGGGCAGCCCCTTGCCCGCATTTGAGCGGTGTGGCCCTGGAGGCACTCCCCGGCGGGCTGTGGACCACACAGCTTGTGGGTGATCGCACAGCAGAGCAGGGCCTGGCTCTGGAGCCCACACTACATCCATACCCCATGCTGGGGACCCTGCCAAGTGACCCGTAGACTGGCAGGGGGCACGCGGAAGGATGGATGTGAGTCACCCAGGCCAGCACCTGAGCCCTCAGGAAGTGGTGACTGTCAGTACTATCCATGCGCAGGTGAAAGTTGAAGATGTAGGCCTTAACTGGGTATCAGTAGTCATTTCTCTTTTTTTTTTATTATTATTAATTTTATTATGTTATGGTAGTCACCATACATTACATCATTAGTTTTTGATCAATAGTCATTTCTTTAAGATGCTTTTTCTTGTCTGTATTTTCCTGAAATCAATGCCTTTCTTTCATCAGGAGAATAAGTAAGAAATTGTCATTTGTAAAATCCCTCTTGACTTGCTTGTATGAGTGGCACGTATGACTTGCTCCTTCCCAGCACGAGGGAGAGAAAGACAGAAACCTTTCAGAGCCTGAGCAACTCCTAGCTGTAGAAGCACAGAAAACACTTAATTCCAACTCGGAAAAAGCAGCCCACCTCCACCTCTCTTTCCACAAGTCACAACAAATGACCCGCAAGAAGGGCAGAGCACGCCACTTGGAGCAGCCCCTTCAGTCTGCATTTCGCTATCTTCCCACACACCAGGAACCAGAACCTCTGGGGAGGGGATGTCCCTGTGTCGCCTTAGTTCTACTGCATCCAGAATGAATATCCTCAACAATAAACCTTTCAATGCATAAAGTAAGGGCATGGAGGAATGCATGTGTTAGAGACTCAGGGTTAATGACTTCCTAAGTGTGGAAAATTTTCCCCCAAAGCGTTTCCAAATATAGAAAACTCAACATAATAAATGATGAGGGCTCCCAGATCTTGGCGGCAACAGTAGCAAGGGGCAGAGTGAGGAAGGAGAAGGAGTTCCCAATTCCCAGGGCCAGCCATCCCACCCTGACTTCTGGCCGACTTTCCTACCAACGATTTCATAATTGCACCCACTTAGGAGCTCTTTAGATACATAATCTAAGTGGAAATCCAATGTATTATTATTTTTTTTAAGTCATTGACAAAGACCCTAAGATAGATTGCATTTCTCCCAGCCCTTCTGTACCAAGAGTGTTGGGGAGGTTGAGAATGTCACTGGTCACATTGTTCGTTTCTCCTGTGTCCCCCTAAAAGCTTTGTTGGGGACCTTTGTTAATGGTTGTCAAATACTCACATGCCTCAGGCATTTTTAGCCTACCAGGAGCTTGTTGGATCGAACAAACAAACTGAAACCACCCCTGATTCTCTGTGGACTACATTTACCAAGATTAGTTCCTATAATTATCAGATTGTGGCCTAAGCCAAAGGCTACTCTCAATCTTCCCGGCTGAGCCATCTTTTGCTCCTTGACAACTGTGAGCCTCCTCAACCCCATGGGTGGAGAAAACCGGTAGAGGCGGAGGAGACGGGGGGACTGTGGGAACCTGAATCTCACTAATGCTCCCCAAACTTTCCTTCCCTGAAGCAAGGAAGGGCCCAGTCTTAGCACAGAAAGGATACTCAGAGATGTATCAAAAATGCTCAACCGAAGGAAATTATGAATTAATGTCTCTGGGATCACAGCTGCCCAAACAGGTCTCTTCCAACTCTGGCTAGTTCCCAAAGACTGAGGGACTCATCAGAGGCTCTGAGTATACTTCCTCAAAAAACAAAAAGGTTCTGGAGGAGGTCTGGGCCTTAGATGGGCCTCCAGAAGAATGGCAGCATTTTCAGTCCTAGCTTGAGCCCTTGTCATAGCATGGGAGACATGCGAACTATATAGGGTGTGGGTGAGTGGCCGTGATGCCCATTTTATGAACAAGGTGGTACCCATCTTCTGACAGATTATCAGGGAGCCCTGGGCTACATGTTTTGACTTAGAGAGTCCTAAGAGAGGTCATCAAGTTATTTTAAACTCAAACTTGACACTTGGATGTATTAATGGTCTGGCATACAGGGGTTGAGAAATAAGTCCTTACTTCCCTTGCCGCTGCTCAAGGCCTTACCCACATATCATTTTGAGGTTAGGGCTCTACATTCCGAGAAAGATTAAAGTATCCAAAGAGATCCCAAGAAGAAGGAAAAGTAAAAACCAGTATGAAAAGAAAGCATGGAGTTAGGTCTTATGTAGAATGTTTAAATGTGTTGGGAAGAAAGCCACAGGACAATGAAATCTCTGTATTTAAGGAAAAGAGGTTGCTGATACAAACAGTGCTGATCTGTTTCCTACTGTTAGCTAATTAAATGATTTTATTGCCAGTTTCCCATGAGGTTCCATCTTGGGCAGTGCAGGCATTGAATTAGAATATCTTCTACAGGGGCGCCTGGGTGGCTCAGTTGTTAAGCATCTGCCTTCGGCTCAGGTCATGATCCCAGGGTCCTGGGATTGAGCCCCATGTCTGGCTCCCTGCTCAGCGGGAAGCCTGCTTCTCCCTCTCCCACTCCCCCTGCTTGTGTTCCCTCTCTCGCTGTCTCTCTCTCTCTGTCAAAAAATAAATAAAATCTTAAAAAAAAAAAATAGAATGTCTTCCATGGGAAGACCCTGAGGATTCAGTTCTGGGGAGGGAACATGAAGAACAGATTCACCCCATGGGCCATGCAAACAAGGGTTTGCCAGGGTTCAGTGGTCCTTCCTGATCCTACCTGGTGACCTGAGATGATGGAGAATTCTAGTGAGGAAGCTTTTGAAAAACATGGTGGCCAACAGAAAAATAAAGAAATATTCAATCTTAAGGTTAATTAACTATTGAATAACGCCTATGAAAGAAAGAGTGGGCCTTCTTTTCTTGGGGAGTCTTAAGAATGATAGCCACCTTCCTCATTTTAAGGATCCTCTTGCCTGGAGTCAGAGGTCTATACCAGATATTCTCTCAAAGCTCCACCTATTTTGATGACTCTATGATGTATTAGAACTCTGATGATGGAAATCCACCCCTGGCTAGCCTGAGTAAAGGAGCAAATGTAGGGCTCACATAACCAGTCTCCAGTGGGGCAAGGCTGTGGTCGGTCTGAGGGTCCTGCTGCCAGAGGGTGGTATACCACCTGCACACTTCCTTCTCTCCCTTTCTCTGTGTGTTGGCTTTGAATTTTTGTTTTTTATTTTTCACACAGCAGAACACATAACCCCTGAGAGGCCTGGCTTTAGTAAAGGGAGTAAAGAGGAGTTGCCTCTCTTTCCTTGGTTCCAGGCCAAAATATTCTGGAGAAGGGCTAGGTCAAGGGCACACCCCCAAAGGCAGGCAGCCCATCCCTCAGTGGTTGGAGTGGAGGGGGGGTCAGATCCCAGGAAGAAGGACAGAGCAGATACCCACAGGTACCCAGCGCCAAATTCTAAGTATGCACGAGCGGGGGGCGGGGGGCGGGGTTGGTCAGGGAGAAAAGAGAACGAGAGAAATAGAACACAGGTCAGAGTAGGGCTGGGAAAGAGTGAGGGGCAGGCTCACTCTGGCATAGATATGCTAATTGAAAGGACATTCAGTTCTACTCTTGAACGAAGATGCCTCCGGCCATACATATTTCTTGCCAATTTCCTTTCAACCTTAACTAATAACTTTTCCTCCTTAAATTCTGTCTGAGCTAGTTGGCAAAGCATAAAAACACTTTCTGTTTATTTGCGCTTGGTATAGCTGGAACAACTCCCCTCCTGTGAAGATTTTCGCTCTCATTGTTTTGCCTGTAAGTTTCTACCCAACAGGATCCCTTTCTTAGTTGGCTACCTGGGAAATGCGAGGGGCAGTAAACTTTGTTAGTAGTAGCTGCATTTTTTTTACTTGGTACAGTATATCTTACATGATGAACTTTAGCTGTGAGTGGCATGAAAGTTTATTTGCAGTTGAGGCTGGACCGAGGGACAGGGCCTTAGCTTTCCCAGAACGGACCCCCAGTCTCACCCCAGGCTGACAGCGGTGGTAACAGGGATGTGCAGTGGTGATGATTAGTACTTGGGAGCCGGAAAGATGAGGATTTGAATCAGGCTGTAAAATGAGTAAGGACTGTAATGGAGGCTGCAGGGCACCTCCCAGGTCCCCCTTCCCAGCCAAGGCATTCATTCTCCCAGCTGCTGAGGGGATTGGCTGCTGAGGCCTCACAGCTGAGTTTCCTCCTAGGACTGCCGTGACTGAGGGACCAAAGTTACACCTCTCCCAGAATGGCCTGAAGCAAGGGTTCCAAGCCCAGTGCTCACGTCTCAGTTCAGGGCGGTTCTGAAGCTATCCCAGCTCCAGAGCTTCAGAGGGATCTGCAGGAGCCTTTCCTGGGACTGCCTCACTGTTCAACCTCAGCATCTGCCCCACCCTGCTTCCTCGCTCCCTAACAAGTGTTGCTTCAGAGAGCACTCCCCGATCAACTTCCTACGAGCAAATGTCCATCTCAGCATCTGCGACAGATATTTCCTTGTAGGACTTTTTCCATTAGGATGAAAGCCAGCCAATGTGTGTCTTGAGCAGGTTGCTCATAAAGTTATTATAATGTTTTTAAAGCCGTGACCGGGATGGTTCAGTCCCAGAACTGAGCCATAATTAAGTAGGATACAGTCTACTCAACCAGAATAAATTTAAAAAAGAACTCAGGTCCTTTACTGATTCTATTGGGAGTGAGACTTCTGGTTGCGAGTTACAGAAAACCCAAGTAAGCTTGGGAAGGAAAAGTTTATTTGTGTATTCATAGGGTCAGTGGGGAAGGTTCATGAACTCTGAAGTCCAGGGGTAAACTTTCATGCGTGTCTGGATGCCTGGGCTCAGGGGGGTCATAGGACCTGCTCTCTCCTTCTTCCTTTATGCTGCCTCCAATCTCAGTGGGTTTTAACCACCTGCTGGCACAATGGCTTCCATTACCTGCATTGTTTACTCCAACATTCCAGCCCATGGCTCATGTTCACAGTGGAAGAGAGAATGCCTCTTTTCCAGGGGCTCCCATGGAACAGTTATGTTGTAGAGTGGTTGAGAGCATGGCGTCTCACCCCACATTGCCCAGGTGCAAATTCCAGTTCTGTCCCTTAGCAGCAATATGACTGTGGATGAGTTACTTATCAGACTATAGCCCCTGTATCTCTACAGTGGTTGATGACAGCGCTACCCTTCCCATCGGATTACAAATATGAAACGTGTTAATACTTGTAAAGTGTCCAGAACAGTGCTAAGCACATTGTAAATACCCCATAAGAGGTTTTTTTTTTAAATTAAAAAAATACCTATCTGATTTACTTGGGTCACAGTCTCATCTCTGAAATGATCACTGTGGGCTAGAAGAAAATGATGTTCAGGTTGCTCGCCCCTGGAGGTAAGGGTAGAGTTAATTCCATTGAAATATAGGGTCTGAGGTGGGAGGTTCTCCAAAAGCATTCAGGCTTCTGTTACCAGACAAAGAGGAAAAGATACTGGGCAGGCAAAATAACAATTGTCCCCTCTATATGTATTTTGTAAAATAGTACACACAGCCACACAATTGCTTAGCAATCGTTTTTAAATCCTTAAAAAAAATTAAGATACTTTTATAATGAAGTGATCTGATAGACACCAAATATTATCCAAGTGAAAAAAAATTAGTAACACCTAAAATGAAACAAACTGATCTGCTATGCTTTCTAATTTGACCTAATGGGAAGATACTCTCCTTTATTAGCTTCTGAAAGTACTTTTTAGGACTAGTTGGAATTCATGCTTGTATGTGAGATGAGTCTTTAAATTTGTTTTTTTCCAGTTATACCAGGTTTCCCCAGGGCCATTTTTAAAAAGTCCATCCTTTCCCTGATATCCTGTTCTATCACTTTAGTTATATTTCAGCTGACTTAATTGTGAGTTTATTTCTGGCTTTCTGTTATTCCTTCGGTCTATTTTTCTATTTCTGTGCCAGTACCATACTGTTCTCATTACTATACAGGGTTAAGTGCAAAGGTTTAACAGATCCTAAAAATGCCTATAAAGACAGTAGGAGATTTGAGAAGCCAAATAAACCCTAAGATAGATAAATAAATATCAATAATAAATAATAATACAAATAATAAAATAAGATAAATGAAGTAAGGAAAAGCAACAATAACAAATTCACACCAGGCAAGTCAACAGAACTACAGAAAACCAGAAACAAATAGAAAGTCCTAAAAGAAGCTAGAGAAAAAAGACAGATTTCCTTAATGAGTGACACTTGACTTCTTACTAGAAACAACAGAAGCCAGAAAACAGTGAAATGACATGTAAAATGTCCTGAAGGAAAACAACTACCAACCTAGAATTCTGTACTCCTTGAAAATATCTTTTAAGAATGATGGTGAAATAAAGACATTTTTGGACAAACAAAAACAGTAGTTTGCTCCTAGCAGATAGGTGCTAAAAAAATTCTAAAGAATATACTTGATAACAAAAGGAAAGTTTATCCTGAATGGAGAGTCTGAGATGCAAGCAGTAAAGAGCAAAGATGTAAATGTGGCTCTAATGATTATAATGGTATTTTGTGCTGGTTTTTGTTGTTGTTTTCCTATTGCTATATAATGACAGCCGTTCCATTGTCTCTCATGATTCTTTGTGGTGACTGGGCTCAGTGAGGCAGGTCTTCTGCCGGTTTCCCTTGGAACAACTCCTGTGGTTTCCGTTAGATGTCGGCGAAGGCCAGGGTCATCTGGAGGCTCAGCAGGGACACCATCATATCTGGGCCTTGCTCACTCTCTATGTGCTGTCAAGTCCTCTTCTTCCCCTTGTAGTTTCTCAGACGGGAGCTCAGGACTCCTAAAAGTGCAGCTGTGGAAGCTGCCAGGCCATCTTAATGTTTGCTTCAGAATGTCACTTTTTTTTTAAATTTTATTTTATTATGTTATGTTAATCACCATACATTACATCATTAGTTTTTGGTGTAGTGTTCCATGATTCATTGGTTGCGTATTAACACCCAGTGCTCCACGCAGAACGTGCCCTCTTTAATACCCATCACCCGGCTAACCCATCCCCCCACCCCCCTCCCCTCTAGAACCCTCAGTTTGTTTTTCAGAGTCCATCGTCTCTCGTGGTTCATCTCCCCCTCCCCCACCCTTCATTTTTCCCTTCCTACCATCACTTCTGACTCCTGTATTGGTTTTTCCAGAGAAGCAGAACCAATCAGATGTGTAATATATATTATACGTTATATATGTAACATAGCTGTATCTATTACACACGTGTGTATACATATGTAGTATATATTATATACGACATATACACATATGTGTGTAATATTAGGCACCTGAGTCTCTCAGTCAGTTAAGCGTCCAACTCTTGATTTCAGCTCAGGTCATGATCTCAGGGTTGTGGGATCAAGCCCAGCACTGGGCTCCAGGCTCAGTGGGCAGTCTGCTTCTCTCCCTCTCCTTCTGCCTCTGCACTTTCTCTCTCTTTCAAACAAATACATAGTAATAATAAAACAGTAATAATAGAATGCAGTATAATATATAGACCCACATATATAAATTTATTATATGGAATTGGCTTATGTGATTATAATAAAGTGATTGAATTAGTAATAATAATAATAACAACAACAACACACTTCCAACAAATGAAAGCCCAGGCCTGGATGGCTTCACTGGTGAATTCTACCAAACATTTAAATAAGAATGAATGCCAGTTCTTCACAAACTCTTCCAAATTCCAGGAGAGCCCTGTGGGACTACATCAGAGAGAATACCAAGTGTTCGTTGGGGATCATCTTTGGAGACCGGCTACCAAAATCCACCTTGTGCAAAATCTGATGATAGATCAAAAGAGCAGACAATTTTTGGCATGTAGCTGACTGCTTCCTGAAACTCCTTTGGCTGGAGCTCTTCCGTGTTCAGGCTTTGAATCTTAGTAAGTACAAAGCCCCTTGAAGGAGTAACACACTAAGTTTATAGCAATCATTTACATCTTAGTATAAACCAAGGACTTGGGAGATGTGATATTTAATGTTGTGATAAAAGGAGATATTTCAAAGCCTTAGGACTCAAGGTGGGAAGAAAAGAAGTTGACTGGAGGGTGGGTGGGACACGGCCGGATGGCAAGGTTGGAGTCAGAAAGTTCCCTCGCTTGTTAAGTTTGCTTAGTACCAGGCCTGTTTAAGTCCTTCCTAGACAGTGATAGCAGTATCTCCCTTCAAGGGCAGGGCGGGAGGGGCGGTGGTGAAGGGTGGGGGGGTGGGGTGGTTAGTAAGAATCTCGGTCCAAAGCCATGAATCTATAATGGCACCATTTTGGACACAGACCAGCAGGAAAGGAATGGGCTTGGGGGCATCAGAGACTTCCCAGAGTCCCTAAAATCACAAATTAGTTCTGCAGTGTGGTCTGTTGACAGCCTCCTAACTCGAACTACATTTACTACAGAACAAAGATTCTATCCTTTTCCCTAAAAAGTATGCTTCTCTTAGAGATTGGAGCACATAATAGTCTTTGGAAGCTACTTTATAAATATTGACATCATAGTTATTTTGACCTCAGTAACCCAAAGCTACCAGCAGTGGCCGAGGAACCAAAGGGTTCAATGAGATTAGCCAGTCCGAGAGTTCTTTGCTTGGATTTCAGCAGGCCAGCGATTCCTCAAGTGTGTCGGGAATGGAAACCAAAAACAAGAGACATGACTTTCTTCTTATGCGGTGGTCTCCCATCTGAGGCTTGCATTTCAGGTCTTACCTGTACCTCGAACAGCCTTTGGCATGTTTCAGTGAATAACGCTTTTAAGTGGCTTGCTTAACTCCATTTCTCTGCACACATTCAGTGAGCTAATTCTATTAGCAAAGGTTGTTGATGGTCTGAGAAAAAATTGAAGGAGTTCATTTTTGGCAAAGATTCCTAATTTGTAATGTTGGTGGTTACCGCACCCAAGGCTTCCAACTTAATTGGAAACAGTGGAATGCAATTTAGCGGTGGCTGTTCCTCTGGCTGTTAATTTAGCTGATTTGAAGTCCATTAAGGTTTTAATGGAAACAATTCCTTGCTAATTAACCAGAACTTCCATTGCTAGTAGCTGGTTACAGGTAGGATGCACGCAGTGCTTCGCTCACCCTCGCTTCTTAAAGAACCCTCTGCAAGGGCGCCTGGCCCCAGCTCTGGATACGTTTGGCATCTAGAAACAGATCTTTGAAACTGCTGGTGTTTATAATCAAAACCAGAGTCTATTCAGTGACCAAACACTAAAACTGCTTGAGTTTTGTTTTTCTAGCTGAATTTCCAATGACAAAATATTGAAGGCGTTTTGTTTATTGGCTTTTCCCAGGAGATCTACTGCTAAGATAAGACTAAAGCTTTATAACATTGTTTAAAAAGAGAAGTTAGCATTTTAAGAATCTACTTTAAAAAAAAGAGGTAAAGCAAATACTTTCCACTTCATTATTTTATTAAGACTTTGGTGATTTTGGAAAATCTGATATTTTGGTCTGCTAACCCTTGTGGACTAACTGTGGTCTTCTAAGTTTTCCACAGGAGTGTTCAAGCTGATCGGGCAGCCCCATGTTCCAAAATATTTACAAGGCATGGGTAATGATCCATCTCACTTAGTCTTCCCCAGAGTTAGGAACTGGGCTCAGCCTAGTTCTGAGAGAACAGACCCGAGCCCCAGCTGTCCCAGGCCTAGAAGCTTCCTTTCTCTTTGCAGAGGTAACTGTGTCACAGAGCTCCAAAACAAAAGTTTCCTCTGCGGGGTCATGGTAAAATGTTGTTGATTTTACATTGCAAAGGCAAATTTGCAACTCTATGATGGCTTTTCCCCCACCTCCTCCTCCCCCCACTTCTCCTTGCAGCTGAATCTGGTAGGTGCTCCTCCTTCATCCGTAAGAACACACTCCACTGCTTGTGAATTGCCTGAGTTTTCAGTGGCAGCTTAGATGTTGGCTGAGCTTTAATCAGTCTGGGAAGAGGAGCGTTCAGTCAGCACATTCACTTCTGAGGTGAGATGGGAACACAGCAACAAAGGGATCCCACCAGCCACGCAGGAAAACCAGCCTCAGTGCCTCCCAGCCCCGACGCGTCGTCTCCTTGAGGTTGGAACGTCTCTTCTTAATTCCTGCTTTCATTGGGCCGTTAGTTAGTCTCAAATCACATGCTTATCTCTTCTCAAAAGTCAATGTTTAGCTTACGTAGAGTGGAGACCTAAGGATTAACATGTCACTCTACTGAGGAAAAGGAATGTGTTCTCATATGCTTGTTATTCAATTACCATGCATTGGATGTCTCTTCAGGGATCAGATGGTTTAGATTTTCCAAGATAGCTCCCTGGAAAGAAATTTTGATGTTTTCGATAAAGGCCAATTATTAACTATATATTAAATATGGTCATAGTATTTGAGGTTCTTATAAATATATAAATAAGGAAAACCAGGGGGCATTGAATTGTGTGTTTCATGTTTGAGGTTTGACTATTTGATCACCTTAGCTGTGTGTTCACATATTTGTTAGGAGCAAAGATGATTAAGGCATGATTCTGCTTTAAATGTGTTCACACGTTAGCAGGGGACAGAAAGAGTGTATACCGCTAGCATTAATAGAAGGTAGAGAGAGACAAGTGTGCCGAGGAAGAAAATACCGATGGGGGAGTTCAGAGAAGGAGATTATGTTGAGCTGGAAAGGCGATCCAGAGGAAGTATTCTAGCCAGGGTTGAAGGACACCAAACCTTTGGAATAGTGGAGATAAATTGCAGAGCGTTGAAGGCCTGCAAAACATAGGAGCAAAAATCTGCAAAGGGTAATGGAGTGAAGGGCGTGGAAGGGAGTGTACAATGAGATGAAGAGAGAATGATAAATCGATCCATGAATCTTACACCAGAGAGATTGGACATCACTTAGGAGGTGGTGGGGCGAATCTGAATATTCAGGTAGGGAAGCATGATCAGAAGAGCTAATGTGACGTCATGAGTAGGCTGGGGGTGGGCCCGGGGGGGTATAGGGAGAACAAGAGGAATGCAAGGAACTTGGAAGGAAGCAGTCAGGACCCTGTGCGGGAGGTGGAGGATTGTCCATGGAAATTTGTGGCCACGTGGGGAGAGTTCTGGTGTCTGACAGTGTGTGTGGCAAGAGTCCAGCCAAACACTCTGGCCAGGAAAAAGAGGGCTCTGGGTGAGTTAGAGCCTCACTCCTCAAACTTTAATATGTACACAAACCACTTGGGGATCCTGTAAAAATGTAGGTTCTGAATCTACAGGTCTGGGTGGGGCCTGAGATTCTTTGCTTCTAACAAGTTCCCAGGTGAGGCTCAGACTCTTGGTCCAAGGCCCACGTTTTGAGTAGCAAAGAGCTAGAGTAACTCACATTTGCTAGTTTTAGGAAATAATTTACAAGTACTCAAAATCTGTGAGAACCCAATTGTTTTGAAGTATGTTTATTTCTTTAAATCTCATTCTAAATGTGGCAAGAAACTGGCATGTGGTTAGAATGTGTGTGGTTTTTAGGTTCTCGCATGACCTGTCCAGACTGATGCCTTCTTCCCAGGACGGTGTGTGAACAGCTGTTCACCGTAGACGTCACCAAGGAGAGTCTGCTCAGGTGTGAGCAGCCCTTTGAGATAATTCAATGGCTGCCAGTTTCAACTAGTAGATCTCATTATTACGGAAACCTCCCTTCTGTGTTTGGGATATAAAGGAGTAGAGGTCAAGGAAGGAAAGAGAATTGTCCAGAGGCAGCAGGTCCCCAAGCCCAACCTGACCCAGTGTTCTGGAGTGAGTCCGCAGCCTGGGAGGGAATGGGGTTAACGTCAAGGCAGTGTTGGTGGGTCACTGACCAAAATGGTGGCGGGAATACAGGTAATGCCGCATCTGAGGTTGGCGCATGCAAGTTGATGGCCCCCCTGTCTCTGGAACTGCTCTTCATGTCTCAGGGGTGCTGCCAGCTCATTCCCTGTTACTGCACGAGGCCCTTCATTTATGGGGAGACCGGCTTCAGCTTTGTGCCAGCCCTCTGGCAGCAGAGACCCCCCAGCCCTTGAAGAATTGTCTTTGAGCTTCTCCTCATGGAGCTGAAAAGGAGGAGCCTAAGCCAAATCCACTTACAAATATAGGGGAACTATTTATCTCCCTTCATTATCTTAGGCCACCGAGAAGTCCTATTTCTCTTAATAATCAAAGTGGTAGGATTCTCAACCACCATCTACTAACTTGAGCCACCTTTACATCCTTATTTCCTCTCCTGGGACAGCCTCCTAGTATCACCTCTGAAGCCAGAGCTCCAGCCAGACCCAGGGAGCCTGGAGAAGGCCTGCGTACTGCTCTGCACAGGGGAGCTTGAGGTCCCCCTGCACTGCCCATGCCCAGTGTTGTCTGTGGCCAGAGCATCATCCTGGGTTTCAGCCCCCGCAGGAGCTGGTGGATCAGTCTCACTGTCATGTGGGATTTTTACAGAAGCCCATGGCTTTCCATGGCGTGGCTCTGAGGCCCTCTTGGACAGGAGCAGCTTCTCAGGCTTGGAAGGGAAGGGACAGCAGGTGGCTCCCCCTCCGGGCCTAGGTCTCAGTCCCCATTTGGTCGGCACCCTCGCAGGTCGTTAATGCACTGCTCAGAGGCCTTACTTATATGAGTCCCCATCATAGGTCATCCCTGGACAATCAAGGTCCTGGCACAGAAGTGGGGTCAGAGGTCACTCAGCCGGTACCCCCTCCCCTCATAGTGAGTTCCTTCTGGTTGGGGGGGGTTCCTTGGCATCATTTTCACCCATTGATCTCACCCATTGATCAGAAGTTGGGTCCAAGCAATCACCCATTACTCTCATAATTGGAGGTACACACACGGGGCTTCTGGAGTTGAACAGCAAGGGCTGAATCCCAGCTCCACCAAATAGTTCATGGCCTACTGATCAGGGGCATGCACCTTGGGGCCAGCCCAACTGGGACCCATATTCCAGATCCTCCTCTTCCTTGGGCAGGCCCAGGATCACTCAAAGTCTAGGTTTCCTCAGCCACAAAGCAGAGATGCTGATGCCCCCTCCCCGGAGCTGTGGTAAGAATGGAGTGATGCAACACCGGGGTGGGGTGGGGGTGGTGGGAAACACCTTGTACTGTGTGTGGCACATGGGAAGCACCCAATAAATATTAGCTATTGCTATTAAATGATGCTTATTTAATAAGTAAGGACTTGTGGGTTTTATTAGAAGCAAAGCAGGTACGTCTGCTTCTTAGTCCCTCATCCCTCTGGGAAGCCGCACCACAAGCTCGTAAATGCTGAGTGCGGCGTCCACCTGGTGGCCGCATCCCCAAATCTCTCATCAAAAACCTTGGAGGAAATGAAAAGGCTTGTAATTTATAAACCGAGGCTCTCAAGGGGCAAGGGGAGGGGCGGGGAGGGTCGGAACCCTCGCTCTGGGGCTTTGTGGGGTCTGCACAGGCCGCCTGGAAACAAAGCAGCCCTTTGTCCTGTGGCTTGGCTTTGCTTTTGGTCATAATATTTAATTAATTTTGAAATTTCAAATAACATGAAAGGGAAGTGTGAGATATTTACATCTCTTAAAGAAGGGGGCATGGGTTTAAAAGGTTGAGAAGCCATCTATAACCTATAAAGCACAGCAAAGCTCCCAGGAATGTTCCAGTGACAGGAAGGCATGGTGCTCTGCCCCTTCTGCCTGCCCTGCCAAGTGCCCACCCATCCCCAAGGTGGCGACGGGCAGGTGGAGCACGCAGCCCTCCCCGGTGGCCTCATTGGAAAAAGCTGGCACATGCACAGGGTGCTTCTGTGTTCTGGACCCTTCCTTTGGCTTTCTAATGCTAATGAGTGAAACTTGAACAAATGTTCATTAAGACCATTTGACACACAATGCCCCTTCGTCCTTGGGTTTTCACTGTTATTGCAGCTATCCATCAGGATGTGGGACATAGATTCTTTATTCAATCAGCGGTCCATTTGCCGCTCTGGTGAAATAAAACTCTTTTGTGGATCTTTTGTCCTAGTTTGCATTTTTTGTTTTACACAAAAGACTTAATAAAAATTTAAAAGTTAATAAAAGTGAAAAATATTCTTGCAGAAAAGTGCACAAGCGTCTGGCTTAATGAACTGTTACAAAGTGTGACCAATCACGAAACAGAATGTTACCACCCTTCCCTGCCCCTCCCCCTACCTTTGTTCACTAACTACCCCAGAACGGTGAACACAACCCTGGCTCATAACAGCACATAATTATTTTGCTTGTTTTTGAACTTTATGTAAATGGAACCATATAGAATATGCTCTTGGGGTCTGCCTTTGTCCAAGATTATGGTAAGAAGACCCATCGTCCACTTTGTTGAGTATTGTTGTAGATCACTCATTCTCATGCTGTGTAGTGTCATTGTGTGGTCCTTCATGATTGGAGCCATCCCCAGTGGAGGCGGGCATGTGTCCCCTAAATGGGCTGGTCCCTGAGACCAGTGGAGGCGGGCATGTGACTGAGGTGGGCCAATTGGGATTTCCCAAACTGGAAGCAGATAGTATCTCTCTTCCTCATGGGAACTAGTCCATCAGAGCAGATTCAGAAGTCAGGCCCTCTGTGCTTGGTCCTGGCTGTGTCACTGACTAGCTGTGGTATCTGGTGTAAGTTATTTAATGTCTTTATTTCAGTCCTAGTTTCTTCATCTTTTAAAGGAGATAATAATAATAGCATCATCAAAAAAAATGTAAAGGTAACCTACTGAATGGGAGAAAATATTTGCAAGTTGTATATCTGATAAGGGACTAGTATTCAAAGTATATGAAGAACTTACAACTCAGTAGCAGAAAAAGAAACACTTTAATTAGAACATGGGCAGAAGATCTGAACAGACATTTTTCCAAAAAAGACATGCAGATGGCTAACAGACACATGAAAAGATGCTCAACATCACTCATCATCAGGGAAATGCAAATCACAACCACAATGAGATATCACCTACCACCTGTTTGAATGGCTAGTATCAAGACAAAAAACAAGTGTTGGCGAGAACGTGGGGTAGAGGGAACCCTCGTGCACTGCTGGTGAGAACGTAAATCGGTGCAGCCACTATGGAAAACAGTATGGAAGTTTCTCAAAAAATTAAAAAAAAGAACTACCACATGATCCAGCAAATCCACTTTTGGGTATTTATTTGAAGAGAACAAAAATACTAACTTGAAAAGATACCTGCACTCCTCTGTTCATTGCAGCATTATTGATAACAGCCAAGATATGGAAACAACCTAAGGAAAACTTGCCATTTGTGACAATATGGATGAACCTCGAAGGTATCACATGCTAAGTGAAATAGGTCAGACAGGTCAAGGCACCAGACTGTAGGACTAGACACTGGATTCTTCATCATCATGTACTCATAAAAAAGCCAGGTTCACTTAAGAACGCCTCGGATTAGGCAGTAAAAGTTGTTAATTTGTGACCTGTGTAGGCCTATATTTTAAAATTTCTGTGTGACTGGATGGTGAGTACACATGAGGCACTTCTTGAGTGCACAGGAGCAGGAAAGCTGTCTCCAGGAAGGGCCCTTGTGCACACGCACTGCAAGCTGAATGAGCTGCTTTGTCCACCGAGCACTGTTTTTACTTGAAGGAGCAAGTGAAGGACGTCTGGTGGTTATGCAGACTTGGGGAGCTGGCAGAAATTTTCTTGAAAATTAAGAGAGCTTGCCATGTCAAAGTAACTGTTGGTACTTGTTGCCAAAAATAAGATTTGGACTTTCAAGTAAAAATTAGAAGCTCAGAAAACATGGAATTGCAACCATGAGCGAAACAGCTCCCCACGACTTAAAGGCTCTTCTCAAGAGATGACAGGAGACACTAATGAATGGGATTGGGCCATGATCTTTCGTGCCTCTCTTTCCCTGTGCCTCGTCTCTAGGTTATAACCATCTTACTCCCAGCATGAATTTTAGCCCGCTCATCCACTCCCTCCCCTCCAGGTCTCATCCTGTACCTCACCCCCCACACCCAAGGCTGCTCCGTATTGGACAGAGCTCACTGGGGAGGAGCTGAGCTGACTTCCAGGACAACTGCCTCATGTACCACAGCCTTATGGAGACAGCACCTGCTGATTGGGTGGTCCCTTCGTCCAGGGTCCAGGAGGGATTTCGGTTCTAATGGTGGGAGACTGAGGCCAGGTGAAGGTGGGGAGGCTTGCCCCGTGGAGGGCTGGAGAGAACCGTAGGGACAAGTCAACGTTACAGGACCCCTGTGGTCACACCCTTGCTTCTGCCTAGAATTCCTCGTGAAGAGAGGAGGTGTCATAAGAGCACTCCCTTCCACGTTTTAAGGGGAGAGGGTTTATGGTCTAGCAGGTTGTTTTATTTGAAGCCCCAATTAGGAAAGAATCTTTGGGCCCGCCCTAATCTCACATCATTAGTTTAAAGGCGAAAAAGTCTCTCTTAGCCCCCAGTGGATCATAGGAAAGTATTTATATTAACTTCTTCTTGAGAGCTGATTAATATCACTCTTTAGCAACTATTCTGAAATACTGTTATTTATTTATTTTTTTAAAGATTTTTATTTATTTGACAGAGACACAGCGAGAGAGGGAACACAGCAGGGGGAGTGGGAGAGGGAGAAGCAGGCTTCCCACCGAGCAGGGAGCCCGATGTGGGGCTCGATCCCAGGACCCTGGGACCATGACCTGAGCCGAAGGCAGATGCTTAATGACTGAGTCACCCAGGCGCCCCTGAAATACCTTTTAAATTCCCCTTTTGAGGAACGTTTTTCTTAAGACATCAGAATCTCTTATGTCTCATTCTTTTTTTGCTTTAGAAATTTTTAAACATATTATTTCAAAATAGTTTTAGACTCACAAGAAGGTGCAGAAATAGTATGGTGCGTATGTTCCTCTGTACCTGTCCCCCATTGTCCCCCAATGATAATACCTTATATAACCAGAGTCTGTCATCCCAGCCAGGAAACTGACATTAGTACAGTGCTAGTAACCAAACAACATCTCTTACTTATTCTTATTTATTTATACTCCCTTTATAGAGGTTCTCCATTCATCTCTAAAATATAGTTTTTATTTTAATGAAACGTACCCTGCATAAAAATATGATCAGAACCATTGCGAGCCCAGTATAGTGTCATGCATGTAGTAAATTGCGTGCAATTTGAGGTTGAAGTCCTGCCCCTAAATGTTGAATTGTGGCTCACTTGCTGTGTGATTATAGGCAAGGAACACCGTATCTCTGAGCCTGGGTTTTATCACCTATAAAATGAAGCTTATGACATCCACTTGGTAGAGGTGCTGCGTGGGTTAGACACCAAAGTGTATGAAGTTGGTGCTTCAAAGTCACAGGTGCTCTGTCCCTGGTCAGTGTCCCAGGTCGGGTGACCCGGGAAGACTGAGATGGAGGTCTGAGGGCGGGAAGTTTATAGGGAATGCTCAAGGGGTGACACCGATAAGCTAGCTGGGACACAAGGGGGGACAGAGAAGTTGAACTACCATGAGGGCAACACGAGGCACCGGATGATCCTACAGAGAGCTGGGGTGGCCAGGCCTGTGCACCCCTGCACGGACCAGACACTGCAGGTGGCTGCTCTTAGGGAGTGGGTAACCTTGGGCTGTTGGCTTCAGCCGAGGGCAAGGCCCGGGGACAGGCCCAGCTGTGAGCCTTCAGCAGCTAACAGTCACCTAGCAGTGAGCCTCGGCCCTGCTGGGGAGCCTGGGCAGTGCCTCACAGCATCTACTCTTCTGTTACTATGGCTCTGAGGAAGGGGACATCAGATGGGGAGACAGTCATAGGTTTTTCACCGCTGTTAGCCACATTAGACCCAGGCGTATATGAATGGCTTGATAACTCCAGAGAAAAGCTGTTTCCTTTTCTGTGTTAGGCCAGTGAAGGGGATCTCTTTACGTTTTCAGGAAGAGCTAAATTTGTCCTGTTTAGAGGCAGCCGCAATTACATCTGAGATCTGGGTTCCTTCCTGGAAACTTACCAGGCAATGGTCCTCTTAAATCAGAGTCTGTGGTGAACTCATCTAACGGATAGCTGGACATGCATGGTCTGGGAGTTAGAGGAGGTGGGGGCTCAGATCTTTTCCTGGCTCCATGACCCCAGAGAAGTGGCCAAACCACCTGAAGGCATAGTTTTCTCTGCAGTTAAGTGGGTTGATCCCACACTACCTGTCATAGGCTTGTTTTATAGGTTGGATGACCTGATGCCCGCAAAGTGTTGGCTCACCCCAAGGGCTTAACACGTGGTGGCCATAATCATCACGACCAGGGGAGCGATGTAATATGTCACCAAATCAAGATACCTCAATAGTAAAGGGGGGCATAAAAATAAGTTGAATGATAACTTTCTGAAAAGTTTACTTACTGACCAACAGATTGGTTTCTTACATTGGTAGACCTATAGAATGGTTCTGTTCAGGGACTCTTCAAATATAAAATTCTTTTGAAGAAATGAAAGAACATCTATCTGTGTATATTAAAGCAAATTGGAAAATTTTCTCTATATTGATCTGAACATTAAAAAAATTTTCAGCAGATTAATTATTCTTGTTATATATTTATGTACTTTAGTCCATTTCTTAGCTTATCTGTCATGGTATTTTCTTACAGAATGTATTTTTAAAGGCTTTATTTCTTTATTTGAGAGCTCCCTCAAGTGGGGGGAGGGGCAGAAAGAGAGGGACAGAGAATCTCAAGCAGACTCTGCACTGAGCACAAGCCCGACGTGGGGCTTGATCCCACAACCCTGAGATCATGACCTGAGCTGAAATCAAGAGTCGGATGCTCAATGGACTGAACCACCCAGGCATCCCTGAAGAATGTATTTTTAAAATAGTTCTATTACTTTTAACTTTTTCTACAAAATTGTCTGCATTTGGGGCTTAAAAAATTTGAAATTGCTGATACTTACATTGACTTCTCTATAGATCATAATATATTAATTGAGAAAACACTCTCTTTACAGGGGCAAGAGCAATCCTGCTAAACAAAGGCTATTCTCAATTCTAATTTTTTTAAATATTGAGAAGAATAAATAACTTGGTCCAAATATT
The DNA here is from genome assembly GCF_009762305.2 of Zalophus californianus. Classification (NCBI taxonomy): domain Eukaryota; kingdom Metazoa; phylum Chordata; class Mammalia; order Carnivora; family Otariidae; genus Zalophus; species Zalophus californianus. The sequence continues at coordinate 27,133,644 of NC_045602.1, forward strand.
TGCTCAGGTAATTTTAGCCTTCATTCAGAGTTCCTTTTTTTGACAAATATTTTTACAATACAACTTGTTGAATAAATTGTCTCTATGTATGATTCTTTTGAATGGTTCACCAAATTTAGATGATTCAAAATTGTAGGCCTTCTCAATTACATTCTATTCTGGGACAGAATTTAAATTTATCCAAATAAAAATAGGAGCTCCATCAAAATATTCTTCTCACAGGTTGAGATCATCTAGGGCACAATTATAGAATTTCAAAATACTTCATTAGAGCACTCATTGTGCCCTACCCCCCACTTTTGCGGGATATATTTCAGTGTCTTCCTGTTTGCAGAACTGGCTTCATGGGCTTGTGACTTGTCCAACGCACAGAACCCAGTGCTTAAAAGGGCTCTACACCTGGCTGACGGTTCTGCTGTTGCCATCCTAAAATTCTTAGTTTTTTAACAAGCATTTTCATTTTGCCCTAGGCCCCGCAAATTATGTAGCTTGTCCTGTTTGTTTGTCTTGGTTTTCAATAATTGCAATTTTCCAAAATCTTCGAGCTCAAAAGCTGAATTAAAAAAAAAGAAAGAAAGAAAGAAACTCCATTTACTCAATACTTTGAAGACTTCCAAATGATTTTGAACAAAATGCAACCCAAAGTTGTAAGACACTTAGGATGATTTTAAGAAAATCGTTTATCGTAAAGACTCAGATATTCTGAGTCATTTGGTAGGCAAAAAGAAGAATTTTGTGATCCAGTTGCTTTGTGTGTGTGTGTTTTGTGTAAAGTTTGACAACTTACTTCCATTTCCCCTGGGAGACCCCCACAGCTTGTTTGGACAAAAGTACTAATTATATATGTTCCACTACTCAGTTCAAGTACGTTTTTGCTCCACAGGTTCTTATATTAGTAAGAATACTGTTTCTACCAGGATTCTCTAGCCATCAAAATATACCACCTCAAAAACAAAGTTTCCCTCCAATGATGAACTTTAAAAAAAAATTTTTTTTAAAGATTTTATTTATTTACTTGAGAGAGAGAGAGAGCCCAAGCAGGGGGAGTGGCAGGCAGAGCGAGAGGGGGAAGCAGACTCCCTGCTGAGCAGGGAGCCCGATGCGGGGCTTGATCCCAGGACTCCAGGATCATGACCTGAGCCGAAGGTGTCAGACGCCCCCAATGATGAACTTTTAAACTGGATTTATAGTAGCCATCAGAATGTCAGATTTTTCACCTTGGACAGAATGAACTTACCAAAGGTTTAATTTTATTCCCTGAATTAGGTTTTTTTTTTTAAATGAACCATTAATAGAATTAACAGATTTTCTCATTTGAAGTATCTGACGACCCTGATAGAGAGCTTGAGTCATTTCACTGTTTACGTAGTACTACTTCGGCTAAAGGCGACTCATTAGCAGCTAATACTTCATTGTTTAGTCGGGCACAAGAAACACCGGGATTGGAAGTGAGGGAAAGTAGTTTAGAAGAATGGTCACTGTGTCCATATAAAAGCTCAGCTGCGCAGGGTGTAGGAAAACACAGCTGTGCTGCTGCTTGTGTGAGACTGTGGTCTTTGTGCACGGTCTACGTATGCAACGCACTTTTGAAGTAAAAGCTGATGTTTCTTCAGCAAAATTATGTTTGCTGGTTTTCATGATGATATCCCCACAGTAGAATCAAGAGGTATTTTATGCAAGTTATTCATTTATCTACAACTTTAATATTTTAAATTTTCCCCTAAGCACATGCTTTGATATTTCCAAGCTGATTGCTGCCCCAAGAGTCTATTGCAAAAGAAAAAGATGTTACGCAACAGCGTAATAAATAATAGTTGTAGATACACAGTACAGTAAGCGACAAAACTACTGTAAGCAAGAGTATTCACACGACAGTCTACACTCTGTGTCGGAGCTGCTCAGCCTCCATTTCCTGCCTGTGTCTTCTTTACACCTACCCTGGGCTTTCCCACATTTCCCGCTGCCCCACAGCGGGGACTACTGGGGGGTGGCGGACTGCAGGATGGCTCACCACCCCCGAGTCCCTAGGGACTGGTGGCTGGCCACACTGCGTTTTGTCATGCTGTCCTCCAAAGGCGGTGTCAGGGGCACCTTATCAGGAAATGATTAGGGAAAGAGAAAAGGGTGTTGCTTGTCATCTTTCCGAGTTTACCAGGAGAAAAAGTGAGATCTCAGTGTATTGCCCTTGTGTCTCAACACTAATGTTCAGGACTGGTAGAGGCTGAGAATGCCAAGTGCAGGACTCAGCCCATCCAGTGTGTTTGATTCCAGTATTATTAATAACGTGGTTTTTTTTTTAAAGATTTTATTTATTTATTTATTTGAGAGAGAGAGAATGAGAGAGAGAGGGAGAGAGAGCACAAGGGGGGGGCGAGTAAGAGGGAGAAGCAGACTCCCTGCTAAGCAAGGAGCCTGATGTGGGACTGGATCCCGGGACTCCAGGATCATGACCTGAGCCGAAGGCAGTTGTTTAACCAACTGAGCTACGCAGGTGCACTTAATAACGTGTTTTAAAATGAAGCATCTGATATATGTTAAACTGCCTGGCACTGTCCTAGAAAAACCTGGACAGATAGCTACCCTGCTCACCATCGATTGCTTTGGTTGTCCTATGACTTCCTGATGAAACATAATATTGCACTAATTTTATCAACTTCTACATCTCATTTCATTTAAGTGTGAAGGAAAGAGCGAAGTTGGTAGACACTAGAACAGGACAGTGTAAAGCTACAAGATGAATGGCAACTCAGGGGTCCCATTTGGATATCATGACTTACCTCTCCTGGAAGCCAAATCCCAGAGACAATTTCTGATCATTTTCTTACGGTCCAGAGCTATTTTTAGCTAAAGCAGGCTGAATTCTTGAGGAGAAGGCTAGGTAATTTATCTTACTCTGGCTTCATAAGCCCGGGGCCTATGTAAGTTTGGTTGGGTCTGTAACTCTGAAATCCCCTCTTAACTGTGCCCCAAGTGAAGTGTCAGGAAATCACTACCTTTTTTGGGGCGTGGAGGTGGGGGCGGTGTTAGAAGTCCAACACTGTATTGGAGACCAGCTATACACAAGTTGTGTAAACTTTATTGTCTGAGGGCTTCATCACCTGTAAAATGGCCCTCGCAGCATGGGCTGCCAACACATCTGGGTCAGAACAGCTGGGAACAATTTTCAGTTGGAAAAATAACTTATGTGGAAAAGGGGCATAAACTTTCATCATATACTGGCTGGTTGTAAACTAAGGCCATGTCAGGGAGAAATTCTAAAGACTTGTTTTTCTATTTGGTTATAGTCAGATATTTCTGGGGCACACAAGGTGCACATTTCCCAGGCGACAGGTCATTATAATAAAATGAACTGGGTCACCTTATTACCTCTCTTGAGTCCTTCACTAGTGGATTTTGGGAAACAGATGCTAAATGTTTAACAAAATCCATATACAGCTTTGTTAGGGCTTTTCCATAGTAACCTGATCTACACAAGGTGCCGGTAGAAAAAGCATATCAAAGTAAACAAGTATGACCTAACACGGATTAAAACTGTATTTTTTTGAAAGATTTATTTATTTATTTTAGAGAGGGAGAGAGAGAGAGAGAGTGTGTGTGCACGCACGGTGGGGAGGGATGAGAGAATCCCAAGCAGACTCTGTGCTGAGCGTGGAGCCCGAGGGGGAGCTTGATCTCAGGATGCTGAGATCATGACCTGAGTCGAAACCGAGAGCTGGACGCCTAACTGACTACGCCACCCAAGTGCCCCCAAATTGTATTTTTTTTAATGTCAAATAATGGCACATGAACATAGGTGACCAGATGACTGATACTGGGGATGTTCGGAGAGGAGAAACAGCAGAGAGGGTCCTATTCAGGAGCAGAGTAAAACCATATTTTAAATTTGGAATTGCTTATAGTTTTAATCATAAGATATCCTGCTCTTTATCTGGTCTAGAAAGCAAAAAGCATGAGTGGACTTCAATCCACAGAGTGTTGAAGAAATAGAACTACACCTGATACTTGTAAACTCTCCCTGGACTTGTATGTTGTCAACGTTGAAAGTCATTCTGTTTGCCCAAAAGACAGGATAGTTTTTTACAATTTCATTTGACTTGTTATTCAACTATTACTTAAATATTTTGTGATTTCTTTTTTTTTTAAAAGATTTTATTTATTTATTCATGAGAGACACACAGAGAGAGAGAGAGGCAGAGGGAGAAGCAGGCTCCCAAGGAACAGGGAGCCTGATGCAGGACTCAATCCCAGGACCCTGGGATCATGACCTGAGCCGAAGGCAGATGCTTAACCATCTGAGCCACCCAGGTGCCCATATTTTGTGATTTCTAATTCCAGAATTTTGTTATTGTAGTGAAACACAACATTGCCCATTTTAATCATTTTCAAGTGTACAATACAGGTAGCATGAAGTTCATATACAATTTTGTGTAACCATCTCGACTATCTGTTTCCAGAACTTATTTTTTTCTTTTTTATTTCTTAAGCTTTACCAAGATAGGATGCTTAAGCATTAAGAGGGGAAAATACATGACTTTGCTTTAAAGTGAGATCAAGAAGCAATTGTTTGCTGTCTTCCTGCCTGGGAAAGTAGACTGTTCCTGAGACAGCTCCTGGTAAGTATGTTTGTGTCTGTCAGCATGTTGTGCTTAACCCTGTTTTGAACTCTGCTTTTATTCTAGGAGGGTTGTAAACTAGGGAAAAGCTACAGAAATCTGTAAGTGCTTTAAAAAGAAATTCCAGACCTATATGGCTGGCATGGGAGCTGAGGGGAACTTTATTATGTTCTTATTTGGAAGAAAGGAAAGCCATTCAAGCCCCATAATGGTTAGATGTGACAGTGCATGTCAGCTACGTAGGGGCACAGAGAGGAGTTAAGTTACTGAACTTCTGCAATTTAAATTGTGTGTGGGTGTTATTTAAAATGGTGATGCTTATAAATGAAATCTCAGAATATGTTTACATTAAAGGAAATCAATAGATAAAAGTAACTTCAGATTTTCAGTCTCCCCGAAGCTCATGATCTTCAGATCTAGCCCCTCTCCTGCTTACAGGACATTTATCTCTCCTAAATGTCCCATATTAATGTCCACACAGACTCCCTTGTCAGCTCTAGCCCACCTTCAGGCAGGAGCAAGGCTCTGTTGAAGTCCTATCTGAAATATTTATGGTCTCTTCTGGAACCTGTCTCTTCTTTTTGGAAATCACGGTTGCAAAAGATTCAGAAATGAAAGGTTTAATTGTAAATGTCCCTTAAAGAGAAATAAGGAAGTGGAACTATCAATTTAACGATTTATTCCATGGGTCAAATAGAGATATCCATCATGATATTTATACATGATGGAAATATGGCAAGATATTGCATCTGTTAAATCACTATGGTTACTATGTAGGTGTTGGTTTTATTATTCTCTGTACTTTTCTGGGCCTACTATGACAAAAATAAATAAATGCAATTTCTGGAATTGACAAAGCAGGAGAGATCCTCTTTCTGTCATAGGCAAAGGATATTTCAACATTCCGTTAATTTGGAATTGACTGGCCTTCCTAGAATAAAGTTGCTCCCAAACTCCCAAGCAGTCTTATCCACACATCTTTTGACACAGATTGAATTGTGGCACCCAGCCCACAGGCTCGTCTCATGACACTGGTGTAAGGGTACTACAGCCCTTTCACTGCAGTGAAAGAACACTTTCAATAAGTACTAAAGATTGGCCCACGTTGGCTGGTTTGGAAACTGTGATGAGTAAATTCAGAAAATAAATTGCTCTGATTCTTTCGAGCTTTTAGGCTTTGAACAAAATAATGAATAACCCTTAGTAATTAAATGCCTTGTTTGTTTTTGGTTCTTTTGAATGCAATCAAGGAAAGAAATGGAAAGGAAAGAAGTGCTCAGGAGGCCCCCCGAAAGCACTTTGGCACTCACCAAAGCAGCCAGAGGATGAATAACACAGTGGGGGTATATGGCTAAGTAGGTCCTATTTTTGTGTTGTTCAATAACACTAGGAAACATGCTTTAGTTCAAAGCTTTATTTCTCTTCGAGTGTCTCCAATCAGCATCACATAGCTTTTGGTAATGCGAGAGTGATTTCAATGTACCAAGTGTCTTTGAGTAGTTGTCTAAAGGAATAAAGCAAAGGAAAGAAGAGAGCAGACAGAGGGCATTTGACCACAAAGACTGAGAATTTCATTGGTTTGTGGGAGAATTCCTTGGCTAGTACCTCTGGGAAATGGGGCGGTTTATAGCCGAGGTTCCCAGGCGTACATGTTCTTAACAACAAAGAGGTCTTTGCAATGCTGTCTTGGTGAGGATGCTTTTGGCTGCAAGTAACCACAGACTCAACTGAGGATAGCTTAAGCCCTGAGGCGATTCACGCTCTTGCATAACAAGCCCTAAAGTAGGCACACTCCACCCAACGCACAGGCACTGCTGGCTCCACTCCTTGGCGGCTTTCTGGATTTCTCCGCTTCTCTGTGTTGGCTGCATCCAGCAGCCGTCCTGAGCATCACGTCCATTCACAGCAGTGTCTTGTGGTATGTTTAGCCCCCTCCTTGGGGCCTTGATGAGGGCATCCCAGAAACAGACTCTTCTCAGTGAAGAGCTGCTAAACGCAATGCCCCTGAGGACAGTTGAGGCTGAAAAGGCTGAGAGGTGCTATAAAAGTAAGAAAGGCATGTGTCATTGTGAACAGGACACCTCCAGTTCGTAGGAGGACACATCCACCTGCAGGCACTGTTTCCTGACTTCTGAGATAAGAGCCAGCAAATGGAGTGAACACAACACTGTGCTCCATAGTTGACTGTTGGCATAATGCCTCGAGGACAAAATGTCTTCTCAAAAGTGGCCGTAAATGAAAGAGGCTACTCTAGGTAGAGATGTACATTTTCCGTGTTAACACAATAACAGTGCCTTGTAGTTGTGTAATCGAAGCACCATGAGGGCCTGGATTCTGTGTTATTTACTACTGGACCAGCAGTGCCTAAACCAATAAATAGCACATAGCAGGTTCTCAAATATTTGCTGAAAGAATAAGTAATGGTAGCGGCATTTAAATTTGCTAATTAAGAGGCACCAGGAAAAAAAGTGGGAGGGAAAGAAAGACCTGGGTTTGAATGCCAACCCTGTGGAATCCTTTCTGTTTTTTAGTTTCTTTTTCTGTAAAGTGGGGGCTAATAGAAAATTGCTTTGTCACATTGTGGTAAAGATATAATGAATTAATACATGTAAAGTGCTTGGAAACGTAGTTCTCAGAAAGTGCTATTTATTATCATCACTATTACTACTAAGTTCTGAATTTTTCAGTTGCCTTATTAGTAAAATGGGGATAATAAAAAGGCATCCCATTTTGAGGATTTAATAAGACAGTGTCTGTTCCTTCCTCATGGTGTCAGGTATGGTGTTAGGAGCTTGGCCAGAGTCACTATAATTCTATATCTATTCTCAGTGCTTTTTATTTTACAGTTATTTTTTAAGATTTTATTTATCTATTTGAGAGAGAGAGAGCATGTGAGTGGAGGAGAAGCAGAGGGAGAGGGAGAGAGAATCTGAAGCAGACTTCATGCTGAGCATGGAGCCCGATGTGGGGCGCAGTCTCATGATGGCGAGATCATGACCTGAGCCAAAACCAAGAGTCAGATGCTAAACTGACTGAGCCACCGAGGCACCCCTAAAGTTATTTTAACCCCATTTTGTATTTGGTCTCCCCAACAAACTACTGAGAACAGGTCAAGCATTATTCCCTTTTATAGGTTGAGCAACTGAGGTACTGAGCAATTAAATATGCCTCTAAAGACTTAGTGGGCACATGGTAGAGTCCAAAGTCAACACAGCAGCTGTCTGATGCTTTCTGTGCATATCTTCCACATTTTAAATGTCTAAGCAGACTTTTCAGAGCTAGAGAGTGACTTTATTGAGCAAATGTGTAAGGTGAAACATTTCTAAGTGGGAGAGTACAGGGGAAAGAGGGAGGAAGTAACCAGAACAGGGAATGACATTTTTAAGAAGATTTATTAATTTTATTTGAGAGAGAGAGAGAGAGCATGAGGGAGTGCACAAGTGGGAGGGGCAGACGAAGAGGGAGAGAGAATCTCAAGCAGATTCACACTGAGTGCAGAGCCAGATGTGGGGCTTGATCTCATGACCCTGAGATCATGTCCTAAGCTGAAACCAAGAGTCAGTAGCTTAACCAACTGTGCCACCCAAGCACTCTGGGAAATGACATGTGGGTCATGTTTAGCCCCCTCCTTGGGGTTGAAAGAGGTGCTCATAAGGGGGTGTGGTTAGAGTGATCCATGTGGTAGTGGGTGAGAGTTGGGGGCATCAGTATGAACTCAAGTGTAGCTCATTATAGGCACACGTGGTTACATGTACAGGTTAGTATACCGCATGCATACTGCGTACATTTCCTTGCTTTGTCCACTGAGAGGGCCTGGAAGCAGCATCTCAGTAATAACAAGCACAGCCAGCACCCAGATTTTGGTTTCTAGAAACTTTCTCCAGTAGAAAGAACCAGGGCTCCTGAGAGCAATGGCTGACTCTAGGGCTGGGCTGGAGGAGGATCCTGCAGAGCCAGAAAGTAAGGGAGTGCTAAAACCAACCAACCAACCAACAAACAAAGATGAGGGGTGTGTCAAAGGGACACAGTAACCCAACTGAAAAGGCTCTCAGTGACCAAAGCTGTAACAATATGAGCAATAAAACAAATAACCTAGTATCAGATTATAACCTGAAGTGTAAATAAATATCTATGAGTCCATACTAATATGAAAAAAATGATTGAATAAATAAATAAAGGAGGGAAAAGAGGCAAATCTCCCCTGCAGAAGAATTCAAGATAATTTATGTAGATACTCCCTTCTCAAGGAGATGGAACATAACTCTTTACCCCTTAAGTGTGGAGTACATATGATGACTTCGTTCCAAAGAGTCCAGATGGAATATGGGAAGAAGAGAGTAAGCTTACAGTGCAGATACATGACAAATACAACCTCAGCCAGGTGATCAAAGTTCATATCAGCAGAGATAAGTCATCTTGATAGTATGCACCCCTGATATAATGCCATGAAAATGGTACTTTATCTCTTTCTACAGTCTTGCCTCCAAAAACCATAACCCCAGTCTAACCATGAGAAAAACATCAGACTAACACAAACTAAAGGACATTCTATGAAATACCAGACCAGTATTTCTCAAAACTGTTGAGGTCATCAAAAACAGGGGAAGTCTGAGAAATTGTCACAACTCTGAGGAGCCTAAGAAGACATGACAACTAAATGTAACATGGTATCCTGGATTGCGTTCTGGAATGGAAAATGGACATTAGGCAAAAACTAAGGATATCTGAATAAACTATGAGCCGTAGTTAATTCTAATGTATCAATATTGGTTCATTAGTAGTGACAAATGTAACATACAAAAGTAAGATGTTAACAATAAGGGAAACTGGGAGTCAGGGATAGCGGAACTCTCTGCACTATTTTGCAACTGTTCTAGAAATCTAAAACTATTATAAAATTTAAAGTTTAATAAAAATAAAATAACCAGGCTAGTAGGACAGCAATAACAACAACAACAAAGGTGCCAAGAAGAAAAAAAAGAAAAAGAAAAAATGGGACAAATCGAAAACAAAAAGCAGATGATGGATTTCACCCAACTATATAGATAATTATGTCAGTTGATGGTCTAAATACTCCAATTAAAAGCCATATATTGTCAGATCAGATTTTTCAAAAAAGAGCAAGATCTAGTGTATGTGCTGTATATAACCACTTTAAATAAAGAGGTAGACAGATTTTAAAAAAGATGACAACACGTTATGCCAATCAAACACAAAACAAGAGAGAGCTGGAGTAGATATAATAATATAAGACAAAGTCAAGTTCATCACAAGGAATGATTGCCAGGGATAAAGAGGAATGTTTCACAATAATGAAGAGATCAGTTTATCAAGAGGACATGACGATCTTTAATGTGTATGTACCTAATAATAGACAAGGGAGAAGAGACAAAAAGAAAAACTGATAGAAGTGAAAGAAGAATAGAGAACTGGACAGTTTTCATTGAAGATCTCAACCCTCTTCTCTCAGTAATTGATAGTAAAAGTAGAAAAAAGGAAATCAGTAAGAATGTAAAAGGTAAGCGAAGATAGAGAAGACTGGAACAAAGCTATCAACATTCCTCCCCAAAACAACAGAATCAACAAAGTTCATGTCTTATAAATAACACATAGATGGCTGCCACTTTTTAAATCTAGTCTATACATCTCTACATTTAACTAAAATGTTTAGTCTCTATGTTTGATATAATTTCTGGTGGGTTGGGTTTATGAATCATCTTGCTTTGTTTTCTATTTATCTCACATATTCTTTGTTTCTTCTTTCCTACCTTCTCTTAGACTGATTTATTATATTATTATTATTATTATTTTAAGTAGGCTTTATACCCAGTGTGGAGCTCAATGTGGGGCTTAAACTCACGACCCTGAGATCAAGACCGGAGCTGAGATCAATAGTCAGACACTTAACCCACTAAGCCACCCAGGTGCCCCAATTATTTTTATATTCCTTTTATCTCCTGTGCTAGATCTTAACTATGCCTCTATTTTTTGAATGGTGGCTCTAGTGTCTTCAATATGCTACTTTAATATATCATTGTCTACATTGAATAAATGTTATAGCACTTCACGGACAAAGTAATAACCTTAAAACACTTTAATTCCATTTTACCCCTTCATTCCTTAGCACTATTTTGTTATATGTTTTACTTCTACATATGTTATAAACCCCACAATACTTGCTATTATTTTTATCTAAACATTCAAACATCTTTTAAAAAATTAAAAAAGTGAAGCATTGTCTTTTCTATTTACTGACATATTTACTTCTTCCAGTGCTTTTCATTCCTTCCTGTAGATTCAGGCTTCCAACTGGCATAACTTCCCTTTAATTCACAAATGTCTCTGGAGACTAGTGATGTAAACAAAATGGCCTATTTATTATACTGTGGATCTGTTGGTAACACATCTTCTGAGATCTTGTTTGTTTGAAAATGTCTTTATTTCTTCCTTATTTTGAAGTATATTTTCACTGGATATAGACTTCTAGGTTAATATTTGTTATTTTTTTTTTTGTTCAGCACTTTAATGGTGATATTCCATTATCTTCCAGATTCTATTATTTCTTTTCTTTTTGCAAAAAAAAGATTTATTTATTTATTTTAGAAAGAGAGTGCACGTGCGCATGTGAGAGCAGGGGGAGGGGCAGGGGAAAAGGGAGAGAATCTCAAGCAGACTCTGTGCTGAGGGTGGAGCCCAACGTGGGGCTTGATCCCACGATTCTGAGATCATGACCTGAGCTAAAATCGAGAGTCAGAGGCTTAACTGACTGAGCCACCCAGGAGCCCCTTTAATATTTTTTATTTCTCTGTACTTCTCGTTAGATCATTTATATTGACTTGTCTTCAAATTCTCCAATGCTTTCTTTTTTCTGTGTCTAGTATTCTCAGGAATTTAGTTCATTTACCCTTCTTTGTGTCCACAGCTCTTTACTGTTCACTCGCTTTAAAGAATTCAAGACACATATAGATGTAGCTAGAGGTATAAATTTTCCTTTGGCAAGAGCAACAGTCTTTCATAACTGTCTACCTTTTAGTAAGAAGTAGAACCTGCAGTGGTTCTTGAATAATCTTAAATCATCCAGGGAACTTGTTAAAAATTCATATTCCTAAGAAATGCCATCAGATACCAGACAATACCTCAGAAAAAGCACTTTTATATGTACTTGTTTTTATAATTGAGCCAGATAACTAACAAATTGATCATGACCTTTGGATCTAAATGACATTGGTTCTTTCCCAAAATAAAATTCACTATAATGGATGAAGAGTTACAACTCTTGGATTATTAAATAAAATATGCCACAGGCTTTTGAAGATTATTCCCAAAGAGGAACTCCTAAAATGATCTGTGCAATGGCAGCCTCATTGGTGTAAGAGTATAGTTTTCTAAAAGTATTACATTGAAGGCCAAAATTCACTCGAATGTATAACTTCCTGTTAACTTGTTTAATAAACCAGTCATTTTGCATTAGACTCTGATGCCATGTATAGCATATCACCATGTATTGAATCAGAACGATGCTCCTAGGCTGATCTTGCAGTAATCTCTAGGAAGGCACAGTGATTCAGACAAAGAGCCCAGGTGAATTCTCAGCCTCTGCTAGAGATGGAATTAGAGCTCTACAATTCTTACTGATAATGATAATCTCCAAGCAACCGACTGTTGGCAACTCCAGAATTATGAAATATGGACTTAATACAGCTGTGAAAATACTGTTGTGTTCATAAACAACTACTGTGATTATAGAGAAGCAAGAAATATTGAAAGGACAGAAACCAAATAGTCCTTGGAAGGAGTGTCTTTCAGCATTGCTGTCTGGGCTTTTGAAGCAGATGTTGGTACAATTCTAATCCTAAACTATTGTGGAAGGTGAACTGGGTCACGGGGGGCCCCTGTCCTGGGCCCTGGGCTTTTGAGGGTCATACTCTGGCCTTCCTGTCTCTGTGAGGGGAAGAGTCCCAGAGACAAAAGGACGTACCATCTTAAGGCCGCTTTGGTAGGAAGAAATCTAAGATGGTACACAAAATTCCTATCCACTGTATCTTCCTCTCTCCTTGAATGCAGCAAGACCTATTAATATGATGGATGTCATTCATGTGATTAGGTTATATCATATGGCAAGGGTGAAGGGATTTGAGAGATGTAATTATAGCTTCTAATCAGTTGACTATAAGTCAATCAAGAGACTGCCCTGGGTGGGCCTGACCTAATCAGGCGAAATCCCTTATAAAGGGGACTGAACCCTTCCTAAAAAGAGAAATTTTCCTACTGGCCTTGAAGAAGCATGTTGCCACAAGTTCTATAGCCCCAAGGAACTGAATTCTGCCAACAACCAGTGAGCTTGGAAGAGGACCCTAAGCCTCAGATGAGCCCCCAGCCCTGGTTGACATCTTGACCACAGCCTGGTGAGATCCTGAGCAGAAGACCAAGCTGAGCCATGGACTCTTGCCCCCTGGAAACTACCAAACAATAAATGTCTGTTGTTGTAAGCCACTACATTTATGGTAATTTGAGATAAAAGCATAGAACCCTTGTTCCCCCTTGTTCATCTTCTAGTTGGTGGTACACAAAACATGGTCCGTTTACTACCAGGTCCATGGTGAGCTAAATACAGAAAGTAAGAGTAAATGTTCCTTATTTTCTATGGCAATCTGATACTTCTCAAATATTTTGATTGTATTTTACATAATTATTGGTCCACAGTGGAGTGGACATTTTTAAAAAACAACTAAAAGTAGCTCTTCACCAGAGAAGCACAGATTCTCATTCATGATCTGGGTATCTAAAACCCCAAATTCCCTGCACAAATGGTGGCAAGCCAGCCTCCAGAGCCTGCCCAGTCCTCTTTCTCTGGTCTGCCTATTCAAGGGCGTGGAGTGCTGCTGCTGAGCTAATCCTAGGCCTGAGGGTGGCCAAGGGGTAGCTCTTTATAGGTGAGGGCGGCGTGGGTCAGAGTGTCTGCATGTGAATGCGAGCTCTCGAACGTGCTGTTGAGGATGTGGGAAGAGAGGGAGGGAGGCAATAGCCAGGGGTCAGGGGCTATGGATAGCTGTCTACATACTTAGAGTTCCCTGATGAAACATGGGGAATCCACATTTTCTAAATTCAAATATGGCTTTCATGTCATTGTGAAGGTCTGTTGGTCAAGGTAGGAGGAGAGAACATATTTTACATAATATCGTGTTATCTTGATTTGTATTTTTAAACATTCTAGACACAGGCCGTGTGGGCTGCCATTTGTACTCTTCACTGGCCTTGCAGAGGCTGAGTGAGTCTGGAGTGTGGTCATTATTCATGGGTCACTTCCAAGTTCTTCTCCCAGTACCTGCAAACCTAGAACCCTGGTTTGCTAAAATGCTAAGTGAAAGGCATTGTTCATTCTGTTTCTAGTGAAGGGCTCTCTGCACTGATTATGCTTAGCTTTTTACCCCTTTCTTAAGAGTGTGAAGTGGGTTATCCTGGATCCATAATATGCAGCAGGAACCCAGGGGTCCAGCACTTTTCTTGAACATTATTTCAGATCCTCAGCAGAAGACTGTAAGAGACCATGCATTTGCCACAGTGGGGTAGGCTGAATAATGGCCCCCCAAAATATTGGGTCCTAATCCCTGAAACTATGAATGTTACCTTATGTGTCCAAAGAGCCTTTGCAGATATGATTAAGTTAAGGATTTTAAAATGGGGAGATTACCTTGGATTATCTGGGTGACCCTTCAATGCACTCACAAGTGTCCTTACAAGAGGGAAGCAAAGGGAGATTTGACTCAAAAGGAAATAGGACATTGAACAGTGATGTTCCACTGCTGGCTTTGAAGATGGAGTAAGGAGCCCAAAGCCAGAGAATGCAAGGAATGCAGTTCTAGAAGCTGGAAAAGACGGGGAAAAGGATTCTCCCCTGGAGCCACCAAAGGGCGTGTAGCCCTCCTGATACTTTGATTTTGGTTCAGTCAACTGATGGCAGATTCTGACCTTTCAGCTGCCAAGCGTGTGATAATTTGTTACAGCAGCCGTAGGAAACGAATACAGCCAACATTAAGGCTCTTCCTTTCCATCTGAATTAAGAGTCTGGGGTTTTAGTGTGCATGTGCAACCACGACCGGTTTTCTAGATGCTATTCTAGAAGGTAAGTACTGTGGAATAAGCAATATACATGAGAAGGAGCAAGAGAACGACATAGACCTAAAGGGCATGCTTCCAAAGCAATGTGGAAGGCGGGGTCCCAGCTGATGTACTACTTTAGAAAAAAAGGGTGTTTCCTTAAAATAACTGAAGGAATGCTGAAAAGGACTATATATGTGTTCAGCTTTATTCCCACAGTGGACATTTATGACGTCTCAGTTCCTGCTGATAGTTTGACTGACAATCAAGGGACGCGTAGGACTTCCATCCATAAATGGTCCTGAGCACACCCGAGAGGGAGCATGCTTTAGGGCAAGCTTTGGAGACCAGATCGAAATGAAAAGTTGAAAGGGAACAAAGGAAAAGTCAGGGAGGCTAGGGGACAGATGTTCCCAACCGGATGTCTGAGCTTGGAGTCATCTTCTGATCACTGGGAGATAGTGAGAAGCTCTGGATCTGAGGTGACTGGGGTGTGACAAGTGTTTGTGGGCAGATAAGGGGGAGTCTTTCACCTCTCCCTCTGCTGAAGCTTTGGGTTAGTCCCAAGGACTGTGGATGCTCTTGAGGCCCAGGGAGTGCCGAGTGGTGGAGAAGACAAGACTCACTTTCCCTACCATCTTCTCTGCGCCTCAGTGGGGAGCTCAGACTATTTTGGAAAGAGCTGCAGGCACTTCTCCCAAATGGCCTTTTTTTTGGTCCCTTTGGCTGCAGCCCATGAACACATTCTGTATTTTTCTATTCATGCACGTGCCTGAGTCCAGCCTGCAATAGTGGTGCTGAAAGCCACCAGGTAGTGCCTCCTTCATCTCTCATGGACTTGTTGCCACTCACGTTCATCTCTGCTTGACAAATGGTTTTCTGTTTTATTTTTATTTTTTTCTGAATCAGACCTACTGACCATAATGTTCTCCAAATAGCTGCAAAACCATCTTGCTTAACTAATCTAACTTTGAATCCAACATACATCAAAAGAGAAACTATGGTGAATAGAGTTACCTACCCCAAATCCATGTACCTCCACTGGCTTCCCAAGAGTTCTGTATTTGCCAGTTGTGAATGGCAGTGATGAACGTGGTGAGAAGCAAGCTGCCCTCCGGAAACACTTCATCTGTTTGCTTTCGTGTTCAATTCTTTCTGCCTGAAACTTGGTGTAGTATGTGCTTCTATCTCTCCCGGAAGAGGGGATCCTTGGGGCAAGGGAACATACTGTTCTCATTTTCATCTTCTCTCCTCTTGCCCACCCCCATGCCTCCTCCTCTGCCCTTGGCTCTCCACCAATCCTTTGGCAACTGCCACAGTTAGGCACTGAATGAATAGGAGCCTTCACATATGAGTTATTTAGCAAACTGATAGCAGAAATATCTTGAATGTGCGTAGCACCTAACCAGTTTGATATGTTTTTGAATATCACATCTTATGTTAGCTCTACAATGTCCCTCTGAGCTCAACCTAAATAGTAAGAGTTCCATTGAACATGTTTAGAAAATCGATGTCTGGAAGTGTTGGGACTTTACCAAGGTCACACTGCAAATTATTGGCAGAGTTCATGTTAGGTTCTGTTTCTCAACTCTGCTCTCTTCGCCACGACACCATGAAGCTTTGGTTCATCTAGTTGACCTCCGGTAAAGTTATAAACTTTCTCAGTTTTGCAAGTGGGGAGGAGACTGGGACCTAGGCATCTGAGTTTTGACCTGGCTATAAATCGTGCCAATAGGGTTGTAACTGGGGTCTCAGATTGGAGAGTCTCAATAAAACCATCACTCTAGATGTAACCCAAAGGATGCCTTGGTAGTCCTGAACCACAGCAGTTAAACCACAATACCAACTTTGTTTTCTGACTGCAATCTCTTACTTTTGTCAGGTCCTTTTGTTGGGAGTAAGAGTGAGAGGCTCCAGGCATAGTGGTTCCCAGAAAGAAAACTCTTACTATTAGGTGCTTATGAATGAAGACTCACAGAGCACAGAGGATGCTGCCAGATGCTTGTTTCCTCTTCCATCAGGGTGCTGCCACGCCATATCGGAGTCCACCCTGGAGGCTCCCTGGGATTTTCCTTCTCTCTGTGGCCCTATCCCCTCACAGTCTCTCCTCTGCCTTTGGACCCACGCTTCCCAGGGTTCTCTGTCCTCAGCCACATACATGCAGCCTGAAGGGACAGCATCAGATACTTTGGGTTCTTCCCAGAGGAACCAAATTCCCCCAAATCAAATCATGTTTATCTTGCCAATATTAACTTCTTTTCTGCACAGCCTCCGTCAGTTATTACACGAACAGAGTTTCCATCTCTGCTTCTTCTTACAAAAGATATTTTCCCAGCGGAGGATGGGAGTGGGGGTGGAGGCGAGAGGAGGGTAAGGAGAGAAGAAAATCCCACCTTGTCACACTCAGAGCATTCAAAGTGATCATGTACCCCTCTCCCCCACTCATTCCTTCAACATATGTTTACTGAGGATTTGACATGGGATGTAAATATCTATAGGATAGAGTCCTTGACCTAAGGGAGTTCATGGTTTAGAAAAAGAAGCAGGTTTATCTTAAAGTGGGGTATAATTACAATGATAGAGAAATGCCCGGAAGAGTATGAATGAAGAGCACCTGCAGTCCCTAATGACTCAAAACTTCCTGGAGAAAGGGATGCTCGGGCTGCCCCATTTCACAGGTGGGGACACTGAAGCCCAGCAGAGATTCTGGTGCCCAATTGCAGACTGCCATGTTGATGAGGGGAGGGCACTCCAGCACGACTGTGGTGTGAAGACACTGGTTTCGCCACAGGTAAGAGCCTCAGGGTCCTCAGAGTGGACCTGGAATAGCTCATCCAGGGGAGACTGAGGAGAACTTCCAGAAACAGGAAGACAATTTCCAAGAGGTATCCAGGAGGAACTGATGTGATCACAATATGAGGTGTGAGGGCTTTGGGGTTCCAGAAAATTTCCTCAGGGTGGGGTGGGGTGGGGTGAGGCAGGGCAGCAGCAGGGAAGGGAGGTTGAGAAAGACCACGATTTTGTCGCCATTTTATAAAACATCTTCCTTTGCTTTTACCTGTATTCATAGGCAGGCTAGCAGCTCCTGATAATCGTTAAAAAACTCAGCCTCTGCACTTGTCACTTCATCCCCTTGACGCCCGGAGAGGGAGAGTTATTCTCTCTCTCTCTCTTCTTTACTTTTTAAAATTATTTTTTCCTCTCTTTTATTATTTTTTATTTTTAGAGAGAGAGAGAACGCGCATGTGCGGTGGTGTGGGGAGGGGCAGAGGCAGAGGGAGAGAGTCCTAAGCAGGCTCCATGCCCAGCATGGAGCCTGACGCAGGGCTCGATCTCGTGACCCTGAGATCACGACCTGAGCTGAAACCAAGAGTGGGATGCTTAACCCACCGAGCCACCCAGGCACCACCCCCCCTCTCTTTTCTAAGCGGATGTGAAAACTGTGGCTTCAGGGGTTAAGCCACTCCTTCCAGATCGCACCCGGAGTTTGAACCCTGGTACTCTGACTTCAGAGGCCAGGTCCTTAGCTGCTACACTAACACAGAGACCAGAATCAGCCTTGATGCTAGGGTGAGCCTGCAGGTACCTGGGGTTTGACCAGTGCAAAAGGGGGCTTCAGAGTGTACTAGCTGCTGTTTATTGACCACCTGTTAGGAGCTTTATCTTGTTTTTCTTTTTAAGGTTTATTTATTTTGAAAGAGAGAGAGTGGGGGGAGGGGCAGAGGGAGAGAGAATCTCAAAGAGACTCCCCACTGAGCCCTGAGCACAGAACGCCACATGGGGCTCAATCTCACGACCCTGCTATCATGACCAGAGCCGAAATCTCGTGTGGGACGCTTAACCGACTGAGCCACCCAGGCTCCCCAGGAGCTTTGTCTTATTAATCCTCACAGCCTCTCTCTGAGGACAGCAGAGTTACTGCCCCATTACAGGTGAGGATACTGAGGTACAGAGATGTGAAGCAACTTCCTCCAGGTCACACAGCTAGTAACGTATGGGTCAGAATTTGAATTCAGTTATGTCAGATTGCAACGTTCACGTGCTTGCAGTGGTAATATGGAAAATATAAAAATAAGCTAATGTCACAAATGATGTTTTGATATTCCAAATCAGTGGTTCTTACCAGTTTACTCTTGGGGGGGCATGTGGCAATGTCTGGAAGCATTTTCGAGGGTCACAGCTCAGAGTGCTACTGGCATCTCATGGGTCAAGGCCATGAGATGCCAGGGATTCTGCTCAACATCCTATAATGCAACAAAAAATTACCAAGAGGTCAATCATGCCAAGGTTAAGAAACCCTGGTCTAAATTTAAATAAATTCAAATGCATTTGGAAGAAATAGCATGCTTTTTATTCCACTATAAATTCTAAGGTCAAAGGATCCAGATTCCAGTTTCCTTCCCACTTTGCTCCTTGCAGAACCTTTTGGGCAACAAAACTACGGTCCCCATGAGGATAGATGGTGTGAGTGCCGCTGGCGGGCCCACCCTAGCCCTGACACCTGGCCAGGTCCAGAAGCCTACCTCACCAGCCTCCAGGGAGGAAAGCATGAGCCCTGGCCCGGGGACAATGGTAAGGGCAGGGCTCTTTGGAGATGGAGCATCCATTTCTTATTCGCTAGTTGTTGGGTATTCCTCAGGATACAGTTAAGCCTTTTCAAATGTAAAGAATTTATTGAATATAAAAATATGTCAGGGCTGCAGCATATCATCCTGCCGGTCATACCCTGGGAATGAGTCCAGGCTGAAATCCCTGGCATGTCTGGCTCTAATTTGCACACGGGCACCAGATAAGCTAGCAAAGACTCAACCCTCCACAGGCCCCAGGTGTGAGCAGCTGACTTGTGGATTCTTTTGATTGAGAAAATATATAATGACCCCTTAACAACTCTGAACTCAGTAACACCTTAAAATGAGCTTAACATTTTATTAATCATGGCAACATCTACGCTTTGGAAAAATCGTAGTGTTGGCATAAGCCAGGGGTGACTTACTCAGTCTGCAGACAGGGCTTGGCCTGTATGGGTTTGTGGACTGTGCTGTTACCCCAAGTTCTCCCAAGACTCTGGGGCTGTGGGACCAGCAATCCTGCCCTAGACCTCTGTGCACAAAAGTTATTCTATTCCCTAGTTGAAGAATTTATTTTAGGGGCAGAAGGCCAGTTGGCAAAATAGGAACATTTTACACATTATTGTTGCACAATAAAAAATTCAAACATTAAACATTTTCAGTTTTCACAGTTGTTGGAAAGAAATTAAGCCCTTGGACGAAAACCAAAGAACTAATGGGATCTACAACCCCTGTCCCAAACTCTTCTTCTCCTGTCTGGGCCTGCCACAGCCCTGCTGCTCCTGCATTTGAAGATCTTCACTTGTCCACTAGACGAGCACCATCAAGTAAAACTATAATGTTAGGCACATCGGCAATGTAAAACTTTGTAGTGGCCCCCCCAAGAAAGTAAAAAGAAAGAGGTGAAATTAATTTTGATAGTCTGTTTTATTTAATCTGATATGCCAAAAAATTACCATTTCAATATGTGATCAATATTTTAAAAATTATCAGCACATGTTGGAAATAATATATGTGCTGATGTGTATACCATAACACTAATATTATACATGATAGAACAGTTAAGTGTAGTCCTACCAAACAATAAAGTTGTGTTTAGCAGAAAGATATTTTACACTAGTTCCATTTTAAAATTTAAAATGTAAATTTAAATTAAAACTCAGTGTTTCAGTCACACCGGCCCCACCTCAAGGGTTCAACAGCCGCGTGTGGAAAGGCAACTCTATTGGACAGCACAGCTCTAGGCCTTCCATGTGATTTAACAGGCCTCTATAAACCTCACAGAGCCCATCATCATGTGTTGGTGGTTTGGAGAGAAGTTCTAGAACCTTCTCTGTGTGACATCAGAGCTGATTGGTGGTGGTGGTGGTTGGGAAGCTATTGGTTTATATTTAACGTAAAAATTTCCTGTGGTGTTAGTGCATTTCAGGCCGATGTTCCCCTGTGGAGATGAAGAATTGTGTGCTATTTTGTGCCCTGTCGTGATTGCCATCCACAGTTGAAGATCGTTCCCAAGCAGGCTGGTTTGCTGGTCTCCTTTGACTTTGTTTCAAGGACGGTGATTTGCAAAAGGCTTCAGAAAGGCAAACCCCTGAGGAAAAATTTCATGGGTGAATGTCAGGCTGAAGCCAATGAGGGATAAGGATGGAAGGCTGGAGGGGCTCCCTTCTCTGCGAGAACTCTACCCCTACGCTGGAAGGAAGCACTGTGATGTGGTTAAAACTGGGAGGAAGAAAGAGCTTCTTAAAAAAAAAAAATTCAGGCAGAGAAGTTGAAAGGGCCACAGAGTAGCAGACCAAGGTCTACACAGTTACCGTGAAATAGTATGTGGTCAGTACCTCTACTGACCTCTCTTTGCTATTCCAGAATATTTTAATAATAAGACACACCCAAAACATGTTTAGCATCATACCACCTGCTGCTTTCTCGTGGCCAGTATGATTGTCATCAGATCTGATCCCAATGTTTGCCATATTATTGGATATCCTGTGAAACAGAATCTAAAAATATACTCTTTTCCCCCTCTAAATCAGTCCTAACCTTACAACTGGGGTAGCAGCTAAAACACTGTTGCTTATTTTTTTACTCTCAGGATTAGGTAATACTAATTACCCCAGCGCATGCTAGTTTGTTTGCCCTTGGCTTGGTATTTGAAGAATATATTTATAAACTAAGGCTGGGCTACATTTTATCCTGTGCAATTGTCTCTTGCGGCTGTGGGTTTATAGATTTGTGGTCTCTCAGTGTTTTCTGTCTTATACTGAACAGTCGCTCCCAACTGACGTTCCTCCGTGAAGTTATTTCCATGTCTGAGAATTTCTCAAGAGCTGTTTCTGTGGTGGGGAGGATAGAGGAATAAAGGAATCCACATTCAGAGCCTCTTTAAATGCGGGCCTTGCATCTTGAACTTGACTTCTTCCTTGAATGGAGGCCTGCACTCAAGGATGGAATGATTTAGGGAGGAGCCAAAGCAGCCGGTTTGCCTGGGCTTGTGCATCACTTGACTGCTGTTATGAAGGCCTTCCGGCATGTTCTGAGAAAGCCAATTAAAGCAGAAAAGGCCCTTAGAACCGATTCGATTGCCCCCAAGATAGCTGTTGAACTTAGAACTTTCAGAAAGCAACCCAGTGCTTCGTGTGCTCTGATAGCAGATGAGAAGTACGGCCGACTGCTTTTCTGTGACTTTCTTGAACACCCTTATTATATTTATACATTTATAAGTAGATGACTATATTAGAAACAAAAAGGGCAGGAGTATTGACTGCAGGATCAGTTCATAGAGAAAAACGCACGTTTCTATTTTGTCATGTTACGCAGAGCGCCAAAGTCAAACACACCAATTGTTTCCAGGGTCTGTGGCCATACCACATTTTACCTATGAAGGCTAGTTTAAGAACTTTATTTCTATTTGGTTTCAAATAAAAACCAGCTAATTAGTTTTTGGAAACGTATATTGCTCTGACTGTTAAAATAGAAAGAACCTGATTTTCTTCTTGCTTTCGCTTTGTAACTGTTGTTTGCTATTTGTTTTTGTCCTCTAGAAGGAGTTGAACTTCTTATAGACATTAACCCAAGTGGAAATAATTGACCAAAGGCCTAAACTTGTTCTTTAGGAGAAATACGAGACTCTAAGGGATTCGAACCCTTTGGAATCATCACAATACTATTTGCCCAGGAGGCAGGACACTGGTAGAAAGGGACTACAGGTGTCTTTTACCGTGTTTATATGGAGGTGGATTCTGAGTTTTACAAAGAGAAATATTGTACAAGTCCATGGGGATACTGAAGTGAAATGAAGAGAAAGATCCTTTGTATTGTAAGACCAAGTAGTATAGCCAAATCAGAGAAGTGAGAGCATAAAGGTAAAGGTATTAAAACATTATTGTTTGCTCTCTTTGCTTCTCTTTAGGGGGCATCTCTCAGAGAGAGTGCAGTGTCACAGTGTGGATGGAAGATGTATTAAATTTTTAACCCAGAATAGCCAAAATGGTCTTAAAAAAGGAACAAAGTTGGAGACACATACTCTCTGATTTCAAAACCTACTACAAAGCTACAGTAAGCAAGCTCATGTAGTATTGGCATAGGATAGGCATATGGGCCAATGGAATAGCACTGAGATTCCAGAAATAAACTCATACATCTATGAATAGTTGATTTTCAACCAGAGTGTCAAGATCATTCAATGGGGAAAGAATAGTTATCTCAACAGATGGGGCTGGGACAACTGCTTGTCTGCATGCAAACAAATGAATCCGGAACCCTACCTCACACCATACATGAAAATTCAAAATGGACCAAAGATCTCAATGTAAGGGCTGAAACTATGAAACTCTTAGAAGAAAACATAGGTCCAGCAAGTGGCTTCTGGCCCCAGATCATAAGATTTGGTGTGTGGGCCACACGAGCCTCCCTGATCAATGGACTAGCTCTGACATTCTGAGGGCTCAGAGATGCCATTACTGAGGAAGATAGGCCTTTCGGGGTGGGCTGTCAAAGTGGGCACCAGTGCCTCACAGTGGCTTAAAACAAGTTAGCAAACGACGGGGGGCTGATTCCTGAGCACCATGAGATGCTACTACCGTGGCGCCCCTTTGCTAACTGGGGAGAAGCTTTGAGGAAGAGCCATCATAACCTGGGGTATAACATTGCACTCAGGGGCCAGTGAGTTGGGGAAATGTAGGATTCATTTCTAAAACAATATTCTCTGTTCTACAGCACGTAGAATATTTTATAATCCAAATGGGCTGATCGCCTCTTGGCTTGCGTTAGTGAGATGCTATTGTCTCAATAAGTGTAAATCTCAGCTCTGTTCGCTTTGGACAAGTTTTGGGGCCTCAGATTGCTGCTCTGTGGTCTTGCTATGAGCCTCGCTAGGAGCATATGAATGTACAGACGACAAGAACAGATGTCAGAGCCCCCAGAAGATCAAAGTGCCCGCGCTGCCTTAGAAAATCTGCCGACGCCACGTAGTCCTCTGAACATGCAGGAAGGCTGTCATAAATATTCAATACGGATTTGTGCAGTTGCATCAACTCTAAAGCAAACATTCTCTTTACATTTTTTTTTAATTTTTTAAAAATTTAATTGAGGCATTGTTGACCTCTCAAATGAGTTTCAGGGATACAGCATAGTGATGCAACAATTAGGTACATGACAAAATGCTCACTATGGTACATGCATTACAATATTATTGACAAGAGCAGGCATATTCTCAACCATTCCTATGGAAAGCTGGTGTGCAGTCACAGCTGAAAGCCTCGGGAACAGTCGTCACCACTGGCTTCCTCTCCTAGAGGACAGCCATTTCCCCGATATCCTAATTAATCAGGGGCAAGGAAAATGTTCCCTTCTCTGTATGAAAACTACCCTAAAGTTGTTTTTGTGGTTGTCTTTTCGAAACTGAAAAGAAGAGCGCATTGTTTCTAACACTGTGGACAGTGATTCCTGACAAGGGAGACCAGGAAGGTTTTATGACTCAGGAAAAGAGAGCTCCCGAGGGGCCCGGGCTGTTTTTCTTCCATCTTTCCCTTTTACATTCTCTGAATCTCTCTTTCTGATTATTTAAAAAAAGTTTCTCAACTTGCCCCTCCACATTTCCAGACTTCTCTTTCTGGTCCCGGCACCATCTCCTCCAGGTTATTTTTCTGCTTTCTTTTTACTTCTCCACATGGGCGGGCCCATATTTTTGCCTGGGCTTCTCACTCTCATATACTTAGGCACTCATACTTATTTTTCTCTTGTGGCTAAAAATGAGCAGAAAGCCAATAGAATGATTTTTAGAAAGAGAAGCTCTCCGCAGGCCGGCTTCGGATTGAGCTGATCCTTCCTAGGACAGCATGCTTCATCAACACTACATTGTTTTGCACCATTTTGTTCAACTGGCAGATCCCATTGTCTTTTATGTCATGCGCTTTTCTATGAAGACGATTCCCCAGTACAGCTGCATAAAACAAATGTTGAATGGGAAAAAAATCAAAAGAAGATATTTTTAAGACCTTTCCTAACATCATTCAGGCTATCTATGCCAAAACCTGCATCTGGTAGTAAAATCTTTCTTTTTCAAACATTGTTTTCTCCAAAGAACCATCCAGAAGTTGCTACTGTGTGAAAGCTCTTTAACCATTTCTATTTTGTGGTTTTTAACAGGCATGTCTTTGCCGGGTAGAGGTTATCACTCAGCATTGAATAGACACACGATTCTGATGAGTTCATGACGTCTTGTCTAAGAAATTACCTGCCACCACGGGTAATAATTGACAAGGGTAGCCCATTTTGCCATATGGTGTGAGCTATCTCTGTCCCCAAATATGCACCTCTTGTGGTGTGACAAATTGTTTGTGGGACAATACATGTTACAGCCCAGACAGCTAGACAAAACACCCCATTGGAGCTGAAACCGCAGTCTGGGCCCCTGAACCAGAAACATGCAAACTCACACCTGCTGGCCCACATTGCAGCTTGCTTTCCTCCTCTAATGTTTTTTTCCTTTCCAACAAAGAAAATTAAATGACAAATGAATTTAATGTTGAGGAAAGCACTCAGGGTGAGGTTCCCACAGACACTTAATTCAGTTAGTGATTCGTTAGGTGGCCTAACTATAGATAGCTTGAGGGGCGGGGCTGAGGCCAAGCTGTTTGTGATTTGGAGTTTAAACCCTGATGTGGTCACTGTTGTGGGATGTTGGATGCAGCATAAATGGCTGACAATATGGTGGATCTCGTCTCAACAGTTACCTTTAGTTTGGTCCTCGTTCTCATTTAAAGATTGGTATATTCTAGAAAAGCATCCTTGCCCCAGTCGAAATCTCATGGACCCTGCTGTTCATCCCCAATATTTATGACACTTGAAGGCTGGGATGTTTCCGTGGGTGGAAGGTGAGATTATGTGGAGAAAGATAGGGAGGAGAGGATTCATTTTTGGAGATCCATTCTGACATGAAAAACTCTTCAGGTTATTAAATGTCAAAAGCCTTCTTTTCAAGAGAGAATTTCTCCTGATGCTGTAACAAGATGAGGATGTTTGTGCTGCCTTTAGTAACATTTATGGTATTTGTGTCTGGTGGGGATCAGTGTATATTATGTGCTTTGAAAGCATAGGCACCATCTCTGTGAGCAAAAGTCTATAATTGTATAAACTATAAGCATATATTATATACAGATATATTTCTATGGCAAAGTTTACATTCCATTTTGCTAGTATTCCTGTTGTGTTTCCTGGGAGCACTGTATGTTCCCATGGAAATGATTTATTGGTGCTTGTGATGGAAAATTCTAACTGGTGGCAACCGAAGCCTGTTTTCTGGAGGCTTCCACTTTGGTAGACTTGCAGTAGGAAGCAGGTACCTTCACAGGAGTTCTGTCCTTTTGTCATCATTGAATCAAATACAGCCATAGTCTTTCTAGTCCTTCCTGCCAGCCCATTTCCCGGTCCCATTCTGCAGCATTCTCTCCTATGGCCATTCAGTGCCTGTCACCTGAGTCCATTCTTAGATCATTCTAGCCATTGGTCTTCAAACTCCATTTTTGATTCATCAGTAAATTCTGTCTCCGTTACCTCAAAGAATTTTTGAATGGACTTCTTTCCAACTTGAATCCACACCCTCAGTTCATACTACTGCCTCATCTAAATGCTACAGTCACCTCCTCCAGGCTCTCTCTGCTTCCCGCCCTGGCCCAGGCTGACCCGCTTACCATAGAATGGCTGGAATAATGACCAAAACACCAACATCAGGCAGATCATGTGACTTTCCTGCTCAAAACTTTCAATGGCTGTCCTTATCTCTTAGAATACATCTTGAATTCCTTAAGATGGCAACATCTTATCCCCTGAGTGTTGTCACTGTCTTTAGCCTTACCTCGCCCTCTCAGGTTTTCCTCTCTTCTGAGCACTGCATTTCCCAGCCAGGCTTCCTTTAGTTCTGGGAATGAGTCAAGCTCTTTCCAGTCTCAGGAACCCACCGTTCTCTCTGCTGCAAAGCGTTCACATAACCCACCCTTGTCACATGGATCTCAGCACAGATGTCACCTCCTCAGAGAAGTTTTTTTTTTCCCTAACACCATCTTTCAAGTAGAGACTCACTGTTACTCTCTCTCCATCCCCTATTCTTTCCTTCCTGGCTTTTGCTATGACCTGTAATTATGTTCCCTGTTTTGCCCATTGTTGGTTTTCATCCAAAAGACTCTAAGTCCAAGAAAGGTAGGAACTATATGAAAATACTTTACTAGTTTCCATTTTTCATGTATCCTCAGTGCTTGGCACTGACACGAGGTAGGTGCTCAATAAACACTTGTCGAATGAATGAATGGACAGAAAATATTAAAAGTTAAGGAAAAATCCACCTACTTAACAATTTTTACTGTTAGTTCTAGTTCTGTTTTCTAAGGCAACACAAAATGATTCTACAGATCCCTGGACATGATCACATTTCAAATCTTTGCTACCTTGCTCAGTCATCTTTGATTTCTGGGCTGTATATGCCTCTCAGCCTCCCTCATATGGTGTGGCTGCCACTTCTCATCACGATGATAACTCTCTTTTGGAAGACCCTAGTTTGATAACAGCCCTCATAAAAAAAATTGTTATGTTCTGACTCACAGAATCCTTTTGGGATCACCGTCCTTGAAGAGAAGCACATCCAGCTTATGGATCTTTAGTTTTCAGGGTCTTTTTTCCCCCCAACATATTGTGAAATAGAACATTTCCCAAGATTTCTGGCATCTTTCCCATTCTCCATGATTTCTCAAACTCACTTTCAGTGGCTCTGAGGTTTTATCTTCAAATTTTTTTTACGCTCTGGAATAGAATTTGTCTGGACTTAAGAGGTTTGAAATCGCTTATTAGATTTTTCTTTTTCCCTAATTTACTGTGCATGGGAGACCGCCTGGTCTCCTTTGCCCCATACTGAGAATTCAGAAACTCTTCTTGTTGTGCTGAGTATTTGGTAATTTGGACTTTTTGTCACCTGTTAACATTACATCTTCTTTTTGAATGTGTCACTTCCTTGTTTTTCTCCTTCTTTCTTTTATCTTTCTCCCTTTGTTCTCGCCTCCTTCCCTTTCTCCCTCCTTGCCCCTTCCCACCCTCCTTTCTTCTTCTTCTCCCATCCCATTCTCTCTCTCTGAACTGAGCCTTGCATGGAACGAACACCTTTTCTCATGTTTCTCTGGTGAAATCTCTCCTTTTTCTTGCATTACCCCTTAGCTGAGGATTTAGCCTTCCTGAAAACCTCCATTTTTATATTGTTCTGGGGTATGTGTTGTGAACATGTCCTTTAAAAAACATGAGTTCATGAAAAAGTTTCTGGGGGACCACACTGGCTCAGGAATTTACTTATTCTTTTCCTTTCCCCTGGAATTGTTCATTATTACACTGCCTTAGAATTTATGTAATGTTCCCCTTTCTTGCTATATTACAGTCTCCCAAATGGGACATGGTCATGTTCTCCCAGGGTCCCTATAATTTCTGTACAGAAAACAGGTTGTTCTCATTGGCTAAAATCATATCCAGAATGGCAGTTTCTCCTTCTATCTGAGGGCTGGAATTGTTAGCGAGGAATGTAAAAAATTTTATAAGTAACTCTAGTTTGGCAAAATGTGGCTTCAAGACAGACAGAAAGATAGCTCAAGTTCCTGTCGGCATGACTGCTTGCTTGCAGGTGTATGGCCGACCTTCAGAAAGCCTCATCCTTGCCTGGGCCATCCGCTGTACACACCCACCCTAGAAGGACCCTTGTTTATATTTTGGCTGTAATTCTGCACTGCTTCTCCTCTTAATCAGTGCCTTTCTGTATAGCACCAGGCCATCTTTTTTCATCCCTTGTTCATATATAAGGCTGCTTCTTCCTGTTTCTCTTGCACGGTCTGCTTCCTGCCTCGGCTGCATTTCTGGCAGGTGTCCCAGCTCACCTCTGTGAGGATGGCCATGCTTATGGGAATATTCCAAGTTCTCTTTCTGTGCATTTCATCCACTGTGAGTCAAAGTCAGAGGTATTTTAGCATGTAAGGGTTTTTCCTGAGGAGTTTCTATTTTCAGGTAGGAATTGGGGATGGGGTACCCATCGATGTGGTCCAGTGATTTCTCCCAGTTGCCCTGTTCTTCTCACCCTTGATCCCATCTCCTTGATAAGATTTTCCCTCTGAGTTCCTCATATTCCATTTTTCTTCATCCATTTTTGCTAAGAATCTTGTGTACGGGAAGTTCCTCTGGGATTTTGCCTGTTCTCTGATCGCAACCAAAATTACTGATGACCCCCGGGAACGAAAACACAGCCTGCTCAGACTGGCAGGGAGAAGATGTAAGGTCTTCATCTGGTGGACAGTGTGATTGTGATCAAGAACCACAGGAGAAGTACAGGTAAGGAGCATGGCTTGGACAGGAGGCCCCGAGCCCATTCCTGTGCAGCTCTCTTGGGGGCACACAAAGCAGCTTTCCCTTTGTTCCTGGAGTAGGGGAAAGGGCTATGCTTGGGTGAAGGGGAGATTTGAGGAAGGAGGTGGGACTGGAGGAGGGAGAGCAGGCTTTGGCAGGGGAGTGACCTGCACAGTTTGGCCTCCTCTGCTCTCCTTTCCAGCAGATAAACCAGACTGTCCTTCTGGCTCCCTGGGGCTGGGAGGGAAGTCCTCCCCGACCCTGCTCTAACATGGCTCCTCTCTTCCTGCTAGGATTGTGTCCCACCTGAACACATACCGCTTCCTGCCCTGCCTGCCCTCGTGGCTTCCCCCCTGGCCCGGGACCTCATGGAAGCGGGCTGCTTAGTCCCCAAGTTGCCCAGGCCTGTGGCCCATACCGCCCACAGCCTCCACCCCCATGTCCTTGGCCCCTCAGGCTGCTGTCTCTGCATCCATGCTTTCCCCACCTGCCCTCCTTCACCCTGCCTGATGCCGGACACCTGGCAAGTGGCATGGACTTTTGGACGGCAGGTGGAGGCTTATGAAATGGCCCATTTGTAGGTCGTGTGGGGTATGCAGTCAACATGAGATACAGACTTGGGTTCTTTTTTTTAATTCTTTTTTTATTCATTTGAGAGAGAGATAGCAAGCAAGAGGATGGCGGGGAGGAGCAGAGGCAGAGGGAGAAGCAGACTCCCTGCTGAGCAGGGAGCCGGATGTGAGACTTGATCCCAGGACCCTGGCATCATGACCTGAGCTGAAGGCAGACCCTTACCCCACTGAGCCACCCAGGCGTCCCCAGAATTGGGTTCTAAATGCAAATTTTGCCACTCCCCAACCAGGAATCCCTATGTGTAAGAAATGGGTAAGAATCCTAACGAAGCACTCACCTGTTCACACACACACACACACACACACACACACACACACACACACACAGTATATGCTCACCGCATGTGTCAATGTTTCCTTCTATAAAATGGATAAAATAACATCAACTTTTTGCATTTATTTTGAGGTAAGATAAATAAGTACATTAAATAGCACCTAGTATTAATAGCTCTAGTTGGGAGGTGTGTAGGCTACGGGTTCGGGTGATTAACTTTGGAGTCAGATTGAGTTTGAGGCTTTCTTCTGCCACTAACTAGCTGTGTGAAGCTGGGCAAGACATTGAACCTTTCTAAGCCTGGTTTTCCTCAACTATAAAATGGGAACAATTACAGAACTCACCGCCTAGGGCTGTCGTCATGACATGCAAGACATGCAAGGTAAGTGCTTGGTGCTTCCCAAGGGCTCCAGAAGTTGTTGTTACTATTAATATTGGCCATTTTGTTCTCCCTGCTGCCCTCCCCAGCCCTGCCTGGGCCAGGAGAGACTCTGGTTGCCTGGTGGGTTGGGGAAGGAAGGAGGACCATGGGCAGAAGACCCCAGAAGGTGCAAAAGAGATTCAAGCCCTTGGGAGATAGGGAGAGTGGGCCATGGAAGCAACTGGAAAGGACGAGCTCAGAGAGGATGTGGGTTTAGTCAGGATGAGCACCTGGCACTTGGTTGCTTTTATTCTTAATCCTTTTCCATCATTTTTATGGGTTGCTGTGTGGACGTTTTGCTGAAAGGGCTGCTCCACCTGGATCTCATTGAAATTGTGCAGCCTTCTCTTTGCTGAACATTTTTCTATCCCAGTAACTATATAAATGTTCCATTTGTGATGTAATCGTTCTGTTTCAGATTTGCTTTCCTAAACTGAGGAGTAGAGTATCCAAAACATCTGAGACAATGGCTTGAATGTAACACTTTGTGTGATGAACTCTTTATTTCCTGTGGTTTACATTTCTTTTTCCTATTTAGTCGTCTACGCTCTGGCTCTTGGTGGCGTCTCCAGAGGTCAGAGGCTGCGTTGTGAGAGGATGGAAAGATGAGGGGAGTTACTTCTGCTGTAAATTTCCCACTTCCTGAAGAGTAGGGCTAGGCATAGGCTAAACAGAGGCAGCTTTCACTTGTTTGGAAATACAGTGCAATCATGATCCTTCTTTTGGTTGCTTACAATGTCTGCAGAAAACAACCAGTTTCTGCCAAAATTATAAAGAAAATCTTGTGTGGCTTTAGCTGCCTATGGCAGTGACTTTTTCTCGGAGCCAAGGACCCTCCCTCCCTCTTGTTGGTGCTGCCAAATAACCACACATGGGGAGAGGTAGGAAGACTCAGGAACAGGCTAGACTTTAACACTGACATTTCTAAGGGTAGAAAATGGACCCGATCTTGATCAATGAGGAGATGAGATAGAGCAATAATTGTTCAGTTGCCATAAAGTGAAAGGAGGAATGGTTCAAAGTCAAACATGTGGGTTCAAGGCCCATTTCTCTCATTCATTTATTTAAATGAGATGTAAACCTTAACTGTGTTGACCATCAAGGGGGAAGGCCACACCCAGGTAGTACGGCCGGCTGAGGCTTAGCAGGAACGACATGTAAGTGCAGGTGACCTTTCCCAGGAGCCATTTGCAAGAATGCGACAAGATATATGAGGATTTTCCTCTTTTTGGCTAGAGAAGCCAGAGTGGTTTCTGGGTGTCCTTGAACGCAGGAGGCCAAGAGGTGACAGGAAGACTATGGAAGGTCCGTATGGCATCCATGTCCTGTGCCCCATCCCCACCTGAGTATCAGTTTCCCTGTGTCTGACCCCTACCTCCAGCCTCGTGCATGAGGTTTGGAGTGGAACAGAGCCTTGGGGCCCAGATGATAAAGCTACACCTGAAGATGGAGCAGAATGATTATCCTCATCCTGGCCCAGAATCTGGGCAGCCTATGGGCTCAGGGCAAACATCAGCATCCAAGTGCAGGGGGCTTATAGGCTATGGGTATGTGACCGTGCAAAGGACCAGCACAGGGGTGTTGCACACTTATTCATGAGCTAATGTGGGGCATCTTTGAGGACACCCAGAAGCCACTGGGGGAGGTTTTAGGTAAGGAAGGCTTCGGGTGGTGCGGTCAGACAGCCGTTGAAGGCTTATAGTCCTCTGATGGAGCCTTCATTTTAAGGGGACCTCACAAGCTGGTGAGGCCTGGGGACATTTGAGGTACCTGTACCTTATAGGGTTTCAGTGTTGATGAAAAGAGAGGAAGACCATGTGAAAGCACTTTGCAAATTTTGAAGTGCTGTAGAATTGGTATTATGGGTAAGAGTTTCTGGAATCCGGTGCACTTCCTGTTAGGATCTCACTGGAGGCTCTGCCAAGGTCAGATGTAGGTCAGATACAGTTGCGGGTAACCAGGATACAGAAATGCCTCCTGAGGCAACCCATGGGAGTTGTACTGAGCACCTGCTGGGTCCCAAGTATTCTTCTATTAGAATTCAAAAGTGATGTTCCTTAGGAGCTCACAATCAAAACAGGCCCTACATCCTGAGGCCTGCTCCAGAGTACCTGAAAAAACTCACCTGAAAGAACTCCTTTGAGGCTCCACCTTTGCCATGGTCCGGGCTGCAGTGAGATCCCCCAGATCCGAGTGCCCAAGCTGAGAGGAGTGTGTTGCCCGCTTCAGGTGCCGGCTGTAGCCTCCATCCCGATCAGCAGAAGGCAGGGGACCTCCCAGCTGAGTTGACAGCCAAGACGCTGACCTGGGCTTTCGGTAGACAGTTTGTCTCCTCTGCCTCCAAAGTACCATTTCTCCGACAACAATCGACCGAGTCGCTCCTGGAAGTAACCCCAAGAGTGAAGGCCCTAGCAGCCATCAGGTGGGTAAGTAGATTATTGCACTAAGGCAGAAGCACCGCACGAGTGTGAGTAGTTGTCACGAGTCGAGGAAACGATCTGAGGGGTTCTTCCCTGATGAGGAGGCCCCTCTAGGATTCCTTCAGACAGCAGGGTTCTGTGTTCACTGTAGTCACTACTGCACGGAGGCCTGGGGGCGATCTGAGGGGAAGGCATTCAGCCGCACTGCACGGACCCAGCGAGCCTGTCATGTGAATGCCTGCATGG
Source organism: Zalophus californianus (assembly GCF_009762305.2). Classification (NCBI taxonomy): domain Eukaryota; kingdom Metazoa; phylum Chordata; class Mammalia; order Carnivora; family Otariidae; genus Zalophus; species Zalophus californianus. The sequence goes on from NC_045602.1 coordinate 27,166,783, forward strand.
GAGGCCCCCCAGAGGACCCACACAGTTGCTGCCATCGAGAACTCACAGTCTGGGTGGGTGAAATGGGTGAAGGGGGGTCAAAAGTTACGAACTTCTGGTTATAAAATAAATAGGTCATGGGGATGTCATGTACAGCTGGGTGACCGTGGTTAATAATACTGAGTTGTGTATTTGAAAGTTGCTAAGAGAAGAGATCTCAAGAGTTCTCATCACAAGACAAAAGGTTTGCAACTGTGCGGTGATGGAGGTTAATTAGACTTGCTGGGGTGATCATTTCGCAGTATATACAAATATCGAATCATTATGTGGTACAGCTGAACCTAATATAATGTCATGTCAGTCACATCTCAATTAAAAAAGAAAAAAAACACCTCACGGGGACGCCTGGGTGGCTCAGTCGGTTAAGCGTCTGCCTTCGGTTTAGGTCATGATCCCGGGGTCCTGGGACTGAGCCCCACATCGGGCTCCCTGCTCAGAGGAGAGCCTGCTTGTCCCTCTCCCTCTGCCCCTCAACCCCTCTCTCTTTCTCTCTCTCTTGCTCTCGCTCTGCACTCTCTCCAACAAATAAATAACATCTTTAAAAAACAAAACAAAACAAAAAAACCAACTCAGTTTGCTGCAGGGCTTGGCACACCATGGCCTGTGGGGTGAATCTGGTTTAGTGACTGTTTTTGCAAATAATGTTTTATTTGAATCAAACATACCCATTCGCTTATATATTTGTTTTACATCTGCCTTAGCACCCACTCTAACAGCAAAGTTGAGTAGTTGCCACAGAGGACTTGTCCACATACCCTACAATATGGACTGTAAGGAGCCTTTAACTCCACAGAAAAAGTTTGTCAACCCCTGTTCTTGTGGGAGAGACACAGCCATGCCCGGTTAACTCCAATTCTTGGCTGTGGGTGACGGTGGTGGTGAGGGGGCAGAGACGGCTGGTTCGTCCGCTGCTGCCCCAGGGCTTTGTTGTAGTTGGTGGACCTGCCTTCAGCCTTGCAGCTCCACAAACTGGTCAGTTCACCTGGTCCTGACAACAGAGTTCATTCTGGGCCGACAGGTGCCCAAAGCAAAGACCGATGGATGGGCTAAAAACAAGCATACTGTGTGGGATAGTCCTGTCAGGGACTGGACTGGCTTCTAGTGGGCCGCCCTTTGTGCGCGCTGTGGCACTTACCCAAGAGTGGCTGGTTTTCTTGAGCTTTCCTGATGAGCATGGACTAGATTGCAGGAAGCCTTCCAGGAGAGCTGGGGGTCAAGGTGAGACCAGAAGAAGAAACTAGCCCTGCCCCTGGCCAGACAACATCATTCCAGTGTCTGGAATATACTGCCCCCCCCTCCCCCCACCTCCCCGTTAGCATCATCCTCCCTGGAGAAGGTTGGGAAAATGCCAGAATGTGCTGCTTTGGAGCCCACCCTACTCTGAGCCCCAGCTTCTGTTAACATAGCCTTTCTGCAGCTACATTAACATCGCTGGCAAAAAGCTACAGCTGTTGCTCGTAAAGGAGTGGCTCCTGTAAGCCTAGCAGGCTCTTTTGTCCCTTTCCATTCTGTATTGTCGTTATGGGCTCACTGGAGGAGGGCAACCTCCCATCTCTGTGCTCTGGTTCTGGAGGGCACCTCACTGTCTCCCTCTGTCCAGCCACTTGCAGCTGACAACCTTGAGCTGTGATCTCATGGAGGCATCATCAAGATGCTATCTGACCGCAGAGGAGGGCGCCCTTAATCCTGACTCAAGGTTTGGGAAAAGGCTTCTCAGTAGAGGTGACACTCGATCTGGGCTTTGGAGGAGGCGGGGCAATTTGCGAGGCAGCATGGTGGGAGAATGGCATCCAGGCAGGCGGAGAAATGTGAGGTGGCATGAAGGCAGTGCTGACTGCCAGAAGCATGGGGAGGCAGAAGGAGAGAGGAGGACATTGAGGATGGCAGGGTGGCGGCTCTGGGGACAAGGGACAGGAGATGGAGCAGGAAAGAGCCCAAATCTGACTGGGAGGGGCCGGTGGGCTTGGGTTTTCTTCTGAAGGTGGTGGGAAACATCAGGAGCTTTTGGGCAAGGTAGGAACTTGCTGAGTTCTGCGGCTTAGAAAATAAATCCAGCAGCCACGGGAAGTGCAGATTCAAAGTCAGGACACTCTTCGGGGTTTGGCGAGGATCTTGGTGAGAAGTAGAGCAGGGGCGGTGGGAATGGGATGGAAGTGAGGGAGCTACTGCTGTCTCTCGGGTTAGGGTTAGGGTTACAGGAGAGCTCCCCCAGTTTCAGTCCAGAATGTTGAGGGGATGCTGGTGTTGATTGAGTCGAGGCTCTTAGGAAGAAGAATGGGGAGAACATGATGAGTTGGGGAGGAGAATAAGGAATGTCTTTAGGTCCAAGTGAAGGAAAGCAGATGGAAGGACAGGGGAGGACAAAGGGGTGAGGTAGAGTTGTCAGGTTGGACTCATTTTCCTGTGAGTGTTAGCAAAAGCAAAGAGAAGACAGATCAGGGGCGCCTGGGTGGCTCAGTCGTTAGGCATCTGCCTTCAGCTCAGGTCATGATCCCAGGGTCCTGGGATCGAGCCCCGCATCGGGCTCCCTGCTCCGTGGGGAGCCTGCTTCTCCCTCTCCCACTCCCCCTGCTTGTGTTCCCTCTATCAATGTGTCTCTCTCTGTCAAATAAATAAATAAAATCTTAAAAAAAAGAGAGAGAGAGAAGATCAGCCAGGGGAAAAGTACAGAAGAAAAGAAAAAGCAATTGAGCCCAGAATCTTGGAGAATGACCCTATTGAAGGGTGAGCAGATGATGGGGAGCCCACAAAAGAGATGAAGGCTGTGCATCCATTCATTTCACTCATTCATTCATTTAGTCAGCATATATTTGTTGGGCACCAACATGGGCAGGTCCTGGGCGCCGAGGGTGCAGAGGGAAACCAATCCTGCCTTCTGGAGCTCATGGTAAGGGAGGTGTGGCACCCTGTGGAGGAGGGGAGTCAGGAAGGGCAGGGTCTAACAGTGTTGACTGCCTGGGCAGTTAAGAGGTGGGGAGGAAGGGAGGGCAAAGGGGAGAGCTGGGGGAGGAGAGACGGAGGCACAAAGGGGAGCCCTGCAATTCTTCCTCCTGCCTCACCTCTGCGGCACAGTGAATACTGGCCTAATCAGGTTTACCTCCGTAGCCATAGCAACCTCTGGGTGTGGTGTTGCCACACATTCTTGAAACTTGAAGTGAGGAAGTGACTTTATATCAAGTTACGCACAAGTTAGAAATACAGCAATTTCCCTGTCTCTTAAAATGTTCTCTTAAAGGCTTGCCATGTTTTCTTCTTTGCAGAGCACATTTTCCCCATGCTCTTTCCTTCACGAGGATTCTGAGCCATTACCTATATGTAACAAGAGTATTAAAGATGTAAAATACAATTATTCTGTTTTCCGATGATAAAAGTGCTCATGGTAAAAACTTGAGAAATAGTGTATAAAGTAGAAAATACAAATTATTCATTTCCCATCATTCTTAAAATTGTTTTTCCTCCCAATCCTGTTTCTAGATGCATTTTACAAATTTGTGATCGTTTTGTATTTAGAGTTTTGTATATTACTTTATTCACTAATTATAGCATAGGTATTTCCCAATGCCACTAAAATAGCTACAGAAACATTTTATTCCACACATGCTTCACACTTTAACCATTCCTATGTTATTCATTTAGGTTCTTCCTAATCTTTCTCAATTTGACGCAGCAACTCTCTACCTTCATACATAAATTTTTGTCCCTGACTTTCAAAGCCCTTCTCACTTCAGAATGATTTATTATATAATTTTTCCTAGAATCCTTATATTTAAATGAATAATCCCTCATAAATTTCAGAGTTATTAATACAATGAAGAATGACCATATCATCCTTTGTCTCAAAATGCAAGTTACTTTGAAGTTTTATCTGATTATTTTGTAAACTTCATTTCTAAGACAGGAAATCTGGCCCAAACTGGAGTAGTGATAACTTGTGATAACTTGCATTTATTTATTTATTTATTTGGGAAGAGGTGGGGAGAGAGAGAGAGAGAGAGAGTCCTAAGCAGGCTCCAAACCCAGTGCGATCATGACCTGAGCCAAAATGGAGAGTTGGACGCTTAACAGACTGAGCCACCCAGGTGCCCCAAATTGCATTTTTTTTTTTTAAGATTTTATTTCTTGACAGAATGAGAGAGAGCATGAGCCGGGGGAGTGGCAGGCAGAGGGAGAGGGAGGCTTCCCGCTGAGCAGAGAGCCTGGTGTAGGGCTCGATCCCAGGACCCCAGGATCATGACCTGAGCTGAAGGCAGACACTTAACCGACTGAGCCACCCAGGTGCCCGATTAAAAATTAATGTATTTTTTAGTTGAAGTATAGTTGACAGATTGCATTTATTTCTGACTCACTACTAAACCCCAGTTTTCCACAAATGCTTGAATTCAACAGGAATAACACTAGTGGGACTATTTTTTCATATTTTTAGGTTTGTCAGAGAATATTAACTTTGAACCTAGGTTTTTTCTCATTTCTCTCTTCACATTTAATTTCTTTTCTTTGTTTTATTTTAATGTCTCTTTCTGTGAGGATTCAAAGGTAACCCCAGAAAGCAAATAGAAAGTCATTTTTGTTTGCTGGAAAAATTTGTTTGCCTTATAGAGCTTTCTCAGTAATTTTACTTTCAAACATTTGTTGAACTTCTGTTTTAAGTGTTTCTTGTAAGAAGAATATAGCTGGGTTTTTTAAAAATGATTTTAAACTGGGAAGTTGAATTCATTATTATCTTTTGTGATCACTGACATACTTGGGTTTATTTTTACTGTCTTTTTCATGCTTTCTATTTGTCTTAGGAAGTTCTAGTTCCATCTTTTTCCTGCTCTAGTGCTTGGAAACTTATAGAGTCTATTGTATGTTTTAATGGGCAGGGTTGTTATATTTACTCTCTTCCTAAAACTTACTGCTTTAACTCTTTCCAACTTACAGGCTATCATTGTCCAGTATTTTATTTCTATTAAAAATGTTTTGCAAAATGTATCATGCGTAAAGTGTATGCATGCACCCACAGACGCTCATGAATACTATGTGTCTACTATTTTAAGAAACAAATATTACCTCTATTTTAGAGGCCCATGTGCCACTCCCCCCCCATTTTTTTAACTTCACAGATCAAGTGTTGCCATTAGTGTTGATTTTTATTTCTATGTATCCACATAATCACCATTTTCTTTGCTTACCTGGTCACCATCCTTCTCACATCTCACATCTCTCTTCTGTGGTTCTTTTCCTTCTTCCTAAAAGTATATCCTTTTAAGTACTTCCTTTGCTAAGAGTCTGTTGATAATAAATTGTCTTAGCTTTTGTTCATCTAAACCCATTTCTGTTTGTTCCTCATTTTTTAAACATAAATTGCTGGATATGCAATTATAGATGGACAATTCTTTCTTTCAGCACCTCGAAGACACTATCTTGCAGTATTTTGGTGTCTGTTATTGTTCATGAGAAATCAAACATTAAGCGGGTAAGCTATCTTGTTTGGGCTCTTTTTAAACTATTCAATTTGCCTTTACCATTTGGCAGTTTCACCAGGATGACTCTGGCTGTAAATATTTTTTTCAGTATTTTGTATGTCCTAAATTTAGGGATCCATGAAAATTCTTGATTATTGTCTCTCTCCCATTTTTTTCTTACTTAGACTTCCACATCTATTAACCTCCCTTTCATAATTCCCTCCTCTTTGTCTCTCTGTATTATATCCTAAGTAATTTTGTCATATCCAGCTTTCAACTTACTAATTATGTTTTTCAGTTGTTCTAATCTGTTAGTTAACTCATATATTGAATCTTAAAATTTCAAGTACATCTTCTACTTCTAGAAATTAAGAATCTGCCTTGATATTTATGATACTATTTTATCTTTTGCTTATATATTAAATTAAAAAATTGAAAACATACTTATTTTTTTCATTTTTTAATTTAAATCCGGTTAATTAATATATAATATATTATTGGTTTCTGAGGTAGAGGTCAGTGATTCATCAGTTTTATATAATACCCAGTGCTCATTACACGTGAGAACATACTTATTTTATAAACTATGACCTGCCAGCCAAATCTGGCACACTATCTTTGTAAATAAAGTTTTATGAGAACACAGCTAAACCCATTAATATACATACAGCCTGTGTCTGCTTTCACTCTAGAATAGCAAAGTTGAGTCTTTTAAAAAATTTTTTATTTTGTTTTTGCTTTTGTTTTTGTTTTGAAGGTGAGTCTTTTTGATAGAGACGTATAGCTTACAAAACCTAAAGTATATACTACCTGGCCTGTTGGAGGAAGTTTGCCCAGCCCCGCTACACATGATAATTCTAACATCTGAAGACCTCATGTCTCTGATTTTGCTGCTTGATGTTCCTGCCAACTCCCTCTCATGATGTCTTGCTCTGTGAGTAGTCTTGTGATTTTTTACTGGGAGCTCATTTTTGTTGGGGCATTATCTGTGAGAATTTTGTGAGACTTAACTTGAGAGAATATTCCTTCTATTTGTATTTACTTTGCCAAGTACCTGGAAACTACTAATCCGGGACTATTTTAAATTAGTTTCTTTGGCTTAAAATAATTTTGCAATAGGCAAGCAGAGTGATTTTGAACCACAGGTTGAGGCCTTGGTTTGTGGTTATTACCTTTGGGTGTGGGGGGACTGGGGTGGGGGATAAGGGACTCTTTTTCTTCCAACCAAAATCAAAGCTGAGGTATAAAGCTTTTCTTTGCCATCCCCCCTTTGTGGGGCAAATACTTTCTAGTCCACTCTTTCACTGGAAATGTGGGCTTTTGGGGACTTATTCTAAAGTCTTTATGCTGACACTCTACTGCTTTGTTGCCTTTGCCCCCCACACCCACCCCACGAAGGCAAAGGCCCTCATGGGTCTTGAGGCCTTAAGGCTCGATTGAGTGAGCATTTACCAGCTCATGGTGGATTCTGGCTTCTGCTTCATTTTTCGCCTCTGAGGATATACCTTAATTTCTTACCAAGTTGGCTATTCATTTTATCCAGTATTTTATAGGTGTTTTTCAGGGGAGGATTTTTAGGATGCGGAGTCTGTCATGTTGCTGGAACTAAATGTCATGAAAATTTTAAATTAAAACATGTATACAGTTAGAATAATGGAAATGGAAAAATTTTATAACACCCCTATCGTTTCCAAGCCTACCTAGTATTTACTTATGTCTAAATTATGCGTGGTGTCTCTGGAGTCTGAAACTAGGCCTCACATAGAGCGGGGAGAGGAGAAGAGGGGCCAAACTTTTTCTGTAAAGGGATTTTCAGGCCCTACTCCACTAGTCACTCCTGCCACAGTATCGGGACAGCAGCCATAATTATATACTATGCAATTAATGAGCATGGCTGTGTTCCAATAAAACTTTATTTACAAAAATGGGCAGTGAGCTGGAGGTTAATGAACCCCTATAGGCATCAGTTTCCTCATCCCTAAAAATAAATATAATAATACTACCTGTGTTGTACGTAGGTTGTGAGCATTAAATTAGTGAAATCGCATAAATGCTAGTGTTAGCTATGATGATGAGGATTCCAAAGGAGTTCTCTGACTTTTCAAGATTTTAAGGGCATCTTCACTTCAAAATATTCAACTCAGATTTAAGTCTTGCGTACGCTGCATTTCCATTACAGGCTGATAGGGGATTCTGTTCACTGTTGTTCCCCAGGGACCCAGACTGATGGAGCAGCCACCATCTTGAAATTGCTGATCACTACAGAGGCAAGAAGCTCTTGAGGTTCTTGCAGCAACAATTAAATGCTTGGTCTGCAAGTACTGTGTCATTTCTATGCACACTTCATGGTCAGAATTGGTCACACCTTCCCCTCCCACCCATGTCCCCCCAGTAGTTGGGAATGCTCTCAGACAGGTCTCCCCTGTTGGACCCTCCAGGAGTACCTGAGCTGCAGGGCTGCCTTACCCAAGGCTCCCCCCCTTCCTAGGGTAGCCCACATGCAGTGCCTGTTGCAGGTAAGGTTACCAAGGCCCAGCTACTTTAACCCAACGTAGGACAAGTCTGATGATGGCCATCTTGGCTCCAGAGATTCCTGTGCATTTGGCTCAGCCTGTTGGGCAACTTGGCTTCTCCCTCTGCCCAATCCTGCTTCCATCTCCTCCTTTCCACAAGGGTTGCTCCCAATGACACTCCTTAATGAATATCCTGTACACTGAACTGCATCTCAGGGTTCTCAGAGAATCCAACCTGCCATACCCACCACATGCCCAAGAAGGGAGGGCTGGAAATATCTCCTGAGGAGCTCTGAGGTCTACCCCACTCACTAAAGGGAGCAAAGGAAGCATATACAGTTAGGAGAGTTTAAAATCCAAGCATTGATAATAGCTAATATTTATTGAGCAATGACTTGCCATATGATGTACTAAAAAGTGTTACTTGGCTTAGCTCATTTAATCCTCACAACACACCATGCATTGGCCCGGGAAATTAGACGAGGAGACAGTAAGCTATGGTCCACAGACCAAATCTGCCATGCCCATTGCTTTGTTAATGTCTATGCCACTCTCATACCATAATGGCAAAGTTGAGTTGTTGTGGTGGAGACTGTATGGCCTGCAATGTTGAAAATATTTACTATCTGACCCTTTTGAGAAAAAGCTTGCTGAGCCCTGTGTAGATATGGTTTCCATTTTATAGATAAGAAAATAGAAGCTTAGACATGTTCATGATTTATTTATCACAGAATGCCATTTTTTTAGTTATAGAGGCAACCGGCTATAGAATGACTCCCTTCTGTGATGGCAGGTGCAGAACCTTCCTATGCCATTTACGGGCCTTTGTAAGTGCTCAGTGAATGAATACAAAGGATTTTCTTCCCTTTACTTCCTTCCTCCATCTCCCTTTGCAAAACTGAGGTCTCCTCTTCCATCTCTGTTTTTGATCCTCTCCTAGACTGATTCTCTTTTCTGCAGGCAGGTGGGCTTGAAATAGTGACCCCGTGACCTCTCTCCACGGGCGAAGAGCATGAGGGACTCATCAGGTTTTGGTATCTGTGACTCTCAAACCTCTGGAGGAAGCTCCATTGTTGCAGAATGCCTTCCTTCTACTGGAAAGAGTTAGAGCAGTAAACGTGTAGAGGCTGAGCTGACTCCCGGGACACGCTTCACGATCACTGAGAACTTACTCTGTGTGCTGAACCATAAAGTGATAAAATAAAGTGGCGGCCTCAATGGCCTTAGAATCTAAGGCCGGGATTATCTATTTCCAACTGCCTCCAGCTGAGAAGTGGTTCCCGGGACAGCCCTGAGTAACTCAAAAACATTCCCTCATAAAAGTGATTGTTCAAGGGGGATTCAAGAGTTTAGTTCCTCACCGTCCAGCTAGCTGCTTCCTAGATTCACCCAGAACATGGGCCTGTGCCCCACAATTTCATTCCCATACTTAGAGGCAGAACTAAGAACTGAGCTCAGGTTGTTTGCCACCAAAGCTTGTCCTCTTAACCATGCATTGTTTTCCTTCCTGGCGTGCAGATACCAAGGATTATGTATTTACATTCTGCAGATGCTGTTCTCTGTGCTCACACAAGTTTTCTGCCAGCCGTTTTCTAGCATTTAGCTGCAGAAGGACCGTAGGAAGAGATTCCACCTAGCCAGCTCTTGATCCCATGCCTTCTAACGAATTTCCCCAACTTTCAGAGAGAATCCTGAATCATTCAGGAATATTAGGTCCCTAGGCAAAAATTTCTGAAGCCCTTTTCCCATTTTTGTTATTTGAAAAAATGTTGGCCATCAAAATTGTCTCGTGAATGAATGAATGAAAGTGTCAATGACTGAATCGATCTCCAGATCCTTGACAACTTAAGGATTTTGGACAAGGTTAAAAATGTCCTGATGAAAAAGAATAGATAGGTCATGATAAAAAAAAAAAAGATAGTTTTTGTTATTGTGCACCGCCCACTGCAATCAGGTGTCCGAAGACACAGTCATTTACTCAACGGACTCTTCTACAAGCATTTACTATGACTTGCACACCGTGTTGGGCACTGGGGATATGACACACAAGATCTCTGCCCTCAACCTAGGCCTCCAGGGATGCGGTGGAGGTCTGGAAGACAGTGTGGGCATTGACCAGTGACCTGTGACACGGGCAAGAAGATGGGTGGGGGCGGGTGGAAGTGGGGGAGTGATGTAAAGACCAAAGACGAAGAAGCTCTTTCTAGTAAGTGAAATGGAAGCGTAACATGCAGTTGCTGGGTTGGAAAGGGTTAAGGGGAAAGTTCTGGGGGCAACTGGCAGATGTAACCTGATCCCTCTCTGCAGTAGTCTGGGCTTTAAAACCTGGAAACCTGGACGAATCACAGACACAGGGCTGGTTTTACTGCTCTCCCCTCACTATTTAGAAAGCCAGGCCTTTCCTTGCAGAGCTGGTGTTTCTTTGGTGGTGTGAGTTACTTCTGCGTATTGCTCAGTGCATCCGTGTTACGTGGATTTTTACTAGTTGCATTCCCAGGGTATGTCTTGGTCTCTAATAATAGGGCCAGTCGAGAGGGCAACAAAAAAGAGAAGTTACAAAAGCACTGACTATTTTAATGATACATCTCTGGCAATGTAACAGTTTTCAGACACAAATATGACAAAAAATCTTTCTACAGAACTTTCCAAACCATTAATTCAGAGGTAGGAAACTTTCTATAGAGGTCCATGGCTCCATTTGGATAGAGCAATTTAGTTTAGGTTGGGGGGAAGGTTTGGGCAAACCCCACTTCTCAGCAGAACCCTGCCTGCAAACAGCTAAAGTCACTATATCAGAACCAAACCTCAATGATTATTAACCACGACTTGCCTTAATTCTGGTTTATCTTCCTAGGACCAAGAATCAAAAAAAGCTTACCCTGCAGGAAATGTTCTACATCTGTTACAAAGCATGTATTATGTGCTTACTGCCTAGGATGGACAATAGATGCTCTAAGGGTTAGGAGTGAGAATCAAGTGAGGTTTACAATGGTCCCAGGAGCTTCATGGAAGTAAAGGATCTTGAGTTCTATTTTGAAGGAGGAGAAGGACTTGGTTGAGCAGAAGAGGGTATTTCAGAAGCAGAGGCAAGAGCAAGGAGTATGAGTGTCCTGTTTCTGCAGACCAGAGTCTTTTTTTTTTTCAAAGAGAAAAGAAATATAGGTTGATAAATGTAGTTGGAACACAAGGTTCATTTGGGGGAGTAGCCCAAGATGAAGTTGAAACAGAAGTAGACAGTTTATGAAGGACCTTGGATCTCAGAAAACAGAAAGACAGCCTAGGAATTAGTATGTAGAGGTGGTATAGTAACTTTTTTTTTTTAAGATTTTATTGATTTATTTGAGAGAGAGAGAGAGAGAGATCATGAGCAGGGTGGAGGGGTAGAGGGAGAAGCAGGCTCCCCGCTGAGCAGGGAGCCCGATGCAGGGCTCCATTCCAGGACCCTGGGATCATGACCTGAGCCGAAGGCAGACGCTTAACCGATTGAGCCACCTAGGCGCCCTAAGTGGTATATTAATTTCTCTCATTTTCTTCTTTTCTCTGGGTTGCTTTTAAAAAAGATTTTATTTATTTATTTGATAGAGTACATGAGAGAGAGAGAGAGAGAGAGAGAGAGAGAGAGAGAGAGGAAGAGTACAAGCAGGGGGAGCTGCAGAGGGAGAGGGAGAAGCAGGCTCCCCACTAAGCAGGGAGACTGATGCAGGGCTCTGGGATCATAACCTGAACTGAAGGCAGCCACTTAACCCACTGAGTCACCCAGGCGACCCTCTAGATTGCTTTATTCACTATAGGATCATCCATTTGATAGAAAGCAGAGAGAATATTATGGAAAAAAATTAGGATCAAGTGTTAAACCCAGGCAACATCATGTTCTAGTGCCACTGGGTGAAAATTCTAAATAGGGCAAGAGACGTAACAATTATTAATGTCCCGATATTTAAATTGAGAAGCAATTCCAGCAACTCAGCAACCTGGGAAGCATTGAAACTGATGTGGTGCTGGGAGGTTCCCTTTAAAATCGGATCAAAATTTATAAATAGTTGTATCTGAGCAGAGAGAACATTACTTTGTTTGCCCACCTGGCACTCCACCAACCTTGCAGGTGTCTGGGCATCTTGGAATGTAAATTTAGGCAGGGAAACTAGGAATGTTCCTTGACTGAATGGGAGGTCAACAGAGTGTTTAAAACTGAGATGCCAAAGTGCAATGCAAGTAATTGGGAACCAATTTGTGATCAAAAGGCAAGTGTTTCGTAGATTGCTTTGTAGAGGGGCCCCTCAGGTCAGTGTATACCCAAGTGTTTTCCAAGATTCAAATGCCTTGAGATGAAGAATGTAACTCGATTGTGCTCCCTTGAATGTTGACCTGCCAGTGGCCCAGTGAGGCCTGGGGGGTGTAAATGACAAGTGTACAATTCTATTGATACCTATTTAATTATTACGTAGCTTCATGTTTTATGTTCAGAAGTTCTAAATAAATGGGTATGACAAACTTCAATGAGAGCTAAATTAATAGACAGGTTTTAGTTAGCATAAGAGAGGCACTTCGTTGTCTTCAGAAGCCATCATTTTGTGACACACATCCTTAATTATATAAAGGCAAGTGAGAAGGGGACCAGAATAATTAGGGAGATTTAGTGCACACAAAACTGTACTTTTAGTGAATTTACTTTTATTGATTGGCTCTTCTAAATTTGTAGGAAGGCAGCCCATGACCCTGACCTCGTTTCCTCTTGTGGATTTCATTTCTCATTCTGACGGTCTTTATCAGTACTCACCACCCTTGTCTCGGGTCTGGTGACCCCATTCGACTGCATGCTCCATGTGGACAGGATCTATCAGGATCTGTATTGCCACGGCTAGGCACAGAGGCACTCGCTGGCCCAGGGGCATCTCTGGGCTGCAATCCAACCAGGCATTATTTTAATGTCTCCATCCGAAATGGAAGTCTGCTTTGGTTTTGCTGGAAGGGTCCACAAAGGCTAGCTCAGGGCCCCAGGGTGGTTCAAGAAATGTTTACTGAGTGACAACTCAAGATGTTTAAATTTCAAACCTGAAGCTTTGAAGGGAAGGGAGATACTGGGATAAACCTCGATTCTCCTTGTTGCTCAATTCCAGGGGCGTCTCATCTTTCTCTGCAATTCAGGCCCGTCTCCATGTTGCTCACACAGCTGGCTGACAGGCTGACATCTTCATCAGATGAAGCTCTGCTGTAATTCTTCATGCGTAAAGCTTCATGTGACTGTTCCTGGAAGCTGAGTTAAATGTGGAGGAGGTCACACATGTCTCATCTCCCTCACTCCTGCTTTTGGATGAAATGGTTGAAAGAACAAGGGAGACAGCAAATGAAGGACCCAACTGCAGGCATCTGAGCGGAAGCTGCGGTCCTTGGCCACCTGCTGGGGTGGGAGCATGTGGGGCTTCGGGACCCTCCTGCCTCATGTGGGAGTGGGCAGCCAGCCAGCCACAGCCTGCTAGCCCCTTCTAGGGTCGCAGTTTTACTTCTACTCCAAACCTGGACAAGCTAATGTTCAGGTCAGAACCTGCGAATGTTCAGCTGCCAGGATCCTAGTGAGCAACCTGAGAAGATTAGCCCACAGGTTCTGGGTATAATTCTTTGCTATCTACACTTCATTGGTAAGTTTTTCCTTTTTGCCTCCTCCCACTACTCTGTGTATTCCCTTCCCAATTCATGGATTCCTCCCCCATTCCCCTGGTCATTCCTCATCCTTCCTTTCCTCTGCCCACCTCTGCTCGTCCCTGCTATACTGTGTCCCCTCTTTCTGTCTTCATGCTCTTTCTCTCCTGTTTCCTGGGCTCCTTCACTTCTCTGGTCCCCAATCTCTGTCTCCTTCTTTCTCTTTCTTTTATCTGTGACCAACTGACTTCCTGTTGCTCTCTTTCCTTTTCTCTTTTTAAGAATTTCTTGATGAAATTAGAAGAGGACTAAAAGGGGCTCCATGAAGTCCTTGGTGGAAGAAAACATGGATGGCAGCACTTCTGATCCCAGGCAGCCACTAAATTTGATTTGTAGTCGATCCGAAATGTAGGAAAAGATTTTCAATTACAAAACTCATAAAGTGTAAGGATGAGGGAACCTGGCTGCGTTTTGAGTTTGACTAATGGTTTCAAAGTGCTTTAAAGCGTTTGGCATTTGCCAGCCTTCCTTTCTTCCCCTAATCCTCAAACCCATGAGTTTTTATGGGAAACATAATCCTCTTTTCTGATTCATTTACACTTAGCTCATCTGAGTATTGTTTTGTAAAAACCATCTAAGGTCCAAAAAACTTTATGAGATCTTTAAAGACTTTTTTATTTTTTTCTGAACCAGGAAGTTGCATACTGCCAATATAAACGGACCTTGAACCCTAGGGGGCTTGGGTCCAGAAACCATGGCATTAAACTGGGTCTAGAATTGGCAAAGGCTGGTCCCCATGCCTGATGGGAACTGGGCTTTCACTTTCAGGATAATAGTGAGTCGAGTGTTTAGATGAGTAACCATCTCCTACGGGTGCACAGCATATTTTTCTAGGATCATCTTGCTAGTTATGTAGATAGCAAGAGACTAACGTGGAAAACTGACTTTGCCAGTGTTTCCTGATTACAGTGGGGCTGCTTACTTATGCATGTATTACCATAGTAATGGTTGTGTATACACACACGTATACCAACACATATGTGGGTCCTTTAGGGATGAGACTGACAATCACACTGGTGATTCTTTCTGTGGTTATGTTTCAGAGTTGATCTATGATATATCCAAATCTGTCATAAAACAGTTTGTAATCAGGCTGAAGATTGGTTGAAATACCCACCTGTTTATTGCTTTGGGTCAAGAGAAAGGAAGACTGCATTCTGTCTTTTTGACGGTAGAGAACATTTTTCTGCAGAGCCATAGGGCATGGTTAAGGTCATTGCTCTCCCCAAATGCAAGGACTTCAGGTTGACCCCAAGACCCCCCCGGAAACAGGCTCAGAGAGGTGAAATGACTTGCTTAAGTTCCCCGGGGAAGCCAAGTCTCAGTGGCAGAGCCCAGAACTCTGGCTCCCTGCCCAGGCCCTGCCCTCTACAGGCAACTGCTTCTTACTGACCGAAACTGGTTCATCTGTCTGGGTCCTGTGAGTGGCCCACAAGAACAGTGTACCCAGCACAGAAGACTAAAATCTGGTCCTCTGGTGATGCCGTCCTTCACTATTTCCTCAGATTTCCCTGCCTGACACCTCTCCTCTTCTGTCCTGCCTCTTCAGAATGGAGTTAGTGCTTCTAGACACCTCTTCCCCCCATGCATTTCGACTGCTGCTATATCATCCCTACTTGAGAGGTAAAATCTCTGTAGGCTGATTTGAATTGCAGGTAGGAAATATTTTCCCTCAATATTGTGAATTTTCCATGGGATAAAAAAGAATCATGGGGTAATACTGTGACACTGGCCTCATACAAATCAGATCCTGCCTTGTGAGGTTTTTATTATTATCTCAAAGTGTTGCTTAATTCAGTTGTTACTTACCTTTTTTTTTTTTTAAGCTTTCATTTATTTACATCTTGTCTCTCTAACCAGATAGGAAGTTTCTCCAAGACAAAGGGGTTGTGCCTTGGGATACTGTGTATGTGCAGAGGTTCAGCCTCTGCCCTTGCCTGAGTAGGCACTGGGTGGATATTTACTAGCTCCTATTGTGTCTTTTTACAGAACCCAATGCTGGGAGGCAGTTTCTTGACCCACCCTCCTTCCTCAATCGCCTCAGCTAGTTCTCTTTGGCTTGGCTCAGAGACTGACCTTGAATGACCTCACTGATTCTGTCCACAGGGACCCCGGATGTTCTTAGAGCCACAGCTTGTTAGTGCTGGAAGGTACTTTTAATCCAACTTGTCTGTTATGGAGGAGGAAGTGGAGGTTCAGGGATGAGAGGTGGACTGCCTGTGGTCTTTTGGCTAATTAGCTGCAGTGTTAGGGCTGAACTGTGGTCTCTCCATCCAGCCCAATGCTATTTAATCTATGGCAGTGGCTCTCACGTGAAACTGGTGCTTAGGCAGATGCACTGAGGCCCTTCTCTGCCAAATCAAATAACTGGAGGTCTTTCTCCAATGTACAGAAAAAAGAGACTAATCAATTCTCGACTTTATATTATTTTCCATTAATTCTTTTTAAACCATCATCACCAGCTACCAGTTGTCTACAAGGCAATGCCGGCAGACAACAGAACAAGATTAGCCACAAATAAATATGAACAAGAACAAACAAAGCCTTGGAAACCGAGTCTCCTTTTTAGTTTTAAAAAACTGGACTGCTATGACTATGGGTTTTCTAGTGCATTCATATAATAAAATTGTGCATTCTTCTCGAGACATCGTTTTAAATTCAAATGCTAGAGTGTATCATTTCACGGTTTTCCCCAAAGAGCACTATGAACTCCAGGGACTGTCCCTGGAACATTCTGCATTTCCCTTAATGTGATTTTAGGTCATCTACAGTGAGTGATCCTTCCCTTTGAGATGGGAGTCCAAGGAGCTGAGCTGACCCCCCCTTTTTTTTAAGTATAAATGGCTTGGGGTTGTCAGGGATCCTAAAGTCTGCATTCCTAGCGTAAAGGCCTTTTCACCAAAAAGGACGGCTGCTTTTTGGGTTGATTCCGGCCGCGGTTTTCCCCGTCCACGCGGGCGCCCCCTGCTGCCCAGCCTGCACTCTCGTCCACGCCGAGCTAGCAGTAGGGTACCAGAAACTGCAGACCGAGACACAGACACGCGGGGTTTACAGTCTCAAAGAGAACCATCTAAACGCTTTCCAATAGACAGCTCGGCGCATCCGAAGCAGTCCTTTCTAGGGCCCGATCTGGGATTTTAATCCAACACCTAGCATGTATCAGAGCAAACACGGCTAAGAAAATGCCTTCCGAACAATATCAAACGAATCCCATGGGGCTTCTAAAAGGAAAGGACCAGTCAGTGGCTCTGCCGAATCCTTTGTCTTTCCCCGGGACACAGGACCGGGGACCTCGGCCTCGCCGCCCCACAGTAACAACCTATGTGGATGTAGAGGGTGGCGGCGCGTTCTCGGGCTCATCTCACGCTTTCCCCAATTAGGATTTACTGCCTGACGTCACGTCTGCCGGAGATTGGCTGTTCAGATCTGACACTCGGTTCCACGGCGAGAGCAACTTTTTAAAGACTTTGCAGCCGGGGCTGCCTCGGAACGTCCCGCGCGCTCACGCCCGCCCTCGCCCGCTCTGCCCCGGGCCCGGCGCGGCGCCCCCTGCACCCGCGGCCGCGCGAGCGGACCCTCACCTTGCGCAGCCCGCTCCCCTCGCCCCGCCCCCCCTCCCGGGCTCCCGCTCCCCACCCCACCCCCACGCCCGCCCCCTCCTCCCCGCCGCTTTCGGCTGGGGTCTGGGGCCGCTCGGCCGCCCGCAGAACTTCCTCTCCTGCAACCGAGTTCTCCTCGTCCCGCCTCCCGGGCTCTCGGGCAGCCGGAGCGCGCGCGGGCGGCCGCACCGGGCGAGCCGCACGGCCGGGGGCGGGCGCCGGGGGCGCCGGCTCGGGCCCGCGATGGCGGGGCCCTGGCTCAGGTGGGGGCTGCTGCTCTGGGCAGGGCTGCTCGCGTCGTCGGCGCACGGCCGGGTGCGGAGGATCACGTACGTGGTGCGCCCGGGCCCCGGCCTGGCGGCGGGCGCCTTGCCCCTGGGCGGGCCCCCGCGCCCGCGGACCTTCAACGTCGCGCTCGACGCCAGGTACAGCCGCAGCTCGGCGGGCGCCGGCGTCCCCAGCCGCGCCTCCTCGGGGGCCCCCTCGGAGCGGACGCGCCGCACGAGCCAGCCCGGCGGCGCGGCCCTGCAGGGGCTCCGGCCGCCGCCACCGCCGCCGGAGCCGGCGCGGCCCGGGGCCCCCGGCGGGCAGCTCCACCCCAAGCCCGGCGGTCATCCGGCGGCCGCCCGGTTCACCAAACAAGGCAGGCAAGCCGTGCGCTCCAAAGTGCCGCCGGAGAGCCACAGCGGCGGGGGCTCGAGGCTGCAGGTTCAGCAGAAGCAGCAGCTGCAGGGGTAAGCCCACACCCTCCCTCCGCGCGCGCGCCGCCCGCGCCGGGACCCGCGGGGTCGGGGCCCCTGGGAGCCCGGCCGCGGCCGCGGGCGTCGTGCGCGGTGGGGCCGCCTTCTCCTTCCCCGCCCGCCAGCGCCGGGTGAAGAGCCGAGTGCGGGAAGCCGAGGGACTTTTGAGGATAAACTCCGAGTGCATTGTTTCTCGGCTGCGGGTAAACACAAAAGGCATTTCTGCCTGGGGCGTAACCTCCTGTGCGCAAACCTAACTATTCCTAGAAGATGGGCGTATACATGAAGTCACTACAGCTCGCTCCCTCAGCATCAATTAAACTTTGGAACTCAGTTTTAAATGTTTTCTAGCTAGTGAAACAAACAAACAAACAACGTTTTGGGAGGGCTGGCTGTAAAGATCAGCCCCTGTTCGGTGGCCTAAAACTTTTTAGCATCCTAGAAATTGTGGGCTTGAGCTTCCGTGCACCTGTGGGGTCTGCTTTCCCGGGGCGGGGGTGTCTCCGCATCGACAGAATTTTCGGTTGGAAGGTTTCTGTTACTGGGAGCTGATAAACATCCTTCCTGTCCCCCTCCCCATTAATCACAGGTTGGGGGGCTGGGGGATATCTTGTTTTACCTATTCGGTTCTTTCATGGGTAGTTCCAGGCATTGTGATCTCACCCGTTTGGACACTTCTATCTAAAGCTCAGATTTCGTTTAAACTGAGGGTGAGATAATGTATGAAAGACACTTGGCTCTACACTGGGGGTTAAGAAAATCATTTATGTGGACCTCGTTCTCCTGTCCTGTGTAGCGCTAGGTTATGCAGGCGTTTTGGTTCTCCCGTCTTCCCCTGATACATGGTCTTTACCCTTCTACCTGGGCACCTTTGGCTTGGGCATCCTCAGTATGGCTTAGGACTCTCTGGAAGCCAGAGGAATGTGGAAGCGGGAGGCGGGCTTGCAGGGCCCCCTGGAAGCTTGGATTCTCTGGAAATTAATGTTGAGACTGCTGGACTCAGAGGTCTTGCTTTGTTTTAGGGTCAATGTCTGTGGAGGGCAGTGCTGCCATGGCTGGAGTAAGGCCCCTGGTTCCCAGAGGTGCACCAAACGTAAGTTTCCACGTTCATTGTGGCCTTGCACAGTGGGCAGAGTGGGGCTGTCCACATGGGGGGAGGGAGATTCCATGGGGGTGACATGAGGCGGCTAATGCCATCCTGGAGATATTAACGTCTGCAATGCAGTGTACCCCATTATCTGCAGCCTTCATTACCACCCATGAAGGGTTGGGTCATGGTAATGATGATATCAGTGCGGCAATGTATTGTACAGAACTGTGCGGTGCATTCAGGGTTCCCCTGCCCCCAACTGGGTATTAATCACTGTCACACCTGTGGATCAGGAGCTAGGAAAAACTTCCCAGTGGAGAATGCGCCATATGCCAAAACAGTACAATGAACTCAGACCCGGATATGGACAAATGAGAAACTTTAAGTTGATGGCGGGAGGGGCATGGGTAGTAGGTGGCCCTGTTCTGGAATAAAATATCAGCAGTTTTTAAAGCTTTCTGAAAACAGCAACAAGAATCCCCCATCCTTGAGGCCTGATTGTTTCCCAGGAGGTGACCACTTCGCTGTTCTTTAGAACTGACAAGCGGGGTTTCCTTCAGTGCTTCTCCAATTAATACACATTGTAGCAGTGTTTTAGAAAAATGTATTATGGGGACATACAGGTTTGAGAACATCAGAAAACATTTCCCTGATCATTGTAAAGTTAAGGATTCAGTGAAAACGTATTGTGAGGTTCCGCTGGACAAGCTGACTCTGTCTGTTGCTAATTGGGAATTAAAAAATCGTCCACTCACACAAAGTTTAGCATTCTTAGGTGTTCTCTGCATGGAGCTTGAGCCATAAACATTGTGGATTGGAATCCAAAATTTAGGTGCTTATTGGTATTCAGCATACTAAGATTTAGCAATTTGTCTTGTATACCGTTTGGATTTTAAAATACTGATTTAATATTTTAAATATCTCATATTTAAAATATAGTTTGGATTTTAAAATAGTGGAAAAAATTTCTCATGCAGTCATTCTGGTGCACTTGCTTGTTAAAAGGTACTTCCACTCCTTGAAAGAAACAGGAGGACTTTGGCATAATGACCTGGATTTTGTAGAAAGGAATGTCTGGATGGGTTAGGATTTAACTGTGATCAAGGAGTAATGGCAGAAATGAACTCACTGTCAGCCTCCTGATTACTGAACTCAAACCACTAGATCAGAAATGCTGCGGGTTGTAGGCATTTAGACTGTCATAATTTTTCACTTCTTCTTAGATTACACTTGACAATAGTGTACCAGCATTTTCTTGAATTTACGACGAAATAGGTC
This sequence comes from Zalophus californianus, assembly GCF_009762305.2. Taxonomy (NCBI): domain Eukaryota; kingdom Metazoa; phylum Chordata; class Mammalia; order Carnivora; family Otariidae; genus Zalophus; species Zalophus californianus. Next base: position 27,187,183 of record NC_045602.1, read on the forward strand.
AAATTACACACCTTTTCCTCCCGTCAGTATCTCCTTCTGCTCAAAACCTGATAGGATGTGCTTTCCCTAGAAGGTGGAGATAATCCACCCATGACAGCACCATTGCAGTGGGATGCTGCTGTGTAAAGATTGAAAATACAGAGCAGAATTTTTTAGACAGTGGGTGGGTTCTCTTCCTTGATGCCTGTTAGAATGCACCAATACTTGAAGACATTTACTTGGCAAATGACGCATTCGAGTGCCTTCTCTGAAAAGGTGGTCTGAGGATTTGGGGCTCCAAAGATGTCTCAGAAGATCCAAAGATGCCCTAGAAGGGAGAGCAGCCAGGTCTCAAGGAACCACTCCATGGCTTCCTGCTTCTCCAGGCGACGGAGACAAGGGCATGGTTGTGCCTAGGTTTGACTGGGTTTGCCCTTTGGTGACCCAGAAAGAGAAACTGCAGAAGGCTCTGGGTCAGAACAGTGACTTTGGGGTCCCAGAGGAAGTTGTTACATTGATTTAGTCTCACAGTACCTGCAAGAAATATGTGTGGCTTTTGGTTCAAGTTCTCTTTCCTATTCCTAGAAGTTAGCCCATGGAAAGCATGGGGTCTAAGCAGTGCCACATCACTTTCTTTTTTGATGATTTTCAGCGTTCAGAAAATTGGCCTTCCTATGCTGCCCAATCTGTCAAATTAATGCAGGCCCAAGCACTAGAAATGTATATCATAAGTCATTTCAGGAATAATTTTAAAAGTGATGCTGGGGTAGGCCAGTGCCCAACCTAAAGTAATGTATGTACTAGGTGGTTATGTTTCAATAGGAGACTTGTTTTGTGTATGTGGGAGAGCCAGAGAGATGAAGGAGCCTTCTGCCTTTGGATGGGACGACTGAGTTCCCACTCATGCTGTGAAACTTGTGTCCATGGTTGAACAGCGTGCTACTAGAAAAGCCCCTGGCCCTGAATTCAAATCCTGTGTGGCCTTGAGGGATTCACTCGACCTCTCTGACCCTGTATTTTCCCATCCAGAAATGACTGTGCTAAAACCTTGCTCACTTTGTTGGGTTGTTCCAGGTATCAAGGTGAAAGAGAAAAGGTATACAAGCCTCGATGAAACCAGAAAGAGTCTTAGTTTCTGGTTGGATTCAGCCAAGCAAATCCTGACTCATTTATTTATTACTCAGTTTTCTTTTTTTCCTGTGTATGTCTCCCTAGCTGGTGTCATCGTTGTCTTCTTTTTAAAGAATGTAGATATGAATCCCTTTTTATATTACAGCTTTGAAGTAGCTTAGGGTTGCCGGGGAAGGGGGAAATGGTGGTCAAGGGGTGCAAAGTTTCAGTCACACAAGATGAATCAGTTCTGGGAATCTAATGGACAGCAGTGTGACTGTAGTTAACGGTCCTACTTGAAATTTGCTCAGAGGGTAGATCTTAAAAGTGTTCTACTCCTTAAACAGTGTTAATTGTTATGTTAACTGTGATAGTTATGTTAATTAGCTTGATTGTGGTGATTACTTCACAATGTATGTGTATATCAAAACCTTATCAAGTATTGTACATATATACAATTTTTATTTGTCAATTATTCCTCAGTGAAGACGGGGGGGGGGGGGGAGGGGGTGGGGGGGGGCGGTGAGAGCGGAGAATAAATGAAAAAGCCAGTCACTCCCATGCTGTCCTGGCTTTGATTACCAAGAAAAAAGAAAGCAGTTTGTTCTGAATGATTTATTTTAATAGAACTTAAAAAGCGACCAAGTATTAGACTATTTGTGTGTCTCTAGTTCTTTTTGAATAAAGTTTGCTGTTTAGAGGTAAAAATACTCCCCTAAGGTATACATAAATTAAATGGAAAAAATCCTGACCATTTTTGTGACTGTAACTACTTCAGTGGTGAACTTTGGATTGCAAAAGAAATTGATTTGTGGTCTTTTTCCTCTCTCACTTCCTTATTTTGCTGAATTGAACAATTGCGCTTCAGTACGCTATATTATACTTAATACACGAACATGAAATTCCCCCTTAAGACAGTTGTCATCATAAAATGTGTATGCATGTTTAAACGTACCACCGAGGATGCCTCCTAATTGTCATTATATTTTGAGGATAATTGAAAGGGGTTAGCTGAAGAATTTCAGTTTATATAGGTCATGTCCAATTGGTGCAAAAAATATTTCTGTGTAAGAGATCGCATGTGTTTATGTTGTTCAGTTTGCTTAATCCAGTGAAGAAAATAAGGTGCCCTTGCAGCCAGACACCATTGTTTTTAGTTGATTGAAACTTCATTCAAATGTGCCACAGGCAAATGCTTCTGAAGACTGAAGATTTAGTGAGCCTTGCATTGCAAATCAGTGTGAGACAGGCAGGCAGCAGACCTACACCATGGCACGGAATGCATTTGTGTGTCCACAGAGGTGGTCTTAGGGGCTCTATAGTCACCCATTCGCTTTCTGGAGGTACCCAGTTGCATGTTAATGCTGCTTTTCTAGACATCCTTTGTGTGTGGATCTCTAGAAGTTGAAAGTATGGTGTGGGATATGTCATTTTAGTTCTTAATACTGAGGGACTGTTGATAGTGATCCATCTGTGTTTTGGGCAAAAGAGATGGCACCACATTTGTTCTCTTTCCAAAGAGTTAACATTTATAGGAGGGTCTTTGTTGCTTAGAGACTCTGTCTTCCACTTGGGGCATTAAATCCCTGATGTGTACTGTTTTTGCCTCTCTTCATTTTTGCCTTTTTTTCCTCTCTCCAAACCGAACCTACCCCTTACTGGTTCTTGCAGTCTTTTCGTCCCCCTCTCAGGGTAGGTGTGGGCTAGAGAGAGAGACAGCCAGGGGGCTCAGCTTTAAAGAGGAGACTGGATTGGGAGCAGAGGACATAAAAGAGCATAAAGGCAAGATGAGGGTGAGGCCAGGTTGGCAGCGTGAGGAGGGCGGAAGAGCAAAGATGGCAGATAGGAGCCCCCCGAGGGTGCCTGGCACTTTGCAGACCCTCCATAAATGCACGGATGGTTCTTTCATTTATTTAACGGATATCTGTTTAGCTTTTACCATGTGCCAGGTTCTATGAATAGAGGAGAAATGCAGCCAGCTGCAGGGAGTACAGGGTCTGTTTTTACTCACTTAACTCATGGCCCATCAAATGACTTGTTCTCTCCTTAGCGAGAAACAGAAAAATCGATATTCCGTTGCTTTTCCATTGGCATTCAGCCCACACTGCTTTGGAAACACACACACACCGCAAACCTAGCAATGTTCCGTAATTATATGCAGTGGAGACAGCTACGTATACTCTTGGTGTTCAGAGATGTAGTAGATGGCATCGTCCAGGAGGGAGTAATGTGATGTGGCTGGAGTTCAGATGACCAAGAGGACTTTTCAGGCTGTCTCCCGTCCCGCTTGGCTCCGCGTTGCGCTAGCCGAGCTTGGGAGTCAGGCCCAGAATGATTACACATTTTTCGTATGCCTGCTATGGTCATTGACAGCTGCTTTGCCAGTAGATCTGCAGTGAGGTTTACCATGGCCCCTGCTGGGAGCGGGGGTGGGAGGGTCGGCTGGCACGTCTTGTCATGTGGCACAGACAGCCCGGCAAAAGGAGAGGGACCCAGAGGTCAAGTTCACCCTGGGTCAAATATGTGTTCTCAACACTAGTTAAAACAAACATGGAGGAACCATAAATTCTGTGTGGCGACAGTACTTAAACCTTCATGGTGAAGCCCTCCTCCAGCCCGTGGGCCGGCCTGGACGCACCGCCTGGCTCCTACCTGGCCTGGCTTATTGAAGTGTTTCTCTGCCCAAGTGAACCCTTGGCCCTTAGGAAGGCTGACTTGTTGAAAGGATCTTTGGCAACCTTGGGAGTTTGCTGTTTCTGACCCTGTTATTTGTTGTCTTGGATTTTCCAAACATGCTCAGACATGTTTGGGAGCTCAAATTGAATTTTCCTGAAGTGCAGATTTTGTTTCCAAGTATCTTCCTAGCGATGAACAGGGGGAGCTGGAGTGCTGGGGCCGTGTCGCCACTCTTCACGCTGACCGAGATCGGGGCACGCGCTGAGGAGCTGCCGAGGGGTGAGGACAACTCGCCAAGTGCTTCCTAGCACATGGGGAGCATTTTCTTGACCTTCACAGCCTGTGTGGGTAGGAGAGGCAGGTGTGATTTATTATCCCCATTCAGGCAGGGGGGCACTGCTTGGACCCTACCCCGCAGATCTTGTGGTTCCGGATTCCTTGTTCTTTCTACTGCCCTGGGCTGCTGGGACATCCAGTGCTGTGGCCCCTCCGGACAGCAGCCCCGATACAGATTGGCTTTTATTGCCTGAATTCACTTTGTGAGTTCCCAAGCTGTGTGAGTTTTCTAGGGCGGGCCATGACAAAGTACCACAAACTGGTGGCTTAGAACAACAGAACTTTATTGCCGCAGAGTTCTGGAGACTGGAAGTCCCAAATCAAGGTGTGGACAGGGTTGGTTCCTTCAGGGGCTGTGAGGCGAGGGTCTGTCCCAGGCCTCTCTCCTTGACTTGTAGAAGGCCTTGTGCCTCCATATCATCTGCCTTCTATGCGTGTCTGTCTTTGTGTCAAATTTCCCCTTTTGATCAGGACACAAGGCCTCCCCTAATGACCTCATTTTAACTGGATTACCTCTGTAAAGACTCTGACTCCAAATAGGGTCCATATAAAGTCACACACTAAGCTACTGGGGGGTCAGGAGTTCAACACACTTTTGGGGGGGGTGGGAGGATATAATCAACTCATAAAATAAGCCCAAAGAAGCTGTGCACGTGGGCTCGAGAGGCAGGCTACTTAAGACTTGGTGTCCCGGGGCACCGGGGTGGCTCAGTCGGTTAAGCGTCTTCCTTCGGGTCGGGTCGTGATCCCGGGGTCCTGGGATGAGTCCTGCTCCGCGGGGAGCCTCCTCCTCCCTCCCCCTCTCTCCTGCTCTCCCTGCTTGTGCTCTCTCACTCTCTCTGTCAAATAAATAAATAAAATCTTAAAAAAGAAAAAAAAAAGACTTGGCGTCCCTAGCAACGACCCAAAGATGCAAGGATGGGTGGGCAGAAGCTGAGCCAGGTCCCTCCCATACAGTCTGTGACTGTGGATCTGTCTTGGCGTTTTCCCTAATGCCGGAGCTGCTCCGGGGTGTGGGAGAGATAAGGAGCAGGCCGCTGGTGATCTGGGTTATGACTGTGGCCATTTTTACGTGGTCTGTTTTAAAAGAATCTAGACTGGGGGGCCTGGGTGGCACAGTGATTAAGTGTCCTAGTCTTGGTTTCCGCTCAGGTCATGGTCTCAGGGTCCTGAGATCGAGCCCCGTGTCGGGCTCTGCTCAGCGCGGAGTCTGCTTGAGGTTGTCTCTGCCCCTCCTGCTCGTGCTCTCTCTCTCTCTCTCAAATAAATAAATAGATCTTTAAAATAATTAATAATAAAAAAGATTCTAGATTGGTGGTTCCTAAATGTGAATGTGCAACTGATCCCAGGAGGAGTTTATTAAACTGCTTTATTGAATCAGCATCTCTTGGGTTTTTAACAAGCACCCCAGGGGATGCTGATGAAGGTAGTCCACATTTTGAGAAGCAGTGATCCAGAAGGAACCCTCTCCTGGGCATTATTTATAACTCTTTGTGTGGAACTTTAAAGCTCAAGCCCAATACTTAGAAACAACAATTTAGAAACTCCTCAAGGCAGGAGCCCTCTGAATACTGGTTTAGCTCAGTCTTGAATAGTATATACGGAGATTGCTGCATATAGGGTTGCTTCATCCAGTTTTTCTTCAGTTAGCTGAATGTTTGATAAATATATGTACTTTGTTGTAAGAGTTGAAAATATGCAAAATTGTTAATGATACATAGGTGCACTTAAAGTGTTTTAAAAAAAGGTTTAAACACTTTGAAACACATTGGGTGTTTTTTTCCCCCCACTAGATATTTTCAATTACAAAATATTTTAAATATACAGAAACAAAAAATAATACATCCAACAGCTATTCATCAGGGTCATGTTTTTAAAAACTCCCTGATGTGGTCATTAAGCACAATGATTTATAGATAAGGGAGAGACTATGGTCTTATCTTGCTCTAAATGCATATTTTGCTAATGATGTTTCCTGTCTTGTTAGTGGAGAGAAAACAGTACATAATTTGTTAGCGTGACACAAATTAGTTTTTTCGGTACTTATGGAAAAAACACATCAGAGCTGAATGTATTTGTATATGCTCATGTGTACCTATTAATTTGCCTTGCTTATTCAGGATTGAACATTTCGTGTAGGCACAGTGCATTGGGTACCAAGAATCTGTGTGCCTAAGACAGTGTGGTTGCAAGAAGGAACTGCTGCCTGTTAGTGGTCCCCCTTCCCCCCTCCCCAGCCTGCCTGCCTTTCTTGCCTTCTTCCTCTTTCTCCCCTTCCTGGGTCTATATTTTCTTATCCTGAACCAGAAGGCAGTGTAGGTCAGTGGTTAAAAGTTTGGTCTTTGGGGGCACTTGGGTGAATCGGTCTGTCGAGAGTCTGACTCTTGATTTCAGCTCAGGTCATGATCTAGGGTCGTGAGATCGAGTCCCACGTTGGGCTCCACCTGAGCGCAGAGCCTGCTTAAGATTCTCTCTCTCCCTCTGTTCCTTCTCTCCCGTCCCTCTCTTAAAAAAGAAAGGAAAGAAGTTCAGTCTTTGGAGTTAGGATCCAAGGCTCTGGATGGGAACACCGCCTCATTGTGAGACCTGGGAGGTGGAGGGGCGAAGGCTAGGTTAGCCTGTGCACCGGAACTGGTAGGATAATGGTCTGGACCACCATCTGGAGGCATGTGGGGGAACCACGTGAAGTAGTGTATGAAAAGTGCATGCAGAGCAAGACTCCTGCCCAACCATATTCAAGCTCTCAGGGGTTTCCATTCTGCCCTGGCCCGCCCCCTCCTGGGCGCTCCCTTTTACACACCCCTGTTTGTGTTTCTCGGGTCCCTGTGATTTCACTCTTTCTTGGCTCTGGGGGTAGGTGGCCCTGGCGGGAGAGGCGGCTGTCTCCCCATCAGTGTGGAGTGGGATTTTCTCCGTGTCACGTTAAGCACCCAGGCACCTTCCTTGCTGTAGTATCAATGCTGACTGAATTGAATAGAGTCGAACTAGCATCTCTGGTGGTGGTGTGCGGTAAATACGGTCCTCTAAACACTGTCTAGAGGATTCTCCTTCCTTTCTTCTTTACTTACTCTCCCCTTTTGGCAGTCATTTCCGTTTGGTTTTCTTTGCCCTTGTGCTTCTCCTTGCACACCAGACACTGCTTTATTATGACAGCTTTTCAAGGGCACACCACCTTATTCTGTTTCCTCTAGCTTTCTTTCTGGAGGCTGCCCTGGCATGGCCCAAACTTTAAGACAACTTTTCCTTTCTCCCTGCCAATTTTAGAATCTTTCTGCTCAACATCATCTGATAGAGATTTGGGACCAAGTAAAATGAATGTTGTACGATTTTCCCTGTAATTTTAGATCCCTGAATACTGCTCTTGGCCAACTCTCCTGGCCCCCGTGGCCCCCTCACTGCTCCACATTTGAGTAATGTTGTTGGCACGGACGGACGTAAACAGTTTGCGAAATGTCGTGTTTTGTAAATTAGGAGATGGATGGGCTGGTTTTTGAATCCGTGCCGTTGGTTCTGCTGGACCAGAGGAAAGATGAGTTTGGTTCATGGATTCGGGAAGATGAATTTGAGGAAGGTGTTGCCAGTCCAGGGTTGACATGGTCCACTTTACCGAACCGATGGGATCGGTTCTTCATGGGGGAGAACGAAAGGCTGGTTGTATTTTGGTGATGAATTAAGGGAGACTCTTCACAGAGGAGATTGTTGTTCTGCGGTGAGAACAGCTAGCACAAAGGCCCTGGGAGGGGATAGACCTGGCCTGGGGTAGGAACCTAGAAGTGAGTTTGTTGGGTTGTCAGTGAGGACCGGAGTGATAGGTGGTCAGGGAGCTAGAGCTGCTTCCCAGTCAGGTCTCGCAGGCTGCGCAAGGCCATAAATAACACAGGGGCCTTGTAAATGCAAGTGGATTTTGTTGTTAAGGAATAAAACACAAGGCAGGATTTGGTTTTTTTACAGCACTTCTTTGAAGGCATGGACAAAGAATGCTTTAAATTGAAAATTCATTCAATTTTTTTTTTATTGATGCTCTTTTTTTTAATGGATGAGAAAAATTGCATATAGAACAGTGAAGTACCCAAGGCCGGCAACACAAATGATCATCATAGCCTGACTGCATGCATTGTGCCCAGATCACCAGACCAGCCCCTGTGCTGCTGACATCCCCAGGCCTCTGCCGAGCTCTGGGAGGCCCATGTTCACCAGAGCCACCAGCCGAGGCTTAGGGTGAAAGCTTGGGGGTTAAAAAAAGAAAAGTCTCTGGTCACTGCTGTGTTAAAAGGCACGTTAGTGGGGATCCGCACATCGTTCTAAATAAAAAAAAAATGTTAAATTCTTTAAAAATGGCAGCTAAGAATCCCAATCTGGCCACCATGGCAAATTCAAGAGAGTGGTTAGGATGTGTTAAATTCAGAGTATACAGTTTATGGAATACATTTGAATGCTGTTCTGAGGTTTTGTTCAATGCACCCCCCACCCCATCTAATTTCACAAATTGTGGGGTGAGCCCGAGGTAGGTGCAAAGGCCACCTCTGCTGGGCCTCTGGGGCAGTCACTCACTGTCCCTGGGTGATTTTGTTCTTGTTTGTAAATGGGGTTACTAGCACCCATTGGCTACACCTCCTGTTTTGTAGTAAGTATCAAATAAAATGAGGTTCATGAAAATGCTTCACAAAAGAGCTGTCAAAACATGTGGTGATATTATTATTAAGGTTTTTTTCTGGTTGTTTTGTGAAAAGTTTTCAGTTTGTGAATTTTTTTTTTAAATATTTTAGAGAGAGTGAGCGAGAGAGAGCACAAGCTGGGGGAGAGGCAGAGGCAGAGGGAGAAGCAGGCTCCCCGCCGAGCAGGGAGCCCCACGTGGGGCTTGATCCCAGGACCCTGGGATCATGACCTGAGCCGAAGGCAGACGCTTAACCCACTGAGCCACCCATGCATCCCCAGTTTGTGAAATTTTTGTCTATAATGTGTTGGTATATTTCTTGTCTTGAAAAATAGGAGGCTTAGTGTATTACAGTGGGTTTTTGATGATTACAGATCTGTGTTTCACATCTTTATATTGATGGGGCCATTTACCGAAGGTTTATGGTCTCTGGGGGGAATGGTCTGGAAGTTGGTTTGAAAATAAACAAAAATATCTAAATCCCCACTTTTGTGCCCCTCCCCGTGACTTGCTTTGTCCTCCTAAATGTAGAGTGTAAGCAAAGACAAGAATCCTTTCAAGAGAGCTATGTTTCTTTCTTTCTTAACTGTAATAGTGAAAAGGTTATGTTAAGTTAGTCCAAAATTTCTTAGTAATTGGAGGTGAAATAATACAGACGATAAGTGAATTAAAGGCAAGGACCTGTTTTTGTTTTGCTTTTTATCTCTTAGGAAGTTGGCCTACACAGTGGTTCTGTGTGCACAGTAGACTCTCAGTAAGGTTTCTTGATTAATAAACATTACAAGTCACATTTGTTTCTGAGGGAAAGACCAGCTGAAATTCATTTATATCAGGGCTACTGAGATTATGTTATTAAGCAGGTCCTTTTGTAGGAGAGAATGTATAGTACAGCCAGTCTTCCTGTGTAACCATTTTTAATGCTCACTTTTGAGTCTTTGAGGCTCTTTCATGGGTAAAATTGCCCCGTTCCATCCGATAGTATGGACAGCTTGACTGCCACTCCACAAACCTAGTGGTTCTCAAAGTGTGGTCCCTAAACCAGGGGCAGCAGCACCTGGGAACTCGTTGGAAATGCAGATTCTCAGGCCCGGTCCTAGACCAGAAACTAGGCATGGGACCCAGCACTCTGTGTGTGGTTTTTTTTTTTTTTTTTTTTTTTTTTTAAAGGATTTTATTTCTTTCAGACAGAAGCGAGTGAGACAATGTGATTGGGGGTGAGGGGCAGAGGGAGAGGGAGAAGCAGGCTGCCCGCTGAGCAGGGAGCCCGATGCAGGGCTAGATCCCCGGACCTTGAGATCATGACCTGAGCCAAAGGCAGATGCTTAACCGACTGAGCCACCCAGGCGCCCCCCAGCACTCTGTGTTTTAATGGGCCTTCTAGGTAATGCTGAAGCAGCTATGGTTTGAGAAGCACTGCTCTAGATAGACCCAGCCCCTCCTTTTCATCATGTGTAGACAGAGGAGGGGTGCATGGAAGTTGGTTCCCTTCGGTTCCAGGCCTTGGGGACTAGAAGCTGTTTTCTCCCCCTTCCCAAGGCCATGGAGCAGTTCCCCAGTCTCAGATGGGCACCTTGTAATCTGAGCCATGCACGTCCCTACACATTCTATTCTGCACGCTCATGGAGGGGACCCAGGGAAGCCGTTTTGCCGTTCAGTGAATGTGAGTTTTGTACCTTTGGGACTTTCTAGTTCTTTTCTGTTCTTTAATGTGGAAGATGCTTAAATCACACTTCTCCGTATTCTTCACGGCTGCGTGTATCAAGGTGTGGTGCTTGGACCTCTTGTGCACTGTGGTCCCCTGTGGGATGCATAGCAAAAGCAGGTTGTGGGACCCCACCCCAGCCTTACCAAACTGGAACCCTCAGGTGGTGACCCCATGACCCTGGTTTTCACAAGCATCTAGCGAATGAGCCACACTGAGGCTTGAGGATGCTGGGCTTAAAGGGGGTGTACTGGAATAAAAGATGTTAAAGGCCAAGAATGATGAGAAAGGTATTACAACATTAATAAAAGTAACAGGAGGGAATGTGACATTTTGTTTTGGAGGCAGGTGCCATTACTCGTTTCCAAAATAGTTCAAAAGTGAAACGAAGAGCATGCTTTTATCCAGAACGTGCCCTCAGTGTTGGCAGGGACAAAGCTTTCTTGTGTGAGGATGAGGAAGTTGAGACGGAAAGAGATGAGGTGGTGTTGCTTGGCCATTCCTTAGGGTCCTGCTGACTCAGTCCTGCACGTTGCTGAAGGAATGTATCAGATGTTTGGAAACAGCCCAGTTAAGAATTTCAGCAATGATCCACACTTTTATTAGATGTGTTTTTAGGAAAGGAATTGCCTGTTACAAGACTAGGAACCTGTGTAGAAAGAGCTGAAGAAGGAGTTGCTTTACTTTTCCTACAAAATAGGGAGTTTTTTTCCCCATTACGTATCTTTTTTCTTCCTGCAAAATAAATGAATGCAAAGATACTTTACCTGAATATTGAAGAAAAACTAGGTCTAAAAAAATATCTATTTCATTTCCAAGTAGTAGAAAGATTTGGGGGGAGGGACGCAAGGCTTATTTAAATCATTAGTTTTTGTGATAATAGTTCTACCTGGTTAAAAGTAATTATTTTATCTTCTCTTCCCAATGTGAGCAAATTTTCTGCATGTTACTTTTGATAAAACACCCAAATGTTTATCCTCTAGATAGGGCCACAGTCTTAGAAAATGGTATTCACATTTTGAAAAGACCCAAATTTGGAATTGCTGGATTTTAAGAAGACTTAATGTTCACTCCTGTGGTCTCAGTGTGGGTAAATTCTCTCTCCCTTTAAAAATAAATTTTTTTTTTTTTTTTAGATTTATTCATTCATTTATTTGAGAAAAAGAGAGAAAGAGCACAAGCAGGGGGAGTGGGAGAGGGAGAAGCAGACTCCCCACGGAGCAAGGAGCCTGATGCGGGGCTTGAAACCAGGACCCTGGGATCATGACCTCAACTGAAGGCAGACGCTCAACCAATTGAGCCACCCAGGCGCCCCCCTCTCTCTCTCTTTTTAGTTTTAAACAACTGCTAATGTTTTTATAGCTGATTTGTCTCTCTGTCTATGTCCTTAGAAGTCTATATCTTATGTTGTCTTCAACCTTTCATTTCAACTCACTAACTTTGAAGTGCCTGCTACGTAGAAGGCAGTGTGCAGGGGGCTAAGGATACAATCAGGGTGGTGCTCTGTGGCGCTCACAGCCCAAGTGGAGGCCAGGATGATCACAGCAGTAGGATTGTGGCAGATGTGCCTTGGTGTACTTCCCCCACCTCGAGTGCAGGCAGAACCCACAGCTTGCTTCTAGTTAATAGAATATGGCAAAGTTGATGGGATGTCACCTCCTTGGTTATGTTATGTTGTCTGTGACCCCTTAGCCAACTGGAATGAGAGGACTTCTTGCTGGCTTGGAAAAAGTAAGCTGCCTGTAGTGCTTGTGGCTTGCCGTGGAGAGAGCCACGAGGCGGGAAACTGGGGGCAGGCTCTCGCTGGTGGGCAGGATGAAGCTGGAGCCCTCTGTCCTACAGCTGCAAGGAAATGAATTCTGCCAACAACCTGAGTGCTCTTGGAAGTAGAGTCTCACTCAGTTGAACCTCAGGTGAGACTGCAGGCCGGCTGACAGCTGGATTGTTGCCTCTTGAGACTCTGAAGCAGAGGACTCACTCATTCTGTGCCCAGACTACTGACTCATAGAATCTGTGAGATAATAAATGTGTATTGTTCTAAGCTACTAAGATGGTGACAACTTCATAGACAGGAAACTAGTACAAGGAAGAATGTGTAGATCCTAGAGGATCCTGCCTAGAGGCAGCCAGGGCCGAGTGCATTGGGTGTCTATAGGATGTTATGGGAGAGATGATGGACTGGAGGTCGTTTTAGGCAGGACCCATTGGCTCTAAGTGAAAGATACACAGACCAGCTAAAGGAAAAGAGGCTGTTTATTGCCAGATAACTGGGGGTCCTCAGGTTTCTGTTGGCGGCTTCAGGCCTCACTGGATTCAGGGGTTCAAATCATCAAATCAGGACCAAACCAGCTACATCATTTGCAGGGCCCAGTGCAAAATGGAAAAGTGGGAACCATTGTTAATAAATAGCATTAGGTTAAGTGTTACCTATTGCTAGTTTCCAAGCAAGAATAATAATAAGTGTTAAGTCCTGCATTTAACCGTTCTGGGAGCTGCTGTATTGATCCGATAGGTGTTGTGCTCACCAATATTCTGTTCACATGCAGTCGGCAGAGGTCTGGCCGGTTAACTCACAGTCTCCTGTGTCTGTGGGGTGTTATGATCTCTGGGCGTTCTGTGGGACTGGACTGCTTCTAGAGCTCACATTTAATTTTCGAATTTCAACCCAGGGATCAATATTTATATCACATCATATGGGACAAAGTATAGGATATGTAAAAATACATTTTTTTTTTTTTAAAGATTTTATTTATTTGACAGAAGGCAGAGAGAGAGCACAAGCAGGGGGAGTAGCAGTGGGAGAGGGAGAAGCAAATCCCCCGCCGCCAAGCAGGAAGCCCTATGCAGGACTCAATCCCAGGACCCTGGGATCGTGACCTGAGCCGAAGGTAGACGCTTAACAGACTGAGGCACCCAGGCGCCCCGTAAAAATACATTTTTTTAGAGCGATTTCAGTTTCAGTAACCTTTCTGTAAAGTTCTAATGGAGTTCCATTGAAAAAAAATGTCACTTAGAAACAGATGGAGTAAGTTTCCCAAAGCTTAACACTGTTGGGTTGGAGTGATCTTATCCTTTACTATTTACTTAGATGTTTACATGAAGACTGGTATCTGGGTTCTTAACCACATTTTCATGGATTTGGATGCTTTTCATACAGGTTTCTTGGACACCCTTTTTGAGACCTGTTTTATGAACTGTTACATAAATGGAGGTGTGTGTGGGAGCGATCCACAGGTTACCTGGTCTGATTCACAGCACTGCATTGCAGAGGGTCAAGTTATGTTTCATTAGTAAACGTTATGACTCTTTTTGGTGTGAGGATCCTACCCGTCTGTGTAGCGTTTGCATCTGGGTGGGAGACAATTGAAGTTTTTGGGTGACACGTCCAGATGCCTGGGAGAGAAATCAGTTGCCCTGGGACTGTTGGAGGGTGTCAGGGGCTGTCCTTTCTCTCGGGAAGCAGTGCCCTTTGTTCATTCTTCCGCGACAGTTCATCCCTCACAGACCGTTTATTTTCAGAGATTATAATGCCTACTCCCCCTGGCTCAAAGTGGGATTACTCAGTTAATAAAGATAGCTATAGCAGATTTTTGAAAGTGTGATGACAAAATTTTGACTCAGGAAGAAGAAAGTGTTTATTTTCTTTTGCTTGAGATTGTCACTCATTTCACTTTTTATCTCCTGTCGCAGAACTTGTTGCTGAAAGTTATAGAAGATGACCTCATATTAGCTTCTCTTTTTAAATATTTGTCCACATCAGTACCTGCAACTACAGAGGATTCAACCCCGTACATTTTCTGAATGGACCTCAGGTGTCCAGGATTGCAAGAATCATACCTTTTGGTTCATTGCACATTATCATTGTTACTTGCAGACAAACCTTTATGATTCTAATGGCTTAAATAATCTTTCTTGATTTACAGTTGTGTCATTTAACTTCATTAAAGTTTGCAAAGCAGTCGCCACCCCAACTGTCTACATATTAAAGCTGGCTTTTGGTGGATCTAGAAAATGTTTTAAAATCACACATAGAAGGAAAATGAGAAAAACAAGGGTTTGGGATCAGAGGATGAACTCATTGGCTTCTTTGACTTTTTACTGTTGCACAACTTCAGGGTTAAGTGACATTGATGCTTGGCTGAGTGACATGGGGTAAGGTTTCAGGGAACTGTTTTCAGTTGTTACATGACAGTATGTGCTCATCATCTTCAGTGGATGTCCTGACTGCACGAAGGGGGTGGCTTAGACTCCTATTTGGAAATGATCTAGGAAGTCAGACATCTAATTCAGCTACCCCATCCCTGTTCTAACCCAGGGATCCTCTAGGCACTGACAGCGCAGGCCAGTGAGCCTGTACTTGAATCCTCCTAGAGACAAGAAGCTCACTCCTTCATGACTACCCGTTTTATTTTACAGACAACTTTGTGAAAAATAAAACTGATTTTGTGGAGCTGAAACATGCTTCCTTATAACTTCCATTCATTTGCTAGAGTTGGTTTTTACTTGTAGGTGATAAGAGAGTCCTCATGTGGATAAGAAATTCTTCAAAATATTGGAAAAGGTAAGATGATTATGCATAGTTTATGACTCTTGTTTCTCCTTGAGAGCATCTGGAAACATCTCAGTGCTGCAAATGTTTGTTGAGTACCAGTTGTATGGGAACACTCTCCTAGCGGGTGCTGGGGTGGGAAGACCTTTGCGGGGGGCACAAAGATGACTTGGTTCCTGCCACTCAAGAGTCTGCCACAGTGTGAAATGGATCCGAAAAGCACCTGGATTGATACAAGAGAGGAACCAAGTGCCCCTGGGGTTCAAAAGAGAGAGATTGATCTCGCACTCAGCTGTGTTAGAAAAGTTCCAGAGCAGGATCCAGAGGGAATGGAGATAGGAGTAGGGTGTTTTTGGAGGCTGAGTCTGGGAGTAGGGCCTTCCAGGCAGAGACCAGTGTGAACAAAAGTCCAGGGGTGGGAACCAGAAGTTGTGTCCGAAAAGTAGGGGAGGGTTTCTATTTGCTCAGATTACAGGATGCTTGGAGAGGAAGGGAAGGTGACAGGGGTGAAGTGGTAGGTTGAGCCAAGAGCTGGGAGAAGCTTGATTCCCCACCTCACTTGTTCATCCAGCAGTACCATGATTCCATGGCAAGGGCACAGACCCAGATTTGAATCCAGGTGTTGTCCCAGAGCCTCAATGGCTGAGCCCAAAATGGAGATCTGTGTCCATTGTAAAGGGGATTTCACAAAATGTAAGTGAAGAATCCAGCACCCTGCCTGGTACATAGCAGAATCTTGGTAAACAGCAGCTGTTAGGATTTCTGAATTTGACAGGCTTAGAGAAGCTGGGGGTGACATGAACAGACCCTGCAGTGGGGGTGCGGGGTAGTTTGCAGGGGAAATCCACCTCAGAGGCAGTGCTCCAGATTAGAAAGGAAGGTATAAATGAGGAAAGAGGAGGCACAGACATGGACTTAGGAGGAAGAGCCAGATTTCATGTTTTGGGCAGGAGGAAGAGGAGAGAGAAGTCGTTTCAGGTTTTTGTGGGGGAAGGAGGGTGGGCCAGAAGGCTGTGGGGGGTGTGGGCTTGCTTTGGTGGAGGGTCTGGCAGGCCCTCCAGGTGGAGAGAGAGAGGCTGGGCCTGAGGGGTGAGCTGACGAGTGGGGAAACTCGGTCCAGGTCGGCACACGAGGAGCCAGAACCTCAAAGGGGCTCATTTAAAAGCAATGAATTCAAGAGACACAGTGAAAGCAAAATTGGCAGAGACAGTCGGACAGATGATTCCCGGTGTCTTAAGAGTTCTCAGGGAAAACCCAATACAGTCGTCACATTGTTTTTACACACACACACACACACACACACACACTCTCTCTCTCTCTCTCTCTCTCTCTCTCTCTCTCTCTCCATACACAAGTTCAATCCAAGCACCATCTATTATTTAGGCCTGTTAGTTTCCTCAGAAAAACCCTTCAGGAAATCCTCTGCTCTCCCAGAGAATGTCTATATTTAGAAGACTTTTAGAGAAAGCCTATTGTTAAATTTTCGTTTACTGGCTAATCACTAAGAGGCTGTAGAAATGTAAATCACACGGCTGTACAGAGTGGTCAGTGGGAAGAAAGCTGCCTTTTTTGTTCTATTGAAGACCACGAAGTAAAAACATGACTCGGTCCTTTGTGACCCCAGGGAACCCAAGAAGGGTGGCACTGGCAGCGACCACAGGGACGGACCCCCTTGTATAACGGAGAGGAAACTGAGGCCCAGAGCACTGTGACTGGTCCAGGGTCACACAGCTCATTAGAGGCAGAGCCTGCAGCCTGCTGCTGAGCATTCCTGCTGCTGGAAGTAGCATTCTTCCCAGGCCAGGACCTTGGGACTACATTCCTAAGTGGGTGGCCCAGACCCAGGGGTCTTCAATGAGGAAAGTGTGTATGTGTGCATGTGTGGTGTGTGGGGTTATTCAGGGATCATCCATCTGCAGTGCTTGTGAGCTGGATTGTGGCAAAGAACAGAGGGCCGACCTCAGTGATTATGCTATGCCCTCATGATCGCTAGAAGAGCTTTCTAACAAGTGTCCCCCACAGAGGAAAGTGCTTAACCTGAAGCGAGAACTCCTTGTCTTTGGAAGTCTTTCAGAAGAAGCTAATATCCATCCACCTGCTCAAGTTAACAGTAGTTAACATTCCCTGAGAACTGACCGTGTGCTTGACACAGTTCTGCATGTGTTCTAAGGATTATATCTCATTTTATCCTCTTAGTGTCTCTATGAGACAGGTACAATCATGATGCTGATTTTATAGGTTAGGAGAGTAAGACCAAAGTGATGGTAGGTGAGGTAAGCTGCCCCGGGTGACACAGCCGGTGAGTGGTGGAGCAGGATTATACCCATCCATGTGACCCCAGAGCCTGCATGCTTATCTTGTACTAGTGAGTCTCAATCTTTGTTGCAAGTGGAGTATCTGGGGAAGATTGTAAAAATCCCAGTTCTCAGGCTACCTCCCATATTAGTTAAGTCAGATTCTCTGAGGGTAGCACCTTAACTGAGTACTTTTTTTAATATGTTCAATGTTTTATATCCATAGCAATATCAACGTACATACAAACCCTGCCCGCCAGCCTCGCTGCAGGGTCTGTGGGTAGGTAGTGCAGAAAACTAGCGCTTGCATGAGTATTTTTTTAAAAGCTCTGCAGATGATTTCAAATGGGCAAGGTTGGGAACCGCCGATAGATGCCGCAACCAGTGGGGTTAGTGTGGCTCAGTGCTCTTCAAAGTAATGGGCATAGGAATGTCCTGGAGGTCGTGTTAAAATGCGGATTGTGATCCAGAAGGTCTGGGGTGGGCTTGAGATACGGGATTTCGTACAGGTGCCCAGGGGATGCTGTGTTACTGCTCTTTGAGTTTCCTTTATTGGCTGAAGACTCATCATCAAGGTCCCTTCTAACTCTTAAGACTGTGGCTCTGCTGTCAGAACTCTCGTGTATTTGCAATCTTACTGAGTATCAGCCCTCTACTAAGTACATTACAGACATTATCTCCTGTCCTCTCAACATCCAAAGAAGGTACCATTTCCCCCATTTCCGAGATGAGGAAATGGAAGCCTCTTGAGGTTAGCCAGCATCCTCACCTGTGTCTTCTGAATCTAACACCTGTGTGATTAACCACCATGCTGTGTTACTTTCCCTTATACATATAGGTGTTGTTCCCAGGAAGAGCTTCTGTGGCATTGTCTTTTCTAACCCCATGGGTTAGGTTTCCAACCCTAGAGGAGAGGCTCCCGGGGAACTCAGTAGTTACTAGGAGCTTTTCTGGTTCCATGTGGCCTCATTCTCTTTTCCTTACAGTGGCCTGGTAGTGGCTGATGAGAAAGTGTCTCAGGTGTGCCGTGGCATTTTATTACGAAGTCTATTTGTGACGTTCAGACTGATTTGCAGTAAAGTTTTCTATCAGTCCCAGAAATGCTTATTGCATTTGCAAGATGCAAATTCTAGACCCGAGTGTGGTGTCTGGCCTAGTGGACGACATGAGTCCCCCAGGAAGCTTGTCGAGGTATAATTTTGGGCTCCTTCCCAGGACTCCTGTGGATGAGGCCTGGTGACCTGCTGTTGAAAGTTCCCCAGACTGTTTTGATGTATACTCATATTTAAAACCATGGTCTTTGTGGTTCTCCAGGTGTGGTTTCTGGACTGTCAGCATAAGCATCACCTGAGAACTTGTTAGCAATGCAAAATTTGGGGCCCCATCCTAGACACATTGAATTAGAAATTATAGGGGTGGGTCAAGTAGTTTGTTTTAACAAGCTCTCAAGGTGATTCTAAAGTGTGAGAACTGCGAGATCCTTGCTCCTCAAAATGTGATCCAACGACCAGTGTCATCTGTGACTCTGTTGGAAATGTAAGGTCTCAGGCTCCACCTCCACCAACTGAATGAAAATCTTCATTTTGATAAAGTCTGTGCATAGTCACATTTGAGAAGTCCTGTTCTAGACAGTGGTTTTCTTCCCTGATTGTGCATTAAAAAAAAAAAGATTTATTTGAGGGGGGAGGGGCAGAGGGAGAGAATCTTCAAGCAGACTCTGCACTCATTGGGGAGCCCAACACGGAGCTCGATCCCACAACCCATGAGATCATGACCTGAGCCAAAACCAAGAGCCAGACACTTAACTGGCTGAGCCACCCAGGTGCCCCTGCTTGTGCATTATAATCCAAGAGGCCTTTAAAAAATACCAATGCCCTACCCCCACCCAAAGCAATTGAGGTAGAATCTGTGAAGTTGGGTGGGGCCTAGACATCTAGTTTGTAAAGTTTCTCAGGTGAGTCTTCTGGAGCGTACCATGGTCCACTGGTCAAAGCAGTTCATTGGTGCCTAGTTGTCTGCAGTCCTGTTCTCAGACTTAAGGGATAAGACTGAACAGGAGTCAGGGCTCCAAGACATGTCTCCTTCCTGCTCCCAGAATGTGACTGGACACCCAGGCTCCGGAGGTGAAGGCTCAGGGACTGGGCAGGGGGACTCCCTGTCCGAAGAGATCAGGAAGGATAAGTTCTCTTGATATTTTCAGGTAAGGTTGTGAGAGATTGAAGGAGATTGGGGTGGGGAGATGGATAGACAACACAGTTTGGTGTGGGGTGTGGAAATGAGAGGGATAGGGGAGTTTGTTCTCTGGCCTCAGGCCACAGGGCTTCTCCAGATGCTCACAAGAACCATCCTAACAATGCAGATTCCTGGGCTCCCAAGAGCTGGGGTGTCTGTAGGGCTTGGGAAGGGCCCAGGAATTGGCAGGGCCAATTGATTCTGATATAAAACTCCAGCGCCCTCCTCTGAGACTCCCACTGCTCAGAGGTTCTATTTGGCTGGTCATCAGGATTACCTGGAGAAACTGAACAGTACAGGTCCTCAGGGCCCATCAGCTCTTCTAGTTCAGTGGGTCTGGTGGGGCAGAGGTGAGAGGAGAAGTAAAGTGTGTGTGTGTGTGTGGGGGGGTGCTCAGACACCCTTGCTTTCTGTTTCATATAATTAAGCTTCAGTGTAAAATTGCACTTGAAGAGAAGATTTAACCTTTGATAAAATTTGGAGAATGAGTCCTCGCGGTGCATTGATGCAGAGAACTCTGAAGTTGGCAGCGTGAGTACCTTTCTGTCCTCAGTTGAGGACAGCATCTGTGCCTTATGACCCTCCCAACCTTCCTGTCACTTGACCTTCAGTCCCTGAGTTGCCTTGTACTTGGCCCGTGGTGCTTACTGTGCTGAATGACCATGACCCTGCTTCTCTTATGGGACTGCCAGACTCTGGCTTTTGCCCCCAGTACCATGCTCCTTTGCAGCGAATGGAATGCTGGTCACCCCAGAGATGCCAGTTGCACAGCTCATGGTACCTTAAGACAGGTGACTCTCAAACATGACTGGGACTCTCAATTTTTCATGCATCAGAATCACCCGAAGTGCTTGGCAAAGCAGATCGCTGGGTTCCATCTGTCTGAGGCGGGGCATGAGAACTTGCATTTCTAGTAAGATCCCAGATGATGCGTGCTGTCAGTCCAGGGACCACCCTACCAGCCCCTGAATTAAGATTAAATAACGATACAGGCGGGGCCTAATTCTCTTGCTACATGTATTTTTTTCATTGAGTAGTCCCACTAGAGGAAATGTCTTGCCTGAAGAGTAACCAGTAGGTGGAATGAAGAACTCGGTGTAAATGTGGATTATGGCTCAGTCCTGAGTGTGCTCATTCTGTTTGGCTGGGCTCAGCCACCGAGTTGACAGCCGTCTCCTACATGGTTTCTGCAGGAGAGTGCATTGCACGGTGTGTTCCTTGCCACTTATCACACGGACCTTGCCAGAAGCGCTTGGGCCAATGACGGGTCTGGTAATAGTTTTGCATTGCCTCCGGCTTGGTCAGGCGAGAGGGTGACAAACTGTCACCAAACACAGGTTATCAGAAATGCAAATATTTTCTCCTCCCTGAAACAAGTAGTGAAAGGAATGTTATTAATGGTCTTTCTCAGGAATTTCCCCCCCTTCCTGTCTCAGACTTGGGCGCAGAGCTGGGTGTGGTGCTTTGGCAGAGAGGGCTATCTTCCCAGTGGCCAGGCGGACACAGGCTCGTGGTCCCTGCCATCTGGGCGGAGGGTGTCACCAGTCACTGGTGGGAAAGCCCCCTTTGTTGTTGAACGGTTTGACCAGGCAAGTGACTATAATTATTGTTACAGTAAAAAACAAAACAAAACAAAAACACTCAAGCTTCTTCACTGTGTAGCGGTTCAGCTCTTTGGTGGAATAGATTTGATTTTAGTTTTCAACAGTACACCTGGGTGACTCCACTCACCAGGCTTGAGGACACACAAAGGTTTAGTTAATAAGCAGTTACATTTGTGCAGGTGACAGGGCAGGCTTCTGGGGTGGGGGTTGAATAGAAATGTGTGTGTTTTGTGTTCAGCAGGGTGGGGTCAGCAAACCACCTTCTCTTCTTGTGCCGGTGCACGTGGGTCTGAGCTGTCTGGAAATCCGCAGGACTACTTCCAGATGAGTGCAAACACAGCTGCTGATAGGCACGGGGCAGGGGGTGGGGCGATCGGGGGGGTGGCCCTCGAAGGGTAGGGCCAGGCTCGCTTCTCCAGGGTGCTCTTGTGGGTTTTCCAGCTGCCTTCCATGCCCAAGTTCTTGTGGGTTTTCCAGCTGCCTTCCATGCCCAAGTTCCTTGCCCACTGAAGGAAGTAGAAGATCATTGAAAACCGAAAAAGAGGTCCTGGGCATGACATTAGAAAAAAGAAAAATCCTTAACAGTGTCCCCCTTGTAGGTCTGTCCTGTTCTGCCCTGGGCTGCCCACCTTAGAAACCTCAGGGTAGATTTTGGCCTTCCCTCCTAGAATCACAATAGAGATAGAATGAAAAAGCTAAGAATGTGGGTGGGCTGCTTGGGTTCCAGACACTGTGTTAGTTGCTGAACTCATCGTTGAGATGAGTTTTTTATAGTGCAGTTGCATCATGAATGCACTTAATAAGCTTGAGTTACTTGTGCTTGGCTGAGGGAGAGCGATCGTGTGTGAATGAAGAAATGGGGACCTGTTCAAACGCAGAAGGACATTTGGAGGGATTGGATATTGGGCATCCTAAATAGATACACAAGGGTAATTCCGACTACATGTGGTTTTCATCTCAGGTACCCAGTCTTGCCCTGGTTCCTCCCCCCAAAGATGAGACTTCTTTCTACTGTCCCCATCTTACACATGTTGAACTTGAAGCTTAAAAGGGTAAAATAACTGGCTAAAGGTCATGTGGCTACTAGGAGATGGGACTCAGATTTAAACCAAGGGGTTCTGACTGCAAAGCTCATATTCTTGGATACTGAGACATACTGTATATACTCAGAGCTGTGCAACCAGGTGATGGAGGAACTTGAGACAGTGCCCACACGAGGAGTAGCTGTAGGAATGAGTATGTGGCGTCAGGAGGAAAGAAGACACAAGCAGTGTGATAAAGCTTTCTTCAAATACTGGGGAAAGAGGAGTCAATGAATGGAAGCTATGGGTAGGTGGGTTTTAACTCAGTATAAGGAAAAGTCTTTTTTTTTAATGATTTATTTATCCATTTTTGAGGGAGAGAGAGAGAGAGAGAGCATGAGTGGGAGGGGCAGAGGCAGAGGGAGGAGGAACTCAAGCAGACTCTGTGCTGAGTGCGAAGCCTAATGCAGGGCTTGATCTCACGACCCTGGGATCACAACCCGAGCTGAAACCAAGTCAGATGCTTAACCAGCTGTGCCACCCAGGTGTCCCAAGGAAAAGTCTTTTTAAGAGAGACTGTTCACAGATGACCTGAGCTGTTCGTGGGTGGAGATCCTTATTGGAAATGCTTGACTTAGATTGTAGGGGAATTGTAATCCTTGGATGAGGTCCTGCTTATTCTCAGAGTCTCTGACTTAAGCTTTGGCCACAGCTGGGCCAATTTATCTGTTATCCTAGATTTTCTTGAGCTTCATAAGCTGGTTGATGGAATTGCCCTATATGTGCATGGTGATTTTTGTTTACACAACTTAATCGAGATATATTCACATACCATGTAATTCACCCATTTAAAGTGTATAGTTTGGGCACCTGGGTGGTTCAGTCAGTTAAGCATCTGCCTTCGGCTCAGGTCATGATTCCAGGGTCCTGGGATGGAGTCCTACATCGGGCTCCCTGCTCAATGGGGAGTCTGTTTCTCCCTCTGCCCCCCGGCCCTGCTCATGCACATGCTCTCTCTCTCTCTCTCTCTCTCTCACACACACACACACACAAATTAAAAAAATAAAGTGTACAATTCAGTGTTTTTTGTTTTTGAATATTACATTATTTATAAAATGGCAAAATATGTATAACAAAATTTGTAAAATAGTATTCAGTTGTGGCAATTATTATCAAAGATGAGTATTTTTTCTGTGCCTGGTAACTTGGTCAGACACTCATTAGAAAGCTGGCTTTGTATTTGATCCTGTTCCGTGCTTGAAAATGCGTAGATATGGAGGTCTGTGCTGAGCTTTCTCCCTGCTTCATAGGATTCCTGAGGTTATTAATCACATCTTTGCTAGTGTTCATTTAGAGGACTTGATCACACAGCCACAGTTTTAAGTGTTCATACAGGGTGATTGAGCATGGTAGAATTAGCAGAAGCCCTGGAATGAGATATGCTGATTCTTCTTCGGGAAGACAATTTCTGCAATGTATTGTTGCAAGACAAATTACCCTACTACTTAGTGGCTTAAAACAAACATTTATTTACTCATGATTTTGCAATTAGGCAGGTCTCAATAGGGACAGCTCATTCCTGTACCATGGGACATCAACTTGGGTGGCTTGCAAGTGACTTTACTTCCAAGGTAGAATACTCACATGATGGCAAGATGATGCTGGCTGCTGGCTGTTGTGGTTGGGAGCTCAGCAGGGGCTGTTGGTTGTGGGGGGGGGGTCTCAGTTCTCTTCCATATGGATGTCTCCATGTGGTTGCTTGGACTTCCTCATAACATGGTAGCTGGGTGCCAAGATGGAAGAGGTGTTGCTTCCTGGCCTCTTTTTAATGCTTGGGCTCAGAGGTCTCAGAATGGTACTTCTGCCTTTCCTTGGTGGAACAGTCCTAGACACAGCTCAGATTGAAGCGGAGGGAACATGAGATCCATCTTTTGTTGGGAGGAGAGGCATTTGCCGCTAAGGAGGGGTGGAGTTATTTGGGGTCCTCTTTAGAGGCTGACTACCACAAAGAACCACAGTAGCCTTTTTTCTCTTTCTTCCTCATTCCCACTCCACAGAAACCTGCTGCTAATTACAGTATGAGCTGGTGATGACCCATGGGAAGAAATCTAAGAAAAATACAAAAAATTGTACTAGGAATACACTATTTTTAGGGGATTGTGGCTTAAGAATAAACGACTTTATAGTTTGTATAGGCAGTTGTGAGAGATTCATGATTACTGTATTTTTCACGACTTTATTAAAATCTTTACTTCCAGAATTGTTGTGTAAAATTTCCTTGTTTTCTTTCTTTTTATTAGGTTTTTCCAGAATGGATGAGAAAATTTAGCAATTCCACTTTGTAAGGAAATAGAGGGAAACAAAGTGACTATTAAAGTTGGTTATTCATGGCATATTTTGAACAATAAAAATGATTAGTTGGATTAAATCTTTAAAAACTTCTGTGACTTTACTGAAAAACAAAAGCATTAAGAATTTGGGAAGAGTAACACCCAGTTAGCATCATCCACTTAATAAGTTTGCATAATGTTTTAGAAGGAAATAAAGTTGGCAACTTCTAACAAAGAATGGTTGCTTTTAATAATTATTTAAATGTGTTTACTGTTGACATGGTTTTTACTTCTGATCAGAGGTGACAGGTTATTGAAGAGATTTTAGAGATCAGTTAGATGAAAAGACAATTTAGATGCAGATGGAAAGGTAGGCCCACTGTGCAGGTAAAAGGAACCGCTAAACTAATTTCTCCATCAGAAGGATGTTGTAAATGAGAATGCTCTTTAAACAATTTTAGATTTTATATATTAAGGTTTTGAAAAGAGAGCTTTGCTTCTTCCTTTCAGCTGCTTGCTGATGGGCCCTCAGAGTCTGTGGTTCTATTTTAGCTTCAATTCTGAAAATACTTCTATCACATTTCACAATAAGAGAGCTAGTAGCCAGAGGACTAATTGTTTACAAATAGCCTCCTTCTATTAGAGGAATGGCCTTAGAGTTCACTGTGAGGCTTCAACTGTTCTCTTCAGGGTGTAAGAGCCTAATTTATTATGGTCTCTGTAGCAGGGGCGGTGTCCACAGTCCGTCAGATGTTTGCGTTTTGCAGTGATGCTCAGGCATCACTGACATTTTGCAAGGGTTTTTATTTTAGCAAGGAAAGGCTCTGGCCTGGCAGTGGGTGTGTCTTCCAGGGTGTTCCCGTCCTTGGTCACATAATACTCTTAAAGTACCTTAAAGAATGCTGTCAAAATAAATGGCAATTTTAAAAGGCTCTGTGTCACTCATGTAGCCATGATTCTTTATTCACTAAAGAAAATTAGTTTGTAAATATGAGAAAAATTATGCAATCTTTTAGCCTAATGATGCCGTCAGGTTGTTGCCACCGCAGTTCTACTCTGGATGATTAAGTGTGGGAAAGAAAGAAAGAAAGAAAAAAGGTAGTTGCTTTCAGTGTGAAAGGCTGTTTTGTTTTAGGTAAATGTAAAATTCTAACGGTAGAAATAAAATTACATCCCAGATATAGATATGATCTGTTTCTTAAAAGCTTCCTTGAAGGCTATTTTGGGGCACATGTGGGATGAATTTGGTACGTAGGGTAATAATATTAATAGCTGACACCTGTCTAGCGCTCTGCTGAACCAGGCACTGTTTTAAGTGGCTTGGATATAGTCATTTAATCAATATAGAAACCCCCTTTTTTTATATCATTCCCATTTCACAGATGGGAAAACTGAGATGCCAAAAAGGTCATAGAAACATACCCAAAGGCGTACAGCTAGTCACCGTCTCAGAGGCGGCTTGGTTTGGGCTGCCTGGCTTCGGTGGGTTCTTTACCACTAGGTGACACTCCATAATCAAATAGACTGTCTTAGTCTTTTTTCCCCTTTATTTTAATCCAAGTTTCAGATACTCCATTCTCATGTTGGCAGTCGTTTTGGCCTTATAAAACTTATTTTTTATTGCTCTGATTTTCAAAAAAGCTTCTCTTGTTTAACATTTTGGTTGATGAAAATAAGTCAGCTTTTCAAACAGATTAAACGTGTTAATAATAGTACAAGACATATTACCCAATCATAGTATATCAAGAGTAAGTTTCAAAGTAAAAAATATAAGTTCCAATATAGTACAGTTACCATAAAGTCTCATGTATGGTACTCTGCCTCACATATTGTTTAGATTGTGGAAATTACAGCCCTTAAGAATTTAAGTATGTTTAAATAAGCCCTTAAGTGAATTAACATTTCTTTTCAAAAAAGTATTAATTTTTGCCATACTATAAAATAGGCTGTTTTAGAAAATCTGGAAAGTATAAGATGGCATAAACAAAATTAATAACATAATTTCACCACTCATAGGTAAATAATTCATGTTTGCATTTAAGTATGTTTTTCTTCCAGCCTTCATTCATGTGCTCATTCATTTAACAGTTATTTATTATCTTCTATGAGCCAGGCTTTATTCTAGGCCCAGGGGAAAAAAGTAGTGACCAAAATAGTCTTTCTCGCTGTGGAGCTGATGTTTTAGTGGGAGAACAGACAATGAATAGATAAATGCCAGGTAAGGATAAGTGCCTTGAAGAAACAGAAGGCAGAGGAAGGGACTAGAGAGAGGCCCAGAGGCTGCTGCTTGGGAAGAAGCTGGTCACAGGAGAGGCTGAGCGATGTGAGGAAGGCAGCTTGTAATATCTGGGAAAGAACAGCCTCAGTGGGGTGCATCCAGGGCAAGGGTCTCGCAGTGGAAGCAGGTGTGGGGACCAGCAAGGACGCCAGTGTAACGGAAGTATGGTGCTCAGGAGTGCTAGGAAATTATGTGGGACAGGGTGGCAGAGACCTGCAGCTGTAGAAATAAGGGCTTTGCTTGGGTGAGATGGAAACTCTGGAGGGTTTGGAGCGGAGGGGTGATGTAACAGGCTTTGGTTCTAACAGGATCCCTCTGGCTGTCCTGGTGAGCACAGACTGCAGAGGGCGAGGTGGCCAGGGGAAGGGTTTGAGGGAAGGTGGGGAGAAATGGTTACATTCAGGATGTACTGAAAGGGAGGGCTAACAGGGTTTGAGATGGATTGGGTGTGTGGTATGAGATAAAGAGAAGACTCAAATATGACAACTGGGTGTTACGCGTTGAAATATTACCCTGCTCCGGTTCCTTTGTTGAAGTCCTAACCTCTGGTTTCCCAGAATGTGACCTTCTTTGAGAAAATTGTCACTGGAGATGTAATTAGTTAAGAAGAGGTCCTACGGGGGTGGAGGGGATGGCTAATCCAAAATAACTGGTGTCCTTATGAAAGGGGTAATTGGACACAAATACTCAGAGAGGGGAGACGTGAAGGCACAGAGAGGGATGGCAGCTTCTACAAGCCAGGAATGCCTGAGACTACCAGGAGCGAGGAGGGAAGTGGGACAGATTCCCTCACACCCCTCAGAAGAAAGCAACTCTCTGACACCTTGATTTCCGACTTCTGTCTCCAGAACTGTGAGACAATGACTTTCTGTTGTTCGAGCCATCCAGTTTGTGGTACTTGGTGACAGCCGCCCCAGCAAACTAATGCACTCGGGGAGCAACTTGGTGAACGGCTGTGCTTTCTAAGGAGATGAATGCTAAGGGGGAGCCTGTTGTGGAGTCTGGGGTGGGGGAAGGAATGAAGCTATGCTCAATTTGAGAAGTCTGTTAGATCTCTATGTGGAGCTGTTGATGAAGCAGTTGAACGTGGAAATCTGGAGTTCAGATAGAAGGACCAGGCCTAGATCTAACTTGGGGCACAGTCTACGTGGAAATCAAAGCCGTGGGACTGGATGAGATCGCCAGGAGAAGGGTCCAAGGACCAAGCAAGCCTTGGGAAATGTCAGCAGAGGTCAGGCAGGGAAGGAGAGCCAGAGGGAGACTGAGGTGCTGGCAGTGTGTGACCTCTCAGCCATGGGGAGAGGGTAGGGAGGAAGGAGGGACTGATCCACTATGGCCAGTGCTGCTGTTGGCCAAGAAGGGGGAAAGCCCCCTAGATCGGTAGCGCAGAGGCCACAGGCAACTCTGACAAGATACCAATTCAGTGGACAGGGAGAGGTGCGAAGCTGATTGGAGTGAGTTCTAGAGCGAGTAGGAGATTTTTATGTATTTCTTTTTTAATTTGGCCTTACATCATTAGCATTATTCCATGCCCTTAAAGATGTCTTGGAAACATTGTTTTTCATGACTGATCCCATTCCATGACTTTTGTGCACTTGTTGGTTTATGGGTAAGATATTTCTGTTTTGTACTACTATAGTGATTGTAATACTGCGGTGGACATATTTGGGTATCAGATTTCCTGGGTTAGGAATGGCAAAACACAAACCAAATGAGCATGAGTGTTTCTAGGTCTTAATCCTAAAATGTGGCCGATTGCTGTACAGAAAGTCTGTTCCTGTGGACAGTCTTGTCGGCAGCGTGAGGGCTGGCTTGTCTCACTGCACGCCTCTCTCCCACCTATTACTGAGTTGACCACAGTATCTAGAGCCGCATTAAGTTACACGGATGGTGATGGGCATCAATGTTGTATTCCTGATCTACAGGGTAACCTCTCTGCTGGTCACCTTAAACCATACTGGCTCAGTGTACCGGACACACATATTTAAGAATATCTTGCAATTCCTTCCTCACCCTGCTGAACCTGATCTCTAATGAAAAGTTGTTCTGGAGTCAGCAGAGTTCATTTTTATTTTGCTTCTTTAAAATCTTTATTTTTTTTTTTAGAGATTTATTAGAGAGAGAGAGAGAGAGAGAGAGTGGGGGGAGGGGCAGAGGGAGAGGCAGAGAGAGAAACCTCAGGCAGACACCCACCGAGTGCAGAGCCCAATGCAGGTCTCTCTACCAGGACCCTGAGATCATGATGTGAGCCAAAATCAAGAGTCGGATGCCTAACCGACTGGGCCACCCAGATGCCCCTGCATTCTGCTGCTTAATGCCTTTGTGGCAGGTTTCCCTGCTAACATTTGGCCCCACACTCCAGGTCCAGGCCTATGTGTTAGTTCTCTCAGCTTTCAGATCTGATCCTCAGTTCATGATCTCAGAGAGGTCTTTCCTAATACCCTAAATCCCATATGGGTGGGCCCCCACTGTGTACTGTGCTCTTTTTGAAATGCTTATAATAGTGATAATCACTGCTCCTGTCAGTCTTCTGCCTGGGCCATGGGTTTCACAGGGCAGAGATGGCTTTTTCTTGGGTGCATTTCTAGTCACAGGGCCTATGACAGGGCCTGGTGCAAAATGGAATGCAGAATTGCCACTCAGTATTTGGATCAGTGTTAAGGACTAAGAAGGCAGAGGTCGAACTTGGCAACTGGTCCCAGGGCACACAGCAAAGGTGTGGGGTTGGTTCAGACTCCAAAGCCCAGCTTCATCTGCTTCCATCCGTAGGTGAGCCTGGGCAAGGGTGTTTTTCTCGCTCCTCTAGGAAACAAACCATTTGAAGAATTCTTTGTATCCTCTGTGGTCCCCGGGATATAATAAATCAAAATATTTGTCATTTACCCAATGAGGGCCCCTCATTTCTCATTCCTTCTATAGCTTTTGTTTCAGCACATAACTGTACAGTGATTTTTTTTTTTTTTAAATACTTGCCTTTCCTAACTGGCCTCTGATCTCCTTGAGAGCAGATTTGTCTCCTCCATCTTTTTATCCACAGTTCTTGGCACAGGGCTAGCATATAAGGGGGTGGGTCTTAGTGTGGGAATGAGTGAAGAAGGGTAAGATTGTGGGATTAATACCCATTACAGATTTATTACTTAGAAATATGTGGTCTTCTAATGAACTATAAAGATTTCAATTATAATCATACTCTATATGTGCATAATATTTTACAGTCTGTAAAACTCAAGATTTGTCACATACTTGTATTTATCATACATATGTACTAGCATTAATGCACAAAATAAAATTATACTGCTAGAGAAGATGGTTAATAACTAACAAAATAACATTGGGCTTTTATTCACATCGACAGTATCAACATTTAAAAAACTTAACAGTAGGACGTTAAAATTCTAATTTTGAATGGTTGTAATACCATACTTGACTCAACCTGTATGCTTCTTGTGAATTTTTCATTGGTATAAATAACACTGCTGTTAGGCAGCTGACTTATGTATGTGCATAGTTATTTCCTTTTTTGACCATTAGAATATATTTCTAGAAATGAGGCTAATAATTGTTAAACTGCTAAGAGGCTTACTTTTTTTTCTATTAATACTTATACGCGACTTTCAAAACACTAGCCAAGTATTCTATCTCCTCATTTTTGTTTGAATTTCTTTTGATGACTTAATTTGGACATTACCCCACAAGTTTATTTACTAATTGCATTTTCTTTTGTCTTCATTGTCTGTTTCTGCCCTCTTTTCTTCCCACCCCCCCCCTTTTTTTTTTCCAATTTTGTCCTTAATTTGTTAAGGACAGCTTTCATCCTTTCTATATAAGAGCATTTCCTGAAAATTTTTTTCTGGTTTTTCTCTTCCTTTTGCTAGTTTATTTTATTTTTTATTTATTTTTGTTTTTTTAAGATTTTATTTATTTCACAGAGAGACACAGCGAGAGAGGGAACACAAGCAGGGGGAGTGGGAGAGGGAGAAGCAGGCCTCCCTCTGAGCAGAGAGCCCGATGGGGGGCTCGATCCCAGCATGACTGAGCCCAAGGCAGATGCTTAACGACTGAGCCCCTCAGGCGTCCCCCTTTTGCTATTTTAAATTAAATGTTTACGTAGTCTAAACTGTAGATCTTTAATGTTGCTTTCTTTTCTTTTCTCACTGACTTAAAAAAAAAGTTAAGAAACGTTAATAAAATGGCAGTAATAAGACCAGAAACAGATCCCAGCAAAACTGCTGGTGGTTTTTCATTACATGACTTATGACTTAATTATGTTATATTCCATGAGTGATTTCACAGTTCTTGATGGCATTGGGAGGAGTGTGCTTCGCCTCTACTGACCACCTATTTTAAATTAAATCACATAGTAACAAGCTACTCCTGCTGAGCTCAGGCTTCCAGAACCTCAGCCTTCCAGAACCCAGCTCCTGGGGAATTAGGCAGATGGCGGCTCAATACTTGACATAAAGGCATTAAACTCCTGAAAAAAAGCCAGGAGATTCTGCAGACAACCTTTGTGACTTGTATTCTGTGTAATTTGTGCTAACTGTGTGCACAACCATCTGACTGTCTGCTTGGGTAAGTTGTCACTTGAGATTGAGAGTAGATGACAAAAGCAAACAAGATAGGAAAGAGTGGGGAGAAAGCCCGTGCTCCTTGGCAGCTTGATTTGGAAAAAGGACCTGAACGTGTGCGTGCATGCGTGCACACACACACACACGCACACACCTGAGGTACTTCACTTGGGTGTTCATAACGATCAAAATCCACCAGGGTTAGTATATGTGTTGGTGCTTTGTTCACCTATGCAGAAAATTTGGTGATGGGGAATTCTTCGTTATTCCATGAGGCTGGATAAAAAAGGCATCGGGATGTTATGCCAATATCTTTTTTGAATTTTTTTACTGTTATGTTAATCACCATACATTACATCATTAGTTTTTGGTGTAGTGTTCCATGATTCATTGGTTGCGTATTAACACCCAGTGCTCCACGCAGGACGTGCCCTCTTTAATACCCATCACTGGGCTAACCCATCCCCCCACCCCCTCCCCTCTAGAACCCTCAGTTTGTTTTTCAGAGTCCATCGTCTCTCATGGTTCGTCTCCCCCTCCAATTTCCCGCCCTTCATTCTTCCCCTCCTGCTATCTTCTTTTTTTTTTCTTAACATATATTGCATTATTTGTTTCAGAGGTACAGATCTGTGATTCAACAGTCTTGCACAATTCACAGCGCTCACCATAGCATATACCCTCCCCAATGTCTATCACCCAGCCGCCCCCTCCCTCCCACCCCCCACCACTCTAGCAACCCTCAGTTTGTTTCCTGAGATTAAGAATTCCTCATATCAGTGAGGTCATATGATACATGTCTTTCTCTGATTGACTTATTTCACTCAGCATAACCCCCTCCAGTTCCATCCACGTTGTTGCAAATGGCGAGATCTCATTCCTTTTGATGGCTGCATAATATTCCATTGTGTATATACACCACATCTTCTTTATCCATTCATCTGTCGATGGACATCTTGGCTCTTTCCACAGTTTGGCTATTGTGGACATTGCTACTATAAACATTGGGGTGCATGTACCCCTTTGGATCCCTACATTTGTATCTTTGGGGTAAATACCCAGTAGTGCAATTGCTGGATCGTATGGTAGCTCTATTTTCAACTTTTTGAGGAACCTCCATACTGAGTGGAGTGGTTGCACCAGCTTGCATTCCCACCAACAGTGTAGGAGGGTTCCCCTTTCTCCGCATCCCCGCCAACATCTCTCATTTCCTGACTTGTTAATTTTAGCCATTCTGACGGGTGTGAGGTGGTATCTCATTGAGGTTTTGATTTGGATTTCCCTGATGCCGAGCGATGCTGAGCACTTTTTCATGTGTCTGTTGGCCATTTGGATGTCTTCTTTGGAAAAATGTCTGCTCATGTCTTCTGCCCATTTCTTGATTGGATTATTTGTTCTTTGGGTGTCGAGTTTGATAAGTTCTTTATAGATTTTGGATACGAGCCCTTTATCTGATATGTCATTTGCAAATATCTTCTCCCATTCTGTCGGTTGTCTTTTGGTTTTGTGGACTCTTTTGCTGTGCAAAAGCTTTTTATCTTGATGAAATCCCAATAGTTCATTTTTGCCCTTGCTTCCCTTGCCTTTGGCGATGTTTCTAGGAAGAAGTTGCTGCGGCTGAGGTGGAAGAGGTTGCTGCCTGTGTTCTCCTTTAGGATTTGGATGGACTCCTGTCTCACGTTTAGGTCTTTCAACCATTTGGAGTCTATTTTTGTGTGTGGTGTAAGGAAATGGTCCAGTTTCATTCTTCTGCATGTGGCTGTCCAATTTTCCCAACACCATTTGTTGAAGAGACTGTCTTTTTTCCTTTGGACATTCTTTCCTGCTTTGTCAAAGATTCGTTGACCATAGAGTTGAGGGTCCATTTCTGGGCTCTTGTTATGCCAATATTTTTCGCTCTTGAGGGATTTGGAGGAAGCTGACCCGGAGACATTTGCAAGGCAAGCACAGCATTTATTTGGGTTTGGTACAAGGAGCAGACAGAGTTAGACTAAAATGTGTGACCTCATGCTATGTTTCTTGTGATCTGATATCACTTAGTGTTATTGAATAACTTCAAAGGGCAGCTGGGAATTACTGTGAAGACACACACAGCAAAGCCATTTCTCACCTGCTGTCTCTGATCACAGAAGACACAGTTAGACTCACATTTCTCTGCGGGACACATGCAGTAGACCAGCTACAACTTGTTTGGAGAGAAAAGCAAGGGGCAGAGAGTCACCCTGTTGGCTCTGTGTGGGCTGGGACGAGTTTTAAATATAACTAAGAGTTACTTTATTAGAATTAAAAGCAGTAGAGGCTGAGCTTCAGGGCCTGGGTTGTTTCCTAAAAATATAATCATCGAACTTTTAAAGAACATTAGGATCAGCTTGTCAACTGGAGTAGGAATCAATTATGGAAGAAATGGGAGAGTATCTCTTTAGGGTAAAATTTGAGAATTTATTTCAAATGACCAAAAGGTGTTTTCAGAAGACTGGTCTGGCCTCCAGGATAGAGTAAGATTTTGTTGCATTATCCTCTTCACCCGTGTCTTAGTGTTAGCTTTCCGCAAGCCCAGGATTTGCAGACTGAGTTCATCGTTGTCATGGGGGTAGTTTCTGACACTGACCTGCTTCATCCTCCTCAGCACCTCTTCACTCTCTGCTTAAGGAACAGGTTTTCACTGCCTTCAATTCTTCTGAGATCAGAGGAGATCGGGCGCGTTCAGGGTGGGATGGCCGCAGACTCACTGCCTTCAGGTCTTAATTGCCTTCTGTGGCATTGTTTTCTTAAAACTTACTTTGATTTTGAAAAATATACAGAAAAGTACAAAGGGTACAGTAGTAAATCCCTGTTTATATACTACGCACAGCTAATACAGGTAGGCTCGTTGTCATATTTGCTACTCATCTTTCCTTTAAGAAAAAAATTCCAGTAAAGTGACTTATTTTCTTCGCTAGTATTGTTCTGCTTCTTTCTAAGAGGTTGTCACTGTCATGAATTTAGTGTGAATCCAGTACATTTTTATGCTTTTGTTGATTTCATATGTCTATAAAAATGACTAGTGTTTTATTTATTTTAAAAATCGCATGGACAGTTATTATATAAAGAACAGTATCATAAAGTAGCATCATGTAATTTCTCAGTGAATGTTATTTTCAAGATCCCTCCATGTGGCTGTATAGATCTGGATCATGATTTTAACTGCTGTATAGTGTATGAATATACCACAGTTTATCAATGCCAATATTTTTCTACTGTTACTGGTGTGCAGTGCACATTCCTTGAGTACATGACAGCCCAGAAGGGAAATTGCTGGCTCTTAGGGTTTTCACATTAGAACCTTACTAAATACTGCCAAATTGCTTTTCACAGAGGTGAATAAAAAATAACCTGCGAGCAGTATGTAAGAGTTCCCATCTCCCTCTATCTTTGCTAACGCTGGGTGGTGACGGACTTATTGCCTGTCTCTTGACTGTAGAATTGCATTTCACTGTTGTTTTGATTTGCAGTTCTCAGATAATTGGAGAGGTTGAATATCTTTTCACATTTATTTGCCACTCCCATTTCATCATCCATGAATAACCGATTCATATCTTTTGTCCGTTTTTTGTATTTCTTTTGATTTTTAGGAATTCTTGATATATCTGGTTATAATCCTTTGTTAAATCTATTGCAAGTGTCTTTTCTTTGTCATTTGTCTTTCAGTTTTGTACATAGTGTCTTTTAAATTATGATCTAGTCAAGTTTGGGGACCTGGGTGGCTCAGTCAGTTAAGCATCTGACTCTTGAATTTCACTCAGGTCATGATCTCAGGGTTGTGAGATTGAGCCCCACATCGGGCTCTGGACTGGGCATGGAGTCTGCTTAAGATTCTCTCTCTCTCTGGATGTTGTCAAGTTCATCAATCCTTTTTTGACTTTTACTTACTGTTTCAGATTTGAGAAATTCTTCCTTACCCTGAATCATGAAGAGATTCTCTCACATTTTCTTTTAAAGTTGTGTGTGTGTGTGTGTGTGTGTGTGTGTGTGTGTGTGTGTGTGTGTGTGTTTAAGATTTTATTTATTTGAGAGAGACAGTGAGGGGGAGAGGGCCTGAGAGGGGGGCAGGATCAGAGGGAGAAACAGACTCCCCACTGAGCAGGGAGCCCGATGCGGGACTCGATCCTGGGACTCCAGGATCATGACCTGAGCTGAAGGCAGTCACTCAACCGACTGAGCCACCCAGCGCCCTCTTTTAAAGTTTTTAAAGATCTAGAATGTATATTCTTATGTGGGTAGGGCTCAGATTTTAATTCTTTTAGATGAATGTCTGTTTTCCAACACCATTAAGTAGTCCATTGTTTCTCTACAGATTTGTTGTATCTCTATTACATTGCAAGACTCCATGGTTTAGTCTGTTTCTACGCTTTATATTACATTGTATTGATCTGTTTCTCTATCTGAACCAGTTCCGCATTATCACTTACAATAGCTTGTAGAATCTTTTTGTTTACATAGACATTTACTTAAATTGAAAATAATGATAAACTTGTTTCTTCCTTCCCGTTCTTAGACCTTTTATTTCTTTTTCTTTTGTCCTGTTGGCTGGAACCTGCAATACAACATCAACTAGTAGAGGTTATTGTAGGCATTTAGAATCTATGTTTCCAGCTTTGATAGGAATGCTTCTATAGTTCCATCATAGTATTTGCTGTAGGTTTTGGTATGCTGTTTGTTGTGGGATTTGGTGTAGGTACTGTTTACCAGAACAAGGAAATCCTCTTGTATTCCTAGTTGGCTAGCAGTTTCTTTTGTTATTATGAGTAGTGATGAATTTCATTGGAAGATTTTCTGCATTCATTGAGATAAGTTCTCATTTAATTTTTTAACATGGGGAATTCCATATACGGATTTGCTGACATTAAAGCCATCCTGTATTTCCGGAATTCTGCCCGCTTTTCTGTTTTTGAAATACTGATATTTTATTTAGGTATTTTGTATCTGTATTCTTAACTGGTTTGTGTGTTAGTTTTCTTTCAGGTACTGTTCTTGCCTGATTTTGACATTGAGGTCTTGCTATCCTCTTTTTTTTTTTTTAATTTAAATTTTAGTTAAACTACAGTGCAGTATTGGTTTCTGGAGTATAATTCAGTGACTCATCACTTAAATACAGCACCCAGTGCTCCTCACAGCAGGTGTCCTCTTTAATACCCAGCACCCATCCAGCCCACACCCCACCCATCTCCCTTGCTGTCCTCTTTAAAGAAGTTTAATTCTGGAGACTGATGAACGTCCTGACTCCGGTGGGGGCAGGACTGGTAATTTGCACCATACAGGTCCTGGCCTGCTGGTGACCTGCCCTATGGCTGTGTGGCTTAGGATCAGGTGAAGGCTCAGGGGATAGTCTGTAGATCTCCAAACTATCTCTGTGTACACGTACCTCACAGAAGCTCCTTTTTCTATCTATTGCATCTGAACTTCTTAGGCTAATTCCCTTAACATGCTTTTCCAGTGGAAGCTTAGTAACTTATCACAGCTCCTACCAGTGCATTGTGATGTTCTTTCTGTTAGTCCTCAACCAGCTTGTTTCGGAGCGTCATATCCCTTCAGAGTTCTTCTGGAACACATTGGGTCTGGGCTTCTGAAATGGTTTCTTTAACATCATATTGTTTGTTTATTTATATTTATTTATTTTTAAGGTTTTGAGAGAGAGTGCGAGCCTGTGCACACAAGTGGTGGGGGGGAAGGGGCAGAGAGAGAGGGAGCAGGAGAAGCAGGCTCGCTGCTGAGCACGGAGCCCAACATGGGACTTGATCCCAGGACCCTGAAAATCATGACCTGAGCTGAAGGCAGATGCTTGACTGAGCCACCCAGGTGCCCCTAACAGCATATTGTTTAAATGCTGCTGCAGATCTTACACATTAGCAGAGTATATTTTAATACTAGTTTTTGTTTAAAAACATCTTTGAAGGATTGGAGATTTGATCAAAGATGCAACATGCAAATGGAAGTCTGGAGGTGTAGACGTTATGATGTAATGGATTAGGAGCCTACTGATTATATTCCCTTTACAGATGTTCTCAAATCCCAGCATCCTTGGGAAAGGAGTGGCTCTGCTTTCACACCAGCTAGTTGACCAGGATAAAGTTAAAGCTGCCGTCCTAGGCTAAAGAAAGTTCTGCATGAGCCAATTAACTGACCTCACAGTTGATAATGTAGTTTGGGAATTGAGAGAACTTGAGAGCTAATGAACAATGTGTGGCAGGACATGGGGACTGTGATAGGAATGGTGAGAGGAGTTGGGAGTTTGGGTGATGAGCAGATCGTGGTAGGGGCGGGCGGGCATTTGGGAAGGACTTCATAGAGCAGGAGGAGGTTTCACACGAGCAAGAGCCCGATGGGCCTGTGTTTCAGGACAGGGCACCGTGTGCAGAGACAAGGAGTGGAGGGCTTCTGCAGAGATGGGCCAGGGGCAGTGAGGGTGGAAAGGGGGTTGGGGCAGGTGTAGAGGGTCTTAAATATATCTCATGGGCAGCTAACATGTGCTGAAAGCTTTTGAGTGAAGGAGAAAAAATCAAAGAGCTGCATTTTACGAAACCCAGTCTGTCAGCAAGTCTGGATTAGGATTTGGTTCGAGTTTGGCTGCACATTGCAATCACCTGGAGACTTTAAAAAAACAAAAAGCAAAAACCAGAACTGATGTCTGAGCACCTCCCGCCCCCAAGATTCTGATTCAGAGCCCGCTGTTAGCCTTGGGTTTTGAGAGTTTTTAAAAGCTCCCCAGGTGATTCTAATGTGCTGCAAAGCCTGAGAACGGAGGCCCAGCCCCCTGATAA
Organism: Zalophus californianus; assembly: GCF_009762305.2. Taxonomy (NCBI): domain Eukaryota; kingdom Metazoa; phylum Chordata; class Mammalia; order Carnivora; family Otariidae; genus Zalophus; species Zalophus californianus. Next base: position 27,225,311 of record NC_045602.1, read on the forward strand.
GATCTTGATGTAGTGTTTACGCATTGTGTTGAGCCACTTCTGGCTGGGCAAATGCAGAATCAACTGGTGGAAAAGTATTTTTAAAGTGCTTCTGTAACATTTATTTATAATATTCCACATACTTCAATGCCTCGGTTAGAATAACTGTTTTCTCATAAGTGCCTACAAATTTTTGCATTGGAAGTAGATGGTGACAAATAGACTTTTGGAAGGGACCCATAATCATCCTGGGAATTTGGTCACATGGAAAGTTTTTAAATTTTTTTTGCATTAAAAATAAAAGGGCAACAACATAAAACAAACACATTTATCACAGCAAGAATTAAAAAAAATAAATGCAACTGTAGTGTGAAAACACCAAATTTGCCATTATAAAAATACAAATCCTAATGTATGGAATTGTTGAATCGCTGTATTGTACACCTGAAGCTAATATAACACTGTATGTTAATGACAGTGGAATTAGGAAAAAAAAATCCTCAAAAATGTGCTGCTGGAAGAGTGCCAGTTTCCAAACATTGTATGTCTGTGGTTTTCAAACTTGAGGATGCATCTGACTCATCTAGAGGGAGGTCAAACTGCTGGACTGCAGTTCCAGATTTAGCAGGCCTCGGACGGCCCGAGAACGTGCATTTCTAAAGTGCTTCCACGTGCTGCTGCCGCTGGTCCAGGCACCACGCTTTGGGAAGAACCACGACTGCGTGAGGTCCCAGTTTCCAAGGAAAAATGGCCTGACAAAATGTGGTTGCAGGACATGAGTTTTGCTTTTCTTTTCATGCAGGGTGAGGGGCTTATCTTGGCAATTAGGGACTGTAACCCACTCACCTCCTCCCCTCACCCCCTGCCCCAGGTCAAGCCAGCCCCCCTACCCCCATCTGCGTGTTCCAGGGAGCTGCTGCCAGAGCCTTCCTGGGGTAGGTGGACGAGACCATTGTCTAGTCATTCTCCTTACTCTTTCAACATTTACTGCAAAAGGGTCATAGTGTATCCAGTCATACTACTATATAACATATTCTTTCTCTTACAGTAAAAATTTTTTGTAAGTTTGTTTAAAATTCTTTCCCTGCCTCTCACACTCTACCAAATATGAAGAGTTAAAAAAATCTCTACCCTTTTACACTTCCAGTCCGTCCATGTTCTCCTAAAGGTAGGTTCTTGTGTGTTCTCAGTGGTGTTTTGGGAAGGTTTCATGACTGGCCCCTATCTAGGTAATAAGCTACTCTGTGCAGCCTTCCTGGTATATTAGGGGACGTTTGCAGTACACCTTGGGAGGGAGGAGAAGCGGAAATCATTCTCAGATGTTAAAATGAGACATGTTTCTAATTGAAAGCATGAAGAGAATGTATACATGAAAGTGCCTGGGGGGTGATCTCTGGCACAGGCTCAGCTTTGAAAGCCCAGTCCTGCTCTCCCTTGTGGCCACTTCTGTTCTCGCTGGGTGGAGCCCATTTCCATTCCTGTGACATTCCATAAATAACCATGGCCTGGTAGGGACCCAGTGATCATCAGTTGGCCAAGAAAATGCTGATAAATTAGAATCCCGAACCCTGGAAGTGCATAATTTTGGGCTTTGAATTCTAGAAGCCTAATTTGGTAAGAGCTCTTGGAGACCATTTTAGAAAAAGCAGTTACTGCCCTCCTCCTGCCCCCGAACATGTACAGGTGCAGAGGCCAAGGTTAAATAACTTACCCCAAGGTCACCAAAGGAGTTGGCTGCATTTCTCTTTGCTTTTTAAGAATTCTTTCCCACTTTTGGAAAAGTTGTCAGCCTAGTATTCTGACACTTGATGGTCATTTCTTATCATTATTTGCTATAACTAATAGGAATCATATTGTAGGAAGATGGGAAAAGTATCTTTTCTCTTTTATAGAAGAACAGGAGGTCGAAGAGCTTTTAGGTCTTGGTCATTTGTCTCGTCCATAACTGAGCCTGCTCTGGTTCATATCCCTCATCTATTTTGTAAATGTTTGTGGACTGAATCTGACATTGAATTTAATGGGAGATGTAGTAGTGTGATCTGCCCGAGGACCAAGAGTTGAAGTCAAAAGTGGACCGATAAAATCATTTGGCGTAAATCTATGCCATTTGGACAAAGAAGAAACTGAAGGAATCCTGTCCGTTGGACTTTAACATCAACCTAACTAAATTTAAGTCAGTAACTTCTAAACTCCTCTAGTGCCTTGCCTATGATGAAATCCACTTACCTTACCCATGGCCCATAGTCCTGCCAATTTGAAAACTCTTGACTGCAGGTGTGGTGATTCAGAGTATATGCGTCCTATCAAAAAGGAGATAAAGAGCTCGTTTCTTTTTCGTTGCCTTTCATTGTAACATGAGGAATGGTATACAGGGCACTGGCTTTTAAAAACAAAAGTATAAAAGTATATGTTGGATCCTTCTCAATCCGGGCATCCTTCTGTCCTTAAAAAAGTGGGTTGGACTCCATTTCTCAAACAGTCACTCCGAGGTCAAAAAGCTTATGCCAGATGAAGTCTGTTGCACTTTTTGGAGTTTGAGATGGGACTTGGGCTTTTTTTGCCGAGTCTTATTTGGATACCTAAAATTTAAACTTGAGCTACAGGGCACAGTTTAAAAAAAGAAGGGCAAAGCATTTTCTTAAGCTTTTCCTTCGTTTCTGATGCATTTCTGAGAGGCACTCTAATAAAGTGGTTAAGAATGATGATGTTGCAGCCAGTTCACTTGGATTCAGTTCCCAGCTCTTCTATTTACTCATAATCGTGTGACCTTTGGCAAGTTACATAACCCCTGTGTCTGTTTCTTCATCAGTAAAATAGGCAAAATAAAACATCGACTCACAGCGGTTGCTGGGGGATTAAATTGTTGATACCTCATTAGAGCAGTGCCTGGCACATAAGAAGCCATTAATAAATATTAGCTATCATCATCGTCTTTTCCATCATGTTTTTTTTAGATTATTTTTTAGAGACAGTGAGTGGTGGTGGGGGAGGGGCAGAGGGAGACAGAGAGAGAGAGAGAGAACCTTAAGCAGGCTCCACATGGGGCTTGGGCTCCTGGCCCTGAGATCATGACCTGAGCCAGAACCAAGAGTTGGATGCTTAATTGACCGAGCCACCCAGGTGCCCCTCCGTCGTGTTTTTAAATACAGTTTTATTTTTGGAGGGGAGAATCCTGGGGCTAATGTGAAGGCTTTGGAAGAATTTGTGATGTCTATAATGCTTTTCTTCAAACTCATGTCTTCTGTCATCTTTCTGCAGCAAGCTGCGTTCCACCGTGCCAGAATGGCGGGATGTGTCTCCGGCCTCAACTGTGTGTGTGTAAACCGGGGACCAAGGGCAAGGCCTGTGAGACCACAGCTGCCCAGGACACCTCGTCACCAGGCTTTGGAGGGCAGAGTTCTGGGGCTGCTTCCTCCTGGGTCCCTCCTGAGCAAGCAGCAAAGCACACTTCATTGAAGAAGGCAGACAGTCTACCACGAGTCAGTCCCATGGCCCAGATGACCTTGACCCTCAAGCCGAAGCCTTCAGTAGGACTCTCCCAGCAGATTCATTCTCAGTGAGTGTTTTCAATTTGCTTCCACTCAGGAGCACCTTAATTATTGTCCTGGATGCCCTGTTTTCAATCACTGCTTTTCCTGCACAATTTGCTAAAATCACTTGGATAATGATGTCTTTTCTTTCCTTAAAGTTTTACATGTTATGCTTACACATCAAGTCTCTTAAACGTATTTGGTATGTGTGTTTAGCCTCTGCGGGGAAGACTGACCATAAACGTAAACCGAAGCATTAGAGAGGACTAGGGGAGTCAAGGTGGGACGGGGACAAGAAAGATAGTTGCGGTGCAGTCGTGAGTTAAAAAATTCTTTTTTGGGGGTGGGGGGAAGTGTCTAGAGTTTTTGAAATAATTGAAGGGAAACAGTGAGGGAAATTTGCGAAGATACATGGAAATGGCAGGAACTCTGCTCTGTACAGAGAAGGTATTCAAGTGAGCGGGAGCCCTGGGAAAGAGCATTTCTCAACCTCGGTAGCAGGTTAAGTGTCTCTTCTATTAACACCGTGTTTTCCTCCCAGTTGCCACCCAGGTCCATTTTTGGTGAATGAGCCTGTGTTCTATTTATGGCAACGTGGTTTTTTCTTAGCATTTGGAAGTAAGTGCCATTCTGAACACAATGAGGACTCCTGGATAAGACTGCTTATCCCTGCCCTCCTCTGAGTGGCCCGAGGAGCACCTCCTTGCCGCCCAGCGTCCTTACGCACAATGCTTCCTTTTAATTAGCTACTCGACATGTATAACAAGATGCAGAAGGTACTGCATTTCTCACTTGTCATTTGTCTAGGAATGTAAAATGCAGGAAGTTCTCCAGTTGAAAATGGGCTTGACCCAGCGGTTCATTTGTAAGTCCCTTGCTGGGAGTTTGGAATACTTTCCCCCGCTAGAGACAGCTTCCACATGGTGATTAGTACCTAGGCAGCCCACAGAAGTTATTTAATCTGCTAGTATAGATGAAATTACCCTAATTTATACTTCCCCTTTGAGCAGGCCACCTACTGTCCCTGCTGAGTGGGGTCCTCATACTTTTTCTTCTCTCTTCTTATTCCCTCCTCACTGCTCTTCATTCTGTTTTTCTTTCATTTTTTTCTCTCATTTCTTCTTATCCTTCAGTTCTACCACGGTAAACAGATTTGGGGGGCTAGTTTGAAATCTAACCACTTTGCTGGCATTTCCCTTGGAGAACACATCCTGCAGCCTGCAACAAGAAGGATTGGTGGTTCCAGCGAATCCGTGGTCATGGCTTACTGCCTATCAGGGACTCTTTTCAAGTGCTTTGTGTGTATTCCTAATTTACAACTCACAGTGACCCCAGAAGGTGGGTACAATGATTAACCCCCTTTCACAGGTAGGGAAACTGAGGGTACAGAGTGGTTATGTAATTGGTCAAGGTCATACACTTAATAAGTGAATAATATTAACACGTTAGGCTTTAAGTAGAGGCAGGTAAGATTCAGCATCCGTGCCCTGAAGTAGAGGATGGCAACTTTTTCTGTAAAGGGCCAGGTCATAAATATTTTCAGCTTTGTGGGACATATGGTTTCTGTTGTAGCTTCTCAACTCTGCCGTTTAACACAAAGGCAGCCATAGATGATGCATAAACGGACATGTGTGACTGATCCAATAAAACTTTATTGACGGACACTGAAATTTGAATTTCGTATAAATTTCATGTGTTACCCAATATTCTTCTTTTGTTCCCCCCAACCATTAAAAAAATGTAAGAATATAAGAATTCTTATGATTTGCTGACCCTTTCTCTAAAAGATAGTGGTGCTTTTTTGGGCCAGAACGTGAATGTAACTGTGTGTCCTTGAAATGATACAAAGCTTTGGCGATATCCTAGCTAGACATCTCTCTTCCAGCATTGTTCTGGATCTGAAAAACAAAGAACAATTCCGTGCTGAACCGTGCCTTGGCAATCGAGAGTCAGGTTACTGTGCATTGCGATTATTTTTTTCTTGCATTACTACTTACATAAACTGTGAAGTAATTTACAAGCGATCTCGTTCATCTTGAATATCACCATCTACTGTTACAATTTGACCCTCTGTGATGTGTATATATAGATTGTTAGTAAGAACCATATGTCAGAAGTCAGATAAAGGAGCAACTTTTTCTTTTTTTGGTAGCAGCAGTATAATTTAGACAAGAATGTTGTGAGTCAAAGAGGTGGCTAAGGTTTCAGCTCTAACATGGCTTTGGAAAAATAAGTCAGTAGATACATTTGCTTCAAAGGCTTCATCTGCTGAATGAAGACCCTTTTAACCATGCCATTGTTACAGGGCCTGTGTATGTGGGTGTGCCTCCCGTGTGGTTTTGGGTAAGGAGATGAGATAGCCTGAGGCACTAACAATTCTGACAATTTCTTTCCTTTTTTTTTTAATATTTATTTGGGGGAGAGAGAGAGAACAGGGGGAGAGGGAGAAGCAGACTCCCTTTTGAGTGGGGAGCCCGACGTGGGGCTCGATCCCAGGACCTTGGGATCATGACCTGAGCCGAAGGCAGATGCTTAACCATCTGAAGCACCCAGGCGCCCCAGTTCTGACAATTTCTTAATAAACTTTTATATGTTAATACATCATACTAAGATGTACAAGATCCATTTCTGCTCTTAAGGAGGTTTTGAAATGATCTATGAGCTGTAACTTGCAAGAGATGCAAAGGCAGGGTGCAGTTGGCCCACAGATGATTTTAGGTAATGACCTAATCACCTGAAATCCTATTTAATCAAACCACCAAAGAACACAGATGATAGGACCATTTTTGGCTACTTTTGGGATATTTAACAATTCTTAAGTTACCTTTTTTTTTTTTAAAGTTGCCTCCTTTAGGGGGTTTCAAGGTTTTGTTTTATCTACTGAAGGAGGAGATTGATGAAGCCCCCTTAAGGTGCTTGTAGACATAAAGATAGCTAAAATATCAAAATGTGTATTTAGTGTTATACTCATCATGTGGCATACGAAGCCCTTCAGTCTTGATCATTTATTACCCAAGCTGTTATTGAACACATTCTGTGTCCCACGCATGCACCATTATAGGGGTGCAGGGTACAGAATGAATGAATACACAAAATGTCTGCCTTCCCGGAGCTTATGGTCTGCAAAGTGGGAGACAATTGAAAGTGGCATAATTAAAACATTATGATAAGTGCTGTGATGAAAATTGTAGTGAGGGGCCGGGAGTGCTGTGTGGGTGCAGGGTTGGAAGGCTTGAGGGCTCTGGTGGTCTTAAGCAGGCTGTCAGGGAAGACCCAACTGAGAAGGTGACATTTAAGCAAAGGCCTGAAGGAAGTGAGAGCATGAACCCTGAAGACAGGTGTGTGCATGGCATGTTTGCAGGAACAGTGATTTTAGTAAAACTGTAATGTTAAAACTACACGTTTTACGTAGGTGAGCCATAGATGAATTGGTTTTACCTTTGGCCAGATTGGTTTTAGACAGCTTGATTTAGGACCAGATACCGAGTTCTTTAGGAAATCAAAGGAAGGAGCAATTGTTTCCAGATTTTGGAGTGTTGGGAAAGTGGGGGTCCAGGGATGGCTCTAGAGAAGGTGAGTTGAAAAAATGGTGAGATTTGGACACAAAGAACTGGATAAGAAGGGCATTTCCAGGAATGGCAATGATGTGATGTCAGAAATCATGGTGTATTAGTTACCCACTGCTGTGTAACAGATCACCCCAGAACTCTGCAGCCTCAAACAATAAACATTTATTGTCTGACAGTCTCTGTAGGCAAGGAACCCAGGAGGTGCTTAGCTGGGGGTTGTGGCTCAGTGTCTGTCATGAGGTTGCAGTGTGCAGGGGTGGCTCGACCAGGGCTGGCGTTCACTCACTCCCATGGCTGTTAGTTAGCAGGAGGCTTCACTTCCTCTCAACGTGGAGCTCTCTGCAGAACTGCCTGAGAGTCCTCACAGCATGGCCACTGGCTTCCTCCAAGGCCAGTGATCCCCCCACTGGAGAGAGCAAGGAGAAAGCCACAGAGCCTTTGTGGTCTTCAGTCTTGAAAATATACACCTTCACTTCCACCACATTCTCATTAGAAGTGGGTCCCTAAGTCGAGTGCATCCCCAAAGGAGTGAAATTAAGCTGCTCTGCTTGAAGGGACAAATATCAAAGAATTTTTGGACATATTTAAAAAACCACATTTAGGATATGATTTGATTGGAACTTGATATAGATGCAGACTAGTGGTAATAAAAGGTTTTAAGGATTGGTTTAAAAAACAAGTTTAACCCTTAAAATTTTAACAAAACAATTCCAAAAAGATACAACAAAGCAAAATGGAAAAGAAGAAAGGAGTACAGAAGGAAACTATAGTTTAAAAGAGGCTTAAGAAACATGCTAACTAATCACAATGTTTGGACTATGTCCATCCTGATTCAAAAAAAAATTGTAAATAAAAGAAAAAGATGATGATGTATAGGTGAATCATGAAAATGCTGACATTGATCGGAAATTTAAGGATAGAAAAGAATGATTGTTGATTTGAGGGTCTGTGATGAAGACGTTATAGTTGTGTAAGGAGAATGATATTAAAGTATTTGCAGATGAAGTCATACACTGTCTGAGCTTTGATTGAAATTATTCAGTGGGTTGAGGTGTAGAGGTAACACGATTGGCCATGAAGAGATAATTACTGAAGCTGGGTGATGGGTCTGTGAGGTTTCTCACAGAACTCTATTTTTTATGTTTTCTGTAATGAAGAGTAACAACAGCAATAGAACAAATCAAAAGGAAATTTCAAGTGGGAGGAAGGCTGTGATTTTTTTTTTTTTCTGCCTTGGAAAATTAATCTGGCTGTAGTATCTGCAGTGGATTAGCCTGAGAGGTCACTGGAGGCTGGTTCTGTGACAGGTGTAGAGGAAGGACATGAACTCAGGAGTGCCTATAAATGAAAAAACCTTGGCATGTCATGAAATATGGGAGGCAAAGGTAAAGAGCATCAGGTATGATCCAAGCTTGGGACTGCGGGAGGAAGGGGGGATGTGGAGGTCTTCTCATCCTGCTGTTTTTGAAAGTTTCTTTGGTAATATCATGGATCTCCAAGGTCTTTGAAGTGGTTGATACTTGGTGAATGGATGGTCTCTGACAGAGCTTTATGGATGAATAGCCAGGATCATTCTCTGTTCCCTGTCAGGCACTAAAAGCAAGTGGGTATCAGTGGTTCATGTCTAGACACTTGGTCAGGTACTGGTTTGGAAAGACCCTGGCCAGGGCATCCTGGTGGTAGTCACTGCTGTAGATGGTAGTTTCATTCATGCTTTTCATGGAAGTTGTTCATTATTATGGTGTTCCTTTTCCCAATTTTGGCTGGCCCACATCACAGCTACTCCGTGAGCTAAAAAAAGACCAAATGTTGCCTCCTCATCCTGTATGCAAATTTTGGCAGCCACTTCTGATTCTTTGAACTTCTTCTTGACTTTATAATACGGAAGTCCTTAGAAAATTCCATATTAACACTTCAGGTTACTCTCAGATTGTATCCTGTAGATGTTCTCTGTATGGAGCTGTCAACGTATTTGTTGACGAATTGCCACTGTTAGGTCACAGGTGCATCTCCAGCATCTTTCTTTCATCCTCTGTGTAAAAAGGTGTTAATGCTTCTAAGTTATGGCTGGGAGATTCCACAAAGGAGCAAAATTCAAAACTGTTCAGCTTTCCAGAACTTTTTCGTCACCTGTCAGTGTAATTATTCACATATATATTGAAGTGCCCCATGAAAGTTTATCGTTAGTCCCCAGCATTGCTCACTGAGACTGTTTGGACTTGGGTAAAATGTCTTTTTTTTTTTTTTTTAAGGTTTTATTTATTTATTTGACAGAGACACAGCAAGAGAGGGAACACAAGCAGGGGGAGTGGGAGAGGGAGAAGCAGGCTTCCCGCCGAGCAGGGAGCCCGATGCGGGGCTCGATCCCAGGACCCTGGGATCATGACCTGAGCCGAAGGCAGACGCTTAACGACTGAGCCACCCAGGCGCCCCCAAAATGTCTGTCTTTATCCATGTTAATCATGATGGATGTTATAGGCACTGACCATGGAACCACAAGGGGGGGTCATGAGGACCATTCTTTAGCTGCTGATGTCTTTGGTCATTAGAGAGGGTTGGTACAAATGACCACTACTTTGCCAAATGGAAGCTGTTATCTGTACGGTGTAAGGAGGAAGCACTTCCGAGGGAGACACTGTACCCAGTCCCCTCTCTTGGAGCTTGAGAAGGAAGTCTGGTTTTACTCAGGGTATGGATGTCAAATCTGTCTAGGGAGCCCACGTGTGTTCCATCTTTTCCCTTCCCTAGTGATGGCTATTTTCATCATCTTATGGTGTCCTGATGTTAGAGAGGATGGTGGTTCGTTTCCCTGGAAAAATCCTGTCCTGTCTCCATCCAGGGGAGGGGGACTGCATTTATCTGATGGCGTTAACTCTCCCTCTTTTTCCTTCTCTTCTTCCCAGGGATGTGGTGAAGAGAAAGGAAGCAAACGAGCAAATGTTCTTTTAAAAGACAGGAGTAATTCAAATGCATTCTATATTTATCAAGTGAGCTCATAGTATGCCAGATATTTTCTAAATATAGGCAAGGCCCTTTAGAATCCACATTGAGATGATGGGTTCCACTTTCAAAGTTCTTGAGAACTGAATACTTTGCGTTTACCATGGGTCAGTGGATGGGAGGCAGCGCTGAGTGATGTCTGGGCTGTGGAGAAGACAGTGCCACATTGTCCTTTATCTCTGCCCTGTTCTTACCTTCCTGGCACCATGGTTGTGAGTCTTAAAAAACAAAAAACAAAAAACAACCCAAACCCAAAAACGATATGCTGTGATATCTACAAAAGTGGGGGGCTTTTAGTGTAATGTTCTTTCCAGTACTTCCTCCTAATTAACAGCAACAACAACAACAACAATGAAATGTAAGCTCATTCCCTTTATTTGGACTTTCTCATACTACCCTGAAGCAGGGGGGAGCCTTCATTATAAAACTACACCAACAGTTAAAACTTTGGGGAGAAGTTTTAAGCGTTTTGTAGCATAATTATTGAGATTGGGATCTTAACCTGAACTTCTGAAAGAAGTCAAGGAAATGGTCAATACTAGAATGGGCAGTTTCCTCAAATGATCTCTCAGCCTGGGGGGGGTACCTTGCTCAGTATTGATCCTCACCCCCCCACTCTGCTGATCATCCCACAGGGCTCCCTTCTGTGCTTCCTCTACTCCCCATTATCATAACACTTACTACACAGTCTTTCATCTCTTTATTACCATAGGTACACAGAAGGGCTACAATAAATGTTTAATACATTTTTTGAGTTTTTTCTAGAGGAAAAAAAATAAGGTCTAAATCCTTGAGTTTTGTCTCATGAATACCTACCTGTATTGCAAGGAATTAACCTTTTCCTCTTGGAATAATGCTGTTTGCCTTTGTAAAGCCCTGAACGTTTTGCAGAGTACTTTGCATTCCTGGTGTATCTGATCTACCTAACATGTCTATGCAGTGAGGGTCTTGATCCTACTTTCTGATGTGGGAAAAAAGGCACAGTGGCAGAAAGTTGACGAAAAGAAACTCAATCCAAGGATTTTAGAGTACATTTTGTGACACCGTAGGGATGGGGTGAGAACTCATAATTTGAATCAGTGATTGCTTTTATAATTTTATATGCATATTTTAAACTTAAAAAATTGAAGTTTAATTGAAATTACTTACATAGAGTCCACAAATCAGAAGTGCCTTAAGCCTAGCGATTATCCCAAAGCGATAACACACTCCTGTAAGTACCATACACATCACAGAGTAGAAAATTGCCAGCACCTCATAAGCCCCCTTGTTCCTAGATCTACCCTCTCCCTCCTTGCCAAAGGGAGCTGTTGTCTTGACTTCTAACACCAGAAATTCAGTTTTTCAACAGCATATCTATCAACGAATCATATAATGCACATTTTTTCACTCCTTGTTATGTCTGAGATTCATCTATGTGGTTGTGCGTGGCTGGAGTTCCCACGTACAGAGCCAGAGACTATTTCATCGTGTGGATATACCACAATCTATTATTTATTCCGCTCTTGATGGGTGTTTGGAATTTTTCTAGTTTTTGGTTCTTAGGAATAATGCTGTGGAGGTAGGCATGTGTGGGAATTCCAGAAGAAGACCTTTGTGAGTTCATCAGAAAACCACTCCCAACGGGATATAGCAAGGCCAAGGTTTGAGGACTTCATGATCCATTGTATAAAGTGTGATCATATTAGTATCATCTGTTGGTCAGCACTGTTTTGTTTGTCAGCACTTAGGGAAAATGGTGGGTGAGATGGTGTTTGAGGAACTGGAAGCAGGGAGCCTTTTTTTCCTGAGTGGGACTTGGCAGGAAGAGTAGACTGTGGGATGGGGGTGGAGGCGGCAGGGGAAGGGGATGGGAGGGCACTTGTGCATTGCCCTGTCTGCACCCCGCTGAGTCCCACGAGGAAAGCTTGGCCAGGAGTAGTTTTGAGATAGGACCAGCAGCTGACTGGGTTTAAGTTCTGATGAAAGGTACATAAGGATTTGGAAACTCAAAGTGTGTAATTAAAAAGTGCAAGTGCTCGGATAGAGTTTGCTCTCCAGTTTCCTCGCTAGAAATCAAGATGATGTTTTGATGTTGTGTACTAACAATGTAGCTAATATTTACTGAGTGTTTATGCTGTCCCACTTCTCTTTGATCTGCCTCTTCCTTCTTCCACTTTTAAGGACACTTGTAATTATACTGGGCTCATTTGGATAATTCAGGATAACTTTCCCCATCTCAGGGTCAGCTGATTAGCAGCCTCAATTTTATTTGCAACTTTAATTTCCCTTTGCCAGGTACCCTAACATATTCACAGGTTTTGGCTGTGGACATCTTTGAGGGGCTTGGTAAAATTATTTGGGCAATAATGTTAAAGCCATTATTCTGATTTCCAGAGTGTTTTCTCAAGGACCCAGTCTTGTTTTTGTGATCTTCCCTGGTACTCAAGAGTGAGCCATAATCATAAGGGATAGTAAATCATCATCAAAGCACCCTTCAGTTAATAGCATAGCCAGACCTTATGACTCTGATAAAAGTTAGATTTAAGCACTTCACATAGATTTAAGGCCTAAATGTGGCCGCCACTGTTGTCTGAAGTCTTGGGACCAGCGCCCTCAGGCATTTGTGGTGGCTGGAAGAGGGGAAAACCAAAAGCCTAGAGCTGTCCAGGCAGCGGGAGGGGCCCTAGTTCTCCTTACGCCCTTAGCCTCATGAAGCTTGGGATTGAAAAGTCAACACCACTCATAAACAAGTACTTTTTGACATGCAGCAGCCCCAAGCACTAGACAAGTGGGTTGCGGGCTCTGATTGTAGCCATCTTGGGGGAAGTTTAGGAAGGGACGGGCAGACATGGAGAGGAGTGGGGAAACAGGCTAGGAATGCCCCTTCCTTCCACAGTTTGATAGGGGGGCCCTTAAGCCTGATAATGTATTTCCTGTATGATTATTCTGTGTTGAAATAAATTTGTGCGCTGGAAATGAATTAGTTGTTCGAGGACTTGCTGCAAACTGATGATGGAGCTGCGGTGGAAGCACACACGAATCCACTGATGAGCAGCTGGGACAGAATGCAACATGGTGGACACAGGGGACCCGTGAGCCTTAGCCCTGGCCTGCATGGCTGGTCCCAAACCGGAGAATACTTTTTCGAACCTGACTTTGGCTGTTGTGTAGATTACAGTAAACATTCTTCTTTACATTTGGGTAGGTCTGGCATTCCATAGATACTGCCCGTGAATCCTTCCAGTGTGCCCCCAGCATTGCACTACCTCCTCTTTCCTTGTTTTCCTTGGCTTAACAGTTTGTTTATGTTCCAGCAATGTGTAGACTAAATTTTAAGACTAAACTTTTATAGCTATTCTCTGCCCCAGCGTTGCCTGGGATCAGAATAAAGAACCTGTAAGATGTGAGTCCTATGTGAGGGAGGTGATGAGTACAAGTCACATTATAATAAGCATAAACAGGAAATAAAAAACCAAGTTAATTTGTGTAGTAAACATGCTTAGTTAGTATGTTTTCACCGTGGTTCTCAAAGTGAAGTATAGTTTTGACCTTTTTGTCTGTTTCTTGAATGTGTTAGAGATGACCTAGCGGAAAGAGCTGATCCTATGGTCCCAGAGGCAGGAACTTCTAAGTGGAAAGAGCGTCTCCTTAAACACTGTGGAGAAAAGAAACCCTAGATTTCACTAATCCAGGAAAAAATGACTGTCATTTTTCAGGGCTGCTATTTCTGGACAAGATGTTTGTGTGTTTATGCAGGATAGCAGAAGGAACTGCGAAGACTAGATGAAATTAAATCGTGGATTGGAGAATGTTCCTATCACCCACTAGGGTTAGGTGGGATTTTATCAAGTATGAAGTCTGGTCCACAACTGGAGGGATCTTTTCAAAATATAAGTCTCGTCTTGCCCTGCTCTACATAAGAGCCGTCAGTGGCTTCTCAGTGCTCTGAGGATAAAGATGAGTTCTCCCCTCCCGGGACATCAGACTCCCTGGTCTCTCCTTGTACCCTATCCCCTGGTTGTCGTAATGCGCAGGCACTGGCCTGTCATCATGTCCCAGGCAGCTCCTTAACCCTGTCCAGCGCCTTCCTGACCCTTTGTCTGTCTGCCGTCTGCCCCCTCCCTCGCCCGTGCTCCTCTTCCCTGCTAACACCTGCTCTTGTTACTGATTTCCGTTTTCTCAGGGAAGCATTCCCTGAGACCTCTGTTATTCCCTCAAAGATGCTCTCGTGACACCATTTCCCCATTCCCTCCCTTCATAGCATTCATTTCAATTTGTGTGATTTACTCTTCTTGGCACAATGCTTCCTCGGTGAATGGACACAGGTAAGTGATGCTGTCCTTGCTCTGAATCCAGAGGTCTGACCATGCAGGAATGCAAATAGTAATCCATTGGCTAAGCTGCCTCAGTTTCCTCAAAGTAATCCGAAGAGCCCTGTTTAATTGAGTCACTGATGAGAGGAGGCAAAATTTGACTCTGTCATCCCCCACCCCATTCTGGGGCAGCAGTTTGGCCCTGACATCGCATCCTTACGGTGGTGCTTCTAGGTGACTCTAGGACCCACTTGCTGTGTATCTCTGACCATTACAAGGATTTTTCTTTGGTCAGACTCTGTTTAGTTCTCTGGATCTTCTCCTCTTGACCTTTGCAACGTCAGGTCTTCTTGCTCCTTGCACTTCCTCAAACGCCAGTGACCACTGAGAGGCACGTTAGCAAGCAGAAAAGTGACCACTAAGCTCAGGCAGCCAGTCTGAAATAGACACTGAAAATCCATTTTATGAGCTTGACTTTCCTAGTCCTCATGAGTATTTAATGAAATATTAATTGATTTGTACCTTGATGGAAGATTGGGCTCAGTTCTCAAAAGCAAATAGGGAGGGACAGGCAAATTTAATTATTTTTATTTAGAGTTATTTTTTCACTTACAGCGAAATCATTCTTCCCTTAGACTTCATATGGTTCCAGAGTTACATGATTCATGGAGTTAGCTCTCACCGAAATGCAAAGAAGTATTTTATCAATATCAGTGTCTTTGAAAAGAATTAATCCTGGTTTTTTGTCCCTTTTGAGAGTTATTTGAGTGTAATGGGAAATGGAACAAGAATGTATTAGGTACAATCATTTTTCCATCTTCCAACATCTTCATCCAGCACAGATCATAAAATTTTATAACTTAAAAGGATGAATGTCTTGCCCAGAGTCACATGGGTGGGTAGTAACAGAGCTGGGACTTGAACCTGACCTCTTCTTAGTCTACATTCTCCTTGCTGTTTTTTATATGCCCTTGTCTGACTCTTTGCTGTCAAAATTATGAAAAAAATTTGCACAGTATTTTTGTAGCCCCAAACCTAAAAAAGATAGAGGAATGGTGAAAAATTTGAGTTGTTAAGTGAATTTTCAAGTAAAACACTGTTGTTTGACAAAAAGTGGCTTATTTTCAAAACGATCAAGGTTCGCTTACCAAAATGTGTCCTGTCTCAAGGAGAAAATGTGACAGTTACTTCTTTATTCTAAGTTACCAATGTAGAAGATGTTTTCAGATCCTTAAAAAGTAATTGGACTGTCTGCCACAGATACAGAACTTACTTTTTAAAAATTCTCATCTTACGGCTTTCTTTTTTTTTTTTTAAGATTTTATTTATTCACATTAGGGATCGAACACGAGCAGGGGGAGGAGCAGAGGGAGAGGGACAAGCAGACTCCGTGCTGAGCGGGCTCGGGGAGTCCCACGTGGGCACGATCCCTCGACCCTGGGATCATGACCTGAGCTGAAATCAAGAGTCAGATGCTTAACCAACTGAGCCACCCAGGCGCCCCTCATCTTAGGGCTTTCTTGACATAGGCATCACTTTTATTGCTTGTGAAGTGCACTGCCTTTATTCTTTGCCGGATGTTGGTGTTTTGCCAAGTGCTGGTATTTGGAGATTTGATGGACAGAGTCTAAAGTGAGACATCATTCTTCTTTAATTTGTTCAAAGCCTCTTTATGCAGCAGCTAATCCTTCTTAATTATATTTCTAGGAAGGATGTTCTTAACTCCAGCAGGAAGACGACATAGACATTTTGAGATGATTAGGATGCACTTCACTCTGAGAAAAGGAATTTGAAAGGAAATGCTTTCTGTTTCCCCTGCCTCACTCAGGGAGTACAACCACCATTAACCTTCTAGGCCCTCTACAAAACTCTTTCTGTTCCTCTTCCCTTGCTGTAGCTCTTCCTTATCTCCTGGCTGAACGAAACTATTTTGAAGGAGAAAAAAAGAATTCCTAAAAAACCCATTTCTACGAATGAGGCAAGTATTTCACAACGTAATTGCTTGCATGTCTTGAAAGGTGACTTGTGAATGTAAATAGTTGGAGAATTTAGTGTCTTAGAAATACACATAAGGGAGGGCGCCTGGGTAGCTCAGATGGTTAGGCGTCTGCCTTCGGCTCAGGTCATGATCCCAGGGTCCTGGGATCGAGTCCCGCATCGGGCTCCCTGCTCCTTGGGAGCCTGCTTCTCCCTCTGTTTCTCTCTCTCTCTCTCCCCCCCCTCTTTCATGAATAAATAACATCTTTAAAAATATATATATATGTAAGGTTGAAACACTTTGCAATCTCCTTGATTTGATTTCTTTGTTGCCGCGTTGCTTTGTATTAATTTAAATAGTGATTTTTATGTGAAAATAAATAGGTTGTATTAGATCATTTCAGATCCTTGATAATTTGAACAGAGTACGTGTGGTCACTGTCAAATAAGACGTTGATAAATTAAATGAATTACAGTCTGTAAAGCATTAGTGGTTTTGAATATTCCTATGGAATGTGATTTTATCACATTGCTCACAGATAAAATTCAGTTTGCTTTTCTTATTTTTTTTATTGAGGTTGAACAGTTTCCAAATGTTTATTAGCCCTTTGTATTTTTATATGAATAATCTATTAACATTCTTTATCCCATATAAATTTCTATTTACATAGAATTTCTATGTAATTTCTATAATTTCTTTTTTATTTGTAAGAGCTTTTTTCATATTAAAGATCTCTTTGTGAAACATTTTTTTTTAAAGATTTTATTAGCAAAAAAAACAACAAAAACACACACACACACAAAAAGATTTTATTAGCGTGTGACTGAGCATGAGTAGGGGGAGGGGCAGAGGGAGAAGCAGACTCCCTGCTGAGCAGGGAGCCAGAAGCAGAAGCAGGGCTCAATCCCTGAGCCGAAGATGGACGCCTAACTGATTAAGCCACCCAGACGCCCCCCATTTTGTGAAACATTTCAAGAACTCTCAAAGTGGGGAGGGGCCCTTGTATGCAAAGAATGTTATTAGTACCTACTGAATTTTTTATCCCCTAATTTGGAAGAAACTTCTTAAGTTGAATTTTTGAAAATTCCCACTCACCTGGGAGGACAGGAATACAATCAATGACTCGGGTAATGTATTTCAAAATTCTTCAGTCCTATGAGAGGCTTGGTGGTTGACCCAGACATAAATCTTCAGGTACTATTGAACCATCTTAATTGTCTAAGCTTGAATAGTTCTTAAGTGTATTTCTTTTCTTTCTTTCTTTTTTTTTTTTTTAAGATTTTATTTATTTGACAGACAGAGAGCACAAGGAGGGGGAGCGGTGGGCGGAGGGAGAAGCAGGTTCCCCGCTGAGCAGGGAGCCGGATGCGGGGCTCGATCCTGCGACACCAGGATCATGACCTGAGCCGAAGGCAGTCGCTTAACCAGCTGAGCCACCCAGGCGCCCGTTCTTAATGTATTTCTAACCCAGTTGCCTTATCCCAGGTTCACCACAATGAATACAGAAGCTCTGTTCTCCCCACCTCTGCAATACAAAAATCAGTTTTCTATAATTGTTTAATTTAGTCTTTCAACAAAGAGTGCCAGCCATATGCCAAGGCATTCCAGTTGGAGGATCAGGCTAACATGCTTAGAAAGATAGTTAATAATATGGAATAATATCTTATTGACTGACTTATTAGGTAGTACCTGTTACAGATTCTAGTGGAGAATAAGAAGGGGGCCATCAGTAAGGACTGGAATAAAGGAAGACTTACCAGAATCTGGAGGACTTGGAAAGTGAGGCCGGCCTTTACATACAGGACATGACAGGATGGAAGATACGGTCGGATTGAGTCTCTGATTTCCATAGGACGGGTGGGAGATTGATCTATTTTGGGGGAATTGAAGAGCGGTAGGAAGTGAAATTGAGTGGGTAGATCCAGATTATGGAAGGCCTTGACCGTTGGGGAGAGTGCCTTTGAGGGGGGCTGTGAGAGACGGGGAGATGACCCTGAAGAAGAAGAAGATTTATTACCTGAGGGGAGCCAGGTCAGGCTGGTTCTGTGGCAATGTGAGGAGGGCCCAGGAGATTGATGCGTAGGTGAGAGAAATGTTCCTGAGGGAGCCAGCCTTGTAGCCCACCTCCCTCTCACAGTGACCACTGGAGAGGAAATCTAATTTTCTTTAAAAATAGAAGGGATGCAGACTAGCAGTCCAGAAAACACTTCCTTTGGATGCAGGCTAAGGAGTTAGGTATAGTCTGACGTTTATCTCTCTCTAGATATGTTAAGTCAAAGAATCTGTCATCTTAGCCACTTTAGGAATGGAAGATGGGGGGGTTGTCTTTGAAAGCTTTCTTTTTTCTTCTTCCACTCTGTCCCTGGATTCAAGTTCATGGACCTGTAATGAGAAGCAGATTCTATTTCCGTCTGTGTTGATCAAACTAACACTCTTCAAAATGCGTTTGGTGACCATCATGCTCTGTAGAAAAGTCTTTTTTCTTTTTCAGATGTTATCAGACTCCAGTTTTCTACCTTTACCTTTGTTGGCCCTTCAGCTTTTGCCATGGCGTGTTTTCTTTGCCCCTTCCAACATAAATCCCTGTGCCTCTGCTCTGTGGTTTTCATGTTATTCTAGGAGTGCTCAGCTCACTGATATTCCTCTTCCAGTAGGTGATTGAACTCCCACATTGTTTATGATGTCATTACTGAGCTGAAAGTGAGACTTGGATACTTGGGCACATGTGTACACACAGGTGTCTAACAACCTGCATGACGATCGGGTCTCGATATCTTTATAGTTGAACTGCATTATCTGGTTTCTAGTTGTATTGTATTTTCATTAGTTGTTATTGAACATAATGTAATAAAAAGAATTAACAGTAATTGAAATCTGAAACAAATTTCATTATTGTGTAATGTTAAATCATCAATTTTGTTTCAGACCTCATGTATGTTTGTTGTTTAACTTAGCTATTGAGGCCTACGGGTTGCTAGGAAAGTTTTTGATTTGCTCTGGGAAGTAATCAGTCCAGCCCCAGGCTACTTGACAATAATGCTGGTATGGTCTTTCACAAAATCAGAAATATTTCCCAAAGCCAGTGAAGAAATAATATGCTTCTCTTAAAAAGAAAAAAAAAAACAACACTTGTATTTATCACCTTTATATTCAGATTAATTTAGGATGTTCATTCACACTGGAATATTACTCAGCCATCAAAAAAATGAAATCTTGCCGGGCGCCTGGGTGGCTCTGTCAGTTGAGCAGCTGCCTTCGGCTCAGGTCATGATCCCGGCGTCCTGGGATCGAGTCCCGTATTGGGCTCCCTGCTTGGCGGGGAGCCTGCTTCTCCCTCTCCCTCTGCCTACCTCTCTGCCTACTTATGCTCTCTATCTCTCTGTCAAATAAATACATAAAATCTTTTAAAAAAAATGAAATCTTGTCATTTGCAATGACGTGGTTGGAGCTAGAGAGTATTATGCTAAGGAAAATAAGTTAGAGAAACACAAATACCATATGATTTCACTCAAATGTGAAATTTAAGAAACAAATGAACCTCTTTTACAGGTAAACCAAGAAACAGACTTTTTTTTCTGATTTTTTTTTTATTATGTTCAATTAGCCAGCAGATGGTACATCATTAGTTTTTGATGTAGTGTTCAACAATTCATTAGCTGCGTTTGACACCCAGGGCTCATCACCACACGTGCTCTCCTTAATACCCATCACCCAGTTACCCCAGCCCCCCACCCCCTCCCTTCTATAAATCTGTTTGGTTCCCGGAGTCCAGAGTGTCTCATGGTTTGTCTCCCTCTCTGATTTCTTCCCCTTCTGTTTTCCCTCCCTTCCCCTGTGGTCCTACACACTATTCCTTATGTTCCATATATGAGTGAAAACATATGATAATTGTCTCTCTCTGCTTGACTTATTTCACTTAGCATAATCCCCTCCAGTTCTATCCATGTCGGTGCAAATGGTGGGTATTCATCCTTTCTGATGGCTGAGTAATATTTCACTGTATATATGAAGCACATCTTTATCCATTCATCTGTTGAAGGGCATCTCAGCTCCTTCCACAGTTTGGCTCTTGTGAACGTTGCTGCTATGAACATTGGGGTGCATGTGCCCCTTCTCACTACATCTGTATCTTTGGGGTAAATACCTAGTAGTGCAATTGCTGGGTTGTAGGGTAGCTCTATTTTTAATGGCTTGAGGAACCTCCATACTGTTTTCCAGAGGGGCTGCACCAGCTTGCATTCCCACCAACAGTGTAGGAGGGTTCCCCTTTCTCCCCATCCTCACCAACACTTTTTGTTTACTGTCTTGTTCATTTTTGCCATTTTAACTGGTGTAAGGTGGTATCTCATTATGGTTTTGACTTGTATTTCCCTGATGGCTAGTAATGTTGAACATTTTTTCATATGTCAAGAAACAGACTCTTAATTATAGAGAACACACTGAGGGTTGCTGTTGGGGAGGTAGGCAGGGGATGAGCTAAATGGGTAATGTCGATGAAGGCGGGCACTTGTGATGAGCACCAGGTATTGTATGTAAGTGATGAATCACTAAGTTCTACACCTGAAACTAATACTACACTGTATGTTAGAATTTAAATAAAAACTTGGAAAAAAAACCCATAAGGATTTTTGATCAAGCTTTACTAGAAAGTCTTTGGCAAGAAACCAAAAGAAATGATTTGGGACCTCTAATTTCACATATATTTATTGAGTACTTACTGTGGGCCAGGAACTGTGCTAGGGCTCAAGTAAATATTCTTCAGTTTCAGCAAATAACCCATACCTGTGGTTTCTTTCTTCCTTTTCTATTTCTAGAATGAGTAATTACTTTGGTGTTTTTAGTGGAGAGCTGTATTTTTATAGGACAAAGCCTTTGTAGTGTTATTCCCTTCACTGGCAGATACTTGACCTGGTCCATCAAAGTCTAGTTCTGGCATCAGTGGGCCTGAAATTAATTAATCAAAAGAGTAGCTTGCCGTATCATCACACCAGGCACCATTTCTGACTTGTAGATATAGTACTCCGGAAGATCGAGCCAAACCCTAACACACCTTAGGATCTCAAACCGCTTCAGTTGGGGCGATTAAATGAGACCTGGGAAAGAGATTTTTGCCTGATCAGAAACACGCAGCAATTATAGTACGTGAATTCATAGCTCCTGTTGAGTTTTTGAAGAAAGGGGTAGGCCAGCCATAGGAAAAGAAGGGAGAGAGAGGGAGAGAGAGAGAGAGAGAGAGAGAGAGAGAGAGAGAGAGAGAGAGAGAGAGAGAGATATTTCGCAGAAGCAGCAGTATCTGAAACTTAACTGGCTGCAGCTGGGTAGGCTTCCTTTTGTATGGAGACACTGCCTCTAGTGTTTAGGAAGAAAACACACCCTAGGAACTCGTACGACATTATGGGGCCATCTGTTTTGACAATGAATTATTTTTTATTGTCTGCTTCGTAGTAGTTCCCAGACAACTGAGAAACGTCAACGAGCGTTGGTGCTATTTTGCATATGGACAAGTTCCTGCTGCCCGGAGCCTTGATTGAAAAGGCTTTATTTCACAAGGAATCAAGTCAGGAGTTCTCACTGTGGTGTGATGAGGTTGCTTGGCATAAAGCTCCCGAAAATTGCACACCTGCCCTAGTTCCTGGGCAAAAGAAGAGCACATGGAACAGCCCTTAGAACCTTCTCTCTCCTGATTCAGCCTGTGATGGCTTTTCAGGATATCTTCCTCTCAGATGGTATTTTCCCCCCAAATTCCGAGTCTCACTTTTTCCTTCGAGCGTTTTGAGTTTCTTTTTGACAGGCATGATGACATGGATACACAGGTCTACACAGTCGGAAAATGAGAGCAAACTTGAAGGTTTGGTTCTTAAGGGGAAAAAAAGGCTAAAAATGGTTTTACTGCTCAGATTTTCTTAGAGGAAATTGAAACGAAAAAGAATACTAGAAACATTTAAGCAATAGATATGCTCATCATTATTAATGAAGATTTTTAAAAGCTTAAATGGTTAGAGTTGACAAAGCAATGGTGACATGTGGGCAAGTTTTTTCTTTTTGGTTCGCTGGACTTGCTACTTCAAATTTTGTAATGTAAGTGTGTAGAAACCTCAGCTAAACTGTTAATGTTTGCATTTTACAGTCTGCATAGATCAGGAAGTGGATTTAGTATTTCATATCCTCTAGAATGATGACAGGTTGTGGAAGTGTAGGACAGTGCTGGTATGTTTTCAAAGGCATTCCTCCCTGGTCTGGATACCATCATAGATACAACTGCAGTTTGGCCGATTTATTTTATACACAACATGTATAATAGTTTGGAAGTTGGGTTTGTTTTTTTTTTTTTAAGCACATTGGTTAGAGTTGATTGTAATGTACAGGGTTTGAAATAGCATCTGGTTTAAAAACTTTGGGGCTGATATTCTTTCTTTAAAAAAGACTCAGAACTAATGAACGAATATAGAAAATGCAAACATCCACACTGATCAATTCCTAAGAGGATTTCAGTTGAGAAACGTGTACATGATTTGAACTTTTACGATTATGCCATTGGGCAGCAGGTGGCAAGCTTTGCTTTTCAATGAACTCTGGTTTTATTTTTGTACCACAGAATGCCAAAATTTGAAGAGGGTGGTTTGAATCCACTGGAATATGTCATTTCTTGGCAGTGCAACCTCGAACCACCTCCTCTGCTCATTGTGCGTAATTGCCTCTCTTTGGATGCTGAAGCTGATCCTTTGGTTCCTGTTGTTGCAGATGGATGGGAATTAATTCATACGAGCAACGCTTTATTCTCTTGTGATTTTAGCAACACATTGCTGGTGGAGAAAATAAATTAAAAACAAATGAGTTTTGGGGGGCAATCCCTGTATGGTTTGTAAGAGGTTTTTGTTGTACAGTCTTAATACTAACACACACATACACCTTATTTTGCTTCCAGTTTAAAAAAAAATCACTTCTAACTGACTAGGAACCTTGATGTGGAGGTCTGACAAATGAACAAAACTGAATGGAATTCCATGAAATAAGTTTTGAAAATGAGAGAAGAAAAACACTTTTTGAGCCCGGAATTGAAACCAATTTTCTGGGCGCCTGGGTGGCTCAGTTGGTTAAGCAGCTGCCTTCGGCTCAGGTCATGATCCTGGGGTCCCGGGATCGAGTCCCATATCGGGCTCCCTGCTCAGCAGGGAGTCTGCTTCTCCCTCTGACCCTCTTCCCTCTTGTGCTCTCTATCTCTCATTCTGTCTCTCAAATAAATAAATAAAATCTTTAAAAAAAAAAAAAACCCATTTTCTTCCCTTAGGCTATACTGTGTATTTAGTCAGGATTTGGATCTCATGTCTGGTAAAGAGACTCAGTTTAAAAGATGGGAGCGATAGTAGGGTGGGCACCGAATTATTTTGTGAATTGTTATGCTCTATATAAAACTTTCTTCTTGGATAATTATGCATTGTGGAAAAATTTGAGGGAACAGAAGAATGAAGAAGGATGTGAATCATTGTAAACATTTAAACATTTAATAGTCTACAAATATTCAGCACCTGCTGTGCCTTCTGTTTTTCCTGTGCCTTTTGTTAGAAATGAGTTCATATGAGCTATGCTACTTTATGTTCATAATTTTTTATATGTTCTCAAGTTTTCCTCTTCCAGTGCTACTTTAAGAAATTTTTTTAGAAAGTATCACATACAAAAAACTATACAACACATGCATCAAGGATAATAATGACAAACCAAAATTCTCATATCCACTGCCTAATTGAAGAAATAAAACACTGTCATTGTTAGAGGCGCTTGGTGTAACCTTTCTCCATACTTTACCCTCTTTCTTCCACAGAGTAACTTGTATTAATCATTTTCTGCTTTTTAAAATAGTTGTATTATATTTTTTGGTAGTTCTTTTAACACTTATTTTGGTTAGCCAGTTTTTCACTTTTCAATAAACCTATTTCTTCTAACTTTCTTGCCCAGGTGTGACTGATCTTCACCTGAAATAGTGGCTCTCAAACTTGAGTCTGTTTGATTCACCTGCAGGACTTTTTTTTTTTTTAAAGTAGGATCCATGCCCAGCGTGGAGCCCAGTGTGGGGCTTGAACTCATGTCTCTGAGATCAGGACGTGAACCGAGATCAGTCAGACACTCAATCAACTGAGCCACATAGGTGCGCCCCCCCCCGCCCCAGGACTTCTAAAACCTGACTTGCTGCCCTCCCCACCTTAGTTTCTAGTTCAGTAGGTCTGGGGAGGAGAGTTTGCTTGGCTAACAAACTTGTAGGTGATGCTAATGCTGTTGGTCTTGGGACCATGCTTTAAGAACCAAGGATGATCCTGAGGTTTTATAGTGGGGCTTTATTTGTTTTTCCTTTTTATGGTTTCCCATTATATGAATATACCACAATTTATATATCCTTTCTCCTGATGAAGGGCATCTGAATTTCCAGTGTTTGGCTATTCCAGCAGTGTTGTGATGAGCATTTTTGTATAAGTCGTCTAGTAAACATTTTTAAGAGTTTTACACAGTAGAATAATAAAAATCAATATTATGGGTATGAAGTGCCTTTTTTTTTACATTGGCTGAACTTTTTATTACTTTTATGTGCAGAAAATTCAGTGTACACTTAGTCCAGTTTGGTGGCCAGTTCTTTAGCCTTTGCCTTTCTCAACTTGGCAATGTGAGCCACTGACTTTGGACCCAGGACGTTGCCTTTCCAGTGACTGTGAATCTCATCATAACCTTCATTGTCATTGATCCTGATGGCTTCCACCAGCTTAGCCAGAGCTCCTTTGTCTTCCAAGTTAACCTGTGTGAAGGCTACAGTCGTCCAGGTCTTCCCGTGGATCAGACACCCCAGCCTGGCTTTCCCCTGGATAACACAGTAGGGAACCCCCATCTTATGACATAGGGCAGGCAAGAGGACAGCCAGCTCAGTGTCCACATTGTGTGCAATATTGTTTTCCATCAAGGCGGTGACAGTGTTAACCCCAGCTTGAAGGACCGGCAGCCTCTTAGTGGGGACATCTCCTTTGCCTGTAGCTTTCTTCTCAGCCCGGGCCAACAATCTCTGCTTCTTCTCTCTGTCTCTGGTCTGTGAGGTGGTGCAAGGCCTGGCTGAACTGGGTAGTTGCAGGAGGCACTTTTAGGCCTTTATGGAGAATAGCCCTCTGCCGCTGCAGCTGGGTGTGGTGGGGCCATTTGCTGAAGTGGGTGAGGTCCCTTTTGGGCTGGATGTCCTGTCTGATGCCAAAACTCTTGGGCCTTTTCTCAAACAAGGGGTTGGCCACCTTCTTGTCCTTCTTGATGACAGCAGGGTCAGGGGCCACCTTCTTCCCCTTAGCCTTACTTTCGGCATCTTGGATGGCTGGAAGAGAGAGGTGACATACTTTTTTGTAGTGCGCTCTTGTCAAAGCTTAAAACCACTCATCTTGGGTAAATGGATCAATGTTTTTCTTTTATTGTGTTATCTTATTTTTATTTATTTATTTTTAAAGATTTTATTTATTTGACAGAGAGAGACACAGTGAGAGAGGGAGCACAAGCAGGGGGAGTGGGAGAGGGAGAAGCAGGCCTCCTGCTGAGCAGAGAGCCGGATGCGGGGCTCGATCCCAGGACCCCGGGATCATGACCTGAGCCGAAGGCGGATGCTTAATGATTGAGCTCCCCAGGTGCCCCGTGTTATCTTGTTTTTAAAAAAAATCCTTCCCTGGGGCACCTGGGTGTCTTAGTCAGCTAAGCATCTGACTGTTGATTTTGGCTCAGGTCATGATTTTGGGGTTGTGAGGTCCAGTCCTGTGTCGGGCTCCAGCTGAGCCTGGAGCCTGCTTAGGATTCTCTCTTCCTCCTCCTCTGCCCCTCCCCACACCCCTCCCTGCCAAAAGAAAAAAAAAAATCCTTCCCTAATGCATTGTTCTTGAGGTAGTTTTCTATTTTAGTATTCCTTTCACATTTGTTTAATGCACCTGGAATTGAGTGTGATGTGATTTTTATTTTCCATATGGATAACATACTGTCTGTTTATTGACGAATCGCCCCCACCCCCACCCAAACCTGACCATAGCTGTCATATGCAAACTTCTAGTATATGTGCTGCCAAAGCAAGCACCGTCATTCACAAATTTCTAAATAGATGCAAGTCTGATTCTGGATTCTCTATCCTGGCCCGTTGGTTTCTGTCCTTAAGCCAGTACCTTAAGTACTATAATTGTATCACAAGTCTTGGTAGGCAAATACTCCCTCTTCATTTTTTGGCTGTGTTTCCACATAATTGTAGAATTGGCTTGTCACTTAAAAAAAAAAACCAACAAAACCCGGCTAGCCTCTTGACTGAAATTGCATTGAACCAGTATATAATTTTGATATGAATATCAATGATCTTTTTTGATACTCTTCCTATCCGTAAATGTAACATCCCTCCATTTTATTTAGGTCATCTTTAATGTTTTTGAATACTTTCTAATAATTTTCATGAAGATTTTGCACATCTTTTGCGAGATCTGTTGCTCCAATATTCCTGGTTGCTGTTGTGATGGAATCGTTTCTAAAATTTCATCTTTCAAACATGCTTTCTTATAGAAATGAGGTTTCCTGTTTTTCTGTGCACTGAAACTTTGCTTAAAGTTACTCTAGTACATTGATATTCTGAGTTTTTTTTTTAAGATTATTTATTTGTTATTTGAGAGAGAGTGAGAGTGCATAAGTAGAGGGAGCGGCAGAGGGAGAAGCAGAGGCAGGCTCCCCGCTGAGCAGGGAGCCCGATGCGGGGCTCAATCCCAGGACCCTGGGATCATGACCTGAGCCAAAGGCAGATGCTTAACTGACTGAGCCACCCAGGCACCCCTATGCTGAGGTTTGTACAGAGAATTACATCATGTATGATGCTTTTCTTTTCCTAATCTTCACATCTGTAATTTTTGTGCCTTGTGGCACTGGCTGGGGCCTTTAGTTCATTGTGAAACAGAAACAGGGATGGGGGTGTGGTCCCTTATTTAAAGGGCATCCCATTAGCTGTTCTTCATTGGAGACCACATTTGCTGTAGGCTTTTTGTAGATACCCTTATCAAGTTAAGGACAGCCCCTTCATTGCTAGATTGTTGAGAATATCTGTTACAGGTGTTGAATTTCATCTGTTGGTTTGATCGTATGGTTTCCTTTTATCTTTAATGTGGGGATTAAAAGACTCAGTAATGTTGGAACAACTTTGCATTTGTGTAATAAACTTCACTGATGTCTTTTTTAAACCTGTCATTGCTTTCAGTTTTCGTCAGTATTCATGTGTGAGACTGCCATGTAATTCTGCTTTCTCACATTGCTTTGATAAGATTTTTTGTTATTAAGGTTATATTAGCATAATAGAATGAGCTGGGGCGTGTTCTTCCCAGTCTGTTCTTGAAAATTTTGTGTAAGATTGGATGTTTGGTAGGACTTGCTTATAAAACTACTTGGATATTTTCCAAGTAGGGTGATCTAATTTTTATTATGTCGTTTTGTACTTTTATTTGTACTAAAATTTTTCTTTTTCTTTCTTTTTTTTGTGGGGGGGATGGTTCTCTTAGATTGATTAGTCTTCCTCTCCTCATTCCTTCCTCCCTCCTCACAAACTACTTTGGATGATCTACTCTGTTTCTGGTCTTACTGGTCATCACAGATGTTTACCTCAAATCAACGTGTGTTTAAGTTAATCAAGGCAAAGGGCATTCCGTATTTTTACCTTCCTACCAAACAACATAAGACCTTAAGATACTTAAACTTCGGCGGGCGCCTGGGTGGCTCAGTTGGTTAAGCAACTGTCTTTGGTTCAGGTCATGATCCTGGAGTCCCGGAATCGAGTCCCACATCGGGCTCCCTGCTCAGTGGGGAGTCTGCTTCTCTCTCTGACCTGACCCCCTCTCATGTGCTCTCTCTCTCTCAAATAAATAAATAAAATCTTAAAAAAAAAAAACCAAAAAACTTCGATTTCTTCCTCCAGAGGACTGTTGCTATTATTTTTTAAGCTTTCAAGGAAAAAATAAAAAACCAAAAAACTTTAATTCTACAAAGTAGATAATCTGTCGTAGCTTTATATAGTCCATGCTTACTTTAGATCGTCACACATATTTGCCACTTTTTTTGGTTTGTTTTCCGTTCCTACTTGCATTTTATACATTCTCTCTGGGATAGTTTTTCTTAAAGTGCCTCTTTTGGAAATTCCTGTGGTGAGGGTCTTTTTCTTCCATCAGATCCTTCTGGGTGTGCAATGGTAGCTGGTCAGTTAGTTTTTTCTCAGTATTTGGAAGCCATTTTGCCATGGACTTGTGGCTGCACTGGTTAACTGTTGATGAATCAGCTGGTGGTCGGTCTGAATCTTGTTCCTTTATGGGGAGTCACTTTTCTGTTTAGATTTTAAAAATTTGTCTTGCTTGGAACTTAGGAGGATTGCCTGTGAGGATTCATGTTTAGACTTTGGGGAAGTTTTTAGTCCTTTTTTTCCCCTTTGACTTCTTGCCTCTTCCCATGTTCTTCCTCTTACAAGTGTGATTAGACAACTATTACACATTTTCCTTCAATTCCCTGTATTTTAATCTCTCCTGTGTTTCCTTGTCTCTGTGCCACATCGAGGTTCATTTCTTTTTTTTTTTTTAAGATTTTATTTATTTATTTGACAGAGAGAAAAAACATAAGCAGGGGGAGGGGCAGAGAGAGAGGGAGAAGCAGGCTTCCCGCTGAGCAGGGAGCCCGATGTGGGGCTCGATCCCAGGACCCTGGGATCATGACCTGAGCCAAAGGCAGACGCTTGACCAACTGGGCCACCCAGGTGCCCCTCGAGGTTCATTTCTTGCAGTTCACGGATTCTCGACTGAGCTCTGCTGTACCTGCTGTCAGGTTCCCCATTTCAACTGTTAACTATTTTTTTATGTCTAAATATTCTATTTGTTTTTCAAACCTCTCTAGTCTATATTAATCTTTTATCAATCAGTCATAATTTCAACATCTTCCCTATGCATATTAAATATACTTACACCCAGTATCTTAAAATCCCAATGGAATAATTGGCAGTTGTTACTGGACTGATCCTACGGTTTGATGTGTGTGTGTGCTCACACGCACGCATGCACACACTGATTTCTGTCTTATTTCTTTGTGTATTTTATGTTTCTGATTGTGAATAAATGTTCACTGTTTTTTTTATCTCTAGAATTCCTTAGATCTAAGTTTTCAGGTATGTCCCTACAGAAGGCATTTGTGTTTGCTTTTCAGAAGTTCCTGGAGTTACTACCCATCCAGGCCAACTTTTCCCTAATTTGGAGTTGCTCTTGTTTTGGTCACTCAGGTATTTTTCAGTTGACTGCCAAACTTGCACAAACGTGGACCTGTCATGAGGAATTCTCACCTGAGGTTATTTTTGTTGTTACTCTAATTTTTCATGTTCAGCCAAAGCCCTAGCTGAGACAGCCATGTAACCTCATGTTCCTGCTGTAGGGTGGTTTTCTTTGGTTCACTTACTAGAAGTATTTGTTTGGTCTTATGTGGAATCTGTTACCTTGTACAGTTACCAGGTTTGTTCCTGTGCCCCATGCAGCACATTGAAACCTGTAATTGAGGCATCCAGAAATGGCAGATGCCCCTCCAGGGCAAATTCCTGTTCTGGTGCCAACTCATTTCCCTGGATTCATGCTCTCTGGTTGTTTCTGGCCTCTGAGAGTTTCTCTGACTCTCGCGCCAGCTCAACCATAGTTGGATATTTTGTCCAGCAATTTTAGTTGTTTGATAACTGGCAGATTTTCTCTGGACATCTAATCCTCTGTTTTGCCAGAAGTAATTTATTTTAAAGAGTTTTCATTCTGAGAAATTAGAAACCTAATATTTGGGGGATAAACCATAAAGTTCCTTGTGCTGCAAGGAGCTCATATCACAGTTGAATAACTAGACTCCAGGTCTTTGGAGAGATTCATGCATTCTTTTCCTTGTCATTTATAGCATGAAATATCTTGTGAATACCTCACTATGGTCGGGGCATCTTTCAACTAAATGGCCAGTGGGCCTGATGGATCTGCAGAGTACTCTGGGGCAGCTTTTCCCCGTATCTGTTCCTTGGCACCCTGACTGGTATATCTGTGCTCTGGGGTGTGCCTCTCGTTCTTGCCCTTTGTTTTTTGTGCCCATCCTAGTAGTTAAATCCTGTCTCCTGTTGCTTTATTTTGCTCAGTAGTTGCATGTGGGTATTCTTCAGCTCTCACAAACAAGTGATGGAGAGTACTGATGAGTATATGCAGAGGTTAAATTGGCTTTTATGTGTTCTAATCCCACTTTTCTTGTTTAGAGTTTGAAAGAAAATTGAACTTCTGTTCATTTTAAGGGAGGAGGAGAGGGATAGTAATTTGGGGTAGGAAAAGGGTGGACAAGGGAGAGTAGAAGCCCCATTGATATATATTTTCTTAAGCCATGAATACTCCTGAATTAGTATGCCTGCATTGTAATGGAAATAATTTATCTATTTTGACTGTGATGGTTTCCTGGGTTTAAATTATAATCCTTTAATTTAGATTTAGATGGTTTAGAGTGTCTTCCCTTATAGTGACCACCTGTAAACTTGGCAGCCTGTAGAGCATTGCCGAAAATATCAGGACACCAAGTAAAACATCTTTTCTAACCGAAATTGAGATCAAGTATATCTTTGGCTGACCAATTCTAATCCCAGACTTGTCTAAGTCATTGAGAAATTACATGTTATGTTTGTAGGGGGGTATAATAATATAATCATAGGCAATTAAATTGAATTGAGGGAGTGAATGAAATTACTTTTTTTTTTTTTTTTTTGTCCCATATTATATCTTTTTCAGGAATCCGGGTTGGAATTTGATAACCATCAGTTTAGTATGTCAGTATCAAACCTGGGGTGATATCTTTGGAAAGGCGGGTTCTGGGGTGAGGAAAGGCTGGCTGTGGTTGCCTAAAGTTGAGGTTTTAGATATGAAACGCTCTATTATTTTATTCTCTATTCTTTTCTATTCTGTTCTATTCTCAAGGGGAGATCAGAGAAGAGACCCAACAGGATGGGTTTTTGGAGTCCAGAAGTGGTGGGTGAAGTCCAGGTAGAGCAGAAGACAGAGATCTACAGAGTTTTCATCTGTTGACATGGGAGAAAACAAGCCTGGGTTACTTGAAGGCTAAACTTGGGTTTGCGATCAGGAGCAGTGATTACCAGAGGCCATAATCTGTAGTGCCTGAGGATCTGCAAGCAGGAGGGGGCCTGTCAGTCAGAGGAAATTTACGGGGGCTTGGACAATGGGTGTGGACTGAGGTTCGGAGTGGGTATTTTGAACTCCAGCTGCAGAGGGTGCTTCCTGAACATCATGTGTGTTGGGAATAGAGTCCTTTTCTTGCTGTTAAGGAGCTCACGGTCCCGTAGAAGGCATACGGACACACATACATTCGCGCACAAAATTCTATTTCCTTGTGATAAGGATCATGGGAGAGGTTTTGCAGCAGGTGCTCTGGGAGTCGAGAGAAGGATGACTTACCATTTCCTTCTCCATCAAACCTAAACCCTTTGTTAAGACACTCCATCTATGGGCCCATCTACTGCTTGCTTAGCCCTGTTCTGCACTGTTCTCCAGCTGATGCCTCCTGCACTGTGTGGGCCACTTTCTTCGCTGCCCCCTCCCCTAACTTCCCCCGTGCTCTTTCTCAGGTCCACACTTACTTCCTCTCACCTCCATCTGGCAAATCCTCCCTTGAATTGTGAGATACAGTTTCTTGTTCCAAGAGCTCCCCAAGAACTCAGATGATAGCCAGCATTTATTGAGCACATACCACGTTCACAACGTGTCAGGTGTTCTGCAGACACACTCTTGTAACAGGGGTGAGGTTCAAATCATGACTGTACAGCAGAGACACAGAGCAGTGGGAACAGAGCCAGCTTTACTGTAGGGCAAGGTTGTGTGCTGTCCTGGGGGTTATTTTTAGTGCCGAATTGTCGGGAGGTCTGGGGAAGGTTACTGAGTGGAGATGCCGTTGTGGGGTGGGTGCCCAGAACTGCATCTGTTTACCCTCTGTTCTGTAAGAATATCAGCACGTTTACCATGGTAACACTGTGCTGGTGGTACTTACCTGCCAAAGTGACAACTCGTTAAGCGAGACTCAGACCTTGAGCCTACACCTGTCTGACCTTCAGAAGTGATCATGAGCTCCTTACCACCGTACCACTCCACACAGCTGGTGGGTAGTCATTTAGAGTCTTGATTTTACCATTTCCTCTGGGTCTAGCCTATTTCTCTAGCTAGATGGCTCTCTCATGGTAGCTGACCAAGGGTCACTTGGCAAGTGTATGTTTTACTTTCTAAGAAGCTGCCAAACTGTTTTTCACGGTGACTGCACCATTTTGTATCCTTGCAGTAGTGTGTGAAAGTTCCAGTAGCTCCACATCCTTATCAGCACTTAGTAGTGTCAGGTTTTTTTTTTTTGTGCCATTCTAGTAGTTGTATAGCAGTAGCTTACTGTGGTTTTAATGTGAATCTTCCTAGATTAAACATGCTGAGTGTTTTTTTTTTTTTTTATCTGCTTATTTGCCATCTGCATATTTTCTTTGAAGGGCCTGGTTCTTTTGCCCATGTTTTTAATTGGGCTGTTTGCTTTCTTGTTAACAACTTCTTTTTCCTTTAACAGAAGTTCCTTTTCAGGGATTTGTTAATTAGGTTTTCAATGCATTTGATATAAACAGTTTATAAAGTGCTTCAAAGGAGATGCTCTAGGAGTGGTTGCCAAGGAAAACGAAGATGGACTTTGGTTCTGACTGGGGCAGGAGTGGTGAGGATATGCTTTCCTCAGTGTGGTTTTGAAACAGGAGGACAGAAAAAAGGGAGAAAGAGAAAAGAGCCAGAAAGCACAGGAGGGACTTTGATCTTCAGTCTAAAGAGGAAAACAGGGATTTGTTTGGTTGCCAGTGGAAGCTGGGAGGGTTAGAAATGCCAAAGCGATGGTTTACTCTGAAAAAAGGAGTTGAACAACGAGAAGAAGAACTGTCCATTCTTTTCGGCCCAGAATTAGGTAAGGCCAGACCAGTGAGAGGTTGCTACCAGTGGGCAGTGAGGTCAAATTATTTTGTAACCTAGAGTGAGTGGATATTGAATACTTTTAGAAGAATGCCTTAATTTATGCCTGTATATTGACAATGGGTATGTATTTTCAACATCTATACTGGGATGTTAATTTTTTTTTTTAATATCGGTTGGCGTATATGTGAGCTTCTGGGAAGGAATCTATAAGGCTGACTCACTCCCTGCCTGTCACCTGACTTGTGAGCCTTGTGACGTTGGAAGAACCAACCAGCTGTCTTGTACTGAGGTTCAAGGCTGGCAGGGCTTTGGACCCCACCCCGCCCCCACCCTCAGCGTTGTCTGACACTGTTGTGTATTTGAGTGTTTTTACGGGATATGGTGACATGGCCTCTTTGAGGCTCTACGGGAGCTCATAATCCCCAAAGGCAGTGAATCTCTGTTCTAGGGGGTGTGCTTTGTGAATTGTTTGTGGTGATGGCACAGCAAATGCTCCGTGTCTCAGCTTGAAAACGTTACAGCAGGAAGTCCTGCGTCACATGAAATTAGGTGCACATTAAAGTAGTGGGATTGAGCCCAGTGTCTTTTCTGCTTTTGTAGAAGCAGCTTTGGTTCCCTTCCTGACATAATTAACAACTGGCCAAGAAAAAACTTTTTTCACTTATTAAAAGTACTCCAGATAATGCGTGTTCCTGATTATGTAGCTATAATTATAAAAAAAATTTATAGTGTTTAATAAGAAATTAAACCCAGCTTCTAGGGTGGGCTGAATTTATGCACTGTACCATGCTCTGTATTAGAGAAGACAAAACAGGGTAAAACGTTCTTGAGAAGCTAAGGGCCCTCTAAGCAGAGCATGGAGCATGAGAACAGTTGAAGGGGAGAGCAGCTCAGGTATTAACTATGGATGGATGGGTAGTAGTTGAAATGCCAAAAGGGGAGGAAATATAAGGAGAAATTGGGCTGAGCATGCTTTACCTGGAGTGTTCCTATAGGGGAATAGATGCAAGTGAGTTTGAAAATGCAACATAGATGACATGCTGGTTTGGAAAATGTAGCTGGTGGTGGAGGTCCAGGTATGTTGTAGAGCAGGAAAGGAGGCGAGGGCCAGGTGACTCCAACGACTCATAGACTCTGGGTTCAAAGTATAGATCTCTGCTCCATTAAAAAAATTTTTTCCAAATGTTCAGAAGGAAAAGTGCTTCGACCTCTTATTGAGTAGAGTTGTTAAAGGAAAAAAGTTTTTTTTTTTTTTTTTTTACAAACTACAACGGATGAACCCTGAATAAGTTGAGAGCCATAGTGTTGTTACCAGGCACCATTTGGGAGTGGTGGATTCAGAAAGGTGTTATAAAGAGAACAAAAAAGCAATGAGGAATTTGGAAGCAGCTGAGAATTTCAGGGGGCCAATGGTCGTCTCAGTGGAAAGAGATGAAGAGCGTTTATTTAGTAGAAGGAGGTGTATGACCGTAACTGAACCCATTCCTTAGAGTATAAGCCAAGTGCTGGCAGGAACGACAGAGCCAGAACCAGGAAAAGATTTTGGAGTGCAGTACCGATCCTCCAGATTCCTCTTGGAAGAGAACAGTATTGTTGGTTCTACTAGTAGAAGAAGACAAGTTAACTGGGTTCGAAGTGGTTGTAACAGTGAAAATCTTGACCTGGCACGTGGATGTTGACAAGAGCACTTTTTAGAGTAAGGTGCTCACACTCCAGACCCGTGTACGACATTCCACTGGGATGCAAGAAAACAGTAGACATTCTGCTTATATTTACTTCTGTCTGAAGATAGCAATTGTCAACTTTACTAATAGTCAAGCTACAAATTGCCCCCTGGTGCCTTCTGTACACAAAGGTTAGGAGTGGGGTTTGGAGCCCCAGGGCATTCCGGGGGAAGAGTGTGCATTCTGCTGATAAGGGAGGCTGACTCTGGATAGAGGTTTATCTCTACCCAATTAAGGAGGTTGACAGATTACAGCATCTTAAGTAGCCACAAAATCTTACAGCACCTCATAATGGCATGGGGAGTGATCCTTATAATCTCTGGTGCTACAGAAGCTCATGGGAGCAAATTACCTAAAGGAGTTGTTGAATGTGGATTAGTAATTTTTCTTGCAAAGGCAGGCATTTCAAAACTTTTGGCCTTTTAAATGATACTTGGCTGTGCATTACCCCATAGGTATTTTAAAAACTAGTACACATAATCTGCTTTCAAAGTAAAGATGATAAGTTAATAAGAAAGTGAGCTTTTTCTTTTAACCATCTTGTGCTACAAAGTTGAACATCTGTAAAATAAGTACGGATACGCTTCGATCGTTAAATGGTTTTCGTTGCGGAAAACAGTAGTTGGGTGTTCTGTAAACTCCTTTTTTAATACTTGAAAATCTTAAACTAAAATCTTGCAAACAAAGGGTTTCAAACCCAGTGAAGATTTTTGTCAAAATGGAACATTTTCCAATTAGTTTGCAAGACCAACTGACTGACAGGGAAAATGGAAAGTTGCTAATTTTAGTAAGGAAGCGTTTGAGTAATTAGTGTAGGAGACTGAAACTGGAGAATTAAGGCTTTTTTTTTTCATGTTAAAATGTGAATTTTAATTGTAAAAACTGTTTTTTTTTGTTTTTTTTTCATGTTAAAATGTGAATTTTAATTGTAAAAACTGTTTTGTTTTGTTTTTTTCCAGAGAATTAAGACTTTAAGAACAGTTCTGCTGTTCGGATCTTTGTGTCTGTGTCAGGTGTCGTTTTTAAGCTAGAGCAGATACTGAAGCTAAATACTGAAATACACTGTACTTAGGGCATTTTCAAGGTCTGATTCCATGACAAAGTGTTAAACCAAGATTTAGAAAAATAACAAAGCACATTCGGTGGCAGAGTCACTGAAAGAAATGTTTTTAGCAAAAAGAAAAGGGATTAAGAAAAGCAGAATTCAGGGGCGCCTGGGTGGCTCAGTCGTTAGGCATCTGCCTTCAGCTCAGGTCATGATCCCAGGGTCCTGGGATCGAGCCCCGCATCGAGCTCCCTGCTCCGCGGGAAGTCTGCTTCTCCCTCTCCCACTCCCCCTGCTTGTATTCCCTCTCTTGCTGTCTCTCTGTCAAATAAATAAATAAAAATCTTAAAAAAAACAAAAAGAAAAGCAAGCAGAATTCATTTTGGAATTCTTAATTTCATCTTTATCTCAGCCTTCTAAAATGATGTGTTTGAGTATGTTTTAAATGTATGTGTTAATGCAGTAGAACGTGTGTATTGGGGTTTGACTAAAGTTGTCTTTTTTCCCCCCTCCCTTGATACGGAACACAACTCTAAACGTTGGGAGGCCATTGGTCAACAGAAGGAAGACTGCTGGGAACTTTCTTACAAAATCATCCTGGTCTCTGAGGGATCGGGGGATGTTGCAGGGATTTGAGTCTCTTCTGCCCTGGAGTGGTGGCACCAGTGGTGGAGAAGGAAGAAGACCTAGCAGCCTTCTGGAGGATTGGTGGGGCGGGGGGACCTTGCTCATTTGCAGGTTGGAAGGCACTGCCTGGGCTAGGCTGTGGGGAGGGTGGGGTTGTCCTGAAGGAGGCATGACTGTGTCCTGCTGGTGAGGACCTGGCATGCCGGAGGATGGAAGGAAATGCCTTGCAGAGGTTCTGCCTGGCCTGTTTTGGTTTCCATCTCTGGCAGCAACGGTTTTGATCCTGAATTCTGTCTTTAGAACAGCACTGTCCAATAGCAATATAATGTGAGCCACGTGTGTAATTTTAAATTTTCTGGTAGCTGTATTAAAAGGTAAAGCAGGTGAAATTATTCAATAACATTATTTAACTCCAAATATCCAATATACCATCTCATCATGTAATCGATATAAGATATTAATGAGATTTGTTTTTTTCCCCCCCACAGTAAGTTTTTAAAACCAGTGTACAGTTGATACTTAGAAACACCTCAGTTGGGATTAACCATGTTTTGAGTGCTCATTAGCCAGTGTTGGTGCCGCTTTAGAACATCATTCAGAAATGTTACAGCAAAGTTAGAAGAAACCTGGAGATCATCTAGCTTGTGGGCTTGGGGGACTGGCTGGCTTAAGGATCTTCTCCTACCCATCTTTTTTTTTTAAAGTAAGCTCTGTGCCTTACGTGGGGCTTGAACTCACAACCCTGAGATCAAGAGTTTAATGCTCTACTGACTGAGCCAGCCAGTCAGTATTTTTAAATACTGTAAATTTTAAAGCCAGCCAGCCCCCCATTTTTAAAAAGCTAGAGTCCTGTATATTTTTTTTTTTTTTTTTTTTTAGAAAATATATTTATTTATTTGAGAGAGAGAGAGAGCACGTGTGCATGCATGCTTGTGCAAGTTGGGGGAAGGGCAGAAAGAGAGAGAATCCCAAGCAGACTCCCTGCCAAGCGCAGAGCCCAACTCGGGGCTTGATCTCACGACCCTGAGATTGTGACCTGAGCTGAAACCAAGAGTTGGATGCTCAACTGACTGAGCTACCCAGGCGCCCTAGAGTCCTGTATATTTGTAAAGAATACATAATAGGTTACTGATTTGAACACTTTTTTGGTAGCCAGCATATAGGTGCCTTGTGTACAGTTTCTGGAATCTCAATTTTTTTTTTTTCCAGGCAGAGAAAGACAGAGTTACTACTTTTTACCTTTTGACAGTGACTCAATGAAGAGAGGTTACTCTACATAAAAGTTCATGCAGATGTCTCTCACCTGCACGTGCACAGGGTGGTGTGGAAGAGCTCAGGGCTGGGGGAGTGGGGGGAAGACCCTAGACTTGGAAAGAACACTAGGCTTTGGGTTTCTATTTTGTTCCATACCAGCTTTACAATTCGGGCAAGTCTGTGGACCTCTCGGTGAGGTTTCCTAAGCTAGAAAGTGAACGTGGTCATTGGTCATGGTGTTACGGTCAAGTCTGAGGGGAGGTGGGGGTAATGCTGTATGAAGTGCTGTTACAAACCGCAGAGCACTCTGCAGAGTTGCCCAGTGAGAACTGAGAATGGAGAAGCAGTCAGGTAGTTGCCCCGTGTGAACTGGGGGGGTCCGGCCCTCGCCAAGACAGGGGCTTCTCCAGACGGGCCTGTGAAATATTTGTACCATTCGAAGCTTGGGTTTTGTGATGACTTGGTTGCCTGCCAGGCTGCTCCTGGATTCCCAGAGCTTGTGTTGCCAAGTTGTGTGACATGCACAGAGCTCCCGGGGGGTCTGCAGCCTTGGCCTGTGCGTGGCATGCAACAGGGCCTGGGTGTGTTGGTGCCTCATAACCAAAAGGCAGTTGATTGCTGCTCCCACGTCTCGCTCCGTCTCTGAGGCTTACAACCATCTCAGTCCTAGAAACCTATCAACTCTCCTCAGGAAATGTCGAACCCAAGGAGTTAGGCACATATTTTCATTTCCTTTTTGAAGGCTACAGTCTCTTTTCAAGTTTTACTTGAACAACGATCCGTGGTTTGCATAAGCTGTTTGAAATTTAAACATATGTGTGTACAAACCTTGGGGTTAGCTTTGCACGTCTCAGTCCAGTTTTACTCAAGTGCTTTTAAGGGGTGTAGCCTGGTCTTCTGCCTGTGCATCAGGTGGACAGGCTGGTGAGGACTTGCAAGTGCTTTTCTGTCAAGAGCCACAAAACTGCAGCGTTCTGGGGGTGTAGTGGAGGGCTGTGTTATTGGACCATTGATATAGGAAATATGCATGAGCTCTTATTCCAAAATTTGCTGATAGCAAATACATGCACGTGTCGTATTTGGGAAAACTTAAGGTGAAAAATTTTTAGTGATGCTCCTTCTTTGAAAGAGGCCTTTGCTAATGTTCACTGTGTGAACCGATTTTAATGTTTGTACTTAGCTAAGGTTAAATTAGGGTCTTTATTTTTAAAGATTTCATTTATTTATTTGACAGAGAACGCAAGCAGGGAGAGTGGCAGAGGGAGAGGGAGAAGCAGGCTCCCCGCACAGCTGGGGGAGCCCGATGTAGGGCTCGATCCCAGGACCCTGGGATCATGACCGGAGCTGAAGGCAGTCGCTTAACCAACTGAACCACCCAGGCGCCCTAAATTAGGTTCTTTAAACATATTTAAACATTGTCTCTCCAAGAGTGAATGGGAAAATTTGGGGGGGGGGAACAGACAAAGCCCTTTTTATTGAAATCTGGGAGAATGAGTTTAAAAAAATCCCAAATAGTTAATGTCTAATATTATGTGAGATAGTCAAGAACCTGATTTATTATTTGGCAAATATTTTTCACAATAAACTTAGGCTGTCTAGAAGAGAAAGACCAAGGTGTAGGACAAAACAGAAACTGAGATGCTAAGGGAAATTAGTTTATTGAAGAGATATTAATAATAAATGGTTTTCCTCCTAAGTGTTATTTTAGAATATGGCTTTGTTAAAATCTGTTATCTTGGATTC
This sequence comes from Zalophus californianus, assembly GCF_009762305.2. NCBI lineage: Eukaryota > Metazoa > Chordata > Mammalia > Carnivora > Otariidae > Zalophus > Zalophus californianus. The sequence goes on from NC_045602.1 coordinate 27,265,064, forward strand.
TGTGATTTTTGGGTTGCTTTCACTTTTGAAATGCCAATCTCCTATTGAATTACTACCCCTCCACCTTTCCCCCCTTATAGTTGGGCTAGAGGGACTAGAAGGAGGAACTGGTACATGGTCTACTCTTTCGATGCTGGGGCAGGGAGGAGGGATGAGCATAAGAGACAGGTGTCCATTGGTGATGTCAATGGACAACCACTTTTGGTAGGATACTTGCCAGAAACCTCAAGCTCTCTTTAATCTTCAATTAGGACTTAATCCTTAATTATCTCTAGGGATAAACTAAGTTATGCTGTGAAAACAATTTCAATAACTGAATGTATTTATGTCACAGTCCAGTGTGGCACATGTGACTCATATACCAGCTCTTCTCCAGTAGGGAATCAAAGGCCCAGTGGATTCCATTTTGTAACTCCTCATCTTGAGGCTCTTCACTTTCACCTCTGAGTATAGGAGAGAGGGAGAGAGAGCGGCGAGAGGGAGGGAGGGAGAAAGAGAGAGAGCTCTTGGAGATTCGTGCCCACTCTTTTTTTTTTTTTTTTTTTTGATGATGGGTTTTTTTGAATATACCTACAATTGCTTGCCTGTCACTCAGATTCCCATGGGGAGAATTTAGTTGTCCTAACTTAAATTCAAGGTAGGCTGGGAAATTGAATCCCGCTATGGGTCTGGGAAGGGAAAAAAAAAACAAAACACTGGCAAACACAATATGTTGTCACTGCTCCACTTTGTTTCTGTGACATCCCCTTGACTTGTGGGAAGGTCACTCTGCTTTGGCCCACACTGATGGGACTGCAGGCCGTTTGCCCTAGAGTCTTCGGCTCCATTCTGCCTAGTTGCTTGTTTTCTTCTCTCCTGTTCTGACAGGCATAGGGGTAGGGGCGCAGATCCCCCAGTGTGCACTGCATAAGCAGATGCCCGTCTGGGGAACAATCACCAGTCTCTCTGTGTGCTGGGAAATCCCAAATTCTACAAGAGGTTCAATTGGACTATCTTTCCTTGCTTGACTTTCAGAAAGACCCAGTTCCCTACAAGGTGACTGACTTGATTACTCTCTCCTGTATTTTCTCAGTCCTCTCCTTTATAGTTTGGGCTTGGAGTTGGGGGCAGGGGGGGGGGGGGCAACATCCAAGTGCCTAGCAGATACCTCTTGCATAGGGAAGGGGGGCATTTCTTTTATGGAAAACGAGAGGATTTTCTTTATAATTCCCCAAAATCATTAGTTACCACAGAAACAGTTAAAGATTCTGAATCTCTTAAAATGATTTTTCTTCTGGGAATATCCCAGGGGCTCAAATGTTTATTCAGTATATTTCAAAATTCCTTGAAGTATCGGCATATTTTATTTCAGTGAGTTAAGATGGAGTATGAGTCACCGTGTAGTAAATTTGACACAAGTATGTGATTTATTAATATTATACAAGCTTTATTTTGGAATAACTTTAGATTTACAGAAAAATTGCAAGGATAATACGGGGACTTCCCATATACCTTTCACAGTGGTGCTTAAGATGATGATTTGAATTAATTTTAACATACTAAGAGTTTTTCTTAACGTTAACATCTTATTCAATCTTGGCAAATTTGTCACAACTGAGAAATTAACTCTGGTATACTGCTGTTAACTAGGCTGTAGGTTTTACTCATATTTCACCCGTTTTTCCCTTGATGTCCTTTTTCTGTTCCATGTCCAGTCTAGGATACCACTTTGCACTCAGTTGTCTTGTCTCCTTAAGAAACCCTATAATCTGTTATAGTTTTTCATTCTTTTCTTGTTTTTTATAAACCTTGACACTTCTGAAAGTATTTTGTAGTATGTCACTCAAGTTGGGTTTAATCAGTGTTTTTTCGTGATGGGACTGGAGTAATGGGTTTGGGAGAAAAATACTGCAACAGTGAAGTTCCTTTCTCATCACCTCGAATGAGTAGTTATATGATAGGAACATGATTTCACTGGTGATAATCTTCACCACTTGCTAAGGTTGTGTCTCCCACATTTTTCTACTGGGAAATTACTTCTGTTCCATTCTTTCTTACAAGTCACTAAGTACCATTCACACACAAGGGGCAGGGAATTAAGCTCTACCTGTGGGGGTGTATATGGGGAGTTATCTTTGTATTTTATTTGGAACTCTTTTGTAAGGAGTACTTGTCCCTTCCCCCCATTTAATTATTCAGTCCCTTATTTATATTCTTTTAGCCAGATACTTATTTTATTCTTTAGGTTAGATGATGATAATTGTTCAAGTTATTCCACCTTTGGCCATTGAGAGCTCTTTCTGGTTGACTCTTGAGTAAGAAGAAACCTAGGAATGTTTCCAATTACTTTAGCTTGGATAAATTGGGACTTCTCCACTTCCTCAAAGTGTTAACTGTACATGAGAAGCATTTTATGATCTTTGTAGGCCAGTAATAACCATTTATAAGGAAATATATAGAAATTTGCCAATGTTTATGAAAGTAATAAGCATGTAGTAATATAATTAGCATTAAAACCTATCTCAAAGAGATAAACTCCTACGAAAGACCATTGATAGTAGATTCTTAGGGCCTTAGAGGAAATTAGAAGTAACCACCCTACCTCTTTTATTTTATAAATGAGTAACAAAAGCTTCCAAAATTTAAGTGATTTGCCATTATACAAAGCCAGGTCTAACATTCAGTTTCAGTAACTTTTATAAGCCTAGTTCTTTCCACTGAATCAACACAGTTAGTCTTCCTCTTGTTCTTTTTTCTTTTACAAAAATGAATACTCTGGAACATTTTGCAGATAACAGAATCATAGTTGCTACGAATGATAAATATGCTAGAGGATGAATTTTTGCGTAGGTGACATTCGTATTTGAAGTTGATAGCTTGTATCAAGAGCACATTAAAAACTATTGAATTGCATATTTGGGTAAAGTTTTCAGCATGGAAAACCAATGTTTCAGGTTTTTTGGATGTACTTTGATGTCAGAAGTTCTGTTTAACTGGTACTAATTCAATTGCTCCTATTTTATTTTGAGACTGTGAGCTTTAGTGTAACGGTAGCAGGATAAAAAGCATTTCCTTTTATGCTCAGAAAGTGACATGGCATGCGTGCATTGAAATGACAATGCTACAAGGAGAGGATAGAAAATGAGTGGTACCAGCTTGTTAATTTTACCTGTGGTTTATACAAACGTAGGTGTTTATCTTATTTTCACAGCCGTATACATTCACTGCCACTTGGTGTTATCCTTAGAAGTGTTTACCCTTAATTACCTTGGCCTTACAGAAGGGGAAGGGTGATGTGAATTTCATTTTTTAAAATTTTTAAAAAAATATTTTATTTATTTATTTGACAGAGACACAGCGAGAGAGGGAACACAAGCAGGGGGAGTGGGAGAGGGAGAAGCCGGCTTCCCGCTGAGCAGAGAGCCTGATGCGGGGCTCAATCTCAGGACCCCAGGATCATGACCTGAACCGAAGGCAGATGCTTAATGACTGAACCACCCAGGAGCCCCGCGAATTTCATTTTTTAAAAGGCGGCATTAGGTAGTACAACATTTAAGAAGTGTTTTGCCTATGCCCATAAAAAGCTATACCATTGTGTTGATGGATTTGCTACTTTGTGTCCTGTTAAGTATAAAATGTGACCATACATTTTGGATTCCGGCGTCCTTTCTGGTTTGTTGAGCACACTGGTGCTTAAGATGATGATTTAAATTAGTTTTAATGTACTTGGGTAACCAAGCGTACAGTGCTTTGAACCCACTAGCAGAGGAAGGAAGAGAACTATTCCAGCCTTCCCCACTAATGAGACCCATAAATCAACAGAATGAACATGGAAACTTCAGGGAGCCTTGGGATCTAATTTCAAACACCTTAAAGGGACTCCTTTTCTTGGGTTCAGACTTGCTAGGACCATGGTGCCCAGGGTAATGGCTGAGCCGAAAAATCTAGATATAAAACAGAGAACTTCTATAGGACGAAAGCAGCCGAGCCACATGCTCTCGCGCTTAGCCTTTGGACTGGACAGGCTTGTGTGGTTGGGAAGTCTGGGCCTGTAAAGGTGGAAGGAGTGTTCAGCATTGGTGTTCATGTACCGAACACAGGCTATCTGAGAAATCCTAAGATGACTGCAAGAGGGAGGGCATGTTCCTTTCAGTATATAATTATAGTGGGCTTCTGAAACTAACTCTGCAGCGTTAAATTTGGCGCATAAAAGCTTTTCCACTGAGACAGAGGGAAGGAGTGGGAGCTTTAGAGAATCAGTTGGACACCTCCCTAAAAGAACAGAGAAACGCCTTCTAGACTTCAGGTACATCTCGTGCAAATATGAAGACAGGCTATTTCTAGGCTTCTGGTGGCCTTTCACTCCATTCTTAAAAACAAATAAAACAGGCAAGAGATGTTTGGAATAAGAGAGCCAAGGTCTCTAGATGTTGTTGGTTCAGGCAGCGTCAGAAATTCTTAGCTCCTCTCTTGCAAGCTGACTTTGGACTGTACACATAGGCCTATTTTAGACAGCAGACTCCGTTTGACTCCCACGTACTTCACCCTTGTGCTGGTCAACTGCTGACCCCCAGGATTATTTAAAGTCTATGTGATGGTGCATGATGGGATGAGAATTTAGGGTTCTGAAATGGTGTTAGAAGTGGGCTGAGAAGAGATGACCATGTAGTAGGGATCCTTTCTTGTTTAATTTTCCCCCTTGAAAACTCACTGGAGTCCTGAAACACACACAGGTACTAAATTCTAATAACTGGAGGAAATTATTTGCGTACAGGGTAGGTTTCTATGGATTTTAGTCACATTTTATTTTTGATTGTTACTGGGAACCGTTTAAATCCAAGGCATAATGGCATGATTATTTTGCCCATAATTAATTTGGGTTGTGTGTAAATCATCTTAAGGGGCGCATGCATGCATTGCATGGGTAGCAGTGGGCTGGGGTGGAGAGGTGGCTTTTAAATGCCATTGGTTGCACTGAATTTAAAATTCTAGTTTTTTTTTTGCAGAAATACATTTATGATGGCTAAAATTAAAATATTTGTGGTCTTTAAAAGCAAAGCGATCAGAGACGATGGATTATATTCATATTCAAAAGAAAATGAGGGGGTCAGAGAGGCTTCTGGTTTTGAAACGAAAAGCACCACGTTTGTATTCTTTTAAGACTCAGGCTTTATAGCTATTGGAATTGTTTGGTAGCTTTTTTTTTTTTTAAATTAAAAATGACATTATTTAAAATGTTTTCTGAAATGACTCTTGTAGACATCTGAACAAAAGTAGCTGTAGCCTTGTACTTGATTATATCACATCAGATCATAGAACTTAATAAGGGTGTTTTGCCTGGTCCTGAGATGGAGAAACTGGTGTTAGTGGGGCATGTTCCTTTCACTTAGGGGGATGATGAGGGATAAAGTGATCAAAGTGGTTATGGAATATAATTTAGTCTATATCTATGAAAGATTTCATTTTCTTAACCGAACATCTCATGGTGGTACTGCAGTGTGTGTTCATAGATCTATTTCGTCTACTTGATTGTTTTCAGACTGAGATGTAGATTATTATTATTATTAATGTTACATTTTACCCATAAACACTTCAGCATGCATATTATTAACTAGAGGTCAGTATTTGCTTATAGATTTTTTTGTATCCAGTGTACATGCACTGAAATGAACAACTCTTACATGTGTCTTTGAATTTTGAGAAATATCTACACTCACGGAACCCAAATTTGATTGGGATAGAGAAAGTCCCTAAGACTTCTGTCAGCCTTTTCCCACTCAGTCCTCCCCTCTGTCCGAGAGACCTTGACTGTTCTGATATTTTCACCATAATTAGTTTTCCCTGTTTGCAAACTTCATATAAATGAGTTTATACAGTGTGCGCCCTTGTGTACGCCTTCTTTTATTCACGGTACTTTTTTGGAAATTCACTCATATTGCCATCTGCCTTTTTATTGTTGCGTAGTATTCCATTGTATCAATAAACCACAATTTCTTTAGCCATTCATCTGTTGATGAATACTTAGGATGTTTCTAGTTTGGGTCTATTATGAATAAAGCTGCTATGAACATCATTGTGTTAGTCCTTTTGTGGACATATGCTTTCAATTCTGTTGGGTAAATACCTAGGAGTGGAATTTCTGTGTTGGAAGGTAGGCGTATGCTTAGTTTTATAAGAAACTGTTACGATCTTTTTCCAAAGTGGTTTTACTATTTTAACTCTCCCGCAGAGAAAGAATGAGAGTTCTGTTTGTTCTATATATACACTAACATATGGTATTGTCAGTTGTTTTAATATTAATTTTTCTCAGTGTGTAGTGGTATCTCATTATGTTTTTAATTTGCATTTCCCTGATGACTAATGAGGGTGAATGGCTTTTAATGTACACTTTGGCCATTTGTATATTTTTCCTTGTGAAAAGTCTGTTCAATCTTTTGCACACTTACTAATTGTTTTTTCTCTGAGTTGGAATTCTTTATCCTGGATACCAGTCTGTTTTGTTACACACACCATGCATTTTTCTCTCCCAGTCTGTGGCTAGCCTATTAATTTTCTTACTGTGTGGTGATGAGCAGAAGATAGTGATTTTGAGGTCTAATTTGTCTGTTTTTACATGGTTGATTCGTGTGCCATTTAAGAAATCTTTGCCTATTCCCAAATTATATACTTTCCTATGATTTCTTGAGAAGCATTAGTTTTAACATGGTAAATGTAGAGTTAATATTTGCATATAGCATGAAGTAGGTAAGATCCAGGTTCATTTTCTTTCCCATACTGATACCCAGTTGTTCTAGCATCATTTGTTGAAAAGTTTTTTCCCTCCTTTGGGGTGCCTTCTGTCAAAAATCAATCAACTATGTCTGTATGAGTCTATTTGGTAGTTTCTAGTCTATTTTATTGATCTGTTTGCTGATCCTTAAGCTAGAACCACACTGTCTTGAATACTGTAGCTTCAAAAGTAGGCCTTCAAACAAAGTTGTGTAAGTCTCCCAATTTTGTTCATTTTCTTTTTTTTTATAAGACTTTATTTATTTGAGAGAGTGAGCAAGAGAGAGCAAATACAAGTGGGGTGGAGCAGCAGAGGGAGAGGGAGAAGCAGACCCCCAACTGAGCAGGGAGCCCGACATGGGGCTTGATCCCAGACTTGAGCTGAAGGCAGATGCTTAACTGACTGAGTCACCCATTTTCTTCTTCATTTTCAACATTGCTTTTTGATGTTTGATATTTGTAGGACCTTTGTATTTCCATATAAATTATAGAATCAGCTTATCACTTTTTTTTTTAAGCAAAATAGGAATTACAGTGGGACTATGATTTGCTTTGTGTTGAAGCTAGAATCCTTGGTGTTTACCAGATGAAACTATTTTTATAATAATACTAAGACATTGCTTGCTTTTACATAATTTCTTCAGAGTGTACAGTAGTCTTTCAGAGGCTACATAATGTGTGATCTTGTAGTAGACTGAATGCAGAAGCAGGTAGGAAAATCCAGCTGTCTTTTATTATGTTAAATATGAAAGATATTTGCAAAAATGTAAAAACAATGCCAATATTCTCAATTTTACTCTTTTAGGAAGAATTTTCATAAAAAATGTTAATGAGTATTAATTTTAAATGAATTGTAAAATAATTGTTTTAAATTTCTCATGGTATATTTGATATTATCCATATAAATTAAAGTTTTTTGGTTCCCCCCCATTATTTTTAAGAGTGTCAAGGAGTCCTGAGAAAAAGAATTTGGAAACTGCTGCTATAGATCAAATTTGGGATATACAACATCTTAACAGTATTCATTCTTCAAATCTATGAACATGGTATATCTCCACATTTATTTACATTTTGTATTTTTCAGTATAGATGTTCAGAAATACCTTTTGGGGGTGCCTGGATGGCTCAGTTGGTTGAGCGTCTGGCTCTTGATTTTTGGCTCAGGTCATGATCTCAGGGTGCTGGGATCCAGCCCCCTGTTGGGCTCCGTGCTCAATGGGGAGTCTGATTGAGGATTTCTCTCCCTTTTCCTCTGCCCCTCCGCCCCCCTTCTCCCCGCTCCACTCATGCACATGCTTGCATGCTCTCTCTCTCTCTCTGTCTTTCAAATAAATAAATCTTAAAAAAAATACCTTTTGGTAAATGTGTCCCTCAGTATTGTATGCTTTCTGATGCTATGTAAATTTTCCGATGCTTTGCTAATGTATTCAAATATGTTTGATTTATATTGGGTGACCTTGTATCCTGCAAATTTGTGAAATTCAGACCTCAGTCTACTAAGTCACATTTCAAGAACTGTGAAGAGTTTGAGCTGTTTTCTTGATTGCAAGCTAAAAGTTCAGCTTTCCACAGTTTTGTGGATGCTGACAGAAGATACGAGAATTCTTAGAGACAAAGGACTTTATTAGTCATGGTACAGCAGGCAGCACAAACTGTATGTTCATTTTCATTCCCATAGCTCCTAAGTCCCATAGGGCTACTGACTTAGTGGGTTTGTGTCATAGGCAGGGAACCCTAAGCTTAGGACACTCCATTCTCAACAAGAAGCTGCTGACAAATTTTGTCTAACTTTTGCCCCAGAGAGACCTGTTCATTTTCCTGGGCAGCAAACAGATCTTTTTTGCTACAGATGGAGACACTATCTCTGTTGTTCAAGGCCGTGTGCTTTCCAGACATCCTTGAAAAGATTATCCAGATGAAAAACTGATAGAAGACCTGCAGAAACACAACAGACAATGTTTCTCCTTCCGATTACCGCTGTAGGGCTTTTTTTTTTTTTTTCCCCTTTCTGGTTTTCCTGATTCTACCCTTCAAACTTTATCTTTTATACAGATGCTTAATCTAATAGTTTCCCAGACCTTGTTTTGAAATATCACTTCACTACTCCCTGGGGACTTAGTTCTGTAGTCTTGAGTTTAGGGTTCTCTGATGCCTTCCTTAGTCCTGCCTTGTTTAGCCTCATTTCTTGTATTCTCATCAGTGATTCTGATGCTGACTTTCACTCTTCGACTTTTCTTGAGGTGGTTCTCTTCCCTGGCCTGTTGTGTCCCTTCTTCTCCAAACCCTACCTCTTTTTCAAAATATAGATCAAATTCCTGTTCTGTTATATACTTCCTCAACCTGTTCACTCTCCCTACAGCCATTAATCTTTCTCTTTTCTAAACACTGTGGCATGATTTAACAGCCATATATCTAATACATACATAGTCAATTGCAGTTACTTAATTACAGAATGAGAGAATATCACTGTTCTAGAAAAAGGCAGAGGTTAACTATCTTGTGTTTCTTTCACTAGACAACACTGGTATGATGGCTCTCTACTTATGCTAATTTTGTTTTCCCAAATAACGTATGGATTGATTTTTATGCCCTGTGTGTTGTTCAGTGCCCATCATAGTGTTGGGAACGTGGTAGATGATTTAGTCATGAATTCAGCAACTAAATATTTATAAAGTCTTTATATTTTAACCTCAAGAATGGCTTCTGAAACTTAATCAGCTATACGGGGAATGTGATTTGACCTATAGGGTGTACAAAAAGTTCTAAAATTTTGAAAATTTTTAATTGAATAATTGCCATACACTATTAGTTTCAGGTATACAACACAGTAATTCGATATTTATACATTACAAAATGACCAAAATTTTTATGTTGCCAGCATTCAACATGCTTTTGAAAGAGAGCAGAAGAACAGAAAATTAAAAAATGAATTAGAGCTCTAATTGTTAATTTTCTTTTTAGTTGTAACTGCTAACTGTATGTCACTTGAGGGAAGTCAGTTCGCCTGTCTACTTTTACCTTTAGTAAAATATGGTAAATAACAGTGTCTTTCTACTTCCCAAAGGTCTAAACACCCTGTAAATAAGTAAGGGTTGGAGAAATACTGGGCTAGGTGGCAGCTGGAATGGTATGTTGGCATACAGACTGCTATTAAAAATTAATGAACTGTTTAGAGTAGTGGTTAAGGATCAGACAGACGAGTTCAAATTCTTGCTCTGCTCTTTACCAGTAGTAGGACTGATGAGCAATCACTTAATGTGTTTTAACTTCAGTTTTCTGATTGAGGAATAATACCTACCTATTTCATGTTACAGAGAAGATTAAATGTAAAACTCCAAGGTCATTACCTGGACATCAGTTGTCAGTCCATAGATTGTGGTGGTTACCATAATAATAATCATACCTGTAATCAGACATCAGGAAATTTGTCATCTGAGACTTCTCTGAAGGTAAATGGACTTGACCTAGGCAAAACTATGAAATGGGCAAGGCTTATCTGTGGCATCTCTAATTCTTCTTTTCTTCATTCTCTGTTGACCTCCCCTTTCCTCCTTCATAGACCCAGTGGCATTCCACTTTATGACTACTTCCTCAAAGGGAAAAATTAAGAGTCTGATAGTGGGTGGTATCACTGTGCCGATGGAACCAGATCTCGTGTAAATCAGAGGTTGACAGTCAATGGCCAGCTGCCTTTCTTATTTTTATTTTATTTTATTTATTTGACAGAGAGAGACACAGCAAGAGAGGGAACACGAGCAGGGGGAGTGGGAGAGGGAGAAGCAGGTTTCCCACTGAGCAGGGAGTCCTATAAGGCACTCGATCCCAGGACCCTGGGATCATGACCTGAGCCGAAAGCAGACGCTTAATGACTGAGCCACCCAGGCGCCCCTCCAGCTGCCTTTGTTTGGCCCAAGAGCTGAGAAGGTTTTTTACATTTTTGAATGACTAAAATCAAAAGAATAATCGGTGACACATAATGTGATTGTATGAAATTCAAATTTCAGTGCCATAAATCAAGTTTTATTGGAACACACCCCTGCTCATTTGTTTACATAGTATCTACAGCTGCTTTCTCAGTACAACAGCAAGGCTGAGGCGTTGTGACACAGGCTGTATCGAGCTGCTGTTTGGTGTGCTACAAATCATGATGCAGGTGTAACTTGACAAGTGTTTTGAGTGCCCTGTGTATCCCTTTACAGCCACAATATCCCTTTGTTATTCAAGGAGATGGCAAAGCACTGTTTTATTGTGTGATGAGACTGTGCGGTCAGCATACCAAGCAGTCAACCCAATGTGCCCTACTCACAGGAAAGCAGCAGTGAGAAATGAGAATTTAAGACCAAATATCTCATTATGGTAGAGTTTCTCTCCCTGGCCTCTAAAATTAAGTGAGGCTGCAACCAAAGTAAGTTTTCAAGTGGCTTGTTAGCCCAGTCAGAAAAGCCAGTTACTGGTGGTGAGTTAATGAAGTCATGTTTCATTGTAGCAGTTGAAGAAATATGTTAAGAGAAAACAAAGTTGTTCCTACTTTTAGTGTTATCTAGGAATTGAGCTTGGGCTTGATGTCAGTAGACAACAAGGCAAACGGTTTTCCTTGGTTCTTGGGTTCTTGATGAGTCCACAGATACGAACTCTGCTCAGTTGTTGTTTCGTTGGATCAATGTAGAGTTGAAGTGATGGAGAAAGTTAGTGTCTCTATGAATGGTCTGTACAGAACAGCTACATACCGGAGAGAATATTCTCAAGGAAACAAAACATAGTTTCTACTTCAGACTGTACTGAATTCAAGATGGTTTAGGGCTGGTGATAAAAATGTGTGGCTCGGGCGTGCCTGGCTGGCTCAGTCAGTAGAACGTGTGACTCTCGACCTTGGGGTTGTGAGTTCGAGCCCCATGTTGGGTATGGAGATTACTTACACATAAAATCATTAAAAAAAAGTGTAGGTCAGAAAAAGGTGTAATTGGATAAATTTACAGAGCTTGTGAAAATATAGGGTGTTGGAAGTCTGTGATTATTGTTTTTATCACCAGGTACTTTGGAGATACTTGAATTTGTCTTCTGTTATTGAACAAGTGGTGCCAATGGTAGACTGACTTCTCTTAAGTCAGTGGCTTCTGTGAATTTTTGTCAGGGGTAGAAGATGAATATCCTGATTTGCCTGACCACACAGCACTTGGAGAGCTTAGCACTGGTAAAAGTGTATGTGTGTTGTGTGAATTTTTAAAATTTAGGGCCAAGGTGAAAATTCTTCTGAACAGGAAGAACCGCCTTTAGCCACTAATACTGAACACCGAGATTAGCTTTTGGAAATTAGCTTTTGTTGCAGACTTGATAATGAGCTAACATAAAACTACAACTCAAAACAATGCTTATAATGTGAAACTAGATAACTGACATTGTTTTAATCACTAGCAATGTCAAGCTGCTTTATGTACTTCCTATGTTGTCGAGTTAAAATAAGAAATGAGATCTCTGTTCTCAAACCAGTTTGTAGTGGTTAAGTTTTCTTAGCTCAAACGAAATACCAGCAGGGCTTTTCAGACCTCAGTGCAAGTACAAAAGATATTTTCCTATGTCAAAATCCATTTAACTGTGCAAATTAGAAGCTTCCACCTAATTTCACTTGGAATCTGCAATATGATGTGCTAAAAGGAAAATATCAGAAGACTCTAATAGAATTTCTTAAATGCTGAATGTAGTTAATTAAATTCATACTCGTGGATCAGTGTTACATATTTGTGTGAAAAGAAATTTCAAAGATGAAATACGTAAAGTCACATTACAGATCGTATTAATAGGTAAACATTTGCCATTGGTTTTGATGATAGGGAATGTTAACTTTGAACCCCAAATAAGCAGCTCGTCATCTCCCAAATAGAATATCATTCTTTATGTTAGGAGACTTGTATTACAAATAACTGTATTTTATTATGTTTTGAATTTTGTCAGTATAAAATTTGTGGGAAGCTTTTTTTTTTTTTAAGTATGCCTATAATGTCTTTGATATTCCCTCTTGGCCCACAAAGACTAAAACGTTTCCTGTGTGGCCCGAAACTGGAAAATTCTGCTAACCTCTCATTTGTATGTGTTTATTTGTTCCGTATCCATATTCAGGGAATGAATGCTTTTGTGTCCTGATAAAGGTCAATGTCAAAAAACCAATAGTGGTAAGGGAAATTTTGTGTGAAGCTGAGGTTCTTTTGTCTAGACGTGAAGCTCACTTAAATTGTACTCTTGTTTTTATGTAGTGTTAAGTTGTCTAGGAGAGGACAGGGCTCGAGGTTCCCTCTCCCTGTACCTGTGAGGGGTCCTTCTGCCCTCAGGAGTGCCCCCTTCGAGGCCTGGTTTCTGAGAGCTTGGACTGGGGAGAAGGAGAAAGAAGGGGAGGGGGACCACCTGCCGGCTCTGTGCACGGATCCCTCCCTGCCACTCCTTCGGCCCCCACCCTGTCTGCCTCTCCTTCTCCTTCTGTTCAAGGAAACACATCTCTAACCTGTCAGAGATCCAGCAACCATTCTTGCCCTTCCCTCTGGGTGATCCCTTTTGGTGTGGAAGATGGTATTATTTCCTTGAAGGCCTGGGCGAGTCGGAGCTGCCTACCCCAGAGTTCCTGCTATTTCCTAAAGCTTCCCTGGGAAGAAGAGGGAAAAGAAGGCAGGTAACGGTGACCCTGGTGCCTTTGACACCCCTGGTGAGTGTGCATGTGTGTGTGTGTACCTGCACACAGACACGTGCTCACAGTCTGTAAGTCCTGGGTCGGGATTATTCTCAGGCTTCCAGACCCAGGATCGCAGGCCCAGGCTTCTGCTGACAGACCAGTTTTTTTTTTTTTTTTTTTTTGCTCACAGAACAAACCGATCAAGAGTGACCACGGGGCAGTTTCAATGTTTGCCTCTCACTTTCCTCTTTCCTGTCCATAGAAGCCCATTGTCATTACTCTTCTGTGCGATTTTAATTTATCTGGGTTATTTTGTGGGGGGGGTGCGTAGAGCGCTTCTGACTGACTGAGAATGTCAAACCCTCCTCCCACGTGCTGGATACAGCCCACAATCCAAAGGAAGCTCTTGGAGAACTTGGTCTATTGATCATGTCGAAAGGGAGCATAGCATGTGGGAAAATGACTCATTGGTGTGACTTCACCATTGCCCTCATTTTAAACTTCTTACAGGGAGAGCATAACCTAGTTCTGACAAAGATTCTCAGCCAGGGCTGGGCTTGCCTTTGACTAAGTGATGTGTCACATTCTCTTTGCCGGAAACTCACATTCTTAGCACCAGTCCTCATGGTCCTGGCAAGAAACCTCTTTGGAGAGGTGTTGGTATTTGGGAGATTTATTTATTTTTTTTCCAGCTGCCCACAAAAAACAAACTCAGAAATATCTTTTTTTTTTTTCCTTTGCAAAGTCTGTTGGAATAGGTTGTCATTTCTCCATCTGGAGTTGTTTGTTGTTGGTCTGCCAACGACGGTTTGCCGAGGGCCATGGCAAGGTGACTGTGGCCCCGAGGGAAGGGTAAAATAAACCGGGGCAGCGTGCCTGTCTGGGAAGGGGAAACCTCAGAGCTGATGTCCGGCGGTGGGTGGCTAGCCATGGCTGGTGGCCACGGGTCCTCACTTTAAGTGTGGCTGGGAGTCGCTCAAAGAAGGGCTTTAAGTGATGCCTGCCCGGTTGCTCACCAAAGTGGATACTTCCTCACTGTTGTGTGGTTTTCTGCCAAGAGAATGCCTAAACTTGCTAGCCCTCGCTGAGAACTTCCCAGCCCACAGTGGGAACCTCCCCGAAGCCCGAGGACCACGCCTAGTTTACAGGAAAAGGCGCTCCTACTTCTTTATTCTTCCAGCTCATGGAAGAGGCATGTTCTAACAGGCTCTTTCACTTCTAATTTATAGATCCTGTGCAAGCAGCCCCTTGAAGGCAGGGGCCTTGTTCCTGTGTTTGCCCCTACTGTTAGCTCACAACAGACCCCGGTAGGGAAGGCAGTGTGGTATGGGGGATCCAGATCAGAACTCCGGGTTGGTCAGTAGCTATAAGATCGTGGCCCAGAGTGTTGATTTCTCTGGGTATCTCCTTGTTATTCAATGACTAGGTTGAGTGAGAGATTGTCTGATGCAGTGGTTCTAATCCTTGCTATACATCAGAAACACCTGTGGACTCTTGAGCCTGCAAATAGACATGATTGGGGTCACCTCCTAGGTGGGTAGAACCTGGGGAGTGAGTATTTTTCCAGAATTCTTTGTGGCCAGTTTTGAGGACCACTGCCTATAGTCACACCTGTCCATTATGAATAAATTAAAGGACCAACTAGGTAGATAAATAGGAGCAAAGGCTGGCTAGTTAAAGATACTTCAAATGAAGTGTGTTAACATGTCTTAAGTAGGACCTTACTGAAAACGGAGTGAGGTGAAATAGGATACTTTTTTTTTTTTGCCTTAATAGAAACCTCAGGATTGTTTTGTGCTCTGGCACGTGGAACATCCCATTCTGAATGAAATGGAAGAACTCTGAGGCTAGGGGACAGGGAAGATGGGACTATAGCTTAGGGACAATAGCAAAAGAGATGGCAGAGAGGGGTCCTGAGCACAGGGTTGGAATTTCTGGTTTCTACAAATGTTGAAGGTGGTTTTTACATTTTTGATTTTCAGATCTCTGAGTTAGACACTGAGGGGTGTTCTGATATAACACAATTCTGTTTAGTACAATATGTTATATCTTACTATGGACTGGGCTCTGGGCTAGATGCTGGAGGTTCTCAGAAGATGAGAAGCTCAAAAGGGGGAGACAGGTTTATGAAAAAGTAACTAGAATACAGTCTGCTAAGTGCAGTCATTTTGAGTACAGAGGAATAATTTACTCTTGGGAATGTGAAGTGATCAGGGAGGGCTTCACAGAGGAAGTGATGCCCCAGTAGTTTTGAAGGCTGGGTAGAGTTGACTTGGCATCCTGGGACAGGTTGATGTGCAAGGGAGAGGAATCAGGGTGGAGGGGCAGCAGGTGCAGCAGCATGACTTAACAAGCTGAGCTCCAAAGACTACAGATGTTACTTGTTTGTGAAGTGGAGGGAGCCTTAGAGGACCAGGCTCATCTTCAAGGGCTCTGGGTTCCAGACTTGGGGATTTGGGTTTTCTATCCTAGATTTTTGAAATCTTGTAAGTGGGAGAGGGACATAGTTAAGTCTGCTGTTTAGAGACTAAGTAGACAGAGGCCAGCTGAAGTCAAGTTGGTAAACCTTGGTAATTAAATGTTGGGAATAAGGAGAGGAAGTCAAGGCTGATTCTTAGGATATTGGCTTGGGTGATAAATGGAAGGTCTTAACACTATTTGACATATGCATTTCAGGGAGCAGAAAGCAGAGGTATTGGTTGAGAGGTTGAAGAGATGCCAGATATTTTAGGCAAAAATATCTGGTGGGCATTTGAGAAGAGTCTCTGCTCCAAATAGATTCAGGAGTGTGATCAATATAAAGTTAATACTGTGGAATCATATGATACATGTCTTTCTCTGATTGACTTATTTCGCTCAGCATAATACCCTCCAGTTCCATCCATGTTGTTGCAAATGCTAAGATTTCATTCCTTTTGATGGCTGCATAATATTCCATTGTGTGTGTGTGTGTGTGTGTGTGTGTGTGTGTGTGTGTGTGTGTGTGTGTACACACACCACATCTTCTTTATCCATTCATCTGTCGATGGACATCTTGGCTCATATGATCTCACTGATATGAGGAGGAATTCTTAATCTCTGGAAAAAAACTGAGGATTGCTGGAGTGGTGGGGGGTGGGAGGGATGGGGTGGCTGGGTGATAGACATTGGGGAGGGTATGCGCTATGGTGAGCGCTGTGCATTGTGTAAGACTGTTGAATCACAGACCTGTACCTCTGAAACAAATAATACATTATATGTTAAAAAAAAAAAAAGAAAGCAGGAAGGGAAAAATGAAGGGGGAGAAATCAGATGGGGAGATGAACCATGAGAGACGATGGACTCTGAGAAACAAACTGAAGGTTCTAGAGAGGAGGGGCGTGGGGGGATGGGTTAGCCTGGTGGTGGGTATTAAAGAGGGCACGTACTGAATGGAGCACTGGGTGTTATATGCAAACAATGAATCATGGAACACTACACCAAAAACTAATGATGTACTGTATGGTGATTAACATAACAATAAAAAAGTTAATACTGTAGAAAATAACAGAATTGCCCTTCAAATGGAAAATAGGGGAGAAACACCTGAATCTGCATTAGTTAGCTGTTGTGTGTAACAAAATTGTCCCAAATGGTGACTTAAAACCATAAACATATATTATCTCATAGTTTCTGTGGGTCGGGATTCCAGGGGCAACTTACCTGGGAGTCTCTGTTTCAAGATCTTGTAAGGCTGTAGTCAAGTTGTCGGTTGGAGCTGTGGTTTTATCTGAAGGATTGACTTGGGAAAGATTACACACCTCCAAGGTCACTCAAGTGATTTTGGGTAGGTCTTGGTTCCATGCCAGCTGTTGGTTTAAGCTCATTTGTGTCTCACGACTTGGGCCCCTCTAAACAAGCCTCTCATAACGAGGTAGGTGGCTGGCTTCCCTCAGAGTGAGCAGGAGGGTGGGCAAGATGGAAGCTACCAGTCTTCTCACAACATAATTTCAGAATCAGAAGTGACTTCACTTTGCCATATTCATTAGAAATTATTTACTCGGTCTGCCTCACACTCCAGGGGAGGGGATTGCACAAGGAGCCTGAATCCTAGGAGGTGGGAACCATCTTAGAGGCTGCCTAGCACGGCATCTGAGAGGGGAGCCAATGAATGGGTAGTGGGGCAGCAGCTGTTAAAGTGGGAAAGGCAAGTAAAGAATCAGAAAGGTGTGGTCTCACGAGCTAGGGGGAGGAGGAAAGAGTTCGAGTACAGGCTAGGTTATGATTTGGTTAAAAAAATTCCTAATCTTGGGCTTAATCAAAGACTTGTTTCTTGTTCAGGCAAATATTCATTGCAGGTTGCTTTGGGCTCTGTCCCCCATAATCATCACTGGGACATGTCTATTAAGGTCATTTAGGAATTCTTCCTGTCGTTTTCACTCTGGAACCTCAACTGGCAGAGCTTGATTTAGGGAATTGCCACTCTCTGAAATGTTGCTGGTTGCCGTGACGGAGAGAACCATGTGTTAGCTCTCAGGACTCGAGCCCCTGTGACTGCTTTCATAGTGCACTGGCCACATTGGGTCCTATGGCCTGCCTCACCTCCTATTATTTATTTAGACAGTGGGGCTTTGGAGACATTTGGTCATCTGCTCCAGGGACAGCCCTGGAGGGGAGAGTCATGAGTGTCGCTCTCCACAGAGAGGGCAGCATGACCCAACGTGGTATTGGGATTGGCAGTGATAGCTCTGTTGTTCGTGTTGTGGAGAGCTGAGACATACCCTAATTGCAGTGGGCTGAGGACTGACTAGGAGATGAGTAAGTGGGCAGCGCTAGCAGGAAGAAATAGTAGAAACTGCATTTCCAGGCAGACAAGAAGCTCTGACCGCTGCCTTCTCTTGCCTGCACTGTTGACGGGGATCGTCGTGGGTTTCTGTGTTGGGCAGCAGATCCACGTCTGCCGACTGTCCCTGACCTGCAGCTGGCTGCTCTGAACTCATTGTCTTTGATGACAATCTCAGAAATGACCGCTGGGAGTTGACTGAGTTCTGTGTGCCCTTTCAGTACTGCATTTAAACAGGAAATGGCACCATTCTGTAGTTTTCCTGCTGGGCCAAAATGGGGGTATTGTGAGAACTGCCGAGCCGTTTGAAGGACCTTACTTTACGTTTGTTGTTCTTGATATTGCCTTTTTTTTAAATTTTTTTTTATTAACTGCTTTTTGGAAGTTTGGTTTTAATAAAATCTGATACAATCTCCAAATTTGCTCTAAAACATCAGTTTTCCATTTTAGCTGAGTTCAGTCTTCCAGGCAGGGTATATGAAAGTGCTGGAGACTTGCAGAGTGATACAGACACAAGTTGTCGCCACTGATTCCATTAATTTTTGGTGGTCAGGGAGTAACAGAGTGCGTATGTTCCCGTTGTCAGCCGCACTCAAGAGGCAGATGATCTGCAGCTGGTAACTGAGGTGTCAGGTATATTTGATCTCACAGAATTTTAAAAAGTAGAAAAGTAGATTTAACATATAATATGCTGTTCTGAAGTAAATATTTAGATAAGTTGGTACTTCATTAACATGCAAATTCAGAGACTAGACCTGGCTGCAAACCAGGTCTGATTAGCCCAAGTGCTGCCATGATTTTTCTTTCCTTTCCTCTTTCCTTTTCCCTTTCCTTTCTTTTCCCTTTCCCTTTCTCCTCTTTTCCCCTCCTTTACTCTCCTCCCTCCCCTCCTCTCCCCTCCTCTCCCCTCCTCTCCCCTCCTCTCCCCTCCTCTCCTCTCCTTTCCTCCTCGGCAGTACTCATCACTAGTTTCCATTTCTTTTCATGACACATCTTCCTGCAGCAGCATCTACTGATTCAGTTACTTCTCTGCTCTGCAAAGGGTGCAGATAGAGGAGCGAGTATGCACTCAGGAATCAAAAAGGATGTTGTGGCAGTAGAATTTGAAGTAAGGGGAGGGGGTTGGTGAGAGTGGACTTCTGCACATCCCTAAAATCTCTGAAACACCTGCAATTCTATTTCCTTAGGAGGCTGCCCTTACACAGAATGGGTTAGGATGTCAAATATTACCTTGGGTTCAAGTAATGCGAATTATCCCCACACGGTATGTTTTCCGTGACCTATGGATAATTGAGATTTGATATATGAACGAGTAGAAAATATTTGGGGGAATAAAACTTCCCAGCAAGCATTAGGTCTGTGTTTTGACTTATTAACTTAGCATTGTGGTTTTTAAACTTCAAAATTTGAATCGCAGTCAAGTTACTAGTATAATTTTAAATTATTATCTTGAGAAATCTACAAAAAACATGTATTTGTTGGTCCTGTAAAAGGACTTGACGGTATTCAACTATGAGAGTTATCTTGGAATTATGTTCATGAAAAATTCCTTCCAACCTTCTTGGCAAGATGCAAGAATGATGGACTGTAAAATTTTACCTTTATAATGGCCTTAGGTGTCTTTGAACCAACATCTGACTTTGAAGTTACCCAGCTGCCTGTTAGCAATTTACCTGTTTTACTGGGTGTTATTTATTTATTTTTTCAGTGGGGGGTTATTAAATTTAATACTCTAAGCAAGTGATATAATCCATATTGCTTAGAATATGATGGTATTCTGCTAAAAAGTCATTTCCAGATGCTTTAAAGTGAAATGCTGTAGCAAACATCCTCCAAAGGGTCATTTTTCCTAATTAATATAAATTTGCTTGCTTATTTTTCTAGACATTGGGCCTTTTTTTCAGGTTATTATGTATGTTGTTTAGCTCTTGAAATGTTGGAGTTAAGTGACCAAAGCTTTCTGATTTCCTAATAATTTATTAAACCACTTTGAATTGTTGATGTGATTCATGGCTGGTCCTCTATGCCAGCATACCAACAGGAAAAAGGAGTATCTCGTTGGGATTGTCAGTATTTTTAGTACGAGTGGTTTGTGACAGATTTGTGTCTCTACTTCTCTGCTGGTGGAGGTAAACTGATGGAGCTGGGGAGGTGATATCCCTCTGTTACTTAAGGCGGGTAAGTTGTGAATTTTAAGAGGATGCAGCCATGACTAAAGATCACCCGGCTAAGCGATGTCCCATATACACCTCGTAAAGCAATGGCCAGGCCACAGTTCTTTTACCCACTTGGAAAGTTGTTGTATTGCTGGATTAAAGTTCTTTCCTTGAGCTCAACTTGTACTCCAAAGACTTACTGAGGGTGTTTCAAGGCTTCTTCCATTTGTTTGTTTGCTTTTGGGAGAGCATTATTCTTATTCCCAGGTTTTATTTAAAAACAAAAATGCTCAGAGAAATCCAGTGTTAATAGAAAGGATGTGTGTGAGATGAATGGTGGTCATCCACAAGCCTTTCCATTTCTACCAGGTGGATAAAAATCTGAATCTTGAGAGGGAAGCTTGTGATAGTAATAGAAATATGTCCTATGTGAATATCTGACCTAAGAAGGATCCTGTTTTGTTTGTTTGTTTTTGTTGGTTTTGTTTTTGAAATGCCTATGTGCACTGTGGTTCTGAGGAGCCTGCCCCTCCCAGTTCCAGTCTTAGGTCCCTCTATAGTCAACCAGGCTGTTCTAGACCGCTCGCGCCCCCTAGGGACTCTCACAGGGACCGCGTCGTGCAAAAGCTCCCTGTTGAACTCTTCTCTTGCTTCTTAGAAAACTTTTGTTTTTGTTTTGCTTGAACCACTTGCAGTGCAGTTAATTTTCCAACAGAGTGCCTTTTTTTCATATGTTCTTTTAAATCCATATGCTGCTGCTTTTTCTTTTTTTGACCTGCTAACCTTTCTTTACGTTGTGAATATAGATAGACCAAAGAAGCCCTGCTCATGGGGGCGCCTGGGTGGCTCAATCAGTTGAGCCTCTGACTCTTTCTTGGTTTCAGCTTAGATCATGATCTCAGGGTTGTGAGATGGCCCTGCATTGGGCTCCACGTCAGTGGGGAGTCTGCTTGAGATTCTATCTCCCTCTGCCCATGTCCCTGCTCGCTCACTTGGGCACTCTCTCTCTAAAATAAATCAATTAATCTTGAAAGAAAAAGAAGTCTTAATCACAACTAGGAAAAACAATTAAAAAAAATGATATCGCTATGTTAGGGTGAAAACAGGCCAAGTTTTGAAGTAGAACCTATGTCTGCATTTGCTAAAGCCCTTGAAAAATCCCAAAAGTTCTATTGAAAAACTCTACATCTTTATCTGTTTGTCCATCATCTGCTTAAGTCCAAGTTCTTCTTATAATATCTGTGTTCAGGACATAGACTCTAATTTCTATTTTAATATGAATACACACACGTACCTGACATGCTTAATATATACGCTTAACACATGTTATATACACACATGCATAAGCATGCAGTGATATTGAGCTAGGAATTGAAGGATGGGTAAGAGTAAGTGGATAAAATGTGGGAAGAGTATTCAAAGTAGGAGGAATATATCATGCTCAGATACACTGGGGTCACATCTCAGGGTGGGTAATGTCGAAAGGACTTGGGATTGTCCTGGTTCGAGAACCAGAACACTGGTTCTGAACAAGGGAGTAGAGTAGGAATGCATCTCAGTTCATAAAGTGACCTGTGACATAAGTATTATTGATTATAACTCCACTTACGTTTCAAGCTCATCTGACTGTGCTGTGGGAAGCATCTCCTTAGTCCTTTTTGAGGCCTCCTTGCCCTGTATCATGGTTCCAGAATCTTAGATTTGCCAAGTGAACGTGGGCATCTGTTCCTCATTGTTGGCTCACATAATTTACCACAGAAACCTAAAACGTCTTAGTCCTTATGGCCCTCCGATTCTCTTTCGCATGGGAATCCTTGTGAGGCTGCTGATGGCTGAGTCCCACCACCATGCTCTACATTCGTTGGAGTCTTGTTCCCTCCCTAGAAGCCCTGCCTCAGAATCCGGAAATCAACCTTTTCTCCCTCCTGCCTGATGAAGTCTCTTTCTAGTTTCTGGAAATACCCTTTTTGGTAGTGCTGGCTGGGTTATGCGCTCTACGTGAGAGAGCCATCTTTCTGCCTATGGGCTTGGGCTTTTGGACATAGAAGTCAGGAACGTTTGCAGGCTAGTTCTGCTTTTTCCTAGCCACTTGCTTCTCCCAAGATGATGAACATGAGGACCTAGTTTGAGTGGGGAGAAAAGCAGGATGTACCAGGAGAAAAACTGGTTCAGGTCACAAAAAAGTTTCGCTTCCCCACCCCCACCCTGCAGTAGGATGGGTCTCAATATTGAAGAGAGGCTTAGAAATCCACTTGAGTCTAGATTCCTCTGGTTGGGGGGTGGTAATAGGAAACCCAGATGACACAGGATCAGGGTTGTGCTTTAGGAGGATTCACCTGACAGCAGTGTCAGCAAATGGGAGAGGGAAGGGTGTGGATATTCAGCGACATTGTGGAGGAGGCTCTTGGTGTGGCCTCTGCAGCAGGTGAGGTGGTTGTGATTTCTTGTGCCGCAGTGAGTTTCTCTAACAGCACAGCTCAGGTCCTGGGGGCCTCAGCCGAGGTTTTAGTTCCTGGATCTCTCTCCAAAAGGGATTGTATTAACTCTTATCTGTGTGTGATCTCAAGGCAGGACAATTGTAGTGCAGAGTGTCAGCATTCGAATGAGAAACTTGAGAGGTCAAGAAACAGTAACTGATGAAGGAAGTTCCAGGAGGTCATCGAAGAAGGAAACCTTGTCCTGACCTCCCCACACTGTAAAATGGAATTTTCGACAATTTATAGTCGAAATTCCTAACGGGCTTCTTGACCTAAGAGGGGATTTGATACTCAAACAGAGGAAGCTACTTGTACTTGGGTGGCTCTCCTGACAGGCAAATAGTTCGTTAACCTGGGGAGACCTTGCTGAGTGTTAATTAAATTTGCATTACAGGTGAAGGGATCTGAGGTCAAAAAATGCTTTCTCACTCCATTCAGAGAGGGGTGAGCTGCGGATCTCCAAGGCTCTGTGTGACTCTTGAGAAAGCAGACAAAGAAGGCTTTTATAGGATGGAGGTGGAAAGTTTCTTGGTGAAACTTGATGAACCTATATGTGTAGTATGTAGAAGTATCAGAGCATGGTGTGTGTGTGTGCATGTGTGCGCACACCCAGATAGGGATATATGTTTTTAAATTTGAGCTGAGTTGAATTATCTAAGTCGTTCAGATAGGCCTCTTCAGGGGAAGACAGGAAGAAAGAGGCTTTGAAGTCGTGCAGGGAACCATGGGGCGGACAGGCCTCTGGGAGCTGGGAAGGTGCTGTCAGCAGGGCTGTCTCTGAGGCTTCTGTCTGTAGTCTCGTTGTTTCCGCATCAGTTCCTGTGGATCCTGGTAACAGTAATAACCTGGATTTAGGGAAGTCTGGAGGTCCTACAGGCAAGCAGAAAGAAGCTCAAACTGTTCAGCGGAGTGGAACATAAAAAGGGTCACCATCCCTGGCAGCCCCCTTCCTCACTGCATCTAGAAGTTGCCCCTGAAGAGTTTCCTGTTCATTCCTGTAAAAAACAAAAAACCTATGTACAAACAGGCACACATTTTAAAAAACATTTCCCCCCCATTTTTATTATTTATTTATTTATTTATTTTTAGAGATTTTATTTATTTATTTGACAGAGAGAGAGAGAGAGACAGCAAGAGAGGGAACACAAGCAGGGAGAGTGGGAGAGGAGAGGGAGAAGCAGGCTTCCCGCCGAGCAAGGAGCCCGATGTGGGGCTCGATCCCAGGACCCTGAGATCATGACCTGAGCCGAAGGCAGACGCTTAACCACTGAGCCACCCAGGTGCCCCTCCCTCCCATTTTTAAAAAAAGATTTTATTTATTTGAGAGAGAGAGAGAAAGAGCACATGAGCATAGAGGGGGAATGAGAGGGAAAGCAGACTCCCCACTGAGCAGGGAGCCCGATGCAGGGCTCGATCTCAGGACCCTGAGATCATGACCTGAGCTGAAGGCAGTTGCTTAACCAGCTGAGCCACCCAGGTGCCCCCCTCCCCGCCATTTTTCAAATGCTCTACTGTATACCATTGCCAAGGGTGCTCTCAGGTGCCTTCTGGGGATCAGTCCCGCTCCCACAGCTGGGAGGGTTCTACCCTGTTCCTCAGGTGGTCCGACCAGGTCTCCGTGATAAGCACCTCTGCTGTCCCTGTCCCCCTACCTCTCCTGTTAGCGTGTGGCACGGTGGCCCTCTGCAAGGAAAATCCACATTCTCATCCCTGGAACCTGTGAGTGCGAACTTATGTGGAAAGAGAGTCTGCAGTGGATTTAGCTTAAGAAACTTAAGATGACATCATCCTGGCTTAAGCAGGTAAGGCCCTAATTTAATCCCACGTCCTCGGAACAGAAGAGGAAGAGAAGGCCACGTGTGGAGAGCAAGGCCGAGATGGAGTGGTGCAGCCAGAAGCCAAGAAATGCCTCCAGCCCTCAGAAGCAAGAGGCAAGGAAGGATTCTCCCTGGAGCACTCGGGTTGGGGGGGGGGGGGGCAGCCCTGTCAGCACCTTGGTTGTGGACTCGGTAACTGTGAGAGAATGCGTTGCTGTTGTGTGAAGCCTCCCAGTTTGTGGTGATTTGTGAGGGTGCCGTAGGAAGCTACTATACTGTGTAAACTCATCTACCGAACACCCTCTCAAGACTCCTCTGTGCACGCCTGCTAAATCTCATCTGTAAGACAGGTCTCCAGAAGTGGAATTCTGGTTCTCAGTTCTGATAATATTTCCACCCTCAGATATAAAAATACATGCATCCTTGCCTTAGGAATAATGTGAATATCTGTAGCAGCTTTGGGGTGCTGAATACTCATTGTGTGTCAAGCATTGTGCCTACACTCTCTTATACAAACCCTATCAAATGCTTATTAGCATCTTCATTTTACAGAGGGCAAACTGAGGTTTAGAGTGCTGAAGTCAATTGCGCATGATCATGTGTCAGTAGGAAGCAAGGCCAGGATCTGACTCCAAATTCTGTGTTCTTACCCATGATCCTAGATTGAAAATATGAACCCCATGTTAAATGTTTAGGTGCCATGTTGTATGGACATGGCCTGGCTACTGGCTGTGGTGGGTCCTGGTGGAGACAGGCTCAGCTGCACCCGGGAAGAAGTCTGGTCTGTCAGGCAGAAGGTGGGGTCCAGAGGACCTGGGGAGTCGGAAACAGCACCATGTGTTGGAGTAATGAGACCCCCGCAGGTGGAGTGAAAAGGTAGGGTTAAAACACTAGTAATGACAAACATTAGTTCCGATGGCGGGCCAGGCATTGCTCTAAGTGCTTTACATGTGTTAGTGCACTACGAAGCAGGCACCGTGTTAGCATGGGAGGACACTACCTGTAGGCAACTGCTTAGAGTTCAGGTACAGAGAAGTTCCTCAGTGAGAGAATTGCAGGAATAAGCCGGACTCTAGTCTTGAGGAACTGAGGTACTGGATAGGTTACCAAGAAGGAGCTGTCGGCTCGGACCCTAAGATGGATATCCGGTTAAGGGAATCCCATGTCCTGAAAGATGGACCTCGGACCCATAGCCAGAGGGCCAGGTTCACCAGAAATGACTGACACCAAGTCGAGTGGTCAGTTGGCACCCACTGCGGGGAGTGTGGTAGCAGCAGGCTGATGATGGGAAATAGGTAGACCTTGCTGTTGAGAGCCCCAGGGTTATGATCTCATGGGACGATGACCTGTATTAGGCCTGAAACTTTGAATCAGCCCTTGATAGCACTATGGCTTGTTCTCATTTACCTTCTCAGTATAATCAGGGAACAGAGGGTTCGGCTGCCTCCTTTTGGGCTTTCTGTGAACTTGATGATGTAATCTTTTAACTTTTATTTTTAGTAAAATTATCTTGACGGTCATTGTTCATGTCTTTTAATTTATCAGAAGCATTAAGAACAGTTTCTGTTGACTCAGCGCCTGGAATAGCTTTTACTTCCTTGTCTCGTTGGGCCCGGTTCCATCTTTTAACTTGTGGCAAAGGAAAAAGGAGTAACATTTTTTTTTTTTTTTTTTCAGTGGGAGACTGTCCCCATCTTGTGGTTATTTGTGTAGAAACTTACCTGTCTGGGCACTTTATCCTAGAGATCGTTTTGTGGTCTCCAGTTTTTTGCTGTCGTGTTGGATTCTGGACAGTCTCCCTTATGCTGTGTTTCTTTACCTTTACCCTGGTATTTTACTTTTCCCATTTTCAAAGCCTGCCCAAAATGGTGGTTTCATTTGCTCCTCCAGGTAGTCTTAAGGACTAGCCTGCGGTTTTTTAAATGAGGGAATTGAGATAGCATGACAGTAAATCAGTATTCTATCTCAGCTCAGAAATTTCTCATTCTCTGTCTGCCCTTCACTTACCACCTCCATCCCCCACCCTGCCCCAAGTTTAAGCATGGGAGAAAGCAGAATGTAAATGATAACAGTGTCCAAAGTCATCTTTCAGAAAGATGGCCACAAAAACAGGTTGTTTGGTTTATGAACTGTCAGTGGAAGTTATCCAAACAAAATTTTCTTTGCCTTAATAATTTAAGTAGGTTTCACCAGTTTGCAGGAATTGAAATGAGTTGACTTTTATAAGCTGTACCATGATGTTCCGATTACTACCTTATGAAGTTAGAGAACTTCAAAAACTGAATGGGATTTTGTGGCTAGAGTGGATGGTGCTGGGGTGCAAATTTAGGACATGGAGTGATTTTTGTCTGGTTCACAGAAAATTCTATTAAGTATAGTCAAAATGAATTAAAATTATTTGTTGTTAAAATAGTATATTTCAGGGGCACTTGGGTGGCTCAGTCGGTTAAGCGTCTGCCTTCGGCTCAGGTCATGATCCCAGGGTCCTGGGATCGAGTCCTGTGTTGGGCTCCCTGCTCGGCGGGGAGTCTGCTTCTCCCTGTCACTTTCCCTCTGTACACTCTCTCTGTCAAATAAATAAATAAAATCTTTAAAAAAATTAAAATAAAATAGTAAATTTCAGTCTTTAGGCATTCACTTTGATAAAATTCCTGGGTAATATCAGGCGCATGAAGGATAAAAGCTTTTACAAGTAGGGTAGCTAAGGCAGTTACCTTCATTCTACAGAATAATACAATAGAAACCTTTTGTTAATTCCTGGAGATTGGAATTAGAAGCAGTAATGCTAAGGCAGATTTGTGATTTGCCTGTGCCGGTGCCTTCACCTGTTACGTTCTGTTTGGAAATACCTCACTAGACTCTGAGCTCTGTGAAGGCAAGGACTCTGTCAGTTTTGTTCATTGCTAAATTCCTTGGCCTCAGACATTGCAAAGTAGGAAATTAATGTGTATTTGTTGAGTGATTTAATGAATGGGTGTATAAAGGGGGCGAGAAATGAGGTAGGTTTTTATTGGTGACAAGTGGAAATTAAAAGAAGAGCCTTGTATGCTCCTTAATGGTGATCATGGTGCTTTGAATATAGCATTTAAAATAACACCTCATTGAAAAATAACTGTACGTTTTCTTAAAGATTTTATTTATTTATTTGACAGAGAGAGACACAGCGAGAGAGGGAACACAAGCAGGGGGAGTGGGAGAGGGAGAAGCAGGCTTCCCGTGGAGCAGGGAGCCCGATGCGGGGCTCGATCCCAGGATCCTGGGACCATGACCTGAGCTGAAGGCAGAGGCTTAACCCCTGAGCCACCCAGGCGCCCCTGAAAAATAACTGTATTATAAATGAATGACAAAATGGGCACATTTTGGGCTTTAGGACTTGAAAGACTGCCCTGGCCATATCTTTCTTTAATGGGGACAAAATAGGATTGTGAGATTGGACAAGATGTATGAAGAACACGTTGCAGCGCTACTGTTACAGAATAATAGCATAGAATGATTGCTTCTCCATCTCATGTGTGTTTTCCAGATAAACCTGAGAAGGAAACAGTCATGTCTTAAGTCAGTGGTTTTCAACCGTGGCAATCTTGTCTCCCGCACCGCCCGCCCCCCCCCCCCCCCCCCCCCCCCCGCCTGCCAAAGGGACATCTGGCAATGACTGGAGATGTGGCTGATTGTCCTGATTTGGGGGAGGGTACTATGGGCTTCTGTGGCTGGAGGCTAGGGATGCTGCTAACTACCCTACTGTGTATAAGACAGGCCCCCATAGTAAAGAATTATCTGGCATAGGGGTGCCTGGGTGGCTTAGGCCAGCCATCAAGATCTGACTCTTGATCTCAGGTCATGTCTTGATCTCAGGGTTGTGAATTCAAGCCTCACCTTGGACTCCATGCTGGGTGTGGAGCCTACTTAAAAAAAAAATTATCTGGCAGAAAGCATCAATAGTGCTGAGGTTCTATCCTGTCCCAGACAGTCATGAAAGTATAATATTAAAATATTTAGCAAAACAGGGGTACCTAGGTGGCTCAGTCGGTTAAACATCTACCTTCGGCTCAGGTCATGATCTCTGGGTCCTGGGATCAAGCTCCACATCGAGCTCCCTACTCAGCCAGGGGGTCTGCTTCTCTCTCTCCCTCTGCCCCTATCCCCCACTTGTGCTGTCTCTCAAATAAATAAATAAATCTTTAAAAAATCAAAAAAATATTGAGCAAAATAAAAAGTGTGTCACTGTATGTATCCTATGTTGGACTAGGTATTACTTACCAACTAAAGTCTGTTAATATGTAGCAAGTAAATGAATTTTTTCAATTTGATACTTTGATTCCAGACCTAAAGTAGTTTCTGTTAGTTTGGGATTTTTTTCATCAATATATTTATATATCTTAAAAAGTTATTTGCTTCCCAAACAATAGAATAAACATATAGATAATGAATCATTGCTTAGCTCAGCAAACAATACTGTTTGATACAGTTACAACCACCATGGAAGACTGGAACTATTAACTTGTTAGAAGTTTAAATTACATTTGACCAAAATGCATTCGAGCAACTTGGTGATGTTGATTGAGCTAAACTTGATTGACCTTATGTGATTCATGTGTACTTAAAAACCTGCATTTAAAATCTGAGAAAAAAAAATTTTTACATGAAAGTTTTTTTTTTTTCTGGTGGAAGAATATTGTGAATTTCCAAGGTAAGAGAGGAAAGTTGGAAAATTTGGGTAATTCCATTGTTTCATTTGTTTTCTTATTTAGATGTTGTGCAATGTATCATGTTTGAGGAATTATATGGAGGGGAAAAGACTTTGAAGATATTCTTTGTTTATTATTGTTGTCTTCAAAGTTGACCCCATTTCCCGGATGTTTCATGACACATCAGTTACTCACTTGGTAGGGTAACAGGCATTGTCTTGGGTGGTCTGGTCTGATGTTTCCCCAAAAGAGGTTCTGATGTATAATGATCTGTTTTATGCTTGTGACATTGTATTCAACTCAGCTATAGTTTGTTGTGAAAATGGGTGACACTGAGTACTTAGTTTGTTTCAGGTACAGTGCAAAACACTCCTCACGAATGACTATTTTGTCCTCATTGCCCTGCCATGCCATTATGATTCCCATTTTAAGAGGTAAGGAAACGGAGGCAGGGTTAAGTGACTTGTTCACAGTTGTATAACTAAAGCATGGTGGGGCCAGAATAGGTCAAGCTACATTGCTAAGGATCTTTGCTGTCCTGAAAGGAAGGGTCAAGGTGGTGGTGGGACTTCCAGTGGAGTACTAGAGAGAAATCTGACCTTACCTCTCAGTTGCAATGATTAACAAAGCATCAGCGAAGTACCATTTCTTATAGCTCTGCAAGGACAGGGAAGGTACTTGTTGGTAGAAGAAGTGGGGTTCAAAGAGGATTCAAAGAGGATTACCTTGTGAAGTCAGTTTCGGTCCCTTTTGTTTGCCGTTGGGGCAGAATGTGGATGTACAGACTGGAATTAGTATGTGTGATCTGAGGAGAAGCCTGCTTGAGTCAGGGTTGCTCTCTTCAGGCTAGACAGACCTCTGCATGCCACATGGTGGTCTGGTTGTGCCTCGTAACTGTCCAGGATTGCTGCACCTCTCAGTCGCAGCCCTTTTATGGAGCCTCCTTGTCCTGGAAGCTGTATGAATTGAGGTTTGTACTGTGTGCCTGTCCATGCGTGTATCACGCGTGACTCCCGTTGGCGGTGATGGGGAAGGTGGGGACTCCTCCCTGGGCGCTTGGTGGTAGAGCTCAGGTCCTGTGGGATGGTAACTAGTTAATTCTTCCTCCTCCTCTCTGGTCTGTGAGCTCCTTCAGGACAGATACTGTGTTGCTACTAGTAGTAACAGAGCCCATGTGTGTTCTAGGCGCTCCTGGTTTTATTGATGAGGAAGTAGAGTCCCAGAGGCAGAAAGAACTGCCTGAGATGACTCAGCCAGCGGCTGAGTTACATCAATGAGGCTGTCTGATGTGAACATCTCTGCACTTTTCACCCCTTCCATCTTGTCTTCATCTTTTTTATCTTTGCATTTCAGGCACATGGTACTTAATAAGTGTTGAATGAATGAATAATGCCCATGGATGCTTCTAGGTGGAAGCTAACCATTGTTCTTACCTGGGTATGAAGCAGAGTAGGAAAACAAATAGGAATAAATGGCGAGAGCCCATGGTCCCGGGAGTCTGACTGGCAGCAGAAGGAAGCTCTGTGTTCTGAGTCTCCGCCCCTTCTGTGTCTCCACAGGTCTGGATTTTTCAGTCTCCAGTCTAACTTTTGAATCTGCTTCCAGAGCCCTGGCAGGGAAAGCTTTCCAAACTTTCCTTGTTGCTGTTTGGATGTGGACTTGCAGTGTGATTCTTTATTCCAACATGCCCTGATGGGGCCTCATGCCACCCCTAGCTCCCTGAAAGCACAGTGGCCAGGCGGGGGGCACCTCTAGCTGTGTCACTGTGGACAGAGGTCATTTTTGGTGCACCTCAGGTTTCTCATCTGTAATGAAAGGGACTTGAAGTAGCAGGTTATCTGAATTAATAGTAGTACCAGGTGTGTCTGTATGTGTGTGTGTGTGTGAGAAATTATTGACATCTTAAATTGCAAAAAACACAAAAATACATACATACACAATTAGTTGTGCAATTCTTTGGGACTCTCCTCACCCAAAGCCCATCCATCTGCCAGTTATCCGATGGAGAGGATCTAGACTTTACTGGGTTCTGTCTCTCACAGTGTATGGCATGCCTGGATAATGTGGGCTTTTTTTGTTGTCGTTTTAAGCAAATTTAAGGAAAAGATAGTCTTGTCTCTTAGCACTTGAACTTTTAGGCAAATAGCCTCTCCTCTGCTGTCCTTACCCGCTGCTTCCTTGCGTTGTATTCAATACACTTCTATCTCCTTAAAAAAAAAAAAAAAAAAACTCGTGAAATTCATAAACCTTAGAGCCTGTGTTTTGAAGTGCAAAAAAGAAAAAAAAAGACTTAGGGTTACAGTTTAGGCTCCTATCAAATAGGTGTTGACAACTGCGGACTTTAAGACTTCTGGATTATTCCTTCTGACTCTTGACTCCATGCTCTCATCATCTATATTACATACGAACAATGGGATAAAAGTGTTTTCCTTAGAGGAATAAATAGTGGAGAGATATTTCATGGGTGGAGTTCCAACCGTAGGGAAACATAAGTAATTTATCCTTAGTTTTTGTATAAATACTTGGTCAAGTCTTGAGGAGCTCCTGGGTGTGACAGAAAAGCTGGAAATCTTCCCTTGCCCTGACTGTTCCTCTCTGCACGCAGGAATTATCCCTGAGGAGCCCCCATTCCCACGACCCTAAACTCTGAAACTCTTCTCCCTTCTCTCCCCCTTTGTGGGCCCGTCTGCTGCTAGTGCATTCTGTTCTTGTATAAATCCCACCCACCTGATGGGGCTGCTTTCGAGACCTGGGCTGCTCCTTCTTAGTGGGAAGATTTCAATCGCTTCTAATTTTATATTTCCTTGATTCCCGTCACAGGTGGAGGGTAGGAAATCTAAGGGGTAAGAGAAAGAGACCACCCCATAGGGCATCCCAAGCACTAGGAAACCACATGGTACCCACACCCATTCTAGCAGTCTCTAAAGTAGAAAGTACCTTTCGACAAACTAGCATTTTGCTCATAACGTCCTCACCAGTCCCTCATATATTTGAATCAAACCTTTGTTTCATGTGCATGTATTTTCAAAGGGAAATAAGTGAGCAAAATCAAATATTTGGTTTACAGCAGTTAAGATGGTTAAATGCAAACGTTTTTGACTTGCCCCTCTTTCTCCTCCATAGTCTTCTGCTCCTGCTCTCCGTCCTATTCAGGGAGATAGAATTTGGCCCAAGGACTCTGGGATTTTATTTACTGCCTGGTGGAAACAGTTGGGAGGGAAAAAAAAAAAAAAGGCAGAACAATCCAAGCATTTTGAAACAGTTTCTTGGCAGTTTTTTTTTTTTTTTTTTCTGGCAGCTAAGATAGGACTGCTCAAAATATTTTTTTAAAAAATGTTTTACCTTCATGGGCTCTGCATTTGCCAGTGTAAATGTTTCCAAATTGTTCTCTTGATTTCTTTCTTAAGAACTCAGGCAACTGGTATAGTACACACACACACACACACACACACACACACACACACACACACACACACACACACACACACACACACACACACGACTCCAGTTCTTTTGGTTTTAAAAATGCAATTGTTTCTGTTGAGAAACCATTGCGAAGCTGCTGTTATCAGAAGGCAACTAATGGAGCTCCATGGAAGAGCCCTGTTACAGAAGTGAAGACCACAATGATGATCTCATAGCACTTGGCGTTTGTGGAAGTGCGGGCTTAGAACTTCGCATCTCCCAGATCCCACGTGGGTGGTTGAATGTGGGACTGAAAGATGCAGAAAGAGATCTTAATGGGATGAATGGGTTCTGGCGATAAAAGGGTAGTGGGTGAGCGATGTAAGTTAATGACCAACAATTGGCAAAGGAGTTTTTCCCAGTTATTCATGTTTACGAGCTATTTGTAGTTATTTTTTTTAAAAGATTTTATTTATTTATTTGACAGAGAGACAGCGAGGGAGGGAACACAAGCAGGGGGAGTGCGAGAGGGAGAAGCAGGCTTCCTGCTGAGCAGGGAGCCCGATGCGGGGCTCGACCGTAGGACCTTGGAATCATGACCTGAGCCAAAGGCAGATGCTTAACGACTGAGCCACCCAGGCGCCACTGGGCTGCTCGGTTATTTTTTTTTTTAAAGATTTTATTTATTTATTTGATAGAGAAAGCGAGGGAGCACAAGCAGGGGGAATGGCAGGCAGAAGGAGAGGGAGAAGCAGACTCCCCGCTGAACAAGGAGCCTGATGCAGGGCTCGATCCCAGGACCCTGGGATCATGACTTGAGCCGGAGGCAGATGCTTAATGGGCTGAGCCACCCAGGTGCCCCTATTTGTAGTTATTTTTATTGATATTTCTGTAAGACAACTCTTTTGGGGTAGGTTTATTTTGCTGTTTGAAGTCTTAAAAGGCACTAGAAGGTTAAATACCTAATCTCACCAAGCAGTAAGAGAGTAAAGATTTGGAGGGTTTTTTTGTTCTTCCCTTAAAACTTTTTACCTCTATATCTTTCACATGTAAAAAAAATTGTTTTGCTTATTATTATTTTTTTTTATGCTGGATCTAGGACCAATAGTGGAAGATACTGGAAAAAGCAGTTGGCTCTAGATTTGTTTCTGCCATTGTTGAGAGTTAATTTTTTTTTATTTTGGGTAAGTTACTTAATTCCTCAGGCCCTCAGTTTCCCTATCTGTAGAATGACATGATTGAACTAGATGATATCCAGGTCTCTTTAAGCTGTCTGAATACTGCTTTTCATCAATGAAGTTATAGCTGGCCTTCTTGCAGAATGTAGAATACCAGACCATTATCACATGAATTGCAGACTTAGTCTGGGGAATTACACAAAGCCATTTACTGTAATTGGCTTGTCGTGCTCAGTGAGTACCACATAATGATGTTATTTTATTGTTCAGTGAGTTAGATTTTACAAATTCCCCAGCTGCCAGAAATGTGATGAATCCTGCTGGCCTTGGCAAACATACTGCTTTCCTGAGTTGCATCGCACATCGTAATAAACCTCATGGTTTTCTGAGCTAATGTGCGAGGTAATGCTATCTTCCAAATGGGGAAAAACTACATCTGTCCCTCTCTCTAAAGAGGACATATTTTTTTTTTCCACTTTAAAAATAATTCCATTACCAAATGTAAACATGCATGTGATCGTTTCTAAATTTATACCCTATGCTTTTGCACTAGTGTAAGCAAATAGTTGTTATGAAACTGAAAACTAAGATCTTTATTACTTAAGTAATCTGATTACTTAAAAATTAACAGGAAATGTATCTCTTCTGTGCTTTTTAAAAAAAACAAAAACTAAACATATCCATGTAAAATATTAGTGATTTTGATTGAAAGAAACATGTTTTTAAAAATATAGATGGGGAAGGTTTTTATTCTGGTGATGGTGATAGTGATAGACTTTTATCAGACTAAGCTTCCTGCAGATAACATTTATAAACTCTTGGTAAAATACAACGTCAGTGACCTGAAGATACCGGAGAGCAATTGAAAGTAGACAAATTGGAGAGGAGTTGATTCTTAAAAGCAATGAATTGCATTTGGGTAAATTAACATATGTTTTGGTTTTGCCTGCTGGCATTCCCCAGTCTGTGCAGAGTGGGGTGGCTAGACCTAGAGCAGAAAGTGGCAGTTACTGACTCGAGTCAGAAGATGAATGGCATTTGTGACTGCCAGAGTGACTGCAGAGTCAGACACTTCCAGGAAAGGAAAGAGCCACAGCAGAGGAAGCCCCAACATCTGTATAGAAACTCTGCCCAAATTCCTGGCTGATCCATGGGGAGACGCTACGGTTTCCAGTGAAATGCAAAAGCTGGAAAGCTGAAGGAACTGAGGAGTTCCAGCCAGTGCACACCATAGGGAAATAGAATTTGGAGTTTGAATCTAGCCAAGTAACTGTCTGGCCAAAATTCTTCAGAACAAGATAGTCTCTACACCATGATGTTCATAATACTCTTTCCATAATATACTAATCATGAGAAAGAAAAGGAAATATGACTCCATCAAGAGAAGAAGCAGTCAGTAGAAAACAACCCCAGGATGACTGAGATGTTGGAACTCATGCAATAGGACTTTCAAAGCAGCTCCTGTAAATAGTTTCAACTTCAAATGTCATAATGAAACAACAGATGGGGAATTTTAATAGAAATAGAAAACCTGAAAGTGGAAGTAGGATAAAGATCAATGATGAAAGGAAGTTACCCCATCTGGAGAAAAGGGAAAAATGATAAAAGAAAAGTGGAAAGTCTCAGTACCGTTGGGATAAAATAAATTAATACATATGTATATGTAATCTCAGAAGGCGAGAAGGGAGAGCATGTGGCAGGGAAGAGGTTTGAAGAACTAATGGCTCAAGCAAGGTAAATACAAAGAAAACCACACCTAAGGCACTTCAGAGTAAAACAGCTGAAAATCGAAGATAAAAGATAATTTATCTGGAAAGGAGACAGAGTAAAAGGATATATACAGTGGAACAATGATGGAAATGTTGGGTCACTTTTCATCAGGAACAAGGGAAATTATAAAGTGGTGAAACATTTTTCAGGTGCTGAAAAATCCAGTTATCTACTTGGAATTTTATGTTCAAAGAGAAATCTTCACAAATGAAGGTGAAATAAAGATATTTTCAGAAAAATGAAAATGGAGACCATTTGCTGTAGATTGGTACATCAAAAAATTCTGAAGAAGTTCTTCTGGCTGAAGGGAAATGACACCAGATGGGAACTGAGTATAATAGCATGGGGATTTATTATATATGTAGATGTTAAAGTCTTACATTTTCATATATATTACAAGTGCTGTAGAGATTTCAAAGATAGTGAGATCCATGAAGCTTATTCTTACAAGGATGAGAGAGTTATCAATGGCAATTTTATGGTGCTTTTAGTTTTCAGAGTTTTTTAATGTCATGTATTCACAGGATCATGCTCACAGGGTTGTTTGGGAGCAGGCATTTAGAAGATAATATGAAATTCAGATTAAGAAAGAGAAGGAGGTGGTGATAGCAGGTATAGATTAATCACATTAACAGGAACTAGTTGCAGGAGCAGATTAAAATAAATTTTAATGTTTTCAAAGAACTAGGTCCTGGTTTCATTGATCTGTTGGATTGCCCTTGTGATGAGCACCTTGTATGGAAGTGTTGAACTGCTATTTTGTACACGTGAAACTAGTATTATGTACATGGTAACGAACTGGAATTTAAATAAAAACAAAAATATTTAACTTCTGAGAGTTACTTTTTTTAAAGATTTTATTTATTTATTTGAGAGAGAGAGAGAGTGTGTATGTGCAGAAGCCGGGGGGTGGATGCGGAGGGGCAGGGAGAAGAAGAGGGAAAGAATCTCAAGACTCTGCACCCAGCTGGGAGCCCACCATGGGGCTCAATCTCACGACCCAGAGATTATGACCTGAGCTGAAACCAAAAGTCAGATGCTTAACTTAACGGAGCCACCCAGGCGCCCCAGTGAGAGTTACTTTTTTTAACTTGGTGACTCTGAGAGGGTAGGAGGGGAGAGGAGCCTGCTGATAACCTGGTCTACTAGGACCAGGAAGCAAGAGCCAGAGCTAATCTATATGTCTATTCATAATTCTGTAGAATCTGTAAGTAACTAGGTGATCAAAACCTGCCTGATGGGGTTTTGTTGTTAAATCTTAAGCCCTCTTTAACAGTACCCCTTGCTTTCCACATATATCCAATAACAATCTGGAGGACAGTCTTCTGTATTTCTTATGCCCATATAGTCATGTCTGGCTATTTTTTTTTTTATTTTTTAATAAACCATAGGGACATACTACATAAATGTTTCTGAATCATGATCTTCTCACTTAAAAGAGATCATAGAAACTCTTCCATAACATGGATATAATTCCTTTTAATGGTTATAATAATCTGTATTGTCAATGTTCTGATTAATTAGACGACTCTTTAACTAAAGGGCAGTTTGTTTCCAGTATTTTTTCTTTTTTTTTGCTATTATAAACAGCGATTCAGTAAACATGTCAAATATATCCTTACATACTACGTTTTTATTTCTTGTAAGTGAATCATAAAGAATGTGATTACTCAGCTAATGGGTATGTTCATTTTGAATTTAGGTTTTTCTAGATTGGTTTCCAAATTCTGTTACCATTCATATTTCTACCAGTGATGCTCAGAATACCCTCTTCCCGCTTTATATTCCTATCAGCAGGAATTCTGTCATTTTTTTTTCAAATTTTGGTAATTTGAAAAAATTAGCAAAGTAGATGTCAAAAGCAATTTTAAGTTTGTATCACTGGTGTGGTTGGGATGCTACAGTGTTTTAGATTTACCCTTCAGTGCACCTGGGTGGCTCACTTAAGTTCTGACTCTTGATTTCGGCTCAGGTCATGATCTCAGGATCATGAGATCGAGCCCTGCGTCAGGCTCTGTGCTGGGTGTGGAGCCTGATTAAGATTCTCTCTCCCTCTCCTTCTGTCCCTACCCCCCTCTTTCTAGTTAAAAAAAAAAATTATTCTTCAGTAAATTGCCCATTCATATCCCTTGTCCATTTTCCTATGAGGTTTTGTTTTGTTCCTGTTGGGTTACCAGTTTTGTCATTAATTTAAAAGAGATCTCTGTATCTAATACCCTTATTTTTTATGTGCCTTGCAGATACTTTTTCTAATCTTGTATTTAGTATCTTTTATAAAAGAGTCTTTTTATATACAAACCATTTCTGTTTCTTAAACTCAATATAATTTTCCCTGAAGTCAAATTTGAGTTATTGGCTTAGAAATTCCAGTGGAAAAGGGGGCGGCTACTCTCAGAGCAAAGCTCTCCTAGTGTATATGGGAGCTGGAGAGGCACTTCCTTCATCACATTCTCTGAATAGACCTACCAAGCCAGGCCTTCAGTTGGATATGTACCAACCGAAGTTTATGAGTTCTTTTATCCTGCACAGGAAGATCCAGTGTGGCATGATTTACTTGGTTGGATTTTGCTGCCTCTCATGTACTTTTGTACTCATTGTTCTCCAGACATATTGAAATAGCCATATTTTTTTCACCAGGTATATTGGTTTTAGGAAAAAGCCCAACATTTCCAGCAGCGTGGATCTTGCAGGTCCTGTACGGCAGTGGGTATTTTGTTTCAGCTGGATCAAGCCCTAAAAGAGGATTGAAACAGATGTTTGAATTTGGTTAAATGCTTTCAATATTTATTACTTAGGTGACCTAGTTTAGCAGCAATTGTAATAGAAAAAAACAAGGCCATTTGGGGAAAACAGAGTTTATTGCATTCACCTTAAAAATTGAAAGAATTTTCTTTTTTATGTAGCTTCAATGTGGGAAAATAAAATATTGAGAGATTCTCTTTCTACTTGAACAGATACCTAAATGTATACTACATTAAAAACAAATACATCCTATATGAAGTATTTCTTAATGTGATTAGAGAACAGTTTTGGAGTTAGGGTTGTTGATGTGTTTATAACTGAATTTCAGAGCTGGGGGACTTGGGAGGTTGTCTCATAGATCCCTCTGCTTTATGGATAGGACTCTGACCCTTGGCTTACAGATTCAGTGGTATGATTTTAATTTACCAAATCTGATTCAGTGCTGTTGATCCTTCCTCCATCTTGAATTCTGTGAATGCCTTGCCCTGGAGAAGTGAGCTCTTGGATCCTTGTACCCATTGCATCTGTCCTTGACACTCTCTAGATGCCCTTCAAAGAGCTCTGTGTAAGGAAGATGTTGGTAATCAGGAAGGGGGAAATAGTGAAAGAGTAGTTGTGTTTGACATGTTCCCACTATCTTGTTCTATTTTTCCAGGTTTACAGGTAATGAGAGGGAGTATATGAAGTTAGCATAAACCCAAAAACCATGAATGTCTCTTCCTGCTGCCACCAGGGTCCATGATGGAGAGTTGACTAAAAAAATTCACATAAATATAACAGCTAACCACAATGCTGGGGAGGAAGAATTTGGAGAATGAGCACAATTAAGTATGAAAGTCTTCCTAGGCAAGTGGATAGAGGTTATTTCCCATGTCTGGCAAACAGGATGTTAATTCCTTCATTGCTGTAAGGGGAGGGTCATTGGAGAATGTAAAGCATTAGGCCTGCCGAGGCCGAAATCTCAGTGTGTTCAAGGAGTGGCTACTCAAAGAGTTTCAGAAAGCAGGAGGAAAAAAAGATTGAAGTGATAATATAGGGGACGGAACCATAGACCTGATCATTACCGTAGAATTGGTGTCTTAAACAGTTGGCTAAAAGGGGACAAGAACATACTTGGGATTTCCTGAGATGAACAAGTCTTATTGCTGTGTTACCAGAAATCCTGGAGGCTGGAGGTCAGGGCCTAAGAAACCTGCCTTCTCCCTTCTTCTCTGACTGTAGTGCTATTTTTTTTTTTTAAATAGATCTGGGATCTTTATTATGTAAGTTTTTTTTTTCCTAATTGTGGTAAAACATAGATAACAAAATTTGCCATTTTAACCATATTAAGTGTATAATTCATTAGCATTAATTACATTCAGGGCATCGTACAACTATCACCACTGTTTCCAAAACTTTCCTCACCCCAAACCAGAAACTTTGTACCTATTAAACAAAACTTTCATCCCTTATCCCTATTCATTCTACTTTGTGTCTATAAATTTGCCTATTCTAGGTACCTCATAAAAATTGTACAAAATTTGTCCTTTTTAATCTGGCTTATTTCACTTGGCATAACATTTTCCAAGATCATAACATGTGTCAGAACTTCATTCCTTTGTAGAGTTGGATCATATTCCATTGTATGTATGTATCACAATTTGTTGATCCATTCATCTGTGAAGGGCATATCTTGGGTTGTTTCTACCTTTTTGACTATTATGAATGATGCTGCAATGAACTTTGGTGTACAGTTGTCTTTTTGAGTACCTTGCCTTCAGTTGTTTTGGGTTTATACCTTGAGCGGAATTGCTAGATCATACAGTCATTCTATGTTTTTTTGTTTGTTTATTTGTTTGAGGAACCCCCAAACTCTATTTCATAGCAGCTGTGGTGCTGGGTTCCTTGACAGTTGCAAGCCCATGGAGGGCTTTCCTTTCTAAGTGTATCAGTATGAACAACTGACCTCAAGGTTGCTGAATGGGACTATAAATTCTGAACTCACAGTCTTAAAAGAAAAGATCTGAAGTTACTTATAAAACTTTGAAACAAATGTTGCTTTTCTCTTAACTATACTGAGTCATTTCTGAATATGAACTCGAATATAACCAGAGGGGTGAAATTCTGTTTTTGTTCTGTCCTCCTTACCTGGTGGAGGAGAAAGAAAGAATTGACCACTCCAGAGGGTGTGTCAGGTATTGTGCTAGGTATTTCCACACATTTCAGGAAAAAAAATGAAATCACATTTTGTGTTTGCCTTCATGTTAATGTTGTGAGGTGGATGTTATTACCCTTAGATTACAATGAGGAAATTGAGGTAATTCTCCCCTTCCCATGGTAAGTAGTAGAGTCAGGATTTGATTCCTAAAATTTGATTAAAAAACCTTGCAGTTGGCAGCTTCCCAAGAGGGTAGAAGCCTTATTGTTTACATTTTGGAATTTTTTTGGATTGTATTTAGGTTTCCTCTGGCCTTTCTTATTAGTCCAGATAAATCGATGACGACAGTTCCTTTTTAGTTTGTGTTCAGGGACATTGTCTCAAATAACCAAATGTGCCAGCTCATTTTTGACAAACTAAGGACTTTAGTTATTAACAATATTTCCTTCCATGGTTACTTGCTAAATAACTTAATCCAGGTCAAGGTTCTGATGATTTTAGTCTTCTGGGTTTTTCAGGGCTGTTGAATAGTTACCTCATTCTTGGCAGATAGGATATCTGCCTCATTAGCATGTAGCCTCTATAATTAGCGATAGGAGGAAAAAGGGGATATGCATTGCTGAAATTTTCCATTTCATCCTTTTTTTCCTCTCTCGGTGTTTGTTGGTCTCCTTTTTTCTTTTTGTGAATAAGTAACATTGCTATCTTACTCATAGAGTGTTTTCTCCTTTTCAGAGTACTTGTAAGTATGTGATTTGATCCAGGTTAAAAAAAATCACAAAAGGTAATTGTTGTAGGATATTTATATTTTGTAAACTCTTATAGAATAGTTTAAACACAAAAATAACAGAGAACATAGTATAAAAATACCTCACAATACCCACGCAGCAGTTTTCATGCTTAACCATCCAAAATTAGTTGTTTTGTTTATACTCAGTCTGCTTCTCTCCCTCCCTCTGAAATCAATCTATAAATGTTTCAGCATGTGTCTGTAAAAGATACGGGCCCTTAATAAGTAGCTGTAAGACTATTAGCCTATCCAAAACAAATAATATCAATAAAAATCCAGGCATTTAAATTTCCCTAAATGTTTCATAAGTACTTCCTACTTGTTCACATCAGGATCGAAACAATGTTCATCCACTGCAGTAGATCTATATTTCTCAAATCTTTTAAACTCCTCTCTTTTTACTTGAAATTTCTTGCAGAAACTATAGATTTTGTTTGTTGTACCCCTGTAATGCTAACAGGTATTCTGCCCCGCTGAATTTCATATAAATGTGTATAGATCTAGAGGCTTGGTCAGATTCGAGTTTGATTTTTGATTGGACTTCTTCATAAGTAGGGTCCTGCTCTTCTATCAGAACGCACTGTCTCTCTTTGTGATGTTAGCAGCCATTGGTGATCAGCACCTACATTTTATAAGGGCTTGCAAACAATGGTGTTTTAATCCTGTTCCTTTTTTACTTCCTTTCTTCAATTATTTGACTGGGCTTCAGTTTGTATAGGGAAGGTAGTGGGCATATTAGGCTTCTCCAGAGAAACAGAACCAGCAAGGATGCGTGTATATGTAAAGAGATTTATTGATGGGGACTAGACCCAGGTATAGACCCAGGGGAACGTGTGGTGCAGGTAAATTTCAAACAGTCTGCTAAGAGTTTGCTGTTAGCCAGGGAGGCCTTCAACTCACCCACATTATGAAGGGTCATCTGTTTACCTGGTGCAGTGACTTAAGCGTTAGTCTCATCCAAAAGTATCCTCCAAGTTGACATACAAAAATATCCATCACATGAGGGTATACTATGCTTGATTCTATCCTTTCATTGACCAGTTTTGAAACGAGTTGATTATCAGCATTTTCCAAAGGTGAGTTAGGATTTTTTTGTCGTCGTCGTCTTTTTTTTTGAACAACTCGGGGCTTGAACTTATGACCCTGAGATCAAGAGTCAGACGTTAACCAACTGAGCCACCTAGGTGTCCCCACTTGTGATTTTTTTTAAATGAATGAATGTATTTAAACACATATGAAATATTTCAAATCATCACTTTTTCTTACCAATGCTGAAATTGTTTCATCCTTGGCTAATGGGGGCTTCTTCAAATTATTCCCTTAGACCTTTTGACCT
The DNA here is from genome assembly GCF_009762305.2 of Zalophus californianus. Taxonomy (NCBI): domain Eukaryota; kingdom Metazoa; phylum Chordata; class Mammalia; order Carnivora; family Otariidae; genus Zalophus; species Zalophus californianus. Next base: position 27,307,763 of record NC_045602.1, read on the forward strand.
TTTGGATCTATAGTGACATCACCCTTCCCATTTCTGATAGAATTTGTGTCTTTCTTTGCTTGTTTTTTAAAATCAGTCTAGCTAGTTTTATCAGTTTCACTGATCTCAAACAGCTTTTGGGTTTAGTGATTTTTCTCTATTTCTGTATTTCATTGATTTCTGCCCTGACCTTTATTTCATTTCCTCTCCATTTTGAGTTTCATTTTTTTTTCTAGTTTCTCTATGTGGAAGCTGAGGCCATTGATTTGAGATCTTCATTTCTAATACAGGTATTTAGCCCTACACGTTTACTCCTTGATAATGGTTGAGCAGCATCCCATAAACTTAGATAGGTTGTGTTTTCATTTTTCAGTTCAAAATAATTTTGAATTTTTCTTTGGATTTCTTCTTTGATCCTTTGGGTTTTTATTTTTAAATTGACAAAAATTTGCATATTTAAGGTCTATAATGTGATGGCTTGATATGCATACACATTGTGAAATAATTACACAATCAAGCTAATTAACATTTATTACTTCACAAGTTATTGTGGTGAGAACACTTGCAATCAACCCTCTTAGAAAATTTAGACTTGCAAATATCATAATATTAACTATAGCCACCATGCAATATGTATGGTATATATTAATTTCCCAGGACCTGTTTATCTTTTTTTTAAACTTTTTATTTAAATTCCAGTTAGTTAACACAGTGTAATATTGGTTTCAGGTGTATAATATAGTAATTTGATACTTCTGTATAACACTTGAGCAGTTGTCACAGCAAGTGCCTTCCTTTATCCCATCACCTGTGTGACTCAGCCCCCACCCACCTCCCCTCTGGTAACCATCCATTTGTTCTCTCTAGTTAAGAATCTGTTTCTTGGTTTGTCTGTCTCCCTTTTCTCCCTCTATGATCTTTTATTTTGTTTCTTAAACAAAGTTTAAGTTTGTTTCTTAAACTCCACATATGAGTGAAACCATATGGTATTTGTCTTTCTCTGACTGATTTTGCTTAGCATAATATTCTCTAGCTCCATTCCAATTGTAGCAGATGACAAGATTTCATTCTTTTCTGTGGCTGAGTAATATTCCACACAAATGCTACATCTTCTTTATCCATTCATCAGTCAATGGAAATTTGGGCTCTTTCCATAATTTGGCTATTGTAAATAATCTGTAAACATTGGGGTGCATGTATGCCTTTGAATGACTTTTTTTGTATTCTTGTATTCTTTAGTAGCACAATTGCTGGATCTTAGGGATCTTAGGGTAGTTCTATTTTTAACTTTTTGAGGAACCTCCATACTGTTTTCCAGAGCGGCTGCACCAGTTTGCGTTCCCACCAACATGGCAAGAGGGTTCCCCTTTCTCTACATCCTCGCCAACACCTGTTGTTTCTTGTGTTGTTTATTTTGAGCCATTCTGACAGGTGTGAGGTGGTATCTCCTTGTAGTTTTGATTTGTATTTCCTTGATGATCAGTGATGTTGAGCATTTTTTTAATGTGTCCGTTGGCCATTGGTATGTCTTCTTTGGAAAAATGTCTATTCATGTCTTCTGCCCATTTTTTAACTATATTATTTGTTTTTTGGGTATTGAGTTTGATAAATTCTTTATAGATTTTGGATGCTAAACTTTTATCAGATATGTCATTTGCAAATATCTTCTCCCATTCTGTAGGTTGCCTTTCAGTTTTGTCGATTGTTTCCTTCGCTGTGCAGAAGTTTTTTATTTTGATGAAGTCCCAATTGTCTATTTTTGTTTTTGTTTCCTTTGCCTCAGGAGACATGTTTAGTAAGAAGTTGCTACAGCCGTTGTCAAAGAGGTTACAGTCTGTGTTCTCTAGAATTTTGATGGTTTTCTGTCTCACATTTAGGTCTTTTATCCATTTTGGATTTATTTTTGTGTATGGTGTAAGGAAGTTGCCCAGTTTCATTCTTCTCCATGTTGCTGTCCATTTTTCCCAACACCATTTGTTGACGATGAAGAGACTGTGTTTTTTCCATTGGGTATTCTTTGCTGCTTTGTCGAAGATTAATTGACCATGCAGTTGTGCGTTTATTTCTGGGTTTTCCATTCTGTTCCATTATCTTTGTGTCTGTTTTTGTGCCAGTACCATACTGTCTTGATCACTACAGCTTTGTGATATAACTTAAGGTCCAGAATTGTGATGCCTCCAGCTTTGCTTTTTGTTTTCAAGTTTGCTTTGGCTATTTGGAGTCTTTTGTGGTTCCATACAAATTTTAGGATTGTTCTAGTTCTGTGAATCCTTTGGTTGCTTTGAAGTTCACAAATTTAGTTTGGTTTTTAGTTTACAGATATTTAGAGGATTTTCCAGAGATCTTTCTGTTACTGATTTCTGATTTAATTTCATGATGGCCAGAGAACATAGTTTGTATGACTCAAATCCTTTAAACATTACTGACACTTTTTATATGCCCAAATGGTCTATCTTGGTAAATACTCTGTATGCACTTGAAAAACATGTGTTCAGCTGTTGTTGGGTGTGGTGTTCTATGAATGTCAATTAGGTTAAGTTGATTGATAGTGTTAGGTCTTTTATATCCTCACTGATTTTCCGTGTGCTTGTTTTGTCCGTTTTTTAAACGGGTATTGAAACAGGAACTAAAACAAAATTATCTGTTTCTCATGGCTTTTTTTTTTTTAAAACAATTTTTGCTTCACATATTTTGAAGCTCTGTTATCAAGTGCACAGCTGTTTCGGATTCTTGGTGTCCTCTTGATGAATTGACCCTTTATCCTTATGGAATGATCCTTTTTATCCTTAGTAATAATCTTTGCTCTGAAATCTACTCCGCCTGTTACTAACATAGTCCTAGCTACTCCAGCTTTGTTCTGATTCATGTGAACATGTGAAATCTTTTCTCATTCTTTTGCTTTTAACATGTCTGTCTTTATAGTTAAGGTGGGTTTGTTGTAGGCAGCTGTGTAGTTGGGTCTTGCTTTCTAACCAGTCTGACAAGCTCTGGTTTTTAATTGAGTTGTTTAGACCATTTCCTTTTTTTTTTTTTTTTTTCCCAAGCACTTAATTTCAGCCAACTTCATTTTTTATTTCCGAAGTGTTGGGATTATTTTATTAAACTTTCCAAGAGGAGGCCTTTTCCTCCCTGCTTCTTAAAATTTCCTCTTCATTACAGCTCTTTGATTATATTTTCCCCTCCTCTAGGAACTTGGGATTAGATGGGTTGAGAATTCCTGGAATGTTTTCATGTAGCAGTCATGTTCAGAAGAGTAGCTCCTAGGGGCACCTGGGTGGCTCAGATGGTTAAGCGTCTGCCTTCGGCTCAGGTCATGATCCCGGGGTCCTGGGATCAAGCCCCGCATCAGGCTCCCTGCTCAGCGGGGAGTCTGCTTCTCCCTTTCCCTCTGCTGTTCCCCTGCTTGTGCTCTCTCTCTCTCTCTCTCTCTCTCTGTCAAAAATAAAATCTTTAAAAAAAAGAAAAAGAAAAAGAAGAGTATCTACTAACCAGGGCTGTGTGGAGACACAGGTTCCCTCTCGGGGACCAGTTGTGAGACACCTCAGATTAGACATTTCTTTAGAGAAGATGTGGAGGACCATTTGAAGACAGGGCAGATGTGGGAAATTGTAGGTGCAGCACTCAGCTTTGTCTGTTACCCCGACGGTTCACACCAAGCCCCGAACACGTGTGACCTTCTTGGCATAACTAAACACGTATGGTCGATTGGACTCGCCCGCCTTAGAAAGCATTTGGCAACTCTTTTTCTACCATCTCTTCATGGCACACTCCCTTCCCTTGCTAAGTAGTTTAACAAAAAGTTCTTCCCAACTCTGTGTTGTACTGTTCCTGCAAGGGCTTCTAGTAAATGATTTTTTTAAAAATCTCTATTCCATACCATTTTCAGTGATAGGCTAGCCCCCCTTGCAGGTTTCCAGCCAGGGAACCTGAGGCCAGGGCTGCGTCCCTGGCCTCATAGGGCTTACAAAACACATAGGAGGTTGTGCAGGTTTTATCTCCTCTAGAGCTTTTCATTGCCATTCCTACAGGCCATTTGCTCTTTACTCATGTCTATTAAAATCGTTTGGGGAGAGTAGCACATGTTGAGAATAGGGTTTTTCAGCTTTGGCCCTACTGACTTTTGGGGCCAGGTAATTCCTTCTTGTGGAGGACTGTCCTGTACGTTATAGGACATTCAGTAGCTCCCTGGCTTCTCCCCACGGGATTGAGCCCCTTACCTCTGAGTTGTAACATTTGAAAATGTCTCTGATATTGCCAGATGCGCATGGGGGCAAAATCACTCCCAGGAAAGAACCACTTGCCAAAGAAAATTGGTTCCCAAAGTACTTGGTTGTGTTTTCCGTGTTTATTAATGATGACCACCACAGTTTACTTCATTTCCATGCTTTCCCTCTCCCCCCGCAATATCTACCTTCTTTCATTTCATTTCCTCAATCCCCTACTGGTCTGTCCCCTACACTTAGATTTTTCATATACTCTTTTCTTTCCTTCTGTTCTCCAGACTTTGTCTTTGCTTGTTTCATTTTACTTTCACTGTGTGTGTTCTGGCCGACTCCGGCTCTCCCTTATCCTGTTACTGGCAGTCTGTCTGTGCTGTCTGTCTGTGCTGCCCTTTGATCTCGTCATCAGCAACCTTTTACTTCCTAATCCTTTCCTTGGTCTGGAAGATAATTCTGTATGAATGGGCTCACCACAAAAATTAGTCTCCCTTCACATGTGTGTTATTATGCCTCGTGACCTCTTCTTAGCCGTATGCTTTTTTTTGGTCCTTCCCTCTGTGCTTATCAGCCTCGAGAACTCTGTTTCCTCCGTCAGACCATAGCTGGCATCTCCTGTACTTGAGCACACCGCCTGTTCCTTGAGTAGCATGTACCCCTGCTTCTGAACAGTTTGGAACCCATGCAAGTCACCTAGGATCGCTTGCATTTTGTCAGGAGAAACTGACCCTAGAAGTCTGGAGGTGACCCTTCGTGGCTTCCTCCTCTAGCTCTGTTTTCTTCCCCTTCTGGTTTCTCTTAGTCTTGATTATAAACCTGAGTATGCTACACATCGGGGAAAGGTTTGGATTGTGTTAGACTGGCCTTCTGTGGGAAACATTTTATGGCCTGTTGGGGGTTTCCTTCTGTGAGGTCCAAAGCTCTTTCCTTAAGTGGAAAGGGGCTTGTGTTTTGCCAGATCCTCCCACCCGTTCCACAGGTCAAATAATGAATCTAGTAGAAATGTGGAAAAGTTTAGTCCATACGTGTGCCAAAAATTGCCACTATGAAGGCAGCAGTGTAAACAGTGTGACTAATCCTTTCTTTTAAGGAAAGAAGTTGTATGGGATTGTTTCCCTGCTGCTTATAAAGATACAGAGGTTTCCACGGATTCGGGTCTTCAGATGGCCAGCCCTTCCCCTAAGCTCCGGCCTCTGTTTCCTTTTCTGTCTTTCGCCACCTGTCGAATGGATGGCCCACTGCAGCCACACTCCTGTCACTGCTGAAAATGCACTGTGAATGGTGCCAGTGACCTCCCCAACCCAGGCGTGGCCTTTCCTCATTTCTTTCCCTGCTTTTCCTGTTGCAGTTGGCAGGTGGTCCTCTATCCTTTCCTCCTAGGAACTTTCTTCCATTTATCATTTCTGGATCCACGTTATTCTTGTTTTTCTCCTAATTTCCCCCCCATTTTCTCTTTATGTCTCTACCCTTACGTGTGAATGTCCTCCAGACCATGTGGTTCTGTGTTCTTTTTTTCTGAAACATTTTTGCCTTTGAAGAAGTTGGCTCCTCTTTGAACATCACTTTTCCTCATCTTGGAGGCTTTCCCTAATTGCCCCTCAGAGACTTGCTCTGTGTTCTGTCTCTAACATGATCACCATCCTCACAGACTGACCCTTTCTTCTGCCTGCCATAACTCAGCATGCTTCTTTGCTGTTTCTTTTCCCCTTGGCCTTGAACAAAAATACCTGTCCAGTCAACCAGGCTCGAAACCTTTCCTTGTCACTTGAGCCCTTTGCCTTTTGTCCCCAGCTGTCCTGCATTTAATCATCAAGTCCTATGGGTCCTTCTGGTAGTTAGCTCCACCCAGCCATTTCTTCATTTATTCCTTTTAAGTGTTGTCTGAATACTTCTTGCCCTAGGAGGTGAAGATTTAGCTTATTTACTTCACATCTTACTCCCCACCCTTTCTCTCAAAATCATCATTTCATTTTCATAGCTTGTGTACACCCCAATGGCACATTTAGGCTTCTGTTTCTTCTTCTGTCAATGTCATCTGTCAAGGTCATGAATAGTATCTGATGACCCTGCATTTTATAAGGCAAGGGCAGTGGCTCTCCCAGTCTTCCCTCCCCTTCTCCTCCTCTTCAAGAATCTTCCAACCTTCTCTAGCTAATTCTGTACATTAATATCACCAAAGCTGGGAACCCAGTTGTTTCTGACAGTTACAGCGTTTGTAATATTTTGTCTGTCGATGTACCACTCAATGCTTGGGTTTCTCTCTCTGTATCTGTCCTTTGCTCTCATGCATGCTTCTCGAAGGAGAGTGTTCCTAGCATCAAATTTGAGTGTATTCTCCATTTTTCTTTCCAACAGTTGCATTTATACCATATAGTCAAGTGTCTCCAAAATTCACAACCATATTTTCCATTCTTGTGACTCCTTTTCCCCCTGGCATCATTCTCCCAGAGCTCCCTGTCTTCCTGATTTCCTGGCAGGCTTCTTTTTAGGGGAAAAATGGGAGACCAGTCTTTTGAGCTAGGGGAACCCAGAATCCAGAATGAGAAGGCCTTACTCTGGGAGTAGGGAGCAGTAAGTTTTGTGGTTTATACAACCTAGTTCCATTCTTTTAGAGAAGAGTACTCTTTTTTTTTTCCCCCTGAGAAGAGTAGAAGTCTGACATCTGGATGCTTTGTTTGCTAGAGTTGGGGAGGATAGCTGCCTTTATATATAGATTTTTAGTTAAGACACCAGTGTTCAGCCCTACTTTTTATCACCCTTTGCTTTACTTGGTTTCAGGTCCAAACCTCCTCTGTGTTTCCCAGAGAATATTGTCTCCTTTGTGCCTTTGCCTCACAGAGTGATTCTTGACCAGTGCCCTTAAGCCTACTGGTTGCAACCCATTAGGGAGTCATGAAGTCATGAAATCAATGTAGTGGTTCAAGACTGTCACTTAAAAAACAGATTAGAGGACAAAAATCTCAAAGTGTCCTACACATGCAAAGGGTAAATGTTGTTTCATAACACTTGTTTTAGTTATATAAAAACACAGACCCATATGTACATGTGAATTGGGTCTCAAGTAAAATGGACTTCTTACTGCAGGTTGAACTAAAAGAAATTAGGAGAATATTTTTCAGGCCATGGCTTCCTCCATGCTGCTACAACAGTCAACATTTCTCAATCCACTTTGAATCTTACAGATTTGTTGAAATATCTCTTGTGGGTTTATTAATGGGTACAACAAACCATATTTAGTACCCTGTGTGGCACAGGTATTGACTAATCTGAAGGGATGCTGGAACAGAGACCTAGGGATCCAGCTCTGCCAAGTGTTAACTCCTTATTTACAGGATTGAAGGGACGTATGTCTTGGGGGCACCCAGTGGAGGGAGGAGGGAGGGGCACTAAAGGTCTTGGGATAGCAGCTCTTTATCAGACCAGAATATTGCCATATTTTAATGACTAGTGTGGCTGTACTGTTGGGTAACAGCCAAATGTCAACTCTGAATTAAATCTTTTTTTATTCCTTAAAATTTTAAGGGCATCTTTGGAGGAAGGTGAGATATATAGGTACCTAAAAAAAAAAACAAAAAACAAAAACCAAAACATTTTGAACCAGAGGTCCTACAGTTTTCATTTCTAACTTAATTTTCTCAAATACTTTAGTTCTCTTTAAAAAAAAAATTGTAATGCTCTGACAAACCTGATGTTCACTAGTGATAGTTGAGTCTCCCTCCCTCCCCCCAAGCCCCGGGAGGAGGGAAGAATGGAGAAAATCCCAATTGGAATGAAAGGAGAGAGATTATTCCTGAAATACTCGGGTAAAAGAGAAGAGTTAAAGAGAATATGTATTTGTAAGGCTTTTCATTTGTAACGGATGATGGCGTTAGCGGGCAAAGTGGACGCCACCCATCAAGGGAGGAAGAGAGAAGAGGATGCAAATCGTGTATTTGTGAAATGAGTGATCGCACAGTTTCCTCCGTTTGCCCCATGTGATGCCGCCATCCATGGTTTTGCTTCTTTCTCTGTGGGGCCGTCATGCAGAGTGGCTTCAGTCTATTCCTGTGTGGTGACACACTGGCACTGGGGAAAAGGAAGGGTGATGGAGAAAGGGAAGCGCAGTTCGGGTGTAGCTCCATATTTGCAATCTGTGACTTTGGCAGGTGCTTCTACTGCAGTTAAGACTTAAGTACCATTACACTGGCATTTACTCACTGCTCATTTCCTTAAGTCCATGATGGCTGAGGGTTGTTGCTCAAGTTCGAGACCCGGTAAGCCCGTCTTCCTTGTTTGTTCATTACTTTCCAGTGAGGTGTTGGGAAAAGGAGCCCATAGGTAAGCTTTCAGCTCATTTCTTGGTGCCTCTCACTTCCTTGATTCAGAAGGGAAAGAAGGGAGGACCTCAACTAGGAGGCAGATCTCCACCCCTCCCCCGGCCCCGAGTCCATCCTACCTGGCAACGGTCAGAGCTGGATGCTGTCTTCTCGTGAACAGGAATACTTCTGCCAGCAGGGGCCAGCAGCGTAGTGACAGGATGACAGCATCACTGGGGAGTGAGTTGCCCCGGAGATGAGAAGAAGGGCTTCCTGTTTTCACGAGGCTGATGGAGTAGACTTGTTCTTATCACTCACCGCCAGATGTGTCCAGCTGTTACACTTTCTACTCAATCCCAACCAAACAAACTTAACGTTCAAACCAACACTTACATCATCAAAACAAAAGTGTTTACAACGTTAAGCCTTACTTAGGCTTTTAGCAATTTAAGTCATTAGTCTAGTGATAGAGGGAGTACCCTTTCATGGAATTGTGTCTGGGAAAACTCAAGTCCAGGGTGGATTTTCCTAGGCTTTCCTGCAACTCCAAGCTTTAGAGTGGTGGATCGAGGTCCCTGACTTGCTAAGAGGGAAGCAGTCTTCATCCCCCCCTCTTCCTTCATTCTTGTGGACGCCTTGTCCTGCAGAATAGCTCATTCATCAGCTCCAGTTAGAGTCAGTCACATAGACTGACTTTATTCAGGACTGTTCCTGCTTTTGAGGAGACACTGTGTGGTGGTGTTTTGGGTGGCTTGACAATTGACCTTTCATACTCCCCTGTCACAGTGTCATTTCTTCCTCTCGTTTAGAGTCCCTCATTAGGGACAATCTTTGGGGCTTTGGGGTACCTTATCAGTGTGATTATATCCCAGTCAACCATTTCCCAAGTTCATGTATCATAGTTTGGAAATATTTTGATTGGTTTAGATGGCTTTAATGTGCCACATTTGATAAAATTCAAGGTTACTACTGGAGAGGTCACCTTTCATAGGCTCAGTTTGCTGCTAAAATGCTCTGTCTCAGCAGTTTTGGTAGCAATTAAGCATTTTTTGGAATTGGTGTATCTTCTTTATATTGTTTGATTATTTATTAGTCTTGCTTAGCTAATGATTTTAGTTCTGTTCCCCAGGGAATTACTAAATCTGGGCAAAGGTTTATTATTTTAAATTTTACGTGCTGAATAGTATTCCATTGTGTATATATTACCACATCTTCTTTGTCCATTCATCTATCGATGGACCCTTGGGCTGCTTCCATATCTTGGCTATTGTAGATAATGCGGCTATAAACATTGGGGTGCATGTATCCCTTTGAATTAGTGTTTTTGTATTGTTTGGATAAAATACCCAGAACTAATATAACACTGTATGTTAAATATACTGGAATTAAAATTAAAAAATTATTTAAAAAAACAGTTTCCATTACATGTAACAAAAGAGAACTGTCATAGAAAATGGTTGGGCCAGAGGGTGAATACACAGTCATTGTGTTTAGGAGTCCCCAGAGTTCTTGATTCGTGGTATTGAAGAAATGAGATTGTGATTAGTCATTCTTACCATTGTTATTATTCTTAGGAACTAGTCATTGTAAAACATTTAACCAGAATAGTACGGTTTTAGTTATTATGAGATACAGCATAAAATATTTAAATGTTAACTAGAAAAAGTTGAATGTTTCTTCCTTATCATAATTATATTTCAAAAGATAATTTAAGAAATTCTTTTTTTTTCCAGTTTTTGTGTGTTCAGATTTTTTATGAGCATTTTTTCTTTGCCCTGTGTGACGGAGGTTCTGTGGTACAGGTTAGGAAGGTGAGGCTGAGAGCTTGCCCATCTTCTATCATTAGGAAGGTCCCACGCTTTACTCTTCAGGCTCTGACTGTTGAGAGTTAGTTTTGCATAACTGATCAAGCGCGTGATTTCTTGCATAGCCCTCTTTCTGTTTTTCCTTCTTTCTTTCCCCTCTTTGCATTTCTAATACTGCCTACTTATCAGTGTATTTCAAATGCACTTTTTAAATATATGTACCTACTCATGTATAGGTCATTGTCTTTCTTACATATAAATGTCCTGTGTTCTGCATACAGGCTGTGGTAACTTTGCTCTGAATCCTGTGATAGAATCCACCTGTGGTGGCCTCTTTAGCCTATGCTTCTTGACTAGAGAGGCAGAGTCCCTTTTAAAAAAGGATTCTCTCTTTCTTTCTTTCTCTCTCTCTCTCTCTCTCTCTTTTTCTAGATTATTGAGAGAGAGAGAGAGAGAGAGAGTGCACGAGCTAGGGGGAGGGGGAGAGGGAGACAGACTCTGCTGAGTGTGGAGCCCGATACAGGGATTAGTCTCACAACCCCCAGATCATGACCTGAGCCAAAACCAAGAGTTGGATGCTTAACCAACTGAGCCACCCAGGTGCCCTGTGTTAAGGTTTCTATGTGTAAGCGGTTAGTTCCTTGTGTTATAAATGGTCAGCTATAGTATTTGAAGGAAAAATTGAGCCTTGTGTGAAATCTCTTTCCTTTTGAGTTTAATTTCTTATTTTTCCCATCTTAGCCTTAAAAATCCATAATTAATTTCCCTATCCTGGCTTTGTTCTTCCCAGAGTGACACCCCTTTCCTCACAGAATGTGATGATTCATCACGGCCAGACCCAGGAATATGTGCTCAAGCCCAAGTACTTTGCAGCGCAGAAGGTGATTTCGGGAGAGCAGTCCACTGAAGGTTCGTTCCCTTCAAGATACGGGCAGGGTCAAGTCACGGCACCTTTTCAGTGTGAGTATAGTCTGGTCAATGATTTTTCTAAGTTACAGTATCATAGTTTGGAAATACTTTGGTTTAGATGGCTTTAATATGTCACAGTGGATAAAACTTAAGAGTCGTAAAAAAAAAAAAAAACAACCCAAACACAACAAACCCACCCTGGTTCCCCAAACAATAGACAGCGGCCCATTTTCTTTATTTTGAGGAAAGGCAGTTTCCTTGGATGTTGGCAGAGAATCTGCAGTGACCTGCCTGTAATTCTGTTTCTGCAAGATGACTCCATTTCTGAGACATACTTGTTCTCCTTTTAGATACAGTTGTATGCCCGACCTGTTTACACTGATAAAATATTTTCTTTAGTAAGCTAGCCAGGATTCATGCCCTGTGAAATGTCTGAAATGCCCTGCATTACTCTCTGAGGTTCACCTCCAGCGGATATTTTTATGATATGAGGTCCACTTTCTAGTCTACGGAGCAGATGGTGTGTCAGGTTTTCGTCTGAATTTGTAAAGAGTGATTGTATCCGAGGCCAGCTTGGTTACTATCTCACTATGTGGGAAGCTCAAGGACAAGCCCGGGCTCAAAGGGTGGGGAATGTGATGATTTGTGGTTTAGGTATTACGGAGTGTCTGCTTGCAGCATCTGGAGGAAACGTTCTGGAGTGAGGCGCAGACCATTCAGAGCCGAGAGCTAGACACACGCCCGCCTTCCAGCAGCTTCCTGCTCCGTCTCACACTGACTTATTGCCTGAGCCACAAGTAATAGAGGAGAATGCCAGTTGTTCGGTTGAAAAGGAGTGTCTTTCACCACCAAAAACAGTGCAAAGAGCTGAGACAGAGTTTTTACGACTGTTGGGCCCTTCAGAAGTCTGTATCTGTATGGGTTTCATTCCCTGGGCCCATCCCCACCTCCCTGCGTTGGTCATCATTCTAGAGTGATTGACTCTTCCCTTAGAATTGGTGACTTAAGAAAAAGAGTATCTCGTGTAAGGTTTGCACCTTGCATTTTTCATCTTTTGAAAAAATTCTGCTCCGTGACCTGAGGCTGGATTCCCCAGAGCAATAGGGTGATGAGATTCACAGGGCCCATGAGGACAGCAAGCTCTGGGGATTTTCAAGAGGGAAGAATGGAGAAATCCTATAGATTATCTCCTTGTCTTTTTGGCAAGATACTTTCAAGTTATTTGCATAACAATAGAGGTGTCCATCTTGTTTTTAAAGACCCTTTGGTGTAAGTGCTTCATAACCTGTTCTTTGTGAATATCCCTGAGTATATAATATTTTTCTAATCTTAATTTAAAAAATAACCCCAAAGAGGTATACTTATTATTTCTTTGGGTTTTTATATAGATCAGGGATTTCGTAGAATCTTTCCAGAATTAGAATGTGATGGGAGGAAAGTTTTTGGAAGCTTATAACCTTACTGGTAAGGAAGAGAATTTTGAACTCTATGGAAGTGTCAGGAAAAGGTGGTCTGAGAATCACTGGTATTGAGACTAGAGCCGGGACTGGTTTGGGTTTGTTGATGATTCGTTATTGGAATGACTGGTCCCACGATGTGTGTGTATTTTAAACTCTCAGACCTTTGTTGAAGTGTCTTCTAGAAGATGAAATTATATTTTAGAAAAACAGGGAGAGAGGTTTATCTGTATTGTCCATAAATTTCCCAACGTTTCTGTTTAAATGTAGTTTTTCCATAGCTGGGAGCTAGTATAGTAATTCACACTAAGACATAGTCACAGTGATGGGGTTCTCTGCTCAAAGCCCCCAGGAGTTAATTGCTGTTCAAAAGAAAAAAAAAAAAAACGCCCAGGAACTAACTGAAATAGTCATATAGAAAGGCCAGGAAAGGCAATGTGGCTATTTTTTGCTGAGCCCGAAACTCTGTTGAGAGCTGGAAGGCTAATGGGAAAGTTTTGAAAAGAGGTAATTTGGCAGGACCATGAGAATATGGAAATAGCACAATTGAGTAAGAACAACAATAGAAAGATTAAAACTAGGAAGGAGGAACGAGTAATACTAAGAACCTAAAAGTAATGTCTCCCCACATCAGCCTCACATTAGATGAAAGGAGCCCCCAAGGACACCTTACATGTAACAGAAAGGAAGAGAAAGTTAGTAAGGAAGTCTGAGGAAAAGCAGGAACTTTTAGTGTCTTTAATTTTATCTTTATAGAAGAGATCAAATGTAAACAGATGAACCTCTCATTTTGCTGAAGACTTTTAAGGTCCAATTTTAGGAGTAGATAATTCTGACTCATGAGAAAAACAGAAGATATTACCAGCAGGTGGGGATAATATGTCTTGGAAAGAGACTTAGCGACCAGTGTCATAACAGTCCACTGCCGTAACTTTTGGGAAGCTTTGGTGACTAGAGAAAACATTGAGGTTGGCAAAAGACAAGTGTTGTTTTCCCTGTTGAATTGGGATAAAAAAGGTGGTCTACTGTAATGAATGTAGGTATAATAATATCATGCAAACAGCATCCATGATGCTTACTTAGAGCTCTAAGCATCATGTAAATTAATCACCTTATAATAGGGGAGCCATAGCCCTACAAGCCCAGTGAATAAGGATTTGCCATTGATGCCCGGTAGGTCTAGAGAGAAATGGCCAGAAGAAGCAGGAAAAGAATGACAGTGGTGGGGGCAGGGTAGGATGGGTTCAGTAAAGCAAAGTGTGTTAATATGTTATGTCTAGCACTCTCTAGATAAAGCAAAGTAGATAGGGAGAAACAAACTATCATGTTGCTAGGGAGGTGTTCTCTGCTGCAAGGAATGAACATTTTATTAGGATTTCCCAGAGTTTTGATGACCTGACGCGTCATCCCTTACCACTGTGCACATACTGCTTTTTTCCTATCTTGGTTCTGTGCTTTACCATCCTTCTGAGTCACTTCCCAGGTTGCTTAACATCCTGTGTTGGGTGTTTGCTGCTTACTGGCTGTCTCTAGCATAGTGGTGCTTTATTCATTGGTCTTAAGAGAACTTAATTTGCATGACTATCAGCTACAGCAGGGGTCTGTAAACTTTCTCTTAAAGGATCTGATAGTAAATACTGCAGGCTTGGAATTGTGAGGATGTTACATATAGGTTCTTACATAACTGTTGAAAATGTGACAATTTAAAGATGTGAAAATCATTCTTAGCTGGCAGGTTGTAAAAAAAAAAAAAAAAAATTGAGTGGCTGGCTAGATTAGTCTCATGGGTGGTCAAGTTAGCCAGGTGCTGATCTAGTGCCTTAGTCTCTCAGTATATGAAAAACATCTAGAGTTTAGACCTGTAGGTACCTAGATCATAGCCATTGAATTAAAAGCTGTCCAAGAGGCCCTGTCTATAACCAGCTGTCCTTCATTGTCACTGTCCCTGGCAACCCACCCTCCTCACCATCATGTTCAGATAAATCTTCACTAGTTTGAAGGCAGCCAGAAAAATATGAACTACTAGAAGGCCACTCTAGTCCGATACATCTAGTTTCCTTTACTGTTAGAGCGACAGCAATTGGGAAAATAATGGATGTTACTCCCGGTTGTTTAAGGAAAGCCTTTTAATATTGACAGAAATAACATTTTTATTGGATGAACCAGTAACTGCCATCTGGCTAGACTGAATCACATTAAACTATCACCTGAAGTCCTCCAAAAGTTAAACATAGTTGTTATATGACCCAGCGTTTCCACTTCTAGGTATATATCCAAGAGAATTGAAAACATATGTTCATACAAAAACTCGTATACAAATGTTCATAGCAGCATTATTCATAACAACCAAAAAGTGAGAACAACCAAAGTGTCTCTCATCTGATGAATATATAAACAAAATATGGTGTATCTGACAAGGGGGTTGTTCAGCCATAAAAAAGGAATGGAATACTAATACATGCCACAGCATGAATGAACCTTGAAAACATGTGGAGTGAAGGAATCCAGACACGAAAGGATTCAGATCACATATAATTCCGTTATACGAAATGTCCAGAATAGGCAAATCCATACAGACAGAAAGTAGATTAGTGATTGCTAGGGGTTGAGGAGAAGGGGGAATGGGGAGTGATTGTTTATGAATAAGGAGTTTCTTTTGGGTTGATAAGTATTGTGGGATTAGTCATGGTGGTTGTATGACCTGTGGACCTGTGAATATATTAAGAGCCCTGTTAAAAAAATTAAAGTACTTACAATTTTTTTTTTTTTTTTTTTGCGCCATATAGGTAGTTACAAAAGACTTAGCATGACCTCCAGGAATGGAGCTCCTTGGGCTCTCTCTAAGTATGGTATGGGCTGAGGGGTCTCCTTTATCCAGTATCTTCCTTGGTAACTTCTAGGAAAAAATTGAGTATGTAAACCAAATTCTATTGTGTTTATTTTAGTATTTATAACCCAGCGGAAGAAAAGTTAAAGTGACTTGATAACATTTGAAAAATCATCTTATAAAAAACATTCGAGACTATTAGTATAACATATGCCCAGGAACAAACCCAAATAACTCATGCAAAAAGAGATTAGTTTGGCACAACTCACTAGAAAAAGACCTTGAATGTAATTAATGAGTATTCACACCAGACTATCTGCTGTTGTAGTAAAAACACTGTGGGATGCTCGATGATGTTAAAAGCGGAGAATATTTATGTTATAATCTGTGGTGGAAGGACGTTTTTATCTTCAGGGCTATAAGTACTGGAGAGCTTCCTAAGAAAGGTGGTAGACTGACTTAAAAAGGAGATCTTTAGGATGAGCAGAAATATTCATGCAACTGAAATGGTTTGCAGGTTATGCAAAGAGTCCTAAGAGCTAAAAGACTGGGCAGTCTCTGACTTAAATATACAGCTGCTTAGTCTCTTTTTCTATTATGTTTTAATATTTGGAAGTACTTAGAAATTAAAACTTCTCTAAATCAGATTTTCCATTGCCAATTCCAGTTGTTTTCCTGTCAAGATGGACTTTGCTTTTAAAGAGGTTATTTATGTTTTAAAGTCATCTAAAATTTTAGTTTACTTTCACTTAAATTTACTTTAATTTCATTTAAATTTTAAATTTAATTTCATTTCAGTTTTTCATTTAAATTTTAAATTTCAGGAAAGACACATGTCCTCTTTTACATGCTACCTTTTTAAAGTTTTAAAAGCCGATACAAATCAGACTCTTAAAAGAATTGGCAGTTTTTCCTCTGATGTGCTGAAATATGGCAGAGAGATGGATTGCTGGCCTTTCAGACACACGTTACCGAAGTTCGGACAAGCTCACTACTTTCAGTGTTAGGCAAAGCCTTGCTGCTTGACTAAGCAGCCACCATGGTGCAGGAAGAAGGTACGCAGCCCCCACTGGGCCCCTCTGGAGAGAAGAAAATATAATCGTGCTTGCACCGGGACCACCTTAGCCCTGGATCCTGTGGTCTCTGTTGACTTCTGTCAGTCCTTGCAACAGAGCAGGCAGCTCAGCAACCGCCCAGCAGTCGGTCACAGGCTACCTGGAATTCCTGCCCACCCCCCATTTAAAGATAGAGCAGGCAGCCAGGTGTCAGGCCTGAGAGGGGGAGGCAAAGATGCCATTGTTCTCACACCAGCAGCCTTGCTACCTGAGCCCCCGCATCCCAGCTCTGGCCTGACTGTAGCCCACAGTCCCAGGCGGTGAAGAGCATGGACCCTTTGGCCACGAGACCTCCTCTTTGTACTTCTAGTGACACTGTGGTTGGATGTGCTAGCATGAGCCCCCAGGCTTTGTTCCCAGTGACATCAAGAAGCCTAACAAGGCATGGAAGCATCTCAGGGTTTGATGGTTATGTCTCCCCCTTGAAAAAGTAAGTCCCTATGTTTGGAGTGAGGATTGTGTATGGTTGCAGACTGGTACAGCAAAGAGTAACGTTACCCATAAAACCATGCACTTCCTGGTTGTTTTCACTGTGGGAATGCAGTGCTTCTGCAAAAACTCAGAGATGACAATGTTTTTTCTTTGGCAAAACAAATCCGAAGGTTAGGAGGCAGGCAGTGTTTGGCCGGGATTGTTCTGCTTACCCCGGCCACTTCAAGGAGGTAGACAAGAACACTACTAAAAGGCTCTGGATGCCCAGTGCCAGTCTGAGTCATCACAGAGAGAGTCTGCGGTATAGCTCAGAGCACCCACCATGGGATAGAAGGTGATGTGGGGGAGAAAGACCAAATTCATCCTCCATCTGTTGGCCCTTCACAAAAGAGGAGAGAAACCCTGGACCAGCTATTGGATAAACACAAATGTATATGCAATCAGCAGAGATGAGGAAATCAGAGCCAGATTGCTCTGCATGGGATGAATTGTTATCGGGAGGTTGTCAGGGGAGGAGCAGTTTGAAAATGCAGGTAAAGAAGAATCTGGTCCTGAGAACCACCCAAGCCTCATTTTAGGATATGAGTGTGAAGGGAGAAAAGAAAGAGCAGAGGGAGAAATTGCTTGTGCTGGCAACTCCAGGTGTCTGCGTTGCCCTCACCGACAATTACTGATTGATGGGAGCCCCACTGGGGCCAAGCTCTGCCCATGGACTGAGAGTGCACTTGAGGGGAAGAAGAATTCCGTAGGCGCACGTTCTGCAGCCTTGACAGCCTTCCCTGTGTGGAGACCACCTTTGGTTGGGTCAGGTGCAAATGAATGTCTTTGGGATTGGCCCCACAACAAACCAGTGGGTACAAAGTGGAAGTGGGACCAGCCAGGAGCTCGATCCTCCAAGAAGCTGATGAAAACTAACAAAGAAACAATTTAGCATTTAAAATACTAGGTGGGGGAAAAAAAGGACTGCTTTAAAGAAGGAATTGTGGTAAAACTCCATGCTTTTTGCCTTATGAAATCAAATTCCTGATTGGTCTGTTTGGTCACCTACACCACTCTGTGTGTGGGAATAAGGAACCTTGAGCCAGTTTCCAGCTGTATGTCAGTGTGGATGTTAGCACTATAGATGGCTAAAAGAGTATCACCTATTCTTCAGTAATTTCTGGCAAAGTTCTTGTTGGCTTAAATGCCTAGATGGCAAAGCCGCAGCATTCCTTGGTACAAACTGATGCTCGAGAAAACATTCCAGTGAATGTGGGTGAAGGACCAGGGTTTTGCTGAGCCAACGCCCTCAAGAATCTATATTCCATTGAAGAGCAGGGTATTACTCGCTGTAGAGAGGGTTATATGTGCAGTCTTACCATGGCCACTGTGCCTCAGTTGGGGGTGGTGAGCGCAGGTGGTATGTTTTATCCAGGAGTTGTCTGATCACATCCCAGTCTAGGAAGGTAGGTGAACATGAACGTTCTCTTTGCCTCTTGATCGCTTACACACAGTGGAAGATCACTGGGAAATGGTAGACATAGACTGATTATAAACACTTCCAGGAAGCTTATCCAGCAATATTAAAAACAACAGTGGAGGAAAACCTAGAGTGAAGGGTTATGTAATCTAAATTCTCCAATGGGCAGCCTTTCGTGCCAGAGAAGGAGGTTTCAATCCCAAGCGTCCCAGATTTCATAATAAATAAACAAAGTAATCCAAGGATATTTCTGGGTGTTGAGACCAAGTTCAAGATATTGAGGAATAGATCCTGTATGGTTCCAGAATAGTCTGTGATCAAACTGTGATAATGGTGGGGGAAAATACCACGAATGAATTTACAGGTTGCCTGGAAAGTACAAAATAGTGTTTTAGGAGGAGAAAAATCTGTGTTTGAAGAGATGTTCCTACTCAGACTTTGGATTTCTCTGCCAGAAACGGAGGGCTTTACTTTGATTTTATTTCTGAATAAGAAAATAGTTTCTAGGAAATAATCATTGTTAAAGTTGAATTGATGGTTTTGATTCAACAGAAATGAGATTGTACAAAAATATTGCTAAGGAGATATTCCAAAGGGAATTGAAGTAGAATTGGTATTTACTCAGGTTAGTCCCCTTAAAAGAGGGGTCCTCTTAGCATTGAAATTACTGCCTTGTGTTGAGTCTGTCTTCCCCACTTTGAGGTAAAGACCTCCTTACCTCCCTTACATTTTATGACCTTTAAAGAGTTTGTGTTGTAATTTTCTACCGTTTTAGTTCTGCATGATTTTTTGATATTTACTTAGTATTAGCCCCTTTTAAATTGAAATGTATCTTTACTGAAACCCAGTTGCCCAACTTCTGTGTTCCCGTACAGAGGAAGTACAAGTTCACACACGGCTGTGAATGGGAGGGAAACCTTTCTTCCCTAAGAGGTAATTGCAATATGATTATATTTGAGTACTTCTTCTGACAGGAAAGCAGTAAACCACAAAATGTGTATGTATGCCGTATGTATATGCATATATACACATACATGTTCAATCACATATATAAATATGTGTTATTTAAAGAGTTATTTCTTTGCAGCCACCTACATTATCCATCTCACAAGTATCCGTTAAAAAAAAAAAAAAATCGCGTAGCCCTAACAGCGCTTCCCCCATTTGCGCTTCCAAGGTCCCAGCTTTTTAACTAAATGAAAACTTTAAACAGGCCGTGGTTGCTCTTGTGAAAAACCTCATAGTTATTTCAAAACCCCTATATCCTAGGAACAGACATAGAAAGCTTTGGGGAAGCAAAGAATCTGGACAGCAGGTGGGAGGGCGGTGCTCGTGGGGTTCCCTATGGTAGATGGCCCCTGGGCTGCTTGCGTGGGATCGAGGGCTCACTGCTAACGATGCCTGGAGCCTCACGCACCAGGCAGCTGTGCTGTGTTTGTGTTTTTGTTTTCAATTTTTTAAAAGATTTTATTTATTTGGCAGAGAGACACACAGTGAGAGAGGGAACACAAGCAGGGGGAGTGAGAGAGGGAGAAGCAGGCTTCCCGCGGAGCAGGGCGCCCAAGGCGGGGCTCGATTCCAGGACTCTGGGATCATGACCTGAACCGAAGGCAGACGCTTAACGACTGAGTCACCCAGGCGCCCCTGTGCTGTTTGTTTTAATGAAGCCCACTTACCGGCTACAGGTGCATCTCATGCTGGCCACTGCCTGCCTCCGGCGCCGCAGAAAGCGGAGCTCTTCCTCCCACGCGTTCAGTGTCCGTGCCCCGAAGAGCCGCTGAAGGAGGCTCTGCTTGGCTTTCGAGGGCCCCCGAATAACACTCCCCAAACAAAATCTTTTGATGTTTTTTTCCCCTTTATTCGTCATTCAGAAATATTTTGCCACCTTTGGTGATTCAGTTAGGTAGATGCTATCTGGTCCAAAGGTCTTTTTCTTTGTGTTTGTAACTCTAGATATTTAACAAAAACAAAGCACGATTTAAGTGTGCTTTAGTTTGTTTTTACAGGGAGAGAGGGAGGCACGTATATTTTGTTACTATTTTCCTGTCCTGTTTAACTTTTCTCCATGACATTTTTTTCATCCCAGAATAAATAATAAAAATGTAGATCTTATTTACATGTAATTCTTTCTTCCCTCCTCCTCCTCACCATGGCTTCCTTGTGGGCATAGAGGACTTTGCTACCCCATTGACTTGGAACTTGGCTCTGTGACTTGCTCTTAGTAATGGAGTGTGGGTGGAATGACAGTGTACCATCTCAGAGCTTGGAGTTGTAGGGTTCCACTCTTCCTTGTACCGTGAAAACCCTATGGATCTGGTCTGCTGACATGCCAGTTCCTTTGACTTCTGTTTTTCTTGGATTACCTTAGCAGGGCAGAAGAGGGACTTTTTAAGACAATCTGGACAGTTGTTAGTCTCAGAGCAGATGATACTGTTTTAATCAGCTAGGATACATACAGGTAAAAATGCTACTCTGGGTGACCTCACCCTCTTGCCACAGTGGACTAGAAGATGGGTAGGCACTTGACCCAAGAAAACCAACCTGAGTTAGCCAGCTGCTGTAAGGTGGCCCGACAGAAGAGCATTCCCTAAGAGGGATGACACTGATGAAGTAAGATTGACCAGAATTTTTCAAGGAATTTGTAAGTTAGAGGTGAACAGTAAGCGACTGGAACAGAAGTAGAATACAAAGTAGAAGCATAAACAGCCGGGAGAAGCTTTGTGTCATGTTAATGTTGGGTCCGAGAATGAAGTCTAACGGCATTTTCTGAAAAGCATTTTCTGGATATAGGGCAACATATAATGGGTTGCTGAAAGTACTATGAATTCTTAATGTATTCCCACTTACTGAAGTATATTCTAGTCTCCATTAGGTCTGGCCTATGTGGCAGGCTGTTCTGGGTTGTCTTGAGACTTGCATCTCCTGTGTTGCTGAGCACAGCTTTATTGCACAATCCCATCACTTGAGAGTGTGTGCAACACACGCCCCCCCCCCATTGTATTGTAGGTAGAGACCCCAGCTAGCACACATTCTGTTTGAACCCTTCCCTTTGATAGCTGCATGTCTTGATGTCTCAGAGCACCAAAGACTGTCTTTCAGAGAAGGATAACCCAGCTGCTTTACTCTTCTTCACTCCCTTAGTCCGTCTATATTCTCTTATTCCTGCGAAAGCTTGGGGTATTGGGAGATGCACAGACAGGTGAGTGGGGTCAGCTACATATGTTCTCCAAGACCACCGAGCACTCAGAATTGTTCTGCCTGGCCTGGGGTTTCATAGGGCCTGTGGTTTTACCAAATTTATATCTCAGTACCCATTTGGATTTTTAATAGAAATGTTTTCAGCTCTCGAATTCTTGCTCACATGGAATGGAGAATGTCCAACTTCAGTTCATTAGTGAGTATAGACAGGAACCTTTCCAATAAGACCCCGAAATCCCGTCATGCCTCCTAGTCATCTTTTTCTGGTATGGGTTTTCAGGCATCCACAGGGGGTGTGTGTGCAAATACCTGTCAGGCATGTTCTGCCATGTCTTGAACATGGAAATAGAGCAAAATTAGATACCTCTTTTTTTTTTTTTAAGTTTTAAAAAGACTCTTAGTGGAGAAAGTGATTCATAATGTTTCTTGTCAGAGATCCCAGTTTCCAAAACACACCTTAATATACCTCAAGAACATATAATATATATATTTAAAAACCTGCTGAAGGTATTGGAAATTATATTCTTGTCTCTGAACATCAGGTAATTAGGAAATTTGGACATAAGCTCATTTGTTCCCACCAGTGGCACTATGCAGATTCCATCTTCCTCTTTTTCCTCATCTATTTGGCTTAGTATATGTCAGCCACTGTACTAAGAGCCTGACGTGCATTAAGTCAATGTGTTACATTATAATATTAGTACATTGACTGTTTAAAATTTACCCTACATGTATATTCATGTAAGTTTATTAGGAGACAAAACTATGATGAGTTAAAAATTGCCAAAAGCAATCTTACTCATTGGGAAGAGTTTCGCTTTACCTGATAACGGTGCCAGATGGTAGCTACACTTGTGATGAGCACAGCATAATGTCTCTAGTGGTTGGATCTCTGTCCTACACCTGAAGTGAATGTAACACTGTGTTTCAAGAATACTTCAGTAGTAACGATGGAAAAAAAAGTGTGCGACTCTAGCTCTTTATGTGTTATTTTTAAGTGAATGCAAAGCCAAATTTGACGACATTAAAAAGTCTGTCCGCTTTATTATTATATGTAGGGCTTTAATGACAGTATCACTTAAAAATGACCTAAACTTAGAGTTTCTGGTAAGAATTGTTTAACTTAATTATTCAAATTAGGCAAAATAAGCTATTCTAATCAATGGGTGTCTGTTATTCATTGAAATCCATTTTGATACCTTTCAAACCAAGTCAAGCAATCAGATCTTATCTGGAAATTATGTAGCAATCAAAGTCCACAGTGGAACTTTATTCTAGAGTCTTAAATAATAATTATGATAAAACAAACATCTTGAGATGAAATTTTCCATATTTAGAAGCTCTTGTGGGTTTTGCTGTATGATATATCATGGGGTAAATGTCACCACTAGTTTGAGCTTTCCCTCACAGTTGCTCCACCAAGAGCTGACCACGTGTAATGATAGCCTCTTGGGTTTGCATAGTGTTTAACAGGTTATGAATCACATCCATACAGATTATTTCATGTGGCCCCTGCCACGGTCTCACTAGGCAGATGGGTCAGGTAGCATTATTCTGTGTGTCTCTTTGTCCCCACTCTAGTTTGCAAGATCCTGCAGGGTGGAGCCTGTGACTTGCTTCACTGTCTTCTATTCCATCGAACCTCTGAATATTGGTTTCTCTGTCAAATACACATCTTAGTACTTATTCCCATAGGTCTGTCGTAAGAATGAAATGAGGTGAGGGATATGAAACGTAACATACTGCCAAACACATATTATGTGCTCAATCTGTTTGTTTCCCTCCCTTGCTCCAGCCTTCCCAGGTGCTGGTTATCCTGTAGTTTTTATGGTAAATGCTCATTGGAAGTGTAGGAGAGGCATTGGGTAGTGAGGAAAGAGTGAAGGCTTGTGCTGAAATCCCAGCTCTACCATTTCCTAACAAAATGACCTTGGTCAGGTTTCTGATGAACATCTCTGTAGTTTCCTAGTCTGCGAAGGGGTGAGTATTATTTAAATGACTGTGGTGTGCATGTGAGCTCCATAGCTTAGTTAGGGACTCAGTACATGTTTCATGAGCCCATCAGTTATGCAGACAGTGCTGTGTACATGTAGAAAGGTCCATAAATTCAGCTTCTGTGTCCTCAGAATCTAGGGAAGAAGAAAAGCAGTGAAGTGTGCGTCTGTGTGTTTATACTTTAACGTGTAACAAATTAACCCAAACCTTAGTGGTTTAAAGCAACAAACGTTATCTTAGACTTTCTGTGCCTCAGAAATTCAGAAATACCTTAGCTGATTGGTTTTGGCTCCGATTCTGTCATGAAGTTGCTGTCAGGGTATCAGCAGGGGCTGCAGACATCTGAAGGCTTGCCTGGGGCTGGAAGATTCACTCTCAGGGTGGCTCACTCACATGGCATTTGGCAGGAGACTTTGGTTCTCTGCCATGTGGGCCACTCTATGGGCCCCTTAAGTATTCTCATGACATGGAGCTGGCTTCCCCCCTCTAGAATGAGTGATTGGAGAGAGAGAGCCCAAGACAGAAACTGCCTTTTGTGATCTAGTCTCTGAAGCTGAAACCATCACTTCTGTTTATTCTGTTCTTAAGACATGAGTTGCTAAGACCAGCTCGTATTTAGATTTAGAATTAGATTTCAAAAGAATTTGTGGATGGATTTTAAAACCATCACAGTGTTCAACAGGAGAGGCACTATCTTGATGAGACAGGAAGTTGAGAATGAGTAACCCAAAAAGAATTAACTGAAAGCTGGAAAATTTACAGTGTGTGATTACACATCAGTAATTCATTTTTTTTATTGGCGACTAATCATTTTTCAATTTTATTTATCACATGATAAATAAAAGCTAGATAGAATATGACTTTGAGAAAAAGGATATTTAGGCTGAAATCTTTTCTAATGCTGAGTTCTCTTGAATTTGGCAGTAATCCCTTGGAGAGAGTAGTTGGGGCCATTTGATGGAGTCATTTAAAAACAGCCAGAGAGAAGTTTGTGCTGTGGGGGAAGGGAACAAAAAGTGAATGACAGAATCTGTATTCTGCAAGCTTAGATACCTCTGATGCTATAATTCTCAATTCAGAGAGTTAAAAATGCCAGTTTTATTCTATATAACCAATTGCTCCAACAGATTTTTTTCTTTCAACTGAGTCCACCAAACTTGAGTTGTTTTGGCGGTTACAAAAATGTTCATACCTTCACCTTTCTTAAGGCTTCTTAAAATAAAATGCATTCATATTATAGTATTTTTTTGCTCTGGATTTTTATTGCCTCTGTGACTGAATTGGAATTCCTGAGAGGCACAGGAAGTATCTGCTTCTGGTCAGGCCAGCTCATTCCCAACAGGACACCGGAAGTTTTGGGTCTCCAGAGTCTCTGCCCTATCTTTTGAGTTTTTTCTTCTTTCAGGCGGAATTTAAATCTTGTAAAGTGTGATAGATCATTTTCTTCTTTGTGTCTGCCTGTAGTGTAGGAGGGAAGTTTCCATGCCCCCGTACGAAGGCGATGGAACCCTGATCGCTTTCAACTCCTTTCAAGTTTTGTGCCTTCCGGTTATTAGTTTGAGTAAAAGTTGCTGCTTTGCCCTTTGCAGTAGACAGTGGAATGCCTGTGTATTCCTTGCCTGAGTTCATACTACCTTTGATTCACTTCTCTTCCTTTCCTACCCCTGCATTCTTTCCCATGGCACTCCGCTCCCACCATGTTATCTTTTCTTGCTCCCAAAGAAGGAAAACCACCAGGTGGGACATTTGTTACAAATAGAGCAGGAGGATAAGAATACAGACTGGTTTTTTGGCGCTTGCTTGAGGCCAAAGGAAGATTGGTAAAGTAGGAAAATAATATGTAAATAGACTTACGTGCTAAAAGCTAGGGGAAAATGGAGAGATGCACTGTCTAATCTGGCATGCCTAGGTTGCTGAAAACTGTGTAGGGAGAGGTTAAGTGGGTTGGTTCAAGAGGATGAGGGGTGGAGAAAAAGGAGGAAAGGTTTTCCAGGGGGAGAAAACTACATGTGAAGTAAGTAGGCCATGTGAGTGAGGACCGTGGGGCAGTTTGGTTCGGCTAGTGCCCAGGCTCTCTGTGGAATGCTGCAGGATGTGAGGCTAGATTTGGTCTAGATGGGAAAGGATCTCAACTTTCTTTTAAGGAGTTTGATGTTGTCAGAAATGTTTGTCAAAAATATTTGTCATAACTGGTACGTAAATTACATGGAATCCTAATTCTCAAAGCATATGGTAGATACAATCTGGGACCTGCAGGAGAAGTGGCCCCCACTTAATCAAGCCTGTGATAAGTCATGAAACTTGTTCTTTGGTAAACAAACAGCCCAGTAGATAATCTGTCTTTTGAGTCAGACTTGCTTCCCCACATACAAACAAACAGATGTTATTTATGGAAATGATGAGTGATAGACTGATAACAAATGCCTCCATTTACTTCTCTTTGGAAAAACAACAAATGTGGGGATAAGTAAAACCTAATTCTGTTCCAAAATTAAGGCACAGAAAATTCAAATCATGTGACGCGTATCTAACCCATGCTTTCTGTAAGGAGACTGTGCAAGCTAGCCAGAATGTATGAGGACTAGAGCTAGAAGACATGTAAGTGTTCACTGCTCCACACCTTGTTCTCTGGGTTCAGGGACATCAGTGAAGTCCTCACTTCTCAGCTGTAGGAAGACTGTCCTCCCATGGCTGTGTGTGAGATCTCTAGCTGTGCTGCTGCAAAGTCCAGTGTGGGTTTTTTAAGGGAGGTAGAGATTTTCACATGAAAAAATGCATCTTTTAAATGGTATTTCTCCCTTGGGAGACGGAGTAGCATCTTGAAAGTTGATGCCAAAAAAACAAAACAAAACAACTCCCTGGACAAACTCACTCAAACCTCCCCAAGTGTGGTTCCCATAATTGTCCGGATTCTAGATCCAGGTGGTGGATTACATTCTCAATTCAGAATTGAGAACATGGGTACAGTGAGTCCCCCCCCTTCTTCTTTGCTCCTTTTATGTTATGAAATTTTGATGTTAAATCCTGTCTCCTTGGGGATGTGTTTCTCTCTCTCTTTTTTTCTTTAAAATTTACTTATTTGAGAGAGAGAGTGTAAGAGTGTGTGTGGAGAGAGGGGCAGAGGGAGAGAATCTTCAATCTCCCTGCTGAGTGTGGAGCCCAATGTGGGGCTCAATCTCATGACGCATGAGATCATGACCCGAGCTGAAACCAAGAGTCGGACACTGAACCAACTGAGCCACCCAGGAATCCTGGGGAATGGCCACAGCATTTCAAATGCCACCATCCCTTCTGGATAGATGGGCAATGGTAGGTTCCCTGGTATTCAAGATTAGGAGCAGAGATTTCCAGATATATTTTAGACAGGAGAGTTTTTAAAGTCATGTCAAAGGAACCCCTATGAAACAGCCTGGTACAGTTCAGGATGCCAGGACTGAGGTGCCTTAGAGTGTGGTCACCTCTTTCCCTGGACTGCAGTCCAGAGCCTGTCCTGAACTTCCCTGGGTGTTCTTTATGCATTAGCTGAGATATGCCTAGACGGTTGAATCCCCTCAGGGAATGTTAAAGAAATTATTTTACAAAAAAGGTCAGAATATGAAAATGTCAAAAAGCCATCGGTTGTTTTGCTGGTTTTCCACTTTTTGTACTGACTGTATTTCTTTCCCCAAACACTGGGCCAGATCCTGCTAGATGAGCAACTTGTTGGGGAAAAGTTAGTCTCCTGACTGTAAAATATATTACACCTTCAAACATACTTGATTTTGTTCCAGAGATAAAAATAGAATCTTTTAAAAAATATTTTTAGAGAAAAGAACTTAATCGTTGGTATTTAAAGAGTAGAAACCCCAAGGAGGAAAAAGGAAGGATGAAAACAAAGCCCATGGTCTCAGGGTGTGTTGCATGGAGTCCAGTTGGCAGGGCAAGATTGAAGACTGAGAAAATGTGACGGGGGATAGGTGACAATCTGAGATTTTATGTCTTGAGTCAAGGTAAAACAAAGACTGAATGAAATAGGATATTAGACCTGACTCCTGAAATCTGTAGAAATTTGGGACAAAATCTGTTGTCTTTGTTGGTGAATCTCTGGCTAGTCTCTTGGCCAGTCTCTCTGAGCTGGGAACCAACATGTATTTCATAAGATTTTGTTTGTTTGTTTGTTTGTTTGTTTGTTTGTGAGAGAGTGTGTGTGCGCAGGTGCGTGAGCAGGGGAGGGACTGACAGGGAGGGAGAGGAAGAGCTTCTCAAGCAGACTCGGTGCTGAGCCCTGACATGGGGCTTGTTCTCATGGGCATCCCCCAACATGGTTGGGTTATTGGGTGGGTTTTATGGCCCAGTGGCAATTCATATCTGACTCACAGAATCTCGGTAGTAGTGTTTTCAGTTTCCTAGTTCTTTGCCTGACAAAGGGGATGGATACTTAGTGAATAAAAATGAGTTTAAAAACTCCTTACACATCACTGTAACTCTTATTTACAAAATTAAAGGAGGTTTCTATCATGTGTCAGTTTGATTTCTGCATAATATGTTGTGAAACTTTGGGAGCAAATAATTGTTTTTCTTTTGAAAAAGTGTTTGAGAAATTTCTATTTCCTGTTTATTCAGTTATTCTCTCATTGGCATGTTTAAATGAAAATTTTCACTTTTTTATGTCATTGGCCATTTTTGGGTAATGTTTTAATGATTTTGGGAAAACTGTGTTTTGTAATGATTGCAGGGTTTCCTGAATAACAACTGTGTTTTCGCTTGATTTGAAACTTTTATGGCTAAAACATTTCTCTTTGACAAATACAGCATATGGCAAGTATGTTTTAGGGCTAAACGTTTAATAGGAGTATTCTATACTATTTTAACACTACTGGCAATTAACCCACAGTTAAATATTATTTATTTAATTTCTTTCAGTTTAGTTTGTTCATTCAGTTACTGTTCTTGAGCACTTACTATGAAAAACATGTTGGGCATATAATAGTGACCAGATATATTCCTGCTATCATGGAGTTTGTGTTCTCAGGATGATAATCAAACACAAATATATAAAGTATGTGTACAATAAATAGGAAATGTAGGGCAAGGTATGGGGGATAGGTAATGTGTGGGGCTGTTGGCAGTTTTATGTCAGGTTCTTAGGAAAGGCCTCCTGATGATCTGACATTCTGGAGAAATCTTGAAGGAAGTGGGGGAGGAAGCTGCATATAGAAGAGGAAGAGTATTCTAGGTGGAGGTGCAAGGGCCTGGGACAGAAGCATGCCCAGTTTAGCAAGGAAGCCAGAGTGAATGGGTTGAGGACGGTTGTGGGAGATGAGGTCAGAGGTTGCAGCCGTGGACGCCCCCTTTGGCCATTGTGAGACCTTTGGCTTGTGTTCTGATTGAGAGGGGAAGCCACTGAAAGGAATGCTATGATCTCACGGACATAAATTAGAAAAGATACCCTGAGCGCTGTGAGGAGAATAAATTGCAGGAGGGCAAAGGTGAAAGCAGGGAGTCTGGTTTAGGAGCCTGTTGAAATAAACCAGACCGAAGATGATGATGGATTGTACCAGAGTGTTTGTCACGGAAGTAGTGAGAAATTGTTACCTCTGGAAAGAGAGCTAACAGGATTTGCTGTTTTATTGAGTCTCAGATGGACAACCCCCCCACCCCAGTCAAGAATAGGCTTGTCATTTTCTGAAATGGGGGAACACTTGAAGAGGAGCAAATTTGTGTGTGGGTACAGGAAGGAATCAAAGCTTAATTCTGAACACATTTTGTTTGAGGTGTCTGTTAGGCTCTGGGGCCCTCCCCTGGATAGGGTCATGAAGAGCAGAGGCCCGCAAGGTAGGAGAGAACCATGAAAGAGTAGAGTGACCTAGGAGCCCAGTGGAGAAAGTGTATCATGAAGCAGTGTCCTTGTGTGTCAGAGAGGCTGAATGTTTGAGAAAGAAAGACCCAGAGAATTTGCCATTGAATTTTGTCAAATGTGTAGACTCTGGTGACCTTCATAAGGGCAGTTTTGGTGAAGTATGGACAGCAGCAGCTTAACTGCAGCAGTTTCTAGAAAGAATGGTTGGGGAGGTAGTGGAGACAGCTAGTAGAGCAGCTCTTTTGAGGAGTTCTCTGCAGAGAAATAGAGCATTACCTGCAGTAGAGAGGAATTGAGACAATAAGGAATGGTATTCTTGATATTTGGGCAAGAGTGCAACATGTTTGCATGCGAACACAGATGAGAAGAGAGCAAGTCTTTGAGTCTGTAAGAGAGGAAGGGATCCATTACTTTAGCCAGGGGAAGTGGGGGGGGGGTGCGGGGCTTGGCTTTAGCTAGAACCCCATCCTTGGTCAGAGGGAAGGCAGGACAGCTGTGGATCCAGGTAAGTTGGTAGGCCTGGGTCTTTAGAGCTTTTATTTTCTTAGTGAATCAGGGAGTGAGGTCATACAAGAGAGTGTGTGACTAGGTTGCTGCTACATGTCTGCCCAAGTGGATATTTTGGGGATTGTATTCACACATAGTGTATAGTTGATACCTGGTTTTTGATGAGTGGTAGGCAATTCTGTAAGGAACTCAGAATGTATCCAGAAACTGACTCTTACATTAAATGATTTAATGGACCCATAGAAAGGCAAAGAAGAGTTTATCTCCTTAAATGTCTAAAAAGGAAAGGAAATCTTGTATATACCTGTGAGAGAGATAAGTGACATAGTTGCCTTGAGTGGATATTATTGGAGAATTGAATGGGAGAGGAAACTCACATGGTCTTTCCTTTAATGTGTATCAACTGTGTAGCATGTAGTTCTTCCTCTACTTCTTCATTTTGTTACATCTATCTGGGAAAAAAACCTCAAGAGATGGTCCTGGAATGTAACTCCTAGAGTCTTATCTGAGGAGGTGCTCACATGACAACTAGAAATCTGTTCCAGGACTGGAGCCACGCGGTGAAGTAATAGATCTCATACTAGTTTGTTTGCACGGCACGTTTCTCGAGGAACACGGTATTCTGTGGGAATTATTTTAATAGTCCACGAGGAGTTAAGCAAGCCTGGAGAGCAGAACAATGAACTCCTGTTATTCAAAGCATTATTTAATACTTTTCTGATTTGTCCTTCAAAGAATTCTTGGCCTTTGGGCAAGCAGTGGACTGCAGCAGGAGAATGAGCTATTTGCCCCGTTTCTCACATGTGACCTGTGTGTTGAATGAGCTTCGAAGTCTCTTTTAAGCAGCCTCAGTTAATGGGTAGGGTGATGGCTTTTAACCACAGAGGAGGTGCTTCTCCTTCACCAAGGATATTGTCTGTGCTAGTTGGTCGCTCTTGTTTAAGTTGGATGAATGCTGATGTGCTATCACAGCCTTCTGGATAAATGTGGAGGAGACTGTATTTGTGCACGACATCTGATGTGGGTCTTGAACTTGTGCTATTTATTTCTTTGGCTGCCTTCACTTTTGGTCCCATCCTGGGCTAATGACTGAAAGATGGTAGCTGGGCTCTTCTCTAGACTGAAGTCTATTTGTCAAGAACCATTTTCACATTTTTGGGTTTTTCTCCGTTGTTAATGATCGGGAAGCTGAAGTGAAAACTTTTCCTATTGGGAGGATATCGGCTTCACTTCCATCCCATTCACCATACGCTCTGAATGTCTGTGGTTTGTTTTAAAGCATGTGCCAGTGCCTCTTCTTGGAGGTTGAAATTCGCACAGGGTCTGGCAGACCCTGCAGACAGGATGTTGACTCTTGAGTGTCTTGACTGACGGACTGACTGGGGGGCCTGCTGGAGGTGCTACATGGCTCCAGGCAATCTATGTTTCTAGCCAAGGCCTCTAGTATATGTGCTGCTGAAGTGAGCACACTAGCCAAGGCCTCTAGTATATGTGCTGCCGAAGTGAGCACACTAGCCAAGGCCTCGAAAATGCAAGGTTTGAAAGCACTTGCTTCAGATTTCTAGGGCTGATTTACCCACAGGGATCTAAAAATTACATTTTTTTCGTCAGAGGGACCAAGCATGAAGGCTCTGCCAGCAGTTTTCCTTTTAACTCCTGACTGACCTGACTTTTGCTTTCCAGATTTGTACTTCTTTTTTTTTTCTTTTTTTAAGATTTTATTTATTTCTTTGAGAGAGAAAGTGAGTGAGAGAGAGCACAAGATGGGGGCAGAGGGAGAGGGAGAAGCAGATTCCCCACTGAGCAGGGAGTCCAACACGGGGCTCGATCCCAGGACCCTGAGATCATGACCTGAGCCAATGGTAGAGGCTTAACCGACTGAGCCACCCAGGCGCTTCCCCCCAGATTTGTAATTCTTAATCAGCTATTAGCACTCCAGGGATGGTCTTTGACTGCTGATTTTGCCATGGGCTTCAGTCTCCTCACCAGTGAAGGAAGGCCTTAGAGCAGAATGGTCTCCAGCATCCTGTGACTTCATGATCTCCATGGGGTTCGACTGTCTTCCTTGGGGTCACTTCATGTATTCTACATTTATTAGGTACCTCCTGTATGCAGGCATGTGGGGTTCTTGAGTATTAGTTCACTCAAAGCATTTGAGGAAGATGCCTCTTACAGACCAAGGAGTCTCTGGAGGAAAGTTCACTGCCACTGTTGGTGAATTCCCACCAAACTCTTAACAGATGAGTGGTGTCTTGAGCTCGTCACATGTGAGGAATTTGAAACTCGGAGCACTTTATATTACTCTTGGGTACCTTGAAGGTTAAACTCTACATGATACCCTAGTAGATACATAGAAATGATTTTTACAAGGGGATGGGAGAGTGTATTTTCTAACCCATTTAATATTTACAGTGATCCTGTGAGAGCTACAAATGACCACCTAGTGTCAAAAGAAGTTGGGAGTTTTTCAATACTGATTGGGAGATTGATGTGGAAAAAAAAAGCTAATTGTAATGAAGAAGTCAATGCTTTGTGAAGACAAGAGGACCCGCTGAGATTATGTGTCTGCTTTAGAATTAGACTACTTTATAGCAGAATGTTAGTAAAACACAAAGGGAAATATGAAATAAGTGTGTCTTCTTCCAAGAAGATGTGAACATCATAAAAATCAGAATTAAGTCATATGAAACTGTCTCTGCCTTTTGAAAATACAAATGATTCCAGGCCAAAAAAAATTTTTTTGGCTAAGAAATAGAATAAGTTTTTAAAAACAATAGGCCCGGAGAATCTCGAATGCCTATAAAGTGACTACTGTAGCTGAGAGGTGAAATGCGAATAATGATTAAGTGCTTGCTTTCTTTGGATGTCTCTCTTCGCCTAAGTGAGCATAATTTAGGTGACAGTCTGAGCATCTGCATGGCAGCTGCTGGTGCCATGAGTTAATGCCAGAGAAGACAAAATAGTTGGCACACCATTTCTAATTTCATTATTTTACCAAGAGCCAGAAAAAATAGAAGTTTATATTCTTTTGAAGTGGGATGATGTTGTATCTCTCTTTTTTTAAATAGGCTCCACACACTTAGATACACAAAGTATTCTCAAGATATTTGTAAGCATAGTCTGACAATTTTGAATGTGAGCTGGTTTGTGTGTGAGCGTGTGTACTACTGTAAAAGAAAAAGAAGTTGAACTATATGAATTTTGCCTGATTGTGGAATTAACATCCTGTTGTAGTTTTTTAAATTTCTGGGTACACTCAAAAATTTTAGATGTATAAGCATTCAAAGCAGTGGTTGGCAAACTGTTTCTTTAAATAAAGTTTTAGGGCACCTGGGTGGCTCAGTTGGTTAAGTGACTGCCTTCGGCTCAGGTCATGATCCTGGAGTCCCGGGATCAAGTCCTGCATCAGGCGCTCTGCTCAGCAGGGAGTCTGCTTCTCCCTCTGACCCTCTTCCCTCTCGTGCTCTCTATCTCTCATTCTCTCTCTCGAATAAGTAAATAAAATCTTAAAAATAAATAAATAAATAAAGTTTTATTGGAACACAGCCACAACCATTCATTTACATACTGTTTTTGACAGTCTGCTTTCCTGCTACCACAACAGAGTTAAGTAGTTGCCAACAGAGTCCATCAGGTCTATAGCCTTAAAATATTTATTATTTGGCCCATTGTAGAAAAAGTTTCTAGATGCCATTTTGCAAGGTGCTGGAAGATCCGGTTGACCCCTAGGATATCTCCCCACTTCACGCTATGTGTCCTGATCTCTTGTGTTAGAACCACTGAATAAGAATGGGAAATCATCTTGGAAAAACATTTGAAAAGAACAGAGGCTATTTCTCTTCTGGAAGAACTGTTTTCTTGTGTTAAGTGAGAGGGCCAACCCAAGCTGATCTCTTCAAGTTCCTGCTAACTTGAGTTTTCTTTGCTTACTTGGTAGTTCTCTTTGAGGAGTTGAAGGGCAATCATGTGGAAGAGGCATTGTTAGATTGTGAAACCATGGGGAGCAGAGTCAGGATTAATGGGTGCAACTGCCACACTTGAGCTCAAGGAGGAAGAGCACTTGCTAGGAATGGCTTATAACTAGAATGTGCTATCTTAGTGGATAATGAACAACCTGTCACTAGAGATGTTTAAATAATGTTGTGTCAGAGGACCTTTGAGACCCCAGTTCCAGCTTTGAAATTCTAATGTTGTTGTTGTTGTTGTTGTTGTTGTTGTTAAGGTTTTTTGTTTCCAAGCTCAGATCTGACCACAGTTATTTTGTTGAGGGCCTATAGAGGCCTCTTGGATGATTTCCTGAAAATATAATCTTGGTCAGACCGAGGCAGTATAAAGGGGCAGAATTGCTTCTGGTAGTCAGGGGATGGCCACAGAAAGGCTGACCCAGAGCTAGTCTCTCCTTGGCTTCTAAAGTAACACAGTGGTAATAGGAAGGGTACTACTTCCTGCCATCCTTAGTCTCAGAGATGAACCATCTGTCTCTCCAGTTGCTGCTACTGTCTTTGCTTTCTGCCTAGGCTCCTGGAAAGAGGAACAAGCTGGTTGGGGACATATCATAGACGTAGAAGTCAGACTAGAGTTTCTGTATTGCACTTTGTCATAGAGTCTAGATTGGGACTTGGCCATGAATGGCAGTTCTGGGTGAGCGCAGACATCCTCTGTGCAGCTCCGCTATTGCAGCACAAAAGCAGCCATAGTGAATATGTAAAGGAGGAAGTGTGGCTGTGTTCCAATAAAACTTTATTTATAAAAGCAGGCAGAGGGCCAGATTTGATCCCTGGGCTGCAGTTTGCTGACCCCTGATAGAGACATTGAAAGTTAGAACTAGCTCGAAAACATCAGCTGCAATTCTCTCATGTTTTGTAGAAAAGGTGAAATGACATGTGCAAAGTCACACCTCGGTTGAGCCAGGTTTATAAGCCAGAGTGTGAATGTGAGATCTGTGCCCATTTTGTGATCCTCTGCTGCCTCTGCTGTGCAGTCAGGTTATAGCATTTGGTTTTAAGGAGAGGGCCACGCGAATGCAGGAAATAACCTGCCTGAGGTGGCCTATGAAGAGGCGCAGCGAGGACTCCAGGATGGTCCTTGAACAGAGGCAGCCCTTGAGCCTCGTGACCTGGCCTCCCGTTTTCTTAGACGGACCCTGTTTACAGTAAAACAAAATACAGGTTGTATAAATTAATGTGGAGAAATAATGCCCCAGAGTTGTGAAAAAGAACTGGGCTCCCACAGCTGCATCACAGGATTTGATCACTTCAGCTGAGAGTGCCAGGAGATTTGAGACAGATGTTTTCAGACATGCCGCATGCCTAAAACATTTCCAGGGGTCGGACTGCAAATAGTGACTTAATAAGTGGAGAAACCGGGAAAGTATGCAAGTTGAGGACACAGGAGTTTATTCACCACGAGGTGCATGGCCAACCTCTTTGCATTACATCTGCCTGTCAGGGTTGGCTCTTTCATGTCGTGCCCTCCGTAGTGCTCTTTGTCTGCCCGTGAATAAAGTGCAGCATTGTGGTTAGTAATCCCACTCCAGTGACTCGACTTCAAATGTGGTTTTGGAGTGCATCCCAGAGTTCTGTTTGCTAAGCTTCCTACTCCTGTTTCAGAGACACCACTGGATACAGAGCAGCGCGCACTAAAGGCTTCCCTCTTTCCTTAAACCTGTCGGGTTGTGGGCTCTCTCGTCCCCCCTCTCCTCTCCTTTCTTTTTTTTCCTTTTTTTTAAAAAAACCTTCCAAGGCACGTTCATGGATACTAAGCTGATGTGTTTGTTGTTCTTTTTCTCCTTGCCTCCGCTCCTAGTGAGTAACCACACTGGCCGCATCAAGGTGGTCTTTACTCCGAGCATCTGTAAAGTGACCTGCACCAAGGGCAGCTGTCAGAACAGCTGTGAGAAGGGGAACACCACCACTCTCATTAGTGAGAATGGTCATGCTGCTGACACCCTGACGGCCACGAACTTCCGAGTGGGTGAGTTCCTCCACGGTCCCTAACCGTCCTTACTGCATAGAGTTGTATGAGAGCATAGCGTTTAGACATCCTCCTCTACTCACACTGCTCTCTGCTTGAATGGGTTTCTGTCTCTGAGTCCGAATATGCTGCTTCCGTGAGCTCTTTAACTTTCAGAATAATTGTTAACCTGCTTTTTGGCTTCTCAGAGCAATGGCAGCTAGACGGTTGCCCTTTAGTGCCTATCATTTATGCAGCCCATGGCGATGGGAGGTATCCATAGGACAGAAGGGAATCGCTTTTTAGATTAAGACCCTTGTGCACAACTTGCACTGATCAGCTTCAGATTTTTATATGCCCGGTCATAAGGAGAATTTGCATTAGATCTGCCTCATGTTACAAAATGTGGATCGTGGTGATGAAGTTAAAAGTTTTACTGGATGAATAGTCATGTTCTAAAAAAAAATTCTAAAAATTGTCAAAAACTGCATTTCAGTTGTAGAAAGGAATACGGACTTGAATCTTTTGCCACATTTCTGCTCTGTATCAAAAGGCAGAATTATAAATTGATATATGACAGGGATTTAGGGGAAAAAATGCTAGTGGCTTACTGTCAGCACTCCAAACCTTTTAATCTTTCATAACTATTTTAAATATGAACTGTGTGGCTTACTGAAAAGAAAGCTTTTTACTTTAAAATTTTTGTGTTGTTTTTACTTTTTCGTAAAGGGAGAAAGTATTGCGGTCCACTGAATGCTGTCACACTGTCACACAGCCATGTTGTCATGCAGTACAGTATTTTTGTCACGGAAAAATGTCTTTTATTATTTTTTGACCAATTATGGTTTGCCATGTGTACTCAAATAATCACAGACACCCACATTACTTTATGAGTTACTCACAAGAATAACCCAAATGTCAGACAGATAATAACACTGGCTAGATCTGGTCTTTTTATGGAATATTGCTGTTTAGTCTTGAGTGTGTGTGTCTAGGGGGGTAGGAGAGAGGGTGTCTCTTTCAAACTGATGATCATCAAGACAAAATACAAGGGGACAGCCTGAGGTCCTTATTAGCTCTTTGATTATTCTGCTTTATTGTGACTCCTAGTCCTTCTGAGGTCAAAGCAGTATTCTAGATAGTCTGTACTTGGAAAAAACATGTGCCCGTAGATACTATTTAAAAGGGTATTGTGAATTTCCTGGCCACGATAAGGGTGTTTGGGCATATTTTAAAAAGAATTTAGCTGGTAGGTGCCAAGTGGCACATTACGCTTCGCAGGGCAGAGAGCCGAGCCTCATGGGAAGTGTGCTGAACCGTGGATCGGGAATCTAGATTCTGGTCCCGGTCCTGCCACTACCTAATCCACAGGGTGTGACACTTACTGTTTCTGGACCTCAGTTTGGTCTCATCCATAAAATAAATGGCTTAGGCTTAGTGACCTCTGAAATTCAGTCTGTCTTTAAAATCTTAGGACTTTTTATGAGTAACAAGTAATCCTATTTTCTGGAGGGTTGTAGACAATGAGGGGAAGAGAAAAGGCAGCTCCCAGGAGGTTGTTACGGGCTTAATGGCTTTTTCCCACTTTTACTTTTCTTGATTGCCTTCCTTGCTCGCATGTGTTTCCCAGCTCCATCAACAGCGTCGGCCCCTCCTCCTCCTCCTTGCATTTTTCATAAATCTTTACAGTAGGAATGACAAAGTAATCGGATGGGTGGTAATTTTTTTGGCTTCCAGTGTATTCATTTTGAAACTAAATATTTGAAGGCTTTGAGAAACAGAGGAAGTCTACTTGTTAAAACATGCTGCACACTTTCCTGTCTGGCATTTAAGCAGATGTTTAGGAACAGGATACACGTAGCCTATTCACAATATAAAATGGAGCAAACTTATTTACACACAAAAAAATTTCAAAACCAGAACTCAACTCTGCCACAAAAGGATTGGCAGAGTAGTTTAAAAGAGAGAGACAGAGAGGGCTTGGTAATCAAGTTTCACATTGGCAGTCCTGGGAAATACTTCATTTATATTCTCAGCTATTTTCCTCTTCTCTTTATTTAAGTTCAAATATTGGATAATTTGTGGGAGAAGTTTTACTTTTTTTTTTTATTCGAAGAAGGGTAATTCTGTAGAACTCACAGATTATGATTCTTCAGAAATACAGAAAATTTTAGAAATTCATTTTTTAGAACTATATCTTTGTGGACTTAGCTTGTTTAATATAGCTTTATTATTTACAAAAAAGTGGCTTTCTAACTTAGTGGTTTTTCTATTTATACTTGCTTATGGTATATTAAATCTTTTGGCAAATCAGATATGTATATGGAAAATAGAACAGCTTGGGGCAAATTCAAAATTCATCGTGACTTGTTAGCTACTCTCTTTGGCCTCTGGTATGTCAGATGTGGGGGCTAGCAAACTTCTGTAAAGGGCCAGATAGTAAATACTTGAGACTTTGCAATGCAAACTGTACAGTGTCCAACTGCTCAGCTCTGCAGTGGCTTTGCAAGCAGCCATAGATGATATGTACCAGCCTGGGTGTGGCCCCGTACAAAACCTTCGGTGGGCCAGGTTTGAGCTGAGTGGCACAGTTTGCTGACTGTGCTCCAAGGAGTCAAAATAATACTGGGAAAACCATATGGACTTCAAAGTCAAGGCAGCTTAACTAAATAATCCATTTTGATAATTAGAACACAGAAATAATTTTGAACATTTCCATGGTGATTTATAGGTTGGTTTTTGTTTTTGTTTTTGTTTTTTTTTTTGAAGGAAGTGGGACACATAATATTGTTGACATTTTTTTGATAAGGAAACTTAGGTGGTGGTATAAGGGAGCTTGACTTAGTTACCCAGCAAGTCTGTTAGCTGGGACTAGAACTTAGATCTCTTTAGGTCATCTGTTTACTTAATTTCCTGGCGTCTGAACACAATGTATAGGAGGGACACAGGTGAAGGACCTTGTGGAGTTGGGTTTTGTGGGAAGGACGGGTGGTCTGATAGAGAATGGACAGCTCAGAGACCAGCAGCCCTGGGTTGGAGTCCTGGCGTCATCATGGCCATTGGGCATGTTCTGGTTTTAGATCCTCTTGGGTTCAGGTCACTGGCCACACAAAACAGGTAATAATGGGTATACAGAGGGTGGTTCTGTAGCAGACACAGGGGTGATACTCATTTCTTCCTTTTTTTGTGTTCCTTCTGTGGTTGTCTTTCTGGTCTATGGTGATGGTGAGTCTGGGCTATTTAGATGTGAGAGGCAGGTGTATTTTTCATGACGATTAAGCACATAGTCTCTGTTCTTGAGTATTCAGTTGGGGAAATCTTTTTTTTTTAAGATTTTATTTTTAAGTAATCTCCACACTTAACATGGGGCTCAAACTCACAACCCTAAGATCAACGCCTTGACTCAGCTAGGCAAGCACCCCCAGTTGGAGAAATCTAAGGTATGACTTCCACTGACTGTGAGGTCTGAATGAGGATGATATCCAAGGGAAGTACTCTTGAGATTCTAGAATAAATTCCTTTTTATGAACATGATATGATGTAACGGAATATTTACCTTAAGTGGCATTTCCTTTAAAGCAGATTTCTAATGATAATAACTTTTTTTGTGACATTCTGAACTTTGCCTCTTTGCTCTCCCCACCTTTGCCTTTTTAAAAAAGGGGAACAAATTCCCAGTTGAGTGGGCCAGCAGGTTAACCATTGTTGTTTTAATGGATTCTTTCCACTCATAGGGATATAATGAAGATGACCTCCTGGTATTTTTAAAGTTGTTTATAGAGTCGTAAGTCCCCCTAATAAGGAGAACACAGGAATTCATGTTGTCACAACTAGAATATTTGAAATAAAATAACACTATCCATGGCATAGCCTATTTGTAGAACCAGTGAAAAGCAATCATGATGGCTAAAATAATACATTTGGTTTATATGATGCTGCTTTCTCTGAAGAGTTATAGGGGACTTAGTTTCCATGAGCATCCCATATGTTACTTCATTTGATGCTTACTTCCTCTGAGAGAGGTAAATTATAGTATTCATGTTCTGTGGATGTGAGTACCAAGGCCCTTGTGGTTTGATTAAAGGTGACTCTCACTTAGGTTTTTCTGTCCCAGATACCTCCTGCTCTCCATGTTGCCAAGTGAGTATGTATAAAACACCGTATTAGATTTTCCAAGACAAATCATAAAGCTGTCTGCTGAGAGCTTTTGCTTTGGGGGAAACGAGGAGTATGTGTAAATAAATCTAAATCAAGGTAGAAGATGTTTCACAGGAGCCCGGAGAAGGAGATACCACGTCCAGCTGAGGGAGGGATGCTTCGGGAGACGAGGAATGGCATGTGCCTTTCCTCTTTAGTTCACCCTGCTCTCCCAGCTGCTACCCATGTTGGCTCGTAGTGGGAGCTGGGTAAACGCACATTTGCCTGAATGCAGACTGGTGGGGGCAGCAGGACTGGAAGCATTGTTAAGTTCTAAAATGTGGATGGATGGGAAATAGAAGGGAGGCAAAGCTGATATGGGAGGGAAGAATTTACCTGTTAGAATTAGGCATAGAGACAACAAGGCACGGGTAGTTTCTGAGAAGTGGGAGTAGTTTCACTTAAACGTGGGAAGCACCAAAGGTAATGATATGATACATGACAAGTCTGGGAAGGTCAGCTGGGGCAAGGCTGGAGAGCACCTTGAATTCCAAGCTTAGGAATTTGGACTTTTTCAGAACTTACTAAAGTCCTCTGAAAGGGGGACAGAGATAGTTACCATTTTGTAAAAAGGAGGAAGTTTTCTGTTTTTGAAGGCAGGAAACTAAGGTTTTAATAGCGTAAATAAGCTTTTGAACAGCTCATAATAGATGACAACCTCTAGCCACTTTTAACAGCTTTGACATTGGCTTGCTGCTCTGCATTGGGAATTTTCCCCCATATGTCTCACAAAACCAACTTCGTCCTGAAGTGTTTTTGAGGAATGGGAGCAGTTCATTTTGTTAACACTCATTATGTGGGATCTCTTCGTGAGGAGGGAAGAACAGTTCCCTCTCACTGAGGCAATCAGTAAACCAATAACTGCTCAGGGAGGGGGGAGCATTAAGATTTTTTTCTGGCAACTTAGTTCAGAAAGTGAGTCTTTCGTCCTCTGCCAGTTGTCTTCATTTGGATCCCTTGGTATTTATCCAGCACAAAAACCAGTGAAATGCCAGCATATCACTCTTAAATTAACTGCTAAGTATATTTTCCCCTTGATGCATCGTATAGATTTTATGTTTTTAAACATGATCTAATACAAAACTAAAAAAAAAAGTGGTTGCTGGCCATTTGGGCAATTTGGACTGGTTAAGAACTTATCAAAGAAACTACTCCCAAATATATTTAATCTTCTCCAAATATTTTCTGATACTGAATAAATGCCATTACCGTAAAACATTTTCTTGTTTATTTTATTTGAGCTGTGGAAGTGGTATTAGGAACATTAATTTATTTAACATATTTATCGAGCACCTATTATGTGCCAAGGATTGGTGTAGGCAGTAGGAATACAGCAATGAACAAAACAGATACTTGTCCCTGCAACATTAAAAAAATACAGTGTGGCTGAGTAATGTGAGTGAGCCTTGATAGTATTATGCTAAGTGGAATGGGCCAGTCACAAAGTAACAAATGGTATAGGATTCTACTTGTATGAGTTACCTAGGTAGTCGGATTCACAGAGGGAGAGTGAATGGTGGTTACCAGGGGCTGGTGGAAAGGGGGGAAATAAGGAAGTGCTGTTTAATGGGTAGAGAGCTTCAGTTTTGCAAGATGAAAAAGTTCTGGAGCTGGAATACTCAACAGTCTGAATGGACCTAACAGTACAGACCTGTACAGTTAAAAATGGTTAAGATAGTAAATTTTATGTTACATGTATTTTACCACAACTAAAAATTAAAAAACCTAAGCTATAGTGTGAGTACACACTATAGTCAAATGTATACTACAATATACAACATGTAAGGAAAACTGGACATATGCCAAGTAATGATAACTGCTATGAAGAAATAGAAACTTGGGAGAGGGCGTAGGGATGGGAGTGGTGGTGGAAGGTACGCACTGCTATTTTAGACCCATCCCGAAGGGCTCTCTGGTGAGAGGACATTTGAGCAGAGACCTGAATGGACTGAGTAGTGAGCTCTGGGAGGGAACATCACAAACTTTGTAATCTAACTCTATCACTGTGTTTGTCTTATATAACTTGTGGTTCATCTCCAGAGGGCTGGTGTTTGGAGCGTTCAGGCAAATTTGCCCTGTATGTCTTCTTGGATTAGGTTTTATCGATCTGTATATAGGCGTGCACACACACACATACACACACACATTGTATCAAGGAATCCTATTAATAACATCTGTAGATAAAGAGCCTCATACACAGAGGATGGAGGCAAGCGTGTCTCTTGGTGTAAAAGTGGTCCTGGAATTATTGCAGAAGGAATCTTGGTTACTTATAATAAAAAGTATAGGGTCTTTGATACAGGAAAGAATTACCAAAGAAGCTGTGTTGCCTATTTCTCCAATATTTTATATAAGACAGATCATATGATTTTGGTATGGAGCTTGCTTTTAATGGAAATAAGACTGGTTGTGAGGGCAAATGTATTTGTGTGTACGTGTGTGCATGTGCATGTTTGTGTGTTTGTGTTTAGGGGGAGGGTCCAGTGTGGAGGAAGTTTGCAAGGAAAGGTGATTCTAGGGTTAGTTGGACCAAGGAGAGGCAGTAAGTTGATGCTAAGAGCCAAAATCAGGAGAGAATGAGGTCCTTTTGGTTGAAGAAGAAGATCTTTGAAGCTGGGAAGGTGAGGGGCATCAGAGTGGTTGTATATGAAAGTATGTCTGTAGTCAGAACAGCTAAAAAAAAAAAAAGAAAGAAAGAAAAGAAACAACTGTGTGTAAAAGTGTTCAGCCGTTTGCTAGCTCTGTGAGAAAGGCATGTGTGATCGATCGTTCCTTGTAAGCCATGCCTGGCGTATATCATGGGGGTGGCTGGGACTCCTTAATGGGGTTAATGCTGGCTAGCCTAGAATAAATGACCTTTCAGAATTCCTCAGAGTCTGTAACACAGTGTCTCAAAGTGTGTATTCTTTCCTAGTCACTCAGCTTGAGCGCATGCGTTGATCTTTGGAAAACCAGACTACTTAGTTTAACATGCTGGGGCTTCCAGGATAAGCTGCCGCCTGGCTCCCTGGCCATAATTCGACCTTAATCTCTGCTTCTGCCCAACCGAGGCTCCGGTTACTAAAGGTCCCCAGATGCGCCACGCCTTCTGTGCAGCTGTGCCCCTGTTCACACCGCTGGGTCAGCCTGGCAGATGCCTTTCCTTGGCCAGCGAGCCTGGGCAGCCCCCCACTGCTTTGTCAGGACTCAGCCAAGCACTGCTCATGCCACGAAGCCTCATCTCCCTAATTTGTTGTCCTACCTGTTTATTCCACTGAATTCTCAACTGCTTGGGGACAGGGACCTGTCTGCTTTTTGTTGGTCTCCCCGGTGCCAGCATGGTGCATTACTTTAGGAATGCTTCTGGCTTCTGGGTTGACAGAGCAAATTGTCTATGCGGGTGCTTGTAATGGTGGCACAGAGATTTTACCCGATACAGCTTCCTTATGAATCCCCAGGCGACCGAAATCACAGGAGTACAATAACCATCTGAGGAGTCTTTATAGAGCTTGGGGATACAGAATAGAAGAACATACATATTCCAGTGACTACAAGATGCTGGAAAAAGGACACCTTTGTAGTACTTTGTGTGGAGTTTGGATTTTACATTTTGAACACTGACTATGGTGTACTTTCTACTCATGGCCAAGGGCGGTTAGATTCCTGTACCTTTAGCTGCCCCTGCTCCCCATTCCTACGTCTGTCTAAATACCCACAGTCTCTCTCTCTCTCTCTCTCTCTTTTTGTAAAAAAGATTTTATTTATTTATTTGACACACAAGAGACACAGCAAGAGAGGGAACACAAGCAGGGGGAGTGGCAGAGGGAGAAGCAGGCTTCCCGCTGAGCAGGGAGCCTGATGTGGGGCTTGATCCCAGGGCCCTGGGATCATGACCTGAGCCGAAGGCAGATGCCCAATGACTGAGCCACCCAGGCGCCCCAATACCTGCAGTCTCTTAAGGAACATCTTCGAGCTTTATTTCAAATGCTTCTGTGTGTGCTGCTTTTTCTCTTTCCTTTTCTCCTTCTAGTGATTACCTTGTCAGTTGGCACTGCTGCTCTAGCTCAGGTATACTGTTGATGGCTCTGGAACCCTGGGTTGGTGATTTCACCTGTCTGGTTCCAAACTAGTGAAACAATCCAATAATGACTCCATCTCTTGCAGCACTTTCCTGAGGCTGATGAGAAGGAGGAGACTGAGGGCGTATATGGATTCCTTGGACTGATTTCAAGAAGAACTTTGTCTTTCCCAAACGTAACCAATCCTTCTGTTAATTTACAACCTCTGTGTCCTGTGATACGGGGCAGTGTG
The DNA here is from genome assembly GCF_009762305.2 of Zalophus californianus. Classification (NCBI taxonomy): domain Eukaryota; kingdom Metazoa; phylum Chordata; class Mammalia; order Carnivora; family Otariidae; genus Zalophus; species Zalophus californianus. Next base: position 27,352,236 of record NC_045602.1, read on the forward strand.
CTTACATCTCCTTGAGTTTGGATAGGGTATGTTCCCTTTATACCACAGAGACCATGGTTCCTTCATTTACTGATCCTGATGACACAGGGGGGCCTGGGTGGCTCAGTCGGTTAAGCGTCCAACTCTTGATTTGAGCTCAGGTCATGATCTTAGGGTTGTGAGATTGAGCCCTGCGTTGGGCTCTGCACTGGGCGTGGAGCCTCCTTAAGATTATCTCTCTCCTTCTGCCCCTTCCCTCCCCTCTCTCCTGTTCTTAAAAAAAAAAAAGACATAGAAGGATGTTTCTGTCTCCTCCACTTTGGTCCTCCACTCCTAGTGCACAGAAGGCTCTGTACTTGCTCACATTTAGGCTAACTTTGGGCAGGTTAGCCTACATACAAAGTAATGTCGTGTATCATTGTCATAGGGTGGAGACAATGTAGTAGCACCATGTTCCCTCTGCCTTGGATCCGCTCCCTCTTGAGGGCTTCTCTGGCTTACCCAGGAAGCTCTTGCCTGTTGCCAAGCCTGCTGACAAGAGTGAAAGCATTTAAACAGTGTAACACATTTTGGAACTGAAAGCTGTGGGCAGGAGGAAAAGTAATCATCCTGCATAGATGGGGGCATCTCCAGTGATGTATGATGATAACATTTGATCCTGCTTTGTGCTAGTCATTTTGCTGTCACTGTGTAATTTACCTCTGGGCTCTCTGGTTAGAGTAAATGTAAGGAAGTTGGACTAGACATAAATACTGAACTCATATTTATGAGATACGGTATATATCTGCAGCACTTAACTGGCGTACACATTGGGCTCAATTTTGCATCTGTAGTATAAGAGTCAAATGTTTATACCAGCTTTTGGTATATATATTTTTCCAAGTGGAAGAGGAATAATGCATTTCTGTATCATTGGAAAAACCTTCTGGAACTCACCTCACAGATGATATGAAAATGTTTTTGAGGGCGGCCACACAGTCATCTTCATGTTACGCAGTCCAGGAAAATAAAATAACTACCAAATGGGGAAGGATAAAGCTAGTTAGGAAGTTTGAGACTGATTCTCCAAAATCGTATCAGAAATAAAATGAGAAGAGCCAGATGCCCTCCCTTTGCCAATTTAATGTAATGCTGTCATTGATACACTTATGGAAACTTGATTTAAAAAAAAAGAGAACTTGATTTTCTCTTTAGTGGAAGAGTAGGGGTTTAAGGAATGGTTTCCTGCTCGACACAATTATCCTGAATTTCGACTCATGCAATAATTACCAAAAAAAAAACCTGGCGTGACTGCAGTGTTGGCTTTTGTAAGATTTGGTGGGAAAAATGAAAACTTTGGGCAGTAATGAGAAATTTCTTCACTCTGAGACCAAACTTCATATGCCCATCAGATTCAATAAAAATTTGTTCTGGAATATGAAGAGTTTCTAAGATTTCCTAGTGCAAAAACTCAACCTGATTTTCATCAAATTTTCCTTAGAAGAGGTGAAAGGGAAACTTGACATTAAGATTTTTTTACAGTAAGGAAAGCAGACCACTGCCCTTTTTTCTGGCAAATTAGGAAGTGCACTGGAACATTCTTAACTAGCCTTATGTAGCAAGATTAGAATATGTCACTTTTTGCCACTGCATTGTCCCTTTCTGAAGAAAGGGTGATTTATGAGCCCTCTGGATCTTCTTGTGGTATTAATAACATTTTGAGCCAGATGTTTTATTGGGTGTACAGAGAGGGTAATTAGAAACATCTGAGAGCCCCGTAATGTGCCCAGAAAACCATGACGTTGTATGGAAAAGAAAAAAAAAATAACATTCACGCCAAAGTTGTGTACTTGGTAAATAGATGAATTAGCATTAAACAGAATTTACTCTGTATTATACGCATTTTGAAAAAGAAGCTAACTCTTCAGGCTGAAAATATCCTCTTATTGAAACACATTCACTGCAGCAATCATAACCTTATTTGGTAAAAGACCTTCTGACTGTGCTGTTCATACAGTAATTATTATTTCCCTTCTGTCAAACTTCATCATATTATAGACCATTTTCTGCCAGAAGTATTTCTTCTTTTTACCTGGCAGTCATTTGAAAACTTAAGAATTCTGAGGAATCTCGTTTAAGGAAATTAACTCTTTAGAAACATACCGCACGAGGGACTAATAGTGTCCAATTTGCGTAATAGTCTATCCTAGAAATCAGGGTGGGATTCAAGAGCTTGGGCTCTATTTTAGCTGGTTATTTGAAATTTGACCAGCTCCAGTGGTGGCTGAGTTTGAATATTTGGGTATGCAGCAATAACAGCGGCTAAAATCAGGGTCTGATTTAAATCAGGTCCTGTTCTCTCTTCCCTCAAGACAGAATCTAGACAAGAAAACCTAACAATTTGCTGGTGGCTGGTGAATGGTTCCTTTCATCTTCATTCACAAATAACAAGCCCTCCTGACAAGTCAGTGCTGAGTCAAACTGACACGTCCCAGGCAGCTGTGGACAGTTTCTATCTTTTCAACCTGTCTTGCTTTGCGTGTCTCTGTGCCATTTTTATCCTGTTTGATCATTTTGAATGGGGTTCCTCATCAGTCCTGAGACAAAAGTATATCTAATTCTACATTTTGTTAGAGGTTGGCGGTGACTTCATGAAGCCTCTAGAAGGAGAAGCGGATGCACCTGTATAACAATGTTTATGGGGGTGAGGGAGGTATGATAGTAGTTAGGAGCTCTGGCTGAAACCCAACTTCAAATGTCTGCCTTTTCCAACCCCTAAATCAGTGGTTCTCAGTCCTAGTTCTACAGGAGAAGGTCCTGTGGATTACTGAAAGGTACAGATGCCCAGCCCGCCCTGCTGGCCTTCTGGATCATAGTGCCTGGGTGTGTTTTGGATGTGTGTGTGTGTGTTGTGAAAACCACTGATGTTGGCAATGGTTAGCTACAACTTTGATAGAGAACCTGTAGTCTAAGCCAGTGCCCATCACCCTTCAATGCTTAGGAATCACTGTGAATCTTGACAAAATGCAGGTTCTGATTCAGGGGTTCTGGGATGGGTCCTGAGATTCTGCATTCCTAACAAGCTCCTGGGGATGGGATCCTGCTGGGGGCCATGCATCACCCACAGAGTAGCAAAGATCTAAGGTGTTACTAATTCAACAAAAATGGTTTCAAAAAGATACACTATCTTTATTTAATGATACCGAATTCTTATGAGTGACACTGTATTAGGAAATGTTTTATAACTGCTATATAATTGAAATATGTTAATCCTTTGCAACTTTCCTACCTCCTTTCCTTTCTCTCTTAAAGCTGGTATTTCCTGGGGCACCTGGGTGGCTCAGTTGTTAAACATCTGCCTTCAGCTCAGGTCATGATCCCAGGGTCCTGGGATTGAGCCCCGCATCGGGCTCCCTGCTCAGTGGGAAGCCTGCTTCTCCCTCTCCCACTCCTCCTGCTTGTGTTCCCTCTCTTGCTGTCTCTCTCTGTCAAATAAATAAATAAAGTCTTAAAAAAAAAAAAAAAAAGCTGGCGTTGCCTCACCTGCCAGACTGCCTCTTGGGTACGGTCGCAAAGGGAAGCCTCTAATGCCTGTGTGCAGGGCTGCCTTCTCTCTTTACGCTACCAGTCCAGCCTGCTCTAGCTGACCTCCTGCCTTCACAGTTTTCCCAGGGACAGTCAGAAAATTTCTTTGTTCATCATGTCCCCTGAATTTCAAGGGATATGTGTCAGGCTCTCCGGATGATTGTCCCCTTCCCTCCTTAGGGCAGCTAGCTGGTTTCTGCAGTGCAGCCACACCCCAGGCAGTGAGATGACTATTACTGACTTTTGGCAGCTTTGGAATGCTAACAGAAGTTAAAGCAACCAACTCTTGGTTTTGGCTCAGGTCCTGATTTCAGGGTTGTGGGATCGAGCCCCGTGTCGGGCTGTGTGCTGTGTGGAGTCTGCTTGAGACTTTTTCTCTCTCTCCCTCTGCCCCTCCCCGCTGTGCTCTCTCTCTCTAAAATAAATAAAAATAAAAATCTTTAAAAAGTTCCATAGTCTGCACAACTATATGCAAGGGCGATACTATTTGCCTACTAGTAATAGGACATAAATTTGAATTGTTTTTCTGGATGAAGTGAAATGGGAGATATATTTGCATGGATCCATCCTTATTCCACTTAAGTTCTCCTTGTGATTAATATTAAGCATTTTGAAAGGACTTGAGAATGCAGTCTTCAAGATAAGGTGTGCTTGAATGATACTGAGTTGTCCAAACCCTTCACTCAACCATCAGCCTGGCTCTCTGACAACATAATCTCTGACCTGAACTTTGTTACACCCAAGCTTCCCTAGGCACCTGTAGTGCCTAGATGTTGACTCATAAATATGATATTTGAGAGCACCTACAGCATACTAGAGAAGTTGACTTAATGGGAAATAAAACAGAAATAAAATAAAATGAATTCGTTAGGTGGGATAGCAAAGCTAAAACTCTTCTTCCTTTTGCCCTCATGGCCCCATTGTATTTCCTTCCCCTCACTCTGGCCTCTACCTTTTGCCTCCCGTGCATCTAGCAGACGGATCGCAGGTGGCGCATGCTCAGTTCCCTCAGTTACCGTGCAGTCTCTGGTTCACACCCATGGTGCAGATGGGAAGGGGAAAGCCGAGTTTGGGTAATGATTTTCAACATGGGGAAGTTTTGTCCCCCACTTCCCCCCAAGAGACATTTGGCAGTGTCAGACATTAGTAGTTGTCCATACTGGCGGTGGGGGGGGGGGGGGCGGGCGGATACTCCTGGCATGTAGTGGGCAGATGCCAGGGATGCCCCTAAACATCCTCCAGTGCACAGGACCACCCCTACAACAAAGAATTATTTGGTCCAAAATGTCAGCAGTGCCGAAGCTAAGAAGTACTGCTCTAGGCAATGCTCTTTTTCCCTTTTGGACAATATCTCAGACCTTCTCGGATATTTTGTCCAGGTCCCTGGAGAATCCACCCTCTTAAATCCCAAGATTGTTCTCTAGCTAGAACCTTCAGTGTTGTGTCACAAGGCACTTTTTTGGTGATGGTGGGGGGGCTTGAACTGACAGTTCTTTCAGCCCTTCTTGTACATGTATTAACTAGAAACGGGACCCAGGCTCCTGGAGGCCAAATTTGCATTTGATCATTTATACCTGATGATCATGTTGGATTTCAGAGGGTGCAGGGATTGAGATGATTTGCGGTGTCTCTGGATGACTCAAGTGGTTTGATTGGCTTTTATGGGGATTCTTTGGACACTGAAGAAATAACAAGTGGGAAAATGTTTAGCAAGGGAGGCATTTTTTGCACATCTCAGAAATGATTGTATAATAGAAACCACTTTTCAACACTAAGCATTGCTACCGTGCACATTCATTTGCAGAGTGTCTGTGCTATGGCCGTTGGAAAAGGAGAGAAAGCTGAGTGTGTTTATTTGAACAATAGCATCATCACATGTTCAAATAAACAGAGCACCTTGGGAGGGTTGCAGGTTTGTTATTTCTAACCCAAATGTCTTTACACATGCTTTTTGAAGGGTCATTTTTGCCAAGTTTAAAAGAAAAAACTATCCAAGCATTGAGAGTCTGACATATTATTTAACTTGTTGAAAAAAGAAAAGCCTCTTTGTGGCCAAAACACTCCAGGTTAGCTGGACAATGAGGTATAGCAAGTTTTTAAAGCGTTCACTTTTGGCCTGAGAAACAGCCCCAGAGAGCAAGTAAGACCTCGCCCTCACCTGCATATAACCCCTTACCCAGTTTTCCCTTAGGTTTTGGTCATCTTGCCCAGGAAACTTGGAATTTTCAGTTGTTTGGTGCTTTTTTTTTTTTTTTTTGCTTGAATGAAATGCCTGTTCTTAATTCCGTCAGCACAGCAATATTTTATTGCTGCTTTTTATGAGACCCTCAGCCCATAATTCACATGACTGATTTTTTTTTTAGTTGTGGTAAAATATACATAACACAAAATTTACCATTTTAACCATTTTGAAGTATATATACTTTAGTGGCATTGAGTATATTTACAGTGATGTGCAGCCCTGACCACTAACCATTTCCAGAACTTGTCATCATTTCAAACATACTCCATACCCATTAAATGATAATTTCCCATTCTTCTCTCCCCTCACCCAGCCCCTGGCAACCTTCATTCCACTTTCTGTCTCTCTGAGTTTGCCTATTTGTGGTAATTCATATAAGTGGAATCATACAGTATTTGTCCTTTTGTGTCTGGCTTATTTCACTTAGCCTGATGTTTCCAAGGTTCATCCCTGTTGTAGCATGTGCCAGAATTTCCGTCCTTTTTAAGACTGAATAATATTCCATTGTATGCATAGAGACTGCTTTGTTTGTTCATTCATCTGTTGATGGACATTTAGGTTTCCTGTGAATAACGCTGCCATGAATATTGGTGCACAAGGATTTGTTGGGGACCTGCTTTGATTTCTTTAGGGAATATGCATAGAAGTGGAACTACTGGATCATATGATGATTCCATTTAACTTAGGAGAAATGGTCAAACTGTTTTCCACAGTGGCTGCACCGTTTTACATTCCCACCAGTAGCATGCTAGTTCTAATTTTATAACATCCTTGCCAATATTTATTACTCTCCCCCACTGCCTTTTTTTGGTGATAACCATCCTCGTAGGTGTGAAGTGGTATCTCTCATTGGGGTTTTGATTTACATTTTCCTAATTACTAATGATGTCGAGTCTCTTTTCATGGGCTTATCACCCATTTGTATATCTTCTTTGGAGAAGTGTCTATCCAAGTCCTTTGCCCAATTTTGAATTGGTTTGTTGTAGATGATTTTTTAAAAACTGAGATTTCCACTAGGCTAAGTACTTAATTACAATGTAATCAATAGTCAGTACTGACTGTGAGTCTTGGGAGACCCGAGTTCTAGTCCTGGTCCTGCCCCTTGAACAAGACTCATTTTGAAATCTTAATTTTTTCATCTGCAAAAGGAGGAGTTTAGGGAGTAGATGTTCAAAATCCCTTGTAGCCCTAAAATGATACTATCCAATCTAATATACCCATTTTATAATAGAAATGAACTGCAGTGAGGGCCTGTATGCCTTAGAGTGTGCTGGGACCCTTCTACACTGTAACAGATGTATGGTTTAGGATTAAAAATCTGAGCTGCAAGGATTTAAATCACTTTACTGGGTGGCGGGGGGGGGGGAATAAAGTCAAAAGCTCATTTTAAACTTAAGGAGCATGGTTTTTATAGTAATTGAAGAGGTAGTTTTCTTCCATCTGATGCATGTTTGGCTTCATTTATCTCTTGCCAATTCTTCTGGTTATCTTAATTTACTTGGATTAACAGCTCCTTGAATTTTTTCTTCGTGTGGACTTAAAGAAAAGGCCAGGTGAGTGAGCATTCTTCAACAGCCAGAGGACAGAGTTTAATAATGCTTCTGCCTGAATTCCCGCCCAGCTCTGTGTCCCTGGAGGCATCAGTGGACTCCCTTCTGTAGGATACTAGAGGACGGAAGGGGAGATAGGTTGGGGTATTTATTCCCAGCGGCTGCCTGCAGTCTCCCTGGGGGTCTTGGTGTTTTTCGACCAGAGGCCACAGCCTCTGTCAGGAGGAGCTCTCTTTGCCAGTTTCTTTCTTTGGCGGTTCCAGGGTGCTGTTCTTACTATGGTTTTCTCAAAACTCAGTCGAGTTCCTATATACCTACGTCAAGAGTCTCTTTAATTAGGGGCGCCTGGGTGGCTCAGTTGGTTAAGCATCTGCCTATGGCTCAGGTCATGATCTTGGGTCCTGGGATCGAGCCCCACATTGGGCTTCCTGCTCAGCTGGGAGTCTGCTTCTCCCTCTCACTCTCCCTTTGTGCTTTCCCTCTCTTTCTCTCTCTCTCTCTCTCTCAAATAAATAAATAAAATCTTAAAAAAAACTCTATTAGACTGTCTTCAGTTTTGCCACATTTTAATGTGCCTCTTTGTCCTGATTGTGCCTTGACTAACACTAAAATTACAGTTAAGGACCTGAATGCAGATTTTTAAAACAGTTGATTTGCATGGCATCTTCTTTAAAAAAAAAAAAGTAATGCACTTTTTGGATTATGTAACATATGGCACAAGATTTAAAAAACACAGCAGGACCTACTCTGGAGTGAAAGTCAGTCTAGTTTGTTTACTTAACAGTTAATATCAGCACAAACAAATCTGCCTTTTTTTTTTTTTTAAAGGCTGCATAATATTTTATCCTGGCATATACTGTAACATAGTTAACTGTGGTGTCCACTATTTGCCTTTTCAACTTTTGCCGTTAGCTGTAGTGAATAATGAATTCTTAGTATACATGTGTGAATATCTTAAGAATTTTATCAATTCTTAGAAATGAAATTGCTACATCGGAGGGTAAGTTCTGACTTAATTTTAATGGATGATTACCAAATTACCTAAAATATAGAGGAACTCTCTCACATTCCCAGTCCAGAGAATTTACATTTGGATTTAGAACCCCGGTTTGTGTCTCCTAATGCAGAGATTGTCTCTTTGACCATATCCTTTCCAATACAGATTATTAAGCATTTTGAACTTGAGTTCAAAATAAGTCTTCTCCTGTGTCTGCATTAGGGTTTCTCAACCTCAGCATCATTCACATTTGGGCTGGACAGTTCTTTGTTTCAAGGGGCTGTTTTGTGCATTGTAGGATATTGATAGCACCACCTCTGGTGTCTCCTCACTAGATTCAAGTAGCAGTCTCTCCTCTCCTTCTCCCCAACAGATGTGGCAACTAAAAATGTCTGCAGTCCTTACCAAATGTCCCTGGGAGCAAAAATCACTCCTGGTTGAGAACCCAGTTGTCCAAACGTTTTTCTCCTTTGCTGTTTTTCTTTTCCACTGGATTGTTGGTGTTTTAACTTCACTTATGGTAGTATGTTTTTCTTTTCAGGTCGTGAAGAAACTTGTGATTTTTTTTATGTAGTCAGGGTTACCACTGTGTTTCTTCTTCCTTACATACAATTGGTAGAGAAATTTGTTTTTGATAAAATTTTGTTAATCAAATCAAGGTACTGAATTCAGCTTCCTTTGATCAGCTGTGACCCCTCTTCAATACTACACAGCAAACTCTGAGGGGTACACCAGGGTAAAGCCTGAATTTTGTTGATGAGGGGCATATAAATATATTGGAGGGGATCAGAAATTTTAGATTACTACTTAGTGAGTGCCTTCTGTATGTACAGCACAGTGTTAGACATTTTATATGCATTCTGTCTTCACCTTACAACAGCCCTGAAGGATCAGGTCATTATTTTCACTTTATGGATGAGGAAAATAAGGTACAGACAAGGTAAGTAGCTTGCCCCAGGCTATAGAGCAAGTGAGTAAGCTGTTCACTGACTCTTGTGTCTTGGGGGAAGCTCTGTCACGTGTGTGTGTGAGCTTCCTTCCCCATTTGTAGAACGGGAAAGATGATACCCACCTCAGAAAGTTGTTCAGAGGGTTCGATGAAGCGTGGTTTCTCAGAGTGCTTTCTGATCAGAGCAGTGTCCATATGTTTAGGGTTATTATTAATTGCCTGATTACCGTACAACATACAATTGATTATCTCAGAATGCAATTCATTAACTGTAATGCCAAGCATATTTTTAACATACTGTATGGGGCGCCTGGGTGGCTCAGTTGGTTAAGCAACTGCCTTCGGCTCAGGTCATGATCCCAGAGTCCCGGGATCGAGTCCCACATCAGGCTCCCTGCTCAGCAGGGAGTCTTCTTCTCCCTCTGACCCTACCCCATCTCATGTGCTCTCTCTCTCTCTCTCTCATTCTTTTTCAAATAAATAAATAAAATCTTTTAAAAAAAAACATACTATAAGACATGAGGTTGGCATTAACAGATGTTACCAGTTTATGTTTAATTTCTTGTGTACGTTAAACTTATGAAACATAAATTGATCGCATTGCCTAGTATGTCGATGTTTTTATGTCATTTAACCGAAGTTTTCAGTCTGATACAAACAAATTATCGTCTGTACATAGCTTTAATAAGTTTTAGGAGCATCCAAAGAACTTTGACTCAGTTTAATTTGCTCTCTGGGGTTTTCATTAAAGAATTTAAACATTTCACAGTTCCCCAAGGGACAGATTTTACACAGTTGATAGTTACCCCATTGGTGACTAAAGAGTGGTTTTTTATTTGGACTCAAGGTGTGCATGGAAAGCACATGGAATCTCTTCCCCCCCACCCTTTCTGAAGTACTTGGCCTTTGAAATTTAGTATATAATTTAACCTTAAAATTATAGATGCTGAAAAATTTATGTCACACATCAAAGGTGTTTGGATTCCAGAGACTTGTTATTGTCTCGTTTTTTTAAGAAGTTGTTACTGCAGAAAGCATTAAAATGTGGTTAATACATGTATGGGAATGAATTGCTGTGAGGACAGTAAGCAATGAAGGAAGGAAAATGGCATTCCCCAAGTGGCTTCTCTCCAGTCATTGGTGTTTCTGAGAAGTTGAGAGCCAGTGATCATACAGTTGTACCAAATAGTCCCGTGAGTGGGAGATCCTTAAAACTGAGAGCATCTAGCTCACCTTTTTCATTTTGTAGATCAGAACACTGAGGCCCAGAGACAGAAGGGGACTACCTCACGGTCACAGCTAGTGGCCGAGCTCTGGTTCAGATGCAGACTTATGACTCTCATTGCATTGCCAAACGGGATTTTGAGGTTTAAGGTTCTGTATCTGGAGATTTCTTGAAGTGGCCTGCTGTCAGAGGATGCCACTGTGTGGTGATTTCTAACACGGTTTGTATGTGTGAGGAGGGAGTATTAGAGCTGGATTCTGCTCTGGAAAGGTAGCCTTTCCTACCGACCCCTGCTCCCACCCAAGCAAGACGAGAGGCACTGGGGGAAACCACGATGTTGATACTCAGAGAAGAATATATATGCAGAACAGAATATTCCCCAGTCATTATGTAAACTTTGCTCAACCAAACCATGAGTAGATAACGCTGTGTAAACTTCAGATAGAGATTGATGTGTGGAATATCAAATCCAGATATCCAGGGATTTAGAATTAAAAGTGCAAGCAGTCATGCTGAAGAAATAGCCCAGGGCATTGGCAGACAGGCCCTCCCATCCCAGCTACTGAAGGCAACTTCCGCAGGGCATGGTAAAGACAGGATGCCACAGTTATGTGCCATTTTCTGAAATGAACCCAGAGGAGAAATTGAGAGAGAATGTCCCAGATGAGCTCAAGTCCGGGAGATTCACTTTTCCTTGGCTAATTCCTAGAGGGGGTCCTGAGTAACTTTTTCTTAGCTCATTGAAAGGAAGTCGAGTAATAAAGTACCTATGATTCATTGACTCTGTGGTTATCAAAGGAGTCACCTTTTAGCCAGAAAATGGAAGATTTCTTTCCAGTGATTCGCATGTATTACCCAGAACATTTTGGCTTCTTGGAACTTAAAATATAAACTAAAATCCCTTAGTGTAATAACTGTTAAATGACACAAATCAGTGAATCTTCCCCTTCTGTCTCTTTCTCTCCCCTGTGTGTCCCTCCTTCCCCCACCCTTTTCTCCCCTTCTCCCCCTCCCCAGTAACCCTGATCCTTCAAATGGACCGTACTGTACCTAAATGCTGAGTAGCTGTGAAGACAAAAGTCTTATCGGTCTTCAAAATGGTAGAAACACAGAGTTTACCTTTTTTTCTATGAAACTGATGACACAGGCTTAGCCTAGCACATCATGTAATGAGGCAGGAAACACATTTCTTTGGAGAGCTCAGTTAAGGTAAGATGAAATGTCCCTTGTGCTGCTTTGTCTCATGGCCAGACAGAATGCAATGAGACGGGAATGTGGTGGGGCTCGGGTCTGCCTAATCCCAGCCCGGAATGTGCCTCTCAGAACGAGGGGACAAAGCTGCAGCCTGGTGAGCTGTGGTCATATAGCAACAGCTGCATTTGGCTTGGCTGCCTCCCCTTGGCCTTGACTGAGCCCCGCTGGTCTTCACGGAGTGCAGCAACCTGCTGCCCCTGGGCGCCCAGCAGCTGAAGGGCTTCCTGTCACAAACAGTGGGAAAATATGGGTCCTTCTAAGCTGCAGCGAGAGGAATGGTAATAGTTCCTCTGAACCGTAGGCTGGCTTTCAAGTCAGGGCTCAGTTCGGCAGCCACTTAACCAAGCTGGTGAGTTTGAGTTCTCAACAAGCCCCCACTGCCGGCACCCCGTGTCCACCTTTTAAAGACAATGTCGCTGGTTCCATTGCCAGAGAAAGAATTCTGCTCCTCCTCTCTTCTATTTGCTCATCTTTCTGTCTGATGATTTAACTCGTTAAATAATATGTTTAAATAACGGAAAGACAGGAACTCCAGTGTTTGTGCTTCTGTTGGGAGGGTCCCTGCTGAAGCCACGTGCTGACTCTGCCTCTGGGACCTATGGGTAGGTCCAATTTGGGCTGCTCTAGCTTCCTGTGTGAGAGTTCAGTGGCTTTCTAGAGAAGAAAAATTCCTGGAGTTAGACCTCTGGGGAAAGAGCTAGCCTGGAGGTGCAGGAAAAGGAGAACTAATGTTTATTGAGCACCCTCTGTGCACCCAGCACAGTTGTAGGTATTTTTCACATACTCTTTCTCTTCTTCCTGAGAACAATAGGTGTATTATTCCCATTCCTTGATTAGAAGAGTGAGGCCGAGCAAGTCCGTGTACTCAACGCAGAGAATTACAAGATTTAATCCAACTGTAAAAATAACTGTTGTGGACAGTTTTCCATTTCTGTAGCCACATGGAGAAAATGTATTAGGGTCTTGAAGAGTCCTGCCCCTTTTAATTGTTGGTAGATGAATAGCAAAACTTGAACTTAATGGGATCCAAGTGCCTTGGGATTCCTTGGAGCCGGTCATTCATGTGGTTAGGGCAGTACTGCTCCCAAGGGGATATTTTGATTGATTGTGTCAGCATCCTTGGGTGGCCCTCCCAAGAGCTTGAATGCCTGTGTAAGTTTGGTTTCCTCTCGCTAGCTTCTAAACTCTTGCAGATGGAGCACCACATCTCCATTTGTTCTTTTAATAATGATTCGTGTAAGAAATGGGAAAATATGGGAATTCAGTACAGTGGCTTGACCCTCCCACAGAAATAGGCTTTTTCAGCTCAGTTGAGAATAAATCTGTATTAGAGACAAGGACACTTGTAACTAGATGTTGAGCCCTTGTGGTTAGTGGCAACCCCTATTTCTGCCTCATTATTCTTGATCATTGCAATACTTAGGGATGGAAAGTGGATTTTATCTAATGACTCTACCTGTGGCTGACCCTTGCAGTGTGTTGAGAAGGATTCAGGGTCTACGTCTAGGCGCAGGAGGAGCCATGAGAGGTTAGTACTTCTCATTAGGAGGAGAGACTATAGTGCCTGGCCTCTGGCTGTTGCTTCCATGGGTCTTTGCAGTAGCCACTAGTCATAACAACCATGACTGGGCCTTTCCATCACCTCCTGAACTCTCCAGAATCTTTGAGGATGATGTGCACACTTTGGAGACAGCATGGTAGACTGTAAATATGGACGGCCATTTATTAATCGTGTGCCTTGGGAAGAGTATTAATGGTCTTAGAATCTCAGTTATCTCTTCTGTGGTTTGATATGAAACTGTCATTCACAGGGTTGCTATAAAAAGTACATGCGACAATGAGTATAGTACCCTAGAAGGAGCAGAAGTCCAACAATTCTTAGCACCTTTCCCTTACGTGGGGGACAGATAGCCATATCCTTATTGAAACTTCATTGTTCTTGCCTTCTGCAAACATTTTCGTGTGGTTGATTAGATAAGGTCAATATTGGCATAAAAGCATTTTAAGATAGGTTATTTCCATCACTTAATACTAGATGTATTAGCTGACAAGGGTTGATATATATATATTTTTAAAGATTTTATTTATTTAATTGACAGAGAGACACACACACACAGCGAGAGCAGGAACACAAGCAGTGGGAGGGGGAGAGGGGGAAGCAGGCCTCCCGCCGAGCAGGGAGCCCGATGTGGGGCTCGATCCCAGGACCCCGGGATCATGACCTGAGCGGAAGGCAGTCGCTTAACCGACTAAGCCACCCAGGCGCCCCAAGGGTTGATATATTTTAACTTATTAATGAAGTAGAGACTTTTCTTTTTTATGTTGGGCATATTGAAGAACTTGGATCTTAGACTAAACATTCATATGATAACTTTTACTGATAAGTCGTAGACATTTTGGATGGTTTGGTTCGTTACTAAATAATCTCTTCTGTACTTCTAGACAGCTCTCATTCAACTCTTTGTTCCATATCTCCCTTGGCTTTTGAATTGCTCCATTCAAATGGAAATGAAGTGACTTGGTAACAGTGAGCATTTTTGCTAACAGTCCTTGATAGTTCCATAGGCATCTGAGAAACACATGTGGAAGAACTGATTTGATACTGATCAATTTTAGAATAGAGTGACAGCCACAGATAAATCATTTGTTTTGTCAGGGTCAGAAGAGCGAATTTGGAGGGAGACAGTGGTATTGTTCCTCTCTACCTTTTGTTGCTGACGGGTTGAATTTAAGGTACCAGAATAAAGGGTGAGGTTTTATCAGTCCTGAATGTTGATTCAATAGATTTGTATTCGTTCATATGTGTGTCAATAGATTCGTACACAAGAGCATATAAAGATAGTGGTCAAACAATATCTTAAAAATCAAAATAGAGTCCTTAAACATTATTTTTTCTTGTTGGCTTTAGGAATTCTGACTGGAAAATTCCATCAATCTCTGTTTTTTGTGTGTGTTTTCTATGGGGTATTGGGCGATAAAAACTAGAATTTTCCATTTTAATTGTAAGAAGTCTGCAGTTTTATGCAAATGGTAAAAGCAGAAATTTTGTTCTTGTCCTCAAGTCAAATATAAGCTTTCCTAATCTGGACCATATTGGTGATACATGTAGTTGACAAATAAGGTTCACTGTCTTTCCTCTGCATGGCTGTTGATCAGCTTGTTCAAAGCTGGAAGATATCTCTTCATAAGTCACTCATGAAGATTAGGAACAAGCTGTAAGTTTATCCACATGCATAGCATTTCTCTTCCAGAGGTAGTAGAAGCTTTCTATAGGGAGAACAGTGTAAGTGAGCAATTAGTTGAAGTTTGTAGGAGGTGTTCAGAAGAGACCTGCCAGATACAAACAAGGACTCTTGTTGTCAGACTCCTGATTCATAGACGTGGCACAGATGTGTCTGGGAAGCAAAAGGCTCTGGGAAAGAGAGTGAGGGAGTGTTCCTTTTAGACCTAGGAAGTAGGAAGCTTTAAGAGACTTTGAATCATCGCTTAACATTGGAAATATTGCAGTATGTTAAAAATTATGGAGAGAATACAAAATACAGTTTAAAAATATTCTGGATATAATATTAAAAGTTCTAACACACTCTGAGGCTTGTGACCAGGGTAGAAGAAATGTTCAATCTTTCCAGGATTGCTGCTATCTAAGTGGTGGAAAAAGCGTTGGAGGAGTCTAAAATATCATGGAATGCTGGCGGAAATGATCCCTTCACTTCAAGCATTATTACTCTACTTATTTTGATGTCATTTGGAATAAAAAGAAACAGAAAAGGCTGTACTGGGAAAAATTCTTAATTGGTCCCTGCATAAACCCAGACAGAGTTTAACTTTGGGTGTTCTGGCCTTCTGTCTGAGGGCTGGCAAGCTGGCTCCAATGAGGTTCATTCAAACCACTGGCATTTATGGGGCATCTACTTAGGCATCCTAGGTGCACAGGCAGGAGCTCCTAGGTCTGCAGGGGGTGATCAAGGGAGGCTTCAGGGAAAGAGAGGACATGGGATGGTGGTGGGCCCAAGAACTGAAGAAGAAGGAAAGATGTGAATTCTTCCAGAATCTAGCCATGTGCATTGGCATGAGTGAAAAAGAGAGAGTGGTATGTTCCTGGAAATCACACGTAAATTGATTTTGTGGTCAAAAATGCCCAAAATAGGACCTGGTGGAGATAAGACCGCAGCACTTGGTATTTAATGCACTGTTACCAGGAGTAGAGCCGTTAATTCTTACCACAAATCCCATGAGGCAGTTACCCCCAGGCACTTTTACCTGAATTCCATTGAGAAAACATGTTTTTTGTGGGGGTTTTTTTTGTTGTTGTTTGTTTGTTTTTCTTTTAGGCGATAGAGAGCCACGGAAAAACCATGTAGGGTAATGAGCTGAGTATATATGGCAGGAAGTACATTCTGGACATGGTACGGAGAGAGGTAAGAAAAATCAAGAAAGCTTTGCCATAGTCCACGCAAGATACAGTAGCCTGAACTTGGACAAAGGCATCAGGGAATGCAGAGGAAAAAAATAAACAGGAAAGTTACTGAAGATGAGAGAGGGGCTGTAGGACTTGGTCACAATGTGCAGGTTATGGGACAGAGAAGAACGTGGCTCCAGTGTTTGTGGCTCAGAAGCAGTAGTCTTTAACATTTTGTACATTATAGGATGTATAAAAGTTTAGCACCAAGAAGGAAATGTGTATTTCAGTTAGATCTGTTGTTTTACTAACTAGAGAACCAAGTTCCAGAGAGCCAGATTGGATTGCTGAAGGTCACTGAGCTGTGTCATACAGAGCTAGGCCTGGAACTTGGGTCTCTTGGCTCCCAGAAGAGAGATCTTCTGATACACTAGACTTTCAACTTGTACAGAAAAAAAATCTCTATAGTGAAAGTGATTTTATTACATCGAGGAAGTATTATTACTATTACCTTCATCATCATCATCTGGATCTATTTCCTGATAAAAATTTGGGGCCAGAAACAGTGAATTCTATGGGAAGTGCTTAAGTCATGTGGTGAAGTTGCTTAAATATATCAGTTCCAGGTAGAGAATTAGTAGAATTTTATTTATTTACTTATTTACTTACTTATTTAAAGATTATTTATTTGACAGAGAGAGACAGCAAGAGAGGGAACACAAGCAGGGGGAGTGGGAGAGGGAGAAGCAGGCTCCCCGCTGAGCAGGGAGCCCCATGCGGGATTCGATCCCAGGACCCTGGGATCATGACCTGAGCCAAAGGCAGACGCTTAACTGACTGAGCCACTCAGGCGCCCTGAGAATTAGTAGAATTTTAAAGGTGAAAACGTTTTGCTCCAAATAGCTTGTTTGTGAAAATAGATCTTTGGCATTTGATAGGTTTCAAGGTCCAGTGGTGTTAAACCTACTAATAGGTATAAAAGCTGTGAAATGCTTCCCTCTTTCCTCGTTAGGTTTTTTAGGTTACCAGGTCAGTTGTGGAAATTACCTCTACCAGAACAGAATAACTCTAAAAGTAGATACACATCTAAAAATAATGTGGGCTTTTTCTTATTGTTTGGATCAGATCTGTTATATACTATACAACTTCATGCTGAAATCACTTTGGTAAATTTTTTAGTTGATAAGAATTATAGTATTTCATTTTATATCAGTAAAAATCATTGTATGGTGCATTTTAATTCTGAATTAAAACATCCTTATATAGTTGCCTTAAGTTCAGTGTCTGACAGGCCATAAAAGGAAAGGAGAAACAGGAGGAATATTAGGGAAAAGTTTCTGAAATTCTTCTTCGTATACCCAAGTAGTTTCCCTGATGATACTGGTTTATTTAGGAAAGTTGCCAGAAGGATTTGGAAATTTTTCTAGTCCTGATTAATGATGGTAGTTTTAATTTACTTTTCTTCCATGTCTCTGATTCTTATCCTGTACAAAATCTAGACCTCCAATTGTTTTATTGTGGTAACTGAGTATTAGCGTGTACACTAAGATGTTTCAAAAGTTAACTTAGTCTGAGGCTGAGCTACATCTCGAGAGAGTTAATTAGAAACATACCCATGGGCCAATACTGGGGATTAGAAAGAATTATCTTCAGGAAGTCAGTTTTGATACATATTGTCTTGATTTAATGGAATGTTCCAGATCCAGGAAGTATATATGGAGCCCTGAGGAATGAATAGACATATTTTAATAACCTGAACTTGACATATCAAGTTATTTAAGTTAAATGGAAGGAGACATCTTGGCTCATCTCATCAGTCAGTAATGAATCACGTGGCTTTGAATAGCTTTAGCATTTGATTCTGGAAAGTTCTGTGTGATTTTAAGCAATCTGTGGTAGAAGCTCTCTAAAACTACCTCTATCTAACTAACTTTTCAAATTAACCAACTCCCTCCACTCCTTTTTTAGAATATACGGACTGTTGCCCACGACATAGTAAATCTTCCTTCCTGATAGTTCACCCCATGTATACCATATATACCTCCCAGGTCTGAGCTGAATAGCTACAGAGAGTCACTTTTTTTTTTTGTTTCTGACCAGAAATTACATCACTGAATGAAATATTATGTAAACCAGTTAAAAAATGAGTTTTTTTTTTTAATGAAAATTAAGTGAAATGATTTGGAAAGACAATAAAAGCAAATGACTAGTATAATATTAATGGTCCATTTAGGGTCAGGTAAGACGGGGTAAGAAACTGGAAAGCAAAGTATAAAGAAAATCTAGAATTTGGTGTTCAGTCGGCTTCACAATCAAAAAATGTTCTGTAAAAAGTTCCATTTGCTCATTTATTCATTCAAAAAATATCAGGTACCGCCCATGTGACTAGCATTTTGCTAAACTCTAAGGATGGGCCGCTGAAAGAGGCAAGGTCCTGAACAAGATTTCTTCCCTCCAGGAGCTCATGGCCTTTTGAGGAAGTCAAACACACACCCAGAAAGTTCCAGTTCATTGCTCTCTGTGCCAAGCTGTTGCACACATACGTGCATTGCTCTGATGATGTGGCAGGGAGTGGGGTCTATCAGCTCTTCTCTCACATCATTAGGGAAGGCCTTAGTGATGACGTAAAACTTCGTTAGAGGCTTGGGTTGAGGTAGTAGGGTTGGGGTGGTAAGTTGGGAAGGAGAGAGGAAAGAGACCATATGGAACCACACATGTGAGACGGAGCATGGCACGCTTAGAACCGACCAAGGGTTGGGTATAAATGGAACTGAAGAGACCATGACAGCAACAGTGGGGAAGCAGGCTAGACAGGTAGCAAGAGCTAGGTCAAGAAGAGCCCTTCTGCCATGATTGGGTTTTGATGTCTTCTGCCGGGGAGACACAGCATCTCTGGAATAGATAGGCAGGATATGGATGTGTTCAGCTTTTAGCTCAGAGGAGTCTGTATCTCAGAAGGAATGATCCAGGAGAAGCTACTTGAGAACTTTTTTTCTACCATCCACGTTAATGGTAATGTCCATAGATCACCTTCTAGTTCCTGTTACACATTTTCATCCTTCTCTGCACACAGGTACATAATGAAAAATGGGATGCTGTGTGAAATAAGAAATCTGGATTAAAAATCTTTTTTAATCTAAGAGGTTGAAACTTGGGCTGCAGTCTTTGAAATTTTTAGTGTTGGGGTGCCTGGGTGGCTCAGTCGGTTAAGCATCTAACTCTTGGTTTTGGCTCAGGTCAGGATCTCACAGGTCGTGAGATCGAGCCCCGTGTCTGGCTCTGCATTTGGCGGGGTGTGTGGGGGGGTTTGAAGATTCTCTCCCTCTGCCCCTCCCCGCACTTGGCGTCTCCCCACCTCCACCCCACCGTCTCTCTTTTTCAAATAAATAAATCTTTTTTTGAAAAAGAAAGAAATTTTTAGTATTTTGTATTTGTAAAAACCCAATAAAACCTAAAAAAAAAAAAAAAACCCATTCTTCTGTCTCTAACTTCAGTGCCTTCAAGTAAGAACTGTAAGTCTAAGAGGCAAGGAAGTGAAAAGACAGTTGTTTTCGTACTAACTGAAGGAGCAACTGGTATGCAATCACGGCAGCAATGGTCAGGTGGTTATTCAGCCCATTTTGACTGTGAGTGTGGGCAATCTCTGTCTACACCTGTGTGTACATCCTGTGACCTATGTGTAAGACTTTGAAACCATCAGTGTGGGGGATAGCTTACCCAGTCTAGAGGCCTCTACACTGGTTTTCCTTGGGCATTTTTGTGTTACAGGGAGGCTTGAAGTCCACAGTCTGTTTGGGCTCTTTCGTCTGTAAACCAGGCATTGGGAGCCTGTTGTCCTGCCTGAGGGTTTTCTGTTCAGGTATCTAGGTAGATTGGAGATCTATCCATTCTCTTGGGAATGGGTCATTTCTTCATTGTGGTGGTTTTGACTCTTGGTGCTGCCGCTCAACGTTACCTGCCTTGCTGCTTGTCGGGGACCGCTTACTACTCGGGAAGAGAAGGCTGAAGAGTTCCCTGCCCTTTAAAAGGAACAAGGTGAGGGTAGAGAAATCGGCCTTGCGGTGGTATCTCCTCCCTGTGGTCGGGCGGTTAGGTGGGAGCCATGGGAGACTAATGATCCGTGGAGGGTAGGGATAAAAGGAAGCTGTAGACAGCCCATGTGGATTGGTGTTTATAGTAGTGGTTCCCAAACAGTGTCTACCCAGAATTTATCCCTTTTGGCATCTGCCTGGATTTTACAGACCCCATTTCACTTTATGACCCAGTATGTTTCTTCTTTCATGTCTCCCAGGGAATGTTTCTCCGCTCTTGTGTTCGTCCTACGCGACGCCTGTTTATCCTACATTCTTCCCTGAGCTCCCAGCCCCAGCTCCGCCCGAAACTGCCACATTGCTTTTCTTTCTTATTTCCCACCACGTTATGTTTTCCCGATTTTGGAACCTTCTTTTCAAAATACCTGCTTATCTTTAAAAAGTGGGAAAGCAAGTTTTATGTAATAACAAATATTAAGATATTTAGATTGCAATTTGAAGCAAAATTAGTTATAATCCATATTTATCCCCTGGGTGAAAACTCCAGATGGGATGAGTTACACAATTTAGCAAAAGAGATGAAAATAATCTAGAAAGCTAGCATGAAATAGGTTATTTATCAGATACTTGGAGGTACAGTCGGTTTTAAAGTAATGAAACTGGGAGAAAAGAGCTTACAAAGTTAATTATACGAAAACAATAAAATGTGTGTATCCAAAACAAACTAAATGAAAAGGAACAGGAAATATGTTTACAAAGATTATTTCCTCAAAGGACAAACAAGATCTTGAAATCTATTGTCCATAAAACATCATGAAAGTAATTAAAATCATTAAGACTCTAAGGGATACATATAATATATAAACATAAATATGTCAAACAAGAGGAAATAAAAACTGAACAAATATGTAGGGGAAATGTCAAAAATCCTTACTAAGTAAAGATGTGCAAAATTAGTGTTGTGATAGTATAATCTGATCACAGGTGAAATGTTAAAGCTCTCAAGTTAACATTTTGAAACTATTAAACTAGTAGAAATATTTAAAAATAAGATCCGGTTTTTGACAAGATAGATGTGAATTTGATATGTTAATGATAGATGCTGTTGATGTGACTCATGTGCTCTTTCTGGATGATTCATTTATTGATATACTCAGCAATTCAAAACTCCTCAATAGATTTTACAAACAGAGCAGTGAATGAAATAATACACGGTACAGTTTAGTGCAGAGCAGACTAGTTATAAGGATATGCCTGTTCCTTTCTTGTCACAATGCTAGTTTGGTTTCCCCTTTTGTATGATTCCATTGCACCCTGTTCATGAAGTTGATGCTGATTTGCTGAGGCTCACATTTCGCTGAGTACTTACTGTGTGCTGAGTTCTGAGTGCTTTGAATATATGACCTCATTCAAGTCAACAACCCAGCTAAGCCAGGTACAGTTTTATTGCCATTTTGTAGGTGAAGAAATGGGGGACAGAGAATTGTTCAGTAAATTGCCCAAGGTCCTAACACTACCGATAATGAAACTGGGATTCGTATGCTCTGGAGGTCTCATTCCAGGCCCTTGATCTTAATGCCTATGCTTGTCTGTCCTCCTCATGATGAGGCAGGTATAATTGGCTCATCAGTGTCTTACTTGTTCACTCTATCACCTAGCACATTGCCTGGTGCATACTAAACAATAAATATTAGTCTAATGCATGAGCAAATAATCACTAAGAAGGATAAAACTGTATACTTGACAACATTCCTTGCAACTTTATCTGTGATAGTTAAAAAGAAAGGCAATCTAAACAAACAGAAGAGTAACTATGTAATTTATCATCTGTCAATGTAATAGAATGTTATGTAACTCCTAAAAATGTTAAGGCTCTGTAGCAATATGTAACATGAAACAGTATGGCTGTGTAGTAACAGAAGAATGCAAATGTGAACTATAGTGTCATAACTGTAACCCAGATGTCCCTGTAGGCTTCACCAGCTCGTAGGTATAAAATAGAGTGATGATGAAAAACCCAGAGTATGCTAGCCCCAAACCCTTACCTTCCTGCACAGAACTTTTATCCCTTCTGCCCCTACCCCTCCTGCAAGCGTATCTGAGGATCGCCAAGCGTGCCCTGTTCCTCGCCTAGTGCTGATGACCTGCAGTCACCATGTGGCATCTGCCCAGGTCTTCCTGTCTAGATCCTTGCAGGGCCACTGCAGATGGGAAAGCACCTCCCCCCCCCAGAACTCCCAGCTCTCTGCCTTGCCTGATGCCTCTTCACACTCTTTGAAAAGGTCCTATTGGTGGTAGTAGCCTGCACAGCTGGGAGAATAGCTTTCTCCAGCCGTGTCCTGCTGATTGACTCCTAGGCCCTAAAGCAATTCTCCTTCTGCCCAGATTCTCACAGGGACTGTAGATGACAGAAGCTACATGCTAGGAGGGCAGGGAATTTTGTCTGTTTTGTTGACTGATATTTGCCAAGGGCTTGGAATGGGACATGGATGTGGTAGATCTACAGTAAACATTCATTGAATGAGCAAACATCACTTTTTGAGCTTCTAGCCTTCACGTCTGTCCTCACTGGAATTCAAGGGGACAAGTGATAGACTAGCAGTGTGCAGTAGAGCTTTCTCGTGATGGAAATGGTCCAATCTACGCCATCCAACAAATGCTGTTCATTTCCTTTTTCATCTCGTTGTTCTTGAATCTGTTCCTCTAATCTTCCTCTGATGTCTGCAGAAAACCCATGTGTCTTGCTGTTAGAGGAACAAGAAGCCCTGGTGTGATTCAGCTTATGTATGTAGATTCCCTTGAAAAGTTCAGGAGTCTACCCTGATCTTCAGTGAGCTAAACCCTCTCCTCTGAATTAGGGCTCTGTTAGCAAGCCTTATTATGACAAGTTATGAAAAACGTGCCTCTGGAAGAAGAATTTAAAAGGGCTTGAGACAAGACTCTGTGGTGAGATTTGAAGGACACGTCTTGGTCCTTCTGTCCTAAGGGCTGTGTGGGCAAGAGCCCTAGATCAGGATTTGGGACGTCTCTGTTCTGGTCCCATTTCTGTGACTACACAGCCATGTTGTCCTAAGCACGTGCAGTGTCTGTAGCTCACTATCTGTAGAATAACGTGGTTGAATTAGATTATTTGGTAGATACTTTCTAGCACCTCTGTGGAACCTTAGCACTTTCTGGAACATAGTTAGAAAGTTAGTAGTTAGAAAACTTCTCCAGTATATGCTAAAGTTACCATGTGTCAGGAGAAAAAAAAAATGAGGAGTAAAAGAGGTGTAGGTACTTGCTGGCTTCTCTTCCATTTGGAATTTTTAGGAGATTGATGTGAATTTTTTGTTGAGTTCTTACCTGTAAAATACTGTGCTATGAAATACAGGGGGTACAAAGATGAGAACACCGTGGCCTCTTTCCTACCATATTCAAAATTGAGTAGAAGGGAACAGAAAATAAATTACAACACAAGGCAGGTTGATAAATGACGCAAGTTGTTAGGTGCTGGCCCCAAATCTGCAAATGGCTCCAGGATTCTTTCTTACACAGCATGCCCCTTTCTTGGAAGGAACATTCCTTTTTCTGGAGGCCATATTTGTACCAGACATTAAAGAGCTTCCAGAATTTAGACTGGCTGTGATGTCAGAAGGTTTGAGTGCAATTTTGTGTTCTCAAGTCAGATATGTATTGTTGAGGTTTTGACTGCAAATATTTTAAAATTCTAAATTCACACTTAAGTCCTTTCTTGTGGCTCAGGAATAAACAAAAAACAAGCAGGTATTACTGAATTTAGTAGGAGTCTGAGCTTGGTCTCTGGAGACCTCACAGAGCTTGCAAATTACAATA
The DNA here is from genome assembly GCF_009762305.2 of Zalophus californianus. Lineage (NCBI taxonomy): Eukaryota > Metazoa > Chordata > Mammalia > Carnivora > Otariidae > Zalophus > Zalophus californianus. The sequence goes on from NC_045602.1 coordinate 27,376,260, forward strand.
AATACTAAGAGGTTTTTCATCTTTATTTGTAATACTATTGTATGTAGCTTAAGTGGTATTCCTTGGTACGAGGCATAAGTGGTATTATGTGGTTTTTGAGAAAGCATTTTGCAGTGATATCAAAGAACATGCCAGACTGCAGTCACCTAAATGGCGTTGGGTCTGTACAGAGTTTTGTAGTGATAGCATTGTAGAAGATAGGGTCTCTGAAGATGAAGCCTGTCATCATTGGATGACACCTGTTTTACTGCCCATTAGGTGCAGCATTACCATCTCTTCAGTGTGGTAGGCTTATATGATTCCCCCAAATGAAGTCCACTTTTCCTAACTCCCTGAGCATTTTATTAACTGCTTTGTCAGTAAGAAGGAAACTTATGTTTGAATCAGTGTCTGATTATACTTTATACATATAATTCAATAAAACACACCAGTTAACAGAGTAACTCCAGTCACTTCTACACAAATTGCAAGGGTCTGGATATTCATTCTTCCCCATTTTCAAATTTAAATCCTGCCATTCCCATTAGATGAGATGGGGCATTCTGGATTTCACTGTATTGACTAATTTGGTTAAACATTTGAGAACCAGAATTTCAGGGATGGAAAAGAACCCATAGATTGTATTATGGAACCACCCCTTTTAGCAGATGGGGATACTGTAACCCACAAAGTGAAAACATCTGCTTCAGTTTTCAAAGATTGTTTCTGAAGGATACCCCTATCCCAAGGTGCCTGGGATTCTTGCGTTGACTCTGCAGCCTGCAAATGCTGCTGTGTTTTTTTTCTAAGAATAAAAGAGCCCTGGTGTTCAGGAATTTTTAAAGAGATAGCTGCCCTGACGGCCTCTGTGGCTGAAGGGTAGGAAGTAGAATTTTGTGATAGCATCGATAAATGGAGCTCCTTAGGTCATGCAGAGGCTTGAACTAGATCAAGTTAGATAGCTGAGTGCTATGGTGAGGTTGAGGCTAAAGGAACAGAAAGCCATAAACAAAGCTGAGATGATGAATGGCCTCATCCCAAGTTGGAAGCTCTAATGTGCATGTGTGTGGCAGAGCTTCATATCTCCTGGATTGTAAACAGAACATGGTATTGAAGCATTTGCTAATGCACACAGCATTAAAAACTAGTGACATTCTTGGAATTCTTGTTTGTATTAAGGTTGATATTTTGCATTTGTTGAAATCTGCAATCCCTTTAACTCGAGCCCAGTAAGAAACTTGAGGATTTGATAAGTGGGGATGGGATGACATGGTCTTCCTAATTACCAGAGCAGGTAAAACAAAGAGATTCCCTCTGACAGGGAGAGAGTGGTGGGTGCATTTTTAACTCCTATGAAAGTTTTTTTCCCTTTGCCCCAAGATTTCTTTTTTTTTTTTCCTTTTGCATGTATTGTCAAGAACATGAATCTCTTTTCTTACACATTAAAAAAAAAATCCTCTTCCCAATGGAATGATTCTGTATTTAATGAGTTTTAAATTAAACCTTCTGGAATTTAACTTGAATCTGGCTAAATACTTACTCAAAAATGTAAAATGAGGTCCAGGAACTCAAAGCAGATTTGTAGTGCACATTTCATGTGTACATAATAAAGGAGCCTATTTACCCTTGCTTCTCTGTCTTCTCTCTTTTTCCCTGGTTCTGACTCTTGTGATGGCTGTCCATCCTGGTCCTGGATTTTAAGTTTTTATATCTACTTATTCTGTTGCTCCGTATCTACCTTTACTGGTTGCCCTATATCCTCTTGGGAAGAAATGGGAACCTGGCCCGTGTTGCTCTCTCTCCAACCCAGATGCTCTCACTTTGTCCTTGCCTCCTGCGCTCCTGCCACATCAGCCTCCTCGGAGCTTCTGGGCCTTTCTAAGCCCTATCTCCCCTCAGGATCTTGGCTCCTGTTATTTCTTCTTTTGCAGATGCTCTTCTGCCAAATTGTGACATCACTGGATTCTTCTCCTTTTAGGTTTAGTTTACATGTTGCCTTCTCGGACAGGTTGTTCTGGACTCCTGTATCTCAAATGTTTTCTTGGTAGAGCCTGTGAGTCCGTGTATGTTAGCAGACAGATAACCAAGAATTGGCTATAGACAATTTTAGAGCAGAACAATTGTAAATCTCTACGTTCCATAAATAAACCCCAAACCTAGATTATAGTAAATGCCTGCTAATCTCCATGCTTTCTGCCTTGGCTTCTGTGTAGGGCTAGGCCCCTTCTGCTCCCCTGTTCCTGCATCAGAAGAATGTGACCTCCATCTTTGCTTTCAGCTCCCAGGTTTTGTTTTTTGTTTTCTGGTGATGCATACTGAATTAAAAGGCAAGCAGTCAAGGTTTGTTTTTGTTTTTGTTTTTATAACAGTGGGATAGGTTCTTAAAGTGAGCAGTGGTTTGTAGCATCTAATTATTATCTAACGTTTATTACCCAGAAGCTTTAAACAGCTACAGTATTAGCCCACTTTCGGGCTGAATAGACTTTAAGGGTACCCTTGAAAAGAGGGGGTGGTGTAGGGATGTTTAGGGGAAGAAATAAAGTGATAACTTTGACTTTCTAAAAATATTGCTTTTTTTTTTTTTCCCCATACTCCCAGGGATATCGACAAAAATGCTGCAACCCTTTCAGGGAACATTATTCTTCTAATCAGAGATAAGTGGGAAACTTTAAGTAGCTCTTCAAATCAAAATCATGTGTGTGTCTGTTCTGTGAAATGACAGATGTAGGTTTTTCTTCAGATGGAGGTTTGTTTTCCCTGTTCTGCCTTAGCCACAATAACTTGAAACGGTCTGTCTGCTGGCACGAAAATCGAGGAGGTGGGTGGAGGGGCCAGGATGTTGCTGCAGGGAAGTCGAGTACATTCCGAGGGCGCCTTTTGGGGACAAGCAGCTGAAGCATTTTTATAGTCAACTGAGATAACAGGAAAGAAAAAATACGGCTTTTTACAGTACGAATCTTGAGAAAATTCAGTTTGCTCGTATTTGCATTACAAATAGTTGATATCTATTCGTTTAACCTCCAGCTTGTGACGTAAAATGGGACTGTTGCATCAGCCCGATTTCTCGAGTCCTGCAGGTTGTTTTCTAGGCCAGAGCGGATGGCAGAACGCACTGAGACACTTGACATACTTAAAACCTCCAACTTACTGTTCTTCCAGCATGGATCCTTCTCATTTTGACCTCGAATAGTAGTACCATGAGATACACAGAGCGGCTGTCATGAAATTACAATTCCTGGAGTAACAAGCCGAGGACCCATCTACCTCTCGTTATTTGCAGTAGGTCCCAGGTGACCATGTGATGCAATAGAGTGAATTAGTGAATTAGGGTGGTGGTGGGCAACATGTCAGGCTGCCAAGGAGATGGAATTTCTCAGCCAGCATTCTACGTTACACCTCCTACATGTGCCATAGGTAGACTTACAGCCGGCATACTGCAGGCTTCTCAAGTCAGCCTTAAAGATAACTTATTCTTTTTCCTCTTCATGTGTTGAGAAGGTTTTATAGAACCCTGGCAGCATGGACCATATATCACTAGATGATTGTTTTGAGAGTGATGTGAACTTGGGAAACAGAAAGAAGCCATTCATAGTTAAAACCTTAAGTTTGTAGGTTGACTTTTAAATTTGTTTTCTTTGATATAAAAGATTATTGAGCTATAAAAAAAAGTGCCTGCCACCAAGGACTCAACGTGTAGGTATTGAGTTGAGGCAAAGAACTTGATATTGTAATTTAGATTTTAGAAAATGCTGGAACCGGGGAATAGATATTTTACCTCTCAATCGTAAATAGTTATAAATAATGCCAACTTATTGGTTAGAATAAGTCAAGCAGAAACTGTTTCCTTTATGAACAAGGAGAGACACAAGGTTACTAGAGCTGTGTGGTGGGATATTGCTGTATCTGCTTAGACTGGTGCATTCTTGAAACACTTGTAGGAAAGCTGCCTCAGGGGTTTAAAGGTAGATTTAAATAAAACTGATTAAATTCATGTTAGACTCAAAATCTGTTGATATTAGAAACGTCTCACAAAAGTGAATTGGTTAACATTTCTGTGAAGAGGAAAGATGGTTACATATATGAAGTTACTTTAGTACTGATTGTAGGCAGTCTACACGGTACTGGAGGACCAAATAAATGATCTGCAAACTGAAACTGAGCAAAATGACCTTAATAATCAGTGGGAAAATGACCAGTTCTATGACCTTTAAAATTTTTTGTCAAAACATTAAAGCTTTCTTACTGTAGGTTATAAATGTATAGGGCAATGCAAAAAAAAAAAAAAGTGAAGCTAATATTAATTTAATGCCCTGTAATTTAAAATGGTAGGAACACCGAGAATTAACCTGTTTTATTTCTTTGAGGAGAACTTACCAAGAGTAGTTTGGACACATTTGCTTTCTCCTCATTTTGTCACGTACGATGTGGACTATCTTTTCTCTGCTGCACTGGATTGTCCTGTCCCTTCCCGAGTTTGGATCCGCTTCCAACATGTTATCCTTGGTGCTTTCACAGCCGTGAACTGAGTGTTCCTTCCATGTCTCTTCCTCTGGGGCATCTTCATCTTCTTCCTTACAGTCACTTTCCAATTTCACTACCACTGTTACCACTTTTTATTTCTTTGTTACACTTTCATTTTGTGTTGACTGCACACCCTCTTTTGATTGTGTGCTTTTGTAAAATGTCCTGTGAGTTTATTCCCATGAGATAAGAAAGCAACACGACTACCTGTTTGCTGTCTGTCTGAGCATGAATCGAACGATGGATGTGCAGGAACCAGTTGCCGACAGTCGTGGAAGTGACACTATTGATTAGTGATCATGATACGCATCTGTTATTCATGCAGGGGTTTTTGGACCAAAAACCTAGTGGTGAAGTTTGTGCTTTATGTAACTCAGCATTAATATACTGTGACAACTGAAGTTGGAACCATGCTGTTGGGGGTACTGGTGTTATGTGACCAGACTGTGGTCACTGAAATTCAAGCACATGGAACCATGCCAAGTGAAGACTGCCTTACTCATAGGTGGTAAATTTAATTGATTTAAATCTTGGCTTGGCTCCCCTTGCCCGTTACACACTGAGTGCATCCACTGTAGCCAAGTGATTTAGAAATTGAATTGAGAAGTGAACTGGGAGTTATGAAGTGTTTGATTCAACCATGGAGTCCGCTTTGACTCCTCTCCTCTAACCTAACACCTCAGAGTAGAGTGGGTGCTGGAGAAAGCATATTTCAGCTTTCATCCAGCATGGGCAGGCTCTGGAGGCAATTTCTCGGTGGCCCCCTTGGTCATTTTTTCTGGCTCTCTCCTTCCTCCTCCACTGTCTCCTCTCTTCCTCAGCCTGTTCTTTACTTCCTGTGTCCTAGCTCCATGTTGTACTGATTCTCCCTCTGTCATTATATTTGTGTATGTCTCCATTCCCGTTGCTGTGATCCTCATCTGGGTGTCTTTCAACTTGTGATTCATTGACGTCAGTTATCTCCTCACTGAATTCCCCACCTTCATCACTCACTCTTCAAACTAGCCTCACATGCCGTCACAAGAGGAATCTTCCTGGGATAGTCAGTCTTCCTGAATTCTCTCCTTGGAGCCTCCCAGCTCCCTCACCGATTGCAGAATAAAATTCACACTTCTTACCAGGCAGGCCTTTAAGGACTTACTTCGTCTGACTCAAGCCTCCATCTCCCATTTTCTCACCTGATCCTTAACTCAGGAACCCAGGGTTTTAGCAAGACAGCTGTATTGATTAGCTCCCAAATATGCCTGCTTCCTTCCTTTTCCTAGAAAGCACTCCTCTTTGTTTTTCTGACTGCTCATTTTCAAAGACTTATCCCAAATGATCTTGCCCGTATAGTCTATTTTGATTTCCGAGAAAGGAGTTTTCTCTTCTCTGATATCCCCCAGGATTTACATTTTATATTTTCCGGTTGTCACTTCTATGCTGATCTGTGTTGAGAGTTACCACGTATTATCTGCTCAGGTAGCTTTTATGTTCTCAAAGGGCAGGGACTGTATCTTCTGGAGCACCTGGAATGGTATTGGGCAAAGTGGTAGGCATAAATTGTTTCATTGCTTCATTCAGTGTTTCATCCATCTCCAGCTTTCCTCTAAAAGCTGAACTACATGCTAGAAGTAGAACATACCAAGATGAAGTCCCTGGCCTCACAGGACTCTAGCTGAATGAGGCATTGCAGAAAAGTAGTCAGACAATACATGCAGTAGTAAGCTTGGTGCCAGGATGAGCAGTGAGTGAGAACCCATGGAGGCACAGAGGAGGGGCACCAAGCCCAGATGAAGGGTGACTGGGAATGCTTCTAGAAGAGGGGACAATCAAGCAGAGTCTAAAAGATAAGGAGGAGTCAGGTAGGTGAGGGGGCCAAATGGAAAGAGTGTTCAGGCCGTGGACACAGGATGGGTAAAGCACAAGAGGACCCTGTATATTGAGGAAATGAATGGAATTCAGTGTAGCTGAATTCATAGCTGAGGTGAGATTCATAAAAGATAAGACTTCAGAAGGAACAGGGGTCCTGCGATGGGAAGGAAATGGATATATTTGATGAATGTTTACAAGGGAGGACCTCCAGGACTGGATGTTTGGATGGGTGAAATGGGGGAGCAGCAGCGAGGTGTCTGTTATGGACCACTTGGTGAATGGAGGTATTGGGGGGAGATGAATTTGATTTTGGGTATTTCAAGTTTGAGTTGCCTGTGGAATCTCTACATGAAGATATATTGTAGTAGATAGTTTGGATAGTAGATAGTTTTGTAGTAGATGGTTAGGAAATACAAATTTGGGTGACACCAGCGTCTGACATGGTAAAATCATAGAGGAAGAGTGTATAGAATTAGTAGAGATGAGGAGGTTAAGACCAACCTTAATACATACCAATACTTAAAAGGCATAGAAAATGGAGTCTGTGCAGAATATTAAGTTGAAATGGGCAGAGAGGAAGGAGCACAATAGGTGAGTGAGATGTGATGGAAATCAAAGGAAGAATGAAATCCGTCCATTGGGTTTAGCAACATGGAGCCTGTGAGTCACCTTGAATGTCCTGTAGAGTAGGGTCCTGTAGAAGAGAGGCGGGGTCCAAGCTAGATGGTAGCGTGTGGAGAAGTGAACAGACAGTTCTTTGAAAGGTTGGTCATGGAGGAGAAAATTTTGAAGAGGGTAGAAGCTGGAAGGAAGTAGAGTTGAGGGGCTTTGACATGTTCAGGCTGGTAGGAATCTGATCATGTTAAAAGGCTGATAGGAAGAATTTATTAGTGATCAAGAAGTTGGCTATAAGCTGAATTTAGACAGAATTTAAAACTCCCCTTACAGTTCTTTACCCTGTGCGTCCTTTTTTCTTTGTTTTTTCTAAATCAGTTCAAGTCCATACTACTAATCACTCTGCTACTTCCGGGTTTCCCGGTGGTTTTGTTATCCCAAGGATATTGCACATTACGATACAGCAGGACCCAGACTGTTCCCCCTGATTCTGGTTAGCACTTAGTTCCCTGTCTTAGAGAAAACACTCAACAGATACTTTTAGCACTCTCATGTGTTTCTTTGTTTATTTTTTGAGGAAATAACTAATGTCTCCTGTGTGCCAGAAATTATTCTAGATGCTAAGGATCTAAAAATCACTAAGCCAGACATACCTCTTTTTCCCAAGGACTTTATAATCTTGAGAGATAGTTAATAAATAATAAAACACAAAAGCAAAGTAATTATAGAATACTTATATAATCTACATAATATAATCTATATGATCTATATATAATATATAATTATATTACATATAATATATAACATATATAATTATATATAATAATTATATAGATAATAATCCTGAGTGACTATGTATATATGTATGTATGTGTATATATGTATATTCTTCTCCCTGAATTCTTTCCATTGTTGGGATATTGTTGGGATATTGTTGCCATAAGCAATTGGAGAGTTAAATGACCTAAGATGGGAAGAAGAAGATAATAATAGAGACTATTGTTTTCTTCATGTAGTGACTTCTTTGTTGACTGTTTCTAAAGTCAGCAGGAATATGATGGTTATAATGGGCTGTGTGTTTTGGGAGTTTTGTTGGTTGGTTGTTACTTAGCATTTGAGAAACTAACCAACTCTCCACATTTTCTCTTTTCCCTTTTAGTCATTTGCCATCTTCCATGTATGAATGGCGGCCAGTGCAGTTCAAGGGACAAATGCCAGTGCCCTCCGAATTTCACAGGGAAGCTTTGTCAGATCCCAGTCCATGGTGCCAGCATGCCGAAACTGTATCAGCATTCCCAGCAGTCAGGCAAGGCATTGGGAACGCATGTAGTCCACTCCACACATACCTTGCCTCTGACCATGACTAGCCAACAAGGAGTCAAAGGTAAGCTTATTTATTTTCTTTTTGCCCATTCGTCAGACTTCGGGTAACCTGTCAAACCCACACGGAAGCAAGTATCTGCACGTGGCAGGGCTGGTATTGAAACAGAAAGAAGTATGTGATCTGTGGCCCAAGAAATGGCAGCAGGGACAGAATATGGGCCCACCTATGTGGCTGCAGTACTTTCTAGGCCATAGAGATTTGGAATCTAGGAAATAAACCAGAAAGGACCCCATCCTTCTCTGCTGGCTCTGAGCACCAAGAGCTATTACACGCACATTTCTGGCAGGGAAACAGAAAGATGAGCCAAGGCTGTGTTCAGGCCTGTACAGGACGAATAAGCTAGTGGATCATATACTACCTGCTGGTGAATACCTAGTTTATTTTGTAGTTGAAGAGTGCTTGGTTTTAGTTATAAACAATCAGTTAACCTCACTGGGCTTCAGTTTATTCATCTGTAGAGGAACGTAAACTAGGTCACTTGGAGCTCAGAAATTCTATGACTAACTCATTCTTTTAAACTTGGCATCTCTTCCATGCCCAGATTTTGAAAAAGGGTCAGAGAGGTGTGACTGGCCTTTACTCTGTAAAACTTGAGTGTTAGCATCAGAAGATGAAATTGTATTTGAAAGTGGCAGAAAGTAAATACAGATATAAAATATCACACATGGGTCTTTGGTGAGGCACAAGACGCACACGAGTACGTCCACACTCTGCTGTTCAGGCCAAAAGAATTACTCTTTGTGAAATTGTTATTTCCTCTGTTGATGTAGAATGGTGAATCTTCCAAGTTTGGCAATGGAAACTCTGAGAGATGCAAAAGTAATCGAACTCTTGAGTCTTTACCACTATCCTTTGATAAAATGTACCCACCTATGACCACAGGCAGCATGGATTTCATAGTTTTCTGACTCTGAAAAAATTTTCGTCTCATGAATGTGTTACTGGGAGAGGCTTTAATTTCTCTTTATACTTTATTCAGTTTTATCCCTTAAAATACATAAATTCAGGTCTAGTTTGTGTTTTGGAAGTACCCTCTTATTCTCCAGAGTTGATGGCTATGCAGCAAAAATGCATACACACTGTGTATATTTTATCCCCGGGGTGGTATAGATGCCTATAAATACATACGTGTGTATGTACTCTTTGCTCTCATGCTGACTCGCATGTTAATTATTCATGACTAAGTTTTTCTCCTGATCTCTTTTAGTGAAATTTCCTCCCAACATAGTCAATATCCATGTGAAGCACCCTCCTGAGGCTTCAGTCCAGATACATCAGGTTTCAAGAATCGATGGCCCAACAGGCCAGAAGGCAAAGGAAGCTCAACCGGGCCAATCCCAAATCTCTTACCAAGGGCTTCCTGTCCAGAAGACCCAGACAGTACATTCCACATACTCTCACCAGCAAGTCATCCCCCATGTCTATCCCGTGGCCGCTAAGACACAGCTTGGCCGGTGCTTCCAGGAAACCATCGGGTCACAGGTAAGCAACACTGTCTAGCCCATGTTAGGAACACATTCTAGATATGGTCTCGTATTAGTAGGAAAGCCAGACTTGGTAAAATGATCTTCTACCGAAGGGGTTGGCAAACTGACCCATGGGCCTGTTTTTGTAAATAAAGTTTTACTGGAACACAGACACATCCATTCATTTACGTATGTCTATCCTTGCTTTCATACTATTGATGATAAAATTATGTAGTGTCGGTGAGATCATTTGATAGCCAAATCCTAAAGTGTGGTCTGCAAAGCCCTTTACAGTAAAAGTTTGCTGACCTTAGTCTATAATATTAAGTAGTGACATTTCATAATTGTTCCTGGAAGTCCATGATTGCCTGCTTATATATTTTTTCACTTAAGGTAATTTGTGTATGAAACGTGTCAGGCATGAGATGTGGTACGGTGAGATGTATTCTGCAAAGATGTTTGAAAACCTTTATGCCTTTCTGCAGTAGCTTGCAGGTTGTAGGTAGAGAGGAAATTTGACCCCTTTGTGCACTAATAACTTGGCATCTTTTCTCTCCTGATAAAAATTCATAACTAGAATGGCAATGCAGGAGTTGTTTGAAATGCATTTTAATATTGAATTTACATGTAACTTCAGGCCTATATTTATATCATAAAGTGGGAGAAAGGCTGAATTTTCTTTAAAACTCATTGTTGAATGTACATAGGAAAGGCAGTATAAATATATTGGTTCCTCTACCCCAATTACTTTGTGCTACTTGTTTGGGATCACATGATAATGATGTTAATTTGTCCTATGGTTCTCCTCTTGTCATTTGATGTGGTTTGGATCCCCCATGAGAAGATGCGCTAACTGTATTATTATTTAGCTGTCGTTACCTCAATACTAAAAAAAAAATTTTGTGTGTGGGAAGTATTTGTAGGTAATAGAATCAATTATTACTGCTTTAGAAACCTAGAAAATACTTTTTAGGTACTGGACAAGTCAATGGTAGGATTATAATCTTTCTTCCAGGGCAGTAAGACAAAATTGCTTTATAGACCCAAACAGAAAAGAGCACCCATGCAGATAAGAGTTAAAGGTCTTGGCTACAGCCGTGGGCCCAGCACTGTGCTAGGAAGCCAGCTTCCTTATCTGTAAGGTAGAGATAAGCATATGGAGGTCTGTCAAGATGAGACAAGGTAATATGAGCCCCGCTTTGCAAACATTAGAGAACTCTGCAAATATTAGCTTAGAAGATACTTATCTATCCAGATAGTCAAACTTAAAGTAGGTGATTGCTTATGTCCTGTAATTTCAGTAAAGCAAGGAAGGCTTGATTGCCCAAACACAACCTTTATCACCTGCTGGCAGATACCTGAAATATGCCCACTGAAGGGCACCTTTTCTTTGCTCAGTTGAAGACCAGGCTTAAGCAAATGCTTTTTGGAGAAGAAACATCATCAATTTAAATTTAGCTTAGAAGTGAAGACTGGATTCTTGTGCTAAGGGCAGGTGTTTTTTTTTTTTGTTTGTTTTTTTAAAGATTTTATTTATTTGACAGAGAGAGAGAGAGCACAAATAGGCAGTGGCAGGCAGAGGGAGAGGGAGAAGCAGGCTCTCCGCTGAGCAGGGTGCCAGATGCAGGACTTAACCCAGGACACTGGGATCATGACCTGAGCCGAAGGCAGACACTTAACCGACTGAGCCACCCAGGCATCCTGCTAAGGGCAGGTTTTGATAGGGGGCAGTGGGCAGAACATAAACTTCATACTTCACAGTGTTGCCCTGGGTTAGCCTTGGAGAGAGAGGATGATTTTGGTGCCATTTGCATTGTTTAATCATTCCAGCTTGGGTTGGTCATGAGAAAGGAAAAAGCAGGTCCTTTTAAAACTACATGCCCAGTATCTTTCTCCCTAATTTCCAAGTTGGAACACAGAGCCTAAAAAGCAAGAAAATGAGGCATTAACAAACTTAGAATTTTTGTATAATAGTAGGGAGATGACTGCTAACTAGAAAGGGTAAAAACAAACTATTTACTTTTAAGCCTAAGCTGGACAATACAGTCAAAGTGAATTGGATAATTGGAGTTACCCAAATAATTCGAACTCCGTGGAATACTTTTGCCTTATCTGGATACTTTTCTGACTTTTGGTCTGAATGATCCAGACAGTGATCTCAGTTCTTAATTTATTTTGCATGTGTAGTCACTAATACACAGCTTCAAAATAAGACCTGTTTTCAGAAAACATTCTCAGTGTATATTTGTCTTCTTGTTACTGAGAAGTGTTGCTGGGTGCCCGTGATTGCCCAATTAATTTGTGTAATTAGGATGATCTAGGCATTTAAAAATACATACTACTGGGGTGCTTGGGTGACTCAGTTGATTAAACATCTGCCTTCGGCTCAGGTCATGATCCCAGGGTCCTGGGATCAAGTCTGGTGTTGGGGCTCCTTGCTCAACGGGGAGCCTGCTTCTCCCTCTTCCTTTATCCCTCCCCCTGCTTGTGCTCTGTCTCTTTCTCAAATAAATAAATAAAATCTTTAAAAAAATATATGCGCTATTGGTAAATAGTCAATAGTATATAAGATGTATCCTACAAGGGTGTTGGAAAATATGTGTACTTTTTGCTGTGGTTAGTTTATAAACAAAACTCCAGGAGATGTAGGTAGATTTTGAATGAATTGCAGAAACAACTGCGTAAATGCTCACTCAGAGCACATTGCTTTGCTCCATTTGAAACACTTATTAAGCTGCAGATTTTGGCTGTTGAGACTTTGAATGCCTTAGAGTCATCAGTAAGCACCTGTGTTTATGTGCTGCCATAAACGGTCATATACAGAACAAATTTGGCATAATTTGCCCTTGTTTCTATGGCACATTCTAATAATTAGACAGTAAACTTGGGGTTGAAAACCCAACATGAGCTGTGATCATGTACTTAATTCAGGGAATCTTTGTACAGTAGAATTTCAGGAACTGCTTGGATGGTGGAGGAAAATGTATGACTGGCTAGGAGAGCAAGCTCCCACAGAAGAGGGGGAGAATAATTAAACAAAGGGAAGAGAACAATACAAGAAATGGAGAAGGGAGTGTCAGGAAAGACCAGAGAAGTGAAATAGCTTGGGATCCCTGGCATGCGTTGGCACAGATAAGTGAAGCAAGCCCTTACACCTGAGGCATAGTGCAATATAAACTACTTGGTGTCAAGGTAACAATATTCATGAAGCCTCCTTAACCAGGCAGTCAAAGTCAGAATCATTAGAAGTACGACAGCTGACATGATGTGCCTCCCAACGTGATACAGCATGGAGTTTACACATCATCCTTGAAGTTTTCTTGCCAAAAATGTTTAACCTGAATCTAATCAAGCCCTTACACCTTAATCTCTCCAGCTTATAGGGAATGAGGAAGCCAACTAAAAATATCACACACCTGCCTCCTCCATCAGATGGATTCATAATGTAGGATATTATTGCCTGGTTTCTTCAAAAAATCCTCTCATGGGGAAAAAAAAAACTTTTCTAGAAAGAGACAAAGAGACACAATAACAAATGTAACATATGAACCTTAATCAAATCCTGGTTAGAAAAACATGCACATGTAACACCTGGCTCTAAAGGACATTTGGGGAACAATTGGGGAAATCTAAATAGGACTGGATATTAGATGATATTTTGGAATTACTATTATTTAGGTATGATAATGGTGTTGGGGTTATGTAGGACCGTGTCCTTATTCTTGAGAGATGAATGTTGAAAGTTTTAGGGGTAAAATGCCGTGATGTCTATAATTTATTTTCAAATGCATTTTACACAGAGATATGGCAAAATTTTGACTGTTGTCGACTCAGAGGTGAGTATTCAAGTGATCACTGTATTATTCTTTGAATATGTCAGAGTATTTGAAAATTTCTTGAGGAAAAGAAACAGAAAAATGATCATTTTCTCGACTTAGAGTAATCGAATTTTAAGCTGAACTTAAAAGTTGTAACTTTGATACATTTTATGAATTTTAAGAAAGTAATTTTGAAAGTTTCAACTTAGGAAAGAATGGGGTGGGTAGATGTGGAAATGGTAGACATGAGGAAACCAGGGAAGAGAAGTTGGCCTTGGTCCATTTGTGAATTGACCAGGGTCCAGTCTAAGAAGTGAAGTTGAAAATAAAGATGAATCTCTGAGCTTTTGTGAAGAATCAAGCATCAGGATTTGATTATGGGCTGTTGCAAAGAAAAAGATGGTGGTGAGTTGGACCATTCTGAAATTCCTTGCTTCAGAAATCAGATAAATGCTCACTCTCATTGATTAACTGACCCTGGGGGAGGATTGTAAGGTGAAGATGAGTAACTACATCTTTGTTTTAAGCAGCCCCATCCTTTACTGACATCAAGAATGGTGTATTCTTGTGTATCAATTGGGAAACCCAGTGTTGTTTCAGAGATGGAATGAGAGTGGATGAATGGACAAGATTTAGCAGGCAGCAAATAGATCTAGTGGTGATAAATTCATGAGAACAGAGGACATCTCTTTGGCTTGTATCGTGAAGAGAAAAGAGCAGAAATAATGCGATTGGAAATTTACAATGTTTTTCACCTTGACAGAGTGTGCCAAGATACAAGGGCGGGAGGTGGAGTGGGGGGGGGGAGGAATCCGTCCTATTGTTTTACTGTTATAGAAAGTGACGTTCCATCTTTTGAGTCCTAAAAATAATTTCTTTTTATTTTTAAATAATGCTATCTTTTTTTTTAAGATTTTATTTTTTTATTTGAGAGAGAGAATGAGAGATAGAGAGCACGAGAGGGAAGAGGGTCAGAGGGAGAAGCAGACTCCCTGCTGAGTAGGGAGCCCGATGTGGGACTCGATCCTGGGACTCCAGGATCATGACCTGAGCCGAAGGCAGTCGCTTAACCAACTGAGCCACCCAGGCGCCCCCTAAAAATAACTTCTTGTTCTTTAGATCATATAAAGTATTTATTTCTGTTTGAATCAGCTGGGTACAGGCATCATTAAATTCATGTTAAAGTATTAAAAGGATAGAAAATAATGGAACGTATGGTGTGACTAAGAGGAATCAGTTTCTTGAATGTCAATCATATTTGAAGCAGTCAGCAAGTTATAATTTTGGCAGTTAGGTATCTGTGCTATCTGAAGTAAATTGTGATATATGTTTAAAAACATTTTGGAGGGTTTGCTTCCTGTATAGATCAAGTTAGAATTACATCTCCAATGGCTACAATTACCAACTACTTTTAGGAAAATCTCATGTTATTTCAAATGCTTAAAACTTGAACATTTCCATGCTAGTTTTCATCTCTAAGGAGAGGCCAAATTTCAGAAAATACCCCTCCAGTTTCTTTTTGCATCACAGGGACATTGAATATGTATACCTTTTCCATTGTACACAGGTTTCCTTTGTTTTAAATTGGTTCTCTTAACAGTGACCTAAATTTGAAACTTACTTGGCATTTGAGGTTTTGGTTGTTTTAAGTATGTTTTGTTGCCCAGTTGCTGGAAACAAACATTTGCAGTGACCTAATGATGCCAGATGGTATGCAAAGACCTTGTCTGAGAAGTGTTTAGAATCATGATGTAGGTAGGGCTTGGGGTCCAGCGTCCATGCTTGGGTCTGCCATTGCCCAGTTGTGCAATCATGTGCTCTTTGTTAAACATGGGAACATTCCCCTTAATTAGACACAGACATTACAAAACGAGACAAAAAATTCAAGTACTTCAAGACCTTCCTATTGCAAATGCCAAAAGAGCAGAAAATTCCACATATAAACACCTGAGTTAACTAAGAACAGAAATACTGGGAAACCTGAAGTCGGTGTAAACAGAAAAGATATTTTTAGTACAGTGCTTTACCACAAATAAAGATGACCAAACAACATGCAAGCCCACTTTTGTAGTTTACAAGTATAAAATGTCCTTAAGTAAAAAAAAAAAAAAACCCATAAGAAACAAACTCTAAGATTAAATTCTCTAATACGCCTTCTGTAGAAAAAAAATAATCCTTATGTGGATTAGGAAGAAGAGAAAGGAGCAATACTTGCTGTGAAATCCAGAAATTATTGGAAAAGCCTTTCTCTCCTTTAATTCCTGCTCATACAAATAATAAGAGCTGGGGCAAAACTGAGTTAAAGCACCCAAGAATTATTTGGGGGATCCTCTTAGAGGTTCCAGAAGTTGTTCTAACAGTTCTCTTTAGACAGGAAAAATGGAAACAGAATGGGCCTTTGGAGAAATAATTGGGGGATATAATTGGAAATAGGTCTTTTTTGGCAGACAAATTCAATAACATCCCCAGTCTCTAAACCTTAGTAGTAAGACACACACACACACACACACACACACACACACACACACACACACACACAGTTTTTGAAGGGTCAAACAGGTGCACTTAACTTTTGTTTAAAAAATTTTTTTTAAGTAAACATCATGGAGAAATTAACAGGGAAGTGTGAGCTCATCAAAGTGGAAACTATCCTAATTATGGCTGAAAGTCTCAATTCTTCTGTGACAGGACTTTGAAGAAAAATAGTTCTTGGTTTCTACTACACAGAAGCCAATGAGAAAGTAGGGAAACAGATACCAGGCCTGTCAGTCCCACATGGCAGAAAAAAAACACAGATGGATGTATAGACACCCATGTGGATTGTTACCGCTGTACATATAGAGACAGAGAACAGACTTTGAAAATCTCTTCTCAGTGATGGAAAATGAATTTAGTGCTCAATTAAAGGGTCTGGGACATTAAGTTCTGCTTAGAAATCTGTTCTTTAGTTTCCACAGAGTCGCCTCTGCTGTGACCGTTAGTGCATTGTTGGAATGAGGCGTAAAGCTAAGATGAAATAGCTAGTTGAGGATATTCTGATGGGGGTCGTGCCAGAATCATTGTAACATTTCATATTGGTTATTTTCCTCAACTGAGGCCACAAGCGACATAAGTAGCTGAGACTTCTAAAGAAGGAACAACGATAAGACATTTTACCAAAGACGCTTGGCCTCTCACGGATGTATTATCCCCTTCTGTGGGAAGGGGGACGGAGTGTCCCAGGCTGGGTCACCAGTGGGTACAGGTGTGCATGTGGCCCTCGCCCCTTCCCCATTTGCCCAGCCACATGCTTTGAGGGGCAGGGCCATCCCAGGTGAACTTGGGCTTCATCTTCTTGCAGACGTACTGCCGGGCAGTGACTGGGGAAGGCTGGGCCAGGGCTACCAGACATCTGCCTTCTCTGTGAGCAGAGAGCCCCACTGGGTGTGCTGATTGCATTTACTGAAGTTTGGCCTCCTTCGGGTGGAATAAGTCATTAACACCAGGCACTTCCTATGACATCTGGGTTTTTCTTCAGTATCCCACTCAAATAGTCCTTTGGCATAATCTAAGAAATATTTAATTGAGTGTTAGTGAGTCTGGTTGTCTCCAGTGGCTCTAAAATGGCCACCCTTGCCAAAGCTTACCTGTGTCAACAGCAGAGGTATCACTGAACGTGTTCCACACATATCAGTGATGGGAGCCTGGAGCTCTCCAGCAGTGGCTGGTCTTGTTCCAGCAGCCTCGGCCAGACCTCCTTCGTGCAGGGCCCCTCTTCCTTCGAGTTGAAAAGATCCGTAAAGACGGGGATAAGATCCAAAGGGAGAAAGAGCTGCATGAAAGGGAGAATGTCTGCATGTCACTGGGCTTCTGCCAGGGGCAGGGAGAACTGCTAGTTTGACTTGGATTGAATGTGGGACTGAGACATTAGGATAATCAAAATATAGATTCTTAGACCTGAAGTAGAGTCCTTCAGAGAATGGATGATGCCCCAGACATTACCCTTCCTACTGCCTAATACCATTCTTCACCCAGGCCAGTGTCTTCTGGGCGCCTACCAGTGTCCAGAAGTGTTCACTCCTTTGAGTGTTCACACCGCTTGACCTGTTTCATAGACACATTTACACTTCCTGGGTCCTCCTCAAGCCCCCACTCTCAGATGATTTTCATTTTATTGGCAATGAAAGTGCCTTTATCATGACATGGAATATCAAATTTCCATGTTTTATACCTCTAGGCTCACTAAAATAATATATCCTATTAATAATTAGACTCCCATGTTTGCTGAGCAACAGGCATTGAAATGAATTATGGGGCAGTTGAGAATGGAAGCATGTTAGGTCAGTTCAGATACTGGCAACGTGGCGTGATTTTGTGGTCATGATATTTGACGATGACAATTCTGAGTAGGTTGGAAGTAGTTTTAAGGGACCAAGGCTTGAGTTGCTGGTTGATTTGGGCTCTGTACATTACAAAAATGTTTAAGGAGTCGCAGCTCATAGTCTGTTGGTTCTTGGCTTTGTCTACATGATCCCTTAGAATTGAGATTTGCTAAAACAAAGTGGAATCATCTGGTTTACTTAAAAAAAAAATTGAAATAAACCTCAGTCCTCTGGAATCTGACCCATAAATTTGTGGAGAACAAAGCAACATTGCCCTGTGTTGAGAGATTACAGAATGACTCCCCTGCACAGCCCTGCCCCTTCTCCCACAATGATGATAGTACAGGTTTCTTTTTCTTTCTCATCCTTCCATTTTTTTTTCTCCTGTTGTCTCCTTTTATATATCAAAAAAGGTATATATAAGATAGAATATTCTGTCACGTTGAGGTCTTTGCTTAAGGGACTGTGTCTTTATTCTAGTGATGCTGTTGTGCAAACAGACTTGCAATTTCTATTTTGAAGTAGTTGTTTCAGAATCCATTTATGAGCTGCATAAGAAAATTAGTCTGTCTTTGATCTTCTGCAGCTCACTCATTTGCTATAGTCTCAATGGATCGAAGGCTTCCAATGGTCGATTCAGCCTCCAGCAAGCAAGGATTTGCACCATTGAGGATACTTAAAATAGTATGTCTTCAGCCCTGAAGAGAATTCTGAAATCGAGACAGAGGAGCTCTAAATATTTTGAATGAAAACAGCAGTGCTTTCAAGATGACACTTTGAAGAGGTCTGGTTTAGAATGTTCAGGCTTTAATGGAGTTGTTCAGAAAATGGTATGAACGTTCTGGGGCTTAGGGGCAGGCATCCTAGTAAGACAGTGCATTTGTATAAAATTGATAGCTGATAGAGAATGTTGACATTTATGACCTTACTTGACCTTTAAAACACAAGGAAAAGTTGGTATTTTTGTCTCCCATTTACTTATGTGAAACCCGAGGCTCAGAAGTAGGGACTAGCTCTGTTGGGGTTTCCAGGTCCATAGATCTTTCTCTGTTTTGCAAGCTCGCCATATCTCTGGCCCTTGGTTTTGTTCATTTTTCAAATAACTTTGACTGAGAAGACTACCATGGCCTCTTTTAGCCCTGCAGTCCTCTGACTGTGATAATTTTGACATCTTTCTTCTTTTCCACCATGGTCTTACGTGCCACTAAGAGTTACATATGCACAGGATCTGAGGACAGAGCAAACTGCACCAACATCAAATACATCAAGACCTACAATGATCTCCCAAATCCAGCTGACCCAAGAGCCTCCACTCCAGTGCTGGCTCCTCCAAAAAGCCTTCCAATCCTTCAGCGCACGTTCTCTCTCTCCTCCCTGAACTCTTACTGCATTTGGAATCCAATCAGACCATTTTGAATGTAATTATCTTCAAATCGTTGTTTTTGATCCTCTTTTCCCCACAAGACTGTGCTTCTTGTGAGGGCAGGGCCATTTAGGAATTGAGCTTAGTGCTGGGCAGAGAGGAATAGTCAGTAAATACGTTATTAGGTTCAGCTAGGTTGTGTGGTCGTCCTAAATTAACATAACGAAAGCTTGCATTTTGCTGAGAGCTCTGTGCTAGATCTCTGAGCTTCTGGCTCATGGGCTTCCACCATGTTAATGCTTGCTATCTGGAATATGTGGCCTCCTTAATTCCTACAATGGGGAGAAAGAGGTGCTGCAAGGGACACTCTTTTACCTACAACCCTTGTTCAGAATGAGTCACTTGGCCCTGCCTGTCAGGGCTATGGACTCAGTTGTGGCCCTCCCAAAACATATGTTGAAATCTCAAACTCCAACGTGACTTTATTTGGAGATAGAGTCAATAAGGAGGTAATTAAGATTCAGTGAGATTATAAAGGTGGAGCCTTGACATGACAGAATTAGTGTCCTTTTAAGAAGTGATACCCGAGAACTCCTGACTCCAGTTCTCTGCCATATGTGGACACAGCAAGATGGCAGCCTCCTACAGGCCAGGAAGAAGGACCTCACTGGAACTGGCCATGCTCATACATCTTGCCCTTTAAGCCTATAGAGCTATGGGAAAATGGACTTCTGTTATTTAAGCCCCCCAGTCTATGATATTTTCTTAACACCAGTCTGAGCTGACCGATGGTAGTTAGGAAGCCGTCATATGCAGGGAAGCTGGGACAAGTGGTTCTTTGGTGAGCAGTGAATGTTCCTGCCACAAGCGGCAGAGTGTGGTCAAGACAGACCTGGTTTCCTGCTCCCAGGGAACTAAAGAAACCTATTAATATGATTTGTGGCATTTAGTTTTTCTACACTATTTGCAACCAAACCACAGGTAATTATTAGTTTTGAGTTCTGTGTACTTGGATAAGGCACAGAAAACCTGGGAGCGTAACCAGATGAGGCACGTGTTAAAATTTGCACAGTGGTATGAGGCCCAAAATGTTTTTTGTTCCTTGCAGGATCTCTACATAGACAAAAAAGAACCTGAGAAGCACTGAAGCTTAATATAGAAAATTTCCCTCAATACAGTTGTAGAAAGAAGCATTGGGGAAAAGAGGCCTTTATGGTCATCATTTTGGGAGTGATCCGGTTGTCATGGTAATAACAACTATGTCTGTATGCCCCTCTTTATTTCCCCCTCAACACGAGTCTGTCTTTTTAGTTACATCCTTGGTAATGGAACTTTGAATAAATTTCATGTTCTCACCATCGAGTGCTAGGATTTATGATGTGATTTGTGTTGTTTTGCTGCAAGGACAGACTAACGGGAATTATGATGTCAGAATATAATCATGACAATACTTATTCTTTTCACAATGTAAGAATAGCAAGATACATATATCATGACTGTTGAAATGCTCAAATCATGGTAGAGATGGAGAAAATATCCCAAATTTAATTGTTTCTTTAGAAAAGATGTCAAGCAGAATCAGAAGTTTCATGCTTAAGAATTTTTTTTCCCCTTTGTATGTTACTTTTTAAAACCATTTCTGCCTTCGTGTAACTTTTAAAATACCATTTCATAAACTAAAGTAGTTGTCTGGAATTCCTTGAAGCCCATGGTTTGGCTTCAGCAGGCTTTAAACAAATACACTGTCAGAAATCAATGTGGATACGTTTCCAGCAGTTAATGCCCTAGTCACAGTAGATATTTTGTAAAATCAATAGCCTGAAATATCAGAGGATTATGGTTGTATCAGATACCCCAAATGCCTAACATTGTTTTAATTACTCTAATAAAAGAAAGCTGGGTGGATTAAAAAAAAAAAAAAACCTTGCCTATAAAGAATGTTCTGCTCAAGCCAAAGCAAATTTTTTACAAGTTCTTTTAGAAAATCTGGAAGTATTTAAGCGTTTTCCTCTTCTTATGAGACAATGCCTGTTACGCCGCCAGTGCTCTATAGTACAGTATAGTCCTTTTAGGACAAGTTGATCAAATATGTTGCTCTAGTTGCATTAATGATAGGCTTAGATATTTGGACCCTCTTTCTTACTGGCACATAGAAATAAACATATTTAATGTTCTAGTGCATGGACACTGAAGAGCTCTCCTGAGGTCTTCCCAGTTTAGTTTGGGGCCATGGTTGGTCCAGAGGCTACAGGAACTCCGTTTTGCTTGGAAGATGGGCAGAAGTCACTTTGCCGGAGTGGAGATGTGCTTATATCATAGTGAAAAAGATTGATGATAGGAATAAAGAAGAGCTGTGACAGAAGTTTGGATGAATCCACCCCATTATATACAGTTAGAACTTTCCCCGTAAGGGACCTCATTCTGGTTTTCACAAAAAGAAGTCCAGGATTTCCAAAAAAGGGATTCACATTCCTCAACCAAATTTAGAGTACTGAGGGTATAGCTTCTGTTTGCCAGAAAACCTCAGTTTTGTGCCAGAATGTTGGAATAAGATCTTCTAGCTCTGGATGGAGATGAACATCTCAACTGCATAGGTGGGATAATTTACGGGACACCCATGCAGTATGGGTTGATCAGTCATAATGTGACTTTATAATGGGTCACAGCTGAAGATATGCAAAATCTGCATCTCCAGAATAATTTCTGATACTTTGCCTCTTGATAATCATAATGCAATTCATTATAATTACTCTAATCTAGAAAATAGCTGTTTAAGAGCTGAGACTATTTTCAGGAAGACAGAGCTGCCTTTTTTTGTGAATACTGGCTATCAGGAAAGGAGTGAGCATGAAGTAGGGTCAAGAAAGAGGAGACCCATCCTGATTATCACTGATCACACTGATCTAGGCCAGGGTGTGATGTTAGGACTGGTGAATAGGCGGCATCATGTAATGTCCTGTATCCATCTGGCCAGACGGGATGTTTAAGGAACAATGACCTTCATAGGATTTCCCTGACACGGCAAACCATTCCACTCTTAGCTCCCTGGTTATTCTCTACCTCTGCACGGGAGCCTTTCTAAAATCATAGAATGTAGGCACATCATTGAGGATTAGCATCCTTAAAGCTTTGTTGATGAGGAAGCTAAAGTCCAGAGAAGTGAATTAGTTTGCTTCACGTCTGGTATTGACTTTGCGGTTGGTGAGGACTAGAACTGAGCTTTGTGGTTCCTACTTCAGTGTTCTTTGTACTATTTTATCCTGGCTCTTAGGCCATCTCTTTTGGACATGGAGTATTCACAAGAAACCATTGCTATCTGTATACATTGGCTCAGGCTGCCATAACAAAATACCATAGTCTGGGTAGCTTACACAACCAAAACTTACTTTCTTACAGTGGGGGAGACTGGAAGTCAGATAGAGATGCTCACAGATTCAGTTCCTGGTGGGGCTGTTTTCCTGGTGTCCAGACACCCACCTTCTTGATGTGCTCATGTGGTAGAGAGAGAGGGAATCTGTGCTCTGTCTTCATTCCCCTCCTTCTAAGGACACTAATCCCATCATGGCGGCTCCGCTCTCATGACTTCATTTAAGCCTAATTACTTCCCCTATAGAGAACAGACTGAGGGTTGATAGAGGGGAAGTGGGCGGGGGATGGTGTCAATGGGCGATGGATATTAAGGAGGGCACTAAATGCCACTTATGATGGGCACTGTTATATGTAAGTGATGAGTCGCTAAATTCTACTCCTGAAACCAGTATTCCACTGTATGTTAACTAACTAGAATTTAAATAAAAATTTGAAACAAAATTAATTAAAAAGAAGTAAGTTAGGCATAGTAAGAGATTAGCAATTTTAACAATATACTGTAATAAAAGTTATATGAATATGGAAAAAAAATAAAAATAAACCTAATTACTTCCCAAAGGCCCCACCTCCCTATGTTATCACATTAGAGCTCAGGGTTTCAGCATAGAGATTTGGGGGATGAGGCACATATTCAGTGTATAACACCAGCTGAACCTAGAAGGACAGATATATTTCTGGGACCTGTTTTAGTGAGTTCCATGTTCCGCAGTGTTTTATGACTAAGCCCTGGGTGCTTGTAGGAAAGAGGTGCAGAGTGGGCTCTGCTATTATGGCTTCATGGTCTTGATCTTTTGGCACCAAGACATGATGGGTGACCAAAAGGATCTGGATGTCCCCAAAGTGAAATTTGCTACTTGGGGAACATTGATATTAACTGGTTGAATTATGTAATTCAGTGACATCATGTTGTGTTTCTTGAGGAGAATTAAAATGAAACCCATACAGTTAGAAATCTTCCATAGCATTTATTCTTTGAGCATTTATTTTTTCACTAGCCAGAGCACTTTTGTGAAAACCTGAACATTTTTAGCAAAATTGTAATGTCTTTTTTGTTTCACATTTCTTTTTTTTAAAGATTTTATTTATTTATTTGACAGAGAGAGAGACAGACAGTAAGAGAGGGAACACAAGCAGGGGGAGTGGGAGAGGGAGAAGCAGGCCTCCCGCGGAGCAGGGAGCCTGACTCGGGGCTCGATCCCAGGTCGCTGGGATCATGACCTGAGCCGAAGGCAGACGCTTAACGACTGAGCCACCCAGGCACCCCTTCTTTTCACATTTCTTTATCTAAATGATTTTTATATCTCTTTTCTTGATACATTGAATCTGGGACATTGTATACTGAATAATCGTTAGGTTACTTAGTCCTTTGTTAAATCAACCCTGGTTTCCAGGTGAGGGTCCTGGAGAAAGGGATCTAACACTGTGAGCCTAGTGCATGCCGGCCATCTGTCTCATAGGTATTGTCTCAGTCCTCTTGAGAGCTCTGTGAAAATGGGCATTTTTAGTTATGTTTTATAGAGGAGAGTATAGGCAATGAGAGGTTGAGAGTTTTGCCCGTGATAATAATATATGTGGTAACTGGTCAAGTCAGCCAACACCGACTCGTGTTGGTCCAACATCAAAAGGTGTGCTCTTACCATTTACTCTGTTATGGATCATCATTATACTACTTCTCACTTGGTCCACAGGGACTGTGATTGTGTGGAAAGGTCAATTTCACCTTCAGAGAGAACCAGTTCTAACGGACACAGAGATGCCTGGGTGTGTGCTTTGTGGGGGATAGCATTTGTTGGGGAAAGAGCTCGTTTTGTGCTGAACTTAAAAACTCCCTTGTGGGGCACCTGGGTGGCTCAGTTGGTTGAGCGTCTGCCTTTGGCTCAAGTCATGATCCTGGAGTGCCTGGATGGGGCCCTGCATCAGGCTCCCTGCTCAGCGGGGAGTCTGCTTCTCCCTCTGCCCCTCACCCCGCTCATGGGCACATGCACGAGATCTCTCTCTCTCACATAAATAAATAAAATCTTTTTAAAAAATAAAACCTCCCTTGTGCTCTTTCCCTGAGGAGAAGTATTGCTACTAGTCCTTTCATAATTATCCAATTTTGGTTTTTTTTTTGGTCCTCTGATAACCTTTCATGTTGACTTTAAATGTAATTCCTTCCCCCATGAACAATATACTCTATGCTGATAATTCCTTTTTACTCTTGAGGGGAAGTTGCAGATGTAGAAAACTATACTTATACAAAAACAGTTTTTTCCTTCTCTTTCTCCTCCTCTTTATCAATATTTCTGTGTTTGCCATTGCTTCAAAGATGCCAGATATTTCCCTGGAAGCAATCCAGAACTTCTTGCTTTGGGAAAAGGAACTATCTCCTGATTAATTTTGGTACCTAACCACAAACTGAATCCCAAATTTGGAAAATTCTCCATGGCTCAGCTCTGCTTAATTCTCTGACTTTCCCCACCCACTCTCTCTGTTCCTCTGTCTTTGGCCTGCCTTCCTCCACCCTTCCCCTCCCACCCACCTGCCCCTGGGTCCTCTCCCAGTTGGTGGTCAGTCTTGGGCTTAGCTAGAGCTGCTCCATCTCTTTGGAATCTGTCTCTCCAGTCCAGCGGTTGAGTCACTGTCTTGTTTCAGCTCTTGCCTAAACACAGTCCTGCATACTCTTGCAAGAGTTGCAGTGAGTCAGCCTTCTCTGTTCTTTCATGTTTTACTTTAGTGCATTTAAAAAATCTGTATCACTTCAACATTTTAAGTTGTATTTGTTTTTTTGGCTCCAGTGCCTTATCCTCTTCGGGAAAACATTTTTTTATTTAAACTCAGTATTTTATGCTTTATTGTAGAATGGTTCCTGATCACAAAGTAAAACGAGTTCTGTACGTGTGATAAAGGATAATTCCCAAGAGTATTTTGATATTGTCATTTTAAAATGTATTAAATAGGAAAACTAAATAGTAGGTCCTTGACATGGTGGCCATCTCCATTGAGTGGCCCTTTTACTCGTGGAATATCTGAACCATTTTAATAAATGTATGCCAGGAAGCTAACAGATAGCCAGCTCTTGAACATTTTCTAGGTCGTACTCAACATGGGACACCAGCTGAGAGGGCAGACAAGGATTCAGCCCATGCTCTGTTTACTGAATGCTATGTGCTGATGCACAACACATCTTAAGAGTCACTTTTTTCCAGTCCCTGCACAGGGGCTGAAGGGATAGGGCAGCCCTTCTCAGACACATATCATTTAATCTCGCCACAATCCTTTGCTGTTGGGATTATTGTCCCATTGTCCCATTATTAGCCCAGAGAGTCTGGACAGTCTGGTGAACATCTCACTGCTCTTGAGAGAGAGTGGGGATTTAGATCCAGGTTTGCTAATTATAATCCAGCACCCTCTTCTTTTACCCACGACTGGATCTTCCTTCCCCAGATCCTGTCAAAACACAGCAAACACTCTTAGAATGAGGGTGCTGTAGGTACTAGTAATTTTAAGGCATGAAAATTCAATCTTAGGAAGCCATACTCCGATATTTATCACAACCTCCTCAAATTACCATTCATCTCTGGAGCATCTCCAGTGGTGAGTTTTTAACTGACAAAAATGACAGGCCTTGGTTGCCAAATGATAAGTTTTGAACTATCATTCCTGCTCGTGTATTTATAGGGAGATCTAAAAACAACAGCAATCACAGCTTAACTCTGAGTTTCAGGAAAGTGCCATGGTAGTACCTTAAAACTGAGGTTGCAGTCTGAAGTTTTCTCAACCAGGTCAAGATTTAGAAAAGTACATTATTCCACAATCTGTTTATTCTTAACAGTTACTTTAAAAATTAAAGGTTTTCGTGCTATCGCGTGTGATAATTTTGTGTTATAAAAGGTAAAACACAGCTATTCATGGAGCAATTGTAACAATTCTTGAATAGCTTTACCTTTGGAGGCATAGTGCTGACACAGGAAGGGAGGAAAGGTCGCTGAATTATTTTCTTGCACTCAGTCTTCGAAGACTCATGGCCAGTGCACTGGTGGATTGGGGATGGGAGTAGCTCTTTGTTTTTCTCTTTTCTGTCTAGTTTACATAAGTCCTGTAGGAGGAAGCTCAGCCTGGGGTGAGCATCTCTGGAGAGACTGATGTGAGGAAGGAAGGAAGACTTTAAAAAAGATGGTTAGGAGTGCATCTACCCAGACACAGTCCTGGACGCAGATGTGAGAGCAACAGAGGTTCTTCAGGTTGGCTCCGGTGTCTCGTAATTTGCCTTTTCTAAACCAAGTACTGTGACCTATCAGTAGGTATTGAACACAGAACCCCAGACCTGGCAGAAACCATAGAACTCACCCACTTCATATCCTGGACATTCCTGCCGGGTGGTCCTCCAGCTTCCGCTCCCAGTGAAGATGTCAGCATCTTCCATTGCTGAGGAGCATTCACTGTCAAAAAGGTTTCCTGCTGGTTGACATAAGTCCTCTCTTCCTTTGATTTGTGGCCTTTGGTCCTGCTCATCCCTTTATCACGCACCTGGCTTCGGCCAACAGCCTTGCTTAACATATCTCAACTCCGCCATCATGGTCATACCATGAAGAGAAGGAGAGTCTCGCCTCTCCTTTCTTTGCTTGTCGCTCACAGGACCTGGTTACCAGAACCAGCGCTGTTCTGCTTGCTGCTCTAGGTGGGTCGTGCTTTCGCCGAACCTAGCATGGACGTGTGGAGTGACAGTGTCCCCGGTGTGCAGCCCAAGGGTGGGTGAGCTTTCTGAGGAGCTCCAGCACAACGCTCATTTGACGGGATAGATTTTTCTTTCTGGCTTGAGATAGCTAAATATTGGTTGTAAATTTTTTAGTACATTTCTTCTGGATGGCTTATACATAAGAGATGCCTTGAAATGAGAGACAGGCTTTCTCTGAAAATGTGGTGAATGAGTCACATAGGAGAAATTCCATTTGTGTTTTCAACTTGTCAAAAATCACCTCAATCTGGGCATAAAAATGCAGTTGGGCAGAGCCCGTTTTGGGTCCTTGGGATGGTGTCTCCTGAAGAAGCAGAATCCACTAGTCGTAGAGAAGGGCATTCTGAAGGCTAACTCCTCCTGTTCTTCGTGATTCTCCCCAAAGTGACCTTGAGTGTGGAGGAGAAAAGATCCTCTTGCCCCTTCTTTTTCCTCTGGCTACTTCCTACATCCACGTCAGATCTCATGGTGGGGGGTGTAATCTCTTGTGTGAGAGCCTGCCTGTGGCCACAAAGATCTCTCAGCCTTTCCTGGCTCGCGTGGAAGCCTCTTCATAATTAACTACCTCAAGGGGCATGTGTGAGACTTTGCGCCTTGTTATAAGCCTGACTTCATCCCCTCGCAGCCTATTGTTATCTTGTGCAGGCCCAATTTTGAGAAGAACACACAGTTTCGTGGTACCACCTACACCGTCATTTATTTAATCGATTTGGATGGTTTGTGCTGCTCTTGGCCTTGGACCTGCAAAAACAAAGCCATGGGATAAAGCAGCCCGAATCCTGTAATGAAAATCTTGTACCTTTTCTGAGGCCTGGTAGAGAGAGATGATTTATTTTTACCCTACCAAATAAAACATTCTAGGAATCTGAGGTGAAAATTGGATTTTAACTGCTACTAAAATTTTGAGCATATAAAATCAGCAAGTGTTGAAAGTTTTACTTGATGAAGAGAAGAACCTGAAGAGTCTGGTACAAGAATGATCTACATCTGAGGTACACTGGTGTCTTGTTAAAACTGGAAATAAACAGGAGGCACCCTGGCAGCAGAATGCAGCAGTGGAGACAGACCTCTGTGTTCTCAGCATCATCGCTGGTTTCCAGTCTTAGACCTGTAGCACAGTTCTCTCTTCCTTCTTCCTGCTTCCTCTTTCAGATGTAAGCCTTCTGTGACTGAGCCGAAGGAGTCCGGGAACGACCTGAACCCAGCCACTGCATGCTTTTCTTCTGTCAGGTTCTTATTTGTTGGTGTGTTCACTTTCCTCCCCGTCTCCCTGCCTCTCCCCCCCACCCCCCAAACCCCCATCATTTACTGTCTTCGAGAGTAGACAGTTTTGACACAACATCCTGTCAAAATCTTACGAAAAAAACACAAAAACCTAAGGACTTCAGAACTAGGTGGAACTAAACCTTCATGAACTGTGCTGGGTCTTTTCTGGCTTTGTTTTACGATTTCGGACCTGTAGTCACTTAGAGCCTCCCTCAGAATGCTGTCTGCCTGGACCCGGAGGCCTGCCAGGTGCCTGGCATCCCCTGCCCTTCTAAGGGTCACCACCTGCCCAGACTCTGTCACCGTGTTGCACTCACTAGCCTGGGTGCGTTTGCTACCTTTTCCTGGTTTTCACAGAGCCACTGCTTGTCTGGATGGACTGCAGCTGGGTTGTTTCTTAGTTCCTTGGATTGTTTGTTCCTTCCTTCGTTCACAATTTATTGAGCATGGGCACTGTGTATTGGGATATAAAGATACACAAGATACATCTGCATTTAATTAAAAAGCGTAGCGGAGGCGGTGGATCTGTGTAGTGTGGGGAAGAGAAAGGAGGAGCTCACTGAAGCTGAGGAGACAGGAGGCTACGCCATGACGGCCTTTCAGAGCTGGAGTTCACCGGGTAAAGTTTCTCCAGGCAAAGGGAAAAGGAGGGGTGGGTATGGGGCTCAGCAGAGGAAGGAGACAGCTCTCGGAAAGACATTTGTTCAGAAAATAAACAGTCTTAGTGTGCCCGAAGGCTAGATGTAGAGAGGTGGAGGGGGGCAGAGGGAAAGTCATCTGCTCTGAGGCAGGGTAGGGAGAACCCTGTATATCATCCCAGGGAGTTTGCCGTCTTCAGACTGTGGGAATCATGGAAGGTTTTTAATTGGTTGAGTGATGTCATCAGATTCGTCTTTGGAAAGATGACACTGGAAACTGTTTGGAGGACTTTTCAGAGGTTGAGACAGAGAAAGGCAGAGTGACCCTTCAGGTGTGGAGTCTGGGCTTAGCCGACAAAAGTATCGGTGGAGAGCCACGTGGCTTTTCTTGCACGGGTGGCCTCAGGATGGGTACACAGAGTAAGACCTGTTTGCCTAGGCCCTTCCTGACCTCATTGGGTTAGTCTGATTGCAGGCCCCTTCCTCTCAACCTCTTCAGACCTCCCATGGTTTACCAGGAGAGGAGATGGGTCTTTATATTTGACAACTGTAAGCCCCATTCTTCTCCCTGCTAGCCTTTGCTTAACCCTGCCAGCCCCTTCCTAACTTGGCTGACCTCCCTGGCTCAGACCACGTGGCTATGTGGGGCTTTCATCTCTGCCAAAGCTGATCTGGTGGAGCCAGTGATCGTTTCCTGTCCTGCCCTCTCCTGTCCTGTTCCTGCCAAGGCCTTGGTGGTTATAGGAAGACCAAACGCCTCTTGTAGATGGGACCTGGGCCACTTTCTCAAGGTTGACACACCTGCCCCCATACCCTTACAGTTCTGTTCCCTGATGATCCACAGCAGAGCTTCCAGCAGTTACACTAAATTTTAAAAGTTTATGTTGAACTTTTGAGTTGAGATTTTTTTCAAAGGTTTTATTTATTTATTTGACAGAGAGAGAGAGAGAGAGAGATAGTGAGAGCAGGAACACAAGCAGGGGGAGTGGGAGAGGGAGAAGCAGGCTTCCTGCCGAGCAGGGAGCCTGATGCTGGGCTCGATCCCAGCACCCCAGGATCATGACCTGAGCCGAAGGCAAAAGCTTATCGACTGAGCCACCCAGGCGCCCCAAGTTGAGATTCTTCTTAAGGGGAAAAAAAAAAACAGAGGAGGGGGGCATTGGAAGCGTACGTTTTATGAAGTGCTCTGAGCCGGTGACAGATTTTTTAAGACTCTCAACATGCCAAGAAGTTCTTAGAAATATGCTTGTTCATTAGTGTCGTATTGATTCAGTTCTGGTGTTTTGTTTCAAAGTTTGAGGGTTTTTTTTTTTTTTTCATCCCTCTCTAATTGTGTCGATAACAAGGGAACTGTTTTGTAATGTGACCGGGAAGCCCAGCAGCGCTCTAGGGCTGGGCATCTCGCACTCAATTAACCTTCCTATTTCACATCTCATCACTGCAGTGTGGCAAGGCGCTCCCCGGCCTTTCAAAGCAGGAGGACTGCTGTGGAACTGTGGGTACCTCCTGGGGCTTTAACAAATGCCAGAAATGCCCCAAGAAGCCGTGTAAGTGATGTTTCATCATTCATTTGAATGTCAATGTAGCATATCTGTTGCCTTATGATCACTGTTTTAATGTGGAGATAGCATTAGACTTTCAAAGAACTCTTACTGAATTCTAGAACATAGTGCTAAAATTGGCATTTCCAGAAACCTTGCTAAGAAAGATTTCCTGTCGATTCCATGTTTTAATAAGCAGTTCTCAATTGCCTTCTCCAGTTATTTTTAAAAGATGTTTTAAGAAGGCAGTACACTAAACTAGGTTCTTTTTCCTTTAGGTGAAGAGAAAATAAAATGTCTTTAAAAATGGTAAATGTTTCGAAAACTGATAAAAAGTTAGTGAAGCTGTTATTTCTTAGGTTAAATTCCTTAAATGAAATTTTTATTAATAGCCACAATAGAAGTTTGTTATACTGTAAGTTTTCAGATTTCACTTAAAAAAAAAAAAGGCTAAAATGGAGAAATGATTGGTTGCTGACCTCTAAAAATAAATCTACAGTCACTAGGATACAGTACTTTCGCCTTTTCAGTCAACACTTTTAATTTTTTTTTTTGAGATTTGTTTATTTATTTGAGGGAGAGAGAGAGAACACTTGCACATGCACTTGCACACACACGTTGGGGGAGGGGCACAAACAGAGGGAGAAGGGGAGAGAGAGAAGAGACTCCCCACTGAGCATGGAGCTGGATCCCAGAACCCTGAGATCATGACCTGTGCTGAAACCATGATTCGGACTCTAAACTGACTGAGCCGCCCAGGTGCCCCAGTCACCACATTTTTGGTACCATCACAGTTCTCAGTGACTTGAATCTATACCGATACATGTTTTGGTTAGTGTATAAATTCTGGTTTTTAGGACCTCATGATTGCGTAAATCCAGATTTGTGAGTCTCTGTTACTTTTTCCCCAATTATAGTTAACATTTTTAGTTTTTGAATGTAGCATTAACTCCAGCGGATTCCTAATAGAGATGTTTTAGAAAAACAGAGGTAACTTGATTCCCAAAAAAGCAAGTGATATTTTCCTTAGTCATCTTCCTTTGCCTTATATAGCTGAAGATTTTTATAGTAGGTGTTTTACACTTTGTGTTGCAAGGAATTTCTCCTTTGCCTCAATTGGGTAATTTTTATTTTTTCTTCTTAAGTACCTGTTGATTTGATAGTCTCAATTGCCTTTCACACCTCTGTTCAATCTAGAATCTGCCATCTTGGAATCACTGCTCCAAAGCTTTGTTTTATGTACTATTGTTCTGCCATCATAGTAATTTGCTGTCAATAATTGTCTCTCATTTGGACTTCCTTATCTCTCAAACTTAGGTGTTTTCTAACATGGAACCCTAAAATTACTAAGAAGGCAATTGAGAACTGCTTATTAAAACATGTAATGCCTAAAATTTCATTTATTTTGTTGATACTGCTTCTATTTTTCTCAGAGGACTAATTTGTGAAAACACCCACTAAAATTTCCTGCAACTAGTGAATTCTTCATTTAGGGAAAGATCACATAAATGAAGACCTTCATTACTGAGAATGTCCCCTGTGGACTTTTTACGCTGATTCAATAATGACTGGTAATTTGGATTTCCAGTAAGTGGGTTGAGTGTTATAGTCCCTCCTCACTGAAAGATCCATGTGCCTAAAATGATTCTGGCAACCTGACCAAAGGGATATCCAGGAGAGATTTGATATGATTTAAAGAGCCTGGAGTTTGGAGCTAGACAGACCTGAGTTTGACTCCCAGCTTAGTCATTTGCTGTTGAGTCATATGTATCATGAAACAAGAGTCTATATCTAAAATGTTGAAAAAGCAAAGCTTTTCTTTTCTTTCTCTTTTAATGGCCTATCCCTCATATACTCTCTCAGTTTGTCTGTAGGAATATTGTGGAGGGGACAGTATGTTTCCCACCTCTAAGTCTCAGGACTGCAGAAGGAGAAGTCCAGTTCTTCCAACATTATTCTGGGGCCAAGTTCATGTTCTCTAAATACTTGTTCCATCTTTTCTCTTATCTTACGTCTTTTTCTTATCCCTCCTTCTTTCTGTGTTTTTTGCTTAACTGCTTCCCTTTCCTCCATTTTCTCAATCCCAAAGTTGAAAGAGAGGGACAGGAGTTAGGGGTAAAGAGAATCCTAGATTCTTCTTGTTGTTTTTTAATCCCTAACCTCTACTCCCGACCTTCTGTTGTTTTTATTTAGAATTGTGTTTTCTGAGCATAACTAAATTCACTGCTTTAAATGGTTTTGTTAATTCTATGTTTTAGTGCTAGTAATAATTTAAGGAGAATGTGAAAGCACGAAGTTGCTATCACTTTTGACTAAATGCTGACGAAAATAAATTCATGTTGGCTCATATAAGGTATAAAATTGAAGCGATTGATTTCATTTCAGGAAGGGCAATGTGGATTATGACTGAAGTAAACTATTAACATCTTGACATTTACTTTGTTTGTGCTGTCCTAAGTGACTCACTCCCAAGAAACACACTCAGGGTCACATTCTTCCTGTGTCATTTAGAAACTTTCCTTTCCTTGGTTGGTACTACTCTCTAAATCATATTCTTTTTGGAAGAGAGCAGACTTTCCTTGGCTTTATATGCTATGGTTTTGTGTTCCATGCCTTTTTTTTTTTTTTTAATTTTCACTTGAAGTAGTTCAAACTTCAGTTTTCAAATGGCTTTTATTTAATGTTTGAAGTTTTTGTTTAGCC
Source organism: Zalophus californianus (assembly GCF_009762305.2). Classification (NCBI taxonomy): domain Eukaryota; kingdom Metazoa; phylum Chordata; class Mammalia; order Carnivora; family Otariidae; genus Zalophus; species Zalophus californianus. Next base: position 27,409,855 of record NC_045602.1, read on the forward strand.
ACATACGGAAAGACCTTTCACTGTTGATCAGTTTTAACTGTGAAAACTTAATTTTAAATCTGCAAATGATTTCATTAAATACTCCGTAATCTATTAAAAATGTACTTAGCATGAACAAGTCACTGGTCCTTTAAAAGTTTTTAGAAGAAAATTAACATCGAGTCCTAAGCTGACGAGGACCTGAAGAGATCATCTGGTCTGACTCTCTGCCTTGAGGTAGATGACTGCTGAAACTTTTTAAACAAGTTATCCTCTCTTTTTCATTTGAACGGTTCACAGAGATCCCAAGATCTTGTAGGCATCCTGCGTCAGAGAGTCTCCATTCTGTGGAAGACTAGTTATGTGGCCAAGGAGCTTGAATGGGGTGACTCCCCACATGTCAATTTCTCCCTTCTTATAACTCACCATTCCAAGACTCCTCACTATAACCTTTTCCTAGAATTCAGAAGGATCTGAAGAGATGGGACATATAGCAAAGAAAGGAAGTGAAGGAGGAAAGGGGAGCATTCCATTAGTGGTGAGAATAAAGAGCATGTGTTGGGGCAAAACAGTTTTATTTTCTGAGAGAAAATTTCCTTTTCATTTTGAATTTTCCCTCTTTACTCTTTGTTCAGGTCTTTTTAGTGGTCTCACCATCCATCCTGTTTTGATTATTGGCCATTTTCTGTTGCTCATGGTCTTCTTAATGAAAGAATACCGTATGGCAGGAAATAAAGACATCTGTCATCTTGTGAGTGGTTTTGTCAGGCACGGTGGTAGGCATTTTGCATAAATTATATCTAAAATCCACAATAGCCCTGACCTGCTCAGTAGTTGTGAATACTTCCATTGTATAGAATTGCCATTTGAAACCCGGAAAGCTTGTCTCCCAGGGTCGCAGAGCTATTGATAGGCAGAGCCAGGATTTGAACTGCTTGGTCCCTGAACTTAAGCCGTATCCATTATGCCAAGAAGTCTCTTGGGTCTCAGTTAAGAGTGCCAGAATCCATGAATAGGGTTTTGTTGGTAATTTGGTAACAGCAGCATTGTATTGGTGAAAATTCTGGGTGATGAATCATACCAATGATCACAGCAGCCCTTCTCCTTGCCTGGCTTCCTCTTTTCATCTCCTATTCTTCTCAGGTTCATAGTAGTAATAATCCCTCATTACCAGCATATGTGAGCCAGTATTTAGGTGAGCATAGAGTTTATTTTTGGAACTGGGCCACTTGTGAGAGTATAATAGAGTGCTCAACCCAGGGCTGTCCCAGGCAGGCCGGGATGTATGTTCACTCCAACTTATAAGAAAATTCAAATTCCTGTAGCCAGTCATTTGGGGAGGAATATATCCTCTGTAATATAAATAATCACTAATTGGAAGAAAATATAAAACAGTCTTACGATTCTTTGGTTTAACGTAATCAAGATTTGCTGACAACTACTTGGGACTCTGTTGCAGAATAGGAAGTATACTGAAGAACAGGGATAATGTGAAAGAAACTGCTATATGTTGAGTTGGGTATCTTAGAAATGAATAAGACAGACCACTGATGACTTCGGAGGCTTAGGTTATCACATTGGTAGTTTAGGACTGTGAGAATTTAAACATGTAACAAAGAATTATTTCTCCTTACAGCTTATCATGGATATAACCAAATGATGGAATGTCTACAAGGTTATAAGCGGGTTAACAACACCTTTTGTCAAGGTAAGATTAACTGAATTCATTGGTGTGGACTTCATTGTTTTGGCTTTTTAGGAATTTGGGTTGTTTGATCATGTTCTGCTCATTAGCCCAATGTGTGAAGGTCTTAACAGTGACTACCTCCTGCTCACTCAATTTAGCTGTAAGGAAATAAAGAGTTCTAGTGTATGGTTACTAGAATTAGTAACATTTAAAATTTCATGGCACTTTTTTTTCCTGAAATTTTTCCTGAAATCCACAGGAGATTAGATTACATAGCAGAGCCCTCTGTGGTCTCCACGCTAGTCACTGCCTATCCATGCGTGAGCGGATGCTTGGGTACAGATGAGTTCACACCTGTACCTAGCAGTACTGCTTCCTTGTTGACACAGGATTGGGTAGGAGAGTTCCTTTTTTTTCCCCCTCTCATCAGAATATTGCTAGCCACCTCGAAGTATGGGGTTTTAAATATCAGGGTGAATACACATTTCCTAGGCAATAGTTAAAGCTATGTAGCTAAATGTGGAATGTCCTAAGCACTTTTGCTCAGTTTATTTTGAACCACGTAGCAGAGTCGAGCAAGCCAAGGGGATCCTCAGAGATCATTTAGCCCAGTGTCTGTACCTTATAGATGAGGATGCTCAAGCCCAGACTTGCTAAGTGACTTCCCTGAGGCTAGAGCGAAGGTTAGAACTCACGTTTACTAATGCCTGGTTTAGTACCCATACATGATAGCAAATTTTGTGTCACTTACTTTGTGGAATGTCCAATTAATGCTCCTAATTTCCCCGGACATGTCTGGGATACAGGTATTATTAGTAACTTGGAAATATGTCTACATTGAAATAAAGAAAGAGCCTTCAAGAATCTTAGTGAACCAAAATCCATGTCAAGAACACAGCGCATGTTTTCTGACTTGTCTGGGGCTCTGTATCCTTGACCAGTATGTGTTTATAGGACAGAGTAGATTAAGGTAATGTTGGAAAATATAGATTAATTCCTATTAAAAGGGCTCATTTCAATGGACTATCTTAATTATCTGAGAATTTTCTCAAGTTGTTCCATATTGCATCTAACTTTTATGACTCGTAGAGCTTTAGCAAACAAAGAATTTTCTTCTGAAATGCACCGAGGTATACCATGTGTTTGAAAAAGTTTTGCCTTAAAATATGATAAGCCCTCTTGTAAAAGAGTATTGGGAAAGTTAGATTTAACTGTTCAAGGAGAGGGCACCCACGACACTTTTTGAGAAACCTCTGTAAACCTTAGTAACATGGGAATAATGGGTTAATCATTATTATCTAGGAACCGGTAGAATTTAAGACATCCTTAAAAGGGTCTGTTAAACGGAGGGAAGATTGAATTAAATGGATGGAAGAAGGAACATGTCAAATGAATGAATGTACATTCTGCAGTGTAAATGAAGTGACTGCTTCACAGATTTGGATAAAAATCTATATGACAAGCCCTAGCCCATTTTTAGAATGTGTTAGTAGAAGTAGAACGAGCAGGGTGTTGGAAGTAACAATCTTGTCCCCTGCCACTCAGACTGAATTTGAGGTTTGGGCATTTGGTGTTCATTGTCTCTTGGCTGATAAGGTCAACAAAGCTTGCAAAGGGCCTGGAAACCTGAGGGTGTTTAGCCCTGGAGAAGTGCAGACTAAAGAGAAATGTAATGGCGGCCATGCAAACATGCCTATAAATGTTTGATTAACTGTCCTACAAAACAAGTCTTTTATGAGTTGCTTCAAAAACCAGTGCATAGAATGGAGTTAAAAGGAAGCATATTTACAATTACAAGCAAACTTTTTGTGTGGAATAGCATTCCCCAACGCTGTACTGAAATGCGTTTGGAAGTACTGAGCTTCCTGCACACGGAGGTGATCCAATAGATCCTTAATAACAGCTAGTCAGGGGTGTTATGGGCAATTTCTGTCCTGTGCAGTACATGAGGTTGGGTGACTCTGTAGGTACATTCCAGTTGTCTGATGCATCGTTACTCTGTTGCCGGGAAAGAGGCTGTGGATGAGAAGAAAGAAATGACATCTTGGTGTGTCCCACAGATTTTAACCCCTAGATAGGAAGCTTCCTGAAATGTGCCCTGTGATGAGGTGTAACTGCCTGCTCCTTAGACTACAGACAGAGGAGAATCCCTAGTTATCCTTCCCCATTGTAAACCTATGTGCCTAAATGTTAGACATTCTCCAGAATGTCATCTTTTCCTAACTGCAAATGAGGAAGAATGTACATTGTTTTTGTGGTTGGGATGGGGTGGGGTGGGCTGGGATGTGGACATTATTAATCCCAATTAAAACCGAGACACAGAGAGAGTAACTTTACCAAGATCACACAGATAATAAGAGGCCCAGCCAGGCTTGAACTCCCAAACCACCTCTGTTTCTGTGTGCCACGTGGCCTCCTTTACGGATTTTGTTTGTATCTGGGAAGTATGACTAATGTAGATACTAGCTCATTAGAACAGAAGACACGCCATCTGTTGTGAGGAGTAATAGAAGTCAAAGCAATTAATAGTAATTTGGTTTTGTGTAATAAGAAAGGATGGTTATCCAATATATTCCTCCTTCTAGCTGCTTCAAGGTTCTACCAGTATTTAAAAATACCATGGTAGAAGTGGAAGTAAAAATTTGCAACTATTGCACTTGCTCTCTCATTTAGCAAAATAGAGTGAAAATCCTTTAAATAGTTGCTTGATTATTGTTGGTGTTCGTTTTGTATTTTGCTTCTCTGGTATGGCTGGTATGGAGTGTCCTTTTGCAAGTTTTGTTCATATTGAGCATATCTTAATGGTTCCATCTTGTTCTTTGCAGTGATGGTCAGTAACACCAAATCCTGGCTTACATTTGTCTCAGGAGGTTATTTGCAGAACAGCGTTATACTTTTTGGCATGGATTCTGGAGTGAAGTATCATAGAAAATTCTATTTCATGGTGCCTCCAAAGGGCACTGCTAAATTACACTACAGAGGAGACTGACTCATAAAATAATATGATTCCGTTCATCATAATCTATTAAAATTACTTTTGAGAGAAGGGCTTAATTTCACTCCCTTTGTGACACTATCGGTCAGCAAAATTAAATAGAACTTTCTCACATTACACATGTACACTCCTTTTTCCGAGAGTGTTGAAGCTTTTGATTTTGTTATCCTAGAGTTTTTCAAAAGGAGCCCATTAACCACTAATTACTTGTGCGTTCCTCATTGTTCTTAGAGTTTAATGTCTTCTCAGTTTACAAAGCACATTTAAAATTAAAGTGATTAATAACTAAAATTACATTATTTCCTTCACCTAAGCGAACTAATGTCCTGAAACAACGTTTGGTAATGTGGGCTCAGTAACAAAGAACCAACTGTGCACAAGTTAATTTGAGGAGCTTTGAAATAATTGCCCTCAAAGTTGGGTCTTTTCTCCTCTCTAGTGGTGCTGCAATTATCTTTTCAAAGGAATGATTTATTACATATACACACATGGAGCTCTAAAACCTGCTCTCACTACCCTTAACATTATGGAATTGTTATAATTTGCTTCATTTATCAAAGCAAACAATACAAGCATATTTCCTAGTGGATCTAGAGCAGCATTTGTCATTTGATTATTGTGCGAAAGTTTGATGTACAGCTAGAGTTAAATGGATTGATACCTCATGAATATGATAATAGGAATGCCTGCTTTCATACTCCTTGACTCTAGAGCTCAGTTCTTTGCTGCATTTTGAGTACTCTCACTTGACCATTACTTTGTCATGAGATAAATGAGCTCTTAAAAATTAGGCATAAATCCAAATTTTAAAAATACATTTGGTTCTGAAATTACTTGGGGACCAGGCTATTTAGGAAAGTCTTTTATTAAAAGCAAATACCTCTTTTGATACATTGAAATCACCCATTTCATGAGCTATAGGGATAAAATCAACCTAGTATTACTTTGTACGTTTTTTAGCATGTGCTGAGGTGCTGTGGGCAATGCCAAAATATGTAAGTGAGAGACGTCTACGCTTTCATAATCCAGTGTATGTATATTCCTTTTTCATAGGTAATCTTGAAAATATTAAAAAATATTCAGTGATCCACACAGATTAATTGGCAGGGCTCTCTTGAGCTACAGACTGAGGATAAGTGATGAATAAGACATCCTTCCTGACCTTGGACTTAGTGTAATTAAATAAGTTGGAATCAGCAGGACACAATTTGCTTTGTTCACTTTCCCAACTAGCTAAATTTTAGCTGACTCCAGATGAGCCCGTTAAAGTAAATATGAAAGAGCTGTCCACATAACTTTCTCTTGGCGTCATTTTATTACACCGGTTTTTCTGCTTTAACAAAATAAATTTACAAAACAGATACATTAGGGCATCATCATACCCAGTACAAAACTTTCAATGTGGAGCTCCTTTAAGATGGTGCCCCAAATTGTATTTGAAACCAAATTTTGTTTGGAACACCGAAAGGATAATGGACTTTTTTTTTTCAGGGGCATGTCTCTGTTATTAAATGAAACTCACAACTCACTCTATACCAGTAAGCCATACATGGGATTTTTGGGTTATGAAGAGCTTGGCTGGACTATAGCTTCTATTTCAGACCTCTTAATCATTACAAAAAATTGTGACTGCAGTATGGTAAGCATATAGAAGACTGGTCTTTGGGGGCTTTGAGAAAACTAGAAAATACAGGTTTTAAGAAAACCTACTTGGCTGGAGAAAAGAATGTGGCTGTGGCATAGGTGGGTTCATTTAGAATTAGAGTCATCACTTTACAGTTATTTTCAAAGGTATAGTTAATGGAAATTGAGAAGGTTTTTTTAGCTATTTTATCAAGTTTTGCATTCAGCATCATTTCTTGTATCCTGTGCTTACTTTCTGGATTCTTTTTTTTTTTTCTTTTAAGGTAGGTTTGCCAGATAAAGTACAGGACACCCAGTTAAATTTGAATCTCAGATGAATAGCAAATAATTTGGTTGGGACATATATACTAAAAAGTACTTGTTTATCTGAAATTCAAATTTAATTGTGTATCCTGTGTTTTTATTTGCCAATCTGTATTTTAAGATGGTGTTCTTTCACTGTTCTTTAAATGATGGTGCCTGAGAAGTATATACTTTAGATGTCTGAAAATATTTTTCTTTTGAGCTCCTTCTATAAGGAGACTGGTCAGGTGTACAGGTCTGGGTGGTTTTCCAGCAATACATTTGACCACCTTATCCTGATGTCTTCCGACTTCTTTTTGATACTTTTCCTCCCCTGTAGATAATCTCTCTTTCTCTCTTTTGAGATCTTTGAATCCTTTATTTTCTGTCATTTTATCGCACTGTGTCAGTATTTGCATTTATTTTGATTTTGCTCAGTGGACAGAGTGTATTGTCCCTCCCTCCAAACAGTCGTGTCTGCCCTCAAATTTGAAAAATGACCAACTATTATCTCTTCAGATACTGTTTTTCCACCATGCTTCTCAGCTGAAAGTCCTACTGACTAGTTTGGGGAACCTCTCTAATTTTCATGCCTCTGAATAAGTCTTCTGTGCTTGTATCCTTTTGTCTTTTTGTTGTTGTTGATGTTGCATTTTGAAGGAATACCTCAGTTCCATCTTACGGTTTTCTAATTCTTGCTTTATTCTGTCTGTCTGGACTCTATCCCATCTGTTATACTTTTAATTTTAAGTCTTGTTTTCCACTTCTGAGGTTTCTAATAATTTTTCATAGCTACCTGTTCTTGTTTCTTTTCTTTTAAAATGTGTTCATTTAACTTTTTAAGCACGTTGAAAAGTTTAGCAAGATTTTAGTTGCTGAGGAAGAACATTTCTGCACAGGTACTTTCAGATTCTTACCTTCAGTTGCTAAATTCTTGGCTGCCCGTATTTCTTCCTAGACAGTAGCCCCAGAAATTCAGTGGCTCCATCCACTGCCATGTATTTCTATGACATTTCAGGTTTACTGGGATGTTTGTCTTGGTTTTTCTTTTTTTTTAATCTTCTTTTATAATTGTCTGCAATTGCTAGTTATTTGGAACAGGAGAGAATGCCAAAGCATGAAGTTTTTATGTTACATTTCTTTAACATTTATCCATATCAGGATTAAGCTTTTTAAAATTCAAGATACCAATATTGGAATGTGGTATTTAATGTGTATATATCTATTATAAATTTTCTTTGAGGATGTTAAAAAACATTGAGAAAGCTTCAAATTATATAAATTAAATGTTATTCAAAGATTGTCTTTTTTCCTATTGTCATTAAGCAGCCCACAACATCGATATATTAACCATCTGCCATTCATTAACTCATTCATTTTACAGATATTTAATGATGATATAAGTAGGGGTGCTCTGAGCAATATTAGAATATGAGACTCAACTCCTGCCCTTAGAAAGATCACTATTCTCATGTATAATTAAAACATCAAAGCAGCATAGAGTAAATGCTTAAGAAATGAACCAGACCCTGCAATTTCAGAAGAAAGTTCCAATTTAAAAACGTGTTCTTTAAAACAAACACATTGTCTTTGCCATTTGTAAAATAAATCATACCTATTGTTTAAAATTTAGAAACTAAAGAAATGTATAAAAATATAAATTACCTTAACCTCCCTCAAAAACTGATGCATTTTACTGTAGTTCCTGCCAATCATATGTATATATATATTTTTTTGAGATTATAATTCATGGGTAAGTGTGAAGTGAAACTTTTTTTACTTAATAGATACTACATTCTGATGTTATTAAATCTTATAAAAATTATTTTAATGCTGATCTAGTATCCCATTTAATGGATATAGGATAATTCATTTAGCCATCCCCCTAAAGTGCTATTTTCAGATTAGTTTCTATTTTTTCTTAATATATATATATACTGTCACCGGCATACTTGAACACAAAGCTTCGATGAATCCATGGTTATATTTACAAGTGAAACTACTGGTTCCAAGCTGTGATTCATCCTGTGCACATTACCTCTCAGAGAGGATGTCCATTTCCCTTCTCAGTGGCAATAGGGAGTTCATTCACCGTGTCCCTCCTCTCCTCTTCTACTTCCTTTCTTTACAAATTTGAAAACACACAAAGGGCAGTAAAACAGTATCTTTTTCTTCGCATAGGCCCTGTACATTTCTATTTAGGCTCTCCCCAGGTATTTCTTTTAAAAAATTTAGTTATTTATTTTTTGGGATGGGGAGGAGCAGAGGGAGAGAATCTTCAAGCAGGTTCCGAGCTCCGCAGGGAGCCCGTCATGGTAGGGCTAGATCTCACCACTTATGAGATCATGACCTGAGCCAGAATCAAGTCGGATGCTTAACTGGCTGAGCCACCCAGGTGCCCCTGTTGCTCCATTTCTAATTACTGTTGATTTTATCGATGTGAGGCTTTTCTCCTTATGGTATTACTTGCATAAGAATAGCTTGGTAGTTTTCTTTTTTCTAATACAATACATTTCCTTTCTGGTTGTTATCGCTTACATATTTTTATCTGCCCATTTGTATATTTTACTAACTTTTATTGAGAGTCTATTTAGTGGAGCCATTGTGTTGGATTCTTCAGGTATGTCATAGTCAAACAACCCTGAAACAATCTTTTCTTTAAACTGATAATGAAACTGAGTCTTGAGGCTCAAAGAAATTAAGCGATGGAAGGTCACATAACTGGAGAGTGGTAGAATTTACCTCTGCAGCCTGGGCTCCCCTCCCTGGGCTACTAGCACTTATATCGCAGTTTATAGTTTATGAAGGTACTTTTTTAAAAAATATTTATTTATTTCAGTCAGCGAGCCTGACTCGGGGCTCGATCTCACAACCCTGAGATGGTGACCTGAGCCGAAATCAAGAGTCAGATGCTCACTCAACTGACTGAGCCACCCAGGCTCACCAAAAGTACTTTTTTTTTTTAAGATGTTATTTATTTATTTATTTATTTGATAGAGCTCAATCACAAGTAGGCAGAGTGGCAGGCAGAGGGAGAGGGAGAAGCAGGCTCCCTGCTGAGCAAGGAGCCTGATGTGAGGCTCAGTCCCAGGACCCTGGGATCATGACCTGAGTTGAAGACAGACGCTTAACCAACTGAGCCACCCAGGCACCCCCCCACGGAAAGTACTTTAACACATTTTCTCATCTCCTTAATTTGTGACAGTGACCACACCTACTTGTTACAGGTGGGGAAACCATGACGTGAAGCCTTGCACAGTGAATGGCAGTGCTGAGAGTGATATTAGATGCTCGCCAGTATTTTCACAATCTGCATTTAGCTCTTAGGCTCCTTTACTGGCTTGGTTTAGAAATCATAAAGTTCTCCAAACTTCATCATTTATTTTTATAGCAAGTTGTCTTGTAAATGTGTCTGCTGTGTACTTAAAAAAATGTTTTATCGTAATATTACTAAGTCATTGTACCTCCTCAGTTTTATCCAGAAGTCTTTAAAAGGCAGAATATTTATGCTTCTAAATGCTTTTGTGTTTATTTGTATGCTTTTGTGTTTATGCTTCTTCGCTTTTGTTTAAGCTACAGTTCCTTTGGATTCTGAGGCACGCCTTTTCTGGTATCCTCTCTTCTCCCTTCCCCATCAGTGAACAATTTAATAAAACAGTCATGTATTTCCTCACACTTATAGGTGCAACTGGGCGGTTTTGCTGACCCACACCAGGTGTGGATGAGTTCAGCCAGGCTCAGTCATACATCTGTCGTCTGCCGCTGGGTGCCTAGGGCTGGATGGTCTAGGATGGTCTTGGCTGGGATGACTCTGTCGTCTTCCACAATCTCTCATCTTCTGGGCAGCCAACATGGGCTGTTTTCATGGTGGTGGCAGGGTTCCAAGACAGAATAAAAGCACACAAAGCTTTTCAGGCCTAGGCTTGGAATTGACATACTGTCTCTTCAACTGTATTCTAGTGGCTGAAAGTCGGAAGTCACAAAACCAGCCCACATTCAGGGGGAGGGGAATTGGACTCCACCTCTTCATGGGAGGAGCTATGAAGTCACATAGCAAAAGCCATGGACATGTGGGGGAGTGGAAAATTGGGGTCATTTTGAAAATCAATCTGTAACACCCTGATGGTTTATCCTGATTCAGCAAGTATAAGTGCCTTTGCCTGGGGAAAAAAGGAGATGAAGATATTTACTTATATTAATATGAGGTCACTTTACATCTGTGTATGGAGCCATATCAACAAAGTATTGGTGGAAAAAAACCACTATTCTGGTGTTTATAATAGAAACTGTGTAGTTCATTATATTTTTAAATAAACTTCGTATTTGTGTATAACCTATGCACTCTCTTTTCCAGAAGTAATCACTAGCTTGACTTTTTTTTTTTTTTTAGATTTTATTTATTTATTTGACAGAGAGATAGAGAGCACAAGTAGGCAGAGGGGCAGGCAGAGGGAGAGGGAGAAGCAGACTCCCTGATGAGCAGGGAGCCCCATGCGGGGCTCGATCCCAGGACCCTGGGATCATGACCTGAGCCGAAGGCAGCTGCTTAACCAACTGAGCCACTCAGGTGCCCCTCACTAGCCTGACTCTTACAAGAATAGATCAGTTTGGGTTTTTTTATGAACTTTCAAATTATCCAGTCCGTGTTCTTTTGGGTCTACTCCTTTCATGCAGCAGCATGTGGTCAGTACCATTTCCTAGTAATAGTCACAATTCTGGCCAGTGAAGTGATAATACCCATTGATGTTTTCATTTAAAATCTTTTTCAGTACTTTTTTCCCTTCCTTCAACGTGTTCTTCTCTGACTTCTCTGTCTATGCAGGATTCTCTCCAGTTAACATGGTCTCTAAAGTTGCTTTCAGTTCCACTATCAAAAGGGCATTGATTATTGTAATGCTTTATTTCTTTCTAGGAAGAAATGGGTAATGTGCCTATGACAGCAATGTGGGTATAAATATGAAAGGTAGAATCTGTTGTTCTTGCTATATATTTGGAAAGTTACAGTAGAAAATCAGTAGGTGGAAGTTAAGACTGGAGTCCACCAGTCTTGATAAGTCAGTTCTTCAAAACACTTAAAAATGTTTAAAATTCTTTTTGTTTAGCCTACCAGAAATGCATCACAGTGCTCTGCTATATTTAGTGATTTAATCCCAGTGCTGTGGTACTTAATGTGATTCTGAATCAAAAGGTTTTACAAAAGTCAGTGACTAAGAGGGAATTGATGTGTTACTGATTTGAAGAGGTTGTTTTACTGTCCTAGGCATTTTCCTGGAGCTCCTGCTGCAGTTTCTAGTTTAAATAGGCACAACATTTTCGGTAAGAACCTAAACAGTTTTTGGTCTGGACCTGAGCATCATATTTCAGCATTTAAAAATCAATTTGGGACCCACTCCGATCCATTTGAGAGTCTTTTTCTAGTGTATATTCTTACTGTGCTTTTATCACTGGGATAGGATTCAAAAAGGAAATGTCTATTTATTTTATTCACTTTTCTTCAGGAAAGACAGTGGTGAAGTGAGTCATTAGCACATTGTATTTTCCAATAGTTCTTTGACCTTAATCTCTGGGGCTATAAAATCAATGGGAAGATGCCTGTTGTATCACAAGTGATGAGGAAAGCCCATGATGGATTCATGTTACTGTGAATGTTTAAGGAGAAATTAATGTCATGTCTGTAGACTAGAGTCAGAAATCCAAGACCAACAGAGATGTGTATGTTTTTAGTATCTTCCATGTGTAGCACACGTGTATCAAGAAATAAATACAAGCTGTTCTCTGGGCTCTGATAATTCTTTTATCATGTTACCCTGAAGACAGAAGAATTGGAAGGAAGGGAGTTGCAGGCACGGTGGTTTGCCTCCTCTCAGTGAGTGCAGCCATCAGACCTATCTTGTGCTAGATTATCCTTTGTGAAGGTGGGGCAGTTACACGTCGGGAGGGGAGGCTACAGCAGTGGTGAGGCCGAGGTTGACACGAATATGACTGCAAAGAGATCTACGGTATGATACTTTTCGGGGCCATCCCCAGAGAGCATTTCACAAAGTGTGCTCCACAGACCACCAGTTCAGAGGGATGTTAAGAGACGGTATGTGCGAAAGGGCCCCGTGGCTGAAGGCGTGAAAAACGCCAAGTTAAAGAAAACCAAGAGTCCTTGCCAAACGAGTTCTCAGGGTCTGTAATGTGCTCACGTATGTAGAATGTGCAGTGTTTCTCAAACATATTTGGCCACAGGACCCTTTTATAAGCTCACAAAGTTTGTTTGACGTAACATGCCTTGGGTAAAGTTGCTCTAGAACATTGACCTTCAGACCTTTTTTTTTTTTTTTTTTTTAGTTCACTTATCTCCTGAAATAATTTGGAGAAACTTAGTGTTCACCCATTTTTAAGTTGACTTCTACATTTTTCCCGTTAAAATTAAGTGGACACAGTGGAGTCATTTCTGGGACATTTATGTTAGATATGTGCTTTAAACATATTTTCATCAAAACCTTGGAGCTTCGGAGATGGCTCATTCAGTTTATGAATAATGTCACCATCTAACCTAATTGGCAAAAGCTGGGCCTTGAACAAATCAGACTTAACGCTTTTCCTGTGACTCTTCCTCAGGAGGAGTATATTTGTGAAATGTTCATATGTTTGGTGCCTTTGAGAATCTTATATTGTGTAGGGCAGTGTGCTTCTTGTAGAAAAGATTCCAGATGAGCAAGAGGTGTGCCTTGACTTTGTAAAGAGGACGAAGGCTCTGAGGGAAGGAGGGATGGGAAAGGAAGATTGGCACATGTGTTCTTGGGGAAATTACTTTTAGAGAAAGAAACGTATGAAATTGATTCCCTTAAATAAGAGTATCCAAGCCTGTGTGTACCTTGTGACATACTCTCATATGCCTTTAGGGCTCTAGGTGTACCCAGTGTGAATCTGCTTCTATAGGAGTTGAAGGGTCCATATGTTTTCTGGGAGAATTCATTCTCTGTGGAAAGCAAGTGATCCCTATTAAATAGCCAAATGGTCTGTCTGGCTAGAAAAAGTATTTACCTCGAGAGGTATTTTTTCTGCATTCAAGTGGAAGTCCTATTGCTAAATTATATGCTGGTATTTCTGTCCATCAGCAAAAACTGAATATCCACAGCAGAAGCTGTAGAAAACCTCATATTTTCACACAGTATAAAGATCTTCATGTACTCTTCTCACCTTGTACTTAATTCCTTTCAGTTACTGGACATGCCTCATTTCCTGTATAAACTTGCGTCACTAAAGAGGCAGTAAATTATGAGTCTGTTAAACATACATACTTTCCTTTAGGAGAATGGATACATAAAAGTGTGTTTATTTCCCATTAAGGACACTTACACTATTCATAATACATTATGCATTAACTGTCATACTTTATTTATTCCTCGGCATTTTCAACCCTGGCAGGTTGTTTTGAAGTCTGAATATTCAAGCTGGAAGTAACCTTGGGAATTGTCTGGCTCAGCCCCTTTGTGTTACAGGAAAGGAACATGAAATCAAGAGAAACTAAGTGACTTGTTCTAGGTAACATAAGTTAGCATCCTAGTTACACCAAAAGTAGGTCTTAATGGGATATGCCTCTCCTTAGATTTTCACACACCTCCCCCGCCCCCCCGCCCTTAAGCCTTGTAAAAAATAAGATCTTCGGCCGCCTGGGTGGCTCAGTCCGTTAAGTGTCCGGCTGAGGTCATGATCTCAAGGTCCTGAGATCAAGCCCTGTATAGGGCTCCATGCTTAGCACGAAGTCTGCCTGAATTCTTTCCTTCTTCCTCTCCCTCTCTCTCTGCCCCTCCCCTCAGCTCACGCATGCATGGGCATGCCCTCTCTCTCTCTCTTTCTCTTGCACATGCTCTCTCTCTCAAATAAATAAATAAAATCTTAAGAAAAAAGGTCTTGGCCAAATTATGCTTACAAAATGAGAATAACTATTGTGTTGCTCACCATCCAGAATTGTTATGATGTTTCAATAAGAGGAGGTGTGCTGTACAAACATAAAGGAAGGGGAGGATCCTTATCTCATTCTACTAGATTATTGTAAACATTCCCTACTATTGAAATGCTAAAGCTGTGTTACATTAGGTTATTTGAAGAGTCTCTTGTTAACCATATTTTCCAACTACTCGGTATTTTTCTGCTTCTGGGTAATAGAGGCCCAGCCTTCAATTTCGGTTGTATTAGGTTGAACCATGTGACATTGCTAATAGTCAACCATTTCAGACTTACAAGAAGAGCAGTTTTGTATTCTTGAACTTGTTATGGCCAGAAGCACATGGTAGGCTATAGAGGGCAGAGAAACTCTATAAATGTTTTAAGTGAGTTGAGAAGTATGTAGGTCTCCTTCATGTTCCCTTGTAGGCCTATGGATTTTTGCCTATGGGAAAGGAGCACATAGGGCTGTATGAGTTTTTTTCCTTCTTTCTGCTTCCGTCAACTTCGGGGCTTAGCAAAGCAGCTCAGCTTGGGAGGCATAGGGCCTGGCTATTCGAGAGGGCCTGCTCCTCCAGCCATTCACTTGGATCTTTATCCGTTAACTCGGTGAACTGCGAGGTTATACCGTTCTTTGGAAGGATAGATTTCCATAGCTGGCTAGAAAAATTCAGTGCTCTACAGAGAGAAAAATAATGAGCAAGTCCAGTTTGTTTATCTGTTTAAACACTAAACTGTTTTCAGTTTAATCAGAATACATTAAGGGAGATTGGCTGACCCTCTCAAATATGAGACTTCTGAAACGCAGTTAGGTTTGTCAAATATGTTATTATAAAAATGATCAAGTTAGAAGCTTTTATTTGAATTAAAAAAATAGCTGTTGGAATCTAAATAGAATTATAATTCATAATTTACCCGTCATGTTCCATGTAATTGCTAAACTTTTGCCTGATAACATCTCTTAGTATACTCCTTAAACCTCTCATGTCCAGATATAACACGTTCAGTTAATACATGTTTTGTTCTTAAAGCATTTTGAACCTCTCATTTCCTTCAGGTTATTTAGAAAGATCTTAAGGAGCTTGGCTACCTGAGAAAGTCATTTGAATAACTATTCATGTTTCATATTAATTTCTAAGATTCTAAATTAAAAACCATGGGAGATCTGTTTTTTATCTTTTTTATTTTGTTTTTAAATACTTTATTTATTTGGGAGTGCGAGGGAGAGAGAGAGAGAGAGCGAGCATGAGTGGGGGAGGGGGCAGAAGGAGAAGCTGACTCCCTGCCTACCAGGGAGACACTGCCCACCCCCCCCCCCCCCGCCCCCAGCTGATCCCAGGACCCTGGGATCATGACCTGAGCCAAAGACAGACCTTAACTGACTGAGCCACCCAGGAGCCCCTTGTTTTTGTTTTTTAAACACAGAGCATATAAACTAATCACCTACAGTCTTCTCAGGAGCAAAGCAGGGGATGGAAGAAGGAAGTGAAAAAAAAATTTTTTTTTCTTAATCGAGGTTTTAGGTGTAAAATTTTGTGTGTTAGGAATTAACAATTTATGATTGGAATGCTTTTGAAGGTTTTGTGAGTTGTTGAAACCTTCCATATGATTTGTCACGGAAATAAAAAGGATTTAAAACTTAAAAATTTTGACAAGTGCCATCTTATTATAGAAGCTCAATATTTGAAACAAATGCAAAAGAACTGCCTTGCTTAAAACAGCTGTACTAGGTCCCCATGACTCTGGGGACAGCTCAGCTGGTGACAGTTAAGTCTGATGAATCATGTCAGAGACCTGGTCAGGCTTGGTGTGAGGACTGTGGCCTTGTAAGTCACAAACCGCACAGGCCCACACTTAGGGATGTGGGGGACCCAGTCTCTTGTGCTTTTAGCTAAGACCATAGTACAGTCTCGGTGACAGCAGGAGATTGTCAGATGGCCAAGATACAGATGCTGAGTCAAGCGAATGAAACCCATCAAGTCCTTTCGTGTAGCTAGCACCCACTTTCACTCCAGCATTCCTCACTTCAAAATGGTCCCCTCTGTACTTACAAACTCAGCGTTTCATCATCTTTGTGTGAATTTCTCAGCAAGGACATTGTAGACGTTTTTGGCTGAGCAATTCTTTGTCAAGGGGAACTACCTACACTTTTCGGAATGCTGAGCTCCCTAGTATCTACTCTCAGGGTTCTCTAGTCCTTGTGACAACCCAGAATGTCCCGTAGACAAGCACACACCCTTCCCCCTTTGAGAATCACCGACTGATCTCCCTGACTACCAAAAGGGAAGCAATCTTACTGACCTACAACATTCCCTATTTGCATTTTAGAAGAGAATGTTTTTGTATTAAGATGACCAATAAATATATGAAAAATTAGTGCAAATTAAAACCACAATGAAAGAACACTGCAATCCCACCAGAATGGCTACAGTGAAAAAGACTGACAGTAATTTGGTGAGGATGCAGAACACTTGGATGGAAATTGGCATAACCACTTTGGACAACTGTGTGATTATTTATTAAAGCAATCATGAGTCTTCTCTAGTGAGTCAGAAATTCTACTCCTAGATACATACAGGAGAGTAATGAGTACCTTGGCCTACCAAAAGATGTCTATATTAAGAATATTCACAGAAGCATTTTTACTGATAGCCAAACATTGGGACTAACCCAAATGTCAATCAGCAGTTGCATGGATAAATTAATTTTGATATCCTCACACAATAAAATATAACAACAGTGAAATAATGAATCGCTGCATGCAACAGGCCTAATAATGACTAAAAGTCAGACAAAAGAACATCTGCAATAGGATTCCCTTTATATGAAGTAGAAGAACAGGGCAGACTAATGGATGATAGTAGTTAACCTGTGGGGACAGAGATGTTGATGGGAAAGGGCGGTAAAGGAGCCCTCTGAGGCAGTGGAAACTTTCCAAATCACAGTCTGGATGGTGGTTACTCCGTTATGTACGTGTGCACACGTGGATATACATATACAAAAGTATGTGTAAAAGTTCATGTAGCTGTATATTTAAGATTGATACATATAAATTAGGAAGGAACTTGGAAATTTAATCTGTAATTTATGGTATTTTGGAGACTAGGTTAAAAAATAAATTGAGTCAAAGGAAATAGGAGTTTTTCTGGAAGCCGAGAAAGTGATGTAGAAAGCTGCATGCTTCTAGGGCCAAAATTAGGGGAGGTGGTGCTGCTCCTTAGTGCTGGTGGCACAAGCTGATAAAGGTATGGGTAGTAGGAAATGCACGATTCCCCTCCTTCTTGAATTTTTCTATTCCTGTCTATAGCCATAGTGGTTTTTGTTTTGAAGTCTTAATTCCTGTCCTGCATTCCCATGGCGTCATGGTTGAAGCAGTGGGCAATGTTGAGGAGAGTCAAAGGAGGGGCTCTTGGCATAGGACACAAGCGAGTGTTTGTACATCAGATATTTATGTATTGGAGGAGGAAACCGTCATCTTGACCTGGCAGCCGGAAGCCAGGCTGATACCCCACTTCATAGAAAACTCCAGTCGAGGGAAAATTTTGCATCCCAAGAGGTAAACATGGGACATAACGGGGTGCAACCAATGAGCAGGAGTACAGACCACTGAGAGAGGAAGTCTCATAAATCACAGGCAAGTGGGGACATGAGGGAAAACAGAAGAGTGCAGATCTTGCCCAACCTTTTTGACCACAATTGGCTGGTTACCCACATTTGAGGTTTAAGTTGGGACATATGATAAGGGCTTTACTTGTACCGTGTAGCCCCAACTGGACTTGGCATTCTTCCTGGTCCTTCATGGTGGTTTTCTTAAGGAGAATGAGTGATAGGGGAGTATTTTTCAATTACATGCTGTGGATAAGTGTGTATTACAGCACCATGTACATTCTGATAAAGAATAAGGTGATCGGGGGCGCCTGGGTGGCTCAGTTGGTTAAGCGACTGCCTTCGGCTCAGGTCATGATCCTGGAGTCCTGGGATTGAGTCCCGCATTGGGCTCCCTGCTCAGCAGGGAGTCTGCTTCTCCTTCGGACCCTCCCCCCTCTCATGCTCTCTCTCTCTATTTCATTCTCTCTCAAATAAATAAAATCTTTAAAAAAATAAGATGATCAGGTCGGGGACCATATGCTGTGCCAGGTGTAATCTAGCAGTGCCAGTTTTCAGCTCGATCCAAGTTAGAAAGCGGTGGAATTTATTGAACAAATATATGTGTTAATTTGTTATTTGGATGTCATTGAAAACGTTTTATTACTGAAATTAAAAACTGCATGTGTTCGATAAAATAGGTCCACTATAGAAATCAATGGCTACTTAGAATATGAAAAATAAGCAAATAATGATTTATTGAGGGCTGTATTTTCCTTATTATGTGACAATTTTGCTAGCAATATTTTGCTCCCAATTGTGTCCAGTTTTAATTTAGAAAATTAATTTTAAAGTCATTAATAAAAGTTTTATTTGAACTGATGATTGAAGCAAGCAAACATTATTGGAAACAGAAATGCTAATAACCATGTCTATTAACTGTTAAGCTTCATAAGCCACCCTGAATAAAAATAGAAATGACTATTAATTTTTCTCTTTTAACTTGTCCTCTTCTGTTTTTTATTTTTAATCACTTACCTTTACAGAAGACTCTCTAATCTTTTTTTAAAGCACACATTTTTATCTCTCCTCTTCCAGATCGTTTTGATTTTCCTTTGGATCAGTGTCATAGCCCATTCGGGCTGCCGTAATAGACTACCACTGACTGGGTAGCTCATAAACCACAGATACTTATTGCTCACAGTTCTGAAGGTTGGGAAGTCCAAGGTCAAGGTGCCGGCATGGTCGCCTCCTGGTGAGGGCTCTCTTCTGGTTGCAGACATTTCTGTTGTGTCCTCAGATGTTACAAGGGACTAGGGATATCTTCCTCATGGCTTAAGGACCTCCCGTAGGCCCCCCTACTAATATCATTATGTTTGGGGGTTATGATTTCAATGCCTAAATTTTGGGGGGGACACAAACATTCAGACCATAGCAATCATCCTGTGTGGGTACCTCAAGTCTCTATTTCTAGCCACGTTGCCTCTTTAGTTTATTCCTGAATCTGCCACTGCTGTTGGATTTTATACTTGGGTATCCTTATGTGACCTTCAAGTGTAAAACTAGTCTTTTCATTTGCCTCTTTTTTTCCTCAGAACTTTCCACAAAAATAACAATGTCTTTTCCTCTTTTCCCAGATTAGATGTCTCCCAGGCATCTTCGACTCCTTTCTATTCCTTTCCAGTGTTACGCTGGCGAGTCAAACACTGTGCATTTGGCCCATTGTTCTTTTCAAAAGAAAAATTCCTTCCTGATCATTCTCACCATCCCAACCTGGCTTATCCCGTCTCATACTTGCATTACTCCTTCAGTCATCAACTTTTGCTCTCTTCTCACCAAGGAGGGCCATGTGTTGTCCAGATGAATTTCGCCGGAGCCTTCCTTTGGTTCTATCCTCCTCGTGCTCAGAAACATTTAGGATAGCTCCCTGTTCTCAGTAAAAGTGAATCCAAACCTAGCCTGGCTTAACCGGGCCTTTTTCCAACAGTTTACCCTCCTGAAACTACTTTTCCAGCCAACAGTTTGACTTAGGGTTTCCTAATCCCCCCTTCCCTCCTGCAGTCTCTGTGCCCACGCTCTGGGGTCACTCCTCTAGGTCCCCCCGCTTCCTCCCCATCCATCCATCCAGCCAGCCAGCCAGCCAGCCAGCCAGCCACCCAGCCACCCACCTTCTCCCTGACCTCGATGCCTGATGAAGTCTTAACCCCTCCTCAAGGCTCTAGTCTCCTCTACCTTCCGCTAACTCCACCAGCTCTTACTTGTCTACACGGGCAGTTTCATAATTTGACTTCTTCAAGTTGATGACCTTTCTTCTAATTGTGATAAGTTCAACTGCTTTTCACTTCTTTAATTTGTAGGTAGTTATATGTCCAGCTAGATTGCTAATGTCTTCAGGGTGAGAGTCTCTGCCTTACCTATACGATCTCTAAAACCTAATAGCCACTAACGTAAGTACTGTGAGGACTGGAATCTTGTCAGTTTGGTTCACTAGTAAATTTCTAGTGTCTAGTGTCTAGAGCAGAACCAGGTACATTGTAGGTACATAATAAATAGCTGTTATATAAATTGTAGATGTTCAGTGAATGTTTGATTTGATTTTAGGTCACTTGTACCTGCTGCATTAAAAGCTAACATCTCTTATTTACTGTCACTAAGAGATTATTGTAGTGAAAAAGAAAGTGAATGCTTTTTACAGCCAGAATCTGTTCAACTGAGCTTGACTACTTCTTCTAAAAGGATTTGTTTTCCTGCAGATATTAATGAATGCCAGCTACAGGGCGTGTGCCCTAATGGTGAGTGTTTGAATACCATGGGCAGCTATAGATGTACCTGCAAAATGGGATTTGGGCCGGATCCCACCTTTTCAAGTTGTGTTCGTAAGTAATGATCACTTTTTATTCCTATTTTGGATTGTTCTTTTTTATTTGAAGAGGGGGTATCCAAAAGAAGATAAATACTCAGAAGTCAACTGAATATTGTAAATATGTGGGAAAATCTCATTGAAAGGACAGCTGGAAGGAGGCAGACCTACTAAGATCTCTGTTTTGGATCTTTCTCCAAAATAAATTTTTATTGCAACCAGAAAAATGTAACAGCTATAACTCAAGGTAGGGAAGAAGCACACTGAGAAAATAAACTCTGATGAAGAGTTATTTAAAATTTTCATAACTGAAAGATGACAACAGTTTTTTCCTTTGTGAGCATTTTAAGCATTATTTAGGCCGGGTTAAACTTTGTCCCAGCTTCTGCCTTTAATTAGTCCAAATTCTGAGTCACTGGTGTCTGATTTAATGAGGTTTCACTGTACTTGCTTAGTTGGTAGAGTCTGGGAAATAGTTATAAAGGCCCTGCATTTCAGATTTTCTATTCAGTTCTAATTTCTAAGATTCTCTCTGTTGTCCTCAAAAACCACCAAAATGTGTCTCCAGAGTTAGACTGTTCTGCCATCTTAGAGATGTTGTCTCTAAGTTTTTCTCTTGTACCTGGTAAGGGTAAAAATCCTTCACTAAACCATATGTTCTAATATTAATACAGAAAATATAGTGTCTCCAAAGAAACTCTCTAGCCACAAAACCTAATCCAGTATAATCACTACAGATCACTCGACGACCAGAGATGGATGCATTTAGATATAAAGTTCTCACCTGCAGATTTTTTTTTAAGGTTACCTTACTTTTTAAAGAACTTGTGTTCATTATTACAAAGCAGGTAAACACTGAAGGTTTTTAAAAGCCATATACCATTAAAGCTTAAACATTGTAAATTAATGTATGGCAGAAAACTGTTAGGATAATTTTAAAGAGCAATTCTGTATTTCTGTCCTGATAGGTTTTTGTTTTTATTGCCTATTTTTTAATGTGGCTTTGATATACTGGCCTCCATTTTTAAACTTGGTATTTGGTTAAGACATGTTCTTGATAGCTATTACGTTAATTGTGCAACTCCCCCTGAGATACATGGACACAATGAAGTATGGGCAAATGTAGTAAAATAAAAATGACAGTCTCATTCATTACTTTTAAAATTCTAAGAGTTCAGAGAGTCTTCTGGAAAATTGTTACTAATTACTACTATTTTCTTTTAAAACCTGTCAAATGCAGATTAGGAAATTTTGCACGTAAGTTCTTTTTTCCATGTTCTTTCACAGACAATTCTGATCATGAAGCAGACAGACACCTAATTATAGGGCTTTTTTGGTGGGTGGTAAAATTAGACTATAAAACGATGTTTGCATACAAGGTATATTTGAAAACTAATGCAAGGATTTGGAAATTTCGGATCAAAAATCACATTGTTGATAAAATCCAGATAATTTAGGGATTGTTTCTGGCTGATTAGAATTACATGTGTAAATATTTTAAATAGTTTCATAATTTTAAGCATAAAAGATTTTACAGAGTTTGGATGTAGAATTTGCTTTAAATGTTTGGGGTTTTTTTTTTCTTCTTAATTTGACTTGTAGTCTGGTTAAAATTACCACATTGAAGACTGCAGATTAGGTAAAGTTGGAGAGCTGATCGCAAAGTGTTTTATTGAACTTTGACTAGATCTGATGTCTAGAGTTAAGGGCAGACACCCAGGTTTTAATAAGATTGTAGAAATCTGCCAATGAGATTTTTGAAACACTTAGACATTTCCTTAGCATTTATTTTCCCTGTTGTTGCCCGAATAATATTGAACTCGTTAAACAACCATTCATTCTTATTTGAAAAATAATTCAATTTTATGGTTCAGCTACAGCAGCTGAAATGATAAAGCACTAAGAGAGGTTTGTTGCTAGTTAAATGTTCCAGTTTAGAGTTTGAGTTAAAACCTGGGATCTTTACCAGCGTTGAGTGGCAGATTTAATTCTCTGTCCTCTGAATTTACCACATGTAACATCCCAGGTATGTGGAGTTCCTTCAGGATTTGTGACTTGGTTCAGTCCTGCCTGATTTGTTTGTGAACTGTATTTTGAAGAAATCAATGCAGGGCTCGGGGTGGGGGGTGGGGTACCAAGGCAGAAGTCTGAAAATAGTTGAGAAGAATCAGGAAAGAAGGTGATGTTTACAGAGTAAGGGAAAAAATATTGGCAAGATGGTGGTATCCTTAATAGTCATGGGGAAATAGCAGAAGGAGACTGGAGGTCACACATACTCCTGCACGCATGCACACACATAGACACATGTGCCCAGACACACAAAGGCCCTGAGAGGAGTTGTTACTTAACGTTTGTAGTATCTTTTTGAGAGCTGTCAGCCACGGATAGAGCATGTAAGCAAATGGAAGAGACTGACCACATTTGCTCAGGCAGCATGAATTGAGGGCATAGCCAGGCCATAAAAGGTGTGGCTGACTCTGAACGCAAAGAAAGGCACTTGGCAATGGCCAAGGAGCAATGGGAAGCTCTCCCTATTCTCAGATGCACTGAAGTGAACACCCTCAGAATTCCTTGACTCTGGCCAAAGGTTGCACTATTTCTCTTTCTCTCCTTGCCTGTTCTCTGTCCCTGACTTAGCACAGCTCAAAGAACGAAGGCCGGAGGGCTCTGTCCTCTGCTACCCCAGACCTCTCTGTCTGTGCCTTCAGATGTCACCGCAGCGTCTTCAGACCGCCTCCTCCCTCTCCATGGGGAAAAGGGAAATTTTAGGATTTGTCAGAGCAAATCCAAGAAAAGGATAATAACGTTTTGTAGTTGGAATAGGGAAACTCTCTTTCTGAGCTGCAATTTTCTTGGGAATTCGGGAGCTCCAGGATGAGAGCTGCAGTGGGTGTGTCCATAGGTTTGGTAGAAAAATGCCCAGATGAAAAATCTCTGGGCCTGACTGTTTGCTGTTTGACTGCATTTTTTTGCCCCATGGCCTGGGTGCTAATTTAAAACTAGAGGGTTGGAGAGATGTGCTCAGCAACCTGGAAATCATGAGATGAAGAACACATTCCTTCTAAAAGTCAGTCATATTGATGCCCATCATATCTTTCTATTACCCTAACATCTTAATGATATATGTATTATTCTCATTTTATGCATTAGGTAACTGAAGCTTGGGGAGCTTACACAACTTCTTAAGATCATACAGCTAGTAAAGTGACTCTTGAGATTTAAAGATTTATTTATTTTTGAGAGAGAGAAAGAGAGTGAGTGCACAAGCATGAGAGGGAGGAGGGAGAGGGAGAGAGAATCTCAAGCAGACTCCATGCTAAGCATGAAGCAGGACGTGGGGCTCCATCTCAATGACCCTGATATCAGGACCTGAGCCAAAACCAAGAGTCGGAAACTTAACTGACTGCACAGCCAGGCACCCCAGGGACTCTTGAGATTTAATACTGGGTTTTGTGCCTCTAAGTTTTGGGTCCTAGATCAGGGGTTGGCAAGATACAGCTCACGGACCAAATCTGTTCCACTGTCTGTTTTTGTAAATAAAGTTTTATTGGAACACAGCCATGTCTGTTCATTTACATATTGTCTAGTGTTGCTTTAGTGCCATGATGGTAGAGTTGGGAAGTTGCCGCAGAGACCGTAGGGCTCACAAGGTCTAAAATATCTCTTTATTATTTTGCCTTTTACAGAAAGAGTTTGTTTACTCTTGGGCTGTATCAACACTGTCCAATAGGACATTGTGTGATGATGGGAATGTTCTGTATCTGTGCTGTCTGAGGTAGCAGGTGCTAGTCCCATGTGGGCAGTGTGACTGACGAACTGAGTTTTAAATTGTATTTCATTGAAGTTTTATTGAAGTAGCAACACGTGGCTAGGTGTTAATGTATCGGACAGCATAGTTCTAGATCCTTGTTTGACACAGCTGATGGGGTAAATGACTGCTAGGCTTCCTCCTTTCCCCCTTTCCTTCCTGACGTAGTGGTTCTGTGCATGTGACACCATTTTCCAGGCAGGCAGGCTGGGAGCTCCTCTGCCACTTTTGACTCTGTCCTCTCCTTGTCTCCAAGAAAGTCATTAATCTTTGTAATCTGTCTTACACCTTCTCTTGTCTTTCTGCCTCCTCTGCGGCCATCCCAGCTTTGGTCTCTCACTTCCCTCACTTAGCCGTCTTGTAGCATCGTGGCTTGGGGGCTAGACAGACACGTCTCTACAAAGTGTTTGCCCCCACCTAACAGTAACAGCCAAAACCAGGGCAGCAACGTCAGCATCTTTGTTGTGCATTTCATAAGTGCCAGGCACTAAGCACTTGGTATGCATTACCAGATAAAATACTTCCAAGACATCCATGAGGTTTATGTTGCCGTTCTATTTTAGAATAAAGAAATGGAGGCTTGGAGGGGTTAATAAGGATCTTGCCAAAAGTCACACAGCCTTTAAGTGGTAAAGCCCACATTTGAAGCTGGATCTTAGTCCACAAGCTGAGCTTTGAATCAGGAAGAAGAAACTAGTCTGAATTGATGGGAGCGAGTCCTTTATTTAAGGAGAGCTGTTGTTTAAGTCTTACTCGCCACACGATAGAATAGGTGGTGTAACTCTGCACTGGCTCTAGAATCATGGTTTCTTTTATTTTAGTTCTCCCAGAATTTAGTAGCCCGTTTCCCGAAAAGGGTGCCTGTGGCTCTTCTTTCAGCAAATTCATCTCTCAGACTCCTCATCAACACTTTACCTGCCTCCCAACACTCTTCTCACAGGGGTTTTAAGCTTAAAGAGATGAAACTCTGATGTGGAATTCATCCAAGAGCTGAATGAGGATATTGGGGGTGTTGGTGCAGGGGGCATTTAAAACAGGCTAGCTATATGCCCTCTCCTTAGGTCTTCTATATTTTTTTAGCTTCCTCTAAGTGCCAGATTAATTTATATCTGCTTTTAATGACACTTGTCATTCGTGTGTGGAAGATGTCTTTGGGAAAGTATGATCAGAATTTATGGTATAGCCCTATAATTAAGTTGCTTGATACGCTACTGGGGAACCCAAATAAGAGAACCATAGCATCTTTCCTTCATACTGTCCTTTGTAAGTGGGGCATCATAGCATTGGCTGTGTAGTGATGATTCAGGACGAAGGTATGGAGCTATATGTTTATTACCTTTGGGGATTTCTCTATCTCTAGCTAAGAAAAATGATTTATGTTCCTGACTGACTGATGGTGGCATTTCCAATAGGTTTTACACTCTTGAAAGGTGTTTCCATCTATAGAGAGTACCTGAATCTTCCCACCTTAATCTTAGCAATGCATCTTGCAAAAATATAATCTGCCAAAACCAGTTTCAGTGTGTCTACATATGGGAACCTCAGCACTCCATCCCATACCAATTTCCACTTAATCTTTAGAAATCTTTTGTCAATACTGATTTCTTTTAGCGTAACACAAAGCCTTATGACTCAAGAGAATATATGATCGTGTGTGCCATATTTTAAAATAATAAATGATGTAGTGTATAATGAATTACCCCTCATGACTAGCCTTCCGATCTGTGGCTAAAGATACTCAACTTCATAATTCAGAGCATATTGTTTCTGGATTTACATGTCATGTTGACTGGAATGTGAAAATGTGAGAGATAAGTGGAATTGCCATGTGAGAGATTGGAAATGATAGAAGGATGACAGGTAATGTAGGTGTTAAAACAGGAGTGGCTTAAAAAGGCATACCCTGTTAGAAATCTGAGGCATAAATGAACACTTTTTCCTCCACATAGTTGTAGATCAAAGAAAATTTGAATCGTGGGAGCACCAGTAAAACTGAGGTATGTAGGCTAGACCTTTTCAATGGCTTCCTTCTTGGTTGTCTTCCATCTTTGAAGGAGTGTATTTTTTTTTTATTAGTTTCTTGTTCTTATATGTAGTTGGGGTGAGGCATGTCTGGTTAGAACACGGTCTGATACACCCATGCTCCCCGACAATTGACTTGGTGACTGTAAGCCAGTGATTCTCTTAGTCCCCTAAAGACCCCCATTTGAAATGCTTTGGAAACTGTCTGATGGGAAGACAAAAGTCTATAGATGATTTGTTTAGAAAGAATTAGCTCACTGGACTTCTATCTTTATTCCCCAGATGATAAAATACCCAAAATTTTGTGTGTGTGTGTGTGTGTGTGTGTGTGTAGTTCACAAGATCTCAACAACAATCAACTCACTTTAATTAACAAGCAATTTCTTAAAATTCACACATGTGCACGTAGTAATCCCTTAAAACACTGAATTGCCGATGTGGAGTTTTGGTTTAATTTTTGGGACAGGCATGGTAGGAGGTTTCTTCAAAGTATAGTCCTTGGATGTGGGGGGGCACTTTGAGTGTAAAAAGGATGGTGCCTAATATGGTATCCCTCGCCTGGGTGTGCGGGCAAGGTGGCTACAAAGAAGTGAGGGTGGAGAATTAAGTGGAAGGGAGTCAATGTCACCACTATCCAGTGTCATGGATTTGAGGAAACCGTCTGCTCTGCTCTGAATGGCCCTTGTTCCGGGGATCTAGAACCAATATTAGAGCAGTTAGTGGTATAATTAAGCCCTGCCATGTGTAAATGGGATCCTGTGAGATGGCCTGACATTGTTTCTATGGAAATATGTGTTGTAAGTTCCAAATAATTTGGAGAGAAATTTTTTTTTAGTAGAATCCCTCCTGAGCTGATTATACTAGAACTACGTATATGTTCTTAAGATTCCAGAAAGTAAGTGGGAGAAGGGAGAGGAAAAGACTCAAACTTCTCCCTCTGAGCACTTTTTTAGTAGCCCTGGACAAAACTGGCCTTATTAGGCATACTAACTGCATCAGCTCTGAGGCTTCAGGAAGGTCTCCCCTGCTCCCCTCAATGCCCAGTTTCCATGCTCCTATTCACCAGTAATAACTGTTTTTGAATATCTTCACTTTGTTCAAATTCTGCCACTAAGCAGCGATGAAGTTGTGTACAAACACCCATTGAGACGATGGAGATATATACTTGTAATTAAAGAGTGGCTGACATGTATTTTGTGTCTACTCTGTACCAGAGGTTTATGAGCATATGCTATTTCTAATCAGCACATTGAGCCTATTATTTATAGGAGGGGGGAGGTTGAAGCTCACCCAGTGTATTAAGGTTCTTTCCAAAGAAACAGAACCAGTAGGGGGCTGTGTGTGTGGATGCTCGTGTGTGTAGAGAGGGAGGTTTTAAGGGAATTGACTCACATGATTGCAGAGGTTGGCAAGTCCAGGATCCGCACAGTAGGCTGTATCCTGGAGACAAAGGGAGGAGTTAGTGTTACAGCGTGGGTCTGAAGGCAGTCTGCTGGCAAAATTCCCTCTTCTCCGGAAGAGTTCAGTCTTTTTCCTCTTAAGGCCTTTCCGCTATTAGGATGAGGCCCACCCACACTCTGGAGATCATCTGTTTTACTCAGAGTCTACCAATATAAATGTTAATCTCATGTAAAACATACCTTCTGAGCAACTTTCAGACCTGTGTTTGACCAAATACCTACTTGCTGTGGCCTAGCCAAGCTGAAAGATCCAGTCAACCGTCACAGCCCCAGTGACTTCTATAGGTTGTCTTACTGGCAAGTGGTAGACGTCCCATGAGTATCCAGATCTATCTGGCTCTATAAACCTTTGCTCTTTTCACTGTGTTGTAGTACCTTAATTTGATCAGACTGTTTCTTAGAGCATCTAACTAAGATGTCAGTCCTTTGAGAATGATTGAAAATTGAGATCTGAGCAGGAAGGGAAGGTGATTTGGAAGCAGCAGGAGCTAGAGGAATTGGTTAAGGGAAAGGCAAATTGGAAAAACCTCATCTGGACAGTGATACAGTGGAGAACTTTGGTTGGGAGGGAAGAAGGGACAAAAGGGGGGACCCTCAAGCTTGGTCTGTTCAGCACTTTACTTGGCCTAGAGCTGGCTCACCTCTACATTAGAAAATGAACTTCTCAAACGCAGGACTGTATCTTATCCTCGTAACTGCCTTGTGTGCTCAGTAGAGTGTCTAGCTGTTGGATTAGTGAAGTCTTATCTGCTAAACTTAGAATAGAAGCATCAGGAATAGGAGTTAGGTCTTGCATGATTATGGGCTGGTGTGTTGTTGCATGTTTTCTAAGGGACTGAACGCACCGTTGCCTTCTCTGGTGTGCCATCTTGTGTAACCTGGCAGGTCAGAAGCTGCTCCCTGCCTCCCATCCGCTGCTGACTGGCCTACAGCGAGACCCTGCAAGCTCTCACAGTCCTTAAGAAGGGCAGCAGCTGGCTTTCAGCATCAACTATGTTGAGTTCCCGATGTTCACAGTGCCTGGTTGCTCACCAAACTCTTCCCTAGAACTACCTGTGTTATGGCTAAATACAAGAAAATAAATGGCGTAGTGATTTTGATAATAGGTACCTAGGTTTTGTTGGGCAGTTGATTTTGCTTGAAATGGTTTCTTTTTACATCATGCACACGTACCTGATCTAATGCTTGCTAGAATGGAAGAAGGGACCAGATAGGGACGGGGACGCTTGGGGCCCTGATTCTAAAACCTAAAACATATTTGGTAAACGACTCTAAATCAGGAAAGGCAATGCCCTGAATCTACACAAATTTATTCTGAAGTATGGTGTCTAATCCAGACTTAAAGGTTCGTTTTACTATGCCAAGAAAAGTCGATGTAGTCTTTTGTTGTTTCTTCGGTGACATCAGGCCTTATCTCTCTGCTTCAGCGGATACCCCTGTGCTCTCTGAAGAGAAAGGGCCCTGTTACCGTCTTGTCAGTTCCGGAAGGCAGTGTATGCACCCTCTGTCTGTTCACCTCACCAAGCAGCTCTGCTGTTGTAGTGTGGGCAAGGCCTGGGGCCCACACTGTGAGAAATGTCCCCTTCCGGGCACAGGTAAGACATGACCAGCTGCACGCTCATATTCCTTGCCAGCCACACAAGGACACAGGAGGACTTTGGCAGTTTGTGTTCTTTTTGGTTTCCAACTTTTAATCGATGTGTAAATAATACAGTGTATTTTTTACTAGTTTTGTACAAACCATGACCATAGAAGGTTGAATCAGTAGAAGAGATATTTTCCTGTTTCTGTGTAACATGAGACTTCCTCTTGAATGTTAAGAAAAGCCATTACTTTGTGGGACCCTAAGTCTGGTGTTTAAAAGTGTGAAGAGACCAGATGGGCCATGTGCTCTCCTAATGACTGGCCGTGTGTCACATGCACGGCCACCATCCCCTGTGCGGGTTGACTCACTCACTCACTGGTTGAACATGTGCTCGTCACTTTCTCCACTTGGAAATGGAGGGAATTATCTTCATGATTGAATTTGTGCTGTGAAGATTAATAACACAAGGGCAGATCCTGCCAGTGCACTGAGGAACTTCCAAGTCAGAATATTAATGGAAGTTGATTATTCCTTATGCTTTAGTTTGGTACATATTTGCCTAATGCCCTGAAAGGGTAAATATATTTCTCTCAGTGCCTTACTCCTACCAAGGAGTCCTCAACTTCTCAAGCAGGATCAAGCAGAATTAAGTGGAAGAGAAAGAAACACACCCTGCAAATACCAGGCATGGCATTATCAAAGGAGGAGTGGTCCCTATTTCACAGGCATGTGATGGCCATAAAAAAGTCTCATCAGGTGCTTATTTGATTAAGATGCTTCCCACCTAGAGAAGTGCATCAACTCTCACAGGACTACTGAATGTCTCAAAGCTGTAGCTTACACAGCAGCAGACATGGTTTAAGTATAAATTTAAATCTCATAATCCACCTTTGTTGGTGGTTAGGATCAGAAAGAATTGGTAAGGCGGAGGATAGTATAATGCTGATGGTATTTTAGTAGACTGTATAAATTTAGACACCTTCAAAAGGGCCTAGTATCCCCCTGTGGGATCTGAACTACTAGTGATTAAAAGGTAATAATCCATGAAATAAATGACCTTCATAATTTATAGACCCATTTCTCTTCAAGTTCAATTTTAATAGCTTTGTAACTCTTACATGAAACATAAATCAAGATGGTGAATATAACACAGGGCGACTCCTCCATAACATCCAGTAACTAAATTTGGAAAATAACATTAAAGACAAACTTTTTGTACTTACCCAGTTTTTGGTTATATGGTGATTTTCACAACATTTACTCATTAATACTGCAAATATTTGATCGGAAAACATGTTTTCTTCTGGAAACATCTGTTCTTTCAAGTAAGAATTGTATTTCATAGTTAAATTTAAGAATGAGGTTCCACCATTTAATGTGTGATCCTTAGAAAAACAATGTTTTAGCGTGCTTCAAGGAGAATTTTAGAGTTTCCTTTTTATTGAGAACTAATTTTAGGTCCAGAACATTCAATAGGAGATCTCTTGTTGAGTAGAAGTGAGAAATGACTTATTTTACTTTCAATTTGAAAAGTAGAAATAAAAAAGTTGACCATAAGCTCCTTAGTGTCTGCCTTTGGTAACTTGCCTCCAATAGCAACACCAAAGGGATTAGGTGGATTTTCCTTCTCAGGCCACACACTGCCTTACCACCCCTGTCTTCTCCTTTACTTATTCCTGGAGATGATGCAGTGGAGGTTAGCAAGTCCTATGGGCCCAGTCTACATTTTTTTTTTTTTTAACAGGCAAGACCACTTTCCTGGCAAGGGTAGCAGTCTCGGGGCACAGAACATCTCCTTGTCCTCTGGATAGTTAAGCCAGCTGGTCAAGATCAGGCTGTTGCCTACTCATCCCTTTTTTTGAAAATGACTCCATTCTGACTTGGCATGTCCTGTTGTTCTTGACTTTTATCCATCATCCCTTTAGTATGTCTTACTTTGCTGGATTTCTTCTCACTATCCTGAGACTTTCTCTTCAAAAACACTCCCCTTTTCAGTCCTTCTTCACCAGCCTCACCATATCAGCTGATATGCTCCATTCTGGCTGAGTCCTTTGGATTCTTCAACTGGAAACAAATTATGAACATTTCAGCCTCTCATTTCCCTGACTAGTGATTGATTTTTCTCTTTTAACCTTCTTGCTAGTCATCTAGCTTAGAGAGATGTTATTGAGTTCCTTGTTAATAACTAATGCAATTATACCAAAGCAGGAGGAAAAGAAGAAAGCCTGGTTTTTGCTGATCTTATACACATACCCTATGAAATATATATAATATATATAGTATCTTCTGTACATGAAAACCTCCTAATACATTACATATATTTCATATATGTGATATATAATATGATAGAGAAAATTAAATATAGAAAATGTATATATGATATCTCCTAATTGGTTGCTGATATATATAATATAAATATATGCTCTCTATATGCTATAAATATAATATTGATAAGGAATTAACAGATGGAGAAATGTTGAGTAAAAGAAAGGGTTGGGTTTTTTCTGTAAATATGCAAGTTTAACAGAAATTCAAGCATTATGCGTCTGTTTTTGAAATTTTTAAATGTAACTATATTAATGGTGATTTATTAAGAAATACTCATCATGATATTTTCCTCTGTATAAGTTTGCACTTTTAGATTTTTAAAAGGAATATTTTCCCATCCCAAATCTAGCTGCTTTTAAGGAAATCTGTCCTGGTGGAATGGGTTATACGGTTTCTGGCGTTCATAGACGCAGGCCAATCCATCACCATGTAGGTAAAGGACCTGTATTTGTCAAGCCAAAGAACACTCAACCTGTTGCTAAAAGTACTCATCCTCCACCTCTCCCAGCCAAGGAAGAGCCAGTGGAGGCCCTGACCTTCTCCCAGGAACACGGGCCAGGAGTGGCGGAGCCAGAAGGTGAGAGTGAAAATAGATCGAGGAGGTCTTGTGTGTCTTGGTTTCCCTGTCAATACCCTTCTAGAATAGGGTTTTTAACCTCAGTACTATTGATACTTCAGAATAATTCTTAGTGAGGGGCTTCTCTGTACGTGGTAGGATGTTCAGCCCCCTCCTTGGCCTCGAACTTTTAGTTGCCAGTAGCACCGTCCCCCCTTCCAGGTGTTACAACCAGAAGGGTGTCCAGCCCCGCCAAATGTCCCTGTAGGGTAAAATGACCTCTGGTTGAGAACCACCTCTGTAGAGTAATAGGTTTGTAGCAGCTAACGCTATTCCACGGTGATCTCAGGACATGCTGGGGGCTACTTTTTCTTGGTGTTTATTCCTGAAGGGTAATTCAGATCATTTAGGGAATAGTCTTAATTCATTTCTTTGTTTAGAGGGCCATTTAATAAATAGTTATGTACTTTACAAAGACGAATCCACAGACTTAAAGAAGTTAAAGCATTGACTGAGCTTCCATGAAATAGAGGGCAATGGACAGTCAGGGATGATGGCGCTCCAAGGAGGAGGACAGGAGAATCCATCGAAGGGATCTTGGAAGTCTCCTCGCACAGTCCTTTCATTGACTTTCTGAGAAGCCTGAGACCTAGAGAGGGAATATGGCTTGCCAAGTGTCATATGAAGAGTATGTAATGGGGCCAAGGAGCACATTTTCCCAAGAAAGCGAGTATGGCTTTATATTCTAGGAGCCTAGAGACAATTGACCTTGTCTCTAGATAAAAGCCAGCATCTCCAATTCCTTGAATATCTTTATTATCCTAAAAATGTTTCCCCCAGATAGAAAGAATAAACATTTTTAGATTTGTACAGAATATATATTTTCTTTAATGAAGCCCCTGTTGGCTTCTCACAGTTTGTTGGGTCAGAATTTAAGGTGCCCATTTATGGATTTTGTGAGGAGAGAAGGTATCTAGGTTAGTGGAGAATCAGGAACTTGGCCAAGCTGCCTTCTAGAGAGGTCTTTTTCCAGGGCTTTGAATCTTTCTGTGTTCTGGCCTGTTTTATTTCACTGTCTCACTTGTGGCCCTTCTTGTTAGGCAGAGCAGGGAGGACCTCCCCTAGAATTGACAGTATTGACCGGTTTGCTCCTCTGCACGGGGTATCATGGCCAGATGTTTGCAACTACTCCTGCTCTGCACAGGCAGGAGGAAATGGGCTCTGGTCCAGCTTCTGCCTCAAGACTTCTTTGGTGGGTTACGCAGGGCCGACCGTTAGTTGACTGTTCCAACCACAAGAATATAGCAGCAGTGATAAGCTATCTGGTGTCCTGATTGCTTTTGGAAGTTAGACATCTACCGACAGTGAACACTGATGTTTATGGGGATGATGACTAATGAGAAAAACCCCAGTAATTGTTAATCATAAGCTTGAGGACTAATACTAAGGACTGATTAATGAGAAGCAAGTCTTTCTAAATCCAAAGGCATAACCACTCCCACCGCTTCACAATAATGTCATGACTGTGTAATATGTAATCTGTTCAACATATTGATGCTAATCTCTAATTAGATTTTATTGGCCTATGAGTTCTTTCTCTCTAATTTAGTTAGTTTATCATACGATGCTCACAGGGCTTCAATACATACTAGGAGTACAGTACCCGGTTTTAGATCTCTTACTGAAATAAGTGGCTTTCTTTTTTAACATTAACATCAAGTATTATATATTATGATAAGGATAAGTATGTGGCTAATTAATGAAAATGCTTTTTTGATGTGGGAAGTTCCATAAAATTGAGATTAGACATAAAGTAATGTACCAGGAAGTATTGTTTCCTTTAACCTTTTCAGTTAATGAGGGAGTTGGAAACAATTTTATCACATCTACCTGAACTTTTGTAGCCAAGGAATGATACAGCATGGAGAGTTTGTCTTTTGGTCATGTGTAAAATTCTCCAAAATGGTAGATGACAATAGTTCTGCATTTGATTTTGTTTCATTTTTAATCCTTTTGGAGTGGCAGTGGACTTCTGTCGTTTTTTTACAAATTTATCATGTGGTGAATTGACTTCAATTGTACTAATGTCTTCCTTTCTTTTCTGGTTTTAGTGGCAACTGTACCCCCTGAGAAGGTAATTCATTCATTATTTGCAGGTCTTTGTCTTTTTACTGTCACAATGATTTCCTTTTAGAATACATATGGATTTTTTTAGACTTAAATACAGTAACATGCCTATTATTCATTATTTGGTTTGAGGAAATAAAGCATTCATTCAAGAAATATTGATTGAGCCCCTGCTACATAACTGGCACTATCCTGAGTTAAGAAAACAATCGAGAACAAATCAGACAAAACTCCTTGTTCTCATGGAACTTAAATTCTAGTGAGAGAAAAAGGTGGCACTGAAGGAATCAGAGGCTTACACAGAATTCAAGTCAGTTCGTGGCCTGGACTGTGGACGGAAGGAAAGGTTCCGGTGTGTACATGCATTTGTGAATTCTTAGGGTGCATATATACTGAGTGAAGTTCTTCTTAAGTAATAGCTAAAATTTTTTTTAAATTTTTTATTGTTATGTTAATCACCATACATTACATCATTAGTTTTTGATGTAGTGTTCCAGTAACAGCTAAAATTTAACATGCGTGTTTGATTACATTAAAAGAAGAACAGAGCTTACTCTTGGAAGTTACATTTCAATACTAGAATATTGGTTCTTAGAAATTTCAGAGAAGTATTTAGTCAGCCTATTGGTTTTTTGGCATAAAATGGGACCATGAATTGTGAGATTTATTCATAGGAAATATAGAAATTTGCTGGATCTAAGTCCTGTTTATGTAATATTGTTCCCCATCTGAATCTTGCTTTGATTCTTTAATAACATGAAAATTAGATCGTTATTAAATCTTCATACATTTATATATCGCTCAGTAGACAAGAATGACAAGTGTTAGAATTTAAATGGCACAAACACATATAAATTACTATAAATAGTTTTAAAATTTTTTAGCTTATGCATATAGGATAGAATAACTTCAGAGTTCTAACCTAAGTGCTAAAAGAATCCAGACAACAAAGAAGTAGGATTTTAGAGTGACAGCACCCAACAAAGAAGAGCATTGTTAAATTGACCCCAAAAGCAGTACAACACATATGCATATTTTATACGCACATTTACAGCTCCTGGATTGTGTTTCTAAAGGTCAGTAGTGTGCAGTAGTTTGCAATTTTGTTGATTTTGAATTCAGTTCTGGTTGATATGGGGAAGGAATCATTCAAGGCATGAACAGACCAGCCAGCTCCCTGATAACCTCATCTTATTTATTTATTTATTTATTTTTAAAGATTTTATTTATTTATTTGACAGAGAGAGACACAGCGAGAGCAGGAACACAAGCAGGGGGAGTGGGAGAGGGAGAAGCAGGTCTCCTGCTGAGCAGGGAGCCTGATGTAGGACTCGATCCCAGGACCCTGGGATCATGACCTGAGCCGAAGGCAGATGCTTAACGACGGAGCCACCCAGGCGCCCAACCTCATCTTATTTAATAATCTCTGTTTTCTTCACTGTTGAGGATGGAGTTTATGGTAACTCTCACTAAGGATCTGAAAGAGGGCCTGAACATTTTCTTCTATACTTACATTGTAAATTTTTTGGAGACGAGGCAGTGGGAAAAATGCAGTCATAGTCTTTGCGGTCTTGACTCCTCACAGAGGTCTCATGATACTAAAAATGGATGAAGAGAAAGCGGGGTAGCCCGTGGGTGGGAAATTATATGTGCAAAGGTGCGATGGAGGAGACAGCAAGAGGTCAGTTAGGGGAGCAGGAGAGGCTTGGTTGGAAGGAGAACTTGGGGCTGCTTTGGAAGGCTTGGAATCCAAATGGCAGTTGTAATCAGTGGCGAGATACCGTGCTCCTCTCTCTCGACTCTACTTGTCAAGTGGAGAAGTAGCATTGATGAGGAAGTCTGCTGTCCCGTGCTGATGGGGGAAATTCTTTCTGTAAGTTTCAGGAATCCATAAACATCTGATGATGGTCTGCTTCTTGCTGGCATTGACCATGGGCTGCAGGGAATGGGCTGCAATTGAGAGACTGATTGAGGTCACCTTTAATAGGTAATGGAAGATTAGTCTGTATTCTTTTTATTTTATTTTTTATTTATTTATTTGAGAGAGAGAGAGCGCAAGAGGGGGTAGGGTCAGAGGGAGGAGCAGACTCCCTGCTGAGCAGGGAGCCTGGTGCAGGACTCGATCCCAGGATTCCGGGATCATGACCTGAGCCAAAGACAGTCGCTTAACCAACTGAGACACCCAGGCGCCCGATTAGTCTGTATTCTTAAGGGAAAATGTGGGAAAAAGTAATAAATGCTCAGTCCTTCTAGAAGATGAATCACGGCAGGATTAACTGAGACAGGGAGACAGAGGGAGCTTAAGAAACCAATAGATAATTATAATAAACAGGACGAGAAAGAGAGTCCAGACCAGGACAGTGGGGGCTATGGGTACGGAAAGGTCAACAAACATCAAGAGCAGTGCAGATGGGCAGAGCTTGGAATGAAGAATGAAAGAGCAAGGACCACAAGGTGACTTGAAACCTGGCCGGTTTAATCCCTGTGGCCTTGACAGAAATGCAGACCTTGGAATGAGAACCTGCAGGGCTTTGGAGGGGATGGATTTGAGGTGCTGGTGGAAGATCTAAATGGAGTCACACTGTAAATACTCACGCCTACGAATTTGGGTTTTTGATGAGATACTCAGAGAGGTTATCTATTTTATAAAAAGCAGAAAAGGAGATAATTGAAGTTAGGACAACGATGAAGAGGGAAACAGACCTGGGGAGTGAGCTTTCGGGAAGATGGCAGTGGTGTGCTGGGCAGCCATGACCAAGTAACCTGATGAACACTTCTAAGGATATGGTGGCACGGGCACGCTGGCCCCACTGTGTGTGTCTGCTGGCCTCACAGTTCAGTCTGCAGGAGCCCTGAGCAGCTGTAACTAGAAGCTGAGCCACAGGTGCCGCAAGCCTGTTTCTTCACCTCTGGTCTGGGGGACGAGAGGGGGCAACCTACGCGTGAGGAAGCCCTGGGTGCTTGTCCAAGCCCCTCTGTTTTTGTTGCTGTGCTTGACTACCCCTATGCTGAGAGCTGGAGGTGCAAAGTTCCTGGTTGGGAGGTTCAGAAAGGCCTTAATGACTGCCTGGCTTAAAATATTTTAATGTACTGTACGTTCTTGGTTATGACACATGTGCAGTACCCATTAGTTACTCTGCAAAGTGTGGCTGGTCATCTTCCTAGGGCAGAGCACCATGTCCAGGAGAGGATAGTTTAGTTTTCCTTTGGGGTTAGTTTTGCCTTGTTTGAGACCAGATGTTGGCCCCTGAGCCAACGCATTTGTTTACAACGTCTGAAGGGACCTTTTGCTTTGGGCCCCTGGGCCGTGGGTGAGGGTGTGTACGTGGGTAAGCGCTGTTGGGGGAATCAAAGGCTTGCTACAAAAGTGGCTCAGCAACACTTTGTATGTGTATTTTTTTCCCCCACATGATTGCGCAGGTTGTTGTCCAATGTACTGTGATATTTGTTGCCTTTCTAAGAGTAGAATTAAATAAAGATAGTAATATGTGAACATTAAAGATAATTCCTACTTTAAGTTCTCTCTCTCTTTTTTTCTTTTTAATACAACCACCCAGGAAATACCTTCATTGGATCAAGAGAACACCAAAGTTGAGCCTGGTCAACCCCAGCTCTCTCCAGGCATCTCAACTATTCATCTGCACCCACAGTTTCCAGGTAACCTCTGTTGATCTGTGCTATTTGTAAGAGTATTATCAGTGAATAAAAGAGTAAGATAAGGATTCTTTTGTCTTTGATTTTAAAGTTTGATAAATCATTAGAATTCATATGTGAAATGCCATGTGAAACATACACTTAAGTATATTAATATACTTGTAATGTTAGTGTGGGGATGGTCATGTAAGTTTTAGAAGACTAAAAGGAAGGTAAGTTTCTCACGATTTTCTGTGGCCAGGAGTAGGTATATATTATTAGAACACTTTTGAAGGTCATCATTTGATGAAGTGTCATTTTTCTTGGCTTCTGAATTCTTCTCATATTTTCTTACTAAATGTTGAAACTGAGGTGAGGCTATAGATTAATGCCAGGAGCTTTAGGGATCTCTAAGAGTCTTTAATTATCCAAGCACGACTGTGGTATGTTACTAGAATTAAATTATGCTTACATTTTTGAGATGGGATCTCAAAGCACCTAACAGGCTTTAACTTTTTTCATCCCCTCTTTCCTCATGTAGTAGTGATTGAAAAAACATCACCTCCTGTGCCTGTGGAAGTAGCTCCTGAAGCTTCTACATCAAGTGCCAGCCAAGTGATTGCACCTACTCAAGTAACAGGTAGGTATGGTATTCTGTTCCACAGCCTGTGCGGGAGACATAGGGGTGAGCCTCCTGTTAAATGTAGTATCACAGTTGTGTCAAATGTATGAGATTGCTCATGGCAGGGTGAGTCATAATAGCAAATACTTGGAAATAATCTAAATACTGTTAAAAAGGAGGAGCATTTAAATAAATTATGGTACATATACAGTGAAATATTACATAGCTGTTAATGTTGTAAAAGAATATTTAATGTCATGAGGAGATGCTTATGGCAAAATGAGCAATATAGAACACAGTATGATTCCAATTTTATTTTTTAAATGTTTACAAACACAGAAAGAGAGACAGAAAGCACATCAAAGAGGTGCCTGGGTGGCTTGGTCAGTTAAGCATCTGCCTTCGGCTCAGGTCATGATCTCGGGGTCCTAGGATCGAGCCCCACATCGGGCTCCCTGCTCAGTGGGGAGCCTGCTTCTCCCTCTCCCTCTACCACTCCCCCTGCTTGTACTCTCTCTCTCTCTCAAATAAATTAGTAAAATCTTAAATAAATAAAACACAAAAAAATAAATAAAAAAGTACATCAAAGTGTTCATCACCAGTTAATAGGATCGTGGATAATCTTTGTTCTCTGATATATTTTTATATATTTTCAAAATTCTTTATGATAATTTTAATCAGTGACACATTATAAACATTTATCATAATGTGAAACAAACCAACAGCATAAGAGTTAATATCCTTGATGTATAGTGAGCTTTTATAGATCAGCAATAAAAATACTAATAGAAAAATGGGGAAATAATATAATCAGATAATTTATAGAAAAACATATAATAGGAAATGTCAACCAGTAATCAAAGAAATGCAGATTAAAATAATTATTATCAAATTAGCATTTAATTTTTACTAGAGTAAAATTGAAGTCAAACACATTGCCAAAAGGAATGTAAACTGGTCAACGTTTCTGGAAAGCACAAACTGGCATAATGTATCAAGAATTTTAAAAATGTTCAGGGGCGCCTGGGTGGCTCAGTTGTTGAGCGTCTGCCTTTGGCTCGGGTCATGATCCCAGGGTCCTGGGATCGAGCCCTGCGTTGGACTCCCTGCTCCGCGGGAAGCGTACTTCTCCCTCTCCCACTCCCACTGCTTGTTCCCTCTCTCGCTGTCTCTCTCTCTCTGTCAAATATAAGTAAAATCTTTGAAGAAAAAAAAAAATGTTCAGGGGCACCCGGGTGGCTCAGTTGGTTAAGCGACTGCCTTCAGCTCAGGTCATGATCCCGGAGTCCTGGGATCGAGTCCTGCATCGGGCTCCCAGCTCAGTGGGGAGCCTGCTTCTCCCTCTGACCCTCTCCCCTCTCATGCTGTTTCTTTCTCTCTCTCTCGCTCTCTAATAAATAATAAATAAATTTTTTTAAAAAAATGTTCAGAACTTTTGACCCAGTAATCCTATATTAAAATATCTAGTGTGAGGAAATAATGTCCCTAAAGACTGAGATAATGTTTATATAAATGGATACTTACCACAGCACCAGGTAGAATAGAGAAAAAGTAGAAACAATCTAAACATTTAACTATGGGGAAGTAGATAATTATGTTACATCTATGCATTAGAACATGATGCTGCCATCAAATGCAGTATTTTTGAAGAATTTTTATTAAAATCTAGCAGCAAATGGTCACAAAATACTGTTAAACGTGAGATGAAGTATATGAAAATGCAGGAATGTAGAATACTATTACCAGTTATATAAAAACTTATACACTGAGAAAATACTGGAAGAAAATATGCCAGATATTAGCAGTGATTATTTTTTATAGTAGGATCCAAGAGGTTTGGGGGTATTGGTAGAATATTTTCTATTTTCCATATACTGTATAATGGGCAAATATTCTATAGTCAGAAAAAGATCACCAAGATGTATCATGCCAACTTAAGGTCAGGATGAGGTTGGCTGTGTATAACAAAAAGTTAATAGAGGAATTTGCAGACTTTCTTAAAATATTCTTTCCTCAGAAACATGATATGTATAATTTTTCAAGTAAAAATGTGCTTGGTGTGTTAGACAAATTATAGCGATCATTTCACCATGTGTGTGTATATCAAAACATTAAGTTGTACACCTTAAATATGTATATGTTTTATGTTGAAAACAGTACAATTACATAAAATATGTAAAATAAATTATATAAAATATGTAATTTTTATATGTTAAAAAAACTTTTGGCTATTTTCTCAAAAATGTGGATGTAAGTTCTCTTAGATATTTGAACTGAGATGTCAGACTGGAAAGTATTTTGTTTTTTTGAGAGAAAAACAGAGTGCATGTGCAGAGTGGATGGGGCGGGGTGATGGGGGTGGGGGATGGAGAGGGAGAGGGGGGGAGAGAGAGAGAATCCCAAGCTGGCTCCAAGCCCACGAAGAGCCCCTCACGGGGCTTGATCTCAGGACCCTTGATGTTGGTCTTGAGCCGAAATCATGAGTTGGATGCTTAACCAACTGAGCCACCCAGGCGCCCCTGGAAGGTGTTTTTATTTTATTTTATTTTTTTTTTAAGATTTTATTTATTTATTTGAGAGAGAGAGAATGAGAGACAGAGAGCACGAGAGGGAAGAGGGTCCGAGGGAGAAGCAGACTCCCCGCCGAGCAGGGAGCCCGACGCGGGACTCGATCCCGGGACTCCAGGATCATGACCTGAGCTGAAGGCAGTCGCCTAACCGACTGAGCCACCCGGGCGCCCCTGGAAGGTGTTTTTAAAAAGCACCTGTGTGTTCCAAGATGAAATGCACCCGACAGAGGAGTGTGGAGTCGCATCATGGACCGCAGTGTGTTTTTACCCAGGTCAGGGCACCTGTAGCCAGAGCCGTAGCCTTCCCCAGTTACTGCCTTGCAACCGCTCTTTGATGTTACTCTTAATATTGAGTTAAGTGATAGAGAAATATCAGATCTTCTCAGTGCTTCTAGAGTGATACAATGATACGGTAGTGTTTGTTTTTTAATGGCCATGGCTAAAACCGTTTCTCCATTCTGAAGTCATTTATGTGTCTGCTCGCTTTATTAAGCACATCTGTGAGAGGCTCTGCTATGCGCTGTAACATACACAACGATGTAATACACCCTCTTGGACAGCAAGGATCTTCTCACTGTTGACCTCATATTATTAAAGAGGAAAATTGCAGTGTGACAATGTAATGTACTGGGTTTAAATACTGTATTTCTATATTTCTGTTTTCCAGTGTATAAATACAGTTTTGTGCTTTTTTAACAATGGCTGACTTCAATGGATGGACTTCTTGCAAGCTAGCTTTGTAGGGGTTAAGTTTGGCTAGATAAAAGCAGTTTTTCCATTTAAATGCAAATGTTATTCCGTGTGAGGAATAACAAATTGAAGTTACTTAGCTTCAACTGAACTACAGAGCTGATTTAAAAAAAACAAAAAACCAAAAAAACGTAGCTGTGCTGTATGAAGTTGTTAGAAGACAGCTTAATTCGAGTTTGGCAGAGATACACGGCCAACATCTGCTATCGCATGTTTGAAGCATGAATATTTCCTTCCAGAAAAAAAGTGACGTTAAAATTTTATGCAACATTTGTAGGTGTTCCTACTTCCTATAGTAGAAGAATCTTTCTGAAACAATCCATAGGGAGAATATTATAGTCTTTGAATTAAAATGGTTTGCAACTTTAGAGCTACACAATCATCAGTAATCTACACTAGAACAAGAAGACTGTTTTATATCAAATTTAAATTAAACTGTAGATGTTCCCATTGATTTGATATGAGAGCCAAACATGTAGATTGAGGGAGCAATCCGATCAGCTCTGTCCGGAATGTTACACAATGGTTTTTTCCCCTAAAACACAGAGGAGGTAAATCTTACTTGTCACTGTTCGTTTGTCTCACAAGTTGAAGAAAGGAATAGAATATTACATAGGAATCTAAAATAAACAAATCAGCTCCACATTGCTCAGTGACAATATCTTTATGGTGGTGAGATTGGAAGGAGCCTTTGCAGATTTCTTCAGACACACTTTGACATGTTATAATTATAAAGTGAGCCACATATTTGCAGGACATAAGTGTGATATTTTCCACTCTTAACAGCTGATTTGGTGGCTTGCGACATTATTGGCATACTGTTTCCAAATAAATTATACATTTCAGCATATAAATTCTTGATTTAGCATAGTGTCTTAATAGCTCAAGGGTAGGTTGGAAAATCAAACCTCTGGCAAATATTTACAAAGTGGAAACATCTGTTTCAATTGTTGTGGGACAATTTATGCTCATTATGGGGCAGCTAGGAAGCCGGGGCATTTTTGTAAACCTTTCCATGAGTTAACATTTGATGCCTTCCTCCTCTTCTACCCAGACTTCCTCCATGGCCCTCGAATAACAGCCAGAAATTATTCTTTGACTTCCATGACTACCATGTGGAAACCTTTGTGATTATCATGGCCCAAACATTATAAAAACTATTTGCTCATCAGAGCTTTTCCAGAGCTCAGAATTGACCCCTTTAAAAAATGTTTGTTCCTAAAGCGTATTGCCGGCGTCCTTACGGCTTCAGTAAGCTATGTATGCTGATGGAAAATGAACTCCTTTTTTCATGTAAAATCACTGTACTTTAATATTTCCAGGCTTTATTAATTAATTTATTTATTTATTAATTTACTTTGAGTAATCATCTGATGAGGAAAAAAGCGAAAGGTCAGCATACTCATTTTCATATTTTGGCAAAAAGCTTTCTTTTTCATTTTAAAAAAAAATATAATAAAGATACCAAACTCTTAAATCCACTGTTGGCCTTGTTGCTGGGATAAGTAGAGTATTTGGTTTTCCACTGGCTTTTGGTCATGGCTCTTTTTCCAGGTTTTAAATGGCACTCTGGTGAAAGAAACAGAATACGGTCCTTGACCTGGTGAAAGTTAAAGTTGTCTCGGGGGCACAGAGAGTAAGAAAGTGTCAGGTGGTCCTGAGGACCAGGGGACATGTGGTGGGCGTTAGGGATGAATCCAGTGGGAAGAGCATCTTGATGATCTCTTTGGGATACCAAACATGTTAAAGAAGACTAGACATTTTCATTAACTAGAGTACCCTGGAGACCAATAATTAGTGCTTCCTATGTGAGGCTTTGCCATAATTCTTGTGCTTATGTCCACACAGTCTGCTCAAAGAAATGTACATTTCAGCATAAGCTGATTCATTATGTGGAAACAGGTTCACATCCCTATGTATGAGTGACCTCTTAGAAAAATAAAAAACATAATGTCTTTTCCCTAAAAAAACATGGAAAAATGAGAGAATTTTTCCAATTCTTCCTCAAGACAATACCTCAGGACTCGCCTTTCTGTGTAATACATCCTGGAGAATGAAAATCTAATAGAAAAGGAGGGGAAAGCACAGGAAGAGGTGATTAGGAGACTTGTTTTAAAAGTTCTGAGGTGTTTTGAAGGTGTTACAACTCTTCTTTCTACTTACAAGGGTGGAGTCCTGCCTCAGAGGTGGATGGAAGGAAGTTCTGAGGCCAAACTGATGAAGGTTATATGAATTAATCACTTATATAAAAAAATGGGACAAACGGGGTAGAAAATCAAGTATATTTTAGTACATGTCCCTCCACTCCTTTGATGTATCTCTTAGTACCCTCTAGTGGTGTCAGAGTAACATTTTCTTAACATATGT
The DNA here is from genome assembly GCF_009762305.2 of Zalophus californianus. Lineage (NCBI taxonomy): Eukaryota > Metazoa > Chordata > Mammalia > Carnivora > Otariidae > Zalophus > Zalophus californianus. Next base: position 27,454,650 of record NC_045602.1, read on the forward strand.
TAGTGCCCTGCCAACTGGGAATAACCCTTTTTTTTTTAGTGCAAAAAGGTGGTGTTTTTTTTTTCCTTTAAATTTTTTATTGTTATGTTAATCACCATACATCATTAGTTTTTGATGGGATCAACCTTTTTAAGCTGTATCTCTATATACTTTATCTGTGAGGTAATCAGCTAAAGATCCTCAAACATGCCTCATAAATATCCTCATAGCTTCTATTTAAGATACTAAAATGGAAGGTAAGGCCATTATATTCACTTCATTTCCTAAGACTAAGCAGTATACTTCTTAAGTATTTCTCCTATTTTAGAGCTGATGTAAAAAGAAACAATTTAAATATGTTGGCAGACTGTGGTGTAAGAATGTATTATATTTGAATTAAATATCACATAGTTTTGAAGATTTTTGTTCACACATGTAAAACTTCCATTCTAAAGCTATGCTTGAAAAGTTATAGATATTTGGTAATCAACAGGTTGGTATGTATGGGCGTTGGGGCAGTGAGTCACGCTCCGGTGTTGCATGAAAACCCCAGATTTATAGCCTTTGAACTTGTGAATCCTTGCCTGACTGTATTAATTCATCTTCTGATCTTTCTTTTTGCAAATCTGATCAATATGTCTTTTCTGTTTTATGAAAATGGCAGAGAAAACTCTAGAGGAAGATCAGTAATCACAAAGATAATCGAGAAAAGTAAATACGAATAATTTTCAGAGAAGGTGTCTTCCTACAATATGGAATAGATGGTTAGAGATGTGATTTTCACACTGTTCTAGTAAAGAATTCCTATAAACAGAAAAGAGAACTCTTACCTAAGTGTCTAGGATTATAACCTAGAGAAGATTACCTTTTACCTTCAGATTTTTGTGGCATAGAAATGATCATTTTTTTTAAGGAAGACTTCTGATTATAAAAGTAATCATACATGCTCATTGTAGAAATTTTGAAAAATGCCGAAAAATATAGCAGAAAATACTAATCCCCATAATCATAACATTGAGATTTCTTTCTTTCCTGTCTTCTTTTCTGTATAATATTGTAATTTAGATTATATTCTGTATTTGTAACCAACTATATTTTTTTAACAAATCAGCATTTTCCTATCCTGTCAATGCTTAATTATGCTCTATATGTTTCATAATTCATTTTTTGCATTACTGCCAGTCACTTAACTTTAAGCAGTCATGTTAATTACCCATGTCTTTAGCCTTTTGAATTACGGTATGTTTTCTGTGACTTTACATTATACAGACTAAGCCAGTCTATTTTTCTGATAGTGAATTAGCATAAATAGGCTCACTAAAGGTATTAATTTGTAAATGCGTGACATCCAAGTAGATACTGCAGCTCTGTATTCATATGCTTCCTTTTAAAGTCTAGCAACTTTCCAAATGATTTGCACCAATTGTCTTAAAGTCACAGCACAGTGAATAACACTTGATGAGAAATGAATAATGTGGTTTGGGTTTTTGGAAAGCAACCTCAGCCCTAAGTTGGGTCATTTCCATAGGGAGTCTTTGTTAAAGCACTGTTTTTTCACATCCTCATGAAGAATGCATTGTAGGTTACTGGTGATGGTAGCATACCTGTTTTTCTGTTTCAAACCACAGACCCCTCCAGGAAGGCTGTTGCTGTAGCTTGTGCTTAAGGCCCTGGTCTTCTTACACTGGGCACTTGGACACACCCATGGCCGAATGCCTTTTTAGCATTGTTTGCTTTGTGATGGCAATGGGATAATAGTCCAAGGTAACATTGTTATTGTTATTCCAGGTGTACAAAATAGTGATTCAACAATTCTCAGTGCTCACCACAAGTGTGCTCTTAATCCCCATCACCTATTTCACCCATCCCCCCACCTAACTCCCCTCTGGGAACCATCAGTTTGTTTTCTATAGTTAAGAGTCTGTTTCTTGGTTTGTCTCTTTTTTTCCTTTGTTCGTTTGTTTTGTTTCCTCAATTCTGCGTATGAGTGAAATCACATGGTATTTGTCTTTCTCTGATTGACTTATTTTACTTAGCATTATGCTCTCTAGAATCCATCCACGTTGTTGCAAATGGCAAGATTTCATTCTTTTTATGGCCGAATAATATTCCATTGTATATATATACCACATCTCCTTTGTCCATTCATCTGTCAATGGATACTTGGGCTGCTTCTATAGTTTGACGATTGTAAATAAAGCTGCAGTAAACATCCGGGTGTGTGTATCCCTTTGAATTAGTGTTTTCATTTTCTTTGGTAAATACCCAGTAGTGGAATAACTAGATCATATGGTAGTTCTGTTTGTAATTTTTTGAGGAACCTCCATATTGTTTTCCCCAGTGGCTGCACCAGTTTGCATTCCCACCTACAGTACACGAGGGTTCCTTTTTCTCCATGTCCTCACCAACACTTGTTTTTTGTGTTGTCGATTTTAGCCAATCTGACACATGTGTGGTGATATCTCATTGTGGTTTTGATTTGCATTTTCCCTGATGATAAGTGATGTTAAACATCTTTTCATGTGTCTTTTGGCCATGTGTAGGTCTTTGGAGCAATGTCTTTTCATGTCTTCTGCCCATTTTTAAGTGGATTATTTGTTTTTTTGGTATTGAGGTGAACAAGCACTTTATATGTTTTTGGATACTAAGCCCTTATCAAGGTATATCATTTGCAGATATTTTCTCCCATTCAGCAGGTTGTCTTTTAGTTTTGTTGATTGTTTCCTTTGCTGTGTAGAAGCCTTTTGTTTTGATAAAGTCCCAGTAGTTTATTTTTGCTTTTTGTTTTCCTTGCCTCAGGGGACATATCTAGAAAAATGTTGCTACATCCGATGTCAGAGAAATTACTGCTTGTGCTCCCTTCTAGGGTTTTTATGGTTTCAGGTCTCGCATGTAGGTCTTTAATGGCTAACTTTCATTGAGCTTGTATAGTGTGCCAGACATTGGGTTATGCACATTATTTATCTTTGAACCTGACACTCAGGTTGGTTCTCTGATTATTCCCATTTATCTTACATTCAGAGAAGTGAGGCATAGAATGTTTGAGTAACTTGCCCCTGTGTTATAGATTTAAGAAAGGGCAGCAAGATTTGTGTTTGCACTATCTGCACACCTGGGCTTCTACCAGCTGGCCTGCCCTGCACCCCACCCCCCGCCGCCGCCATGATGCCATTATAACTCCTTACAAAGATCATTGAAAACAGACTGTCTTAGGAGAGTAATTCCTCTTAGGAGGACACTTTTGAGTCCTCAGGTACTTTAAAGTTGTCATGTATCCTTTTGGTAATGAAGCTCATTTTGATGGCCTTCATTCAGTGTGGACTCCTATGACCCTGCCTCTACCATGGTTGTGTTCCCCAAATGGAGTGAGGACCCAGGGCCAATCTGCTCAGGCCTTACAGAAGAAGTGAGTTTCACACAGGAGTCATTAAGAGCACAAGGAAAGAGTTTAGCAGAGAAGATCGGGAAGAAGATTCTACTTTATCAACATAAATATGCTCATGTTGAAATTGGTAAATTAAGAGTGAGTTACACCCCAAAGTTTGGCTTTGATTAGAAGTGGTAAAACTTCCTTGAGAATTAAAGAGAAATTTTGGAGGAGGTTGGACATAGTTGTTGGAAACTGAATTTGACCTGCTAATGAATAAAAAGTTACCACATATTTCTTATCAGGAGGACTCACCTGATGGTTCTGAGTCCATCATATCAGATGAACTGGAGTGGATAGAAACTCAATGTTGCACAGCCCGGTGAATGTACCAAATGTCACTGATGGTAAATTTCACACTGTATATATTTTACAATAATAATAAATAATTAATTTCCAAAAGGAAAAAAAAAGAAACTCATTGTGGGCCATCTTAGAAGTTAGAAAGAATTGATTATCTTACAACTTCCAAAGTGCCCTTTTTCTGAGTTACTATCCATTCCAGTTCAACTTAGAAGTTGTTTCATTAGGAGTTATTGATGATTTTGGGTGAGACTAACTGAGCAATTATGAAGTAATCAAATTTATACTTGATTTTAGAGGTTACCATCTTTTTTTGTTGAAGTAAAGTTGACACACTGTTGCATTAGATTCAGGTGTATAATCTAGTCATCGGACAGGTCTCTTTGCTATACTGTGCCCACAACAAGTGCAGCTACCATCTGTCACCACCCAGTGCTATTGCAGTACCATCAAATAGATTCTCTGTGCTGTGCCTTTCATCCCAGTGACTTCATCTTTCCGTAACTGGAAGCCTGTATCTCCCACTCCCCTTCACCCACCTTGCCCAACCCCCATCCGCCTCTCCTTTGGCAACCATCAGTTTGTTCTCTGTATTTATAGGTCTATTCGTGCTTTTTTGTTAGTTTGCTCATTTGTTTTGTTTTGTTTTTAGGTTCCATATATAAGTGAAATCATGTGGTATTTGTCTTTCTCTGACTTACTTCACTTAGCATAATAGTCTCTAGGTCCATTCATGTTGTCAAAAATGGCAAGATCTGATTCTTCTTTATGGCTGAGTTATAGTCCACTGTGTATATATACCACATCTTCTTTATCCACTCATCTTTCGGTAGACAGTTGGGTCTCTTCCGTATCTTGGCTATTGTAAATAATGCTGCAATAAACGTAAGTGTGTGTGTATCTTTTCGAAGTAATTTTTTATTTTCTCTGGATAAATTAGAGGTGATTTTTGTCTTCTAATTACATACCTGACAATAAGCTAATCAGGAAATGCAAAGGAATGGTTTGAAAGCAATGAAATCTTAGTTGATATCTGTTTTTTCCTCTATTATTTATTTTTAAGAAATCAATGAATGTACTGTGAACCCCGATATCTGTGGAGCAGGACACTGCATTAACCTGCCCGTGAGGTATACCTGTATATGCTATGAGGGCTACAAGTTCAGTGAGCAACAGAGGAAATGTGTTGGTAAGAGATGCTTTTAGTAGATGAAATTATTAAATATCAAATATTTACACATTAAGAACATGTTTTATGTAGTTATCATGGGAAATGTTATTGTGTTTAATTTTTAAAAATTTTTATCCCTGAACTAAGGGAGCCCCAAAAGAGGGTTTGCTAATCTCCTGGGATGTTCTTATCTCCTGGCTCAATGCTACCTACCTGGCCAAATGTAATACAATTAGATAAAGGTGGGAAAAAAAAATATAAAGGTGAAAAAATTTCCAAAGATTTCTAGGTATAATAAAATAATATAATAAAATATAGATAAAATAATATAATAAAATGATAGAAATATCTACCTACAAACATGTATTTAGCAAAACTAAAATAAAATTAATATATACTGCAATAAAGACTTATACTCATGTAAGTGCATAAAATCTGATTCCTAAGAGCAATTTCTAAACTGAAAATAAGCTGACACAAAACTGTTAATGAATTTACAAATACAGGATCTTGTCCATGGTTCTTTGGAAAAAAAAGTATCTCAGAGGTATAATAGCATTATGGAACTCATTTCAGTGCATATGTTAACACTAAATTTAATTTCTCTCTTTTTTAGAAAAAGGAAATTTAGCACTAAGAATTATAAAGCAACAGAGGTGTATACCCAATTAATATAAAGTAACAAAGGTGTATAGCCAATTAATATGGCTTTAGTGTGCTAAATGCCATTATGCAAGATGTGTGACTTGTGTTATTTTGTATATATATGTGGTCAAGAGGAGTATCCACCTGCGCCATCCCATGGCTATTTCTCTTGAATTTGTGTACATCCTATGTATTCTGTTTAGAACCGTAGAATATAAAGTTGAAAGGGGCAGCTGAGATGATCTTGTCTAGCTTCACCCACATGCACAGTGGAAGAGTCCCTTTCATGATATTTCTGGATGTTTCTCCTGAGCTGGCCTGGGGGTCCCACAGCGAATTTCCCTGCTTAGATGACTCCATGTATCCGGTGGGTCTTTCTGTGTTGACCCAGATCTATCTTTCAGAAACACCAATGTCATGGTTATAGTTTCAGCTTTTGAAACAATACACCTTAAACATATTCCCTGTTCCCAGTAACCATCCTTCAAGTGTCTGAGGAGGGTGATCATGCTTCCTTTCACTATTCTCCTCGGTTATAAAGATTTGGTGCACAGGGAATAGTACGCTGGTATTTTATGGACAGGGAAACAGAATTTCATGCTACACTGCACTGATCCTTTTATCTGTATTTTTGTTAACAGATATTGATGAATGCACTCAGGTCCAACAGCTCTGCTCCCAGGGACGCTGTGAAAACACTGAGGGAAGTTTCTTGTGTATTTGCCCAGCAGGATTTATGGCCAGTGAGGAGGGTACTAACTGCATAGGTAATGGCAGTATTCTTCCTGATGCATAAATTCCCAGATCTGGGTTGTTAGCTCCCCTAAGATCCCATCAATCTTACTGCTTATTCAGGCAACCCAGAATTTATTATTGAACACCTTTTATGACATAGTCTTCTGCTAGATACTGGAGGATACAAAAATGGAATGTTTTCTCCAACACTTTTGAATGAAGAATGTCAAATGTGTGCAGAGCCCAAGGTGTTAAATGTTTTGGGCCCCACATAAATCAAAACGACTCAATTTTTGAAACATGTCAAACAAATGAAGAGATTGTGGTAGGAATGGGTTATTTTATTCTTGACTTCCATCTGACCTGGGAGATGGGAGAGGTTTGAAATTCTGTTGTGGGAAATAAAACTCGACAATGTTTTCTGCTTTGTGTAGATGTTGACGAGTGCCTGAGGCCAGATGTGTGCGGGGAAGGGCACTGCGTCAATACCGCAGGGGCCTTCAGGTGCGAATACTGTGACAGCGGTTACCGCATGACCCGGGGAGGCCATTGCGAGGGTGAGTCTATGCCACGTCCAAGTGCGGAGTGCACGAGACCTTGAAATGCAGGGCTGGGCCCCCAGCTGGGGCTGCCAGGCACCCAGCCTGGTACTTAGCTTCCTCTGCCAGTGTGTGCGCGACACCAGCCTCTCATCCACGCTCCTCCTGCCTTCTGGACTCACAGCCTCTTTGCCTCCCTTCAGTGGCTTGGTCTGGATTATTTTCCATCTTCACATTCTCCTTGTCCACTTCAGTATCTGCCTTCCCTCGTATTTGGAGTGAATTGCTTTAGAATGATTAATTGCAGAGTGTCTTAGCATAAACCCAGACTTAATTCCAGCGTCTGGGTCATTCATCTGGGAGCTGGGTGCAGGTTTACCCGCTGTTGATTTTTAGTTTCCAACCTTTTCGCCTTGTTACATTCCTTTCCTGTGCTCTGGGACTTGTTTACCAACCCTCCACAGAAGCACTGTCTGACTAACGGCAGGTCAAATTCCAACCATGCTAGATAAAATTTCTTTATTATTGACCACAGCAATGAGTTTGCTAGTGTTATTTAAAAAGAAAAAAAGTTCTGAAGAGCTTTTAGAGCATGGCCAGAATGATTAACCACTTAATTTTTCTGCTCATGTTTGTGTCCCAGTTACACAGGTTCTTTTCGCAACCGCCGTGGTACTTCTTAACGAATCATTTACCTGAAGAAAGATACTGCGCTTCTGCTTAAATACTGCCGTGGACACGTGTCGGCTAGAGGAGCAGGGGCCCCTGAGCATGGTTCTGAGGAGCCAGGCTGTGTGGACAGTGCTGGTTCCGTAGGGCTCTTTGCCGGGCTGCCTGAGGATCAGCCTGTTTTCGAATATGGCTGGGCTTCCAGGCCGAGGGAGGGACGGACACATTGGGGCAGGCTGCTCTCAGCTGTCCCTGGCTCCTATGTGTTGGTTTTCTTCATGGATCTAATGACCTGGGCCTGGAGGGAAAGCTAATTAGATGTTTTTTGGCAGCCTGCACCTGACTATCCCCCTGGCCCCTTGCTCAGCCCCTTGTACTCTGATCTGGAGAGAAATGGGAGCGTTTTACATTACTGAATCTTTGACTGCCTCGGATCAGAATGGAGCTATACGGTCTCCACCGGCAGCCGAGGGCCATGGGACAGCAAGGGGTGAAGCGTCCCCACTCTCCTCTTACAGGGGACCCTCCCTCTGCCCTGGAGAGGCAGCATGGCCCTGGGAGAGAGCAGGACAGTGGCCTTGGCTCCTGACTCCCATGCTTAGTAACTGTCTGGCTTGGAGCTGGTGACTTAGCCCTTTTGAAACCTGTGAAATGGGTGCTGCAAAGTTAACTTTCAGGGTTGTCATGAGAAGAAATGCATGCTGCGGTATCTTGTATGGTGCCTATCACCTTGCTAGTTCTCAAGAACTGTTAGTCTCTGGAAACCTCCCCCTTTTCCTGATTACGTTGTTTTTGCAGAGACCTTCTCAGTACATCTGTATTTGTGGGAGGTTTTTTTTTTTTTTTTTTTTTTAAATCGCATGGGTTTACCTGACAAGCATTTATGTGCAAACAACACTCCCCAAGGAGGTCAAATGCTGATTCTTAAGTTCTGCATACAGTTTATCAGGATGGGAAGAGAAGATATTTAACTAGTAACTATAGCGTGAGGATGGAAAGTGGGAAGGAGGAGAAAAGAAATGTGAAAGCTCTGTAAGCAAATGGGAAGCAGTTAGGGGACTATTCGGGAATATTCAGTGTATGGAAATGAACAGAAATACTACCAGGGTTCCCCGAGTAAATAATCCATAATTCTATCCCTATGAAACGGCTTGAAAAGAAGAGGGAGCCAAATAACATGGCTGTTTTCTAATTTCGTCATGGACCAGAACCAAAGGTCCCCAAGCTTCTGGCTCACCAAAGATTTTCTCAGCTGCCACTAACAAAGTTGCTTTTAAACAGCACCAGTCTCCAAGGAGTCTATTCTAGTTCACAGACATTATCTCATGCATCCTTACTTTGCTCAGTTAAGGTATTCCCAGGCAGGTAGTCTCTGATCTATAGATGAAGGAACAAGCAAGCAGAGGTGAGTCGCGGGACATTCAGGGATATTGTCTTGTATTGCTCAGCATTGCACCTTATTTATTGGACCAGCCTTTCTCACTGACCTTCTCTGACTTAGCAGTTGTAGTTCTATTACAAAAAATTCCTTCCAGAAAAGAATGTAATGCTCTTTGGAAAATGAAACTGGCAAGCATCATCTTTTTGTAGAACAAGAAGTCCCAGAACATCTGACCTAAAAAAAAAAAACCAAAAAAAAAAACCACTGTGTGTCATTGTCTATTGGCAAGGATTTTTTGCTGATAGGAAAAAAAATTACCACCCTGACCTGGTGCTTATTCTATTAATATCATCATCAACATTTTTACTTTAACATCTTTTCACACTCGCCTAGTGATAAGGGGAGAGAATTTTTGAGAATTTACCAGAACGCATGGCTGTATCCATTACATATTTCTTCCACTTTTCAGCCTATGTCCTGAAAATTCGGTTTATATTTTAAGTGTGATTAGATGTCCTGTATACATTTTATTTTTTTATTTTATTTTTTATGTATTTATTTTTGTGTGTGTGCTATGGTGAGTCCTATATACATTTTAAATTAGAACACTTAGACATTAAATCCACTCACATGAATTTGGAATCCAACTCCAGAAAAATGATCATTTCGAATGCAGCTGGTTCCCATGGTACCACCATCCACGTGAAACTCTTGAACCCTTTCGAAACTTTATCCTTCCTCTCCCCCATTCTGTTTTCCTACCATTCTTCAAAATGCCTAACACCATTGTAGTAGTTCCCTCTGCCATAGCCCCAGCCATACTGAAGGTGTTTTTTCCAATGCACATTGAAAAGAACAATGATGAATAACTTCAGTTAGCTGTGAATGTGAGAAATAAGGTATATTTTTGTGAGAAACTATTACCCTGTGATCATATCACCGTGTTTTCTGGAAACTCTTTGAAGTATTTGATGAGTTCATTCTCTCTTAATGTGTTTCTTCCACCTCCAAGGAATTCCTATCCTATGAAAGGTTTTAAATTATTCAAACCCAGGATATTCTTGGGCCCATGAAGCCAAAGCAAGGATTTCCCTAGAGCATCCATTGTCTGAAGAGAGAACCTTTGGCCAGGTGGATTTGTGGCTTCGTCATTCTCATGCCCGTTTGTTATATTTCTGTTTGGCAAGCTGCACTGTTACCTTGTTTGATGTCCAGAAAGTGGCCCCCAAGGAGCTGCCAGCTCCCAGGGTGGAGCTGGGCAATTGGGGCCAAGTTCTTTTGAATTTGTGTAAATATTTTAATCCAGGTATACCTGGCGTGCTTTATCACTGTGGTGTTTAAGTGTAGGCAGTGTTTGACTTACCTACTTAACATTTTCTCCATCAAAATGTAGATAGAACACATCTTCCCCCCCCCCCCCCACTTCATCAGAAAAGTATGTTTTTGTTTCAGTATTCTGATAAAATGTTTGTGACCTGGTTTTTTGATTTTTCCAGATATTGACGAATGCTTGACTGCAAGCACTTGTCCAGATGAGCAGTGTGTGAACTCTCCTGGGTCTTACCAGTGTGTTCCCTGCACAGAAGGGTTCCGAGGTTGGAATGGGCAGTGTCTTGGTAGGTACTAGAGTGTTCTTATCATAGTTTTATTTCTTCTCTCTAGTCCATTTTCTGACAGAGTGACGTAATGCCAAGTGAGCCCTCTTTCAAAATTAAAAAAAACAAACAAAACAAAACATGGAATATAATAAACTTGTGTCCTTCTGAGAAAATTTCTAAGAAAAGTTCTAAGTAATTTCTAACCAGGGAGACATATAAGAAAGGAAGTTGGCATGAAGAATGTGAGATTTTACCTGGGAGAAATAATTCTGATGGAAGCAAATTGTCCTTGATGTGATGAATAACCAAGACCAAATAAAATAAGAATCACCACAGGGTGGAGAGTGGTGGGGAACAAAAGGCTAAAAAAGAGAGAAAAGGCCTAAGAAGAAGCAAGCTACCAGAGACTAGTAGAATTAGGAACATGCGAACACAGACGTGCAGCAGAAGTAGAAAGAGAAATCTTGATGGATGGCCACACCTCTTATATTTATTCATATATGTATTTAATAAATACTTCATGCTGCCATCAGGCGCTGAGGAAGAGAAGCAGCAAAACTGCTTTGGTTCTAATTAGCTGTGCTCTAGTTAGCTTTCCCCCCTGATGGTTTTCCCTTCTGTTTCTGTCTCTGTGTCATCTTTTCCTTAGAAGCTGAGCTCTTTTACACTCAATGCCAGACTCTGACGATGTGAGTTCAGTTTCTCATTTATTCATACCTTCTTTCTTTTCATCCACAAATGCTGGAGAACTTACTATAATATACCCAGAGTTGTGCTGAGTGCTGGGATACATTGAGGGACAAAAAAAAGTACCTTCTTCATGGAACTATCTGGTGAGGAAGACTGATACCCAGACATCTCGTAAATAAATGCACAAACACAAATGAGACTGTTTGGGAAGGGGGGTTCTCTGATGCTGTAAGAATGTGTCACAGCGAACCATGAGAGACGATGGACTCTGAAAAACAAACTGAGGGTTCTAGAGGGGAGGGGGGTGGGGGGATGGGTTAGCCTGGTGATGGGTATTAAAGAGGGCACGTACTGCATGGAGCACTGGGTGTTAATACGCAACCAATGAATCATGGAACACTACACCAAAAACTAATGATGTAATGTATGGTGATTAACATAACAATAAAAATTTTAAAAAATAAAATTTATAAAAGAATTACCAAAAAAAAAAAAAATAAGAATGTGTCACAGAACGAGTTGCCTCTGGGAAAATTCCTGATTGAGGTTTAACTGGGGAAGGGGATGGGAGGGAGATAGTTTTGGACAGAGAAAAGAGCATATTCAGGGGACTCATGGGAAGGAGGAAGCAGTCATGTTCCAGAAGCTGGAAGGCTGGTGCTGCTGAAGGACAGAACAAGAGAAGATTTGCAGCAGGATGAGGGGACAGACCATGCCAGACCCTCTCTCTCAGTCCTGTTTCAAGTGTTCATCTTGAACACTACTTCAAAAACTAATGATGTCCTAAAAAAAAAAAAAAAAAAAAACTAACGTCCTATATGCTGGCTAACTGAACATAAAAAAAAATAATAAAATGTTCATCTTTACGCCTACATCTCTGGGAAAGACGTTAGGTGTTGCAGAGCAGGTGGGCTAAGTAGGCTTCGCAGAAACAGTCCCAGTTGCAAAGCTCTGGACTCATCACCAGGTTGCAGAAGCTAAGCCTCTGTACGTGGTACAGGTGGCCCTCTGCCCTGAAGCTCATGCCCATCTCTAAGAGTGTCTGTCCTTGGAATTGTGAGATGTTGATCTTTGGGAGAAGAGATTTTTGTTCATTAATGGCTTATTTATTATGCATTTGTTTATGTGATCAGTGCTGGTTAGTACATTTGGTTTTAATTTTCCCGTTTGGCACAAATTTCATAGTTGCCCATCAAGATTTCATTTGTGTTTTCATTTTCACATACTGCTACATACTATAATCCAAGAAGAGAGCCTGAATTTTACCTCAAATAACTAAAATCCATAATAGTGGTATAAACACAGTCCTGATTCATGAATTTACTAATGAAATATGACTGAGCAAATGGGCAAGTGAGTGCTCTTCAATATAAATGCATTTATCTAGACTGGGCAATAAGAATAAATGAGTTATTATACCTAGATGTATGCAATCAGTCTCAGCATGACCACTTTGCTCCAGTTCAGGGACAGAAGCACAGTACCTCCGTTCAGAGTAACTTGACTTTGCCAACCAGCTGAGTAAGATCATAAGCAGAAATACTAGGTCACTGTGTAGTCCACCAGAGTGACACAGCTAGCCACTTGCTCCAAGCACTAGTTTTCATTTGTGCATTGCTAAGATCGTGCATTTCCTATGAAAAATACACCGTGTACTCTTTCCTTCTGCCTTGGGTAAAATTTTAGGCTCTGTCATCTACAGTTGAAGCTTCTCTTCTGTGCTGTAATTTCAGTTCCACTCATTGTTCATACTGGACTTGCAGCTCCTCTAAAATTCTCAGGAAGACTTTTGCAGATTATACCAAAATGGATCCGTCTTAATTTTTGACTGTAGTAGAGCTTTCACATGTTAAAAAGTAGAATTGCAACATGCTTTTCTGTTCTTACTGAACCGATGAATGAATTCGATTTTTCTGCTCAACTCTGACAATGTGAGGGAATACCCAGCCATATCACATACATTTTAGTTCTCACCTTTATCCTTCTGGTACTCCAAAGACACATTTTAGAAGGTGTAGACATTACTTAAACGTATCATTGGGTTGAGCTCATCAGCACCAACTTGATTATATATTTGTTTGTTCAGTTTAACAGTTGAGTGCCTACCAAGAGCCAGGCATTTTTCAAGACCCAGGGGATTGAGAGTGAACAAAATAAATGCCCTCCCCTCATTGTGCTTGTACTCTAGAGCTCACATTGTGCTTGCAAATAAACAAAGCAGCAAGCAAAGCATATGGTATGTCAGATGTGTGTTGAGTGCCACAAAGGAAAAAAAAGCAGCTTAAGGGAGACAGAGTGTCAGAGATTCTATGGGGGTCAGAGAAGGCATCAAATGATAGGTTATTTCTATTGTGTTCTTTCTATTTGTTTTTGTTTCTAATGGTTACTTGGGACTGGTTTGTGGCTTTTTAATATCCTTTTAGTCCAGATAATTTAGGGTACATTTGTAAGATTTTTCCCCCCAATCTTAAATACATGAGAACATTAAAGACTTAAAATCTTCCCAAATCTCACCATCTGAAGAAGAGTCTTACACTTGGCATTTGTTAGTCATCTGTAGAGAAGATAATCCCTACCTTACAGGGGATTCTGTTTCACAGGTCTTAGTGTCCTCCTTTTTCTACCACTCTGCTCTCATTGACTAGTTTTAAAGGAAGGGGGGGAAATCGGAGGGGGAGACGAACCACGAGAGACTGCGGACTCTGAGAAACAAACTGAGGGTTCGAGGGGGGAGGGGGGTGGGGGGATGGGCTAGCCCGGTGGTGGGTATCAAGGAGGGCACCTACTGCATGGAGCGCTGGGTGTTGTGCGCAAACAATGAATCCTGGCACACCACATCAGAAACTAGTGATGTAATGTATGGTGGTTAACATAACATAATAATTAAAAATATATATATAAAAAATTATTATAATTAAAGTTGTACAGTGTTGTATGTAATTCTACTTTTGTGTGGCATAGTGCTTATGGTTTTTTCTAAAGTCCGTCAATCCATATGTTGATTTGACTTTTTTTTTTTCTGTTAAATGGATTCATTAGGAATCGAGAATTGCTATTTAGACCCTTATGTTCTGCAGGGATTTGATGCCAATTACACTGTGCCTCTTTCACTGACCCAAAGGTGAACTTGGTGAACCCGTTAATTGCCTCCTTGTATTCATGCCATGTAGGCTGGATCTCACTGATTGATGCTTCTCCGTGATTTATGAATTAGAACAGAAATTGTTTGGGGCAGAAACAGGTCAGATGTTAGCAGGTGTTGTCTGGGAGACCATGCTCTTTCCTAGTGTTGATTTCAGGGTATATGATCCTTCATTCTCAGCAGTTTATTGTCCACTTTCAAAATATCTATCCCTTGATGCTTTTTGGCAACCTTGTTGGCTCCTCTGTTAACATAGCTTCTTCTTTCAAGTTGTCGATTTCAGTCCTCTCTGGAAAGCCTCTTTCATCATTCAACATTGTATTCCTTGGACCTCACATTCAGCCTGGAGTTGCTGCCCGCTTGATCCTCGCCTCTAATGACTGTTTCATCACCCTGGGTTCTGGCCAGTTCCAACTGGCTGCTTCAGCCAGGACCTTTCTTGAGGGAAGCCAGCCTGTCAGGTACTCAATTTGCAGGTTTCTCTTCACTCAAGAACAGGCCTGATTTAAACCCTACTGGAGCCATCCTCTAAAGGAGATTCTCTAACATCTAATTGTTTAAAGGTACATTCAGTAACTCTGATATAAAGATCATATTTCCCTGAATTTAGACAGATTTGGGGTTATGTATGACCTCTATGAAGCTTGGTTTCAATATCTTTAAAATGGGGATTGAAATGCTCTCCTCATGGGATTTACTGTCAGAATTAAATAAGCAATATAAAGCACCTAGTGAGGCATGTGACACAAGGTAGAACCCATTAAATGTTATAACCCTTCTTCCCCCAACTCTGTTATCCTCCCTTTTACCTCCCTAATCCTGAGATGTTAGAAGTGCAGTAATAACTGGTACTTGTTTAAGTAAATTTTATGTCAAGTTTCTATGTATAACTGTCTTTGACTTTCTTTAATAAGTTCATTTCCTGTAGTTCTTAACTCTCCCTATCTGACAGGAACTTTCTTTTATGAATCTAAGTAATCTTAGTCTTATAATTACCTTTCATCTTCTGAGCATTTTTGTTTAGCTGGGATCTATTTCTTAAGACAGCCGTTAAGTGTCTGCCTTCGGCTCAGGTCATGATCCCGGGTCCTGGGATTGAGCCCCGCATCGGGCTCCCTGCTCGGCGGGAAGCCTGCTTCTCCCACTCCCACTCCCCCTGCTTGTGTTCCCTCTCTCGCTGTCTCTCTCTGTCAAATAAATAAATAAAACCTTTAAAAAAAGAAAAGAATCATATTACTTTTCTGTAGGGTAATCGATCATCCCTAACAAATGTTTTACCTTCTGCAGTACTGCCATCTCCATCCTTTTACTTCATTTTCTTGGCTTACCTTCATAAGACACAATATCTATCACATGGTCGATGTAGGCAGCGATCCCTTGTTGAGTTTACTTTAATATCTTGCTTTATAATTGAGTCTGTGAAAGACCATGTGACCTGGGAAGACAAATTTCTGAGATTTTTATCATACTAATCCTTCTCTGTCAAACTGTAATTAAGTTAATAGTGACTTTGTGACTCCAATTTACGTTTTCTAAATGTAATGGGTCTTAGGAATTTGAAGAACTTAGTGTCATTTGATCCACTTGACAACTGGTTAGCCATAGTCTTAACCAAAACCAGGTGCACAGAACGTGCATGATAAACATGGAAAGCTTCTTGTTCTAGGCGTTCTTTGACCACTAGTATTTGTTTTCAGATTTTTAAGAATCATTGTTAACCTTTATGGAATAGATGAATATTCATGGACTTATCTGAAATTGAAGACTTTTATTCTACATTTATTTGCATAAGATGGCAACAGAACTGAACATCTACCTTTTGCAGATAATTATTAAATGTGCAAACACCAGCCTAATCCCTAAACCCACTATAGCTAAAGAAGTCTTCTAATTAGTCATTATGTTATTATCGGATACCTAATTATGTACTTAATTCCAGAGAAGACTTGAAGTTACAAATAAGCGAAACAAAACAGAATAGAATGGTGGTTATCAGGAGCTGGGCACTAGGGGGATTGGGGAGGTGTTGTTTAAGGGTTCGAACTTGCAACTGGCAAGTAGATAAGCCCTGGAGACCTGTTGCACAGATTGGTGATTATAATCAACAGTGCTGTATTATCAACTTCAAAGCTCCTAGGAGGCCAGATGGTAATTGTGTTCACAAAAAAAAGGAAATAATTATGTGACATAAGAGAGGCGTTAGCTAACTTTATTAATCATTTTGCAATATATAAGCATACGAAATTATCACTGAAACTTACCCTATGTCATATGTCAATTATATCTCAATAAAAGCAACCAAAAAACTACTTTTGAAAGCAGGAAACATACCTGTGTGAGAAGACTAGTTACCATAATAACACAAACTTCTCTTACGTTGCTACAGAGGGCATTGACTTCATTATAAATGACAGAGTTAGGACATGATCCCAGGTCTTTTATCTCCAAAACTAGTGTTCTGTTCTATACACTCCCTCCTCCTGTACACCCAAACAATGAGAGAACAAAGCAACATGATTAAGACAATGGGAAAGAAAAGTTCATAGAGAGAGAGAAGGTCGATATGGGTGGGAATCATCCCTTGCAAGCAGCAATAAGAATGGCTGAGGGATTCTTGACTCTAAGATGGCAGTCTTCTGCATAGATAGCCCCAGTTGAGTTTCGCTGAAAGACAAAATATTCTTTTGGAAAGGGGAGGCAGGAAGCCAGTGGTGTGGTAGGGTTAATGGACTGATTTTCCGAGACCATCCTTGGGTCTTTATCTGGGATGTACATAGCACTGGCTGTTCTCCAGTTTTGAAGAACAGTGATGAGTCTTTGAGGGATGCGTAACATATTTTTATCGGCTGCACTGTTACTGCATATCTTTACTTGGTCAGACTTGACAGGGGGCACCTGAGATCCTGAGGATTTGCTGTACCGCAAGTGCAGGTTGTTCCATCCCGCTGGCCTAACCATGCTGGCTTTTCTGTCAAGTATGTTCTGCTATCATCTTTACTATAAAAGACTGTGTGTACAGAATAGTTGAGGGATCACTGAAGTAATGTCATGTTGGGGGTGGGGAGCAATCTTGTATTTTCCTGTAGTCATCGTGACAGAATAAGATGTTTACTTCACATATCAAATGGTGCTCGCTCATTGAGGTCTGTGGTGCTCATTAAGGAATTAAATGGGACTCAATGGCCTCTGAGATATGACTGATGCACAGTGTTGAGAGATTAATTTCCTTGAAAATACAGGAAGTAATGCAGGTAAACTGTTGAACTGGCTTCCTGCCTCCCCTTTCCAAAAGAATATTTTGTCTTTCAGCGAAACTCAACTGGGGCTATCTATGCAGAAGACTGCCATCTTAGAGTCAAGAATCCCTCAGCCATTCTTACTGCTGCTTGCAAGGGATGATTCCCACCCATATCGATTATCTCTCTCTCTATGAACTTTTCTTTCCCGTTATCTTAATCATGTTGCTTTGTTCTCTCATTGTCTTGGGTGTACAGGAAGAGAGAGTGTATAGAACAGAACACTAGTTTTGGAGATAAAAGACCTGGGATCATGTCCTAGCTCTGTCATTTATTACCTATGATCGTCAGCCAACTCTGACCAACCTCAAGGAGCTGATAGGTGAAGTGGAAGGAGGCAGCATAGCCTTGAACTGACTTGTGTGAGGTCAGCCACTGAATACCCTCTGAACCGTCAGAAAGGGGCTTCATGCTATCTTGTGTTTTCCCAGGACATTAGGAAGGGAAATTTCAGAAGGGTTCCTGACCCAGAGAAATTACATCCCAAGGCAACGAGAGAATTTGCAGGTGGATTTGCTGGCCAGCTGAAAGTCGTCTTTGTAAAAATTGTGGAGAATGGAAAGTTGCCAGAGAGCTGGAAAGAGATTAATGTCCTCATTTCCCCCCAAAGAAAAAAGCTGGAGTTCAGGAACTAATGACCACTGAGTTTCATGTTAATCTTGACAAAGAACTGTAGGCTGCAGGATTCAAATGATGAGGTGAAACTTTTTTTGTGTTTTTTTTTTTTTTTTAGAATTTATTTATTTATTTGAGAGAGAGGCAGAGGGAGCAGGAGAGGGAGTCTTATGCAGGGCTCAGTCTCATGATCCTGAGATCAGGACCTGAGCTGAAACCAAGAGTCGGACACTTAACCAACTGCGCCACCCAGGCACCCCAAGGTGAAACATTTTAAAAGAAAAAGATGATCATAAGAATCAGCCAGGGTTGGGGTGCCTGCATGGCTCACCTGGTTAAGTGTCTGCCTTTGGTGCAGGTCATGATCCCAGGGTCCTGGGATTGAGGCCCACATCAGGCTCCCTGCTCAGCAGGGAGTCTGCTTCTCCCTCTGCTCATGCTTTCTCCCTCCCTCTCTCTTTCTCAAATAAATAAATAAAATCTTAAAAAAAAAAAAAAAGAATCAGCCAGGGTTCACTAAGGACAAATCATGTCCACTGCTCTGACTGCCTCTTCTGACAGGCTTCTGAGAGGAGCAGATCATGAAATCCTATAGACATGGCATATCTGGTTTCCCACAGGCCTCTGTTAGAGTCTCTCAGGGTGTTGTAGATGACAATGATCAGTTTGGATTGGGTAATAGTATACTGGGGTGGATTCATAAACTTTTGAACGATCATATCCACAAAGTGCTGACCTCATAAACCCCTGGCAATTTCCTTACTGTGGGAGGTTTAATTAATTCACTGGATAGCAGATGCCATATTATTATGTCCCAAAAGCCCATTGGTAAATTGTATTTTGGGAGTTTGGAACACATTTTTCTGTGAACACAGTGTTTTTCATGACGTTTCCCTTTTGAACTGATTATGTGTATATGCATCACAAGAATTTGGGTAATCTGACTCTTGTACAAGACCATCACCCTAGAGTAAGATGCAATTTGAGCTCCAATACAGAAAACCAAAGACTTAATCATCTCCCTCTGCAGCATGGGTAAGAGGCTATGGGTGTTGGATGGTGGGGTGGAGAAGGACTACCTTGTTTCCCAAAACACTGAATCTCCCAAGGGTTTGAAGTAAGAACTGAGGGCAGGCTTTCTGTTGATAACACTCAGGGCCCCACAAGTTTGTATCTTTGACTTAATGGAAGAACACTGGAAACCACTGAGGGTTTTGAAAGGAGCAATACCATTGATTGTGTTTGTATTTCAGATGCCTCTGGCTACCAGCTGGATAGTGGATTAGAGAGGGTGAGACTTGAGGTGGAGAAACAAACTGTGGCGGTAACCCATGTGAGACAGAATGGTGGTAGTAAGAATGAAATGAAGCAGGTGTATTTGAGAGATATTGGGAAGATAGAATTGATTTGACTGTTACAAATCGAATGTGGGGAAAGAGGGCGAATAAGGAATCTAGAGAGGATGACTCCCAGTTTCTGACGTGGGCATCTGAGTGGATAGTGGTATCATATATTGACCTGGAATAAAAGACACCCAGGGAGAAAGATCAGGTTGGGCTGTGAAGATTCAGAGGGGCCTGTGGGACATCGGGGGGGAATGTCCAGTACACTGACCAACTAGGCTGTTTAAGAGACAGGTCTGGGTGAAAGATAAAACACTGAGTTTATTTCACTCCTTTTACATCCATCAGGTGAGGCCCCACTCCAGGCACCTTCCTACTATATATTCTGTTTTTTTTAAATGGAGGTATGATACATCTATAGCATTGTATGAGTTTCCGGTTTAGAACATAATAATTTGATATTTGTATACATTACAAAACGATCACAGTAAGTCGGGTGAAAGTCTTATCACCATAGTTACAGAATTAAAAAAAAAATTTTTCTTATGATGAGGACTTTTAAGATCAACTCTCTTAGCAGCTCTTAAATAGGCACTGTGGTACTGTTAATTCAAGTGTAAGTATCAAGTATTTTTTTAAAGATTTTATTTATGTTTTTGAGAGTGAGAGAGTGTGGTTTGCAACGGAGGGGAGGAGCAGAGGGAGAGGGACAAGCAGACTCCGCGCTGAGTGCCGAGCCCGGTGGGGGGCTTGGTCTCACGACCCTGCGATTATGACCTGAGCCAGAATCAAGAGTTAGACACTTAACCGACTGAGCCACTCAGGCACCCTAGTATCAAGTGTTTTAAAAGTATTTCATGAATGATCATCTGTACTGTTAATTTGCTTTAACTAGAGCAAATATGGTCTTAGAAATTGATTTTGTTGTCATATTCTGTAGCCCTATAAATCACATTTCCTGGTGCATACATAATTAGAACAATCCATACATTTTTCAACTTTTTAACATTTTTTGAAACCAATCCAGATACCAGACGTGACATTTTAATGTTGCTGTCTGGAATTTATATGCCTAGTGTCTAGGCTCATTCTGTCCCATTATTTACTTTGGCTCCAATGTTTAGCTTCTTCTTTCAAATTATTTGCATTCGGTGTTTATAAAAGTGGACTCCCACAACCAAAGAAAGGATGGACAATGAGTCAGTCTGGAAGTGCTCTTTTTGTTATCATGGAGTAGAGTCCAGTTCACTGTAATTGATTTTGTGAAAGTGAGGTAGAGCGCTCAGACAATGCCAGTTAGTTGGCTGTTTTCAGTTTGCATGTGAAATGTGTGCCAGTGTGTGCGTGCGTGCTCACACACCATAGCCTCATTTTGGTAATACTCTATTTCTAGATATCATTTTAAGAAAACTAGAGTACAGGGGTGCCTAGGTAGCCCAGATGGTTGAGCGTCTGCCTTCGGCTCAGGTCATGATCTCAGGTCCTGGGATTGAGCCCCACGTCGGGCTCCCAGCTCAGCAGGAAGCCTGCTTCTCCCTCTCCCTTTGCCTCTCCCCCTGCTCATTCTCTCTTTCTCTGTATCTGCCTCAAATGAATAAATAAAATCTAAAAAAAAAAGAGAGAGAGAAAACTAGAATACAGGTTTAAGGAAATGTCAAGCAAATGAATGCAGTTCGAACTCTGGAATGCTCAGTTAGAACTAGGTCTCTGATGTTCATGTGTTCGTGACTCTCCGCCTATTAATATTAGGAGGGTGGCAAGCTTTATTGCTTTCATGGCGAGCATTGCAAAATGAAATGGATGTAGTCAAGAGCATTTTCCTCCGTATTGTTGGTCTGCCTTATGATTAAGATGCCTGGATTGAGTTATAGACTGCTGTAAAATTAAGCCTACATCATGATGCTGTGTGTAGTTTCAGCACTTAGTGGTTTCAATCTTTCCTCTTACGGTGTTGGTTGTTCATGCTACACAGTCTTCTCAACTACAACATACGATGGACTTAACAAAAGCATTTAGGTGGGGCGCAGAACTCAAGTTTTTCTTTGTGAATTAACATCTTTTTTCAAAAAGATGTATTTATTTTAGAGAGAGAGAGAGGGAGAGAGTGAGCAGGGGAGGGGCAGAGGAAGAGG
Organism: Zalophus californianus; assembly: GCF_009762305.2. NCBI lineage: Eukaryota > Metazoa > Chordata > Mammalia > Carnivora > Otariidae > Zalophus > Zalophus californianus. Next base: position 27,476,315 of record NC_045602.1, read on the forward strand.
AAGAAATCTCAAGCAGGCTCCCTACTGGAGCTCAACGGGGGGCTCAATCTCACAACCCTGAGATCATGACCTGAGCCGAAATCAATCAAGAGTCGGACGCTTGACCAACTCAGCTACCCAGGTGCCCCTGAATTAACAACATTCTAGTAAGAACATAATGAAAGCTGAATGAAATCAGTGAACACATTGATGATTTTCTATATAAATGCTGTGTTAGCAAATAATAAAAACAAACATTCCTAATTGTCTCTTTAGCGGTTTCTATCACTACACTTGTGTTAATAGAAACCGGTCAAAAGGATGGGCTTTGGAGTTAAGCTGACTGGATGCACCTATGAGCCACCAGTTTCTCAAACCATGTGGACTTGGGCAATCTGTTGGAACTTCTTTGAATCCTGGTTCCTTTGTCTATAAAATGGTTGGCTTCTATGCCTCGTATTAGGATTAAATAAGCTCATGTACATGCACAGCCTTTCCTGCTTCCATGCAGTAAGGGCTTGGTGAAGACGAGCTATTATTTTATCTATCTCTGCAGCCTGTCCCCTACCTTCAAACTGCCCACTAGGCTTGTTTGTCCCCTAGATTGGTTTTTATAATACCGATTCAGTGCCATCTTTGAACATTTTATCATTTTTTTTTTAATCTTTCTGCTAAGACCTCTTGTGGTTTCTTCGGGTCCCGACTCCTGTCTTTGGCTTTCGCGAACCCTCCCTTCCTGCTGAACTCATCAGTTCCATAGCTAGACCTCAGTACGTCTTTGATTCTTTGGACTACTTCATTGTGCAGGGGATGCTAACTCCCACCCTGCCATCTTTTCTGCCCTCCCCTCTACAACGAGCTTTCCATGGAATTGATTCATAGAGCATTCTTGGTTCCTTTTTTGAGTTACTTTGCATAAAGTAAATCAAGACATAGAACTATCATACATGCAGCTCACACCAGAGCTCCTGTTCCTCCTTTGGGCTAATCTGAAAGCTTGTCTTAAAGAATCTGTCCCTGTTTGAGGATGTGCTCTTTCTATTTTTAGCCAAATTCAACTTTATTCATGTTTTCTTTTTTTCTCTCTTTGTCTTTGTGGGTTTTTTCCCCCTTCTGCAACATTCTTCAAGATGTGGATGAATGCCTGGAACCACAGGTCTGCACAAACGGAACTTGCTCCAACCTTGAAGGCTCCTACATGTGTTCATGCCATAAGGGTTATACCCCGACGCCAGACCACAAGCACTGCAAAGGTAAATGCTGTGATCAGATTTCTCTTTTTTATTTGAACTGCATTTAAGAATATGTTAGAGTAATTAGCTTAGAAAAGGGAACTAAAAAATAAAAAGAGAGAGAGAAGCATGCTACCTGTCATTTATTCTGACTGAGCTACTCGGAGCACATTTTTGTTGGTGCCTTTGAAAGTCACTCCCCATTGTGGTTACATACAGACCATATCTATTTACATAAAGGAAAACAACATATTTTTAGAGAGCATCTCTAAACCACAGACCCATTTATTTCATTTCTTCTCATTATAAAAACAATACACACAGTTCCACAACTCTGTGACTATACTGAACACCATTAAATTGTACACTTCAGATGAATTATGTGGTGGTGAATTATATCTCAATTAAAAAACATTCATCCTAGGGGTGCCTTGGGTGGCTCAGTCCATTAGGCCTCTGTCTTTGGTTCAAGTCATGATCTCAGGGTCCTGGGATTAAGCCCCACATTGGGCTCCCTGCTTAGCAGGAGCCTGCTTCTCCGTTGCCCCCCCGATGCTCTCTCTCACTCCCTCCCTTTCTCTCTCTCTCAAGTAAATAAAAAAAAAATCTTTTTAAAAAAACATTCATTTTAGAAAATCTAGCAAACACAGAAAATAAGCAAAACAAAAATAACAATTTCTCAATCTCATTCATCAATAGTCCTATCTCATGGATATTTTCTATCACAAGATAATATATGGGCAATTTTGTATCTTGCTTTTTGTCATTTAATAGTATATCGTGAGCATTTTACACATCATTAAAAACTTTTCAAATATTATTTTTGAAAGCTGTTTAATAGTCAGTGTATTACTACTTCAGCATTTTCTTGCTGTTCATGTGTTCAACAATCACATTTTTTTTAGAACTTCTCATCATTATGTTAAAAAAACAAATCTAACAAGCTTTTTTTTTTTAATAAAACTTGGTCTGAATTTTAGGATTATTTCCTTATTTTTAAAAGTGGAATAATTGGGTAAAATGTTTTTAATGTCTTTTACTATTAATTTTTTTAAAGATTTTATTTATTTATTTGACAGAGAGAGACACAGCGAGAGAGGGAACACAAGCGGGGGAGTGGGAGAGGGAGAAGCAGGCTTCCCGCCGAGCAGGGAGCCCGATGTGGGGCTCGATCCCAGGACCCTGGGATCATGACCTGAGCCAAAGGCAGACGCTTAACGACTGAGCCAGCCACCCAGGCGTCCCAATGTCTTTTATTATTTTGACTGAACACTAACTTCTAATTTTTAAAATGTGTTTCTTTTAATTCTAAAAGATTATTTATTATTTATGCTTATATCTGTTAATTCTCTGGGCACTTCTAATTATTACAACATTTATTTCATGGTGTTTGTTAAACATTTGTATTTTTTTGTGTAAATTTATGTTATATCTGTTCCCATTTATCAGGTTTTTTAATGCATCTATATGAACAATTTATAATACATGTGTAAACCTATATACATGTGTCTGTGCATTACAAATATATTTTTGGGGGTATTATTGTTGTAATTTGTCCAAGGTTTCTCTAATTTTCTTGGCATAATTCTTTTTTTTAAGTTTAAATTTTTTCTCTGGTCAAATCTGTGGATGGCTTCCTTTCTGCTCCTAGTTCTTTATACCTAAAAGCATGCTCTTTGCAGGGGAGGAAGAGAGGAAATAAGTGAATTTTTCTTCTTTCTGAAGTATCTCAAAGTGAAGGAGGTAGGGTGGTAGAGGTTAATTTCTCACCATGGTAGGCAAGTAGTAAACAGAATCTTACTGTCTTGTGGGAACTGTAGCATCTCCCACTGGCAGTAGCAGATTCACCGACCTCCGCATTGGGGGCCCAACTCCTTACGTACAGTGGAACACTGGCCACTCCCAGTGGAGCAGGTCACGTGGGCGCATCTCCCTTCCCCCTGGGTCCTTTTCCTGCCAGCCCACGTCTACAGCCTTCCTACCAAGCTCTTCTAGTGGTTCACCGTGCAACCGTGAATAAATAAACTCAGATTTCCAGGTCTCATACCATCTCTAAAATTGGGGGATTGGACTCTTTAGAGGGATAATGCTCTGAGTCAGCACATGTTAGGTGAATGACTTAAAACCACTTTTTCACTCTTTCTTACTCAGCCATCCCAGCTGAGCCTACTCCTCTTCTAAGAAGGCTTCCCAGCATCCCCAAATTCACACCATCATTTGATGGCAGCCCTAGGAACACTAATGTCACCTCTATGTGATGCTCGGCTGTGGAAGCTTCTCTTCATCCTTCCCTTTCTTTTGGGTGTATCATGGAACCCACGTGTTCCAGGCACTGTGTTCAAATGCAGATGCTACTGAGTGGTTTTAATCTCTCCGAGGACTTTTATTGGTTGGAAAAGACAGAAACCTACTACAGATAATTGTAGATAATAGAGTACCAAGTGATGAAGGTTAACAGTATCAGCGATGTCACGGGAACGTCATATACTCCTGACCTTATGTGTGGGCCAGAGCGTTTCACCTTTGTATTTATTCCTTCCAAAAAACCCATAACCCCAACCTCTAATCATGAGAAAAATATCAGACAAATCCAGATTGGCGACATTCTACAGGAGTCTGGCCCATACTCCCAAGACTGTTAAAGTTGTGAAGAATAAGGAAAGATGGGGGAGACAGGACCCCTAAATACCGTGTTGTACCCTGGATTGGGTTCTGGAACAGAGTGAGTGCATGAATCAAAAAAACTGGTGAAACCCAAATGAAGTCTGGAGTTTAGTTTACAAAGGAGGAGTGCAGTGTATCAGAACCTAGTTTGGACACTCAGAAGTGTGAGCTTGGGTAAGGTTTCTTCCTTCGCTAAGCCTTACTTGCTCATCTGCAGAAAGGCAACAGTAATGGTACCTACTCAGGTAGATGTGAGGATTGTGTGAAAAAATACAGAAACAGAGGTAATGTGTGGAGAATGAGATAACGCAGGGACAGAGTCTGACACGTAGTTGATGTTGTTATTCACCAGATCATAGGCATGTACAAAGTTCTGTTAAAGCCAAGAAGTGTGTGGCTAATCCTGCTTGCGTGCTGCTGGGAAAGCTTTCCGAGGGACTGCTGTTCGACCTTGGTCCTAAAATTTTGAATACGGAAGGGAGAAAACCTTAGGAGGCAGAGAAAACTGCACATGTCAAAGGTTGGAGGTGGGAAAGGGCTGTTACCGCCGCTTGCCAATGAACCTTGTCCCCCCCCATTCTGGTTTTCCTGGTCTCCACATTGCAGTGTGGGATGGGGTCAGGCAAGATCCCCATCCATTGCTCTAGAAACCTACATATACACTGATTATTTTCCTTACTCCCCAATCAAAGCCCACCCTTTTTACGATAATAATTTATATAACACCCTTTTTCTGTAATTATTTCATAATCTTTCCCAAAACACCTCAGCTCACTGATGTCAAATTCTTCCCAGATCTTAAATCTGTTCCTTTTCCAATATTCCAGCAACTGCCAAATTTCACCTTAGTGCTAAATACTGACTTGGGGTTTTCACCTCACTAAATGTACTGACAACTTTTTTTCATGTTGTAAATATGCTGTCTCGTGTATTAATTCAGTACTTGTTTCTTTCTTTCTTTCTTGTATCTCTTTGTACATTTTAGCATTATACGTCCTAAATTTATAAATACCTGGAGATAGTCTCTATTTTAACTCTGAGCTGGATTTGTCACAGTGATATGTGTGAAAGTCCCTTAAATCCTTTTCAGGGAAAACGCTGTTTTCTATTTATCTCTTGGCACAAAAGAGAGAAGACGTTTGTCCTGCGTGCCTGTTTTATTAGAAAGCATTCTTTAGTCATAGGAATTTTGTCCTTCATCAGAAAAGAAAAAGGCTTTTTTTTTTTTTTTTTATCTGTAGAATTACACTGCCTCTGTCCCTGTGGTCATTTTAAAGACCCCAAGATCACCTTATTCAAGATAACGGGGTTGCCTCAAGTTGTTCCAAGTGTGTGTGTCATTTCTTACAATGAATTACTTCTGACAGTATTCCCGACGTAAATGAGTAACTTATGTAAGATGTCTGGCATACCCTGACAGTACTTGGAATGGGGGGTATATTCTTGCTGCAGACATCTTTGCATGGGAATGCTTAATTTGTCATCTTCTTTGAGAAAGTCAAAAAGAGTCCAAGGCACTAAAAATGTTGTCAGACATTGCGTGAGATCCAACGAGCTCCACACGCTCTTGTTGGTCTTAAGTTCTTGAACTGACGTCTCAACTACTTACTAGAATGTGCTGAAAGAAAATGTGGCATAGGCTGTTCTTTACTGTCGACCACTCCTAAAGCTAATAGACTTAGAGCATTTGGAAAGGTACAACATCGTTCTGAAAGTGACATTCAGCTCGCTGATTTAATTTCTCTACTGGCAGTCAATAGTAGGCAGGCAGGACTTGCTGTGGTGTTGATCCGTTTTATTTACAAATAAGGGAAACAAAAGTTTCTAGTAAACCAAATTAATTTCTCTAAAAAAACTAATTAAAAAATGAATTCATGAGCTGCAATTACATTAACAGTTTATGTGAGCTATTTCAGGAAACATGGGATAATGTGACACCTTGCTTACATCAGGATATAATTCAAAAGATTAATGCCACATGAGAGGCTAAGAAATACGGCTTTGCTCTGGAAATGGGTAGTTATTGGTCATACTTGAGGGGAAGGACTGTGCCCCAAATGGAGCTTTCCTGGCAAAACCTTTCAGATGCATTTTAAATAATAAGATATTTTCAGAAGCAAACAATAGTTAGACATTGATCTTTAGGACCTGATTTCATAGCTTGATTTATAGGCTCAAAGTTTAGGTAACGGTATTGTTCTAGATACAGGCCTAATTTAAAATAATTGTCACTCTTTCTATTTACAGATATTGATGAGTGTCAGCAAGGGAATCTGTGCATGAATGGGCAGTGCAAAAACACGGAGGGCTCCTTCAGGTGTACCTGTGGGCAGGGGTACCAGCTATCAGCGGCAAAAGACCAGTGTGAAGGTAGGAGCGTGGCTATGGGAACTATTGTGGTTTTTGTTTAAGGTCTCTGGCCTGAAAAACAGTACTCAGTAAAGGGAGCATCTTTCAGAAGCTAACTGGATGGTTGCAGGAGAGTGCCAAAAAGCAAGGGACCTCAGCTTAAGTCAGAAAAATCAGTAACACAGGATGGAAAAGTGTTAAATTTGAAAAAGAAGGTATTTGTGATCAGTGGCTGAGCATTCATCTCAGGAAGAAAAAGCATTGCTCTCTGTGTAATTCCTTGCTGCAGAAAATCGGTTCTATTTAATTCTTTTTTTTTTTTTTTAAACTTTTTATTTATTTATTCATGAGAGACAGAGAGAGAGAGAGAGAGGCAGAGGGAGAAGCAGGCTCCCAAGGAGCAGGGAGCCCGATGCGGGATTCGATCCCAGGACCCTGGGATCATGACCTGAGCCGAAGGCAGATGCTTAACCATCTGAGCCACCCAGGCGCCCGGTTCTATTTAATTCATTTGAAAGTCTTACCTACTCAGATTTCAGCAATTGGAAGGTTATTATCTCAGCCCAAGAATGAAAGAAACAGCATCCCCCTTATGTCACAGATCAAGTTTGTGAACTATGTCCTGTTTCTACAGGTGATAGTATTTTGGATCTCGCTGAGGTTGACCTCAGACTTAAAAAACATACTTCGTCGAACCTTTCACAGAATTACTTCACTTCTCAATAAGTATATGCTTCCTGCACTTGATATGATGGTATCACTGGTGACAAGCACAAGAGTCTAGAGTTCTTGAAAAGAAAGGTCATTTAAATGCCATTTATTTAAGAACAGAATATACAGTCTACAGGACCCATAAGGAAACAAATCATGTCCATGGCTGTATGTAAACTTTGACTATTTAATGAGTGCAAATGTCTTCTGAGATGCTATTATAAATGATGGTACCACAAAGAGATCAACCAGTATCATCACGACCTTCCCCAGTTTCCCCTTTCTTGAACAAGGAAAGACATTACAATTCCTAATTTAGGAATTGAGAGCACACACAAGCATGCTCATACACACAGATAAATTAAGTAATTCCTTCTAGATTCTACAAGTCCGTCTCAAAGTTTTTTACTTTATTCTGTGACTCCTGACCTTAATTAGCTAAGCATTTATCAAATGCCCACTGTGCATTGAGAACTACAAATGAATGTATAATAAGGGAAGAGGTCAGTCTACAGATAATATAAGGCTGTCATATTCATAATCCTTTCTTTTGAAGAGCCTGTGATATCACTACCTAAAATAAGATACAAGCAAAACCGCCTACCAAATTATCAATAGGGGCAAACCAATTTTAGGTGCCAAATGCCATGATAATCAACATGATGCTATAACAGAGCAAGGGAGAGCAGAGTTGTGTGGGGTCCCTATGGAAACTTAGGTTTGTGTTGACTCTTCTAGAATTCCATTGCCAGAAGTAGGTAAATGTACTCAGATGTGAAGAACAAAGCCTGTCAACAAACAACATGAATTAATGCCTACTCACTGTAAAACATTAGATCATCTAAGTCATAAAGGATGTGGTAGGCATAGTCCTGCCCTCAGAAAACTTAAAATCTAATGGTAAAAGTAAAATAATTGAATACATGCAGTATGTCATGTGCCTTCTGATGTGCAGATATGACACGTGTGTGTGCTTGAGCCTGAGCTTAGGGTTGGGTTACAAAACAAATCATCTCTAAGCTGAGGATACGTGGGTTAAGAAGAGAGAGATTTGGTGGCAATGCAAATATCAAATTGGCTGAAAGGAGGGAAAGGCCATTAGATTTGGCCAGAAAATCATTGAGAGGGAAAAAAAAAAATGGAAGCCTAATTGCTAAGGGGCTGAAGGGTGTATCTATGAAAAAGAAATGAAGATGTCTATGCCATGATGCTTTTACAAACTTCTCTTGTAAAGGGCCAGATAGTACATGAGTTTTTGGTGTATTTTCCAATAAAATTTTGATTACAGTTGTGTAACTATAGTTTGCTCACCTCTTCTTCAGGCTGTTACAGGCCTAAGTGCTTTCAAGCTCAGTGTTCTATTTGAACATATAAAAGAGATTCAAGAAGCTAAATTGAGGTTTACAGATGACAGCAAAGTATTTGCCACTCATTGGTGAACATTGGGATTAATATGCACAGATTCTTAGCTTACTGGTTAAGATTTTAAGTTCATCTGGATTTTCCCTCCTGGGGGATTCATGACCTTTTACTAGAGATCAGTTTAATTCACATAACAAAGAGCCTAAATTAATTGTAACCTAGATAATTTATAGACTTCTTTACATGCATGATTAAAAATATTTTTAAAGTACCACTTATACAGTTTTTTTTTTACTCTCTTGCCCGTAGATATTGATGAATGTCAGCACCATCACCTCTGCAGTAATGGACAGTGCAGGAACACAGAGGGCTCTTTCCTCTGTGTTTGTGACCGAGGTTACAGAGCATCCGCCCTTGGGGACCACTGTGAAGGTGAGAATTGCTCCTGATTGCAGAATCCCAGAAAAATCTGGACATCATCCTGGCTTTTGTACTTGAGTCCAACCTTTTGACCTCACAGTCAGGACATTAGGTTCCTGCAAAATCATTTTCCCCATGGTCACACAAATAATGAAAAGAAGCCAGTAGAATCCAGGTTTTCCTTGCACTGCTCAGAGCTGTGGTTTAGAAGAATGATGCCGCTAAATGAGTAAAGAGTCAGTTTCACTTTCCTCAGCTTTAGATGGTTTTTCCTGGGTATATAGTTCTGAACAGTAACACCTTATTTATGCAGGACCAGCATGCAAATAAGTAAACACAAGTGAATTTTCCAGATAGCTGGGAAGTTTTTAAGAGCTAAACTTTAATTCAATTTTGAGTTTTTTGCATAAGTATTTCTAAAAGATACCCCAGGTGTAGAGCATGGTATAATTGTAACCACCCCACTACCTGCTGTGCCTCGGAGCCTCTGGGGTGGTCGGCTGGTCTTTCACCAGCCTGTCACATGTGAACTCTCTGTGCTTATTGTCTACCCACCTCACCGTTTTTTTCCAGTTCATCCTCTGATGTCCCACATGTAGAACCTGTCAGTTGTGAGACCAGAAATAGGAGTGTGGCAGGGCTATGCCTCACATGGAGAGTTAGAGTCTGTGAGTGAGGGGTTAAACCCCACCTTGGAGAGAAACACATGAGCTTTTTAGGGAGTGGTTTTGTGGCACAAATGTGATACACAGTGAAAAATGGCCATGATACTTTCTCCCTTGTCAGTCCCTCTTGGTTGGGAAAGATCCATTATACTTCATAGCATCCTACTTTACTGACCAGAGAACTTGGAACAACCAGAGACAAACTTTCCAGAGGGCAGTTGGGGCAGTTTCAGAGGCCTTAAAATGCATGTTATTGCTAAATAAGTAAACCATCTAGGATTTGATCCTAAGGTAATAATAGTCTTCAAAGGGCTAATGACTCCATTGAAAAGTTGTAATCAGCATGCCTATTGAAAAATAGGCAAACAAGTGATGATCTAAATAATGAAATTTGATTGAAAAATTGTGTATTGGGAACTCTGTAACATAGGGATAACTGTTAATGATTCAACATAGTGGCTTTCTAAGGTGGGAGAGGCAGACGTGCCTCTGGGGACCAGCCATGGAAGAACTACTTCCAGAATAAATTGGATGATGGGGCACATGCTAAGGCCCTGAAAACCTAAACTGACCACCAGCATCTCTTCTGTCCTACCCCTTGACTGACCCAGAGGGCAACCAAGGCTATTGATTGGTCCTCAGTAGAGGGCATGTTGCTGTATTTTGGCTGTTTTAATGTGTTGCCCATCTCATCAGAAGTCCAGGATTTTTTATTCTATCAACATCAACCGCATGAAAAGCTAAACAAAAACTTTTTAGCCAATTTGCTCATCATTGTTAACATAGATACTCAATAAGAAGGCTTCTTTTGGAGTATATAATTGGTCCTTTGTCTCTTAAAGTCAGGGCTAATTTCCCTAGTGTTCTAGGTTATAAATAGAATTGGAGTCCATTCAACTAATTCAGTGCTGTCTTTGAAACTATAGTAGCATTTCAGCCTGCTAATTCCCAGCTAGTAGTGTTTCCGACCCTCCTCAGTGGTATTTAGCTGTAATTAACTGAGCTGTTGCTGTTCACATGCCTCTCACAGCTGTGGGAGGAAGAACCATCTTTCTTGTTGGCTTTTATATTTACATGTGTAACTTTCCTCTAATAATTCTGCCAAAGGCCTTGTTTTCTTGAAGTGTTATCCTACAGTCTTTCTGGAAGTCAGAATCAGAGTCAGAATCCCAAGTATTGTGCTAATTTCTCTGTGTTACTTGCACCAACATGCTCAGTAGCCATTCAGCCTGTGAAGGGTGGCCTCCATTGTTCTGGTTATTAGAGGTCTTGGCATCTCAGCCTTTAAAGGCCCTGCCTCTGACTTGTTCCCTTTCTAGATACAGTCTCTATTTCCATGTGCACCTTAGCCCCTTCCCCAGCCCATCACTATGATTGCTCCATGCTAGTCCCTTGCAAAGTCTGAAAAAGAAGATTTATGATTTACTCTGCCTTTCTGTGGCCCCTCTCTCTTGGTCGTTTCTTTGTGGACCAAATCAAAAAAGGTGAGAAAAGAAGTGCTTGTATTTGTTTCCTTGTGACATTTCTTTCCAAGTCAAAATCATTCATTCTTTTCATGTATGCATTCATTACACAAATATTTGCATGCCAGGGATGTACCAGGTATTGTTAGGTATAGGATATATAGTAATAAACCAAAGAGACAAAAATTCTTTCCTTTGTGGAGCTAACATTCTAGTGAGGGAGATATGCATGATAAATAAGTAAAATATATAGTTAGTTAAGTGGCAATAAATGCTATGGAGAGAAATAAAAGGGGGAAATGGGAAGTGTGGAAGGGGGGAGGGGGCTGATCTGAAAGGCAGATGGACCTATGTGTGTGGAATTCACTAGTGGGTCCTGGGCTGCGAGTCATTAACATATAGATAGTGTTTAAGCTGTGAAATTAGAAGACATCACCAAGGGAGTAAGTATAGTTAGAGGAGAAAAGGGGTCAAAGATGGAGTCCTGGCCCCTCACTTATAAGTGAGGAGGAGGATAGGAACAAGCAAAGGGGATTGAGACCAAGTGGCAAGAGAGGAAGGATGAAAATCAAAATCCAAGAGAAGAAAACATTTCAGAGAGGAGGGAGTCATGAACTGTTGTCAAACATTGCTGCTAAGCAAGATGAGGGCCAGAATTGACCATGGGATTAAACAGGGTGTGGATCTCTGGTGGCTTTGACCAGTGCATTCTCTAGTGAAGGTGTGATCAAGATTGACATCATTTCCTTAAAGCCTGTTGCCCAAATCTTAGAAGGACTCTGTCTTTCACACCACCTTAGGCAGTGGTGCAGGACCGTCCCATGTGTTGGGCTCTCTCTTAATGTTCAGCCTGCTTTTTCTTTTCTTTCTCTTCTCTTCTTTTTCTTCTTTTTTTTTGCTTTTGAAGATAGAGGTCTTTCAAAAGAAATTTAGACTAAATCAGGCTCTAATATAATGCAGTTTTCAAATCTATACAATCATTTATAAACACTTAGAATAAGTGTTTCTTTTCCTCACAGAGGTTCTCTTAGATTTTGAAAAATGAATGAATCAAATGATTTTAAAGTAGTATGCACAAAGCTGATGCACTTCCATTATGCTAAGGCAAACATCTAGGTAATGCAGTGTGTTCCTCTTGTGGATGAAATTCATGTTCTCAGGGCTCTCCTTCATCTTTTTTGAATTGAGATTTTTCACATGATGCTAATGACCCAATATGCCTTTCCTTGGTTATCTTAGTTTCCTACAGAACAAGGAAAGGTAAATCTAAAAACCGACTGCCTACGTAACACCCATGAGAATAGCTGTGGAGCTGTTAGAATAAATATGGAGAGTTGGAGCTCTCATGCCAGCCTGTGGGAACGTAAAATGGGGCAGCCACTTTAGGGGACCGTTTAATCACAACTTAAACCTACTTTGTGACTCAGCCACTCCACCCCTAGGAATTTACTCAAGGAAAATGAAAGCCTGTGATTACACAAAGACTAACACATGAATGTTTATTAAAACTTTATTCATAATAGCCAAACTGTAAACAATCCAGGCACTCATCAAAGGTGAATGGGTCAACAAATTGCGGCACATTCTTATGGTAGAATACTACTCGGCAATAAGGAGGAGAGAACTGTTGGTACACATGATAACTTAGATCAGTCTCAAAAACACTGTGCTGATCAGAAGCCAAACGGAAAAGGGGCACAAGGAAACCTTTAGGGTGATGGAAATGCCTACATCTTTTTTTTTAATGGTTGGTCTAATATATTCACTTAATACATGTTTTATGGCAGAGATTCATACACAGTAGATGCGCTTATCCCCATTTGGCACAATCATTATTGAAAACAAATCAGAGAGTTGGGGTTTATGAATTATTTTCACAGAATTTATATCTAAAAGCCTAGCCTCAGTTAACTTTGTTTCCACTTTTAGAAATCTTGATATACCAAGGGTCAGTTAGCTGGTGAATAAAACATTCTTTGGCATGGAAATGAAACCTAAAGGTTTCACACTTCATGGGAGACACTCCTGCATGCTCTTCTCTGTCTTGTGAATAATTTTTCTTTAGTGTCTCTTTCGTGGCATGAGGTTAATTAGGAATGGAAATTTCAGGGCAGACTGGAAAAGGAGTCAAAGGGAAATATCACCAAGCCTTATGTTTGTAACTATAGAATAACATTCTTATAGAGATATCTCACAGTTCTTTAAAAAATGATTGCATTTGCGATGATATAAGAATCCAACAGTGATCCCAACAGATGTAAATGGACAAAGAAATGTCTACTTTGATTGTGATGGTGATCACAAGAATGGATCTACATTTGTTCAAACTCATTGAACTAGACTCTTAAAATTAAATGCATGTATTGTATGTAAATTTTACTTGAGTGAAGTTGGAAAAACACACTGAAGAAGGGATAACCCACTTTAGTTGTGACAACGTCACGTCAGCTGTGTTTTATGTTCTAGGATCAGTATTCAGAAACATTTTAATCTAGCGGGACAGCCTGACTTGTGTTTCTTTCGGTGGAGTAAAATTGTAAGGTGCTTGCTTGTTTCTCTTTTATTTGCCTCATGAACGGTACAGAAGCCAGTTAATAAGTGGATTGGGTTCTATGAGGAAAATTTAATTTGGTGTGCCAACATTTTGAATGAGACAGTGAGGAGATTGAGACTGCAACTGTCTCCATGTTCACTTCTTCCTGGAACTTCTCATGCGTTTTCACAGCAATCATAATTATTGGCAAGAAATGCCATCATATGCCAAGGTCTGAGAGAACAAAGAAGGTTTTGTTCCTTAGCTTTCCTCAGTGCTCATAATTGAAGTCCTGCACAGACAACAGAAGAGGGAGTCATGGACTATGTTAGGAGTAATGAGCTCTGACTGGAAGTAAATGTGGTAATAAAGAGTCCTTGTGAAAGATCAGCCCAGCATTCACGCAGTGAGGGGGGTCATTAATTGTCTCACATGCTCACAGTCAGAACTCATTACTGGTTACGTAAACCATGTTTAGTTGCACATGTGCTATAAATATATGCATTAAAAAAATCCAGTCAACCTCAAACCTATTGGTGATAGCTGCTGAGTAAGTGACTTCAATGGAGCTTTTGATCTCACTGATTCCCTTTCCTGCCAAAATCCCCCTTCTTCCCCTCCTCCACTTTCTCCTCAGCTCTCCAGGCTTCAAGTAAATCCCCTCTGTTACATGAAGCTTTTATGATATCTGTTCTCTAAATCCATGTGACACATGAAGTTGGTACTATTCTTTTGACAAGTAATTATATATTTTGGCAACTCTTGGGTTGAATTTGCTTGGACTTACAAAGCAATGTAATATTTTGTGCTTATTTTTATTCATATAATTTAAATCATTTCTGTTTGGGAGAGGAAATCATGCCACATACTTTAAAAATTTTCTTATAATGCAGAGTATAGGATCTTGTATAAATAGGTGCTCAAGATAGTCTTCTTTTTTTTCTTTTTTGAGAGGGAGAGCGGTGGGAGAAGGGCAGAGGGAGAGGGAGAGAGAGAATTGTAATCAGGTTCCATGCCTAGTGTGAGCCCCACACAGGACTTGGTCTCACGACCCTGAAATTGTGACCTGAGCCAAAATCAAGAGTCAGACACTTAACTGACTGAGCCATCCAAGTGCCCCCACTCACTTTCTATATTTATTACTTATGTTTTAGAGAGGGAGATGGGGGGGAGGGGCAGAGGGAGAGAAAGAATCTTAAGCAGACTACATACCCAATGCAGAGTCTGTGTTGGGGCTCAATCTCGGGACCCTGAGATCATGACCTGAGCTGAAATCGAGTGGGATGCTTACCTGACTTAGCTACCCAGGCGCCCCTAGATGCTCAGGATATTCTTAATATTTATTTATTTATTTATTTATTTATTTATTTGAGAGAGAGAGAGAGAGAGTACAAGCAGGGGGAGGGGCAGAGAGAGAGGGACAAGCAGACTCCTCGCTGAGCAGGGAGCCCAACTCTGGGCTGAATCCCAGGACCCCAGGATCGTGACCCAAGCCGAAGGCAGATCCATCCAGGTGTCCCTCTTAATACATATTTAAAGAATATTTTTATTCCCTCTTGTTACCAAGAACATAGCCAAGTAAATTGTTTAGTACAAGACTTTGACGTTTTCTTTTCCAAATTTCATTTGATGTTAAAACTTTAGTTTATTGTTCAAAGCCAAAATCTTTTCAGAATGTTTCATTTTTAAAAATCAAAAGTTAAAAAGCTGTCTTCCATTAAAAATCATATTCTTGTGAAAGATGTAAAATAATGTTCATTTATGTGATTTGTGTGTAAGAGTTATGCTTAATTTTTTTAAATATAGTTTATTCCATCTTTTAAATTTTTAAAATTGACTTACAGATATCAACGAATGCTTGGAGGACAACAGTGTTTGCCAAGGAGGAGACTGCATTAACACTGAAGGGTCGTATGATTGTACTTGTCCAGATGGATTCCAGCTAAACGACAACAAAGGATGTCAAGGTACTTCTCTGCTTTTTAGTCCTAATTTACATAGTTGTTCAGTTCTTTGGTGCTTCCTGATGGTAGTCTGTGGCTTTACCCATTTATATATAAATGAGCTATGCCAATTTAAGTTTTAAAAATCTCTTGGGTCTGCATCAAGTATGGGAAGTTCTTACTTTGTACTCCATGTTAACTGAAACTCAAGCATTTTGGAATTGTGCCCTAGCTTTGCAAGCTTTGGTGGTAACTGAGATTACCTGAAATTGCTGTTCCTTCCATGGGTCAGTCTTGGTGCTAGATTAAAAATTATCTCCTGGCTTTTTTTATGTCCTTTGTGGGTATATTTCATTTTATCTCATAGCTGGTATTTATCCATCCTTTCCTTGATCCCTGTTTTTATCCAATATTCAGCTTTTTCATCTTCCTAAAAAAAAAAAAAACACTCATTAATAATTTGGTCAAAATTATGGAGGTATAGAGGACAGGATTTTATTATTTCTTCAAAGTGCTATCACATTTCATCTCCCAAACAAAGGTATAGAGGACGCAAGGGACTGATAAGAATACAGCACCAACCACAAGAGCTTTAATTGAACACCTACTATGTGCCAGTTGCTATGGGTGGCTCATGGATTTGTGGAGAATTTAAGAGGCAGCTTTTCTTATATCCATCCATTTTGTACATGAGTAACTGAGGCTCAGAGAAACTAATTAGCATGCTCCTCCCTTGAGATTTGAACCCAAGATCTTTTCCCACCATTCTCTCCTGTGTTGCCCTACCAGTAATTACTACATTTATAGCGAAAAGAAAGAAGCCTGTGAGATTCAGTGTTTTTCGCCCAGTATAGCACACTGAGTTCTTGGTGATGCTGGGACTAAAAAATCAGATTGTTTAGATCCCTCATCTCTACATTTTTAGCTCTACCTGGCTGCCCTCCCAGTTTTCCTTTTTATTAGTCTTAAGAAATCCATGCCTGTTTCTTCCACCAAAGACTCTCACTTATATTTATCTTTATACTTACTTATTTCTGCTACTTGGATAATTTTTTTTTCCTAGTTGTTTCCCCTCCATTCATGAACTGTGAAGTGTATCCCAAAGTACATATAAGTAAAGGTTGTTGAAGTTCTTCTTTATCCACTGCTCCTGGACATGAATAATTTTTTAATTCTGGATTTTCATCAATTGTGTCTTCTCTCTCATGTCCCTGATGTGTAGTACTTGAAAGGGAGGGTGGCGTGTACTGTCTAAGAGGTAGCACTAGAATCACACTGTACGCTATATTCGTAGCATTGTCCACACGCAGCTCTATGTCACTGTGATACCAAAGGCACGGGCCTTTGCCTCGAGATCTTTTAAAATTAATTTACTTACTGATCCAAGATTTAACTGTACTGCGATGTACCTCATTTGCTGTCCTATATTCATTTACCATTGTGATGCAGTAAGGTGAATTTAAATTTTTCAGTATTTTCAATGCAGAAAATAAATGTGCTTGGATTTAATGCAACAGAGAAGAAATATTTGAATTATAAAATTACCGTGCTAATATTAGAAACTGTACATCTTCAAATGAATCTTGATTTATATAAAATGCCAAGAGTTGCCCCCTAAAAAAACCCCAGTATCCTGTTTTTTATTATAGACATTTGGGTTTAAAAGCAATACTTTCTTTTCTCATTCTTCTCCTCCACAGTTTTTTTTTTTTTTTAAAGATTTTATTTATTTATCTGAGAGAGAGAATGAGAGAGAGAGCGAGCATATTGCGGATTTCATAAACTTTTAAGAGTTAAATCATAAGGAAGTAATTTAGCCATCTGATTTATTAATTATACTACTGTCTTCTCTCAGTACATTAAATTTGTTTGTGATTTGATATCAACTCTAATATGTCACTTCTCCAAACATGTTTTATTAACTGTAAATCCTTAAATTAATATGTCTGCTTAAAAATCCAAACAAATGAAAAATATTCCTGAAGCAGCTTTTAGTACCGTTTAGATTATTATCTACGAATCTGTTCCATCACCCACCTTTCCCTGATTAGAGGCTGTTTATAATGACAGTGTACACTCATCTTGTTTTAAATCCTCTCTTTTGGCTATGTCACTAGAGGCAGCCTTCTGATCTTTCAGTCCACCTGAAGTTACTAGCCTACTTCTGTCTAATCTCATGGCCAGGTCACATTCTGTACATAGGCATAGATTTTAGAGTTTGTTTTAATGCTGAAAATGTGATTGATGCCAGTGCTGATAACCATGGGACACACATGAATGACAGTGTGTGATAGACATAAGCTTTAAACTTTACCTAATAATCTGAAGATAGTTCCGTATTCCGTAAGGCATTTTCAATTGAAAGTGTAAGAGTCTTCCCCCAGCAAAATTAATGCTGATATACAGACAGCGTGGAAATTCCATGTTAATAGTCTCTGTAGGAATGTGACAGCGTACATTTGAGATTCGGAACACACTTCAGTTTTGTGTTTTGACTTACACATAAGAAATTGTGAATTTCTGTGGAATCTCGGACCCGTGAAAGAAACCCAACTTAAATATAGTCTGGCTTTCGGTTGAGTTACTAGCAGCATAGCTTAAAAATGCCTCAATAAGTACAACCCAAATTGAATGCATATGTTTCTCTAGTTCCAGATATTCATGTTGTTCTTTCTTAGTGGTTTCCTGGAAAAAAGTCTGGGAATTCATCTTCAGTTCCTGTCATCAAACTTTTTAGACAATTATTTGTTAATCAGTGACTTCTCTTGAAGCAAGTACTTCATGCACATTATTCCCTATGCAAAGTTGCAAGTTGGCAGCTCTTAAAGGGCCACATTGAGATATAGGATGAAATAAGGAGGAGGTTTGGATAACCTGTTCGGCTCCACAAGGTGGATATGGACCTTGGACTTGCCCCCCAGGCCAGTAGAACTTTATTGAACCTTGTTGCCCAGATAGAGGTAACTCAAGGCAGCAGGTTGGAAAGAAAGAAACTAAAAGCCAAGAGAAGGTCAGAGTTCAAAAAAGATGACCAGTCTAAGGTGTTACCAGTGGGTAGGGACAAATCATAAAAGGTATCAGAGATTTTATAAAAGAAGTGAAGGATTTCTGGGGCGCCTGGGTGGCTCAGTTGGGTAAGTGACTGCCTTTAGCTCAGGTCATGATCTCAGGGTCCTGGGATCAAGCCCCGCATCGGGCTCCCTGCTCGGCGGGAAGCCTGCTTCTCCCTCTGACCCTCCCCCTGCTTGTGTTCCCTCTCTCGCTGTCTCTCTCTCTCTCTGTCAATTAAATAAATAAAATCTTAAAAAAAAAAAAATGAAGGATTTCACAGGGTGAAGTCACATTGAGAAGTAGTCAAGTAGAAAATGATTCATTGCTTTTCCTCGAAATGCTCTTGAAGTAGTGACAATAACAAGAATGGGAGGATTGTTAACAAATATGAGTAATTCCTGCTTGGTTTCTTATTTTGATTCAGCAGTGAATAGGCCAAATAGTGCGAATATATGGCAGATGGAATGGTAAAGAGTTAAGGATTGATATAGACAGATGAATAAATCAGTGGTGTTGCCAGAATATCTGTCACGTGAGGTGAGTAGAGCAAAAAGAAGAGCACCAGGAGATCCTGGGTGCAGAGAAAGGGATGGCTTTATGGAGGAGAAATGTAGGGTTGATGGGTAAGCATGTTCTAGAGGTCACTGGGAAGGGCTCCTAATCCATGTTTTTCATGTGCCCATTAAGCTTTACAACTATCCATGTTGGCTCCTCCCTCCCCTATTATATTGTGAGCTTCATAATGGTGAGGGCCCCAGCCTGTTCAGCCTTCTCATAGGAAGCATTCAGTAAATGGTTTTAACTGAACTAAAAATGGACTTCTAAGAAGATGTATCAACGACCTCTTTACTGAGAGGTAAAGGAGACTTCAGAAAGGGAAGAAAATGGCCTTAGTAGGGCTCCTTCCTGTAGGGTGCCAAGAACCTGTGATAATTTTCATGGCCCTAGTTAACTAAGAGTACCTTAACCAGTCATGGTTTAATTAGGAGAGAATGAGCATAACTGAGATTTTGTGGTGGGTAAACATCCCTAATACACTATGAATGTGCTGTACTAGGAGTTGGGGACTCCATTCAAATATGTAGTTCTCTTCAAGGAGCCATCAGTGTGATAAGGGAAACAACTGAGTAAAACATTGATTAAAACACAGTGCAGACAGGTAGTTGCATGTATCAGTACTGGTGTGAATAAATGACCATTCTCTAGGATTCCTTATATTGTCACTGTAAGCACTTGTATCCACGATAATTAGCACTAGTTTGATAGAACATTTCACTTCATGCATTGAAAGTGTTTAGGAGTGCGTCATGACCCTGGCCATGGGGAGTGTAATCACGCTTCATTGAGAACAAGCAGGTCCGCACAAGACTTGTGCTAAGATGGTCAACACACGTGTACAGCATTATTTGTTCATGAGCATTAATAATCGTAGCTACCACTTTCTGACCCTTTTTTTTGTATGTTAGGCACTATACTAAGCCCTTGACCCTCATTCATGAATTGCATCATCGCAAAGCTGTGCAAATGATTAAAATTTCCCTCATCTCAAAGGCCTTCTTTTTCTTGTATTTTGTGTCTTCTCTCCATTTTCAACCAATTACAGATTAGAGGCTATTTCATTTATATATTCAGACATTTGTGAAGGGCCACTTTAGGGACCAGAGACTATCAGTAAGACATGTCCAGTTTTGCCCTTAAGGAGTTCACATCGTGGGGGTCCGTTGGCGTGGAGGTGACATGATGCTGTGGGGCTCCGTCAGGATTGTGTGCATGGCCGTGGGAGAGGACAAGAACACAGCACGCGCATAGATGAAGACTGTTTCTCGGAGGAGTTGTTTGTTAGTGTTCCTCAAGCCTCCAGTAGGTCTTAAAAAAAAAAAAAAAATACATTCAGGTTGAACATCTGAAAATGAAAATGCTTTTTTCTTTGTAAATTGAAAATGGTTGAACATTGGCTTATTCGTATGATTGAACCAAAGTAGTTTTTCTCTTAAAACAGTCCAACTGGTGGTCTGATATATGTACAAATAATACATTTGGGCCATAGAATAAATATCTGACGCTTTTGTAATAGATTCGCTTACTGTATGTCTGCCATCATATGAAACCAAAGGAAAAAAATTTTTTTCGCATATTTGGAACTCTTTTCAATTGCAGATATTAATGAATGTGAACAGCCCGGACGCTGTGGTCCTCATGGAGAGTGTCTCAACACAGATGGTTCTTTTCACTGTGTCTGTGAACAGGGTTTCTCAATTTCTGCAGATGGCCGTACGTGTGAAGGTAAGATAAACCGTCAGGAGGCCTGTAATTATCTCATGATAAAGCAGAGAGGAGATTGCTTTCTGTTGAAGCAGGCAGAGGCTGGAAGACACTATGAGATACTCATGATTTAAGGCCTCCAAGCATGTATGCATCAAGGTGACTCCTCACAGCTCGGGAATTGCTGGGATTTACACATAGGATAACCTAAGGTTATGATGATGAAAATACTCACGGGTGATTCCACTACTGGTACTGAATTAATTAATGGAAACATGCAGGACACGATGATTTCAGGTCCACGTGGGGAAACCTGTCAGCAACCTCCCTGATGTAACTCAAGACTCGGCCAGTTTTGGTTCAGGGTCATACAGATCATCTTCATCACTGTGAACATGGCTTGTGTGATTCTTCTCTGTACCACTGTCAGCAGAGATTTTCATTATTTCCCTAACCTCCTTAGCTGTAGGTTGGTGTATGTTCTTGCCCATTTGTAATTATTATCTCCTTGAAAGATAATTGTGTTGTAAGACATTAAGGTAAGAGCGTTGGCTTTCTCTTTGCAACCTCTGTGTGTTTGCAGGGATACAGCACTGTTTATGTTCATAAGATTTATGTTCTTAATGATTTATTATAGTTTGATAAGTTGAGGAATAATTCACCTGAACCTTTTTAAAAGGAAACTGAGAAGGTTCCCATAATCGTAATTTCAGTCCATCTCTTGGAGCACCTAGGTTATCAAAAGCCAGCTAAGTTGGAAAGAAGTAAATTGCAAAGGTTCTGTCCCGGGCCTATGACAGAACCCAAATTCTTTGTTCTAAAAGAGAGCGCAGCAGGAAGTGCCTCCTGTCCTTGCTCGTACCACGGCGGAAGCAAGCCAAGGAATGGCGACCAGGTTCATCTGAAAGTCATTATTATATTGGGAAGAATAAACTGATCTTATAAAAAGCAGGCGATTGTTGAAATTGCTCTCTTGCTGAGTAGACAAAACATTGATGCCAGATTTGGCTTCAAGTGAAAGAGAGAGAGTGTGGGGTGCAGTTTGAGCAAGCGGATTTTGAGGGGTTTGGAAGCCATCGGAAGTTGGGAAACGGGGAAAAACATCATTGAAGGTGGTCATGAGAGGTTTGCAAGGGTTCCGTGGTACAGTGATTCGAGTTTTACCTTACCTTTATTTAGACCTTGAGCCTAGAGTTCTTAAGAAAGACCCTACGTGAATACATCCGTTGTTCTGCAGAGACAGCAGCATTCCCTGGCAGAGGGTCAGGGTGCTAGCCCATCTGAGTCACTGATGACACTGATGGGCAGAAGGCACATTTCCCTGCATTCCAGAAAGATGCAGGCTTGATTCTTCGTTTGGGTCTGAAACATGGATTAGAAGGGCTTCCTTCCCTGAAAAATGGTCCATGTTATAACTACCGATGGTGGTGCCATGCAGAAATGATGTTCAGAAAAAACTGCAGGTCACCTCACATGCTCACTAGCGGAAGTTATTGTTCCAGAAGAATATACCCATATAAATACTTTCGCATCCATTTTGTCTTTTGTACTTAGCGATTTTCTTTTAATTCCGTGTTTTTTAAATACTGATTTCTTTTTTTTTACTAATCTAAAAATACTTTTTAAATACTGATATAATCATTCTAATTTACTTGCAGTTCTAATTTTGTTAGGCGTCTACTTGGCAAAGACTTGGATTTTAAAATGTGTTTTTAGAAAACTTCCAGTACTTTGTAAATTACTACACTATTTAGTATACTTTCTTTGACAGTTGGTCCATATTTTTTTACTCTAGAAACTGGACAGTTTTATAAGTAATAAAATAGGTAATTTAGAATATTGTGCTGATATATGGCAGTATAACTAGAAATCTCCCTAATTATTAGGCATGTTAGTCTCTTTCTAGAAGAAGCTTTGCAAAGCTTTCATTTTTTATGGGCTTACTCCACTGCATTAAACTGGTCCAAATTTTCCTTTGTTGGACTTAGCCTGAAACTTGTGGCAGTAGCAGAATGTCCTGATTCTACCCCTGGCTGTGGTGTAGGATGAAGCCAGCCCATGTGATCAGGGTTTAGCTGTGGAACTGATGTGCATAGTACTTAACACTGAGAAGTGACTGGCTCTCTTCATGGCCTCCCACCAGCTTATTTCTGAGCTTTGGGTTTAGGCAGCTGGAGACTTGAGGACGCAGGGCTGGGATAGCCTGCTCTAGGCTGGGCTAACTGCATCCTGCCCAGCTGAGGGAAGGAGGGCCTGTCCCTGATTTCCAGTGGCTTTGTTGGTATCTGCTCCCAGTTACTGAACCACAGTGGAGAGACATACTCCATCAGCATAAACTATCTCAGGTATCAGGTAGCATGGCAGATTGTATAGAAATAAAAACAGCACCACTGAATCCTTCCTTCCCCTTCTGTATGTGGTGTTCTGGGAACATGTACCTGGTAGAGGAAGGAGGAACACCTTGATTCTCCTACAGGACATGGAGAACAACAGTGTTCTTTGAAATTCAGCTGGAGTAGAGTGGGTGGGAAGTATGTGGCGAGTGAGCTGTTGATTCATCTCTTCATTTACAGAGTGCCTGTCTTGTGCCAGGCAAAACACAGTTCTTGTCCACTTGGAACCTACCTTCCAGGAGGGGAATCTGGGATAAATAAGTAAATAGTACATACAGAAAATTATCTTTTTGCCTTTAAACAATATAACATAGTTATGCTTTAGGGATATAAGTCCATACAGGTTATTTGGGTGCCTGCGTGGCTCAACCAGTTAAGCATCCAACTCTTGATTTTGGCTCAGGTCATGATCTCAGGGATTTGAGATCGAGCCCCATATATTGGGCTCCACACTGGGTGTGGAGAGCCTGCTTAAGATTCTCTTTCTCTCTCTATCTCCCCCTCCCCCCCCAAAAAAATAAATAAGCACAGGTTGCAACATGATAAATTATGCAGGTCAGGTCATTTTTCACCCATCTCACACATGGGTGTTGGAAAAGTGCAGGGAAACTGGACTGTCCTGATGGACTTCCTCTTTTCTGCTTCCCTTTCTTCCTAGAACTGTGGTTCGTCTCCTCCTGCCTCCACCTCTGTGTCCTTTAGCTAGAGTGTTTATCTTGTGTAGAAAAGCAAAGGAAACTTTTTACCTCTTTCACTAAGTTCAGTTTTATGTCCCAATTTATCTTATTCATGTGTTTAAAAAATCACCGTTCTTTTGCTCTTCTAGTTTTTTGTTGTGGTGGTGGTGGTTGTTGCAGAGCTTTACCTCATGAAGAATATTCATCATCCCATGTGTAAACTGACCCAGGGTTTGGGTTCATCCTCGACAGCAGAATGTGTGTGAGTGGGAGAGTAGGGAAACTTGTGGCCGTCATATTCCTAAGTGTCACACGTCTGTCCCCTGATGCCCCCCCACACACACACCAAACCAGCCTCTTATTTGGCATCATGCCATGTGTGGGTCTTTGCACGCTGCTCTGGCCAGGGGCCGTGGTGCTCTCTCAGATGGGCATCCAGGTTGAGTGAGAGTTTATACAACAAGTGCAGCTGGGGACATCGGACATGTCTAGACCTCACTGCTTTCCAGCCTGTTCACACCTCAGAATGGCCGCGCTGATCTAGCAGGAACCTAAAGGAGCAACACAGCACCGGTGGCTTATAGAACCTAGTTAGTCATGGCTAATTAGGCCTCCAAACCATGGCCAGAATCCCTCCCTGAAGCCTTGTCTTTTAGAAAGCATGCTCATTCATTCATTTGACAGACAGTAAGTGTATGCTACGTGCCCCCCACTCTTCTCAGTACGGGGGCTATGTCGGTGAATAACAACAATTCCCGCTTTCTTATAAACTATGTAACAGGCTAGAGAGACAGAAACCCTGTGGGAAAAGGAAGTAGAGCAGGGTGAGGGAGATCTGAGGGCTGGAGCAAGGAATGGAAAGCTGGTACCTTACTAACTCGGGGTGGGGGGGGGCTGAGTTGGCCATTCTGCCTTATACTGAGAGAAATCAGAGAAATTTTGTGTCTGGGTAACTAAGTGAAGCCTTATCAGGTACCCTTTTTTACACTGGTCATCCCCTGGCTGAGGGGTAATAGCTTGTCAGTAAATAGACCGGAGGGCATGAGATTGTCTGCTGAGGGCTGCTAGCCTCTTGCCCACATGAATTCTCTTTCGACAGGGGAGTACAAATCAGAGTGAGAGCAAATCCTAATGTAAACTATGGACTTGGGTTGATAATAACGGGTCAGTGTATGTTCATCAGTCATAACAAATGTTCAGGGATGTTGATAGTGGGGGAGCCTGGGCAAGAGGATTGGGGGGTTGGGGAGACAGGAGGGGAATATGGGAACTTTCAGTGAAATTTTCCCGTGAACTTGAAACTGCTCTTGAATATAACCTTTGTTTTTAAAAGTCAGGCATTTCTAGAATTACCTGTTTTTCATAAGAAAGGAAAAATCAAAACCCTTAATTTTAATTCTGTGTTCTCCTGTACTTTCCTCCTCTGGATGTTATTTCTTACTTTTTAAAAATAATACCTCAGACAGGCTCTGTGATCAGAAGCTTCAGCTCCCACTTTCAAGACAATTCTAATGCTGATTCAGAATTTGACAACTAAAAAGATTGGAAGAAGACTTCTTATAACATGTAGCCTGAACACTGAATCCCAGTGTATTCAAAGAATCCAGCCCTGTTGTTAAATAGCTCTAGAGATTCTAATCCTATAACTTTTTAGGGTATCTTCTAAAAACTGCTTCTTGCTAACTCACTCATTGGAAAGGGAGAATGTAATCAGAGGCAAGTGGTCAGGATGGCTAACCTCCTGAACTTTACTGAGAACAGTGATATCAGAAAGACTAAAAGAGGGGCTCCTGGCTGGCTCAGAAGAGCCTGTGACTCTTGATTTCAGTGTTGTGAGTTCGAGCCCCATATTGGGTGTAGACATTACTAAAAAATTTTTTAAAAAGCCTAAAGAAGTTAGGTTTAAACTCTGAGGCTAATTTTGTGTTCATTGGAACCAGAAAATACGGGTAAAGGCAACTTTTACCAAATCGAAGAAATAAAAACTAATCCGAAGCAAGCACGGTTTTGTTTTCAGAATAATAGGTACATTTTCTACTGAGAAGTATAGAAAGAAGGTATAAAACCGTTGCTGACAGTGAGCCAAGGCAGTTGGTGGCTTTGTAGCATAGAGATACAACTTTATATCCATCACCAAGGAGAAAATATTTTTTAAAATGATTTAGTCAAGTAGGATGTAATATATTACATCTGGCTGCTTGGCCCAAAGAGCTTTAGGTTTTTTGCTTTTTTTTTTTTTAGTTTTTGTGTTTATTTTGTTTTTGTTTTTTTGTTTGTTTGTTTTTTTAATAGCTTTAGAGTCAGAAATTGAAAAATCTAGTAAGAGAATACAATCTGAGTGTTTCTTTTCTAAAGAAAGAGAACTTAGGTTAACAATAAGATCCTTCCCCCCCCCCACAACATGTAAAAAGGAAAAGGATCCTACAACATTCCAGGTAAAGAAGGGAAATGGCTTCCTGCTATATAAAGGCTACTGTTCTTCACGCTCACTGCTTCCGTGAATGTACTTCGGCGGAAGTGAGTGAAAATGGATGTTTAAATCATTAGGGAGAGAGCTGAGGAAATTTTGCTGGAATAAGCTGCTTTTGGATCTGGAATACATATTTTCCATGCATTGCTTGATTGTCTTCCGTATATCAACATTTTTATAAAGAAATTCTTAATAGTAGCAGAGAAATTCAAGAGCTCTTCCTAAGCCTTTTATCACTGCTGACCTTTTAAAACCCCAGAGCTATGGAAAATCATCTGTTCATAGACAGAGAAGTAAACACTTTCCTTGAAGCCAAAAGATAGACATGGAACTGCCAGAAAGTGAAGTCTGCCGAGAGTGAGCTGCCCCCTCCACCATCTACTGCCACCCAGCGCTCCGCCAGGGCATCAGGCTTCCTGCATCTATTTTGGTGAATCTTTTGATGTCCTCCACAAGCAGAGTACTTAATAGGCCATGGAAGATTGTTGTGAGTAGTACTTTTACGCGTTAGGCTTCAGTTGTAATATCTAATACATCAATTCCAGAATTGGTTATTTGTTAGGCATCCAGCTGATGGACTATTCCGTGGTGGTCTTGGACTCCCAACATGAGTGGACTGGAGATTCTTCCTATAGTATATGATGTCATGACCTTATTAAAATGAGAGCAATAATAATAATAATAGCTAGCATTTGTTGAATTCTTCTTGTGAGCCAGGCACTATGCTAAGTGCATTGTACCAGTTTTCTCATTTAATCTTCATGACAAACCTATGGGTAGGGTGAGTATTAATCGGAATGCTTTTGGTGGCAATGAACAACTTAAAACAAGGAAATTCATTATACTAAGAAGTGTAGAGATGGTCACCTCTCCTCTGTTAGAGGTCTTTGTTCAAATGTCTCTTTCTCAGGGAACACTTTCTAGCCACCCTTTCTCACATTCACCCTCTAATATTTCCTGTTCCCCCCTTTGCTCTTTTTTAACCACCTTATTCTCCTTTCTCTTGTTGTTTATCGTCAGACCCCATTCCTGGACACTAAGGCTAATGAGGCCTTGCGAGGGCGCCTGGGTGGCTCAGTTGGTTAAGCGACTGCCTTTGGCTCAGGTCATGATCCTGGAGTCCCTGGATCGAGTCCCGCATCGGGCTCCCTGCTCGGCGGGGAGTCTGCTTCTCCCTCTGACCCTCCCCCCATCTCATGTGCTTTCTCTCTCATTCTCTCTCTCTCTCAAATAAATAAATCTTAAAAAAAAAAAAATGAGGCCTTGCGATCAGTCTTGTTCACAACTGTATGGCATTGAGAATAATTAGTTAGGGCACAATAAAAAGTGAGTGAATGAAAATGTAAAGAGGGGGTCTGTAACTCATCCTGGCATACCAGGAAACAGATACAATAAGAGGACTCCAAACTGAGTGTATTTTGTGTACTTTGGTGAAGCCTTTTCTATTTTTTGAAGACTTAATTCTCTAAAGCACACCCTGTGTAATTCTGTATTGGGTACAGAAGTGGTTAAGAATTTAGGCTGGATTCCGAGTGTGTGGGCTTGAACTCTTACTCTGCCTCCAAGCTGTGTAAACTTGAGGAAGTTACTTAAAGCTCGTGTACCTCAGTTCCCCACAAGCATAATGCACTCATGGAGTCATTGTAAGAGTTAAATATATTGATGTGTGTTGACAAGTACCAACTTAGAATGGAGCCTGTCCCCATAAGTTGTGCTCCATGAATGTGAATTCTCTTTAGTGTGTTAGCACTTTTACATAGATACCTTAGTTATGTTGCCATTTGTTTCCTTAATATGTGGACATCTAAAAGGAGGGAGCATTTAACACCTATTTGTTTTTATGTGATCAGTGCTTACAAAATGCACAACATACAGTCAGATTACATAAGTCTTTGTGAACTAAATTGTCTGTTCTAAGACCAGGTCTGGATATAAATGAAGTACTACATTATATTCTATCTACTTTTAAACCCCAAATTTATTTAATATAAATTATATAAGTCATATAAAATATAGGATAGTAACCCATTTATACCTAATGTGCTTTAATTCTTCACCCTTTGTTTTCCCTAAGAGTTGTAGTTCTATTCACCTCCTAAGTTTTAAAATGTTTCAAGTTTTAAAAGGTTTCAAGTTTTCAAATGTTTTGTGAATCAATTGCCAATAAACCAAACGGATGGCTAATGCTGATGCTTATTTGCATTTAAACATTGAAGTTGTTATTTCTAGAGATACACTATTTTCTGTGGCTTCATAACTGAACTTTCTTGGCCTCCTATTTGAATATAGAAAGAGAAAAATTAGAATAGTGAAAAAAATGGGAATTTTTTTTGGCCAGTCCTATGTTGCTTTTGGGGCCCAAGTGTCAAAAAGATGAATCTGGAGTTTGATGTGTTTGGCCTGTGCTTAGGGCTTTCTCCCAGTCCTCACTGGCAGTACCTCTTGGTGTTAAGAAAGACTATATGGAAAGAGAAAATGTACGGTGTGACTCTAAAGTTAGAAGAAGATGTTTATTTTTTGGAAAATCTTGGTTGTAAAAATGTACAGTTATTAAATTAATGCAAAGATAATCCAGTGGTTATAAATAAATATATTCAGAGAAAATAGTGCATTTCAAAAATTTTATAGTGTGTAAAAAAGAAACACTAAATATATTTCACACATTATCTTTTGCAAGTAATTGTGTTAGAAATATGCAATTGAAGTCCAGCCTCTTTTCTATAAGTATCTAAGGAAATTTTTCTGAATGGAATGGAATTTCTTCCTCATAGAGAATTTATTCAAATTCTTTGCTTTTTGTGATAGTCCATTATATAACAGTAAATTAGGATGATTCTTTACCTTCAGGAGCAGAGAAGTTTTTTTTTGGTTTTTGTTTTTGTTTTTGTTTTTGTTTTAAAGCTTCTCATTTCTTCCCTTCACATTTTTAGGAATGTTTCTTTTCTGTAGCAGATTTAAATCCTTCTAATTGAACTTTTCCAGTTTTTATATAAAATTCTGTCAGTCCATAATGGGGACAAATGGCATTTTGAATTCAGAAATACTCTGTGATCCTCTTTTTCTCAAAAGAAGTATAAATGCTTTGTGTATACAGGCTTAGCTTTTGTCCAAAGAAAAAGTGTTTTATGTCACATTGAAAATACCCTGCTTTTCAACTTGGTTCAAAATTTTTCCTGTAAGTGTCACAGATACTTAGTTTTGGATTTTAACCGATAATATTGGGATTTTTTATTGTAATTGCACAAACATCTGGCACACACAATGGCATCCCCACGCAGCACCTCCGCCCCACCCTGTGCCCTGGTTCTCTGAGAGGACAGATAGGCGCCCGGGGCACACTGCAGGCTCTTGAACCTGTCTCCTGACACATGCCCTCTCCAGCGGCGGAAGCAGAGCCTTGTGAGCTCCCTCCATGAGGAAACCAGAGACACAGAGCATTGCCCCCATTTTCTTGGTCTTTCACTGCATCAACTTAATACAATTTGAAATGTAAAAGCTGAAATACTCTTCTTGGATTTTTTAAAACCAATGAATCTAAGATGATTTTGTTCTTGAGGATTTTCATTCTTGACCTCATTTGGATAATGAAGAGATAACCTGTACCTTCGTCCCACTGCATTGTAGTCAAAAACTTAATGCAAGTGAGAGTCAAGGACATTTTAATACTTTATATTATTTAATACTAAATACTTGAAAAATTCTTAGGACTCTTGGGTGTTCAAACAAAATCACAAAATTTAAAAACTTACTAATTTTACATTTTACCCTCATGTAAAAGGATGTTTTACTAGCTGTGTTTATCTTTAAACTGATGCAAGGACCATGTGGAGTGGGGAAAGAGATGGTAACGGGGACCCACTTGTAGGGGTTCAGGTGGGCTCTTGGGAGGGAGCAGAGCTGACAAGGGCTCTGGTTCAGATCTAGGGTCTCATCATTAATGCTTAACAATCAAATATGACCTCTCCTTCGAACATTAAATGTGTCTCCCATGTTTAAATAGTCATAATTCCTAAGTTAGATATCCTAGAATATTAGAATTCTAGTCTGTTGTGAATACAGAGCAATGCTGTTATAATCTTAAGTAAATTATTTTAAAAATTCACTCCATAATAATTCTCACCTCTACAAGACAAAAATATTGTAGCATATTTGGGACAGAGAATCACATAATTAATTCCCTTGACTTGCAGTGGGTCACATAAAAATGTAGTTACATTTTTAAGGAAGGCTATTGTGTCACATATGCTCTCTTATTTCCACTTGTGTTCCTATTTAAAAAAAAAATAGCTTGACTTTATTTTGTACTTGGAAGAGATTAAATTTCACAGTATTTGATTGGCTTATTATGGACAGACAGGGAGTGGTGATCAGGATTACTATTCGGAGTCCCTTAATATTTTAGTCTAATATATACCTCTTACCAATGAGAAAGAGGGAGAAAGAAAATGAACTTTTTGAAATGGTTAAGATGGTCTTTAACCAGGAAACAGAGCAGTGTGGATTGGCTATTCTTTTTAAGTAAACTTTGTAATTGCTTAAAATACATGAGAGAAAAGTGCATGAATCATAAGGGTACAGTTTGACGAACTTTTACAGAGTGAGCACACTTGGTAATGAGCCCCTGAACCCTCCCTCAAGCTTCTTCCTAATTTTTAACCCACTCCCCTCTCCATTACCCACACAGAGCACTATTTTGTCTTTGTTATGGCTTTGTTTTATCTTTTTGAACATCTTATTGATGGAATCATACAGGAGGCACTGATATGTGCCTGACTTCTTTCGTATAACATTATGTTTGCAAGCTTCAGCTACGTCCTCTAGCAGCGCTTCATCTTCATTGCTGTATGGCATTTCATTGTATAAATATACTACGATTATGTATCCATGCTACTGTTGATGGGCATTTCGGTTACTTAAAGTCTGGGACTCTTGAGAATAAAGCTTTCATGAATATTCTTGAACATACTTTTAGTGGAAATAATCACTAATTTCTTGTTGAATATTACTCAGAAGTGTAATCTCTAGGTCCTAAAATACATGAATGTCTCGGTTTCATATATACAGCCGGTTTTCAGAGTCCCAGTTTACACAGCCAAGAGCTACTTCTGAGCCTTTCAGTTCCACATCCTTGCTAACCATTGGTATTGTCATTTCTTTTCAAGGTTTGCCTTGCCTTAGTAAGGGATCTCCCTGTCATGGTGTCTGTCAATTTGCATTTCCTTTGTGAGGGTTGTTGATGTTCAACAACTTTTCATACCCTTATTAGCTTTTTGGGTATCATTTTAGTTATCTAATTCTGCATAACAGATCTCTTCAAAATGAGGTGCTCAATACAACTGTCTTAACGGTAAGTTGAAATGAAGCCAAGTTCTTAATTTTAGTGAAGGCCAATGTTTTAATTATTTCATTTGAGATCTGTACTTTCTGTGTCTGTGGTCTTTGCAAACCCTAAAGTCATTATGATACACTTTTTATTTTTTTTTATTTTTTTTTTTTAAAGATTTTTATTTATTTATTTGACAGAGAGAGAGATAGCGAGAGCAGGAACACAAGCAGGGGGTGTGGGAGAGGGAGAAGCAGGCTTCCTGCCGAGCAGGGAGTCCGATGTGGGACTCGATCCCAGGACCCTGGGATCATGACCTGAGCCGAAGGCAGACGCTTAACGACTGAGCCACCCAGGCGCCCTACACTTTTTATTTTTTAAAGATTTTATTTATTTATTTGAGAGAGAGAGAAAGAGAGAGAGCAAAGGCCAGGGAGAGAGGCAGAGTCAGAGAAACAGACTGTAGCCCACCATGGGGCTCAATCCCAGGACCCTGGGATCATGACCTGAGCCGAAGGCAGATGCTTAACCGACTGAGCCACCTAGGCGCCCCTATGTATACTTTTATATTGTCTTCTAAAAGCGTTATTGTTTTATATTTTACATTTGGAATCTGTAATAGCGCTGAAATTGTTTTGCGTGTATGGTGTGAAATAGAGGTCAAGATTTACTTTTTTCCTAAATGGATTCCAATTGGATCATCGCCCTTTTTTGGGAAGAATACGCTTTTTCCACTGATTTGCACTGGTAACTTTGTCATGAACCATGTGTAAATATATGAGTCTTTTTCTTCTTCATTCCATCCATGGGTGGTTTTATCCTTGCATTAATAGCATGTTGTCTTAACTATAGTAACTTTATATAAACATTAATGTATGTGCTGTAAATTCTAAATTGTGCAGTTTTGTTCTTAATTGAGATTGTCAGCGCTATTCATGGCCCTTTGCATTTCTATATAAGTTTTATAATCAACTTATCAATTTATATCAGAAAAAAATTATCCTGGGATTTTGAATGGAATTGCATTCAGTCAATAGATCAATTTGGGGAGATTTAATATTTTACAGTATTGAGTCTTCCAATACATATATATATATGACACATCCCTCTATTTAGGTTTTCTTTCATTTGTTTTGGTGTTTTGTTGTAGTTTTTTGTGTAGTCTTGGACAGAATTTTTTAGAGTCATTCCTAAGTAAGTGTTCAGTATTTTTATATTGTTGTGAAGGGTATTTAAAAGGTATACTTAACTAATGAATCATTGAACACTGCATCAAAAACTAATTATGTACTATACAGTGGCTAACTGAACATAATAAAAAAATAAAAATGGGCAAATACTAATTGTTAAAAAAATAAATAAAATGTATTCTGCCCTTATAACAATTTGATTTTTGTGCATTGACATTTTACCTATGAGCTTGCTAAATTTACTTGTTATTTCTGTTAGTTCATCTGCAGATTCTTTTAGATCTTGAACATAACAGTTATATTGTCTACAAATAATGTAGTGCTAGGTTTATTTTCTTTCAATAATTATACCTTTTCTTATTACACTATCTAGGACCTGTTCTCCAGTAGAAATGGTGGTAGCTAGCTTACTTGTCTCATTCCTGATCTCAGCAGAAAAAGCATTGAATATTTCTTAAACTTTGATGTTTGCCATAGACATTTTTAGTATGTACTCTTCAGATAAGGGAATTCCCTTCTGTTTGTGGATTGATGAGACTCTATTATGAATTGTTTTTAATTATTACAGATGCTTTTCCTGCATCTATTGAAATAATGGTATTATTTTTTAAATTGTATTTTCCCCTTTATTCTGTTCATGTGGCAAATTACATGGACTGGTTTTTTTTTTTTTTTTCTGCATTTGTTTTAAACAAGATAAAAGTTTATTTCTCTCTGTGTAGCAGTTCAAGCATAAGTAATCCAGGGTTGAGAATTCAGGTCCACAGTGATCCCAGGTGACATCTATCTTGTTGTGCTAGGTTTCACATGCCATTCTAAATCATGGTCAAAGGTCGTAGCTCCACTGCCTACCATCACATACACATTTAAACCATATTGATTTGTTTTTTTAGTGAAAAATACCTTTGCATTCTTTTTTTTTTTAAGACTTTATTTATTTGAGAGAGAGAGAGAGCATACAAGCAGGGGAACGGCAGGCAGAGGGAGAAGCAGACTCCCTGCTGAGCAAGGAGCCCAATGTGGGACTCGATCCCAGAACCCTGGGATCATGACCTGAGCCGAAGGCAGACACTTAACTGACCGAGTCACCCAGAATGTCCCTCCTTTGCATTCTTAGAATAAACCTAGCAGTCATGCTAGAGTATCCTTCCTATACAGTATATCCCTGGAGTCCAATTGCTAACATTTTGTTGAGAATATGTGCATCTGTGTTCATGAGAGAGATTAACCTTCTGTGAAGTTGTAGACTCAAGGTTGTTCTGGTTTCATAAACTGAATTTGAAAGTGCCCCCTCTGGGTTTTTTTGGAAAAGTATATGTAAGATTTGTGTTAGGGGTGCTGGGGTGGCTCATTCAGTTGGACATCTGCCTTCGGCTTGGATCGTGGTCCCAGGGTCCTGGATTGAGTCCCACGTCAGGCTCTCTGCTCAGCGGGGGGCCTGCTTCTCCCTCTCCCTCTGCCCCTGCTTGTGGGCTTTCTCTCTCTTGTTCACTCTATCTCTCGTATAAATAAATAAAAACGTAAAAAAAAAAAAAATTAATGTTAGTTCTTTCTTGGATTCCTTGAAGAATTCACAAGTAAAGTCATTTGGGCCTGGAAGTTTTTGATGTTGTTTTGTGTGTGTGTGTGCGGGAGGGTGTTATGAAAGTTTTAAAATTGCAGTTAAGATTTCTTTAAAGGATAAAGTAATGGTCTCAGTTCTTGGACTTTTCATGACAGTTTTGGTAACTCTGTTTTTCAAGGAACTTATCCATGTTAGGTAAAATTTTAGGTAAATTTCCAGTTCATTGGCACCAAGTTGTTGATAATACTTTTTCTTATCTCTCCTTAGTGTCTATAGAATGTGTTAGTGATGCCTTTCATTTTTTATTTAGTAATTTGTGCTTTCTTTGTTTTGTTCTTAATCAGGCTTTCACAGGTGTTATTCTTTGCAAAGAAACAACTTTTGTTGATTTTTCTCTTTGTTTTCTATTATGTTAATTTCTGCTTTTATATTCTTCGGGCTTCATTTGTCTTTATACCTTCTTGATGTAGATCCTTAGATCATTGGGTTTTCAACCTTCTTTTCTATAATATATATGTTCTTTTCTAATATGTATTTATGGCTATTTATTTCTTTCTAAGAATGGCTTTATCTGCAGCCACAAGTTTTGATATGTTTTTTGCTATTCAGATAAAAGTATTACAAATGCATTGTCATTTTTTTCTTCAACCAGTGAATTATTTAGAGGTGTTTTGCTTAATATCCAGACTTTTGGAGAATTTTTATTTTTGTTATCTATAGCTCAATAGCCAGAGAACATAATTTCAATGATTTCAGTCCTTGGAATTTGTTGTGGTGCAAAATATGGTCAATTTTGGTAATCAATGATTTCAGTCCTTGGAATTTGTTGTGGTGCAAAATATGGTCAATTTTGGTAAATATTCCTTGTGTACTTGAAGACAACATGTATTTTGCAGTTGGATCTATATATGTTAATTAGGGCCCAGTTTGTAAGTTCTTTAAATCGTGTATATTCCTACTCTGTTTTTGTCTGCTTATTACATAATTTACTGAAGGGGTGTTTTACAATCTCCCATTATTATGGAAATTTATCTGTTTCTAATTTTAGTTTCCTGGGTTTTGTTTTATATGTTGTTGACCATGGAATTAAATGCTGAAGTTTCTGTGTCTTGCCTGGTGTATTGATCCTTTTATTCCTTTGAAATGTCCCAGTTTGTCTCTATCAATGCATCTAGTCTTTAAATCTACTTTGTTTTTTATCAGTATAATTGCATATGCCTCTTTCAATTAGATTTTGCATGGTTTGTCTTTTCCCATTTCTCCATGTTCTTATTTTTGAAAGGGCCTTTTTCTTGTAAGCAGAATATAGTAGTTTTTTATCTTCATCTTTTAATTGGAGAATTTAGTTCATATACATTTACCATAATTACTGCTATTGGGGGTTCAAATCTATACTGTATTTTCCATTTGTCTCATTTCTTTTCCTTTTTTTTTTTTGGCTGCCTTTTAGAGTATTTATTATTATATCAATCCCTTCCTACTGTTCTTTATACATATTTTTTGAAGAATGTTTCCCTATGATTTTTAATGAAACAGTGTACAAAAGGAAAATAAAATAAGTTTAGGGTCTGAAACATACTGGCCCAAGGTTTATTTTCACATAGTAAAAAGTAAAATTATATACAGTACTTAACTGTGTACTATAGAAAAGTCATTCTTCAGTAGAAAACATTCATAACTGGGAATTTACCATTTGTATTAGAGGAAGGGATTAGGTCTAAAGTGTTTTTACTTTTCATTCAGCAGAATCTCTGAATTAATGTTCAGAAGATTGTATTTTTGGGCAGGGTCTCCACAGAGTTTTTAAAACTAAACAAATACAGCTTTGTATGCAAAAACCTTCGCTAGATTAAAAAGTATTAAAATTTTTTGTTTGCTTGCTTTCTTATTATCTTTAAATTAACATATAATATTTGTTTCAGGGTTACAGGTCTGTGATTCAACAGTCTTACACAATTCACAGGCTCACCATGGCACATACCCTCCCCAGTGTCCATCACCCAGCCACCCCATCCCCCCAACTCCCCACCACTCCAGCAACCCTCAGTTTGTTTCCTGAGATTAAGAGTCTCTTATGGTTTGTCTCCCTCTCTGGTTTGCCTTGTTTCATTTTTCCTTCCCTTCCCCTATGATCCTCTGTCTTGTTTCTCAAATTCCTCATACCAGTGAGATCATATGATACTTGTCTTTCTCTGACTGACTTACTTCACTTTGTTTCCTTGCTTTCAATTGTAATTGCAATTATTGAGAACTGCTTTGGTTTTTTAACTTAAAATATGTGTGTACTATTATTAACAATAGAATTTTTCTCATGTAATTTTTTTAAAGATTTTATTTATTTGAGAGAGAGCCAGTGCAAGCAGGGGGAGGTGCAGAGGGAGAGGGACAAGCAGACTCCTGCTGAGGGGGGGCCCTGATGAGGGGCTCGATCCCAGGACCCTGAGAAGTGTCTGACTTCTGACTTAACTGACTGAGCCACCCAGGTGCCCCTCCTGTAATTTTTATCATTTCAAGCAAAATACTTTATTTTAAAATAAAGACATTTTTTAAAAAGACATTCTCTGCTTTTTTTGTCAGTTGAATTGAAAGACATTTAAATGTTTTCAGTTCTTAAATTCTTCTTAGAATATTTATGATTATTCTACTTTTGTTTATATGGTTTTATTTTACTCATTTGCTTTTTCTGGTTACGGTGCCATCTATACTTGCGTATACACTCAAGTCAAAGAATTTTCTCCTTTCAGTATCTTCAAATAATTGTTTGCAGATATATAGTTTTTCTGATTTTAAGAGTAGCATGTGCTCATTGTAGAAAATTTAGAAAATGCTCACAAGTATAAAATCATTTATCTACCAGCCAGTTAGTATTTGGCCTCTTTCTTTTTTTAGAGTTTTCATTTATTTGTTAAAATAAGATCTTATACTTTTTGTCTTAACTCTTTCATTTTACATTATATTTTTTGTATTTTGTTGATCTTTAAAAATAAATTTTTGATGACTACGTAATTCCATAGCATTATTGTACCATATATTTGTAAAAGTATCTTCTGAACTATGGAGATAAAGACTGTTTCCTTTGTTGTCGTTGCCATTGAGTGCACTATGAATACACTTGTATATACACGTTTATCCTCATCAGTGATCACGTCCCTAGACTAGATTGGAGGATACTTAATACAAGATCCAAGGACACTGGGGGCGCCTGGGTGGCTCATTCGTTAAGCGTCTGCCTTCAGCTCAGGTCATGATCGCGGGGTCCTGGGATCGAGCCCCGCATCGGGCTCCCTGCTCCGTGGGAAGCCTGCCTCTCCCTCTCCCATCCCCCTGCTTGTGTTCCCTCTCTTGCTGTCTCTCTCTCTCTCTGTCAAATAAATAAATAAAATCTTAAAAAAAAAAAAATCAAAGGACACTGGCAACCTTACAGGTCTTAACAACACCTGGGACCACCTTGCTTTCCAGAAATGTTCTGCTGGTTTCTGCTTCCATTACCACCCCGTGAGACCTAGCTCTTGACACTCTCAAGAAGCTAATGTTGTTATTTTTCTGTTGATTTGATAAGGAGAAAATAATATCTCCTTTTAATGTGCCTTTACTACCAGTTAGCTTAACTTCTTTTATATTTATGTCTTCTGTGAAATACTGTTTTGCCTGTATGAGGCGGAGTTTGTGTTTTTCTGACCAATTTATGTGTATTAGGGATAATAATGATTTATGAATATTTTATAGATATTTACCCCATTCTTTAATTTGCCTTTTAATTTTATGATGCTGTTATTTCTGCCCTGGCTTTTTACTTTGCCATTTTCTGTATTCTGTTGTGATCAATTGTATACTTTTATTTCTTAGCGTATTTTATCTTTGTGGTGTTGTTTTTGTATTTAACTCTTTCATACTCTGGGATACAAAAACGTATCTTGCCATTCAGTTTGTTCTTTTATCTTCATCTTAGAAGAGCTTTTCAAGTTTGCCTTTGAAAGTTTCAGATACAAGTTTCTGCATTATAAATTCAGCTTCTTAAACTCCAGTGCAGCTTTAATGTACTGTCGCTTTTGATCAGGTGGAACACGGCTGTGTCCCCAGCTGTTCTTCCAGCCCAGCGCCACTGCTTCAGTGGCTTTTTGTCCCAGGCTATGGCTGTGAGTGCTCAGCCTTGGGTTTTGGTGGTAATGTGATGCACCATCTTTTTAGGGTCTTCATAAGTGTCTAGTGAGGGGAGGAAGATGCTGTGTGATTAGACACATTTTTCAACACAAGGTTGGGTCAGAAAAGCTTCCAGGAGGCTCCAGCTGAGCCTTGACAGGCTTGGAGGCTTGGAATAGATGCCATAAGCAAAGATTTGCAGACATGAAATATTGGAAAAATTCAGGAACACTAAATAAATTAGTTTCAGTTGAATACGTAAAAGGGGAAAAAGTGATACATAAGATATAGCTAGAGAGGTAGGCCAAGGCTGGATTGTGGAAGCTTTGCTGGCTTTTGTATTAAACAAGTAATATGCTGAGTGTTGCCATTGCACACCTGTTATACGCCAGACTTGGTTCCAAACTGTGGGCACGTGGTGATGAGCAAAACAGGTATGGTCTCTGCCTTCGAGGATCTGCATGTGCACAGGGCAAGCAGTAAATATACAAATAGGCTTCCCAAACAGCATGTAACCACAAACCATTACAGATGCTATGAAGGAAAGAGAAGAGTCAGTGAGGAGGAGGAAGAGGGAAAGCTCTCTTAGGAAATGGCATTTGAGCTGAGCTCTAAAGAGTGAGTTAGCTGCTGGAAGAGTGGGCTGGGGATGGCAGGCAGGGTAGAGCATTCCCAGGTGGAGGTGTAGTGACGGCAGAGGCTCTGAGGCAGGGAAGTAGTAGATGCATTCAGGAAAGTGAAAATGAAAAAGACCTGTGTTTGGTGCTTAGAGGGAAGGCGGCACAGTGACTCATGGGCTGGAGAGTCAGGGGCAGAATATGGAAAGCCTCCCAGGAAACATCAAGGGTTTGGATATCATTCTAAGTGTAAAAGAAACAGACTGGTTAATTTTTAAGGACAGCGATATACTATATGTCATCATTTTGAAGCTGTGTATTTTTTAATACTATAATATTTGGATGTTTCTTATAGTTGATGTGATTTTTTTTTAAAGCAGTACAAAATAGCTTGCAGAATATTTTCCCCTTTCTTAGAGGCACATAAAATATCTGTGTCCTTTTCAGTGTGTGTACTCTTATATTTGATTTTACTCAGTACTCTATATTTTTAAAGCACACATCACCCAGGATG
This sequence comes from Zalophus californianus, assembly GCF_009762305.2. Lineage (NCBI taxonomy): Eukaryota > Metazoa > Chordata > Mammalia > Carnivora > Otariidae > Zalophus > Zalophus californianus. The sequence continues at coordinate 27,515,837 of NC_045602.1, forward strand.
CTGTTTGGAAATGGGATTAGAGGGGCAAGAGAAAAGTCAGGAGGAGTCTTGCAGGATGTTGTTCAGGCCAAACATACTGGTCCTCAGGCTAGAGTAGTAACAGTGTGATGGAGAGAAATGAATGACTCAAGAAATCTTTTGAAAATGGAACCTGGTCTTGGGTTAGAACATAGTGTTGGGGTGGATGTAGGGTAAGAAGGAGAAGGAATATTGAGGATAGATCTCTGGTTCTGGATTTAGCAAGTAGATATTTGCTGGCACTCTTCGCTCACGGGGGGTGGGGGGAGAAGGAAGCAGGTTTTTTTTAAAGATCACATTTTTTATTTGGGTTTATTAGAGTTGCCCCTGAAATATTCCTGTGGTTATATCAAGCAGGCAATTGGATCAGTTTAGATCTAGTGCTTGGAAGAAAAGTCTAGGCTGGAGATATAGCCTAGGAGTTATAAGATATAGATGGTACTGGAAGCTATTACAATGGATGGGGCCATTAAGAGAGATCATAGAATGAGAAGAAAAGTGGGTCTAGGGCTAAGCCCTGAGAAACAGCCACATTTAGGAGTAAAGTTAAAGATTGTGTGGGAGTGGCCACGGGATTAACAGGAAACCCAGGAGCATATAAGAACATAAAATCCAAAGGTAGAGGGTACTTAAAAAGAAGAGTGGTCAACTATATTAAATACCACTGAGCAATCTGTGAAGATGCCAGTCAAAAAGAGTCCTTTGAATTTTACAAAATGGTGACCTTAGCAACAGCCATTCCAGTGGATTAGTATATATGAGAGCTACCCAAGAACATATGAAAACTGATGGTGTGGATACAACGTGTGTAGAAAGGTCCAGAACTTTAGCTGTTAGAATTTAGACTGAAAAATACGGTTGTAGCTAAAGGGCTTATGTGCAAGGAGGCTCTTGGTTACTTTTAAGATGATAGCTGGAAATTTTTGATCCTGATAGAATGACCCAATAGAGAAGGAGAGAGGGAAGTAGAAGATGCAGGGGCAGCGGGGTCAGTTAGAAAAGCACAGATCTTGAGAAGCCAACTGTGGATGAGCTCCAGAAGATAGGTGTCAGTGGCCTTCTACTATTATCCATGGAGAAAACCCGAAGAGGTCTAAGCAGAGCATCGTTTGATTGGACTGTTTCAGTAGGTTAATCATTCTCTCATTATGGAGGATGGATTTGGAGTGGCTGAAAGCACAGAACCCATTAGGACGCCACTGTGAGAATTCAGGTTAGAGATGGTGAAGCCCTCGATAAGGCTGACAGGAGGGGAGAGCATGCATGGAGATAGAACCAAGAGAGAAAATCAGAAGAGTACGATGATTGGATTGTGGGGAGGTAATCAAGAATGAGTCCCATGCTTTTGGACTGGGATGTGATGTTTGTGTTTTTAGAGCGGTTTTCATTAGGATGTCTTTAACTATGGATGGTGAATATATGTTGTTCACAAAATGATTGATTAAAATCAGGGCAAAATTTTGGTTTACTTTCTCTGGAACTTCTAGCTGTTTCCAGAAATCAAATGGGAGCAAGCTCTGGGTAATTTTTAAAGAATCATTTAAGTAAATCTTTTTTGAAGTAGTGGGTTTCAAAACTAAGAAGAAAATGATCTCTCATTGGCTAGTCTTGTTTTCTAGAATTTATGTCCAGAAAGTTGGATTTGAAGTATAATTTGCTACCTCTGTCATTTCTTGCTGCTTATTTTAGGCTACTAGCTTTCAGAACATACTTGTGACCACCTGTGTCCCCAGGTTGCCCCCTCTTCTTTGTCATGTATCGGCATGGCAGTCAAACTCCACACGAGAACATAGTTTTGCTGTTTTCTGGCTCATCCCCATTTCTCAGAACAAAGCTATTTTCCATAACACATAAGGCCCATATTCTTCAGCCTTGTTGATGTTGCCAGGCCTCAGTGGACCTTTTTCTTTTAAGGGCTCTTTCCATATCCTATTGTATCGTCTGGACCATCTCCAAATCCAGTTTTTAATTTCCTATTGGCTAAATTTTATTTTTTTTCTTTAGGCCTCGTACTCCTCTTCCGTTTAATGCTGGCTTCTCTCCTGTGCTGTGAGAGAGACCTTAATCTGTTTTGGGCCAGCCGCCATGCCATTTTAAAATTCCTTTGGGCAGCTATGCAGCTGGTTTAACATTGTTCAATCCCACTTCTTGGCTGGGATTTACTGTCTCTTGGTCAGCTTCCGTTCCTTTCAATAAGAAGTATGAGGGCTGCATTTCCCCTGAAGCAGGAACCCTACATCGCTTCCAGTGTAAGCCTCTCCACCCCCCACACACACTTTTTTGGCTTTATTTTCCAAAGATTCTGGCACCAAATATTTAACCAATTGCAGTCGGTCAGGAAGCCCTGGGCTGAAATAGTGGGTCATTCCTTTTTATGAAGAAATTCAGAGAGCACCCCTGCTAGACAGGGCCCTGGGATTTTCCGTGACTGCAACCCCACCCTTGGTGCTTGATGGGCCTTTCTTGCAAGGGTCTCCCAGAAATGTAGCCTCTTCAGGACATACAGTACCTTGGGTATTTAGGTTTCAAGTCTGATACTACTTGATGTTCAGGCCTTGTGTAAGCGTAAGAGGTGGGTACTTGATTAAACTGTAAGTCAGTAGGAGATAAGTCGAAAAGTGAGTGTCCTGACTTACATCTTTGTAAGGAAAACACACCAGTATGCTCGTTGGACACACAGACATGTGTTTCTCATCCTCTTGCACTGGCCTTTTATAACCATTACTGTGGTGGGAGGCAAGAGGTTGGGAAGGGTGGAGCCACAAACTTAGATTCAGAAGGTTTCTCCTTCCCGGGCTCTGTTCCTTTGCCAGCTCTGATTGGGTAACCTTGAGGCAAGTTGCTTTGCCTCTCTCGGCCTCAGCTTTCTGGTTCTTAAAATGAAGGGGTTGAACTGGATAGTCTTCAAAGTCCCTTTAAGTTGAGATGAACCCTATCATCCGTATAAAAATGTTTTGATGACATGCTCAACCATGCAGCTGTGGAGATTTTCATGTGAGTGATCCACTACCAAAACTGGGACTCAGTTTCTGTCATCCACCTTTCTAGAGGGTTCTGGCAGCAGCACGAGGCTCATTAGAGAGCTTTTGCTTCCAACAGGTGGTTTGTCCTACTCAGAATAAGGAAAAAGAAAATCAACCACACAAAGATAGGACATGTTAAGAAAGAAAAAGAAGCGCTTTTTTCTTAGTTCAGAACAAGAAGCTGAGGGGTGTAGCTGAGAGGAAGAAAACCAAATCATTTCATTGACAAAGTACATACAAATACTCCTTTCTCCCCATGCCCATACTTTGTGGTATATAGTACAGAAAACCGAATAGAATCATTGGGGTTTTATTAGGAATTTCATTCTTGAGGTCTTTGAACATAGTTGTAATTTTCTGGTGAGTAAATAAGCCTTATCCCAGAACCCCAATCCCTTTTAGAAGATCATGCCTCTTTTCCATACTTTCACCTTATTTCATAGTCACTTTACCTAAGGGAGAAGGTGACACCAAGTATCTGGCTTATGCCTTTATTTGAGAATTTGAGAAATGTGATTGGAGTTCTGCTCTTATATGTAAAATCCCTGATAATAATTGGTAGGTTTTGAAAAGCTTTGGTCTGTGGAGAAAATGTACCAGGTAAAAAGCAATTGGGCAAGGAAATAGATCTACCAGATGGGTCAAAAGTTAAGACCTTCAAAATGTGGGCCTGTGTAGTCATTGACAGCTTGCTACTTTAAAAATGAGCCACTGGTAGGTAGTTCCAGTTATCCAGAATGATGCTCTATTTCTCTTTCTGATGGTTATATTAACCTTGTTATTAGAGAATTCATATCAGTGATCCACTATCCTTGGTCTGTGTAATTTTTCCTTGAATTCATATCCATATCCATAATATTTATATCTGCCTTGCTCTATCAAATGTTAATAGCAAAAACTTGCATGAGAAATCAGCAACCTTAAGGAGCATAACTAATTCATCTGGGTTGCCAACTGAAAGATTTCTGGAAAGTCATTTTTTCGTCACTCATCTAGGAGATACTATGACTGGTGATAATATCATGCATGGCCCTTCCAGATGCCTAAGCAAAATTGGTTTTAGAAATTTAATAGAATGTCCCCTTCATTAAGCAAAGAGAAAACCTGTCATATTAGCATCATTCAGAATGCCGTTTCATATTCAAAAATCAGCTTCAATAAAACAAGATGGCATTCACTTGTCCATTTAATGAAGCTTGCATCTTGGTAGGGCTTTTATTCTCACATAATAATAAATGTTCTTGCATTTAGCTTTATTTTTATAGAGTTGATCTTAATTATAGCAGGTCTTAGAACTTTATAGACAGGACTAACAATGGAAAAATATCTCAGCACTCACATCATCAAAGACCATTCTAATGAAATAATGTTGTTTTATACAGGTCATTAGAGAAGTAAAAGGAATGTTGTCCTTTTGTTCAGCTATTACCTTACCTCATTGTTGAAAACATGAAACTGCTGAGAGTTACAGTGTATCATTTTCATAAAATATGAGTTGTTGAAGAGCTAGTCTCCAGCAGGCATTCCATGTTATGTTTTCCTATTCGTTCAAATCCAAAATATTGCTCATCTAAACTTTCTGTGTTAATCACTGGTACATTAAGTCTGAGACTGCACAACGCCCAGTAATTCATAACCGTCTCAGGACTTGTTCACCTTAAGGTCAGCTTCTCAGTGCCTGAGCTGGTGGTCATTAACACAAAGTCATAGTCTGCTGTGACTTCACAGAATTAACGAAAAGGAAAGCAAGAGATGTTACTGTAAGAATCTGGACTAAAAGCCGCCAGATTTTCGGCACTGGTTTTCCTTCCTCCTTCTTTGTTTTCTTTCTCATTTTAGTAGGGAGCTAATTGCCGGCAAGATTCAGTTGGAGGTTCTCCACCCCAAACAGTGGACCGGTGGGGTACAGCAATGGCACAAAATGCCCTGGGAGGAGAGAGGATGGACCCTGAAGTCTGACACTTGGGAGGTGTCCCTTGGACTGACTGCTGATGGGCCAGGAGGAGTTTCTGAGCAAAGCAGATAAATGGGGAGACTTTCTAGTGCAGGGAGGGAGTGGAGGGTTCCAAGTCAGTGAGAAATCAAAGACCATAGGGTTTTCGAGAAACTCTGGTATCCTGAGACGGCTGGGACATAAATTGGGAAGGAAATGTTGGCTAAGAACTCTGGCTGGAAGTTTAGCCAGGAGCCTGAGGAGGACGGGTGCTCTGTGCTCTGCCAAAGAGAGTGGTTGGTGTCCTCCAGCCAAGAAGAGATACTGAATATTCTGAACGAGGGAGTGTCACTGACAGGTTTGCTGTTGGTGGAGAATGGATTAGAGGAAGGGATGCAAGACTGGAGATAAGGAGTGTGAGGAGTTTGGGGAAGACAGATAAGAGGGAATGATAGAGGAGGGACAGGGCAGAGAGAGAGGGGAGCATGCCCCCAAGATTTCTAGCTAGGGTGACTGGTTGGAGTCTCTGATGAGAGAAAAAGGAGAGACGGAGGTGAGGTGAGGAGGGGGATCATAGTTAAGTTCATTTATCATGAACATGTCCCATAATATCAGATAAATGGTTTTAAAGGCCAGCGGGCAACCTTTGAGAAAGACTGGGATATCATCAGTATATAGTTGGTAATTTGAAGCATTTCTGAGTTTCTTTCCAGCCCTTAAATCTTGTGGCTCAGTGAATAATCTCTTAGACAAATACCCATTTCCGGAAGTCTAAAATTAGTAGTGGCCTGCCTTAAGTGATTTGGTGATACTCTGTAGTTACTGCTCTCACGGTTGTGATCAGTAAGTAAATTGTAGCGTTGTGCTGACATTGGAAACCATCAGAACAGATTTACTGCACGTCATCTTTGTGTTCGATGTTGCAGGGGAGAGTCAGTTTTTTAGATGTGAAACAATGTCATTGAGTTTTTGGTTCAAGTTGAGGTAAGAGGCAAAAAAAGGACAAAAATACCAGAGATTTGTCAGTAAGCTCAGGAAGTGTGGTTTAGGAAGAATACAGTGGATTTGGTTTCAGGCTTGATAAGTTTGAGATTAGAGCAGAAGATGAAATGGAAACAAATAAGAATAAGAAGGATCCCGGCTGAAGATGAAGCTTTGGGATTCATTCTGAGGACCGTGGTAATTGAAGTCCAGCTTGTCTGGAAAGGGTGGGATGGGGTAGCACTGAGGAAGCAGCAGGTCCCAGGGCGAGGCCCGAGCCCTGGCAGACCCCATCTTCAGGCTGCGGAAGGATGAGGGCTGGCCAACGTGTTTAAAAGTCGAACAAGAATAATACTCTGTCCTGGGATATGGAAAGAGAGAGTTCAAGGAGGGAGTTGGCCAGCCTTGGGGGTCAAGGATGATGGATGGTGGCTGACTGGAAAATGATCATCAAATTTACGGACAGGTCAGCCGTTGGTGGCCTTTCTCAGAGGAGCTTCATGGAATAAAGAGTGAGAAAGTGAGTTTGTAGGTCAAGAAGGAACAGGGGGAGGAATAATAGTAATACTAATGGTTGGCCCGTATTGTATGCTTCCTACGTCACATGCCAGGTAATGTTCTAAGCACTTTATACATGTACTTTGTTGAGTCCTCACAGTCATTTTAGGAATATACCAATGTTACTAGTATAGTATGGTTACTAGTATTTTTTTTTTTTTTTTTTTTTTGCTGATGAGGTACATGAGGAACAAAGGCAGTGCATGTAGATAGTTTTTCTGAGACATTTTGCAACAGTAGAATGAATGAAAAAGCACAGTAGGTGACATCATAGTGAAGTGAATGCTTTTCCAAGAGATTTTAACATGTTTGAAGTCAGCGGAGGGAAGAGTAGCTGAGGATGCTAGAGAAGGATGAACCGGTAGGACTCGAGGGAGGAGAGAATGGTAGGGAAAGAGCCTGGCCTTGAAAGGAGAAGGGACAGTCTTGTTTGAGTGGAGAAAAGTAAGAAAAGTGGGTAGTCATTCAGAGTTTACAATTCAGAGGTGAGATAGTCTCTGAACTTACTCTCGATTATGTTGAAAAATTAGGAAGGGAAGTGAGATGGCTACCAAATCATATTGCGTTCATCTTCTTCTTTTTCTTCTGGACAGTTTCCTGACTCGACATTAAGAACTTTAGAAAGAGCAGGGCCACCTGGCTGGCTCAAGAGCGTGTGACTCTTGATCCTTGGGGCTGTGAGTTTGAGCCCCACGTTGGGTGTAGGGATTACTTAAATAAATAAAACTTTTAAAAAATCGAGGAAGAGGAAAGTTCAGTTTTATTAACTCCTCCAAACTAAATTCTGTCAAGGGCTACTTACCATTTAAAAAAAATTTTTTTAAAGATTTTATTTGTTTATTAGAGAGAGAGAGAGAGAGAGAGAGAGCACGAGTGGGAGGGGGAGCCGAGGGAGAGGGAGAAGCGGGCTTCCCGCCGAGCAGGGAGCCCGATGCGGGGCTCGATCCCAGGACCCTGGGACCATGACCTGAGCCGAAGGCAGCCGCTTAACCGGCTGAGCCACCCAGGCGCCCAGCTTACCATTTTTTTTTAAATCATTTGTTATCTTCCCATGTGTTTGGATGCAGTAATTGCATTTTCTTAATTGTTTCTCCAAAAGCCTGAATTTGGGGAGCGTGTAATCCAGAGGCAGAGAGGACAGAACCTGACAGATGGGAGTGTGCGGTGTGGAAGTAAACCAGGAAAAGGGGAAGGGGAAGGAAAAAGGCGAAGTCTGTTAGTTACCGTAAGGATAAAGAAGTGTATCTAAAAGTCTGTTTATAACTTCCTAATCAAGACATCACTTTTATGAGAACATTTTTATTGGGGAAAAAAGGCATAGGAACACTATCATCAAGTTTATAGAGAACACAATGAATTTGCAAGTGGGCCACTGGCTAACCAGTGGGAGCAGCATTGACATTTAGGACCTTGAGTGGCTTTAACTTGGTGACAGGAAGTCTTCTCTTGTGAATAAGTCAGGCTTCCTGGCTATGTTGCTGAACTCATCAGATCCTCTGTCTCCCTCTCCTCCCTCCCTGGGAATGCTGTTGAGATTTGCCCAAGGTTATCTGTAGGGTTGAGTGAGCCACTTCTGCAGAAAGAACTGTGGGCATTGACCGCGACCCAGGAAGGTGACAATACTTCCACGGGTTTCCCCCGTAGGAGAATATACTCTCCTTGGAAATAAAGGGTTGGAAGCAGGCAGAAAACACTGACCATGGCGATTATAGCAGCTCTTATCTGTTCGAAAACGTTTCCTGAGGAAAGTAAATGTTTTCTCACAGAGCCCAGTGTTTGTCTATGAAGACATTTTCATGAAAACATTTTATTGATGTGTAAAATGTTTTAGAAGTTCATTCTGTGTAAACATGATCATCTCATGCTAATCGAGGTGTGTCGAGCGCCTCTGTCTATCCATTAATATCTGGTGTTTGTCAGTCTGTGTTTTGTGTCTGATGTTAAATGTCTTTTTTGCAGATATTGATGAATGTGTAAACAACACTGTTTGTGACAGTCACGGGTTTTGTGACAATACGGCTGGCTCCTTCCGCTGCCTCTGTTATCAGGGCTTTCAGGCCCCACAGGATGGGCAAGGGTGTGTGGGTGAGTGTTTAGATTTCTTTCCACAGCATGTTTCATGTCCCCCCTGTTGAAATGCCATCAGAGTTATCAAGGACAGCAGAGATTGTAAGCAAGGTAATCTGGATAGAATTTCATCCTCATGCGATTTTGTCACACGATTTGGGGATGTGCAGAAAGATGGCTTCTGAAATTGTTCAGGACATTAAGAAATAGAGAAGAAGAACTTTGAATTTCATGTATATTAAAAAAGAACATCTGTTTAAACTCTGAGCTGTGGTTACAGAGCCCTTCTGTAGAGTCCCTCCTGCACAGGAAATAGTCTGGTGTGTGGTGTGGCTTGTCTGTCTTCAAGATGTACCTCCTTAGGCAGTGCAGTTAAGGAAAAGTGTTGGCAGGAGTTTCATTTTCCAGGAATGACACCCGTAAAATGATGCTTTGGACAGTGCAACTCTATTTCTTCAGTCTTTCTGGGATTGACAGAGCTAGGAGGCATCTTGGATATCACCACATGTCCTAGAACGGGGTCCAGCACATGCTCCTATAGACAACCCATTTCATATTCCATTTTCTGATCAGCTGTGATTTCTTTAAATCAAATTCATTATGAAACATTTGCACTGGGAGCCATGAACTGGGAAAGAAGAAAGGTTATTAAATTCAGAACATCACAGGTAACGAGGCTTTTTCTTTACTCTTACTCCGTTCATTTCATAGCAGGCACTGTCTCAGGAGGAGTCTGTAACTTCTGAGTTTGAACATTTGCAGTTCAAAGCATTAATTCATTTCCCGTCCAGATTAAACGGGGAACGTAAAATCGACTTGGAGGTTTAGTGATGAAATCGCCCCCGTGAACAGTCACCACTTTTACTCTCACACTGTCATAGTTGCTGGTTCCAACTCCTGCTTTAGTCTCCTTTGCACTAAAATGCAGGCAAGAAAACTTGTCTAAATATTTTGACTAAACAGGTCTTGTGACCTGGCTGCCACTCCTCAGCCTCAGCACCTCCTTCTTTGCCTCCAGTGACATAAAACTGCTTGTGGTGGTTCACAGCTGTGCAGCGATTAGGCTGTTGTTTGCTCCTTCTGCTGGAAACATCTTCCCAGCTTCCCCTTGCCTGAGTAGGGATGCAGCCCATTGCTCCTGAGGGTACTGTCCCTCTCCTCCCAGACACTGTCCCTGCTCCATCTTTCTCTCTCCAGCTCGGTGCTGAACCCTCCTCCTGCTTCCAGAATACCTTTGGCGGATTCAGTTACAGTACTTACAAACTTTTGGGCTGTCATTTGTGTAGATGGCCTGCAGCTGCCCTCTCCGAGGCCTCAAGAGCCCTGGTCTCTTTGCCCTGGCTGGGACTCATAGTTGACCTATTGTAGGTTCACAGCAGATTTTAACTGTTACCTGTTAAGATAGCGATGTCCCACCATTAACTCCATATCAGCTCCTGAGCCCCCAATTGAAGTTCACTTCTAACCAGTCAGATGAGCACACCGAACCCAACTTGACATTCTGTTTCAGCCCACGAGACACCACCCTTAGAGGAGGGATTTTACCGAACTCAACAGGTGTCATTTCATCTGTTTATTCACTCTTTCAAAAATGTTAACTGAGCACCTACTATATACACTTCCTGCTGGGTGTTCTGTAGAATTTAAGAGTTGAATCAGTCCTGAGACCAAACTTTGGCCGTTCTGTTTCCTCTACTTGGACCCTTCCTGTGCCTGCCCGCCCCCACCCCCCGCCAGCCCCCTGCCAACTCTGCTCCTTATCACCTCCTCGTCCTTCAGATGGAACTTGGCTCCAATATCATTTCCCTAACTTGCCCCTGCCCGGAAGGTCCACCGCTCCATGCTTGCCTTGCACTTTTCAATCTTAGCACTTATCACGGCCTGTGAGATCATCTGGCTGATTTGTCTGGCTTGACTGTAAGCTCTGTGAAGGCAGGAGTTGGGCCTGCCTGCGTCATCATTGTTTCCCCAGTGCCTGGCCTGCAGGAGTAAACCAGAAAGTACTTTTGGATTGAGTAAATTCATTCTCATGGGAGAGATACCAAGAGTCATGTAAATAATACAAGTTAGAAAGTAGAAAGTTCCATTTGACATTTACCAAATTGATAAATGTGAACTGGCAAATTTCTAAAGTCAATTTTTCTGGTCTAAATTATGACTGGGCTGATTAAATATGCCAACTCTCTCTGCTTTCTGTCATGTTATAATACCTTTTCATAAGCAAAACCCAGCTCATTAGGTTTATATTTGTTTATATACAAAGTGAAATGGAAAACTGAGGTAATTATCCAATTAAGTCAAGATACATAAACTTTTTGTCCAATTAACTGGGTATAGTAGGTGAAAATAAGATTTCTTTTTTCCCTGAATGATTTGGATAATTGCTCAAATATTTAACTTTGTATAAACCATCTCAAAGTACGCTCATGAGAGCTGATGTTTGTACATGTTTAAGGCATAAAATACATGAGCATTTCAGATGTCAAGTCAAGTACTTTGTTGAACTGGGCATTCCTTACTAAAATTTCTTTGGACGAGACACGTTACAATGTAGTATTGGGCAAGGTCAAACGTTAGAATTAGCCCCTTTTAGGGCTATGTGCTTGCATAATATTGAATAAAATGTACTCATTAGTAGATTCCTGGGCTGTGTTTTAATTAAGCATAAAGTGCAGACAAAAAACACTTAGCAAAATAGAAAGGACACTGTGGTACACCCGCAGAATTTTTAAAGGCACAGCCCACGATAAGTTACTGGAACAGTTTGTTTGGTGTGAATGATTAACCTGGTGAGTATTTACAGGGGTCGTTCCTTCATTTCCCAAAGGGATACGCAACCTGATTTCTGGTTGTTAAAGTGTGGACATTTTGGCTACTAGAGAATTGTATTTTCAGATATATGTATAGATTGAAAACAATTTTGTAATGAATGTGAGAAAGGTTGTTGTTTCTGAAGCACCAGGTTTGCTAATTTTCCTTGAATTTAAAAGTGAGAGTGGACTGTCATGTTCTTTAAGACCTCATTATGTCAAGAAGTCAAGGCAGAGAGAATTAAATGGTCAGGGTGTACATACGCTACTTGCAGTACAATCCCAGGACCCTCTGTAAAGTGCAATTGGAACATGGAAACTTTGCTCTGTTTTCATGGTCCTTTTTACACGAACCAAATTGTGCAGCCCATCCTTGAGGAGTCCCTTCCCCAGAAAATAGTGGAAGGGTTTGATTGCTCACTCGGGACCATTTGTGACAAGCAGACACCACTTAGCCCTGGTACAGCCGGTGAAATAAAGAGCTGTTGGGAGGGAGGCACGCATCTGACTTGCTCTGTGCTCCCTTTTCCAGATGTGAACGAATGCGAGCTGCTCAGTGGGGTGTGTGGTGAAGCCTTCTGTGAAAATGTGGAAGGGTCCTTCCTCTGTGTGTGTGCTGATGAAAACCAGGAGTACAGCCCCATGACCGGGCAGTGCCGCTCCCGGGCCCCGGGAGGTAAGTCACCATGGCTCTTCTTGGGGACTTGTACCTACACAGGTTTGAGCCACACACTCTGGGAGTGAGGTAAGGAATAACCAAGTGTCCTGGCACACTGCTGTCTCTGGAAGCTTCCATGCTCTTTCCAAGTCTGCCTTATCAGTGAATTAGGATGTGGTCAGTGATGACTATTTGAGCTAGATGGCCTCTGTCATGCTTTCCAACCCAGAGACACCATGTGTAGGGTAAAGGATCCAAAATGTTGAGAACATTCACTGGGACTTGCTTACTACTCAGAGAGCCATCAGCTCAGGGTTTAACGTGGCATCATCTCATTAGGTTGCATAATCTTTCTTTCTTGGCCCTTGGAGAAATGTATCTTGACACTTCTCTAAATTAAAAGCAACATATAGGCCTCTCAGGATCTACAAAGACTTCCACTTGGAAGAGTTAAGGTGTTTTTTCAGAAACTGGCCTGGAGAGTGGCTGTGTTTGCATTCATTTAAAATTTGATTTAGTCTGTGTCGTCATGGCACAAATTGAAATGGAGAGCTGATGGTTTTCCAGATAAATTAATCAACTTCCAGATCACTCTTTTAGCTTGTGCCATGTAGCTCTAGCTTGGTTGTATTTTAAGGAAAGCAAAAGACCAAATGGTCATTCGAGAGCCAAATAAAATGAAACATTGGCCATTTGACTTTCTTGCTCAATCTCGGTGATTATATCCATGCTTCCAAGAGAGCTCTCACTACTTCTCCACAGGGTACACTTGTTCTGTGTGGAATAACCATCTTTGCAAGTAATAAGGAATAAAATGTAAAAATATTTTCACCTACACATATTCTTCTTAATTATTAAAAATAGAAAGAAGCGGGGTACAGAATGACACAAAAAGTAATTCAAAAACGTTGTCTATGAAGGGGATGAGATGAAGTGTTATTGGAGGGAGGGGTTGCTCTTCATTCCAGTGACCACCACTGTGACCCATGAGCCAAAGAGAAAAGACTTTTCATTTCAGTTGTTCCTATAATAGCAAAAACAAACACACAATCAGAAACCTGCCTGGCCCATAAAAGGACTGGTTAAGTAACTTTCTCTTATTTGTCTTTGGTTCTGTAGAGTAGCACCTTACCCACAGTATTACTTTGACTAAGTCATTCACATGTCATGCTATTGTACAGTCATTAAATGATTCATATGAAGGTTAGGTAGCCAAGGTAAATGTGTGTGGTACGATGTTGAATGACAAAGCAGGCTCTTTGAATGATTACAGTCTGTGGTGGGAAGGAAGAAGAAAAGACATTTAAGAAGACAATTATTGGAATTAATGGAAATTTTAGCTTTTTCCTTTGTCTTCTAAACTTCTTGTAATGCTTTAAATTGGAATGACCACGGTGGTCTGCTGTTTTCCAGCTGTGTAAGCTTGGGCATATCATTCACCTTTTATGAGTTTTGATTTTCTCACTTATAGAAAGGTTATATTTACCTCACAGAATTTTATGAATTTTTTAAAAAATCCTGTATGTAAAAGCCATTTGTTAACGGCAGAGTACTGTAGGAAGTAAGCTATAATCCAAACACTTTAAGTGATACCTATTTCTCATCTTTTTAGAATCTGTTCTGAAATGATGGACCTTTTAACTATTTTTTCCCCTAGGTAGATATTTTTTTGCTAGAATGTTTTAGCAACATCAAAGAATGGTTCATTCACTTCACATAGATTCGAATGAGGTACATGTCTGAGATCCTAGAGCTTGCTCATTTCTTTTTTTAGAGATTAATGATACCTTAATAGGATCATGAGACCATCTGAACCATTTTGGGGGAACTGGAGTAGTTCATTATAAACTGCTTCTTAAAACTTTACAGTGATTCATTTTGTATAAGCCTTGTTCCTCATATCCTATTTTTAAGTTTTTCTGTAACAAAGTCCCTGACACTTGCTTTGCTTTTTTCCTCCCTTAGTGTCTTTGCTCTCTCGGTGACTGACTGACTCTTTCTGGAAAGTTCTCCCAGTCAGAGTTCACTATGTACTGTCCTGCGTTTTTTAAAGAACTTCATTTTGAATACTCAGCTTCATAAATCTTGTCTGCCAATGGAATTCCTCTTAATTTTGTATCTGCTCTTTCCATTTATGGTTTCTTACACATTTCCCCCCATAGTTCTCTGGCTTTTGCTAAATACCATACATACCCAGTTGTTTTTATCGGTCCCTGTCAGTATAATCTGACTAATGTATACAGTTCCTGGCAGCTCTGACTACTCTACCTCAATTTGCATAGTTCTTGGCAAACTTTAACTGATGATATGCAGTCTTAAGATTGTCTATGATGACATCTTCATGTGAGCAATTCTCTGTCAGGGTCCTGAGAGACAAGCCAGCTATAAAAACTGCAGGAGGAGATTTCTCTTTCTGACTTCATCAGGGTCAGTAATTGATCTGCTGTTAAAAAAGGTGATTGAAGCTGGAAATCCTAAAAAAGATAATACAGTTTTTAAGTATTTAAATTTTAACTTAAAGCACACAAAGGTACATTCATTTGCCGATCCTCGAAGGAAGGCCAAAGTCTTTCTTCGAGTAGAAGTCCGCTCTTAAAGACCTGCATGGCTTGTCCTGCATAAACTATATTATGCATGATCGACACCATCCACTTTAAAGGTAGTGAGAATTTAAAGGCCTTTGCGAAGTAAATGAGGGTAAAATCCCTCTAGATTTTTATAGTTTTTCTCGAGGTTTTTTTTACAGTTGTCTTATCTGCACCTAATTTGATAGCGTTGTTTACTGAATCAGCTTTAGTCTTTCCAAACCTTGAACTTGTTCCATAAACAACTCTCCTTAATGCATATTTTATTGATTTGTATACTGTTTAGTTATGTAATTACAACAATTAATACACTGGCAGAGAATGTTTGAGAATAAACACAGCCGAGTCTTGGTCAGCATACTGCTCAACATGGGAGAGCAGAAGTGTGTGCTCCTACCAGAAAGCAGCCGACTGGCTGTGAGCATTCTACCTGCTGTGGACATTGGCCAGAGTGCTTTCCAGAGGGCGAGAGAACATTGGTTACCGCAACAGGTTGGTTAAATGGAGGCCACTTAAAAGAGTTGGTCTCCTACTCCAATCAAAGGATCTGCTGTACTTGGTGTACCAAATTTAAGTGAAAGTTTTTAACAAGGGTTCAGATTAATAGCAGTGTCTATATGATAGACCAACAGCTCAGCTCTCATCCTTCCTGAAAACTAATAGAGAAAGGAAAGATGAATTTGCATTATAGGCTGTAAGATTGTTACTCGGTTATAAAGTTTCCCCAGGACAGAGGGTATTCCAGCAATGAGCAGTAGCAGAATAATCTACAGTGGACTCATACTGAGGACAGAACTGGAGCTAAGGGGTGGGTGTCAGGAAGGCAGATTTCAGATCAGTATGCAGATTTGTCCAATAACTAGAGACAGCAGGTCACTGTCACGAATTTGTGGGTGTTTCCCGGGAGGTATCCCAGAACCGGTGGGATAGGGCACCCACTTCCAGCAGGATATCGTGCCAGGTCTCCTTTCAGGTACTTTTGAATTTTCATGTCCTAGGATTTTTGTTTCTAAACTACTTCTTGGCTCCCACCTAATTTTTTTTAGGTCTGGCGGAATGGTTTTCACTGCCTGGGCCTTTGGCCGCTAATTTACATTGCTGTCTGTTGCCTAAAAGCACCTGCAACAGAAATAACTAAAAAGTGTCCAAGCCACTCATCCCATGTAAGAGGGTATGCATATGAAATATAGCCTGATGCTTTTATTTGCTCAGTGCCTGTGATAATTGCTCAGTGAAAACTTGATGTCCTTGAATACTCTAAAGGAAGCAGTAAATATGTAGTTTTGTCAACGGTAGCCCAGGCCTTACCCACAAAGCATTGCTCTCCGTCTTGACTGATGCACAGAGGAGACTCTGGGGTAGGAACTGAGTGTTATTTTTAAACCAGAAGGTGTAAGGAAAAGAACACAAAGAGATGTATGTTATAATTGAGGCAGGTGTTCCTCACTTTAAGAAAAGCAAATGAGATCAGAAATTATAAAACATAAGTTGGCGTGATAATTGGCATTGTAAATTAATTGTTCTTTACACAGTTTATTTCAGGGTTTCCTTAAATACCATTTTCCACTAATGTATTTGTGAGCTTGTTCTCACATCACAAGCTCAGGCCTAGGCTTCTCCAACAAGGAAGCACCTTCATGGTTTTCCAGCCCAGCTCCTGTATTTATGTGTAAGGAAGCCAAGGCCCAGGGAGAAGTTCTAACTGTTCTCCTTAGGGCCCTATGGCTAATGCTGTGCAGGAACCCAACCCTGAGATCTTTTCCACTTCACCATTCCACTTTTCAAGGCTGAGGACCCCATGACACCAAATTCTTCTAAAAATTGGCTTCCTTTTCTCTTCATTTCTTTGTTTTGTTTTCATTATTAAAATAATGTGCATTCTTCTCAGAAAATTGGCAAATACAAAAATAGATGAAAAACGAAAATCCCCTACAGTGGCACCATCCACCACGCTGACCTCCAGATTCTTTCTGGGGACATGCATGCTCCACCTCCCTCCACAGGACTGTCTCCCGTTTGATCCGGGGCCCTCATGCTCGTTCGTCTGCATGAAGTGCCTTTCCCGTGGGTCAGCGGTGAGCTCCTACACGCTAAAGCCATTAGCCTCACTGCTGACTCCTCCTGAAATAACCGACAGTGGTTTCCCAACTTCCCTCCCCCTTCTCTTCCCTTTGATTGATTTCAGGACATATCCTCCTTCCTCTTGCTCTGGTCTTTCTCTTTCTCGTTCCCAAACTGTTTTTCTGTTGCCCGTTCCTTAAATAATAAGGTCCTGGGGAGTTGCATGTTCAGGCCTCTCTTAACTCTCCATTCTTCTCGGGGATATTTAATCCTCTTCTCTGAGTCAACTATTACTTACGTGTTACGCGCTGCCAAGTAAATATCTTCTGCCTCCTCCTCTGTCCTTGGGGCTGCACTCCTCTTTCGCTCTGCCTATTATTGGACCTTTCTCCCAGGGTGTCTTGTAAGTGGATCTGTCCGAAATTATCCAAAACCAAATTCATTACCATTCCATCTCCAACCTGTGTTCACTCATTAAGTGCCAAACATCAGTACTGGAAATCCTGATATCATCATACCTTAATTTTTCTCACCATTCATCCAAGCCCTCATAACATCCTGCCAATTCTGCCTCCACAGTGTCCTTCAAAGCTCTCCCCGCTCCTCACTGCTCCAGGCCAGTCCCTCAGCATCTCTTACCCGGACCGTGGCAGTACCCTCCTGACTTCCCTCCAGTCTCTCCCATCAATTCCTGCTCCTGGCGGTTGCCACAGTTGATGTTTGCAAAACATGAGTCTGGTTTTATTTTTTTTTTTCTTCCAAGTTGTTATTTAAATTCCAGTTAGTTAACATATAAGGCAGCACTAATTTCAGGTATAGAATTTAGTGATTCATCACCCATGACAACCCTCGGTGCTCATCACAACAAGCTTCAACTGCTTACTGCTGCCTACAGCATGAAGTTCAAATCCATGAGCAGGGCAGCAGGGCAACAGGACCCTGATACTCTGTCTTACTCCTCTTTTGCATCCCCTGTAACCTTGCTCACTGCTTAGCACGCACGGTACCTGACCTGTGGCAGATGCTCAGGAACTCTTGAATCAAATTGCCGGTCGACATTTGAGAGCGTGTCCCCTCTGCATCTCACCATCTCATTCCCAGCTAGTTCTGTAGTATCAAAATAATTATTCATTTTATCAGAGAGATGGGGGGGCATACTTGAATGAGGAATTATCTCTTTCTACTTCTGTGTAGGGGGGATGGTTCCTCTCTATGCTTGGTTAAATAACAAGTGGAACAGAAGAAAAAGAGTTTCTGTGCTGTCAAGGGGTACATGCAAATCATCCTCATGGTTCTGACAGTTGAACTCAGACAACATTCTTGTTCTCTTCCTAGAGAGGTACGTCCACTATAGGTTTTATGTATGTACATATTTTTTTTTAAAGGCAGGAAATCACAGATAATATCACTCAACTGTTATATTTGGTGGAGTAGGTTTTTTTTTTAATGTGTTTAGTTAACCTGTAAAATAAATTAACATTGAGAGGTTTTTAAATTTATTTTTAAAGATTTTATTTATTCATAAGAGACAGAGAGAGAGAGGCAGAGGGAGAAGCAGGCTCCCTGCTGAGCAGGGAGCCCGATGCGGGACTCGATCCCAGGACCCTGGCGTCGTGACCTGAGCTGAAGGCAGACGCTTAACCATCTGAGCCACCCAGGCGCCCAAAAGAGTTTTTTAAAAATAATTTCTGATTAGAAAAAAAGAGCTTCGGTAGGAAAAAAATTAAAGACACTGAGAACACAGTATTTAAAATGCAAACATTGTAAAATGCCGTAAAACTCCTGAGGTCTTCTTGTGTATTTGCAATGGATCTATACCATAAAATGTAGGTAAGTCTAAGGAAAATAGGCTCATTTGTTGGGTGGGGGGAGTTGGGTCAGATTTCTTCCTACATTCAGAGAGAATAGAAGAATTTACCAAACTGTGCTTTTACTTTGATGAAATTTACTTTATCTAGTATCCAAAATAATATCTGAGTTTTTAGTAAAGAGATGTCCACTTTTGAATGAACCGATAGCAGTTGATCCAAGTGACAGACTCAGCCTGTACATGAGCCATTTTGTGTTCTTGAGGCTACCAGAGAGACACCCACACCGTTGCACTAGAAATCATGGGGGATCCTAGCGTTTGCCCTAAATATGGCCTGAAGACCAAGGGTTTGTACATTTCCTTTTAAACATTTCCAGATATTTTACCTGTCATGTGAGATGTGGCTTTACTGTCCCAGTCGTCTTCACAAGCCCTCACGATACCTGCGTGTCAGTGCTGTGACCGGCTTTTTTTTTACGATTTGATTTATTTATTTATTTGAGAGTGTGAGCATCAGGAGAGGGGAGGAGCAGAGGGAGAAGCAGGCTCCCCGCCGAGCAGGGAGCCCAATGCGGGGCTCCGTCCCAGGACCCTGGCATCATGACCTGAGCTGAAGGCAGACACTTAACGACTGAGCCACCCAGGCGTCCTGTGACCATGTGGGGCTTTTACTGCTCTACCTCCACACCCACCACCTACTCACTCAGCCACCTCAGCGCCTCGCGCCCATTTTTCTTTCCTGCGGGGCTTCATTCTGCTTTCAGGAGGTTCCTGTGTCACCGGGCTCTTGCCCCGACTTTCTGAGTTTCCAGTACTCTCTCCCTGAGTCCTAAGCTTTCTCTTTTCCCCACTCGCCCCAGCCTGTTCCTATCTCAGGCTCGCTTCTCCCATTCTCTTCTCTTCCTTCACCAGAAAAAAGAAAGGAAGACAACCTTCCTTCACCCTGGCCAGTATTTATTGCCTGTCTTCTTCTTCTTCTTTTTTTTTTTATTATGTTATGTTAATCACCATACATTACATCATTAGTTTTTGATGTAGTGTTCCATGATTCATTGTTTGTGCATAACACCCAGTGCTCCACGCAGAACGTGCCCTCTTTAACACCCATCACTGGGCTAACCCATCCCCCCACCCCCCTCCCCTCTAGAACCCTCAGTTTGTTTTTCAGAGTCCATCGTCTCTCATGGTTCGTCTCCCCCTCTGATTTCCCCCCTTCATTTTTCCCTTCCTACTATCTTTTTTTTTTTAACGTATAAATGTATTATTTGTTTCAGAGGCACAGGTCTGTGATTCAACAGTCCTCCACAATTCACAGCGCTCACCATAGCACATACCCTCCCCAATATCCATCACCCAGCCACCCCATCCCTCCCATCCCCCACCACTCCAGCAACCCTCAGTTTGTTTCCTGACATTAAGAATTCCTCATATCAGTGAGATCATATGACACATGTCTTTCTCTGATTGACTTATTTTGCTCAGCCTAATACCCTCCAGTTCCATCTACGTCATTGCAAATGGCAAGATCTCATTCCTTTTGATGGCTGCATAATATTCCATTGTGTATATATGTGTGTGTATATATATGTATACATATATATACACACACATATATATATACATGTATATATATATATATATATACACACGCACACACATATATATATATATATATATATCTCACATCTTCTTTATCCATTCATCTGTCGATGGACATCTAGGCTCTTTCCAGTTTGGCTATTGTGGACACTGCTGCTATAAACATCGGGGTGCACATACCCCTTTGGATCCCTACATTTGTATCTTTGGGGTAAATACCCAGTAGTGCAATTGCTGGATCGTATGGTAGCTCTATTTTCAACTGTTTGAGGAACCTCCATACTGTTTTCCAGAGTGGCTGCTCCAGCTTGCATTCCCACCAACAGTGTAGGAGTTTCCCCTTTCTCCGCATCCCCGCCAACATCTGTCGTTTCCTGACTTGTTAATTTTAGCCATTCTGACTGGTGTGAGGTGGTATCTCACTGAGGTTTTGCTTTGGATTTCCCTGATGCGGAGTGGTGTTGAACACTTTTTCATGTGTCTGTTGGCTATTTGGATGTCTTCTTTGGAAAAATGTCTGTTCATGTCTTCTGCCCATATTGCCTGTCTTCTAAGCTGAGGCCCTGAGGTGACCCTCAGGCCAGTGGCGGACAGTGGCATTGTCCTCCACCCAACACCTGAGTCAGGAACTCTGCTTTCACTTGTTGCCATGACCAGGCATCCCTGCCCCATCCTCAGGCTCGCCGAGTCACCTTCCCTGACTCCCTCTGCAGAACCCCCCCTCCCCTCACCCTGCTCTACCCACACAGACTTCAGGACCGTTGTACTTTGTATTCTTCCTCTCCCCTGTCACACCTTATTTCCTGTCCAGTTTTTCAGAATTTATTTTTGAAGACATTGGCTCAGATGTCACATCCTCCAGGCAGCCTCCCGTGGTAGCCTTGCCCCCCCGGCCGTACGCAGTGCGGCTTCGGTCAGGGCCTGACTCCCCGTCTGCCTGACTTCTTTAAGGACAGGAGCTGGGTGGAGGAATTCTCTCCCATGTGTTTTTTTCTCTTGTGCTTCGCTTGCTCATCTCCGTTTTGACTTCCACACCTTTACCACTGAAGTCATAGCCCCTATTTCCACTATTCCTTTTTTGCTTGCGTCCCTTCCCGTCCCACCCCTTCCTGTTGTCAGTGCTTGTTTTCTGGAGCTCAGCAGCGGCTCTCTCCTGAATCCCCCTTAACACACGCACACACTTCTCATCTTGGAAGCCTTTGCTGGAGAAAACCAGAGGGAAAAAGGAGAGATCATGAATTTCCAAATCCTCTTCTATTCCTCCTCGGAATATTACACTAGAAATAGTTTTCTCGTAAAAACATGAGTTGGTATAAAACATTAGTGCCTATAGTGATTTTAAAATATTAAAAAGGGACTAAAGCTTCATGAATGATGTGTTGAAAGTAATTTACTGAACAGTACCATAGTTAGAGTTTTATAAATTGATGTCTTTTTCAGGACTATGGCAGGTGTTTTATTTGGGGCATTGTATCCGAGTATTTGTGATGTTACTCGTTGGTCATTGTCAAAATCCTGACTGTCCCAGAATGGTATGAAGAGGATTAGCTCATAAAGGCCTTCGGAATACATTGCAGACGAAAATTGAAAGTAAAAAAAAAAAAAAATTTAAAAAGCCCATTTAAAATGCTCATGTCCACTTTAATTAGTAAAATGTTCCAGATTTCCTCAGCCTAACAGCAAACCTAAGATGAGACCAAAGAAGGAAACAATCCTGTAAGTAAACGCCACATCCTCTTCTTTCTGATGAAGCAAGAGAGAAGATGTTTCCAGTAGGTGCTCTTCACAAGTGGCACATATGACTCCACCCACAACTTTCTCTTCAGAGCAAGGGAACGTGATGGCCCTATATAGCTACACCGTACCCTAGCAGGGGGTATCTCCTGCCCCCTCCTCATTTGTCTCAAGGAGGAGATAGAAAGGAAAAAAAGCAAAGCAAAACAAACTCATGCTCGTTCAGATGCTAAGAGGCTGAGCCCCATAGTTGGGGAAAGCAGTAGGCATGACACAACGTACCCAACCTAAATTGTCTCTTCTGGAAGTTGAGGATGTTTGATAACCTATACAGTCTGCTTCACGGAGTTACTCTGTGGATCACAAGAAAGGGTCTCCATACAAATTGCTTCAGAAACACATGTAAAAGGTCCAAAAACTCACTTCTTGTCACCATGCATACCCCAGGATTAAACTACACAAATTGCTGTTTACACACAGATGGTTGTATAAACGCCAACCTCTTAGTAAAATTGAAAAATGACGTCTGAAAATACCGGAGGAGAGGTAGTTTATTTCTTAGAAGTCTGTGGCTTGAGGTATGTGATGTGGCTAATCTTATTGATAAAATCTTTAAGAAAAATAAAATTCATTCCTTTTAATGCTTGACACTTGTATGTCCATTGATTAGATCTCTTAAAATTATTTTGTGATAGAACCATTCCTCCCGTGGCAGCAGTGACCTAAACTCATACAGAGATTCTCTAAAGAAATCACATTGCATTGTGTTTACTGCTCAGTTTTCCCCCTGTGGAAAAATGCTCTAGGAAGTTAATTATTTAAAGATTAGAAAGATAGGGATAGGGGCACCTGGGTGGCTCAGTCGGTTGAGCGTCTGCCTTTGGCTCGGGTTGTGATCCTGGGGTCCTGGGATCGAGCCCTGCGTCCAGGTGCCTGCTCAGCGGGAAGCCTGCTTCTCCCTCTCCCGCTCCCCCTGCTTGTGTTCCCTCTCTCACTGTGTCTCTCTCTGTCAAATAAATAAATAAAAATCTTTCAACAAAAAAAGAAAAAAGATAGGGAAATTTTCACAGAACAACCTTTGTGGACCAGTTTTTTGAAAAGAATTTGCATCTCTTTCCAAACACAGATGAGGGCCTGACTAACCCCCAATTTCAGCTGTGTAAACATTGAACTTTCAGTCTGCTTGGAGAAAAAATAAAACTTGTAACAACCCATGTAAAACCTGAATAATACAATGAAATTATTGGTTGTTTCCCTTATGCAATAACTTCTGGGTTTCCTTCCAAAGCAAAAGGAAAACAAAGATAATTTTTTTCTTAGTTTCTGTGCTATGAGTAAAACAAACATTGTAAAAAACAGACCATGTATATTTATATTTATATATGTACATATAAAGTTTTTGAGTACTACAGAAGCCTGTGCTGTTGGATTACCTATGAATATAGCGATCTTCATGACGCCCTGCTCTATAGTATTTCGTTTTGTAACGAACACCATGACATACCTCTAACTTTGAACAGAAGAAGAAAACAATTATTCAGCCCTCTTTTAGCACAGACTGTAAACTTGATTTTTTTTTTTTTTAAGATTTTATTTATGGGGCGCCTGGGTGGCTCAGTCGGTTAAGCGGCTGCCTTCGGCTCAGGTCAGGTCATGATCCCAGGGTCCTGGGATCGAGCCCCGCATCGGGCTCCCTGCTCAGCACAGAGTCTGCTTCTCCCTCTGCCCCTCACCCCGCTCGTGCTAACTCGCTCTCACTTTCTCTCTTAAATAAAAATAAATAAAATCTTTAAAAAAAATAAGAGATTTTATTTATTTGACACAGAGAGCATAAGCAGGGGGAGGGAGAAGCAGGTTCCCCGCAGAACAGGGAGCGTAAACTTGATTGACAGCCTAATTGCAATGCTGCTTTGATTTGTATTTCTAAATGCATCCTTTAATAGCTGCACTTTTAGGTCAACTGAATAAAATGAGCAGAATTATTAGTAGGCTGTCAATTTATTCACAAGTGTTGCGGGAAATTTTGTAAAATGTTCTACAGGGCTCATGACAGATTTTAATAACAGCTTAAAATGCCCTTACGTTTCCCAGAGAATTCTGTGTATAAGAGATTGGAGCCCCTCCCAAGGGGAATGAAGTGGGGGTCATCTGCTCCATCCATGTGGGCAAGGCACATTTCTGTCTTCTGCACGCTTGAAAAGCTAGTTGAGTCGAGGGCTGTGGCAGGTTTTATCTGATTTCACACACAAGGAAATGATTTAAAACCGCTTCATAAACTGCTGTAGAAATCAGCATTTCTGCTTTTTCCTGGACACTTATTCTAGGTTGGAATTTGTCATCAGCTATTAATGCTAACTGAGAGTCCAGACTGAATTATGCCAAAGACAGAATGATCTACGAAGGAGCCAGAATCAAGTGTGAAAGGGATCTTTTATGTTCTCGTTGCTGTTCTATGTTTCGAGAGTAATGTATACATCCATTTTGTTTGTCGTTTTGCTTGTTTTCTTTGCCATAGGAGGAAAGAAAGTGTAGTAGCTTTTCTGATACAATTCTGTGGACTTCTGTTTTAGGAAGACTTGCTATATGGCATATTAATCTAGTTTTCACAGTCAACCCGACCCTGCCAAAATAAATACATAGGAAACTATTGTGAAAATATCTCATTAAACTTTTCTAATAATACAGTTTACCTACCAACTGCAAAACAAAGGTAGGTGTTGACGTTAAAGTGTTATCCTGACTGGCAAATGTTTTCCCTTTGTCCCTGTAGTTTCTTTGTGTCTAAGAATCTGGAAACAGCAGTATTCCAATGAAAATATTTCATTGGAATTAATCTAAGTAATTGCGATGTCAGTAGTCAGCTTTTTATTTGATACAGCATAAAATAAAAACTATTAATAAGTTCTAACTGAATCACAGGCAGTAATTTGAACTCTACAACATGTGGTAGGGAAGAGGTTAGACTATTTTACAAGCCTAGTTTCAAAATATCGGTTGTTTTTCAAAAGCACACTCTTCTGCATAGACTACAAATCTGATGGGATTAAATCATTTTTGTAGTATTATCTGAAAGTGGGTGGATTTTGTTCTCATTGTTTGTATTCTGTCATTATCACTTTGTCTTTTCTCACAGAGGGTTAAACTGAGTCTGTTGGAAAATATATTCCTCTAGAACACACATGAGCCAGACTAGAACCCAGCCTTGAAATTCTACCCTGAGGCTTAGCTGGTACTCATTATTTCAGTCAAAGCCCTGTTTTGTAGCAATTGAAGTAGACTTTCAGTAACGAAAGGTTATTTTACAGACTTTGGGTTATTGCAGTGTTTTTCTGGTTATCTTATGCTGCCTTGTTCTATTCAGAAAAGACTGGGGCATGGTTGATTCAAATAACTACCTAAGAGTTAAATATTTTGTGTGGCCCCCACATCTCTGGTCAAATGTTGGGGAAAGTTTTCATTGATTTAAGTAGGTGTTATAGCTCATATAGAACAGCTCTATGTTTGGCAAGAAAGCAGATATGGAAACTCTTGTCACGGCCAAATGTACAAGAATAAAGTAATTGGTTAACGTAAAAGGAAATGATTTTGACAGATTTACACTCTTGGGGTGTGTTAGAAATCCATCAAAATTCAGGAGTCCAGCGCATTTTTATCTTGCAGTGGAAGAATCCACCGCTGAAAGTGAAAGGCCGCTTTGTGTAAGTGAAATGTTGCTGGCACAGCCCGCCTCCCTTTTTACTGGTGTGCCCTGTGCTCTGTTGTGATACTCATCTGATGGGTGCTGGAGGTCCTCTTTTTACTTTCTCCACTCTGTTTAGACTTAGATGAAGATCAACCCAAGGAAGAAAAGAAAGAATGCTACTATAATCTCAACGACGCCAGTCTCTGTGATAATGTGCTGGCCCCCAACGTCACCAAACAGGAATGCTGCTGCACCTCTGGGGCCGGGTGGGGAGACAACTGTGAGATCTTCCCTTGCCCTGTCGTGGGGACTGGTAAGGACCTGCTGAGTGGCGTGTTCATACTTGGATCTGGTCCTTGGGTGTCCAGGGCCTTGGAATGTTCTCGTTTTGGTCTCTGCATTTAAGCCTTGTAACGATGGCGTTGCCTGGGACCTGCCGTCGCGGAATCGAGATGAGATTACCTTACAGTAGGTTTCACCCAGGGCTGGAACCCTCCCTGTCATCCCACCTCCAAATGACACCTTGAACTTAACTTCAGTCCATCACAGAATACACTGTTACCCTGAGGTTCCATGTGATATTTTGGCGGAAAGGTGATTCAGTTTTGTTCCGTTTTTAAAAAACCAAGCTCTTCTGCTAAAACTGACACCGCATTTATCTGTAAATAGAGCTTGCATATTTAGGCTAAGATCTTGCTTGAATGGAATCTTACTAAACCTTTAAAATGCTAGAAACCACAGTCATGGAGAAGTAAGTCATCACATCAGTTAAAATGTAGGTAAATGAAAAGTGCATGAACTTGGAGAGTTTTTTAAAATTACAAGTAAACTTATAAAGTCATTAGTTTATTTGCACCTACTCTGTAATTTTGGAGATTGTACTGAATTTATTTGCCCAAATTAGATGACAAGATTTGCCTTAAAGTTACTGAGCCTGAGAAAGAAAAACTGAATTTTAAACACAAATTAATGGAGGATGTTCTTTTTTTTCTTCTTTTAACTCCTTTTTTTTTTTTTTTTTTTCTGTCTCTCCTGAATTCAGCTGAATTCACCGAAATGTGTCCTAGAGGGAAAGGTTTCGTCCCCACTGGAGAATCCTCTTATGAGATGGGTGGTGAGAACTATAAAGGTCAGAATCAAACTGAAATGAATTTGTAGCACATGTGCGTATCATCATTCAAGTGAAAGCACAGCTTGGGTTCAACAGAATTAGAGTTCTTCTCATCGTGGAAACTGATTAGAAAGCCCTTAATTCTTTTCTTGGACGGCCACTACCGACTCTGGGCAGAGCTCTATCTTGGGATTTAGAGCACGTAGGACTGTTTGGCCTTGGGATGTCATGTTAACCTCCTGAGTTTCCGTTGCTTCCTGTCTGAGATAGAAATAACGTCTCTGAGATTTATCGTGAAAATTAAATGAGATAACATACTAAAAATACTTAACACAAAATTCTGTACCTAGGAGGTACTTTTTATAAATTTATTCTTTTATTCCAGATGTACATTAGAAATAATATAAGACCATATAATTTTGACTCTCATTATGTTAGTCTGTGTAGTCATGAACAAAACTAAGCTTCTTGCCCTTTTTAGAACTCATCCTGCTATGGCTAAGATACTTTTACCAATGGCTACGGATTCCTCATAAGAAAAAGAAAAGGAGAAAATTAAAGTAGATGTGTTTTATATATTTAATTCTATCAGTCTATATTTCTGGAATAAATGCACAGCCTTTTTGGCAGAATTTAAACCACATGTATGAATATTTCCTTGTTAACCACTCACTTTTGACATTTCCTTGATAGAGATATTATGACCTCTTAAATACAATGTGGGGTTTTTTTTTTTTTCCCCTTTACAGCTTAATATTGAAAAACTGCTAAGTGGCTGGACTACAGACTAAACATTTTTATTATCCATCCGTTGTTGAGAACTAGTGTTCTAATGATAGTCAGTAGCTGCATAGGAAATTCCATATGTATTTTTAAAATATATTTATGATTTAGTCCAATATAAATAAAAAGAAGACTTGGTTTGCAATATGTGTTTAACGGTTTTCAAGTTCACAAATATCCTACTTTGTTTTTGCAGGGATATAGTTAAATCTCACTTTATATTATGGAACAGAGCCCTGATTTTACCATAAAGTTACCCTCTCTCATATAAAAATAAGTTCCTCCTCACCCTCTCTTAGCAGTGCTGTAAACGGTTGGAATATTAGTTGCAGATCCAAACAGCTATATATTATGGACCTGACTTTGCCATTTTCCAGCTGTGTAACTTTGAGTGATTCATCTATGGAGCCTACAGTTTTTTTAATGACATGACATTTGCTCTAAAATGTTAGAACTGATGATAATATTAATAGCAATGAAAGCAAGGGATAACAGTTTTTGAGAGTCTATGGAGTCTTCTACATGGATTTTCTCATTTAATTGTTTCAGTCCTATCAGGCAGATGTTGCTATTGTCCCCAACTTACCACTAAGTAAACTGAGGTCTGCAGATGGTGAACACTATAAATTCTGTGGAGGAATGGGTCTGCCAACACCCTTAGCAACTTTTGCTTTTATTAGCTGGTCATTATCACCAGGAAAGAAGCCTCATCGGGTTCCATCAAACTCTTCTTGGGAGTGTTCTTTATCTCAACTAGTTAATGGGCCAAAATACACACTTATAGAAAGGCACTTTTCTTAAAAGGTATATTTTTATGAAGATATTGTTGGTTGCATTGTAAAACCCATAGAGTATTTCATCAAATGGGAGGTAGCAACGCAGAAACCATATTTACAAAAAGACCTTATCCACTAATGTTTTGGACATTGTTCCCAAGATATCACAGACTCTCTTCCTGTATCTATGAGTTAGGCCTAACTTGAAGAATTTTCTCTGTTGTTGTATCTGAAGATTCTTTGGACTGTGAATATTATAATATCTAACTTGAAGCCCCATATTGGTTAGACTCTTCTTTTTACCTGAAAGACCAAAGCTAACTGTTCTCTTTCTCCATTTCCGCCCCCATAGATGCGGACGAATGCGTGCTCTTCGGGCAAGAAATCTGCAAAAATGGCTTCTGTCTGAACACTCAGCCTGGTTACGAATGCTACTGTAAGCAGGGGACATACTATGATCCCGTCAAACTGCAGTGCTTTGGTAGGTATTAAGAGGCTACACTGTGCTGTGAAAATATACAGATGGAAAAAAATAAGTAATGCTGTGTAGTAAAAACAATTCCCTTGCATCTAAGTCACGTGTCGAAAAGATCTTTAAATGTTTTATGGATTTTTTTCTTGAGCAAGATTTAAGAAAATAAAAAACCTCCATACTCCTATTTGAACACATTTCAAGCAAAGAGGTAATATTCAATGTGGAATTATAATTCAGGTCACTGGTTTAATTGAAGTGTTCTTTTAGTCTGGAGAGCCTCCTGTTTCATCACTCATACCATGCAAGTGAAAGTCATTTTTAAATACTGACCCAGACTTTAAGGCTTAAGCAGAAAACCATATATATATACACTAGGCAGAAAACCATAGCAAAAGGAAATAATTTTAAAACGATCATAAAGAGGCATTTTATCTTAAATTTTGAAGCATATCCTGTTCCTAAATGTTTTCTTTCTTTCTTTACTGTCAGCAGCAGCAGGGCACCATTATTTTTCCGATCAATACAATTTAATATTTTTAAAGTCAGAGCTGTTCTCTCTTGGATGATGATGTATAGTTAATTAACATGTGGCAGCCCCTGGAATCTGGACAAAATTTAGCAGTGTGTAAAGTTTGGGAAGTGTATGAAGTACAACTGATTGCTGATTCTCTTTAATAATTTTTTTCTCTTAAGATATGGATGAATGTCAGGACCCTAATAGTTGTATTGATGGCCAGTGCGTTAATACAGAAGGCTCTTATAACTGCTTCTGTACCCATCCAATGGTTCTGGATGCTTCAGAGAAAAGATGTATACGACCAACTGAATCACATGGTACGTTTGCATGTGAGATGCAAGTCTGTGTCCAAATAAATGGCAAGGTTTTCCTTTTGACTGAAATGTGAACTACTGGGAAAGAGAAAAGCAGACTCCTCAGGTATTTTGGAGTCATTAAAATGAAATGCTAAAAATAATAAAACAGAATAATTGTAAGAGAAATAATTAACTGCATATCACCGGCATATAGGAGAGTCAATACCCTGCACGTACTTATTTAACGGATAACAGAGTATGGGTTGGCTGAGCAGATAGCAGAGCTGTTCTCCACTTGAGGGTTGGCCCCATTTCACCCTCAAAGGCAACTGAGGAAGGTGTGAGTTCAGAGAAGGGTAATCAGGTTTGTTTGACTGGGCTGGAGAACACAGATGAGGCTGGGCGGAAGAGACAGTGGAATCCAACAAGGCGGTGGACACCCCTGGTGTCCATTTATTGGAATCCCTGTTCATCCCCAATGAGATGATGTGCTACTTAAAATTGGCATAATTGATCTATCTATCATCACTGTCAGGAACTACCTTGGATGATGTCAGTTGAAAGGCAGGAAGTTTGGAGTTGAGTACTCGCACAGGAAGTGTCACTAGTTCAGGGCTTTGGTGGATGAACTGGGTGAGAAGGCATGAATCTGCAAAGTGTTATGTAGAAAGAAATGGTAGGATTTGACAGAAGAGTGAATGTAAAAAGGGAAAGATTGGAAAATCGGAAGTGCTTTAGGATTACGGAGTATAAAAGGAAGACAGTGTGGTGCTTTCTATAATGATGGGAAGCTGCAGAGGGAGGGATTTAATTGGAACATGATGGGCAGGTTGAAATTCAGCTGATGGGTGGGAGATGACAGAAGTTTGATCCATGGAAAGACCAGGCTGGCTTCAGACTTGTACTTGGAAGTCACTCTTAGAAGCAGAGATGGAAACTTTGAGACTCACTGGCTTCCAGCACACTGTCTATGAAATAAGAATAACAGCGTGATTGTCATGGAACCACGTTTCCCCTTTCAGAACAAATAGAAGAAACTGATGTCTACCAGGATCTGTGCTGGGAACATCTGAGTGAGGAGTATGTGTGTAGCCGGCCCCTCGTGGGCAAGCAGACGACTTACACGGAGTGTTGCTGTTTGTATGGAGAGGCCTGGGGTATGCAGTGTGCCCTCTGCCCCATGAAGGATTCAGGTGAGCCCTGATCTGGTTGCTTCCACTGGAGTCCATCTCCCTCCCTTGGAGCCAGACAGTCCTTTCACTTCTATATCTTCATCTTCACTCCCGATTCCTTACTTGGATCAGAGGTGTTGTGTGGTATGTGTGCTCCAGTCCCGACCCTGTCGTGAATTTTTGAAACCCTCATTCTGTTTTACCTAAGAATGACAGATGACCCAAAGAAACATCATGCGACTTAGCGACTGGTGGCATAGATCTTTGGAATTCATATTTCACGTTACTTCCTTTTTTCCTACAGTCTTTCTCATTTCCAACAGTGTCTACTTAGAGCAAAAAGTATTAGAGACTGGAGAAAATCTTTGTAGGTCAAAGTCCCGGTTTTTATGTCAGCCTCTTGGTGAGATGGATCCAAAAGGGGTTAGAACAATAAAGGAAGAAAGTGGGAAGTAAGTGAAAGTGTCTTTGAACAAATGTCCTTTCATTTCAAGGGTTAGATCTGAGGATAAACCTTTGGTCAAGTGGAAAATGCAACAGCTAGGCTCCGGGTTTATCTCCTTTCCTTGTGTTCGAGGAGGACCCGGGAGGTGCTGACTCTGGGCTGTTCAGTGACTGCAAGCCTTTGAGCTCACTGCTTACTGCTTCTCTTCTTACCTCTACAGCCACTTACTGCTCTTTAAAGGAAAGTCCTTGAACGTGTTCAAGGGTAGGGCGCCTGGGTGGCTCAGATGGTTAAGTGTCTGCCTTCGGCTCAGGTCATGATCCCAGAGTCCTGGGATCGAGTCCAGCATCAGGCTCCCTGCTCAGCAGAGAGCCTGTTTCTCCCTCTGCCTCTCTCTCTCTGTCTCTTATGAATAAATAAATAAAATCTTAAAAAAAAAAAGAAAGTGTTCAAGGGTATATCATTTTGTCTTTGGCTATGAAATTGGTTTGTTAAAGCTAGAAAGATACGGTGTGGTGTATAAAGTGAAGGAGTTTATAATGAAAAAATTCTCAGAGTGGTCAAGACGGGAAGAATTTCTCAAAAAGAGGAAATGCCTTAATTTTCAGTTCATTAGAATGCAACTTTCAAGCTATTTTGTAGCTTTTCAAATTGTCAGTAACTTAAAACCAATGTAGCATAAAAAAGAAAATGATTTGAAATGCCATAAAAGAAAAAGGACTTGCAAAGGACAAAGAGCAAATACATAAAGAAATAGATGGTGATGATAGTAGCCCGGGACTTGAAAGACAATGGGTTCTGGAGCCAGGCAGGCTGGGTCGGGAATCCCGAACTGCCCATTGAGAAAAATAACCTCACCCAGCATAGCTCATTTGTAAAATGGAGGCGTTTGTGTCTGTCTTGTTGGGTTGTTGAGGACGGGGAGGCTGCAGGTAGAGCAGGAACACAGGGAGGGGTATAATTGTTAGCATTACTGTGGCATCTGTTCCCGGAGGCAGATGCCACACTGGAGGAGAGTGAAATCCCTAGGAAGTGAGCACACGGGGGCTTGAGACAGCTCACAGTGCTCTGATACCTCAGATCATTTTACTTAGCCAGTGGTTTTGTTGTTTAAATTTTTCCAAAAATAACATTATACCCCTTCTGAAGAATTAATCCAAGATATTCTGTCCCTCCACACCTACCACATCACAACTGAACTCCTCTCCTCCTTGATATTCAGTCTTAACAGCTGGGTTTGTTTGTTTTTTTTTTTTTAATCATCCAGACCTTTTTCCTACGCGTTAATTATTGTTATATAGCTCTATTTATATTTGTATTTTTTAAAGATTTATTTGAAGAGAGAGAAAGAGAGCGAGCAGGGGGAGGGGCAGAGGGAGAGAATCTTCAAGCAGACTGCCCGCTGAGCAGGGCTCGAAGAGGTGGGGCTAGAGCTGTCACCACCCATGAGACCAGGACCCTGAGATCATGACCTGAGCCAAAACCACGAGTTGGATGCTTAACCAGCTGAGCCACTCAGGCCCCCGTATGTTTAAGAGCATATTTAAAACTGAATTCCGGGGCGCCTGGGTGGCTCAGTTGGTTAAGCGACTGCCTTCGGCTCAGGTCATGATGATCGAGTCCCGCATCGGGGCTCCCTGCTCAGCGGGGAGTCTGCTTCTCCCTCTGACCCTCTTCCCTCTCGTGCTCTCTGTCTCTCATTCTCTCTCTCTCAAATAAATAAATAAAATCTTTAAAAAATAAAAAAATAAAACTGAATTCCGTATCATCCGTAAGACACACTTTGTTTTTTGTGTTTTACTCTTCAGCATCTCTGAAATTGGGGGTGTCTTACAATTGACAGCATCGAACATTTTCACATTTTAATGTCTGTTATATGAGAATGCTTGTTACAATCTATGGTATCTTAGACTTGATGAAAGATGGTACCTTTTAAATGGCTGTACTAACTGCTTTATGGATGTGTCAGGTTTTCTTTGAAGTCACCTCCAGCCCTGGACATTTGGGTTGTTTGTCCCTCCCACCCCTTGCCTCAATCTCGATTTTCCTATTATAAACCCGGCTGCAGGGAAACTTCATGCTTGTATTTTAGATATATCTGCAGGAGAAAATTCCTACAAGTGAAAATGCTGGGTCGGGAAGTATGTACACTTACTATATTACTCTGAACATATTGTGCAAATTTGCACTCACCTTGGCAGCATTTGAAATGACTCTTTGATCAGACCCGTCTACCACTGGATATTTGCAGTCTTGAAAAGTGTTTTTATCAGATGGCCGAGAAGAGTATCTTACACGTGTCTCCCTTATTTCTGGGGAATTAGAGCATCTTTTCCGTGTTTATAGGTGATACGCGTTTCTTTGTCAGTGAATTGTTTATCATATCCTTTGCCCATTTTTTTTTGTTGGACTTGGTGTCTTTTTCTTATTAATTTGTAGGAGCTTTGTGCATATTCTGTTCACAACCCCAACATTTGAGTTATGGTGTGTATGTGTATATATATGTCTTTATGGAAACTCCTTTGTGGAGATTCTGCACATATTCTGTCCTGATCCTATGATATTAAGTATTTACTGCATAAAATCTGACGAGCCAGTGCCTTTGAAAATCAAATTTAATTGACATAGCTTTTGGAAGAATAGTCAAGTATGTTGCTGTTAGAAATTAATTTTAGAATATTGCGTCAGTTATTCTTAACTGAGACTTAACACATTTTAAAATGTGAATTTGAACAGATACGTGTGAACAAATACATACTGTATAATATTTTTAGGAGGGTATGGGGTATCAGGAAAAGAATGGTCCCCATTGCCAAATTTAAAAAAAATAATTAGCATTGCTAATCATAATAGCATTATATAATTATAATGATTAGCATTGCCACACTGTTTTAGTTTATATATGCACAGTACAGTACTTGGCACACTCCAGAAAGAATCTCTAGCATATAGTCCACCAAATCCTCAAAGTCAGTGGTTTTCAATCTTTTATTTTTTAAACATTGGTAATCTTTTGTCCACTGAATTGTTATTTTAACCTCCAGTATATAAATTCATTAACCTCAAAGATGCTGGAGGAACTGGCTGGGAGAACAGCTACTTAGGCTCTTGAGGTATCTGTGAAGGACCCCAGGGTTCAAAAGAACACATATTGAAAACCGTTGTTCTAAATGGTTTAGTCGGAGGATAGGAGTAAGTTAAGCAGCCCAGAAGGAGTATTTCTGTTATACCCCTAAGATTATGGGCCTAGAACTACACTCTGGACCCACAGAGAAGGTCCACAGCGAAGTTAAACGGGTTTCCCAGTGGTCCTCGGACCAGCCTTCATTGCCTGGATTAGCACCTGACGTTCTGGTTGTACCCACGCCAAACCATCTCCCACTGAGCGTTTCTGCTGACATAGAGTCACTAAGGGGGGCCTGAGCACAGAGGTCAGCACAGGGGCTCTGGAAGCAGGTCACCTGCGTTTGACTCCTGCTTGGGCAACTTCTTATCTATGCAGCCTTGTTTGTCACTCCATGCCTCGGTTTCCTCGTGTGAACATAATTTCCCCTGCCTCAGGGCTGTTTTAAGAATTGACTAAGTGAATACATGAACACCTAGAGTAGTCTTTGACGCATGCGGAAGATATTAGCAGCTGGTGCTACTTACTGCTAAATGACTCGGGTCAAATGCATTTTCAAATGTAACTGAAGTCGGAGGATCTTAAAAAATATACAGTTACCTAATAGCATCTGAACATGAATTAAGGATAGACAAATGCAGAAGTAATTGTTCTCGAAGAAGACTTGCTTTTCCGAGACAGCTGCTTCATAAATATCAGTGGGCATGCCAATTACCTGTACCTGGAGATTTTATCAAAAAACGGATTCTGGTTTCTAGGTGCAAAGGGCTGGGCAGGACTCGGTGTCCCTAGCCGGTCTCAAGATGATGCGGATGCTGCTGGTCCTCAGACCATGCTCTCAAGATGTTCTAAAGACATCTAGGAGCATCCACCTTGATTTTGTTAAAAACCAACTTTAAAGCTGTTACTCATCTTTCAAAGAGGAAACAAAGAATGTGTGGTTTTTCAAATGCATTTCCTCATCATTTCTGTCATTGAATCTTTTAAATATGCTGTTCTATGCATATCTTGAGAGTTGAAAAGGACCACATTGTCTGTTTGTTAGTATAAGCACTGGAGTAATCCCAGCCTCTCAGGCACTGAACCGTCCAGTTTCCCTAGGAGCTCAGCGCTGCTTTGGGGAACAATTAGTTACTGATGGAAACAGTGCTGGAGGAATTTGAGGAATAAATCGCAGCGCTTGTCATCAGCCTTGAGCATTAAAGTGCAGTGTAAAGTAAAGCTTTGGCTCTGGAGCAGGCTTTCACACTTCTGGTCCAATAGGTCATGGGCACTAATTCTTGCTAAGGCAGCAGCTACGTCCGAGGATACTGGTAGTTGGAGGGGGTAAGAGCGGCTTGTTCAGTAGTGTTCTCTGAAGTTAGATGGCATCTTGAGGATTGGTACCACATGCCCCGGGGAAAGGAGTGGCGGGGGACGGATTGTGTCCGGGCAGCTGTACACGAGGAGAGTTGCATAGTCATATAATTCAGTACATTTCCTGGGACTGCTTAGGTTCCCATCTTCATCCTCTGCTAGAGTCATGGAGGCCAGACACCAGGCATGACAGAGGTTCCCGATGGTTGAGGGGAACCTGCAGGTGGGACAGTGCAGTTTGTGGAAGGCATCCTGCACCGACAGCCTTCGCATCCTCAACCTCTGGGGGCCGCTCTTCCCTTATTCCCTCTCCTGTCTCTTCTCCTTCCCCCCTTATACCTTTGAATGCTGCCTGCTTTTAAAATGTTTGAGGAGAGGGGGGCCTGAACTGCTTTGGGAGGACCCGCAAGTTTGAGCTCTTTATCATGGTATATCATTCCAGACTCTGGGAGAAAAAAAGCTGTTTGGAAAAACCAAGTCAGGGAAAACAAACCGTTTTGTCCATATCATAAACAAGACTGGGAGAAACTCCAGGTTTAGAGCTAGGGGATAAGGGTTAGCCAGGTGAGAGGTGGTATCTCATCATCTATGCACTGGTGGGAATAATAACAATATATATTTTATGAATTAAGGGACTAAAGCAAGGCAGTAATTCTTGGTAAACAAAAGTTGGTGACGCCTTGCATTTATCTTAAATGAATTTTTAATATTTTTATTGCTACTCTTAAAAGCATAAAGTTCAATTTTCTGGAAAATGTACCTATGAATTGCAAGATCTATGGGATGCCGTTATCACATGGAAAAAAAAAACCCATTAGCCTGCATGTGAAAGAAAATTAGACACACCTGAATACTGGAATTTAAAATACCCAGGGTTGTGGTGCCTGAGTGGCTCAGTCGGTTATGCGTCTGACTCTTGATTTTAGCTCAGGTCATGATCTCAGGGTCCTGGGATCGAGCCCTGGGGGGGGGGGGAAGGAAGGAGGAGGGCCCCCCCCCCCATGCTCAGCGGGGGGTCTGTTTGAGAATTCTCTTCCTCAGTTCCTCCCCCTGCTCACGGTCCTGTGTTTGCGTGTGCACACGCACGTGCTCTCTCACTCTCAAATGAATAAATCTTAAAAAAAAATAATAGCAATCAACAAAATACCCAGGGTTCCCAGTGTCTGTAGCTATCTTTTTGAAATAGACTTCTGTGAATTATTAAAATAATTAGACATATTGTAAGTAAATTGAACATAAAGACTTAAAAGTCTTGATCTAAAACTTTGAAGCAATTTGATGGGACACTTTGTGTGTTGGGAGAGTGCCGCCTATTGGTGGTATGATGTACTGCACTACATGTGTTAGACCCCCTGAAGTACTCTTAATGAAAGTCAGGTGTAGCAAGGTGAGAGTAGTTAAAAAAATAAAAATAAAAAACCTCTAAAGATACTAGTGCCGCAAAAGAAATGGGAAAATGTTAAAACAATTTTTGTAAGGCACTAATATTGATCAACATGCAGAGGAATTGTCCAGTTTTGCGGAGAGAACACTTGAAAGATTCTAGATTCTTTGGGGGCAGAAATTCTAGTTCTGGGGATACAGATCATGCTTGTACTTGAGTGCCAGGGGGAAAAATGTAATCTTTACAGCATAAGAAAAATTTGAAATCTACTCTGTCATTAGGGAATTTGTAAACTATTATATGCAAGTTGTAATTAGGAGTAAGAACTATGGTTGGGAAAAGCAATCTTGAATTATTTATAGCTTACCTCAGTTCACTTTTAGTTAAATTACTTACATATTCCTTCCTTTGTTTCATTATTTACTGCACACCTGCTCAGCACTAGCCAACAAATTTTGCAGCAGATGTAAAGTTTGCATTTATATGATGTGTAAATTTTAGTTCTGTAAAACTAACATAATATACAATTATGTTACTAAATTAGAACAGCTTTTTCCTAAATGATGTCTCATGTCAATGTGCATGTGATACCCTCATTAATAAATTCTCCATTTGCTGCAACACCACATTTTTTAATACTTCCTAAGAGCTAACCTACCCCCAGTTTTTTCATATGGTTTTGCAAAAGGGAAAGACTTTGGAATCTGTTTCTGAACAATTGAGCTAGTGATTTCTTCCATATCCATGCACAGCTCTTACATATGCCCAAATATCTCCATGTAAGAAGTTTCATAATACCCTTGGAGGTGTGAAGGAAGACAGGGATTTGAGTCATGGACTGAACTTGAAAAAATATTGTAACTGGGCAGTGGTTGCAAAAGTCCTTTCAGCAGTCATGGTTTAAAGCCTTTTCCAAGAAACATGTTTCCAAAGAATGTTAATAATAACTTTGGAACATCCTCCATGTGAGGCACAGTGAGTGGTCACTGCCTTCGGCTTAGGCAGCCCAGGGATCTCGTTCTGTTTCTGGCACTGCTTCTGTCGATTCTACTGGACAAGTTACTTTAGTTTCCTTTATCCAAAGTTGCGAACTCTTGTGAGGGGATATGGTAATTAATACTCTCTGAGAGTATGAAAGCATGTATCATTTTTTATCAGAGATCCTGAATATTATGATTAAAGGAAGTGTAGCTGTTAATAAATTATAGTGGAGCATTAAAATGGCACTGGAAAGATATATAAGGCCTCCTAAATTCTGGCTACCATGCCTGCACACATAATGTATGCCGTAGATACACAGCGTGGTAAGTGGTCCGGTTCTTGGGGACGTAATTCTTGGTATCCGTGGAACTAGATTGAATTGGATACCTTATGGCATGGCAAGTAAGCAATTTATGTTGTTTCTTATGGAAAAGATTTATTTACTTCCTCTTACTCCTCCCAGAAAGGAGCAAAAATGCTTTTCTTACTATAAAAGGACTGTTGCAAAATAAAATATAGTAGCGAATTATGTACATACAGCTTTGGGATGTAATCATTATGTTAGTTTCCTTGTCAAATGGCAGTAGCAACAATAGGTCCTTTGAGGGTTAAGTGTGATAAATGTATGGGAGATGCTTGGATTACAGTAACTGCTTTGTAGGTGTTAGCAAATCAAATCCCATTCCAGGAAATGAGTTGAGCTAATGATTATTCCCCACCACTACCTTGTTATTCGGTGCTAGAAGTCTTCTTTGAAAGGAGGCAAGAATTAAAGACAATGAAGAATTGGAAGAGTGTCTGGGGACTAACAGCTGTCAAACAACTCTGTGGACCCCAAGAAAAGCTGCTCCTTCCATGCCCCTCCAGGCTCCAAAGCTACGAGTATGTAAGCTAAGGGAGGCTTTATGGCTGGAAAGGACCATTTAGTGCCGGCTTTTAAAAGAACATTCAGCATACTGGCTTTTAAATGAACATTCAGCATATTCAATTTATCAATTTTTTTAATAAAAGAAGCAAAATAGTATGTTTGCAAATAGTTAAGTGTATAAATGTTAAAACCTAGATTTTCCTGGGAATTTAAGTTCAACTTACACATTTTGCCCTGCTCCTTACAAGTCCAGTACTTTTATAATAAAATAAGATCAAGTTTTATTTTGTGACGGATCTTTAAATATATCAAGGAAGAAATAAAACTTTACTTGAGAGTGACTTCTATATCGAAATTGTGTTAATTAAATCTCTTTAACACTTTGGTCTCCATTTATAAATTTTATCTATTTGATTTTCTCTCCAGCACTTTATATACCTGAAAGGGCAGCCCACAATCCTAATAAGCATTTTCTTCTTAAGTGCTTGAGCAGCTCTTATAAATCTAATAAATCAAACTTAAAATGACAAATTGAATTTTCTAATAAATTTAAATTCTGTTTACCAACCTAATCAAATTCTCTTAATTCTCATTCAACACAAATCCTAATCTAAAGTCAGCTTTATTTCAAATAAAAATCACAAGGTTTTTTCTGTCTGATTCTCTGTTACAGGGTTCTCCTAAACATTATAAACATACAAAATAACAAAAACCTCATTCTAAAACCTTAACAGAAAAGTATAACTACTCTAGACTTAATGTACATCATCACTAGAGGAATTTCCACCTCAGGCCAGCTGAGGTGACTGGGTGGAAATATTCACGACTGTGATTGTCCATTATTAGAGAATTAAGACCAGCGCGTGGGATGTGTATACTCACGTGTGAGTCTGAGCATCCATGCATGATCTGCTGAGCACATTTTATTACTTCCATGTGAGCATGGGACCACAAGTGTTTTTCATGTATTGTTTTTATAATCAATATCCTCCAGTACAGGGACTCTCAAGGGAATAATAGGGCCGATAAAATTAATAAAAGTTTTTCTCCATCTACACACAACTCCCCATAAGAATCAGATACCTGCTCCTAAAGGGATGTGCTCACCCTCTGGGGAGATTCCCTACCACACTGGCGGCTAAGACTGATGATAAACTTCCCTTGTGCCTGTAACGTAGGCTGGGGTGTTAGGGTTCTCCAGAAAAACACACCCAATAAAAGAGATAGGGATTGATTGATTGATTGATTCATTGATTCATTCATTATAAGGAATTTGTTCTCGTAATTATAGAAGCTGGTAAATTCAAAATCTGCAGGGTGGGCTGTGGGACGCTTGAGGGGAGCCCAGGTTCCAGGTCAAAGGCCTTCAGGCTGGAAGAGTCCAAGGCAGTGGGCTGTGGGCTGTGGGCTGGAGAATTTTCGCTCACTCAGAAGAAGGTCATTCTCTGTTCTTTTCAGCAATTCAGTGCCTCGGTTATTCAGGACTGAGTGAGACCTGTCCACATGACGGAGGGCAATTTGCTCTACTCAGATCCACCAGTTTAAATGTTAATCTCATCCAAAAACACCCTCACGGAAACGCCCAAAACAACGTTTGACCAACTACATCAGGGCACCTCATGGCCTAGCCAAGTTGGCACATGAAATCGGCGATCACAAGCGGGATTGAGAAAAATTTTTAAATATTTTTAAATATTAAATATTTGCATTTTGTGGGCCTTCTGCGCTGCCCACTGAAATCACACTTAAGGAGGGACCTTAGTTTTCAGTTCTTTCCCTTCCCCGG
Source organism: Zalophus californianus (assembly GCF_009762305.2). Lineage (NCBI taxonomy): Eukaryota > Metazoa > Chordata > Mammalia > Carnivora > Otariidae > Zalophus > Zalophus californianus. The sequence goes on from NC_045602.1 coordinate 27,556,430, forward strand.
GTACATGCTGGAGGAGGGCAGGGAGGAGGTGGGGTACTCAGCCGGGCAGGACCCCCCAGTCAGGGCCTCCTTCCCCAGGCCGCGCAGGCGATACAGGACTTGAGAGAGGGACGAAGTCAGCAGGGGGGAGTGACAGGGAAGCCTGCTGCAAAAAGGAGGGTCAGCACGTCAGAGGAAGCATACTAGAAATGAAGCTAAAAAGTGCCCTTGCCTTTGGCAGGTGCATCAGACAAAGGGAAAGCACCGGACCGGTCAGCCACAAGGGGGTTAGGATCATATTTTGTAGTCACTGATTAAAAACATCTTTACGAAAAGAGGAAACCTGGTGTGCTTTCAGAGTAAGGACAGTTAAAAAGGAAAAAACAACAGTGAAAACCCAACCCTAGTAGAGGGGAGAACGGACTCCATTTCCTGCTCTACTGCTGGAGACAGCACTCTGGAGGCATGTCCTGGAACCAGATACGGTTCCCAATCCCATTTCCCTGGGCTGGGGAGCCAGCGAGTGTCTGGAAGGGCAGCTGCAGGGACCTTGCTAAACTGCAAACTGGAGTGTTAACTCTTCTGAGAACCGGTAGAAACTCTTTGTCTCAAGGGCTCCAGAACAATGAGAGAACGGTTAAATGTGAGCAGAATTTGACGACGGGATTGCCAGTTGGGGTCCCGAGCACTTCCGAAACTTTAGTTTGTGCACAGCTTGGACTTTGGGGCGTCCGTTGTATTCAGTGCTTATTTTCTTAAAATCTGTGCTGCCTTGAAGGGCTAAGAAGGTATTTGGCCCCATGCTTATATAAAATATTCCGAACAGAGAGTAAATTTGATTGTGATTATGATCTCACTGATGTCCTGTTAGAATCTTTCTCATTTGGAGCCAAAGTAGAACAATTAAGACATACATGTAAAATGAGCGATCTGATGACAAAAAGCAACACTTTTACTTTGAATGAACAAGCTTGTAATTTATCTCCAAAATACAATGTTTAACAGTTTAAACTTTCTCCCTTGAAATCAGAGATAAGGTGCTCAGTTTCTATAAACACCTTTTTCAGGGTTATTTTTTATTAGGTGATTTGCTCTTTGTGGAAATTTTACTTTCACATATTTTAAATACACTTTGCTGCTGTGATTTTTTTTTTTTTTCCTCTTCAGTGATAAGAGGAGTTGAAATGTCCTCTGAGGTAAATGAACCGTGATGAATGGGGCTGTGACAAAACCATGGCACGTAATTATTGAAAGCCGCATCTTACGTTTGAGGTTTTGCATTCAAATAATATTGTCCTTATTCTGATCTTTTCTTAATTAAACTTAGGAGACAGCTGTGGTTAGAACAAAGCTGCTGGCCACCTGTGCCTTTAAATGCTGACCTCATGGCTGGAATGGGCAAGCCTGGCAGAGGGGAGACCAGGGGAAGCTTATCTGGTCTCCCTTCATGCAACACACTGATTGTGCCTGTGATGTTTGGGAGAAAAGCATCTAGAAAGTGCTTAGAAAGCGATCACGTTCTTGTCTTTGTGCTGACACAGATCTGCAAGGAGTAGAAACTAAGGAGGGCAATGTTTTTGCTTCATATCAATAGCCAGTATCTTAAGAAAGAAGTGGATTTCAAAAGATTAGCTCACTTGGGAGCTTAGGACAGAGCATGCCTTCTTTATGTTTCCTTCTAAGACTCAAGTCTCAGTGGCAAGCAGAGCTGTTGTGAACAGTTGTGCTGGTTGTGCACTGCTCAACCCTAGAAGATACCATTCACATGGTCATCTGTGAGCACCTACAAAGTGTAGCTGAAGAAATTACTGCCAGGAGAAAGAGCTACTAAGACTATATCTGATTCTGAATAGATCCAGAGGAGAAGGGAAAAGAGTTATTTCAGATTAAGATAAATAGCAATATATAGAAAAATCATAAAACTGAGTCAGGGATCTGAAAAAGCTCAGTTTTGCTTTGTAATAAGTGAATGGAATAATACCATGTTTAGTGTTATTTTAATATTATATAAATTACCTAGAACTTGCTCTTCAAATAGTAACAGATTTAGCAGTATATCTTTATCTCATAACCTTGAGATCTCTACTTCAGAATATTAAGCTAGTTTTTTTAAAGACTTTATTTATTTATTTGACAGAGAGAGAGGCAGAGAGCAGGACAGCGCAAGCAGGGGGCGCAGCAGAGGGAGAGTGAGAAGCAGGCTCCCCGCTGAGCAGGGAGCCCGTTGCGGGGCTCAATCCCAGGACCCTGGGATCATGACCTGAGCCAAAGGCAGACGCTTAACCAAATCCACCCAGGTGTCCCTCAAGCTAGTTTTGAGCAAATATTAATATAACTTTCTTTGCTTCAAAACGTAAATGAGCAAGGTTAAAATAATATACTTTGAAACCCAATTACCTTTACCCTTATATTTTAATTTGTTTTTAGTAAAAGAAAATACTATATTTTAAGAATTTATCCTCACTTGGTCTTTGGAATATCATTAAATTTTTCTGGACCTCCGTTTCCTCAGCAGAAAAGTGAATGAGAGACTAACCTTACAGGTTACACTGACTGCTTACAGTGTGTTAAATTCCACGATTGTCCATCATTCTGAAAACATCCAGGTGAGTTCGGCTGAACGCAATAGCGGCATCTAGTGGTGATTACCTCCTATCGCGACCACAAATTTCCATGACAAATTGTCTTCCCTAGATTCTGCAGCCTAATAGTAAAAATTTTCTATTCAGGATCATAGGACACGTAAACTAGAAAGGGCCTCAGAGATCAACTAGTTTCCTCATTTTACCAGTTAAAAATAGAAAGGTTAGATGAACTCCAGACAATATATAAAAAAATGTTCTCCTGTATTATTTTTATCTTGACTTTCTTTTGAGGTGAAATTCATATAACATAAAATTAAGCATTTGCAGTTTCCTTTTTATTTTAAGTAGACTCCACACCCAATGTAGAGCCCAAAATGGGGCTCGAACTCACGACCCTGAGATCAAGACCTGAGCTGCTACGAGGAGTTGGACGCTTAGCCGACTGAGCCGCCCAGGCACCCCGTAAAATTATGCATTTTCAAGTGAACAGTTCAGTGGCATTTAGTACATCCACCGTGTTGTACAGCCTCCCCCTTATTCTTACGCGCACACTTAGCTCCTATTTTAAAGTAATTCTTACTTGGTTAATGCAAAAAGAGAGAAACCAGTGTATGCCTGATACATGATACTTAGTGATTTTTGCTCTTTGTTGACTTCTTGGATTGTCACTTCAGAGTGATATTTAAAGAGCAGGAAAGAAGAAACAATGGTGTTGGTGTCTTACATTTAGAAAATATGCAGCAGATCAGTTGAGAAAACTAACATGTTGAACTTTCCTCTTGTTTGCCTGTTTATTCTACTGTTCCGTCTTCTGTTATCAAACATTAGAGGTTACCTCATTCCCATTTCCTCTGTGATTGCCTGAATGTAAGACTTGAGTGCTGTATTTCCAAAGCCCTGGATGTTTAGAAATGGGGAAGACTCTTCATGCCATCCTTAAGAAATTCATAAGTGATCAATCATTATTTTAGGGTTTTCGTGTGTGGCTTTAATACCAATACAAGTGTATGCATTTTGGATCCAGGTTTTAGAAAGCAGAGGGAGCCTCCGCTTTTTGGCATTCATACCCAACAAATCTGTCTCTCCAGGAGAGTCTGGCTAAATAAACAGCAATCTGTTGGAAACGCAGGGAGTGACTGAACTTGGAAGGGCAGCGTTAGGTGACGGCTGGGGTGGGGGAGCTCGGTTGGTCTGTGGCCCATGAGTTTCCTTAGAGCATTAACATTTACGGGAGTCCCGTAATAAACCCTGCCAAGACTTTAGACTTCATTACCTCCCTGTCCTCGACAAGTACAATTTAATTGAACATTAAGCAATTTGATCTCTTTCACCTAATAAATCGAGCAAATTCAATAAACATAAATCCTGCTAATGATGGAGCTGACCCTGGTGGGGCTGAGCTCATCAGCATTCATGGTTATTACTCTCCCTGGAATTTAGTCACAAATGCTTATTGCTGAACTACCTACTTACCTGGGGCTTACAGTGGGAGTGTATTGAATAATTTTCTTTGCAGGGTTTCCAAAGGGCAGCTGCGGAAGAGAACCTGGTTTTGCAGATAGACCACTTTCGGTTTGACTCTCTCAACTAAACTAGGACAAGTTATACGATATCAGAAACAAAAGGAGTTAATTGTGATGGCTTCATAGGGTGTTCTGAGATTTAAATGAAAAATGTACGCAAAAGCCCACAGCACCTGACGCGTGGGAACTTAATCGTCCATGTGAGCTCCCTTTCTTTTTTGTCCACTGTTCCTGAAAAAGGGATCTAGAGTAGCCAGCATTTACATGGTACTTTTTTTGTTTCACTAAAGCTTTCTTACCCACTCTGTACGCCTGTGACTCTGAGTTACCTTCCTTCTCCTCTTCACCGACTTGGCCTCTGTCCTATAGATGCTCACCTCCAAGGTGAGCCTTCCCCCAGCTCTTCCTGGATGGCTGTCGTCCTGACCTTCTCTGTGGTCCCAGTCAACTGTTGCACATGTCACCGTGTATGCACCTGTGTTCACAGCGTCATTATGACCTTCCTCTCTTCCAGATCCCACCCTGCCCATAATTATTCTCTGTGTCTGGTGGAACGAGTGAGAATAAGTCAGTCACGGAATGAAACAATGGCTTGCCTTTAATAGCGCAAAGGCAGGTACCCTAATCCTGTTGAGCAGATGAAGCTCAAAAAAATGGGTCCAGTCCAAGGAACTAGAAAAGTGGCAGAGCAGCACTAGGACCCAAGACCTTTGACTCCGGGTCCTTTTTCTTTTTAGTATACCCTGTTTTCTCTCACAGCTCAGCAAGTTTTAATATCTGGGAAGCAGGGTTACAGCCTCTTCCCCGGGCTCTGCGGCAAAAAGCTTTTTTTCTGAGCAGAGCGTAAGTAGAGAGAGACCCACCCCACCCAGGGTGTGGCGTGGCCAGTAGAAGGCTCGCACACGGTCCTTTATCATCGGTGCCGGATGGCATTTTCTCTCCGTGGTGACTGTGTTTCTGATCTCAGAGCTTTTGCCAACCGCAGTCACAAACGCCTGTTGATTTTGCTGGCTCAGCACGCGCCGGCGGAAATACTCATTTCATCCTCCCTGTCCTCTCCGTTCATTTCCTGCTTGTGCATTTGTGTTTTCCAAACACCACCGTCGATCAGCGATATGTATGGAAGGCTCTAAGAAAAACACCCAGTCTAGCAATTTGAGCAAAATGTGTCCCGTTTTACTTCATGGGGAAGAATCGGTCCTTGGTTCTTCTCTATTTGAAAATATTGCCCTTCAAACTTCAGAGCCCCGAGTTTTTAGCTGTGATTGTGTGGACAATGAAATGCAGCCTCTTCTTCGTTTCTCAAAGCAGCTGACTTTAATCTGTCTCAGGACTAAAACTTCACCTCCCCGTCTCCTCACATGTCAGAGTCACACTGTGACATGTGACTGTCCAGACCAGCCCTGCAGATGGGTCTGTCATCAGGAAGGGAGATTTCCTGCCAGGATATAGTAATGTGCTTCCCATTGCTGCTGACAGCAGAGGCCCCAGACCCAGCGGCTCCAGGGGGTAATTTTTAAACTCCTTTTTTTTTTTTTCAATTTAAAATTAAAATCAAAGCAGCACCATCTGTCATAGGAATCTGCCATGCCAGGGAAAGGAGTGTGATCAATGGCCTGGATCTTGTTTAGACCACGTCGTGACGGTGTCCCACACCACCCCATGTGTGTCTTTCATAGCTTTGATCAAGAGCTTAGCATTTGTCCTTGGGGAGGTGGAGAATGCATTGAGGGGGGGAGGCTTTGAGGTGTGAATATTTCCAGTTTCTGTTCATTTCACATTCGTATTGGGCTAGATCCTGGATGAACACATTGTATGGTGGCTCAGAAATGGTATTTGCCTCATAAAGTATAAGCTTTGCTAAGCAACACTGTTCCTTTGCATCGATGCCCAGGCAACGAGGCATTTAATCGTTGTTGATGTGTTTAAGTGAAGGGTATTTTAGAGAAGGGACAGTATGTGTTCATCCCCACACGTTGAGCTAGGTGAAATGGAGAGCTGAGAGAGTCCCATGTGCTCTCATGGGAAGTCATGGAAATAGTTCAGGGATCTGCTTTTCCTGGGTTCTGTCCCCTCCGCCCACCACAGTTCACTGTGTCCCCAAGCTGGAGTGTAGCCAGGTCCCAGCCCTATGGATAACCAAGGCCATGCACCTCCTAGCTAGAATGGGCTCTGGCTGTGCCTTGGGGCACACAGCAGGTGCTAGAAATGTGCCCGTGCCCAGTTCCTGAAGAGGATGCCTTGCTGAAGACTCAGAAAATTCTGTGATACTCCACTTGCTCCCCTGGAAGGGGATGAGAAGCCCGTCTACTCGAGACCTCTCGAAAGGTTTAAAGTAAGGCATATACTAAGAGTTGTTGGATGTCAGTCTCCCTTCTTCTTTGAGTGCTGTTGATTTGGTGCTCTCACTGCCTGACCGAGTAATTCAGTGTGTCAAGGCAGTAAATGATTTGGTCCCTTGTTGTTTGACATGAGGTCCATGAAGACATCTTCCTGTGTTAACTGAGCGAGAGTTTCCCTCCCTGTATTTAAAAATTCCAAGTCATCTTGAAAGAATATTTAAAAACATCTAGAGTGTGCTTTATTGCTCTTAATTCGCTACACACTTCTTTTAACTTTTGCTAACACTGAAACTTATTCTTTTCCTGTCTTTGAAAATCCTTCTTTATTTGCACATGTTCAGTAGGGACTTAGCGATTTTTACCTCAGATAAATTGGAACCTTCATTTTCTTGGTGATTCAAAATTTATGAACAGTTCTATAACACTATCCCATTTTCATACATCAGTAACACAGAGGTAGACAAATGAGAATTGTTACCCCCACGTGACAGATATGGAAACTGAGGCCTGCCCCACATTGCTAAACTGGAAAGTAAGTGGACCAACCAGGACTTGAGCCCCAGCTTCTGCCTCCGGCAGAGCCCGTGTTCCTCCCCTTCCCCGACGCTCACTTCACCCTTGACCCTGGCCAAGAATGAGAGTAGATGTGCACTTTGGGAGGGGCAGCGTGGATGGCTTAGGGTAGGCCCGTCCATGCTCCCAGAAAATAACCCAAAATGCACGTCCTGGTGATGATGGGAATATAGCACATCTCAAATATGAAAGAGTGTACATTTAATGCAGAAATCCTGTTCTGATAACTGACCAAGACTGTTTTGAAATTTGGACTGTTTAATGTGCAAGAGAAAGTAAAGCAGCAAAGGACAGTAAGTTCTAGAATCCCAAAAATGCATAACTGAGGAAGAAAGGGCAGGGAAAGAGGATTTGGTGGGTCCCACCGCTCCCCCTCCATCCTCTGCTCCCCTTTACCAGCCTGGGTCCAGTTAGAAGCCTGCCTTAGGAACCGCTTGGTAGTCCCCAAACACAGCTTCCAGCTTGCTTTCTTGATGCCTTTGGGCAAGCTCTTTAAAATAAATCCCAAATACATTTTGTGGCAAAGTAAACCTACTTGTCTTCTTAAGTTCAGGTCAGGTGCCGTTTGTTCCAGAAAGCTTTTCCTCCTCTTCAGTCTCCTATTTGGGCGCCTCCTTTTGCAGTGTTAGATGATGAGAGCTTGGAGGGGAGGCACCAGCTCATTTCACGGTGGAGGAGCGCTGGTCTAGGGGAAGACCCAGGCCTACGGGCCAGGCTGCCCCGGACGGCCCTATGTCATTGGACAGCTCGGGACCCTCAACTGTCTCAGCAAGGCCTCCCGCCAGGCAGACGTCAGATAGGACCGTGCTCAGCCACCTCTGGATTTAGTCTTACAAAATAAGAGCATGAGTTTATTTTTAATATCTGGATCACAGCCGTTGCTTGGATATAAAATACCGAACAGTCTCCCTTTCGGATGTACAATGAACATACAGAATAAAGTCAGGAGAGGAAATGAGCTCAGCTCTTGAAACTTGTAAACATTTCAGCAATCTTGCTCTCACAGGGAAATCCTTAATTCTTTTTCAAACTTGAAGCAGGACTGACAACCATTTCTATTCTCTCTGCTTTCAGTTGTGTATGAATTTGGGGGTGGGGAGGAGTCGAGGATCTTTTTCCAGGTTCAGCTATTTTCCTGATGAAATTAGTATTTCTTCTGAAATGTGTCGTGCAGAAGTGTTGGGGTATCTGGGGTCCGTATGCTCTTCCTGGAATGCTCCCACACCAGGAGAATTTGAGGAAGGGGCAACCATAATCCTACCTGTCCAGGTTCTTTTCTGGCCTTACGCTTCCTCTGTGCAACTCCAGGAGAGAATTGTGTGAGTCTTTGTGCATGCATGTGCGTTCGTGCACGCGCACACACGCACCTTTGCCTCCTTTAAGTGGGGGTGGGGGGTGAGAGCAAGCCTGAGAGTTCAGAGCTCACACTATTGCCCTAGTGCGTTTCTTTAGTTTCATACGTCACAGGAGGAAACAGAAGAGAGGAAAATTCCCTCCAATCTGCGGTCCAGGCAAGTGTGGCTGTTGGCCTTGTGTGACTGTCCTGAGGGTGTCCATCCAGTCCTGGGGCCTCCAGACTGGAATCCCCAGTTCTGGCAGAGCTCCTGAAGTCTGGGGAGCCCCAGGATTTTCGCCATCTGCTAGATAAATCCTTGGGCAGTATATTTCCATGCAACATGTATCAGAACACAAAGCTACCCCGTCTAAAGCTTTCTTCTCTAGACCTTGCCCCATAACTCTGCTCCGAAACTCAAGCAAGAGCCTAGGACTACGAAATGCCTTGAAAGCTCAGTAACCCCAGAACATCGGGAAAACCAAGATCCCAAGCGCTGGCTGGGTCCTGTGAGGAGACCACAGGAGAGTTTAGAAGAAGGTGGCTGTGGGGCTGACCCAGCTTAGACTAGGAATATGGCCTCTAGAAAGTGGTAACTGCAGAAGCATCTGTGGTGCAGAAGAGGTAAAGGCGAGAATTTCAAAGGAGCTGAGACAGGTAAGAGAGGCAGAATGTTCAGTGTGTGCACTGGACCTTCATTCCTGAGTTCAAATTTGCCAACGCCACACACCAGCTGTCACTTAACCACTGCTTCCGCTTCCTCATCCATAAAATGGAGGTGATAATGGTGTCTCTTCATAGGGTGGTGCGAGTGTTTTAGTGCCTTAATGTGTAGTAAGTGCTTAGAACGGTACCTGGCAGAGAGGAAGCATCCTACGACTGTTAGTACTCCTATTACTCCTACTGTTACTACACTCTTACAATCATCCTCATCGTCACTGAAATACCGTGTTCACCCCGACCAGGCCTTGAGGGTAGAATTAGAATAGTTCTAATACTGGCATCGTTGCTCAGTTGTGTCATTTCGGGATCACCCGAGGTACGTCTTTTCTGTCTCTTCTGAGTGAAAAACGTACCTGTCTGTAAGAATGTGACTCTTCCTTTACGGCGATAACACCTGGTGGTTGCAGATAAAGTCATTCTTCCAGAACGCCTACAGCCCTCTGAACGCTGCCTCATTTTGCCGTTCCTTACTCTCCTGGAACACGTTCTGCCAAATGTTCAGCTGCTGTGTTTGGTCTCGTAGACCAAGTGTAGAATCTTAGTTATGCTATCCAGCATTTCACTGTGTGGGGGTGAATGCAGCTCCCGTAAAGAGTCTGGAGACGAGTCTCGCATCAGTCGTGCACACATGTGGGAGACAGGGCGTGTGGTGGACAGGGCCCTGGCCAGTGCCTGGTGCTCTGAGCTGGGAGGGGGTGTGTCCGGGTGCCAGCAAACAGCCATGACGTCTCACACTCCTTGTCATTTCCTTCTCAGACGACTATGCCCAGCTGTGTAACATCCCCGTCACGGGACGCCGGCGCCCATATGGACGGGATGCCTTGGTCGACTTCAGCGAACAGTATGCTCCAGAAGCTGATCCCTACTTTATTCAGGACCGTAAGCAAAACTTTTCAGTTATGTTGAAGCTAAATTATGGTTAAAGGTTACTCAGTGATTCTCAGAAGGTAGCCCCTGGGAATCTGTCAGAAATGTAAGCTTTGGGGCCCCACTCTAGACCTGCTGAATGGCAACCTGAGGTGAGACCCAATAGTTTCACCAGCCCTCTGCGTAAGGCTTATGCATGCTTGAGTTTGGGAGATATTGGATCAAATTATTGGCATGCTGGTGGGGATGCTGTTATGTTTACTTTCTTTAAAGTAAAAAAAAAAAAGATCTTCTAATATCCATAACAAAATCATTTTTTACTCATTACATTGTGGTCTAATATAAGGGGCAGGGTTTTCTTGAAAGCCTGGTTATAATTGCCATCGTTTTTCACACAAGCAAATGACATGTTAACTGTGCCAAGTTGATCTTTACAGATATTTTAGAGTGGGAGGTCAAAAAAATTGCGCTTCTGGTCAGAAATTGTTAGAATCCACTCGTGGCAGACCTTACTAAGTAAGGAATGATGCATGCCGGCCTCTGCGGGACTTGCAGGCAGAATTTTTTCTGTGGAAAGTGGAGTGTGCCTATGTGAACCCTGATCCCATTTAGGAAAAAAAAATGTCTGATGGTTAACGGGAGTGTCTTGGATAAGGAAGCCATACAAGCTAAAGGTTTCTCTGGGGGAAGCCACAGCTTCTCAAATTCCAAATGCAGTCTTGGTAAAGAATAGGTTGCCTCACTTCTAGAATGGGAATAGGGAAATGCGGATTCTGGGCTGCCTCGTCTGCATCTACCAGAGGGTCCCTCCTTGCAGTGGGCAAAGCCACACCAGATTTTCAAGGCAGGGAATCCCTGCAGACCAGGGAGTTAGAGTTAGGACTTTGGAGACACCGCTCAATTACAAACTACAATAAAACCTCTTCTTTCTTTGGGCCCTGTTACCTGTGAACAAAGCACACTAGCCATGACCTGGTTCCTGAGGAGCAACCCAAGCTTTGTGGCTACATTTGGAGCAACTTCAACTCTGAGTCAAAGGGTGTTTCCTTCGTTCCCTTCCCTTCCCGTTCTTTTCCTTGCCTACCTTTGGTTTTTTGATGGATGCATAAATGGATCATTCAGCAGAATTAAGAGTGCTTCAAAATCTACGTGAAAACAGCGTTGTATCAGTCTAGCCAAGTTGATTAACACACACCTGTGTAACCCTTACCCAAGTGTAGAACTTTAGCAGCGTCCAGAAGACCCCCTGAAGCCCTTTCCCAGCCAGGGCCTCTCCCCCCCCCCCCGCCCCCGCCCCAAGGATAACCACTCTCCTAACTTCTAATACCTTTGATTATTGCTTTTAATCCACAGCATACAACCGTGCACTACTTCATGAAATGTGTCTAAATACACTGACAGGTATAAGACTGTGCACTTACAATTTCTACACTTACCTATGAATATGTTACAGGTCAATGGACATTTACCTTTAAAAAAATGAAAAGGGAGGAGAGATATTAAGGTTGAAAGAAAGCCCAGCTTGCCTGCCCCATAAATCCAAAATAACAGGTTAAGTCTATACTCAACTGTGGCACAATTGTGCGGCTCCTATGTACAGCCCCTATCACCTTAGATAGAGTCCATATTCCAGGAATTTTCCTGCTGAAATGTTCTGGCTTGTGTACCTTTTTTTTTTTTTTAACGCTGACGTTGCTGTAAAACTCTTTTTTTAATTCACTACAAATGTTAAGAAATAAACATGTTGGTGTCACATCAATTTCCTTTTTAGGAACATAGGAAGCTGAGAAGCAAATCTTAGACCTTGAGCTTTGACTACGTCAATGGCCTTTAAACTCACTACAGGTTACGAGAAATGGTTCCTACTTCCCAGACCAGGAGCAAGGACTTTCTGGCCCTAAAGAAATGATCATATTGGGTAGATAGTAACACAGAGGGAGGGCTGAGGTTTCTTATCTCCTGACTTCTGCTTATTTAAGAAAATTGAACTGAGAGCTGGGGGGTACCTTTAGTTAAGGCACTATTTTATAAAAGTAGAAACTCCTAGAGCAGAAATCAGGTTTTTCTTATAAAGGCCTAGGGAGTAAAGTTTTTAGGCTTTGCAGGTCTGCAAAAGGCTCTGCAGGCCTACTCAGCCCTGCTAGGATATCACGAAAGCGGCCGCAGACAGCATGTCAGTGCATGGGTATAGGTGTGTTTCAATAAAACTTTATTTACAGAAGTAGGGAGCCAGCCACATTTGCAGTGGGGGCTGTCCTTTGCTGACTCCTGGAGAAGTATTTTCGGGCGCCTACTTGAGGTGTGTGTGTAGGAGTTTTCAAAATTTAATTCCATGTTTAAATTTCTGTAATAATAGAAATTTTTTGTAGTTATAAAGTCAAAATGATTTTGCCATAGTACCTGGAATTTGAAAATATTTTCGTAGATTAAGACTTCGTTCTCTTAAGTATTTCTCAGACTGGATTGGGGGCCCTAGTGACATAGTCTGGATGGCCTTTCATTTTCTCTTTTTCCCCTTTCAAAATTTTTAAAAGGGCCTGTCATGGATGTGTTAATTTTTTAAAATCACTTTGACTTACACCTTGCAGCCCTGCCTAAGCAGTGATATTTTGCTGCCCCCTGCAGTTCCACTGGAGAATTACTTCAGAGGCCAGAGAGAGAGTTATGGCCATATTTTGAATTTTTTTTTTTTTTAAAGCTGATACGTGATGAGGTTCAGAAGTGGGGGATGGGGTTGAGCCCACATCAACAGCGTGTCTGTGTCACCGTGGATTTATATTTGCAACTTTTCTCTCTAGAAAGAGAGCTAAACGCACTTGATGTCTGTTTGATCTCTTTTTACATTCATAAACCCTAGCTCTAAATCAGTTTAAAGATATCTAAGCTATAAAAAGAGCAAAACAAGGACTTCTTTGTTTCCCTAAGAAAAAGATTTTTGGCTTTCTAAGCACAAGTATGATGTACTTTTCTCATTTATCAGGATGTTTCGAATCCCTTTTACTGTCTTTATCCTTTGATCTCCCGAGAGCCCTTTTGTAAGGCTTATATTCCAAAGCTAGAGCAAACAAACAGACTTTACAGGGCAAGACCAGCCTGGCTTTTCGCTGCTTTTTGGGGAACTCCAAGGGAAAACCACCGCCTGAAATTCCCATGGATCTTCCCAGCAGATGTCTGCCGCACTGTGATAGTGACTTCCAGGGGTTCCGTCCTGAAAGTTGTGCTGCCACTTGCCCTACTGAGAACTCAGGAAATTTGGGATTTTAGATAAACACTTCTATTCAGTAAGGACAAGACCAAAACCATACGTTAGCATTTTTTGTGATTTTAATATAGAATATCGGAATTCAAGATGTGGGGCTGCTCATGCACAATATATACAAAGTTTTTAATATCATGTGCTTAATGTAGTGTACAGATATATTCAGCCTGAAATTTTACTGCTAACTTTAAGGCGTCTGAAATAGGTGTCTGAAATATGTATATATGATGAACCATAACCTTAATATATAGTTTTAAAAGATGGTGTAAGAGCCTGCAAATGTCTTTTTTTTTTTTTTAAGATTTATTTATTTTATTTGAGAGAGAGTGCAAGCAGAGGGGAGGGGCAGAGGGAGAGAGTCTTCAAGCAGACACCCTGCTGAGCACGGAGCCCGACGTGGAGCTTGATTCCACGACCCTCAGATCGTGACATGAGCCAAAAATCAAGAGCTGGCCACCCAACTGACTGAGCCACCCAGGCGCCGCAGAGGCTGCAAATTTCTAACCTGGCTCCTCTCTTCCCCTTTCCAGGTTTTTTAAATAGCTTTGAGGAGTTGCAGGCTGAAGAATGTGGCATCCTCAATGGGTGTGAGAATGGCCGTTGCGTGAGGGTGCAGGAAGGTTACACCTGTGACTGCTTCGACGGGTATCACTTGGACATGGCCAAGATGACCTGTGTTGGTAAGGATGATGTGTGTCCCATGGCAGATTATTCTTGCCTCACATCTCCTGTGGCCAGATCTCATATAGTCGAGGACATTTAAGATAGATCTGCAGTATCGGTTTGGGAAGAGGAGAGAAGTTCTGGAGAGGGACGGTGGTCATGGTTGCACCACAGTGTGCATCTTCGTTACGCTATGCCCTTAAAAGTGGCTAAAATGGCCGATTTTATGTTTTGTATATTTTACCACAATTTTAAAAAATAACACGGATAGCTCATTTAAGAGCTCATATAGTGGTACGTCGGGAAGAAAGGACAGAATGTTCCAGGTAATCAGTTTGACTCTTCTAAATTCAGCTTTTGACTCTGCAGCAAGTAATGTTTTCCCCCAGTACCTGACACTGGCATAGGGAGTGTAAATGTCTGAAAAAAACATAACTCTGGTGGTAATCATTCTGGAGAACGTTCCTCCTAAACCGCCCTGTCCCTCTCTGTCTCTCGCATGACCATCCCTTTTATTTTTAAAAGACTGGTAAGCATGCATTTGTTCTTCCTCGTATGATCCGTGCCGCCTTCTAGAGCCTGGCCCTTGAATTACGGGTTTTTTTCCTATTTCTGTGTCTCTTCTACTCCCTCCGGCAGCAACCCCCCTTCCCCACTTCAGTCTGGTGGGTGGGTCTGGAAAAGAGGTAAACCTGGGTTATTACAGGTGTTGCGAGTACGTTTCTTTTCTGTGGAAAGAAACCTAAGAAGGTAACTCGAGCCTTTCCAGAGGCTGCCCCGAGGGCTGTCCACTCACTTGTTTGGTTCTTTCTTCGGTGTATTCCTGTCGACAAATCTGAACGGTTTTTCTGTACCTGCAGAAGGGAATTTAGAAGTAGGAAAGTTCTCCCAGCTTTCTTGAGTTTTGACTATAAAATGTCAAGCCAGCCAAATGTTCATGTTGCTTTAAATAACAGGGAAGAAAATTCTAGAACCTCTCGGACCTAGAAAGTTGTATTTATCTTGCGTGTGATTGCAACAGACAGTAGTGAGAAAGACTATCCAGTTTACTGGGGGGAAAGCAGAGAACCGCCAGACTGTGTCCCGGCCGGATGCCTCGATGCCTGGGGTAAGCTGTAGGTTACATTTCCTCTCAGAGTCATAGGAGAGCTTGTTTACCTGCATGGTTTGGCTTCTTGCAGATGTAAACGAATGTGATGAGTTGAACACCCGTATGTCTCTCTGCAAGAATGCCAAGTGCATCAACACTGAAGGCTCCTACAAGTGCCTATGTCTGCCCGGCTATGTACCTTCTGACAAGCCCAACTACTGCACTCCGTTGAATACCGCCTTGAATTTAGAAAAAGACAGTGACCTGGAGTAAAAGAGAATCCACATAACCGAAGCCCGTATACTCTGCACTGTGTAAAGGGGAAGAGAGAGATGTATTATACTTGAGACATTGCACCGAACCCGGAATGTCAGAAATACGGAAACATCGCGGAGTTGTGCGTCCTCGGGAAGAGGGTGAGAGGATCCAGTGTGAGCCTGACTGGTGTGACAGACCAAATGGACGTTTCTCTGAAAAACCAGTATATATAGTCTGTTCATATGTAAAATTCAGTGGAAAAGAGGCGGAACAGTGCTGTTATTTTAAACAGAAGGTTGTATTATGATGTTTTTGTTTTGTTTTGTTTCTACTATTGCTTGATTAAATTCGGCATTTAAATAGTGGTGGAAATATTTTATATAATTTTCATTTTTTGGTTGTGCAGTTCCTTGGCTACTGTTTTTCTTCAGATTTTTTTTTTCATTCTCAAGTGCACAAGTCTTTGATAAAATATTGTTAAACTGTATTATAAGTATTGTTACACAGGGTTATGTTATTCCTGGTCTGGAGCATTTTTAAAATCCACACTGTCTGTCCTGTGGAGCAGGCCGTGATTTTTGTTTCAAAACTTTTATACACATTTGGAGGAAAGTACTTTATATTTACGGTGTATTGTCTGATTTTAATGTCCATTCTTAGCCAAGCTGCTAGTAGGCATCAATTGGATCCTTTCCTGCATTGAAATGGAAGAACTAATGAGCTTACGTTAGTATTGTAATTGTGTAAAGTAAGCCCAGCAAAATTTTTGGAAAACTTGATGATCCCACCGTATTTACCATTGTATGTTAAAGCAAAATAAATCACCATTTTTTTAGAAAAAAAAAATTCTACCGGAGAGTAACTGTCAGTGAGTATCTGTGTATAAGTTGTATCCCCTTTCTCATTTATTTTTACAAGTGGTTCTCTAGTAATGTAAAGTCTTTTACAGGTTAATTATTAAATCTGTTAGATATTGTTAGAGACTGAATTGTGTCCCCCCCCCCCCCGCAAATTCATATGTTGATGTCCTAACCCCCCAGGACCTCAGAATGTAACTGTATTTGGAGACAGGGTTTTTAAAGAGTACTTAAGGTTAAATGAGGTCTTTGGGGTGGGCCCTAACCTGATATGACTGGTATACTTATAAGAAGAGGAGATGAAGACAGACACACAGACGAAAGAGCATATGAAGACCCAGGGAGAAGACAGCCATCTCCAAGCCAAGCGAAGAGGCCTCGGAAGAAATCAGCCCTGCAGTACCTTCGTCTCAAACTGCTAGCCTTCTGAATTATAAGAAAATCAATTTGTGTTTAAGCCACCCAGTCTGTGGTCTTTCGTTAATGCAGCCCTGGCAAACGGTGCAGGTACAGATCACAGATGGATATCACAGGAACAGGGAAAACTGCTTTCGAGGTTCTAGTCTCTGCTTAATAGCCAACTGTAGTTATGCAGTTGTTAAAGTGAGTTTCGGGATCCATTTTTTTACTTCATAAAAGCCTCTGAGTTTAAAGAAAAGCAATGAAACTATGTATAAGGATACCCAGCAGATAATCTCGTGTAACGTTTTCCCGAAATACAGGACTTTGGTTTCTAATACCTGTAGCAGGAAGAATAATGGGTTATCAAAGATGTCCATGTCGTCTTCCCTAGAGCCTGTGAATATGTTGCTGTATGTGACAAATGGAAATTAAGGTTGCTAATCAGCTGCCTTAATAGGGAGGTTATCCAGGTAGGCCCAGTGTAATCACAAGTGTGGAAGAGGGAGATAGAAAAGGAGAGTCTGGGAGGAGGTGTGAGATGCAGGTGAGAAAGATGTCCCTGCTGTGCTGACCTTAAAGGCAGAAGAAGAGGCAAGAGGGTATGAGCCATGGAATGTGGCTAGCTTCTAGAAGCTGGAAGAGGGAAGGTACCATTCTCCCCTAGAGCCTCCAGAAAGCACAACTCTCTTGACACCTTGATTTCCAGCCAGTAACATGGACCCGCTTCTAACTGTTGAACTGTGAGATGACAAGTGTGTGTTATTGCAAGCCATTAAACTTGCAATAATTGGTTGAAGCAGCGACAGAAATCTAAAACAATACTCAAACATCATAAAATGGATCTCTCAACATTTTCAACCAACGTTTATATATAGGAGAAACTTACATTGAAATCCCCAAAACTCAGCACAAGCATTTTAAATAAAATGACTTGTTGGCGCAGGTCTTGAATTATATTCCAAATGTTAGCATAGTTGGAATCATCACGATGTTTGAAAGCACCAAGACTCTCAACGAAGTGGATATGCACTTGGATGTTGCTGACCAGCTGACGTGATTGTTTTCAATGCATTTCCACAATGCTTTCCATGTCTGTCTACCCATTATTTTTACCTAGTTTTGTACACATCTCCCCAAAAACATTTTGTTTTTTGTAATAATGTACAGTTCTTTTTAGCTCCTTCCAGTAGTTACTGCAATTTTACTTTCAATACCTATTGTCCTCAAAACCACAGGTTTAGGATTCTGTGCCAGTGGTTCTAATTCATTGGCCATGAAGACACAGGTGCATAATGCAGCACATTCTGACCATTACACTGGTTATATAATCTTTTATGCTAATACATGTATTTTCCAGCTGCCTGAGTCAGAGTCCAGCCATAGAATGAGTCTGCTTACCTTAAAAGGCCAACAATAACATTCTCTTCTTTTGTCATAAAAATCAAACTCTGTTCCAGAAACACTAGACCTGGCTATCTGATGGAAACTTATGTAATTTGAAGTTATGTTCTTGAAATCTGCCCTGTTAGTCAAAATGAGCACTAAATACAAACCTAGCAAACCAAGCCCTTAAACATATCAGAGGTGTTTTATACAATTTCATCCACAGTCCTCTAAAAAATTGCTTTTATGTTCGAAAGAATACCATAATTTAGCTTTAATATTTTTACACACAAAGGACTTTCTTACTCTAAAATGTACTTGAATTTTCCTGGGGGATCTTAATGTCATCATATTGGCAGAAATGACAAATCCAATATGCTTAAAAATGAGGTTCATGAACATTTCATTCGGGTCAACAGTGCAAGAAAACAACATGCATGTCAGTGTTCTACATTCCTCCTTGTGCAGACAAGCCAGAACCATGGATTTAGGAATTGTTCTAATACCAGCATTAAAATATTATGATTCTAACACACTCTTCACCTTTCAAATAGGAATGACTTTATGTACTGGCACATCTGTGATTGATCAAATCTTTGGTAAGAAGAGAACATTGGCTGTCATTGATCAGTGTCACAGGGATGGGGAATCATAATTAGGAGAAAACTCTAAGGGGAAGACATCATCTGCAAAGTGCAGGAATAAACCACAGTCCGATAAGACAAAAGACACCTCAGGGGAAAGAGTTCCTTCATTTCGGATAAAACATAATCATCACAGGAATATGAGATTCCTCTAACCAACTTTTCCCTCTCTTTGAGAGTATGGGATGGCCACCACTGGAGGAAGAAATTATCTTCCAAATCATTTATGAAGAGGATTTTTCTTTTTATCGTGACTCTGAGTATAACTAGAGCTATCTCGTGACGAGACACAGAATATTCAATAGGACACTGATAATCTATCTTGACGCCCCACGCTCCCAACACATACACATACATAAGAATTCACTGAAATTTGGGATACCTGGGCGGCTCAGTTGGTTAAGCATCTGCCTTCGACTCAGGTCATGTTCCAAGGGTCTTGGGATCGAGTCCCGGGTCGGGCTCCTTGCTCAGCAGGAAGCCTGCTTCTCCCTCTGCCTGCAGCTCCCCCCGCTTGTGCGTGCTCTCTCTCTCTCTCTCTCTCTGACAAATAAATAAAATCTTATTAAAAAAAATTCCCTGAAATCTTTATAAGTATCTGGATTTTTCTGGAGAAAATCTTCTGGAGTCAGACACACGCAGAGTGTGGTCCTTAGACCAGTTGTATTTCCTGAGAGAGATTGAGAAATGCAGAATCTCAGGCTTTTGTACCAAGACCTTGCAGATGGTTTCTGTGCATATTAAATTTTCAGACACACTTTTCTGAACAAGCAGTTTGGTTTGTTTGGCTGCATATGATTTGGGGAGCTTGAAAAAGTGACGACCCTATCCCCAGAAATTCTAGTTTAGTGTTCTGGGTGTAGAGGAATTCTTAGTGAATTCTTACTCTCTGTGCAATGTTCCTTATCTGTAAGATAGGGACAGTGACACCTGCCCTTACTACCTCATAGGAGTGTAGAAGGGATCAAAATAAGATCATATTTATAAGCCAGAATTCATCGTGTGCAGCTGAGGAATGATTATTCGTTGCTCTGTGCCACTAACCACACTTTGAAACCTTGACTCTTGTACATGCTCCTTTGGCCACGATGAAGAATTAGTCTGGACTCCCTTCTTCTTGATTCCCTTCTCAGCTGCTTGCCTCCAAACCTGAGGCTTCCCTTGGATACACTTTGATTTAAACTCCTCATATCCCCACAATCTGGAGACTCGACTTTTGCCCGTTTGTTGAAATAATTTTCTGGAGGAAGTTGCGGCAACGGAGCATCAGAAACAAAAGATATTGGAGGGACCGACTAGGAAATGTACGTGTAAATTCAGGAGTCATCTAAACCTTCTGGGGAAAAATAAGGCAGGGGATTTTGGAGAAAAAATCGGAGTAAGAAGTATTAGAACGTAGATGGGAGAGAAGATTGGTATGTGAACAAAATGACCTCACCTACACCAGGTAGTTAAGTGTCATTCAAGACTCACAGGTTAAGACTTTAATGTTCAAGGTTTTCTTGAAAACATGAAACATGTTTTCATTTTTGGAGAAGAATGGCCACACTGACCCACATAGTCTGGAGTGTGCCTGAGATTTCATTCTCCAACCTTGAACAGGATCCTGAGGCACAGACAGGGACCTAGAAAGGAGGTCATGACATCAGAGTACACCTGAGCCGTGGTGACTCAGTGGGAAGAGGCCAGGAGCCACCACCATCCGACCATGCTCAGCTGATGGGCAGGCTGTTCCTGGACAGAGTAGTAGCCTCAGTCTGGGAGCACCCAACCTGCTTTTCCTAGCAAGGACCATGACATTTAGCTTGAAGACTAAGAAGCTGTAGGGTAAATAAGGAGTTGACCATAAGAGCAGCCAAATCCAGGGCTCATGGGTGGCTCAGTGGGTTAAGTGTCTACCTTCAGCTCAGGTCATGATCCCAGGGTGCTGGGATCGAGCCCTGGGATTGAGCTCTCTGCTCAAAGTGGAGAGCCTGCTTCTCCCTCTCCCTCTGCCTGCTGCTCTGCCTACTTCTGCGCCCTCTCTCTCTGTCTCTATCAAATAAATAAACAAAATCTTAAAAAAAAAAAAAAAGAGAGCAGCCAAATCCTTCTGTCCAACTGCCATTCATGATTTTCAGCCTCTAGCTTCAAAATGACTTGGCTGGAAGCAGGGGCTGGGGGCTGAGACAGGAACCTGGGGACTTCTTGCATCTATGGACATTGGATCAAAATTTGGAGATAATACTCTCTTAAAGTCTCCCCAGCCTGGTATGGATGGGGCAGAAACTCACTTCCTGCAGAGTAGCACTCCTTCCCTCATCACCAAAGCCTTCTATGCTTCTCTTCATCAGTGCTATAGATCATCACTGTCCAACAGAACTTTCCGTGATGATGGAAAGGTTCTGTATCTGAGTGGTCCAATGTGATAGCCAGTAGCCACAAGCAGATATTGAACACTTGAAGTGTAGCTAGTTTAACTAAGGACCCAAGTTCCTAATTTTACTTTTCTTTAAATTTAAATAGCCACGTGTGGCTAGTGACTACCCTATTGGTCACCACGTGTGGCTAGGGACTACCGTATTGGTCAGCGCAGCCTGGGGATCTGGGCTTTCACTGGCCCTTCACCAGGACCCATTCTCTCCCAGTCCTTTCTCCCAACCTGTGGTCCCTAGTGCGTTATTAGGCAGAAAGCTGTTTGTGGTAAAGAAAATAATGTCTTTATTGCTACAAGTGCCCTCCAAGCAAATCTGCAGTCAGTGTTTAAAGCAACAAATGAAATCATTTGACTTATCTTGTCTCATCTTCAGAGAAAGCCCACATGCTTCATTTTTGTGAAATATAACCAGTTTTGCTATAGCAGCAGAGAATGGCATGAAGAAGACCACGGAGCCCTGAACTCTGAGAAAGTGCCAGAGATAGATGCCGAGAGAGAGAGAGAGAACTCCTCCTTAGCCCCTCTGGCCTTCTTTATCATAACTCCGGGTTTCTCCAAGTGTGGTCACCAACCAGGAACATCAGCATCACCTGGAAACTTGTCAGAAATGCAGATTCTCAGCTCTACCTCAGACTCACTGAACCAGAAACTCTGTGGGTGCCATACAGCAATCTGTGTTTTAATAAGCCCTCCAGAAAATCCTGATACATGATAAAGTTGGAGATTGCTGCCCTAAATAACCGCCTGTTCACTAGGCAACAGGTGCTCACTGGGCTCCAGGAATCATGATACTTTTTGTCAGGAAGGCCAGCCCCCCTCAGTGCCCTCCACCGGAGGGGCCCCAAAGAAATACTGACTTTCTGAGCATGTAATCCAGTAGATATGGCTATTTACTGAAGGTCTACTAGACCACAACTAATTATTTTTTGTATGTTGCACATTTAACCAACAACCCTTAACCTGAGTATTGAGACGTGTTGCTGGAGGTGGCTGTCACCAGCTCATGAGAGCTAACTGTGCATGTCTAGTCCCAACCACATTGGTGGCTGGAAATTAGCCATGGTGAGAGTATTTACACCACAGAAATTGGCAAACAGCTGCTGATTACACTTTCACCAGTGTACCACGGAATCATCCTTTCTTATGAAAGGAAGGAAACAGGATCAGTGAAGTTGAGTTGGCCAAGATTGCCTATGTATGAATTTTGACCCAGATCTTGTGAAATCTAAAACCAGCCTGCTTTTGTTACAGGGCTCTCCTTGTGATACTTGAGTTTCACTTAACTGGGGGCATCCAGAATCTGAATAGGAGAAACAGATGCCATGCCTAGAAGGCACCAGGCTCACAGTACCATTCTATAGAGCAGAGAAGGCTTTATAGTCTCAAACAGGTGGATGGGATTCCTATGAGGGAAGATGCATTTGTCATATAACAAAGCTACACCTTCCAGGACAGGCTTAACAATTTTTCAAATCATTCCCCTTTAAGAAAGTCTTTCATGTTTAAAGTTTTCTTGGCTCTTTTCTTGAAAAACTTGGCCACACGGACCCACAAGTTTAAATCTCAAGTTTAACTGGGGACTTAACTCTCCCACCCTGACCAGGATCTTGAGATACACACGGATTTTGATAGGGATTGCATTGAACATGTAGATCAGCTTAGGGAGCAGTGTCATCTTTCTTTTTTAAAAAAGATTTTATTTATTTGACAGAATGAGCAAGGGGGAGCGGCAGAGGGAGAGGGACAAGCAGACTCCCTGCTGAGCAGGGAGCCCGATGTGGGTCTGGATCCCAGGATCCCAGGACCCCGGGATCAATGACCTAAGCCGAAGGCAGGCGCTTAACCCACTGAGCCACCCAGGGCTCCAAGAGCAATGTCATCTTAGCAGTACTAAGCCCATGAACACGGGATGTCTTTCCATCTATTTAGGCCTTGAATTTCTTTTAACAATGTAGTATAGTTTTCAGAATATGAATGTTACATTATTTTGTTAAACTTATAAGTATTTTCTTCTTTTTGATGCTATTATAAATGGAAGTGTTTTCTTAATTGCAATTTCAGTTTACTTATTGCTAGTGTGTAGAAATACAATTGTGTTTTGTATATTGATCTTATATCCTACAATCTTGCTGAACTCATAAGTTCTAATAATTTTTAGTAAATTCCTTAGGGTTTTCTTTTCTTTTAAAGCAATGCAGCTGCATTTCTTTTCATTTTTTAATTTCTTTAAAGGTGTATTTTATTTAAGAAAGAGAGTGGGGGGTAAGGACAGAGGGAGAAGGACAGAGGATTCTCAAGCAGACTCCCCACTGAGCGGGGAGCATGACGTGGGGCTCAATCCCGGCACCCTGAGCTCATGACCTGAGTTAAAACCAAGTTTGGCCACCTCACCGACTAAGCCACCCAGGCGCCCCAGGATTTTGTATATGCAAGATTATGCCATCCACAAAAACAGTTTTACTTCTTCCTTTCCAATCTGGATACCTTGTGTCCCATCTTCTTCCTTAATTTCCCTGGGTAGGACCTCCTTTACAATGTTAAATAGAAATGCTGAGACACACATCTTTGTGCTATTCCTGATTCTTAGAGGAAGAGGATTCAGTCTTTCACCATTAAGTCTGATTGATTGATTGATTTTTTCAATGTTAAGTCTGATTTAACTGAAGGTTTTCATAGATGTCTTTCATAGATGTCATAGATTGGGTTGCAGAAGTTCCCTTCTAGTCCTAGTTTGTTACGGTTTTTTATTATAAAGTTGGCTGTTAAATTGTGAAATGCTTCTTCTGTGTCTGTTGAGATGATTGTGTGGTTTTGTCTTCTGTTAATGTGGAGTATTACGCTAATTGATTCTCAGATGTTAAACCAATCTTGTATTCCCAAGACAAATTCCTTTTGGTCATGGTATGTCATCCTTTCTCATATGTTGCTAAATTCAATTTGCTAGTATTTTGGGGGGGATCTTTGTGTCTATGTTCATGAGAAATACTGATCTGTAGTTTTCTTTTGGTATCTTTGCCTGCTCTTGCTATCAGAATACTCCTGGCTTCAGAGAGAAAGTTGGGAAGTATTTCCTTCTCTTTTATTTTTAAAAGAGTTTGTGAAGAATCGATTTTAATTCTTCCTTAAATGTTTGATAAAATTCAGAAATTGGTCATGGGATTTTCTCTGGGGGGGGAGGTTTTTGATAACTAATTCAATCTCTCGTTATGGGTTCATCTAGCTTTTAAAAAAGAGAAGACCTTTTCTTGCGTTGGTATGTACTCACCTTGGATGCACAATCCCAACAGCCAAATCTAGCTCATCACTAGTGTCCTTAGGAGCTAGGGAAGATAGAGCTGAGACCTGGGAAGGACCAGGCAGGGCCCAAAGACACCTGCTAGATTCCTCCGTTGCCCCCCTCTCAACTGCAGGTGACAGGAGATCTGGCTTCCTTTAGGTACTCTGCCCAGGGTGACTTGGCTCTGGAGCTTTCTACCCTTCGTTTCTGCCCCGATGGCCGTGCAGGGGTGCAGCCTCGGCTCAGTTCTCCTCTTGGCTCCCCCATTGGAATCACCCTCGTTACCTGGCCTGCATTGTCCTCCTGGACTTCGTCCACTCAACCACACCGGATAGCTTTCTCCAGGCCAACCCACACAGCAGTGCGTTCCCCTGGGAGGCTGTCCTGTTTTCACCACTCTCATTGAATCCACTCTGAAAGCTGATTCACCTCCTCCATTGTAAGCTTTTCTGCTTTTCTTTTAGTTTTCATCCCTTTGCTCTCCTGGCACGTTTATGGGAAATGCTAGGTTCACATATATGTTTGTAAGAGGCCCTGGAGTTCTGCCCTCATTTTACAGGTGAGAACTTGGGAGTTCTGCCCTCATTTTACAGGTGAGAACTTTTCCCACAAGAGGCTGTTCACCTACCCTGGCCAGCGCCCCACAGCACTGGGACTGGGATGTGCCTGGCCCTGCCCCCAGCAGGGTGCTTTCAGCCACCCCTGCATTAACCACCCCTTTCTGTGCCATCTCTTCCTGGTCTTCTTTTTCAAGCATGAAAGCTACTATTCACTGATGACTTCTGTGGCAAGCCTGTCCTCCAATGCTCACGAGAATTGTCCTTCGTGTTACAGAGGTTGGGAGGTTAAGGACCTTGTTCAGGGTCCCACAAGGAGTAATACCCAGAGCTTCACCTGAGTTTCCAGCCCATACTTCCCACACACTATGCCTGAACTTCCCATTGCTTAGGAAGAAAACACACACTTCTCAGTTTACAACAGAAAATAAAAATGAGTATAGAGGATATTCTCCAGTAGAGTCTCTCAGGGCAAACCCTTTATCAGGCTCCTGGTTAGCATCAGTGAGACCCAGGTCACAGAGGCAGAAGCAGAATGTCAGGCTCTGGTGCTGAACCTCATCCCTTTCATTCCCTCACTCACTCAATGAAGATGAGTACTGCTGGGCGCTGGGCAGCGTCCGAGGTGCCAGGACCCAGCAGTGATCTGTAAACAACATTCCTATCCTCATGGACATTCCATTCTAGTTGGGGGGGGGGGGACAATAATGGCAACTCTAGTGTTACTTGAATAAAAACTCTGAAGATATTCGAGGACGATGGAGGGAGGCTGACGTGTGACATCAGCGAAGGCGTCCCTTGGGACTGTATTCGAGCAAAGGCCTCAACAAAGTGAGGGTATGAAAGGCTTGCAGATGTCTGGGGCAGGAGTTCCTCTGTTGTAGAGGAAGTACCAAGACCCCTGAGATGGGAGCATGTGGGGAACTTTTGGACCAGGAAGGGGCAGTGTGGCTGCAATGGATGCAGCGCCTGGGAGAGAGTAGGTGATGCCTTCAGAGGGTCAAAGGGAGGCCTGGTCCTATGAGGATTATTGGCCAGAGTAAGAAAGTTTTTCTACCTCTTAAGATTGTTGAAATGTTCTCTTTTAACCCTTAGGCATCTCAACTTTTCAGTCCATTCCCAGATGCAAATGTTGAATGACGGATAGTCCCTCTGTTTGTAAGCAAACTTCTCTCTTCCTCTGCCTAGGGGTCATCCTCCCTGGTTCCTTCCCATGTGGCTTTAAAGGTTATTCTGAGCTCTAAAATTCCCAGAGCCTCCTGGGGCACATACCAAAACAGGATGTCATGTTGCTCCTCAGCCCCAGGTGGAACATCCTGCTCCTGGAAGAGACACAGTTCTCTCCTCTCACCACTGGGAAGCCCAAAGAGCAGACGCAAGAAGGATAATGAGACCCTCATACAGAAATAGTCAAGAGGTGGGCGTTGAGAACTGCCCATTTCGGCTCCTCTTCTAGAAAATGGAGAATTTCCTAACAGGTGGAATCCTGGGGGGTGTGGTGTGCTAATCAAAGCGCACCTTGCTCCCAGGGATTCGCAGGAAGCAGAGGGGAAAGCATTTGGAAAAGGGAAATGGTTTGTTCAGAACTCTCCCATGTAAGAAAACTGGATAGGCACTAATTAGCCTGTGCTAAGATTTTTAATGGCCAAAGGGAGTTGCTGTTATTTTGTTCATTCAGTGACTATTTGCTAAACGCTTATTTTGTACCAGGCATTGTGCTTGACCCTGGGAATATGGAGAAGAATAGCTTAGAGTGTTCGACGCCACACCTGGCTCAGAAGACAGGCGGGAGCTCAGCTAACCATACTCCAACCAGGTAAGTAACCCAGGGGAGGCTAGAACTCAGTGTTATGGGAACAAGGAGATACTAGTTAAGTCTGCCTGGCTGGGATCTGTGGTGGGTGGGAGACGAACTGGGAGAGAAGCCCTAGGGAGAAGGTGAAATAAATGGAATTTTATGGGTCTTAAATTTTACTAGAAAACAGAAAAGAAAGCAGCACTTTAGCCACTGCACCTGCCCCTTCCTGTTTGTCACAGAACCTGCGTCTAGTCTTACAGAAAGAGCACTAGACTTGGTGTCTTAGAACACCTACCTGGGTCCTAATTCCTGGCCCTTCCAGGGCCAGTCTTTTTCTCTTGTAACTTTGTTTTGTCATCAGTAAAGTGAACTCTGAGGTCCCTACTATGTCAAAAATTGTCTAATTTTTTGGGACACCTAGGCAGCTTAGTCTGTAAAGTGTCTGACTCTTGATTTCGGCTCAGGTCATGATCTCAGGGTTCTGGGATCAGAGCCCTGTGAGGCTCTGCTCTTAGCAGGGAGTCTGCTTAAGGATTCTCTCCTTTTCCCTCTGCCCCTCCCGCTGCTCGTGCACACACATGCTCTCTCTCTCTCTAATAAATAAATCTTTACAAAAATTGTCTAATTCTTTGATTTCCATTTTGTCAAAATGTCTTCTCTTTCTCAGCCTTATTTCTTTTTCTTTTAAAGATTTTATTTATTTATTTGTCAGAGAGACAGAGAGAGAGAGAGCACAAGCAGGGGGAGCAGCAGAGAGAGGGAGAAGCGGG
Source organism: Zalophus californianus (assembly GCF_009762305.2). Classification (NCBI taxonomy): domain Eukaryota; kingdom Metazoa; phylum Chordata; class Mammalia; order Carnivora; family Otariidae; genus Zalophus; species Zalophus californianus. The sequence continues at coordinate 27,583,729 of NC_045602.1, forward strand.
ACTCGATCCCGGAACCCTGGGATCATGACCTGAGCCGAAGGCAGACGCTTAACCAACTGAGCCACCCAGGCATCCCTCAGCCTCATTTCTTAATCCTGTTAACTATGATTACATAAATGATTCACCTTTAGAACGGTTTAACAAAGCCATTTGGGAGCATAGACAATGTCTGGAAAAATCTCTGGAAAGCTGGGTGTTTCTATGTACCCTAGATGCATAAGAACAGGTGGCAAGTGGTCTAACTATATATGGGCTTTCTGCAAGTTAGAGCCTCAACACCTGAATAGACTTCATGTGAAAAGGATCAATTAGATTCTAACTGGCATTACGACAAGGTATTTCAAATTACATTTGCTAGTGTGAAAAAGGAAGAGCTGCTTTGAATATAATTTTAAATGCTTTAAATTTCTGAATGATTTTTAGATTTAAAGTTTTAACATGTATTTGTGCAAATGTTTCACTGATGTTTGCAGCTACAAGCTCAAGTTTCTCAGTAAAACTTTAAAAAATATTTTATTAGGAAGTGTTAGGAAAATTCTTCAATATTTACTATTATACCTACTACGTATTTTCTTTTTCTTTTTTTAAAAAAAGATTTATTTATTTATTTATTTGAGAGACAGAGCATGAGTGCACGGATGGGGGGAGGGATAGGAGAGAATCTGCAAGCCAACGCCATGCTGAGCGTGGAGCTGATATGGGACTTGATCCCAGGACCCTGAGATCATGACCTGAGCTGAAATCCAGAGTCAGTTGCTTAACCAACTGAGCCACCCACGTGTTCCCATATTTTATTTTTCTTAAAATGATTGTGTAATATAAAGAAATTTTGGTTAATTTTTTTCCGTCAAGCTCTACCCAGAAGCCTCAAATCCCCTCCTTTTTACTCCAGTATGCCAAATGAATAGCCTGTGAAATAGGCTTTTTGCCATCATTTGAACAACACTGGGAAGCATTATTTCAGGGTATAGCCCTATGGGTGGAACTGATTATTTTATTTAATAGTCATCCTTTCCCCCGCTGATCTACAGGGACAGCTCTGTCATAGATCAAGTTTCCACTCAGGCATGGGTCTATTTCTGACTCTGTTCAATTTCCATCACTTTTGATCTCTCTCTGCATCAGTATCATACTGCTATCATTATTATTCGCCTTTTTAATCCTTCATTTCTGATGTCAGGTAATTTCTTCCACATTTCTTTTTGGGGAATATATTCACCTTTTTTTTTTTAATTAAAACCCTTTTTATTTGAGCTGCTTTACATTTATTGAAAAATTGAGGGAAAGGATGGAGAGTTCCCTGATTTCTGCCCCTTCCCCCCATTAATGCCTAGCATCAGTGTTAATACATTTGTTATAACTGATGAGCCACTATTGATACATTATTATTAGGTCAAGTCTACAGTTAGCATTAGAGCACACCCTTTGTGTTATGTATTCTTTGAGTTTTGACAAATATATGATGACATGCATCCCCTATTACAGTATCATACAGAATAGTTTCACTGCCCTAACTCCCCACAGTGCTCCACATATTCAGCCCTCTCTCCTTCCCTCCCCCCACCCCAAACCCTTGACAACTTCTGATCTTTTTACTGTCTCCATAGTTTGCCTTTTCCAGAATGTCATATCGTTGGAATCAGATAGCGTGTAGACTTTTCAGATTGGCTTCTTTCACTTAGTAGCCTGCATTTAAGTTTCATGGCTTGGCAGCTCATTTCTTTTTAGTGCTGAGTAATGTTCCATTTTAGAGATATACCATAGTTTGTTTATCCATTCCGTTAGTGAAGGACATCTTGGTTGCTTCCAGGTTTTGATAGTTATGAATAAAATTTCTAGAAACATTCATGTAAAGGTTTTTGGGTCGATAGGAGTGTTCAGCTCATTGGGCTGAACAATTACTTGATCCCTCTTAAGAAGTGCAATTGCTGGATCATATAGTAAGAATATGCTGAGTTTTGTAAGAAACTGCCCAATTGTCTTCCAAAGCGGCTGCACTCTTTTGTATTCCCACCAGCAATGAATGAGAGTTCCTGTTGCTCCACACCCTTGCCACAGTAAGCTATCGTCAGTGTTTGGATTTTCCGCATTCTAATAGGTGGATAGTTGCATTTTGTTGTTTTAATTTGCAATTCTCTGATGACATATGATATTGAACATTTTCGCATGCTTATTTGTCATCTGTGTATCTTCTTATATATTCCTCTTTAGATCTTTTGTCCATTTTTAATTGGATTGGTTGTGTTCTTATTGTTGGTTTTAAAGAATTCTTTGTATATTTTGGGTATGTGTTGTCAAAGTTCTGCTCCCAGTCTGTGGCTTTCTTTTCATTCTCTTAAACTCTTTGCTTTTATATATACATTTTAAAATCATTTTTCAAGTTAAAAAAAAAAACAACAACAAACCACCCTGTTAGGATTTTGATTAGAATGACATTGATCCTATAGATCAGTTTGGGGAGAAATAACAGCTTCACAGTACTGAGTCCTCTGGTCCACGACATTTATTTAGATTTGTTTTAATGTCTCTCAGTAAAATTGTATAATTCCCTTCACACAGGCTTTATAAACATTTTAGTAGATTCATTCTTAAGTGTCTTATTTTTTGTTGTTATTTTTCTGGAAATGTTATACATTTTAAAAGTTTATGTTTAATAGCTTGTTTCTGATATCTAGAAATACAGTTGACTTATATATATTGATCATAACCTTGCTAGAACTCTCTTCTTAATTCGAGCAGTTGATTCTTAGATGATTTGGGGATTTTATCGAATCTTCTATGAATAACAACAGTTTTGTTTCTTCCTTCCCAGTCCTTATATTTTAAATTTTCTTGTCTTCTGAACTAATTGAGAGTTCCAGAATAGTACTGAATTGTTGAATAGTGATAGCAGCCATCCTGATTTTAAGGAAAATCTTTTCACTATTGCCCTCTTAAATATGACACTTATGTTGCTTAACTCTTTCTAGGTATGCTGTTATCTGGTGAAGAATCTTCCTATTCCTATTTTGCTAGTGGGCTTAATATGAAAATAAATACAGAATTTTATTGAATTATTTGCAGCTAAAGAGAAATTTCCTTTTAGTTTCGCTGCTTACAGAAACCTCATGCAACTCAAGTGTAAGCCTCTAAGCTGAAACATGCCTGACCTGGCCTCTGCTGGGGATGAATATCCAATGCATCATCCAAGAAACCCAAGTCACTCCGGATTATTAAAAAAAAAAAAAAAAAAAAAAAAGTTCATTGATTGATTGAGATAAAATCTTTTATTACCCTTTCCGCCCTCTAGATAAGCAATTACGTTAGCCAATTACCGGAAATCATAACGTGACTTCTCTTAAACAGTATACAACTTCAAGTGCATATCATTAGTACAAAATCAAAACCACAGGTATATTGTATTTTCAGGAGGTTTGTCTAGGAAATATTTAGTTCAAGGGCATAGAACAGCCAAATGCAGTCCCCTCGAATCTAGGAAGCACAGAGTTACGTTATCTGCTCTGGCAGCATATACCCCTCCTATCCCAGCCCCCAGTGTACTCGTATTAAAGATGCAAGGCCCCACAATGTGGAGAAGGGGGAAAGGAGCAGAAAACAGGAAGACAGTGGCAGAACATAGTGTCACGAAACATCAGAGCGAAGTGGATGTTATCGATTTTTGAACCAGTGGAAGCATTGCTATAATCTTAGGGTCAACTTGTTTGTATTAGAATCGATGCATTTTCTTTCTGCTGTTGACTGTACGCTGAATTCAGTGAAATAGTTACTTTACTGTCTATATGAGTGTAAAGTGTGTATTCCTTCACATCTGTTTTCTTGCTGTGTTTTGTACCAAGTTTTTACTGACTCCTTTGGCCACTCTATAGGAAATTGTTCTTTCGTATTTTGTTTTACTGGTTGATTTGCATTCGTTCCCGTGAAACTTGTTTGGCATGATTTCATGTTGTGATTTACTTTTGGTTTTCAGTATTCGTTGGAAGATTATATTGCTATTTATTATAGTATTCCATTTGGGATGTGGGATTTCATTTACCAGTAAATTTATTTTATTTTGTAGCCTACTCAGTACCAAAAGTCACTGGTATATTTCTTCTTAAACATATGACTTCGGTTTTTTATTCAGGTGTAGTAGAATATTATTGCATAACCATAACCAATGGTTTTCATCTGGACTCCTATATGTAGTGTACTGTATCTACAGAATTACTTAAAAATATCTTTAAAACAAGTGAGATGAAAACAATTTCAGTTTTTTCCTCCACATTTCCCTCCCAAATTTCCTTGTAAAATTGGTGTCTTGTCTGCCAGTGAATACAATATATATATTGACATTTCACTGGATGCCAACTGTGTGCTTTGGTCTTCACACCCTTATGAATTATATAAGTTGAGCTTGTACTGCATTCTCCGGAAGTGGTTTTTTTGTTTGTTTGTTTGTTTGTTTGTTTGTTTGTTTTTTGGTCCAGGCCAGTCCCTGGAAGCCAGTTGCTCAAGCCAGTGGGCACAAGGAAAACCCTGTGATCTTGTAATCCCCTGCCCGTCGGCCCCTCTACGATGGACCATAAACCTGCAGGGGCAAGGAAACAGAACTCTGGGTGGTGTTTATTTTCACTGTCAAGGAATAACATCACTGCCAGAAATTATGACGAGATTATTGGACAAGCGGGTGGGCGGGCTTGGATTTACCAGGTCAAACTCTGGTTAACAGGCCACATCTTTAGTGCACAGAGAACGCTCTATGTACATTTTAAAAGTAGGAAATAGTAACACTTTTATGAGCTTCATGTAACCTGGGCAGTGTATGTCAAGGCCAAAAAGTGTGCTTCATATAAAATTTACATGATGTGTTAGGACCAATTTTTTCTTTTATTCTAAATCTTATGCTAACAGTATTCTCTCTTTTTTTTTTACTCAGTGGGTTGGCAAAGGTTCTTGCTTGGTTAAAATCAATGAGTTGGGGTTTGGCCAATTCCTTCGTTTGTTTCCACGGGCCCTAAACAGTCAGTCAATCCAGAAGCTCACAGTTATAAGAGCACAGATAAAAAATGACTTGGAAATGTCTCCCTGCTGGAATCAGGGACTGATTCAGTAGTGAATCAATGATGACCATTCTCCATAAGGGTGTGTATATGGGGTAGACTAGGGGAGAACAGAGCAGGGGCTTGGTGTGTCAAGACAAGGGCTTTCATGAACCAGATTCTCCCCACATTGAGCATACTCTCAAAATAAACTGGTTGTTAAGGAAGCCTACGGTCTCCTTTAAGACCACACGAGGACCAATTGAAGTTAATACTTGAAACTCAGGAAAACATAATACAATTCTCATGGCAAGTTAGCACTGCAGGTTAATCACTACGCTTGAATGAATGGCATTTGGGACTTTACTGTGGAAAACAGATTAACCATGGGTTTAGTACTGTATTTGAGAGTACCACCACTGGATGGCAGTAAAAATCCTTGGAGTGCCCTCTATTCTTTTTTTTTCTCTCTCTCTCTCTCTCTCTCTCTATTTCTCTCTCTCTCTCTCTCTCTCTCTCTCTCTATTTCTCTTTCTCTCTCTCTCTCCTACTCATCATCTAGTCCTACTTGTCTACTTAAAAACACTGTGCTTTTAGAATTAACTTTTACCAGAACATCTTAATATGAAATGCCTATGACATGTTGTGCTCGCCTTCCAAAAGTGAAAAAAAAAGGGAAAAACTATTATGTGTATTGTGGTCAAAACAGGATAAAGAACTATGGATGATCACAAAGGCAGGCAATTTCCCCCCATTAGTTAAGGTCAATATTTAGTCACTGTGTCATTTTAAAATCAAATTAAGTCCACCGTGATGAGATACTGATTATACAAGGTCTCATGGGGGACTTTAGACTTCTAAATACTAGGGAGGACGGTGGTCTCAAAATAAGAACACAGGAGTTATATTTCCACGGTTACCTTCAGAATCTGATGAAAGGTTATACAGTCCCCAGAGTCTGCTTTCAAAAGAGGACGCAAAGGTACTCATTATCTTCACTTCCAAGATTATTTATTTATTTATTCAACAACTATTTATGGAACACCTGCAGAGGAGGGCTGAGCGTTGGGAGTATGACAGTACCCAATACAGACAAGGCCCCTGCTTCCACGGAGCCTAGATGTCCCCTGCCTCATCCAGTTGTCTGACCCATAATCTGAAAGTCACCCTTCCCTCCCCGCACCCCATCTCCCACAGCCAGTCGATAGCGGGTCTTATTGACTCTGCAGCATACACCTCCCTGGACCCCATCCACATTTCATCTGTCTCACACGCACTACTCTGGCCTAAGCCATCTTCCTGCTGCCAGTCCGTCCTCACGGTCTGCCTGCTCCCCTTCTTGCCTTTCTGCAGTCATTCTCCACCTAGGAGCCCGAGAGAGGTTTCAAAAATATAAACCTGATCAAGTCAGTCCCCTGCTTAAAACCATTCAGTGAGGGGCACCTGGGTGGCGCAGTCATTAAGCGTCTACCTTCCGCTCGGGTCGTAATCCCAGGGTCCTGGGATCGAGCCCCGCATCAGGCTCCCTGCTCCGCGGGAAGCCTGCTTCTCCCTCTCCCTCTCCCTGCCGCTTCCCCTGCTTGTGTTCTCTCTCTCTCTCTCAAATAAATAAATCTTTTAAAAAAATAAAATAAATAAAACCATTCATTGGCCTGCCATTGTCTTGAAGCTAAATTTCCATGTGTCCCCTGCTGACCTCACTTCTTTGGTCCCCACCCTCAACTTCTTTTAATTCCATGATGGTAACTCCCTCTTTCTTCCTTTGGGACTTTCCCATAGCCTGTTCTTCTTATCAATATTTCTTTGTCTAAGTTCTCCCTCAGGTGTCACATGTCACTTGTCCAAGGATATCTTCCTTGACCCAGTGAACTAGGTTAGTCCTTCTTTGTATGTTCTCTCTCGGTACTCTGTACTTCCTCCCTCATTAATACTCATCCCGCTTGATTGAAATTACTTGTTTAACGTTGACCCTTCCCATGCTAGTAATGGCTCTAGACCCTGGGGAGTTTAAAAAACAAACAAAAAAAAAAAAACAACAACCCCCTGATGCCAGTACCCTACCAAGCAAGTCAGAATTTCTAGGAATGGGATAAGGTCTGATCATCCTATTTTTGTAACTTTTCATTTTGATATAAAACAAACTTATAGAAAAGTTACAAGAAGAATATGAATAACTGCCTTATACCTTCTACCCAGATTCACTAATGTTTACATTTTACACTATTTTCTTTTACCTTTCTCTCTCTGACCTTCCACCTCTTCGTGTACAATTCTTTCTAAATCATTTTTAAATTAAGTTGTAGATATCTTGTGCCTTTACTCCTACTGGCTTCAATGTGTTCCCTAAGAACAAGGACATTATCTTATATAAACACAACATATAGTCAAAAATCAGGAAATTTAACATTGATCCAGTCCTATAATCTAACCAAGAGTTCATATTCAAATTTCACCAGGTGTCCCAATAATGTTCTTGTTGAAGGATGGGTTTCCCGGGAAGCAGACTCTGGGATGGAGATCAGTGTGCAGGAATTTTATAAGGAGTGCTCTTAGGATCAATGCTGTAGAAGGGAAGAAAAGGAGGCAGTCAGTATTGGACAGAAGAAGAAATTAATGCAGTCTCAAAAAAGACTAGGCCAACTTTGGGGAACCCTGAAGCTGTGATGAGCTTTCATTGTTGTCCTGAGATAAGATAAGGGGTGTGACCCTTTATACCATACACTGACCAGTTATTGGATCCGGGCTGCTCTGGGGAAGGAGGCATGTCTTTGTGTAAGACAGAACTTTCCAACCTGTGGTAATTTCTGGGGACTGTCAGCCAATAACACCCTCAGTAGGTGGAGGAGTAAGTTCTTGCCTTCAGTCTTAAAGGAGTCAGAGTGGCACATCAGAGCTGTTCCTGTAATCTACCATTTGCACTCCTCTGATCCAGTTCTCCCCATCAGTTCTGGAAAGACTTCCTCCAGGATCCTGTTGGACCTCTTTTCCTAGAAGAAATAGATAAGAAGGTTAGCAGGGGAAATTGCAGCCCCAGATACAAGCAGTTGGAACCCAAGCAGTTGGTGCCACAATCGTTATCCATTATCTACCACCCATTCTAGATTGCTTCATTCTCAGCTACCACCTTTGCTGAGTAGATGGCTTGCTTACCTGTTGGCATAATTCAGATCCTCGTTGCCTGACGCCTCTGAGCTCCTGATCTGTCCATTTATCATCAAGATGAGCAAGGAAATCTCAAGAGGCATCCCAGTGGATCACCAGGACGCCACTGCATTCTTCTTTGTCCCATCACGTAACAGCAGCCTTCCTCCTTCTGATGATCCGGATCCTCACTGTGGGCTGGCCTGTGGGTGACAGATTCAGAACCCCGTGTGAGTGTCTGTCTTCTCAGACCTGCCCATGTTGCACGTTGAGTTTCCCAGGAAGCCGACTCTGAGATGGAGTTCAGCAGACAGAAGCTGAATTAGGGAGTGTTCTTGGGAACGGTGCCTGTAGAAGGGAACGGAAGGAAGCAGTATTGGGCAGAAGGAGAAAAGTGAGTAATGATGCAGTTTCAACAGACTCGCTATATCATTACGATCTTGTAAAGTTCTGCTTTTGAAGGTTTTCATGAAAACTAACAGTGACATCAGGTGACATTATGGGCACTTGCCACATCAGTTTCTTGGCCCCACTGCCTCCGTGCAGAATGAAGCATCGGATGAACACCACGGAGCATCCCCGTCAAGGTTTCGCAAAGCCTTCTTCTATTTCCTCTCTAGGACTACCTTTCATTCCTCTGAATTCAGTGGTTACACTTCCACAGTTTTCCCAGAAAATACTGTTTTTATTTATGAAATTATTTATCATTGGGATAGTCTTTGGCAGGATTTTTCTTTAAAATGCCTCAGGAAAAAAACAGTTCTTCAGGAATGTAACCATCGAGATAGAAGCTAACAAATACCATAAGCTGAGACATGTTAACAGACATTTGTACCTTCACCCAAATGTATGGCCAGTACTGAGGAATCTGTTCTAATATCTGTTTCTTCGGATCTTCAGCAATGTTTTCTCTGTGACTTTCCAAAACATTTGCTGACAAAGGAATGCCTTTTAGTTTGTTGGTCTTTTGTTTTACAATTATTTCAAACATTTTTGTTTTCCAATGGCAGGACGAAGAACCAGAGACCCTGAGGGTTTGTGGCTTTTGTTCCTTTGTTATAAAGTGAAAAATCGCAAAAGAGGCTTCTAAGCGATTATCTGTAAGTTTCATGAGTTTTGTCAAGAGCTGGGTTTGTTCCACATTACTTTATTTATCTTTCATCTTTTACATTTTGCAATTCTGTGAAAAGCTGTAATGATTTCAAATATTCAATTATCGTGTGTTCAAATACACAATGATATACAAATGTGCATAAATAGGGGTTCCACATTGCTTTCAAAGGCTCTAAAAAATTAAAGTTTGTCTTCCTAGTTTTTAATGTCTTGCTAGTTTTTAGTTTTTAAATGTCTTGCTAATCATGAACATTGTATTATTACTCAATATCTTAAGACATAATATGCTAGCCAGTTAAGGGAGAATTTTACCATTAATGGCACGGGTTGTAAATCCCTATTTCAAACGGCCTTCTTGATAATTTTAGATTTGGAGGGATTAGTTAACCATAATGCAGCTGATGAAGAGTTTGTACTCCAAATAAGTTTTGCTCTGTCATTTTCTTTTTATTTTGCTGTTATCTTTCTTTCACATACTACTTTTTTGCAGAAATCTTATTAAACCATTTTTCCCAATATGAATTTAACTTAGGTAAAATGAGATAATAATGAGATAAATGAGGTAAATGAGACAATATCTAACGTATGCCCTTACTGGGCATACATTAATGGAAATGTCTGAAGACGTGCTAGAAGCAATCAATTGACTGAGCCACCATGGACATCCCTTTGGCTCTTTCTCCCCATGGACTATTTTAAGAACACAGAGGCTTGGGAATTGTAATTATAGCAATTAGCTTATCCAGATTGACATAACATCAATAACAAGTTTGAAGAGTATGAGTTCCTGTTAAGTTCCATTATGAACTTGGGCAAGTGGTAGTTTCAGACCTCAGTGCAGAATTTTACCTTTGCTACAATTAATTTCAGCTCTGTCATTTGTCCCTTTACCTTAGCCTGTCAAGATCTTTTGAGATTCTGATTCCATCCTCCAATATGGTTGCTGTCTTTTTCAAGTTTGCATACCCCTACATCTTTACCCAAGACATTAATACAAATTTTTAAGAAGGCTATCTCTTTAAGACAAAAACAAAACAAAACAATAAAACAACTTCCTTTTGCTCCAGTTGCTCAGCCCCTCGTGGGGCTGACAATGGCAGGATGGGTTAGTCTCTAGTCTCCACAGGGTTTCCTGCCAGTGGACTTCTACATTTCAGAATCAGGCAAGAGTCAAACAGTTCATAGAGCACTTTGTTCTCATACGCCTCCTGCAGATCCGGGCTAGAGATCTTCAGAATTCCCTCCCTGTATTCCTTATCACCAGCACTGCCCCCATTGCACCAGTTGCTCGTGACTCCCCCCTGTAAGAGATGTTTGAATAAAAAGCCTTGCTCACATTTACCTTTTACTGATTTTCTTTATTTCCCCAACTAGGCAACAAGAGTTCATCTTTTTCACTGATATGCCAAACAAATTATCCAAATGGTCTGAAGCCAGTAAGAGAAAAGGAAGAAGGAAAGATTCCAGAAGGATGTTAGATTTCTGGTTTTGGTGGCTGCATCCAAGGAAGCTAGTGCTTCATACCTACCTCCCATGGGGAAAATTGAATGAAAAAGAGATTGAATCTCATCTGGAACATGGTGAGTTTGAGATGCCTGGGAGCATTCACATGGAGATGTGGGAGAATCCATGGTCTGGATCAGTCTGGAGCTGAGAAGCCTCTGGGATTAGTACTTTGACAAGGTTCAGATAGTAATTTTGAATACACATTGAGCAAGTACTCTCACAACTTTGGTCTCAAGGCAGTTTTGGTCCTTGGAGTAGACATGATGGGCCAGAAAAAGCCGTGAGGCAAAAGGGCCTGTTTTCCGTGTCTATCTGATGCTATGACCGTAGACAACTACATCAACAACACAATAGGAATCATTTTGCAAGCTGCCCTTGGGAGTCACCAACCCCAAATCTAGACAACTTATGTCCACTTTGCCTGGGATTTTTTTTTTTTTTTAAGATTTTATTTATTTATTTGACAGAGAGAGACACAGCGAGAGAGGGAACACAAGCAGGGGGAGTGGGAGAGGGAGAAGCAGGCTTCCCGCGGAGCAGGGAGCCCGATGTGGGGCTCGTTCCCAGGACCCTGGGATCATGAGCTGATCCCGCAGGCAGATGCTTAACGACTGAGCCACCCAGGTTAAGCCAGCTCTATCTCCCGCCCCTGGATGCTAAATTACGCATCCCAGCAGCAGAATCCTTTGCGGGTGGAGTGCGCTGATCATGAACCATCGTCACAGCAATTGCCCTAACCCTTCTACCTTGTTCCTGCCCCTGCTGTTATCTTGTTCTATCTCTGCCCAGCTTCAACCTTCTGATTTTTGTGATTTCTACTTCAAATCCTGCCTCTGGTCCTTACATTTGGTATTTGAGCTTGTTCTCCCTGGTAGCTAAATCTCAGTTAAGTTACTACTACAGATTATTTTTGAAAGGAACACGTCTGTATCAGTCGGGATCCACTGAGGAGGCAGAAACCACACCAGGGATAGGAACAGGAGAGTTTCAATAGAAAGAATTGTCTGCTTCCATATTTTGGCTATTGGAAAGAATGCTGCTATAAACATAGGGGGGCATGTATACTACCTTTTGAATTAGTGTTTTACGATTCTTTGGGTAAATACCCAGTAGTGCAATTGCTGGATTGTAGGGTAGTTCTATTTTTAACTTTTTGAAAAACCTCCATACTGTTTTCCACAGGGGCTGTACCAGCTTGCAGTCCCACCAATAGTCCACAAGAGTTCCTTTTTTTCTACATTCTTGCCAACACCTGTTGTTTATTGTGTTTTTAATTTTAGCCATTCTGACAGGTGTGAAGTGATATCTCGTTATGGTTTTGATTTGTATTTCCCTGATGATGAGTGATGATAAGCATCTTTTCATGTGTCGTCTTTGGAGACATGTCTGTTCATGTCTTCTGCCCATTTTTTAATTGTATTATTTGTTTTTTGGGTGTCGAGTTTTATTAAGTTCTTTATATATTTTGGATACTAACCCTTTATCAGATATGACATTTACAAACATCTTCTCTTATTCTGTAGGCTGCCCTTTAGGTTTTTTTTTATTGTTTCCTTTGTTGTGCAAAAGATTTTTATTTTGATGTAGTTCCAATAGTTTATTTTTGCCTTTGTGTCCCTTGCCTCAGGAGTCATATCTACAAAAAACTTGCCGTGACTGATGTCAAAGACATTACTGCCTTTGTTTTCTTCTAGGATTTTTATGGTTTCAAGGCTCACATTTAGGTCTTTAATCCACTTTGAATTTATTTTTGGGTTTGGTGTAAGAAAGTGGTCCGGTTTCATTCTTTTATATGTGGCTGTCCAGTTTTTCCCAGAACCATTTGTCAGCCATTTCCCAGCACCAGCTTTTTCCCGTTGGATATTCTTTCCTGCTTTGTCAAAGATGAATTGACCATATAGCTGTGGGTTATTTCTGGGGTTTCTATTCTGTTCTATTGATCTATTCGTCTATGTTTGAGCCCATACCATGCTGTTTTGATCACTACAGCTTTGTAATATAACTTAAAATAAGTCAAAGAAAGACAGATACCATATGATTTCACTTATATGTGGAATTTAAAAAAAACAATCAAGGAAAAGAGAAAAGAGAGAGAGACAAATCAAGAAACAGACTCTTAACTCTAGAGAACACACTTATGGTCACCAGAGGGGAGGTGGGTGGGGTGGGTGAAAGAGGTGATGGGGATTCAGGAGGGCACTTGCTGTGAGGAACCGCAGGTGTTGTATGCAAGTGTTGAATCACTATATTGTCCACACTGAAGTAATATTACACCGTGTTAAGTAACTGGAATTAAAACAAAAATTTAAACAATAAAAAAGAATTGCCTATAGAGCTGAAATAATCTCTGAGGAGGTGGTACTGGCGGGGTGGGGGGTGGGGGGCGCTGGTGTCTCTGAAGGGGTACAAGGAGCTGCTTATATAAGTGGGACATAATTGAAAAGTGGATTCACTTGTTGCTGTGGAAGGTGGTGCCTCTGGCGGGGTGAGAAGCTTTGCTGAGGTGACATCACAGGAGTAGGGACCGGAAGCAGCAAGTCATCACTTCTTCCAGGTTTCCTCCAGCGCCCCCTACAGACCTTCAACGGGATCCAGCTGGAAAACCAAGGTCAGCAGCACAGAGCAGGGTATAGAAAGATAATAACTGAAAATGGCACCGCCTCACTCTTATTCTGGAGCCCTAACCCAGACCCCGATCACTCAGCCAGCTCCAACTCTCCTCCACTAGCCACTCGCCACCACTACCCCCAGCGGAGAAAGACATTTTTCACATTTTCCGCTCCAGGTCTCAGAGACACTGCCCTTGCTCTGGCAGCCGTGAACAAATTGTTATCCTCACCCCCATTCCTGGTGCAGTGGTGCTGCATGAGGACCTGGGGGCTCCAGGCAGGAGCCGCCTGGCTCGGGTCAGCGCGGTGGGGGCAGAGCGGCCGCCTTACCAGCACCCCGACACTGGCTCGCCCTGCTCCGGGATCTTTGACCCACCTCCGCTCCTTTCTTTGGAGAAGTTTGGTTATTCCAGGAATCTCTGGGGTTTTCTTAAGCAGTTTGTTATTCCCAGGCTCTAGTCTGATTATTGGATGCTGTGTAATAAGTCACCCCAAAACTTTAGTGGCTTAAAATAACAAGCGCCGTGGGTCCCTGGGTGGCTCAGTCAGTTGAGCGGGTTGTGGGATCGAGCCCTGTGTCCAGCTCTGTGCTAAGCATGGAGCCTGCTTGGGATTCTCTCTCTTCCTCACACCCTCTGCCCCTCTCATGTGCGTGCATGCTCTCTCTCTCTCTCTAAGAAAAAAAAAAAAGGAAAGAAAATAAAAAAATATATAATAAGCACTTATTACCTCCTATGGCTTTAGTGGGTCAAGAAGTAGGAAGCAGCTTGGCTGAGCATTCTGGATTGGGGTCTCTTATGACACTGTCATCAGGTGGTGGCTGTGGCTGGTATCATCTTGAAAGCACCTGGGCTGGAGAGATTCAAATAGTTGGGGGCAGGAACAGCTGGGCTCTTTAGGTCTCTCTCTGTCTCTGTCTCTGTGTCTCTCCTTCTCTCTGTCTCCATGGGTTCTTCCTCATGATGATCTCAGAGTATCTAGATTTATTATATAGTAGCTGATGGTTCCCAGAGCAAATGTCCCCAAAGAAGCCGCAGAAAGTCTTTTCTTTTTCTAATTTCACCTGGGAAGTCATGCGTTATCATTTCTGCCACATTTTGTTTCATGAAGGGAATCCTAAAAGCCCACCCAGGTTCAAGGGAAGGGAACATGAGCTCTGCCATTTGATGGAAGGAATGTCAAAGAATTTGCAACTATTTTAAAAACCTCACTAGGCACCTACATGTTAGGATTTGGGGGGAATTTCAAACAGTTGTTTTTCTCATATCTAGAAATGGATTCTTTCAAGCAGCAGGATTTCTGACCATACTGTGTGGCATGTTTTATTGCCTGCACAGGAGTAAAGCCAAGAACTGAAGGGAAGGGCATTCAGCCTGGACACTGGAGAGTCCCCTAGGACCAGACATGGAATCATCAGTGCTTCTTTCCTCGTCCCAGGAAGGCCTCTGAGAATGGCTGCCCGGAGAGTTAGTTTCCTTGTTGAGCCCATGGAGCTCCAGGGGCTGAGTGCAAGCCAGGGCAGCTGGTTAGAGCCAGCATTCTTTGCTGGCACCTCCAGGTGGGCACAGAGATATGCATGTATTGGGCCAGGCATGTCACATTGTATATGGGGTCTGGCATGAGCAGCACCCAGCCTGATGTCCAGAGGGCTGAGGGCATCTCTTGTTCGGTAGCCTGGAAGCCGTTCTTGGTGCCCTTGGTAGGAACTGGTAAAGGGCTGGACCAGCTATAACAAATTACCACAAACCTGAGGTACCCGAATGCAACAATTTATTCTCTCAGTTCTGGGGGCTAGAAGTCTGAAATCAAGGTGCTGGCCAGGCCGCGCTCCCTCTGAAGTTTCTACAGGAGAATACTTCCTTACCTCTTCCTACCTTTTCCAGATATTCCTTGATGTTCATTGAGTTGTTGCCACATCACACCAATCTCTGCCTTCATCTTCATAGGGACTTTGTCTCTTTGTGTCCTCACCTCTCCGTAAAAGGACACCACTAAATCATTGGACTTAGGTCCAGTCTTAAGTCCAGGATGATTTCATCTTGTGATCCCCAAAAAGTATATCCACAAAGATCCTACTTCTAAATAAGGTCTCATTCTGAGGTTCTGGGTGAACATGAATTCAACTCAAATGTACAGCCTGCAAATTCCTTCTTGTGCCTTCCCAGTGTTGAATAATTCCTTTTTATCATGTTACTTACACATTCAAGTATAAAACATAGACTCCCTGTGCTTATGGTTCCTTTACAAGTACAAAGTCAAAGCAAATTTTCCAATTACAAGCCAGCAAAACAGTAAAATGAATATATTTAAAATTAATAGTATTAATTTGACTAATGACATTTTCTAAGATTAAATTGTCTGTCACTTGGATGAGTTATACTGTCTGCTGTGGTGTATATTCTTTGAAGTCTGGCCAAAATGAGCATTTATTTCTTTAATCACCTTTCTCTCTTCTAACTGTTATGAATTCTGGTTCATATAGCTCCCCACTGATTTATTCTCTATGACAAGTGTGTCCTTTTCTTGTTTATTTATGCAAATTCTTTGATAACACACTGTAATACTTAGCTAAAAGGTAGTGATCAGATGATCCAAAATATTTGTATTCTTTAAAGGTTACCATATTTCAGTTAAGTCCAAAATCAAGTATTTTTTATAGAGAATGTAGATATCTACATGTGGACTCCATTTTTGGGAATACTAATATTTGGCCCTAAATGATATGAACTCTGGGTATAGGTGCTTTCTATCCAGTCCGCAGTAGCATTGTCTCCAGACTCAGAATTAACATTTCAGTAGACCAGAAATGGAATTCCTGAGCTAATTTCTGTATAGCTAATGCAGTTCATGATTCTATCCTTGGTGATAGCTCCCTGTTCATGCCATCAGCTAATTCCCAGAGATTTTTCCAGGCCCAGAACTTCACTTCTGAGTTTTCCCACTCTCCATATCTTGTTAACCAACACAAGAAGGAAAAGAGTTATCTTTGCTTAGATACCAGGCACCAGGCCTGAATTCTGAGAACTGCAAATTCTTCATCTTTATTTTGGCTTAACTCCGTCTAGAATTTCCCCCATCCCTTGGGGCCAATACCTTTGGTACTTAGTGGGAATGGGAGGCATGCTCTGGATCCCCATTTTTCTGTCTGTCAAGACCCCTCCCCACCTCCTCTCCAGCGTCAGCCTCTCGGACTCTGGGGATGGGCATGAAACTCGGCCTGGGCCAGTCCTTTGTGGTTACAGTGATTTTTGCAAGAAGTGGACATGTTGCCCAAGCCCATCAAAGTCCTGCCACAGGACTTTTCTTATGGGAGGAGGGAGAAGGAGTCCCTTTCCTCTCTAGTCACTATGAAGCTATGAGCCCAGGGCGCTACATTTCTAGTCTCAAGGAGAATCCAGTCTGACAGTTTTAAGTAAAGATTTTAGCCACAGAAAAAGCCATGATGATGTTCCGGTGTTGGTTTCCAGGCATCCTCAGGCCCTTTGTATTGTCGACATCTGACAGTTTTGATGTAATATACATGTCTCACATTAGCTTCTGATTGCAGAAGCACATACTTCAAAGACAGCCATCTCCACTAAACATGCTGCTAGCAATACAATGGATAAAGAGTCAGGCCACCACGCCCATGAAGTTTCCTTTTTTTTTTTAGAACCCTCAACCCCAATAAAAGCAGAACCCCAGGTCTTTGCATGCTCTCTCTCTATCCACAAACTTGCCCTGTGGCCCGAGGTATGACATATACCCTCTAGAACTTGTGGGTAATAAACCTTGTTTGTTTGTTTTTTTCCCAGAGTTCCCTAATGGTCGTTGCTAAGGTGTGCCTTGCAATCATAATAAGAACCACATGGGCCAGTCCAGCTACAACATTGGCTCCAAAATGGGAAATGTTTGTGGGGGCTTGCCTCGGTCCAGGTGGTACCCCCAGGCATTTCGTCATTGGACTCACTATATCAAGCCACACCTGGATTTTTTTTCATTTGCAAGGGCACAAAAGATAATAAAACAGATTTAATGCAATATTCTAATACTTTAAAAACCATGTTTAAGGTATGACTATGTCACCTCTAAGGACCAGACTCCCCTTGCTGAAAAATCTGATGGTTGGAGTCTGCATCATTTAAGACAAAGCAAAAATGAGCCTCCCTCCCTCCCTCCCTCCCTCCCTCCATGTCTCCCTCTCCCTCTTCCTCCCCCCTCTTTCTTTCTTATTTGAATTCCACATACATTATGGGCCAGACAGCCAAAAGAGATAAAAATTTCCTGTCCTGCACATTTGAATCACAGGGCGTGACAGGGACTGCTTTGCATGTTATTCTGATGACAAAAGCAAGGACACAATTTGTCCCTGTTGTTAAGTAGCAATAAGTATTACAACCATTTATTGATTGCTCTGGGGCCAGGTATTGTGCTAGTACGTTACATGATTACCCTTAATTCTAAAAGGTATTGTTCCGATTTGAGGTATAGGCAAGGAAATGGATATTTCCTCATCTATATGAGGTTTAAATGGTTTAAAGGTCATCCAGATGTTAAGAGACAGTCAAATTTGAAGCAAGGTGTGTCTGACTCTAAAGCATAGGTTCTTACTGCTTTTTCTGTGCCTCCTTCCCTATAGCAGGACTTGGATGAGAGTCACAACTACCCAGCATACACTGTAAAAGAGGTGTCTAGTCCCCCAGATCAGTGCCTTGGGGGATACCTTCTGCTAAGTCCTCAACTTCCCTTAGGCCATCTCTGTGTTAGATACAAACTCTGTTAGATCATCATGGCCTATTCAAAGCATGAACCATGGCCCTCCAGAACTTCGGATGGCTCTACATTTGGAATGGTGCCTTTTGACACAATACTTATGACAACTGTACCCGGATCAGAGAGACCCACAGTGCCCCAAGGACTACCTCAACCACCGCAATCCTAGCAAACCACCACAATGGATTCTGTCACAGAGCTGCCCATCTCCCAAGTCTGCAGCAAATTTTGAAAGTAGAAAATATTCTTTATAATTGTCAGTATTCACCCTCTGACCTCCCTCTCATCTACTTTAGTCATAGTCATTTGTTCACCAAATGTAGGGGGAGTATCTGAGAGTTGACAGTGACTTATAGTTCACATTCTGGCTTCAAAGAGCATGTCTCCATGGCACCCAACACCCATAGCCAGATGGCCAAACTGGATCAACTCAGTTCTGGAAAATGTCTCTGCTTCCACATCAATCTGTCTTTGCTTTGCTCCTTCCTTCTGCTTTAAGATTTCATTTCTTAAATCTACTCCCTGGTTTTGATGTTTGGACTCTCCTTACTCAGAACTGGTACTTTGTTTTCGGATTGGGTTTTAAAAATGGTCTTCCCATCATAGAACAAGAAAGTAGAATGGTGGTTACCAAGGGTTTGGGGGAGGGTGAAAAGGGAGAGTTGCTACTTTAGTGGTGCAGAGTTTCAGTTTCGTAAGAAGAAGTTCTGGAGATCTGATTCACAACAGTGGGAATGTAGTTAACACTACTGCACTGCCCACTTAAAAAAATTGTGAAGATGGTAAGTTTTACGTTAAGTATTTTTACCATAATAAAAAAAAAAATACCAAAACCAATTTTTTTAATACCCAGGGGGGAAAAAGTTCCCTCCATCCAGATCTTTCCTAAGAGCCACAAACTGATGCTATAATGCTACATTACACATAAATTGGAACTGACTTTAAAGGACGTTTATATGTTAACATGTGTTCCAGTATGGAACCTTGATGTCGGCTAAAGCTATAATCAGAATTTACTCAGTACTTGCATAACCTGTTCCCCTTGGGTCCCTCTCTTGTACTAGTTAAAAACATATGTTTTGAGGGGCACCTGGGTGGCTCAGTGGGTTGAGCATCTGCCTTCAGCTCAGGTCATGATCCCAGGGTCCTGGGATCAAGTCCTGCTTCCCTTCAGGCTCATGATCCCAGGGTCCTGGGTTCAAGTCCTGCTTCCCCTCAGGCTCCCTGCTCCGCGAGGAGTGTGCTTCTCCTTCTCCCTCTGCCCCTCCCCACCACTGGTGCTCTCTCTCTCAAATAAATAAATCTTTTTTTTTTTAAGAAAATGTATGTTTTGACCCCTAGATCACTGGTTCTCAAACTTCAGTGCAAAGTAACAATCACAGGCTTATTATAAATGCATATTCCAAGGCTTACCCCGGACTTAACTGAATTAGAAATCCTCTGAGGCTGAGGCCCAGCAATCTGCATGTGCAATAAACTCTGTGTTCCTCTGATACAGGCTGTCCTTGAACCACGATTTGAGAAATTCTACTTTAGAAGGTATGCTGCTTTTAGGGCAAAGGTCAAATGTGTAATTTTATTTTTTCTTCCATGGTTCAAGCTCAGGGCTTTGTACTTAGTAGGGACTTAACATGTGGTTGAAAAAAATACAGTAAAAAAAGCATTTTGCTAGACTTGTCCAAATAAAATATAATCTGTAGCATGTGGTTTCTTTCAGAATTAATTGTGCATTAATACTTGGTATTTGAACAAGCCATATAATCAGGAGCTATAATGTGATGCAAGCTCCAAATACGTGGCTGTAGTGTTTAGTGTTTTGAAATCCAGACTCTCAGATCCTCTGATCTCATATAACTCTAAAAAGTCATTGCTTTCTTGAACTTTTTATCCCTCTTCAGCCTTTAAATGGAAATGAGGCATTCCTGGTTTCAACCTGACTTACAGCTTTTAATCTGGGTCCGTAATGAAGTATTAGACAGCATTTGATGTATTTCATTGTGTAGTCTGTCCACACAAGAATAACTGTGAATGTATGTTTAAAGTTCCACATACTTTAGAATTTAATTTTTTGCCTGAAGAAAAAGAAAAGTTCATTTATCTAGTGAGCAAAGCAAATTGGAGTTGCTTCATTTAGATTAAATTCATAATTTTATTTCTAATAGAATCATTTATATTTATGATATCACAAAAATGTGCCATGGCAGCTTTTTACTGAGAAATGAATAAGATAATTTGTTTTTCATGCTCTGGAGGAATTTTGCCCATTAGATGGGCGGTGGTCTGAAAAGGATTTCTAACCCCGAGTCTGTGAATTTACAGTGCCAGAGTAATTTCTCGATGCATTCAATATTACTTGGATGTAATGTGAAGTGTAATTTGTTCCCCAAAGAGAACATAGTTTTTCGCTCAAAATTTGCCTATGCAAAGTGAATTTCATAATGGTTCTATCTCCATATATTTTTTAGAATGACATCATGCTGTAGAAATATAAACATTCAAATGGAAAATCAAAAGTTGGACCAGAGAGTAACATCCCGATAGATTTGGCCTTTAACTTTTCTAAGGGACTAATATATTATATATTCTCTTTCTCCCCTGTATTGTTTTATTAAGATGTCGACAGTAACCCCGAGGTCACCAAATGCTTGGTATGACTACAACCAGGAATTTGTGGTGTTCTGAAACGTCTTCAGAGGCTTGGAAGGTCAGGTCGAAAGTCACAGAGACTTAGAACTGAAAGGACCTCAGAGATGGAGCCTGAGGACACTCAGGTAACAAACACAGTTGCTCAAGAGTACATGATGGTAAAGAGACATCCTGCTTCTCTCTCAAGGCAGTACGCTTCCCTCTGCTTTGAAGGAGGAACAATTAAGAAGTAGTTTTGTCTATTCTGTCTTTGGGTAGTATTGTCGTCTAACTATTCAGTAATCTACCAGATATTACATGTATTTGTTTCTTCTTTCTGAGTCTTTTATCCACCGAGGCAGAGAGACTCTAGGGCAGATGCCATGATCCCCTGCTCTTGGTAGTCATGCCCTTTGATCCCCTCCCCCAGAGTATGGGCAGGACCTGTAATTTGCTTCTAACCCATAGAATGCAGCAAAGGTAATGGGCTATACACAGTTATGTGTATATGATTACCTTACATATGGCTGTAAACTCTCTTGGTAGGAGACTCTTCTATAGCTTGTCTGGCCAGATATGGCTTAGCTGGGTCTACTTTTTCAGAGTCTTATAAAGCTTCAATCAAGGTATTGGCTAGAGCTTTGGTTTTATCTGAGGCTCAACTGGGGAAGGAGCTGCTTCCAAGCTCATGTGATTGTTGGCAACGTCCGTTGCCTGCATGCTTTCAGATTGAGGGCCTCAGTTTTTTGCTGGCTGTTGGAAGGAGGCTACCCCCAGGTTCTTGCCATGTAGTGGTCTCCAGAGGCAGCTCACAACATGGCAGCTTGCTTCTTCAAAGCCAGCAAGGAAGAGAGAATCTCTTGGTCATATTGAATATGACCAGAAGACTCACTTATTTTAACTTGCTGCATCTATTTGGGGAGATTTTGCACACCATAATTTGTGTTAGAATTCTAAAACTTGTGATCATGTTCACCTTGACAATATCAATATAAACCCATTTTGAATTGTTTTCATCAGTTACATAATTATATGGTTCAGGGGATTATGGAGTATATTGACTCTATTGTGAATTCAAACAAATGTACTTTTTTAAGCAAGGAAACTGTATGCACCATTAAATTAGCAACCAACCTACCACTTGGCCTTGACTAGACCAGAGTGACTTTCACAGCAATAAATTTTAATTTTTGCTCAGCAAACCAATTTCGCTGCCACGTTCTTTCCCCTCTTTCCTTTCTTCCTTCCAAATGTTGCACAAAAATAAAGTAATATTTGGGCACCAATGCTCTTGGAGCCCATAATCTCTTTCTGCCTTCAGAAGTGTGTCATGCCCTGTCCCTACAGTGATCTGCTTTCTTTTCTGCATATTTCTTCCCAGCAATGGCTTTGCTTCTCCCTGCCTCCAGCAGTGATGAGTTCACAGACCAGCTTATGGTTGAGTTCAAAGGCTTTTTCCAAAGGGACACACAGCTGGCAGAAAGAGCAAAAAGAAAGTGTCCCTGTTTCAAAATCAATAGAAAAATTTTACCACAACACCAATTATTATTTCTTTAGTTATGATGACATCAGATTTTAGTCTTGACAAAATTGATACTGCTCTAGGCATTTATTATTGGAGAGTCTCAGGATCCTTTTTTTTTTTTTTCCTTCATTACATGGAAACTAGTGCTGTTTTATTTTAGGTGCTTGGCAGTGACAGAATACCAAGAGAGGCCAAAGCCAAAGCCAGTGAAGTCAGGCAGTCTGGTTTAGATTTTCCCATTGAACTTTACCAAGGCTGGGCCTCTCCTGGGAGATATTCTGAACTATTTCATTTGTGCTGGGATTCTTGGAATTTTGCAAGGTAACTTTAACATTATTGTTTACTGACAATTAGACTAAGTAAAAATAAACTACTGATGAACACAACTCAATTTTAATGAAATTAATGGAAAAATTTTATTACCATCCCACTAAGTGTTCTCGTTCCTTCAAAGAGTTGTTAGCTTTTATATTTTATTTTCGTAATGTAGGTCTCCTTCCTAACCTTCATCTTTTCAGAGTTCCTAATTTAGAGGTCCATCCTTTGCCTGCATTCTTTCAGTTAGTCATTCCAGGAGTTCTGGTTTATTTTCATTAGTATGATACAATTCAAGTCAAAGGAGCATGGTTCCTCACAACATGTAATCACCTAGCACTTCTGCACATTGTGAACAAAGATAGGCTTTTATTAAAAATATCTATAAGGCCTTCAGGTACAGTGTATTCCACTTAAACAAAAATATGCAGATTTTTTTTTGCATTTTCTTTGACAAGTTTTGCTTGGGTTTCCTCTCTATTATATACAGTGAAATTTGTAGGTGACTACAGTAAAAAAGTGTATTTTCCTCCACTTGCAAAACCAAAATAGTGGAAGAAAGTCCCACATTACCTTTCCCCACGAGGTCTTTTGACTTTTTCCCCTAATGCCTTTTGAGAGAGTCTATCATTAATTTTAGATTAAGAACACAGAACCTTTCTGTTCCCATACAGGTTTTAATGCTTCATTTTTAGAGATGGCCTATATAGGGAGCTCTGTGAAGCTGTTCTTTGTGAGAAGGAAAACACTTCCCCACAAAAAGAGAAGGGACGTTTCCAGTGAACAATGTAAGCCTGGTAAATGGACTTGGAGTTTCTTTGCGGAGTTCATGCTTTGCACATGGGAGCATGGTTTGCTCCCAGAAACATCCTACCCTGTGGCTGGACATTTTCTGGCCAATGTCAACTTGTGTCCCTTTAATCATTTCAGTACATTACAGCTGTTATATCCTGACCATCTTGGACTTCCTTCTTCCTTTCTGCTGTTACAACAGGGTCATTCACTCCTTTCTCTCTCTCTCTTTTTTAAAGAAATCTTTTCCTCCCCATCTGTGCCTGGGAATGTACATACTCTTGCTTTTCCCCCACCAGCTCTGGCTGAGCTCATTGTTTAACCTATTCTTTCTAATATACAGGTCTTACATGAAGGCTACAAATGGACAGCAAGGGACAGCTGGATCCGAAAACAATAATCAAATCACTAAACCAAAAATAGGGAAATGGGACATTTTGTTTTCCTCCAGAGACTTAATTTCTTCCTGTTTTCTTTGGTTTCATCTTACTTCAGGCCATTTATCATTTTCAAATATACATATTAGTAAAGGTGGCTTTGACTTTATGCACTTTTATTATGACTACCCCAAATAAGAGAGAGCTTTTGTCTCTCCCTTAAATACCATCGGCTAGTTCTTGCCATTGCTTTTGCTTTGCTTCAGGTGGCTTCTCCATGGTAACAGGGAAATTAGTGTGTCTACCTAACATTGTATGTAAATAGTCTTCTGGTCTTCTAAATAGGAGTCACCAGCATAAAAAGCATTTAGAAGTTTTCCTTATTCTTCCATAAAACAAAATCAATTGTCTTAAATCCTATTCAGTTTTATTTTTTTTTAATCAGGATATAATTGACATATAACATTGTAGTAGGTTCAGATGTACAACATCATGACTCGCTATTTGTATATATTATGAAACGATCACCACAGTAAGTCGAGTTCACATCTGCCACCAAACATAGTTACATTTTTTTCTTGTGATAAGGACTTATAAGTTCCACTCTTTTAGCAGCTCGCAAATACACATTACAGTGTTATTCACTATAGTCACCAAATCCTTTTCAGGAGGTGGGATGTTAATAAAATAATTTTATAGACCACAGCTCCTCATACTGTAGTGAGGATTGGAGTCACCTGGAGTTCACACAGATTGCTGCCCCCCCTTGCCCCCCGTCGCCCCCTGAGATTCTGATCCAATAGCTACTGAGGCTACTGGTCCACAGACAGCAAACAGCACGCTGAGTAGCCCCTCCTATCAAGAGATTCTCTGGCTTCCCCTGTGTTGCTTTCTCAAAGTGTTCCCCCCATGTAAAGAGCAGCTTGTTAACAGATGGTAAATGTGGGATGACCGACAGAAAATGATAGATAATCAATAGATAACTAATAAAATCATAGGAAGGACCTTAAATAATAACAGTTTTTTTTAAATTAGTACATTTTTAAAGATTTTATTTATTTATTTGTCAGAGAGAGAGAGAGGGAACAAGCAGAGGGAGGGGCAGAAGGAGAGGGAGAAGCAGGCTCCCCGTTGAGCAGGGAGCCCGATGCAGGGCTCGATCCCAGGACCCTGGGATCATGACCTGAGCCAAAGACAGATGCCCAGCCAACTGAGCCACCCAGACATCCTGAAAATTAGTAAGTTTTTAAAGCATGGGATGCACACTATAAAAAACAAAAGAGCACTAAATGTGTCTATCACAAACCAAACTGTCCCCACATTCCAGATCTGTACTCCCACTTTGCCAAACCAACCAGGTTTAAGTATTTTGTTAGAGTATGTGAACACCACATTTGGAAAGAAGTTGAGAATTGCCCTCCACACCGTTGATGCCAGTTGGTACTTTCATCGACTGTTATGGGAATTCTTACTCCTCCGCACTCGAATGGTATCAGACAATATCAATATTTGGCTCTGTCCATCTGATATGTGAAAAATGAAATCTAATTTTTATTTTATGTTGTCTATAATTATGAGAGAAGTTAAACAAATTTGAGTAGCGAAACTGTGGACAGTCTTTAGTTTAATGCCGATGGCTCACTGGTCTATAAACTTAGCTTCATCATTTCTTTTAAGCCAAAGTATCTGCTTTTCTCGTCCACCTGTTGATATTTTCCTGTTGTTGAACCTTGCCGCCAAAAGTACTTCAGTTCCTTTCAAATGAAAAGAAATCAGTGTCGTGATCCCCATGATCTGCCCCCTCCCTCATTTCCCCCAGGAAATTCACTTTACAGGTCATTCCCTTGGGAAATGAAGGAGGTGATGCAGGTTTGCGGATGGTATTTTATATAGAAAATGGTACATCTCCAACCCCAAGCTTTGCTTGTGGGAAATGTCAATTTAGCACAACCAAGAGGATAGGAAGTTAAATTTTGACTATGGTACCATGACCAAAGCTGAATTTCCCTTAGCTTGTTTATTGGTATTCACTTGAAAGAAACACACACACACACACACATACACACACACACGCTCGCGCACACACACCTCAGACTGCTTTTTGAAATCACATACATTTCCTGCCTTCTTCTTTCCTCAGTGCTCTTAGGACCAGCCTATTTATAGCCCAGGAAAGGAAAAAGCTCCACTGGAGGCAGGAAAACTAAGTTCAGAAAGAATAGGAGGAAGTGTGCCTGCCATTTAGCCAAACAACCTTTAATTCATTGAGCTCAAAGCTTAGCAACTTCACTGTCGTCGGGAGGAGTAAACAGCTTGCAAATTTGAGATTTTTTTTTCTCTCCCCACTTTTGACTAGCGTTGGGGCTATGGAGGTGATGACAGCGTTTTAGGAGACAGAACAGAAATCTCTAGGTGTTTTCACACATGGAAGAGAAACTTATGAGGGGTTGGCAAAGCGGAAAGAAGACAGTTCAACAGAGGGATGAGTTGGAAATGATTCTACATCTGTGAGTTAAGGTAAGTGTCATTTTTAAGACTGTCCATTGTTGTGTCTACATGCATATGGTGAGCAGTGGGCATTAGCCAGAGACAGTATGCATGCTGTGAGGGCAGGGCCTCATGAAAAGCTCGTAAGCTTTTATTTCTAAAGAAATGTAGAAATCTGTCTCCGTCAGTACATCTTCAGTTTGTAACAATGATAAATACTGTTCTTGAAATAGTAGTTGTTTCCTTAAGATTGCTTTATCTCCATTAAGTTTTCTTCTGTTTCATCATTGCCAGGGATTAAATAGTATAAATGATTTTACTGAAGATCATTTTTGAAATATAATTTCTTGAGTTTGTCTGTCCAGTCCTTTCAAATTGCTGATTAATAATCCATGTACCATTTCTTCGATCACTGCTGGTTTAGAATACATTTAAATTGGCTCTCAAGCAAAAATAGTCAACTTTAGAAAAGTTGCTTTAACTGAAAGTTAAATTTCGTAGAAAAGTAAGTGAAGAGAAAGTTGTTGTTGTTTGTTGTTTTTAATACAAAGCTTCTTTTCCGGGTGCCTGGGTGGCTCAGTTGGTTAAGCGACTGCCTTCGGCTCAGGTCATGATCCTGGAGTCCCAGGATTGAGTCCCGCATCGGGCTCCCTGCTCAGCAGGGAGTCTGCTTCTCCCTCTGACCCTCTTCCCTCTTGTGCTCTCTACCTCTCATTCTCTCGCTCTCAAATAAATAAATAAAATCTTAAAAACAAAACAAAACAAAAAACAAAGCTTCTTTTCCTGGACATTCATTTTCAGACAAAGGAGAACCTTCCAGAAACACCAAAAACAGCACTGACGAGCTCCAGTGATAGAAAGTGTTCACGATATTTATTCACATTTAAGTTATGATTTCAAAACATCTGTGTCACGTACATTTTCTGAGTGGCCTGAAAATTGCCCCCGGGTTTGGAAGTGGAAAGGTCAAAAGGGAATGGGTTAAATCCAAGAACAGTTGATGCTGCCCACAAAAACTTGGAAAGCTCCTAGGAACATTCCAAAGTCTTTTAACATTCCTTGCCATCAAACAAGTACATTTGTTTAAGTGATGCACCGTATTTGCATCCACCACTGAGAATACCCACATTACTGTCCTGGAGGAATTTGATTAATGTTGTCGCAGTGACAACAAAGGAGTATGTTTCTAGTGGTCTGTTGAAAAGAAAGAGCAGAAAGAAACGTGTTGCCTTTATTCCGGCTTATCCCAGTTTGAGATTGGTATGTTGAGAATCTGTCGCAAGGAGATAGCAAAGCCGGGAGCCAGAGAGCCTGAGCCAGCCAGATTTCCAATGGCAGGAGGACGCCAAGCCATGGTTCTGTCTCCACGTGGAGCTCATTGGCTGCTTTCTTTCCTAGGAGAATTTAAGGGTTATTTTTTTTCTGATTAGAAAATTAGAATTCATCCTTGGAAACTGTAGTAAAGTGTAGTATTTTCGAGTAGGGAGAACAAGTTTTCTTCGTTGAACTTCAACCGTACAAAGAAAGAGGGAAATAAAGTTAATCTGGATAAATATGATGGATCTGAAGAAACAAACTCTTGGCACGCATTTCCAAGACACCCCCGTGCTGCCAAGTTAATTCTGAATCTGTTTTATTATTTCCCCAAAGTGAAACCCAAGGTCACCTCACTAATTGTCCCCCACGTGGGTTTAGTGATAGAGACAGTGCGGACCGTGATCTTGATTTCGGGAATGTTGAGTTCCCTGCCCTTACAGTTTCAAAACAACTTTCTCATCTGACATATTTACTAGAATAAAAATGGTTTAAATACTGTCGAAGGTTTAAATAATAGAGAAAATTAGGCATCATGCCTTTTGTTCTAAGAATGTTTTTTTTTTTTTTTTTCACTTTTAGAAATCTTATGGCTGGTCATTGGTTTCTGGAGGCCCCACAGATGCTTATAAATATATTCATGAAATCCCAGTTATTTAAAATAGATTGGGGGGGGACTGTTTAATCATTTCACCAGTTTCTTGATGTACTTTCAAGCTCCTGAGGCTATTTGATGTTAGAGTTAGCTAATTTTAGCTTTTTTATTAATTAAGTAGAAATGTATTGCTTGATTTCCAGCATGACTGTTGTAATTGCTCTGTGTTTATAGGTTATATGATAGAGCCACCTCTGGCCCTCACATTTAAATCCAAGTGAAATCAGATTACTCTAGAGATAGTGTGAAGCGGTGAGAAATGGAAAAGTCACCACATGTGGTCCATAACTTGTAGGATATGTTGAAGTGGAGTGTGGGGAGAAGCATGCCAAAGTCAGGCAGCTGCAACCCCCTGGCTGTGGGGATGTGGGGGGGAAGTCGCGTATTGGTTTTAGTGTGTCTCTGAGAAGCGGCCTCTAGAGGTTTTCCTTCTCCGATGCCTCATCCCCGCACTTCCCTGTATTACAGGTTAACAGTGGCACGACACCACTAAAGCATTTTTAAGTTTTCCTACTTATACGGCAATCTTTACCTTTGCTAACTCAGCATTTACTCCGAGAAAGGGAATTATGTAAGACACAAAGCATCCGACACCAAATTCATTATTAACTAAATGAACGGTGTAGATAGTGGGTACCGGTTAAGGAAGTCCTGATCCAAGCAGGCTTTGTGGAGTTACGAGGGTGAACTGACTCACAGGGCTGAAGAGCTGATGGGTATAGCAAGCGATAAGAGTGTCCAGAACAGGATGGGAGCTGTGTATGGGGGCCTCTGCACATTCCTCTGAGATAGCAATATTCTTGGTGTGCCCCAGCAATAGGACTATCAGATGGAAAACAGGATTCCCAGTTAAATGTGAATTTCAGATAGACAATGAACTGTTTTTAGTGTAACTTGGGCCCATTGCACAGGTGCGTCTGAGGTCAACTGCATGGGACATACGTATTCAGAAATATTATCTGTTGTTTATCCGAAATTCACATGTAACTGGGTGTCCCCTGTTTTAATTTCCTAAATCTGGCAACCATAGCAGGGAGCTGTGTGTCAACAGCTTGACGGGGGCCGGGGCGGTGAGCATATGGGGCCGGAGAGAAGCATCTGGAGGAGGTTGGGGTCAGACTGTGGTGGGACAGTAAAGCCAGACAGTGGAGTTTAGAATCTAATTTGAAGCCACTGGGAAGCCACTGAGGGGCTTTGGAAAGGGAAATGACATCAATAAAATTGGCCCAGTTAAGACAGGACCCAGTGGGGCAAAGAGAGCAGGTTGCCAAGGCCTGGATTCTGGTGACAACAGAGAGAAGGGAAGCAGATGGAGACACATTAGAGAACAAATCGACCTGTTTTGTAAACTAATTGGCTTTGGTTATAGGAGGAGAGGAAGAGTTAGGATGTTATGTTTCATGGTCTGTTCTGAGAAAGAGCCAATCAGAGCGGTAGCAGCAGGTCAGGGAGTGAGTGAGGGAGATGAGGACTTTGGTTTTAGTCATCTTAACTTTGATGCCGTGATGGACAGTGGGTAGAAATCGGAAGCGACCAGCTGGAAATGGGAAACAGTTTAGGGGGGAGGAGAGAAGCAGAAGAGATCCCAACGGGCCAGAACTGATTGGGCATTTCCTATGTGCCAAGCCTTTTATGTCCAGTCTCTTGTTTGATGCTCACAACCACCCATAGGCAGGCTGCCTCGCTAGCCACATTTTGTAAAAGAGGAAACGGAGGCTCGGAGAGGTTAAGTAATCTGTCCACGACTACCTAGCTAGCGAGAGACAGAGAGTGGAACGCAGGTGTGTAGGAGGCCGAAGCCCTCGATCTGCTCTGAATTCCCCTTCTCCATCTGCGAAGATCTAAAGGCACCAATTGTTCATGCTGTCACCTGATTTTTTTAAATTTTATTTTATTACGTTATGTTAATCACCATACATTACATCATTAGTTTTTGATGTAATGTTCCATGATTCATTGGTTGCGTATAACACCCAGTGCTCCGTGCAGTACGTGCCCTCTTTAATACCCATCACCAGGCTAACCCATCCCCCCACCCCCCTCCCCTCTAGAACCCTCAGTTTGTTTTTCAGAGTCCATAGTCTCTCATGGTTCGTCTCCCCCTCCGATTCCCCCCCTTCACTTTTCCCTTCCTACTATCTTCTTCTTCTTTTTTTTTTTTTAACATATAATGTACTATTTGTTTCAGAGGTACAGGTCTGTGATTTTTAACTGGATTCCTGGTATTTAATTTTTTCTAATGGGTAGCTCTCAGAATTCTGCACCTTTTGGTTAATCTCCCTGAGGAAAAGGGAAGAGTGTATACTCGGAGAATTTCGTATTTCTTTACTTGCATGGTTATTTATTTTCGAAATTGGTTTTCCCTCGTGTTTTACTTTTCCTTGCTTATCTGGTGAATTAAGGATGATGCCGGAAACTGGCCCATGAATGTTAAACTCTTTTCTCTGTCCCCAGCTTCCCTCTAGTGGCCGTCCCAGGTAACGACGCCCAGGCCAGGCAGGGACAGAGCAGGCAGCTGCTAGAAGCAAGCTCTTTAGGAAACCAAGAGTTCACAGAATCACTGCAGAATCATCTATGGGCTCCTAAATGGTTTGGAGGCTAGTTGTGCTAGGAGATTCTGGAAAAG
Source organism: Zalophus californianus (assembly GCF_009762305.2). Taxonomy (NCBI): domain Eukaryota; kingdom Metazoa; phylum Chordata; class Mammalia; order Carnivora; family Otariidae; genus Zalophus; species Zalophus californianus. Next base: position 27,614,584 of record NC_045602.1, read on the forward strand.
GACTTTGTGGAGTTATATACCCCCTTACAGTTGGTTGGCCTGAAGGGCATTTTGAATAGACCAGTTTCAGGGCGCCTGGGAGGCTCAGTTGGTTAAGCGACTGCCTTCGGCTCAGGTCATGATCCTGGAGTCCCAGGATCGAGGCCCACATCGGGCTCCCTGCTCGGCAGGGAGTCTGCTTCTCCCTCGGACCCTCTTCCCTCTCCTGCTCTCTGTCTCTCATTCTCTCTCTCTCAAATAAATAAATAAAATCTGTTAAAAAAAATGAATAGACCAGTTTCAGATTTATCTTAAACTTTGTAAACATGAAAAATACATCACTTCTTTATCTTGTTAGGAGGGCACATACTATCAAGTTTGGTTATTAAGCTTTTAATGCACATATCTGCTTTTATTGTTAAGAGAGTTTCCTAGGCCTTTTATTCTAAAGGTTTACTTCGAGATACACAGTATAGTTTTTAGTCAGAAGTGAGTAGTGTATCTTTTAGGAATATATCTTAAGGAAAATATTCATAGATTGAGACCAAAATATATGTGAAAGAATGTGTGTCTATTTGTAATGGACAAATTTTGGACAAATATACAAAATGAGGAAATTGTCAAGTAATGTTCCACAATGTAGAATTTTATATAGCCATTAATTAAAATATTTAACGTTTTTAGTAAATGTTAAGTGAAAAAGAAGGCAAAAAATTATATACACGGTGTGAACTCATTTGCTTAACAATTATATATGTTTATATGAAGAAGAGTTAATTAAAAATTTACATATCAAAATATTAACAATAGGAATCTCTCCTTGGTGAGGTAATGGGGATTTTTATTTTCTACTTTGTCTCTGGGATAAGCATTTTCTCCAAGATAAGTATGTACTACTCTTATAATCAGGAACAAAAGCCAGTGTGTTTAAAAAAAAGTGGAGAGCCAAGTCCCAGTGTTGATTTCTTGCTGTCATGGCTGACAATAATGTCTGAGCTAACTCAGCCCCATTTACAGCCTCTTTGCCCAGTAAAGAGCTGTATCCTGTTTGTGACAGCATAATTCATTGTAATGGAAAAGATCATGATGCACTAGACTGGTCTGTGACTTCACTATATTCATCAGCAACAGGAAACAAAGACACACACTTTTTTTTTTCATAATTGTTTTAGTAATAATTGACAATTGGAGGAAATGAATGGCAGAAAACAATTATGGGCAGACAAGCTGGTCAGCAGATCAGACTGGGCAATGCCAAAGGGAGCAGTGACCCCCAGTATGTTTTTGATTCAGGAATCTGGTAATCCCACATCAAGTGTTTGGTACTAAACTTTTTATGTATATCAACACTTGGGGTCAGCATGAACTTTTCCGTGTGTGTGTGTGTGTGTGTGTGTGTGTGTGTGTGTGTGTGTGTCTCCTCTAATAATAAACTAGCCATTGGTTGGTTGCCCATACATAAAATTCTAAAAGTTTTATTTTCTATTAAATGTAAAAATATCGAATTCATAGTTCTGTCTTCCATGAAATGATCCCTGGTCTTCATTTTAGCAGCAATGGTTGGGGGAACAAACAACAAAAACTCAAAGCAAGTGAATTCATGTTTCACTCTGTAGTGGAATGAGCCCCTTTAGCAACCAGAGAGCTCACATGAAGGCTGCGTCATCAGTTAGGAAAGAGCGAAGTAAGGCAGGTATTCCGTACGCTGTAGTAACATTTCTCTTCCCTAGTGGCTTGTGTCCATAAGCATAACTTCACTGTCAGTTTGGGTACTCTTAAAATTCTTTGGGTGGAGAAACTAAACATGCAGGGCGTGTTTTAACCTTTACTCCAAGTCAGATTCTCCTCTGATTAGCCTGATTTGGAGCACAATTCCACAGCAGCTCTTGCTTCCAATCTTAAAGACCACTTACAGGTCATGCTGTTTGCTGTGGAGGCCTCTAGACCAGTGCTGTCCAGTAGAAATATAACCTGAGCCACAAATGTCTTTTTGTATTTTCTAGTTGTGTGTATGTGTGAATTACTAAAGATTTCTTTCTTTGTACTAAGTTGTGTGCATTACTAGAAACACAATGTTCACAACACTTTCTGAAAGTTAGTTTTAGACTGTGTAATGAAATCATTCCTATGCCTAAATTCACTTGAAAACATCATTAGAAAATAAGGTTTCTTACCATCATGTAACCCAGATTTCAAAAATGGGGAGTTTTTCAAAAATAAAAAGAAACAGAATTAATTTTTTGAAGAGTTTATTTCTTAGAATGAGAGAGAGAAAGCATGAGTAGAGAGAGAGAGACTCTCAAGCAGACGCCCCACTGAACCACTCAATCCCAGGACCCTGAAATCATGACTGAGCCGAAATCAAGAGTTGTCCGCTTAACCGACGGAGCCACCCAGGCACACCCAGATAGAATTAGTCTTTAAAATGTAGTTATTTAACCCAATATATCAAAACATCATCATTTTTGACAAGTAATCAATATAAAAGATTATTAGTGAGATAGTCTACATTTTAGCGGGGCGGGGGGGCAAGTCTTGGACATCCAGTGTATATTTTACTCTTAACATACATCTCTACTAGGACAAGGCTCATTTTTATGTGCTGATCGGATTCAGGGTCCTGGTCAGGGTCCTGGTGGTTGTTGTATTAACAGTGCAGATCTGAACAGAAGAACTATAGTCACATAAATAGCATGTGAAGTTTGGCTTGCGGGGTCCTACTATCTGTTCAGGACTCAGTGATATTTGTGATTTATTCAGCTGTGGCCACTCTCACAGGTTGCAACTAAAACTGAATGACTGAAAAGCAAGCAAAAGATTGGCAGCTTTTGAATTTCTGCCCATTAGAGCCATGCAGTTGTTCATTTAGACCATGTAACTAATGGATGCTTCAATACAGAAAAGGGTAATGGAGGTTTTGAAAAACTCCCCGTTTTTGAAATCTGGGTTACATGATGGTAAGAAACTTTATTTCCTAATGATGTTTTCAAGTGAATTTAGGCATAGGGATGATTTCATTACACAGTATAAAACTAACTTTCAGAGAGCATTATGAATATTGTGTTTCTAGTAATGCATACAACTTAGTACAAAGAAAGGAATCTTTAGTAATTCACACACACATGCACACACGCACGCACGCACATGCAGACTCCTTCTAGCATTGTGATCGCTTGCTGATGTCTTTTCGGCATTCTGCATTGTCTTCTGTGAAGAGTAGGAAGTATGCTTTAATAATCTTGTATGACTCCTATGCCCTGGAGACTCTCATGCCAGTCAGCTGGAGTGATAAAGATAGCTCTGTGCGCTAAAGATGGGGGTGCAAAAATAGAACCGGTGGAAGTGGGTCCAACTAAAAGACTGTGGGTTCTTGTGGCCACCCCCCAGTGGCAGAGAGCTGGAGACAAGGGCCCCGAAGTCCTGGCAATGAGTCTCAGCCCCCTGGACCTGTCGTAGTCTGGGTTCACTTCTTATTCCATGAGGGTCTGTTTCTAAAAGCTAGATTTAAAGCAGTCAGAAACCTCAAAAATCAAAATAAAAGTTAAAGACATTTAAGATGTAAATAATGACCATCCACCGCATGATTTACAAATTGGTAAATGCTCCAAAAGCCTGTTTGTAAGAATTTTCTTGGCCCTCTGAATTCACTTTCCATTTTCCCCATAGAAACAAAGTCATAAGAAAAAAGAGAGAGAAACAAGGTAATAAATAGTGACAGGGTATGTGCACCTAACATACTGTGTACTGGGACACCCGGGGGCTCAGTCGGGTAAGCATCTGCCTTGGGCTCAGGTCATGATCTCAGGGTCCTGGGACCAAGCCCCTGCTCGGCGGGGAGCCTGCTTCTCCCTGTGCCTGCAACTCCCCCTGCTTGTGCTCTCTCTCTCTCTCTCTCTGACAAATAAACAAAATCTAAAAAAATAAATAAATAAAATTAAGTAAAATAAAATACTGTGTACTTACAACGAAATTATTACAGTGTATTTACTTTATATTCACAATATATTACATTATTATTCTTTATTAAATTATGATTAATATAAATAATCTTTTATATGTGTATATGTATAAATTTATATTATATATTTATATATTATATGTTACATATTTATAATTTTTATAAATCTTAAATTATCACAATGCATTTATAATGAACTATAGTTATTAATGTATCACTTCTACATTAGTATATCATACATTAATAATGTTAGTAATTACATTAATACATTAATAATCTATGAATAATTAAAACAAAAAAAGAATATGCTGAATCAAGGCATACATCACCTTATATCCGAAGCAACAAGCACTGGTAGGGAAGCTAGTCACACCAGGCATGGGAACAAGTATAAAATATATATCGTACTTATTTTGTCCCTTAATGTCGATAGGAAAGCAGATTCACCTCAAAATGAGGAAACAGGTGGAATTCTTTTCTTTTTTTTTTTTTTTTTTTTTTTTTTTAAAGGATGTTGCAGTCTTTTTTTTTTTTTAATGATTTTATTTTTATTTATTTATTCATGAGCGACAGAGGTGGGGAGAGAGAGAGAGAGAGAGAGAGAAGCAGAGGGAGAAGCAGGCTCCCAAGGAGCAGGGAGCCCGATGCGGGACTCGATCCCAGGACCCTGGGATCATGACCCGAGCCGAAGGCAGACGCTTAACCATCTGAGCCACCCAGGCGCCCTGGAATTCTTTTCTAAGGAGGCTGCCTTACCTCTGACCTGTCAGTGGAGATGGCTTTTCATTTGGATGTCTGAACCTTGGATTTGCCTTTTCCTTAAGGATGAAGTACGCCTAGCACTGCTCTTAGTGTGTAGCCATAATTAGGATCTTTTTTTTGTTCCCAAGTAGGGTGAGGTTTTCCTAAGTAACATTTGGCCGAGAGGAAGGCGGAGAGAAAGGTTGCAGTGAAGGAGACTGTGTGGGCCCATGAGACAGATTCATGCACAGTTGCTCAGTTCTCCAAAGGAGAAAGGAACACAGAGCACCAGGGACTCTGCTTTGGATCTGGGTTTTTTTCCTGCAGCCTCCAGGGAGGGAGAAGGGAGGGGAGCGGGGCACGCGCAGCTGGTCTCTGCATGTGGAGAACACTTTCTGGCTCCGTTTCTTCTATCTTCATGAGTGCCATGAACTCTTGGATCCTACAGATAGGACCATGGCTTTTTCTCATCACTAGTAAATGAAGAGCGGGTGGCAAAGTGAGGCATTAACTGCCCTTCGGGCAAGGTCAAGGGCCACTGGTTGGTTTCACAAATCAGCAAGAGAATTCAAGAACATATAGGTGGGGTGGAGATTATGTATGTAGCTCAAGACCAGGAGCCTAGGCCAGGAGAATAAAGTATTCCTGTGACTTCTCTCTTCTGGAATGCCTTCCTTCTGGCTGGGAACTGGGGCTGTCTCTCTGGTCAGGGGAGGTCCGCCAACAGAGATCAAGGGTGGGTGCTGTGCTGCATGCTGCTCAAAGAGGCAGGCCACGTCTGGAGCACGCACATCTGTGTTTTCTGTATCCGAAATGACCCCTACCCTTCTTGACTGATGAACCCATCCTTCTTCAGGATCCTCTCTCTTAATTTCTTTGGCTTCTAGGCCGTTTTCTTTAAAACCTTCACATTTTTTCTTTGCTGTGGAAACTACGACCCAGACTAGCTCAATCCGCTGCCCATATGAGTTACCCATTTGAATTCGCGAATTCTACCGGTGAAATTCTCAGCGTGTCTTCTGGCACATAACACCTTTGTTTTCTCATTTCTCTTTCAAGATTTTAAACACACAAAATCAGCTGCTCTGTCCTCGACTCCACTGAAAGCATAATGTCAGAAACTTTCTAAATGATGCAGGAAATAACCTCTCTCCACTTTTATTCCTCTCGATCCCTGTATCATTTACTCTCCTAAAATTGTCCTCTATTGAAATCCGAGATGCCCCCTTCTTCCTGTTTTCTTTCAATCTTGATGAGTGTTTTCTTTTTTCCTTTGCCCTCACTCGCAGCCATTTACTAGAGGTCCTTGTCTTCCATTTCTCTCTAAATCCTTTCTCCCTTAGAGAGCTCGTTCATGGCTTCCGCATGTAAAGAACTCTACACTTGCTTCTCTAGCTCTGAGGGGATTGTAGCCTGCATTCTAGGACCAGGTGTCTGTCCGTATGTTTCTACTCGATGTTCTATCATCACTTCAAACTTAGCACGTCCAAACTGAAAATCCTGCCCTTCTTCCCTTAGTTATGCAGCCTCCCTGTGTTCTTTCCTTTGATGGTGACATCATCCCATCTGGGTTGGAGCCATCTTTCCGCCATCTTGTTCTTCACCTCCAGGTAGCCCAGTAGGTCATCCTTCCTGTTAAATGTGTCTTACATTCTGTTCCTCCCTTTCTGTCACTACTGCTTCCCTTCTTGGCCCTTTTTACCTAAATCGAGGACTCTGTCAGTAGCCGTCCAGCTGATTTCCTTCCCTCAGGCTCTCCCCTTCCCTCACACTCACCTCTCCACACTCCTGAGAGAATAATCTGTCTTGGAGGGTGTTATACTTTGTGAAGTTAACGTTTGTTAAGTAGAGCCCTGTAGAGTTGCTGGACGGTGAGCAAAACAGAAGACCGCAACAGAAACTGAAAGAGAGAGATTTACTACTCACGGGTCCTGGAGGAAGCACACTGCATACCTTGAGGGGCTACACAAGGAGGTCAAGGTGGGGTGCAGGCACAGGAACTGAGCACATGCCTTTGTTAGAGGCTGTGGGTGGCATGCTTTGGGGTTCCTGGGTTAAGGCCAGATTGGTCGATTCAAACCAAAAAGTGTGGCTTTTTTAAGTCCCACCAGGTCTTACCTGGTCTTACCAGGGTAGCACGAGGGAAGGCCTTGGGAGTCTGGGGAGACTGTTTATCATAAGGGTCTTTAGGGAGGTCCTATCAGGAACTTACGTTAACCTGTCACTCTGCAGGTTGTTGTCCAGGGCAGGCCCTTGCGTGAGGGGCTGGTGTCCATTAGCTAAACTCTTGACACAAGGCTGCAGATGGCCTGGGATCTTAGCCAAGGTTCAGGGAATGGAAATATATTCAGCGTAGCTACATTGGTTATAAGAAAACGTGTGTGTCATGGAATCACAAGAAATGAAGTGGAGAACGGCAGGGGCCTCCCTCCAGAAACTTGGTGATCAGATTCTGAGGCCATGAATTCTGGAACATGATGGTTTCTACCTCCATTCCTCAGAGGCTCTGCTCACCTCCCCCAACCCCAGCTGCTCTTCCTGCCTCTACCTCACCAAGCACAGCATGGAGGATGTCCACCAGCTCCTCAGTTTGAAGGTTCTTTTTATTCAAGCACTGATTGAAACGGATACATCTCTTGCTTTCCATTCCAAATTCCCTTGAGAAAGAATCTGATTATCAGACTGGCCTAAACTTGCCTCAGGTGTCCATTCTTTGTCTAGTCATTTATGACCTTGAGAGAGGAATCACAGGACAAATCCAGAGGATGGGGGCAGTTTTCAGAAGAGGCTCATGCTTGTGAAGCTATATCTTGCACACCTGGCCATCAGGTGTAATAGAGCATTTTATTTTTTTACTTCTCTCTGCCAGACCCTAGCCAACAACGTGTCTCCTAAATGTGCCTGAACATATCGTTCTCTCTGTGGATTTTCCTGTGCTGATCTAGGTGACTAGGATGCTGCCACTCCCCCTTCTTTCTCTCAATCCGAATCCTATAGGCTTCCAGACCCAGCACACGTCTGCCCTGTTTGATGAAGCCACGATCAGTCTTAATTCAATCGTTAGATGCCTGGATGGTTCATTTTCCAGGAGTTTCTTCTCTCATCAACTTAATTATAAATTCCTTGAGGTATAAGCCATAGGAGGATCACTGGGACCATCTATCTGCAGGTTATCATACATATAAAGAGAAAATAAAGTCGGGGGGCGGAGCAAGATGGCGGAGGAGTAGGAGACCTGGATTTCGTCTGGGCTCAGGCATTCAGCTGGATAGGGATCAAACCATTCTGAACACCTACAAACTCAACAGGAGATCGAAGAAAAGAATAGCAACAACTCTCTGAACAGAAAAGCAACCACTTTCTGGAAGGTAGGATGTGCGGAGAAGTGAATCCGAGGCGATATTCGGGAGGCTAGAGGGCGGGGGAGGGGGCCGCCATTGGCCGCTTCTGGCAAGTGATAGAGCTGCGGAGCACAAAATCGGACCTTTGAGAAGTTGGCTCTGCTGAGGGACGTCACAATAGTGGCTAAGCGGGGGGTGGAACCCTCGCGGGACAGTGTGGTCTCAGGACCCTCGGGGTCACAGAAAGACTGGGGGTGCCTGAGAGCGGCAGAGCTCCCAGGTATCGGAGCGGGGAAGCCGGCTGCAGAGACGGAGCCGAGGCGCGGGCTCTCAGCTCGGGGTGGCCATAAACTGTGATCCGCGGCCCAGTCGGGGCACGGCTCCCCCAGCAGGGACCCAACAAGCGGCAGAGCCGGGGAGACTCCCCTTCCTTCCTGGGGAGGAGCGGCGCGGGAACGCACCGCAGGGATCTGCTGGGTCTGGAGACTCCACACGGGGTCGGATGCCAGAGATAGAAACGCTCGGTCACAGGCCGGGTGAGCACAGAGTGCTGCCGGAGACCAGGGTGACGGGAGTGACTGACTGCTTTTCTCTGGGGGCTCACTGAGGAGCGGGGCCCCAAATTCTTGGCTCCTCTGGGTGGAGATTGGGAGGCCGCCATTTTCACCCTGGTCCTCCAAAGCTGTACCGAGAGCTTGCAGGGAACAAAAGCTCCCGAGAGCAAACCGGAGCAGCTTGCTTAGCCCGGACTCACAAGGGCAGGGCAATTCCGCCTCCGGCAAAGACATTTGGGAACCACGGCAACAGGCCCCTCTCCCAGAAGATCAGCAAGAACAGCCAGCAAGCCAAGACCAAGTTTACCGATCAAGGAGAACGGGAGAACTCCAGCACTAGGGGAATACTGCACATAGAATTCATGGCTTTTTTACCATGATTCATTAATTTTTCAAAGTTAATTTTTTAAACTGTTTTTGTTGGGTTTTTTTTTGAATTTTTCTTTTTCCCTTTTTCAACCAACATCTTATCAATCCCTTTTTTAAAAAAACATTTTTTATTTTTCATTTTTAGAGTCATATTTTATCCCTTCAGAGTAGTTACCCTTATTTTTCGCATATATATATATAAGTTGTTCTCTCTTTAAAATTTTGATATACAGTTTCTTCTAACAGATCAAAATATACCCTAAATCACTAGTGTATGGCTTTGTTCTAGTCTCCTGCCTGATCAGTCTTTCCCATTTTTTTCTTTTCTTTTTTATTTTTTTTAAATCTTCTTCTTTCTTCTTTCAAACAACTTCTTATCAATTCCGTTTATAAAACCTTTTATAAGTTTCATCTTTACAGTCATCTTCCATCCTTTCATTGTATCAACCCTTATTTTGTACATATATAAGTCTTTCTTCCTTTAAAATTTTAGGAGGCACTTTCTTCTAACAGACCAAAATACACCCAGAATCTAGTGTGTGGCACTAATCTATGCACTAGCCTGATCATATTTGATCATATTCTGGTTTTTTTTGTTTTGTTTTGTTCTGTTTTTGTTTGTTTTTATCTTTTTCTTTTCCTTTTTTTTCTCTTTCTTTTTTCTTTCTTTCCCTTTCTTTTCCCCTGGTTTCAGGTCTTTTCTGATTTGTATAGAGTATATTTGCTGGGGACGTTGTTAACCTGTCAGCATTTTGTTCTCTCATTTATCTGTTCTCCTCTGGACAAAATGACAAGACGAAAGAAATCACCTCAGCAGAAAGAACAAGAGGTAGTACCATCTGCCAGGGACCTACTCAATACTGACATTAGTACGATGTCGGACCTAGAGTTCAGAATCATGACTTTAAAGATACTAGCTGGGCTTGAAAAAAGCGTGGAAGTTATTAGAGAAACCCTTTCTGGAGAAATAAAAGAACTAAAAATCTAACCAAGTCGAAATCAAAAAGGCTATCCATGAGGTGCAATCAAAAATGGGGGCACTAACTGCTAGGATAAATGAGGCAGAAGAGAGAATCAGCGATATAGAAGACCAAATGATGGAAAATAAAGAGGCTGAGAAAAAGAGAGATAACTACAGGATCACGAGGGCAGAATTCGAGAGATAAGCGATACGATAAGACGAAACAACATTAGAATAATTGGGATCCCAGAAGAAGAAGAAAGAGAGAGAGGGGCAGAAGGTATATTGGAGCAAATAATAGCAGAGAACTTCCCTAATGTGGGGAAGGAAACAGGCATTAAAATCCAGGAGGCACAGAGAACCCCTCTCAAAATCAATAAAAATAGGTCAACACCCTGACATCGAATAGTAAAACTTACGAGTCTCAGAGACAAAGAGAGAATCCTGAAAGCAGCTCGGGAGAAGAGATATGTAACCTACAATGGTAGAAACATTAGATTGGCAACAGACCTATCCACAGAGACCTGGCAGGCCAGAAAGGACTGGCATGATATCTTTAGAGCACTAAACGAGAAAAAATATGCAGCCAAGAATACTATATCCAGGAGCTAGGCTGTCATTGAAAATAGAAGGAGAGGTAAAAAGCTTCCAGGACAAACAAAAACTAAAGGAATTTGCAAACACAAAACCAGCCCTACAAGAAATATTGAAAGGGGTCCTCTAAGCAAAGAGAGAGCCTAAAAGCAGCATAGATCAGAAAGGAACACAGACAACATACAGTCACAGTCACCTTACAGGCAATACAATGGCACTAAATTCCTATCTTTCAATAGTTACCCTGAATGTAATTGGGCTAAATGCCCCAATCAAAAGACATAGGCTATCAGATTAGATTAAAAAACAAGACCCATCAATATGCTGTCTGCAAGAGACTCATTTTAGACCCCAAGACACCCCCAGATTGAAAGTGAGGGGGTGGAAAACAATTTACCATGCTAATGGACACCAAAAGAAAGCTGGGGTGGCAATCCTTATATCAGACAAATTAGATTTTAAAAGAAAGACTGTAATAAGAGATGAAGGAGGACACTATATCTTACTTAAAGGGTCTATCCAACAAGAAGATCTAACAATTGTAAATATCTATGCCCCTAACATGGGAGCAGCCACTTTTATAAGCCAATTAATAACAAAAGCAAAGAAACACATTGAAAACAATACAATAATAGTGGGGGACTTTAACACCCCCCTGACTGAAATGGACAGATCATCTAAGCAAAAGATCAACAAGGAAATAAAGACTTTAAATGAAACACTGGACCAAATGGACTTCACAGACATATTCAGAACATTCCATCCCAAAACAACGGAATACACATTCTTCTCTAGTGCCCATGGAACATTCTCCAGAATTGATCACATCCTAGGTCACAAATCAGGTCTCAACCGGTACCAAAAGATTGGGATTATTCCCTGCATATTTCCAGACCACAGTGCTTTGAAACTAGAACTCAACCACAAGAGGAAAGTCGGATGGAACTCAAATACATGGAGGCTAAAGAGCATCCTACTAAAGAATGAATGGGTCAACCAGGAAATTAAAGAAGAATTAAAAAAATTCATGGAAACCAATGAAAATGAAAACATAACTGTTCAAAATCTTTGGGATACAGCAAAGGCAGTCCTGAGAGGAAAGTATATAGCAATACAAGCCTTCCTCAAGAAACAAGAAAGGTCTCAAATACACAACCTAACCCTACACCTAAAGGAGCTAGAGAAAGAACAGCAAATAAAGCCTAAACCCAGCAGAAAAGAAATAATAAAGATCAGAGCAGAAATCAATGAAATAGAAACCAAAAGAACAGTAGAACAGATCAACGAAACTAGGAGCTGGTTCTTTGACAGAATTAACAAGATTGATAAACCGCCGGCCAGACTTATCAAAAAGAAAAGAGAAATGACCCAAATCAACAAAATCATGAATGAAAGAGGAGAGATCACAACCAACACCAAAGAAATACAAACAATTATAAGAACATATTAGGAGCAACTCTATGCCAGCAAATTAGATAACCTGGAAGAAATGGGTGCATTCCTAGAGATGTATCAACTACCAAAACTGAACCAGGAAGAAATAGAAAACCTGAACAGACCTATAACCGCTAAGGAAATTGAAGCAGTCATCAAAAATCTCCCAACAAACAAAAGCCCAGGGCCAGATGGCTTCCCAGGGGAATTCTACCAAACATTTAAAGAAGAATTAATACCTATTCTCCTGAAACTGTTCCAAAAAAATAGAAATGGAAGGAAACTTCCAAACTCATTTTATGAGGCCACCATTACCTTGATCCCAAAACCAGACAAAGACCCCATCAAAAAGGAGAATTACAGACCAATATCCTTGATGAACATGGATGCAAAAATTCTCACCAAAATACTAGCCAATAGGATCCAACAGTACATTAAAAGGATTATTCACCATGACCAAGTGGGATTTATCCCTGGACTGCAAGGTTGGTTCAACATCTGCAAATCAATCAATGTGATACAGTACATTAACAAAAGAAAGAACAAGAGTCAGATGATCCTCTCAATAGATGCAGAAAAAGCATTTGACAAAGTACAGCATCCTTTCTTGATCAAAACTCTTCAGACTATAGGGATAGAGGGTCCATACCTCAATATCATAAAAGCCATCTATGAAAAACCCACAGCGAATATCATTCTCAATGGGGAAAAGCTGAGAGCTTTTCCCCTAAGGTCAGGAACGCGGCAGGGATGTCCACTCTCACCACTGCTATTCAACATAGTATTAGAAGTCCTAGCCACAGCAATCAGATAACAAAAAGAAATCAAAGGCATACAAATCGGCAAAGAAGAAGTCAAACTCTCACTCTTTGCAGATGATATGATACAGTATGTGGAAAACCCAAAAGACTCCACCCCAAAACTGCTAGAACTCATACAGGAATTCAGTAAAGTAGCAGGATATAAAATCAATGCACAGAAATCAGTGGCATTCCTATACACCAACAACAAGACAAATCAAGGAGTCAATCCCATTTACAATTGCACCCAAAACCATAAGATACCAAGGAATAAATTTAACCAAAGAGGCAAAGGATCTGTACTCCGAAAACTATAAAATACTCATGAAAGAAATTGAAGAAGACACAAAGAAATGGAAAAACGTTCCATGCTCATGGATTGGAAGAACAAACATTGTGAAGATGTCAATGCTACCTAGAGCAATCTACACATTCAATGCAATCCCCATCAAAATACCATCCACTTTTTTCAAAGAAATGGAACAAATAATCCTAAAATTTGTATGGAACCAGAAGAGACCCCGAATAGCCAGAGGAATGTTGAAAAAGAAAAGCAAAGCTGGCGGCATCACAATTCCGGACTTCCAGCTCTATTACAAAGCTGTCATCATCAAGACAGTGTGGTACTGGCACAAAAACAGACACATAGATCAATGGAACAGAATAGAGAGCCCAGAAATGGACCCTCAACTCTATGGTCAACGAATCTTTGACAAAGCAGGAAAGAATGTCCAATGGAATAAAGACAGTCTCTTCAACAAATGGTGTTGGGAAAATTGGACAGCCACATGCAGAAGAATGAAACTGGACCATTTCCTTACACCACACACAAAAATAGACTCCAAATGGTTGAAAGACCTAAACGTGAGACAGGAGTCCATCAAAATCCTAAAGAACACAGGCAGCAACCTCTTCCACCTCAGCCGCAGCAATATCTTCCTAGAAACATTGCCAAAGGCAAGGGAAGCAAGGGCAAAAATGAACTATTGGGATTTCATCAAGATAAAAAGCTTTTGCACAGCAAAAGAAACAGTCCACAAAACCAAAAGACAACCGACAGAATGGGAGAAAATATTTGCAAATGACATATCAGATAAAGGGCTAGTATCCAAAATCTATAAAGAACTTATCAAACTCAACACCCAAAGAACAAATAATCCAGTCAAGAACTGGGCAGAATACATGAACAGACTTTTTTCCAAAGAAGACATTCAAATGGCCAACAGACACATGAAAAAGTGCTCAACATCGCTCGGCATCAGGGAAATCCAAATGAAAACCTCAGTGAGATACCACCTCACACCCGTCAGAATGGCTAAAATTAACAAGTCAGGGAACGACAGATGTTGGCAGGGTTGCGGAGAAAGGGGAACCCTCCTACACTGTTGGTGGGAATGCAAGCTGGTGCAACCACTCTGGAAAACAGTATGGAGGTTCCTCAAACAGTTGAAAATAGAGCTACCATACGATCCAGCAATTGCACTACTGGGTATTTACCCCAAAGATACAAATGTAGGGATCGGAACGGGTACGTGCACCCCGATGTTTATAGCAGCAATGTCCACAATAGCCAAAGTGTAGAAAGAGCCAAGATGTCCATCGACAGATGAATGGATAAAGAAGCTGTGGTATGTATACACAATGGAATATTATGCAGCCATAAAAAGGAATGAGATCTTGCCATTTGCAATGACATGGATGGAACTGGAGGGTGTTATGCTGAGTGAAATAAGTCAATCAGAGAAAGACATGTATCATATGACCTTGCTGATTTGAGGAATTCTTAACCTGAGGAAACAAACTGAGGGTTGCTGGAGTGGTGGGGGGTGGGAGGGATGGGGTAGCTGGGTGACAGACATTGGGGAGGTTATGTGCTATGGTGAGCGCTGTGAATTGTGCAAGACTGTTTAATCACAGATCGGTACTTCTGAAACAAATAATGCAATATATGTTAAGAAAAAAAAAAGAAGAAGAAGATAGCAGGAGGGGAAGAATGAAGGGGAGTAAGTCGGAGGGGGAGACGAACCATGAGAGACGATGGACTCCGAAAAACAAACTGAGGTTTCTAGAGGGGAGGGGGGTGGTGGGATGGGTTAGCCTGGTGATGGGTATTAAAGAGGGCACATTCAGCGTGGAGCACTGGGTGTTATGCACAAACAATGAATCATGGAACACTACATCAAAAACTAATGATGTATGGTGATTAACATAACAATAAAAAAATAAAATAAATAAAATTTTAAGAATGGTGTGATTAGAGTTGATCTTTTTTTTCTTCTTTGTGCTTTTCTATACTTTTCAGATCGCTTGTGGTGAACATACATGAGTTTTGAAATTACACAGATACAAAGAAACACAAGTCACCTTTCAAAAACCGTAACTGTTCCAAATAGGAGCAAGTTGATCCCTGATACCTCGACATAAAGTTGGGTTATCTGTGCTTTTCTAAGTTCGGTTATGTATATAATCCTATAACTTAGGAAAGTCATATGGGAAGAGGGATAATTTTGAAATCTGGAGCACAAGACTGGGAAAGGTGGCCACGATAGAGAGCCTGGGGGAGGCCTGGCCCACAGGGACCACCACAGAGGGTTGAGTATTTTGAAGAGTGATGATTGTATTGTATAGTGAAAGAAGGGTGTAACAAACATTTAACTCCTCTTCTGCTTTCTGAGATCCCATTCAAATGAGATCACAGGGTTTGGTATATGTGTGTGTGTTTTTAAAGTCACAAATACACAGTGACAATATTTGGAAAGCTGGGAAAGAGACAGTTGACTACTAATTCAACAATAGAAATGAATTAATTATAGTCCAAAAATTAATCCAATTTGCACCCGAGAACCGTTCCAAGACCCAGGAATTAGTGACACCAGCTACCGTTGAAACTGTAGGTGAAAATGAAGCCAATTTGAGGAGGACCGGTTCACAATCTTCTTAAAAAGCAGTTAGCTTGGGTTGCCTGGGTGGCTCAGTGAGTTAAGCATCTGCATTTCGTTCATGATCCTGGGGTTCTGGGATCGAGCCCCGAACCCCATGTCGGGCTCCCTGCTCAGCAGGAAGCCTGCTTCTCCCTCTCCCTCTGCAGCTCCCCCGGCTTGTGTGTGCACGCTGTCTCTCTCTCTGACAAATAAATAAATAAAATCTTAAAAAAAAACAAAACAGTTAGCTTTCCAGATCCCCTCCCCAACTTCACACAGTTGGAAGACTGCTCCTGTCTCACCATAGCAGGATTCTGGCAGTTTGTTCTCTCAAGAAGTTAAAATATGGGGTGTGTAGACTGGGGAGCCTGGTCTTTGGATAGGGCCCAGATGAGGGAAGGCATTTTATACCTAAAACTAGAGAATTAATTGAAGGTTGACACCAGCCTTCTACTCCCACTCAGCTCCTAGAATGGTATAGGCAAAGCAGAAAATGTGACTGTTAATAGGTTCTAGGTTTTGTGTTTCAAGATTTGGCCGCAGGAAAATGGATGTTCTGGCTCCATGTCTGAAAAGTGTGGGACAGTGACTCATCATAGGTTAGGGAATCATCTGCCTGAATCAAGTCAGATGTTCATCCCTGAAATGCTCAAATGTGGCCAAAGCAAGAGAAGGATTAAGACTACTCCACTTTGGATCTCATGCCCATCCCTGGACCAGTGAACTTTGCCCAAAATACCAAAGATGTTCCAAAGGGAGGAGGGCAGATGAGGTTGTCACTAAGAATGGGCATGTTAGGCATGTCATAAATGTCAGCTGAGACTCCTTAGCACCTCTGGAGGCAATGATCTTATGTAGGCAAAGGTACTGTGAAGCCTTAAAGCTGTCTTACCAATGTAAGAAATGAGTACACTTTGCATTTCCACAATATATTATGGGTTTCAAAGTACTTCGTTTCATTAGCTTTCCAGAAACACCTGCGAGATGGATACCATCATTCCCACTTTATTGATAATTAGGGGGACTCCTAAGGGTAATGGGGTGGACTGACTGACTTACAATCGCTCAACTAGAATAAGGCAGAGCTGGTGGGAGAAATCCTGTCTTTTGGGTTTTGTTGTGTTCTGTTTTCATCACTTACATATAACACCCAGTGCTCAACACAAGTGCCCTCCATAACACCCTATCACGCATTTAACCCATCCCCCTGCCCACCTCCCCTCCATCAACTCTTAGTTTGTTCTCTATCATAAAGAGTCTTTTATGGTCTGTCTTTTGACTCTTTGTCTGATTCGATTTCTATGTTAGCACCCCAGTGGGCAGGTTCCTAGGTAACTGGGCAGGGAAGGACGTGTGGAGGTGCCTGCCCTCCTTGGGCAGAGGACGGTAGGACTGACCGTTCCTAGTCACCGAGGGTCTCCCCCACAACCGCCTGCACAGCAGCCCCAACACGTGTCCCCTCAGTAGAGGCCAGGAGAGTGCTGCCAAGCACACACAGCCAGAGGAGCCACGTGGCCTACTTTTGGAGTAAGACTAAAGAATTAACTTCTGGGAAGAATTTTCCATCTGTTTTCCAGATACGATTGATTAGAACCATCCACCCAGTTTTGCAGATTCCATGAAAGCATGGATGAATTGTCCCGTCTGGCGTGGCTGTGTTGGGTTCACATTTCTCAGAAGAGTGCTGGCTCCTCCAGGCAGGGGAGGGCTCTTTACCTTCAGACCTCCTCCCGAGAAGAGAAGTTCGAGGGACCAGAGGCAAGCCCCACATTGGCTGGAGGGCCTCACTGTAGGTGGGAAAGGTGACCTCATGTGGTGTCCGCTAGACAGCTCCCTGCACCTTGCATTTACCCCTGCTGAGGTCCTGGCAGGCAAACATGCTATTTGCCAGTTGTCTTTGCCTCCCTATGCTTCCCTCACCCTCTCCCCTTCTGACTAAGTCCATTCCTTTTGTTATTTTTGGTATAAAGAACTTTCCTTCCATTAATTCCAAGGCTTCAGAAAAGCAGTTAAAGAAGGTTGAGTTGAGGGCGGCTGGGTGGCTCAGTTGTTAAGCGTCTGCCTTCGGCTCAGGTCATGATCCCGGGGTCCTGGGATCGAGTCCTGCGTCGGGCTCCCTGCTCCGCGGGAAGCCTGCTTCTCCCTCTCCCACTCCCCCTGCTTGTGTTCCCTCTCTCGCTGTGTCTCTCTCTGTCAAATAAATAAATAAAATCTTTTAAAAAAAAAAAAACAAGGTTGAGTTGAGGGAAGATATCTGATCCTCTTTTCTGTACACACACACGCGCGCGCTTACACACACACACACACACACACACACACACACACACACGCCCTACACCTGTGGAGCTGAACTGATTAAAAATGGGTCCATCCTTTTGCTTCTTATTTAATAATAGTCTTTGCATTTTAATGGTGAATTCAGACAGTCTATAATGCTATGAAGAGTCAATAGCATTATTTTCTCTTTAAGGTTCTTTTTGTCTCCTCTCCTGCTTCTTTTGGATTTTTCAAGTTTTCCTTATTCTAGTTTCTCCCCTCTAGTGTTTTGGAATTTTTGTCCTCTATTTCTTTTCTTGTAAGTGTTTGCACATAAAAGACATTATTTGATATAACCAAGTCTGATCCTAATGTCTTCGTATTGACTTCTTCTGAATAACACAAAGACCTTAGAAACCTTTCATTCCGAGCTCATTCTCACATCTGTCATCTTATTACTGCTGAAAATTTTAGCTCCACTTTTTTTCTCTTTTAAACAATTTTGTCAAGGTATAATTGACGTATAACAAAAGGTGCATATTGCAAGTATACAGTTTGATGTCCTGACTTACGTAGATACCCAGGAAGCTGTCACCACCGTCAAGATCATAAACAGTCACTTAAAAAATAAAACAGATCAGGGTCACACTCGAGCATAACCGGTTGCATGTTACCAAGGTCCGCTTGCTTTCTGTAACCTCGTTTTATGTAAGAAGTTCTGTAAGAAGAATTAACTGAGATAATCACCATTCATCAAAGCCCACTAGGCCTTGTGCCAGTGCTTTATGGTAATTAGTTCTCACTGTATTCTTCATTGTCTTCAATTTTTAATTATAAAAACAGCACAGGTTTATTATAAATAAATGTACTCAATATCAAAAATGAACAGTGTAAAAAAGGAAAGACTCGCAACTCTTGCGACCCTCTTGTTTTCTTCAGAGTGGATATATGTTTATTGATTGCTATCATTATAGATATCTTCTGTGCTTTCAAAAGCATACATGATTGTGATAAAAATGGAGCTAAAAACATAGTTTTTTTGGCTTAAAACAATTATCATTGATACAAAATCATTGATACAAAACAAAAATCAGTGATTTTTGCAGCTTGCTTTTTCCACTTCTTACGGCAAAGCTGTCTTCCCATTTAATCCTATTCATGGCTGCATGATATATATGGCATTGAATTACTGCCCCGTGATGATTTTGACCAATCTCCCTTTCTTTTTAGGTTATTTTCCCCTTTTTTGTTGTGATTACACATGTCTCACTGAGCTTGTCTTAACATTTATTTTTGTGCCCTTGTTGAATATTTTTATAGGATAGAATCCTGAAATACAGCCCATTATCCCCAGCCCATATGGCCACCTTTTGAGTTGGGTATTATCATTTCCTTTTTACAATTGAAGACTTTTCTACTTAAAGGGTTAAGCTTACTCAGCTGGTGAGTGGATGATGAGAGAATGAGAATCCTGACTTCCCAATGCCCCAGTCATCCCCAACATCTCAACACTCAACATGCTGCCTCTCCTACTAGTTTGGAAAAATGGTTAAAAGAGAAAAAGGTTATTAATGTTGGAATCGTCAGGAGGATTAGTGGGGATTTTCAGCTAATGGTAGTCCTGTGGAATTAGAATGCAGGACGTATTTCAAGCAATTTGTATTTTCACCTGGCCCTTCAGCTAAGGACGCTAATGTGAGCCCTGAGGGGCTATTTTTAGCAGGTTACTTTAAGCCCCGGGGGAGGGGGGGGCATTGTGAAATAGCCTGTCCATCACAGGCCGCAAGGAATTGCTTACCCACTTTTTTGTTCCGAAGGAAAGGACACAGACCATCTGGGCCAGTAAGTTGGGTCCAAAATCGGACTCATGTTTATTTTACTTAATAAATGTGCTCTTGAATAATATGAATTGAATTTTGGTTGGTTGAATGCCATTTTCAGTGCACCAGGGGTGAACACATCTCTTGTAATCCTGCAATGAGTGGCTTTCTAAAACAAAGAATGCTTTGGTAATGTGAACAAATTTCCCTGAATTTATGTTGACTGTAACTTATTTTTTCTTAAAGCAGGGAACCTTATGCTTGGTCACTTGTGTCTTAAGAGTGTGTTGGTTGCTCTAGCCATATCAGTTGGAATATATATGCTGTGAAAAGTATAGAAAAGTGTTGCCCAACTTCTCACTCCAAAGTCCCAAACCAAATGACGTGGCAAAACCATATAATTTTGAAGAGGTGGTTTTAGAAAACCAGCCCCCACCAGGAGGAGTGGAGCTGTAGACAGTGGGTACTCCTATCCTTGTGTTTGAACTGTGGGCCCCATTCCTGTCTCATGGGGATGGCATGGGGAAGAGCGGGCTCTTCAGTTACTAAGGCCACAGTCCAGGGAATAAAATTGAAACAAGTGAGTTTTTGACTGACCCTTTTTCGCACTAACACCACTGCATTCTTTGAAAGTACAGTGGATCATTTTTAGTCCAACATTAACATTTTTGTTCTTCATAACATATCAGTTCACATTCACTTGTAATTTTTAAAAATTAATCAGCATTTATTCTACAACTGGAATGACCTTTAGAGTTTATGGAATTTTTGGTGTGTGAAGATACTAAAGACTAGCTGGAGGGAAATAGGCTCCAACTTTTGACTTTGACACATTTTGAGTCGATTTGATTAAAACATTTGGTTTTAAAAACTATTATTACTTGCCAATATCTTCAATATAATTGACTTAGTTAATATACCTGATGGGACATAATTCTGAAAGGAATTTTTAATGCATCTCATATTAAAATCTTGTTGACATTTTTCAGTCTTCTTAAGGCCATGGATGTTTGCATTGATTTTAAGTTAGTTTTGGGAAAATAACTGAGAATGTATAGTAAAATGAATAATTCTGCAAACCCAATAATCCCAGTTTTGGATATCTATACTATGGAATTAAAAACACCAGAAACTAAAGGTATATGGGCAAGGATGTTTAGTGCAATACTGTTTATACTAGCACAAAACTCGGAGCATGTGGAATGTTCATTAATAGGGTGAATAAAGTATGATATAACTACACTGTGGTGAAGTATACAACTATTAAAAAGTGTAAGTTAAATCTGTATTATTGACCTTGGAGCCAATATACATGATCATAACACTTTAAGGGGAAAAGTCAAATACAGATTTTTTAATGGAAAAAATAGAACTCCGTACATGTATGTATGTATGAGATACATTTTTCATAGGTGTATGTTATCTTGGCAAGATGGGTGTGGATAGGACAGAGAGGTCACTAAATTTTTCTTTATGTCTATCTCTGTATCATTTGATTTGCTACAGTGAACATTATTGCTTTTTAAACTTAAATATTTTATAAAGTAAAAAAGAAACGGAGTCCTGCTTTCCCTATTTTGCAAAAGGAAACAAGACTATTCTTCCATGTGATAATGTAGTTATTCTGACCATTAGATATAAATTTAAAAAGAATTTATAGGCATTCAAATACCTATCAAAGCCTCATCATGTAGGCTGGTATTTTTCAGTTGTTTTAGCCCGCATTCCCCTGCATTGATTTCTCACCACCATGTGTTTATCTCCACCAGCCAAGAAGCTTTGCAGAGTTCTTACTTCCTATGGTTATATTAAAGAAACAACACCCACTCTCAGTTCTGGCCCCTCCCCTCCACCTGCCCAATTTGAGAGTTTGAACACAGCATACATTGATCCACTGCTTTTCACTAAAAGGAATGGCAATACAAAACAAGCCCTGAGAACAGAAACTTCTTGTTTAATTAAAACATGAAGGAAAACTGGAAATTTTCCTACCACATTTTTATGTGCTTCTAAAAGTGCTTTCTTAGTTTACCCCCTCTGATCCACAAATCAGAAAATCTGGTTGTAGTAATACTAGATCCTCATTACTCAATGGGTTCCTGCTCTGTCTGTGGTTACCTTTGTGTTCTCCCAGGCAGTCATGATGAAGAATCTCTCATCCAAAGGCTTTCTAGACACAAATGTTTTAAGTAACCCCAAGAGTGCAGCCAAAAGTTTGAGCAAACACAGTGTAAATAAATCATGACAATGTTTGATGAAGTGTGTGATAAAGGTAATGATACTTGAGGAAAGGATATGGAAATGAGGTTAGACTCTCAATCCTCACAGATTTATAACCTAGAGGTGGTTTTGGTTGGATTAAAATGTGAGCAAGTAGTTTGGCACAAAGGACTGGAAGACAGGACTTGCAGTCAGCTAGCTGTTTTTGGATATTGTGATAGCCAAAGTGAAGAGCTGAAGTGATTATGTAGAACACTGATGTTTAGAATTACAGGTTTCCCCAGCTATTCAAAAGTAGAGCATTCCTATGAAATGAAACCTTTTGTAAGTCAAAATAGCATAAAGCAATGAAGCAATTAATTTATTTATATTAATAATTTATTATTAATTTATATGGAAATTTTTTTGAGCGTGCTCACACTCCAAAAATAACCTCTTGGGCTTTTCTGATATCACATCTTACTAATGGGTGCACAAAATAAATCGACGAAAAGCACAGATGCTCACACCTGTTCAAAGCAATGGTGGCTTGATACTGAGATGCTGAGTGTAGTTCCCCGGAAAGGAACGTGGTGGCGCCACACTCTCCGCCGGGGGTGCCACACTCGTGGCTCTGGGGTGCGCCCTGCCTCTATGAGGGCTCACTGCCAAATGCTGAACACTGTTTTCGCTTTTCACCTTTCTTTGGATTCCTGTTGGTTAGCAAAAACTGGTGCTAATGCAGCTCTTTTATTGTAAAAGTGAAGTAGCATAACTTGAACTTTCAGAAGGCAGAAAATCCATTTTTCTTCATGCACAATTTTAGCGGATGGATTTAGTATCAAAATAAGATGTCTATTTGATAATTACAACCGTGGTGTAAAAATTCCCTCCTTCATTCAGAAAGTGTACACTGAGCATCATCTTCCAGCAAAGACTAGTGGGCTATGGGATGAGCCCAGGACAGTTGAGAAGACTCAGAGAGCGGAGCCGCAGTGGGAGGATGGGGAGAGTAAGGCAGGAGGGGCTCACATTCTCATCTGAGAAAAAGAGGATTTGGAGCTTCTAATGGCACTTTTCCTATGATTCCTGCAAAGATCAAACTGTGCCCATCTCATGCATTTAGCTATCACACATTTCGAGAAAAAAAATTTTAATATTTTCTTTGCCTCATTTTCCCTGAATCAGCTTTGTATTTTCTCCTTTGAAACAGCAATGATGCTGAAACTTGAATAGAAAGGAAATTATAAATCTGAAATTCCCCTTCTATTATTTTCTGCACACTAAATGATTCTCAGAAAAATGCACAGAGGCAGCCTTAGGAAGTTGTTTTTTTTTTTTTTTTTCCTCTAAGCAACTTTTTCAAGAACTAAAACAATTCTGAGGGGGCACCTGGGTGGCTCACTGGGTTGAGCAGCCAGCTCTTGATTTCGGCTCAGGTCATGGTCTCAGGGTCTTGGGATCTAGTCGGCCTCAGGCTCTATGATCAGCAGGGAGTGTGCTTGAGAGTCTCTCTCTCCCCCCTCCCTTTGCCTCTCCCCCAACGTGTGCACTCTCTCTCAAATAAATAAATAAATCTAATAAACGAAAAAAAGAACTAAATTCTGAAAGCAGCAGTGGTATGTTGGAAGATTTAGATTCAGATTAATTTGACCACTGGTCTGTGGCTTATAGGGGTAAGATCTTCAAAGATTAATGAAAGTTGCTGTCAAATCAGGGTTTAGAAATAAAACTACTGGAAAAATTTATTATGTAAGTAATTATGCTAAGTGAGGTGATTTGTGTCATGGATGCTAACTTTTCCTTCTCATGTTTACTGAATCCAGGTTCGGCTAGAAACCTAGCCTAGTCTAAGAAGCTGATTAGATGGAAAAAAATCTGCCGTAAAGGTAAATTTAAATGAATTAGATTAAGTAAATGCAATGACACTATTATGTAATGTGTTTTTAAAAAACAAATGCAATTTGACAAAAAGGAAAAAAGAAAAGAGATAAAATATAAGAATAAGAAAGAGACCAAAAGAGGAAGTCCATTTTTAAACTGGACTGATTTGCCCAGAAGTTTGGGGATTTCTCCAGAGATGCTGAAGAAAGGGGGCAGGGCTCCCAGACAGGGTGTGGGAGCAGCTTCTGCAGAGGCTCCCTCTGATAGAGGCTGTCCTCCTGATTCAGTCTCCATTTTATTTTTATACAGCCCATCTCCAGTTTATGAGTGGCTTGTGTCAAAAGGTTCACTTGTAAATCAGTAAGTTACAACTGCTGTTGTAATGCCAATAATTAGACCCTAAAGTGCACCACGGTTGACTTGGCTGTTATGCATGAGTGTGAGCAGGTTTAATTAGAGAAAGACAAGCAAGTCTATGAAAATTTCTATGCATACTAACCCATTTGGCTGGGTGGAAACAGTAAATGTGGAAGGTTTGGAGCAGAGAGACCTGGGTCTGTTTGCGTCTGTATCTCTCTCTTTCTCTTTCTCTGCTGCTTACTAGCTGTGGGCAGGCTAGTTAATCTCATTAAAGGTCATCATCAGAGTAAAATAATAGCATCTCCTGAGGGCATTGTTGTGAGAATTAAATGAGTATTTTGCACAGATGTTAGCTTGTTATATATTACTATATAGGTATGTTACAATATTAATGGATGCTAATTGTTATGATACATGATAATTATAATTCCTTATATATGGCTTTCTGCATGTTGCATTTTCTCCAAGAAAGATTGTAAACTTTGAGAGCAGAGAGTTTTGTCACGCGCTTTGGTGAATCCTTAAATGCAATGTACTTTGAACACAGACGCTATATTTTTCCATTTGTTGACAATGGTTTGCTTTGTTCAAGGGCTTTAGAGATTAAAAACTCCACTCTCTGATTTTTTCACAATTTTTTCTCTGTTACAGGCATGTGGCTAGCACAACTCTTAACGATAACCGTGTCTAGGGGGTTATTTTGGCTCAAGGGGAAGAATAGGGGAAGAACAAGAACGGGAGAGAAAATCCCTCGTGATACTTAGACAAATGTCGGAAGGAAAAAGAAAGAAGTGTATGTATCTGAGAAAGGGATGACCCAGTAGAAATAAGAAAGTAATGTGTGAAAGGTCCACTGAAAGGAAAGGGAGGTGGGAGTGGGGATGCAGTATGGCGTTAGTACCTCAAATTGACCAGCAGGTGGTGTGTCACCAGTTTGGAGGAGGAATTTGGCACAAGGTGGAATGATAGATGGGCAGCTTCACCAGGGGGCACTTGGCAGATTAGGCTCCTGCTCTCTGACCATGTGTGCATAGGATGGAAACCATCTGGGAAATTCTACTTAAGGGAATATCTGGGGTAGGCATAAAGGCCCATCAGGGCATCTCTCAACCCAAGGTGCTCAAGCAAGACCATGCTTCTTTCCTCTTCCGGCATCCTCTGAACCTGGTCGTGCCACCACTTTCAGTGACTTGCTATCCAATATTGGGTCCAGGAACAGAAGGGTAGAGAACTGAAACTTAGGAAGAAGTGTCTGACCTTATTAATGGATGGTGAGACTTTGCTGCTCAGGGTCCTTTATTCTTGATCACATTTCTTACGGCTTTCTCCTCTTTGTGTAGATGATTAGAGCCCTTAAGTATGCTGGTAGGTCTCTTTATATAAAAAAGATCTCATTTACAAATGAACAACTGATACACATTTATGACATGGCAACAGTAGGAAAAAAGTGATAAGCATAAAGAGGGGGGAAACACTGACCCCAACTCCCAAAGATAACTGCTATTAAAAATTTGATGCACAGTTGACCTTTGAACAACATGGGTTTGAACTGCACAGGTCCACTTACAAGTGGTTTTTTTTTTTATAAATACAGTACTGTAAATGTATTTTCTTAATATTTATTTTCACTAACTTACTTTATTATAAGACTACAGCATATAATACATATAACATACAAAATACGTGATGATCGTCTGTTTGTGTTATGGAAAAGGCTCAGTCAACAGAAGGCTCTTAGTCATTAAGGGTTAGGGAGTCAAAAGTTACACAAGGATTTTTAGTTGTGTGGGGGTCAGGGCCCCTAACCCTGTGTGTTTCAAGTGTCAACTATATAATGTTTCTGACTTTTACATATGTTCACATGTCTTCCTAGAAAAATGAGATCATACTAAATAAACTGTTTTATAACTTGTGTTTTCCACTTAATATATGCTGAATATTTTTCCATGTTAATATACTTCAACAACATTATGGTGATTGCATAGTACTAAGTCTTATGAATATATAATAATTTATTCAACTACTTTTGGTACATAGACTGTTTCTAATTTTTCACTAGTATACACAGTGCTGTGAGAAACATTCCTGCACATATGAAAATCCATATTATTTCCTTGGGATATGTTTCTAGGAGAGGAACTGAAGAATTAAAGGGTCTACATATTTTAAAAAGCTTTTGCTACATATCACAGAATTATCTTTCTTACACATGGTACCAATTTATGCTCTTGGCAGCAGAGTATAAAGGTGCCATTTTCCAAAACCTCCTGCCAACAACATTGGGGATTATCAGTTTTTATCTTTGTCAAGTTTAGAGGTAATACATGGTATCCTATCATTGTTTAATTTGTACTCATTTTTAAGAAGATGGATTTTTTTTATATGTGTGTAAATGGTCATTTATATTTCTTTACTTGTAAAGTCTTTATTATATTCTTTGCCTAGTTGTTAATGATAAAGACTGTTTATATGTTAAGGCTATTAACTTTTTACTTTACAGGTTTCATTTTTTAATCTCATTCTGTCATTTGTGGTTTAATTTTGTTTATGGTGGGGTTATTTTTGACATACATAAACTTTACTTTTTACTTATTTAAAATATTTAAAACATTCTTAAATGGTTTCTGCTTTTGTGATCATAATTAAAATAATTTTCATGATAAAATCATTTAATCATGATTAAAATAATTTTAAGATTATAAAAACAATCACATGATTTTCTTCAAGTTCATGTGTGGTCTTATTTTCACCATTCAGCTCTTTTGTCCGCTAGGCATTTATTTTGTGTATGGTATGAGGTAATTGATTTTATTTTTGTGAGGTAATAATTGATTTTTCTTTTTTAAAGATTTTATTTATTTGACAGAGAGAGACGCAGTGAGAGAGGGAACACAAGCAGGGGGAGTGGGAGAGGGAGAAGCAGGCTTCCCGCTGAGCAGGGAGCCCGATGTGGGGCTCGATCCCAGGACCCTGGGATCATGACTTGAGCCAAAGGCAGACGCTTAATGACTGAGCCACCCAGGTGCCCCTGATTTTTCTTTTATTTTAATAATTGGTGATATTTTATTTTATTTTTCCTCATACTTAACTATTCAACCAGTCATTAAATAATCCATTCCTTTCCCACTGAGTTTAAATATCATATTTAACAAATAAACATTCTAATATAGTATTTGTTTTTATATTTCTGGCTTTCTGTTCTGCTCCATTGGTCTGCCTCTTTTGGCACCAGAATCAAACTTTTAATTCTTAATGTTTTCATCCTATTTAATACCTCATACCCCCCACCCACTTTGTTGTTTTCTAAAATTTTCTTTACCATTCTCAGTTTCTTTTTTTCACATCAACTTCAGAATTTTTTTTTTTTTGGACCGGTTTTTTAAAATCTCTGGCACTTTAATCAAAATTTAATTATATTTATAAATTAAACAGAGGAGAATGGACATCCTGACAATGTTGAGTCTTCCAGTCCTGGAAAATCATAGAATGCTCCATTTATTGAAATATTTCCTATTTTCTCAGTAGAGTTTTATAAATTTCTTTATATTTTCTTCACTTTTCTTGTCTTTCCTAGAAATTTTGCTATTACTGTTGCCATTCTGAATGCGATTTTTTTTCCATGATTTTTCTAACAGTTTTAGGCTGTTATGTGGGAAACCCAATTAATTTTATTTTGTGATTGTTCACTGACATTTCTAATTATTTAAAACATCTTTTAAAAGTTAATTCTACTAAGTAAATGATTATAACATATGCAAGTTGGATAATTTGGTCTCTTGCTTTCTCATAATTCTTCTTTACTTTTTGTTTGTTTGGTTTTCATTTTCTTGTCTGGTTGCAAGGGCTCGAATGTCCAGAACAGCACTGTGTGATGGTACTGATGATGGGCACCCTTTCTCTGTTTCTCATTTTAATGTTAATATCTCTACTACTGCACCATTAGGTATGACACTTGTGTTTGGTTTGGGATAAGCTTTATCATGACAAGAAAAATTCTCCTAACTCCATTTTATTAATTTAAAAAATTGATATTGAATTTTATCAGAAGACTTTTCAAGAGTACCTCTTATGCTAATTCAAAGGCTTTTTTCCATCATGTCATCATACTAATGCATTCCTTAATATTCAGAGTTTTTTACGTCTCTTGGGTAAACTGTGTTTATTTGTGAGGTTAGTTTGTGGTTTCCATTATTATGCTTTATCAGTTTGTTTGTTTGTTTGTTTTTATGTCTGGGATATTATGTTAGGTTTCTGTTACTTTTGTCCATTTGAACATTTTATACAGCCTGGGAATTATCTGTGGCTTGAAACTCAGGGAGAACTTGATTGTGTAAGTAATTTGGACTAAAAACTTTTTTGGAAACAATTTCTTAATAACTGACATTTTTCCATGATTATCGATCTGTTGTTTTTCAACTTCTTAGGTCAGTTTGCTTCTAATTAACTCTTTTGGCTCTACCTATGGTATTGGATATGTGGTATTCTCATTACTGAACCTTTCTAAGCATCCTGTGATTGCCTTTTTGATTTCTTTCCAATCAATGATTTTCTTAAAGAAGAGTCGTAAAAATTTTCCAAGAGCTTGGCTCTTTTTTGACTTACATTTTGCAATTACTTTATAGTTATATTACAATATGGTCATAGAATGTGGTGAAAATAATTTCTTTGAGGGGGACATTACTTAAGATTTTTTTGGTGGCCTAATATAAAATCAGTTTCTGTAAACTTTTCTTGTATCTTTTCTGTGAAGAATAAACAGAAGATCTTTCTCTTTAATCATTCATTTACTCATTCAGCATTGTTTCCGCTGCGTGTCTCCTACAGGTCAGACATTGTATTAGGCACTGCAGGATATAAAATGAATAAGTCACAGACTTTCTTTAAGGTCGTCAAAGTTTGGATGGGACATAGACACATTAAGACCTAATTATAACACAGAGTAAGAAATGCAACAGTAACAGAATGTACAAAAGAAGGATTTAAGCCCTGTCCTAGGTTCTGGGAATACAAAGATGCCTAAGATTCTACCATGGTTTTTGAGAGGCCTTCAGTACAAAAGTGTAAAAATAAAATAAAATAAAATAAAATAAAAAATAAAATAAAATAAATAAATAAATAAAATAAAATAAAATATAAAATAAAATAAAGAGGTCAGAGACAGACTTTTGGAGGCAAGACATCTAATCAGGAAACTACTGTAGTCATTCAGTAATAAATTAAGATATATGAGAGCTGTTAGAAAACAGGAAGAACAGAGAGGATTTTTACATGTGAGAGCAGCAGGTATTAGAAGAGTCCACACAGGAGGCTGAAGGAGGTAGGAATGAATTTTTACAGAAGCCAAAAGAGAACACAATAAGGAGTGCATGGTTAGTTAGGTCAAGTGCAGCCTAGAGGTCAAGTAAGATAAAAGCAAAAACGTGTCCAATAGCATTGGTCTTTGGTGACTTGGGGAAAGTAGGTTCAGTGAAGTTGGGGGAAGACCCAGAATGGAAACAGGCCTCAATGTGAATGGGATGTGAAGATGATGGACGCAAGAAGTGTTTCTCCAGAAGCTCACCTGTGAAGGGAATGAGTAGGTTAGGGCAGTAATTAATGGAGCAAAGGATCAAAAAGGCTTGTTTTTAGGACATAAAAATCATGTGAGCATATTTAGATAATGAGGAGGATGAGTAGACAGGGAGAGAAGGCGTGATTGTTGGCAAAGAATCCTGAAGAGGGGGGAGTCCCAAGGTGAGACAGAAAGCCCCGGGGGTGGATGGCCTTCGGCGGAGGAGGGTATTTCTTTCGGAGTTGAAGGCGAAAATTGGTACCTATAGGTGTCTGGGGCAGAAAGGGGGGATTTCCCCATTTCTTTCCGAGGCTAGAAGAGTGCCTTTGTGGAACCTCAGTGACAGCCCTGGACACTGTCAGAAGTGTCCAGGATCTTGGTCTGTGTTGACAGTTCACTTATGGTTTGGATCCATCCCTTCCTCTTTCCCAACAGAATGAGAGAATTTCTATGCTTACCTTTCCTGAGGCTATTTTTTTAATTGGTCATTGAAGGGTTTCCAGAAGCCTCTGCCTCATTAACTATATGGTATGCAATGGATCATCAGAATAATTAACACCACCAGTTGCAAATAAAGTGATTGATGGATGCCATAAGATCACAAGTTTCCATTACTCTAAGTGCAAAGTATAAATAAATCAAAATAACATTTCGAATCTTCAGTAGGCCTCCTTTTCTGTTTGATTAATGATTGTCATATGAGGAAAAAGGGTTATGAAGTTGACATATTTTAGCACATTGTATTTTAATATCTGTAGTTCCTTTGTATTACTAACTCTGAACAAAAGGGATATGTTTTGAAGCTTGCAAAAAATTTTTCTATTTACACTTCGGTCACTCACATGTTGGTAACAAATTAGTCCCCTGAAAGAATGGCAAGAATGAGGGGTTTTTTTTTGTTTGTTTGTTTTGGTTATTCTGGAAAAACTCTATCCTTTGTATGGAGGGAAACTTCTGGTTTGATTAATTCTGTAAATAATTATGAGACAAAACCCAGATATGAAAGGTTGCCCACACAAGCTTCTCTGTTGAGTAAAATCTCACTTATTAAAAATCAAGGTTGACAGTTTAACAGGCTCATTATGGTGCAGAAATCCCCTGGGGCATTTTAACCTCTTAAAATCTTTTTTGGATATTCAGTTTGCCAGATGAGCTGCCTGCCTGTCCTATCTGCATTCTACCCTGCTTGGGCTCTGCTTTTAGCGTTACTCTTACTCTACCAAGAAGTCGGGTGCTATCCAAAGTCAAAGCGACCACAGGCTTTCCTTGGAGAGGGGGGAAAATCAGCTAAGGTGAGAAGTATGAATTCAACAAGGCACCCAGATGGTCTGCCACCTTTGTGAGCAGCACAGGAAACAGCAGGTTGGTTCCACTTCCTAGCACCAAAGGGGGCAGGCAGCACATCTGTAAAGTGGCTTGTAAATCTTGTGATCATTTCTGTTTCCACTCTGATTCCCTAGCTGATAATCTCAACGGCTCTGCTGTGCCCCCAAAATGTTGACACGATCCAACAGATAACTACAGTGTGCGGACGCTGGGTCTTAAGTTACCTGAAACTCATTTCCATTGGCTCTCTAGACGAAGCCGCATCTGATATTCTTCCTTAACCCCTCACCCATTAGCCCCTCAGCACCGCTTGGCACAGCAGCCCTGGCCTTTGAAATTAAACCTAAACATTCCGAGCTGGTTAGTCTGCCTTCCTCAGAACGGGCAGCCCAGTCTTACAGCTCTTCCCACAGCCCGGAGCCTGGATGCTAAGACGAAACTGAGACGGAGCAGCGCTCTGATGTCCTCCGGGGGCTCCGGCACGCAGCATGGTTTGCACCTGCAGCGCAGGGCTGTGCTTCCTTCTTCTTGCTGGTCAAGAGCCCCAGTGAAAACCGGAGGGAGTTGAGGGAACATAGGGGCGGCCAGCCCCTCCCCCCTACGCCCCTTCCCCCTCCCCCACACGTATCAACTTTCCACTTGCCGTGACCTGCCCTTCAGGGTGACTTATCAGCTGTTTGGGGTTTGCCACTAAAAGAAAAATTGTGGAGTGTACTGCTCTGCGTGCAAATGAAACGGCTGAGCCAGCTTGCGAATTAGGAGAATAATGATCTTCAGGTTCTGACCTCCTGGCACGGCAGCAGGCAGCCGTATTTATCAGGAGGTGCATGTGACTGGGTAAGACACAGAGCCCAGCTTGAAGGAAACAGCTGCTCGAAGCATGCTCCGGCACTTGGCAGCCGGACAGGCAGGACGCTGATGTGAGCAGGACAGCAGAACCGCCCCAGTAAGTAACTGGAGAACTTTTGAGAGAGAGAGAGAGAGAGAGAGAGAGAGAGAGTGTGTGTGTGTGTGTGTGTGTGTTTTGCAAGGCACTGGCAATTTTTAATTTTGATTTTGATTTCCATTTGGCATTCAAGGAGGTATTTTATGTTATCTGTTGTTAATAGTCATTTGTATTACTAATTTTTTTTTTTTTTAAGAATCTGACATTTGCAGCAACGTCGTATTCTAACTTTAAGGGTGAATGAGGCATATTGCTTGATTCCTACCTAGGAAGTAGCGAGTTGATTTCCTGGTGTCTGGGATTTTTATGGTCTGTGGTGTTTAGATTCAAAGCCAAGATTCAGGTTATGAAGTAGAGAGCTTATTAAAGTGACCTGATGACTGGGTTTGATTTTAATCGATTTTACCATTGAAATTTGAAAAAAAATAGTGTTTTGAGAAATGTGTATGTCTGACTTGACCAGTCAGCTTTGGAAACGATCTCATTTAACGAAGTATAACAATCTGCAATATAGGAAACTAACAAAATAATATTTAGATTTAGATGAGGAAGCATTTTTTAGATTTCAGGCATGCTTTCCAACTCAGTGGAGATATGTTTTATAGCTCTTTTCTTGAACAAGCTAATTCAACCTTGTTACTTTAAAGCTAAATTTTTTAGTCACCCCTGGTCTTCCTTACTTTAGAAAGGGAAAGTTAGTGTTTTGATGATGCTCAGTGTCTTTCTTCCTTGTTGATGACCTGGATTATAAAAGTGTTGCCTGTGGCTGATTATCAGTTCTGGGGGCTTGATAGCTGGCTTCCAGCCAGGTAATAGACCTGTTCTCCCTCAGGTTACTTCAGCTTACTGGAGCTTGCTCTCAGGAGAGCAGGACAGCAGGCCCCATGCTGGAATGGGGCTGTTGTTCAGGGACTTTTGTCCTTCTGTGGTAGTCACCAGCCAGAATGTTTAAGCAAGGAAAAGGGGAAAGGGAGAGGACAGAACCCGGAATCAATGAGGTAAACCTCTGGAAGTGACAGGCCTCTGAATCAGAGCCCTGGGGGAGATAACCAAACAAGTTCCTTTTTCTGGATTGCCTGGACATTAGGAAGGGGGGTGGGCAGGTTGTTTTGATTTGAATTCTTACCAAACAGTTATTTTGCTTGAGACAAGCACAGAGTATTCCAAAGTGTGTTTGTTTCCCGGGGTGACTGATGGATGGTCAGATACGCTCGGATTGTCCAGTTGTCTTGCAGTTTCTGCTCCCTGCCTGGAGGGAGCTCTGCTCTCCCTGCACCCCCTCCACTCCTGGAAGGTGGAGGATGGACTGAAAATGACCTGGAGCGCACTGGGCCTGCTGCAGTTCCCCTCGGTGCAGTTGGTCTCGAGTACCCCATCAGTCAAAGGTCTGGGGTGGATGCACTTTCAGACGCCCATCTGGAAAAGTGGCTAGTCTGGCACTGGGAAGTTTCTCCTCTTCTTTTCCTTAAAATGTAGAAGAAGCTACAAGACTTGGAATGTTCAACGAGAGAAAAATATTTCTAACTCTTCCATTCCTTTTTATGCCATTTGTGTGAGGGCTTTGATTTAGCCCGTGGCCACGTGGCTCAGTGACTTCCCTGTTTGCCAGCAGGGCTGCCCACTGGGCCACTTTTTAAGGAGTTTGCTCATGGTTTAGTTTCACTTTTACTGCAGGCATAGTGGAAAAGAACGATCAGGTGAAATTATGTCTCCAGAATAAGAGAGACACCCACAATAAAATGGGGGAAGGGGTCTCATTGGCAGTCAAGTTATCCTTTGAATTACTCAGGTGCTGATTTTTTCAGGGCCCACAGATTATTTTGGAAAAACCTCATGATATCTTGAATATTAACAGCATAATGAATAATTATTTTACATGTTGATAGTATGTCTATAGAGTCAAAGACTTAGATCTGGACAGGAATTCTAGAATGTGCCATCTAGCACATTCATTTCAAAGTTGAGAAAATTGTAACATCTATCTGGGTCAAAGTGCTAGTTTGTTGCCGAGCCAGAAAAGAGAGCCCAAGCCTTGCGCTACTATTATTATATTATGATTATAACATTAACCCTAATAATTATAACTTATATTTACTATGCACGTACTCTGCCAAATGATGTGCTAAGCAAGTGTATTCATTTTCATATAATCTTCACAATACGTCTATGTATATATCATTATACCAGTTCTATAGATGGAGAAACTGAAGCTCAGGGGCCCCCCCTCCCCCTTAGCTGCTGGGCGGTACATGGCACAGACAGAAGTGGCTCCTGGATCTGACTCCAGAAACTGCACACATTAAAAGAAGAAAAGTGGAATTAAAAAAGAAAGAAAAGTGGAACACGTACACTAATCCCACAAGTTTAAACTTAAAAGCAAAACTTAATGAAATGCTTAACGGAATGCAAATGAGAATATTTCAGTGCCACACAGACACACACCGTGTGTGAAGGCTCTTGCGAACGCTCCCGGGCAGGAAGGGTGAGGTTTCCCCTTGTGACAGTCCAGGCCCAAGCTGTACAGGATCACTGACCTGCAGCGTGTTTTTCTCATTGAAAGCAGTTCAGGGATGGCTCTCCCATTGGGAGGAACAGCAAGTTTGAACTTTATCGTTAGCCTGGAGCACTCCACTGTCCCTGCCCTTTCTGGCCTTTTCCTCAGCTTTTCCTGTCACTCCTTTCCTTTGGAGGACAGCCACTCCATCCCTGCCCCACCCCCAAATAGCTGGCTTCGTGGTGATAACACTATTACCAGACCTGTTCATTGTTGTTCAACCTGGAAGGTTGGTTGTCTGAGTAGGTGGTTGTTATTCATGAATAGAAATAATGTAGTTCTTCCATCTGTTTGCTCCAGCTGTTCTGAGCCTGAGGGGAGGTCATAGGTGGGGGGAGGGGAGGGAATGAGGTGAGGGAGGAGAGGTGTGCTTTTCTCCGCTGACTGGGATGCTGTCTGCTCCAGCCTTTGCCCAGGTATACACTTCTCCCTGCACCTGTCGCAGATCTAAAGACTGCCTGTCTTACTGTGGGCCATGAGCCTGAAGCTTCTCTGGGTCAACAGCCAGAGACCAAGCCCTTAAAGAAACGTAGCTCTCGGGGCGCCTGGGTGGCTTAGTCGGTTAAGCGTCTGCCTTCAGCTCAGGTCACGGTCCCAGGGTCCTGGGATGGAGCCCCATATCGGGCTCCCTGCTCAGCAGGGTGTCTGCTTCCCCCTCTGCCTGCCGTTCCCCCTGCTTGTGCTTTCTCTCTCTGTCAAGTAAGTGAATAAAATCTTAGAAAGAGGGGCGCCTGGGTGGCTCAGTTGGTTAAGCGACTGCCTTCGGCTCCGGTCATGATCCTGGAGTCCCGGGATCGAGTCCCACATCGGGCTCCCTGCTCAGCAGGGAGTCTGCTTCTCCCTCTGACCCTCTACCCTCTCATGCTCTCTATCTCTCATTCTCTCTCTCTCAAATAAATAAATAAAATCTTTGAAAAAAAAAATCTTAGAAAGAACGAAAGAAAGAACGAAAGAAAGAAAAGAAAGAAAGAAAGGTAGTTCTTGAACCCTTCTAAAAATTTTATTTGTTCTTCCATGTGGTTAAATGTCAAAATTAGGGCTGACAATGAGAAAGAGCACTGAGTGATACATATATAGCAGAAGGGTCCTGTGCTTAATCAGAAGGAAAATTAAGAGTGGAGACCAGTCATGGATGTCTTTGAGAAAGTTATCAGTGTGTTTTCAAGGCTGTTAATGGCAAGATCACACATTCTGAAGATCAAGCTACTTATAGCAAGAAAGGGGAATTTTTAATCTACTTGTCACCTACTGATGCTTCTAAAGCTAAGCCCAACGCCAGAGAAGTCAGCAAAAACAGTCTGCTAAACCAGAACCACTGGAAATTACCTGCAGTTCTTGCTGGGAATGGCTTATTTCCATGGCAGTCGGTGCTGTCCAGTGGGTTATTACAGAGACACAGGAGACAGATTCAAAATCACCGCAGAGTCCGTACGTTATACTCCAGAGCTGGTTTAAAGCAAAATAAAGTGTTTGGTTATTTTCTTAGGAGCTTTTAGGATGAGGAAACAAAATTTGTGATGCCGTTGTCGGTTGGCTTTGTTTCTTTGTTTTTTCCAGGTTGTGTGTTCCGAAAAACCTGTTCCCAAAGAGTTCACTCCCTTGGGTCCCACTTCCCCTTTGTATTGATCGCTCATTTACAATCCCTAGAGTTGTTCTGCTACTTGCAAGTCCCATTTCCTTTGTTTGATGGATTTGAAAGTATTTTGGTTTGTTTTTGTGGTTGCATATGATCACAGTGGTGTCTGTGTAGGTTTGCTGTGTTTGATCTTGAGCCCATTTGTAGTATCAGTAAGACAAATTCCTGCATTTATAGAGGAATTTTCCGGGGTAAGGCACTTTCTTGCACTTTGCCACAATCCTGTGAAAGACGGAGGACATCTTCACCACTGTTTACAGTGAGGAAACTGAGAATGAGGGAAAGTGAGTGACATGGAACCAGTACCTGGCAGAGCTCAGTGAAGTCCTCCGTCCTCTGACTCTGAATAATAGTATCGATAGAATTGTCGTCTGTGATCAAAAGTGCTGTAATTTGTATTATTTCTGTTGCGCAAAAGGTAAATGGGAGACTGATTCAGGATGTACCATGTTGTGCATGTCAGTGAGGGTACTTGTGCAGTATTTCTAAATGATCTTAGTGGTCATTTTCCTCCCCGGCACACCCAATGTGGCTAAGTTGGAGTCCTGCTAACTATGGCATGATGTAATAGTCAACTTTTATAAGGGATCTGGGTTTTTTGTTTTTTGTTTTAGATATAAAAAATGCAGTCTCTTGTTCAGCATGCACTCCCATTATCCCACAAAACCGTCAGCTATCTTGGAAGTTCCGCCTGGTTTCAGTACCCTGCCTCCCATGGGAAATAGTATACTTTGACTACTAGGAACGGTGTCCACTGTGACCATTTCCCTCTGCAAAGTTACCTGCAAGATTCCTAGGTTGCTAGAATAATCAAGAATCTTCACTACTAGTCAGTTTTCTGTTATGGTCACCCAGTTCATTGTATAACAGCATTATCTGTGTGTTGGCAAGGTCATAAAAATGACAGCGTCCGATGCCTGATGGTTTTACAGTGTAGCTGTACATTTTGATGGCTGTGACTTAGAGGTGGGGGGGAAACAAGGGAACCTCTCTTTGACAATAATAGCTATTACAGTGTTTCTTTCTAAAGTCCTTTTTGAGTATGAGTGTGAAAGGTAGCCTTCTTTGAATTTAAAAAATCCTGAAAAACATTTATTCATGAATTGACTCAAAGAGTATTTTTCTTAGTAACTACTGTAATAATCAGAACTTATTGTATCTCTCAAGAGGACAAAAGGGGAAAGAAAATTGTTTAAAAAGAAGGAAAGAAAGAAAATGAACAAGGCTTAGTGTCCTGGGGATGTCTGGGTGGCTCAGTTGGTTAAGTGTCTGACTCTTGGTTTCAGCTCAGGTCATGATCTCAGGGTCATGGGATCAAGCTCCACGTGGGGCTCTGTGCTCAGTGCAGAGTCCGCTTGAGATTCTCTCTCCCTCTCCCTCTGCTGTCTCTCTCTCTAAAATAAATAAAAATCTTAAAAAAAAAAAAGGCTTAATGTCCTGGATTCCATTCTGTAGAATAGGAAATAATATAAACCTTGATATCCCTATTGTAAGTGGAGAATTCAGCTCAATATATGAATGATTTATGTACCTGCAGATACCCCAATATCTTGTAAGTTTCCATGTGATCATTTAATTTTTTGAAGGCTCATCTATTCCAACTGCTTTCCTATCTTTACACTTAACTTAGTGCTACTTTAAGAGGACCCATCCCCACCCCACAAAATATTCCAAGACACTTGCCTAGATCATTATGTCATTGTGTTGTGTTTTTGTGTTGTGTTATAAGTGAATGCGTTCCAGGTACAATCCTTGACAGAGATCTAGTGATGGGGAAAATGACATGGAAAAAAGTTCGTCACTAATTCCAGAACTTCATTTTAGTCACTACCTTGCTGCTGTTCATTGTTTCAAAAATCACAGACGAGGTCTTTGTACTGTGGTTGAGACCTTAGCGACTGATGAACTGGCCAAAAGGAAGTTAAGGGGTTGGAGAAGAATTCAGGCAAAGGGACCATCAATCTGCCAAGGAATCAGACTCCAGATTAAAAAAAAAAAAAAGAAAGCAAGAAAGGGGGGAAAAAGGCTGGTTAGTTAGTCATCTGTTCTGTTTTGAAAAAGTAGTTTTCTTTTCATTTAACAGTTCAAAATGAGCTGAACCAGTTTTCCTTGGATACTCTTTTATAAGTTCACTTTAAGAAGGTACCACCTAGGGGTTCCTTTTTAGGAATTGACACACTGGTTTGACAGAACTCTCTGGACCTAGAATCAAGGAGCTGGGAAGAAAAATGGCCTTCTCCAGCCACACTCTGTCAACTTGCCTATGACTATCAAGGAGGAATGTTCTCAAATCTCAAGTTAATATAGAATTCTGAAGCTCAAAAACTACACAAGAATTTAAAACCTTTTTAAAATAGAAGAACTGAGTATAATTTCCATACTTGGCTCTGGAAAAATCATACCCTGGCTTCAATTTGACTAAACTTGGGATTCTGCTTTACTTTCGGTTCTGCTTTTTAAAAGTAGAAAGTATTTCATGTATGCATGGAATGCCTGCCATTCAAAATCATATGAGTTGACAGGATGTTTTGCAGATTATTTGTTTATGGCAAGGACAGTGCTCAGTCTGAATGGCGGTGCTCTGGATTTCTCTGTTGTCTCTTTCTCTCCCCACTCACTCAGGTTCTAAGATGAATCTCTCTCTCTTTTCCTTCTGTAGTTGGCATTTAAACAGAATCTGCTGCTGGGAGAGGAAAGAAATGGATGTTTCTTTTCACAACTCCCAGAGGTAGACATTATCATTGACACTCTTATAGAAGAGAAAACTAAATTTCAGAGAGGTTGAGTATCTTCCCTAAGGTCACAAGCCAGCGAGTAGTGAAGCCAGGATTCTGGTCCTAGTCTGCCTGTAAACGAAGTATGTACCTTTTTGGGTGCCTGGGTGGCTCAGATGGTTAAGCGTCTGCCTTCGGCTCAGGTCATGATCCCGGG
The DNA here is from genome assembly GCF_009762305.2 of Zalophus californianus. Lineage (NCBI taxonomy): Eukaryota > Metazoa > Chordata > Mammalia > Carnivora > Otariidae > Zalophus > Zalophus californianus. The sequence continues at coordinate 27,653,699 of NC_045602.1, forward strand.
GTCCTGGGATCTGAGTCTCGCATGGGGAGCCCGCTTCTCCCTCTGCCTTTCTCTTTCTCTGTCTCTTATGAATAAATAAATAAAATCTTTTAAAAAAAAAAAGGTATGTACCTTTTCTATTCAACTTCACTTGTCTCTCACTATATTTATGTTAAAAACTACTGCTCACTATGGAAAGGGCAGCCATTCTGTAGAGTCTGGATTCTGCTGGTTTTGCCTGCAACTGACATTACGTCATGCTCAATACATAGCCATTTCCATTAGAGGGATGCTGCTAGGGGACAAAGAAACTTCTAAGACTCTATGGATTCATGAGTGCATCCTATAGTCTCCTCTTAGCCTCTACCCAGAATGCACTCATCCTGTTCCTATTGTTGAGGGGTTCTCTCAACTCTGGCGCTCTGCATCTTGGGCAGTGTTCTCTTTCCAGCTATGCTGGAAAATCGTGACACTATCTCAGATGATGACAGGTATAAAAAAGATCATGACTGAAGGATCTGGCTGATTAACCAGCAATGACAGTTTGCTTTAAATTTTATTTGGTTTTTATAAGAAGTAACATAATATTGGCATCAAAAGAGGCAATCATACTCACTTAATAAATTGTTTCTTGGGGCCATGATTACAAATAGATAAAAGGGTGAAGCAGACCTTGAAGCAGGACCAGTAGAACATATGCTATTTTAATTCTCTGGGTTTTAGAAGAAATAGTTCCTTCACCCTCTCTTGGAAGCTGCAGGAACTTTGGTTGACTTAAGCCAGTCATGGTGGTTTTATTGTGTAAGAATTGAGGTTTTATCTTTTTGGCTATAAGGATGACTGAGAAATGTGTATGCATAAAACTGCAACTATGTGGAATATTCTCTCGTATTAGAGATGCTAATATGTTTGAAAAACTGTTTTGAGTTTTAATCCTTAGATTTGGAAATTTTACTCAACCAAAAGTTATCAAAACTTCAGTAAGCATGGTCTAGTTTATGAGACTTCTTATGTTGGAAGCCAGAATTTACATTTATGTAACAAAAGTAAGAGGAAAAAAAGGCCCAAAATATATTTTCATACAATTCATTCGGCAAGTATTTTTAAACATATGTGTTGTGTTGCTTATTACACTAACATGAATAATGGCACAGACTTTACCCTACAGGATATTACCATCTAGTTAAGCATACAAATATTTTAAAAAATTGTTGTGACAATCATGACACACAAATATTTGGTCGATAAAAGAGGCTTGTGTAGAATTTTATAGAAGAAAGTTTTTGGAGAAAAGGAGAGGACTGTATATCTGGGTGAGTCAAAGAAGGTTCCCTAGGACTGGTGACATTTGAACTGGGTATAAAGGATAAATAATCATTGTTCAAGGAGAAAAAACCATATTTTGAAAGTCTTCTTTCCATGAAGAATAGGTAGTTTGGTAGAGCTTAATCAGAGGGTACATGTGAAAGGAGGAACTGGAGAAAAGGCTCAAAGATAAGGCGGTTCTGATGGCTAAGGGTAGTGTGTGCCCTTCTGAAGCATTTAGATGTTTTTGAGGACCATTGAAAGTTTTTAAAAAATCTTTTTATTATAGAAAATTTCCAACATATACAAAAGTAGACAGAATGATATAATGAGCCCCCATGTATTCATTACCTGACTCTAACAATTTTTAGTGGACGATCTTGTTTCGTTTCTATCCCCACAAATGATCTCTTGTTCCCATATTAGTTTTGACACAAGTCTCAGACTTTTAATCATTCCACTTGTAAATATTTTGGTATGTATTTCTAAAAGATAAGTTCTCTTTTGAAAAACCCATGATGTCATTAATACATCTAAAATAATTAATAATTCATAACTGCTTTATAGCTTGTCAAGTAAAGAAGTGATATAATATATTTGTAATCTGGAAAGAAAACTCTGGAAGCAGTGAGGGGAATAAGTTTAATAGGAAAAAATACCAAACGAATAGAAGATTCCAGAGATGGGTTTGAACCAAGTCAATAGTGATGGAGAAAAGGGAAGAATTTTCAGAATCCTTAAGAAGTAAATTGGTAATTCTGGAGATCAATTAGATATGGGGGTGAAGGGGAGAAGGAAGTTAAGGAAAATTTGGAGGTTCTAACCTGCATAAGCAGAATATAAATATGCCAATAACTGATATAGTATAGGGATTTTTTGAAAAGCAGTTTAGCCTGTTTTTTCATTAGCCAGAGATGTTTGGAAACAAATCCAAAAAATATCTTCCTATTACCCTCAAATAAAACTTTCAGACTTGGAACATTTGAAGTAATTTAGATTGTCCCATCTTAAGAAAGTCATTAACAAAAGTTAGGAAACAAAACAAAACAAAAAAAGTTAGGAAACATCCAGAGTAACATCTAAAATGTTCAAGGGGATAGAGGAGCCACTTGGACAGAATGATGACTGAGACCTCTTTAGTTTACATCTGATAATAGTTATAAAATCATAAAGGCTAATGAACATGACTTATTCATCAAATCCCCAAACACTGAAGGTTTTAAAGATGTGAATTTAAAATAATGGAAGGAATTTTTTCACACTTTATGATGAAAATGTTCAAACAAACAAAAAAACTTGAAAGAATTGTATAGTGAATATCCATATACCCACCCATTCAATTTTATCATTAACAATTTACCATGTTTGCTTTTTCACATCTATTCACGTATCCATTCTTCTATCCATCCATTGGTTCATCTTTTTTTCCCCCACAATAAGTTGCAGACAGCAGTGCACTTCATTTCTAAATACTTCTTCATACATATTTTTAACTGGAGTTCAATATTTGTTTATGCAAAATTTGTATTTTACACAAGAGAGATTAAATCTATACATTTATTTTGCCAAAAGGAAAGGCTGTGATTCAAGAGGGATTAACACAATTCATAGCTGATTCTTACTGGGTTATTTATGAAAATGAGAAGCTGTTTGAGAATTTCTTGATCCTCAAAAGTTGTTGCCATATGGAGCAACCATACCCTACCACAAAACAGCTTTTGAGGCAATGTCAAGTATTGACTTGGCAAAACTGATGCTTCTCAATAAAGGTTAATTGAATTTGAATGTGAAGAAACTGACTCCCAGAAGCATAAGCTCTCTGCCAGTAAGCAACTGAGCAGGTATGAGAACAAATCACCTCTGGTAGTTTCACACTGAGCATCACTCCCTGCCTGTAACAACTCTGAAGAACAGAATAACAGAGTGGATCGTTTATAAGGAAAAACTGTAGGAGAGGCAATGCATTCTATACAGAGTCATCCTGAGATTACTCAAGAGGAGCCAGCACGTGGGCAAGAGGAGAGAAGGTAAACTATTCTCACAAAAGAGAACCCTTTATTCACATATTGTGAAAAAAATGCCTATGTTCATAAATCCTCTGATATTCTCCAGAAAGATTAAATGCAGCTTATGAGAACAGCAAAAATAAAATAAAACTGAAAATGATTAGCACATGAATAAAACAAGGGCCAAAATATGTCAGTTAGTAGAGTGATAAACAAGCTTAGACATAGAAAGCTTTGAAATGTTGTAAATTAAGTCAAATTCTGACATGTTAAAACCCACCGATTGGCTCAATAATTAAAAATCAAGCTGAGATGATGTCTAGAAGGTGCATTTTTTTCAAATGCTTATTGCCGATGAAGACATCTAGGATTCATTTGAAGACTGAAAAGTTCAAATAGCCCCGTGTTTCCTTACACAAAAAGGAGACATTCTGATACTAGAAAGAAATTTAGGTATTTAATTGGCTTTTTCAGTTTCCATTTTGATATTAGGACACCAGCCTGTTTCAGTGGTTTTTACCGTGGGGAGGGGGGGGAGGAGGAGTAATTTTACCCTCCGGGGACATTTGGCAAAGTCTGGAGACAGTTTGGGCTGTTCCTACTGGGGTTGGGGGTGGAGTACTACCGGCACCTAGTGGATAGAGGCCAAGGATGCTGCCAAACATCCTGCAGGACATGGAACAGACCCCCACAATGAAGAATTATCCAGTCGAAGTATCTATAGTACTGAGGTTGAGAAATCCTGATCAGTATGTGTCAGTTACAAATCTTACTCTCGTGTGCCTTGAAAACACTAGATGATTTACACGAGCCATTTCATCTCATGGTTGCTGTTGAACAGTAGTAACTGGTGATGACCCAGTACCCTTAATGAAATACTATTCATTAGTATTTGGGCACCTGGGCAAAAACAAGATGTAAAATGACAAGTCTTTCAGACTAAGGTCCACAGGAAGCCGAACTGAGTGGTTTACAACACAAGTCGACAGCACTCTTTGGTATCTAAGAGCATCACATGTTGGCAGGCAAGAATACAGATACTTGATGACTAGAAAAATATTCAAGGGAATTAGCGCCATACTGTTGAACAGGCAGGGAAAGGGATCATTAGATCCCAAGTCATAGGACAGTTCATCCTGGGACTTCTCCCTCTGGGACTTGGGGAGCTCATTTCTCTGCTTGCTTCTTTCCTCTTCAAAATCTCAGGAAGGAGAACTGAGAGTATCAGAAGCAGTTGGATTAGATAAACTCCAGCTGCCAACCTGATAATTATGTCTCTGATTTAGATTCTTCTCCTTCATCTTCCCCTCACTAATTATGTATACTCTATCTGGGTTTGCAACCATGTTCTCCTTTCTTCATCCATGTTACATCAGGTGTTCATCCCCTTGGTTACTCCTTCCTCCTTCTGATTCTTTAACTTCTTCCTCTCTGTAAGATCATCGCCATCAGGGTACAGGAATGTTTCAGCAGCTCTCATCTTATAAAAATATCCCTTGATCCCCACATCCTCTGCCAATTTCTCTTCCATTCTAGACAGTCATTAAACTCATATTCTACACATGCTGTCTTTGTTTCTTTATCTCCCACTTACTCGTCAGCTCACACCAACCTGGCTTCTGCCCACAGCTCCATTAAAGCTGCTCTTGTCAAGGTTACCAGTGACCTCCTTGTAGCAAAAATTTAAAAAGCAGATAGCTTCCCATCCTTCTCTTGTTTGACCCCTCTTAGTAGCATTCAACACACAGTTTCAGCTTCCATGAGCATGTTCTTCTCTTGGCCTCATGGCACAACATGCTTTACATTTTCCTTCTGCCTCTCTGGCAACTCCTCATAACACTCTGCTGCTTCACCTCCTTTCTCTGACCGCTGGATGTTGGAATGCCCAAGGCGTAAAGTGTGGGCTCTCTTGTCCTTTCTCTTTATGCTTTCTTTCCAAGCGATTTCATTTCTGTAGCTTTAGATGCTATTTACATAGGGATAATTCTCAAAATTAAATTCCATCTCTGATCTTTCCACGTTTGGATGAATTAACTGCATCTTGAGACCTGCACCTGGGAGTTCACAGGCAACTCAACCTTAGCACCTCTTAAGTACAACTATAAATTTCTCCCAGTGTACCTTTCCCTCTGCCCTGTCAATCTTCCCTAACTCAGTAAATGAGATTGTAATCCTGACAGTTCTTCAGGCCTTTCATTCTCTCACATCTCTCATTAATCTCCAAGTTCCAACACTTCAAAGAGATCTTTCCCTGCTACTCACCTAAAATAATCCCTCTTGTCATTCTCTATCTTAGCATCCTGTGTGGGTTTTCATTCATTGCTCTTATAACGACTTGTAATTGTATATCAGCTTGTCTACTTGTCTGATGTTGGTTTCCCTCACTAAACTGTTCACTCCGTTGGGCAGGGATCTGGTCTCTTTGGTTCACGGCTGAGTGCCCAGGTCCTGTCATAATGTCTGGAAGGTAGCGGTATTGTGTTCAGTATTTGTTTAGTCAATAAAGGACTATTTGGATACTGAGCCTAAAACAGACACTTTTTCCTGATGAGATAAGAATCAGATCCTTTTGCTGTTTGAATCATACTCTTAAGTAGATTCAAAGATAATAGTTAAACATCATTTAGAAAAGAGAAAAGGAGTGCCTGGGTGGCTCAGTTGTTTAAGCATCTGACTCTTGATTTCAGCTCACGTCATGATCTCAGGGTTGTGAGATTGAGCCCAACGTTGGGCTTCATGCTGGGCGTTGAGCCTATTTAAGATTCTGTCTCTCCCTCTCCCTCTGCCCCTCACCCCCCCCAAAAAGAGTAAAGTTAATTTTTAATATGCTTGTTGATTGATAAGTTGATTGAGTAGCTAATTGAAAATTTACTTAATTTCTTTGTGTTCCTATTTATTTATAATATAGAAATAATACTATTAACTCTTTTTTTCAGAATTGTTTTGTAGGGTGAAGTTAGATCGTTGCTCTGTAATGTCTTTTGAAGAAAGACTTTAGATAGGCACAAAGTCCCATTCGAGATGGTGCAGAGATTACATGTATTATCAGTTACTTAGTCTGAGAACTGCATTGCACTAATGTCTGAACTCTTGTGGTTTGTGGGTCAACAAAATGTCATTGGGCTTCTTTGTTATAAGCCCTATTTGAAAGGACACCATTTGACAGTGTTTTTATGAAGTGGCTGGACTTACATCATTGTCTCTGTACCCTTGGAGCCTTCCTCTTGGCTGCTCTGCCCTGTGGGAAGTGCCATCCAAGCTGGTGGACCACACAGCACAGTATCCACCCCACCTCACCTGATGGTGTCTGGCCAAGGTTCTGAACGAAGTGGCGAAGAAAGCAACTTCACTGGGAGGAGTGGGGTTAGCATCTCTAGACCCTGACAGCATCACAGATGTCTCGGGGGGGAGAAAAAAAAGGAAAGAAAGAAAAAAGGAAGAAGGAAAGCAAGCAAGCTTACATTGTTCTTAAGTTGTTTTTAAATTGGATGTTCAGTCTAAGGTTGCACATAGACTCTTGGGAGGGGGAAACATTTCAGTATCTCAAATTTTTGTGACCCTAAAAAGCTGTTGGTAGGAATCAGGGAATGATGTTGTTTTTTCCTCTCCTTTTGCATTGGGCAAGTCCATTTGTTTTAATATATAAAAAATGACATTAGATGGTAGAACCTCAAGGAATACTGACTTTCCTTTGTCTTCTTCTGAAATCTTCTGAGGCAATCAGTCTTTGTAGGTTTAAATAGTGGTTCCTAAACTTTTATTGATCACAGACCCCTTTGAGACTGTGAGGAAGGCTATGGACCCTCTCCCCAGAAAGAAGGTCGTTGGGGGGCACCTGGTTGGCTCGGTCAGTTAAGCATCTGCCTCCGGTTCAGGTCATGATCTCAGGTCAGGTCAGGATCGAGCCCTGCATCGGGGTCCCTGCTCAGCGGGGAACCTGCTTCTCCCTCTCCTCCCCCTGCTTGTGTTCTCTCTCTCTCTGTCAAATAAATCTTAAATTTAAATAAATCTTAAAAAAAAAAAAAAAAGAAGCTCATGGGCACAAACACACACCATTCTGCATATGGTGCTGGGGCCTTACAAATCTCTGATTCTTGGTTAAGAGTCTTGCTGTGCACTGAATTGTGTCCCTCCCCAAATTCCTAAGTCATAGCTCCAACTCTCCATGTAACTGAATTGAGAAATAGGGCCTGTACAGAGGTAATTAAGCTTACATGAGGTCATAAAAGTAAGACCCTCATCAAGTAGGGCTGGAACCCATATAAGAAGAGAAGAAGACACCAGAGCTCGCTCTCTCTCTCTCCACCATGTGAGAACACAGCAAGAAGAGTGCGAGCCAGGAAGAGTCTCACCAGGAACGAAATTGGCCAGCACCTTGATCTTGGGCTTCCTAGCTTCTAGAACTCTGAGAAATTTCTGTTATTTATGCCACCCAGTCTGTGATACCTTAGTATAGCAACTGGAGCAGACTAATATCAGCCTACTCTAAAAACTGCCGTGTCCCCTAAAGTAGCTGTGCTTTGAAGGAGTGGGTATTGGGAAGGGGGACTCCGCAGTGAGCAACTTCCCTGCGTGTGGAAGAACCACCTTGGGGCAGGGGGCAGTGGTGTATGGGAGCCTGGGAGAACAGGGAAAGGACCAGCTGGCAGCACTCTGCCTGGCTCTCTCTTTCTGCCCCAGGCTTCATGAGTCCCCACTGACCGAGCAAAGTATGAAGGTCATGCAGAAGGATGATGTGTTCTCAGGCTGGGTGTGGACTTCTTTTGTAGATTCTCCTTCATTTCACTGGCAAGGTTGTCCCTCTGAATCCAGGGCCTCCTTGAATTTCTTTCAAGCATTTAATAAGAGGCAGGTATCCTCCAGAACACAATAATCCCATTTTGTAAAGTAGAGAGGTCTCTCTCCAATTAAGATTAGAGCTACCCAAGCCAGAGAAAAACTGCTGAGAACGTGGGAGCCATTTGCTCCTTAAAAATCCAGCCTTATCCCTCTTGAAAATGCTGCCACTGCCTGACGTGGGTAGAAGTTGTGGGTGAGGATAATAGGAACTGTAATTTATGGACTATTTGGTCCCAGACCTAGGAGAGAGAGGGCAGAGTCTCAAAGCCTGGTGATGTTGTAGTTTAGACTGGGGGCAGGGAGCATGTGCAGGTCTTTTCTGGAAGACTTAAAACGAGAAGTCAAAGTCTGAGTGAGCAAAGTTAATTGACTTAAAACGAGAAGTCAAAGTTTGAGTGACCAAAGTTAACCAGCAAAATACGTGGAGTTACCTGTGACAGGAATAAATGATAGGACAGGGTTTAGGATGCAAGCATCAGAGCCAGAGAGCCAGCTCTTTGTGTCAGGACCATTTTGAGTTCCAAGGTTTCACCTTCTCAAGCTCACCGTCACCAACAAATACATCTTTGTCCTGCTCAAAAGTACCCAGAACTGCTTTCAGATGCCCAGTACCCACCAACCAGGGATTTTAGCCTCTTGCTAAAACCTTCATTATCATATTAGACCCCAGAATGCAAAAAAAAAAAAAAAAAATATTTTTACAAAGGGAGATGATGGGATAGGAATCATATTTGCAAAGTCAAAGAGCCAAATTCCCTTAAAATTAGACTGCTGAGCAGAAATTCTGAGCAGACAGCAGATAGCTTCTACATTTTCCAAGTCTAAGTTAGTTCAAAATCAGCTTTCTGACACATGTACTTTTTATGTCCCAGCGACCCCACAATGAGGCTGGATTCTCTGGACGCTCACCATGGTGGTATATTTCCCTTTCTTCCACAAACTCTCTGTTTAAACTTGGGTAAATTATGTAATCTTTTTGGCCCCAGGGCTCTCCTTTATAAAGTGAGGTAGTTTTACCTAGAGAATAAAAGGTCCCCTTGAAAAGTAGAAATGTTCGCTGTCTCTCCTCTACCACAATCTCTTTCTCTGTTAGAACGACAGAGTTTCTCCGAGTAAACAAACAAACAAAAAACAAGTACTATCAGAAGACTTGAATGAGCAAGCTGATGAGATCAGGTGTTCAGAGACCAGTCCTTGCAGCTGCACTGACCAGTAAATAACCCTTCCCTGGTTTCTGGTTTCTCCTTTTAGAGCGATAACAACAAAGGAAGAATACCAGCTCAACTTGTATAATCGCTAGTTACCCAAGTGACTCATGATCTAAGTGCTGGGAATTATTCACAGGAAGTTATCCTGAAAAGCCCACAGTGATGAGTACCTGTGGATTACTCAAATCTGACATGGAGGAGTAAGCTGTTAATAGTTGTAGTCAACGTATCCAAAGCAACATAGAGAGGAAGTGGGAGAGAGTGAAACTGGATACTCACTATAACGTGAGGAATCTAAAAATGTCTTTGCCTCTCAGCATGAGTAGTTACATATTTTTATATAAATATCCCAGTATACATTCTGTTTTCCCTTAATCTTTCCAGAATCTACAAAGTAAAGTGTTGAGAGGGCGTTTGCACCAAGTCCCATGCTCTTTGGGAATCATTAGTGGACATCTATTTTGTTGATTATGAGAGCTTTTCTGCAAAAGAAAGCACAGAAATCTGGGGGAATTGCAAAACTTGGAGGTAATATAGACATTTTAAACATATTGTAAATGGAAATAAATAATAATTTATTAGCCAAAGCAAGCTTGACAAATGCTCTAGAAATCCTTAAACTTGCTTTCTTGTTTGGGCACGAGGTGAAGTTTGTCTTGTAATTCGAACCTACTTTGTAAATGAAAATATGCCAGAAGGCATAGTAGTTGTGATTCTTCTTTGTTTAATCCACGAATAGTAACATTCTTAAGATCTGCCCAACCGAAGAGTCCTCCTTAGCTTTTGCTTAGCATCTGTGATGTCAGTAGGCAGTCTGATGTGTCTGAGGTAGGGGCTCCCAAATGCAAATGTCTGCAGGAAATTATCTCCCTACCTAGAACAAGTGATATTTCACTTTCCTCTTAAATCTACTAGAAAGAAAAGGCCCATAGTGGGGTGATAAATGGCAATGACCCTTGGCCTCAGTTGGGGAAACAACAGAGGGTAGTGGGAACTTTGAGGAATTAGAAGACAGTTGCTACTCAGCTCCAGCCAGATGTTACCTCATGGGGCAGATCTGATTTTTCCATAAGAATCTAGAAAACTGGGGTGCCTGGGTGGCTCAGTCAGTTATGCATTTGCATTCAGCTCAGGTCATGATCCCAGGGTCCTGCTTCCCCCCCGCCCCCGCTCATGCTCTCTCTCTCAAATAAATAAATCTTTAAAAGAATCTAGAAAACTGGAATTGTAAAAAGTGAAAGTCTGGATTTGTACATGTTGCAAATAATGCAAAATTTTTGAAACTTCGTGAGAGCCAAACCTGTGTGGGCCTAACAAAAAAAAGAAAAAGAAATACATCTATGGGGCAGATCTCTGTCCAGGAGGTCACTGTTTTATAATCTGTGGATGCTGAGTGAGGAAGACCTTATTTTGCACCATCTTCAATTTGGAGAAAAGAACTTAAGACTTCTGGTTCAGGGGCACCTGGATGGCTCAGTCGGTTAACCGTCTGCCTTCGGCTCAGGTCATTATCCCAGGGTCCTGGGATCGAGCCCCACATTGGGCTCCTTGCTTGACAGGGAGCCTGCTTCTCCCTCTCCCTCTGCCCCTCCTCTCTGCTTATGCTCTCTCACTGTCTCTGTCAAATAGATAAAATCTTAAAAAAAAAAGAAAAAGACTTGTGGTTCAGTATTTGTATGTCTTTAAATAGGCATTCTCAGATAAAAACGTCAAAAGGGCATTTGAGAACGATATAATGTTTAAGCAGCCACTGTACTTTTACATTTAATTTCTATGGCATCAGAGCCAATTTCTTGGATTTTATGGAAGGTATGATTTTGTATTAGGACCCACAAGAACACCTACGCGAGATCTTGCTGATGTCAAGCATATGGCATCTGTTGAGTCATCTTGCTGTGAACATAGTTCTCAATAAAAACTCATTGGGGTGATTCAGATTGCTCCATATTACAACAAAGATGTGGAGATTTGGAGACATCTAGATGACATAAACAATTTGCTAGCTTTTATAAAAGAGATGTTTGGCATCGTGTAGACAGCACATTACCAAAGTCAAGACTCTCTTACCCAAAAGCAAAACTAAATTTTGGGGAAAAAAAATAACTAGAATGGCTGAGAACCAAAAACAATTTTATAAAACTTGGGCTCCATTTACATTGCTTTAGATTCCTGAAGGTAACACAGTTTGGGTCTTGAGTGTTCCTTCATTTTTCAGTATAGACACCGTTTGAGATATTCCAGTATTTTCTTTCCCCAGTCATTGATGTTTTATGGTAGCTTTTTTCCCCTTTATTGCCCAAACCAAATATTACTGCAGAATAATAAGTTAATGAGAGGTTTAAACATTTTCATTTGTATTTTTCTCTTTTAAGAAGGCAAAAAATAATCAGCATTGTATTTAGTAGTGAGGAAGTATCTTTTTACCACCATGCTTGGTAAATCCTTTCAGGTTTTATGTGATTAATAGTTGAAGCATGCTAAGAGAGCTAAATAAATAAATAAATAAATAAATAAATAAATAAATAAATAAATACATGCCGTGGTTCCTGGACTAGAAATTAAAGGTGTTGAAAAAAGTTACTGAAAATGAGATATTGTGGTGAGATAAAGATTGGTGAGGGTTTAAAACTATGTGAACATGGGGACTTATGAAATCCCCACAAATTACCACAGAAGTTGATGAGGTTCTCATTCTAAATTTAGTGCCCAGCTCAGTTTCACTTACTATTTCAACTCTTCAACATCCTTATTGTGACTAGTAGATTCATCAGCAGAACTTTTGGTGGAAATGTTTTTGTGTGATTTCTACTCTCAAGAATTGTTTTTATGGATATTAATAACCTAATATGCATTTATTCCCATGCTGGAGAAAAATGATTGCAGTTTCAAGACTTGGATCCTATTCATGACTCTTTCGTACACATGAAATACTGCTGGGATTGCTATATGAATCTACTAAAATCTCCTCCTCTTTAACTTCTTTGGGGACATGTACTGTCTGTGTATCCCCTTAAGTACCTATATGCTTGATAGATGTTTCTTTAAAAAATAGATTGTAACCGATCGATAAAAATATGAATAGTTGAGGGACGCCTGAGTGGCTCAGTCATTAAGTGTCTGCCTTTGGCTCAGGTCATGATCCCAGGGTCCTGGGATCGAGTCCTGCTTCGGGCTCCTTGCTCAGCGGGGAGCCTGCTTCTCCCTCTCCCACTCCCCTGCTTATGTTTCCTCTCTCTCTCTGGCAAATAAAAAAATAAAATCTTTAACATATTATTATATATAAAGTATATATACTTTATGTATATGTATATATATATTAATTATATGTATATATATAAATAGGTGAGTATGAATAGGTTGAGTTATATGTCTAGAGGCAGCTACTTTGTCCTCCCAAAATAGTGAATACTACATAGTAAGAAGCTAATTATGGAATCTTTATTTAAGGAAATGGGGGCCTAAAGCACAGTTAGTAGAAATGGGATTTAAATTAGTTCTCACTTCATAACTCAAATTTCCAGCCTATGCTGCCTTTCCTCCTGGTTTCTTTGTTTCTTTCTCTCTTATTTCTTTCTTCTGCAAAGTGAGTATATGTAGGTCAATTTATGGGGCTTATAACTTTGAGAGACATGATATAAATACAAATCATTTTATTCCATAGGTAGAAGACACTTTTTGGTAATTTACCAGGAAGAAAATAAATAATAGTAGCTAACACTTACCAAGAATGTACTATGTTCCAGTTAATAAGCCCTTAACCTTTGTTAACTCATTTAATTCTTTTTTTTCTTTGAAGTATTTTATTTGTAGATTTTATAGATGTTTTATTTATAAAACAAAGTTTTGTTTTTTTAAAATTAATTTTTAAAAACTTTTTATTAACATATAATGTATTATTTATTTCAGGGGTACAGGTCTGTGATTCATCAGTCTTACACAATTCACAGCACTCACCATAGCACATACCCTCCCCAATGTCTATCACCCAGCCACCCCATCCCTCCCACCCCCCACCACTCCAGCAACCCTCAGTTTGTTTCCTGAGATTGAGTCTCTTACAGTTTGTCTCCTTCTCTGATTTCGTCTAACTTATTTAATTCTTGTAACAACCCTACAACATAGATCCTATCACTATCGAGGTATATAGGTACAGAGACACAGTAAGACTACATAAAGTGCCCAAGGCCACATACTAGAAAGCACAAGAGTCCAATTTGGTCCCAGTGGTCTGGCTCTAGAGTCCAGACTCTTACCCATCAGTCGAGCTGTGCTCAGAACTCATTAAGTGACTGAAATGTGTCAAGCCTGCACAAACCCACAGCAAAGGGCTGTGTTGGATTAAATCACATGGACCTTCACAGTGGCTTTTAGTTCTGCTCCTTACAACATGGTAGCCCTGTCTCCCCTCTCAATGTTTGTTGAATGAAAGAATGATCATATAGATTCTTTAATTCCAGTTTTCAGAGCTCCCCATTCTGTTAGTATTCCTGCTTCTCCACAGCTCTCTGCCTTTTTCAGTGTCCTTTCCTTTGCATGTGGTTTCTCCTTTTCTCCACTCAGTGCAACCCCACTCATGCTTTAAGGTCACAGCTCGACTCTATGAGTCAGAAGTTTTCACTTCTCTCGTGACTCTTTCATAATGCCCTGTATCGTCATTTCTGTTTATTTTGTGCTCCCCCTCCTTTAGATTCTAAGGCCTCTGAGATCACAATCTGTGCCTGATATAATCTTGTACCTCTGCCATGGTGTTAATCACATTGTCTGGCACAGAAATAACTGTTTATTAAACAAATGATAAAATGACTGGAAGAAGTATTCAGTGTAATTTTATTCCCTATAACATAAATCTGTAATAAAAATCTGGAAGCATGTCTTGAAATTCCATCAGGGGCATGTTCATATAAGAGGAGTAAATTCATTCAATAAAATAAAAAAAATCAAGACAAAAATAAGATTGGAGGAAAAAAGTGGAAGAGAAACAAATTTAAAGTCTGCAGAGCATGTGGGAAGAATAAGATGGCAGAGCAAGATAACCACATGCAGATATCAGACGTACTTCTCGGTTAAGAGCTAGAAAGACAAAAGACACTGGTTCTTAAGAAACTACCGAGGAGACAGAACCATTCGGTAACATAAATCCTGAAAGCCTCACACAAGTCAGTACACTGAGTGCCAGAAATCTGCCTGGAGGACCTGGGAGGGAGGAGAAGAATTCAAGTAGGCATTTAAGAAGTGAGTATGTGATTGCCAAACAGACATATTGAGGGGAAGGAAAGCATGCTAAAAAAAAAAAAAAAAATGTACAAAGCATGATGTCCTGGTCAGTTCAGGCTGCTGTAACAAGCATACCAAAGACTGGGCAGCTTTAGCAACAAAGTACCTTCATGACTTCATTATCTCCCAAAGGCCCCATCTCCAAATACCCAGGAGTGGCAGTGGAGAGGAAGAGGGGTGGACCCATTTGAGAAGCATTTGGGAGGTAGATGATCAGACTTGGATATGGAGGAATGGCACTAGGAGGTCTCATTTCTGGCATGGAATACGGGGAGGTAGACGGAGCCATGCATCAAGGAAGGAGATATAGGAACAAAAGTTTAGGAGGGTAAAGAGGACATATTTTTTTAAGTAATCAAAAAATTTTAGTGGAGGGATGCCTGGGTGGCTCAGTTGGTTAAGCGACTGCCTTCGGCTCAGGTCATGATCCTGGAGTCCCGGGATCGAGTCCCACGTCGGGCTCCCTGCTCAGCAGGGAGTCTGCTTCTCCCTCTGACCCTCTTCCCTCTCATGCTCTCTATCTCTCATTCTCTCTCTCTCTCAAATAAATAAATAAAATCTTTAAAAAAAATTTTAGTGGAAATAATTCACAGGCTATTGGAATATGTCCCTTTAAAGTGTATAGCTTAGTGATTTTTAGTTTACTCACAAGGTTGTACCACAACTGCCACTCTCAAACCTCAGAACATTTTCATCACCCCAAAAAGAAACCCTCAACTCATTGTAGTTACTCCTTTGCCTCCCTCCCCTCAGTCCTTGGAAGCCACTAATTTACTTTTTATCTCTGTGAGTAGAGTCTAGGTCATGAGTATAGTCTTTGCCTCTTCTGGACATTTCATCTAAATGGAATTACACAAAATGGCTTTTTTTGCAGGGGGGGGGTCTGGCTTTTCTCACTTAGCATCAGGTTTTTCAAGGTGTACCCATGTTGCAGGATGTATCAGTGCTGTATTACTTTTTATGGCTGAATGAAATTCCATCATATAGATATACTTTATTTTATCCATCTATTTATCAGTTCATGGACATTTGGGTTGTTTCAACTTTTGGGCTATTATGAATAATACTGCTGAACAGTTATGTACAAGCTTTTGTGTGGACATAAGTTTTCAGTTCTTTCAGGGATCTATCTACCTAGGGGTGAATTTGCTGAATCATATGGTAACTCTATGTTTAAGTTTTTGAGGAACTTCCAAATTGTTTTCCAAAGTGGACACATCATTTCATATCTCCATTAGCAATGTATGATGGTAAGGTATGAAAACCTACCCTCAAGTAAAATAAAACTTTCCCAAAGGCACCCAGTATTAAGTGGCAGCCCCCACTCTTGGCTCTCTATGGTACACCATGCAGCTGGCCTCAGTTTGATTTGGAGTTACTGACATGGAAGTAGTAGTTGAAGCCATGGTTGTGGATGAGTTAACCATGGAGAATCTGAGGTGAGAAGAAAAGTCCAGGCACAGATACTTGTGGACCCCCAGCAGCAGGAGAGGAGTCTGTGTGTGACTGAGAAGGTGTGACCAGAGGCACAGGAGGAAAACCAGGGAAGAGAAGTTGCCAGGAAAACCATCCAAGGGAAGAATGTCAGAGGGAGTGTGGCCAAGAGGTAACACAAGGCTGCCAAGCCTTAGCACAAATGTGGTGATGCCGCCAGAGTAGTTTTAGTGAAGTGTGGGAGTGGGGAGTGAGGGGAGAACTGGACAGAGCTTGATTTGGGCGGTCTGAAGAGGGGATGGAGCCAATCCAGCAAATTCTACTTGGCCGTCAAGGATGGGAGAGAGAAGAGAGTTGGCCAGTGGGGAACTGGTGTTTTTTGTTTGTTTCTGGTTTTGGCCAGGAAAGATACCTCTTGTTTACTTAAACTGCTAACAATTTAACTCCAATTCATTAATTCTCCCTTTTTTATAGCTGTATCAACAAAACTCTTATTTTCAGTCATTTGCCTCCTCCAACTCCTTCATAGTTACTTTGTGAGAAGGAACCACCCTCTCCCTTTTTTTTTCCTCTTCCTGTGTCTCTCTAGATCCTCTAATAAACCCATCTGATTCATGTTTCTAGCAGTTACACAATTTCCGAAGGGTAATTCGGCATATTAAAAATTAGTACCATCAACCTCTAAACTCCATGAGAATTCCAAAAGTTCTTTTCAGCATTTTGATAGATGCCCACCAACCTCCTTATCCTCTGTATGTAATATGCTATTAATCCATGTATAATGTTCTAGTGGGGAAATATACTCTAAATTCCAAATAACCACTTTACAAATATAGTTGGAAACATTTTGTAATTTTAGGACTTCCCCTTTTTTTTTCATTGGGTTTTGTGCTCTTAAAACTTTAAGAGAGCTTTTTTTGTTCTGATGAAGAAGACAGAGTAATATTGTTTCTCTCATGTTAGGGATGATGAAAGCAAGCCTTAGAGAAGTTAAATAGGGACCTAAGACACTACTGACATTTATTAGTCACTAATATTTTCTCTTTTGTTGGTATATACAGGGATTTCTTTTCAGGAGTAAGGTGAATTTAGTTAATGCCTTAAATAAGAAGAGAGATATCACTACCTCTTGAGATTTGTTTTCCTTTTAGAGAAAGGAAGAAACATTTGCTGTAGGAAAAACATGTGAAATCAGAGAGAATGGACAAAGTCATTAAGTGGAGTCTTCTAATTATAACCTTCAGGCTATATACATTTAATTGACAGTACGGAAATAATTTCAAAAACATTTTTTTGGTCCCTGTGCTTTACTTTTAATTGTTTTCAAGAAAAGGTCTAGCCCCAAATCCCTGATAGAGACGTGTTTTAAAACTGAGACTTTACCATCCCACAAAAGAGTACCATGAACATACTGGTTTCTAAATAGAAGAAAAAGTTTTCATTTAGATGATAACACACACAGTTTCACTTAAAAAGGAGAAATGAATATTACATTCCCAAGTGGGCCTATTTATGTATACAAAAGTTAGCACCAGAATAGTGTAAGAAATTTAGCTTTTAAAGCTTATCACTGTCTCAACAAAACAAGATACATCCGACAGAATGGGAGAAGATAATTGGATAAAAGGCTAGTATCCAAAATCTATAAAGAATTTATCAAACTCAACACTCAAAGAACAAATAATCGAATCAAGAAATGGGCAGAAGACGTGAACAGACATTTCTGCAAAGAAGACATCCAAATGGCCAACAGACACATGAAAAAAATGCTCCACATCACTCGGCATCAGGGAAATCCAAATCAAAACCACAATGAGATACCACCTCACACCAGTCAGAATGGCTAAAATTAGCAAGTCAGGAACACGACAGGTATTGGTGAGGATGCAGAGACACGGGAACCCTCCTACACTGTTGGTGGGAATGCAAGCTGGTGCAGCCACTCTGGAAAACGGTATGCAGGTTTCTCAAAAAGTTGAAAATAGAGCTACCCTAAGACCCAGCAATTGCACTAGCGGGTATTTACCCCAAAGATACAAATGTAGTGATCTGAAGGGGCACCTGCACCCCAATGTTTATAGCAGCAATGTCCACAATAGCCAAACTATGGAAAGAGCCCAGGTGTCCATCAGCAGATGAATGGATAAAGAAGATGTGGTGTGTGTGTGTGTGTGTGTGTGTGTGTGTGTGTGTGTGTGTGTAATGGAATATTGCTCAGCCATCAAAAAATGAAATCTTGCCATTTACAATGACATGGATGAAACTAAAGGGTATTATGTTAAGCGAAATAAGTCAATCAGAGAAACAATGATCTTACTGATACGTGGAATTTAAGAAACAAAACAGGATCAGAGGGGAAGGGAGGGAAAAATAAAACAAGATGAAATCAGAGAAGGAGAAAACCATGAGGGACGCAATCATAGGAAACAAACTGAGCGTTGCTGGAGGGGATGGGGGTGGAGGGAGGGGGTAACTGGGTGATGGACATTGGGGAGGGTATGTGATGTAGTGAGCACTGGGTAGTATATGAGACTGCTGAATCACTGAACTCTACCTCTGAAACTAGTAATACACTATATGTTAATTAATTGAATTTAAATAAATAAAATCTAAAAAATCTTATCACCGTCAATAGTAAAACTGGATAATAAAGTTAATACTAATAAAGCAGCATTGTACAGTTTCCATGCTTTTCATAGTGTATCCATTTACTTATACTTTTTAAAAAATCCAATGACAGTTCAGAACTCAGTGCATCCCAATCATTTTACTGTCATTAGCTCTTGTTCTAAGTATTGTCTTATATGTGTTCTTTTTTCCCGTGGGGATAAGTTTCTTGATAACAGTTTATGATATCAATCTCTTGCCCAATTCTAGAATCAAGCTCAGATATTTCTGGCTGCTTTGCTGTCCGACACCACTGAATTTAGCTGGTATTTTCTATTCTAGTTTTGTGACCCATAAAACTTAATATTCTCAGATGTCTCCTTTTCAGGAAGCCTTCCCAGCTCTCTTTGGTTAAATTTTATCCCACTTTTGTGCCCCCATAACACCCAGGGCATGTTTCTCTGGCATTGGACTTAATGGGCTTGTTGTTTTATAATAATTAGTTTATAATCTGTAAACTGCAATGGGATGTAGGCTCCTTAAATGAGCTCTTTACATCTCCAGCCCATATCATAGCACTTAATATTTAGTAGATATTCAATCATCATTGGCCTTTCTTTTTTTTTCTCAACCAAACAAATGCCTTTCTGTGAGCATGGAGATACTTTTGAAGTCAGTTCTTCATTATGTTAGTGCTTCTTGCTGCATTCCTATGAAACAACTTAGAACTCAGGTTTTAAAATGCTTTCCTGGTGTTTTCAAAGATAGCAGCTTCCACCCCCAGCACAGAAGGATGGTAGGTTAGAGAGAGATTATACTGCAGGCTGTGCCTTCTGTTCATATTCTTTTGTTTCTTAGAGGCTTTCTGTATAGTATCTTCATTTTCTTAGAGCCTCCTTTGTGTAGATTCTAACCCCTGAGATTGTTCTCTGGCTCCAGTGGGTGGATCCTTAAGAGTTTTATTTACTCATGCCAGTTACTGAAAATGTCTTCTTGCTCCTGGTGGGCACATATAGGCACGACCATGTCAGTGCTGGTACCAAGTACGGAACAGAAGTCAATAACCGGCTCAGAGCTCATCCCATGTGGCTTCCTTGCACTTTTTTGGTAACAATTAAGTAACAAGCTTAAGCTGTGTTTTATTTGTTGCTAGATTTCTGGGGAGAATACTGGCTTCCCAGAGTTAAATGGGTAAAGCACTCAGCACGATGATGGCACAGACAGCATTCAAAACAATGACCTCTTCCTTCTTCTCCTCCACCAACAGCATCATCATCATCAAGCTCACTCTGGAGTAAATGAACAAGGGGACGTGACTTCATTTCAAGCGATTTGGAACCAGGTCCTTCCCAAGCATTAGTGCCACAGACAAGATTCTGATGAATATAATGCTGAAGAAAACAAAAACTGTTTTCCCAAGGCTTAAAATTTTAACTTCTAAGCTAAATATTTTCTAGTTCTGAATCTTATTTTGGGATATTATTTACCATTTGAACACTAGAGTTGCCATAGTAGGTCATAACATTTCCATGGAGTTGAATGTGTCCATCTGGAAACCATCTGATTGCAAATGTCTAATATGTGTATATATTGGTTCTCTTCTGTGTTTAGCTTCAGCCAAATGCTAGGAAAATACCTCCTCAGATGGACTTTGGAATTTCATATTTATTACTAGAGCTTCTTCAATATTCTCATTTCTCATTTAACTCATGTCAGATAGCTGTAAATATGTTCATTTGGTTGCCAATAGTATATATCAGTAACCAAGAAAAAATAAATACAATGCAGCTTAACCTTGTTACTTAATTGTTAGCCCAAACTACAAGGGGGCCTTGTGGAATGAGCTCTGAGCTGGTTATTGACTTCCGTTCAGTATTTGGTACCAGTGAGTCCCTAAAATGCCAAGCTTGCTCTAATAATAATGGTTATTCATCTTCAGACAATAGAGCCAGTGATAAAATGCTTAAAAGCTAAGCAGAGGGCATAGTACACAATTGTTCTAGACAATGCCCAGAAATTGATCTAATAGGCAAGCCTTAACAACAGCTAAGATTTGTGTGGATAGTAGAAAAAATATAAATTTTCATAGAGCTGGCTTTGCCACTAAACCAGTAACATGATAGGACAAGTAACTTAACCTCTGTAGGCCTTAATTTCCTCATCTATGAAATGGGGAGAATAATATTTCGCTTTCGGGGTGTTATAAGATTTAAACATAATACAGGTAATTTTCCCAACATTATGTGTATCACATTACATGCCACCAACAAGTAGTACTTGAAGAAGATATTATTACTTTGTTTTCTAAAATCCACATCAGTATTGTTTATTAATGCCCTATTGATTTAGGAAAAGCTCTATGCAGATGAAAAACAAACAACAACAAAATTTTAAAACCCAGGAAAACCTCATCATCACATTGAATAAATCCGTCCAAGGCAAGAATGAAAAAAATTACTCTAGAGTTGAGAAAATATTTTCCACAGCAATTCCGTATGTCATTGTTATATAACCTTTGGGAATATTTCTCCACTCTCTATAAATGCAGGATACTTGATTCTCTGGGTCACCATGATGGCCCACTTAAAATGTTGTAACTTTGCTGTAAGCATTGGGGTCATTTCCTCAGTATGTACTATCCCGGTTGGTTTGTGATAGAATCAGCTTTGACAGTGACAACCATGACACTGTGAGAGTATGATAAGAAGAGTAACTGATTGGAGGAAATAAGGTAGAAAGAGAAATTGAAATAACTGAGAGGCGATGTGGAAAGAAGTGAGAAGGAAAATTGAAGTTAAAACAAGACCAGTACAGAAATCAGCAAAGAATTCCAGATATGAAGAGTGAACTGAGAAGGAACAGTAATGTATCTTGTGATTTATGACCTTTTTTAGAGGTAACGGGTAATGAGGGCATTGGTGAGTGTGCGTGGGGGGTGGGGCAGAGATACAGAAATCCAGGCAAGGAAAGTGCAGGACATGGGGATGGTGGCTGAGGCTGAGGTGGTAGATGCCCACATGCAGTATCCTGGATCAAGACAAAGGGTGGGAGACAAATGATTTCTCCAATAGTGTCTGTCTTCTTCACCATTTGAAGCAAAGATATAGGTGAAATGGGAGGGACGCATGCCCTTGTGAGGAAACGACCTAGCAAATGCCATCATGCTTTAGCTCTGGGTTATGGAAACCACATGTGACTGGACCATAACGGCATTAACTCAGAATCGCCTGCCCCATAAAGAAGGAACTTGCTGTATAAGTTGTTCCAAAAAAGTTAAATAATTTCAGAAACGTGGCACAAGTGAATGATGTCACCCAGGGAACAGGGAACACAAAATTAATTTCTCTCAAAACAAACTCCAGAAGAAAAACATCAGCCTTTTCAATGGAAATAATGGGAAATAGCCCAGTAATTCTGGTTTCTTTCTTCTGTGCTTT
This sequence comes from Zalophus californianus, assembly GCF_009762305.2. Classification (NCBI taxonomy): domain Eukaryota; kingdom Metazoa; phylum Chordata; class Mammalia; order Carnivora; family Otariidae; genus Zalophus; species Zalophus californianus. The sequence goes on from NC_045602.1 coordinate 27,675,788, forward strand.
ATAACATCTGTTGTATATTTTTTTCTCTTGATAAACCTCAGATCTTCCAGCAGATGACCTTGTCTCCTTCTTTTTAGAGTAAATGAGTCATTAGACAGAAACTTCCTTGACTCTCCGCTATCAAAAGGACAAATCTACCTATACCTCTACCCATTTCCCCCCTTTCCTGCTGTTAAATTGAAAAAGGTGGCCTGCTACCTTATCCAAGGTAAATCCCTCCACCTATGCATGGGTCCATGACTTCTGTCCTCTCAGGGACCTTGTTATATATATTAAATTCTTTTCCTCCTGTTCCTTAAATTTCCTTTCCACTGATTCTTAGAGGTTAAATATGGTCAGGTGTCGATTCAGAAGACTGTAATAGGTATCCAGAAGCTAAGTCAACATTTCCCTTTGGATGTCTCAGACATCTCTAAACACATCTAAAAATGAACTCATCATTTGTCCAACATGAACTTCCTTCCTCTTCCCCTCAATTTCTCAATCTCAGGGGAGTGGCTTCATAACCCAACCAAATATCTAGCTAGAAACCTGGAAATTATCCCTGAGTCCTCCTTTCTGCTCAGTCTCCAAAGCCATTTGATCAGCAAATCTTGTTGGATCTATCTTCCAAACTGTAGTCTGTAACCAACCAGTCCCCTTCATTTCTATTGCCACACACTGGTTTAGATAACAATCATCTCCTGCCTAGATGGTCATAATTGACTACTAACTGGTTTCAGCATCATCTGTATATGTCTCTACTAATCTCTTTTCCATACTGCAGCTGGAGAGATCTTTAAAAAATCTAGATAGGATCATGCCACCCTCTTATTCATTTTTGAAATCATGGTTTCCCATTGCCTTTCAGATAAAACCCATACTCCTTCATATAGCTTATAATACTGTTCATGAGCTACTCGTACAGACTTCTTAGCCTCATGTCTTGCCACTTGTCAATACTTCAATCATTCTAGATGTCTTTCAGCTTTTCATAATTGCCATTTTCTCATTCACTCTTTGCCTCGCTAAAACTCCTTTGGCTCCGAATTAATGTAGTGCTCCTCCCCTTCCTGGGATACTTTATTGTAATTACTTGTTTAATTCTTTGCTAGAGTATAAGAATTATGACTTTCTTGCTCACCAATTTATCCTTCTCTCTGTTTGCTCCTAATGTCTTCTACTATCTTGCTTAGTATCTGGTATCTAATAGATCCTCAGTATTTGTCAAATAACTTCATTGTTTTTCAGGGTTTTGCTTCATTTTTCTTACTGAACTATTAATAGTCTTGATTCTCCAATGGAGTCTCATAGAATATAATCACAGCACCTTTCAAATCTCATGTCTGTGGTGAGAAAGGGAGATTAAGCTTGAAGGTGGCCAGAACAACAAATGCTATGTTAATCCTTAAGGCTTAAAGGTTTGTGGTCATTAGCACTCATTTTCACTAAGGATTTAGGCATTTAGAGAAACCCCCTTATCTCCATATGAAGGTCATATAAAAGCAAAGACATATTTGTGGTCATTTATACATAAAGAGAATATCTGTCATTAGGAGGGAAGAGTCTTTAAGGGTTTTTGTTAGTTTTTTATTGCAATAGAGAGAATGCTATAGACAAGACTACCTTTGGAAGTTCTAATATGGCCAACATCATTTCAAAACTATTTATTGAATACTTACTAGATACAATATTTCACCTTATAAATCGTGCAGTCCTGGAGCCAGGAGCAACCTTTGCTGTCATTCTGGCATGCTTCCTAGACACCATCTGGGAATTAAGCCTACAACATCTCTGACAGTCATTACTTTACTTTGGCTTGAGAACTTTCGAGAATGAGATTCCATTGCTGATGAGGCCACCTGCCCTACTCCTAGAAGCTCTAATGTCACAATATTTTTTCTCCTGTTTCCTTTTCCTTCTCTAACTTAACATCTCTTTCCTGTCACTTCAATCATATGTCCTCTACTTCACCTAAGTCCTCAACTTAGAAATCCTTAAATACTGGAAGAGATGGTGTGGGCAAAGGGAGATACCTTTCCGGACACCTAGTGTTTTAAAGGACATACAGTGGGTAGATTTTACGTTACCTCTGAAACTCCTTCAATAATCTAGTAAAGTAAGAAGCATTAATGGCATTTTACTCAGAGGTAACTATAACTTTCCCCATTAGCTTATCTAATGTGGAAATACAATCCAAGATTCTGAGTCAAGAGACTGGGGTGCTAATTTATGTCTCTTAATGGACAGCTGCATGGAGTTGGCTCCTTTTTATTATTTCTAAAATTGGGAGTATGGTTCTTATTGTCCTAAGCAACCTCAGGAGGATTTTTTGAAGATAGAGGCTTTCATGTTAATGAAAGCCTTTTTGCTGCATGAATACATCATAGCCTTTGGAAATCACACCCAGCAGAACTCTATTGCCCTTTTGAAGTGAGAACTTCTCTCTTAGAAGTAATTCAAGCCCTGGGGAAATTTTGGCTTATTGTGTCCTTTTCAAACTTGTGAGAAAAATGTGTATGCTGGGGAGCAATAATTTTCATTGCAGCCAGAGAGTACCTGTCAACACTAAAGCAAGTCCCAAATCATTGGGAGACTAAACAACCTGGACTAAAATAACATTGACATTCATGTTGAGACAGTCAGGAGTGATTTAGAGTCAGAGTTTGATGATCACCACAACAAACTCTTCTAGAGATTTACTAACACTCCAAGGTCAGTGTTTGGAAATTCTTAATGAGTACTCCAATAATAGAAGTATATTTGGACCAAAATAGTATTTTACACTATGTGTATAAATTTTGATTTTGCCACATTTGCAGGATTTTAATAGGTTGAATTAAAAAAAAACTACTTGATTTGAAAAATATGTTACCAAATAACTATTTTGAATATTTTTCTTTTTTTAATTGACTTCGTCGGTGAAATTTAGACAATCTCAAAACCACCTATAACTCAAGGGTTTTGGAAATGCTTTAGCACCATCCGCATTCTTTTGGGTTTCTATTATTTTAACTCTGGGGATTTCTTTACATTCCTTTATCAGGTTCTCCAAAGTACTTATTCAAATTGGAGAAATCAGGTCTGCAGACTGCATCCCCAGCGCCTTTTCCAATGATGATAACTGCCTTTAAAATTCTTTCAGACCTGGAGAACTTTCAGTGTGAAATCAGTGGGTAAGTATTTCTTTAAACTATTGTAGATTATGTAAAAATCTTGACAAGATAAATATGCCTAACAAAACTGAAAGAAACATGCTATGATATTAATAAGAGTTGTCTTTGGATGATGAGATGATGGGTAACTTTTTTTCCCTTCCTTTTTCCTTACTGTCTTATTTTAAATGGAGAATATATATTGTTTTTTAAATATTCTTTTTATTTTTTTATTATGTTCAGTTAGCTACTATATAGTACATCATTAGTTTTTGATGTAGTGTTCAGTGATTCATTAGTTACTTATAACACCCAGTGCCCATTATAGCACGTGCCCTCCTTAATACCCATCACCCTATATTGCTTTTATAATAAAGAAGCTTTACTGTTGAAAAAGCAGTTGTAGACACAATAATAGCCACACATAAAAATGAGACCTCAGGTACACGTGCAGGTGACAGAATGCTAAGGAGGGGCACAGACCCATCTCCTGACTGCAGAAACAGATTGTAACTGGATAGTCTGGCCCACCTGGCTTTCAGGTGCTGGCTTCATTGTGGATCACAAATATAACTCCAAACATGGTGACAGGTCTTTGGTACCAGGTTATTTCCAACCCCTTATGGAAGGGTAATACCTTCCTCAGGTAGGTCAGCTGAATAATTTTGGTTTTGACCTGAGAATCTAGTTTAGTTAATCTAGTCTGTTTGGTTCTAAGTAATATATTTACTCTTCAGTAACAAGTGTTAACAAGATAAAAAGTGTCTGTATAGACGTGAAGGGGAATCAGACTTGTCAATTGTCCAATCTTGACTTTTAATGGATTATTTACATTAGGGAAATAAGAGAAGTGCTGCCAAAATGTCTGGGAAGAGATACCAAGTTCTTTTTACGAACGCAGAAAGATCCTATCAAGTCTAGAAAGCTGGCAGGAACTTCTGTCCTAGGATGTTTACTAAATGCTGATTTAAATTGCTAAAACAAACTAAAAAATTTATAGTACACGTGCATACAAATATATAGTTATTCAAAGGCAAACTCTTTACAGTTTTATATTTTATTCATTTCTTCATCAATTCACTAATTCATCAATTGCTTTTCTTAGTATCTTCTCTGTGAGGGACAAAATCTTTGGAGCTGGGGAGTACACCAGAGAAGAAAACACAAAAATCTCTGCATTCATAGAGCTTATGTTTATAGTGCTAGAGAGATTTCAAAACAAATAAACAAGTAAAATATGTAGTATGTTATATGGGGAAAACTGTTATGAGGAAAAATAAATCCAGGAGGTGAGAGAGCGCATGCCAAATAGGAGGTGAGTGTGGGGAGAGAGGTCTTGTTGTTTTATTTTTTTTTTAAGATTTTATTTATTTATTTAATTGACAGAGAGAGAGAGAGAGCAAGAGAGGGAACACAAGCATAGGGAGTGGGAGAGGGAGAAGCAGGCTTCCCGCTGAGCAGGGGACCGGATGCGGGGCTCGATCCCAGGACCCTGGGATTATGACCTGAGCCGAAGGCAGACGCTTAACAACTGAGCCACCCAGGTGCCCCGGTCTTGTTGTTTTAAATAGGGTGGTCAGGAAAGGCCTTACTGATAAGGTAACTTGGTGAAGAGATGTAAAAAGAGTTGGTTCCAGACATCTTTAATATTTCCCTTTCACAAATCATTTGGGTAGCAGAAGTGGGAGAGACCTGATGCAGTGTTTCTGTTATTTTTACTGCACATGGGAAATAATCTAACTTTTTATGCCTTGAGCATGGCACCTTCAGCACAAGAATATGGTTTTTACACAGAAATAATACATGGTAAAAAATTTTCCTTAAAGTTATATGCCTAGTGCACAGACCCACTCAACTGTCACTCTTTGGGGGTCTGATTGCACTAACACAACCATACACAGGAACATTAGCTTTTTTTTCCTATTCATTCACGTGTTTGCTTTCTGAAGTTGACTTTGAGCATGCTGAAGGCAGGGGTGGGACAATGATTTGTTCATCTTAGCAGCCTCAGTGCTTAGCCCAGTGCCCGGCATTTGTCAGGTCCTCAGGGCTTACCAGTTGAATAAATACATTCTGAAAGTAAAATAGACATTGATTTCAAATAGCTTAAGAGATTCATGCCCAGTGGCCACATTTACCTATTAAACTGCCCAAAGTAAATAACTGTCTTACATCATGATGACCTCTCACCTTCTTTAGGCCCTATATGGCACTGCTACAAGGACTCTGTAAAACAAAGCGATGGTGTTTCCAACAGCAGTACGTCCAGTATGAGGAACTCTAAGAGGTTGTTTTTAATCCCCATTTTTCCCATGACAGTGCTGTAACATGGGACCTCTGTTATACCCACATATTTCTTCTACCTAGGCGACAGATCTGGGGCTGTGTCCTCTTTCTGACTAGATTAGGGGACAAAATTATGATGGTTTATGATATCCATACTTGAGAGAGCAATGAAAAGGGGGCAAAGGAAACTAAAAGCTTTATTTTACAGTGGAGTCCTGATTCTAGACCTTACTAATTGTGTGGTTTTAGACTAGTTGCTGCATCTCTGCAAATCCATGACCTCATCTGTAAACTGGGAGTACTAATTACTATCGTTTGGAAGCATTGTTATGAAGCATCATTGTGTTGGTCATAATGGTATTATTATGAAGGTCAAGTTGGATAATATATAAAGCATTTGGTATGGTGCCTGGTACATGATAATATATAAAGCATTTGGTATGGTGCCTGGTACGTAATGTGACTGTTCAATAGGTTTTTGTTAATACTTTCACTACTACTATTAGAGAAATCAGGCAAGTAAGATTTTTTAAATCAGTTGTTGAATGTTTATATGATCATTGAGGATGATGCTCATCAATATATTTGCACTTCAAAATTTACCTCCTTCTATATACTTGTGATAATATTAAACCAAGTAACATTTGTAATATTCTTGAATGTCTCTCTTATCACTTAAGAATATGAAGAAAAGTTAAGATATTGTATGAAAAAAATGTCAGCTGCAAAATGGAATGGTATCTCACAGAACATTTCTGTGGTTCTGGAGCGCCTTACATGCTAAAGAGCACTTTAGCAGGCATTTTACCATCATGGTGGTTGACGTAATCTCTGCCAGTCTGAGACTTTTCTTGGGGAAAGATACAGTCAATGGAAGTCCTTATCTTTTTAGGTGGAAAAGTAATGCCTTAATGAGGTCTGAACTCTAGTCTGATAACTTTCATTTCTTGTTTCCTTAGAGTCTTGAAGTATGACTAAGGACAGAGACCAGTACCAGCACAGACATTACCAAGTTGTGTGATTATGGAGATGGTCTACCTGATGCTGAAAATGTATCTAGTTTTTTGACAACGGCTAAATAACCATGGGGTCAAGTGGACTTGGAAAAGCAGCAACATTAGATGAACTGTTGAGCACTTGCATTGAGATGTTTGGTATGAGCCTTTTCTCCCTTTGATATACCTTGATACTCTCACTTCTCCCTATTCAGATGCGAGTGTTGCTGCTGAACAGAACTCGGTCTCCATCTTTGGCATTTAAGTCCTTTTTGATTGACCCCAATCTATCTCTCTAGTAACACTGCCCTGTGCATTTCCTTCCCTTTAATGCCCACAGCTAATATGCCAGTCATACTGTCCCCTTAATGTTTCTGGAACATCCCCTGCATCTTTCTACCTCTGTGCCTTCATTGAAATTCTGCTTCAGGGCTCATCTCAGATACTGTTTCAGATGTTCATTATACCGTACCTAATCTCTGCTGTCAGGAATGCTGATTGCTTCCTCCCACTGCCCTTTGTGACTTTCCCATATGGTATGATCATTTCTCGGTCTTTTGGCTCACATAATTGTGGATAGCACAGTCTGCTGCATTCTAATTTGCATATATGTCTCGTATCTCCTACTAGGTTACAGACTTTACAGCTATATGCTTTATGTTGTTTACATATCCACCTCAGCATTTCAGATTATTCTTTGTACAGATGGTGTGACCTTTGTACAAAACAAATGGAGTTGTTTTAATTGTTTTTTAAATTGATCATTACAGGAAGAGTTAGACCAGAGTAGGGTGGCCAGATAAAATACAGGATGATCAGTTAAATTTGAATTTCAGATAAAGTTTGTTTTTAGTGTAAGCATGTCTTAAATAATGCATGGGTCATACTTATACTAAAAAATTATTTGTGGTTCACCTTAATTCACATTAACTAAGTGTCCTGTATTTCTGTTTGCTAAATCTGGCAGTCCAGCACCAGAGGGAGGGTGAAACCCCACATCCACTTAACTTGTAAGAAGGTACCAATGGAAGGAGGAGGAAAACAATAATTGGGTATACGAGAAGTTTTTGACACTAATGTTTCTCTACTCTTATTAGAAAAAGAGAAGAGTAGCACTGTTGTCTCCTCACCCCTTTTATTTTATTTTTTAACAGATGACAATGGAGAGCTGAATAATAGTTATTTGCCAAGAATAGTTCTACTGATGCACCGATGGTATTTATCTTCCACTGAATTGGCAGAAAAACTTCTCTGCATATATCTTTTCAACTACTGTGTAATTTTTACAATCATAAATCAAGTTCTGTATTTAGATAGAGCATCTAACAAAAGCCAGTAAATTAAGATGAATAAATAGTCTTTAGTCAGTTATCCAGCTGTTTTGTGGATATATATAGATGTCTAGACAAGACATCTGGATGATGGACCAAACAGTTGACTATCCATCTGGATGTTTTGGCTCGACTTAAAAATAACCACTAGATATAAAATGAAACAGAAGCTATAGGCTGAATGTTTCTAACTTGACTTAAACATTTCTGTTGTTAGTACAATGAAAGAATAGTCAACACTGATTCCAGACCTAATTCATTCCTTTTAGGATGGCAAAATGATGGCTGTAGAGGATACAGTTTAGACACATGGAAATGCCAGCCAAAATAATAGGATCTGGCTCAGGCACAAACACCACCTGAGTTTTCATATCTTCCCTTGCTTACAAGACACAAAGAACATTCTAGCAAGTTTATTGCAATTTGTTGGTTGATCTTAATTTCAGATTTCCTTCTGATATAAAAGCAAAAAAAAAATAGTTAGAAACTCCATTTTATAATAAGGGCTTTTAGCAGTCTACCACTTTTGAACACACAGCAGTCCTGAAAGGTGGTTGTAAAGCCAAATGGCCCAAAATGAAAAAACAGTCTCAGATTTATAAGGATGATTTTTTCCTGGAGATCTAATGTTTATCATGTAATCACTAATATTGGTTCCGACAGTCTCGGCCTGCTTCAACCCCAGGGGACCTTGCAGATGACTGGGAAGCCCTACAGGGTAGGAGGAGCCTGAAAGGCAGAGGGTCTGTCAAATGATTATGAGGGCCATGTGGGCGTCCATCTGCTCATTGCAAGCTTGCTCCACTTCCTCCTTCTTCCCTCTGTCCTCCCTACAACCTCAGGGCCGAAGGGGATGCAGAAAGGGTTAAGGGGACATTCAACCTGAACAGAGGTCCCTGAAAGTGAGCAAGATCCTCGTCCCCAGATCTCAATATCGAGGGGTAGTGTGTAGGTGACAATTAGTGCTGACATCGTCAGAGCCCCTTCTCTTCCCAGCTGAACGTCCACATAACCCAAATGTCCCCAGGATGGCCTTCTTATTAGGACTTCATCTAAATTGGTCAAACAGCTGCAGGTGTGGGCAAAGGAAACCAGGTGCATGGATTTTTTCTTTAACTAGTGTACGTATCGAGATGCCAGTGGAGAAAGCTGTGATGAATTTCGGTTAAAGATCTGCTACTTCATGAGGTAAATATACATGTAATTGTCTTGTAGTGTATGGTTCTGGAATTGTTGACAGTTTCTTTCTGCCCAGACAGTAGACCTAGTCTGGCAATAGAATTGACTCAGATTCCCCCCTTTCCTGATTTTATTTAAATTGGCCTTCCTCTGTTCCTGGGGGTAGAATTTATCTTTCTTTTAGAGATCAAGCAGTAGCAAATGTGATTAGGGAATAAAACTAGCTCTTGGAAAGAGTAAATTCATTTTATCTTTCTATTTACCCACCATAAGTTTTCCCATCTAGTTGCCGTAAGTTGGGGGAAGGGTTTGATTTCAGCTGTGGTTCAGCACTTAGATGCGAGTCCAGATGCTCAGGACTTAGGGTCAGAAAGGGAGGCTCAGAGTGGGAGTGGTAGACTTGGGTCCTTGATTGAAGGAGGGAAGAGTGAGACCCCGTGTCATCGGTGGGGAATAGGAGATTGCTAATTTGGGGCATGGCCCTGGGTTCATTGTTAAACGTAATCTGTAAAATAATACAACAGTTTCCATAAAGGTATAGCTTGAAATCGTCTCTTCATCAAAAATACTTGATGCCTCTCAGGTACTGGATTCTCAAGTTTCCTGCAGAATTTAATTTGGACCTTGGTTTGATCCGTATGACTGAAGAGTTCCGGGAAGTAGCTAGTCAACTAGGGTATGAAAAGCACATCAGCCTCATCGACATATCCAGCATGTAAGAGTGGCACACGTTTCTTTCAAACATGATGAGCCCACTGTTTGGGGGAGAGAGTAGTAATGGCCTTGTTGGTGAGCTCAGTTATTAGGAACTCAGTACTAATGAGACTAGCGTTTTATATCTACCAGTTAACTTTGCACAGAGAAAACTATTTCATGACCCTAAGAATGGTTATCCCATCTTGCAAAGATAAGCTCTTGTGTCCTGGTCATTCATACTCTAGTCCTTTTTCCTAGAATACTTCTTTGAGAATCTTGATGAACAGTGCATGATCCAGGAATCATCAGGGATGTTGTTAAAAATAGAGATTATTCAGGTTCATTCCGAATAAATTAGAATCTCTGGCAGTGAGGTCAGATCTCTGTCTATATCACGAGCTTTTCAGATTATATGTTGCTGAAGTGTGAGAACGAACTTCAGGTGGCTTTCATGTGCCTTAAATCACCATCCTATATATTGATAATCTGCCAAATTTATAGACCTAACCCTGACCTCTCCCCTATGATCCCAACCTTACTGGTCCTAAGAAAGAGCAAGTAAGAGATTCTTGATGGATCAGTGCAAACCCACCCTGTCTGGAAAAACAACTCACAGTTTCTGTTCTATTGGCAATGGGTCAGTGGTTTTCTCTTCAAATATGAAGGACAGGGTGTGTATTTTGCACAAGCTTCTGGAAGCAGGCCAAGAGTTACAGAGTCAGTAGGTTAATAACTTCCATTGAATGAAATGGCCTTTCAGCGCATTGACCAGACTCACTGTTTCTTTTATAGTCCTTCCTATGACTGGATGAGAAGAGTCACACAGAGGAAAAAAGTATCCAAGAAGGGAAAAGCCTGTCTGCTGTTTGACCATCTGGAGCCCATTGAATTGGCTGAGCACCTCACTTTTCTGGAGCATAAATCTTTTAGAAGGATCTCAGTAAGAAACTGACGTATATTCTTCCAAGGATAACAACCACCATGCCAACTTTCCCAAAAGCTGCGTTTTCATACTCTGAAGTATTGGCAGCCTTTGTCATTGTGCTCTACTGGAAAAGTGCCCTGAATTCACAGGAACAATCCCTTTTAACCAAAGATAAATATTATCCTGTCTTTATTTTGTGGCTTAGGAGCTATATATCTGTCGCTATTTTCAATGCCTCCTTTCATAGGATTAAAGCATGATTTTCTAAATACTCAGTGGAGATTTAACCATTCAAGGTTTATGGAGCTCCACTGACTTCTCCCAAGTGAACATGTTTTGCTAGGTCCTTCATTTGAGGGACAAAATCTTTATTTAGGTTGGGATTTGTATAAATGCTTAATTATGGGTGTAGGTTGAAAATAAGAATTGTAGGCTTTGATGAGAATCTCACATTAGGTTGTTTCTTTCCCAGGAACAGAGATCCTGAATTAAACTTTTCTTTCCTACTCTGTCTTGATAGCGTTTCTTCTCCACCCCCTTTCTCTTGCTCCTGACTATGGTCTTGTGTCTCTTCCTAGCCACCTACTCACTATCCACTTGTTAGGATAATATTTCTGCAATGGCTCATAATCAGCCTTTGTCTTACCAAGCTCTGGGGCAGTCATTCTTCCTCCTTCTTTTCCAAGATGCCAGGGAATTAAATATATTATTACTTGCAAAGATGAACATGAAGTTAGAAGTATGGATTCTGAAAGACAGATTCTTTTCAATAAATAATTCTTTTGGAGAGGACCTTCATGGTTCTCCACCAGCAGGCCATGAAAAGGAACCCCCTGCACTGTTTATATGATGGAAAGCTCATATGTATTTGATGAAATCCATGCTGACTTCCTGAAAAGGTGTCTGTTTTGCTAAGGAGCTACCTTACTTCAACTACTGTTTCTTTTTCTTTTTTCTTGAAAAAACTTTACAAAATTATTCTGACTTGAAATCATTATATTTATATTCATTTCCTCTTCTTTAATGTATGCCACTGTATCTCAAACTTGCCTGACCATTGGAATCACCAGTAGTGACTGAAAAATGGAGATTCTTAGATTCTTCCTCTGGAGAGATTGACCCTTTAGGTCTCGAGTGTTCCCAGAAACCAATAGGTTAAAACACAAATGCCCCAGGTGGATCTTATGATCCAGCAAATTTGGGACTCACTGGAATGTGACTTCGAATCTTGTCCCTTCCCACCCCACCCCTGACACTGTGATGTATGTGTCTGTGTATGGGGGAGTGAAACACAGCAAAACAGTATATTAAGGGAACCTGTATATTCAAATGTGTAAGATGCCATTATAAATGTGAAATGAAAGAAATCATTATGTTGTTATGAAACAGTATTTCACATCTTCCATGCAACATTCCAATTTCTGATTTTGCAAAGACTCCATTTTAATTCAGTCTCTGAATCTTCCTTTACTAGTTCACTGATTACCAAAGCTATGTCATCCATGGCTGCCTGGAGAATAACCCAACCTTGGAGAGATCTATTGCTCTATTTAATGGAATCTCTAAGTGGGTCCAGTTGATGGTTCTTAGCAAACCAACCCCCCAGCAAAGGGCAGAAGTCATTACAAAGTTTATCAATGTTGCCAAGGTATGTATGTCCGGGAGTTAGATGGGGGTTCTTTTTTTTTTTTTTTTTAGGATTTTATTTATTTGTCAGAGAGAGGTGGGAGGGAAACACAAGTAGGGGGCAGCTGCAGAAAGAGGGAGAAGCAGGCTCCCCGCTAAGCAGGACTTGATCCCAGGACCGTGGATTCATGACCTGAACCGAAGGCAGATGCTTAACTGACTGAGCCACCAAGGCGTCCCTTAGACAGGGTTCTTAAAGGAATCTAGATGGTCCTTCATTCTAGAGAATAGTTGTTGAAGAAATTTGGGGCTCACAATATAAAGGACAATTAAAGTATTCATAATATCTAGTGAACAACTCATACTGCTGTCATGCAAGAAGATTGCTTTTAATCGGCAATCCTTAGAAGCATTTATTATAACTATTTTTTTGGTAAAATGATTAGTATGTTTTTCTGGTGGATTGCATTTGTGCTTCATTTTAAATTGATAATGTTTTTCTTAGATTCTTTTTATTGAAATTGTGCATGCATTCACCTGTAATCCCAGAAAGACCAGAATAATTGAAAAATTGTTGCAAAGTATTGATGTTAACATTTTTGTATTGCAGAAGCTCCTCCAGCTCAAAAATTTTAACACTCTAATGGCAGTGGTGGGAGGCCTTAGTCATAGCTCCATCTCACGCCTCAAGGAGACCCATTCTCATCTTTCTTCAGAAGTTACAAAGGTACAATGGATTAGATCCTAGTCCCAAGTGAAAAAATCATCTGTAAATTGTTTAGGGATAGGATGCTTCTAACAGATGTGACTCAGAGGGGGAAAATGTTCTTCTCAGGCAATGCCTGGTTACACATGGAGAATTCAGTAGGAAGGGAGTAGGCACACTGCCTGGAAAACCAGATTGGAAGTGGTGGCAAGTGTCCCAATAGGAAGGACTTGAATACCATTAACGTATTGCAGGTGTGAGTACTCTACAAGTCTGCATTTGGTCCTTGCTATGTGATAGGCACTGTGACACACACAGGGGGTGCAAGACAAATCATTCCTACCCTGCCCTCCTCAAAGGAAGTCATTGAACACCTGCTCTCTTCAAAGCACTGTTTGGCACAGTGAAAGAGACAAAGGAAGAGGGAGATGTAGACCTTGTCCAGAAATCCCTCAGATTTATAGCTAAGTTTTCAGGAACAAAAATATATTTTTTTTAAAAAACAACAATCATTTCCCAAACTGAGCTTTTTCTGCCGTATCTGTTTCCAGACCACAATAATAACAGTTTTCCTTATTGAGTAAAAAAGAACATTTCATCCTTATGAAAAGAGTTCCTTATAAGCATGGAGTTTGCTGCATCAGTAAGGACACTTTTCAGCTCTCAGTTGAAAAAAATCTGGAAATTGCTGAAAGAGCAAGCGAATGAGCCATCTCACATACCTGGAAGTCCAGAGGCAGGGCCAGATCCAAGCATGGTCTGATCAGAGCTCTTGGCTCAGTAGCTCTGTCTTCCTTGGAGGATCAGGTTTTTGTTTGTTTCATTAGACTGGCTTCCTTCCTGATTGGACCATCTGCAGTAGCAGGAAAATGATGCTCTCTTGTTTTGTTTTTGTGTTTTTTCTTTAAGATTTTATTTATTTATTTGTCAGAGAGAGAAAAAGAACACAAGCAGGGGGAGCGGCAGGCAGAGGGAGAAGCAGGCTCCCTGCTGAGCAAGGAGCCCGATGCTGGGCTCGATCCCAGGACCCTGGGATCATGACCTGAGCTGAAGGCAGACGCTTAAGGGACTGAGCTACCCAGCTGTCCCATAAATGATGCTCTCTTGCTCATGAAAATTGGAGATAGGGAAAAAATCTCTTCAGCCCTGCCCTCATGGAATGAAAGACCTCCTTTTTAGGCAGATTCACCCACCTCAAGTCACATGCTCACCACTGGGCCAATAATAGTTGCTAGAGGAATATAATGTACTGATTGGCTTAGGTCTGTGTTCCTGAACCAATCACAAAGTAAAGGGACAGAATTATGATGATGGTAAATCAGAACCCATCCTTGGACCTGGGAATGGAGGCAGCTCCATCTGAGTTATATGGGGTGCATGGAGAAAGTATAGCGTGATCGAAATTGAGGTCTGGTTGCTGTTAGGCAACTAAAAATAAACAGAAGGATACAAGCCAAGATGCACAGCTGCCCGACCTAAAACACTCATTCTAAGTGTAACAGGGCTTGTTATCTAAGTGTCTTATTTTCCTTTAGCTTTGTACTGAATTTCAAGTAACGAGCAAAACACATTTTACATGTTGTGAAGAGTAAGAATTCAGTAGAGGCTCTTAGAGGCTTGGAACCACCAGTGTACCTTTGAAAATTATTTAAACTCTTTCTTACAGAAAAGGAAACTGAGGCTCTTCAAAATGAAGTTGCTTGCTCAAGGTCATGCTTCTAGTTAGTAGCAGAGTCCCAGACCATAGCTATCTCACACCTCAGTGTGGCTTTTCCTACCCCATCCCATCCCAGAACAACCTTCAAGTAATACCATGAAGGCAACAGTCTTAGAACAACTAGGGCACTATGTTAAAAAAAAAAAGAAGATAGTAGGAAGGGAAAAATGAAGGGGGGGAATCGGAGGGGGAGACGAACCATGACAGACTAGGGAGAAACAAACAGGGTTTGGGGGGGTGGGGGATGGGTTAGGAGAGACTAGGGAGAAACAGGGTTGGGGTGGGGGTTGGGTTAGGAGAGACTATGGAGAAACAGGGTTCTGGGGAGGTGGGGGATGGGTTAGGAGAGACTATGGAGAAACAGGGTTGGGGTGGGGGTTGGGTTAGGCTGGTGATGGGTATTAAAGAGGGCACGTTCTGCCTGGAGCACTGGGTGTTACATGCAAACAACGAATCATGGAACACTACGTCAGACACTAATGTAATGTGTGGTGATTAACATAACAATAACATTTTAAAAAAGGCAAAATAAAAAAATTTTAAAAATTAAAAAACTAGGACACTAATATATTTCATACTATATTTTAATAGATACATGCTTATATTTGTGGACTGTAATATTTCCATGAATAGCAAAATACTTATAGCTATTTGAAGCTATTTTACACCCCGAGAGCACTAGCAGGCAGGAAGAGGTGCAGGGGGTTTCTGCTCTGCAGGAGAATAGAACAGGCTGCCCCACTCGTAGCCAGGCCCAGTACATTTTTCTAATTTTCTTTTTCCAGGTTAATATTTCCCTGCATCAGTGGTGGTGCAATCGATACTTCTCTCAGTGCTAAGGAATGTCCTAGCCCCACATGGCAGGGCCTGGGGGTGGGTGGAAGGGAAGACTGAAACCTCTGCTTTTCCATCTGTTCCCAGAACTGGCATGAAATGACAGAGCTGGTCTCCTCCAATGGTAATTACTGCTGCTACCGCAGGGCCTTTGCCGACTGTGAGGGCTTCAAGATCCCCATCCTCGGCGTGCACTTGAAAGACTTGATAGCGGTCCATGTCATTTTCCCAGACTGGACAGAGGACAACAAAGTGAACATTGTAAAAATGCACCAGCTCTCTGTGACCCTGAGCGAACTGGTGTCCCTGCAGAATGCCTCCCACCACTTAGAACCCAACATGGATCTGATCAACCTACTCACGGTAAGTTCAAGGGACCGGGGTTTGTGGTAAGGGCCCTTGCATGCCTCCCTGCACAGGGGGTGCAGGAACATCCGGGACAGTCATTCACCAGGTTGTGTGCAGGGCCAGTAGACCGGGAGAGATCTGCAAGGGTGGGTGAGGGGAGGGGAGCCCAGCCCTATAAGCAGCATGAATTGAGACTATAATCTTGGGGCCAAGAAATTTCCCATTGTCTGGAGGAGCCTAATCAGCACCCCTATAGCTCCGCATCCAGAGCTCTTAGAGAGGCCCTCCTGCTCTCAGCCCCTCCCTCTCCCTCATTACACCTGTCTAGTTCATCACCTCCCTCTACATGGCCTTCTCTCGTCTGCTTCCCTTTGCCCTCCCTGTGCAACTGTAGCTGGAACCTGGGGTAGTGTCAGGACCTCCTCTGTCATCTCTCTGGCCCCACGGCCAACCTCCCCAAAGCCGCCTGGCATTCGAGGCCCTTCCAGATTCATTGTCTGTCTAGCCTGTTTTGTCATCACCTGATCTCACATCACACTTGCCTTTGAGGAACGTTGGACTTTCCACTGTGAACCGTTGCCTTCTGCTTCCTGGCCTTTGCCCTTTCTTGGAAAATCCCTTCCCCTACCCACCCCTGTGACTAGCTCACATTCAAAAGCCTCTGTCTTTCTGGAGCATTCTCT
Source organism: Zalophus californianus (assembly GCF_009762305.2). Lineage (NCBI taxonomy): Eukaryota > Metazoa > Chordata > Mammalia > Carnivora > Otariidae > Zalophus > Zalophus californianus. Next base: position 27,692,248 of record NC_045602.1, read on the forward strand.
GTTCCTCTCCAGAGCCGTAACACATCTGTCACATGTGTGGCTTTTGCTCTTTATACTTTCTTAACCATAGGAGGTATCACTTTGTAATAGATTTGTTTTTCCTGTTTACCTTACACATCCCATAGCCCCAGCACCTCTCATGGTACCTGGCGTATTTAGGAGCTCAGCAGATTAATTGAACACTGTATTTCCGAACAAAGTGGGTCAGACAGAAGACATTCATCTAGCATTCATATTTTTTTTGTCATTTGTGGCTGGTCTCCAGGCCCTAGTGCTTTTAGACACAACAGGTGTGGAGAAGAAAACCTTCCCCACTGACGGCTGCTTTGTCAGGGGGAAGAGGCATAATCAAATTCTCTCACCCTTGTTTAACAAATGAAGAAGCAACTTCCCAGTTTGGGTTTATAACACTGAAGCATCTGACACTTGGCTGCAATATTCAGTTGACTATTTTCCTTTAATGGCCATGGAAAAATGAAAACAATAACACTTCTGAAGCTCTAGGAGCCTGAATCCCCTAGGACTGCTACGCTGGAGTAAGAGTGTTGGTTCCTAGACCTTTTCACAAACTATTCCTAGAGCACATAATTGTTTACCAAAGAACAGAACCCCTGAACTGTATGTAGTAATGGAAGCTGCACCTTAGTATAAAGCAGAAGTGGCCAACACCCAGAAACATGAATCTCTTGGGGCTGAGTTTGTATGACAAACAGTAAACACACAGACATTCTCTATTAGGGGGAAAAAAAACCCTCACAATAAACCAGGCACCTGCATTTATTAATCATTTGCCATGTAAATCTGTTTCCATGAATAAGTGATGAGTTGCAGCCCCCATCAGACTGCAAACCCACAGGCCCAGGTGATGTCTGCAGAGCGGCCTGAGTTCCCCACGTCTGTGTCCAGGCTGCCCGTACCACGTGGAGGAGAGCGTCACAGAGCAGGTGCCCACGCTCAGGCATTTTCTCATCCACACAAAAGATAGGGATGGAGGAGGGGAATGGATTTTGAGTCATGAATGCAGCAAGCACCATAATGACAGATATTTAGAAGGTATCAAAGGATTTTGAATGAAATTTTTTGGGTGCCAATGGAAAATTTGAACTCTAGAAATGAAGATTAAGAATTTTTTTTTGTTTTTGTTTTTGCTGGGAAGGAAAGAAAAAAAGAGGATGCCAACTCAGTCTCTCTCTCTCTCTCTCTCTCTCTCTCTCTCTCTCTCTCTCTCTCTCTCTCTCTCTCTCTCATATTAAAGGAGAATGTAGAAGCCACCAAACACCATATTTAGGAAGAGCAATGTTACCTAGTGTACTGCAGTGGCCCGAATCCTAGGTGGGAGATCTAGCTTTTAGTTCAATGTATGCAGTTACTTAGTTTTGTCTCCTTGCTAACTGGACTTGACTCTGGACTTTTCATAAAGGATTTTGTGATCATTTGTGAGATCTCTTCCAGCTCTAAACTTCTGTGATTCTAAATATAAGGACTGGTGGAACCTTGAGAATAAGGAAGTTCGTGTCAGTCTGATTCTGTGGTTCCAGCCCAGTGGCTCCTCAGGATAGCACAGCCCCACATATGAGCATCAATCCGCAAGCCAGTTTCTGTTTACAGCCAACATCCCCCCTTCCTCCCCACAACCAAGCAGAAGGTTCAGGGCATGGGAATATACGTTCATTCTTCCTGGCCACAGGCAGATGAATCTCTTCAACGCAGATAGAGGAGATTCCCATCAAGTGTTCACTAGAGCCCAGAGGGCATTTCATGAAGCACATATGTGTTGGGATTAGAACCATTTGATTGACAGAAGCTGCCCAAATGCACGTGAAGGCATACGAAGGGACCATTCTTTTGCCTCAAGACTCTAGGTCAGGTTTTTGCCCAAAGTGATTGTTTGCTTCTAAACATGGCCCCAGGTGAGGAAGCCAATTCACAATTGAGAGCCCTGGGAGATAGAAAATAAGAACTCTTAAAAGAATCCACAACTACTGAATGTCTGCTCCATGCCCTGAGCTGGGAGCAATGTTTGAACTTTCCATAGTAATTGGTTGCCTTTTCACAGCACTTCCCTGTACTTTTACTTGGTTCTCACAGACACTCCCAGAGCTAGCCTCTGCAGGCCAGAGCCCGTAAATTCACCCCTGCCCCTTTGTGTTTTACAAAGGAAGAAACAGATTTCTAAAGGACAAAAGGCTTGCAAATGGGCAACTTCTGAATCGCACTGTGGAGGGGTGGGGCACTCCCTCCTCCCCCAATGATGGACATTTACTCCATAATATAGGAACATTGCTGACATTTATTTTATTTTGCATCTGTAAAAATTAAATAATCTCTCTATCCCTCTTCATGGGTATCTAAAGAAGGAGTTAATTATAGAACCAAATCTGAGTCAGGGACTCTGATGTCATTTTTATCATTGTAAACTTACCCCCTGAATAGCACTGGGCACGTGAAGGAAGGAGGACCCCAGCACTAAACTGCTGGGATTTGGATTGTTCCCCTTTTCAGGGAAGATCTAGAGAAGGCATTTTCCCTTGTGATCCATCCCAGTCCTGGAACCAGAAGTTTTAAAAGCTGATGCTTCTTGCTTCATGGTATATGAAATCATCTGATTCTTTTCATAGTATTTTCAGATCTATCAGTTACTTTTACCATTCTGAGTATATGCAAATAACTGGAAAGCCCCTTGTATTTTTACAGTTTCAAAAAAAAAAAGAAGAAGAATTGCAAAAATGGTGAATGGTGTTAGTTTGATGACCAAGTGTGTTTTATTTTACAATTCTCCAGTCAAGGCAATGTGGTCTGAATGTACAGAGTAAATCTACAACCATCTTTGCTGATAGGCTTGGATGTAAATGCAGCAAACTGAAACAGTGACTCAGGACATTTTTCAAAAACAGTCAGATTCAAGATATGTGAGACACAAGCAAGCATTCCTGAAATTCCATTGACAAGCTGCCTATAATTATAAAATAGAGGTGTATAGGAAGTACAACAGGTTACTCTACGCAGGGCCATAAAACCCAGAGGAGATGAGAGAGTGCACCTAGGTAAGATTGTGGCTGGGAAAGCAAAGAGCTGGCAGGAGTAACTCAGGGGCAGCTTTGCTTTCACTGATGCATGCAGTGGTATTTGGGAGCCAAATCCTGTAGTGCCCATCTCTATGGCCCACTAAACAAACCCCGCTGGTTACACATTAGCTCATTTAATCTTCACAGCAGTCCAAGGAGGGACCTATTATTTATGCCCCATTTTATAGACTGGGAGACTGAGACCCAAGAAGGTTAATGACTTGCCCAGGTTCACAACAGCGCTAACAGAGAGCAAACATTTGGAGAAGATATTTCCGTCATAGCACCTGATATCTGTCCATGTGATATATGAAAATACTCAAGGATGTTCTGTGTCTTTTGAAAGAGCATCTTCCCTACATAGTATGTGGTTATTGGGATTTCTGGTCAGATGTTCTAGCATGCTTGTCATCCCTTCTCCAGCAGATGCCAGTGCCTGTCACTAGAGGCCTAATGAGGAGGACAGGAACATGCTCATCAAAGTCTAGAATAACTCCTGATAACAAGGAATTGTTACTTGATTTTCTTTCTGTTTATGTAGCATTCACAGTGCAAGGCAGCAGGCTGTGGCTGGGATTACAGAGGCAGAAAAGACGGATGCGCTGCCTGCTTTCTTGAGGCTTAGAAGCCAGTAGAGTTTTCCATTGTGGAATTTACAAAATGGCGGGCAACTGTCCATGGCAGATGGGTTTTATTTGGCCCACATGGAATCATAAAGTTTTTTAATTAGTTGCCAGTATTTAATAATGGAGATATTTCATATAAAACTCCAGATTTCTGGCTTCTTTTGACAAAAGAGAAGATATGGCACTTGTCAGGCTGACGACAAATTGCCTTGGCTGAGCAGTGGTTGTCTCCCATTCATCAGGGACCACAACTCTCCCTATTGCTTCCCTAACCCAGAGATCCATGTCAGATTCCACTTATCACAAATTTTTTTATTGTTGAGCTCAGAGAGCAGGGCCCCAAGGTAATTACATCTGCAAAGATGTTTTTTGCAAAGAAGACATTGTTATACCAATGTTTCTATCAAAAGATTTCTTTCATGCATCCCATTTCATTCTTTTATATAATGGGCTGGCCCTTAGAGGCATTGGTTTGTGATATAGGGATGGTTCCTCTCCTGCATAAAGGCGGAGCCCCTGGAGGTAGGAGTGACTGCTGTTTAGGGGAAGGTGGATACAGTGTCCATTCTTTGTGAGCAGGATTTTCAAGATCTGAAATGATGCTGGGGCAATTTTATAATAGTCAATTTTATTATGTTTAGAAAAAAATCTCTAGGTGGCAAAGGCTAGGTAAAGCAATATATGACCCAATGTATGAAATCCTTAATTTAAATGTATTTAGTAGATAGAATAGTGACTAGAATGGTCCTCAGCACATATTAGATGATCAATAAATCTTTGCTGAATGGATGAATGATTAATTCAAAAATGACATCTTTTAATACCAACTTTTTCTTGAATGAGAACAAAAAGATAAATCCTTGGAAGATGTCCTTTGCCTCTAAGTTTTCTCCCACTTCCTCCTTCTTGCTCTTCTCCCTCACTCCACACCCATACACATTAAGTCGTTATTTTTAGACCAAATATGTTAAATGTTTCATGCCTAAGTGGTCAAAGAAAGGACAGGGCACCTGGTTACATTCACTTCTGATGAAATGATGTGATTCATCAGGTATTTTAACATTGAAGAGTGTGGGTGGGACTCATCCAGGCTTATTTGTAGTCTCATGACTTCTATTTTAAGTGAATGGGACCATGCATTTTAGGTTTTACTGATTTTATCCATACTCTTCAATCTTGGTCTAAGTTGGTGTCCTTCCTGCCCTGATCTTTCCCTCTTTCTTTGCCCAAGTCCTCCCAGTTAGGACCTAGTTCACAAATTCCTCTGTGATTCCGTCTTGATCATTTCTGTCTTCAGTGACCCCCCACACATAATAATATCAGTAGTAACAGCTGCAAGACCAAATAGCCTTTCTTGATATTTCAGTGTGTACCAGGGCCCCTGTATAGCACTTCACATGAAGTATTCCATTTGATCCTAATCAAAATGCAATTCAGTAGGGACTTTTATGATAATTTCCACTTTACCGATGTGAAAACTGAGTATCAGAGAAGATGTAACTGGCTCAGGGTGACAGGGCTAAGCAGTGGCAGGCTCAGCTCTTGAACTCAGGCCCTTCGGACTCCAGAACCTCTCCCTCTGCTATATACACCACCCCTGAACAAAATCCCTACCTCGTTGAGAGTGTTGCCTTTTATTGATGTAAATACATCTGATGTAACTCATAGGATGCTGATGGCCATACTAGGTTTCCCTGTTTCTTTTTAAAAGTTCACGTTCTACCTCTACATATTATCTTTTTAATGCTCTTCATTCTCTCAAATTATTAGACATTGAGCTAACACATTGAGTTTGAAAAATATTTCAGCCATGTAAATAAATAAGTAAATGTGATCCAACATCATCTTTTATCCCTTCTAATTTGTTGTAGCTTTCTCTGGACCTCTACCACACAGAAGACGATATTTACAAACTGTCACTGGTGCTGGAGCCTAGAAATTCTAAATCGGTAGGTGATGTTTTCTCTCTAAGGATCAGTGCCAAACACCATTGTTTGTCATTTATCGTGCCTGTTACAGTGATGCTTTGTGATCTGAAGATGGAAGAATTTTAAAAATCTATATTATTCCATTTTGCCCATGGAACGGCTGAGCCCTGACAGTTTGAGGATTATTTCTTCATATCAGGGGCTAATAAAGAAGAACGTTATTCCCAATTACTCTGTTTTATTGTTTATCATCTATGTGTTGTGTCCCATCTGAGAACTTGTGTACCTATAGGGCATCCTCCCAACAAATGAAGAACTCATCTTAATGTTAAAGAGCATTTAGACTCTTCAGTATAAAATCCCATTTAGCATAAAATTAAGCTTAATAAATTTTGAAGACCCTGATCATAATTCACAAATTTCCCTGCTAATGATCGACTCAGCTCAGAATTTCAGTATCACATTGGATCATGTCTCAATTAACGGCTGACTCTTAGGAAAGAAACATTCTATGCTGAGATTGAGGAAACTGCATTACTGAAAGTACACTGGTCATTAGTTTTAGGGAGTGGACTGTATCTTAGATATGTTTTGTGCTAGTCAAAAAATACCTGGGCAAATTTGAAATTTACAGTGAGGATGTGGTTTGCATGTTGAAGGAAAAACTGTCTATGTTGGCTTCTTAGAATCATATCCTGAGATCAGGGTTCTGATAAAGACCTCGTGCCTTACCTCCTTACCAGTTGAATTCTGTGGCATGTTGCCAGAGACGTGGACCGTAAGTGTGACCCTCTATTCTGATTCTGAAGCATCAGCCCGAAAGAGGCAGAATGACTGTGCGGTGCTGGGAGAGTACGCACTTGAGTCTGAGTCGGTTGACCTGGTAGCATCTGTTCTTATGATCTTGAGTATGGTGTTTCCATCAGCATGTTCACGACCACCAGTCCCCAGAGGCCCATCTCCTGGGGACACTGAAGAACAGACCCATATGGGAAGATACAGGCCAAATGAGGGCGAGACTCTGCAAAGTTACCATGCCTAAGAGCTGGAGACAAAAGCGAAGTTATTAGAAAAAATGGAATTCATGAGCTCTTCTCTCACCCCTTAGCTTTGGTGTGAAGAAGCTGATTGCAGGGTGGCAAGCTGTTCCGTGTACACATGGCATTTCCACCACCCTGCACCTCCCTCTTCCAGTAACCAGGCACCTTAGTTGCTACCGGTTGGTTGTTGGGCATGTGGTGGGGCATCATTATCTCATTAACTCTTAAGGAAATGGAGTCTGGTGAGGACAGGCGTCTCACGCGGAGCACACAACCAGTATGTGGGAGAACTGAGAGGTGGGTCAGGCCTGTCTGTCTTTAATGCCTGTGCTTTTTCTCCCTCGGGACGCTGCCCTTCATTTTCCCGCCACCCCTTGTATCAGGAACATGGTAGGAATGACCGTGTTAGCACACTTGCCTGATTGGTGCTGTTTAGATTTGTTTTAGTTTATTTTCAGGATAAATTTTTGCCAATCGTTGGAGACATTTCCATCCAACGTAGTCTTTTTTATCTTTTATAAAAGCAGAAGCTTTCAAAGCCTCTTCCAACGGCTAAAATCCTCTGAATCTATGAAAATGCAGTTCCCCAATCCCTTTCCATCTGTCGTCCTGTTTTGTGCTTTGGTTTGACATATGCTGACGCTAGAGAACAAGTACGATCAGGATGCTAGTACCGAGGGCGCCTGGGTGGCTCAGTTGGTTAAGCGACTGCCTTCGGCTCAGGTCATGATCCCGGAGTCCCGGGATCGAGTCCCACATTGGGCTCCCTGCTCAGCAGAGGGGTCTGCTTCTCCCTCTGACCCTCTTCCCTCTCGTGCTCTGTATCTCTCAAATAAATAAATAAAATCTTTATTTAAAAAAAAAAGGATGCTAGTACTGAGAGCCTGTAACTCAGTGTGCTTACAGTTGGTGCTGGTGGACCTCACATGATCCCACCGTGAACCTTTGCACAGCATACCCTTTGTGTCTCACTAATTCTTTGTGTTTTACTTTGTGCCTCGGTTTTTTCAGACTACTTCTAGGTCAAAAGAAATACCTCACAATTCCATTTTTAGGATAGTTAGGTCCAAACAACTTTTAATATATATTAATGTTCTAACGATGTAGAACCCACTTGAAAAGATAATACATGTCGAAATAAAAATAATATTTTAATTTCATTCTTAAATAAGCACAATTACTTACTAATGGATGTGTGTGCCTGTTGGGCATGGAACAATTTTTGAAGTCTTGGAATCAGATTGAATACTGCCACCTTTTTTCTTGTTCCACATTGATTTTTTGCTTTGGAAAGACGATAGCATTGAAAGAAATGTAGCGGGACCTAATGGGGGAACTGTGAACTACTTCAAGCTGGTAGTTCACATGGTGTCTGACAAATATGGAGTACTGCTGTATTTCCCTTGGAAGTTTGAAATATCTTTGGGTACCCCTATGAGTCCACTGCTGTATTACGGATGGGGCACCTTGTTATATAGTTTGGGAATCATGGGTTTATCCTTCATCAGATGAACAAAATGAAAAGCTTGAGAGAAAGAGCCATGATGTGTATGATGTGTGTGTGAGTGAGTCTATGTTTTGGTGATCATATCCAGACAGCAGGTAGTTTTTGGTCCTGCTGTCTCACCCACCTCACAACATTGTGAGGGGCTTAAATCCAGTACAGTTACTCCTCCATTCCTCTTGCAAACATGTTTATCCCCAATTTAGCATCAAATAAAACCTGCCAATACAAGTTTGCATGCAGGCACCAGCAAAGATATTTACATTATTTGAGGGTCCCAGGGAGAGGAATAAAGTGCACAGCACTCTTGGCTGGTCTCCTGATAGGATTGTGTTTTTCCCTTGTGTTGTGTGAATATGTTATGTGTTATCATCACCATCTTCTCCACATTATTTAGTGAAAATGTCTTGCAAGAACATGGAAAAACATATAGAGAAAGCAAATTCACTGAAGACGCTAGAAAGACCTAACTAGCCAAACAGTGAGAAGGGATTAAGGTTTTTATTTTATTTTATTTATTTATTTGACGGAGAGAGAGAGACAGTGAGAGAGGGAACACAAGCAGGGGGAGTGGGAGAGGGAGAAGCAGGCTTCCCACGGGGCTCAATCCCAGGGCCCCGGGATCATGACCTGAGCCGAAGGCAGACACTTAACGACCGAGCCACCCAGGTGTCCCGGGATTAAGGATAATGAGAGAGATGGCAGCTTGAGGACATAAACTTGATGATTCTCATGGTCCCATTTACTGCACACATCTAATTTTTCACCAACACCAAGTATTAAAGACTTAGACAACTGGTGTTTTGTATATTTTATATTATACAAAAATCTGTATGGAGTATTATTATATAGGTTTAAGGATGTTTTAGTAATATTTGGGGAACTCGGATAGAATTTTTGGGTGGGCTGGGAGAGCAATATCTTTTTTCCATTTAAAATAATGGAATCTAGGCTACTGCTAAGCAAAATGCACTATCCACAGGTGTATTTAGTCACAGATTAGATTCCATTCACAAAAGATGTTTGTTTTCAGAACATTTAAGTGCTACATATATGTAAGTTTTTACTAGTACTATTAATATGTAGAATGTATATGTCTTTCTTAGTGTCCCCTAATTGCTCAGGGTCTCAGATAAAGTTGAAAAATGTCTTTTCTCTGTCAGCAGCCTACCTCCCCTACGACGCCCACCAAGCCCGTGGTGCCCCTGGACTGGGCTTCAGGAGTGGTGCCGAAGCCAGACCCCACAGTCATCAACAAGCACATAAGAAAATTAGTTGAGGTAAGTGGTTGACAGAGTGGAAATTGAGCACTAGAAGACCCCTTTCTCTTTCCAGAATATTCTGTCATTGCCCAAGAATCAGCTGAAGTCAATGAAAACAGCCCTGTAGCAGGTAGGAGCAATTTAGCAGACACTTAGCTCTACTTGGCATTGGCCTCTGGGGGAGAGTATCCCGGAAAGGCCCTCTTTTCCCTTCTTGTCATTCTGTTCTCATTTGCCCAAATACCCTCAGCTACTTCCAACTCTTTCGGTAGCATTTGATGCCTCCACTACTGCCCCTGCAACTTGAGGGACTGTTTGGGGATTAGAATCTACTCATGAGAACCTACATGGGTCACAATGAAATGCCCACTAAATTGATTATGTGAGGGTAGGAAAAGATCCTGTAGGTGCACAGTTTCTCTTGCTGTATATATTGGGGTCTGGGACACAGTAGCACAATGCCATTTGGGTCAGAAACATCACTTAATGATGGGAAAGTCTCTATCAGAGTGTTCCACATAGAAAGAAGAGTAGAGGGGCCCCTGGGTAGCTCAGTTGGTTAAGCGTCTGCCTTTGGCTCAGGTCATGATTCCGGGGTCCTGGGATGGAGCCCCTCCACCCCACCCCACAGTTGGGCTCCCTGCTCAGCAGGGAGTCTGCTTCTCCCTTTTCCTCTACCTCTCCCCCTATCCCGATCATGTGCTCTCTCTCTCAAAATAAATAAATAAAAATCTTTAAAAATAATAAAAAGAAAGAAGAGTAGAAGTGCCAATGTGCAGAAAATGGAAACATACCTGGTACTAAAAACTATGACCCCTGATTAAACATCTGCTTTAATGGATGGGTATGATGCAATAGGATCATGTCTTTGGGATAAAATGAACATTTTGCCAGGGATGGATGGTTAAAGAAAACGAAAGAATGTTCTACATCTTGGATCATCCAGGGAACTATAGTGCACTGGAAGAAAAGTTCTGTGGAGCATGTGAGGCAGCAAGGAAAGGTCAGAAAGGATGAAGGACGGCATTGAGAAGCATAAGGTCCAGTGGAGACCATGTGTTGATGTTGTGGTCACAGACCCAACTCGGAGCCAAGGAAGGGGGATGGGATCCAGGCAGGAAAGAATTGCAGCTCAGGAAGGTCTGGCACCAGGAAACGAAAGACAATGATTCTCTCTCCCTCTCTCCTCCCTTATGCCATCTCTCTTATTTTCTCTCCAATTCCAATTTCATGGGGGGAAGGTTGGCCCAGTTTGGATAAATTGCCTACTTTGGGCTCAGTCAAGTGAAAGGTTGGGTTTTATTATGAAATTTGCATACTGAATTTTATTCTACAAAAAGATTGTACTTTCAACATAAATATGGATTTTAGGCTATAAATAGTAGGCACTCTACAATGGTCAATTTTAAGTAATTTTGATTGTAGATAAATATTGATATTGGGACTTGCAAAAAAAGGTAATGCTTTATGATTTTGCACAATTCAGTTATCTGTAGATAAACTTACAATGGGTGCTAAACAGTCATATTTTTAATTAAGTAATTTGTTCATTTATACCTTGGTCATCTCCCAAAACACTCCTGAAGCAGTTTGCTATATAGGGCAATACGAATAAAATAGAATAGACAGAAACCATCCGGAAAAGGGAGAAAGACTTGTTATATTCTTCCATACATGTGTTTCTGGGGAGAACTTAACAAACCTTTTTGAAAACCCGATTTAGCAGAGAGCAGTGGAAGCCTCCTTTTATTTTTCTCTGATTATAAAGAGAGTCAGAATCACTGTAAATATGCACACTTTTCAAAAAAAATAGAGAATCCAAGTTTTACTTTTAGGTCGTGGGAATTCTGCTCTCTAGGGATAAACACTGATAATTTGTAAATTATCTTGTATGACTTTATTCCCCCCCCCCATAAACACACTCACACCCACGTATGCCCATGGGTAACATTGTTCAACTATTTTCCTAGAACAGATTCCACTAAGTGGAACTGCTGGGTCAGAGAGTAAGCCGACTGTTCTCCAGAAAGACTATGGCTATTGACTTCATCAAGTAATATGAGAGTGCCTATTTTCTTACCCTAGGGAATTACCAATTATCTTAATGTTTTCTTATCTGAGAGGTTAAAAAAAGTTTTCTTTGCATTTCTATAATTATTAGCAGAATTGAGCATTTTCCATGAATATATTGGCCATTTGTATTTTTACTTTGGTGATCTCCTGTTTTCCTTTTATGTCTTTGCTCTCATGTATATTGCAAGCAATCTTCTCTGTCATTTATCTTTAAATTTGTTAGCTGAGCTTTTTTGATTCAGATATTTTGCATTTTATGTAATAAAATGTTTTCGTTTATAGCTGCTGACTTTGATGTCATGGTAAGAAAGGCCTTTCCTACTCAAAGATCACAAAACATAAAAAATATTTTTATCTATTTAACTTTCATATTTCTGTATCTTTATGTTTTACATTAAAATATTTAATGCATCTAGAATTTAGTTTAGGGGCAACTGATTTTGTAAGATTATTAGCCATTACCTCAACAGTAATTATTGGATAATTTTTAATTTCCCTGTGGATTTGAAGACATACTTTTTGAGAGTCTAAATCCTGTATATACATAGATCTATTTCCAGACTGTGCTACCTGTAGTAAGTTATGGTACCATGTTGTTTTGATTAATGTAGCTTTGTAGATTATTTGATTTCTGATAGGACACGTTCTCCCTCATTACCTCTCATCTTAAACAATTTTAGGCTATTCTCAACATGTTCACTTCTATTTGAACTTTAGAATCAATTTGTTCATTTAAAACAAATTCTCACTGGAATTCTGACTGGAATTATATTAAAAGTATACTTGAAATTTTTGGATAATTTAACATTTTAAAGCTTCATTTTCTATCGACATGGTATTGGCATTTGTGAATTCACCAAGCTTAACTCTTACTAAAACTGAAGTCTCAGTTTAGACCTCACTTTCTCCAGGAAACCTTTTAAAATCTCCCTCCTGTCTCCCCTCCCTTCATGGCACCCTGTTTTTATCCTCAGCATTGCACTTCTTATACCATAAAGGCTTCTTGATTTGATTATCTCCCACTGGATTCTAAGCTCCTTGATAGAATAATATGCTAGTTATCACTGCTTCCCCAATAAGTTCAGAGCCTGACTCATAAATATTTATTCCATAAATATTTGTCTTTCCTTTGCAGTCTGTGTTTAGAAACTATGACCATGACCATGATGGGTACATCTCCCAAGAGGACTTTGAAAGTATAGCTGCCAATTTTCCCTTTTTGGATTCCTTCTGTGTGCTGGACAAAGATCAGTAAGTTTTAATTTTGTTATATTTTAATGCAACTGTCCTGAAGCAGAAAATTAGTGTCAGAGGAGAACAGGGATACCCTTAATGTACATCCTGACAGCTTTAATCCCAGCGTGTTAATGAGACAAGTCTAATGTTCTGCTGATTTTTTTCTTGGTGTCCACAAACATGACTGTTGGATGAAATCACAGGGCAGACTACAACATCAGTGTTGAGTGTGAGTGCCCATTTGCAAATGAGCGTGAGTCTCCATTCCCCACATTACCTCTGCTTAGCTATTTCATCAATCCCCCAAGCCTCCATCAAAAAGAGTAGGGGAGAAAGATAGTTACACCTAGGCTGGTACAGTCCTCAGCATCAGTGGACTTAAGGGCAAGACTAAAACTCACCAAGTAAGTAAAATTATTTTAAGTTACTTACAGTCTTCAGAAAAGCAGGTGATATCTACAGAGAGCCAAGAAGTGTCCTCGCTTTGTTTCTCTCTGTGCTAGTTCAAAGGTTGTTTTGATAAATGAAGTAAAAATATATTTCTGCTAAGATCCAGCTCATTAGAAAACAATGATAAAATATATACATATTGTGGAGAAATACTGGCATTAGTAATCTGACTGCTTAATTTTTAATTCTGTGAGATTAGTTCCTAGTTTAAAAATCATCTGTAACGAGGTGTTAGATTTTATATTGGTGAAATGTCCAAATTATATCACCTTAGAATTCTTTAATATTTTTGTTCGTGTGAGAATTTTTAAAAAATTAAATCTGTAAGTAATTCAGTACACCAAGGAAAGCCTTGATATTTTATCATAACATCTTAAAACCTTAATTCATCTTCATTGTATATCTAGAACAAAGAATACTTTAAAAAAAATTATTAGAAACATAAACTTCTTTTACAAAATAAAATTTAAGTTACCTGCTACCTACCCACTTCCCTTAGTTTGTTTCTGTCCGTGACATGTAGGTAGGACATGAACTTAAAATCCCTTCCTATTCTTCGTTTCTTTTTCCTGCTGGTTCTTTAGATGGACCTGACACTGTTCCAGAAAAGATATATAAATACATTTTTTTCTAAAAATGAAGGTTTGAAATATTCATAGCTTACATGATTTTTGTCAAAGAAGCTGAGATATGTTGATTTTGAGAGGCGAGTAAAACATCCAGGAGGAGATTCTAGCAAGCTGTAGATATGGTACCAAGATTCAGGAGAACAGTTTTGGAGATATTGATTGCTAGGTCTTCAGCCCAGCCGTGCAAGCTGAAGTCCCAGGCATGAGAGCAAATTCTGTTGGGAAAGTTGAGAGCAACATGAGCTTAGGGCCTGAGGACTGCAGCTTGGGGACCCTTCCTCCCACATGCAGATGAAAGGAAGACAAGGATCTTGCAGGAAAGCCAGAGAAGGAGGAGCATGGGAGGCAGGAGAGAAACAGGGCTGTGTGGAATCACAGGGGTACGTGGAAGAGAGAGTGTCAAAAAGGAAAAACCCTGTCTGCATGTCACATGCAGCCAGGAGGTAGACAACATCAAGTAGTGAGCAAAGGGGGTGCCTGGGTGGCTCAGGCGGTTAAATGTCTGCCTTCAGCCCAGGTCATGATCTCAGGGTCCTGGGATCATTCCCCACGTCAGGCTCCCTGCTCAACGGGGAGCCTGCTTCTCCCTCTCCCTCTGCCTCTCCCCCTGCTTGTGCTCGCTCTCTCTCTCTCTTTTCTGTCAAATAAATAAAATCTTTAAAAAAAGTGAGAAAAGGCCACTGAAGACATCATTGTGACAGTTTCAACAGAACGGTAGGGTTAGAAGCCTGTTTATATGGAGGGAAGAGTAATTGAAGGAAATGGGGGGAAAAAACCCTCTAATGATTATTCTTTTTGAAAACTTTGGGAGTAAGAAAAGGAAGAGAGAAAAAACAGGTGCCAGGGATGGAAGCAAGGTTGAAGACAGACATTTTCCAGGCGGGGAAGTTGCGAGCGTATCTTTACACAGAGGAAGGAGCGGGTGAAGAGACTGAGCAGAACCTGGAAGGAGCTGTGTCCTGGAGTCTACAGAGTGGGGGATGGGAGCATGACTTCCTCAGAGACAGGAGGACCCAAGAGAGGACAGATGAGATACAAAGGAATTCTGAATTGGCACAGAAGGGTGTGGTCTCCAGCACAGGCCAATGTGGAGAGAAGGCAGTATGAAGATCACCTACTTCATGTAGATTTGATCTTCTTGATAAACAGGAAGTCTGGATATGTGCTGGTGGGTGCAACCAGAGACTCTGTGTGAAGAAGATCTGGAAGAATCGCTCTAGGAAATGGTCTATAAGCCAGTAAGACATGAATGAAAGATTACCAATGGCAGCGGCATGGATGACATCAGGCTGAATGAATTTGAGAATGGCGGGCCCAGTTATTACAGTTTTTTGCCTTTCTCTAGCAGCCTAATTCTTGCACACTCTATTGCTAGGGATGCGCCAGAAAGGAGATTTCCTACTAGAAACTACCGTTTGGTAATGAACGATACTTTCTGTGCTACCGAGCACAGGATACACATACGTATCTTCTCCTTACTAAGAGCCTTTGGCACTAAATGCTGTCCTTCAAGGTCCTCTCCTTTCAGAAAGAACAGAGAAGTAAACACTCCCCACCTGCCTTTGGCCACAAAGGTTTGGGGAGTTGGGTGATCACAGTGTGTCAGCAACTTAGCAACATGGTCTTCAAAGATCCCTCCCTTTTCTGATTCTCTTTACAGGGATGGCCTTATTAGTAAAGATGAAATGATGGCTTACTTCCTGCGAGCTAAGTCCCAGTTACACTGTAAAATGGGACCGGGATTTGTCCATAATTTTCAGGAGATGACCTATCTCAAGCCAACCTTCTGCGAACACTGTGCAGGATTTGTAAGTCTGTTTTCTCTTGTTTTCTCTTGTGTGTAATTTGTGCCTCATTCTGAGAAGGTAGGAAAACGATACACCAACGGAGTCCATTGTCTGCTTTAGGTCAGAAGTAAAATATGACGACTCCCTGAAATTAAAAACTAAGTTAAAAAGCAAAAGCAAACTCTGCAGGTTTCACTATGTTCTTTCGAGGAATGTAGGACTGGTGACAGGAAAGGATAGTGAGGCTTGTTAACTCAAGAGAGCGTTTTGTCTGTTAATCCCTGCCAAGGAAAGTTCGGCCCAAGGAGGCTTGGCATTGATCGCTAATACTCATAGCAGGTGCAATTAAGGGGATTATTTATCTTCGCCAGTTCCTCCCAGTTCTTGCTTCATGTGATGTCAGTCACTAGAAATCCATCATGGCATGGCTCAGTGATTCATAACTCAAAAGGAAAAATCTTTTCGGAGGGAAGATAGTTATAATAATAAATTACATTTATTTGGCCCTTGACAGTAATGAAGTACTTCCATACACGTTAATGTAATTAATCCTCATAACTAGCTCATGAGGCGAATGTTTTATTCTCCCCATTTGCCTATCAGGACAGAGAGGTTCAGAGGATATAAGTTTCCCGGGACCCTACAGCCCATAATTACCAGAGCCAAGGCTCAAACGCAGGTGTTCTGACTCTAAATCCCATGCTCTACCTACACGACTGCATAAACTGAAGATTTTACACTTCAGTTCCCCACATTTGATAATTCTCTGGCAACTAAGGGCAGCGTTGGCCCTGATACTGAACAAAGACTCCTGCGCCCTGAAAGTCTATTTGTTACCCAGGTTGTAGAAGATGAAAATGTGGTCCTCTAGGTGAGGCTGGCCCGGCAGCCCGCATGACCACTACTTCTTTGTCCAGAGGCCAGAACTCAGTTGTGTTAGCTTCATTCAGCCATCGTGTTCCCCTGGCGACCCATTTGAACTCACAGCTGCTATCATATAGTACTGCAAAAATAACAGTTTTCCCATCCCATGCTTGAAGGACTGGCTTTGAGGGGCCCAAGGACAGGCGTTTGTGTTCAAGCCCCTACCCCCCTGAGAATGGGTGAATAAGAGGCAGTAGTTACCTCAAAGATGGCCCCAGGTGGTCACTGCAGCAGATGTGGTCAAGGGGCAAGGCCAGCCCACCCCAGAGAAGGAGAGATTCTTCTTCTGTCAGCTTCACCCCCAGTGGGATTTCATCACCTGACCACTTTTATCATACAACAAATATGTCTCCTTTTTCATATTTCTTTCCTCTGATGGGAAATCTTGGTTGTATCTACACCTGAAAAATGCTGAAGTAGGATAGGGCCATGTGCAACTCTTTCTGCAGAGTGGGGCCCAGTGAATCTGTTAGGCCATGGCGTAACTCCACCGAAAGTCAGGTTGAGACATCTGCGCTTTGGTATGGTGTGAGAGTTGGCGGGCTCTTATCAAATCTCAGGGTCTTATCTGTGCTCTCTAGTCCTTCTGGGTATCTCTCCCTTCTATGGAGGCACGGGTTCTGTAGAAGCAACAAGGTGGTCTTTCTCAGGAGCTTCCACACTTCCCTTCCTGACTCCTCAGAGCAGGTTTGCTGGTGCTAGGTTCTTGATGCATCTGTGATAAGGTACGAAGCTCTGGACTTGAGTCTGGAACGCTGACTTGGAATCTCAGTTCTGCCCTTATTAAATCTATGTCCCTGAGCAAATTATTGATCATCTTTGAGTCTCTGTTTTTCTATCTGTAAAAGGGAGTTAATTAGCACTCCCAGTTCAGTGCTCCTTACACCACAGACCCTCCAAATCCTAAAGCAACCTGAGGTCTCAAATCAAAGGACTGTGGGAAATATTCCTATACACCCATCTCCATGATGTCACTGTCTCCTGTCTGTGGCTGGCACACTGACCCAGAGCCCCTTCCTGCCTTGTGTCGTCTCCTAGTTATTAAGGAGCATTAGCAGGCAGTCCCCTGAGTTTCTCTCCTGATAGGACTCAGGCTTCACTCTATCTTTTCTAGCAGTTCCTGCAGCTTTGCTAATAATGTGCCATATCTGGATATTAGAATGCTTCTTCTTAAATCTTATCCTTTCTTGTCCTATATCAGTGGCTTTTGCTGACACACAAAACACCCAGGAACAGTGGCTTCCGGTCCTTCCCTCATGTGACACATCCTTCTTTCCCTGCTCACTAGCAACAAGACCTTGCCAAGTGACTTCACCTCTCGAGAGCCCAGTCTGTATATACATAGCATTGGATGAGTGAATACACATAAAAAGCTTAAAACTGTGCCTCTCACACAACCAAAGTTAATAAATGTTAGCTATCATTACTATGGGTATTACTATCACCAAGGGCTCTGTGAGGAAACAATTTCTTATCACTGCAAAGTTTCCCAGATGTGGGACCTTGCAGATTATTTAATTCTTTGGATCATTCCACTCGCCTTTTATGGGAGAAAAGCAAACTCAATTATCTTGAAGGTCCCTGTATCTCTGACATGACGGGATTACCCCAACCCCACTTCCCTTTTCTGTATAGACTGCCCCTCATCTCTTCCGGTCATCCTAGGTAACTGAGGCCTTGCAGCCAGTTAGTTGTCTTCATAATCCTTCCTTCCCAGGACACATTTACATCTTAATAGTGTACTCTGGAGGACCCGCTAACTTTTAAGACTCAAAGGAATGACTTTCCACTGGTGGAATTTCCTTGTCAGAAAGAGGGTAAGGATCAGTCTTCCTGATGCCTCAAGTCACTTCACATTGGCAACTTTTTATTCTTCTTGTAGGGAGGGTCATGAACAATGCCACACTCAGGGCATTGTTCCCCTATCATACATGTAAATGACACCCCCATCAGCCCCAGTAGGCCACCGGCCCTGTTTCTCTCAAAATCATTTTATTACAAAGATATCAGTCACCTAATCTAACTACTAAAAGGTTAAAAATGGGGGTTTTGCCAGCTTGAGCTAAGCCCACTGAATTCATCAATATTGTATGTTTCTGTGTCCCTGGGACCCGTGTGCAATGCTGAGAGGCATGGGGAAGAACACAGTGTGTCAGGAGGGTGAACACACTACCCGCAGGATGATCCTCTGAGCCACCTGGGCAAACACCCCCTCCTTAAACTGTAGGCCCTCACATCTCTCCTGAGACACTCGTCACTTCCTACATCCTCCTTCCTATGTGGTTGGCAGAATCGGAGTGTTTTCTGCATCTCCCTGAGCCCTAGCACAGGTCAAACACTGAGCAATCAGAGAATGAATACATGAACAAATAGATCTTTTCCTTTTCTATATTCTTTCAAGGCACAAATGCTACTCAGAAAAGGACCTAGCGCCATGCAAATGCTTTAGTGGGATATGCACCCTGTAGGTTGCTTAATTTCCTGTAGAGGGCGCCAAGAGCATCTGGAGTGATGAAAAAGAAGGCAGAGGGAGCTAGGGGCTTCCAAAAACAGTGACAGTCTCCCTGGTAAATTGAGCTGAGAGCGCATTATACCAAAGTCCAATAAATGTACCAACGTCAGTTTCCCATTCCGGCTCCCATTTGGCTTTCAGAAAGAAAGGGAAGCAAAGCTGTTATCACCCCAGCTGCAGTGAACTTCTATCTGACAGGAAGGGTGTCAGGATCAGCTACATCCTGTTTGTGCTCCACCAACCATCATGCTTCCCAGGACTTCCTTCTCTCTGGCCTTGTTTCTTTTTTTTCCCAGATTTTAATTCAGGTTCTCTGACATCCTTCTGTCTTTTGTTTCAGCTCTGGGGCATAATCAAGCAAGGATACAAATGCAAAGGTAAATAAATGTTATTTGGTAAAATTTTAAAATGTGACATGGGCAGGAATCAAATTTCTCTGATGAAACCACAAAAACTCTTGGCATCATGGAGAACTCGGCTCTTTGGGCCACTGGCAACTGAAGAGGTAATGTGTCTAGGGAAAAAAAACCCTAGAGTTTTGGAGAGGCCCAACTGGAATTTTATAGTTTGTTGTGAGAGCAAGCAAACCATCCTTATCAAGCCACGTACATGTGGCCCCATCTCTAGGATGTCTTGTGAATCATCAGCACACAATTAGGGTGGGAACTCTGGAGCGGGGCAGGCCTAACTAAAATACCATATGAAAGAACCTTGTCCTTCATGTGAATAAGCACACACACTCATTCCCGTAATACATTCCCGTAATATATGCCTTTTCCGCTCTCACAGGTAGCTTTTCCTTTCTCCACTAAATCAGAGATGATGATAAAAAAAGAGAAGCCTTAAAACTTATTTTTGTTCCTTTCAATGAATTTTTCATATAGTTCTCCATTTCACTGAAATTTATAAACAAATAAGTATGTACTTGATAAATGCAACACACATGCATATTAATAGGCACTTAGGGCTGTGTTGTTTACTTATGCATATATGATCATTATATATCATTGGTGTTTCATTTAAGAAATTGCTGGATAGTTTATGCAGACTATTTGTATTGATGGTTTTAAGAATCCGACAATGCTCTTAAAAGATATAACTACAGAAGGAAACTTCTTCACCACAGAATGCCTTCAGATTAATGCTATTCCCTTATGGTGTCTTTTTTTTTTTTTTTTTTTTTTCTCTAGCTATCTTTCAGGCTTGGGCCTCGTGTTGTATGAACAGAGTTCCCTGAAGCTAGATGGGAGCCACCTTTTAGTCTCAAAAACCTTCCCTTTAGTTCCTGGTATTAGTTGTCTGAGTGTAAATTGGATTTTTACTTTCAAGCAGCAAAAACACCGCAATATCTTACCACCCAGCCATAGTTCTATTCTCGCTTCTGACCCTTATCCTCTAAAAAGACACACACACACACATGCACACACACATATAAACACACTTTTATGGAGATGAAAATCTATTAAGCCCTTGGATCATCTGTGTGTATACAGTATTTTCTCTTAAAGGCAATGCAATGAAAAACTTAATTAAAATAGACTGAACATTTCATTTTAATTTGGTCTTTCCATGATGTCATTACAAGAGCATTTGAAAATAAGACCATTTGGGGGAAAAGCAAGTATCTGAAAGAATTAGAAAGGTCCTGTTTGATAGTGAGAGAGAAATATGCTCTTTAAAATGATCCTATCTGGGGCGCCTGGGTGGCTCAGTTGGTTAAGCAACTGCCTTTGGCTCAGGTCAGGATCAAGCCCCGCTTTGGGCTCCCTGATCAGTAGAGGAATCTGTTCCTCCCCCTCCCCCTGCTCTTGTTCTCCCTCTCGCTCACTCTCTCTCTCTTTCAAATAAATAAAATCTTTAAAAATAAAATGATCCTATCTGTTCAGTAATTCTAAAAGAAATGTAGGACCCTCTATGGGAAATAATTGTGTTGCTCTTTTCCAAAGCAGCCAAAGTTTCTACCCCAAGCAGCAATTAATAGTCTGCTTTCTTAACTAAAGCATTCTAATGGGGGATTTCACAGAGTCTACTGCTGTTTCAAAGCCATAAAGTCAAATCTGGAACATGATACTGGGCATAAGCCCACCTTGTTTTCTGTTTCTATGCAAAGAAAGAAAGCAGGACATAAAATCACTTGTTCTGGAAAAGATTTGGAGGAATGAAGAAGAATTAAAAAAATGCGAGTGAATACTGAATGAAGGGACACCTCGCTGTAAATGAAGAGAGGCAGCTGTTGGTCCTGGGAGATACTAGAAGCTGGGGTTTCTTTCCCTCATTCTGGCTCACTGGTGGAGAATCTGTCTTGGCCTGGGAGAAAATCCCAGTCCCATGGAATTTGCATTCAGTTTGGGGCAAAGACAACTCCTCACTAGGTCTGTCCCCTGCTTGTTTGCTCCCCAGCACCTCGATGAATTGTGCAGAAGTAGTTGAACAAATGTGAGAGGAACCCCAGGAGGGCTAGCAAGTCCCACTGGCCCTTTTCCAGCCCCTGGCCACACCCTGCAGGCCTGAGCCAGACTCTGAGTCAACACGGGAAAGGGGATGGGGAGGGCACAGCTGACAGCTCAGGTGCTACCCTGGAAGCCCAGTCAGCACCAGATGCACTTGGTTCCCACTAATCGTCTGTGATACTTTGGGATTTTTCAGACTGTGGAGCCAATTGTCACAAACAGTGCAAAGACCTCCTGGTTCTGGCCTGTAGGAGATTTGCTCGGGCGCCCTCCTTGGGCAGTAGTCATGGGTCGCTGCCTGGAAGTCCCTCGTTGCCCCCAGGTAATAGCCTCTGCTTTTTTTCTACCTCGATTTCTTTCTGCTTGCCTTCCCACACTCGGACTTCTCTTGGGTTCTGGATCTGAACCTGCTCAGAGTCACTGATACCAAGACCTACTTCAGGGTGAGTTGCTGTGGCTACACCCTTGACTCCCACTTGCTTCTCTCTGTTTTCAAGTTTCACTTCTATGCAGCTCACCTGCAGCCTGTTTCGGTCTGCCTCTGGTCTGTCCCTCTAGGTCCTTGCCTGTTGGACTCCTGTTGTTTGCACCAACTTTGATGGTTTGCTATAAAGCAATCAAGATGTCAAATAATCACAACAGTCTCCCCCCTTCCAGTGCAGGATGAGGTGTTCGAGTTCCCTGGCGTCACTGCTGGACACCGAGACCTGGACAGCAGAGCCATCACGCTGGTTACAGGCTCTTCTCGCAAGATCTCCGTGAGGCTGCAGCGGGCTACCACCAGCCAGGCTACCCAGACCGAACCTGTATGGTCAGAGGCTGGCTGGGGGGACTCAGGGTCCCACACCTTCCCCAAAATGAAATCCAAGTTCCATGGCAAAGCAGCAAAGGACAAGGGTTTTGCCAAGTGGGAAAACGAGAAGCCCAGGGTGCAGGCTGGCGTGGATGTGGTTGACCAGGGCACCGAGTTCGAGCCTGACCAGGATGAAGCAGATGTGGGTGAGACCAGACAGGACGGTGAGGTCAGTTCTGGGTCAAACTACAAGTAAAATCGCAAGGAGGAGGCTCAAAGGGCCAAGATGAACATTATAGTGAATCCAGGAGACAGCCTCATAGTTGTGAGAGCTGAATGGTTGGGCATTAATACATACTACTTTTCATCTTGCTGTTGGCTAGTTGTGTGATCCCAGGCAAATTATTTCTTCGCTTTGCACCTCAGTTTCGTCATGTATAAAATGGAACCAGATGGGTTCTAAAGCTTAGTGAGGCTGCCATTTCTGTGTACTAAAATGATGTCCCAAGGATCCATGACTTACTGGGTGTACCCGATAGGCCGGTACCCTATACCAGTCAGTTTAGTTTTCCAAGCTAGAATCAGGGCCCAAACTCGGGGTCGGGGAGAGAAAGTGATGGGCAGTGGAAGCAAAAGACTTGCAGAGAGAGAAGAGTGGCTTTTGACAGCATCATGGAGAAGGGGGTGGTGAGAATCAGAGACATGAGAGCCTCAAGGTTCTATAAACCAGGGTTTGGCTCCACATAAAAATTACATTCACATCATCCAAGCATATGGGATTTGTTGGAATAAGCTGAAAACATAAATTGATTCAAGATAGACTTAGATAAATTTATTAGTCAACAGTCCATAGTGTATTGAGAAGAAAGATTTGGGGCAATTGGTGTCGTATTCCTAACCTTTCAAGCTGTGCCATGGAGGGCAGCCATCACCTCTCTATGGAGTCGTTCTCATAAACAGAATTATTGGGTTAGGCAGAGATCCTATTGGATCAAGCCAGTGCTCTTTATTCTTAGGTGGTCCTCCACATTCCACTCTTTAGGAGACCTAAACACACAGTCTCCTTGGTTTCCCATGATGAGAAAAACTCCAATGACCTTTAACCAAAATTCCTCTAGTTCCTTCCTCATTGAAGACAATTAATAAGGAGGCCACAAATTATCTTCAGTCTCCTGCAGTTTATTATAAGCTCCTGCTGAGCCACTTCTTTTTCCTTTCTTATAACACCAACTTTTGAAAACAGCTGTATTGAGACCTAATTTATGTACTATAAAACATACTCATTTAATGTATATATAGGGTGCCTGGGTGGCTCAGTCCTTGGGCATCTGCCTTCGGCTCAGGTCATGATCCCAGGGTCCTGGGATCGAGCCCCGCTTCGGGCTCCCTGCTCTGCGGAGAGCCTGCTTCTCCCTCTCCCACTCCCCCTGCTCGTGTTCCCTCTCTCGCTTGTGTCTCTCTCTGTCAAACAAATAAATAAAATCTTTAAAATAAAAAAAGTATATATATAATTCAGTGGTTTTTAGTAGTCACACATTTTTAGTAGTCACGTTTAGTAGATACACAACCATCACTACAATCTAGTTATAGAACATTTACATCATCCCCTGGGGATGCCTGGACCGCTCAGTCAGTTGAGCATCCGGCTCTTGATTTGAGCTCGGGTCATGATCTCATGGTGGTGGGATTGAGCCTCACCTCAGGCTCCACACTCAGCGTGGAGTCTGCTTGTCTCTCTCTCTCTATATTCCTCCCCCCACCCACTTGTGCTCTCTCTCTCTAAAATAAGTAAATAAATCTTAAAAAAAAAAAAAAGAACATTCACGTCATTCCCAAATGTACCCATTAGCGGTCACAGCTCATCTCCCCTACCTCATCCCAGCCCTAGGCAACCCCGCTAATTTACTATAGATTTGCCATGCCAACTTTGTTTTTAACATTTCTTTATTGATTATCTTGACAAATGTTTCAGTCCTACCCTTCCATTTCTTCTACTGGCCTGGCAAGTTCAAGCTGGGTATATAAAGGTAAAAAGGACAACGTTCCTGATATTATGACAGAAGAAGATATCCTAGGGAAGGGATCTTAACCTGGGGTCTAAAGAAGGGCCTCAAGGAGTTCATGAAAGTGTATTATACTTTATGTGAAATTACATATGGACATATGCTCATTTCTGGAGAAAGGGTCCACAGCATTGAACAGATACTCAACGGGGTCTATGACACTCCCAAAAAGTGAGAAATCACTGTGCAAGATTCTTTGAAATTGTGCTAGTCACCCCATTATCACCTAAGCCTATGGAGGCTGTTTCCATGAGCAATGTGGCTATAATTAAAATCTCATGAAAAACAAGAGCTTCTATGCGTAGAGTCGTAGGATGCCTACCTAGAGCTTTCATGATGGTGCTCACCTTGTGGACCACCTCTGAATTCAGAGGAGTACTTGCTTTTGCTTAATAAACCATGAAACTAGCTATGAGCTCACTTCTATTTGCCTAGCACTGTTTAGGGTACTTAAACCTTGCTCCTGGCTTAGGAGAAATTCACTGCCTGTTAGATGTAGGACAATCACTTACATGAGTAGGATTTCCTGATCTTCAATAAGGAAATAGAGACAAAAATCTGGATTTTTTAAATTTAATTTTCTTCTTTGAAAATTGAATATTTATATTCAAGTATTATCTTACCCTTTCAATTTTCTCATGTCATAAATCAGAGATGGTTCACTGACTAGTATTCAATTTCATGTGTGCTAATTAAGGAAGACAATATGTTTGTATATATCATGCATATGGTATACATTGTCGTCATCCAAATCAGTAACAAATGAAGACTATTTACCCTTGTTGAGGGAAGAAAGTAAAAAGGAAAAAATGTGACAAAATTACATCAGAGTTGATTATGTAGACAAAGGGGTTTTCATATTTAAGAATTTTTTTCTGCCAGGCAAGGCCATGAATGGCATTCAGAGAAATGATCTACAGATGTATTATTTAGAATCAGGCGATGTCTATGAATCCTATGAGTAAAAATGATAGACCGACAGAAAAGACAGTTATGTTTATAATCTATGTATTTCCTTTGGTGGAGTTCCAGGATTTATACTCATTTTAAAATGCAAATGTGTGAACATTTTTTGGGACTATGCATATCATTTCTGCAATGATCATTGAGCCCCTGGATGGCAGGGACAATGGCAGGTCATGATTACTCTCTTGGCAGTAAGACTATGTATATTTTCTTTATAATGCTTCTTTGTTTTCCCTTATCTTCTACTAAATTAAATCTAATTAACAAATATCATAGAAGGGCTAGGAAATGCTGGAGTAAATAAAGTTTGATATGTTTACGTATATCTCTCCCTACATATTTCTCTATATACCTATATCCCTCTCTCTCTCCCTCTCTCTCTCTCTCTCTCTCTCTCCCTCCCTCTCTCTGTGTGTGTGTGTGTGTGTGTGTATACATATATATATGTATATATATATATATATCGTTTTCCCTTACAAATTTTCCCTTATACAAATTTACATTGTGGATTTCTAAGAGGGAAACCTCAACAAGAAGCTTTTCATAGACCAGGGTCTTGTGGAGCACCTTTTAGGGAATTAATGTAAGCAACCCTGTTGGACTCTGTAGGATTTAAGATTTCATAAGCTGTGTAGACTACACGATCTTTCCCTCTAAATCTTGAGTGCACAAAGTACTGATCATTTGGGATGTTCCCTCGAATGTCACTGGTAAACTGCTTTCTAAGAATATTCTTGCTTGGTTAAATGCAACCCAGCTATACAACAGATTCTGATTCATATTGCAGGATGGCTGACTTCAGGCTGAGGACACTGGAGGCAATAATGTTGGCATTTGGAAGGAGCAAGATGAGAAATTCTGAAGAACACTCCAACTCAGGAACTTATCTGAAAAGATATCTTGGACTTTTACTGCCTGGTGACACCATGGGGTCTCCCTGATTGGACTGTGGGACAGAGGATTTACCCTATGAACTATTTATTTCCTCCTCCCCAGGCCCTAGTCAGGTGTCACCAAGTCTGGGTGATGTAGTTGGTAGATTTCTCTGTATCTTTCCCTAGAGCCATTTATATATGAGTGAAGTGAGAGCTTGTCTGCATGTACTTGATACTCATTCTCTAAACTCTACTTTTTTGTGAGAATATTATTTCGGTATTTTGTAAACTTTGGGTGGGGAGGAGTCAATTTAGAGGTCTTTGTGTGTGTGTGTGTGCTTTTTGGACGGGACCAGGACTTGTTTTCTTGAGGGACAAGAAAGCTCTTCAGATCCTGGAATGAGGTGGTTCTTCTAATACAAGGAGATGTTTACATTGTTCTTACCCTACAGTTGCTATTACGATGTGTAACAAGTCATACATTTATATTCACATAAGTCTTACCAATTCTGCATCATAAGGAAGCTATGACACAGCCGTGGAAACTCTCCTGGTATTGATAATTGCCATGGGGGAAAATTAAGTATACTTGTCTTAGTGACTAGGTTTAGCCATCTTCCTTAGGACTCCTGTTAAGACTGCCAGTAAAAGAAATTTGGATGGTGACTACAAAATCAAAGTTTCAGGGGATAAAAGTTAGGTGAAAAATAAACCAACAAGCAAACCACTTAGTGAAATGAAAAACAATCAGCAATTCTTTAAAAACTCAAAATAGTTTTAAGAACTTTGTTAAAAATGAAAAGTTTTGGTTATAAAAGAGAACTTTTGTCCTCTTCCTAAGAAATTGCCACCCATACTTAAAAGAATAGTCATAGAAATCAAATCATCAGAAACCACCTTGGATTAACATTTTGTTTCAGCTTTTAAAGTATCAGTATTTTCAATGTTTCCCTTTGACCTAAATAACTGGACATGGGTCTGTTTTTTATATGATTAGAGGAGAGCAAACTTAAAGGTATTCAAAGAGAGAGATTGGATTGAGCCAGTGGACGAGGGGATTGACCTGCTGCCACATGGCCCGTGAGAAATTGTACCCATAGAAGTGCACTCATTTTCACTGGGAGTTTAAATGTGTATACCATATAAAACTGAATTTATTTCTATTTGGGGCAGTCAAATAGTAAATTCTTCAGTAAAGAAATGCCTTTCTTCTCTTTTTCCATTAGATAAAATTGAGGACAGTTCTACTTAGCAAACACTTGACCACCTGCTCTGGGCAGGTGCTGCGCTAGATGCACAAAGACAAGCAACATTTGATCTCTATCCTCAGGAGAGCTGGTTCCTTAAAGTACAGTTCCAGATTTGCTAAGACGGACTTAATTTGCCAAACAGATTGAGAAATCAATTTGCAGGAATATTGCAAATTAAATGAAGTTATTAGTTGAGGGAGCTTTGAATAATCTATGTAATAAGAGAACTCACCATTTGCAAAGCACCTCACAAAGCAAGCAGCCATCCCCGAGTGTTGGCTTTGTGTATATATACGATCTATTCCTGTTCATAAATGCAATGAAATACATGTTGACAAAATTAAAAAACAGAAAATGGCAATTTAAGTACAAGAAGATTCTTGTGTGTTTTTTTTTAATTTTAAGAAAATTCAGGAAGAAAATTTGGATTATTATTTTTCATCTCAAAGCAATTATTTCACTTGTCACTTTGGGTTATTTTTGAGTTTTCATATATAAGAAGAGTTTTATATTATCAGCCTTCCTGTGACAAAGATATTAAATGTACCTCAACTAAAAAGCAAATAAATACAAACAACAAAGAAAATAAAACAAACATATTTGTGTGTATATGTGTATACACACACACATACACACTCACACACACACACACACTATTATGACTTTGCTAAAGAGGAATCTGTGTCCACAATGAAGCTGCTTTATAATGTTGATTATATTATTTACTTACAACCAATGGTGACAAAAATGTTTCCGATCTGTCAGTTTCCCATTATTAGTAATATAAGTAAATTAGGCAAACCCATGGTGAAGCAAAAAAACTATGACATTTGGTGCCTCCAGACCTCATTTTTGTAGGTTTAATGATCATTAACACCTTTTAGGTGAAAGGCAAAAGCAAAACCAGACTCTTAACAGTGACTATTATCAGGTACCAGGAGAGAATACATTAGATGCTGCAACTGAGTCATCTTTGAAGGAAGTACAAATTGGATTGATGCTTTTTTATTTTTTTATTTTTAAAGATTTTATTTATTTATTTGACAGAGACACAGCAAGAGAGGGAACACAAGCAAGGGGAGTGGAAGAGGGAGAATCAGGCTCCCCACTGAGCAGGGAGCCCAATGCGGGGCTTGATCCTAGGACCCCAGGACGACGACCTGAGCCAAAGGCAGATGCCTAACAACTGAGCCAGCCAGGTGGCCCGGATTGATGCTTTTTTTATATCTGCCTAACCAGAGGGTGGCCCTAATTGGTATTGAACACTTTATGTTAGTGGCATCCTCCCAAAGCAGTAATGTCCTCAAATGTCCATGGTAACAGAGTCTCTCCAAAGGTCCAAAGGGCTTGCTGTTTAACAATGAAGGCAGGACTCCCAAACTGTTGTTGACGGTAGGAACCTTAGCATTCCTAAAACAAACACATTGATTTTTGAGGAGGTAGATTCAGTCAAGTGAGATACTGCAGCATGCCTCTGGCTTGCAATCTGCAATCAGATTTAAAGCCCATCTCTGCCAATTGTAGTCATGAAACCCTGGGCAAGTCATGTACATCTGCTTGAGCCTCAATTTCCTCATTTGAAAAGGAAAGATTTCACCACCTTCCTCAACTACCTCACAGAGCTGTTGTAAAGATCAGGTCAAATAGTATAGGTAAAAGTACTTTGTAAAGACCTTATAAGTAAGTCAATATTACTTTGCAGTTAAGCAGTGTTCTTTTCTAAAATTGTCAATAAGATCCCAGACTATGTGTTTATATGGCTGTGTACTTTGGAGGCTCTAAACCCAACATTTAACTAAATTCTGTACCCCAAAAGAATTATTTAAATGGAGAAGTATAAATGAAAAATATTTAAAGGGGTTTTTCTTATTCCTGGCACTATGTGTGTGTAGGGTTAATTCTGGTCTGTTTCCTAACATTGGCTATTCTCTCTCTGTTTGAAAATGGGTAGGCAAGATTAAGAAACCAAATGGGTAAAATGTAAATGAGTTTAGAGAAATATAGGTTAACGCATAGCTAGGCTTAAGAGGTTGGCTCTTGGAGGAATTTAGTTTAATAGAGACAGAAAAGAGGAAAACAACTTTTAAAATAAAAAGTACACCATTCGATAACCAGAATATATTTTACACCTACTGAAGGTGGTCATGGTAGGAAACTACTTGGGATTTAAGGCTCATCAGGAAATCGCTTCCTCCAACTTGCATCCAAAACTTGCCTGTTGAAGTCTAGAGTGTATTCAGACCTCAAACAAAAGTATTGACTTTATTTTCTTTTTAAAATGTTAATAACACGCACATTGGAATGCATATCTATTCAGAAACGAAGTGACTTGTGGTTTGTACAAAATAGCCTAAGGAAAGCATTGCTTGGGGGCATTCTCGAAGGCAGCTGACCTGAAACTTCAAAAATAAAATGTCACTTGAAAAAAAAAAAAGAGGGAGCAGTTCTGGATCAAATGAGACGCATTAACCAAATGAAACACAACAGCCACATACCGCGTTGTAAACCTTGATGGGATTTTGGATCAAAAAATAAATAAAGCAGACACTTTGGGGGCAGCAATTAGGGAAATTTAAATACGGACAACAGCATCCCCCTTCTCTGCAGCTGATTTCCACAGTTCCAGTTACCTGCAGTCAACACCTGTTGGAAGCAGGTGCTTCTCTTTCTGACCCATTGTCAGAAGGTCAAAGGTCAATAGTAGCCTAATGTGACGTCACAACGTGGGCGTCACTTACCTCACTTCTCAACAGGCAGGCAGTTTGTAATTGCATCATCACAAGATGGCGAAGAGTGAGTACAGCACCATAAGATACTTTGAGAGACCACATTCACATAACTTTCATTACAGTATTTTGTTATGTTCTATTTTATTATTAATTATTGTTAATCTCTTACTGTGCCTAATTTATACATTATACTTTATCATAGAGGGAAAAAATGTAACATCTATAGGTTTCAGTACTATCCGCGGTTTCAGGCATCCCCTGGGGGGTCTTGGAACATAATCCCCACTGAGGGGGAATACTGTATAAGTTAAATAACTTATGGAATGAAAGTTTGTTCACTTCAGTGTGATAATGGCTTCATGGTTATATAAGAGAACATCTTCATTTTAGGAGATGCCTGCTAACGTAGTTAGGGATGAAGTATCCTATCTGTATTTACTTTAAAATGGTTCAATGAAGAAAAAGTTTTTGTGTAGAGAGAGAAAGGGAATGTGGCAAGATGTTAACTATAGTTAAATCTATGTAAAGGGTCTGGATATTCATTGTACTATTTCTTAAGCTTTTCTGAAGTTTTGTAGTTAAAAAAAAAAGTAGGGAAGGGGCACCTGGGTGGCTCAGACATTTAAACGTCTGCCTATGGCTCAGGTCATGATCCCAGCATCCTGGGATCGAGCCCCACATTGGGCTCCCTGCTCAGTGGGGAGCCTGCTTCTCCCTCTCCCTCTGCTGCTCCCCCGCCCCTCCAAATCCCCCGCTTGTGCGTGCGCTCTTGCTCTCTCTCTCTCTCTCTCTCTGGCAGATAAATAAAATCGTTAAAAAAGGAAAAAGTAGGGGAAAAGAAATCATTACTTCTACTCTTACTGGAAATCATTTAAAAAAAACCACAAGGAGAATAAAAACAAGAAGTTCCATTTGCAGAGCAACTAGGAGGAATCTGAAATCCTATGCCCAACAGGAAAGATGGGCCCCAGGGTATCAGAGATTGGGCAGACTTGCAGGAGGACCTGGAGAGAAATTGCTGTAGTAGAGAGATTACAAACAAACACAAACAGCTACAAGTCCCCTCTCAACACAAAGAGGCACATTCGAAGAGCATATCCTCAATCCTTTGTTCACAACAGAAAGAATGCATGGACCAGCCAGTGGCAGGAGGTTTCTGGACTCAGTTTGGTTCGCAGAAGAAGCAGAGCACACAGGGAATATTTGCAAGAAAACCATCTGTCTCTACCACAGCAGAGTGCTACAGTCTTTTGTGGTGAAAAAAAAAAAATCCACAATTGCCAATCTCTGCCTATTAGCCTTTGCTAATTGGATTTACATGCAAAACCCAGGGTCATGACAAATTTCACCTCGCCTGGACATTATCCTGGCTCCTTTCCTAGATGAACTTCCCACAAGTTTGGGATAAAAGCTCAAAATTAAAAACAGTTAAGACAAAACAAAAACCCGTGGGCATAATAGAGGGGGAAAAAGGATAGTTAAACAGATGTCAGAAGACCTCTCACCGGAAAACAAACAAACAAGCCACATTGTTACAGATCGTCTGAAAATTGTTTCTCCACACATCAAAGCCACTTAATGAATTCCTGATCCACAGAAACCATGATAATAATAAATGCTTAGTGTTGTTTTAAGCTACTAAGTTTTAGGGTATTGTGTCACACAATAATGGAGAACTAAGGCAATATCCTGCTGGGCAATTCAACCCTAAGATTTAGATTATCTTCTCTACTGCGCAGAAATAAGTTGAATCTCTACCAGATAAAAATCTTTTGCATCTTATCAAGTTTTCTTCAAGTTAGTGTCTGGGTCCTTATCCATAGTAAATAGCATAACAAACAACGTTATGTTTCCCTAGAAGAGAGTTCCTCAAACTCGGCTTGAATGACATTTGTTTGCAGATGAGTTTTTGGGGGAAGGGGTGGGGGCTGTCCTGTACATTGCAGGGTACACCTCTAGATACCAGGAGCACATCCTCTTCTCCCTTAAATTGTGACAACCAAAAATGTCTCCAGACATTTCCAAATATTCTCTATGGAGCAAAATTGCTCTTGTCTGAAAAACACGGCCCATGCATCAGAATTATCTGCAGGTGTTGCTCAAACACTCAGCTGGGCCCCATCTAAGGTTTCTGATTTTGCTGGTCTGGGGTAGGGCCTGAGAACTTGCATTTCCAACAAGTACTTAGGTAATGTTGGTGCTGATGCTGCTAGTTGGATACTGAATTTGAGAATCACTGCTCTGGAAAGTCAGATGGCCCTTAGTTATGCTTGTTAGACTCTACTTTAGAATGAGATCCAAAAGTTGTGAAGCCATCTTTGGCCTTATTTCTAGGTTTCCAATGACTTTTCTTAATAATTCTAGAGAAATAGAAGGTGGAGGCAGTTCTGCATAGTTATGAAGGTAAACACCTGAACAAAACTCTTAAATCTTTCTAAATACCGGAATATAAAAACCAAAGAGACCTTATAACTTTTAAAAGTCATAAAAATGGAAAACCTATCCTAAAATAAAAAGACAGAACTAAGTTCAAATATACCTGTCATATAAATGTAAATGGGCTAAACTCAACTAGTAAAAAATTCTCAGGTTGGTAAAGAAAAATCCAGTTCTCAGCTATGTATGAGACACTTGTCATTAGTGATTCAGATGCTTGAAAAGTTAAAAAACAGGCAAAGATATATCAGATAAGCGAAAACAAAGATAAAACATCACTCATAAACATAGTATTACACAAAATTAAATTCAAGGCAAAAGACACAAAAGGAGACCAAGACAGACCTATTTTAATGCTAAAGAATATAGCCCACAATGAAAATATAATAATTACAAATATTTTTTCACCATATTACAGAGCATCAACATTTATAGAACAAAAAGTATAGATTTAACAAGAAAAACACAGAAATATATTAATGTCATTTTTACCTTTTCAGCTCATGATATACCAAGTACCAAGTACACAAAAAATAAGTTCTGACCTATGCCATCCAAAATGCCAGGTGCTACCCAGTGTGGCTATAAAGCACTTGAAATAGGGCTAGTCCAAATTAAAATGTGTCGTGGGTATAAAACATGCCTGATTTCAAAGATGGTACACAAAAAAGGTAAAATATGTTACTTAAGAAATTTTGACTATTGATTACATGTTGCAGTGAAGAAGGTATAACACATGATCACAAAAACATTGCACAAACTGTCTACAGGATTCAGCATAGGCAGTAATCAGAGGGAAAGTTAAAGTCTTAAATACATGAATACATTAATAGACAAGAAAGTAAAATAAATGGCTACTTAAATCTAGACAAAGCTACTTAAAATGGATAATTTTCTAGGAAAATATCTACAAAAACTGACTTAATAAAAAAGTGGCATTGTTGAAGAGTTACTGTTCAAAGTTATCATCAGATGGGTCTAATAGAAAATACTATCAGACTTTTACAGTATAGATAGTTTCAGTATAACTTACATTGTTCTAGAACAGAAGAAAAAAACTTCTAAAATCTTTTATTTTTTTAATAATTTTTTATTGATATGTTAATCACCATACATTACATCATTAGTTTTTGATGTAGTGTTCCATGATTCATTGTTTGTGCATAACACCCAGTGCTCCACGTAGAATGTACCCACTTTAATACCCATCACCAAGCTAACCCATCCCCCCACCCCCCTCCCCTCTAGAACCCTCAGTTTGTTTTTCAGAGTCCATCCTCTCTCATGGTTCGTCTCCCCCTCCGACTTACTCCCCTTCATTCTTCCCCTCCTGCTATCTTCTTCTCTTTTTTTTTCTTAACATATATTGCATTATTTGTTTCAGAAGTACAGATCCGTGATTCATCAGTCTTGTACAATTCACAGTGCTCACCATAGCACATACCCTCCCCAATGACTATCACCTAGCCACCCCATCCCTCCCACCCCCCACCACTCCAGCAACGCTCAGTTTGTTTCCTGAGATTAAGAATTCCTCATATCAGTGAGGTCATATGATACATGTCTTTCTCTGATTGACTTATTTCACTCAGCATAACACCCTCCAGTTCCATCCACGTCGTTGCAAATGGCAAGATCTCATTCCTTTTGATGGCTGCATAATATTCCATTGTGTATATATACCACCTCTTCTTTATCCATTCATCTGTCGATGGACATCTTGGCTCTTTCCACAGTTTGGCTATTGTGGACATTGCTGCTATAAACATTGGGGTACATGTACCCCTTCGGATCCCTACATTTGTATCTTTGTGGTAAATACCCAGTAGTGCAATTGCTGGATCAAATGGTAGCTCTAGTTTCAACTGTTTGAGGAACCTCCATACTGTTTTCCAGAGGGGTTGCACCAGCTTGCATTCCCACCAACAGTGTAGGAGGGTTCCCCTTTCTCCACATCCCCGCCAACATCTGTCGTTCCCTGACTTGTTAATTTTAGCCATTCTGACGGGTGTGAGGTGGTATCTCACTGAGGTTTTCATTTGGATTTCCCTGATGCCGAGCGATGTTGAGCACTTTCTCACGTGTCTGTTGGCCATTTGGATGTCTTCTTTGGACAAATGTCTGTTCATGTCTTCTGCCCATTTCTTGACTGGATTATTTGTTCTTTGGGTGTTGAGTTTGATAAGTTCTTTATAGATTTTGGATACTAGCCCTTTACCTGATATGTCATTTGCAAATATTTTCTCCCATTCTGTCAGTTGTCTTTTGGTTTTGTGGACTGTTTCTTTTGCTGTGCAAAAGCTTTTTATCTTGATGAAATCCCAATAGTTCATTTTTGCCCTGGCTTCCCTTGCCTTTGGCAATGTTTCTAGGAAGAAGTTGCTGTGGGTGAGGTGGAAGAGGTTGCTGCCT
This sequence comes from Zalophus californianus, assembly GCF_009762305.2. Taxonomy (NCBI): domain Eukaryota; kingdom Metazoa; phylum Chordata; class Mammalia; order Carnivora; family Otariidae; genus Zalophus; species Zalophus californianus. The sequence continues at coordinate 27,727,258 of NC_045602.1, forward strand.
GTGTTCTCCTTTAGGATTTTGATGAACTCCTGTCTCACGTTTAGGTCTTTCAACCATTTGGAGTCTATTTTTGTGTGTGGTGTAAGGAAATGGTCCAGTTTCATTCTTCTGCATGTGGCTGTCCAATTTTCCCAACACCGTTTGTTGAAGAGACTGTCTTTTTTCCATTGGACATTCTTTCCTGCTTTGTCAAAGATGAGTTGACCATAGAGTTGAGGGTCCATTTCTGGGCTCTCTATTCTGTTCCATTGATCTATGTGTCTGTTTTTGTGCCAGTACCATACTGTCTTGATGATGACAGCTTTGTAATAGAGCTGGAAGTTCGGAATTGTGATGCCGCCAGCTTTGCTTTTCTTTTTCAACATTCCTCTGGCTATTCGGGGTCTCTTCTGGTTCCATACAAATTTAGGATTCTTTGTTCCATTTCTTTGAAAAAGGTGGATAGTATTTTGATGGGGATTGCATTGAATGTGTACATTGCTCTAGGTAGCACTGACATCTTCACAATGTTTGTTCTTCCAATCCATGAGCATGGAACGTTTTTCCATTTCTTTGTGCTTCTTCAATTTCTTTCATGAGTATTTTATAGTTTTCTGGTTTGCCTTTGGTTAGATTTGGTTAGATTTATTCCTCTTTGCCTCTTTGGTTAGATTTATTCCTAGGTATCTTATGGTTTTGGGTGCAATTGTAAATGGGATCGACTCCTTGATTTGTCTCTCTTCTGTCTTGTTGTTGGTGTATAGGAATGCCACTGATTTCTGTGCATTGATTTTATATCCTGCTACTTTACTGAATTCCTGTATGAGTTCTAGCAGTTTTGGGGTGGAGTCTTTTGGGTTTTCCACATACAGTATCATATCATCTGCAAAGAGTGAGAGTTTGACTTCTTTGCCGATTTGGATGCCTTTGATTTCTTTTTGTTGTCTGATTGCTGTGGCTAAGACTTCTAATACTATGTTGAATAGCAGTGGTGAGAGTGGACATCCCTGCCGCATTCCTGACCTTAGGGGAAAAGCTCTCAGCTTTTCCCCATTGAGAATGATATTCGCTGTAGGTTTTTCATAGATGGCTTTTATGATATTGAGGTATGTACCCTCTATCCCTATACTCTGAAGAGTTTTGATCAAGAAAGGATGCTGTACTTTGTCAAATGCTTTTTCAGCATCTATTGAGAGGATCATCTGACTCTTGTTCTTTCTTTTGTTAATGTATTGTACCACGTTGATCGATTTGCGGATGTTGAACCAGCCTTGCAGCCCAGGGATAAATCCCACTTGGTCATGGTGAATAATCCTTTTAATGGACTGTTGGATCCTATTGGCTAGTATTTTGGTGAGAATTTTTGCATCCATGTTCATCAAGGATATTGGTCTGTAATTCTCCTTTTTGATGGGGTCTTTGTCTGGTTTGGGGATCAAGGTAATGGTGGCCTCATAAAATGAGTTTGGAAGTTTTCCTTCCATTTCTATTTTTTGGAACAATTTCAGGAGAATAGGTATTAATTCTTCTTTAAATGTCTGATAGAATTCCCCTGGGAAGCCATCTGGCCCTGGGCTTTTGTTTGTTGGGAGATTTTTGATGACTGCTTCAATTTCCTTAGTGGTTATAGGTCTGTTCAGGTTTTCTATTTCTTCCTGGTTCAATTTTGGTAGTTGATACATCTCTAGGAATGCATCCATTTCTTCCAGGTTATCTAATTTGCTGGCATAGAGTTGCTCCTAATATGTTCTTACAATTGTTTGTATTTCTTTGGTGTTGGTTGTGATCTCTCCTCTTTCATTCATGATTTTGTTGATTTGGGTCATTTCTCTTTCTTTTTGGTAAGTCTGGCCGGTGGTTTATCAATCTTGTTAATTCTTTCAAAGAACCAGCTCCTAGTTTCGTTGATCTGTTCTACTGTTCTTTTGGTTTCTATTTCATTGATTTCTGCTCTGATCTTTATTATTTCTCTTTTCCTGCTGGGTTTAGGCTTTATTTGCTGTTTTTTCTCCAGCTCCTTTAGGTGTAGGGTTAGGTTGTGTATTTGAGACCTTTCTTGTTTCTTGAGGAAGGCTTGTAGTGCTATATACTTTCCTCTCAGGACTGCCTTTGCTGTATCCCAAAGATTTTGAACAGTTGTGTTTTCATTTTCATTGGTTTCCATGAATTTTTTTAATTCTTCTTTAATTTCCTGGTTGACCCATTCATTCTTTAGTAGGATGCTCTTTAGCCTCCATGTATTTGAGTTCTTTCCGACTTTCCTCTTGTGATTGAGTTCTAGTTTCAAAGCATTGTGGCCTGAAAATATGCAGGGAATAATCCCAATGTTTTGGTACCGGTTGAGACCTGATTTGTGACCTAGGATGTGATCAATTCTGGAGAATGTTCCATGGGCACTAGAGAAGAATGTGTATTCTGTTGCTTTGGGATAGAATGTTCTGAATATGTCTGTGAAGTCCATTTGGTCCAGTGTTTCATTTAAAGTCTTTATTTCCTTGTTGATCTTTTGCTTAGATGATCTGTCCATTTCAGTTAGGGGGGTGTTAAAGTCCCCCACTATTATTGTATTGTTGTCAATGTGTCTCTTTGCTTTTGTTATTAATTGCCCTATATAATTGGCTGCTCCCACGTTAGGGGCATAGATATTTACAATTGTTAGATCTTCTTGTTGCATAGACCCTTTAAGTAGGATATAGTGTCCTTCCTCATCTCTTATTACAGTCTTTGTTTTAAAATCTAATTTGTCTGATATAAGGATTGCCACCCCAGCTTTCTTTTGGTGTCCATTAGCATGGTAAATTGTTTTCCACCCCCTCACTTTCAATCTGGGGGTGTCTTTGGGTCTAAAATGAGTCACTTGCAGACAGCATATTGATGGGTCTTGTTTTTTAATCCAATCTGATAGCCTGTGTCTTTTGATTGGGGCATTGAGCCCATTTACATTCAGGGTAACTATTGAAAGGTATGAATTTAGTGCCATTGTATTGCCTGTAAGGTGACTGTTACGGTATATTGTTTGTGCTCCTTTCTGATCTATGCTGCTTTTAGCCTCTCTTTTTGCTTAGGGGACCTCTTTCAATATTTCTTGTAGGGCTGGTTTTGTGTTTGCAAATTCCTTTAGTTTTTGTTTGTCCTGGAAGCTTTTTATCTCTCCTTCTATTTTCAATGATAGCCTAGCTGGATATAGTATTCTTGGCTGCATATTTTTCTCGTTCAGTGCTCTGAAGATATCATGCCAGTCCTTTTTGGCCTGCCAGGTCTCTGTGGATTGGTCTGTTGCCAATCTAATGTTTCTACCATTGCAGGTTACATATCTCTTCTCCCGAGCTGCTTTCAGGATTTTCTCTTTGTCTCTGAGACTCGTAAGTTTTACTATTAGATGTCGGGGTGTTGACCTATTTTTGTTGATTTTGGGAGGGGTTCTCTGTGCCCCCTGGATTTTGATGCCTGTTTCCTTCCCCACATTAGGGAAGTTCTCTGCTATTATTTGCTCCAATATACCTTCTGCCCCTGTCTCTTTCTTCTTCTTCTGGGATCCCAATTATTCTAATGTTATTTCATCTTATCGTATCGCTTCTCTCTCGAATTCTGCCCTCATGATCCTGTAGTTGTTTATCTCTCTTTTTCTCAGCCTCTTTATTTTCCATCATTTGGTCTTCTATATCGCTGATTCTTTCTTCTGCCTCATTTATCCTAGCATTTAGTGCCCCATTTTTTATTGCACCTCATTAATAGCCTTTTTGATTTCGACTTGGTTAGATTTTAGTTATTTTTTTCTCCAGAAAGGGTGTCTCTAATAACTTCCATGCTTTTTTCAAGCCCAGCTAGTATCTTTAAAGTCATGATTCTGAACTCTAGGTCCGACATCATACTAATGTCCGTATTGAGTAGGTCCCTGGCAGACGGTACTACCTCTTGTTCTGTTTGCTGAGGTGATTTTTTTCATCTTGTCATTTTGTCCAGAGGAGAACAGATGAATGAGAGAACAGAATGCTAACAGGTTAACAACGTCTCCAGCCAATATACAAATCAGAAAAGACCTTGTCCTGAAGGGTTTGCTGCCATATCTTCCTATTTTGTTTCAACTATGCTCAGTGGCAACTGGTCAGCACTTTACAGTCACCAGGGCCAAGAAAGCGCCCAGGACCCTCCTCGCCTTCGGATCGCTCTCTCAAAGGGGGCGCGACCACTTAGAGACCTGCAAACAGAGCCCAATGTGCAGCTCTACAACCTTCCCACCCCCGCTGCGCTTCCGCCTAAAATCTTTTAAATTAAGCAAACATAGTACTGGCACCAAACTCAGTAAGAATTGCCCCAAATAGGAAAACTAGAATAATCTCACCTGAAGGTTCATACTAGAGTTTTAGGGATGGTTCAATATTCATTTATCTCTGAATATGTGATTATGTTAATAAATCTAAAGAGTGAAAAAATATGATCATCTTAATAAAATACTAAATAAACATTTGAAAAATTCAACACACTTTGATGTAAATAGTATTAAAAATAAAAATAGATGCAAATTTCTGAATGTGATTAAAATTTACCTATCTCAACCCCAAAACCAGCATGATTCCTAGTGAGGAAGCACTGCAAGCACTTATGCTAAAGTCTTATCTAAGATAAGAAGAAGGCCTATCCTCACTATTATCTAACATTGCTTTCAGAGGTATTAGGTAATACAAATAGATAAAAAGATAGGAGTATCAATTTTTTTTGGTAAACTTGTTTTTTTCTTTCTTTTTAGAGGTTTTACTTATTTATTTGACAGAGAAAGAGAGCAAAAGCACAAGCAGGTGGAAGGACAGAGGGCTAGGGAGAAGCAGGCTTCCCGCTGAGCAGGGAGCTGGACATGGGACTTGATCCCAGGACCCTGGGATCATGACCTGAGCTGAAGGCAGCCACTTAACCCACTGAGCCACCCAGGCGCCCCAGGGATATGAATATTTAAAGGTAGGAAAATTATTACTATGATACGACTCTATTTTTAGAAACCCAAGAGAATCAACTGAAAACTTACTACAACAAAAAGAAAAATCAGTTAAATAGTTGGGTTTTAAAGACAAATAGTTTTCATAAATACAGCAATATGAAGATAAAATAAAAGACCTCATTGATGAGTGACAGAATTTAAGATATCAAGGAATAAACTTAATAAGAAACAAGCAGGGGCATTTGGGTGGCTCAGTTGATTAAGCATCTGACTGTTGATTTTGGCTCAGGTCATGATCTCAGGGTCCCGGGATTGAGCCCCATGTCAGGCTCTGCACTCAGTGCGCAGTCTGCTTGAGATCTTGAGATTCTCTTTTTCCCTCTCCCTCTGCCCCTACCGGCTTGTGCACTCTCTCTCTCTAAATAAGTAAAATCATTAATAGTAATAAAAAAAGAAACAAGCAAATTCAACTTTAAAATGCTTTTCAGAGACACGAAGATTGAAATGAATGGAAAGGCACTAAATTTTTGGATAAGAAGAAAACATCATGAAGATTTCAGTTTTCTTCAAGTGAACCTTTGAATTTCTTACTGCAATCTGTAGAAAACTCTAAGAGGAAATTTTTTTTTTTTTTTGCACTAGCAAATCGATTTTGAAGTTCATGGGAGGAAATAACAAACATGAATAGCTAGGCAATATCTGAAAAAGACTAATGAGTGAGTACTAATTAGCTCCATCAGATACTGAAACATAAAGTAAAACAATATTTTAAGGGTATGAATTGATAGCAAGTCCAGAAATAGAAGAAGAAATATGGTAATTGAGTATATGATAAAGTAGGCATCTCATATCATTTCAGAAAATATTCAGTAAAATAATTTGGGACAACTGGGTAGGAAGGTTAAAATACATTTAGATTTATATCTCAAAACTTACACCATGATGATTTCCAAATGAATGAAAAATTTAAATGGAATAAGATCAAACCATATTATAAGCTATAGGATAAATATTTTAAATTATGATTTAGATAGGGAAAGCCTTTCTAAGTATGACACAGTACACAGAGCTACAAATACATGAAGACAAATTCAAGTTCCAGGTTTCAAATAAAATGGGCAAAGGAACTGAACAAATAATTCATGCCGAAAGAAATCCAGAGCACACAACATGTTACCCTCCTCACTAAAAAGAAATATAACTTAAAACTACACTGTAGTAACAGTTTCACTTCTCAGACTCAAAAAATTTAAATACTTTCTTGGCATGCGTGTTGGGAAGTAGACATTCAATTCACACATCACTGTTGGAAATGTGAATTTGTGGAACCTTGATGAAGACCGTTTTGGCAACATCTGTCAAAATTCGACGCATATTTTCTTTTTGACCTAGTAATTCTGTGTCTGGGAATGTATCCTAAAGATGATGATGATGATAGTAACAATAGCAGTCGTAGCAGAAGCTAAAATAGCATTTACACTATGCTGGGCATCGTTCTAAGTAGTTTCTGTATACGGCCATTCACCGAATCTCTGCAGTAACCTGAGTTCTTATCACTGAGAAACTTGAGGCACAGAAAACTCAACAGGCCCAAGGACACACAGTAAGTGGTGAAGCTAGGCTTCAAACCCTAGTGGTACGTGTCCAGAGCAGGCTCTTGCTTGTGACCTTTCAAGATATACTTGGACACAAGAGAAGTAAAAAATGAGGAGGGTACCATATTGCATGCCATCATTTGTGTACAAGTGGAGGGAAAAAAACGAATATACTCTCTTTATATGTTTAAAATATCTCTAAAAGAGGACACATACACACCCCTAACAAATTAGATGTCTGTCAGGGGGAGGAGGGGGTAAGGGAGGTCCCCATTGTGAGAGAGGATTCTGAAGCAGGTATGCCTTAGGAGACATGAGAGCCAATGCTAAGGCTGTGGGTGAGTGCTGGAAACTATGCAAAATTGGGAGGAAACCTATCTGTGTGGCAAAGGGACAAAATTGAGGAGACTTCATTGAATAAATTCTATCTACATTTTGAATTTTGAGCCATGTATTACCTACTCAAAATTAATAAGAAACAATTTTTTAAAAATTCCAAATTTAAAAAAAATTCCAGTACCACACACCATCACTCTTGCTTTTTCAATAGCTAAAACGACTTCCGAAGGGGTGTTCTATACACTCCAATGACAGTAGAGATTATATTCTCAAGAGGAGGCTTGTCTAGTGTACAATATACAGACAGCTATTTCTGGTCTAGGACAGTGCATTATTAATGAAGTGGTCATCATACATACATGAAGACATTTACCAGTTAGTGGTCCTTAAGCTTTTCTGCTCATCTGCATATTTTTAAGTTTATATACAAAGTGGTTTTTTTTTTAAAGATTTTATTTATTTATTTGATAGAGAGAGAGATAGCGAGAGCAAGAATGCAAGCGGGGGAGTGGGAGAGGGAGAAGCAGGCTTCCTGCCGAGCAGGGAGCCTGATGTGGGCCTCGATCCCAGGATCCTGGGATCATGACCTGAGCCGAACGCAGACGCTTAACGACTGAGCCACCCAGGCACCCAATATATACAAAGTGTTTTATCATAAATTTAAATGTTCATTGTTTGCTGTAAAATGAAATGAGCATTGACTGTGATAGGAATAAAGATCTCATGACATGATTTGATAAAATAGGTTCTAACTATCTTACTGGATAAAGACCCCTGAATCTCAAAGAAATCATTTAACATTTTTTCTCTAAGTTTTATCCAATGTATCTTAATAGATTTGGTTTTTATGAAATAGTCCAGTTATATTTAATAGAATCCATATAACTAAACCAATACTCTTTTGGTTGCTCTGAATTCAGAATATCCCTAGGCAGGCCAATTTGATCCTTAAGGGAAATAAGTATAAAGGGATTTAAAGGGCTAGAATGCTTTAAATAGATGTTAAAGGAAGCTTCCTTGAACCACTATTTTTTACGGTCTCTGTGTTTGGTATCCAGAGGGTTTTACGCCTGGCACAATTCCCAAGAGGAAGATGTCAGAGATGTATTATGGACTTTTTGTTTGTTTGCTAGTCTGTTTTTTGGCAAAGTAGAATAAGTTATTTTCTCAGCTAGTTTTGGGGAAGAGTATTTGTGGAAGATGAGGACTGGGAATTTATTCCCTTGCTTAGAGCAATCCATTCAAGCAGCATATCCCTTGCAATGACTGCATATTCTTGCTAATTCCATTTTGGAAAACCCTATACCATATCAGAGGCATCATCCTACCTTCTTATTTTACCTTGTTTTTTATTTTTTTAAAAAGTGCCCAACTAGAGAGAATATTTGACAGAGATTTAATAGGAATGAGTCTCCTAATCTTCACCTCATTCCTTTGTTGTCCTTGATGATGCTGTTCCACACACAAAGCTGCTCTGTTACACACACACACACACACACACCAAATGCACAAGAAAAGATTCTCTTATTAGACAAAAACTAGAATTAAGAAGCAAAAGGATGCATAGAAGATTGTCCCTCATAGATTCTGTATGTATATGGGATATCAAGATATTTTAGGCTGTTTTGAAGTTGTAATAAGGAGAACTGAATGATATGAACTTCTTTGCAACATTTATTCCAAACTTGAACCAGGAAGGGAAGAGAGAGATTCTCCCTAAGGTTCTGTTTAACATGTTCCTGAGTAGTAATTACCTCTGTAGTGATAGTAGCTAAACACTGAGTGCAGATTATGTACCATACACCATGGAGGGCAATTCATATAGATTGTCACTTAATCTGCATAGCTATTCTATGAAGGTGGGAATTACTATCTTCATCGTACAGATTCGTAGATAAAGGCTAGTGCGCTAGCGTTCTGAATGCAGATCACCTGTCTCCTGGTGCTCTAAGTGAATTGTTAGCAAGTATTTGTTGTATCCACACATTGCTTTTTAATTTTAATATGGTTACACATTTCTTGCCCTAGTTTGTTACAGAGAAGTGCTCAGGGGGAAGCATGCTTTCTATTACTTTTGTTTTTCTACGGCAAGCACTTAAATAACAGGGTAAGAAGGTAACTGTTCACAGCACTGCAAGATTTAAAACTACTATATCTCATCATCATTGTAAATGGGATTACAAAATAGCCCTCCCTCATCTCTTTAGGTTGGGATTTACTTTCTACTTGTTTCATTAGAATTTTTTTCACTGGGGCACCTGGGTGGCTCAGTCGTTAAGCGTCTGCCTTCGGCTCAGGTCGTGATCCCAGGGTCCTGGGATCGAGCTCCGCATCGGGCTCCCCGCTTGGCGGGAGGCCTGCTTCTCCCTCTCCCACTCCCCCTGCTTGTGTTCCTGCTCTCACTCTCTCTCTCTCTCTCTCTCTCTGTCAAATAAATAAATAAAAAAAAAAAAAGAATTTTTTTCACTAATTTCTGTTAATTGAAGATTAGTTAGAATGAAACAAATCTCTCTATAGTTTCACATTAATGAAGTTGACTTGTGCTTGGTCTTCTGTACCCCACAACTGGTCTCCATTGAGAGAGAGGATTCTGAAGCAGGTATGGCATGTGCCTTAGGAGACATTAGAGCCAGTGCTGACTAAGGCTGTGGTGAGTGCTGGGAACTATGCAAAACTAAGGAAACCTTTCTTTTCTGAGGAATTATTTGCACTTTTCACACCTCTCCCCAAGAAAACCTGATTTATCTAAACCATCTTGTAAATGCCTCATAAAAAAATGGCATTAAGATACAGTCAATGATAGATAGGTTTGCTTTGAATTCCTAGAGAATTGGGCAGTTGACCGTCTTGGGTTCTTGTAGATAATCACTTACATTTTCTTGAAAATTTCCTTGGCTTTTTGTAACCTCTCAGAATACACTTCATCCCATTAAGTTTTTTTTTTTTTAATTTTATTCTGTTAGTCACCATACATTACGTCATTAGTTTTTGATGTAGTGTTCCATGATTTCATTATTTGCGTGTAACACCCAGTGCTCCATGCAATACATGCCCTCCTTAATACCCATCACCGGGCTAGCCCATCCCCCCAACCCCTCCCCTCTAAAACCCTCAGTTTGTTTCTCAGAGTCCATAGGCTCTCATGGTCATTTCCCCTCCGATTCCAACCCCCCCCTTCATTTTTCCCTTCCTACTATCTTATTTTTTTTAAACATATAACGCATTACTTGTTTCAGAGGTACAGGTCTATGATTCATCAGTCTTACACAATTCACAGTGCTCACCATAGCACATACCCTCCCCAATGTACATCACCCAGCCACCCCAACCCTCGCACCCCCCTCCACTCCAGCAAACCTCAGCTTGTTTCCTGAGATTAAGAGTCTCTTATGGTTTATCTCCCTCTCTGGTTTCATCTTCATTTTTTTCCCTCCCTTCCCCTATGGTCCTCTGTCTTGTTTCTCAAATTCCTCATATCAGTGAGATCATATGATACTTGTCTTTCTCTGATTGACTTATTTCACTTAGCATAATACCCTCTAGTTCCAACCATGTTGTTGCAAATGGCAAGATTTCTTTTTTTTTGATGGCTGCATAATATTCCATTGTGTATATATATACCGCATCTTCTTTACCCATTCATCTGTCGATGGACATCTTGGCTCTTTCCATAGTTTGACTATTGTGGACATTGCTGCTATAAACATCAGGGTGCACATACCCCTTCGGATCCCTACATTTGTATCTTTGGGATAAATACCCAGTAGTGCAATTGCTAGGTCATAGGGTAGCTCTATTTTCAACTTTTTGAGGAACTTCCATACTGTTTTCCAGAGTGGCTGCACCAGCTTGCATTCCCACCAATAGTGTAGGAGGGTTTCCCTTTCTCTGCATCCCTGCCAACATCTATCGTTTCCTGACTTGTTAATTTTAGCCATTCTGACGGGTGTGAGGTGGTATCTCACTGAGGTTTTGATTTGTATTTCCCTGATGCCGAGTGATGTTGAGCACTTATTCATGTGTCTGTTGGCCATTTAGACATCTTCTTTGCAGAAATGTCTGTTTATGTCTTCTGCCCATTTCTTGATTCGATTATTTGTTCTTTGGGTGTTGACTTTGATAAGTTCTTTATAGATTTTGGATACTAGCCCTTTATCTGATAGGTCATTTGCAAATATCTTCTCCTATTCTGTCAGTTGTCTTTTGGTTTCGTTGACTATTTTCTTAGCTGTGCAAAAGCTTTTTATCTTGATGAAGTCCCAATAGCTCCTTTTTCCCCTTGCTTCCCTTGCCTTTGGTGATGTTTCTAGGAAGAAGTTGCTGCGCTGAAGTCGAAGAGGTTGCTGCCTGTGTTCTCCTCTAGGGTTTTGATGGATTCCTGTCTCACATTTAAGTCTTTCATCCATTTTGAGTGTATTTTTGTGTGTGGTGTAAGGAAATGGTCCAGTTTCATTCTTTTGCATGTGGCTGTCCAATTTTCCCGACACCATTTGTTGAAGAGACTGTCTTTTTTCCATTGGACATCCTTTCCTGCTTTGTCAAAGATCAGTTGACCATAGAGTTGAGGGTCCATTTCTGGGCTCTCTATTCTGTTCCATTGATCTATGTGTCTGTTTTTGTGCCAGTACCATACTGTCTTGATGATGACAGCTTTGTAATTGAGCTTGAAGCCTGGAATTGTGATGCCACCAGCTTTGCTTTTCTTTTTCAGCATTCCTCTGGCTATTCGGGGTCTTTTCTGGTTCCATACAAATTTTAGGATTATTTGTTCCATTTCTTTGAAAAAAGTAGATGGTATTTTGATAGGGATTGCATTAAATGTGTAGATTGCTCTAGGTAGCATAGACATTTTTGCAATATTTGTTCTTCCAATCCATGAGCATGGAACATTTTTCCATTTCTTTGTGTCTTCCTCAATTTCTTTCATGAGTATCCTATAATTTTTCTGAGTACAAATCCTTTGCCTCTTTGGTTAGATTTATTCCTAGGTATCTAATGGTTTTGGGTGCAATTGTAAATTGCAAATTAACCATCCTTAATTTCTCTTTCTTCTGTCTTGTCGTTGGTGTATAGAAATGCAACCGATTTCTAGATTTGATTTCAGCTCCCTGCTTACTACCTACATGGATGTGGGCAGTCTATTCAACCATCCTGGGCTCCATTCTATGTGTGGAAATGGGTAACACAATGCTCTTGATGAAATGTAACAGACTACTGCCCTTACTACTAAACCTAGATTCCCATGATGCTCTTGTTTTCCTCTTGCTTCTGTGACCCTGCTCCATCACCCCTTAAGTGATTACCCAAAATCCTACCATTGGTCTGAGTCTCTTTCCCCCCTCTTGGGTGATTTAATACAGAATCATTATTCTAACTGAATATTCCAATTCAAAAATCACTGGATGCTGATCATTCCCAAATCTGTCTCCAGACATTTTCCAGAGTTTTAGATTGAAATCATCCCCATCCCTACTATTGTATACATTAGTTTAAGCTCTAAGCTTCTGATTCCAGTTTTTGCTCCTTAAATTTATTCTCTCCTCTAGCCAATGATTTATATAGAATCCAAATCTGACCATGTTGCCTACTGTGGTATATACTGAGGTACACAAACCAGGTCCAAGTTACTCAGGAAGATGCGCAGTGCCCTCTATTAGTTGGCCTCTACCACCTTTCCAACTTCTGCCAGTTTCCATCTCATATGAGCAATACTTAACACTGCTATCCTAGGTCCCTGGCATAACTTCCATTGTTTATGATTTTATGCTGTAATTATCTGTTTCTGGGTCTGCCACTGCACATTTTCCAAGGCAAGACTTTCTAACTTACCTTTGTGTTTTTTTTAAGGTTTTCCCTCAAATTCCTGGGGAACATGTTAAAAAAATGTTTTATTCTAGTTCCACCCCAGGCTTCTTCATTTACATTTAGTGGGAAGTAAAGGATATATTGGGGAAGTTCTCATGCCAACAGCTATGTTTATGCAATGTCTTTACCAACATACTTTTACAGGGGACTAAAAGTACCCAAGGTAAGTGAGTTCAAACACTGACATGCATACCTCTTTCATCAATGGTTTGAATTGTGGGAATACATTAATGTATCCAAATGTGGAAATGGAGCACTGAACAAAAAGAGCATTTCTAATATTATAATTATGTTAGTGAGGAATGAGAGAAACAAGAATAGGGGAAAAAAAAGGCATTTTATATATAACATTAGGTAACCCTGTGATGTATTTTTTAAGTAAACCCAATGGCCCTATTAAAATAAAATGAATCAAATACCAAAGTACTTAAGAGAGTTAAATGATATGCATACATTCGAAAACTATATCCAAATGGATATAATATAGGTAAATAATACTTTACATTTAATATTTTACCTACCAGAATGTAGGTAGGGCACTACCTAAAATATCTAAGTATAAGAATATAAGTGATTTGGGCAGTGGGAAAAACAGGTTAAGTATACATAGAAATGATTTCAAATGCTTTCCCTTAACAAGAATTTATTTAACTCTTCTATGTCCAGCATAGTTGGACACTAGCTCAGTTTGGGTCTAGAGCAAGAAATGAAAATGATAGTGGCGTATCTTTGATAATTTTCATAGAGAATGTTGACTTCCTGGTGTAGGGAAGAAGCATAGCACTAACAAAAGGTACTGTCTTTCTCAATCTAAGTAATAGCATTTTAAGATTTCATATATCAAAAATTCCCTCCTAAAAATTTTGTTCTCTTGTTTCTCCAAGAAATTCCCATATTCCCAGTAAGTTCTTACTACAAGTTAAAGTTAAGAATGTGTGTAAAATCAACAGACACGCTCTACACAAAATCTAAGAACTTTATTTTGATATAATAACAAACTAACTGGTGGTTTGAAATCCTATCCGAGAACTTAATTTGTGTCAAAACAGGAGAAACTAAAAGACAATTCTTTTTTGGGTTTATAATGGGGGGAAAAATTCTAGTTTGAAGCAGAAAATGAAGATGCAAATTTTAGAGCCATCATGGAGAAATGTATAATTTGTTGCTTATATGCTCAAATTTGAAAAGCAATTAACCATAAAAATAAATCAATTATATTTGTCAAAAGAATGAAACATATTCATTAGATATACTGTGGAGTCTTTGGTTACAAAACAGATTAAAGCAAATGCTAAGGTAAATGTGAATACATTCTAAGATACGAAACCTTAACAATTTTATCTCTAATAGGAAACTCCTATTACATACTAAACATATTTAACAGCATAAAGAGGCTAATACAACTTTCAAGACAAACCTTAAAATCTTTAATGATAAATAAAAGTATTTTAAATTGTCTTCAAGTTTAGAATGGTAAAGCCTTGCCAAAAAAATCTAATATACAGGTAAAAGTAACAAAATAATCAAGGTAGGCTTTCAAAATGGTTTTTAGGTACCAAAAGAATGTGCTTATCTCAATAGCAAATAGATTATTGCTATTCTGTGGTAAGACATGAGTTGATTCTTTAAAAGGCCCAAATTAGTAGGAAAAGGAAATACTAGTTCTGTTTTTACAAACATATATTTTCATTTCACTTCCTTTGAAATGTCCCTCATTCTTAGGAAGAATGGAGAAACAACAGAAAAAACCCCACAAACCAAAAAAGCCCTGAAAGATTTGGGCCATTAATTTATCTTTGCCTAATACATTGTGTAACAACAGCTACACCCAGTGGCCAGAAATGAGTAGTGAAGTTTTGTAGCTATAGTGTTATAGAAAAAGGTCAATTTGGAAATAGGGTTTTTTTCAATTTAATAATGGTTTTAGGGTAAGGGTTATCTTTCATCACAAATTATGTTTTAAAGAAACACTCAAGAATTTTTGGGGGAACAGATGCCTTAGTTTATAAGCTTGAAACAAGTATCCACATTAATTCAGTTTTTAAAAGTAGCTAAAATAAAACTCAAACCAGAGAGAGAACATACAGATACTTTATTGCTCACCTTTCACACAAAGCACACCTCCAGCCATTTTCTTTCACAGCTTGACAATGTTTACGTATACAAAAACCCAGCAAGAAGCTTCATGTTGATTTCAGTAAAGGAGAATGTAAAACATCAACTCAGCCAGGCTTTTGTTTTCTGCAGCAATAATAAAGGGCCTCCTGCACTAAGCAAAAATCTGTTCTCTTACTTGGTAGTGCATTTCTTCCATTACAAAAAAAGTCTCCTGCCCAAAGCAAACTAACTTGTATTTGCTGAGCCAGTGGTATTAACTCATGCATAAAACAAATTTCAGTTTGCTGTTTCTTCTAACAGATTTCAAGTAAAAATAAGGTTTAAGGAGGAACTTGTTTTGAATGGATGCAGGTCAGTCTGAATTGCTATACTATATAAATGCCTACATGTCGTATAGGTTCACAACTTAGTTTGCTTTTATAATCTTTACGGATTTTGGCCGTGTTCAAGGTTTTCAGAGTTGAGCATATGGTACAGTATTCCATCAAAAGGATAAGGCTACTGAATGTGCTATCTGTGGAAGAGCTCATTTAATAGGAACTGACCTAAAATGTGGCATAATCTCTCTGAATAAGAAGCCAATCAGGGCAGAACTGTGCTTGGAAAACAGGCATTAGAATACTTTAAGGAAAACACACACAAATGGACTGTTAATATGAGGAAGATTTCCTAGTTGAAAATCTAAAAAAATCTAGGAGAATCCTCATTTCCAAAACCGCTTTTTTGAAAACTACTTATTCAAGTAATTTCTTCCCAAAAAAGTATGCATGTTCTGACTGTGGAATTAGTCTACTGGTCAGTTAAAGGCAATTTTAATTACCTTTTAAAAAGTTCTTTATATAAAGGAGAGATGTTGTACGTGTTTCTCAAACAAACTTTGTCATGTGAGTCCTTTAAAAAAAAAAAAACAAACCACAAACCCAACAGAATTGAATGAAGACCTACAAATACTTATGCCAAGCAGGAATCTGCCTGCCACCTGTGGTCTCACATTAATTCAATATTGATGCTGGACTCAGGATTCTGAAACTAAGTTTCTATTACTTGAGCTCTAGCAAAGTGTAAGGTTCTGTAGCCTCAACTAGTATAATGTCTTCCCTGTCCAAATCCAGAATGATTATACTGATAACCTCCATGCTGGAAGTGCTGTTCAAATTGTCCCCCTTGGTGATAATTCTGGCTCCCCCTTCCTCCCCAACCTCCTCCCTGGCCTCCACGTCCACCTCGGCCTCCGCGACCACCTCTCCCTCCACGACCACTGCCTCGATCATTATGGTGCCCACCATCTTGGTATCTATTGTCCTGTTGGTATCCACCACCCTGGTATCCACTTCCTGTATATGTAGATGTTTGGAAGCCGCCATAACCACCGCCTTGATAGCTACCACTGTGGCCACCACCATGATAGCCACCCGGCTGGAAACCCGAATCTCGGTAACTACCATCTTGGTAGCCACCTCCTCCTCCACTCCCTCCATCCGTCCAGCCTCCTTGATGCTTATTTCCTCTTCCTCCCCCTCGGCTACCATGGTCGTAGCCACCACGTCCACCTCTCCCTCCTCCTTGTTCATGACCTCCTCGTCCTCCATATGAGGAATGTTCATAACCACCTCTCCCTCCTCCTCGGCCTCCTGCTTGCTGCTGGGGGCCATCTTGCCTTTTCTGCCATGGTGGCATCTCTGGAGGTGGAGGTTCAATTTCATTGGGTCTACCTCCTCTGTCAGGGACCCTGCCCATCAACACCTATGGGATAAGAAAGATATTTTAAACTACTATATTTTATTAATAGAAATAAATGTATTTGAAAGAAAATAAAAGGTACTTCAATCACCTTATTGATGGCACAGGCAGTCTTTTCTCTTATAGAGCCACTGCTTGTCCTTAAAATCTTTGACAAGTCTTGTCTTGCAGCCAGAAGGTGGGCAACAGAAATAGTACTTTTAGGAGATAAAACTGAGCGTTTCGGCTGATAAACCTTTGCTAATTTTTCTGTCTGACTCTGTTGAAGCAAAGTGTTCAAAGACAAAAATCAATTTTCAAAATGACATAGAAACACTGACGTATTATTATTTTTTTTATTTGAGAGAAAGTAAGAGCTAGAGAGAGAGGGCATACACACAGAGGGAGAGGGAGAGGGAGAAAGAAGCAGACTCCCCACTGAGCAGGGAGCCCGATGCAGGGCTTGATCCCAGGACCCCAGGACCCTGGGATCAAGCCGAAGGCAGACGCTTAACCGACTAAGCCACCCAGGCGCCCCAGAAACACTGATATTAAATAAGTTAAAGACTTCCAAAATGTCTGATAATAATAGTTACTAGGCTTAAGAGGGGAGGAAAAAAGATATACTCACCATTGTTCCTACCTAGTCAAGAACTACCCTAAGACACAGCTGTCAGACTTGCTGATACAGCAAGGAATAATGTTGCAAAGGGGACACACAGGGTAGAGGGGCTTCCCTTTAGGATTGTGGGGGTAAAAAGGTGCCCCCTGACATTGGTCTCGAACATATTCATTCTATCTATTTAAATATAAGGATGTAAACTAATTTCAAAAATTTTGCTTTTGAATTTTCCCATCTTTGCTTACAATGAGATAAAAAATGTTAGCTACGGTTAATTTGTTCTAACTAACAGGATACATTTCTTCCGAAGTGATCCCCCCTGTGTAATACTCTCCTTTATTATAAGTAATAAATAAGGAAAAAAGTCTACTTTAACCATTTAGTAGAAGTATAAGTTAATGATTAAGACTGTCAGCTCCTGACAGACAAACCACTGGGAATCTGGGACACCTTGGCACATCACTTCAATGTGTGTGAAACACAAGACCGCAAAAGACATAAACAGAAATTTCACACACGAGAAAATAAAGTTCGAACAAATATAAGAAATGTTTTTCAGACAGGAATCAACAAATGCAAATTAACCAGGGTGCCTGGGTGGCTCAGTCGGTTAAGTGGCTGCCTTCAGCTCAGGTCATGATCCCAGAGTCCTGGGATCGAGCCCCGCATTGGGGAGACTGATTCTCCCTCTCCCACTCCCCCTGCTTGTGTTCCCTCTCTCACTGTCTCTCTCTCTCTCTCTCTCTCTGTCAAATAAATAAATAAAATCTTTAAAAAAAAAATGCCAATTAACCTAAATTGTGAGAAATAACTATCTACTAAATTTTGGAAACAATAGCTATAACACACAGTAAAATCGTACAGAGAAAAATATTTGGTAAGTCTGTCAGTTATATGCAGGTACTCAAATACTGATATTATAAATGTTTAAATTATATGGGGAAAAAAGGATGTAAAAAGGTATGTTTATTACAATTGTGCAAACAAAGCAAGGAAGACAATACTAAAAATGAAAATAGCTATTGTGGTTAAGACGATGGAATGATCAGTGACTATTTTATTAGAAAAAAATTACCTGAATAATTAAAAGGATAAAGAGACTGTCATTCCATAGCTTGTCTGGAGGGAAGTTTCCTGAACAGGTCTTGTATGTCTTTCTTATGGTCACTTGTGCCTACAGTAAGTGCTCAATGTTTGTTGAATGGAGACAAACATCTTTGAGAAGGTAGCTTAATGTTTCGAATAAAACTGATTTAAAATGCAATTTCAAAGTGATATAAATACATAGATTTCCTTATCTGAAACTGGCTCATTTTGTGCAAAGTTATTTCTATAAAGTGATTTAAAACCAAGTTTCAAAATAAGATGATCGGTATATAAATTCCACTTATGAAAGCATAGATTTGTGTAATTTGTATAGTCCTTCCCTATCCTCTCCAATATATTTACATAGTTCATAAAATCATTGTGTATTATGGTTCAAAAGAATCTTAAAATAACCCCTAGATTAAACATGGCATTTTAAAGATGTCAAAAATGGGGAGAGAGACGGAAGCTCAGACACAGTGGGTTAGGATACCAGCTGTACAATCCAGTAAAGACAGGGCCAAAATCAGAACCGCGTAGTACTGCCTCAGTCCGTGCACGACTTCATTGGTAGATAGTTTTCCAGCTAAGAGGTGCAGGCTTCTTATTTTGAATGATTGTTTCTATCAAAGATAACTTAGGAAAGGACTGGCATTTCCTACACAACAGCCATAGGAGAGAACGATTTGCTGCTGGTGTTGATACGGACTAGCTGTGAGATCTCAGACAAAGCCTCCCATTTACTGGGTCTCTGTGTTTGTTTGTTTTTTTCCAGTTGCAAAATGAGGGGAGTTAAGACTGATCTCTAACACCCCTTTCCAACACCGAAATATTGTAACTCAATAAATACCTACCCCAACAATTTAGCAACCAAATAGGGCTGTGCCAAGGTTTAAAGATTTTAGGTGACAATAACATAACATTATTTAGGAAAACTACATAAAAATTTTTTTGGAGTCAACTAAAATTAAAAAAAAAAATCTGTTTTCAAACATGAATGCACTATTAAGGGAACATATAATACACAACTGGACCAACCTCCCCATAAGTTCAAGGACTAGTTCCATTTCAGGGTTGTAAGGATGTGAAGTCACGTGTGTCAATTACTTTCTGCTCACTGATCATATAATAGATATTTAATAAATATCTGTAGAATGACCAAGATCTTTACCCAGATTATCTCATTTAATTTGAAGTAAAACTGAACTCTTACCAGATTCTTCAATTCTCTATAAATACTTACTAATATCTGGTCTTGCTAAATCCAGTATTTCTAATTTTAATTAGCAAATGAAATTGTTAGCTTAAAGTACAGTAAATGAGTAATTTAAAAATTATTTTAGTGATATTTAGTCTTTTAGTGATTTTCAAATACTCTGTTTCTCCTACAAGTAAGTATTCCCAGTATGGTCTAAAACATACGGTTTTGTTAAAAAAAATATTAAAAAGCTGAAAAAAAAATGTTTTCATTATTGCTGAAAGGCTGAAAGAATTGCTACTCAGCAACTCATGAAAGAAAAATTCCTATATGTGTCTCCTATGCATTTCTCTCTCCATTGTATCTAAACTGTGCTAAGGGGCACCTGGGTGGCTCAGTCGGTTAAGCGACTGCCTTCGGCTCAGGTCATGATCCTAGAGTCCCGGGATCAAGTCCTGCATCAGGCTCCCTGCTCAGCGGGAAGCCTGCTTCTCCCTCTGACCCTCTTCCCTCTCGTGCTATCTCTCAAATAAATAAATAAAATCTTTAAAAAAAAAATAAACTGTGCTAAGAATGTTTAAGTCTCATGTCTATAAATATTCTGCTCTTTTAAAATATTTAATATGGGGCGCCTGGTGGCTCAGTGGGTTAAGCGTCTGCCTTTGGCTCAGGTCGTGATCTCAAGGTCCTGGGGTGGAGCCCCAAGTCATCAGACTCCCTGCTCAGGGAGAGTCTGCTTCACCCTCTCCCTCTGCCCCTCCTCCCAGCTTGTGTGCTCTCTCTCAAATAAATAAATAAAATCTTAAAAAATAAAATATTTTATATGTACCTTAGCTCTGTCAGACCAGCCAAAAGACTGGACAGTGACATCCAAACGTTTTATTAGCAGCTTTCTCCGAACTTCATATTCATTGGCTATGGCTTGATTAATTGCTTCTATCTTTTCCTAAAAAGGAAATTTAAAAGACCAGTTAGAATTTAAATGTGCTTGACCCCCTAGTTCCAAAAGGGCAGAGACTGTGTTTCATTCATAAATGACTCCCCAGCACTTAGCACAAAACAAATTACTTAATATACTACTAAAAGTTATTTTAAGTTTATGAAATAAGGCTAAATAATGTCTCGAAACATAATAAAGATTAAGTAGAGAACTCTCATTTAGCTTTCCCATAATTTGCTGTGTGAAGTTCAGCCCAATGACGTTTTTGGCTTGAAGGCAACCCATTTGGCAATTAAAAACATACTGAACTTCAATTTATTTTGACCAGCTATGTGAAATATTTACAAATTATGAGATAAGTGTTTCTAATCTTACACAAGTAAAATTATTCCGAATAAGTCTTCAGATTCACAAAAATGGATTCTAAGAATGTCCACCTAGGAAACTACATATTGGAAAACATAACCTAAACAGCACAAACTGTCAACATCGTGAGGTAAGTAAGTGGTTCTTTACCAAGACAACTCAAGATGACTGCTACTCACCCAGTGGGCTGGTCCCATTGGCTTCTTCAATAAAGGCTTTCCCACATGGTTAGGTGGAACTTTTGCTAATGTCTCCTTTAGCTGACACAAACACATAAATGAATGAATAAACAAATCTAAAAGTACAACATATCCTCCTCATCTTCCCAATTCCCATCATATCTTGCCATCAAAAGAAGATTCCTGACAAGAGGCAAAGGTGGAGATGTTTTGAAATGTACAGGACCCACACGATAAAGACACTCACTTGTCCCAATCCTCACGTGCCTATGGAAGCATGATTCCTTCACTGTACCTAGAACAGTGCCTGACAACAGTAGGCACTCAATGTGTACTTGCTGAATGGATGAATGAACACACAGAAAAATATGGACTATGAATACAGTGCTGCTCCCCTGTAGAGTTCAGCCAAATTTGTGCATCATGGTGTCCATCTACCCCACAATGCAAATGTACCAATTCTTGGAGTCCAGCAGATATGCAGAGGATAACTCTGCTATAACAAATACCATTCTCTTACATTCATTAATTTATTAAAATGGCTTATTCCTAGTCAATTATATTTAAAAAAACCTCTTAACTGTTAAATGTGTGGCATAAAAATAATTCTGAATTATTTTCACATACTAGATTATGTTAGCAGTCAACAAACCTAGTTTGCCAATTGAAACATAAGATTCAAAGTGACTGGATTAAAAACCAAAAACATTTACATCTTTTTCTGTCCAGTCAATGAAAGGAGGGTGGTAACATTTAATGATCAAGAACTTAAAAATTAATTGCGTTAAAGTTCAATGATAAAGTTTTAAAAAGGACTGAAGTCTTCATTCTTTTTACATTATACCTAGCTTATTTCAGCTTATAAATCAAAGTGTAAAGTTTCCTTTTTGAAAGAGAAACATGCTGACAAGTTAAAAAAAAAAAAGTAAAATACTAACTTCTCTTCAAAGTATCTAGGACTTAAAACCCAAAACTCATTTAGTAACAATTAATAATATGCACATTAGGTTCCCATTAAGAGAAATTAACTTGCTTCATTTCAAACAAATGTAGGACTATGCCTTTAATACACTACAATCTGGTACTAAAGGTCTTACTTTTTTTTCAATCCCGCTGAAGAATTGGAACATAGTTATATTGGCTGGAGGTTTGGACATTCCTAGAGCAATACATATGCCTTTCAACTCTTGAAAGACCTCACTACCGCCTCCTTCTTGAGCTTTTTTTGGAGGAGTATTCACACAGAGCATTCTGGCAGCTTCTAGTTCTGAGATGAGGTATGCTGAAGTAAACAAAATAAGATTTCAAAATGAGATACAGCTACAGTTAATAGTCATAAGTCTGGAGTCACAACTCTATAGACCTAATGATACGTAACTTTTAAAGCTGCAAGAATGGATAAAAACAAGGAAAAAAAAAACATTTTTACCTGCAAATGACATAACATATAAACTGGTTCTGTAATTCAGGTATTTAATCAATATATGTTTAAAGGGTAACTTATAAATAAGTGATTCTTCTTTGAAACGAAAGTATCAAGGTAGATCATGTCTAAAAATCTGGATTCTTATATCCTACTATTCAGGAACTCCAGAACAGGGGCTGGCATCTGTTAACAAATTTACAAAAGGTAGAAGGTGGCCAATCTTCGGAAACAGTTAGAACCGGTTATTATTTTTTTACTTCTCACCACTGACATGCACCAGTGATATAACTCTCTTGCTCTCTTACCTTCCAACACTTAGGCAGTTTGTTCAGAACCGGCATGAAACATTTTCAAGTGATCAAAACTTACAAAAGGGGGAAGACATGAAACTCCCCAAAGCTCCTTCCTCATGGCTTCCAGTAGCCTAATGCCACCCTCTCTGTTTAAAGAAAACCCTCTTCCAACCAAGTTCTCAGTATTCCCTTTCCCTCTACCTTCCTCATTCTCTCCCCCCTCCCCACTCCTGAAAAACAACATCACTAAAACTTTCTGATCTTTTCTTGACAGAGTTCTTTTGTATCAATATCATCCCCTCATGTGTTGACTTCAGCCAGGCATAATGAGGGCTGCAATCTGCTTCAGGTAATTGAAGGTATAAATATTCAATCTTACTCCTTTAACTTTCCCAAGGATGTTTACATTTTTATGAAAGATGATTAATAACCATTGGGAGCTCAGGATTTCGGGTGAGAACCTTCTGACAACATTAGAAAGACAGTTTTGGAAAAAGACATTTTCTGGGCTCTTAAGTCTCATTAAAAGTTCAAAAGAATGATCAGCTTGACTATCTCATTTCTTACACCCAAGGTGTAATGTTAGAACAATAAAAAGAGCAAGTTTCTGGAAAGGTCATTCTAAATGGCCTTGATGAAATCTTAATGTGTTCCATATAGCAAACTGTAGGAGTTAAAAGATCAAAAAGTAAAATTCCACTGTCATGAAAATAACCACTGTTTTTCTAAATATGGTTTTACTGGAACATTACCACACTCATTTCCATAATCTCTATGGCTGGTACACGCCACAACAGTGGAGATTAAACGGTTGTGACAAAGACCTTCCAACTCACAAAGCTGAAAATATTTACTGTCCCATCCTTTAAAGAAAAAGTTTGCCAACCCTTGTTCTAGAAAATTATATGATTTAATAAACCGGTTCTCTAAATTTGGGACAACATTAACTCAGGCACAAAATTAGTTCACCAATACAATTACCATCAGAAAACATTATCTGTTACTGATGTGTTCAAAGTACTAGGAAGGGCACTGGAGATATAAAACAAACAAAACAGATGATCTCTACTGACAATCTACTTAAGAATAAAGAATATATGCATTCACGATGAATAATTCTTCATCTATTAGGAACTCAAATATCTGAGGGTTTTTTTGTTTTGTTTTGTTTTGTTTTTTCCTAAAGGAAATAATCTGACAACCAGAGAGGCAATGAACAGTCAAAACTTCTTAACCAGACACAGGAGAGTCTTTTAGCCACTCATTCAAAGACTATTCTATTTTACTAAAAATTCTAATGAGATTGGTTATTTTCCCCCTCAGAACACAACATACTAAAGATTTAAATTAGTAAGGTAAAGGGTGCTGGAGAAATAAGTAAAATTATAGCATCAAGAGGCGACAACTGATACTTGGAAAGATGAGAAATATTTATACAGAGTGAATAGAGAATGAGCACATAAATACTAGCATGACAGAGAGAATACAAACTGAGGGGAATATTTTAAAGGGGAAACAGCAGAAGCAAAGATAAAAGAGGAATGAATAGTGTATGTGTGCATGAATTCCAAGAGCAGCATAACCTTTAGTTGGTTTTAGTCATTTAGTTGAGAAGCAAATAGTTGTATATTACTGAAGAGCTTCTGAGGTGATAGCATATTAAAATAAAGTCTATAAATTGTAACCCTGATCCCAAAATAATATTCAGTGCAGTCTTAAGTAACAGGAAGGAGTCAAAGGCATTTTATAAAGTGTTTTTTTTTTTTTTTTTAAGATTTTATTTATTTATTTGACAGAGAGAGACACAGCGAGAGAGGGAACACAAGCAGGGGGAGTGGGAGAGGGAGAAGCAGGCTTCCCGCTGAGCAGGGAGCCCGATGTGGGGCTTGATCCCAGGACCCCGGGATCATGACCTGAGCCGAAGGCAGACGCTTAATGACTGAGCCACCCAGGCGCCCCTATAAAGTGGTTTTTGTAAGCAGGAACACTAAAAAGGCCAAACTCTTAGTTCTTTGAAAGAATTAGTTATTCATGGTCATTACTAAGCTTTCCATGAAGTTCTTATCTTCCTATGTAAGATAACGTATCCTGAGTGCCAAATATTAGGTTTTGGTAGAATGAGTGAGTACACTGTCGCTGAGCCAGTTCTAGAAATCACACAATTTGAAGGATATTGAATGCATGCATAAGAACATGCAGCAGTATCAGTATTTAAAGCAGTATCTGATCTTATGTGCCTACCTCCCATCCCCCACAATCATTCAACAAAGGGGAAATTATGTAAGTGATTCTGGAATAACTCAGTGCCTGGGTCTAGTGGTGATGAATACATTTTTTAAAAAAACGAATCTTCAAAATTAGAGCTGTCTCATTTTTCAGAAACCAGTACAGTTGTAAAGATAATATTTTAAAAATCCTCTGAACTGTGTCATAATAAGAACTATAACATTCAGTTAACCAAAGCTTAATCTAAATGTGTCTCAGAGACTGCTACAAAAATTGTGAGTTAAGACTACTGGTTGTGTTTACTGGAGAGTTCATTTAAGGCAATAAAATTTGTGAGTCTACTTACTGTTTTTCAGGGTGAAGAAAGAAATGTAGTTAGTATATAAAAAACATGGAAGGAAAGAATTTTCGTAACAATTTCCCAGAATGATCAGTAAGCACAGGAACAATTCAAATACTATTCCAGAAAATTTTATACTGTAATTTGATATATTTACAAACAAAACCAAAACCCCCAATTACCCAACCACAAAGAAATATCCACAATATAAAGCACTTTAATTTTATTAAAAAAATCTTCATTATTCCCACACTACCTTCCTAGTCTATTTTAAAATGTGCTTCCAGTCTAGAACGCTAAGGGTTAATGATCATACACTTGAACACTCGGTGCTAACTTTGGTCATATTAGGTGAAGCACAATAGTACCAGCAAAGTTAAATGATAAAATAGTAATTACAAAACAAATGCTGCTACCAGTGCACAGGCCCACCATTAGCTTCTAAGTTGGAAATGTAATAGTTTTCTTTAAGTGGCATTCTGAATTAAATATGTAATGAAATAGTACAACAGCCAGTTTATTAGTCAAAGAAAACATGAATAAAAAAATAATAGCTACATTCTAGTAGCCATAAACTTACTGAGCAAAAGGAGGCAGTTCTTCTGAATGAGAAGGCGCTTGGTCACATCACCAGATGTCAGTGATAGATATGGACAGTTCATCTCCCCTAGTAGCCCACTCACCTCAAGCTGGAATTCTTCAGCTTCACTTGGGCCTTTTAAGAATTAAAATAACTTTAATAAAAATGACTGTTTTTCCCTTTAGCATAAAAGTTATATATAAATGGAAAGTTTTAATAGGATTTTCCTAGCACAAGTTACTTTGACTTCTAATTCATCCTTTCTCACACCACTGCCCATTTTCTTAAGAAGTTCTCATTATGTTAGTCCCTTTTTTGAGAATCTTTAATCGTTTTCTAATTTCTACCCCATCTAATCTAATTATTTGTCTGCCTTTAAAGATTGCTTAATAGCCTCTATGCTTCACCTTCCCCTGCATATTACCATAGTAGTACCTGAGACACGTATGTAGCAGTTACATTTTACCTTCAAAAACATTCTATTTGTGCCAGGCCAGCCTCCCCACTGTTCCAAGAACAGTGTCATTTCCACTTCTGTGCCTTCATTTAAGTTATTCCCTGTGACTGATAGACCCTCTACTTTCCCTTCATCTATCAAACCCCACCTCTCCATGAAAGCCCACTGGCTCCTTGATAAGACCTTCCCCAAGTCCTGCTGCACTCAATGATTTCCTCCCCCTGTGAACCAAAGTGAAGCATTTAATTACTGTACTAATCTCCAGTTTCATTTGTGCCTAATATTCCCAGTGAGATTAAATTTGAAGTTAGCAAACATGACTTGTAGTTCTATATTCCCAACCATGTTAAGTACAGAGTTCATCTTGTGAACCAAGGAGAAACAATGCTCCTTCTTCCTTTTCTGATTGGTTCTCTATCACACAAGGGCAAAAATTAACAAACTTTGAGTCATCTGACCTGGGTCCATTTTCTTCCGTACTTTCTTCTTCTTTTTTTTTAAGATTTTATTTATTTATTTGCGAGAGAGAGAGGGAGAGCTAGAGAGAGCAAGCACGAGCAGGAAAGAGATGGAGAAGCTGACTCCCCGCTGAGCAGGAAGCCTGATGCGAGACTCGATCCCAGGAGCCTGGGATCATGACCTGAGCCAAAGGCACTTAACTGACTGAGCCACCCAGGCACCCTGGGTGCATTTTCTCATCTGTAAAATGGGAAGGCTGTATTATTGTTTTGCAAACTGTTCTGTGAACTCAAATTCCACAGAACTCCTTTAGAAACAGCTGGGGAGGATGAGGAGAGAGTTGTGCAAAAAGTACTCCCTCTTAATTTCAACTAAACAGGTACACTGTTAACTGTTTTGTATGTTGGCTTCTATGTTTTCATTTGAACAAAGGGGTTCCAGGTTATAAATAGTTATCTACTATAGGTGTTTTCACAAGTTCCTACAATCTCTGAAATGTTAGGTCAAGAGGCAGTGTTAAAGAGTACTGGCTCCCCAACTTGACTGCTGGGGTTGAATTCTGGCTATATCACGTACTAGTTGTGTGACTTCAGGCAGTGCATTTAACCTAGCTGTGCTTCCTTGTTTAATGTCTAAAAGAGTAATAAAACCTACCTCAGGTTTTAAATGACTTAACACATGGAAACTGCTTACAACATATTGTTTAATAAATGTAAGTTGCTGCTATCATTACTGTTACACGACAGTGTCCTTAGTAATTAGAACTGGCTGCAACTAACATGCGCACATTAAATATACTGAACATGCAAGAAAATGAGCTCTTCAATATGCGATTCTGTGTGGGGGGAAAAAAGGGATTATGTGTATAGTTCTCCATGAGGGGAGGTTAACTAGAGAGCATTTTTCTTTGTCTCCTATTGTAGGTTTACCTATAGTAGGAGGGAACCAGATGGTGGGGTGTTGGGTTCCAAGCTTTTGTCTCTTTTGCAGAGTCAACAAACTAGTGCTAATACAATAACAAAATTGGCAAATATAAAACAGCTCTCAATGCCATAAATCTGATGGAGCTGCATCTGGTTGTGATGGATCTAGTGATACATTCCTAACTTCTTAAGTGTTCTCTTTCTCCCCATGTATAACAGAATTATAAAGCATTTCCTTTACATGCTATATGTACTTCTGGAATCTAAGAAAAACATCCCAATTTCCAGTTCTAGCCACCGATTTAAGAACTAACAAGCCATGTTTCACAAAGAATGGAAAGTTCATATATGCTATACTTGTCTCCCATTTCTGTATCTCAGTAGTAAGGTCTTTTCAACTACCACAATGCTTTAGTAGTTGCATAACTATAATCTGTTTTCTCAACTTCCAAAATCACTTTATCTCTATAAATAATGGAGGAAAGAAAAGTATTTGGGTTTCTTTATAAATTTTTTTTTTTAATTTACAAAGAACACTTCAGGTTTAGTACTAATAACGTTCAACTGATAATTCCCCAATTTTACTTTTATATTTTGTACCTAAAACTGAATGTTTACTTACTGTTAGTTGCTTGCACATTTTCCTCTAATTTACAGAACACTCTTAATTCAGACACCAGCCAAGCACAGAGTTTGGTAAACTCGGGGGAACTGGCTCCAGCAGAGACTGCCTGAGACAGAGCGCCATCTTCCAACAATGGACCCTTGTAACTGGTGAGTAAAAAATTATACTTCAGAAGAATATAAAATCACCCCTAATATTTTATACAAATACTATATCTATGTATTATTTGTATGAATAAATAATCGTTTCATAAGTTATGATGACCACTCTGCAAACTTACAAATGTAAATAAAATTTATAGAAAACTAAATCTAAAATTTAAATTTTAAACTAATAAAATCTATTAGAAAAATAAGTTACATGATAACAGCATTTCCACTCTTTAAAATATATATAAATATTTAAGAAACTCATATATACTACTAAATTATGTCAACCTCTATACATTATACTGAAAGCTCTTGCTGTACAAAGATTTTCTTCCTTTAACTGAATATTAAAACCACATTAACAAGAGATAGCTGATTATACTATAGTTTACGATTTAAGTTACCTTTCCTAGAAATCAATTAGGTTAGTTTTTTTTATTTTTATTTTTTTTAAAAGCAAAAACTTTCCAGCTAATCATTTATTTCCTTTTTCCATATCTGATGACAGTTAAGGCTATTAAGACATACTAGTATCAGAAAAATGTCTGGATTAATTTAAAAGATTAATAATTGCTAGCAAGTTGATGTCTGGGTGAACTGGTGCATCTGAATCCTAATCCTCTGAAAGTGATTCAAACATAATTTTAAAGTATTATTAAATATGCAAACATTCATAAAAGACAATAGTAATAAAGAACCCCAACCTAGAATATAGCTAGATCCTGTCATTTTCAGGGTAATTTTAAAATATATATTCTCCAGAAGATTATTTTATCTTTTAAGTGAAATATTGAGAAAAAGGTATTGAAGATGAAACATTAAATATACTTAAGATAATTTGATGTTTGGAAGTATAGAGATGTTAGAGAAATGACAATACTTGATTCTTTTAAAATGCACCTATGTTTTTATACACTGAATGGAATGGAAAAAAATCTTACACAAAAAGTGAGATTATATATAGCCTGGCATCTAGATTCAAAACCACATATAATTAGACATTGCAATAAAGAGACTAGGCCTAGAAATCTCTCCTTGTGTTACACATTCATAATTTGTTTATTCTACAAGTAGTTATTGAATTCCTACTGTGTGCCACATTAAAGATAAAAGTCATTTAAAATTTTAGTATTTCTCAGTGAATCCTTTAAAAGTACATGTCAATTAATTAAGTATGAATCTTAATGATTGAGTGCCACCAAACTAATTGGTTAGGCTTAAAATTCATAGCAAAGTTTTCAGAAAATCTGACGGTTTACATTACAACTCATCTAGAATATTTACTTGATTTACAATTATTATAGTAAAAATTACTTTTTTTAGTACTCCAGAAAAGAAAAAAAATATAGTTTAAAGGGTAGGAGAACAATAATGGGAAGAAATAGCATCCATCACCAATTGCTAGGCAACATCTACCCAAGCAGCACAACCACATTTAAATAAGGCTCCTTTCTCCTCTCATTTTACTACTCCTTCAATGCTAACCCTAATTGTCATTTCTTCTAGGAAGCTTTTAGGACTTCATTCCTTTCCAAATAAAGGGACCTTCCTCAGTTCTCCTCACAGAATATTCTGACAGTGTGAACTTCTTTTCCACCTCACTTTGACCCATAAATGATCAGCCCAACACTGCCAAGGGGCAAGTGTTCCTCAAGAAAATGTTTACTGAATGAATGGATTTATATGTGAGCAAGCAATTTTGTCTGAGATGTCCACCAAAGAGACCATTTTGCTGAATGTGACTTTCACCTATGCTCTAATCAAAGAAATAAGTCCCCTAAAGTCTGGAATATTCATGAAAATTCAGAGCAAGTTCCAAAAAAAAAGAACAATGGTAATTCACTTTAAGAAAAAAGATTTAAGCACTACCACTTCTCCCAAAAATTTCCATCAGGACAGCAATGACTTAAACGGGCAGACTCTGAGAACCTCACGGTGTCCTTTCCTAAAAAAGCTTCCCCCAAAGGTTTCCATGT
Organism: Zalophus californianus; assembly: GCF_009762305.2. Taxonomy (NCBI): domain Eukaryota; kingdom Metazoa; phylum Chordata; class Mammalia; order Carnivora; family Otariidae; genus Zalophus; species Zalophus californianus. The sequence continues at coordinate 27,757,651 of NC_045602.1, forward strand.
CATAGAAAAACCTTCGAGGAAGGTTTTGATAAAGGACTTGTTACTTTATAAATATAGCTAGCTAAATCTATCTATATATATATTTTGGACACCATTTACCTGTAGACAAATATTTAATCACACAAGTTGTTTCTGGGACCACACTTAGACCAAGAGGTTCTAAATTCTCAAGTTTTAAAGAGTACACTAATCTCAGTGACCCAGTGAGGTAAGAAGCCCTATTTCCAGCTTCTAGGTACTAAATTATGGTTGGGTAGTTGTCAGAAGAAAGGAAATGCACAACAAACACGTAGGGACTTGGTGGCTGAAGATGCCTCTAAGGGTAAGGGCTAAATGGTGGCTCGACGAAGTAGAGTGTCACTGTCAAGGGAAATAGCCAGTGAGTGGTTCCCATGAAGGTGGTGACAGGTGAGGTGCATAAGTGAGCTGGCTAGCGGAACGGATGCAGGCATGTGGCTTAGGGAAGCCTGAGTGCATGCAGAGATGACTGGGCAAAGGAGATTTTTTGAGAAACGGGGTGGGGTAGGAACAGGGGCTCAAGAGAGGAGCAGGAAGTTTGGAGGACAACTACGAAAAAAAGAGAATCAACTTTGGCAACCTCTAGAGTGAGGGGGTAGAACAAGAGGATGGGGAGCAAGAAGAGAAGCTCGGAGAGGGGGGTGGCGAGAAGCCAGAGCCCAGACAATGACACGCATGACTGACAAACGCTGCGGGAAACTCGGCTGCAGGGAGCACAGGGAAGGCCTAGGGTCGTCGCTTTAGGAGGGCCCCGACCCGGCAGGGCGGACAGTGGACGTGGCATTGGGGTCCCGGAGCCATAAGGAGGCGACAGTTAGGAGCCACCGGGTGCGGCGTGCAGAGGCAGGTGTCCCCGACTGGGGCGGAGGAGGTGTTCCCGGGGGCCGACAGTGTGAGGTTTAGGAGACCCGTACCCTGGCACTCTTACCCTAGATCTTCCAACGACTCCAAGATGTCAGTCTCCATGAGGTCACACTCCATGCTACTGTGGTATTCAAATTTCCGAGTCGTCAGGCTCCCCTCTTCGCCGGCAACGCGTACACTCGCGCATGCGCTGCCCCCCCCCCGGAACTTCCAAATCGACAGCTGGCGCCTCAGCCACTGCACTGCGCATGTCCCGAGCGTGCGCAAGAAACTCGGTCCCGCCTGCCGCCCCACCCCTGCCGGCTAAAGGGTTGCCGGGCGGCACAGTCTTACACATGCGTATTACTGGATAGTGAAGCTGGCGGCCCTAAGAAGGGCAGGAGGACTGGCTGCGTGGCATCTGGGCGTGGGGACCCACATCGAGGGGGAGCGGTCTAACCTCTCTTAATTGGGTGTACGCATGTGCGAATATTGGGGCGAGGCGGGCGCGGGAGGAGCTTGGGGAGGGGGCGGTCTCAAAACGTGGTGGGTGTTGGCTGTGAAAACGGAGTCTCCGGATCCCTAGGAGTCACACGAGTGGTTCCCGGCAGCGTGCTGGCGTGTTCTCGCCTGAGCTGTGGGTCGTGCCGAAAGGGAAAACTCCAGTCTAATTCCTTAGGACAGGCGTGGACTGGCCAGTGCCGAGAACGGCACATACCATGCCATCTGATTACCTTGTGGCTGCAGTAGCTTTATTAGAGAGGCGTCAACTTTCCGTTCACACGGATGTGTTCAGAAAGTTGTTTCATTACGCCTGTTGCGATCTCTCCCTGATTTCTTAAGCCCTTTCCAGACATTTTATTCCCAGGCGTCCTCTATTTTAAAGAGGCGGGCGGGGGTAGGGGGGGCATTCATTCCATATCAGATAGAATAGCATTTATTTAAATCCACACAATTTAAACAGCGAGTAAACTTTTTTGTTTTTTGACATTTGGCTCCTGTGACTTTCAACTCACGATGGCTTATGATTCCTTGTCAGTTATTGAATGGGTATGTACTTAGAAATTACTGATAAATGAGGAAAATTGTTTCAAAGTGATGGCACATTTAGAAAATTACATTTAACCATGAGTTGGTGTAATCCTGAATTGTGTAGGCATCTAAAGAATTTTCACACTCTGCCGGTAAATTTTATTTTGTAGTTCTCATTTTTGTGTCTAATGGCTAAATGCCCCTAATCTTAACAGTACTCCTTTTTTAGTTCCTATTTTGCGTTATCTGGAGTGGGGAAAGGAATTAATGTTTATTATGTATCTACACTGGGTTTGACATGGTATTATTGATCCGTATTATTTTATGCAATCATAAGCCTGTGTATTACTCCCGTTTTACAGATAATGACACTAAGGCTCAGTAGCTTAACGATCTGTCAAAAATTATAAGGCCATTAAGGAACTGGATTTTCAGACTCAGCCATATCTGAATCCGTATTCCTTCTGATTTGACTAGTTAAATAAGGATTTATATGTAGGATATGAAAAAATAGAAAGATGTAACTAGTGGAGTTTGTTTAACCCTGTATATATTGTACAAATTACCTAATTATAATGAAAATGAAATAATTATTTGTTCCTGTAGGGTTGTTGAAGATGCTAACAAAAGGTAATGCTTAATGCAAAATCAATTGGGGGAAATAAAGGGTGTCATTCTTGACTCACTTTTTGATATAATAATGCTTTAAAAAGTAAATATTGTTGGGGCGCCTGGGTGGCTCAGTTCGTTAAGCGACTGCCTTCGGCTCAGGTCATGATCCTGGAGTCCCGGAATCAAGTCCCGCATCGGGCTCCCTGCTCAGCAGGGAGTCTGCTTCTCCCTCTGACCCTCCCCCCTCTCATGCTCATTCTATCTCATTCTCTCTCTCAAATAAATAAATAAAATCTTAAAAAAGTAAATATTGTCATCATTTCTACAGGATCTTCTAGGAATCTTGTGCATTTTATTTTGAAATTGTTTATATTGTAAACTTGATATCTAAAGACCTCATTCAAGCTGAATTTAATAGAATGAAAAGAGCACTGATTTGGGAGTTAAAGAACCCTGGTTTTGGCGTCAGATCAGTACAAGAATGAATTTTATAGGGACGCCTGGGTGGTTCAGTCGTTGGGCGTCTGCCTTCGGCTTGGGTCGTGATCCCAGGGTCCTGGAATCGAGTCCCACATTGGGCTCTCTGCTTAGCGGGGAGCCTGCTTCTCCTTCTCCCACTCCCCCTGCTTGTGTTCCCTCTCTGGCTGTCTCTCTGTCACATAAAATCTTTTTTTTTAAAGATTTTATTTATTTATTTGTCAGAGAGGGACAGAGCACAAGCAGGGAGAGTGGCAGGCAGAGGGAGAAGCAGGCTCCCCGCTGAGCAGGGAGCCCGATGTGGGACTCGATCCCAGGACCCCGGGATCATGACCTGAGCTGAAGGCAGCTGCTTAACCGACTGAGCCACCCAGGCGTCCCAAATAAATAAAATCTTAAAAATAAATGAATTTTCTAATACTTAAAGGTATTTGAAGTCCATCAGGTATTTATGGGAGATGATGAGTTTTCTGTGTAGAAGGTGTGCAGCTAGAGGCTAGATGATGACTTGTTGAGGGTGCTCTTGTGAGGAGGCATGGGGCTATTTACTAACCCTGATAACCTTTGATTAGACTCTTACCCAAAAAGAATGTAAAATACCAATTAAAACCCCTTCTAGTTCCTATTCCTGGGGAGGGCTGGTTGCTGTCTGTTTTAGTTTCCTGTGGCTGCTGTAACAGGTGACCACAAATTTAGTGGCTTACAATAAGACAAGTTGATTACCTTTCAGTTCTGAAGGTCAGATGGGAGACCACGAGCAGGGGGAAGGGCAGGCAGAGGGAGAGGGAGAAGCAGACTCCCTGCAGAGCAGGGAGCCAGACATGGGGCTCAGTCCCAGGACCCCGGGATCATGAATTGAGCAAAAGGCAGACACGCAACCAACTGAGACACCTCCCCACCCTGAGAGAGAGAGAATCTTTTTTTTTTTTTTAAAGATTTTATTTATTTATTTGAGAGAGAGAGAGAATGAGAGATAGAAAGCACGAGAGGGAAGAGGGTCAGAGGGAGAAGCAGACTCCCTGCTGAGCAGGAAGCCCGATGCGGGACTCGATCCCGGGACTCCAGGATCATGACCTGAGGCAGTCGCTTACCCAACTGAGCCACCCAGGCGCCCGAGAGAGAGAATCTTAAGCAGGCTCCATGATGAGCATGGAGCCCAACGCGGGGCTGGATCTCACAACCCTGAGATCATGACCTGAGCTGAAATCAAGAGTCCGACACTTAACCTACTGAGCCACTCAGGCACCTTGTTTATTTATATATTTATTTATTTATTCATTCGTTCTAGGTCTTTCTGAATAAAAGCTCCAAACCTGATTTCTGTTGTCTACCCAATGATGCTTCAGCCTGGTTGCCATGTCCTGCCAACATGTAAATCAGGCACATGGTGAACCAGACAGACACTGGTCTAATTTCGGTGCAGTAAGGAGTTTTTTAGACTCTAGTCCAGAGGTGATAAACTAGTATCCAAGTCAGCCCAAGAGTCATTTTTTGTTTGGACTATCTAATGCTTTAAAGAATTTTGAGTCATTTATAAGTATGAAGATATTATCTAAAAATCTAGATTGCTGTGTTTTCTTGAAAATATAAGTCAGATAACTTGGCAGCACTGGGCTCCTATTGCCCATCAAGGCAATAATTGGCTTGGGTTGAGAAAGCTGCCCCTTATAGATTTGGCATGAATCTGCCAGTTCTCTATGGTTTTGGGATCCTATCACTCACGCAATATATAAAATACATGTTCACCCAGCAATTTACTTGCCTTCCTGTGAGTTTGGGATTTCCAATTCTTTTTTTTTTTTTAAGATTTTATTTATTCATTTATTTATTTGACAGAGAGAGACACAGCGAGAGAGGGAACACAAGCAGGGGCAGTGGGAGAGGGAGAAGAAGGCTTCCCGCGGAGCAGGGAGCCCAATGTGGGGCTCGATCCCAGGACCCTGGGATCATGACCTGGGCCGAAGGCAGACACTTAACGACTGAGCCACCCAGGCACCCTCCAATTCTTTTTATTCCTTTGCTTCTTAATCCTGTTGATACTTCTCCTACCCTACCTCTCATAGGGCTCCTCTCCTTTCTCCTCTGCTTATTCTAGTGTAGGGGAAGAAAAATTTTCTCTTCTGCCCTCTCAGTTAATGAATGGGTCCTATAAATTAAACTGACAAAGACAGATTAACAGGAGAAAAGGCGTACACATTTTTATTAATGTTACTTTTTTTTTATGTTTATGGGACTTCACTGGAAAGAAGTAAAAACTCCAAAAAGGTAGTTGGACTATACCATTTTAACAATGAGTGATAGGGCACCTGGGTGGCTCAGTTGGTTAAGCGACGGCCTTCGGCTCAGGTCATGATCCTGGAGTCCTGGGATCGAGTCCCACATCAGGCTCCCTGCTCGGCAGGGAGTCTGCTTCTCCCTCTGACCATCTCCCCTCTCATGCTCTCTCTCTATCTCATTCTCTCTCTCAAATAAATAAATAAAATCTTTAAAAAAAAAACAGTGATAAATTGTGGAGAAGTGACTACAAAGAGAAGGGATTCAGCTCTTGGGGTGGTAAATTGTGGGAAGGTAAGTATATGGGGGAAACTAATGGAAGATAAGGGTTATTTTAGAAAGGTTTGTTTGTGCAGACTCAACTTGGTGCCAACTTTCTTCATGGCCATAAAACTCCCCTGGGGTGGGGTTAATGGCAGGCCTAGTTTCTCAGAAGTTTCTGTTTGTAGTCAGTTAATGGAAGCTCTGAGAAGACTTCTTTCTGCAACTGTTGAGTCTCAATTGCCTTCAGCTCAAAATAAGCCAAATGCCAAAGTGGCATATTTTGATTCTTTTCACTAGTCACATGGAACTTCTACTATTCACTTAACACACCTTGCCCTTCCATTCCTCTGTACTTTGTACAAGTTGTTTCCCCTGCCTGGAATCCCCTTTCCCTCATTCTCTGGCAGCTCAGTCTTTAAGACTCAGTTTGGGGGAAGCTTTCCCTGACTGCCCTCGGCACTCATTCTCTACCTATCAAAGATTCCTTAGTGCTTCGTCCCAGATAACATTCCTGTTCCAGACAGGTGAACATAGATCCCCTCTGCTCTCTCTGCTACTTTGCTCACATTCTACTAGATCCTCAAGGTTTAGTTCAGCTTCACTGCCCCACAAAGAAGTTGCTCTCTCACTGCACCAGTTAAAATTAATTTTCCTCTTTGGATTTCTAAGGTGGTGGTGCCTAACTTGATTGACTGTCATAACTCTCTGGGGGACTTAAATGCAGATTCTTGGGCCTTGCCTCTGATGCATCTTATGTCAACATTTCTGGGGTGGATTTAGAAATTTATTTTTCTTAAAACCACCTCAAATGGTTTCATAATTAGTCCTTCATAATTTAACATATATTAATGTTATATTTTTATATTGCTTACTTAATATGTTCTGATCTTTTCTATCTAGTTGCGATAAAACCATGCATATCCTACATACTGTTTAGTACGTTGATGCATACACAATAGGCATAAAAATGTTGATTATTTGATTGACAAGAAAATGTTTCCTTTCTCATGACCAGATTTTGCTTTCTTCTGAAAGAATAAAGTGATTCTTTGCAGGGCATAAATAAGTATACAATGATGAATTATGCTCTGAGCTCTTGTATCATCCTGGAATTCAGTCAATGCCTATTTAAAACTAGGCTATTCTGGTAGGATGGTATGTTCTCTGCTGACTTAGACTGTTATTAGCAACTTTGTATCTTATCCTAGTGTAGTGAATCTTTATGGTGTGAGGCATTAGAGTCTTTAAGGAGATTTTTCAAGCCCCCCTTCCCCCCCACCCCACCCATGAGTCCCCCGGAGAATCACAGCATTGTGATGAGAGATGCTGATTGGGAGTGTGCTGTTAAGAAAACAGGGCGGCAGCAGAATAAAGGCTGAAAATCACTGTCCTAAGAAGAGCTTATCAATATGACCATTATGATTAGATAAATGAATATGACACTAATTTTGAATATCCTCAGAAATCTTAGTTTCTAATTCTTAGTAACAGTTATTTACTTAATTTCTTTTTTTTAAAAAAAAGTTTTTATTTAAATTCCAGTTAACATACACTGTAATGTTAGTGTCAGGTGTACAATTTAGGGATTCCACACTTCCATACATTACCTGGTGCTCATCACAGCAAGTGCACTCCTTAATCTGCATCACCTATTTCACCCAATCCCCCACCCACCTCCTCCCAGGTAACCATCAGTTTGTTCTCTATAGTTAAGAGTTAATTTCTTTATTATCAGGTGGGATCATTGTTTACAAACACAATAAAGATAAGAATAAAATATATTTTAAGCAGAAATAATTGTATTTAATTTTTTGTGTTGGATCACTTTATGTTTTGGAAAATCTGGGTAAAATCACTTAAATTTGACACTGTAGGGAATCTTGGGACATTTCCGAGAGAATTAAGCCCTAATGCCCTAAGGTGTCCAGCATATGTAATTATTAGCTTTTCTCCTATGCATCTAGAACACCCTCTATCATACTTGGGAGAAATGAGAAAAGAGTCACCGAAATCATTTTCTCTGGGGCTCTAATCACTTCTGTGATTGAGAAAAGCTAAATTATATAGAGCCCAGTGGTTTTCAAACTTTTGTGTTTATCAGAGTTACCTGGAGGATTTTTATTTTTATTATTATTATTTTTTTATGCAGTCTTTTTTTTTAAGATTTTATTTATTTGTGAGAGAGAGAATGAGCGCACAGCAGGGCAGAGGGAGAGGGAGAAGCAGACTCCCTGCTGAGCTAGGAGCCCGATATGGGGCTTGATCCCAGGATCCTGGGATCATGACCTGAGCTGAGGGCAGACAGTTAATGACTGAGCCACCCAGGCTCCCCAGGCTGGAGGATTTTTAAAACACAGATTGCCAGGCCCCACCCCTAAAGGTTCTGACTCAGGTCTGGGATGAAGCCCCAAAATTTGTATTTCTAATGAGTTCCCAGGTAATAGCTGACACTGCTGGTCTAGAGACCATAACTTGAGAACCACAGATCTAGACCAACTCTTACCTTATTTTTATTAAAAAGACTCATGTCAATCAGTAAGAAAATAAATATATATCATGACCCAGTACACACAGGCTTGGCTCGTGCACACACATGCACACAGCTGAAAGAGTTTCGTGATAAAGACACACTCCTTGCTAGGTGCTGTGGAAGAGAGAGCTATAGGAGAACTGTAAGTAGTCTTAAAGAAACAACAAAAATTATAGGAGTATCACAGAATTTAGATTATAAGGAAGCCTTGTTGAATGGCTTAAAGACAAGATGAGGGGCAGGGGAGAGGAAAGGTGTTTGTGCTTTTCTTTACCCATTTTATTACTGTGACCTTGGAAATGGGAAAACTATGGATGACAATGTCAGTAGTATGGGAACATCCACCAGAAATGATGGCAGGAACTATGCTAAGAGATAGGAATGGATTGCTATCTGGATTTTACCGAGGACTGTCCGAATACTGAGGATTTTTTAGGGAGATTCGCAATCTGTGACTGTTCACTTGGCTGATGTATCCTGCGCAATATATTCAGCTAGGAAAGAGAGCTCCTTGTTTGTGTGAACTGACCCGTCCCAGGCCATGCGTAATGAATTGATATCATGGCCGGGGCGACATGCGCATGCGCAGTTCACTCTGCCCGCCCCTGCCCCATGACCCCTAGGCCTGGCTGAACGTGGGCGTCCCAGCACTGCAGCCCATCTTGGAGCTACCGGTTCTTGGGAGCTGCGCTCCAGATGTGCAGCTGGAGCAGGGAAGGTGGTTTGCGTCAGATCCCGTTGGCTATAAGCACGGAAGACACTCAGGACCTCAGTGGGCGTCCGGTGTCCCCGGTGTCTCTCCTCGGCGGACTTCCCGTGGATGGCCTGGCCAACGAGTTCTGGTGAGATCCCGCTTCAGGGAAAGGGGTAAGTAACTGTTTTGGAGCGGGGTGGACCTTGGCGTGGAGGTGTGTCCTCCAGACGGTTTCTGCTGGTGGTATGATCTATCCCTATACAGACCCCAGACAGATCCCAGGGTAGCTGGGTGCTCCCTTGGCCTGCGAAATGCAGTTTGCTCCGCATATTTGCCCTCGGGCACTAGGCCTTCTAGGCCTACTGAATAGGGCCTGCCCTCTCCCTCCAGGCCAACCTCCTCGGGCTGTGGTTCCGCTCACTACACCATTGATGAGAAGGTTGGAATTATGGTTACCGTCAGGCCCCGTATGACCTTGCTGTTCTAGTGGTATAGAGGCCTGTCTGGCAATCCTTGTTTTTTTTTTTTTTTTTTTAAAGATTTTATTTATTTATTTGACAGAGAGAGAGACAGCGAGAGCAGGAACACAAGCAGGGGGAGTGGGAGAGGGAGAAGCAGGCTTCCCGCAGAGCAGGGAGCCCGATGTGGGACTCGATCCCAGGACCCTGGGATCATGACCTGAGCCAAAGGCAGACGCTTAACGACCGAGCCACCCAGGCGCCCGCAATCCTTGTTTTTAATCCAGAGTGTTTTCCCTGTGTAAAAGTACTTCTCTGTGAGGTACGATTTATTGTAAGATACTTTATCAATATAATAGATTTTGGGGGAATGCCTGGCTGGCTCAGTCAGTAGAGCATGCGACCCTTGATCTTGGTTCCAGGATTTCTTTTCCTTTAGTGAGTGCCTCCAGTTCTTGGTCACACGGTTTGGAAGAATGAAGAGGTAGACCAGAGGAAGAGTGGTGGGCAGCAAAGCAAAGTTTATTGATCCATACATAGTACAGAGCTCCCAAAGAGGGACAGGACCCGAGAGGGTTGCTGTTTTGGTGGTTACATCTAGGGGTTTTTATGGCTTGGTGGTGGGCTGTGAATCTGATTAACCCTCCCTGGCCTGTCACCTAATCAGGTTTTTGTCTACAGGTTCATCTACCTATCAGGTAGTTGTTCCCCTGGGAAAGGGTGGAGGGCTCCCTCCAGGCTGGTGTAAAATCCTTTTTTTTTTTTAAAGATTTTATTTATTTATTCATGAGAGAGAGAGAGAGAGAGAGAGAGAGAGAGGCAGAGGGAGAAGCAGGCTCCCAAGGAGCAGGGAGCCAGATGCGGGACTCATCCCAGGACCCCGGGATCATGACCTGAGCCGAAGGCAGACGCTTAACCATCTGAGCCACCCAGGCGCCCTGGTGTAAAATCCTTTTAAAGGTGGTTTCCTTTTAGGGTAGGGGCCCCTTGTCCCTGCTTATCTTTCTTCCTACTATCCTTCATTATCTGGGTTGTGAGTTCGAGCCCCGTGTTAGGTGTAGAAATCTTTGCATAAAAAATAGATTTTTGTTAACATATATTGCATTATTTGTTTCTAGAGGGGAGGGGGTGGGGGATGGGTTAGCCTGGTGATGGGTATTAAAGAGGGCACGTTCTGCGTGGAGCACTGGGTTTTATGCACAAACGATGTATCATGAAACACTACATCAAAAACGAATGATGTAATGTATGGTGATTAACATAACAAAAAAAAAGAAAAGATTTTTGGGAAAGCAAAACACATGACATGCACATGAATTTCTTCACATTAAAACTGCAGGATCGGGGCGCCTGGGTGGCTCAGTCATTAAGCGTCTGCCTTCGGCTCAGGTCATGATCCCAGGGTCCTGGAATTGAGCCCCGCATCTGGCTCCCTGCTCTGCAGGAGGCCTGCTTCTCCCTCTCCTGCTCCCCCTGCTTGTGTTCCCTCTCTCACTGTGTCTCTCTGTCAAATAAATAAATAAAATAAAATAAAAAAACCCTGCAGGATCACAAAGTTTGAGTTTAATTCTTTTATACATTTTACTATCTAAAGATTCTTCTGGGTTACTTTTTGCCATTGACAAACGTGCACAGCATCATGATATATTGAAATCAATTGGATAGAATGATTGAGCAATATTGGGGGATGAAGAATGTCGGATGACTGTTACATGACTGAATGGAGGGTGATGCCTTCACCTGCTACAGGGACCCATGAAAAAAGACCAGATTTGTGGAACCAGAATATGAGATGAATTCTGGATATGTGGAGACATTTTGACACATTCCTTTAAGACATTCAGATGGAGCTGTTGAATAAGCAATTGGATAAGAGTTAGGTGTTAAGTGGAGAGTCTGGGCTAGAGATGTTGATCTTTGAGTTACCTCTGAAAGAATGGGACTTGAAGGTGAAGTGTGGATGCAATTAATTACCTAAAAAGAGTAGAATGAGATAGGAAAGGGAGACCTTGAGAAACACCAGTATTTCATGGCAGATAAAAAGAGGTGAAGCTACAAATGAGGAAAGAGAGGAGTAAAATCAGAGGAGTGTTGTACAATGGATGTTAGAAGTAGATTCAGGATGGAGAGTAGGGACAGCTGTGTTAAATGTTGCAGACAGGTCTAATAGGATGAAGATCAGAAAATGTCCAATGAATTTAGTTACATAGAATCATTAATGACTCAGGAAGAGCTGTTTCAGTGTAGAAATGGAGGCTAAAGTAAGATTGAAATATCTTATTCAGTCAATGAGAGCTGAGGAAGTGAGGATGGTAAGCATAGAGAAAAACTTTGAGAAGTTTGATTTTGAAGGTATAAAGCTGAGAGCAGTAGAGATGTTGCTAGAAAGATATGCAGACTCAAGAAAGTTTTGTTGTTGTTTACATTTATATTGAGAACTTTTTGTTCCCGAAGATTTTATTTGAGAGCGAGAGTGAGAGAGAGTACGGGAGCATGAGGGGGTGGGGGAGGGGCAAGGAGGGGGAAGCAGAGGGAGAGAGGGAGGGGCAGAGGGAGAAGCCGACTACCCGATGAGCAGGGAGCTGGACTCCACTGCTCTGGGGCTTGATCCCAGGATCCTGGGATCATGACTTGAGCCAAAGGCACATGCTTAACCAGCTGAGCCACCCAGAACCCCTACACTGAGCACCTTTGAAAGCCAATGAAAAAGATCTAACTGAAAGTGAGTGATTTTATACAAGCGAAAGAAGACCAAATTGGTAATATTTTTCAAAGTTTGGGAGTGGGGAGGATCCGATGTATTGACAAAGATTCTTTCTTTTGACCAAACTTGCATCAGGCTCCTCTGAATCCTGACTAGGCCCTGATCTTGGACTCCATCCTTATCTAGAGGCCCTACCCGTTTAGTCCAGTTTTATTTTATTTTTTTAAGATTTTTAATTTATTTATTAGAGAGAGAGAGGGAGAGAGAGAGCACAAGCAGGGGGAGTGGCAGGCAGAGGGAGAAGCAGGCTTCCTGCTGAGTGATGAGCCCAATGTGGCTCAATCCCAGGACCCTGGGATCATGACCTGAGCTGAAGGCAGACGCTTAACCGACAGAGACACCCAGGCATCCCTAGTCCAGTTTTAAACAATCTTTTTTTTTTTTAAAGATTTTATTTATTTATTTGAGAGAGAGAGCACATGAAAGAGGGGAGGGTCAGAGGGAGAAGCGGGAACCCGATGCGGGACTTGATCCCGGGACTCCAGGATCATGACCTGAGCTGAAGGCAGACGCTTAACCAACTGAGCCACCCAGGTGCCCCCTAGTCCAGTTTTAGCAAGAATCTTGCTGAGTCGGTTTAGCACATATCCCCTACCCTTGATATCTGTTCAACTCTTTCTTCCCCACCCTCCATGTCTTATCACCCTGGCCTGCCTTCAGCAGAAATCCTTTCAGTTTACCCAGTATCCCCCCACCCCTGTTGTTACCTCTTAGTAATTTTCCATCCACTGACCCCCATCGTGCTCCTAGGCTGTAAACCTCCACCTGTCCTTAATGTACTTGGAGTTGAGCTCAATCACTCTCCCTTCCTGCAAAGACCCTGCAAAGACCCCATTGGTAGCAGTTCCCTCGAATAAAGTGTAAAGTGTAATGAATAATTTTTTCTTTAACACTACTAGGGTATGAATGAGCCCTGGAGCTGGAAGGATGGTAATACATGTTATGCGGTGGTGACAGAGTTGATGAAACTATTTCTTGCGATAACTTGGGAGACATATGGCTAATAAGGTTTAGCTCTAAGGAACAACGTGGGAAAACAATATTAGAAGCTTAGATAGGTTTCTGATGGCTGAATCTGCAAGGTATTATTCAGAAGAGATGAACTCAGAAAAGAATTGCTATGTTTGCAATCAGGAATGAAAAAGGGTAGAGAAAGTCTTCAAATCCTGGGATTTACTCTTGGATTTACTCTTGGAAGAGACCATTGCTTTCAACCTCAACTAGAAAAAGCCAATACTAAGAAGGCTTCGGGGAGTAAAAGCCAATTAAAACTCAATTGTGTCAAATGATGTTAAAAGAATGGAAGGAGGTAAGATATCTGTTTCAGAGTAGGTGTCCACCTAAATGTGTTCTGCCCAGTAAATCACTTCAGTGCCTCAAGGGAAAGAGATGAAATGTGAGGCACTCCCACAGAAACCTTATAAATAAGATACACACAATTAATTTATGTGAGGGAGTCTTGAGGTCAAGAAAACAAAGGAATGTAATACTTCTGAGAACTCTGCCAAAAAAAAAAAAGAATAAAATTAGGGACACAAACTTGAGAAGAATCAAAATATGAAAGACTTGTTTAGGAAAGTGAATCTGGCAACGGAGTCTGGTCGAGGAAGCCTGTGACTGACTCATACATAATGATCTTGGGTCCTGAATTTCCTGAAGAAGCTGCTCAGAATGCAAGGAAGGGCTTTTACCCAGGCCTCCTTCAGGTGTGGCTAAGGAGGATGGTGACTACGAAGGACCTCCCAGAGGGTGGAACCAGGGGTCACGGAGGCAGTTTCAGAGGCTTCTTCTAGACCTTTCCCACCATAGTGGCTCTTACTCCACAGTTCAGAGAGCAAGTGTAGGGGTTCTTTCAGCTGCTGAGTATATACTATCTCGATTGTAAGCTGGGAAATGACTGCAGGGTAGGCCTGTTTGACTACCTGGGGGATGGCTTGCTATGACTCCATTGCTCCCATCCTAAAGGGCAGTGGGCATGACAGCATTTCCATTCCCTTCATATGGTGCTATCTCGGACTCTGTATCTAGCAGATCTGGATTTACTCTGTGCATAGTTACTTTGGAAAATGGCTAAATGTGTACCATACGTTAGAATACCATACAGAAATGAGAATGTACAAACCATAATTACACACAACTATATCAATGAGTCAACAAAATTGAGTAACAAAAGGAAGACGTAAAAGAGTATATAGTGTGTGAGTCCCTTTATATAGTTAAAAAACAGGCAAAACTAATCTCATCTTTGAAGTCAGGTGATAACTTTTATGTGGTAACTTTTGAGGGGGGTTAGTGACAGAAGGGAAAAAACATGGTTTGAGACCTTTCTGAAGATTTATCAGTCTGTACACTTATGACTTGTGTACTTTATGTATGTTATAAATATTCTTATATAAGTCTTTGGTTGGATCTATATATGCGTGTCAATTTCTTTTAGATATATACTTAGGAGTAGTATTACAAGGTCATAGGGTAGTTATCTGTTTAATTTTATTAACTACCAAGTTTTCCAAAGAAACTGGCATTTTACATTCTTACCAGGAATAAGTGAGAATTTCAGTTGCTCCACATCTTTGTTATAGCCAAGCCTTATATTATTATTATTATTTTTTTTTACTTTAGCCATTATGGTAGGTGTTTCTGGTTTATCTCATTGTGGTTTAATTTTCATTTCTTTCATGGCTAATGACATCAAGCCCCTGTTTGCCATTGTGAATATTTAAAACATGGTCTGGTGCAATGTAAGCCTATATATGTTTAATGAATGAAGGCATTAGATATCAGAAGATTCAACATTGTGCTTCTTATTAAATATGTTTCTACCTCGAAGCACTGTGCAACATATGGCTTTTCTTCATTCTTTTTTGAAAGATTTTATTTCTTTCTTTATTTATGAGAGAGAGAGAGAGAGGGAGAGAGAGAAAGAGCAAGCAGGGGGAGGAGCAGAGGGAGAGGGACAAGCAGACTTTGTGCTGAGCATGAGCCTGATGTGGGACTCATCTGACGATGCTAAGATCATGATCTGAGCCCAAACCAAGAGTCTGAGGCTGAACTGACTGAGCCAACCAGGTGCCCCAGCTTTTCTTCATTCTTAAATATAAAGTTCCTAAAAATGGTCTTACCTGTCCTCTTTCTATATATGATATGGTATTCCTAGGTTCTAGCAACAGACTCTGGCTCTGTCACTTATTGCTTGTATGAATTTAGGAAATCATAAAGCCTCAGCCTCCTCATTCTGTACAATTGGTATTATAATAGAAACTACCTTGAGGTACTGTTTTAAGGCTTTTTTTTTCCTCAGAAGTCAACAGAATTATTATTATTATTATTATTATTATTATTAATTATTTTTACTTTTTGGCTTCATTCCCAAGATAATTTTTAAACTTACCATAAAGCATTTTTGATCATCCAGATCAGCTCAAAACCAAAATTTCATTCGTTCATTTGCATTCATGTTTACAATGCCTTTATACTTACAATACCTAATATATTTTAAAAAATTTTTTTAAATTTTAAATTCAATTAATTAACATATAATGTATTATTACTTTCAGAGGTGGAGGTGGTTGACTCATAAGTCTTATATAACACCCAGTGCTCATTATATCACGTGCCCTCCTTAATGTCCATCACCCAGTTACCCTCTCCCTCTTCCCCTCCAGCAGCCCTGTTTGTTTCCTATAGTTAAGAGTCACTTATGGTTTGTCTCCGTCTCTGATTTTGTCTTGTTTTATTTTTTCTTCTCTTCCCCGATGATCCTCTGTTTTGTTTCTTAAATTCCACATATCAGTGAGATCATATGATACTTGTCTTTCTCTGATTGACTTATTTCGCTTAGCATAATACCCTCTAATTCCATCCACATCATTGCAAATGGCAAGATTTCGTTTTTTTTGGTGGCTGAGTAGTATTCCATTGTGTGTGTGTGTGTATGTATACCACATCTTTATCCACTCATCTGTCAATGGACATCTAGACTCTTTCCATAGTTTGTCTGTTGTAGACATTGCTGCTATAAACATTGGGCCGCAGGTGCCCCTTCGGATCACTACATTTGTATTTTGGGGTAAATACCCAGTAGTGCAATTGCTGGGTTGTAGGGTGGCTCTATTTTCAACTTTTTGAGGAACCTCCTTACTGTTTTCCAGAGTGGCTGCACCAGCTTGCATTCCCACCAACAGTGTAGGAGGGTTCCCCTTTCTCTGCATCCTCGCCAACATCTGTCATTTCCTGACTTGTTAATTTTAGCCATTCTGACTGGTGTGAGGTGGTATCTCTTTGAGGTTTAGATTTGTATTTCCCTGATGCCGAGTGATGTTCAGCATTTTCTCGTGTCTGTTGGCCATTTGTATGTTTTCTTTTTTTTTTTTTTAAGATTTTATTTATTTATTTGACAGAGAGAGACACAGCAGGAGGGGGAACACAAGCAGGTGGAGTGGGAGAGGGAGAAGCAGGCTTCCCGCTGAGCAGGGAGCCCGATGTGGGGCTCAAACTCAGGACCCTGGGATCATGACCTGAGCCAAAGGCAGATGCTTAATGACTGAGCCACCCAGGCACCCCCCCCCTTTTTTTTTTATGATTTTATTTATTTATTTGTAAGCGAGAGAGAGCACCAGCTGGGCGAGTGGTAGGCAGAGAGAGAAGCAGGCTCCTGCTGAGCAGGGAGCTTGACATGGGGCTTGGTCCCAGAACCCTGGGATCATGACCTGAGCCGAAGGCAGTGGCTTAACCGACTGAGCCACCCAGGCGCCCCCAAAAGCTTTTTATCTTGATGAAGTCCCAATAGTTCGTTTTTTCTTTTGTTTCCCTTGCCTTTGGAGATACGTCTAGCAAGAAGTTGCAGGTGAGAAATAAAAAGAAGTTGTTGTGGCCAAGGTCACAGAGTTTGCTGCTGGTGTTCTCTTCTAGGATTTGATGGATTCCTGTCTCACATTTAGGTCTTTCATCCATTTTGAGCTTATTTTTATGGATGGTGTAAGAAAGTCGTCCAGTTTCATTCTTCTGCATGTGGCTAATTTTCCCAACACTATTTGTTGAAGAGACTGTCTTTTTTCCATTGAATATTCTTTCCTGCTCTGTCAAAGACTAGTTGACTGTAGAGTTGAAGGTCCATTTCTGGATTCTCTTTTCTGTTCCATTGATCTGTGTGTGTGTTTTTGTGCCAGTAGCATACTGTCTTGATGATTACAACTTTGTCATAGAGCTTGAAGTCCTGGATTGTGATGCCACCAGTTTTGGTTTTCTTTTTCAACATTTCTTTGGCTATTCGGGGTCTTTTCTGGCTCTGTACAAATTTTAGGATTATTTGTTCCAGCTCTGTGAAGAAAGTGGATGGTATTTTGATAGGGATTGCATTAAATGTGTAGATTGCTCTAGGTAGCATAGACATTTTCACAATACTTGTTCTTGCAGTCCATGAGCATGGAACGCTTTTCCATTTCTTTGTGTCTTCCTCAATTTTTTTCATGAGTGTTCTCTAATTTTCTGAGTATAGATCCCTTTGCCTCTTTGGTTAGGTTTATTCCTAGGTATCTTATGGTTTTTGGTACAATTGTACATGGGACTAACTCCTTAATTTCTCTTTCTTCTGTCTCATTGTTAGTGTATAGAAATGCAACTGATTTCTGTGCATTGATTTTATATCCTACGACTTTGCTGAATTCCTCTGAGTTCTAGCAATTTTGGGGTGGAGGCTTTTGGGTTGTTGCCTAGAATATCATGTCATCTGCGAAGAGTGAGTGTTATGACTTCTTTGCTGATTCGGATGCCTTTTATTTCCTTTTGTTGTCTGCCTTATTGTTGCTGAGGTATGTTAAACAATAGTGGTGAGAGTGGACATCCCTGTTGTGTTCCTGACCTTAGGAGAAAAGGTCTCAGTTTTTCCCCATTGAAGGTAATACTTGCTGTGGGTTTTTCTTATATGGCTTTTATCATGTTGAGGTTTGTTCCCCTCTATCCCTACACTGTGAAGAGTTCTAATCAAGAAAGGATGATGTATTTTGCCAAATGCTTTTTCTGCTCCTGTTGAGAGGATCATACGATTCTTGTCCTTTTTTTTTATTTATGTAGTTTATCACATTGATTTGCAGATGCTGAATCACCTTTGCAGCCCAGGAACAAATCCTACTTGGCTGTGGTGAATAATCCTTTTAATGTACTGTTGGCTAGTATTTTGGTGAGAATTTTTGCATCCATGTTCATCAGGGATATTGGTCTGTAGTTCTCCTTTTTGGTGGGATCTTTGTCTGGTTTTGGGATCAGGGTAATGCTCGCCTCATAGAATGAGTTTGGAAGTTTTCCTTCCATTTCTATTTTTTGAAACAGTTTCAGAAGAATAGGTATTATTTCTTCTTTAAAAGTTTGGTAGAATTCCACTGGGAAGCCATCTGGCCCTGGGCTCTTGTTTGTTGGGAAATTTTGATTACTGTTTCAATTTCCTTGCTGGTTATGGGTCTGTTCAGGTTTTCCATTTCTTCCTGGTTCAGTTTTGGTAGTTTATGCATCCATTTCTTCCAGATTGCCTAATTTGTTGACATATAGTTGCTCATAATATGTTCTTGTAATTGTTTGTATTCCTGTGGTGTTGGTTGTGATCTCTCCTCTTTCATTTATGATTTGGGTCCTTTCTCTTTTCTTTTTGATAAGTCTGGTCTGGGGTTTATCAATCTTATTAATTCTTTCAAAGAACCAGCTCCTAGTTTTGTTGATCTCCTGTTCTTTTGGTTTCTATTTCATTGATTTCTGCTCTCTAATCTTTATTATTTTTCTTCTCCTGCTGGGTTTAGGCTTTATTTGCTGTCATTTCTCCATCTCCTTTAGGTGTAAGGTTAGGTTGTATATTTGAGACCTTTCTTATTTCTTGAGAAAGGCTTGGATTGCTATATACTTCCCTCTTAAGACTGCCTTTGCTGCATTCCAAAGGTTTTGAACAGTTGTGTTTTCATTTTCATTTGTTTCCATGGATTTTTTAATTATTTAATTTCCTGGTTGACCCATTCATTCTTTTGTAGGATGCTCTTTAGCTTCCATGCATTTGAATTCTTTCCAAATTTTGTGATTGAATTCCAGTTTCAAAGCATTGTGGTCCAAAAATTTGCAGGGAATGATCTGAGTCTTTTGGTAGTGGTTGAGACCTGGTTTGTGACCCAGTATGTGATCTGTTTTGGAGAAAGTTCCATGTGCACTTGAGAAGAATGTGTATTCTCTTGCTTTAGGATGGAATGTTCTGAATATATCTGTGAAGTCCATCTGGTCCAGTGTGTCATTCAAAGCCCTTGTTTCCTTGTTGACCTTCTGCTTAGATGATCTGTCCATTTCAGTGAGGGGAGTTTTAAAGTCCCCTACTATTATTGTATTATTGTCGATGTGTTTTTTAAATTTTGTTATTAATTGGTTTATGTACCTGGATGTCCCCATGTTAGGGGCATAAATATTTGCAATTGTTAGATCTTCTTGTTGGATAGACCCTTTAAGTAGGATAGAGTGTCCTTCTTCATCTCTTATTACAGTCTTTGGTTTAAAATCTAATTTGCCTGATATAAGGATTGCCACCCCAGCTTTCTTTCGATGTTCATTAGCATGATAAATGGTTTTTCACCCCCTCACGTTCAGTCTGGAGGTGTCTTGGGTCTACAGTGGGTCTCTTGCAGACAGCATATTGATGGTCTTGCTTTTTATCCAATCTGATACCCTGTATCTTTTGATTGGGGCATTTAGCACATCTACATTCAGGGTAACTATTGAAAGTTATGAATTTAGTGCCATTGTATTACCTGTAAATCACTGTTTCTATATATTGTCTGTGTTCCTTTCTGGTCTGTTATTTTTGGGCTCTCTGTTTGCTTAGAGGACTCCCTTCAGTATTTCTTGTAGGGCTGGTTTAGTGATCACAAATTCTTTTAGTTTCTGTTTTTCCTGGAAGCTTTTTATCTCTCCTATTTTGAATGATATCATAGCTGGATAAAATATTCTTGGCTGCATATTTTTCTCATTTATCTCCCTGAATATATCATGCCAGTCCTTTCTGGCCTTCCAGGTCTCTCTGGATAGGTCTGCTGCCAGTCTAATGTTTCTATCATTGTAGGTTATGGACCTTTCAGGATTTTCCCTTTGTCTCTATTTGCGAGTTTCACTGTCATATGTCAGGATGTTAACCTATTTTTATTGATTTTGAGGGGGGGTTCTCTGCCTCCTGGACTTGAATGCCTGTTTCCTTCCCCAGATTAGGGAATTTCTCCACTATAATTTGCTCCAATATACCTTCTGCTCCCCTGCCTCTGCTCCTCTTCTTCTGCGATCCCAGTTATTCTAATATTGTTTCGCTTCATGGTATCACTTATCTCTCGTATTCTCCCCTCATGATCCACTAGTTATCTTTTTCTCAGCTTTATTCTCCATTATTTTGTCTTCTATATCACTAATTCTCTCTTCTGCCTCATTTATCCTAGCAGTTAGAGCCTCCATTTTTTGTTGCATCTCATAAATAGACTTTTTGGTTTTGACTTGATTAGATTTTAGTTCTTTTGTTCCTCCAGAAGGGGATTCTCTAGTGTCTTCTATGCTTTTTTCAAGCTCAGCTAG
The DNA here is from genome assembly GCF_009762305.2 of Zalophus californianus. NCBI lineage: Eukaryota > Metazoa > Chordata > Mammalia > Carnivora > Otariidae > Zalophus > Zalophus californianus. The sequence goes on from NC_045602.1 coordinate 27,778,200, forward strand.
TATCTTTATAATCATTATTCTGAACTCTTACTCCAACGTCTTACTTATATCCATACTGATTAGGTCTCTGGCAGTCAGTACTGCCTCTTGTTCTCTTTTTTGAGGTGAGTTTTTCTGTCCTGTCATTCTTTTTTTTTTAAATTTTTTTATTGTTATGTTAATCACCATATATTACATAATTTGTTTTGGTGTACTGTTCCATGATTCATTGTTTGTTCATAACACCCAGTGCTCCATGCAGAATGTGTCCTCCTCAATACCCATCACCAGGCTAACCCATCCCCCCAGCCCCTCCCCTCTAGAACCCTCAGTTTGTTTTTCAGAGTCCATCATCTCTCCTGGTTCGTCTCCCCCTCTGACTTACTCCCCTTCATTCTTCCTCTCCTGCAATCTTCTTCTTTTTCTTTTTTCTTAAAATATGTTGCGTTATTTGTTTCAGAAGTACAGATCTGTGATTCAACAGTCTTACACAATTCACAGCGCTCACCGTAGCACATATCTTCCCCAGTGTCCATCACCCAGCCACCCCATCCCTCCCACCCCCAACCACTCCAGCAACCCTCAGTTTGTTCCTGAGATTAAGAATTCCTCATATCAGTGAGGTCATATGATACATGTCTTTCTCTGATTGACTTATTTCATTCAGCATAACAGCCTCCAGTTCCATCCACGTCGTTGCAAATGGCAAGATCTCATTCCTTTTGATGGCTGCATAATATGCCATTGTGTATATATACCACATCTTCTTTATCCATTCATCCGTCGATGGACATCTTGGCTCTTTCCACCGTTTGGCTATTGTGGACATTGCTGCTATAAACATTGGGGTGCACGTACCCCTTCGGGTCCCTACATTTGTATCTTTGGGGTAAATACCCAGTAGTGCAATTGCTGGATCGAATGGTAGCTCTAATTTCAACTGTTTGAGGAACCTCCATACTGTTTTCCAGAGGGGTTGCACGAGCTTGCATTCCCACCAACAGTGTAGGAGGGTTCCCCTTTCTCCACATCCCCGCCAACATCTGTCGTTCCCTGACTTGTTAATTTTAGCCATTCTGACGGGTGTGAGGTGGTATCTTATTGAGGTTTTGATTTGGATTTCCCTGATGCCGAGCGATGTTGAGCACTTTTTCATGTGCCTGTTGGCCATTTGGATGTCTTCTTTGGAAAAATGTCTGTTCATGTCTTCTGCCCATTTCTTGACTGGATTATTTGTTCTTTGGGTGTTGAGTTTGATAAGTTCTTTATAGATTTTGGATACTAGCCCTTTATCTGATATGTCATTTGCAAATATTTTCTCCCATTCTGTCGGTTGTCTTTTGGTTTTGTGGACTGTTTCTTTTGCTGTGCAAAAGCTTTTAATCTTGATGAAATCCCAATAGTTCATTTTTGCCCTGGCTTCCTGTGCCTTTGGTGATGTTTCTAGGAAGAAGTTGCTGCGGCTGAGGTCGAAGAGGTTGCTACCTGTGTTCTCCTTTAGGATTTGGATGGACTCCTGTCTCACGTTTAGGTCTTTCAACCATTTGGAGTCTATTTTTGTGTGTGGTGTAAGGAAATGGTCCAGTTTCATTCTTCTGCATGTGGCTGTCCAATTTTCCCAACACCGTTTGTTGAAGAGACTCTCTTTTTTCCACTGGACATTCTTTCCTGCTTTGTCAAAGATGAGTTGACCATAGAGTTGAGGGTCCATTTCTGGGCTCTCGATTCTGTTCCATTGATCTATGTGTCTGTTTTTGTGCCAGTACCATACTGTCTTGATGATGACAGCTTTGTAATAGAGCTGGAAGTCCGGAATTGTGATACCACCAGCTTTGCTTTTCTTTTTCAATATTCCTCTGGCTATTCGGGGTCTCTTCTGGTTCCATACAAATTTTAGGATTATTTGTTCCATTTCTTTGAAAAAAGTGGATGGTATTTTGATGGGGATTGCATTGAATGTGTAGATTGCTCTAGGTAGCATTGACATCTTCACAATGTTGGTTCTTCCCATCCATGAGCATGGAACGTTTTTCCATTTCTTTGTGTCTTCTTCAATTTCTTTCCTGAGTATTTTATAGTTTTCTGAGTACAGATCCTTTGCCTCTTTGGTTAAATTTATTCCTAGGTATCTTATGGTTTTGGGTGCAATTGTGAATGGGATCGACTCCTTGATTTGTCTCTCTTCTGTCTTGTTGTTGGTGTATAGGAATGCCACTGATTTCTGTGCATTGATTTTATAGCCTGCTACTTGACTGAATTACTGTATGAATTCTAGCAGTTTTGGAATGGAGTCTTTTGGGTTTTCCACATAAAGTATCATATCATCTGCAAAGAGTGAGAGTTTGACTTCTTCTTTGCCGATTTGGGTGCCTTTGATTTCTTTTTGTTGTCTGATTGCTGTGGCTAGGACTTCTAATACTATGTTGAATAGCAGTGGTGAGAGTGGACATCCCTGCCGCGTTCCTGACCTTAGGGGAAAAGCTCTCAGCTTTTCCCCATTGAGAATGATATTCGCTGTAGGTTTTTCGTAGATGGCTTTTATGATATTGAGGTATGTACCCTCTATCCCTATACTCTGAAGAGTTTTGATCAAGAAAGGATGCTGTACTTTGTCAAATGCTTTTTCTGCATCTATTGAGAGGATCATATGATTCTTGCTCTTTCTTTTGTTAATGTATTGTATCACGTTGATTGATTTGCGGTTGTTGAACCAGCCTTGCAGCCCAGGGATAAATCCCACTTGGTCATGGTGAATAATCCTTTTAATGGACTGTTCGATCCTATTGGCTAGTATTTTGGTGAGAATTTTTGCATCCATGTTCATCAAGGATATTGGTCTGTAATTCTCCTTTTTGATGGGATCTTTGTCTGGTTTTGGGATCAAGGTAATGCTGGCCTCATAAAACGAATTTGGAAGTTTTCCTTCCATTTCTATTTTTTGGAACAGTTTCAGGAGAATAGATATTAATTCTTCTTGAAATGTCTGATAGAATTCCCCTGGGAAGCCATCTGGCCCTGGGCTTTTGTTTCTTGGGAGATTTTTGATGACTGCTTCAATTTCCTTAGTGGTTATAGGTCTGTCTAGGTTTTCTATTTCTTCCTGGTTCAGTTTTGGTAGTTGATACATCTCTAGGAATGCACCCATTTCTTCCAGGTTATCCAATTTGCTGCCATAGAGTTGCTCGTAACATGTTCTTATAATTGTTTGTATTTCTTTGGTGTTGGTTGTGATCTCTCCTCTTTCATTCATGATTTTGTTGATTTGGGTCATTTCTCTTTTCTTCTTGTTCAGTCTGGCCAGGGGTTTATCAATCTTGTTAATTCTTTCAAAGAACCAGCTCCTAGTTTCATTGATCTGTTCTACCGTTCTTTTGGTTTCTATTTCATTGATTTCTGCTCTGATCTTTATGATTTCTCTTCTCCTGCTGGGTTTAGGCTTTATTTGCTGTTCTTTCTCCAGCTCCTTTAGGTGTAGGGTTAGATTGTGTATTTGAGACCTTTCTTGTTTCTTGAGGAAGGCTTGTATTGCTATATACTTTCCTCTCAGGACTGCCTTTGCTGTATCCCAAAGATTTTGGACAGTTGTGTTTTCATTTTCATCGGTTTCCATGAATTTTTTTAATTCTTCTTTAATTTCCTGGTTGACCCATTCATTCTTTAGTAGGATGCTCTTTAGCCTCCATGTATTTGAGTTCTTTCCGACTTTCCTCTTGTGATTGAGTTCTAGTTTCAAAGCATTGTGGTCTGAAAATATGCAGGGAATGATCCCAATCTTTTGGTACTGGTTGAGACCTGATTTGTGACCTAGGATGTGATCAATTCTGGAGAATGTTCCACGGGCACTAGAGAAGAATGTGTATTCCGTTGCTTTGGGATGGAATGTTCTGAATATGTCTGTGAAGTCCATTTGGTCCAGTGTGTCATTTAAAGTCTTTATTTCCTTGTTGATCTTTTGCTTAGAGGATCTGTCCATTTCAGTCAGGGGGGTGTTAAAGTCCCCCACTATTATTGTATTGTTGTCAATGTGTTTCTTTGCTTTTGTTATTAATTGCCTTATATAACTGGCTGCTCCCATGTTCAGGGCATAGATATTTACAATTGTTAGATCTTCTTGTTGGATAGACCCTTTAAGTAGGATATAGTGTCTTTCCTCATCTCTTATTACAGTCTTTGTTTTAAAATCTAGTTTGTCTGATATAAGGATTGCCACCCCAGCTTTCTTTTGGTGTCCATTAGCATGGTAAATGGTTTTCCACCCCCTCACTTTCAATCTGAGGGTGTCTTTGGGTCTAAAATGAGTCTCTTGCAGACAGCATATGGATGGGTTTTGTTTTTTAATCCAATCTGATAGCCTGTGTCTTTTGATTGGGGCATTGAGCCCATTTACATTCAGGGTAACTATTGAAAGGTATGAATTTAGTGCCATTGTCTTGCCTGTAAGGTGACTGTTACTGTATGTTGTCTGTGTTCCTTTCTGATCTTTGCTGCTTTTAGGCTCTCTCTTTGCTTAGAGGACCCCTTTCAATATTTCTTGGAGGGCTGGTTTCATGTTTGCAAATTCCTTTAGTTTTTGTTTGTTCTGGAAGCTTTTTATCTCTCCTTCTATTTTCAATGTCAGCCTAGCTGGATATAGTATTCTTGGCTGCATATTTTTCTCGTTTAGTGCTCTGAAGATACCTTGCCAGTCCTTTCTGGCCTGCCAGGTCTCTGTGGATAGGTCTGTTGCCAATCTAATATTTTTACCATTGTAGGTTACATATCTCTTCTCCCGAGCTGCTTTCAGGATTTCCTCTTTGTCTCTGAGACTCGTAAGTTTTACTATTAGATGTCGGGGTGTTGACCTATTTTTATTGATTTTGAGAGGGGTTCTCTGTGCCTCCTGGATTTTGATGCCTGTTTCCTTCCTCACATTAGGGAAGTTCTCTGCTATTATTTGCTCCAATACACCTTCTGCCCCTCTCTCTCTTTCTTCTTCTTCTGGGATCCCAATTATTCTAATGTTGTTTCATCTTATCGAATCACTTATCTCTCGAATTCTGCCCTCGTGATCCTGTAGTTGTTTCTCCCTCTTTTCTCAGCCTCTTTACTTTCCATCATTTGGTCTTCTATATCACTGATTCTCTCTTCTGCCTCATTTATCCTAGCATTTAGTGCCCCCATTTTTGATTGCACCTCATCAATAGCCTTTTTGATTTCGATTTGGTTAGATTTTAGTTCTTTTATTTCTCCAGAAAGGGTTTCTCTAATAACTTCCACGCTTTTTTCAAGCCCAGCTAGTATCTTTAAAGTCATGATTCTGAACTCTAGGTCCGACATCGTACTAATGTCCGTATTGAGTAGGTCCCTGGCTGACGGTACTACCTCTTGTTCTTTTTGCTGAAGTGATTTTTTTCGTTTTGTCATTTTGTCCAGAGGAGAATAGATGAATGAGAGAACAAAATGCTAACAGGTTTACAACGTCCCCAGCAAATATACTGTATACAAATCAGAAAAGACCTGAAACCAGGGGAAAAGAAAGGGAAAGAAAGAAAAAAGAAAGAGAAAAAAAAAAAAAGAAAAAAAGATAAAAACAAAAACAGAACAATACAAAAAAAAGCAGAATGTGATCAAATATGATCAGGCTAGTGCATAGATCAGTGCCACACACTAGATTTTGGGCGTATTTTGGTCTGTTAGAAAAAAGTGCCTCCTAAAATTTTAAAGGAAGAAAGACATATATGTACAAAATAAGGGTTGATACAATGAAGGGATAGAAGATGACTGTAAAGATGAAAATTATAAAAGATTTTATAAAAGGACTTGATAAGATAAGAAGTTGTTTGAAAAAAGAAAGAAGATTTAAAAAAAAAAAAAGGGGAGAGAATGTGATCAGGCAGGAGACTAGAACAGAACCATACACTAGTGATTTAGGGTATATTTTTATCTGTTAGAAGAAACTGTATCTCAAAATTTTAAAGAGAGAATAACTTATATATGTATATGCCAAAAATAAGGGTAACTACTATGAAGGGATAAAATATGACTCTTCCAGTAAGTGGTCGCTTCTCTGTTCAGAGAGTTGTTGCTACTCTCCTCTTTGATCTCCTGTTGAGTCCGTAGGTGTTCAGAATGGTTTGATCCCTATTCAGCTGAATTCCTGAGACCAGACGAAATCTAGGTCTCCTACTCCTCCGCCATCTTGCTCCGCCCCCTGTCCTGTCATTCTTGCAGAAAGTGGTCACTTTTCTATTTGTAGAGTTGCAGCTATTGTTTTCTTAGATCTCCAGTTGAGTTTGCAGGTGTTCACAGTGATTTGGTAGCTATCTAGCTGAATTCCTGGGAGCAGATGAAACTAAGGTCTCCTACCCCTCCACCATCTTTGACTCAGACCCTGTTTTGAGACTTAATGACACAATCTGTGCAGTGTGTTTAAAACAGTGCCTGGGATATAGAAGCTATCAGTGTTACAGGATTTCTTTTCCTTCAGTGCCATGCTTCTGGGTCACACTGCTTCAAGGAATGAAGAGGTAAACTACACAGAGTGGTGGGAATCAAAGCAAAGTTTATTGAGTGATGGTAAAGCAAATAGTACAAAGCTCCCAAAGAGGGACGGGACCCAAGAGGGTTGCCACTGGACTTTCTACCTCTAGGGTTTTTATGGGCTTGTTGGCAGGCTGTTTTAATCTGATTAACCCTCCATGAGTCTGTCACTCAATCAGGTTTTTGTCATCTTGCTATCACGTGGGAAAGGGTGGAGGGCTCCTTCCAGGGTCATGTAAAATCCTTTTAAGGATTGTTTCCTCTTAGGGCAGGGGGGCCCCTTGTCCCTGTCTGCCTTTCTTCTGACTATCCTTATCAGTAAATGTTTTTATTATTATTTTGAAGAAATGTAAAGCAAAACTTACAATTCTTTTCAGTAAACTGTCCAACAGTGCATTTGAATAAGGGGAAAAAATACCCACATTCCTTTTTACAGAAAGAAACTGAAGCTCAAAGAGATATTGTTCTAAATTTACACAGGGTGCATCAGTAAGCCTTCCTAAAATAGAAATTTATAGCGGGTTATTTCTCTTGAATAGCATGGAGAATTCATCTGGCCAACTTTCTTGTTAGAGAAATTTGCTGAAGAAATAGTTCGTTGATAGGGTAGCTCACTGGATTACATTTTATCTATAAAAATACTGTAGGAAGATAAGCCAGAAAAAATAATAGTACTGGAGAGGGAGGGGGTTGAATATGCCTGGTCGGCTTTCAAAATGGCAGCTTGTTTTATGGAGGGAGGTATCACCTCCTATTCTCACAGGCATTATGTTCAAACTTGCCTTTCAGTCTTTCAGTATCCACAGAGTGAACTGTCTGAGATGTTAAAACTGCTGATACATTGAATTTGGACCTTTGAGCTATGAGGCTCCTTGTTTGAGGGGCCAAGAGGAGCCCTGCTCACATACCTTTTCCATTCTCTACAACCAATGCTAGCCTGTGTTCCCAATGTCAGAATACCAATAGCTAATGTATTGAGCACATACAATGTTCCAGGTACTATTCTTAGAGCCTCACAAATATTATCTCACTCACGTCTGTAACAGACTGGTTGGTACAATGGTTATTGTACAATGAGATTGGTACAATGATTATTACATTTTACTAATGAGAACATTGAGACATAAGGAAGCTAAGTAACTTCTCACAGAGCCAGTAAATGAGAATGCCAGCATAAGAACCATGGCCAAATGATTCCAGAAGCACACTCTTGCCTTGCTTTCCTTTGGCAGAATGGTCCTAGAGGAGACAGTTTTGAGATAGGAGAAGGGAGGTGTGGGTAAGGTGAAAAGAACAGAAAAAGATGGAAATTTTGAGGTGCAGCATCTGCTTAAACCCCCAGCTCTTGTCGTTGAGAGCAGATAGCTCCCTGGAAGGCCTAGTTGTCTCCGCTGGTTATGCAGAGATGCTGCAAAACTTGGCTCCAGGTTCCTGGAAACCACCTTATTAAGCAATTGAGGCATTGCTTTCTCCTTGAAAGTATCATTCTTTGGTAGATTCATTCACACTAGGGAATACCCAAGCAAGACCACACCTCCCATCTTTGCTTGCCATATGCTTCTCCCCACCTTGGCCAGATCTTGCCTAGTTAAAGCCACCTCTTCTGTTGTTTGCATTATAAACTATTTTTTAAAAAATACTTTCCATTAGAGTCCATTTTAGGGGCACCTGGGTGGCTCAGTTGGTTAAGTGTCAACTCTTGGTATTGGCTCAGGTCATGATCTCAGGGTCATGGGATCAAGCTCTGCATCCAGCTTTGGTCTCAGCAGGAAATCTGCTTTTCTTCTTCTCCCTCTGCCCCTCCCCCTGCCAACTCTCTCTCTCTAAAAATAAGTAAATAAATCTTTAAAAAAAGAAAAAGAGTCCATCATAGTTAAAACTGCCTAATTGCCTCACTTTGCCAAAGTAAGAGAAAACCAAAAGCATTGATTCATTAATGCATTTGACAAACATTTACTGAGTACCCACTATAATGGTATTATTTTTTAAAGATTTTATTTATCTATTTGAGAGAGAGATGGAATGAGAGAGAGAGCACATGAGAGGGGGGAGGGTCAGAGGGAGAAGCAGACTCCCCGCTGAGCAGGGAGCCCAGTGCAGCACTCGATCCTGGGATTCCAGGGTCATGACCTGAGCTGAAGGCAGTTGCTTAACCAACCGAGCCACCCAGGCGCCTTATGTGGTATCATTTTTGATGAAGATCCAGGGCCTGAGCTACTCCCTGCTCCCCTCCCTAGCTGTCTACTAGAAGAGACCAAATATTATTCACAAATTACTGGGTAGCATTTGGTGGTTGAGATTGAAAAAACAAAATCTGTCCCAATAAATGTCTTGGTGATTTATTTATCCAATGATCATATTATCTATCAGATCTCGAACTATAGTATTCTGAAGTGACTAAAATTCTCAAATTTTGAGTTGCCTTGACTTTATTTCTTTGTTTCAATTTTATGAAACTTCATTTTTTTTATTTCACTGTAACAAAAAAATACCTTACAGATTTTTTAAAAAGATTTATTTATTTATTTGTGGGGGGAGAGAGAGAGAGAACGAGCGCATGGGCAAGCACATGTGAGGGGGGAGAGGCAGAGGGACAGGGAGAGAGAAACTCAAGCCAACTTTGAGCTGAGCACAAGCCCAATGTGGGGCTGGATCCCACAACCCTGAAATCATGACTTGAGCTGAAACCAAGAATCAGACGCTCAACTGATTCTGCCACCCAGGCCCCCCACCTTACAGATTTTTGAGTATTGAAAAGTGATAAAGAAACTTTAGAAACACTTATTCTAAATGCACTGTGGATAAATATCTTAATAGAAGTTTTAAAATATTTTATTGTTGGGGCACCTGGGTGGCTCAGTCGTTAAGTGTCTACCTTCGGCTCAGGTCATGGTCCCAGGGTCCTGGAATCGAGCCCCGCATCGGGCTCCGTGCTCAGTGGGAAGCCTGCTTCTCCTTCTCGCACTCCCCCTGCTTGTGTTCCCTCTCTCGCTATGTCTCTGTCTGTCAAATAGATAAGTAAAATCTTAAAAAAAAAATATATATATATGTATTTTATTGTTAAGAAAAAGAAAAGTTATCCCAGAGCAATGGATCATTGCCTGCCCCTCCCCAAGCTTCCCTTCTACTGAAATTTTCTCTGCTGTTGCTAAACCAACAACAAAATGACCTTGTGTCGTCCCACCTCAGTTGTAGTTAACTATGTGAGAGGAGACTATGTGACTTAAAAATACTGTTCCCTGAGATTTATAGCCTCACATGAAAAGATGGGCTTGCCCAAGCATTTTTCTCTGGAATTGGAAAACCGGGGAACTGAGATTGAGCCATGTGGCCACAGGGGCAGCAGTGAAAAGGATGTGCGGAGGGCTGCTGGGATGTAGCATGGCCAGGTGCCTGACGTTAGGAGACAGAAGTGAGGATGCCATCCAGATGACTTGGAGAGCGTAGGTGTTTTCTCATCTTTATAGATAAAACTGAAGCTCAGAGAGCTTGAGTTAAGTCATCCAAACCTGAAGAGCTAATAAAGGTATACTGTACTCACAGCTTTCTTACTCTTTCTCTCCATATAAAAATTAAAACAAACATACCCCAAAAAACCACCTTGGGCAGTACCAATGAAATATAATTCTAGAAGAGACTCATGCTCCTTTTTTCCTTTCTGAGTCTCCTGGACACTCTGTGTATCTGCTCTCTCTATATCTTCAATAAACTTTGTTTTCACCTAAAAAAAAAAATTCTAGAATAGTCTCCATTTCTCATGGCCTACAATTTCTCTTTCTTTCAAAACATTTAGAGGCCGTATACCCATATTTTTATGGGTTACCTAATTTGTAGTTTTACAAATAGTAATTTTAAAATCCCAACCTAGTACAATGAAAGATTAATGCTATATTCTTTTTACTTCACTATTAGTAAGACTTCATCCATTTCTTTTTCTTTTTTTAAGATTTTATTTATTCATTTGAGAGAGAGAATGAGAGAGAGAGAGTACATGAGAGGGGGGAAGGTCAGAGGGAGAAGCGGACTCCCCGCCGAGCAGGGAGCCCGATGTGGGACTCGGTCCTGGGACTCCAGGACCATGATCCGAGCCGAAGGCAGTCACCCAACCAACTGAGCCACCCAGGCGCCCCAAGACTCCATCCATCTCTCACCCCATTTTTATCAGTAAAATTGATCTCTACAGCCTGGTTTTTGCTTCCAATTCTAGTGAGTGCAAATCTTTCTATTTAATGAAGGAGGCACAAAAAGAGGAGGAAGAGAGATCCTCTCTGCCTTGTGGCTTCTGGGGGAGAGAAGCTTTCTGTGCCATAGAAAGCAGTCAGATAATCTCATTTGATAAAGCATTGGAAACATTCATTAGACTCTCAATCTTGCCTTTCTGTGAAGTAAAGAGATTTCAGTGAATATTCATAGTGATTGCTAATTTGTTTCCTACTAATATAAATCTGGCCTTGGAAGCAAAATTGAAACAAAGGGTCTTGTAAGATTCTGAGGACTTTTAAAAATAATGCTATGTCCTGTGAAAATAACCTTCAAAAACAAGTATGTAATTTAGGTTGTTTTAATTACTTGTTATTTATTTATTTATTTTACCCTGGTAATAATGTTGAAATTGACATCTCTATAGTCCTAAAAACAAAAGAATATTTATGATATACTTTTCTCAAATCAGTGGCCCTTTCTTCCTTATGTGGATGGGGGGAGTATGTATGACTGCTAGTTTCCATCATTTAAAAATGATTAGTAGTTTTATTTAAATTAGCAGTTGTTAGAGATACACTTATTAACTCTGATAACTCAAATGACCTTCCTGAAATTGATGTGACTTATTTCACCAGCTTGAGGAAAAACATCACTTCGTACTCTTTGTCCTCACATGCTTTATTTGAGAAGAAATCAAATATAATCCCACTGTGGTTTTTTCTGCCCTCCCCAACTGTCCAGGAACAGTTTGGACCGAAGCTTCCTTCCACATACCAGGCAGAGAATGAGGTGGGTGTCTAATCAGCCTGTTAGTGTCTGTTGCTTCAGATAGTACTACTGAGTTCTCCTGCTGGCTGCGCTGTACAGCCTGATGGACTCATGTCTATTCCTTTAGTCATGCCCTTCCTGGCATAGATCCTTGCAAAGGCTGATGTCACACTCCAAGGTTATGTTGACATGTTGAGCCACAGCTGTTTTTTCTGACACTGTGCCACAGTGGATTGAGGGGGGCTCCACACTCAAGCCCACTCTATACCAGGGTCAGTTCCCACCCTTTACCTTTGGGTGAGCCTGGACTACTAGCCTAGAATCTCCATTCCACTATGATTCTACTTTCGGGTTCCTGACAAATTTTCCTGCTAGTGGACTATTGTCAAAGCTATCATGATCAAGCCAGGTCATGTGGGGCTTCAAGTATCATCCCTCCCAGGGGTCTTGGGATCCTTAACAAAGTGGTCATCTTCTCTTCCTGAGTGCTGCATACAAACGGGTCTTAGACGGGGGACCTTTACTCACAAGATTCTCTTACATTTCCCTCAGGACATGGCTCCAAGTCTTCCTTTATTTGCATCACTAGAACAGTTACCATTCCAGTGATAGCTCATTTAATGAGTCAGTCTGCCCCTGAATATATTGTGCCTCAGTTTTGGACCCAGAAGCAGTGGCCATAATTTAAAAATTTTCCTCATCTGAGGCTTCAAACATCTATGCAAGGCCCTGTGCTGCCAGTAATAGAGCAACAAAGGAGTGATTTGAAGGTATGCGAAGGAGATATGAGTTCTTGAATCTATGTGTATTCTTGTTGTTGAGTAGAAATCTCTGTGTGTATTCCAAAATAAATTGGACCTCTGAAAAATGTAGGGGAGGAAAAAACTTTTTCTCTACCCTCTCATGTTCAGTGTCTGGGAGCCTGCAGATTAAACTGACAAAAGACACATTAGCAAGAGAAAAAAAAAGTTTATTCATGAGTACAAAATGAGGGTGCTCATTGATGAGTAACTCAAAGGGTGTGATTAGACTTTGGGGCTAATACACCATCTTAAATGGTGAAGGGGAAGGGGGAAAAGGCAGTGGGAAAACAGATGACTTCTTAAAAGGGGGTGGGGAGAAAGGGCATTTGTGGAAGATAAATGGCTGTTTGGAAGGATAAATGGGCTCCTAGGAGAATAGATGGGAGACAGAATAGCCTTGAGTCTTGAGTCTGTTGGAATGTAGTGCCTACTTCTTGAGTTCTAGTCTCCGAGAAGATTAGAGTTGTCCTCATGGAAGGGATTTATTATTGACAGTTGAAGTCTTTTGAGAGATTCTGCTTTTAGGAAGATGAGAGATTTCAGGAACTCAAATGCCTTCAGCTCAAAATAATTTTTATGCTACAGTGGCATATTTTGGGGTGGCATGTCCTGAGCCCCTTCAAAAAGGACTAAATCATTTGAACATTACAAAGAATAACAAACTTTTAAAATATACAAAGGATAGTTTCCTGTTCCTTTTGAAGAAAATTATAATTCACTTTAAGAAAGTTTAATTAAAAAAAAACACAACAAAACCAAATATCCCCTAATCTCCCTAGAAAGCCAACCATTATTAATTTTAATACCAAATATATTTCATTCCAGTGGATCGTGGACAAAGGAGCTTTATGATCTTGGAATTCCCTATACTATGAAACCTTAGCCAGTAGCAGGAATAAATTCTTGTTGGTGGACCTTGACTGGTGTCTCTCATTGGTCAGTTCCCTGCTGCCTCATGCCATAGGAAGGGAGAGGGTGCTGGTAGCCCCCATGGCACCCTGGTATTGGGAATGAGAGTGTAATCAATGTTCACGATAAAAGCTTGGTTTCTTTTAATTTTTCTACTTTTTGATGTTAAGTGTGTAGTCACTAACATCTACTTGATGGCTTATCAGATTTGTTTAGTCTCTACTTAGGGCTGGATGTACAATATATATATTTTTTAACCTGAAAGATAAAATATAGAGAAAGTATTTTCAAGTTAATTGTGTGCCTGTGGACCTGGGAAAGACAAAAGATGAGTTTACTAAACCCTAATGAAGTCAAAATATTTGTATTTTGTTTCAATAACTGAGCCCTAGAGTCTGTGGGGACCCTTGTTTTTTTATTCTTTGTTATAGCAGGTACTCAACAATGGGTTTGGAATAGTCTCTTTGTTCTGTGGCCAATGAGGTTTTCCTACTGGTGGCAGATGGCAATTTAGTTTTGAATTGGACTGGACAGGGATACTTTTTTTTTTCCCCTTGGCTATGGTGATGATTTTGGGAAGGCAAGCCTCCGTAGAATGTTAATTCTGGCAGGTTAGATTTTTCATGTAATTGTAATTGGAAGAACCAGGAAAAATGACTGTAAGTTGGCAATAAATGCTTCCCACAGGGGAAGGATCTACTTGGAATTGTTGCTAATGATGTCAAGCCTCTTCTGTAGCTGATGACTGTTATAAATTCAGACTTCCCTCTTGTGCCTTATCCTGGTAGATGCGCTTTGAAGACCTTTCTCCCTGTGCTACCACAAGGCCCCTAAACATTCTTGCATAGCTGCTATTTTATATTTATGTTTCCTTGATGTCTCTCCTGAGCCAATAACAGCATCTGCTCCCACAGTTTGCAGGGCATTAAAGCAAGAGTCCTCTTGGTACTCTATGATCTATGACGGACACTTCTTATCGACTGCATTTTAATCAGGTTCCCTTTTCCCTTCCTCTAAGTAGAGGTGTTTTCTGCATCGTGCCATTGACAGATGCCCTCATCAGCTTTGTTCATAAATCCATAAGAAAATTAGTTTACAGTTATGAAATAATACACTATGTTTCCTATTCAGATTTGTTTCTATCAAAAAAGGAAGATTTGCTATTTGCCTGGGAAGGACTGAATTGGTTCTGTGCTTTGTTAGAACACTGAATGACACTTTGGCAGTGCCTCTGTGTGTGTTTATTCAATTTCAGATAAGTGGACATTTATCTGTTATGTAGCTTATGCCACATAAAAAAGTTTTAGATAAAACACTTCTGTAGATCCAAGCTGTGCTTTGAAATGATCATTTTATAGGATTTTATTTCTGAAGTGACATTCATAACCTCATATTAAATGACTTCTTATGAAGCTATCTCACAGCACTGAAGAAAGAAATCAGAGAAAGAAATGATTTAAATATATGCATTTACCCAGATCTATCGTTAATCCAAGGGCCATGGTATAAATATCGCTGTCGAGTCTTATATATAATGAAGGAATCTGAAAATATTCAACTTAGAAATTATCTTGGGCTAGTGTTGTAGACTGAATATTTGTGTCTCCTCTCTACCCCTATTCATGTTATAATCCTAACCTCCAATGTGATGGTATGAGAAGGTAGGGCCTTTGGGAGGTAATTAGGTCTTAAGGGTAGAGCCCTCATTTTTTTTTTTATTATGTTCAGTTAGCCACTGTATGTACTCATCACTAGTTTTTGATGTAGTGTTCCATGATTCATTAATTGCATATAACACCCAGTGCTCCTCACAACACGTGGAACCCTCATGAATGGCATTAGTATCCTCAGAAAAGGGATCCCAGAGTGGCCTCTTTCGCCCTCTATCTGCTGTGTGAGGCTAATAACAGGACAGGAGTCGCTGCCCAGAAGAGGCTTCTCTCCAGAACCTGACCACACTGGCACCCTGATCTCACACTTCTAGTCTCCAGAACTGTGAAAAATAAATTCCTGTTGTCTGTAAGATATCCAGTCTCTGGTTCTTTGTTAAGCAGCCCGAACTAACTAGCACAAGTGTGGCGTTTCCCTGTTTTCCATAGAACAGCAGTTTAGAGAACTGTCAATAGCTTTAAAGAAAAAAACACTTCGAGGAGAAAATGTGGTCTAAGAGATTTATGAAGCAGGTTAAAAAAATGTCAAGTTTTCTGGGGCGCCTGAGTGGCTCAGTCAGTTAAGCATCTGCCTTCGGCTCAGGTCATGATCCCAGGGTCCTGGGATTGAACCCCGTGTCGGGCTCCCTGCTCCACGGGAAGGCTGCTTCTCCCTCTCCCACTCCCCCTGCTCGTGTTCCCTCTATCGCTGTGTCTCTCTCTGTCAAATAAATAAATAAAATCTTAAAAAAATCGTTTTCTTTATTATAAGATTTCACATCTCCTTTAATATGTTAATATGGGTTAGAGTCTCCAAGAGACAATTATGTTATGTTGTGCTTCCCAAGGTTGTTTGACCACAAATTTAATTTTTTCCCAACATATCATTTTGTGGGGCTCAGGTTTAGCCAAACATACATGGGAAAGTGCTGGTGTAGTGTGGCTCCTTAGTTCTTTAGTAGAAGAAAGTGGGATCCAGAAGAGAGAAGTGGCATTCCTAATATTCCCCAGATGGTGAAGAGCTGTCTCAAAGCTGGAACCAAGCTCCCCATGTCTTTGTTCTTTCCATGATTCCACAATGGCACCACCTGGTTATACTTTTCCTATGGGACGATCACTCTTAGAGTAGGTCCTATGTACTTTTTCTCTTCATGTTTTTTTGCAATATATGTTTAAAAAATAAACTTGAGTTTTTAGAGCAGTTTTAGGTTTATAGCAAAATTGAGGTCCTATGTACTTTTCGTGCTTTTTGCAGTATCCATTTACAAAATAAACTTTTTTTTTTTAGAGCAGTTTTAGGGTTATAGCAGAATTGAGCAGATGATACAGAGATTTCCCATTTGTCCCCTTCCCCCACACATGCATAACCTACCCTGTTATCAACTTCCCCCACCAGAATGGTACATTTGTTATAATGGATGAACCTATGTTAACACATTATTATCATCCAAAGTCCATTGTTTACACTGGGATTTGCTTTTGGTGTTGTACATCCTGTGGGTTTTGATAAATGTATGAAGACATGTATCCACCATCTAGTATCAGACAGTGTAGTTTCTCTGCCCTAAAAATCCTCTGTGCCGCTCTCATCCATCCTTCCTTCCTCCCCAACCCTGGCAGCCACTGGTCCTTTACTGTCTCCATAGTTATGCCTTTTCCTAGATTGTCACAGAGTTGGAATCACGTGGTATGTAGTTGTAGGGGAGGAAAAACTTAATTTTTCCCCTTCTGCCCTCCTAGTTCTCTAGCTGGGACCTATAAATTAGATCGACAAAAGACAAATTAGCAAGAACCCCCCCCCGAAAAGTGTTTTAATAACACGTATCGTGCATTCTCATGGGAACGTTCAGAGGTAGTTCAAAGGGATGGTTAGAACTTGGGTTTATACAGTGTCTTAACGAGAGAACAATACATTTTTAGAGAAGTGACCAGACAAAGGAATAAGACTTGGAGTTTCTAGGGTGGCAGACTGTGGGAGGGCAAATGTATGGGGGAAATCAATGGATGATAAAGACTAGTTTTACCAAAGTTTGTTATGTAGATTGCTCTGGTGCCATCTACAGTCCTCTCTGGTGATTAACTTCTGTCCTTTCTGGTAGGGAGGAGGTGAGGGCATCTTTATAAATTTATGTCCCATTTTTAAGCACGTAAGGAAAGGGCAGAGAACTTTTCTTGAATCTACTTCTACTTAATTGTCTTTAGCTCAAAATAATCCTTGGGCCAAAGTGGCATATTTTGGATGGCATATTCTGCTACCCTTCATAGTCTTTTCAGACTGGCTTCTTTTGCTTAGTACTATGCATTTAATGTTCTTCCATGTCTTTTTATGGCTTGATAGCTCATCTCCTTTTAGCTCTGAATAATATTTCATTATCTGAATGTACCACAGTTTTTTTAATTTATTCACCTGCTGAAGGACATCTTGGTTGCTTCCAATATTTGGCAATTATGAATAAAGCTGCTACAAACATTTGTGTGTAGATTTTTGTGTGGAAGTAAGTTTTCAGCTCATTTGAGTAAATGCCAAGGAGTACAACTGCTGGATTTTATGGGAAGAGTATATTTAGTTTTGTGAGAAACTGCCAGACTCTTCCAAAGTGGCTATACCACTTGTATTTCCACCAGCAAAGAATGAGAGTTTTTCTTGTTCCACATCCTCGTTAGCATTTGGTGGTGTCTAATAGATGGATTTATCTGATAGATGTATAGTTCCTTGTAATTTTTAAGGTTTATTTTTTCTAAAATGGTTTTAACATTTAAATAAAATAGAAGGCTTTTAAGGAAAAAAAAAATCAACCTATTGTATTCACTTCTTCCCAATCCCCAGTCTTGTTTGCGAGAGGCAAACATTTTTAACTCTCACCTTTTTCTTTTGCTGTCTGCCTCCATATTTTCAAGTAACACTGTATTGTCTTAGTTTATTAACTCTACACGTTATCTGTTCATTTCCTATTATGCGGGATGAGAATTTAACACTTTGATATTTTTCCTTAGCCTAATTTCATTGCTCACTTTCTCTACTTGTGTTTATTTTTTGTACAGTGTTTTTTGTATATCCTGAAGTTAGTAAGTGTATAGCTTTTTTCATTTGCTTTGTTTCATATGTATATACAAATATATTAAAATATTTATACAAATATATTTATATACATATGAGTAAGGTATAAACACAAATATACGTATGAATAAGCAGAAAGAGTAAAGGAGGAAGTGAGAAGGGAGGGAGGGAGAGAGCAAACCTCTCAATATAATTTTGCACATAGACAAGCTTATCAGATACTTTATCAGGACCTCTTTTTCTTTTTCTTTTTCTTTTTTAAGATTTTATTTATTTGACACAGAGAGACACAGCGAGAGAGGGAACACAAGCAGGGGGAGTGGGAGAGGGAGAAGAAGCCTTCTTGCGGAGCAGGGAGCCCAATGTGGGGCTTGATCCCAGGACCCCGGGATCATGACCTGAGCCGAAGGCAGATGCTTAACTGACTGAGCCACTCAGGCGCCCTAGGACCTCTTTTTCTTTGGAGACTTGAGCCCACAAACTTCCAGTCTCTATCTCTAGGCCTGTTGCGCAGTCATCTTCTGGAAATATTCTTTGTCACCCTTTCAGATTCATTTCATGGATACTTTGTTTCTTGGCTTACTCTTTTGATGAAGAACATTCTTCAAATGTCTAATATCTTAACTTTATTCTTGTACTTGATTAATACTTTGGCTAACTATAGAAATCTAGGTTGAAGGTAATTTTCCCTCAGAATTTATTTATTTATTTAATTTTTTTAAAAAAGATTTTATTTATTTATCTGACAGAGAGAGAGACAGCAAGAGAGGGAACACAAGCAGGGGGAGTGGGAGAGGGAGAAGCAGACTTCCCGCGGAGCAGGGAGCCCGATGCCGGGCTCCATCCCAGGACGCTGAGCCAAAGGCAGACACTTAACAACTGAGCCACCCAGGCTCCCCTCCCTCAGAATTTTAAAAACATTGCTTCCAGGGATGCCTGGGTGGCTCAGTCAGTTAAGCCTCTGCCTTCAGCTCAGGTCATGATCCCAGAGTCCTGGGATCAAGTCCCACATCAGCTCAGCGGGGAGCCTGCTTCTCCCTCTGCCTGCAGTCTCCCTGACTGTGCTCCCTCTCTCTCTCTCTGACAAACAAATAAATAAAATCTTTTAAAAAATCTCCAGTAAACAGCATTGCTTCCAGATGCCATGGCAGTTTTTGAGAAGTCTAATTTAGTCATTTTAGTTTCCTCTTATGAGTGACTTTTAATATGTTTTGTTCTTTCTGAAAGCTTTTATAATCTCTTTGACCTTGGTGTTCTGGAATTTCACAATAGTATGCCTTGATTGTGGGTCTTTTCTCATTTTCTTATCTGGCTCTTGGTAGCCTTTTCCAATCCCTGGATTCATGTTCTTCATGAAAGACAAGTGTTCTCTCATTTTTTTGTGTGTATTTGTTTAATAGTGGTAAAAGACACATAAAGTAAAATTTACCATCTTAACCAGTTTTTCTGGCCTTCAACTGATTGGGTGAGGCCCACCCACATTTTGGAGAGTAATCTGCTTTACTCAGTCTGCTGATTTAATTGTTAATCTCATCTAAAAAATACCTTCACACCAATATCTAAACTGATGTTTGACCAAATATCTGGGCATCGTGCCTAGCTAAGTGGACATATGAAATTAATCATTATTGTTATATAAATAGAATCATACAGTATTTGTCCTTTTGTGACAGGCTGATTTTACTTAGCATAATGTTATCAAGGTTTTTCCATGTTGTGGCATGTGTCAGAATTTCCTTCCTTTTTAAGGCTTAATAATGTTCCATTGTACGTTCATACCACTTTTTGTTTATCTGTTCATCTGTCTCTGGACATTTGGGTTGCTTCCACCTGTTGGCTATTGTAAATAATGCTGCCACGAACCTGGATGTACAGATATCTCTTGAAGTCCTTGCTTTCAATGCTTTGGGTGTATATACCCAGAGGATTTCTGAATCACATGGCTCTCATTTGTTTTTCATTTTGAAATCCTATTAATTGGATTTTTTTTTAAGATTTTATTTATTTATTTGAGAGAGAATGAGAGAGAGAGAGAGCACACGAGAGGGGGGAGGGTCAGAGGGAGAAGCAGACTCCCTGCTGAGCAGGGAGCCTGATGCGGGACTCGATCCCGGGACTCCAGGATCATGGCCTGAGCCGAAGGCCGTCGCTTAACCAACTGAGCCACCCAGGCGTCCCCTCTTAGTTGGATCTTAAAATTCTTAGATTGATTCTCTAATTTTCTTACCTTTTTTCTTCTCTCACGTGACTGTCCTTTTATTCTACTTTTGGGAAGTTTTCCTTTACTGTGGTTTTCGATCAGTTCCCATTCTAATTCTCTTCTCTTCCTCCTTTCCATCCTTCCTTCCTTCCTTGCCGCTCCCTCTCCCTTCCTCCTTCCCTTCCCATCCTTCCTCTCTTTCCTTCTGGGACTCCAGCTATATCTCCTCTGTTGAACAAGCATTGCTTTGGAGTTAAATCATGGGAGCAGTTTATTTTTGTCTGCTACTCTCCTTTTGTTATTTTGTGGGGCTGGCTCTTCCTTTGCCCTTGAATGAAATTTAGCACCATAACTTTTCTCACATTTTCAGATAACCAAAGATGCTTCCCCGTTGCATGTCATAGTGAAATAATTAATCTTGACTTAAAGTTAAATCTTATTTTCTCCAGCTTAGGCTGCTGGAGATGTGAAGTGTGAATCAGAAAAGGGAGCATATGGCCTGCTTCTTTTCTCTTTATACCTGACACTTTTATTCCTTCTGTTCCCTCATTCTAATCATAGTTCCTGATCTCTCTCCCCTCCAGGGTAGGAATCCTGCACATAGAAAGAGAAGGAATCAAAGACCTGTCTGTAATGACAATAGGGCCAAGGTGTGTGGTTTCTTATATTAGTCATTATTTCCTAACCTAGTTTATATATTTTAGTAGCTCATTAACAGATATAAAATGATCGTATTTAATGCAGTCATAAGACATCATTTCGGTTATGTTGGAGCACCTTCTGAGAACCCTTCCCCGGTACCCCACCTGTCTCCAACAGGGTTGACCTCATCCTGTACCTCTGCTTGTGCCTGCTTCTGTTTTGCTCGTAACAGACTGTATTAGAGGGTGCCTGGGTGGCTCAGTTGGTTGGGCCACTGCCTTCGGCTCAGGTCATGATCCTGGAGTCCCGGGATCAAGTCCCACATCGGGCTCCCTGCTCAGCGGGGAGTCTGCTTCTCCCTCTGACCCTGCCCCCTCTCGTGTGCTCTCTCTCTCTGTCTCTCAAATAAATAAATAAAATCTTTAAAAAAAACCAAACAAACAGGGCACTTGGGTGGCTCAGTCGTTGGGCGTCTGCCTTCGGCTCAGGTCATGATCCCAGGGTCCTGGGATCGAGCCCCGCATCGGGCTCCCTGCTCCACAGGAAGCCGGCTTCTCCCTCTCCCTCTCCCCCTGCTTGTGTTCCTGCTCTCGCTGTCTCTGTCAAATAAATAAATAAAATCTTTAAAACAAACAAACAAATAAACCAACCAGACTATATTAGAATCATCTGTTGGCTTGTCTGTTTCCCTCCGAGACAATAAGCTCCTTGAGGGACCTCATTATTTCTCCAGTGCCCAGATTATAGTGTTATTCAATACATTTCTATCGAATTGAACAGACAATTCAGATGGTAAAGGATCAAAGATTCAGCAAGAATCCCCCTAAATCATTCCAGAAGAGAGGCTGTTTGTCTGTTGGACATCTCCCATCCCTGATTATGACCTCTGGTCCTCTCCTTTCCTCCTGCTTCAGTGAGTAGGGAAGGGGGCTAACATTTTTTTTTCTCTCGTCACCTCAGGGCCACCTCCGCCCAGCATGTGTTTGACAATAGTGCCAAAAACATTTTCCCCTTAATAAGGAGATTCTGGTTACACCAATCATGCTGGATTGCTGGAACAGGATTGCTGGAACCTGACCTCCAGATACCCAGGGAATTACCATATTGTGAAAAAAATCAGCGTGAAAAAAAAAAGATAATGAGATAGGCTTGTTTGTAAATATTTGGTTCACCTTTCTGAGAGACATATCCTTAAGCTATAAAACTGTACAGTATGTTTTACGGGTTTTATCTTCCTTCCTAGCTCTATAAAATCAGAGTTTAATTGGTGTGAGCCCTCTGTGTGAAATAAATGATAGATAAGCAGATGATCATTTTATTTCATGGTTGAGACAAAATGTGCTGGGCTTTATTGCACCTAATCCCCCACTGGAAGAAGAGTTTTAAAGTGCATAGTAGTTAATTCTGTTCGGCGGATATGAGTTGTAAACAGGTTTTCATCTGCTTTCTCTCCTTATTTTTTTTTTTAATTTTTTTATTGTTATGTTAATCACCATATATTACATCATTAGTTTTTGGTGCAGTGTTCCATGATTCATTGTTTGTTCATAACACCCAGTGCTCCATGCAGAACGTGCCCTCCTCAATACCCATCACCAGGCTAACCCATCCCCCTAGCCCCCTCCCCTCTAGAACCCTCAGTTTGTTTTTCAGAGTCCATCATCTCTCATGGTTCGTCTCCCCCTCTGACGTACTCCCCTTTTCTTCCTCTCCTGTTATCTTCTTCTTTTTCTTTTTTCTTAAAATATGTTGCGTTATTTGTTTCAGAAGTACAGAACTGTGATTCAACAGTCTTGCACAATTCACAGCGCTCACCGTAGCACATACCCTCCCCAATGTCTATCACCCAGCCACCCCATCCCTCCCACCCCCAACCACTCCAGTAACACTCAGTTTCTTTCCTGAGATTAAGAATTCCTCATATCAGCGAGGTCATGTGATACATGTCTTTCTCTGATTGACTTATTTCACTCAGCATAACACCCTCCAGTTCCATCCACGTCGTTGCAAATGGCAAGATCTCATTCCTTTTGATGGCTGCATAATATTCCATTGTGTATATATACCACTTCTTCTTTATCCATTCATCTGTTGATGGGCATCTTGGCTCTTTCCACAGTTTGGCTATGGTGGACATTGCTGCTATAAACATTGGGGTGCACGTACCCCTTCGGGTCCCTACATTTGTATCTTTGGGGTAAATACCCAGTAGCGCAATTGCTGGATCGAACGGTAGCTCTAATTTCAACTGTTTGAGGAACCTCCATACTGTTTTCCAGAGGGATTGCACCAGCTTGCATTCCCACCAACAGTGTAGGAGGGTTCCCCTTTCTCCACATCCCCGCCAACATCTGTCGTTCCCTGACTTGTTAATTTTAGCCATTCTGACGGGTGTGAGGTGGTATCTCATTGAGGTTTTGATTTGGATTTTCCTGATGCCGAGCAATGTTGAGCACTTTTTCATGTGCCTGTTGGCCATTTGGATGTCTTCTTTGGAGAAATGTCTGTTCATGTCTTCTGCCCATTTCTTGATTGGATTATTTGTTCTTTGGGTGTTGAGTTTGATAAGTTCTTTATAGATTTTGGATACTAGCCCTTTATCTGATATGTCATTTGCAAATATTTTCTCCCATTCTGTCGGTTGTCTTTTGGTTTTGTGGACTGTTTCTTTTGCTGTGCAAAAGCTTTTTATCTTGATGAAATCCCAATAGTTCATTTTTGCCCTGGCTTCCCGTGCCTTTGGTGATGTTTCTAGGAAGAAGTTGCTGCGGCTAAGGTCGAAAAGGTTGCTACCTGTGTTCTCCTTTAGGATTTGGATGGACTCCTGTCTCACGTTTAGGTCTTTCAACCATTTGGAGTCTGTTTTTGTGTGTGGTGTAAGGAAATGGTCCAGTTTCATTCTTCTGCATGTGGCTGTCCAATTTTTCCAACACCATTTGTTGAAGAGACTGTCTTTTTGCCATTGGACATTCTTTCCTGCTTTGTCAAAGATAAGTTGACCATAGAGTTGAGGGTCCATTTCTGGGCTCTCGATTCTGTTCCATTGATCTATGTGTCTGTTGTTGTGCCAGTACCATACTGTCTTGATGATGACAGCTTTGTAATAGAGCTGGAAGTCCGGAATTGTGATGCCGCCAGCTTTGCTTTTCTTTTTCAGTATTCCTCTGGCTATTCTGGGTCTCTTCTGGTTCCATACAAATTTTAGGATTATTTGTTCCATTTCTTTGAAAAAGGTGGATGGTATTTTGATGCGGATTGCATTGAATGTGTAGATTGCTCTAGGTAGCATTGACATCTTCACAATGTTGATTCTCCCAATCCATGAGCATGGAACGTTTTTCCATTTCTTTGTGTCTTCTTCAATTTCTTTCATGGGTATTTTATAGTTTTCTGAGTACAGATCCTTTGCCTCTTTGGTTGGATTTATTCCTAGGTATCTAATGGTTTTGGGTGCAATTGTAAATGGGATCGACTCCTTGATTTGTCTCTCTTCTGTCTTGTTGTTGGTGTATAGGAATGCCAGTGATTTCTGTGCATTGATTTTATATCCTGCTACTTGACTGAATTCCTGTATGAGTTCTAGCAGTTTTGGGGTGGAGTCTTTTGGGTTTTCCACATACAGTATCATATCATCTGCAAAAAGTGAGAGTATGACTTCCTCTTTGCCGATTTGGATGCCTTTGATTTCTTTTTGTTGTCTGATTGCTGTGGCTAGGACTTCTAATACTATGTTGAATAGCAGTGGTGAGAGTGGACTTCCCTGCCGCGTTCCTGACCTTAGGGGAAAAGCTCTCAGCCTTTCCCCATTGAGAATGATATTCGCTGTAGGTTTTTCATAGATGGCTTTTATGATATTGAGGTATGTACCCTCTATCCCTATACTCTGAAGAGTTTTGATCAAGAAAGGATGTTGTACTTTGTCAAATGCTTTTTCTGCATCTATTGAGAAGATCATATGATTCTTGCTCTTTCTTTTGTTAATGTATTGTATCACGTTGATTGATTTGCGGATGTTGAACCAGCCTTGCAGCCCAGGAATAAATCCCACTTGGTCCTGGTGAATAATCCTTTTAATGTACTGTTGGATCCTATTGGCTAGTATTTTGGTGAGAATTTTTGCATCCATGTTCATCAAGGATATTGGTCTGTAATTCTCTTTTTTGATGGGGTCTTTGTCTGGTTTTGGGATCAAGGTAATGGTGGCCTCATAAAATGAGTTTGGAAGTTTCCCTTCCATTTCTATTTTTTGGAACAGTTTCAGGAGAATAGGTATTAATTCTTCTTGAAATGTCTGATAGAATTCCCCTGGGAAGCCCTCTGGCCCTGGGCTTTTGTTTCTTGGGAGATTTTTGATGACTGTTTCAATTTCCTTAGTGGTTATAGGTCTGTTCAGGTTTTCTATTTCTTCCTGGTTCAATTTTGGTAGTTGATAGATCTCTAGGAATGCACCCATTTCTTCCACGTTATCTAATTTGCTGGCATAGAGTTGCTCATAATATGTTCTTATAATTGTTTGTATTTCTTTGGTGTTGGTTGTGATCTCTCCTCTTTCATTCATGATTTTGTTGATTTGGGTCATTTCTCTTTTCTTTTTGATCAGTCTGGCCAGGGGTTTATCAATCTTGTTAATTCTTTCAAAGAACCAGCTCCTAGTTTCGTTGATCTGTTCTACTGTTCTTTTGGTTTCTAGTTCATTGATTTCTGCTCTGATCTTTATGATTTCTCTTCTCCTGCTGGGTTTAGGCTTTATTTGCTCTTCTTTCTCCAGCTTCTTTAGGTGTAGGGTTAGGTTGTGTATTTGAGACCTTTCTTGTTTCTTGAGAAAGGCTTGTATTGCTATATACTTTCCTCTCAGGACTGCCTTTGCTGTATCCCAAAGATTTGGAACAGTTGTGTTTTCATTTTCATTGGTTTCCATGAATTTTTTTAATTCTTCTTTAATTTCTTGGTTGACCCATTCATTCTTTAGTAGGATGCTCTTTAGCCTCCATGTATTTGAGTTCTTTCCGACTTTCCTCTTGTGGTTGAGTTCTAGTTTCAAAGCATTGTGGTCTGAAAATATGCAGGGAATGATCCCAATCTTTTGGTACCAGTTGAGACCTGATTTGTGACCTAGGATGTGATCAATTCTGGAGAATGTTCCACGGGCACTAGAGAAGAATGTGTATTCCGTTGCTTTGGGATGGAATATTCTGAATATGTCTGTGAAGTCCATTTGGTCCAGTGTGTCATTTAAAGTCTTTATTTCCTTGTTGATCTTTTGCTTAGATGATCTGTCCATTTCAGTCAGGGGGGTGTTAAAGTCCCCCACTATTATTGTATTGTTGTCAATGTGTTTCTTTGCTTTTGTTATTAATTGCCTTATATAACTGGCTGCTCCCATGTTCAGGGCATAGATATTTACAATTGTTAGATCTTCTTGTTGGATAGACCCTTTAAGTAGGATATAGTGTCCTTCCTCATCTCTTATTACAGTCTTTGTTTTAAAATCTAGTTTGTCTGATATAAGGATTGCCACCCCAGCTTTCTTTTGGTGTCCATTAGCATGGTAAATGGTTTTCCACCCCCTCACTTTCAATGTGGGGGTGTCTTTGGGTCTAAAATGAGTCTCTTGCAGACAGCATATGGATGGGTCTTGTTTTTTAATCCAATCTGATAGCCTGTGTCTTTTGATTGGGGCATTGAGCCCATTTACATCCAGGGTAACTATTGAAAGGTATGAATTTAGTGCCATTGTATTACCTGTAAGGTGACTGTTAACTGTCTGTTGTCTGTGTTCGTTTCTGTTCTTTGCTGCTTTTAGGTTCTCTCTTTGCTTAGAGGACCCCTCTCAATATTTCTTGGAGGGCTGGTTTCGTGTTTGCAAATTCCTTTAGTTTTTGTTTGTTCTGGAAGCTTTTTATCTCTCCTTCTATTTTCAATGATAGCCTAGCTGGATATAGTATTCTTGGCTGCATATTTTTCTCGTTTAGTGCTCTGAAGATATCTTGCCAGTCCTTTCTGGCCTGCCAGGTCTCTGTGGATAGGTCTGTTGCCAATCTAATGTTTCTACCATTGTAGGTTACATATCTCTTCTCCCGAGCTGCTTTCAGGATTTTCTCTTTGTCTCTGAGACTCGTAAGTTTTACTATTAGATGTCGGGGTGTTGACCTATTTTTATTGATTTTGAGAGGGGTTCTCTGTGCCTCCTGGATTTTGATGCCTGTTTCCTTCCTCACATTAGGGAAGTTCTCTGCTATAATTTGCTCCAATATACCTTCTGCCCCCCTCTCTCTCTCTTCTTCTTCTGGGATCCCAATTATTCTAATGTTGTTTCGTCTTATCGTATCACTTATCTCTCGAATTCTGCCCTCGTGATCCTGTAGTTGTTTCTCTCTCTTTTTCTCAGCCTCTTTATTTTCCATCATTTGGTCTTCTATATCGCTGATTCTCTCTTCTGCGTCATTTATCCTAGCATTTAGTGCCCCCATTTTTGATTGCACCTCATCAATACTTTTTTGATTTCGATTTGGTTAGATTTTAGTTCTTTTATTTCTCCAGAAAGGGTTTCTCTAATAACTTCCACGCTTTTTTCAAGCCCAGCTATTATCTTTAAAGTCATGATTCTGAACTCTAGGTCCGACATCGTACTAATGTCCGTATTGAGTAGGTCCCTGGCTGACGGTACTACCTCTTGTTCTTTTTGCTGAGGTGATTTCTTTCGTCTTGTCATTTTGTCCAGAGGAGAATAGATGAATGAGAGAACAAAATGCTAACAGGTTTACAACGTCCCCAGCAAATATACTTTATACAAATCAGAAAAGACCTGAAACCAGGGGAAAAGAAAGGGAAAGAAAGAAAAAAGAAAGAGAAAAAGAAAAAAAAAAGAAAAAAAAAGATAAAAACAAAAACAAAACAATACAAAAAAGGCAGAATATGATCAAATATGATCAGGCTAGTGCATAGATCAGTGCCACACACTAGATTTTGGGCATATTTTGGTCTGTTAGAAAAAAGTGCCTCCTAAAATTTTAAAGGAAGAAAGACATATATGTACAAAATAAGGGTTGATACAATGAAGGGATGGAAGATGACTGTAAAGATGAAAATTATAAAAGATTTTATAAAAGGACTTGGTAAGATAAGTTGTTTGAAAAAAGAAAGAAGATTTAAGAAAAAAAAAAGGAAAAAGGGAGAGAATGTGATCAGGCAGGAGACTAGAACAAAGCCATACACTAGTGATTTAGGGTATATTTTGATCTGTGTGAAGAAACTGTACCTCAAAATTTTAAAGAGAGAACAACTTATATATATATGCCAAAAATAAGGGTAACTACTATGAAGGGATAAAATGTGACTCTAAAAATGAAAAATAAAAAATGGTTTTTTTTTTTGAAAAAAAGGGATTTATAAGATGTTGGTTGAAAAAGGGAAAAAGAAAAATAAAAAAAGAACAGTCAACAAAAATTAACTTTGATGAAATAATGAATCATGGTAAAAAAAAAAAAAAAAAGCCATGAATCTATGTGCAGTATTCCCCTAGCGCTGGAGTTCTCCTATTCTCCTTGATCGATCAACTTGGTCTTGGCTTGCTGGCTGTTTGTGCTGATCTTCTGGGGAAGGGGCCTGTTGCTGTGGTTTCCAAATGTCTTCGCCGGAGGCGGAATTGCCCCGCCCTTGTCGGTCCGGGCTAAGGAAGCTGCTCCGGTTTGCTCTCAGGAGCTTTTGTTCCCTGCAAGCTCTCGGTACAGCTTTGGAGGACCAGGGCAGAAATGGTGGCCTCCCAATCTCCACCCGGAGGAGCTGAGAACTCGGGGCCCCGCTCCTCAGTGCGCCCCCAGAGAAAAGCAGTCACTTCCGTGTCCCCGGTCTCCGGCTGCACTCCGTGCTCACCCGGCCTGTGATCGAGTGTTGCTATCTCTGGCACCCGACCCCCTGCGGAGTCTCCAAACCCAGGAGATCCCTGCGGTGCGTTTCCGCACCGCTCCTCCCCGGGAAGGAAGGGGAGTCTCCCCGGATCTGCTGCTTGTTGGGTCCCTGCTGGGGGAGCCGTGCCCCGACTGGGCCGCAGATCACAGTTTATGGCAACCCTGAGCTGAGAGCCCGCGACTCTGCTCCGTCTCTGCAGCCGGCTTCCCTGCTCTGATACCTGGGAGCTTTGGCGCACTCAGGCACCCCCGGTCTCTCTGTGACCCCAAGGGTCCTGAGACCACACTGTCCTGGGAGGATTCCATCTCCCGCTTTCCCACTGCAGCGACGTCCCTCTGCCCAGCCAACTTCTAAAAGGTCCGATTTTGTGCTCCGCGGCTCTATCACTTGCCAGAAGCGGCCGGCGGAGGCCCCTCCCCCGCCATCGGAATATCACCTCGGATTCACTTCTCCGCACGCCCTACCTTCCAGTAAGTGGTCGCTTCTCTGTTCAGAGAGTTGTTGCTACTCTCCTGTTCGATCTCCTGTTGAGTTCGTAGGTGTTCAGAATGGTTTGATCCCTATTCAGCTGAATTCCTGAGACCAGACGAAATCTAGGTCTCCTACTCCTCCGCCATCTTGCTCCGCCTCCTTTCTCTCCTTATTAAATTAGAAATTTTCAGTGATTATAGGTTTTTACTTCTCTTGTGGGGAATTTGGAAATAATTTCTTATATCTATTTTTCAGATGCAATGGTGATGTCCCAGAGTGACCTGGGATATAATATTAATTAGTATCAGCATATTACTACCATTGGTATAAATCACATTTTTGGCTTAGAATCCAAAGATTAGCTATCTTCATCATTGTCAAAGCAGTGACTCGTGAGCACCCCAACCAGAAAAGAGCTCTTCCACATTGGCACTACTTTATCACTCTTTGTCTGCACTTAGTGGATAAAATTCCTTTTACCTGGGAGGCCTGTATAATAACGTGGCTGATTCCCTCCCCTTTATCTTTTCTGTCCCTGAAGGTGGCACTGCCTAATTTTGACTAGGATGGGGCAGAAAATTGATTTTATTTTTCACAGTAAGTCTGACAGATTAAATTTGGTTTTGTGGTGCATTGAGCCTAAAAGGTGAGGAGGCCACATCCAGACTCAATAGGAAGCAGTGCTACAATTGGCTAGAGATGCCTCCCCAGATTCAGTTGTGGGGTTCTAGTTACGGCTCACATTAGTAGATTGGGTAGGTGTTGGGGGAGGGGAGTTGGAGACCACCCCTGAATTCATGAATTGTAGGACAGATGACGTTTCACAGGAGCATCGTGAGTCCAGAGGGTACCCATTAGGAATGTAGTCTCATCTCTCCCTTCCGAATTTCTCTAAGCCACCTTCCCAGTTAAAGCACTCACTCAGAGTGAAAAAAACATACGGCCATGCCGGGACACCTTACGTCAAAAATGCTCTAGAGGAGAAGAGGCTCACATTCAATGGGTCTCTTATGGCAAGAACTCCACTCCATCCCAGACCACTTCATGAAGTGGGCATTCCAGGGGACACAGGCTACCTAAAGGTCTGGCCCTGGCTTGCAGGCCTTTGTGCCTAAAAGAGAGAGGGAGAGAAGAAAGGGAGACAGAGACAGAGAGGCAGGGATGCTTTGAAAAAGCAGGAGGATTAGTTTAAAGTTACAATCTCAACTTGTGAGTTTTTCTTTTTTCACTTTTCATTTTGATGTCTTAGGGAAGCATTGGTCATTTATTGAACATCTCTCTGACAGAAATCCAACACAGATTTGACCTGTCACTTCTAGTTTCATAAGTGTTTGCTCATAGACAGACAAACCTAGTTTACGTGCTGGCTCATGACCCCATCTTTCATCATTTTATATTTCAGTGAATAGCTTGTTTATCCATTCATCAGTTGATGGACATTTGAGTTTCCACTTTTTGGCTCTTAGGAATAATGCTTAGTTAAGCACATTTGTAAACAAATTTTTGGGTAGACATGTGTTTTCATTTCTCTTAGGTATGTAACTAGGAGTAGAATTGCTAAGTCATGTGTAACTTTATGTTTAACATTTTGAGGTACTGCCAATCTGTTTCCCAAAGTGGCTGCACCATTTCACAGACCCTCTGGCAGTGTAGGGCGATTCTACTTTCTTCACATCCTTGCCAGCACTTGTTACTCCCTGTGGTTTTGTTGTTGTTATTGTTATTTGCTTGTTTATTTTTTAAGCTATGCTAGTTGGGTATAAAGTGGTACTTCACTGGTTTTGATTTGCATTTCTCTGATGGGTAATGATGTTGAGTCTCTTTCCTATCACGCTGTATTAATTATTTTTCTGCGCCAATCATCAATGCTTACTGTGTGCCAGATATGTAAGTACAACAATATTAATGGACCTGAATCAAACTTATTTGCAAATTGGGGATATAATGCTTCTCTCATAGAGGTATTTTAAGGACCAAACAGTGGTTCACAGATCAAATATTAGAGTAAATCAGCTAGATTCTAATCCAGGTTCTGTCTCTTACTATCTGTAATTTCATATATTAATGTTTCTTAGCTTTAGTTTATTCATATGCAAAAGGTTATCTATCTCTCCATAGTGTTGTGAGGATTAAATGAGGAAATGCAGGAACATTTTTGAGCACGGTGCCTGGCCCACTGAAAGAGAATTAGCTCTTCCTTAATAGATGTTGGTTCTGATAGTAGACCGTGCGGTACCCTACCTGGACCTACTTTACTGAGCCCTCCCATCCCCCAGTTCTCTGAAGGGTGGTTGCTTAGAGCTCACTGCTGCCCCCTTCCTTTGGGCATTGTCCTGGCAGAGTATTACCCTGAGACTTAGCCATATAATCTTTTTTTTTTTAAGATTTCATTTTTATATATTTGAGAGAGAGAGAGCGAGAGAGTGCACAAGTGGCGGAGAGGGGCAGAGAGAGAGGGGAGAAGCAGACTCCCCTGCTGAGCAGGGAGCCGGACCTGGGGCTTGATTCCAGGACCCTGAGATCATGACCTGAGCTGAAGGCAGACACTCAACCGAATGAGCCACCAGGTGCCCCAGCCCTACTATCCCCCACTGCCCCGCCCCCACCCAACAGTATACAACAAATGACTGACTGACTAATCCTTCACATAAAAGGCTGGTCCCTGGCCTCAAAGCAGACCATTCTCGGGTGTGATTTCTGCTCCAGAGCTTTCTCCCTGTCTTTGCCCAAGACCATACTCTTGCTTGCTCTTTCCCTTCCCCACTTCACTCCCAGCCCTACATGCTTTTTCTGAGTGCATTCCTTCAACAAATCACATGCTCCCAAATCCAGTCTCAGTTTCTGTCTGCCCAAGATAGTGCCCTTACCCACCATCCCCCCTTCCCTCACCATCACCCCGCTTTCCCGAGAGGCCCCACATCATACCTTCACCCACCTTCTGCAAAGAGAAGGGGAGAGACAAGTTATGAAACTGTGAAGGAGTTAGAAATAATAAAAGAAAAAGGAGCAGGAATTGTGGAGAAGAACACATAGATTGAAAAGTTGAGGAAGCGCCAGAGAGGAGCAATGTAGCCAAACACAGAGGGAATGTGAGTAAAATAAATTCAAGAAACAGCAAAATGTGTGGCTGTAGCATGACAGGAAAAAGTTCTTACTTGCAGCACCCTCCCAAACTCCTTTCTAAGAAGGATGTATCATACAGGTGGATCTTGTTTTAAGAGGTTAGCTGATGCAGGGGCGCCTGGGTGGCTCAGTCCGTTGAGCATCTGCCTTCTGCTCGGGTCATGATCCCAGGGTCCTGGGATCGAGTCCCACGTCAGGCTCCCTGCTCAGTGGGGAGTCTGCTCCTCGCTGTCCCTCTGCTGTTCTCTCTCTCTCTCTCTCTCTGTCAATTAATGAAATAAAAAAAAAAATCTTTAAAAAAAAAGGTTAGCTGATGGATGTAAAGATGAGAAGCAGACAGAAAATAAATTACAGGGTCGGGTGGCTGGAGAGGCTGGAGGGGAGAGTGGAGGGGAGAGAACAAAGATGGGGTTGGTGATTGGTGGGATTAACACAGATATGTAAGGCAGTTTTGTAATGAAAGGCAGTGAATGTATGTGAGTATGTATGTATGTATGTATGTATGTATATGTTTTACCATGTAATGTTCAATGCAAACCTGCCTTATAGCCTTCTCCAAGAAATCATTAAGTATCTATTTCTCACCAATATCATTGTGGGGGAAGGGGCTGATCTCTTGGGAACAGTGAGTCCTGATTCAGAAGCCCAGAT
Organism: Zalophus californianus; assembly: GCF_009762305.2. NCBI lineage: Eukaryota > Metazoa > Chordata > Mammalia > Carnivora > Otariidae > Zalophus > Zalophus californianus. The sequence continues at coordinate 27,811,083 of NC_045602.1, forward strand.
GTGCCAGGCAGGCAGTCTCCTGGGGTCACAGTGGTATACCCTTCCTGCTTCTGAAGGAAAACTCTGTGGAAAAGAAAAGACAAACAGAGCTTGTGCATTATGTGTGTGTGGGTTTTTTTTTTTTTTTTAACAGAAATTATTCACTACAATGGAGCCAAGGAGAGAGGAAGCAATGTGGCAAGGGGCAATGCAGTAGAAATCCCCAGAGCAAATTATTTCATATTTCACTGAACTCCTTTAGGAAACCTGAGAATTTCCTGTGAAGGAAGTTTCTGGTGTTGTTTCAGGACTTATAGCTATTTCTGGGATCACTAGTGATTTCAGTGACTTCTAAGTCATTTTCAATTTTTTGTTTTCACCGTGATTCCTAAAGACCTATTGTAGGGGCGCCTGGCTGGCTCAGTTGGTGGAGCATGCGACTATTGATCTCAGGATTGTGAGTTAGAGCCCCATGTTAGGTATGGAGATTACTTAAAAAAAATCTTAATGCATACATACATATATATACTTACCTGTATATCAGCAGGAGGTGTCTGCCCCATAGCCCCTGGACGAGCCTTGCAGCTCCAGAAAGAAAGGAAGAGAGCAGAATGAAGACCAGTTCTGTGTCTCTTAGGTAGCTCTCCTGCAGCCCCATTTAGTGTCATTGGCTTCCATCTTATAGGTGAGAACTGGGTCCCTCAGCCTGTCCTGGCTTCAAGGGGGTATGAGAAGGTACACATTTTAGCTGTCCAACTTCTTTGGTAGAGGATACAGGAAAGCAAGGATTCACAGTCTGAATTAGGAGAGTTCAGCGCAGAAGGTTGAAGTCTCAGAATTTAGAGAAACTGGCCATCATGAAGGTGGGGGTTGGGAAAAAGTTGAAGAGGGGGCATTGTTGGAAATAACTGTGGTGAGCACTGGAGGTGCCAAGGCTTCCCCCAGCCCCCACGGGAGAGCTCAGTCTCTGGGAACCTTGATGGGCCAGTGGAGACCACGTGAGGCCAGCATTCTGAATTGTGGCGCCTTCATTCCCCTTCTCCCACCCTGGCCCCAGCATACTGGAACCAGGTGGATGTATCCTAGAAAGGAAACGAAGGATTCTTCCTGGGAAATTAAGAGTCCTTGAGGAAAGACTTACAGACACTGACATTTAGCTTTTAATTTCTCCGTTGCTTCTCTCCCTCAGGGCGAAAATCCCTGAATCACTGCTCCAAAGCTGGGAGTAAGGATAGTTGCCTTCTCTTGAAGTGACGTCTGCTTTATGAGTTGTGCACTGGGTGGGGCGATAGCTTGGGCTTCTTGGGTTTGCCTCTTCCAACAGGGAACTGCAGCCTTTTGAGTGGGTGAAGGCAGTGCGGCCCCAGGAGTCTTGGCCTCCTGTGCTTGGGGTAGAGCCTTCACCCTATGAATGTGGGTTGGGTGGAGGAAGGTAGTCCTCAACCCCTCGGCTGCACTTACCTAGAATGGAGCCTCTGCCACAGGGAGCCAGGGGTTGGGGGGAAGGCAGTGCTGGTAGCACGGCCTTCCTTGACTGGGAACTGGGGAGACAGGGAGCCCTATATTCTTGGCCCTATTCATCCAGAGCGGAGCTTTCCCTCATGTTGGGGGATTAAGGAGGGAGTGTAATCAGGCACCAAGAATACAAGAGCACCTGTCTCCAGGGGTCCTAAACAGACCAGGTTCAGCCACTCACTGCCACGGACAGAATCCAAAGACTGAGAGATGAGTGGTGGTGAAACAAGAAAGGAATTTATTTCAGTGAGGCCAACACCGGGAAGGCCACAGACTAGTGTCTCAAAGGCCATCTCAGAAGTGCTAAAAATACTTCCAGGTTTGTAGAAGTTGGGCAGTAAAGGTCAGGTTGGTCGCTGTCTTGGGGTCATTCACATGAGGTCTTGCTGGTATCAGGGCAGTCCTTACTGCTTGACGGAGTAGTTTCCAATCCTCCAGGTCTTTTGCCCGAGTTAAGAGATAAGCTGGAAAGAATAACAAAATCAGAAAGTACAGTCTGAGGTCAAGATGGAGGTTGTTAAGGTGACAACTGGGTCCTCTTTTAGGAGCAAGTCAGGGCTTAAGTGCCACAGATGCTCACTGTTCTTAGGAAGATTTAATAGATTTTTGAATAAATCTTTTTTCATTTGCTGTATGCCCTTCTGGCAATTTCAAGAGACTTTAAATGACTGTTTTTATAATTTTTTACCAGTTATGTGGAAGAGGCATAGAGGCAGTTTATTTTTATGGAGGAGACATAGAACTCTGAACCTGAGTTCCTCTGCCTGCCTCCAGTCTTGGAAGTCATTGGGCAGCTGGTGTAGATGAGTCAGAGTTCAGCTATATACTTAATGGACCTAATTTCAATGTATGGAGGGGGATTTTTCCCTACATGCCACTGAGCAATGCTCAGGATCCCCGCTGGGTGTCCTACAGTTCAACTTAATTGTGACACTGATGCAGGCAAGCTGAGTCCCAGAACCCGGTGGCGGGGCGGGGGGGGGGGCGTCCCACAGGACCAGCCAAGAGGGTCATTGGCTTCATGCAGGTTAGAAATCAAACATGAGCCAGAGAAAGTGAAAAGAGTTTATTGACTAGCATAAGTGACAGGTAGAAAATAGCAGAGTGTCTAGGAGACTGAGAAAGGAAAGGAGAATGAGTCTTGTCATTGCTTGGATTTAGGGGTTTATATTGCAGAAGGGTCTAGGGTACGTGTTCCTTCAGGAATCCAGAATAGGGTCCAATCAGAGGTGAGTGTCAGGTGAGCAATAGGTGCTATTCCATAAATTACTGAAGGTCGGGTATAGATGCCAGTGTGAGCTGAGGTTTGTTGGAAGCTCATGTTTGGGACCTGGCTCTTCTTGGATGTTATTGTTTGGGACCTAGGACAAAACTTCAGAGAATGATTAACTTTTTTGCTTCCCCCTTGAAGTGGGAACATAATTTCTCTGGCTTATTCAGAGGCAAAAGACAGAACATGAATAAATGAGGCCTAACAGCAACACAGCAGAGACAGAGGTTTCTAAAATGGAGTCCCTTCCACTTGGCTACTTCAACACTATCTACCTGGACGTGGCATCTGATTCAGGCCCAGAAGACTGCCCTCCGCGTCATAGGCCAAATTCCAATCCCAGGTGGTTACCTGTGCTTCTGACTGGCTACCAGTCAGAGGTTCCCATAACCGCCCCCTCCCTTGGTTTGGATTAATTTGCTAGAGTGGCTCACAGAGCTCAGACATTTCATTAATGAGATCACCCATTCATAGTATAAGAGGATATAATTCAGGAACAGCTAGGTGGAAAAGATGCATAGGGCAAGGGAGGGAAAAGGGGCATGGAGGGTCCACTCTCCAGACACACTGCTCTCCCCACATCACCACATATTCACCAGCCTGGAAGCTCTCTGAACCCCTTCCTTTTGAATTTTTATGGAGGCTTCATTACATCGTCATGATTGATTAAATTATTGGCCATTGGTGTTTGGTTCAACTTCTGCCCTTTTCCCCTCCTTAGAGATGCGGGGTGGGTAGGACTGAAAATTCCAATTCTCTAATCAGAATTGGCTCCCCTTGCCAGGAGTCCAGTTGCCCACCTTTGGTGCTTTTCCAGTCACCTCATTAACATAACAAAAGATACCTGTACTGTTATCACACAGGAAATTCCAAGGCTTTTAAGGAGCTTGGTGCCAGAAATAGGGATGAAGACCAAATATTTATTTCTGATAAGTATATATTTCTGTTTCTTCTCTCACTTTTTTACTGGCTAACAATGATTTTGTTTTTGCTTCCACAGATTGTCCTCTCTCTTTAGTCTTATTCACAAAACAGAACAGGCCAAAGGCGGAGTCATTTGATCCCAGGGCAGCAAACCAAGACTTAATTTGCAGTTTCAACCCCCCCCCACAAGAGTGGAATTTTAAACCAATCAGTCTGGAATTTCCTAGTGAGCACTAGTGAGTTAATCTGCTTGATAAGACCTCCTGCTTTCCTCTAAGGGAAGGTAACTTTGCCTGAAATAACCTTTTATTTTCTTTTGTTAATTACCTCCTCAACCTGCCCTGTTTCGACCTCTAAATCATTCCATTTTGGACAGCTTCTGGGAGCATCTTTTTACTTGCTAGATGGGATGCTGCCTGATTCATGAATTGTTGAATAAAGCTAATTAGGTCTTTAAATTTACTCAGTTGAATTTTGTTTTCTAACAGTCTCTAAGGAGAGTTCTGTCTTTGTTAGCCTAATTCCAGGCTTTTAAAATTAGCTAGAATTGGGAAAACTGGTGAGAAAGGCAAGACCAGAAAAGACTTAGGTGGAGATGCTACGTTCTGGGTGGGAGCAGGAGAACGAAGGTGTGGAGGAGGACACATGTAGGTAGTTGGGGTTGGGGTGGGAGTAGGGCATGAAAGATTTAGGGGGAAGGAGAAAAGAGATTTAAGAAGTTTTGATCTAGGGGTGCTGGGTGGCTCAGTTAGTTAAGGATCTGCCTTTGACTCAGGTAATGATCCTGGAGTCCTGGGATGGAGCCCCATGTTGGACTCCCTGCTCAGCAGGGGAGTCTGCTCCTCCCTCTCCCTCTGCCCCTCCCCCTGCTCCTGTGCTCGCTCTCTCTCTCTCTCAAACAAATAAAATCTTAAAAAAAAAAAAAGAAGTTTTGATCTAGAGTTATGGATGTATTTCCTATTATGTTTCCTGAGAAGTACAAGAAAAGTTTGTGACACTGTTCTAATTCTGTTTTGCTGATGGGCCATACTCCTCTATATGCTAATCCATGCAAAGACTGGTCCATGAAGGGCCCTTTTTATTATATTTTAACAAATAAATATTAAATATACCTCTCCCTCTGGTTTCTTACTAGATTTCTTCTAGGGGCACTGACTGAAGGATGCTGATCTTTATATCAGACTCAGGAGGAATGGGAAAGAATCAAATCCTGTCTTAAAAAGCATCTGATTGACCTTTGATTCTTTTTCTCATTAAAAATATATAAGACTTATAAAACTTAAGTATTTTCATTTGATTTACATATTCATTTCCATAGTTAGATAATGTTTGTTTCCTTAACAGTTGTTAAAACCCAAGGTTCTGAATTGCCATTCCAGCTTACAGAATTCTAACCAAAAGGATATGAAATGGCATTCTGGCCATCTTTCTCAAAAGAATAAATGCCATCGAAGGAGTAGATCACTGAGGATTTTCCTGGATTATGTCACTGGCTCATGAGGGGATTGGTGGGGAAAGGGTAACCACTATGAAGAACTCTTCCTACCTTACAGCTTACGTGAGTGAGGATGGTGTTGTTCCAACGAGGTGGGAGTGTGGGAGGAGAGCAGGGAGAGCAGTGCCTGTGGGACGTCTAGGTGGGTGTCTGGTGCGCGGGTAAATACGTAGACTGGGGGCTCTGGGGATGTTTGAGCAGGTGATACTGATTTTGAAGTCAGTAATGTAATGATAGAAATAATATACAGGAAAATAAATATGATGGTCAAGGGAGAAAGTGAATCTGTGGTAGAGGAGGTGTCCAGGTACGAGACACAAGGAGTGCGGAGTGTGGCGTGTGGAGAAAGGAATAACAACTCTAGGAGGGAAGAAGTTCTAGAGAGAGAAAATGGGCAATAGTATCTAATTTTGAAACAGGGTTAGTAAAACAGCACTGAGACAGAAAAGTATTGTGGCCATTCAAACCTTAATTGAGTGTTGAGTGAATGGATTTGGGGACCAGGAGGTTGTTGGCCATGTTTGTGGGCTGTGGAGGGGGTGGTAGCTTGCTCTAGGCTGAGGTATGAATTGGAGGCAAGGAAGCTGACAGATGGAATGTAATGTGCTCCTTCAAAAACTTGAAGGAAAAGGAAGGGGAAGCTAGCCCATCAGCTCATCTACCAGAATTTGAGCTCTTAGGGAACAGGGTTAATGTCTTTTCATTTTTTAATGAAAAGTGAGTTCCCCACACTCAGTATATTCTGATTAGTAAATAAGGACTGAATAAATCTGTTAGAGGAAAGGAAAGCTGAGGGGTTAGGGAGTTGAGGGTATAGGCAAGAGGAGAGTTTAAATGATTTAGTCTGTCCTCCTCATGTCATTTCTCCAGACTCCAGACACCTACAGGTTGGTAGGCCTCTGTGGTCTCTACCCAAAAGTGATGGCTTAGAAATCATTCCAAGGTACATGTTGAGAGTACCATGAATTTACCCTCTCAATATGTATGCATTTTGATCATTTGGAAGTCTAAGAGAAATTCTCAGTGAAATGGTTACTTTGTAGGACGTCTCCCCCTTGCCTGACTCTCACCATAAAATAATCAGCTCCACTGAATCCCTCAGTCACTTCAACCATTCGTTCCACTGGCTCTCCACATTTAACCAAATTGTTTCCTATTTAAATTATGTTTGGTTGGTCTTAAGTGGGAGGTTCTCAACTCTGACTGCATGTTAAAGTCACCTGGAGAGATTTAAAAAATACTGATGCCCAGGTTGTATCTAAAACTAATTAAATCAGAATCTCTCAGCATAGTGGCTGGGTATTGGTATTATTTAAAGCTCCCTCAAAGATTCTGATGTGTAGTATTGAGAACCAATTTTCAAAACCCTTGCAGGGCTCTTAATGCCAGGCAAGTGAACTGAGCTGGCTACGCCCATTTGTCAGGCAGAAGCACCCCTTAGTGGGGAGGATGAGCTTCCTTTTTTTTTTTTTAATTAAGCGCAGAGGCAAGACTCTCAGAATGCAATTGTTGTATTGATCTCAAGTTGATAGACTGCTTAGAAGAAGCTGAGCTCCTGGGGCAAGGTATTCTTGCCTGAATAGACCTTTGGTTCCCTATATTTCTCCTGACTTCCGGACAGTCCTTGTACTGTACCAGCTGTGTTCTAGGGCGATGCTATTCAAACTTAAAATTTTTTTTTTTAGAACAATCTTTCCAAATGAATTTCCATGTAGAAACTGAATACAGAAATGGATAAAAGTATAGTTTCTCTAGTTGAGGCAGGGATGTAGGAGATTTCCCTTCCTGGCTATTGCCTCCTCTTGATCTGCTCTGAGGCACTTCTGCTAACCTTAGGGTTTCTAGGAACACAGATAAAAAATCACCACTATAGAGTGACAGCAGCAGTATCAAGAACCAAAGAGCCAAAGGTGATGCTAGACAGAGTGTGACAAGGTATTTTGCCCAACAGAATGACAAGGCACTCTCATTGAGTAGTCAAGGCTGGGGAAGCCAACATGCTTAGTGAGACTGCTGAGTGTAGAGGAAGCATCCAGGCAGAAGAAAAGCAGAGGAGAGTAACCAGAATAGTGGGAAGATTGAAAAATCACATCATGGGAGAAATAGTTGAAAGAACAGGCAGTATTAGGCCTGGAGAGGAAAAAAAATGCGATCACTCTTCCAGTATTTTTAGGACTGTCACATGCAAGTAGGAATGAAGTAGTTCTGTGTGGCTGCAAAAAGTAGAACATGTACCATTGGGTGGGAAGAAGCTTCAGGAAAAAGTTTTTGGTTCAATTTAAGAAGTAAGTTTCTAATATTATAATGAGTCACCTCAGGAGTTACCAAGTTCCCAATCCCTAGAGATGTTGAGCCATTGACTCAACAAAGTCACTTATTTACTCCATCCCTCTCTCCCTTTCTCACATACTGTATTTGAAGACTCAGATAAAGTAGAACTATAGTTTTTATCAAAATTAAAATTTGTGTACTACTATATGCTGCATGAGTGATTCCGAACTGCAATGCTGGCAGAGAGATGTATTACAATTAGCTATGAAATGTGTCACAAGAATTAATTTCTGTTAGCAATTTCCTAGCGCTTGCAAATGATTTGCTTTAAAATGACAAATTAGAATGGATTCAATGTTGTACCTATACCACGGTCACTTCCACTCTTCTGTATTTTGTGATGCATATTTGAATGCAGAGTTGTGGGTCATTAGCTAAAATGTCTAAAGTAATTATAATCTATGTCATACCAAATTTAAGTTACAACCTAGAGTTAAGTCCCCAATACTGATCTACCATGAAAAAGTGTGGCACAATAAGAATTACTGTATTCTTGTGTGTTGCCTCTGGCACCGTTTGTTTTACTTTCCTGGAAATAGTTTTGTGTTAAGAGCCCCCTGGGGGTGTGTCCTTATGTGAATGTCATCTGTTGTAGCATACATGTTGGATGAGATCTGTAGGGTCCCTGCGTGTACCACAGTGGAAAGAGTGGCTAAACTAACAGAGCTTTGGAATTGGACATGCCTCCATGTGATGCCAGCCATTTCTAACTCTGCCACCTTAGACAGGCTGCTTACCTTCCCAGAGCATCAGCTTCCTTCACCATGAAAAAGGGGGGATTAACTTCCTTCCAGGCTTACCTGGAGGTTGAGATAATGAATGTACATCTTGAGTACGTTTATTTAAAGAGTAGATTCTGAGCAAATGATAGCTGTTATTATTATTCACAGCATCCGAATAGAGCTGGAGATAACATCCTTTTCAGTCCCATTCGGATTTCCTCTAGTAAGATCAAAGTGTACTCCTAGTCCTTCAGAAAAAGTAATTACGTAGGAAATGGCTATTTTTTTTTTTTTTAGCTATTTCATGGAGAACTACATAGGTTTTTATTTTGTTTGATCATTTTATTTTCTTGTGAGGCTTTACTGTTTTAAAACAAAATCTACATTTGAATATGAGATATAACTCAAGAAATTATCAGCAAAATATATTGCTGCAGAAAACATTCTTTTGATTTTTTTCTTAGACATCATTTTTAATCCTCACTTACATGCTGAGCAGTGTGGCTGGTTGTGTTAGACCTTATTGGTGAGACTTGCAAATAATTAAAGGGCTTTGAAAAGATGTGATGATTTTTACATGTGCTAATTTTTTGTATTTCTATAAAATGTAACTGACACGAGCAGGCCTCACTAGACTGTGATTACAAGGTGGGAAATATGTTAATGTGCACTTGACCACAGCTCTGAACTATATACCCAATCCCCTTCTAACCAGCAACAGGGCTGGGATGAGGGTGAGGCAAGAGTGCCCTTTTACAAATTAAAAATTTCAGTAGTTGGAAATTATGCCCATGTAGCTGACACTTACAGATAATAAGCTAATGTATTAATAGAGTAAGAAGTGTTTTTGGAACGCTGCAGAAAATTATTTGAGAGCCACAGGCTGCTCTGAGGATTGCAAAGCTTTTCTATTGCTAAATAATTTCAGAGCCCGAATAGAGGAGGCCCAGGTGGTGTCTGGTAATTATCTGTTATTGTCATCATCATTATTATTATTTATCTATTTATCCATCATCTCCTTGCCTGCCAGTGTTACCTCATTAATTCAACCTATATATCAGGGCATTATCTGGACTCAGATACGCTGTTTAAAAAGAGATTTATTCAGAAACTTGGCCATCCTACCAATGTAATATTAGATAAAATCTAAATCTTTTTCTTGCCAATGGAATCATGTTAAAATTTATTCATTAATGGGAATTTGGAAGCTATTTTGTTCAAGTGTCATTTCTGTGAAAAGCCATCCTCTGGTGATAAGAGAATAAAAAGCTTTTGGATTGAGTGTTCATACAGAACATTCCACATGCATTCCTGGAATGGTTAGGGATCCTTCTTTGCACCCCATCAGTAAGCTAAAGTGGTGGATATAAAAAAAAATGAGGGCCTGTGACAAAGAACTGTCTATGGTCCATTATGTGAATGATTTATAAATAATAGATGATGTTTATAATGTTGCTGTCAGGTCAAAGACACTGGTAACCACAGTTGTGAAGAAGCTCGCCTGGGGGACATGGTCATTACTCAGGATATGATTGCTTTGTTCTTTGATTTAATAATTCATTTTGCAGAAAGTCAGCCATGTTATACTACCCTAGAGATTCTGCCTTGTATATATCAGAACTGATTTTACGAGACATTTGCAGATGATGAAAAATCAGTGGTGATCAGAAATTTTTGATAAAGCAAGATTCAGCGATTGGGACTCATACACTTCTCTATTCCGTAGACCTGCCTCTGCATGTACAAATATGGCACTTTACTTCAAAGGAAAGGCGAAATTATATCTTCCTTATGTGATACAGTAAGCCTCTGAACTTAGGTCAAAATGAGATTTGAAGTGCTATTATAGTCTACTTAGAAAAACCTATGAAGAAACGACATCAGAAGTTAGGCAGTACATCAAAAGCTGCACATAGAAGAAAATTCATAGTATCAATTGCGTGGAAAAATTAAAGTGAATAAGTTAAATGTTCAAACAGCTATAACCTGTGGAAAGTAGGATAATATATTAATAAAGAGAAAGTAAAAATATATTGCCTTAAACAGTTTAGGACTTGATTCATCTGACAAATACTTATCCTTTGCTTCCCATTTCCTATTCACATTTGAAAATACATCTACAGGAGTGCCAAATGACTTTTTTTTTCTTTCTTTAAATTTTTTTATTGTTATGTTAATCACCATACATTATATCATTAGTTTTTGATGTAGTGTTCCATGATTCATTGTTTGTGCATAACACCTAGTGCTCCACGCAGAATGTGCCCTCTTTAATACCCATCACCAGGCTAACCCATCCCCCCACCCCCCTCCCCTCTAGAACCCTCAGTTTGTTTTTCAGAGTCCATCGTCTCTCATGGTCTGTCTCCCCCTCCGATTTACTCCCCTTCATTCTTCCCCTCCTGCTATCTTCTTTTTTTTTCTTAACATATATTGCATTATTTGTTTCAGAGATATAGATCTGTGATTCAACAGTCTTGCACAATTCACAGCGCTCACCATAGCACATACCCTCCCCAATGTCTATCACCCAGCCACCCCATCCCTCCCACCCCCCCCACCACTCCAGCAACCCCTCAGTTTGTTTCCTGAGATTAAGAATTCCTCATATCAGTGAGGTCATATGATCCATGTCTTTCTCTGATTGATTTATTTCAGTCAGCATAACACCCTCCAGTTCCATCCACGTTGTTGCAAATGGCAAGATCTCATTCCTTTTGATGGCTGCGTAATATTCCATTGTGTATACATACCACATCTTTATCCATTCATCTGCCAAATGACTGTCTTTGAAGGGAGGATTTGACTTTTTGAAGGAGCCACATGTGCTTGATTTGAGACTTTTAAATAAAATAGGTGATCTGTCTTAATGATGCAGATTTCATTGTTAAAAAAGAAGTGAGGAAAAGTTACCTTGCCTCTACTCAGTGTTGGACTATCCTTTGTGTGAAGACAGATAATGCCCCACAAAAGGAAGAAGATACTCTCATTATTCAGAGTCTTACCTCATTTTGTTTTCTACATACCCAGGTCCCCTCCTAAAAGCCAAGTTTTTTTTTTTTTTTTTTTTAAGTCTTTTAAAAGGATAGTTGATGATATTCCCTTGGGAGCACACTATGACACTATTTAGACCCTTGCTTTTTTTCCCCCTTAACAACATATCTTAGAAGATAATTCCATTCGAGTACTTAAAAAGCCTCTTGCATCCTTTTTGTGGCTGCATAGAGTCGGCTTGGCAGGGCAAGTTTACTGTCTTCACTCTTCTTTATACTGTTCACTTTTCAATGTATTCAAAATTGGGAGTATGTTAAATTTTGATTGAGCTATAAAGATTGGACATCTTCGTGGTACTGTTCTTCCTAGCGGTATATCTTTCCACTTAGTCAAGTCTTTTTAACCTCTGAGCATTTCAGAGTTTTTCCCTATAGATTTATACATTTCTTAAATTTGTTCCTACATATATAATCTCTTCTGTTTCTTTTCTTTTTTTAAAGATTTTATTTATTTTTTGACAGAGAGTGCGAGAGAGGGAACACAAGCAGGGGGAGTGGGAGAGGGAAAAGCAGGCTTCCCGCAGAGCAGGGAGCCTGATGCGGGGCTCCATCCCAGGACCCTGGGATCATGACCTGAGCTGAAGGCAGATGCTTAACGACTGAGCCACCCAGGTGCCCTGTGAAGTCTTTCTTTCCATTATAACTCCTAGTTGGTTGTTTGGCCGAGGGAAGGCTATTGATAACTGTACATTCGTTTGGTACCTAGCCACCTTACACAATTATCTTATTATTTGTGATGGTTTTTCTATTCTTTTTGTTTTTCCAGGTATACAATTATATCATACATAATTAATGATTATTTTACCTCCTCCTCTCCAAGTTTCATAATTTAAAAAATTTTTTATTGTTATGTTAATCACCATACATTACATCATTAGTTTGTGATGTAGCGTTCCATGATTCATTGTTTGTACATAACACCCAGTGCTCCATGCAGAGCATGCCCTCTTTAATACCCATCATCAGGCTAACCCATCCTCCCACCCTCCTCCCCTCTAGAACCCTCAGTTTGTTTTTCAGAGTCCATCGTCTCTCATGGTTCGTCTCCCCCTCATATCCCCCCCTTCATCCTTCCCCTCCTGCTTTTTTTTTTTTAAGATTTTATTTATTTATTTATTTGAGAGAGAGAATGAGAGAGAGAGAGAGCATGAGAGGGGGGAGGGTCAGAGGGAGAAGCAGGCTCCCCGCTGAGCAGGGAGCCAGATGTGGGACTTGATCCTGGGACTCCAGGATCATGACCTGAGCTGAAGGCAGTCGCTTAACCAACTGAGCCACCCAGGCGCCCCCTGCTATCTTCTTCTTTTGTTTTCTCTTAACATATATTGCATTGTTTGTTTCAGAGATATAGATCTGTGATTCAACAGTCTTGCACAATTCACAGCACTCACCATAACACATACCCTCCACAATGTCTGTCACCCCAGCCACCCCATCCCTCCTACCCCCAACACTCCAGCAACCCTCAGTTTGTTTCCTGAGATTAAGAATTCCTCATATCAGTGAGGTCATATAATACATGTCTTTCTCTGATTGACTTATTTCGCTCAGCATAACACCCTCCAGTTCCATCCACGTCGTTGCAAATGGCAAGATCTCATTCCTTTTGATGGCTGCATAATATTCCATTGTATATATATACCACCTCTTCTTTATCCATTCATCTGTCGATGGACATCTTGGCTCTTTCCACAGTTTGGCTATTGTGGACATTGCTGCTATAAACATCAGGGAGCACATACCCCTTCGGATCCCTACATTTGTATCTTTGGGGTAAATAATCAGTAGTGCAATTGCTGGATCTTATGGTAGCTCTAGTTTCAACTTCTTGAGGAACCTCCATACTGTTTTCCAGAGTGGTTGCACCAGCTTGCATTCCCACCAACAGTGTAGGAGTGTTCCCCTTTCTTCGCATCCCCGCCAACATCTGTCGTTTCCTGACTTGTTAATTTTAGCCATTCTGACTGGTGTGAGGTGGCATCTCATTGAGGTTTTGATTTGGATTTTCCTGATGCCGAGCGATGCTGAGCACTTTTTCGTGTGTCGGCCATTTGGATGTCTTTGGAAAAATGTCTGTTCATGTCTTCTGCCCATTTCTTGATTGGATTTTTCTTTGGCTGTTGAGTTTGATACGTTCTTTATAGATTTTGGATACTAGGCCTTTATCTGATATGTCATTTGCAAATATCTTCCCCCATTGTGTCGGTTGTATTTGGTTTTGTTAACTGTTTCTTTTGCTGTGCAAAAGCTTTTATCTTGATGAAGTCCCAATAGTTCATTTTTGCCCTTGCTTCCCTTGCCTTTGGCGATGTTTCTAGGAAGAGGTTGCTGTGGCTGAGGTTGAAGAGGTTGCTGCCTGTGTTCTCCTTTAGGATTTTAATGGACTCCTATCTCACATTGAGGTCTTTCAACCATTTGGAGTCTATTTTTGTGTGTGGTGTAAGAAAATGGTCCAGTTTCATTCTTCTGCATGTGGCTGTCCAATTTTCCCAACACCATTTGTTGAAGAGACTGTCTTTTTTCCATTGGACATTCTTTCCTGCTTTGTCAAAGATTAGTTGACCATAGAGTTGAGGGTCCATCTCTGGGCTCTCTATTCTGTTCCATTGATCTATGTGTCTGTTTTTGTGCCAGTACCATACTGTCTTGATGATGACAGCTTTGTAATAGAGCTTGAAGTCCTGAATTGTGATCCCGCCAGCTTTGGTTTTCTTTTTCAACATTCCTCTGGCTATTCGGGGTCTTTTCTGGTTCCATACAAATTTTAGGATTACTTGTTCCATTTGTTTGAAAAAAGTTGATGGTATTTTGATGGGGATTGCATTGAACGTGTAGATTGCTCTACGTAGCATTGACATCTTCACAAAGTTTGTTCTTCCAATCCATGAGCATGGAACGTTTTTCCATTTGTGTCTTTCTCAATTTCTTTCATGAGTATTCTATAATTTTCTGAGTTGCCTCTTTGGTTAGATTTATTCCTAGGTATCTTATGGTTTTGGGTGCAATTGTAAATGGGATCAACTCCTTAATTTCTCTTTCTTCTGTCTTGTTGGTGTATAGGAATGCCGCTGATTTCTGTGCATTGATTTTATATCCTGCCACTTTACTGAATTCCTGTATGAGTTCTAGCAGTTTTGGGGTGGAGTCTTTTGGGTTTTTCACATAACGGATCATATCTACAAACAGTGAGAATTTGACTTCTTCTTTGCCTATTTGGAAGCCTTTTATTTCTTTTTGTTGTCTGATTGCTGTGGCTAGGACTTCTACTATGTTGAATAGCAGTGGTGATAGTGGACATCCCTGCCGTGTTCCTGACCTTAGGGGGAAAGCTCTCTGTTTTTCCCCATTGAGAATGATATTTGCTGTGGGTTTTTCATAGATGGCTTTTATGATATTGAGGTATGTACCCTCTATCCCTGTACTCTGAAGAGTTTTGATCAAGAAAGGATACTGTACTTTGTCAAATGCTTTTTCTGCATCTATTGAGAGGATCATAGGATTCTTGTTCTTTCTTTTGTTAATGTATTGTATCACATTGATTGATTTGCAGATGTTGAACCAACCTTGCAGCCCAGGGATAAATCCCACTTTGTCATGGTGAATAATCCTTTTAATGTACTGTTGGATCCTATTGGCTAGTATTTTGGTGAGAATTTTTGCATCCATGTTCATCAAGGATATTGGTCTTTAATTCTCCTTTTTGATGGGGTCTTTGTCTGGTTTTGGGATCAAGGTAATGGTGGCCTCATAAAATGAGTTTGGAAGTTTCCCTTCCATTTCTATTTTTTGGAACAGTTTCAGAAGAACAGGTATTAATTCTTCTTTAAATGTTTGGTAGAATTCTCCTGGGAAGCCATCTGGCCCTGGGCTTTTGTTTGTTGGGAGATTTTTGATGACTGCTTCAATTTCCTTAGTGGTTACAATTCTGTTCAGGTTTACCATTTCTTCCTGGTTCAGTTTTGGTGGTTTATACATCTCTAGGAATGCATTCATTTCTTCCAGGTTATCTAATTTGCTGGCATAGAGTTGCTCATAATATATTCTTATAATTGTTTGTATTTCTTTGGTGTTGGTTGTGATCTCTCCTCTTTCATTCATGATTTTGTTGATTTGGGTCCTTTCTCTTTTCTTCTTAATAAGTCTGGCCAGGGGTTTATCAGTCTTGTTAATTCTTTCAAGGAACCAGCTCCTAGTTTCGTTGATCTGTTCTACTGTTCTTTTGGTTTCTATTTCATTGATTTCTGCTCTGATCTTTATTATTTCTCTTCTCCTGCTGTGTTTAGGCTTTATTTGCTGTTCTTTCTCCAGCTCCTTTAGGTGTAGGGTTAGGTTGTGCATTTGAGACCTTTCTTGTTTCTTGAGAAAGGCTTGTATTGCTATATACTTTCCTCTCAGGACTGCCTTTGCTGTATCCCAAAGATTTTGGACAGTTGTGTTTTCATTTTCATTGGTTTCCATGAATTTTTTTAATTCTTCTTTAATTTCCTGGTTGACCCATTCATTCTTTAGTAGGATGCTCTTTAGCCTCCATGTATTTGAGTTCTTTCCGACTTTCCTCTTGTGATTGAGTTCTAGTTTCAAAGCATTGTGGTCTGAAAATATGCAGGGAATGATCCCAATCTTTTGGTACCAGTTGAGACCTGATTTGTGATCTAGGATGTGATCTATTCTGGAGAATGTTCCATGGGCACTTGAGAAGAATGTGTTTTCTGTTGCTTTGGGATGGAATGTTCTGAATATGTCTGTGAAGTCCATTTGGTCCAGTGTTTCATTTAAAGTCTTTATTTCCTTGTTGATCTTTTGCTTAGATGATCTGTCCATTAAAGTGAGGGGGATGTTAAAGTCCCCTACTATTATTGTATTGTTATCGATGTGTTTCTTTGATTTTGTTATTAAATTTGGTTTATATAATTGGCTGCTCCCATGTTAGGGGCATAGATATTTACAGTCATTACATCTTCTTGTTGGATAGACCCTTTAAGTAGCATATAGTGTCCTTCCTTATCTCTTATTACAGTCTTTGGTTGAAAATCTAATTTGTCTGATATAAGGATTGCTGCCCCAGCTTTCTTTTGGTGTCCATTAGCATGGTAAATGGTTTTCGACCCCCTCACTTTCAATCTGGGGTTGTATTTGGGTCTAAAACGAGTCTCTTGCAGACAACATATCGATGGGTCTTGTTTTTTAATCTAATCTGATAGCCTGTGTCTTTTGATTGGGGCATTTAGCCCATTTACATTCAGGGTAACTTTTGAAAGATATGAATTTTATGCCATTGTATTGCCTGTAAGGTGACTGTTACTGTATATTGTCTGTGTTCCTTTCTGGTCTATGTTCCCTTTAGGCTTTCTGTTTGCTTAGAGGACCCCTTTCAATATTTCTTGTAGGGCTGGTTTTGTGTTTGCAAATTCCTTTAGTTTTTGTTTGTCCTGGAAGCTTTTTATCTCTCCTTCAATTTTCAATGTCAGCCTAGCTGGATATAGTATTCTTGGCTGCATATTTTTCTTGTTTAGTGCTCTGAAGATGTCACACCAGTCCTTTCTGGCCTGCCAGATCTCTGTGGATAGGTCAGTCGCCAATCAAATGTTTCTACCATTGTAGGTTACATATCTCTTGTCCCGAGCTGCTTTCAGGATTTTCTCTTTGTCTCTGAGACTCGTAATTTTTACTGTTAAATGTCGGGGGGTTGACCTATTTTTATTGATTTTGAGGGGGGTTCTCTGTGCCTCCTGGATTTTGGTGCCTGTTTCCTTCCCCAAATTAGGGAGGTTCTCTGCTATAATTTGCTCCAATATACCTTCTGCCTCTCTCTCTCTTTCTTCTTCTTCTGGGATCCCAATTATCCTAATATTGTTTCATCTGATGGTATTGCTTATCTCTCGATTTCTGCCCTCGTGATCCTGTAATTGTTTATCTCTCTTTTCTCAGCTTCTTTATTTTCTATCATATGGTGTTCTATATCACTGATTCTTTCTTCTACCTCGTTTATCCTAGCAGTTAGCACCCCCATTTTTGATTGCCCCTCATGAATAGCCTTTTTGATTTCAACTTGGTTAGATTTTGGTTCTTTTATTTCTCCAGAAATGGTTTCTCTAATAACTGCCATGCTTTTTTCAAGCCCAGCTAGTATCATTAAAATCATCATTCTGAACTCTAGGTCTGACATCGCACTAATGTCCATATTGAGTAGGTCCCTGGCAGTCGGTAGTACCTCTTGTTCTTTGTGTTGAGGTGATATTTTTCCGTCTTGTCATTTTGTCCAGAGAAGAATAGATGAATGAGAGAACAAATGCTAATAGGGTAACGATGTCCCCAGAAAATATACTCTAAAGTCAGAAAAGACCTGAAACTGGGGGAAACGAAAGGGAAAGAAAGAATAAATGAAAAAAAAAGAAAAAGAAAAAGATAAAAATAAACAAAACAGAACAAACAAAACAAAAAAAACAGAATATGATCAAATATGATCAGGCTGGTGCATAGATCAGTGCCACACATTAGATTTTGGGTGTATTTTGGTCTGTTAGAAGAAAGTGCCTCCTAAAATTTTAAAGAAAGAAAAACTTATATATGTAGAAAAATAAGGGTTGATAACGATGAAGGGATGGAATATGACTGTAAAGATGAAAATTATAAAAAATTTTATAAAAGGAATTGATAAAAAGTTGTTTAAAAAAAAGATTTAAAAAAGAAAAAAAAAGGGAGAGAATGTGATCAGGCAGGAGACTAGAACAAAACCATACAGTAGAGATTTAGGGTATATTTTGATCTGTTAGAAGAAACTGTATCTCAAACTTTTAAAGAGAGAACAACTTATATATATATATATATATATGCCAAAAATAAGGGTAACTACTATGAAGGGATAGAATAAGACTCTAAAAATGAAAAATAAAAATGTTTTTTAAAAAGGATTGATAAGATGTTGGCTTAAAAGGAAAAAGAAAAATTCAAAACAAAAGAAAAAAAATAGGTAAAAGATTAACTTTGAGAGACTGAAGAATCATGGTAAAAAAGCCATGAATTCTATGTGCAGTATTCCCCTAGCACTGGAGTTCTGTGGTTCTCATTGATCGGTAAACTTGGCCTTGGCTGGCTGTTCTTGCTGATCTTCTGGGAGAGGGGCCTGTTGCCGTGGTTCTCAAAGGTCTTTGCCGGAGGCGGAATTGCCCCGCCCTTGCCGGTCCGGACTAAGTAATCTGCTTGCTCCCTGTAAGCTTTCTGTACAGCTTTGGAGGACGAGAGTGAAAATGGCAGCCTCCCAATCTCTGCCCCGGAGGAGCCGAGAACTCGGGGTCCCACTCCTCAGTGTGCCCTCAGAGAAAAGCAGTCACTCCCGTCTCCCCGGTCTCCGGCTGCACTCCGTGCTCACCCAGCCTGTGACCCAGCGTTTCTGTTTCTGGCACCCGGCGTGGTGTGGAGTCTCCAAACCCAGCAGATCCCTGCGGTGCGCTCCCACACCGCTCCTCCTAGGGGAGGAAGGCGAGTCTCCCCGGATCTGCCGCTTGTTGGGTCCCTGCTGGAGGAGCAGTGGCCCGACTGTGCTGCGGATCAGTTTATGGCAACCCCGAGCTGAGAGCCCACGCCTCGGCTCCGTCTCTGCAGCCGGCTTCCCCGCTCTGATACCTGGGAGCTCTGCCGCCCTCAGGCACCCCCGGTCTTTCTGTGACCCCGAGGGTCCTGAGACCACACTGTCTTGTGAGGGTTCCACCCCCCACTTAGCCACTGGAGCGACCTCCCTCAACGGAGTCGATTTCTAAAAGTTCCGATTTTGTGCTCCGCGGCTCTATCACTTGCCAGAAGCGGCCGACGGAGGCCCCCTCCCCTGCCGTCTATCCTCCCGATATCGCCTCGGATTCACTTCTCCGCACGTCCTACCTTCCAGAAAGTGGTCGCTTTTCTGTTCAGAGAGTTGTTGCTATTATTTTCTTTGATCTCCTGTTGAGTTCGTAGGTGTTCAGAATGGTTTGATCCCTTTCCAGCTGAATTCCTGAGACTAGACGAAATCCAGGTCTCTTTCTCCTCTGCCATCTTGGTCTGCCCCCCTCCAATTTTCATAATCTTTATTTTCCTCTTTTGTCTACTTGAATTGGCTTGTACCTACTGGAACAATTTTAAAAACAGATGGTCATAGTGGAAATCCTTGACTTATTCTTTACTTTAATAGGATTGCCTTTAGTCCTGTTATGTTGGCTTTGGGATTGAAATGGAACTATATATAAGTATGTTTACTTTATATATTTATACTTATATATAGCATAAAATATATTTACACATGTAATATTTATATTTTATATAAATATATAATATCCATCTATCTCTATTTCAGTATCTATGTGGTTATCATAACTTTCCTGATTAGATATTTTAGTATGTTCTGTTGCAACACACTTCATGTCAGGAATAAACCCCACTTGTTTTTCATACATCTATACATCTACAAGTAAAGATATATAAGCTTACCCTTAAAATATTCTCTACAGAATATTGTACCTCCCCGCCCCCCAGCACCACTTCCTTTTTCTTTGGGCCTATCACCCATTCCTCATTTCCCTCTCCTCCTTTTATTAAATCCCAGTTTGTGGAATGTAATACACACTACTTTACATGGCCATTCATTTCATTAAATCAATCATTATGAATCCTGTTTCCTGATCAGTGATTGTATTAGGAATGGATACATAATACATTAACGTGCTAAAGATGTGCAGTGCCCAAGAAGACATTCTTCTGCAGCCCAGAGACAGTGGAAAAGGAATGTAATCTCAAAGTGTAAAACCAGAGGCCCAGGAGGACAAAGACAGGAGAGATCCTCCCGGGGAGCCGACCCAAGGGTGACAGTTGGCTTCCAAAGACCTGTCTCTGTTACTATGGAAAGGATTTCTGCATTTCTTTTCCTTAGGATATGTAAAATAGGCACTTAGTGGTGATTATTTTTTTTCCTATTTTTCCCCTTCCTTGAGTCAACAGTAAATTACATTTATCCATTTTTTTCTTCATTTTTGGATATTGAGCAAAAAAGGCAATAAGGGGGTGCCTGTGTGGCTCAGTCGTTAAGCATGTGCCTTTGGCTCAGGTCATGGTCCTGGGGTCCTGGGATCAAGCCCCGCATCGGGCTCCCTGCTCAGCGGAAGCCTGCTTCGCCCCTCCCACTCCCCCTGCTTGTGTTCCTTCTCTTGCTGTGTCTCTCTCTGTCAAATAAATAAAATCTTAAAAAAAAAAATTAAAAAAAGGCAATAAGGAACTGTATTGTCTGTAGAGAATCTGAAAGCAGTAATAAAACTGGCTAAAAATTAGTCTGCTATTCATTATCACCATGTGCCAGCCATTCTGAATAATGTTAATGATAAAAGTACCCATCTCTACCAGAGTGGACAGCTCCCACTGGCATCCTCCTGCAGCTTCCAGTTTGGTTGACATCACTGAATTAGTGAATTAACCTACCCTGGAGCCACAGTGCCTTGGGACTTCTTGTTATGTGAAGGATTATTGTTAAAGCCATTTTGAGTCAAATTTTCTGTTCCTCCTCCATGAGGCCTTACTTCATCTGCTACTGGAAAGATAATCTCTGCTATTATTTTCTGCTATTATCTTTTTATATACCTCTTTGGTCTCACTTGTTTATGCTCTTTATTTGGCTTCTCAATGATATTTTGAACTTCTTGACATCAAGGGGTTTATCTTATTCATATTTGTTTGCTTGGGACAATGCCACACTGGTAGTTAAGTAACTGATTATTTTATGAGTATGTCTGTAGCCTTATGTGATCATTTATTCTAATGTCCCCCATTTGTCACTATTAGAATATTGCTCTTTTGGAATACCCCATGCTGTAGTTTGCACAACAGCAATTTAAGACTTGGTAAATGACATATTTGTTTTACATCCCACAGACTAGCTATCCAGTTCTTATAAAATAGAACTTCATGGAATGGTGAGCAAGACACTCTGTAGTTCTAGTTTTGGGAGATGTCTGTTCAGATACTTTAGTTGAGAATGTAAGAAGTCTACTAAATATACATACAACAAAACCTTTTTTAGAAGAAACATACTTTTCCCAAGTCAGATTATAGAATTTGTTGGTTTCTGTGTTATGGATGAGAATCCACTAGATGGTACTATTACATAAGTGATCAGACTTGGAACAATACTGAAATTTTCTTCTCCATTCAACAACTGCTCACTGAAATATTTTGTTTTCAACTCAGACTATGCCATCTTGATTAATAATGTGACTTAGTCTTGAGTGAGGAAGCAAATTGTCACTATTAAGATTTATGGTAAGCTTCTTGCAAAATAAATGAGTAAGGTAATCAATTAGCAGTCTTATAGTAATTTGTATGCATGGAAAATTGTGAACCACAACATGCTGTATTTGAAAACTGAACGCCTTTCAGAAAAACATTTTGGTGCATTTGAGATGGGAATTGCATTTGGTATGCATTTAAAATTTCTTGCTTTGTAGAGGGCAATTTATTGACTATTTGGTGTTTACAGAGTTTTGCCAGGAAATCAACCGCTAATCTGGGAAAGTTTAAACATTACACACTATGCAATTAGAAGCAGATTTGGTTTAGTGCAGCAGCTACATGGAAGCCTCTCTGTAATATTTTCCATGGAGTTCACACTCTGGACCTACCTTGAAGTTGGGGCTATTTGAAAATAAGCCATTTTGACACAGAGTATCCTTGAAAGTAATCCAAAATGAACCTGCTTCATATAGAATTCACTTTATAGTATCATTATAACAGAATCTCTAAACCACCAAAGCAATGAATTACGTATGGAGAATTCAAAGGCTTGAATGTGAAGGAAAATTCTATATTTGTATTAAAAGTGGCAGTTATATATATCAGCACTGAAGTTACTACAATTATTTAAATACTGGAAAATGTACTCTAAGTGACATAATAGAGTAAGTAAGCTAGTATTACATTTTTCCTTCAAGCTCTTAAATCTCTCTGAGGGATTCTTAACCTGATCCATGGGCCCCTTAGGTCTTCATAAATAGAAAATGGGGGTCCCGGAAATTTGAGTAGAAAAATTACATCTAATTGAAATTCAGCATTATCTTTAATTACACATGTATACAATAAACCACAGAAATATGATCAGTACTTGTGCTTTTGACATCAGCTGAAATTACAGATATTTTCCCATCACATTAAAATTGTTTCAGTTTCTTAAAATATCTTTCTTTTTTTTTTTTAAAGATTTTATTTATTTGACAGAGAGAGACACAGCGAGAGAGGGAACACAAGCAGGGGGAGTGGGAGAGGGAGAAGCAGGCTCTCCGCTGAGCAAAGAGCCCGATGCGGGGCTCGATCCCAGGACCCTCAGATCATGACCTGAGCCAAAGGTAGATGCTTAATAACTGAGCTACCCAGGCGCCCCTTAAAATATCTTTCTTATTCGTCACTACTTTAAAGTTATGGTGGTTATAAGGTGCTTTGCTGGATCTACTTTTCAAGATGTTAATAAAGAAATAAATGTGCTTCTCTATATAATAGTTTAGAAATATTTTATCATATTTCGGTATAAGTGGTTTCCTTTATAATCCTATACATTTTTCATTATGTGTTTCAGAAATATTCTTCTGACACGGCCTCATAAAGTTTTGTATTAGACCACCAGAGGGGTCCATAATATAAAAATGTTTAGAAGCCCTTTGCTTTGAGAAAGGACATTCCGGCAAAACGGAACATTGCTTCTCTGCCTTAAAAAAAAAGATGTAGCATCCCTTGGACTGCACCATTTAAGGGTATTGAGTGACTAGGAGGTGGATGACCTTGAATAGAATCTATGATTATCCTTCCATTTAGCTATAGGAGTTTAGAAGGTGACTATTTCAAGTAAGAGAATATTCAGGATTTCCAAATTTATCAGAAAATAAAGGTTTTAAAATACAGAGCAGTAGACTCTCAACTTTTTATAGCAGATGGGATTGAGAATTGAACTAAATAGGCAGGAACCCTGTTTCTTAGTATTCACTTCCGCTAAAGCAATTCAAAGGCTGATACTAACTTCTCAATTAACTCACAGGTCCAGATAACTTCAGGAATTTTTTTTTTTTTTTTTTTTTTTTTTTTTTTTTTTTTTTGTCTTTTAAACTGCTTTATTAACGTCACAATATATAATGAACACCTTGCCATGCAATAGGGTAAAACTCCCCTGCTGACAGAATCTTACATTTTGGGTCAAAATACAACATTCAATTAGAAGCTGGTCATAGGAGACCCACAAGAGACATGTAACACCAAAAGGTTTACAACAAATGTACGTTGAGAACATTAAGTTTAGGAAGCAGGTGTGTCTTCCTATTAACTTCAGGGAAAACATCAAGATTCAAGGCATAAGGCAAAACTCATCATGATGGTCATGGTGAGGAGGGTCAGTGCTAACTGCCCGCAGACTATGACTGAATTGCTTTTCCCTCAGCTTTTCCATCAGCTGTCTCATCTCGTCCCCAATCCTTTCCATATTCTCCTCTCTCATCCTTGCCTGTGGTTCTCCAAGCCTCTGAATCAGGTCCCACCTATACTGCAGGATGGGCTGCCTAACACGGAACCGCCTACGATTTACTCTAGGCACACAATATTCACCAGCTTCCAAAGGGAGGGCCAAGGGCTCTCCTTTATTAGCAACTTGCTCCTTTTCATCCTTTTTTTCATTTTTCTGTTTGGCATTCTCCACGTTGAGATTTTTTACTGCTTGTTCCTCTTTGGACGCCATTGCTCCTGGGCCTATCCTTGCAGTCTCCTCCTCCTCCCGATTCTCGCCGAAGAGTGCGCCGCCGCGACACTTAGACCTGCACACCTGCTTCCCCTCCGCCTCCGACTCTTTGGGGCCGCCTCTGGCCCGCACGCCCTCAGGGACACCGGGAGCAGGCACCGAGAAGCAAGCGAGTGAAGGCCAACTTCAGGAATTTAAGAAACATTAAGAGCATTTTTACCAGGAATATAATCAAGAGTTGTTGTGGTAAAGTATACTGCACTGTTTTAAAGATATAAAAGGAAACTGAGAACAAAGCCAAATTATAACCAAATTACTTGAATTTGGTAGACTCATCAACAAATATTACATCTGCGGCACACTCCTTATAGACCTATTAGCTATGCCAAATACCTTAAATGTGTGTTTCATCATATGTTGCCGACATCTCACTCCCATTTAACTATGACCCTTGGCAAAGGTTTATGTGAATGGTATGTCTAGTGTATCCTCTTGGTTCTCCCTAAGTCTGCTGAAAATTCCAGTTTTGATTAAACAGTATATTTAAAGGGAACTTTAAGAACTTGGGGGAAGGGCGCCTGGGTGGCTCAGTTGGTTAAGCAACTGCCTTCAGCTCAGGTCATGATCCTGGAGTCCCGGGATCGAGTCCCACGTCAGGCTCCCTGCTCTGTGGGGAGTCTGCTTCTTCCTCTGACCCTCTTCCCTCTCGTGCTCTCTATCTCTCATTCTCTCTCTCTCAAATAAATAATAAAATAAAATCTTAAAAAAAAAAAGAACTTGGGGGAATTTCAGAAGGAAGGAAGGGAGATTTATGATTTGTCTGGTAGAAAACACTACACAAGTTTCTCTTGATCTTGTAAAGGCTCTTACATTCTATTTGTTTGTTAAATGTGAGGGCTCATCTCTGTGTTCAAAGAAAGGCTGACGGTGCTAAGTACTCCTCATTCTGCATGTTTTGCCAGTGGAAAAGTTAGAGCTTCTGGGTCAGGGGTGGTGCCCTTCATCTGGGAGGATTTGTTGCTGGTGGAATCCAGGCATGGATGCATTAGGACAAACTCAAGCCTGCTGTTTTAATGGAGGGGCTTCCCGTGAACTATGGTTCATCTGCATGTGGAAAATCACCAGGTCTGCTGCTTGGGTCCTGAACTCTTTCCTCCTTTCAGCTAATGGTTCACAGCCTGCATGGAATGATTTCCACTCCCTCAAATTATTCCTTCATTCCTCTTAGAAGCCTATCTTCTCAGTGTCTCAGCTACACCACTATTCCTCCAACAGCACACCTCAGAGTTAGTGGTAGTGTGAAATTTATGTCCACTCTGCCCACTGAGTCCTTAGATCCTGATTAGATAAGGTTTACCCACCTCTTAGTCTATACTGCCATGTTAGTTCTCCAGGACCCGCTCATTTCTGGCTTCACATGATATATATATATATTATATATGGCTGTAGACCAATGAGGGTATTTTTCCTTTGTGCCTTCCAGAATTCAGTCTTATCACATTAGCTTAGCATCATTCCATGCATTCTTTTCATTTCATTTATCTCTTATCCCTTCACTCTGTACTCAATGCAATGCTAGCATCTTGATTGTCACTGAGATTATGTCATTGTAATCCCTTAAATCCTTCAGTGGCTCCCTCTTTTCCTCTTATTATCAGTGCTTTCATTGCATTCAGCATTTTGTCTGTATTAATTTCCTCATATCCTGAGATACACTTTTATATTCTTTCTGTACCTCCCAGAAGTCTTTCATCCATAAGCTGTTGTTCAAGATTTCTCCATTATCTCCCTTTCATAATACTCTAGAAACATGACCTCATGTTCTGGACTTCCATCTATATTTTGTATAAAATATTTCTCAATTATTTAGAAGAAAATACAGGCTAATAAGCTTCACCAGTTAGTATATCTTTCTTCAGTGCTAATACTTCTGTTACATACAAATGAGGATTCATCATTGCAGATGTTTCAAGAAGGCATTAAACCACATATATGTGTTTGAGTGGTGGCTTCTTTATGTGCAACTGGTTCTACCCCATGAAATATACTACACACCACCTTTATAGTTTCTGAAGCTGGGTTGCCAATAATGGATCATATTTTTTATGTACTCTAGATCTTTACCAGCTTCTCTATATCTAGTTGGACAAATAATTCAACAAGAAAAAGATACAGAATTTTGGAAAAATTCTGAAAACATTTTGATTAAAGCATATATTCAAGGCTGATATCTTAGCTCAGACTGCTATAACAAAATATCATAGATGAGGTAGCTTAAGCAACATACATTTGTTCCTCCTAGTCCTGGTGGCTGGGAAGTCCAAGATCAAGGTGCTTAGTAAATTTGATTCCTGGTGAGAGCCCACTTCCTGATTTATGGACAGATGCCTTCTCACTTATGCTCACATGACCTTTCTCTTCTTATTAAGGGCACTAATCCTATCTTGAACTACTTTATACCTATTTACCTTCCCCGCCTCCAAATACTATCACATTGGGGGTTAGGGCTTCAACATAGAAATTTTTGGGAGACTTCACCATTCATTATGGTTACAGAATCTGCAGGACCCAGTGCCAGATGAAAATGTGGAGCCCTTGATTAAAAGCAAGACACAAGTGCCATTGGAAGTACTAAAATATAAAACTTTCTTTTTACTTTTGTAGTCTCCCCTGACCTCCCTTGCTACCTAATGCTACTTAATGTCACACCTTTAGGCATGGGGATTCTTGTTGGGTGAGTGTAGACCCTTGCAGGGGCCAAGGACCCCACCCTGTGCTTTGTGTTTGGGTCCACTGGCTGCCAGGCTTCCCCTCTGGCCAGCATCAGACGTCCATGATAAATCCATCTGCCTTTCCCAGGAAACCCCTGCATTAACCGTCTGAGAACAGGTGATCCCCAAGGGATCACTGGCATGTAGTACCTGGATCAGGGGTGGGTAAGAGGCTTGCCCTTGCCAGGTCTCCTGCTACGTGAGCTGTGGCACTGCCCGCCTAGAACAGTGAGGGCCACCACCATGCCTCTTACTGAGACAGCTGCCTTTGTGCTCTTACACGTACCACCCTGACACACCCAGAAGGTGGAGGGTGGCAGCCTTAGCTGGTTGAGGGGAGGATGCGAGGTTGAGTAGGGCCTGGAGCACAAGTGGGTCAGCACCCGGGCAGGTGAGAACCATTCCCAGGGTGGCAGTGGGAGGTAGTACTGCACCTGAGCCCAGGCTCCGACCCCTGGTACATGCTCCATTGTTCCATTGGACTTCACTTGCAAAATAGAAATTCCAAGATAAAATGATTAAGAATTTTATTTTATTTTATTTTAAAGATTTTATTTATTTATTTGACAGAGAGAGAGCACAAGCAGGGGGAGTGGCAGGCAGAGGCAGAGGGAGAAGCAGGCTCCCTGCAGAGCAAGGGAGCCCGATGTCGGACTCGATCCCAGGACTCTGGGATCATGACCTGAGCCGAAGGCAGTCGCTTAATTGACTGAGCCACCCAGGCGCCCAAATGATTAAGAATATTAAGACAGAGACTGCAGCCCCTTAAACTCTTTGAGCATGGGGCCTTTCTGAGTCTGAGTCCCTGCATTGCTGTGCTGGTCACGAGTCCATGGAATGAGCCGTGCCTGCAATCCCCAAGACTTGGCTATCATGTAGCATTTCATACCAAGCTGGTAAATCCTCAAAGAATAGGAATGATAGCATAACATATTATGTCACTCCTCATAAATGCCTATGCCGCATAGTCATTGTCTCTGAACCCCAGAGTATCTGCTATGGTAGCCTATGTCAAAAGTCTAGTCATTGAACATTGATGCATCAAGACAGTAAACCAACAACAGGATCTAATCCCAAATTAAATATTACATTGGTGAGTATTCATCTAGCTGGTACAATTTATACATGAAACAGACATTTCATTTTCTACACATAATGTTCCAGAATCTGAGGATCTCTTTACATAGGTAACTTCTTAATTAATTTTTCTTTACTAAATTGATCATTTAGGAAACAGCATCCACAGATAGAATCCACAAGGAGGAGCTCTGAACTCATTTAAACATCAGGATTTGAAGTTTCTATCTCAAGAGTGTATCCATAGAGAGTAGGATTGTCTGAAGTATAATTAGTTCCAAGGCAGAATTTTATCAGTTGAGTCTTTTGGGAGTGGTAACATGTAAACACTTATTAAAATGTTGTGGTGGGAAGGGGGCATGATTCTGTGTGAGTCAAACTAGACAAATGCAAATCAAACCAAAGGCTTTCTGCCCTCTGAGATGATTTGTTCCTTGATTGAAGATATATGTCACATGGTAGAATTTTCATCCATGTTAAGAGATAGCAAGGAAAGAGGACGTTTTTGCATCTCACAAATAGCTCTGATAAATAGAGATATAAACAGTGTAGCTCTCAGAATCTAGTATTTTTCCCAGGGCATCTTTGGGGCAAAAAATAAAGCTATGTTATGTTTTCATATATTAAGTTCTCATATCAGGAAAGCATGGATTAAAGTGTATTGTGGGATGTCTTGTACAAATATAAATAAATAGAGAAATAAACAGTATTTTATAAACAGATGAGACAGAGCATAGAAATGAAGGCTTATAAGGTGTATTGACTTGTTGGGGCCCCTGGGTGGTTCAGTCGGTTAAGTGCCTTCGGCTCAGGTCATGATCCCAGGGTGCCGGGATGGAGTCCCACATCAGGCTCTGTGCTCAGTGGGGAGGCTGCTTCTCCCTCTCCCTCTTCCTGCCACTCTCCCGGCTTGTGCTCTCTCTCTCTCTGTCACATAAATAAATAAAAATCTTAAAAAAAAAAAGGTGTATTGTAGACTTTGTTTTTCTGCCCCTATTTAATCTATGTAAAGCCACTTAGTCTTTTGAGCCAGATGAAGAAATTAAAAATGAGTGTCTTATCAAGTCAGGGGTACGCTGGGACAATGGCTGGTGAAGCTTGAAGAGTGTACTCATTCTTTTGATCTTTCTTCTTGGTTCTCCAGCATGGCTTTGGGATAAGGACTATATAGTTTGTAAAGGTTGGCAGGCTCTACCTGGCATGGCTAAATACACAGGACTTGGTTGGTTCTACTGGCACGCTCTTCCTGGCATGGCTAAATACACAAGACTTGGTTGGTTCTACACATCTGGAGAGTTTGGGAGACTTTTTACCCTGGAGTAAGGTTGGTGGAAGTGGATTGGGAAGGCATTGTATTAATTGACCGTGGTATTTTCCAAAAAAGGGCTGGGTTAGATTCATAGGGTAAATAACCAGAGGCCTTTCCTGGCAAAATAGCACCACCCACCCTTCTATTACTTTCCTTTGTCTTGCTTTTATTTTTCACCATCTGGCCGTATGGTATGTATTTATTTGCTTTTACCCCACTAAAATGTAAGCAGCATCCTGAGGACAGGGACTTGAATTATTTTAGAGTCTGTCTCTAGAGTGTAGAACTATGTATGGTACAGAGCAGGTGTTCTATAATTATTTGTGAAATGAATAAATCAGTGAATGTGTAATGTCACATGATTTATCATTTTTTTTTTTGTATTTGAGATCAAACTCATGATGTTGTAGTCTAATGCTATTCCTACTTTGATTTTGGGAAACAGGGAAATTCTCAGTGTTAACTAGGCTGGTAATTAAGGTTTCCTCTATTGAGGGAGTCTCCTATACCTCCCTACTTTTTTTTTTAATCTTTTTTTTTTTAAAGATTTTATTTATTTGAGAGAGAGAGTGAGAGAGCAAGCATGAGCAGGGGAGGGGCAGAGGGAGAGGGGGAAGCAGGCTCCCCGCTGAGCAGGGAGCCAGATACAGGGTTTGATCCCACAACCCTGGGATCGTGATCTGAGCTGAAGGCCTACGCTTAACCAACTGAGCCACCCAGATGTCCCTATACCTCCTTACTTGAAGTATGGATCTGCAGATCAACAGATCATCCATTAGATGACAGGGCCTGACCCAGAGCTATTGAATGGGAATTTGCATTTTCATAAGATGCTCAGGTAATTCATATGTATATTAAAATTTGATGGTTAACTCCAAATAGATGGGACTTTTAACTAGACATAGTACTAGATGAGAAAGTCTGGCTTCCATTTCCTTCTTGTGAACAAAGCAAAAGAAAGAAAGGTAGCAGCAAATGGAATGAAATGAAGTGTTTTTCAGTGCCCTTTACTCTTTCTGCCTTTATATCTTCCTAAATACCTCTTCACAAACTCCTCTCAACTGTGAATCTTTCTTTTTGGCACCTTTCATTTCTTTCCCCATGTTAATATTTTTCCAGCTCTCTTACAGTGTTGTAGTTTCATCTAGTATGTTGAGGAGAGCAAAATATGCCACTCCAAAATATGCTACTTTGGCATATTGATTATATTGAATTAAACTTAAGAAATAGCCAGTGCAAGGGGGGGTGTGGCAAGATGGCGGAGGAGTAGGAGACCTGGATTTCGTCTGGTCTCAGGAATTCAGCTGAATAGGGATCAAACCATTCTGAACACCTACAAACTCAACAAGAGATCGAAGATAAGAATAGTAACAACACTCTGAACAGAAAAGCGACCACTTTCTGGAAGGTAGGACGTGCGGAGAAGTGAATCCGAGGCGATATTCGGGAGGATAGACGGCGGGGAAGGGGGCCTCCGTCGGCTGCTTCTGGCAAGTATAGAGCCGCGGAGCACAAAATCGGAACTTTTAGAAGTCAGCTCCGCTGAGGGACGTCGCTCCAGTGGCTAAGTGGGGAGTGGAAACCTTGCGGGACAGTGTGGTCTCAGGACCCTCGGGGTCACAGAAAGACCGGGGGTGCCTGAGTGCGGCAGAGCTCCCAGGTATCGGAGCAGGGAACCCGGCTGCAGAGACGGAGCCGAGGCGCGGGCTCTCAGCTCGGGGTGGCCATAAACTGTGATCCGCGGCCCAGTCGGCCTACTGCTCCTCCAGCAGGGACCCAACAAGCGGCAGAGCCGGGGAGACTCCCCTTCCTCCCCTGGGAGGAGCGGCGCGGAAGTGCACCGCAGGGATCTGCTGGGTTTGGAGACGCCACACGGGGTCGGGTGCCAGACATAGAAACACTCGGTCACAGGCCAGGTGAGCACGGGGTACAGCCGGAGACCGGGGACACGGGAGTGACTGCTTTTCTCTGGGGGCGCACTGAGGAGCAGGGCCCCGAGTTCTCAGCTCCTCCGGGCGGAGATTGGGAGGCCACCATTTTCACCCTGGTCCTCCAAAGGTGTACCGAGAGCTTGCAGGGAACAAAAGCTCCTGAGAGCAAACCCGAGCAGCTTGCTTAGCCTGGACTCACAAGGGCAGGGCAATTCCGCCTCCGGCAAAGACATTTGGGAACCACGGCAACAGGCCCCTCCCCCAGAAAATCAGCACGAACAGCCAGCAAGCCAAGACCAAGTTTACCGATCAAGGAGAACGGGAGAACTCCAGCGCTAGGGGAATACTGCACATAGAATTCATGGCTTTTTTTACCATAATTCATTAGTTTTTCAAAGTTAATTTTTTTAACTGTTTTTTTGAATTTTTCTTTTTCCCTTTTTCAAACATCTTATCAATCCCTTTTTTAAAAAAAACATTTTTTATTTTTCATTTTTAGAGTCATATTTTTATCCCTTCATAGTAGTTACCCTTATTTTTGGCATATATATATAAGTTGTTCTCTTTTTAAAATTTTGAGATACAATTTCTTCTAACAGATCAAAGTATACCCTAAATCACTAGTGTATGGCTTTGTTCTAGTCTCCTGCCTGATCACATTCTCTCCCTTTTTTTTCTTTTTTCTTTTTCTTTTTAAATCTTCTTTCTTTTTAAAAAACAACTTTTTATCAATTCCTTTTATAAAATCTTTTATAATTTTCATCTTTACAGTCATCTGCCATCCCTTCATTGTATCAACCCTTATTTTGTACATATATAAGTCTTTCTTCTTTTAAAATTTTAGCAGGCACATTCTTCTAACAGACCAAAATATGCCCAAAAGCTAGTGTGTGGCACTGATCTATGCACTAGCCTGAACATATTTGATCATATTCTGTTTTTTTTTTTGTTTTGTTCTGTTTTTGTTTTTATCTTATTCTTTTTCCTTTTTTTTTTCTCTCTTCTTTCTTTCCCTTTCTTGTCCCCTGGTTTCAGGTCTTTTCTGATTTGTATAGAGTATATTTGCTGGAGACATTTTTAACCTGTTAGCATTCTGTTCTCTCATTCATCTGTTCTCTGGACAGAATGACAAGATGAAAAAGATCACCTCAGCAAAAAGAACAAGAGGTAGTACCGTCTGCCAGGGACCTACTAAATACTGACATTAGTATGGTGTCGGACCTAGAGTTCAGAATCATGACTTTAAAGATACTAGATGGGCTTGAAAAAAGCATGGAAGTTATTAGAGAAACCCTTTCTGGAGAAATAAAAGAACTAAAATCTAGCCAAGTCGAAATCAAAAAGGCTATTGATGAGGTGCAATCGAAAATGGGGGCACTAACTGCTAGGATAAGTGAGGAAGAAGAAAGAATCAGTTCTATAAAAGACCAAATGATGGAAAATAAAGAGGCTGAGAAAAAGAGAGATAAACAACTACAGGATCACGAGGGCAGAATTGGAGAGATAAGCGATACGATAAGACAAAACAACATTAGAATAATTGGGATCCCAGAAGAAGAAGAAAGAGAGAGAGGGGCAGAGGTATATTGGAGCAAATAATAGCAGATAACTTCCCTAATGTGGGGAAGGAAACAGGCATCAAAATCCAGGAGGCGCAGAGACCCCTCTCAAAATCAATTAAAAATAGGTCAACACCCTGACATCTAATAGTAAAACTTAAGAGTCTCAGAGACAAAGAGAAAATACTGAAAGCAGCTCGGGAGAAGAGATGTGTAACCTACAATGGTAGAAACATTAGATTGGCAACAGACCTATCCACAGAGACTTGGCAGGCCAGAAAGGATTGGCATGATATCTTCAGAGCACTGAACGAGAAAAATATGCAGCCAAGAATACTATATCCAGCTAGGCTATCATTGAAAATAGAAGGAGAGATAAAAAGCTTCCAGGACAAACAAAAACTAAAGGAATTTGCAAACACAAAACCAGCCCTACAAGAAATATTGAAAGAGGTCCTCTAAGCAAAGACAGAGCCTAAAAGCAGCATAGATCAGAAAGGAGCACAGACAATATACAGTAACAGTCACCTTACAGGCAATACAATGGCACTAAATTCATACCTTTCAATAGTTACCCTGAATGTAAATGGGCTCAATGCCCCAATCAAAAGACACAGGCTATCAGATTGGATTAAAAAACAAGACCCATCCATGTGCTGTCTGCAAGAGACTCATTTTAGACCCAAAGACACCCCCAGATTGAAAGTGAGGGGGTGGAAAACCATTTACCATGCTAATGGACACCAAAAGAAAGCTGGGGTGGCAATCCTTATATCAGACAAACTAGATTTTAAAACAAAGACTGTAATAAGAGATGAAGAAGGACACTATATCCTACTTAAAGGGTCTATCCAACAAGAAGATCTAACAATTGTAAATATCTATGCCCCTAACGTGGGAGCAGCCAATTATATAAGATAATTAATAACAAAAGCAAAGAAACACATTGACAACAATACAATAATAGTGGGGGACTTTAACAACCCCTGACTGAAATGGACAGATCATCTAAGCAAAAGATCAACAAGGAAATAAAGACTTTAAATGACATACTGGACCAAATGGACTTACAGACATATTCAGAACATTCCATCCCAAAGCAACAGAATACACATTCTTCTCTAGTGCCCATGGAACATTCTCCAGAATTGATCACATCCTAGGTCACAAATCAGGTCTCAACCAGTACCAAAAGATTGGGATTATTCCCTGCCTATTTTCAGACCACAATGCTTTGAAACTAGAACTCAACCACAAGAGGAAAGTCGGAAAGAACTTAAATACATGGAGGCTAAAGAGCATCCTACTAAAGAATGAATGGGTCAACCAGGAAATTAAAGAAGAATTTAAAAAATTCATGGAAACCAAAGAAAATGAAAACACAACTGTTCCAAATCTTTGGGATACAGCAAAGGCAGTCCTGAGAGGAAAGTATATAGCAATACAAGCCTTCCTCAAGAAACAAGAAATGTCTCAAATACACAACCTAACCCTACACCTAAAGGAGCTGGAGAAAGAACAGCAAATAAAGCCTAAACCCAGCAGGAGAAGAGAAATAATAAAGATCAGAGCAGAAATCAATGAACTAGAAACCAAAAGAACAGTAGAACAGATCAACGAAACTAGGAGCTGGTTCTTTGAAAGAATTAAGAAGAATGATAAACCCCTGGCCAGACTTATCAAAAAGAAAAGAGAAATGACCCAAATCAACAAAATCATGAATGAAAGAGGAGAGATCACAACCAACACCAAAGAAATACAAACAATTGTAAGAACATATTAGGAGCAACTCTATGCCAGCAAATTAGATAATCTGGAAGAAATGGGTGCATTCCTAGAGATGTATCAACTACCAAAATTGAACCAGGAAGAAATAGAAAACCTGAACAGACCTATAACCACAAAGGAAATTGAAGCAGTCATCAAAAATCTCCCAACAAACAAAAGCCCAGGGCCAGATGGCTTCCCAGGGGAATTCTATCCGACATTTAAAGAAGAATTAATACCTATTCTCCTGAAACTGTTCCAAAAAACAGAAATGGAAGGAAAACTTCGAAACTCGTTTTATGAGGCCACCATTACCTTGATCCCAAAACCAGACAAAGACCCCATCAAAAAGGAGAATTAAAGACCAATATCCTTGATGAACATGGATGCAAAAATTCTCACCAGAATACTAGCCAATAGGATCCAACAGTCCATTAAAAGGATTATTCACCAGGACCAAGTGGGATTTATCCCTGGGCGGCAAGGCTGGTTCAACATCCGCAGATCAATCAACGTGATACAGTACATTAACAGAAGAAAGAACAAGAATTATATGATCCTCTCAATAGATGCAGAAAAAGCATTTGACAAAGTACAGCATCCTTTCTTGATCAAAACTCTTCAGAGTATAGGGATAGAGGGTACATACCTCAATATAATAAAAGCCATCTTTGAAAAACCTACAGGGAATGTCATTCTCAATGGGGAAAAGCTAGAGCTTTTCCCCTAAGGTTAGGAACACGGCAGGGATGTCCACTCTCACCACTGCTATTCAACATAGTATTAGAAGTCCTAGCCACAGCAATCAGACAACAAAAAGAAATCAAAGGCATCCAAATCGGCCAAGAGGAAGTCAAACTCTCACTCTTTGCAGATGATACTGTATGTGGAAAACCCAAAAGACTCTACCCCAAAACTGCTAGAACTCATACAGGAATTCAGTCAAGTAGCAGGCTATAAAACCAATGCACAGAAATCAGTGGCATTCCTATACACCAACAACAAGACCGAAGAGAGACAAATCAAGGAGTTGCTCCCATTTACAATTGCACCCAAAACCATAAGGTACCTAGGAATAAATTTAACCAAAGAGGCAAAGGATCTGTACTCAGAAAACTACAAAATACTCATGAAAGAAATTAAAGAAGACACAAAGAAATGGAAAAACGTTCCATGCTCATGGATTGGAAGAACAAACTTTGTGAAGATGTCAGTGCTACCTAGAGCAATCTACACATTCAATGCAATCCCCATCGAAATACCATCCACCTTTTTCAAAGAAATGGAACAAACAATCCTAAAATTTGTATGGAACCAGAAGAGACCCCGCATAGCCAGAGGAATGTTGAAAAAGAAAAGCAAAGCTGGCGGCATCACAATTCCGAACTTCCAGCTCTATTACAAAGCTGTCATCATCAAGACAGTATGGTACTGGCACAAAAACAGACACATAGATCAATGGAACAGAATAGAGAGCCCAGAAATGGACCCTCAACTCTATGGTCAACTCATCTTTGACAAAGCAGGAAAGAATGTCCAGTGGAAAAAAGAGAGTCTCTTCAACAAATGGTGTTGGGAAAATTGGACAGCCACATGCAGAAGAATGAAACTGGACCATTTCCTTACACCACACACAAAAATAGACTCCAAATGGTTGAAAGACCTAAACGTGAGACAGGAGTCCATCCAAATCCTAAAGGAGAACACAGGCAGCAACCTCTTCCACCTCAGGCACAACTTCTTCCTAGAAATATTGCCAAAGGCAAGGGAAGCCAGGGCAAAAATGAACTATTGGGATTTCATCAAGATCAAAAGCTTTTGCACAGCAAAAGAAACAGTTAACAAAACCAAAAGACAACCGACAGAATGGGAGCAAATATTTGCAAATGACATATCAGATAAAGGGCTAGTATCCAAAATCTATAAAAAACTTATCAAACTCAACACCCAAAGAACAAATAATCCAATCAAGAAATGGGCAGAAGACATGAACAGACATTTTTCCAAAGAAGACATCAAATGGCCAACAGACACATGAAAAAGTGCTCAACATCGCTCGGCATCAGGGAAATCCAAATCAAAACCTCAATGAGATACCACCTCACACCCGTCAGAATGGCTAAAATTAACAAGTCAGGAAACGACAGATGTTGGCGGGATGTGGAGAAAGGGGAACCCTCCTACACTGTTTTTGGGAATGCAGGCTGGTGCAACCACTCTGGAAAACAGTATGGAGGTTCCTCAAACAGTTGAAACTAGAGCTACCATTCGATCCAGCAATTGCACTACTGGGTATTTACCCCATAGATACAAATGTAGGGACCCGAAGGGGTACGTGCACCCCCATGTTTATAGCAGCAATGTCCACAATAACCAAACTGTGGAAAGAGCCAAGATGTCCATCGACAGATGAATGGATAAAGAAGAAGTGGTATATATACACAATGGAATATTATGCAGCCATCCAAAGGAATGAAATCTTGTCATTTGCAACGACGTGGATGGAACTGGAGGGTGTTATGCTGAGTGAAATAAGTCAATCAGAGAAAGACATGTATCATATGACCTCACTGATATGAGGAATTTTTTTTTTAAATTTTTTATTGTTATGTTAATCACCATATATTACATAATTTGTTTTGGTGTACTGTTCCATGTTTCATTGTTTGTTCATAACACCCAGTGCTCCATGCAGAATGTGCCCTCCTCAATACCCATCACCAGGCTAACCCATCCCCCCAGCCCCTCCCCTCTAGAACCCTCAGTTTGTTTTTCAGAGTCCATCATTTCTCCTGGTTCTTCTCCCCCTCTGACTTACTCCCCTTCATTCTTCCTCTCCTGCTATCTTCTTCTTTTTCTTTTTTCTTAAAATATGTTGCATTATTTGTTTCAGAAGTACAGATCTGTGATTCAACAGTCTTACACAATTCACAGTGCTCACCGTAGCACATACCTTCCCCAATGTCCATCACCCAGCCACCCCATCCCTCCCACGGCCCCCACCACTCCAGCAACACTCAGTTTGTTCCTGAGATTAAGAATTCCTCATATCAGTGAGGTCATATGATACATGTCTTTCTCTGATTGACTTATTTCACTAAGCATAACACCCTCCAGTTCCATCCACGTCGTTGCAAATGGCAAGATCTCATTCCTTTTGATGGCTGCATAATATTCCATTGTGTATATATACCACTTCTTCTTTATCCATTCATCTGTCGATGGACATCTTGGCTCTTTCCACAGTTTGGCTATTGTGGACATTGCTGCTATAAACATTGGGGTGCACGTACCCCTTCGGGTCCCTACCTTTGTATCTTTGGGGTAAATACCCAGTAGTGCAATTGCTGGATCAAATGGTAGCTCTAGTTTCAACTGTTTGAGGAACCTCCATACTGTTTTCCAGAGCGGTTGCACCAGCTTGCATTCCCACCAACAGTGTAGGAGGGTTCCCCTTTCTCCACATCCCCGCCAACATCTGTCGTTCCCTGACTTGTTAATTTTAGCCATTCTGACGGGTGTGAGGTGGTATCTCATTGAGGTTTTGATTTGGATTTCCCTGATGCCGAGCGATGTTGAGCACTTTTTCATGTGCCTGTTGGCCATTTGGATGTCTTCTTTTGGAAAAATGTCTGTTCACGTCTACTGCCCATTTCTTGATTGGATTATTTGTTCTTTGGGTGTCGAGTTTGATAAGTTCTTTATAAATTTTGGATACTAGCCCTTTATCTGATATGTCATTTGCAAATATTTTCTCCCATTCTGTCGTTTGTCTTTTGGTTTTGTGGACTGTTTCTTTTGCTGTGCAAAAGCTTTTGGTCTTGATGAAATCCCAATAGTTCATTTTTGCCCTGGCTTCCTGTGCCTTTGGTAATGTTTCTAGGAAAATGTTGCTGCGGCTGAGGTGGAAGAGGTTGCTGCCTGTGTTCTCCTTTAGGATTTGGATGGACTCCAAATCTCACGTTTAGGTCTTTCAACCATTTGGAGTCTATTTTTGTGTGTGGTGTAAGGAAATGGTCCAGTTTCATTCTTCTGCATGTGGCTGTCCAATTTTCCCAACACCATTTGTTGAAGAGACTCTCTTTTTTCCACTGGACATTCTTTCCTGCTTTGTCAAAGATGAGTTGACCATAGAGTTGAGGGTCCATTTCTGGGCTCTCTATTCTGTTCCATTGATCTATGTGTCTGTTTTTGTGCCAGTACCATACTGTCTTGATGATGACAGCTTTGTAATAGAGCTGGAAGTTCGGAATTGTGATGCCGCCAGCTTTGCTTTTCTTTTTCAACATTCCTCTGGCTATTTGGGGTCTCTTCTGGTTCCATACAAATTTTAGGATTCTTTGTTCCATTTCTTTGAAAAAGGTGGATAGTATTTTGATGGGGATTGCATTGAATGTATAGATTGCTCTAGGTAGCATTGACATCTTCACAATGTTGGTTCTTCCAATCCATGAGCATGGTACGTTTTTCCATTTCTTTGTGTCTTCTTCAATTTCTTTCCTGAGTATTTTATAGTTTTCTGAGTACAGATCCTTTGCCTCTTTGGTTAAATTTATTCCTAGGTATCTTATGGTTTTGGGTGCAATTGTGAATGGGATCGACTCCTTGATTTGTCTCTCTTCTGTCTTGTTGTTGGTGTATAGGAATGCCACTGATTTCTGTGCATTGATTTTATAGCCTGCTACTTGACTGAATTCCTGTATGAGTTCTAGCAGTTTTGGGGTGGAGTCTTTTGGGTTTTCCACATACAGTATCATATCATCTGCAAAGAGTGAGAGTTTGACTTCCTCTTGGCCGATTTGGATGCCTTTGATTTCTTTTTGTTGTCTGATTGCTGTGGCTAGGACTTCTAATACTATGTTGAATAGCAGTGGTGAGAGTGGACATCCCTGCCGCGTTCCTGACCTTAGGGAAAAAGCTCTCAGCTTTTCCCCATTGAGAATGATATTCGCTGTAGGTTTTTCGTAGATGGCTTTTATGATATTGAGGTATGTACCACCTATCCCTATACTCTGAAGAGTTTTGATCAAGAAAGGATGCTGTACTTTGTCAAATGCTTTTTCTGCATCTATTGAGAGGATCATCTGACTCTTGGTTCTTTCTTTTGTTAATATATTGTATCACGTTGATTCATTTGCGGATGTTGAACCAGACTTGCAGCCCAGGGATAAATCCCACTTGGTCGTGGTGAATAATCCTTTTAATGTACTGTTGGATCCTATTGGCTAGTATTTTGGTGAGAATTTTTGCATCCGTGTTCATCAAGGATATTGGTCTGTAATTGTCCTTTTTGATGGGATCTTTGTCTGGTTTTGGGATCAAGGTAATGCTGGCCTCATAAAACGAATTTGGAAGTTTTCCTTGCATTTCTATTTTTTGGAACAGTTTCAGGAGAATAGGTATTAATTCTTCTTTAAATGTCTGATAGAATTCCCCTGGGAAGCCATCTGGCCCTGGGCTTTTGTTTGTTGGGAGATTTTTGATGACTGCTTCAATTTCCTTAGTGGTTATAGGTCTGTTCAGGTTTTCTATTTCTTCCTCGTTCAGTTTTGGTAGTTGATACATCTCTAGGAATGCACCCATTTCTTCCAGGTTATCTAATTTGCTGGCATAGAGTTGCTCCTAATATGTTCTTACAATTGTTTGTATTTCTTTGGTGTTGGTTGTGATCTCTCCTCTTTCATTCATGATTTTGTTGATCTGGGTCATTTCTCTTTTCTTTTTGATCAGTCTGGCCAGGGGTTTATCAATCTTGTTAATTCTTTCAAAGAACCAGCTCGTAGTTTCGTTGATCTGTTCTACTGTTCTTTTGGTTTCTATTTCATTGATTTCTGCTCTGATCTTTATTATTTCTCTTCTCCTGCTGGGTTTAGGCTTTATTTGCTGTTCTTTCTCCAGCTCCTTTAGGTGTAGGGTTAGGTTGTGTATTTGAGACCTTTCTTGTTTCTTGAGGAAGGCTTGTATTGCTATATACTTTCCTCTCAGGACTGCCTTTGCTGTATCCCAAAGATTTTGGACAGTTGTGTTTTCATTTTCATTGGTTTCCATGAATTTTTTAAATTCTTCTTTAATTTCCTGGTTGACCCATTCATTCTTTAGTAGGATGCTCTTTAGCCTCCATGTATTTGAGTTCTTTCCGACTTTCCTCTTGTGATTGAGTTCTAGTTTCAAAGCATTGTGGTCTGAAAATATGCAGGGAATGATCCCAATCTTTTGGTACCTGTTGAGACCTGATTTGTGACCTAGGATGTGATCAATCCTGGAGAATGTTCCATGGGCACTAGAGAAGAATGTGTATTCCGTTGCTTTGGGATGGAATGTTCTGAATATGTCTGTGAAGTCCATGTGGTCCAGTGTGTCATTTAAAGTCTTTATTTCCTTGTTGATCTTTTGCTTAGATGATCTGTCCATTTCAGTCAGGGGGGTGTTAATATCCCCAACTATTATTGTATTGTTGTCAATGTGTTTCTTTGCTTTTATTATTAATTGCCTTATATAACTGGCTGCTCCCATGTTCGGGGCATAGATATTTACAATTGTTAGATCTTCTTGTTGGATAGACCCTTTAAGTAGGATATAGTGTCCTTCCTCATCTCTTATTACAGTCTTTGTTTCAAAATCTAGTTTGTCTGATATAAGGATTGCCACCCCAGCTTTCTTTTGGTGTCCATTAGCATGGTAAATGGTTTTCCACCCCCTCACTTTCAATCTGGGGGTGTCTTTGGGTCTAAAATGAGTCTCTTGCAGACAGCATATGGATGGGTCTTGTTTTTTAATCCAATCTGATAGCCTGTGTCTTTTGATTGGGGCATTTAGCCCATTTACATTCAGGGTAACTATTGAAAGGTAAGAATTTAGTGCCATTGTATTGCCTGTAAGGTGACTGTTACTGTATGTTGTCTGTGTTCCTTTCTGATCTTTGCTGCTTTTAGGCTCTCTCTTTGCTTAGAGGACCCCTTTCAATATTTCTTGGAGGGCTGGTTTCATGTTTGCAAATTCCTTTAGTTTTTGTTTGTTCTGGAAGCTTTTTATCTCTCCTTCTATTTTCAATGTCAGCCTAGCTGAATATAGTATTCTTGGCTGCATATTTTTCTCGTTTAGTGCTCTGAAGATATCTTGCCAGTCCTTTCTGGCCTGCCGGGTCTCTGTGGATAGGTCTGTTGCCAATCTAATATTTTTACCATTGTAGGTTACATATCTCTTCTCCCGAGCTGCTTTCAGGATTTTCTCTTTGTCTCTGAGACTCGTAAGTTTTACTATTAGATGTCGGGGTGTTGACCTAATTTTATTGTTTTTGAGAGGGGTTCTCTG
Organism: Zalophus californianus; assembly: GCF_009762305.2. NCBI lineage: Eukaryota > Metazoa > Chordata > Mammalia > Carnivora > Otariidae > Zalophus > Zalophus californianus. The sequence goes on from NC_045602.1 coordinate 27,852,824, forward strand.
TGCCTCCTGGATTTTGATGCCTGTTTCCTTCCTCACATTAGGGAAGTTCTCTGCTATTATTTGCTCCAATACACCTTCTGCCCCTCTCTCTTTCTTCTTCTTCTGGGATCCCAATTATTCTGTTGTTTCGTCTTATCGAATCAGTTATCTCTCGAATTCTGCCCCCGTGATCCTGTAGTTGTTTCTCCCTTTTTCTTAGCCTCTTTATTTTCCATCATTTGGTCTTCTATATCACTGATTCTCTCTTCTGCCTCATTTATCCTAGCAGTTAGTGCCCCCATTTTTTATTGCACCTCATCAATAGCCTTTTTGATTTCGATTTGGTTAGATTTTAGTTCTTTTATTTCTCCAGAAAGGGTTTCTCTAATAACTTCCACGCTTTTTTCAAGCCCAGCTAGTATCTTTAAAGTCATGATTCTGAACTCTAGGTCCGACATCCTACTAATGTCCGTATTGAGTAGGTCCCTGGCTAAGGGTACTACCTCTTGTTCTTTTTGCTGAGGTGATTTTTTTCGTCTTCTCATTTTGTCCAGAGGAGAATAGATGAATGAGAGAACAAAATGCTAACAGGTTTACAACGTCCCCAGCAAATATACTGTATTCAAATCAGAAAAGACCTGAAACCACGGGAAAAGATAGGGAAAGAAAGAAAAAAGAAAGAGAAAAAAAAAAAAAAAAGAAAAAAAAATATAAAAACAAAAACATAAAAATACAAAAAAAGCAGAATGTGAACAAATATGATCAGGCTAGTGCATAGATCAGTGCCACACACTAGATTTTGGGCATATTTTGGTCTGTTAGAGAAAAGTGCCTCCTAAAGTTTTAAAGGAAGAAAGACATATATGTACAAAATAAGGGTTGATAGAATGAAGGGATAGAAGATGAGTGTAAAGACAAAAATTATAAAAGATTTTATAAAGGACTTGATAGGATAAGAAGTTTTTGAAAAAAGAAAGAAGATTTAAAAAAAAAGATAAAGGGAGAGAATGTGATCAGGCAGGAGACTAGAACAGAACCATACACTAGTGATTTAGGGGATATTTTTATCTGTTAGAAGAAACTGTATCTCAAAATTTTAAAGAGAGAACAACTTATATATATATGCCAAATATAAGGGTAACTACTATGAAGGGATAAAATATGACTCTAAAAATGAAAAATAAAAAGTTTTTTTTTTTTAAAAAGAGATTGATAAGATGTTGCTTGAAAAAGGGAAAAAGAAAAAGAAAAAAAAACAGGTTAACAAAAATTAACTTTGATGAACTAATGAATCATGGTAAAAAAAAGCCATGAATTCTATGTGCAGTATTCTCCTAGCGCTGGAATTCTCCCGTTCTCCTTGATCGGTAAACTTGGTCTTTGCTTGCTGGCTGTTCCTGCTGATCTTCTGGGGGAGGGGCCTGTTGCTGTCGTTTCCAAATGTCTTTGCCGGAGGCTGAATTGCCCCGCCCTTGTTGGTCTGGGCTAAGCAAGCTGCTCGGGTTTGATCTCAGGAGCTTTTGTTCCCTGCAAGCTCTCCGTACAGCCTTGGAGGACCAGGGCAAAAATGGTGGCCTCCCAATCTCCACCCGGAGGAGCTGAGAACTCGGGGCCCCGCTCCTCAGTGCGCCCCCAGAGAAAAGCAGTCACTCCTGTGTCCCCAGTCTCCGGCCGCACTCCGTGCTCACCCGGCCTGTGACCGAGTGTTTCTATCTCTGGCACCCGACCCCGTGTGGAGTCTCCAAACCCAGCAGATCCCTGCGGTGCGTTCCCGCGCCGCTCCTCCCCGGGAAGGAAGGGGAGTCTCCCCGGATCTGCCGCCTGTTGGGTCCCTGCTGGAGGAGCAGTGGCCCGACTGGGCCGCGGATCACAGTTTATGGCCACCCCGAGCTGAGAGCCCGCGCCTCAGCTCCGTCTCTGCAGCTGGCTTCCCTGGTCCGATACCTGGGAGCTCTGCCGCACTCAGGCTTCCCCGGTCTTTCTGTGACCCCAAGGGTCCTGAGACCCCACTGTCCCGCGAGGGTTCCACCCCCGCTTAGCCACTGGAGCGACGTCCCTCAGCGGAGCCAGCTTCTAAAAAGTCCGATTTTGTGCTCCGAGGCTCTAGCACTTGCCAGAAGCGGCCGGCGGAGGCCCCTCCCCCACCATCTATCCTCCTGAATATCGCCTCGGATTCACTTCTCCGCACGTCCTACCTTCCAGTAAGTGGTCTGTTCTCTGTTCAGAGAGTTGTTGCTACTCTCCTCTTTGATCTCCTGTTGAGTTCGTAGGTGTTCAGAATGGTTTGATCCCTATTCAGCTGAATTCCTGAGACCAGACGAAATCCAGGTCTCCTACTCCTCCGCCATCTTGCTCCGCCCCCCCCCCCCATATGAGTAATTCTTAATCTCAGGAAACAAACTGAGGGTTGCTGGAGTGGTGGGGGGTGGGAGGGATGGGGTGGCTGGATGATAGACATTGGGGAGGGTATGTGCTATGGTGAGCACTGTGAATTGTACAAGACTGATGAATCACGGATTTGTACTTCTGAAACAAATAATGCAATATATGTTAAGAAAAAAAAGAAGAAGAAGATAGCAGGAGGGGAAGAATGAAGGGGAGTAAGTTGGAGGGGGAGACGAACCATGAGAGACGATGGACTCTGAAAAACAAACTGAGGGTTCTAGAGGGGAGGGGGGTGGGGGGACGGGTTAGCCTGGTGATGGATATTAAAGAGGGCACATTCTGCGTGGAGCACTGGGTGTTATGCACAAACAATGAATCATGGAACACTACATCAAAAACTAATGATGTAATGTATGGTGATTAACATAATAAAAAATTATTAAAAAAAAAAAAAAGAAATAGCCAGTGCAAGAGAGACAGTCTGGCTCTCCTTTGTCCCCCGCCCAAGCAGGAAATAAACCTCCCATCTGAAAAGGACCTTCCCTGCGCCAGGAGGGTAGAGGGCATCCTTACTGCCAGAAACAGGAAATTCAAGGCTGACAAGGCTGTATAAACAAACTCAAACTTTGTTACTTCTTCATTAATTTGCTACCCCAAGCCGAACCCTTTGTTTTGTTACATCTTCACAAACAAGTATTTCTTAATCTAAAAGCTAAAAAAGGTGCCTTTGGTCTCTGCTTTGAATCTCTTTGGGGCTACTGTGCATATAGAATTAAATTTGTTTTTCTGTTAATCTGTCTTATGTCAATTTAATTGTTAGATTAGCCAAAGAACCTAGAAGGGAAGAAAGGAAGGGTTTTCTCCCCTTACAATGTCAGTAAGCAAATGGAACGTTTCATAGTTCACATGAGAATGTACTTGTTTTAAATAATGTCTCGCCCTAGAGATCTTACCTCTCTATGTGTAAGTATTTTCTTCCCCAACTTTCTTAGATGTCAGGAAAAAAGTCAATGTATAAGGGGGGCCTGGGTGGCTCAGTCGTTAAGCATCTGCCTTCGGCTCAGGTCATGATCCCAGCGTCCTGGGATGGAGCTCCGCATTGGGTTCCCTGCTCCGTGGGAAGACTGCTTCTCCCTCTCCCACTCCCCCTGCTTGTGTTCCCTCTCTTGCTAATATCTCTCTGTCAAACAAATAAAGAAAATTAAAAAAAAAGTCAGTGTATAAGTAAGAGTCCATTTTTCCAAGCAGCATCTTCCAAACGACTCTCTTTTATCTTTGGACCACTGCTGACAGCAATGGCCTCCTTGGGCCTCTGGGGTCTTTTCTCTGGTGGCTTTTCCATTTGTTGAGAGCTTTTGAGGGAGTGTCATGCTCAGAAAGTAGGTGCTGTGTATTTTAAAAAATATTACCTGAAATAGAGTCTCAGGAATAGTTAACTTCTAATGAATATAATTGAGAGTCAGACAGAAGTCACTCTTAGAGGTTGGGTTGAGGAAAATGCCTTTTTTTTTGCTACAAATGTCCTGGATCAACATCCTGAGCTTTTTGGGTGTGACGTCTTAATACATATTGTTTTTTTCCCCACTGCCACTATCTTTTCTCCATAGTGAAATTTTAGTTTCTTTGATGAGAGAAAGTTTACTTTATATTTTGCTTTGTATCTAGCATAATATTGTACACTTCATAGTGTTTAATATGAATTCATGATTTGAAATTTGAAAAAGAATCAGCTGCAAATGGAAAGAATTTTGAGGGAGCAAAGGACCTAATGAGACAAATAAGCCATATATTTAGCAAATAGAAGCACACATTGAAAGGCTGGTTTATGATGTTTTCTATGGACATATTAAAGCTCCATGAATCATTATAATAAGCAATCGTTAGGAATGTTTTACATTGTTTAGCCAAAATATCTTTTTTTTTTAGCCATAATATCCTTATTTTTAATATGTGGTTAGGCTTAACTATAGGTCCGATATCTATTTCTTCTTGAAAGCTGTATTCATGTATTCATCTAGGTAAAATTTCATAATGCCAAGATAGCATCATTTTGCTTCATTCATATTCCCTAGTGAAGATCATACCATGTTTCCTCTGCTGAATAACAAAAACCAGATTCTTTGTTCTGTCTTGAAAGGTGATAAGGAATGAACTCAGCCTGTCTTTGTTTGTCTATATCCTATGCCATATTAGTCTTAGTGAATAATATAAACTCAGGACAAGCTCTCTTTTTTTGCTCTTGGTGGTGCTGACACATACAGAAATATAGTGTTTTATACTTTACAAGTTTAAGAGGATACTGTGTAGAATACAGCCTCACAAAAATAAGGTTATATAAGTATGCTATAAATTAAACAGTGCTGACATGGATGTGATAAGGTATAGATAGGCAATAGCAAACTTTGCTTACTGCTATAGTTTATTTTTTAACTGATGGAAAATGTAAAGTACCCAATTTTCATGTCATTGGATTCTATCCTATAATTTTCTCTGCTCAATTTCAACATGTTCTTAGGCGTGTTCCAATTTAACCCTACATGTGCTTACTATTTATGTTATGTATATTATGTATAATTACAGGTGTAAAGTTTGATCCAATTACACTTTTGGGCTGATGAGAGAAAATTGGTGATGTAAATTAAACTGTCTTTGGGCACATTTTCATAAAAAGCAAGTCCCAAAGCTATAGCAGAAGAAAGCCTATTTGAATTTAGCTTTCTTTTATACTTTCCTCTCTATATTTACTTTTTCACTGCTGGGAAATAAGAAAGAAAAAATAAGTGTATCTGAATTGTTTACCCCTAGCTGTTATAATAAAATGAAAAAGCAAAATATCAGGGTTCATGAAGGGGTGACAGGGCTTAGTACCTTCTAAGCCAAAGGGAACAGGAGAGGGCCTGATGATGTAATGTAAGGTTGGAAAGGAGAAAGATGCTCTTTTAATATGATATGATCTAGGAGAGCACTTCTAGAATAGTGAAATAAGAGCTATTGAAAATCCATTCCTCTGTAAAAGTGATGAGAACATTGAAAAAAATTATCAAGAACAACATTTCAAAAACTCTAGAAATTAATCAAAGGTTTGCAATAATTTGGGGACCATTTATTTAAGAAAAATGTCTAAGTCTTGGTAAGAACAGTGAGTTTTGCAGTGTTTTTCTTATTTTTTAAAGATTTTATTTATTTATTTATTATGGGGGGGAGGGGCAGAGGGCGAGGGAGAGATAGAATCCCAGGTAGACTGCACGAAGTATACAGTCCAACACGGGGCTCCATCTCACAACCCTGAGATCATGACCTGAGCCAAAATTAAGAGTTGGATGTTCACCTGACTGAGCCACCCAGGTGCCCCAAGTTTTGCAGTGTTTTAATCTGCCCTATCCCATGCCCTTCTCATCAACCTTGAAATCATGGTAGTGAGGAAAACCAGCAACCTAGTAGGCACTGGAAGGGTCAGAATGGGTTTGGATATCCATAAAATGCAGCATTCCCAGATAACTGTCATTATTTGACTTGTCTGTCAGTTCCCTGGAAACCCCACAGGCCGTGCTTGTCTTCACTTGACCTTTTGGTTCAGTGCTAATAGCCTTTTTCTGAGGCATTTGTCAGAAATAATTAGTTCGTTATTTAGTATTGTGGCTACCTGAGGTGGTGATAATATCCGGACCACATAAGAAGCTGGCCAGAATTTAAAGGAAAAGCTGGGTAATGAAATTTCATAGAGGGCTTTGAAAAGCTCTGACATATTCCTGGGAATCTAGAAGGTCATGCACATGTGCAAAGCACATGTCTAGGAATAGCCTGAAAAGGCTCTTATCTCACTTCTGGCTGGTCTCAAGTTCTTCTCAGGCAGGAAGTGAAGGCTAAGGCAGTGTAATAAACTCTGTCAGAGCTTGAAACCCATACAGACCCCCCTTAGCAAATGCTGGGAGACTTACTGGTTCTGGGCATTTAAGAAAAATCTATATCCAATTATTAGCTGACTCAAAGCTAACTGGGCAGAGACATCAGTAGCCACACATGAGAAGGGTTACAAATTTTACAGAATTAGTTAAGGAAAGCCATTACACAAATAAACAACAACAAAAAACCTTGGGGGGAAGATCTGATTTTCAGTTTCCATATTATTATTATTTGAAGTATTTGGCTTTTGACCAAATGTTCAAGGCATTCAAAGAAAGGGAACGTGTGATCCACACATAGGAAAAAAAAATGTCAAGAAAAACACTCTGAGGAAGCCCAGGTATTACTAAAACACCATAAATTACTAGGCAGACTTTAGATCAGCTTTTATAAATATGTTCAAAGCATTAAAAGAAACAGTGTTTAAAGAACTAAAGGAGAGTATAGGAGCAATTTTTCATCAAGTAGAGAATATCTATGAAGAGATAGAAATTATAAAAAATAATCCAATAATCTGGAGTTGAAAAGTTACAACTGAAATGAAAAAAAGTCATGTGAGGAACTCAGGAGCAGATTTGAAGTGGCAGAAGAAAGAATGGGAGAATTTGAAGATAGGTCAATTGAGCTCTTCTAGTCTGAGAAACAGAAAGGAAAAAAAGAAAGAATGCACAGTCTTAGAGATGTGTGGGAAACCCTGCAGTATGTCAACAAATGCATAATGCGAGTCCCAGAAGGAGACGAGAAAGGAAAAGAATACTGGCAGCCACTAAAGGCTGGAAGAAGATGGGAGTAGATTCCCCTCTAGAGTCTACAGAGTGAGAATGGCCTTGCCAACACCTTGATTTCAGCCCAGTAAAACTGATTTTGGACTTCTGGCTTTCAGAGGTATTAGAGAACAAAGTTTTGTTATTTTTATTCACTTGTGTCATGGTAATTTTTTATAGCAGCCATAGGAAACTAATACTTCTGAACTCATTCTCTGGAGCTTCTATTACTCTGATGCTAAAACCAGACAAAGAGAAGAAAAACTCTACATATTGATATCCCGTATGAATAGAGATGCAAAAATCCACGGGAAAATACTAGCAAACTGAATCCAGCAATATAGAAACAAAACAAAACAAAAGAACAATTACAAAACATGACCAAGAGGGTTTATCACAGGAATACAAGGTTGGTTTAACATCTGAAATAAATGAATTACATTTATTATATTACATATTAATAGAATAAAGGACAAACCCACATAATCATTTCAATAGATGGAGAAAAATAATTTGACACAATCTAGTACCCTTTAATGATAAAAAAACTCAGAAAATTAGGATTAGAGGGGAATGTCCTCAACCTGATAAAGAACATATATAAAGAACCCATAGCTAATATAATAGTGTCAAAATGTGGAATGTTTTTCCCTTAGGATCATAAACAAAATAAGACTGTTCTTGCTCTTTCAATTCAACATTGGATGGAGGTTCTAGACAGGATAATTAAACAATAAAAAGAACTAAAACATAACCAGATTGGAAAGGAAGAAATAAAACTATCTCTATTTGCAGGTTACATGGTTTGTATAGAAAATCCTAAGGATTCTATTAAAAAACCATTAGAGCCAATACATTTAGCAAGGTTGCAAGATGCCATATCAATATAAAAAAATAAATTTTATTTCTATATGTTAGCAATGAATAATATCAAAGTGAAATTAAGAAAACAATTTTATGTATAATAGCATCAGAAAGAATAATTCAGGAACAGATTTAACAAAAGAGGTGCAAGACTTACACACTGAAAACTATAAAAATTATTGAAAAAATTAAGACAAGCATTGGGAAAACATCCCATATTCACAGATTGGAAGATTTAATATTGTTAAGATGGTAGTACTCCCTAAACTGATCTATAGACTTGGTGTAATCCCTAACAAAATGCCAGTTTTGCAGAAATTGACAAACTGATTCTAAAATTCATATGGAGATGTAAGGGACCTAGAATAACCAAAACAGCCTTGAAAAAGAATCAAGTTGGAGGACTCACATCTTTTTTTTTTTTTAAGATTTTATTTATTCATTTGAGAGAGAGAGAGAGAGTGCACGAGCAGGGGGGAGGCAGTGGTAGAAGCAGACTCCCCGCTGAGCAGGGAGCCTGATGTGGGGCTCGATCCCAGGATCCTTGGATCATGACCTGAGCCAAAGGCAGACGCTTAACTGACTGAGCCACCCAGGTGCCCCAGAAGACTCACATTTCTTGATTCCATAACTTACTACAGTGCTATGGTAATCATGACAGTGGCAGTGGTATAAGGATAGACATGGATCAATGAAATAGATTTGAGGGTCCAGAAATAAACTCTTTTTATGGTCAATTCATTTTTTTTTAAAAGATTTTATTTATTTGAGAGAGAGAGCATGAACAGGGGGAGGGACAGAGAGAGAGGGAGAGGGACAAACAGACTACCCTCTGAGTACAGAGCCCGATATGGTACTCGATCCCAGGACCCCAAGATCATGGCCTGAGCTGAAATCAAATGCTTAACCGACGGAGCCACACAGGCACCTCTATGGTCAATTCATTTTTGACAAAGGCACCAGTACAACTCAGTGGTAGAAGGAATAGTCTTCAATAGATGGCCTTGGGACAAGTGGATATCAAATCGCAAAAGAATGAAGTTGTACTCCTACACTACACCATATATAAACTTTAACTCAAAGTGAATCAAAGTCCTAACCATAACAGCTAAAACTGTAACTTTCTTAGATGTCATCATAGGAGTAAATCTTTGCGTCTTTGGATAATTAATGGTTTCCTACATATGACCAAAAATACAAGTGTTAAAAAAAAATCAAACTTTATCAACATTAAAAACTTTGTACTTCAAGAGACACCATCACAAATTAAAAAGACAACCCACAGAATGAGGGGAAATATTTGCAAATCATATATCTGTTATAGGGACTTTTATAAAGAATATAGAATTATCTCCTACAACTCAAAATAAATGACAAATAACCCAAATAAAAAAATGGGTAAAGGATTTGAATAGATATTTCTCTAAAGAATATATACAGATGTCAGATAACAACGTAAGAATATGCCCAACATCATTAGTCATTAGGGAAATGCAAATCAAAAACTACATTGAGACACTATTTCTCACCTACAAGATGTATAATAATAATTAAAAAACGGAAACTAGTAAGTGTTGGCAGTGATGTGGAGAAATTGCAATCTTCATACATTCCTAGAGGGATTGTAAATGGCACAGCATTTTGGAAAACACTTTGGCAGTTCTGGGTGCCTGGGTGGCTCAGATGGTTAAGTGTCTGCCTTCGGCTCAGGTCATGATTCCGGGGTCCTGGGATCGAGTCCCGCATAGGGCTCCCTGCTCCTTGGGAGCCTGCTTCTCTCTCTGCCTCTCTCTCTCTATGTCTCTCATGAATAAATAAATAAAATCTTAAAAAAAAAAAAAGGAAAACACTTTGGCAGTTCCTCAAAATGTTAGATTTAGAGTTAACATATGATCCAGCAAACTACTCCTGGGGATATACCTAAGAGAACTGAAAACATATGTCCACACAAAAACCTGTTCATAACAGCATTATTCATAATAGCTGAAAAGTGGAAACAAATATCCATAGGTTGATGAATGGATAAATAAAATGTGGTATATCTATACAATGGAATATTACTTGGTGATAATAAGGAAAGAAGCACTGATACATGGCTACGTCACATATGAACCTTGAAAACATGCTAAGTGAAAGAAGCCAATCACACAAGGATACATACTGTATGAGTCCATTTATATGAAATGTCCACAATAGGCAAATCCATTGAGCCCAGAAGTAGGTGGTGATTGCCAGGGGCTGGAGATAGGGTGGAATGGGGAGAAACTACTAATGGTTACAAAGTTTCTTTTTAAAGATTGATTGATTGATTGATTTAAGGGAGGGAGAGAGAGAGAGAGAGAGAGAGAGGGAGATCACAGGTAAGTGAGGGGAGGGCAGAGGGCGAGGGAGAGAGAGAATCTTCAAGCAGACTCCTGCTGAGAGGAACCCAACATGGGGCTTGATCTTACGACCCTGAGATCATGACCTGAGCTGAAATCAAGAGTCAGATGCTTAACGGACTGAGCCACCCAGGTGCCCCTCTTGAGACGTCTTTGGTACAGAAAGGTGGTTTTATTAAAGCATGGGGACAGGACCTGTAGGCAGAAAGAGCTGCTGCCACAAAGTTTCTCTTTATGGTGATGAAAATGCTTTGAAATTATATCGCACAGCTCTGTGACTATATTATCAACTTGTAAATTATGTACTTTGAAAGGGTGAGTTTTATATGTGACAGGTCTCTATAAACCTATTATTAAAAAAAATATATATATATATATATATACACATATACACACTATGACCTAAATGTTATACTAGGAAATGATACTAACTCGGATATAGAACAAACGAGATACGGGAAAGAGATTAATTTTTATTGTATTAGATTCCTCAGAAACAAACAAACAAAAACCCCGCTTATTCAGAGATGGTCCAAGAATACTGAAGAGAGGAGGAAAAATGCAAGGTGCTATTCCAGTGTCTCTTCTTTTCTTACCTGTTGCCAAGGCTGAGCTTTCATTCCTTCTACCCAGAGCACAAAGTGTGTAAATCAGCCTGTGTAATACAGTGTTTATAAGGTGAATTATCAGTCTCTTGCCACTCACACACCCTAACCCTATACTCTCCTTACTATTCTTTTTTTTTTTTTAAAGATTTTTATTTATTTATTGAGAGAGAGAGAGAGAATGGTAGAGAGCATGAGAGAAAGGAAGATCAGAGGGAGAAGCAGACTCCCTGCTGAGCAGGGAGCCCGATGTGGGACTCGATCCTGGGACTCCAGGATCATGACCTGAGCCGAAGGCAGTCGCTTAACCAACTGAGCCACCCAGGCGCCCTCTCCTTACTATTCTTTATTCTTCTTTATAGACTTATAATTTCAAGACTTATATAAGAAAGCTTTCTTTTATTCCAAATTACTGTATATTAGCAAATATTTTGGGAGTTTAAATAATATATCAACATATCTTACAGTTATTTAACTGAGGATTGTAACTAGTTATTTAAAAAATAGGACAATTTCCTTTTCTAACTTCTCATTCCTGTCAGTCTGGGTTCAATGAGTAAAACAAATTAACCTGGTATCTCCAGGATTTTCAAGGAGAAACTTTTTTTTCTTCAGGGAATTAGGTGCTTACAAAATTATAGGAAAGGGCAGGAGAAGAGAAAGTAAGAGGTGGGAGTCTTTCCCCAAGTCAGGAAATAACAGGCTGCCTACATTCCAGCTAAAGCCTGATAAGTGTACCATGAAACCCAGGAAGGAAGCTGCTGCTGGTCTGAAGGGCTGCGTGGGTGAGAGTGGATTCTCCTCCTTCCTGCCTTCCAAAGCTCATGCAAATGTTTCTTTTTGTTGGAGTCTCAGTTGGAATCCTAATGGTCAGAGATTCTGGGACGTGTACTTCCCAAACTTCTAGCGCCTGCATGTACGAGTAGAATATACAAGAGTACACAAGTGTTACTAAGCAGTAGCCAGTATAACACACCTTCAGAAATTAAAGCACTGGTCAAAATGAATCTTATGATCTTTGACCAAGTACAAATCAAATCAAATCACACTAGAAATGCCATGCTGTTCTTTTACATCAAGCCATTTACTTCTGGTAAATTTAGCTTTGGGTGAATAACATTTTGGTTTAGAAATTAAGCTTTGTTCTTTAAAATACTAGATTTACTACTGTGTTTTGCCTATTTTTATATTTTACCCTTCTTATGTCTCTGGCTGCCCAATCTTAAACCCAAAACACGTTTGCGTTAGTGTCTCATTTCGGCTGTAACGAATTGCTTCAAATTTAGTGGCTTAAAATAATGAAAGTTAACTCTTTTACCATTCTGGAAGCCAAAAATTTGAAATCAATGAAAAATCAAGCGTCAGCAGGGCTGGTTTCCTCAGAAAGGCTAGGGAGGCTGTATTTCCTTGCCCGTGCTAGCTTCTGGAGGCTGCCTGCATTCTTTGACTAGGCCCCTTCTCAAATCCCCCAACCTCTTGGTTCTACCATCACATCTACCATCACATCTCCTTCTCTTCCGCCATCACATCTCTCTCGGCCTCCCTCCTGTAAGGGCATTTTGATTACATTTAGGCCCGACCCGGAAAATCCAGGGTCTTAATCACGTTGGTAAAGTTCTTTCTGCCATGTAAGGAAGCATTCACGGGTTCCAAGGATTGGGACCTGGATATCTTTGGGGATGGTTATTCAGCCTACCACACATTTAAAAAAGTACATGAGCTTTTCTTTTCAAAAACATCCACCCTCACTCCTGTTTTGTGCCAGGACTTTCCACAATGTAAGCCACCAGGCTTATCTCATCACTGTAACTTTGGATCTAAAATTTTACAGAAAGGGCAGTCTGGCATGTATTGCCCTTTCTGGGATGATCCTTGCTTAACATGGTGCTAAGAGTTTTAGCTTTCCAGGCACAAAGAGCTCTGGGGCTGTGGATACATCTACAAAGAATTCTTAGTTCTTCAATGTCATATCCTAATTTTTCTCCCAAAAAGTATCTTTTTTTTTTTTTTTTGCTAGACACTTTGCTTGTTCTGCTTGTTAACTCTTGGCTCACAAATCCCATTTAGGTGGTGTCATGCCTTCCTTTTTGTTTGCTCAAGCATGGTCTAAAGCAATGCTTTAATCGGAGCCTGGTAAGAGAACTGAAACCAATAACGGGCCTTTTGCTCCTATGGCCTCAGATGGTGTATCCCTTTGCTGCGTATTCTTGGATCTTGCTTAACGCCATTGGCCCCCATTTTCCCAGGGAAGAAAGACTCCCAGTGCATTTCCCTCCTGCCAGGGTCTAGTTCTTATGGTTCTTCTGTTGGAGATGAGGGCTCCTTTCTGAGGCCTTCGTCATAAAAGACAAGAAAGAAGATGGATTTCTCTGAAACTCTCAACTGACCATTGTTTTCACTCAGATTACATTAGACTCTTTTTTTTTTAAAGATTTTATTTATTTATTTGACAGAGACACAGCAAGAGAGGGAACACAAGCAGGAGGAGTGGGAGAGGGAGAAGCAGGCTTCCTGCTGAGCAGGGAGCCCAATGCAGGGCTTGATCCCAGGACCCTGGGATCATGACTGAGCCCAAGGTAGACACTTAATGACTGAGCCACCCAGGCTCCCCTAGACTCTTCTTTATTAAAATCTTCAGCAGGACTTTACTTCAGAAGAAGAAAGATGGTAAGAATATGTAGTAATTGGAGGTCAACAGTGGCAAATGGCCAGGTAATCCCTCAATTTTGGGGAAGTGTATTATTTCATTTGAACATGGAAAAAATACATGCTCTGGAAGTCCAAATTAAATTGCATACCGTCTGTATATAGACTAAAAAAGACCCTGAAAACTAACTAGAATTCATAACTAACTTTCTGTACATAATTCTTGCTTGCTTGCTCTTTTACTGTTGGAGAATGTAACCTCTTAATCTTACATAGAATTGCTGATTTTCTAGGATGGTGCAGTAATTAAATAGTTGTTTTTATCAAAGCATTTTATTTTTGCTATCTGGAACAGAGTAAACAAAGATCTAATTTATGTCAACAAAACACTTTACGAAGCTGAGTAAATGACAATGTCAATAAACACTTGAAAGGAAGATTTGCTACCAATTCATTGTGAATAATTGAGGTGACAAAAATCTCATATCAACAGCTCTTTCTGAACTAAAGCTTGGATGAAGTAGAAATGTACTAGCACACTCTTTTGATCTCTATCTTCTTGCATCCTTATTGTCCCTCATTTTTTCCCTGTAGTAGCAAAGTAACATTCAGGCATACCAAGATTAGCAGCATTTGGAAAAGGACAGGCCCTTGGTGTTTGGTTGTGCAGTCAGATACTTGCCAGCATTGAATATCAGACTACTTTATACAAGAGCACCATTTTATCAAGGAAATTATCCCAAGCTAGAGGCAAAGAGGGGTCACTTAAGTGTGGACCTTTCCTGTTAAAGCAATTTTTTAAGGGCCAAGAAGGAAAGACTTCAACATTGAATCATACAGAGGATTTCCTTTGTTCTATGAAATAGTCAGATGTGCAAAAATGATCCTTTATTTACACAGGACGTTTCTAACAATAGATTCTGATTCTGCTATTAGGACTCCTCTTTCTCATTTATTCCAAGAGAATTTGAAATTCAAAAAGAAAGGAGAAGAACTGAAAATGCAGGATGTCTTGAATATGCCATTGATGTAAAGATTAACCTTTAGAATAGGGCGTCTGCTATGGTATAGCTCCATGCTGAAAGTCTGTTTACAAAGGAAGGCATTAATCAAGACGTATGAATCCATTTATAATGTCTTTGCAATGTTGCTAACTCCGTAGTGAGCCAGTGAGTGAGATGGCTGAACCCTGACAGCTAATTTAAACTCAAGGTCTTCACTGTCCGGAGATTTATCAGAGTCAAGCAGCCGGTGTCTTTTACGACTCACACCTTCTCCCTTTTCAGAGGTAGTAAATGAAAAAGACTGAAAAAGGAGGTGCCATCTATTGCAGCTGTGTAAAATCACATAAACACCATGCCCAGAGCTTTCATTATAACACCTCCTTCTTAGCTAATTACTGTCAGCATTAAATTACAGAGTCAGGAGGCCCCACTCAATACCAATGCATTCATTTCAGGTCACAGTTTGGCAGAAAACCTGTAGCGAAAGGCCAAACCTTTATCCACTAAGCCTTTTATTTGTGACTAAACCAAAGTCTTGACAAGTAGTATAATTTGCATCAAGCAGGGCTACACCAAAGGCCAATTAATAGGGATTTTTTTTAATAAAATTTGCTCTAGCCTGTAGTCCACTTGACAAGATTTATCATTTTGCATTTCAAAAGACATGAAGGGTGGTAGATTGGTTTCTTCCTGGTTCAAGCACTGTAACTTTTAGTATTACCAACCTTACAGCCAAGTAACATGACTTTAAAAAAAAATAAGCTCAACATTTTACACCCATCAGATCTGAGTGATTTTAATACTGTGCTGGGAGAGGCAAAATTTTTTGGTGGTATTGGTTTTTTAATGTTGATTGGAGAGATTTACTATCCTAACTCTTTTAAATTCCATTTTTGTACAATTCAGCAATGCAGGTGGTCAGATTGAAATGTGTTTTTTAAGAAATGCAGAAAGGTTTTAATCTGCCTAGGTGTTTTCTGGGATATAAAAGTATATAAAGCTACTAACCATCCCACGTGTTTGATTTCCTTTCTTACTGTCATTCTTCAAACTGCTTATTTAGGAAAAAGAAATCAAATGTATTAAAGCCTAGTATATATAGTTGACAGTTTGATATAGTTTCTTAAATAAGCTGATTTTCTGATCATATAGAAATAAGATTGAAATGAGAAATTCAAAATCAGCATATTTTAAACTCATGCAGGGTAGAGTGATGATACTAATCCATAAGACTCAGTTTCTTCTGCTCTGCTATGCTTCAGTTTTAGGGTATAAGGGAGATGCTTTCAGTAAAAACATTTCTTGTGGCTTTAGTGATGTCAGAGCCTGGACTAGGCACCTCCTTTTCTCTCTCTCTCTTTAAAAGATTTTATTTTAAGTAATCTTTCCACCCAGTGTGGGGCTCAAACTTAGCACCCCAAGATCAAGAGTCACATGCTCCACTGACTGAGCCAGCCAGGCGCCCTTAGGCACTTTCTTACATGTGACCTATTTATTTAATTCTCACAAGGATAGATAAAATATCTATTTTATAGATAAGAAGTCAAGCCAGGAGATGTGAAATATCTTGTTCAAGATCCCATGATGCTAAGCTAGGCCTGAAGAAGCACAAGTGTTCTACTCTGAAGACCACTGACTTCTACCACACCACGCTTCTTCTGCATACTAGAATTGTCATTAGGGGAAGATCATATTTCTGTTGCGCTCATTATTACCATTATCAATTATATGTATATGTATATGTGTGTGTGTGTGTGTGTGTGTGTGTATCAATATTTAAATGCAGCGCTCCCACAGCAAAGTTTCTGAAAGGAGAGGCTGCTCTTCGTTAATTACCAAACCAAGAAAATTCTAGATTTTTTTTCAATTTATGTGTGTTTTGGCAGTGTTTACACTTGTGAACATACAAAACAAACAAGCACTTAGACTGTTGTTCTGGTATGCCTACTATCTTTTCTCTCTAAACTGGAAGAATGAATAAATACTCATGGTAAAGTCTTCACAGACTGGGAACTGCTAAGTTAGAGAGTTTAACTGAAGGTGGTGAATATGGAAATGTAATGGTCTGTGGGGGTCTTTAAGATGTTAGCTGCCTGAGACTTGGAGGGATGGGGCATGGCAGTGACATTTGTAATATAAACAACATCATATATAAGTTTCTGCAGCTCTTTATCCCTGCCCCTCCTCTCTCGGGGCCCAGTAAAAGGTGGATTCTATAATCGCAAAATGGTTGCTAACAAGGATCTATTTTACAGATATGTTTTGTGACTATGCCTATTTTCTCAGACTAAAGCAGAGTGAGATAGCTTTTGCAACTGTCTACAAAGTGACTGGCACTGTGCTAGATGCTAGGGGAGGGGTCAATACTGAATAGGACAAAGTCTATAAATACATTTCTGTAGGACGTGGTGGCATGTAGTTGAGCAGCAGAAATGGGCAGATGTTTACAGTGGTGGGTACAACAGTAAAAAACTGTACAATATACAACAGAGTTACAAGGAGGGTATTAGAAACTCTGAGTAGGGGGGCTGAGGAAGACTTTCAAAGAAGGTGGCTTTAAAGACTAAAAGAAAAATGATTTGCTAAGTGGAGGAAATTGCAGGTTGAAAGACAGGCATGAGGGTGTGAAACAGCATAGTCAAAATACCATGGATCTAGTGTGGGAGAAGGTGGGTGGAAAGGCTCTATGGGAAGGCAGGTCACGAAGAGACTTGTGGACCAAGATGTTGTCTTGAAGGCCACTGAGAGCCACTGAAGGGCTTTAGCAAGGGATCACCATGGTCAGATTTGTGGGTGGGAAGCATCAGTCAGCAGCGTGGGGACAGATTTCAGTGTGTCATGGAAACCAGTTAGGACCTCTTGTCATGTTGTCTTTAAGCGTAGACAGAGATGAAACAAGCACTGGCGCTCTATGATTCCTAAACTTGACGGCTGTGCAGCTGTTGTATTTTAATATGTATATGTGCCTAAAATGATCCACTTAGATCTCCAGCTGGATTCCCCAGGGAAGGTGCAGCTGAGATGAAGATGTGCGTCCTGAAGGTATATTGGGACATGCCCTCGGCGTCAGTGCCTGTAGGGGAGTGAAGAAAGCAGGACTGGGCAGAGGGGGAGCTGAGCTGTGACACAGTCACAGAGAGCCAGCACCGGGCTTCTCAGGAGCTGGAAGCAAGGGGCTCGGAAACAACGGGCTAGATCTTTATTCCTCTGTGGCCAGTCATTGGGTACAGACTGTCTCCATGGAGGCAAGAGACTCTTGGGCCGTGGGCCATTCCTGGAGTGGGACTCACCTAGCCACCATCAGTGGCTACAGTGTGCCTCAGTCTCTGAGACTGAATTGAGCGCTCAGATGCAGCAAGGCATCCACTCTTGCTAAAGATGTTACAGTTTTTCAAGAACATTCTTGCAGAACAATAATGCTCAGGAAGAGCTCTCTTAGGTCTCTGGCCCTTTCCTCTGCCTGGAATAGTCTTTCCCCAGCTTTTTCTTGTTCCTTGGTTCCCACTTCTACTGTCTCCACTGGAAAGGCTTTTCTGATCACTCCTTATAATCAGTCCTGAGCTCCAACAGTCACTGTCTAGAGCATCAACCTGTTTTATTTTCTTTATAGCCCAACAAGATGAGTACAAATCTCACTATCTGTCTTCCCATGCCAAAATGGGGGCTCTAGGGATCTTTTCTCTCTTGCTCGGTGTTGCATCCCCCCTGTACCCAGCACAGTGTTGGCCACATAGTAGATGCTCCATCAGTACTTGCCAAATGAACACATGGAAAATTAAGTTCAAGAGAATGGATATCTGGAGAGTTAGAATTTTTCAAACACAGGATCCTGAGGACTTCTTGTCTTTTTCTTTTGACATTGGTGCAGCTCAAGTCCAGGAAGAGGGTTTGTGTCTCATCACTTTGCTGCACTTTCCAGTCGCCCACAGAGAACTACTGGAGAATATCTCTTGATCATGTCAGATGGATAGGCCTCTGGGAGGAGCTTAGCTCTTAGATCTCACATTGAGTGTCTTTTTTTTTTTTTTTTTGCCTTTGGTAAGTTTGAGGGCTTTTATTATTCTAAAATAAAACTATCTTAGAGGAACATAAATTATCTATTAAAGAGACTTTTGGAATTTTAGCATAAAAATCCTGAGTGGAATTCGTGCAGAATCGACAAGCTACTCCTCTATAATCACCTAAACCATTTTCTTTCAAATAGAAACAAACTGAAAAATGTAGTAATTTTCAAGTGTAGAAGCAAAAAGGCACTTAGCACAGCTTGAAGATTCAAATTATTCTGGAAACAACGCTGCTGTCTTGGCTTTAATTTGAACTTCGGCTCTTAGAAATGGATTTAGAGTCTAGCCTCATGACAACTGCGGCCTTCAGAAGGGCGGGTGGATGGCAAGATGTAAGAGGCAGAGCCCTGCTTTCCCCTTCCTTTGTCGTCCTCTGCCTGCTTCAATTCTTCACTCACTGGCAGCACTCACCAGGTTTGTCTCCGAGGAATGGAAGGAATCTCTTGGAAGTCATTTATTTAAGTCCTTGTTGCTAGCCAAGAAGAAATGGGCATCATTCTATATAAATTCACTTAGGGCCAGGTCCCAGTATGTTCAAGCAGCAGTAGAGAGTACAGAACCCCGGTTGAACTGGGGCCAATGCAGAGTTGTCTTTACTAAAGGAAGTCCCATTCAATGATTAAAGGAGCCCGAGGTGGAAATGGAGTGAGTGCCTGAAGATATGGTGAATGGCCAGTCGGCTGGGTGTTCACACAGAGCATCCATGGATAGCCCTTGCAAAAGAGATTCAAGAAAGGATTTAAGAAACAGAAGCAATGGGGTGCTGGGGTGGCTCCGTTGGTTGAGCGACTGCCTTTGGCTCAGGCCATGATCCCAGGGTCCTGGGATCCGAGTCCTGCATCGGGCTCCCTGCTCGGTGGGGAGCCTGCTTCTCCCTCTGCTGTTCCCTCTTTCACTCTGTCAAATAAATAAATAAAATCTTAAAAACAAACAAACAAACCAGAAGCAAGATGAATTTAAAGGTCCTTGCAGCTTTAAAATTCTCTAAGTTCTAAAGAGAGCGGCTCTCCATGATTTTGTGTCACTAAGTAGTAATTTGTTGTCATGAACTCTTTTTTAATTACAGTTTTTATTCTCTTTAAATCCCACCCTTTTCTTTGGACTCCGCCATCCCCCTAGTTACTTAAATCTGAAAATCAGAGTCATTTATATGTCATTCTGTCTTTCTCACATTCATCCCTTCCTCATCCTTGGCCTGTTGGTTTTTTAAATTTAGTCTTTTTATCCAGGCTTTATTTTTATGAAAGTTAAACATACACACAGTTGGAGTCAGGTGATTTTATAAGACTTATAAAAACAGAAGTCTTTCCTATGCTTCATTTCCTCTTCTCTATGGGCAACCACTTTAAGCTTATTGGCTATTTGATTGGGTGTATATCACTGTATTTCTAAAAAGCAAGTTTATATTTCTGGTTCTTAATTTTTCAGATTTAGGAATGATTTATTGACTTCCCACTAGGAAGAGGAGAATTTAGTTCTCTTTCACCTCTTTCTTCACCCCCTTTCTCTCCCCTCCCCTGTTACATCATAACTTAGGTTAAAGTGTTATTCAGTGTTATGACTCTGCATGTTGAGGCATACAAGAAGCACTTTCCTTGCCATGTTTTGTTTTCCTGGAGTTAATAGTTATATCTTTAGTTTGTTTGTGTGTGTGTTTTCTATGTACCTACTCATCATCAATTCAACCCAAAGCACTTCTACAGTTTTCTCAGTCTCTTCTCAATTCTTTATTTAGATGTGTTAAGTAATTTATTAATTTCATCTTCTTGATGAAATGCTCTCATGAACTCTTTTGTCTCATTTTGACTTGCCTGGAGTAGTCTAGACTAGTTGCTTCTATAGCTGGGGCACAGCTGACATCCTGAGATTTCTCTTACCCTACTGATCCTTTTTCCTCCTGGGGAGGACCCCCTTTTACCTGAATCTTCCTACTTCTTGCTTTGGCAGAATCAATATTTTCCAGAGAGAAGGTGTGTGGAGGTAAATTGTTTTGAGACTCACTTTAAGATTTTTGAGAAGATATTATTTTTATTCTCCCCTTTCACTTGATTGATAACTTATGTCTGGTAGTAGAACTCTAGAACATTCCTCCCAGCCCCTGAATATTTGATGCATTATTTTCTGGTTTCCAAGGTTAATATTAAGAAAGTAAAAGCCATTCGGATTCCTGAACTTTGTGCTGTGAACTGGGTTTTTCTGCCTTGTACCCCTTGTAAGATTTTCTTTTTTTCTCTCAGTGTTCTGAAATTTCCCATTGGTGTCTATCTTCATCCGTTGTGTTGGCTGCTTTGATTTGGGCCTTTAAAAATCTTAGAAAATCATATTCTTTACCCCTGGGCTGTTTTCTTTAATTATTTCTTTAATGATTTCTTCCCCTTCATTTTCTCTGTTGCCCTTGCTGGAAACTTTGCCATTTGGCTGGTGGATCCCCTTAGCTGGCTCTCTTATATTTCTGTCTTTCCATTTGTGTTTTCCATCTGTTTGTTTTGCCACTCTCCTCTCTGGGAGATCCCCCCCCCCCATCTTTATTTTCCAAACTGTCTACTGAGATTTCATGTCTACTACTGGATTTTTAATGAATTTTACTTTGGCTCTCTTGTCTCTTTAATAACATTCTGTTTTTGGTTCATAGATGTGTTTTATCTCTCTGACTTTATTAACATTATTATTCTTTGCCTTGTTCCTTGTTCCTCAAAGAGTCCTTTTCCTCCAGGTTGCTTTTCTTAATTAATTAGCTATTTAATTAACTTTTGGTCCTAATATTCATGATAGATACTTTTTTTAAAATTTTATTTTATTATGTTACATTAGTCACCATACAGTACATCATTAGTTTTTGATGTGGTGATCCACGATCCATTGTTTTTGTATAACACCCAGTGCTCCATGCAGTATGTGCCCTCCTTAACACCCATCACCGCGCTAACCCATCCCCCCACCCCACTCCCCTCTAGAACCCTGTTTGTTTCTCAGAGTCCATAGTCTCTCATGGTTCATCTCTCCCTCCGATTTCCCTGCCTTCATTTTTCCCTTCCTTCTCCTAATGTCCCCATGCTGTTCCTTATGTTCCACAAATAAGTGAAACCGTATGTTAGTTGACTTTCTCTGCTGGACTTATTTCACTTAGCATAATCTCCTCCAGTCCCATCCATGCTGATGTAAAAGTTGGGTATTCATCCTTTCTCATGGCTGAGTAATAGTCCGTTGTATATATGGACCACATCTTCTTTATCCATTCATCTGTTGAAGGGCATCTCAGCTCTTTTCACAGTTTGGCTATTGTGGACATTGCCGCTATGAACAATGGGGTGCATGGGGTCTTTCTTTTCACTACATCTGTGTCTTTGGGGTAAATACCCAGGAGTGCAATTGCTGGGTCATAGGGTAGCTCTATTTTTAATTTTTTGAGGAACCTCCACACTGTTTTCGAAAGTGGCTGTACCAGCTTGCATTCCCACCAACAGTGTAAGAGGGTTCCCCTTTCACTGTAACATCTCTAACATTTGTTGTTTCTTGCCCTGTCCATTTTTGCCGTTCTAACTGGTGTAAGGTGGTATCTCAATGTGGTTTTGATTTGAATTTCCCTGATGGCTAATGATGATGAACATTTTTTCATGTGTCTGTTAGCTCTTTGTATGTCTTCTTCAGAGAAGTGTGTTTTCATGTCTTCTGCCCATTTTTTGACTTGATTATTTGTTTTTTGGGTGTTGAGTTTGAGAAGTTCTTTATAGATCTTGGATACCAGCCTTTTATCTGTAGTGTCATTTGCAAATATCTTCTTCCATTCTGTGGGTTGCCTCTTTGTTTTGTTGACTGTTTCGTTTGCTGTGCAGAAGCTTTTTATCTTGATGAAGTCCCAGAAGTTCATTTTTGCTTTTGTTTCACTGGCTTTTGGAGATGTATCTTGAAAGAAGTTGCTGTGGCTGATGTCAAAGAGGTTACTGCCTATGTTCTTTAGGATTTTGATGGATTCCTGTCTCACACTGAGGTCTTTCATCCATTTTGAATTTATCTTTGTGTATGGTGTTAGAGAATGGTTGAGTTTTGTTCTGTATATAGCTGTCCAATTTTCTCAGCACCATTTATTGAAGAGACTGTCTTTTTTCCGTTGCATATTTTTTCCTGCTTTGTCAAAAGATTATTTGACCATAGAGTTGAGGGTCCATATCTGGGCTCTCTATTCTGTTCCATTGGTCTATATGTCTGTTTTTGTGCCAGTACCATTGCTGTCTTGGTGATCACTGCTTTGTAATATAGCAACATGATGCCCTCAGCTTTGTTTTTCTTTTTCAACATTTCCTTGGCAATTCGGGGTCTCATGCATGATAGATAACTTTTTTCATGTGTCTAATGATCCTCATAAAAGAGTAGAGGTTAGACCTGATTAGAAAATCTCAGTGGATAGTTGGTAATTCTCATCTCTGAGATGCTCCATGAGCTAACCTGGCTGGGCCCTTTCATTGGAGGACTTCTTGTATCAGTATCTTTAGGTCTTTCCATTTGGGCTGGTCAATGCGCCAGGGAAGAGTCTTCCTATTTCCTGCCTGGGGGATATATGTTTGTTTCTGGGAGTTGAATCAGGAAAGAGAACTTAGAATCTCACTACTGGGTATGTAAACATTAGCTTCATACCCTCATTTTCAGTATCATACTCCTATGGTAATCTATACCAGAGGTCCCCCAGTGTGAAGATCTGTTTTACCCCTTTCAGATAATAAACCTGCTATTTGGAGGGAAGGAAGGGTTTCGGTGACCTATTTCTCAAATAGAGTTCCAGCTAGTCTTCTTCATTTTCAACCCCATTTCTAGAAGTACCAGGTGCTGCTGATTCCTGAGCCTTTGGGACTCCCCGCTGAGCACAGAGCCTGACACGGGGCTCCATCCCACGACCCTGAACTCATGGTCTGAGCAGAAATCAAGAGTTGGACGCCCAACTGACTGAGCCACCAGAACTTGATCCCAGGACCCTGGGACATAACCTGAGCCAAAGGCAGTGGCTTAACCTACTGAGCCACCCAGGTGCCCCAAATTTCACTTTCTACATATCACCTCCTGCTCTTAAGATGGCAGTGGCTCACTTTGTAATTAAGCATTCTAGACTTTTCATGACATTTTTTATCCTGCATTCTAGACTTTTCATGACAGAACCATGTCTTTCTAGGCTCATATTCCATTACTCCTTATTCTCAACCCAGTAAGTTTGGATTCTTCATGGTCCTACTCCTGCTTTATGACTTCCTAACTGTGTGTTTGCTGTTCTTGGAGGCTGAAAGTCTGTCCCTACCTTTTTCTAATGATTACAATCTTACTTTTCCCTCACCACTTATTTCCAATGTTACTTCTTTCATGCAATCTTTATTTTAGTGTTCATTCATTTGTTCATCCTTCTGTTCAATGAGTATATTTATTGAGTTCCTCCAGTGTGCCACGCAACATACCAGGAAAGCACATAAGACATTGTCCTTACCCTCATGGATCTTACAGTGCAGTAGGAATAGGGTAGGAGTAGGAGATAGATGTTAAATAATCACACAATAAATATACAGTTAGAAGTTTTGATGAGTATTACAAAGGAAAAGTATGAAGTCCTTTAAGAGGATCTGATTGCGTTTGGGAAGTTGATGAAGGTTTCTACGCCTAAGTGATACTTCAGCTGTGATTGAAGGATGAAGTGGGGGCAAGCATTTGTGGTCAAGGAAAGGACAAGTGAAAATGCCAGGAGGTGTGAAGACTAATGGTCAAAGACCTGAAGGAAGGCTACGGGGAAGAGAGCAGAGGCAGAGGGTGGGACAGTGGTAGATTGTGGGACTGGAGAGGTAAGCAGGGGCTACATCCAGCAAGGCCCTATAGCCCAGCTTAGGGAACTTTGGGCTTTACCATACAGCTAAGAAAAGATTTCTGGAGTGGTTTCAGTGGGAGAACTTATGATTAGATTTGTATTTTTACAAGGTCACTCCCATTGCAACAGGTAAAGTACATTGGATGGGTCCAGAATGGAAGCAGAGAGACTATTTAGGAGGTAGTTGCAATTTATATATATGGGAAGTAGTGGTGGCTTGAACTCAGGTGATGACAGTGGTGATGGAAAGAATGTTTGAGAAATATTTAGGAGGTAAAATTGCAGGACTTGCTAAGGGACCAGATGTGGCTGGTAAGGGAGAAGGAAGAATGAGGGAAGATTTTTACGTTTCTGGCTTGCTCAACTAAGGGAATCTTGGTGCTATTCACTGAGATGGAGAACAATTTTATCCCCTTTTATTTTGCATATTTTTCATCTGACTCTCCACTGAAATAGGAGCTTGATGAGGGAGAGAGTTTGCCTTAGTCATTTCTGTATTTGTACCCCCAACTCCGAAGTATCCTGCCCAGTGTTTATACCAGTGGAAGGGAGAAATAATGCTTGACCCTGATTTGGGGAGCTGGAATGTGACTGAGAGTTTACCTCCATCTTTTCTTCTAAAATATATATATTTTCAAGTTGTATAAAGACTAAGTGAGATAGCAAATGTAAAATATTTGGGAGAGAAAAAAAGGACTCTCAGAAGGAATTTATTTCATCATTATTATTATGCTTATGCTTTCTTTGGCCCTCATGTTAAGTTCCACACATTTCTTTTATTTGTAAAAAGAACTGGGGAAGACATTTTAGCTAAGGATCTAATCATTTCCAAACATAATGAGATGGATATTAGTTTTTGCCACACACACCACTCCATGGGGCGTCTGCTGAACCACTTCCAGATATTATTCCACATGTGTTTGTGGAAACTTCTGTTAGCCTACATCTGAGCAATCACCTTTCCATTTGGTTTCTCTGAAAAATTTCACACTCTTATAATGGAAGCAAGGAAAATAGAACACCTTTAATGAGCAATTACAATTAGCACACCAACTTAGAAGTGTGTTTGAAAGATAACTATTTTGATATAGTGTGTTAACTATTAGTGTATATATTCGTAATTATGTTTGATTTTGATTTTTTTTAAGTTTTATGGCTAGTATTTTTCTAAGACAATTTTTTGGGTATTTTTGAAGAGAAGCTGTAGTCCTGGTTCAATGCAGATTCAAGGGTTACTAGAGAGATGTTTTGTGGCCGTGGCCTGCTAAATGGCAAATCATTTTATGGTAATGAGGGGCTGGGTTAAATCAGTGTTTGTTCACAATGGCTGAAGCTTTTAAAAATACCAGTTCCCAGGAGCTACCCCAGATCAGTTAAATCAGACACTGTGGGATGGGATCTGGCATTATTATTAACATTATTTAACAGCCTCTCCACGTGATTTTACTGTGCATCCAGCATTGACAACCACTGTATCAGTTAATCTAACTTTTTTTTTTTCCAGATGATCTAACTTTCACAGTCTATGAATTATTTTGTTTTTCTTGGAAGGAACTTCCTATTATACTGCAGTCTTTTTATTCAAATTGCTGATGGCATTTCCCTTGTCCATTTTTCAATTTAAGTATTAGGGAAATCGAAGAAGTAAACATTACAATTTTATGCTTCTGAGATCTCTAAAATATAAGCAGAGAGGTGGGCAGTTTTGGTATTAGCTGGGCTGCCATTTGATATGCAAATCAGGGGCTGTCTTGCACACCAGTCTGTTACTTAAGCAGTGTGTCTGTGTACCCAAGGACCTAGCTGACTCCTTCAAGGAGTATTCTCGCCTCAGCATCCAGATCAGGACCCAGAGTCATCTGAAACAATTTAATTTGACATGGAGAAAATCATTGAGTAGACATTCAAATGTAGAGGCTGTTAGGTTGGTGCTAATGTGCAGCTGGGCTGGGAAACATTGATCTAATATAACTCCTTATAAAATGTCAAATACAATTTAGATACCCTGTAATTAATTACCGTATGTGTAGCATAGGACTAGCTGTGTACTCTGGGCAAGTTAATTTACCCTCTGTAAGCCAGAGTTCTGATCTGTAACATGGAGCTAATAATATATATCTTTTAATTGGATTGGGGTGACACTTGGTTGGGATATTTTATGCAAAGAGCTTAGCTCAGTGCTTGGTACTTGTCAATCATTTTAAAAAGTTACCTATTATTACTATGACCACAACTGTTCCTGCTGTTATTTTTGTGTGTGTGTGTGGTGGTAATGGTTGATATTGTTATTGATCTCTGGTCGAGGTTGTTTCCAGAAAAATTCCCAGTCATAAACATATCCTTTTGCCTGTCATTTCTTTTTTTTTTTTTTAAGATTTTATTTATTTATTTGACAAAAAGAGACACAGCAAGAGAGGGAACACAAACAGGGGGAGTGGGAGAGGCAGAAGCAGGCTTCCCACGGAGCAGGGAGCCCAATGCGGGGCTCGATCCCAGAACCCTGGGATCATGACCTGAGCTGAAGGCAGATGCTTAATGACTGAGCCACCCAGGCACCCCATTGCCTGTCATTTCTTAAGTCTCATACTTGCCAGCCTGGAGGGCACAGGTTTGGGGAACTTGGGGGTTGAGAAGCATAGTTATGTACTAACCTTCAGCCTTTCTTTGTACCTCTTCTTTGCATCTTTTACTTTCTCCCAGGCCATTTGCCCCTTGCTTGAATCACAAGTGTCCTGACTCTGCTGAAGACCACATTCTCCAAGTTTTTCATATGTTCCTTCATTTGTTCATTCATAAATTTATTTATTTATTCCCTCATTCAAAATAATACTTAGGAACTGTAAATAAGTAAATATTCTGAAAAGTTTTTTTTTCCTGAGGCAGAAATCATTTGTATTCAAGCCTACAAACACAGCAACTTCATTTTCTGTTGCATTTAGAGCGAGAGCATGTTTTTAAAAGAAGTAGGGAAGGACCTCAGAGAAAACTTCATGTTGCCTCCAAGGCCCTGAAAGCCACTCTCTCACACCCCAAACCACATTTTCAGGAGAAATTTCCTTCCTGAGGTGCTAGAAGGGGCTGTCAAGGCATAGACTCCAGACCCCAGCCTTCTGTCTAGCACATGGCAGACACTTGGTAATGATACTTCTTTCCACCTTATATTTGCATTAAACTACCAGCTGTATCCATCACATTGTTGGGCAGGTAGCATGTACACAATACTACTTATTTATTTGTTTGGAGGTGTGACTAGGGGTTTGAAATACTGAACAAGAAAAAATGTTATTTCCACAGAAGTGAAAGGATGAAAAAAGTTTGCAAACTCATGTTTGTTGCCTTTGTATCACTGAGGCTCTTGCTCTTTAGTGTCTGGGAATCCAGGTCAGACTTTCAATATGTTTATTCACATGCTAGGTGCTATAGGAAGTGACAAGCTGCTGGTAGTGTTACTTGTGTAATGCAAGATGTGGAAATGAATCTTTATGTTCTTTCCATGTGGAATCCTGGGGCAAAAAAGAACATCAAGGGCCTTGGTTTGTAAAATATGTCCTTATTTACCATTTCTCTTCTCTTTTAAAGGCCTATATATGGGCTTACATAACTGACAGTAATTACATGTTCAATTTGGTTTATTTTCTCATTTTTTTATGTGCCTGCTATTCTTCAGCATTGCTGATTTTAAGAACCAATTCTGTATACGTTGCCTTAATTAATTTGGATGTTGTGTTTCTATAGATTTCTGAGGCATAGGTCTTCTGATTATGCATTTTGTTGTTGAGCACTAGGAGTTTAGTTATCATCTCTCCCTTGAGGGACCTGAATGGAGCCATAATTCAGGAAGGTTGCCTACATATTGGCATACTTGCTAAATTCAAGGGTTTGGTTGTGGAAAATCTTTTTTTTTAATTAAGTTTTTTATTTTAATTCCACTATAGTTAACCTACGTCTTATATTAATTTTGGGTGTACAATATAGTGATTCAATAATTGTATATGTTACTCAGTGCTCATCAAGATAAGTATACTCTTAATCCCAGTTTCGCCCATCCCCTTACCCACCTCCCCTCTGGGAGCCATCAGTTTGTTCTCTATATTTACGAGTCTGTTTCTTGGTTTCTCTTTCTCTCTTTTTAAAAGATTTTTTTTATTTATTTGACAGAGAGAGCACAAGCAGGGGGAGCGGGAAAGGGAGAAACAGGGTCCCTGATGAGCAGGGTCCCCGATGCAGGGCTCAATCCCAGGACCCTGGTATGACCTGAGTGATGATCTACATATGAGTGAGATAATATTGTATTTGTCTTTCTCTAACTGACTAATTTCACTTAGCATCATACTCCCTAGCTCCTTCCATGTAGTTGCAAAGGCAAGATTTCATTCTTTTTTATGACTGAATAATATTCCATTATATATATATATATATATATATATATATATATATATATATATATATATATACACACCACCTCTTCTTGATCTATTCGTCTATTAATGGACACTTGGGCTGCTTCCATAATTTGGCTATTGTAAATAATGCTGCAATAAACATAGGGGTGCATGTATTCCTTTGAATTAGTGTTTTTGAATTTTTTTGTATAAATACCCAGTAGTGTGATTAATGGATCATAGGGTAGTTCTATTTGTAACTTTTTGAGGAACGTCCATACTGTTTTCCACACAGTGGTTGCACCAGTTTGCATTTGGTTATGGAAAATCTTGATTTGCCTTGAAAATAACCTTGCTTGTTTTTTTTTTTTTAATAAAAGAATATGTATTTATTGCAAAAGTATTTGAAACTAGAAGAAATTTTTATAAGGAAAGTAAGATTACTTTCAGTTTGACCATGTGTGTAAACACACATACCTGTTATCCTCCTTAACACCTCTTCCCTGGATCAATTTAATAAAATTATATTCTGTTTACTCAGTATTATATCAGAAATTTTTATCATGTTGTTATACCTTTTTTTTTTTCCAGCTTTATTGAGATATAATCGACATACAGCACTGTATAAGTTTAAGGTGTATGTATCTTATGGTTTTTGGTGCAGTTGTAAATGGGGTCAATTCCTTGATTTTTCTTTCTTCTGCCTTAGTGTATAGAAATGCAACTGAATTCTGTGCATTGATTTTATATCCTGTGACTCTGCTGAATTCCTGTATCAGTTCTAGCAATTTTGGGGTGGAGTCTTTTGGGTTTTCTACATAGATTACCATGTCATCTGCGAAGAGTGCAAGTTTGACTTCTTCTTTGCCAATTTGGATGCCTTTTATTTCTTTTTGTTGTCTGGTTGTTGAGGCCAGGACTTCCAGTACCATGTTAAAAAATGGTGGTGAGAGTGGACATGCCTGTCGTGTTCCTGATCTTAGGGGAAAAGGTCTCAGTTTGTCCCCATTGAGGATGATATTCGCTGTGGGTTTTTCTTATATGGCTTTTATGATATTGAGGTATGTTCCCCTCTATCCCTACACTGCAGAGAGTTTTCATCAAGAAAGGATGCTGTATTTTGTCAAATGCTTTTTCTGCATCTATTGAGAGGATTATATGACTCTTGTCCTTTCTTTTATTAATGTATTGTATCACACTGATTGATTTGTGGATGTTGAACCACCCTTGCAGCCTTGGAATAGATCCCACTTGGTTGTGGTGAATAATCCTTTTAATGTATTCTTGGATCCTATTGGCTAGTATCTTGGTGAGAATTTTTGCATCCGTGTTCATCAGGGATACTGGTCTGTAATTCTCCTTTTTGGTGGGGTCTTTGGTTTTGGGATTAAGGTAATGCTGGCCTCGTAGAATGGGTTGGGAATGCACCTAACCAAAGAGGTACAGGATCTGTATTCTGAAAATTACAGAACACTCATGAAAGAAATTGAGGAAGACACAAAGAAATGGAAAAATGTTCCATGTTCATGGATTGAAAGAACAAATATTGTTAAAATGCCTATCCTTGCCTCAGCAATCAGATAACAAAAAGAAATAAAAGGCATCCAAATCGGCAAAGAAGAAGTAAAACTCTCACTTTTTGCAGATGATATGATACTTTATGTGGAAAACCCTAAAGACTTCACCCCAGAACCCCTAGAACTCATGCAGGAATTCAGTAAAGTGGCAGGATATAAAATCAATGCACAGAAATCAGTGGCATTTCTATACACCAACAAGACAGAAGAAAGAGAAATTAAGGAGTTAATCCCATTTACAATTGCACCCAAAACCATAAGATCCCTAGGAATAAATCTAACCAAAGACGCAAAGGATCTGTACTCAGAAAACTATAAAATACTCATGAAAGAAATTGAAGAAGACACAAAGAAATGGAAAAACGTTCCATGCTCATGGATTGGAAGAACAAATATTGTGAAAATGTCTATGCTACCTAGAGCAATCTACACATTTAATGCAATCCCTATCAAAATACCATGCACTTTTTTCAAAGAAATGAAACAAATAATCCTAAAATTTGTATGGAACCAGAAAAGACACCGAATAGCCAGAGGAATGTTGAAAAAGAAAAGCAAAGCTGGCGGCATCACAATTCCGGACTTCCAGCTCTATTACAAAGCTGTCATCATCAAGACAGTATGGTACTGGCACAAAAACAGACACATAGGTCAGTGGAACAGAATAGAGAGCCCAGAAATGGACCCTCAACTCTATGGTCAACTCATCTTTGACAAAGCAGGAAAGAATGTCCAATGGAAAAAAGACAGCCTCTTCAACAAATGTTGTTGGGAAAATTGGACAGCCACATGCAGAAGAATGAAACTGGACCATTTCCTTACGCCATACATGAAAATAAACTCAAAATGGGTGGAAGCCCTAAATGTGAAACAGGAATCCATCAAAATCCTAAAGGAGAACACAGGCAGCAACCTCTTCGACCTCAGCGCAGCAACTTCTTCCTGGAAACATCGCCAAAGGCAAGGGAAGCAAGGGCAAAATGAAGTATTGGAACTTCATCAAGATGAAAAGCTTTTGCACAGCAAAAGAAGCAGTCAACAAAACCAAAAAACAACCAATAGAATAGGAGAAAATATTTGCAAATGACATATCAGATAAAGGGCTAGTATCCAAAATCTATAAAGAACTTATCAAACTCAATACCCAGAGAACAAATAATCTAGTCAGGAAATGGGCAGAAGACATGAACAGACATTTTTCCGAAGAAGACATCCAGATGGCCAACAGACACATGAAAAAGTACTCCATATCACTTGGCATCAGGAAAATCCAAATCAAAACCTCAATGAGATACCACTTCACACCCGTCAGAATGGCTAAAATTAACAAGTCAGGAAACGACAGATGTTGGCAAGGATGCGGAGAAAGGGGAACCCTCCTATGCTTTTGGTGGGAATGCAATCTGGTCCAAGCCACTCTGGAAAACAGTATGGAGGTTCCTCAAAAAGTTGAAAATAGAGCTACCCTAAGACCCAGCAATTGCACTACTGGGTATTTACCCCAAAGATATAAATGTAGTGATCCGAAGGGGCACATACACCCCAATGTTTATAGCAGCAATGTCCACAATAGCCAAACTATGCAAGAGATGTCCATCAACAGATGAATGGATAAAGAAGATGTGGTATACACACACACACACACACACACACACACACACACACACACACACTGGAATATTATGCAGCCATCAACAAATGAAATCTTGCCATTTGCAATGTTGTGGGTTGAACTGGAGGGTATTATGCTAAGTGAAATAAATCAATCAGAGGAAGATAAGTATCATATGATCTCACTGATATGAGGAATTTGAGAAACAAGGCAGAAGATCATAGGGGAAGGGAGGGAAAAATGAAACAAGACGAAACCAGAGAGGGAGACAAACCATGAGACTCTTAATCTTAAGAAACAAATTGAGGGTTGCTGGAGTGGAGGGAGGTGGGAGGGATGGATGGCTGGGTGATGGACACTGGGGAGGGTATGTACTATGGTGAGCACTGTGAATTGTGTAAGACTGATGAATTACAGACCTGTACCCCTGAAATAAATAATATATGTTAATAAATAATAAAATAAAATAAAATAAAATAAAATAAAATAAAATAAAATAAAATAAAAAATAATAAAATAAAATAATAAAATAAAATAAAATAAAATAAAAAATAAAATAAAAAATAAAATAATAAAATAAAATAAAATAAAATAAAATGCCTATGCTACCCAAAGCAGTCTACACATTCAATGTGATCCCTATCAAAATAACATCCACTTTTTTCACAGAACTGGAATAAATAATCCTAAAATTTGTATGGAACCAGAAATGTTGACTGTCCAAAGAAATGTTGAAAAGAAAATGAAATGTTGAAAAAGCCAAAGAAATGTTGAAAAAGAAAACCAAAGCCAGTGGCATCACAATCCCAGACTTCAAGCTCTATGACAAAGCTATAATCATCAAGACAGTATGGTACTGGCACAAAAACAGACGTATAGATCAGTGGAACAGAATAGAGAGCCCAGAAATGGACCTTCACCTCTATGGTCAACCAATCTTTGACAAAGCAGGAAAGAATATGCAATGGAAAGAAGACAGTCTCTTCAACAAATGGTGTTGGGAAAATTGGACAGCCATGTGCAGAAAAATGAAACTGATCCTCTTCCTTACACCATAGACAAAAATAAAGTCAAAATGGATGAAAGACCTAAATGTGAGACAGGAATCCTTCAAAAACCCAGAGGAGAATATAGGCAGCAACCTCTTTGACCTCAGCCACAGCAACTTCTTGCTAGACATATCTTCAAAGGCAAGGGAAACAAAAGCAAAAATGAACTATTGGGACTTCATCAATATAAAAAGCTTTTCCACAGTAAAGGAAACAGTCAACAAAACTAAAAGGCAACCTATGGAATGGGAGAAGATATTTGCAAATGTCTTATCAGATAAAGGGCTAATATCCAAAATCTATAAAGAACTTATCAAACTTAATACCCCCTCAAAACAAATGTAGTCAAGAAATGGGCAGAAGACATGAACAGACATTTCTCCAAAGAAGACATATAAATGGCCAACAGACACATGAAAAAATGCTCAAAATCACTTGGCATCGGGGAAATACAAATCAAAACCAGAATGTGATACCACCTCACACTGGCCAGAATGGCTAAAATGAACAAGTCAGGAAGCAATGGATGTTGACAGGGATGTGGAGAAAGGGGGGGAACCCCTTACTATTGGTGGGAATGCAAGCTGGTGCAGCCACTCTGGAAAACAGTATGGAGGTTCCTCAAAAAGTTGAAAATAGAGCTACCCTATAACCCAGCAATTGCACTACTGGGTATTTACCCCAAAGATACAAATGTAGTGATCTGAAGGGGTACTTGCACCCTGATGTTTATAGCAGCGATGTCCACAATAGTCAAACTATGGAAAGAGCTGAGATGCCCACCAACAGATGAATAGATAAAGAAGATGTGGTATATATACAATGGAATATTACTCAGCCATCAAAAAGGATAAAATCTTGTTATTTGCAAGGACGTGGTTGGAACCAGAAGGTATAATGCTAAGTGAAATAAATGAGTCAGAAAAAGACAAATACCATATGATTTCACTCATATGTGGACTTTAAGAAACAAAACAGATGAACTTAGGGGAAGGGAAGGAAAAATAAAATAAGACAAAAACAGAGAGGTAGACAAACCATAAGAGACTCTTAACTATAGGAAACAAACTGAGGGTTGCTGGAGGGGAGGTTGGTGGGGGGAAGGGATAATTGGGTGATAGGCATTAAGGAGGGCACTTGATATAATGAGCACTGGATATTACACAGAACTGATGAATCACTAAATTCTACCTCTGAAACTAAAAATACACTGCATGTTAATTAGATTGAATTTAAATAAAAACATTTTTAAAAGTTTAAGGTGTATGGCATAATGATTTGACTTACATATATTGCAAAATATTTACCATAACAGGTTAATTATCACCTCATATAGATACAAAAAAAAAAACAAAAACAAAAAGAAAAAATGTTTTTTTTTTCATTGTGATGAGAACTTCTGCATTTACTCTGCAACTTTCAAGTATACCAAATAGCAGGCTTAACTCTGGTCATCATGCCATTATACTTTTTGAGAGCATTATTTTTAGTGGCTGTGTAATATTCTGTGTTTTGGATAGATAACTTATCTGTTCCCTCATGCTTTGTCATTTAGGTTGTTCCTGATTTTTCTTAATTACCAATAATGGTATGAGTAGACAGTATGTGCTGCAGGTATGATTTATAGGTGACACTGATAATATTCCAAGTTGTTAGCTCTAATGTAGATCAGGGCCAAGTTTGATAGCTGTGCTGGTAGAAGGTTGAAAGTTTATTCCTCATTATTAACTTTTACCTGATTTTTAATACGTAGTTTGGTTTGGAGCTTGTTTCTAAGTTTACACAACGGTTCCTTTTCAAATGAATGTATCATTTTGTTCTTAATTCGCTATTCTGCTTCCCTGTCTAGTGGGGTATTCTTTAACACACAAACAGGGCCAAATGATACTAGAAAAAACAGTGCAAAACCTTTTGATTCATTTCTCCTACATTCATTGTTACTTTGTGGGATAAATGCTGAGAATTATCTACTTCATTCCACAAAGTATTTCTTGTGCTTTAAAAGGATCATAGAATAAAAGAAGAAAACATAAAGATAATGTGAAGATGGAATCATGAAAAATAAATCCTAACTAAGGTAAGAATTTAAATCTAAGGGAAAGCTTTAGAATACAGAAATGTGGCCCAAAGGGCTCCCGGTTACCCCAGAGATTGAATTAGACCCTGAACTGCCAAAACAAAGTGGGAACCATATCCTGTCACATAATTCACAATGATCTCAAACTGAAAATATACCATGCATTAGGAGGTAAAACACTTTGTGGTGCATAGAAACAATTTTACCTTATTCAGTCTACCTTGTCGATTCTCTTAATGGCATTCTAGAATATTTCATGATTGCTCTTAAGAAATATCTTTCTGTTGAGGCATAAGACATAAAAAAATAGAAAAGTATAAAACACCCAAATGGTGGCCCCTGTATATATTCAAAATGCATGTGGCTTATTCAGCTGGGTTTGATCTGAGATTCTAAACCTCTCTTTAAATTTATTTATTCATTTTTGACTGGGGAAGACATTCACATCACATGGTTCAAAATACATAAGGTACCAAAGCACACACAGCAGAAGTCTTCCTCCTGCTCCTTCCTGTCCTGCAGGCACCCTGCTCCCTACCCCAGGGGTAACCCACGCTACCCATTTCTTGTCACAGTCTTATGGTCTTTTTTTTTTTTTTAGGGTCCTCAGGATTTGATGAAACCATCAAAAGAGATCAAGAAAGAAACAAATACAATTGATCAGATGATTTCAATCCTTGGCTTGGAGGAAGAGAAATGCACATAACTGTGCCCTCAAAATGTTGACTCAGTTTGGCTGTTGAGATCTCTGTGGTCAGGGTTGGCTTCCTGAGCACACAACTTGTAAGGCTGCACAAGGCCGCCTGGACTTGCTTTAGTGATCTGCTCTCACCGTCTTGAAATTCTTCATGAATTTTGAATATAGTGAAAATGCGTTTTCATTTTGCACTGGGTCCCACAAATTATGTAGCCAGTCCTGTTGGCAATACTTTTCAGATTTAAAAAAACAGTATAATTTATGACTCGAGTAGTCCCTGATTGACATGGGACAATCACCTGTGTGAATAAAATTCAGGTTCTCACCAGTCTCTGAGGTACACCGTGTTGAAACATTGGCTGAAGATGTGAGAAACCTCCTGGTAGAATAAAATTTCTAAAAGAATGGGAAAACAGCAAACTGAATAGTAATGAACTACTTTTGAAAGCTAAATTCCAGATAGATTCATTATATTTACGTGATTGTATGTGTAACATTCGTCTTATTCTTACAGACCTAAAGGTTTGGTTTTGGCAACTGACGTTTTAACCATATCTAATGACTGAGGTTATACTTGACGATGGCCACTTACATGTTTTTGCACTCACACATTATTTTTGTGTGTGTTTTGTGTTTTTCACGTAAACCACAGCTACTGGATATTAAGTTCTAGCCTCAGTTGTTGCTGGAGAAGTTAGGTGGTTATTGTCCAGAAAAGCTCTGTGCAAATGCAGTTGTTCCATTCCCACCAGGGAATGGAACTAGAAGAGTTTAATCTGCCTCATCTATTGCCATGATGCAGACACATGCTGTATTCTTGGGGAACAACATCTGCATTGAGAACAAAAACTCTGGCATAGACAACTTAGAGATGGAAGAGCTACTAGACTTCAGGAGTAAGGCCATCATTTTGTAGGGCTTATGGGAGTGGAGTCATGGTAGAAATCTATTAATAAATGTGTAGTACCCTGTGGGTGGCCTTTGAGCATGGGCACTTACTAAGGCTTTATAATAAGGACTGTGATGCCAAATGAGGCCTTCCAACCTAGTGTTGACCTCATGGGTAGTAGAGTTGCCAGATGCCCAGCTAAATTTGAATTTTAGGTGAGCAACAAATAATTTTTTGAGTAGAAGTATATCCCAAATATTGCATAATTTTTAAGCATTGGTATGTCCTATGAAACATTTGGGACCTATTTATATTAAGAAAAAAATGACTAGTTTGTCTGAAATTCAGATTTAACTGGGTTTCCTGTATTTTTAGCTGCTAAATCTGGTCATCCCACTTTGGAGCAACATAAGCATGGGATTCTCAGAAGAGGATGAAGATGGGATCAGAGCTACTCCTTTAGCCACACCGCTTAGGGCCAGTTACTAGATCACAGTGGGGAAACTGGAGGTCAGATGAGAACCCACTGCATACTTCTTACAGTTCATTGTATGTTAACTCTGAGTGGAGAGTTGAATCAAGTTCTCATTAATAATTAACATTAATTTGGCATTTACTATGCGCTGGTCACTGTGTAATGTGCATTACTTGCATTATTTAATTTTAACAATCTGATGAGAGAGAAACTATTACTAATCTTTTTTAAAAGGGGAGAAACAGGGTCCCCTCCCACCAACAGTTGCAATATAATCTACATACCATAAAAGTCACCCTTTTAAAGTATATGGTTCAGTAACTTTTGGTATGTTCACCAGGATATTCAACCATCACCACAGTCAAATTTCAGGATATTTTCATTACCCGCAAAAGAAACCTGGTACACGTTAGCAGTCACTCTCTGTTCTTCTAAGTCATCAGACCCTGGGAACCACTAATCTGCTATCTCTATGAATTTACCCATTCTGGACATTTCATATAAATGAAATCATATCATATGTAGACTTTTTTGACTGGTTGTTTCACTTAACATGATATGGTTTTTTTTTTTTTAAAGATTTTATTTATTTATTTGACAGAGACACAGCGAGAGAGAGAACACAAGCAGGGGGAGTGGGAGAGGGAGAAGCAGGCTTCCTGCTGAGCAGGGAGCCTGATGTGGGGCTCGAACCCAGGACCCTGGGATCATGACCTGAGCCAAAGGCAGACGCTTAACGGCTGAGCCACCCAGGCGCCCCTAACATGATGTTTTTAAAGTTTATCCACATTGTGGCATGTATCAGCGCTCCCTTTCCTTTTTATGGCTGAATAATACTCCACTCTAGGGATGCAGTACATTTTGCTTATCCATTCATCAATTGATGAACTTTTGGGTTGTTTTCCCTTTTGGGCTGTTAGGAAGAATGTTGCTATGAAGATAGAGGTTTGATAGGGTAAGCAATTTGCTCAGTGTCATGCAATACATAGATGAAAGATCTAAGATGCAAAGATTTGATGAAAAAGATCTGAGATGATTGAGAACCTGACTTTGCAACAATTGTTTCATGTTTTGTCTTGGCAGTCTCAAAAATCCTGCCTTCTTGAAGTCTCACATCTTTTTGCAACTCCTTGGGTCCAGATTAACTTGTTGGGTTCTTAGTGATGAGATCCAGAGTGGTTATAACCAGATAAATGGCCATCTCCTTGCAGAATTCTGCCCTAAGAACACATATTACTGACTGGAATTGCAACTTGTTACATATTTCCATATTGTAGCCCAAAGAAGGAAGATGAGGAGAGATCCCTCTAGTTTTCCCCATTCTCTGTCTTAATTCCAAACCCTCTAATTCTTAGTGCTCAGGTTTAAAAAAAAAAAAAAGATACATAAAAGAATATTTTGTGGCTTTTTCTGAAGCTTGGCAAAGTTAATACTTTATATCAGGTTTCCTCTCTTGTGCTGCTGAGGAGCAGAAAATAAAAAGAAAATAAGCACCAAAAAAACCAAAACCCGAAAAACCCCAAAACACCACACATAAACAAACAAACAAAAAACACCAAAAACCTCTCAAACAAACAAACAAAAACTCCCATAAAGCAAGAGAGAAATGGTTTGAGGGCCTCTGTTGTGTTATTGCTTGTGTGTATTTCTCTCTTTTTACACCATCCAACTGTGCAAAGACCTGCAGCTCCTACAAACAAGAGGCAGCATGGAGAACACCAGAGAAGCCAAAGAAGGCATCCAGTTTCACTCCTTAGTAGTGACTCACTGGAGTTCCACCCACTATAAACAAGAATCCCAAAATGCAGAAGGGAGACATGCATTTCTTTTCCTTCTTAGAGTTCCAGTTAGCCAATATGTAACCATTCAACTAGGAAACGTACATGCTTCATTCCAATATCAACATCTTTTGCACAGTGCTTTATTAGGGAGAGCATAAAAAGGGGAACACATTTGAGTTGAGCTGCTTAAAACAAAGCACACTGTGCCACCTGGTTGGAAGGAGGGCAGACTTCCCCTCGGGGCATGATTTCAAGCTGGGGCAAGCAAAGGTAAAATCTTGAGTTCATATTTCCACTAAAAACAGGGATTATGATTTTGATCCTGCTGTTCAGTGTTCTCTCTCCCCTTTTTTCCCAAATGAAAAATCCCCAGCTTCTCAAAAATATAAATTAAGAAGAATCTTTCTGGTACCCTGCAGCAGAGCCACAAAGCTCCATAAAGCTCCTGTACCATGATTCTGCTCACAGGGCCCCCAGATGCTTCTCTATGGCTTCCTCACAGCAATGGGTGCAAGGAACTCTTTGCTCTAATTCCAGGGGGGTTATATGATTGGGGCAAAACCATTTAACTTCCCAGTGTCTGAATTCTAACTTATAAAATGGGCAGAAGAGACTTATCCACAGGGGTTTAAAGAAACTAATTAAAATTTAAAAGACTTTCTTGGATTTACAATAAAGAATAGGACTACGGAATTCTCACTGTTATTCTCCTGCCCTAAGGGACCCAGCAGACTTTCATGCATATGAGCCTATTTAAACTTTGCAGCTCCCTCATGAGTCAGAAGAAGACAGATCTCAACACTCAAATTCTACAAGGAGAGACTGAGGACTTAAGAGGTTAAACTGAGTGCCTACACTGTCTAACTCCCAGTGGGATGCATTTTTCACAAATTCATATTGTACTTTAGTAGAGTCATGGAGAAAACTTGATTTTATGATTCACATTTATCTCCCAGGAGAGCTCTGTGAATATTTTTACTGCCCAGTAATTTATGTAACAGGAAAAGAATGTGCTGATGTACTTGCTCCATGATGTCATAGTATATAGATGATATGGAGAAAAGAAATACCTTTAGAGAAAAAAATGAAGAAAAAGAATAATTCAGAACAACAATTTGGAAATGATACATTTCTGTCTAAGTCAGACACTAATACACACACACACACACACACACACACACACACACACACACGGCCTTAGGGGAGTGACAAAGTATGGGTTCTATCTTTATATATAATGAAAATTATTCTCCAAATGGCAGTTTAACTTATCTTAATGGAATATTACCAGTATATTAAAAATTCCTATAAATTACTCAGCTGGCTTTTATAATACTGGCCTATTCTACTTTAAATATCTAGGAAGTTATATTCTGCTTCTAATTGGACTTGATACAACTGGTTAGAAAAGAGTCAATTGCTCACTTTGGGGAAATATAATAACTCTTCTGGGCAATTTGGGTGCCACTTAGTACATTGGATGAGGTAATTTTCTAAATGGTATCCTAGAATTAATGCACATTTGA
Organism: Zalophus californianus; assembly: GCF_009762305.2. Taxonomy (NCBI): domain Eukaryota; kingdom Metazoa; phylum Chordata; class Mammalia; order Carnivora; family Otariidae; genus Zalophus; species Zalophus californianus. The sequence continues at coordinate 27,893,323 of NC_045602.1, forward strand.
AAGAGTCATTTACCCTTTTTTAGAGGTAGGTGCAGGCTTTACAATGGAATTCAATGGCTAAATCTAATTAAAACACCAGTCATGTGATTTTTTTATGCTTAATCAGTCCCAGTCTTGGAAAAGTACCCTGAGTAATCCCTCCTCTGCTAGGACTGTCGGATCCTGATGGCTGTGGTCTGTGCCATTTACAACGTTTGGATTCCAGGTTCCATTTTATCCTACTTATTTCCTGAACAAGCTGTGGAATTCTAGTATGAATGGGCTTGTATCTCTGGGGGAGATTTGAGTCCCCTTTACCTTTTCTTCTTCCCTACTCTATGGGATCTGGTGACTAGATTGTCCTAGTGCTATAATATTTTGTACATCTCTAAATTGGAACGGAGATTGGTTGATGGTAGGTGGCCTTTCTGTGAGTTGAGGGGGAATGTTGACATAAGGAAGAGGTGGGGTTATGGCTCAGAATACCATAATATAGTCTATCTTCATATATGTTCTGTGGGTCCTTGAAAAGAAGGTGTATTCTGTTGTTAGGTGGAGTATTCTATCAATGTTGATTAGATCCTGTTGGCTGATGTTGTGTTTGAGTTCTTCTGTATCCTTGCTGTATTTCTAGATAGTTGTTCTACTGATTCTTGGGAGATGGGTATTGAAGTCTCTAACTAGAAATGTGGAATTGTCTGTTCCTCCTTTCACTTTATTAGTTTTGCTACAAATATTTTGCAGTTCTGTGGTTTGGTGCATACATATTTAGAATTGCTATGTTCTCTTGCAGCATTGACCCATTTATCATTACATAATAATGTCCTCCTCTGTCTCTGGTAATTTTCTTTGTTCTGAAGTCAATGTTATATGATATTAATATAGCCATTCCTGCTTTCTTTTGATTGTTTGCATAATATATCTTTTACCATACTTTTAATTTTCAACTTGCCTAGATTATTATATTTGATGTACATTTCTTATAAACAGCATATAGTTGGGTCATGTTTTTTAATACACTTTGCCAATCTCTTTTATTTGCTGTATTTACATAATTTAAATTAAATGTAATTACTAATATGTTAGGGCTTAAGTCTGCTATTTTGTTTTTTATTTTTTGTTTGCTCTCTCTGTTTTTTGTAGATATACAGTGAATATAGTAAAGCAAGCTTCAGAGTCTCATTTGTATAGCTCCTTTGAAATAACACAGGAGGGGCTCTAGCACACTATTCTCACATTATCTTGTGTTTTTGTAAAATTTTGTAAAATGCAAAAAGAAGGTATTTTGACTGGTCAATTAAGAGCTGTTTTTTCTACTCTGGCTCTCCTTCTGTTGTGTGGCAATGGAGTGGCCAGTGGATTTTTTTTTTTTTAAGATTTTATATATTTATTTGACAGAGAAAGACAGCGAGAGAGGGAACACAAGCAGGGGGAGTGGGAGAGGGAGAAGCAGGTTTCCCGTGGAGCAGGGAGCCTGATGTGGGGCTCGATCCCAAGACCCTGGGACCATGACCTGAGCTGAAGGCAGACGCTTAATGACTGAGCCACCCAGGCACCCCCAGTGAAATATTTTTGTGAATTAGCTAAGGGTAAGTTGAGCTGGGGATACAGTTCAATTAGATTTATGAGGTATATTTAAGTGGTTTGCAATTCTGTTCATGAGTATTAAGTTATTGTTAGCTGGACCAGTGTAGAAATTGCCTCCAGAAATACTTCTACCTTGTGTTCTGCAAGTCCAACTGGAGTCACTTTAAGCAACTGCAAAGCCAGAGGTCGAATAATGATGTGAAAGTGTCCATTGTACCTGGCACTGGAAATATGTGAGTGCTACCAGAGAAACAAGGTATGAAAAATTTGGAACCAGAGCCAGAAGTTGGAAAAAACTTCCAAATATGATATATGAAAGAACTTTGATAGAAAATCTCCAATTTGATAATATTCCCCCAAATTTATATATTACCAAGTATGAATTATGAAGATAAAAGAAATTCTCCATGATAAAACTATCAATGATAAAAGCAAATCTTGAGAAATCTGTTAGCAGAAACTAGATTATCTTTCTAGTCTCTCCACAGAAAGTGATTTTACAAAATTGTGGTCCTGTTAAGAGGTAAATGAAAGAGAGGAGCAAAAAAATGTAGGGGAAAAAAGTATTACAGAAGTGTGTAGACAGTTAATTATTAACTGTAATTCTCAATGCTCTGGTTTTGTGGTATTTGCCATCTTTTTAACACTTAAAATGCTTAGGTAACCTTTCTTATTCTAAACAAAAGTTCATGTTCATATCTAATTTTGTCCCATAACTTTGGGTTTTTTTCCTTAAAATAGTCACTTAAATTGTATAAACTTTATGCCCAGAAATCCCAATCTATCCTTGATCATATGCATGGTGTCACCTCATGTCCTCATTCCCCTTCCCTGAATAGATGGAGTGAACACTCTCAAGAGAGAGAATAGAGCCCCTGGATTCTTCAAGTGACTGTAGCATCAGTAGAGCTTTCTTTCTTTCTTTTTTTTTTACATGTCTGCACCTGCTGTGACTCAGTCTATGACTGAATATGAGATGTCCAGCTCTCAAATAATAGCTGAGAGGAGAAAATGAAGAGTACCCCACACTACATCTGAGAAAAATTATTGGGATAAAGCTGCTCAGATCAAGTGTGGAAAGCATAAGAAATGACAGTGCAACTGTGAAGACATACTTCAGCAACAATAAAAACAGGCATGAACAAAAACAAAAAAGAACAAACTATGAATCCAGTCTCAGAAATACAGTGACCCAGAACAAAAGAAATTCCCACAAATTCTCTGTGTTATTTGGCATTGTAGCAAAAATGACAGTCATGTAATATATCAGGGAAGAGATGATAGATAATATAATGAAGATGCTCTAGAGCAAATAAAACAAATTGAGGACCAAACTAAGACATCACAGAAACAATAAAGTGATTAGAAACATCAGGGAACAGACTAGCATAGGTGAAAATAAAAATACTGATGTAGACAAAAGACTTGACATAGCCGTAATGAATGCAGATAAAAAAGAGTAAGGTATTTAAGTAATTAAATATAAAGTAATAGACATGGAAGAGAGACGAAGACAATCAGTCCAATGCAAAGATGACTGATGACCCTGATATATATAATCTCACAAATGGAACTGAAAATGTATTCAGAGATTGATATAACAGAAGAAAATTTCTGTGAAATAAAGAACTGCATGAGTAAATTGGGCAAGGTTACTGTATCCTAGCAAAAGTAATAAAAAGCAATCGACATCTAGACGTAGACTGATTAGGTTGAACTTCATGGATAAAGAGAATTCTTAAGGCACTAAGGTAGAAAAAGAATATCACATACAAAGAGAAAAATGTCATGCTGCCTCCAAGTTTTCATTTAGCATAGAGATAAATGCCATCTTGGAAAAAGTGGCAATCTAATATAACATTCAGACAAGTTGTTTTCAAGTAGAAAGGAAATACACATTCTCAGTAGTGTATCACATACTTTAGGCAATGAAGCACTCATGAGCCCTTTCTAGAAAAAAACAACTTGGTCAGATTAGAGAAGGAGAATAAAACAAAACCATCTGTGGAAGACAGAATAATGTACTTTCTCCCCAGATGTCTATGTCCTAATCCCCAAAACATGTGAGTATATTACTTTATATGGCACAAGGGACTTTGTAGGTGTAGTTAAGTTAGGGATCTTGAGAGGGGGAACCTATCTTGAATTACTAATGGTCCCAGTGTGATCACAACTTTTCTTAGAAGTGAAAGAGGGAGGCAAGAAGGTCAGAATCAGAGAGATATTTGAAGATTTATTATATTGTAGGCTTTGAGGGTGGGGGGGGCCCTTCAAGGGGCCATGAGCTAAGGAATGTAGACAGCCTTTAGAAGCTGGAAAAGGCAGTGAGACAGATTCTCTCCTGGAGCCTTCAAAAGGAACACAGCCCTGCGAATACCTTGACTTTAGCCCAGTGAAATCTGTTTTGCACTGGTGACGTACAGGACTGTAAGATAATAAGTTTATGTTGTTTTAAGCTCTAAGTGTATGGTAATTTGTTATAGTAGCAATAGGAAACCAATATACTACCAACAAACCAAATAAAAACAGGAAGAAATCTCCCAGAATTCAGGAATGGAGATACCATGGTAAAAGGGACTTGCTGTGAACATTGAATGACTTTGAATGCGGAACTAAGATAAACTAATTCTGGGAATTATGGTTTTAGAGTAGACAGTAAATGTATAGTCTATTGATAGATTAGTTGAGATAGTAGCTAAAATGCAGTTAGGATGCTATAAAAAGAAACCTAAAAACGAATTGGCTTTAATGAAATAGGAATGTATTTCATTCTCATGTAAAAGCCTGGGTGGATAATCCAGGGCTGGTTTGGAGGTTAAAGGTATTGGGACCCAGGCGTCTACTGCTTTGTTGTTCTGCCCGTCATCAGCGTGTGGCTTTCATCTCATATTCCCACACGGGTGTTCCAGCCATCACCATCATGTCTGCATGCTAGCCTGTGGAGAGGTGGAAAAGGGATCTAGACAAGAGCCTGCTCCTTCTCTGTTAAGGTGTGGTGTAGAAGTTGCAGATACTTCTCAGTATTTTATTGTCCAGAATTTTGTCAGATGGCCACAACTGCCTGTAAAGGAGGCAGGGAAATGTTGTTTTTAGCAGGGATGTCTTGTGTTTACCTAGTACTTATAATTGAAAAAGGGGGAAACAGAGATTGGGGAAGAAGAAGCAGTTTTTGCCACACTTGATGATATAAAAATAATGATATAATCTGAATCAGGGATTGAGGAGGGAGACAGAAGGTAATGTGGTCTGCTTCCTCCCTCCCATTTTTATGGCAGGACATGGTTCCATTTGAAGAATCTAGAGTTGAAATATGTAGTTGAAATTATTTCAGCTTAAAGTTTTCATAATCACTTTTTGACCTAAGAGTGATCTTTTTGGGAATACTTCTTATAGTAAAGGAACATTTCATATTCAAGGATTACTTCAATTTTACCTCACTTTCATTTTTTTGGTTACATAAAATTAAAAATAAAATTTTAAAGTTAAAATAGCATGCATATTGTGATTCCATTTTAATGAAAGTCAATAGATTTTCTGTTGATATATGAATAGATAGACATCTAGAATAACACTCTCATATAATATTAAATATGGTTACTTATGGGCAGTAGGATTTTGGGCAATTTTTTTCATTGTTAGACTTTTCTGTGTCACTTTAATTTTTATAATGAGACACATAATTTTAAACAAAAAAGAATGAGTCTTTTCTTAACAAAGATACAGTCATTACTAATGTGAGGAGGGAGGGATTTTTAAAATTTTATAAGAAGTATCACGGAGTGTCCCTAATTAGTGCAATAACACAAGCTTGAATTTCTAAAAATCTCTTTAACAACTCTTCTTAATGTATTAATTATGTTTGCTGTTTTATATATCTCCTTTCTGTTTTCCTGTCATGATTTGCAGGAAACCTCTCCAGCTCGAAAGGGAATGTTTTCAGAGAGCAATAAAGTGGAGATGTTTTCCTTCTAGACGTTCTTGCGTGGGCAGGGGTCTCCAGGAAGCAGAGGCAGCAGTGATATCTATAAAGAAAAAAGAACTCAGACTGAATTCCGTGGATTGTGGGAAGAACAGGACAAACCCATGCATCCAGCCTGGGGTTCATAAGAGAATGTACAGAGCTATCAAAACCTGCCACTTAGCCCAGAGCTGCTTCTGCTCTGAAAATGGTGTTTTCTACCACCCAACCTTATCTTCCTGGCCTTTGGGTCATACTCTATTGGATCAGGAATGAGCCCTTAATCTGGGACAAACAGTATTTTGGTTGGCTGGTGACAACCTCTTCTATGGCTTGGCTTGAAGATACGATATGTGCCATGTCTGAGTTATGCTCATGTCGCTGACTGGTTTCCCGCAGGTGCTCTGAAATTGTGTAGGAGGGCTATCTGGGAGTGCTCTCAAGATCAACAAGGGGCAGGGGAGGAGGGGAGGGGGAGGAAGGAAGCATGAGCAGGCAGAGGGAGCAGCTGGATGGTGATGCAGTCTCACTGCAGGGCTTAGCAGATCCTGTAGAGAGTTTTGAAGCTGGAATGAATCTTCAGAGATGTTCCACGTCGGAACGAGAGGACGAGGCCACTGTGCTCTTTGTAAGTCCCAGCTGCCCAGGGAGGGGACACTGCCTTGGGTGGAGCAGCTGAGGCAGTCTTTGTGGGGGCTGACAGCTGGGGACTCTGTCAGGAGCACTCCCAGTGGCTAGGAGAGAAATCCCTGTATTTCCAAAGGGGCTCTGGGTGGCACATTGCAGTGTTTGTCCATTGCAGCCCCCTTCTCCTTTTTGCTATCAGTTAGAATCTCTCTGTTTTGGGATTTGGGGCAGGTAACATAGTGTGCATTGTCACTTTCTATGGAAGAGAGTGGAAATCCTTGTGAAGAAGGGGCCAGAGAGGCCTATGGAAGCTCATGTCACGAAACAGAAGCTGTACATACACAAGAAAGCAGCTTGAATTAGGCCAGAGAGCACCAAAGGGGGCCACCAAGCACCCAAATGATGTGAGGTGGACTTCTGACGTGTGAACTCCTGTGGCTGTGTCAGCTCCAGTGCAGTTCTTGATTTTCTGTAGATAGAATTTTCCCTATGGTTTTACAGGTATTCTTCCTTTAGATAGTAGCCCAAAGGTCTGAAATTCTATGGTGACCTAAGTGTACATAATTCTATGTAGCCTGATCTATATAAATGAAAGGGACTTAGGACCAAGATATATAGGCCATCTTCTTTGGGGGACCATTTATCTGTATCACCACTGCCATAATAACATGGCCTTAGGTGATGCAGGATGATGAAAGGTGCAGGTGTATGTTTAGTGTTCCTTTATCACATCCATCTAGTGCCACTGCTGGGTTCTTGTCCCACGTCATTCATTCTGACGTTACACTCTACAGTGGAACAAAATATTCTGACAGTGGATTTTTAGTTAATGAGTACTCAGAGTAGTTAAATAAATGAGATGGAGCAGTATTAATTCTTGACCTTCATAATATTGAAGGTATTGATATTAAATGATATCAGTAATATAAACATTTGTTGTGCACATATCGCATGTCAGCCACTACATAAAGGCCTTTGCATATGTTATTTCAATTAATACTCAAACGTCAGATGATAGGTAAGTGTTTTTCTCCCCTTGTTGCAGATGAGGGAACTGCATCTTGTCAAAGGTCGTAAGGCTAGTAAGTGGTAGAGCCAGGACTGAAAGCGGGCAGCTTGCCTCCAGACTCTGCACCTTTCTGCACCCTAGATCGAAAGGATTGCAGTCCTTAACACCCTCAGCGCTGGGCTATTGACAGAGTAATGGGTAATGGTCTGGTGAGCTCTGTTCTCCCTCGGGGGCTGCTCTGCCTAAAATTCAGCCCTTTGAGTTTCCCTCCTGAGGCTCTTCTTGCAGCTGGCCTCTTTCAAGTGGCACAAATTTTATAGGAAACCCGGCACTAGGATTCATTTTCACCAAGATATTACTAGATTGTTGAAGCAGTTTAATCCCATAAAACCAATCTCGGATATTAGATGTTTGGGGGTCTGGAGCACACTGAAGAGAAAAGAGCAGGTTGAAGCCACCAAAGGCAAATTTCCCTCAGAGGTGTTTTCCCTGCTCTTGACCCTGTTTAAAGACTAGCTTAGGATAGCCTTTCTAGTGCACAGAAGATAAGGGCCAGAGTCATGCAGCAAATGCCAGTTGAATTCTAAAAGTTGGATACAATCCAAATAATGTTTATTTTACTTATTTTGTAAGTCAGCATATTAAAATCGCTAAAACATGCTGAAATATGATTTTGGAGAATGGCAGTGGTTCTGAGTTATGTTCCAAACTCCTCACTGTCAGTTTTCTTTTGTTGCTTTGAGCAAAGACCTTCAGGTGGTGGAAGTACAGTTGTCTCTTTGTTACCTTGAAAGCTAAAGCTTGTGCCTGGTGGTTGCCTAGCAACCTTTGTCTCTTTTGTATTCTTTTGTAAAAAGTATTTTTCTATTGTACAATGCAAAATTTTGTATTTGTATTTATTGATGATTTAAAATGAGGTTCTTATTTGTGTGTTAGAATACAACAAAGTCCATGTGAGTCCATCAAACCTCTGAGTAATAATTATAAGACAGTGAAGCCTTATTTGGTGAAACTACAAGCAGGAACGGCCCCACAATCACAAAGGCATTTCAGAATCCTGCTGTAAAGCATAAAGGACTCAAAGAATGTGCTACTCCTAATGGAACCACATGTTTCTTATGAAATGTTGCTTTTTAAATACATATATTATTAGTGCTCGCGTGGGCTAAATGTATTTTTATTGAAGATACTATCCTAAAGTTGCTTAGCGCTCAAAGCTATAGAAATAAGAAAGATGCAAAACAATATAAAACGTGTGTAAAATATTTTCAGTATTTTTTAACTTTTTAATTTTTCAGAACTTAGGGACATGATGATTTGCTAGTTTTTTGTTTTGTTTTGTTTTGTTTTTTTCCTCAGTGAAGGAACCCTTAGGCGCTTGTGTGATTTACATTCTAATTTTCCTCTTTGAACTCACCTTTCCTTGGTCTCTCAAAGGTTTTAGAGGGTGATATACAAAAGGCTTGAGAACTGAACCTCCATAAGTATTCATGGTGAAAGCCATGATTCTCTTAATGTCTGGAGAAATTAAATTTTGATCTACAGAGATGATCTTATGGCAAATATTTAGCTGCCCTAAACATAGAAGCTACGTTTGTGTAAACAGTGAAACCCAAATATGGAGTTGAAGTGGAATTTAAGGCCTTCATCTGTGCAAAATATTCCTGATTAAGTAATGTCAGGATCAAATGGAAGAATATTCTTAGAAATTAATGTGCTTCTCTTAGTAACAAGGAACTAGTATTAAACAGTGCTCAGAAGTTTTTAAATGCTCTTACATTTGATAAAACTTTGGTATAAGACTGGTTTTACGAATAAGTAATTTAATCAGGTTCCCTAAATGGTCTACCCAGATGTTCTACAGCTGTGGCAAGAAGCAATGGATCATTCATTTGCCAAAGAGTCTTTTAGAACGATCTCTCATCTGCAATATGAGAATTTTATTCACTATACTTTCTAAAAAGAAGTCAGGACTTGAATAAAAACGTGGAGGGGAGCCTTCTTCCTGCAGTCCTTCCTCAAAGTTTGCAATGAACTGGGGCTTGCCCTTTGTGGGGGCTATTTTACTCGGGGCCAGCCACAGAGCTGACTCAAGAGGGTTTCAGTTAGCCGGAGGGAGGAAGTTAATTTAGTCAAAGTTTAAAAAAGATCTGAAGTTGATGTTTATTTCATCATCTCCTAATCTGGTGAAAAAACATACCCATGACTCAGACAAACTGAGCGCATGTGTGTGTATGTACATGTGCACATGGGACCTCTTTTCATTCATTCCCTATTTGTAAGTTTTGTGATTTTTAAATGTCTTTTTTCCCCTTCATCATTCTCTAACTGTTCATTTTTTTTTTAAGATTTGATTTATTTATTTGTCAGAGAGGGAGGGAGAGAGAGCACAAGCAGAGGAAGCGGCAAGCAGAGGGAAAACAGGTAGGCTGCCTGCTGAGCAAGGAGCTCGATTCGGGACTCGATCCAAGGACTCGATCCAAGGACCCCGGGATAATGACCTGAGCCAAAGGCAAACTCATAACCGACTGAGCCACCCAGGCATCCCTCTAACTGTTCCTCTTGACTAGATCCTACAGGCACAAGATGTTTGTGTGCATGGCTGGAGAAAAACCAGGATGTGACTTTGCTATGTGATTCATGGCAGGGTCCACCCCTTCATCCTTTTGAGTTATCTTATGGACCTGGTATGTCTTTGAACAATTATATCCATAGAAGTATGGGTGAGGAAGGGTTTTGGATTTGGAATTACCTGATTTTTCTTCCTTCAAATGTCGGTAGGGAGAGCACTGTGTACGGCGCTTCTGTTCATGGAGTCAGTCGTTCTTCTGTCACTGCGTCTGTCGGGGAGGGAGAACTGCTATTGACTTATTATTGCCGCAGCGCCCCATTTTAAGAGCCTGACCTGTAAGTATGACATTGGAATCTAGTTCCTTTTTCTATCTGTTCTTGAAGAACAGAAAAGAACTAAGAGTTACTTGAAGTTTTCCTAATCAAAGATCAACCGTAGTTCCTGAATTTCACTAATTCACTGGCTCTTCCCTGACTGGAAGATGAACCTCAGCCTACTTTTAGTTCTTTCCATTTTTTATCTACATCTTGGAAGTTCTCAGGTGGGGTCTTCTGTGTTCTCACAAGTCAGCCCTTTTGCTCCCTATGCTACCAGACTAGTCCGTGTCATGTGGTTGCTGCCAAGATGCCTGCAGCGTGTGGAGATGTTAGTGCTCTGCTCTGGGATCCTGCCTATCTAGATTGGTGCTCTCCTGCAGCCACCATGCTGCTTGATCATCCCTTCTCCAGGTGTGGATGCCCCCCAGGGGTCCAGCCACACGCTGTCTTGGCCCTAATACTGCTGTAGTATTCTGGCAGTCTGCTCAGAACAACAGGCTTGTAGTAGGCTGCTGTTTATGCTTATCCAGCCTCTCATTCTCTTCATCTCACCTTTCCTTTGGGAACCCACCTCTTCCTCTTCTCTGTGGTCCAGTGGGATTGTTAATCACTGTGCCTTGCACACACATGGCCTGCAGGTGTCTCCTTAACCCAAGCTAGGATGAGGCAACTGAGTCTCCAGGAGATTTGCACGGTGATTGCAGGGACATATCCTTGGAAGGAAGTTGTCACTCCGATGGTATTGCCTCAGAGAGACTATCTACGAGATTTTGACGAGTGGTCCCTGGGGGCTGTTCTGCTTTCTGTCCTTCCAGGGTTTGGGTGGATCAGTTTTCCTTCTCTGGCTAAGATAACCAGAGTCAGTTTGGGTTGCTTAGAACCAATTAACTGTTCCTGACACCATAGGGGAATGGCCACCTTTCTGATCACTTCGAGTTGGTTGCAGCAGGTTACTTGGCCCTTAAGGAGTTAGAAGATTTAATGAGATGCCTATTTGGCTATAAGTACAACTTCAGTCTTTCCAGAGGATCTGCCAATGTTCTGGGTGGGTGGGGTGGAAGGCTCATCTGATAGCCGTGTCCCGTAATCAGGATAACAGCCTCCTGACCCCAGGCTCTCCACTGCGGGCACAGGGTCCTGATGGGCACATAATTGCCTGGAGATATAAGTAATTTGAGAACGTATATTCCATTCTATGTAATTACATGAGTTACAAGTTGGACATATTTGATACATCCCACCCCATGGTGGACTCTCTCTTTTTCTAGGCCTGATGGTTCCTATTCTCACATTTTGGCTTCTGCCACTTCCTCTCCCCTTCCTTCATGAGTTTTCTCCAGTCCAATTGTGGTAGGTACCACAGGAGTTCTTTCCCTAGAAGTAACCGCATCCTGTGTAAACCTAATGGATATAAATAAAACAGGTAGCAAGAGGACGGTGTTACCTAACTCCACACAACTGAATGATTCCAAAATCACAGCCCACACCCAGCAAAGACACCATTACAGTGTGTTTACTGAGTGATTACCGGGCATATGTTGTGCTAACTACATTTATAGTTATTTTATTTCAGCCTCTCAACAACCTGGAAGTAGCTAGTATTGTCTCCGTGCTCCAGTATTTTCATGTTTTATAGATGAGAAAATTGAGGTTCAGTGTTGTTGAATTATGCTCTCAGATGTTAACTGTATTTGAGTTCCATCTATCCAGATCCAAAGCCCATACTTCCTCTGTCACTGCTCTTATTCAGCTTTATTCCTCAAATTCAAGTTATCATAGGATCAGAAGATGTAATATATTAGATATGGCCACTGTTATAAAATAATTCATCATTTAGGGGCACCTGGGTGGCTCAGTCGTTCAGCGTCTGCCTTTGGCTCAGGTCATGATCCCAGGCTCCTGGGATCGAGCCCCACATCGGGCTCCCTGCTCCTCGGGAAGCCTGCTTCTCCCTCTCATGCTCCCCCTGCTTGTGTTCCCTCTCTCGCTGTGTCTCTCTCTGTCAAATAAATAAATAAAATCTTTACAAAAAATAAAATAATTCACCATTTAGCAGAAGAACCAGTTTAAACACTAGTTGTAATAAGACTTTATTATTAGAGGCATGGGCAAAATGTCTTGGGAGCTTAGAAGAGGGAAAATTAATTCCACCTGGGTTTGGGTCATAGAGGAAGGCTTGCTAGAGGAGGTGACTTCTGGATTGGAATTTGAAGATTAATAGGAACCTACTGGGCCTCCTCACTCTGCTCAGGCTCTGACACTGTATATCAGGCAGCCATGGATTCCTGTCACCGGCATGAAATGTGCTTGGCGTCATTAATAACTTTTAGCCTGAATTGTCCAAAAAGGGAGTGGAAAGGAAGGAATCTGGAAAGAGGGAAGGGAAGGGAGGAGTGGGGGACAGAAAAACAAAAATGGGTAAGGATGAAAGATGAAAGAGAAATTTATGACCTTGAATCCCAGGTGGGTCCTGAACACAGCCCAGCAATCTTAGTTATTTCCTTCTTCCATTTATAATTTTTCCATGATCCCAGAAGACTATTTTCATCCTACCTACTCCCCTCAAATCTTTGACATCTTTCACCATGCTTTATTCTCACTGATTCTGATTCTTACTTCATAGAAAGTAATGAACGTAGAACTCCCTCTCCTTCGCAGCATTAAATCTTCCGACCTATCTGCATCTGTACTTTATGCTCTGCCCTTGCTCGTTTTTACGGAGGAACTGTCCTTGCTCTTTCCTAAGGCCACCTACCTGTTGCTACTCAGATACTGCTCTTGGAACTGTTTCCTCTCTCTACGGCAATATGAGTTTTCTCTCCTTTCTAATGAGTCACCATGCCTGTTAGAATATATCCCATCTTCAAGCAAGCAGGCAATCGAGCAAGCCCTTCCTTGACCCCATACCCTTTTTCTCTCTTTCTTTTTATGGTAAAACTCTTCCAAAGATTGTCCATGCTTGCTGTCTCTACTTTTCCCTCTTTCAGTCTTGCTTGAACACTTCACTAAAAATTTTATCTTCACCATGACAAGAAAACAGCTTTTACCAGGGTGTCACCAATGATCCTTCTTCATTTTTTGTTTTATGTGAATCTCAGCAATGTTCACCAGCGGATCACTCCCTTCCTGAAACAGTTTCTTCACTTGGATTCTGGAACACCTTACTTTCCTGATTTCCCTCCAGCTTTATTAGTTTGAAAAAAAATATATCTCTTATTGGGTTATTATTTGTTAATATTTGGAATAAATTATGCACTTTATAAAATGTCTTAGTATCTAATGAAAATTTTATGATTTAATCTTTTTTAAACTTACTATGATGAGTGTATTAATACATATTGACTATTTGTCATTCTTAGAATGAACTGTTTGGTTGTGACATATTACTCTTTTGTTGTATTCACTCTTTATATTTTAATTGGGAATTTTGTTTAATATTCATAAATGAAATTTGCATGTATGACATTTTGGTGCATTTTTGGGTCATTTTATATGTGTTATGCTGGTTTTTAAAAATTAAATGTTATTTCCTCCTTTCTCCATGTTCTGTAATAATTGGTTGCTTTTATAAAAATTGTTCCCATTCCTTATAAATAATTCAAGTTTGAAAGGAAAAACAAAACAAAATGGAGACTCACTCCAAATTCTATCATTTGAAAGTAACTATAATTAATATTAAACATGATACCAGATCTCTCTTGATGCATATATATATTACGTTTGTGGATACAAAGAACAGTGTGGCTAGAAGTTGGTAGGTGCTCAATTAATGATACCTGTTTATTGAATAAATAGAATGTTAGATGGAATTAATTTTGCACACATGAAGTCATACTAAATTGTATATTTATTAAATTTTATTATTTATTTTAAATAAAAATTAGCAAAATCAATTTTACTTGATAGTAACAAAACAAATAGTTGAAATAACTGAAACTGGAGATAGTTCAGAAATTTAGATAAACTTTTTATCACAAAATATTAATTTTTAAAAGATGCCTCTATGGTTTCAGAAAAATAATTCAACAAAAAGGAAGATTTGATTTATTATATTTATTTTTACTTTTTATTTACTTTTACTTAACTTTTAGGTAATGATGATTGATAGCAATTTAATAATTCATATCTTCGCCTCATTATTTTTTATTAATGTTGTGTTAAGTCCTTATATTTATTTTGCTTACTTTCTGCTCTTTACTCATCATTTCTAAGTTTGTCTTAGCCTTATTAACCATAATTTAATATTTTCAGAATTCACCACTGATCCTTTTAGCAAGCCTTCTTTATTCATCTCAGTTGCCTTGTTTCCATTGTTTGGTGGAATTTGCAAGACAGTCTTGTGAGTGCTACACTTCATTATCATTGATCAACCTCTTGGTTGACTAGGTTCTTGATATTTCACATTCCCTCAGAACTTTGCATATATTGTTAATATCATTTTCTGGTAGTATATGCTTCTATGGAAACATCTAAGACCAGCCTGTTTTTTATTTTATTTCATTTCATTTTATCATTTTTTAATGCTACAATGGAGTTTCTGTTGGAGGGGAAGAACTCCTGGATTCACTTCATCTTCACTCAGCCATCTTTTCTCCAGAGCTGTTCCCATTCCACCACGTGATGTAAAGGAAACAACAGGGCATCTCTCTGATTCTGGTTCTGTTAGAGTAGACGAACATGATCTGTGACTCCCAGTTAAGTTTGAATTTCAGATAAACAATGAACACCTTTTTAGTATAAGTACATCCAAGTGAAACTGGGTGTGCTGTAATTTTATTTGTTACATCTGGCAACCTTAGGTACCATTGGTAACAGACTGGTTTTCTCACCTTTGTTGGATGTGAGTGGGTGATGAGAGCCTGACTGGGGCATTTCAGTGTTTCTTCTGTCCCCTGGCTTACTGTATACTCAGAAGATCTTACGTCATTAATATTCTTATTTGTTTTCAATCCTCTGTGATCCTTTGGGGATAATTAGATCTGAATAGACCTGATAGCCTCCCTGTTCTGTAGAGACATTAATGGCCCTTCTTCCCACCTCACTGGCAACATGTAGAAAAGTGACAAGGGCTTCTGCCTCCTTCAGAATTGGTTTGTCCATGTCTTTCCAGGGAACATCATTGTCACTCAGTTTGCTTCTCTGTGAATTGGGGCTATTATTGAGAATTCTCAGTATATTTTAACTTATCTTTCCCTTGTGATATGGGTCAAAAGCCATACTATGCCATGTTACATCATAACAGAATCTTTGCCTCTTTTCTTCTAGACATTTATGGCAGAGATTTGGACTCTATTTGACTTGTGTGTGGTTCTGTGTAAATGTTTATTAGTTTTCACTACTTTTTTTCTTCAATTTGGGGGAAGATGGAGTATCTGTGACTGGCTCCAATCTACCATTTTTACTCAAAACCAGTATAAATAACACAATAATTATCCCAGACTTAGAATTTGAAGTATTTCACTCATAAACTTGCCTGAATTCAATGTTTTTATGAGAATTGGTTTTTTGAAAACTTCGGAATTTTTTTCATGTTTTGGTTTTGTTTAAGTTTTCTGTTTTTTGAGAGTTTTAACATTTTTAGAAAAAAATGTACAAACTATTCTTTTAAAATTATTTTAGCTTATATTTATTGTATTTCCCTTTTCATATTCTTAAATTTGTGTTTTTGTGTTTTCTCTCTTTTCGAAATCTTTGGTAGTATAGTGGTTTTACCTAGTTTATTTATTTACCCACCCTCCTAAGAGACTAGTTTTTATATTTATCAATAAATTCTACTTTTTTTGTTTTCTAATTTATTAATTAGTATTATTTAATTATTTTTTCTTAAGTTGATATTATTTATCAATGTAACATGTACATATCTTGAATCTAATTAAACTTTACCTTTGTATACAGCCATATAACCACTCCACAGGCCAATTTATAGAACTCTTCATCACCCCAGAAAGTTTCTTGTGACTTTTTCTTATGAACACTACCCCTATCACCCTGCAAGAGGTAATTATTCTGCTGATTTCTATTACCATAAATTAGGATGGACTAGTATTGAACTTCTGATAAATCAGTATTACAGTGGGGCTCTGGCTTTTTTTTGCTTAACATAAAGTTTTCAAAATTCACTTATGTTACTGACTATATTTATTTAAAATTTATTTTTATGCTGTCCTGATTGTGTGTTTTGTTATTTTCCAATTCAAATGTGATGGTTAAGTTTTGTTTATTTTTGTTTGGTAACATGATTCAGGTCATAGATTTTCCTTGTGGTGCAATATTAGTTTCCCCCTACGTTTTGGTGTATGTACCTTAATCAGTGATTATAAGTTAACCATTTTATTTGGCCACTCAGTGTCTCTGATTGTCTGTTTATGGAGTTGGAAACTTTAGATATCATGATTATTGTAACCCAGTAGAGGTCGTGATGATTGATGAGATACTGTAAGTTCACCAGATGTCCTCATCCATAAAGAAAGCCCAGCATTCTGCATACTTGGCTAAAATTTCTAATTGTTTTCATTTCAGAACTAGGATTTCTGTATCCTGCTGGTAGTCAGTCTAAAGGGAAGTTATAGCTTTTTTTTTTTCCCCCTAAAATGTGAAGATTGACAAAATGGTGAGGAAATGAACAGTTAAAAGTTTAAGGTATGATTTCCTTTTCAAGATAACATATTTTGGCCAAACTAGATTACTTTAACCAAACAAACTAAAAGATTCTTTATACTTTTTTTTTGTCTTAAGACTCCTGCTTCAGAATTTATTTATTTCTTTCAGTTTAAGTTTTCATGTCACTTAGTGAGGAGAGTTTTATTCTGGTCTTCAAACTGAAGTCTGAATTTGTAGTACTCAGAAGTTCAAGCAACTTTTATGTGTTTCTCTGTGGGTATGTCTTGTTGTTAAATTATGTTTTTAATTTTCATTTTAGGAATTACAGTCTTGTACTAGATATTCTCTCTGCCTGGAATGCTTTCATCCCATGATCATAGATGGCTGGCTCCCTATTGTTAGTTAGACCTTAGAGAGACTTTCCTTGATGATGCCTCTAAAATAGCTACTGATCTCTCCTTTTCCCCTTTTCTGTTTTAAATCTCTGTGTAGCACTATAGTCATTGTGTATTTTCCTTTCTTTTCTTCCCTCCTTCTCTCTAGTTTTAGATGTCCGTCCTAGTTTAGATGTTTGTCTCCCAACTGCTCACAAAATGGTATAAATGCCAAGGAGTAGGAATCTTGTCTGTGAGTCACCTCTATTTCCAGTGTTTAGAACAGGACCTGGAATAGGTCATTGTGAGACATTAAATGAGTTAATGAAGGAATGAATTAGAAGTCGCCAATTATTCCAATGAATATAATATTGAAGGAATTATAATTAGTGAACATTCTGTAAAGCATCATTTAATGTTTGAATGAGTGTCTGAATGAGTGAACTTCTACATCCTTAGGGAAGATGTGTTTCTTTGTATGATCTCTTATGTAAATGTTTAATAATTCCTTCTCACTGAAACCATTTGCTTTTTCCCGACATATGGCCTTTCTCTTGATCCCATTCTTGAGTTTTTCCTGAGCTCAGTCCCTGGCCTTCTTTTTCTTGTTTTAACTGGGCACATCTAAAATATGATTGTTAGAAAAGATGGCTATAAAGAAAAAAATTTTAAAAATGGCTGTGTGTGGTTCTTCTCATATAACAAGAGCAACCTAAAACAGTGATTAATTGATGAATAATTTTTGCATTTTAGATTGCTTTATATTTTAGCAATTGACATATTTAGGTGATAAATTCATGCTTACAATGTGCTGGGCACTGGGGATATACAGATGAGAAAAGCAAAGTTCTTACCTTTGAGGAGCTCACATACTGTTGTGGAAGATAAACTTTTAAACACTTAATTTGATGAGTTCAAAAAGGTGCCATAGGACATATACGCTGTTGTTGGAAAATTGCATAGGCATTCATCAGGAAGGTAAGGATGAGTAGAACATTCTTAAGCATGTACCCAGGGGTCTCTAAGGCACTGGATTCTAATCAATTCCAAGTCATTTCTCCAACAGATGCTTACTCTGTGCCAGCACTTCTAGGCAAGGGGGATGCTGCTTAGCAGTGTTTGGCATATGGTACACGCTCAAAAAATATTCAGTGAATTAATAATAACTTTGTTCATTGGATGACAAAGATCCATCAAGAGTTTCCTAGTGGGGTATACATGAGTAATGGTTTTTTTTTTTTTTTTTTTTAATGCTCACACTGACATCAGGGTGGAAAGACCTAAAATTGGCAAGAGCCTGGTACCTGTGGGACCTGCTGGGATAATCCAGGGGGTCAGTGACTCTGACTTTCCTTGGAGCATCTGAGCAGGAGTCTTCACAGCACATATGTAAAGCAGGGGGGGCGAGGCTGGATTCAGGAGAAAAAATGTAGAGTTTAGAGGAAGGAGCAAGCACCATTGTGTTCAAGAACCAACTGTGCACTGCAAATAATCTAAGTTACTCAGAAGAGTTCAGAAGCAAAGGCCCTTTGCATGAGAATCATTGGATTGTTATTGTTACTCTCTTAAATTACAGCTTCCGAAATGAAATCTTTTGCTGTTCTCCTCTAAGACCTGATATTTGTCTCTTGGCTCCTGCACTAGGGCAGTTTGGCTTTTTAATTTTTTTTTTTTCCTAAGAAGGAAAAACGCTGCTATCCTCCTTCAGTAAGAACTTGTCTGTGATGGAAAATTGTCTCCCTAGAATTTCTCCCACATTGACAGAGATTGAATTTAGGGCAGAATCCATTTGTCAGGGCAAATTTGGTAAAGGAACTCTTGCTCTCCAGGCTGCCACTGAAGTCCCCCCATTTAAGATTCTGAGGTGGTGCCCGTGTATAAGGCAGTGGTGCTTCCTGAATCTCAGTCACATAAAACCTCTCGCATATATGGGAGGTCCCACCTGTATGATTATTGATGTTTTTTATTTTGCTATTATTTTATTTTTTAAGATTATTTATTTATTTATTTATTTATTATGTCAGAGAGAGAGAGCACAAGCAGAGGGAGAGGCAGAGAGAGGGAGAAGCAGGTTCCCCACTGAGCAGGGAGCCTGATGGGGGGACTCGATCCCAGGGTCCTGGCATCATGACCTGAGCTGAAGGCAGGTGCTTAGCCAACTGAGCCACCCAGGTGTCCCTATTGATGTGTTTTAAATTAAGCTTTGAATTAAGCAAAGTATATTAAAAAATTAGACCGGTGGTCATGGAATCACAGATTTTGTGTGCTACTTTTTTCCCTCCTGATGCACATTAGCATAAATTCATAACCCATAAAAGATGTTTGTTCTCAGATCTGATGAAATGATCTTGTGTTTCCCTAGCGGTATAGGACTTCTACCTCAGGAAACTCTGGCGTAGTGTTTCGAAGCTGATGCAAACCTTTGTGAGCCACGGCTCCAGCTAAAATCTGGAGATGAGGAAAGAATAGTGGAGGGGCCCCGTACCTCTGCCTCTGACAGCTGTCTCAGTCTGCTGATCAATTTGAGGGGAAGTAATAGGGTCCCAGCAGATGAGGAGCCAAGAGTACACATTTTTCTTTCCAAAAAGAGGAAGGTAAGCCCTGGTTTTGGTGTGACCAGTGAAGACATGGTCCCAGAAGGTGGGAGATTAACTACAATGAATGCCACGGGAAGCACTGCGTGTTATGCACAAACAACGAATCATGGAACACTACATCAAACACTAATGAGGTGATGTATGGTGATTAACATAACAATAAAAAAAGAATGCCACGGGAGGAGGGGGTGCACAACGCTGCAGGTGACGCAGGATTCTGGGAGGAACTGATGATGCACGAGAGGCCTGTGCTTTCTCTGGAACCCTGGCCCTCATTGTGATCTTGGCTACTGGGAATTACCAGATCTCCAGGTAACCGAGGCTTACCCACTCACGTTGGCCAAAAGTCAAGGACATAGCCCCTGTTGCAGTGAAGAATCAAGATTCTCATTGACCAAGCCATCACTCTGTTATATGTGTTTGATAATTGAGGAGCCAAGTGGAGAAAGACTACAGGTTTTAGCTGCAAATACAGGAAGAATTCAGAACGACAGAAATGTAGTTACAGTGGCACTTCAATTAATAAAACCCATGGGAAACATGCCCTTTTACAAGGAAATCATCATGTTTGAGAAAATACAAAACAAAAACAACTATAAATCACAAAGTTGCTGTACATGCTTTTACTTGACTAGAGAACACCAACCCAACACATCCATAAATAAAAAATCCAAGCAGTCAACCCAAAACCTCTCTTTCACAGCTTGTGTCACCTCCTCACAGTTTAAAGTGAAGAAAGAATTCTTTGAGCAAAAATTCCTTTGAGTATCCAGTCTCATCTTTCTGCACCAGCCCCAGCATAAGGCCCACCAGCTCCAGCATACCCCTGCCTGAATTCACAGGTTACTCCCTCCCCTTCCCCTAATGTACAAGACCTTCTTTCATTTCTTCTTCTTCCTCACTGAAATTGAGAAGAACCTTGAAATCCAAACCATTTGTCCTCACTGATTATTGATTGATTATATTTTAACTCAACATATCTGTGAGTATGCCCCATGGACCACAGTTTTTTAGATGTCAGTGAGTGCTTTATAACCAAAAGGAAAAGTTGCAGGTCAAATTGATTTGGAAAATGTGTGATTGAACAACTTGAATGGACTTCTCAGAAACTTTATTGGGTATATGTAAATTTATAAACCATAAGAAGGGTATATATCATCCTGTGCTTCCCAAACTTTATTTGATTGTGGTAGAAATTTATTTTTGAGCATCTCCAGGAACTTAAATATGTCTGACATACTCTGGAGAATGCCATTTTAGCTGAAACTCATCTAAGCATACCTAAGCAGAGTGTATCTAAACAATCTGTTTAGATTTTGCTCTTATAGTAGGTTAACTAGAGGCCCCAAAAAGATGTGTATAAGTCCTAACTCCTGGTACTTGTGAATGTGGTATTATTAGGAAATAAGGTCTTTACAGATGTAATTAAGGATCTCAAAATGAGCTCATCCCAGTTTTAGGGTGGGCCCTGAACCTAATGACAGTGTCCTTATAAGGAATACAAAAGGAGAAGATGCAGAGATACACAGGGAGAAGGAGGTCACATGAAGAAGGCAGCAGAGACTGGAGTTATGGTACCATAGCCAAGGAATGCCAGGAACCAAAAGAACTTGGAAGGCTCAAAGGAGGAATTCTTCCCAAGAGCCTTCAGAGGGGGCATGGCCCTAATGACACTGATTTTGGACGTCTACAGAAGTGAGAGGGAATAAATTTTTCTTGTTTTAAGCCTCTTGGTTTCTGGTAATTTGTGGTGGCAGCCCTAGGAAAGTAGTATAATGCCATTTATTTCTAATTGTGGAATGTGGTGTCTGAGGCTTACTTTTTATTTTTTAAAAAAGACTAGGCATCAGTGAGCAATGGACAGATACTTTTGAAGGCAGAGACAGACTGTTTTGATCGCTGAAAATAAAGTTGATTTAGTCTGTTGAGTTGGTTGATTGGTGGGAGGGAGGGAAGGTGTATTAGAAGAAATAACCACGATTTCTATTAAAAAGACAGTTTCCTTCCTTTTGGGTCCCTTTCTGTTATTTTCCTGTCTTGGTGACAGGCTCCTGCATCCATGTGTCTTCTCCAGTTTCCGCACCAGATCAATCACAAACACTGATGATGTTAACTTACAAATATTGCTCTAGTCCATCCTCTTATTCATCTGTTTAATGCAGCACCTGAGTCCAGGCTTCATCAGTTCTTGTCTGGGCTCCTGGAACTGTCCTCCATGTATTTACCTTAGCTTCACTCCAAAACATTTTTGTTCCCCAAGCATGTTATGTATCCTCTTCTTTCCCATCACTTTAAATACTACCCACTTTAAATGGCCTCCCACTTCTTTTAGATGAAGACCAGTATCCTTAATATGTGCAGAAAGGCCTGCTGTCATCTGATCTCTAACTCCCCAAACTCATCTCACACCCCATTTCCCTCTGCTCTCTTTTCCCTATTCTAGAGGCTAAGAAGGAGTCTATATTGTTGAACCCATGTGTAACTTCCATTTCTGCCTCCACGGCCACCTTGTTCATGAACTCAGTGAGTAAGCATGGGTTGGTCAAGGAAGGAGGCTAACACATAACTGTTTATAGAAAGCCTCCTTCCCAGTGGAGGTTCTTTGGTCATGATTCATATGGGACAAAAATATCCTTGCACTGTGGGTCCATTCTGACAGGTCTCCATACATAGATAGCTCTTTCCCGAATCCCCTTTTTCTGAATTTCCCAAGGAACTTCATCCTTCCAAGTTCTTGACAGTCTGGATCAACCAGTAAACACTGTCCGTGGCCTAATATAATTTCTGACCTTAGTCTCATCTGCTTCTAGGCAAAGTAACCCACAGGAAGAACTGCTCAAAGACCTACTCTGTGCTATAGTCCACTTCTGGTGCCAGCAGTTTGGCTAGAAGGGTTTCTAGGTCAGGCTTAAATGCCCTCTTGGTCAAGTGCTCATAGAGAATGTCTTTCTGAACTTTCAAAGTAAGATTGACAAAAAGGTGGTTACATAGCCTTTAGGAATGAGCCGCAGTGGCAGGCTGAGCCACATGCTTATGCCTTCAGGATGTGCTCAAGCCTGATCTCATTAATACCATGTCCACTTGATAATTAGGTGCCGCTGGTCATACTTATATTTATGGGTTGTTAAAAATCAAAGGACACTTAGTTTGCATGTCTCCTGGCTTTCCACTATAAGATATTCAGTCTCTACTAGAGGGCTCAATAGCAAGTCAAGAGTGGTTTCTCAAAATGTGAATATTTATTTAACAAAGTCCATGATTTTACTGTAAAATTCTTGAGGCCATTTCCCCCAGTGGAAATTGCTGTAGGCTCCTTACAATATGCTATTCTGCTATAGACAGTCTAAGCATCTTTGGATCTTCTGGATCACAACTCCAGGGGGCCCCAGGGTCCCACTCACTGCACTCGCTTTGGGAGCTCCCAGTTGGTGGCATAGAGAGAATCCTGGTATGGGTCTTTTCTTCTTCCCTCCTTTCATCCCTGTTTCCTTCCTTCCTCCCCTTTTGCTTTTCTACTTTGCTTGCCGCTTATTGAGCTCTCTCTATTGTAGTCGGCCCTGAGTAACCATGGAAAGCCCTGCCTAACCACGGAAAGAGACTGTCTCCTTCTTCCTTCTCAAACTTAATTCCGTCCTTGCCCTTTTCTCCCTATACCCCAAGACTCCCAGATATAATTTGTATAATTCTGTCACTTTTGACATTATAATAGTTAGCACTTAATTCATTTTTTTGGTACTGTAACTCTTCCTTATTCTGGAGACCTGGAGCACATTACTGACTCTGCTACATCATTTGACCTTTGTCAGAAACTTTCTAAGTGGAAAAAGTGTGTTGAAGCCACATGTCCTCTTTGCTAATATAAGTGTCACAAATTAAGTTGAATTTGCCTTGGGATTTGGGTCACTGCTGAAACCGGGTCTTGGGACACATAATAACTGTAGGGAGCCAGGATTTTTGCTTTATTCTTATTTGAGAGACGTTCCCTCTGAGAGCAGGACATATGTTTCTTCCTATCATAAACCTTTTCTCAGGAAGGGCTTGATAGGTCGTTTGGTCCATTGCACCAGCAAGACCGTATCTCAGGAGGAAGGATGCTCTCTAGCCTCTGAGCCCAGCTGGTTTAAAAGCCTGGAGACATGGCCTTGCCTTTGTTTCCTGGGCAACTTTAGATTCATGGCTGCACTCTTCGTGGGTTTACCAGGTTATTACACTTCATTTCTCTTTCGAAAATTCCTCCTCTTTCTTAATTTCTCTTCAGACAAAATGCCACCCCCCATTACACATTGTTCTCACATATTTATGGACTAATTTCATGTGCTTCTCATTTTTTATGAACCACTCAGCTGCCCTTGTTTATCTTCCTGGGAACTATCATTTCCCTTATTATAGCGTTTTTATTCCTTGTCACTCATTTCCCTCACTTTAGACATAATTCTGTGACCTTCTGGATCCCCAAACTTGGTACGTCATCCTCAGAGCAATCTCAATAGATTCATGCTGTTATTTTTTTTTTCCTCAATGGAAAAATAGGATTTTGTACATGTACTCAGTGATGTTTATTCTTCTCCCTGGCCGAGCTCGTAATATAAACTTCTTCATAATTTGCTATTCTTGTTTGCCCCTCGGTGTCTTTTTTCATTATTAGTTCCCTATTTCCTCCACCCCCTTGGGCATAGCGAGCTTCTCTGTTGAATAAGTTAGCGTTTTTCATGTTGAATTTTATACAGCTACATCTTGCCTGTGTTTCCAAGCTTTATTTTATGTTTTTGTATTATTTTATCTTTGCTTACTGATATTTGCAACATCCCTCAGATTAGTAGTATCAGGAAAATCTCATTAACTTGCTGATCACTCTTTCTCCCAGATCTTTATTAAGATATAAAGATTTAACACCACTTCCTTAGCACCCACTAGTCATTTAGCTTTCACACAAGTCTTTTTTTTATTTTTTAAAAATATTTTATTTATTTATTTGAGAGAGTGAGAATGAGAGAGAGAGAGCACATGAGAGGGGGGAGGGTCAGAGGGAGAAGCAGACTCCCCACTGAGCAGGGAGCCAGATGCGGGACTCGAACCCGGGACTCCAGGATCATGGAGCCACCAACTGAGCCACCCAGGCGCCCTCATACAAGTCTTTGAGCCAAAATGAGAAAGGACCCTGGAGGTGCGTCTGTCAGTTCTGTTAATACTCTACCTTGCGTGTCATCTGAATCTGCTCATTTATACTTGCTCCTTAGATTTTCTAACTCTTCCTTCACTTCTACTTTTCTGTAAGAAACTCTTTATAAGACTATCATCATTTATTAATTGTCCATTTTTAGAGTCTTTCAAAGTTAAAGATGGATTTCCCCATCTCCACAAATTGTTGTAGAAGGTGGGAGATAGCAGTGTGTATTGAATTCTTATTATTATGTTTTAATATCTTAATATTACTTTATTCAATGGGCAGCACTCCCATGTCAGGAGGTTTTTTTTTTTTATTATGTTAATCACAATACATCACATCATTAGTTTTTGGTGTAGGGTTCCATAATTCATTGCTTGCGTATAACACCCAGTGCTCCACGCAGAACGTGCCCTCTTTAATACCCATCACCAGGCTAACCCATCCCCCCACCCCTCCCCTCCAGAACCCTCAGTTTGTTTCTCAGAGTCCATAGTCTCTCATGGTTTGTCAGGAGGTTTTATAACATCCTTTTTGTATATATATATATTTTTTAAGATTTTATTTATTTGAGAGCAAGAGAACGAGAGATAGAGAGCACGAGAGGGAAGAGGGTCAGAGGGAGAAGCAGACTCCCTGCCGAGCAGGGAGCCTGATGCAGGACTCGATCCTGGGACTCCAGGATCATGACCTGAGCCGAAGGCAGTCGCTTAACCAACTGAGCCATCCAGGCGCCCCTCCTTTTTGTATATTTTTAAGCTGAGGTGCAGAGAGGTTAAGTAACCTTATTACTGGCACATGGTGAAGAAGTGGCTGAGCTGGAATTTGAACACAGGGCACCAACCAACTGTAGAGGGTCAGTTGGTCGGGCAGTCGCATTGCTCTGTGGCCTGTTGGCTCTTTGCCAAGGGTTTTGGTGTATGTGGTGAAAGCTGAGAGAAAGTATCTGGTGACGAAGGTAGTCAGGGTGCCACTGAGGATGAAGCAACCATGATATGCTCTGGAAGGATTTCAGGAATCTCATGGGGAAAGGTGATGCCAAAAAGGCAGCCCTAAAAAGCACCTGTGTGGCGGCCTCCTCCTCTTGTGACCTCCCTTCGTGACCTCTCACCACTCCCTACAACTCAACACAGACCTTCTGACTACGCTTGGCTCCCTGTGTCTGCTGCAGGAAACTTTCAGCCTGTTTAGCAGAGTACCACCTTGGGACATGGTATTATTCTTTAAAGATCATGGCTCTCTTTTCCTACCCTGTCTCTGGTGGGGCATGAATTTGGAAAGACACAACTATTTCACTTTCTCAGGAGAAAGCTAGCGTAGAGCAGTGTGATGAAAGGCACAGAGAAAAGTCATGGTAAGTGTATAAAAGATGGACTTTAGTGAACTCGAGGGAGGAATTTTGTCCAAATGGACTCAGTGTCTTGGACACTCTCTCCCTGTTATTAGTTTGGCTGTAGCTGCTCTGTGAGATTCTCTAAGTCACACATACCCTCCTGCAACAGACCTTTCTCCTCTGATCTACACCTGACCCTTGGGTAGCCGCGTGTGGAGCCTGCTTGCCTGGGGCCTGGAACTTGTTTCCCTGGGTTTCAGCATTGGACCAGTCCTCCACCTTCCATGCTCCCCAAACAGCTATTTGGAACTAAACAAGCGGGGTTGGATTCCTGGTTATCCTGCTAATCCAGAGGAGAGGTCAGGTGGATCTAGTGTTGGTCCTTTGGAACAGGGAAGAACCAAGGGCCACATGCTGGAGATGTGTTCTATAATAACCATCTTTAGGTTTGTTTAGATTATAGTAGCTCAACTAATTAGCATATGCTGTTAAACTCACTCTCCTGGAGTATTGTGTTGGGCATTCAAAGTGATATGTGTCCCAAATAAGGCTGCCAGATTTAGTAAATAAAAATATAGGATACCTAGTTAATTTGAATTTCAGATAAACAGTGTTATTTTAGTGTGTGTTCTGAATACTGCATGGAAACTTTTTCTCAACTGCATTGTGACTGCGTAGGTATTAAGTGGCACAGCTGCAGCTGACATCCTCCACCACCCTGATGAGCTTGAAATATTGCATGGGACATATTTATACTAAAAAAGTTATTTGTTGTTTATCTGAAATTCAAATTTAGCTAGGCATCCTATATTTTATTTGACAACCTTAGTCCCAAAGGCAGATGCCTTAACTCAAGTAGTAAACACTTCACTGGGAAGATCAACTCCCGTGTGAAGACCTGCAACAGTACCAGGCCTTTCCTAATAAGGGCCAGGTGAATGCCGTGAACAAAATGCTCAGAAATGTGAAACTTCTGCTAGATTCCAAGAATCCACAGGATGTCAGTAGGCAGAAATAAGGTGTGCTTGGAGAGGGGAGTGGATTTCAGGTGGGCAAAGAGACCTAAGCAAAGGTATGGAGGTGGGGAGCCTCAAGACACTGCTAAAGGCTGATGAGTAGGGCTGTGGGAGAATAAACTGGGGAAGGCTTGAAGGGGAAACCGATTTCGAACTCTGTTCTGTTGTTGGTGTGGAACCTTTAAAAATTTTAACCAGGAAGTGGGGTGGGGGGTGGGGCGCCTGGGTGGCTCAGTCGGGTAAGTGTCCACCTTCGGCTCAGGGTCATGATCCCAGAGTCCTAGGATCAAACCCAGCATTGGGCTCTCTCAGCAGAGAGCCTGCTTCTCCCCCTGCCCCTCGCCCAGCCTGTGCTCTCACTCATGCTCCTTCTCTTAAATAAATAAATAAAATCTTAAAAAAAAATTTTTTTTTTTTTAGCCATGGGGAAGAAACACTGTGATCATGTGTTAGGAAGATCATGGTTTCCTATAGGAGGAGCATGAGACAGAGAGAGGTTAAGTAATTTGCCCAAAGCCAGCCTTGTAGTGAGGAAAGGGGAAAGGCCATGTGGACATGGTCAACTTTAAGCAATTAAGACCTTACGTATGAAAATGTGGCCTTAGGGCTTATTTTTTTTCTTCGTGTTCTTTCCCTAGATTGCATAGGAATGGTGTAAGTGGTAGAGTTGCAAGCTGACAGCCTCCACTCTGAGTGAACTTGGCTTCCTTCTCGGCCTCTGGCTATTTGGAGCTCCTGAGAGTATGTCTCCCTCTGTGTTGGGGTGACAGCGAGGAAGTACATATTCACCTGCTTTGGGCTGGCCTAAGCTGTCCTATCCAGGAGGGCCGCGACTGCCTTGCCTACTGTGAAAGAGTCAGGCTTAGTGTAATCTACTAAATTGTTGTCATGGCCAGTGTAGACCCTTCTCTAGCCCCCCCCCTTTTTCAAAGGGATTTGTAGTGGAATAAGAATATGGCCTCTTAGCTCAGTGCTGCCAATGTTAGAACTGTTTGCAATCTGTGAATTTTGTAGTGATTATGCTATTTCTGCCTCCGGACAAGGGCAGTATTTTCAAGGAAACGCTATACTGTTTGAATAGTCTAGTGCTTCGATGCAGTTCTTTTGTTTAGGCCAAGTTCAAATTTCTGTGTCAAATTAACGTCAGGAAAACAAGAGCAAATACCCCTCCTTGTAATTTTCTGGGAGGCTGAGATTGCTTTCACGTAAGTGTTTATAATTTTGCTTTCCATTCACAGGTTTATATTTCGTTCTTTCTGCATTACCTAATACATTCTTGTTTTCTGGAGATGCCAGGCTGTAAAATCACCTGTCAGAGGTGCTTTAGTAGGGATTTAGGCATTAGAGGAGATGTTGGACTCAGTGACTTTTAAGGTCCTTTCCATTTATGAGATTCTGTTATTCTATTTCCTTGGTGACTCAAAATCAAATTATATACTGATTTTCCTATAGTGCTCAAAAATTGTAGTTGACAGAGGACTTACAAATATTGATTTATTACACATTCTTGCTTTTTGTAGGCTTAATCAAGTGATGTAAAATATTACTGAAATTTATATCTTGATAATAATGATTTAATTGCTTAGCCACTGTTTATATAATGTTGGCCGGTGAAGATTTCAGACAATTCTTCATGCTTTGGGCTCTCTGAAAGATTACAGTGTTAGGACCAGAAAAGAAAGAAATGTGTAATATAGGTGTCATCCAGAGTAAGATATGATGTAAGAGTCATTCTTAAACAGTGGACAATGGTCTTGATAATTCAGAACCAGCAAGGGGGCTTAAAAAAAAAAATACAGGTTGTTAGACCTCACCTTGGAAATTTTGATTCAGTAGATCCGGGGTATGACATTGGAATCCTTTTCTCCCCAGATAAAGCTGGGCTCTGGCCTTCTACCTGCATAATAAAAACTGAATGCTCCCCACACTTGCCAGTGTCTGTAAGTATGCATGTGAGCTGGGGTGATCCTGGGAAGCAGTCATCTCTCAGAGTCCCAAACACGATTTGGGGCAACCCCTCTCCTCAATGCCCTATGATTTCCTTTGGTTTTTCTAGCACCCCACCCTCACTGTGCCAGAACTTGCGCATCTCATACCCCGTTTCTCCTGATGCTCTCCCCCTTCTCCCCAAGCATTGGTAAAGTCAAGAAATCCAGCCATTTAAAAGAAAATTTCCTCCGTGCCATACCTTCCTTCCTGAACCCACCCTCACAAGTAAGCCTTAAAATGGCAGATGGAATCCAGAAGAGAAAGACTGACTGTCTTAGTCGGTTTGGGCAGCCATAACAAAAGACCACAAACTGGGTGGCATTTAAATAGCAGAAATGTATTGCTCAGAGTTCTGAAGGCTGGAATTCTAAGATCGGGGTGCATGATCCGGTGAGGGCTCTCTTCTATCTCTATAAACTTCTGTCCTCATCTAGTGAAAGGGGCTAGGGAGCTCTGTGAGATTTTTTTTTTTTTTAATAAATACTAATCCTGTTCAGGAGGGCTCCACCCCCATGACCTAATCACCATGTCCCAAAGGCCTCTACCTCCTAATGCTGTGACCTTTGAAGATTTTATTTATTTATTTATTTGAGAGAGTGAGAATGAGAGAGAGAGAGAGAGAGAGAGAGAGCGCACATGGGGGGGGAAGGGTCAGGGAGAAGCAGACTCCCCACTGAGCAGGGAGCCCGATATGGGACTCGATCCCGGGACTTCAGGATCATGACCTGAGCCGAAGGCAGTCGCTTAACCAACTGAGCCACCCAGGCGCCCCTAATGCTGTCACCTCTGGAGGTTAGAATTTCAACATATGCATTTTGGGGGAACACAGACATTCAGACCGTAGTATTTACATTGGATGATGCCAAATTGGGAGGCGTTTCTGTAATTCTGTATGTATTTCAGTAGCTTTATAGATCTGCAGAATAGTCTGTCTTTTTTTTTTTTTTTTAAAGATTTTATTTATTTATTTGACAGAGAGAGAGACAGTGAGAGAGAGAACACAAGCAGGGGGATGGGAGAGGGAGAGGCAGGCTTCCCGCGGAGCAGGGAGCCTGATGTGGGGCTTGATCCCAGGACCCTGGGATCATGACCTGAGCCGAAGGCAGACACTTTACGAATGAGCCACCCAGGCGCCCCTAGTCTGTCTTTTCATTTTATAGTTTGGTCAATAGGTCCTTCCCATTACTGGCGGCTTGAAATTAGTGAGTAAGGATTTTTTGCTTTTAGTGTGGATCTTCCCCAAACTACAAAATACATTGCTCCCACAATGCATTCTGTTTTCCAAGTTAGAGACGATTACTGGCCCAGTCTAACTTGAACTTACTAAGGTGTTTGAAAGCATATGTTGAGTTGTTTTCCTTTTGGTTCAGGTTTCACTTCTTCCTTAGTAATTGCTTTTGGAAAAGACACTTAACAGAAAAGCAAACTGTTATACGTAATGATTGATTATATCTTTTCTTCCATTACTCTGTCCTTATCAATGTTATGTGACATATGTGAAAGTCAATATAATGTTCATTTTTCATGACTACATGAAGAAAATGCTCAGCTCTGATAACCTTTAAAAAATCAGAGACTTTCTTCCTACCCTCTTCAGTCACTATTGAACATAATATTTACCACTAATAGTTTTTCATATGTGCATGCATGTTTTGAAAGTCTTTTTTCTTTTACTTTGACTATTCTGTGTGGTTATTTTAGAAAATGTAGGAAAAGTTTTATTAAGAAAATAATAATAAAAAAAGAAAACAAAACCATTTGCAATCTTACCCCATCCAGAGAAAAATCACTATATATGTGTATGTGTGTATACATATGGATATACACACATGTATATATATTTGCAATCACTGATAATTTCTATGCTGTTATGTGCATAGAACATATATTCTCTTTTTTAACACAGTGAGAACATATTCACACAATTTATTTATTTATTTATTTATTTACATTTACCAGTCTTACAGTCATGTTGGGCTGCCTCATTCTTTTCAGAAGCTGAACATTATTCCGTTGTATTGAAGTCCCTGAATTTATTTAACTAGTCTTCTATTGATGCCTATTTGAGTTGTCTTATATGTTTGGTTATTAAAAATGTGGCAGTGAACATCCCTGAATCTATATGTTTTTATCCAAATATGAGTCTATCCACAGGATGGAGTTCTAGTAGGCTGGGCCAAAGTTTGATGCATATAGCAAATTGCTCTCCAGAGAGGTTGTAGCAATGAATGCTTCCATCACCCTGTTCGACAATGTCTGCTGTCCCACATTGTCAAACTGCATACTGTTCAACACTTTGGACCTTTTCATTCTGATAGATGATATTTGTTATCTCATTTAATTTGCATTTCTCATTATGAAATAGTTTGAGCATCTTTTCCTTTGTTTAAGAGTTATTTTAATTTCCTTTTCTCTATATTCACTCTACACTCCTGTATTTACTATTTCCCATATTGTCTTCTTAAAATTTAATTTTAAGGGCTCTTTGACTTTAAAGTGCTTGCTTGTGACCTTTTTTTTTCTCCCATGCAGGTATTCTTTAAAATTTTCATGTCATCAAATTTTTCAGTATTTTTTCTTTTTTTAAAGATTTATTTACTTTTTAGAGAGAGGGGGAGAGAGAGAGAGAGAGAGAGAGGAGCAGAGGATCAGAGGGACAGGGAAAGAGAATCCAAGCAGACTCTGTGCTGAGCGCAGAGCCCATGGTAGGACTCGATCTCACCACCCTGAGATCACCATCCAAGCCGAAACCAAGAGTTGGATGCCCAACTGACTGTGCCATTGAGGCACCCCATCAGTATTTTCTAGTGTGCATTTTAGATTTTGTATTTTCTGTAGAAATAACTTTTTCCCTTTAAGATTTTGTTTTAAAAAACCCTATTATTTGTGTTTTTATGCTTTACTTTTTGTTTCATTTGAACTTCAGTTAAGATTGGGGGCATCGATTAAAGTTTTTTCCCCCAGATGACTACCTGTTTGACTACGTATTAAATTATCTGTCTTCTCTTCCTTGTCTTGAATATTTTTAACACATACTAAATTTCTATACCTATTTTGTCTGTTCTGATCCACTTATCCACCTATTTATGTGCCAGTATCTTGCTGTTTTAGTTACTGTAACTTTAAAATACGTTTTAATATTAGGATAGGGCTAGTGCTGTCTTACTACTTTCCTTTTGAATTGTCTCCTTTAAAAAAATCTTACTGGTATTTTTATGTATTTCTAGTATTTGGGGGGCATTTGACTTTTTGAAATTTTAAGCATTATAAATATTAGTTTTAAGGTTTACTCTCAAAAATAATGTTTAGATTTTCTTGTAAATAATCTTTTACCAGATTCCAATTAATTTGTTTATAAAGAATACTAGATGTGGAATTATTGGGTAAAAATGGATAAAATTTCTACAAGGCTCTTGATGCATATTGTCATACTAACTTTCCAGGATCTTAAAAGTATATTAGAGGATGTATTGGTTATCTGTTGTTGTATAAAAAATTACCTAACAGTTTAGCAGCTGAAAACAACAAGCATCTATCATCTCCCAGTTTCGGAGGGTCTGATATCCCAGCATGGTTTTACTGGGTTAGGGTCTCTCATAGGGCTTCAGTCAAGGTGTTGATCAGTGCTGCTTTTATCTCAAGGCTCAAAGGAGGGAGTGCTTGCTTTCAAGTTCACTCAGGTGGCTGTAGGCAGACCTCAGGTTTTTGCTGGCTTTTGGGCAGAGGTTTCAGTTCCTTGCCACATTGGCCTCTCCTTAGGGCAGCTCACAACATGACAGCTGACTTCTCTCAGAGTAAACAGGGGACAGATTGAGAGAGAGCAAACTATATGGATGGAAGGCACAGTTAACCTTGGAAATGACACACTTTTTTCTGTAGTCTTTTTGTAAGAAGCAAGTTATCAAATCAAGCCCGCACTTGAGGATGGGGACTACACAAGGTGAGAGAGTACAAGGAGGTGGGAATCGTGGCAGCCATCTTTGAGGCTACCTACCACAGAGCACTTTTGCTATTGCATCATCACCAGCACTGAACGCTTTTGTATTTTAAATTTTTTTCAGTTTGATAAGTAAAAGTAATCATATTTCACTATAATTTCATTTTTTATTTCTTGTTATTAATGAACAAAAAGTTTTATTTATTGTTTATTGGTTCTAATTTTATTCTTTTTTTTTAAGGTTTCATTTTTTATTTATTTGACAGAGAGAGACACAGTGGAAGAGGGAACACAAGCAGGGGGAGTGGGAGAGGGAGAAGCAGGCCTCCTGCCGAGCAGGGAGCCCGATGCGGGGCTCTATCCCAGGACACGGAGATCATGACCTGAGCTGAAGGCAGACGCTTAAGGACTGAGCCACCCAGGCGCCCCTCTAATTTTATTCTTTATCTTTCTTTTGAGAGAGAGCAAGTGTGTGTGTGAGGGGGAGGGGCAGAGGGAAAGAGAGAGAGAGAGAGAGAATCTTAAGCAGGCTTCAGTGCTCAGTGTGAAGTCTGATGCAGGGCTCGATCTCATGACCCTGAGATCATGACCTGAGCAGAAATCAAGAGTTGGGTGCTTAACTGACTGAGCCACGCATGTGCCTCTCTAATTTATTTAGATTGCGTATTTATTTTCCCCCATTTATCCCTTTGTGGATCTTAGTCCTTCTCCTTCCCACCACCATAGTTTTGTAATGCTAATTTAATTTGAAATTATGACCTATCTATGGAAGAAAGAGTTCCTTGTTAACTTTAGAGAGTTGAGAAAGATTTATATCTCTTTTTGATTTGTGGTTCAATGCAAGCACTGTTTCTTAACAAAAAGATTGGACTATTAACTGTGGCTACAGTTACTATTGAAACTCTAAAGAAAAATAATGAAAAATTTGACATTTATTTCCCCAACTGCCACTGGATTTGTAATGACATGTTGACATTTAATAGTTTTAAACATTTGTTACAGATGATCTAGCAATTTGTAGGCTAATCATTAGTGTCAAGCTTGTTTGATTCAAAATTGGTTAAAACTAATTAAAGTGCCGTGCCTAAGAATTTGCAGAACTATAAAAGCCTTACCTATTAAAATGTTCCAAGTTGGCGAACTTTTATTTTTATATTTTTCTTTTTTTAAAGATTTTATTTATTTGAGAGAGAGAGAAAGAGAATGAGGGGGAGGGGCAAAGGGAAAAGGAGAGGGAGAAGCGGAGCTCAGAGCCCGATGTGGGGCTCGATCCCAGGACCCTGAGATCTCGACCTGAGCCGAAGGCAGATGCTTAACCAACTGAGCCACCCAGGTGACCCAGGTGAACTTTTAGATATAAAAATCCAAGTTTTGCTTAGAAGATTAAGAATTATATAGCAATAAGTAATGTCACCTGCATTTGCAGGAAGCTTATTATTTCTGAAGACAATAAATAAATGTTATATAACAAAAAGAACATCAAACTTGTATCAGTCAATATATGTGACCTCGGGCAAATCATTTAAGCCTGTTGATTTCTTCATCTACAAAAGAGAGACCTATGGCTTCATCACATATTTTAAAATGCCATGAACATGGCATAATGAAGTAATATCTATAAGACATAAAATTAATGGGTGTATTTCTTTTTATGACTCTCACTAAATTCTCTGTTTTATAACTCAGCCCCCTCAATTGTTGAACAGCTTTGATGACAGGACATACAGTTCTTCCTTATTTTAAGCTAAAATCTGTCTTCTGCTGGTTTCTACCCATATATTACAGTTGTATCATCTGAAACCATGCTAACTTTAATTTCTCTACTACATGTTAGCAATTTAAATATTTGAAATAAGCTCCTTGGTTCCCCTGTAAGATGTAAAAAAATCCATACTAAGCACTATTCAGTCTAAAATGAAATTTGCTGTTTTACTTAGGAAAAATTTAAAGGACCTGAAGGAATCATCACTTTCTTATGTCAAGTCATAATAACTAAAACTACTCAATAAAAACTCAGCTACATGCAGTGCTTTACAATGAAAAGACACTTACAAAGAGATATTTGGTCATTATTTTATAGTTGTTTGTAATATAGAGGAGATAAGTAGTAGGGCCGACAGAGAGCAAAAACATCTTGACAGCTGAGCACGTGCTGCATTTGTAAGATGAATTTGGCTCTCAGAGAATGCCTTGTTCTGGCAGGGAGAAGACTCTTTGTGGAGTGGACTATAATGGAGGAACTGGAGGAGGATCTGCTTTACATTTGGGGATGGTAGTACATTGGATTAGAAGGTGGAGAAATTTCTAGTCCCATGGCCATAGTAAATGCTCAGTATATTCATTGGATCTTTTAGTGTGATGATGTTTTTAGTCTTTTTATTTATTTTTATTTTTATTTATTTTAAAAGATTTTATTTATTTATTTGAGAGAGAGCAAAAGCGAGAGAGAGGGGGAGAGGGAGAAGCAGACTCGCTGCT
Organism: Zalophus californianus; assembly: GCF_009762305.2. Lineage (NCBI taxonomy): Eukaryota > Metazoa > Chordata > Mammalia > Carnivora > Otariidae > Zalophus > Zalophus californianus. The sequence continues at coordinate 27,928,860 of NC_045602.1, forward strand.
AAGCAGAGAGCCCAATTCGGGGCTCGATCCCAGGTCCCTAAGATCATGACTGGAGCGGAAGGCAGATGCTTACAGACTGAGCCAGCCAGGTGCCCCTGTTTTAGTCTTTTAGCTGGAGTTGATGAAAGTACAGAATCTATAGGGCTGTTTTGTTACTGGTCATCTTTAATCTTTCTTCATTCAGTTCAATTAATTTTATCAATTCATGTTTTAGAAGTATGTATTATGGATCAGACATCATGCTGGGCACTGGAGATATTAAAGTGAATTAGGTAAGGTCCCTTTACTGAGGCAGCTTGTATTATAGACAAGTGACAAAGAGGAAGACAAGGGAGTCCCCTCAAGAGGTCCAGGCCTTCCCATGGAGGTGGATCACAAGGCACAGAGGAGGCCTCTCAAGGCTTCTCAGAGAGAGACTGAGCCTGAGTCATGAAGGCTGCGTGAAAGCAGAGAAGGGCATCCTGGTATGGGGGTGGTCATATGCAAAGGCCCTGAGGAAAGAATCCACATAACCTATTTAGGCAATTGCTAGTGGTTGAAAATGGCTTGAGTTAGGGAGCTAGAGAGGAGCAGTGGTAGGTAATGAATTTGGAGAAGGAGCCAAGGGCCATATTACACTAGCCACCTGCCAAGTCCTTCTTTAAAAAGAATTGTATTATGTACTCTTCTTGCTTCCATTTGTTTCTGGCTTAGACTGTTTTCATCTATTCCCAAAAGACTTGTTCCATAAATATCCCTGCTTTGTTTTCCTGCAGGCACTACTTTTTTTTCTTTTCTTTTTTTTAATTTGTGAGGGAGAGAGAGAGAGAGAAACAGAATCCTAAGGAGGCTCAACACCCAGCACAGAGTCTGATGCAGGCTCCGTCTCACAACCTTGAGATCATGACCTGAGCTGAAGTCGAGAGTTGGACCCTTAACAAATTTAGCCACCCAGGTGCCCCTGCAAGCACTCCTTCTAAGCTCTTTGTCTCATAGGCTTCATTCCCCGTCCCCCTCCCCTAACTCCAGGCCTTTGGTTTAGTCTTTGACTCCTGGTTATAGGCTCAGCAAGCCCAGGCTATTTATACTGCCAGTTGTCGGGAGGTTTAGGGAACTCTTAATTAGGAGTTATGTAAATCAATATGTTAAATTTTTAAAACCTTTAAAAAATGTGTTTTTTTATTTATCTAAGTCACTAGTTAAAAGTTTAATAGTATCAGTTAGTATACTTCCGTTGCAAAGGTCAGAAACAAGTCACACTAGCTTTAAAAAGGAATATGTATTAGTTCATATTACTGAAAAGTTCAAGCATTGATCAGCATCATTCATTGCTAGATCTGGGCTCACCAAAGGGCAGCAGGACTTTGGCTGTGACTCTCCTGTTTTGGCTCTTCTTTATTGTGTGCTGGCTGCATCCTCAGGCAGGCTCTTCCGTTTGGTGGCCTCTGGTAGCTCTAGATTGATGGCATCCATACAGTTAGCGTTCTCAGTGTAAAGAGTGCTTCTCTTTTCCCAACAGTTCCATCTGTCCTGGATTTGAGCTTCATTGGCTGGGACTGTGTCTTGTGCCCATTTTGAAGAAGTTACTATGGCCAGAAGGATGGAACATGGCTAAGTGACAAGGTCACTTCACATGCCTGTATGAGGAGCTAGAGGCTTTGAGATAACTCACACCGCATGCACGATTAGAATGCCATTACCAGAAGGAGATGGGTGCTTGGCAGCAAAACCAGAATTATCTAAAATAAAGATTTTACAATTGAACATTCTTTTTTTCATTCCACAAAATTTACTGAGTGTCTGTGATTTTTAAGATACCATGATAAATAAACATGGTCACTGTCCTCACAGTGGTCATAGCCTTCAAGTGGAAAAAGATAACTAAGGTACCACATTGATCAACAAGCAACAACTATCTTTGGGTCCACTTCAGTCTTATCTTCAATGTTATCCTGAAAAACTCTGTCAAGGCTTTGCTGAAATGATTATGTGTGCAGATACTAGGAATGTCAGGCTTGACATGAAAATATAAATTAGATTTTTATTACATTAAAAACATCCAGAAAAATGTTTTGAATACTATGCCAGAGACTATGAATGAAGACTTTGATATATTCACTAGAGGAGAGCCAATGGTGAACGCCAGCTGTTTCCCCATTACGTGGGTGGGATGTTGGAAAATCTGGGACTTCAGAACCTTTTGAAAGTTTAAAAGAATATGAGTTTGGCAATCCTATCTGTAGAAACTGTCTTTAAAGAAGATGGTTGAGAGTGATCATAATCTTAGAGAGGAGAAATGATCCTAAGAGAAAATCACAGTCAAGATACAAAACGAGAAAGAATGCAAGTGTTCTAGGGGAGAACACCCTTATAAAATTCAGACCTGAGTTGAAATTCTTATTGGAATGTCAAGACACTCACATGAAATATACCACACATTTGAAGAAATAATACACATTTTTGATAACTAATTGCCCCAAACAGCATGGCATTTTACATTTACCTCAGCTCATTTATCCCCAGATCCAATCAGACCATCTAGATAAGTGCCAAATATAAGTGGCTTATTCAAGGGCATGCATCTTACCTTCCTGTTCTCCTCATAGTTTATTTTTTAGGTTTTTTTTTTGAAGATTTTATTTATTTATTTGAAAGAGAGAGAGTGAGCAAGAGTGAGAGCATGAGCAGGGGGAGAGGGAGAAGCAGACTCTCCCCTACTGAGCAGGGAGCCCTGTGCAGGGCTTGCCCAGGACCCTGGGATCATGACCAGAGCCGAAAGCAGTCGCTCAACTGACTGAGCCACCCAGGCGCCTCCTCCTCATAGTTTAAATAAAATTCTAACCTTGTATTAGTATGCATCATAGCTTAAATTTAAAAATTTTTTAAAATGTCAAAGCCTGTGACCCTTTTAAAACAAAAGAAGATTTTATGTATTTGAGAGAGACAGCAAGAGAGAGAGAGAGAGAGAGAAAGAGTGAGAGAGCATGAGCAGGGTGAGGGGCAGAGGGAGAAGGAGAAGCAGGCTCCCCGCTGAGCAGGGCGCCTTCCGCTCGGTTCATGATCCCAGGGTCTTGAGACCAAGACGCCTTGGGCTCCCTTTGGAGTATTGTTTATTCAAGTCTTTGAACCGTCTTCTCCTGAAATTTTGTCTTTTTCTCATTGACGTTTAGTACTTCTTTATTTATTTTCTTCCCCCCCCCCCCCTTTTTTAGAGAGGGCTGGGGGAGGGACAAAGGGAGAGGGAAAGAGAACCTTGAGTAGGCTTCATGCCCAGCACAGAGGCTTGCAGGCTCCACCTCACGACCCTGAGATCTTGACCTGAGCTGAAATCAAGAGTCAGACGCTTAACTGACTAAGGCACCCCTAGTATTTCTGTATATATTGAATTTTCACTTTTTCATGACTTGCCTATTCACTTTCTTCTGTCAGTCTTTTGATGAACAGACGATCATAACTGTAATATACTTAAATGCGTTCATCTTTTCCTTTATAGTGAACTTTTTGCCTTGTGTCAGAAATCCTTACCTACTCCAATGGTCAAATAGGCATTCTTCTGTTCTTTTTATAAAAACTTATAGTTTTGTTTTTTTCCCCCCCATGCATAAGTATTTAATCCCTTGGAATAGACTCTTCATAATGTGAGGGTCTACTTCCCCAACCCTCATATGGACATCAGTGATTTCAGAGCCAGTTAATGAAAAGGCATCCTTTCCACGCTTCCTGGTAATGTCATCTTTGTCATACTTCTGTATTACATATATTTGAGGGTCTTTTTGGGGGGCTATTTATGCTGTACCTCTGGTTTAGTTTTCCAGTCTGCCACTAGCATGGTGTATTAACTGCTATAGATTTAAACCAATGGTTAGCTCCTGTGGCATTCCTCACTTTATTTTCTTCTTCAAAATTTATCTATTTTGGGTCATTTGAGAGTAAATTACAGATATTACAAACTTTTATCCCTAAATACTTAAGTGTATATAATTATCACAGTCATGAAATTTTATATTGATCTACTATTATTTACTATAAGATATATTCAGATTTTTAACAATTATCCCAATAATGCCTTTTATAACAACACTCTTTCCTTGATTCCAGATCCAATTTGGGATACATATCCCCGTTAGTTGTTATATCCCTTTAGTTTCCTTTAATCTGGAGCATTTCCTCGGTTATCCTTTGTCCTTAATGTAGTAACGTTTTTGAAGAATACAAAGCCAGTTGTTTTGTGGAATGTCCCTCAGTTTGAGTCCAATTGCATTTTTAATAGGAATGCTCTGTAAGTTACACTGTTCCCTTTTCAGTGCCTGAGATCAGAATGTCAATTTTTTTCATTATTGAAGCTATTAATTTTGGTCACCTGGAGTGTCGGCCAGGTTTCTCCACTGTAAAGGTTTCATTATTTCCCTTTGCAATTAGTAAGCAATCAGTGGAGAGAAACTTTTAAATTATGTAAATGTTCTGTGCTTTATCAGACTTTTACGCAGTAGTTCTAGCATTCACTGGTGATTCCTGCCTACATCTATTATTTTTACTATGGTTTCTACTCAGTTGTGTTTTAGTCATATCATCCCTCCTACATTTATTTACCGTTAACATTTTAGAAATAGATACAAGTTCTATTTTGTTCTTTTTCAAACGTCTTGGCCATATAAAAATAATTTTTTAACATATATTTTTATCTCTTTTATTTCTGTCTGTATGATAAAGTTAGCTATGCTTTTTATGTGTTTGATAATTCCAACATCTGATCTGTTTGGGTCTGAGTTTTCTATTTACTGTTTCTTTGTATGTTTTGTAATTGTTGACTAGGAACTCAATTTTCTTGGTATTTTATCTGAGTCACTTCTTTGCGTTTTTCCAGGCACTTTTGGGAACAGCCAGTATTCTAACTTCCAACTGCCAACTTCCAGGCACTTTACATTAAATTTTCTGCTGAAGTTTTTCAGACCATTCAGGTAATGTGAATGTGGGCTATAGAACTCATGAAGGCTGACTTACAGTTAAGAACTTTTAGAGAAGAATTTTTCTCCTGCCACTCAGCACTAAAATGCTTTCTTGCTGTCTTTGGGATGAGGAAGATGTGGGTCTATGCCAAGTCTATCCTTTCTCTGAGAATGTAGCCTTTGTACAGCCAGCTTCAGATATGGAGTCTTCTATGAGATTCCCTGACTTGGAAGGGCCTTGACTTTATCTTTTGTCCCCAGTACCCCTGGAAGCCATGCAAATGAAGCTCAAATTCATAGTTTTGACCTGCATCGGTGCAAAATCTGGCTTTTGCAATTTGCTCATCTCTCTGAATTCTTGCTTCCACTTAATTTTTGGCTTCTGTATATTTCTTATCATTTCTGTTATCCATTTCAGACATCTTAAAAGAACTTTAATAATTTATCCTGTCTTTTTAGTTATTTTTAGAGACAGAGTCCTTAACCACCATACTACTGGAAATGGAGTTCTCCACGCTCTCTTTATCTTCATACTGAGACCCATTTTGCCTTTTGACAAAGTCACACAAACATGAGCATATTCAAATATGTTAGTGGGGTAGACTTCAATGTGCCTGTTTGTTCTTCTCATGGAATAATGAATAAAAATCCGTTAGAGGCTTAATGAGGTTATTTCATGCAATTGTAGTCTAAAATCCAGTTTCATAGGTGATTTATTTGATCATGGATGTTTCAGCTTTTTGGCTGTGTTGATGAAACAGTAAGTAAAATGTTTTGGAAGGGAATTAAATTAGGTTTTATGGTCCAAACAAAATTCAAGAATTTTTTTTTCTTTACTTTTTCTTCTAAATATTTGTTTGAAGTGACTCATATAACAAACAGGCACTTAGTAAATATTAATTAGGTAGGCAAGCAATGAATGCATGAACAAATAAATAAGTATTGTTCAATAGCTCCATCCCAGTTAAAGGTACACAGGATAGCCTTCAATTGGCCATCAGTGAATGAGTCAGGTTTATACCTGGCCTCATCCATCTTTAGTACCTTCTACAAACCTGACAAGAGGGGAGGGTTGAAGAAAGAGGCTTTTAGTGAACCACTGTAAATACTTGCCTCCTTTCAGCCCCTAAATTGAATTTCTGGCATAAATCCTATCCTAGGCATCAAAAGTTCAGTATTATTTGGAAAGGTACAATTGATGTAAATATAAGTGCTGGCTATTTATCAAGCCATACCTTTCTTTTTCCACCAAGAGCTGAACAGATTGTAGCATTTGCTGTCATTGAAATACATCGAAATTTCAAGGACTGCTTCCTAAAGTCTGGGTATTTTATTTGGAAACATTTTTGCCTGAAATTCTGGCTGCTGTTGTTCTGAACAGGGTGGACTGTGAGAGTAGTCTGAACTATAACAGAATTATAAAGACCTTAAAATCTCAGAAGGGAGCCTTGCCCTGCCCTGGAGAGTAGCCCAAAGCAAAATGGAAAGTTTGCTGAGCAGGATGGAGAGCTTCAGTGTCCACAGTGTCCATGGTCAGAAAGGAGACATCTCAGTAATTAGCCATTAGGTAGGTATTACCATAGGAGCAGAGCAGGACTGGGTGTCTGGCATACAGGCAAAGGTTAAGCATGGCTGGATGTAACATCTGAATATTAACTGAGAGACACATTAGGCTATAGATCAGCTTCATCTAAGCTACTTCCTAAGAGGGTTATTCCTTCTACCCCATCTCCCACTCCTCTTTGAACAGGATAGAACAGTCATACTAATGTATTAGTAGAGGTCTAACTTACTAATGTCTTAGTAGAAGGCTAACTTTTACTAATAAAAGCCTTACTAATGTATTCATTTCAATGTATTCACACAGTGGCCTTTCCTAAGGAATCCTCCCAGGTATGCTAGAGAGGTACCCAAGTCCCATAAGACCAGGGGTCCTGTATTCTAGAAGCCAAATTTTAAAGGTTATGAAAATCATGACTGCTAAGTATTCATTGCATCATTTCTATTATAAATAAAAATATTATTACTGCCTTTCTCGCCAACATTAGATAGAGCCAGTGGCTAAGTGAAAAGGGATCTATTTGTAGTTTGCTTAATTTATATCACCTCTAAGTAAGTCATTCAACTAGACAGCTCATACTGAGTTTTGTTACATAATTGATGAAGACTATATTATTTCAAAGCTATTTAATTTATTCTTTGTTTTTGCCAGTGACTGAACATTGGAGGAATAAAAATGTACATTTAAACTACCTATTTATATTCAAATATTTTTAGTTCAATAACCAAGTCTGTAATCTGTTCAGTACAGAAAACTGGATGTGGCTTTTTGATAGCTGGCGGCTGAACACAATGGTGGTGGTATATTCTGACAGGTGCGATAGACATAGTGGTGTAAAGATCCTCAAATTTTGTCACATCTGCGTCTCCATTACTATCTACTTATCTGGAAAATAAATTTTAGAGAAGAGTTCTGACCATGAGAATATTTATTTAAATCACTTGAGAAAGCACCCCTAGGGGGGCCTGGGTGGCTCAGTTGGTTAAGTGTCTGACTCCTGATTTCGGCTCAGGTTACGAGCTCAGGGTCCTGAGATCAAGCCCTAGGTCAGGTTCCGCGCTAGGCATGGAGTCCGCTTAAGATTCGCTCTCTCCTTCTCCCTCTGCCCCACCTCCCCTGCTTGCACGCCAGCACACACACTCTCTCTCTCAGTCGATCAAGTTTCACTTTAAAAAAAAGAAAACACCTCTATAGATAATGTCTATATATAAGAGGTTGAATTGTTCTCATTGTTGATTGAAAATTCAAGATGTAGCAGCAGTATTCAAGTGGCCATATGACATCCATTTCACTTATTCTCTTTTATTTCCATGATATGAACAGATATTTGAAATAGAACAAGACCATCCCCAGCATTTACAGTGTCTAGTTTAATTTGGTTTGATTGCTTAACTATGATGTATAACCCCAGATTTTATGTGTTTTCTAGGAAGATTACAGGTATAACTCCAAAATTTGGAAAATAGATGATACATATATTTGGCAGAAATGCTAATCTAGAAAATTTTAGATTAAATCTTGAGTCAGAGGAGAAATACTAAGATGAGATCATACACATGGAGAAGAGCATATATGGTGTGAGGAAGGAAGCAGAATCAAGGATTAACTCATTAATTTTCAGGTGTATGGAGCAAACTTAGATACTGGGTTTAGGTGGGTTGTGGATGAAAAACTGAGTGAATGAAAATCTTAACAACAGAAACAAGTGAGCAGCATTTTTTAATATTTCCAATGTTACAGTTTGTGAGGGTTAGTTTTTCTGAAGAAGGTGTTGAGTAGTGATAATAATAATCGTAATATTAACAGTTATAGTTAGCTTTTATTCAGAACTTTTTAAGTTCTACTCATTGCTACTATTTTTTAAAAAGTGTCTTACAATAACCCCCCAATGTAGGTGATATTATTATCTCTATTTTACAGGTGAAGAAATTGAAATTTAGAGATAACATGTAACTTCTGCAGCTGGGGATAAGGAGTCAGGATTTAAAAACTAGAGCTTTGTAAATTACTAAAATTGTGGGTCAGTGGACTTAGAGAAGCATATTCCAGGACTAGAGTAGAATAAAACTGGGGATAATGGTCATTTGCATATTATCTCTGTTGACCACAGCTCCTTCTTGAAATTCTCTCTTCCTTGCTTTCCACTACATTGCTGCAGGGGAGGAAAATATTTTCCTCTACCTACCTTAGGTTCTCAGCTAGGACTCTGACAAAAGACAGAGTAATAAGAGAAAAGCTTACAAATACACATTAAAAAGGATGCAGCAGAGTCTGGAAAATAATTATATGGGCATTATTATTATGTAGCAGGTGGGTGGGTAAGTGGGAGCGGGATATCCAAGGCTGTCTATGGGTGGTGAACTTGAGGCAGCCTGCTCTCTACTGCGGGCCTCATTTCTTTGGTGTTGGGACGGCCCAGCTTTCAAGTGGCATATTCTGGCTACCCCAGACCACTGGTGAGATCAGGTGGGATTAAGGTCTAGAAAAGGATAATGCCACTGAATCTTACCTCCCAGTGGTTTTCCCCGTCCCACCTCCCCCCACCCTCACCTCCCCACCCCCCTCGCCTCCATTGTACTTCTCATTCAGTCTCCATGTACTTGTTTTCAGACCTGCTGTTTCTTTTGTTGGGAGACAGATCACCTCCCTTTCACACTCCTTTCTTTAAAGTCACTTGAGATGTGACTTCAATTGCAAATCTTTTCCTGACTCCCCATTAAAGGAAGGCTTCTGTGTTCAACCTGAAGTTCCCGCAGTCCTCCATGAAAGCAATCATGTAAGAATATTGTGATGGTTTGCTTGTTTGTTTGACTTCCCACCAGCCTGTATACTCTAAGGCAAGAAGTGTGGGTTTTAATTTTTTTGTATCTTTGTGTCTTGCATATGATATCCCCTAATAAAAAATGTATTAAAGCCCAATAACTGAAGAAGTGAATGAATCGATAATGGTTGACAAGAGAACAGTGAACTGGCATAGTAAGGAAGTAAGTGAAGAAGGTGTTCAGGTGACTATTCAAATATCTAAGAGTGGAGCTCAGTAGAGAAAGGGAGTGAGGATGAAAGGAGAGAGAAACAGAGGATGTCCTTGTGGGAAGAGATGGCGGGCCTCACAGCCTGCCAATAGATTGCTCAGATTATAAAACAGGCCAAACAGCAACATGTACCAGTGATAATACAATTCAACTCTTTGGAGAGCTGCTCAGAATTTTATTGTGCTAAAAGCAGAACACCTGATTAATATTTTACCATTTTAGCTCTCACAAGGCAGAGGGAGTAGCAGGGGGAAGGCTGTTAAGGACCTGGTGTTCACACAGGGTGAAGAGGCATGGTGTGGAGGAAAAAGGGGCTCTGGGGAAAGGACACTTGGCTCTTTTTGCACAAAATGAGCACTTTTATTTTTCTAACCACCAAAATTATACACACATTTGTAAAAACTGGAATGTAATGAAATGTAGGAAGAGAAAAAAAGAGAAATAACCCTAAATTTCCTTTGATCCCTACTACTACTAACATTTGTGGTGTATAGCTCTTTAAAAATATGAATTTACATACAATATATGCGGTTTTTATATATTTGGGAAATATGGTTTGGTAACATTTTAAAAAATTAATGGTATTTTGAGAATAATCTTTATTATTTCAGATTCCTTTATAATAATACTTAATTAGAATGATTATCTATGGTTCTATCATGCCAGGAATACTTAATCCTTTATTGTTGGATGCTTAAGTTATTTTCAAGTTTTGCCATAATAAGTAATACTGCAATTCATATATTTGTGCAAGACTTAATTCGTATTGTTATATGTAGATTTTCTGGATAGATTTCTCAGAAATGAAATTATAGGCAGAGTAAGACTATTAATATTAAGGTGCTTCATACATTTACTACAGTTCCCTTCCAGAATTATATTCCCACTAGTGGAGTATGGAAATGATATTTTCTTTTTCTTTTTTTTAAAAGATTTTATTTATTTCTTTGACAGAGAGAGAGAGCACAAGCAGGGGGAGGGGGAGAGGGAGAAGCAGGCTGCCTGCTGTACCAAGCAGGGAGCCCAATGCGGGGCTGGGTCCCAGGACCCTGGGATCATGACCTGAGCCAAAGACTGACACTTAACCAACTGAGCCACCCAGGTGCCCCATGGAAATGATATTTTCACTTTACCTTGGCTTATATTCAAATACATATGCACACTACGTATGTATGTATATACATACATTAGTATAATATTAATACACTATATATATATCTTGATTTGCATTTTCTCGATTACTAAAGAGTTTACTGAAAAAATTAACAATTACAAAGACTTTAGTACATGTGTCAGTTAATGAATTGTCTCTTTAAGGCTTTGACCCATTTTTTTTCTTATTTATTTTTCTTATAAATCAGTGTGATTCTATATGAATTTTTTAGATTTATTTTCTTTACCCCTTACTTTGCTTCCACATATAATACGAAGAAACAGGAAATGACCTAGGAAGTAAAAGTCCTCACTCCTTACAGGAGCAGGGATGGAGTGGTGGCTATTGTAAATCTTTTCTTTCGATCATGGTCAATTTTTCCGACATTTATGTGGAGGTGGAGAAAGAGAAACTAACAAGGGAGAGAGACAGAGGACTGATGAGTATAGGTGGGGAACCAGGAGAGAGCAATGAAGGGTGGCAGAATAGGACACCCCAAAATATGTCACTTTAGTATAAGGATTATTTTTGAGCTGAAGGCCCTTGAAAAACAGGTGCAAGAAGGCCACTCTGACCTCTCCTTTTATTCCAGAAGCAGGAGATATAACTCCCATGTGAAAGATACCCTCCCTATATCAGGAGGAAAGAAACATTCCTATTATCAGAGATAGTAGTCAAGGGCAAGAGACTTTGTCAAAATAACTATTACCTTCCTTCAGTCTGTCCATATACTTTGGTTACTTTCCCACATTTGCCTCTCTTTGTTTAACCACATATATAAAGCACTTAGGTTTGGCATTTCTTTGGGTCTCCAGTTCCTTATGAGGGCCCCCATGTCATGTAAAGCTTAAATAAATTTGTACGCCTTTCTCTTATCACTCTGTCTTTTGTCACAGAGTCCTAGCTGAGAACCTAAGGTAGGTAGAGAAAAATATTTTCCTCCCCTACAGCAACATAGTAGAAAACAAGGCAAGAGAGAGTTTCAAGGAGCTGTGGTCAACAGAGATAATGCCCCAGAGTAGTCACATAATATAAGAACATGACCAAACACACGCTAGGATTATCAGTTAACGATATCAATTATACACTTATTTTCGCTCATTGTTTAGTGCTTTATATACTTTCTTAATCCTGATAGCAATTCTTTGAAATGATATTATTATCTCCTTTTACAGATTATGAAACTGAGACTTATAGAGGCTAAGAATTGTGTCTAAGGTCACACTACTAGTATGAGATTCCTATCTCGGTTTTTCTGGCTCTAAATTTCAAATACTTCACCATAACAATTTACTGCAACTTGAGGAAGAGCAGTGAGGCTACTTTGAAATGCTGCACTCTCCACCATGATTTATTTAAGCAGACATTAGAAAATCATCTACCAGGATGTTGTAGGTTTTCTTCAATCAAGTGGGGAGGAACATACAAGGTTCTCCTAAAAAATTATAGCTGTTGGGTTTGGTCATCTTCCCAAAGAAGAGGTGAACATTCTTGTTATAAGAAGGAAATGTTTTGTCATTTCGGGCATCTCATCTTTTCAGGGATATAATGCATGACTCTGGTCATTATATCTAGAGGAATTCTGTATTTTTATATAAATTATATCTACACATGGATTTCTAAATAAGAGATACTGGTCATTAATGTTGAGTTGCTGGTTATTGGACAATATTTGACAATAATATGCTGTTGACTCCAAAACTACAAAATTCTGAGCAGGAGAAAATGTTTCATGCTTATATTCCCGGATATGTTTGATCTCTGTTTTACCAAATCTGCAGCAGATCAAGTATTTCTGCCATTCTTGCATATTTCTCTATCCATGACCTTCATAATTTGCATAATGGTTAGTGATTGGTGGCCACACACTTACTGATATTTGTAGCTGCAAAGACTTCTGCCTTCTTGTAAGTGGCAATTACATTTCTTTAATCAATTTGAAGCACATTCTGGATTCACTGCTAATCTCCTGACTGTGGGCTCTGTTCAGTACAGGTCAGGAAAGTAATCATAACAAAAATGTGAAAGACATAATTATGGTACCATCCAATCCAATGCAATCAAAGCAAATAGCTAATTTCCATTTGTAAGTTCAAATGATACTATCTGTGTAGGTGTCAAATACATTTAAAAGCTAAGCTATAAACTGTATGAAGTGAGTCATTCATAATGTATGGGCCAACAAGTTTTTGAGGGTTTTGAGTGTCTGTAACAATTCCCACAAACCCTGGTGTGAAATAAGTGCTCAGGAAACATGATAGATCACATAGTTGTAATTTAGAGTAATTAATGTCACCTGTGACTACTAAAAATTGTATTTTGATTTGTGATATAAAATGAACTGAAGATTTTTCCACTGAATTTGATTTAGTCATATGTTTTTGAGTATTGATTTTTAGGGAGGTTTGATTAAATAAGTATCAATTTTTTATTTTAGTGGGGAATATTAAATTTTTGTTTTGGTATTATTACCAAATTATAATGTGAAAACATTATAAGATGTTTTAAAAAACACTTTTGTGAAGGTAAAACAAAGTTTTAAGCCTGAAAGAAGTTTAAAGTTCTAAAGATTGTCCCCATTTCCTGGGGGGCCAACCAGGTGGATTGGGCTGGAGGTTGTAGATGTTTTAAGTGGCATCTTGGGGGCTTCCTAGTGGGAGGATAGGGAGAAGGGGCAGGGTGAAGGTTAGGGACCAGAGGAGGAGCAGGGTGCTAGGAAGAAGTGAATGTATCCTGTTATCCTCCTTCACCCCCCTCATTCTCTCCTTCCTTCCCTCCCATCCTTCCTTCCCTTCCCTCCCTCTCTCCCTGCTTCCCACCCTCCATTCCTCTCTTCCTCCCTCTCTGTCTCTCTCTTTGTGTGTGTGTGTACGTGGGGACTCTAGCCCCAAGAAAACAGATACCTCATACCTAGAGATAAGTAAATCTCAGGTGAGTTTGGCCCCTCCCACCTCCCATTTGATTTGGAGGAGAAAGAGTGGCAGTGAAGTCTGGTTCCAGAGTTAGGACAGGCACAAAGTCTCACTGGTCAGTGCAGTTCAGTCACTGTGCAGATGAATCTGAAAGAGCTGAGACCCCTACGAAGTGAGTCTTCCTTCTGAGCCAGGTGTCCTGCTTGCCTCGTAGCTGGAGAGGGTGAGTTGATTTCTTTAGGCAAAGGTGCCACTTGCTTGCCCCATTCTGGTCCATCTGGGCTGCCTCTGCCCAAAGAAGAAGCCCTTTACTGCTGCACAGGGCACTGCATGGAGAGAAGGTACTATATGCACAGGGCCATGTGGAGGCATCTCCTGAAGCAACATCAGATGCCTGGGGGCGCCAGGGCTGGGACGTTCAATACTTGTAGCTCTAGTTCATTCCTTTTAACTTGTAGCTCTAATTCATTCCTTTTAACTGCTGTTATATAGTATCCCATTACATGAATCATTAGGACGGTTATAATATTTATTCAAAGGAGGATTGATTTTCCCTTCTGTTTTTTTACCTTTTTAACCCTACAGTGCTCCCAGATTACTTTGCATAGCCGTGGAAGCTATATGATTATTGACACATGTATGAGTGCTTTTGTTCAAGGAATATTTTTAAAGTGCCTTCCAACTTGTCAGGCCCCATGTTCAGTGCCGAGACACAGAAATAGATATAGCAGGACCGGTGTAAAGTGGAAGGCAGATATATAAATAAGCAATGGTTCCGCAACCAGAGTGAGGCAATATTTGGGTATGTACAGCCTGCTCTGGGACTAGAGGAGATTATGGGTGAATGTCAGTGTGGGGTGGGGTGGAAGTGGGGTGGTGGGAATGGGGATGGGCGGGGTTGGGGGGAGCCGTTAAGGAAGCCTTCACAGAGGAAGTGACTTTAGAGCTGCATTTGAAAGAATGAATTTCCTGGGAATGAAGTGGGGGAAGGATTACCCTTATAAAGGGATTAGCACCTATAAAGAAAGCCTGGGGGTGGGGGGATTTTGAAAGGGAATCATTAGATCAATAAATTGTAAGTAGATTAGTCAGCAGAGTAACCGTGGTGTGTGGGGAATGGGGGTTTGCCTGGCTATTACAATTTCCCTCCCCTAAGGGTTGAATGGATAAATAGTGCCAACCACTTACAGCACATGTAGCACCTTTTTATTACCACTGAGAAATATGGGTGTTGTGTGTACACCCCACTCATTGAGATGGATTTCTGAAACTCTCCAGTGTTCCCTCCTTCGGGGATTAAAAGCATGGTCTTTGTGGTCCAACAGATCTGCCTTTAAAACCCAGCTCTGCCACGTGTGATCTTAACTCTTCTGAACCTCAGTTTCCTTATCTGTGAATTGGAACACTAGCAGGTTCCCTGCTGTTGCAGTAGTTCAGAAAGATACGCTAATATAGTCATTGCCTCTCCAGGCACTTATTCTTTCTTGGCTGGCAGGACTCATGCTCCCTGTAGGGTTCTGGAGACATGGTTGGCAAGACTGCAGAGTCCCTGGTATTCCTAAATTCAGTTCAATGAGGGAGCAGGGTGGGCTACCTGTTACAGTCGTTTCATAAATTTGGAGTGCAGAATGTTTATAGGGATCCCATGGAAACAGCCTTTCTTGCTCAAAAAAGGCTTTGGAAAAGTCAGATTAAGCAACGTGAAACAACTTTCTTGACTGCAGGATTTCCTTAAAGACTTTCATAAGTTAATGAGTATTTTGAATCTCAAAGAATGAGATCACGGTATAGAGCATTTTCCAAACTTACCGGACAAGGGAATCACCTTTCAGGGTACCTCTATTACCATCTTCTTGAACCCTAGTGCTTCACAGAACAAAACTTGGGAGTTGACATAGCACATAGCCAAGACTTCATTCAGTGTCAGGACATGAAACAGATTCTCGGTTTCATCCTTGGATCTTATGGTTCAATATTTCTCCTCTGGAAGTGACACAGAGAATGCAATATAGAAATCATGTTTATCCTGTGAGATGTTAACTTCCAAGTGTTTGTGACACCTCAGAAAAACATCTCTGGTCTTCCTTATTAGTCTGTTATGACTGTATTATCCCATCCTGAAGTTTCTCTAAATCTTTCTTGAGTCTATTGGATTTTTTATTATGAGTCATATCTTTTTTTTTTATTTGAGTGTAGTTGACACACAATGTTACATTAGTTTAAGGTATAGAACATAGTGATTCGACAAGTTTATACACAGTGCTATGCTCACCACAAGTGTAGCTACCCTCTGTCCCAATACATTACAGTATCATTGACTATATTCCTTATACTTTGCCTTTTATTTCTGTGACTTATTCATTCCATAACTGGAAGCCTCTATCTTCCACTCTCCTTCACCCATTTTGCCTAACCCCCATCCTCTGCCTCTCTGGCAACCATCAGTTTGCTCTCTGTATTTACATGTCCAGTTCTGCTTTTTGTTTCTTTATTCATTTGGGTTGTTTGTTTGTTTTTCAGATTCCACTTATGAGTGAAATCATATGGTATTTGTCTTTTTTAGTCAGACTTATTTCACTTAGCATAATACTCTGTAGGCCCATCCATGTTGTCTCAAATGGCATGATTTCATCCTTTCTTGTAGCTGCATAACATTCCAGTGTGTGTGTGTGTGTACATACTGTATACACATTGTATATACGTGTGTGTGTATATATATGTATATATATGTACCATGTCTTCCTTATCAGTTCATCTATTAATAGACACCTAGATTGCTTTCATACTTAGCTATTGTAAATAACATTGTCATAAACATAGGAATGCATATATCTTTTCAAATTAGTGTTTTCATTTTCTTTGGATAAATACCCAGTAGTGGAATTATTGGATCATACGGTATTTCTATTTTTAATTTTTTGAGGAACCTCCATACTGTTTTTAACAGTGGCTGTTCGAATTTATATTCCTACCAACAGTGAATGAGGGTTCCTTTTTCTCCACAACCCCATCAACACTTGTTATTTCTTGTGGTTTTGATTTTAGCCATTTTGAGAGGTGTAAGCTGATGTCTCATTGTGGTTTTTTGATTTGCATTTCCCTGATGATGAGTGACATTGAGCATCTTTTTATGTATTTGTTGGACATCTGTGTATCTGGAAAAAATGCCGAGTTAGGTCTTCTGCTCATTGTTTGATTGGACTTTTTTTTTTTTTGGTGTTAAGTTCTTTATATGTTTTTGACATTTTTCCCTTAATGGATATATCATTTGCAAATATCTTCTCCCATTCAGTAGGTTGTCTTTTTCTTTTGTTGATGGTTTTCTTTGCTGTACAGAAGCTTTTTATTTTGATGAAGTCCCGATAGTTTATTTTTGCTTTTGTTTCCCTTGTTTTAGGAGACATAGCTAGAAAAATGTTGTTACAGCCAATATCAGAGAAATTACTGCCTGTGTTCTCTTCTATGATTTTTATGGTTTCAGGTCTCACATTTAGGTCTTTAATCCATTTATAGTTTATTTTTGTATACGATTTTAATAGGTGACCCAGTTTCATTCTTTATATATAAAGATCTTATTAATTTTTTTTGTATTTTATTTGAGAGAGAGAGAGGGTGCAGGGGGAGGGACAGAGGGAGAGGGAGAAAAAAGAATCTCAAGCAGATTCTCTGCTGAGAGCAGAGTCCTATGCGGAGCTCAATCTCATGACTGTAAGATCATGACCTGAGCTGAAACCAAGTCAGATGCTTAACCAACTGCATCACCCAGGCACCCCTATAAAGATCTTATTTTTAAGGAATCTCTACACCCAACGTGGGGCTCAAACTTACAAACCCAAGATCAAGAGTCACAGGCTCTACCGACTGAGTCAGCTGGGTGCCCCCCAGTTTTATTTCTTTGCAATCTCTTCCCAGCACAGCACCATTTATTGAAGAGACTGTCTTTTCTCCATTGTATATTCTTGCCTCGTTTGTCATAGATTAATTGACCATATAATTGTGGGTTTATTTCCGGAGTCTCTATTCTGTTCCACTGATCTATGTGTCTGTTTTTGTGCCAGTCCCATACTATTTTGATTACTACAGCTTTGTAGTGTATCTTGAAATCTGGGATTGTGGTACCTCCAGTTTTGTTACTCTTTTTCAAGATTGCTTTTGCTATTCAGGGCCTTTTGTGGCTCCATACAAATTTTGGTATTATTCTAATTTTGTGAAAAATGCTGTTATATTTTGATAGGGATTTCATTGAATATAGATTCCTTTGGATAATGTGAACTATGTGAACTTTTCTTTTTAAAAATATATAAACATATATTTTTAGATTTTTTATTTATTTATTTGACAGAGAGAGAGAGACACAGCGAGAGAGGGAACACAAGCAGGGGGAGTGGGAGAGGGAGAAGCAGGCTTCCCGCCGAGCAGGGAGCCCGATGCGGGGCTCGATCCCAGGACCCTGAGATCATGACCTGAGCCAAAGGCAGATGCTTAACAACTGAGCCACCCAAGCGCCCCTAAAAATATTTTATTATCTATTTCAGAGAGAGAGAGAGAGAGAGAGAGAGAGAGCACAAGCAGGCAGAGGGGCAGAGGGAGAGGGAGAAACAGACTCCCCGCTGAGCAAGGAGCCTGATGCAGGGCTCTATCTGAGGACCCGGGAATCATGACCTGAGCTGAAGGCAGACACTTAACTGACTGAACCATCCAGGTACCCTAATGTGAACATTTTAATAATATTAATCTTTCCAATTCATGAGCATGGAATATCTTTACATTTGTTTGTATCATCTTCAGTTTCTTTCATCAATGTTTTATAGTTTTTGTAGTATAGATCTTTCACCTCTTTGGTTAAGTTTATTCCCAGTTATTTCATTCTTTTTTGGTACAACAGTAAATGACATTGTTTTCTTAATTTCTCTTTCTGCTACTTTGTTATTAGTGTATGGAAATGCAAGTGGTTTCTGTGTATTAATTTTGTGTTGTGCAGCTTTACTGAATTCAGTTACTTCCAGCAGTGTTTTGGTGGCGTCTTATACTATACATTTTATATGTATAGTATAATGACATCTGCAGATAGTGACAGTATAACTTCTTTACCAATACGGATGCCTCATATCTTTTTCTTATCTGATTGCTGTAGGTAGGACTTCCAGTACTATGTCGAATGAAAGTGGCAAGAGTGGACATCCTTGTCTTATTCCTGGTCTTAGAGAAAAAGCTCTTGGTTTTTCACCATTGAGTATAATGTTAGCTGTGGGTTTTTCATATTGGCCTTTATCATGTCGATGTATATTCCCTCTAACCCCAGTTTTTTTGAGAGTTTTTATCATGAATGGATGTTCAATTTTGTCAACAAAATATTAGTAAATCATATTAAAGAGATCATTCACCATGACCAAGTAAGATTATGAATCATATCTTAGAGGTAATATAATAAAAAATACTATCTGTTTTGTAAATAGTACTCCCTTTTAAAAAACATATTTTTTTAATTTTTTAAAATTCCAGTGTAGTTAATATACAGTGTTGTATTCGTTTTAGGTGTACAATGTAGTGATTCAGCAGTTCCATATATTACTCAGTGTTTATCAAGATAAATGTACTCTTAATCCCCTTCACCTATTTCGCCCGACCTCCTACCTACCTCTCCTCTGGTGACCATCTGATTGTTCTCTAGAGTTAAAAGTCTGTTTTTTGGTCTGTTACCTTTTTTTTCCTCTTTGTTCATTTGTTTTGTTTCTTAAATTCCACGTATGAATGAAGCCATATGGCATTTGTTTTAATCTTTGGCTGGCTTCTTTCACTCAGCATTATACTCTGTAGATTCGTCCATGTTGTTACAAATGGCAAGATTTCATTCTTTTTTATGGCATCTTCTTTATCCATTCATCTGTCGATGGACATGGGCTGCTTCCATATCTTGGCTATTGTAAACATTGCTGCAATAAACATAGGGGTACATGTATCCCTTTGAATTAGTGTTTTGGTGTTCTTTGGGTAAATAGCCAGTAGTGCGATTACTGGGTCGTAGTATAGTTCTGTTTTTAATTTTTTGAGGGAACGTCACACTGTTTTCCATAGCGGCTGCACCAGTTTGCGTTCCCACCAACAGTACACGAGGGTTCCTTTTTCTCCACATCTTCACTGACACTTGTTTCTTGTGTTGTTGATTTTAGCCATTCTTTTTTTTTTTAATTTTTAATTGTTATGTTAATGATTTTAGCCATTCTGACAGGGGCGAGGTGATATCTCATTGTGGTTTTGATTTGCATTTCCCTGGTGATGCGTGATATTGAGCATCTTTTCATGTGTCTGTTGGCCATCTGCATGTCTTCTTTGAGAAATGTCTGTTCATGTCTTCTGCCCATTTTTAAATTGGATTATTAGGTTTTTTTGTAAGCAAGTTAGGTAGTGTCAGGGCCTTGCTGGTTCCCACAAGTGACCATGTGTTTATGCTGGGGTGGGGTAGGGAGATGGCACCTGCCAACTCCTTTGTACATGGAGGGGTCTTCCTACAAATCCCTGCACCTCTGGGACACATTCTGAAATGAGTAAACTACTCTCTGTTTCATGTGCCCCAGGCATTTTTCAAACTGCTGTTTCTTTGCTGTATCTCCAGGACTGTTTGTTGTGCTATTTAAGGGTGGGGACTCAACTTCCTCTAGTCCTCTGGGCTCTCCCAGAGTGGAGCCTGCTAATTTTTTAAAATTCCAGGTTTTAAGTACAACTCATTGTGAGAACTCATGAAATTCAGGCTTCAAGGCCACATGATACAGGGATTTGTCTTCTCCCAGGCAGGCTCCCTGGCATGATAGTCTGTTTGTCCCTGTTCTCTGTGCCCCGTGCTCTGTCGTCCCCCTGAGACAGCCACGGTCCATTTTGCTCCCTACTGCATTTCAGTTCTTCCTGTCCTCTTTGATGTGGCCTCTTCTCTACTGTTAGTTATGGGTTTGTTCTGCCAATCTTTGGGTCATTTTCTGGGTTATTTACACTGATGTGAGTGTTATCTAGTTGTACCGTGGGAACGAGGTAAGCCTAGGGTCCTCTTGCTCCACCATCTTCCTAGCTTTCTAGAGTATTCCTTATTCATCCTCAAATTTCCTCTCTCAGACTTAAGTTGTACCTCATTTGCGCATTCTAGGATTCTTCACTGTTGGAGAGTATCAGATATGGATCCCTCATTATATCAATAAATGATTAAAAAAGACTTGGATATTCTAAACTTCTCTGATCTAGCATATCAATAATAGCAAAATTTCTTATTTCCCAATGAGAAATCCAGAAGGGAGTATACATTAATTATAAATGATGAGTGATAAAATAGGTTCTTTTTCTATTTATAATTTATGATGTATTCCTTATTTTCTTCCATAAAGGATTTGAGAAGTTTACAAGTAAAAGGCGCATTTACAATACCACTCTTAAGCAGAAAGAAGGGTTAACAACAATAACGGTAAATTATACAAGTGGGGAGAAATATATGTGTCAAAATGTAGGTTACTGTTGTCACAGCAATTGAAAATTAAATTTTGATCAGGACTTCCTGGCAGCCAAGGGAAAAAAGGTGGGAGGAGGAGAGAACAAAGCTTTGTGAGATTATAACGTTAAAGCTCTGATCAGCAAAATTATTTCTTTGAGGGCTTAGCTGATGAGATCACAACCCCAAGCGCTGTGGCCTTGTTGTGGGTTAAAGGCTCCCGTTATCCCTTAGGCTTTGATAGTTTTCACTGGGCAGAAAAAAAACCCCACATAGTCAGAGGTGCTTTTTTTTTAAAAAAGTATCCTGTTGGATTGCTTAGTCTCTTTACCATGAGCAACCTCACTGAAGCTGTGGGCCAAACAGCCAGGAAATAGCAGGGATTGGATTGGGTGCAAGTCGCTTAACCTCTGCTGACTGTTGGAAGGATGCCTTCAGCCTTTCCAGATGCATGGGTCAGAGGGCGGCCCCACTTGGGGCATCTCTGGGTTTGCTACATCCCGGATCACTCCATGAAAACAGTCTGGAAACAAAGGTTCTCAGGTTGCCAAGCTGTTTATCTATCTGAAACCCATTGCTGTGTCACTTGTGGTCCCTTGAGTAGCCTCATTCCTGGGAGTCTGCACTTGCTGCTCGAAGCATTCTTATTACTTTTTGAGACTCTGAAGAATGCTGTTCCCTGTCCCACCTTTTGACAAACAGCTAATGTTTTGAGGCTTAGAGTCATCTGCCCACGGGTGTTCCCCTGAGCAGGATGGATGAGTACCACAGATAGGTCAATAATTTGATGTCCCTTGGAAATAGTGTTCTTCAAGAAGTCATTCATTATTTATTTGGAGGGAAGGCAAAGAATGTATAAAAGAAGCAGGAGAAGGAGATTCTGTGGTGGTGGCCCTCAGCCTCTCCTCCGTGGTCAGCTCTGGCCCCAAACATTCACATCATGCTCAGCAAAGCACAATTGTGCTGCTGACTGGACACATCAGAATTCAGTGGTAATACTGAATTTGTAGGTTTCTGGAGGTCTCAAGTCCCATCCGAAGTGGCTTATCAGAAATTCTTTCCAACAACTTATAGTCTTCCTGAGAGGACTTCTGGTAAATGCAAGTTTCTCCATTTAATTACATTTCCAGTGATGTTTTAATGCCTCTTATTGATCGGTGCCCTGGTCAGCTGCCTGACTGGCCTGCCCCTTAATCTTGCTCTGGTAGGCCTCAATGGAAATTTCTTTGGGGTCTTTTACATACACATTTATGACCTTTTAGCTGTACTGAGAGCTACAGAAATCAATCAAACAAATTCCAACAAAAGCCAATAGTGAAGCCACATTTCAGCAAATGAAACATTAAAAAATCTTGCCCAAGGAAAGTGTGGAAGAAATTTGGCCTTTTCTTTGCTCCCGATTGCTTTTTCTTGGATGCACTTTTGACAAGGGAAAAGGAAACAGAAATTTGGACAGTTTAAAAAGGAACCAACATGTACACAGGAGCCGGACACACAGGATAATCTTCCACAGGACTATTTCTCACATTAGGGTGAGCGCCATCTAGAGGGT
This sequence comes from Zalophus californianus, assembly GCF_009762305.2. NCBI lineage: Eukaryota > Metazoa > Chordata > Mammalia > Carnivora > Otariidae > Zalophus > Zalophus californianus. The sequence continues at coordinate 27,951,466 of NC_045602.1, forward strand.
GTTTAAAGCTCCTTTGAACCATTTAAGTGAATGTGTCATCTTTGATGAATAGTACCTATTGTATGCTGGGAAAAGTAGTAATGCTTGGGAAAATTGAAATTGGTGAACACTAGAAAGAAGAAAAGAAAGGATATTGGAAAGAAATTTTAATTACATGAGACTTGGTGTTTAGATGGAAGATGCCTTATTATCATATGGCTTGTCATCCATCACTGCCATCCAACTCTCTTTACCATTGGCAAATTCAACTTGTATGGTCTAGATGTGAGAAACAAAGAGTATGTGTACCCTCTGGTAACTTGGAGAAGTGAAGAAACTTGGCCGTGTATCTTTTAAAAAGAGATTTGTGTACTTAGTTTTTTCTGAATGTTTTACCTAAACGTACAACTACAATTTTAGGAAACAGAGAAGAGCCTTTTGTTTAATATAATGGGTCAAGTTGACTGATGATTGGGTCTCCCACCCACGAGAGCCCTGAAGGTCTTCACTCTTTTGTTCATTGACGCACATACCCGTCTATTCCTTTTCTTAATCCTCATTCCCACTCACCGTGGTGCGCTGTGGGACACTTATCAAGATTATTATGACACAGACCTTGTTCTGTCAGTGACAGAGCTTATGCTTGGAGAGAGCCAGAAGAGAACTTTCTCTGAGAGATAAGAAAGAATTAGGAATGCCTGTGGGGAGAAGGTGGGGGTCGACGAGGCAAAAAAACTTTTTGAGGGAGGAAATAGGAATCTTGGTGGATGAACTACAGTTAGTCAAACTAAAGTTGCTGTCTCTCTGCATGTTTTTGGTGTATATATGTGACTATAAAAATAATACCTAATGAGGGAAATGTGAGAAAATATTAAAAAAAAGACTGAATGAAAGTATGATTCTCCAACTTGGCAAGTCCATGCTGTCCTCTAAACACAGTTACTGCAGTGATCACAGCCGTTAGGTAGAGTTGATGAGAGGCCCGTTTGTCCTCTCTGGTAGTCTGCCCTCTTCATTTGATAGGATTAGAAACCGGGTCAGGGGTTGGGGATCATAAAGAGGCATGTCTACTGACTCATCATAAGTTAATAGCTCAGCTGGAACCAAATCCTTTGTGTCCTAACTCCTAATCTGAAGTCCTCTCTGCCAGGCCACATACACTGCTTCAAATTAACTTTCAGTCAGAGAATAACACTGTGTGCTGCATATTCTGGAGACTTTATACCTGATGACTATAGTTTCCATGATTGTCCCACATTTTCTGGGTTCTTTGTGAAGAACTGATTATCAGAAAGTAAAGGTAGGTACCTAACTCGAAGGTGACTTCTGAGTGTGGTTAATCTCCTGTGTACAATGAGTTTTTTAAAAGATTATTTTTATTGGAAGCTAAGGCAATGCCGAGCAGTGAGTCTATTTAAATGCAATAGTGCTTTTTAAGGGATCAGGTCCAGCCAATTTCTGATTCCCCGAGGCTAAATTCTATTAGGCATTAAAACTCAAATTTCAGGCACCTTGCACTGATGAACACAAGGAACATCTGTAGCAAGTTTCTAGCATTATAACCACTGAATACTGATTACTCTCAGAAGACCTAGGTCTACAGTGCTAACGGGCTAAAATGAAGAAGCATTTCTTTCTAAAAATACAGAAGTACCTTCTACTTTTCAACTGGATGGAGAGGATGATGGATGATTTTGATAAATATAACCTGTAAGTTTTCAGTTTGACTTTTTTTTAACTCCATAGCATTTATAGGGCTTACCAGTAGACATGCTAATAATAAGTACCATTAATTTGGCATCTGCCACTTTCTAGACATTTTATGTACATTATTCTGATCTTTATATTAACCCTGAAAGTCAGTACTACTATCTTCATTTGATAGGAGAGAACACAAAGCTTCATCGAGGTTAGGCACCTTGCTGCAGATAAGGCAGTTAGAAGGTAGGTCAGGCTAATCAAATGATGCCAGAGTGACTCTATGCCCTTTACTCAATTCCAGGGCTTGTCTGATTTGTTTTTGTATCTTCACCTCCTAGTCAGTCCCTACTTTAGAAAGTATACAGCTTTTTAAATTGTCTCTAGTTAAACAGTGAGGACTTTGGTGTCTAAAAAGTTTATATATCCAAAAAAGTCAGGTGAGAACTAGCCCATGAGTGCAGTACGCTTAGCCTTGAGCAGCTTCCTGCTTGCTTTCTGCCCTGTATTCGTATTACTTGCAGTGTGGAGACAACCTGAGGCCCACAAGTTTCCATTCCAACTAGAAGAAGTCAGAGACCCACAGGGGAATCTCTTTTCTGATTGAGATGGAGTACAGCAGTCATCATTCTGGTCTCTTTCTTGGCCTCGGAAGCTTTTCTGTGTTCACTCACTCTCTTTGCCTCTTCTGATGCCTACCTACTCAGACTTCATCCTTTCCTTTTCCCTTTGCTTTGCTGTGGTAGCCCAGATCAGGAGCTCATTCTGGACTGCAGGTGGCCACATGCTCTGACCTGCTTTGCGCTTTGACATGTATTTACTGGAGATGGTTGTTCTTGGCCTGCTTCCTCCAACTTGTTGCATTTGTGGCTTCAGCCGTTTCTCATTTGTTCTTCCCAGCCGTTCCCCATCCGCCCCCCCCCCCCGATGTCAGGGGGATCAGAAAGAGTGGTTGGTGCACGGAATGATAGGCGTAGGAGTCAGAGGGCAGGAATCTGTCCTTGAGTGGTAGGAGGCCAGGAATTAACAGGATGCGACAGGAGACTTCAGGAGGATGTATGGGGTTCACTTAGGGGATAGACTGTATTCCCATTAGAGATTGAGAAACAGGATGAAAAGTGGGTATGAGGACTTTTTTTTTTTTTTTTTTTTTGGTTACATAGTCAAACTTTAGCTAAGCTAAGTAAAAGAGGGTGATGCTTGGATGTCTCATAATATCCAAGATGAATGCAGCTGCCCTCTGAAGTAGGAACCTGATAGCTACTGCCTTTTTCCGCATCTCTTTTCTGTACTTCTTTCTGCCTTATTTTTCTCCCTCTCCAGCATTGGGTACACAGGACAGGGAGCATGGACACCAAGATGATCTTAGTCTTATATGTTACAGGTACAGGGACTGAGAAAGATACTAGCCTTTTTGTTTACTCTTGTATTTTTCCTCTCTTCTCTCACTTCATTTTTCCCCTTTCTCTCCTTTCAAGGTCCACAATTTTCAGGAGTAAATAATCAAACCAGATTGTGTCAGGTGTTAACCCCCGGACCAATTAACTGTGGCAAATGGCACAGACAATATAGAAACATGGCAGGTTTTGTTGCTGTCATGTGGATGAGTTGCAATTTTTCTAGAAAAGTGGTGCAGGGATGACAGTTTATAATCACTACCCTCAAAATCCAGAATCTGACAGGAACAGGTAAATGGTCCAATAAGAGTGTCAATTAATATGGTGATTATGTATATAATAATGAAAACAGCCAACTTTTATTTGGGCCAACCAGTAGTATGCTAAGAGTGTGTGTGTGTGTGTGTGTGTGTGTGTGTGTGTGTGTGTGAGAGAGATATAAAATCTTCTAAGAAGTAGTTAGTGGAGCACCTGGATGGCTCAGTTGATTAAGCGTCTGCCTTTGACTCAGGTCATGATCTCAGGGTCTTGGGATCGAGCCCCGGTGTCGGGCAGTGGGGAGTCTGCTTCCCCCCTCCCTCTGGTCCCCCTCCCCCCGCTCGTGTTCTCTCCCTTTCTCTCTCTCTCTTAAATAGAATCTTTAAAAAAAAAAGTAATTAGTATTATTCTCATTTTATAGATCAGGAATCAAGTTCAGTATAGCCCACACTATTAACTACCATACTATACTGTCTGATCTGATGATTGGCAATCATTATAGAAGTATAACTTGAGAGATGTTTGTTAAGGTTTATTAAATGATAGTGCAGATTAACTCTTTATAATCCTGTTTTGTGATCAGCAAACCAAATAGGTGCTAACTGCAACAATGCAACAAGCTGTGCAAGATACATTAATAGTGCTTCATTATCATGCAATGTCTTTTGACATTTTAAATTTGCATGACATTTTAAAATTGCAATGACAATTTGCATTTTAAATTGTCAATTGTCTATTTTTTATCCCAACTGGATAGAGTAATATACAGTTATACAAAGTGACCTAATAAAGTCTAACATAAGCCCAGTGCCAGAGTGAAGAATACAATTTCGGTTTCTGATTGCCTAGATTTTCTGATGCCCTTACTGCTTTTCAGTTGAGTAGCTGTAGAGAGTTTTTATTTCTAGAGAGAAAAAAATTGATTCTGTGGTTTTGAATAATAACTGATACCTTCTACATTGATCTTGTGATACTGGAGAGGACTTGATAATATATAAAGTTTCAGAAAACTAGGAAGAAAGACCTTCCATAAACTTGGACATAGCAGCAGCAACTCAGTATTTTTTGGTTTCAATTTTATTTAATGCAATTTTAACATGAAGCAAGAAAAGGATAAACTGGGGGTGGTTTTAGCTTTGACTCTAAACTGATTACATTCTCACTGACCACATATTACCATATAGAAGGAAGTGTGGTGACTTGGACCCCAAGCAGCTAGTTTTGACCCTGCCTCTTTATTTACTACTTGTGGCATATTTATTGAGCTTCAATTTCTTCATTTATAAAGTAAAAATGTTAATGACAATTACTTTCACTATCTCATAGGTTTATCCTACATTTCAAATGAAATAATTTATATGAAAGCATCGTATGGACACTAAAAATATTATACAGTTTTTTTCAGAAATTTAGGAACTATAGAGAATTATAAAATGAACATTCCTGTATCTACCACATAGTTTAGGATATAAAAGACTACTGGTAATTTGAATTCCCCTCCTATCCCATCCTGGGAAACATTTGAAAAAGTAGAATCACATACTGAGTTGTTTCAAACATTCTTAAAAGTTTTCCAATAATTGAGTATCAAAAATGATTTTCTTTTGGTATTCACACTTAGTTAACCAAGTTCATCTTTTTTAGAAGAATTGATTTGATTTTGAAGAAAAAGCACATCAGTTTCAAAACTATGTATATCAAAGTTAAATAACTTCACTATTTTGTCAACTCAGTATTATTAACATTTAATCGAATAAGTACTGTATGAATTGACAAGCAATTATGAATTTATCAATAGCAACAAGATGTTCTTCAATTTACATAATGGTGTCAATAACAGTTTAAATCTCTATATTGGTTCAAATATGGAAAATGTTTAAAATCATTGTTACTGATTTTTATTAGGAAATTTTCAATTTCAGCGTGAATGTTTATACCTGTCTAGGTAGGTCACAAATAAAGGTCTCTTTGCCTTCAGGTGTCACAGACAACATTTTCATATACAGTGTGATATCTATGAGGGAATAGAAATCACACTATCATTTGTGTGTGTGTGTGTCTGTGTTTGATTATTGGATATTTGGGAAATATATGTTTTTTTTTACATATGTTTTATGTATCCTTTCCTGGGAGATAATCTCTAGGCCTTGCAAGTCTGCTTTTTTTTTTTTTTAAGATTTTATTTATTTATTTGAGAGAGAGAGAATGAGAGATAGAGAGCACGAGAGGGAAGAGGGTCAGAGGGAGAAGCAGACTCCCTGCTGAGCAGGGAGCCCGATGTGGGACTCGATCCCGGGACTCCAGGATCATGACCTGAGCCGAAGGCAGTCGCTTAACCAACTGAGCCACCCAGGCGCCCGCAAGTCTGCTTGATAAGAATGTCTTTATATACCTGAGGCCTTTGTCCACACCAGATAGTTCATGCTAAGAATGTGATTTATGGTAGATGCCTGTTTTTGTTCACCTGGAACTCTGGTCCATGCTGTATCTATTTGACCTTCAAGGAGATTGGAAATTGAGTACGTAAGGTGCTCAGCCACACAGACATTCTATGTCTACTGACTGACCTCTAATAAAAACTCTGGACACCAGGGGTCAGGTGAAGTTCTTGGTCGGCAATACTTTGCACATGTTGTGACACATCATTGCTGGAAGAATTAAGCACTGTCCATTTGGATTCACTGGGAGAGGTTAACTGGAAGCTCACACCTGGTCTTTCCTGATGCCTTTGTTTTTGCTAATTTTAATTGGTATTCTTTTACCTTAACAAGCCATAATCATGAGTATAAGAGCTTCTGTGAGTTCTATGACTTGTTCTAGTGAATCCATGAACCTGAAGGTGGTCTTGGGGAACCCCTGATATAGTTTTGTGTCAGAACTGGGATTGGCTAGACTGACCTTGACTCACTGAAACATGATGAAAACATAGTTTGGGAAAAGGAAGAGTGAGAGGGTAGGGGTTGACAGACATTTGATTCCTATATGGCTGCCTGGTCACCCATGGTATGAAATAGCAGCTGTGCTGTGATCAGTTACTACATGTAGAACTTGCCAGTCAAATTTAGAAATAACAAATCCAATTCCTGAGGAGGTGGTTCACTGGCTACCTCAGGAAATGCAGAATAACAAGAAACAAGTTAAATATACAATCTCTTGGTTATCATTATCTGTAATAGCTAAAATGAAAGTAAAGGAGAGTGTTAGAGTAGATCCTGATGCTGGACCTAGCTTGGATTTCAGTCAGTTCAGAGTATAGCTGTAGCCTCAGGGCCACCACCAAAGAGATAAGTTATGCTGAGACAATAGTTAGAAACTTTATGACCTCTCTTCACCAAGAAGATAATCCAGGTAGCAGAGGACAAAACCAAGAAATTACTAAAAGCAAGAGGTTTGATGCGAAGGAGTTGTTTTATCTTCTGGATTGATATCATCAGCTGCCTAAAGAACCTTTACTGAAATGAATGCAAGAATGGCCAATTTAGGGGCAGTATCCTTAGTTTCAAATGCATGTCTTGGTCAATACAGGATGCACAGCTCATATTGAACAATTATGATGGCTGTATGTAATCCAGACACATAGAAGGTTATTTCAGAGAGGATAACTAGCCTGGGGGACTGGATAATGTCATGTTTGTTTACTCTGAGAAGGGAGATTATCTTTCTCTTCCTTTAAATGCTAAATGAACTCCCCAGATGAAATGTCTGATATGCTTTGTATACAAGCCATGCTGGACTGACGCTACGATGATTAAGGTGTTCATCCACTTAATACACCTTTCGACCAGGTCATGGTAAATGCTGTGATTGAGGGAGCTCCTTTTGCATGGGCACCCCATGTATACTTACTGCCATAAAATCAAGCAGTGGTTTGGGAGGCCTCATCAGATTTGTCTCAACTTCCCCTTACGCGTCTTACAAATGCTAAGAAAATGAGAATGATTCACAAAAGAATGGGGGAAAGACAATGAGGAGATTCAGGGACTCACCTCAGTAGGGTAGAAACTGCTAGAAGGTTATTAATAAATAGGACGAATAAAGTAGACATTGATGAGGTTGAAACAAGTCTCAATGCAGCACCAGGGGAGGTTGGGTGGACTGTTGGGGGCCGTTGATGTTCCTCAGCATTGAAGGGCCCCAAATACATATGTGGTATTTGTCCTAGTTTGGAAGAATTTGAAGTGTTAGGAGGCAAAGATGACAATGAAAAAACTGACTTCTAATTGCTGAGGGTGATGGTCTGGCAACTTAATCAGGATGAGGACTGATAAAAGAGCGAGGGTCTTTTAGTTCATCACCTGGGAGGGGACTGAAGGCTATGTGCACAATATGTGGGGAAAATGGCCAGGGACTGGAGAAGAAACTTTTCTAGGACTCCTTCATATGGGAGTCAAATGCACTATGATTCTAAAACCTGTTGTGAAATCCTAACAAGAGCTACAGTTAGACTGGAAAGATATGGGGACACAAGGTTGATGTAGGTAAAATTTTGGATGAAAATCGGAACGTTTGAATGGGCTTTATGTGAAGTGATTATGTCTCTTTCCCCTGAATGTGTTAGTGGGATGGATATTTCTGTATGATTGTGGAACACTTTTCTATTTAGTATTATCAAGCAAAAAGCATGTAAGTTTGTCTAGTTAGAGTCCTCCACTTTTTTGTGTGTGATTTGTGGAAGTGGGTGGGAAATATCCTGGTACAACCATATAGTTCTTCCTCATATCACCTCAGCTTTTTTTTTTTTTCCCCCTACCTAATGTAATGATACTGGGACCAGGACTGAAAGTACCTCTGCCAGAAGCAGGGATGATCCCTATGCAAGAAACTGTAATGGTGCCTTTAAACCTTTATGCCCAAATTTCTAGAGGCCTGATGGCATGGATTGTGCCTATATCCCACCTGGAAAAAATCAGGGTTGACAGTAAATGCAGCTTTATTGCTCAGTGGTTGAGACAGCCCTGGACCTATGTACGATGAGATAGTTCTGTACCTACTATGTATTCCTCCCCTGTATGGATGGGAGCGAATGGAGGGGGAGACTGGATTGCTACTGGTAATCTGGACCAGCACAGTGGTTGAACCTAACATCCGTTCCAAAGGTGGAAAAGTTCTGGTAAAAATTAATGACAAATGGAGAGAAAGAGAAATAGTAGCTGAAAGTAAAGGAATGAATACACATGTTATGAAACAAGGGAAATCCAGTATAACATTGGTCCTTTGAGAGAGGCTTGAAGTAAGAGAATAATGCTTTCTCTCAGCACAGTTATACCAGGTACCTGAAAGGATGGAGTCATATATTTGCTGAGATCTCTCCTGCTTTTTGAAACTACCTTTTGACAAGGCCAAATGAAACCCTGAAAACCCGAGTGGTATTGCTCTGGGAAATACTTTGGTCATACAATACGATGATGAACTGGATCCACTGTTAGTTACTCAGTGGAACTCTAGTAATATGCTAGTGTCCATTGACTGTCATTTCAGGTTACAACTACTACAAAGGATAACATTTGGGAGGGAATTTCCAGGAACTACTCCCTACCAGGCCATCAAACCCTGTGGTATACAGCTCTGGGCAGACTGATTACCGTGTAACTATAAACTCGATGACAAAGTGCTTAGAAAGTTTGCTGGTTATGATGGAAAAAAAGTATAGCAGTGGTATGCCTGACCTGCCGCAGTGTGCTATCCACAAATACATATTGCCCTTGTTTTTGTGGATGGAAAGCTATTAAATAGAATAGAAAGAGATCATGGTTTCTGATGGGATTATAGCAGCAGGCATTACATGGAGGTCCACATTTCCCTGGGGAACAGTCCCACCCTGAGATGAAGAAGGCTTTATGGTGTAGTCACAGTAAAGTAAACTAAATCTAGGTGCGACTACTACTCATCTAACCTTAGTATGGGTGGCCCAACATTTTGGGGTACAGAACCTGTATCCTGATTGCACTCAGGCCATTCGTACACAATGGTAACAACATGCATGGCGGATTTCACACTGGCCCACATGGCAGGAAAGCGTTTTAGGGGAGACAGATGCCTATCTGGGTATCATGGAACAAGCTACATTCACCTTTGCTGAGGAACATCATTCAGAGGAAAAGATTTGTTAATTAGAATAAACAGATTAGGGGAAATTCTGTGCCAGGAGGAAAGCAAGGGATGGGAGTCAGCCCGGAAAGATGATGAAGTTTAATGAAGTGGGATAAGCAGACTCAAAAATAATGCTGGATGATTTCCACTGTGTTGGGAAAGGGCTTGTGCTCTGACCTGTTAGGGCCTCTTCTCTGTTTTAATGCAGTTAGAGGACAAAGGAGCCATGGGCAGTGGCCCTCATCCTAACTGTTGAGGCTCAAGGAGCACAGCTGTGGGGATCTTAAGGTCCTTCAAATCTAAGGAAGTTCTCTGAGGGCATTTGTAATTTTGTCCTATGTGCATTATGGCTGTCCTGGCCCTAAGAAGACATCAGAATAAGACATATCCTGTAGTACATTTAGCCGAGTAGTATTGGAACTATTCTGAGTGTTATCCACATCTTCAGAGGGAGGTCAGCACATAGTATAAACCAGTTTCAGTTTGAGTGTGAACTGAAATAGGGTGCTAACTTTGTTTCCAGTGGACTTACAGCCCAAGAATAACCCAGCTGTGGCTATAATAGTATGTGGTATATGGGTAATGGCCAGTTCTGATAAGGCATGGTGATAATCTCTGTAATTCTTCCTAATTTGTTCTGTAATGAAATAGAATTATACCGTGACCATACTGTGATAAGGCGTAACACTGGGGTTGTTGGTGAAATTCAGTGACCTTATGTAAATAAATCACTTATCTGGTAATACTGATACTGATGATCAAATGTATTAGGAGGTTCACTTAGAGCAGCCTTAGGGTATAATACCCATGGAAAATGACTGGCCTGGAGAGGAACTAGATTTATCTAACCATTAGCTAATTTCTATACTAAATAGTTTAGTACAAGTTTATCATAAGGTATAAACATCGGTAGATCAAAGGCGGGGAGTCTACTAGTCAAATTAGCACAAAAATATAAAAATGTATGTAATAGCTTTATAGCCTGGATGAGTTGTTTCTTTAAATCTATTCCTAATCCACACTGGCTTCCCCAAATGTTAGGCATATTCATATTGATACTATTGCTGTATCAGTTATGTAAATACTATACTACATGTAGTTGTTCAAGCAGGAGCATTTTGCTCTGAGAGAGCCTAGGCCTAGGCCTAGGGCCAGGGTGGTGGTCTGTGCAGTAAAAGGGCTACATATTCCAAAAAAAAAAAAAAAAAAAAAAAAAGACTGGCTGTTGACCAGCTTCTGGAAGATAACTTCTACGCCCTGGAATATCCTTTCTGGTAAGAGTGTCCTTGTGTACCCAGGGCTTTGGGCCTTGACAGGTAGGTAAGTGCCTCCCTCTTACAAGGACCCTTGCAATTACATTGAGCCCACTTGAATAACCCAGAATAATCTCTCCATTTTAAGAGTCTTTTAACTTCATCACATCTGCAAAGTCCCTCTTGCCATGTAAAGTAACACAGTCACAGGTTTTGGAATTTAAGACAGGGACATCTTTGGGGAGCCAATATTCAGTCTACGGTACGGAACAAAGTAGGCAGGTATAAGAAAAACTACCAAGCAGGTCTTGGAAAAAGTGACACTTACGCAACCTTCCACGTGTCTTGGGAGAGAACAGGACATTGGGTGCCTGTATGGAAGGGGAGAGCACATGTCCTATCCAAAAGGGGCAGAACTGCTGCTCGGTTCTGGTGGTTATTGCTGTGCGGGAGGTTTGGCCTTAGCTGCTGGAGAAGACAGGAAGTCCAGTGTGTGTATAAAACAGCTCAATGTTAAAATGTTGATGACCTATTCGTTTTAAAGTTTAAAAATACCCTGCGAGGTCACACAAAGCAAAAACAAATCTTGTCTTCTCTGCTGTTCACACTTTCACAGTCATAATGAAATTGTTTGAACAAAGCAGTGGTTCTCCCACTATAGGCTAGGGCTTTTCTCGCTTATTATAATAACGAAAATGTAATTTGGAAGATGCTCCTGCATTTAATCCTTATGGTTGCTCTGTGAGATTGATTGCACTGTTCCCATCTTCAAGGGAAGAGTCTGGGGAATTTAGAAGGTGAAGGGTGAGCCCAATGACTCCAAGTGAGGGCTGAGAGGCAGAGCCAGGATGTGAATGCCTGTCTTTTCCTTCCAAATTCCATCCTTTTTTTACTTAACTTTTTTCACTTTCCGTTATCTATAACTAAAATTAATTAAACACAGAGGCCATTAGACTGAGGTGGCTCTAGTTCTGTGGCCATCTAGGAAGCAAACCAAAATCTAAGCTTGTAAATGCCTCAAGTTATGAAATTGAAACCTAAGGACAACCAATCACAAATAAGCTTTAAACTACAGCCAATAGTAATCTCCTTGCTTTGCTCCCGCCTTTTCTCTATAGAAGTCTTTCCCAGGTCTCCTGTTGGCGGAGCATACATACCCCACTACTTCTGGTTTGGTGTTGCCCAATTTCAATCGATTTTTGCTTCAACAGACTCGTAAAATGTTTAATATGTCTCAGTTTATCTTTTAACAGTCTCAACGTACACTTTGCCAGTTAGTGTCTCTTAGGCTTTTCATGTAGGTCCTGCGGGAACTGCGCTCTCATGGACGCTGCTTGGCTCACAGATCAAAGGTACACGACGGCATGGTGCCCTCCCAGCTTTGTTCACAGAGCTGCTTGCAGCTCCGACTCAGAGCACGCAGGCATGGAGAGACGAAGCTTGTCCAAACCTGAATTGCCGTCCATGTGCAGCAAGAAAACACATTTCCCCAGCATTCTTCCATTATAGGGAAACATGCTAAAAGCAGCCCCTATTTTCCCTCCTCCAAGAGAAGCTCAGAAAGAACCCACAGCTCCATTTTTCAGGAAGGACCCAGAAGAAGGGAATGTGAGAGGTCAGTGCAGAGAGTGGCTTGAATAGGCACTCTTCTTGGCCATTTCATTTTAAAGTCTTACTTACCATTCCTTTAACCGAGCAGAGCTCTTTTGCTCAACATTTCAACCTCCTTCCTTCCCCCTCCTGCAGATGTGTATTGTGTACATCACACACTTACAGTTGTTAGCCATTAGCTGGCTTTTACTATTGATTCTTTTTTCTTTGTTACCTTTTTTCCGTTGAAAGCTTCATTCAGTACTCTGGCATTAAAAAAGCTCGGCATGAATAAAAACAACATAATTCTCCCCCTTTCTGTCTCTGTGAGAAGCCAATCTCAGAACAAGTTGCATCCATTTTCTGTAGCTAAAGCAACTTAAAACTTGTGGTTGTGCTTAGAGTTCTGGAGCAGGATGTGCAGAACATTGGAAGAGGGCCATTAGTCAGTGAACAAACTTCCCTGGGCAGATATGCAGGGAGAATCTTGAAGGCTGAATTTTTGTCTTTGTTTTTTCCTGTTTGCTGCCAACTGCAAGTTACAAATTGGATACAAATTCCTTAACCTTTGGCCAGCAGCACTCAATTTCACGCTTTCTAATTTATATGTAAACAAAATTGCAAATTTGACTTAATTATGTTTCCCTCAAGTTTTTCCACCCTATTTTTGGGGGATTGTTTTGTGATTTATTTCATTCTGGTTAACTCTTGACTTCCTGGAACATTTTGCAATGTTACCCAGGAAATTCCAACCTGTGACAAGCACTCAGTCTGACGGATTTGAGCACCAGATTATAGCCTCACAACCACAGACTGTTGCCTGAAGCTAAAAACAAAACCTTGAAAACAAACAAAAATGTCTCCATTTGAAAAAATAATAATTAGTAGCGCAACCTTACTTTCTCTAAATAAAAAAAAAGAGAGAGAGAGAAAAGTGAGAGAATTAAGTGAAGGCAAATATGGCTATGAATACAAGTGGTATCTAGAAACTTCTCCAAATAGAGTCAGTCTTTACATTTTTCCCACCCCAAGGAGAAGACAACTATTTCCAGTTGATGTGGACTTATCCCATCATTTATATTTGTTTTATAGACTCTATTCTCAAGGAAGAATCCTCCCAAAATCAGCCTGGGAACTTCTCTGTAATCTTCCATGTTTTTGCTGTATTAGTTTCCTGGGGTTGCCATAACAAATTGCCACAAACTAGATGGCTTAATCCAACAGAAATTTATCCTCTCACAATTCTGGAGGCTAGAAGTCTGAACTCAAGGTGTTGGCAGGACCATGCTCCCTCCAGAGGCTCCAGGCAAGGATATTTCCCCCCATTTTGTAGCTTCTGGTGGTTACTGGCAATCTTTGGCATTCATTGGTTTGTAGACACATCACTCCAATCTCTGCCTCAGTTTTCACATGGCATTCTCCTCTGAGTCTCTCTGTGTGTTTTCTCCTCTTAAGCAGACACCAGTCATTGGATTTAGAGCCCACCCTAATCCAGTGTCCTCTTATCTTAACCAGTTACATCTGCAAAGACCCTGTTTCCAAAGAAAGTCACATTCTGGGGTTCTGGGTGGACATGAATTTTGGGGGCACATTATTAAGCCCACAACAATTGCTGTTCACTGATTGAAACTAACTATACAGGATGCTGAATGTAAGAATTTCAATCATATGTCTGGAAGTTTTGTTTATTCAGTCATCTAACTTTGACATTTTGAGGATGGAGACCTATATTTTTTGGGGGGGGAGGGGGATGCCATCAAGGTTTCGTATATAGAATCTAGATCTTCTTTTCATTCATATGTGGACAGTCTTTACCGTGTATCCCAAAACAAACAGATAAGGTACTGGAGCAGTCAAGCCAGAACGAACTAAATCCAGAATGCAGGGGGATCATTTTGAATCCTCTCTGGTAAGGACAGCACAGAGATGTACCCTGCAAAGCCCCAGAGGGGGTTCAGGCTAAGGCCTGTATTATTATTTTCTGAAAATCATTCTTACCTAAACTTTAGCTTGTAATTGAGTTTTTAGAATTGACATTTAGCCTATGACTTACACTTTCAAGATCCAGTGGAAAGCCTGTCTAGTTGAAGTGGGATAATAACTTCTTGTCATCAGGAAAGTAGCTGTCTGGGCGCTACTGTTTTAGTGATATGCTAATACAGAAGTGTACTAATTTAAAAATTCCAACCTTAAGTGACCTGTTAGTGCTAATGCCTAGTCCTTTGGAATTTGACCCAGTTCAGCAACAACCAATATATTCTGAGAAAGAAGGAGAAAAGAACAAAGGACGAGCATAAGTCACGGAGCTACTTCCTTTCCAGATTTCTCAACTTAATTTCCGGTGTTTAATTAGTCTCTCACCGTCTCTTCTAAACAGCTAGACATCTGGTTAATAGTGTAAGCTGATGGTAATAAGGGACGTGTGTACGAGGAACAAAGTTCCTGAAGGTGTTGCTAGGTGTATGGGTGGGGAGAAATTCAGAATCAGGGGAGCTGGAGGATTGGCCTTGGTAAGAAAAGGGAGGGGTCAGAGAAGTGCCTTCCCAGAAAATAGCGAATGGGTCTAGGCACAGTGGACATAGGGAAGCTTGAAGCACAGAAACCTGATGAATCCCCAAACGGGCGTACGAGATAATTATAGTTAAACCATATCTTGAAGGCATTTGTTGACTGTTCAATCTGCAGTCTGCCCTAATAACCACTATTTCTCCACATCTGCTACATTTATGCAGCTATCCATGGGTTATCCACAGGGAAGCCGGATAAATGAGGAAGATAAATAATTTTAACAACAGTTTGCTTTATTGTAATGAGGAGGCATCATTAATAAGAACTTGTTGGTTCCTGGATCATCAATTGCTCAAGTGGCTTTTGATTATTCTAGGGTTTTTTAAATGAATTAAAAATTCTTTTCTATCCGAGAGTTGATAGGCTATAGATTGTGAAAATAAATAGCATTTTTATTTTTCCTCCCACACGGATCGCTTTGAAGCTTCCCATGGTTCCTGAATTGTATTTATTCATCATTCTATAGCTACATTACCCAACATAGTAAATTTAGTATGCAGAATGCTGAAACATAAGTTAATCAGTGTATTTTCAATCATCATAACGTCTGCAGTTTCAGCCATCATAATATTTGTACTGTGTGAAAAGATATCAGATGACTGCTAAGATTATCTGCTTTGAAGAGATTCATTAAATTTGCAATTATTTTGCTTACAACATCAATGTTAAATTATTTCAAAATCTCAGAAATAGACTTATTTGTGGAGATACCATTTTTGTTTCCAGAAATTTATGACAGATAACCCGTTCCACAAAAGGAAAAATACTTCAGGCAAAAAATTAATTCAAGCTGTAATATACTATTTCAATCTAATTTTCATTTATTCATTCACTCATTTACTCAATCAATGGTTATTTCTGTGAGAACCTACTATATGTCACTGACTGTTCTAGACACCAATGACATAAGGGACAAAACAAGCCCTACCCTTATACTAGAGTTCATATTCCAGTACAGTATAGTTGGGGAGACAGACAATAAGCAACGGTAACAAATACCTAACATCTCAGGGGCTGTCAGAATGTGTAGATGCCATGAAAAATGGGAAGCAGGTAGGAGGATAGTGAGTGAAATCGGATGGTGGCTTTCCTGCAGAGACTAGAGGGAGCCATGGGCCGAGCTAGACTTCATGTGAAGCAAGTGAAGCTTAAGCTTCAGGAGCTTTCACTGGTATGGGTCTCTACGAGTAATGGGAGCTGCTGGGCATGTAGAGTGTAAGTATGGGGAGGGAAGCATATCTATATAAGCATTTCTGTTAAAATGCGGAAGATATCTCCAAAGGAAGTGAACAGTTAACTCCAAAGTAATCTCCAGAGCTCCAATAATGTGCTATAATTTCTGTTCTCATTCTAAAAAAAAAGAAAACATAACAATTTTGTATTTGAAGTTTTATTTCTTTCTAAAAGTACATTTCCTGTGAGGGCGCCTGGGTGGCTCAGTGGGTGGAGCATCCAACTCTTGGTTTCAGCTCAGGTCATGACCTCAGGGTCCTGGGATGGAGCCCTGCATTGGGCTCCGCGCTCAGCATGCAGTCTGTTTTGGGATTCTTTCCCCTCCCTTTCTGTCTGCTCTACCCCCTGCTCCCGTGTGCACTCTCTCTCTCTAATAAATAAATAAAATCTTTAAAACAGAAAAAGAAAAGAGAACATTCCCTGTCATAATTATATTCGTTTCAGGTCTCAACCAACCTTCATCCTGGGAATCTCAGGGCAAGTGGCAGACAGAGTGACAGCAAGGAGGCCAGTGGCTGGAGCTCACAAGAGGGTGATAGACATGAGGTCTTACAAAGGTTGTGGGAAAGGACAACAGAACTTTAAGAACTTTGGGTTTTATTCTTACTAGGTTGTGAAGCCAGTGAAAATTTTGATCAGAGGAATTACTCGATCTGATTTACATTTTAATCAGGTTCTTTTAAAAGAATCACTCCTACTACTCTTTGGAGTTCGAATGAAAAGGCAAACATAGAAGCAAGGAGACAAGGTGGAGGGACACCAGGTGGCAGTGGTTGGGGCTATGTGGGTAGCAGTAGAGGTGGTGGAAAATGCTAGCATTTGGGATATATTTGTAAAGCAGAACTGAGAACACTTGCAAGTGGATTGGATATAGTTAGTAAGGAAAAAAGAGGAGTCAAGGTATATGGCAAGGGTTTTGGTTTGAATAATGAGGGGATGGAGGTGCTGTTCAATGAGTTGGGGACTTGAATCAGAGTTCAACTTTGGAGAGACTAAATTCAAGGTAGACATCCAAGTGGAGATGGGAAGTAGACAGTTGAGTCTGTCACAGTTATCATGTCATTTAATCCTCAGTTCAACCCTGCTATAGAGTATCATCATTCTTGTCTAAAGGTTAAAAAAAAAGTGGTTTAGATGTTATCTAATATCATCTAACAACATGTGGCAATTCTGAGATTTGAATTCAGATCTTCTCAATTCTCCTCAGTTCTTCCCGTTGTATTGTTTTTCTTCACCTTTTCATTCTCCTGTTTTTCCTTCCTCCCTCTCTCCCTCCCCCGTTCCCTTCATCCTTCCTTCCTTTCTTCTTTCTTTCATAAATTATATACTTACTGAACAGCTCTTTAGTGCTAGGTATTGGGATTCCAAACACAAGCAAGATATGGTCCCAACCTTCAACTTGCCTTATGATCCTAATAACTTCTTGGATATACTAAAGTGTGGAGCAAACAGAACCCAGTAACACTGATAACCTGATATCTTCTAGAGTCTAAGTAACCATGAGTTATAAAAAGTAGAATTCATAATAACTTTTTTTGGGAAGAAGGAAATACTAAAATTAACAAATGTCGAGTTAAGACACTGACTTTAGGTAAAACATAAAAAATAAATCTTAGAGTTCAGAAAATATAATACATAGTTAACATTTATTGGGCCCTTATACTCTAAGCCCTCCATATGCCTTATTTTATTTAATCATCATAATAAGCCTTTGAGATAGCTAATATTATTATTCCTATCTTATAGAAGAGGAAACTAGGCATAAAGAAGTTAAAGTGGTAAGTGGCAAAGCTAGAAACCAAACCCAAGGTATCTGATTAAAAAGGGACGTTTAATCATTTTCCTAAACTGCCTTTAAGAGTCAAGAGACTCAGACTCTAGTCCAGATTCAGTTTCTAAGTTTTGGGACACTTGTCCTTGGACTTTAGCATCCTCATCAGTAAAGTTGGATTTGAAGATCTCTGGACATCTCATATTCTCTACTAAGATTCTTACAATAGTTATTGCATTTTATCATGAGGTATACTTCTCATTTCAAAAATGACTTAGACATTTTTATAACTATCATTACTCAGTACCTACTATGTGCTGGGTTATAAAGTGCTTTATGTAGCCTAAGTGCTTTAGGCACATGGTCAGATTTATTATGTATTATAGTATTTATATACTATATATATAAATATTTATATACTATATATATATATATACTATATTATATGTATTTAGTATTATAGATGAAGAGGCAAATTAATTTGCTGAAGGTAAATACCTGGTAGGTTTTGGAACTTGATCTAACCCAGTTCTGAATCCAAATTCCATGGATTTAATACCACCTTAGTTTTTCTCCAGTAAAGTAGGGATAACCTTAAATGCAAAAACTCCAAAAAATGTCAACTCATAGAAGAGTTGAAAAGTCCAAAAAGGACATTTTTGGAAGTGTTGAGTCTAGTTAGCAAAAGAAGGTGCTAAAATGCTGAAGTTGTTTGCCATAACTTCAGCCTAGTGAGAAAATCTCAAATAACTTAATGTCCCTGTTTGGCAAGCTTTTTGTAGATAGAACCTGCCAACATTCATCCATTAGTAGAATCTAAGATTTCCTTAGGAAGTTCTGCTGTCATTAATATCATATTACATAAATTATCTTGCAGACATCAAAATGTTTAGGAAAACAGACCCAGTGTGAGCTTTGTTGGATGAAAATCTACAACAACTTTAATTATCTAAAGGACTATTTATGAGCATGAAATGTCCTGATATTTATGTTTATCAGTATCCTAATTTCAAACATAAATGAAAGAAGAAAAGATAGTATAATGACCCTCATTACCCAATACCTAGTTTCAATAGTTATCAATATATTGCCAATTTCGGTTCCTCTATAACTCCCTGTAGCTTACTCCTTGCTGTTTTTTTTCCTATAACTTTATTGAAGCATAATTTTCATTCTGTAAATCAATTCATGGTAAGTATATGGTTCAGTCATTATCAGTAAATTTGTAGGATTGTGCAACCGTCACCTGCAATCTTGTTTTAGAACACTTCCTATTGCCTCAAAAAATCCCCTCCTATCCATTTGTAGTCAATCTCCCTCCTACAACCACCCCGAGAAACCACCTACCTGCTTTCTATATCTGTAAATTTGACTTTCCTGGACATTTAGTATAAATAGAATCATACAATATTTGTTCTTTTGCATCTGGGTTTCTTTCACTTAGCAAAATGCTGTTAAGATTCATTCATATTTTAATGTGTACCAGTAGTTGGTTCATTTTTATTTTTGAATAATATTGCATTATATGGATATACCACTTTTTGTCTATCAATTCAGCACTTGATGAACACTGGGACTGTTTTCAGTTTTTGGCTGTAATGTATAATGCTGCTATGAACATCTGTATACAAGTCTTCACATAAACATAAGTTATCCCTTTTTGGTAGTTCCATAAGCATGGAATTGTCATATTGTAAAGTAAGTTAATATTCAACTTTTTAAGTAACTACAAAACTCTTTTCAAAATGGGTGTATCATCTTACATTCCCACCAGCAGCTAATTATTATATTTACATTTCCATGTAAACTTTAGAACCAGCTTGTCTGAATCTATAAAATTTTCTGCATGAATTTTGATTGGAATAGCATTAAATGAATCTGCAGGTCATTTTGGTGGGAATTGACACTTTAGCTATGTTGAAACTTCCAATTCATGAACAAGTATGCTTCTTCACTTATTTGGGCCTCCTTTGATTTTTTTTTTATCAGTGTTTTACAGTTTTCAGCATATAGATTGAATATATGCCTTTTAGATTTATGCCCAAGTATTACATTTTTTAGGGGAGCTCTTGTAAATGATATTGCTTTTAAATATTAAGTTTTCAGTTGTTCATTGCTAGCATAGAAACAAGATTAAGTTTTGTGTTCTGACCTTGTATCCTACAGCCTTGCTAAACTCACTCATTGGTACTTCAATCCTTTTTTATTTTATTTTATTTTTTACAGTTGGTATTTTCTATGTAGAGTTTCATGTCATCCTTGAATAAGAACAGTTTTATCTCTTCCTTTATAATTTTGTATGTCTTTTATTTATTTTCCTGTTTTATTACTTTGGCTAAGGGTTCCAGTATGATATTGAGTAGGAGTGAATAGAGTGGTCATCTTTGCCTTATACCTGATCTTAGAGCAAAGCATTCAGTCCTTCATTTTTAAGTATGATGTTATCTACAGGTATTTTGTTTGTTTTTGTTGTTGGTTTTTATAGATGCCCTCTTATTAGATTGAGTAAATTCTCTTCTATTTCTGCGTTGTAGAGAGTGTTTCTCATGGATGGATATTGAATTCTGTCAAATGCTTTCTGTTTCAATTGATGTGCTCATACAGTTTTCTTCTTTAGACTGTTTATGTGGTGGATCATGCTGCTTTATTTTCACATTTTAAACTAGCCGTGCATTCCTGAAATGTCCTCTATTTTGTTGGGGGTACTTATTTGCTTTTTTATGTTGCTTGATTCTATTTGCTCATATTTGTATAGGATTTTTGTGTCATCTTGGCATTGGTGCCTGCTGACTTTTTTTTTCTCTTGCTGGTTGGATTTTTCTGGTTTTTCATATGCAGAGTAATTTTGGATTGTATCCTGAACATTGAAGTATTATGTTATGAGACTCTGATCTTGCATAAATCCTACTGAGAATGTTGTAATTTTTGTTTTAGCATGTAATGAATCCAGTTCAGTTCAAGATGCAAGTTCCGAATAGGTTTCAGTGGCTTGTGGTTTCAATGTCCATTCTGTTTTCAAAGCTTCAGCAGTGTTTTCTGGATCTATTCTGTGTGTGCACTACCTACTGAGTGGCCAGTGTGGGATTTGGGCAGAGGGTCTGTCAGTTCAGTTCTCAGTCTTTGGTATGCTAATTAGGATCAGAATCACATATGCAGAATCACGTATGCACGTATGAGTATAGCATTCATGAACAACTTCATGGGTTGCTTTCTGGAGCTCCTACCTCTCTGTGACCTCTCTGGTCCTTACTGGCTTCCTGAGGCTTCTTTTTTTCAGTCGTTTGGCTAGTTACCTGGAACATTAGATACCCTGTTGTTCTGCATGTTTCCTGGGACTGCAGCTGCATTTTAGGCTAAGCAGGAGGAGGACAGACAGCAGAGTCTGGCTTCTCACACTCACCCTTAAGCAAGAGGGGCCATCATTTTGGGACCATATCTCCTCCAACTGGAGAAAAAGATTTCTCTCTCTAGAGGTTTTTTTTTTTTTTCCTTGCAGAAGGCCTTTTATTTTTTTATTGAGGTATAATTGACATACAGTATTATATTATTTCAGATGTAAAACAAGGATTCTATATTGTATATATATATATTTTTAATTTTTTATTGTTATGTTAATCACCATACATTACATCATTCGTTTTTGATGTAGTGTTCCATGATTCATTGTTTGTGCATAACACCCAGTGCTCCACGCAGAGCATGCCCTCTTTAATACCCATCACCAGGCTAACCCATCCCCCCACCCCCTCCCCTCTAGAACCCTCAGTTTGTTTTTCAGAGTCCATTGTCTCCATGGTTCGTCTCCCCCTCCGACTTACTCTCCTTCATTCTTCAGAAGTCCAGATCTGTGATTCAACAGTCTTGCACAATTCACAGCACTCACCATAGCGCATACCCTCCCCAGTGTCTATCACCCAGCCACCCCATCCCTCCCACCCCCCAACATTCCAGCAACTCTCAGTTTGTTTTCTGAGATTAAGAATTCCTCATGTCAGTGAGGTCATATGATACATGTCTTTCTCTGATTGACTTATTTCACTCAGCATAACACCCTCCAGTTCCATCCACGTCGTTGCAAATGGCAAGATCTCATTCCTTTTGATGGCTGCATAATATTCCATTGTGTATACATACCACATCTTCTTTATCCATTCATCTGTCGATGCACATCTTGGCTCTTTCCACAGTTTGGCTATTGTGGACATTGCTGCTATAAACATTGGGGTGCACGTACCCCTTCGGGTCCCTACATTTGTATCTCTGGGGTAAATACCCAGTAGTGCAATTTCTGGATCGTATGGTAGCTCTATTTTCAACTGTTTGAGGAATCTCCATACTGTTTTCCAGAGTGGTTGCACCAGCTTGCATTCCCACCAACAGTGTAGGAGGGTTCCCCTTTCTCCGCATCCCTGCCAACATCTGTTGTTTCCTGACTTGTTAATTTTAGCCATTCTGACTGGTGTGAGGTGGTATCTCATTGAGGTTTTGATTTGGATTTCCCTGATGCCGAGCGATGTTGAGCACTTTTTCATGTGTCTGTTGGCCATTTGGATGTCTTCTTTGGAAAAATGTCTTTTCATGTCTTCTGCCCATTTCTTGATTGGATTATTTGTTCTTTTGGTGTTGAGTTTGATAAGTTCCTTATAGATTTTGGATACTAGCCCTTTATCTGATATGTCATTTGCAAATATCTTCTCCCATTCTGTCGGTTGTCTTTTGGTTTTGTGGACTGTTTCTTTTGCTGTGCAAAAGCTTTTTATCTTGATGAAGTCCCAATAGTTCATTTTTGCCCTGGCTTCCCTTGCCTTTGGCGATGTTTCTAGGAAGACGTTGCTGCGGCTGAGGTTGAAGAGGTTGCTACCTGTGTTCTCCTTTAGGATTTTAATGGACTCCTGTCTCACATTTAGCTCTTTCAACCATTTGGAGTCGATTTTTGTGTGTGGTGTAAGGAAATGGTCCAGTTTCATTCTTCTGCATGTGGCTGTCCAATTTTCCCAACACCATTTGTCGAAGAGACTGTTTTTTTTCCATTGGACATTCTTTCCTGCTTTGTCAAAGATGAGTTGACCATAGAGTTGAGGGTCCATTTCTGGGCTCTCTATTCTGTTCCATTGATCTCTGTGTCTGTTTTTGTACCAGTACCATACTGTCTTGATGATGACAGCTTTGTAATAGAGCTGGAAGTCCGGAATTGTGATGCCGCCAGCTTTGCTTTTCTTTTTCAACATTCCTCTGGCTATTCGGGGTCTCTTCTGGTTCCATACAAATTTAGGATTATTTGTTCCATTTCTTTGAAAAAAGTGGATGGTATTTTGATGGGGATTGCATTGAAAGTGTACATTGCTCTAGGTAGCACTGACATCTTCACAAAGTTTGTTCTTCCAATCCATGAGCACGGAACATTTTTCCATTTCTTTGTGCTTCTTCAATTTCTTTCATGACTATTTTATAGTTTTCTGAGTACAGATCCTTTGCCTCTTTGGTTAAATTTATTCCTAGGTATCTTATGGTTTTGGGTGCAATTGTGAATGGGATCGACTCCTTGATTTGTCTCTCTTCGGTCTTGTTGTTGGTGTATAGGAATGCCACTGATTTCTGTGCATTGATTTTATAGCCTGCTACTTGACTGAATTCCTGTATGAGTTCTAGCAGTTTTGGGGTGGAGTCTTTTGGGTTCTCCACATACAGTATCATAGCATCTGCAAAGAGTGAGAGTTTGACTTTCTCTTGGCCGATTTGGATGCCCTTGATTTCTTTTTGTTGTCTGATTGGTGAGGCTAGGACTTCTAATACTATGTTGAATAGCAGTGGTGAGAGTGGACATCCCTGCCGCATTCCTGACCTTAGGGGGAAAGCTCTCAGCTTTTCCCCATTGAGAATGATATTCACTGTGGGTTTTTCATAGATGGCTTTTATGATATTGAGGTATGTACCCTCCATCCCTATACTCTGAAGAGTTTTGATCAAGAAAGGATGCTGTACTTTGTCAAATGCTTTTTCTGCATCTATTGAGAGGATCATCTGACTCTTGTTCTTTCTCTTGTTAATGTACTGTATCACGTTGATTGATTTGCGGATGTTGAACCAGCGTTGCAGCCCAGGGATAAATCCCACTTGGTCATGGTGAATAATCCTTTTAATGTACCGTTGGATCCTATTGGCTAGTATTTTGGTGAGAATTTTTGCATCCATGTTCATCAAGGATATTGGTCTGTAATTCTCCTTTTTGATGGGGTCTTTATCTGGTTTGGGGATCAAGGTAATGGTGGCCTCATAAAATGAGTTGGGAAGTTTTCCTTCCATTTCTATTTTTTGGAACAGTTTCAGGAGAATAGGTATTAATTCTTCTTTAAATGTTTGGTAGAATTCGCCTGGGAAGCCATCTGGCCCTGGGCTTTTGTTTGTTGGGAGATTTTTGATGACTGCTTCTATTTCCATAGTGGTTATAGGTCTGTTCAGGTTTTCTATTTCTTCCTGGTTCAATTTTGGTAGTTGATACATCTCTAGGAATGCACCTATTTCTTCCAGGTTATCTAATTTGCTGGCATAGAGTTGCTCCTAATATGTTCTTACAATTGTGTGTATTTCTTTGGTGTTGGTTGTGATCTCTCCTCTTTCATTCATGATTTTGTTGATTTGGGTCATTTCTCTTTTCTTTTTGATAAGTCTGGCCAGGGGTTTATCCATCTTGTTAATTCTTTCAAAGAACCAGCTCCTAGTTTCGTTGATCTGTTCTACTGTTCTTTTGGTTTCTATTTCATTGATTTCTGCTCTGATCTTTATTATTTCTCTTCTCCTGCTGGGTTTAGGCTTTATTTGATGTTTTTTTTTTTTTTTTCTAGCTCCTTTAGGTGTAGGGTTAGGTTGTGTATTTGAGACCTTTCTTGTGTCTTGAGAAAGGCTTGTATTGCTATATACTTTCCTTTGCTGTATCCCAAAGATTTTGAACAGTTGTGTTTTCATTTTCATTGGTTTCCATGAATTTTTTAAATTCTTCTTTAATTTCCTGGATGACCCATTCATTCTTTAGTAGGATGCTCTTTAGCCTCCATGTATTTGAGTTCTTTCCGACTTTCCTCTTGTGTTTGAGTTCTAGATTCAAAGCATTGTGGTCTGAAAATAGGCAGGGAATAATCCCAATCTTTTGGTACCGGTTGAGACCTGATTTGTGACCTAGAATGTGATCAATTCTGGAGAATGTTCCATGGGCACTAGAGAAGAATGTGTATTCCGTTGCTTTGGGATGGAATATTCTGAATATGTCTGTGAAGTCCATTTGGTCCAGTGTGTCTTTTAAAGTCTTTATTTACTTTTTGATCTTTAGCTTAGATGACCTGTCCATTTCAGTCTGGGGGGTGTTAAAGTCCCCCACTATTATTTTATTGTTGTAAATGTGTTTCTTTGCTTTTGTTATTAATTGGCTTATATAATTGGCTGCTCCCATGTTAGGGGCATAGATATTTACAATTGTTAGATCTTCTTGTTGGATAGACCCTTTAAGTAGGATATAGTGTCCTTCTTCATCTCTTATTATAGTCTTTGTTTTAAAATCTAATTTGTCTGATATAAGGATTGCCACCCCAGCTTTCTTTTGGTGTCCATTAGGATGGCAAATGGTTTTCCACCCCCTCACTTTCAATCTGGGGGGGTCTTTGGGTCTAAAATGAGTCTCTTGCAGACAGCATATCGATGGATCTTGTTTTTTAATCCAATCTGATAGCCTGTGTCTTTTGATTGGGGTATTTAGCCCATTTACATTCAGGGTAACTATTGAAAGATAGGAATTTAGTGCCATTGTATTGCCTGTAAGGTGACTGTGACTGTATATTGTCTGTGTTCCTTTCTGATATGCTGCTTTTAGGCTCTCTCTTTACTTAGAGGACCCCTTTCAATATTTCTTTCAGGGCTGGTTTTGTGTTTGCAAATTCCTTTAGTTTTTGTTTGTCCTGAAACAAAGGACTATCTATTTTCAATGATAGCCTAGCTGGATATAGTATTTTTGGCTGCATATTTTTCTCATTTAGTGCTCTGAAGATATCATGCCAGTCCTTTCTGGCCTGCCAGGTCTCTGTGGATGGGTCTGTTGCCAATCTAATGTTTCTACCATTGTAGGTTACATATCTCTTCTCCCAAGCTTCTTTCAGGATTTTCTCTTTGTCTCTGAGACTCGTAAGTTTTACTATTAGATGTCGGGGTATTGACCTATTTTTGTTGATTTTGAGAGGGCTTCTCTGTGCCTCCTGGATTTTGATGCTTGTTTCCTTCCCTACATTAGGGAAGTTCTCTGCTATAATTTGCTCCAATATACCTTTTGCCCCTCTCTCTCTCTCTTCTTCTTCTGGGATCCCAATTATTCTAATGTTGTTTTGTCTGATGGTATCGCTTATCTCTCGAATACTGCCCTCGTGATCCTGTAGTTGTTTCTCTCTCTTTTTCTCAGCCTCTTTATTTTCCATCATTTGGTCTTCTATATCACTGATTCTCTCTTCGGCCTCATTTATCCTAGCAGTAAGTGCCTCCATTTTTTATTGCACCTCATGAATAGCCTTTTTGATTTTGACTTGGTTAGATTTTAGTTCTTTTATTTCTCCAGAAAGGGTTTCTCTAATAACTTCCATGCTTTTTTCAAGCCCAGGTAGTATCTTTAAAGTCATGAATCTGAACTCTAGGTCCGACATTGTACTAATGTCCGTATTGAGTAGGTCCCTGGCAGACGGTACTACCTCTTGTTCTTTTTGTTGAGGTGATTTCTTTCGTCTTGTCATTTTGTCCAGAGGAGAATAGATGAATGAGAGAACAAAATGCGAACAGGTTAACAATGTCCCCAGCAAATATACTCTATACAAATCAGAAAAAACCTGAAACCAGGGGAAAAGAAAGGTAAAGAGAGAAAAGAGAAAGAGAAAAATAAAAAAAGAAGAAAAAAAAAGATAAAAACAAACAAAAACAGAACAAAACAAAACAAAGCAAAAAACCAGAATATGATCAGATATGATCAGGCTAGTGCATAGATCAGTGCCACACACTAGATTTTGGGCATATTTTGGTCTGTTAGAAGAAAGTGCCTGCTAAAATTTTAAAGGAAGAAAGACTTATATTTGTATAAAATAAGGGTTGATACAATGAAGGGATGGAAGATGACTGTAAAGATGAAAATTATAAAAGATTATATAAAAGGAATTGATAAGAAGTTGTTTGAAAAAAGAAAGAAGATTTATAAAAAAAAGGGAGAGAATGTGATCAGGCAGGAGACTAGAACAAAGCCATACACTAGTGATTTAGGGTATATTTTGATCTGTTAGAAGAAACTGTATCTCAAAATTTTAAAGAGAGAACAACTTACAAATATATGCCAAAAATAAGGGTAACTACTATGAAGGGAGAAAATATTCTAAAAATGAAAAATAAAAAATGTTTTTTTTTTAAAAAAAGGATTGATATGATGTTGGTTGAAAAAGAGAAAAAGAAAAATTCAAAAAAACAGTTAAAAAATTAACTTTGAAAAACTAATGAATCATGGTAAAAAAGCCAGGAATTCTATGTGCAGTATTCCCCTAGCGCTGGAGTTCTCCCGTTCTCCTTGATCGGTAAACTTGGTCTTGGCTTGCTGGCTGTTCGTGCTGATCTTCTGGGGGAGGGGCCTGTTGCCGTGGTTCCCAAATGTCTTTGCTGAAGGCGGAATTGCCCCGCCCTTGTCGGTCCAGGCTAAGTACTCTGCTACTCTGCTAGGGTTTGCTCTCAGGAGCTTTTGTTCCCTGCAAGCTCTCGGCACAGCTTTGGAGGACCAGGGTGAAAATGGTGGCCTCCCAATCTCTGCCCAGAGGAGCTGAGAACTCGGGGCCCCGCTCCTCAGTGCGCCCCCAGAGAAAAGCAGTCACTCCCGTGTCCCCAGTCTCTGGCAGCACTCTGTGCTCACCCGGCCTGTGACCGAGCATTTCTATCTCTGGCTCCCGACCCTGTGTGGAGTCTCCAAACCCAGCAGATCCCTGCGGTGCTCTCCCGCGCCGCTCCTCCCAGGGGAGGAAGGGGAGTCTCCCCGGCTCTGCCGCTTGTTCGGTCCCTGCTGGAGGAGCAGTAGGCCGACTGGGCCGCGGATCACAGTTTATGGCCACCCCGAGCTGAGAGCCCGCGCCTCGGCTCTGTCTCTGCAGCCGGCTTCCCTGCTCCGATACCTGGGAGCTCTGCCGCACTCAGGCTCCCCTGGTCTTTCTGTGACCCCGAGGGTCCTGAGACCACACTGTCCCGCGAGGGTTCCACCCCCAGCTTAGCCACTGGAGCGACGTCCCTCAGCGGAGCCGGCTTCCAAAAGTTCCGATTTTGTGCTCCGCGGCTCTAGCACTTGCAAGAAGCAGCCGTCGGAGGCCCCCTCCCCTGCCGTCTATCCTCCCGAATATCGCCTCGGATTCACTTCTCCACACGTCCTACCTTCCAGAAAGTGGTCGCTTTTCTGTTCAGAGAGTTGTTGCTATTCTCCTCTTCGATCTCCTGTTGAGTTCGTAGGTGTTCAGAATGGTTTGATCCCTATCCAGCTGAATTCCTGAGACCAGACGAAATCCAGGTCTCCTACTCCTCTGCCATCTTGCTCCGCCTCCCTCTCTAGAGTTTTAGATGCTTGTGAACCCTTGCTGCCTTGACTGGGGCTGTGATGGGATTGCCTGAGGGCAGGTGGAGCAGAACCAGGACCCATACAGGATCAGTGTATGCATCATTGTGCTAGTGACATGTGCTTCCTGCCTTGTTGCACTATGTGGGGCAGGACTGTGAAGTAAGTGTGGCTATGCTGTGATCCACTGCTATGATTCTGTCTCATGTGGTTTTCAGTTGCATTTACCTGATTACTAACAATGTTGTGCAATTTTCTATATGTTCCCTGGCTATTTGTATATCATTTTTTTGGAGAGATCTTGACTTACACCCCTTACCCATTTTTTAAATTGGGTTATCGTTTTGTTATTGAGTTATATGGGTCCCTTTATATATTCTGTATACAAGTCCTGTATAAATATTTGATTTGTAGATACATTCTTTTATTTTGTAGGGTTTTTTTGTTTTTGTTTCTTCACTTTTTTAATGGTAAATTTTTTTTGACTCACGAAACTTTTTTATTTTGATGAAGTCCCCCTTATATCATTTTTACTCTTTTGTTGCTTGGGCTTTTGATATCATATCCAAGAAACCATTGCCTAGTCCAAGTTCATAAAGATTTGCCCTTATATATTTACTAAGAGTTTTATAGTTTTAGGTTTCATATTTTAGTTGAGGATCCATTTTGAGTTAGTTTTGTTTATGGTGTGAGGTAAGGGTTTAACTTTTTTTTTTTTTTTGCATGTGAATGTTCAGTTATTTTTGCATCAGTTGTTGAAAAGGTTATTCTTTCTGCTATTGAATTGTCTTGGCACCTTGGGAAAAAATCAATTGACTGTAAATGTGAGAGTTTATTTCTGGGCTCTCAATTCTATTCCATTGATCTGCCTGTCTATTATTATGCTAGTACTATACTGTCTTGATTATTGTAACATTGTAAGTAAGTTTTGAAATTGAGAAATGTGAGTCCTTCAGCTTTGTTCACTTTTTCAAAATTCTTTTGGCAGGAGTGTATTTTCACCCTAGGATAACATGTATTTAAGACTTGAAGATCAAAGATATGGCAGGGTTAGTTATTTCTGGTTCTTAGCCAGGTTATACTTTATTTCTTTTCATCCTGTGCTTTTCAACCAAACAAATCTATCCAAATGCTATTCATATTGTTAAAACTGTGCTTTGCCAGCCCCATGTGCCATAGAAGTTTTGGGCACATATTTTACTCTTAGCTGCTAATGTCCATTCTTGAATCTGCCAGACACTTTACCTTTGGTTTTATCTCTTATGCTGGTGAGCCCCAGATTAATGTTCGAGCTTCAGATTTGGTTTTCTGAGTACATATTTTCTTTTTTTAAAGATTTTATTTATTTATTTGAGAGAGAGAGAATGAGAGAGAGAGAAAGCACGTGAGATGTGGGGAGGGTCAGAAGGAGAAGCAGACTCTCTGCCGAGCAGGGAGCCCGATGTGGGACTCGATCCGGGGACTCCAGGATCATGACCTGAGCCGAAGGCAGTCGCTCAACCAAATGAGCCACCCAGGTGCCCCTCTTAGTACATATTTTCAAATTGAGTTTAACACTTGGACACTATCTTTCTTTATGCTCTGTGTACACTTCTACTGGAATAGGGTCATGCCCCACCTTTGGACCATGCCTTGGCATCGTAGGGACCTTCTGGACAGACTTCTCAGGTACATATTAGCATTCTTTCTTGTGGCTTGGTGCTGAAGTCTATCCCTAGTACGAATTGGGTGTGATTTATTTATTATAGTTTTTTTTTTTTTTTTTGAGAGAGGGATTGAGCACACACACATATGTGCAAGAGGGGATGGGAGGGGCACAAGGAGGGGGGAGGGGAGGGGCAGAAGGAGAGGGAGAGAGAGAATTTTAAGCAGGCTCCACGCTCAGCAGCATGGAGCCTGATTTGGGGCTCCACCTCATGACCTTGAGATCATGATCTGAGCCAAGATCAAGAGTTGGACACTTAATTAACTGAGCCACCAAGGCACCCCACTAATTGGATGTTTAAATCTTTCCAACCAGTGGGAACATCTTTGGTGTTGAGGCAGCACAATCCTATGTGTCTATGCAGAGATACTATTTCTAGTGTTTCTTTTTGAATTCAATGGAGAGGTTAATTTAAGGTAATAGGTTTATACTAAGCAGTTAAGCCCTTTACATGAAGCAGTTAACAACCTTTTCAGTTCTCTGGATCTTTATTTTGACTTTGATTTTCAGATTGGCAATACTCAATCAGGTTTTAACCCATTTTCAATGAAATGGTAAAAATGATGGAAAACAGGCATGTCAATTTACTTGGAAATGTGTGTGTACATTCAGGCTAAATGATGGCTCCATAACCTGAAGACAAATAGGCAATTGGTCTCACTTACTGATGTAACATGTTCACAGGAGGCAATCTAACTATTGAGAGAATGCACATGTTTATAGAGTTACAGAAACTGGAGCTTACTGCTTGGTAGATAAGAACCTGTGGGACTTGGAGAGATTTAATTGACATTCAAACTGTAAACATACTCTGTGCCAATTCCAGGTTATATTTAAGTTTTAGGTTGATTTCCCAAGAAGCAAGAGGTTCAGCACTTGTACCAGGATGTTTTGATGTTTCTTTTTAAACCTGGAATCCCAGTTGCTTATTGTTTATAGAGGTCAATGGCATTATTTTGGAAATGGGAATGGAAAATTCTCCAGAGTCCCAGTGAGGTCAGGTCACGCTCTCCCTGAAGGTTGTTTGAGAGCCTGGGTTTTGAATCAATCGCATGAATACAATTTTGATTGTGCCAGGGTCAGGCACTGGGCACCTGCTTGTCTATTGGCTACCTACTTGTCCTTGAATTCTAAAGACTGGACTGAAAAATGGCCTGGGCTGTGGCTGAGTAACCCTGTTTCCAGTATTTATGGAGAGAGAAGTGTTACATGCCTTAGCAAGGCTGTCTTTAGAGTTTAACATGCCTGTTCTTCTTTATCCCTTTTGATTAAGGCCTGTAGCTTTAAAACATTTTTTTTAAGATTTATTTATTTATTTGAGAGAGAGTGAGAGAGCACATGCACGTGCACACGTGTACATGAATGGGGGAGAGGCAGATGGAGAGGGAGGGCGAGAATCCCAAGCAGACTCACTACTGAGCGCAGAGCCTGTCGGGGGGTGGGATCCCACGACGCTGAGATCATGACCTGAGCCAAAATCAAGAGTCAGATGCTCAACTGACTGAGTCACCCAGGCGCCCCAAGGCCTGTAGCTTTTTAAATAGTTTCTGGAGTGAGCCTTTGCCCAGGGTATGCTAGCTATTCTTTGTCTCCTCCTTCCTTCATCATTCTTGTACTTAAAAAAAAAAAAAAAAATGAAGTTTTTATCCTTTAAATGGAAATCTACAAAGTCTCAGGAACTCCAGCTCTTTAATTTTCTCTCTGATTCTGATATGATGAGTGGCAATTTGGTTTTTGCTCCTTTGCATCTTTCCTGGCTGTTTTAGAAATACTGAAGTGATTGCAAACACAGGGGAAGCCTCCTTAGTGGAACTGACTCAGCAGCCCTCTGCAGAGGCAAAAGACTCTCCCCTTCCTCTTCTTCACTGTGACCAGGGCCACTCAAATTATTTGTCCATAGGAAATGCCCTGGCTTGCTGGGAGCTCTAATGGGCATGACAAGCAATATTGCTTATACTAATACATCACACTCTCAGTAAAGGATTTCAACAGACTTTATTTTCTTTGGGGATTCATTTAGCAACTTTTATACAATACCCACAGCATGCAAAGCATGACATTAGACATGGGAAAAGAAGGCAGAGAATCACAAGGGATGGTTCCTGCTCTTTAGGAGCTTTTTAGCTAAGAGAGAGAAGTATGTCAGTCAGGGTTCTTTAGAGAAACAGAACCAATAGGACACACATGCAGAGAGAGAGTGAAAGGGAGAGTGAGAGACAGAGTGACAGAGAAGTTTATTATAAGAAGTTGGTTCACACAGTTGTGGAGGCTGAGGAGTCCCAAGCTGGAGACCTAGGAGAACCAGTGGTCTAAGTTCCAGTTCATGGGCAGGAGAAGATTGATGTGCCAGCTCAAACAGTCCAGAGATATCCCCCTCTTACTCAGCCTTTTT
Organism: Zalophus californianus; assembly: GCF_009762305.2. Taxonomy (NCBI): domain Eukaryota; kingdom Metazoa; phylum Chordata; class Mammalia; order Carnivora; family Otariidae; genus Zalophus; species Zalophus californianus. The sequence continues at coordinate 27,984,003 of NC_045602.1, forward strand.
GGTCTATTCAGGCCTTCAGTTGATTGGATGAAGGCTACCCAATTAGGGACAGCAATCTGCTCTACTTTGTTTACCCATTCAAATGTTAAACTCATCCAGAAACACCCTCTTCATGAACTTTGAGTGTTGTAAGTAAAGAGAGGGTAGTTGAGGAGCCCCTGGTATCAAATGTGATAGAAGAGATGAGGATAGAAAAGAGATGTAGGTCATGGACAGTGGTATTCTCAATGACGTGGCCAGGAGTATATCAGACACATCTCAAAAGGTAGTTGAAAGAACAGAGCATGTCTGTTTGAGAAGCAGGACTGGAAGACGAGTGGAAAAGAAGCGAGCATTGTATAGAGGGCAGTAAAAGCAAATTATTTCTATTGGAGTTTGGAAACAACTCAGCATATTTTAATGACATGTTCTTGTTGCTGTTAATGATGAAGGCTCTAAAGTAATCTGAGCTGGGATTTAAATAGTAGTGGGACTTCTGTCACTCAACAAAGAGTGTAGACGTTCATCCATGTTCTTGGAATGGCTGATTGGGAAGGATCCTTCTAAATCTTCTAGGCCAGTCTGTCTGTCATTCATGTAGGACTCCATTTGAAGCGTCGGGATGGTCAGATGCTTCTAGAGGAAGGAAGCTCACAATTTTCAGTTTAGACCGTTTGTTGTTGTTTTATTAAGTCTTCATTTGTGACTTAAGAAGCTTCCTTTAACAACAAAAAATTTCCTTAGTGAGCATATGTGCGCTAATTGGAGGAATGATTCTAGGGGCCCGTCTTTGGGGAAAGTACCCTTCACTTTCTGCACAAAATTGAAGTGCCTGTCCATCCAAGGATAGCAGCTCCTCCAAACCACAGGTCTCTGCTACTTCTCATAGGATTTAATCAAGGAAGAGTCTTCTTTGGGATGCTCACCTCTTCCCTTTTATCCTCAGCCTATTAAACTTGTTGGGCTCCATCTCTCAATGGGCACCATTAGCCTCATTTCCTAAATGTGGGTTATGGTTTCAAGAATTATATAGTCTATACCTATCTGATGGGACTAATTTTAAATGCCCAGTTCATTCATTCTCTCTCTTTGTATGACCTATGTATAATATTAGCCCTGTCTTGAAGAATACAAACTCATTTGACGTATCTGTTTGGAAAATGAATATTGTGTTAGCTACTGTCACATCTGAAATCTACCGCACTCAAAGTCTGGAGTTCAGGAAAACTACTCTAAAAATACAAATGCACCATTTTATTCTGCAGATGTTTCCAGAGTTGCTGAGTACTCTAGCTTTAATTAATGTCATTAGTAAATTTTAAATTGAGTAAAAACTTCAAGAGAAAAATGATAGGCAATAAGAATGTGATTTTGAAGTATCACTTATTGTCACTATTATGCAGTGATATTTTTGCCAAAATTTATACAGAATAAAATGTGACTCTTGTATAGCATATGTCGGAACAACAGTGTAATTTTCAGATTTCAGTAGAGAAGGATGACCTGAAAAATGTTTTCTAACAAGTGCCAAAGTACCCTATGACAAACTTATTAGTACCAAGTAGTAATAATTACATTCCACAACTCTAGAGCCCAGGGATCATGTCACATTTAACTTTGTTTTTCTCATGGAACCCAGAACAGTATGATTTTAGTAATTATTCAGAATGAATTTGTTGAATTGTGTGTTACTTGTCTTAAAAGCCAAGTTTTTCCTTCCCACAAAGGATGTCATAAAGTAAAAGATCAGGCCTGAGGAGGACATATGTGTGTGAATGAGTGTGTGTGCGTGTGAAGAAAAGGTGTTAAAACTAAATCCACTCTTACCTAGAGAGCAAGAACTTCCTACATACCAGTGACACCTTGTGACTTCTTAGTGTCCTGAGTGTTCGAAAACATTTCTTTCCTTGTCCTAAAGTGCTTCTGCTGATGGATGATATATGACTAACCTGCTTAACACTATTCAATATATTGTCTTTGCACTTGGAAAAAATCCAAATGCTTTCCCGTGCCCCCAAAGATTTCAGTTATCAACTTCTGGCTAGCTCACCAGTCTCATCCCTTGCTCTTCTCCCCCTTCACTCATTCTGCCACTGTCTCTTCTGCCTCAAATGCTGTTTCCCTAAATTTTTGTGTTGGTTAGGCGCATATCATTCTCCTTGCCTCAACTCAAATGTGACTTTTTCAGAGGCATTTTTTGGAAGTCCTAATAAAGTGGCACTTCCCATCTTTGCCCATTCTCTACCTGTTCTAACTCTATCCTGTTCTAATTCAGAAAGGCAGCTGCCTCAGACTCTCAGATCTAGAAAATCGTTATTTAAAGAGACTAATTCTGACTTTCAATCCAGGGACTTCAGTGAATTCTAAAGGATTTTGGCAGTGTCATCAACTCATCTTATTTGACCAGCGTAGAAAAGAGGGTGAATGATAGAGGCAACCTAACACTGCCCTTGATAAAACCTGGTCCCTTTCTATTCTCTTTCACTCTTTTGTTGTCTTTGTAGCACTTATTACTATAGAAAATTAATAATGACTTATTTGCTTACTGGTTTATAATCGATCTGCCCTTGACAGATATCTATGAGATCAGAGATCTTGTCTGTTATATTCACTGTTGAATTTTCAGTGTTTAAAATAGAGCCCAGCACATGTAAGTACTCAAATATCTGGGTAATATAGTTGAATGATGAAATGATTCTGCCTGTGAGGTTTACTTTAGATGGCAAGTACACGGCAGAGCCCGGTACCTAGTACGAAATCTACAATTGTTCCATCTCTCTCCAGCCTTCCTTATGAGAGAGAGTCAATGACTTCTTTGCAAGTGCTACTTGAGCAGCATTTAAATTCAGATATAAAGTTGGTTATATGCCTTTCTTACCTATTTATTGAAATACAAGGTAATCTACAACTTAGACCCTGTTAACACTTTCTTCTTGGCAAGTACCTGTTTTTGTAATGGTTCTTTATACTTTGTAACTGAGAGATTTTACTAAGTTCAGACATTTTCCCCATCAATCAGCATTTATTAATGAGGATGTTATTAAACTATAAAATTAGGTTGACAAGAATGATTTTTAACTTAATCAGATCCTCATATGCCCATTGTATTTCATATACTTTATAATGTTACTCAGATAAGAATGGTGTACAACTATTTGTATATACCACAAAATTAGATTGTGACTTATATGCTATCTTAAAAAGAACTCTGTATCAGTGCTTATTGGCTCTATCTGAACAAATTAAGCCTGTTTAGTATTTTTCTTACAAGGACGTCTGTTAATTAGCTCAGCTCCACACACCTTGGTTAAGCTTGTACATCATAGACTTATATTCCATTGACTCCCTCCTGTTTTAATTAAGGAAGAGAGCTGCCTCAGCTCTCTCTCAGATCCAGAAAAATTATTACCTAAAAAGGTTTATTTTTGACTTTAAATCCAGGGAGTTTGGTGAATTCCCAAAGTTTTTGCACATGTCATCAATTCACCTTATCTAGCCCAGATGAAAAAGACTGCAAATGATATAGGCAACATCACCACCCTGGATAAAACATGAAAAGTCTTTCTACTTAATTTGAGAAAGTCAGGATTCTCCTGGCTGTGCACAGTTAGCAAGAAGCACCATTGCTACCCCCTTACCCTCATTTTTTGTGTCTTGTAGAACCCTTGGGCAGATTTCTCCCACCATTCACATTTGTGTGCTGTAGCCATTGCTAGTGATTGGAGCTTTGTTCTCCCTACTGTTTGGGGCTGGCATATTTCAGCTTCCATAAAGAAGAGTCTCAGGGTTTGGGGGCACCTGTGTGGCTCAGCTGGTTAAGCCTCCAACTCTTGATTTTGGCTCAGGTCATGGTCTCAGGGTTGTGAGATGGAGCCCTGTGAAGAGTCTCAGGGCCCTTCCTTTAGCTACTGTATGCCTGAAACTTAGACTCCAGCCCAGGTTCACTGATCTCCTAAGAGAGGGAATAAATTCTTTACCTCTATCTATAGGGAGATAGCATCAGTGCAAAGGACCTAACATGGTATCAGGTTGAAGGACAAAATCTGCAATTTGTTATTGTGTGGAATGGTAGATCATCTGAAACCTGCACACAAACACTGGTCTTGTAGGTCCAGTTTCCACAATGAAAATTGGCTACAAGAAGATTGAACAGCCAAGGAAAACAATTGGCATTCTGAGGACCAGCACAGGTTATAACTTGAACCTGCTTGGAAATTAATATTATTCCTCTAGGAAAGGGTCTGGTGGATCTGTTGAGTGCTCCCTTTGAATGGGACTGTACTTTGCTTTTCACAACACTGAGTGATGAGGAAGTGGAAAAGGCTTATCCTGATGGGTGGCTTGGAAGAGGAACTCCAGTGTGGGCCACAGCTAGATGTAGCAAAGGCAAAGGCATTCACTCAGAGGTGTTTTGATTCTCTAACTATGAAAAAACACTTGTGCTTATATCAGCAGTCTGAACCCTCTCTCTGTTAGTCTCTTTCTAATATTCATTTAAAAACAGAGTGCATTAAGTCCCTACTGTGTGCTCAGCCCTTGGTATATACTGGTGCGCCAGAAGTTAAACATATTCAAACACAATTTTTGATAATGCAAGTATTTTAAGACTCCAAGTTTTTCTAGGAACTGGAGGTGTTTTAGGGCCACAATTCTATCATTTCCACAGAACAGACTATGTTTCTAATTCTAAAGCTCCTCAAATGAAATTCTGTATTTCCTGTATTTCCCTTCCTCTACCTTTAATGTATGCGCTTGAGAGGCGTTAACTGGGCATGCACCATGGTCTGGAATTCTGAAAAGATCTGAGGAGGAGATAAAGAAGGTCCGGTTTCTGCTTTAATGGAGCTCACAGTGTATTCACACTATAAATGTTGAACAAATAATGAATCACACCATGCTGTGATAAATGTAGGAAGAGAGGTCTGCCTAAAGCCCTTCATAGGGTAGGCTACATGCTACAGAGTCAGAAAGCTTGTGAAGGAGTCTCACCAACCCAAGTGAGATAATCTTATCTAGTTTACAGGTTTGGGGCATTTAGTGAGTATTCTATCTAGACCACTCAGCACATGGTAATCCTTCACACTCTTAGTTATTATTATGATGTTGAATTCACTTTGTTTCTTATTACTCTTGGGCTAGAGAAATTTTATTTAAAACTATCTTTACACTCGCAGAATGTTGAACTTATGTCTACTTTCCTTTTCTTTACAATCTCCTTATAAAAAGGGGGTGGGGCTTCCATATCTATTTTTCTTCTTCTTCCGCTCTAGGATACTTGTCTATCAACTTGGCTAAATTAAAACAAAAGATCTAAAGCAGAGATGGGGTGGGAAATGGAACTGGGAAAATAAAAGCAAATGGAAATTAGACTGTTGCAATTCTGCACACATCTTTTCCTATCCACAGAAATCAGAAATCACATAAGGAAAGTGCCCAGAGAATGAGGATGTTTCCCTTCTGCTGTACCTGAGAATAATAAGATCAGTCAGTGGGGATGGGATTGGGTTTTCCAGCCCATGAATAGAAAGCATGGGACAAATATTCTCGGCATGTCTGTGGTTCTTGAGCAGGAAGGCAACAAGTGGGTTTAGAATAACAGTTAATTTGTACTTACAGGAATTTTTTGGAGAGGTACTTAATATCATTTCCAACTGCAACTTGTAAATTAATGTATTTTTCTAGGGATAAACCATCTAGGGATGACAATGCACTTGGTAGATATAAGTAGATACCATCTTTGAAAAGTATTGAGAGCATTAAGCTGCCTGAAAATGAGCAAATACAGCTGTAGTCTTACTGTAGTTTTTTATGACATTTAGTATTCTATTTTTCTAAAAAGTTGAACATGGTTAAGAGGCAGTATTGTGTAGAGGTTAAAAACACAAAGTCTATCGTTAGCTATGTGACCTTCAAACATCAGCTTCTTTATCTCTAAAATGAGTGCAAAACCAGTTATGTCACAGGGTTTTGTGAGGATTAAATTCAGAAAAACTCTTGATAAAGTTATTGGCACTCAGTAGATTTTATCAATTGCCATATGATCATGTACATCTAATTATTTAGTAACTCATGACCATACCATGGAGCACCCACAGATGCAGACATTAACTTCTTGTGATAATGTTCTGTTTCACTTTTTAGTTCTTTTGAAGATAAGGAATAAACTATGATAATGTTTCTGTATAACATTTTAGTTTAAGGATCTCTCTGTTTTATGGCTAACTGGGTGTGTTCCAAGACTTGGGGGGCCCTTGGTTTTTCCCCTTACTTGTGCCACAGAAGTCTCTCACCTGGCACTCCACCTGCTTTAAATGCGCTAGGTGGGTAGGCCCTGTAGCTCATTTGGGTCTGTCATAAAATCAACACTCCCTCTATGACTTGAACAATCTGCCTCAGAGGAGACCAAGCCAACAGAAACACATGCTGCCTGCCAGTATGAGGCTCGACGTGGCATCTGCACAGAAATAAATTTCTTTTTGTGCCAGGTTTTAGTGGCAGCATTTAGTGGGTCATGGTATGCAGGCTTGATGCTTGGGACCTGAACTGGAAGTCCGTGCCATACCTGTCAGCTTCCCCATGTGGTTGGAGGTGTTGATCAGGGCAGAAAGACCTGGCTAGTCTCACACTTTATATGTGAATTAGCATTCTACAAAAGAGAGATTTCTAGAAGTGGCACTTTTAGAAGCAAGCCACCAGAAGTCTGGAAGGTAAAAAATGAAAATTATTGATCTCTGAAAAGTTTGTTGTTGCTTCAGGATTGGTCTGGCCAAGTTTGCAGAATGCCCTAAAACTTCCAGTTCGTCTTTGCCTGTCAATGAGCTAATGCCTGACTGCATTTATTATTTGCAGTGCCACTGTCCTGTTTTACCAGGGCATGTAGTGATAGTGTCATTAGCTCTGAGTGCTCACAGGAGTGGAGCTCTAGCCTGGGCTAATGTAATGAGGTGGGCAGTTGGTGAAGGTGCTATACGTTGAAACACTAGTTTTTCATCACAGGCTCTATCACACTTTAATTTGTTCACATGCAGAGTCTGAATTAGTAATTTTAACTAAACTGACTTGTTAAATCATTCAAAAAATCAGGTGTTAATAATTTTCCGTTTATTTTCTTGGTTCTCTGTATCAGCCAAATCGTTTGCATTATTTCAAAAAAGGCACAATGGCAGTTGCTCATGGCGATCAAGCAGAAAAAGAAAAGAACAGAGAATCCTAGCCTCGTGTATCCACAGGGGATAACATAGGTTTTAATGCCAACTTCAAAGGTTTTAATAAGATAACTTTATAAGGCTCTATTTGAGAAAATATGTGAAAGTATCTTTATGCAAAGGCAGGACATTTCCAAAATGGGACTCATGTTGGAGAGAGAGTTCCACTGGGATAGTAAATTTGGAATCATCCATCTAGGAAATAGAGTTGAAGCTGTGGGGAGTGAAGGAGGTCCTGGAAGAGAGAGAGGGGTGTGTGGGGGGGGGAGTTGGTGAGAGAGAGAGAGAGAGAAGGAGGGGGGAGAGGAAAGAGGGGGAAGGAAGGGAAGGAAGGAGGGAAGGGAAGAAGTGGTCAAATGAGAGGAGAGATCTACAATTTAGAAAAGGTGGATGAGAAGACCCTTTATTCCCATGGGACAGGACCCAGCTGCTGGCTACCCTGATGCTCAGAATCTTAGTTCCCATCCCCATCTCCATCCCTGTCTCCAAAGGGAAGCTTTGCCTCTTTGCTGTTGCTATTTTGGGAGCTTTCTTATTCCCCATCCCCATGAATGTGATTTTTTTTTTAAAGATTTTAGTCATTTATTTGAGAGAGAGAGAGAATGAGAGATAGAAAGCACGAGAGGGAAGAGGGTCAGAGGGAGAAGCAGACTCCCTGCTGAGCAGGGAGCCCGATGCGGGACTCGATCCAGGGACTCCAGGATCATGACCTGAGCCGAAGGCAGTCGCTTAACCAACTGAGCCACCCAGGCGCCCCACCCCATGAATGTGATTTTTAAAAAACACTGTAGAGTAATTATATGAACTGCAGTACCCAAAGGAAGTCCAGAAATATAAAGAATACTGAACCAAGAGTACTAACATGTTTATTTTCTTATGATAATTTTGCTGCATGTTCAGTGCTGATAGCAAGAGACATGCACGGTAAAGGGCGGAAGCCTTGTTTTCAGCTGGCATTCATTCTCATGGGTTGGTGCCAATGGTACTGATTGTTAAAAAGGTTACAAATGTCATTTCCATCTCTGTATAGCCCAACCACCTCCCATTCCTCTGCTTCTCTCCCTAGTACAAAGAAACTACCTTCCCTTAGTTTTTCTCAGATCTCTTTCTAATAATACCAGGGCCTGTCACCTAGGGTGACAGGAATGTGTGTTAAAGAGATCTTCATGCTCTGAAATAAATTCTTAAAAGTTCACGAATTTCATTGTTTCATTGAATGAATGCAGGCTTTGCCAACCTCCGTGGGAAAATAAGCTGCTTTCCCCCCCTTTTTAAAAATAAACCTTCAAGTTGGAAGATAATCAAAGCCTTGCCTATGAGTTAATGTTGGAAATTGGTAAGACAACGTCTGTTTTGCAATTAGTATCTGTAGAACTTATCAGAATGAAAGAGGGCTATGACAGCTGACTTTTAAATTTTGTAAAACAAAGGAGGCAAGTGTTTACCAACATTTCTTATGTGTGCATCTTGTCTAACTGGAAGACTTTGAGTAAATTTTTCTTAGAGCTCTTGGGTGTCCTTAGTAGCTAGTATGAAGTTCAGTATTAAGCGTCATAATAATCTTCAGTCCCGTGTGTGAATGCCAGATTCATGGAAGTATATTGTGGTCATTTTGTTGGCCCTGCTTTGTCCAAACCCCAAAACGGTGCTTTGATAGGGTGAATAATGGCCTCCAGAGATATCCAGGTACTAATTTCTGAGGGGCAGAGGGAGAGGGAGAGAGAGAGAATCTTCAGTAGGCTCCACACTCTGCAGCAAGGAGCCTGAGGCGGGGGCTTCATCTCCTGGCCCTGAGATCATGACCTGAGCTGAAATCAAGAGTCAGACACTTAACTGACTGAGCCACCCAGGCGCCTCTGGAACCTGTGAGTATTTCCTTATATGGTAAAAGGGACTTTGCAGCTATGATTCAGGTAAGGATCGTGAGATGGGGAAATTATCCTGGATTATTCAGGAGATAATGTAATCACACTCGTCCTTAGAATAGAGAGAAAAAAAGAGAGGGGTATTTGACTACAGAAGAGAAGTAGGAACTGTAGGGGTGGAAGCTAGAGGCTGGAGTGGTTCCAGAAGGAATGCAGGAGGCCTCCAGAAGCTAGAAAAGGCAAGACAACAGATTCTCCCCAACAGTCTATAGAAGGAACCAGCCCTGCCTGATTTTAGACTTCTGCCTTCTAGGACTTTAACACATTTCTGTTATTTTATGCCCCCGAGTTTGTGCTAATTTGTGACAGTAGTCATGAGAAACTAATACAGCCACCTTTTCCCCTCCCCTTAAAACCAGTTTTAATACCAGGGACCAAGAGATTTATGTGGGGAAGTAAAGGACACACAAGTAGTCCATCTCCCTGCAGCATGGAGCTTCCCTAGGGAGAGGTTTGGTGTCTGTCCTTAATTTTGGAACGTTCTTGGTCATTGTTACTTCAAGTATTTCTTCTGCTATATTTGCTGTTCTCTGGTATCCTAATCATATGTGTTATTCCTTTTGATTCTGTACCACAGTGCTTAGATGTTTTGTTTTTATTTTTTTTATTTTTATGTTTTTTAAAGATCTTATTTGAGAGAGAGAGAGAGAGTGAGAAACAGCACGAGAGGGGAGAGGGTCCGAGGGAGAAGCAGGCTCCCCGCTGAGCCGGGAGCCCGACGCGGGACTTGATCCTGGGACTCCAGGATCATGGCCTGAGCCGAAGGCAGTCGCTTAACCAACTGAGCCACCCCGGTGCCCTGTTTTTATTTTTATTTTTTGATTCCCTTTTCTTTTTCTATTTTTGTTTGGGAAATTTCCATTGACCTGTCTTCAAGTTCACTGCTTCTTCTTTTCTTCTTCTTTTTTTTTTTTTTTTAAACTAGGCTCCACGCCCAAGGTGGAGCATGAACTCATCACCCAGAGATCCAGAGTCACATGCTCTACCAACTGAGCCAGCCAGGCGTCCCCAAGTTCTCTGCTTCTTTCCTTATCTGTATTGTGTCTTGTGATGAGCTCATTAACAACATTCTTCATTTGTCTTACTCTGTTTCTGATTTCTAGCATTTCATTTTGGTTCATTCTTCAGAGTCCCCCTGTCTGCTCACATTACCAATCTGGTCTCTCGTCTACCTTTTCCATTAGACCTTCTAACATATTTTGAAGCCCTTAGTTATTTTGAAGCCCTTGTTTGATACTCCTAACATCTGTGTATATCGGAGCCTGGTTGTGATGCTTTGATGCTTTGTCTCTTCAGTGTGTCTTTTCTCACCTTTTGTCATTGTAACTTTTTGTTGAAAGCTAGATTTGTTGTATGGGTAGTAGTTATGAGGTAAATGGGTCTTTAATGTGAGGGCTTGTGTCCATCTGGCTAGGAGCTGAGCCATATTTAATATTTGTTGTAATTATAGGTAACAGAGGCTTCACATTCATCTAGTGTGCTTGTTTTGGCTCCTCTCTTGGCTTTGGGGCTTCTGTCTGTATTGCTTCTGAGAAAGAGATTGTATTTCAGCTCTTTCAGCTCTCTTCACTGTCATTGTACCAGAGGCTTACTGGTGTGCTAGTAGCATGTGGGCGAGAGGGATTGTTCTTCACACTTCTGATAAAGTCTCAGTCTCGCAGTGGGCCTCTGCCTTCAAGTTGTGGCTTTCACAAGTATCTGTGGCCCTCCTCAGGGTTAGAGCAGTTCTCCCCATTCTTCCTGTCTGCAGGATTTCAAACCTATTTCCTTGAAGCCCTGTCTCCAGTTGACTATGGATTTCCTCCCCTTCTTTTGGTGAGATTGAAAGGCTGGAGTAGGGAGGGATTTTCTTCTGCTAGAAGGGAGGAGATTTCAGTATCTTTCCCCCCTCCAACCAAGTCTTTGCCCCTGCAGAGTATGCTTTTGTTATGGAGAAGAATCTGGAATGGTTTCTCAGTGGGTATTCTTCCCTTTGCCCTGCCAGGGCCATGAGGGGACCTTTCTTGGATCTTCACCAGGAGAACTTGGTGGGGGTTCCTGGAAGGAAAGGCCTTGAAAGTGGGGAGATGAGCCTTATTTTTGTGTCCCCCAGGAACTTCCCACTGTCATAATAGCCCCCACTGAGCCTCCAGCAGTTTGGAAAAATTACTAAAGTAAATGGTCCTACCACTTGTGGCATCCGGAAGCTTCTGCTGCAGGTAAGCAACCGTCAGATGCTACATCTCTCTGGATGTGTCTGCTTCTCCAGATTTGGGGGTGGCAGTTTACCGTATGATGTTGTTTCTCTAAAGGGCAAAGAAGAGTTGCAGTTTTACTGAGGTATAATTTACATATAACATTGTGTAAGTTTAAGTACCATGTGTTGATTTGATATACTTACATATTATAAAATGATTATCATCATAGCATTAGTTAACACCTCCCTTTCAGCACGTAATTGCCATTTCTTTTTTGTGATGAGATATTTGTTTACTTTTTCTTGTTGTAAGGACTGGAGTGATGACTTCCAAGTTATTTACCTTTTGAAGCTAAACTCAATGTATCTCACGAGCCTACTTACACATGCAAAGTAATGAATGCCTTCTCCTTCAGGAATGGGTGACCCCTTAGCAGCCCTGAATTTGTACACAGATTACCCAGCAGATGGGATGGAGTCATGTACAGTACATTTCATGAACTGGTGAGGGTTGGGGGATTGGTGAGGAGGGAGCCTTCCTCCCCTTCTTTTGGTGAGATTGAAAGGCTGGAGTAGGGAGGGATTTTCTTCTGCTAGAAGGGAGGAGATTTCAGTATCTTTCCCCCCTCCAACCAAGTCTTTGCCCCTGCAGAGTATGCAGTAAAACCTCAGTAAAACCTCAGTTTTACTGAGGTATAATTTACATATAACATTGTGTAAGTTTAAGTACCATGTGTTGATTTGATATACTTACATATTATAAAATGATTATCATCATAGCATTAGTTAACACCTCCCTTTCAGCACGTAATTGCCATTTCTTTTTTGTGATGAGATATTTGTTTACTTTTTCTTGTTGTAAGGACTGGAGTGATGACTTCCAAGTTATTTACCTTTTGAAGCTAAACTCAATGTATCTCACGAGCCTACTTACACATGCAAAGTAATGAAAGCCTTCTCCTTCAGGAATGGGTGACCCCTTAGCAGCCCTGAATTTGTACACAGATTACCCAGCAGATGGGATGGAGTCATGTACAGTACATTTCATGAACTGGTGAGGGTTGGGGGATTGGTGAGGGTAGGGTGGAGAGAGACAAGGATCCCTAACTTGACTGCCTGCAAAGGAGACCTGGACAAGATGCTGGCGTGGGGAAAGGAAGTCAGCAAGGGTTGCTGGCTTTTCTCAACTCAAGGAATGAGGAAATGTGGTAGGGCAGGAGGAAAGGGAAATGTGAGTTCAGGTAAAGGGACAGTTACAAAGGGGGAGTCACCAAAGTTGACAAACTGTTGCTTTCTCTTCAAAGCTTTAAAATTTGACATGCTGCTGCCCCCTAGGGAGAACGCTTGGAACTTATGGAAGAACTCATTTTTTGAATCTACTTAATAAATGTCTATGTGGGCAAAAAATTGTTTTCCCTCTGCCTTTATACTAGCAAATACTTTATTTTCTCATCTTCTCATATCTTCCCAGAGAATGCAGATTTTATTTATAATTTGTTTTCAAGGTTACAAGTCTAACAAAAAGGTGGAAATATTAAGATTGTTGTTTCTGCAGTCCTGGCCTGGTCACTAACTGTTTGATTTTTGGACAAGTTATTTAACTTCATTAAGCTTTAGTTCTTTATCTGAAAAACCGGGAAAAGCACATATCTCATAGAGTTATTATAAGGTTTCAATGAGATAATGTATGTAATAAGTGTGGTTAATGCCAGGCACTGAACTGGTAAATAGTAAATACTAAATAATGAGTATCTGCTATTATTATTGTTTTTATTATCATTATTACTATATCTGCTATTATTATATATGATTCAGCCATGATCTAAAAATGGCAGGGTCTTTTTTCTGGGTTCTTAAAAAATCATTTTATAGGATTGACTTCTAGCATTAATACCAACACTAGTTAATAAAGATAAGTGTAGTATGTGTGCGCATACATGAATATGTATATATGCATTTTTATACATATATATTTATATATATATGCATATATATACACACATTGGTATTTGCTTAGAAAAATTCAGGAAGGATACACAAAAAATTATTTATACTAGTTATTTCTGGAGAATTGAGATAGAAAATGGGGAGGAGAATAAAATTTTACTTTTTATTTTATACTTTTCTAGTCTGTTTAAAATTTTGCACAATGAACAGTATTACTTTCAATAACAGAATTCGCTTTGATGTCTTTTACTTATGTATGTGTGTATAAATGTATATTTGTGTATACATATATGTGTATTTATGTATCTGTAGTTATATTTTCATGCCAATGAATTCTTTCCCTTGCTTTAGAGTCATTCAAGAGAAAGTGTCTAGTGAATGATATCGTTTTGTAAGGGAGGAAATAAAACTTGCATGTTCTCAATGAACAACCTTTGAATTATACAGATACGTGACAAAGATTACAGTATTGAGTTTAAATGTTGTTTCAATAATTGTAATATAAAATGGGTTTTATTTGTGGTGAAACGAAAGGGACAATATTGAAGTGATTTGAGAAAAATACACAAAATAAATATGAGTAACGATTTTGGACACGGCATTGGAAGCTTCAGCCATAGGAAAATGTTAGGGATGAAATGTGCTTTTTCACGTTGTCATACTCTTGAGATCACATCAAGAGAAGACTGGAGAGTTCTGCAGGGCATAGAACACAATTCTTTGTTTTATCAGAAGGGACACAAATCCTTTGGTTGTCTGACCAAAAGCTTCATATGCAAGTTCAAACCTTTCAGGAAAAAAATAAAATACCCAGTTTAACACCTTCTTCTTTTAAAAAGAGAAAAACACATCCTTTGGGGTATTGTAGTGAACACACACAGCAAATCCAGCCCTTCTCTTTTGTCGTGCACTCAGAATCGAGATGTAAGCACCCATAAGTCCTCTAAGCCTTTCCCAGGCACTAAGGTTTTTGCACGCAGACCTGACACAATACAAATCTTGAATTGCACTGGGTGTTTAGGGCTGGGCTAAATTATATCAAAACATGTTTTCTGGTGCAGTGATGATGATCTGAGCCATGAAAGATTGTGATCAGCCCTGACAGTTTACATTTCCCACCAGAGAGAATAAACACAAGCCCAAGAGTTATATGTTAATATCACCTTTCAAGCTATAGTTTTAGAGCTGGTGGTATTACTGAGAGACTAAAGTGTTGGGGATGTTTAAAGATATTGTCTGATTTCATTGCTCCAGACTGTACTGCTAACTCTGGGTGACTAACCTGTGAATGTATGCAACAGATCAGAAGGTGGGATTTGGGGGGGAGGGTCAGGTAAGAGAGGGGAGAGACGAATCTTTACAGATCTCTGTCTTCTACTGGAAATATCCCTAAATCAGATAACTGCAGATAGTGTGTCCGTTGCCTTATCTTTCAAAGAACGGTGACCCATAGAACCCTAGACTCAGAGCTAGAAGGGCCTTTTAAATAATGTAGGCCAATTTCTCCTTTTTTTTACATATGAGGACACTGAAGCCCAGAGAGGCAACTGAGTTACCTAAGGGAATAACACTTAGTATCAAAAAGTGACACTGGTATTCAGATGGTTACTGGATACCTTTTACAAGATTATTTATTTTATTTCTTGAATATTCCAAATTGATACATGATATATCTATAAAGGCAAATCGGTTGGTCAGAATTTAAAAGCCTCCTTCCCATGTATTTATTTTGTAGTGAATTTACTTTTACCACTAAATTGTATGTCCTTTAGAGTGTTGATGAACAATTCTAGTTTTTTAACTGGTTACTCACTTGGCGTAGTAGAGACAAATATCTTCAGTGATCAGTAGAATGCTAACAGGTGATTCACATGCTGGCAGATCACATTGGGCTCCACAATGACTGCTGAGTACCTATTTTTAAACTCTCCATAAAACTCATGATAGGCCTCACAACAATCCTGCAAACTGAGATTTCTATTCCTGGTTTTATAGACTTTTGGGCTTAGAAAGTTTAATAAGTGATGCAAGATCACACTGCTTATAGGTTGCATTAGTCTGTTCGGACTACCGTAGCAAAATAGCACAGACTGGGTGACTTAAACAACAGAAATTTGTTTTCTTGCAGTTCTGGGGGCTGGAAGTCCGAGATCAAGGTGGCAGCAGTGTTGGTTTGTGGTGACATCTTTTCTTGGCTTGCAGACAGCTGCCTTTTCACTGTGTCCTTATATGACCTTTCCTCTGTGTGTACATGTGGGGAGAGAGAGCTCTGGTGTCTCTTTTCTTATAAGGACACCAGTCCTATTGGATTGCGGCCCCACCCTTATTTCCTTGTATAACCTTCGTTACCTTCTTAAAGGTCCTATCTCCAAATACAGTTATATTGGGGATTAGGGCCTCAACATAAGAATTTTGAGGGACACAATTCAGTCTATAGCAGAGATAGAAGAGTTAGGGTGTGAACCTGAGTCTGCCCAACTTCCAAAGTCACATTTGACTTATGATACCTGCTGACTCTTAGTGCATGAAATTAGTGTGTAAGATGGCAATAGTAGTATTTTTTTTCCGATCAAGTTAATGTATTTGTACCATAGTTCATGATTTAACTCTATTGTGTTTCTCCCCACCCATTCTCCCATGGTAGGTGGCTTTGGCTGATGATCCTAACTAAATGGTACAAAATAAGGTATTTTGTTACTAGTATACTGCAGCTCTAGATAGGAGATTCCTTCTGGGACTGTGAGTGATTATGTGCTTACCCGTCAGGTCAGGTTTAAGCTCCAGCTATCAGAACTTGGCACACAGGTTATACTATTAACTCATCCTAAGCAAGTAGAGTCATTTAACATTAACTCAATCCACACAAATATATATTTTGTGCTTGTTACGTGCTGGGTGGTCTTCTAATGGCAGTGGAAGACTGATAAGGCCCTTGCTTATATGGACTAGACAGAGGAAGGTAAGCAAAGAAACAAGAATTTCATGCAAGATTGGTGCTCTGAAGAAAATAAAGTGAGGTAAAAGCATAGAGGGGGCTTGGGAATGGGGTAGCATTAATTTGGTGCTCTAGGGAAGGTCTCTTTACTATTATGACATAGAAGCTAAAGCTTGATTGATGAGAAGGTGTGTTAGTCAGGGTTCTCCAGAGAAATAGAACCAATAGGATGGAGCGATGGAGTGATGGATGGATAGATAGATGGGTGGATAGGAAGGAAGGATGGAAGGAAGGAAGAAAGGAAAGAAAGAAGAAAGAAAGAAAAAGAAAGAAAGAAAGAAAGAAAGAAAGAAAGAAAGAAAGAAAGAAAGAAAGAAAAGAAAGAAAGAAAGAAAGAAAGAAAGAAGAAAAGAAAAAAAGAAAGATTATGGAAATATTATGAAGGACTGGCTCACATGATTATGGAGGCTTTTGTAAAATCCTGCAGTCTGCCATCTGCAAGCTGGAGGCCCAGGAAGGTAAAATGGTGGCGTAATTCCAGTACAAACCCAAAGGCTTGACACCCAGGAGAACCAATGGGGTAAGCTCCAGTCCAGGTCTGAAGGCCTGAGAACCAGGAGCACTGATGTCAAAAAGGCAAGAGAAGATGGATATCCTGGCTTGAACAAGAGAGCAAATTTACCCTTCCTCTGCCTTTCTGCTCTATTCAGGCCCTCAGTGGATTAAATGATGCCCACTTGCATTGGTGTAGATGATCTTTACTTAGCCTACTGATTCAAATGCTAACCTCTTCCTAAAACGTTCTCACAGAGACACAGAAATAATGGTCAACCAGGTATCTAAACATCCTTTATCCCATTCAAGCTGACACATAAAATGAACTATTACAGACAGGGTTAATGATGGAAACATTGGGGAATTAGAAAGTCCAAGCAGAGGAATAGTGAAAACAAAGCCTCTGGGTGGGAAAATGTAATTTGAGGAACAGAAAGGCCAGTATAGCTAGATGCCATGAGCAAGAGGGGGGAGTGGCAAAGATCAGACGGGAGAAGTCAACAGGGGCCAGGTCACAGAAGGTCTGATACAGTGGGGAAAGGACATTGGCGTGTATTTTAAGTGCATTGTGACTTTCTTGGAAGGTGTTACTCAGGAGAATAACAAGGTCTGATTGGCATTTGTAAATAATCATTTTGCAGGGTACACATAGCACTTTTAACAGTTGTAATTTTGTTTCTCTCTTCATCATGAGTATCTTCCTATGAGGCAGAAGGGGTAACATATTCTGTGGTCAAGTTAAAACTGGTTTTTGAAGAACTCCTGTACCAGAAAATTAGAATATTTGTGGAAATACAGACCTACTTAAGCTTTGCTTGTAGCTAACTCATGTCTAGTGTGTCAGGAAGCTTGGGCTACTTGTCTGTCATTGCCTATCTTGTTTCTCCATTGTTCAAATAATCTGGATGAGAAGTGATTTGCAGCTTCCTTTCTTACTTACCCTTTTCCTTTCCTCCTCTGTCCACCCTTCTTTCTTCCCTTCTAACGAGGGAGGGAGTTTATGTTTTCCATACAGGTGCTCTTTTCTCCCTGCAAATTCAGCTTCTTCCAGTTATATTTTCTGGGCACTGATTTCATTGTCGCTTATAAACTCCTCCAGTTATCAGAATTCAAAAGCTATGTTGGGAGGGAGACCTGAAGCTGGCGTATGAATGGGAGGCTGGCAGATATTCACTGCTTGCCTGAGATAGATGCGATGAGCCAGACTCACCCACCAAAGGATTCCAGAAGGGGCTATGCCACCTCCACCTGTTTCATCTCATCTCTGTACTCTGATGACACCTGTTGCAGGGCAGGTGGTGTGGTTTGGGACATCTGTAGCTGTTAATATAGCATGCTCCCACAGAGTGACTGATGGCTGTAAGGATCACTCATGGGTGAAGCAGGGAGAATAAGAAACCAGAGGTACAAGGCAGAAAACCTGGGAGGTCAAAGGAGTAATGGAGGCAGGATTAAAAAAAAAAAAAAGAAGCAAGTGAGAGGCCATCAAGCAGTGCTGTAGATGGTAGCAGGTTTTGAGGGCATGGAGGAGATAATTCTAATTTAATGCAAAGAGATAGCAAATGAACAATGAAGTGTATTATGGCAGGGGTTGGGGAAAGTGACAAGATATGTACCTTTGTGCCAGTTCACCCGTGTGTCCATGATGCTGAGAGCCCAGGTCTTGGCTGTTGCCCTCTCTGGAAGTTGGCTGCATAGGATGGCACAACCCTCTAGTAGGGATCTCTGGTTCCTGGTCACAGCACAGAATTATTTGAATGCTGTTTTATGAGGATCATCATTGTAAATATCTGAATATCTTTCTTTCTTTTGCAGGGCCCCATATAGAAGGGTCCTGTGCAATATACCCTCAAAGTCCATCAGATGCTTGCCTCCTAATCTCTTTCTCCTTCTCCTTCTCCCTCTTCTCCTTTTGGTACCATGTGTCCCGATGTATCATGTTCATCTTGGAGGGCAGGTGAAACATAAATTGAAATGGATGAAGTTACAAAGAAACCCAGTTATATTGACATATGCTATCCACATATTAAAAACAAACATGATATGGCAATTATATATGCTTTTTAATTAACATATTAAGGAACTGTTAAGTGAATAAGATCTAGATGGGTCTAATAACTTCATTATATTAAAGTGGCATGAACATACTTTGAGGTATCAGGGCCGACTGTAATATGATATGAAAATGTCTATGATTTCTACTGGTGACAGAGTAGCAGGTACCATTGATTTCACTGTGGTTTTTTGCCTCTCCATAATTAAATAACATGCGAAATTTCAGTCAGATGTTAGTAAAAATAAATATTTCCTTTTTTAAACATTCAAGGTCACAGATGCCCTATATCCTATTCACTGACTTCAGGTTAAGAGCTAAGATTTTTTCTGCCTTAGGAGGTCCCTGAGGTAGAGAGATTAGGTGGTTAGCCTACCCACCCCCAAATTGGTAGGTGTACTCTGGTGCTGGATTCTTTCTATAAAGTTTAAAATATCCCTGAAGAAATGGGATAAGGGCAGAGGTACTGCCAGAATGGGTGATCTGCTTCCTGCTTACTGTTTCTCTTGGCATTTACCATGTGATTTCCAAATAACATGCCTTTCCTACTGCTATTTCTTGACTTCTCAGTATTTAACTTTATTTGTTGACTTCCTCCTGGGGAAGAAGAGCTTGTGGCTCTTTTCCCCCCATACCTACTTTTCCATTCTGTTCACTGGCAGCTGAGAGCCTTTTCAGTATGGAAACTTGGTCCTTCACACCTGATAGAAGCTGTAACTTCTGTTATTTGTCTAATAACGCTCTCCCCTCTGTTTTCCTTGTTTTTAGGCAAGTGCTAGATCTTCTGGACTGAATGACTAATTTTTTCTTATAGTATTACTCCTCTGTCATTTTCCATTCCTTTTTTTTTTTTTTTTTAACTTGCTGGGAAATTCTTTCAACTGTTTTCCTACTGTTTTACTGAATTATAACTTTTACTTCTCAGTTTTTATTTCCAGGACACACTTTGTTCCTTTGTTGGAGCATCCTGTTCTTCTTTCATAGATGTTACAGCTTGGTTCTTTGATGAAATTTATTTTGAATTTTTTTAAAATTTGTTTTTGCTCATCGGATTATTCCAATTTCTTCTGAGATTCCCCCCCGCCCCAGTTTATTTATTTCAGCTTATCTTTTTCATCTAAAAGGCTTTAAAAAATGTTTAAAGATCCTTGGGTGTCCATATTTTAGAGTGAGGGGCTAAAAAGCCAATTGGAAGTTGCTATGGAGTACATGTTTGTGTCGTCCCGACCCCACCTTGAATTCATATGTTGAAGCCTTAATCTCCAATGTGATGTTATTTAGAGATGGGGCCTTTGGGAGGTAATCAGGTTATGAGGGTGGAGCCCCATAATGAGATTAGTGCCCCTATATAAGAGGACATACCAGAAAGCTCTCTTTCTCTGTCTTTGCTATGTGAGCAGGCAGGAAGGAGGTGTTCATATGCAAACCAGGAGGTGTGTTCTCACCAGGAACTGAATCAACCAGCACCTTGGTCTTGGACTACCCAGCCTCTAGAACCATGAGAAATAAATTTCTGTTGTTTAAGCGACGCTGTCTATGGTATTTTTCATATAGCAGCCCAGACTGACAAAGGCAGAAGCTCTATGTGTGATAATTGGGATGGGGCTTTTTTTACTGATGGGCTTATATGGCATTAAGATTTTTTGAATGGGGATTCCCTAACCATTTAAGTCAGGGTATATTCCATCCTCTGTCAGAACTCTGCAGTGGAATCCCATCTATCTCAGAGCAAAGGTCCAAACCTAAAAATAACTTAAAAGGCCGTATGATCCACTCTCTTGTCTCCTCCTGCCCCTTTATTACCTCTAGACCCTGTTTCCTGTCATTACCCACCCTGCTCATCCTACCTGAGCCAACTTGGTCTCCTCTTGGGGAGTGTCGCCTCACCAACCCCCACCGAGTGAGGTCACACACTCCCTCATCACGCCTTTGCATTTACTCTTCCCACTGCCTGAAAGTTTCCCCAGATACTCATCTCAACTTCCTCAGGTTGCTGCTCCACTGTCACCTTCAGGAAAACCTTTTCTCACCACCCTATTTAAATTAACTTCTTCCCCTTTGCCTTCTTGTCCACTTTCCCTGCTTATTTTTTCCCCTGTCATTTATCTCCATCTGCCATTATTACTTTTTTTGCTTTATTATTCATTACTTTATTTATTCCTGCATGCTGCCTTTCTCTACCATGTAAGCTGTCTGAGGGCTGAAGTGTTTGTGTTTTATTCACTTCCATAGCCACAGTTCCCAGAACAATGCCTGGTGTGTAGTAGATACTCCATGCAGTTTTGAATACGTGCATTTCCTGCCAAGTGGGACTGTTGTTTAGCTATACAAGATGGGGGAAGGGCTCCAGAGATCTGGCTTCTTCTTGTACAGAGTTTTAGCATCCACCACACCCCCCACCCCCAGGTTGATAACCTCCAACTGTACCCATGTTCAGAGTGATCATAATTCCTGAGCCTTTCCAGGATCCTGAGGTAAGAATGGTCTTTCTTTTGGCTCCCAGCCCTCTGACATCTGGTGAATTTAGGTTGCAAACTTTTTAAGGTCCGCAAAGTCAGTTACCACTTTCCTGTTTTCTGCCTCACAACATTTGCTGGACCTCTCTTACTCTCCTCTTCTCTTGCCCTACCACCTCACAGCCCTGCATGGTGAGAAGCTTTGCTGTAGTCTTCCATGCAAAGAAAATGACAAATACGAATGTTCTGGATTTTTGTTAATGTAGATCTGAGATGGTGTACTCAGGAGGAAATGAAATTACTGGAGGGATCAAATAGGTTGTGTGATTGTGTGTGGGAGATGCTGTAGAACACACAGAAGCCTGTGTGTTTGCAGTAGATTATCTTTGTGGTCACTTTCAACTGTAAAAGTCATGATTCGGTGGTTCTGTGAAATGCTCTGAACTGTTAAGATAAAAGGTGCTGTGGACACAAAGCATAATTATTGGCTCCATTTGTTGAAGTGATGTTATAATCTTTGTTCATTTTCAGTTTTATTATTCATTTGAGCCTAGTGAATCTTCTCACCAGCTTCCCTTTTGTATTATCACAATATCTAACAGCTTTAATCAGCCCATGTTCTTGACAAAAATTACATGGATGGCTGTCCCTATTCACAGCACTGTTTTGTTTTTAAAATATCCATTCAACCATAACTTCCTTCTCATAGAATACCACATATGTATATTCAGTCTCAGTGTTTTGGCTCCACCAAAGGTCCCTTGTCTGTTTTCCACTAGTATAACCAGCATTAATACTCATTGTCTGAGAGCATTGTTTTTAATCATTCCATATTCATGTGGAACTCCTATGTAGCTCCATTATCAAGAATCAAAACTAACCAACATTACTTAATGGAATCTTATTATTTTATTTTATTTTTTTTAAGATTTTATTTATTTATTTGACAGAGAGAGAGCGAGAGAGGGAACGGAAGCAGCGGGTGTGGGAGAGGGAGAAGCAGGCTTCCTGCCGAGCAGGGAGCCTGATGCGGGGCTTGATCCCAGGGCCCTGGGACCATGACCTGAGCCAAAGGCAGACGCCCAACGACTGAGCCACCCAGGCACCCCCTTAATGGAATCTTTAAACAGATTGTTAGAAGGAATTTTATCCACTTGTGTTATTTAGTCCCATGCTCCTCTTTTGTCAAGAAATGTATTCCCTTTTATCTGGCCTTGTCAGACTTGATTACTAGACAGGGAGTGCATTAATAAGATAAAATTCTTAGTCAAGATTAGAATCTTCTATGAAACTCAGTGTTTGACTGCCATGGAATTCTCTGGGATGTGGCCATATATTCAGTTTTAAATTGGTTACATTGTTCTCTTGTTGGTTAGACGTACAGCTCTATTATTATAAGGTTCAAGTTCTCTGGACTTCTGATGATCCATCTTAATGGAGTTTATATTATGCATTTCTCTCCTTGAGTAGTATTTTAAAGTTTGTTTCGGAAGCTGACGATGTTGCTTGCACAGGTTTCTGGATACCTGGCCATGATCTCCTGCAGGGCTATGCAGTACCTGGGGCCTTGTAGACTAGAGAGAGCAAGTCTATTGTCGTATGTTTTGCCTTCAAAAGCAGAAATGCAAGCTAGCCAATAAATTCTTCGTTAGTCCTTGTAAAAAATCAGTCTCAGGCTGATCAGAGGAATTCTGGAGGTACAGATACTTATTGAGGTTCAATTTTAAAATGAAATTTGTTTGTTTGAAAAGCATTAGTATATAGTGCCCTGTCCTTAAAATCTTTTATTTAATTTTGCTTTGATCACTTAAAATCTGATAATTGCCTTTTGTCACCCTCCATGATATTTTCTTTTTTATTTTTAAAGATTTTTTATTTATTCATTTGACAGAGAGAGAGATAGTGAGAGAGAGAGAGCACAGCAGGGGGAGCGGCAGGCAGAGGGAAATGGAGAAGCCGACTCCCCACTGAGCAGGGAGCCTGATGTGGGGCTCGATCCCAGGACTTGAGCCAAAGGCAGGCGCTTAACCGACTGAGCCACCCAGGCACCCCCTTCATGATATTTTCTGAAGAATTTCCTTCAGATTATAGTATGTGTTGGGGTTCTATTCCTTGATCTACTTCTCATAGACATTCTGCTTGATGTTACTGAAAGTCAATTTATGTGCATGAGAAATTAGATTTCCAATGCCTATCTTTGTATGGATAAAGCAAATAAAATATAGCTAAAGGCCAAGATGAAATAATTTTGGAAATATCCACTCTTTAGTGTCATGTTTCTCTGCTTCTTCCATTAGCATGCACAATTGGTGTCTATTTGTGTATTACTATTATGTACAGATACTTTATAGATAAGGAACTAGGAGAACCTAATTATAAACTTTAATCTCAGAAAGACTGCTTAATTACTCAGATCTTCAATTTTCCTATCTACCCACAGAAACAACAAGACAAATACAGGCTTATTTAGCTCTAACAATTTCTGTGTTTCCCTGAATTTGCATTTGATCAGTTGCTGGCAAATCAAATCATATTTTTAGTACATGGAGGTGGGAGGTGGAGGTGGCATGCTATTTAAAGACATTTTTAATGAATTTAACAGCTAGCCCCCTAATGCATCTGCCTTTATAAATTTGGATTTTTTTAATAATGGCTTTTGGTTAACGAGTAATTCAAGTTTTAGAAATGAAGTTATACTAGGCACCTGGGTGGCTCAGTCAGTTAAGTGTCTGCCTTCGGCTCAGGTCATGATCCTGGGGTCCTGGGATGGAGTCCCACATTGGGCTCCCTGCTCAGCAAGGAGCCTGCTTGTGCATTCTCTCTCTCTAAATAAATAAATAAATAAAAATAATAAAATCTTAAAAAAAAAGAAATGAGGTCATATTGTAAATGTACTAAGCATTCTTTTTCAAATGTTACCTTGTCTCAAATTCTTCTATGAATATGTTTTCTGTTTCATTATCTATAATTTTGATAAATTTTTACTTTTATAAGTCATTTTTAGTTTTTCTTAAGGTAGGGCACAGCTGGATTACTCTTTTTTTATCCTACAGTGGCATAGTGTGGGGTAATTAGTTAATATCTCCACCATTCTGGAAAGATGAATAAAATATGGAGCTGTATATGCTGTCCACCTGTGTTCTCACCTTTTCTCCGCATGTGCAGGATAATTTGTAGTGGTTGGAAGATTGGCAGGGATATGTTACTGGTTAATTGACTCCATCTCAAGGCTTGTCAGTGTTCTCTTCAAGATACATTTTTATTTTATGAAAAGAAATAAAAATAATTCAAGCAGAAGTAAAAGAAAACAAGGGCAATAGGAACTCAGTAGTTGTAAAATTTATTACAAATAAAATACCAGGCATAAGAACAAAAAAAAAGTCCTGAATTCTGTAATTATTAAGTTTCTTCTAAAGCCTGGAGCACAGTAGTGAGAACAAAAACTTTCCATTCTTGTATCTCTTGTATGCTTTGTCTTCAAGCATAAGGAACTTCTCTATCATTTCTGATCTGTTCTAGAAAACTTTTAAAATGTTCCCAGGCTCTGATGTTCAGCCTTAGCTCTTCCTGAACCCTTTCACCACCTTCTCTCCCTTTCTTTCTCTCTCTCTCTCTCTCTCTCTCCCCCTCTTTCTTTCTTTCTTTCTCTCTCTCTCTCTCTCTCACACACACACACACACACACACACACATACACTTCTGATACACTTTCTTACTTGGGTGGATTGTACCACATTTCCACTGACTTCTCTAAGTGGTGTTCCCTTTCTCCATTGTGCAAATGAGGAAGCCATTGATATCTAAGGCATTTTCTTATCTTCTGATTTTAAAAGAAGATGCTTGAAGGTTCTGAACATATTGCAGCTGAGATGAAGATCTTTCATTTCTTTTTTGCTGCCCTAGCTTATGTGGGTTTAAAGGTGGTTTTGGAAGGAAATAGATGTTCCCTTGGGGAGGAAGGCACTCATTGAAGGACAAAAGTCAAAGAGTTGACGCTCAGTACTCTGGTTTCAGTCTCCTACTTTGCCTGGAGGCATAATTAAGACTGGGACATCTGGGTTCTGGGTCCTTATTTCTATAAACTGACCATCACCTGTTCATATAATTTTCTAATGCCTAAAAATCTTGCATGCTTCCATCTGATGCTCCTTTCAGGGAACTATTTAGACCTTGCCTAAGTTTGGGGACCCCTTAGAAATTCTAATGATCTATTATCCAAGAACATAGACACCTGCTAGATTGATACTGCCTACTTCCTGTAGGTTATGGCATCCTCAGGGTACATTAGCTGATGAAAGTTCTTCTGGATAAATGCATTAGTCAGTAAGGCTGCAGTCGCTAAGGGGAAAAGATCCCCTCTTCCTCCCCTCAGAAAGACAGACCATAGAGGGTAAGAAAATTTTCAGTGGCACTGAGGCCTGGGGGGGTCTTCTGAGGCAGAAATCTTAGGAATCCCACTTAGTTTCTGGCTCACTGTGGGACTTATGGAAGTTGCTTCTCCCTTTCTGGATCTCCAGTCTAAAAATAAAATGATTTTGTCACTAGGGAAGCAACCTATACCTATTGGTATTTTTCTGTTTTTTTTTTTTTTTTAAACAGCTTTGAATTTACTGAGATATAATTCACATAGCTAAAATTCATCTTCGTTCGAAGTATACAATTTAATGTCTTTTTAGTACATTCATAGGGCCAGGCAAATATCAGCATGAACTAATTTTAGAACATTTTCATCCCCCCTAAAAGAAACCTTATATTCATTAGTATTCAGTCACCTTTTCCCTCCTGTCTCCTTTCCCCTAGCCATAAGCAACCCCTAATTTGCTGTCTGTCTCTATAAGTTTTTTATTCTGGACATTTCTCATAAAAGGATTTGTACAACATGTGGTCTTTTTGACTGGCTTCTTCCACTTTGCGTAGTTTTGAAGGGTCAAACATGTTGTAGCGTGTATCAGTATTCCATTCCTTTTTATGGCTGAGTAATATTCCATTGTATGGATCTACTCCGCATTATTTACCCATTCATCAGTTAATGGACATTTGGATTGTTTCTGCTTTTTGGCTATTTGTACTGAGATACGAATCCATTATCACATATATGATTTGCAAATATTTTCTCCAATTCTGTGGGTTGTCTTTTCACTTTCTTGATGGTATCATTTGCAGGTCAAAAGTTTTTAATTTTGATGTACTCAACTTATACACTTTTTCTTTTGTTACCTGTCTTTTGGTATCATATCTAAGAAACCATGACCTAACCCAAGGTCATGAAGAGTTACTCTATGGTTTCTTATGAGAGTTTTATAGTTTTGCCTTGTATATTTTGTCTGTGATCCATTTGTTTGTCTTTTCGTTTCCGCAAATACTGAATACCCTTGAAAAAAAAAATGGTCAAATGATCCATCTTGTAGTAGTTCCAGATAATGGAAAAGCTGACAAGAATTGAAATACATGCTGAATACTTACTGTTTCCAGCAGTTGTATTATGACTGAATGTTCCCATTGCGTTTCCTTTACTTATACTTCTGCTATGGTAAGTTTTAAGTTTAATTGAGTTTAATTTTGTTCGCTCACATGGCTAGCCAGTTTAAGAAAGTTTCCATATTGACGTCTGAAACTGACAGTTGATGGGTGTTGAAATAAAACCTGCCTTGTTGCTATTATTATATTTCTCTATGATTTTTTTCTTTTGCTCTTTACTTTATTTACCACCCAAACCCTAATCTATTATCTTTCTCTAAAATTGTTTTCAACTTCTCCTTTTCACATGATTATAAAAATGTGACTTTTTCCAGTCTCTTTAGTTTCTCATTTTTATTTTTGTATTCTAGAAGGTTTTTTTCAAAGCCTTCATTCTCTGATAAGATTTTTTTTAAAAAGATAATAATGTTGTTCCATATCATTGTTCTACAGTATTCACAGTCTTTAATATATTATGGACATTTAATACACATTAAACAGCAAAAGATTTATGCTTGACCTTTCATATGACTATCAACTGGATTAGATTTCCTAATTAGCCATTGATCTGACCTCACTGGTGCTTCCAAATTTAGACACGGACACCTCCCCCTCCATATGAAAAGCTCTAGTGATAATCTAAATGAAGGACTAAGAGAGTTAAGTACTGAAGACAATTAGTAATGGTCAGGCCTCCCAATATTAGCTGCATATTGCAAAATGTTCACTTCCATATTTCTTTCCAGAAGTTGTCACATATGTTATTAAGAGAGCCCTTGGCTTGTCCCCTTCACCTCTAGGGAAGCAGTTATCTCTATGTCCATAGGAAAACTGTATCCCATATACTAGTTTTCTTCCTACTCCCCAGGAAATAATCTGCTGGAATTCAAAATACAATTATGATGCTTGACTACTTTCCTATATCCTGGAGCTGACCATTATTAATGGCATCCAATTATTCATAGCAATCATGCAGCTGACCTTGCTAAACAGATCACAGCAGTGGGTATTTGACAGTCAGTCTGCTGGCTGGGCATAATAAATAGGAGGAGACAATGTCATATCCTGGTCATCTTTAGCGAAAACAGCATGACACTTGCAGACTTACCAGAATGCTATAATAACTTGATTTCAAGATTTAGCATTTCATTATTTTAAAAGCATATGTTTAGAATATACTGGCAGGATCAGGAAAAAAAAGTTGATTTAGGTAAGCTTGGTGTTTGGGAATCTCTTTGGTTTACCCTATATGGCTGCTAATTAACTGCTTGACCTTTGGTAGGTCATTAGGCTTTCTGAGCCTCAATGTCTTCAACTCTAAAATGAAGGCTTTTGCCTATTTTTAAGGGTGAGTTGTGAAGATTCAATGATATAAAAACTATGGAACAATCAGGTAAGGAGAAGTTGCTCAATCATTGTCAGTTTCCTGTCCACAGAGTCAGTCTAAGCCCCAGCTCCAGCGGAGGTAAAAAGACATAGCATAAAAGCCTTTTTATTCTTTACCAAAGTGCAGGATAGGTTTTGACTCTCACATGAATGCTGCTTTTTCATTCTGCTTTTTCCACAAGCCCACAAGTCAAAGGTTTTCCTTTATTGTGCAGTGGTATTAAAGTGTGATATTTGTTTGCGGTGAAGGAGCGTAAGCATTAAAAACTGACATAAATTTCCAGGTGGTTGGCTTTTGACCCTTCCATTTCCTTGACTGTATGTTCCCTCTGAGTTGGCATGATATATAACAGTTCTGATTCAGCTACGAAAGGAGCAAGTTGTTTACTTTTGGAAGTACATTAATTCTCTCATGCCACTAGGAGGGGGATTTTCACAAGGAACTAACTTTATGTGAGTTTTGAGCCAAGCAATTTGAAAGAGTTTGGAGAAATGCCCACAGTTTATAGTCCCTTGAGGGTCACTGGCATGTTCTAATTCACAGTGACCAGAGAAGAATTCCTTCCTTATGTCTTACTTCCTTGTCGCCATGTGAGATGCCCCACTGTCATTTGCATCCCAATTAAAAAAAAAAAAAGTAATTTATACTTCTAGAAGATAGCCGGAGTGAAGTAAAGAAAATGTTCTCTTTAGAATTTCTCATACACACTGCTCATCAGTGATGGACACACAGTGGATTTAATTTGCCATGAATATCATGAAGCATTAGCAAAATTTACTAAGAGAAACAGGAACTGAATTTTAGAGAAGGTGGCTAATTGTGTCAGATTAGCCCTGAGGACAACAGGGAGTTTCCTAGTGACCTGTGAAATAGCCTTTTGTTTTTTGTTTTGTTTTGTTTTGTTTTTTGCACTCCAGGTGGACCGGCTGGATGTGTTAAGTAGGTGAAGGGAAACGGAGGGATTTTGTGGTGGCTTGGGACTCCGGTATATTCCACCTGCAAGTCGGGCGGTTCAGGAAAAGGCCCTGATGGCTGTGTAGACAGTAAAATTCCATGATGGTTAAGGGCATAGTCTTAAAACCCAACAGACTTAGTTTAAATGCTAGCCTTTTCACTTTTATGATGAGAGTTTTCTTATCTGAGAAATGGCAGTAAAGGCTCTTGGAGAACTTAGATGAAATCACTAATGTGCCAATATCCTGATGTGAAGTGTAGTGAATTGAATAGTAGCCTCCAAAATATATGGAACCTGCGACTGTGACCTCATTTGCAAATAGGGTCTTTGCAGATGTGGATGCAGATTAAGGACCATGAAATGAGATCATCCTAGGTTAACCTGGTGTGTCCTAAATCCAATGACAAGTGTCCTTATTAAGAGACAGAAGAGGAAAATACACAGGCCATGTGAAGACAGAAACAGAGGTTGAAGTGATGTAGCCACAAGTCAAGGATGCCAGTAGCTCCCAGAAGCCAGAAGAGACAAGGAATGAAACCTCCCCTAGAGACTCTAGAAGGATTGTGGCCCTATTAATGTCTTGATTTCAGACTTCTGGCCTCCAGAACTGTGGGAGGATACATTTCTGTTGTTTTAAGCCACTCATTTTGTGGTGATTTGTTACAGCAGCTCCAGGAGGTGAAGGCCTGAGCATAGTGTCTGGTCCATGGTCAGTGTTTCGTGAGTTGCAGCCTTAGTTTTCAGACAAATTAGATCTTTTTTTTGGGGGGGGGGGTGTAGTGTGCTTTCAAAAAATCCATTTTAAACTTTTCTCCCTGGTTCTTTTAGCCTTAACTTATTTGCTTATTCAGTCAGCCAGTCCTTTGGTGTTTGTTAAGCAGTTTCCATTTAGTGCTAAGTGTACTGGGTGTTTTTAAAAGAGCACTACGTGATGGTGAACAGAATACATAAGACCCCAGCCTCACTGAGTTTGTTCTCTGGTGGGAGAGAAAGACAAATGGAAAATAAATCCTCACCACATTTAAGTGCTATGAAGAAATCTGGTTGAGTTTGGGGACAGAGAAGAACAGGAAGAAAAGCAGAGACACTGGTTTTAGGCAAGCGACTGAGCCTGAAAAACTGTGGCAGAAGTTTTAGAAAGAAACAGGTATTTTTGTAGAGGACTTTCGTGTTAAAGAAGAGTGTTGACCTTGAGATTTGACTTTGCATTAGGCATGAGAAGCAGGAGACATTTGCAGTGGCTGAGTGGAATATTGTTGCTGTCTATGGGGCAACACGGCAATTTCCTAGATGTTTTAGGGCAGAGGTTGGCAAGCTTTTTCTCTCATCGGCCAGACAGTATATAGAGCTTGTGGGCTGTATGGTTTCTGTTGCAACGTTTTGACTTTATGTTATAGCATTAAGCAGCCCAGAGACAGTGTGTGAACAAGTGCGTCTGGCTACGCCCGCACTTCATTTACTGGACACTGGAACTTGAATTTTGTGTAATTTTCACACATCTTGTATTTTTCTCTTTTTTCTTTCTGTCAGCCGTTTAAAAGTGCAATAACCCTTCTTAGCTTGAGAGCCATACCAGAACAAACAGTGGGATGCAAATGGCCTGTGGGTCATCGTTTGCCGACCCATTTTACAGTGCAGCTTCTATTCTTACAAGCAAAGGAGCCACGTTCTATGCCTCGCGATTCTGCTCTAAGGAACAGCCAGCAGGCAGGGGTGGAGACCTGTGGGGAAGAGCAGACCCCTTGGACAAGCAGTGTGCTGTCTGTGCAGAATTCTCCATTCTTGGTGGCCTGATAAGTATGGGCCTGAGCTTGAATTAAAAATGATTTTTTCTTTTTTTTTTTTTTTGCTTCACGAATCAACATTTAATGATAATATTTCTTCTTGATGTTTCAGCTATAAAAGTGCAAATTATGCATGAAATTGGTGTACATTATTCCATCATGAACTAATCTGATAGAAAAACACATTAGGTATTTATATCGAAAACAAGTCATTCATAACGATTAAAACGTTTTGAAAGGGAAAACTATGTTCCTGAAAACGTGAATGACTGGAAATTGAGGCCATTCAGTTATGACCAGGGAGATGGAGCACTGTGTTCTTACCATCTTGCTGGCATTGCCCAGTTGCTTTTATGGCATAATGGCCATAAATTTTAAAGTGATAAAAGACACTTAATTTTTTTTTTTTTTTTTTTTTTAATTTTATTTTTAAATTTTTTATTCTTATGTTAATCACCATATATTACATCATTAGTTTTTGGTGCAGTGTTCCATGATTCATTGTTTGTTCATAACACCCAGTGCTCCATGCAGAACGTGCCCTCCTCAATACCCATCACCAGGCTAACCCATCCCCCTACCCCCCTCCCCTCTAGAACCCTCAGTTTGTTTTTCAGGGTCCATCATCTCTCATGGTTCGTCTCCCCCTCTGACATACTCCCCTTTTCTTCCTCTCCTGTTATCTTCTTCTTTTTCTTTTTTCTTAAAATACGTTGCGTTATTTGTTTCAGAAGTACAGAACTGTGATTCAACAGTCTTGCACAATTCACAGCGCTCACTGTAGCACATACCCTCCCCAATGTCTATCACCCCAGCCACCCCATCCCTCCCACCCCCAACCACTCCAGTAACACTCAGTTTCTTTCCTGAGATTAGGAATTCCTCATATCAGTGAGGTCATGTGATACATGTCTTTCTCTGATTGACTTATTTCACTCAGCATAACACCCTCCAGTTCCATCCACGTCGTTGCAAATGGCAAGATCTCATTCCTTTTGATGGCTGCATAATATTCCATTGTGTATATATACCACATCTGCTTTATCCATTCATCTGTCGATGGGCATCTTGGCTCTTTCCACAGTTTGGCTATGGTGGACATTGCCGCTATAAACATTGGGGTACACGTACCCCTTCGGGTCCCTACATTTGTGTCTTTGTGGTAAATACCCAGTAGTGCAATTGCTGGATCGAACGGTAGCTCTAATTTCAACTGTTTGAGGAACCTCCATACTGTTTTCCAGAGGGGTTGCACCAGCTTGCATTCCCACCAACAGTGTAGGAGGGTTCCCCTTTCTCCACATCCCCGCCAACATCTGTCGTTCCCTGTCTTGTTAATTTTAGCCATTCTGACGGGTGTGAGGTGGTATCTCATTGAGGTTTTGATTTGGATTTCCCTGATGCCGAGCGATGTTGAGCACTTTTTCATGTGCCTGTTGGCCATTTGGATGTCTTCTTTGGAGAAATGTCTGTTCATGTCTTCTGCCCATTTCTTGATTGGATTATTTGTTCTTTGGGTGTTGAGTTTGATAAGTTCTTTATAGATTTTGGATACTAGCCCTTTATCTGATATGTCATTTGCAAATATTTTCTCCCATTCTGTTGGTTGTCTTTTGGTTTTGTGGACTGTTTCTTTTGCTGTGCAAAAGCTTTTTATCTTGATGAAATCCCAATAGTTCATTTTTGCCCTGGCTTCCCGTGCTTTTGGCGATGTTTCTAGGAAGAAGTTGCTGCGGCTAAGGTCGAAAAGGTTGCTACCTGTGTTCTCCTTTAGGATTTTGATGGACTCCTGTCTCACGTTTAGGTCTTTCAACCATTTGGAGTCTATTTTTGTGTGTGGTGTAAGGAAATGGTCTAGTTTCATTCTTCTGCATGTGGCTGTCCAATTTTCCCAACACCATTTGTTGAAGAGACTGTCTTTTTGCCATTGGACATTCTTTCCTGCTTTGTCAAAGATAAGTTGACCATAGAGTTGAGGGTCCATTTCTGGGCTCTCGATTCTGTTCCATTGATCTATGTGTCTGTTTTTGTGCCAGTACCATACTGTCTTGATGATGACAGCTTTGTAATAGAGCTGGAAGTCCGGAATTGTGATGCCGCCAGCTTTGCTTTTCTTTTTCAGTATTCCTCTGGCTATTCTGGGTCTTTTCTGGTTCCATACAAATTTTAGGATTATTTGTTCCATTTCTTTGAAAAAAGTGGATGGTATTTTGATGGGGATTGCATTGAATGTGTAGATTGCTCTAGGTAGCATTGACATCTTCACAATGTTGATTCTCCCAATCCATGAGCATGGAACGTTTTTCCATTTCTTTGTGTCTTCTTCGATTTCTTTCATGAGTATTTTATAGTTTTCTGAGTACAGATCCTTTGCCTCTTTGGTTAGATTTATTCCTAGGTATCTAATGGTTTTGGGTGCAATTGTAAATGGGATCGACTCCTTGATTTGTCTCTCTTCTGTCTTGTTGTTGGTGTATAGGAATGCCACTGATTTCTGTGCATTGATTTTATATCCTGCTACTTTACTGAATTCCTGTATGAGTTCTAGCAGTTTTGGGGTGGAGTCTTTTGGGTTTTCCACATACAGTATCATATCATCTGCAAAGAGTGAGAGTTTGACTTCCTCTTTGCCGATTTGGATGCCTTTGATTTCTTTTTGTTGTCTGATTGCTGTGGCTAGGACTTCCAATACTATGTTGAATAGCAGTGGTGAGAGTGGACATCCCTGCCGCGTTCCTGACCTTAGGGGAAAAGCTCTCAGCCTTTCCCCATTGAGAATGATATTCGCTGTAGGTTTTTCATAGATGGCTTTTATGATATTGAGGTATGTACCCTCTATCCCTATACTCTGAAGAGTTTTGATCAAGAAAGGATGTTGTACTTTGTCAAATGCTTTTTCTGCATCTATTGAGAGGATCATATGATTCTTGCTCTTTCTTTTGTTAATGTATTGTATCACATTGATTGATTTGCGGATGTTGAACCAGCCTTGCAGCCCAGGAATAAATCCCACTTGGTTCTGGTGAATAATCCTTTTAATGTACTGTTGGATCCTATTGGCTAGTATTTTGGTGAGAATTTTTGCATCCATGTTCATCAAGGATATTGGTCTGTAATTCTCTTTTTTGATGGGGTCTTTGTCTGGTTTTGGGATCAAGGTAATGCTGGCCTCATAAAATGAGTTTGGAAGTTTCCCTTCCATTTCTATTTTTTGGAACAGTTTCAGGAGAATAGGTATTAATTCTTCTTGAAATGTCTGATAGAATTCCCCTGGGAAGCCATCTGGCCCTGGGCTTTTGTTTCTTGGGAGATTTTTGATGACTGTTTCAATTTCCTTAGTGGTTATAGGTCTGTTCAGGTTTTCTATTTCTTCCTGGTTCAATTTTGGTAGTTGATACATCTTTAGGAATGCACCCATTTCTTCCAGGTTATCTAATTTGTTGGCATAGAGTTGCTCATAATATGTTCTTATAATTGTTTGTATTTCTTTGGTGTTGGTTGTGATCTCTCCTCTTTCATTCATGATTTTGTTGATTTGGGTCATTTCTCTTTTCTTTTTGATCAGTCTGGCTAGGGGTTTATCAATCTTGTTAATTCTTTCAAAGAACCAGCTTCTAGTTTCGTTGATCTGTTCTACTGTTCTTTTGGTTTCTAGTTCATTGATTTCTGCTCTGATCTTTATGATTTCTCTTCTCCTGCTGGGTTTAGGCTTTATTTGCTGTTCTTTCTCCAGCTCCTTTAGGTGTAGGGTTAGGTTGTGTATTTGAGACCTCTCTTGTTTCTTGAGAAAGGCTTGTATTGCTATATACTTTCCTCTCAGGACTGCCTTTGCTGTATCCCAAAGATTTTGAACAGTTGTGTTTTCATTTTCATTGGTTTCCAGGAATTTTTTTAATTCTTCTTTGATTTCTTGGTTGACCCATTCATTCTTTAGTAGGATGCTCTTTAGCCTCCATGTATTTGAGTTCTTTCCGACTTTCCTCTTGTGGTTGAGTTCTAGTTTCAAAGCATTGTGGTCTGAAAATATGCAGGGAATGATCCCAATCTTTTGGTACCGATTGAGACCTGATTTGTGACCTAGGATGTGATCAATTCTGGAGAATGTTCCATGGGCACTAGAGAAGAATGTGTATTCCTTTGCTTTGGGATGGAATGTTCTGAATATGTCTGTGAAGTCCATTTGGTCCAGTGTGTCATTTAAAGTCTTTATTTCCTTGTTGATCTTTTGCTTAGATGATCTGTCCATTTCAGTCAGGGGGGTGTTAAAGTCCCCCACTATTATTGTATTGCTATCAATGTGTTTCTTTGCTTTTGTTATTAATTGCCTTATATAATTGGCTGCTCCCATGTTCGGGGCATAGATATTTACAATTGTTAGATCTTCTTGTTGGATAGACCCTTTAAGTAGGATATAGTGTCCTTCCTCATCTCTTATTACAGTCTTTGTTTTAAAATCTAGTTTGTCTGATATAAGGATTGCCACCCCAGCTTTCTTTTGGTGTCCATTAGCATGGTAAATGGTTTTCCACCCCCTCACTTTCAATCTGGGGGTGTCTTTGGGTCTAAAATGAGTCTCTTGCAGACAGCATATTGATGGGTCTTGTTTTTTAATCCAATCTGATAGCCTGTGTCTTTTGATTGGGGCATTTAGCCCATTTACATTCAGGGTAACTATTGAAAGGTATGAATTTAGTGTCATTGTATTACCTGTAAGGTGACTGTTAACTGTCTGTTGTCTGTGTTCGTTTCTGCTCTTTGCTGCTTTTAGGTTCTCTCTTTGCTTAGAGGACCCCTCTCAATATTTCTTGGAGGGCTGGTTTCGTGTTTGCAAATTCCTTTAGTTTTTGTTTGTTCTGGAAGCTTTTTATCTCTCCTTCTATTTTCAATGATAGCCTAGCTGGATATAGTATTCTTGGCTGCATATTTTTCTCGTTTAGTGCTCTGAAGATATCTTGCCAGTCCTTTCTGGCCTGCCAGGTCTCTGTGGATAGGTCTGTTGCCAATCTAATGTTTCTACCATTGTAGGTTACATATCTCTTCTCCCGAGCTGCTTTCAGGATCTTCTCTTTGTCTCTGAGACTCGTAAGTTTTACTATTAGATGTCGGGGTGTTGACCTATTATTATTGATTTTGAGAGGGGTTCTTTGTGCCTCCTGGATTTTAATGCCTGTTTCCTTCCTCACATTAGGGAAGTTCTGTGCTATAATTTGCTCCAATATACCTTCTGCCCCTCTCTCTCTCTCTTCTTCTTCTGGGATCCCAATTATTCTAATGTTGTTTCGTCTTATCATATCACTTATCTCTCGAATTCTGCCCTCGTGATCCTGTAGTTGTTTCTCTCTCTTTTTCTCAGCCTCTTTATTTTCCATCATTTGGTCTTCTATATCGCTGATTCTCTCTTCTGCCTCATTTATCCTAGCATTTAGTGCCCCCATTTTTGATTGCACCTCATCAATAGCCTTTTTGATTTCGATTTGGTTAGATTTTAGTTCTTTTATTTCTCCAGAAAGGGTTTCTCTAATAACTTCCACGCTTTTTTCAAGCCCAGCTAGTATCTTTAAAATCATGATTTTGAACTCTAGGTCCGACATCGTACTAATATCGGTATTGAGTAGGTCCCTGGCTGACGGTACTACCTCTTGTTCTTTTTGCTGAGGTGATTTCTTTCGTCTTGTCATTTTGTCCAGAGGAGAATAGATGAATGTGAGAACAAAATGCTAACAGGTTAACAACGTCCCCAGCAAATACTGTATACAAATCAGAAAAGACCTGACACCAGGGGAAAAGAAAGGGAAAGAAAGAAAAAAGAAAGAGAAAAAGAAAAAAAAGATAAAAACTAAAACAAAACAATACAAAAAAGGCAGAATATGATCAAATATGATCAGGCTAGTGCATAGATCAGTGCCACACACTAGATTTTGGGCGTATTTTGGTCTGTTAGAAAAAAGTGCCTCCTAAAATTTTAAAGGAAGAAAGACATATATGTACAAAATAAGGGTTGATACAATGAAGGGATGGAAGATGACTGTAAAGATGAAAATTATAAAAGATTTTATAAAAGGACTTGGTAAGATAAGTTGTTTGAAAAAAGAAAGAAGATATAAGAAAAAAAAAAAGGAAAAAGGGAGAGAATGTGATCAGGCAGGAGACTAGAACAAAGCCATACACTAGTGATTTAGGGTATATTTTGATCTGTTAGAAGAAACTGTACCTCAAAATTTTAAAGAGAGAACAACTTATATATATATGCCAAAAATAAGGGTAACTACTATGAAGGGATAAAATATGACTCTAAAAATGAAAAATAAAAAATGTTTTTTTTTTTTTTTAAAAAGGGATTTATAAGATGTTGGTTGAAAAAGGGAAAAAGAAAAATAAAAAAAAAACAGTCAACAAAAATTAACTTTGATGAAATAATGAATCATGGTAAAAAAAAAAAAAAAAAAAAGCCATGAATCTATGTGCAGTATTCCCCTAGCGCTGGAGTTCTCCTATTCTCCTTGATCGATCAACTTGGTCTTGGCTTGCTGGCTGTTTGTGCTGATCTTCTGGGGGAGGGGCCTGTTGCCGTGGTTCCCAAATGTCTTTGCCGGAGGCGGAATTGCCCCGCCCTTGTCGGTCCGGGCTAAGGAAGCTGCTCCCGTTTGCTCTCAGGAGCTTTTGTTCCCTGCAAGCTCTCGGTACAGCTTTGGAGGCCCAGGGCAGAAATGGTGGCCTCCCAATCTCCACTTGAAGGAGCTGAGAACTCGGGGCCCCGCTCCTCAGTGTGCCCCCAGAGAAAAGCAGTCACTTCCGTGTCCCCGGTCTCCGGCCGCACTCCGTGCTCACCCGGCCTGTGACCGAGCGTTGCTCTCTCTGGCACCCGACCCCGCGCGGAGTCTCCAAACCCAGCAGATCCCTGCAGTGCGTTCCCGCACCGCTCCTCCCCGGGAAGGAAGGGGAGTCTCCCCGGATCTGCTGCTTGTTGGGTCCCTGCTGGGGGAGCCGTGCCCCGACTGGGCCGCAGATCACAGTTTATGGCAACCCCGAGCTGAGAGCCCGCGACTCTGCTCCGTATCTGCAGCCGGTTTCCCTGCTCTGATACCTGGGAGCTCTGCTGCACTCAGGCACCCCGGTCTCTCTGTGACCCCAAGGGTCCTGAGACCACACTGTCCCGGGAGGATTCCACCCCCCGCTTAGCCACTGCAGCGACTTCCCTCCGCCGAGCCGACTTCTAAAAGGTCCGATTTTGTGCTCCGCGGCTCTAGCACTTGCCAGAAGCGGCCGGCGGAGGCCCCTCCCCCGCCGTCTATCCTCCCGAATATCGCCTCGGATTCACTTCTCCGCACGCCCTACCTTCCAGTAAGTGGTCGCTTCTCTGTTCAGAGAGTTGTTGCTACTCTCCTGTTCGATCTCCTGTTGAGTTCGTAGGTGTTCAGAATGGTTTGATCCCTATTCAGCTGAATTCCTGAGACCAGACGAAATCTAGGTCTCCTACTCCTCCGCCATCTTGCTCCGCCTCTAATTTTTTTTTTTTATTCTATGGCATCATTTCCCAAATGATAGTGCATTTTTATATAATACTGTATTTATAGCCTCCACCACACTTTGGGCTCTGGAAATAGGCTGATAAACAGGAATTTGTCAGATGTTTTGTGGATTCAGGTATCTTACTCTTCAGACCTTGTGGGTGCTCCACAAACTAAGTCTAAGTTTTGGTTTCTCAATTTTTAAACATCTGCCTCCATCTTCCTTTAAAACCTCATGTTTTAGCCATGCTGATTCTATGTAGTACCCACAAAAATACATCCTATTGTCAATAAGTTTTTGTATGTTTAACATAAAATGCCAATTTAAATTGAGCTATCCTTTACAGATCTTGGATATTTTAGAGCTTAAGGAGGCCTCAGAGGTGACCTAACCCAGCTTCTTCATTTGACACCTGAAGGAAATGACGGGGAAGTGACTTCATAATTCATCAGTTTTACCATTAACTGTAGTTCATTTATATTTTACTCTGTAATGAGCTTGGCTGTCCTCTGAACACTCAGAAATGTTTGCTCAGTGGTTTGTAGATGAGACAAAATCATTCCCGGCCTCTTGTATCATCTCTGTTTTCCTAATAAATATATCTGGGGAGATCAGGAAATCACAAGTGAGTTGTCTTAGTAACTTTCTTTTCATATAGCCCATGGCTTTGGACCTTGACACTAGGAACTGCTCCATGGATTATTGTTAACCTTATTTATTTATTTATTTAAAGATTTTAATTTATTTATTGAGAGAGAGAATGGTAGAGAGAGAGCATGAGAGGGAGGAAGGTCAGAGGGAGAAGCCGACTCCCTGCTGAGCAGGGAGCCTGATGTGGGACCCAATCCCAGGACTCCAGGATCATGACCTGAGCCGAAGGCAGTTGCTTAACCAACTGAGCCACCCAAGCACCCATATTGTTACCTTTATTAAGAGTTTAAGTTAAGGGTGTGCTTGCTCACCTCAGAAAGTGGAAGCAAAATTATTCTAAAGGGACCTGCTCTGTAAAAGAGGCAGTGTGGGTACTCTCTGGGTGTTAAGGTAGATCAGCAAGTGGCTGATCAGGTGGCTGAGACTTGTGGTGGGGTGGAGGTGCATGGGTACAGGAAGCAAGCCGTTAATATCAAAGCATCTGGTCAGTGAGGGACAACTGAAGCCCTCCACACAGTGGTCAATATTGTCTCTAAG
Organism: Zalophus californianus; assembly: GCF_009762305.2. NCBI lineage: Eukaryota > Metazoa > Chordata > Mammalia > Carnivora > Otariidae > Zalophus > Zalophus californianus. Next base: position 28,023,513 of record NC_045602.1, read on the forward strand.
CAAGCAGCAAATAGAGATCTAGACCAACTGCAGAATTAGTATTACCCCGGATTTGGGGGCAGGATTCAACTCTTGGGAGGAGCTCTCTCAAGAGATACCTATGTCCTCAATCAGGGGTTTTAGAAGAGTAGTAATGAGAGTTTTCCAGAACTAGGGAAAGGGACCTGAGAGAGGAGCCCAGAAAGTCAGGGATAAAGGAGAGGGAAAGCAGTTAAACAATTTAAGCACATATCTCCCCTGTCTGTTTGGGCTCAAGGACTGTGAGTCCTCAGTGAAGTCAGCCTTTCAGAGAAGCAGAGATAACAAAGGCAGGGTTGAGGGCAATTACCCAGTCCACCTGTGTCATTCCAGTGTAGACCATATTCAACAGTTGTGGTTGATCCCTGTCTTCCTTCACCTTGTCTGTTGGGCCTGACAATGCTCACTTGCTCTCCAGAGATTTTCAATTTGAACACTTCTGTGAAAACAAATTCCTCATAAAATCTGGACACAATCACCGTTCTTTTAATGGCTCTTGTTGCACAGGAAAAATAGAAAATATCATTCCATTTCATAAATACCTATTACTTAAATGACAGAGCTATGATAATTGATATGGCCTTGTATATATTTAAAGTCACATTTATTGGGTTATCAGACTGTCAGTCAGTGATTTTTATTTTGGGTGTAGTTCTTGTTTCTGTATTTCATGACATCTGATTTTTAGCAGTATTGATATTTATAAATAGTTGAATCATAAAAAAGATAGATAAAATGTAATGTCCCTTTAAATCTCATGGAAGAACCCAGTCTCTGTGGTAGAAATGTCTGGTCCTTTCTTGAGCCATCTTTGCTCCTAGTAGGTGAGCCTCTCTACCTGATTTCTGTGTTTTACCTGGTCTTAGTTCTGCTTCTGGGCACATTGTATATTTCAGAGGATTTTGAGTCAGTTTCAAGCTCAACTTGCTGCTCTTTCTCCCCTGTTAACCGGGTTGCCCATATATGGGTGTAGGTAAAGGTTCACATACATAACCACTAGCATATACTTACCAGCTGAATAATTATATTTGTTTTCCAAGGTTGGAACTCAATAATTCCATTCTTTAGTGTCCTGGCTAATCTGTTCTGTTTGGGTTTTGCTTGCCAAATATAGTTGCTTTGGATGGGTTTTTGACTCCTGCTCTTGTGTGACTCTTGCATCTGGGTCTGGTTTTCCATCTGCCATCCTGGGCTCCATCCCTGAATATCTAGACCCTACTCTCTATTTTTAACCTCCAGTTCCATGCACATCATGGGCATGGAGCTTGATCTGTGCAATTTATTTTCTTGACTGGTTTTTTACTTTTTTGCATTCTTTAGTGACTGGCAAACCTCTCTCTTGTTCTGGTAGACCCTTTGGGCTCTGATTCAGCCTTTCATTCATTGCTCCCAGATTATTCCCCAGCCTTCTGTACCAGTGTCTTGATTGCTTCACCCCTCCAGCTTTTTTCTGGTTCCCTGGGCTCCTTAATCACATATCAGTACTTTGATCATCAATACCTCTGACTTTGGTTCTGGACATCTAAGACTCTCCTCATTCTTACCAATCTCAAACTGACTAGATGTCAACACTAGATTAAAACCAAAACGAAAGCAAGCCAAAGCAAACCAAGCCAAAGCAAGCCAAACCAAGTCATATGTACTTTAAGAAAACATAAATAGCATCATTCTATCTCTGGATTAGTGAAAAAAAATCAGGCCTTATGCCTACATAGCCATATTAGGTATTTATGTCATAGCCTGACCAGGTTTTTGATAGATTATCTACCTTAAACAAAAATACTTTTTGTAGAGCTCTATGTAGAACATGAAAAACAACCTTGAGTTATAGTCATAAATCCTATTTGAATTAGAAAGGAATTCAGCCCTCAGATGAGATTAGTGTCCTTGTGATAAGAGACATTAGAGAGATGATTTCTCTTCACCATATGGGGATAGAGCAAGAAGTTGTCATCTGCAAACCAGGAAGAGGGCTCTCACCAGGAACTGAATTGGCCAGCACCTTGATCTTGTACTTCCCAGTCTCCAGAACTGGGAGAAGTAAATGTTTCTTGTTTAAGCCACACAGTGTATGGTATTTATTATAGCAGCCTGAACCAACTAAGACATAACCCTTCATGATAATATAAGAACCTTATACGGCTATGCTTCTCTTTACTCCCCTCCTAATATTTCTCCTATTGTTGCAATATCTTTTACTTCTACACATGTTTAAATCTCACAATCCAATTCTATTACTTTTGCCTTAAACAGTCTTTTAAACAAATTAAAAAATAAGGAAGTTTTTTTTTTGTTTGTTTTTGCTTTTTTTTGGTATTTGACCACATATTTACAATTTTTAGTGTTCTTCATTTCTCCTGATACATCAAGGGTCTGCACACTTTTTCTGTAAAGGGTCAGAGTGTAAATATTTAAGGGTTTGTAGACAATACAGTCTGTATCACAGCTATTCAGATCTGCTATTATAGAGGGAAAGCAGCCATAGGTAATTTGTAAATTAATGATTATGGCTCTGTTTTAATAAACTTTATTTATGAATGCTAACATTGAATAACTTTCAAAGTATTGTTCTTCTTTTGATTTTTTTCTCACCATTTAAATATGTAAAATCATCTTAGTTCACAAACCATCTATAAACAGGTAGCTGGCTTGATTTGGCTTGCAGTCTGTAATTTGCCAACCCCTGCTATAGATCCATGTTGACATCTGAAGAATTATGCCTCAGCCTGATGGCCATCCTGTAACGTTTCTTCTAGTGCAGATCTACTAATAACAGATCTTGTTTTTGTTCTTCTAAAAATCTACTTATTGCCCCTTCATTTTTGAACAATATTTTCATGGGATATAGAATCCTAAGTGGACAATTTTTGTTTTATAATACCTTAAAGATGTTATTCTGTTGTTTTCTGGCTAGTTGCATTTCTAACGCTGTTTCCTCTATCCAAAAGCAAAGTCTTTGTTTGGTCTCTTTAGCTGCAGCTTGGAAAGGTAGAATCCTGAAGCACATGCAACTCTCACCTCACATGTTTCTTTTCTTTTGAGGAACACAGCCTACATTCTCTGTTGTCCAGTATCTCAGGATAGTTGCTTCATATATTTTGTTCAGTTGTATATTTCTTTTTACAATGAGAATAAGTCCTACGCCTGCCATTCTGTCATGGCTGATCCAAAAGTCTCTTGTATATGTTCAAAACATACATAGTGATTGCTTTATATTTATAAAAAGTCATGTTTGGGTCCTGGGAAGTATTTGGTATTTAAGAGTAAATATCATGCCTGTGTACATTATTAATCTGTCTGCTTCTTTTTTAAGCTTTCTTTTTTTCAAACAAGAATTCTAGCTAGTTGGACTCTGAAACCATAGCAAAAGCCTTAGCTTAGGCCATGAACCTTGATGGACATAACCTCAACCAATCAATATTTATTGAGTACCATCTGTGTACCAGATGCTGGTAGGTCTCAAAACTGTTACTGTTGCAAACTCAAATACTATAAAATAAATCATGATCTGATATCACTTTTTGAGGATAGGTTGAAGAATAATGTGACAAAACAAAGATGATTCCATGATTCTAAAGCTCTGGGAGTTGATCTAGCTGGAAAATGTGTGTTCTTTGAAAAGCAAAACAAAACACTGAGAACCACGTCTGTTGGAATGATACTGTTAACAGTCTTTCCAGGTCTGTCTTTCCTTCTCTATGGGGATGAAACTGCTGTACTCTATAATCTTTAAGTTCCCTTTGATATCTAAAATTTGTGATTCTCTGCATGTCTTTGTGTACTTTTTATACCTTTCTTCTGTCTCACGCAATTAGGACATAAATAGAAGAGCATAATGTTTGTGAGATTCTGCATTCTGAATGTGATTTTGATTATTTAAAATATGAAATGTTAGAGTGCACTTAAGTTGTGCAAAATGGTTTTCTAAACATAATAGGTAGTTACCTTACATGTATGCTTTTATGTGTCCTCTGAGTCATATCTGCTCTCAGTAGCTGCTGACAAAACAAGATTTTACTGCTGAAAGAGCAGCAGATCTAATATTGCCGCAAAAGAGCAGGCTGAATTTTATTTTGCCTTGGGTCATCAATAAAATTCTAGTCATGCTCTAAACTTACACTCTTTATTGTTCCCCATGATACATCGCAGGTAAAAGAAAACTACTTTTTCAGGCATTGCAAAACTTAAACGAAGAATTAGAAAATACCTGAAGGTCATATGTAAGTAGTAGAGAGCTTGGAAGGCGTTCTCCCTGACGTAGTGACACATGTAAGTGGGTGTATTTGTTAGGGTAATGCTGACTGCTGTAATAAATGGACCTGCCTCTAAAGTCCCTTGGAACAATAGGACCTTGCCTCTTCCACATGTAGCAGTCTCTGGCCGGTGAATATGCGAGCAGTGCAGCTCTTTGTCTTGTGGTCATTCAGGAACCCATGTTGATGGATGCTGTGCCATCATTCAGGGACTCTGCCAACATAGTATACCATTAGATGGCTGCCGAAGTTATATCCAGTCCAGTCAGTCAGAAAGGGGGAAAGAGCATAAAGTTCAGGAGAGGTTTCTAAAGGCCAGTCTTCTTCAATTCTATTGGCTTCATCAATTTGGAAGAGAGATGGAGGAATCTCAGAATCGGGAAATAAAGCCCTATCTGATTCCTGAGCCCATGCTCTTAACTACTCTTTTACGTTATCTTTTCTGATCTTGAACTTACTTGTCTCAGTCCATTCAGGCTGCTTTAACAGAATATCAGAGGCTGGGTGGCTTATATGCAACAGAAATTTATTTCTCATAGTTCTGGAGGCTGGGAGACTAAAATTAAGATACTACCAGATTCATTGGTGAGAGCCTGTTTATTGGTTCATAGATAGCCTTCTTTTTGTTGTGTTCTCACAAGGAACTTTCTGGAGTCTCTTTTATAAGGGCACTACTCCTATTTATGAGGGCCCTGCTGTCATGATTCAATCACCTCCCAAAGGCCCCACCTCCAAATACCATCATACTGGGGATTCGGTTTCAGCATATGAATTTTGGTTGTGGGGAAAAGACATTCAGTCTGTAGCATTGTCTAATTCTGGAATTCTACCAAATCAACTATTATTGGAATGCAATCCTCTGTGAACCTATGCTAATAGAGAACAATGAAATTTTTATTTGAATGTTTCCTATGATTTCCCAGATTTTCTTCCAAAGGCCCTCTCTCTCTCTCTCTCTCTCACTCTTTTTATCCAGCGCTCTAAATTGGATGTGAGAGCAGAACTTCCTCTTTTTAATCACTTGGAGATCTGTATTTGCCTTAGGAAAGGAGGGGAATGTATATAGGTACACAATCCAAAATCAGCAGCTCTTTCTGTCTTGGGGGCTGCAGGGTTCATATCCTTCAAGGAAGGTGGGTTTTTTGTTTGTTTGTTTATTATATTTTTAATTTAAATTCAATTAATTAACATATAGTGTATTATTAGTTTTAGTGGTAGAGTTCAGTGATTCATCAGCCTTATATAATAATATCCAGTGCTCATTACATCACACGCCCTCCTTAATGTCCATCACCCAGTTACTCCATCGCCTTCACCCTCCCTCGCCTCCAGCAACCCTCAGTTTGTTTTCTATGATTAGGAGTCTCTTACAGTTTGTCTCCCTAATTTCATCTTGTTTTATTTTTCCTTCCTTCCTCTATTCTCCTCTGTTTTGTTTCTTGAATTCCACATGTGAGTGAAATCATATGATAATTGTCTTTCTCTGACTTATTTCACTTAGCATAATACCCTCTAGTTCTATCCATGTCATGGCAAATGGCAAGATTTCTTTTTTTTTGATGGCAGAAGGTGGTTTTATAACTCTCTAACTTAATCTGTTATATGGAAGGCCTCTTACCCCCTTTCTTCTGGATCAAAGAGGCTGAAAGGTTTTCTTTATCATAATATTTGCTAGTCAGTAACCTCAAGTTTCATGTAAAAATTTACCTGTGCACATGACTCTCCTTTGGGGTAAAAAAAAAAAAAAAGCATTCTGAATAATTGTTAATGTTCTGTTTTCAAGTCCCCAGAGGTATTTCTATCTTTTTCAGTGTATACAACTCAATTTTCAGTTGTGCCCCTTGAGGCTTTTCTGACTTTGGCTATTTTTCTGGATATTTATTTCATAATCCTAATTAACAGCACATATGACTTCAGCTAGCCAGAGAATAAACTACATTTAATAGTATTAGCTAAGATGAAAGACACTTTCCATTCAAAAATTGTCCAAAGATATTTTCTGCCAAGAATTTGAGGCAAACATGCCAAATGTTTTGCTTCTTTTAAAAACATATCCGTCCAAGAGAACTGCAGTTTCCATGAGTTTTATAGGTAGAAAAAAATCTTTAACTCAGGTCTTTAATCCATTATATCTTGAGATGTAATGATAGGAACTCTGGTGGGCTTACCCTTTAACAGAAGATGGGATTGTTCTATGACATTTGAGCCTGTTGAAGACAAAATTCATTGCAGATAGGAAGTTTGTGGGTTATATGGAAAAAGAAATGACTCAAATTTGATGATAAGATCTGAACACTATGAGATCCTGCCAAATTTACTAATATGCCAATGATATACTGAATATAGATTAAGTAACTTGTTATTTTACATGCTTTATTTTGTTGCAAAAATAGTTTGGAAGAAGTATAAATGATATGCTCAATGGGAGTGATTTTGCCTTTTTTTTATTGTAAAATATACATAACATAAAATTTACAATCTTAACCACTTTAAGTGTGTATTTTAATGGTATTAAATGCATTCATCATCTTGTACAACCATCACCACTCTCCATCTCCATAGCTCTTTTCATCTTGTAAAACTGAAATTCCATATCCATTTAACAATAACTACCCTTTCTCTCCTTTCATGTAAGTGGAATCGTCCAGTTTTTTTTTTTTTTTAAGATTTTATTTATTTGAGAGAGAGAGAGAGAAACAGCATGAGAGGGGAGAAGGTCAGAGGGAGAAGCAGGCTCCCGGCTCAGCAGGGACTCGATGTGGGACTCGATCCCAGGACTCCGGGATCATGACCTGAGCCGAAGGCAGTCGCTTAACCGACTGAGCCACCCAGGCGCCCTTTTTGTCTTTTTGTTACTGGCTTATTTCATTTCGCATAATGTCCTCATGTTTTACCCATGTTGTAACATATGTCAGAATTTCCTTCCTTTTTAAGACTGAATAATATTCCATTGTATGGCTGTACCACTCTGCTTGTCCCTTTGTTCATTGATGGATAGTTGGGTCATTTCCATATTTTAGCTATTGCAAACAATACTGCTATGAGTATAGGTGTGCAAATGTCTCTTTAAGACCCTGCTTTCAATACTTGTGGGTATATGCCCAGAAGCGAAATTGTTGGATCATATGGCAATTTTTTTACTTGCTATTTTTAATTGTTTGAAGAACCACCATTGTGTTTTCCATAGCATTTGCACCATTTTTCTTTCCCACTGACAGGGCACAAGAATTTTTAGCATGTTTGTAAGGGAGGCAGCTATGATGTAATATTAAGTGCATCAATTTTAAAGACAAAAAAAATGAATATGAGTTCCAGTTCCTGTATAACAGTCATGTGACTCAGGACTGAATAATTCTAGTCTCTCTGAATCTCAGATTTCTCACATTTAAAAAATGCCTGTGATATTAATGAAATGATGTGTGTAAAGGCCACTGAAACTGTTGGGTGCTATAAAAATGTGAATTATTTATTATGATGTAATCAAATACTGAGAAATAAAGATCTGTAGTCTTTCCTGATTTTACATATATATGGATACACACACACACATTCGCACATACTTTTAGATAGTGTCAATGAGTATTTCTCTATAGAGCTTGCCATTCAGAGTACCTACTGAATTTCAGTAAAAGTTAAATTTAACACCAATGATAATAATCTCAGGGAGAAGAGCTCCATTTTATACCATTAGCATAAGAATATCAATAGGAAAATCCCTGCTGTGTATAATTGCCCTTGTTAGCCAGTAGTGTGCTCTGCCATGACTTAGTCCTTCTGAAGGACAATATTTAAGACCTAGGGAGTTGTGTGCAGTCTATGATTGACTTAGGTGGGTTTCAGGGGCTTTGCCGTGTAACATCTTTTGTGTCCTAGGACAAGTTCCTATGTCTCTCAGCTTTAATTTCTAAGTTTTAAAACTGAGAGAATTGGAATAAATCATCGTTAGGGGCTTTTCCAGACTCTGAAACCTCTGGCTGTAAAGTCACTGGATGGTTGGTCTAATATGGTCTGATTGCTAACTCCTGCCAATGCTCTTGAATTCAGGTAGCACAGTGGATGCAGAAGCAATTCATTGACAAGAGTAAAGTAGTAATAGAAGTAGGAATAATTTATACCAATCATGAGTGAAATTTCTTAACTGTAATAAGAGAATGACTTGTGATTGGATAAGATCTGATAAAGTTTGAAGTCTCTAGAAGAGAAATTATCTAAAAATTGAATGACTATGCTTATTAGTGTATAATTAATAAAAATAATATAATGTTCCAGAGCAGCTCTGGCCAATACAATATTCTGCAACAATGGAAATGTTCTATATCTGCACCATCATTATGGTGGCCACTAGCCACTATATTTCTATTGAGAAGTTGAAATGACTAGTGAGACTCAAGAACTGAGACTTTTTAATGTTATTTAAAGTTATTTAATCAAATTTAAAGTAGCCATATGTGGCTAGTGGACACCTTATTGGAGCACAGTTATAGAGAATGTGAACTGTTTCCTGCATTAGAAGCTTCTTTAGGAAAATAAATCTGATTATTCATCTTACTGTGCGTTCATTAAAACTAACACAAGGCATATAGTAGGAGATCAATAGATAATTGTGTCAATAAAGGTGTTTTTTTTTTTTTTTTAAAAAAAAGATCTTTGGGCAAGTATATTTGGAAAAGACTACATCTCCTAGCACTTTTTGGAGGTTCATAATACATACTAATATATTATATGCTTTGGAATTTTTCTTTTTTTTTTAAAGATTTTATTTGACAGAGAGAGACAGCGAGAGAGGGAACACAAGCAGGGGGAGTGGGAGAGGGAGAAGTAGGCTTTCCGCTGAGCAGGGAGCCTGATGGGCTCAATCCCAGGACCCTGGGACCATGACCTGAGCTGAAGGCAGACGCTTAACGACTGAGCCACCCAGGCGTCCCTGCTTTGGAATTTTTATAAATAGATTTATTTTGCTTTAAATCTGTACCTCTCAAACTTACTTCACTACAGACTCTTTTTATGTGTATGTGTGTGTAAGAGAGAGATTAAGAAAAGGCAGGAGGGAGGGGAAGAGAAAAAGAGGAAGAGACGGGGGGAGAGAGAGAGAGAGAGAGAGAGAAAGAGAGAGAGATGAATGAGTTCACTCTGGTTAGGTGCCTGGATTCTACTCTTCATACATACAGATGGATGATATTGATGGAGCGAAGAGTTTTGGAGTAGAAACCAGAGGATGAGCATCCAGGAAACTAAGATAGAAAACATTTAAGGACTCAGACCCCTCAGAGTTGGGAAAGGAGGCTTATAATCTGGAACTCCACATGAGACTTGTCTTCATGAGGTGAGTATCTTCTCCTTTGGGAAATACTCACTGTTCTTGAATATTCAAAGTAATATTTGTTTATAATTTTTTTTAAGTCTTAAGGATCATTTATTTAGAGGTTTTTTCTATTTCTTTTTGAAGGAATGTCAACTTTAAACTTGAACTTGTTACTTAATACTAAGATTTCCTTTTATAAAGATTTTTGAAATTTATTTTATTTTATTTATTTATTTTTAAAGATTTTATTTACTTATTTGACAGAGAGATAGTGACCAGCAGGAACACAAGCGGGGGAGTAGGAGAGGGAGAAGCGGGCTTCCTGCCCAGCAGGGAGCCCGATGTGAGACTCGATCCCAGGACCCTGGGATCATGACCTGAGCCGAAGGCAGATGCTTAATGACTGAGCCACCCAAGCGCCCAAGATTTTTGAAATTTATATTAAAACACAACAGAAAGTCAAATTATTGTCCTTGGATTTTCATAGCTGAAATTTTGGTTGGAGTTGAATCACATTTACCTAAAAATTAGATACAGTTCATATCTAATATACAGAGCAAGAGGAAAAAAATCGAGGCTTCTTGTTTAGCTTTCTGTCTTACTGAGAGTAGATGCATAAAAGTGTCAGTGAGAAGGGGAGCTGCCTGAAACTACTACCTGCTATAACATTTTTTCCCAGAGAGTAAAAAGTACTCAGTTACCTCTTGGTTTATGAGGCAATGAAATATTCTAGCACATAAATATTGATGCAGAGACCCATGGGATGTAGGAGTGCTAAGCACATTTGCAAGACATAAAGACCAAAGCTAAATGAAGTTACATCTTTTCCTATAAAATGCAATCTGTCCCTCAGTGGATTTTATCATCCTGTTGTTTTTATTTCTTCCATCTTTATAATTGGAGACATCCTGCTGGCCCGTTGAAAACACTGCCAGTATTTCTTCCTGAAAAGTTAGCCAACCTACTGATGATTATTCTTAAAATTCTGATTAGGTATTTGCAGTTAAAATTAACACATCAAGGAAATGTCAGGATGTGAGCCGGAAGTTGAGAACAGGAAAATGGCTAAATAAAGGCATTAAAAAAACAATCTGTGGGAACAGTATTGTGGAATGAAATAGATTTCTAAAATGGAAAATATTGTATTGCTTTTAACTTGCCTTGGAGCAGGAAGAATCTGAATTCTGCATACTGAATACAGCTGCCCTAATGTTTATTTAGTTTTTATCTACATGGACAGGGGGCTCCATTGTAACAGAAGGTAGCACATGTGTGTGTGTGTGTGTGTGTGTGTATGCAGATGCTGGTAGGTGAGTAGATGTTAGTTAGAATTCTCTTGTTGAAAGTTGTATAAAACAAATTTGGACCACATTGTCTTGGATCCCAAGGATTGGTGGGGAAATAAATGCATTTCTTCTCGATCAGGCTTTGCTTTACAGAATCATGTAAGAATTCCCAGGTGAGCTATGAAAGTTGAGAAATGTTATTTTGGTTGTATATATCTCTGTTCTCCCAACCAGATCATAATATCCTTGAGAATAGAGACAATAAGAATGAACATATTCATTTACCCAACATTCATCCCAGGCCTAGTACATTGCAGTCATGGCGCTAGGTATTGGATCCACAGTGAATATTATCATGGTCCTTGCTTTCAAGGAGCTTATATTCTTGTGTTGGGGGAGACAGATGAAGCATGTGAAGGGCTGAATGTATTTCAGATACTGACAAGTGCTGAAAGAGAAACAAAGAAGGTAATGTGATAAGGAAGAAGGGTAGTTCAGGAAGGCCTTTCTGAGAATGGAACTTGAACTGAGGCTCAGCATGAAGAAAGAACCAGTCACAAGAGGACAGATTGAAGAAAGAGAAATAACAAATGCAAGATCTTAGAGTGGAGAACTTTAGCTTTCGAGGACAGAAAGAAGCCCAGGCCAGAGTGGCTGAACTAAAGGATCCATTGGGAGAGTAGAACCAGATGAGGTCTGAGAGGCTGGCAAAGTCAGATCACTTAGGACCGTGACCATGTAGGTCATGTTGACACTGCCATTTTGCTGAATGCTTTACCTTACCTGCATGGTCTCTTGTGGCAAAACCACAACTCTGATTTAAATTTCAACTCTGTCTTTCCCTCCAAAATATGGAACAAGGTAGTAATGCCCATTCTCACCACTTCCATCCCATGTAGTACTAGAAGTCCTAGACAGACCAATTAGGCAAGAAAAAAGAAATAAAAGGCATCCACATTTGAAAAGAAGAAGCAAAATTATGTTTGCAGATGATGTGGTCTTTTATGTAGAAAATCCTGAAGACTCAACAACAACCACAAAAACCCTGCTAGAACTATTAAGCAAATTTAGCAAAGTTGCAGGATACAAATCAATATGCAAAAATCAGTTGCATTTTGATATGCTAACAATAAACTATCAGAGTGAGAAATTAAAACAATCCCCTTTACAATGGCATCAAAAAGAATAAAATACATAGGAAGACTTGTACATTGAGAACTGTAAAACACTGATGGAAGAAATTAAAGCAGACACAAATAAATGGAAAGATATCTTGTGTTCATGGACTAGCAGAATTAATATTGTTAAAATGTCCATATTACCCAAAGTGATCTACAGATTTGTGCAATCCCTATCAAATATCCCAATGACATTTTTTATAGAAATAGAAAAATCCTAAACATCTGGAACCACAGATGACCCAGAATAGCCAAAACAACCTTGAGAAAGAACAAAGCTAGAGGCATCGTGCTTCCTGATTTCAAAAGATATTACAAAGCTACAGTAATTAAAATAGCTTGGTACTGGGCGCCTGGGTGGCTCAGTCATTAAGCGTCTGCCTTCGGCTCAGGTCATGATCCCAGGGTCCTGGGATTGAGTCCCACATCGGGCTCCCTGCTCAGCGGGAAGCCTGCTTCTCCCTCTCCCACTCCCCCTGCTTGTGTTCCTGCTCTCGCTGTCTCTCTCTGTCAAATAAGTAAATAAAATCTTTAAAAAATAAAATAAAATAGCTTGGTACTGGCATAAAATTAGAAATATATACCAATAAAACAGCATAGAGAGCCCAAAAGCAAACTGTCACATACATGTTTAACAAGGGTGCCAAGAATATTCATGGGGAGCAGACAATGTTCTCAACAAAAGGATAGTCTGTTTTCAGCACTGGGAAAACTTGATATTTATTTATATAAGAATGAAATTGGACCTTTATCTTACAACATACACAAAAATCAACTTAAAATGGATTAAAGACTTGAACATAAGACCTGAATCTATAAAACTCCTAAAAGAAAACATTGGGGAAAACTTCTTGACATTGGTCTTAACAATGATTTCTTGGATATGACACCAAAAATATAGGCAACAAAGACAAAAATGGACAAATGGACTACATAAAACTACAAAGCTTCTGTATAGCAAAGGAAACAAAATGAAAAGACAATTTATCACGTGGAACCTACGGAGAAAATATTTGAAAACCATATATCTGAGAAAGGGTTAATCTCCAAAATATATAAGGAATTTTAACAACTCAATAGCAACAAGATAAGACAACAAGAAAAAAAACAAAGCAAAATAAAAACAAAATTTTAATCTAATTGAAAAATGGGCAAAGGACTTGAGTAGACATTTTTTTGCAGATACAAACGGCCAATTGAAATATTAAAAGATGCTGAACATCACTAATCATCAGGGAAATGCAAATCAAAACCACAATGAGGTATTACCTCATACCTGTTAGGATGATTTTTATTAAAAAAAAAAAAACCAAAAGATAACAAATTTTGGTGAGGATATGGAGAAATTGGAACCCCCGAACATTATTGGTGGGGATGTGAATTGTTGAAGTCACTGTGGAAAATGTTGTGGAGTTTATTCAAGAAACTGTATGATTCAGCAATCTAGGTATCTAGTCAGAGGAATTGAAATCAGGATCTTGAAGAAATATCTGTACCCTCATGTTCATTGTAGCGTTATTTACAAATGCCAAGACATAGAAACAACCTAAATGTCCAACGGAGAAAGAAAATGTGGTATACATACAATGCAATATTATTCAGCCTTAAAAAGGAAGGATATCTTCCCATTTGCAACAACATGGATGAACCCAGAGGACATTATGTTAAGTGAGATAAGCCAGACACAGAAGGACAAATACTATTTGATGCCACTTATATGAGAAATGTAAAATAGTTAAACTCATAGAATCAGGGAATGGAATGGTGGTCTCTAGATGCTGGGGAGAAGGGGAAATGGGAGGTATTAGTTAAAAGGCACATTTCAGTTATACAAGATGACCAAGTCCTACAGATCTATATGGCATAGTGTGTATATTTAACAGTACTATCTTGTATACTTAAAGTTTTGCTAAGTGGGTGGATCTTATGTTAAGTGTTCTTATCACAAAAATAATATATTAAATAAGAAGGCAGGAAGAAACTTTTGGACATGATAGATAGGTTTATGGCATAGATTGTGGTGATGGTTTCATGGGTGTATACTTATCTCCAAATTCATTAAGGTGTATATACCATTTGTGTATGTTAACAAAGCAAACAAAACAAAAAACTGTCTCATAAGAGGGCATGAGACTTAGTGCCTTTGTCCTTATTAATGCTGATAAGAGAAAGCTATATTTCTAAACTGCATTCCTTTACCTCCTACAAATGAAATACCGATCATGGATTACTATTTATTTATTTATTTAATTAAAAAAAAGATTTTATTTATTTATTTGACAGAGAGAGACACAGCGAGAGAGGGAGCACAAGCGGGGGAGTGGGAGAGGGAGAAGCAGGCTTCCCGCCGAGCAGGGAGCCCCACGCGGGGCTCGATCCCAGGACCCTGGGATCATGACCTGAGCCGAAGGCAGATGCTTAATGACTGAGCCACCCAGGCGCCCTCATGGATTACCTTTTAATGACGTAGAAGATCCATAGGAGGACTGGTCATGTGATGAGCACTTCTGTTTCTTACAAAAAGTGACTGTTGAACTTATTCTTTATTTAATTGTTCACCTGTTCTTGTGTAAGTATCTATGTGCAAATTGGGATTTTAGAATTTGGATTTATCAGAGTTTATCTCTCCTAAAAACTTGGCAGGGGCTTCTGAGCCCCCTCTCCCCCTCCTCTACTTTTTCCTTCTTTCACTATTCTTACCATGATTATCAGGAAACTCAAACATAAATTTAACCATAAAAAATGCAGTGGGGTGGCCCAGTTGATTAAGCGTCTGCCTTCAGCTCAGGTCATGATCTTGGGGTCCTGAGACTGAGCCCTTTGTTGGACTCCCTGCTCAGCGGGGAGCCTGCTTCTCCCCGCCCCCCCCTCTGCCCCTTCCTCTCACTCGTGGTTTCTCTCTCTCTCTCAATCCCTTAAATCAATCAATCAATCAATCAGTCAATCTTTTAAAAAATGCAGTAACTACAGGAGCCTAGGAATACACTAACTTTGCATTTCCCAATAGCTATAGGTTTGAAATTTTCTATTTCTGTTTTAATACTCACACTTTGCATACATCTTTAATTGCAGCACTCTCAAATCCTTTTCAAACAGGAAAAGCATCGTTTGTAAACTAACATATGCTCAGTAAACAAGCCGTTTGCAATAGTAATTAACATTTTCTTATTCCTATAGTCAGACTCTCAGTTTCATTCTTTGGGATTTTTAGCTTTATTTTATTTTATTTCTTTTTTTGTTCAGATATAATTATACAGTGCTATATTAGTTTCAGTTGTACCGTATAATGATTCAGCCATTCTATACATTTCTCTGTGCTCATCAAGATAAGTGTGCTCTTAATTCCCTTTACCTAGTTCACCCACCCCCCCGTCTGGCAACCACCTGTTTCTGTATTTGAGAGTCTGGTTTATTGTTTGTCTCTCTTTTTTTCTTTCTTTATTTGTTTTGTGTCTTAAATTCCACATATGATATGGATAAACCTAGAAGGTATAATGTTAAGTGAAATAAGTCAGAGAAAGACAAATATGATTTCACTCATATGGGGTTCTTAGCTTTATAACTGTAGCTCCTATTATCCTTTCACCAATTATCTGTGCTCTGCCCAGTTTGCCTCAGATCCTTCTACCTCCCCTCCCGGGTTGTGTGGGCTTTTTCTTCTAACAGTTTTTGTCAGAGATTCTTTTGGGGAACTGCTTTCTGGTGACTGGAGCTGCACTGAGAGTTCACACCCAGCTGGGAGTTAATATCTCTCTGGAGTGGCCCTTAGCCAATGAATGATGGAAGCCTAGTTCCTGTGCCTCCAGTCAGGACAAACTGTGATGTGTAATTTATACTGTCGAGTCTTGGGCTCCAGCAGGCTGAGGTTAAGGCTGATGCGGCTGGGCCTTCACACGAAATCACATTTTTGCATGGCCTCTTCACCTTCTTTGTCCTGCTTTCTTCATTCCCTTTCTGATTACTCTTGGGAACACTTCCTTAATAAATTACCTACATATGAATTTTCTACTCAATGTTTGCTTCTAATGAACCTAATCCAAGATACCACTTATTGAGTCTGAATCTTTACAAACACACATAAACCTCCCTGCCCCCCGGCAACACACACACAATGTTGGAATGCTGACTGTAGAAATAAAAAGGCATATTAATTATTTAAATTAATTAAAGCATAGAGACATTCAGAGTAGAACCACATAACTATCCCAGTCTTAGGGTCATTAATAACAAGTTCTTATTAGAGGAAGCAAACTTCTTTGGGGGATATTGTTAATAAAGACTTGATGCCCTCAGTGGGGAGAGTAAGGCAAAGTGATGGCTTTGGAGTCCAACAGGTCTCAGGACCACTCATTAGATGTATATAACACAGTATATCTGCAAGCCTTTTTTTTTTTTTAATCTTTAAAGTGGGAAATATAATACCTACCTTGTAGGATCACTGAGATGATTAAAAGTTGCGACATGTAAGACAACTGTCTCAATAAGATGTTCATTCTCCAAATTAAAACTACATGCATTACAGCTGTGGAGGTAACATGAAAGAAGGGAAATCTCAGGGCCGACTGGGGTGAGAGTTGTACGTTGCTAGAACAGTCTAGATGAGGGGAAAGATAAAAAAAAAAAGAATCATTCAACTACAGATTTCTTGTAGTTGTTAATTAAAGGAAGGCAGGAGATTAAAATCAGGAGAAAGTGGACATTAATAACTCTGTTCACTGTTGAATTCCCAGTGTTTCACATAATATCAATCACAGAGAAGGCTCTTCCTCTAGAACAGAATCCCACTGAATACAGTTTATAATTTGCAATATACACCTCATGCTCAAATTAGCTTCAGAGTAAACATTACAAAGCTCTTACTCCTCATGTGTATTCAGTCATTTTCAAAACAACAACATTAAAGATTTTAGTGCTTTTATAGAGTGTCTAATTAATGAAGCTTTTAAAATACCACTTTGGTTAGATATTAGGCTGCAAGGACCTTACCAGATCATTGTAGTCAATATCCTGGAGTCTGGAACTGGCTCTCTAGGTAACCAGCAACTATAGAACACTATCTCAGCCAGGCCTATTTATGTCTGGACATGCTATTAGTTATAAAATAACACTATTAATGGGGGCTTACTTCAATTTAGTGGTTCCAAACAATAGAACATTTCTTTGTTTAAATCATTTGGAAGAAAAGTGTGCCAAAAATATTACCAAAGAAATCAGTGAAAGAGTCAAGCTTGCTCATTTACTACCAGAGTGATTGTTGAAACGGATAATGGGAATGGCAGTTATAAAACTGAGAAGTCCAATGAGAGAAGCCGTGAAATTATGACTAGAGCAAGAAAAAGTTTATTAGAAGCATTCACTTCTGAGGACAGAGTAGCTATGGAGGTAGAGCAAAAAAAATAGTGAATCAGATTCTGGACACAGTTAATAGGAAAAGATGTTGATACTCTGTCACTCTCCCCTCTGAGTGAAACAGATGGCTCTATAGGAAGGGAATAGTTCTGGAAAATCCCACAGGAAAATAGCATTCATGACAGAGATTGGAGAAAGAGATCATGATCAAATCTCTATTCCCCTCCTTTCATTTAGTTCATGGGGGCGTAGCAATATTCATTCACTGTGGTTGTTAGGAAACTTTAGAAAGGGCATATGGCAAATTTTAGAAAAGGTAATATATCTAATCCAAAAGAACTGTGATTCAGTTCTTATAGATGAAGGAGAATGGCAAAGAGGCAGCCTCTGGACATTTATGTGGATTAAATACCAGAGCTTTGAAAATAGTTGTAGGATGACTAAGCTAGCTAGTAATTGCACTCTTGCACGATGCAGTCATTCTACCGGGAGACATTTTCTTGAATCTTTGCTAATTGCGGTAAGCATTAAGAGAATTACTACAGTTCCCTTTGAAACATTTCTGTCCAAAGTTAACTTTAAGAAGGAAGAAAAAGATCAACGATTTAGAAAGCCAAATCAAAAGTTCAGAGGAATAGTAATGGGTGATGGTTTAGTACAAACTTGTTTTCCAAGTTAAGATACAGAGGGAACCAAAGTATGTTTTAAAAGATTATTTATTTATTTATTTATTTATTTATTTATTTATTTATTTATTTATTTGACAGAGAGATCGAGCCAGAGAGCACAAGTGGGAGGGACTGGCAGAGGGAGAGGGAGAAGCAGGCTCCCCACTGAGCAGGGAGCCCTTTGGGGTACTCACTCCCAGGACCCTGGGATCATGACCTGAGCCAAAGGCAGATGCTTAATGACCGAGCCACCCAGGCATACCCAAAGTATGTTTTAGATACCATGCATTAGAATACCAACTTGCATACCTGGGGGGACATTGTTAAAGTTTTTTTAGTTGAGACCAGATTCAGTTAAAGAAGAGGAAAAGTCTCTGAGTCTTGTTGATTCAATAAAAAGGAAGAGCATGTGCATTCTAATAATGCAATATGAGATTAGCTATCATGCATATAATTGTGGGTGTCAGATGAAATTCACTTTCTTTAATTATGTGCATTCACTTTTCTTTAAAGATGAGAATTCTAAGCTTCCCCATACAAATGTATTTATACTTCCAAATCAGTTAATGTAAAAATGGCCCTCTAGTTGGGTTTCAGAATATTGAGAAAATTTTAACTGTGGGTTTGACTGAATGTCAAGAAATTGCTTTTAAATTAAACATGTAAAAACTTTTAGATTTTTTGTTTTTTGAAAATGCTTATACTGAGGAATGAAATAATTCATCTAGCCAGACAGAAAGCATACTCCCATCCTTCACTAAATTCTGTTTCAAAGAGCGTTGGTTTATATTGTATATACTTTCCAGAGTAAAACTATTAATCTTGTGCTACCATGAATTCATGTGTGTGCTGAAATGGCATTTCTGTAAGAGCTAGTAGTTTTGTAGTTATACCATGGAAAACATTGATTATGCATCACCAAGTTTCAGCAGTAAAAACAAATAGTTAGACATGTTTTGGTTGAGATGAAAGGCGATGTAAATCCTTAATTTGACACTAGATTTATGAGCACAAAGTAAACAGAAGTTGGGCCTTTCTTCAACAAACAATCCTAAATGTTTGTTAATATCTGTGTGATGAAACACATTTATCTTCTGGTTATTGACCTGTTCAAATTTTCTGTTCATATATTGTGCTCTAGAGGAAGACTCTGCTTCACTTTAAACTGATCACTTACAAAAGTATCAGGTGAAGGTTTCTCTGTGGACTAAGGTAGGTTGGTAATTAAATTTTCTTGAGTCAGTAGAGAAATGATAAAAAATAAAATCAATGTTGTGAGTTTTTCATAAAGGTAAACTCATTCTATTAAAAAAAAAACCCTGCCTTTTTATTCTAAGATTATGTCCTATTTACTTACATGGTTTTAAATTTTCCTGTTATGAAATGATGGTGACAATAGGAAGCACTTAGGTTTTTGTTTTTTAAATGTATATACTTATTTGGTGAAAGAAAAATTGACCATATGTTGGTCCTCATTTAAAAAAAAAAACGCACTTAACTAATGAATCATTGAACACTGCATCCAGGACTAATTATGTACTATACAGTGGCTAACTGAATAAAAAAAAAAACCCACTAATCAATAAATTTCAGAACTAGTATACATTAAGCATCACACAGCTGCAGTGGCTATGAAAATATTGAAATAAGTTTACAGTTACTCTTAATAACTGTTGCCCTACATGCCTGCCTTTCTACCCACTTTGGCCACTCAGTCCTTCCTACCCACAAAGTCCACTTTGGCCCTTTTTTGGGACCTCAGACCTTCTCACAAGAAAGTATTTAAAGGTTAATGCCTGTCTCAGCTGGGGTCATCAAGGTACTATTTGTTCATAGTTTATCAGTTGTTAAATGGTAAAATGGTAAAATCCAAATGCCTAAGAACATTGGTATAAAAGTATTGTTATCTGATTCCTTTAAGAAAAACAAAAAACACCTCTCAGCCATGGAATTCCTTAAAAACTGTGTTCAAGAAAATCCAGCAACTCTTAGTTTGATTAATATAAGGATAGGGTTGTTTTTCTTCCTTTGTAGAGCGTGCAGTATAAAAATCTCCATAAATAGAAACACAAGGCTTTATGCTTCCTAGGCATCAATAGTTACAGGATGAGAAAGGGTGGGAAGACCTTAGAAGCTTTGCAGGAGAGAGAGAGAAAGAGAGAGAGAGAGAGAGATGGACCCTCTGCATCTCTTTCTCTTTCTTCTCAAAATTCTTCCCTCAGTAAGAGAAATAGAATCTGTGCAACTAGGAGGAAAAAAAAATCCAGTGACTAAAAAAAACATGCCACTTTGACAAACAGCAAGCTTTAAACCAAAAAGATGAGGACAAATATCTAAAAAGACTTTAAACATTAAGCAAAGTGAGTCAGGGAAGTTTAAAATCTTGTTTTTTTTTTTCTATTTTTATTTTTATTTTTTTAAATTTTTTATTGTTATGAATGTGTTAGATCACATTAAACAATTTTTTTTTTTAAACCCTCTCTTTCTTTGTTCTTATACACTTGTCTTTTAAGTGAAAGATAGGAGGGCCAGAATGAGCGGTTAACTTGGATTGACCTTTTAAGCGGCTGCCCTGTTAAACTTCAGAGACAGTACATCCCCATTGCTGCAATCAAGTGACTACAGCTGCTACTGACCCTGCACATTTAAGCTGCAGAGCACTTTAAAGAGGCGAATAACCCTCTTTGGGGTCTGAATCACCAAAATGTGTGATGCTCTTACATGAATAATATTGTCATTTGAAATAGAAAATTTATTTCTCTGCGCTTTGAAACAAAATGAAGCTAGCTATTTTGATTTTGCTTCTCTTATTTCTTGAAACTCTGCCAATATATCTGCAGAAGAAAAGAGATGCCTCGACAGTTCTCTATTATAAAATGTATAAATAAAACATTTGGGTGCCACAGAGGTTTTAAGTATTGATGATATAATTATATGATTACGGTTTAAGGTTTTTATATTAATTATCTTCTGAGAGAGAGGTCTGGGATAGGGAGGGTTAATGGGCACGCAGAAATGAGCAGAGAAAATGCCACTGCAGGTGTTTGCTTTAATGGGGTGTCGATGGAAAGCCAAGGGCACATAAGTAGGGAAATGAGTGAAAGGGAGGAAGTTGAAGTGGTTAGTATAAAACACAGGTCTGTGGCAATGTAAAGATTTAATGCCTAGAATCATTTTGGCTTTTTCTTGTTTCAGAACACTGCTTCACTAACTTCTGTATGAGCTCACTTACCTTCTTGTAAGGGCGGGGCAATTAGAGTAGAAATTTCAGAAAAAGGGTTATTTAATCACACATAGGAAGCAACACATTCCTTATATTCATTTCACAAATTTGGCAGGTAAAATGAGTAATTTCTCTAGGTTTTCTTCATCTGCTTTTTCCCCCTAAGATTCTATTTACTTATTTGTGTGTGAGAGAGAGAGAGAGAGAGAGAGAGAGCGCACAAGCAGGTGGAGTGGCAGACAGAGGGAGAAGGAGACTCCCCACTGAGCAAGGAGCCTGACGCAGGACTAGATCCAAGGACCCCAGGATCAGGAACTGAGTGGAAGGCAGTTCCTTAACTGACTGAGCAACGCAGGTGTCCCTTCTTCATCTGCTTTTTAAACACTGTATATTAGGACATTTATAACATATGCATATACCATAGTACAGAGACTAATCTAATAATGAACTCCTATTTATCCAGCCTCAAAAATTATCAACTCCCCCAACTTTCTTCCTCCTCTCCTCCCGCATATGATTTTGCAGCAAATTCCAGACATTATATCATGTCAGTTGTTAATATTTCAATATACATCTCTAAATAATAAATACTTTTGAAATATATCTACAACCCCATCGTCAGTGCTATATCATAAATAAATAATTTCTTACTATAATAACATATCCAGTTAACGTTTAAAAGTTTATCTCATTTTTATATGTGCTGCCAAAGCGAGCACAAGTTTATCTCATTTTTAAAAAATGGTTTGTAAGATTGAAATAATGGACCCCCCAAAACATCCATACATTGCAGTTGGTTAATGTGTCTCTCAATCTATAGGATTCCTCTTTCTGATTTATTTTCTTCTTGCCTTTTTTTCTTTTTTGATGGTTGTTTTAGTAAATGGGCTGTTTGTATACAGGGTAGATTTTGTTGATTACATCCTTGAGGTGTTGTTTACATGTTGCTGTGATCCTTCTATCTTCTGTAAATTGTTGCTTAAGTTTGTTATTTTTAGTGAGACTACTTCATAGATGTTATTGTTTACTTTTCTAAGGATGTACAAAATGTGTCTACTTGCTTCTTGTTTGTATGTGCCAGGTTAGCAGTCACTGAAGGCCTTTACCTAGATCTCCAGTGTTTTCATTCCTTCTTATCATTAAATATTTGGCTACCCTGAAATAGAGTTCATTAAGTCAAGGAAGAAAAATTGCTTTAGTCCATCCCTCTAGTTATCGTTTTCCAAATAATGAATTGGTTCCATAGCATCCTCAAAGGAAGAAAGTGATTTTAAAATTACATTTTTAGTATGATTATAAACTCACAGATTAAACACATTTAATACATTCTGATCCACAGTGTTACTATCCTTACTGATAATCAACAGCCCTTAGACTTGGACTGAAATATTGGCTCTCCCCTGGGTCTCTGGCCTGCTGGTCTACCCTATAGATTATTTTTGGACTTTCCAAGTCTCCATAATTGTATAAGCCAATTCCTTAAAATAAATCCCCCCCCCCCACACACATACACACACACCCTGTTGGTTCTGTTTAGAAGGAGAATCCTGACTTATACAGTTGTTCAACAAAATTTGTATTAATTTAGTGGATTTTTTCTGAGTGTCTACTCTGTTTAAGGCATTCCTTTAGGTGCTGAATATATAACAGAGAAGAAAATAGGCAAAAAATTATTGACCTCATGGATTTTAAATTGTACTGTTTTGATCAAACAGATTCATCCCTTTTTAAATTATTTTTGCTAATTTTGTTCAGTATTTTAGTTCTACATATTAGACATATAATTATTGCAATAATTATTTTGCAAAATGCCTCAGTATGTGTTTAATTCACCAAATTTATGTGCTTACTATTTTTTTCTACTGCACATCCAACCATTTTTTCTGGGGTAACTTTTCTTTTCCTGAAAGCACAGTATCTAGAAGTTCTTTTATTTATTTATTTATTTATAAATTTTATTTTTTATTAAGTTTTTATTTAAATTCCAGTTAGTTAACATATAGTGTAATATTGGTTTCAGGAGTGGAATTTAGTTATTCATCACTTACCTATAACACCTGGTGCTCAGCATAACAAGCTAGAAGTTCTTTTAGTAAGGATGTGGGTAGTAAATTATTTGGCCTTTATTTAATCTGAAAATATCTTTATTTTATCCTCATTCTCTAACATTTTGCTGTGTGAATAACTTTGGGTTTAGAGTTTTCTTCGTTCAAAATATTTAAGTTACATTTCTACTGGATTTCAAGTATTAGAAAACAGTCAGTCGTCTGTCTTTACTCTGACTACTTTTAAGACCTTCTCTTTGTCTTAGTGTTGCGCTATGAACTATCTAAGTGTATACTTAGATTTAGATTTGCACCTCTTGGGCACAATTTCTACATCATGAATCTGAAGGTTCTTGAACTTTCTTTTAGTTTGGAAAATTATCACCTTTAGCATTTGGGATACTGCGTTTACCTCTTCCTCTCTTTTCCTCCTGCAGCTCTGATTAGATCTATCCTATACCTCTCCCCTTTATCTTCTCAGTATCCTAATGTGTCTTTCATATGTTCCATCTCTTTACCTCTCCATATCATATTCTGCAGACTTTGTGTGGCCCAAAAGCTCAACGCTTTTCAAATAACACAAGTTGTAATACACCACTAAAAAATGGTGGACTTGTGGTTACAAAACTTTAGGGGAAGTATTCTTTCCCTCCTCCTGGCTCCAAGTTTGCATCCTGTTCTTTTTTGTGAGGTGGGTTTATTCCTAGCTCAGCCTATTTCTGTTTTCTATACCTATTTCTGTATCTATCTATTCTGTGTGTGTGCGCGCGCGTGTGTGTGATATCCTGTTCGATTTACAAACTTGCCTAGGCTCTGCCTTTTTTCTACCGTCCAGAAGTCCTAGTGAGGTTTGACAATAAGATCTGAGTGTTAGACCCCAGTGAATCAGCATGTATGTCTCCTCAGGTACTTACATTCTATATAGGAAACCACCACATTGGAGAATTCAGAGTCAGTAACAAATTTTAAATAAGTAAATCTTTCAATTATACTGCCTTAATAAATTATATATAACATAAAACTTTAACAGCTATTAAATTAACTAACATGAAGTAAACCATATAGATAAGTATCTTACTTCCCTGGTAGATCATCATCAAAGCCCATTTAGATGTGCATATTTTACTTTACAAAATGGAACTTCAAAAACAATTTTTAAGCAAAGGAAATGCCATGATTAAATAGGGATTTCAATGAGGTTGTTCTGGGTGTGGCAAGGAGGAGTTTGGATTAGAGCAGCAGTTCTCAGCCTTCGTTGCCCAATAGGAATATATTGATAGCTTTCATACAATTTTGGTATCTCAGATATTTAATTTAATTGATCTGGCTTGGGGTCTGGGCATCACAATTGTTTTCTAAAATAACTCCCGCCAGGTAATGCTATTTTCAAGCCAATGTTCAGAGCTAAAGCAATATAAATGGAGAGAAGGATTTAAACTTGAGATAATTTTAAGAGAGAATTATATGACCTGATGACCAAGGGATAGTGAAAAATAAAAGTTGACCCTGAGAATTCTAGATCAGATGACTGAAAACATGCTACATTTGTGTTACTATGTGTTAGGCCAAGTGCTAGCCATGTGTTAATTAATTTAATCTTCATAGTTGTATCAGAGCTGGTTACCTGTTCACTAAACTCCTTTCTTTTTCCTCCTGTAGGTAGAGCTGGACTACATTTCCCAGACCTTTTTTGCAATTAGGCCATGGGGCTGAGTTTTGCCTAGAGGAATATGTGCAGAGTGATATGTACCATTGCAAGTCTGACCCATTTAAAACAAGAAAAAACCCTGGTTTCTCTTTTATTTTTTTGTCTGCCAATTGAGGCTGATGCCCACGTTGTGTAATGTGTGGCCTCTTTTCCTTCTTTCTTGAGTCCCTGAGTGAATGTATAGAGAAAAGCAGAGTATCACAACTTTTATTTCCCTGTCATTGAAATTGAAGGGAGAGATAAAATTTTGTTGCATGAAGCCACTGAAATTTTTGGGTTTATCTGTTAAAGTAGCTAATGTTACCCTAGCTGCTTTAGGTGTGGAAAGACTAAGTGTGGGAGACTAAGAAGAAAAGTCAGAGAGGTTAGAAAAAATGGGATGAAGTATTATCAAGAAAATCAAGAGAAGAGATATCTTTAAAATGGAAGGCTTATCAGTAGTGACAAAAGATACAGAGCAGTGAGCTAAAAACCAAAGAAAAGGCCGCTTATCCAATTAGGTGGTAAATGCTGACCTTTAAGAAAGCCCTCTCAGGAGGCTGGCATGATAGGAAGGTAGATTGAAATGGTTTGACATATGACTGAGAAGTGAAAACTTGGGGGCAGTACATGTACATTACCTTTTCAAGATATTTGGCAATAAGGAAAAAAGAATTGTACAGAATAAGCATTTTGATCTTTGAATCAGCTGAACACTAGAAAAAGTGAGATTTGGGACAGCGGGGAATGTGTGAGATCGGTTCCTTTCCTGTAAGAAATTTCTACTCTTAGGGGAAAATAAATGAATCATCATTATTTACCTCAATAATATTTACAAGTAAATATTAAATGGAAATGGGATTATGTTTGAAAAAGTTAGCACTTTGAAGACAGGGTGATGGTTTAAAGTTATTTTGTAAAATTAGAGAGGTAGACTAAAAGTAACACTCCATGAACCAAGTTTAGGAATTAAAAAACATTATGGAGAGCACCATGCTGTTGGAAAATGGGGAATGATGAAGTATGTTTCAGAACAGGAAAGAAATGAACTTGGAGATAGATCAGACATGATGAGCTGCTAACATAGTAATGATATCATACAAATACGATTCATAGTTAATGAATAGGGAGGGAAATCCATGTTACTTTTTGTGTTTAATTCTTCTCAGGCAGGAATACTGTATTCATATTGAGGCCCCACTAATTAAGAGTACTGCAGAGAAGCTGAAGAGTCCCACAAGGAATTATATACCAGGAGAATTGTTCACATATGGAAAGTTGAAAGGGAATGGACATATTTAACATAAAGAACAGAGCCCCAAGGAATGACTTCAACATCTAGATAAAGTTCTGCAATTAAATTAAATGTGGTAGTAAAAAAAAAAAAAAGACAGAAAAAGAATAACCTGTCCCACAAAAGTATTATGTTGGGGTAGGATAGGATGCAAGGGAAATGTATTAGAGGGGCCAATGTGGTAACATGGAGTCTGATGGGGCTGACATGGATGCACCACCATGAAAGCCATTGTGAAACTGGGAGGGAGGTGCATGCATGTCAGAATGTGAGTAGCAGGCTGAGTTGTCACAAGGAGTCCAGAGAGAGAAGGCATGGGCAAGAGCTGGGCATGTGTTCTAGGTCTGGAAGGATGGGGTATTCAGAGATCAGAGAGATAAGGCTCCATTTTACAGAGGAAGGTGGGTACAGCAAAAGTCAAAGGTTGGGTCAAGACACAGAACCACCAAAGTTGAAGGTATTCAGTCTAGAGGAGGACTGACTTGGAACGGAGTGAAGCATCTTCCCAACCTCTGGGAAGGATACTACCATGTGTTCCAGTGATTGTATATTCTTGTAAAGCTTGCAAAAGCAAGATTGTTTTAGAATTTTGCTGTTGATGTTGTTGTTAAAATGACCATCCTTTCCCAAATTATATGTGTTGAGCCTCACTGTCTCTATCTTGGCATTATGTTTAAGGCACAGATATCAATAAAAAGAATTGCCCTTTTGCCTCAGACTAGGGGCTTCTGTATTTCCTTTGTTGACAGTTATTAGAGAGCAAACTTAGCCAGAAAACTGAAAGTGGCTGGGAAGAGGAGCAGTTAAGTAGGTCATTTTCCAGGAGCATAGATAAAATTATGTGGTAGGAAGAGAGCAAGTCAATGCCATCTTCAAACAGGTGTGTGCGTGTGGAGTACAGATTATTTGGTGTTTTGGATTTGGTTTTGTTGAAATTAACTTATTATCTTCTGCTCTTTTTTCTACTTAGTTGTTTCTTTTTCTTTTTAAATATGTGTATTTTTATATGATATTTGGTACTAGGGATATGAACTCAGAATTATACTTTCCCTCCTAGGTTAGGAGCTCCTTGAGGGCAGGGTTATTTCTTATTCAGAGTCTAGTTGCATTGAAGAGAGCCAGTGCACAATAAATGAAACTGTTAGGTTTTCTAATAGTTCCTCCACTGAACTGGGAATGGGGATAGGCAATGACAGCTCCCTGAGGAGCTGAGGCACAGGCATGTAAAATGTGAAATTTGAAATAATCTGAGCAAATTTGATAAAATCTCTGTATATCCTTACCCCACAGTACCTATATTTTAAAATCAATTCTAAGCTCATTGAAATAACTTTGAATGTATCCTATTTTTGTAGCAGAAATTGTCAAGATTAAAAGGAGGCCTCACCTAAATCGATCTTCTTAAGTTCCCAGTATGTGGGAAAAATTGTTTGAAGATATTTATTTGATATTAATATGTTACTTTAGGTTTCATTCATTCATTCATCCAACAGATACTTTTAAGAACTGAGTATGTGCTCAGCTATGTACCAAGGTTTAGGGTTACATTGATAAACAAGGGCATAATCTGTGCTTTATTGAGACTTCAGTTAAGTGTGTGTTAATCAAAATGCTCATGCTGTTTGAAATGATACATACAATGGAAATTAATGTTCCTAGGTGCCATATAACAATGGAAGCTGATCTAGATCTGTGTGTATTAAGGGGAGGTGGGAATGTTCAGGAAAGCCTTCTCAGAGGAGGTGATCCCAGAGCTGAGGTTGAGGACGGCTGAGAGATTCTGGTGGTAAGGTAGTATGGAAGGAGATGGAGGGACTGGTAAAAAAAAAATGTTCCATGGAGAGAAAACACAATTGTCAAAATGCCTGTTGCAAAAAAACAGAAAAAAATTGGTAGAAAATTGGGGTGGCTGAAGTAAAAACAAAGGAAAGATTGATGCATGGTGAAGATGGAGATGGAGGAAGGAACCAGACCATGCAGGACATTATAAATCATGATAGGAATTTGGCTTTTTCTTAAAACAATGAAAAGCCATGAAAAATATTTAATACAGGATATCATGTAATCAGATCTGGGTTTTTGCAAAAGTCATTCTGGCTCTGTTGGAGGGAAAGGATCAGAGGAGCTAGAGTGCATACAGGGAGAACAGTGGGAAGCTACTGCAGTGGTTCTCGTAGGAGAGATGGCAGCTTGTATATGGTGGGTTGGTGGAGACAGAAAGGAGTGGGCAAATTTAGAGTATATTTAGAGGTAAAACAGACATTATTTTGTAGTGAATTACATATAAGCAGGGTGAAAGAGAGGATGGTGTCAAGTTGACTTCTAGGATTATCACCTGTACAAAAGGCTGGATGATGAAAACGTTCAGTGAAGTTGGAATCACTGGTAAAAGACTGGGTTTGGTGGGGAAGATTACAAGTCTAATCATGGATGTGTTGGATATGGAGGTGCCTCTGACATAACCAAGTAATAGATCGAGTAGGCAGTGGAACATGTGAGTCTGGAGCTCAAAGGGTAGGTTGATCCCAGAGATATGAATTTTTCTCAGGATATTTAGTTGTGAATGATATTCCCTTAAAAAAGCATGAGAAGAACATGTAAGAGCAAGCCTTAAGAACTCTAAAATTTAATGATGGTTAGAAAAGGATGAATCGCAATATGAGATGTAGGGAGAAAATGCCAGGTGAATGTTTTCCTTGGAAGCCAAGAAAAGACAGTGTTTCTAGAATGAGGTAATAGCTAACATTGTTAAATGCTGCTAAGAGGTCTGGTAATATAAGCAATAAAAACATTAATTGATCTTAGTAATGCAGAGATCACTTGTGACTCAAAGCTGTTTTAGTTAAATGACTGTTTGGAAAGGATTGAACAGGGAAGTGAGTGGAAGTTAAGAAAAGAAAAATGGAGTCATCTCTGAGAAGACAGTTGGCTATGTAGAGAGAAAAGGGGGGAACTAGGGCAGCGGAACAGATATGAGAGATGCAGTGGAACTTTTATGTGTGACTGTCTACTGGGATCTCCTGTGTAATTAATGGTTCAGAAATTTATGGTTTTTAGGTAGGACTTGAAGAATAATTTTAGTATTTAAATAATAATGGAAATTTATAGTCAAAGTGTAATTTGCTCTATGTTATATTGCTGATAATCTCTATTATTTGTTTGTGTCATTGTCTTTCCATTAGGATATTCTTTTTTATTTTATTTATTTATTTATTTATTTATTTATTTATTTATTTATTTATTTTATTTTATTTTATTATTATGTTAGTCACCATACAGTACATCATTAGTTTTTGATGTAGTGATCCACGATTCATTGTTTTCGTATAACACCCAGTGCTCCATGCAGTACATGCCCTCCTTAATACCCATCACCGGGCTAACCAATTCCCTCTCCCCCCTCCCCTCTAAAACCCTGTTTGTTTCTCAGAGTCCATAGTCTCTCAGGGTTCATCTCTCCCTCCGATTCCCGCCCTTCATTTTTCCCTTCCTTCTCCTAATGTCCTCCATACTATTCCTTATGTTCCACGAATAAGTGAAACCATATGATAATTGCCTTTCTCTGCTTGACTTCTTTCACTTAGCATAATCTCCTCCAGTCCCATACATGTTGATGTAAAAGTTGGGTGTTCATCCTTTCTGATGACTGAGTAATATTCCATTGTATATATGGACCACATCTTCTTTATCCATTCATCTGTTGAAGGGCATCTCAGCTCTCTCCACAGTTTGGCTATTGTGGACATTGCCGCTATGAACATTGGGGTGCATATGGCCCTTCTTTTCACTACATCTGTGTCTTTGGGGTAAATACCCAGTAGTGCAAATGCTGGGTCATAGGGTAGCTCTATATTTAATTTTTGAGGCACCTCCACACTATTTTCCAAAGTAGCTGTACCAACTTGCATTCCCACCAACAGTGTAAGAGGGTTCCCCTTTCTCCACAACCTCTCCAACATTTGTTGTTTCTTGCCTTGTCAATTTTTACCATTCGAAATGGTGTAAGGTGGTATCTCAATGTGGTTTTGATTTGAATTTCTCTGATGGCTAATGATGATGAACATTTTTTCATGTGTCTGTTAGCCATTTGTATGTCTTCTTTTGAGAAGTGTCTGTTCATGTCTTTTGCCCATTTTTTGGCTTGATTATTTGTTTTTTGGGTGTTGAGTTTGAGAAGTTCTTTATAGATCTTGGATATCAGCCCTTTGTCTATAGTATCATTTGCAAATATCTTCTCCCATTCTGTGTGTTGCCTCTTTGTTTTGTTGACTGTTTCCTTTGCTGTGCATAAGCTTTTTATCTTGATGAAGTCCCAGAAGTTCATTTTTGCTTTTGTTTCACTAGCTTTTGGAGATGTATCTTGAAAGAAGTTGCTGTGGCTGATGTCAAAGAGGTTACTGCCTATGTTCTCCTCTGGGATTTTGATGGATTTCTGTCTCACATTCTCACATTGAGGTCTTTCATCCATTTTGAGTTTATCTTTGTGTATGGTGTTAGAGAATGGTCAAGTTTCATTCTTCTGCATATAGCTGTCCAATTTTCCCAGCACCATTTATTGAAGCGACTGTCTTTTTTTCATTGCATAGTTTTTCCACTTTGTCGAAGATTATTTGACCATAGAGTTGAGGGCCCATATCTGGGCTCTCTATTCTGTTCCATTGGTCTGTATGTTTTTGAGCCAGTACCATGCTGTCTTGGTGATAACTGCTTTTTAATATAGCTTGAAATTGGGCAACGTGATGCCCCCAGCTTTGTTTTTCTTTTTCAACATTTCCTTGGCTTTCCTGATTCCATACAAATTTTAGGATTGTTTGTTCCAGCACTTTGAAAAATGGAATTTTGACCGGGATGGTGTTGAAGGTATAATAGATTGCTCTGGGCAACATAGACATTTTAACAATGTTTATTCTTCTGATCCATGAGCATGGAATGTTTTTCCATCTTTTTCTGTCTTCTTCAATATTTTTCATGAGCGTTCTGTAGTTCCTGGAGTATAGATCCTTTACCTCCTTGGTTAGGTTTATTCTGAGGTATCATGGTTTTTGGTGCTATTGTAAATGGAATTGATTCTCTAATTTCTCTCTCTACAGTTGCATTGTTAGTGTATAAGAAAGCAACTGATTTCTGTGCATTGATTTTGTATCCTGCCACATTACTGAATTGCTGTGTGAGTTCTAGTAATTTGGAGGTGGAGTCTTTTGGATTTTCCACATAAAGTGTCATGTCATCTGTGAAGAGAGAGAGTTTGACTTCTTCTTTGCTGATTTGAATACATTTTATTTCTTTTTGTTGTCTGATTGCTGTTGCTAGGACTTCTAGTACTATGTTGAAAAATAATGGTGAGAATGGGCATCCTTGTCGTGTTCCTGATCTTGAGGGAAAGGCTCTCAGCTTTTCCCCATTGAGGTTGATATTCCATGCCACCCTGAATGCGCCTGATCTCATCTGATCTAGGATATTCTTTTATCATGAGAATATACAGTCTACTTAACAATGAGGCCATGGGTTTATGGGACCATTTCAAGTATACAGAGGGCATTGAACAGCAATTGCTGGGTCATAGGGTAGCTCTGTTCCTTGATGTTGCCTATTCCTTGATGTTGCCTTGCATTGCAATAAGAACATATTAGTTCTTGATGTTGCCTTGCGTTGCAATAAGAACATATTGTGCACTGGGATTGACTGGTTTATACTGCATTAAATGGACAGCACTGGAACAGGCACTCATAAGAGAAATAAATGCAAAAGACCATAAAATGCAAGGGAGGTGTCTGGAGAAGAATGCTCTTTTATATTCTGAGATGGTAGTGAAGATGTGGCAATAGAAGGAGGAAGAATCTTTTATTTGGGGACTGCTCTGGAAGTGCCTGCATACTCTTGTATGTTTGAGCTATGAGATACCATACACGTTTTATTTATCATCATGGCCAATGAGTACTACAGTACTTATTGAGGGAGGCTCAGAGTGTTCAGCTTATGATAGAAGTTTACTCATACAGTAGTACATACATATTACTGGTAGTGTCAGAGATTAAAATTTACACTTGAAATATTAAAATATGGCTAAATTTAAATGTATAAATCATGCATATGGAAGGCAGTGGGACATGAAAGCATGGTGAAGACCATAGACTTCTTGAGTTTACCATTAGGATTTAACTTGTTTCCTTAGCTGTCTTAGGGGGATGTTAATGATAATAAATAATAGTACCTTCCTTGTAGGGTAGTTGTGAGAATTAAATGAGGTTATGCTTTTGAAGCAGGAAGCCCTGGTTCATATTAGCCATTATTATTTAAGCCTCTTTATAATCTAAAATTCAGCTTCTCAAACTGATAAAACTGGGGGTAGGTGGCATTGTGCCAGACTATACTAGAAGCCACAAGATAAATCTAGGGTATCTTCCCTAAGTGTATGTTTTGTTGACATTTATTACATTTTTTCTTTTTTTTCCTTCTTTTTTTTTTTTTTAGAGAGAGAGAGTGCACGAATGAGCATGTGCATGAATGGGGGGGGGCCTTGGGGGAGGGAAAAGCAGAGGGAGAGGGAGAGAATCTTAAGCAAACTCTGCGCTGAGTGTGGAGCCTGACGCAGGGCTTGATCTCACAACCCAGAGATCATGACCTGAGCCGAAATCAAGAGTCAGACGCTTAACTGACTGAGCCACCCAGGCACCCTGATATTTACTACATATTTATATTTTTACAGGAAGTATAAAAACATTGAATTTTTTTAGATAAAGAGAGGGCTTAAAAGAAAGATGCTGTCCTCGGTGGGTGTGTGAGGGCTCAGACTATAGCTCTGGAGCCAGGGAATATGCATCCATTCATTTCTGTGGCCTGTGGCAGAAGCCATGGCTGCCATTGGAAGATGCACTTCTTGTTTAACCAGCAATTTCAGTAGATTAAAAATCAAGAGGATTACATGGATTTGTCTGTGCAAATCCTGAAATGATTTTCTGGATTTGAGAAGAACCATGACATGTTTTAACTTAGCACTTCAACTGAGAAATGTTCTCAGCATCTTGCTGTTTTAAGTAATCGAAAACACTGTCAACTCAGATTGCTTCTGAAAGTGGCAAAGTAAGATGTTTTCAGAGACACTAAAATATATTATGTCTTGCATTTCTTTTGGTAAATATCTTGATTCCCTTATTTACTGTGAGTGAAAGAATTTGGCAAATTTTCAACTCTAACATACATAATTCTTAGAGAATATACTGTATGTTTTCTCTCAATTTTACAGATTTGCCAAAACCTAGATATATGCTTCCATAACAACATTTGGGTGTTAATTTAAAAGAGAAACTGGATTTGAGTAAAACATAGGCAGAAAGACAAGGTAGATGTATACAAACATAGAGCAGATTTTACATCATCTTATCGCATGTGGTTTCTGTATGGGGAGCTTCAGGTTTAACTTTCTTATTCTTTTGAGAGGAAACTGGGGACCATAAGTTGGAGTAGTTGTGATTTTTGTCTCTGGGGTTTTGGAGAGACAAAACCTTTTTCTCAGGAGAATCCCTTTTTTTATCTTGTGGGCTAATTCAAAGCCCACTTTGGATATTGCTTCCTCCATGAAGCCTTTAGACCATCTACCCACCAGAATTAATTATATCTTCACCTGTGCAACATTCTGCATCCACT
Source organism: Zalophus californianus (assembly GCF_009762305.2). Lineage (NCBI taxonomy): Eukaryota > Metazoa > Chordata > Mammalia > Carnivora > Otariidae > Zalophus > Zalophus californianus. Next base: position 28,057,460 of record NC_045602.1, read on the forward strand.
AAAATACAGAGCAGTGAATTCCTTACACATCTATATTTCCAATGATTTGAACTCCTTTGTTCAGATTCCCATCTCCTTCATTTTATGGATTCAGGGACAGGCATATAGAAGTCCTTAGTACCTATCTATTAGTTGAAGGGCTGCTAACCACTAATAGCAGGTGGAATTGGGGGTATACCAGATGTCTACAGAGGCCTTCTAAAGGTACCAAAAGAGCCAGTCATTAACAGATTGTCTCACAGAAGTATCCCTGAAGCAAAAACAGGACCTCAGATGGTAGAAGAGTTCCAAGTTATGCTAGAACATATCTGGTCCTTCTCTAAAACTATGTCAGGAATGGATTGGTGTCCAGGAGTACAAGTGGGGCACCTTGGGGATGAATTCAGTCTGCTGTCATCAACCTTCAAGTTATGAATCTATAACATGACAAGTAATTACATGTTTATCACTCAAGTAATTTATTAATAAGGTAATTTATTAATCATGTAATCTGTAAGCCCTACAAGCTATGAATCTGTAATATGACAATTACATATTCATTAATCTAGCGATTTTGACTCAGGTCTGTGGTATTTGCTCTGAGTGGATTAGGGATGCAGAAGAATGATCAGGTCTGTTCTCTGGCATGTAATGACTTATGTTCAGTGAGGGACGGGCAAAGCTGATGTCCATGAACAACAGGAGATAATAGAAGCCAGTATAATAGGATAAGGAATGGGATGTGTCCTTTTGTTGGAAATTAACCAGTACTCAGAGCTGAGGATATTAGGTGATGACTATGCTTACTTCTTTTTTTTTTAAAGATTTATTTATTTGAGAGAGAGAGAGAGAGAGAGAGAGAGAGAGAGAGCATGAGTGGGTGGGAAGGGCAGAGGGAGAGGGAGAGAGAGAGAATCTCAAGCAGACTCCCTGCTGAGCACGGAGCCCAACACAGGGCTCAGTACCATGACCCTGAGATCGTAACCCTAGCAGAAATCAAGAGTTGGACACTTAACCAACTGGGCGACCCAGGTGCCCCTGACTTTGCTCACTTCTTAAGGAGGTGCTAGGTAAGTTTTCATAAGATTTCAGAAGATGTAGCCAAGGAAAGGTTTGTGATTCTCTCACCTAGTGGACAGAATCAAACTGGGGGAGAGAACTACCAATAAATGCCAGTGGGAAGCAAAAGAGCCCTTTTGAGAGATTAGGGAATGTTTTTCAGAAGTGCAGTGTGGCGTACAAAGTTCTTAGAACTGAACTGCCATAAGAATATTTTATGCACTGGACTGGCCAGATTTATACCCTACTAAACTGGACAGTTTGGGCAGGGACAAATAGGAGAGAAATAACAGATGGAAAAGGCCATGAGACCACAGTATTGTTGGGAGAAGGGAACGTGATGCATTTCCTGGGAAAACCTGACATTGTCTCCTTTTGTTGTGGGGAGAACAGCTGGTACTGGCATCAGGCCTGAAGATATCTGAAGTTAGGACCTGGCTGGAGTTTCCCCTTGCTGCCAAGCAAGAAGGGAGGTATGCTTCCTGAACTAGCACACCATACTCATAAAATCTGAATGGATTTAGATGGGATGGCATATTTTTATAATCTACAAAGATACTCTGTAATGTCAATTTTCATTTTCTGTTTGACAAAAGAGTGGGTTCTTTTTTTCACTTTCAGATTTTATGAGCTTTTTATTTTTATTCCTAATTTTATTGTATTATGATCAATGAATTTGTTTGGACTATTTCTGCTTTCTAGAATTCATTGAATATTTTTTTGTGGCCTAATGATTTTTGTGAATTTTTCTTGGATAATTGAAAGAAAGCATAGTCTGTTTCCATGGTAGGGTTTTTAAAGTATGTCATTTTGATGTACTTTATTAATTATATTATTTAGATTATTTGTGTGTGTATTTTCTATTTCTTATTGCTTCTATTTCTTTCAGTATTTGCTAGTTTTTACTTATTAATATTGACACTGTCTTTTATAATATATAGCTAGTTCTACTGTTACAGTTTTGTTGAGAACTATGTCCTTTATCATTTTAAAGCTTTCTTCTTTTCTCATCTTATGTTTTTTGCCTTTCATTCAATCTGTGTGATATTAATCTCATGATTTTGGACTTGTCTTTGTAGTAAGAAAGTAATTTATCAGTTCATTTTCAAATTTTCTAAATTAATGTTTTAGGTTTGACTTACATTTATAGTATGTATTTGGTTTTGCCTTGTGATCAAATACAGAAGATGTTTCCTTTTTATAAATAAAATTCCTGTATTCTTCCTGAAATAAAAGTGTTTGGTCTTAGTTTTGTCATATTACTTTATTTTATGTTTTGTGTTTTGTAGTTTTATATTTCATGGCTTCCTCCACTTTCTCTGCTTTATGTTTGTGCTCCGGTAATTAGGAAAGTTTATATTTTTGTTGTGGTTGTTTCCTATAAAACTATAATTTTATGTGATGGCCTTCTTTCTTTGGGCAATATTTATTAATTTTCTATGATTATCGATGAAATGAGTATGATTTTCTTCTTTCTTGTCTCTTCTTTATGTCCTAATTTTAGTTAACCATGTGATATTTCCTAGTGTTTATTTTTGCTACATCAAATAAGCTTCTTCCTCTATTATTGGCTTGTCCAGATTTCATTATTTTTGACCTCCAACTGTTAAAAAGCAAGAAAGTCCACATCCTTACATTACCTGCCATCCTTACTTCACATTTCTTGCTAACATTTTGCTTATACACTATTAAGAGTTGTATCATCCTCTTCTGTCACCAATACCCCCACCTTGTTTGTCTCAGTCCTTCTATTGCATCCATGCAATGCTTACAGATATTTCTTCTGTTACTTGCTCTCTAGTCATCCTTCGGGAGCTTCTAGGAGGTTCATCCAGAAGGCTTCATGGAAATGATAGTCTTCATGTTCTTGCTGTTCTTAATATATTGTCAAACTTGATTTTTATCTTTTGAACCCAGTCTTGTGTTGAACTACCAATGAGGAAACATGAATGATGCATTTAGTAGACATTTTATCTTCTTTTGTTCCTGGCCCTCCCTGCCTCTTGCTGTCTGTCTGGTTATAGGTGCAGGGGTCTCAGAAGCCTTGTTTCTGCAAAGTGACTGCACATCCTTTGGCCACAGCTGAGTGGTCCAGAGTAGGCACTATACTGAAATTCAGCCAGTCAGAGTCCCAGATATAGAGACTTGGGGGAGAGGAGCTAGAGATGGAGATAAGAGAGATGGAGGGAAAGCCATCTTTCTCTGGGTGGCTGGACCTCTAAATAAGGCCGTTGATGGTTAGGTTTGTCACCGGTAAATGGGGAAAACAGAGAGAAGTAAAGAAATGGGGAAGAAACGCAGAGAGATGCAGAGCTAAATGAAGAAGACCTTCTCTACAGATTCCAGTTTATCCTTCCAGTTTTTTCTTCAGACCTGGCTGCTTGTTCCTGTGAGACATCTTCATAACCTTATAATACATTCACCTATTTCACTTAAATAGGTTTCTGTTATTTGCAACTATAATAAATAAACCAACTCATACCCTGTATGCTATCATAGATCACAAGTCTACCCAGCTAAAAAAGGGTGAGAAAAGTCAGATTAGATTATCCCTTCTTGTCCCTCAGAATTTTGTCAACTATAGGGTCACTGTGTGAATTCAAACACAGACTCTTTATTACCTAGCTCAGTTACCACATTAGATCTTGTTTAAGTACCAGGCATTTATTGGCTGGTCAATATAATAGTGCAAAATTAAAAGCAACTGAAAGATTCAGTCATTTGGATTTGCAGTGGCTCATTAAGTCAGCCCCGTGAGCTGTAGGTAGGTACGTTTGGATTCCCACAGCTTGCTAATCTTTCCTTCAAATTCTCTTGTTATCTATGCTTGCCACCCAGCCACTGGCAGTCTTCTTAAAAGCAGACTGAGTGAAAAGCACACTTCACCCAATAGGGCTGTTTAGTTGTCCCCAGACAATGAGATATTCTCTTTGTGCCTTGAAGAGCACCCTGAACTTCTTAAACTTGTCCTAAGCTGTTGCGGGGAGGAAAGAGCTATAGCCCTACGAATCACCTTGGTGTCAGGCACCTTGAGAATTTGTAGTCCACCTCAAAATCACATACAAAAATATAAAGTTTAATTAGTGTTTAGCTTAGAACTTGGTTGAAAACTTCATTAAAAGTATTTTTATTTCTTTTCCATTATAAAAACAACGGGCATTTTATTATAAACACTTAGAATATAAAGGAAAATGGAATGAAGAATTAAAGTCACTCAGAGCCTTACCAACCAAAGAAAAAGATTGCTAACTCTAGCATTTTGGTATTTTTTCTTTTCATACCTTTTTAAAACTTCTCAATATATATGTTCTTTCATTTACTTGGCATAATGTTGTATATTTACAATTCTGTATCTCTTTTTTATCTATGGATTTTCTGTATTATTATAAACTCAATGTAGATGTTTTCAAAGGCTTCATAATATTCTATGAAACAGATATTGCACAGTTCATTAACCATGATTTGAAGACATTAATGTCTCTTATTTTTGGATATTTTAGTGTTGCAATAAACATCTTTTGCATAAAACATTTTGTATGTGTAGAATATTCTTGTAGGTTAGATCCTCAGACATTTCTGCTCCAATTTGGAATAATTCCATTCTGGCAACAAAGTGAGTCTACCACCTTGGCCCAGCTTTGCTAGCTACAGATCTGTGAAGGGATGGGGGCCCATGGCAGGTCTGGGAACACTGAACGTGAACTGCAAATTCGAATAAATCAGAAATCCGGGTTGATCACTTTGTTTTCACCTCACTGCATCCCAAAGATGAGAACTGGCTGAGAATGTGCCCGGATTTGGCTCTGCCAGCTGGCAAGGCATCCCCGAATAATGGGAGATTATTAGAATCCTGCCCTTTTCCAGAGAGCTTTTATCCACATTCATTTTTGTGTTGTGCCAATTAGAGATGGCACAGTGGTTTTCTTTGTATGCATCCTGGCAGCCCCTGTCCACGTAGATTTGGGAGGAAACTCTTTGTGCACATCACTTTGGCTTTCTGTAATGAGGCATGACAGCAGGATTTTGGGTCCCTCATCCTAAATTCATAAGTAGCTATATGCCTGAAGAGATTATCCGTGGACTGTTTAATGCCTTGGCATCTTTATGCATGAAATGTCTCCTAGAGAGGACTCTAGTAATCACACTGAGTATACAGCACAGATCATTCATTCCTTGAAGTCCCCCCCGCCCCCCGTGGTGACATTAATATCCATCCAGACTGAGCCACAGCAATAAAACAGACTTTACCACAAGGTGGAGTTGGTCGGACCCATTCCCTTGTATTTGTTATTAAAATATCTAAAGTATTTTACTATAAGCTTCCTTCTCTGATTGCTGGACAGCTCAGCCCCCATGGTCAGTATTATAATGAATCTCCAGCACGGAAACTGCTAGGCACCAGTTGCTCACTCAGGGCTGCAGAGGGGTCTACGTTCGGAGCTAGGTTTCTCTGTCTCTTCCAGGACAGGATTTGTCCTTATCTCACCAGTTAGGCATTTTAGGCATTTGCTTTCTTCTATGGGTTTGATAAAAGCAAAAGTAACAGCCCAGCTACCTCTCCTTTAGATAAAAGAAGTTTTTTTAACTGTAGCCAGGAGACACTTGGGATGGTGGTGGGGGCTGTGAGTGTCAGAGGCAGGTAAGGGCTCCGCTGCTGGGCTGCTGGCTGTGTGCAACTTTACAGAAACTCCCAATTCTTTTTTTTTTTTATGTTATGTTAATCACCATACATTACATCATTAGTTTTTGATGTAGTGTTCCATGATTAACTGTTTGCATATAACACCCAGTGCTCCACGCAGAACGTGCCCTCTTTAATACCCATCACCAGGCTAACCCATCCCCCCACCCCCCTCCCCTCTAGAACCCTCAGTTTGTTTTTCAGAGTCCATCGTCTCTCATGGTTCGTCTCCCCCTCCAATTTCCACCCCTTCATTCTCTCCCTCCTGCTGTCTTCTTCTTCTTTTTTTAACATACAATGTATTATTTGTTTCAGAAGTACCGATCTGTGATTCAACAGTCTTGCACAATTCACAGTGCTCACCATAGCACATACCCTCCCCAATGTCTATCACCCAGCCACCCCATCCCTCCCACCCCCCACCACTCCAGCAACCCTCAGTTTGTTTCCTGAGATTAAGAATTCCTCATATCAGTGCAGAAACTCCCAATTCTTTCATGGCCGCACAGTCTTAGTGAGGTCAGCAAGTGACGCCAAACCAGAAAGGGGAATCAGAGAGCTTCTTGGTGAGATGACCCAGTGGGTCCAGTCCTTGCTTTGGGTGCCTTTGTGGGGCTCTGCTTAATTCTTTTGTGCAGAACTGCGGGATTGCTCCTCCCCTGTTAGCAATCTGAACACTTAAAGTATTAGCGATTGAAGAGGGATTGCTGGAGACTGGGTAGGGGTTAACTGCTTTGCACCCTTTGGTTATTGTGATCAGGGGCGGGGATCATACTCAGCGATCATACTCAGGTGCTTAGATAGTGTGTGGGAGCTGAAAATCCATGTAAATTGTCTTCATCTCAGACAACATTTCTACCTCTATCCCTGGGCCTGGGTTATAAGAATTTTTCTCTGCTGATGCTCAGAAAAGAAATGCCAGTATGTTCCCATGGTGTGTGTGTGTGTGTGTGTAATGCATTAACAATTGTAGCATATGGGTGATCAGTAAATGTTAGCTTCCTTTCCTGCCAGAGGGGAGCTTATAGTATTTCTAAAGTATTTCTAAATTTCTAAAATTTTTGGTATTTTAGATCAGAAGACACCATTGAGGCCCTTTAATCCAACCACCATAATTTATAGATCAAGAAAGATATGCAGAGTAATTTTAGGGATTTTCCCAAAGTAGTAAAGGTATTGTTGACACAGCCAGGTTTATAACCTAGGTGTTCTGACGTCAGCCAAATGGTCTTTTTATTAAACAATGCCTGTTTTTAAGAAGCAAGAGAAAAATTATTTCTGTACTTTTTTTTTTCTTTTTTAGAACAAAAATACTTTGCTGAAGCAGGTGAAGGAGTAACACCAAAGTATTCATTATTATTATTACTCTTACTATTTAGCATACTACTTTATGCTGATTTAAAAAAATACTTTATTGAGGTATGACTAGCATTCACAAAGCGTTACATAATGAGTTTGGAGATAAGAATTTACCTGTGAAACCATCAGCACAACCTCTGCCATAAACCATCCATCACCTTCCAAAGTTTCCTCCACCCTCTTCTGTTTTCTTTCTTCCTTCCTCTCTTTCTTTCTATCATGATAATAATACTTAACAAAAGATCTACTGTCTTGGGAAATTTTTAAGTATACAACACAGTATTTTTAAAGTATAGGCACTATGCTGTATAGTAGATCTCTAAGAGTTATTCACCCTGCATAACTGAAACTTTATACTTTTTGACCAATGCCATCTGCCTCACCCCTCCCCCTAGCCCCTGGAATCCACCATTCCGTTCTCTGCTTCTATGAGTTTGGCTATTTTAGATTCCTTATGTAAGTGGGATCATGTAGTAATTGTCCTTCAGTGTATGGCGTATTTCACTTAGCATAATGAACTCCAAGTTCATCCCTGTTATTGCTAACAGCAGGATTTTCTTATTTAAGGCTAATATCCCATTGTATGCATATAGCACATTTTTTAAAAATCCATTCATCTATCAGTGGTTGTTTTCATGCCTTGGCTATCATGAATAATGCTATAGTGAACATGGGAATGCAATATCTCTGAGGTCCTGATTTCAATTCCTTTGAATATATACCGAGAAATGAGATTGCTGGATCATATGGTAGTTCTCTTTTGTATTCTTTTGAGGAACCTCCATACTGCCTTCTGTAGTAAGTGTGCCAATGTACATTCTCACTAATGGTGTATGAGTGGTCCCTTTTCTCCACATCCTCACCAACACTTCTTTTGATTTGTTTTTATGATCACAGCCATCCTAACAAGTGTGAGGTGATATCTCTTTATGGTTTTGATTTGCATTTCCCTGATGACTAGTGATATTGAACATCTTTCCATATACCTGTTGACCATCTCTAAGTCTTTATTAGACAAATGTCTATTCAGGTCCTTTACATTAAAAAAAATAGGTTTATTTGCTTTTTTGCTATTGAGTTGTAGGAGTTCCTTATATTTTTTGGGTAGTAACCCTTCATCAGTTATATGGCTTAGAGATATTTTCAGGATCCTATTCCATAGGTGGCCTATTCACTTTGTTGATTGTTTCCTTTGCTGTGCAGAAAGTTTTTCATTTGATGTGATTCCACTTGCCTATTTTTGCTTTTGTTGCCTATGCTTTTGGTGTCACCTCTAAGAATTCATTGTCAAGGCCAATGCCAAGGAGTTTTTTTCCTTTGGTTTCTTTTAGGAGTTTTATGGTTTCAAGTCTTACGTTTAAACTTTAATCCATTTTGAGGTGATTTTTAATAGATATATCAGTGGAAAAGCAATATCTATAACATGATAACTGTCTATATTGAAAGGACATATTAAGAAGCCTCTGCTTTGCATATATCATGCTGTCTACTTGTCTTGTTGAATACAAAGATGAATACTAAGCAGGCCTACAAAAGACCTGATGCATCTTCCTGAAAACTAGTAAATACTTTTTTAGAGGGTTTCTACTCTTGATTTTCTATCTATTACTTTTTTTTATTTGTTTATTTTCCTTTCATGTACATGAGGTTGTAGAGAGATGATAATGTTTCACATACCTTTGGACTCTTACATTGCCTCCCAGAGTTTTGCACAATGTCCATTAATGAATTCAGTGTAGAATGAAAGACACTTGAGATGTTGATCTCTTTTGAGTTTCGGCGGGGGGAGGGGGGTTATACCTCTTAAGTATAAAATACAGCATCGTGTTAATGAAGCATGTAGTTCCTTACAACTCAAAAACTCTGTGTCTTTGACTTTAAAATAAATATCTATTGCCATTGAGGGCTTCATATAGGGCAACTCGTCGGGTCTTTCTGTTGTAATGAATGATAAGAGTTGATGGGCATTTATTTATTGAATTGCTTATCCTCTGCCATATCTCCCACACTCTCAGAGTGGACAGGTATATTTAAATGGGTGCACAGAAATCAGAATAATCCACTATAGTATGTTATTGAGTAAGAACCAAATGATCCGTTCAGACAGACCTGGGTCTGAATTCACATTCTCCCCATTTGCTGCACAATTCTTGTAAATTACTTCATTCCTTTGAGGTTTAGTTTCTTCATCTGTAAAATGGAGTTGATCATATCACTTCATTGGATCATTAAGAAAATTAAATAATGTAGTGTGTAAAGTGCCTGGCATATAGTATCACGAAATCTCTATTGGTTTGCTGCTTCTTATATTTTGGATTTGTCCTTGACTAACTGCAGAGATCATGCCATAAACAGGTGGTAGTTGCCAGCCATCCTTGGTGTTCCTTGGCTTATAGGTGCATCACTGAGATCTCTGCCTCAGTCTTCACATGACTTTCTCCCGTGTGTCTGTGTCCTCATTTCCCTCTTTTTATAAGGGTCACAGTCATTGAATGAGGGTCCATCCTACTCTACCGCAGCCTCATCTTAACCTGATTACATCTGTGAAGACTGTGTTTCTAAATACAGTCACATTTACTCGTTCTGGGTGGACATAGATCTTGTGGGGACACTTTTCAATTTAGCACAGCATTTTAACAATTTTAATTGACCCATGAACACATTATAGTTTTCCATTTATTTTGTTTTCTTTAATTTCTCTCAGAAATATTTTATAGTTTTTCACTGTACATGGCTTAAGCGTCTTTATTCATATTCATCCCGAGTATTGTAGATATTTCTCTTGGTTCCAGAAATGATATTTAAAAAATAATTTCTAATTTTTTACTATTATATACAAATATAACTGATTTTTATGATAATCTTGTTTCTTGAAATAGTGCTAAATTCACTTGTTAGTTCTATTAGCTTTTTTTGTGTGGATTTTGGGATTTTCTACATATAGGATTATATCATCTATGAATAAAGACAGTTTTACTTCTTCCTTCCCCATTTGCATTTTTTTCTTGCTTTATGATAGTAAATAGAACCTTCAGTACAATGTGTAATAATAGAAGTGCTGAGAGTGGTCATCCTTATATTTTTCCTGATGTTATGAAAAGAGTCTATTTTATCACCATTAAGTATATTAGCGGTAAGTTTTTGATGGATGCCCTTTATTAGAATTGCAGAAGTCCACTTCTATGGCAAGTTGTCTGAGAGGATTTTTTTTTTATTGTTTTGTTTTTTAAATCAGGAATGGGTATTGGATTTTAGCAAATGCTTTTTCTATATTAAGATAACTATATTTTTTCATTTTTTGTTAAAATGATGAATGATATTGATTCATTTTTGAATGTCAAATTAACCTTTCATTGCTGGGATAAACCCTATTTGGTTATGACATAGTATCCTTTGTATATACTATTTTATTCTATTGGTTAAATTTTTGATTACAATATTTGTACCAATATTTATGAGGAATATGGGTCATTAGTTTTCTTTTCTTGTAATGACTTCATTATGTTTTGATTTGATTTGATTTTTACTATTATTGTTTTAAGTAGCATGAAGGCTAATGTGGGACTTGAACTCACGATCCTGATATCAAGACGGGAACTGAGATCAAAAGTCGAAGCTTAATTAACTGAGGCACCCAATACTTGACTTTGTTATGTTTTCACATCAAACTAACAGTGGCCTCATAGAATGACTTGGAATGTATTCCTTCTCCCGTTTTATAGAGGGGTGTTTATAGAATTGATATTTCTTCCTTAAATGTTTGGTGGAAATAACCAGTGAAGTCATCTGTGCTTTGAGTTTACTTTGTGGAATGGCTTTTAAATATAAGTTCAGTTTTTGTAATAGGCATAGAGCTAGTTGGATTATCAGTGTCTTCTTGTGTGAGATTTAGTAGTTTGTGTATTTCAAGGATTAGTCTATTTAATTTATTGGCATAAAATTTTTGTAATATTTCCTTATTATCCTTTACTATTTGTAGAATCTGTAGTGTTGTCACTTCTTTCATTTCTGCTATTGCTAATTTATTTCCACCTTTTTTTCCTGATATATTTGACTAGAGAGGTTTACCAATTTAATTGATTTTCTCAAAGAACCAGTTTTTGATTCTGTTGCATTTTCCTATTGTTTATTTTTTTCTGTTTCATTCATTTTTACACTTACATTTGTGATTGCTTTCTTTTTACTTATTTTGAGTTTAATTACTTCTTGTTTTTCTAGATGCTTCAGTTGGAACTGATGTCATTGATTTGAATCCATTCTTCTTTTCTGACAGAGGGATTTAATGCCATAAGTTTCTCACTTGTTACTGTACTGCAAATTTTGAGATGTTGATTTATTGTGTTTTCATTGCATCCAGTTTGCAATCTTTTCTAATATCCTCTTTGATTTCTTTCTTTTCTTTTTTTTTTTTTTTTTGATCCCCAGGATATTTAGAAGTGTTTTTTTAATTTCCAGATACTTGGGGATTTTTTAAAGCTCTTTATTCATCTTTATTGATCTGTTACTGGTTTCTAAATTAATTACATTGTGATTAAAGAACATACTTGTATGGCTTGAATCCTGTTATATTTACTGAAACTTATTTTGCAGCCCAGAATATGGTCTATATAGGTGAATGTTCAGCATGCACTTGCATATGTATTTTGCTGTTGTTTGGTGGAGTGTTCTATAAATATTAATTATTTAGGTCAAGTTGGCTGATAATGTTATTCAAATCTAAATCCTAACTTATTTGTGTCTGTTCTATAAATTATTGGAAGAGGGGTGTTGAAATTTCCAACTATAATTATCAATTATTATATTTCTTCTGGAAGTCCTATCAATTTTTGCTTCATATATTTTGAAGCTGTATTATTAGGTCCATAAATGTTTAAGAATGTTATGATTAATGATTAATACTCAGGATTATGAAATGATCTTCTTTATCTCTCTAAATAATCTTTGCTTTGAAATATACTTTGTCTAATATTAATACCAACATTCCAAATTTCTTTTGATTTAATGTTAATATGGTATATATCTGTCCATATTTTCACTTTTAATATATGTGTTTCTTTATATTTAATGAATGTTTCTTGTAGTAGTGTATAGGTATGACTTTTAAAAAAATCTACATGATAATCTCTACCTTTTCAAGTATTTAGATAATTTAAATTTAATGTAATTATTGATAAGATTTTGCCTAAATTGATCATCTTGCTATTTGCTTTCTATTTGTCTCACCTGGTTTTTGTTCCATTTTTTCCTCCTTCTTTCTTTTGGACTAACTTATTTTTTTATAATTCTATTTTATCTATATTGTTGGCTTACTAGCTATAACTGTTTATTATAGTAGGTGCTTTAGGTTTTATATTATACATCTTTAACTCATCACATTCTATCTTCAGGTAAAATTATACCACTTTATCACTGTTACATGAACTTTTCAACAGTATACACCTTTTTCTTGTCTCCCAACTTTTGTGATATTAGTGTCATACATTTTACTTTTATAAATGTTTAAACAATGCACTATCTTAATATTACTTTTGTTTAAACATTTATTTTTTAAAAGAGATTTTAAGTAATAAGAGCAATATATTCTCCCATTTTGTTATCATTTTTGATGTTCTTTATTCCTTTGTGTAGATTTTCATTTTCATTTGATATAAATTTTTTTTCTGCTTGAAGGATTTCCTTTAACATTTATTGTAGTAATGCTCCGCTGGTGCTGAATTTTAGTTTTAATATATCTGCTTAAGTCTTTATTTCATCTTCATTTTTGAAAGATATTTTCACTAGGTATAGAATTCTATATTGACAGATGTTGTTTCTTCTGTTTTCTTTGCTTGCATTGTCTTCAGCCAAGAAATCAGCTGTCTTGATTATTGTTTCTTTGTATGTAATAAGACTTTTTCCCCCCCTCTGGCTACTTTTAATATATTTTTCTTTATCGCTGATTTTGAGCAGTTTGATTATGATGCACCTTCGCATGTTTCCTTTAGTTTATTGTGCTTGAGATTTTTTTCTTTTTTTTTAAGTGTGCTCTATGCCCAATATGGGGCTCAAACTCACGACCTGAGATCAAGAGTCAGATCCTCTGCCAACTGAGCCAGCCAGGCACCCCTGTGCTTGAGATTTTTTAGCCTCTTGATCTATGGGTTTATAGTTTTCATCAAATTTTTAAAAAATTATAGCCATTATTTCTTCATTTTTTTTCTGCCACCTACATCACCCCCAAAACCCAGGGACTCCAATTATACAAATATTAGGCTGCTTGATATTGTCTTAACATTTCATGGATGCAGTATCCATTTAAAAACTCTTTGTTTCATTTTAGATAGTTTTATTGCTATGTAGTCAAGTTCACTAATCTTTTCTTCTGCAGTATCTAATCTGCTCTTAATCTTATCTAGTCTATTTTCAACTCCCACATTGTATTTCTACCTCTAAAGGTTTGATTTGGTTCTATCTATATCTATCTGTCTATCTTTTTATCCTCTCTACTTAAATTTCTGAATGTATGATATATATAGCTGTAATAACTATTTTAATGTCCTTTTCTTCTAAATCCAACACATGCTTCAATTTGGGGTCATTTTTGTTTATTTTTTTTCTTTATTATAGGTTATATTTTGCTTCTCTCTTTTTTGGATCTGACAACTTGTTATTAGAATCCATATGTTAAAAGTTTTACCTTGTTTGGTGTGGTATACTTTTTTATCTTATAAATATTTTTTGTCCTTTGTTCTGGAATACATGTGTTATTTAGAAAAGTTTGCATTTAAGATACATTAGCACTGTAGCAGTACTCAGTCTGAGGAGAATTATATCCCACTACTGAGGGAAGACGCTTCTGTATAGTGTACTGGAAGCTCACTGAATCATGAGGGTTTCCATTCTGGCTAGTGGGAACAGGCACTATTCCTGGCCTTGTATGAATGTTAGGCACTGTCACCTTTACTACTTTTGGGAGACTTTCCTCAGCTTCTAGTATTTTCCTCACATATATTTTCTGATTATTACTCAGCTGAACACTGAAGGATCCCTTTGTAAATGTTAGAAATTCTTTCTCCATGCAACTTTCTTTAACTCTCTGGTGCACTGTCTTAAGAACTATAGTCACATATTTCACAGACTTTTACTTCTGTCTGCTCATGTTAGAGGGTCCACTATGCTCTGCTTTGATTCCCCCTACCTGCACCATGATCTGAAGCTTTTGTAAGGAAACAAGCTGGAGCAACTATAGGGATCACCTGTCTTTAAGTGAGCACTGTCCTTCATCCACTGTCCAATGTCATGAAAGCAATTTTCAAAAATTGGTTATCATTTTTTATTGTTTTAGGCAGGAGCACATCTGGCCAGAAGCAGAAATTTTCATTTGTCTTGAAATTAAAACTTCTCTATGCTTATATCTCATCTCTCTAAAAAGGTGATAAACTCCTCTAGGTTAGGGGATTCATCTTTAACTTGGGTACATTCCCTGTAACACTGTGAACTTTGCTGTAAACTTAGAAAGTTCCTGGTGTAAGGGATAATGACAGCATAGGGATTACTTTCAGTGTTCTTTCTCCATGTCTATCACACGACATTTAATAATATCATCTTGAGCTTACTCTTGTTATCTGTGTTCCTCTGAAGGAGGAGGAGGGCAGATGAGTCTGGCTTTGAGTGAAAGTAGGTATTCCAGGGCCTGGGACCCTGGGGTTTGAATTAAGTCAATAACCAGGTAGAAAAGTTGAAGCCCAGGAGTACCTGGCTGGCTCAGTCAGTGGACCATGTGCCTCTTGATCTTGAGGTTGTGAGTTCGAGTTTCACATTGTGCATAGAGATTACTTAAAAATATATAAATAAAAAATATATGGTAGCTTTAAAAAAAAAAGAAAAGTTAAAGCCCAAATATTGGGAAGAAAGCCATGAGAAGGAAATACAGAAGAGTCCAGTGACTGGGATTCCAGTGAGGGGCCAAGAATATGAAAGCTGGGATTAGGATAAAGGGGAGAAAAACAGTCCTGCAAATATCCTAGATAGGTACTGGGTATAGGTGGGCTCTCCATTTGAATACTTTAAAAAATAATCTGCTATGAATATGGTGAAAAGGTGAGTGAATCTGGCATAAAGAGACAGAAGTGTGATGGAAAATCACTTAAAGCACATTAACTGCAGCCAGTTCCTCTTGCAATTCTGGTAGTATGGCTCTAATCACTGCATTAGCTGTATAAACCCTGCCATCCTGTTTATTCACAGTGGTTTCCTGGCTTTGTTGCTTTATACCTGGGATATATGTAAACATAATAAACACACAAAACATCTGTCTCAAAATTGGTTTAGTTTCTTCATAAAGAAGCCAGAAACTCTGATATGATCACAATAAAAAGATCATGCTGTTTGTAATGCTCAGGGCTTTTCATTACCTTAGCAAGGTTTTAAATGAATAATAAGTTTAAAATTCAAATAGAATGTTGTAAGGTAATATCTCAAAACATTCCATATTTATTTGACCTTTGTTCAGATACTATGGCTTCTAGGTATAGCAGTGTCTGATAGGCCTTACTCAATATAAACATAAATTTCTGTGGTTCCTACCTGCCCATCAACATAACAGCCAGATAAGAATTCCTGAAGATCATTTAAAATAATGGTTGAACTATGTCCTGGACTATGATGAAGGCCATGCAATATATTATCACATTTAATATTTGCAACTAAGCAGATACTATTCTCCTTATCATTTTCTGGAGGAAATTCCAGTTTGCCCAGTTTAAGTATCTTGTCTAAAATTACTTTTATCCAGGAAATCAAAATCAGGTCTCTGAATTTGAAGTTCTTAATCACTGTTCTGCATGGTTCTTCTCCCTTGTCTCTTTTTGTCTCTTTTGTTTATAGAGGACTGAGCTACAAATTCCACATCACATTGTCTTGACTTATCATTATCTCACTTAGTCAAAAGGTGCTGTAGAAGGAATGTTTGTGTTCTCCACAAATTCATATATCAGAACCTAATCCCCAATGTGATGGTATTTGGAGGTGGGGCCTTTGGGAGGTGATTAGGTCATGTGAGGTAAAGAGAAGCATTGAGTAGTGGTGTGAGGGCCTATCAGCAATCATGAAAGGCAGCAGAAAGAGGAATGAAGTCATACACGTAGGTAGGCCAGGTATGAGAGTCAGAGAAATTGCCAGTTGGAGTTGAGGATAATAAGCAGTTGAATAGGAAAAAAATCTAGCTGCTGATGCAGGTCTTCCTGCTCAGCTTCAAGCTATGAAGAGCTATAATTATGTTTTTAAAAAATTTTAGGTAGTACCAGTCAAAATCTCACATACTTTATATTTGTTATTGCTGTATTTGTTATTATTATTTTATTGTATTTATTTATTATATTTGTTATATTTATATTTGTAATTAAATTCTCATAAAGATCTCATAACTTCTCATAAAAATCCCATGGAGGGTATTACCCAAAAATTACAAGAAAAGAAACTGAACAAGTTCAGAAAATTTGGGAGTAGACCTCAAGGCTGATCTAATCTCAAATCTTGGGCTTTCTTCCTTAAATTCGCAACAGTTTTACCATTTTCTTCTAGTAAAAGATTATTTATGTACCTAGAAAATTTGAAGAGAATCAATTCAGTGATATTTTTAAAAGCCTAAATTCCAGTTTTAAATCTATTTCTGTCTAAGAAATATTCTTTAGAATGTATTTATTGGAATGAAATCTTTCCTTGGAGACTCAAGTTTCTTTGGTATACCATTACAATAATTTAATTACCAAATTATCTGAGGGTGATAACAGAAGAGTAGATATTAGACTAGAGAGTCCCTCACTGCAGAGGTGTGCATGACCTTGTGAGCTTCAGTTATTCAGAGTTGTCATCTCATCTCCGAAGCTGGTATGTTACCACATAAATTTGACTTACACTGAGATTAAAAAATGAAACTGCTGCTATATGCTCAGATTGTTATAGGCTACAATCATCTAAATACACTGGTTGGTATGTAAAAATTCTAAGATGATTTGGAAATTAAAATTTAGAAGTTCATTTTACAGTATAATTCTAGAGGAAGACTAGCAATGTGGAACTGGTATTTTCTTTGAATTTGATTGAAATGGTGAAATCAGCAAAATCTACAAAAGCAAAAGTAAAAAGTGATCAGTGTTGGTATAACCACAGAACATCCTTCAGGATGCTCTTCCTAAATTCAGCATAGCCTACAAGAAGATGAAAAATGCATGAATAAAATTAATGTGTTGAAGAACTGTCTTTAGTGGTTTAGTTGTATATGGGGCTACAAATAACAGAATTCTGTTTTCTCAGATGTGTCAATTTCATGTATGCATTGTGGAACTCTGCTTAGGCTAGTGCATTTTGCTTAGATTAAGGCTGTGTGAAATTAGTGGTTAGAATCTTTAAGACTAAGATGACCTCCATGATTCCTGCCTGTTAGTGTTCACACCTTTGTGTAATCCCCTTCTCTGATTATGGATGGACCTGTGTCTTATTTCTAACCAATAGAATATGGCAAAGGTAATGAAATATGACATAGGATTATGTCACATTATATAAGAATTTGTCTTGCTTGAGAATTTCCTTATCAACTTGATGAAACAAGCAGCCGTGTTGGGAGAGTCCATGTGGTAAGGAACTTAGGGCATTTCTCTTCCAATGGCCAACAAGAAGCCTGACTCTCAGTTCTACAGCTGCAAGAAAGTTAATTCCACCAACAACCTGAGTGAGTTTGGAAGTGGTTCATCCCCTAGTCAAACTTGGATGAGAATGCAGGCCAGCTGACAACTAGATTGCTGCCTCAGAAGAACCTAAGAAGGGGACCCAGCTAAGCTGTACCCAGGTACCCAGCCCACAGAAACCTAGAAAATAAATGTGTGTTGTTTTAGGCTGCTAAATTTGTAGTAATTTGTTGTGCAGCAATATGTAACTAATAAATACTCCATCTAGCTAATGTTACCCTAACCTCTTCCCTGATTACTCTCCTATATCACTTTGTTTAAATCCTTCTTAAAATCTGACACAATAGTTGTTTACGTTTAATTATCTATCTCCCTTCCCTTGATTCTCTTAATTTTGTAACCTCCGAAAAGTCATTTGAATTCTCTGAAGCTCAGTTTCCTTATCTATAAACTGGGGTTATTCATACCTGTGCCGCCACAGGTATGATGTTTCAACTCTGGTCTATTCTGACTCCTCCCGCAAAGCTTTAACTTTCATTATACCTTATCCTGTATGCCCTAGGTTTTGATCATATCAGGCCATGAAGTCTTGCCTTACTCTCTGGATTCTTCATTTCTTGTCTACCTGGCTTTCCAAGTAGACAACAGTGCTTATTTACCTCTGTTTGATTTATTGTAGCTCATGGACTGCGCTCATTAAACAGGAAGGATAATGGTGGCCACCAGCTTTCAGTGAATAAGAATTTTGAAGCTGGTATTTTTCAAAGTACTTTGGTGTTCTTGCAATAGCATAGTCCCACCAGTGCATAGGCCTCTCCCCAAGAGATAAACAGAATGTGCAATTACCCTTCCTGTAGTATTGAGTCCACAGGGAAAAACATGATCATATTTGTGATCTTAATTAGCTATAGAATGAATTGTGAGTCTGGGCTACTTAAAAGAGTTGGGAGCAGATCCTTAGCACCTACAAAATGGTAACAGTTTCCTGGATACTTGTGGTTGTTCATCTGCACACCAGTTCCTTAGAGTCCCAAAATGCTGCCTCTGTCTTCACCGTCTCCAAAGATAAATGCCCAGCTTCTAGGTTTGTTTCTTCTGACATAAATCTCTAGCCCTCTGACAGAATGGAAGAAATGTCTCAGAATTATAGAAAATTGATGGTTAAAGGAACTTAGTCTAATAACAGTAATGATAGCTAGCATTTCTGAATACTTACACTGTATTATGGACTGTGCAGAGTGCTTGATATACGATGTCTTGCTTAATGTGATCCAACTCATTCATTTTACAGATGGAAAAATTTGGTTAATTGTTAACTTGCAAAATGTTAACTTTTACTAATAGCATGGGCTCTGCTTCATCATAGTGCTTCAGTAGGAATAACTGAATACATAAATTGCATTTTTATGAGTTTAAAAGTAGGCAGTGTAGTCTAATGGTTAGAAGCCCTAGCCTTTGAGTGATACAAATCTGGGTTTAAGTCCTGGTTCTGCTACTCACCAGCTGTGTGATGTTGAATAAATTACTTAACCTTTCTGAACCACTACTTCATCTGTACCACAGAGATTATAAGGCTACAGTGGACTGTTGTAAGAATGAAAATCAAGAATATAAAATTTATACTATCTTGCATGTACATGTGCAGTAAATGATAGTTATTATTGAACAGTATTTTTATATCAATTTTTTGTCAGAATTATCATTATAACCAAAATTTTATCTTTCAATATTATCTTATTCACATTCTGCAAGTGAACCTTGATAAAAAGATAAAAAGGTAAGTGCTGGTCATTTGTTCTGTAACATTAGTTAAGAGCTGGGACTCAGATTGAGGTATGCAGACTCTGGGTATCAAGCTCTTTCCTGTTCTGTAGTGCTGTTTCTTTACACTAACTGCTTCTTTCATTCAGCTGAGAACTTCGTTTTCTGCTTTGGCTATACAGATACATGTTTAGTTTATAAGAACAAGTGAACACATATTTCTAAGGAATATGAACCCTGAGTATGGGTTAAGTCATTTGTCCCTCAAACTGAATCTCAAAGGTAAAAGAAAAAGAGGGATAACAGAAGGGCAAAGTGCAGCATCAGCCATCCAGAGATCCAGGAGAGGGCATCATTGCTGGGTAATTACCTTGTGGAGGTAATTATGTAAGTCAACTATACATATGTTAGCCTAAGATGATATATATACATGAGCCGTATTTTTTCTCCTTGCTTTCTGCCTCCTTGAGCACAGTTCTGGAATTTTGTGGTCATAAGAATATGGAACTTCATTGGTTAATTTATTCATTTAAAATTTATTTGGCTCCTAATATGTCAGGTACTATATTAGACCTATGCAAAAATCATTAGATCCTATGCAAAAATCAGTAAAGCCAAGTCTTTCCTTATGGAACTTATGGTAGGAAAGAAAGATGTAATGTTGAATAGGAAAACATAATTGCAACAACTGACTGTTGAGATTGAGGTAAGATCAAGTTGTTCTTAGAACAAGTTGCAGGGAGACCTGATCAAGACTGGGAGGGTCAAAGAAGACTTCCCGGAAGAAATGATCAGTGATCTAAGTCTCAAAGGAGTTAACCAGGCAAAGAATAAGAAGGAAAGATGTCTATTAAGTACCACATGCTCAAGACATGGAGATTTGAATCATTAAGGGGCATTTTGGGAAGTGCAGGTAATTCAGAGGATAACTCAGATGGAACGTGCCAAGGCAATAAATATAACTGGCAAAGTAATTATGGCCAGATCTTGAAGACCTTGTAAACCACTAGAAGGATTTTTGAATATGGCCTAAAGGCATGTGGAAACCATTGAAGGTTTTTGAGCAAGGCAATGCATTGCATAATTATGTTTAGAAATATGACTCTAGTCATCTGTGCCGAGTAAGACCCAGAGGCTAGTGCTGGAGGCTGTGGTAGTGAACCAAGTGAAAAATCATAGTGAGGAACTGGTGGCCAATAATATAGGGTCAGAGAAAGAAAGGAGGAATCTAGAGAGGACTCCTAGACTTTTGATTTGGGTGACTGGGAAGTGGAGGTGTAATTCACTAAGGAATGAGAAGCAGATTTTAGTGGGACACAGGGAAAGCTTAGATGTGTGGATGTAATAAGAAGGGAAGAGAGAAAGAATGGATAAGAAGATCATAAGGAAGCAGTGGTGTCAATAAAGCCAAAATTGGAGAAAATGATGAGATTAGGGGACAATGTATAGCAACAAATGAGAGACCGAGAGAGAGAGAGAGAGAGAGGGAGAGAGAGAAAGTAAAATAAGTACTGAAAAGTGTTGATTCAATTTAACAAAACATCAGTCACTAGTGACCATGGTAAAAAACAGTTTCAGAGAAGAGCTAGAAGCCAAGAAAAGATGGTTATATATTTACATTTGGAGGGAAGTGAGCCAGAGGATGGCATGGAAGTCGTATTCAATTTTTCCTTCCTTTGGGCACATGGTAGGATTTCGCTTTCTCACACCCTTTGAAGTTAGAGCTATGTGACTTGGTATTGCTAATGAAATGTAAGCAGATGTGACATTGTCACTTCGGGCTGGAAACCAGAACTGGTGTGCAATTTTCTACCTTTCCTTTTCCTGTCTCAGTGATCTGGAAAGCATTTGTCAAGATAAATCTTCCGTTAGCCTGTGTGCTTGGAAGACTGCAATGAATACAACCCATCAGGTGATCCACATTGAATATGTAACATGAGCGAAACGTCAGGAACTTAGTTAATGTTGATTTCTCCATCTCTTGCATTTTACATTGCATTCAGCTCTGTGTCCACTGATTTTCTTGTTTCTCTTCAGAGTTATTTATTCTTAGAATGTAGAAAGTGGTATACATGACCACCATATTCAAGCACCCAGAATAGACTGGCTAGAGGCTCTGTTCCCAGTTCCAAGTTCCCCTAAGAAAGAATTTGACCAAGCTTGGGTCAAATGATCACTTCTAATTCTAATCAGCTTTACCATGACATGGAAGGGAAAGAGATATACCATGATACTAAGTTGTGAGGTGAGCAAGTTCTATAAGAAGAGGTATTAGTGGAATATATGGTACCTTTGACATTTCTAGCACAGCTGTAATGCTTCAGTGACTATATCTTGTGTGGAATTAAAGGCACTGGTTGATGCAGGGTGGATGCAGTCTATGGCATTGCCTGACTAAAGGTCAGACAGGAAGTCCCCAGACTCTGAACCAATTTTCAATGCCCAGGATTTTGGGTGGGGTGAGACCCAGGAGGAAGCTATAAACCTTTCTCTATGATATGCAAAACCATCAGACAGAGGACTGATGCCAACAACAAACAAAAGGTACAACCTGTGAAAACTCCAGACCAGCAGAAAGCAGGTAGCTGACAATGGCCACACTTGCAGATAAGAGGAACCATACTATATGAGATTATTATCCTCTTCTGAGGGCAGTATCATGGACTTACTGGGAAAGAGGTGTTCGGTAGATGGCAGACTCCAAAATGGAAAGGTCTTTAACCCAGACAGCTCTGAATGATGCTGAGGATTGCTTATTGTAAAGCACTATTAACTTTAAACCAATATGATTTTTTGGTTTCATGATATCAAATTTCTTGCTTGGTTAAAAAGCTAAGTGAAAGAAATCCTTTCAAAAAACTTCCTTTTGGCATGTTGTGGCTGACAAGCTTGCAAGTAGGCAGTTTGTGAAAGCTGATTTGGTTTCCGGTGGAGATGTTTTCCGGGATTCCAAATGGGATCTTGGACTGACAGAAATATGATGAACTTGAAAAGTAACTGGAATGCTTAGTTCTCTAAGTATTTCTGACACTAGGGTTTTGTTGCCATTTGTACAACGGAACAAATTCTTATTTGCCTTGAAAAGTGGATACCATGAAGGGGAAGAAAAGTGAAACTCTCACCAGTGAGCTGATGTTATGAAATCCAAGGTTTTTTTCCAAGCCAGTCAGGAGCAGAATTAATTTGCAGGCCTCTGACAGTCTTGCAGTCATAATCAGCACTGCAGGCTTAGGATCAAAGCCAAGTAAGTGGGCAACAGACAATATCCCTCCTCAGAGCTCCATCTGCCCACTATGAGACCCAAACTCTGTCTCTGGCCTCTTAGCTCTCAATCCTGCCTGAAATGTGAACTTATGGCTTCTGCTTGTTCCCACTGTTAGCGGAGTATACCTTCAGTAGTTTGTTGATTCACTGTAGTGGGGGATAAATGTTTTTCTAAGTCTGTGGTAATGATTGCCTTCTACTGGACAGGACCCACTTCTGACCTAGACATAAGGTGTTTCCCCAGTGGTATCTTGATGTTGTCCAGGCATAATATCTGAGACTATAGGCTGGTTTAGATTTTTTATAATCAGTGCAGTGTATTTGGAGACTAGCAGGGGCTACAAAGGATGATAAAAGGATTTTAAACTTCTGGCAGTAGAAAATGCCAGGTAAACTCAAGTTTCTACTTCACTTTGCTAAGATTGGGAGTTGGTACCAGCTGGGCATTCTTGGAAAGCAACCCATCTAGAGCAGGTGGGTCATGGGGGCCTGAGCTGCCATATTCAGAGAAGTCCTGGGCTCTCACCCATGAATAGCACTGACTGGATTTTGCCATTTCAGTTATTGCTTCTCTGAACTATAATATGTATGATCTTGTTATCTATTGTATACAAGTGAACCTTCTCTTTCCATCAAAGATGCAACCTCCTAGACAGAAAGGAGCATGATTTTTATTTCTAGGATTTTCTTCAATGCCTAGTAGAGAGTATGGAAGGATTCAGAATACAAGACACATATGAGAAATTTTCTCTGAGGTAGACTTTCACTTAGTTTCAAAATGTTGTTTTCATATATATTTGATCTGACTACTTCATTGGCTCCAACTCATTGTCCTGTCTCATCCCTCAGTTGTGCAAAGTTTATGGTTTTGACTATCTGTGTGGCATTTGTAGACTCATAATATCTAAATGATGGAGGTAATTCCACTTCAAAACCTCATTTTACAGTAAGGAACTTAGGACCCAGAGTGGAGAGAAATGAAAGCTCAGGTGTTCTTACCCTCATGTTTGTCTTTTTCCATGTCCTTGGCCCGTTGCCTCGACCCGACTTCATTTCTTCGTGATTCCTGGTTACCTGTTGAGCTTTAGTTTGTGATTCAGTCTTGACCCAGGCTGGAATCCCCGTCTCACTCTTGACTTAACTCTTTTCTTTTGAACCTGGGCTTTACCTTTGTTCACTTGTTCCAGATTTTGTAGCTATTTTGGTCCTGTGTGATACCTAGTCTGATGCTGGGGACCTGGATATATCCATAAACTATTAACTTCCAAACACATCCCTCAAGGCCCTAAAACAAAGAGGACCAGAAGGCTGCTGAGCAAGGCGAGAAGTTCCCTGCCCCTGGCTGGGTTTTGAGCAGGTGGAATGGTGACCAGCAAGGCTGCAAGTCACTGGAGTACACCAGGCCCTAGGGCCTCCTGAGGAGAGTTATAGCTTAAACGGGGAACCATTAGAAACCCTGAGGCCAGGTGTCCTTAAAGTACTCCAGGGATGCTTTTAGTATTTTAGAAGGAGGGAGAATTTTCTAGGAGGGAATAAGTTTGCCATTCACAGATGGAAGCAATTCCCTAAACCAAACTTTGGAAAAAAAATTCTGGTGATTTATCAGCTTAATAACAGCTTCTTTCTATCAGCCAAATTCTAGAAAGCTGGATGAGATTTTGACTACCAGTTTAGGATATATGCACAATGCCTAGTTTTGGTGAAATTAAAAAAAAAAATGGAGCTATGTATTGTCATCATTATTATTATTGCTGTCATTATTATTTGTTGGAAAGTATTTAGACAATAGTTATTTACCAGGAGAGTCATAGAAGGCAAACTTTGCCAGGACAAAAGACCCAAGTAATTTGAATATCCAAACCAGATCTTACTCTGATACCTGGGCTGCCTTTAGCATCCCGTTTCCAAAAGGCAAAAGGGCAACCTCCCTACAAAGCATTCATCTCTGTCAGATTAGTTTATCAGATTAGCCAGCAGAGAGCTAGTCTGGCCCACTTTCTGCTGCTCCAGGCTGCCTCGAGGCAAGACTGAAACTGGTAGAAGACTAGATGGGCTTGATCAGAGATAGAGTTTATTGAAGTTTCTTTGCTTGGGATGGAGGGCAGGAAGTCTTCTGTAAAAAAGAAAAAAAGCAGGGAGTGGCCTGGTGGGGGGCCTGCACTGACTTGACCAGTTTGGTCAATTCAATTAAAACAAATCCTCAAATTGACCAAGCAGGTTGCAAATCACCAGGAAATACAGGCAAAAAGTTTAAAATGTGTGCTTGTTGGGATTATCTGGAACACATGATCTCAAAGTCTGATTCTATCAAAATACTAACATGTAATTCATATAATTATAAACAGGACTCATTGAAATGTATGTGTTCATCCCTCTGCCTATTACCATTTCTTGTTTACCCTGGAGGTGGGGAGGGGGCGCGGAGAGGATCAACTTGGAATTGCAAAAAGCATGCTGGAAATTCAAAAAGCCATGACTGTTCAATTCTCTCCATCTTCTCTCTCAGTAACTCCTTATCATCTTAATTTCATGGGTCAGATATTAGGAAGAGCCTGAATTGCAGGTTCTGCTGAGAAGGAAATGGCTAAACGAATACTATTTTTTACTGCTTAATATTTATTGAATCCATCTAATTTTAATTACAATATTGTGTTTCATCTCCTACAAGATTGCTTTTGCATGCAGAGTGAGATGACCTGTGACGTATGCTGCCATTATTATCAGGGGTTCCTTTTAGTTATCATTGTTGATTTAAAATCTTAGCAAACTACAACACACAGAAATCTCAAATCAAATGAGCATCCAGCTACAATGTAACTTTCTACTCGATTAAAAAAGGTCCCTATGAAATCCAGTGTAGTATTCTTTTCTCCATCGACCTTCATTTGCTGCTAAACGGACTGGCACACACAAAAATACAATATATAACATTTTTAATAATGGGAGTGTGAAATATGGCATGCACTGTTTGGGGGTGTATGTGTGTATACATAATATATTGAAACATACTTTTCCACATATTATTTTGAGTAGGTTTTTGCTGGTACATTGAGAAGGAAGAGTGAGAGGAACTGTGTAAGTGTATGTAGTAGGCACTCAGTGGTTTGCTGATCTGAATCAAATGCTCTGTGTCCTTGTGATAGAGTGGCAGGCTGAGGGTCTGAATTTCAAAGGCTGGGCTTTTCTGAGAAGTCACAGAAGGGCTGGCTGTTTCCTTCTTAGTTGGCGCCTCCCCAGACTTTAACAACCAGGATATTTCTGGCCTTAATTCTCTAATTGAGTCTTTAATGCTGTTCTTTGTCTGCTGGCAAATGGGGGCAGAGCTAAATTTTCCAAGAGGCAAAAGTAGGGAAAGAGAAGAGGAACAGTAGCTGGATAAGAGACATAATTTTTCCCTGTAATTTAACTTGCAGGCACATAGGAAAATTTAGTTGTAAAGGTCTTTTTGTTTTTGAATAAGACAGCTAGAAGGCTGAGCTTTCTAAACCAATAAATACATCAAATTCTTATTGTCCTCCTTTACAGGAAAGTACCTGAATCCAGATAGAAAAGACACAATGATTGGATATGCACTTTCCGTTTTGGAGAAATACATTAAATCAATGTCCACGATGCATAGCCCACTCACTTGTTGAAAACAAAAATGATAAAAAGTATTTTAATCCTTAAACACACAAGTGTGCACACAGGCACACACATACACAGAATTCATTATAATATAAAAGATAGGTTCCCTTTTATTGAAATGGTTAGAATCCAGGAAGACTGATCTAGTCCTTTTATATCCTGGAGAACCGCTGCGCTAGGCGGTTTCAACTTGTGCCCTACTTTAGACTTTGTTTAGTTGGAGGTTCTTTCTTTAAGCTCTTCATTGTCCTATTTAAAATTAATACACTGCAATACCTGCTAATATGACTGGAACTTCTGTGGTTTTAGTTTGAATCACTGAGGTATTTAAACAATAACAGAGTATAGCTTTCATTACTCTGGTTGCGTGCTAGGATTGAACGCTTACTTTCTGGAGTGTCATCAGGCAGTCTAAGGGAGGGCCCCGCAGAGGAGATGATGAGCAGACCTGAGAAGCTGCGAACGGCTATGACACCCCTGAAGGTGAAATCCAGCAAGCTCCTGCTGTTACAGTTTCTAAAAGTGAATGCAGGATTTGGCATTGCTGAGACCTACCTCTACCCCAAGAACTCAAAGATTCGAGGGGGAGGGAAAAGGCAGGGAGTCGGAACAGATGTCAGGGCAGCTGGAGACAGACCCTGAAATACATAATTGCACCCAATTTAGTGACTGAATGTGGGGGTGCTTATGTGTATCATGTTTTTGTAAAGGAGTAATAGACTTTTTATTGCCACTAAGCCTGAAATAAACAAGCGATTTGATCATTTTGTCTGGATTAATTGGTGATGAATCGTTTAGTAACCACTAAATTCAGCCAATTACCTATTTACTGACTGGTTTATAAATTCACCACTCCAGTAAAAGGGGTCGTGTCTGCACAGGACCTTGGGAACTCAATGTCCCAGAGAAAAGGGGTTTTCAAATACATATTTGTCTTACAGTGGCACGTGCTTATGTCCCCAGATGTCTGGGACCTATTATACCATGTTCACTATTGGAAGAATGGATTGAGTAACTAAGGCTAGTTTTTATAGAAAGGACTACCCCTAGGAAGGGAATTTTAGGTGTCTAACTATAAGGAAATGCCATGTTCCTACAGTTCTCGAGCTTGCAATGTTGTAAGCAGGTTTAAAGCTCTTATTTACTTTTTCCTTTCAAACAATGTACCGAGTCCCATTCTTTACTTCCATGCATTTGAAAAATGGTCCATCTAACCATCTAACATCCAGTGTCTTTTACCTAATGTGGTGCCACAAACTGCCTGGAGACCACTCCGTACTTACCTGCCAGAGACGTTAAGTATGGAAATTTGATTGGAAAATTCCTTTGCACCTCGAGAATGAGACATGAAGCCTAGAGCTTGGGTTTAGCAGCTTACGTGTCCTTTCTGCAACCTCTAAGATACGGTTATGAGTGGCTTGCACAGAAGAGGCTACCTCTCCCCTTGTTAAACTTAGCAGATGCCTAAACATTTAATAGAAAAACAAAGCATTAGTGCTTTTGGTTATACCAGCAAACGTGTTTTGACAGTGGGATATTAAAAGCTTCACTAATTTAAATCAACTTTAAAGAATGCCTGCAGTATTAGGCTAGGTTAGACTGTGCTGCAGGAACAGAGAAATCCTGATGTCTCAGTGGCTGACCATGTACACATTTAGTCCTTACTAAGCGCAATCTGCTACAGGCTCAGCTGTCCTCCCTGATACTCCGCTTCCTAGTGTGACTCAGGGCTCCTGATCCCTTTCATCTTGTAGCAGCTCTGCTGTTAGATACAGGCTCCCTGGTTGCTGCAGCCAGGGAAGAGAATTTAGAGGGTAGTTCATGGACTTTTCACTGCTTCAGCTCTACAATGACAAGTGTCATGTCCCAGCATGGTTTACTGGCCAGTACTATTCACTTGGCCTCACCTGACTGCAAGGTCTCTGTGAACAAGATCTGTTTTAGGTCTTAGAGCTAACAAAAGTAGAGTTAATGAATGCTGGGAATGTCAACCCCGCCTACAATGTACCACCCCCCTTGCTACATGGTGAGGATAACAAAGATGAATGTTACAGAGTGTCTGCATTTAAGAAACTCACAAATCCATTGGCTTAATACTATGCTTATGAAGTTTAAGTTAAGGACAGTATCCGTATTAACAAAGCAAGACATAAAATTAGAATGGTTTTAGTTATATAAAATAAAATTGGCATCAATCACTTGAAAACAGGAATATCCAAGTATAAAGAAACAGTGGCCTTTGAAATCCAAAGCTTAATGTGAAATTAGTCATTTATTGAGACTTTAACTTCATTTTATATTGGATACCTATAAAATTTTGGCTTCATGCAGTTTTAGTGGGATTGTAAAGCAAAATAAAACTGAACAAAAATAAACAAAAAACCTTATTTGTTAAAATTGAACTGCAGCTGATTCTAAGGAGGAAGTAACTCAGTATATAGAAGAACTTGCAGGATTTCAGAGAGTAAAATGGAAATCTCTTTCGAGTGGAGGCTAGGCGCAGATAGCCCCAAGAAGAAATGAGGGTTCCTTAGAATTAGAGGATTTTCACCAATGGGGGGAGGCCAGTCTCATCTCATCTTGCCAGTTGAGTAGGTTCTAAAAAAGAAGGACCTTTGCCAGCTTTTCCTCCCCTTTGAATTGTGTCGTCCAGAATTCCAAGTCCCTCAGGGAGTGTTTTCTTTCTTACCCCTTTTAGAGTTGTTTTTCTTTAATATAAGAGTAAAATTTGCTCATCGAAGAAAATTTAGGAAGTACAGGGAAGGTTTAAAAAATGGAAATAATCAGGGGCACCTGGGTGGCTCAGTCGTTAAGCGTCTGCGTTCGGCTCAGGTCATGATCCCAGAGTCCTGGGATCGAGCCCTGCTCAGCGGGAAGCCTGCCTCTCCCTCTCCTTCTGCCTCTGCTTGTGTTCCCTCTCTCGCTGTCTCTCTCTCTCTGTCAAAAAAAACCAACAAAAGACAAAAAAACAAAAAAACTTAAAATGAATTAAAAAAAATAGCCCTCTGACCAACAGCTGGAAATGGTAGGTAAGATGTTGACCTTACAGTCATGGACTAGACTTAATCCTTTTAATTGATGGAAGTGTTTCATGAAGTGTCCTCCAAAAGATAAAACCTAATACCATATTTGTTTGAAGGGACAGTGAGGAAAGGAAGGACAGTGAGGAAAAAATCCTCTCCCACATATCACAAAGCTTCTTAAAGGAGATTTTGAGCTAATTTGGAAAATCATGTTAAGGATGGAAGCACATTCCAGGTGAAGAAAGATGTGAAAAGCAAGTATATCCATTAGCTTTGACCACAATATGGCTACATAGCAAACAACCAAAAAGTTACAGCCACATGCAAAGTAAGCATTTACTTAGCTTGTCCACGGGCAGATTGGCCAGGATCATCTGATCTAGGCAAGTCTTTCCTAGGTGGTTCTGCTTCAGGTCCCAGGAGTTGAGAGTGTCCCATGCAGACCTCTGGGTAGACTGAGGCAGCTTCAGGCAATGTGTGCTTACCCTCTTGGCACCAGCAAGATGATGAAGATGGGATCTTCTCAAGTCTCTGGCAGAGCAAGCCTCATTTCTCATGCACTTGTCAGGCCCTGAATGTATCTTGCCTGCCGACATTACACTGGCCAAACTAAATCACATGCCTGAGCCTGAAGCAAGAGGAAGAAAAGTGCTTTCAGGCCATGGAGGTATTGGAGAGGAGTGACTACCTCTGAAGAAGAATCTACACTACCACAGCAAGGGGAGAATCTTTTTTTTTTTTTTAAAGATTTTATTTATTTATTTGACAGAGAAAGAGAGAGAGTGTGAGCGCAGAAGCAGGGGGAGCAGCAGAGAGAGAAGCAGGGTCTCTGCTGAACAGGGAGCCCGATGCGGGGCTCAATTCCAGGACCCTGGGATCATGACCTGAGCCGAAGGCAGACGTTTAACTGACTGAGCCACCCAGGTGCCCCAGCAAGGGGAGAATCTTATAATGCCCTATCTTTTATCAAGGAACTCCTGTCTGCTAGAAAAAGGCAAAGAAGAACTCTTGAGGTCTCCCTGTTTCTTTCTTTTCCATCCATTTACCTAACTATGAAGCGGATGATTCTGTTAACAGCCTTGACATCCTGTGAACAAATGATGGAGATATGGGGCCCAGACCTGAAAGTGAAGTCCCCTAAACAACATTTTCATAGGCGCAACATCTGTGTTTGTTCTCTAGACTTTAAGGAAGAATCTGCTTCAGTTGTTGACCCTGTGTCAGGCAACACTAACCCTACTTGCCCTTCGCGGCAGCGATCCCTTAATCCTGGCTGTCCATTAGAGTCAGTTAGGGAACGTTTAAAAACTACAGGGTGCCTGAGCCCACTAAATCAATGAATTCATAATGTGTGGGGGCTGAGGACCCAGCATAGAGAGGTTTTAGGTGCCCAGTGAAAGCACTGTGTATTCAGCGTTGAGAACCATTGCTCTGGTACAACCATTTCCCCTCTTTCAGTCTATTTTCTGTTTTCCCAGCCCCAGTATTTTATTCACAGCCATGTCTAACTCCACTCTCACCTGTCATAGAATACTGAAACCTGCACAACCAGCTGATTTTATCAACATTTCTTGGGGGTGGGTAGAAATAGAAAACCTATAAATTCTTTCACATTGAGAAATTGATTAGATGTGATGAGCACTGGGTGTTACACAAAACTGATAAATTATGGAATACTATACCTGAAACTAATGATGTACTATATGTTGGCTAATTGAATTTAAATAAAAAAAGAAAAAAAGAGAGAGATCGATTAGCTGTGTTGTACCTCAGCCCGTATAGACTCAATCTGGTCTGCGCATTAGAATTACTTTGCGAACTTAAAAAAACCCAAAAACCCCCAAAATGGATGTCTCTACTCCTGCACCAGGCCCTAGAGATCCTGGCTCAACTGTTACCCCAGCCAGTGATACTATTTTCAAAGGGCTCAGGTAATTTTCATATGTAGTCAGTTTTGAGACTCCTAGAACCTTGATAGGGCAAGGACATGAGCAGCCATGTAAGCAGAGAACCAACTCCAGGGCACAAAAGATGAATATCTATATCTTTCCTGGTCCTGAGGCTTCTTTGAACATTAAGAGGTATTTCTTTGGGTACAGCAGAATAGGAAATTGGACACAGGTAATGAGAGTGATAATGAAGATTTTGCTTGGCTGTGCTGGAGGATGTGCATATGGGAGTGATGGAAAATAAGATCTGTGAGCAAGAGAAGTGGACACAAAAGGCTCAGGTCATAGAGTCTCAAATATAAGCCCAAGGGCCGAAAACATGATTTACTAGACATTTGGGAGCTCCGCTAAATCCCTGAGCAATACAGCTTTCAGCCATCAAGTGCTTCTTAATTTCTTCTTTGAAATCACCTTATTTAATCATACTTAGTGTGTCTTTGTGACTGTGCCATTCCATTGTTGCCTATGTGTGTCTAGTCTGTCTGGTATACTGAGCAAACGTGCCTCTTGGGGCATAACCTTAAGCAACAAAATATTTATCCTCCTGTCCCTTTAGAAATGTCTGTTGGAGCTAGCTCTTTCTTTGCCTCCGGATGAGAATCTAAGTGACGCATGACTACTCCAGTAAGTTCTACATAATTGGCACTACCAAAAGCCAGCTCTGGACCTGGAGGTGTTTAAAATTAATTTGCCCCTGATGGGATGCATACGTATTCTTTGGTGGAAAGCCTCCCCTCCTTCTTACAAATTACTGGGGATCTCTGCTTGTAGACCACTTGGTAATAGAAAATATATTTTTTTTTGGACTGGTAACTTCCACGGCCACTAGAAACCAAGTATTGCCTACAGTTTCTCTCTGCTTAAGTCTGTTTTCCACTTGGACAGGACTTAACAACATTCAGGCTGGCTCTCTCCTGCCTGGCACACATCTGGTCCATGGGAAACGCTTATGCATCTTTTGTGCCAACCAACTCTAGGAGTTCAGGCTGAACCCAACTCAGGCACCATTCCTTTGACTTGTCCTTAGTGGTTAAGGACAAGTGGTTGCCTCTGGACCATTAAATTTGCAGGAGGAATTCAGACACCAGGCCCTGAGGCTTTGTAACTGTGGGGGCGAGTGCTCTCAGTGTTCTGTGGAAGCCCCTCTTACCAGTGTGAGGTGAGGCATTTCCTTACTCTGACTCGGGGCTGAGCAAGATTCACCCCACATTAATGAGTCTCTCCAAAAATGCCTCCCCAGAGCTGCTGAAGAAAAATGTGTTAACCACAATTAACTAAGTCACTGATGCTATTTAACCTGAATTGTTCTACTTAGAGTTACCCAGGTGAGAAGTGGCTAGATTGCAGACCACACCTGCCTTCATGATGATCAATTTGGGACTCATATTTAAAACTACTGATTGTTTTCTCTGTCCTTGGCATATTAATGCATCCTCATACTTATGGCTCATTACTCCCTCTGGCAGTCTTATGGGCCTCTTATTTCACTTCTGTTTCAGCTGTTCTGGTAAATGACTGCCTGCCTGCCCCCCTGGGGACCCCAAAGCAAATTTCAGGTATGCCACATAGCCTGTATTTAAAATTATGTTGCTCAAAACATACTCTCCAAATTTCATAAAAATCTGTCAAGCCGATTCTGCCGATGTGCTAACAGAGATATGTAAAAACATATACAAACATATTTTTATTTATATAGCTACACATAGATGCAGTTAAAAATAAATATATATTAGGCAGTAAATTCAACTGGCTAAGGGAAAAGAGTATTTTGATTGTATTGTTGGAAGAGATGGGAATTTAAATGGCATTGTTTCTCAACCCTGCTGGAGGCTGGGGGATAGTAAATTTTCTCAAATACCATTTAAGGTTCTGTGCTCCTTGCTATTTGTCTTGCCAGGGATATCATAGGTCTTGATGGATTTGTTATGGGCAGTCATGCATGGCTGATGGTTCCACCTCTTTGATCGTCCCCCTAGGAATTCCATTACGGGGCTGTCCTTTGGAAATCTGCTTGTCACTTGGGCCTGCTGTGTTGCCGTGGGCCTTGCAGCTTTAGTCTGGTAAACTCCTTGTTTGTTGTTCTGCTCGGCGCTTACTATACAGATGTGAGCCAGAATAAAAGGTTTTGTTTTAACCTTCCCAAATTGCTAAATATAATTGCATCTTTTTATACATCTTTACTCTATTAGACGCACTGCTGGACATGCCTAATTCTTTTAGAAGGGAAATGAGTTCTTTGGATTCTTAAGAAGTTGTAGAGTCGTCTTCATTTTTGCTCTAGTTGGCATCATTTATCCACAAATTTTCTTGCAGTTTATTAAAATGAGCTCTCTCTGCATTTTTCTGGAGAACGTAGCCCTTCCTGACACAAATGAGTGGGAGTTTTATTTTTATTTTTCTATTCATTTTCATTATTATTTTTAGTGTTTAGTAAATCACCAGCAGATTGGAGAGCTCACCAAGAGGTTTCAGAGTGTTCTGCTTAAGCAACAGGGTGTATAGACAAGATGTGATTTCTAAATTGAGATTCCTTGGCAGGTGCAGTTGAGAGTTATATTAAATTTAGTAGGGAAAAAATAACCAGAGGGGGTTCAGTTCAACTTCTATTTTTTTACAAACATCTTTTATCACTCTTCCATCATTTGGATTCTCTCTGGGGGGAATCTCCTGCTTTTGGTGGCAAGTATTCATTCTGCATGAAGAAGTTATCATCAGGGAATGGGGGACGTCCTCTCCTTATTAAAGTCCTGGGATCTAAAAAATTTCCACCAACAAATGGCTTGAGGTTTTTGTACTTATTGCAGAGAAGTGTTGATTGAGGCTCATTGTATTTCTCAAATTTCTAAAACTGTGTTCCTCAAGGAAAAAGGGTGTGAGCTCTAGGGCTGGGGGTTTACTATATTTTAAGTAAGATATTTCTTTAATATTTTTATCTTCAAGGGTCCCATAACATTGACATTCAGATCTATGTATATTAAACATTTATCTATATAAAATTAAAGATTTTTTTCTGTAGCCAATCTTTGAGTAAAATTAATAATTATTCCTTTTTTTAGGTAGAAATTAAATGTAGCCTGGTTCCTTTATTCCTCCTATTTTACTATTTCCTGGGTGATTAGAATACTTACTTCTTTCCTTTCAGCGCATATTAAGCAAGGGGAGTGTTGTTGCCTCTCTCGTTCGGTCCAATAAGCTCCACACTGTACTTGTTGGCTTAATATATGCTCCAAGGAGGGCTAACTTATGTGCATATATAACTGCTGTCTCTGGAAAAGATTCTGCATTATATAATAATGCCCTCATGGTCCCCATTTATTTATTTTTTATTACAACCTTCCTCCTCTTTGTCTTCCCCCATTCTCCCAGGACACTTTGAGTCTGGCTTAAAGGCTGTCCATTTGCTACAAATCCTTTTCAACAACTTATCTTCTTTCCCATCTACTTCCTCTAGAAATACATTGTTCATTTCTTGAAGATATGTATAATTCCTTCAGGTATGATATTTCAATCACAGCAAATGCATCCCTAGGTGTTTCTGAGTGAAGTAACTATTAAAGCATATAAATAGAGCTACGTATGTGCAATGGTCGATAGCAGTTATATTATTTTTGTCACCAAAAATACTGATGATTGGGGATTCCACAGATGGTGTTTCAATTCTCTTTTCCCTTTGTCAAGCACCCCGCCATGGTTCTTCTTCAATCCTACCCCCCTTTTTTGGTGTCCACTGTTCCAGCTTCTGGAATCTCTTAGAAGAAGCAAAGATAATGCAAATAGAATATCTAATACATGCCCAAAGGATGGTCTTTTCTGCTATTCTGTTCCTGTCCTCATCCCTCATTTTTTCCTATTTCTGGACTAGGCATACCCTTTAATATTTTTTCCATGTTTTTTTAAAAGGTTTTTGTTGTTGTTTATTTATTTGAGAGAGAGAGAGAGAGAGCAAGAGAGCGAGCATGAGTGGAGGGGAGGGGCAGAGGGAGAGGGAGAAGCAGGCTCTCCACTGAGCAGGGAGCCCCAGGTGGGGCTCGATCCCAGGACCCTGGGATCATGACCTGAGCCAAAGGCAGACGCTTAACGACTGAGCCACCCAGGTGCCCCTAATATTTTTCTATGTTAAAAACAATAGTACGCATTAACATTTGTGAAATAGGTATGCAGGAGAAAATTTAATTGGCACCATTCTGCTCTTGAAAACTAACAATAGGGATGGGTTAAATCACTCTGGATGAAGAACCAGGATCTGAACTTACTGCCGTTGATTCATAGCTATTCTTTCTCTCTTCCTTGCAATAGCACTTCAAGGTCAATCATAGCACAGATTTTCAGAAATAGACTACTTAAATTAGAGCTGTGACCTGCTTTTAATAATTAGCCAGTAATGAAATACTGACCATAAATTTACCTAATTACCCACCATATATGAAATCTTCACTATGCTTCTTGGATTTGAAGGGATGAATTAATTGAGATTTGAATCAAATCCATTTAGTTGGAATTATGTTACTGTAGATTGTCCTAAAGAAATACATACATAAGTAACTATATCTCTTAGAATGCTAATTAAATCTTGTAACTTCCAATTCAGAAATTTCTAGTCTTAGATTTCACAGGATTTGGTTGAAGTTAATATAATTGTTGAGAGTTTCTGATTGTTTAACTATAGTTTCCTTGCATTCATATATTCAACCAACACATACTGAAGGCCTAATATGTGTTAGATACTGTTTTCGGTGCTGCAAGAATTACTGAGTAAAAGTGTTTGTAATTTAGCAATTCAGCCATCATTGCAAAGTGGATCCAGAAGTGAAGGTAAAGTAAAGGTTAGCATGAAGACCTAGATACAGTATCTCTCTACTGCAAGGTACAGTAATTTCTTTCCATTGGTTGTTTTAAATGAAACAGAATGTTTGGGCTGCATGGAACATATTCTAATCCCTTCCATATAGAGTAATTCAGGATCACAGAGTAAATTATTAGCAGCTAGGTCGAACAGAGATTGCTGAATGTTAGGCTGATATTTGTTCCCAAAGATTGTTAGGAATGACCCATGTATTTTAACAAGATCAAAGAAACCCCTTAGGCTTTGTGAAGTCATTAATGACTCTGAATCCTGCCTTGATAGAAGAAGACAACAAATTGCATGTTGATGTCTGGGTCCAAGCTTTCAGTTTGGTTAGTAGAATCATTGGTACTGCTTAACCTGTAAAATATAATCATATAGATAAATAGTTTTTTATACAGAAAAGGAAGAAGGACATGGCATTTGGGAGGACTGTTCCATCTAAGCTGAAGTGGAGGTCCTCATGTGGCTCTTAGGCTGCTCTTATCACTACTCAACAGACGTGTCATGAACATCGTAAACACCTAGAGCTGGATGGAACATTGAGGACCACAATTTAACCTTTTCATTTTACAATTGGGATACTAGACTAAATAAAGTGACTTGCCCAATGATGCACAAATAGCTGGAGGCAACACAAGGCATCTTGATTGATTCTGAATCCTGTTTTCCTACCTCCCTATCCCATGTTTTGACACAATTTGGTAGAATACCAGAACCTTGTTTCATAAGTGATAGTTTATTCTTCTTTTGAAAACAAACTCTGCCTGCCCTAGAAGATAATTCTGGGTCTATTTGTACACACTTTTGGGTTTCTGGGATCTTTTCTTCCAATATGCTAAGGCATAATTGTTTATTGTTTCAGAGAATGACCGAATTTCAATAAAGCTTGATCTAGATAGACCTTGGGCTCATTCTTTTAAGTCCTAAGAAAGGTGATGATTGCAGTAGGGGATGAGAATTTTCTGTACCAGAAGAAGCAGCTATTTTAAGAGAAGTTCCTACTCTGCTGCTATCAGTTGCTTTTCTTTGTAGATTTGACTCATTCTTCTAGGTTTCTTAATTTTGAATGATATGAGGGATGTATGCATATATATCTGGAAAGTTAGGCAGATGTTTAAACAGACAACGCATGAAAATTCTCTCTTGTTTACAAACCCCTCAGATAATCACATCTTAAAAAATAAACTATAGCTGGGTAATGGCCATGGCTTTCACTGTCTACAGAGGATGTTCATTAGGAATCTGGGGTGTGAGGTTGATGCGCCATTGCCAGCAAGTACAGGACAGTTCGTGATCATTCAGAAGACTTAAAAAAATTCATTCAAAAGTTTATTCCAGGTAGAAAGATGGTCTTTGTGAAGCCCTCCCCCTTTTTTTGAAGATTGATCAATTTATCTGAGAGAGAGGGCTCAGGGGCATGTGCGCAGGCGCGTGTGCAAGCGAGAGGTGGGGGAGGGGCAGAGAGACTCCTCAAGCCGACTCTCCACTGAGCACAGAGCCTGACAGGGGCTCTACGTAGGGCTTGAGGCAGGGCCTGATGCAGGCTCAATGAAGGCTCAATCCCTGACATCATGACCTGAGCTGAAATCCAGAGTCGGCCACTTAACTCACTGAGCCATCTAGGTGCCCAGGACTTTGTGAAGCTCTTTCTATACCTGATGGGAGTTCATGGATATGCCAACTGCTGGTATGCAGGGGAGGGCCACAATAGAATGTGGCATCCATACCCTCATTCAATTGCTTTCACACCTTTCCTTTTCAGGCCCAAATGGGCCATGTCCTCATCATGGATAAGCCCATATTACAACCTCTCAAAGAAAAAAAAAGCTGCATGCTTGTTGGTCTACATGAGGTAACAAATCACTGCTCCCATTCAGGGAAAAGAAGTTCAATCTAGTGGAATTGAAAAAGTTTTTGCACTACTTTTACATATTCACGAGCATGCTAAAATTTTATATAATTTTGTGTCACGATCAGCTATATCATATTATGTGAACTCATGTACTGACCATCCGTTTTCTTAACACTCTCTTGTACCTGTTGCGCAGAAGTCTAACTCTTACCCTTTGACTGCCCCTTTGTCTAACCCAGAGAGAAATTATCTACCCCCTTACCCACCCACCCCCCCTGCCCCGGACACCTTGATTCTCAGTATGGGAAAGACCTCAGGGTCACCAGTGAACCGCTTAGGAAATCTTCTCTTTTCTTTATGTGTTGGGTGATTAAAAACAGAATTGCTCAGCGGAGCAGGAAGATTTCTGTGGTTCTACTATAACCACTGCCTTCTAGATATAGATTTCTAGCTTTACATACTTCACTGGATCCTTAAAAAATGATGGATTAATGGAGACAGGTCTTATAATCATGTGTTTCAGGTGAGGGAATTGAGTCTCAAAAGATAAAGTGATACCAAAAGTCACCAAGTCAGTAGGGATGAAAACAAGACTGGGACACAGATCTAATTTTTGGTACAGAACGTTTTCCTAAAGCATCCTAGGTCTCCATATTTTCTTATCTGCATATTGAAAGTTTGTTACCACACAAACAGCCACAGAATCCTGAGCCTATGACCCAAGTCAATGTATGATACATGCCACATGTGTGACTTTCTGCCAGTACAGCTGATAACGATTGCCATTGATTAGGTAAGTGATTGAGTGAAGCCCAGGAAGTCTCTAAGCCATGTACGCATTTTCTGTTCATGGCTTGAGGCTGTGGAAGGAGGACGAGGGAAGGCAATGAACATTTACTGAATGTCTGTTAGTTATAAATGCTGTACAGTGCTTTACTTGTGAGCGCAGCAATCTTGGGCGGGAGTTAGGTATTTTCTGCATTTTCAAATTCAGAGATGTGAGGTTTTGAGAGTCAAGATCATGCAGCTAGAAAGTAGCACATTCAGGTGAATGCATTCTATCCTTGAATAAAATTCAATTTCTCAATCAAGGCAAATATATTTGTTCTCTCACTAAAAGGAACTGGATGTTCTACACTGTTGAAATTGAGGTAGTCAGTTAATGAAGCATGGTATGGCATGAAGAGACAGATCAGGATTGGAATTTTAATTTATAAACTATACTATATTATTATCATCATCAAACTCAATAAACTTCAATATTTCTGGTCTTCTTTATTTCTTAGAAAAGAATACATTCCATTTTATTTAAACTGGCATTCTCCTGTAGTCATGGAATCTTTAACCATGTATTCATGTGGTGTCGTGCTCAGACATTTGCATATGTTAGTACCCAAGGGAGTCCTGGGAATTTCAAATTTAACATACAATAAATTTTAGACTAGGGACTATTTAATACTTATGCCTCCAGACATTCTCTAGAGAGTACCAAGTTGGAAACAAAAAAAGAAATAAAAACTTTTTCAAAGCTTCCAACACATCTAAGAAGTGAAATCCTGTTGACAAATACTCTGGCCGAATGCCATTAACTAAAACTTCTGCTAACAAATTTCATTGAAGTTTCATCGAAAAAAAAAAGCAATTCCATTAGAATGACGACAATAACAACAGTCATTTCGAGGCTGATGGTAAGGACTGTGCTTAGGAGAGATGGTTCTGATCGTGTAAATTTTTTTTTTAATGAAAATGTGTCCATAATGAAATTTTCTCACATCCAGCCTCTTCTCTTGGCAGTGAAATATTTCCATGGGTATATTTGTCAACTTAACAACTGGCAGAGTATTTCTTTCATGCAGAGAAGTAACATTTACTGATGAGATCTGGAAGGATCTACTAGATGAGTAGTTAGCCAAACAAGAATCTTAAGGGTAAAGGCTTTTCTGGATGTACTGGTGGAGCGTTATCACCAAATGTTGGTTCCCTCAGCCTCCAATTAAAACATGTGAGGTTCTGGCTGCAGTGATTTAAAGGTGGGGATTGATTCAAAGTACTTTTGTAATATTAATCTCTATTTGTTTGAAGAGCTGATAATTAATTTCCTGATTTTTTCTTCTCACGTAAGGCTGTGTGTGTGTGTGCGTGTATGTGTGTTTTAGTTTCTTCCTTTTTTTTTTTTGTTTCAAGTTTTTATTTACATTCTAGTTAGTTAACATATTGTGTAATATTAGTTATTAGTTTCAGGAGTAGAATTTAGTGATTCATCATTTACATATAACACCCAGTGCTCATCACAAGTGCCCTCCTTAATACCCATCACCCATTTAGCCCATCCACCTCCCCTCCAGTAACCCTCAGTTTGTTCTCTGTAGTTAAGAGTCTCTCTTATGGCTTGCCTCCCTCTCTCTCTGTTTTTTTTTTTTTTTTCTTTCCCTTATGTTTAACTGTTTTATTTCTTTTTTTAAAAAATATTTTATTTATTTATTTGAGAGAGAATGAGAGAGAGAGAGAGCATGAGGAGGGGAGGGTCAGAGGGAGAAGCAGATTCCCTGCTTAGCAGGGAGCCCGATGCGGGACTCGATCCCTGGACTCCAGGATCATGACCTGAGCCGAAGGCAGTTGCTTAACCAACTGAGCCACCCAGGCACCCTAACTGTTTTATTTCTTAAATTCCACATACGAGTGAAATCATATGGTATTTGTCTTTCTCTTATTTTTTCTTATTTTTCTTAGCATAATACACTGTGCTCCATCCATGTCATTACAGTTGGCAAGGATTTCATTCTTTCTGATGGATAATATTCCATTGTAATATTCCATTGTATATATATATACACCACCTCTTCTTTATCCATTCATCAGTCAATGGACATTTGGGCTCTTTCCATGATTTGGCTATTGTTGATAATGCTGCTATAAACATCTGGATTCATGTGCCCCTTTGAATCAGATTTTTGTATTCTTTTTTTTTTAAAGATTTTATTTATTTATTTGACAGAGAGAGAGACAGCGAGAGAGGAAACACAAGCAGGGGAGTGGGAGAGGGAGAAGCAGGCTTCCTGCTGAGCAGGGAGCCTGATGTGTGGCTGGATCCCAGGACCCTGGGATCATGACCTGAGCCGAAGGCAGACGCTTAACAACTGAGCCACCCAGGTGCCCCAAGTATTTTTTTATTCTTGGGTAAATACCTAGTATACAGTTGTTGGGTCATATGGTAGTTCTATTTTCAGTTTTTTGAGAAATCTCCATGTTGTTTTCTAGAGTGGCTGCAGCAGTTGGCATTTCCACCAACTGTGTAAGAGGGTTCCCCTTTCTCTGCATCCTTGCCAACATCTGTTGTTTCTTGTGTTGTTAATTTTAGCCATTCTGACAGGTGTGAGGTGTTATCGGTTTGTGGTTTTGATTTGTATTTCCCTGATGATAAGTGATGTTGAGCATCTTTTCATGTGTCTGTTGGCCATCTGTATGTCTTTTTTTCAATTAAAAATTTTATTTATTTTTATTATGTTCAGTTAGCTGACATATAGTACATCATTA
This sequence comes from Zalophus californianus, assembly GCF_009762305.2. NCBI lineage: Eukaryota > Metazoa > Chordata > Mammalia > Carnivora > Otariidae > Zalophus > Zalophus californianus. The sequence goes on from NC_045602.1 coordinate 28,099,058, forward strand.
GTTTTTGATGTAGTGTTCAATGATTCATTAGTTGCTTTTAATACCCAGTGCTCATCACAACACATGCCCTCCTTAATACCCATCACCCAGTTACCCCATCCCCCACCCTCCTCCTCTTTGTAACCCTCAGTTTGTTTCCCGGATCCGGAGTCTCTCATGGTTTGTCTCCCTCTCTGATTTCTTCCCCTTCTGTTTTCCCTCCCTTCCCCTGTGGTCCTACGCACTATTCCTTATGTTCCACATATGAGTGAAACTATATGATAACTGTCTTCCTCTGCTTGACTTATTTCACTTAGCATAATCCCTCCAGTTCCATCCATGTCGATGCAAATTGTGGGTATTCATCCTTTCTGATGGCTGAGTAATATTTCACTGTATATATGAAGCACATCTTCTTTATCCATTCATCTGTTGAAGGACGTATCAGTTCCTTCCATAGTTTGGCTGTTGTGGACAATGCTGCTATGAACATTGGGGTACATGTGCCCCTTCTTTTCACTACATCTGTATCTTTGGGATAAATACCTAGTAGTGCAATTGCTGGGTCGTAGGGTAGCTCCATTTTTAATGTCTTGAGGAACCTCCGTACTATTTTCCAGAGTGGCTGCACCAGCTTGCATTCCTACCAACAGTGTAAGAGGGTTCCCCTTTCTCCACATCCTCACCAACATTTGTTGTTTCCTGTCTTGTTAATTTTTATTTTTTATTTTTAAAATTTTTTTTAAAGATTTTTATTTATTTGTCAGAGAGAGAGAGAGAGAGACAGAGCACAAGCAGGGGGAGCAGCAGGCAGAGGGAGAAGCAGACTCCCTGCTGAGCAAGGAGCCCGATGTGGGACTCGATCCCAGGATCCTGGGATCATGACCTGAGCTGAAGACAGACACTTAACCAACTGAGCCACCCTGGTACCCCCTGTCTTGTTAATTTTTGCCATTCTAATTAGTGTTAGGTGGTATCTCGTTGTGGTTTTGATTTGTATTTCCCTGATGACTAGTGATATTGAACATTTTTTCATGTGTCTGTTAGCCATTTGTATGTCTTCTTTGGAGAAGTGGCTGCTCATGTCTTCTGCCCATTTCTTGATTGGATTATTTGTTTTTTGGGTGTTGAGTTTGATAACTTCTTTATATATTTTGGATACTAACCCTTTATCATATATGTAATTTGCAAATATCTTCTCTCATTCCATAAATTGCCTTTTAATTTTGTTGATCGTTTTCTTCACTGTGAAGAATATTTTTTATTTTGATTAAGTCCCTATAGTTTAGTTTTGCTTTTGTTTCCCTTGCCTTGGGAGACATATCTAGAAAGAAGCTGATATGACCAATTTCGAAGAAATTACTGCTTGTGTTCTCCTGTAGGATTTTTATGGTTTCAGTCCTCTACAGTTAGGTATTTAATCCATTTTGAATTTATTTTTGTGTTTGGTTTAAGAAAATGGTCCAGTTTCATTCTTTTGCATGTTGCTGTCCAGTTTTCCTAGCACCATTTGTTGAAGAGATTATCTTTTCCCTATTGGATATTCTTTCCTGCTTTGTTGAAGATTGACTATATAGTGTGGGTTCATTTCTGGGTTTTCTGTTCTGTTCTGTTGGTCTGTGTGTCTATTTTTGTGGCAATACCATACTGTTTGATTACTACAGCTTTGTAAGATTACTTGAAGTCTCAAATTGTGATGGCTCCAGCTTTGTTTTTCTTTTTCAAGGTTGCTTTGGCTATTCAGGGTCTTTAGTGGTTCCATACAAGTTACAGGATTGCTTGTTCTCACTCTGTGAAAAATGCTGTTGGTATTTTGATAGGGATTGCATTAAATGTGCAGATTGCTTTCGGTAGTGTAGACATTTTAACAATATTTGTTCTTCCAATCCATGAGCATGGAATGTCTTTCCACTTCTTTCTGATAGACTCCAAACTTTAAATGAGTGCTTCAAGTATCTTGAGAATTTTGGCAGTTACTTTGCTTCGAGATATTCCTATGTCAAGAGGACATAGTCATTTGTTTTTAAATGTTTGTAAACAAGTAAAATATAGTGCCTTAAATAGAAGTATGAAACATTCATTACATTCAGCCAGGCCCCAACATTTGCCATAAAATATTCTTGTCATCCCTAGGTGATCTAACAACCAGTTGAGGCAAATTAAATGTGCTTCAAATAATATATCAATCACTGTTCTTTTTAGTTTCCTAAATGGAATCAGCTGCCTTGAGTACTAAAATTTCAGGGATGTCTTAGAAGGTAAGTTGTGGGATCATCTTTTATGTACAGTGTGTAGCTGTTTCCTCCCAACACTATTTTTTGACTGATCCACATTTGATATTTCAAACAGTCCTCAAAATGCTTGAGCCTGTGAGAATGCATCACTATAAGACCCCAGAAATTGAAAGTACAGCTTTAGGAATAAATCCTGGCTATAGCACAAAGGCTGAAGCATCTTCCGAACAGGGTTAGTAGACCCAGGAAACCTGTGGCCTGTGTGTATGTTGGGCTCAGGCATGAAGAGTTACACTCATAGTCTGCTTGTTGATCTAATAATTCATTTTGCATGTGCCACGGGAAAGGCCTTCTTGAGATACATTACTGGTTGGGTGGATTTACTCACCTGGCCTAGAGCCATCCCTATGAACTGCATGGGGGTGGAGCACTGGAACTGTGTCTATTCAATATGTCTGTCACAAGACTTAGTGGCTCTATGATATGTAATGGAGTTTATTAATGGAAGAGAGTAAAACCTGGAAGGAGATTATACTTTTAAACAATAAAGACACTATCCACAGTTTTGTCACCAGAACTTTGAATCTTCCCCAGAATGTTCTGGAGCTGCATTAATAGACCTCCCTATTGCCTCCAATTCTGTCTCATCCCAACAGCTGTCATTTAATTAAAATGGGTCTCTAGAGCAGGACTTCTCAGACTTTAATATGCATAAAAATATGTAAACAAATGTCCTGGGGATCTTGATAAAATGTAGCTTCTGATTCAACAGGTCTAGGGTGGAGCCTCAAGTTTTATATTTTGAAAAAGCTCCTGGGTAATACAGATGCTGTTGGCCGTGAACCACCATTTGAGTAGCATAGCTTCAGATTTGCTTTCAAGGAAATAAAATGAAATTAACATTTATGAGTTACAGCTTAAGTCAAAAAACTCCAGGCAATTTACAGATATTGTTTCACCTGATTTTCTAAGGAATCCGAAAAATGCATATTATGTCCATTTTCAGGTGAGAAAACTGAAGCTTGGATATTTTTATTTAGCCCAAATCAGCCAGTCGTATTGGCAAAGTAAGATTGGATCCTGGTTTCTCTGACCCCAAAGGTTTCATGCTTTGGCCTGACCATGCTGCCTCCGAGTGCTGATGTCCCTCAGAGTATGTTGACCTGCCAAGGTTTTTGTTGTCAAGGAGTATCTCAAAAGACGAGTAAACTAGCAGATTGAAACCCTTTCCACCCAAATACCAATAATACAATAACAACGTGATTCTTTAAAAAGTCATAAATACAGAGAAACAAGGAAAGCAGGAAACCTTGGGAATACAAGAAAGCAGACAGGCAACTGGTAACTGTACTAATAAACCAGAGAAAGCTGGGTCTAGGAGGCAGTGGGAAGAGCCAGAAGTCAGCTGATAGAATGGTCAGTGATTCTCAGGCCTCTGCCAGAAGGGTCATCTTGTGAGTTTATACCATCCATCAGAAGAATGAGTGCTGGAATTTTTAGAGTAGCTCAGGGCCTAAACAAGTAGGGAAGATGCTGGCTCTGCATTTGGAGGACAGTAGTGAAGCTCTGATAGGGAATTGATGAAAGGGGCAAAGGAATTGAGGTAGAGTATCATCATTACCACCCAATACTTACTGTAAATGTTCTAAAAAAAAAAAAAAAAAAAGAGGCAAAGGAGAGCCGTTGCCTTCAAGAGGAATTAATGTAAGAAAATATCTGCTAGAACCAAATAATAATATCTTTTTTTCTATTTATAAGAAATAGGAGAGGGGTCTTCTTGAAGAGATGGAACCATCTAACTGGACTGGGGAGAAACGCTGAACTTACATGAAGGAGAAAGAGCTAAATGAGTTCTCTTAGTAAAGGGGAACAGCTTTAGTAAAACTCAAGAGGCATAAATGCTTATGATAAAAAGAATGAGAGTCAGGAGTAAAAATTTAGAGTGGGTGAGGCAAAGTAACAGCAGCTAAGCCATCTGAATAGAAGGGAAATAACAGGTCAGTAAGCATAGCCAACAATGAGCTACTAGCCACTGACTCCAGGGAAAGGTAGTGTGAGTCATCCTGGGTTTTGCTTCCTCCTGTAAATCTGCCAGAGTGCAGTTGACAAGCGCAGAGTAGGACCAACAGGTGAGTACCAGGGCAGCCAGAGAAGCAGGTGGGGGCTACCATTTATCAAAGAAACAAAGGTTTGGCATGAGAACCTCATTCCTTCTAATCTGAGTGGATCTGGAGATCTGGAATCCGGAGTATTAAATTCTTGACCTAGGTATCTGTATTCATCTTGAGAACATATTTTGCTGCAATTCCCAGTGACAAAGTTCCTGTTCCTTAGTTCACTGGAGAACAAAGTGTGAGTTGCTGAATTGTGGGAAGCATTGGTCTCTATTCTTTTCGGAGGTTTGATCAGGAAGATGCATGGACCCTGTGGCTGTAGGGTACCCAAATGGTTATTCCATCTACAAGATGATAATTGTTCTAGTTGTTTCTGTTAATTTTAAGCCCCAATAAAAAGAGTCATTAAAATTATGATTTCTCTTTAAATTTTCCTCAGTGTCTTTGCATTCTGTTCAGTATATACTAATTTCAATACATATTTTCCCACTTATTTTTGAACTTTCCCAGAGACAACACCTTAGCTTTTTTTTGGAGAGAATAAGATGCTTTATGTAACAACAAACAAGCAGAAACTACCCCCAAGTAGCACAGGTATGCAATGTAGAAAAAATTTCTCAAATTTTGGATTTTCTGTTTTCAGTTGTGGGACAGAGGAAGAGACAGGGTCCTAAAGTTACTGTGGTGTAGGTGTCAACAACCTTGGATGATCTTGGATATGTCATTACCTCTCTGGGTCTTGACATCCTGAAATATAAAAGGAAAGATTATACTAAGCCATCTCTCTGATCCCGTTAGCTCAAACCCTCTGTGATCCTGAAGATGTAATCTCTGTTTTATAGATCTGCATTTATGTCAAGGAAAATGTCATTGTAAGTTTTTCATCACTATAGCAAAACTGTTAAAGTAGTGGATTGAATAATACATTTGTATATCACAATGCAACTGGTCATCCCTCATTTATACAAATCTTGTTGAAGAAATGACAGTCAAAAGCCTCTCCATTTTCAAGCATAAAAAAATCTATCAAATTATATTCAACTGGTTAGCAGCCTGTGTCTGAGGTTTTAATAGAGTTATATTTCTTTTCTGTGTTTAAAGAAGGCTTTTCCAAATGAATATGAGATAGGGTACTTGATTTGGCTGTTCTTTCTAAACTGTGGACTAAATTTATTAATGTAGCACATGACTTCTCCCCTTAATTTGTTTTATTAAACATGGTTTTTATTTTGTCAGAAGCCAATGTATATATTTTGAATTTCAAGTAAGCACGAATGAGATAATGAATTTCAAGTAAGCACGAATGAGATAACAGATTTATCCCACATGAAACAAATCTGATATGTGAAAACCTGCATTAAAAAAAATTCAGTGTAAAATTATTCACTATGCCCAAATAATTACTTATAAATGTATTTATTCCTTAAGGATTATATTAGAGAACTCTTAACACAATATTTATTCATTCATTCAATTAAAACATTCAATTTATGTACAACTTTTAGAATTTCATTTCTTTAATTAGGTCAATTTGTAAGGCTTAAGCAACTTATGATTTTTTAAATGAAAGCACAAGTAGAATTTCTATTTGACAGTAGCAATTACATTAGATTTGGAGGTAATGTAAAATGAGAGGACAGATAAAACTAATAAAAAGAAAAGACTAAGAAAGGTAGTATAAAGCAAAAAAAAAAAAAGAAAGAAAAAGAAAAGAAAAAAGAAGAAAAAGAACTAATATGTTTCCACCTAAAACCTGAATAGAGCAGATTAAGAAAGAAATACTGAACAGACTAAGAAGGATAAATACAAAATCAAAATAATGATCTGATAATAAGAATTTAAGGATTAAAAAAGCAATCCCCCCCACCATGCCTCTCTTTTCCCCATTTACACTTATACTGTCTCTCTCACTATCTCACTGTCTCTATCGTTGGGAGCTCACTAGGTTCATTTATGTTTTATTTCCCATATGGGAGGCCCTGAGATTTGGAAATTTAATTCTTTAAAGATTTTGCCATACTGGAGATTCAAACAGCGTTGTTCAGTTGATGATACTGAGTTTCTAGTATGACGACCTTTTTAATGGCCTACATTTCTGTGCAAATGAATGAAAAATGTACCTTCTCTGTGTGAAGAGCCAGGAAGTCTCCGAAGATGTAAAAAAAAAAAAAAAAAATAACTGATATTTATTTGGAACCTACCATGAGCTTAACACTGTGTTAGTCAATCTGTGTGTGAGGCTGTTAATACTATCTGCATTTCACTGAATCAGAAATTAAGGCCTAAAGAGAACCTTTAGCAAGTACGGCAGCTGGGCTTCATCCCCCACTGTCAGACTTAATACATCATCTCCAGCTCTAGACTAATTCCCTAAAATATGGTCACAGTCTATAAATTGCTTATCAGCTGGTGGTTTTCTCAAGATAGTAGACAAAGGAATATAATACTGTGGGGCATGGTCATTGATATTAGGGAAGTATGAAATGTTGGTGGAGGAGGTCAGCGTAGGGAATTGAGTATATTTATTTAATGAAGCAACAGGAAAATCTTCATGCAAAAGACAGTATTTGAGATTGGTTCCTAAGAAATGAGAGAATTTTGACAGGTGGGGACGGGCGGGTGGGAACATTCCAGAAGAAAGCAAGAACTTGGGCAGAATCACCTATGCAAAAAGGATAGAGGTAATCCTGGAAAAGGAAATCAGGCAGTTTTATGGGGAACTTTAAGTAAAAAGCCAAGGAGTTTTTACATGTCAAGTGAGACTTCGAATGCAGAGCTCAATTAGGAGGCAATAATAATAGACAAAGTCCATGTGGGTCTTGTCAATCAACTGGATGGGGCAGTGTTAGGGTGAAGACCACAAGTCAGAGATTAGGACCTCAAAGCTCTTACAGTTGTGATTATTACTATTATTATTTCCAATAGGAAAAAGAAACCAGAACTAGTAAAAATCTTCCAATCTTCTTACCTGAACCTATTTAAGTTGCTTTTCTTCTTGAACCCTGTTCTCCTTGATGCTTATTCCAAGGAGAAATTTAACAAACATAGCAACTGCCAGCTCTCCATGTCATGTGTGGAGACCCAATTGGGGGTCCCTTGGACTGGAAACCGGGATTCCCAGGTCATGGCCACAGTGCTAGGGGAGATCAGATGCCAGCAGCATTATCCAATCTCCAAGCCAGTCAGGAGATCAATTTTTTCCTAAGAGGACTACCTTCTTTTCATTGTGCCAAATTATGCATCTATTCAATTAGTCCAATGTTATTTTTTTCTTTTAATTTATGTGTATTTTTTTCAAACAAATACTAAGTTGTTTAGACTTAAATGCATATTAAGTCATTGGACCTAACTACTTAATAAACAGAACTGTTAGGTATTTTTTTATGTATAAATTTTTTTTATGTATACTTCTTTTATGTATACATTTTTTAATGTATAAATTGCTTATTTATTTATTTATTTATTATTTTTATTTTATTATGTTATGTTAATCACCATACGTTACATCATTAGTTTTTGATGTAGTGTTCCATGATTCATTGTTTGTGTATAACAGCCAGTGCTCCATGCAGTACATGCCCTCTTTAATACCCATCACCAGGCTAACCCATCCCCCCACCCCCCTCCCCTCCCCTCAGTTTGTTTCTCAGAGTCCATAGTCTCTCATGGTTCATCTCCTACTCTGATTGCCCCCTTCATTTTTCCCTTCCTACTATCTTCTTTTTTATAACATACAATGTATTACTTCTTTCAGAGGTACAGGTCTGTGATTCAACAGCCTTACACAGTTCACAGTGCTCACCATAGCATATGCCCTTGCCAGTGCCCATCACCCAGCCACTCCATCCCTCCCACCCCCCACCACTCCAGTAACCCTCAGTTTGTTTCCTGAGATTAAGAATTCCTCATATCAGTGAGATCATATGATACATGTCTTTTGCTGATTGACTTATTTCGCTCAGCATAATACCCTCCAGTTCCATCCACGTCGTTGCAAATGGCAAGATTTCGTCCCTTTTGATGGCTGCATAATATTCCATTGTATATAAATATATACCACTTCTTCTTTATCCATTCATCTGTCAAAGGACATCTTGGCTCTTTCCATAGTTTGGCTGTTGTGGACATCGGGGTGCACGTACCCCTTTGGATCCCTACATTTATATCTTTGGGGTCAATACCCAGTAGTGCAAATGCTGGGTCATATGGTAGCTCTATTTTCAACTGTTTGAGGAACCTCCATACTGTTTTCCAGAGTGGCTACACCAGCTTGCATTCCCACCAACAGTGTAGGAGTGTTCCCCTTTCTCTGCATCCCCGCCAACATCTGTCATTTCCTGACTTGTTAATTTTAGCCATTCTGACTGGTGTGAGGTGGTATCTCATTGAGGGTTTGATTTGGATTTCCCTGATGCCGAGTGATGTTGAGCACTTTTTCATGTGTCTGTTGGCCATTTGGATGTCTTCTCTGGAAAAATGTCTGTTCATGTTTTCTGACCATTTCTTGATTGGATCATTTGTTCTTTGGGTGTTGAGTTCGATAAGTTCTTTATAGATTTTGGATACTAGCCCTTTATCTGATATGTCATTTGCAAATATCTTCTCCCATTCTGTCGGTTGTCTTTTAGTTTTGTGGACTGTTTCCTTTGCTGTGAAAAAGCTTTTTATCTTGAAGAAGTCCCAAAGTTCATTATGCCCTTGCTTCCCTTGCCTTTGGCGATATTTCTAGGAAGAAGTTGCAGCGGCTGAGGTCAAAGAGGTTGCTGCCTGTGTTCGCCTCTAGGATTTTGATGGATTCCTGTTTCACATTTAGGTCTTTCATCCATTTTGAGTTTATTTTTATGTATGGTGTAAGGAAATGGTCCAGTTTCATTCTTCTTCATGTGGCTGTCCAATTTTCCCAACACCATTTGTTGAAGAGACTGTTTTTTTTCCATTGGACATTCTTTCCTGCTTTGTCAAAGATGAGTTGACCATAGAGTTGAGGGTCCATGTCTGGGCTCTCTATTCTGTTCCATTGATCTATGTGTCTGTTTTTGTGCCACTACCACACTGTCTTGATGATGACAGCTTTGTAATAGAGCTGGAAGTCCGGAATTGTGATGCCGCCAGCTTTGCTTTTCTTTTTCAACATTCCTCTGGCTATTCGGGGTCTCTTCTGGTTCCATACAAATTTTAGGATTATTTGTTCCATTTCTTTGAAAAAAGTGGATGGTATTTTGATGGGGATTGCATTGAATGTGTAGATTGCTCATGGTAGCATTGACATCTTCACAATATTTGTTCTTCCAATCCAAGAGCATGGAAAGGTTTTCCATTTCTTTGTGTCTTCCTCAATTTCTTTCATGAGTATTTTATAGTTTTCTGAGTACAGATCCTTTGCCTCTTTGGTTAGATTTATTCCTAGGTATCTTAGGGTTTTGGGTGCAGTTGTAAATGGGATCGACTCCTTAATTTCTCTCTCTTCTGTCTTGTTGTTGATGTATAGGAATGCCACTGATTTCTGTGCATTGATTTTATATCCTGCCACTTTACTGAATTCCTGTATGAGTTCTAGCAGTTTTGGGGTGGAGTCTTTTGGGTTTTCCACATAAAGTATCATATCATCTGCGAACAGTGAGAGTTTGACTTCTTCTTTGCCAGTTTGGATGCCTTTGATTTCTTTGTGTTGTCTGATTGCTGTGGCTAGGACTTCTAATACAATGTTGAATAGCAGTGGTGAGAGTGGACATCCCTGCCGCGTTCCTGACCTTAGGGGGAAAGCTCTCCGTTTTTCCCCACTGAGAATGATATTCGCTGTGGGTTTTTCATAGATGGCTTTTATGATATTGAGGTATGTACCCTCTGTCCCTGTACTCTGAAGAGTTTTGATCAAGGAAGGATGCTGTACTTTGTCAAATGCTTTTTCTGCATCTATCGAGAGGATCATATGATTCTTGTTCTTTCTTTTGTTAATGTACTGTATCATGTTGATTGATTTGTGGATGTTGAACCAACCCTGCAGCCAGGGATAAATTCCACTTGGTCGTGGTGAAAAATCCTTTTAATGTACTGTTGGATCCTATTGGCTAGTATTTTGGTGAGAATTTTTGCATCCATGTTCATCAAGGATATTGGTCTGTAATTCTCCTTTTTGATGGGGTCTTTGTCTGGTTTGGGGGTCAAGGTAATGGTGGCCTCATAAAATGAGTTTGGAAGTTTTCCTTCTATTTCTATTTTTTGGGACAGTTTCAGAAGAATAGGTATTAATTCTTCTTTAAATGTTTGGTAGAATTCCCCTGGGAAGCCATCTGGCCCTGGGCTTTTGTTTGTTGGGAGATTTTTGATGACTGCTTCCATTTCCTTAGTGATTATAGGTCTGTTCAGGTTTTGTATTTCTTCCTGGTTCAGTTTTGGTAGTTGATACATCTCAAGGAATGCATCCATTTCTTCCAGATTATCTGATTTGCTGGCATATTGTATTGTATTTGTTGTATTTCTTAGGTGTTGGTTGTGATCTCTCGTCTTTCATTCATGGTTTTATTTATTTGGGTCATTTCTCTTTTCTTTTTGATAAGTCTGGCCAGGGGTTTATCAATCTTATTAATTCTTTCAAAGAACCATCTCCTAGTTTCGTTGATGTGTTCTACTATTCCTTTGGTTTCTATTTCATTGATTTCTGCTCTGATCTTTATTATTTCTCTTCTGCTGGGTGTAGGCTTTATTTGCTGTTTTTTCTCTAGCTCCTTTAGGTGTAGGGTTAGGTTGTGTATTTGAGACCTTTCTTGTTTCTTGAGAAAGGCTTGTATTGCTATAGACTTTCCTCTTAGGACTGCCTTTGCTGCATCCCAAAGATTTTGAACAGTTGTGTTTTCATTGGTTTCCATGAATTTTTAAAATTCTTCTTTAATTTCCCGGTTGACCCATTCATTCTTTAGTAGGATGCTCCTTAGCCTCCATGTATTTGAGTTCTTTCCAACTTTCCTCTTGTGATTGAGTTCTAGTTTCAAAGCACTGTGGTCTGAAAATATGCAGGGAATGATCCCAATCTTTTGGTACCAATTGAGACCTGATTTGTGACCTAGGATGTGATCTATTCTGGAGAATGTTCCATGGGCACTAGAGAAGAATGTGTATTCTGTGGCTTTGGGATGGAATGTTCTGAATATGTCTGTGAAGTCCATTTGGTCCAGTGTTTCATTTAAAGTCTTTATTTCCTTGTTGATCTTTTGCTTAGATGATCTGTCCATTTCAGTGAGGGGGTGTCAAAGTCCTCCACTATTATTGTATTGTTGTCGATATGTTTCTTTGCTTTTGTATTAATTGGCTTATATAATTGGCTGATCCCATGTTAGGGGCAAGATATTTACAATTGTTAGATCTTCTTGTTGGATAGACCCTTTAAGTAGGTTGTAGTGTCCTTCCTCATCTCTTATTATAGTCTTTGGTTTAAAATCTAATTTGTCTGATATAAGGATTGCTACCCTAGCTTTCTTTTGGTGTCCATTAGCATGGTAAATGATTCCCCTTACTTTCTTTCTTTCTCTTTTTTTTTTTAAAGTTTTTATTTATTTATTTGAGAGATTGAGAATGAGAGAGAGCACATGAGAGGGTTTAGGGTCAGAGGGAGAAGCAGACTCCCTCCCGAGCCGGGAGCCTGAGGTGGGACTCGATCCACGGACTCCAGGATCATGACCTGAGCCGAAGGTGGCTGCTTAACCAACTGAGCCACCCAGGCACCTGGTTCCCCTCACTTTCAATCTGGAGTGGTCTTTGGGTCTAAAATGAGTCTCTTGCAGACAGTGTATCAATGGGTCTTGTTTTTTTATCCATTCTGATACCGTCTGTGTTTTGATTGGGGCATTTAGCCCATTTACATTCCGGGTAACTATTGAAAGATATGGATTTAGTGCCATTGTATTGCCTGTAAGGTGACTGTTCCTTTATATTGTCTGTGTTCCTTTCTGGCTCTCTCTTTGCTTAGAGGACCCCTTTCACTATTTCTTGTAGGGCTGGTTTCGTGTTTGTGAATTCTTTTAATTTTTGTTTGTCCTGGAAGCTTTGTATCTCTCCTTCTATTTTCAATGACAGCCTAGCTGGATATAGTATTCTTGGCTCCATAGTTTTCTCGTTTAGTGCTCTGAATTTATCATGCCTGTCCTTTCTGGCCTGCCAGGTCTCTGTGGATAGGTCTGTCGCCAATCTAATGTTTCTACCATTGTAGTTTATGTATCTCTTGTCCCGAGGTGCTTTCATGATTTTCTCTTTGTCTCTGAGACTTGTAAGTTTTACTATTAGATGTCGGGGTGTTGACCTATTTTTATTGATTTTGAGAGGGGTTCTCTGTACCTCCTGGATTTTGATGCCTGTTTCCTTCCCCAAATTAGGGAAGTTCTCTGGTATAATTTGCTCCAGTATACCTTCTGCCCCTCTCTTTTTTTCTTCTTCTTCTGGGATCTCAAGTATTCTAATATTGTTTCATCTTATGGTATCACTTATCTCTCGAAATCTGCCCTCGTGATCCAGTAGTTGTTCATCTCTCTTTTTCTCAGCTTCTTTGTTTTCCATCATTTAGTCTTCTATATCACTAGTTCTCTCTTCTGCCTCATTTATCCTAGCAGTTAGAGCCTCCATTTTTGATTGCACCTCATTAATAGCCTTTTTGATTTTGACTTGGTTAGATTTTAGTTCTTTTATTTCTTCAGAAATGGTTTCTCTAATATCTTCCATGATTTTTTCAAGCCCAACTAGTATCTTTTTAATCGTCATTCTGAACTCTAGTTCCAACATCTTACTAATGTCCATATTGACTATGTCCTTGGCAGTCGGTACTGCGTCTTGTTCTTTTTTTGGAGGTGACTTTTTCCATCTTGTCATTTTGACCAGATGAGAATAGATGAATGAGAGAAGAAAATGGTAACAGGGTAACAATGACCCCAGAAAAATATACACTAAACAAATCAGATGAGACCTGAAACTGGGGAAAAGAAAGGGAAAGAAAGAAAAAAGAAACAAAAGAAAAAGAAAAAGATTAAAAAAAAAAGAATATGATCAAATATGATCAGGCTGGTGAATAGATCAGTGCCACAGACTAGATTTTGGGCATATTTTGGTCTGTTAGAAGAAACTGACTCCCAAAATTTTAAAGAAAGAAAAGCTTATATTGGTACAAAAATAAGGGTAAATATGATGAAGGGATGCAATATGAGTGTAAAGATGAAAATTATAAAATATTTTATAAAAGGAATTGATAAGAAGTTGGTTGAAAAAAGAAAGAAGAGAAATAAAAAAAAAGAGAGAATGTGATCAGGCAGGAGACTAGAACAAAGCCATACACTAGAGATTTAGGGTATATTTTGTTCTGTTAGAAGAAATGGTATCCCAAAATTTTAAAGAAAGAACAACATATATATATATATATATATATAAGTTTTTTTGGTATATATATATATTTATATATATATACACCAAAAATAAGGTTAACTACTATGAAGATATAGAATATGACTCTAAAAATGAAAATTAAAAAAAGGATTGATAAGATGTTGGTTGAGAAAGGGAAAAAAAATTCAAAGAAAATTAAAAAAATTAACTTCGAAAGACCAAAGAATCACATGGAAAAAAACCATGAATTCTATGTGCTGTATTCCCCTAGTGCTGCCATTCTACCATTCTCATTGATTGGTAAACTTGGTCTTGGCTGGCTGTTCTTGCTGATCTTCTGGGGGAGGGGCCTGTTGCCGTGGTTCCCAAGTGCCTTTGCTGGAGGCGGAATTGCCACGCCTTTGTCGGTCAGGGCTTAGTAATCGGCTCGGGTTTGCTCTCGGGAGCTTTTGTTCCCTGCAAGCTTTCCGTACAGCTTTGGAGGATGAGAGTGAAAATGGCAGCCTCCCAATCTCCACCTGGAGGAGATGAGAACTCGGGGCCCTACTCCTCAGTGCGCCCCCAGAGAAAAGCAGTCAATCACTCCCGTCTCCCCGTGTCCCCGGCCACATTCCGTGCTCACCCGACCTGTGACCGAGCGTTTCTATCTCTGGCTCATGACCCCATGTGCAGTCTCCAAACCCAGTAGGTCCCTGTGGGGGAGAAAGGGGAGGCTCCCCGGCTCTGCCACTTGTTGGGTCCCTGCTGCAGGAGCAGTGGCCCGACTGGGCCACGGATCACAGTTTATGGCCACCCCGAGCTGAGAGCCCGCGCCTCAGCTCCGTCTCTGCAGCCGGCTTCCCCGCTCTGATTCCTGGGAGCTCTGCCGCACTCAGGCACCCCCGGTCTTTCTGTGACCCCGAGGGTCCTGAGACCACACTGTCCCAGTGAGTGTTCCACCTGCTGCTTATCCACTGGAGCAACATCCCTCAGTGGAGCAGACTTCTAAAAGTTCCAATTTTGTGCTCCGTGGCTCTATCACTTGCCAGAAGCGGCTGATGGAGGCCCCCTCCCCTGCCATCTGTCTTCCCGGATATCGCCTCGGATTCACTTCTCCGCACGTCCTACCTTCCAGTAAGTGGTCACTTCTCTGTTCAGAGACTTGCTGCTATTCTTCTCTTCGATCTCCTGTTGAGTTCGTAGGTGTTCAGAATGGTTTGATCCCTATCCAGCTGAATTCCTGGGAGCAGACGAAATTTAGTTCTCCTACTCCTCCACCATCTTGCTCCTCCCCCAGGTAAATTATTTTTATTTTTAATTCTTTTTTGTCCTGTGGGTGATGTGAGAAAAGTTACTGAGACATTAAGGGTGCTGTAAACTTATGTTTTGGAAAATATACATGTACAACTCTATAGGACTGGGGAGTATATAAGTGCCATTAGATAGGATAAGATTTCTTTAATTCCCAGTCTCAAGAATCTTTTTCACCATCCCACACCAGCTACCCACTTCCACCATCATATTTAAAAAGAAACTTTTTTTCCTACCATAATATTTTAGATTTTGTCAGTAGGAATAACTATATCATTCCAGTGTCCTGTTTTCATCCATTCTTTGATCCCACTGGGACTTCTGTTACTCAGTGTTCTTTACATTACTCTTTCCTATCCTCATGTACTCACTTTTCTGATCACCCAGATTAGAACACATGCTTCATTACCCTAAATAGTTCCTTAAATACACCCTCAACTTTTTCCCCTTCTCTCTTTCTGTCATACTTACTTGTTAATATCTCTACATTTATTAAACCCAACTCTCCAGATACTTCACCTCTGCACCCAAGTATCAGAGTGTGGTTGGAGAAAAACACAATCATGCTACCTCGTCAATGTTGAATTCTCAAATACATCATCAGTGTCTCATGGTCAGCCTAGCAAATTTACCTTATTTTTTGAGATGACTCATTCACACTTCCCTGTCTTCCAAATTATAATACCCTTCCCCAATGCTTCATTACTTACTCCCCTGGAAAAATAGAATTTATCAGAATAGACCTCTTTTTCATCCCCAAATCTCTTCCTATACCTGCATCCACTTCTTTCCTCTCTTTTTATTCTTGTTTCATGATTGAATAGCCCCATTCTAACCTTTAGTTTCTGTAGTTGTCTATTAGATATCAGTCCCTCTTGCTTCATGAAGGGCTTCTCTTTGCATCTTACTCTTTTCTTTCTCTTGTAGATCTCTTCCATAAATATAAAATCATGCTATAAAGTCTTTCACCTTAAAATATAGGAAAGCACCCACCTTTGATCAAGCAATCATCTCTACCCACTTACTGTCTCTTCCTCATCTGTCACTGTCTCTTTGATCCACTCCAGTTGCTTTTGTTTTCACCATTCTGCCACAATAGCTCTTATAAAGGATATTTCCATTTTGCTGGGCTCAGTAGTCTTTTTTCAGTTTTTATATTATTGTATTTCTCAGTAGCATTTGGCATTGATGCTCATTCCTTTTATAGAGAAACACCTTCTTACTGGCTTCTGGATTCCTACTCTCCTAGTTTTCTTCCTCTTTTATCATTGTCTGTTTTATCCATTTCCAATGAATCCCTGTATGTAGGATTTTGTTTTAATCACCTGTATACCCAGCACCTGTAACAGAATCTGGCACATGGTACTCTGGATCCCAGAATAGAGATAACAATTTCATATGGAAAATTTAGGGAAGACAATGAAAATGGTGCCTTTGAACCAGACCTTAAATAATGCGTAGGATTTCATAAAATATTTTATTTTGAAGGTTGGGGGCTTTCAGTCAGAGAAAAAAGCATTAACACAGATGCAAATTTAGAAATCATGAGACAAACTCTGGAAATATTGACATGGTCTCCAGTCACACTACAGCATGGAGGCTAGGGTTTCAACATATGAATTTTGGGGTTGCACAAACACAGAGTTGATAACAGACATCTACACTAAATCCAGAGGAAGGTGTACATTCAGAGCTCAGCTATAGTTCCTGGCATTTGGGGGATATTAAAATACATAGATGGAGTCTTACTAGAATACAGTATATTGATTAAATACTGTTTTTGCAGGCCATAATTGCAAAATGCAATTGTTTTTCCTGCCAATCATCAATTATTGACTTTTAGTTTAGAACCCACCCTTCTTGGCCTTGCTTTGTGATACTTGAGCTGAACTCTGTAAACATTCATCATCGGGCATACCTCTAGGCCCTGTCAGTAGAGGGCACTGGGGGGACATCTCTTCCAGTTTCTGTGCCTTGCCTTTTCTCCTGCTCCTAGGGAGTAGTGGCCAACCAGTTGCTTCCTAGGTAGTTTCTCCAGGATCCTAGTGGGTGGTTGGAGAGTGAATCCGCAGGCATTCCAGTGGGCAGCCTCCTAGCAAGTCCTGTGGGTACCCCAGTGGTTGCCTTCCATGAAAATCTTGGCACCTCAGTGAGTGGTTTGTTTTTTGCTTGCCAGTCCCAGCCTGCGGGCAGTCAACAAACCAGTCATCCAGTGGGCCACAGCCATACCCTCCAAGGAAGTCTGAATCTCAGCCCTGGTAGAGCCCCCTTCTGAGTTGGTTCCCTCCTTGGGTACTGTTCTTCAGCCCTATTGGTAGTGGCTGCTCTCATGTGTACTTTTACTGTATTCTTTAGTGTTCTTTACCTTTTATTAGTGAAATGCTCATCCCCTTTGTACTATTTAACAATTCCTGATATTAAAGTTTCCTTGATTAAATTACTGTCTGGTTTCTGTATCGGATTGGATTATTACTAATAAGTTATTATTCCATGTATAATGGATATCACCCAAGATGTAGCAATGGTTAAATTCAGAGTGTACCTACTAAATGATCATATATTTTCTTTTTCAACTACCAGCAATAGGTCATCAATGGTAGACTCTACATCCAAACTTAGTCAAAGAACCCAATTTACCCAAGTATATACTCGAAATAAAACAAAACACCATAAAATGTCTCCAGTCAAATGAATTTGAGAAATGTACAAAAATGATGTTTTCTTTTCTTTGCAACAAATACTAATAAAAATAAATATTTGAATAAGAATAAAAGAGAATAAAATGAACTTGAGATTTAATTGTGATCTGTTGAAATTGTATTTCCAAGATAGAAAAGTTATCAAATGGAAAAACCAAAACAAACAAATAAAATATGTTTTGTCAAACCTCTGTGTCTACACTAGTGGAGAGAAATAAAATACTGAGCCAGTGTTGGTTAGTTCTTGGGGGAAATTATTACTGCATTTTCTAGGGACATAAACCAGAGACATTCTATGGTCTAGACTAGGGAGTAACAAATTATGGCTGCAAGTTGACCTCCTGCTTTTGTAAATAAAATTATATTGGAATACAGCTATGGCCATTTATTTACACATTGTCTATGGCTCTGCTTTTGCTCTGTAATGTGGAATAGAGTCATTGTGACACCAACTGAATGGCCCCAGAAAGCCTGAAATATTTACTGTCTACTTAGGAAAGTTTCTTGACTTTGTAAGACATGGGATCTCTGCCATTGGGGCTTGAAAGCAGCTAAGCAAATGGATGTGGCTGTGTTCCAGTAAAACTTTATTTATAAAAACAGGCTGTAGGTCAGATTTGGCCTATGGGCTTTAGTTTGATGACCCCCGCTCTAGAATGTAGTAGGTATGTGATAAATATTATCTGAATAAATGAAGAAAAAAAGAATTTTAAAGAATTCTAAAACTGTCTGCACATTCTGTTCTCTTTTCAGTGTTTGTGGTGTCTGGATGATGCCCATGTGACAACTGAAGACTGGCTCTGATGGTTGACTTAGGTAACCTCTGGAGGGTACCCACATTGTGACTATAAACCACTGTGCCCATGTGGAAAACATTGCAGTCCTGGGGCAAAAGATAAACATCATGCTTGATAAAAAAACAACTAAAAGGTAAGGTTTCTCTCTGGTGTGCTGCAGTCTTCAGTCTTCTTCTGTTTTTCATTCCCACTGGCAGCTCAAAGCTGTCCCTAATCCATCATATGCCTCTTGAGTGTGTGCTCTGAGTTCACTGTCATGATGAAAAACTACTTCATGAATTTAGTGTAGGACCTCAGGATTGAGTTTGAGCTGTTTACGTAGCTTCTGGGAAAATGACACCCAAATGTGGGGGAAACAATCCGAGAGGCATTTCAAGTATGAGTTTTAAAATAGAAATATTGACAATGGTACCTATTTTTTTCAAAGGTGTTTGTTGGTTCTAGAAATCCAGTTAGGCACATTTCACTAGCCCGTTTGGGATTCCCTACTTTGATGACGCTGCCTCTCTTATGGCACTCAGATCTACCCTAGCACTCCTATCCTACTGCTGCTCCCATAACTCAGGCTCTCATACCTGTCCTCTGAATTGCTACTTCCAACACTTCATGTCTCTAATTTGTTTTACCTGTTCCAGACAGAGTAATCTTCCTGAAACACAAATCTGATCATGTTGCTATTTCCCTCAGAAATTCCACTTGATTTCCCTTTGCCAGGAGAATAGTCGAATCTTAGTCAGTTGACAGTCTTCAGTTCCATTTATCTCCACCACTCCTGCAGATACCCACCTACCTCCTTTCATGGAGGGTTGCCAGATAGAACAGAGGATACCCAGTTAATTTGAATTTCAGATAAACAACGAGTCATTTTTGGGATGAATATATCCCTAGTACTGCATGGGAAACACTTATACTATAAAAATGACTCATTGTTTATCTGAAATTTAAATTTAACCGAGTGTCCTGGATTTTTTATTTGCTAAATCTGGCAACCCTACTTTTATGCCACTACATTTACCAGGTTCAAATAATCTTTGTTCTCTATATGCTTCTCATGATTTTCAGCTTTTCTGTTTTTGCCAGAATTACCTTCTCAATACCTAGATACCATACTTAAAAGTCTGATGTATAGCATATAAATGTTCCCTCTCCTTAGCCAACATGATGTAGAAGAAAGAATGTAGATGAGATAGTCTGCTGTATACTTGGATTACCATTATAGCTCTTACTTGGCCATCTCTGTGATTTTTGGACAAACTGCTTAGCTTTTATAGACTTCAGTTTCCTTATCTACACAATGAGAATAATAATACCAACTTCAAGTGATTATTTTAAGGTTAAGTAGGATGCTTTATAAAATCTTTGTAAAAACATGTAATTCATAGGAGGGGTTCAGTGAATGACAGTGCTTTATTAACTTTATCTTTATATCAGTGCTTCTTAAACTTGAGGAACCCCAAAGTCCCCAAATATATCTGGATCCCAATGTAAGAAACATTTCATTAAAGAGTTCAAAGTAAAAGTGCTTACTTAAGATGGTCATTTTACACCTCATAAATAAGCACTCATCAGACTTAAGCAATGAAAGTCTCTGGCAAAACATGCTCTACTAGATCGTTATCTAGATAATCCAGAATAGGATTACATTTTTAGACTCTCAATGAAATACAAAGGCAGGGTTTTAAAACTGTCATGAAGAATTTTTATGGAGTCACTGGAACACCAAGAGAAATATTCTCATTAGAGAAATACTGCATTCTATCTTATTTATCTATATGCTTTACTCTCTACTAGACAGAGTAGTAGACATTTACCCTGGGCAGGGTAAATGTTTGAGTCTTTATTTCTTCTTCATGGAGCCTTCTGCAGAGGAGAAACGTGTATTTGTTAACCGAAGAGCTAACTGTGATTGAATAGATAAATATTAACTTCTTAAGTTCAGAATTATAGGCTTCAAATGATGGCTTTCTGTGTATGTTTTGTCAATTTCTCAGTTGTATCCAAGGCCCCTTCTTTTTTTTCTTTAAATTTTTTATTATGTTAATCACCATACATTACATCATTAGTTTTTGATGTAGTGTTCCATGATTCATTGTTTGTGCGTAACACCCAGTGCTCCATGCAGAACGTGCCCTCTTTAATACCCATCATCAGGCTAACCCATCCCCCCACCCCCCCTCCCCTCTAGAACCCTCAGTTTGTTTTTCAGAGTCCATCGTCTCTCATGGTTCGTCTCCCCTTCCGATTCCGCCCCCATTCTTCCCCTCCTGCTATCTTCTTCTTTTTTTTTTCTTAACATATATTGCATTATTTGTTTCAGAGGTACAGATCTGTGATTCAACAGTCTTGCACAATTCACAGCGCTCACCATAGCACATACCCTCCCCAATGTCTATCACCCAGCCACCCCATCCCTCCCACCCCCCCAACTCCAGCAACCCTCAGTTTATTTCCTGAGATGAAGACTTCCTCGTGTCAGTGAGGTCATATGATACATGTCTTTCTCTGATTGACTTATTTCGCTCAGCATAATACCCTTCAGTTCCATCTACGTCGTTGCAAATGGCAAGATCTCATTCCTTTTGATGGCTGCATAATATTCCATTGTGTATATATATCACCTCTTCTTTATCCATTCATCTGTTGATGGACATCTTGGCTCTTTCCACAGTTTGGCTATTGTGGACATTGCTGCTATAAACATCGGGGTGCACGTATCTCTTCGGATCCCTACATTTGTACCTTTGGAGTAAATACCCAGTAGTGCAATTGCTGGATTGTATGGTAGCTCCATTTTCAACTTCTTGAGGAACCTCCATACTGTTTTCCAGAGTGGCTGCACCAGCTGGCATTCCCACCAACAGTGTAGGAGGGCTCCCCTTTCTCCGCATCCCCGCCAACATCTGTCGTTTCCTGACTTGTTAATTCTAGCCATTCTGACTGGTGTGAGGTGGTATCTCATTGAGGTTTTGATTTGGATTTCCCTGATGCCGAGCGATGTTGAGCACTTTTTCATGTGTCTGTTGGTCCAAGGCCCCTTCTTGATGTAAGTGTATCTTGATACGGCTGCACCCCCTCTGCCAGGTAGGGAATGGGTTACATAATTTGGGCTCTGGTTTATTGTACATCTGACCTGGCTGGCATATGCTGGGTCAGTCAGATTTTTTCTCACAGGATGTCAGGATTGTTGGCAGTTGCTGGTGGGTGTCTAAAGTTAAAGTTGCTGTCTGGCTTTCATGGGGCATCAGTTCTGCTGGGAGAAGTAGAGAAAACTTTTCTGCAGAGGGTGATAGTAATGGGGCAGCCACTGAGTCAGGCCTTGGAGAAATTGCCAAGTGATCTTGTGACCTGCTTTTCCGCTTCCTGATTTGGTCTATTGTGGGAATGAAGTGGTCATAAGTGTGATTTTTGTACAGGGAAGTTTAAGACTGTTTTTTTACCTACGACCAAATAATTTGTAATTAAAGCACCTGGGTCAAAATGGGCATTTGAGTACACCTGCCAGGGTTGTTGCATGAGGTAGTGAGGATCACTTGTGGGCAGTGTGGATTTTATTTTATTTATTTTATTTTATTTTACTTTACTTTTTAAAGGTTTTATTTATTTATTTGAGAGAGATAGAGAGCACACATGTGAGTGGTGGGAGGGGCAGTGGGAGAGGGAGAAGAAGACAGGATCTGAAGCAGACTCTGCACTGAGTGCAGCGCCCACATGGGGCTTGATCCCACAACCCTGAGATCATGACCTGAGCCAAAACCAAGAGTTAGACGTTCAACCGACTGAGCCCCCCAGGCACCCCTGGGCAGTGTGGATTTTAGAGTTGGCTGTGTACATACTGCTGTAACAAAGTAGAGGAAACTAAAGGAAAGAAGAGGGAATCATAGGTGAGAGAATGGATCACTGATTGGCTAAGTGGCCCCCCCAAAACTTGGGAAGATTGTCTCCTGCAGTTTCTACTAAGTCCTAGTAGGTGATCTCTAATCTC
Source organism: Zalophus californianus (assembly GCF_009762305.2). Classification (NCBI taxonomy): domain Eukaryota; kingdom Metazoa; phylum Chordata; class Mammalia; order Carnivora; family Otariidae; genus Zalophus; species Zalophus californianus. The sequence continues at coordinate 28,121,516 of NC_045602.1, forward strand.
CGTCATTTCCCATGAAATTTTCAGAAAATATAATATTCACTAAACTTTGGATAGATCTGTCTTCTTACTATGAATGTGCAGGACAAATAAGTTGGATGGCACAATCAATACCTGGTGTGACTAAATGCAGCAATGGGGTCCAGACTTGTATCTCAAATATGCTGGGTGATTGCTTCAGTTTTCATTTCACTGATAAAAATTTTCATTAAACAGGTATAATAGAAAAAGCAAGATATGGGATAACATCCAAGATCCCTTACCTCTTTGTTATGTCTCGGGTCATATTACTGATAGAGTAATTCTGGAAAATGTTAGAAGATTTTTACAAAGTTCAAATGTTATCGAGAGAATGAAAGCAGTTTATAAGCCAGAAAGAGCTACAAAGGTTAAATGTGGTGTTTAGGTTTACAGTTTAGATTTTGAACTTATTTTGTTTCTTTCCCAATGCCTAGCACAGCAACAGTAACATAGGAGATGCTCATAAATTGGTTGTTGAAGAAATGAACCTAGGCTTCAGGGTCACATATGTATTTTATACACATATAAATTAATTAATCTCAAAACGTTCATTGACACAGGGGATGCAAACTGTCCTTATCTGCGGTGGAACAAAGGACGGGAAGTAGCAACAGAATTGATTTAGTTTAGAGTCACAACTAAGCATTCAAATGGTACCCAACAGTGAGAATAGTAGCAGAGGAAGTTGAGTATCTCTTCCTTAGAGAGTCGAAAGAGATTGGATTCTGTTCTCCTTGGAGCAATTTAAGTCTCATCTTAATGAACTTGAAGATCTCTCGGCATCTTTTCTATCCCTTTAATCTTAGGATTAAAATGAACCTGAAATCTTCTTTACTGCTGGGGCAGCCATTGATGTCTTCTGTATGGGCTGTATGATTCAGTAGGAAAAGTCCCACCAATGCACTGCAGCATTTATGTAGCTTGCTTGGTTGGTTTCTCCATTGGCTACTTGGAGCATATTGATTTCTGATGTATAATTCTAAAGGCCTAAAACAGTTGGTGGGCTTTTTTACCTCCAGTGAATCACCCTGAGGGCATAGAGCATGTTCCTTTGGGTTTCTGATGTAAGTAATAAAGGGAGAGTGTGACTTAGTGCCCTTGAGACTAATTTCATGTCATTTGCTTTTATTTATGGAACAACATAAATGAATCACTAGGTGTATTTCAGTAGTTTACATAAATGTGTAAACATCTTCTAGTTTCTAACTGTGACGACTTTTAAAATGATGGTAACATATAGACCAGAAGATGTAGCATCTATATAAGTTCCTTTGTAGTCTTTCTGGACAGATGACCCTTGTTCTTAGAACTGCCTTCAGGTTGGGACAAGACAGACCCCTGTTCTAGGCCCTAAACTTTAGAGGTCCCTGTGTGTCAGACACACAGAGAATATATTTATTTACAAACACATGATTATTTCTGTTGCTGGGGATTCAGGACTCAGCACTGGCACAGTGCAGTTTGAAACCATGAATACCCATTCTTATGGCTGAGTACCATTCAGGCCTTGGAGAAGTACTTCTCCACATCTTTCCCTATATTTTCAAAATAAAAGGTGGCCATATTCAAATGCCATAAAAGTTTGTGAGTCATGATGCTGCCAATATCATCACAGATGGACTGTGCTTTTGGAGATCAGAGAGGATTTAAGTGGCAAAAGCGCACAGAGAAAAGGAAAGGCAAATAATTTGGGTTCAGTCAGGAAAACAGACCCACTTTAGGTATTATGGGGGAGAAAATGTCAATCAAAGGGATTAAAGTTTACATGATTGTGGAAAGAGTGGAGAGAGTGAGTCCTGGGAAGTCTACAGCTGGAAGGTCAGGGAAATGGTCACTAATGACCTCAGCCTGAAGCACTAAAGTGTGTGATTCTGAAAAGATTGCCAGGAAGTTGCTGCAATATCAGTATCTTTCGGAAAGTTCCTACCAACTGTCAGACTATCACAAAAATGTGGGTGCATCTGGAATGCTTCGGAGGTCACTGAATATCCTCCCATCCACCCATCAATCTGGTTACCGCGAACTCCCAACAGTACCATGAATTGGGTTTCCATGAACTCCTGGTAGATTCCAAGATTCTCTTCTTTAGTCCGCCTGCAAAATATTACAAGTTTCTCTCATTGGTAAGCTCTAACCCAAAGCCATACAAAGTAGGGGATCCTGAAAAATGTAGTTCTGGCTACTCCTCTCCATTGTAAACGAGGGAAATAGAGGCGGTGCTGAGCTAACAAAAGATAATTCAACAAAATTCACCCTTTTATCAACTCAGCATCCATGTACGATACTTTTCCCTATATTTAATTTCTGAATAAAGACAAACATAATGACTTGTTTCTAACTAATCTAATGCAACTAACCTTGATTCAAGTGCACACACATTCATTTTCCCAAAAGGGAAGGCACAAAGGCTCATATGCCACTTTATCTGGTTCAGATATTCCATGACTTGAATATTGAAATATAGAGTCAACCCATATGAGCATATTTTATATTTCATAATGCAGGATGGAGAGGAAGATTAATTAATCAAATATATATTTATTAAAGAATAAAGAAAATATCGACAGTTACTATCCCTTTTTTCTACAACTTGTCATATGACCATACTTGATATTATAACTTCCCACTTCCACTGCCAAAATCCCTTTGCCCTAAGCAAGATTATCATTGTTTTCTGCCTACTGGGGACTCAGTTAGTGTCTGTGTTGCTGATAAATTGTTCCCTTAGTAGTGGATATAGCCACATCAGCCATGGTGAATGAAAATTCTTATTTTTGAGACTCTATATAATGTCCACAGCTCCAGCCATGGTGCTGGAACATTTTGTCCGTCTAATTGTTCAAACCTCCTCTGCTGTGTTTGTCCTGCTATAGTTACATGAGACACAAATATCCCCTACTTTGTGCCCATTCTGAAAGATCCATCCACATACCTCTTCTCCTAAGCAGATTTTCAATTTTTGAATCTCGCTCTTTCAAATCCCTGACCTCTCAGCTCAATTGTTAGTGACTGTACACATAAAAGCATGGTTTTATATTTTTATATCTTTCAGGCAAACCAGATAACTGTTCAAATTCTGTCTGTAGGGAGGATATCCCTCAAACAACTCCCCTTCAAGGACCACTGCTGTCATCCATTTTTGAGGGGTTTTAAGATTATCTTCTAGGACCATGTGTGAACCGTGCCCAACTGGTTTTCCCTTCTCAGTGAACTGGTCATAGAGGAGTCTCCATGAGGCCATATCTGAGGTGAGGGAGAAGAGGCAATGCAAGAGAAGTAGGCACCATGAGAGCCTTGCTCATGCAGCTTATGTGTGCCTTCAGGACCTTCTGGAGCTCAAGTTTCTCATATACCACTTCCACTTGAGGATGGACTGCTGCCACCCTCATCAGTGTTTATGGCTTGGTGATTCAGAGAGCACTCAGCATGTGATGAACAGTTCAGGTTGCATAGTAACTCTGTGGCTCATGTCGGTTACTCAGGGCCCAGTCTAAAGAAGCAACTGTGTTTCAAAGGAAAATCACTTTCTATAGAAGAGGGCATGATTTCCTCTAGAATCTCAAGGGTCTGCATGATGATTCATCAGTAGGACCTTGCCAAAGACTCCATACACCATCCCTATGACAGATACCTCGTGTACCACGGGAGCAGCTGTATCATAGGCACAAGTGGCAGAGAGGCTTGCACATAGTGTGGCCCTGTGGCAGAGCCTGCTCTCTAGACTCCATTAAAAAGTAGAAATCTTACAAGTTAATTGGTAAATACGTCCAAGCAACCTTTATGCCCAAATCTGGCACATGTTACCTTCAAAACTCAAAGAGGACTAATAGGCATCATGTTTCTTTCTCAGTGGTAGTAGGTACCACATGTACCAGTTTGTCCCTCACCTCAGAGCTGATATATTGACATGCACTGGGACTCTAGAAACCTTACTCGAGCTACAGAACCCTGAATTATTGAGGGGTTTATTTCTTATGCTTTGTCACACATCTAAGGTAAGGATTGGAAACACTTTTTTCTGTGAAGGGCCAGATACTAAATATTTTAGGCTTAACACATCATCTAACACTATCCCTACTCCTACTGCTTCTCCTTCTCCTCCCCTTCCTTCTTCTTCCTCTTCTTCCTCTTCTTTCTTTTCTTTTTCCTCTTCCTCCTCTTCCTTCTTCATCATCTTCCTCTTCTTCTTCCCCTTCTTTTTCTCTCTCTTCCTCCTCTTCCTTCTCCTCCTTCTTCTTCATCAGCTTCCTCTTCTTCTTCCTCTTCCCCTTCCTCTTTTTCTCCTTCTCTTCCTCCTCTTCCTCTTCCTCCTTCTTCTTCTAACATTTCTTTAGAAATGTAAGCTATCGTCCTTGGCTCATGCGCCATGCACAAACAGGCTCCTGGTAGTTTGTTGATCTGTGCTTTCGGTAATATTTCTCAAACTACCTATTTTTTTTGTTTGTTTTAAAATTTCCACTCCATTTCAGACCACTACTGTAAAATACGGCAAAAGTGAATAGCTGAAAAAATAAAATTATGAACACATACAAAATACAAGCTTAAAATTTTTAATATTAGATTCAATAAATTATGCTATCAAGTTGCTGTATAATTTCTAAATAGTCTAAATTTCTGTACTTAACTAATCACATATTAGCAACAAACAGTATTTAAATCTTCATTGGTATGCAGACTACACTTTGAGTAATACTGATCTAGGGTATTTGTTCTTCCCTGCTCAACGGATCAGTCTGCATTCAATGTACTGAACTGATGCCATGATCTGTGAAATGGCCAGATGATCAAGTTCCATAAAGTCTAGATTAAAACTATAGGCTGGAAAGTTAATGTATTCCTGAAAGAAGGAAGAAGAAATTTATTGCTACCCCTTCATTTGTTAAAGAAATAGAGACAAGAAAATTTACCAGATCAGTAGCTGCACATTAGGTACTAGGGGTTGTGCTGATTTTGCTGAAACAGCAGCTGCTATTGGAGTCACCACCTGATTAATTTATGATAAGCCACTGTAATTCTCTAGAATTCATCTGGCTTCTGCATAGTCCAGATAGGTGGGTTGATTTGGTGTTTGACCGGAATAACCTTCCCATCATCTTTCCAGTCCTTGATGGTGGCATTAATCTTTGTAATTCTCCAGGAATGCAATATATTGTTTGCTTTTTTGTTTTACCGTTCTATGTCATGGACACCTGTGTCTTATTTTCCAGTGCCAGTGGGGTTTTTATAAGATAGTTATCTTACGTTTAGACTGAGACAGATCTCTGCTTATCTCTGGGAAGTCTGGAAGTCTGGTATTGACGCTTAGGCAAGATAAGGATGGGGTTGGCTAGGTAATGATGTGCCTTGAAAAGTGCGAAGTTCCCTTGACCCTGGAGGCCAGGGTCAAATTTTTAACATTTTTTAGGGATATGCGGGTTGGATGACTTATACCTGGTTTAACCAGTTACATAGCCTGGGTTTGGCTTTATGATAAATAGGGCATAGAAAACCTCTCTGGAAACTTGCTTGAGCTCTCCTGAACTAAGAATTCTCATACATATCCAGACTGTTATGGTGGCTCATAGTCCAGAAATGAGGCTCACCCTGGATGATTGAGGAGCTGATCAGAGGAGCTGATCCTGCAAGTCTCTTGACCCTGATTTTTCCTATGTTTGCTTCTTTTTCTTCTCTACCATATGCTTTGCCTTAAATATACTCTAAATGAGTGTACTCTTAAGAGTCCTTTTATTTCAACAAATAATACATTATATGTTAGAAAAAAAGATGACGATAGCAGGAGGGGAAGAATGAAGGGGGGAAATCGGAGGGGGAGATGAACCATGAGAGACGATGGACTCTGAAAAACAAACTGAGGGTTCTAGAGGGGAGGGGGGTGGGGGAATGGGTTAGCCTGGTGGTGGGTATTAAAGAGGGCATGTACTGAATGGAGCCCTGGGTGTTATAAGCAAACAATGAATCATGGAACACTACGTCAAAAACTAATGATGTGATGTATGGTGATTAACATAACATAATAATAATAAAAAAAATTTCTGGGGCACCTGGCTGGCTCAGATGGTTAAGCGTCTGCCTTTGGCTCAGGTCATGATCCCAGGGTCCTGGGATCTAGCCCTACATGGGGCTCCCTGTTTCTCCCTCTCCCTCAACTGCTCCCCCTGCTTGTGCTCTCTCTTTCTGTCAAATAAATAAATAAAATCTTTTTAAAAAATGAAGTTTCAAAAAAAAAGAGTCCTTTCATTTCTCCAACCTTATGTAATCTTTGTAGCATTGTTGCTGTTTTTCCATATAATCAGAGAACCAATTCAGATTCTTATTATTTTTTAAATTAACATATAATGTATTACTTATTTCAGGGGTACAGATCTGTGATTCATCAGTCTTGCACAATTCACAGCGCTCACCATAGTACCTACCCTCCCCAGTGTCCATCACCCAGCCACCCCATCCCTCCCCATCCCCCTACACTTCAGCAACCCTCAGTTTGTTTCCTGAGATTAAGAGTCTCTCATGGTTTGTCTCCCTCTCTGGTTTTGTCTTGTTTAATTTTTCCTTCCCTTCCTATATGATCCTCTGACTTGTTTCTCAAATTCCTCATATCAGTGAGATCATGTGATACTTGTCCTTCTCTGATTGACTTATTTCACTTAGCATAACACCCTCTAGTTCTATCCATGTCATTGCAAATGGCAAGATTTCATATTTTGATGGCTGCATAATATTCCTGTGCGTGTGTGTGTGTGTGTGTGTGTGTGTGTGTGTGTGTGTGTGTGTGTGTATACCACATATTCTTTATCCCATTCATCTGTTGATGGACATCTAGTCTCTTTCCATAGTTTGGCTATTGTGGACATTGCTGCTATAAACATTGGGGTGCATGTGCCCCTTCAGATCTCTACATTTGTATCAGATTCTTATTCTTAAGATTCTTTTATGCTAGCACATTTTCCATTTTCCCATACCAACATTATTCCAAACTTGATTCAGTTAGGATGGGAATGAAGGAATTTAATGTAAGAGCTAGGGCTTCATAAATGTAGACAGACCTATGAGAATAAAAGCTGGGGAGGCTGCAGCCAGAAGGTCATAGTTTTGTGGTGTTATTAAAAATTACTGCCATTTTCAGCATTTGTTGAGAAAATTCCCACCCACAGGGAAAAAAACAGCTTTTTATGTAATTTTGACTTAAAATATTGATTACTAAGTCTTAAATATTCAGACAGGTGATACGGATTTTCACTTGCAGTCTTACCTAATTGTATTAACTCAATAGACCATCATCTAGTATCTTTATTGTAATATATTTGCATTTAATAAAATAGTTTCTTGATAAACACTGGAGAAGACTTTAGAGTTTATTTAGCCCTATGATTAAAATAGGAATAAATAATATGTAATAATGATGGTTGTGTGGGGGTTTTTTGGGAGTGGGAGTTGAGCATTACTAAGACAAAGTTTAGGGTGATTTTCACTCCTTTCACTCTTACTATTCAATCAAAGATATTTTGCTTTTATCTTATATTTCTTGGTAAGATTTTGTTTTAAAATAGCTTTCTTAAGTTAAAAGAATGTTTAAAATCTGCTGTCCTAACCCAAGTCCTTATATTATATTTGGGGAAATTGGGGTCTATAGATATACATGAGCTAGCTTAAGGCCACATAGCAAAATAGTGTCAAACCTGAGAGTAAAACCCAGGTCCCTAGCCCCTGACTATGTTCTTTCTAGTCTTTTTATAAGCAGATGGTGGAGATCATTGGTCTCTTGAAGTTCTTTGCAGAGAAACAGAAAAGGCTGCAATGGCTTTGTTTACTTAAATTTAAATAAAATTTCATGTTAATCAAATAACCCAAATTATATTCTAGTATATATGAATAGAAGCTGATACCAGATACATACTATCTCCTTCTCTGTCCCTGTCTCTCTCCCTCACACATGCATACATAAACAAAAATAACTTGCAATTTAAAAGATTTTATTTTTTTCTGATGATTGCCTCCCTCAAGTTGGAAAAATACTATTTTAATGGCAGGGTACCTAAGTGTAACTGGAGAAATACCACTATTCATAGATGCAAATGCAGAATTTGAGAACCTGGTGCCATTTCCTCCTACCTTCCACCCATATTTTCTAAGACTCTGCTATAAAGAGTTGTAGATAATGTTTTATATATTTAAAATTGATGTGTTTTATACAATCAAAAAATAATTATTTTATTTCCTCTCAGAAATCTTCAAAAATGGAATTTTGACATCTGGTAAGAGATTTAAAATACATCCTAAAAATATCTTCAGAGCATATCTCTGAGTTTGGCCTTCAGTTGAAAAGTGTAAAGATTCAGAGGACGGTATTCAAGTGGCTGGAAAACTTATGATTTTTTTAAAAAGCCTGATCTAATATAAGTCTAATTTGTCTTTCTGATGAATCGGCACTTTCTACTAATCTAAAAAGAAGATGAATACATCATGAATAGTTCAATTATATGTTATGTGGTAGAGTGTCATAAACATTAATAGGAAGTTACTAGAAGGTATAAAGATAAAAATGAACCGTTAGGTAGGTTGCGTCAGGTGCTCTTAGGACAAATTGAACTCAAAAAGTCTTCTTAGAATTTAGCATTGTAAGGGTGATTTTTCTGGCTATTTCACTTAGAGTTAGAGTGTTGCATGACAAGTCATCCCGAGAGATAACCTACCATGTGATTTGAGAGTTTCAGTATATCTCTCTCATTCTGAATCTACAGTTTCTGAAAGTTATCTATTAAATATTTTTCCTTTGAAGTTAAATGAAACTTTAATATATGACAAAGCTGTTACTGAATGGTGATTTGATATCATGGGGTATGGTGATTGGATAGTCAGCCAGGAAATACTGAAAAAACTATTCTGTGTGCCAGGCATGCAGGTGGTGACCCTAGGGGTGAAGATGTGAGGGGGTATGATTTTAGAAAACCTGGGGGCTTTCAGGATGAGGAGGCAGGAGGGAATACTCATAAATATAGAGATGCCTGGGAGTACCTGGACTACGAGTTATTAGCTGACCAGCATCAAGTAGGTGGTGAAGGAAGATTTCAAAGTGACCAGCCATTAAGAAAGGAACTTTTCCGGGCAGAACAAAACAGTGCATTAGGAGACATTGTGAAAAGTAGTTCTTAGAAGAATCCTGAGAAGCCCTTATTTTTTTATATTTGTTATTTATCTACTTATTTATTTATTCTATTTTTTTTATTCTGTTATGTTAATCACCGTACATTACATCATTAGTTTTTGATGTAGTGTTCCATGATTCATTGTTGGTGCATAACACCCAGGGCTCCATGCAGAACGTGCTCTCTTTAATACCTATCACCAGGCTAACCCATTCCCCCACCCCCCTCCCCTCTAGAACCCTCAGTTTGTTTTTCAGAGTCCATCGTCTCTCATGGTTTGTCTCCCCCTCTGATTTCCCACCTTTCATTCTTCTCTTCCTGCTATCTTCTTTTTTTCTTTTTTTTGATGTAGTGTTCCATGATTCATTGTTTGTGCATAACACCCAGTGCTCCATGCAGAATGTGCCCTCTTTAATACCCATCACCAGGCTAACCCATCCTCCCACCCCCTCCCCTCTAGAACCCACAGTTTGTTTTTCAGAGTCCATCATCTCTCATGGTTCATCTCCCCCTCCGATTTCCTCCCCCTTCATTGTTCACATCCTTTTATCTTCTTTTTTTTTTTTTTGTTTAACATATAATGTGTTATTTGCTTCAGAGGTACAGAACTGTGATTCAACAGTCTTGCACACTTCACAGTGCTCACCATAGAGTATATCCTCCCTAATGTCTATCACCCAGCCACCCCATCCCTCCCACCCCCCCAACTCCAGCAACCCTCAGTTTGTTTCCTGAGATGAAGAATTCCTCATGTCAGTGAGGTCATATGATACATGTCTTTCTCTGATTGACTTATTTCACTCAGCATAACACCCTCCAGTTCCATCCACATCGTTGCAAATGGCAAGATCTCATTTCTTTTGATGGCTGCATAATATTCCATTGTGTATATATACCACATCTTCTTTATCCATTCATCTGTCGATGGACATCTTGGCTCTTTCCACAGTTTGGCTACTGTGGACATTGCTGCTGTAAACATCGGGGTGCACATACCCCTTCGGATCCCTACATTTGTATCTTTGGGGTAAATCCCAGTTGCAATTGCTGGATCATATGGTACCTCTATTTTCAACTTTTTAAAAAACCTCCATACTGTTTTCCAGAGTGGTTGCACCAGCTTGCATTCCCACCAACAGTGTAGGAGGGCTCCCCTTTCTCCGCATCCCCGCCAACATTTGTCATTTCCTGACTTGTTAATTTTAGCCATTCTGACTGGTGTGAGGTGATATCTCACTGAGTTTTGATTTGGATTTCCCTGATGCCAAGTGATGTTGAGCACTTTTTCATGTGTCTGTTGGCCGTTTGGATGTCTTCTTTGGAAAAATGGCTGTTCATGTCTTCTGCCCATTTCTTGGTTGGATCATTTGTTCTTTGGGTGTTGAGTTTGGTAAGTTCTTTATAGATTTTGGATACTAGCCCTTTATCTGATATGTCATTTGCAAATATCTTCTCCCATTCTGTCGGTTGTCTTTTGGTTTTGTGGACTGTTTCTTTTGCTGTGCAAAAGCTTTTTATCTTGATGAAATCCCAATAGTTCATTTTTGCCCTTGCTTCCCTTGCCTTTGGGGATGTTTCTAGGAAGAAGTTGCTGCGGCTGAGGTCGAAGAAGTTGCTGCCTGTGTTCTCCTTTAAGATGTTGATGGATTCCTGTCTCACATTGAGGTCTTTCAACCATTTTGGGTCTATTTTTGTGTGTGGTGTAAGGAAATGGTCCAGTTTCATTCTTCTGCATGTGGCTGTCCAATTTTCCCAGCACCATTTGTTGAAGAGACTGTTTTTTTTCCATTGGACATTCTTTCCTGCTTTGTCAAAGATGAGTTGACCATAGAATTGAGGGTCCATGTCTGGGCTCTCAATTCTGTTCCATTGATCTATGTGTCTGTTGTTGTGCCTGTACCATACTGTCTTGATGATGACAGCTTTGTAATAGAGCTGGAAGTCTGGAATTGTGATGCCGCCAGCTTTGCTTTTCTTTTTCAACATTCCTCTGGCTATTTGGGGTCTCTTTTGGTTCCATACAAATTTTAGGATTATTTGTTCCATTTCTTTGAAAAAAGTGGATGGTATTTTGATGGGGATTGCATTGAATGTGTAGATTGCTCATGGTAGCATTGACATCTTCACAATATTTGTTCTTCCAATCCAAGAGCATGGAAAGGTTTTCCATTTCTTTGTGTCTTCCTCAATTTCTTTCATGAGTATTTTATAGTTTTCTGAGTACAGATCCTTTGCCTCTTTGGTTAGATTTATTCCTAGGTATCTAATGGTTTTGGGTGCAGTCGTAAATGGGATCGACTCCTTAATTTCTCTCTCTTCTGTCTTGTTGTTGGTGTGTAGGAATGCCACTGATTTCTGTGCATTGATTTTATATTCTGCCACGTTACTGGATTTTTGTATGAGTTCTAGCAGTTTTGGGGTGGAGTCTTTTGGGTTTTCCACATAAAGTATCATATCATCTGCGAACAGTGAGAGTTTGACTTCTTCTTTGCCAGTTTGGATGCCTTTGATTTCTTTGTGTTGTCTGATTGCTGTGGCTAGGACTTCTAATACTATGTTGTATAGCAGTGGTGAGAGTGGACATCCCTGCCGCGTTCCTGACCTTAGGGGACAAGCTCTCAGCTTTTCCCCATTGAGAATGATATTTGCTGTGGGTTTTTCATTGATGACTTTTATGTTATTGAGGTATGTACCCTCTGTGCCTATACTCTGAAGAGTTTTGATCAAGAAAGGATGCTGTACTTTGTCAAATGCTTTTTCTGCATCTATTGAGAGGATCATATGGTTCTTGTTCTTTATTAAAGTATTGTATCACGTTGATTGATTTGTGGATGTTGAACCAACCTTGCAAGCCAGGGATAAATCCCACTTGGTCGTGGTGAATAATCCTTTTAATGTACTGTTGGATCCTATTGGCTAGTGTTTCGGTGAGAATTTTTGCATCCATGTTCATCAAGGATGTTGATCTGTAATTCTCCTTTTTGATGGGGGTCTTCGGTTTGGGGATCAAGGTAATGGTGGCCTCATAAAAAGAGTTTGGAAGTTTTCCTTCCATTTCTATTTTTTGGAACAGTTTCAGAAGAATAGGTATTAATTCTTCTTTAAATGTTTGGTAGAATTCCCCTGGGAAGCCATCTGGCCCTGGGCTTTTGTTTGTTGGGAGATTTTTGATGACTGCTTCCATTTCCTTAGTGGTTATAGGTCTGTTCAGGTTTTGTATTTCTTCCTGGTTCAGTTTGGTAGTTGATACATCTCTAGGAATGCATCCATTTCTACCAATTATCTAATTTGCTGGCATATAGTTGCTTGTAATATGTTCTTATAATTGTTTGTATTTCTTTGGTGTTGGTTGTGATCTCTCCTCTTTCATTCATGATTTTGTTGATTTGGGTCCTTTCTCTTTTCTTTTTGATAAGTCTGGCCAGGGGTTTATCAATCTTATTAATTCTTTCAAAGAACCACCTCCTTGTTTCGTTGATCTGTTCTACTGTTCTTTTGGTTTCTAGTTCATTGATTTCTGCTCTGATCTTTATTATTTCTCTTCTCCTGCTGGGTGTAGGCTTTATTTGCTGTTTTTTCTCTAACTCCTTTAGGTGTAGGGTTAGGTTGTGTTTTTGAGACCTTTCTTGTTTCTTGAGAAAGGCTTGTATTGCTATAGACTTTCCCCTCAGGACTGCCTTTGCTGCATCCCAAAGATTTGGAACAGTTGTGTTTTCATTTTCATTGGTTTCCATGAATTTTTTAAATTCTTCTTTAATTTCCTGGTTGACCCATTCATTCTTTAGTAGGATGCTCTTTAGCCTCCATGTATTTGAGTTCTTTCCGACTTTCCTCTTGTGATTGAGTTCTAGTTTCAAAGCATTGTGGTGTGAATAGATGCAGGGAATAATCCCAATCTTTTGGTACTGATCAAGACCTGATTTGTGACCTAGGATGTGATCTATTCTGGAGAATGTTCCATGGGCACTCGAGAAGAATGTGTATTCTGTTGCTTGGGATGGAATGTTCTGAATATGTCTGTGAAGTCCATTTGGTGCAGTGCATCTTTATTTCCTTGTTGATGTTTTGCTTAGATGATCTGTCCATTTCAGTCAGGGGTTGTTAAAATCCCCCACTATTATTGTATTGTTGTCAATGTGTTTTTTTGCTTTTGTTATTAATTGGCTTATATAATTGGCTGCTCCCATATTAGGGGCATAGATATTTATAATTGTTAGATCTTCCTGTTGGATAGACCCTTTAAGTAGGATATAGTGTCCTTCCTCATCTCTTATTATAGTCTTTGGTTTAAAATCTAATTTATCTGATAAAAGAATTGCCACCCCAGCTTTCTTTTGATACCGTTAGCATGGTAAATCATTTTCCACCCCTCACTTTCAGTCTGGGGTGTCTTTGGGTCTAAAATGAGTCTCTTGCAGACAGCATATCGATGGGTTTTGTTTTTTAATCCCACCTGATAGCCTGTATCTTTTGATTGGGGCATTTAGCCCATTTACATTCAGGGTAACTATTGAAAGATATGAATTTAGTGCCATTGAATTGCCTGTAAGGTGACTGTTCCTGTATATTGTCTGTGTTCCTTTCTGGTCTATGTTGCTTTTAGTAGAAATTGAAAGATTTGTACGATCTGAAGCGAAACCAGAGTATTGGTCTATGTTGCTTTTAGGCTCTCTCTTTGCTTAGAGGACTCCTTTCAATATTTCCTGTAGGCCTGGCTTCGTGTTTGCATATTCCTTTATTTTTTGTTTGTCCTGAAAGCTTTGTATCTCTCCTTCTATTTTCAATGACAGCCTAGCTGGATATAGTATTTTTCTTTTTTAGTGCTCTGAAGATATCATGCCTGTCCTTTCTGGCCTGCCAGGTCTCTGTGGATAGGTATGTCACCAGTCTAATGGTTCTACCATTGTAGGTTACATATCTCTTGTCCTGAGCTGCTTTCAGGATTTTCCCTTTGTCTCTGAGACTCGTAAGTTTTACTATTAGATGTCGGGTTGTTGACCTATTTTTATTGATTTTGAGAGGGATTCTCTGTGCTTCCTGGATTTGATGCCTGTTTCCTTCCCCAAATTAGGGAAGTTCTCTGTTATAATTTGCTCCAATATACCTTCTGCCCCTCTCTCTCTTTCTTCTTCTTCTGGGATCCCAATTATTCTAATGTTGTTTGGTCTTATGGTATCGCTTGTCTCTCGAATTCTGCCCTCGTGATCCTGTAGTAGTTTATCTCTCTTTTTCTCAGCTTCTTAATTTTCCATCATTTGGTCTTCTATATTGCTAATGCTCTCTTCTGCCTCATTTATCCTAGCAGTTAGAGCCCCCATTTTTTATTGCACCTCATTAATAGCCTTTTTGATTTTGACTTGGTTAGATTTTATTTCTTTTATTTCTCTGGAAAGGATATCTCTAATAACTTCTATGCTTTTTTCAAGCCCAGCTAGTAGCTTTAAAATCATCATTCTGAACTCTAGTTCCGACATCATACTAATGTCCGTATTGAGTATTGAGTAGGTCCCTGGCAGTCGGTACTATCTCTTGTTCTTTTTGTTAAGGTGATTTTTTTTCCATATTGTCATTTTGTCCAGAGGAGAATAGATGAATGAGAGAACAAAATGCTAACAGGGTAACAATGTTTCCAGAATATATACTCTAAACAAATCAGAAAAGACCTGAAACCCGGGGGAAAAGAAAGGGAAAGAAAGAAAAAAGAAGAAAAGAAAAAGAAAAAGATAAAAACAAACAAAAACAGAACAAAACAAAACAAAAAAACAGAATATGATCAGATATGATCAGGCTGGTGCATAGATCAGTGCCACACATTAGATTTTGGGTGTTTTTGGTCTGTTAGAGGAAAGTGCCTCCCAAAATTGTAAAGAAAGAGAAACTTCTATATGTACAAAAATCAGCATTCATATGATGAAGGGATGGAATATGCCTATAAAGATGAAAAGTATAGAAGATTTTATAGAAGGAATTGATAAGATAATAAGTTTGAAAAAAAGAAAAAAGAGGATTTAAAAAAATGAAAAGAAGGGAGAGAATGTGATCAGGCAGGAGACTAGAACAAAGCCATACATTAGAGATTTAGGGTATATTTTGATCTGTTAGAAGAAACTGTATCGCAAAATTTTAAAGAGAGAACTACTTATATATATATATATATATATATATATATATATATATATATATATATATATGCCAAAAATAAGGGTAACTACTATGAAGGGATAGAATATGACTCTAAAAATGAAACATAAAAATGTTTTTTAAAAAAGGGATTGATAAGATGTTGGTTGAAAAAAGGAAAAAGAAAAATTAAAAAAAAAAGACAGTTAAAAAAAATTAACTTTGAAATACTAAAGAATCCTGGTAAAAAAGCCATGAATTCTATGTGCAGTATTCCCCTAATGCTGGAGTTCTGCCGTTCTCATTGATCAGTAAACTTGGTCTTGGCTGGCTGTTCTTGCTGATCTTCTGGGGGAGGGGCCTGTTGCCGTGGTTCCCAAATGTCTTTGCTGGAGGCGGAATTGCCCCGCCCTTGCCGGTCAGGGCTAAGTGATCTGCTCGGGTTTGCTCTGGGGAGGTTTTGTTCCCTGCAAGCTTTCGGTACAGCTTTGGAGGATGAGAGTGAAAATGGCGGCCTCCCAATCTCCACCTGAAGGATATGAGAACTTGGGACCCCACTCCTCAGTGAGCCCTCATTGAAAAGCAATCACTCCCGTCTCCCCAGTCTCTGGCTGCCCTCTGTGCTCACCTGGCCTGTGACCAAGTGTTTCTACCTCTAGCACCCAACTCGGTGTGGAGTCTCCAAATCCAGCAGATCCCTGCGGTGCGCTCCCATGCCGCTCCTCCTGGGAGAGGAAGGGGAGTCTCCCCAGATTTGCCGTTTGTTGGGTCCCTGCTGGAGGAGCAGTGGCCTGACTGGGCCACGGATCACAGTTTATGGAAACCCCGAGCTGAGAGCCCGTGCCTTGGCTCCATCTCTGCAGCCGGCTTCCCCGCTTCGATACCTGGGAGCTCTGCCACACTCAGGCACCCCAGTCTTCCTGTGACCCCGAGTGTCCTGAGACCACACTGTCCCATGAGGGTTCCACCCCCCGCTTAGCCACTGGAGCGATGTCCCTCAGTGGAGCCGACTTCTAAAAGTTCTGATTTTGTACTCCGCTGCTCTATCACTTGCCAGAAGCGGCCGACGGAGGCCCCCTCCCCCACCGTCTATCTTCCTGAATATTGCTTCGGATTCGCTTCTTGCACGTCCTACCTTCCAGAAAGTGTTCACTTTTCTGTTCAGAGAGTTGTTGCTATTCTTTTCTTTGATCTCCTGTTGAGTTCGTAGGTGTTCAGAATGGTTT
This sequence comes from Zalophus californianus, assembly GCF_009762305.2. Classification (NCBI taxonomy): domain Eukaryota; kingdom Metazoa; phylum Chordata; class Mammalia; order Carnivora; family Otariidae; genus Zalophus; species Zalophus californianus. The sequence continues at coordinate 28,138,023 of NC_045602.1, forward strand.
GATCCCTAGCTAGCTGAATTCCTGGGACCAGACGAAATCTAGGTCTCCTACTCCTCCGCCACCTTGCCTATTTGTTTTTTTATTATTTTATGTTAATCACCATACATTACATCATTAGTTTTTGATGTAGTGTTCCATGATGTAGCGTTCCTGGGAAAGGGAGAGATAATCTCAAGCGGAATCCTCACTGAGTGCAGAGCTTGACGTGGGGTTTGACGTGGGGCTCGATCTCATGACCTTGCGATCATGACCTGAGCTGAAATCAAGAATCAGGTGCTTACCCAACTGAGCCACCCAGGTGTCCCCTGGGAAGCCTTTAATTTAGGGCTTGAGGGTAGTTAAATAGAACTTCTTGGACCTGAGTTGAGATCAAAAGAATTTTATTTTCTTTGGCACAAAGGGCACTGAAGAAACTAATTCTCATCTCAACATTGTAAGGAAATAAATGTGGAAAATGAGAATGAAAAGTAGTGCTAGATGTTGACATACTGGGAGATGATGTGCAAAGAACCCTCAAGATTTGAAATAATTCCATAATACCAGAAAACATTTGTCCTAGAAAGTCAGTGTCTCTCACTTAATTGTTTGAAAATTCTCTACTGTGTAAGTAGATCACTGTGCATAGCCTCACCATGGCTGTTAATATTCCTTTCCACTCTCATGTTTCTATCTCTTCTCCAAATAGAGTTTCCTATAGCTGGCTTCATTGTATATAAAAAGATCATAAAAAGTGAACTTCCTCATAGAGTTGCCAAATCAGGCAAGGAAAAATATAGGAATCTGGTTAAATTTGAATTGCAGATAAACTGTCCTTTTTTTTAAGTATAGATATTTCCCAGGCAACTTTAGGAAGATGCTTACACTAAAAATGTCTGCATTATTTATCTGATATTTAAATTTAACTATGTGTCCCATATTTTATGACAACTTCTTTCTCAACAATACTTTCTCCATATCTTCATCCATTAGCTAAATTTTTCTCATTTCTTGGAAGATGGTATATCTTCTTTCTAGGACTGGATCCATTCATCTGTACTCTTGATTCCACTCACTTCTATTTTTTCCAGAAGCTTACTCTAACAGTATTTCTTCCATTTCCACTCTAATTTCTTTCTCCTCTCGCCTCCTCCAACCCTCTCCATTTGCTTCTTTCCCTCTATGAATAATATATCTCTATCCTAACAATTTTCCCTTAACTGCTAAGCTGATTAGAAGCATGATCCATACTTACTGCTTTTCCTTCTTTGCATACCATGTTTGGTATTATAATTATATTTTAATGTGTCTAGGTAGTAATAATCCTGACTGTGGAGAAAAGGTTGTCTATGGAGGCCAGTGTATTATCTAGAAGTTTATTTCTTAAAATGACAGTTTGAGGAGAGGCCAAATGACAGTCAAAGAAAGAAGTAAAGTTGAGAAGCAAAAGCAAACACTGAAACAAATAAGAACAAATTTTAGTAAAAATTGTTACCATTTACTGAAATGTTGTTTGGCCCAGATACTCTTGAGTAATTTATATTTGTAGCTCATTCAGTCCTCAAAACAACTATATATAATTTTATCTTGCTCAAGATTACCCAGAGACTAAGTGGTGGAGCAGGCAATCTAATGTAAGGATGTTGACTCTAAAGTCCATGGATGTAGCCATGAGTAACCATCACATAAGCAAATTAAACAGAATAAATGCCTACCCATTTGCTTATGCCAGTTTCAGTTAGTTCTTGAACTGTATGTTCTGTCATTAGTGTGATTACTGTTTATTGTGGTTATTAATTGGGTGAAACATAAGTGCTTAATTTTTTTAATGACGTGATTGCTTGATTGCTTGGGTGAAAGGCAGTTTGGATCAATGAAGACTAACATTTCCATATTACAGTAATTCCCTCTTATCTGCAGTTTTGCTTTCCACAGTTTTAGTTACCCATGGCTAACTCTGGCCAGGAAACTGATGTTCCTCCTTCCTGACACATTGTCAGAAGGTTAACAGTATTAGCCTAACACTGTCACAGTGTCATCCACCTCACTTCATATCATCATATAGACATTTTGTCATCTCACATCACTGCAAGAAGAAGGGTGAATAGAGTCCAGTAAGATTTTCTGAGAGAAAGAGAGAGACCACACTCACATAATTTTTATTATAATATATTATTATTGTTCCGTTTTATTATTTGTTCTTAAACTCTTACTGTACCTCATTGATAAATTAACTTATGATGGTATGTAACTGTAGGAAAAACAGCATATAGAGTTTGGTACTATTTGTGGCATCCATTTGTGTACTATTTTAGGCATCCACCAGGGGTTTTGAAATGTATCCCCCATGGATAAGAGGGAACTACTGCATTTATTTTCCAGATAACATTTTTAATTGCCTGACTAAAATAACAACTTGGCCTATGGCAAACGTTTCTGAGTCTTCTTTAACTCAGCAAGCTTCTGATATACCCAGCAATTTAACGTATCATGTCTACATCTAAGAGTGTATACAGACACGAAGTAATGGAAACATGTAACTGGAAGATGTGGACCTGAGCATTCTTCTTGGTGGCCGGCCATACAGTGGATATTCTATATTTTTAGTATTTTCCATCTTCAAATTTAGTTAAATTGATTTCATAGTCTCTTCCATCTCCAGTTCAAAAAATACTTACTAAACACTTATTATGTGCATAGCCTATTTGGATTTCTGTTGATGAAATAATAACAAAGTCCCTGGCTTTATGCAAGTAGTTGAGGAAATGAAACCCACATATATACACAGAATGATGAAAGCCAGTGTTGAGAGCCTGAACCAGGATGGCCAGAGTAAGGCTGGAAGACAAGGGCCCCAGGTGGGACACATCATTAGAAACTGGGGACTAACTGAATATGGTTGTCAAGAGAGAGCTGTATCGTATTAACACATAAAAGACAATTTGAAAAGGATTAAAGAGTAGGCAAGGAATGAAACGACATTAGAAACATCAAGAAAAAAGTTTGGGCAAGCAATTATTGATTAAATTCAAACTTTTATTTCCTTCAGCGTTTTCAATTTTAAAGGCTCTTCTCAAAAATAAAATTTAAAATTGATTTTATCTTCTGTAATCCTCTTCCCTTTCCAGTTTTATCTTCTCCTGTCCTAATTCTTCCTAATCATTTTCACATCAGTCTGACCGTATAGGAGAAAAATGTTCAAAACTGACATAATGACTCTTGAGTTAGGAAGCAGATACTTATTGTATTTTAAAATGCAATGAGGAATTGATATTTTGCCTTTATTTAAAACAAACTCATGCACAATTTTTGGGAAAAAATAGAGGAGTTTTACTTATATGCAAGGGGCCAGGCTTTTAAAAGGAAGGGGCCCATGAAAAGAGACCCAAGAAAAGAAAAAATGCATAATATTTAGAGCTCAGAATTCTTAAATGGCAGTACCAATTCCAATTGTATAGTATTTTGTTCAGGTTTGACAGAAACCAATAGGCTTTGATAAACAAAAAATTACAGATCTCCTTATTTTTAAGTGGTTTCAAAAGCTCTTTCCTTTCCAGTTCAGCAAATACTAAATTAGTAAATACTTGCCATGTGCATAGCCTAATTGGGCCTAGAGCAGATAAAATAATATCAAATAATCTCAGCATTTTTGAGATTCCCCTTTCATCCAATTACAAAGGCATCTCTTCTTTTGGATATTTTTGTAATTCACAGCTGGTATTAGGAAGGTCCTTCTACTCACGGCCCATCTTGGAAAACAGTCTTTATTGAGAAGTGCAAAGCTTTTCCAGGCAGGCTGTGGAAATATAGGTCAAAATTTAATTTTTGTTTTGTTTTGTTTTTCTTTAAGTTCCTTCTTTTGGTCAGGCATTCCTCTGAGGTGCAGGTCTGACTAAATAAGTTTGCTTTGTGATTTTCCCATTCAGGATTATTAATTTGATTTCATAATGGGTTTGAGGCATGTGATTTTTCCACTTGTAGCTCTAGTGCACAAGCATGGATATTGGACACATGCAAAACTTGCATTTAGCTTCATTATTCTCTAACTGGCCAATCTTTCCATTCAGCCACTAACTTGTAAACCAAGGGCGGGAATCCTAGATGATACTTGGTTGTCCTCTGGTTATCCGATTAGTGATTTGTTCACCTTTGTAAGGACGTTGGTCAGACCAGCAGGGATGTTAGGATAACATTTCTCACCATGTACATCATGGGTTCCTCCTTGAGAAACCACAAGTATTTCTGGCACCGTGCATTTTTTTTTTTTAGTAGTAGTTTTATCGAGATATAGTTCATGCATCATGCAGTTTACCTATTTAAAGGGTACAACTTAATAATTTTTAGCGTATTCACCAAATTATACAACTATCACCACAGTCAATTTTAGAACACTTCTCACCACCAAAAGACTCTCTGTACCACTTAGTCATCACATCTTAAATCCTCCATCCACTTCAGTCTTAGGCAACAACTAATCTATTTTTTGTCTCAATTAAGTTTTCCTACTCTGGATATTTCACAGAAATAGATTCCTATTATATGTAGTCTTTTGTAATTGGCTTTTTTTTCACTTAGCATATTTTTAAGATTCATCTGTGTTTAACATGTATTTCATTGCTTTTGTGGCCAAATTACATTCCATTTATGGATATATCACATTTTATTTATCCATTCATCAGTTGATAGACATTTGCATTATTTTTGCCTTTTGGCTATTATAAATAATGCTACTATTCATTACAAGTTTTTGCATGGATGTATGTTTTCATTTCTCTTGAATATATACCTAGGAGTGGAAATTCTGGGTCAAATTGTACCTCTATGGTAGATACTGTAATGGATCTACTCTTGTGAATCTTTTTAGTTAGCTTTTTAGTTAGCTTTCAGTGTGGTCCCTAATAAGTATTCATTGGGAAGAAACTTAATCTTATTTATTTATTTTTTTACCTTTTTTTTGAAATTGAAACTTTGTATTTTTATTTTTATTTTTTTCTTTAAATTTTTTATTGTCATGTTAATCACCATACATTACATCATTAGTTTGTGATGTAGTGCTCCATGATTCATTGTGCATAACACCCAGTGCTCCACGCAGAACGTGCCCTCTTTAATACCCATCACCAGGCTAACCCATCCCCCCACCGCCCTCCCCTCTAGAACCTTTAGTTTGTTTTTTAGAGTCCATCGTATCTAATGGTTCGTCTCCCCCTCCGATTTCCCCCCTTCATTCTTCCCCTCCTGCTATCTTCTTCTTCTTCTTCTTCTTCTTCTTCTTTTTCTTAACATATATTGCATTATTTGTTTCAGAGGTACAGATCTGTGATTCAAGAGTCTTGCACAATTCACAGTGCTCACCATAGCACATACCCTCCCCACTGTCTATCACCCAGGCACCCCATCCCTCACAAACCGCCCCCCACTCCAGCAAACCTCAGTTTGTTTCCTGAGATTAAGAATTCCTCATATCAGTGAGGTCGTATGATACATGTTTTTCTCTGATTGACTTATTTCACTCAGCATAACACCCTCCAGTTCCATCCAAGTCATTGCAAATGGCAAGATCAATTCATTTGATGGCTGCATAATATTCCATTGTATATATATACCACTTCTTTTTTTTTAATTTTTTTATTGTTATGTTAATCACCATATATTACATCATTAGTTTTTGGTGCAGTGTTCCATGATTCATTGTTTGTTCATAACACCCAGTGCTCCATGCAGAACGTGCCCTCCTCAATACCCATCACCAGGCTAACCCATCCCCCTACCCCCCTCCCCTCTAGAACCCTCAGTTTGTTTTTCAGAGTCCATCATCTCTCATGGTTTGTCTCCCCCTCTGACATACTCCCCTTTTCTTCCTCTCCTGTTATCTTCTTCTTTTTCTTTTTTCTTAAAATATGTTGCGTTATTTGTTTCAGAAGTACAGATCTGTGGTTCAACAGTCTTGCACAATTCACAGCGCTTACCGTAGCACATACCCTCCCCAATGTCTATCACCCAGCCACCCCATCCCTCCCACCCCCAACCACTCCAGTAACACTCAGTTTCTTTCCTGAGATTAAGAATTCCTCATATCAGTGAGGTCATGTGATACATGTCTTTCTCTGATTGACTTATTTCACTCAGCATAACACCCTCCAGTTCCATCCACGTCGTTGCAAATGGCAAGATCTCATTCCTTTTGATGGCTGCATAATATTCCATTGTGTATATATACCACATCTTCTTTATCCATTCATCTGTCAATGGGCATCTTGGCTCTTTCCACAGTTTGGCTATTGTGGACATTGCTGCTATAAACATTGGGGTACACGTACCCCTTCAGATCCCTACATTTGTATCTTTGGGGTAAATACCCAGCAGTGCAATTGCTGGATCATACGGTAGCTCTATTTTCAACTTTTTGAGGAACCTCCATACTGTTTTCCAGAGTGGTTGCACCAGCTTGCATTCCCACCAACAGTGTAGGAGGGTTCCCCTTTCTCCGCATCCCCGCCAACATCTCTCGTTTCCTGACTTGTTAATTTTAGTCATTCTTACTGGTGTGGGGTGATACCTCGCTGAGGTTTTGATTTCGATTTCCCTGATGCCAAGCGATGTTGAGCACTTTTTCATGTGTCTGTTGGCCATTTGGATGTCTTCTTTGGAAAAATGTCTGTTCATGTCTTCGACCCATTTCTTGATTGGATCATTTGTTCTTTGGGTGTTGAGTTTGATAAGTTCTTTATAGATTTTGGATACTAGCCCTTTATCTGATATGTCATTTGCAAATATCTTCTCCCATTCTGTCGGTTGTCTTTTAGTTTTGTGGACTGTTTCCTTTGCTGTGAAAAAGCTTTTTATCTTGATGAAATCCCAATAGTTCATTTTTGCCCTTGCTTCCCTTGCCTTTGGCGATGTTTCTAAGAAGAAGTTGCTGCGGCTGAGGTCGAAGAGGTTGCTGCCTGTGTTCTCCTTTAGGATTTTGATGGATTCCTGTCTTACGTTTAGGTCTTTCAACCATTTGGAGTCTATTTTTGTGTGTGGTGTAAGGAAATGGTCCAGTTTCATTCTTTTGCATGTGGCTGTCTGATTTGTTGAAGAGACTGTCTTTTTTCCATTGGACATTCTTTCCTGCTTTGTCAAAGATGAGTTGACCATAGAATTGAGGGTCCATTTCTGGGCTCTCTATTCTGTTCCATTGATTTATGTGTCTTTTTTTGTGCCACTACCACACTGTCTTGATGATGACAGCTTTTTTTTTTTAAAGATTTTATTTATTTATTTGAGAGAGAGAGAGAACGAGAGATAGAAAGCACGAGAGGGAAGAGGGTCAGAGGGGGAAGCAGACTCCCTGCTGAGCAGGAAGCCCGATGTGGGACACGATCCCGGGACTCCAGGATCATGACCTGAGCCGAAGGCAGTCGCTTAACCAACTGAGCCACCCAGGCGCCCATGATGACAGCTTTGTAATAGAGCTGGAAGTCCGGAATTGTGATGCCGCCAGCTTTGCTTTTCTTTTTCAACATTCCTCTGGCTATTCGGGGTCTCTTCTGATTCCATACAAATTTTAGGATTGTTTGTTCCATTTCTTTGAAAAAAGTGGATGGTATTTTGATGGGGATTGCATTGAATGTGTAGATTGCTCATGGTAGCATTGACATCTTCACAATATTTGTTCTTCCAATCCAAGAGCATGGAAAGGTTTTCCATTTCTTTGTGTCTTCCTCAATTTCTTTCATGAGTATTTTATAGTTTTCTGAGTACAGATCCTTTGCCTCTTTGGTTAGATTTATTCCTAGGTATCTAATGGTTTTGGGTGCAGTTGTAAATGGGATCGACTCCTTAATTTCTCTCTCTTCTGTCTTGTTGTTGATGTATAGGAATCCCACTGATTTCTGTGCATTGATTTTATATCCTGCCACTTGACTGAATTCCTGTATGAGTTCTAGCAGTTTTGGGGTGGAGTCTTTTGGGTTTTCCACATACAGTATCAGATCATCTGCAAACAGTGAGAGTTTGACTTCTTCTTTGCCAGTTTGGATGCCTTTGATTTCTTTGTGTTGTCTGATTGCTGTGGCTAGGACTTCTAATACAATGTTGAATAGCAGTGGTGAGAGTGGACATCCCTGCTGCGTTCCTGACCTTAGGGGGAAAGCTCTCCGTTTTTCCCCACTGAGAATGATATTCGCTGTGGGTTTTTCATAGATGGCTTTTATGATATTGAGGTATGTACCCTCTGTCCCTGTACTCTGAAGAGTTTTGATCAAGGAAGGATGCTGTACTTTGTCAAATGCTTTTCCTGCATCTATCGAGAGGATCATATGATTCTTGTTTTTTCTTTTGTTAATGTACTGTATCACGTTGATTGATTTGTGGATGTTGAACCAACCCTGCAGCCAGGGATAAATCCCACTTGGTCGTGGTGAATAATCCTTTTAATGTACTGTTGGATCCTATTGGCTAGTATTTTGGTGAGAATTTTTGCATCCAAGTTCATCAAGGATACTGGTCTGTAATTCTCCTTTTTGATGGGGTCTTTGTCTGGTTTGGGGGTCAAGGTAATGGTGGCCTCATAAAATGAGTTTGGAAGTTTTCCTTCTATTTCTATTTTTTGGGACAGTTTCAGAAGAATAGGTATTAATTCTTCTTTAAATGTTTGGTAGAATTCCCCTGGGAAGCCATCTGGCCCTGGGCTTTTGTTTGTTGGGAGATTTTTGATGACTGCTTCCATTTCCTTAGTGGTTATAGGTCTGTTCAGGTTTTGTATTTCTTCCTGGTTCAGTTTTGGTAGTTGATACATCTCAAGGAATGCATCCATTTCTTCCAGATTATCTGATTTGCTGGCATATTGTATTGTATTGTGTTGTATTTCTTAGGTGTTGGTTGTGATCTCTCCTCTTTCATTCATGGTTTTATTTATTTGGGTCATTTCTCTTTTCTTTTTGATAAGTCTGGCCAGGGGTTTATCAATCTTATTAATTCTTTCAAAGAACCATCTCCTAGTTCCGTTGATGTGTTCTACTATTCCCTTGGTTTCTATTTCATTGATTTCTGCTCTGATCTTTATTATTTCTCTTCTCCTGCTGGGTGTAGGCTTTATTTGCTGTTTTTTCCTCTAGCTCCTTTAGGTGTAGGGTTAGGTTGTGTATTTGAGACCTTTCTTGTTTCTTGAGAAAGGCTTGTATTGCTATAGACTTTCCTCTCAGGACTGCCTTTGCTGCATCCCAAAGATTTGGAACAGTTGTGTTTTCATTTTCATTGGTTTCCATGAATTTTGTTAATTCTTCTTTAATTTCCCGGTTGACCCATTCATTCTTTAGTAGAATACTCATTAGCCTCCATGTATTTGAGTTCTTTCCAACTTTCCTCTTGTGATTGAGTTCTAATTTCAAAGCATTGTGGTCTGAAAATATGCGGGGAATGAGCCCAATTTTTTGGTACCGATTGAGACCTGATTTGTAACCTAGGATGTGATCTCTTCTGAAGAATGTTCCATGGGCACTAGAGAAGAATGTGTATTCTGTTGCTTTGGGATGGAATGTTCTGAATATGTCTGTGAAGTCCATTTGGTCCAGTGTGTCATTTAAAGTCTTTATTTCCTTGTTGATATTTTGCTTAGATGATCTGTCCATTTCAGTCAGGGGGGTGTTAAAGTCACCCCTATTATTGTATTGTTGTCAATGTGTTTCTTTGCCTTTTTTTTTATTAATTGCCTTATATAATTGGCTGTTCCCATGTTAGGGGCATAGATAATTATAATTGTTAGATCTTCTTGTTGGATAGACCCTTTAAGTAGGATATAGTGTCCTTCCTCATCTCTTATTACTGTCTTTGGTTTAAAATTTAATTTGTCTGATAGAAGGATTGCCACCCCAGCTTTCTTTTGGTGTCCATTAGCATGGTAAATTGTTTTCCACCCACTCACTTTCAATATGGGGGTGTCTCTGGGTCTAAAATGAGTCTCTTGCAGACAGCATATCGATGGGTCTTGTTTTTTTATCCAATCTGATAGCCTGTGTCTTTTGATTGGGGCATTTAGCCCATTTACATTCAGGGTAACTATTGAAAGGTATGAATTTAGTGCCATTTTATTGCTTGTAAGGTGACTGTTCCTGTTCATTGTCTGTGTTCCTTTCTGATTTTTGCTGCTTTTAAGCTCTCTCTTTGCTTCGAGGACCCCTTTCAATATTTCTTGGAGGGCTGGTTTCGTGTTTGCAAATTCCTTTAGTTTTTGTTTGTCCTGGAAGCATTGTATCTCTCCTTCTATTTTCAATGACAGCCTAGCTGGATATAGTATTCTTGGCTGCATATTTTTCTTGTTTGGTGGTCTGAAGATATCATGCCAGTCCTTTCTGGCCTGCCAGGTCTCTGTGGATAGGTCTGTTGCCAGTCAAATGTTTCTACCATTATAGGCTACATATCTCTTGTCCAGAGCTGCTTTCAGGATTTTCTCTTTGTCTCTGAGACTGGTAAGTTTTACTATTAGATGTCGGGGTGTTGACCTATTTTTATTGATTTTGAGAGGGGTTCTCTGTGCCCCCTGGATTTTGATGCCTGCTTCCTTCTCCACATTAGGGAAGTTCTCTGTTATAATTTGCTCCATTATACCTTCTGCCCCTCTCTCTCTTTCTTCTTCTTCTGGGATCCCAATTATTCTAATGTTTCATCTTATCGTATCTCTTATCTCTCGAATTCTGCCCTTGTGATCTAGTAGTTGTTTATCTCTCTTTTTCTCAGCTTCTTAATTTTCCATCATTTGGTCTTCTATATCGCTGATTCTGTCTTCTGCCTCATATATCCTAGTTGTTAGAGCCCCCATTTTTGATTGCACCTCATTAATAACCTTTTTGATTTCGACTTGGTTAGATTTTAGTTCTTTTATTTCTCCAGAAAGTGTTTCTCTAATAACTTCCATGCTTTTTTCAAGCCCAGCTAGTAGCTTTAAAATCATGATTCTGAACTCTAGGTCCGATATCGTACCAACGTCTGTATTGAGTAGGTCCCTGGCAGTCGGTACTATCTCTTGTTCTTTTTGTTGAGGTGATTTTTTTCCATCTTGTCATTTTGTCCAGAGGAGAATAGATGAATGAGAGAACAAAATGCTAACAGGGTAACAACGTTCCCAGAAAATATACTCTAAACAAATCAGAAAAGACCTGAAACCAGGGGAAAAGAAAGGGAAGGAAAGAAAAAAGAAAGAGAGAGAAAAAAAAGAAAAAGATAAAAAGAAACAAAAACAGAATAAAACAAAAAAAAAACAGAGTATGATCAAATATGATCAGACTGGTGCATAGATCAGTGCCACACACTAGATTTTGGGTGTATTTTGGTCTGTTAGAGGAAAGTGCCTCCCTAAATTTTAAAGAAAGAAAGACTTCTATATGTATAAAATAAGGGTTGATACGATGAAGGCATGGAATATGAGTGTAAAGATGAAAATCATAAAAAATTTTATAAAAGGAATTGATAAGAAGTTGTTTGAATAAAGAAGGAAGAGGTTTTTTATTTTATTTATTTTATTTTTTTTAAAGATTTTATTTATTTATTTGAGAGAGAGAACGAGATAGAGCATGAGAGAGGGGAGGGTCAGAGGGAGAAGCAGACTCACTGCTGAGCAGAGAGCCCAATGTGGGACTTGATCCCGGGACTCCAGGATCATGACCTGAGCCGAAGGCAGTCGCTTAACCAACTGAGCCACCCAGGCGCCCAGGAAGAGGTTTTTTAAAAAAGAAAGAAAAAAAGGGGCTAGAATGTGATCAGGCAGGAGACTGGAACAAAGCCATACACTAGAGATTTAAAGTATATTTTGATCTGTTAGAAGAAACTGTATCTCAAATTTTAAGGAGAGAACAACATATATATATATATATATGCCAAAAATAAGAGTAACTACTATGAAGGGATAGAATATGACTCTAAAAGTGAAAAATAAAATTTTTTTTAGAAAAGGATTGGTAAGATGTTGGGTGAAAAAGGGAAAAAGAAAAATTCAAAGAAAAAAGACAGTTAAAAAAATTAACTTTGAAAGCCTAAAAAATCATGGTAAAAAAGCCATGAATTCTATGTACAGTATTCCCCTAGTGCTGGAGTTCTGCCATTCTCATTGATTGGTAAACTTGGTCTTGGTTGGCTCTTCTTGCTGATCTCACTGGGGGACGGGCCTGTTGCTGTGGTTCCCAATTGTCTTTGCCTGAGGTGGAATTGCTCCGCCCTTGTCAGTCCAGACTATGTAATCTGCTCGGGTTTGCTCTCCAGAGCTTTTGTTCCCTGTAAGTTTTCGGTACAGCTTTGGAGGACGAGAGTGAAAATGGCGGCCTCCCAATCTCTGCCCCAGAGGAGCCGAGAACTCGGGACCCCGCTCCTCAGTGCGCCCCCAGAGAAAAGCAGTCAATCATTCCTTTCTCCCTGGTGTCTGGCCACACTCTGTGCTCACCTGGCCTGTGACTGAGCGTTTCTATCTCTGGCACCCGACTAGGTGTAGAGTCTCCAAACCCAGCAGATTCCTACGGTGTGCTCCCGCACCGCTCCTCCCAGGGTGGGAAGGGGAGTCTCCCCGGATCTGCCTCTTGTTGGGTCCCTGCTGGAGGAGCAGTGGCCCGACTGTGTCACCGATCACAGTTTATGGAACCCCGAGCTGAGAGCCCGTGCCTCAGCTCCGTCTCTGCAGCTGGCTTCCCAGCTCTGATACCTGGGTGCTCTGCTGCACTCAGGCACTCCCGGTCTTTCTGTGACCCCGAGGGTCCTGAGACCACACTGTCCCATGAGGGTTCCACCCCCGCTTAGCCACTGGAGCGACGTCCCTCAGCGGAGCCGACTTATAAAGGTTCCAATTTTGTGCCCCGCTGCTCTAACACGACAGAATTGGCCAAAGGAGGCCCTCTCCCCCACCGTCTATCCTCCTGAATATTGCCTCAGATTCGCTTCTCCACACATCGTACCTTCCAGAAAGTGGTCGCTTTTCTGTTCAGAGAGTTGTTGCTATTCTTTTCTTCGATCTCCTGTTGAGTTCATAGGTGTTCAGAATGGTTTGATCCCTGTGAAGCTGAATTCCTGAGACCAGACCAAATCCAGGTCTCCTACTCCTCTGCCATCCTGCTCCGCGCCCCGCCCCCAGACTTAATCTTATTTATATTGGGCCCAGTTCCTTGGAGTTTAATAGCAGTAAGAGTAATTAAAAATAGTTAAATCATACTGAAATCTATGTAAATATATGCTGATGTGTTTTCTAATAGGCCCAATCACTATGTTAAAAATCATGGAAAGCATTTATTGGGCTTCCTTTTGGAAAGTGAGCTTATATTCATTGTGCTGAGAATCTGTGATTATGCTAATAATAACCCTGATATTACCCTCTCTCAGCTCAGGAAAACAGGAGATATGTAAGAAAATAGCGTATGTCAAAGAATTAATTTTTGGTTTCATGTATATGATAGATTCTGGTTTTAGTGGGTATTAGGAAAGTTTGCAGAATGAATTTATGGGTCTCTATTTGCATTTTATTGTTTTTGTTTAGAATATACAGTATATATCTATAGAACTGTTTGTTTCCAGGCCAGAGGGAACCTGTCTGTCTGTGGGTTGTTAGGGGGAAGGGAATGTAAAGATACAGAAATCATAGCCTGGCTTTATAGTGCAATTATAGTCTAGCTTTATCTAATTCATTAGACTGTTTAAAGTAAATTCTTTCTGAATGGAACTGAATTTTGCAATTCCATATGCAATAAATCTCTACCCAATTATTTAACCAGAGTAGAGTTGTGTAGAAGGAAAACAACATTTTTTAGTTTTTCAGTTAAGAGTCTAATGGAGATGGATAAGGGTTCAGAGAGAGAATCAGGCAAATTCAGAGGGGTGTTAGCCATTACCAATTACAATTATGCTCTAATTTACTTTGGGGGACCAATTTAGGTAAAGTGGAGGGGGTTTATATGAAAAGAATGGAACTTGCACTCAGTAGAGGTGTCAAGGTTTACCTAAAACTTTATGCTAAGCTTATTTGGGGTGGCTAAAATAATCACTGAATAAAGCTATTTGTGAATGTGTGCCCTGGAGGAACCTATCCTGGAGTCCCAAGTGGGACATGTGATTAGCCTTTTTAATCTTTTTTGAGCCATCATAGGGCTTTCTCTTTTCCAATGCCCAAATTATTTCTGGTTTCTTTAGTACATTTCTTGTTAAGTATTAAAATTTATAGAGCAAGAAGGACGCATTTTTAAAAGGATTATTTGTTGTTTTCAATGATATTCACTCAGTTGTTGACTTTGTACTGCTGTGAGAGTTTTTCCTTTTCTCTTGCTCTTCTTCTTTAAGAGTCTTGAGTGCTCAGCTATTAGTAGTAATTTTTCCAGATGAGCCACTTGCCAATCTCAAATCTCCCTATCATTTTATTATTTCTGTTTTTAATCCATATGTGTACCAGAATATTGTTAAAAGGCGTCAGCAAATTTTTTTTAAAGTACTTAGTTCATTCAAGAATCTTTTACCTATAGTTTTGGACACTTGTTCAGTTTTAATAAGTAAACATCCGGAAGGGCCTACAATAATTTTCTTTGGAAACTAACTATTTGTTATATCAAAGTCCTCCGGTATAACAGTTCATTAGATTTCTATCTACTTTGACTAGTCATTTTTTTCTCCCTCTGATATGGTAACCAGGAATTGATTAAATTGAGGGAAATCTGGCAATCTAGGGTATAGAAATATAGCAATATTCTAAATTTCTTTGTATTTTTTTGCACGTCTTCTGTAAATTTGTGACATTATTTAACTATGTTGTGAAGCTTAGCATGGGATTGATGATGTGAGCAAGTTTTTACCGCATATTGACAAAAAATCCCCCCCCCTTTTTTTTTTTGCTAATAGTGTGCTCAGCTACTAGAAAGGATATGGGATTTTGTGAGAGTGAAAAGGAACAATGGGTTAAGTGTCCCTTGAAACCCCTATGTGTAAGGAAGCTGTGAAATAATTTCAAGTCTTCTTCATAAGAGCGTTTATCTTCAATAAGAGTCAAGGGAAGAAAAAGGAATGCCTATTTGGTTTTTTCCTACATTTTCATTGCTAAATTGAACAAAGAATCCTGTAAAAAGAAAAAAAATAGTTACATGATACTCATATTGATATAGAGAAGATGTGGTGTAGCAATCAAAGAAGGCAGGCCTTTAGACATTTAAAATTTTGTCTCTTTTGAGTTCACAGTCACTCCATAAGTGAAGGATTATGTTAAAGGCACAAATACTAGCTGTGGGTCACAGATAATATGGACTGTCTTTAAAATAAAGGAATGCCACTTAGCCAAATACAGACTTGTGATTATAATGAGAATATATTAAGGGATGAGGTTCAGGACACTCTGCCCCAAAATACGGCATCTTGGCATATTGAATATTTTAAGATGGAAGAATTTGAGAAACAACATGTACAAGAAGTACTTTCTAGCCTTCCCCTGAAAGCAAGTCATAAAACCCTCATATGAGAGGTGCCTTTTGTATACCTGGAAGAAAGGAGCATTCTTATCTCTAAGGATGAAGGGACATAGAGAGGAATCTGAATAAATGGGTCTTGCTGGTTTCTTCTACTTTACTATGATTAACTCATACCCTTTGTCTTATCATAGCTTTCCATGACTTTCCACTCTTCATCAGACCTAACATCAGGACATTCATTTAACATTTCTTCTGGTCTTTATTTCCTTATGAAGTCTCCTGGGTCACATAAAACTTACATTAAATAAATTGGTATGTTTTTCTCTTGTTAATCTCTCTTTTGTTATAGGTGTCCCAGCTGAGAACTTAAAAGGGTAGAAGAAGATTTTGTCTTTCCCCTACATAAGTAAGCAGAGGTTTTAAGTTGGGGGACCATCTTATAATTAATTACAAACACACAAAAAAGATAGAGTCAACACAAGTTAATTTGGAGATTTCTTTCATCAACCAAAGCATAGTAGGATCAGTGGTATAACATAGAACATAGGACAACTTTCTCAAGCATATAGTTAAGACTGGAGCCTCTGCGACCTGGTTGTTAAGCTTGAGTCAGAGGTTTCCTGGATTCCCAACATATAACCCAGACATATAACCAGAACAGAGATAGGTACCACCTCTCAGCACTTGCTTCCAGTGGAGAGGACCACATAGCCAAGAGGTAAAATAATCTGGAAAATCAGAAAGCCATGAGCCAGAAACAATCTAGTCACACACTCAAGGATGCAAAAGTTCTCTAGCAGTGGGGCAAGATTCACCCATGGAGGCTGGCTTATGCCTAAGGGATTGTTGTCACTTCTAGGATACAGGTTAGTCAGCTCCAGTGGTTTAGGTCTGAGGAGGACTTGTAGAAAACTGTTAAAAAAATTTGAGATGGGGGAGAGGATTTTTATTTGTATGCAAGTGATCTAAACTTTAAAAAGGGTCCAATGACATAGAATAAACAGTATTCAAGGTTAACCTTCCTACCTAGGAGTCCTGATTCTGATTGAATAACTTGGGACAATTTTGGTAGAAACCATGAGTTCCTATCTTCAACATCAAATACCTTGATCTTCCTTGTTTTCTTGGGCAACAATGTTTTGGGGGAGATTTCTTTCTTCCATGGCTTCTGTTTATGGATTCCTTTGTAACTCATGGCTGGTACTCAGAAGTTTCTGGTATTCATGACCTTTCTTGAAAAGTAAACTTCCTGTTATTTTAGAAATGTAAATCTTTTCCTGCCTGAGAAAAGCATTTGACTCAATTTGTGAAGTTTGCTAGACTGAGAGCAAAATGTCTTTTTCCTTTTTCATTATTCCTTTTATATTTTTCCATTATTTCCCGTCCTTTGAGACTGACAAGAAAAATGTAAAGTAGAACATATTTACATGGGTTACAATTTTGTCCTAAGTAAGATATTTTTATAAGGAGCCAGACCTGGAAAACCAAGAATTACAGATTAAATATTTGTTCCATGTCCCGTATTTGTAATGTATTAGAATGTGGAATTTAGAATAAACATTGGATTGGGATTGAGAATATCTAGGATCTGGTTTTACATCTTCATTTATGAGTTGTGTGAATTTTTACAAAACTCTTTTTGCTGAGTAACAGGTTGTTCATCTGTAAGCAGGATAACATACTGTTTTTTCCAACTCCAAATTATGGATGTGGGATTCAAACACCTTGAAAACTAAATATAATGGATTGTGAGTTATTATCATTCAATCAAAAATAAAAAAGGACAATGCCAAGATAATGCATTTGTAGTGTTAAAGTATATAGTGACACAGTTTACAAAATAGAAAGACCCAAATAGTAAATTTATGTACAGATACTCAATTTCATTAGTAATAAAAATGCAGATGAAATCAGTAGGAAGATAACTTTTGCCACGAAATTAGTAAATATTTTTAAAATTATTATTTCTAGGCTGTCAGGAAATCTCAGGCCCTCACACAATGCTGGTAGGAGTGCAAATTTATACACATTTCTGAAGGGCAATTTGTAAAGTAATAAAACTCTTAAAAATGTGTGAACCCTTTGACAGAGTAATTCAACTTCTGGGAATTTTTCCTATGAGGAAATCAGAAACAAGCAAGATGAATGTGTAAGTATATTAACTTTAATATTAGAAGTATTTGCAAAAGAATCAGAGACAATTTCTGTGATCAATAGTAAATTAAAACACGTCATGTATTCAGTGGCTATTACCTACTCTCGTTCTTGTTGTAGTCATTGATAAGCTTCCTTGTCACCACCTCTCATTCCTTTTGGTCTTAGCTCCTGGCTCTCAATTATTCTCCTGAATATATTTCCTTTACATTTCTTTTTAACTCATTATCCATGTAGATGATCATTCCCACCCTGACTTCTAGATTCCTTGACTTCTCCCCTAGTGATCTTTCCTGACACTGTAGTCCAGGAACATACTATCACAGTCAACTCCTACCAACAGTGGGTTTCAAATTAGAGTGCCTGTACTTTGGAACACAAAAGACTTTCCCAAGGAATTCTTGGGTAATTGAAGGAAACCACTTTCCAAATCCCCAGCATTTGTATAAGGCCCCTTCCCTGAAATAGGTTGTTTGAGAATGAGCTTATGGTGAGCATCATGTCAGTTATCCTTTTCTGTCTCCACTCCCACAATCACACTTCTCCTGTTTTACCACGTGTGTTAATTTCTTATTGCTGTTGGAACAAATCGCCACAAATGTGGAGGATTATAGCACCAGGCATTTATCATCTTACAGTTCTGGCGGTCAGAGTTCTGAAAATGGGTTGTACGTGGCTAAAATGAAGGTGTTGAAGGAGCTGTATTCCTTGTGGAGGTGTTATGAAAGAAACTGTTTCCTTGCCTCTTTTCCTTGGCTCCTGGCCCCTTCCTCCAGCTTGAGTGCCAGCAACAGAACATCTTCCATTGCTTCCTTTCATCTGAAACTCTTACCTCCATCTTAAAAGGACACCTGTGATAACACTGATCCAACCAGATAATCCAGGGTAATCTCCCTATGTCAACATTCTCAATTTAATCCTACCTGCAGAGACTTTTCTGCCATCTCAAGTAACATATTCAGTTTCCAGAGATTAGGACATTGACAGTTCCGAGGGTCATTATGTTGCCTATTTATCATCCAACCAAGATCTTATTTTGATGCATTGCTCTTGGGTATATAAAACTTTCCAGAATGCCAAACGGAGTATTCTAAATATTAATGATTGACTCTGATGATCAGGTAACCATACTTTGGCTCTTTCCTACCATTTCTCTGACTTCAAAAAAGGACTAAGAAATCATTTAAAGTAATTTCTTTTAAATTACAGATTTCTATGGGATTTCAGATATCTAATTCCGGAGGAGTTCAAATAATTGAGCAAAATTAGTATGACCATCCTCCTGCTATTCCATTGTACTTATTTGTATAAATGAATTTTCTCAGTGCTTAAACTATAAAAAGACAAACAAATAAAAAGGAAGGAATAGATTTGATACTAAACTTTCTCCCATCCTAGTAATAAGCAATACTAGCCCATGGAAAAAATACTTTAAAAAAAAAAAACGACTTATCCATCTTATTAAGAAATGTTTTTTTAATTAAATTTTGCATTTGATGTTTAATCATAGTCAAAATTAGTGGCTTATTTATAATGTTCTGATCGATTGGCTACTACCAATAATTGCAGAATAACTAAATCCAGAACAAATTTTAACAAACTTATAAAAATTAATTTAGATACATATTTTGTTGCAGAAATATAAATGGGATAATAAATAAAAGACTTTCAAACATAAAAACATGTATCTCTGAGATAAAATTCTGTGGGAGAAATGGAATGGAAATACAAATTCGAGATGAAAAAGAATGATGTAAAATATCTACCTGTTAAAGAGGAACTTATTTACATATTTTAAACATGAATGAAAGTACATATAAAATTGCTATAGTACGAATACTTCATTTATCACATTATTAAAGTGATATAACAGTTTTTTTAATTTTAATATTTACAACAAGCTGAAAATTACGTTCTTTGCATGTACTTGAACTTCCAAAGAAGAAACTTCATTACCACTATACTTTTTCTAAAACCTTGTACAACTACTTTTATCTTTGAAGTTTTTTCCCTCAAGGAGTTGGACTCCCAACAGTATTTTCACAGCATCAGGTCCCAGAATCCATTGTTTATACAACTCTTTCATTACCATTAGGCCTGTTTGTACTTTCCTTCCTTCCTTATTTCTTGTATATGCCCTCAGTATTTTGCCCTATTCTTAATTCATCACACTTCTTGGAAAAGCTTCAACTTTGAGGCTATGGATAGAAATCATATTTCTAACCACACTGAGTCTTCATTTCCCAATTGAATATAGCTTAAAAAAAAAGAAAGCAAATACTGACAGGTCTCACTTTATATTCAATAGTTATGTTAAATGAATGTGGACTGAATATTTAACATAGAGGCAAAGGTAATCAGACTGGATTTTTAAAAAGTCAAGACTTAATTACATGCTGTCTGCTGAGACAGCCACTTTCAATATAAAGACATAGAGAGATTATAAGAAAAACTGTAGAAAAAAAATTCCATACAAACACTAAGCATAATAAAGTTGGAGTGGCTGTATTATTATCAAAGAAGTATGAATAATTTTATCAAGAATAAATGAGGGTATTGCATAATAATGAAAATTCAATTAGTTAATAACACATATCAGCCAGATGTTTGTGTCCTCAATAACTGAACATAAAAATTTATGAAGGAAAAAATGATAGAACTGAAAGGAGATTGCTGCTATAAACATTGGGGTGCTCATACCCCTTCGGATTCCTACACTTGTATCTTTGGGGTAAATACCCAGTAGTGCAATTGCTGGGTCGTAGGGTAGCTCTATTTTCAACTTTTTGAGAAACCTCCATACTGTTTTCCAGAGTGGCTGCACCAGCTTGCATTCCCACCAACAGTGTAGGAGGGTTCCCCTTTCTCCGCATCCCCGCCAACATCTCTCGTTTCCTGACTTGTTAATTTTAACCATTCTGACTGGTGTGAGGTGATATCTCACTGAGGTTTTGATTTGGATTTCCCTGATGCCGAGCGATGTTGAGCACTTTTTCATGTGTCTGCTGGCCATTTGGATGTCTTTGGAAAAATGTCTGTCCATGTCTTCTGCCCATTTCTTGATTGGATTATTTGTTCTTTGGGTGTTGAGTTTAAGAAGTTCTTTATAGATTTTGGATACTAGCCCTTTATCTGATATGTCATTTGCAAATATCTTCTTCTATTCTGTCAGTTGTCTTTTGGTTTTGTTGACTTTCTTTTGCTGTACAAAAGCTTTTTATCTTGATGAGGTCATGTTAAAAAAAAAGGAGAAGATAGCAGGAGGGGAAGAATGAAGCGGGGGGGAATCAGAGGGGGAGATTAACCATGAGAGACAATGGACTCTGAAAAACAAACAGGGTTCTAAAGGGGAGGGAGGGTGGGAGGATGGGTTAGCCTGATGATGGGTATTAAAGAGGGCACGTTCTGCATGGAGCCCTGGGTGTTATACGCAAATAATGAATCATGGAACGCTACATCAAAAACTAATGATGTAATGTATGGTGATTAACATAACATAATAAAAAAAACTGAAAGGAGAATCAGGCAATTTCAAAATTACAATTAAGGATTTCAAAACTTTTTTTCCCCACTAATGAATATTGTAAGCAAACAGAAAATCAGTAAAGATATAACAGACTTGCATAACACTACCAACTGACTTGGACTAATTGGCATTTATTAAAGACTCTACTCCAAAATACAGAATACTATTTTTTCCTATTTTTTAAAAAAATACATGGAATATTCATTAAGATAAACTATTTTTCTGGCCATAAAACAAGTCTCAATAAACTTAAAAGTAATAAAATAGCACAGAGCATATTCTATTGCCATAATAAAATTAAAATAAATATCATTAACGGAAGAATATCTGGAAAATACAGAAATATTTAAGAATTACATAGCACAGTTTTAAGTAACCAATGTGCAAAGGAATAGAAATTGGAATCTTTGAAGTAACAACAAAGAAAACAACATGTGGAAGTTTTTGGAATGCACTGAAATTAGTGCTTAATGGAAATCTATAGTTTCAAATGCTTATATTAAAAAAATAAGAAGGGCCCAAAATCAATTGTGTAAGTTTCCCACATAAGTGGCTAGAAAAATGAAGAAAAATTTAGATTCTAAAGAAGTAAAAGAAAGGAAATAAGATAAGTATGAAAATCAATCAAAAGTGATGAGAGAAATCAATGAAACCTATACCTGGTTTCTTGACAATATCAATAAAATTGATAAACCTCTGGATAGATTGAGCAAGAAAAAAAGAGAAAACGTATAACACAATGTCAGGAATAAAAGACATAGTATAGAGCCTACACACATTAAAAGAATATTGAAGAATATTATTAAACATTTTATGCAGTATATTACAAAACTCAGATAAAAATAGGCAAATACTTTGAAAATAGCAGTTAACAAAATTGACTTGAGAATAAATTGAAGGACTTTGTATTTTAGAAAACACCAAATGGCTTCACAGGTAATTGGCATCAAACATTTAAGGCAGAAATTATATTCATTCTGTACAAATTCTTTCAGAAAATTAATGAGGAGAGCAAGCTTCCTAACTCATCTTATGAGACCAGTATTTAATGCAAAACCAGAAGATATAAAGACATTCCAGAAAAAGAAAACTACATAGTCATATCCTTCATGGACATTAATGTAATAGTCTTTAATAAAATATTAACAATAAATCCAGCAATATGTAAAAAAGAAAAGGATAATATACCATAACCAAGTAGGATTTATCCAAGGAATGCAAGATAGGAATATTAAAAAATCAATCAAGATTTCAGTCTCGGCCAAGAATGAAGAAGTTGATTACAGTCTGTTTTTTCCACTGACAATTTAAAAGCTCTGGAGGGAACACACACACACACACACACACACACACACACACTCCCCTATATGAAGACTGAGGGTTAAATAGTTGCAGGCTGACCGGGAAGGGAGCAAAATTACCATTAAAGAAGTAGGGCTGGAGTGCATGGTAGCGCAGGTGGCTAAACTCCAAGTGGTTTCTGTCTTTCCCGACAATAAGGAAATACTATAAACAACTCTATGTCCATAAATTTGACAATTTAGATTAAAGGGTCAGCAAACTATGGTCTTTGGCTCAATTCAGCCAGTCTGTTTTTATAAATAAAGGTTGGAAAACAACCACATTAGTTGGTGTATTTATTGTCTGGCTGTTTTCACGTAGTAACATCAAAGTTGAGTGGTTGTGACAGTCTGTATGCCTACAGGCTTAAAATACCTACTGTATGGCCCTTTGCAGGAAATGTTAGTTCGCCTTTGACTTTTTTTCAGATCAGTTTTCAGATAAAATGTTTTGGAGTCGTCCTTTACTCCTCTCTTTCTCATGCTCTGTATCCAATCTGTTGGCAAGTGTATTGGCTCTACCTTCAAAATACATCGAGAGCCTGATTATTTCCCACTATCCCCATATCTATCCTCCAGGGAGAGGCCACCATTCGCTCTCACCTGGATTATTGCTATAGATTACTCCACATTCTATGTTTGTTTGTTCTCTGTACTGCTGCTCCACACTCTATTAAGTGTACAGAAGAAAAGATGATTTAAGATAGAAATCTGCTCATATTACTCTTCTGCTTAAAAGCTTTCTGTGTCTTCCTGTTTTGCTCAGAGTAAAAGCTAAAGTCCTTCCAAAGACCTGACACAGTCTGCCTACCTACTTAGCATCTCTACCTCCAACATCTGACATCTTTCATTTCCCACTCGCACTCATTTCCTTATGCTCTCCCTGGCTCACTTCTCTTCAATGCCCTGTTGACCTCCCAGCAGTTCGTTGAATGTGTTAGATACTCTCCTGCTCAGGTCTGCAGCAGTGCTTCCCATTTCTGCCCAAATGTCCCATGATCAGTGATATCCTCCTTGAGTACTCTAAATAACATAGTGTCATTCCCCCAAATCCTGTTCTCTCCCTATCCTCCTGACTTTGGTATATATATATATTTTTAGTACTTTTCACCATCTGACAAATATTTGTTGATGGGTTTATGAAAATATACAAAATCTTAAGAAAAATATTTAATGTCATAGAAAAACTCGATACGTCAATTAAAAATGCATATTATCACACTATTCCCCTGTATATTCTCAATTTTATAAATAAATACTATGTATATATGTCTGCATGTACAGAAAAGGATTTATAGTATTCACCAAGATCTTGTTTCTGTGAGGAAGAATGTGAGTGGTTTTAATTTTCTTTAGTTCTCTATAGTTAATGTTTATTATAAATAGACAAAAAATATTACTACAATACAAATAAATTTCCCTGAAAAAGGTGTGTAATTGACAGGAATTTTCATCTTAGTCCCTCTCTGATACATTTGTAACACAGGAACATTATAGTCCCAAGAGTTCAGGGACTTGGAATAGCAGGCGTGTATCCAGAGAAGCTATTCTAGAATATCTACTGCTGAGAATGCATATATTCCAAGGGGCTAGAATGCAGGCTTAGGTGTCATATTATGTGCTCTTGTCTCCTTTTCTTAGCATATCACTAGATCTCTAATAATTCCAATTTCTTTAAAAGATGTAATTTTAATAATTTAAGAATTTTTAAATCTAGATTCCACATTAACTTGCTTTTGACAAGATTACAGACTTATCTGTTTAAATAAATAGGTAGTCTATTTGTATGTCTAAAGTTTGGATATATTATTCATGCCTCTAATCTGCCTTTTCCTGTTTTCACCAGGGCTAAAAAACAAACAAAAAGCAACAACAACCAAAAAACAAAAAACACAAAAACAAAAACCCAAAACAAAAACAAAAGAAACAAATAACCCCCCCCTATGCCTTAACACCTGGTAAATTGTTTTCACTTCTGAATATATCTTTGTAAAAAATTCACCAACCACAGTTAAACTAGGTGTTATTAGCTAATTATAATCTCAACTTTAGATTGACAGATACCATGAAAAGGTGGGATAATGTATCAACCCATGGATCAGAAACTTGTTTTATCTATTTATTTTTGTCTTTTGAAAAATCAGTGAACACTGTATTTAGGAATGTTCAGAACTGGAAAATTATGTAAGTTCTGAATAGAATGACAATTTTTTAAACCAAGCAAGTTTACTTCAAAGAAATATACCTTTGAGAAGAAATAAATGGATCAACATAATTTTAAACCTCCCTAAGCACTAAAATGTTCATTAGATTCACTATTCAGAGTTAGACTTGTTTCATTTCTAGCTGAGGTGGTTAGACCCCTCTCTCACTTGGTTCCATAAAATCTAGTATGAAAAATACATCACCCAATCGTGTTTGGATCAGTACAAATGGATGTCTACCTACTATAATATCAGCCACAGCATTTGAGATGTCTCTTGTGTTCTAGGAAGTAGAATTTCTATAATTTTAGGGGAAGACTTTTTCTCACTCAAATTTTTCCAGACACACTTTTCTTTGAAAGTTTACTGTTTCCTCCAACAAACTGTTATCTGCTGTATAATCCTTATTTTGTACTTTCATGGAACCTTATAAACTTAACTCTTGTGGAGCTGTCTATAGTTCTGATAACTTTCCCACAAAACACCCATATTCTTTTGCCACAAGTCTCCCTTCCTCCATTGATTTTTGTGTCTGTGGTTGAGGGGAAGCTCTGAACTAAAAGTATAAAATTAGTCAATTGTTAGAAGTAATGAAAATAAATTGATTGGATTCCTGGTCCAATGTTGACTAGAAACCTAATGAAGCTTTCAAAAGCCTGCAGGAAATAAGGGATGAGTTCTTGGCCAACAGACCTTAGAAGGGAAAAGTGACTTTCATTGGCAGTTGGAGCAGATGGTGTCTTAAGCATGACAGATTTCCCACCACTCCAAGTAAAATCAATATCCAGTAGCATGAAGTAAATTAGCTGGCAGTGGGTTAAGAAGTCTGCCTATTAGTCTGATTTAGGTTTAGGTCAATTTGCATAGTTTTGCCATGATACTTTGTTTTAGTTCATTACTTTTAACCAGATCCATTAGCAGTCATCTCAAGGATTCTGTAATGACTAGCTCACTGAAATAAACTTGAAACTGGAAAAATTTAAAAAGAAAGAGCAAAAGACTTGAAGGGGCCAAACTATAAGTCCATACTGTCATTCTTCCCCTGTGGATATTCAGATAAAGCAATTTTACCAGCAGCCCTCTCCTGAGAAAAAGTTGCAAAGTAGGTGGAGAATAGAGAAGTATATGGAGAAGATACCAATATTTTTCATGAGTTTGCTTTATGTGTGGTGTTTTCCAACTGGAATTCTTTTAATTTTTATGACAGATCACATGGGTGGTTATGACACTCTGACCTCAAATCCATGTTTGGTTGCATCCAAAAGCCATGACTTTTCAAACTTTCAGCTACATTATGTTGATGGTTGGTCTTCCATTAGCATTAAGCTCTTTCCTTCAACTCAGCATCCTTCCTGAGTCCATTCTTCAATCCTTTTCTCCCCAGGAAACTCTTTATGTGCTTGGCCTAGGTTGTGCTGACTAAATATAAGGGTCAATTGCGTTTTAATTAGGAAACAGTAACTTAATGCAAAGAAATGAATTCTGAGTGGTGAATTATTTTACATACTAATGCAAGAACTGACTGTTCACCAAGCATATACTATGTTTCAAATACACTGTGCTAGGTACTGGAGAAACAATAGTGAGCAAAAAATGATGTGGCTCTTGTTTTCATGGACCACAGAACTGATGGGAGAGACAGGGATTAATCAAATAATCACATAATTACATGTAAAAAATCCAATTGTTAAGAGCAAGATGAAAAAAGAATTAAAGGATACCTGTAATATGGAAGCCTGGTCACAGGTTGAGTTCACAGAGTATAAGACATTTATTAAGGAGTATTCTTGAGGGCAACACCTGTGGAGGAGAAGGGAAGAGAGCAGGATAGATCAGAGGGAGGCGTTGGATAGTGATGTTGGGCTCGTTGAAGGCTTCAGCTGACCTACTGAGAACCCTGAAGCTAGGATGACCCTTCAGAGTTGCCTAATGTTGGGATGAGGGGTCTTTATAGTTCATCACAGTCAGTCACTGGATTTGTGTTGCTTTGGAAAGGTGTTTTGAGGATGGAGTAGAATGTGTGAAAATGGATACAAGTTTTTCCTTAAGATTTGGCTTGGATGGGAAAGGGGGTTAGAGTGGTAACTTGGAAGGAACGAGGGCTGCAGTGAGCATTCTGTTTTCAGTAGAAGCAGCTCAGGCATGGTCCCAGTGAGAAGGAGAGGCTGGGGGGAGGGGTGCTTCTGGGGAGGAGGTTTTGCCAGAGGCACAGATGTCTCCTCACAAAAATAATCTATGTGTGAGCCCTGCCTCCTTCCTTGGTTTGGGTATAAATAAGTATGGTACACATAGACTTAACACTTTAAACTCTTTACGTAAAGATATTTTTCAAGATATTTGCTTGGAGACCTACCTCAGCAAGTGGAATGATGAAGGTCAAACATAGAAGCCTGGGTCATATGTGGACCATGAGATAAAGGGGGGAAGTGAGTTTGGCACAGGATATTGGGAACACTCATTTTAGGATCTACAATGGTTTCTCACAATAACACCAAAGGATGTGACTATTGATTGGTTCAGAACTAGAATTTATGCCTTTGTTCTAAGTATTGGAAATTTACATGGTATAATTAGAACTAGGAAGTATGGCTGTTCCCAAGAAGAAAGGATTCAAGACATTGTAGCTATTGGTGGTAGCAGTAGGGAACTACATCAGATATGAAGTTGTGTGGTTTAGCTCATCAATTATCTGCTTATACCTGGAGTTGAAAGGTGGGAAAATATGAATTTTAAACTTTTTGTGATACTCATATTCTAAATATGTTGCTCTACCATTTTATCACAAGGAATTTTGCAATTTCCACTTTCAGTCTGGGTGGTTAATTCTGTTGTCTTCACAAAAACACATTCATGGGGAAGACCTGTGATACACTTATTCATTCATTCAGCAAATGTCTTTTCAATATCTATTGTGGGATTGCACTGTGCCAGTAGCAGAGTACAAAGTGGTAGGGAAAAAGGATTCAGAGCAGTCTTGCACAGGAAAACAGTCAATGAACATAAAAGTAATATCTAAATGGTTGCATATTGTTATAAATGCTTTAAAAAGGGAATGAGGAGCCATGGTAGAGAATCATAGAATAAGAGCGAGATGGTAGGTAAAGGAACCCACTTTAGACAGAAAGATCAGAAAGCATCTTTCCAAGGAGTCGACACTTTTGCTAAGACTTCAGGATAAGAGTGAGCAGCTAGAAGAAAGAAGAAAGAGCATTCCAAGCAAAGGGAGCAGCATGCATGAAGATCCTAAGGCAGGACAGGGCTTGGTGGGTGCGAAGACCTGAAAGGTATCCAGGAAGACTGGGAAGGTTGCAGAGGAAAGGAATCATATCACTAGGATTCACTGCCACATGGAAAGAAGTGTGAATTTTATTTTCAGTGTAATGAGAAGCCATCAGAGAGTTTAAGAAGAGTCTCATGACCTGATCCACACTTTAAAATTATCTTCTGGCTGACTTTTGGGGAAGAATTTTGGTGAGGGAAAGAGTGGAAGCAGTAGTTTATATAAAAAATAGTAACAATATAGTGAGAAGATAAATTCATGGACTAAGTTATATTTTTGAGAAAAATGATTAAATTATTAATGAATTGAGTCTGAGATGTTATGGAGAGAAATAAATCCTGAATGACTCTCAGATTTCTGGGTTGAGCATCTGGATCGACTCTTGTACCATTTACAGAGAAGAAAAAGACTCAGGAAAAAGAAATTGCAAGGGGGTGGTGCTGCTGAGGATTCGGTTGTGGGCATGATATGTTCGAGATACCTACAGTTCAAGTGGCTATTTCGGGTAGGTAAAGGGATATGTGGTATGTTTAAAGATGAGAGCATTGATCTGTGTATGAGAAGTAAATTTTGGAGTTGATGACACATAAATGATATATAGTCCTAGTAAAGGATGAAATCATTTAGGGAAGAAAATAATCAGGGAAAAGAAAAGCAAACCTTTTACAGAGACCTGAGGAGGTACAAAATTTAGACTGCAGGTGGATGATAGAATATCTTGGTGCCGAAGTCAGAATTCCCCTGGTATGATGACATAATCTCTGGTTACATTTTCACAATGACACTTAGGAATAAATAATAAGAACACTTCCCATTTATAAAGCAATTGCGATGGCAGCCACTCTTCCAAGAGTTCCGCCTACAGTCACACATGTAATTGTCACAACAATCTTATGTGGCAGGTACTACTGTCATACCCCGTTTTCTAGTTGAGGAACCCAAGGTCCACGACTCACTTGCCCAAGGTCACACATGGAGGCAAGATTCAAACTCAAGCAATTAGGCTATAGAGCCCATACAAAACTGTGATGCTATTTTGCCCCTTAAAATGCTCTTTGCAAGTAGTATAGTGTACTATACCTAAGTGGTAAAGGTTGTGGATTCAGGATAAATCCAAGGGTGCTCATTATTTCCCCATAAGTCTATCTCGATGCTTTTGCATTGAAGAATGAGATACGATTCACCGTATGAGGACAGAGAGTCAGAATGCACGTGTCTGATCAGAGGGGGAGTCTCCCAGCAGTGTCTGTTAATCTGATAATTTTCCGACCAATACCCTGAATTCCAGTTCTAGTGATAGAGAGGGAGAGGCCAGCTTCTCCACGCTCGCGTTGAGACAGCAGGAGCGCAAGGCAGTGTAGCTGTGAGAACTGTGTGAGCAGTGTCATATGCAGGAGGGTGTCTCCTCACTTCCACTGGGTCCCACCCTGTGGTTTCCCTGTCTGGAGGGTTCAGGCACAGAGACTCACGCAGAGAAGGAGGCTGGTAGCTTTCCGATGCTCTATGAGTTTAGTGCTAGCAGACCATGGAGACAGTCTCATTGGTGATGGCAGCATGTTTTGCAGCCTCTTCATGGGCTCTATGTCAGCTTTTTTTTTTATCATTCAGGGAGAAACTTCAGTGTGAATTTTCATTTTTGCAGATGATGTGGGAAATGGAACAAGGTAGAGGGAAAGTAACGTAAACCATGTATGTCAGTGATTACTGACATATATGACATACACCCCCCCCCCCCCAGTTCTAAGTTCACCCTTTTATACTCATCTTGTGGTGCTGGACAAAGACTCTGAAACCATGTCAGCTTCTGGCTGGCTCCATGTGAGGCTCTGCCAGTAAGACACACTATGGGGAGACTGCAGAGCTGATGGAGAAAGTAGACTTTCTCCTTTGCGCCTTCTTCCCGCAAACTCTCTGACTGCTGGCTGTTCTGTGAGGTGCTGCCTCAGCCTCACCTTTCACCGTGGCAACAGCAGCACCTTCCTACAGCAGCAGCTAAATCCAGTTCAAAATTCCCCAGCCTTTGAAGAGTAGGCTTCTTTGCCCCACTGAGCCTTCTCCTTGATGATCTGGGTCCCAGTTTCACGGGGTCCTCCTCCAAGCTCAGATACACCCAGCAATTGGCAGGGCTTCCTCAGATGTCTGAGGTTCAGCTTCACAGGATTCCTTCTAAGTTTTAATGCTTCTAGTCTCTTCCCTTTGTTCCCTGGCTGTTGGGATGAAATCATGTTATAGAAATCTCTTCTTGTCCTTTCAGTTACCTAGTTAATAGCTATTTATCCAGTTATCTTTATATTGCATTCTCCCATTCAGATAACTCACATGGTTTCTGTCTCTTGCCTGGACCCTGATGGATACATCATGTGTTTATAAATCCCTGCGCAGGGAAGATGTGGCCAGAAATGCTTATATATGGAATGTCGGGAACACTGTTATTGTAACCCTAGATTTCACTTCGGGTTTGATATGTCTGGCATACCTGTATTGATTTGTGTCCCCATGGAATCAAGCTCCCTGTTCTGAGCAAACCCATTGGAGGAATTTTCTGCCTGAAAATAAGGACAATTAAACCCACTTAATAGAGGAGTTTAAGGTACACATGGGATTCTCTGTGTGCTGCTTTGTATTTCTTAGGTGACAGGTAAGATTTGCTTACAGAACAGTGGACTGAAAACCAGGTGACCTCTGAGTCTTGGAAAGTGTGACTGGACCGGTGACCTCTGTTCTAGTCTTGGTTCTTCTAGCTCGACTTGTTATATCGGTTATATCATCATTTTAGATCCAATGTGAAAGATTTGAGGAGAAAACTTTGATGGTCTCATATAGGTCTAAGATTGTATGATTTCTTTCTCATGTCTTGCTGAAAATATTTAAGAAGCGTGTTTGAGGAGACAGTTGTTGATGAGACTATGAGTTTTCTATTGCTGTGTAACAAACCATGATAAAAACAATACCCATATATGATTTCACGGTTTCTGTGGGTCAGGAGTCCAGGGATGGCTAGCTGTATCCTCTGGTTAGGTCAGGGTCTCCCCAGGCTGCCAACTAGGTGTCTCTTCTGACATTCAGGGTCCTCTTCCAAGCTCAGTGGTTGTGGCAGAGTTCAATTCCTTATAGTTTAATTCCTTTCTTGCTAGCTGTCAGATGGGGGTCATTCTCAGCTCCTCAGGGTCACTCACCAATCCCTGCCACTTGGCCCTCTCCACAACATGGTAGTTCACTTCTCTAGGACCATCAGGAGACTCTCTCTCACTTCCAGTCTCATCCTATAGGGAGGATCCAGTCTGTTTCATGGGTTCACCTGGTTAGATCAGCCCTACCCAGGATACTCTCTTTTTGATTAGCTCGGTGTCAACTTATTTAGGACCTATATTACATCTGCAGAATCCCTTCACCTTTGTCATATAATGTAACCTAATCACGAGCATGGAATTGGCCCCATTCACAGACTCTCTCATATTCAAGGGGAGGAGAGTATGTAGGGTGTGAACAAGGGGCGAGAATCTTGGGCGCTACCTGAGAATTCTGCCTGCCACAGAGACCAGTCACCTACTAAGCTGGGATGGCTTTGGCCTCCTGGTGTACTTGGGATCATCTGGGCATGGTTAATTTGAATGTTGCTCATTTGAATATGTAGATTGGAAGCCACTGCTATCCAAGTGACCTCCTTTTAACCTTCCCCCAAAGTAGACCACAGCTGCTCTGGAACTGATGTGCAAGACCACATACTGTGCAGTTGCTTTGGCAACCGACACATATTCTCTCCCATTTGAGCACTAGTTAAAATGGTTTCTGCAATGGCATTGCTAAGCAGAGTTGAAACTAAAATGTTGTAGCATACTAAAAGCCCAGATGTGGCAGAGGTTCAAAGCCAGTGATTACCTAAAGAGCCAGCACGAGCTTTTATGGTGTACGTAAGTTCACAACATAGACTCATTATAATTTGTTGTTCAAAGGGATGCATGCCTTCTATCATGGTTAGTGGTTTACTAGCCAGTATGCTGCATACTGTATATAGGAGGTATGCAGATATTAGCAGATATTTGTTAAACAAAAATCAAAGTTTCCTTTTCAGAATGGCTATTTATTATGTATCTGACCAGTGCATACAAAATTTGAATTTCCGTGATCCTGAGTTCCCCCAAACCTACTTTTAAATAGTCTATTAAAAATATAAAAACGTCAAATTCCTTTTTGTCCAACTAATTATATTTCTGAATTACGTGACCCCTGCACCTTTAGAAATCATGCTCATTTGCTAAGGAGCAGGTACTATAATTATTCACTGGATTGTTCACAAGAATGAACAGCTTACTTTTAGTCATCCACATCCAAAAAGAGAAAAAGAAAAAGATGAAAATCACCCAGTGGCTGAGGGTATTTCATCCTTGTGGTGCAGATGAGTAATCCCAGGCACAGAAAAGGTACAGGAAAAGCATTGTTATCATCTGAGGTAACAAATACTGCCCACTGCTCTTGTCAATTCAGTTCCCAGGACCCATATTTGCCACACTGTGTTCCACAGAATATTAGGTCCTTTGAGTGTTAATAAGTGTTCCTGACAAAAAGGTTTCTACTGCCCAGAATGTTGGAAAATGTAGCACACTTTGTCTCCCCTCCAGAGTCATAGTTTCCATTAGCGGTTGAAAAACTCTAAGCAGTCGTGAAGAC
Organism: Zalophus californianus; assembly: GCF_009762305.2. NCBI lineage: Eukaryota > Metazoa > Chordata > Mammalia > Carnivora > Otariidae > Zalophus > Zalophus californianus. Next base: position 28,170,578 of record NC_045602.1, read on the forward strand.
AGGGGTTTAACCCAGCAGTTCCCAACTTATTTGACCACAGACACTAGCTACCGTTTCCCCCTTTGTGACTCAATAGATCCCCTAACAGTATCCCAAGAAAATAATCTTTCTGGAATGCCCTCTGTGGGATGCTATCTAGATCAGAAAGATGTTTGATAACAAGAGTTGCCTTCATTTCCTTGAGGCAGTTCTTCTAATGGGGGTGGGTAAATTGGGGAATAAACATTGACTGAGCTATTATGTGTAAGACACTACCCAGATACTCATTTTTTACCTTTAACTACCCTCTGTGAGCCAGGTAATCTGACTTCTGTTTTACAGATGCAGATACTGGAGTTCAAACAAGTAGAATAATGTCCGCAGGCACCCAACCAACCTGTCAAACCCAAGGCCTAGGTTCTTTGTACTCTCCTGTATGGAAGCCCGAAAAACAAAACCACTGACAACACAATTTTGTACCTTTTACTTGAAAAGTACAACTTTCGGGGCACCTGGGTGGCACAGTTGGTTAAATGTCTGACTCTTGATTTCGGCTCAGGTTTTGATCTCAGGGTAGTGAGATAGAGCCCTGCGTCAGGCTTTGCGCTCAGCGTGAAGTCTGCTTAAGACTCTCTCCCTCTTCCTCTGTCCACCCCCTCAAATAAATAAATAAATCTTAAAAACTTAAAAACAACTTTCATGAAAGTGTTCTGGAGAGGTCATTGGAGACAGTTAAGAGTCTATTCATGTTTCCAAGTAAAGCTTTGGATATCGTATGTTGGTCAAAGATGCATCAATATTTTTATGGGACACCGAAGCTGGGAATGAAGAGTGAGAGCTGAACCAGATGTTGGACCCAAGTACCATCAGCCTTCTGGGATGAGATGACCACCCTCAGTTCCTGAGAAGAAACTGGTCCCTGGTTTTGTCATTACTTTGACCACATCACTTAGATTCTGGCTGAATATGTGCCTTCTGGTGAAATTTTGATCAAAATTGTACCGCCTCAAATTTTCTCTTAAAAGAAAAAAGTACTCAACCAGCCTTTACCAGACGCACCAGTTGATAAAATCTTTTAAAGATTTTATTTTCCTGAAATGTCCTCTAAGTAGAACAATTTACAGGAATATGTTTTTAAGGAAAAAAAGAAATCTTCTAGCTAGCTTACTGAGGGCTCCAGTGTATAATGGTATTCTGTGTTTTCAGGACTGTCTTCTCAGTGCTATATTTTAAACCCTTTTCGGAAAAATTGCTCTTGTGCTATAACCTGCTCTAGTGATTTTGAATAATAGTGTTAATAAAAGGTGGTTTGTTGAGACTCAGGGTTTTTTTCATTTCAGTTAGTAGAGAGAGCAATATTAATATGTCTTAAAATTGCACAATAAGAAAAACAGGGTGTGTTTATTTTTTCCATGAGTGTGATATATTGAGTCGTTCCACATCTTGAGTGTTGCTCAATTTCAACCATCATGCCAAGCATTTAATAAAGATAGACTTTAAAATAGCACACTGTGGTATTAACCAAATGCACTTATAGTGGAATGTGATAAAGAGCACTTTAGCTGAGTTATTTGTAACCAAAAATTGTCAGATACAATCTTGTTGCATTCTTGCTTCAGGCAAATGCCTCAGCCACCCTGTCACGGAATGATTTTGCACCTTAGCTCTGCACTAATCCACCCTGCCCCAGTCAGCTCTGTAACCAGAAAACACTTCACCACATTCTGGCCCTTCTTCCTACCAAGTGGGAATGTATACTATTTTAGCATATTTATATTTGTATATACACTGTAGTCATACATGAAGGCTCTGCTAATTTCTATTAAGACTTGTGGTTGCTGAGATTAATCAGTCACCTAGGTGACAGGCTGTATGGTTTCCCCCATGTTATGAGGTCTGAGTATATCTGTGTGTGTGACTCAGTGAGGTGGTTCTCATTCATGGCTGCTCATTAAGATTCCCCAGGAATTAAAAAACAAATAAGCAAAAAACCAAACTTGGGTAGTAACAGAACAATTAAATCAGAATGTGTGGAGGTGGGGTGAGGATCTAGTTATTTACTATTTATTTATTTTTATTTTTTTAAAGATTTTATTTATTTATTTGACAGAGAGAGAGACAGAGAGGGAACACAAGCAGGGGGAGTGGGAGAGGGAGAAGCAGGCTTTCCGCTGAGCAGGGAGCCCGACGCGGGGCTCGATCCCAGAACCCTGGGATCATGACCTGAGCCGAAGGCAGACGCTTAATGACCAAGCCACCCAGGCGCCCCTATTTACCATTTATTTTTAAACTTTATTATGGAACATCTTTAACATATATGCAAGGTGGGAAAATAATATAATGAACCCATGGAACAATGTAGCTATCACCCAGCTTCTCCCAACTCATCGTTCAACTTGTTCATCTATACCCCAGTTATTCCCACTTTCACTGCCTCCTTCTCTTGGACTTTTTGGACATGAGTCCTAGATATCATATAATTTCATTTGTACATATATTTGTATGTATATATGTGTGTGGCTAAAAGGAAACTCATTAAAAGAATCAACACCATCAGACCACTAGAAGCTTAATAACTTAATCCCCTTATATAATCAAATGACCCGTCAGTGTTCACACATCCTCAGCTGTTTCCTATTTTTCATAGTTTGATGGCTCAAATCAGGATTCAAATAAGGGGAATTCATGAGATTTGTTAATGTGATGAGTCTCAACCTCTCTTTCAATCTGTAGATTACCTCCATCTCTTCTTCTTTTTTGCAGTTCAAAAAAGAGACTGGGTCATTTCTGTGACATCATTAAACGTATTCCCTTTATCTCCTATAAATTGGTAGTTAGAGCTATGAGCTTGATAGAATTCAGATGAGATCGCTTTGGAAAGTCTATTTCATCAACGTTTTGGGCACATCCATCATTAGGCAAAACAATTCTGCTTGTTTCTCTTTCTGTGATGTTAGCATTCTCTGATAGACTCATTTTTTTAAAAAAAAAATTTTATTGTTATGTTAATCACCATACATTACATCATTAGTTCTTGATGTAGAGTTCCATGATTCATTGTTTGTGCATAACACCCAGTGCTCCACGCAGGCTGCCCTCTTTAATACCCATCACCAGGCTAACCCATCCCCCACCCTCCTCCCCTCTAGAACCCTCAGTTTGTTTTTCAGTAGACTCATTTTTTTGTTAAGGTTTACAAAAGGGTGATCTTTGAGCTCAATGATTCTTTACTTACTAGCTGGAGTACTTCTATAATGAGCAGTTTTCCCCTATCAACTCTTTGATTACCCTGAGATATAGTTTCTACAGCAAAGAAAAAAAAAGTTTGATTCTTTTCCTTCAGTTATCAGATTTCAGATAATGAGGTGCTTCCCTAGTTCGGTCTAATGAAGTGTTTTTTTAAATGGTATTATTATGAAAGCATGAATTAAGAAATATTTGATGTATTATAATATCCTAAAATTATTTTCCTTATTTATGCTTAAATTGCCTCCAAATGACCAGAGAAGCCTCTCAATTTTGGATTCTGAGACCACCAGACATAGTCCTAGAAGCCTTTGATAGCATTCTCAATTTCTGGTATGAAAGCTCGTCTTGAACATTCCTGGAAACAGCCGTTTCTCCAAGGAGTCATAGGTTTTTATGGAGAAATCTATTTAGAGATGCAAATCTGATTGCTAGGCATGCTCATTGTTACTGTATTGCTCATTTTCTAGGCCTTTCCGGTAGATAGAGCTGAGAAATATGTATATATTTTTAAATTCAGGAATGCAGTGTTTTTCTTTAATTTCTTCACTTTTACATCTGAATCTCCTTTCTTCCATGCCAAAAATCTCAGTTCCTCATTAACATCAGAGCTCATTTAATATCTCATATGGCACATTGCATTTTCCAAATGCAAATGGCCACAAAAATATTTCCAATCCCACATGTGTTTCCACTTCTCATCAAAAGCAATCTATTTTCTTCCCATTGAAACTATACACTTCAGTGAACAGAATAAGCCAGAAACGACCCTGCATGACTCTGGTGAATAGGTCAAAAGGGTGATTCAGCTTCTGCTGGGCTTTCTCTCAGGATGCTCACCTTTGGAACCAGCCACTGTTGTAAGGAAGTCCAGGTTCCGGAGAGGGCTCACCTGTAGGTGGTCTGGCCAACAGCCTCAGGTGTGGTCTCAGCAGACAGTGTCAACCACTAGACCTGTCAATGAGGGAGCCTTCAGATGGTTCCATTTCTCCACGTGACAAAGATTGGAGCAGACAGAACTTATTTCCATCAAAAGCTGCCCAAATGCTCAATTTAGGAGCAAAATAAATGTCACTCTATTGGTATTAAATTACTCATGCCTTATTGTCTTTAAGTATGGCCCTTTTATTTTTTAATAGTTTTATTGAAATATAATTGACATATAAAAACCAATTTAAAGTGTACAATTCAGTAAGTTTTGACATATGCAAACACTGTGAGCCCATCAGCACAATCAAGAGAATAGTCCTGTCAACCTAACACTTTCCTCCTGCTCCTTCATGGTTTGTGTAATCCCTACCTGCTGACCCTCCTGCCCCCAGCCCCTCTCTGTCTCCAGGCAACCACTGATTGGCTTCCTGCTATTGTACATTAGCAGGAATTTTCTAGAATTTTATACTAACTGAGTCATACATTCTGTCCCCCCCTCCCCCTTTTGGGCTTCTTTCCCTCAGTATTTTTATTTTAAGATTCCTCCATGTTGTAGTGTCTACCAGTAGTTCATTCCTTCTCATTTCTCTCTCTGGCTACTTTCTATTTGTTCCCCACTACCAGAAATCTTAAATTTACTAGTAATTTCTTCCCTCTCTCTTCCCTCTCCTCCACTACCTATTTGAAATACTTTTTTACTCCTAGGTTGTACCAAAAGGCGATCAGTGATCTCACTCTCCTTTTCATATATGTCCCTGGTTTGGTCCCCTCCATTTTATTATAATCAGAGACTGTAACCATCACACATTATACTTTTTCCACTATGATCATCTTATCTTAGTTCTACAGATGAATATGTAATATTTACCACCCCATCTTATATCAGTGTTTGTCTAGTCATTTTGGTTATCTGAAGCTTTCTTTGGTAGAGAAAGGGTTGTTGTAGCTGTTTGCTTCTTTGTTTTGACAGGTTAATAACAGTTGTGCCCTTTTTACTTGAAGTTATGTATGGCTGGATAATACAGCATGGTTCACATTTTCTTTTCCAGAAGTATCCTACATGTTGCTTCATTTTCTTCTGACATGAAGTCAAAATGTCTGATAATAACTTGTTTTTTTTTTTCTTAACAGGTGACTTGGGGAAGGGGGGAGGCATGCTTGCTACCTACAGACCTCTCTCTCTCTGTCTTTTTTCCCCTGAAATCCAGTTCTTTTACTAGAATATATCATGGTTATTCTATCTCTTAAAAATATTTTAAATCTTTGTATTTTTTTATTTTAAAACGTTCCTCTTTTCCACTTTCTGTTTCTCTTAAGGCATTATCCATGGTGTTCATTTGCTTTTGAGTGATTTCAAGTTGAGTCTTCATTTCTAAAGCAGTTTTTTCTTCTATCGATGTTCTTTCCTGAGTTTTGTCCCCTATCCTTTCATAGAAGCTTCCTTTTTCCAATCACTTCATTTCTCTGTGTTTCTAATTCTGTTTTATACTGTTTCATAGCTTCTATCATTTTTTAAAAAGATTTGTTTATTCGAGAGAGAGAGAGAGATAGCGAGTGGGGGGAGCTGCAGAGGGGGAGAGAGAGAGAATCCCAAGCAGACTCCTGGCTGAGCACGGAGCCTATGTGGGGCTCGATCCCCTGACCCTGAGATCAGGACCTGAGCCGAAATCAAGAGTTAGATGCTCAACTGACTGAGCCACCCAGGCACCCCAGCTTCTATCATTTCTTATAATGAATATTTTCACTTTTCTTTTTTCTGAAATATCAGGATAGAGTTTTGTGAACATATATTTCTGAAGAACCTTTATTATATTCTGCTAGATATATATTTTATAATAATGGAATGGAATTTAACCAAATGTCTTCTCTTTTGCTCATCTTAAAGAGAAGTAAGTTTCCCCATATTTTAGACAGACAGGGTGATCCAGGATAGATTCAGGGCTTTAGAACTACCTTTTTTGTTATTTTCATGAAATGATTTCAGAAAAGTATAGTGGCCTCTGAGATTCGACTCCTTTGTACCGTTCACCGACTTTCGTCTGGGTTTTCTTTCTCCTTTGGTTTGTCCTACCTGTGCCGCTCAATTGGTATTTTCCTCAGGGTATGGCTTTGTCTTGCATGGGAGCTTCCTCTTTTTCATTTGGAAAATTCACAGGGCTCATACTGCCCATGTCATATCTAGTTAAATGGTCCCCACCCCCCGCGTTAACGTGCTGCCAGGAAAAGCTCTCTGAGTTTCTGCAGCTGTTCCCACCCTGGCATCACACTTTTCAGTGAGTGTTTTTGCACTTGTGGGCTCTCTGGTTCTCAGAGCCATTAGAAGCTGCTTTGCCGTCTCACTCTTTCTCGAGGCAGATGTGGATAACGTGTATGTATTTGCTGCTGCTGGTTTTCCCCATGTTCTTGCTCATACTTTTGGGTTCACGTATACCCCTAGTTTGGTTGTAGCTATGGGTGTTTAAATTTGTTCTCTCAGATTTGGTTAGAGGGGAAAAGGATTCCGGGATGATTAAAAATCAAGTATTCCCCTTCCCTGGTCCCCAAATCCTTGATACTTTTTTTTTTTTTCCTTTGGCAAGTCTCCCTGGTGATTATACAGAGCAGCCCAGGTTGAGAAGTCAGAAGCTTAGAATCCTTACTCTATCTTCATCACTTTCGGGCAATGTCATTCTTTAAGGTCACTTAAATTATTTGAACTTCAATTTTCTTATCAATAAAATGATCACAGTAATTCTTATACTACCTTCCTCAGGGAGTTGATATATTATATAAGATTCATATATGTGAAAATTCTTTGAAAATGTGAAATTTGATACAATCTGTATCCCAGTATTTTATTCTTTTTTTTTTTTTAAGATTTATTTATTTTAGAGAGAGAGAATGTGCTCATGCATGCAAGCTGGGGGAGGGGCAGAGGGAAAGGGAGACAAGCAGATTCCTTGCAGACTCCCTGCTTAGTGGGTAGCCCGAAGAGGGACTCCATCCCAGAACCCTGAGATCATGACCTGAACTGAAATCAAGATTCGGCCACTTAACCGACTGAGCCACCCAGGCACCCCTCCTAGTATTTTATTCTTTTCTTTTTTTTAAAAAAAGATTTTATTTATTTATTTGAGAGATAGTGAGAGAGAGAAAATGAGCAGGAGGGTGGAGCAGAGGTAGGGGGAGAAACAGCCTCCCCACTGAGCAGGGAGCCAATACACGGCTTGATCCCAGGACCCTGAGATCATGACCTGAGCTGAAGGCAGATGCTTCACCAACTGAGCCACCTAGGTGTTCCCCCTGTGTTTTATTCTTAAATGAAAACCTATCACCCAGTAACCATGCCTCTGATCCACATACAACATGCTGTAAAGACATTGCAGAGGTGAGGATAGTACTTATATTTCCTGCTTAAGGAAATCTAAGCTCTTGCATTATTTTGAGACACTGTTCCATCTTGGTTTAGAATGGTGGTTCTGAGGGTCTGCTCTGTCTTTGGGGGCTGGGAGAGAGAGCTGGAGGTCAAGTTTGCTGAGTTCAGATTTAACCAGCATGGCTTTTCTCTATCTCTGTTTTATATTTGTTCTCCTACATATTATTGTGTATGTATAAGAGTTCCTCAACAACAGTGATATACTGGTTTAGAAATGTCCTGGATTTGGCGATCCCTAATTTGGGGACACAAGAGGAAGCAAAAATTTATTTCCGCATCAGTTGTTTGGAGCTCTGTGCATTTTCTGTTGAACTCAATACATGCTAGCTCATCTCTAAGCTAGCCTTCAAAATATACTAAACCCAGCATGGACCCACACTGTGTGCGTAGAATACTAACCTGAGCATATTATCTTGTCTGCCCTGGTGCTAGAGCGAGCAGGGACATTTTTTGTCTTACCAGATCTCAGTACTTTGATAATTCTAGGCAAATTTTGGAAATAGTTAAGTTTTAATTTTCCATCAGTCTTTCTGCCCGCCACTCCATTGCCCTCATGCCCCTCCCTTCTGGTCTCCAGTGACTTCAGGCTAAGCCTTTGTGCCATTTCAGCTGAGGGGCAGGACAAAGGTTTGGTCCTCTAAAGTGACTCAGTGACCTCCCTTGGCCACAAACTGTAGTCTCCTTTCCACAAAGCTGCTGATCTTTGCCAGCCATTAGACAATTAATGTAATTAAATCAGTTCACACTAGGGAATGACTGATGACCCATAACTATTCTATGGCTGTCAATATTTTTAAAGGAGGATGCTTGAATCGCTAATTGGGGAATTTTAAACACTGTTGCTAAAAAACGGGGATGGGGCAAAACAAAACATCAGGCCATATGAGGGAAGGATTTTGCACAGACGAGATAAAAAGAGAGTCCCTGGGGACACCTGGGTGGCTCAGTAGGTTGAGCGTCTGCCTTCGGCTCGGGTCATGATCCCAGGGTCCTAGGATCAAGTCCGGCATCGTGCTCCCTGCTCAGCGGGGAGCCTGCTTCTCCCTCTGCCTGCCATGCCCCCTGCTTGTGCCCTTTCTACCCCCCCCAACAAATAAATAAAATCTTTAAAAAAAAAGAAGTGGGTTCCTGGGTTAGGACCACTGCAAAGTATGTCAGTGGTATTCTTTGAATTTTCAGAAAGTGCCACTAGGTGGAAGGTGCCCCTGGAGCTGTCACTCAGTGGCCTTTACTAGGGTAAAGCCATTATACATCTTCTTGCTTTTTTTATGTTGCACTTCACAGATTTTTTTCAAAGCATTAAATTTCATAATGTCTTCTCAAATAGTAGAGCAGGTCTCTTGTAAATATAGGTTATTTTATAAGTCAGGTGTTTTAGATTGGGAACTGCCTCTAGGCATGCTTGGACTCCCCAGCAGGTCTACAGCAGAGACTGCCAACATCCATTCTGTCCTTCCTCTCTCACTAACAGAACTCAGATATGTTGGGAGTGGCAGTATGTCTCACTAGAAGCATACATTTCCCGTCATTCCCTGTTAATAGATTGCAGGCATATGTCTAAGACCTGGCCACCAAGATGTAAGTGAAAGTGTTGCATGAATTTTCCAGAAATACACTTTAAAAGAGAGGAATGCCTCTCTTCTACCTACTGGCTGGACCTGGGAGCTGATCACTGGAGATACGGGAATCATCCAGATGAGGCAGAAAGATAAGCGCCAGGGTCCTTGCCAGCAGTGTGAAACCACATTCTGGACTCTGCTCTGCCCATACGTGGACAACTTTTACTTGAGAGAGAAATAAACTTCTGTCTTGTTTAATCTTCTCTTTTCCAAGTCTCCATTACTTACAGCCAAGCCTATTATTGTTACAAGCTCCTAAGTCATAATTTAATTATATCCAGAGCACTGTCCCCATGTCATTTATAGTTAAACGAAATGCTTTAAATTCTGTTTTTTTAAATGTATAAAAATTTCTGCTTAGAATATTTATTCTACCAAGAAATTAACTTTTAAAAGTCTCCACAGCTTAGAAATTCTTTCTAGTTCATCTCTATAGCAGGAACTCCCTGAGAGGTGCCTAAGGCAATGCTTCTCAATCTTCATTGTGGGTATGAATCATCTGAGAATCTTGATAAAGTGTAGATTCTGACTCAGAAGATCTGGGGTGGAGCCTGAGAGTCTACATTTTTAACCAGCTCCAAGTGATGCTGATGCTACTAATCAGCACTTTATTTTTTTTAAAATATTTTTATTTATTTAGTTGCCAGAGAGAGAGAGAGAGAGAGAGAGAGCACAAGCAGGGGGAGTGGCAGGCAGAGGGAGAAGCAGGCTCCCCGCTGAGCAGGAAGCCTGACATGGGGCTCCATCCCAGGACCCTGAGATCATGACCTGAGTCAAAGGCAGACACTTAATTGACTGAACCACCCAGGCTTCCCATAATCAGCACTTTAGATCATTACCGTCAAATCACCTAGTGTGTCATTAAATGTGCAGCTTCATGGCTTCCTCCCCCCCTTTCTCTGCCCACTTTCTCCTCTTCAGAGTTTCTGGAGGTGGGGATCAGAAAGCTGTTCATCATAAGGAATGTTTTCTGAATAATTTTTTTCTTTTTATCCTTTCCTTGAGGAAATATCCTTTCTAAAAATCATCTTTGATTTTAGTTTAAAGATAGATTTTGACCATGAGTTCATTTTGCATTATGAGCTCTTCCTTATGTATGATACATTCTTGTTCTGTTTTCACCTTTTCTTTCTCATCACTATTTCATTGATTGGGGCTTCTTAAATTGTTTTCCCACTAGTTTCTTCCCTCTACTTGTTTGGAAGTATATGCTCCATATCATTCTTTAAGTGATTACCCTTGCTGTTTTAGCATGCATATGTTTTAAATTAATTAATTAATTAATTTTTAAAAAGATTTTATTTATTTTTGAGAAAGAGATCATACACAAGCAGGTGGAGGGGCAGAGGGAGAAACAGACTCCCTGCTGAGCATGGAGCCCAACACAGGGCTCAATCCCAGGACCCTGAGATCATGGCGTGAGCCAAAATCCAGAGTAGGATGCTTAACCGACTAAGTCACTCAGGTGCCCCTGTGTATATTTATAAAAGTCTAAAGTTAAGCAGTATTTATACTTTCTTCCAGAATAATATAAGGATCTTAGAATTTTTTAAACCATGGTATTCATCTTTACTACTTATATGGAGTTATTCAGTGTTTTATTTTTCCCCTGATTATTATTTCCCATGGATATTTATTGTTAACTGTTGTTGAGGTTGAATCAATGGCCACTGATTTAGTCAATCATGCCTATGTAATGATGCCTCAATAGTAACCCAAAAGGATGGGGTTTGAATAGCTTCTGGGTTGCTAAACACCTGTTGGTAATGAGGGTCACATACCCAGACAGAGCATGGAAGCTCCACACACCTTTCCCCATACCTTGCCCTATGAATCTCTTCCATCTGGATGTTCTGGAGTTGCATCCTTTTATAATAAACCAGCAACCTAGTAAGTAAATTATTTTCCTGCGTTCTGTGAGCCATCTTAGCAAATGATCAAATCCAGGATAGCCTGATAGGAATCCTCAATTTATAGCCTGTCAGCCAGAAGCACAGGTGATAGTCTGGAGTTGTGATTGGTGTCTGGAGTTGTGGGAGCAGTCTTGTGAGATTGAGCCCTTAACCTGTTGGATCTGACACTATCTTTAGGTAGATAGTGTCAGTTGAGTTAAATTGTGAGACACTCAGCTCGTGTCTGGAGAATCCGAGGATTGCTTGGTGTGGGAAAACTCCACATACGTTTGATGACCAGAAGTGAAGTGTGTGTGTTTTGAATTAAGAAGAAACCCAGGAGTAGTTTTCCCTTTACAATCTTTCATTTAAATCTCAATCAGGATTGCTATTATAAAGGATGAGATTATTTATAGTCAGATAACTATGTGTTAAAGTTATTCCTTGTTTAGAATGTGAACATAAGTATATTTTAGATTTTGAAACTCAGAAGTCTGTGGGAAAATGGGAGGTTTATATGCATATGATCAATAATAGTCATTATTATGTGTGAGTCAATAGATATTTAACTACTGTACCCAGGTGAATCTAAGCTTTTTGGGGCATGAGATATTGGAGTTGCATATGTACCATCTCCTTGACAGTTAGTAGATGGTCAGTAAATTTTGGTTGAGTGGATGAATGAATTGACAATGTTAATAAGTCAAAGAAAGGAATATATGTTGGCATCTTTGTGTATGTATATGTGTGTATGAATGCATATGTAATAAGTGGGGTTAGGAGAATCATTGCCTTTCTTCTGGATTTAAGGAACTGATAGCCAAATAGGGACTGATATATTTTATTGATCAGCTATGTACTTAGTCGGTCAAAAACTTCCACTATCTGGGCTATCAGACAAAGCAAACTTGATATTAGGTCACCTCCCTGGGCTTGACTTGCCTTGCACTATCCGAATCACTGACAGAAACTAGAGTGAGAGTCTCTCATTATTAATTTTCTTCATGGATTTGGAATGTGGTGAGAGGGAACAGCAACACTAGAAGCTAACATTCGTTAAGCACTGACTGTATGATAGGTATTCTTTAAGGTCTTTACTGGTATTAGCTCATCCCACAGTAACTTTCAAGATATGTGTACTTACTCGCTTGATTTCCCAACTGGCACAGAGATATCAAGCAGCTTGCCTCAGGTCACACAACTGATAGGTTGTAGAATATAGATTCAAATCTGGGCAGCACTCTTACTTCCTACCAGATGCTTACTGCTGGTGTCTTAACAAGAATCAAGACTGAAGAGTTTGAACTACATTGAGCAACAGCCATCTTCAGTCAAGGGTAGTGGTTCTCAGCTGGAGCAAATTTTGCCCCCCAGGGGACATTTGGCAATATCTGGAGACATTTTTGATGGTCAAAGCTTGGAGTACAGTGATGCTACTGACATCTATTTTGAGTGGAGGGAAGGGATGCTGCTAAACATCCTAAAATGCATAAAAATAAGCCTCCACAACAAATTATTATCCAATCCAAATAGTAATATGTAAAGGTTAGTAACTCTCAGCCTTGGCTAAGATTGGGATTATTTGGGAAGCAACTTGACCAATTATATCAGGACCTTGGAGAGTAGGATATTGTTTTAAGCTCCCTGAGTGATTCCAATATACAGCCAAGGTCGAGATCTGCTGCCCCAGGGAATTTGTACCCTCACAAATTCCAGTCTGTCTCCATTAATTACATAATGGTTAGAGAGAGAGAGAGAGAGAGAGAGAGAGAGAGAGGAGTTTTATTACAGCATTTCATATTTTTGGGAACTTTTGCACCTTCTCTAAGGAAACATAAGGAAAAGGAAGATGGACCCTGAAGAACAAAATTGAATATATGCTCATTCTCTATAGAGTCTGCTCTAAACTCTTATCATTTATTTTGTATTGAAATCTTGATTATCCTCTCCTAGCCAAGCCTCTCCAAGACTAAGCCCTAGATCTTGATGTCAGTTTCTAAGACTAACACATTGATAGAGGTGAGAGGCTCATGTATGAGTGTATACATAGTATTGATGGAGGAGCCATGGTGCTAGAGGGTAGGAAAGCTGAGAATAATAGTTCCAGGTGTCTGTCTCTCGTGAAGGCATAGCTTTAAGTAGGGAACTTGAAAGAGGATATTTTATAGGGAGTTTGGCAACAGTGACTCATTGTCTGGAGTCTATACTTTGAGAAAAGTCAATGTCCAGATGTGAGCCCTTGAGTGATGGCCACCATGACGATTCTGCCTACTGCATATTCACCAGAATCTAGGAGGGAGAGAAAAATCAAACCTCTGATCAGATTATCTAAACCAGATTATACAGGCATTTAGATGTTCTTTATTTTAAAAAAATTTTAAACCCTTAAACATTTAGTAAAATCAACTTTAATATTCTAAGTTTAACCCAGCTGTGCTAAGGGATGTTAAGGGGGAAGATTTCTGTGCTTGAGTCAAAATATTAGAGGATGAGCAGCACTGTCTAAGAATTGTATTGTGTTGGTATCAATCCCTCATAAAATATTTCCCAATGAAATCATGAATGCTTGAGTTGGGACTACATCTTCCAAACCTTCCTTTGCATCTAGAGGCTTCCTGTTTAAAGACTAAGATAGTGAAAGTGTGTTTTATTTATTTATTTTTTAATTTAGTTTAATTTATTCTAGAAGAAACACAGCTTTGCCAACTCTTTGATTTTAGCTTGTAAGACCCATCTTGGACTCCTCACCCCAAGAAACGTAAGATAATAAATATGTTGTTTTAAGCTACCAAGGTAATGGTGATTTGTTATAGCAGTCTTGGGAAACTCAAGTAGTGATCATGCCACTCTTTCTGGTAGAGTGGGTCCATTCCTTTCCAACCCTTGCTCATTCATCATAGCAATCTCTGCTGTTATTGTCAACAAAAGATATAAATACAGGAAGTGAAAAGGAAGTAAGAACAAATGAGCATGGTATAGTCCCATCAGTTTCTAAATTAAATTGTGAGAAATGATCTGCTAGGAGATATTTGTCAAATCTGGAATAGTTAGTTATGTGAAAAGTACTCTAAAGATGTACAGAACATTTTGCATAATGTATTATATGCAATTATATATTTAATTTAATACATTTAAAAGAATGAAATTTCATGTAAATTTGAATCTAAAAATTCCAACTTCTATATGGGGGAAGAAAATATTTTAACACCTGAATATCCAATTAAATATGTAATTTCCATGTCCCCACTTTGTAATGCCTGGATACAGCTTTATTTTTATTTGAATATAGTTGACACACAATGTTACATTAGTTTCAGGTGTACAACAGAGTGATTCAACAAGCTTATACATTATGCTATGTTCATTATGAGTGTAGGTTCCATGTATACCCTTAATTTAAAATTCTGTATCTACTCAACTTCTTATAGATGTAGATTTTTTTTTCTGTTTTCTCATATGCAGGAAAATGGCATTTACTTCTGATCAGTACTTTGGAGAAGAAAAGCATTTTGGTTGTTCCATTTTGTGAATTCATATTCCACTGTCAGACATGACATTCAGGGATTTGGAGTTCAGAGTATCAGCCACAGAGCAATATTTGCTGGGTAAAATTAAAAGTGATTTTTCTCTGGCAGAGATAGGGAATGCATGGAGTAGGCAGGTGAGAGAAAGAAGGTGAGTGTGAGCAGCTGATGGTAAAGGAAAAGCAGTTTGGGAAAAAGGCTAGGGTAGCTGATAAGTGGCCCCAAAGTATAACAGCTCTGGGGATAGTCTCATGGCTGAGAGAATAGTCAATGTAGAAATAAGCAATCTTAATGATATTTTAGGTTTTGTTTGTTCTTTGTATATATATTTTAAAGTTAAGTATCAAGGTGGCTGTATTGTTTTTGATCTCACAGTTGTAACTAGAAAATTGAAAAGGCTGAAATGTGTTAAATTAATAATGAGTTTAAATATATATTTCATCATTGAATGATTCTAGGACTCATAATTCTTTTAATTAGCCATTACTGATAATTCTCTGACTTTTAGTGGTTCTTAAATTTTAGGGTGTACAAAAGCATTACTCAGGAAGTTTGTTTAACTGGCTCTGACTGGGGATCTTGTGGTGAGGCCCTGGAATTCTAATTTTAGTAAGTACCTCGTGTGATTTTGTGGTGGCTGATCCACAAACCACTTATGAATCAGCACCAGGATCCTAACCTCCACCCTATGCCCATTTACCTGAAGGCAGCCTTCTGAAAGAAACTGATGTATAAAGCTCACTGACTTGCCACATAGAGTGGGGTCCCCATACCAGCAGCATGGACGTGACCAAGGAGCTTGTGAGAAATGTCGACACTCAGTCCCATCATAGACCCACTGAGTCAGAATCTGCATTTTAATGTGGTCCTGGGGTTAGGGGGTGGTAATGGGATGATTCACAAGCACATTAAAGTTTGAGAAGCACTATCTTCCTGGAAATTGATTAATCTCCATAACAATGGTTCTTAATCAGTGGAGTGCCTCCAGATCTTCTAAGGAGCTCTGAAAAATTACCCTGGTTTCTCTTTAGACCCACTGACCTTTCAGCAATACAAGGGCAGAAAATAGCTTAAAAAAAAAAAAAATCTAAAGGTGACTCTGCTTCACACCACTGGTTAAAAACAATTGCTCTGTAGGGCTTGCCTAGCAATTGAGAATCTTTGTGATAACAAAAATCAAACCAGATTACTCTCAAATCTCAGATTTGCTTTGTGGGGTGACAGCCTAAAATTCAGAGCAGACATTTATTACCTCGTACAGTCTTTGTTCTTTTTAGCTTCCTTGTCCTAGTTGTCACTCTGGGAGAACTCAAAGAAGTCAGCGAGTTTTCATCTCTGTCTTGTGTCCTCAGGGGATAGCTGATTTATTCCCGAGTTCTCGTGCCTTTTTAATTTTTTTTTTTTTTTTTGGTTGAAGGCTCTACTAGTGTAGGTCAGCCGATTCATAATTCACTCTGAGACTGGAGAAAGGACTATGAGGTCCTTATTTTCCTCAGGAATTGAGCAGTAGTTTGTTAAAACTCCAGAGCTGTCAGCCTTCTCTGTAACTGTGGTCCCCATAAATATGAAGAAATAATGAAACTTTATTAAAGGACAATCCAGGTGTCAATCTTTATTCCATTTAATGGGTCTTGTATAAGTTACTTTCAAGACATTCTGATGTAATTTTTAACTCAGGTATCTGTGAGGTAGACAGTTTACTGAAGAAATTTTAGTTTATAACTGAAAAGGGCCAAAAATTTTGGCTCTAGTTCTGATTGTCCTTAATAGGACAATAGATCCTTTGTAGGTGGGATCTGAATCAACTGAGAATAATCAAACTTTTTCTTGGTGGTCTGTGACTAGATTGTCACTTAGTACTTTTCCTGAATCCAGGAAGAGATAAAGGAAGCTGGGGCTGATTGCTTGAAGAAGTTCTTTTGGTGGCGGAGTTCTTTAAGAATTTCTCCAGCTTGCTTTGTGTTCAGTCCAGACACAAATCCAGAAGCAGAAAACCTTCCTTCTGGCATGTTAGTTAACATATAAGAATGTAGTATCCCAGGGGAAGAGCTCTGGGGCAAGGTTTTTCTTCCGCTGCTTGAATTCAGCACCTTGGAGAAGGCCCATCTCGTTTCTGTGAGCACAGTGCTGTCCCAAATTCTTGTTGCCCAAGACATTTACCTGGTATGCATTTTGAAATGGGACCATGCTTAAGTGAAATTGCTGCTTCCCGTGATAGAGCATTTTTGGGCTGAGGAAACTATTCCTATACTACCCTGTTCTGCCCTATCACTTTTTCTCTCCAAAGCTCACAGTTGAGAGGACATTTACTTAAGCTGAGCAATGTTAGAGTATACTACTCTTGGTAGTTGGTCCTCACCAAAGGAGAGGCCTAATCTTATGAGGGATAGAATAATTCCTGCTGTGCCATCTTGCCACTGAGGGAATACATATCTTTGAAATAAGAATTATCTCTGTGAGCAGGCAGGGCTTTCCTTGAAGGACTTTATAGTGATGATTAAAATTGTGGTTGGCAAATTGGTAAACATTTAGCACACTTTTCATGTTATGTAATAAATGAAAGAACATGGAAGTAATGAAGAAGCAGGTTCTCATCTGCTAAATTAAGTGAAATGTGTTAGTGTTTAGTACAAAAAGGAATTCTCACACAAGCCTAGTTATGAGGCTGAAATGAGTTGAAGGAAGAAAGAGCCATCAGGATGAGGATCCTGACTTACAACCAAGGCTAGAGGTGGAGGCTCATCCTTTATGGAGTTTCACAGTGCTTCACTGGGGTAAGCCTCATGTACTTTTTAGTCAAATTGAAAGATCGCTAGTGATTTGTTCTCTAAAAGGAGCACCTTGATTTTTCTGAAGCAATGATTCAGCAAATTGTATTTGGCAATCTTCTGGTTTCAGTCACTTGGATTGTGTCATATTATAGTAATTTTGATCAAGGGGTGAACCGACCTGGCACAACACTTTGTGGCAACTCCTTGCTGACTTACTCCTTACATGGCTACTCTGTGAACAAAAGAGAAGTGATTTGTTCTCTAAAAGGAGCACCTTGATTTTTCTGAAGCAATGATTCAGCAAATTGTATTTGGCAGTCTTCTGGTTTCAGTCACTTGGATTGTGTCATATTATAGTAATTTTGATCAAGGGGTGAACCGACCTGGCACAACACTTTGTGGCAACTCCTTGCTGACTTACTCCTTACATGGCTACTCTGTGAACAAAAGAGAAACAGAGGAATGGAAGGAGAATTTTGTCATTTTCTAAGTTAACATTAGATACTCTGTTGGGCTTATGGAGTGTGCAGCAGACTTAGAGAAATAAGTCATGGATCTCTCTTCATGGTTCAGCAGCGCCAGGCCCACTACTGGGCTAAGAAGAGGCGTGCCTTTTGTTTTAACTCATAGTTTCTCTGCAGCTATCTTAGAAAACTCCTTACCCATTCATTGCTCTTTGTACCATGGCAACCAAGAAAAGGCCCATTTTAATTATTCTGCTTTCTCACAACAAGATCCTTAAAGCATAAACAAGAACTATGCTATTATTACTATTTCTGTCTTTGATTCTTAACCCCTATTTAGAGACAGATATTTTGTGGCTGTGTAATCCAGAATGAGTAGAAGTGCCCAGGAGGAAAGGTGGTTGGTTCTACTTGAGAGTGAGAGGTTTAAGAGTCAAACATTTGACTCATTCTCAACCCCAAACTTAAGACCTGGGAAAAAAATTCAGATCATTATCAAAAGGGGCATGTTTTCCTATTCACCACAGCATCCCTAGTGTAGAGTGAGCCTCTGACATATGACCCTCTGTAAAGATGTGTCGATTAATGGACTAATTGGAAGATCACCTGAGATACTGTAAGTGAAAGCATACAGAGGACATACCCAGTGAATGCTATTTGCCTTCCCCTGCTCTGCTGATGTGTGGGTGGTAGAAACCATCACCTTCTATAGACATGTGTCAGACATGGAGTGCCTGTGTTAAAAAATGTCAGGAATCAATTCGTTTGGTAGCTGAGGCCCCAAGGAGACAAAGTGCAGCAGGAGTTGTGGAAGAGATAGGAAAGCCAGGTTTTCTTTCCTTTTATGTTCTCTTCATATAAAACCTTTTTGATTCCTTATCTAACCTTGGTTTACAATGACATTTTCTGTGTGTGTGTATGTGTGTGGAGGTGGGGAGAGAACTCTAGTCAACTTCACAGGTACAAAAAAATATGAAAAAGGAAGGCAGATATATGCTGATTAGTTTGACTCTTTTTGCTTACTACCTTTTTATCATTTTGGTGCTGACAGTGTTCCAAATCTTTGCAAATTGAGACTGTAAAGTGCTTAGCATTCTGACTGGCTAAATCCACAGGAGCAGTTGCTAACTGTTCTTCTGCTGTAACTAAGCAATTATGGAAAACTTATTCAGTGCACAGGATGGTGCTAATTAGTGTATAGAATACCCAATAAAAATGGTCATTATAGAAGCAATAAGTAATATTAAGTAAAGGGTGTGGCTAATTTGTATTTCTCTACTATGAGGATAAGAATCTTGTCTGCTATGGTCTCCCTATCAAAATACCAGAATTTCTTTAATTAGAACTTTAGGGAGGTAGAAGGACAATTAGTTGGGAGTGACCAAATGCATTAGTTGTAAGTAAATAAAAATAGTACATAATGAGCTTAAGCTATCATTTATGTGCAGTACTGCTGATGTATTGGGACTTGATATAAACTTGCAATTTCTCCTATTAGCTTGGTGATGACTTTTAGTCCTCTATATCCTCTCCAATTATTGCATAGAGGATGGACATTAGATCTGATTCCATGGACATATAGGCATACTGCCCCAGGTCTTATGCCCAAGCCATTCTGGGTTGAACTCTTATTTCACAGTCCTTGCTTTTATTTTCTGCTTATGCATGGGATCAAGGTTTATTTGCTTAATGTTGTTACTATATTAACCTCTACAAAATACTTACTGTTAAGTTTTTATTTAACTAAAATGGGCTATTGGTTCTTTTTCCTGGTACTGTATTGTCCATTACCATGGTTTTAATTACTTCCAAATCTTGAAAATCTCCCTCCAGAGCTTCAAACTAACATGTTCAAATGCCTTCTGGGATGTCCCGTAAATCGCTCAAACTCAGCATGACTAATACTGATTATTTTCTACTTTTCTACTCCTTTACTCCCAAATTGTTCAAATTCAGAGTTGGCCGCTTACTGGTATGGGGCTTGGGCAGGTCACCAAGTTTCCTCACCTATAAAAGGGTATAAAAATAGCAACTATTTCATAGAGTTGATGAGGATGAGTGAGTTAATATGTGTGACTTTACATAGTAAACTAATTTACATAGTAAACTAATATACTAGTTTACATAGTAAACTAATATAAATAGTAGTTATTATTTTTTTTAAAGTTTATTCACTGCTACTCTCTACACTAAATACAGAACTATATTTAAAAAATGTAAATCAAATCGTCCCTGCTTAAAACATTTCCATTCTCACCATCACGTCTCCAGTATCTCTAACAAAGTGTACAGAGGTCTGAATAGTCTGGCCTCTGCTTTCTTCTATAACCTCAGCACCTACCACATGCTTCCTCTTCTCTCACTTCCGGGTCTTTGCTGAAGCTATTTCTCATGCCTGGTCTGGGGGCTCTTCCCCTTGCCCAACTGCTCCTTCCCCAGCCCACTTTGGCTACCTCCTTCTCATATTTTAGGTTTCAGTATAGATATCACTTCTTCCGGACAGGTTTTCTTAATCAGCTGCCTATGGATTATATATTGCATTGGCTGCTTAGCATCCTTATTCCCTCATAGGACAGTCAACTCCAGTGGCCTAAATCGATCCATTCCCACAGGGAGGATGGCTTTGTGACACTTAAATATCTAAGACCATAGATCTTGGTTCTTCTGGGGCAGACATTGTTCTCTGGGTCAGAGACCAGAATGGCACCAAGACCAACATTCTATATTGAAATTTAGGTTCTCCCAAGCAAGTACAAAATATAGCGAAAATGGCCTAGTCCATGTAGCAGTCTTAACTTCAGATTGTCACTAGCATGTGCAATCCTAACCCAAATGAATTACCAAGTATCAGTTGTTACTATGTCTCTTTCATTAGACTTTGCTCTCTTTGAATGTAAGAATTTTGTCTGTCTTACTTATCATTATGTCTTATGTGCCTTAGCATGAAATAATCATTCAAAACATATCTGTTGAATGGAATCTTATATCTTCACGTGTCAAACACAAAGAAATGATTTTGTCCAGCATCCTGATAAAGGTATGATACTATCCTTATGTTTGATAAATGGGTCACCTGAGGTCCAGAAATTTAGAGACTCACTCTAAGTTACGTAGAATAAACTAGAAACAAAGTCTTCTATTATTTTCTTTCTACTATTCCTTGTTACCACCCAGTTGAATTTGGATGTTTCCGATATGCTAATTTGCCTGCAGAGAGACTGAAAAACCTTGCTGTCATTATCTAATTGCGGAGCACTCTTTGTTTATTAAATCTCAGGGTTGAAGATAAGGGTTGAAGTTAGATTAGACTGGACCAAAAATGCCAGTTTAGAGAGTTTGGGTTTTAACCTCCACGGTGATTTTCAAACTGTACTCAGTGGAACCCATGTCAGGGACCCCAATTGGTAAGGACTTTGTCTGGACTTCCCACTCATATTTCAGAGAAGCTCCTTGTTCATTCATGTTCCTTGGTTTTATGGAAAGCCTCCTTTTAAAGAAAGAAATGTATGACTAAAATTCATTTGAAAGCTATTGCTCCGGGGAAAAGGGCAACAATTTCATTTACTACTTAAACTCATCTTTTGTTAAGATTTTAAGGTAAAATTTGCTGTATCTTTTTTGTCTCTGACCAGCTTTTCTTTCTTTTTTTTTTGGATTTTATTTATTTATTTTTATTATGTTAATCACCATACATTACATCATTAGTTTTTGATGTAGTGTTCCGTGATTCATTGTTTGCGTATAACACCCAGTGCTCCATTCAATACGTGCCCTCTTTAATACCCATCACCAGATAACCCATCCCCCCACCACCCTCCTCTCTAGAACCCTCAGTTTGTTTTTCAGAGTCCATCATCTCTCCTGGTTCGTCTCCCCCTCTGACTTACTCCCCTTCATTCTTCCTCTCCTGCTATCTTCTTCTTTTTCTTTTTTCTTAAAATATGTTGCGTTATTTATTTCAGAAGTACAGATCTGTGATTCAACAGTCTTACACAATTCACAGCGCTCACCATAGCACATACCCTCCCCAAAGTCTATCACCCAGCCACCCCATCCCTCCCACCCCCCCACCACTCCAGCAACCCTCAGTTTGTTTCCTGAGATTAAGAATTCCTCATATTAGTGAGGTCATATGATACATGTCTTTCTCTGATTGACTTATTTCACTCAGTGTAATACCCTCCAGTTCCATCCATGTCATTGCAAATGGCAAGCTTTCATTCTTTTTGATGACTGCATAATATTCCAGTGTGTGTGTGTGTGTGTGTGTGTGTGTGTGTGTGTGTGTGTGTGTGTGTGTATACACACACCACATTGTATCTTCTTTATCCATTCATCTGTTGATGGACATCTTGCCTCTTTCCACAGTTTGGCTGTTGTGGACATTGCTGCTATAAACATTGACGTGCATGTACCCTTTTGGATCACTACATTTGTATCTTTGGGATAAATACCCAGTAGTACAATTGCTGGATCGTATGGTAGCTCTATTTTCAACTGTTTGAGGAACCTCCATACTGTTTTCCAGAGTGGCTGCATCAGCTTGCATTCCCACCAACAGTGTAGGAGGGTTCCCCTTTCTCCGCATCCCTGCCAACATCTGTCTGACCAGATGCTTTTCTTAATAGCTTGCAGGGTGAGAGGTTAATGTTGGATCTATATGTTTAAATAGCTAAATGCTATCAGTTACAAAAGAAAATAATATATTAGAACTTAAAAGAATTTGGTGAGTCAGATTAAAAAAATAGAGTATGCTGTAAGTATTGTCTTTCATTTCCTTTTTGAGAAAATATGCATCTGTGGGGAATTTGGAAAATGCCTATTACATGCACATTCTTATGTTCTTTGGGTTAGTTTAGTGATATATGCAGCTGTTGAGTTAAAAGAGAATGGCTAGAAAAACTGCTGACGCTTGATCAGTAATTGTGGATTAAAGTTAATGGGAATTTGCCTGGGGGTGGGTGTTGATAGTCCTAATGATTTTTGAAAAGCATTGCAAAGGCTTTTGAAGACTCTTTTAAATCTCTCAATCTCTATTCTGTTACTTGTAAAATGAGGGGCTTTACATAGATGAGGACAATACACATTTTATAGATTTGCATGGTACTTTACAGTTTACTGCGTGTTTTTACAAAAATGTAAGATTCATTGTAGCTCCAAAATTCTACTACTTTATGTTTTTATTAATTCTTTAGAATACTCTTTGAGATTTTTTTTTTTAATTTTATTTATTTGTCAGAGAGAGAGAGTGAGAGAGCACGGCAGGGGGAGCAGCAGAGGGAGAGGGAGAAGCAGGCTCCCCGCTGAGCAGGGAGCCCGATGCAGGACTCGATCCTGGGACTCTGGGATCATGACCTGAGCTGAAGGCAGTTGCTTAACCAACTGAGCCACCCAGGAACACTTCTTTGAGATTTTTAAATATGAAACTGATATATCGAACAGTTTTAGTTTAGCAGTGATATGACCTTCCAACTCCTTGCTTTTCTGGAGGTTATTTGTTATGACCATGGACTCTGTTAAGGAATAACCTACTGATGAGTAAATAGTGTAAAAAGATGCATTTAAAAAAATTTCTATTTCTGATACTTTGTGAACAACCAGAGTCCTAAGTAACTGAATATATAATTGTAGCTCAAAGTTCCATGTACCTTTTTTATTTTCTTTAAAGAATTCCATAAAATTGGGAGAGTAATGTAGTACATGTGGGAACTGGTTTTCAGATTGTCATTATCATGGACAATCCAATGATGGTTGAATTATTAAGTCTCAATTACTAAAACAAAGAACAAAATAATGTCCATTGTTAGAAGACACTCTAAGTGTTTCTACTAACAAATATTTTCTCATTTCTCTAACATTAGTTTGAGATTATTACCACTTAAGATGAGCCCCCAAAGTAGTAGAAACAATTTAATGTAGGTTATTTTTAAGTTAAAGAGAATAACTTTGGGGAAATTTTGTGGCTTGTGTGTGTGTGTGTGTGTGTGTGGGTGGGTGTAGGGTAGGGCAAGAGGATGTTTAGGAGTGATTCTAATCATTTCTTGCACAGATTTATATTAGGAAAGGCAGCTGTCAAAGAAGAAATAATGGAGATTAATGCGAATACAATACCCTCCTCTAGACATCAGATATGCTCCTATTCAGATTTTCACACCTTTTCATGACAGCACCTTGAATAAGAAAATGAATGGAATGATATTTATATGTAGCAGGTGCTCTTTATACGTAGAGTAAGATGACCAAAATGAAGACTCCATATCTAGGTAGAGTCATATTCTTCTTTATGTGGAACTTAGATGATCCTATATGGTTTTAAGTATAGGAATAGTACCACTTCTATTTCTATGCACAAATTTAAATGAAGAAAGGGCCTGGGACTTCTTTGAATTTCAAATTTGTTAAAACTAGTTTTGTGGACTGGAGTGGCTTTTACCAGTCCATCTTGAAGAGAAATGCTCCTGAGAATTATCTATCATGAGAGGAGTGGAATTCTATCAGGGTTGAATCTTGCATGGAGGACTAGAGGCTGAAGACACTGTATGGCTCATAGTCTGTGAAGCAGCAAACACTGGACCCCAGTCCAGCCTTGCAAACCTGGCAGCTAAATTGTGACCCAGGGATGTGTCTGCATGAGGACATGGGACTTGCTTAATATAGAAATTTAACTCTAAAATTCAAGTACATATACATGGCAGAAACTAGAAAGTCAAAATTACAATTTAATTTTTATGGACCTTTCTGGATTCACTATCACTAAATTTCAAAGAGCCTATACCCCAGTGTGAGATGGAAGACTTTATCTTTTGTTTTCCCTTTTGGATTTGGCTCACATATGCCTCACATAGTGTAAGCACCTCTCCACATGGATGGTACAGGATTTTCAGTTTGTACTCTGATATTAAATTCTAAATCCCATATATTATGGAATTGTGGTATAATAAGTGGAGTCCACATTAAGTTTGAAGTAGACACCCCTTCACTAAGGAGAACACTGACAAGATGTGACATCTCTGCCAACTTGAGGATCTACTTTGGCCTGGGAAAATTGGGAGGGACCTTGTAATGGAAGCCAGGACACCAAGAAGTATAATAGAAGATACTTGGATTAGTTGAGTTGGTTACTCTGTTAAATGTGGGATACTCTGATTTCAGCAAGAAGTGTTCCTGAGGCTTTGGTCTCAGAAATAACATGGATATATACTAGGGGCTGTATTTCCACTTCATCTCTACAGGAGTTGGTCATGTTTGCCCCAGTGAACTCTGATGGTGAAATCAAGCACTCTTACCACTCTAGGATGGTGCTGCTTTGAGAATCCAAGGGTTATTACTTTGTGATCCTCTTTCCAGCATACATTGCTTTTATTCTCTCTTTCAATTAGAACCCAAGGAGCTGTCTCTATTTTGGTAACTGTAGGGTGTAAGTAAAGAATATATATATATATATTTATATTTTATATATATTTACATATACATATATAAGCATTTATATTTATAAAAGAATGCTCTGAAGACAGTAGTTAAATATGAGGCCAAAAGGGAAATCTTGTTTTCCTATTTCAGAGTTCTGGTGAAAGAAACAGAATACTAAGTTAAGATAAATATTTTAGTCCTATTAATTAGTTTTTCCTATATGATGAAAAAAGCTCATAGATGAAATATAGTAGTCATATCAGTGATTATTTATAAAATTTCTACTCAGCTACATTGGACAAATGATTCCAAATATACTTTGTCCTATAATTCTTAAATCTTGTACACTTTTTAAAAAAAAATATTTTATTTATTTATTTGACAGAAAGCGAGAGAGCACAAGCAAGGGGGGGCGGTACAGAGGGAGATGGAGAAGCAGGCTTCCCGCTGAGCAGAGAGCCTGACGCGGGACTCAATCCTAGGACCCTGGGATTATGACTGGAGCCGAAGGCAGATGCTTAACTGCCTGAGCCACCCAGGTGCCCCAAATCTTGTACACTTTTACCCAATGAGAAAAATGGCCCATTTTGATCATTTCCTTTTCTTTAACTTCTAGAAATGACCATTTTGCTGGAATGTGTTCCTAGAAATCAATAATGCTGTGGAACATACTTTAAACAATGTTAAATACAATAAACAATGTTAGAGTTCAAAATCATATTTTTATCTATGTTTTAGTAACATATAAACCTATAAATCATATCCAAAATATATCATAAAAGCAGGGATAACTAGACATCACTATACATATTTAATAACGGACTTTTATTCTCAGAAAAAGAAATAGATTATTATATGACATAAAAGAGCCAGTAATATATTTTCATTTCATAGGTCTGTAATCATCAAATAATGGCAATTTCCTATGGTTTAACCTATTACATGTAATATACATGAAGTCATAAAGGTAGAATTTTGGTAGGTTATAGATTTGGTAGGTTATATATGTAGCCAATATATTAGCTCAAACACGTTTTTGAAATTTATTTATTAATAATATTGCCTGCCTGATTTGGGAAGGCTCTTTTTAGGACAATTTGGATGGTATTCCTCGGAAGTTTGCAATAATTTCTTTTTTTGCCCTTAAAATTTTCCTGTAGTAAGTAGAGCATCCAAAATCATCCCGTTTTGTGCCCAAAATACCAGGGAAACAACTGATACTGTTGTGGTTGAAGTTTTGATGATTCTTTTATTGACAATAATACATTTGAAGGCAAGGGTTAGTAAAAATAAGAATTAAAAAAATACATAAATGTATGGCAATATAAATATATAATGAAGCATTATTACTATAGTGAAAAAGTAGAAAAAGTATAAATGCTTCAAAGAAAGGATTAGTTAAATGCATTAAAGTAAAAGGGAAAAGTTTATAGACATTAAAAATTATGTTGTAGAGGAGTATTTATTAACATCAGAAAAATTATCATCATGTATTGTTAAATGAAACATGGAGGTTGCAAAATGATACAGTATAAAAATCCATGGTGATATACATATGGGTATAATAGAAAGGCTATTCAACAATGGAATTATTAGTAGTGTTCTTTTTCTGGTTGTGTTGTTTTAGTTTTATTCTTTTGCCAATCTAAATTTTAAAGTTAAGAAACTTGTGAAAGAATATATTTATCATTGTAATGAGAAAAAAAAACAAGAAAATTTAGGACTTCCTCCCCTTACTCCTCCCCTAAAGACTTTTTTTTTTGAATTATTTTAAATTATACTATTGTGAACAACTTGTGCATATATCTTTACATTCTTGAGAATATAGTTTTTTAATGGGATAAAATTGAACAACAGTTGAGTTGTTGTAGTAAAGAGTACTTAAAATTTAATTTTAGATATTATTTATTTATTTATTCTAGAGAGAGAGATAGAGAGCATGAGTGATGGGGAGAGGGGGAAGCAGACTCCCTACTAAGCAGGGAGCCCGATGTGGGGCTCAATCCCAGGATCCTGAGATCATGACCTGAGCCTAAGGTAGATGCTTAACTGACTGAGCCACCCAGGCGCCCCTAAAATTTAATTTTAAAATATAATGTAGACATAAACAAAAAGGTTGCATCCAATAAAATGTAGGGGAAATGATACGAAAAATGTATTTATGGAAGCATAAATACAAATGTTCAATATGTATATGAAAATCAAAGCAAGTTAAAGTGACATGATTTTCTATGTACCAGATTTGTTAAAATTAATGAATGTGATAAGTCAAGGTTTGGTAAGGGCATGGAGAAAAAAGTAATCTCACGTATAGGTGGAGGGAGTATTAAGTGGTACAGTGTGTTATTTCCAAAGCAGAAAACATGGCCAAGCCCAAAGTCATTGGTGTGGGAAGTATACTCTTCCTACTCTAGTCAGAGGTACTATATTAAAGTCACACAGCAAGGGCTTGGCATGTGTACTTCTATTCCGCACGTATCCATTTTAATATAATAGCTTGGGTAGTAGGAAGGCATTTGTGATGTAAAAAAAAATGATTTGCTTTAAGAAATCTCTAATAGTAGGGTCCTAAAATGTGTATTTACTTTTTAGGACTATACTATTTACATTACTAAGGTGGATAAAATGGTTCTCCCTGTGAAATGTTTATTGTTAATGGTCAATATGAGGATCATACCAAACCATGTATGCTCCTGTATATTTTACCAGTCATCTCCTCATCTAATCTTCCCTGTTTAATGCTAACAATGACTCTGAACATTATTATTTAGGGTATACTTAATAGTTATATAACTTGGGTACATTCAGTAGTTGGGATCTTTAGCAATGCATAGAATACCACGAATTAACTCCAGCATGTGACTTTTTAAATTGTCTTTCCCAAGGTCACGGACTTAGTATGTGGCAAAACCAGTCTTGGAACACCCGTGTGTTGTCTCCTTCTAACTCTGCCAATGCACATCTTCTGTACTCAGTGGCCAACAAATGGCCTCATTTTTCCAAAAGCGTGCTCTATAACTGCATTAAAAAGAAATTAGCCTAAAGGTGTAATCAGGTTAAGTACTGACCTTATGACTGAAGAGGCTTGTTCAGATGGCCAGACCCACATGGCTCAGGGAGTTTAGGCAACAGGCACATTTTCTGTGAGAGTAGCAATGAATAAATGTTTACCCCAAATTTGGCCTGGACCGTTACCTGACTGCTTCATTGCCTTTGTTATTATTTTACAGTGTTTTCATCTTTACTTTTTTAATTTAAGAGAAATAAAAATTCAGAAACCTCGATTTTTATCTCACACAGGGGCAAAAATGGCTGTGCTGCATAGATTTGTTAATTACCTTTGGCTGATTCTAGCTGGGACTATAGATCAGGCAAAGTTCATTCGTCCATCGGTGGAGCAGGTGACTGGATTTGTGCAGTGATACAGATCATAAAAGATAAGTGAGGTGGCTGCTTCTTTTTAAATTACCTTAGAAGAGCATTAATTTGGATAAGCTTAACTCAAGTCTTACAGCTGGAAAGAAAGTTTCCATTTGCTGATGATTTTGGGATTTCATTTTTAAGAATCAAATTTTGACTGAGATATAAAGAAAAGAAAAATCATCTTTTCTATATCATCTTTCACAAACTATGTGTAAGCAGGCATTGTTGTTTCAACTCTCCTTCCCAGGAAAAGCTTAACCTTTCCATCCTCCTTTAACAAAGAACATTACAATATAAATTATAAACTATAATGGCAGGGGCACTTCTAGTAACTACTACACCTTTGAAACAAAATAAAGTATAAAAGCTGTTCTTCCATAAATACAGAGAACAAACTGATGGTTGCCAGAGGGATGGGGATGGGGGGGTGGGCAAAATGGATGAAGGGGGAGGGGGAGGTTCAAGCTTTCAGTTATGGAATAAGTCACAGAGATAAAAGGCACACCATAGAGTATATAGTCAGTGATATTGTAGCTACCCTTGTGGTAAGCATAAGGTAACTTATAGAGTTAGTTACTATGTTGTATACCTGAGACTAATGTAGCATGTATGTCAATTATACTTCAAAAAGAGCTATTCTTAATTCTGTCTTTTATTGTTGAACAAAAGTGGGGGTAAAAAGTGTTCTGATGTTAT
This sequence comes from Zalophus californianus, assembly GCF_009762305.2. NCBI lineage: Eukaryota > Metazoa > Chordata > Mammalia > Carnivora > Otariidae > Zalophus > Zalophus californianus. The sequence continues at coordinate 28,199,947 of NC_045602.1, forward strand.
TAATGAAAGAAAATAGGGAAAAGAGACTTTAAAAGTGAAGCTGAAGGAGCTTTTCTGATTCCCTAAAACTCTTCCAAAGTAAAAGAAAAAATAAGAGTTTCGTTAGGGTAGGAAAATGACATTCTTCACATATAATTTCGAGTTTTTATGAACTGGAAAAGTAAAAAGTAAACTCATTGTCACACCAATGTCCTCATGTTGCTCAAAAAATGTCCCAAATGACCATGACTCAAGATGTGCCTAGCTCTAAATAATCTCCTATTTAAGCAGGGGTAACTTGAATCTTCAGGAAATCACTAACTTCTCTTTGATCTTCAACAGCAACAATGAGAAAAGACAGGCTTAAAAAAAATCTTATCCCTAATAGCAAACGAAATGTCTAATTAAGAGATCACTCCCATTATCTGAGACCCTCAGAAATGCATTTTACTGTTAAATACTCACTTTTCCTTCACAAGTGGTTTTAAAAGCCCTATATAAGATGTATGAAGTCATCTTTAGAAATGACTGTATGCTCAGGGAAATTAGAAACACGCAGCAGTCATCATAGATCAGGGAAGCTTCATGAAAAGAACAAAAGGAGCTCAGCAGGAAGTAGACACTTGAAAACAGCAATTTAGAGTTTACAGGCATAGGTTGAAGCTTTTAAAAGGTACTTCCACGGTAGGTGTGCTGTTAATCCTTTATTAGGCCATGGAAATGCATTGCACTGAAGAAGCAATTTCCTCAGTTAAGCAAACATAATTTTTTTCCTCCCCAAGTCAGTTAAATACACTGTTTACACATGTAAATATTTGGGCGTGACTAACTTGGCCCTTTTTTTTTTAAGGCCCCCCCCCCTTTTTTTAGATTTTATTTATTCATTTGAGACAGAGAGATACAGGGAGAGAGAGAGCATGAGCAGGGGAAGAGGCAGAAGCAGGCTCTCTGCTGAGCCAGGAGCCCGATGCAGGGCTCGATGCAGGGCTCCATCTTAGGACGCTGGGATCATGACCTGAGCCAAAGGCAGACGCTTAACCATCTAAGCCACCCAGGCGCCCCTTTAAGGACTTTTAATAGCACTGTCTTCCTACCTCTAGGACAGACTGAATATAAATCAGCTCAGAACAAAAGTGTCAAGGAAAATAAAGAAGAAAGGTGTTGAGCAATAGCATGAAGAAGAACAAGAAATGAGAAAGAAAGAAAAAGTGGTGGGGTGGGAGCATTGCGGGAGAGTATCTTTCAAGAGACTAGGCAGTCATGAGAATAGAGAGAAAAGGCTAGGTGATGTTCTAAACTGTCTGAACAAGGAGAAGCCACTCAGTAGAGAGTGCACCTGCAAGGCCCTATAACCTGGGTGGCTTCTAAGATCAATTTAGAAATCTAGGAACCAATCGAAATGAGTTTAGAGGAGTCCCTTCCCAGCCACAGTATTCAGCTTTGACTTGATCTTCCCAAAACACTCTCTTCCAAACATTCTATCTCTGACTATCCCTCAGGGACCTCCACCCCCAAATCCAGCATCACTATGCTCATTTGACCCTCTGGAATTTCTCTGAAGTTATAGGCAATGCTAAAAGCATGGTAAATACTTGAGAGACGGTGCCTAGAAAACTGTGGGCACTATCCTTTCTGCCCCTCTCCTCTGTTCAATTTCTCCCTTTCCCCTTTTTTTTCTCAGCAGTTGCAACATTCTCTTCTTCCTACTTTGCTCAGCCTCTTAATGGCCTTCCCTCCATTTTTCCTTGTTAATACCCAACCTATTTTTTGAAATCCAGTTCAAATTCTACCACTTTCTTTTTTTTTTTTTCAGTCAGAATTAATAGCTTCCTACCCTGTGTTTCTATAACAATTGATATTTTAGTTGAGATTGTAATGCTTTATGCCTTGAATTAGAATTAGGTGTACAGATCTTGTCTCTTCCCACTGGACCACGGACTTTCTGAGTACAAGTCCATGTCCTGTTATCACCATAGACTTCACAATATCTGGCACAATGCCACACATAGTATGTGTTCATATATTTGTATACCCTAATAAGTAACTTAAAATACTCCCAAGGAGTATTTGCACTTTAATGGAGAATTTTTAAAAGATGCAATGTCTTCTTAATCTAAAGGACTAAATTCCAGTGAAACTTCTAGAAGGCAGAAGATACATTTCGGTAGGATGCTCTCCAAATCCTACCACGTAGTCTCCTTTTTGCAATAATCCTGCCTCTAATGGCTCATGACGTATTCAAAACCATAAGGCTTTGTCAGTGATCAGGCTTCCTGAATCATTGATCAGCCACATACTAGTTCCAAGTAAAACCGTAGAATGAATTCCTCTGGGTATTTTCTTACAGTGCTAATGTGTGGTTCAATTTTTTGTAGTAAAAACGCAACCAACGTCAACAAAGTAGTCTCTCAGTGATAGTAACAGTGATCAGAATAACCAGTTTGTAAATCTGATTCTACCCCAGCTAGTTGTGAGACTTAGGCATTGATTTCTTTTCATTTATTTATGTATTTAATTAATATTTATTGAACTCCCACTAACTGCCAGGCATTGGGTTAATGCTTTGAGATGTAATAGTAAATAGGAGAGGGACCTCCACCCCTGCTCCTCTCTAGTACTATTCTGGAGAATAGTGAGCTGGATGGGTGGATGTAAGAAAATTTTACAAATTATATAAATATTTTAATCTTAGAAAAATGGTGATCTTCATCACATGAGGACTAATTTTAATACCAGTGTCCTGTTCATCCCTCCCTTTCTTGCTTAAGCATTCTGTAAGTCTATGCATTATATATATTTTTAGGAAAAAATCTGATATTTATGGAGTGTTTTTATGTTTTAGGTCTCATAGTAGGTTAAAGGGTGACCCACTAAAAGATATGGCCATGTTCCAGAACTTGTGAATGAGACCTTATATTGAAATAAGGCCATTGTAGATGTAACCAAGATGAGATCATGCTGGGTTATGCAGGTGGGCCCTAAATCCAATCACAAATATCTTCAGAAAAGACAAGAAGAGAAGATCCAGAGTAGAAGGCCATGTTTTCAAGGAGGCAGAAATTGGAGCGATGCAGCCACAAGCCAAGGAACACCGAAAGCTACCAGAAAGGAGCTGGAAGGCCAAAAGCCTCCGATGGGGACAGGGGTGACAGCTGCAGCCCTGCCAGTACCTTAATTTTGGACTTTTGGCCTCCAGAACTGTGAGACAATAGATTTCTCTTCTGGTTGATTTCTATGCAGTTGCGGCTGCCCTACCATTTAATACTTGCCCCTTCGTAGATATATTGTCATATACTATCATACTTAATCTTGCCTTGACCCTTTCTGGATGAGATTAAGTCTAAAACGGAGACGACAAAAGCTCAGAGAAGCGAAGAGATTGCCCATGTGCTCATGCGTAGTAAATGCTGGAGACTTGACTTAAACTCATTTCCACCTTGCTCCAAAGCCTATACCCTTTCTGCTTTGCTAGATACATTCATATTAGGGCAGCAGAAATGGATAATAAACTCAAAATAACTACCTTGTTCATAATGCAAAGCATTTTTCATCACTCCCAATTATGGAGCCTATTAGAATATGCTGGATACCAAACATTCAGGTAAAGGCAGAGCTCAGAGTTCATACTTTGAGCTCTGTTTCTCTATTTTACATATGTATTTCATCTTGAAGTTTCTTTTTTTAAATACAAATTATATTTTCTTCATGGATTTTTAATATTTTTCAGGCAAAATTCCCATTCCTCCTTCCCCTTCCCATCAAGCTTACATTAATACAAATGTCCTATCATATGCAGATAACTGTAATATGTAATTCAGTCCTGATGCTAATGTGTGATAATTATATATTTTTCTTGAATGTTAAAATAGAATTTTTTTCTTGATGACTGTATACTAATATATAATCTTGTTTCAAAGATTTTTGGTTTTTTTTTTTTTTCCCCAATTAAGCTGGTTACTTCTAAGCATAGTAGATTAGGTAATATTTCCTCTCAGGAATATAAAATTCTTCTAGGTTTTAAAAGTTATAAATAAAAGGAATTATGCTTTAAATAAACACTTACATGTGGAATTAGTGTTTCCTAGAAACTAATTTATCTCATTGCTGAGAAGGCATTTATAGGAACAGTTAATGAGAAAGGAATGCAATTGTATTTAAAGTAGCTGGTTGTCATTGATCTCTGATCTTGTCTACAGAAAATTTCATTCCAGTAGGGAATCATTTGTAGTATCTGAAATTATGTGGTTTTACCTTAATTTATCCAAGATTTAAAGCAGCTCTATTAGCCTGACACTTATTGACAATGCCCCTTGCTGATTGTATCCAAGAAGTGCTTAGATTCTTCTCAACTCTTCTCTGATTCATAAAGCTGCTTACCATAGCACTGGGGCTCTTTATTGAAGAAGTAACTTTTGATTAAGTTAAATGGAGGGAAAGGGAATTTCTAACCTGCTTAATACTGCTTACAGAAGCATGATTAAGTTGCAGGATAAGAGATTTCAGTGACTTCTTAAAAAAAATCAATGATTAGGAAGAGTGAGCTTAGAGAAGACACAGTTACAATGCAAAAGGCATTTTAAAGATAGAAAGAAAAACAATAACCAAACTATGGCATGGTTTCTGATTTGTTTTCCTAAGAATAGGGATGAATTTACTAAAGAGTTCTTTATTTTTCAAGGTTCCATTTATGACCAACAATTCAAATGAATTAAAAACGCCATAGACTTTGAGAGACTGGAAGGGATCCTGAGATCATTTAGACCAAACCCCACTGAACTTCATAGATATGACCCTGGAGTTAAAGATAGTGGAAATTGGGATCCACACCTCACTGGCACAGTGGTTGAACTGATCTGGGTAAACATAAAGAGGTTTTGTTTTAAATTGTAAGCATCTGTGTTTTTCCTTCCACTTTGGAGAGTTTTTGAGTGGACCTCATTTCTCTAATATATATGTTGTTTTGATTTTCCTGTTATGTTTACATTAGAATTGAAGGGAATTCATGGATTAGGCATTTAATGGCAGGCAGATAATATATAGGTCTGAAAGTTCTCAGAACTTCACCTTTGTACCTTGGCTACCCATGCATACCTAAAGTGAATTTTGGATTACTTAGCATTTGTACAATTTTCTTGTGATTTTTTTTTTAATTAAATGTCAAGTATAGGCTAACATATATTGAAGACTCAGAGTAGTTTATATCCTTTTTTCCTAAACTGTTTCATGGACACCTGCCCAAGCCACACTGGCTGGTTTCTTCTCGGGCTCACTTCATCTATAAAGTACTGGTGTTGGTACTGATGGTGATGGAGCTAGTCACTAAACTTGGATGTTCGTTTTAGACTCCTTGGAAACTTCTTCATGCAAAGGGATGAAAGGAGGGAAGGGTACAATTATAAGAGGGAAGTGACTCTCCTGGTGGTTATCCTTTCGGTTGCTAATCACTTGGCAATCCATAAGGGCCTTGGATTCTGACTCCCATTAGATTTACATAAATTCCCTTGAAAGTTGAATGCCACTTTCATGGCATGTACCAAAGGTATTGAAGTGGGAGCAGTTGGTGTCTGTGGGCAATATTTTATCATTGAAATTGTTTAGGTTTCCGGACACATGGTGATCATAAAAAACAAACCGACTGATTTTATTGTTGTATTTTAATTCTCTAAAGACAATGTACTCACTATTGGTATGCTACTGGTGACAGGTTATATAAATATATGTAAGAAAAGAGATATATTAGATCTTTTAAAATGGCATATTTATTTAAAGTTGGATGCCTGAGCACATTATGTCTATGACATATTTCAGTGTGCAGTGACTATATACTTGCATATATGTGTTTTAAGTATTGCTCAAATAAACATTCAGACTCATAGGACCACCCCATAGACCATAGTTGGCACCAATCTAGTAAAAATAGTATAGGAAAAGAATTACATCTTGCTAACAGAGCAGAGTTAGATATTTCTTTTCTAAAGGAAGTATTCATGGAGCCAGCCAGGAGTTATCTTTTCCCAGGTGATAGCTCACATACAAGGAGATGAGATTCACATTGGCTAAGTTCCAGAGCCTTCCTTACTTAGGGGTTTCATTTTCCACAAGAGCCAAAATATCTTGTATTATCTCCATAGGCATTGCTTCTGGTGGCAGTTAGAGAGCCATGTATGGACGTAAGAGCTACTATACTCAGGGCAGTCCAGATCATGTGTCTTCACGGGTTGTCCTCATCATCAGGGATGACAATTTCTTTGTAGTTCTTCCCGATCCAGATGAAGTCTACCAATCAGGGATCATTTCTTCTCTAATCAATATTGGCTAGTAACAGAGGTGATACATATCTGGTCCCTAGGGAAACAAAACTAGAGAGCTAACCAAAGGTCAAATTCTTATGAAGCAGGGGAAGGGGTTGTGTTAAACGATTGCCTACACTGGGTCATGGAGGGTCAAATTTAACCACTCATAAGGCAATGACCATGACTTATTAAAACAATTTATTTTCTCAGTTGGATCATTACCTTTTTGTTAGACCCAGCTACTACGCAAAAAGATAGATTTTATTTATTCATGTCTTATCTTTATATTCTTATCCTCCAACCTTATTTTTTGGCTAAGACACGACTGGTTTTACTCTCAGTGCTTCCCACAAATATTTTTTTATACCAAAATAATATTTTTATTTTAGTGAATAAAGCATATGCTTCTCAGAATATATCAGAATGATTAACTGGGTGTTGTTTTCTTCCTCTCCTGTAACCATCATAAGGATTGAGCCATGAAGATAAAAATATAAGGTTAGTCCTTAATACAGTACCCTAGAATTAATGTGCAAATGTCCAAAGCTGTAGGCATATGGGCTTGGCCTAGGAGTGCTTATGTTTGCACAGGCATTTTCTAAAATGACAGTGCTTCTTATGAATATTGTTGAGGCAAACATTTTATTTCAGTCTGTTAGGGAAGCAAAGAGATTGTGAAATATTTTCATTGATTTTCCTTCCTACTAGAAGAAGCAGAAATTCTTGCATTACTTTCATTTATGAGTGAGTATAAACTTGGGATCCGTGGACTTGAGAACAGCATGTAAGCACAGTATGATGATCCTCTCAGGAAAGCCAGCACTTAGCAAACACCTGTTACTGAAGCTCTGTGCCCAGTTTGACACCATAATTCTAAAGATTTAAGAAATTTAGACAGGCATACTAAGAAGATTAAAATACTATGGTAGTAAAAGACATAAGAATAGAGTTTATTTAGTCTGACATAGAGGAAGGATAAAATGGTAACCAATCTAACATGTGTAAATCCAAACATTTTTACTTTTATAATTTACTAAAATTTATAATGAAGTGTGCCATGTTCTTTCTCTAGGGAATGGTTGTCTTAAGTGCTACTTATTGTATCAAAACCAGACCTATGGTACATTTCTTGGAAATGAGCTAAGTAGTTGTAAAATTTGTTCATTATGCTTATTGAATTTTGTCCTCTTTTAGGGTGAACCATGTGCATGTTACACTTGTATTGGCAAATGACATTTAATGGAAAGAGATGAATTCAAATCAGAATGGAAATGTTTTCTTTCTCAACTTGTGTATCTCTACAACCAATGATTAGAGGATGATGTAAGATAGCAATTATTTATCGTGAAGACGTGATAAAATTGGTTTGAAATGTATGACATCAAGAAGCATCTTAGGAAGGCCTGTTCTTTAAACTGACCTCTTCCATCTCTGGGAATGAGTGAATAAAGGTTTGGTGAGGGGATCTTTCTCATCTATACGGAATGATTTTCTTTCCCATGGGTAACATTTAATAGGCAAGTAGAGATATATACTTATTAGATACTATTCAAAGAACTATGATATACATCATGAAATTAATTGTATCACTGAGAACTGTAATGGATGTCTCCCCACCAAGAATTTGATGTTATACATTCTCTTTGTAAGGAATGATAATCTTGTGTCCATTATTCATGTAGAAAATACTCCAACTGTATAGGATGTAATAGTTTGCTAAAATCCTTTCATTTACCTGATTTTTAAAAATTAATTCCTTCTTCTCTGGCCATTTGATTTTGGCACATTTTTTGATACTTAATCATTTTATTTAATAATTCAACTAACATTTATTACCTACCTATTATGTGTGAGATGTTTTTAGTGTTTAGTAGCTTGGAGGATGAGAAGAAGATGAATACTTGCCATGTCCCCACTCCTAGGAATTTTTTATCTACTTTTTTTTAAAGATTTTATTTATTTATTTGAGACAGAGAGAATGAGAGAGAGAGAGAGAGCGCACATGAGAGGGGGGAGGGTCAGAGGGAGAAGCAGACTCCCTGCTGAGCAGGGAGCCTGATGCGGGACTTGATCCGGGGACTCCAGGATCATGACCTGAGCCAAAGGCAGTTGCTTAACCATCTACTTTTATTTGTATGCATGTGTGTGTGTGTGTTTTGTCACTTGGGTTAAGAGGAGACAGAAAAAATAAATAAGGTAAGTTAAATGTGTTAAAACTCAAACCAGTGGAAATTTCTTCAGTTAAAAAATGGAGAAACTATTCCAACAAGTGGACAATATTATTGAATAAATTCTCTGATGTTGTAATTCTGGCCAGATGAGGAAACATTGTCCTTTATACAAAAATTAAATGGGTTGATTACTTCATGATTTAAAATACCCAAAGAGTAGGGGTTCATAGGGCGTTCTGGCAGAGGGAAGGAATTTACTTTTTTATATCTTTGAACTTTTCAACATTTCCAAGAAGTAATTAGAAAAAGATTGAGAGTTATTTGCAGATGGCTCAGTGATAGAAAAGAAATGATGATAAACACAACACTTAGATTTCCATTGGTTTTAATAGGATCCTTGTCAATAGAATACAAATACAAATGACACATCCTTAATCACTCTGTATTATCTTGCCATATAACTGTTTATTTTTTCAATTCCAATTTCAATTTAATTTTTTAAATTTAATTTTAACTAAGTTATTTATTTTTTTAAGTGTACAACATAATAATTATAGCAAAATTATTACCACAATAAGTTTAATTAACATCTATCACCTTACATAGTTATAATTTTTGTTGTTGTTGTTTTGAAGTTTTTATTTAAATTCCAGTTAGTTAACATACAGTGTAATATTAGTTGCAGGTGTGCCATATTGTGATTCAGCACTTCTGCTCATCACAGGTGTACTTCCTAATCCCCATCCCCTATTTCACCTATCTCCCTACCCACCTCTCTCTGGTAACCATAAGTTTGTCCTCTATAGTTAAGAGGCTGTTCCTTGGTTTGCCTCTCTTTTTTCCCTTTGCTCATATCTTTTGTTTCTTAAATTCCACATACAAGTGAAATCATATGGTATTTGTCTTTCTCTGACTGATTTATTTCACTTAGCATTTATATGCTCTAGCTCCATCCATGTTGTTGCACATGGCAAGATCTCATTCTTTTTTATTGCTGAGTAATATTCCAGTATATACGTGTGTGTGTGTGTGTGTGTGTGTGTGTGTGTACACATATATATATGTTTATATGTGCATATGTATATACACACACTGCATCTTCTTGATCCATTCTTCAGTCAATGGACACTTGAGCTATTTCCATAATTTATTATGGATTGTAGATAATGCTACACTTCTGGGTGCATGTATCCCTTTGAATTACTATTTTTTGTAGATGCATTATCTCATATTATCACTTGTTTACCTATGTATAATTTAGCCCCCCACATTAGGATATAACTTCCTTAAGAAGAGTAATTTTGTCAGTGATATTCACCACTGTGTTCTCAAGTGCCTGAGAAGATTTCAATATATATTTGCTGAAAGAATAAATATAAATGAATACATAAATCTATAACAAAAACATTGAAGTTCATGTGAAGATTGTTCTAGGTCATAAGTAAATTGCATATATACAAAGTAGAGGAAACTTATGTTGATGTTCTTCCAACTGACAAGTCTTAATTTAGGAACTGCTTTATGAAGAACAAAAACCAAAGAAAAATATTATGATTTTAATTGATCTGAAGCTTAAAAGGAACCAATGGGTACTTAAATGTGAATACAATCTTGAGTAGCATGAATTAAAATAGTCTTGTGGATAAGAGAGATAATAGCCCCATTATGTTTTATATTAATCAGAAATTTTCTTAAGAATGGTGTTTAAATTAGGTCATTTTTACTAACCTGTCTTCAGAATATCAGTATAAAAGTGAGGAGGAATCTAGAAATCATGTAATTTTGGAGACGTTTAAGGGGATTGAACTGAAGAATTAGAAGACAGAATTCAAGGCAGTCACTGCTGCTGAAAAATGACAAAGGAATCTCCGAAAGTGGAGAATGAGAGAGGAGGAGCTTCATGTTCTATGTGTGAACTTGTCCATATCTCTGGATGACACCTGAAATATTCATACAATGGGCATATTCCAAAAAGGTTAGCTAAGGATAGAAGATTTGAACTAAGATTGGAGATGCTAATCAAGAGACAGAGTTTGCTGTTTGAGTTTAGCCAAGTAAACTACCTACAAAAGCAAAAAGCAAACCAAAAAGCAATACTCTCCAGGGGAATATAACAGAATCTGGAGTTTCCTGAAAACCTAAAATCAACCGACCAACTCTGAAATGACCCAGATATTTTTCATGGCACATTAGTGTTCTGGATCTCCTTCTTCCTTGTATGTTGTTTTGATAAATTCCTTAGTAGTCTTGTCTTCCTTGCTTCCAAATGTAGGCAGTAGCCATAAAATGGCATTTAACTTTCTGTATTTCTGACTCTAGTTATTACCTAGGGAGGCTAATATATTGCTTTTTTTCATGCTATTTGAGGGTTCCAACTGAAATTGCTAAATGGATGGTTCTAAAAATAGTAATCTCCAAGCTTATTTTCTTTCTTGAGCCTTAGTTTTGAATATGTAAATATTTCTTTGATATCTCCATTTGATTTATTCATTTTAAATAAAAGGAGTTTCTGGTCTAGTTAAATGGAGTCCTATCATAAATTCTATAGCCATCTTTGCTCTATACCTTTTAAAATTTTTTCTGAATTATCTATCATCAACTCCTTGGACATATCCCATTATTGAGCCTATTGTGCTTTTGTTTCCTTCTGGTTTAACTGCCACAACCATAACTTTGAACTTCATAAATTTATAGATGAATTACTCTAGTGGATCATACTCAGACTTTTGGCATTCTACATATTGTTGCTAAGTTATGATTACAATGTCCTATTTTCCTCTGCCCACATTCTCACCCTTATTATTATTCCTTCATAATCAGAGTGACCTTTTTTTTTATTTTTTATTTTTTATTTTTTAAGATTATTTATTTGTCAGAGAGAGAGAGAGAGAGAGAGCAGGAGCAGCGGGAACTGCAGGCAGAGGGTGAAGCAGGCTCTCTGCTGAGCAAGGAGCCCGATCCAGGACTCAATCCCAGAACCCTGGGATCATGACCTGAGCTGAAGGTAGACACTTAACGGACTGAGCCATCCAGGTGTCCCCAGAGTGACCTTTTAAAGTACAAATCTGCTTATATATTTTTCCATGTAAAATGAAATTACTTGATTGTCTACCAAATAAAGTTCAAATTCCTCTCCATGGCATTCAAGCCTTCTGATTCATTGTTATTTCAGATACTGCCTCTCTTCACTACAGAACTTATGCCTCAGCTCTATGGAAAGACATTTCATTACCTAAATGTGTCATGCTCAATTCATACTTCCATGCTTTTATGTATCTTCTCTTTTCTTTGCAGCTTGGCAGACTCCTACATGCATTAGATTCCACTCAGAAATAACCTCCTCTGAGAAGTCTTCTTTGACACTCCCCAACCTCCAGTCCAGAGAGACAGGTGAAAAAAACACCCCTTAGTTATGTAAAATACTGTTTGCCAGAATTGACTTCTCTTCATTGAAAGTCCCTCTTCCCTTGGCTCTCCTGATTTTCTTTTGATTTTTTTCTGTCCCTTCTTGACCTATTTTGATGTCCATCTATGAGTGAGTCTTTCACTATATTGTCTTTAGCACACCCTATTTACTTTCAGAAAACTTTATTCAATTTTAATTATACATTATTTCTACATATTTGTTGTCTATCAATCCCCCGCTGTAGATTATAAGTACTATGGTGTTTCCCCATGGTGTTTTTACCCCATCTCTAGCACAATGAGAGATGTTTAAAACATTCATTTATTAGTTGTTGAGAAAATAAATAAGTGCATGCACAAAACATTTTAACTTAAATATCTCTTTTACTAGATTATGAATTTCTTAAGGAATATATAGTGTTTTATTTTTCTTTATATACCTAGTTTTTATTATCATGCTGATACCTAGCATGTACTAAACATATTGCTAAATAAAATTAAAATCATGAGATAAGAGTATGTGTGTGAAGAGGGAAGGAGAGAGTAATCTGATTGGAAGGTGGTGGAGGAGGAGATTAGGCAAAGAATCCACAACTACTTAAAAGCAGTTTTATGTTATCTTTATTTCTAAGATGAGAGAGAGGAATAGGGATTCAGGCATACTGATTAATATAAATTGACATTTTACTCATCCTAAGTATGGCAAATCTCTGTTATAACATAAAATGTTTTACATATTTCACTCATGAAAAGATAGAATTAATTATACTCAAAATTACATGACAGTGTGTACCTCATATCTACTATTAACAAATATAGATAGAAATGTAACTTGTGAATTGGGGAAAGCTGGGGATGGTGGGGAGGCAGTGGTATACTTAAGTTCTATTTAGTAAGACTGTTTCATTCCTGGGAATGTGACCAAATGAGTTTTGTAATTTTTCTCTTGTAGATTAGCTTTTAAAAAATCATTAAAATATATTAAAGCTATCACACAATTCAATAAAATTTACTTATAAAATAGGAAATTTAAAATCAGAAACCAGGTTATCAGTGAAAAGAGGAGTATAAAAGTAGAATTGAATTATTCAAAAGCAGAGGATTCTTTTTTCCATTGCCTTAAACAGTGTTTTGGGTCTCCATACCATGGGTGAATTGAAAGCAATCAAAATATCATTTTTTTTTCTATTGACTATGAATCTTAAAAGTTTTATAGGGAGCCAAATAGAAATGTTTAGCCTTGTGACTCAGAAGAACATGCTGTCCCTGAAGCCTGACTTGGCATCACCTTAGGTATTACCTACTCTTGATTCCTCAGTGCTTAGGCCCTGTCCTGGGACAACAATGTCTCTATTCTTGGTCAGCTGGAGATAATGATCTCATTTACTGTAGCCCTCTGTCTTTAATGTCTGTCTGTGATCAGGGCATTTGTCATTACCAGATACAATGATCAGCTCCATCACCCATTGTTATGGACTGAATATTTGTGTCTCCTTTCCCCCCACCCTGCCCCAGTCATATGTTGAAATCCTAACCTCTGATGTGATGATATTAGGTAGTGAGGCCTTTGGGAGGTATTTAGGTCATGATGGTAGAGTCCTCATGAATGAGATTAATGCCCTTATAAGAGAGCTTTCTAGCTCTCTTACTCCCTCTGCCATGTGAAAATAGAACCAGAAGACGGCTATCTACAAATCAAGAAGCAGGCTCTCACCAGGCACTAGATCTGCTGCATCTTGTTCTTGGTCTTCCCACTCTACAGAACTGTGAGAAATAAATGTTTAAGCCGCCCAGTCTATACTAATTTGTTATTATAGCGGTCCAAACTGATGGAGAACTGTGTGTCATAGTCATCATTGTCTCTTCTGTTCTGAATTTTACACTGAATTCTCTCTATATCTTTTTCCATGTTGTTAGTCTTAAGGGGTTTGAGTTTTCTCTCTGCCTCACAGTTCAAATTTGATAAGCTCCTAATTCTTCACTCCTTTGGCTTAAGGGCACTGGGGCACCAGGGCATCTTGGTTTGTCTTCTTGTGATGCCAGTTGAGATCATCCCAAGCATGAGGAGAAGCCTGACACAGTTGCCTTATCTATGGGGTTAGATATGGGAGCTTCACATTAAAGGTCATAAATAGGCAGGCAGGTAGGAAGAGCTCCTGTAAAGAGCATGCCTACCTTGAGAGTCAACAAGAAACTTTGAAGACTGAAGCTTTGTTTCTTGGGAGTTCAGAACTTCCCAGTATATTCCAGTTTGAAAGAGTCAGAATTGGCAAAAGTAGATCTGTTTCTCCTAATGGGGAAGGGACACTCTTAAATCAGTGACCTACTTTTATACCAGGGAAAAGTGACATGTTCTAAGCCCAATTTCACTCTTTTGCTAGGGTTTATATTCTCTTTGGTTGAGTCCTATAGGTAAAATGCTTTCTGAGGGCAGGCAAGCAATATAGTGAGGCAGAAAGGTCCAGGGTGGACATCCACAAATATGAAAGGTCATATGCCACTGAAATGGATGCCCACTGCTTAGGCACTGCCATTTTTTGGTATGTTTTGTTATTGCTTTTTTCCCTTGCTCTTTAGGCTTATGTTTCAAGAAAAACTATGCATCCGAACTTTTATGAGAAATTCTCTACTTTTTAAATACTCTGAATTACATCATGTTAAAAAAATTGTGGTGTCATGGATCAATCCAACAAGAGGATATAATAATTATAAATATCTATGCACCCAACATTGGAGCACCTAAATACATAAGGCAAATATTAATGGGCATAAAGGGAGAAATTGGTGGTAATACAAAAATAATAGGGAACTTTAACACCCTACTTACATCAATGGGTAGATCACCCAGGCAGAATATCAATAAGGAAACGGTCTAATGACACATTACACCAAATGGACATAACAGGTGTTCCATCCAAAAACCACAGAATACACATTCTTTTCAAGTGCACATGGAACAATCTCCTGAATTGATCACGTTAGGCCATAAAACAAGTCTCAATAAGTTTAAGGAGATTGAAAGCATATTATGCAGTTTTTCCTGACCACAGTGGTATGAAACAAGAAATTGATCACAAGAGAAAAGCTAGAAAAATGGAGGCTAAACAACATGCTGCTAAACAACCAATGGGTCAATGAAGAAATGAGAGAAGAAATAAAAAACACATGAAGACAAATGAAAATGAAAACACAGTGGTCCAAAAGCTTTGAGACACAGTGAAAACAGTTCCAAGAGGAAAATATATGGTGGTACAAGCCTACATCAAGAAACAGGACAAAGCTCAAATAAAAAATCTAACTTTATGCTTAAAGGACCTAGAAAAATAACAGAAACAAAGTGAGTAGAAGGAAGGAAATATTAAAGATCAGAGCAGAAATAATGACAAAGGGACTAAAAAACAATAGAAAAGATCAATGAAACCAAGAGCTGGTTCTTTGGAAAGATAAACAAAATTGATAGACCCTTAGCCAGACTATCAAGAAAAAAGACAAAGGACTGAAATAAATAAAATCAGAAATGAAAGAGCAGAAGTAAAAACTGACACTACAAAGGATTATACAAGAATACTATGAAAAATGATATGCCAACAAATTGGACAACTTAGAAGAAATGGATAAATTCCTAGAAATGTACAATCTTCTAAAAGTGAATTAAGATACAGAAAATCTATACAGACCAATTACTAGTAACAAAATTGAATTGGTGATCAAAAAATTAACCCCCCCCAAAAAAGTCCAAGACCAGATGCCTTCACAGGTGAATTCTACTAAACATTTAAAGAACAGCTAGTGCCTATTCTCCTCAAACAATTCCAAATGCAGAAGAGGAAGGAAAGCTTCCTAAAACATTCTATGAGGACAGCATTGCTATCGTACCAGAACCAGAAAAAGGTACCATACGCACACACAAAGCCTACAGACCAAAATTCCCGATGAATACAGATGCAAAAATCCTCAACAAAATATTAGCAGACCACATTCAACAGTATATTAAAAGGATCATTCACCACAATCAAGTGAGATTTTTTCTGGGGATGCAAGAATGGTTCAATATTCATAAATCAATCTACATAATACACCAAATCAACAGAACAAAGGATAAAAATCATACAATCATCTCAATAGATGCAGAAAAAGCATTTGACAAAATTCAACATCCATTCATGATAAACACACTCAACAAAGTGGGTTCAGAGGGAGCATACCACAATATAATAAAGGACATATATGACCCTGTTAACATCATACTCAATGGTGAAAAAGCTTTTCCTCTAAGATCAGGAATGAGACAAGGATGTCTACTCTTACCACTTTTATTCAACATAGGACTGGAAATCTTAACCACAGCAGTCAGACAAAAAACAAAATAAAATAAAAGTCGTCCATATTGGTAGGGAAGAAGTTTAACTGTCACTATTTGCAAATGACAGAATACTGTACATAGAAAACCCTAAAGTTTAGCAAGGATGTGGAAAAAAAAAGGAACGCTTTTTGCAATAGATGTGCACTATTGGTGGGGATGTAAATAAGTGCAGTTATTCTAGAAAACAGTCCTCGAAAAGTTAAAAATAGAACTACCCTATGATCCAGTAATTGCAACTCTGGGTATTCACTCAAAGAATATGAAAACACTGGGGCTCCTGGGTGGCTCAGTTGGTTAAGCGTCTGACTCTTGATTTTGGCTCAGGTCATGATCTCGGGGTCATGAGATCCTGCCTGGAGCCTGCTTAAGATTCTCTATCTCTTTCTCCTGCTGCCTCCCTCCCACACACACCCTCTCTCTAAAAAAGAAAAAAAGGAATATGAAAACTCTAATTTGAAGGTATATATGCACCCCTATGTTTATTGCAACATTATTTACAATAGCCAAGTTATGGAAGCAACTTAAGAGTTCATCAATAGATGAATGGATAAGGAAGATGTAGTACACACACACACACACACACACACACAGAATATTATGCAGTCATAAAAAAAGGATGAAATCTTGCCATTTGCAACAACATGGATGGACCTAGAGGATATTATACTAAATGAAATAAGTCCAACTGAGAAAGACAAGAACCATGTGATTTCACTTGTATGTGGAATCTAAAAAACAAAGCAAAGGAATAAACAAAAAAAAAGTAGAATCAATCTGATAAATACAGAGAACAAACTGATGGTTGTGAGGGAAGAATAGTGAGAGAATGGGCAAAATGAGTGAAGGGGAGTGGGAGATATAGGCTTCCAGCTATGGAATGAATAAGTCATAGAAATAAAGGTACAGCATAGGGAATATAGTCCATGATATTGTAATGGTGTTGTATAGTGACAGAAGGTAGCTAAACTTGTGATAATCATATCATAATATATAGAGATGTGAATTACTATGTTATATACCTGAAACTAATGTAACATTGCATGTCAACTATACTCAAAAAATTTCCAAAAATTTTAAACAATTTTTTTTTGTGTGTGTGAGGTCAAATAAAGCTTGCAGGAAGGACAGATCTGCTTACCATGTTACCATGTATGCTCCAGGGGTAATAGGGAGGATGTGGAGTTGAGTGATCTTCAGGTTTGAGGATAATACTGCTTTTAATCCATTGGACATCTCGGTTTTGGTCCCATGCACTCCAGAGCTAGGATGCTATTTTAGCCTC
Source organism: Zalophus californianus (assembly GCF_009762305.2). Lineage (NCBI taxonomy): Eukaryota > Metazoa > Chordata > Mammalia > Carnivora > Otariidae > Zalophus > Zalophus californianus. Next base: position 28,217,440 of record NC_045602.1, read on the forward strand.
AAGAACTTGATGTACCCTTTGCAAGGATCATTATCCTTGGAACCTGGTATCTTAATGACAAAACCACTGCAGTAAAAGGAATAGTAGATTCCTTTCATAGTACATAAGTCATTGCTTTGATCTTAAGGGAATTATTTGTGAATCATGTTGGGACCTTAGTAGTGTGGTCTAGCAGGGAGGTGGTGGATGTTAGGAAACTAAAAGTTTTATTGTCTAGCTCTTTATAGAAAATGTTTGCCAGCATCTTGTCAGGTCAATCAACCTGAGAAAACTTGGATGGACTGGTGGCTGACTTGGTGGATATTGACTGGCTTAGCAGCAAATGGGTGGCTTGGTTACTGGTGGATGTGACCTGGTGACTGGTGACTATGAATCAATGACAGGTGACTGATCTGGTAACTGGTGACTGTGCTTGGTGATTGGTGACTATAGTTTAGCTGTAGGGGACTGAGCCTTGGTGACTGGTGATCATGATGTAATCACTGACGATTGTCGCTTGGTTTTAAGTGACATAGTTTGGTGATTGGTGACTGTGAACTGGTGACTCTGGCGTAGTGACTGGTGATTGTGACATAGTTACTGGTGACCATGGCTTGGACACCCAAAGGCTCACCTCAGAAACATTAGGAATACTGGGCTTTGGGCAGCAAGATTAATTTCTCAGCCATCACTACTATTAAGATTGTGCCTTTGTTGTTGAGGTTTTGGGTAAAAACCGTAAAGGGCTCAGCCAGGTCTGCTTTTAGTTGTACAGTTATGGGAAATGCAGGGATTGGTTTTTAGTCACTTACATACAGAAGTATTTTTTTAAAGGAAATGGAATGTAATGTTTTATAAAAATGGTTTATGTGTGGAAAAAGCTCAATAGTTCTCTATTTTTTTCCTTCCCTTGCTAAATCGTAGTTAATGCACCACTTCATACCCATTGAGGTTTTGACTCAATCTCTTATTTTCTTTGAATTTTATAATTTCTTTCTTATGATCCTTTTCAAGGACAGGCATACCCTTACCTCAGGATTGTGTTTCATAAACCATTAACCTTCTATAAAGGCTTATTAAAAGTTTTAAAATTGGGTTTCTAATGACATTAATCAAGTAGACTGCAACAAGAAACATGTGAATTCTCCTTAGATTTAGTAAATTTTCATTTTGTCAATCATAAAGCCCATATGTTCTCTTCCATACAAGGGCAGAGTGAGGGAGTGAAACAGATTGTGATATGTAGAAATGAGAGAAAGTGCAGCTCTGTGGCAATAATGGTGTTACATATGCCAAATTTACATGTGAAGGTCAGAGAAGTTATTTTTTTACAAGGACTTTGGGTATAATGCCTAAAGAATTTGGAAGGGTCAATCATTATTTTGAACATATGTCATGGTCCTTGGAAGACAGTTCTTCTGGTCTTTGAATCCCTTTACCTATCAATATCAAACCACATTTTCTATTTAAGAAAGGGTTGCTGACAGGAGGTATTTGCAGCCATAAGAAGTTTGGTCCCTGTAATACTGAATCTGTACTTTTTCTGGGGTACATATTTCTATTCAGATGGAGTGAAACTTAACTATTGTAGTATGAACACATACTGGAGATCTTCTGTTTGTATCTAACTCACCAGATCCACTTTTACCCCATTTTTAAATCTTTTTGACTTTTGTTTTACACACAACTTCCATATATATATATATATATATATATATATATATATATATATATACTTTCTGAGCTGGATAAGCCACATTACCTCTCTGGGCCTTAAATGCTCATCTAATGAAGGAATGAGTTCTACAGTGCTTTCTGATTTGTTAGTTTCTGACAGAAAGACTTTCAGACTGTATCTATGACAAAATCATTACTAGAGAAATTGAATTGTCTTCCTAAAAAGAGCTTTGGGCTGCATGCAGTCATGCACTATCCATACCCCCTCTTCTACACAACCCAGGACTGATAGCGTTAATGGGATAGCTAATTGACAGCTGAGCTAACACACTTACATGTGCTGTACCGTCTTGGTCTTATGTGTTCCCTTATTAAGTTGACTAAGCTAATTAGACCCATTGAACACTAAGTAATACCCATTGAAGTTCTAACACTTCTCCCCAAGTACTAACATCCTCCAGTAAAAGGAGTAATTTAGTACCTGGGAAGAAGGGCAGTCTGTGACAGTGGTTTCATCTACAGATCTAGTTCAACTGACAGAAGAGGGGAGACTGAATCCCTTTATACACGCTGTGCCTCTGTCCAGTTTCAGTGAGTGGGGTCCAGCCATTGTTCCATAAGAACTTTAAAAAAAAAGTTAAAATTCCTGTTTAAAAATTGGCCACAGAGAAATGAGAAGCATTTAGACAAACTATTTGGTGTATATACTGACCTCTTAACAATTGAGGATTCTTCCTTCTAAGTTGTCTGTTCCTAGAAAATGCAAAGCAAACTAGTAATGTGCAAGTCAAAGGCAATGTGATACTCTTCCAACTCCTCCATTAAAATATGAAAATTAAGCGTTAAAAGGTTAACTTTTAATTAAGAGAATGTTAAGTTGATTTGAAGTAATAAGAGCAATAATTAATATTTAATTATAAAACTGAATAAAACACTGTATATATTCTTGTAGATGTAGCCACTTTTATCTGGGGTAACAGAAAGAAGCCATTATTTCAATTCAGTGTGTGGGTTTTCAAGATGAACCCCTGAAATTCTAGTGCCGCTCATGGGAACATCTTAATGAACAATACGGAAAAGGAATGATCAAGCTTTGTTGCCATAGATTTCTCCAAAGTCTGAACTCATCTATTAGTTATTATAGGTGTGAAGTAGTTGTGTGCTGTGTTTTTTCTAACTCTCTCTTATTCGTGAGTTCTGGAATTTAGAATGTGACTAACAAGTAACTCTTGGTTCCATCTTTATAGTATTCCAGCTTGGAAAGAACTGACACATTACCACCAATATTGAAGCTAGATAATGGCCAACATTAGTGGCCTTGAAAGCACTGAGGAAAAACTTACTCTTCTCTTCTCAGCTGTTTTCTGAGAGCTGCTGGTATAGTTAATGAAAGGCTATATATTTGCCTAAAATATATTAAAGGCTGTAGCATGTTTATATCTTGTGTAATGTCAAATGGTTATCATCTTGGTAGTGTATATTTTTAAAAATTTTCCTATTTTTGACTTCCTGACTTTTCAAACAGTAGTGATCTAATATGAATGATCTAGTATGAATCTAATATGAAACAGCTATAGTGTGTGTATATGTGTGAATGAGTAGAGTGTGGCTTGAGGTAGATGCTGGTCAGTGTTTGAGAACCAACTATATCAGAAGCATCTCTATGTCATTCTTTGCAGTAACCCTCTGGATAGGTTTTATAGTCCCAAATTTATAGATAAGCCACTGGTCCATATGTGGTAAATCCTGAATTGGAATCTGGTTTTGTGTTGTCTGGCTCCAAAATTCTGCTGCTTAAGGTTTTTGCTCACTGTTCTGTCTATGCAAGTTTTTTTCTCAAACAGAAGTATGACTTTCATGTATTATATTTAGCTAAGCTAAAACTGCCAAGCTTACATAAAGATTGTGTCTGATCTCATCTTAACATTTTCCTTGTTTGTATAAAGATGTGTTGTTTTCTCTATTGCCTTCTGTTTTCTTTGTATCTACCTACTTAGACTAAAAATAAATAATATTTTGAATGATCAATCCCTTTACATGAGTTGCTCCAAAAACATGATGCTATGTTACCTGTTCTTAAGATTCATTAAATCCAGTTATTTGGTAAAAGCTATGGATGTGTGTATGTGTGTGTTTACAGTTTTCAGATCAAAGAGTAACAACCATGCAGTTTTCAGAATATATTTTATTATATTAACAAAGAAAAAGAACTGAAGTAATATTTCAAAAGCTGAGTTGTTAAAATGTGTATCACAATATACTAGAATATAATCAAAACTCGGCTTAAAATAAAGTGATAATGCAGCATTCTTACACAATGAAGCAGTTTATGGAAACTTAAGCATAGAATCAGGGCATATAAAGAAAAGCCCTAATATAAAAGAACCAAAAAAAAGAAGCTATCAAAGATTTCAACATACGAAGATTGCTACAATAATGAAACTATACAATTAGCAGAATTTGCAACAGCATTAAACTCTAATATTAGCCTAATGATGTCAGAGTCCGTGGAGAGTCCAACCAGAAGCTGGAGTCTTGCATACCGCACAGCATGCGGGCCAGCATAGGCCCCTGGAATTATATGTGTAAATAGTTTCAGATTTTTAAATTTCTCACAAGAGAGTTAGAACATTGGCGTTTGAATACAATGCTTATTGTGTGTGTGTGTTTATGCCAAGCTCAGAGCCATAAATAGAGGCTCCAGAAGTTTCCCAAAGCCTTTGCTTCCTGTGTCTGCTTTGTATTTGCCACTTCTCCCAGATCTGCCGATAAATTATTTGAACCCCTGTCACATCATAGCCAGCCTTGAGGGTTGTATTAAGATTCCAAGTGAAATTCTTTCACAGATGTGAAATCTTCAGTGTTCCAGGCTGTGCTTCTGTTCTGAGCTGGATTACACTACATCCTGGTGGCCATCGCCCCTGCTCTTCCTCCACTCTCTGGGGTCTCTCACATCCTTTCCTGCATGTAAAAGGGGCTTCTCTTTCGGATCCCCAAAGATTCTGGCCCTGGCCATCAGACACTTCTGTATTGACAAGGCAGAAGTTTTCTAGACTTCTTCAGAGGTTTCAGTATTTTTCCTTAACTCCTTTTGTCACTTGCATTTAATAAATTTCATGTAAGCTCTCAAATAACATAAGAAGTATCTATATTGATGTTTTCCCCTCGCTTTTCCACTTCTTTAATTAGTTGAGCAGGTATCATATTTCATACTCTAAAGGCTATGAATTTTAGGTTCTTTCATCTTTGCCCTCCGTACTCACAGGACTTGCTTCTAGATTTGTCACTGAGGGCCACCAAATAATTGAGTAGTACATTTCACTTATGCTCAAATAGGCAAAACATTGGAATCCACCATAAATAATCTAGAATAAGAAGGCATATCATCTTAGTCTAATGCAATAAAGTATGTCAGTAAATTTGGAGAAATCAAAGTATAATATCTGTAATGGTTTTTGGAGGAATTCATCAAGGATAGGAAAACCTAGACTTCAGGATTTCTACATTATCTGTTTTCTTGCTCTATATTTCTTGATACATTGATTTTTGTGGTTTAAAATGCTACAATTACTCATCATGCAGGCCTTTCCCACCCTTCAAGACTATATGTTTGACTAGCATTTTCCAGTAATGGGAAAAATATGATTCTGTTAAGAGATTATCAGATTCATTTTTAAAATTCAGGTTTATAATGTAGAAAGCATGGACTTATATTCATTTGATTCTGTCATTTTAATCAATGTGTATTGACATTTTGTCATATTTTTGACCTACCTTACACAGACACAGCTACTCGGTTTTTAACATCCCATGTGGTATATTTGGGCTTCTATCCTAGGGATATTAGTGGTGTTCTCTCTTCTGAGATCAGAGAGTAGAGCCTTGGAATCAGGAGAGTGCAAAAGAAAGACATTTACTTTAAAGGAGTTGTGAGATAGACACCATCTGTCTTTGTGAACTCAATTTCTATATCAGGATTCCTTAATTCCTTTGCACTACAGCTCTGAGGTCATTTCCCTTCTTCTTTCAGACCTGCCTGGGATCAGTGCCACAGGCATGTGGGACTATCTGAGGTAGATGCTTGGGTTCTGATCTGTCCAGAAAAATTAACCCACTCTTATTGTTTCCTGTCCTTTGTTAGTCTAACTATGTGCTTGTTAGTTTAATGAACTAAGAAAACTAGAGTCTCTAAAAGTGACTCCAAAGTGTGTTCCTTGGGATGCTATTAAATATTATGTGGTAATTTGGGACCGTAACCAAACACTTTGGGAACTGTTTGGTTAAACAGTTTCTTTAGTGAAGCACTTCTCAGAGACTTTAGTAAGCAATGAATCCCCCAAGCAATGCATCAAATGTTCAGTATTCCTCAAACTTGTTACACTATGGAAACTTATTTTATGGAATTATCTTTAAGAATCATTGTACCTGAAAATAAATTTGGGGAGGTGATAAAACAAGTTATAAAACATTAATAATGGTTAAATATATTATAAACATCCAAGGACAGTTTTATTTATTTTCATCTCAAGGCATATGGACACGCCTTTTCTCTTTACCACTACTGCAAACAAAATTTTAGTCATTTTTCCCCCCAAAGTTTTAACATCTCTGCGAACTGACACAAATGTATGAATGGCATTTTCATGGATAAAGAGTTTGTTTTGGAGTCAGAAGTTCAAGTTTCTAATCCCAGGTCAGATCCTTACTAGCTTGTGACCTTAGGTAAGATATTTTGCCTTACTGGGCCTTACTGGGCCCTAGTAAATGAAGAGTCTGTACCAGATGGGCTTTACAGTTCTAGTAGCGACATGCTGTGGTGTTATTAGTGTTAGATATTTTTAAGGAGCTTGAATCGTTGTCTTTTTTGTAAGTCAGGAAATAAAGGAATACAAAAGAATATATAATTAGGATTTAAAATCTCTATAAGATAATTGAATGCAAATATGTAAATTTACAAGTGTGTCTATGCACAAACACACGTACATATAAGGTATAAAAAATGGTAAAATAAACACTGTATTCCTGCCATCCAGCTGAAAAGTAGAAATTACAAATATCTTTGAAGCTCTTGCTGTCCCTTCTCATGTTCTTTCATTCTCCCACTGGAACATTGTGTTGAATTTTGTGTTCATCATTCTCTTGATTTTTGTTGTAGCTTTACTATATCTTAGGTATTTCTAGGAGATATATTTTTTAGTTTTGTACATTTTTGACCTTTATAGAAATGGTATCAAAGTACAGGTATTTTTCGGTGTTCTTTCTTTCACAATGAAAATGGTTTCTAAGTCTCATACATATTGATGAGGGTACCTGTAGTTTATTTATTTTGCTATAAGATTCATAGTATTCCAGGGTGTGAGTATGTCACAGTTAGGTTGTCATTTTGTGTATTTTTGGGTCAGACATCTAGCTACTTAATTTTTAGTCTTTCTTATTTTCTAATATAAGAAATAAAACTATAAATGTTCCTTAAAATATTCTCGAGGACCATCTAGTAATTTATGAATGAGGTATTTTCATCATTTTTCATTTCTGAGAATATTAAAATATCTAATACTACTTCTTTGAACCATGAGGTTTTTATAAATGTAACTTATATTTTGAAGTATATGAAATCCCTGACAGTTACATGCAAAAGAATGAAACTGGACCATTTTCTTACATCATATACAAAAATAAACTCGAAATGAATTAGAAACTTAAATATGAGATGTAAAGCCATAAAACTCCTAGAAGAAAAGAGAGGCAGTAATTTCTTTGACATTGGCCTTAGCAACATTTTTCTAGATATGCCTCCTGAAGCAATGAAAGCAAAAGCAAAAATAAACCCTGGTTTATTCTGGTCACTTTCTTCTCTGATCTCTGACAACGTGTAATATTACAGAAATTATTGCTTTATTGCATAACTCTTGATATTCTATTTGGTTTGTCTTAGCTTTTAATCCCCATAAAGACAAAAAAACCCCTATTTTAAATAGTTTATGTGCACTTTAGTTTTTGTAAGGTTCTGGGCCAACATGAAAGCTCAATAATTAATTGATTAGTTTTATCATTGATTGAAGCGCTGTTTATTCAACACAAAGTAATAGGCTGGGACAATTTAGTAGGTTATTTGGCTTAATAATTTTTTTTCAGGGGCCAACTTTCCTCATTAGTTAATAGAAAAAAAAAATAACATGATTCCTAGGGCCTGTATAGATATAACCCGAAAGATTTCATCACACTTTGAAATCATCACACTAAAGCTGTTTTCATTGATCATTGCCCCTTTTTTTTGGACTGCCCAGGAGCATTTGATGAGGTCTGTGTTCCCTTTTATAAAACTGGCAGAGTAAAAGCCTGGGGGAGAAAGACACCTTATGCAAACTTCTGCCAGACAAACTCAGAGTTTCTGAAATACAGAAATACACTAAACTGTAGTGACTGATCTTTTTTTTCTACATCAGCAGCATACAAGGTGATACAATGTTGGGCAAAGACATAAACCATATTCAGGAAGCCAGTACATCCTCTGGTAGTCTGTCAGTCAAGGATACATCAAGCCTAGACTGAGATGAATGTCTATCATGCAGGAATACTGTCCAATTTTCTTTATGGATGTGAAACTGGATCTGTTACTGGTGCTTAACTTCCAGCAACACCACTGTCCTGCCGTGTTTCCCCTCAGATGCAAGACTGTTTTCAAGTGCAAGGATTTAGAAAGCAGTTGATTATCAGGTGTTGATGGTAGGATCATTAAAAATCAGTTCTACCAGGCTGGGCATCTGTAGGTAGTGAATAACAAAATATCTCAGTTCCTGGGCAGTCACTGTAGTGACTGATAGTAGCATCACTTGTATGCAAAGACATCCCAGGTTGTTAAGTTTGTGTAATAATTCTCCGGAGGGCATTTTTCATCTCTTAACGCACACCCACAGTATATCAGGAATGTTGACATGTACTCGGGATACCCAGATGAGTAAGAGTGTTTAGTGGAATAAGTATTTGTTACTGAATTAAAATACTTGAAACAAAGAGTGCTAAAATAGTATGTACAATATGCCAGGGGATAGCAAAGAAGAATCTATTAAATTAGCCAATGTAGTCATTCAACTCTGGAATTCTATGGATGTGAATTTGTTCACTAGAAGGACCCAACTGAAGGCTCCTGCTACCTGCACATTTTAATATTTTTCTTACCTAATTCTTCATTACTTTTTGTTGTAATTATTTAATGGCCTGTCTTCCTAGAGATTTTAGAGAGGAACTATCCAATAGAAATCCAGTGCAAAACATGAATGCAAGCCACTTATGTAATTTTAAATTTTCTAATAGCCATGTTAGCAAAAGCAAAAAGAAACAGGTAAAATTAATTTTAATACTATATTTATTTAACCAAATATATTTAAAATATTATAATTTTAATATGTAATACAATTTTTAAAAATGAGATATTTTATATTTATATTTGGGGCAGGTCTTCGCAATGTGGTGTGTATTTTCACTTATAGTACATCTCCATTTGGACAAGTCACATTTTGTACCCAGCAGTCACATGTGGCTAGTGGCTACCATGTTGAACAGCATAGTTTTGGAAAAACTCCATGTAGACAGAAAAAGATTTTATGTGTCTTGTTTACTTCTTTGTCTTAATTGGTTACCACAGTGTTTGAGGTTCAGTAAATACTTGATGAGTAAACTAATTTTTTTTTTTTTAAAGGCTCTTGACAAACAAGAGAGTTGCGTGTCCAGGAATGATTGCTCTAAGGAATGGATTTGAGCCTATCTTCCTTAAGGTGAAACAGCACTCTTCATTAGGAACACAGCTAAGTTTTGAAAGTATTTTAGAAAAATGCAACAACCACTGAATCTCATTAGTGAATAGGTTTAAAAGGGAAACCTTAGGTATGAAGTACTACAGCGTGTCTCTACAAAGGACTGGCGTGTACTAATGAGAAGGAAATGGTTGGTCTGTGGTAGTGTTGTAATTGCATTTAAAGCGTGTCCCTCATGATCGAATTACAACTATTCTTTAGATATTCTGTGACTGATGATCCTGTGTGTGATTTATTTGAGCCCTTTGATTTTTCTACTCTCTTCTTTTGCTATTTTATCATTAATCTGTATAATTACTTATTATGAACCTAGGAGATAAAATGGATTACAGACCAGGGAAGTGAAAACTAGGTCAGTAGAATTTAATTACTGAGAAATCTTTATTGAAAAGTATTTAATACAAACAAAGGTATAATAATTACTAAGCATCATTGGAAGACACAATTCAGAAGAGAATCCTTTTTGAGCACAAAAAAAATAGCAATTATATCCCATATAACTTTAGGAAAAGGAAAATAGTGCAAATAAAACCACCGACATTATCTACATTGTCACCATAACACATCCGTATTATAACTGAGCAAGCCAGTTTACTTTAATTTATGGAACTAATCTGACAATACTTTTAAAGTTTGTCTGACAATATGTAATTTTAAAGAATTGAATTCATTTATGAAAGCAAATACTAAGAAAGGCCATAGGTCACTAATCATCTGCTAAGAATGTGAAGTTTTGAAAGAATACCATTGAAGGTCCAATTCCTTTTTTCACGAACAGGTCACTGGTTTCTCAGTCAGCTTCCCAGGTGGAATCTCTAGAGTCTGAGATATTGTGATGATAAGGAAGAATGTGTGTTGCAAATTACCACATTTCCCTGGCAAAAACTGATTGTCAGATGAATGTCTACTGATGAGTTAAGCAGGTAGAAAATACTTAGTACTTATTTTGTGTTTTTGTAGTGTTAAAATCTTGTCACAGATTCAGAAGCAGCAAAAAGCATGGCCACAACCTTTAAAAAGCTAGTAGTAATAACTAAAGAAGTATTAGACTAAACTATAAGGTACTGTTTCTTCATGGACAGAGTTCTGAGTAAGGGGATACTGGTGAGGTTGGAAAAATGAGGAGAGGCTTCATGAGAGGAATGGAGTTTAGATTTCAGTTTGAAAGCTGGGTAGGTAAGAAGACAGAACAAAGGCACAGAGGCATTAACTGGAGTGGTGTGTAGGAAGAAACTGAGCAAATATAAGCATGAGTGCTGGGAAGTACTGTGGGGTCCTAGTGACAGATAAAGTTGAAGGTCTTGAAAGTCAGGCAAGGAGATTGTTGTAGTGGTCAAAAATGAGCTGCCAAGTAACAAATCTTAGGGATTTAAGGTTCCTTATTTTTTGAGTTGATTAAAGTGTCTCTCATCTAGGGGCAGAAGATATGAATCGTTTTTTTTTTTCTTTCCCAGACCTAGGGGTTTATGATAACTGAGATATATTTCTAAGATACAAATGATGGGATACAGCAAAACGTGGAAGGCATGGGACTAAAAGAGAAGAAAGAATAAAAAGTGACTAAAAATACACCTTTTAGTATGATTGAAAGAAAATATGATGTTGGAAAAGGCCATGTGTTTAAGGTTAAAGATACATTTATTTTGAGACATCGTATTTATTAAGATAGGTTAAGCGTATGCTGTATAATAAATGACCCTCAGATCTCAGCGTTTTTGTGCAACAAAAAATGTTTCTGGCAAAAATTGTTCAGTTCTGTTCTCGGTGCCTCTCCACAGCAGCTGCCCTCCATGTGGTGACTCAGTGATCTAGGCTGCTTTGATCTGGTGGCTCTGTGTTCACAAGACAAGCTTCCTTCCAGATCACAGCAGCAGACAGAGAAATTGGAAAATGGTACAGGGTTTTTTTTCACCAATTCAGTACGGAATTCACATGTGTCATTTTTGCTCACATATCCATTAGACAGAACTATCATATTTCCCCAGTAACTACAAGGGGTTTGACAAGTGGAGACTCTGATAGATCCAGAAAATGAAAAAACCACCAGATAATGGTGCATAATCAACCAAAAGTTCAACAATAGAATATTGAGAGTGAAAATATTCACAGTATAGTTAGTGGTATATGATTGAGGTTCACTGTAGGGCTGAGAATAAACATCTAGTGTCATTGTTATGGATGTTAGTGTTGCTGTCTTAGAGAAGTTAGCATTTAGGAACAGCGGCATTAGAAGTACTGAAATGGCTGACTCTGTACAGCTGTAGTGATGAATTTTTGGATTTGAACTCAGGCCTAGTCTGAAACCAAAGCTCTGCTCTTAATCATTGTATTACATTGTTTTCTTTACTTGTATCACAACTGAGTTAGTAATTTGGACTGAACAGTCCAGTTATAAAATGGTTATCAACCAATTATTTAACTGAATAGGAGAATAAGTTTAAATATAAATTTATCTAGTTTGTGGAGCCTTGTAGATCAAACAAACCATATCTTGATTACATAAGGTATGGCACTTTTTGTTACATGTATCCTAGGTTTTAAGGTAAATGGTTCCATCCTCAAAGGTCCTTTCCTGGTGGCCTTTGTGAAGTTTCATGGTAGAATATTGTACACATAGAGAGGAGACCAAAGACTGTGGACAGGCAGGTTTCAGATGGAATTCCTGGTCCTGGCACATACCATCTAAGATCACTGTGTCCTATCAGCTAGTATAAGAAGAATTATCACTGAACTTCAGGGAAAATCTGTTTGGACCAATGCTTTGGCAAGATGCCAGCAGATGTTCTTTTAGTTATCTTTTCCAATATTTTTATTCAGGGGTGTGTGGGTATATGAGGCTCTATTATTGATATTAAGATCATTATCATTGTTCGTCAAAAGCCTATCACTATTTTCTCATTCAAGTCCTTCAACTTATTAACAGACAGACTATCTCAGAAACAACTTTATCAGATTTATCTTTGTCAATTGCAACACATGTAAAATGGCCCTTTTGGTTGAATCTACTTAATCTATACTAATGATAAAGAAGGTCTCATGTGTGAAAAACAGTAGTGACCAGGGACAAGAAATACACTGAAAAGGTTGGGGGAGAATCTGTAGAAACTATTCCTCTTGGGGTGGGGTCCAAGAATTTTCATTTCTGATAAGTTTCTGATAATGCCAATGCTCTTGGTCTAGGAACCACAGTTTGAGAATCACTGTTGTTCTGAGACCAATTGAATGAGAAACTCTGGGGGTAGCACCCAGTAACCTGTGTTTTGTTAAACCATTCAGGTAACCAATTCATATAAAGTTTGAGAATCACTGATTTAGTAACACTGAACAAACTGTGCATCTGGACTAATTTACCTTTACTCAGCAAATGGTCAAAATTTAAAAGAAGAGGTTCCAATTTTATTGGTCTACCATTTAATAAGGATCTAAAATGTGAGCGAGGGTTTATAGGAGCCAAGGATACAAAGTTTGTTTTGTTTTTTAAAGATTTATTTATTTATTTGAGAGAGAGAGAGAGCAGGGGTGGGGCAGAGGGATGGGGAGAAAGAGAATCCTCAAGCAGACTCCCCACTGAGAGCGGAGCCTGATGCAGGGCTCAATCCCGGGACCCTGAGATCATGACCTGAGCTGAAATCAGGAGTTAAATTCTTAACCGACTGAACAACCCAGGTGCCCCAAGGATACAAAGTTTAATAGGACACCATGCTTTACTCCAGGAGCTAACAGTCCATTAGTGGAGAGAGACATGTAAGCAAATAAATGCCAAGATGCCATTATGTAATCTAGGGTTGAAGTACAGAGGATATCTTTAATGTCGTGGTTTCAGGGAGGGGAGAGGAGGGGAATGAGAAAGGTTCAGAAAGGAGCCTGCAGGCACAGTGTTTAAGCATTACCTCCTCTGAAGCCTGAGCGGGGTCTTGAAACTTATTTATACAGGTGGTGAGGGGTGAGAATGAAGGACATTTCATACATTGCAGTGCAACATCTCTGGAATGTAAACTATTAGTGTGAAACATTTAAGGATTGTTAACTACTTGGGTATGAAACATTTAGAGGATATTAGCTAGTTAGCTATGAAACATTTTTGGAATACTAACTAGTTTGGTTGACAAGAGTAAAGGGTACTCATTGAGGAAAACCTGGAGCAGAGCTAATGGGCTCTTGGCACGTTTTACTGTTGGCTAAGATGTTGAATACTTCCATCTGACTAGTAAATCACCACTGCTCTAAATCCCATCTGTGATCCTTTGGCTGACAAACTGGCTGCCCTATCTCTTTCTCCTAAAACGTCCCCAAATCTAACAATTCACAGGGTAATTGCTCAACACTGTAGGAGGCCTCCAAGTCCCCATTCCAAGGCTACTGTTGTGTTTCTCGTTGGTTGGTGCCTAGGCCTTGCTGGTTTTTAATATCACCATTGCATTGAAGTAACTGGAGTCAAAATGTAGGGAAGTCCAGATCATGAAGGCCTTGTATACCATAGTAAGACATCTGAACTTTATACTGTAGATATTTGCAGATGGGATAAAAGGGCCTACAGTGTTTTCAGATAATTACCTGTCATGACAGAGGGCAAAATATATTCAGGAAGAATCCAGAATGTTCTAATTTTTTATTTCCCATGGGAACCTTATCTTTGCCAGCAGGATAAACATCCAGCCATCTGTTATTCAGTCAGTTGGAAATCTCTAAAACCATGAAATTCCTCATATCTACATGTAGTTAGAACTAACATTTAAACCAAATAAGAGGTTCTTAAGGGCAACAACTTACTCACTTTTGTAGACTTTCTAGCATCCATTCCTGAGCCTTCTATGTAGTTAAGGTTCAATACCTATTTGTTGAATCCTGTTGATACATAAGAAGGATATAAGGAATTCTGCATCATCAAAGAACAAATTATAGTGATAGTATTTTAATGTCAAATACTTATTGTGGGGAGGGAATTTGATTTTTTGAAAAAGAGAAATCCTTGCAAACGATATATTTAATAATATTCTAAACATTAATATTAGATATTTTGGATTGCAGAAATTCTGATTCTACCAGATTTTATTATAATTTTCGAGAGAGAGCACAGATATTAAGCATCTTTAGAGTGGTGATCACATCTCATTAGTTGTGTTCACCTCATCCCTGTTATGTAATGTCAGGAACATACATTACTAAGAGATGGGCTATGTTAACAGGTGCGCTGATAAAATAAGGAAGTAGCATAAGCAGTGGACATAGGAATCAATGATAGTCTCTTTTCAAATATACATGGATATTTTATTTAAGGCTGATTTAAGGGAGAAGGGGTTTGAGTCCACAATTTAAAGAAATATGCTTGTTTGACGTTCAGGAAAGATACAAATGAAAAGGAATTTTTCTATTTCCTGTCCAGTAATTATTTCTTTGATTGTCAGAGAACTAGATTCATCATGTAATTTCGATTATTTCTGCCTGAGGATAATCTCTAGGTAATCTGTCATAATGGAATTTTTTTTTAAATGCAGCAGTGTTTTATGAATTTCTTTGTGCCTACTTGCCACTTTTCTCTGATTATTATCTTCAGTTATTTTTTAAAAGACTTGGCCCCCTAGAGTCCAAGTTATAGCAAATTTGGCCACATGAATGAGCTGGAGAGTAGTAATTCACACAATTACTCCATTCCCCAGGGTTAGGTGAGTTAGGGCAATGTGTGCTCAAATATTTTATCAGAGGCCAAAGTGATAAAGTCAGTATGTGAAGAGAGTTATATGAATATTTCCTCAAGAAGACCATGAAGAGTTCTAGAAGGCTTGTGGAGACTACTGCCAAAATCAAAACAAAGAAGTGAACTTTCCCTTCCAAATAAACCAAGGGATAAGGCTAGAAGGAAATAGTTTAAGGACCAATAAAAACCTATTTTCCAATAGGCAGTTAACTCTGAGGTTTGAGGGGAAAGTTCTTAGATGATAGAATGAATCAAGAAAGCAGTTAGGAAAGACATTGAGACCTTAGGGAACATCCTATTACCCAGCATATTCTTAACCTCCCTCCCTGATTGGAATATAGTTGTGCATCTAATTCAGCATTCTTCTGGAAAAGCAATAGTTGGTGGATTGATGCTGGCTATGGCTTGCAGATGGAGTTTTCTTCACGTATGGTCTGGTCCTCAGCTTTGCAGCTTTAGGAATACATTTTACCTATTCCTTGGGGTTACAATTTGTGGGGACACAAAGCCGAATGTAGAAGACTGATTTTTCAACAAGAAGCTCAATTGTTTATGCCCAGAAATAGAATTCTCTCTAGAGTGCCTTTCATAAAGTACCCACTCAAACAGATCGGAAGATCCAATCCCTGTTAAGCAGGCCAAGATATCTCATTCAACTGACTAGCATGCTCTCTTCCAATAGGAGAATCCAGCTGCCAATAAATTAAGACTAGGGAGAAAAGCAATGAGAAGCAAACAGATTTTAAGGGATAGTATGATCAATTATGATAGCACAATGTATTCTTCCTTTTTTAGGTCTATAACCTGGTAAACCAACCAGAAAATAGACGTTAATCAAGTATCCTTTACCCTGTTAGTGCTGGAGTAACAGAGGCAACATTTTTTTTACTACTCAGATTGTTTTCCAATGATCCAAGTCCTTTTTCATTACATGATGTCGCATTACAATTTCTGAAATGGTATACTTTCATTCAATCTCTATATTTTAGACTTTTATGTTGGTGTTTCCTGACCTCTACTTCAGGTTTCTGTTACATGGCATTTTGATGTACAGATATATTTGATGATCCACTGATATTTTTATTTTTATTTATTCATTTATTTTAAAGATTTTATTTATTTATTTGACAGAGAGAGACAGCGAGAGAGGGAACACAAGCAGAGGGAACGGGAGAGGGAGAAGCAGGCTTCCCGCGCAGCAGGAAGCCCGATGCGGGGCTTGATCCCAGGACCCTGGGATCATGACCTGAGCCAAAAGCAGATGCTTAACCGACTGAGCCACTCAGGCGCCCCGATCTATGATATTTTTAATGAGTATATGAAATGCCACCATGACCGTGGGTCAAAATATGTAACAATGAGGAAAGTTACAAGAGAGCATTTTTGAAAGTTCATATAGAAAGATATTTTATAAATAGCAGAAAATATAGATGTTTGGGGCAAACAGATCTCAATTGAATTCCACTTCTGCACCAACTAGTCATGTGACCCTGGGCAAATTACTCAACTACTATAAGCTTTTGTATACTCATCTTTAATGTGTGAATATTGCAAATTATTTTAGGGCTTTATGAGGATAGAAAATAACATTATGTACCCAGAACATGCCTGATACATAGTAAAAATTTAATAAAAGATAGCTCTAATATTAATAGTATGATGATAATTATGATGGTGATTTCACTGTGGCTTCCTGGGTTGATGACATCATGATTTAGTGTACAGGGAGGTGGGCAAAAGTTTAACCTGAGCCAGCATACCTAGGTTTGTCACTAACATGGGAAATCAAAGATATAGTCAAGTTCAGCTAAAAAAAACTCTTCAAACCAGAAGGGTAAGATTCAGGGAAACCACATATTTAATACTCAAAGATTTATTTTTCTTTAAGTATATGACAAAAGATCAACATAAACTCCCAAAGTGAATAAGGAATAAAATGCATATGTTAGGTAGCTAGATTAAATCATCACAGTGAAGAAATCTGGCCTGAAGGTATAAAATTACAGTTTATTTTTTGCATAGTATGAGTCAGGTGCTCTGCTAGGCACTTACTTCCTCATATATTTACATCTTTAATCTGTGGAATAGGTATTTCTATCCCCATTTTACAGATGGGAAAACTGAAGGTGGTTTGAACCAAGGAAAACAATAGAAGGTAGGGACAAAATGGCTTGTTGTCAGGTTGCAGGGAGAATCCCACACAGGGTGGAAGATTGATCTGTAAGAACCTGAATTCAGGAAACAACCCAAGAAGAGGTATTAAGGGATCAGTGCTGACATACTCTCTGAGATTCCTTTCCTCCTTCCTAGACCAGATTGTCTTCTGCTGTTTGCTGCCACAACACTCTAGGTCCTCTGCTTTTATGTTCACCGCCCTTTACTAAAAATATCTGAAGTGATAAAATTATTCTCAGTGTATAATTTTTTCCTGCATTAGATTCGACCTCTGCACCTAATATATGGGATTTTGTACTAGATATTAACAGGTGGATAGATAGTGACAAAACTGTGGCAGGTTGTTCTTTTCTCCTTTTCCTCTCTCCCTCCCTTTGATGGAGAAAAATGAATTATTTCATTAACACAGTGAAGATAAATTTCATCCTGTAAGAGGCAGCTAATATTAGCAAGAGAATGGCTAGTTTGTCTTGTAAATGTTTCACTCTAAGGGAACTCAGGGACTTAATCTGCTGTAGTCCCCACACCAGATCTGAGAGTAAGTAAATGCGCTGGTTTGGGTAATAGAAGTGGTTGCTGTGGCAGGGGAAGAAAAATCTCAGGGGCTTAAAAACTAGAAACTTATTTTTTCTCATTTAAAGATGCAGTAGTGATGGGTGATAAGGACTCTGCTCCATGTGGTCATTGAGGAATCCAGGCTAGCAAATGCTCTGGGAAATGGAAGTCTTCCTGTGAGCCCAGGGGGAAAGGGAAAAGGGATCAGCAAACTAGCTTCACCACAGTTACCTAAATAGAAAGGCACTCAAGTCTCTAATGCAATTTTTTTTTTGTGGTTCTCTGAAGTCTTTACTCCACAATTTGGCTTTTATTTTTTTTAAAATAACTTTGTCCTAGTGGGTTGTGTTTTGTATTCATACAGCTGCAAATGCAGGAACTCAATTTTCCAATGCATATATCGATGCTAGTGGTTAATTTGCTAGCTAGTCAGTGAAAGCATGTGCATTGCTTATATTGTATATAAATGCTAGAGGGTATAAGATAAGGAGGTGTGCTGCAGACAACAAATTCTGTAGAAGGGCAGAAAAAGAATTTCTGGATGACTCATAACTGCATTTTATTGTGAGTTCATCTGCCTGATCCCTGCAGAGGACAGAGGGAAAGGGCAGGATGGAGTGAGTTTGCATATCTTCAATGTTCCTCATAAAACTTTAATTTTTTTTTAAGTTTTTATTTATCTGTTTGAAAGAGAGAGAGAACAATGGGGGGAGGGGCAGGGGGAGAAGCAGGCTTCCAGCTGAGCAGGAGCCTGATAGGGAGGTTCAATCCCAGGACCCTGAGATCATGACCTGAGCTGAAGGCGGATGCTTAACCAAATTAGCCACCCAGGTGCCCCCCTCATAAAACGTTTAAAGGAAGTTGCATTGCTTTTCTAAAAATATATATTTTTTATTTTGAAACAATCACAAATTTACAGAAAAGATTTGCATATAGTATAAGTATCTTTTTTTTTTCTGAACCAATCAAGAGTGAGCTGATGACTGTTTCCCCAATCACTTCTGAGTATTTTAGTGTGCATTTAGTGTATGATGTGTTTAGTGGATGATTTGTTATATAGCCATTATGACTGCAACATCATCTAAACCTTAGACCTCATTCAAATTTCAACATTTGTTTCCATAATGTCCTTTAGATCAGAATCATTTACATGTGACTGCCATGTCTTTTTATTCTCCTGACATCTAAAACAGGCTTTCTTTCACTTTAAAGATCTTGATACTTTTGAAGATAAGCAGTGTTTTTAGTAGAATGCTTTCTAGTTTAGGTTTTTCATTAGGACCAGATTCCGGTTATACATCTTTGGCAAGAATACAGTGGAAACTTACCTGTTTTTCTTATAACATCCTATTAAATGGTACACAGTTTGATTTGCTCAAAATTAGTAATGTTAACTTTTAAACTTTATTTATTTATTTATTTTTATTGATAAATAAATATATATTTATTTATTATATTTATTGTTTAGTTGACACACAATGTTACATTGGTTTCAGCGGTACAACATACTGATTCAACAAATCCATGCATTATGCTATGCACATCGCAACTGTAGCCACTATCTGTCACCATACAACGCTGTTACAATACCACTGACTATATATCCTATGCTGTACATTTTATTCCTGTGACTTTTTCATTCTGTAACTTGAAGCCTATACCTCCCACTCCCCTTCATCCATTTTGCCCTTCCCCGAGCCCCCTCCCTCTGACAACTGTCACTTTGGTTTCTGTATTTAGGATCTGTTTGTTTTGTTTTTTAGATTCCACATATAAGTGAAATCATAGGGTATTTGTTTTTCTCTGCCTGACTTAGCATAATACCCTCTAGGTCAATCCATGTTGTTGCAAATGGCAAGATCTCATTTTTTTTATGGCTGAGTAATATTCCATTGTACATATATACCACTTTTTCTTTATCCTTTCATCTATGGATGGACATTTGGGTTCCTTCTACAATTTGGCTGTTGTAAATAATGTTGCAGTGAACATATGGAGCATATATCTTTTTGAAGTAATGGTTTTGTTTTCTTGGGTAAATACCCAATAGTGGAATTAATGGATTATACAGTATTTCTATTTTTAATTTTTTGCAGAACCTCCATACTGTTTTTCACAGTGACTGCACCAATTTACATTTCCACCAGCAGTGCATAAGGGTTTATTTTTCTCTATATTCTTGCCAAAACTTGTTATTTCTTCTTACCTTTTTGATTTTAGCCATTCTGACAGGTATTAGGTGATATTTCATTGTGGTTTTGATTTCCATTTCCTTGATAGTAAGGTGATGCTAAGCATCTTTCCATATGTCTGTTGGACATCTGTATGTCTTCTTTAGAAAAATATCTCTTCAGGTCCTCTGCCCATTTCTTAATCAGTCTTTTTTTCTTTTTCATGTTGAGTTGTATAAGTTCTTTATATATATTTTGGCTATAAACCCTTTACTGAATATATCATTTGTGAATATCTTCTCCCATTCAGTAGATTATCTTTTTGTTTTGTTGATGGTTTCCTTTGCTGTACAAGAGCTTTTATTTTGGAATAGTCCCAACAGTTTATTTTTGCTTTTGTATCCCTTGTCTGAGGAAACATATCTTGAAAAATGTTGCCACAGCTGAGTAATGTTAACTTTGACCGCTTGATTCTGGGGGTGTCCCTCAGGCTTTTCCATATACCCTGTCCCCTTTGTAGATAATAAATATATTGTGGGGAAGGACTTTAAACCTATATAAATATCCTGTTTTTCATTAGACTTTGAATCTAGTCATTTATTATTTGTTTTTTGTCTGTGTGGACACATTTTAAAAATCATTTATTTTGTTCAATGAGTTATTACCCATTGCTGTTGTGATTTTGATGCCTATTTGTTCCTAATCTGACTAGGCAGAGCCCCTTTGGTCTGGTTTCTCTTTTTGACATGTCCCTAATTTCTTTAAGCACTTTCTTTCTTCCTCGCACAACAGTATGTTCTAGGCATATACGTACCCTGTCCTAAACCTGAAATCAGCTATTTCTTCAAGGAGCCTTAGTTCCTTTTAGTGAACAGTTATATTTAGAAGCCACAGTTTGGGTGCTAGATGTGCTCAGTTTTATTGGGGAGCCAATGCACCCAGGCCCTTGTGGTGGACATGGCTGAGGAATATGTAACACAATGACATCAATACTTCTTTTTCTGTCTCTATTAAAAACCATGAGTCTATACAGAAACTTCTAATTCCAATTCAACAGCACATGGTTTATTTTCCCCTTTCCACATTTGTAACTTCCTTTTCTGACAGTGAGAAACCTAGATCCATGACCTTTAATATATCTACTTGTTTTATATATCTACCTTCATGTTAACCCATCTATCTCTGCTGACACTTTCCTAATGCATTTTCCTCCATACACACCTTGGGCGCACCCCACACCCCCAGGTTACATTACTCTCCACTACAGACATCCTCCTCATCCCTCTTGGGCTTCGATTTTCCACGCCAAGACGCACCCTGATATGAATTATTCCTGACCCTGCTTGTTCCCTGATACCTTGTACCAGGCCACCCTCCAGGCATGGATTCCTTCTTTCCCAGGGGTTCTGATTCCTCAACCATGCTGCTCCTCTTCCTGCTTGGGTTCTGACAACCTGAACCAGACTGGCTCCCCTACCCCTCACAAATACCCCTCACCTCCTCTGAATCTGACTTCCCATACTGGGCTTCCCTTACCTCTGGAGATTGCCTTTCTCATTCTGCTTGAGCTCTGATACTGGATGGTGGGTCACCTCTCTTCTGGAATGCTGCTTTTACTTCTCTGGGGTGTCTCTGTTGCTACTCTCCTCACTTTGCGGGCTCACCCCCTGCATGAGTTCTGACACCTTATATCTAACAACAATCCACTACCTGGGTATAGCCACCTTCCTCTCTGCTCAGGATTTCTGACACCTTCTTTTGTACCACCACAACCTCCCCAGCCCAGCCCCTACTGATATGGACAGCTACTTGCCCTGCCCCATCCAATGGCATTAGGAGTGAATTTTTTAAGAAGAGAAGAAGAACATAAAAAATCATACTGCTTGGTGAATGAAGATCCTTGGGAGATGTTGAGTCATTTCATGTATTTATTTAGTTATTAATTTATTCATCACATATATATAAGCATCTATTCCTTTTCAGGCATTAGTCTAAGTGCTGGAGTTAGAGTAGTGTACAAAATAGGCAATGTTTCTGATCCCATGGGTTTATATTCCCATGGAGTTGGAAAGATACTCCATACCCAAGATACTAATTTGATATTGGCCTCTTGTATTAGGACACTAGGATATTAGTCTGCCACATAAAACACCAGTGCATCATGGGCTGGATGCCATGAAGGAAATTAAGCTGGGAATTTTTGTGTAGTGATTTAAGTAGGCTCAAAGAGAAAGATAAGCTATAAGAGAAAGGCCCCAAAGAGAAAAGTTGTAAGAGTAAAATATCCTAGAGCGTTAGAAGGTCAAATACATTTTAGAGAGCTCAGGGGGACTCAACTTCTAGAATTTGGAGAAATACTGTATTTGGGTTAATCCTTGAGGTAAACCTGGGCATTAGAGAAGTAGTGGACATTTTTGTGGTGCAAGATCTAGACCTCATTGGTCTTACATAAGAAGATGCTCTAATTGGGGCTAAAATCCATTTTTTTCTGGTAGAATAATTAGGCAGTATCCAGCCTTGTTCCCCATTCTTGCAATGATTCATATAGTTATATAGATGTATTTGTCACCCAGAAGATGTATAGTTTGTAGTGGTGCTTTATGCTAAGGAAACTGTAAATTTATTTTTATAAAATAATTTATGAACAATGATTTTGGGAAAACACTTGATTCTCTTTCTCCTTCAAGTTTGTCAGAAAACTGGCAAATTTAATTAAACAAATGCTTTCAGGACAAGTCAGCAGATACTAATATTGATTCCTCTAGATACTTAAAAATTTTGTTTTTTGTCTCCAAAATGTGGTTATGTGAAAAGAATAAGCCAACTACAAAATAGTGCAATTACCAAAGGCATGCTTGAATTCACAGTTGGACCCACTACACAACAAATAGACATATTTTCCTTTTTCAAGAATTTCGTATTTTTCAAATTTATATTTTACATTGAAACTCATTTTAACCACACGGGTTATGATAAACAGTAGTTAGAATAAAATAGTCAGATTTTAAATGCTTACGTTTGCTTTTACCAGTAACTAAAACCTTTAAAAATATATTGGGGAGTTTTACTTCTTGTATGACTGCCAAATCTCCTAGTAGAATGACCTTCCCATAGATATCAACTATCCTGCCTTTTTCTTTTTTTTTTTTTCTTTTTCCTTTTTCTTTTGGGTGCTCAGCATTTTCTCTTCATAGTGTGAATTTCACTCTGTTTTTTGTGAAGCTCTCCCTGACCATCTGTTTTTCAGTATGGAGAGGTGGAATTGAAAGATTGGCCATCATTAATTTTTCTCCTTCAACCTCCCTAGAGTAAAACAAAAGTATTAAATTGTAAGACAGTTCTTTATTGATCATAGCTAGTCATCCTACCTGTGAAAGATGCATGGTCGACCTTCTAAATTTCTACTTTTTTTTTCTCCACCAGGCCATGATAATAGTTCCCTTCAATAGAGATATACATGTAGATGTTTTCTGTCAGACAAATAGATTTCATAGAATAAATGTATGTAGATTTAGGCTTCAGAAAATGATTCAACAGTTTTACCTTGTTAATAATTATTAAAATACAACTTTTTATTTCAAGTAAGAGAAACCCAATTCAAACCAGCTCAAACATAAAAAGGGAATTTATTAACAGTGTTCTAAAAACTCCAATTTAGATGTCAAGCCAGGTGATAGAGTGGTTCAGATAATGTCACCGTATGCAACCTTGCATTCAGCATCTCTTTATTTTGATTCTCTCTCAACTTATTCTATTCCAGACAGGTGTTCTCTTTATGGAAAGATGACTGCCAGAAGCTCCAGACTTACATTTAACCTCTCTGTATTCTTTCGGTGCTTCTCAGTGGTCTGATTAGAGAGCCTTTGGACACATTCTATTATAAAAGAATTCATTATGTCCAGGGGCAAGGAATATGCTGTTGGCCAGACTTACTTCATATGTCCTCCTATAGTGGAGACTTCTATTGCCCTAAAAAGATCCCTTTAGGTTTACTTTATAAGTCCTTTGAGCTCATCCTTCATCTCTGTGTTTTTGCTGCTATTGCCTTGGAGCTGCAATATTCAGAGGATTTCCCTGGGCTACCCTGGCCATGGAGAGAGACACGTCATGGGGAAGCCAGATGTGGGGGAGTCTCTATCAGTCCCAAAGTAGTCTATAGCCATTGATTAGATTGATATGGTATATAAAAGCTCAGCTCCTTTGCCAAGAGGCAATACAAACTGTAATTTACAGTTTATGCTCCAGATCTCTCTTTGGCATCGGATTGATGCTGGAAACTCTACCTGAAATCATACACTTGTCTATTACTCCCTTTTCCTATTGCTTCACTCACTTTCTTCCTGATTTATCTGAGAGGCACTTCCATAATGAATCATTTGCATTCAAATCCGCATTTCAGGATGGGCTTCTGAAAGAACCTGACCTAAGAAAATGTCCTTGAATGCAGGAGTCCAAACAATTATGGGATCAGAGTTGGAAAAGAAGAGTACCTGAGGAAAATCAACATGCTATTACCAGATGGGAGATTGACACTGGTAGTTTGAAACAATAGGATTCTAGGAAGGGTAACTTCAAAATTAATGCAAGTTTACTTCTTTTTTTTTTTAAGGTTTTATTTATTTATTTGAGAGAGGAAGAAAGAGTATGAGCAGTGGGGAGGGGCAGAGGAAGAAGCAGACTCCCCGCTGAGCAGGGAGCCCAACTCAGGGCTGATATTAGGATTCTGAGATCACGACCTGAGCTAAAGGCAGACGCTTAGCTCACTGAGCCACCCAGGTGTCCCACAAGTTTACTCTTATTACTTCTTTTAATTCTTTTTTTCAGGAGCAGCTATTTCCTCTATAAAGTGTATAGTAACAATTCTCACTGGTTCACCTTCTATCTTAATATTGTAAATAAAATTCTGTCCTTCCTGCCGTTTTGATGTTTTGACTCTGGTTGGTTGGCTCAGATTTCAGCTTATTTGAAGGTACTCTTGAGGTATGTAGGGTCTCTTCTGTCGAGATCTCTGGATAGATTGTGTGAACTATGTCTGAGCTTGGCTTGCCCATCCCTAATCTTTTTCCATTTTAACCTGAGGCAGCTCCTACATTTATGTGTTTTCTATGGATTATGTGCCTTAGGGGGATAAATGAACAATTTTAATTCATTCCCTTTGTCAACTTAATTTCACTCCCAACCTTCTCGTTATTGGCATGATGGGATCTTACATTTCTCATGTTTAAATAATGTTTGTTTTTCTTTCGGTGTCTATCCGATTTTAAAGAAAAATATCATGGTTTGCTTTATAAAAATGTGCTTTAAGAATAATATATACCTGCTTTCCCTCAGTCAATGTATGGTTTCTCTTAAGTTCATTAAGTGGTCAACTGTGTGACCAGCCATTTCTGTATATGCATATGTTCTGTGTAATTCTGAATAGGCTTTGGGGCATCATTAAAACAAACAAAACTAATTCATGTTTAGAAATGTCAACGGTTTAAACTCCATATCTAAATTTAAAAATATTATTATTCACACTGTTAACAATTTTTACCACTGTCAGCACTTCTTTACTTCTACCTGAGCTATTTTAAAAATAGCTTTTTACAAACTTCATTGATAACAGTAGTCAAAATCCATTTAGAGGGGCTTCAATGACCTAGTTTAAATTGCCACTTTTCCCCTAAAACTAGCCTACTCGCACTTTGTGCTTTTTTGTTCTTTTCTCAAAATTTTTATTTATCATAATGTATAGGTACATTTGGCTCATCTTCATACATCCAGCACTTAGCACATTCACGAATATATAGTATGTGCTTAATTAATGTTGGCTGAATCATGCTTCAGGAGTTAGACTTCATGAACAATATGCTAACTTTTGGTACTGCAAGTTCTGATTTTATCTTATTTTTCAAGTTCTGATTTTAAAATAATTGTTTTTATGAGTTGTGGATCTGCATATTGGGGAAGGTCTTTAATGTTTACAAAGCAGCTTATTATATTTCCCTTATTTAATCCTCACCACACACCATAAGGCAGGTATAATTTCCACTGTACAAAGGCAGAAGATGAGATTTTTAATTTAGGAAAGGTTAGACAACTGGGCCAAGGCCATATAGCTACGTGGTGAAGTTTGGATCAAACCCAGGCCTTCTGACTCCATACCACAATTCTCTCTTTATTCTTAGATTGGCATCCTGGCGTTAGCTCACATCCTTATCCTTTAAAAAAAAGGATAATTTTCTTTCCTCCTGTGACAGGTCTAAAAATATGTGTATTATTTAATTCTTCCTTTTTTAATTAGGAGAGAGCGTGTTCTCTAAGCTTTTAAACCCACTCCTGACCTCCTCTTTTTTCTCTTATCTGTAACACAATCTATACAGATTCCTTTCCTTTGTTTTTTGCTTTTCTTTAATTTTGTTCCAGTTCCCTTTGTTTTTTTTCATTTATGTTCTTACATGGGTCACTTATGCAAACGGAAGCCTCTGTTTTGTTTTTTAAAGCCCAAGACTTTTCTCTCTCCTTGGAGGATTAGAAAAATCTTTAAAAAAACTCACTAATTTCTGATGTCTTTTTTAGCTTAAAATAATAAAAGATATCTATTTGGCAACATTGTTATGTTTATTGTAGAAAGTTGGGAAATGTTGCTATCTTTTTATTATGGAATTGCCAATACTAGCATATGATAATTTGGCACAAATAAGCATTTATTAATTCATAAATGCACACGTTTATTCACAGGCCATGAACAGAAGATAGAATGAATGGCATATAACAAAGCTAGGACCAAAGAACATAAGAACTGTTTTCAAAATTTTAAAATACAAAATAATATCAAAAGCAGTACAAAATTTTAAAGGTATTTTTGCAATAAGAAGATTAATGAGAACAGTCTAGACCTACTGTGTAGAGAAGTGATATAATGTTTAAAAATGACGATGAGAAAGGTCAGTTATTCAATTTCAACTTCTATTCTTTGATTTCTTTCCCAGAGATATTTGGCATAATAGCTTTGAGGAAATATAAGCCAAGGCAAAGGAAGAAATGTGCTCAACTTTTCAAGTATGTATAGGTTATCACAAGTATTAACCCAAGTGTCACATTCCTGACTAATTTAATTTTGAATCTCTAGTGCCTAGACAGTGCCTGGCCCGGTGCAGGGGCTCTCTGATGTAAATAGAGTGAAAGATGCAGACATTGTCAGCAGTCTTTGAGGACTCATGGAAAGTTCCAGAACACTGACGTAGGGAAACGTGTCTTCTAAAAACTACAAAATAATGAGTTTGCTGAAGATACCTAGCAACTTGCTAGGATGGATTTAGAGTCTTCAGGGAATGAAGCATTGAGTCTGACCTAGAAGGGGACCTCAGGCAAGTAACAAGATAAAAGTATAGAGTGGTTGAAATGAGCCCGTATTGAAGGAGAATTTTCTATAGAGCCATGATTTTTCATATCCTTTCATATATACGTATCATTTACATATATACTTTTGTCTCCCCTTCTCTTCCCTTCCCCCTCCCGTTCGTTCCCCCTTCCCCTTTCCTTCCCTTTTCGCCATACACTAAAGTCTTCAAATGACCTCTTAGTGGGAAGACCAACATGTAAACTATTATAGGGAAAGGGTAGATATTTAGAACTTCATACTATTGTTGTCCTATTTCTTGCTTCTTCCTTCTGTGTGGCCCCAAAGTGACTTCCAGAGAGTCCCAAAAGAGTCATTCTGAAATTGAAGTATAAATGGATATTGGTTGAGGTGTGTTAAAAATGAAGAATCTAATGTCTCACCATCAGAGATTCTCATTACAAACCTAACAAAAAAAGAACACAAGTATCTCAGGTGATGCTGATTTAAATACTGTCAGGGCTCCACACAGTTTGAAATCAGGAGTATGAAGATAAATTGCCTTTTGTGTTTGCAGCCTGACAGGAAGCTTACAAACCTGGGTAGATGGAATTATAAAAGGCTCTAAGTGTAAACCAGTTATAGGTTAATATGGAGGAGGCTTTAGTTGTGTCATTAGGGGTCATGACTGGTTAGATCCTTTTACTCATTGCTCTTTCAGACTTGACATCATGGGGCGTATTCATGATCATGGAGCCACTGAGAATTTAAGACTAAATGAAGCAAAACAGAAAACACCTTCATTTCTCATCTTCTTTGGGGAGCTTGGCCTTTTCTTGTCCCCAAGGCAATTCAGACAACACAAAAGGCAGCTAATTCTTCCCAAACGATGAGGTTTTTTTTTTTTTTTTACCTTATCCCCTTTACTTCCCAGGGGTCATTGACAGTTTCGGTCTTGAATACTCACCTTTTCATCATCCACCCGTGTTAACAGTTTCCTAGGTACTTGTGTTCAATTATTTATTGGCATTTCATTCTTGCCATAATAACTCCCCTCAGTGGGCACTACTGAATCTTTTCCCTTCTCTATTTTGTGCATGTACTTTCACAAGTAGAATTTTCTCCTCAGTTGCTCCTTTGCCACCTTCCTTCCAGTTTCCTGTATGGACAATGGCTGTCAATTATGCACCTCAACTGTAAGGATAATGTGGTTGGCTCAAATCTGACAGGGATTCTGATTTTACCTACTGTGACTGAGCCAGTCAGATACATTCCTCAGATGCAATTTTTGCTGTCCTCATGCACTTCTCTGTATCACGGGGAAGCTGACACTTATAAGGCTACATATCCCAGGCGCCATTTCAACTGCCTTCCAACTCTCCTCTCCCAAAATAAGTTTTGGTGGCAATATTGAATATCTGGAAGAAAGAAGTCCTCTTCCTATTTTGCTTCTCTGACCAGGCTGGGACCCTCCATGACTCCAGCTCCCTACCTATAGTCTGTCATATTCTAGTTTCTGTCAGGTGTCCCTGGGGCTTAGTAACACTGAACCACTCTCTCCCTTTATCTCTCCAGCTCTATGGTAGAATGGTTTTTTGCTGTTGCTAATCTTGGGATTACCTTGACTTCTCAACTCCTCCATTACCAGTGTAACCAATTCCCTGAATTAAATCCCCTCTGATATAAATACTTCAAATGTGAAGCCTCCTCCAATGCTATCCCACTCTTGGGATTAAATTTCCCTGTTAGAGGAAATTGTTAATTGAAAGAATTTTTTTTTGATGGTTAAATTTTGGTCTGTGACCACTTAAAAATAAGATGCAAAAGACTGATTACAAAGTATTGAATCAGAATCATATGATGATTATGTAGATGGAATAAGAAAGATGGGAAGCCCATATGCTACTTTATTCATGAGAATCTTGTGTCATTTAGGAGCAGAAGGCAACATGCTGTGAAGCATAAAGTGATAAGAGTTGGTGAGACTAGAGACCAGAGATATGGTTTCCAAGGAAATAAGAATCCCTTTGTCTAGAGAAAGTTATGCACCTTTTCTGAGAACGGGCCTTCCTGTAGGGTTTCTCAAAAGAGCGTAGGTGTCCTGTAATGGAGACTACTAATTTCCAGGATTTATCTGAGATCTGTCAGCTGTGCTGACCAGTAGATAGGGCTCCCTGATAAACTGCAGTCTTTACACATTAACAGAAATATCTTTATTTTAGTAGCGGTACAAAGTAGTTAAGGATCATATGGCAAGTAGTTAAGGATCATATGGCCTGGTCCGTAACTCTTAAAGAACTACCCCTAACCACCACCCACCAGACTACCACCCTTATACTCACATACTAACCTACAAACACACATACATGCACATGGGGAAACACACACTAGTAAATTGTCCTCATGTATATAATTAGGAAAATGGTACATTTCTCCAGATCAGGAATCAATGGCAAAGGATCTCTGTATCTGGATTCTAAGATTTTTTGATAATCTGAGTTATTGAGTAAAAGGGGAAAGGACTAGATTATTACCAGATAGATCAAAGGGGCTTTGGGTAAGTAGTACATCTTTATAAAGAAATTACTATTAGGCATTTTCTGGATTTGGATTCTGGTTCCTATGTGACCTTACACACCCATTAAATTTCTTTGAGGTTTGGTTTCCTTCCTTATTTCTATAAAAAGAACAACAGTACTCGATTCATAGAATTCTTCTGAGGGTTAAAAAAGCACACATTGCCTGGTAAGTTGTAAACCCTCAAAATATTTGTTGATGTCATAGTTTCTATGTTATATATACAACTCCCAAGATAACATCCTGGTGTTCAATAACACTAAATTCAATATTGTGTATCTTCTACATCTATACTGTTCTACAAAGACTCTTGAAGTTTCAGAATGAGGAGCTAAAAAAAAAAACCCTAAAATACTTAATTTTTAAAGAACATTTAAAATTTATTAAGCCTACTTGTTTGACTAAGGACAGGTAAGTGACAAAGAGGATTTTCAATAATTGTGGGAGTCTTATTATTGAACTTTACTATCACCCTTTAGTTCTTTTTAATAGACTTGTACAACCAGGAAAAATATCAGTTTTCTCAGTCTTATCCACTGTCTACCCTTTCGTTCTTTGGTTCTGTCCTGATCTTTTCTCTACTCACTTCCACTGAACCTATTTTCTTCCTTAATAATGTTAATGGATTTTGCCCTCACTTTTATTAGAATCATTTAGCTCCTTTTTTGGATACAAATGTACAGTTATACTCATTTTGAACCCTAAGGTCAACACATTAACAGTTCAGCAAGTAATTCTAGGAAAATAGCATCCTGTCCATGTTTATTTTACCCCTCTCCTTCCAATGCAGGATATCTGTCGCTTTGGGGTCACATGGCTGCTGGGACACACTCTTGGATGCACATGATGCATTGGGGGCTGTGGGTATCTAGCTAATGAGAGCTGGTGGGGACCAGGACAGAGGCTAAATACTAATACTTAATAGCTCAGGGACAATGATTAGAACTCAGAGGTCCCTAAGAACTCAGCTGAATGATCTGTGGGTGCCAGACTGGCTACATAATTTGGGGGCTCAGTATAAAACAGAAGTGCAGGAACTCTTGTTCAAAAATTGTCAAGAATTTTAGCAAGCCATTAAACCAAGCATGAGGCTTTTCTTTTCTTTTTTCCTTGGATGAGGACTTTCTAAGTTCAGGGCTCTATGTAACCACACAGATCACACACCCATGAAGCTGATCCCAGTAGGGGGTAGGTTTTAAGGAAAGGAGGATGTAAGCATCAGACTTGTGTGATTGTGTCAGACTGTTTAGTGCAAGAAATCAAGTAGCTGAACTGATGGGCTGAGGCCCCCCATCCTTGAAGTACAGGGAGCATGGGGAGACAAAGGAGCAGAGAGGCTTCCTTCTAAGATGGTATCAGGGGACTGGCAGCATGCATGCTACTGTACCACCAGCCCATATGTTTTGGTTTCCTCATCTTATTTGACATTGACCTAGAGGTTCTAACAAAGAAAAGAAAAAGAAAAAATAAAGGAAGAGAAGACTGGTATAAACATTGAAAAAATAAAACTATCTTTTTTTCTTGATAATAATATTGTATACTAGAAAACAGAAGATATTTTTACAAAATCCAAGATAATTGATAAGATAATTTAGTACAGTGGTTGGGTATAATACAAACATACAAAAGAATACTTTCCCTATGGTGTTAGTTGTGATTCCTTCAGGGAAATGGAACTACTAAGAGTATTACAGGAGGGGGAAATTTATTACAGGAACTAAACATTAATTCAGTGTGGGAAGAGCTTGGAAAGTAAAGGTCCCAAAGGAGAGTCAAAAGAGCAGAGAAAAATAACTAATTAGCACTGGTGCTGGTAGTCACTTGCTCGCACACCTAGAAGATAGGTGCGTCTGATCACTTTTGTTGGAACTGTGAAGGAGGCTGGTGTGGAAGTTCACAGTGGATGATTGCTGGCTCTTCATGGCCACTGCCTCTGTAAGCTTGCCGTGGAGGCAGGTCGCTGTCTGTCAGTGGGACCAGTGGCCAGGAGGGAGAGCTGGGGAAAAGCAAATGCAAACTGGAAACTGCTTGTGTCTTTACAGCCTAAAATGAGTGCTTGTTCATTTCTGCCTCCAAGTTTTCATGCAACATCACTTGTGGCCAGTTCCAACCTGTAACTATACAAGGAAGGTGGTATGGTGCCCAGCAAAGCCAAGTACAAAATAGAGCAATTGAGTTTAGTACCTCAAAAAGGAAATGGGTTAAGTGGTCTACTCTTAATACCAAAATGTCAGTACATCATTTAGTAGTGAATTGGACAAGAATGGCATAAGACCTGGGTGAAGGACATTATAAAATCTGAGGATATTAAACAAGATTTGGTCTTGCCTTATAAGATTAAATAGTATAAAAATATAAATTGTCCCAAACTTAATGTATATTTAATACATATACAGCTGGCATCTCAATAGTTTTTTGTTTAATAAAATGATCTTTAAGTTTATGTATGAGAGTAAATCTTCAAGAATCCCCAAGGGAGGGATAGTGAGAAGTGATTTGCCTTAGAGATTCAGAATATATTACTAAACAGAAAGCTTCTGCTCATAAATCATTATGGTATAACTGTAAGAATAGATAAAGTGGAAAACAGGGAAGGTTGAGAGAATCCCAAAGTAGATCCTGATCTATATGAACATTTAATATATGACAATGGCAAGAGTTCAGTATAGAAGAAAATAATGGATTATGTAATACCTGCATTATTTAGTAAATAAAAGCAATGTATTATTTAATAGAGCACAGTTAGCTGTCCACCAAGAAAAATTTAAAAATGGGCCTCTTTCTGACTTCATATAAAAAAAATCTCCAGTTGGTTTAGATATTTAAATATAAAAAATAGAATAAAAATCTTATAAGAAAAATTTATAAGACTGTGAATACTTTAGAGGCAAACAAAGGGTTCTAATTCTAATACTCAAACC
The DNA here is from genome assembly GCF_009762305.2 of Zalophus californianus. NCBI lineage: Eukaryota > Metazoa > Chordata > Mammalia > Carnivora > Otariidae > Zalophus > Zalophus californianus. The sequence goes on from NC_045602.1 coordinate 28,250,328, forward strand.
TATAAAAGAAAAGTGAAAACCAATTGAGTATATATAGTTAAAAAACTTTTATTATGGCAAAGATACCATAAATGAATAAATCAATAATAAATTTGGGAAAAAAAACCAACTTGTAAAACAGAGGAAAAAGCTAGTGTCTCTGCTATATAAAAGACTCAAAAATTGATAGGAAGGATATAAATGATGGAAAAGTAGCAGTCAATATGAAGAAAATATAGCAGTGAAAATCTGCATGGTCAATAATACATGAAAAAATGCACAAACACATTAGTAGTCAGGAAAAGATAAAGTAATAGATTTCACTTTTCACTGTTTAGATTGGCAAATATTAAAATGAACAAAATCTGTTGCCACACAGGGGTGGGACATGTGGCATAAAATGCTAAAAGAAGTATGAAAACAATTCCCCAACATCTATAAAAAAGTGTGTATAACCATGTATACCCAGTAATCTCTTTCCTGATAATCTATTCTATATAAAGAAAACTTCAGTTCCACAAGGATTAGCTACAAGGTTGTATATATCAACATTATTCAGAGTAGGAGAAAAATCCATAAATAAGTTTTTGTGCTTTCAAACCACTAAAACTATGCCAGGGACTGTGAAAGATTTCTGTGAAATTACACGGAAAAAGCAACAGCTAAAATACCATGTATCATTTCATTTTTGTAATATATTGCTAAAGCCTGTGTATGGATACGTGTGTATATTTATTTGTACATGGATATGTTACATACATATGTGCATGGAGAAAAACTATTGAAAGGATACATTTTAGGGTGTTGATTTGGGTTCCCTCATGGGGAGGAGGCAGGAGAGAAGTTATGTGGGTGGGGTGGGGAACTGGGAGTGAAGCAAAAAAGTAAAGTACAAATTAAAAATCAATTAAAAGGAATGCATATGATCATATTTATTCATGTATGTAAAATCAGGATTATATGACTATGTATATAAAAAAGTTTTAAACAGGGTTTGAGCCAAATCCTTGGCTGGTCCTAAGTGGATAGATTTCTTCCAGACATTAACTTTCTTTTCCCCCAAACTTTTCTAATACCAAGAGTTCCCTGTGTTGGGAACTCTTAAAATGAAGATGAAGATGAACTCCAGGGGATCTACAGTTTGGGTGCATTTTCCATTGAATTATTTAAAAGGGTGTCAATCATATCCTCTTCTTGAGACATGTATAGAATCAGTGTTTGCAGGGCACTGATAAACAAGGCTTAGAACCCAGGAGGGTGCAAGAATGAGTGTGAAATCGGAAACACAAAAGGAGACAGAGTTTCAGAGAGATAGGTCACAAGTTTCATTAGAACAGATTGCATTTGAGATGCTGCTTTCCACACTTAATGATGGGGCTTTAGCGGAAATGGCTGAAGGCCTGGTTAGAAGGTTGGGAGTGGGGGGAAGGACCCTCTGTGGTTGGGAGACAGACACTCACGAAATCACAGGGAATTTTACAGATGAAGGTGAGTCTTGGGGCAATCACACTTCTAGAGAGAAGGAAAAGTAAACTTGGGAGGCTAGCAGGAATGATGAAGCTCAATGCAGAGAAATGGAATAAGCTGAAGAAAAATGCCAGTAGAAGCAAAAAGTATTCCTCTTCATGGAGAAGCTGCCTAACCATGGCAGAGCAATGGAATGGATAGAATGGCCAGGCAGAGAGCAGATTGCTAGATTTGTCAACTCAGGGAGGTAACCCTAACCTTGGGCAGCAGACATTGAGGGCTAATGTAGACACTTGTAGGGGTTCTTGCTTCATCAGAAGCAGAGAGAAGTTCAGGATGATGTGGGATTTGGGAATGGAGACAGTTTAAATCCACTTCAGGATATGTTGGTGAATCCTTTGAAAGATCATTATTATTACTTTAAGAAAAGTGTAGTAAAATTTATCTGTGCCACTAAAATGTAAAACAGCTGCTCAGAGCTCAAGTAGAAATTGGTTCAAGGTGAACATGTTGACTCTGTGGAGCCTCTCTCTTAGGAGCCACTCACCTCCTCTCCTCCTTACCTCTTAGTCCAGCTGCAGCCGCTGTGACTTGTTCCATGTTGGCGTCCCCCAGCTGCATGCAGGAGCCCCTGACAGCATGCATCTCAGGTTTGTCCAGTGCATGCCTTTGGCTGCCTGACCTACAGCTTCTGTTTCACAAAGGTGTGTGATATTCACAGGAACCCAATTATTACTCACATATGTGGAATCCTGAAGTATGTGAGTGTGTGTGTGTGTGTGTGTGTGTGTGTGTGTGTGTGTGTGTGGAGTGTGGTGTCGGGAGGGGGTCCTTTGACCATTGAATAAGGGCCAAGGGATAAATGTCTCTCTTTCTTTGTCTCAGGCAGATGCATGAGCAAAGATGTATTTCATATGACCTTTCATTTGATTCTTTCAATTAGAGCACCATTTTTTCCCATAGTAGCAGTGGCCAGCTCCATAATGCTTTCTCATATTCCTCTCCCTTATTTCTCTTTCAGTTCCCCTATCCCTCGTTCCTTCATCAAATTTCCCACTAAATTATTACATGTAATCCTTTGTCTCTGGCTCTGTTTTCTGGAAGAACTCAAGACAGCTTCTGTTTTAAAAAAACAGAAAATATAGGAGCGGTGTGGTCCAATAAAGGAATAGGGAATAGAAGAATGCTTTTTTTCCCCACTAGAATGTGTGAATCTGTCACTTTATTTCTTGCTTTTTAAAATAAATTTAGGTCTTCAGTTATTTTAAAAGTGCCTCTGATATGTTGATTTCCTTAGGTGAATAGCAGTAGAAGAACCAAGTGTTCTGTGATGGATCTTCAATTAATTGCAGAGTATACAATGGAGGGTAAAAGAATTCAGCTACTTTGAATAAAATGCTCTTATAATCAAAAATCTGTTAGGAAGAACAGTCCTAATTTTCCTTTATGTGCCTTGAAAATTTGCCAGGAATTTAAAAGTCTTCCATCATTACACATGGCTCTGGACTTTAACAGTCCCTTAGCTCCCTAGTTAATTTTATGTCCTAAGCCAAAATTACTTCGTTAGCCTTTCTTTTCTTTTTTATGTCCCCTAATTTAGTAAGATTTTTGGAGATGGCTATTCTGATTATGCTTTTGTTATTTAATTATGTGATCTACTGTAACAATTATGCTATTCTGAAAGCAGCTTCTGAATAGAAAACTCTTTTTGAGACTGATCTGGGAGCTTTCCAGTTTTATGCCCATCTCCTTTGATCTCAAGGTGGTCCAAAGAATCATGTAGCATTAATGGACATCAGAAGCAAGGCCAGGACTTGAAATTCCTCTATTCCCTCTATTGGGGAAAAATCATCCAATTACTACCTATATTTGCTCAGAGGTTATTCACTAAGGATAACAGTTTCCCCAAAAGCAGCATCCTAAGCTTTTGGGGTTTCTTTGTATTTCTGGCATTTCATTCTAGGCTCCATCTATTTGAACTTTCTTTAGAGGAAGAAACTGTTTTGCAAATTTGCACTGGGGTACACATTTGAATGTCAAACACTTTATTCTTGCAATTGAATTATACCTCTCATTTTGAGCCTGTGAGATTGAGCAGAAATCTGGCAGAAATAAACTCTTATCTGTACAGATCTGGTCCCAGTCACTCACTCTTGGCACCATTAAAATGGACATTGGGAAAATTATAGCACTGTGACAAAATCTATGAGCCCATGCATGTTAATGTCAAATTTGTCTGAGGCCAAATCCTGACTCTTCCACTTATTACCTAATTAGTCTGACAAAGGTTGCTCAATTTCTCTAAACTTCCATGTCCACATCTGTAAGCACAGGTAATAACTGCAACTGTCTCATCAAATTGCAAGGCCCATAGGAAGTACTCACTGATGACTATTATTATTCATTATACCTGCTAATGTCAAGTATAGTCAATTACATTAAATGCCCACAATATCTGTGGGTTTCTTTATGGTGAATATGAATTGTCTTTTAGATTTTTAGAAGGAAAAGAAGCAAGGAGGAGCCAAAGAAGCTTGGGGTTGAATTTAAAATCAATGCCTTTGGGAGAAGCAGCACTATGCTGAGCTACAAAGCCTGGGTTCAAATCCCAGTTCTGCCACTTATTAGCTCTTATTAGCTCTTGAATGAGCTACCTAACTTCTCTGTGCTTGTTTCCTCATTCTGAAATGAAAGATAATTATAATGTGAATCTCATAATTGTAATTAAAGTTTTATTATTTGTTCTTCAAGCAGTGCATGGCAAGACTGGCTTCATGGTTGCAGGACCTGTGCAGAAGCATAAGCTGCTATGCTTAGAGCTATCCCATGCTTGGTTTCATGTTATGCTTTTGCTGTCTTAAAATTCTTAATTTCTTATTATTCCTAACAGTTTTAAGCATGCAACCGAGTAGATGGGGTATGCATAATATGCATGACTGCTGTGTTCTGTGCTGCGGCCTCAACATATAACATTTGCAGTGCCTGTGAGCATAGAATTCTGGTGGACCCAAATGTGGGGAGGTTCAGTGAGACTCAAAGCAAGTACAAGGTAATGTCTTACATGTATGTCTGGTTAAGTAAGAGTGCTGACAGCCCCAAGAGACCACAAATTCTGCTTAAAACAAAACTTTCTTCAAAGGTAGAAAGAAGGCAACGGCATTCAAAGAAACACAATGACCCAAACTCCTATTATATTCATTCTTACTCATGTTACTTCCTTGTATTAGCCAACCACTTATGCTAAAAATGACATAGAAGGAAAGGGAAATAACTCATAGTTCTTTTTCCTGTCAGTCTGTCCTTATTCATTAGTGAGCTGATGGTAGAGAGTGTTGGCAGAATGTGCATGTATCAAAATGTTGTATAAAAAAAGCTGAATTATTGTTTGTGCAGTGTTTCCTGTGTCCTAGCAAGAAGGAAATACAAATGCACAGTGACCTATAAGAGATACGAACCATGTAATTTTGGTTATTGTGTCTACAAGATGAGTGTTCTTCTTTTTTTTAAGATTTTATTTATTTGTTTATTTGAGAGAGAGAGAGAGAGAGAGAGAGAGAACAAGAGCAGGAGTGGGGAGGGGCAGGGCAAAGGGAGAAGGAGAAGCAGGCTTCCTGCTGAGCAGGGAGCCCCACACTGGGCAAGATGAGTGCCCTTATGTTTTCACTCAAAGCTAGCATCGCACAGTATGAAGATGGACAATAAAATTCAGGCTAAATTTTTTTAAAATTAATTTTTCTTTACTTGGAGTAGCATCAACAAATGAAAGACACCATGACAAGTGAGGAGAGAGACCATGAAAGAAATGGTCTTTATGTTTTAATACCTTTTACAGCACTTTTTTTCTTGATTTTTGAACAAAGCTCTCTGCATTTTAATTCTGCAGTTTCTTACAAATTATGTAGCTGGGGCCGTTGCCTGGTTATCATAAGTACTATATATTTATATGTATATGTATGTATGTATCTATATACATATCACAAAAGAGTTAGTGGTGGTTCTAGATTTTTGTATTGGGATGTTGTATTCTTAAAAGGAAAATCCAGAATTTCTATCCTTGAAGAAAATTACTCAAATAGGGAAAGATGGTATACTCAGTATCTGAACTTGTCCCCATGATTTTTACATTCTTCATGGGATTGATACACCCATTACTCCTAGCTTGAACGTTTTCTGTTCTGCAGATGGTCCCACGTAGCCAGATGGGCAAGGTCCATAGGACACACTTTGTTTCTTTCACCATCTCTTAGGCAATTTGCAGTGTTCCTCAAAAGAACTTTACAGCTTTTTTAAACCCTTTCAAGTACATTATTTCACCCAAACCCCACAAACTTTTCGAATTAGGCAAGGGAGAAGTTAAAAAATAATGTATGTGGCTGGCTAGTTACCAACAGCCCCTGGAGGGGCATCACCTGCTGAGCTCATCACAACCCGGAGTCTGACCCCTCGGTCTTACAGATTCAGAAAACAGAGAGTGTCAGTTTCTCAGAGCTTTATTGGACTTAGGCATGCTGATTCACATCAGCTAAATCCACAGGAGAGTGAGGTATAGAATTCAGAATGCCAATGCTGTAATTTGTAGAGAGAAATGTAACTTTCCAGCACAACAGAACATTCTCTCCCTGTAGAAAATCATCCTGGGAAGCTAGATTATCAGAAGGTAGCTTGTGAGCATGGAATCAGAACAAGGAGAGTTGGCTGGATAACTCGTATGTTTAACGGTATCAGACTCCGATGATCTGATAGATCTGTCTTGACAATAAGGAGAATTGGGCACGTTTGCATCGTTTTCTCTCCCTAGGACTCTTTGTTCCCCAGTCAGTGCTGGAGGCATACTGATAATTCATGCCTTCCTTTCTGTCACGCTCCTTGCTGACTGATTCATTTTCTGATGGACTCATTCTTTCTTGAGATATGTCATTTTTTATCAATATAGTAACAGCCAGATTCTTTTCCTTTCTGCTTCCAGCATAGGGAATACTTTTTCTTCCTTAAGGCACTTTTCATATAAAAGGGATTGCTTATAACCTGTGACAGTTTTAAGGTTTAACTCTTAGATTTGAGGACTGTATTGTTCTCACCCCTGCCTTCAGGCAATATTGTCTTCATTTTAAAAAACAGAGAACAGCCTCAGGGAAATTTAACAACCTGGTCTGAGGAAGGAATCCACATGTTTACTTCTCTTCAGGGCTTGTTTTCTGGGTGCAAGTCTAATGTTCTTGCTGCTGTATTATACTATACTACATCTGCCTTCTTGAAATTTAAACACTTGGAACTTTTAAGGCAGTGTCACATTGATTGTCTACCATACTCCTTCACGTGACCCACCAGATACTGCAGCTCTGCCTCTTCGTGTGCTTTCTGACTGTTTTCTCTTCTTCTCCCGCTCACTCCGCTTCAGCCACATTCACGTGTTCTGGCCTCAGGGGTGTTACAGGTGCTTTTCCCTCTGCCTGGAATGTCCTGCCTTCAGGTATGCCCTTTATTCCGCTCCTTCACTTCATCCATAAGTCCACTCAAATTCAATCCCCTGTCGAAAATTACACCGCTATCCCTGCCTATCCCAGTTTCATACTTTACTTTTCCTCATGACACTAAACACTAAGTTGTGATAACACACCTAACTTTTATGTATCTGTTTTTTTTTTTTTTTTTTTTTTTTTTTATTTAATTTGTCTGACTTCCCGACTGGACTGTAAGGTTCAAAGGAGCTTTCTTTGTTTTATCCACTGCTATACCCCAGACTTTTGAATGATCTCTACCACTTTGAACTACTGTGGAATAAAAAAGCGCATGTAGCGCACTTAGCATCAGTCCTAGTCTTCACCCAGTGGATGACAAATATTACTTTGTTGGCTCACATCCATGCACTCATTGGTTCATTCATTGAGCATCTTTCTTTTGAGTGGTTACTCTGTGCACAGAGTAAGCATTCATCAAATACATGTTGAGTGAGGAGATGGAGAAATGAATAATGAACTGCTATGGGTTTTGAAAGGAGGAAAAAGTCACTTCCAATTGGGCCAGATATCAGGAGGGGATTCATAGAGAAGGTAGCATTTAAACCAGGTCTTGAAGGGTGAGTTTGATTTATTTCTGTGAGTATAAGGATGAAAGGCACTCAATACACATTTTCCATTTATTCCAAACTACTCTGCAGTTTTAACATCCTAGAAAGCCAGCTCCATGAAAACAGAGTCTGTTTCTATCTAGTCCTGATATACATGGTATAATATCTTGATATATCTAGTATATCTTTATATATATACTTGATATATAAAGAATAGTTACAAACAAAAAGTAAACATAGATGAAACTTTGATAAATATGACTCCTCTAAGTGAGGAGGTAAGATAAAAGTTAGGCTTGTTTTGTAATTATACCTATGAGTTAGTATTTGGATTGTCAGTGAGATTCAAATATCATTTGTCAATTTAGAAGTCCATTTTTCTCTGGAGGGGAAAGTTGGAGTGATTAATATATATACAGTTTAGAATGAATTTCAAATTACTATAAAGTTTTATTATGGAATGTTGAGGTTAGTACAGTTACTTCATAATCATTTTTTTTAATCAGAGTTTCAAAAAAAAAATCAGTGATTAAGAAGGTTCAGAAAGTTTAAATAGTATCCCTAATGATGTGATGAGATCTTATTTGTCTTCTGAGGTTTTTAGTGATTAAGCTCTGAACCATTATAGTACCTGAGGGTAATTATTAATCATATATCTTTACGACAGGAAATTCTCTCTTGGGAATACCTCATATACTATGTTCCTAAACAGTAGACACTGATGTTTCTTATATCTCCATTAGTCATAGAAACAAAACAGCATTTAAGCATTTATTTACGTAATGGCCAAGTCACTCAGCTAGTATGTGGCTGAAGAGGAAGGTACAGTCAGAGAGTCTGAGTCTAAATATGATTCTTTTCTTTTCTTTTTTTAAAGATTTTATTTATTTATTTGAAAGAGAGAATGAGAGAGAGAGAGAGAGAGAGATAGAGAGCACATGAGAAGGGGGAGGGTCGGAGGGAGAAGCAGGCTCCCTGCTCAGCAGGGAGCCTGACACGGGACTCGATCCTGGGACTCCAGGCTCATGACCGAGCCGAAGGCAGTTGCTCAACCAACTGAGCCACCCAGGCGCCCTGAGTCTAAATATGATTCTTATTTTACCTGAGCACAGCAACCACAGCAAGGAAAGAAGGGTCTAGTTTTTCCTTGGGAGATTTTATTTCCTCCGTACCTGGCATGGAGTTATCAAAGGGCAAATTTACAACCCTTTGCCTTGGGGGTGACCCACTCTGATGGCCATTTCAGCACAGCTGCAAGGAGAAACTTGCCGGTTCTAAATACTTCTTTATCAATTTACCTGGCAGAGCATGAAGTGCAATTAATGCCTGACTATTTTTCAGGTAATAATTCCCTTTTAGAATCTGTACTTTTGAAACAACATATGGCAATACTTGGTTTTACAACCATATTACAGCTTGTATGAAATGTTATTAATTGTGCCTAATAAATTATAATTTTTCATACCGAGTTGGGTTAGAAAGCATGATATGGTTAATTATATATACAACTTAGCCAATGGTGTTGTATTAAATAGAAAGGTGTAGTAATAGAGGGATTGGATATCACCACATTCTATTTTCTTTCTTTCCAAGCTCGTGGTACTTATAAAAATATTATAAAACACATGAGATTTTACTAGGCTTTTTAAAGATTGTAATTCCTTGAAATCCAACCTGAGGTAGGTTATCTTTTGCAGGGTAATGTTGTGGGCACAGTTCATTTGACTTAATGGATATGGTGCTGAAAACAAGGGTTGGTCAATAAATTAGGGAAATTCCATATGAACTTTAAAAACAAGTGAAAGGGAGCACAAAAGAGGGCCAGTACTGGATTAGATGATGACTTCAGAGCCTAAGAAGCTGGCAAAGAAAGCGAAAGTCAGGTGTTCTCCGTGGCATATCCTATTTTGGATGGCAACCTCTTGAATATCCACAGTTTTGCCTTTTGGATGTTTCCTCTCAGTTTTGGTATTTATAGATTAATTCAAGAAGATGAAAGGTACCATGAACCATATCACCCTACACCTGTTTCTCGTTTTCATCTACTTATTCAACAAACATTTTTTATGCATTTATTCATACCAGGTGCTATAGATGTGGGTTGGGGGAGATGAAAAAGTCATTATTCTTCAATGAATTTTCTCTATAATAATCCTGGATGGTAACTCTCTGTGGTGGTAGTTTTTATGTGTCAACCTGGCTAGGCCACAATACCCAGATATATGACCAAACACTGGTCTGAATGTTTCTGTGAAGGTTATTTATTTATTTTTTTAAAGATGAGATTAACGTTTAAATTAGTAGACTTTGAGTAAAGCAATTTACCCTCCATAATGTGGGTGGGCCCACATCCAGTTAGTGGAAGACCTTAATGGGAAACCGTTGACCTTCCTGAAGAAGAAGGAATTCTGTCAGCAAGCTGCCTTTGGACTTGAACTGCAACTCTTCATTGGGTCTCCAGCTTGCTGGTTTATTCTTCAGATTTGGACTTGCCAGCCTCCACAATCATGTGAGCCGTTCCCTTAAAAAAATTGCTCTCTGTGAGTGTGTGTATATCTATACACACACACACACACACACACACATATGTAAGTATATAAATGTATTTATATACATCCTGTTAGTCTGTTTCTTTGGAGAGCCCTAATACACTGTCTATGGGACGGGTGGGAAACATCACTAATGAAGTGAGAGCTTGTTTTAAGTGATCTCTTTTAGACAACTTTAGTCTTGATTTTAGATAATGCCTTACAAATTTATTATGATTTATGATCTTCAAAGGACTTTCACATGAATTTTCCCGTTTTTTAAGAAGATTTTATTTATTTATTTATTTGAGAGCAAGAAACCACAAGCAGCAGGGGGAGCGCCAGAGGGAGAGGGAGAAGCAGACTCCCTGCTGAGCAGGGAGCCCAAATCGAGACCCTGGGATCATGACCTGAGCCGAAGGCAGACGCTTAACCATCTGAGCCACCCTGGTGCCCACCATTTGCGGTTTATCAGCCTTGTGACAGAATTAGGACAGAACACAATTAACCGCATTTTCTAGATTTGAAGAGGGTTGCCCTGAGTTCATTACTTACTCAAAGTTAGCTGCGAAGTGATGGCACTTGCTTTCATACTCACATTTCCTTTTTCATAGTGTAATAATCTTTGTGTGACATGTTACTGCATCCTTGGGATATGCAAATGTTAAGTCATGGCAGAAGCAATGTATCTATTAAGCAGCGTTATGTCAGAATAATGCATACCGAAAAAAATTTATAAGCGTTGTAAGAAAAAAGAAACAAAAAAAATCTACAAGTTATATAGGGGTACAGCAGTTCAAGCTCAGAGAAAGGGGTATTTCTAATACCCCAGTGGGACACCCTGGGTACTTTCTTGTATTGGTTTAAGCTGGAGAGCAGGCAGTTTTGTGTTTTTGTTCCCCGCCCCCCCCCGCGCTTCAGCTTTCTGCTGTCTGCTGGAAACAGAGAGGCAAACATAGTAATATTTTAAAGTCTTGGAAATCGGGAATAATAAGCAATACTTTGTTAGATATATTTAGAATACCATGCTCTTTCATTGTCCACACAGCTCAACCAGGTGGTGATCTTTAACAGCAGATAGCAGCACATTGGGGATACTTCTTTTAAGGTGGCCATCTCCGAAAAAGTCACAGCCTTACCTTGGCCTGGTGACCATCTGACATGAGACAATGAAATAAGAAAGACATAAATAATTTAAGCCCCACAGACTGTCCTCTCAGAAGTTAATTTCCACTAAAGTAGTTTCATGTTTCTGTTGCCTTCTCTTATGGTGCTTTTTTTAAAAAATCCCTTCCGCTAAACCCTAAACTTGGCTTTGCTGTAGGTGAACACTAGGGATTTCATGTGTAGCCAGTTTTTTCGAAGTCTGCCTCTTACCTGTTGAGTACAGCACTGATGAGTGGAAACAAAAATGTGTGTGAACTATTAGGCTCACAACTGGAGGTTTTTTTAAAAAAATCATTGTCAATAATGTCTCAAGAAAACAGAAAAGAGATCCAGCTTCTTTTTTTCTGATTGAAGAATTGAGGGATCATAAAGTAGCATAGACAAGGGAAGTGAGTTGATCCATATGTGCTGGTTGGTTAATAGCTGTCAGTGACTGCACCCTATCATCTCTGTCTCGCCACATCCTGGCCCAGAGAGGATGCGAGTACAGAGAGGATGCTCAGTAAGTCATTCCTGCGTGTGTGAATGGATACTGAATATCTGTGCTCCTGCTGGGGCATACTCTTCATTTCACACACTTGATAAACTGGGCGGTAGGCACCTTGGAAGTTAGCCTTAGGAAGTCAAAATGACTCCGGGTGATGTCCTGCTTGAAGTCCCAGGGACAGTGGCAGCACCTCAAATACCTTCCTCTGGGCGTGTCCTTCATCTGCAAAACTGACAGGAATCCTTGAGTTAGGGACCATTCAAATTCCACGGTTGTTTGTTAGCAGCCTCCTATACCATCCATAAATAATGTTCTCTAAATGCATTAGCGTAATTAGAATTCTTTTTATGGCCAAGGGGAAGTGGGCCATTCCTCTCCCTTTGTGATGCTGATCAGCCTCCCACTCAGCTATTATAGCTATTGTGAGTACACCTCAAAGTGGATTAGATTTGAACACAACCTGTCAGAGGCTGTTGTGGAAGGGTTATGAGGTGACAAGTGAACTCCTGTCTGAAGGAGGACATTGGCTGCAGTGAGAAGCACACTGTGTTAGAAGTCAGGAGACCTAGATTCTACTCCACAAAGCTGCATGGGGTTTGCAGGATGACTTGTCTCTCCAACCTTAATTTCCTTTTCTGTAATTGAAGAGGTTGGTTTAAGTACTCTTCAGAGTGACCTCCAACGAAATGACCTCATGGTTTGTTAAAGGATTTTCTAGAGGAGTGTTAACTCCAGGTGTTAGAACCTGAGGTCTTGAAATTGAGTTCAGAGATTTAAATTTTGGAGACAACCAACCTTTACAGGCACTGTCTCCACTGCATAAAATGTGCATATTTTGGTATTTTGCAAACTCATCTGTAAAACTGGCAAAATAATAGTTCCTTCCTATAATGTTATTGTAAAGACTAAATTGTATGGTACATTTGAAATGGATAGTAAGCAGCCAGGCTCAGGGTAACACTAAATTAATAGTGCTTATTAGGAGAGAGGGAGATAGAGAGAGAAGAGAGAGATTATTATCAAACATTCAAAATCAACTGACATTTTAACCTTCAGTGAGAAGCGAAATGCAGTGAAAAGGAATTGAGTCTGAGCCTTATCGTGCAGGTGAGTATCACTGACCTCCATACAAAGTATGAATGCGGGAAAGTCAGTTTTCTATTTCTAAGCATACAGAAAATTTAAGGTGATTTTAAGGATCAAGGAAGATGCTCTTTGTTTAGGTGGCAGGACACTTCTGTAAATACTTCTTTAAACGTAAAAAGATCATAAATCCACATAATTATTTTAAAGGGAGAATTATCCACGTGTGTGTAAATGTGTGTGTGTGTTTGTCAGTGTGTTTAGCAGTTATTATTGTTTTTAACATTTTTTTTCAGAGAATGCATGTTCTCAGGTTTGAAGAAACAAGAGAAATAGTTTTCTCTCTGGCCTCATTTACCCATTTTTTTGTTTTGTTTTTTACAATCTCCTCAGACTTCTCCTCAACATTCAGCTATCTTTATTAGTTTCTTACGTATTTTTTCATGTTCTTTATCTTCTCTTTTGTTTTCATAAGAGGTAGTATATTCCATGACTTTCAATGCCTTGCTTTTGACGTAGTTCTAGATCCTGTCTTTCCATAACAGTGAGGCAGATTGTATTTTCCAGAAACGGCAGCAATAGTCCCCACCCCACCTGTTCTTTTTCCAATATGACTTAGACTTTCCTCCCATCAAGACAGGAGTCGAACCTGAATGTGACCTTGAGTTGAGGCCTCCATACCTGGTGGAAAAGGGATAGGGGGTCCCTACTGTGCCCTTTATGAATTATTGACCCACATAATCCATGAGCATAATAAAATGGTGGTGGTTTTACATCATGAAATTTGGAATGGTTTGTTATGTGGCAGCAGTAACTAGAAAAGAGTTTCTGCATTTTTTTTTTTTTTGCAGCTTTGTAGTATTTTATTATAGAGCTCTACTATATTTGACTATATCCCAGTAGATAATGACTTGAATGAATACAGTTTTTGGCTTTTGAAAAAAAAAAAACTCTAATAAATAACCTTACAAATATATCATTTTAAATAGATGCAAGCAGATTTATGAGTACACTTCCTGAAGTGGGGTATCTGGGGCAAAGGTAAATGAATTTGTAAGTTTGACTGACATTTTTGAATTGGCCTTTAAGAATAGGGGCTCTATGAACTATACTCGTACCTGAATTGCCTAAAAGGGTTGGTATCAATACGGTCTTGCTATTGAGAAAACTGTTTTTCTGCTATTCTAATAATAATGGTGTCTCATGATTATAATTTGCATTTCCTTTATCATGTGTAAATTTGAGCAAATTTTTTTGTATGAATATCCCTTAATGTAAACTGCCTCTTTAGACTATTTCAATTTGTAGGTGCTTATACATATTAAGCAAATTAGTCCTGTACCCACAAAATGACTTACAGATATTTTTCTTATTTGTAATTTTTTGACTCTCCTTAAAATATTTTGTGTAATATTGAAGATTTTCATTTTTATGTGAAGTTATCAATCTTTTCTTATATGGCTTCTGGGTTTTGAGTCTTAATTAAAATGTACCTTCTCTCTCCAATGTAATCAAGTATTTCTCCAGCAATATATTTAATTATATATGTGTTTTGTATATTACACATATGAATATGTCTAACAGTTTTATATATAAATATGAATAATATAGAAATTCTCCATCATTACATCTCATAAATAAGTGAAATATATACCAGTTTTATATATAAACATGTCAGTTTTATATATATGCTAGCTTTATAGTACTATGCAAATTAGGAAATCAGTTATATATATTTATGTAATTACAAAATATTCATTGAATGCTATTGATTAAATTAAATACTATGTAAGGAGTTTTTAAAAAATTAAAAATGGATGTTGAGGAATGCAACATCAGTAAGAAGGTGGAATAGTGGTTTTTAGTTCTCAAAACTGATTTTGACAACCACCCATAGAGAAGAATATCTTTGTGGGAGCCTGGGAGTCCAGCAGAGAGGTCCCAGCACACCCTTGGAGCAAAAATTCCAAGAATAGATATATTGCAGTGGGTAAGAGCAGTTTCACTTTACCTGCATCACCCCTCCCCTAAGGCGGCAGGGCACAGTGCCAAGAGAGACCCCTCTGGCCCATAGTTTCTCCCATAGGACAAAATAAGAGTGTAGTGAGTGCCTGGCTTTCCCAGCCATGCAGGGCATTGCCTGAGAGGCTCACTACTTCCTCACCCCATCCAGAACGCTGAGGGGATGGGAACGGCTGAAGTCTAGGCTTGCTAGGAGCAGGGAAAAGGGTGGAGGCTCACAGCAACCAGGTCACAGAACTCAACAAAGGCCAAGTTTTCCACCAATTATCTGGCAAACTCCACCCAAAAGCCTGCTCACAAAACTGCCAGGATGCATCGTCTATTGAGTGCCCCACCCCCCACCGGCTAACCCATGTGTACTCCTAGCCCTCTGTATGTCCTCCCTCCCTGTAGCCAGAGCTGTGTGTGTAGCTCATTGAGGGTTCTTGGGAGCCTCTGCAGATTTGTATGAACTCACAGTGGTAGCCAGTTCAATTCTGCTGATTTGGGGGAAGGCGCTTACCTTTGAGTACTTCAGGCCACTGCCTTAGGGAAAATAAACAGGAGGTCCTCAGCATCTGGCCTGGCTTTTTGGGATTGAGAGAAAACATGCAATCCTAAAATTTACCCCTAATATCTAACAAATGTATTCCTGGAAATATACAACCTACTATCACTGAATTAAGAAGAAATACAAAGTCTGACAACACCAATAAAAAATAAAGAGATTGAAACATAATAAAAAAAGCTTCCTGACAAAGAAAAGCCCAGAACCAGATGGCTTCACTGATGAATTCTACCAACATTTAAGGAAGAGTTAATACCAGTCCTTCTCAAGTTCTTTCAAAAAACTGAAGAGGAGGGAATACTTTCGAAGTCTTTTTATGAGACCAGCATTGTCCTCATCAGCATGTCCCGATACCAAAGCCAAACAAGGACACCACAAGAGAAGAATATTATAGGCCAATATCCCTGATAAGTATAGATGCAAAAATCCTCAACAAAATGGTAGCATCTTGAACAGCACATCAAAAGGATCATACACCATAATCGAGTGGGATTTATCTCTAGAATGCAAGGATGCTTCAAAATAAGCAAGTCAATTAATGTGATATACCACATTTACAGATTGAAGAATAATCATATCATCTCAATATAGATGCAGAAAAAGCACTTGACAAAATTGAACATCTTTTCATGATAAAAATTCTCAACAAATTAGGTTTAGAAGAATGTACCTCAACATAAAAAAGGCCATGTTTAACAAGACCACAGCAAACATCATACTCGATGGTGAAAAGCTATTTTCTCTAAGATCAGAAATAAGACAAGGGTGACCACTTTCACCACTTCCATTCAACATAGTACTAGATGTCCTAGCAAGAGCAATTAGGCAAGAAAAAGAAATAAAAGTCATCCAAATATGAAAAGAAGAAGTAAAATTATCTCTCTTTGTGGATGGTATAATCCTATATGTAGAAAACCCTAAAGATGTCACCAAAACTGTTAGAACTAGTGAGCTAGTTCAGTAAAGTTGCTCCTTCACTGAGGTGAATCCTGCTCTGACATTGTAATTGTGTTGAGAAGGGACACACTGTAGGGTGCTGGCAATTATTCTACAGTGGTATTCAGGAGTCCTGGGCTCTGATTTCAGCTTTGGCATCGCTGAACATGACACAGCCTGAGCGCCGATATTCTCATCTGTAAAACGGGGACATACATATATTTATTTTTTAATTTTTATTTTTTATTGAAGTATCTTTGATACACAATGTTACATTAGTTTCAGTTACACAAAATAATGATTTGAGAAGTCCGTATGCTATGCTGTGCTCACCACAGCTACTGTATGTCACCACACAACACTAATAGAGTACCATTGACTATATTCTCTATGTTGTACCTTTTATCCTAGTGACTTATTCATTCCATAATGGGAAGCCTCTATCTCAAAGTGTAGATAATATTGACTACCTCATAGGGATGCTGTGAGAAGTAAATAATGGGTGATGGATGTGCCTAACAGATGGTAATAAATGTAGTTTTTGTTCCCACTTTAGAGACTTGTTGATATTGTGCTACAAGAACACTAAATCAATAGAAAGCCTGGTTCTGAAGAAAATTTGGAAGGAGACTTGAAGGCTTCTACCACTTGGCTCCAGAGCCTTGGTTCCAAGGATAGTAGCAGCTTGACTGTTCAGGGAGATTATGTTTCTTGATATTCGGTAGGTTTTATAATCTTCATAATTTATTTAATTATTAAAATTGTATTTTTGGTAATAACCAATTATTTAAGAATTGCCTGTATGGGAGAAAATGAGCAGTTATGGGCATAAATTATACTTTTGAACTTCTGTCACAACTTCAGGCTAAAGTCACCTCGGGTATGTGTATACACACACACACCCCTATTGCTTTATCTTCTGTAAAGGAATTTTATTCAATTTTCTTTTTTTCTTCTTTCTTTTCTTCTGCCTTCTCTTCTCATTTCTTGGAAGGCTAAGGGAATTGGCAAATGTTGGCCAGCCTCCTACTTAGATACCCTATCACCCTTCACTAAACTGGTATGGTGTTTATTTGTGCTTAGTTATCTTTTTAATTCTGTAATCTGCAGTTGTTGTGATCCTTGATGCATGACTATATGGGTCTATAAGAGCATATTCTTAGCTGGGAAAATGGTTGCATGGTTCATTTTACACTTGGTATCTCACAGAAGTAAGTACACTTCTCCAACGGACAGGAGGAAGAAGGGGAAAGAGGAATGAATCAGAGAGAGACCTAAAGGGCACTGAGCTTTTAGGAAGCACTAGACAGGCTAGCTGCTTTATCAGAGCCTCAGGCTGGGGGCTGAGAGCAATAAATGAGTTCCACACGCTTCAAAGGACTTGGCCTGGCCCAGGAATATGTTCATATAATAGAGGATTCTTCTAGATCCTAACTTTTCCTCCCTCAAGTATTCTCCCTCTAAAACACTTAGGTTTTGAACTAGATTTCTGTGTCTGCATGGGCAATAGTATTCCTTAAACCTTAGCAATGTTTTAGTCCTAGGACCAAGAAAGTGTAAGTATCTTTAAAGAGTGGAGTAATACATAAAGCAACTTAATGTTTTTCTTCTTTTTAACTCCAAACTCCCTCAGGGGCCTAGTGCTTTCCTAACATTGAATGAAAATGTGGGAAGTTTCCATAGTTTTTCTAGTTTCCCCATATAGTGGATTAAAAAAAAAAAAAAAGCTCAGTGCACAGGCAGTCCCAAGAACAGTAATTAAAATGTGAACTCCAGGGATAATAAAAATTCCTTACTTAATTCTGAGTCCGCACATCTCCCTCCCTTCAGCTGGGGACCTGCAGTGGTGGGCGGTGGGGTGTTTATTCTTTTTCTCTCATCTCCATGTGTTGTCTTTCTCCTCATCTGTTCCTTCTCACTCGGCAGCCCCTCGCTCCAGCAAGGTCAGAAGTAGGGCATGGAGGCATGGCAGGTGGTAGAAAACATTTCTGTTGGCTGACATTCTTTTGAATTGGCATGGTGCCCTTTCTGGGCTTAATAGTTGCTCACAGCTGATGCCCTCTCATGGGCTGCTTTCAGGTGTTTTTAGAAAACACCACTTCCCCCCAAAAGATCCACTTCTTAGGAAGGGGTGAGGTATCTCCTTGGATTGGCCACTTAAATTTAAAGCTGTCTTCTTGGGCAGAAAGTCAGGTTACCCCAGGGTTGATCCTGCTAAATGGTTCCTATTTAGGCCCTCGCCGTATATTGTTTTGCTGTTGGCCTTTGGGACTTAATCTCATATCAACCTCCTGTTGCATTAGAATGAGGAAAATGAAGGCAGGAATGGAGCACAGTGGTTAAAAGCAAAGGCTTTGTGGTTCAAGTCCTGGTTCCTAAATTAAATAGCTATGTGACTTTGAGTGACTTACTTAACCTCTCTGAGCCTCCATTTCTTTGTCTGTAAGGTGGAATAATACTTAATTCAGAGGCTTTTTATGATGATGGGGTGATTAAAAGATCTAGCACATATACACTCAGCCAACATGTGGTTTGACATCTCACCTATGATTTCTCAGCAATGATATCCTGGATTTGCCCTGTGCTCTGAGAAGAAACAGGTGGTTCAACACTAGACTCACCTTTACATACTCTGGAACAGTTATGAAACCAGTTTTTAAAAAAACATGCCAACCAGCTATTTAAGAAGAGCTCTTTATAGGAGGGCCATGTTTGCATTATCTAAATTGTCTTCCTGTATAATTTCTCATGTCATCTTCAGTATACTCCCGTAAGCAGGCCCAAAACAACAAGAACAAGAACAAGAACAACAACAACAACAACAACAAACCGGTATTATTTTCGTCTCTTTACAGATGAGGTCATAGTGACAGTGTTGGACTCGGAACCCAGGCCTGGGACTTCCCAATGCTCTTCAGGCTGAGCTGGCTCTCCTCTTCTGTCTTAACACTGTTTGTCAAATGGGCCTGGCAGTAGGTGGCAGGGATGTTACTCTCTGTGGCGGCAGTTTGGTTGGGAGGCCTGAGCAGAGAGAAAAGTTTCTTGCACAGGTTTTCTTCTGTGCAGGTGGCCTCCCAAGGGAGTGGGCAGGAATGCCTCTGGTGAGGTACAGGCCTGCTCCGTCCCATTAGGGAGCTGGTCTCTCCTTTCCTTCGGACGGCCCCAGTTTCTCTAAAAATCACCCCGTCGACATGCCATTAACAGAGCAAAACGTGTTGACGCCCAGCTGTTGCTTTCATTACCAATTTGTTTTAATTGGTCTCACACTGTTTTCCCCCTCACTTTTTTGTACTGTGTTAGTTTAACTCTGTCTGCAGCCAGCCTGGCTCAAGCTGTAAACCTTTTATGAGGGGATCTTGCTGATGTGTGGAAAGTCACGGGCAGCCGGCTGGACCTGGCCGGCAAGTCTGGAACATTCCAGCCCAGACCTTAACCATTCCATGATTTTGTTTGCTCTTTCAACATCTCCTTTTTAAAACTGTAATCCCTAAAACTTTAGAGAAGGAATACTTCTCTGGGCAGATCTCTAACAAAATTTATTCTTAATGCACAAATAACATATTGCTAAATTGAGTGTTAGGATGGAGTTTGTAACGAAGGATGTCTGGCAGTTCTTGCTGTCGGAAAAACCTTTGAGTGATCACAAGGAGGACATTTTGCTCTAGTTGGTGTAATGAATTAACAACTGAGCAGTGGCCCAGTGCAGACAGTGCCCTTGGAGGGGGACAGAAGTCCAGATGGTGGGCTATGATCCCGAAGTTTGGGCATCAGTCAAGAATGCAAGGTGACTGCAAGGTGGCCAAGAGGGAGATGGCAATCAGTTTGCAAAAGGCCATCTTTGGTTGTACCTGCCAGTGGTAACTGCTTACTTGGTGTCATGAGTAGTTGAGATCGCAGTTTGCTTTATCTACAAAGAATCGTAAGGTAGAATTTACTCATTTCCCACATCTTAGCTTTGATTCTCAGTTATACTCAACCTGAGCTTTTGTATGGGGAAAAAAGAAAACACACATGCATGCGTGCATACGCACACACACACACACACAGAGCAAAACTAGGGAGGCCAGCTTCCATTAGGAACCAATAATTTACTTGTGTGTTTAACAAATATTTATTGAGTAACTACCATCTTTCAAGTACTGTTATATTTGCACCTAACAGAATAAAACCTGCTTTTCCTGGAGGACTTATTTAAGACATCAAAAATTCTTGCAATAAAAGATAAATAGGTTATATTCTGTTAGGTGCAAATTAGCAGTCTATTATTCTCATGTTCACTAAATAAATATCCCATTCCAAATTGACAAAAGCAGAGTGCTTTCTTTAAAATTTTTGTCTTGAAAATTATGTGATTTGTCTATTTTGATACATATGATACAAAAAAATTAGATCCTTATGGAAGACACGGAATTAACTTATTTATTCTGCATGGGCTCCCGGCCATCTTTTCCTAGAGGGAGCTGTACAGACACTGTTTAATTCTCCCAGCGATGTGTGACAGTGCTTATGGAGTACTGTCAGCTAGAGAGGCTCACTTCATCCTTGGTCTCCAGAGTTTTTATTGAGGGTTGGTCAGGTAGGCATAGAGCATTCATGTGGCTGACCTTAGTTCTTAGTTTCTAGACCCCTCCAGAGGTTAAACTGACACTATGTGGCCCAAGGTCCCAGTCATAAACCACATTGTTAGCATAGACTTTCTGGCATGACCCAAGGCCCTCCGTGAACAAAGGTACTCTTATTGGGCGGGATAGTCCAAGGGCTTAGAGGTTACCTTCCAAAGTTAGTCAGAGGCCAGACTTTTCTTTGGAATGTGCATGGTTTGAACACCCCAGAGCTCCTGAGTCACCTTTTTCTAGCAGTCAGAATTCCAGGGAAGGGACCTTACCCATAATGTCTTCTTATAGGACACATGAACAGTTTTGTCAGTGAGAAGATTATCAGATTTTTGTCACAGATAGTTTGGGTTAGGTGTCACCTATTTAGAGAAGTTGTCAGGAAAGCCAGCTGCGCCGCACATGGAGGCCATTGGAGCCTTGGGCAGCTGAGTTTGGAAAACCTTCATTGTATTGTAAAGGTCTAGGTGAAAATATGATGTAATGTTCAGCTGAAACTATCAAAATTATAAACTCTCCTAAATTAGCTTGAAAACTCATCAGTGTGATAAAGACTTTAGTCTTCCTATAACACAGTGGATTGAGACTAGGTGATTATGTATAAACTTGCCCAAATGTCCCTGGGTAGCAAGGATAGGTAAAACCAAAGGAAGTTGCTGAATTGAGTATCAGATGTAAGTGAAACCTTCCAAAGCTGTGATTGAATACTAGGGTTAGTCCCTCAGTACGTTGGCTTTTTTTTTTTTTTTTATCCCCACACAGGCTAAAGTTTTATAAATGTGACCTCAGTACTAAATAAAATTCATCCTAATTA
Source organism: Zalophus californianus (assembly GCF_009762305.2). NCBI lineage: Eukaryota > Metazoa > Chordata > Mammalia > Carnivora > Otariidae > Zalophus > Zalophus californianus. The sequence goes on from NC_045602.1 coordinate 28,272,038, forward strand.
AAGAGAATTTCTAATGATAATAAAATCCTGAGATGCATCTTTGGGCATGATATTCCCTAAGGAGCTGAGCCTCATTCAGTGTATACTGCCAAATATTTTTGAGGTTGAATTGCTCTGAGGCTCATTATCAATGGGTTTTGATCTGTTCTCTTTGAATCAATGATTTCCTTTGTTGGATTTAGACTCTCTTTGTATTCTCTTGACACTCATATAACAAAAGATGCCTGATTTAGCAACGCCGTTTGCTAGAAAAATCCAATGTCAGGTGAGTTATTCCACCTATTAACTCCCTCTGTTCTTCACTTCTGTGTGCAATGTGCTCTCTCCGGGGGGTTTCCCTCGTGCAGTGCTGGGCTTCCTTTCCACTTGAAAAGTAAAGGTTCGTTTCTATTCTCAGCAGCTCCTCGGTCTTTCTCTCTTTGTACCCACTTCCTTCTCTGGTTCTCCCCACAAACATCCTTATCCAATCTCTCATTTAGGACTTTTAAATCATCAAGGTGAAAAGCAAGGATAATGAGTTTCAGAATGAAAACCTTAGATCTATTACCACTAAATTCCTTGCCAAGAGTTTTCCAAACAACTTAGGCGTAACAGTTGCTCATTTTTATTACTAAGTTGTGCTATTCTACTTTCTCAATACCTTTGCATCAGGTATATACATGTGCCGTATTTTTTATATCTTTTATTTTACTTTTATTATGTCAATTACTGAAAGGTCATTCAAATTTTCGGCTGAACCAACCTATCCGAAAGGCATGTGCTGCTAGAAGTTTGTTTAAAATCGAAAGGTTTGTTCTTTTCCTTTTTAAATGGAAGACAAGGGAATAACTATAGTAGCCAGTTGGGGTTTTCTTTAATTCTAGAAGTGGAGAACATATGTACAGGGTAAACTTTGAGTAGTAGGAGAGTTACACATTTGTAAGGTAAAAATAAGTAAGTTGGCAGACTATGGTGCTATTTATAGTCTTTATTACTGAATGTGTCTGATGTTAATTATGTTAAATGGCAGATGTTAAATCCAGAGGACTGCTCTAAATTATGGACTTGATATATTTTTACTGGGTAATCAAGTATAAGAAAGCTGAGTTTTACCTTCTTAACAAGCATAGATAAAATTTTTAGAAATATTCCTAATTAACTGGGTGGCTCCAGTCAACAGCATCTGGGAGACACTGCAGGTCGATAAGTGTAGACAAGCTCTAGAGAAGGCAACTGATACTCAAATCTCTAGTCTTTTACTAGCCATCTCTGAGCTTTTTGGTTAATTGTTCAGCTTCTTTAAGGTTGGTTTCTCTCATCAGTAAAATGAGGATGATAGTTATATCTCATATAAGAAATTTCATATTTCCATTATCTCAAATAACAATGTTTTTTTTAATATACTGTTTTATAATTAAAGCATTTTCATATACATCATTTCTCAGTGAGACTCTATTTTAGGCATATGATTAGTATCCCATTTTAGAGGAATGGGGGCCCAGGGAGGTTTCCAGCTGCAGATTAAGAAGTTTGAGTGTGGCTGTGTATATGGTGGCGGCAAAGGGGAGGAGAGTGCGATCCAGGTTTTCTAAGGTGATGAACTTTATTTTCCCTTGCTATTCACAGTGTGGTCTGTGGGTCCACAGGCTCTGCATTATCACCTGGAAGCTTGTTAAAAATGCAGAATCCCAGGCCCTACCCCAGATCTACTGAATCAGGGCTGTAGTTTAACAACGTCTCCAAGTGATTCAGATTCTCACTAAGGTTTGAAACTCCCTGCTTTCTACCATGCTGCCTCTTGGAATTCTTAGTCCTCTGTTTTGTGGTATCTTTGTATATAAATAGGTGGCATATATGGATGCTGCCAGGGATAATTTTTCAGAGTTCTTGCCAGTAGTTTCCCTTCAGATGTTTATTTTCAAGTCTTTTCACTGTGACTTGAGGCATTTCCCGACACCCCCCCCCCCCCACCCCATAGTTCTCCTACTGCCCTGGAAGTGAATCTCTGATCATTTTCTGCTGCTTTGAATTTTGCAGGTACAAGAGCTGTGGAGAACCCTGGGAGGGTGGATGCTGCTTTTCCACCATCATAATTTTCCTCCTTTTTCTGAGCCAGAGGGTATAACTTAGGAAAATGCCAATCAGACTCCTATTAAAATTTAGATTCTCAGTGGATCGTGCTGAACTCTTGTTCCTTATTATCATTGCTCACAGTCCATAAGAGGACTTCAGGGATCTCATGTGGTAACATCTTTCCTAATAGGTATTCTCTCTACATACTTAAATTGAAAAGGTTCCTAGTGATATGCATTACACTTTCCTGAGCTCTACATTTCTCTCTGCTTCCCTAATGAGTTCCAAACCTGGAGAAGGCGAAGAGAAGACAGAAAGAACTGTTGTGGATACCACAGTTCCAAGACCGGGGCTCTCTCATGGCCACTGCCGTGGAAATAAACAAACAGGTTGTTTTCCAAATGTGAGGCTATGTTGAGGTGTTGCTGTAGCGTGGGAAGTAGCCCTGACAGCTTGTCTCATGATCCACTGTGTAGTTTCTGCAACATACCAACCGCTCCGGGCTCAAATTGCTTTACTGCCTCTCTGTATCTGCCTTCACCCCAGTATTTCCCCAGACTCGGAGAAGGTAATGACCGCGTGCTCGTTTTGGGCGAGAAACTACACAAAGCTTCAGCTATGATTCTACAGTTAATTTGTGGCTTTCCTTTGAGAAGGGAATATGCACATGCCAACTGTATTCTTGATATGTAAAGTAAACATGCTTAGGGATATAGCTAAATTTGTGTAAGAAGCATATGGATGCATATCACATATTAAAAAATACAAACAAAACACAAACTAGCCCTCGTTTAAACACTGTAGCTCCTCTTTGTGGCTCTCATGGAGTGCTTATATTGTGCCTCGTGTTATGGTACATATTTACTCTCTGAACTTATTATAAGCTGCTTGAAGTGTCTTACTCATTGTTATATTCCCTAAAGTGCCTAGCTCAGTGTTTTCCACGTATCACAGACCATCACTGGTCATTGCATATGACCAAATCAGATAATGGGGGAGAGAAGAAATATGAGTCTGGGCATTTGAGTTCAGTGTTTCAGACACTGAAGAGAAAGACAGCCTGGGAGAGCAGTAAACATCCCTGGGTTCTAGTTTTCATTGTAAAATGTGAATGCAGGAGGGGCAGATTTTTCAAATCCTTTCTAAGGCTACAATTTTAGCATTCTGGGTTGGAGATGTATGAGACAGCCAAGTAGAAAAGCCCAACTGGAATCTCAGGTTAGATATTCTGATTACAAATAGGTTTTGGGGAGTCTTCAGCATGTGGGTCTTCATTAAACTGTAAGAGAGGTTGTGATCTCACAGAAAGTGAATAGAGTACAGCTTGGAAAGGACAGATGGGTGAAGAGACTTCTATGGTGACTACTGATAGGTAACGTTAGTGAGTAGAAGGAAGATCGGCGGGGGGGGGGGGTCATAGAAGCCTTGCCTCCCCTGCCATGGGAAGGCAGTTGCAGGTTTTGTGGTTGTGGTTTTGATGCATGTGTATGTCTGAAGGATGGGACGACTCTGGCTCCCTTCTGCTTCCTTAGCCTTGCTTGGCTCCCGGCCCCACTTTCTTGTCTGCCCCCTCTGGGGTTGAGGGGGGCACTAAATGTGGTCTCTGAACCGTACTCTTTGTTCCCTTGTGTTCATTTTTATATATTAAACTCTCCCAAATGATACTCTTTTTAAAAATAGGGGCTCAATGTTAAAATCTTTCCTTTGCACGTGGACAACATCAAGCCAAACCCCTTTGTGTGACATCTGAGGACCTTTATCGTTGGGCATTTTTCACCCAGCCTTTGTCAGGCTGTGTTCTCCCAGTCCCATTTCAAATGTCCACTGGATCAGTGTCAGGTGGTTGTCTGATTACTAATATCCCATTCTCTTCGACCTGACTGTGCCTTTGATTATTTTGTCTCTCTATCTAGTATGCTTTGTTCATTTTCCTTTTCTTGGCAAATGTCTGTTTGTGTTTAAAACATAGCTCAAGCATTTACTTTTTGGGTTACCTTCTTTCTAGGTCACTTTGCAGCCCTTATATTTGCTGCAGGAGCACTTTGCACATGTTGCCACTGCCCCATTTCTCTCCCACATGATTGGTTGCCTACCCACACTAGGTTGAGTTCTTGATGGGCTTTATTGTGACTAGGTCATGGGTCACATTTGAATTCGAGAAAGTACCTGACCATTGCATTTTTTTTTTAAGATTTTATTCATTTATTTGACAGAGAGAGAGAGAGAGAGCACAAGTAGGCAGAGTGGCAGGCAGAGGGAGAGGGAGAAGCAGGTTCTCTGCTGAGCAGGGAGCCGGACGTGGGGTTCGATCCCAGGACCTCAGGATCATGACCTGAGCCGAAGGCAGCTGCTTAACCAACTGAGCCACCCAGGTGCCCCCATTGCATTCTTTTTTGAAGAATTGAGTAAATGAGTATAGCATTCATAAATCTTGTTCTTTTTGAATGACCAAATCCACACATTTGTGGCCTCCTCTTATATCCCCAGCACTGTGAAGCATGCTATGCTAGGATGTCAGAGGAGTGGGGCAGGTCTGTGAAACTGGCCATCGAGGGGACTTGGTAAAAGTTACATTTGTTCCTGATCTGTAGAGGTAGTCCAAGGGTAGGCATAAGAGTCATGTCTCTGACATGTGCCCTGATTTTATTTTTTCTTAAGTTCTGATAATAAACATATTAACAATATCCTGGGTGATACATCGTTGTTAGGACATTTTGCAACCCTAAGAAATGGTTGCCTTCATTAATTCCTTACAAGCAGCTCGAAATGGTGAATAAATCTTTAGCATGTTTGAGTTGCTTTCCATATCATTATTAGCTAGTATATTGCATCACATGTAGAAAAACTCAAGAACACTTTCTAAATGCATGAATTTTCACAAAAATATATTTTCAACAAAAAGTGAACCCTTTATTAAAAGAGCTTAACCAAGTAATTTAGGGCAAGTATAAGAAGTTAAAAAGACTGAGGACTAAAAGATACTTTGTACAGATTCTGTCGCATTGATTAAACGGGATCTGATGCAAGCTGATGAGTAACACTGACTTACCCCAAGTATTATTTGGTTTTTCCTTCAGTAACACTGACTTACCCCAAGTATTACTTGGTTTTTCCTTCAGTAACACTGGCTTTCCCCAAGTATTATTTCGTTTTTCCTTCAGTAACACTGGCTTACCCCAAGTATTCCTTGGTTTTTCCTTCAGTAACACTGGCTTACCCCAAGTATTCCTTGGTTTTTCCTTCAGTAACACTGGCTTACCCCAAGTATTCCTTGGTTTTTCCTTCAGTAACACTGGCTTACCCCAAGTATTCCTTGGTTTTTCCTTCAGTAACACTGGCTTACCCCAAGTATTATTGCGTTTTTCCTTCAGTAACACTGACTTACCCCAAGTATTATTGCGTTTTTCCTTCAGTAACCCTGGCTTACCCCAAGTATTATTGCGTTTTTCCTTCAGTAACACTGACTTACTCCAAGTATTATTTGAAGAAGCTATCTGAAATGATTTTCTCAGCAAGTTGGTGACACATACCTTTGGCTTGTTTTAATTACTACCTTCATTTCTCTGTCATAGCTACCACCAGTAGTCTGTTTGGTCTGGTTTGCTTGTTTGGTTGTCAATTAACCTAAATCAAAACTACAGGCAACGTTTCTTCCAGCTTTTCTGTTTCTACAAACTTATTTTGTTGTCAAAATACCTAGGTTTCTCTAAAACTTAGATATCATTTTTGGTGGGCTTTAATAAGGCCTTCTCTAACTTAATGCGGTATGAGCAGTAGGCCCTTTAATTTCTTCTCATTCCAGGAGAGGTTTACCCATTGCCCTTTCAATACCTCATTATGTCTCAGAGAGTTTGAAATCCTTGTATCTTTTCCTTCCATCAACAGAAAATAAAGACTTAGAAGAACATGGCACTAGCAGCATTGTCTTGGAATCATGTATTTACACATTCCTATCCCCAGAGTATAAATGTTCTCTTTTTCATATTTTTATCTGAGGTATCTGTCATGTTATTTGGCACATGGCTGATGTGCTAAAATATTTGCTGCTCTAAGTCAGCTAGTGTGTTACCCTATGAGTTTCCTTTGCTAGGCAGAAAAGAAATTCTCAGCTATTTGCTTCCCCAACTTTTCTTTCTTTTGCTTCCTATTCTTCCTGACCAATATTGTATACTATCATTTACCTTAAATTCATTAATTCCCCTAGGAAGCATGTTACCTGTGATCAGATACATTTACTTTCTGAGACAATTTTCTGACTAAAAGAATTTCAGGAGGGAAACATTCCTTAAATCTATTTAAGAAAATCTTAACACATAGCAATTTCCTGATAAGAATGCAATGTCAGGTACTCAGATTCTATAAAGCCCTGAAAAATCTACACTTAGTCAAAGATGGAGCATCTTCATATGATTTTCTTTCTACAGCTTTTTTGAAGGATTAAGTAAATGAGTATAGCATCCATAATCTCTCTTACCTGCATTACATAACCAGACGTAATGACTAGCTCTTAGGGAACGTTTTACCTGTGGCTCTTAACACAAGCACTGTCTGCCAAACAAACTGCTTCCCAATCAAAATCTCACTGTTAGCTTCTGACCAGCCAGTTTCTGCACAGGTATTTATATTTGAATATAGTCCCATTGTCATCTACTTGGATCTTTAGGTCCATAGTACTTTAGCTTCCAGAGTGATAGTGAAGTAAAACAGCCACATGTTAACTTGTGGATCCTATCTTTTTCAGGAATCTTACTCCAATGTTTACTCCCTAAGAGAACACTGTCCCGGTTTTCCTTCTACCTCAATGGCTACGCTGCCTCTTTTTTGCATTATCAATATGGCTGCTTCACTTCAAACATTCCATTTAGGAATTTCTTGATGCTTGGTTCTACACTCTGGTTTCTCTTTATTTTCTCCTAAGCAGACTTACATGCACCAATAACTCTACCAACCACCATAGGACAGGGCTCCCACATGTCTATCTCTAGCCAAGACCTGTACTTCATGCTCTGGGCATATATAGGCAACTGCTTACTTGCCATTTGGGGTAGGGGGATGTCTTAAAAGACACTTCAGACTCAACTTGACCAAACTAAATTCATGATTGTGTTGCTCAAGACTGTTCCTATTTCTTGGTTTCCTCCTTCAGTGAAGAGCCCAATTATCTACTTAGTAGTACAAACCAGAAAACTAGAACTCATCCTTTTCAACTATTTCTTTTCCCTTATCAAATCTATCACCAAGTGTTTTCCATTATATGTCCTAGCCAGAATTGTCTCCCTTCTCTGTAAGTGTGAAACACCCTGGTCCAAGCTACTGGTCTCACTAAAATGTTATAAAATGCTACTGCATTTATCCACCTACCTCTTCTCTTGCTTCCTTGTAAGGCTTTCTCCATGTGGCATAGGAGATAAATCTACTAACATGATGTAGAACAGCTCTTCTCAGGGTCATTTAGGGATCCATTCAGGGGTTCCACAAGGTAAAAATTATTTTCTTAATACTACTACAGTTTGTCACCCTCATTTTTTCTCAGTGCCCTGGAGTTTTCCAGGGCAAACTGACCTGTGATATTATAACAGAACAAATGTGAGAATCCAGATCTTCTTCTTTTTATTATTATTATTATTATGTTATGTTAATCACCATACATTACATCATTAGTTTTTGATGTAGTGTTCCATGATTCATTGTTTGCGTATAACACCCAGTGCTCCATGCAGAACATGCTCTCTTTAATACCCATCACCAGGCTAACCCATCCCCCCACCCCCTTCCCCTCTAGAACCCTCAGTTTGTTTTTCAGAGTCCATAGTCTCTCATGGTTCATCTCCCCCTCCAATTTCCCCCCCTTCATTCTTCCCCTCCTGCTATCTTTTTTTTTTTTTTTTTAACATATAATGTATTATTTGTTTCAGAGGTACAGGTCTGTGATTCAACAGTCTTACACAGTTCACAGCACTCACCATAGCACATACCCTCCCCAATGTCTATCACCCAGCCACCCCATCCCTCCCACCCCCCACCACTCCAGCAACCCTCAGTTTGTTTCCTGAGATTAAGAAGTCCTCATATCAGTGAGGTCATATGATACATGTCTTTCTCTGATTGACTTATTTCGCTCAGCATAATACCCTCCAGTTCCATCCACGTATTTGCAAATGGCAAGATTTCATTCCTTTTGATGGCTGCATAATACTGCATTGTATATATATACCACTTCTTTATCCATTCATCTGTCAGTGGACATCTTGGCTCTTTCCACAGTTTGGCTATTGTGGACACTGCTGCTATAAACATTGGGGTGCACATACCCCTTCGGATCCCTACATTTCTATCTTTGGGGTAAATAACCAGTAGTGCAATTGCTGGGTCATATGGTAGTTCTATTTTCAACTGTTTGAGGAACCTCCATACTGTTTTCCAGACTGGCTGCGTCAGCTTGCATTCCCACCAACAGTGTAGGAGGGTTCCCCTTTCTCTGCATCCCTGCCAACATCTGTCGTTTCCTGACTTGTTAATTTTAACCATTCTGACTGGTGTGAGGTGATATCTCATTGGGGTTTTGATTTGGATTTCCCTGATGCTGAGCGATGTTGAGCACTTTTTCATGTGTCTGTTGGCCATTTGGATGTCTTCTTTGGAAAAATGTCTGTTCATGTCTTCTGCCCATTTCTTGATTGGATCATTTGTTCTTTGGGTGTTGAGTTTGATAAGTTCTTTATAGATTTTGGATACTAGCCCTTTATCTGATATGTCATTTGCAAATATCTTCTCCCATTCTGTTGGTTGTCTTTTGGTTCTGTTGACTGTTTCTTTTGCTGTTCAAAAGCTTTTTATCTTGATGGAGGTCCCAATAGTTCATTTTTGCCCTTGCTTCCCTTGCCTTTGGCAATGTTTCTAGGAAGAAGTTGCTGCGGCTGAGGTCAAAGAGGTTGCTGCCTGTGTTCTCCTTTAGGATTTTGATGGACTCCTGTCTCACATTGAGGTCTTTCAACCATTTTGAATCTATTTTTGTGTGTGGTGTAAGGAAATGGTCCAGTTTCATTCTTCTGCATGTGGCTGTCCAATTTTCCCAACACCATTTGTTGAAGAGACTGTCTTTTTTCCATTGGACATTCTTTCCTGCTATGTTGAAGATGAGTTGACCATAGAGTTGAGGGTCCATTTCTGGGCTCTCTATTCTGTTCCATTGATCTATGTGTCTGTTTTTGGGCCAGTACCATACTGTCTTGATGATGACAGCTTTGTAATAGAGCTTGAAGTCTGGAATTGTGATGCCGCCAGCTTTGCTATCCTTTTTCAACATTCCTCTGGCTATTTGGAATCTTTTCTGGTACCATACAAATTTTAGGATTATTTGTTCCATTTCTTTGAAAAAAGTTGATGGTATTTTGATAGGGAGAGAATCCAGATCTTCTATTGGGGCAAATATTAGAAGGACTTGGAAAAATATAAAACTATCACTCCCCTCTCTCTAATTCATTTTTGTTTTGAGATATGTAGTTTTTCTTAAAATAAAAATCATGTTATTCATGTTAATGTGTAATACATTTATTTTTGGTTATTTTAAATGAATTAACACTTAAAAATTTCTAAGGTTTAATATATAAAGCAGTAACTGTTCATAGATATAATGCAGAAATAAACAAAAGCTTTTTGAAGTTTTGGGTAACTTTTAAGGGTATAAAGGGTTCTAGAGACTAAACCACTTGAGAACCACTGTCCTAGAACGTGATCCATGGCCTGGCCACCTTCTAACTTTCCCAATCCATCTTTCTTCACACTGCTCTTTTTTCTGCTCCATCAACCTTGACTCCTGTTCAGTCCCTATTTTTTGTCTGTTTCCCTTTCAATACAGGCACTTTGCAGAAACTCTCTTTGCCACCCTCTTTATCCAATAAACTTGAAGTCATTCCTCAGATTTCATCCTTTAAACTGTCATTTCTGTAGGCAGGTCTTCTCTAATCTTATTGACTGAGTCAAATTTACTATTTTAGGGGTGCCTGGGGGACACAGTCAGTTAAACGTCCAACTCTTGGTTTCATCTCAGGTCATGATCTCAGTGTCGTGAGACTAAGCCCTGCGTTGGGCTCCATGCTGAGCATGGAGTCTGCTTGAGATTCTCTCTCCCTCTGCCCCTCCCACTTTCTCTCTCTCTCTCTCTCTCTCTCTCTCTCTAAAATAAATAAATAAACCTTAAAAAAATTTACTATTTTAGGATCTCATAGCATTTGTACCTCTTATTCATTACTATGATTGTAATACTGCATTTGTTTTTGTCATTATTTAATTTCTAAAGGCTCACTAGCTTAAAAATGCCATGAAATTAGGAGCCAAGTCTGTTTTTGTTCAACACCAAAGCTCCAGTGCCTAGCATGATACCTGGCATCCAATAGGAGTGCATGGAATGAATAAAATGGATGAACTGGAATTATGCCACAGGCACAAAAAATAGTCCTACAACATGTAATATTACAAAGACTAGGCATAAAATACAAAAATAAAACCAAGGGATTTTCAAGGTAGGTGAGAAAATCACAAGGATTTGGACAAAAAGAGAGCAACCTAATGATCCATCTAAAAGGGAAAATGAGGCGAAAAAAGGGCCAGGGATAGAAAAGCACCAACTATAAAATTGCATTCATTAAGAAATAAGAGCATATTGAAAGGAGTAGTAGGAGACAAGATTAGGAAGATAATCAAGAGCCAAATGTTGTTTGAACCTTTGGATGTTCACCTTAGGAATTTGAGCTTCAAACCATAAAAAGTGGGGAATCCAATAAGTGCATATGGAAAGGACTGGCAGGAGCAATAGTGCATTTGGGGCACATTCATCTACTAGCAATGTGTGAGATATATTAGAACACTACTGGTGAAGCTCGTTGGGGAACTACCTGGACTTCTGCATAAAATTCCTCTGAAGGACTTATGGCCACACAAAATCTGTTTTCAGAGACCAAGGATAACTTCCATGGTGTTGAGACAAATTTCAAAGATTTATTTATTTGAGAGAGAGAGAGAGAGAGCGTGAGAGAGCCAGCATGAGCAGGGGGAGGGACAGAGGTAGAGGGAGAGAATCCTCAAGTAGACTTCCTGCTGAGAGCAAAGCCTGATGCAGGGCTTGATCTCAGGACCCTGAGATCATGACCAGAGCTGAAACCAAGAGTCGGATGCTTAACCAACTGAGCCACCCAGGCACCCTGAGATAGAAATTGCAAAATAATAAAGCTTCAGTAGAATGGGTTTTCCTTTTCATAGTCTTCTAAGCTGTTTCCTGAAGCTAAAGACTGTTTTTATAATACGGAGTGAACAAAGATTTAGTATGTCGGTATGATTCTGGAAACATGCATTTCTGTTGCAGTGGGTATGGTACGTGTTTACTCCCTTACATGACCTAGTCTGTGAAGTTGTAACTGTGCACCTGGTCATGTGATGTTTCATCCCTTTATGGTGCATTCACCGACCATGTTGTAAATGTCTTCACTCCAGATTGAATTTTTATATACTTGGAATCATGTTGGAATCAAAACTCCAATAACTTGAACTGAAATGAAAGGTGAGACTTTTCTTTTTTCATTTTCTCTTAAACAAGTTTATAGTCCATTTGCCTCAAGGAATCACAATATCCGTGAACTCTATAAATGGTTGTTGTACAGATAGAGCATGTGCACTGAGTCTGTTTTGAAATTGAACAAATGAGAGCATGGAACTCACTTTGCTAATGGTTTTCCATGTGGGTTTTCCCAGAGCCTCAAGTGGCTCCACAAATGGGGACTCTGAGAAAGAAAGCCTTTTTAGCATTATGGGGAATATCTCCTCCATATTAAAAATGGAAAAACCGTATAATTTATCATCTTTTTAAGATGCTGGAATACATTTGATCCATCCAGTCTGTGGGAACTACCATTTATTTATTGCTTACTCTGGGCTAGTACTAGATTGGATTCTTTAAATGTATTCTCCAATTTAATCCCCATAAAATCTCGAATAGCATTATCTCCACTGAAGGAATGATGAATTCTGAAAGTTAGAAAATTTAAGTAACTTCTCCAAGTTTATATAAGTAGTAAGTGTTGGAGCTGGGCTTTTTGATTCATTCATTCACTCAAAAAGACTTGGGAGAGGGTGCCTGGGTGGCTCAGTGGTTAAGCATCTGCCTTCAGCTCAGGTCATGATCCCAGGGTCCTGGGATCAAGTCCTGCATCAGTTCCCTGTGCAACGGGGAGTCTGCTCCTTCCTCTCCCTCTGATTCTCCCCGCTGCTTGTACGTGTGCATGCTCTCTCTCTCTCTCTCTCTCTCCTTCTCTTTCTCTCAAATAAATAAAATCTTAAAAATAAAAAGGACTTTGGAGAGTCACTAATGAATAAGAGCCCTGAACTCATGGAGCTTGTATTCTAGAGGTGGAGAAAAAGATGAGTAGCTAGCAAATAAATACTAAGCAACAGGCTTTCATGGTGATCTGAGGTCTATGATGATAAATACAGTAGGGTAAGGGGATAGAGAATGAAGGGATAATTTTTGTGATCCTATTTTTGGTAAGAGTGATAAAATCAGTCTTCCCTGGTACAATGACATTTGAACTGAACTTTGGGTAGAGTGATGAATCAAACTTTATGAATGTTTTAGGGAAAAGTATTATAGGTAAAGACCCTGAGGATAGAAAGTGGTGGCATATTCCCCTGAGAGTGGCCTAAGCAGTATGGGCCCAGGTAGAGCACTAGGAGATGAATCGAGAGAGTTAGGTATAGATCGTGAAGCCTCTTGTTGGCTATAGTAGAAAGTTGGATTTAATTTGTTAGAGTGATGGGAAGCCACTGGAAGGTTTGAATAGGCTATCCCTTAGGAAATTGCTGGGTTTTTAGGAGCCCTGTGTCAGGAGTCAGGGGCAGAGAACAGATATATATTTCTTACTATGTCACATGCTAATACCATAAATCTAGGCTGTCATCTCTTGGCCCTTAGATTATTATATCACTGAACATTATTATATTGCCATAGATGATTGCAACAGGTTTTCCTGATTTTCTTTTTCTTTTTTTTTTAAGATTTTATTTATTTATTTGACAGAGACACAGGGAGAGAGGGAACACAAGCAGGGGGAGTGGGAGGGGGAGAAGCAGGCTTCCCACTGAGCAGGGAGCCTGACGCGGGGCTCGATCCCAGCACCCTGGGATCATGACCTGAGCCAAAGGCAGACGCTTAACGACTGAGCCACCCAGGCACCCCCTGATTTTCTTCATTCATAAATTCAATCCATCTGCTATACCTGGTTCAAATGATTTATTACAATAAAATTATTTACTGATTAAAATTTATTTATTATAATTCCAAAGAGAGTTTTCAGATGAAGATTCCTTTCTTCATTATTCTGGGAATACTTATAATCATTCCTTTCTTTGTGCCTTTTCTCAAATAATGGTCTCCTTTTCTCAAAGAGAGAGCTATTTCTTACTACGATTGATATCTTTCCAGGTCCAGTTGGAATAACCTTCTCTTCCTCTCCAGACTCTCACCAAGCTCTCTGTTCTTTGACCTTCTACAGTAATTATTGTCTGCTTTAATTATTGTCTGCAATAATTATTGCCTGAATTACATATTGCTTTATATTCATTTATTTAATTATTCATACATTTGTACATTTGTTAATTGAATTAATTAATTGACTCGTTCATTTGACAAATATTTATCAAGAGCCTATTATAGTCTAGGCATTCCTCTAGACACAGGGCAGAGTGTGGACAATTTTTTAAATCAATTTTAGTGAATCTTGCATTTAATAAAATGCACAGCTTTTAAGTGAAGAATTCAGTGAGAATTCAATGTTTACACCTGTGTAAACTGTGCCATACTCAATATATGAAACACTTGCACCATCTCCAAAGTACCAAGTCTCTTTGTACATCTTAGGCATCTGCCTCCTACCTGACGCCTCCCCTCTCCCATCACCATAGTTTAGCATGCTATTTTAGAAATTCAAATAAATGAAGTCATACAGTATGATCCCTTTGATTAGGTAACTTTCCTCATCATTATGTCTGTGAGATTAATCTATGTTGTTGCATTTTTAGTAGATTATGCATTTTTTAATTATAAGTAGTATTCCATTGCACAAATATCCACATATCTTTAAATGTCACCTGTGGATGGTTATTTGGGTTGTGTTTAGTTTCTGGCTACTGTAAATAAAGCCTGCTATAAACATTTGTGTACAAATATTTCTCTGGGAGGATGTTTATATTTCTCTTGATTAAACCAATGAATGGAATTGCCAAATCACAGGAAAGGTGTATATTTGAATATGTTTATATCATATATATATATATATATACACACACACACACACACACACACACACACACACACACACACACACACAAACACATTTTGAAAAGAGTGTTTGCTAAATCTAACATCTGGATTATCTTGGGTCAGTTTTTTGTTTACTTTTGCATGTGAAGATGGTTCTCATTTTCCTATTTCTTTGCATATCTGGTAAAATTTTTATGACATTCCTGCAAATTTTTAGTTTCTCCATGCAGTGCATAAAGGGCTTTGTGAATAGCTTTGTTTTCTGTCATATTGAAGACATTGGCTAGTTATTAATTCTTTTCTGTGCTTCTCAGCTTCTTCCAAGTCTTATTAAAGTATCAATTAATATTTTATTATCTCTGACATGCTTGTTTCTGTGATCAGAGTGGTGATTCCTCTACAATTGGCTTTACATGTACTGGGCACTGTTGTAGTCATTGCTATTACTGATTGATGCTGTAGGAAATGAGGGCATATAGCAAAAGGGAAGGTAAAGGAGAATATGGGATAAAAGTTCTGGAACAACATGCATCATTACTCAGGTTTTATGAAGATCTTAGATAGAACCCATTCCACATGAAATCTATCAGTCATCAGTATTTGTTAAGTGCCTGTTGTTTGGGGGAAATAAAGGGAGTATCACATATAACTTTAGCCTTGAATGAGGGCTTACAAAGCTTCCAATATCACATATTATTTTGGAAGGCAAACAGTCCTCAATTTATTCCCCAAATATATTGAACACTTTTCAGTGAGCAAAGTACTATGGAAGTGCTGAGAAGCTAACAAAGAGAAATGTAGCAGACAGATCCTGAAGATGCTCACAGTCTAGCAGAGTAGACAGATATGCAGAGATGGTTATGATACAAACACAATGAAATAGGTTTTAAAGCAACATATAAAAATTTATTGGGCTCTTATTATATGCCATGGATTAACTCATTTAATCCTCAACACAACCTATTATGTAAGTACATTATTATCCCCCTTTTACAGATGGGAAAACTGAGGTAGAGAGTCGTGTGAAGTCACTTGGTCAAGATAACATAGTAAGTGACAGAGCTAGGGTATGATCTTAGCCTGTCTGATTCCCTCATTCTTGAAATAAAGTCACAACAGAATGCAGAGGAGGAAGCAAATCATTCTTAGAGATAATATGATACTGAGGGACTTGAAAACATAAGCATATTATCATGAGGGGTTAATTATCAGTGATAAGGGACAACTGGTCTTCCACTGCATGAAGCATACATAAATTCAGAAAATAACAACCATCTTCTGATTTCAAAGCTATCACAAATTCCCATGACAAGGTAGAGCTGGTATCTGCAGAAGAGTCCATGATTCTTATTTCCACTACTTATCTACCATCCCCTAAAATATCAAGAATTATTGCAAACTATCATTCAAGACCTTTCAAGTCTCTTAGGATTTATTTTCCCCAAATCTGATGCTTACTTACTCAGTTCCTTTGATCCTTTAATCCAAGTATGGTTTTTACCTCAAAAGCACACACATCTTCCAGTCAGCAGAAATATTTATTCCTCTTTATAAATTATTAAAATAATTTTATGGCTTAGAACTAAGTACCTCATGAATCTTGTTATCATGAATTAATAATAATTCTGTACATTTATATAATGCTTTATGATGTTCTTCCACATAAATTATCTTATTTAATTTTCATAGCAGTGTAGTGTGCTAGAGAAAGTTGATATTAATACCCCAATTTTCACTATGAGGAATCAAAGACTTAGGAAAGTTTGAGTCACTTTCTTGAGTTCATATGGCTATGCATTATTGAGCTGGACTTAGGAGTAATCCAGTCTACTTTTCTCTCCTCTCTCTTTCTCTGTCTCTCTGTCTCCCCCACCCCCCTCTCTGTTTTTCTTTCACTCATTAGGGTCTGATCATATCTGAGTGATCAGAAGAATCTGAGTTCTTGAAAGTGTAAAGATGGCAATCACAGCTGGAATGAGGGTGAATTAACTAGGATGCAGCAACTCTATGAGATCTGGTCAAAGCATCATCCAGGGAGTCTCAGCCATTTATTAGAATTGTGCCAAGTGGCTTAGAACTTCAGTGTGGTAGCACATTAGAAGCGGGAGAGATTAGTGTGTGTGGATTTAGTCAGGGACAGGGAAATTTGGTGGTCTTTGAAAGAGGAGTAGAATTTGAATAGGTAGAGATAAGAATTATGTTTTACTGGATATATGGGCAGCACAAACAAAAATAGTAAGAGAAAGAGCATAGGGAAATATATGGGAAGAGGGGACTATTATATTACAAACCACATGATGGGGATTAGTCAGAAATCAGGTTGGATAAATAAGCTGGGGAAGAAGATAGTAGATTGGAAGCAGAAAGTGGAAAATAGGGAAATACATCATGTTCTTGGGATGGGGACTAGCATGTTAATGGCCTGTTTGGGGATGAACAATCCATTCTTATTGGCAGGGTGAGTAATGGTGAGGCAAGAAGGTCAGTGTTTAGTTGATGGTGATGAAGCCTGCAGTTGTGGGACTGGTGTAGGAATGGAGAGAAAGGAGACATTTTAAGTAGAAGTGTATTGATAGAGTGACAGACTAGATTCAGAGGATGAGGCGAAGAGGAAATTTAAAGATGCCTTCAAGTTTCCTAGTCTTGGAGGTAAAAAGCATATTGCAGCCACTAACACCAAAAAAATGCTAAAGAAAGGGAGCACATTTTAGAAAGAAGGTTTTCCTTAGCTTGTATGACAGGATATTATCTCTGAAGAGTACATCTATGAGGAGAAATCTTATGGGCCAATTGGAAAGTGAGGTCGGAGGAGTTTGATCTGGGAGACATTGACAGGCGGTGACATTTCATGCCATCAGATTTGGATTAAACACAGGGGCATGAATGAGAGAAATAAATGTGGAAGTTCAGTGTTGGAGGCTTGTAGAATTACCTCATTCAGGTACTAGAGGATGCATGGAAGCACAAGAGAGAGGCCAAGAAGGAGAACCAGAAAAGAGGCATGAGGGTGACCCCAGAGGAGGAGAAGAATCAGGAAGTTGGGTAGATCAATAGTGTAGAAAAAAGAGTCGACAGTAAGAATTTATTTTTTTTTAAAGATTTTATTTATGTATTTGACAGAGAGAGAGAGGGAGAGAGAGAGAAGCACAAGCAGGGGGCGCGGCAGAGCAGGGAGGCAGGACCTGGGATTTTGACCTGAGCTGAGGGCAGACGCTTAGCTGACTGAGCCACCCAGGCACCCCAACAATAAGAAATTTAGAAGAAATATACCACTGGATATGATAATAATACCACCAATGGATTTTTGGGAAAGTAATTCAGATTGAATAAGTTAATCACCTTTTATCTATCAATATCAGTAAATAAGTTATTATATGTAAGGTTCATTTTAACATTTAGCATATTAACATTTATAATATGTATATGTATAACACTTATAGTACATTAACAGTGTATTATATCTAAGATTCATTTTAACATTTAACATATTAGCATGTTTTGCTGTTTTAAAGAGTGTAGCATGTGTTTATTGGGACCAACACTAGGTGATGTGGGGAAGCATGGGAATGGACACTAGGCTTGGGGGGTGGGAGCTAATAAGTGGCTTTTTAGAAGAGGCAATGTCAAAAGTGAATTTTGATAAGACAAGTAAAGTTATGCCAAGGGAAGATAAACAGTGGAGAAAGTGGTAGAAAGTACCCAGTCCCAGATCCTAGGCCTCATGGGGTCTGGTATACCTGGTTTTGCGTCAATGTGTTCCTACTGGTGATTTTAAATTGCTGTCTCTTTGAAACAAACCAAAAAAGCCCCAATACTTTCCAATTCATATCTGTGATATATGTTATTACAATAAACTGAACTGTGCTGTAGATCTTTAAAAAATAAATAATAAAAAAATAAATATACAATGTTAGAAAGTCAGTGACCTACAAAGCAATTTATAGAATTCATACTGAAAGCTACTGACATAAATATGACCTTTAGAAATTTTACTCATTTGGATGAAATTGGACTTTAGAGAAGTTAAAGATATTTATAGGAAGAGTGAAATTTAAGAATTAAGTAAAGTAAAAATTTTGCAAAATATTGAAAATATCCCCAAATCAAAGTGGAATAAAGAGACAGCACTTGCAGTCATCCTAAATAAGTTGTGTACTTTCAAGCACCTGGTGCTGAGAAAATTTTAGAAACAGTATATTTAGCCATAATCTCGTGGGCTCATCATGCATTTCTCATTCTCTTAATTCTCACTTTATTGCTAGAGAGATTTGCATGATAGAAGAATATAGTTTTAAAAGTTTCATCTGTTTCTCCTATTTATTCCTTTACTTGAAGTCATAATCATATTTCTATAGGAATAAATTATGATTTCACAAGCAAAGGATTATAGCTTTGGGAGGATAATTAGATGCTAGAAAATGAGGTTCTTAAAATGAGGGTCTTGTTTATAATATCAAGTATTTGTGACAAACACCATGAGTAATGATGAAAACATGCCCTAAAATGTGACACGGCATATGAGTAATTGTCTAAATTCTGCTAGGGGGAGGGGGGAGATTCTGGCATCTTTAAAACTGTTCGGCTGTGGTATGGATTTAGAAACAATAGGGTAGTTCAGCCCAGCCCTGTTATAGAGAGAGTTCACGCGAGGAGATATTTCTTCCCTGGCTTAAATTGCCCCTGTGATTTTATGTGCCTATCACGATTATTGGTACAGAGACTTCATTTGGATTACAGGGACCTAGGATGCCAAATGTCAGCAAGTGAAATGTGCCTGTGACGACCAGAGCTAAATAATGTTCCAGTTACCTCAACATTACAGGTGAGAGTCAGGAATTCCATAAAATTACTGAGAAAACAATTGTTCCGGATTTCCCACGGGTCTCACTTTCTCCATCCCAGTAGCTTCTACCCACCTGGGAGTGGAAATTCCCTGCATGTGCCCATCAGCCCAGTAGTGGAAAGTGAGTTCTAAGGTAGCATAGATGCTGCTTTGTTCACTATCACATATCCCGTGCTTAGTATAGTGGTCGTGTGTGTGTATATGCGTGTGTGTGTGTGTGAGTGCATGTGTGCACGCATGAGCACATTTTGAATGAATGAACGAAAAGGAGAATCCGTCAGTGTTACTAGGAGCACTCCTAAGAACAGACTACTTTTTGCTCTTTGCCAATAGGAAAGAGCTTCCCCCTGCCACACTTCTCTCAAGCTAGGAAGGAACCATATAATCTAGTGCTTCTCTTATGATTTGACAGCATAGGTATTTTCCAGCATGTCTGTGTGTGTCTTCTGCACTAACAGTTCAAGTTAGATGGTTACCTGGAAGGGTTCCTAAGCTCGGGTTGCTGAGCTCTTTCTCTATGGAACACCGACTAGCCTTTTTTTAAAACCTCCTGGGGTAGAAATGTCTTCTGATAATACTTTTCCGACCCATTATGCCTACTCATCCAAGATGAATCCCTGAGGTCATATTTCAATATGAATGTGCCCTATGAGGTTTTGCTCCCAAGTTTGTGAGTGGAAAGGAAAAAAAAAACCAGGCCAGAAGAATGACAATCATTGTTTTTTTTTTTAATTGAAAATTATATGACAAAATCCTTCTCATCTAAAGAGGGTTATATTCAGCCAGAAAATGTACAAAAATATTTTAGACATGTATTAGTTAATAAATAATGACATTAGTTTTCTGCATATTGCAGTTTGCCAGTTTTTTGAAATTTGTAATCGGTTTGAGATTTTATTCATTTTAAGTAAACATTTGCTTTAATAGCTAATACAAAATTAGATAATTTTGTATCATTTTTTTCTTAAAAAGGACCACCCAAATTATATGTTTAAGGAAGCACAAAATTTGTTTCCTGTGCCAGTTAGCCTTGTGTTTGCATTTCCCAAACAGAAAGAGTCTACATATCACTGTTTTAGTTCCTAGGAAAGGAAAAGAGATGAAAGGTTTCAGCATTCCCCTTATGTCCACCTGAGAGTGTCAGGAAGCCTTCTATGCAGAATCTCTGGGCAGTGAGCTCCTAGTCACCTCCATTGAGAGGACAGAAGAAGCAAAAAATTATTTCCAGGGAAAGTTCCTAGGTTGTCTGGTCTCAGAGACGTGGTTCAAAAGTGCTAAATTTGGAGTCAAAAGACTTGAATTATTATTCCTGACCTACGTCTTATGAGCTGTGGGGCCTCAAGGATATCACTTTGCTTTGCTGAGCCTCAGTGGTCTCTCTCTCTCTCTCAAATGTGGTTTTTAATCTTAGTTTTTGCACAAATATGTTAGGATCAAATGAGTTAATACATTTCACAATACACTGACATGAGTAAAGGTGTCCTGCTTTAAGTTGTTACTGATACATGTTACTTCTTAGTAGGGATGAAGCAAATTCTGTGATAAAGTAGGAAGGCACCTTATCTGCCCCTCTTCAATGTTTCGAATAATTATGGGTGCTGGCATGACAGGGAGATGAGGATTTGGGTGATATGTTAACCAAAGAGAAGGGCCATCAGTAGCATTTCAGCCTTGACTTCCCTTAAATCCTGTTTGTGAACGCATCTCAACTAGCCCATTAGCTGGCCAATGTCTAGCAACAACCGTCTAATTGTTAACACTTCAAAAAATTATAATCATCTATGTATTTGGTGGTGACTGTTATTCAGAACTGTTGGTCCACAAAACAATCCATATCAAATGATGTAAAATGAGTAAGTGCTCCTATTTTTACTTCTGTTTTCAGGACCATTTGCACAATGCATGAAAAAGTATCATTAAGGGTGGCCATATGGTAGAGGAGAAAGATCATCCTACTAGGAATGAGGGCATTCTGTGTAGTTGCAGCTTTTAAAAAAGCAGTGTAAACCTGAGTTATGTCATATACTTTCTCTGGTATTTTTTTATAGGTAAAATTATATCAGCCCAATTTAACCAAAAGTATTATGAATATCAAATAATAAGGTATAGATGTTGAAGGATTTGCCAAGCATATAAAGCATACCCAATTAAATGGTGATATTATTTGCTGAGAATTACTAATGAGGAGGCAGTTAAATAAATTAACTATGAGATTGAGAAACAGAGAAATCAGCAGACACGAAATCCACTAATTTGATAATTCCTAGGGCCATTAGCTTGTCATATATACAAAGGCACACACATAATAAAAATAAATGAAAACAAATTCCTTTCATCTGAAATTGCCTTCTTCTTTTCTGGATAGTTTCGTACTGACAGTCTGGCATCTACCAGTTCATCTAAGGGGATTGTTTGAAGCATTTAATCAATCTCTTATAAAATGTATATGTCTGCTACTTTTATAATTGTGACAAAACAAAAGAAGTGTTGAATATATTTTGCTCCTTTTCTGATTCTCAGACTTCATAACAGGCAAGGATTCTAGACCACAACCTCCCGCAATGCCCTGGTGGTAACTTTCCTTCCAGAGAGATATCAGCTGAGCACAGTGTACAATCAACTGCCTACACTGGGAGAAACAAATCAGAAAACCACTGTTCCATAATCACAGAATTGAAAGAACTGCATACGTAAAATGGCAGGCTATTAATTCTGGTTTGGAAAGCCTGTGAATAGGACTTTTGATGAAGTTTAATTTTCTTTTGGCTCTTCAGAAATGGATAAATCATTTAAAATAAAAATAGATGCTGTATTATAGGATGCTCATTTCTTTCAATATTTATTATTTTTTGGGAAAAGTATTTTTTAAATGATGAGATATAATGATGAAGTGTTCACATAAATGCTCCAAAATAGCACACGGTTCATTCTCTGTTGCCTCACTAAGCTCTAGATTTGAAAATTATTTGGTGTAATTTAGGTAAATCTCCAGTATATAAAATTTTAATTGAAAAGATGTGATATTTCATTAAATGCTGTCACACATTGCTACTGTTGCCAAATAAGGCTTGGCAATACCTCCAGGACACTTTTCTACTGATTGGATTTTGTCTCCTACCTGAACCAAATATAGCCTTCAAGATACATATCAGCTATCATGTGTTGCATGAGAGAGATTATGTAGATATGGTATTTGTATGTTTTCATAGCATTTATATGATTTATATTCATATGAATATTTTTATCAGCAACCTCAGTGGCATTAGAATCATTACTTTTGTAAAAAGTCTTGCACCTGGAAAAGTATTTATAGTTCTATGAATTATCTATACAGAATGCTGTGATAGTAAGATACAAAAAGATGGGGGGCGGGTAGAGAACACAGTTTGGAAGTAAATATACCTTGGGAGTCAGTCTAGAATGTGTAAGCAAGGAAGTGAAAGAGAATCCTTTTTTGTTTTTACAAAAATTTTTTTTTCCCATTTATGAGAGAATGAACTTTATTTCCTATTCTTCCTGGGGTTAACAAATTCACCTTAAAAACATGTATGGAACAACAATGAGAAAGGCATATGCACATGACCACTGCATTCTCATTGGACCCACCTAATCCTATTCTAGCTTAATTTATGTTCCCTGCGAAGTATGGTAGGGCCAAGGAGCCAATAGAACCATTCTGCCTCAGTTTCTCTAGAATTTACTGAAGTGCTTAGTGAGCAACCAGAGGTAACAACTGCCCACTCAGTGAATAACTTAATTCACTTGGAGAAAATTACTAATGTAAATCCACCACTTTTCTCTATTTGCACCAAACCTGGGCATTTCCTGTGGGAATGCTGGTTTCATCTAAGTGTTCATCTCTAGCAGTTCCTTCTTCCCCAAAGCCTCAGGACAGTGCAGGATGTCACTGCCACCAGCACCCTGGCCATCTGTGGAGCAGAAATGACTTGCTTCCAGATCCTGCTTCTAGTCGCTGTCACACTGGGCTTCTTAGGTAACTACTCCTGTCCGTATCCTTAGAGGTTTACAAGTAGTAAGAATCTCAAGAACCGAAGCTCAAATTAAGACAAAAATCCAACGTCTAATGTTTATTTTTCATGTTTTAATGCTTTGGAAATATTTGAAACATGGAATCATACAGCAGTCCTGAAGAATATTGTTGCGCTTTCTAATTTTACAGTCCTGTCTGAAACAGTGCTAACGTGTATGTTTGTTTTTGTTTTAATTATCGTTTGTAAGCTGAAAGCATTTTCTGCTTTATAAGTGGTTGACACTTGGATTCACTTTTGGAGCAGGCTGTCCCTTTGTTTTGGGGGGGAAAAACCCACCTGAATGTATTCTTTAAGAACCCATTTTATAATGCAGAGTTACCTCTCAGTTTTCCTTAAGAAAAACTATTTTTTTAAATGCAGCTTTTGTATCTTTTGTATCCTGAGATTCTGAATGAAAATGGGTAAAGTAGATCTGATGGAAGGTTGATGCGGAACTGTGGCTCTAAGACTGTTTTTGGAGTGTGTGGGGGAGAGTTCCTTTTCTTGATACAAACAGCTTGTGTCTGTAAATTTTGCTTTGCAATTCCTGTGTAGATGCATATGTCTGTGCAAGTGAGAACATGAGAGAGAAACAGAGGCGGGTGGAGAACTTTTGTTTGGACAGCTCTTCACTCGAAATAGGAGGGCAGGAGATGGGAAATCAGCAGGAAGGGCTTTCAGGCTTGATGTTCATCTGTGGGCACCCAAGACTGTAAGAAAGGACCAGCCTCTGCTTGACTTAGTTCAGTGTGGATTGGTCAACTGATACTCTGCTCATCCTGCTACGCAAGAACAAGTAATTCAGTATAATGATTAAATTCTGATATAATTGTTGTTTCGGGACCAAAGGGTAAGTCTACCTTGTGGTGGGTATTAATGATCAAAATTATAATAGCTAATACCTACTGAGCACTTACTTTATGCCAAGAAATGTTCTAAATGCTTCACATATGTCAACTGTTGCCCTCATAACAACCCTCTTCATTGGGAACGAATTTATTTCCATTTTATAGACAAGAAGACTGAGGCTTACAGAAATAACTTTCTAATGGCTCTGGAGAGAGAAGGCTATAATTTGGGAGGGAGACCCATCAGGGTTGGTGAAGCTGGGTTGGATGTTTTGTCTTTTTTGGGTTACCAAGGAAGGTAATTAGTTGTGACATCACTTAAGAAGACCTCTGTCACAGTGGGCTTCCCATCAGGCTTTCATGAAAAATTCCTGAAAACAGCCCATTGGTGGAAGGGCCAGCCATACATACACACCACATAGAATTCTGTCAGTCAGGTAAGACTTTTGTGGCACCGTTTCCTTGTCTCCATTCCTTTTGCCTGAAATTCACATTTCCTGGGTTGCTGTGCTATTTTGTTCTAAACCCATTTTAGTGTGTTAATCGATATCAAGCTATTCTTACTGCTGGTACATTAATATAGACATAGTTTTGAATAAACATGACCAAACTTATCTTTTTTTACTTGATATCTTTCTGTCTTCCTGAAGGGAACAACTTTTCTCACTTTTGGTGTGTGTGTGTGATTGGTGTTTAGCTTTTACAAGTACTGAATTCAGGCGGTAAAAGTAGACATCCTTACTTTGTTTTTAATCGCAAAAGAGAAAGTGTGGCTATTCATTAAATAAGCTTTTTGCTGCAGGTCTTTTGTAAATGTCCTATAGAAGTTGAAGAAATATTCCCTCCGTTCCTAGTTTGCTAGGATTTTTTTTAAAATCATGAATCAGTATTAAATTTCATTATACTTTCTTCTACATTTATGGGGGTGATCAAATGACTTTTCTTCTTTACTCTGTTATAAGGGCACAGGACGAGGCTTTTCTAATGTTAAATCAACATGCATTTCTGAAGTAAATGCTACTTCATCATGACATATTGCATGTATTACTGAAATAGTTTTGCTAATATTTTGTTTAGAATTTTTTGCATTTATGTTCATGAGTAAGCTTGGCTTATGTTTTGCTTTTCTTGTACTGTTCTTTCTGCAGTTTGGTATCAAGGTTATGATGGCCTCATAAAGAGTTGAAGTGACTCACTTTTTCTATTCTCTGGAAGAGTGTATATAATATTAGTGTTATTTCTTCCTTATGTATTTGGTAGAATTTGCTGGTGCAACCTTTTTTTTGTCTAGAGTTTTCTTTGTGGAATGATAATAACAGTCCAACCCCCTTATTTACAGAAGGGAAAAAATAAGGCCAGGAGAAAGAGTGACATACTTAGTATCTGACAGTGCCAGGTGCGTCACTTACCTCATGTACCTGAAATTATTGAGATTATCTTTAATAGTTAAAGGAATATATAGATTTTTCTTTTTCAGTTTTATGAATTGTGTTTTCTACAACTCAACAATCGAGTTGTTTTATTTCATCTAGAATTTTATTTATCAACAGATTTGTTTATATTATACTCTTTAATGTCTGATTTATAGTGATGTTTCTTTTTTCTTCTTCATATTGGTTATTGGTTTTACTCTTTTTTTTGTCTTGATCAAATGTCATTGGAAGGTCTTCAAATTTATCATTTAAAAAAATCAATTTTTGGCTTTGTTGCTATTCTCTACAGCAGTACCCCAGTGAGGTGGCCAGAATTTGGAGGTGCTGGCTTCATAGTGTGATCAAGGAAACACTGTCCTAGGCATGTGGGGCAGAAGCAGAGAGTCACTAGATGCAAGGAGCCAATATCAGTGAGGATGTCAGGGGTCACTCAGAGAGGTTGAATATTAGAAATCCATTCTTTGAATATCACATGGGTCTTTGAAATTCTAATGCAATACTGGAATGAGAAGAAAATTCAATAATGACTGAAATGGAATTTTCCTTCCATCCCAGCAGTGCAAGTGTAGACATAGAATTTTGTTGGTATAATCGAATTTTCCTTGACTTAGCCTTATACCATCTCCCTCTCTCTCTCTCTTTCTCTCTAACTTATCTTGGTAAAAGTGAAATTTTCATGGACTTATCTTTATAGCCTTTCATTTTTGGTTTCCCACATAGACAAATCACTTCAAAGAGAAGGGCCAGATTCTCATGAGTCTTGCTGCCATGCTGGCCTAATCAGCTTGCTGCCATTGTTCCCTGTCACTCATTTCTGAACAATTATACTTTCATAGCCTAGAAGGGGTTATTCTGTAAATAAATAAGTAAGTCGTGTATGTGTGTGTAAGAGGGGAATTTGATTATAATTTTTAATTAGTCCAACTTCAGGTTTATATATCTCAAAGGAACACTATAGGTATTTGGCAATTAATGTTTGTAAATCACCCTGAGATCCTTCAGGAAGAGAGATGCTGTATAAATGAATACTGTGGTAATGAAAATAATAACACATGCACTTACATTCCCAAGCCAGTTGCCTGAATTAGGTGTTGAAGTCTAAGGAAAGCTGTACAAAATGTAGCTATTGAAGTAAGAAATATTTTCACATCCCTCTTTAAGTCATGATGGAAAATATCTGTGATATACAGAATACAACCATAACACATGATTATGATATACAATACATTTATGAATGCTTATTGTTTAGATAAGTAATTATTTCACATTTGTATACAATTATTAGATCAAGAACTACAGAACATAATCAGTTCTTTGAGATGACAGCATGTGGAAGCTAACTGGCAGTTGTCTCAACATAATTGCTGAATGTTGTTCAATAATAAGTTATAGTTCTATTATTAATTCAAGTTTTGTCAATGGCATAGTAGATATTTTTTGCAGATTTTTAGAAATAATTTTTTAGAAATGCAAAAAATTCCCAAGTTACCCTCAAACCATAAAAGAAATTGCTTTCTCCCTACCTGACCACCTTTCATTTCCTTTCAGTATT
Organism: Zalophus californianus; assembly: GCF_009762305.2. Taxonomy (NCBI): domain Eukaryota; kingdom Metazoa; phylum Chordata; class Mammalia; order Carnivora; family Otariidae; genus Zalophus; species Zalophus californianus. The sequence goes on from NC_045602.1 coordinate 28,299,107, forward strand.
AAAGGTCAATGATTGGATGCCTCTGACAATATCCGTGCCCTTTGGCACTGCACAAGGGGTAGGGGGAGGAAGAATATGCCTGTTTACTTCGCGTATGCCACTAAATTCTGCCATTTCGTATTTTGGTCATTTGGTGCTGAACGTTCTGAAAATGAAAACTTCACAGCAGAAGTAAAAATGAGTTATTTTCCATAACTGTACAAAGTCAGTTACAGCATTGGGTTTTATTAAATAAGACCTTTAGAACTGAGAGAATAGATAAAAGAGCCATTCTGTTAGATATGAACCACTATTATTCTCTAATTTCACAACTTCATTCATTTCCTACTTAGCCAATTTTATTATGAGAAACTATTTTTGTTGTTGTTGTTGTGTTGTTTGATTGTTGTCTGTCTCCCCCAACAAGATATAAACTGTTGTCTGTCTTTTTCACATGTATTTCCAGCACTCTAAGTTTACCTACTGTATAATAAACGTGAGATCTCCCACCTCAGGAGAGCTTATTGGTAAGTACTTGACAGTACACCACTTGTTGGAATAGAAAAGAAAATAGAGGGTTACATGATACCAGATAAGTCATGGAAAATCATAATATAGAATAATATAACAACTATTTTTCTTCTGTGCTGGTATCAGAACAGGAAGAGAAAATATGTCTTAAACACTGGCAAATTTAAAAACATAAAGAACAATGAAATATCCTTGTGGTCTTTAAAGCATTCTCACATGGCTTATCACCAGTCCCGGCAGGATGTATCTCAGTTCCAGCAGAGTAACAGTGTAAAAAGAGAAGTTTAAACAAGTGAGAATGAATGTTTTTGGAAAAAGAAAAATTACATTCTACTCATTAATGAAATTTTGTAGACTAAAGATTTATGTTGAGGTTGAGGATTGCAGCAACACATAATTGAAGGATTCTCTAAGCAGTTGAAAATGTGCCTGGATTTGGGTAGAAGTGTAGGTCCAAAGTAAGGTTTTAGAAACATCTATATAATTTATAGTCATTGTTATGAAGTGGTTGTGGCCACAAATTCATAGAGAAAAAAAGATCTGTTAATAGAGTTGGGAGAAACTCCATCATTTGGAGCATGAGGGAATATTAAAAAATTTCAAAAAAATGGGGTGCCTGGGTGGCTCTGTTGGTTGAGTGTCTGACCCTTGATCTCAGCTCAAGTCTTGATCTCAGTGTCTTGATTTTGAACCCTGCATTGAGCTCCATACTGGATGTAGAGCCTACTTAAATTTTTTTTTCAAAAAAGTTAAACAGTGAAAAATAATAACTGACATAGGCAGGAATCCTGGGTAGTATAGAGCCCACCAAACCAATAGAATGGTCAGGAAGGGAATGTTAACTGTCAAATTTTGCAGGAAGGTCAAAAGTAGATGATGGAGCAATAATAGCTGATTTGGAAATGCAGTCTTAAGAGCACATTTCCCACCAAATAGTAGGAATGGAAGCTAAATTATAAAGGATTTACTAGTAGATGGATGCTGTTGGGCAGTGAATAAGAATTTTTGAGAAGGCCGGATATAAAATGAGAACACAAAAGTTTCATGAAGGTGTGAAAGAGTTTATTTTTATGTTTGTTTAATTGCTTATTTATTTAATTGTTTTAGAATGGAGAAGACAAGTATATTTATGGATAGAGAGAGTCCAATGGAGAAGAGAAGTAGAAAAAATAAGGCATACAATTTAGTCAAGGCAATAAAAAGACAAGGGGAAAAATAAAATTATATAGAGAGGTAGACTTGAGTGTGGAGGGGAGGAACTTGGTATGTTCAATGGTATGGTCTTGGTCTCAGTCAAATAGGAAATTAAGTTATATGCTGAGATAAAACAGGGTCATTGTAATGAAGTGAATATACTACCCATTTTGGAAGCTGATAAACTTAGGTTCATTTGTAGGCTCTGCCACTTATTTTGTGACTTTTGAAAAGTTGCTCACCATCACTGAATCCACTTTCTTGAAAAATGGGAATAATAACACCAATCTTGCAGAGTTATTTTACATTTAGGATAACAGTGGCTAACATTTATTGAGCACTACCTACCTACCAGGCTCCATTTTAAAAACTTTACATAAATGAACTCATTTAGTTGTTTACTTTTGAGGTAGGGGTTATCGTTTTCCCAATTTTACAGGAAAAGAAATGGAGGTATCCAAATATTAATAATTTTAACAAGGTCACACAGCTGGTAATAGGCAGACCTAGGGTTTGAATGCAGGTGGGTGGTCTACACTGTCTCACTAATGTATCTAAAAAAAGCTTAGCACAATTCTTGACATATAGATTCAATAACTAGGATTTGTAATTATTGCTAACTTTATTAAAGACTTGTAAAATGTGCTTCTAATTTTCTACTCTGTTAAACCTGATAGAAAATCATCCAGATAGGAATTAAACATTTTCTGAATACCATAGGTTAATTCCAAGGTCATACCTGAGGTTAGGTATTTATGGCTTTACATAGGCACAGATGAGGGCCTAGGTACATCTCATAGTACCCTAGATGGCTTTTATTTGCTCTTTAAATATATTTAATTTCTATAGTGATTCCATCCCAGTAATAGTCAAGTTAGGTAAAATTAGGCAGTAGCGGCTTTTCTCAGTTAATGAAAATATTCTTCCCCAAGTTCTTTTCCCTTGAGGATTTATAGGTATCAAGATATTGTTTGGGAAATATTGAGGAACTGGTCTTTACTAATGATCAGGTGAAACTGGTACCAACTGAGATGTTCGCTACATTGGATCCTTGGTATCACCCCTTCTCACTGTTCTGGAACTCTGGCATCTGCTTCTATATTCACCTCCTCATTTACAAACAACACCTTTTATTTTCATTGGCAGACTGAGTAATTTTGAAGACCTAGTCAGATTGGTAAGTTGAACAAATAAATTAACAAACAAATCTTTGGCTTGAAGGGTCAAAAAGCTAATAGTAAAGAAGTCCTGTACCAAAATCAGAGAGAACAAGCAAATCTCAAATGGCAGTGAGCCTGGACTCTATGGACACATTTCCCCTAGGGGCATTTTCCAATTCCAAAATAAGTTATCAAGAAGCTACACAATGTGTGACAGTTTTGTGTGGCTCCGAAAACAAGAGTTGGAAATCTCAAGCCTCTCAAAAGTAGGAAAAGATCTGATAAACTCTCCACTGCTTCATCTGGGACACTGAAGTTCTGCTTCTTAGGAATAAGAATATTCCTAAGAATATTCTTGGATATTCTAAGAATAAGATGAATTAGAAATAGAATAGCCCTCACAAGGAATGAAACCTATCACCAAATCACCTAACACTACAAGGGGAATTACAGTTATCCCAGATTGCTCGTATTCCCAGGAATCTGGCCAAAGCAAATAGAAATTCTGTTTGGAGAAATACACCATCATTCTAGGCCTCAGATTATTTTATTTTATTTTTATGACTTTCAAGGATTATGTTATATCATTATGAATTTAATGTGTTACACTAGTTTCCTATGAATGCTGAAACACAACAGCACAAATTTATTCTTATACAACTTTAAGAATTTGTACCTTAAACAACACAGATTTATTATTTTACAGTTCTGTGGGAAGAAGTTCAACACTAGTCTCACCGGGCTTAAATAAAATCAAGGTGTCAGCAGGGTTACATTCTTTCTAGACACTCCAGGAAAGAATCCATTTCCTTGCCTTTTTCAGCTTCTAGAGGCTGCCTGCGTTCCTTATTTCATGACCACATTCCTCCATCTTCAAAGCTGGCAACATCTGGCTGAATCATTTTCATGCATTCATTTCTCTGGTTGTTTTTCTTTGGCCTCGTTTTTCCATTTATATAGACCTTTGTGATTATATTGGGCCTACCTGGATGATACAGGCTCATCTCTACATCTCAAGATCAGCTGGCTAGTAACCTAACTCCACCTGTGAACTTCAGATTATTTCTAAAAGCGGTTTTTCGTTTCCAGTGTTTGGCATGCAATAAAAAATAACTGGATACATAATGCTGTGAGATAACATGAATGAGAATCAGGAGAAACAACAGAAAATAGAAACGGACTTTAGGGGATTGAGATATTGTAGTTATGAGCAATATTTTAAAATAACTATGCTTATATATTCAAGGAGAGAAAGAACTAGAGAATTGTAGTAGATCACTGGAAATTATTTTTAAAAAAGGAGAGGGCAGAATTGAAAAAAGAAAAAGGGGATATTTTAGAACTGAAAAATATATTAAAATTAAGATTTCAATGGATATGTTTAAAAGTAGGCTAAGGACAACTAAAGGTATAATTAGTGAACTATTACATAGGAAAGAAAAACGCATCCAGAATGAAAAACAGAGACGCAAATGAAAATTACAGAAGGTTGGAGACCAAAAGGATACAGTGACAAATCTTAATTTAGTGTAATTAAATTTCTAGAAGGAAAGAAATGAGAGAATGGAACAGAAGGGATATTTAAGTGGATAACAGTTATTTTTTTTAAAATGATAAAATATATCAAGCTAGAGATTCAGGAAGACTTGTGAACCCAATCGAACCTAAAACAGATATGCAATATACTATGAGACATAATGATGAGACAAGAGTGATAGTCTCAGAAAAGGTCTTTCTCTTGAAGCAATACTGAAGCCGAGATCTAAATAAGGAACAGAATTAAGCAGTAGAGCAGTAGGTGGGCAGAGCTTTCCACATAGGAAAGAATATAAGGGTATGTTTGAGGACCACAAGTCAGGGCAGTGTCCCAAAGCAGTGCAAGAGAAGTAGAAAATGCTAACTGGGCCAGACCAAACAGTCATCTGTGGTCTTTGAATTTATTCTGTGAGGGTGGTGAGGAAGGAGGAGGGTTATTGGAAGATTTTGTGTGGGAGAGTGCCATGAAGAGATTTAATAGAATCTTTTTGGCTGCTGTTAGGAGAATGGACCATAGGAATTAACTCAAAAGGGGAAGGAAGTGTTTAAAGACTTGCAGAAGTCAGTATGTGAGATGCTGGTGGTTTACACTGGAGAGCTGTTGGTGTACGTGGTGAGAGGATTCAACTTTCTGCTGAGGGTTAATATATAGAGTATTTTGATGAAATATTTGTATCACTCCTGAAGGATATATTTAAAACATATAAATTGAATTAAAGTGAGAAAGCTTAGGGGCAACCTTAATAAAATCTTATTAAAGTGAACCATAGGAGTTCTAAAAATGTTATCTTACTTAAGTGGCTTCAGATTATTTATTTTGTCTAGTAAAGTACAATAGATCACCTCTTCAGACATGAAACAGCAATTTTTTTAAAATTCAAAATATATTTCAATGGTACATTTCCAATATAGCATTTGCTTTGAATTATGATCTATTCTAAATTAGTCAAAATGAGAAGTTTCACTGCATTACAAGATTTTTCTCAACAACAACAAAAAAAGGTGTTCTGAAGATATTGGGTTTCTGATTCTATGAACTCCAGAAATATTGGTCTAGCTCCAGAATAAATCTGTGTCATTATATGGGTGGTGAACTCGCTTTTAAGTTAGAAAATGATCCCCGGAAGATGTTTTCATCAAGCTACTCTTTTTAAAGTAATGAAATCACCAGGTGTCTGCCTTTGTGTGATCCGGCATTTTTTTCTCCACCTACATCATTACTCCAGATACGCTTGGAGTTGCATTCCAGTTTAAAATGAACGTTGGATGTGTCTACACTAGTGTTCCAGGCGGGAGAATCACCATCCAGGCTGTAATTAAATTTCAGTGAATGGCTCCAGTGAGAGATTATTGAAGCAAACATGGAAATAGCATTTAAGTGGTTTCCTTCAAATGATGAAATTACATACATAACTATTAAAGTACATAATCCTAGGATTAACCTCTAACTTTGAGATTCCCTTGCTCTTTGTGTCTCACCTCAGTGTCTCACTTCACTTTCAAATTCAAAAGAGTTTTGAAAAATGATTTTTAAATGACACCCCTGAGTTCATCATTAAAGCTAATTGTAGTCCTGTAATAAGATTAATTAACTGATGGAGAATTCAGTTCTTAGGTTTCAAAAATAAATTATTGGAAGTTTTTTAAAATAAAAAGGATTAAAAGGTGGGATCTGTGAATTTCAGGTATGCCTGAATGAGTACAAGGGTGGACTTTTAAAAAAAAATCTGAAATGGAGAGCGCATTGATAAAGTGTCATTCCTTCATGCAGAAAGCTTCAGAGTGCTGTAAAGGTACACCGAATAGGCTTGTTTGGCTTTGATATTTTTTGGAGGTATTTTTGTTTCCAGTGCTGATTTGTAAAAGTAATACCTGGAAATACCAGGTCCATTTCCCTGACTTGCCACCTCCCCACCCTCCAAGATAATCATTGCTAATAATTTAATATGTATTTTTCATGATATGATATATATAGTTGGGCATGTGATATAAATATGATCTATCTGTTGTGTACACAGGACCAGGATCTTTGTAACTTAACAGTTTATCATGAACATTTTTCAAGTCAGGGCATGATTTATGCCATTTGTTTGAAGGGCTATGTAATACTCCATTGAATCAGTATATTGGGGTTTACATGTGGATGTGTGTGCATGTGTGTTACACAAAAAACTAAGACTTAAAGAAGGTAAGACATTGCCCAAGATCTTAGTATTCAGAATAGCAGAGTCCTGACTCCAAAGTTCATATTTTTAAGATTATGCTACAAATCCTCCCACATTTTATTTGTTAATAGTTAACTTCTCAATTAGAAAAAAAAGAAAAGTTCCATTGAAGATAGACATATTGTTTTGCATATTTCCAGTTCCTTCTTTTGGATAAATCTCTAGAAGTAGAGTTGTCAAGGTAAAGGGTTGTTTCAATTCTGATAGTTATTGGGAAGGAAAGACTCCTACCAATGGTATGTTTGAGTTCCTATTTCCCCAGCCACTTGCTGAGTCTAAGAATTACTGATCTCATTAATTTTGACAAATTGATAGATGCTTAATTAAAAGAATTTAAGCCTCTTTTCAAAAGTTTAATGCTTTATTTGTGTATCTTTCATTTATGAATAAGCCATGGATTAGAGGGTGCTTGTCTTCATTCTTATTAAATTGTAAAAATCCTAAGTAAGAGATATAACACTTTGTCCCATAGGTTGCAAATATATTGTAAAGATTATCACTTCTCCTTAAAAATTTGTGACATTTTCCACATACAGTATTTAAGTCCAAGGGAGACATAACTGTGACTTTTTAAAAATTAGTTTTCTGACCATGGCATTCTACTTAGAAAGTCTTTAGCCCAGAATTACTGAAATATTCTTCTCCTTATTCATCTTGTCATGATTTTATTTTTGGTGTTAAATTTTAGCCCATAATTAATTTTTTTTATATATGGTGGGCATTCTCCCACACCAAATGAAGGGTTAATTGTTCCAAGATTTAATGAAGAATCTATTTATAAGTGTAACTTTCATTAGTTTCTAATTCTCACCTATATACTTTTCTCCCTCACTTATGTATCATCAATTTTATTTTTGTATTATATATTCTATTTCAAAATCCTTTCTCAAACTGCACTAAACTTCGAAGAATTGATCAGTAACTACATGGACTTAGCCTTAAGTGGATATAATTTCATTGCGAAGCCTTAAGTATAAATCCATAGTTCACATCGTTGCTATAAAATATTTGCCCTTCTCTCTTTGATTCATTATTATGATTCACTTCTTGTTTGGTTTGCTTTAATTCTTAAGCAATTCTTTTCAGGACTGGTGTGTTGGTATTATACCTTCCGAGTCCCTAAATGACTGATAGTTTTTCTTTTCCCTCAAAATGAAGAATCGTTCGAATATGCCAAAATTCCTAAATTGTGCTTCACTGAATAGTACTGTTCAGTGAGATATTAATATGTTTCAAAGAGAAGGAAGACATTATTGCCAAATAAATTTGAGAAAGAGTTAAGAAACTAAAATTAGTTTGTTGATTTTTTCAAATTTGGTTTTATTGCAGAATTTCTCAAAGCTCTTAATAAAATGTGCTGTCTGCTTCTCTAAGAAATAAGTGTGATGTATATTTCTAAAATGTTATTATTCACACATGCCCTTTCATAACAAACACATATCAAGATCTCATGAAAAAATAATTGGAATAGTTTGGAAAATACTACAGTATGGAATTCTAAATACTCTGTTCATGGAGGCTTATGGAGGATTTCCTATCAAAATGTAAGGAAAATAAAAATTCCGTGCTTAATCCTACCAGTCTGTTAATGAATTGAGTTCTTTTTTTTTAATTTTTATTCTTATGTTAATCACCATACATTCTATCATTAGTTTTTGATGTAGTGTTCCATGATTCATTGTTTGTGCATAACACCCAGTGCTCCACGCAGAACATGCCCTCTTTAATACCCCTCACCAGGCTAACCCATCCCCCACCCCCTCCCCTCTAGAACCCTCAGTTTGTTTCTCAGAGTCCATCGTCCCTCATGGTTCGTCTCCCCCTCCGACTTACTCCCCTTCATTCTTCCCCTCCTGCTAACTTCTTCTTTATTTTTTCTTAACATATATTGCATTATTTGTTTCAGAAGTACAGATCTGTGATTCAACAGTCTTGCACAATTCACAGCGCTCACCATAGCACATACTCTCCCCAATGTCTATCACCCAGCCACCCCATCCGTCCCACCCCCCACCACTCCAGCAACCCTCAGTTTGTTTCCTGAGATTAAGAATTCCTCATATCAGTGAGGTCATATGATACATGGCTTTCTCTGATTGACTTATTTCACTCAGCATAACACCCTCCATTTCCATCCCCGTCGTTGCAAATGGCAAGATCTCATTCCTTTTGATGGCTGCATAATATTCCATTGTGTATATATACCACTTCTTCTTTATCCATTCATCTGTCGATGGACATCTTGGCTCTTTCCACAGTTTGGCTATTGTGGACAATGCTGCTATAAACATTGGGGTGCACGTACCCCTTCGGATCCCTACATTTGTATCTTTGTGGTAAATACCCAGTGGGTAGCTCTATTTTAAACTGTTTGAGGAACCTCTATACTGTTTTCCAGAGTGGTTGCACCAGCTTGCATTCCCACCAACAGAGTAGGACGGTTCCCCTTTCTCCACATCCCCGCCAACATCTGTCGTTTCCTGACTTGTTAATTTTAGCCATTCTGACTGGTGTGAGGTGGTATCTCATTGAGGTTTTGATTTGGATTTCCCTGATGCCGAGCGATGTTGAGCACTTTTTCATGTGTCTATTGGCCATTTGGAAGTCTTCTTTGGAAAAATGTCTGTTCATGTGTTCTGCCCATTTCTTGACTGGATTATTTGTTCTTTGGGTGTTGAGTTTGATAAGTTCTTTATAGATTTTGGATACTAGCCCTTTATCTGATATGTCATTTGCAAATATCTTCTCCCATTCTGTCGGTTGTCTTTTGGTTTTGTGGGCTGTTCCTTTTGCTGTGCAAAAGCTTTTTATCTCGATGAAATCCCAATAGTTCATTTTTGCCCTTGCTTCCCTTGCCTTTGGCGATGTTTCTAGGAAGAAGTTGCTGTGGCTGAGGTCAAAGAGGTTGCTGCCTGTGTTCTCCTTTAGGATTTTGATGGACTCCTGTCTCACGTTTAGGTCTGTCAACCATTTGGAGTCTATTTTTGTGTGTGGTGTAAGGAAATAAGGAAATGGTCCAGTTTCATTCTTCTGCATCCGGCTATCCAATTTTCCCAACACAATTTGTTGAAGAGACTGTCTTTTTTCCATTGGACATTCTTTCCTGCTTTGTCAAAGATGAGTTGGCCATAGAGCTGAGGGTCTGCTTCTGGGCTCTTGATTCTGTTCCATTGATCTATGTGTCTGTTTTTGTGCCAGTACCATACTGTCTTGATGATGACAGCTTTGTAATAGAGCTGGAAGTCCGGAATTGTGATGCCGCCAGCTTTGCTTTTCTTTTTCAAGATTCCTCTGGCTATTCGGGTTCTCTTCTGGTTCCATACAAATTTTAGGATTATTTGTTCCATTTCTTTGAAAAAAGTGGTTGGTATTTTGATGGGGATTGCATTGAATGTGTAGATTGCTCTAGGTAGCATTGTCATCTTCACAATGTTTGTTCTTCCAATCCATGGGCATGGAACATTTTTCCATTTCTTTGTGTCTTCTTCAATTTCTTTCATGAGTATTTTATAGTTTTCTGAGTACAGATCCTTTGCCTCTTTGTTTAAATTTGTTCCCTAGGTATCTTATGGTTTTGCGTGCAATTGTAAATGGTATCGACTCCTTGATTTGTCTCTCTTCTGTCTTGTTGTTGGTGTATAGGAATGCCACTGATTTCTGTGCATTGATTTTATATCCTGCTACTTTACTGAATTCCTGTATGAGTTCTAGCAGTTTTGGGGTGGAGTCTTTTGGGTTTTCCACATACAGTATCATATCATCTGCAAAGAGTGAGAGTTTGACTTCCTCTTTGGCGATTTGAATGCCTTTGATTTCTTTTTGTTGTCTGATAGCTGTGGCTAGGACTTCTAATACTATGTTGAATAGCAGTGGTGATAGTGGACATCCCTGTCATGTTCCTGACCTTAGGGGAAAAGCTCTCAGCTTTTCCCCATTGAGAATGATGTTCGCTGTAGGTTTTTCATAGATGGCTTTTATGATATTGAGGTATGTACCCTCTTTCCTTACACTCTGAAGAGTTTTGATCAAGAAAGGATGCTGTACTTTGTCAAATGCTCTTTCTGCATCTATTGAGAGGCTCATAAGGTTCTTGTTCTTTCTCTTCTTAATGTATTGTATCACGCTGATTGATTTGCGGATGTTGAACCTACCTTGCAGCCCAGGGATAAATCCCACTTGGTCATGGTGAATAATCCTTTTAATGTACTGTTGGATCCTATTGGCTAGTATTTTGGTGAGTATTTTTGCATCCATGTTCATCAAGGATACTGGTCTGTAATTCTCCTTTTTGATGGTGTCTTTGTCTGGTTTTAGGATCAAGGTAATGGTGGCCTCATAAAATGAGTTTCGAAGTTTTCCTTCCATTTCTATTTTTTGGAACAGTTTCAGGAGAATAGGTATTAATTCTTCTTTAAATGTTTGGTAGAATTCCCCTGGGAAGCCATCTGGCCCTGGGCTTTTGTTTTTTGGGAGATTTTTGATGACTGCTTCCATTTCCTTAGTGGTTATAGGTCTGTTCAGGTTTTCTATTTCTTCCTGGTTCAGTTTTGGTAGTTTGATACATCTCTAGGAATGCACCCATTTTCTTCCAGGTTATCTAATTTGCTGGCATAGAGTTGCTCCTAATATGTTCTTATAATTGTTTGTGTTTCTTTGGTGTTGGTTGTGATCTCTCCTCTTTCATTCATGATTTTGTTGATTTGGGTCCTTTCTCTTTTCTTTTTGATAAGTCTGGCCAGGGGTTTATCTATCTTGTTAATTCTTTCAAAGAACCAGCTCCTAGTTTCGTTGATCTGTTCTACTGTTCTTTTGGTTTCTATTTCATTGATTTCTGCTCTGATCTTTATTATTTCTCTTCTCCTGCTGGGTTTAGGCTTTATTTGTGTTTTTTCTCTAGCTCCTTTAGGTGTAGGGTTAGGTTGTGTATTTGAGACCTTTCTTCTTTCTTGAGAAATGCTTGTCTTGCTATATACTTTCCTCTCAGGACTGTCTTTGCTGTATCCCAAAGATTTTGAACAGTTGTGTTTTCATTTTCATTTGTTTCCATGAATTTTTTTAATTCTTCTTTAATTTCCTGGTTGGCCCATTCATTCTTTAGTAGGATGCTCTTTAGCCTCCATGTATTTGAGTTCTTTCCGACTTTCCTCTTGTGATTGAGTTCTAGTTTCAAAGCATTGTGGTCTGAAAATATGCAGGGAATGATCCCAATCTTTTGGTACAGTTGAGACCTGATTTGTGACCTAGGATGTGATCTATTCTGGAGAATGTCCCATGGACACTAGAGAAGAACGTGTATTCCCTGCCTTGGGATGGAATGTTCTGAATATGTCTGTGAAGTCCATTCGGTCCAGTGTTTCATTTAAAGTCTTTATTTCCTTGTTGATCTTTTGCTTAGATGATCTGTCCATTTCAGTCAGGGGGGTGTTAAAGTCCCCCACTATTATTGTATTGTTGTCAATGTGTTTCTTTGCTTTTGTTATTAATTGCCTTATATAATTGGCTGCTCCCATGTTAGGGGCATAGATATTTACAATTGTTAGATCTTCTTGTTGGATAGACCCTCTAAGTAGGATATAGTGTCCTTCTTCATCTCTTATTACAGTCTTTGTTTTAAAATCTAATTTGTCTGATATAAGGATTGCCACCCCAGCTTTCTTTTGGTGTCCATTAGCATGGTAGATGATTTTCCACCCCCTCACTTTCAATCTGGGGGTGTCTTTGAGTCTAAAATGAATCTCTTGCAGACAGCATATTGATGGGTCTTGTTTTTTTATCCAATCTGATAGCCTGTGTCTTTTGATTGGGGCATTTAGCCCAATTACATTCAGGGTAACTATTGAAAGATATGAATTTAGTGCCACTGTATTGCCTGTAAGGTGACTGTTACTGTATATTGTCTGTGTTCCTTTCTGATCTATGCTACTTTTAGGCTCTCTCTTTGCTTCGAGGACCCCTTTCAATATTTTTTGGAGGGCTGGTTTCGTGTTTGCAAATTCCCTTAGTTTTTGTTTGTCCTGGAAGCTTTTTACCTCTCCTATTTTCAATGACAGCCTTGCTGGATATAGTATTCTTGGCTGCATATTTTTCTCGTTTAGTGCTCTGAAGATATCATGCCAGTCCTTTCTGGCCTGCCAGGTCTCTGCGGATAGGTCTGTTGCCAATCTAATGTTTCTACTGTTGTAGATTACAGACCTCTTCTTCTGAGCTGCTTTCAGGATTTTCTCTTTGTCTCTGAGACTCGTAGATTTTACTATTAGATGTCGGGGTGTTGACCTATTTTTATTGATTTTGAGAGAGGTTCTCTGTGTCTCCTGGATTTTGATGCCTGCTTCCTTCCCCACATTAGGGAAGTTCTCTGCTATTATTTGCTCCAGTATACCTTCTGCTCCTGTCTCTCTTTCTTCTTCTTCTGAGATCCCAATTATTCTAATGTTGTTTCGTCTTATCGTATCGCTTATCTCTCGAATTCTGCCCTCGTGTTCCTGTAGTGGTTTATCTCTCTCTCAGCCTCTTTATTTTCCATCATTTGGTCTTCTATATCACTGATTCTGTCTTCTGCCTCATTTATCCTAGCAGTTAGTGCCCCATTTTTGATTGCACCTCATTAAGAGTCTTTTTGATTTCGACTTGGTTAGATTTTAGCTCTTTTATTTCTCCAGAAAGGGTTTCTCTAATAACTTACACGCTTTTTTCTTTTTTTTAAAATTTTTGTATTGTTATGTTAATCACCATATATTACATCATTAGTTTTTGATGTAGTGTTCCATGATTCATTGTTTGTGCATAACACCCAGTGCTCCATGCAGAACGTGCCCTCTTTAATACCCATCACCAGGCTAACCCGTCCCCCTACCCCCCTCCCCTCTAGAACCCTCAGTTTGTTTCTCAGAGTCCATCGTCTCTCATGGTTCATCTCCCCGTCCGACTTACTCCCCTTCATTCTTCCCCTCCTGCTATCTTCTTCTTTTTCTTTTTTTCTTAACATATGTTGCATTATTTGTTTCAGAAGTACAGATCTGTGATTCAACAGTCTTGCACAATTCACAGCGCTCACCATAGCACATACTCTCCCCAATGTCTATCACCCAGCCACCCCATCCCTCCCACCCCCCACCACTCCAGCAACCCTCAGTTTGTTTCCTGAGATTAAGAATTCCTCATATCAGTGAGGTCATATGATACATGTCTTTCTCTGATTGACTTATTTCCCTCAGCATAACACCCTCCAGTTCCATCCATGTCATTGCAACTGGCAAGATCTCATTCCTTTTGATGGCTGCCTAATATTCCATTGTGTATATATACCACATCTTCTTTATCCATTCATCTGTCGATGGACATCTTGGCTCTTTCCACAGTTTGGCTATTGACTTCCACGCTTTTTTCAAGCCCAGTTAGTATCTTTAAAGTCATGATTCTGAACTCTAGGTCCGACATTGTACTAATATCCTTATTGAGTAGGTCCCTGGCATACGGTACTACCTCTTGTTCTTCTGGCTGAGGTGATTTTTTTCATCTTGTCGTTTTGTCCAGAGCAGAATAGATGAATAAGAGAACAAAATGCTAACAGGTTAATAACGTCCCCAGCAAATATACTCTATACAAATCAGAAAAGACCTGAAACCAGGAGAAAAGAAAGGGAAAGAAAGAGGGCGCCTGGGTGGCTCAGTTGGTTAAGTGACTGCCTTCGGCTCAGGTCATGATCCTGGAGTCCCGGGATCGAGTCCCACATCGGGCTCCCTGCTCAGCAGGGAGTCTGCTTCTCCCTCTGACCCTCTTCCCTCTTGTGCTCTCTATCTCTCATTCTCTCTCTCAAATAAATAAATAAAATCTTTAAAAAAAAAAAGAAAAAAAGAGGAAACAAAAAGGAAAAAGATAAAAACAAACAAAAACAGAACAAAAGAAAAAAAAACAGAATATGATCAAATATGATCAGTCTAGTGCATAGATCAGTGCCACACACTAGATTTTGGGCATATTTTGGTCTGTTAGAAGAAAGCACCTCCTAAAATTTTAAAGGATAAAAGACTCCTATATGTACAAAATAAGGGTTGATAGATTGAAGGGATGGAAGATGCCTGTAAAGATGAAAATTATAAAAGATTTTATAAAACGAATTGATAAGAAGTTGTTTGTAAAAAGAAAGAAGAAGTTAAAAAAAAGGTAAAGAAAAAAAAAGAGAGAATGTGATCAGGCAGGAGACTAGAACAAAGCCATACACTAGTGATTTAGGGTATATTTTGATCTGTTAGAAGAAACTGTATCTCAAAATTTTAAAGAGAGAACAGCTTATATATCTATGCCAAAAATATGAAGGGATAAATTATGACTCTAAAATGAAAAATAAAAAATGTTTTTTTAAAAAAGGGATTGATATGATGTTGTTTGAAAAAGGGATAAATTATGACTCTAAAAATGAAAAATAAATGTTTTTTTAAAAGGATTGATACGATGTTGTTTGAAAAAGGGAAAAAGAAAAATAAAAAAAAACAGTTAAAAAATTAACTTTGAAAAACTAATGAATCATGGTAAAAAAGCCATGAATTCTATGTGCAATATTCCCCTAGCGCTGGAGTTCTCCCGTTCTCCTTGATCGGTAAACTTGGTCTTGGCTTGCTGGCTGTTCGTGCTGATCTTCTGGGGGAGGGGCCTGTTGCCGTGGTTCCCAAATGTCTTTGCCGGAGGCGGAATTGCCCCGCCCTTGTCGTCCGGGCTAAGCAATCCGCTCGGGTTTGCTCTCAGGAGCTTTTGTTCCCTGCAAGCTCTCTCTACAGCTTTGGAGGACCAGGGTGAAAATGGTGGCCTCCCACGCTCTGCCCGGAGGAGCTGAGAACTCGGGGCCCCACTCCTCAGTGCGCCCCCAGAGAAAAGCAGTTACTCCCGTCTCCCCATCTCTGGCCTCACTCTGTGCTCACCCGGCCTGTGACCGAGTGTTTCTATCTCTGGCACCCGACCCCGTGTGGAGTCTCCAAACCCAGCAGATCCCTGTGGTTCCTTCCCAGGCCGCTCCTTCTGGAGGAGGAAGGGGAGTCTCCCCGGATCTCCCGCTTGTTGGGTCCCTGCTGGAGGAGCAGTGGCCCGACTGGGCCGCGGATCACAGTTTATGGCAACCCCGAGCTGAGAGCCCGCGCCTCGGCTCCGTCTCTGCAGCCGGCTTCCCCGCCCCAATACCCGGGAGCTCTGCCACACTCAGGCACCCCCGGTCTTTCTGTGAGCCCGAGCCTCCTGAGACCACACTGTCCCACGAGGGTTCCGCCCCCCGCTTAGCCCCTGCAGCGACGTCCCTCAGCGGAGTCGACTTCTAAAAGTTCCGATTTTGTGCTCCGCGGCTCTATCACTTGCCAGAAGTGGCTGACAGAGGCCCCCTCCCCCGCCGTCTATCCTCGCGAATATCGCCTCGGATTCACTTCTCCGCAGATCCTACCTTCCAGTAAGTGGTCGCTTCTCTGTTCAGAGAGTTGTTGCTACTCTCTTCTTTGATCTTCTGTTGAGTTCGTAGGTGTTCAGAATGGTTGGAACCCTACCCAGCTGAATTCCTGAGACCAGATGAAATCCGGGTCTCTTACTCATCCTCCTTCTTGCTCTGCCCCCATGAATTGAGTTCCTATGTATGTATTGGACCTATCCTTTTCTCTCTGTATCATTGCCTTTCATTCATTCATTCACTTATTCATCCAATTTAATTAGTTCCCACTGTGTTCTAGGAACTCTTCTGGACCTTAGAATAAAGTATTGAACAAATTAGAAAAAAACATCTTGTGGAGGTTGGTGAGGGGAAGAGGGAAGACAGCAAATGCAAATAAATGAATAAAATACAATTTATTATGAAGAAGTCATGGCCATAATATAAAACAGAAGGGGCACAGGATGTGTGTGTGTGTGTGTGTGTGTGTGTGTGTGTGGTTGGGTGGTTGGGTGGTGAATATTCATAGGGTTCAATTTTAAATAAGTGGTCAGAAATATTTTGCTGAGAATGTGACCTTTTCACAAGGGTATAAATGAGCTGAGGGAGCAAGCCATCCAGGTATCTAGATGAACCCCAGCATGAAGAAGTTCAGGCAGAAAGAACACAGAGTTTTTTTTTTCCTTGATGGGTTTGTAACAGCAAGCTGACAATTCAAGCAACCCATCTTTTAAGGAGAAGATGTGTAATCCTTTTAATCAGGAGAACATTTGTTACAACAAGAAATATATACATGTCACCTACAGGAAGGTTCGAGCTCACAGTAAGTGACTCTGCCCTTGTGGAACATTCCTTCTTCTATTAGAGTTGCAAAGTCTTTTCCACTTGCAATGTCTGCCCTTTGAGAAACACCCAGCAAACAATCTGAATCTGTCCTGGAGCTCTGCTGGTCTAGTGACCCACATTCTTTTTCAGGCCCTGACAGGAACCTCTGATTTCTTCATGTGACACAGTTTTATATTTTCTAAGAAATAGAAGCTACTACTCAAAATGTTAACTTACCTGCAGTACCGTATATGAATCGTTGGTAGGACAAATGCTGCAATGATATTTCAATCTCTAGCCAATGGAGAGAGGTGGTTATTGGCCGTACACCAGGCTTACTCCCTCTGAAAGCATGGTTAGCATCAAAGCGAAATAGGTCAGTCAGAGAAAGAAAAATATCATATGATCTCACTCAT
Source organism: Zalophus californianus (assembly GCF_009762305.2). NCBI lineage: Eukaryota > Metazoa > Chordata > Mammalia > Carnivora > Otariidae > Zalophus > Zalophus californianus. The sequence continues at coordinate 28,316,376 of NC_045602.1, forward strand.
ATGTGGAATTTAAGAAAATTAACAGATGAACATGGGGAAGGAAAGGAAAAATAAAATAAGATAAAAACAGAGGGAGGCAAATATAAGAGACTCTTAACTCTAGGAAACAAACTTGAGGGTCGCTGGAGGGGAGGTGTGTGGGGGATAGGGGTAACTGGGTGTTGGGCATTAAGGAGGGCACTTGTTATGATGAGCAGTGGGTGTTATATGTAAGTGAGGAGTCACTAAATTCTACTCCTGAAAGCAATACTACACTGTATGTTAATGAACTTAAATTTAAATAATAATGATGATGAAAGCATGATTAGCATCATAATAAGCACCACAGAAGCCAGAGATTGAGACTGCATATTATCATTCATTAATAGGAAATTCAGAGGAACAAAAGTCTGTATTCATCATCATCTTCACATATTTTCATTTGGCTTATCACTTGACTTATTATCGTGGTTTTAGAACCCGAGTTAGTACTGTAAAGGGGATAACAAAAGTGCCTTTTGGATATGAAATTTAAAATGCGTGTGTGTGTGTGTGTGTGTGTGTAATGTCAAAGAGAGAAAAGCATTTTTTTTTAATTTTTAAAAAAGATTTTATTTATTTGATTTTTTTTTAAGATTTTATTTATTTATTTGAGAGAGAGAGAATGAGAGATAGAGAGCACGAGAAGGAAGAGGGTCAGAGGGAGAAGCAGACTTCCCGCTGAGTAGGGAGCCCGATGTGGGACTCGATCCCGGGACTCCAGGATCATGACCTGAGCCGAAGGCAGTCGCTTAACCAACTGAGCCACCCAGGCGCCCAAGATTTTATTTATTTGAGAGAGAGAGATAGTGAGAGAGAGCATGAGCAGGGAAAAAAGGGAAAAGCAGACTCCCTGCTGAGCAGGGAGCCCAATGCGATGCGGGTCTTGATCCCAGGAGCCTGGGATCATGACCTGAGCCAAAGGCAGAGGCTTAACCGACTGAGCCACTCAAGCGTCTGAAGAGAGAAGCATTTGAATGGGAATTCTAGAATAAAGAGCTAAGTTATTCTTCCATGATCATTTTAAAGAAGTACTAATGAATTTGAGAATTTAATGTTGAAGATAATTCTAACATGAAACTAGATTATCTGTATATGTGATTTTTCTTTCTCCCACTCTTTCAAGAAATTATTTTCCTTACCAGTTTTATTGAGTAATTTATATGCAATAAATTTATTCATTTGGAGTGTGCAAGTTGGTGAGTCTTGTCAATTGTAGACACCAATAAATCCATCACCAAATGATGGGACAGAATATCCCCATTGCCTCCAAAAGATCCTTCATGGCCTTTTGCATTTATTCTTCCTTCCAACCCTGCCCCCAGGTAACCACTGATCTGCTTTGTGTCAATTCCAGATTAACTTGAATCTTCTATACATTTAATTATTGAGTATTTACTCTGTTTTTCTTTTGCTTCTTTCACTCAGCAGAATGTTTTTGCAAGTCATCCATGATACCAGTAGCTCATTACTTTTCACTGCCAAATAGCGTTTTAATTCTCTGTGTATACAACATTCTGTTTATCTGTTGATAGATGTTTATTTTATTTCCAGTTTTTGGCAATTTCTTTTTTTTAAGATTTTATTTATTTATTTGACAGAGAGAGAGGCACAGTAAGAGAGGGAACACAAGCAGGGGTAGTGGGAGAGGGAGAAGCAGGCTTCCCGCAGAGCAGGGAGCCTGATGTGGGGCTTGATCCCAAGACCCTGGGACCATGATCTGAGCGGAAGGCAGATGTTTAACGACTGAGCCACCCAGGCGCCCCAGGTTTGGCAGTTTCAGGTGATGCTGCCATGAACACTCATGAGTCATTTCTCCTGAGACTAAGTCAATTTGATTCATTTATAGGATTTAAACTTTACAAATTGAACTACCTGCTTATATTGCAGAGCTATAAAAGTTCTGTTAACACTACAAATTTAAAAATTTCTCAGCTCTCTGTGGCAGGAAAACCTTTGCATGTGGAGTTGATAATAAAGTTTTGCAATGGAGTTTATTCACTGAGTGAAATTTGAAATTTAAAAGATCATCAAAGAAGAAAGTAGAACTTCAAATTTCTCACCAAATTAACTGAAATAAAATCATCTGAGAGAAAGCAATAGGTAAAGAGGCCGAATTACTATCAGTCACAGAAAGGAAAAAGGAGTATATAATATACATGGCACCTATAATATATAAGTTATATCAACTCTTTAGGAGAACACAGAAATGCAAACTCTAGAATAGCTAGATATCAGCCACACAGGTCAGCTGTCATGCTGATAAGAATTATAACACCCTGTTTATCAATAAAATGGAATGAAGACCTACAAGAAGTGTCTGTGGAGAGAGATAATAAGGGAATGGTGTTTCTAGGGAAATGTAGATGAGCAGCCAAAGAGGATACTGCTTAACCTGTTATCACCAGAAGAATTCAAGAATGAGTCAACAGTTGGACAGAAGAGCAAGATCAGCTGCCCTAATGGAAAGTCACTAACTACAGGTAATGCCTCTAGGAGAGGGAACAAATATCCTCCTTCTGTGAGAGCCATAAAGAACTAGAAAATGCTGCTTTCTGTAGCAGTGAGTAGGAAAAAAAAAAAGTGACAGCCTTTGGGGACAAAACAAAATGATGTTTGTCTGGGTACTCAAGGTAATTAGACAGCAGACCAATGATTCCTGAGCAGTTAATGATGAAGGCATCAGCCAGGAGATGTGTCAGCGGTGTGTAACTCAAAGCTTCATCTTACAGGGCAGTAGGAATCATTAAGCCATACTGCTATCTTGGTTTCCTCTACATCCTCTTTGAATTTTGAGAAATTAGAAATGAACATACACACAAAGAACTTTCTGCTGAAGATGAAAATTAACAGAGATCGACGGTTGTCTCCCCACGTCTATTCTCCGCTTCTTCCTCATAGAAATAGAATCATCTGTTTTAGCTACCACATGACCAGCCAGAACTAAAGTTTGGACAATAGGATGTTAGCAGAAATGAAGTGTGGAATTTCTAACTACTGTCCTAAAGGGAGGGCATACTTTCTCACACCCTGTTCCATCCTGTTGCTTGGAACATGAACATGGTCACACTGCATCCTGAACCGTGGGGTACGACAGACATTCAGGGAAGGCAACACAACAGAGCCTTAAATGACTACATGTAGTATAGCCTTTGTACCAATCTGCTGTGTGAGGGTATAAGAAGGCTTCTGTTTTGCTTAAATCACTGTTTTAAGTCTGTGTTACGTGCAGCTGAAATAATATCCTTACTACATAAACTTTTAAGTTTGGTACATAATCTGCAATTTCCTGTATTTTCTGTAATAATTAAATCTCCACCCCAAAGGTCCTAAAATACAAAAATGAAAGCAAGGTAAGCAGGTAAGACCTGACTCATATAAAAGATTTTTCTGAGGAATACTGAAAGGGATATATAACTATAAGTTACTAACTGAAGACCTTGCTGGAAAGATAAAGCTGACAATAGTAAAAATATGTGAACTATGGAATACAACCATGATTACTTTGGCCCCTGGTATTGTACTCGGTATTATAGGGTTTGGGTATATATAAGACGCAGAAAAATGATAGCAGTGTGTGGTATCACTATGTTGATTAGCATTGAGTTGATCCCAGGTAAATTAACAGATGCAGGATCTTTAACAAGTTCTTATTCAGGGGGTTGCCTAGGATGGCTCAGTTGGTCAAGCATCTGACTCTTGATTTCAGTTTACATCATGATCTCAGGGTTGTGGGATGGAGCCCCACATCAGGCTCTGTGCCCAGTGGGGAATCTGCTGGAGATTCTCTCTCTCCCTCTCTCTCTGCCCTCCCTCCACCCTCTGTCTGTCTCTTTCTCAAATAAATAAATAAATAAATCTCATTATTCAGGTTTATTTTTATGTATACCCTTTTTGGCATACCCATTAAAGACATATCTGAACAAAAATAGATACAGAACAATCATTGTCTATCTCTTGCAATTGCTGAGTTAGAGTCATGCTTTTTTTGATATTGACTAGTACATTATAGAGTCAGCTTCTCACAATAATGAACCCTTGATATTAAATAGTGCTAAAAGCTCAGCAGAAAAGGGTTGGATACTAGGTCACAATTTAGAGTTTTCTTTTTATAAGGTGTCTATATTTGAATATCTGAGAAATTTTGATTGGTGTTTTTCCTAAGTTGCATTTTGACAGCAAGAAGGTATTTATTAAACACCTGATCCTGACCTGCTTTACTACTAGTACCACTACTGTTACTACAAGCACATAATATGGGGGTTGACAGGTCAAGAGAGAAAAGGAGAAAGTGGCGGAAAGGGAAGCGGAGAAGATAGGAGAACACAGATCTTTCTTGACTTACGAAGGGGTTACATCCCCTAAGCCCACCGTAAATTAAAAATATCTTTTTTTTTAAGATTTTATTTATTTATTCATGAGAGACACAGAGAGAGAGAGAGATAGAGAGGCAGAGGGAGAAGCAAGCTCCCAAGGAGCAGGGAGCCCGATGCAGGACTCGATCCCAGGACCCTGGGATCATGACCTGAGCCGAAGGCAGACGCTTAACCATCTGAGCCACCCAGGCGCCCTAAATTAAAAATATCTTAAGTCAAAATGCATTTAATACACCTAACCTATCAAGCATCATAGCTGAACCAAGCCCACCTTAAATGTGCTCAGAACACATGCATTAGCCTATAGTTGGGCAAAATCATCTAACACAAAGTCTATTTTGTAACAAAGCACTGAATATCTCATGTAATTTTGAATACTATATTGGAAGTGAAAAACAGAGTAGCTGAATGGGAGTAGAATGGTTGTAAGTGTATAGGTTGTTGACCCTTGTGGTAGTGTGGCTGACTGGCCAGCACCACTCTGCCTCTGCCCAGCATCATGAGCGAGCTATGTATATCACTAGCCTGGGAAAAGATCAAAGTGCATAATTCAAAGTATAGCTTTTACTGAATGCATATTGCTGATATAAACATCATAAAGTCAATAAAACATAAGTTGGGGACTGTCTGTAGTAGGAGAGAATAAAGGGAGAATAAGTGAACAAAGAGAAAGAGCGGTCGGAACCAAACTACAAGAGGGAAAACATGAAGTTTAGAAGTTCAGCTTCAACAGAAATAGGTTCATTTACATAAAGCCTCTGCAGATACATGAACTACCCTGGGGCCAGCATTGTGTGCCTCATGTCTCTCAGTGACTAAAAGGCTCACTGTGCTATAAAAAGACAAACTAATATCAACACAGGATGAGGTCTGACTCTCTGAGCTAAATACTTCTTTCTTTGGAACATAACCTATGCTAGAAATTTAGACAAACTTTCTTTGGCCATTTCTGGTATATTTTCCTAGAATTCCTTGACTAATGTGATTAAGAGAAAAAAATAGATTATATTTATAATGCTACTGAATCTGATATTCATTTTTTTCATGATAAAGGGTTATCTTTGATAGATTTTACATTGAATTTATCCAGATAGCCTTGATCTCTTTAGTATAAAATGAAAAACTTTGATTCATTGAAGAAGAAAAGTACTTGGGAGTGTATTTAGAGATGAAACTAACTGCATTTTGTTGTCATGGAAACTGAAATGTTAAAATGATGATGAGTGATTGTCCAAAAAAAGAAAGCCACTTGCATGTGCTTGTATGGTAACTACTCATTTTGTCAAATATTTTTTCCTTTTTCTCTAAATTAGCTATGTGAAATACCAGCTTTATAAAATTGCTGTTGTGATGTATTTTATATAAAATGTATTTCATACTACGGATAGACATGTTAGCTTAGAAATATCTTAAACTTAGGTGAATTAACACAACATATGTGTGTATGCATCTGTGCATCTGTGTGTTTGTGTTTGTGTTAGTTTGTGCACAAAGACATCTCTAGATTGTAAGTGAGTGTTTCAGGCCAGTGGTTTTGGGAGCATCCTCAAGTGGTAGAAGACGGGCAGTGATACAGGGAGGTGACTAGCAGGGAAGAAGTAGATTGTTGTGCTAACTGGTGATAAAGAGGGAGGAATGGAATAGAATTAATATTTATTAAATATTTAAAGTGTTAAAAACTTGACTTTTATATTTGTTTTCTTATTTAGACATAATAACCCTTTGATGTTAGTAGTATTCTCATTTTGCAAGTAAGGAAACGGAGTGTCAGAGATGCTAAATAACTTGCCCAAGGTCATAGATGAGTAAGTGTAGAGCCAGGATTTAAAGCTATATAGATCTGTCTTAAAATCTGTTATCCCCCTTCTTTTAAAAAATGGCTGATTCTATGACCAGAGTAGGGAATATGCAAGATGAGCCAGGAGCATCTTGTAGTGCCAGAAAATAAGGTTTTAAAAAAAACTAAATACACACATGTACATGAATGAGGGTATGCCAGAAGGATAGAAGGGACACAGGAACCAACTAGAAGACCTCCCAAAGGCTAAAGCTGGAATAGTTTGAGGACCAAAACAAGGTAGTATTGGATTGGGTTAGATTGGATATCTCAAAGCATAAAATAAATGTCCCTTCTCCATACTTTCATAAATGGTTGGATAAATTAATACATGGGAGAGAATAGACAAACTTCCCATGCAAAAGCATTTCAAATTAATATATATAGACTCCTGTCTCAAGGAAGTGGGACACAACTCCTCACTCCTTAAGTGTGGGTTGTGCATAGCAGCTTCCTTCTGAAGAGTACAACATGGAATGGAAGAAAAGGGTAGCTTTACAGGGGAGAAACCTGGTTCGCTCTGGTGCAGCCAGGTAGACAAGGTTAGCATCGAAGTCATGTTGATAGTATGTACCCTTGATCAAATGTGATTAGAATGATACTACCTCTATGATCTTCCTCCCCAAAGCCCAAACCCACAGTCTAATTATAAGAAAAATATCAAACAATTAACAATTAAGAGTCACTTTATACAATACTTGAGTGAAAAAAGATGTTAGATAAAAGCTAAGGAAAGTTTAATAAAGTATGGATTTTAGTTAATAATAATGTATTTGATAACAGGTTTCATTAATTGTGACAAATGAACCAACACCTCATGTAAGATGTTAATAATAGGAAAAAATGGGTGGGGGGTATATGAAAATCTTTATACAGTATTTGCAATTTATCTATAAATATAAAACTAAATATGAAACATTCTACATTCATATACTACAAGGTTGTCCCTCTCATTTAGCACTGCTTTTCCTCTTGACATTCATTTTATCAGAATTTTATCTAGAATATTATAGTTATATAGTGAGGAATATGATTTCTGGTTGGCCTCCAACCCAACTCTGTGTCTCCTAGGGACTTTTCCATATTCCACTTTTAAAAGAAAAGTAATAGAATGAGGAACAGTGCGTAAAGTACAAAATGTTTCTTATACCCATTTTCACTTTTGAAAATAGACAGCCTTTTCTATCTGCCAGTGTATGAATTTGTCTTTGTACTGATAGTGCCGATGTTGTTATCTCTTGTAAAAATATTTGTCCTTGCTGGTAATAACTCCTATAAAAAAAAATCTATGTATGCTTACATAGAATACTAGATTAGAATAACTACATTTAGTAATCTGAAATGCACAATCTTTAACGTTCCTATTTTAATCAAGACAATTGAATGTGAAAGAATTCTTGTAGGTACAAGCGGGGCTGTCAAGTTGCGTGCAAATCTTGGTGGTATTTCTTGTATTTTTATTTCTTGAAAACTGTTGTCATTGCCAGTAATCCAGGGAACAACAGTGGAAAAAAACTGTGAGACATGTAGACCTCCAGTGGCTTCAAAAGCGTGCCAGGTGTCAAAGGGTCAAGTTTCATTGATGTTTGTTGCAGGATCCTCAAGCTGAAGGCTCATGGAACAGTCCAGGATATAAGCCAAATTTTTACTTGTACTTATTTTAGTAATTTTTAATATTTTATATGATTTAGGGTCTATCAAGTGTGCTTATGTTTTCTGTCTCTTAAATAGAATCTCCCTAATAACTGTGTTCCATATGACACAACAGAATGTAGTTGTGAAGACCAAAGTAAGGGGACACTAGATGTAATTTTTAGACTTACTTTTATCACTCAGTAATTAACTGGTTCTCGGTTTCCTTATCTAACAAATAACTTGACCTGACTTTCAGCAAGTTTGTTGGTAGATCAAGCAAAAACAAAACAAAACAAAACAAAACCAAAAAAATGATGGGATAATTTGAGATAACATGAATGGACTTAGAGGGTATAATGGTAAGTGAAATAAGTCAGACTGAAGAAGACAAGTACCATAAGATTCCACTCATAAGTGGAATCTAAAAGACAAAAACAAAAACAAGTGAATAAACAAAAAGCAGAATCAGACTCATAAATACCAGAGGATAAATTGAAAGTTGCCAGAAGGGAGAGGGGTGGGGGGTTGGGCAAAATGGGTGAAGGGGAGAGGGAGATAGACGCTTCCAGTTGGAATGAGTAAGTCATGGGGATAAAAGACACAGCATAATGGATTCAGTCAATGATATTGTAATAGTGATGTAACAGGACAGATGATAGCTACACTTAGAATAATGTAAACTTGTCAAATCACTAGCATAATATATAAACTTGTCAAATCACTAAGTTATACACCTGAAACTCACGTGACGTGTGTCAACTGTACAAAAAAAAAAAAGAAAAGAAAAATCCAGACCAATTCAGAAGACTCAAAAAAAGTCTTATTAACTATAAACCATATAAATTAGAGAATTGTTTCTATTACTATTGATGAAGGAAAATTAAACAGAAAGGAGCAAAAACAGTCCTTTGGAATATGGCATGCTTCACAAAGAATGAAAACAAGCTATACATAAGGACCTGGAAGACCAGTTGTGTCACCTTCTACACATGGCACTGAGATCATCTCTCCTATGGTACATGGGTATGTTTTCCATATAACAAATTCATGGGCCATACTGGGCTGAACTTTTAAAAATGCCTTGTCTACATATGTTTAGTGCTATTCCAACTGTGTGGAGTCTGGCTACAAGTGGAGGTCATGGACAGGAAAATGCCATTTGGTTCCTATCATTTGGGGAGAATAACAAGGAATAGTCAATGTATTTGTACATCGTACACAGAGAATTATGTAATGCTGGGGATACTAGCATTTTATTTTACAGAGTGGGCCTGTTATCAAGTCAACTCATCCTTTGCTCTTCTAGGCAGTAATTGATTTCTTTTCTTTTCCTTGACACAATTCCCAAGTAAGTAATCTCCTGTTCCAATTCTTTAATTCAAATTCCATTCTGAGCATCCCACAATCATGCTGTCTGTGGATAGAAGAGTTAGAAACAGACACAATGCAGTAGTGAAAAGGTTTCTAGACATCTCTGAAGTCCTGAGGCTAGAGGATGTACCAGAGATTTAGGGGTGGATTGGAGTGAGTCCATTCTTTTGAGAAATTGAATTGAAAGGGAGAAGAACAGAGGGACCAAGTTCCATACCTGGGGAAATGTCTACCAGTCAGAAGTGGGAAGAGGAGCTAGTGAGATAAAATATTTGAGACAGGTCTGAGGGGTAGAGTGAGAAGGGAAATAGAGCAGTGATAGAGCCAGCTCATAGAAGATTGCACATCAGCTAGAACAGCTTTATTTTATTGGATTTCTTTTTAAAATTGCTTTTGAATAAAAGCTTTTGCAGATTAAAAAAATGCTTGAAAATCAATGGACTAGAAAACCTTCTACCTCTCAGTTCTGATTCAAGTGTAATTTCCTCTGAGAAATAAAAAACAAAAATAAATATATGCATTGGCTATACCACTATATTGCAAAATCTAATTTAAATATCTCTTCTTTCCTTTGACTGAATCATACTGTCTGTTTATAGCCTTACTGTAAAATGCACTGTATTTGAAATTCCTCACTGATGAATTGGGAACTGTAATTAAATGCATATTGGGAAAACATATTATTTGGAGAGTGGAAAAAATAATTCTCACTAAAATAATGTTGGAGCATAGAAGGTAATTTTATTGGCAACTACTCCCTCCACTCTCAACTCTTGAGGAGCTTTGGTAGTTCTTACATCTCATTATATCACAAATATTAACAAGCATAACAACACAGTGTATTGTGATATTTCTGTGTTATTTTTTCCCCCACTTGATGGAATAGATCCTGGCTAGTAGAACACAGGTTAGTGTTAGCCCAGTGACATATCCCAATTTAATATATCTTTAGCTTATCTCTTTAAACCTTGCACATTTTATCATAGACACCAGCATAAGTGAGGAGCGATAATCCTTTTGGCAGTATCCACCTTCCGCTCTGGGAGCCCTGTGGAATTTCTGTTTCTTTTTGGAACCAGTGAGGTGAATAGGAATAGGAATAAGAAATCTTACCAATCTATGAATTGGCATGAGAAGGCTAATAACTATTAGGATGCAATATTTTTGGACTCATGGGGTTCTGTTTCTTATTGAAATAAGAAATAGGAGCAATTATAATTGTTACGCTTAGAACTTTCCTTTATCTGAATGCCTGCCTCTGCTTCAATTTCACTCATATTGTGTTTTCAAATTCAGGGCATATTTGGCATCAAGTAGGAAACCTTCACAGAGGCTGACCTAAACGCACCCCTAAAGTGTCCGCACTTGAAAGTTGTACTCTACTCCGTCTTTGAAAAAAATGATGCAAGTAGATAATCTAGGATATTAGTTGTCATAGGTGCTATATATCGTTCATGCACCCTTCTTTTCACACAAGGGCAGATAGAAAAGGCAAAGTGGCTCTGGTCAAGATCCAGGAACATTTCAGGGCTCTTCAAAGCCACTTGGAAATGGACTTCAGTAATGCAAATGTCAGATTATCTGTGACTAGAACTAAGCAAGATAAATACACCCTTTACAGAGCAACTAATCAAATTGGCTCCCTTTTTCTTTCTACTTCATGAAAGTCATCTTTTTAAGGGCTGCTTAACTCTCAGGCACCTTTGTCTTTGTTTTGTGGACTATTCTCAATTCCTACCTGTGCTTTACAGTGACATTAAATGGCTCTCTCAATTTGTGGTGTGCCCATCTAACCAATTTATTTTACTAAATTGGAAGTCCCTAAAAAGTTTTTTTGTATTTCCAGAACCTAGAACAGTGCCTCATATACAACATCAAAACTTTGCTAAACAACTGAGTGGGGGTTTGGTTGATGGGTGGGCTGTACTGTCCTGATCTATGGGCACATATTACAGTAAGTCTCACAGATGAATTATTCCCTCTTAAGAAAATTCTTTTTCTAAGAATCCGTCTTTTTTTTTTTTTTTTTTTTTACTGCCCTGTTCTTCCACTGAGCCTTTTCAACCTGACAAATCAGAGACCAAATGCCTACTGGTCTAAAGAAGGCTCCGTGACCCTCTTGATCCTTCTACCTTATTCTTCTAGGCTTCTAGTTCTCACGCAACCCAGCACTATCACTGACTGTTATGTTACTTTTAAAACTGGCTGTCAGTGTATATCTTCCATAAGAAAACATATATTAAAGTTCATATAGATCCACAGAGTTTCTGTTATCGGTATATTTCTTTCTGCTCCTCACTGATGCCACAGAAGTCAGAGACAAACTGCGTGCTTTATGACTGGAAGGGGATGTGAAATAGGTGCATCAGTCTGCCTTTCTTACCAGTCTCCAGGACATAGAGAATAGTTTACTGCTTGGAAAAGGGTTATTTCTTGAGCTCTGTGTACTATGTGGATGGGAGGAGGGGAGGGTGATCTTGGCAGCTTGAGACCCAACTAATTAAAAGAGGAGAAAACCAAACAAATGTAACTTTAGTATCTAAAAATCAATATTGATACTGAACTACTTTGGACTTGGAAGGAGCTTTGAAGACACGGAGAATTTTGCACAGTATGAGAGAGCTTGCCTAGTTCTTAGTTTTCTCTGCAGAAATGGGAATGGCAAATATCCCAGAGTAATCATGGCAAGACAAAATCAAAAGGGAGAATAGAAATAATTAGCAAAGGTTTTGTGATCTAGAAATCTTAAGTAACAAATACTGATTTTTGTTCCTTTTTTTTTTTAAGATTTTATTTATTTGACAGAGAGAGAGAGAGAGCACAAGCAAGGGGAGCAGCAGTGAGAGGGGGAGAAGCAGGCTCTCCGCAGAGCAAGAAGCTGATGCGGGGTTCGATCCCAGGACCCTGGGATCATAACCTGAGCAGAGGGCAGACGCTTAACCGACTGAGCCACCCAGGCACCCCAATTTTGTTCCATTTTATACTGGGCCTCTTAACTCTGTCTAGCATTTATAGACACACTTCCCCTTCAAATCCTCAAATTTGCTACCATGATGATGAGCTAGGAAGAAAGGAGAGCTGACATGCCATATCTCTGCTGTACACATGAGTAAGGTGTAGTTCTGATCACCACTGAACACATACAAAATAGCCACAGCCATCTCAGGAATGTGGAGAAAGTAATAGATTTTATTTTATATAAAAAGTCATTTTAATGAAAACCCTGACACCCAACATCATAACCAAACTAACACTAAAATTAAGTTTATAGACCAGAAAGAAAGGCCAGGATCATATTCATATTGGGTTGAATGAGACAAAAAGAGGTTACTTTTTGGAATTGCAAAATGAGATTCTGAGCAAATGTTGAAGAGTTTGTTGAGGTGTGGCAAAGAAGTCTAACTTCTCCTTTGCTTATATAAAAACTATGGTGTCCCCTCCCTTGGAATATTTAAGGAATGCATCCAGATTTTGTCAGCTCCTTCTAGAATCAAAATAACACAAGTGGGAGGTAGTCAAAGAATGTAAAACAAAATGAGTAAGAGAAGGTGAGGATTTATATAAAATAGCTGCTATCAAAGGCAAAACTTAATGATTAGAACTTCCCATTTTAGAAAAATGGAAGTTAAGATGGATGATTATATGAGGGATAAAGAGGCTCTTAAAATTAATATATATATATATATAAATTACTAAATATATACATACAGAGTAATCCAGTCTTTGATGATGATCTGATATTAAGGATCACTCTCTCAGAGTTCAAAAGAAGTTCATTTATACCCAACACTAACTAACTTATGTTCTGGGGCACTGTGAATTTTAAAATAAATGTTTTAACTGGGCTTAGATAAGTTTTTGGAAACTGTAATACATAATGAAATTTGTGGAGATGTATGCTATTTGGGAAATAACTCTAAATTTTGCTACTAATCCAAGGAGTATATTAGTCTCCTGTACACATAGCACATACATTGTACCTTCTATCATAGAAAAAGTCACTGAACTTGATAGACCAAGGATTTATCCTAGTGGGGTGTTTGTCTTTTTGTTGGAACTTATAATTTAGGAAATGTCTGCAATGGGGATGCTCAGTATGCTGACATACGGAAAATGGAAAGAGCAATATGCCCTCTAGCTGTACCAGTGGTCATTCTTCTTTTGTCCACAGCTGGCTCCGGCTGACCACTGGATGGAAAAGGTTTAGGGATAAATACATGCTAGTTGAGCATAGCTTTCTGGATTCATACCATAGTCACCTTCAGAGGAAAAAGGAAAGGGTTTCCTTTGCTTTCTAGAAAGATGGTGACTATACTTTTGATCAGCACTGAGTAAGAATTTATGATCTAGTTATATACCTGAAACTAATACAGCAACATATGTTAATTCTACTTCAATAAAGAAAAAAAGGTATTGACATAATCCATTTCTGTGCAAGACCAAAGCTCCTGGATGAAGAGTACACTTTTAAAGAGTCATTTCACACATCAGACTTTGTTGTATAACTAAACACAGATGTGAAAAAAATTTTTTTGACATCACATGTGCAAATTTTCTGGAAGACCTGACTGATTTTTTTTAGAAATACATGAAAATTAAAAAGTTTTTATTTTTGTATCTGTTTGTTTTGATCTTGTTGCACATATCTGGTTCTTTAAATGCAGGCAGTCATATCACAGTTTAATTCATGTATCCGTAGTTATTGAGCACCTTGTAATGGCAAGCAATATTCTTCCTCCTTTTAGACATACTAGCAGTCTCTCCTGTCACTATTAGAACCTACTGAGGGCGTGTATGGGTGGCTCAGTTGGTTAAGCACCCGACTCTTGGTTTCAGTTCGGGTCCTGATCTCAGGGTCATGAGATGGAGCTCCATGTCAGTCTCCACACTCATCGTGGAGTCTGCTTGGGATTCTCTCCCTCTCGCTCCCCCTCTGCTCTTCCCCTTGCTCATGCTTGTTCATGTGCTCTCTCTCTCTCTAAAATAAGTAAGTAAATAAATAAATCAAATCTTTAAGGAAAAAAACTACTGAGAATTAGTTTCAGAATTTCAAGGGTGATGACCAAGACCAAAACTTATCAGTGAGACAAAACTGAGCTTCTCCCTGCCCACCCCACACTAACCAGGGATTAGCTGGGGCAGACAGATCATCCACAGCATTGTTGTGAAGGAAAGTGACAGGTGCTTATCACATTTTCCTGCTATCTAACATGTTAACTCGTTAATGTACAATAGCAGTTTCATGAAGTTTACAGTTTCTGTACAAATATAGAATGCATGAGGAATCCAAATTAGTGTGAATAATAGGCTCATTGTTAGAGAATTAAGTAGATAGGTAAGACTATGTATGTCTCATTCACATGCCACGCATTGATAAACAGTTTTGCAAGAATATGATTACATCCGCAACTGGGCTTCTTCCCTATTTCTCCTTTGTTTCATTATACGAATACCCAAATTCAAGATAATATTTATAGCCATCACCTAAGATCTCCTTGACTTCAGTAGTACAACTAAATTTAAAATGGATATAGCTATTTGCGTCTTTAAAGGGCACTGTTGCCTTTTTTTCACTGAAAACCCAGCAGACCTATGAAACTGGCTTACTTGCACAAACACACACCTAGACCTCTTGGGCCACAAGTAGAAGATAGGTTTGTATTAGGTAGTTTAAGTGGAGGTTTCATTATAACTGTGCATTCTTATTTGTTGCACTGGCTCATCATCGGCACTTAACAAATGGTAGGACCTGGAAAACCTAAGGAGAAACTGATGGCCTGAAGAAATGTTTCCTGTCTTATTGAGAACAGGCCAGTTTCCTGGTGGTTGAGACTAAGTTCTGGTGAGCTGTCCCTACCTCATGCTCTGTACTAACAGATTAGGAGCTGTTTCATGGCAGGGTGAATATTATAGTTAATTCTTGATCCCATTATCCAGCACAGCTTTGCATTGACCTAGATATTTGCTAAGAATCCATAAAATCCACCTCTATGCTTTAATTTCAACATGGGCAGGAAACCTGTAAGGAGCGGTTACCTGTGTATGGTATCTATCCTGTACTGAGTTAGTCACATTGCTAAGCATCTTTAGTTACTCTTGCTGGTTTTTGATCCATATCTCCCTGGACACTGACCCCTGACACTCAGTTATTCCTAGGTCTTCAGGTCATGCATCTGTTTATCCAGGCTCCAGGTCTTTACCTCACTGACTGAATATTTTTCAAAGCTCTCTCTCCATTCATTCCCCAAAGATATTTCTTATTTATGCAGTGCTATTAAAATCAAAATGGATTTATTAATTTGTTCCTAGAAGGATACTGCTCTTTTATTTACTTGGTAAGAGAATTCTTGCTATTTGCTCCTACATCATTCTAAGCCCCCATTCATCAAAGACCTCGAAAGCAGGAAAGGCCTTAAAAATAACCCATCTCTGCAAGCACCTCTTGTTTTGAGACAAAGGTTTTGAGGCCTAAAGAGTTTGCAATTTGTGCAGTTTCATACCGTGAGTTAGAAGTATAACTAAGAGCTCTTTCTCCACACATTATAGGCTTCCTCTGTTCCTTCAGCATGGCCCTCTGTGTCTCAGGCCTTGCTACTGTTTCTGTTTCTCAGATGCCAGAACTCACTTGATTGCCTCAACTAAGCTGGGACAAAAATGCATAAATTAGCACAGTTAGGCAAACCACAATGAATGATCATCCGCTATGGGTACCTCAAACTCAGCATGTAACATGGAAGGAATTTTGTTTCAAACCTTATCTTCTACCTGTATTCTCTACATTATTTGTTAGTACCACCACCATCTAGTCATCCGAGTAGTAAACCTGACAGTAATCCCTGGCTCCTTTTCATCTTTTACCCCCTTATCGTCATCCAATTCCTCCGACTTCACCTCCTGAATATCACTTGAATGTATCTATTTATATATTTATAATAAGCTAATCAGTATGGTTTACAAAATATTAAAAAATAGAAATTTATGTAAATGTAAGATGTTATTTTTTGTCAATTTAATTTTGTTCGAAATCTGTATTTTCTTTTTTTTTAAAGATTTTATTTATTTATTTGACAGAGAGAGAGACAGCAAGAGAGGCAACACAACAAACAGAGGGAGTGGGAGAGGGAGAGGCTCCCCACCGAGCAGGGAGCCCGATGCGGGGCTCGATCCCAGGACCCTGGGACCATGACCTGAGCCAAAGGCAGACGCTTAACACTGAGCCACCCAGGCGCTCCTGAAATCTGTATTTTCAGATGCATTATATTAACTCCTGGCCGTCTGAGGAGTTTGGGGGGAACTCTGGTCTACTGGCCTGGTGCCGTCAGCTGTTCATGATCAGGTGATTGTATCAGCATACATCATTTCCTCCCCGACTTGTCTACATCATCTCGATAGATAAGGGTAATTGCACATAGCTAGCTTGATGTAGAGAAAAAAAGCAATTTCTCCCAGCGGGCTTTCTGGTATTTTGTTTGCCTGTCTCTCTTGTCTTCCCCTTTAAGGCCCTCTGGACTCATTCCCTAGACTACTCTTTCAAGAATCTAGCTTTCATTATGCAACAGGAACATACAATGACTCCTATTTCCTCCCATATAAATTCTGTTTTTGTCTTCTCTCTGGTGTTCAAGCTCCTCTGAGGCTGGTTTCTCACATCCATGCAGTGGTTTATTCCAGTATTTCTCAGTACACCCAATTCACTCCACGCCGGTAGCTCTGCATGTTTCCCTGTGCCCACGACATTCTTATTTCTACCCTATCAGCTTTGCACTTGAATTCCCCTCCTCCTGCATATCTAGATGATTTTCTTGACATTTAAAAATCTCATTCATTTCTCAAGAAACAACTCAAGTAACTCTCTCTTTAGAAAGCATCCTGGAGAACTTGAAGCCAAATTAATTCCTCTGAACTCCCATAAATGTTTACTCAGGCAGGTTGTTGTAGATAGAAAAAGCATAAGCCTTGTGTTAGAGATTCCTGGATTTGAATACTGACTCTGACACTTATTAGCTATGGGCAGATTATTCTATACATCAAATCCCTCATGTATAGAATAATATGCAACTCATAGTCTTGGTTCTAAAATAAAGTCTATTCTTTAAATTACCGTCTCTCTTATGAACTCTTTGAGTATAGGAGACAATTCTGATATTCCAGTTCTTTGGTCAGATTCAATGAGTTGTCAGTGGCTTACTTGTTGATTAATATCCAACCAGATCTCAAATCTACACATTCAAAACCTAAGCCACCTAAAGTGTTTTAATCGGATTAATAGTTCTTATAACTAAATTCAATTTCCTTTTATAAATTCTAACTGCTTATAATCCTTTGCATTAATTATGTAATACCCTATCTCCTACATTATCCTTTCTCCTTGCTATATACTCCTATTACTGTTTTTAACTGTCACAGTTGTTTTCTCACCCTAATTCACTGAGTATGACCAGTCTAAATGCAAAATAGTTTTGATATTTGATTCCTAGCAATCATAGCATTTTCCCTATTATAGAAAGAGTAGGAGACATGAACGGCTGAAATCTGATCGTAGCATTGCTGTATATAGCTTTTCCTAAATCAAATCAGATCTCACAATTTTTAGTTAGGCTTCTGTTAGGGCAATTGCTATAGAGGAAGGAAATAACAGTAATAGAAAGTGTAACTGATTTGAAGTTACCTTATTTTGATAGTATTGGAAACTCTGGGCTTTCTGAGTCAGTGTTTATGAAGATACTTTTATCCATCACTGTGGCAATTCTACATAAAATGGGTAACTCTGGGCTAGTGCTTATTCCTAGGTAACTATGGTCAGGAAAGGGAGATTGAACACTGCCTGATGTTGGCATGAATGAGTGTGTGTGTGTGTGTGTGTGTGTGTGTGTGTGTGTTTTCTGTGACATGAATCATTGTCTAGGAAATAAGAATCTGCTGCAGAAAACAATAAAATCTTGCATCAGTGAAAGATAGGAAAAAAGCAACTAAAATCCTGTGGTTACAAAAATAATAATAACAAAACAAGCATCTCAGACTCCTTGTTCTAGTTTCTGGGACTTCTCCCAGGAGAGGCAATTATTATTTGTATTGATTTTAGTTTGCAAGCTAGCTCTCTAATGTGCCAATGGATAGCCCCAAACTAGTAAATAATTACATATTATACAAAAATACTGTGTCTTTTTACTGTAAGCTTCACAGCCCCAGAGCAAATTAATCTTCTCACGCTATGCTCTGTTACCTATAGTAAATACATCACAAAATATAGCAGAAAGGAAAAATAAAACCTTTCTGATCACCAGGGGAAAACTATCAACAAACAAGTCTGATTACTATTAATTGAGGCTTGTCTATGTTCCCGCATCTAGAAAACACACTGTAGGAAGTACGCTTAAGTTTGCTTTTATGTACAATTTTGTTCCATGAAAAACCTTATTAGCAAGTGAAGTAATTTTAATAAAGTAGTAAAAGTAACACAGAAGCTGCATTATTCCTCTGTCATTTTTTTATCAGCAATAATAATATTTGACCAAAATGGCTTCATTTTTCCAGCACAAGATCTGAAACTGTAACTTCGATGTGTCCATTTTCTTTGTCTTTCCTTTGATTCAAAACAAAGTTTCTCTTTTTATCCAATGCTGGTCTCTCCCCACCCCGACCTTTCCTTTATTCTGTTCTCCATCTCCTCTCATGTCAAGTGTTTCCATACCACGCCCTCTCTTTGCATCATAAGTTGCCTCCCTTTTCCCCACCTGCCTAGGAGTCTTTGTCTCCATCTTGGCCAGTGGCACCAACACCTACTTAGCCATCCAATCCCAAACCCAGGAGTATCCCTTGACTCATCACTTTCCACCATCTCCCAGCACCTAAACCATGTCAAAAAATGAAACCATGTTCTTTGGAACATCGCAAAACTGTCCAGTTCCCCATCATTTCCCTATCATAACTCTAGACTAAGCCATTGATACCTCTCACTTGGGCTCTCTTGTTTCTCTCATCGGTTTTACATCACAGCCAGAGGAATGTTTTAAAAATATAAATCAAATCATATCACTCCCTTAGTGCAAACTCCTCTAAACCTTTTAATACAACCACACTTGTTACCATGGCTCTACCAGGGCCTCTTGGTCAGGCATGATCTGGCCCAGCCTCTGCTTATGCTCAGCTCACATCAGACTTTCCCCTGTTCATGTCTCCTTAGCCGTGCTGGTCTTTTTCCTTCCCTGAAACATGCCAGTAATGCTGCAGGTGACACAGCGTGCACCTACTGAGCATTCAAAGCTGTTCCCTACCTTTTCATAGAGCCCCCCTTTCTCATCCTCCAGCTCAATGTCACCTCCTTAGACTTTACAAGATACCATTTGCCCAAAATTAGTTCTTCCATAGCCTTCCACTGTTACTCTCAATTATGCCCCCCAGCTTTGTTTCCATTGTGGCACTTATTAAAAATTACAGTGATCTGGTTTTGCTATTTGGTTACTCATTTATTGGCTATCTGCTCCCATTTGAATGTAAGCCCTAGGAGAGAAGGGACCTTGTCTTTTTTGTTACTAGTTTGTCTTCAGCGTACAGAACAGTACCTAGTACACTCAGAACTCCAGGCTCTGGTATGAATTGCACCCCTTAGAGCTTTTCAACGTGGCGTGTCTGAGTAAATGTCTCTTTGTTTGATCTGGTATAATTTTTTGCATGCGCTTTGGGTTTGTACTCAAGCTGAATCTTTTCTTTCCTTTAGTTTTACCAGGATAATGAGCTTGTCATTGCATAGACAGAGCCACAAGAGGTCTGCAGAATTCCCACAGATACCATTTTAAAATCTGAAAAGTCTACACCCTAAGAGAGAGAGTGGGTTTGAAAAGAATGACTAATTCCTATGATGTTATTAGATCTATACAGTTAGAGCCAGAGAAACAAAAAAATCGATTCAATAATGTAGCAGCCTAGGTGGAAGTTTGCAAAGTTATGTAAAAAAAAAAAAAAAAAAATGGCAGGATGAGATGTGATTGAAGCATAGGGAAATGGGTTACATTACCACCCTCCTTCTTTAGTTTAAGGACTCTAAGATAAAGCGCCTAAAAGCAAAATTCAGCCTGAAAGTTGGGATTGTGGAAAAAAAAATCATTCTAGATATTTTTAGCTCCAGGCCTCATATTCCTGGCCTTATATGACCCTAATCCTTGGAGAATGTATATAGGGTAATGTAATCGTTTCCTTAACATTCTTAACCATAGGAAGGTTTAAAGATTAAACATAGAATTTTTAAATAGAATCATACCTATAGTGTTAATATTTTTGTGCTAAGAAAGATTTTGTCCAAATTTAATATTTTAGTTAGTTGTAATATTAAAGAAAATTTGGCTTTTCCAAGGAAGAAATTAACCTTGTGATTCTAATTTAAAATATGCCATTGAATAATTGCCTTAGACTTGTAATTTACTAAGATTATGTATTGATTGGGAAACAAATTTTTTTCTAAACATAATTTAAGAATCACCATATTTATAATTTTAATTCTGCTGGTTTTATAGAAAACATTAGGGGAAATTTTATTTTATAAGTTAGCCAAAGTACTTAAACAGGAAATGAAATATATTACATTTATGAATGCAATTTAAAATATTGATGGTGTGAAGTTTGTGAGACCATTGTTAAAATTTGCTAGAAATATAAGTCGAATAAAAATATTTGTACATTGGATCTAAAGCATAAGGGTAAAATGGGGTTTTGACTATTGGAGCAAACCACTAAATATTTTGTGGACCCTAAAAATTACCTTTAAGATATCAAGTCTAGTGAAATGTATGGCAAAAAGACATTTGCACTGATCCTCTAGAGAGTTTCTTGAGTTAGAAAGGCTAGCTAGCCAAAATAAGTCATACTGTTAGGTCATGGGGTGTATCAGACAATGAGAAGTAGGTGTAGTAAGAGATTCTCAGTTTGAGTCTTAGCCTTCAAGTTTTGTTCACTGTGGTAGTGTTGTCTGCCCTCAAGTAGCCTATAGACAAATAGAAAGTTTCTAAGTTTGTGACATCTCTCACGAACAACTCACTGTCACAAGCACTCTGTCCCTCTTTCATCCTTCCAGAAAACTTATAAGGTTGGTACTGTTATTCCCATTTTTATTATTTATTTTTTTAAATTTTATTATGTTTGTTAATCACCATACATTACATCAGTAGTTTTTTTTATTATGCTATGTTAATCACCATACATTACATCATTAGTTTTTGATGTAGTGTTCCATGATTCATTGTTTGCATGTAACACCCAGAGCTCCATGGAGAACGTGCCCTCCTTAATACCCATCACCAGGCTAACCCATCCCCCCACCCCCTCCCCTCTAGAACCCTCAGTTTGTTTCTCAGAGTCCATAGTCTCTCATGGTTCATTTCCCCATCTGTGGGAGGGATGGGGGGGCTGGGTGATAGACACTGGGGAGGGTTATGTGGTATGGTGAGCACTGTGAATTGTGTAAGACTGTTAGTCCCATTTTTAAATAAATTGAAATAATTAAATGGTTTACCTAGTCATTCAACTAGAAAGTGGCAAAAACAGGATTCAAACCCAAGACTATATCTCTGAAGCTCTTGCTCTTTTCACTTTACCCAGTTTACTAATGAGTTAATGTGTTATTAGGCAGGGTCGCTACAATATGATCAGACTTTATTGTACCACAATGCCTTGACCTTGAAGTGCCAACTACTAGACGCTCAGGTAGATAGATGGGTCACCTTTTCTAGGGTGAAAGAATGAGAAAAAGAGAAATGACTTATATCTTCCCTCAAATTCTACCAAGTGGGCAGATGCTTAAGCAACTTATTTGCTGGATTTGCATTGTGTTCTTTTGGTTTTCCTTAATTTTTTTTTATAAACATGGGCCACAACCACTATACTCTGACAATGATATGTAAAATTGTGATGGCAATTAATTTAGATCTTCAGAAACTTCTGTAAATCCTGTGATATTGTGGGAGAGAATTTCAGTACTTTTTACTATTTCACAGGTAAACTGGCTAAGGGGTGTGTGTGTGTGTGTGTGTGTGTGTGTGTATACGTGTGTGTGTGTGTGTATACGTGTGTGTGTGTGTGTGTGTATGTATGTGGGTGTTTTTCAGTCTTCTGTGAAACCTGTATTAGCAAGAAAATGTGAGGTTGGCATTCAGTCTGTGTAGATTGGGATGCTGGCCTTTGTTTGGAACAGAGCAAAGAGTAATTGGCATTTCCAAGGTTTTACTGGTTGGGTCCTGACCTATTAAAGATAGTCAACTGTATGCCTGATATTTTTCTGGAGCTGCAGGAGGAGACTGATTAGATTATCAGCCTTCCCTTATTCAGTTTAAATCATGAATAATGAATAACAGAGGTTTTTATTAATACAATGAGAAAACTCAAAGCCCAGATCATTTGTGTTGGACGGACTCAGTGTGGCCCTCAACCAGTACTAAGTTGGGAAGACACTTATGTGAGTCACCTTGCTTGAGTTTTCTGGCCGCAGCACCTCAAAGGTAATGAAGCTAGCATTCAGATCAACATAGAGGTTGGTCGTGTTGAATAGTCATATTGAGGCTGCCTGGTAATGGCCTCTACATGTATTATTTCTTTAGAAGAGCAAAGGAGTCATTTCTTACTTTACTCTGGCTTCTGGTTGACATAAAATGCAACTCTGGCCCTAGGGATAGTGACAACATTGTATAAAGCTGGGAGACATGAAGAATGACAGAGGTGACAGAAACTTTAAGGAGTGGGTCTGGATGTTACCCATCAATGTTCCAATAGTCCACACCTGGGAAATAGTATAAGGCGGTGGATAAATGCACAGATTCTATCACCACATTACCTGGATTCAAATCCTAGTCCAGCCACTTATTAGCTATATGACCTTCAAAAAATTTTATATATATATATATATATATATATATATACACACACACACACACACACACACACACACACGCACACACACACACACACTATTGCTTTCACCTGGAAGAAACTACCTAAAATTTGCATGAGCTTTGGAAAAGGGTTGCTAGCTCAGGATGCACTCAGGGTAAGTGTTGCTGCAGATTTTGCAAATGACTGAAGACATACTGAGGAGAAAGGAATGACTCAGCTAACTGTGAGTTATCTCTTTACAATAAATTTACTATCAAATGTGATTCCTAATTTGCTTTGTTTATGTATTAGTTTGGTTTAGAATTCACCGTCTTGATAAGGATTATTGCAGTTAGGAGCAAAGAAAAATATATATATTAAGGTATGAAAATAATTGTTTAATATTTTCATACCTTAATATATAATTATATATATAATTATATTTTATATTAAATAATAGGGTAGGAAAACATGTACTTTAATCTTTGGGTTATCACTTAAACATATTTAGCATGAGGCTTATTCTTGGTCCTAATGATAGTCCCCCAAGCAGCAATGTCATCTTCACCTAGGAATTTATTAGAGATGCAAAATCTTAGGTCACAACTCCAGAGCTACTGCATCAGAAGGACGGACGGTAGAGCTAGACTATATGTGTTTTGACAAGTTCTGTGGGTGATTCTGATACCTGCTGAAGCCACTGGCCTAAATTTTCTTAGTTAACCAGCATCCTGGCTATTGTTGACTTTTATCCACTAAGAACGGTCATCCTCTCAAGCAGTAATGTCCAAAATGAGGTATATACAAGACAATCCAGTAGAGTATGGGAAGAAAATACTGAAATTGCAACTTACATACTTACTATGCCCTATTTATCTTATATTATATAAGATATCTTATATCTTATATTTATAGGTATTATAATGTCCAAAATTTATGTGCATATGTGTATACACACACACACATATATATATACAAACAAGACTTAAATATATAATATATATATGTTTAAATAATTAACTATGCTTTATATTGGAAGGATTGTTAATTTTTTTTTTAAACAGGATGTGGGTTTAAATAGTTTGAACACCATTGTTCTGAAGGATATATGCAGTTGTGAGTTGTATTCTGAGCATCACAGTGATCAAAGTGAAAAAAGGAAACCAAATCACAGTAAAACTATTCAGCTCATATTTGTTGGTTACAGCTAAATTCTAGTTAGATCTCTATGCACTTATAGGCATTCTTACATTGCAAATAGTCAGTCGTTATCACCATTAAAACTGAGTAATTTATCACATAAGTACAGAATAAGTAATGATCACTGCCTGGGCTTTCCCCTCAACTGAAATGAATGACCTGTATTTTGTTAAATTCTATTGACTAAAGAAATTCAACAAGATATATTTGAGTAGAAAATTCCAAATGCCCTTTGCTAGCATTAAAAAGCGTCAAATTAAATATAAAAGCAGAATTGGCATTTTGAAGAGAAATAAGCATTCAGTATGGTTTGCATTATTCTGGGAATAGTATGCAAACCCTGTGCTTCTGGGGCGCCTGGGTGGCTCAGTTAGTTCAGCTCAGGTCCTGATCCCGGGGTCCTGGGATAGAGCCCCCAGTTGAATCAGGCTCCCTTCTCCGAGCAGGAAGCCAGCTTCTCCCTCTCCCCACCCCCGCTCCTCCCCGCTCGTGCTCTTTCTCACTCTCTCTCTCTTCCTCTAAAATAAATAAATAAAATCTTAAACAAACAAACAAAAACAAAAAAACACGGTGCTTCTATTATTTCTTGCACTTAAATGACTTATTATTTTACTTATTATTACTTCCAGATGAGGATAGGGGAAGAAATGTATGAATTTCAAGTTAATAAATTAGACTCTTTGAAGATATGGGCTACATTAGAAATATCTGCCCTTGCCTTTCCTTCCACCTACTAACATTTATGGTTGACTGTTCACTGTGTGAGTGATACCTGTCCTTTGACCCCCTGAAATTTCTACCCCATATAAGATTTCTTGAATTATTTTTGTAGCTTCTCAAGACATTATCCTGGATAAAATAGAAATATGTGGCATGATACATGCCCATGTAAATGAATTTAGAACTTTGATAGTAACTTAAGGATTATTGGACAGAAACTGGCCTTGATCAATTATTAAAATGCAGAGACGGTGTAAAACATTACTGAGAGACATTAAAGACTTAAATAAATTCATTTATCCACATT
This sequence comes from Zalophus californianus, assembly GCF_009762305.2. Taxonomy (NCBI): domain Eukaryota; kingdom Metazoa; phylum Chordata; class Mammalia; order Carnivora; family Otariidae; genus Zalophus; species Zalophus californianus. The sequence continues at coordinate 28,341,697 of NC_045602.1, forward strand.
CCCGAATTCATATTCAATATTATTATGAATTATTTTCTCTCAACTTATAAATTCTGAGAAAAGTTGCTGTAACATCAGGGAAAGACGTTGTTCTTTAGCCATGATAGCAAGTGGCCACCAGAACTGGTTTATACTAGTTCAGTGGATCAGTGAGTTGGAGATGGACACACAGGGACGAACGCCACGTGATGAGGGAGAGAGATTGGAGGTTTGTCACTGCCATTCAGAGAAGGCCCAGGACTGCTGGTGGGTACCTCCAGAAGCTAGGAAGATGCAAGGAAGGATTTTACCTAGTCACAGAGGCAGCATGGATTTACTGACCCCTTGATTTCAAACCTTTAGCTTTGAGAACTGTGAAAGAATAAATTCAAATTGTTTTAACCATCCAAGATAGTGGGGTTTTGTTTGTTTGTTTGTTTTTTGTACAGCAGCCCTAGTAATTAATACACTTGGGTTTTAATATTGAACAAATTTGAGATTAGAAAAATACAGTTTCCTTTTTTTTAAAATAAATGTACCATTGTCTTTTATTTCAGATATTTAGTAGTAGTCTCATACTCTTTTGACATTTCAATGCAATCCCATTTAAAATCCCAGCAGACTTTTTAGTAGAAATTGACAAGCTAACTTTAAATTTTATATGGAAATAAAAAAACCTAGAATAGCCAAACAGTTATGGAAAAGGAAAACAAAATTGGAGGTTCACTTATTAAAAAGCTAGAGTATTCAAATGTGGTATAGGAATAAACATTTTTTAAATAGAGTGAGGGAATAGAACAGAGGGTACAGAAGTAGACCCACATTTATATGGTCAGTTGATTTGGGGCAAAGATGCCAAGGCACTAAATGTGAAAAAAGTAGTCTACCCTAAAATCTAGCAGTATTATTCCTAAGTATTTACCCAAAAGAAATGAAAACATACACCCACAAAAAGATACATAAATTTTTACAGCACCTTTATTCATAATAACCAAAGACTGAGGAGGGGAGAATGTCCCTCATCAGGTAAATGGATAAACAAGATGTGCTGTTTTCATACACTGATATAATATTCAGCAAACAAAATTCATGGATAAATCTTACAGGCATCATGTTGAGTGAAAGAAGTTAGAACAAAACTGTTCATATTCTGTGGTTCCATTTGTATAAACATCTAAAGCAGTCAAACCTAATTTATGGTGATTGAATTAGATCTGTGGTTGCTTAGTACCAAGGTGAGTCTGGGTATTGATTGCAAAGAGGTGACAGATGTTCTCTATCTTTTTTTTATGTTATGTTAATCACCATACATTACATCATTAGTTTTTGATGTAGTGTTCCATGATTCATTGTTTGCGTATAACACCCAGTGCTCCATGCAGTACGTGCCCTCTTTAATACCCATCACCAGGCTAACCCACCCCCCACCCCCCTCCCCTCTAGAACCCTCAGTTTGTTTCTCAGAGTCCATAGTCTCTCATGGTTCGTCTCCCCCTCCGACTGCCCCCCTTCATTTTTCCCTTCCTACTATCTTTTTTTTTTTTTTTTAACATGTAATGTGTTATTTGTTTCAGAGGTATCGGTCTGTGATTCAACAGCCTTACACAGTTCACAGCGCTCACCATAGCACATACCCTCCCCATTGTCTCTATCTTGATTGGGGAGGTGGTTATTCACTACATACATTTGTCAAAACCATTTATTAAACAGTACACTTAAAATTCTATTTTATTGGGTGTACATTATAGCTCAGAAAAGTTAAAAATGTCTGGAGAGAGGTCACTTCTATTTTTCCTCAATTAATATGTGATATAATTAATCTAGGTGGGCTCAACCAGAATTTTTTAAATAGCTTAGATGAGAGTAACTAGAAAACACCAGAATGCACCACACATAGTAAGTCTATTTTATGTAAGCCTTGTTTTAGGTTTGTGTGTATCCCTATATGCTTTCTCAGTCACACAGTAAAATATATTTCTTACTGTAAATCACAGAAAAAAATTTTGAAATACACTGCTTTAGGGCACCATAATAAATCCAATCCTATTCAATATTTATCATTGATCTGGATGAAACTACATAACCTTTTATCATATTTACTATAGGCACCAAGCCGTCAGGCACAGAATGCTTTGGTGGTCAATAATTTAGTTTTTTTAAGTATGGATACCCAGTGTGAATGAAAGTGTAACGAATTGCACATATATACTCTGCTGATGGAAATGTGAATTGATGTAAACATTCTGGAGGGCAGTTTGGAAATATGTATTAAAACCAGTTTGGGAAATTTGAGTCAATTGACATACCTTCAAGCTTATTGTTTCTTTCCTCAGCTATGTCCAGTCTACTGGTGAGCCCATCAAAATAATTCTTCATTTCCACAACAGTGTTGTTAATTTCTTTTTGATTCATAGAGTTTCAGTCTCTGCTTACATTACCTATCTTTTCTTGCATGTTCTCTACTTTTTCTGTCAGAGCTCTTGCATATTAATCATGGTTATTTTAAATTCCTGGTCTAATAAATTTTAAAACCTCTGTTGTATCTGAATTTTTTGTTGTTTCTCTGTCTCTTCAGATAGTGTTTTTTCTTGACTTTTAGAATAGCTTCTGATGTTTTGTTAAAAGCCAGGCATGATAATTGAATAATAGTAACTGAGGTAAACAGGCCTTTAGTGGGAGGGTTTATATTAATCTGGCTAGGAGTTTGTCTATCTTTAATGTCCGTTATAACTGTAAATATGGAAGGCTTCAATTTCCTTTGTTTTTTTTTTAGATTTATTTATTTATTTTTGAGAGAGAAAGCATGAGCAGGAGGGGCAGAGGGAGAGAGACTCTCAAGCATCAAGCAGACTTGCGCTTAGTGCAGTGCATGACACGAGGGTGGGGGGGCTCAATCCCAGGACCCTGAGATCATGACCTGAGCCGAAACCAAGAGTTGGATGCTTAACCAGTTGTGCCACCCAAGCACCCTGATTTCTTTTTTCTCCCTTTGTCTTTAGGTTTCTCAGAGACTTTTTTTAAAAAAAAATAGAACCCACACCTTCTAGTTCTTTCAGCTGGAATCCTGTGTTATTATACAGAAGCTTTGGTAAGGTATAGGGGGAGGAGATGCATTCTATAATCTTATGATTAGGTCTTAGTCTTTCAGTGAGCCTACACTTCCTGTGGCTGTTCCCAAGTCAGTGACTAAGCAGGACAGAGATAAGGCAGGCCTTCTTCTGGGAAATGGAGTACTTCTCTGAAAGATGATTTTTGGATCAAGGACTTCCACTAGTTTTGTCAAACTTTCATGGAATTGCACTGTTCTGAGACTCTTCCACTCAACCTCCCTTCCTTCCCTCTCCACCACCACAGCGAGATGAGCATGTGATCTGACAGCTCTCCTGGCCTCCCTCAGACTCCTTCCCATTTCCCTTCACAGGTATTTCTTCTAATAAATCTCTTGCATGTTTAGTCATGTTTTGGCGTATGCTTCTCAGAGGACCTGGACAAATATATCTGTTCGTGTTAAAATATACAGATGAATTATAGAGTGCTAATGGGTTTTTAAGACCAAACATCAAAATTCAAAGTCAGTTTGTACTTTTGGTTAGGTATTTCACACTCCAACTGAAGACCCTTGGAATTAAAGATTTATTTTTCTTCTGCTAAAGGTACGTTATTGGGAAAATTTTTAACACACTGTGCTGTTCTAACCAGTAGGTTCTCCTCAAAAGCTCATGAAGTAATATAGTACTTCTTAAAACTGACTCAGTTCTAAAAATAGCTTCTACAAAATATGTAGTATCTAAATTGCCTCTCTTCTACTTATTAATGTTCTCTGTATCTTGTGCAAGCACTCAGTAAGGCTTAAATGGAGCTAATGTGAAATGATAGTCTCTTAGGATGTGGCTACAGTTCTTGTTATCAATAAGCAAGTAATCATTTAGCATGTGCTCTGCTGGGAATCATTTTGATCAACTTAAAAGATTAGATTAACTTAATTGAAGAGACTAATTTCTCCTGCTAATGAGATGAGTTTCAAATACTAGGGTATCACTATTGAACTTCTTTAACATTGAATGATTTTTTTCCTACAATCTAATAAATAAAAGAGTCCCAAGCTTATGTAACTTACCATCTGTTACCAATTTAACCCTGAGGACTAGCATCTCCTTCCAGAATTCAGAGGTATTTTATCTCTATCTTGATCTTATTTCCACTTCTGTCATTAGCTGTGGCCATGGGTGCATTTCTCTTCTTTTTGTCATAGGTAAGTGAGGATGATTATCAGCAAACTCCAAAGGTGATAAAATACTTTCTGCAATTCGCATACGTTTGTTTGATTTGCCAACCCTTTATAAACAAAACATTAAATTAAAAATTTTATGATGAATTTAGGTTACTCATATTTTTGCTTTCTTTTAATCTTTCCTAGGCATTAACCAGGTGGTAGACAATTAAATGTTTATGTAGATTCCTCATAGGTTCTTAATAAGAATTGAATATGTTGCATTTTAGACATATACAAGCATATCTATCTTTCAGACATGAAAAACAAAAAATATTCATTAAAACTAGTGTGCATTTTGAACAGTTGTAATTTTAAGGTAGTCAAGTCTACCTATTCATTAAAACGCCTACATCATATTAATTAATCTTATAAATGTTTTCCTGGAATATGTTGTAGATTCGATCATTTCTTTCAACCAGGAAATTATGAATTTCAATTATTGTTACCAGATATAGTTATCTGGAAAGTTCAAGTGTGGTCAACAAAAGGCGTGTGCCAAAGAAAAAAATATATTTTAAAAGTAGAACCGGGGGTATCAAAGCGGCTTCAAAGTATGTGAAAAATCATAGCAAATTACTGAAGCTTTAGGGAATTGCTACAATCCTGGGAAAATGATGGCTAGGGCAGGGAGGATGATTATACAGCCACAGACTGGAGCTATTTTATATGTGCCTATCTGGTTTACATTTTTAACTTTTAGAGAAATGCAGTACCGTTTTAAATATTTTAATACCATCACTGTATTTTTATCAATAACTATTGTCAAGAAATTTTATGTGTCTATTTATCTTAAAGGATGATAGTGTTTTTGAGACATTTTAAAACCCCTCTTCGGTTTTAAACATTTGCTGAGAACTTCATGTCCAATTTTGTAATGAAAATTTTGTTAAGTAAACGTAATTAGTTTAGTAGATATGTACCGTAAGTTCTACTTTCTGGAATGTATTTTTTTTTCCACTAGATTGTATTGTTGTAAGGTATTAAAGTCAAGAAACCAATGCCTGCCTCTTTGTCACTCACAGACTAGAGAGGAGTGACAATTGGTTTAAAATGAGTGTGGAGAGGCCCTGCAAGGAAGAAAAGGCTTTCTTTCATCTTAAACAGTAAAAGAACATAATTACTTTATAGGACCTCGAATATAAAAACTATGTGAATCCTCATTTTATATTGCCGCACAGATCAGGGTTTATGGTGACAGTCATATCAAGTCTCCAAGATATCAGACAATGTGGAATGCCAGTGTGAGTGCTGTGTTTGCTCCCCCAGTAAAAGGAACTTCTGCTTTGTTCTTTAATGAACAGAATACCTCTAGAACTGTTATGTGGTCTAAGTGAAATTTTGCATGAAAATCATTTTGCTGAAGAGCAACAAAGTCATTTTGAGTGTTAATAGGGGAAAGTAGTTTTGAGATTAAGAAGATTTAACCATGTTGCATTTTATTTCAGTGATTACTTTCTTAACCATTTTTAGCTAAACCTGCCAGCTTAGTATCTGTAATTATGGCATGTATTAAAACCAGCCAGGCCATTAAGTACACACTCAGATGTGTAGCTGCTGCTCTAATATATCACTCAATCATTTTCCATTATACCATGCAACATTAGTCACCATTATTGCAGTGTGCAACCTTGATAAACACTTCGCGCTAAAGGAGAAAATGTCGGGAATATTGCCTAATTTTTTTTATCTCTGAATCTACATTATGTTTCTCATGTGGTTCTCCTTGCTTCAATTCATCTGATTCCCTTTGTTAAATTTGCACAAATTCTTAACACAAAAGTATCCCCAAATGTCTAGGTTGTAATTAGGTTGTAATTCTGAGTAGAGATTCTAGTGACATTTAAGAGCAAACTGAGGAGCCGATGGAATACCACCAACTCTGGGGAGTTTAGAAAGGGAAGAGCAGAACTAATTTATGTAAGTCTGGGAGCTGATTATTTTATGCCCAGCTACTTACAAAATAGAAATTTCCTCAGTTGTTGTCCCCTTATTTTCTCTAGGTTCAATTTTTACATCACAACTCTTCAACAGCCAGTGCTTTAGATTGCCATGGTTAAAATAAACTTAATGACAGTTTGCTGTGTTCGGAATATCTATGTCCACCTCTAGAAGAGCATTGGCATTGGTGCTTCTAGATTTTAATCTCAACGTCTCTCTCTAAAAGATCCCACAAGTTTTAACGATTGGCAAACAGAACGCTTTTATATTAAGTTCAGGTGAGGTATTTGCTGAATTGACATGAGTGAACTTATGCCCGAGGATTAAAAAAAAAAAAACCGTTTATTTGTCATACAAAAGGAAAGTGGGACACACACTAACGAGATAGAAAGGCAGTCGGCGTTTTGGGGTGTGTGGAGAGAAGCTGGAGCTGCAGTTCCCACTGCAGAGGGCACGTGAGTTCCAGCCCTGCTGGAAGCGAGCCTGCGCTACCTGTGTCTGAGCCACCTGCACGCTGCGCCCTTTGTTATTCCCACGGACCAGAAGCTACTGCCCCTCCCTGTGTACAGCCTAGATGCGCCCCCACCGGTGGGCTTCCTGTTCGAGGATGGGGCCTCCCCGTGAACCTGTTGCCCTTTCAGAGGGTGGCCTTTTGTTTGCATTTCTGCTCTCGGGCCTTAGGATCATGGTACTCCAAGTCGGCTACCCCTTTCCTGGGGGCGGCACCTGAACATCATTGAGTGCAGGTGGTCCAGCTCTTTATCAGGATGCGCCGCCCACCGCCGCCACCGCCACCGGCGCAGTCTACGCTTCGGCTCGCCGGGGAGAGGGTTCAGCGGCTTCCCGTCTTGGCTTTAGTGCGTCCAGTCCGCGGTGGAGCGGTTAGTGCCTTCTACGCTGTGTTCTGTTTCCCTCCTGCACATTCAGCCCAGCTGACACCAGCCACCACTTCATAGCCAGTCAGCAGTGTTCACAGAGGCTCTTTCTGTCTCAAAATTAGAAGGCAAATTAGGTTTTCACTGGCGTGGCTGCAACCGTCTCTGCGGTTCCACGGCATCAGACCGCTGGGGCATAGCAAGGAAGTGGCCTCAAAAGAACCCCTTTCCCTTGAAAGTAGGTCACCTATCAGAGTATCCCACCATGCCTGCAATGTGGGAAACAGAATCAGGAGTTTCATTTTGTATTCTTATTCTACAGATAAGGATCTGAAGAAAAGGGGGAATTGTCAAAGGCATTTAGGCTGGGTTCTGCAGGAGCGGTTGAATACAGAAGTTTCCCTTGAAATTTATCACCAGCCCGTGAGTCTCTGGGTTTAGGTCCATTCTGTGTTTTTAGTGCTATTATTTTCCTAAGTTCCACATGCTTTTCCCTTTCCCATCTGCTAATCCAAATCCTATCCAGCCTTAGTCCTGCTTTCTCCATTAGGTTTTTATCAATCGGGTTAGTTCACTTTAACTTTTTTTTCTTTTGAGGCTCTCTATAGCTTTTAGTGTGAGGACTATACAACTTAAATGTCAAAGAGTCCTCATTAAAATGTATTCTGACTTAGTAAAACTGCATTCTGCATTCCTGACTAACTCCCAAGTGAGGGCAATGCTTCTGGTCCCTGGACAATTCTGTAGGATGCACGTGGTATGCATTCACTGATTCCTAAGTACTTATTGTGGAGAATAGCTGTGTGGGCATCACCTGGAGCCACTTGTAAACTGCTGGATGTAGGGAATCTTACTTAATTTACATCTGATGAAACAATTTCCAGGGTAGGGTCCCAGCATCTGTTTCTTCACAAAAACTCCAGGTTATTCTAAGTCTCAGCCACTGAGTCTAGTTCAGCATCCTATTTTGACAAGAAACTGAGTTCCACAGATGTCAAGAGAGAAGCACAAAGATAGCAGACAGCTGGTGTAATATTAGTAGTTAACAGGGGTGCCTGGGGGGCTCAGTCGGTTAAGTGTCTGCCTTCGGCTCAGGTCACGACCCCCGGGTCCTGGGATCAAGCCCTGTGTTGGGCTCCTTGCTCAGTGGGAAGTCTGCTTCTCCCTCTCCTTTTACTTCTCTCCTGCTCATGCTCATTCTCTCTTCCTCTCAAATAAATAAATAAAATCTTTAGAAAGAAAAAAAAACATTAGGAGTTACTCCCTGCCCCCTTTTAAAAACTTAGCGGTATGAACTGAAACTCAAGTCTTAATCTCTCTAGATATTTTCCTCTGTAAAATGGAAATAGCATTCTCTACCTCACAAGGTCTGTATTAGAGTTGTAGGGGATAATAGATGTAAGATGTCCAGGCCATAGCAGGTACTGAATTTATTGTGATTGGGACAATATTTTCCTTTTATATACATTAATTCTCTTCTAGATTACAGATCATTTGAGGGTGGGGATTTGAGGGATTGTTCTCCTTTTTGATCTAATCTTTTGCTAGCACAGGGCTGAGAACACAGCAAATGCTCAGTAGATGTTTATTGATGTGGCTCAAAATGTCTTCTTGGCCTTTTAATATTTGGTCTCCCAACTCAGATTAGCTGGTGTTGGGTAATTCTGTTTCTTGGATCCTGACCCAAAGGCCACTGAACTTAACATTCATGTCCTGAGCAGCTCAGGACTAGACTCACGTCCATAGTAAACTGACTTAACCCTGGGGTCAACTTGAAGGATAATCTGAGATTCAGATCTATTGCATTTTGAGTTTCAGACTTGGAATTTAATCCTGCTTCAAACTGAATTTCTACATCAACCTACCTATAACTAACCTGACCAGACTGGATTACTCTGCAGTAGAGGTGAGCTGATATTAATCAAATAACTGCTTTGTCACATTACCAGGATCCTTATTTATTTACACGCTCTGCACCACTGGACTGTAAATACCTTGAAGGTGGAGTGTATCTTTTACCTTTAGATCCTCAGTAGTGTCATAGTGTAAGGTACATAGTTTCATGTGGTAACTCTAGACTTCTGTACCTTTTCTGGGTTGGAATGAGAGAAAATGTAAACTGACCTGATACTTATTAGGCTTCTGTTCGGAAGTTAAATTAACTTGTTGTAATTAAGTCATTTGCCTTTAATTTTTCACTGTAATCTTGTGCATGTGTCCTTGCAGAAATATTTCTGAGCCACATCCTTGTAAGTAATTTTAACAGTGGTAGGAGCTACTTGATTTATTTGCCATATACTGTGCAAAATTTTTGACAAATGCTCTTTGATTAAATACAGTAATCTTGTGAGGGAAACATTATCTCCATCTTTATAGGGGAGAATAGTAAGGCCCAATGTTTTCCAAAGTCAAGAATTTAAACCTGGGTCTGCCTGAGTCCAAAGCTGTGCTCTTGATTATTCTGATCTACAGCTGCCATACACTCTGATTTTAAAATTTGACTTGAGAAAGGAGTATTTTAGTATTTAATGGAGACATGAATAATTTTCATCATAAATTGTTAACAACTACATTTAAGGCAATGTATGATAATTCCTATCCACTAGACACCAGAGTGAATTTGGCAGAGTGGAGTTTGTACAGACCTTGACATCAAGGGGAGTACGATCTGAATGTCCTCTCCACAACCTCTTAGTTAAGTAGACTTGGGCAAGTTTCATATCTTCAGTATTTGCATCTGTAGAATGAGGATGATATTGGCTAATGGATGTGCTAAGATTGAAGATAAGTAAACATCTGGGGTAGGCCTTCCACACAGGGCACTCTCCCCATTCTCCTCCTCTCTACCTCGGTATCTTGGAAGTTCTTTCAGCTCAAAATTTCCCAACCAATGGCATCATTTTTCTCCAAATTTCTGCTTAATTTTTTTTCCTGATAATTTGATGACAGGCCTGTGGCAAATTTTATTTCAAGCTTCCCCTAAGGGGGCACCTGGGTGGCTCTGTCAGTTAAGCATCTGTCTTTCGCTCAGGTCATGATCCCAGGATCATGTGTCAGGCTCCCTGCTCAGCTTGTCCTTTTCCCTCTGCCCCTCCCCCTACTCATGCTCTTTTTGTCTCTTTCTCTCAAATAAATAAAATCTCAAAAAAAAAATTTTTCCTCTAAGGAAGGAAACTGAAGAAGTTTAATTCAGAATCCCCTTAACTGGAACATCTTACTAAAGGAAAAAAGAATGACCAGATCATGGTAGTTAGACTAGATCCAAGAAAAAGAGAATCCCTGGTTCAGTGTCATTGCTCTTGACTGACCGTTAGCTAGACGAGTAGGTAACAATTTTCCCAGAAGGGATCCCAGACCATTAGCATTTAACAGAAAATTTAAGCATTTTATAAGGTATGCTAACTGTTCTCCAGGAAGAGATTAGGCATATCCTCATGAGAAAGGTTCAGTCTTCTAAGAGGAGGGGGCCATGTTTAGCTCCTTCTCCGGCTTTTCTGACCCAGGATGTCTTCTCCCAGACTCTGGTCTCTTAATTAACCATCATACCTTTAGTTTCTTGTTTCAATTCATTTTCTGTAATCAAATTATCTTTCTAAAATGCCAATCTCATCATAGCACTTAAAAGTTTAAAAGTTCTCCATTGCCTGGTCGTTGATCTCAAAAGTCCTTAACTTGCATCTTCACAACTTGTTTTCATTCTCCTGCCCGGATTCCTCTTAGTCACCCGTTTTAATAAAGGTTTTCTTTCATTTGTAGGAGCATACTAGCCCTTTCCTAAATCCTCTAAGGACTTGACATACCCATGTGTCATTTATGCTTTCTCCTTATTTTCCTTTTTGGAAAACTGGATTCATCCTGAAAGACTTCTATTAAGTAATACCATTTCTCTGAAGTACTCTTCCTGATCTCCCACTGGGATCAGCTTTTCTCTCACCCCCTGAACCATCAAACTTTCCATTATTTTATTCACTGAGCATTTATATAGCTTCTAGTATGTACAAAACACCATAGTAAGCACTTTGTAAATATTAATCCATTTATATTTAGTATAAATATTAAGTTATAATGACAACATGAGGTAGGCACCAGTTTTATCTTTATTTTACAGGTTAAAAACTTGAGTCACAAAGAGGTTAAGTTACTTGCTCAAAGTCACACAGGTAGTAAGAACTAGAGCTGGGATTCAAAGCCAGGCAATGTAGTTCTGAGTGAGTTATTTCAGAGTCCATGTTTTTCATTACCATGCTGAAATGATTCTTACAGACAAATATTGCATTACAGATATATTTCAGTGCTTATTATGTTACAGGGTTTTCATTTTTCATACCAGCCTCCCTGATAAACCTCTTGAAGAAAGGAACAAATTCTATTTCCTTTATTCCTGGCTCAGAACCTGGCATGAAATGGGTACCTAATAAGGGAATAATAAATACATATTGAAAATAAGTACATACTGAGTTGAATTAAGAGTAAAAATACTTTTTCTTTCCTTTGCTGATAAACAGACTTGTGTGCCATTAGCTGTCCTTGAGGTTTGTTTATACTCAGTGGGAAGAAAAGTAAGAAGATAAAAGCAAGATATAGTTTAGCAAAAAAAAAAAAAAGGCAATACTAGCAAATGCTCAGAAAATAACATTAAATACCACTATAGAAGTTCTTTTCAGAAATGGATAATAACTTTAGTCATGTAGTAAGGGAGACAGAAGATTATACAATAGGACAACCAGCAAGGCTCACTTAAATAGTGCACGTTGTCTGACCACATGTCGATGGAGTCCCATACACGGTTCATACATGTCATTGAAACAAATGTGTATACTTTCAGTATTGCTAATGAGGTTGACCTGTATTTTTTGAAAAGGGTAATACTATTTCCAGTAGAAATCCTGATAGTTCAAATAGGAAGAGTTGGACTAATTGAAACTTCAGGGGGGCGGGGAGGACAAAAAACAAAACAAAAAACACAAATCTCTTTAGAGGGAGAAAAAATACAGTAAAAGGAGGTCAAAGCAGAAATAATCACTTAGGCTTTGTCATAGATAGTATTCTCATGAAAGCATTTGATAAGTATGCAAATGAGATCTAATGTTGACTATAGGATTACAAAGCTGTTGTCTGAGCAATTGATAATACATACATCATTTAAATCATGATACCACTGAAATCAATCTACGGTAAAAATGGATATTAGACTGGAATGAATACCTATAGTGGCAATGGGAGGCATCTGTTAAGGAATGATAACACTGTCTTTTTTCTTATGTAACTTAGCATTTGGGTAAATATATATCCCATTATAAACCATTTTTGTCCAATTTTTCTACTCATCAGTATAGATTTAATTATATAAAACTACCAGAGCTTGATATCTAGTAAAGCTAGATTCACAATTAGAATTGTTGAGATGACAGCAACTTCAGAGTATGAGTTCAAAGTGCCACCCAATATAGATTTTTTAATTTTTACAATATCTTAATAAACTGACAATCCTTTCCATTTTAATACAGCTTCAGTCGTTAGAATGGCCACTGAATAGAACACTACTAACTGAGGTCTCTGAAATTCAGTGCTAAAGATGGAAAAAAGTGAAGTTTTATTACCCTAAGAAGATTTGCTGCAGGCATCTGTCATTTAAAAAGGAAATGATAAGGACTTCATGACCAACAACTTTATATAAATTAGACCATTTCATATTATACCTTTGGTTAGTCTTAAAACTCTACAACACTTTGACAATAGGGTACATGTGTTTCAGAATAGGACGTCTTGACATGGATTCTTTAATTCAGCTGTGCTGTCTTAAACTTTATACTGACAAAGTATACATAGGCTTTGTCCCATCTGGTTTGCAGATACCTAGGTTTTGTAGTCGTGAAATTACTGGAGTGAAGACCTTCTAAACACTATCTCACTAAATGCTCAGAACCATGAATTTTCTATTTTGTTGGTACTTTCTGATAGGAAAGTATTATTCAATACAAAGATAGAATACCTTTCTAGGTATTCAGAGGGAAGTGTTCCTTTTGTTATCTGGCGGGTTTTTTCCATTGCATGAATTACTATTAAGTTTGGAACAACTTTTTAAATTGTTTATCATAAAGCCTTTACATTTGAACAGTTGAAATAAAATGTCCTTCCACTTTTGCATCATTAACTTAAAGACTTTTATTTGGTGTCTACGATATGTCAGATCTTCAATACCTCAGAAGAAGTTAAGAGTGTTGGAGGCAAAGCAAAGAAAAAAATACATAATATTTTCTATATTAAGCATTTAGGATGAATAAAAGCAGCTGCTAGGTATTTTAAATGCATTTAGTATTAAATCCATGGCTAGAATTTATTACGTGCTTGCTAAATGGCAGCCACTGCGCTGTTTTATAGATATTCATTTGTTCCTCACAGCAATGCTTTGGAATAGATACTAATGTTTTGTCCATTTCACAGGCAACAGAAAGGGGCACTGGGAGCCTCCTGATCTTTTCAAGGTAATACAACATCTAAGTGGCAGCGTGAGGACTCTATAGCTGTATATGAAGTGTCACAAAACAAACGCCCAAATTACTAGTTGGATATTTGTAATTATCAGCAGCAGGTTCTTTCATCCTGTTTCATTAAGGCACAGACCATAACCATAGAACGCAAGAAAACCATCTCCTAGAGAAGGCGAGACAAGCAAAACCAGAGAATTTAGGATTGCCACCAGGTTTGCTGATTGGAGGTGGGGGGAGGTCTTCTGAGATTTTAGTGAGAACTTCAGAGTATCTAAAGAGGAAAATGATCCTGTAACATCTCTTTAAGAAACAAAATCACCTAAATTCCATAATTAGGAGAAAAAGGTAAATTTCTATGTGACAGACTAGTTCAAGTCTAGCCCCAGTGTTAGAAAAATAAACTACACAAAGCAAGAAGCCTAGATGGCATTTCAGTCAGAACAGCTTCTTATAAGATGGTTCAGCTCACAAATGGCTGCTGTCAGAAGCTGTATCAATTATCCCCTGGGTTTCTCTGTCCACAGAGAATAACACAAATATAAGGACGGAAGACCTGTTGTGTCTAAGTTAGTGGAGGAAGCTCCTCTCAGGTGAAGAGATCTATTTTTTGCCTGTCAGGCTTTGTGTCACACAATTGAATACATTTGCAGATGAGCAAACTGAGGCTATGGTTTTAAGGTGACACAATACATTGTGAAATCCATTTGAAACCCACAAAGGTTTCTTGTAGATCCGTAGTGACATCCATGTTTCTCCAAAAGCTTTCAACCCATTACTCGAGGCTTTCTTTATTCTACCTCCGTTGGGAGTTAATCTCTCTTTAAACATCCTTTTCTCAAGTTAAAGGCACCCACAACTGGATTCAGCCTTCTAGGAAGGGTTTAATCCAGGATACATTATGGGATCATAAGGCTCCTATGAGACACCTCGTTATTGAACTGTTCTCAGAAAGTGAATGATGAATATGAATTTGCCAATACTAAAGGGCATTCTACCTATTTGTGAATTAAATCTGACAGATCCTCCTAGGAAAGAAATGCCCATGCCTCTTAAAAATGTGCTGATGTTCTATAAATGTGACCTACTTTTGGCTGTCAAGTAGAATTAGGTGAAGAAAGGATACAGAACTGTCAAAAAACTTTTAGGCTGACAGTATTATTCAATACAGATTGGAAAGCATTCATTGTCTTATTTTGCAAAGAGCTCCCCCACCCCATACATGGATTGGTAGCACACTATCATCAAAGCACCTATATGCTTTTGTCATAGTACAGAATGGTCAATTGCTATCTAAGAGAGCTTGAATTGTCTTTCTGGACATGATTAAAAAACAATTAAAACTTGTGACTTTATGAATAAAGAAATGTTCAGAGTAAGAGGGCATTAAGAAATGTTCAGAATAAGGGGGCCATTAGGTATATCAAAAACTATCCCTAGCATTATAAATTTAATAATGATTGGATAGGAGATGACAAATGACACCAGGGGAATAACTGAGAGTCCTGAGCATATTCATTTGACTGACTTAGTATGGAGATAACCTGAGAAGTCCTAGCAGACCACTTGGGAGGCTGTGGAACTATGGACCAACTCTATAAACTGTGTAGACACTAGCTCTTAGTAAGGCCTCGAGCCATGTTCCCTACAGAACTGTGGGTATTTTGTTTACAAGGATGGCCTCTGATTTTGGCAGAAGCACCAAACTGATCACTCAGGGTAGAACCATGATGATGAAAATCTCGGCTAGAAGGGCAGTTTAGGTGAGTGTTTGATCATCTGTGTGCTGTAACAGTGAAGTGTCTGTGGCAGAGGACCTGAGATTTGTATACAGCACTGGAGTTCCTGCTCTTCCACTTATCATTCAGGAGAGGTCTTTAAATCTCAGGCACCTCATCTGTAGATGGTGAGTAAAGAATACTACTTCATAGAGTTGATGAGGAGATTTCTTTGCTAGGTATAGGATGGCAATTGACAAGGGGCATTATTGTGATGATTAGGAACATGATTTGAACATCTATGGGTGCCTGTCTAGCTTTGTGCTAGGCTCTGAGTTACAGCATGACATTTTAGCTATATGTCCCTAGAAGATCACTATCTGGGGAGGAACAGACAAAAACACCTCTAATAGAAGACAATAGGCAAGGGCTAAAATGTTGGTCATTGCTGATTGGCACAAGAGAACTTCAGATATTTTTTATTTACATTTGATCACTGATTAATTTTCCTAGTTACCTTTCCTTTTTATCGCAGGCATACACACACACACACACCCACCTTTGCCTACAATGAGGTGATTATTTATAGCTTACATATATATCTTAACATTTGCGTATATCATTGCAAATAACACCCAGATCCGTGTGCAGCATTTCTATCACTAGAAAAATACTTCATTCCCCTTCCCAGTCAGACTTCGTCCAAGAGTATTCTAAGGATATACTGTCTTGACTTCTGTCACCATAGATAACTTTTGTCTGGTTTTTTGATCCCCGTATAAATGCAGGATGTACTCTTTAAAACTTGGCCTCTTTCACTGAATTTGTCTATTAGATGTATTCGTATTCATGCTACATCCATCCCTGATTCGTTGCAGTGTAGTATGTCATTCTATGAATAAAATACACATTATTTGCCCATCTTACTATTGATGAAGATTTGAGCTGTTCTCAGTTTTGTGCTCTTACAAATAAAACTGCTGTAAACATTCTCATACATGCTTCTGATGGCCATAACCACTCATTTCCATTGGGTGTATTGGCAGGAGTAGAAATGTTGGGTCATAGGGTATACATACTATGAAACATTGTTTCCAAAATGGTTTTATTAATTTGTATTCCCACCAGCAATATAAGAGGTTTCCAGTTGTTCTGTGTTTTGGAGAATACTTGGTATTTTCAGTCTTCCATTTAATCATCATGATAGCTTCTGTGTGAGTATGTGGACTATGCTGTTTTACCAGGTGTTCAGGGAAGGAAATCACATATTCACAGAAATGTGAACATGCCTGACCACAGTTCTTCTTGCCTTGAATCTTCAGCCTGTGTTTTCTAAGTTCCATAGACTCTCCCAAGGGTTTTCTGTTCTGTGACCTCTACAAACATGAAAACATCTGCTTCTTATCTGCTGACCAAATGTTGATTATCACGGGCCCCAAGAGCAGATAGGAAAGTGTCCCTTCCCTGAAATATATAGCAGAACACTTTCTCTGCATTTCTAACTTCTAGCTGCCTCTTGCATAGTAGACATTTACTAAATATTTGTTGAAATTAGTGACTTTCTTTTTCTTTTTTTGATCTACAGAATTACTTTAACTTGTGCTTACAATGTTTACATTGCCTTTTCCTGGAAAATTGCTTATAACTTGCACATTTACCTGAAAAGCCTTAATTTGTTGTCCTCAGTGCTTTTTAGTCTTAAATGATATGATTGGAGTGAGCAATATTGTGAGCTTCCCAAAACATAACCTAATAGTGCTCGCTATTAACTATTTTTAAGAAAGATCTAGAACAGCAATATGGGCAACTTAGCATTTTGAAAACTATTTTGATGGTGTTTGCCTCAGACCTTTAAAAGAATCTGGTGCATATTGGGGACAGTATGTTTAGAACTCTCATAAATATTCGTATGTGAGTAATATGTGGGAAGTAACCATTATCAGACAGATAGAACATGTCTGACAACATGTTATCTCTGTTTCAACGGTAGAGCTCTATAAAGTCTTCATTTTATAGAAACTGAGTGAGACTTAAAATGTTACTTGCCTAAATTATGCATATGTCAAATGGGATTGTCATTAAAATACAAAGAAATTTGATATCAAATTTTGAGAAAATGAGAAAGTGAAATTAAAGTTGACCAAAACTGATATAATTTTAAATAATTTAGTAAGTGAAAAGACATGAGAATGCTCCTTTTATGTTTTTGTTTTTTATTGCAGGCACTCCTATTTCTACAGGGATAGATACTCTGATGGTCCATGGTGCAAACTATATTATCCAAATGGGGAAAAGGGACTGGGAGAAAATTGAGGCCTCTTACTTGTTTTCTTTCCATTCTTTTCTCAAATCACAGGGCCTTATTTGAATTGTTTCTAAAGACCATTGGAGCACATTATTATCCCTTCATTCTGAAGAATACCTTTGCTTCTTATAGCTTAATTTCTATTATCCTGCAACACAATTCTTGTTGTCCTTTATAAAATCTCAATGGTATAGCAATTTTCTCTTGATGATTACTTAGTAGTTGGAAACCTGCATTATTTCTCTTTACTGTTCACTTCTTTTTTTTTTTTTTTTAAAGATTTTATTTATTTATTAGAGAGAGAATGAGAGATAGAAAGCAGGAGAGGGAAGAGGGTCAGAGGGAGAAGCAGACTTCCTGCTGAGCAGGGAGCCCGATGTGGGACTCGATCCCGGGACTCCAGGATCATGATCTGAGCCGAAGGCAGTCGCTTAACCGACTGAGCCACCCAGGTGCCCCTACTGTTCACTTCTTAAAGTAAACATCTGTATATATTTTTTCCTTCTTTTTTTGTCAGTGCTATTTAGTATCTTACAAATTATTTTATGATTGTGTCTATCTGACTGTGAGCAAGTGGAATTGAAAAATTCTGGGGTATCCATTCCTCTAGCCTTATTTGTGCATCTCTAAAAATCTTCCTAAGTGCCATCAACTATGGGACTAATAGTCACTTACGGTGAGAGTGACCAGAAAGACTCAGCTGAATTTAACCTGAAGCTTAGCCTAGGTTTGTTAAATATTTGACTGTATAGAATTTACATATTTGACTATAAACACCTATGGACACTAAAAATAGGCTTTTGATAATATGACTAAATCCCCAAATAGGGAATCAGAAAGGCTCATAGAACCATCATCAGATGGATATTTTTATTCTACCATCTCTTCTGTTAATACTCTCTTCCTTGCAGTTCTCTATTAAAATTTCCATGTCAGTCAAAAAACAGAATCTGAAAGGGCTCTATCTGTCTAGTTAATAGGAATTCTATCAGGCCTTGGGACACCTGTGTTTCCTAGTATACTGCCCTGGCATTTAGATACTACACCCAGGCTAGCTAACTACACATACAGGAGCCAAAGTTATCACCTGAGCTACATGTCCGATAGAATTCCTACTTTATTTCTAGAGGAAAGAAACCATAAATTCCTGCCTCAAAAGTAGTAGTAACAGGATGAGGACAATGTAACAGTTATCACAATCATATATTAACTGTTTTAAGCTGCAGGGTTGGGGACAGATTTTTTACATTCTTGCTCCCTGGGCCCCAAGAACTTCCCAAGTGACCATCCGTTACCTCTTAATTCTGAAACATTACTGAGCTGCGTTCCCCCTACCTCTTATCTATTTTATATCCTCTTGTCTCACAGACATCAAAGCATTTCCCAGACTTTCTTTGCTTGCATAGTCCTCATTATAACAGATTCTCAGAGGAGAATACCTTCTTGTCTGGCCCACATCTCAGAAATGCAGTGTGAGTATGTGTTCAGAGAAAGGGAGCTCTGTGGCTGAATTACCATCAAATCCTTTAACATCTTTGGCTGAATGACATCTCCAATTTTGCCCGGGGGTGGGGTGGGGGGGAATTAACTTTCAGAACACTTATTCACAGGCTTACTTGGGGAATATGTATCAAGAAACTTCTGGTTCCTATAATCAATAATTTAAAGTATTTCAGGTATTTTAATCAAAGTGACAAATGTCCATTCTATATATCTGTTCGCCTTTTCAGAATTTTGGACTTACTGGGAATGAAACTTATGAACATGAATTGAGGTCTTCCCTGACTCTAAATTCCAGGGATTTTGTCATTTTAAAATTTCACATGCATGGCTTTGAATTACATGTTGTTTTGTGCATTGAGGACGGCTGCGTGTCATCTCCCCAGCACTAATTTGCCTTTATGATCGCTTATCACTCCTGATTTGGACTGTGGGAAATGGAAGAATAATACTTGCTGCAAGAATTGACAGACAAGGGGCATCTGGGTGGCTCAGTCTCTTAAGCGTCTGCCTTCGGCTCAGGTCATGATCCCAGAGTCTTGGTATCTAGCCCCATGTTGGGCTCCCAGCTCAGTGGGGAGCTTGCTTCTCCCTCTGCCCCTCCCCCTGCTCTTGTGCTTGCTCGTTCACTCTCAAATAAATAAAATCTTTCAAAAAAAACAATGCATGTCAGAAGCCCTGGAATATTCTAACAACTGCAAGTTTTCTCTGTAGTTGAAATGTATTAATAAGGCAACTAAAACTAAAAAGTCCTCTGTAGCTTGAGGTTGAGGAAATTGTTTTTTTGGGGGGAAGGCTCTTTTCTGAGAAGGTTCAACTAGGAGATTGCAGTGGGTGACAGCTCTTCAGGTACTGGGCACATGTCAGGAGGACATCCTCACCCCCATCCCCCACTCCAGGGTGTAAATGTGGAGCTGATGAAATTTTGTGTCCTATCATGTAGGAAGTTTTTGGGGATGATCCATCCCACCTTGCCAAATAATGCTGGTTAAATGATTTAGGATCTTTTTACCACTTAAAACTTTTCAAATAGGCAGCTGTTTTCTTAATAACAGTATCATTTTTATGAAACCTACCTAATTCCTTTTGTAACTGGAGACATGAACAGAAGTTGTGGGAAAAGATCAGAAATATTTAATAACTGCATTAAAGAAACTCTTTTCTACTGGTGTAGTACAAACAGGATACTGACTCTGACACTTGGGAGAACCTTCACAGAGCCACTTCTACATACAGAACGGGATGTGGCTTCTTGTAGCTCCCATTCCCCCAACCGGGGAATGAAGCTCTCTGCAGGGCTCTGCCTTTCATGGACAGGTAAAGGAAGGCCAGGAAATCTGACTGTGCAAAGGTGGCAGGGTGTTTTGCCTGTGAGGGGAAATCCTCCATTTCAACAAAACCATCTTCCTGATAGTTTTATATATTTAGGAAGAGCCCATGACTTTCAAAAAACGATTCAAAAGACCGTGATTTCCAGGGATAAGCCTACATTTTTTTTTTTTTTTTTTTACCCATTACACACTGACTCAGCTTTCTGTCACTTTTGCGCATCTGTCATTTCACTTCATTACTGCATTTTTTTTTTTTTTTTTTTTTGGTTTAGGGGCGTTTTGTTTTAGGGGGGAAAATGGTTAGATTTATGGCCTTGGGAATGAGAGATGTCTCATTTCAGAAAACAATAAATATTGTGGATAGAGTATTTGTACTACTGCCGGCAAGGAGCTGTATGTGCTCCTGTGGGCTCTTCAGTGTGTGGATTCCTGCCAGTGCGGACATTTTTTATAACCATCCTAGTAGCCAAGAAAGCAACTGAAGACCACCTTGTGGCTAAGTGGGAAAGATGAATAATAGAGAAAGGGAGTGTAATTAATTTGTCTCTCTGGGATAATGCAATCAGAGCATTGAAGCAGAGAACCAAATTATCATTGTTGAACTTACATTGCTTTGGGATGTTTTCAATAAAATGTTTTTGTGTCTGATTCTTTTATATAACTCAGAAAATAGAGGATCTTATCCACAGCACACTTTTAGACCATCTTAGAGGATAAAATGTATAAAACCTAGAACTCTGCCCTGAATAATAATGGTTAAATTATTATGTGAGGGAAGTGCAAAGTTATTGGTACAGGAGGTAAGTACTGTTAAGAATTCAGAGTCAGAAGAGTCAACATGGGGCCAAGTAGCCAAGAAAGCTTCATGGAAATAGATGGAACTTGACCTTAACCTTAAATAATGTGCTTTTTGGTAGTTATAGAGGGGAAAGGGGTAACAAGGAGCACTGAAAACGCAATTAAGAAGAGACTACATCAAAAACTAATGATGTATGGTGATTAACATAACAAAAAAAAAAGACTGGAATGAAAGGAGTGTTCTTGGGTGATAGGGAGGTCACCAATGCCTGATAGAAGGAACAGAATGGAATCCAGCTGAGGAAGTCAACCTACACTTTGAGGAATGAACAGTGGTTAAGATGTGACTTTTAAACGGAATTCTTTTTCTGGCTCGTCTGGACTATGAGAGACAGAATAATAATTTCTTTGATGACAAGTAAGCAGAAGAGGTGTTAAAGAAGGTAAGATCTTGAAAGCCAATTCTGGATGGAATGAGTTGGCTCTGAAAAGTTTGCCTGAGGATACTTTGAAGATCGCATCCATTCCATCTCAAACTATTCACACCTGGAAATGTCCTCTGTGTAAGATTGGGTGAGAGGATCTGGAAATCCTTTTAAAAAACAGATAATAAAGAGCCTATGGCTGTGCCAGATACTCTTCTGGGTGCTTGACATAAGTTATAAGTTAGATCTTAACAGCAACCTTGTGCGGTAGGTATTGTTAAGCTCATTTCACAGATGAAAAATTTCAGCTTCAAAGAAGTTATTTGACTTGACATCCCACAAATACAGGGTGGCAGAACTGGAGTTGAACTTCAAGACAGCCTGACTTTGCATTCACACTCTTGCTGCTAACCTGTCCTGCTTTCTCATGTGTGGTATGTACACGAAAGGGAACAATCTAACACTTTGGCATTTCTTCTAAAGGGTAATCATTATACACGTGGGATTAAACCAGAAACAGACGAGTACTATGTAATTTAGTGCTCTTCTACCCCTGATTGTCATCGGGCCACAAGTAATGGCTACAGATAGACAAGGTTTGTGCTTGTTTGTCATTCATCCCATCAGTAAACACTGTAATCCCAGCTCTGCCTACTTGTACGGTTCATAGGGTACTTGAAAAATATATTTTTTTAGATCTTCACAAAAAGGCAGGGTATGTCCATCATTTCCACTTTGTTGGAAAGAAAAATTGAGACCCAAGAGGTGCTACATGGCAGAGCTAGCAATTAAATCCAGTTTTTGAGGCTAAGTCTAATGGCAACTTAATTCCTACTAAGGGTCTCAAATGTCAGCACTAAATTAGCCATCTTGGCTTTTGGAAGGATGACTGGATAGGATCTATTTCCCTTTCTTTGTGTGTCCATTATGGCTATTGTAGCTTGAAATACTTTCCCAAGCTTTACTCAGAATATTACTCTGCTTATAGTTTTTTATTTTCTAAACCAGAGTAGTTCATATTTCCCAGTTAGCTATTCTTGGAATGGTCCTCTGGTTAGGTGTCTAATTTCACCTAGTTTTTCAGTTACTAGTTTTAAGATTTTTTAATAAATGTAAAACCACCACCCTACACATAAAAGAATGTCAATAGCCCTGATTATTGGTTAGGAGGAGTAGAAACTTGGTGTTAGTGGAAGCATCTCTCCTATTTTTAAGTCCAGTCAAGGTTATTCATTGAATAATTTCATTTCATCAAAAGCGGAAAAACCGAGAAAATCCTGGTTTCTTAAGTTGTACTGCTTTTTATGGATAATGTCGTTTTAGAACTAAGGTTACAAATTAGATTTATAACTTGTCACAGACTTGGCCTCGTTTTTAGCACTCAGGCCCCTTAGAAGTCATTTGGAGCCTCCTGCTGGTCTTCCCACCACCTTTGTCCCCTGACAGCCCAACCACGTAGAGCATGGGAGAAAGTCAGGGTCAAACCTTTTTGGCATTTTTCACACCAGAAATCAGAGGAAGCAGGTGACGGCATCTCATAGGAAGCGACATGCATTTCCTGTTCCCTCTAGTATGATGTGAGGCCATGCCTGAAGAGCCCCCTGCTGCTGAATTATTTTCTGCCACTCTGGGGGTGGGGTGGGGGCAGTGGGAGGGGAGGCCTGCGGACAAAGCCTGAAGTGTTCTCCTATCACGGCATGAACAGAGACAAAGAATCCTGAGAGGTATTACTACAAGAGATACAGAAAATGCAATGAAGTCCTCCTCAACATTACCTACATTTAAATGCGTTCAAGAGTCTGCAACAGTTTCCGCTAATGAGGAATTTTTTCAATGACAAAACTATGGTTTGACTCAGATTAAATAAAAATGATTGAAAATGAGGTAGCAATGGAGAGAATTCCTGTAGCTCTGTCATACCACTGGGCTCCACACAATTGGAAAGAAAAATGTAAACACAGAGTATCTGAAGAAAACATGTGAGGAAGGAACATCGAAGAACTTGATAGGAAAAATCACCTCCCCTAAGTATAGTGTCAAGGAAGTTCTATGGAGAAAAAAAAATTCATAATCCCTCCTCTCAGGGGAATATGCAGAAGCAAAGGAAAGCGTTTTCAAGACTAGTGGAAACTACACCAGAATTTAAAACTGAAATTAATAATCTACCTGACAGAGACTTATGGAAAGTGTTTATTTTTTCCATTGGGGAAATAAAATCAGTGGAAGAATGAACATACTGCATTTCTACAAAAACCATATGTTTTATGTCATTCTAGTTCTCACACTGTATTTTTGGTATTCCAAATGATTAAAGACCCACTCTAGCCCATTAAGTTTTTGTTGGGATGGTGATCTAGAAGGACAAGTGACTATTTTGCAGTTCTTCACAAAACTTTGAAAGGCTTGGAGACTTAATTATGGCATGCTACAAGAAAAGAAAAGCAAATATACTTTGCAGATTTTATAAACACTTTAAGGTGGTATTAAACATGAGTTTGTAGAAGAATGGGGGTCCAGGTATTTAATAGCCAACATCCTTTCCTGTAGGTCAATATCCATTCAGAGCCAGTTATTTATAATATTACTCTGAGAATGGGCATTTAGTGGACTTATATCTTTTATACAGTATGAACTATTGCAATATGTTTGGTCACTAATCAGAAGAATAGCAAATTCTGTTTTCACATTGTATGTTTATTTTTTTAAAGTTTTATTAACCTAATGTATTTGTTTCAGGAATACAAGTCTGTGATTCATCCAGTCTTACACAATTCATCACATTGTATGTTTATTTAAGAGAGCTCTTAGCAGGTATATATTTTTCTATCTCCTTAAAGAAAATGTTGAGTAAGAATATGAATATAATTGTAATATTTTCATTACTTGGTTCTTTAAATTATCCAAACTATGCTTTTTTTCCTTAGCCTTAAAGTAGTCTTGTATACTATGTATATTATATATACATGTATATTATTAATATACTATGTATATTAATATAATTTTAATTTTTAAAATTGTAATTACACAAGTTCTAAGAGTTTTCTGAAACAAAATACATTAAATTTTGTAAGAAAATGTTTTCATGGCTTATTTGGGCAGAAAATAAAAATAGTAATGTCGAAAATTATTTCCTCCTATGCATAATAATTATGAGGAAACTGGTAGCATTAGAACATTAATTACTGGACATGGGGTTTGAATTGCTTTTCTAGTAGTGATGATAATTCTTAATTTCTCATTTAATATGGATTCATTGACACTCAAGTGAGTATCAGATGCTGTTGCAGGCAATGAGGTTCCAGAGGTAAAACCCAGTCTCTTCTAGGTTTATGGATCTACTCTTGGGTTTCTTGTAGGTTTATAGGTTTATCCTAATCCTTTAATATATGATTCTGCTCTTTTTATGCACTGAGTTTGACAAAGGCCCAAAGTAGATTACATGACTATGGAATGGGATGATACTAATCATAGTGACACAGGCAAACATTTATTAAATGCTTACTATGTGCTAGACTTACTCTGAATGTTTTACATTAATCTTCACAGAATATCCACGAGTGTTCTTTTGTCCCCATCTTACAGATGAGGAAACTGAGGGAAGGCCCAAGATCAAACAAGTATAATTTGGTGAAACTGGTGTAAAGAATGTACTGTGATGTTGATATACTTTAGCAAAGCTTCTAATAATCCAAGCAGTCAGGGACCTTTAATGTTAGTAAATGTGTCCTGCATGAATATTGTCTCTACCCAAATGGACTTCCATCTCTTGAGAAATATTTCTTTTGAACTGTCTCAAGAGATTAATTCAGTCTTGAGTGAACAGGCATCCTTCATGTGCTTACTGATAAAGCTACAGGGCTCCCTTATCTGTGGTTAGGTTATGGCCCTCGGTGAGCTTCTTCTGAATCAGAGGGAAACCTGGCTCTGCAGTCTTCTGCCTTCATCTGTGATTTCCCAGAGTGCATCAGGCTTTGCGTTTAAAAATGGTCTGCTCACCTTGAGAGGTTGTACCGATATCTTGCGATAGCACTTTTTGCCATCTGTTCTCTTTGAATCCTTTCTAGAATCTAAACCTTACATCGCGGGGCCTTCTGCCTTACCCTCATCAATTTGGTCTGCCTTCCTAGCAACTGTTTTACATCCCCCTCAGCTCTGTCCTTCTGGAAGGGTTTTTGAGATATTTGCTGTTATTTCTGAGATTCTCAAGTACTGAGATTAACAAAGCCTTTTTAATCTCTTAATGATTCAGTAGGTATTCTATTGCACTCACCCACACTCAGAGGCTGTGGGATCCTCTTTTCAGCCTGTTATTCTTAGAGTCAGTTTCCACGCACTGCAGTATCTTCTCCTTTTGTAGGAATATGTTGTCTATTTTGGGTTTCATCTTTGATTCCATTTCATTTCCTGTTGCTCCTGCCACACAACTACTGTTTCTTCGTTGGCCCTGCTGTGGGGTGGTGGAGGCTTTGGGGTGGGGGTGGGGTCTGACCGCACCCACCCATAATCCAGTTTCTGGGATTCCTAATCACTCAGTTTAACATGTCCTCCCTGGTTCTCTCTGCCCCACTGTTCTTCCCTGATCTTGTCTGAAGAGAATACCTTTGCTTTATTTCTGTCCTAAAAATAGAATTTCTGTTCTTGTTTCATGAATACTATTTCTTCTCTTATCTCTCTGAGGATACCAGTATAACTTTTTCCTTTGTTTTCTCTACATTTTCTTTTTGTTCAAGTTGCTTGTATTTTGTTTGATTTGTTCTCTCCCTTTTACATTGGAAACTTTCTTCAGGTAGTTTGAACATGGTGAACCTAGGTTGTTTGCTCAGCTTTAAGAATAGGCACTATGAAAACAATTGGAAACCTGTGTGTGTATCCATTCTGAGCTTTGCAATAGGGTGATTTGAGAGAGCTGTTTCTTTGAGGAGACTCTGATGTCCGTAACTTCAGATTACTCTTCAGAAACTTCCAGTTTCTTGTCTGGAGAGAGTAGACCTAGCTGCCTTATCTGAAAGCTGCACGAAGAAGTGGAGTTGGATCAGAGTCTCAGGACTAAGTGTGTATGTTCTCTTATCACTCTGTTGTTGGTATGGTGTTCACCCCCCGCTTCAACCTGTCCCCCAACCGTAAGATATTCTAGTCTTATAACAAAGTAGGGGAGAGGATATTATGTAGAGGAGAAGGACTAACTACATCTTGAAGAGTGTTTTCAGCCTTGTATTCATTCACTGTTGCAAATGTATTTGGCGCCTCCAGTTCTTTGTGGGGAATCAGCAATGTAGATCACTGTGTCTGCTTTTCTGTCCACTAATTCAGTTTCAGGTTCTATTTTCCAGGTTTCTAAATTTTGTTGCTCTTGTCTCCTTTTCTATTTTGTTGCCTTTTATTGTGGGTTTATGATGTTTGGGAAAACTTACTATTGTTTTAATGGAGTTGTAGAAGGGAAGCAACAGTGCATTCATGGATTCATTAACCAAAATGGGCTTAACATTGGCACTTTGGTAAATACCAAAGAATATGAAAAAAATTGTACATTTCTGGGTCCTACTTTTTGCCTCTTGGAGGACAGAGATTCTATATCTTTGAAACATTTATTCTCACTTCTATATCTTAATTGTTGTCAGAACTGGAATTTCTCTTATGCTGCAAGTCTCTTCCAAGTCTTACAGGCAAATAATCGATTTTTCCTATAGGAGAGATGTTATTCCTTACCTTACTAATCTAATATGTAGAAAAATGCCCATTGTAGACTTTAGTCTTCTGAATGAAAACAAGTAAGATGTTTCCATTTTGAAAAAGGTTGCTCACCCCTCTCCTTTCAACCACATTTTCCTTTGATTGGCTTTGTTTTGTTGATTATTAAAGTCTACCTTTTCGAAACAGATCTGATTATCTGATTATTTTTAGCATATTTTTAAGTTCTCCATTGTTCCAAAGCAAATATTCCCAAAACCTAGTGGCTAAAAACAATCATTTTATGTTGCTCACAATGTTTTAGCTCAGGAATTCTGGAAGGACTTGGCCAGGTGATCTTTTTCACTCACAAGTCTGGCACCTTGGCCTCTCTGTCTTTCCCCCTCTCATCTTCTTAAGCCTCTTCATCTGTCTTGGGATCTCACAGCATGGCAGTCTCAGGCTAGTCAGACTTCTTACGTGTGGTTGGGCTTCCCCCAGAGCAAGTGTTCCATGAACAAGTGTTTCAGAAAACAAGAAGTAGAACTGACCTCAGCCTGGAAACTAGGATAGGGTCACTTGTGGCGTATTACATTGATCAGAGCAGTCACAGAGCCTACCCATACTCAGGGGGAGGTGACATAGAGGCCATCTCTCAGTGGGAGGAGTGACCAAGTATTTGCAGCCATCTCTAATCTGCTAATCTCCACCCCTCCACACTGACACCCCCCTCACAAATATATATATATATAAATACACACACACACACACACACACACACACACACACACACATCACCTATTAAAATATTTGACTAATTTCAGAAGCTAAAGCTAAAGCAATTTCTGACATAATCCTATGCAAAATGGATGACACAACCATAAATACCTGTCTTGTTTAGGAGCACCTCAGATCCTCTCCCTGCTCTCATTACTCTTGTCAATATCTTTTTGGTGAAAGTTCTCCCCAGTAGCTACAACTAATAACACTTCTGATCCCAGAGCAGGGGAGAACAAGACTTGACCAAGTGAATTTTCTTAAGGCCCACCAATCTACCTATAATGCAGTGCCGGGATGGTCACATCATTCCCCAGAGAGAGCGGCTGTGTTTGGATGATGCCCTCTATGCCATTAAGACGGTAGAGCAGGATGAGGTACCTCTGTCAGTAAACATCGTGTTTCAAAGCAGCAGCAGTGGCAGGAACTGTAGTGGCAGTTCCTTAATACCAGGAAAAAATAACCTCATGGAAAAGACCTGCTCTGGGCTGACTTACCTGCTTGACCTTACACAAAAAATTATATTGCCTCTGCACTGTCTTCATTTATGAAATGGGACCAGTAATTTCATTTCCAGGGGGTTGTAGTCAGACTAAAATAAGGGCACTCACAGTGAGTCACAGTGTCTGGAAAAGAATCAGATAAGGGTTTTTGACTATTCTTTTAACATTAGTATTATTCAAGAACAATATGAAAATGTGGTGTAACCAGCTACAGAGTCAATGTAGCTTAGCATTCATTATATCTAACACTATTGACATTTAATGTCTAACACTATTGATATTTAATGTCAAAATAGAGTGGGTGGTACAGAATCCTTGAATCAGCGCCAGCTACAAGTACATTCAGATGATAATTAACATAAGGAGCAATTTAAGATCATTTCAAAACTCCCCATAGGATTAGCACTACATAGCCAGTACCTACCCCCACCCCTGACATTTTTCCATGTGGTAATTTGCTGAGGCTTCATCCTAAATCCATGAGATGTATCTGTCCCAAATTCTAATAAAGTCTAGCTTTGCCTAGAGGATGTAAGGCAGGGAGTCTGACCCTTTCCGTACTTCATCTGGATGGTCAGCTCTGTAGAACGTGGTCCTTGAGCTGTTCTCCTCATCGTTGTCACTGTCCCTTCACATATTCTAATCACACATTGGTTTCAGAGAATGTACAAAGCAAGTGACTTCATGCTGCACCCCTAACCTCGGTCATTTACCATTTTGAGGGTGACAAGTTGTTAATAAAAGGAGCTAAATATGATGCTGTGGTTGGGGGAGTACAAGCATCATTATTGCAGAGAAGTAACCCAAACCCACACACCCTGTCTCAGGCAGCATGTGATGTGGCATAGAGGCATTACCTGGAAGTGAGTTCTTAATATCCAGGAAGGTTGGTTTTTCTCACCTATGGCCTGGAGCTTGTGGTCCTGAAACAGAACTCTTCCTAGAAATTATTTTCTCAAGGAAGAAGCACTAGATTCAAAGACCCACAGACTTGGAGTCTGTAATCTTGGTTCCACTATTTAGTGGTTGTGTTTTAGAGAAAGATAATCACTCTGACACTTGTTTTCAGCTTTAGAATGTCTATATGTTAGAAGAATTAGGAAGTTGAAAGAGATATGTGTAAAAATACCCGCATAGAACACTTGTTTCAACAATAATTGATACGTGGCCAATCATTTTTTTTTATTTCACCACATCCTCAATCAGATTTCTAGAAGCGATTACCAGATACTATATTACATCATTGCATCTTGAATTATTTCAATATGCGTCTTTAACATCAAAGAAATTCTTTAATAACATTACCTTGGTAAAATTGTGACACCTAAATTGTTAACAATTAGTATTATTAATTGTTCATATCATCAAATATTCAGCCAATGTTCATATTTCCCCAATTGCCATTAATTATTATTTTTTATTATCTATTTGCACTGGGATCAAAATAATTTCCATATATTGGTTGATAGGTCGAAGTGCCTTTTTTAAAAAGGATTTCTTTATTTTAGAATTATTTTAGATTTACAAAAAAGCTGCAAAGATAGTATGATTAGTATATCCCTCATGCTCCACATACCAGTTTTGAAAGGCAGCTCATTTTTGCAAGGCTGGGCCCTAGAAATAAGAATAGCTCTGAAAACACAAAGTAGTTGGGGCAGAGTATTCAGCAGTGTGACCTCAAGAAAACAGATTTGCTTTGAACTTTCTATGGGGCAGGAGAGCTTAAAAGATCCTACCCAGAATTTTATTCTATCTTAAAATCGGTATAAAAACATTGCCCCCATTCAGCATCGGAAGGCTCATACCAGAAGGAATTTTGGTTGCTACAACAGAAAGAGACACCTGTAAGCCAGTCAAGGAGATAATATGGCAAGTTATGACCCTTTTATAAAGAAGCATTCCTTTGGTTAAGATCACTTATTAGCAAGGGGTGAACCTCTAGAAAATAAACGGTTAGGCTTTTTTTTTTCTTTTATGTGAACCACCTAGTAGGGTTTTTTTTCAATAGAGTAAATAATAATTAGTTGGTATTCTAGTCTCTGGTGTGAATAAATTGAAACTGACTACTTTTGTTGTTGTTTAGGGGTAACAGAGAAGATGACAGTAGTCTTGCTCTGCTAAATAACTCCCTCACAATTAGGAAGTCAAAAGAAACAGTAGCTTTAGCAGATCATTAGAATTAAATTTTATATTACACTGTCAAATGAATACAATTTAATTCAAGTCAGCAAGCTTTGACTATATTATTTATATAAAGATCCTTAAAACTCAATCTTATGAAGCCTGACTGTAAATAACATAGTTGGAATTGACTGAAAAATTCAATCTGGAATGAAATCTTATCTTCTCTTGATGTCCTGTACAATTAAGTTGTATTCAGTGTTGTTACTTTCAGTTTCTTTCCCTTCAATGTTAAAACTCTCATTGTAGGGGTGCCTAGGTGGCTCAGTCCATTAAGCATCTGACTTGATTTCGGCTCAGGTCATAATCCCAGGGTTGTGGTTTCTAGACCTGCGTCAGGCTCCACATTCAGCATGGAGTCTGCTTGTCCCTCTCCCTCTTCTCCTTCCCCCCACTCATATTTTCTCTCTCTCTCTCTCTCTCTCTCTCTCAAATAAGTAAATAAAATCTTAACACCTCTCACTGTAAGAGACCCAATGGACACATTTCCAGTTATTCTTTTATGCTATTCTAAATATGTGCCACTAACATTCAAGAATAGCCCAATTAGCAATATAAGGGCTTAAGCCTGACTCTTGTTGAGGGAGGACAGGGACCTTGGTACATGAACTCGTACTGTGCTTCACTGACAGAAAGCAGTGAGAGCCCCTTGCTCTGAGCAGACCCGTCTACTCCATTACTCTCATTCATGGGCAGTCTGTGTAAAATATATATATTCACCAGCAGAACACTTGAAAAAGAACTTTTCCAAAGCAGCAGGAGTTCTTTTTACTGTCTTTCTTCGTTGACTTTGGACTGGAACAAATTGCCATATTCTTTCTCTAAACAAAGGCTATTTCTGAAGCAACATGGTTGCATCTGACTGACTGTTGAATTGTGACTGGTCATGTGATTCTGACACAGCAAGCCCAGTTGTCTGGCAAGATTGCTGGTGCTTATTAACTTCTTAAAGTAAAAGAAATGAAACACTATTCAAAGGGCAGACTTATGGGGCATTCCTATAATGCTTACCCTTAGTCTTAATGAGATATGTAAAAGTGAAGGACAAGACATTTTCCCAAATGCAAAAATGCTACTTTCCAGTAATGTTATTATAAAAGGCAGAATACTACAGACTTCCAAATGCATTTTTGTTACTCTCCTGATTAAACAAACAAATCCACGACATTATGGCTTTGTGTCTATTTTGAACCTGCTTAGCTTATTATAATTTTTCCTATTTTGTATCCAGCCACGATTTTTCTTTGACACATGGGGCCCAAACTGCAGTTTATTATCTTGAAAGAAGTAAATGAGAGGGGTGACCAATGCCCTGGGCCAAGTCATGGAGGGGCCTGTGAACCAAGCCCTGCTGGTCTGTGGCCTCCCATATGGGTCTCAGAGGTGAGGTCTTCATTCCGTCAGAGCCTTATCATTTGTTGATGTCCTCATAACCCCAGACCTGCCTTCCCCTTCAAGAAAGGGCAAGAACACTAAGGAAAATATTAGGGCGGCATAGAGATTTCTTTTCAAAAGCCAACGCCACTGGAGGCTGCCGTGTTGTGCTGCGGTTTCTGAAGCTGTGTCTGTCCTGACCTAAAGGTGAACATCAGAATACCCTGGTGAGCGCTACCAAGGATATGGAAGGAAGGAGTGGTGGCCCGTGTATCTTGTATCTGGCGTCATAGAAATGATGCCTGCCAGATCAGTGAGGAGTCAGAAATGAAGTAACAGAATCAAAGATAACTGGCGATATAGGGTTTGAGGATCTATCAAATTTCTAGATAACTGCTCTTCCCTGTTGAAAGGTCACAGATGGGTAATTGGCGAGTAGAGCTGATAAGAGGACATGCAGACTAAAGAAGGGTGAACACTTAGCATTTACTATGAAAATCTTCTGTCCTTCCTAAATTACTTCTCCGTCCATTGTAGAATAAGTATATTTCCCATGGAGAGCTGGTGCTTTTGAAGTAAAGGCCAGTTTCCATCTTTGTATGAACCACTTAGCGTCAGAGGGAAAAGAATAGCAAAACAAAAATTTCACAAGAGTAGCAACAAAGGCAAAGGGCTAGGAAGTAAAATTAGAAGAGCAACTCAAAGTGTATATTATGCTAACACAAACATACTAAAAATATGTGGTTTCACAAGGCCCAGGGGTGCCTTTATTGGCTGGTATAACCAGGAGTGGTTTTAGCTTTGGAAAAGTGACTTGGGATTCCAAATCAGATATAGATAAATACATGTACACACTTACATGTATATTCATACATATATGTACACGTGCATCCATGTCTATATGCCTGTGTGCATCTATGCCTATATGCATATGTACGTTTGCATGCATGTGTATATGTATAAACCTCAGGTGTGTGTGTGTATATAAACTTCAGATATATATATGTGTGTGCATATAAACTTGATATAAATATAAACATAACAAAGTGGCCATCTTCTAAAGTGGTATTTTTCTTGGGATATATGTAAGCTTCCATATATAAGCAGGCCAAACCTAACTACTCACATGTTTCATGTAGCCACTTAATATTTTGTTCATACCATGAGCCTGACACTGTACTAGGCCCTGGAGATGTGAGACACATCTGAGAAGACAGACCTCACTCACATATAATTATTTAATGATAATTGTATTTAATGCTATCGAGAAAAGACATTTAGGGTTTTGCTTGGATTTTCCTTTGCCATTACAAGAACTTAACAGAATGGAATGAATCACTCTTTTAAAAATTCTGTATCCTAGCCAAGATAAAGAACTAAATTTGAGAAGAGAGAGATGAGAGCAACTTCTTGTCTGGCTGAGCTTCCCATTCCATTCAACTTTTCTATTCACTGGGCCCCAAACTTAGCCTGTATTCTTTAGCCAGTGGGCCTTTAAGTTCCCTCATTTAGGAATACCTTTTGCCTCCTTCAGGATTAGCTCAAATACTACTTCCTTGTTGATACTTAACTGGGATCAGTAGATTCTGGTGGGTGGGTATGGATATTTACTCACCTGGCAGCACCCATACCAACCCTTGTATGGAAATTCCCTTGCTTATTTAACCTGCTACCCACAGGTCTGGAGTGGTCTGCCCTACTCTTCGGTCTCTCCTTGCCTTCTGTGTGCAGGGGCCAGTTTGCAAACCAATGGTCATAAGAACGAATAGTTCCTTTGTCTTTACCTCTGCTATGTTTGAATATCTGTTTTTTATAGTTCTTCCTACATTAACTTTTTCACCGAATTTTTCAGTTGACGTTGGAAACTAAGTGAAAACAAATCTATCCAATCCATCTGATGTGCTTTGTTAAATTATGCCTTTTCTTCTTTTACCAGTTCAGTAACAGAGAAAATGATTTTATTAGTCTTATTGATACGACAAAAAAATGGTTAAGTATTTGCTCATAGAAGGACCTGTTTCTGTGTTGTGAGACCATGTTTTCAGAAGAGAACAGCAAAGTGAGAATCCTATATATTTAAATATCATAAAATATCAGTAATAGCAATCATTAATATTAATGGACAGAATTTAATGAAAACCTCTGTGAACAGAGTTTCTCAATCATACTTCATGAAAAAATATTCTTCAAAGTTTTCCCAAAACTCTGCAAAGATTGATAAACCAAATATAACACAGAATTCATTTCCTTAGGCCGAATTAAATACCCAACTAAGATTATTTTCAATTTTGATTGAATTAAATGATTGAATTAAATGAATTAAAAAAATGAATAAAATGATTGAATTAAATATCCATGATTCTGGATCTGATGCCATCCACAACCACACAACTTTCTGCATCAGCATGATGTTAAAACTCCAGTAAACTCTTGTTCAGGAAGACAAAAGTGGCAAATAACATTATTCATTTTAGGAACTCCCCAGAAGCCCATAAAAATGAACATTAGACTGTTCAAATAGCATGGGAAGACCGCCTCTGAAGACTCTCTCTGAAACTCTCCTTAAAATCTTAGCTTGCTGTGTCTGTCCATTCTAAACTATTAGATCGTGAACCTTACTCAAGCATAATCAAATACATTGCCCTAAACCAGACCACCAAACCTCATAAATATCCCCATTTTTCTGTCCCCATTCTAAAATGCTACCAAAATTCTGTTAAGATAGCTATCTCTTTTACCATAATAAGTCCATTTTCCCTTACCAATAGGTAATTTTGGTAGTGTTTTATCAATTCTTTTTAAATGACTAAAGTCTTTCTTGTCCACAGAAAAAGTATATGTGCTCCAGCCAAACAAATTATTATAAATTCAACAAATTTCTGGTTTAGAAAAAAAAAAAAAGTACTACTGTTTAAAGTAGTACTTGGCATTTTTATGAAATGTATGAAGCTTGTATTTTCATAAAGTGGATAGTGTTTGAAATTTCAAATCAAATATATCCAAGCTTTTATTAAATATGAAAACGTACCCCAAACCATTTCCTTTGATTACTTGGTAATTTGGAGTTTATACATGAGTGCTTTCTTTCAGATAAAAAGGTTGAAATCTTGTACTCCAGTACCACAGAAGCAATAAGTTTCCATTCTTAAGTCATCCTAAATCACTTTGCTTCAAGTATTTCTTTATGAAAACTTGTGCTTTGTGACATAGCTATTCTTCACTTGATTTTCCCTATACAGTTTCTTCTCAGAATAATGATATTTCAGGCATTTATGTTGCTGAAAGTAACTGAAACAGCATTATCTTTGGATTTGGATGGACCTGAGTTTTGTTGTTTGTTCTGCTTCCTATCACCTGTGTCACTATTGAAAATGACCCCGGCTTTATACGCTTTAGGTTTCTCGAATGCAAAATGGGAGTCATGCTTATAACTTCTAGATTTGCTGTGAAGATGAAATGGGAAATGTAAGAAGCACTAAGTCAATAATAACTTAATTTTTGTATTTATCACGTCATTCAAGAGATTCCCTTTGGGAAAGGGTAGTTTCTTCTTCTAGACGACTCTACTTTTTGTTATGATGTGCCTGCCCCTGAAATGTTTCTTTAACTGGGATACTTCTTTAGTTCATAGTACTTTCTTCCCAAGTGTTCCATGAAAGACTACTCTCCCAGAGCCTACATTTTAGTTGGTTAGGGAATTCCACCTTCTGGCAGAGCTGTATGCCTCCTTTTAACCTGTTATCAAAACTGTGGGCCAAGTGCATTGCCGAAGTTATTTGTTTTTCTGGATATAGTGAATCTCTTGGATTCTTAAAAATCTATTTTAAACCATAGCAAATCTATCTCATAACCTCATGTACTTTTTAAATTGCCAATCTTTATTCTGATATGTGCTTTTAAAAAAATACAATTTGACAGTTCTTTACTCTGAGATTTTACATTTAACACACATACCTGAGACATTTTATGGCTCATAATAACTTTTTCAACATCTTATTTCAGACTGCTGTACAATGAGGAATTGACCTCTCTTTGTCCTCAAGCAAAAGTCCCCTGATAAGTTCTAAAACATACAATCATATAACTAAATGGGAATTTTTTTAAAAAAATTATTTATTTATTTTGAGAGAGAAGGAGAGAGCGAGTGTACCAGAGGAGGGGCAGAGGGAGAGAATCTTTCACGTAGACGCCTCACTAAGTGAGGAGCCCACCATGGGGCTCAGTCCCAAACCCTGTGGGATTATGACCTGAGCCAAAATCAGGAGTCAGATGCTTAACTGAGCCACCCAGATGCCCCCTGAATGGGAATTTTAAAGATATAATCAGTGATTCAACATACTGTGTGAGGGAACAACTCCACTGGATAGCTCCCCCGCATATCTAAATGCATTGTGCCTTATTTATTTGTGAAGACCGTTGTATTAATCTACCACAGTCAGTACAACCTCTGTTGGCTTTCTAATAGTGAGTTTAGACTATAAATTCTAGAAGATAGAAACTAGAAGAACCTTGAAGTTGATCTAGCCCAGTTACCTTATAAACAGCTAGAGGCTCAAAGACTTGCTCAAGGTCACACTGCCTATTTATAAGAAATTTGTCCTGAGTACTCAGATTCTGTAACTTCCAGCCCAGCACTGTTTCTGCTTTACCTCAGATTTGGTTTGATTCATGCTCTTTCTCACTGTCTCTGTTGGATTAATGATACACATTTGTGAGATGGATGACCTGGACCGCTGTCATTTTTCTAAAGAGATGTCCATCTACCCTCTTCAGCTCAACAGAATCCATGCAAACTTTTCTTTCAATGTCTCCTTTATTTCTGTCAACTCTGGAAAAATGAGAAAAATGCCAGTACCAGGCATTGCATTGATCCCATTGGAAAGCCTTTTCATTATAAATAACAGCACATAGTTGTTGAACATTCACTGTGCTTATGGTATACTTTATCATTTTCTTTTTTCTCCTTCTGCTATGTGTCTCCTTTAAATCTGTACACCATTTCCAGAGGATACCTTTTGCTTAAAGTTATTCTCAATTTCTTGTACTCTAAGAAACAATCCATATGTGAACTTGATTGTCTTCATAGGCATTTGCTTGTGGGGAAATGCAATCCTCACATACTGGTTAAACTTCATATTGTTACTGCACAGGAGGCCTCCTCTCTGAGGGCAAGATAATCAAACTGCCTTCTGTAATAGATGTATTTTTTTCAATACTAAACAAAAGCTCCTGTGGCTGTATTACTTCTCTGTAAATAAATAACTTGAAAAAGAAAATGTCATCCAGTTACTGTGGCTATCCTGAGTATGGGACAGAGTGGGTATGAAGAGAGTTCAGTGCTTAATGGGTCAGTCTGGGTGGGAACAAGTGGTCTTGGAGATGGTAGTAAGTGTACAGATTTGGAAAAGCAGAGCCAAAGAATTTGCTGGTGGATTGGATGTGAGGTGTGAGGGAAAAAGCACAGTCAGGTATAATGTCTGTTCTAGATTTTTTTAATAAAGATTTTTATTTATGTATTTATTTGAGAGAGAGAGTATGTGTGAGAGAGCGAGAACACGAGAGCAGGGGGAGGAACAGAAGGAGAAGCAGACTCCCTGCTGAGCGGGGAGCCCTATGTGGGGCTCCAACCTGGGACTCTGGAATCATGACCTGAGCCAAAGGCAGGTACTTAACCGACTGAGCCACCCAGGTGCCCCTATTCTAGATTTTTAACACATTTTTTCAAATTGTAGTGTTGTTTCCTAAGATAATAGAGGAAAAGGATTTGGGGGAGTAGGTGTCAAGAATTTCAGAATCCTTCATAAATGTTTCAATGAAGATGTTAAGTTGGCTGTGGCACTGGAACTCCAGGGAAGAATGGGGATTTCACCCTATAGGTGATACGGTACAAACACTATGGACTTAGGGAGAGTCACACAGGAAGAGTGTGAATGACTGGGTTAAATACTGAGCAACAGAGATTGAAAAGTAGCATCCAATGAGGTAGAAGAGATGAGTGTACTGAACCCCAGAATGACACAGGAAATGGTCACCTGTGGCAAAGGGAGCTGAGAGGTTGGTAAAGCTAGGGCAGAGGAATGCCCATTGGTTTTGCTTGGCAACTTGCAGCTTGGTGATGTTGACAAGAATTTTGGGGCTGTGATGAGGATAGATGAACAATCAGAGGGGAGGTGAAGAGAGAGTGGAGGCAGAGGAAAATAGTGTCAGCAGGAAGAAAATTAGTTCAACAGATTTGGAGATGAAAGGAATGGGGGTTGTAGCTGATGAGGTAATTGGAGATCTAAAGGAGGCTAAGGGAGTTCATTTTTTAAAAGCTATGTAAACAAAGAGAATCTTACAATGTAACTCATTCTAATTTTGATGTGTAGAAAATAAGTAATTTTGTCTGTTGCTACTCCTGCCTTCTCATTAGCCGCCATCTGCCGGCTAGAGGGGAAAAAAAGTTTAATCCAATCTGATTATTTAAATTATCCTAAAAAGGATTTCTAGGGAAAAAGTAATCAGGTTTTTGAGTTGCCTCCTGCAGCTTCTGTCTAGCATGGCTTCTCTCTCCTGGGTGTGGGACAGGGGCGATGCTTTCCATCCCTCTGGTAAAGGCAAAGACTCAGATCCTATTAGGTCCCTTCTTCTCTCCTGATTGATGTCTTATTCCAGGTATTTCATACTGAAGTCTGTAGATGCTCTAACTCATGACTTGCTCACTCTTGTGTGTTCTCTGCCTTATTCACAGCCCAAGGATTCTCCCTCACTCTCTCAGCTTCCACTCTCTTCCAGAGACCTTGTGTTCTGTATCCTGCCCTCTGGTCCAGTGCTGGAGACCAGCCAGTGCTACAAAGTCATTTTATGGGACAAGGCAGGCCCCATGGAACCTACACAGCATCCATGCACCCACACGCTGAGGACACATTCAGATATTTAAACATTGAGGTCACTTTTTGCCTGGCAACACTGTACCCCCTAACTAGTAAAATTAGGCCTTGGTTGAGTTCCGAGAGCCACTCAGAGAATTAGTCTCTTTTCTGAGTTAAAAACACAGAGCTTCCACTGTGGGTAGGTGGTATCCTCACTGACTCAATGTCAAATGTGTTCTACTTTGCACCAAAGCCAGACAGAGGACTATTCAGATACTCACATGTGACATCCTCCCTCTATCTGGAGCCAAAAAGAGGCAAACTTTAGTACACATCCCCTCTCTTTCTTGGTGTCCTTTATTTAAATTTTAATTCTCTGTGCTCTGAGTGTACAAAAATGGGAGGTGAAGAAATTTGGCTCCTCATTTATTCTCCAGACTGAAAGGTTTCCTCAGATTGAGTAGGAAGAACTTCATGTACTAAGAAAGGGGAAAGTCAAAAGTTCATGAATTATATTTAACATATCACCTCTGTTACACATCTGAAGGCTTTGGTGGAAATGATCTAGTGGAGAGAAAGAAACCAATGATTAAAGGAGAGTAATAATTCTAGGAGAGAAGTCCTTCTTAGGGACTTCTTAGGGAGGAGAGATGGGAATGTAGTCCACAAATGGAAATGTTGATTTTTGACAGGACCAGAGATATTTCATCCATCTTAACAGCAGATGACAAGGTGGGACGTGTGGGTACAGATGCAGGAGAGTGGGCAATATGACAGAGGAAACATGGAGGCCTTCATACCTGATTTCTTCTGTGTTCTCCATGAGACATGAGACAAGGTCATCACCTGAATTTGAGAAAAGGAGGGAATGCCAGAAAATTGTACTTCAAAAAGGAGATGAGAAATATTTTATACCCTTATTTCACATAAGATATTTCTCCCACTTGGAAAGTTATCACATTTCTGTCCATGGTGCTCTTCTGTCCCTAATGCACAAACTTGCAATTTTAGTTAATTTTATTAATTCTCTCTCCTGAAGAAGATAAAACATTGTATCATTTTTGAAATATAAGGAAATCATGACACATAGCTATTAGGTCTTTTACCTGTCAGGATCAATGGGACAGATTTGGGATTGGTGGGAAAATTTCTGGTCGATCTCCGTCATCTTCATTCCCAGTGAAAATAATAATGTGGTTGTATACACGTATCAGTACAGTCATTTGGTATGTTCTAAAAACTGCCTGGTTAAGAGTAATCAGAAAAACCCTTCTGTTTGTGGTAATGTCAGACTGAGTAATTTGAACTAACCCTCTTGCTGATTATAATTCAAAAATATAGATGCTTAGAAAGTTGTTTTAAATAGTGAGGAATAACTGAACCAACATAAGAGAAGAAAGAATCGAGAGAAATGGACCTGAGATTTGGAACTGCTTTGGCCCAGGAGCATTTGCTAATCCAGAGGAGGAGCTGAGCAGTCTTTTTTTTTTTTTTTTTATTATGTTAATCACCATATATTACATCATTTGTTTTTGATGTAGTGTTCCATGATTCATTGTTTGTTCATAACACCCAGTGCTCCACGCAGAATGTGCCCTCTTTAATACCCATCACCAGGCTAACCCATCCCCCTACCCTCCTCCCCTCTAGAACCCTCAGTTTGTTTTTCAGAGTCCATAATCTCTCATGGTTCGTCTCCCCCTCTGACTTACTCCCCTTCATTCTTCCTCTCCTGCTATCTTCTTCTTTTTCTTTTTTCTTAAAATATGTTGCATTATTTGTTTCAGAAGTACAGATCTATGATTCAACAGTCTTGCACAATTCACAGCGCTCACCGTAGCACATACCCTCCCCAATGTCTATCACCCAGCCACCCCATCCCTCCCACCCCCAACCACTCCAGTAACACTCAGTTTGTTCCTGAGATTAAGAATTCCTCATATCAGTGAGGTCATATGATACATGTCTTTCTCTGATTGACTTATTTCACTCAGCATAACACCCTCCAGTTCCATCCACGTCGTTGCAAATGGCAAGATCTCATTCCTTTTGATGGCTGTATAATATTCCATTGTGTATATATACCACATCTTCTTGATCCATTCATCTGTCGATGGACATCTTGGCTCTTTCCACAGTTTGGCTATTGTGGACATTGCTATAAACATTGGGGTGCACGTACCCCTTCGGGTCCCTACATTTGTATCTTTGGGGTAAATACCCAGTAGTGCAATTGCTGGATTGAATGGTGGAGCTGAGCAGTCTTTGACAGAGTTTCAGGACTTCAGGGACAAAAGTTAGAGTGCAGGGCTCCCTAAAGGTGAAGTCCCTGGATAAACGTCCCTGACTTAAATTTGAGAACCAAATCAGGGAGGCAGAGTGAATCAGAATTAAACCATCTTGGAACAGATTGCTGCCTCATCTCCAGGTTATTGAGGTGGCCCAGAAGAATTGGACTTAGGTGATCCAGGAAACCTAGTGCTTCTAGGCGACTGTGAAAGCAAATGAAAATTCTCTCTGGAAGATAATATTTTAGGCCTCCAATTACTTCTAGCAAATTTTTAAATGCTATGCCTGGCAAACAAAGATAATAAGGGACATGGGGAAGAGACAACATGAAAGAGAACCACTATAAAAGACAGATGACAAAGAGCCACAGAGATGTCACAGTGGAAATAACTCTGTTCAGATTGGAGAAAAATATATTCCCTGTGCTCCTGGAAATAAAAGCCGAGCTTAAACATGTTATCAAGGATTTGGAAACTATGTAACATGATGTTATAATTTTGTTTTTTATTTTTTTAAAAGATTTATTTATTTGAGAGAGAGAGCACGCAGGGGGAGGGGCAGAGGGAGAGAGAATCCCCAAGCTGACCGTGGAGTGCAATGCAGCCAGATCCTAGGACCTTGAGATCATGACCTGTGCCGAAATCAAGAGTTGGCCGCTTAACTGACTGAGCCATGAAGGTGCCCCATAATGTAATTTTAAAGAAAAGAATCAACTAGGAATTCTAAAACTGAAAAATACAGTGACCAAAATTAAGAACTCAGGAAGTTTGTTTTAAAGACCTACAAGAGGGTGCCTGGGTGGCTCAGATGGTTAAGTGTCTGCCTTCGGCTCAGGTCATGATCCCAGAGTCCTGGGATTGAGTCCCGCATCGGGCTCCCTGCTCAGTGGGGAGCCTGCTTCTCCTTCTGCCTCTCTCTCTCTCTCTCTGTCTCTCATGAATAAATAAATCTTTAAAAAAAAATAAAGACCTACAAGAAACAGAGGAAGAGAGAATTCAGGAATCAGAACATAAGTCAAAAGAAAGCATCCAGAATGAAGCTGAAGAAACAAAATTAGAAAACACAATCTAGAGGGTGAGAAACACAGGATGGTAAGGTTTATTATATATTTACTTGGAATCCCAGGAAAGAGGGAAGAAGGTCTAAGACAAAAGAAATATTTGCAAAGATAAATAATTTCCCAGTAGTTTTGGAAGACATCAGGCAACAGAATCACAAAGCTCCAGTAATTTCAACTAAACCCATAAAGCCTAATTCAGGGGAGGAAAAAAAATGAATCAGTGAATTTTGTTCAATTGGTGGAGTATTTTATTGGAAATACTGTGTTAATATTCTAGTACAGTCGATCTAAACTATACTGGGAAAATGCTTGCTGGCTAGAGGTTCTGTGTTAATATATTTAAACAGATTGGTAATTAACATATCAACTGTTTAAAAGTACATCTAAACATGATAGAAAGTGGTTCTTTTTATAAATTGGCTATACGTTCTTTTTATATGATATATTTTCTTTCAACAGACGATAAGAGGAAGATAATCCCAGCAAAATGCAAATTATCACAGATTGAAAATGAATGGGTCCTGAATATACATATATTTACTTTAATGGAGTGAGCTAAAATCACCATTGTCCTATCAGTTTGCAAACTTTTATACAGATTGTTTGTATAGAGTTTTAATATGATATTAAATCAGAGAAAACAAAACCTTCTGATCTCTGGGCTTTTTGTGCCCCTCTTCTTTTTTTTTTTTTTTTTTTTTACTGTTTTTTTCTTTAGTGGACATATGGACAGAGTTGAATAATGTAAAAGAGCTTAGAGAAAAACCTTCATACTTCTGTATATCTACCATCTAATTTTTTAATTAAGAGTGACTGCAGTTGGCATCTACTGATACTGCCATATGTTGGAAGAGAATATGTAAATGACAAAAGATTCCCCATCTCCCACTTTTTTTGCTTCTGACTTTGAGACATTCTCTCGTGTTAAATTTTAAATCTACAGCTGAGATGAAGTTTCCAGTTACAAAGTGCAATTGTCCTCCTTGAGCTATAGATACCGGATGGCAATCTTGAAAATTTCCCACCAGAGGCTTCACCAGGAGTCAAGTGATGCAAGGAAACAAAATAAATCTTAGCTGATTTCTAGGAAATCGCCTCCTGCCTGGCACAGGCCCATTTTGGGCTGCAGAGTGCTCTTCAGAGAGACATGGACACTTGGAAGTGAGCGGGTCTTCACAGCAGAGCTGCAGTGCCCCTGAGACAAACTGGGGAGCACTTGGGGCAGAAGAAAGTCAGAAGCTGGTGAATCTTGCTGAAGCCTGACACTCATAACCCATCCATCAGTGACACTGATCAAACCACTTTTCCTCTGCCAGGTACTGTGAGAATGTTGAGGTTCAACATTGGGTAATGGATGTTACAGACCATTTTGTTTTTTTGATGACATTGGTTAGTGAGAGGTGCTCATCTTTCACAAGCAAGGATGAAAATACAGGCTTTTCAAAGAGGGGAATAGGGATTATAAGGAAATTAGGGCAGAGAAGGGTGAAATTAAGTGGATTAATAATGGGGGACATAAAATTAACATAATAAAAACAAAGAAAAAGTATGCATTTTAGTACCATATTAGTACCTGATAATTTCATATGCTTCTTATGGAAACTATAATGGAGAAATTAAAATGAGAACAAAAAATTGAAGAAATTAAAAATCTTCCATATTAAAATACACTCAGAGAAGTTTTAGGTTTTCCTTCCTGCCTTCCTCATCTATTTCAGAGCTGTCTTTTTGAACTGAACCATTAAAACTCCTACTGTAGACATTTTGGGGAAAAGATACTTTATTCTATCTTTTAGAATCTTAGGTTCCGGTCTATGTAAATTCCTGATACTCCTTCCAATTATTTGATCTTAGAGGCCTAGAGAACTATGTGGAA
Source organism: Zalophus californianus (assembly GCF_009762305.2). NCBI lineage: Eukaryota > Metazoa > Chordata > Mammalia > Carnivora > Otariidae > Zalophus > Zalophus californianus. The sequence continues at coordinate 28,385,905 of NC_045602.1, forward strand.
TCCCTCTCAGTTGTGCTAAAGTTATTCAAAATGAGTTTCCTTAGAGACCTGCAATGGTTAAAAAGAAAAAAAAAAGTCCCCTCAGGTATATCAAAATATAAGGGGCCTGCCTTTTAACTATGCATTCTGTCATTGTGGGGCAGACCCTTTCCAGTCTACTAGATTTCTAGAGCTGCCATTTAGGTCCCGCTAAATGACTTTTCAACTGCCACAAAGGCTTGTTCCCACACTGGTATTTCTGAGCCCATTAGGGCATTTCTATTCAGGTGTAGTGTGTATGTGAAGTCCTTCTAGGCCAATTTGTCAGTGGGGAGTGAGACTTAACGGTAAAAAAAAAAAAAAAAAATCAACTGAAGCATGACCAAGAATGGAACAATAAGTGAGGGTAGCAAGTAGATCAGATTCTCAGGCAGAGAGCCGAAGAGGGAGATAGCACATCTTGAAATTGAGGGGAAAGTGCGGTCATCTGGAGGAAACACCACTAGTGCCTCTCAACCAGGGGAAAGAGACTGAATAGGAGATCTACCAGTTCAAAATGATATAAAATCAGAAACGCTATCAAAATGACTTCCATCTAGATTTTTATTACATTGCCTTTAAGAAATCAGGTCTCCCCAGAATAATTTCCTGTGTCTTCCCAGGAATGTGGCCTTAAAAGATGGGCCTGAACGGTGCCCTGAGGCTCAGCGAGTTGGTCAGCTCTGCTCACCTACGACCTCTGAGCTGCTCTGAGCTGTGCAGGAGCCCCTGTGAAGGGAAAGGCGCCACATAGAAAGGGACACATCTGACCACAGTTTATTTTGTAATTTAAAGGGGATTTTCCTTAATCCTCACTGTGAGGACAAAAAGAGGGTAAGAACATACTAAAGGCATGCTAGTTAAAATTTAGTGCAAGATATCTGGATGAGGAATCTCTCCTGCTGCTCCTTCCCTGGATATCTATTAGGAGTTGCAACGCCATTGAGTCCACCATCTGAGTAAGGCAATTAAAGGTCTTTCCTCTGATATGACCTTACTCATAATATCCCTTCCTAACTCACAGCATAAAAAAAATGTCGACATGGTTTGCTAAATATGCGATATGTGGCTATCCGTATCAGAGACCATGGATGAGAAAATGGGTTTTCCTCATGCAAGGGTAGGATGGGATGGTGAGAGTGTGCAATGTAGCCCAAGAAAATTAATCATTGAGAGTGTGTGTGTGTGTGTGTGTGTGCGTGGTTGGGAGGGAAGGTTGCGTGTAACACTTGGGAAAATTAAATCATGAGTCTCCTGATTTTTTTCCTGGCGAATGTTTGGGGACACTCTCCCTCCCTGCTGAATGAGAGGTAGTATAATGGGTACATGTGTGAGGAGTAATGATAGGGTTGGGGATGTGGGGTGCAGAAAGCTAAGAAAGCCTCTTACCACATGTATGCACAGTTCTGATTTTTATTAATGTTTCCAGCTTTGCATTTGAACTTCTTGTTAACCTGTATTAAAAAATCTTTTTCACAAGATCCTTAAAAGGTAAAAGGAAGGAAAGAGAATAGCAAATATAAGATTACTATTGAAATGAAACAATGTACAGGGTTAAAAGTTACAGATGTAGAAAGGTGTGTGGTGGGGGGAGAGCTAAAAGTTTCCTAGTAAGACATTTAAATACGTTAAGGGCTTAAAAAAGGATTCAAAGCAAGGAAAAATGCGTAGGACTGACCAGATTCTAAAATGACCAGATGAGATACAGCGAAAAGAAAAATGAAGACCCATGAGGGGGAGTGAAAAATTTAAAAGTTGCATTCCATTTTAGCTCTAATTAAGAAATAAAGGTAAGGGGCAAAAATAGAAATGTTTTAAAAAATAAGCTTTTTAAGTAAATCATTACTATCAGTAATTAAGATATAAAAGATAATGCAAATAACTTGATTTTAATACATAATTTACCCGTTAGAGAGAAAAGTAAAGGAGACCTGAAAAAAATAAATAAAAAATAAAACCACACAAAGCATCGCTAGTCATAAATGGATCTTCGTTTGGATATAATTTCTCCTGGTTACAAGCTCCCTATAAAACTATCTCTCTGATGCTGACTACTTTCACCTGCCTCAAAATGCCCTGATAGCAGGTAAGATTTTGAGCATCTAGGGGTGCAGAACACAGCGTGGCACCTTGATCCATCAGACGGACAAAGGATCTAAGAAAGAGAAGAGATAGAAAGAAGGAGAGTTCATAGTTTACCCAAAGACTCAAGAAAACATTGGACTTCTTACGGATTGCCAAACTCTTTCCCATAAGAAAGTAAAAGTGCAAATATAGTTAAGACAAAGCATAAGAATGAAGTCCAAGGTCCAAGCAAGCGTCAAAACAATTATATTCAAGTAGCAATAAATATTATTAAAATGATGCGTCTTTGATGAGAATGTTCAGAGTTTGACTCTACCTTTCCAGTCTTGTTTCTGTGTTTGTCTTTATATATCTAATGTTGCAGCTAGCACTAAAGTTTAATGTTACTTATGCTCCATGACCACATAGATTTGAGGCTTTGTTTATAGTTTTCTATTTTCCCCACCCATTTATATGGACATACTTAAATCCTGGTTATTTTTAAAAACCATCTCGCATGCAATCTCTTATAGGAAGCTTTCCTGATTTTTTCAGCTGGATGCAATATGTTTTTCTGTCTTATTGACCTCATCAGCATTCAAATACTTACCATTCTCTATACTATGTTTATGTTATTTATAAAGATTAGTTTCTTCTACTGGATCATAAGTATTTTGAACAAAGAGTCCATGTCTTATTCACCCTGGACATTAAAAAGAAAAAAGCTAGCACTCTGTGTTTCTTATATATATATAGGAGATGTGATTAAAAGATAAATGAATACTTTTATTCATTCATTCTTCAATTACTTAACAAGTATTTATTGAGCGCTTAACTTGTCCCAGTTTCTCTCATAGGCATCCATGCCATGATAGAGCTTTAATTCAGGTGGGGGGAAGACATTCAATAAACAAATATGTATGGAAGAAGTGATAAGTGCCATGGAGAAAAGTGAAGCAAGAAAGGAAATTGGGCAGTGAGCTGTTTAATTTTTAGTGAGGTGGCCAAGCTGGTTAGGTTACACTGGAGCAGAAACCTAAGGTAAGGGAACAAGCCACATGGCTGTCTGGGAAAAGGAGCATTCCAGGTGCAAGGGAAAACACATGGAAAGGTCCTAAGGCACTAGCTCCTCTCCTGAGTTTGCAGAATAATGCCAGTGTGGCTGACACAGAACAATCATGGGGAAGAATGGTAGGAGAGGAGATCAGAGAAGCTAAGAGGAACCTACTGTAGCATCGTAGATCATTGGAAGAACTTGGGCTTTTATTTTGAATGAGATAAACCATTGAAGAATTTTAAGCAGAAAAGTGGGATAGTTTGAGATGACTTAACAGTTTGTGTTTTCCCTTTTCCCCATGGTTGAATTACTTATACTCTGTACACTACATTCTGTATAGTCTATCCTCTGTACTATGTGACTATGTGTATGAATTGTACCGTATGTCCCCTATGGGAGCAGTGTAAGCCCCCTGCATTGTGTGAGTAGTAATCCGTCCTCAAGCATGGCTTCTGGTTGTGTAGCTACCAGTACTCATTGGATAGCACACAGTCAGGAACTATATATGCAGGCGTGTCTGTCTTTCAATTTCCTGCCACCAGGGTCACTGTTCCTAAAACAAATCATAGATAGCTGAGCACACAGGGCTGTGAAGTATTGACCACTTCAGTCTCCTTATTTTATCTGTGTGACTGAGTTCACTGATTTTTCTCAGGGTTTCCATTTAATGGAGTTTGATTTTTTAAAAGGGCCATGACTGGGTTTTTAATGTCTTTCCTGATGTCAATGATTCACCAAGGATTTTCTAATTATAATGCACTCCCCTGAAATCGCGCTTCCATTTCACACTCCTACACTGCAGAGGGACATACTCTAAACTTAACTTGTCTGCTGTAGTGACTATCTAATTAGAAGGAAACCTTAACAAAAAATCCAGTTCTGTTTCTATATTTAAAACAATATCATATTTTACTCCTCGTCATTCTCTTTATCAAATTTTCCTTGTGTATTAGCCTACAAGGAACACAAATTAAAATTTTATTGTTGCATATTTTCTCTTTCTAAGTGCCTTTGAGTATAAATTATTTTATTGATGTTAACTCTAAAATTGCACATAGGTAGAGACTAATGGTGAAAATTATTAAAATGAAAAGGCAAACAATTTTCATTCAGATATCTCAGACTAAATGCCCTAAAGAGATTTGGATTTAATTGGGGAGAAATAAAACTAGTCCAATTTCATATTATACTCAGAAAGATTACCTTAGGTATCTATAACTTATAATTTTGTAACTATGAATGCCTACCAATCAGAATTACAACAGTTTTAATTAATCTCATTTTAATCGAAGTAAGTTTTTACCAGGGTAATGATTTTTTAAAAAGAGTGTTTTCTTTCAGATTAAAAAAATAATGTCTTTTTCAGATAGAAATAAGAAGCAATGAAATAGAACACACTAAAATTCTCTGTAACTTTTGGAGCATTCATAAGCTTTATGTAAAGGGAATTCCACTGATACAGTGTTTTTTGTCTTTTTAATTATTAAGGAATGCTAGTAAAAAATAATGCTTTCTATGAGTCATGAAAGTTTATTCTCAAAATCTGACATGGATGTTTTTCTGAATTAGGAATAATACAGTGTTGTCTGTAGTAGTTAGTAGTTACCGGATGGGTTTACTTTGCCCCTGGCACTTGACATGCAGTTTCCCATTTTATAGACAAGAATGGCAAATGACATGCTTCAGTTTGTTTAGGTGGCAGCTGGAGGAGCTGAACTTGAACCCCACATCCGCCATGTCCTAAGCCTATTTCTTTACTTTGTTCCACATTTCTTCATTGCAGAAAGGTGATGGAGTTTGATTTTTTAAAAGGGCCATGACTGGGTTTTTAATGTCTTTCCTGGTGTCAATGATTCACCAAGAATTCACCTTCCTAGGTCTTTTGATATTTCTATCTTCACCTTTACCTCTCTCCTTTGTATGAAGAAATCAATTGTATAGTGATAACAGAATTTCAACTACAATCTTCTGTATGATTAAAAAATAATAGTGCTCTGCTGCAGAAACTATGCACATATATTCATAGACTCTGGAAAATCAATAAAATAGACATTCTAAAACTCCAAAAAGGGGAACTGAAAAAAGAAACAGCCATGGTAACACATCGAATTAGGAAGTCTTGACAGGTGGTAGGTTGGGGTGGCTTTGCTGGAGCTAATCTGTAAAGAGTGGGACTTTGTCTAAAGAAATATGCACCAATAGTTGTTGGTTTCCTTTTTTTCCCTTGCTATAAATCTCATTGCCCAATTTATCAGTGACTAAAGGAGATATGGAACACATGATTATAACATTTGAATGTGTATTTTGTTGGAAAGGGTGACTAGATATATTTTGTAGTAAAACTGATCTCAAGGGAACTGGCTTCAAAATATGTTCCATTCATTTGTTTTTATTAGGGCTCTTTTATTAGTATTATTTTTCCTTTAACCAGCTTTAAATTCCTTTTTTTTTTCTTGGTGCAAGCAATCACTGTCTATAAAATAATGGGTTTGATGTGCTTGTTTTTACTAACACATATGTAAGCAAACATGCTTAACCTTCTTTGTTTAAATCATATACCACCTAAACTAATTTTGTATGCTGCCACTGATATTCATATCATGCTCTGAGATATCCTTTGTTTTAATTCTGGAGATGACTAATCAGCTCTTCTCATCTTTTTGATATAGGTCACCAAAGAAACCTGTCCTTGAATACTCAGTAAAAAGACTGTTCTCGGGTAGGTGGGTGTGGAACTACCCCAGGTGATTGTGGTCAGGAATGGGAATCACATGATGCAGAGTCAGCTCAGCAGAGACCGTGGATAAGGTAGGCAATGACAATTAAATGTAATAGATATAAATGTTCACATTTAAATAACTTCTCAAATGAAAAGTAATGAAGACTTGCCATGGTAATGGTATAAATGAAAAACTGATGGTGGTTTTGTTAATCATAAGATGATTTTGGACTAATAATATGATGTAGAACATGTAAAGAAAGACACTGACCACCTAGTATGTGTCCCTAGCACAGTGACCAAAAGGGGAAGGCTTTATGGGATATGCGAAATAACATTATGAACAATAAGGGAGTTGCCTTAAATATTTAAGTTGTCATATGGAAGAGAGAAAACACCAGTGCTGTATTATTCCCGTGGACAGGAGTAGAGATGGTGAGTTTTGGAGCAATGTGAGGAACAACTTTAAATTACTTTAGAAGAAGTTCCAAAATAGAAAACATTAGCTGTGGCCAAGAAGAGGAAAAGTGCTTCCCTTTCAGAAAGGCAGGAGGCATTTTTGAATCAAGAGAGAAATGCAGTTTGATAATGTGAATTTCTAACTTGAAGAGTCAAGAAATTGGTAAAATTTTTGCCCTTAAATTCATATATCATAGTAGATTATGCTAGGTATTTACAAGAACAAATCTCTGGAAGTTTCATAATACTGAATTCAAAGTATCCTAATGATTTCCATATAAATCCCCCATTTTCAATCATTAAGCTTTTCTGAAAGTCTGATGTTGGAAAGAAACTCTCTCCATTCAATCTCTGTTCTATAGAGATTTTTATTCTTTTAATAAGCATTCTATGCTCCAAGCCATTCTTCATACTTAGTAAGGACTTTCTTGGGATGGTAAACTTAACTAAATTGCTAACCTTTAAAAATGTAAATCTGAACAGAAGGAAAATGTCCGATCCACAGGCTGCTCTCCTAATATTTGGCTACAACATTGCTTGATAGAGGTAAGAGTGTACACTTTTAAAACAGACTTTGAAATATCATGCGGCTGCTCTTTATACTCAGTAAGGTGTAATACATTAACACTTCACTTCTAGCTATGTAGTAGAGTCAGTAAAATAAGAAAATACAGTGTTGAAGTAATGGGTAAAATACAGTGTTGAAGTTAATGGGTAGGCATGTCTAATCAGTAATCTCTCTCTACTCCCCAGACAATAGTTAATGATAGATCAATGTAACATTAACTATTCCTGAACTTGCTATTTTCAAATTATTCATATACGTAGAATACTCTGATCCCTCCTTGTTTATTTGAGAGAGCTTGGAGAACATCTTTTTGACAATAATGTTGAAGTTACTGCTACTCTCAAGAATCTCCAGAGCAGGGCTCTGAGTAGGAACAAATACCTGAATATTCTGTTATAAATCCTATGATTCTGCCCATAACATTGCTGGGTCAAAATGCCAGAAAGAACCCCTTTTATATTATTAAAATATATTTTAAAAGATAATTTGTTTAAAACTAATTCAAAACCAATTGCTCTAAACAAAGAAAAGTGGGTAAAACAAGAATAGATCTGTATAGAAACAACTGTTACTGTGTTCACATTGAAGTCTTAGTCCCAGTAAATTTTTAGTTCTACCATTAGTCCCAGATGAAGGAGAACACATTTTCTTCTTGTAAATGTGGTTGTACCAGATGTAAAAAAATAACATATCAAAACATCTGTGTCTTCAACTAGTCAAGACTACCAAATAAGCTGTGCCTTATTTTTCCTGATGTTGTCATGTTTGTTAGAATGAGATTATAATTAAAAGCTTGTTTGAGTACCCTAGAAAAAGCATGGGGGAAAGTACCAGTAAATGACCCTCTACTCTCAACTCAGAACCTGACTAGACCACTGAGAATGGAGTCCTTTATAATTTGAGGAATACTTTTGTGTTTTATCAGGATGGTATAGATAATTTATGACCCAGTATACCCATGGGACAATGGAGCCTCCAAACACCAGACTAATCCCAAATGAAATCGATCTTTTATATACATATTTATATATATTTATTATATATATTATTTCTTTCATATATAATATATTCATGTATATATTTTTGGAAATGATGAGAGAGTAAGACTTTCTCCAACTAGGCAAGAGCATTTTTAGTGCAACTGTATTGGATGTATCCTTGGTGCTAGTAACATCATTTTTTGAATCTTCCTCCTGGATCTGAAGCTTGATGATCCTAATTTGTCAAGGAGTTAAGTTTTGTTTATCACAGTTATATTTGTATGGTTCTTTGTGTCTTGGCTATTTAAGGTGATAATGACCATGGCCTTTCTAACTGTCCAGTCCCACATAATGGCCAGGGCTCATTCTGAGTTGCTTATTTTTCCCATACTTGCCCTTGCTGGACTGAAGCTGCCATCCATTTATTTTTTTTCCACTCTGAACCCCACTAAACTGAGATAGATTTTAGTCACTGAGAACCTCGTGACAGCTCTAACGTTCATCTTCTCATGTGGTACCAAATTCAGAGGACTTTTTAGACAGTGCAGTAAATTGACATGAGCGAGAAGACAGGACAGGAAGATATTTACTACATTGACTTTTAAGAAGCAATGGCTATTGACAACCTAACTTTGAGCTGAAGAAAGAATACAATAAACTATGTAAAGTCGGCTAGAGTGATGTATAACAGGATAGCTGTTGATCATAAATACTCATACTAGGCGGAGGGGCAGGACTGTGTGGTAGAATGATGGAAACAGCCCTGAAGCAGATAACAGTGGGCAAGGTAATGTCAGTGGCAGCTACTGGGACCAGAGAAGAAGAAGATCACCAAAGTTTCAGTTATCTGGGGGGGTTAGCAGTAATCTCTCCGTTAAGTGGAGAATGAAAAGGTTAAGACAAGAAGTAACACCCAAAAGAAATAGCAGATGTGGAAACAATAAAACCTAAAGAGTTCAAAGTCATTGCAGGATCCAGAGCAATTCTGGAAAAGCAGTTGCCCAGAAAAAACTGGCTCACTTTATTTTGTTAATAATCACGTGGTCACCCTGCACCCAGACAGAATTCTTATTAAATTGATGCCATTCTTAAATTCTGTAGGCTAAACATTCTTCATTTCTTATCTGTCCTATATTTGGGAACCCCTATTCCACTCAGCTTTCGGCAATTCCAAACCCAATACTCTGTGAGTTCATTAGTCTGCACTAACAGAACTTACTTGATGTGATCAAATTAGTTTCTTACATCTTCAACCATCGTTATTTGAAGTATTGTCCTAAATTCTCCTTATTAGTGTGCCCTGCTGTTGAAGCTAATTTTATTTAAAATTCTAACTTCTAACAGGTCTTTCAATGTCCTTTAATTTCTCTTTTGGGTAAGATTATACTATATTTTGTCAAAAATGAATGATACTTGATCAAGATAAATGGAAGCAGTGTTTTTCCATGTTATTTTTCCAGTTATAGGAATCAAATGTAGACTTGGCATCTGCCTACTAAGCTTTGCCAAAGAATGCAGTTAGAGCTTTAAAGAAATTCTACTTTTGACACGAGAACTGAGAATGTGTTGATAGTCCTTTAATGAAGATTTCTAAAGCTAATCAATGGCTTTTCCCTGGAACATATACTTTTCAGGTAAATACTAAGATTAATGGGTTATATTTAGACAGGTAAAGTGCCAACAGAATTGCTTCTGTTCCGCTGATACTTTTTTTGTATGCCAGATACATGAGGTGTACAATCCAGGTGATAAAAATTGAGAATGTCCCAAATTAAGCAAAAGCTCATTACATTCACTTCTCAATTAATTAAAAAAAAAACACACAGATAACTCAATAGGCTTAACTCTATGCCCCTCACTTCTTCATATTTCTGCTGCCAGGATTTGACTGTTCATTTCTAGCCATCTGACAGTCCATTACCACAGTCACCAAAAAGGTGGGAAAGGGAGGTGTTAAACCAATCAGTTTCATAGCTCCCTAGCAGTGATGGTGAATATTTTGGTAAAGGAAAAGTTTTACACAAGTGGCTAAAACGAAAATTTCAGAGTACTGATGAACTTTATGTCTACATACAACACTCTATTCTCTAGTATTCTCGGGTGCTTGGCAGGTAGATAAATATAAACTTGTCAGCATCGCTAATGTTTATTCATGTAACACACTTTAGCATTAGTTGAGTAATATCTTATAGACTGCTATCATCATGAAATATTCATATTTTTGTTTCTTAAAATCCAGCAATTTTGTTACTTGCTGTTTTGCTTAGTGGTAAAGTTAGTTGAGGCTTTCTGCATCCAATCCAGCTAGTTATTGGAAGGTTGTGGACATTTGAGTGTTTTGTTGATTGTGATAAATGGCAAAATAGTGATACACTGATAGTCGAAAATCACAAAAATTAATACTTGCAAAACTGTAGCCACTAACATACCTCAGATAAAATTTCTCCTCTCTCCTTGCAGAATGTATGCATCATACCTCTACCATGAGGGAAGGCTTTAGGAAATTCAGCTCTAGTTTTAGGTTGTTTCATTTCTGAAATAATGGTTTTTATTTTTTTTAATTTTTATTGTTGTTAATCACCATACATTACATCATTAGTTTTTGATGTAGTGTTCCATGATTTGTTGTTTCTGCATAATACCCAGTGCTCCACGCAGAATGTGCCCTCTTTAATACCCATCACCAGGGGCGCCTGGGTGGCTCAGTTGGTTAAGTGACTGCCCTCGGCTCAGGTCATGATCCTGGAGTCCCGGGATCAAGTCCCGAATCGGGCTCCCTGCTCAGCAAGGAGTCTGCTTCTCCCTCTAGCCCTCTTCCCCCTTGTGCTATCTCTCATTCTCTCTATCTCAAATAAATAAAATCTTTTAAAAAAAAGAAAATGCCCATCACCAGGCTAACCCATCCCCCCACCCCCCTCCCCTCTAGAACCCTCAGTTTGTTTTTCAGAGTCCATCGAATCTCATGGTTCATCTTCCCCCTCCGATTTCCCCCCCTTCATTCTTCCCCTCCTGCTATCTTCTTCCTTTTTTTCTTCCTTAACATATATTGCATTGTTTCAGAGGTACAGATCTGTGATTCAACAGTCTTGCACAATTCACAGTGCTCACCATAGCACATACCCTCCCAATGTCTATCACCCAGCCACCCCATCCCTCCCACCCCCCACCACCCCAGCAACCCTCAGTTTGTTTCCTGAGATTAAGAATTCCTCATATCAGTGAGGTCATATGATAACATGTCTTTCTCTGATTGACTTATTTCGCTCAGCATAACACTCTCCAGTTCCATCCAGGTCGTTGCAAATGGCAAGATCTCATTCCTTTTGATGGCTGCATAGTATTCCATTGTGTGTGTGTGTGTGTGTGTGTGTGTGTGTGTGTGTGTGTGTGTGTGTGTGTGTATGTATATATATATATACACACACACACATATATATGTGTATGTATATATATATATATATATACCACTTCTTCTTTATCCATTCATCTGTCAATGGACATCTTGGCTCTTTCCACAGTTTGGTTATTATGGACATTGCTGCTATAAACATCAGGGAGCACGTACCCCTTCTGATACCTACATTTGTATCTTTGGGGTAAATATCCAGTAGTGCAATTGCTGGATCGTATGGTAGCTCTATTTTCAACTTCTTGAGGAACCTCCATACTGTTTTCCAGAGTGGCTGCACCAGCTGCATTCCCACCAACACTGTAGGAGGGTTCCCCTTTCTCCGCATCCCCGCCAACATCTGTCGTTTCCTGACTTGTTAATTTTAGCCATTCTGACTGGTGTGAGGTGGTATCTCATTGAGGGTTTGATTTGGATTTCCCTGATGCTGAGCGATATTGAGCACTTTTTCATGTGTCTGTTGGCCATTTGGATGTCTTCTTTGGAGAAATGTCTGTTCATGTCTTCTGCCCATTTTTTGATTGGATCATTTGTTCTTTAGGTATTGAGTTTAATAAGTTCCTTATAGAATTTGGATACTAGCCCTTTATCTGATATGTCATTTGTAAATGTCTTCTCCCATTCTCTTGGTTGTCTTTTGGTTTTGTTGACTGTTTCCTTTGCTGTGCAAAAGCTTCTTATCTCGATGAAGTCCCAATAGTTCATTTTTGCCCTTGCTTCCCTTTCCTTTGGAGATGTTTCTAGGAAGAAGTTGCTGTCTGTGTTCTCCTCTGGGATGTGATGGACTCCTGTCTCACATTTAGGTCTTTCAACCATTTTGAATCTATTTTTGTGTGTGGTGTAAGGAAATGGTCCAGTTTCATTCTTCTGCATGTGGCTGTCCAATTTTCCCAACACCATTTGTTGAAGAGACTATCTTTTTTCCATTGGACATTCTTTCCTGCTTTGTCAAAGATTAGTTGACCATAGAGTTGAGGGTCCATTTCTGGGCTCCCAATTCTGTTCCATTGATCTATGTGCCTGTTTTTGTGCCAGTACCTGTCTTGATGATGACAGCTTTGTAATAGAGCTGGAAGTCCAGAATTGTGATGCCACCAGCCTTGCTTTTCTTTTTCAACATTCCTCTGGCTATTTGGTGTCTCTTCTGGTTCCATACAAATCTTAGGATTATTTGTTCCATTTCTTGAAAATGGATGGTATTTTGATGGGGATTGCATTGAATGTGTAGATTGCTCTAGGTAGCATTGACATCATCACGATATTTGTTCTTCCAATCCATGAGCATGGGACGTTTTTCCATTTCCTTGTGTCTTCCTCAATTTCTTTCATGAGTATTTTATAGTTTTCTAAGTACGGATCTTTTGCCTCTTTGGTTAGATTTATTCCTAGGTATCTTACGGTTTTGGGTGCAATTGTAAATGGGACCGACTCCTTAATTTCTCTGTCTTCTGTCTCATTGGTGTATAGGAATGTCACTGAATTCTGTGCATTGATTTTATATCCTGCCACTTTACTGAATTCCTGTATGAGTTCTAGCAGTTTTGGGGTGGAGTCTTTTGGGTTTTCCACATACCGTATCATATCTTCTGCAAACAGTGAGAGTTTGACTTCTTCTTTGCCGGTTTGGATGCCATTTATTTCTTTTTGTTGTCTGCTGTGGCTAGGACTTCTAATACTATATTGAATAGCAGTGGTGATAGTGGACATCTCTGCCGCATTCCTGACCTTAGTGGGAAAGCTCTCAGGTTTTCCCCAATGAGAATGATATTCGCTGTGGGTTTTTCATAGATGGCTTTTATGATATTGAGGTATGTACCCTCTATTCCTATACTCTGAAGAGTTTTAATCAAGAAAGGATGCTGTACTTTGCCAAATGCTTTTTCTGCATCTATTGAGAGGATCATATGATTCTTGTTCTTTCTTTTGTTAATGTATTGTATCATGTTGATTGATTTGCGGATGTTGAACCAGCCTTGCAGCCCAGGGATAAATCCCACGTGGTCGTGGTGAATAATCCTTTTAATGTACTGTTGGATCCTATTGGCTAGTACTTTGGTGAGAATTTTTGCATCCATGTTCATCAAGGATATTGGTCTGTAATTCTCCTTTTTGATGGGGTCTTTGTCTGGTTTTGGGATCAAGGTAATGGTGGCCTCATAAAATGAGTTGGGAAGTTTTCCTTCCATTTCTATTTTTTGGGACAGTTTCGGAAGAATAGGTATTAATTCTTCTTTCAGTGTATGGTAGAATTCCCCTGGGAAGCCGTCTGGCCCTGGGCTTTTGTTTGTTGGAAGATTTTTGATGACTGCTTCAATTTCCTCTGTGGTTATAATTCTGTTCAGTTTTCTATTTCTTCCTGGTTCAGTTTTGGTAGTTGGTACATCTCTAGGAATGCATCCATTTCTTCCAGATTATCTAATTTGCTGGCATAGAGTTGCTCATAATATGTTCTTGTAATTGTATTTCTTTGGTGATGTTGTGATCTCTCCTCTTTCATTCATGATTTTGTTGATTTGGGTCGTTTCTCTTTTCTTTTTGATAAGTCTGGCAAGGGGTTTATCAATCTTGTTAATTCTTTCAAAGAACCACCTCCTAGTTTCGTTGATCTGTTCTACTGTTCTTTTGGTTTCTATTTCATTGATTTCTGCTCTGATCTTTATTATTTCTCTTCTCCTGCTGGGTTTAGGCTTTATTTGCTGTTCTCTCTCTAGCTCCTTTAGGCATAGGGTTAGGTTGTGTATTTGAGACCTTTCTTGTTTCTTGAGAAAGGCTTGTATTGCTATAGACTTTCCTCTTAGGACTGCCTTTGCTGCATCCCAAAGATTTGGAACAGTTGTGTTTTCATTTTCATTGGTTTCCATGAATTTTTTTTAACTCTTCTTTAATTTCCTGGTTGACCCATTCATTCTTTAGTAGGATACTCTTTAGCCTCCAAGTATTTGAGTGCTTTCCAACTTTCCTCTTGTGATTGAGTTCTAGTTTCAAAGCATTGTAGTCTGAAAATACGCAGGGAATAATCCCAATCTTTTGGTACCGGTTGAGACCTGATTTGTGACCTAGGATATGATATATTCTGGAGAATGTTCTGTGGGCACTTGAGAAGGTGTGTTCCGTTGCTTTGGGATGGAATGTTCTGAATATGTCTGTGAAGTCCATTTGGTCCGGTGTGTCATTTAAAGTCTTTATTTCCTTGTTGATCTTTTGCTTAGATGATCTGTCCATTTCAGTTAGGGGGGGTGTTAAAGTCCCCCACTATTATTGTATTGTTGTCAATGTGTTTCTTTGCTTTTGTTATTAATTGCCTTATGTAATTGGCTGCTCCCATGTTAGGGGCATAGATATTTACAATTGTTAGATCTTGTTGGATAGTCCCTTTAAGTAGGATATAGTGTCTTTCCTCATCTCTTATTACAGCTTTTGGTTTAAAAATCTAATTTGTCTGATATAAGGATTGGCACCCCAGTTTTCTTTTGGTGTCCATTAGCATGGTAGATGATTTTTCACCCCCTCACTTTCAATCTGGGGGTGTCTTTGGGTCTAAAATGAGTCTCTTGCAGATAGCATATCAATGGGTCTTGTTTTTTAATCCAGTCTGATAGCCTGTGTCTTTTGATTGGGGCATTAGCCCATTCACATTCAGGGTAACTATTGAAAGATATGAATTTAGTGCCATTGTATTACCTGTAAGGTGACTGTTACTGTATATTGTCTGTGTTCCTTTCTGGTCTTTGTTGCTTTTAGGCACTCTCTTTGCTTAGAGGACCCCTTTCAATATTGCTTGTAGGGCTGGTTTTGTGTTTGCAAATTCCTTTAGTTTTTGTTTGTCCTGGAAGCTTCTTATCTCCCCTATTTTCAATGACAGCCTAGGTGGATAAAGTATTCTTGGCTGCATTTTTTTCTCCCTTAGTGTTCTGAATATATTATGCCTGTCCTTTCTGGCCTGCCAGATCTCTGTGGATAGGTCTGTTGCCAATCTAATGTTTCTACCATTGTAGGTTACATATCTCTTGTCCCGAGCTGCTTTCAGGATTTTCTCTTTGTCTCTGAGACTCGTAAGTTTTACTATTAGATGTCGGGGGGTTGGCCTATTTTTATTGATTTTGAGGGGGGCTCTCTGTGCCTCTTGGATTTTGATGCCTGTTTCCTTCCTCACATTAGCAAAGTTCTCTGCCATAATCTGCTCCAATATACCTTCTGCCCCCCTCTCTCTTTCTTCTTCTTCTGGGATCCCATTTATTCTAATGTTGTTTTGTCTGATGGTATCACTTATCTCTCGAATTCTGCCCTCGTGATACAGTAGTTGTTTATCTCTTTTTCTCAGCTTCTTTTACATCGTTTGGTCTTCTCTGTCACTGATTCTCTCTTCTGCCTCATTTATCCTAGCAGTTAGCACCCCCATTTTTGATTGCACCTCATTAATAGCCTTTTTGATTTCGACTTGGTTAGATTTTAGTTCTTTTATTTCTCCAGAAAGGATTTCTCTAATAACTTCCATGCTTTTTCAAGCCCAGCTAGTATCTTTAAAATCATGTTTCTGAACTCTAGGTCCAACATCGTACTAATGTCCATATTGAGTAGGTCACTGCAGTCGGTACTACCTCTTGTTCTTTTCGTTGAGGTGATTTTTTCCGTCTTGTCATTTTGTCCAGAGGAGAATAGATAAATGAGAGAACAAGATGCTAACAGGGTAATAACGTCCCCAGAAAACATACTTTAAACAAGTCAGAAAAGACCTGAAGCCAGGGGAAAAGAAAGGGAAAGAAAGAAAAAAGAAAACGAAAAAAAAAAGAAAAAGATACAAAGAAAAACAGAACAAAACAAAAAAAAAAACAGAATATGATCAAATATGATCAGGCTGGTGCATAGATCAATGCCACACACTAGATTTTAGGTGTATTTTGGTCTGTGAGAATAAAATGCCTCCCAAAATTTTAAAGAAAGAAAATCTTATATATGTACAAAAATAAAGGTTGTTATGATGAAGGGATGGAATATGACTGTAAAGATGAAAATTATAAAAATTTTATAAGAGAAATTGATAAGAAGTTTGAAAAAAGAAAGGAGAGGATTTAAAAAAAGGGGAGAATGTGATCAGGCAGGAGACTAGAACAAAGCCATACACTAGAGATTTAGGGTATATTTTGATCTGTTAGATGGAACTATATCTCAAAATTTTAAAGAGAGAACAACTTATGTATGTATATAATATATGCCAAAAATAAGGGTAACTAGTATGAAGGGATAGAATATGACTCTAAAAATGAAAAATAAAAATGTTTTCTAAAAAAGGGATTGATAAGATGTTGGTTGAAAAAGGGAAAAAGAAAAATTCAAAACAAAACAAAGTTCAAAAAAATTAACTTTGAAAGACTAAAGAACCAGGTAAAAAAAAGCCGTGAATTCTATGTGCAGTATTCCCCTAGAGCTGGAGTTCTGCCATTCTCATTGATCGGTAAAGTTGGTCTTGGCTTGCTGTTCTTGCTGATCTTCTGGGCGGGGAGGGGGCCTGTTGCTGTGGTTCCCAAATCTTTGCCAGAGGTGGAATTGCCCCGCCCTTGTCGGTCTGGGCTAAGTAATCTGTTTTGGATTGCTCTCGGGAGCTTTTGTTCCCTGCAAGCTCTCGGTACAGCTTTGGAGGATGAGAGTGAAAATGGCGGCCTCCCAGTCTCCGCCCGGAGGAGCCGAGAACTCGGGGCCCCGCTCCTCAGTGCGCCCCCAGAGAAAAGCAGTCAATCACTCCTGTCTCCCCGGTCTCCGGCTGCACTCTGTGCTCACCCAGCCTGTGACCGAGCGTTTCTGTTTCTGGCACCCGACTTGGTGTCAAGTCTCCAAACCCAGCAGATCCCTGCGGTGCGCTCCCATACCACTCCTCCCAGGGGAGGAAGTGGAGTCTCCCTGCATCTGCCACTTGTTGGGTCCCTGCTGGAAGAGCAGTGGCCTGACTGGGCCACAGATCATGGTTTATGGCAACCCCGAGCTGAGAGCCGGTGCCTTGGCTCTGTCTCTGCAGCTGGCTTCCCTGCTCCGATACCTGGGAGCTCTGCCGCACTCAGGTACCCCCGGTCTTTCTCTGACCTCAGGGTCCTGAGACCACACTGTCCTGTGAGGGTTCAATCCTGGCTTAATCACTAGAGCGACGTCCCTCAGTGGAGCCGACTTCTAAAAGTTCCGATTTTGTGCTCCGCGGCTCTATCACTTGCCAGAAGCGGCCGATGGAGGCCCCCTCCCCAACTATCTATCCTCTCGAATATCGCCTCAGATTCACTTCTCCGCACGTCCTACCTTCCAGAAAGTGGTCGCTTTTCTATTCAGAGAGTTGTTGCTACTCTCTTCTTCGATCTCCTGTTGATTTCGTAGGTGTTCAGAATGGTTTGATCCTTATCCAGCTGAATTCCTGAGACCAGATTAAATCCGGGTCTCCTACTCCTCGCCATCTTGCTCTGCTCCCCAAAATAATGGTTTTTAATTGTATGGCAAATAGCAGTTCTTTAGTTCTCAAAAATTAGTGGCCTAAATCTTCAGATAATTCGTATGTAACATAGCTACAGAATGGAAGAGAAAATATTTTATTTTCATTTCACAGTACTACACAAACTTGCTTAGTGCTACTTGCATATGCTATGCAAATTTAGAATACATCTTTTCCTATCAACTAGGCAATAGATAAACCTTTTTTATAAATGTGTCAATAACATTACTGTCTTGTTTGCAAAAAAAACCCCTGATTTTTATAACACATTTCCAAAATAAAAGTAGGCTTTTGTGCATCTGGGAAATCCACATTATTTCTGTTTGAAAAAAAAAAAAAAGTTGACTACCAATTTTTCTTTGTAAAGAGCATTGAAGTGGCAAAATCCAGCTTGTATCTTTTCATAAAGTTTGGTCATTGCGGTAGTAAAAAGAACTTTTAGTGTAGTAGTTAGGGAAGTTGCCACAAGTACAGGAAAACATAACATAATTTTTGAAACATCTCTTCAAAAAAGATTTAGGAGGTATACCATTATTATGATTGTCGCACTTAGGCTCTAGATATAAATTTAGAATGAGACTTGATGCATCCGTTCCTTTCCTGGTTAGAGCCAAAGGGTTCTATGACAACAACTCTGTGATTCTTTTTTTTCCCCACAGAAACATTAACGATTGACTGTAGCCTCAATATTAATTGACTCACTGATTAAACAAGTCCTATATGAAATGAGCTTTGAAGATTTCTATTAACATGTTAGAAGACATTATGGCTTATCCTTAAAATTGTAGGGGGAAAAAAACACCTTTTTAATAAGGAGCATGTTCATATTTCTTTCGTGATTCTTACTCTATTTGACTGATGCTTTATCTCTGGAGGAAGTCTTGTTTTCCCATGTAACATACAGCCAATTTGATAGATGTTTATAACAGGTCTCCTCAAAAAATACCAAAACCCAAATAGACTCAAGTTTCTGCTGTGATAAAATAATACTCTTCATGGATCTCAATGTCATGATGCCCTGGCCACTTTTCTTATGACCATCCCGATGTTATTGAAATCCCATACTCTACAGACTGTTTAAGGTTGAAATTTGCAAATTGTCTATCATAAGTTCTCTGATCATTGGATTTCATCCATTTTCTTTGAGCAAACAAATCCATGAAAAATATATCTTCAGTTGTATTTAAACTTCCTTGATACCCCAATATGAAGTTTAAAGAGGACTGCAGTGAGCAAAGCACAATGTTCGAGACTGCTCATAAAGAGTGATGATAAGGCCAGGAGAAAAGAGTTAAAGAGATTGATTCTTCTGCTTTTATCTCAGAAATCAAGTTCTTTTGCCCATCTAGACATAAATAATATCCTTGAGAAATATTCCCATTTTCTTTTTCTCTGACTCAGAAATAATAGTTATGGCAGTAGTAGGCTTCATATTGAGAATTCAAAGATTTATGGATCTTACTTATTTTTGTCTTTCTTGACTTATCACTGATGTTGTGGTGAAAATCTGGAAATCATGGGCAAACAGGAATATTTTTCTAGAAATAATCATTATTGCTAACTTCCTGGTGCTACTGTTCTCCGTGGTAAGAGAAAAACTAAAAACCTCCTTCAAAATTCACTAATAGAGTCATCATTATGAACATACATCAGTATGGTTATTATCCTCATATTTATGCAACTCAACAAGGATTTCTCTGTATCTCTGTATTAGGGTAGTTTTGGGGGGAATTGACTCTGACATTGGCATTTGAGAGTTATGCTTTAAACCAGAGTTTAGTAAACTTTGTCTATAGAAAGCTAAATGATACCTATTGGGCTTGTGGTCTACAGTATCAACTCTGTTGTTATAGTGTAAAAGCAGCCAGAGAGAACAGATAAGTGAGTATGTGTGGCTGTGTTCCAGTCAAACTTTCTCTACAGAAACAGATGGTTGGTCAGATTTCACTGCCAGGCAGCAGTTTGACAGCTCCTTAAGAGTTCCATATTAGACACTAGATATATTCAGCATAGATGTTGGCCTTTGCCAGGAACTAAATTATGTGTCAAAAGCATTTTGTCTTAAGGTAGCATATTTCAAACTCATAATTAATTTGTAGAATAATAGGAATGATTGGTAGTAGAGTAGTGATACAAATTCTAAGATTTGTATGGTTTGGAAATGTCTAAGGCCAAAATAAAGTTCATGATTACTTCAACTCTTTAGATGGAAGTGTTCAGGTATACGCCGTTGGTGATTATTAGCAGTTATTATTTTTGCATAGAGGGGTATGGTTTCTAAAACAAATATCAGTCCCTTGCATAATTTGAAATTAGAGTATATTGTTAATCTACTCACCTTGAAATTTGAGAGCTTGACAATTTGTAATGGTAGCTCAAAATAATATCCTGTAGAACATAGGTGAGATAAGAATGATTTCTGTTTCTCTCCTGGTCTAACATTTAGTGGTTCTATGCAAATGAGTACATGAAGGTTCTTATCAAATGTGACTGAACTTGGAAAGTGTATGAGGGAAGAATAATGACTATTCTTCTAGAAATTATCTCTTACACATCATGTTTATTTTGATGTTTGCCTAGGGTCCTAATTCTGAATAAATTCTATGAGACTTTTAAGATTGTCTTTTCTTTTTTTACTTCATTTTAAATGATTTTGGAACATCTGTTTATATTTAACTCTTTAGAAAGCACTTAAAAATAAGTTTAATTTCTAATTTTTCTTGTTCACCTGGCTGCCAAAATTTATTTTTGTTGTGTATTTAGTTCCTTGACTACTTCGAATGAATTTGGTTTTAATTTTTCGCTTTATATTTGGAAATTATGTAACACATAAAAATAGAGAATAGGCACCCCTACCAATCATACTCAGAAATGATCGATAATTTTTTTTTTTTCCTGCAACTTCATAGATTCCTCTGTTTTAGCTTTGGAGGAGTTACAGAGCCTTAAAGCATATCTTTGATATCATGTGTCTTACCTCTTACATAAAAGCTTTATTATGATGTCTAACTGATAGATTTTTTTAAATAACAATTTTGCCATTATCACACATCAAAACAATAAAAATTCCTCACCATCATCTAATGTACAGGCTACATTCACATTTCCCAGATTGCTTTAAAAATAAATCTGTATTCTTTTTACAGTGGTTTGTTCAAGTCAGAATACAGACAAGGTTTTAATATAACTCTAATTGTTCACTAAGCATTTTTTCCCCTGAAAAGAACAGGAAGTTGAGAACAGATCAAAAAATTCCCTTCAAATTCCTTGCCTAAATATGGTGATAGTATTACTAAAAGCACCCGTATACAAAAATTTACAGTCGAGGAACTGTAAATCTTTGATGAAAAATAAGGATAGAGATTCAAAGATCAGGAGCAAATAAAAACTCTTAACAGGGGTGCTGGGGTGGCTGAGTTGGTTAAGCTTCTTCCTTCGGCTCAGGTCATGATCCCAGGGTCCTGGGATCGAGCCCCACATTGGGCTCCCTGCTCAGCATGGAGTTTGCTTCTCCCTCTCCCTCTGCCCCTCCGCCTGCTTGTGTGTTCCCGTGTTCCCGTGTGCATGTGTGCGCTCTCTTTTTCTCTCAAATAAATAAAATCTTAAAAAAAAAAAAAAACACCTCTTAACAGTTTGTATTCTTACAAATCATTGCTGGTTTCTCGTCACCAAAAGCGTAAGCCCCAGATCCATTGCTTCATAGGCAAGGCCTCAATATCTGTCGTGAGCCTAAGGGTTCCAGGTAATTTCATGTTTCCTCTCTCACATCTGGAATTCCTGTATTTCCTCAAACAGAACTTAGCTCTAGATGTTTCTCTGCTTCTATTAGCAGTGCCTTGCCCCTCCCTCCACTTGATGTTCTTTTATGTCTGAAAGAAATGACACCTGGCTTAAAACCACAGTGATCCCTCCGTGGCTGCAGTTTCTCATAGGAGTCAAGAAATTCATGAACTTAGAGTGGTATGTTCTTTTAGCATCTATAAGAAGTTCCTATCTGGTGTTAAAAAATCTAGTCGCTTTAAAAAAATAGTTGAAAAAGAAGGAAAAAGAGAGATGGGAATAGAATAGAGAGGTGAATCGTAGAAAGAGAGTGATTTTTTTTTTTTTTTTCAGTGAAACCCATGGGAATGATAAAGGAATAAGGAGAAAAGTCAGCTTAGAATTTTATGCCATCTCTGAAGAGGGAAATAGCAAAAATGTGTAAAAGGAATTGGTGGATTGGCAGAGAGGCAGGAAGATGACCATACAGGAGTTACTAAATCCTGGGGACACAAACACGGGAAGTCACAGACAGGCAAAGAGATGGGGGGAGGGGCAATGCATGACCTGTCACAAAGAAAAGCATTGTGACAGTGTATTAGCATCTAATCTTAACTACTGGGAGGCAAGCAATTGCAAATTGTCCTGTGAGCAAATGATGCTGAATGAAAATGCTTATACTGCCATTAGTATAAATGTAAATGAGTGAAGTTCCTCATTGTTGGCTTTTTTGAGTTAGATCCTACACCATACTGAGGCTGAAGTCCCTCCTGAATTATGATAGATTCCTTCCAAATCCTGGTTTTGGGAACAGTTTCTTAGCCTCTCCCAGGCAGCTGCACAGTTTATTCCTAATCTGGAAGCTTCTCTTTCATGCTAGCTCAGTCTGTGGCAAATAGCGGAGGAGAGTGATCTGAGCTTCCAAGATAATTCTGGCAGAACAAAGGTGGTTTGGTGTGGAGGGCTGCAGAACAAGGGAGGCAGATAAACCAGGAGCGTGCCCGAGTTTAGACCAGAGGTGACAAGTGCTGAACCTGGGGTGGACTTGAGCCATTCTACTTCCCCCTAGCCCCGCTGCTTTGCTGCATATCTGATCCAGCTGTACAAAGCAATAGAAATTCTGACTAGCATGGAGATTGCTAAAATAGATAGAAAGGTAAAAATTGAACTTTCTTTGTTTTGTTTTAACTTAAAGTTGAGATAAGATTCAGCTGTTTAACTTCACACTCAGTGGCTTTAGTCATTTAGTCCTCACCTCCAAGAGCCAAGGTCAATGTGAGTCTTGATGAAACATGACTGACTTCTTAGCCTCAAGCTTGCTTTTGCACATTTGTTCTAATTCTTTAGCATACTCATTGCTTAAGTATTCTGTTTAAACTCCTTTCTTTAAGTGCAACGACTTTTTTTTTTTTTTTAATTTTAGACTTCATTTTTAAAGAGGAGTTTTAGTTTCACAGCAAAACCGAGCAGAAAGTACAGAGTTCCTATATAACTGCTATCCCCATGCAGGCAGGGTTTCCGCTACTGTCAACATCCTGTACCAGAATGGTACATTTGTTATGATTGATGAGCCTACATTAACACATCACCCAAAGTACCTGATTTCTCTTACAGTTCACTTTAGGTGTTGTACATTCCGTGGATTTGGAAAGATGAATCCACCATTGTAGTATCATACAGTAGAGTTGCATTACCCTAAAAGTCCTCAATATTCTGCCTATTCATCCCTCTCTTCCCCAACTACTCTCTAGCAACTACTAATCATTTTACTTTTTTTTAAGAGAGGGATAAAGGGGAAGGAGGAGTAGAAGGAGAGAGAGAAAGAATCTTAAGCAGATTCCACGCCCAGTGTAGAGCCTGACATGGGGCTCGATCTCACAACCCTGGGATCATGACTTGAGCCTAAATAAAGAGTCGGATGCTCAACCTACGGGGCCACTCAGGCACCTCCATTTTATTGTCTTTATAGTTTTGCCTTTTCTAGAATGTCATATAGCAGGAATTGAGGAGATACAGGACATACTACATACTACTCCAAAATATGGCACCTCGGCATATTGAGTATTTAAAGCTGGAGGAATTTGAGAAACGGCAGGTGCAAGAAGTACTTTTTGACCTTCCCCTGAAGCAGGTTATAAGACCCTCATGTGAAAGGTGCCTCCCTATACCCAGAAGAAAGGAAAATTCTTCTCTCTGAAGGTGGGGGAATACAGAGAGGAATCTGTATTGGCTTTACTTTCTCCCAGTTTACTACAATTAGCTCATATCTTTTGTCTTTTAACATTTCTCACAACTTTCTACTTTTCATCAAACCTAGCATAAAAATGCTCAGGTTTACTGCTTCTTCAGGTCTTCATTTCCTTATGAAAGCTCCTGTGTCACATAATATTTATATTAAATTTATAGGCTTTTCTCTTGTTAATCTATCTTTTGTTACAGGGGCCCCAGCCAGTAATTTAGAAGAGAAGGAAAAGATATTTTGTAGACTTACCTTATGATTAAACTGGCGTCTTTTACTTAGTAACAGGCATTTGAATTTCCTCCATGTATTTTCTTTTTTTATTATTATGTTAATCACCATACATTACATCCTTAGTTTTTGATGTAGAGGAAGCCGACTCCCCACTGAGCCTGATATGACCCAAGACCCTGAGATGACCTGAGCTGAAACTAAAAGTAGGAGGCTTAATCGACTGAAATACCTAGGTGCCCCTTATTGTTAAGTTTTAAGAGTTCTTTGTATATTTTAGATAACAGCCTTTATCAGATACGTATTTTGCAAATATTTTCTCCCATTCTGTGGCTTATTTTTTCATTTTCTTGACAGCGTCTTATGGAGCAAAAAGAAATTTAATTATGTTTAGCTTTAATTTGTGAAGAGAGTGAAGTCAGTGTCTATATTTTTTTTTTTGCATGTGAGTGTCCAGTTATTCCAATTCATTGAAAAGACTATCATTGTTCCATTATATTTTCTCCTTTGTCAAAGATCATTTGACTAGATTTATGTGGGTCTTTTTCTGTGCTCTCTATCCTGATCCATTGATCTGTGTGTCTGTTCTTTCACCGATATCACACTGTCTTGATTACAGACTGTAACTTTATGGTAAGTCTTGAGGTCTGGTAGTGTCAGTCCTCCTACTTTGTTCTTTTCCTTTAATACTGTGTTAGCTATTCTGGGTCTTTTGCCTGTCAACTTTAGAATCAGTTTGTCAATATCCATAAAATAACTTGCTGGGATTTTTACTGGGATTGTTTGGAATCTATAAATCAAATTGGGAAGAACTCAGTTTAACATGGAATGTATCTCCATTTATTTAGTTTTACAGTGATTTTGTTCATGAGAGTTTTGTAGTTTACCTCATATAGTTTTTGTATGTATTTTGTCTATACAAAATACTCCATTTTTGCGATGTTAATACAAATGGTATTTTGTTCCAAGGAACAAATTCCATTTGTTCATTGTTGATGTTTGGGAAGGTGATTGATTTTTATGCATTAACCTTGTATACTACAAATTTATTATAATCACTTATTAGTTTCAGGAGGTTTTTTGTTTTTCTTTTTTCTTTTGCATTTTCTACAATCATGTCATCTTCAAACAAAGACAGTTTTATTTCTTCCTTTCCAATCTGAATACCTTTCCTTTATTTTTTTATTTTTTATTTTTATTTTTTCTAATTGCATTAGCTAAGACTTCCAGCATGATGTTAAAAAACAGTGGTGACAGGGGACATCCTTCCCTTGTTACCGATCTTAGTAAGAAAACTTCAAGTTTCTTGCCATTAAGAATGATGTAGCTGTAGGGTTTTTCTGGAGTCTTTATCAAGTTAAGGAAGTTTCCCCCTATTCCTAGTTTGCTGAGAAGTTTTATCATGAATGGTTCTTATATTTTGTAAAATGCTTTTCTTGAATCCATTGATATGACCATCTGGTTTTTCTTTTTAGCCTATTGAAATGATGGAGTATAATAATTGATTTTCAAACATTCAACCAGCTTGCATACCTAGTAAAAATAACATTTGGTCATGGTGTAGAATCCTTTTTATATGTTGTTGGATTTGATTTGCTATTTTGTTGGGGATTTTTGAATTTATGTTCATGAGAGATAATGGTCTATAAGTTTCTTGTAATGTCTCATTTTGGTATTAAGGTAATCCTGGCCTTGCAGAATGAATTAAGAAGTATTCCCTCTGCTTCTGTCTTCTGGAGGAGATTGTAAAGAATTTGTATAATTTCTAACTTAATTGATAGAATTTACCTGTGAACCCATCTGGACTTGGTGTTTCCTTTTTTGAAGATAATTAATTTTTGATTCAATGTCTTTAATAGATTTAGCCTGTTCAGATCATCTGTTTCTTCACATGTGAGGTTTGGCAGATTGTCTTTTACAAAGAACTGGTCATTTAATGTAGGTTATCAAATATGTGGCATAGAGTTATTCATAGAAATCCTTTATTATCCTTTTAATGTCCATGGGATCTGTAGTAACTTCTCCTCTTTCATTTCTGATATTAATAATTTGTATCTTCTCTCTTTTTAGTTAGCCTGGCTAATGGCTTATCAATTTTTAATATTGATCTTTTTGGAGAACTAGATATTGAGTTTGTTCATTTTCTCTATTTCCAGTTTTCAATTTCAAAGGTTTCTGCTCTAATTTATTATTTCCTTTTCCCCCCTACTTTGGATTTAATATTCTTTCTCTCTCTTTTTTTTCCCCCTAATTTCCTAAGCTGGAAACTTAATTTATTGACTTTAGATCTTTCTTTCTTTCTTTTTTAACATATGCATTTACTGCTATAAATATTCCAAAATACAAACATTTCAAAAGGGTTAGGATCCTCCTACCTCCTCTGTGTTCAATTCTGTTCAGGTACGGGGTTGCTGTTTGGAAGTCTTTTATTACTCTAGGCTTCTTATCTATAAATTAAAGGTGTTAGATGGGTGGTTCTTTAACTGTAATAGTATATGATCTCCTTCTTAATCTCTTCTAGTGAAGGGAAGCCAGTGCCATTGATGGGCTGTCTTAAACTTCCTGGCAACATACTCAAACTGAGCAAAAATTGTAAAACAAAAAATATATATAAACAGAAACAAAAACTTCTTCTAGTCAGGACTGCTACATAATTTGTGGAGCCAAATGAAATTTTAAAACGTGGGATCTCTTGTTCAAAAAGCAGGTAAAAGTGCCATCAAAAATATTAAAATATGAGGCATTTTCCTATTTTCAGGTCTTTAGATCTGTCATGGTGTTTTCATTTTGTTTAATGCTATTGTAAGTAAAGAAAAATTGAAATTTAAAATTATTAGCACGAATTTTAGCATTAACCTTTATATTATGCAAGACCAGCTTTAAATGAAATATAAGAGCATTTAACTCTTACGCCTAGTCATTGAAATGATACAGTTCCTATTTTGTAGCTGGTACATGTGATGTGGTTTTGGAATATAGGTGAGATGAGGTGGGGTGGAGTCCAGAGCCAACGACCAAGAAAGAATTCTTGAGAAGTCTTTGGTGCAGAATGGTGGTTTTATTGAGAGATCTCTTTGGTGCAGAATGGTGGTTTTATTGAAGCGTGGGGACGGGACCTGTGGGCAGAAAAGAGCTGCTGCACCAGGGTTGTGAGGGGTGGCTGATTATATAATATGGGGTTGGGGGAGGTAAGGAAAAGGGAGGTTTCAAAAAGATTTTCGTATGTTAAAGAAGATTCACGGGATAGAGGCCTTGCCATTGTCAGGTTAAGGTTGTTTTTCCCTCTAGCAAGGCATTAACATTAAGATAGTTGGGAACTTCCTGGAAGAACATTATACTCTGCCTGCTTTAAGTGTCTGTCAATAGGCTGCAGGTTATAAGGACATTTAATTGTATCTACATTTCCTTCTGGAAGCTAGGTTATTAATAGAAATGCTTTGTTCTTATAGATTGCTAAAACATTTGTAAATTGAGGAAGACTCATATCTTGCCCGTTGTGATCTCTATAAGTTAACTATTTGTTTTTCCTTTCCTTAGCTTTAGGGCAGCCAGGAGTGCAGGGGAAATGTCACATCTATCCCATCTGGGGGGGTGGGGTGGGGTGTCAACTTCTGCTTTGTCCTCAGCTTGCCTTCTGTGCCTTCATCACATGCATATGTATTTCATTCTTACCTGGGTAGTGGAAACTCTGCATAAACCAAACTCAATTACTTCTGATGTGGTTTTGGAATATAGGTGTGGTTTGATGGGGTGGGGTCCTGAGCTGACGCCAAAAAAGAATTCTTGAGCCATCTTTGGTGCAAAAAGTTGGTTTTATTAAAGCATGGGGATAGGACCCATTGCGGAAAGAGCTGCTGCACTGGGGTTGTGAGGGGTGGCTGGATATATACTATGGGGTTGGGCAGGGAGGTAAGGAAAATGGTAGGTTTTCAAAAGAACTTTCATTTGCTAAAGAGGACCTACAAGATACTGGAGGCCTTGTCATTGTCAAGTTAAGGTTATTTTTCCCTCTAGTAAGGCATTAACATTAAGATAGTTGGGAGCTTCCTGGAGGAATGTCACACATATCCCACCCAGTAGTGGGAGGGAATAGGGGGAGGTTGCTGGGTGTCAGCTTGTGCTTTGTCCTCAGCTAGCCTTCTGCTGCCTCATCACTTCTATTCCACTTCTTGGTATGCATAATTCCAACAACACTTTCTACCTTTGGCTTACTCATTACTAAGGAAGAACTGAAAGGTGAAAGGGACTATGGGTTGCCCTGTCTTTTCCTTTCCTTCTACTATTATTTTCAGCGTAAGTAGTTAGCTCATACAGGGAAGTAAAGTAAGTAAGAAAGGATATGATGGGGATATAGGGTTGTTTGTATTTCTTAAAACACCATTGTCTTTTTTTCTGTGTTTAAAGAAAGTTCTAAGTTGAATGGAAATTATGGACATTTTGAGTGTCATTTCCTTTCCTTTCCTTTCCTTATTCAGTCATAGACATATATATTTGTCTTGTACTTGCTTTGATTTGCATTGAAATTTCACAAGTGCTGATTACACCAGAATTCTGTGCTCACAGGCTATTGAGGAAAGGAATTATGGGCACCAATATACACATAGTAACATGTTCTTTGGAAACATTACTCCATCTTAATTATTCTAGGGCATCATTTTGAATAGTTTTTTCATTGTATGTATGTACTGTAATTTATTTTAGGATATATCTACTTTTTATCAGTAATGGGTAGAATAACAAGTTTGCAGCTAAGTATTTGTACTTTTCAATGGAAATTTTCCCAGTAAATTCCTAGATTTAAATGGTAAATTACACTAAGGATTTTGATATATATTACCAAATAGCTTTTCATAAAGTAACACTCTTAACAGCAGTATATAACTGTTTTTTCCCTGTAGACCATCAACACTGGTGTTAACACATTTTAAATCTTTCTAACACTTGAGAAGTAAAGCATTGAAACTCATTGTTTTAAAAACTGTATTGCTTTGAGTATTGAGATTGAAGATTTTCATGTATTGATTTGCCATATAAATTTATTTTTCTCCATTTTTGGATTAATTTTCTCTTTATGCCTTAAACTATTTTACTACTTCAGTGTTCATCTTTTTCTTATTGATTTGAACAGCAAATTGTATGCTAAGAATAATGATATTTTGACAAATATGTTGCAAGTAATTTATTTGGTTTATCTCTGATTCTCAATTTTATTAGGCAATTTTAACTTCAAAGGTTGGCCTTTATGTGGTCAAATTTATCAAATTTTCAATGACTTCTTATTAGTCCTGCCACAGATTCTTTAGCTGTGTGTTTGTATTTACTTTACAGCTAGGATTTCAGCATTTCTGACCACTTGCACATGCTGACTTTGGTGCCTCATTCATTCATGCATTTAAGGTATCTGTGCATTCTTGGCTGGAGTTTGTTGTTTGGAATTTCCTGGTGTGCAAATATTCCCTTTGAGTTTCCCAGTAGCTTTGTATAGATCTTTGGCTTACACAGGGTTAATTAGTTACAGTTCTTAAATTCTGCTCTTAATGCTGTTGAGAGAGTCTGACTTAAAGGACTACCCTCAGCCAAGTCTAGGTGCTGCCATTGTTACAATTAACAAGTAATTATATTTGGCTCTAGAATCTGTTTCTTGCTCCTGGATTATTGTACATTCTTTTCTCAAATACCAATATAGATGAGTTAATTCATTTTGTTTTTTATTCTTTTTTTTAACCTTTAACTTATTTTAAGATTTATTTATTAGAGAGAGAGAGAGAGGGAGTGGGGCGGGAGGGACAGAGGGAGAGGGAGAGAGAGTCTCAAGCAGACTCCACACTGAGCAGGGAGCCCAACACAGGGCTCAATCTCACAACCCTGAGATCACAACCTGAGCCAAAACCAAGAGTTGGATGCTTAACAGACTGCACCACCCAGGCACCCCAAGTTAACTCATTTTGTATGGGCCCAATAAAAACAAAGCTGAAGATACTGGTTCTAATCCCCTAAATTTACCAACTATTTAGTATCATCCAGACACAAGTCCCAGAAAAAAGAAGGGGGGGGGGATTTGAAAATATTGAAGGTTTTAAAAAAATTAAACAGAATAAATAATTCAAAACTCTCTTGCTTATGGGCCAGAAGTAATATATTGACATAAATACATTAACAACATTAGATTAATCTAGCAAAAGATTCTATAATGCCAGTACCCCCCATCTGTTTTATATTTTATATGGATTTTAATGCATATTGATACCCCAAAGAAAGGGTTCACTGTTGGTAGCTAATGTTTCTTTCCATTTGCATATGATGGCATGTTACAGAAATATGTTTCAGGAACACTCAAGTTGCTAATAAACAAAAGGGCCACACCTGCATTTTGAAGCATTTTCTTTTTATAGTCACTAACCTATCATATGTTTGTAGAAATAACATTTCTCAAATCTGATTTTAGTACAGTATGATAAAATGTGCCTACCTATCCTAAGAGATAGCTGCATGTTTGAAGGGCAAAATAAACAGCAAAATCTTTTAAAGACAAAGGGAGAAGTTCTGAATCTTGTATGTCACATTAGGGAATAACTATGGAATAAACAGCAAGAGGTTACAGACTAAAATATTTTTACTTCAATAAAATACTTCAATCCTATAAATACCAATTGATTGTCCTTCTATCTCTTTCTAATGGAATTCTTTGGAAATTTGATATCACAGGTCTTAGAATAAATCACAGGCAATTCTTTTGGTATTCATTGACAAAACAATATACATATTTTCAGAAACCCACTTGGAAATGTCTCTCCATACAGAAACAGAAAATTTTTTCCTGTTTCACTCAAAAAAGAAGAAAGAAAAATATATAAATAGCAGACACTAAATTTAATACTTTAATGAAAATTAATAGGACATATTTGGCTAATCAGCCATAAAGAAAAAAAATATATTGTCTTGGTTTGTTTACCTAAAAGAAGTAATTTAACGTGTAGCAAGATGACAAAGTGTAGATCTAGAATAAAAAATATTTTAGCAAAAGATAGCCTAGAGATCACTTATTAAATATTCATGTGGTTTTATTTAAAAGGGATTTTAATTTATAAAAATTAAATATATAATAAATTATAAATGATAGAAGTTAACGTTCACGTCAAAATAAGACATCTGTGTAATAAACCGAGATATAATAATGAACAAACACAAATATGTATGCTTTGTGTGGTAGATTTATTACTAGTTCACCTAATATATAATCAACATTATTTGTTAGGTACTCTCCTAGAAACAGTGTAAACCATGGTTTTTGAAGCAGCCTTTTAATCACACTTTTAATCACCTCCTCAGTGGTTGTAGTAGATGGACTGTGTGGTGCCTGCCTCACCCCTGCATTCTGCTCTGACGTGTCCCCCACTATAAGAGGGCGACACCCGTGTGCGGCTCTGGCTCCAAGCAGAGCCGGAGTAAATAATGGACTGGACCAGGAGTAAACAAATGCCTCATTAACTGGGGCCTTTTCAAAGGACTGTTGTTCCACCAACCCTTAATCAAGGAGATAGAGAGGATGGGTTATTTAACAACAGGTTATTTAACAACAGGCGTGAACCTGAGGATAGGGCAGGGATGCCAGGTTTGGTTAAGCATCCAACTCTTTTTTTTTTTTTTTTTAAAGATTTTATTTATTTATTGAGAGAGAGAGAGAGAATGGTAGAGAGCATGAGAGAGAGGAAGGTCAGAGGGAGAAGCAGACCCCCTGCTGAGCAGGGAGCCCGATGCGGGACTCGACCCCGGGACTCCAGGATCATGACCTGAGCCGAAGGCAGTCGCTTAACCAACTGAGCCACCCAGGCGCCCCTGGGATAGCCAGGTTTGGGTGCATTGTAGATGGAGCAGAAGAATCAGGCAGCCCTACTCAGAGGAGCAGGTTGAAGACAGCGTGTCACCCCAGAGAAAGAGAAGTGGGTAGTTGTGGTTCATGACAGTGTTTTCATTTCTGTTTCCAGTTCCTGTGATATCTGACTACATTCACTGATCCTAAATTCCAAAAGATGCTCTTTTACTCTTTTTTTTTTTTTTTTTTTTTTTTGCTCTTTTACTCTTTATCCTTTCCCTTAAATCACTACTTTCAGCCATTTACTGTTGGATGGTTTTGCTTAATGAAGTTAAGCTATGTTTTTATTACTTGCACACAAGCAATATTCAACCAAGGTACTAGTGTTTATTTTTAAAACTCTCATTTCCGGGGCACCTGGGTGGCTCAGTCGGTTAAGCGTCTGCCTTCAGCTCAGGTCATGGTCCCAGGGTCCTGGGATCGAGCCCCGCATCAGGCTCCCTGCTCGGCGGGAAGCCTGCTTCTCCCTCTCCCACTCCCCCTGCTTGTGTTCCCTCTCTCGCTGTGTCTCTCTCTCTGTCAAAGAAATAAATAAAATCTTTAAAAAAAATAAACTTTCATTGCCTTTGATGTGTGGTGTTGGGGCAAACAAGTCAGCAACTTGAAAAAAACAATTTGGATTTTTAGCTTAGAGTATAAGCAAAAATACATATATTTGAATATGTTATACAGAAAGATAAGAGTAAAATTTTTAGCAAAATTTTGGAGACAGCATGAATTTCTAAGTTTAGAAGTATAATAAACAGTTTTGAAATTAAAATTAATAGATATGACTGCATGATTTAAGAACTCTGCATGTAAAAGACAAAATAAACCATATTAGAAGGCAATCAATTGATTATATATGCATACTATGTAGTCAATGTTACTGTTTTCTTAAATATCAAAATCTATACAAAGAATATTAAGAACTTCACAAATAAATGGACAAAGGTCCAAGCTCACAAAGATGGTTGAACAAAATAATTGATGCTTTATTTTTTTTAACGATTTATTTATTATTTATTTTGAGAGAGTGAGAATGAGAGAGAGAGTACATGAGAAGGTGGAGGGTCAGAGGGACAAGCAGACTCCCTGCCGAGCAGGGAGCCTGATGTGGAACTCGATCCCGGGACTCCAGGATCATGACCTGAGCCGAAGGCAGTCGCTTAACCAACTGAGCCACCCAGGCGCCCATCAAAATAATTGATATTAATGTGAAAATATCCAGTCTCTATCAAGTAAACAAATGAATATTAACACACAAAGAACACATTTTCTGCTACTAAATTGGAAATTTATTTTAAAATTTTCACTGTTGCCCAAGACAGGATAAAAGTGGAAATCTCATAAATTTCAGATAACACTAACAAGGACAACTCTTTTGAAAACTAATTGGAAATATTGTCCAGAGTAAAGGAAAAAAAATAAAAATACACACACATATACACACTTGAGATACAGTCCCAGAATAGAATTACTTGGGCCAAAGGATACAAATTATATATATATATTTCATATATATTTCACATATATTTATCTTTTAAATATAAAAATCTAAGTAGATATAGATATTACACAGATACACATTTTACTTACATTGATACCTGTATAATATCTATAAATGTTAGTGTGTAATTTCATCTGTATACATTTTAAAGATACGTAATGCATTATTTGTACCATGAAACACTGAAGAAAACTTGATATATAATTGTTAGAGAATATTTAGGAAATTTGATAAAATTATCTTGTGGTTTTTTGAGTAAATGTTATACAATAATGAGAAACCTCAAATGTGAAATGTTTAGATTACAAAGAAATGCAATATTTGTTCAAAACATTTCAAAAATCTCGGGAAGAAAAAACTGGATAAAATGAGCCTCAGTGATTGAATTAAGATAATTTAATTATAGCTAGTTTTGCCTTTTTAGTTAGAAAATGTCTATAATGCATCCATATACCTGTGTGTTTAGTTTTTTTATGGTGATAACCATATGATTTCATGTTGATAACCATGTGATTGCATGTTGATAACCATATGATTAAGATGGCACATTTGCAACATGTTCATTTATACACTTTAATCTTATGTATGTTGATTTCTGAAGCCAAAATTTAATAGTTATTTATAGAAATGGATAATTAGAAAGAACCTACAATCCAAACACTGAGGGAATAGTTAAATAAATTACAGTATTTCTATTTGGAAAAGTAGTATTCAAACTTTACTCACATCTACAGACAGTGTAGTTGCATTGGAAAATAATGGAGAAGCTCCCTAAACCTGTTTCCTCTAATTATAAATATCTTTAAATATATGCCTTTGGTGGGAACAAAATCTTATTAATATTCAGGTATTAAGATTATGGACATTTTTCTTGAAGATCAAGCTTTCCACAAACTTGTCATATTATTTAGTATTTGTAAAAACGTTAATGTAATCAAACAAGGAATCTCTAATGCTGTGGTAGGCTGTATAAGCCAGTGGAAACCTGTATCAGTCAGTTCCTGTAAACACTTCATGAAGAACCAACAGTCACAAATAGCCCATTATAATGCAACTGATTAAGCTGTAGCCAAATACTTTCCTTGCTCTGCTACTGGGTCTTCTCTATAAAAACCTTTCCCCTAGCTCCTAAATTTCAATAAGCTTCAGTTTATCTTTTTTTTTTCAGTTTATCTTTCAATATATTAAACAAAGGTGAAATTTTTAATTGCAGGAAAGTAGGTGTCATGCTGTGTATCAAGACAAGGTCTCTAAGGCATGCCGTACCGTCCTTAGGTATACTGTATTTGTTTGTTTTTTTTTTTTTTTAAAGATTTTATTTATTCACTTGTCAGAAAGGGAGAGAGAGAGAGAGAGAGAGTGCCC
The DNA here is from genome assembly GCF_009762305.2 of Zalophus californianus. Lineage (NCBI taxonomy): Eukaryota > Metazoa > Chordata > Mammalia > Carnivora > Otariidae > Zalophus > Zalophus californianus. The sequence continues at coordinate 28,420,604 of NC_045602.1, forward strand.
CTACTACAAGCAGGGGGAGTGGCAGGCAGAGGGAGAAGGAGAAGCAGGCTTCTTGCTGAGCAAGGAGTCCAATGTGGGACTTGATCCCGGGGATCATGACCTGGGCCGAAGGCAGCCGCTTAACCGACTCCCTATACTGTATATGTTTCAGTAATGGGAGCTTTTGCCAGTGCTTGAAAAGGAAAAACAGGCTTTGCTTGAAAAAATGCTTGTATGTGACTTAAAACTACAATGAAAAAGATCAACGTTAAATACAATACAATTAATCCAGCTGCTTACACTGTAAGTCTTTATTGAAACTGTGGCTGGGATGTACCCCTGTGAAAGTTTTTTTAAGTTGCTAATTACATGCCCATCAGAATAATGGAAGAGTAATTATCCTTATTGTGCTTAGTGACATTGAAACTTTTATTATTCTGTGATTGGACCTGCATAATTACAGATAATTGTTCATACTATAGTTCAAATATAGCTCTGCAAAAATTACTTTATTTTAATTAAACATGTGTAGTGTTTTAAAGTTTGGTTTTCTATCATAATCAAACAAACTCTGTTTAAATATCACAGTACTATATATTTCTCGAACTCTTGTTAATCAGTTTTCAACAAATCAGTTGTTTAACTCTGAATAAACTGACCTTGTTCCACTTAAAAATCAATTACATGAAATATAAAATTAGGTAATTGGTATATTTTCTTTTCTAGGTCCCAATTCTAAAAGCAAAGGTAGAATTTGTTCTAATACTATCGATGATACTATTTTTAGCTCTAAGAAATGGTAGCATTGGCTAAAGTACTTCCTGAAGATTTAATGAAATAAAATATTGTGGAAACCATTTACAATAAATATCAAAGGAATGTTAACAAAAAGAAATTTCAAACCCCTTTACCAAAGATGTTGGTATGTCAGAAAACTTATTCCGATAGCAATCAGCCATATATAATGTGAGCAGGCAGCCTACACAGAACTCAGTCAGTCAGTTCCCTCCGCATTTAGGTTTGTACAACTACCCCACCAGAGGTCACAAAGGATATTTTCCTTTTACGTTGTCTCCTGGTTTAGTAACACAGTTTATTTATTTATTTTTTTAAGATTTTATTTATTTATTTGACAGAAAGACAGCGAAGAGGGAACACAAGCAAGGGGAGTGGGAGAGGGAGAAGCAGGTCTCCCGCCGAGCAGGGAGCCCGATGCGGGGCTCCATCCCAGGACCCTGGGATCATGACCTGAGCCAAAGGCAGACGCTTAATGACTGAGTCACCCAGGCGCCCAGTAACACATAGTTTATTTGAAATTGACTTATTCTACTTCTCTCAGGCTGAGAAACACCCCTGAGGTGGGTCCATTGCTTCCTTACAGCACCATCCATTTTTCTAAGATTCATAGGCACGTTTTATGGTGTTGTCATTGGCTGTCATTCCTTCTTTCCATATGTGACTGTGTGGCTGGAATTCAGTCTTGGAACCAATCAGGGGTCTCTGCTGTGTCACTTGTCATTGGCTTATGCTGCTTGCTGGGTCCTGAGCAACTCAACTCAGGTGCACAAACTCAAGTGAAAAAACACAAAATGGAATTTCAGATACTCTGTTTACATCCAAAGTAACCATCCCAAGGCACCTAAGAGTCCTTGGCATTGTGGAATGATGGCACCCTGGAGACGTTGGGACTGTAGTTCTTGAGCAATGAAATACCCCAGATAGAGAGAGAGAAAGGGAGAAAGGTGAGGAGTTGTGTTGAATGAAGAGAAGCAGACTCAGGACTGTCAGTCTTTAATTCCAAAGCCTATGCTCATCTAGTTAGCAATAACATAATCTTTAAATAGTCAGTTCATATAGTCAACTATTTGAATCTGAAGACAGGGTTGAACATAGATAGGCAAACTGTTAAGTAGCATTGATAAAAATACGTATTTAAATCTGAACATATTTTCTTCCAGACCAAGGCAACTTTCAATCTAAAGTCATTTTTTTTGTTTTGTTTTGTTTTTTTGTATGTTTGCTTATTTCTTATTTTTGTTTCTGTGTTTCGTTTGTTAGAGGCACTAACATTTTCTCATTATCCAGGCTCAAAGCTGTCTTGGGATCCCCTTTTTCCTTTCTCTCTTCCATACTCTTGCACATTAGCTCATTTCATGCTCTATACAAATTTTACTGGTGATTCCTCTCTCAGACTACATTTCTGCTTTCACTTCTAATGTTAGGCCATTCTTCTCATTTGCTTTGCTTTTAAATACCTATCTACTTAATTTTTTTTTTCCCTGCTTTAAGGCCCAATTCAAATGCTACTTCCCTTGAGGAATCTTTCCTGAGGACCCACATCTGAATGTATCACCTATAAACTCTTTTTCTGTCCTTTCTTTGTTTGGATATTTTGTTTTGCCTTAGTTATTTAAGCAGTTATTTTATCCTACTAATTTGAAAGCTCTTTGGGCTAAATCCCATTCTAGGCATGATGTACATCCCAACAAGTAACATCACTTTCATTTTACACCCTGTACCATGAGTAGGACATAAGATTTCCGTTTAAAATTTTAAACTGAGTATGTAACATGTCTGTGCTAACAAGGAAATCTTTGTGTCACTTTATATCAATCTTCAAAGAAGACAAAGATAAGACAGTTTTTATGTGTAACTACTTAACATTTACATAGTGGATTAATAGTGAGATACAGTATTTATAGGAGATGATAATGAAAATAGGCTTCTTTCTACTTAATAAAGTTCATGCTGAAGAAGAAGAGTAGTCTCTACAAATATTTCAACTTTTAATAATCAGAAATGCTCATTATAAATGCAGACTATTTTTAAAATGGGAAATTAAATAATGTAGCTAAATGCTATTTTTGGAGCAAAATCTTTTAGATTTTAACTATAAATTAAAAAAAGTGGACAAAATTCCAAAAAGATAAATCTTTTTCCTAGCTTTTGATTAATGACCCTATATAATTTACTGTGGATTTACTGACAGTGTGAACACAATGGGAGTGGATTGGTCATGTTTTCTATACCACATGAAAACAACAGCATTATGTAATCAACTTTATATAATTCCATTTGCTGGGAGAAGGGAATTTGTGTGTGATAGGAAAATGGCTCTTGTCCAAATTATGATTCATTAAAAAGAGGTAGGCAGAGAAAAACAGAGAAAAATGTTAGAAACATTTTTAACTCTTAGAAATTAGAAATGAAAGTTTTGTAAGAATGGGAAAAGAGGATTGTAAATTCAGACTTTTGATCATAGCTTTGGAATTCATCTACATGACTTAACAGTGTATACTAGTTTACATTATAAATTTCAGAGAATATAACATTTGATAATGCTGGAAATGGCAGTGATTTTTTTTTCGTATTTATTATAGTGCTGACCCTTTACCTTAAAGATCTTCATATGTGCCATATGTGCATTAAAATTATTTTGGCCCAAGAGAGATTTTTTCCCATTGTTTTATATTCTATAGCTTTGACTTTCAGAAACCTTCCATGCCAGTTGACTCAATGCTTTCAAATATGTAAACTTCTTCTAGGGGAATCAAAAGGGCACATGTTGTGATGAGCACTGGGTGTTATTCACAACTAATGAATCACTGAACACTACATCAAAAACTAATGATGTATTGTATGGTTCCTAACTCAACATAATAAAATTAAAAAATTAAACGTTACTCTTCTACAGGTTTTAAAGAAAGTTCTGTTGAAAACATGTCTTCAACTAGGAGTTGCAAGGCTGTAACACAATTTTTCAGGGAGGACAAAAATGAACTATTATTTAAGTCTTAAACAGTGGTTCTTAATATGTGATCCACTGAATCCTGGAGTCCTGAGACAATTTTAGAAGGTCTATGAGGTCAAAACCATTTTCATAATAATATTATATATTTTTTTCTTACTGTGTTAACATTACACTAATTATGCAAAATCATTGGTGGGTAAAACTGTTGGTGCTTTACCATGAGTAAAGGCAGTGGCACCAACTATACTTGTAATTACCGTGTTCTTCACTGCTGCGAACTTACAAGAAAAAATAGCCAGTTTCACTTAAGAACATAAGGCAGTGAAACTAATTAATTTTACTAAAGCTCAACCCTAGGATACATTTCTTATTAAAATTTTATGTGATAAAATGAAAAGTATGCATAAAGTACTTCTAATTCAAACCAAAGTATGCTCTATAGAGAAAAAGTGATTGTGGCAAATTAACCACTTTTTTCATGGAATACCATTTTCTGTCCTTGAGGAATAACTAATAGGCAAACTTTGATTATTTAGACTTGGGTATTTGACAGATATTCTTTCAAAAACTGAGGGAACTGAGCCTATCATTTCAGTGAAAACAATGAATACTATTAGTTGGCAATGATAAAATTTGAGCTTTCATGGGAAAAATTGAAATTTTAGAAAATATCTGTCAATAAGAGCTTGACAGTTTCCTAATACTCAGCAATTTTTGTGATAAGATAGGTGGTGATATTAAATGTGATATTTTACTATATTTTGCTGTAAAGGGTCAACTCAGCAGTTGTGAGTTGTTCAAATTCTGCACATTCCAAGGGCTGGTTTTGGTTAGTTCATGGTGCATAACATCTGAGCCTTGTAATAGCTTGCCTGATAAGAGTGTTTTGTATGCTAAGTTCCTCGACCTTGCTGTATTAGTTTGACCTCTGGGGAGCTGAAGATTGAGTAGCTAAAGCCAGTCATGAGAGCAGTGTGTCCACATGACGGACCCCCAATCCATGACTGGACACAAGTCTCAGGTGAACTGCTCTGGTTGGCAACACTTTACACGTTCTCACTAATAAAAGGCATCCCTATGTGACTCTTTCTAGTGAATTAAGCCTGAGGTGGTCTTAGGAACCCCCAACACTATAATGAAAAACGTAAACTTGGAAGAATTTCACAACTCAGCGAATGACCAGTGTGTGGTGCAACAAAATCTTTCTTCCCCTTCGACCTGGTCACTAGCTCCTTTCTGATTAGTGGCACCTGAATAGGGAAAGGGCTTTGTTTCATACTTAACTTGCTCTGGTTCAGTCCTCCTCTGTTGTTTCTCCCTCTTCCTCTGGCTAACACTGGCCATTCTCTGACAGCTTCTGCGTGGCAGGTACCTAAATGCTCATTCTCTCTTGGATGCCTGGTTGATTTTTGTTCAAAGAATGTTGGGATATACAGTGTCAAGAACCAAGGTAACTATTCTTTCCATTTCTCTTTTTCTGGGGCCACATTGTCTCTCTAGTCTTATTTTTCTGTGATACCTACCTATCTCTTTTGGCTTCATCTATTTTTGGACCAAATATGGATACCCCTGCTCTGTCCTTATGTGTAAAGTCTCTTCAACCACAAGTCCTAACTTCAACTCCAACCCTTGACTATATACTACACAGGTGTTTTTTTGTGGTTTTTTTTCTGTTTTTTTTGTTTTGTTTTTGTTTTTTGAGATCTCTTTGCCTAGCAGGTAAAACTCTTAGGAGGGTTAATAACTAGTTGAATCAAACCTAAGTTCCTTAGATCCATGGCCCTGGATATAAATGTGCCCTTGCCATGTGTCTTAATCAGCTCAGGCTGCATTGAAAAATAAAATACTATTTACTGTGTGGCTTAAACAAAAAGAATTTATTTCTTAGAGTTTGAGAGGCTGGGAAGTCCAAAATCAAGGTGCTAGCTAATTCAGTCCCTGGTGAGGGCTCTCTTCATGACTTGCAGACCTCCACCTTCTTGCTGTGTCCTGAAATGGCAGAGAGGGAGCCGGGGAGGGAGCAAAGGGGGAAGAGAGGGAGTGAAGAGAGCCCTGATCTTTTCCTCTTCTTATGAGGACACTAATCTCATCATGAGGGCCCCATCCTCATGACCTCATTGAAACCTAATTATCACCCAAAGGCCCCACCTCCAAATACCATCAGGCTTCAACATATGAATTTCAGGGTCACAAACATTGAGTCCATAACACTATGGCAGCTGAGAAAAGTGTAAACAGCTTTGCTGCTTCCCAAGACCAGGAATATCAAAGCTCTCTTGTAGCTGTTCTCAGTCTCTTAGGTGGTTCTCTGGGAACTCCCCTCACTTAAGGAAGTATTATTCCTAAGGAGGGGAAAAACAAAAGCTTCAAAGCCTCAGACTCAACATTGTTGTCATTCTTACCTTTACTCTCCCCAGATGTCTTTATAGAGACTGGAAAGGAGCAGTGGAGGTGGCTAGGTTTGGAAGAGTAGGGTCCACTAACATTTAGGAAATCCAAGAAGAGATGTCTGGCCCGAAATGTTTATAGCTTCCTTTAGAATAGAAGATTCTTAGGGCCTCTTTGTTCCTGCCTTTGGATCTCACCAGCCGATTCCTATAAAGTGTCACTCAACATTCAGTTGCATATGTTTGAATCTGAATGAATATTCCAAAGTCATACATTGCTTTTGAATTGTGTATCACATGGATATTATGGTGTGTATGTGTGAGGTGTTAAGAAATATCTCTTCACGGGAATCCTCTGTAGGATGCTAAGGAATAGAAAGCATCTATCAGGGGTGCCTGGGTGGCTCAGTCGGTTAAGCATCTGCCTTAGGCTCAGGTCATGGCCTAGGGTTCCTGGGATGGAGCCCTGCGTTGGGCTTTCTGCTCAATGGGGAGTCTGCTTCTCCCTCTCCCTCTCCCTCTGCCCCTCCCTGCCCTTGTGTGTGCTTGCTCTCTCTCTCAAGTAAATAAAATCTTAGAAAACAAAACAAAACAAAAAAACCCAGCAGGCATCTACCAGGAACACTTTTAGAGCATTCCTGGTGGATCAAACTAGATTTCTTTTCTTTTTTTTTTTTAATTAATTAATTTTTTTATGTAGTGTTCCATGATTCATTGTCTGGGTGTAACACCCAGTGCTCCATGCAATACGTGCCCTCCTTAATACCCATCACTGGGCTAACCCATCCCCCCACCCTCCTCCCCTCTAAAACCCTGTTTGTTTCTGAGTCCATAGTATCTCATGGTTTGTTTCCCCCCCGATTTACCCCCCTTCATTAGCACTCGGCATAGCACATACTCACCGTAATGTCTATCACCCAGCCACCCCGTCCCTCCCACCCCTGCCACTCCAGCAACCCTCAGTTTGTTTCCTGAGATTAAGAATTTCTCATATTAGTGAGGTCATATGGTACATGTCTTTCTCTGATTGACTTATTTCGCTTAGCATAATACCCTCTAGTTCCATCCACGTCGTTGCAAATGGCAAGATTTGGGGTTTTCTTTGATGACTGCTTAATATTCCATTGTATATATATACCACTTCTTTATCCATTCATCTGTTGATGGACATCTTGGCTCTTTCCACAGTTTGGCTATTGTGGACATTGCTACTATAAACATCGGGGTGCACGTACCCCTTCAGATCCCTACATTTGTATCTTTGGGGTAAATACCCAGTAGTGCAATTGCTGGATCGTATGGTAGCTCTATTTTCAACTGTTTGAAGAACCTCCATACTGTTTTCCAGAGTGGTTGCACCAGCTTGCATTCCCACCAACAGTGTAGGAGGGTTCCCCTTTCTCCACATCCCCGCCAACATCTGTCGTTTCCTGACTTGTTAATTTTAGCCTTTCTGACTGGTGTGAGGTGGTATCTCATTGAGGGTTTGATTTGGATTTCCCTGATGCCGCGCGATGTTGAGCCCTTTTTCATGTGTCTGTTGGCCATTTGGATGTCTTCTTTGGAAAAATGTCTGTTCATGTCTTCTGCCCGTTTCTTGATTAGATCATTTGTTCTTTGGGTGTTGAGTTTGATAAGTTCTTTGTAGATTTTGGACACTAGCCCTTTATCTGATATGTCATTTGCAAATATCTTCTCCCATTCTGTCGGTTGTCTTTTGGTTTTGTTGACTGTTTCTTTGGCTGTGCAAAAGCTTTTTATCTTGATGATCAAGTCCCAGTAGTTCATTTTTGCCCTTGCTTCCCTTGCCTTTGGCAATGTTTCAGGCAGAAGTTGCTGCGGCTGAGGTTGAAGAGGTTGCTGCCTGTGTTTTCCTCTAGGATTTCTGATAGGCTTAAACTCTTCCAAAGAGAAAATACTACCATTTAGGGCATTTGCAAAAAGCAATAGCTGTAGTTTTGCCTCAAGGAGCTTGCCCTTCCTTGGAAAGACATACATACACTTAGTCTACACTGTTGAAGCATGTTATGTAAGTTAAAATAGAGAAACCATGGAAAAGTATAGAAGGGTGGAATAGTTCCAGCCGCATGTTAGAGAAAGACTTCAAGTTTGAGACTCCAAGTTTAAGTTAGACTAGAAAAAAAGAGGAATAGAGGAAGAGAGCGTGGGCCAGGTGCATAAGTAGCTGGATTATAATTAAACAGAAGAAGAAAACCCTATACATCCAGGGGAAATGTATGAAGGCACATATTAGGACTTTTTTTACTCCAGGGCCAGTAGAGTAGGGTGGGGAGGGGTCAGGGAGATGGGATGGGGGTGGGTTTTGGCAGAGGATGAGACTGGCAAGTAGCCTGGGTTACAGTTTAGCAGCACACTGATAGAGCAAGTTCCCTGTTATCAGAGGGAATCAGTCATTATGACTTAAACTACTTAGTAATAAACACTTATTTTTATCAGCATTAGTACCAGTTATATACTACATTTAAAAATTCCCTCACACTACATATAATTTAGGTCTTAAAAGTGTTGCCATGAATTCTGGCCTTTCAGGATGCTTGTGCCCCTACCCCCTTTAAAAAGGTGGGACAATAAAAAAAAATTAAAGAAAAAAAAAAAGGCGGGAATGACATGGCAGGTTATTTCATAATTAAAAAATTACAAAATCATGTAGCACTTTCACAGATACTATGTAACTGTTTCCTCATTTTTCCCCCCCAAGGGTGCGAATTTTGTTTCTTACCCTGTGAAAGCCAACCAGGAGAATTAAAAATAACAAATCTAGATAGAAAAAAACAAAGTGGAAAAAATTCAGACTTATTCACTGGCTATAAAAGTATCAAAGAAGTGTATCAGTTGCCAAAATATATTTTAAACTTATGTTAAAGTGTTTTCTCCTTAGATATTAGATTAACCTCTGGCATATTCAATTCATGTCACTCCAGACTTGGGAAGGCTAAATAAAGTTCACCAAATCTGGCCTGGTTATTAAAGAGGAATGATAATCATGTGAGAAAGTTTGGGTGGAGGTTTGTGCAGGGGACAGAGCAATGCAGGGAGATAGGAGGGCCATTGGTGGTGGCTACCAACTGGGATGGCTTTCCAAATGAAAGGAAGGTTGATCCTTGAGGGAAAGTTTTATCAAGACTGGAACAGACTGGGAAGAGATGACATTCATCCTGAGAATCCAGAAGATACATTTGGGGGGAAAAGCTGAAGGTCAGGGTAGCTTTTTGGCAGGATTTCTATGATTTACCTCAAACTGAATATCAAGTAACACACCTTTTATCAATTAATAATAAAAGAAAATAAAACAATTAAAACCCTCCTTGCCAATCACTAACAGTACCCCAGAAAAATTGAGACAGTCTCACAAATTGAAGGGAGAATTTTCGTATTCTCTACCTCGAGTTCTTTCATTACATGGACATGATGGTCATTTAAAATTTTTATAAAGTTCCTACAAACTATTTTGGACTCAAGGGAATAAAATAAATTGAAATACATCCTGCCTTCTCCAGTTTACATTTGAAATCTCTTTATAGATTTGTTACTTTCTTTGTTACTTACTATGATATTTACAATGTTATTCTTCATTAAAGGCAGTAATTCTAGCACAGTGCCTGGGATATTGTAGATAATATTCTCTTGTAGACTTTTATTAAATTTTCATTCTTTTCTCTTTGGATCTGTCTTCAGCTAGCAAGGTTTTCAGAGAAGTCCAAAGTGCCTGATATGGAAAGGAAAACTATAGTTGTAATCCATCAAGAACTTTGCTTTTCCTTCTATAGTAGGTGATAGTTTTCATGTGTCAGATACAGGCACATAGGAATGAAACTTTTACCAATGGTATCAGCAAAATGGTAGCCAACCTCCAAATTGAGTAAGTGCGTATGATATGATTAAACAAAACGTGTGTTTTTCATCTTCTAGTGAAATAGTAGTTGACTCGCTGTACTGGCCTATTATGATCTGAGATAAACAATACAGTTACCATTCAACGGAAAGCTTCCTTGAGAAGTGGGGAGATTTATATCTGTCTTCTCTACCAGAGCCACTCCTACCATATCTAAATATGCACTAAAAAAAGAAAAAGAAAAGAAAAGGAATTTAACCCAATTTCAAGAATACATTGTTTCAGCATTCTAAGAAAATCACAGATAGAACCAAACCATTTTAAGAATATGGTAGAAGTTTACCATAATACAAGTTATTGTTAGGTAAACTTGGCTGGATCATTGATTAAACATGCCTCTACAATATCATTTCAAAGTAATACAAGACTACTGCAAGCAGTATACTTGTATAATTATATAAGACTACTATTTACAAGATAGTTGTGCTCCACCTAGCTTCTCTATTACATTTTTGTTCTCCGGAACTTTTTTTTTCTTTTACAGTCAGAACATTGTAGGGAATTAAGCTTCTAGGAAAATAGCTTCTTTTTAATAAACGAAATGCTGAGTGGCCTTTCAGTTTCATAGTTAACATCTGTTACCCATAATTAATTGTCATCATTATGAAAAGAAGCACACTATTAGCAGAGAACAAGTCAGTCCAACATATTTCACAGAGAAGCTGGGCGAACGGAGTTTTGGTTTTGCCATCTTTCTCAGTGGAAAATTTTTCAAAGGACTCTCTGACTGCTGAGATTCCTCCTCAGCGATGTGTGTGCCCTGCCTGACCACCACAGATTTCTCTCTCATAGCAGCTAACTTTGAAGAGAACGGGTGACTACAGTGTTTTTACCACCTTCAATGGAATTTTCTTCCTTTGCACTGATAAGTATGCTTACTTGAGGTTTGTCTTTTCCCACTAAGGATCATTTGAAAGTTCAGAGATCACAGAATACTTTAAGTATCAGAAATAAACGTAGTAACTTTAAGTCAGCTTTTCATTCAAACTTTGACTTTCTACCTTAAAGCTTCATCTTTTTTTAAACATCAACATACATGACTTTTTTTTTTTTTAAAAGCAATGAGAGAGATTGATAGTGAAGGGAATGGAATTGAGGGGGCAGAGCTAGGACTGCGAAAACAGTTTTTTTCTTCCTATCTTGTTTTTTGTCACATTGCTGGTTTGTTTTTAAATAGCAGGACTAGGTGTGCTGCTCAAAAATTCTGATTTAATGTTTCTGACACAATTGTTTTTACTGGGAAGGCATAGCTTAAAAATGCAGGTAGGAATTTGCAAGTTAAATACATGAAAGGGAGAGAAAGGATGGAGAGGAAAAAGAATAAACAGTCTCATGCGTTAATAGAAATCTCGTTCAAGTTTCATGTCATTTTTTTTCAAGACGGGTAAAAATTATATCCAGTTGTGGTACAGACTTGTCACTGGAGTTTTTGTTTTGTTTTGCTTTGTTTTTTCCCCCAGGAAGCTGGGAGGGAGCCTAACCACATGGTGAAATTGAGCTGGACTGTTAGAATTTCAGAGGGACCGGAGAAAGTCAACATGCATAGTAAAAGAAAAGCATTTAATTGTAGGAGAGATTAAAGAGGTGTTTTTTTGTTTTGTTTTGTTTTTTGTTTTTGTTTTTTACTGAGAAGAGAAGCACAAAAGAAAAGTGTAACTATGATAAAACAGATCCTCCAAGAGCTGATGCCAAGAGAGGATTAAACATGCAAACATTTTATTAGCTGAAGCAGCAGCTCGAGAAACCATGACAGGAGCCCAGAGAAGGCCCGAAGAACTTTTAGACCACAATGCAAGTCTGACCCTGAGGGAAGGAGAGGGAAGGAAGGTTGACTGGGAGCACTGTTGACTGCTGAGCAGTCTAAGGAATGTTTGGCAAAGTTGTCAAGTTGTCCTCAAGCCAAAGTCCAATGTCAGAGGTCCCATATCTCCTTGGTGCTCTAGCATCCAACCCGCCTTAGTATCCCTGACCGCTACCATTTGATTGTTTGGTGCTTCCTCCATAGTGGATCTTTTCTGATGGATATTAACATGTGTTATAAAAATCTTCACATTTGATGCTCACTCACATATATCAATTCACATGTCTCTACCCCAGATATCTTTGTCTCTGATTTTTTACTTCTTTTCCTTTTGTTTCAGGCCCTTGGCCACTGCCCAGGAATCTCTCTCCTCCCACCTTGGGCCACTTGTCCTTACAGAGGCCCACTCAATAGTCATTTCCTCAGTTCCAAAACATAAATAGCATAGAACTGGACTTTGGCAATCATGCCACCTGTCTCTCTAAGCCCTAATTATTACAGTGAGCCATGATGGTGCTTTGAGTCTCTGGGATCAAGGTAATCTGTATCCATTAGTCCTCAAAATGTAGTAATGGATTTCAGATCACAGGAGTTGGTCAGTTTTGGTCTATGTTGTTGGGGGTCTGTGACTTCCATTTTTATGGCCTCCCCAACTGACAGAGGCAGAGGTAAAGGATCTATAAGACTGAGCCCTGCTCTGATGGCTGTACTTAGGGAAATCAAAACAAAAAGGGATGATTTTTATTGTGAGGGAATTCACCGTAAGGCATGATTTCATTCTCAATGATTCCATATTAGAATAGACTTTTGTTGATGACTTTGGGATCATTAAGCCTGAACATTTCTATTTATAGGATGTTAATTTAACCAAATATAGTGTTAAGTAGGAGCACAGGGGCTCATGTGGCATTGAACTTGTATCAAAGATGCCTTTCGGGGCGCCTGGGTGGCTCAGTCATTAAGCGTCTGCCTTTGGCTCAGGTCATGGTCCCGAGGTCCTGGGATCGAGCCCCTGCATCGGGCTCCCTGCTCGGCGGGAAGCCTGCTTCTCCCTCTCCCAACTCTCTCTGCTTGTGTTCCCTCTCTCGCTGTGTCTCCCTCTCTCTCTGTCAAATAAATAAATAAAATCTTAAAAAAAAAAGATGCCTTTCCATAAGTACATAAGTTTGTCTTTTTTTAAGGAGAGTTAAATAGATTTCTTTTTATCTTCAGAAGGAATTCTCTGAGTCTTTAGTAGTCAAAAGGATATTAAGCAAATTGGGATTCTCCTATAAGGCAATTAAATGTATGGTACTGGCCAGTGTTACAGTGGAATAATATTTACTTGTTGCTGAAGTTTATATTGAGCTTTTTGTTCAATACAATAGATGTTTCAGTAAACCTAGTTTGGGAAATGTTGGGATAGAAAATTATCTTCCAGGCTTAGAAATGCATGTGTCTAAAGACAAGGTGTGAGCAGCACGATGCTTCTCTCTTTGATTATACGAGCTGGTTTTAAAGTACTTTTTAATAAGTGTCTAGAAGATAAATTTTGTTATTGAAAGTCAGTGAGCACATCTTAGTCTCAAAACCTTTATCTTTATCAAATGTCACTTTTTAAAAAGGCATCTGGCAATGACATCTAATTGCCTTTTTTCCCCTTCTTCTAAGGTGATTAGCAGTTTGAATAGTTCAGAAGGCTTTGTATGATACCAGGAACATACTATGTTCTAGCCCCTAGTATTTGCATTGAGTCTCAAGAAGTTATTTCTTTTTGTAAAAAATTATTTAGAAACTACATGTAGTTGTTTAATTATTAAATATCTGAACCAGCAGCTGAATCTTCAGCCATGACCAGTTTAAACCCTGGGAGCTGGGAGATGGTTCCAAGTGGGGTTTGGATGGGGAAGCAGTTTCTGTGTTCTTCAAGATTTGTCTTTTAAATTGTAGGGAATAAACAACATGTGATATCACTTTAATAGAAAGAAAAAGTACCTTAAAAATCTTACCCTGCAGAAATCTTTCATTGCTTCAAGATTCTTTAGAATTATGGTGTCTCCAAAGTGATTTATTACTAGATGTACCGAACCACGTAAGTCAGTGTTATCTTGAAGTTCAAACACATCAAATAAGAGGAACCACTAAATGACATTAAAGCAGTTGTAAAGAACAACTCAGGAGAATTAGAACAGTAGTCCTTATATTAGATCCACTTGTGTACGTGACACTCTGCCTGTCCATTCTAATTATAATCACTGCAGTGTACAAAAGTAGATTAATCATAAAGTAAAATTGCTGTCAAGGGAAAACTCTTACTCAGTGGTTACATGATTCCAGTTATTTTAACGTGACAGAGCATACTTGTAGCTCTGAGGGTAAGGAACACTTTGGCATACAGATCTGAGAATGAACAACTTTTTGTATGTATAAAACTCTGAAAAAGCTACCCGGAGACTGCATAGTATGCTGAGTGGTTTTTTAAAAATATTTCATCAAGAATCTTTGAAGGATTTAGTATTTTGCAGGAAAATAAAATAGTTTATCAATAAAAGGAAAGTTGACAGAATAACAGTCAAAATATAAATGAATTGAGTTCTGATTTATCTGAACTGATTTTTAAAGAAAGGATTTCAGACACAAGGACATTTCTTATACATCTCTCAGAGTGAGATATTGAAGAATTTTTTTTTTCTTCAAATCTAGGTTCTAGTGTCTGCCAGAGAAATTAGTGAAATTTTCTGACTGCCATCCCTCTTAGCTTTTTCATAGACTCAGGCTGTCGCTGTTTGACACTGAACAAAGTAGATACCAAAAGAGAGATTGAGGAAGTTGTTTTCAAAAGTCTTAATTGTTAGTATCCCTTAAAATCATTTACATGGTCTTTACAATCAACTAAGTCCTCAAATAGCCTATAATGTCTGATGTAATTTTCCTTCATCTTCTTCACAGTTGACCTACAAACATTTTACAATGCAAGTATCAGAGGTTATAGAGGAGCACGCATGTCTTAGTCAGGCTTTTAAAAGTATGTTAACTCCCCCTCCCTGTAGGAGGTTGAGGTCCTTGGTAAAGTTTAAAAGGCTTGTTTCTTTAAAATGATTTCAAACTTAGACTTGTATGAATAAGACTAGCTCAAAGAACACCTATATACCTCTTATCCAAATCTATCTATTTTTACCATTTGCTTTATAATGTGTTCTTTCTCTTTCTTTCTCAATATGTACATGTAATTTATGTATATTTCGATTTATGGACTTTATATTACATTTTATTTATATAATTTATGTATATGTGTAGTTATTTCTTTGCTTTCTGTCATAACAAGATGTTTGAAGCTTGTACTTAGCCTGTCTGAGCCCTAAAAAATAACGTCTTTGAGAAGCCTTGGTTCCTTTTAGTGGAAAATGACTAGAGACCAAGATGTGAGGATGAGATGTACTCATGTCTACTGGAGTGTCATTGCTTCTTGTACCTTTCAGCAGACAGAACTAGGAACTAGGTACACGTGTAGCAACACACATACGCATAACTTGCGTGCATACACATATGTACATACATCCTATAACCTCATCCTGGCTTTACCCTTAGCTAGACTATAAAAATACTCATGAATGAAAGTATGAAATAGTGATGGAAGTTACCATTCGTTGTTTGTCAACATTTTCAGTCATCTTTGGATGAATCTCATCCTTGAGTGGACTATTGTCTTTCTCTTTCATTTCTGCAAGATCCTTATTTTTACCCTCTTTTCTACCTTCCTGTACTGTTTCGTCTCCAAAGCATACACCTTTCTTAATATATCTGATTCTGTTTCAGAAGCAATGCATCTTTGAGGCTGCCACTTCTGGTTCTATCTACTTTCAGGTTCCTTTCCTGCAGTCGGTTCTGTGTACTACCATTCTGACATATGTTCAGTACATTATCGCTTATTGTGGAGCATCTTCTTTCTGAATGATTTTGTCTTATGCTTCATCTCAGTCTTTTTCTCTCCTCTGTTCTTACTTGTGGAGAATTATAAGTCTTCCTCTGCTCTCTGCACCCACAGGCTTGCAGCATAGAGCTGGTAGGGGTAGTGAGCATGCCATTAGCAGTTTGTTTGTTTTTCCCTCTGCTTACAGGTAATTCTAAAGTTGCATTTCCCTGTCTCCCAATAATGCTTCAAGTATTGGCTCTATGTGGTTTATTGCTCTCCCTGTGGAGTTTATGGAGTGCTAAACAATTAAGATAGATCTGTGTCTTTTGGAAAACCTTAAAAATATTATAGGCATTGAATAAAATGTTTTCACAGAAATGACCATTTAGGTTTAGATATTTAGTTATTATAGGGAAATGTGAGCTAGATGCTAATGATTTCCGTTAATTTGGGAGAAGTGACCAGGAGGTCAGCAATGAAAGAGACCAGGTGGGAGAGATGGGTAGTGTGGCCAGATGGCTGCAGGCAGAGGAGTGTAGATGGATACAGGAGAGCAGAAGCGTAATGAACTGGAAAAGCACTGAGGAGCAAGGTTTTTGGTCATCTCCCAAACCAGAGGTTTTGGAAAGTCAGCAGCATTTAGCATAATAGAGCTTCTGGGGAAATAGTATCCTCAAACAAGAGCTAGGGGGAGGGAATATTCTGTGAATCGTTAGTTTCCAGAAAATAGAAAGTCGGTCTAGAGTGGCACATTCAGATCAGAGAGGATGAGTGGGGCAGCGTTGGGATGCGGGTGGATGATGCAGAGGATGGCTAAGGCTGGCTGGGCTGGCTGCTGTCACAGGATGAGCCGTTCCTAAATTTTAAACACAAGTCACACACAAAGTAGCTTCCATGCAGGCGTGGTCTAGGTCTTCAATTTGAGTCAGACGTCCAGAGAATGGTCCAGACAAAGGGCCCTAAGAGAAATAAGTGTCCTACCTGTAGGCACCAAGGCAGACATAGGTGGAAGTCCCTGGTTGAATATGTAGAGGAGGAAAAATCCTTTTTTTCTTCTCCCCTTCTAGATTCTCTGCTGGGTTTCTATCACAAAAGACAGATTAAAAGAGAAAAATAAACAAACTTATTAATATGTATGTCTCAAAGATGCATGGGAGAAATTCAGCATGAGTAACTCCACGGCATATTTAGAACTTAGGCACATATATCTTAAGCTAAGGACAGGGAGGCAAGGTATAGGAAGGTAGCCAGGAAAAATATAGCAAGCAAGGGTAAGGTTTGTTACGCAGATTTGAGTGGTGTCTTCCGTGATTAAGAGTCATCCTTCTCTTCCCCATACAGAGAGATGGAGGAATGGAGATTTCCTTTACAAAACGTTAAGTTTCCCTTACACACTGGGACACTCTGTCTTCAGAACTTCTCCTCTGTCTGCTGTTTCTCAAACTAATCAGCTCAGAATTATCCTTATGCCAAAGAGGCATGTTTTGGGGTGGCTCCTACAAGTCAAAATCCTGGTGTGTGGCCCTATCAACCTATGCAGGTAAGACCCAAATGGAGTTGGAGATCTACATCAATCTGCTGAGAGCTCTGGTCTGATTTTCCCAGCAGCAGGTAGTAAATAGCAGCAGCCCACTCCTCCTAGCCTCCAGTACTGCAAATGAAGTATCTGGGGTCATCGTCACCCCTCTCTCCCTTGCATGGCTTATAGTGTGATACCTAGATAAGTGTCTTTCCTGTATAATTC
This sequence comes from Zalophus californianus, assembly GCF_009762305.2. NCBI lineage: Eukaryota > Metazoa > Chordata > Mammalia > Carnivora > Otariidae > Zalophus > Zalophus californianus. Next base: position 28,438,071 of record NC_045602.1, read on the forward strand.
AGTGACATCCTCGTATCTGTGAACTTAGCACTTGGTTCAGTTTAGGGATATGGTTGTTTCTTATGATAGAGTTAATGCCTCTCCTCCATCCTTTTCATCCTTGAGCAGCTCTCATTATTCAACATAAAACTCTTTTCTCCTCATTATTCTTTTCTCTCTGTTCTTTGCCTCCACTCTGAGATAGTTTTCTCCTATTTTACCTTCTAGGCCATCCAGGCAGGTTTCAACACTGTCCTCTCCAATTTTAGTTCATGCACTGAATTGACGAACTATGAACAGTTATGCTGAGCTGGATTAGCGTGCTGAATTTTAATTTTGTTAAGTTCTGTTATTATTACTTCAGATGTGAATTTTCACTTTTTCCTTACATGTGTTCTGCGTGTTCTGACCTTCTCAGGTGCTGAGAGGGTGGTTCATTCTCTATTTTTTTTTTTTTTCTGAAGCCTTTTAGGGCTCAAACGTCATAGTTGGAGGGTATGGTTGCAGTGTGCCAGTGGTAGAATTCCAACTGGCCGCTTCTCCCCGGAGGCCTGGCCTCACATGTGGAGTCAGGCATGCTGCCCGTTTGCAGCTGTAACACCTGGAGGAAGCCTTCCTGTTCTGGTTTCCTCCAGCTTTCAGAGTCATGGAAGATGTGATCCACTTGCTGGTCCCTCCAGGCATCTGGGGCTCCAGGGACCAGTCAAACGTACATAGGGTCAGTGCTGAAGGGTATTGCTTCCCTGTCCTGAAGAGGTGCTCTCTACAAATCTTTGAGTGCCAGGGTCTTCCCAGGATGTGCTCCTCACCGGCTTGTGCCCTGGAGGCTCCTGGATAATGCCTCCATGGGCTGGCTTAGCTCACCATAAAGAAAGGCCTATAATGAGATTCCCTTAGAGTGGGGTTGCTCGATAAAATACAGAACACCCAGTTCAATCTGAATTTCAGATAAGCAGTACTTTTTTTTTTGTTTGTTTTTTAGTATATGCATGTCCCAAATACTGCATGGAACACACAGTAAAAAAGCATTCATTGTTGCAGCGCCTGGCTGATGCAGTGGGTTGAGTGACCGTCTCTTGGTTTTGGCTCATGTCATGATCTCAGGGTTATGAGATCGAGCCCTGCCTTGGGCTCCATGCTCAGCACAGAGTCTGCTTGAGACTCTCCCCACCCCCTCCTGCACATGCTCTCTCTTTCTCTCTCTCTCTAAAGTAAATAAATCTTTTTTAAAAAAAAGAGTATTCACTGTTTATCTGAAATTCAAATTTAACATATTTCTCTTTGCTAGATCTGGCCACTCTACCATAGAGCTCAAGGACATCTTGCACACAGCTGTCTGTAGGGTCACTCAGAAGGTTGATAGTTTGATCTTGAGAGATGGAGGGAAGTCGTTCAGTTCTTGTCCCCAAATCTCTCTCTTTTTTTAATTTGCAGTCTTCTACTTCCCTTTTCACTTTGCCCACTACATATATTTTCCAAAATAAACAAGACCTTTTGAGCTGACCCAAAACGTAACAAATATAATAAAACCTTTCTCCTTTAGGATCATGTGCCTGTGGGCACAAATATTTTAATCACATTTTGTTTTCCTTTCCACATCAATGATTTTATATTATGTTAGTTTATAAAGCATATTATAGCTATAAGCTATTTTTAAGAAACATTTAAAATGAATAATTAAAGAAAACAATTAAAGGGATATGAGGCAAAGAGAAACAAAATATTAAAAAAATGAAAAAAAAAGTAGGAATGAAAAATCAGTATCAAATTACTGGGATTTTAAGTTTAAAGCCACTAAACAGGATAAACAAATGCATAGTGTAATAAAAGTGCAATTTATTAAGAAAACATATTAACCATCAATGTGCAGCTCACAAACATAATAGCTAAAAATCACAAAGAAATGCAAAAATTGGGGTGCCTGGGTGGCTCAGTAGGTTAACCATCTGCCTTCGGCTCGGGTCATGATTCCAGGGTCCTGGGATGGAGACCCATACCCATATTGGGCCCCCCACTCAGTGGAGAGCTTGCTTCTCCCTCTCCTGCTCCCCCTGCTTGTGCTTGCACTTGGTCTCTCTGTCAAATAAATAAAATCTTTTTCAAAAATGCAAAAATTGACTAGAAATATAATTGCAATGGAAGACTTCCCTAGCCTCACAATTAGGCAATTGAGTGACCACAAGAATAGCAGAGGATACTAGAAAGAGGAAATTGATTAAAAAACAAAAAACAGTGTAACATCTATTGATGAAGGGACCATGGAGTAAGGAATGTCACATAGGTTACTGATGGAAAATAAAGCTTTATAAGAATTTGAAAAAACAATTGGGCAGACTCTATTAAAATTGATTTTCAAAAATCTTTTGAGGGGTGCCTGGGTGGCTCAGTTTGTTAAACGACTGCCTTCCAGCTCAGGTCATGATCCCAGGGTCCTGGAATGGAGCCCCCCAATCCAGCTCCCTGCTTGGCAGGGGGCCTGCTTCTCCCTTTCCCTCTGCTGCTCCCCCTGCTTGTGTTCTCCTGCTCTCTCTCTGTCAAATAAATAAAATCTTTAAACAAAATCTTTTGACACATCAAGCTCATTCATGGAAATCTTTTCCATAAAAGGGAAAGCATTGGTGTTCGAGGTCAGGTGGACAGGAATGTTTACTTCAGGACTGTTGACAATGACCAAAAAAAAAAAAAGATGGAAATCAAACGAATGCCTCTCAGTAGGAAAATGGCTGACTTCTGCTCTCACCAAGTTGAAATGGAGTGAGTTAGAGGAGTTACCAGCTAAGAGAAATTCAAGATGCAGAAAAATATGTATGATGTGATATTTTAATTTATATTATATATCACTTAATGTATACTCATATAGGGTTGGATGAATAAATGAAACATGGTCAAAAATATGTATATTAACAGTTTCACTTTACACTGATTTGTTAGAGGGGCAATTAAAGAAAACGTTAAGTCCACAGATGTAAAGATTTCACTGAATTGTAGATGAAGTATACATATGTAGGTATCATACTATAATCCATGCAAAGGCGAGAGGAAAATGAGAGGGGAAAGCCATGCAGAAAAGAGAAAAAAAAATGCTACCCCCAAATAAAAACATGTATGGCATGATCACACATATGAATTTATGTAAAATATTTATTGCCTTATGTGTAAATAGACTAATTAAAAAAAATCATTGGCTCTCCGCCCATTATGTGCACATTACAAGAGAATCTCTGTTCCAGGTTTTGGTCTCAGATGTTATCTCTTCTCTCCTCTTTTTTCTGACTCCATTTATGTTTATTATAAAAGTTGGCATCTTCAATAATCCTGAGTTAGAAAGTAGGCATCTCCTTCCTAGCTGGGGTTCTCACATTTGTGTTCTAGCTGGTTTGTTCCCCTCCTTTCCCCTCTTCTTCCTAAGCTCCCCCCGGCCCCACCCCCACACAGCTCTGTGTCAGGTGTTGTGGAGGTTCAAAGATCTCTATTACTCAGTCCCACTTTTGAGGGAGCTCACAGTACAGCTGGAGAGACAAGGCACGTGCACTTTAAATATGGCAACTTTAGAATAAACCAACGCAAATGCTGGCATTGGCCAGTATATAGTTAAGAAACACATGCAGTTTAAACAGTGGGCCACATACCAGAGTTCATAGGAGAGAGAATTTACCAGGGGTTGGAGTAATCAGAGAATTCAGTGAGGCCATTAGGATAAGGACTTTGTTCCTGAGACCTGTGGTTAGACAGTAGGTGGGTGGAAGGCACTCTACATATAAGCACATCTTTTGAAAAAGAAATCAAACAATGCCTAGGAAGGAATGTAGGAACACCACAAAGCAAAACACAGCAGCCCATCATTTGATAGAAGAATCAGAGCACTAAGTTTTAATGAGAGTGCCTTTCCCCCGAAGGATGACTTTTTGCTCAACAAACCTACATGCAGTTGCTTAGTGCACTGAGTTGGAAGAACAGGTCTACTCAATGCTAGAATTACTTGAGCAGAAAATAGTCAACACCTTGTGGAAAATCGGTATGTTCCAGGCACAATGGTAAGGCTCTTTTTAACCACTCCAATATTTCTGTGACGTTGGTACTATTATTATCTGTTATTTAGGGTGGAGAAAACTGAGTCACATGTAGACTAGTACTTGCTCCATGTCACATTGCTCATGAAGGATAGTACTGAAATTGGAACCTGGGCTCAGAACCACTATGCTGACTGCCGCTTTAACAGTGACCACATTACAAGGCAGTGGTAGAGAGACAACTGGACTGGACGTGGAAACAGCTTCAATAGGGGAGTGTGCCTTTAATCATATTTACAAAAATAAGGTTCCAACCACATAAACCACTTCCTACTGCATCAGGAAAATTCCTTTAGGACCAACGGTAATTAGTAAAAGGAATCTTTAAATGCCTTCACTAAGCAGTGTAGTGGGAATGTTGCAGGGCATACATGGCATATTTTGATACTTGCTGTAGAATTTAGACAACTGTTAGCCCATGGGGAGCTCATATTTGAACTAATTTTAAAATAAATGAGTAATTAACATTTCATGAGCTAATGAATCAGACATTTTGCTAAATGGAAGACAAATCATGTCTGTAGCTCAGCCCTCAATCTCAGCTACAAATCCTATAATTTAATTAAAAATAAGCTCTTTGCTACCATACGATCCAGCAATTGCACTACTGGGTATTTACCCCAAAGATACAAATGTAGGGATCTGAAGGGGTATGTGCACCCCGATGTTTATAGCAGCAATGTCCACAATAGCCAAACTGTGGAAAGAGCCAAGATGTCCATCGACAGTTGAATGGATAAAGAAGATGTGATATATATATATATATATATATATATATACACACACACACACACACACACACACACACACACACACACACACACACATACATATACATAATGGAATATTATGCAGCCATCAAAAGGAATGAGATCTTGCCATTTGCAACATGGTTGGAACTGGAGGGTATTATGCTGAGTGAAATAAGTCAATCAGAGAAAGACATGTATCATATGACCTCACTGATATGAGGAATTCTTAATCTCAGGAAACAAACTGAGGGTTGCTGGAGTGGGGGTGGGGTGGGAGGGATGAGGTGGCTGGGTGATAGACATTAGGGAGGGTATGTGCTATAGTGAGCGCTGTGAATTGTGCAAGACTGTTGAATCACAGATCTGTACCTCTGAAACAAATAATGCAATATATGTTAAGAAAAAATAAAGAAGAAGTTAGCAGGAGGGGAAGAATGAAGGGGGGGGGAAATCGGAGGGGGGAGATGAGCCATGAGAGACGATGGACTCTGAAAAACAAACTGAGGGTTCTAGAAGGGAGGGGGGGTGGGGGGATGGGTTAGCCTGGTGATGGGTATTAAAGAGGGCACGTTCTGCGTGGAGCACTGGGTGTTATGCACAAACAATGAATCATGGAACACTACATCAAAAACTAATGATGTGTAATGTATGGTGATTAACATAACAAGAAAAAAAAATTTAAAGAAAAAAAATAAGCTCTTTGGCCTTTGCTTGAAAAACACGCGTTGTGTTTTCCTCTGGAAATATCTAGGTTCCCATCATCCACCACCCACCTTAATAAACCCTTGCTATAATCATTTTGTTTTTTTAATTTTTTCAATGAATGAAATATGTTGAATGATCTTTTCAAGATAATTTGAAATGCAATCCCTACTAAAGCAGTTGTTTGAAAGGGAACAGATAGGAAAGTGGGTGGAGTCTTTCAACTTCGTTCTTTTAAGGTGGTTTTGCTGCTAAATATATGTAACTTTTACTGAGAGCTTTCTATATTTTAGGCCTGTTGAGGAGCAAGAAATCCTGTCCCCTCAAAGGTCCTTATAGCTGGACTAAAAATCAAATGGACATGAGACAGATTAACAGGAGAAAATCAAATTTAATAAGTGTACATATGGGGAATCCACACAGACATGGAAATTCCAAAGACAGGCAAAATGGGGTATATATGGCCATTCTGAACTAAGGAGAAGGGGCAGGGGTCTGGGATTTTAGAGGAAAGGAATGTACTTCACAGGGCGATAAGAAGAGCATGTTTGGTAATTAGATATTTGCCCTATCATACAGATGGGTCACTCAGGTAAAATTTATCTCTGCTAATAATATGGGAAGACTCCCAATTTACGTTCTTCTTTGTAGTTAAGGGAGGGGCAGAGGTTTCTCTTAAGCCCTCAAGATTTCAGGTGTCTTCAGTTCAATACCACAGTGGCACATTGGGGGAGGGGAGGAGGCTGTACCAAAATCGTCAGGCCTTATGCTGACTTCCTTAGATGCAGTATCCACATAGGCCTCAGCAATATTAGGTGGTGGTATTATTGCCATCCCTAATGTAAATGGACCCGCTCCTGAATTCAACATTTCTTGACTATTATGTTCAGACTTTGTGAGCCATCCCTTTGAAATCTAATCATCAACAAAGATAAAGCCTCTTTCCCCCAATCTCTATGGCAAGGTAGGAGCCTAACTTCCATGGGTGCTAATTAGCAAACACAGAAGGCCTAATGACCTTAACCAACCTCCTTCCTCTCCTAAAGTCTAACAGTACTTTTCCATTAGCCCACCCCAGTTCAAGCTGAGTTTCATGGCTACTATCAGGCAGCTACAGTAAATGGATGAGGGACGAAGCCCGGAGTCTCCTGGTTTATTTTTCACTGTAAAAGCCAAGTGGTCAAAAGAGAAAAAAAGAAAATAATTCATCTATCATTGGGTGGGAAAAGGAACAGTAGGGCACATCGTGAGTGGGCTGGGTGAGGAGGACCTGGAACAGAGCTGTGGTTAATAGAAAAGAGAAATTTATCTACAAATATCTCTGGGGTTTGTGGGTGCAAGTGTGCATAAGTTTATGAAGAGATGGAGAAGATTATTCTCAGTTTTGCCGTGAATTATCAAGGGATCCATCCCCTGGTGTTCTTGTACATTCAATAAACTCTTCAGCTATTATGGATGTTATGGAGATTTCCTTGTGTGGGCTCCCCTGTGTGGGAGCCTATTTTTTTTTTGCCCTTCTCTGTACCACTGGCTCCCTCCCCAAGTAGAAGGCCGTGGTAGTAGGATCACTTTCTGAGTTACTTACCCTGATGTGTTACCTCGTTGTGTCCTCCTATTAGACTCTTCCTATTCCATCTTCCCAGCCTCCCTCAGGTGCATTAAATTGAACACAACTCAAGCAAATGTTGGAAACAAAGAACTTTTTGTTGCCTCTGACAAGTAAGGATATAACTGGGGTCCAAGGGTGCACGAACACCTGGCTCCTGGGGTCCCACACGGAGGAGGTACAGCCACTTGCTGCTGACAGAATCCAAAGGCAGAGAAGTGGGGGTGAAACAGGAAAGAAATATTTGATGAGGCAAACACTGGGAAGACAGTGGACTAGTGTCCCAAGGGCTGTCTCCAAAGTGCTGAACATACTTCTAGGTTTGTATAAGGAAAATGTGGGACCAAGGTGGGTGGGTACATGCAGCTGGGAAGTACAGGTCAGGTTGATCATTGCCTTGGGGACAGTCATGTGGGGTCTTGCCGAGTTAGGACAGTTGTTATTTTGTGAGGGGGTAGTCTGGTTCCCATCACAGGATGCCTTGCCCACAGGGTCATTTGCCTGAATTAAAAGATAAACTGAAAAGAACTTAATTAAAAAGTTACAGAGTAAGGTCAAAGTGGAGGTAGTTAAAATCCTCTTTCAAGGAGACAGGGAGCTAGTTCCCAAAGCATTGTCTCCCTGTGGGGTTAGTACAGAGAGCTTTTATTCTGGGTATTAGGGGGCAGGAAGCTTGCATATATATTAAGGAGCTTATGTATATTCTATTACTTAGGCATTTTGGTTCAACTGTGCCTGCGCAACATGTCAACAGCTAGTGCATACACCAAATGTTCAAAAATGGCAGAAAACTCCACCCATGGGAGGAGATCATAGTATTACAATGAGCTCAAGACAACTTCAGGACACCTTGGGGGCCTCTGCACAGGTCCTCAGCTCCATTCTGGTTCAGACTGGCTTGTGTAATCAGGGGAAATACCTGGCTGGGCATTTCCGTGGCTGGAACTGTTGATTGGGTAAAACAAAAACATACTCCTTCTCTGCTTTTGTCCCTTCCCCTTCCTCCCTTCTGCTGATAGCTTTCAGCCCTCTGATCTGAATAACTTCCCTTTACATCCTAGCTAACAAAATCAACACACTCGCTTCAACGACAGCACATTAAATAAATGAGAGAAAACCATTCTGCTCTTTTAGGCTGACAGCGTCTCTCAGTTCTCGACCAGCATAACCCAAGAACAGTAAGAGTAGGGCCATAGAGTTTAGTATGAAGTAAAGTCTTAGCAGCCACTCAATGAATTCTTTTTGAATAAATAGAAGAATAAGGTGAACAAAGATTAGTTGATTAACGTGTCTCCCTCTTGTTATATTGGGCACCTCCGGAGGGAAGCGTCCTGTTTTGTTCTCCATTGTATTTTTTCCAGGGACTCACATGGTGCCTGGTCTTTGGAAGGCACTCAATATTTGTATGAATGAATGAGGAAGTGGGTAAAATACTAGTATCTCTGCTCTTCCCTCAAAAATCATGTTTTCTTTTTCCCCCTTACAAATTAATTAATCTTATAAAGGAAATAAACCTATATATTAACTTAAAAAAAATAAAGAATTCTCCCATATGGCAACTTGTAACCTAAATCAGATACTGTAAATAGAGTAAAACATTCTGAAGGGGAACAGAATTTTCTCCCAAAATATGTCTCTTTGGCAGAAGGATTATTGTAGGCTGATTATTTTCAAGAAACAGCAGACATAAGAAGAGCTCTGTAAACTGGGCAGAATTACCCTTTTGAAAGAGACATTTAAATTTATAAGGAAAATATCCATTTCTAAGCGTGTCTCCTCTATAGCTAGAAGAGGAGGATGACTAAATTTCTAGAAAATTATCAATGGAAAAGGTGACAGACTTAAATCTGCTTAACAACCATATCCTTGTTTACTTTGCTTTTCTTGATAACATTCCATTGCTGGCTTCCCCTCTTGCCCAACATCTTCTTTTGCCTTTAGCTGGAGATGGTATTTAACAGGATGGCTTGAGGGCGCCTGGGTGGCTCAGTTTGTTAAGCGACTGCCTTCGGCTCAGGTCATGATCCTGGAGTCCCGGGATCCAGTCCCGCATCAGGCTCCCTGCTCGGCAGGGAGTCTGCTTCTCCCTCTGACCCTCCCCCCTCTCATGTGCACTCGCGCACGCGCGCTCTCTCTCTCTCTCTCTCCCTCCCCCCTCCCCCTCCCCCTTCTCTCTGTCTCAAATAAATAAATAAAATCTTTGAAAAAAAAAATAACATGATGGCTTGAGTCATTTCTGGAGTTACTCAGTTTTTTCTGCATATCTCTCATGTATCCAGGAGGTATACGTGTTGTTAAACTTCTGTTTTTCTCATGTTCTTCTCTCTTCTGTCACAGGGGGTCTTAGCCAATAACCTAGAAGGATAGAGGGACAGTTATTTCCCCCCCAATATTGCCTTCTGACCAGAGATTGTTACCCCCATCCCGGCAGCCTCCATAAGCACACAAACCCATGCTGGTACAAAACACACTTGATTAAAGAGTTCCTGGTACCTTTCACATGCCCTGAAGTCAAGGGAGCCCTTTTCTCAATAGACTCGATGGTCACAGTGTTCTTTAAACAGGGGCTGGACACTTAAGGAACCCCGATTCTTTGGTCCAGACCAACACTTCTTCAATAAAGCTTGGTGTGTATATTCAGGTAGACATGATAAAGTAAAAAATATTTTTTAGGAAATATGCCTCTACTAAATGGCAAATTCATGTTCATGAGAAGAAAACATTTTTTTTTATCTGAGACAAAAGGAACCCCAGGTACTAAGACTATGTTTCTTCAGCTCTCTCCTTTACTCACACTAATTAAAATTAATCTCCACAACAAATAATAATAATAATAGTAAAAATAACTTGTGCTGTTTCTCACCCCTAGTTGAAAGGTGAGACAGCTTGAAAGTGATCTGTTACTCTTTAATGTGTCAAGCACTGTGCTAGATATTATAGGTACAAAATAAATAGGTCACCCAAGCCCTTAGACTCTGTGGGATGAGTTGCTGTTCCTGCATTGTCCAAATCGGGCTATTTCTCCAGAGGGTGCTTCCCAAACTGTTGTTTGTTTGTTTTCTTCATTTTCTGTTCCTTTCCTCAAAGCCCATTTCTCCTTGGTCAGGAGTCAGAAAAGGCTTCATATTTAAGATGAACTTTCAGTTCAGTATCCACTAGTCATCAGTGGTGGATATTGCTGGGCCAACGGGGAAGAAAGGATAAAGCAGATACAGGTAGAGAAATCCCCAGTAAACACACAGAGGTGTCCAACAGTCTGATTTATTTGGAGAATTTTAAACAGTTCCAGATGACAGGAGTGGACTGTTCCAGGAGTGATACTACAAGGATAAACGTGTGGAGAAGGAAGCAGGGGTTACATTACTATCTTAGGAAGCTGTCTGGACTTTATTTCATCAGAAATTAGGTCAGGAGACTCAGTCTTAATTTAGTGAGTTTGCCCATGAGTTTCAGGAAGGAAAGGAAAATCAAAGCTAAATACAGTAATGTCTTTGTCATCTTACATCACTTTTGATGACAGAACTTTAAGTCCCTTTCTACAATCCTGCCCTAAATTCCAGATGGCTTCTACTTGAATACGTGCTGTGATAGGGAACTCACTATTTTCTAAAACAACCCCATGCACTGTTAGCCTGGTGTGGTTGTCAGATTTTTCTTCATTTGGTTGAGGTAGAATCATATTCCGTGAAACTGTTCCTAGAACTTCCTAGTTCTGCTCTCTCAAGCAACGCAGAACATTCTCCTTCCACGTGATGACTTCTCTTAAAAAATTTTTTCCTTAGAAGCATGCTGTGGGAAAAATTTCTACATTGGTCTGAAGATTGGTCTAGGGGACCTCTACAATTCTATGAAGCAAGTGTCATTATAAAATCCTGCAGGTACAATAGTGAGAATAACAACAACTCTTGCGTGACTGATGAGCAAGTGCCAAAGGCGAAGCATTAATCTTTACAATAACCCTTAGAGTTGGTATTATTATTCTATTCATATAGGTTAGAAAACTAAGGTGAGTAAGACGTAAGATGTTCTTATGCATGTAACTACCAAATGATGGAGCGGAGATTTAGATGTAGTTCTATATACTTCTTAAAAAATAAGTAAGTCAGAAACACATATAACAGAAAGCACAAAGTCTCTTACATTAATACCATACCCTGTGTTCAACATTTTGTAGGTTTATTAACCTTAATATCCTCATTTTAAAGAAGTTTTAGGAGCACATTATACACATTGAATTGGAAAATATTGTGAGTTCCTGGACCTTTCTTATTTTACCATTTTGATCTCGGACCCACACTCATATATATTCCAGACATTTTAGTTAGACGCATATTTCTTCATGGATAGTATTAAACTCCTACATTGCTTTAACTTCCTTGGGGAAAATATCAAATGTTGTTAAGAGTATTTACTTGAATATGGTCAGACAAGTGTTGAAGATTTCTTCTACAGTATTTAAACATCTAATTAAAACAGCACAATGGCTAAACAAAATAAAAACTATTGATTAGAAATGAATACAGCAAAATACCATTTTGGGAGATCTTCCACATTCTGGGGTTTGTTCTTTAATAAAACTTTGCAGCTACAATTTTTTTTGACTTTAATTTTATTTGTCAACAGTTGCTTATCTTAGAGCTCTTACGTAATATTATCATTAATGACTTATTATTTTGTAAGTCAATTAAAATTTATGGAAGCTTTAGAAACATTTTTCTACATTTTTAACATTTAAGTTGAAATTGTTTACTGAAGTATTTTAATTTTGAATATCAATTATTACAGTATCAGAAGGTCTTTGTAAGATGATCTTTTACTAAAATGATGAGAATTCTATTTTTAACAAATGTCTAAAACCCAAAGCTTTGAAATCAGACAGACGGAACCACTAACTAGATGTGTGATCTCAGGTCCTAACCTCCCAGTATCCTCATTATAAAAAGTAAAGATAATATGCTCCTCACAGAGATAACAAGTTGATGATTATGGGGACATATGTAAAAGGTGTAGAGCAGCTAAGATTATATGTGATTATAAGGCAATCATAGAAAATAAACTGGGATATCTCTGAGAATAAAGGAAGTGCTAAAATAATGTAAATTATAAAACTTTTGAAATATTAATTCATAGGTCCAAGTGGACCTATTCAAAAACAGATTTCAAAATGAAAATTGCTTCCAAAATATAAACATATGTGTATACGTGTATATACACACAGGCAGACACAAACGTTAGGGCAACATTTATATAAACAAAAAGTTATTCTTGGTTCACTTTCATATACTTAATTAGCTCCTTAGCTTTATATGTCTCTAATACTATGTCACATATTTTTCTGAAGGAAATTTTTTGCAATATGATTTTTTTTGTAAAATTGCTGAAGTCTTTCAAAGTCACATTATATGTTTAATACATTTAAATTGTTTATAATTTTAATTAACTCTTTTGATATTCCATAACTTTTGAGAATGCATTCATTAGTGATACTAAGTTTCCCAGTAAGGGCAGAGCAAATTTTGCTACATGAAGCATAGTCTCAATTCTAGTTTTTATATTGGAATGTGTAAGTATTTCAGTACAATTATTTACATAGTTTACTCTCTTGCCTCTCTTCATTCTTTTGTAATATTTCAACAAAACGAAACTTGCAAATAAATTATCTATGCTTATAATTCTTTTGAATGCCAAAATTAGATGTTTTTAAATCATGGTCAAGTTAATTTTATTCCTTTTCACCACAGAATATAAGTTTATTCAATTTAAAATAGGTGCTCTGAGAGTCAAAATACTACAGTGGAAAATTATAGAATTTCAAAATTATACCTTATATGCAATTTGAGCTAGTTCCTCCCTGATCTCATAACAACAGATATCAATGTTGCCCCAGTTTATAAGCTTTTTAAAATTAAATAACTGCAAATAACTAAAACTTCAAACACTGAAGATTTTTGGTGCTCTAGTCGTGAGTACTTTTATTAAATATTTCAAATTAATTTTCAGTTAAAATGCAGATCACTCTTTTCAGAAAACTTCCCATAATAGTGTAAGATAGTTGTGTCACTTTGCAAAATAGTTCTTCAAACAATCTTTCCCATATTCTAAGGTTCTGTGGATGGCAGGAAGCAAAGAGAGAAAGTGCATACTTCTCTGCTGCAGACTTTTTTTATTCAACATCTGCTTTGTCCAATAAAACTTCCAGTTCCATTACTTTAAATGTGGATATATATCTTTGCAGCCTCAGATTCTTTTCTGACTGATTAGAATAACACAAATTGTGTGACATGATAATAACTGTGTGCCCTATAGCCAGTTCCAAATAAATTTCTGCATTAGGATTCCTTAATATGGCAAAAACATTGTTTTACTATGATATTCTGATTCACCAAAATATTTATTTATGTGTAGTATAACAAAATTGATTTATCTTTAATGTTGAGCTTTTAAACTGAGTTATATCATCCACAGTAATTATAGATGTTTTACCTTTAAGATGATGAATTTACAAATTTTTTTAAATTTCATAAATAGGATAAAAATAATATTTTAATTTTCTATCATGTATCTAATGACGATGGTACAAAACTGGCATAATTTAACTGTGAAATTGCTTTTTGCTAATAGAGCCAACATATTGAAAACCATCACTTTTGCATGTCCACAGAATAACTTGAAATGAGCAACATTAATTTGGAAGCATACTCATTTGGGGTGTGTGTGTGTGTGTGTGTGTGTGTGTGCGCGCGCGCGTATAGACTCATACTTCACAGACTGTTATATAAACACACCTTCTGAAGCCACATATGTTCAGACATCAACTTTGGGTTTAGTCCTCTGAAATTATCCACTAACTCTTGAAGTAGGTGCTGATGCTTCTTAAGCAGATTAATATTTTCTGGTTTTTAATATGGCCACAATACCTATAGGGGTCTGTATTGGAAAGTATATGTCTAGAAACATCTTGTGCACATTACATGATCATCAGTTTTCATGAGAAAGGGAATCCAGTACCTTAATTTTTACTAAGTATGTATTTTTTAAAGGAACTCCTTATTGCTGAAAGGGTTTGTTGCAAAATAAAAAGCGTTTCCAAGCAATAAAATGAATGGTTGTAGATTATGAAATGTAGTCCCATACAGTAACAAGAACACTTAGGCCATTCTCTCTGAGCTCTTCTGAAACTGCTTTGCCTCTATTTTCCACACATATTTTACATGCTCCTCATCTCGTTTCCCAGGTTGCCTCCTGATCTTGCCAGTTGGTGGCCAGTCCTCTTTGTGCACTTCACAGACTGTAGCAAAGCCGATAGCATCACTGGATGGTGAATGAAGGAGCTAGCAGACATAGCAGAGATGAATACCTCTCCCACCACCATGGAGACTGAAGGAGTTAGCTGTCCATAGCTCTTATGTCCCAGTGCACTCAATTTTATTAGTGATTTCTCTGCATATACCATTTGAAAGGGGTCTAAGTTATATTTTATCTGAAAGGATCAGAGAAAGAGGGACAAATTATTGCTGTTTGTATATCAAATTTAACCATACATTAAAATAAAAATTCTATCTCAAACACTACTAGCTGACACCATCCCAAACCTATCCTGGCTTAATTTAAAGCAATTAACAGTAATAATAGTCATTTAAACAATGCAAAAAGCCAAGACAAAAGCTTGACTGCACCAAATGTCAGACCAGCAAGAATAAACTAGGACTGTCCTGGGCAAACTGGAGTTTATGATCGACTGAGTTGTTACTCTTTTCATCATTGTGCTGTTGTAATCACTAGATGACTAGAATTGGCCAGTATTGTTTCTCAAAAGAGAAAAAAGATGTGAGCTTGCATCTCACTGAAAGATTGCCTAAAACCTTAAGTCTGAGGGAAAGTTAGCTAATCTCTTTAGC
Organism: Zalophus californianus; assembly: GCF_009762305.2. Taxonomy (NCBI): domain Eukaryota; kingdom Metazoa; phylum Chordata; class Mammalia; order Carnivora; family Otariidae; genus Zalophus; species Zalophus californianus. The sequence goes on from NC_045602.1 coordinate 28,453,078, forward strand.
TAACTTTAGCTAACAGGTGAGCTGGATGGCTTTAGGGATTCTATTGAACAAAATCTGCTTCCTCACATGAGAAGCCAGTTTCTTTTAGATTGTGTTAGGCTGGGAGGGGTAGAGATGATATGAAACATAAAATGAACCATTAACGAATGCAGGAAAGGGGTGAGTCTCAGGCCTAAAGAAAAGAGTTTGAAGGCTCTGCTTCCTCATCCCCACGTGACTACATTATAATAGCAGTCTCCTGGCTGGGCCTTTTGATCCAGTCTTTTCCCCCATTAAACTAGAGCTCAGATACTTCAATAGATGCCTCTTAAAGTGAAAGCCTTCTGGATAAGTAGCTAGACACTCCATATTCCAGGTATAGTCTACCCAACCAACCTTCTTTCCTTTTCAACATGCACTATATTACACCCAGCACATTCTCTTCCCTAGCTCTTTTGAATATCTTTCCTTAGAATACCCTCACTTTTGCTGCATTACTCCCTTGTCTATCTAAATTTTATCTATATAGGTTTTTGTTTGATAAGATAGAATATGGATAGACTTTTTTCAAATAAAGATTTTGGATTTTTTTGAAATGCCTTTTATGCATTGATTGAGATATTTGTATAGTTTTTATAATTTTCATTTGTTAATATGGTAAATGACAATGATTTTTTTTTTTTAGAGATTTATTTATTTGAGAGACGGTGAGGTGGGGCAGGGGGAGAGGGAGAGAAATCCTCAAATTGACTCCCTGTTGAGCTTGGAGCCTGACATGGGGTTTGATCACAGGACACCAAGATCACAACCTGAGCTGAAATCGAGTTGGCCATTCAACTGACTGAGCCACCCAGGCACCCTGACAATGACTGGCACCCTGACAATGATTGATTATTAAATGTTAAAGAAAATTTACCTTTCTGGGATAAATTCCATTGAGTCATAAAGTATTATTCATATTATCTATTTTTGGATTTTATTTGTTAAAATTTTGCTTAGTATTTTTGCATTTATACTTACCATGGATATTGGTCTGTTATTTTATTTTCTTATAATGGAACTACATCAGTATCCAAAAATCTTTCCAGATATCAGGTTTTGATTTCAGGGTAACAGTTGTAGAGGTTAGGGAGTGTTAGGAAGTATTCTTTTTGCTTCTAGTTTCTGGAAAGATTTTTGTAGAATTGGTTCTATTTCTTCCTTAAATGTTTTAGTAGAGTTCAGCAGTGAAGCTATCTAAGCCTTGAGGGTTTTTTTTTTTTGTTTGTTTGTTTTTTGTGGAAGGTTTCTGACTATAAATGCAATGACTTTAGTAGACATAGGACTCTTTAGGGTATCAGTTTCTTCATGAGTGGGCTTTGATTGTATCTTTGTCCATTTGTCGCATTTACTGACAAAAGTTGTTCATGTTATTCCCTTTTTATAATTTTAACATTTATAGAATTTATAGTGATGTCTGTCTCTTATTCCTAATATTGGTAATTTCTATCTTTTATCTGTTTATCTAATCAGTCTAGCCAGAAGTCTGGCCACTTATCAGTTGTAGTGATCTTCTCAAAGCATTAGTTTTTAACCTATTTTTCATTATTTTTTTCTGTCTTCTCTTTCATTAGTTTATATTCTTTGTGCATTAAGGTCTTCATTATTTCTTCCACTTTGAATTTTATTTGCTCTCCTTTCTCAAGTTTCTTAAATAGATGCTAAGGTCACTGAGAAACTTTCCTTTTTTTTTCCCTAACATAAGCATTTGATACCTTAAATGTCCTCCTGTTTACTACTCTGTAAGACCACACAAATTTTCATATGTTACAAAAGCATTTTTTTAAATTGCTGTTTTATCCCATTCTCAGGGAAGCATTACCAAACATGTGTATTACAACTTTGTTCTTATATCTGTGTTTATGTGTCTGTATCTGTGTCTATGTGTGTCTGTGTTTTTCTTTTGTTCAATTGGTCAAGAAGACCTGGGGCAGATACCATAGTAAAGTTAGGACAGAGTAAGTGTTTTGCTTATAATCTGGCATAAGCTTCAAAGAGGGAAATATTATAGTCTTTTTAAAGATCTCTTGGGGTAGAAATGATAGGTAGAGCTGACCTCCAATTATGAGTTTCCTATCTTATTTGAAGGTTAATCAGATGCCTCCCTAACTCTTAATAGCAGCAATAATAGCTAGGAGGCACAACTGTAAAGAGAGCCGTATTATGACAAAGTTCTGTAAGCATTAAATTCTATTTGTGCTAATATGTGAAATTTATTTCTTCAATAAGTACGTATAGATTTTAGTAGGACTAATTTTATTAAACTCAATTTTTCTCATGGGAGAGGAAAAGTCATACAAGATACAGGTGAGCTTTCAAGATATAAAGAGGATAATTTTTTTTTAAAGATTTTATTTATTTATTTGAGAGAGAGAGAGAATGAGAGATAGAGAGCACGAGAGGGAAGAGGGTCAGAGGGAGAAGCAGACTCCCTGCTGAGCAGGGAGCCTGATGCAGGACTTGATCCGGGACTCAAGGATCATGACCTGAGCCGAAGGCAGTCGCTTAACCAACTGAGCCACCCAGGCGCCCGGGATAATTATTTTTTTTTAAAGAGGATAATTTGATCAAAGTTTTCCAACAATAAAATGTCCAGGTCAGATTATTGCAACATTTGGATTATAACTGTGCATGATTTACTTTGTTCACTTTGATGTATTTATTTTGTAGGTAAAACCTTTCATTAAATAAATATGTTTATTTATTTACATTTATTTTTTTGTAAGGAAAACCTTACATTAAATAAATACATTTACTTTATTCACTTGGATGTATTTATTTTGTAGGGAAAACTTTTCATTAAATAAGTTTTCACACACACACAAAATTTGGTTTACTAAATAGTAAATCATAATCATAAAACATAAAAATAAACATTATAATGAAACTTCACAAATAAAACTCCTGTGAGTTACTGAGCAGTGAGAGTATGGACATTATGGCCTTTAATATTCATGATAGCCCTGTGAGCTATTATTATTCCCATTCTGCAGATGAGGATATCAGGCTCAGGGTGATTAAATACCCTGACTGAGTCACACAAAGAGTTGGAACAACATTTGTGTAACTATGATGTCACTATTCTCCACTTTTCATATATACTATTTCACAGAAATTGAATTCTAGCTTCATTTTATTTGATGACATTTAGTAAGTTATTGTCATACTGTAGACCAAGCATATTGATTTCTGTAGGTAGACGTTAGAACAAAACATGTCCTCAGTGGGCTCATAGAGGTGAAGGGACTGTAATCTCAGACAAATTAGCTGCCCAGTAATGACTAGTGAACATTGTCATCAGATGCTATCTGTATTCCAAAACCAAGAGTCAAAACTTAAAAAATCTGAGGCAGTTTTTACCAACAGAATTGCCACACAGAAGGAAAATGGGTGTTTTTAACTCTAATGACCTCTATTAAGTTAAAATACAAATGAATCTGTACCATCATTACGTAAGGCTATAAACTCAAACTCACATTTATTTTTTCCTTGGAAAATTAATGTGATTTAAATGTCAAGAAAAGGCTAGCCCTGTAAATTTACTATCTCTTTACAGAAAATGCCAGCCAGTGCATAACAAGTTTTGAGGGGAAAAGAAAAAGAAAAAGAAAAAAAGACAAAGCTCTGTGTAGGCATGTGAGTGTGTTAGGGGAAGTCAAGCATCACTTGTAGATGGTATTAAGTCAATCATCTAATTCTCTTGTCTTCTCTTGGCCCCACAACAGAGATTTTGGACTAAAACCGAACTTGAAATCCCTTAGCTTTCTTTGGTTGGTCCAAAGTGTTCAGGTCTGGGACTGCCCTTAGCTCTGTGAATAACCATGTCAGGCAGTTCTAGAAAATTAACTTTCATATCATCCCTGTCCTGGCCATGGATGTTGTAAGATCAGGTAGTGAAAGGACACGGTTCAGTGAAAACTTAAAATGAATTCATTAGATTCCTCTCTGAGCCACAAAGTTTGAAAAGCCTAAGAGAACTAGCTCTGAGGTAGCTCCACAGATTCTGAATAAGGAGGGATCACCATAGGTCATAGAAGTGAGTATTCTCTTAGGACAACTTTTCATTCACTGGCTGGTCTGCAAATAATTAGCCTCAAGTGCTTTGTGCACAAGAGCCATAAAAATGTTCATTCTGCAGTGTGCTTACTGCATTCTTCATTAACTTCCAGGCATTTCAGCTCTTTTCATTATATGATCTTGAGATCAGTGTATTAAGTTGAAAAACAAGTTGAGAAAGATATTCCTGAGTGGAATGGGGATATTGAGTTAACTTTAGAATAAATGCTACTGTTCCAAAAATTTTAGCAATAGCATTGTTAATGACTTAAGTCACTGTGGTATTGTAAAACAACCGACATCTGGGCTTCTTGTTATGGGACAAAAGGTAAAACTCAATTTGCTTAAGATGCTATAGGCAGGTTTGTGAGACAGGCAGCCAATGCATACTTCACTGGTGGTGTTGTGAAAACTGAATGAAAATATAAATATAGACTGTGCATGAATGTCACAAAATAGTTTGCATTGATTAGGTATCTAATTATTGTTTTTGTCGTTGTTTAGGTGAACTATTATGCTCCCACACAGAATTTTTTGTTTAAAAGATTGGGTAGGGGGGTCAAATTTATTGGCTAGGTACTGGGAATATAAACATTTCACAGGTTCTTCTCTCAAGGAATTAGGTCTATTAGAGCTAAAGATAAAATTTTACAATACAGTGTAAAACACTGTCATGGCTCCAAAGAGTGCTTCCTGGAGGAGACATATGTGTTTGTAATTAGTGCTAGAAAGTAAAGAGATGAGGGGGAAGGAGAATATTCAGGGAGTAGAAGTAGTAAGTGGGGGGGAAAAAAAAACCCAGAAGCTCAGTTGAAGAACCAAATGTAGTTCAGAATTACAAAAGCAAAGGATAATAAGATGGTGAGTCATCAGCTTTATCAGAAAGGATTATGATGTTGTGTTTACAACCTGAGATTTTATCCTGAAAGCTGTGGAATATCTCTGTAGACTTTTACACTAGGAAGTGTAATAATTATCATGTTAGGTTGGTCATTGGCAGAGGTGTGGTAAATAGTTTGAAGAAGCCAGAGTGAGAAAACCAATTAGAATACAATAGTGATGGTCCAACTGAGAGATGGCAAGGATGGGGAAGTCAGACAGAATCAAGAAATAAGGAAACAAGGAAAGACTTCTTTGCCAACTGTATGTTTGTGAGAGTTTGGTAGATGCTGGGAGTGTGGTAGAAACCGAATGTAATAAAATCTCTTAATACTATAAGTTCCAGGCTTATATTTTGGACCATTAAAATTCTGTACAAAGCATAGCCAAAGATGATATCCAAGAAAATGAATACATTAAAAGTTAGAGAACAAGGGATGATTTATTGAGATGATGTTTTGAAAGAAATCACCATAATTATGTAGTTAAAAAGGAACGCTTGAACAACCAAGATGTCCTTCAATAGGTAAAATGATAAACAAACTGTAGTACATCCAGACAATGGACTATTACTCAGCAATAAAAGGGAGTGAGATGGCAGGCTATGGAAAGACACAGAGGAGACTTAAATGCATACTGCTAAGTGAAAGAAGCCAGTTTGTGAAACCCACATACTATATGATTCCAACTACATGACATTCTGGAAAATGTAAAATGATGGAGACACAAAAAAGATTAGTGGTTGCCAAGGGTTCAGAGGGAAAGGGAGAGAGATGAACAAATGGAGCCCAGTATATTTTGGGGACACTGAAACTATTCTGTTTGATACTGTAATGGTGGATGCATGGCATTATGCGTTTGTTAAAACCCATAGAATTGCACAACACAGAAAGGAAACCTTAATGCAAACTATGGACATTAATTTATAATAATGTATCACTATTGGTTCCTCACTTGTAACAAATATACCACACTAATGCAAGATGTTAATGATAGGGGAAACTGTATGTGTATGTGTGTGTGGTGGGAGTGGTATATGGAACTCTTGTTCTTCCTGTGCAATTTTTCTGGAAGCGTAAACTGCTTAAAAAATACAGTTTCTTAGGAAAAACCCCCTCTCCAAATAAATCAGGTTGGAATAATATTAGTTCATAGAAATATTTTTATTCAAATAGGAAACTCTTTGGTCACAGGCTCCTTGACACATGAACTGTCAACAGATCTCCTAACTTTCCTTTTCCTTTTTTTTTTTTTTTTAACAAGAACAGAAACTCTGCTGAGCTTCATAGTTGGGTCCAATATTTCTCATCAGATCAAGAATAATCTGGGGCACCTGGGAGGCTTAGCTGGTTAAGCGACTGCCTTTGGCTCAGGTCATGATCCCGGAGTCCTGGGATCAAGTCCCACATCGGGCTCCCTGCTCGGCAGACCCTACCACCTCTTGTGCGCGCGCTCTCTCTCTCTCTCAAATAAACAAATAAAATATTAAAAAAAATATTCTGCAGAGAGTTCAGCTAATAAATTACTATCTGTCACTTTGGGATTTTCCTCCTGACTTATGAATTCTTTAGATTTGCAAAACTGTATTTAGGTCTCTCCTCTTCAGACCCTGCAGTTCTGTTTTCAGAATAATGCAAACATTTTTTATGCCTATCATATGCAGTCTGCACTTCTAGATGTTACCATGGCATCCAGTACCATTTACCGCCAAAGACCAGGGAAACTAGCCCAGGGAGAAGGTGACATTTCCTTTATAAAGAGCTACTTCTACACAGGTATCATGTCAACTACCTTATTGATTGTCTTTCACTGTGGCCCTCCGCTGATGAGGGAAACTTTTCAAGATTCCCAGGTGATTTCTGACTTAAGTGCTTGCTTCAGTGACAGCCAAAATAAATCTGCTTTTACAGTTACAGACTAATATATGTATGAGACACTCTGAAAATCATATATGCACATTTCTTCAGAGTTGGTCATTGACTAGTATCACATTTAAAATAATGATATCATACACCTATATCTTAACATTGCGGCTTCAAGTCAGATTCCTAGTCAGTATAATGTCTTTTTAACTAAATATTTTTGGCCAAACAAAGCTAAATTAAACACTTCATTTTCTAGGCATAATTCTAAATGACATAGTCATTCCTTAAATGAACTATAATCTTAAATGGAGAAAATGCTGAGACTAATCAAAAGAACTTCAGTTGGGGTCCTATGGTGATTCTACATGAAGAATTCTAAATTGCTTTGAATAATGGGAGGACTATTAAAATGCATTACATTTTCCTTTATTTGAAGGAAATGACACTCATTTATATGTTACTGGGTTGGCTTGTTAAAATCATGCTCTTTTCATTCTATTCCTATCATAATAAAAAAGTCATAAAAATCAAGAACTCCTAAGGGGGGAAATTGTTTTCTTCTAGCTACTTTTTTCATCTCATAAATGATGCTGGAAATCATAACAAAATGTTAAAAATAAAGCACAACTTTAAATGTTTAGAAACTTAACATAGCTATATTATTCAGGTATTTCTTAGTGCCTCCCAGTAATTTGGTTTAATTCTGAAGACCCAAATACAAATTCCATCAAACCCCCATCATTTTTTTTTCATTAATCATAAAATTATCAGATATTTGGCAGTATTGGAAATTTCTCTCCAAATTTTTCACCAGTATTGATTGGTGACAATGCTTGACCTGTTTTGAAAATCTCTGCCTTAAGAAAGATGAAGCCTCAGTGGTCAGTTCAGCTCTTCTCTCCCTCCAATTTGCCAATAAATAGTGAATGCACATGGGAAAGGTCTTCTACCAAATCACATGCACTTAGTAAAAGCTTAGCTTTGAAGTCCACTTCCACTTGTAGCTGGTAGAGAATGGATCTAAGTGTGGGGTAGTCTCATGTTTTCCTCCTTTATGTACCTAATCTGGTTGGCGGGTTCTTAGGTATGGATTTGCCTGAACTTTTCTCAGTAGAGTTGACAGATGTAGCAAATAAAAATACAGGCTACACTGTTAAATTTGAATCAGATTTTTTTTAGTATAATTATATCCCAGATATTGTACGGGACACAACCTAAAAATTATTTATCTGCACTTTGAATTTAACTGGGTATTCTGTATTTATCTGGCAACCCTCTTCAGCACATCCAAGTTCGAAGCCTTTGCCTGGTTCCATCACATTAAGAAAGGCCATCCATCCATACATACAACCATACATGTATCCATACATTGTTATGTAACCTGGGATGGATCCCATGCTGTCACATGGAGAATAGTTTCATTGACCTTCAAGGAGCTATGTTTTGGAGCAATTACCGAGATGGGAGAGGTCCTATAGATACTCATCATGAACATGGTAGTAAAGAACACTATTTCTAAGTCATTTATAGAGTATTGCAGTATGAAATTTGTGGTCACCTATTTACATCAGTGTGTTTTGCTTGAGGTGTGTATACGTTTGTGTGTATGTCTGATGTGTCAGTGTACTAAGATTGAACTCCAGAACATATGTTTTGCTTATATGCACTCTTTATAGTCCATGGAAACCATAAAGAACAGTGTTTTCTTCCCTTAGAAGTCTTGTTTTGCTATAACCTGGTTGCCCTGTAAAAAGGAAATCCCACCAAAAGATTACTAGAAGAATATTTATCAGCCCCAATTAATTAAAATGACATCAGTACACTTAGTGGGCACTTAGAAGTATATTCCAATCCTGTAATTCACTTTAGTCTTTCTTTAAAGGTTTTCTTTAAAGGTTCTTTAGTTCACCAGACATTTTCTAGAATGGAATCTGTAAACCAGAGGCATTTACTGAGGATGCTTCCATCATTGCATATCTCACAGATTAGCAGTCTCCCTCTCTCCTGATTATTCCTTTATAAATAAGTCATTTTATCAGATAGGTCAAAAAGCACATGACATACAAACTGATGGATATGTCTGCTTCTCAGGAAACTAGCACTCCTTCACCCATACCCTCACTGTGGTTTGGTTAGGCTTTCTTCAGCAGACCTTGTTTCATTTGGATAACATCACTGCAAGACTGTTCACTGTTCTAGTTCATTTGTTTCAGTGTTTTTAATTCTGAAGAATTATTTTTTTATTTTTCTTTTATTGACATGTATTATTTTTTTTCAGGCGTACAGGTCTGTGATTCATCAGTCTTACACAATTCACAGCACTCACCATAGCACATACCCTCCCCAATGTCCATCACCCAGCCACCCCATCCCTCCCATACCCCTCCACTCCAGCAACCCTCAGTTTGTTTCCTGAGATTAAGAGTCCCTTATCGTTTGTCTCCCTCTCTGGTTTCATCTTGTTTCATTTTTCCCTCCCTTCCCCTATGATCCTCTGTCTTCTTTTTCAAATTCCTCATATCAGTGAGATCATACTATAGTTGTCTTTCTCTGATTGACTTATTTTGCTTAGCATAATACCCTCTAGTTCCATCCACATCATTGCAAATAGCAAGATTTCGGGGTTTTTTTTTTTGATGGCTGCATAATATTCTGGTGTGTGTGTGTGTGTGTGTGTGTGTGTGTGTGTGTGTGTGTGTGTGTGTGTGTATACACACACACCATATCTTCTTTATCCATTCATCTGTTGGTGGACATCTTGGGCCTTTCCATAGTTTGGCTATTGTGGACATTGCTACTATAAACATTGAGATACACGTACCCCTTCGGATCACTACATTTGTATCTTTGGGGTAAATACCCAGTAGTGCAATTGCTGGGTCGTAGGGTAGCTCTGTTTTCAACTTTTTGAAGAAACTCCATACTGTTTTCTAGAGTGGCTGCGTCAGCTTGAATTCCCGCCAGTGGTGTAGGAGGGTTCCCCTTTCTCTGCGTCCTCGCCAACATCTGTTGTTTCCTGACTTGTTAATTTTAGCCATTCTGACTGGTGTGAGGTGGTAACTCATTGAGGGTTTGATTTGGATTTACCTGATGCTGAGCGATGTTGAGCACTTTTTCATGTGTCTGTTGGCCATTTGGATGTCTTCTCTGCAGAAATGTCTGTTCATGTCTTCTACCCATTTCTTGATTGGATTATTTGTTCTTTGGGTGTTGAGTTTGATAAGTTCTTTATAGATTTTGGACACTAGCCCTTTATCTGATATGTCATTTGCAAATATCTTCTCCCATTCTGTAGGTTGTCTTTTGGTTTTGTTGACTGTTCCCTTTGCTGTGCAAAAGCTTTTCATCTTGATGAAATCCCAATAGTTCATTTTTGCCCTTGCTTCCCTTGCCTTTGGTGATGTGTCTAGGAAGAAGATGCTGCCTGTGTTCTCCTCTAGGATTTTGATGGATTCCTGTCTCACATTTAGGTCTTTTATCCATTTTGAGTCTGTTTTTGTGTGTGGTGTAAGGAAATGGTCCAGTTTCATTCTTCTGCATGTGGCTGTCCAATTTTCCCAACACCATTTGTTGAAAAGACTGTCTTTTTTCCACTGGGCATTCTTTCCTGCTTTGTCGAAGATTAGTTGATCATAGAGTTGAGGGTCCGTTTCTGGGCTCTCTATTTTGTTCCATTGATCTGTCTGTTGATGATTACAGCTTTGTAATAGAGCTTAAAGTCTAGAATTGTGATGCCACCAGCTTTGCTTTTCTTTTTCAACATTCCTCTGGCTATTTGGGGTCTTTTCTGGTTCCATACAAATTTTAGGATTATTTGTTCCATTTCTTTGAAAAAAGTGGATGGTATTTTGATAGGGATTGCATTAAGTATATAGATTGCTCTAGATAGCATCGACATCTTCACAATATTTGTTCTTCCAATCCATAAGCATGGAACGTTTTTCCATTTCTTTATGTTTTCCTCAATTTCTTTCATGAGTATTTTATAGTTTTCTGAGTACAGATCCTTTGCCTCTTTGGTTAGATTTATTCCTAGGTATCTTATGGTTTGGGGTGCAATTGTAAATGGGATCAACTCCTTAATTTCTCTTTCTTCTGTCTTTTTTTTTTTAGAAGGATCTTTTTGCTTTATTCCTTTTTATATTCTGATAAATGCACATATTCTTTGACCCAGCAATTCCACACCCATATGTTTACTTTATAAATATACTTCCACACATACAAAATGACATACATACAAAAATATTCAGATGCAGCATCATTTATATGAGAAAAAGAATGGAACCAACCTAAACACCTACCAGTAGGAAACCAGTTAAAAAAAATCATCCATTTGAAGAAACATGGTGCATCTGTTACAAAGAATGAGGCTGCTCTGTTTTTTTGTTAGTTTTTCCCTTTCGCTGTTCAGATGTGGAATGACTTCCAAGTGAAGTAGAAAAAAAGCAAGACACAGGATGCTGTGTGTACACTACACTACCACTTGTGTGGGAAGAAAATCAAACTCCATGCCTATGTATTTGCAAATGCAAAAATATGTCTGGAAGACCTAAACTATAATGATGGTTACCTGGGGAAAGGAACTAGGTAACTGGGGTGTATAGGAATGCCACTGATTTCTGTGCATTGATTTTATATCCTGCCACTTTACTGAATTCCTGTATGAGTTCTGGCAGTTTTGGGGTGGAGTCTTTTGGGTTTTCCACATAAAGTATCATATCATCTGCAAAGAGTGAGAGTTGAACTTCTTTGCCGATTCGGATGCCTTTTATTTCTTTTTGTTGTCTGATTGCTGTGGCTAGGACTTCTAGTACTATGTTGAATAGCAGTGGTGATAGTGGACGTCCCTGCCACGTTCCTGACCTTTGGGGGAAAGCTCTCAGTTTTTCCCCATTGAGAATGATATTCGCTGTGGGTTTTTCATAGATGGCTTTTATGATATTGAGGTATGTACCCTCTATCCCTACACTCTGAAGAGTTTTGATCAAGAAAGGATGCTGTACTCTTTTTCTGCATCTATTGAGAGGCTCATATGGTTCTTGTTCTTTCTTTTATTAATGTATCATATTGATTGATTTGTGGATGTTGAACCAGCCTTGCAGCCCAGGAATAAATCCCACTTGCTCGTGGTGAATAATCCTTTTAATGTACTGTTGGATCCTATTGGCTAGTATTTTGGTGAGAATTTTTGCGTTCATGTTCATCGGGGTATTGTCTATAATTCTCTTTGATGAGGTCTTTGGTTTTGAGATCAAGGTAATGGTGCCCTCATAAAATGAGTTTGGAAGTTTTCCTTCCATTTCTGTTTTTTTGGAATGGTTTCAGAAGAATAGGTATTAATTCTTCTTTAAATGTTTGGTAGAGGGACGCCTGGGTGGCTCAGTCGGTTAAGCGTCTGCCTTCGGCTCAGGTCATGATCCCAGGGTCCTGGGATCAAGTCCTGCATCGGGCTCCCTGCTCGGCGGGGAGCCTGCTTCTCCCTCTGCCTCTGCCTCTCTCTGTCTCTGTCTCTCATGAATAAATAAATAAAATCTTTAAATGTTTGGTAGAACTCCCCTGGGAAGCCATCTGGCCCTGGGCTCTAGTTTTTTGGGAGATTTTTGATTACTGCTTCAGTTTCCTTAGTGGTTATAGATCTGTTCAGGTTTTCTATTTCTTCCTGGTTCAGTTTTGGTAGATTATATATCTCCAGGAATGCATCTATTTCTTCCAGATTGTCTAATTTGCTGGCATACAGTTGCTCATAATATGTTCTTATAATTGTTTGTATTTCTTTGGTGTTGGTTGTGATCTCTCCTCTTTCATTCATGATTTTATTTATTTGGTCATTTTTCTTTTTGATAAGTCTGGCCACAGGTTTATCAATCTTTTTTTTTTAAGATTTTATTTATTTATTTGACAGAGAGAGACACAGCAAGAGAGGGAATACAAGCAGTGGGAGTGGGAGAGGGAGAAGCAGGCTTCCCGCTGAGCAGGGAGCCCGATGCGGGGCTCGATCCCAGGACCTGGAATCATGACCTGAGCCAAAGGCAGACGCTTAACGACTGGAGGAGTTTTGCCTAAATTTGAATTTTCTATAAATGAGTACACTCTCTTGTATCTAGCATCTTCTCAATATTATATGCGTGAATGAATCCACATTGTTGCATAGATTGTAGTTTTTATTCATTCTCATTTCTATATAATGTTGCATTTTGTGAATATACAATTTATTTATACCTTTGACACCTGACAGACATTTGGATAATGATGCCGTGAAAATTATTTTGCATGTTTTTTGACGAATATCATACACATCTTTTGATACATCTCAAAGACAAGAATTTTTGAATTCTGATTTAATTTTATAACTTAACACATCTTCTTTATTAGGATTAATACTTCTGAGGCTCCCGAACTTATAACGTGGTTGGAATTTTAGAGCATATAAACCTTAGAAATCTGGCTGTAACTTCAGAGCTGGCAATAGAAAATCATTCAGGGTAATGGGACAGGCATAATGCTTGAGTCAATTGTGTTAGACCTGATCCATATCACCTAAACTATAAAACAGTCATAACATATCATTGCTATCTATTTCACAGATTTGGCATGGGGATTAAGCAATCATCTTCGCTCATGTATTTTTATAAGTAAAAACTTGAGCAATTGTAAATGTATAATATTAAGTTTAGACAGCAATATCTTTGGATACCTGAATATCTTAGAAAAAAATAGATATACCTATAGATTTGAATATTCACCCTGTGAACATATTCACTCAAAAACCATTTATGGTTGGGCGCCTGGGTGGCTCAGTTGGTTGAGCGACTGCCTTTGGCTCGGGTCATGATCCTGGAGTCCCTGGATCGAGTCCCACATCGGGCTCCCTGCTCAGCGAGGAGCCTGCTTCTCCCTCTAACCTCCCCCCTCTCATGTACTCTCTCTCTCTCTGATTCTCACTCTCTCAAATAAATAAATCTTTTAAAAAAATTGTGGTCAACATTATAAGTCTACATATTATTCTAAAATGTCAACAGGAAATACTTTTCTATAGCTAAGAGGTGAACTCAAGTCCACATTTGGTAATTTCCATTCAAATAGCCCATTTATCTTGCTTTAAGCCAGTGTCCCTCTGACATACCTGAACCGTTTCAAATTTATAATTTACATAACTTACCTCTTCAAACAGCCTTCCCAGCTAATCTGTTCAATGCAGTTCAACATAATATATGTCCTTGAACCTCTTTCCTACATCACACTCTACCAACCCAGCATATCTTGTCCTCCCCATCTAATACCTGTAATGTTTGTTAGTTTTAATTTACCTCTTCCTATAACTTATCATAAACATGATTCAATCAAAATTTCATTTATAGTGGCACCCGGGTAGCTCAGTCAGTGAAGTGTCCAACACTTGATTTCTGCTCAGGTTGTGATCTCAGGGTTGTGAGATAGAGCCCTTGTTGGGCTCCGTGCTCAGCAGGGAATCTGCTTGAGATTCTCTCCCTCTGCCCCTCCCCCTGCTTACACTCTTTCTCTCTCTCTAAAAAAAATAAATAAAATCTTTTTAAAAATTTCGTTCATAGGGCGCCTGGGTGGCTCAGTTGGTTAAGCGACTGCCTTCGGCTCAGGTCATGATCCTGGAGTCCTGGGATCGGGTCCCGCATCGGGCTCCCTGCTCAGCGGGGGGTCTGCTTCTCCCTCTGACCTTCCTCTCTCTCATGCTCTCTACCATTCTCTCTCTCTCTCAATAAATAAATAAAATCTTTAAAAAAAAATTTCGTTCATAGTTCTAATGTAACCTTAATTTCTCAAGGACTTGAAGTAATTATTCCCAGGTGTACCAGTTCATGCCCCAACCTCAGGCTCCCTTCAAGTCAACACCCACGTAATTATTTCTCGCAGTCCGGTAGGGTGTTCTTGTATGTGCTCACTTTTCTAGGTTTTGTTTATTCCTGTAGGGCATTCTTGTATGTCCTCACTTTTCTAGGTGTTATTTATTCCCAGTGGCTCGTGGTGATACACTGTTGGAGGTATCCTAATTCACTCTGCTCTATCTGATATTTTTCCCTTTTGTTTATTTCTTGGTTTTATATATGTATACAGTTCTCACTGCCAGACTCAGATAACAGTCCAAAAGGGCTGGGTTGAGTGACAAATCCAAATACATAAATATAGATGCCATGCTATAGAGTTTATTTTTTGTCCACTCCAAGGGTAAGTCAAGTTATCATCACTTGCCTTCTTATTCCCTGAAGAAAATCATTTCCCAGCAGATCGTCAAAGCTTCATGCAAATTACCTTTTGGGTGACCTTAACCATCAGTTTTTCATGTGTATTCGGGATTGTCAGAATCTCATTTAGTTTCACATGTACCCCGCCAAATATCCCATTTTAATCTTTATATTATCCCAAATGCCATGGTTGATTTCACCAAACTCCTTGACAGACTTAAGACTATGTTATTTTCTAGTTTGGGGGCAGACAAATGTAATGAATATGGAAACATGCCGTGAGGGATGCCTGGGTGGATCAGTCAGTTAAGCATCTGTCTTCAAGTCAGGTCATGATCCATGGTCGTGGGATCAAGTCCCACATCAGGCTCCTTGCTCAGTGGGGAGTCTCCTTCTCTCTCTGCCTGCCACTCCCCCTGCTTTTGCTCTCTCTCTCTTTTAGAAAAATAAAATATTTTTTTAAAAAGAAAAGGAAACATGAAGTGATTAAAGGTATTACTTCTTTTTCATAGAAAAGATACTTATCTGAGTGAAAAATTTCTAAAAGGTGCAAAATCAACATTATAAACATGAGTTAGCAAGAAGTGGGCCCTCTAATTTATTGGCTCTCCTTTGAGTATCTGTTGCTCCTTTAGCATCCTTACTTCTTTCCTTTGCCAGATTAAGCCCCATTTTCCACCACTGGAATCCCTCCTTTGTGTCCACACTCAGCTCTCTTGCCTTTCTCTCTCCATCACACTTGCCTGGCAAATACTGGTTCTGGTTAAGTCCAGTTTCAGCTCTTTAGTTGGCCCCTTAACAGCTTGTCAGAGAACAACACACAGCCATGCTGACGATCTCACCCTAAATTAATGATTTACCCATGATTCTTTTTTTATTTATTCATTTTTTTATTATGTTAATCACCATACATTACATCATTAGTTTTTGATGTAGTGTTCCATGATGCATTGTTTGCATATAACACCCAGTGCTCCATGCAGTACGTGCCCTCTTTAATACCCATCACCAGGCTAACCCATCCCCCCACCCCCTCCCCTCTAGAACCCTCAATTTGTTTCTCTGACCCCATAGTCTCTCATGGTTCATCTCCCCCTCCGATTCCCCCCCTTCATTTTCCCCTTCCTACTATCTTCTTCTTCTTCTTCTTCTTTTTTTTTTTGTCTCAGAGGTACAGGAGGGATGGGGTGGCTGGGTGATAGACATTGGGGAGGGTATGAGCTATACCCATGATTCTTAAGTGGGACGCTTACACTGTCTAGCCATCCTAGTGCATTTCCCTATTTAATGTTTCTCCCTCTATTTTTTATCTTATTCTCTCCTTTCAAATACCATCATCTGATCCATCTTGTCTGACTTTCAGCTGATTTTTCTTTCACTGAGAACATAGCAGCAATCAGAGAAGCACTTCTTCTTTACTGCATCACTCCCTCACCCTGGTGCATGTGTTTGCACCCACAGGCCCTATCTTTCTTCTTTCACAGTGGATGAACACTTCTCCTCATGTATGAGGCCAACCCGTTCACTTGTGCCCTGGTACCCATCCCATTTTTCTTAATCAAAGCTGTTGCTCTTGCAATTCTTCCTTTCTTCTATGCATCATTAGTCCCAAATCCCCCACAGGATCATCAGCAGCAGCAGTCACTGAGCTCGCTGAGAGAGTCATCTGGGTTCACAAACTTCACTTTCTCAACTTACTTTTTTGTGATCCCACTCCATTCAGGTACTTGTCCATGCATAAAACAGAAATCCATTTGTCAGGGTCACCAATAATTTTATCCTTGTCACAGTTGGAGGTCAATTCTCAGCCTTTACCTCCCTTAAGCTTTAAGATGTTTTTGACGTGATGGAATCATCTGAAACTTCTTCACTTGGCTTCAGCCTCCCAACGCCTCTTGATTTTCATAAACCTACTGTCTCCTTGTTCCTAGTCTCTCTTGTGGTATCACTCTCATTCTCCTGACTTATGCATGTTACAGTGCCCTTATGTGTTTGTATTCCCTCCTTAGATGATCTCATCTAGGTCTGCATCTGGGCTCCTGGTACAGTTCAGTTCTTAAGATGCCCCCAGTTCTCTCTCTAGCCCAAATTCTACCCTGAACTTCAGGCTTGTGTAGCTTTAGCTCCACTAGGCTCACACTTCACGCATCACAACTGATCTCTTGACCCTGCCCCTCAGTCTGTTTCTTCCTCAGTGTTCCTTTTCTCAGCAAACTGCACCACTACTAACCCTGATACTCATGGCAGAATCTTGCTTTTGTTGTTGCTTCCTCTTTTTTTCTTGTATCCCATAGCAACACATCTTATATGTGCCACCTTCCAAATAGATCCAAAATCAGAACAAGTCTGACAAGTTCACTGCTACACCATTGCCCAAGGTATGTTCTTTTTTGCCTAGACTTCTGCTGTAGCTCCTAAAGTAGTCTCCCTGCTGCTTCTCTAAGACTTCTTCAGTTTATTCCCCATGCATCAGCCTCCAAAATATAAAACATGATCTGTAACTTCCTTTCTCAAAATTATTCAGTGGCTTCTCATCACACATATAATAAACTTCAGGGTCCTTTCCTTGTGCTAAAATGCCCTGCAGGGTCTGCCCCCTGACCACGATGGCTTCTTCACCTGGCTTTCTGCCCTTTGCTCATACACCAGCAATACTGGCTTTCTTATTACTTTTTGAATAGGCTAAACAAGTTCCTCTCCTAGGGCATACACACCTCGTATTCACTCAGTCTAGAACACATAAACTGTCCCCTCATTTTATTCAAGTTTCAGTCTAAAAATATCTTCCTCAGAAAAGAAAATACTTTTCTTACCAGCATATCTCAAATAGTTGCCTCCTTTGGTCTGCATCCCCTTACTCTGGCTATTTTTCATCCAAAAACACATATGTATTCATAGGGTTTGTTTTCCCTTGTTATTTTTCATCTATCTTATCCACTAGATTATAAAATACATATGGACAGTGCTGTATCTTTTTTACCAATCTATTTCTAGCATATATAATATTATCTGACCTGTGGTAGGTGGTTAGTGAATGTTTGTTAAATACATGAATGAGTGATCATATTGGGATGAAAGAAATAATCATACATCGGGGAATGTTCATGGTCTTACCACAACCCCCATAAGCTAAATAAATCCTGTATTTGCAAGGACACTTCTCTCTCCACTTTGGAAAGAGAAAGGGTGTTTGTTTATTTGTTTAGTTACTGAAATCAGTTTAAATAATCTACTTCAAAAATAGGTTCAGGGAGAATCTGGGTTCTGGAGCACTATCAGAGATGGGAAAATGGACAACACAATAGAGTTGTAAGGTTTGGGTGAGCTTCCAACAGGCCTCCCTACATCTTCTGTGACCCTCCTTCCGCTTCTTCCCCATCATTAATGGTTTTCATGCTAGCATGCCAGTGGGGTTCCTGTGGCTGTCGACTATTACTTTTAGACTTTTTGAAAAATGTTGAAAGGACTTGAGCAATATTGACATTTATGTTGTTAGGACATAGGTCTTTATTTTGCTGTTTTATTATTATTTTATAAAAAGAACAGGTGTAACATGTTAAAAGAAAAATGTAAACAATGATATTGAAACACCTGTGTACTAATTATTCAGCTTAAGAACTAGAACATTTGTCTCATCTATTCAACTGAGGATCATTGTATGCCCTGCCCTGCCTTATATCACCTTCCACGTACATATTTTTTGCCGGAAACCACTGCCCTGAATGATTAATCATTTCCTTGGTTACTTTACAGTTTTACTGCATATTTGTGTATCCCTAAAAAAATTAAGCTTAGTTACTTTAAATTAATAGCTTTGTAGTGATTAGTATTCTTTTGTATTTTGCATTTTCATGAAAATTGGTAGCAGGGGTAGACTGCTGGTGAGGAATTATTTTTTAAATAACTTATACATTTATGTTCCTTTTTGTGATTCCCACCTTTCAAGGACACTAGCTTTATTCCTATCTCCTTTGACACCTGTTAAGACCCAAGCTTTGAAACACTAGGAATCAGCACATACAAATGGACAAATACGGCACTCAAGGCCTACTTACCTCTCTGAATTCAGGCTTTCTAGAGTCCAAAGTTTTTATTTTTTGTTTTCCTTCCAGCCTAGGCATTAACATAAAATTTTTAAATGTGCATTTGACATGTTGTTTTAGGTATTCTCTATTGCTTGTCCACCTCTTTGAGAGGTTAAGCCATTCTTTTTTTTTCTTTAATTGTGACACCACTCTGAAATTGAACTATGTAAATCTAGTTTTAATGAGCTTACACATTATGATAGATTTAAATGGGGGACTTGTCTTAAACAATAATTAGAGATAATGTAAGTGTCTAAGAGTTTTGATGAATTTGAAATCCAAATATTTTACTGTGGCAAAAGCAAGTATGGCTCTCTCCTATATTAGCAGTGAACACTCACCAGGTATTGCCATGTTCCAGGTACCTTTCTAAGTATTTTACCTGAATTCATTATTGAACTCTCACAGAAACCTTATGAGGTGGATATGAATTTTATCATATTTTTTTAAAGATTGTATTTATTTGAGAGAGAGAGAATGAGAGACAGCACAAGAGGGAAGAGGGTCAGAGGGAGAAGCAGACCCCCTGCTGAGCAGGGAGCCCGATGTGGGACTCGATCCCGGAACTCCAGGATCATGACCTGAGCTGAAGGCAGTCGCTTAACAAACTGAGCCACCCAGGCGCCCTGAATTTTATCATATTTTATAGATCATGAGGCACAGAGAGTTTGAGTAACATGCCTAAATTCATATAGTAAGTAGAAGAGTTGGAGTCATGGTAATCAGGAGAGGAAATCAGCTAGAACCTGACTGTAGAGATCATAGAAGAAGAAAGGGATACTGGAGAAAAGAAGAGAGATTCTGAGAGTATCAGCTCTTGGAAACTTACAGGATTCAAGAGAAATTACTGTTTCTTTACCCATTTTAATCTCTTGCAAGTGTCCAACCACATGTGCCCATTTTTGGTAACATAGCTGACTACCGTTAGTGCTGGCAGAATCAGCCAATCAGGAATCAGGAAAAATAACCAGGTATCCTATCCAAGATATTGGGTCATTTGGAACTCTGGGGTAGAAATACAGCCAAAATTCTTTAGAAACTTGAAGGAAACATGAATGAATGAAATACCACAAGCCAAAGCCAATATAGGCTTGTCAATCCAGGTATGGGCTGAGGTTATAATAAGTTCTGAGTTGACAGGCTTAACATATGTACAAAAGGGAAAGAATTAGTGGAGGTATGTGACCACAGATCTAAACAGGAAGGAGGCACATACAGAGAAAACAAACGGCACCAGAAGTCTTATCAAGGAAATTCATTAATATGTCAAAACCTTAGAAATGGAGGTAGAATCTAAGAATGGGCAGGAGGTAGGATCTAAGAATGGGTGGGAGGTGGGATCTAAGAAGGGGCAGGGGGGGGCGCCCGGGTGGCTCAGATGGTTAAGTGTGTGCCTTCGGCTCAGGTCATGGTCCCAGAGTCCTGGGATCGAGCCCTTCATCGGGCTCCCTGCTCAGCAGGAAGCCTGCTTCTCCCTCTCCCACTCCCCCTGCTTGTGTTCCCTCTCTCGCTGTGTCTCTCTCTGTCAAATAAATAAATAAAATCTTAAAAAAAAAAAAAAAAAAAGGAATGGGCAGGAGGTGGGATCTGTGAATAGACTGCTAAGGCAAGAAAGTAGGAACCCAACAACTGGAAGACCAAGAATACAGCAAGTTTGACTTGACACTAAATTGGATAAATACTTCAGTAAAGCTCTTAATATTCTCTACTTCCCAAGTAGATTTTTTTCAGTGCATGGGGTAGAGGTTGAACATAAAAAGAGTGGTTTAGTGGCTACATCTGCCAGGTTTAAAAGGAGAAGGGGCAAGGAGCCGGGTAGACCATTAGTCAGCTCAATATGTCATTACAACCAGACTTGGCTCTATGGCCTCTCACTTAAGTTAACAACTACATCATTAAAAGGGTCACCTTTCAGCTAGGAAATGACGGATTATTGCCTTCCTGGTCCCAACTACCCCTTGTTCTGTGTTTTCTCATTGTTTCTAAAAATCAAGTGCTGACAGCAAGGGTGATAAATTTTTTTTCTTTTGATTCTAGGTTTTTTGTTTTTTGTTTTGTTTTGCTTTGCCTCTGACCTAGACTGTGGCTCAAGACCCTATTTGAAATAAGAGTGTCCAAAATCATAATTAATGTTTTCTCCTGCTGCACAAAATCATAGGCGTGTCCCATTTAGAATAAATTAATTTGGGTAATAGTAAATTCTATTACTATTTTATATGCTAAATATTTGAGAAAAAAATACTGACCTGAGTGTCTTTTATAGTTCACACTATTCATGTTCACTGTTTTAATGAAATATGAGAAATAATGAAACTGAAAAACCTTAGAATTATACACAAATTTATATAGTCACTGGAGAAAGATAAAGGGAAAAGCAAGTTCAAGTTAACAGAAGATTAAAATAATTAGAAGCAGCTAATAGAAGCTCAGCAGGAAGTGAATCTCATTGATGCCTACCTCATTGAACTGAGTCTTGGCAAGTTCACTGGGCCTTCTCACTGTGTGTGTGAGTGTATGTGGGGGTGTCTATTACACACATGAACAACACAGTAAAAGAATGGTTAATCAACAGTAAAAGAATGGTAACATTTTAGGGCTGGGGAGGTTATTAGAGATTATCTGGTCCTCCTAGATAATCCTAATATCCTATTTTTAGAACAATGTAACCCAGAGAGGTTAAATGAATGCTTAAAATAAGACAGTTTGGAAGTGGAAAAAGGAACCAATTTGGGCAAAAACCCCTGGCAATTTCAAGGTAATTTTAGTGAGAGGCAACTAATTTTGATTATCTGATAGTTCTTTCTCACTTAAAAGGGCACTTAACCTCTATAGGACAGTCTCTCTAACAAAATTGCCTGGCAAAAAAAAAAAAAAATCTATATTGGAAAAGAGCTATTTGCAGTACAAGCATGATGCTAATGATTCCTCCTTTAATTTCTCATTATTTTTATAATCGCCAACCAGATTGCAGTGTAGGAATATCACACACACACACACACACACACACACACACACACACACACACATTCCTCTAATCATTACCTCTGTCACTGTCTCAAGTTTTAATGTTAAAAAAAACCCAAATCTTTTCTTTTTAGTGAGTAAACATGCTTACTACTTTTCTTTCATTTCCCTGCTAGCTATTAGGAGCCACATTTTCATAAAGAGATGAAAAAGACAGAATGATTAAAAATCAATAAAGTAAAATTAATGAAGGGCATCCTGTGGCATGTTCAGAGGGTTCATTCTTCAGTTTTGCGTAAGAAGAATCAGCGGTCAGTTACTATTAGGCAGATTTCTGTTGTCCAAAAAGTGGCCACAAGGTTTAAGACATTTATGGCAAGACCTCAAAGATACTGCTAAAGTAGCAGTGGTTTAAAGTCAATAAATGTATTCATCAATTGCAAGTGGCACTTACCAGTCATTATTCACAAACACAGTTGGACACAGAGAATGTAGACTCAGAGCTTACTAAGGCATAATCTTTCCACAGTGTATAAAGTTTTGGCAATACATAACTGGAAAATTAGCAAGTGAGAAAGAGAATCTAATATTATTAACTGCATAGAGAGACACAAGTGGAAGACTAAACACAGAGAAGAAATATTTAGATACAGGAAGAGCAGAAAATCAGAGGCAGAGGAGAAGACAGTAGACCTACTTTCACACAAGACAGTCCCATCTTATTCTTCGTACTTATGGAAACCTAATATGGCAGGAATTGTGCAGCTCAGAGAAGCTATTCTTTCAAGATGGGGTTTGGGAAACAGCCTTATTTGCCTAAGAGGATCAGAATGCAAAATTCTGAATAGGGAAAAATATATATATCAAGGATGAAATATTTGTGTTTTTAAACTTCATGTGATCCAATTAAATTTGTTCTTCTGTAACTTACTTTCCAGTAAAGAAACAACTAAGAAGATACTCAGGTTAATGTAGAAAATTTTCTTGATTCATTTATTAAAAGATTAACTGGCCATCTAATTACATGCAATTTTTTGGATAATGGGAGCATAAAGATGAAAATCATCTGATTCCTGTCTTCAGGGAGCTTACTTTCTGATAGCAGAGAAAACATGTAGATAAATAATTGAAAAACAAACTTCAAGAGTGAAGGAGCTCATATGAGAGTTAACAGACACTGTAGTAGTTCATTCAGCCATTCAACCAATACTTACTGCACACTTTTTACATGGCAGGCACCTAAAAACAAACAAAGGATACAGTGAAGAAAAAACTTTGCTTTCGTGGAGTATGTGTAGTATTGAGGAAATACAGATTTGTTTGTTTATATATATATATTTTTAGATTTTATTTATTGACAGAGAGAGAGAGAGACAGAGAGGGAACACAAGCAGGGGGAGTGGGAGAGGGAGAAGCAGGCTTCCCGCCGAGCAGGGAGCCCGATGTGGGACTCGATCCCAGGACACTGGGATCATGACCTGAGCTGTAGGCAGACACTTAACAACTGAGCCACTCAGGCGCCCCCCAGATTTATTTATAACAAATAAATATAATGTATTAGGTTGTAGTAAATGCCTCAGAATAAAATAAAGCAATGGGGGAGGGTGCTGGCAGGGATGGGAAGTTGGTGTAGGTGAGATTTACTATTTTAAGGATGGTGGCTAGGTAAGAGAGAGAGACAGTATGAAGAGAGAGACGTTGCTTATAGAGGGAATTTACATCTGCTGGTCATGGATGTTGTCAGACTCAGATTCAAGATACATGCAGAGGCCAAAAAGTCCACGTGAATCCTGTGTTAGGCTGGAGGCATCTTGCCCTTGTTTGAACACTTTCAAACACCATCAAAATACATATAAACACACCTATGTACATATGCATAGAACAATGCAAAGTACAAATATAGGATATTTAGAATAGAGAATATGTGATGAGCTGATGAAATGTAATGTGAATGCCCGCCCTCCCCTTCATGGGGACACAATTGTTTTTATTTGGTAGCACCAGAAAGCCTTGATGAGCATGTATTAACCTACTGAGTTCATGTTTCGCGTGCTCTGCTCTTTGAGGGAAGTGTGGGAATAGTTCATGTGTAGTCATATGTTAGAGTGCCTGAGAGGGACCTCTACTGTCGAGAAACTTCTTTTAATTATGTGAAAAATGTGGTAATCTTTAGGACAGATAGAAGCAAGTAGTGGACAAGAAACAATACTATACTTTTAGCTCTCAGTTCCTTCAGATCAAAAGCACACAAACACATCTCCATTGCTTTGCTCTTGGTTCCATTTAGTGCCCTGTATCCATGTCCTTTCTCTCTCTCTCTCTCTTTTTTTTTCCTGACAAAAAATTTCATGCTACAGTCTACATTTTCATGGTGACAGTTTTGTGGTGCTCGCCAGCTATGATACCAGAGCCATTCAGGACTTTGAGATATTTTACCGAGGAATTAAGTCTTGTAGACTAGCCCAGAAAGTGGTCTGAGTAGAGGCAGAAGACTTCCGTCCTAGGACATCCCTCTAGAGCAGGGATCAGCAAACCCTCTCCATAAAGGGCCCGATGATACCCTTTTTAGGCTTTTCAGGCCATACCGTCTTGTTCCTACCTACTCGACTCTGCCATTGCAGCCTGAAAGCAGCCAGACACCATGCCTAGACAGGTGGGCTGCATTCCAGTACAACTTTATTTTTGAGAACAGGCGATGGGCTGGATTTGGACCATGAGCCGTCATTTGCTGACCCCTGATCTGGAGAACCCACTGCTGCTGTCCTAGTTCTGGTCCTCAGTGACTCACACAGACTCCAGCTGACCTCTCATTATTCTGTTCTTCACATGACTACCAGAGGGATTTTTCTAACACATATGATATAATGTCATTTATTTGCCTTATTTCTTTAGCTCCTACATCATATTGTCCATATCTGCAACTTGGCCCCGTCTGCGGACTCACAGTTGGCTTCACCCGCTGCCCTGCTCAGACAAGGCTCTGCATCACCCCTGCTATTCAAACCTGACTCGACTAGATTGTCATCAGGGCCCTACTGCCCCCCGCCCCCCCCGCACTGTATTTCAGATATGGCCTAAACTTTAGTTTATCCATCATTGACACCAAGGCCTCTAGTACAGATGAGAATGAAACCTGCTTTATGTCAATCAGGAACTTCCTTAACAGGGGTAGATCTAGTGAGGCATGATCTCAGCTGTTTTAGGTCTTCTGAGATATAAATTATTCTAACCCACAGCTTCACTGAGATTTTCATGGTGCTTCTTATAAATCCTAGACCTTGAGCAGTTTTACTTCGCTTCCCCTTCCCACTGTCTGCTGTTCTTTCTTCAGGTTGCGGCATTTACTAAACCCACTGTCATAGTTTGTTCATCCCATGCCTAATGTACACCTTTTAAAAAGGTATTTTTTTAAAAAACCTCCATTTGATCACTAGCTATGGTCTCCACATCAGTATTGCCATGTTAAGATCTCAGAGAGTCTTAAACTTCTCAAGTAACGGCTTTGCCATGCTTCTAATTGCTTATGCAAATTAATGCATTTAATCCACAGAAATTCTTTAAAAGTCAGTAAGTATTGGAAAACCAGAAAAGTAAGTAAGTATTATCTCTGTTTTTTTAGATGAGGGAACTAAGTGAAAAAGGGCTGAAGTACCTTGTTTATGGTACACACTGAGGAACTGGAGCCCCTTCTCCTGGCCATTTCATAATATCCTTTTCTTGGCTCTCATATTTCCAAAGTTAATCCAAATTGCTTTCTCTCTAGAGATGAATCACTGAAACATTCTTGAATTAAAACTTCTCTATACATATGCACACACACTCATATCAACTGGACATATAGTACACATCTATACCATAAATTATAGTTGGATCTTAAATGCACTTGAAAATATTGACAAGGGATTTGAAAAACTTTTCAAACTCTATAGATCTATATAAATGTTAGTAAAAATGTATTTTTCAAAGATACTATGTTTTATGAAATAACACCCAAACTATTTATATATAAATATTACAAAGAATATTTTTTAAAATAAAATTTAAACATATTTAATTTATATATAACATAAATATATATAAATATACTTATATATACCTTAATTACATAATATAAAAGTAAAACTTTATTGGACTGTGAATAGAAAAAAACATGATATTCATAATCATTTGTTCAACCCAATTTCCTCATGGTTTGGGAGTATTAGCAGGAAACTTGGCTTTTCTGTGCATAGCTTCATTGATTTTTCTGTCTACACCTGCAAAGGTAAATGGACAGTAATGATTGCGTTTCCTGAGGTTGGTCTTTGTGTTTCTCAGAGGATATTGCTGTGTTCTGCAGAGTCAGGTATCAGCCTTTCAGTGTCTTCCAGAGATGGGTAAACTCAAAAAGGAATTCTTTATTTTTTTAATTTTATTTATTTGTTTTTTTATTATTATGGTATGGTAATCACCATACATCACATCATTAGTTTTTGATGTAGTGTTCCATGATTCATTGTTTGCGTATAACACCCAGTGCTCCACGCAGAACGTGCCCTCTTTAATACCCATCACCAGGCTAACCCATCCCCCCACCCGCCTCCCCTCTAGAACCCTCAGTTTGTTTTTCAGAGTCCATCGTCTCTCATGGTTCATCTCCCCCTCCGATTTCCCCCCCTTCATTCTTCCCCTCCTGCTATCTTCTTTTTTTTTTTAACATATAATGTATTATTTGTTTCAAAGGTACAGATCTGTGATTCAACAGTCTTGCACAATTCATAGCGCTCACCATAGCTTGCTTGATGACATAATCTTGCTTGAGTAATGATAGTGGCTTATGTTTATAAAACCTCTTGATCCCTCCCAAAGCACGACATTTCTGTTGTTTTATTTGATCCTCACAGTGGTACTGCGAGGAGCATAGGAACAATTTCATCATTTCCATTTACCCCGGAGGAAACTAACACTTTTTAAAAAGGTTAAGTAACTGGCATGTGTATACTGATAAAGAAGACTTGAACCCAGTTGTTCTGACATATAGCTTGTGAAAAGCATAACAAAGGTCTGATTTATCTTTGCTTCCAGAAAAATACAGTCCCCTCCCCCATGCCCTTTAGAGCCTTGCAAATAAATTTCCCAAAGGGGCTCCCCCATTTGTAGATATGTGATGGAATCTGCCTTCCTCACCCCGTACTTCATTTCACACTTGGTTCACCCGCCTCATCAGCCACCACTGACCCACTTGCTCTTCCTGATTCTAAGCTTCCAGTTTTGAAGCCTATTTTAGTAGATCCTGCTAAGCAATCCTTATTTGTAAATCTTAGGCCTTTCCATCTGAAACATTAATTCTGGACATAAATTTATTAGTAATGACCCCTTCACTTACCAGTTGCTGGGAATCATGCCCTTTGTGCTTGCCTTTTTTCTCCTCCCCCATAGCCCATATGGGTACGTTCTGACCCTACAGGTAGGCATGGACAACCAGCCTACCCTGCATAACGAATATGAAAACATTGTTCAAGGATAACAGTGGTGATTTTAGCTTACGAATTCATTTATTTTGCATAGCATGGCTTTTAAGTGTCAAATATCTAAGTCATTTCTTTCTAGCCAGAGGTTAGTCTAAGCAGGAAGACCCTGGAAGCACATGGCTGACATTAAAAGTCCTGTTAGACATTTAGGAAATATCATTTGCTAGGGAGGACACAGAGACACAAGAATATGATGGTATCAAATACAAGGAGGGTTATAAAACCCCAAATAAAGGGCCTAATAGAAGAACCAGAAGTGAGAGAGAGTTAGAATTAGGAAGACAGCCCAGAGGAGCAAGTCTGTAATGGAAAGTCAGAGGTATAGAGAGAGATCTTTTGGGAAACTGCCAGAAATGAACCTTGTTGAAGGCTGCTGGTTTTGCATTGAAAAGGACTAAAGACCAGATGAGAACTCATGAATAGCATCTTATCCAACCCTTGTTATACAGTGTTGCAAAATCATCTCACAGAAACCACATCCTGGGGGCTGTTCCAAGATTATTCATTAATAAAAAGAGCAACCTATATGAACTAAAATATATTAAATACATATAACATCTCAAAATGTAAGCCCACAGCCTGGCAAATTAAAAATACAACCCCACCTTTGACATTCACACAACAGTAGGTCCCTATATGTTAAAGTACAAAATAGTTTAGGAATAAAAGCATACACTATTTCTTCATATTGTAAGTCATCCCCTTTTTTCTATTAAAAAATTTGTTTAGGTCACAAAAAATTGTATTGCGAATCATCTACCATATTCTCAGAGTTTCTGTCATTTTAAAATGTGTTCCTAATAATGCATGTAAATGGCTTAAACATGAAAACCAAATGACACAATGATGATATATAGCTGAGCTTACATTGTATACATCTTTTATGACATGTTTCACTTGCTTTGACTCTCTATGGCAGTAAACATCAAGGAATAACTTTTTACTATTTGAACCGAACACAGACTAAAAGCAGAAAAACTATTTTTAAAAACTGTCACCTATAATATGGTGCCAATACACTATAATGGAAATTATACATATTACATGTTCAAGCATTCATTATAGAGGGTTTATAGCAATGAGAAAAAAAATAAATACAAGATAGATTACATTATATCTGTTTATGTCACTTTTTATTGTATGGGTTATAAGAAATCATTCTTGCCTGATAGCCATTACTTTTTCCTGTCAGATTATAGAAAAACTAAGGCATCCAAAGAAGTGACCCATTATATTATGAATGGAATACCAAAAATTGCCGACATTTTGCCTACACCATGAATATTTACTAGGGTTAGAGCAATAACTGGATCTACTTCAAAATTCTCTTAATTGGAACAAAAAGTCAAATGGACAAATAAGCATAGCAGTTGCTTATACAGATAATAAGTGTTTGCAGAGGAACTGAGAAGGTTTCAGAAAACCAAGAATATCTTAGCTTCTCTAAACCAGATTGACTGAAAACAGTCCAGTATAAAGAGTAGCTAAAAATAAAATGTTAGCTAAGGCTCCTAAAGACAGCTGTGGAGCACATAATAGCGTTAGTGAGTAGAGGTAGAGATGCCAAACAAAGGGGCAAACTGAAAGGTCTGTCCTGTAGAAAGCTGTTATTGGTAATGAATTCTTGAGAAATATTTAGAATATAAATATTTAGACATAGAATATTTAGACAGTTCAGTAGAGTTTTATTGTTACTGGAAATATTGCTTATCTTAGATTCCTTTTATTAATGGCTGGTTATTAAGCCACAGGCCTTATAAATAAACCTAATTGGGTTAAGACAATAGCAGTTGGGTTTACATTCCTGGCCAAAGCATGCTTCTAAAAAACAAAATGCCCAAGTAACTGAACCACAGTTACTGAAATACACAGTTCTCCCTGGTGCTGAAACCCTGTTGTATAAGTCATAGGGCATTAATCCTGATGTTTAATGTGTTCTGTTTTACAGAGAGAAAGTCATGGGAACATGCCCAAAACATTTCAGCATATATCCTAGGAGCCTTTTAAAATAGAACATTATCTTAATTAAGTGCCTAATTCATTTTAAAAGTAAGACATTTAAAATTCAGATTACTAATGCCAAACTGGGAACTATTCAGATAATTTATGATATTCTGGAAAGTATATAGATGGTTGTTATCTCACAGGGAAAGTACCATTGAATTTGGAAAGACAGAATAATGCTGATGACATATGTATTTATAAAAGAATAGACACTATTCCACAGCACTCAGTAAGGGGTGGTGCTTAACACTGTTCACCCAGTCTGGGCACAAAGGTCTTTACTATGCTTTGTAGAGGTTTCCAGCCCTACAATGTCCCTTGTCCTCATTCCATTTCCCTGGAACAAATAAACAGAAACATATACATTATATTTTTGATCACACATCTAGTTCTGAACAGCTTTCACTGCTATTGTGATTGGCAGTCCATTCTAATATCAATTATTTAGCTTCTGATCTATTTTTTTTTTCTCATTTCAGAATTCAGTATGGGGCCTTTGGTCTAAGTGCTTAACATTCTTTTCTCCTCTAAAACCTTGGGTTCCCACCCTGTTTAAGTGCTTCCTCCCACGGCTGTGCTGTTTCATTTGAACAACCAGCCTGCCCCCCGCCATCATTTACGTAAGTAACCAGCCTTGAGTACTTGCCCTGACCCGAAGAAATGGAACCAGACAAGTGGGGTCTGTAAAGTCCATATGTCTTTCTTAATTTGTACTTGGGGGTATTGATTTAACCATGTGTTTCAAAAGAAAAACAATACCCGGAATATTAATTGAGTACCTGCAGTGTGCCAGGTACATAGACAGATTTTTCTTAGTATAATCACATCCATGAGAGAATAGTATTATCCTCTCCATATTTTTAGCTGAGGAAACTAACTTTTAGGTGAAAAGGTTAAAGAACTCAACTGAGATTGCCTATTAATAAATTGTGGAACCAGAAAAAAAATGTCTGCATCCTACAGCACCATGATATTTAACTTCAAAATTGTTATCTGAAAATTAACTTCAAAATTGTTATCTAAATTTATACAAGTAAATGGCCTATGAACACTTTATCAGTAGTACACACACACACACACACACACACACACACACACACACACACACACACACACACACACACAAAGTAATATACACTTACCACTATAAGAGGCATCTAGTGGTAAGTCTGGCCCCTAGTTAGGAGAAACTAAGACCATGAAGATCTGGATTTGATCAAACTACTCTTCTGCTTTGTGTCTCCATTGTTTAATGTATCATGATTTGCCACATGACTTTCTGGTGGCCTTGTTGCTTCATTAAAATAGACTCTAGAGCGTAGTGGTTAGGAACATACCTCTAGGGTCTTATGGGCCTGCAATTCTTTTTTTTTTTTTTTTTAAAGATTCTATTTATTTATTTGAGAGAAAGAATGAGAGAGAGAGAGAGAGCACATGAGAGGGGGAGGGTCAGAGGGAGAAGCAGACTCCCTGCCGAGCAGGGAGCCCGATGCGGGACTCGATCCCGGGACTCCAGGATCATGACCTGAGCCGAAGGCAGTCACTTAACCAACTGAGCCACCCAGGCACCCTGGGCCTGCAATTCTTGAGCTGTATGACTTTGGGTAAGGGACTCGGAATCTTGGAGTTTCATCATCCTTATTTATAAAATAAATAACAGCTATTTCATTAACTTCATTATGAAGATTAAGTGGGATATTACTCATAAGCTCTTAGAGTTTCTGGCATACAGGAAGCACTCCACAAATATGTTATTACTGTACTATTTGTTGTTGCTGTTATTTATTTGTACTAGTATAGAAGGTGTCATTCTCTTTGTTAGCTGCTCAAAGATGAGTTCTGTTGGCAAATGTTTAATCCATTTAACTTCCTGCTCTATTTCTGTTTCTTTTTGCTGTTTTATAAACACACAAGCATACTGAAGGTGTGTCTTTCCTCCAGTGCATATATGCTCTGAAAGACCTTATGGAAGGTATCCACTGATGAAAGATTCCTATGATTGGCCACAAAAACTTTTGCAACTATAGAAAGTTTATGAATTATTTTGGCATAGATCAAATGAATAATAATTTTTGGGCTGTGTACTATTCAGATATTTTGTAGTAACATACTCTTATTTAGAAACTTCTGTGATAGTAGTTTCTTGCAGCATGCTGTGCTTCATAAATCTGGGCTCTGGTAACTGAGAGTTGAGATTTTCTATTTTGGCCACCCCACATTTGGCCACCCCACAGGTGAATTTCATATTCACAATGATACAAGTGAAAGAGATGATTTACTCTAAACCTCTCATTAATTTAAGACAAAGGAGATGGAACTCCACTTCTGACAATGGTGGAATAGAGGGTTTTAGACCAAATATTCTACTGAGAACAACTAGAAAACCTGGATTGAATGTAAACAAATTGTTTGAGGGAATTATAGAGATATTAAGAAAGCAAGAATATGTTTGGATAATATCTAGAAAAGAAGAAAGAGTGTACCACTCTTTTCCTTGAAATGACTACAGGTGGCTAAGAGCCTGAAGAAATAACCAGAATTTTCTATAGATTACAGGATTAGGGGAATAGAAATTGAAGTTCAGGACCTACTAAGGAAGAGGGGTACTGTTAAGGGCAATCAAAATATAGATCATTTCCCCTAAGAATTGAAACTAAGCTTTGCATCTTAGTAGTCTCTGGATTGAGATGATTTTCCCTAGCCTAGTTGTATATCAGAGGGAAAACTAAATTCTCCCTATAGAAGATATCATTGTAGAGAGCCTTAACATAGCTCTATAATACTTCATATATAAAGCTCAGTTAGTACTTAGTCAAAAGTAATCAGGCATACAATTGAACATCAGCCTGGATCTACTGGAAAATTGTTTTTCTTTTTATGATTTTTTATTGTTAATCACCATATATTACATCATTAGTTTTTGATGTAGTGTTCCATGATTCATTGTTGTGCATAACACCCAGTGCTCCACGCAGAATGTGCCCTCTTTAACACCCATCACCAGGCTAACGCATCCCCACAACTCCCTCCCCTCTAGAACCCTCAGTTTATTTTTCAGAGTCCATCATCTCTAATGGTTTGTCTCCCCCTCCGACTTACTCCCCTTCATTCTTCCCTTCCTGCTATTTTCTTCTTTTTTTTTTCTTAACATATATTGCATTATTTGTTTCAGAAGTATAGATCTGTGATTCATCAGTCTTGTACAATTCACAGTGCTCACCATAGCAAATACCCTCCCCACTGTTTATCATCCAGCCACCCAATCCCTCCCACCCCCCACCACTCCAGCAACCCTCAGTTTGTTTCCTGAGATTAAGAATTCCTCATATCAGTGAGGTCATATGATACATGTCTTTCTCTGATTGACTTATTTCACTCACCAAAACAACCTCCAGTTCCATCCACGTCGTTGCAAATGGCAAGATTTCATTCCTTTTGATGGCTGCATAATATTCCATTGTGTATATACACCACCTCTTCTTTATCCATTCATCTGTTGATGGACATCTTGGCTCTTTCCACAGTTTGGCTATTGTGGACATTGCTGCTATAAACATTGGGGTGCACGTACCCCTTTGGATCTCTACATTTGTATCTTTGGGGTAAATACCCAGTAGTGCAATTGCTGGGTCATAGGGTAGCTCTATTTTCAACTTTTTGAGGAACCTCCATACTGTTTTCCAGAGTGGTTGCACCAGCTTGCATTCCCACCGACAGTGTAGGAGGGTACCCCTTTCTCTGCATCCCCGCCAACATCTGTCGTTTCCTGACTTGTTAATTTTAGCCATTCTGACAGGTGTGAGGTGATATCTCATTGAGATTTTGATTTGGATTTCCCTGATACCAAGGAATGGTGAGGACTTTTTCATGTGTCTGTGGCCATTTGGATGTCTTCTTTGGAAAAATGTCTGTTCATGTCTTCTGCCCATTTCTTGATTGGATTATTTGTTCTTTGGGTGTTGAGTCTGATTAGTTCTTTATAGATTTTGGATACTAGCCCTTTATCTGATATGTCATTTGCAAATATTTTCTCCCATTCTGTCGGTTGTCTTTTGGTTTTGTGGACTGTTTCTTTTGCTGTGCAAAAGCTTTTTATCTTGATGAAATCCCAATAGTTCATTTTTGCCCTGGCTTCCCTCGCCTTTGGCGATGTTTCTAGGAAGAAGTTGCTGCAGCTGAGGTCGAAGAGGTTGCTGCCTGTGTTCTCCTTTAGGATTTTGATGGACTCCTGTCTCACGTTTAGGTCTTTCAACCATTTGGAGTCTATTTTTGTGTGTGGTGTAAGGAAATAGTCCACTTTCATTCTTCTGCATGTGGCTGTCCAATTCTCCCAACACCATTTGTTGAAGAGACTGTCTTTTTACCTTTGGACATTCTTTCCTGCTTTGTCAAAGATTAGTTGACCATAGGGTTGAGGGTCCATTTCTGGGCTCTCTATTCTTTTCCATTGATCTATGTGTCTGTTTTTGTGCCAGTACCATACTGTCTTGATGATGACAGCTTTCTAATAGAGCTGAAGTCCGGAATTGTGATGCCGCCAGCTTTGCATTTCTTTTTCAAGATTCCTCTGGCTATTCAGGGTTTCTTCCAGTTCCATACAAATTTTAGGATTATTTGTTCCATTTCTTTGAAAAAGGTGGATGGTATTTTGATGGGGATTGCATTGAATGTGTACATTGCTCTAGGTAGCATTGACATCTTCACAATGTTTGTTCTTCCAATCCATGAGCATGGAACGTTTTTCCATTTCTTTGTGTCTTCTTCAATTTCTTTCATGAGTATTTTATAGTTTTCTGAGTACAGATCCTTTGCCTCTTTGCTGAAATTTATTCCCAGGTATCTTATGGTTTTGGGTGCAATTGTAAATGGGATCAACTCCTTGATTTGTCTCTCTTCTGTCTTGTTGTTGGTGTATAGGAATGCCACTGATTTCTGTGCATTGATTTTATATCCTGCTACTTGACTAATTCCTGCATGAGTTCTAGCAGTTTTGGGGTGGAGTCTTTTGGGTTTTCCACATACAGTATCATATCATCTGCAAAGAGTGAGAGTTTGACTTCCTCTTTGCCGATTTGGATGCCTTTGATTTCTTTTTGTTGTCTGATTGCTGTGGCTAGGACTTCTAATACTGTGTTGAATAGCAGTGGTGATAGTGGACATCTCTGCCGCGTTCCTGACCTTAGAGGGAAAGCTCTCAGCTTTTCCCCATTGAGAATGATATTCGCTGTAGGTTTTTCATAGATGGCTTTTATGATATTGAGGTATGTACCCTCTATCCCTATACTCTGAAGAGTTTTGATCAAGAAAGGATGCTGTACTTTGTCAAATGCTTTTTCTGCCATCTATTGAAAGGATCATATGATTCTTGTTCTTTCTTTTGTTAATGTATTGTATCACATCGATTGATTTGCGGATGTTGAACCATCCTTGCAGCCCAGGGATAAATCCCACTTGGTCATGGTGAATAATCCTTTTAATGTACTGTTGGATCCTATTGGCTAGTATTTTGGTGAGAATTTTTGGATCCATGTTCATCAAGGATATTGCTCTGTATTTCTCCTTTTTGATGGGGTCTTTGTCTGGTTTGGGGGTCAAGGTAATGGTGGCCTCATAAAATGAGTTTGGAAGTTTTCCTTCCATTTCTATATTTTTTGGAATAGTTTCAGGAGAATAGGTATTAATTCTTTAAATGTCTGATAGAATTCCCCTGGGAAGCCATCTGGCCCTGGGCTTTTGTTTGTTGGGAGATTTTTGATGACTGCTTCAATTTCCTTAGTGGTGATAGGTCTGTTCAGGTTTTCTATTTCTTCCTGGTTCAATTTTGGTAGTTGATACATCTCTAGGAATGCACCCATTTCTTCCAGGTTATCTAATTTGCTGGCCTATACTTGCTCCTAATATGTTCTTATAATTGTTTGTATTTCTTTGGTGTTGGTTGTGATCTCTCCTCTTTCATTCATGATTTTGTTGATTTGGGTCCTTTCTCTTTTCTTTTTGATAAGTCTGGCCAGCGGTTTATCAATCTTGTTAATTCTTTCAAAGAACCAGCTCCTAGTTTCGTTGATCTGTTCTACTGTTCTTTTGGTTTCTATTTCATTGATTTCTGCTCTGATCTTTATTATTTCTCTTCTCCTGCTGGATTTAGGCTTTATTTGCTGTTCTTTCTCTAGCTCCTTTAGGTGTAGTGTTAGGTTGTGTATTTGAGACCTTTCTTGTTTTTTGAGAAAGGCTTGTATTGCTATGTACTTTCCTCTCAGGACTGCCTTTGCTGTATCCCAAAGATTTCGAACAGTTGTGTTTTCATTTTGATTGGTTTCCATGAATTTTTTTAATTCTTCTTTAATTTCCTGGATGACCCATTCATTCTTGAGTAGGATGCTCTTTAGCCTCCATGTATTTGAGTTCTTTCCGACTTTCCTCTTGTGATTGAGTTCTAGCTTCAAAGCATTGTGGTCTGAAAATATGCAGGGAATGATCCCAATCTTTTGGTACCGGTTGAGACCTGATTTGTGACCTAGGATGTGATCAGTTCTGGAGAATGTTCCATGGGCACTAGAGAAGAATGTGTATTCCATTGCTTTGGGATGGAATGTTCTGAATATGTCTGTGAAGTCCATTTGATCCAGTGTTTCATTTAGAGTCTTTATTTGCTTGTTGATCTTTTGCTTAGATGATCGGTCTATTTCAGTGTGGGGGGGTGTTAAAGTCCCCCACTATTATTGTATTGTTGTCAATGTGTTTCTTTGCTTTTGTTATTAATTGCCTTATATAATTGGCTGCTCCCATGTTAGGGGCATAGATATTAACAATTGTTAGATCTTCTTGTTGGATAGACCCTTTAATTAGGATATTGTGTCCTTCTTCATCTCTTATTATAGTCTTTGTTTTAAAATCTAATTTGTCTGATATAAGAATTGCCACCCCAGCTTTCTTTTGGTGTCCATTAGCATGGTAAATGGTTTTCCACCCCCTCACTTTCAATCTGGGGGTGTCTTTGGGTCTAAAATGAGTCTCTTGCAGACAGCATATTGAAGGGTCTTGTTTTTTAATCCAATCTGATAGCCTGTGTCTTTTGATTGGGGCATTTAGCCCATTTACATTCAGGGTAACTATTGAAAGATATGAATTTAGTGCCATTGTATTGCCTGTAAGGTGACTGTGACTGTATATTGTCTGTGTTCCTTTCTGATCTATGCTGCTTTTAGGCTCTCTCTTTGCTTAGAGGACCCCTTTCAATATTTCTTGGAGGGCTGGATTCGTGTTTGCAAATTCCTTTAGTTTTTGTTTGTCCTGGAAGCTTTTTACCTCTCCTTCTATTTTCAATGACAGCCTTGCTGGATATAGTATTCTTGGCTGCATATTTTTCTCGTTCAGTGCTCTGAAGATATCATGCCAGTCCTTTCTGGCCTGCCAGGTCTCTGTGGATAGGTCTGTTGCCAATCTAATGTTTCTACCATTGTAGGTTACAGATCTCTTCTCCCGAGCTGCTTTCAGGATTTTCTTTGTCTCTGAGACTTGTAAGTTTTAGTATTAGATGTTGGGATGTTGACCTATTTTTATTGATTTTGAGAGGGGTTCTCTGTGCCTCCTGGATTTTGATGCCTGTTTCCTTCCCCACATTAGGGAAGTTCTCTGCTATTATTTGCTCCAATATACCTTCTGCCCCTCTCTCTCTTTCTTCTTCTTCTGGGATCCCAATTATTCTGATGTTGTTTCGTCTTATCGTATCACTTATCTCTCGAATTCTGCCCTCGTGATCCTGTAGTTGTTTATCTCTCTTTTTCTCAGCTTCTTTATTTTCCATCATTTGGTGTTCTATATCGCTGATTCTCTCTTCTGCCTCATTTATCCTAGCAGTTAGTGCCCCCATTTTTTATTGCACCTCATTAATAGCCTTTTTGATTTCGACTTGGTTAGATTTTAGTTCTTTTATTTCTCTAGAAAGGGTTTCTCTAATAACTTCCACACTTTTTTCAAGCCCAGCTAGTATCTTTAAAGTCATGATTCTTAACTCTAGGTCTGACATCGTACTAATGTCAGTATGGAGTAGGTCCCTGGCAGACGGTACTACCTCTTGTTCTTTTTGCTGAGGTGATGTTTTTCGTCTTGTCATTTTGTCCAAAGGAGAATAGATGAATGAGAGAACCGAATGCTAACAGGTTAACAATGTCTCCAGCAAATATACTCTATACAAATCAGAAAAGACCAGGGTACTAGAAAGGGAAAGAAAGAAGAGAAAAAAAAAAGGAAAAAGAAAAAGATAAAAACAAACAAAAACAGAACAAAAAAAAAACAGAATATGATCAAATATGATCAGTCTAGTGCATAGATCAGTGCCACACACTAGATTTTGGGCATATTTTGGTCTGTTAGCAGAAAGTGCCTGCTAAAATTTTAAAGGAAGAAAGACTTATATATGTACAAAATAAGGGTTGATACAATGAAAGGATGGAAGATGACTGTAAAGATGAAAATTATAAAAGATTCTATAAAAGGAATTGATAAGAAGTTGTTTTTAAAAAAGAAAGAAGATTAAAAAAAAGAAAAAAAAAAGAAAAAAAAGGGGAGAGAATGTGATCAGGCAGGAGACTAGAACAAAGCCATACACTAGTGATTTAGGGTATATTTTGATCTGTTAGAAGAAATTGTATCAAAATTTTAAAGAGAGAACAACTTATATATCCATGCCAAAAATAAGGGTAACTACTATGAAGGGATAAAAATATGACTCTAAAAATGAGAAATAAAAAAAAAAATTTTTAAAAGGGATTGATAAGATGTTGGTTGAAAAAGGGAAAAAGAAAAATTAAAAAAAAAAACAGTTAAAAAATTAACTTTGAAAAAATAATGAATTATGGTAAAAAAGCCAGGAATTCTATGTGCTGTATTCCCCTAGCGCTGGAGTTCTCCCGTTCTCCTTGATCGGTAAACTTGGTCTTGGCTTGCTGGCTGTTCGTGCTGATCTTCTGGGGGAGGGGCCTTTTGCCGTGTTTCCCAAATATCTTTGCCGGAGGCGGAATTGCCCTGCCCCTGTCGGTCTGGGCTAAGCAAGCTGCTCGGGTTTGCTCTCAGGAGCTTTTGTTCCCTGCAAGCTCTCTCTACAGCTTTGGAGGACCAGGGTGAAAATGGTGGCCTCCCACTCTCCGCCCGGAGGAGCTGAGAACTCAGGGCCCCACTCCCCAGTGCGCCCCCAGAGAAAAGCAGTCACTCCTGTCTCCCCGTCTCTGGCCACACTGCGTGCTCACCCGGCTGTGACCGAGTGTTTCTATCTCTGGCACCCGACCCCGTGTGGAGTCCCCAAACCCAGCAGATCCCTGTGGTTCCTTCCCGCGCCACTCCTCCTGGAGGAGGAAGGGGAGTCTCCCCGGATCTGCTGCTTGTTGGGTCCCTGCTAGAGGAGCAGTGGCCCGACTAGGCTGCGGATCACAGTTTATGGCAACCCCGAGCTGAGAGCCCGCGCCTTGGCTCCGTCTCTGCAGCCGGCTTCCCCGCCCCAATACCTGGGAGCTCTGGCGCACTCAGGCAGCCCCGGTCTTTCTGTGACCCTGAGGGTCCTGAGGCCACACTGTCCTGCGAGGGTTCCACCCTCCGCTTAGCCACTGGAGCGATGTCCCTCAGTGGAGCCGACTTCTAAAAGTTCCGATTTTGTGCTCCGCGGCTCTATCACTTGCCAGAAGTGGCCAACGGAGGCCCCCTCCCCCACCGTCTATCCTCCCGAATATCGTCTCGGATTCAGTTCTCCGCATGTCCTACCTTCCGGAAAGTGGTTGCTTTTCTGTTCAGAGTTGTTGCTATTCTTCTCTTCGATCTCCTGTTGAGTTCGTAGGTGTTCAGAATGGTTTGATCCCTATCCAGCTGAATTCCTGAGACCAGACGAAATCCAGGTCTCCTACTCCTCTGCCATCTTGCTCCGCCCCCCAACTGGAAAATTTTTAAGAAGACCATAGAAACTGTCTCCTAGAAGGTCAGATAATGGAGGTATTTATAGCATCTTTAAGATGTTACATGATTAATATACCCAAGTAATTAAACAAGATTGAAAATTAGAATTTCATCACCTAACTGGAAACTATTAAAATATCAAATCACATTGTATGCCTTAAATTACAACATTATTGTATAATATTTATATGTCAACCTGAGAAAAAATAAAATTAAAAATCAAGAACTAAATGTAATAATTGAAATAAATAACTAATGGATAGGATTAATATCATATTAGATACTTCTATAGTGATAATTAGTGGGCCAGAAGGTGGGGTAGATATATAAATGCCAAAAACATGACTAGAAAAAAAAGAATAAACACTTACCAAAAATCATATTTGGAATATAGTGAAAATACCTTGTATATGATGAAAAAGTAAAAGAGAGTGGAGTTGAAGCAATATTGATGAGATAGTTACCAACAAATTTCAAACCAGTTAGGTTGCAAAACAGCAACAACAATCCTAAATATAATTACAGTAGAACTGCTGAAATAAAAGAAAATATCTCAAAAGCAGTCAAGGAGAAAAAACACATTTTCTTCAAAGAAACAACAATAAGGTTGACAGCTGACTTTTCAGCAGAAACAGTGGTAGAGGAAAACAAAATAATACTTTGAAAGGATGGCATCATAATAACTGAAAAGAAAAAAATTCTATAACAAAAAATTATCTTTCCAAAAATGCAGGTTAGAATAAAGATATTTGTTAGATCAGAAAAAAAAAAAAGATTTTGTAGATGTCCTACCTGCAGTAAAGAACAGAGAAGATGTTCTTCAAATAGAATGAAAAAAATCCTAGATGGGAAATGCTTAGACATTTATGAGATAGTGAAGAGCAATAAAAATGTTAAGTATGTAAAAGAATATTGATTGTATAAAGCAGTAATAAACTCTTTGAGACTTATAATAAGACAAATTACTTGACAATAGGAACATAGAATTCAGGATGATGATTAATAGAATCGAATTTCCTCAGATAATGTGGAGAGGGTCAATAGTACTATTTCATTAGAGGTTAATAAATCATAGATACTAGTGGTAATCTCTAGGGTAAGCACTAAATTAAATATGTAAGTGATGAGTGAATGGAAGAAAAAATATAACAAAATTACTTTAAAAGCAAAGAGGCAAAAAGAGAAACAGAATACATGAGACAGAAGGGAAATAAATAACATGAAAGTTCTACATATCTATATAGGTAATTGCATTAACAGTAAATGAGCTAGTTACTCCATTTAAATAGTATAATGATAAGGATGATTATATTTCATGGAAAAAAACACCAGTGTGCTTTATATAAGATACATCTTAAATATGAAAACATAAGAATGATGAAAGTAAAATGATATGACAATAATAGAAGAAAAGATTGATAAATTGAACTAACTCCTATTAGTAGCTTTTGTTCATCAAAGGACATCATTAAAATAATATAAATGTAAATCACAAAATGGAGAGTGTATTTGAAACATATAACTGGCAGAGTTTGTATCTTATTTATAACTCTGTAATAGAAAAGAGAATTCCTACCCAGTAAAAAAAAAAAAAAAAAAGGTGAGAAAGTTTTAAGCCATGCTTAAAGTGACAGTTGCTACAAACATTTTGGAAAACTTTGTTGTTATCTACCAAACTTGGAAAGATCGGTGGGTAGATAGATAAACAGATATCTTAATACCCAGCATGTTTGCTATTAAGTATATTCCATATATACGCACACACATATACACATGTACTTCACACATTTGTGCGCCAAGAGACAAAGATATATGAGAATGCTCATAACGCCACTAACCAAAATAGTGACAACAAATGCTTCATCAGCTGGAGAATAAAACTAAATTACAGGATATTCATGCTTTGGAATAGTATGGAACAAAAACAATGAATGCAGCAACATGAACGAATATACCAAACAAAATGTTGGAAAAAAGAAGCCAGGTAAGAGGTGCATAATCATAAGCCCTTTATATAATGATCAAAAAGAGGTGCAACTAATTCACAGTGTTAGTAGTGAGAGTGATGATTACCTTTGAGAAAGAGCGATTGTATAGTGATGGAGGAATTAGTGGGGACTTCTGCAGGTTTTGCCATGTTCTAATTCTTTTTTTGAGGGGAGTTTCTCTTATTATTTTCATTATTATTTAAAT
Organism: Zalophus californianus; assembly: GCF_009762305.2. NCBI lineage: Eukaryota > Metazoa > Chordata > Mammalia > Carnivora > Otariidae > Zalophus > Zalophus californianus. The sequence continues at coordinate 28,494,810 of NC_045602.1, forward strand.
TCAATTAGCCAATATATAGTACATCATTAGTTTCAGAGGTAGAATTCAGTAATTTATCAGTTACGTATTAACACCCAGTTAATACCAGTAAATCTTGTACTTCAAGTTGGTTATGTATTTCCCTTTTAAACCATGAGCTCTGGGGCGCCTGGGTGGCTCAGTCGTTAAGCGTCTGCCTTCGGCTCAGGTCATGATCCTAGGGTCCTGGGATCGAGTCCCACATCAGGCTCCCTGCTCGGCAGGAGACCTGCTTCTCCCTCTCCCACTTCCCCTGCTTGTGTTCCTGCTCTTGCTGTGTCTCTCTCTGTCAAATAAATAAATAAAATCTTTAAAAAATAGAAATAAAAAAAAATAAACCATGAGCTCTCTTTCAGCAGCTAAGATGTCTTATTTAATATTTGCATCCTTAACCTTTGGGGAAGTATCTCACATATCTTAGTATAGTCAACAGATGTTAAGAATTCATTCACCTAGCTCATATATTTTCATCACCTTCTATGTACTGTGCACTCTTCTACTATTGTTTTTTTTCTTTTAAGATTTTATTTATTTATTCATGAGAGACAGAGAAAGAGAAAGAGGCAGAGGGAGAAGCAGGCTCCCAAGGAGCAGGGAGCCTGATGCGGGACTCGATTCCAGGACCCTGGGATCATGACCTGAGCTGAAGGCAGACACTTAACCATCGGAGCCACCCAGGCGCCCTCTTCTACTATTGTTGATGTTGAAATCAGTGATCAGGATAGAATAGGCTGCTGATCTCATGGATTGATTGTAGATAGCTATTCGCCCTTGAATCCACTACGGAGAGGCCACTTTTTTCCTTTCATAGTGTATCACTGAAAGTCTGAAGCTCAAAAGAAATTCCTAAGGGATTCCCAATAAGTATGTCCCCTCTGAGGATGTTGTGTGATAGCATTACCTGAACGGTCTATGAGGCACCATTATGCAATTTAGAAATGTTCCTGGCTAGAGGTGTCAGATGAAAGAAGTCTCTACAGGGAATGAGAGTTTCTTCCAGGCCGAAGTTATTAAGTATCACGGTCTTAGTCTTGAGCCTCTGAAGGTTCCAGGAAGACAACTGAGCATTTCTGTAATATGGAACCTCTCAAGTCATGTGTCGCTGTGTGTATAAGGAGATGGGACCATGGCTGCGGCTGCTGGTGGTAGGTTACAGGGCTCCATTTCAGCATTCAATCAATACAATGGTGAACAATTGAGAGCTGAGTGGTATCCTGTTCAGGAAAGTAAAAATGTTACCTTGCTGCGCAAAACAAAATGTTCTGTCTTTGTCAATTCTTACTGACAAAACACATTAGCCTCATAGGGAAGATTGAGACAGCTGCCTACAAAATTTTGAGTGCTGCCAAAGACTTCTTTATCCAAAAGTAACTGCTATAGCCAATTGTAATCCTGAAAACCATTCTTAGAGTCATTTTTTGGAGTTCTCTTCTTAAGACCTCTCGTAAAATGTAAATACTTTTGGAGGAGGTAACACTAATTCAGTTACACTGAAAAGTTAGTGGCTCACATGATTTTATATATTCTAAGAATAACCATGTTGGCTACCTGTGGAGAACAAAGGAGAATGGTGGACGGCTCTACAAAGTGTAGCACAGGGGAAAAGGTTATGGTTTCTGGTGTCAGGGAGACCTGAGTTTAAATCCCGACTCAAACATTTTGGTTATGTGATTCTGTACAAATGACATGATCACTCTGAACCATACGTTGCATGAAAAGGAGTGACAGGATGCTGTTGTCACAAGGAGCAATTAAACAAATGAAATGTACATAGCATTATGCGTAGTATAGTGCTTGGCACCAGATAATTGCTCAATATAGGTAATTTCCCAACTTGAAAAGAGGAAACTATAAAAAATGAAATGGCATGTTTCTAGAGAAAAATGTAACCATTTTAAAATGTAACTTGCTGTGGAATGGTAAATTCTTCCAGAAGATGGAGGAAGTTATATGTCAATAGAATTCCAAGGAGATATTGCCCCAGGAGATGTTACAAATATCAAAGAAGGCAAAACAATCAAAAAGAATGGAGAAAGGTTAAACAGTCTGTTGGTAAATTAATGTTAGATTGCTAACAAAAGGATAAGCTAACAGACTGGGGAAACATGTGTTGACATGATGAGTGTGAAAAGCCAGGAAAGCAATAATGTTGGAGAAGACTTGAGAGATTGGTTGTCATCCAATTAATTAGCTGCAACACATGCCTGTGTGATCTTACACTACACAAGAGATTTTTTCCCACATGACAATGATGTGAATGCACCTGGCATATCACATTTAACAGGGCCTCTTCAGTCCCTCAACACTGAAAGAAAATCAGAGTGATCGAGAGCAATGATTAAGGGTCTTAGCAGGCTGTTCTCTAATGAAAAAAATGAAACAACTGAGTAGCCAGACCTTGATGGAGATAGCCAGTTACAAATAATTACAAACTTGTTATAACCTGACTCACTATTACATAGCTAGAAAATCACCAGCCCAGGCACATTCTCCAATCTGACTCCCTAAAGTAAATACAGGGGATAAGACTGTTGGATTATAACATGGAAATCAGTGCTGTACCATTTTGCCAGCATCTGCTGGCAAATGAGGGTTTGCTGGATTTCCTGATGGGAACCTCTACACAGGATCCTTTCAATCCCTTTCCCCTCCTTCCTTTCTGAACCAAGTCTGTTCCATCTCAAACTACCACCTCAGGGTGCTTCTACTCTGAACACATCAGACTACCAAGTATTGTTGAATCAGGTTCTGGAATTTTCTATTTCTCTGCCTTTATTCATCCTATTTCTTTAGCTTAAGGTTTTCTCCTTCACTCTCCAACCATGATGGTCATTCTCTACCCCTTCCAGATCCACTTTTCCTGCTGTTCAGTGAGCTGGGGGGCTAGCCACTTTGGGCTGCATCACTTGGACTTCTTGCCCTCTGGCTTCCTGTTGGGTTGGCCAATGGGAGGTATTGGCAGGAGATCTGAGAGTAGGAAGGGAAAGATAAAGAGTTTTGTTTTGGCAGTGTCTATGATCCTCTGTCTAAAACCACAAGTTCCCAACTGTAATAATCCTTTGTTTGAGTTATAGTTATGGCTCCCTCACCTTGACCCTAACAACCTAAGAGAGGTAAGGACATCATGCTCTTGTTGGCCCCAGAATTCTATACCACCCCTCATTTGTCCCCCTAACTCTGCCTGTACATTTGTACTAGTCTGTTCATTCGATTTTTTTTTCAATCTCTTTTTTTGAGAGTGCCATCAGTTCCTTCTCATATATGAAATCTTTCTTGGTTTTTCTATTTGAAACATACTTCTATTCTTGTGCTCTTGGTGTAATTATAATAGCTCTTACAACAGAGAATACAACAATTTTTCTATAAATAAATTTGGTTTTTATTTTGATTTTTGTATTCTAACTTGGTGATGGAAAGTTAATGATCAGTTTGAGATCACTCCACTCTCAAAGCAGTGTCAGATTTAGAGGGAGCCTCTGTAACCCTGGTAAGGTGCCAAGTAACCTATGCTCTGGTCATTAGTCTAGTCTATTCAGATGCACATCTATAATAGACATGGTGATGCCAGACCTAGATCCCTCTTTAAAGAAGGACATGTAGCCTCACTTGCTGAGATTACAGAAGACAGCCTTCACATGATGCCATTACTCAAGGTTATGACCTTCATGGGGCTGCACATATTCAGTGACAGTTCACTGTGGTGATATAGAAGCTCAGATATCTGATGCAGTGCAGGGCAACTCTGAAAGGCCTTTGTAGTTCCAGTGTCTCTTGGGTTGGCTGATGCCTTCATTAGCCCTGTGTCCCAACTCCACTTCTCCCTCTGTGCTCACTGATTCTTCTGCCTCCCTTCTATAGGTGTTGATCCTGAGGGCACTTCCTAATAAACTTCCTGTACACTAAACTCCATTTCAGAGCCCTCCAAGGGATCACTGCCTGTAAAAAACTCTTACTCCCCAGTAACCAGTTATAGCTGATGTGTCTGTCCCTTCTCCCTGTCCCCTGGCTCTCTTTGTGCTTCCTCCTTCGATTTGTATTCTGTACATTGCTGCGGTATTGCTACAAACTTAGTGCCTTAAAACAACACGTTTATTATGGCAAGTTTTCCAGAAATCAAGAGTCTTGCCCAGTTTAGTTGGACCTACCAGTCTCACAAAGTGTTAGCCAGGGCTGCAATCAATCTGAGCCAAGGCCCAGCTGGAAAAGGAGCCACTTCCAAGTTTACTTGGTTGTTGATAGCATGCATGTCCTTGTGGCTTTTGGACAGTTTTAATGACTGTCATCTGGAGGCTATTCTTAGCGACTTAAAGTAGACCTTTTGACCTTGCCCTTTGCTTCTTCAAAGCCAGCAAGGAAAACAGTCTCTTAGCAAGATGTGTTTTCATCTTATGTCATCATGAAAGTAACATTTCATCATCTTTGCTGTATTCCTTGGTCAGAAGCAAGTCACACCTCCTGCCCTCACTCAAAGGAAGAGGGTCAGAAGGCACGAATAGCAGGAGTGGGGTCACAGGACCTCCCTAAATTCTCTTCACCACACTCTGGCACTTCTGAGGTTATCTATGACCATTTCTATCTAGATAGAAGCATCAAGCAGCTATTCTCTTCTGGATGTCTCTGGGAATCTTCCTGGAGGATAGGAATCAAGGCATTTCTCTCTTGGGCCCACCAAACCCTTATTTATATTCCCTCCATATCAGAAAAAAATATGAAGGCACAGAAAGGAAAGTGGGGAGAAGGGAGACTATAGTAGTGCTGTTGAAGTGGACGGAGTGGGGTGGTGGTGGTGAGCCTAGTTCCAGAATCCACTCAAGGGTTTTCCCTCCTGTTTGAGGGAAAGCAGGAAAGTAGAATAAGGAGGGATGGGAAGGAAAGAGAAGGACAGAGGAAGCACTGGTGTTGTTGGGATGTGCGTTCGCTCTCACAGACACTTAGAGTGCTAAGCAGGCCCATTTAGCAAAAGCTGGCATTTCCACAAATACTGTGATTGACAGTCGAATCTTGAATTTTCTACATTAGAATCCAAATCACTCAGCTTGCTCCTAATTCTCAATACCTGCAGGGTAGAACGGCAAATTCTTCAGAGTTGTTCAAGGGAGAAAAATTTTGGACACTCTTACGAGGCTAAGAAGCAGCAAATTCTCTTACCATTTCATGCATTTAAGGAAGCATCTCCCTAAGGAAGCTTGAAAATCAGTCCATGTTCTGAAACGCAGGACTGCACATTCAATAGATAGTTTTGTCCATTGGTATCTGCCCCTTTTCACTGATACTCATTGCCAGAGCTGACCATAAGCATGGATTAATTAGGCCTTCACCACCCAGCTTGGTGGGGGTTGGGGAGCTGTCACAGAGTTTGTGAGCCTCTAAGTGGCTTCTGCCATTGCCCTGACACAAGTTTACCTTTCATGTCCATAAACTCTCTCTTTAAGTAGTTTAAAGTTATGATCTAGCATTAACAGCATGTTAGCAGCCAACTCTAAAATCTTTACATATGTGAAAAGAATTCCAGTCGTATTATGAACAAAATAATCTAACAGCCCAAAGAGAGCATTGACGGTATTCTGCAATATTCTTGTATTGCATGACAATGAAGCATACAAACTGTAAGCATCATGTATAAAATCATTGAGTGGGAATAGGGAACTAAACATTTTGAAAATCTTTTATGTTCCAAGAATTGTAGTACGTACTTATGCTATTTCATTATATTTTTATAATCACCTTGCAGGGTATGTATTAAAATCTCCATTTTATAGATGAGAGATCAGGTGCTTAGAGAGGTTAATAAACTGTCAACGTCACAAAACTGGTAGGGATTGACCCAGGACTTAAGCCCAAGTCTATGTTCTATAAATCCTATTTTTCTACCTGCCATGTTGCCTCTTGGGATTTGTAAATCATTTGTGTAGCCCTGTGAGATAATAAAAAATATATATGGGTCTTTGCTCCCAGTTTCTAACACGGAGCTCCTATAAAACCCTTGTAATTTTCTAAGTGATAAGAACACTGGGAACATCTCTTGTTCTACTCTTTGTCATTGACACTGTTTCTGACCCAGGGCTCATAAAACCCTTGTTAAGTTCCTAAGTGATAAGAGAACCAGGAGTATCTTTTATTCAAATGTGGTGACTCTGGGTGGGCTCCTGAATGGCTCCTGGATGGGGGCTGGTCACCAGAGAGAACAAACCATGATTACTAGTTTGGAATTTTCATGCTCATTCCCTATCTTTCAGAGAGGGGAGAGAGGCTAGAAAGGAGTTAATAATTGATCATGCCTACATAAGGAGGCTTCCATAAATTCCACATAATACAGGGTTCACAGAGCTTCCAAGTTGGTTGAACACATCCACACTGAGAGGATAATGTAACCCGACTCCACAGATACAGAAGCTCCTGAGCTTAGGACACTCCCAAACCTTACTCTGTGTTATCTCTTCCTCTGGCTATTCATCTGTATCCTTTATTATATCCTTTAATTAACTGGTAAATTTAAGTTAAGTGTTTCCCTGAGTTCTGTGAGCTGCTCTAGAAAATTAATCAAACACAAGGAGGGGTCATAGGAACCACCAGTCTAAGCTGGTTGGTCAGAAACACAGGTGATAAGCTGGGTGTGGGACTGGCCTCTGAAATTTGTGTGTGTGAGGGGTCCAGTCTTGTGGGACTGAACCCTTACCTGTGGGATCTGACGCTATCTCCAGGTAGATAGTGTCAGAACTGAGCTGAGTTCTTGGATATCTTGAGTATGTCAGGGAATTACTTGGTGTGGAGAAAAACCACCACACATTAGGTAACCAGGGTATCAGAAGTGAAGAGTTCTGTGTAAGTAGTAAAGGAGACACTTGGGTGAAAGAAAGACACAGTAGGGAAGAACTGGGTTTTTCCCTACACCGGAGAAGAAAACTGAGTTTCTAATTTATAAGCCCCAAGAAACATTTCTAGGGATAGCTGGGAGAAGTAAAAAAAATGTAGGAAACAAGAAAGGGCAGTGTGTGCTCCTAGACTTTCTCTTCTTCCAAAAGAAGAAGTTTAGAGGAATTGATCTGTTTACCCTCTGGGGACAGTGGTTTTCTGTCTGGAATTTGAGGCACAGTATCCCCCACAAAAAGACTTAGCAAAACACCTTGCCTCCCCCCTGTTTCTTCCCAAATAATGATGAAAGCCCACTTCTGTGACACCAGCTGAAGGGCTCCAACCCATTACAAGCAATAACTGCCCAACAGCTATTCACCCCATGTATAATTTCTGTAAATCAGAAAACACTCAATGGAAAGTTAAAGAGAAGGGAGGTGAGGGTGTGCAGTGAAAAAAAAAAAAAAAAAGGAACCACTAGGCATCAGCAAAATCTTTCCCTGGAATAGACTACCTTTGTCATTCATCCATAAGAGAGAATAATAATACACAGGAAGGGAAAGAAATCCAATTGCGTGAGGATCAGAAGCCAAAGCCTGTAAGGGATGGATTAGTGGAGATTGGGTATAATCACTGACTGACTTATATGGGGGGGAGGGGGAATAAGAAAATCCCATTCAAGTAAAAATGAGTACAGAGTACAAAACCTGGAACATGGAGGTGTTTGGTCAATCATAACTGTGATGATTTCTATTATTCCTGAACACGTCTTTATATATAGAGAGAGGAATGAGCTAGCCACAGCGAGCTGGTGTACATAATACATATAGAGGTTCATGTGGCTTTTCCTGTGAATTAGGTATCAAGGGAAAGAGTTTATTTTCTGAAGTCCATTAATTGGAGGGGCATATGGCTTAAACTACAGGGAATAGAAAGTTTTAAAAGGTATAGTCTTGTTTGCAATAGTGCTTCCCAGATGCACTCATGTCAGAATCTATAGAAATAAGGGACATCACCTAGCTCAGAGACATTTTGATGTGGGCCCAGAGAAGTTTAATAATTTAGCCAGGTTTTGTTTGTCTGAAAGAAAATAAGGCCCAGTGCCAGCTGTGGAAGGTTGGATGTCTCAGGGAGACCAAGTAGACAACAAAGCGTCTGTAAACTAGAAGGCCATGTTGATCAGAGGTCTTGATGTTGGATGGAATGCCGATGAGGTGTTTTGGAAATGTCTATGTTTATGGGGGCACAAGGCAGATGAGGAGGCTTTTTGCATTCTGTTACTCTGTCAGGTCCTTTTCATCCAACCTTGGTTGCTTTTCTCAGCTAAGCCCCTTATCTACCTCCCGTTTTCCATTGGTAGAGTTTTTACTCGTTTCATTGGTTGGTTTTCTGGAAATATGCATCGTCTACAAAATCTTCAGAAAAATGAAGACAATTTGACAGCTCACCTTTCTTTGCAGGGCTTATCTTCAAGTTTGAACCATTCTGAGCTGTCCTTCGTTGCTTAATACAGTGTTTTCTCATACCTGGCATTTATCATTTCTTCACTGGAGTAATAGCACAATGTGGACTTTCATTGCAACATGCCAACAAGTTTTATACAATTCTGAAGTATCTCAATACTAATCCATATGTTATCACTGAGCATTCCTATCTACTATTCATCCCATCATATATGTGAATATGCTATATTCATTGTATCTACCTTTTGGATTGACTGTTCTTTTAGGTAAATATACCTAAGAGTTCGCTAAGTGACCGATTGCTCCTAGTCTTTCTATTCAATGATGTAGATAATAGCACAAGCCGTAGTCTGGTGACAATAGGTTGGCAAAAATGACAGGAAAATGAGAGTTTTGATCTATTCTGATGGGAAAGCTACAATATACTCTCTAATTATACAAATTAATTCCTTCTTTATACATTCCCAAGACTGCAATCTTTCTTTTTTGACTCTTTAGGTAATGGACAATTATGAAAGAGCCATTCAAGCAAAAATGCTTTTAAAAATATTTTACAGGGATTGAGAATAAAGATCAAAATACACTTTTAATATAGGGATTGTTTTTTCCATGATGCTGTGTTATTCTACAGAATATATTTAGTCAAACTGTGAAAGTCTTCAGTAAAATTCTCTGAGAAACAAACTGAGGGTTCTAAAGGGGGGGGTAGGGGGATGGGTTAGCCTGGTGATGGGTATTAAAGAGGGCACGTTCTGCATCGAGCACTGGGTGTTAGATGGAAACAACGAATCATGGAACACTACATCAAAAACTAATGATATAATGTATGGTGATTAACATAACATAATAAAAAAACACTTAAAAATTCTCATGTAGAAATTCAATTAAATAATTAAATGCTCAATAAATGTTCAGCAAAAATACTTTTAGAAAATTGTGATGTACTAGATAAGGAGACACTCACCTTCTTTATTTTATTTTTTATTATGTTATGTTAGTCACCATACAGTACATCATTAGTTTTTGATGTAGTATTCCATGATTCATTGTTTGCTTATAACACCCAGTGCTCCATGCAATATGTGCCTTCCTTAATACCCATCACCGGGCTAACCCATTCCCCCACCCCTCTCCCCTCTAAAACCCTCAGTTTGTTTCTCAGAATCCATAGTCTCTCATGGTTCATCTCCCCCTCCGATTTTCCCCCCTTCATTTTCCCCTTCCTTCTCCTGATGTCACTCACCTTCTTTCCCAGCTAGGAACTTTGGTGGAAACTAGCTATATACTTATGAGGCTTTGGAGCAATAGAGAGATATATGGAAAGAAATGGAGGAATATATGGGGAGAATGGAGATTTTTTATGGGGAGACAAGAAAAGGGGAGCATCACTAGGCAAACTCTTTGCCTCATTAGAAACCATGAGCCAGGCTGTAGCCATAAAGTGATTTGGGATTTCTGTTTAATAGTATTTAACACCTTACTCTCGGGGCTCTCATGATGCAGGAGTTCTTTAAAGAGAGGATCACAATATTTCTAGTGTAATTACTGCTATGATAAAGGATAGTGCCCCTAACCCTGACTCAGGAATTCATTTCCTACAGGGACACACAAGCAGAACATGTACATTTCTCTGCCACTTTGATTTGGCTCCAAGAATCAAATGGGGTTAGTCCTTAGACCTTGTGTTTAAAACTTGATCTCTATATCTGAGGAGCAGTCTGAGGGTGGACTCCTAAGTTTTCGATTTTCCAGCATTTAGGGAGGAATCAGATGTGTTACCCATTTTCCGTCATGGAGTTGGAGATACAATGAGAACACCTGCATTTGAGATTCCAGTGGAATCAGGTGTCAAGACATAAGCTGTCCTCCTTATAGGGAACACCATCTGGCAATGTCCTGAATACCTCTCCACTGTATTTCCCTGTGGGTTTCTTCATTGCCTTTACCTGGCATTTTTGTAAGCTATTGGATAATATTCACCATATCTAGTTTACAGAATAGAAAACTAAACCCAGAGAAGGAAAATGACTTCTTCAAGATCGACAACTAGTACAAAGCCAAGCCATTCCTCCTTATCTATCTTAGAATATAACCTAACTTTCTGACAAAATATCACATTTCCCAAACATTTTTTTAATGGAATCAGCAGTTTTAAGTTGTGTATTTGAAAAGAACAGCCCCAGGGAAGGCCCGTAGTTTTGCCCGTGGTTTCAGGCCAGCTCTGTGCTAGGTACCTCTGATTCTTTGGAATCAGGTTTTAGTACTCAAAGCCCAACTCGTATTGGGAGATATTACATGATAGGTACAGAACAAAAGTTGGGAGGTATAGATTTTTTTCTTTCTTTCCTTATTTCTAAGCATTATAAATAGGGAAGTGAAGACTGAAACCATTGATTATACAGGCTCTTTTAAAAATGTCATCAGCAAATAGTAGTCAGATGGATTTAGAAACACAGCTAATCACTGCATCCTTTAGTTAGCTAAAGACAGTAAAAGTTATAGTTCTTTTCTTAATAAAAAAATACTGTCTCTTTTTTGGTCAAGTTTCTTCCCTTATAAAAGATTGTTTACTGCTTTTTCCTCTAATATCCTATCTTGACCATTTCTTTTTTTCATTCCCTAATTTAACAAATTGTATGCTCTTTGTCTCAAACATTTTTAGTTCTCTCAAGGCATGCCATCAGTTTCAGGAAAGGCTTTTTAATCTGTCTGGGCAATTAGCTACATTCCTAGGAACAAAAGAAATTTAATTTTCCAAACAGAGAAATATAAAAATTATAGTGGTTTAAAATGATTTTTTTTAAATCTTACTTTTCACGTACTTAAAGTCCCCTCAATCTCTTGTCAAAACCGAACTAGACTCTATAAGAAATAAGAAAGGATTTTCTCAGAAGGTAATTTAAATTGTCCTTTACTAATAGTGACACCAATTTCACTATAGCAATCAGTTGTCATTTGTTTTTTTTTAAATTTTTTATTGTTATGTTAATCACCATCCATCATTAGTTTTTGATATAGTGTTCCATGATTCATTGTTTGTGCATAACACCCAGTGCTCCATGCAGAACGTGCCCTCTTTAATACCCATCACCAGGCTAACCCATCCCCCCAACCCTCTCCCCTCTAGAAACCTGTTTGTTTTTCAGAGTCCATCGTCTCTCATGGTTCCTCTCCCCCTCCGACTTACTCCCCCTCATTCTTCCCCTCCTGCTATCTTCTTCTTCCTTTATTTTTTTCTTAACATATATTGCATTATTTGTTTCAGAAGTACTGATCTGTGATTCAGCAGTCTTGCACAATTCATAGCATTCACCACAGCACATACCATACCCAATGTCTGTCACTCAGACACCCCATCCCTCCCACCCCCCACCACTCCAGCAACCCTCAGTTTGTTTCCCGAGGTTAAAAATTCCTCATATCAGTGAGGTCATATGATAAATGTCTTTCTCTGATTGACTTATTTCACTCAGCATAACACCCTCCAGTTCCATCCATGTCGTTGCAAATGGCAAGATCTCATTCCTTTTGATGGCTGCATAATATTCCATTGTGTATATATACCACCTCTTCTTTATCCGTTCATCTTTGATGGACATCTTGGCTCTTTGCACAGTTTGGCTATTGTGGACATTGCTGCTATAAACTTTGGGGTGCACGTACCCCTTCGGATGCCTACATTTGTATCTTTGGGGTAAATACCCAGCAGTGCAATTGCTGGATCGTATGGTGCCTCTAATTTCAACTGTTTGAGGAACCTCCATACTGTTTTCCAGAGTGGTTGCACCAGCTTGCATTCCCACCGACAGTGTAGGAGGGTTCCCCTTTCTCCGCATCCCCGCCAACATCTGTCGTTTCCTGACTTGTTAATTTTAGCCATTGTGACTGGTGTGAGGTGGTATCTCATTGAGGTTTTGATTTGGATTTCCCTGATACCGAGCGATGTTGAGCACTTTTTCATGTCTGTTGGCCATTTGGATGTCTTCTTTGGAAAAATGTCTGTTCATGTCTTCTGCCCATTTCTTGATTGGATTATTTGTTCTTTGGGTGTTGAGTTTGATAAGTTCTTTGTAGATTTTGGATACTAGCCCTTTATCTGATATGTCACATGCAAATATTTTCTCCCATTCTGTCGGTTGTCTTTTGGTTTTGTGGACTGTTTCTTTTGCTGTGCAAAAGCTTTTTATCTTGATGAAATCCCAATAGTTCATTTTTGCCCTGGCTTCCCTCGCCTTTGGCGACGTTTCTAGGAAGAAGTTGCTGTGGCTGAGGTCGAAGAGGTTGCTGGCTGTGTACTCCTTTAGGATTTTGATGGACTCCTGTCTCACGTTTAGGTCTTTCAACCATTTGGAGTCTATTTTTGTATGTGGTGTAAGGAAATGGTCCAGTTTCATTCTTCTGCATGTGGCTGTCCAATTCTCCCAACACCATTTGTTGAAGAGACTGTCTTTTTACCTTTGGACATTCTTTCCTGCTTTGTCAAAGATGAGTTGACCATAGGGTTGAGGGTCCATTTCTGGGCTCTCTATTCTGTTCCATTGATCTATGTGTCTGTTTTTGTGCCAGTACCATACTGTCTTGATGATGACAGCTTTCTAATAGAGCTGAAGTCCGGAATTGTGATGCCGCCAGCTTTGCATTTCTTTTTCAAGATTCCTCTGGCTATTCGGGGTCTCTTCTGGTTCCATACAAATTTTAGGATTATTTGTTCCATTTCTTTGAAAAAGGTGGATGGTATTTTGATGGGGATTGCATTGAATGTGTAGATTGCTCTAAGTAGCATTGACATCTTCACAATGTTTGTTCTTCCAATCCATGAGCATGGAACCTTTTTCCATTTCTCTGTGTCTTCTTCAATTTCTTTCATGAGTATTTTATAGTTTTCTGAGTACAGATCCTTTGCCTCTTTGGTTAAATTTATTCCTAGGTATCTTATGGTTTTGGGTGCAATTGTAAATGGGATCAACTCCTTGATTTGTCTCTCTTCTGTCTTGTTGTTGGTGTATAGGAATGCCACTGATTTCTGTGCATTGATTTTATATCCTGCTACTTGACTGAATTCCTGTATGAGTTTTAGCAGTTTTGGGGTGGAGTCTTTTGGGTTTTCCACATACAGTATCATATCATCTGCGAAGACTGAGAGTTTCACTTCCTCTTTGCCGATTTGGATGCCTTTGATTTCTTTTTGTTGTCTGATTGCTGTGGCTAGGACTTCTAATACTATGTTGAATAGCAGTGGTGAGAGTGGACATCCCTGCCGCGTTCCTGACCTTAGGGGAAAAGCTCTCAGCTTTTCCCCATTGAGAATGATATTTGCTGTAGGTTTTTCATAGAATGGCTTTTATGATATTGAGGTATGTACCCTCCATCCCTATACTCTGAAGAGTTTTGATCAAGAAAGGATGCTGTACTTTGTCAAATGCTTTTTCTGTATCTATTGAAAGGATCATATGACTCTTGTTCTTTCTTTTGTTAATGTATTGTATCACATTGATTGATTTGCGGATGTTGAATCAACCTTGCAGCCCAGGGATAAATCCCACTTGGTCATGGTGAATAATCCTTTTAATGTACTGTTGGATCCTATTGGCTAGTATTTTGGTGAGAATTTTTGCATCCATGTTCATCAAGGATATTGGTCTGTAATTCTCCTTTTTGATGGGGTCTTTGTCTGGTTTTGGGATCAAGGTAATGGTGGCCTCATAAAATGAGTTTGGAAGTTTTCCTTCCATTTCAATTTTTTGGAACAGTTTCAGGAGAATAGGTATTAATTCTTCTTTAAATGTTTGATAGAATTTCCCTGGGAAGCCATCTGGCCTTGGGCCTTTGTTTGTTGGGAGATTTTTGATGACTGCTTCAATTTCCTTAGCGGTTATAGGTCTGTTCAGGTTTTCTATTTCTTCCTGGTTCAGTTTTGGTAGTTTGATACATCTCTAGGAATGCACCCATTTCTTCCAGGTTAACTAATTTGCTGGCATAGAGTTGTTCATAATATGTTCTTATAATTGTTTGTATTTCTTTGGTGTTGGTTGTGATCTCTCCTCTTTCATTCATGATTTTGTTGATTTGGGCCATTTCTCTTTTCTTTTTGATAAGTCTGGCCAGCGGTTTATCAATCTTGTTAATTCTTTCAAAGAACCAGCTCCTAGTTTCGTTGATCTGTTCTACTGTTCCTTTGGTTTCTATTTCATTGATTTCTGCTCTGATCTTTATCATTTCTCTTCTCCTGCTGGATTTAGGCTTTATTTGTTGTTCTTTCTCTAGCTCCTTTAGGTGTAGGGTTAGGTTGGGTATTTGAGACCTTTCTTGTTTCTTGAGAAAGGCTTGTATTGCTATGTACTTTCCTCTCAGGACTGCCTTTGCTGTATCCCAAAGATTTCGAACAGTTGTGTTTTCATTTTGATTGGTTTCCATGAATTTTTTTAATTCTTCTTTAATTTCCTGGATGACCCATTCATTCTTGAGTAGGATGCTCTTTAGCCTCCATGTGTTTGAGTTCTTTCCGACTTTCCTCTTGTGATTGAGTTCTAATTTCAAAGCACTGTGGTCTGAAAATATGCAAGGAATAATCCCAGTATTTTGGTATCGGTTGAGACCTGATTTGTGACCTAGGATGTGATCAGTTCTGGAGAATGTTCCATGGGCACTAGAGAAGAATGTGTATTCCATTGCTTTGGGATGGAATGTTCTGAATATATCTGTGAAGTCCATTTGGTCTAGTGTTTCATTTAAAGTCTTTATTTCCTTGTTGATCTTTTGCTTAGATTATCTGTCTATTTCAGTCAGGGGGTTGTTAAAGTCCCCCACTATTATTGTACTGTTGTCAATGTGTTTCTTTGCTTTTGTTATTAATTGCCTTATAAAAGTGGCTGCTCCCATGTTAGGGGCATAAATATTTACAATTGTTAGATCTTCTTGTTGGATAGACCCTTTAAGTAAGATATAGTGTCCTTTTTCATCTCTTACTATAGTCTTTGTTTTAAAATCTAATTTGTCTGATATAAGAATTGCCACCCCAGCTTTCTTTTGGTGTCCATTAGCATGGTAAATGGTTTTCCACCCCCTCACTTTCAATCTGCGGGTGTCTTTGGGTCTAAAATGAGTCTCTTGCAGACAGCATATTGATGGGTCTTGTTTTTTAATCCAATCTGATAGCCTGTGTCTTTTGATTGGGGCATTTAGCCCATTTGCATTCAGGGTAACCATTGAAAGATATGAATTTAGTGCCATTGTATTGCCTGTAAGGTGACTGTGACTGTATATTGTCTGTGTTCCTTTCTGGTCGATGCTGCTTTTAGACTCTCTCTTCGCTTAGAGGACCCCTTTCAATATTTCTTGGAGGGCTGGTTTCGTGTTTGCAAATTCCTTTAGTTTTTGTTTGTCCTGGAAGCTTTTTACCTCTCCTTCTATTTTCAATGACAGCCTTGCTGGATATAGTATTCTTGGCTGCATATTTTTCTCGTTTAGTGCTCTGAAGATATCATGCCAGTCCTTTCTGGCCTGCCAGGTCTCTGTGGTTAGGTCTGTGGACAATCTAATGTTTCTACCATTGTAGGTTACAGATCTCTTCTCCCAAGCTGCTTTCAGGATTTTCTCTTTGTCTCTGAGACTCGTAATTTTTACTATTAAATGTCGGGGTGTTGACCTATTTTTATTGATTTTGAGAGGGGTTCTCTGTGCCTCCTGGATTTTGATGCCTGTTTCCTTCCCCACATTAGGGAAGTTCTCTGCTATAATTTGCTCCAATATTCCTTCTGCCCCTCTCTCTCTTTCTTCTTCTTCTGGGATCCCAATTATTCTAATGTTTCGTCTTATCGTATCACTTATCTCTTGAATTCTGCCCTCATGATCCTGTAGTTGTTTATCTCTTTTTCTCAGCTTCTTTATTTTCCATCATTTGGTCTTCTATGTCACTGATTCTCTCTTCTGCCTCATTTATCCTAGCAGTTAGTGCCCCCATTTTTGATTGCACCTCATTAATAGCCTTTTTGATTTCGACTTGATTAGATTTTAGTTCTTTTATTTCTCTAGAAAGCGTTTCTCTAATAACTTCCACCCTTTTTTCAAGCCCAGCTAGTATCTTTAAAGTCATGTTTCTGAACTCTAGGTCCGACATCGTACTAATGTCAATATTGAGTAGGTCCCTGGCCGACTGTACTACATTTGTTCTTTTTGCTGAGGTGAATTTTTTCGTCTTGTCATTTTGTCCAGAGGAGAAGAGATAAATGAGAGAACAAAATGCTAACAGGTTAACAATGTCCCCAGCAAATATACTCTATACAAATCAGAAAAGACCTGAAACCAGGGGAAAAGAAAGGGAAAGAAAGAGAAAATAAAGAAAAAGAAAAAGATAAAAACAAAAACAGAACAAAACAAAACAAATAACCGAATATGATCAAATATGATCAGGCTAGTGCATAGATCAGTGCCACACACTAGATTTTGGGTGTATTTTGGTCTGTTAGAAGAAAGTGCCTCCTAAAATTTTAAAGGCAGAATGACTTATATATGTACAAAATAAGGGTTGATACAATGAAGGGATGGAAGATGAGTGTAAAAATGAAACTTATAAAAGGTTTTATAAATGGAATTGATAAGAAGTTGTTTGAAAGAAGAAAGAAGATTTAAAAAAAAGAAAAAAGAAAAGAAAAACATGGGATAGACTGCGATCAGGCAGGAGACTAGAGCAAAGCCATACACTAGTGATTTAGGGTATATTTTGATCTGTTAGAAGAAACTGTATATCAAAAGTTTAAAGAGAGAAGAACTTATATATCTATGCCAAAAATAAGGGTAACTACTATGAAGGGATAAAATATGACTCTAAAAATGAAAAATAAAAAATGTTTTTTTATAAAAGGGATTGATAAGATGGTTGAAAAAGGGAAAAAGAAAAATTCAAAACAAAAAAACAAAAAACAGTTAAATTAACTTTGAAAAACTAATGAATCATGGTAAAAAAGCCATGAATTCTATGTGCAGTATTCCCCTAGCGCTGGAGTTCTCCCGTTCTCCTTGATCGGTAAACTTGGTCTTGGCTTGCTGGCTCTTCGTGCTGATCTTCTGGGGGAGGGGCCTGTTGCCATGGTTCCCAAATGTCTTTGCCAGAGGCGGAATTGCCCTGCCCTTGTGAGTCCGGGCTAAGCAAGCTGCTCGGGTTTGCTCTCAGGAGCTTTTGTTCCCTGCAAGCTCTCAGCACAGCTTTGGAGGACCAGGGCGAAAATGGTGGCCTCCCAATCTCCACCCAGAGGAGCTGAGAACTCGGGGCCCTGCTCCTCAGTGCGCCCCCAGAGAAAAGCAGTCAATCACTCCTATCTCCCCAGTCTCCGGCCGCACTCCGCGCTCACCCGGCCTGTGACCGAGCGTTTCTATCTCTGGTACCCGACCCCGTGTGAAGTCTCCAAACCCAGCAGATCCCTGCGGTGTGCTCCCATGCCACTCCTCCTGGGGGAGGGAGGGGAGTCTCCCCGGCTCTGCTGCTTGTTGGGTCCCTGCTGGAGGAGCAGTAGCCCGACTGGGCTGCGGATCAGTTTATGGCAACCCCGAGCTGAGAGCCCGCGCCTCGGCTCCTTCTCTGCAGCCGGCTTCCCCGCCCCGATACCTGGGAGCTCTGCCGCACTCAGGCACCCCAAGTCTTTCTGTGACCCCGAGGGTCCTGAGTGCACACTGTACCGCGAGGTTTCCACCTCCCGCTTAGCCACTGGAGTGACGTCCCTCAGCGGAGCCGACTTCTAAAAGTTCCGATTTTGTGCTCCGCGGCTCTATCACTTGCCAGAAGTGGCCGACTGAGGCCCCCTCCCCCGCCATCTATCCTCCTGAATATCGCCTCAGATTCACTTCTCCACACATCTTACCTTCCAGAAAGTGGTCGCTTTTCTGTTCAGAGAGTTGTTGCTACTCTCTTCGATCTCCTGTTGAGTTTGTAGGTGTTCAGAATGGTTTGATCCCTATTCAGCTGAATTCCTGAGACCAGACGAAATCCAGGTCTCCTACTCCTCCGCCACCTTGCTCCGCCCCCTCATCAATCAGTTGTCATTTGTAAGGGCTAGGATGTATTCTGATATTTTTTCAGTTCATTCTTTCAATTAGACATTGTAAACAAGGCATAAACTTGTATCATATAAATAAAATCATGATCTATAATTAAGTAGAGATGGGCCAAAAGAGGTATCTGTTCAGTGAAAAGAAATTATTTATTTAGAAATAGTCAGGATTTTGTATAAAATAATTGATAAGCTTGCAAATAATTTACAGTTGGGTTGGGTAAGGGGAAAATGTCAAAGCTATGTACCTGTCTTCTTATATTTTAATAATGTATTCATCATTTCATGGTGCTCATGTCTAGTAAGGTGCACAGAAATATTTAAACATGGTTTAGCAATGTTTTTAGTGCCAGAATTTTGGTTCTGGATAATTTATACATTTATATATTACATTCATTATATTTTATATATTAATATATATAAAACTTTTTTTTTATTTTACCAAAAGACTTAAATAAGAAATGGTTAAATACTATCACAATTCAGCAGCTCTTAGTCATAATCTTAAAATTCTGAGATTTTTCAACAGGAGAGATGTTTTCAAAATTTTAGAATATGTCTTAATATATAGGTATCATTACTAATGAACATCGTTGGTAGACAATTTAGTATAAAGCACATTAATCTTGTTTTTGTTAGGAAATCTTTTTTTCTATCACAACCTTGACTTACACTGTCAAGCAGAGAGATGTTTAAGAATTGACAGTGGGTCGTAGCAGAGTTTCCTACACAAGAGTCTAATAGAAGCTCAGTGGAAAAGAATAACCGACATTTTCATCCTCATTGTTGTTGAAACATGCTATTCATGGAATTGAAAAATGTTCAACTTATCCATGGAAAAATGCAATTATTGCTGTCTTTACCTCAGAAAGCACCTAAGAGCAGGAACAGTGAACTAATGTTATTGTGTTTGTAAAGCACTTTGGAATTTACAAAGTGCATCCCTTTTGATCTCTTAACTCTGTGGGGACAAGTATCATTTTCTCTAGTTGACAGCAGGAAAAACCAGAACTCAGTAGCATGTAATGAATTGCCAAATTCCCACACATGGCCAGGTGTGACCAGGTGTGGTCAGGCCTTCTGCCTCATAATCCACTGCAATTTCTCCTGAGAAGAATGAACTGGGTTAGGGAAAGGGATGTTTTGGGGGTCCTTTGTTGACTTTTTAAAAATTCTCAAGTCCAGTTTGCCCCCACACTTTTAACATGCCTGTGGGCTGTGGTGTAGGCTCAATATAAGTATCAACGTGTTTATTTTTTCACCTGTTGCATGACAGTGAATGAGAAGGTGTGCAACTATTTTACTTGTGACACACCTACCGTGATTTTTTACAGGACAGTAATAGGAGCAGGCGGTGTGAGATGATCCTGAGGTCCCTTTTGGCTCGCTCTCACATTCTTCGATTCTCCTTGGCTGATGGCAGAATGAATGCTCACAAAATGCACGCTGAATGAATTAATCCACTTCATACAAAAGTGAGTTATAGAGCTGCCATCTTTGAAAGATAGTAGCACTGAGAATATCATAGGTTGGCAGCACTCCTCACAATAATTTTTAGCTTGATGTAATGCTGGGGAAATGAAACATTTGCAATTTGTTTTTCTCTATGAATAATTTTAGACTCTGGGTTTTGCAGACTTTGCAAAGAATAACCATGATGTGCTTTTCAGCTATCTATCAGCTCAAAAGCTCTTTCAACTTTCTTCTCCTGCCACCCAGAAGCAATGTCCTTGCCTTCCACACAAAATGCCACTTTCAGGGTGAGAACTAACCAGATGACATTTTTACTTCAAGGACCCTTTCAAAGTCCACACTTTACAAGTTAGAGGAACAGGGGTTAATTTGATCTGAAGATTTAAGGAAGGGTTTTAAGAAGAGGCAGTGTCATGGATTATGAAAGAGGAGGTGAAGACATTCCAGAAGGGGTCAGAAGGATATTGCAGAAGAGATGGTGAGGACGCAGTAGCCTGTTTGCAAAGGTGTGCTGAGGAATCTCTGTGGGGATCAAGGAGAGCTGGCCTGAAGGCATCTGAAAGGAAAAGGAAAAAAAAAAAAAAAAGGATGAACCTTAGGAGGAGGTCAGTTAGGGAGAGAACTTCAAATGCTAGGTTGAATTAGTTTTCTTTCTTTCTTTCTTTCTATTCTTTTTCTTTTCTTTTTTTTTTTTTTACCTGCAGCCTCTGGGCAGGAAGAAATGTGCATTTTCAGCACTTCTCTGAATAGAAGGAATCTTTTAGGAAGGGAAGTTCAGATTGTTTATCTTCCACTTAAAAGTCTGTTCTCACTTTTGACCTATAAAGAGACCAGCAGGGGCTAGGTGCCTCTCCTGGAGTTTAGGCCCACACGCATCTAGGTGCTCTGTGGTTATAGCAGGCCTCTGTAAAGGATGTCTGGGGAACAGGGGCATTCAGGCATCTGCTGACCCTGTCTGTAACTTCTAGCCTGAACAAAGTGATAACTGGGTAGGGAGATGCAGAGCCCTTTACATACTGGCCTTGAGCCCATAAGCCTGTGAAAATGTCTTTCAGCTTTGTCTGTTAAAATTGTTTGTGTGACTAGCATGGCAAACTGGAGGAACATTATCTCCAAGGCACAGCTCTTCTTGAAGGAGTTGTGCCTTCTTTGGTCCAAATAAAATACTGTTTATTAAAATACTTTTAATGAAAATTACTCAAAATTCTAGCTCACATTATTTGTCTTACATATCCTTTTACCATTCTGTAGTGACTAAAGTAAAATAATCTAATAAACTGGTGGCTACTCAATGGAAAATAAAGATTCACATTCACTAATTTTATTATCACATTGGTCAACATTATATGTTCCATTACTATTGATCATCTTAGGAATGCTTTTTCTGCACATATTTTGAATACTATAAAAAGCTTATGTAAAAATAAACTTTTCTAGCTAAATCAGATAATTTAATTTTTTTATGCATCACATTACTTTATCAGTTTAATATGAGTACACAATGGTAATGACTTCTAAAGTGCCTTAAAATCTTTGATTTGCTGGAGCCACAACCAAGATGGACTATGGAGCTATACATGTTAAGCTTAGGGATTGATAAACAATTACTCTTAACCTAAATCAGTAGAAATAAATGTTTGTGCCAGAATTTTACAGTTGGATCCCACAGTTGATTTTATGACCTTCTTCCTGGATAGAAACAAATAGATCTATTTCTGTAACAAATAGAAGGGCACATATTGCATGGAGCACTGGGTGATATATGCAATGAATCATGGAACACTACATCAAAAACTAATGATGTGGGCGCCTGGGTGGCTGAGATGGTTAAGCGTTTGCCTTCGGCTCAGGTCATGATCCTGGAGTCCTGGGATCGAGTCCCGCATCGGGCTCCCTGCTCCTTGGGAGCCTGCTTCTCCCTCTGCCTTTCTCTTTTTGCCTCTCTCTCTCTCTGTCTGTCTCTCATGAATAAATAAATAAAATCTTTAAAAACAAAAAACAAAACAAAACAAAAACTAATGATGTACTGTATGGTGACTAACATAATATAATAAAATAAAATTTAAAAAAGTTCAGTTGGACACATCCCATGTCTACAAGAACAATGTGATTGCTTTACTGGTCTGCCCTTCCTCCCTCCCTCCCTTCCTTCTTTCCTCCTTCCTGCCTTCCCTCCCTCCCCTCCTTCCTTCCTTCTTTCCTTTTATTCCTTCCTTCTCCATTAGGGATGTTTCCATTCAGTCACATCACTAAAGTCAGCAGAGTAACTGCTTCTGAAATTACTTTGTTCCAGCCTCCGTTAATGTATGCCCTGTTGCTTGTAATAGATAGAAAAAAACGGCAAGAATGCCTTGGGTGAATATTAGAACACTCCTTGACTTTCAGTAGGAAGGCTGTACACCAGGAATAGTGACACATTTTCAATTGTCTCATGGCATTCAGGGCAGTTGGCAATCTTGTAGGACATTCTTCTTCCTAAAGTCTTAACCAACTCTTAGGCAAGTCCTCAACTCCTACCTAAATGCAATTCCCTGGTGAGGCTTTCCAAACAGCTGTCCAGTGCTGTTTTTCTCAGTCCATTCTACAACTGACACAATATTTCTGTATTCCATTTGTTCCCTTTTTACACCAGACTTTTCCTTTATTTTCACCTTCTTGTTTTTGCCTTAATTAATACCCGGATTCTCTTTATACATCATTTCAAAAGGGTAAACATTATTCTTAATTTTTCCTATGTCCAGATGAGTAGATTATCATCTTGGCTCAGTAACACATTGTTTATTCCAAGTGAGGCACCCAGAAGGAGTGTAAGCATATTAGCTTTGGAGTGAGACAAACCTTATTACGAATCCTACCTCATTAACTTGGTGACCTTGAATATCTAAAAAAATTCTTTAAGTATCAATTCCTTTCTCCCCTAAAATGGAAATGCATAATATTGGCTTCTTTTGGTTTCTGTGAATGATTAAATGATACACATAAAACCATTAGCATTGCCTCTGGCATTTAGTAAAGCTCAGTAAATGTTACCATACTTCCCTCATCATTTTATTGTGTTTTGGGGTATTTTTTGTGTGTGTTGAAGCTGATGATTTAGTAGAAAGAATATGAGCTTTGAAGGCCCAGACATCTATGTTCATGTTCTGCCTCTGTTACTGTGTGGATGAGAGATCTTGGATAATGTATTAATCTTGGTGTCTCGTTGTGATCATCTATGAAGTTATGACTACCTACATAACTCCATAGTGAGGATAAAATGTCACAATGAAGGTATGTGACATATATAATGGCTGACATATAATAATTGGCAAATGACAGACATGGCCTAGAAATAAGACATTTCCTATCTTTATTGTTATCTTTGGACAAACCTGGGGACAGCCTTCTCTGTCCCCATACCACTAACTTTAGCACCAACCCACTAATTCCCCTTTTCTCTTTGATCCTTCATTATTTTAGATAACTTAAAAATTACCCTGGCATTCATAAACATCACAAGTAACCAGGATTTGGAATTTATTATCATTGAGAGTTGTCTTTAAGATCTCAAAATTTGAAATTATTCTTTCTGACTACCATGATTTCATTTCACACTCCATCAATTTCCTTTATCCTCACCATGACCTCTCTACCCTCTATCCCTCCATATTGAGTCCCTTTGTTCTCCTCTAACCCCACAACCAACCATTCTACTTAATCATTTCTACTTAATCATTTCTAGTGCTATATTTCCATCAGTATTGTTCAACTTAACCATTTATAGTGCTTTATTTTCCTCAGTCTTCTGTTGCCTCGTGAATCACTCAAACTCAACCACCAATGTTGACCTCATTGCTTAATTCTCTATTTTTGCAAGAGGTTCCATGGGATTACTTTTAATTATGACCTTAAATTTTGAATTAAATTCACCAGTGAACCTTTTTGGGACTGAAATTTTCTTTGTAGGAAGGTTTTAAAATCACAATTTTAATTTCTTTGGTATAGGGTTATTCAGGTTTTTTATTTCAGGTTCAGCAAATTTTATCTATTTACAAAATTTATGTCAATCACCATTTTCCCTGGTAAAATTTTTTTGATTTATTGATTTGACATAATGTCTCATTCTTTGGAATTACCTAACACTTTATTGGACTTCACTTAAGACATTTACTTGATATCACTTGAATTATACCCATGTTGGCAAGTTTCACAGGGAAGGAAATCTGATTTAATCATCTTTGTACTACTCATCACATCAAGTACATGAACAAAATCAGTAAGTACACTTTGAATTCAATTAGCATTGTTACAGAAGATAGATTATAACATTTTTAAACTTCAGAATTAGATTCTGTTCCTTAGTCTTTGGCATAGCACCCCCCCCTAAATTTCTAATTATTCTTAAATTACTAAACCCAGAAGCAGTATCCTAGATATTCTTTACTGAAGGCATGTTAGTTCAATTGTCTAAGAAGCACTACTGAGAGAAACTAATATTAAGTAAATGAAACCTGGTTATAGTTAGTACATTTTCTCTCACCCCACTCTCCATTCTTTCCCACCATTATGTGACTCCTCACTCCAGCATTCTACTTAATCATTTCTAGTGTTTTATTTCCATCAATATTATTCAGTTTAATCATTTCTAGTGCAAAAAGTAGAAAATTGGCCATAGTTTCTTAATACTGATTCAAGAATAACCTACCATGTTTTAGCAGTGGGACAAGACCAGGAGTTTTGTAGAAGGATATGTGTTAGCACACATTCTGGATAATTTGAAGTATATTGGCTTTTTTTTTTTCATTTTGGCATGGTATTCAGCTGAGGCAGGAGTTTTAGCCTTTTGAGCTTACTAAAATTTCTTTATTTTTTACTAAAACATCATTTTATGCATTTATTGTTTTACTAAAACTTCTTTAAACTGCCACATATTTGACATCATTAATGCATTGCCTTTTTAAAAGACAGGATGTTGCCCTACAGCTCCATACCAGATCGATGATTTAAGCCTGATTCTGTAAGAAAAGTCATACATGTCAGACAGTGAATCATTAGTACACATTTACAGAAGAATTTGTATCTTTCTTGAGGTTGCTCTTTTATCTTGGTCTAGGTGTGTTTGATGTGCAGTTCATGACAGGACAACAGTTAAGTGGGTGGGAATATTTGTTCAGAATGTTCTCTTTTATTTCTCTCTTTCCCTCTCCTCCTGCCCAATCTCAGAAGTGGACAAAAATACTGGTTTCTCTTAGTGCTCCCATATTATAAGAAGAAAGGCAGCCTTGCAACACTTCTTATTATAAATTCAATTTCTTGAAGCAGGCTGCAGGGGGAGGCTTATGAATAACAGAGAGAGAGGAAAGGGGAAATTTGTGAGAAAAAATTTGTGAGTAATTTTCCTGAGATTGAAAGATAATTCAAAATGCCACAGATCAATAAAACAGAGATGTATCTGTGAGAAAGAACGGCTGGAAAGAATATGTATTGTATATGTGTGGTTTTGTTACCCAAAATGCTCAGAGTGAAACCAAGAGTAGAAAATGAGAGGCTTTTGAATTTCACACGAACTACAAGAAACATCTGTCCCATGCATTCCAGGACCGAATGCTAATGCAGGATGTAGGTGACAGAGCGTTTTATACCGTGTTTTGTGATCTCTGACCTGCAAGTTTATTTAGGTGTACCTCTGCTTCCCCTACCTCACCCCAACCCTCATTTAAAACTTGTGTTTAATGCTACACTGGTCTCTGGTGCATGTAATAACATTGTACTATTACTTAATAAAATATTTTATAGCTCCCAGAAATCATCACTGCAACTCACTTTTCTGCTCCTCCTCATGCCCAGAAAAATAAAAGCCATATGCCTCAAACCCATATGAAATTGGGGGAGCGATAAAACATGATCTTTTATTATATTATTTATAATCCAGAATATTGTTAGGGAAACAAAAGATAAGCTCCTCTCTTTCATGTCTAGAGTTTGTGTAACTAAGAGGAAGAAAGCTAATGATGCATGTAATACAGTTGTGGATGGTGATTTACCTTTGATTTTGTCCACCTGTATTCTGAGAGCAGTCATTTTCTTGGCCTAAGGAAAACAGCATGGATGTGATCCCAGAGGCTTCTCAGTTCTGTCCCCCTACCACTCGGGCAGAAGTAGATGAACAGCCCTCTTTGGACTTAAAATGGAGCGAGTTTTCCTATAGGCATGCTGTCCCTGTCCAGCTCAGCTGAGAGTTGCTATAGGCAGAGGTGGGAATGCCTGACTACCACTGGCCCACGGAGCTGGCAGAGTTTCAGCAATCATGGGGACAGCTCTCCGAGTCTTCTGTATGTAATGCCATCTCCCCACGAAGATGTTTTAGACAAAGTGCCAAGCTATAAATGTGACTGGCTCTCATCATGCACAGGAAATGATACTCTGGGAGAAGGTTTTCTGATCTTCAGGGATGCTGAAATGACCCATCTGGGCATCTCACATATGTGCCCTGATGACTTCTATCAAGACTCCTCTGTTGACTTGTTGCTTGTCTCAGTATATTTTAGACTTGGCTCTAGTGACCTAACTCACTCGGATTGACCGATACTCAGTTTGGGCCCACATTCCACACCACTGGCCCTTGTACCTGGATGGTGTGAATGATACCATAGGGCATCCTTTGGTATCTTTATAAGAGAACACTGGCTGATATGAGAGGTGAGAATAGGCCTAACTAAGCTTTATGTTGGATAAGAGGCATCCTACCAACCAGTTCTTGAGCTGTGCCCTCTTCCCAATCAGTTCGCCTGCCCATCATGCCACCATTTCTGTTGTTAGAAATGTGGAAGTGAGGGTCAAATAAAAATCTGTTTTCGGGTAATAATGTACTAATGTTAAAGCAGGCATTATTTGATAGTTGAAAACAATATTGAAATACAAACCCTGAAAACGGCAATGCTAAGAGATTTGTTTGAGGAAGATTGGGGTGGGGAGGGAGCGGGTCTTCATTATGTTGCTGTATTTTACATTTTCCCTTGACTCTCTAGGCTGTCTCTTCTCCCTTTCACCCCTGGCCATTTACCTTCCCTGCTCCAATTGTAAATGTTATTATGTTAAGAGCCCCAGTGAAATAATTAATACTGTAGAGTATTGCTTTATAGTCTGAGGTCAAACCTATTGGAATATGCTTCTAGTATCTTAACAAATCCAGTGAAAATAGAAATTTCCATGCAGTGTTTTATTTTACAATTCTTTGCTTCCACATTGTTGGGTATTGCCTTTCTGTTTTCATATTTAGTCAGTTTTCTATCTCTCATTCTCTGCCTGTTGAATTTTTATGAACTCTATTCTGTGGGTGTTATCTATTCCTTTGGCTCTATTTTCCAGGTTTACTAATAAATAATTCCTAGTTTGGGATATGGCTAGAAAGGTTGTTAGACATGAAATAAAAAGCACATTGAAAAGTGTGCCATCTCTTTCCCTGGAAAGCTTTCAGTGTACAGGACAGGTATAGGCTGGTTCACACCATGTCATATTACCAGAAATGGATTAGCATCTTTTTTTTTTTAAACCATATTATTTGTTTCAGGGGTACTGGGTTAGGATTCTTATGAGTGCTAGACCACACTTGTTTTTATAATAATTTTCTGTTTGGTGGTTCAGTATATATTTTATAGGTACTTTTTTTTGAGATTTTATTTATTTGTCAGAGAGAGAAAGAAAGCACAAGCAGGGGGAGCAGCAGAGAGAGAAGCAGGCTCCCTTCTGAGCAAGAAGCCCGATGTGGTTATCGATCCCAGGACCCTGGGATCATGACCTGAGTCGAAGGCAGATATTTAACCAACTGAGCCACCCAGGCGTCCCTATTTTATAGGTACTTTTATATATAACTATTTTCATGATTATACTTCCCAGGGATTAAATTCAACAAATATTTACTGATTTTTTTACTTCATATCAGACACTATGGTAAGTATTGTAGTTCCATAGGAACAACATGGTGACACCATCTAGAGAGAATTTGTAATAACAGCACTCGTGGTTATTTCATGGTTAACCAAACACTTTCACTTTTATCATCTCATTTGATCCTCATAGCGCTCTGGGAGTAACAAGGGTGGGTATTAACATTCCCATTTCACAGAGAAGGAAAATGGCTTAGGAAGGTAAAGTGAGTTTCACAAGGTCACAGCTAATAAGGGGCAGAGTTAGGGCAGAGTAGGAAGAATTTTCTTTTAAAATTGATCTATGAAAGATAGGAGTCCTTAAATTCCAATAACAACATGTGACTAATGACATTTATTTGCTTTATCAGAGCTCAAAATTAGTATCTTTCTGATTATGGCCCTCTCCATCGTCCATCTTACAGGAATAAATAAATAATGGAGAAAAGAATTGTTGTAAAGGCAAGCTTTGTGACACTATCCATAAAATATTATTGTTGTTTCTCAGTTTTATCCCAGGGGGATAGTTAAATCTAAGAAACACTAATTTATATGTCACACCAATAGCATATTCCAACAGGAGATC
Source organism: Zalophus californianus (assembly GCF_009762305.2). Classification (NCBI taxonomy): domain Eukaryota; kingdom Metazoa; phylum Chordata; class Mammalia; order Carnivora; family Otariidae; genus Zalophus; species Zalophus californianus. Next base: position 28,523,149 of record NC_045602.1, read on the forward strand.
AATTTAAATGGACATTTATTTGTTGATTTTTATTTTTAAAGAGACACCAGTAGAATAAAAACCATTTCATAAAAGAAACTAATCTTTCTTTGCTCCTTCTGGTTCATGCTAAAATTTTGTCTGGCTCTCTCATGCTTAGTACAAAGGCAAAGGAAGGTCAGAATACCTCTTCATCATTAGTATCACCTTGTTTCTTCCTTTTAAAAACTCAATACCTAATTATTTTAACTAATAAATTTATTCACGTTTAATTCATAGCCTTTTTTCTCCCCTAGTCTTGGAGGAGATCAGTAAATATATGAAGCATTTCCACAGTAGTTTATAGGAGAAGGAGGGGCTAGAGCTTTCCATAGTATTTTCTTAACCTGTGGGCAGCATTTGACACTATTGACCACTTCCTGTCTTGAAGTTCTCTCTTCCCTCAAATTCTTAACCTGCATTGCCTGATTATCTCCTGTTCTCAGGTTCTCTATTTTTCCCTCTTGCTTTCAAATGAATCATCAATACTTGAAGTTCTATCCTTACCCCTTTTCTGAACGATCTCATCTTCTGATAGTATATTTTCACGATTTTATCATCATCCGATAGGAATGACTTCCTAAATTACACATTTAGTTTTGAATTCTCTCTTTTTTTTTTTTTTTTAAAGATTTTATTTATTTATTTGAGAGAGAGAGAGAATGAGAGAGAGAAAGCACGAGAGGGAAGAGGGTCAGAGGGAGAAGCAGACTCCCCGCTGAGCAGGGAGTCCGATGCGGGACTCGATCCCGGGACTCCAGGATCATGACCTGAGCCGAAGGCAGTCGCTTTACCAACTGAGCCACCCAGGCGCCCTTGAATTCTCTCTTAAACCAAGTTCACCAAAATATCTGCAAGATAAAATAATCTTGCGTCCTATAACTGATATTTCTGTATTTTAAAAAACCAAATACCTCATTTCACTTAAATGTTTTTCACTCAGTGGGATGGACTCCCTTCATTTCTGTTGGCAATACCCTTGATCTCCCAGTTATAAAACTCAAGTTTCAACCTATATTAATCTCCCTTCCCTTTTGAAAACATATTTAATCAGCTTCTAAATCCAGCCAATTTCATCTTTAAATTACAATTACTTTTTTCTCCATGTTTTTATTTACAATGCTACCATCAGGTACTCTATTTTCACTACTGTCAGATTTATTTTCTACAATCTGGGTATTATCAGTTGCAACCAAGATCAGAATCCGTCAATGTCAAATCAAAAGCCTGACAGGCAAGTACATTAAAAGCCTGACAGGCAAGTCGGCCTACAGTGTCCTTTTCTCACACTTACTCACTTCAGGTTATATTCCAGTTTAAGTGTTATATTTTCTCCTAGGTAGACATTTTGCCCAGTCTTGGTTTTATGGCTTTGTCCATGCTGTTTTCCCAATGGATGAGTTCTCATCTCCTTCCTACCCTATAATAGGAACTCCATGAATCCTTCAGTTCATTTTATTTCCCATATTCTGTGTAAGTCAATACGACCACCCAAAACGAAAATCTAGCTTGGAGGCACCTGGGTGGCTCAGTCATTAAGCACCTGCCTTCCGCTCAGGTCATGATCACAGGGTCCTGGGATCGAGCTCTGCATCGGGCTCCCTGCTCCTGGGTAAGCCTGCTTCTCCCTTTCCCACTCCCCCTGCTTGTGTTCCCTCTCTCGCTGTGTCTCTCTCTGTCAAATAATTAAATAAAAATCAGAAAAAAAAAAGAAAAAATCTACCTTGCCTCTGTTTTTCTATAGTAGATCATTTGGCCTTTTGCATTATATGCCTTAAGAAACTTATTGTCCTTTATATTCATGTACATGTATTTCTCATCTTCCCAACTAATTAATAAATTACTTATTATCAAGAATTATGTCTTTCAGACCATGTTAGGTACTCAAAAAACAGTTGATTGGTTATATATAAGCAAAATAAATTCCCAATGCTAATTATTTATGTTGATAAGCTATATATACTTGCTTTTAAAGATTATAAACAAGATTATACATGATGAATTTTTTAAAAAAATTTTTATTGTTATGTTAATCACCATACTCTACATCATTAGCTTTTGATGTAGTGTTCCATGATTCATTCTTTGTGTATAACACCCAGAGCTCCACGCAGAACGTGCTCTCTTTAATACCCATCACCAGGCTAACCCCTCCCCCCCTCCCCTCTAGAACCCTCAGTTTGTTTTTCAGAGTCCATCGTCTCTCATGGTTTGTCTCCCCCTCCGATTTCCCCCCTTTCATTCTTCCCTTCCTGCTATCTTCTTTTTTTTTTTTTTGATGTAGTGTTCCATGATTCATTATTTGCATATAACACTCAGTGCTCCATGCAGAATGTGCCCTCTTTAATACCCATCACCAGGCTAACCCATCCTCCCACCCCCCAAAAACCTTCAGTTTGTTTTTCAGAGTCCATTGTCTCTCATGGTTCGTCTCCCTCTCCAATTTCCCCCCTTCATTCTTCCCCTCCTGCTATCTTCTTCTTCTTCTTCTTACATATATTGTACTATTTGTTTCAGAGGTACAGATCTGTGATTCAACAGTCTTGCACAATTTACAGCACTCACCATAGCACATACCCTCCCCAATATCTATCACCCAGCGGCTCCATCCCTCCCACCCCCCACCAATCCAGCAAACCTCAGTTTGTTTCCTGAGATTAAGAATTCGGCATATCAGTGAGGTCATATGATGCATGTCTTTCTCTGATTGACATTTCGCTCAGCATAACACCCTCCAGTTCCATCCATGTCATTGCAAATGGCAAGATCTCATTCCCTTTGATGGCTGCATAATATTCCATCGTATATATATACCACTTCTTCTTTATCCATTCATCTGTCAGTGGACATCTTGGCTCTTTCCACAGTTTGGCTATTGTGGACATTGCTGCTATAAATATCAGGGTGCACGTACCCATTTGGATCCCTACATTTGTACCTTTGGGGTAAATAACCAGTAGTGCAATTGCTGGATTGTATGGTAGCTCTATTTTCAACTTTTTGAGGAACCTCCATATTGTTTTCCAGAGTGGCTGCACCAGCTGGAATTCCCACCAACAGTGTAGGAGGGTTCCCCTTTCTCCGCATCCCCGCCAACATCTGTCGTTTCCTGACTTGTTAATTTTAGCCATTCTAACTGGTGTGAGGTGGTATCTCATTGAGGTTTTGATTTGGATTTCCCTGATGCCGAGCAATGTTGAGCAGTTTTTCGAGTGTCTGTTGACCATTTGGATGTTATCTTTGGAAAAATGTCTGTTCATGTCTTCTGCCCATTTCTTGGTTGGATCATTTGTTCTTTGGGTTGTTCAGTTTAATAAGTTCTTTATAGATTTTGGATACTAGCCCTTTATCTGATATGTCACATGCAAATATTTTCTCCCATTCCGTCGGTTGTCTTTTGGTTTTGTTGACTGTTTCTTTCGCTGTGCAAAAGCTTTTTATCTCAATGAAGTCCCAATAGTTCATTTTTGCCCTTGCTTCCCTTGTCTTTGGCAATGTTTCTAGGAAGAAGTTGCTGCAGCTGAGGTCGAAGAGGTTGTTGCCTGTGTTCTTCTTTAGGATTTTGATGGACTCCTGTCTCACATTTAGGTCTTTCATCCATTTGGAGTCTATTTTTGTGTGTGGTGTAAGGAAATGGTCCAGTTTCATTCTTCTGCATGTGGCTGTCCAATTTTCCCAACACCCTTTGTTGAAGAGACTTTTTCCATTGGACATTCTTTCCTGCTTTATCAAAGATTAGTTGACCATAGAGTTGAGGGTCCATTTCTGAGCTGTCTATTCTGTTCCATTGATCTATGTGTCTGTTTTTGTGCCAGTACCATACTGTCTTGATGATGACAGCTTTGTAATAGAGCTAGAAGTCCGGAATTGTGATGCCGCCAGCTTTGCTTTTCTTTTTCAACATTCCTCTGGCTATTCAGGCTCTTTTCTGGTTCCATACAAATTTTAGGATTATTTGTTCCACTTCTTTGAAAAAAGTGGATGGTATTATGATGGGGATTGCATTGAATGTGTAGATTGCTCTATGTAGCATTGACATCTTCACAATATTTGTTCTTCCAATCCATAAGCATGGAACATATTTCCATTCCTTTGTGTCTTCTTCAATTTCTTTCGTGAGTATTTTATAGTTTTCTGAGTACAGATCCTTAGCCTCTTTGGTTAGATTTACTCCTAGGTATCTTATGGTTTGGGGTGCAGTTGCAAATGGGATCGACTCCTTAATTTCTCTTTCTTCTCTCTTGTTGGTGTATAGGAATGCCACTGATTTCTGTGCATTGATTTTATATCCTGCCACTTTACTCATATAGGAATATGAGTTCTAGCAATTTTGGGGTGGAGTCTTTTGGGTTTTCCACCTAAAGGATCATATCATCTGCAAAGAGTGAGAGTTGGACTTCTTTGCCGATTCGGATGCCTTTGATTTCTTTTTGTTTTCTGATTGCTGTGGCTAGGACTTCTAATACTACGTCGAATAGCAGTGGTGAGGGTGGACATCCCTGCTGTGTTCCTGACCTTAGGGGGAAAGCTGTCAGTGTTTCCCCATTGAGAATGATATTCGCTGTGGGTTTTTCATAGATGGCTTTTATGATATTGAGGTATGTATCCTCCATCCCTATACTCTGAAGAGTTTTGATCAAGAAAGGATGCTGTACTTTGTCAAATGCTTTTTCTGCATCTATTGAGAGGATCATATGATTATTGTTTCTTTTATTAATGTATTGTATCACGTTGATTGATTTGTGGATGTTGAACCAACCTTGCAGCCCAGGAATAAGTCCCACTTGGTCATGGTGAATAATCCTTTTAATGTACTGTTGGATCCCATTGGCTAGTATTTTGGTGAGAATTGCTGCATCCACGTTCATCAAGAATATTGGTCTGTAATTCTTTTTGATGGGGTCTTTGTCTGGTTTTGGGATCAAGGTAATGGTGGCCTCATAAAATGAGGTTGGAAGTTTTCCTTCCATTTCTATTTTTTGGAACAGTTTCAGGAGAATAGGTATTAATTCTTCTTTAAATGTTTGGTAGAATTCCCCTGGGAAGCCATCTGGCCCTGGGCTTTTGTTTGTTGGGAGATTTTTGATGACTGCTTCAATTTCCTTAGTGGTTATTGGTCTGTTCAGGTTTTCTATTTCTTCCTGGTTCAGTTTTGGTAGTTGGTACATCTCCCGGAATGCATCCATTTCTTCCAGGTTATCTAATTTGCTGGCCTATACTTGCTCATAATATGTTCTTATAATTGTTTGTGTTTCTTTGGTGTTGGTTGTGATCTCTCCTCTTTCATTCATGATTTTGTTGATTTGGGTCATTTCTCTTTTCTTTTTGATAAGTCTGGCCAGCGGTTTATCAATCTTGTTAATTCTTTCAAAGAACCAGCTCCTAGTTTCGTTGATCTGTTCTACTGTTCCTTTGGTTTCTATTTCATTGATTTCTGATCTAATCTTTATTATTTCTCTTCTCCTGCTCTGTTTAGGCTTTTCTCTCTCCAGCCCCTTTAGGTGTAGGGTTAGGTTGTGTATTTGAGACCTTCTTGTTTTTTTGAGAAAGGCTTGTATTGCTATATACTTTCCTCTTAGGACTGCCTTTCCTGCATCCCAAGATTTTGAAGAGTTGTGTTTTCATTTTCATTGGTTTCCATGAATTTTTTTAATTCTTCTTTAATTTCCTGGTTGACCCATTCATTCTTTAGTAGGATGCTCTTTAGCCTCCATGTATTTGAGTTCTTTCCGACTTTCCTCTTGTGATTGAGTTCTAGTTTCAAAGCATTGTGGTCTGAAAATATGCAGTGAATGATGCCAATCTTTTGGTACCGGTCGAGACGTGATTTGTGACCTAGGATGTGATCTATTCTGGAGAATGTTCCATGGGCACTAGAGAAGAATGTGTATTCTGTTGCTTTGGGATGGAATGTTCTGAATATATCTGTGAAGTCCATTTGGTCCAGTGTTTCATTTAAAGTCTTTATTTCCTTGTTGATCTTTTGCTTAGATGATCTGTCCATTTCAGTGAGGGGGGTGGTAATATCCCCCACTATTTTATTGTTGTCGTTGTGTTTCTTTGCTTTTGTTATTAATTGCCTTATATAATTGGCTGCTCCCATGTTAGGGGCATAGATATTTACAATTATTAGATCTTCTTGTTGGATAGACTCTTTAAGTAGGATACAGTGCCCTTCCTCATCTCTTATTACAGTCTTTGTTTTAAAATCTAATTTGTCTGATATAAGGATTGCCACCCCAGCTTTCTTTTGGTGTCCATTAGCATGGTAAATAGTTTTCCACCCCCTCACTTTCAATCTGGAGGGGTCTTTGGGTCTAAAATGAGTCTCTTGAAGATAGCATATCAATGGGTCTTGATACCCTGTGTCTTTTGATTGGGGCATTTAGCCCGTTTACATTCAGGGTAACTATCAAAGATATGTATTTAGTGCCATTGTATTGCCTGTAAGGTGACTGTGACTGTATATTGTCTGTGTTCCTTTCTGCTCTTATGTTAACTTTTAGGCTCTCTCTTTGCTTAGAGGACCCCTTTCAATATTTCTTGGAGGGCTGTTTTCGTGTTTGCAAATTCCTTTAGTTTTTGTTTGTCCTAGAAGCTTTTTATCTCTCCTTCTATTTTCAATGACAGCCTAGCTGGATATAGTATTCTTGGCTGCATATTTTTCTCGTTTAGTGCTCTGAAGATATCATGCCAGTCCTTTCTGGCCTGCCAGGTCTCTGTGGTTAGGTCTGTGGACAATCTAATGTTTCTACCATTGTAGGTTACATATCTCTTCTCCCGAGCTGCTTTCAGGATTTTCTCTTTGTCTCTGAGACTTGTAAGTTTTACCATTAGATGTCAGGGCGTTGACCTATTTTTATTGATTTTGAGGGGGTTTCTCTGTGCCTCCTGTATTTTGATGCCTGTTTCCTTCCCCACATTAGGGAAGTTCTGTGCTATAATTTGCTCCAATATACCTTCTGCCCCTCTCTCTCTTTCTTCTTCTTCTGGGATCCCAATTATTCTAATGTTGCTTCGTCTTATGGTATCGCTTATCTCTTGAATTCTGCCCTTGTGATCCAGTATTTGTTTTTCTCTCTTTTTCTCAGCTTCTTTATTTTCCATCATTTGGGCTTCTATATCACTAATTCTCTCTTCTGCCTCATTTATCCTAGCAGTTAGAGCCTCTATTTTTGATTGCATCTCATTAATAGCCTTTCTGATTTCGACTTGGTTAGATATTTGTTTAGTTTTCCAGAAAGGGTTTCTCTAATAACCTCCGTGCTTTTTTCAAGCCCAGCCAGTATCTTTAAAATCATGATTCTGAACTCTAGTTCTGACATTGTACTAATGTCCATATTGAGTAGGTCCCTGACATTCGGTACTGCCTCTTGTTCTTTTTGTTGAGGTGATTTTTTCCATCTTGTCATTTTGTCCAGAGGAGAATAGATGAATGAGAGAACAAAATGCTAACAGGATAACAATGTCCCCAGAAAATATACTGTAAACAAATCAGAAAATACCTGAAACCGGGGGGAAAGAAAGGGAAAGAAAGAAAAAAGAATAAGAAAAAGATAAAAACAACAAAGAACAAAACAAAAAAAAACAGAAATATGATCAAATATGATCAGGCTGGTGCATAGATCAGTGCCACACACTAGATTTTGGGTGTATTTTGGTCTGTAAGAAGAAAGTGCCTCCCAAAATTTTGAAGAAAGTAAAACTTATATATGTACAAAAATAATAGTTAATACGATGAAGGGATGGAATATGACTGTAAAGATGAGAATTATAGAAGATTTAATAAGAAGAATTGATAAGAAGTTGGTTGAAAAAAAGGAGAGAATGTGATCAGGCAGGAGACTAGAAGAAAGCCATACACTAGAGATTTAGGGTATATTTTGATCTATAAGAAGAAACTGTATCTCAAAATTTTAAATAGAGAACAACTTATATATATATGCCAAAAATAAGGGTTACTACTATGAAGGGATAGAATATGAGTGTAAAAATGAAAAATAAAAAATGCTTTTTAAAAAAGGGATTGATAAGATGTTGTTTGAAAAAGGGAAAAAGAAAAATTCCAAAAAAAAAAAAAAGACTTAAAAAAATTTTTTTGAAAGACTAAAGAATCATGGTAAAAAAGGCATGAATTCTATGTGCTGTATTCCCCTAGCGCTGGAGTTTTGCCATTCTCATTGATTGGTAGACTTGGTCTCAGCTGCCTGTTCTTGCTGATCTTCTGAGGGAGGGGCCTGTTGCCGTGGTTCCAAATGTCTTTGTGGAGGCTGAATTGCCCCACCCTTGCCTGGTCCGGGCTAAATAATCTGCTCGGGTTTGCTCTTGGGAGCTTTTGTTCTCTGCAAGCTTTCCATACAGTTTTGAAGGATGAGAGTGAAAATGGCAGCCTCCCGATCTCTGCCCTGGAGAAGTCGAGACCTTGGGGCCCCGCTCCTCAGTGCGCCCCCAGAGAAAAGCAGTCAGTCACTCCCATCTCCCCGGTCTCCGGCCGCACTCCGTGCTCACCCGGCCTGTGACCGAGCGTTTCTATCTCTGGCACCTGAACCCGTGTGGAGTCTCCAAACCCAGCAGATCCCTGCAGTGTGCTCCTGTGCTGCTCCTCCTGGGGGAGGAAGGAGAGTCTCCCCTGATCTGCCACTTGTTGGGTCCCTCCTGGAAGAGCAGTGGCCCGACTGTGCCACGGATCAAGGTTTATGGCAACCCTGAGCTGAGAGCCCACTCCTTGGCTTCGTTTCTGCAGGTGGCTTCCCCACTCCAATACCTGGGAGCTCTGTTGCACTCAGGCACCCTCCGGTCTTTCTGTGACCCCGAGGGTCCTGAGACCACACTGTCCCGCGAGGGTTCCACCCCCTGCTTAGCCAGTGGAGCAATGTCCATCAGGGGAGCCAACTTCTAAAACTTCTGATTTTGTGCTCTGCTGCTCTATCACTTACCAGAAGCAGCCGGCGGATGCCCCCTCCCCTGCCATCTATCCTCCCGAATATCACCTCGGATTCACTTCTCTGCATGTCCTACCTTCCAGAAAGTGGTCGCTTTTCTGTTCAGAGAGTTGTTCCTATTCTTTTCTTCGATCTCCTGTTGAGTTTGTAGGTGTTCAGAATGGTTTGATTCCTATCCAGCTGAATTCCTGGGACCAGACGAAATCCAGGTCTCCTACTCCTCCGCCGTCTTGCTCCGCCCCCTACATGGTGAAAATTTTCATCAGTGGTTTGTAACTATTTTAGGCACTCAATAAACTAAAAACAAATAAAAATCCATTAATCAGCTTCAACTAGTTTGGCAGTAGATCAAAGCCTAAAACAGATGACAGACAAACATAAACAACATTTTTCCGGTGTCTGGTCTTAATCCCAGGCACAGGCTTCTCTGAACTACATCCATTCCCTCTCTTCTAAATGGGACAATTTTTAAGGCTTTTCCTAACTCACTATGCTCAGGGAACGTAAACTCACTGAGACAAAAAAAAAAAAAAAAAAGACAAAAGTAAAAAGCCCGCCTTACATGAGAGTTGAACTGCAGTGGCCTGGGGCTGGGGAGGTGGGCTTTACATTAGGTGTATACTGTGTTCAGTATCTTTTAATCAGATTCTTACAGTCACAAGCAATGTTCTATACTGTATGTTAATGATTGTCTTTCTCCATTAGTCTGTAAACTCCAGAGACCAGGAGAGAATCCTCAATGCCTAGTAGTTTTCATATGTAATTTGGGTGTGATATTCATTCATTCATTCATTTTCTCAGTGCACAAGAGGATAATACCTTACCTTCTTCTTATCCACATATTTAGTAGATCACTTATATTCCAAGTCATGCGGCTGACGTTAGGTAACATTCAGGACTTATACAAACTGATAAAAATAGACAAGAGGGGAGAGAACCTCCCCTACACAGCCACACATACTGTCTGCCCTTTCTCCCACACATTAATTTATTAAACAGAAAGTAGCAAAAGACTAGAAGAAGTAGTTCTTCAGGCTGCTAGATTTGTGTCCCTGATAATGACCTAGATTATGCCTTTTCCACACTTCATCAAATATAAAGGAGAAAAGCAGACTCCCAGACCCATCTCTCTAGAGTGGTGGTTCTCAACCAGGAGTGATTTTGCCACAGAGGGAACATTCAGCAATATCTAGAGACATTTTTGGTTGTCACAACAATGTCTATGTGTGTATGGGGGTTATCTAGTATGTAGAGGCTAGGGATCCTTTTATCTTGATGAAGTCCAAATAGTTCATTTTTGCTTTTGTTTCCCTTGCTTTTGGAGACATGTCTCGTAAGAAGTTGCTGTGGCTAGGGGCACCTGGGTGGTTCAATAGTTAAGCAGCTTCCTTCAGCTCAGGTCATGATCCCAGGGTCCTGGGATCGAGCCCCGCATCAGGCTTCCTGCTCAGCAGGGAGCCTGCTTCTCCCTCTCCCACTTCCCCTGCTTGTGTTCCCTCTTTCTCTGTGTCTCTGTCACAATAAATAAATAAAATCTTAAAAAAAAAAGTTGCTGTGGCTGAGATCAAAGAGATTGCTGCCTCTGTTCTCCTCTAGGATTTTGATGGATTCCTGTCTCACATTTAGGTCTTTCATCCATTTTGAGTCTGTTTTTGTGTATGGTGGAAGAAAGTGGTCCAGTTACATTCTTCTGCTTGTGGCTGTCCAATTTTCCAAATACCATTTGTTGAAGAGACTTTTTCCCCATTAGATATTCTTCCCTGCTTAGTTGAAGATTGGTTGATCATAGAGTTGAGAGTCCATTTCTGCTTTCTCTATTCTGTTCCTTTGATATATGTGTCTGTTTTTGTGCCAATACCATACTCTCTTGAAATCTGGGATTGTGATGCCACCAGTTTTGGTTTTCTTTTTCAACATTCCTTTGGCTATTCAGGGTCTTTTCTGGTTCCATACAAATTTTGGGATTATTTTCTTGAGCTCTGTGAAAAACGCTGATGTTATTTAAATAGGGATTGCTTTGAATGTGTAGATTGCTCTGGATAGCATAGACATTTTAACAGTATTTTATTTCAACTCATGAGCATGGAAGGTTTTTCCATTTCTTTGTGTCTTCCTCAATTTCTTTCATGAGTGTTGTATAGTTTTCTGAGTCAGATCCTTTGCTTCTTTGGTTAGGTTTATTCTTAGGTATCTTATGGTTTGGGGTGCAATTGTAAATGGGATTGACTCCTTAATTTCTCTTTCTCTGTCTCATTGTTAGTGTACAGAAATGCAACTGATTTCTGTGCATTGATTTTATATCCTGTGACTTTGCTGTATTCTTGTATGAGGTTCTAACAATTTTGGGGTAGAGTATTTTGAGTTTTCCACATAGAGTATTGTGTCATCTGCAAAGAGTGAGAGTTGATTTCTCTGCCGATTCAGATGCCTTTTATTTCTTTTTGTTGTCTGATTGCTGAAGCTAAGACTTCCAGTACTATGTTGAAAAACAGTGGTGATAGTGGACCCCTGCCATGTTCCTGACCTTAGGGGAAAGGCTCTCAGATTTTCCCCTGTTGAGGGTGATAGTCACTGTGGGTCTTTCATATATCACTTTTATGATGAGGTATGTTCCCTCTATCCCACTTGGTGGAAGGTCTTATCAAGAAAGGTTGCTGTATTTTGTCAAATGCTTTTTCTGCATCCTTCAGAGGATCATACGGTTCTTATCCTTTCTTTTATTAGTGTAGTGTATTACATTGATTGGTTTGCAGATGTTGAACCACCCCCACAGCCCAGGAAAAATCCCACTTGGTTGTGGTGAATAATCCTTTTAATGTACTGTTGGATTGTGTTAGCTAGTATCTGGGTGAAAATTTTTGCATCTGTGTTCATCAGGGATATTGGTCTATAATTCTCCTTTTTGGTGGGGTATTGTCTGGTTTCAGGCTCAAGGAAATGCTGGCCTCATAAAATGAGTTTGGAAGTTTTCTTCCCATTTCTATATTTTGGAACAGTTTCAGAAGCATAGGTATTAATTCTTTAAATGTTTGATGGAATTCGCCTGAGAAGCCATCCAGAGCTGGACTCTTGTTTGTTGGGAGATTTTTGATTACTGATTTAATTTCTTTGCCTGTTATGTGTCTTTTCAGGTTTTCTGTTTCTTCCTGTTTCAGTTTTGGAAATTTATATGTTTCTAGGATTGCATCCATTTCTTCCAGATTGCCTAATTGTTGGCATATAATTGTTATTCTCTTATAATTGTATTTCTTTGGTGTTGGTTGTGATCTCTTTCATTCATGATTTTATTTATTTAGGTCCTTTCCCTTTTCTTCTGCTATGTCTGAGTAGGGGTTTATCAATCTTACTAATTCTTTCAGAGAACCAGTTCCTAGTTGCGTTGATCTTTTCTACTGTTTTTTTTTTTTTTTAATTTCTATATGGATGGTTTCTGCTCCAATTTTTATTATTTCTCTCCTCCTGCTGGGTTTAGGCTTTATTTGCTGTTCTCTTTCCAGCTCCTTTAGGTATAAGGTTGGGTTGTGTATTTGAGACTTTTCTTGCCTCTTGAGGAAGGCCTGTATTGCTATGTACTTCCCGCTTAGGATGGCCTTTGCTGAATCCCAAAGGTTCTGAACCATCATGTTTTCATTTTCATTTGCTTCCATGTATTTTTTAAATTCTTCTTTAATTTCCTAGTTGACCCATTCATTCTTTCGTAGGATGTTCTTTAACCTCCAATTATTTGCGGTCCTTCCAAATTTCTTCTTGTGGTTGACTTCAAGTTTCATAGCATTGTGGTCTGAAAATATGCATGGTATGATCTCAGTCTTTTTGTACTGTTAGAGACCTGATTTGTGACCTAGTTTGTGATCGACTCTGGAGAATGTTCCATGTGCACTTGAAAAGAATGTGTATTTTGCTCCTTTAGGATAAAATGCTCTGAATATATCTGTTAAGTCCATCTGGTCCAGTGTGTCATTCAAAGCCCTTGTTTCCGTGTTGATCTTCTGCTTAGATGATCTGTCCATCGCTATGAGTAGAATGTTAAAGTCCCCTACTATTTTTGTATTACTGTCAATGAATTTCTTTAATTTTGTTATCAATTGATTTATATTTATATTATATTTGGCTGCTCCAAATGTAGGGGCATAAATATTTATAAGTGTTAGATCTTCTTGTTGGTTAGACCCCTTTATCATGATATAGCATCCTTCTTCATCTCTTATTACAGTCTTTGGTTTAAAATCTAGTTTGTCTGATATAAGTATGGTTACTCCAGCTTTCTTTTAATTTCCATTAGAAAGATAAATGGTTTTCTATCCCCTTACTTTCAATCTGGAGGTGTTTTTCAGTCTAAAATGAGTCTCTTGTAAGCAGCATACTGATGGGTCTTGTATTTGTTTTTTTATCCATTCTGATATCCTATTTCTTTTGATTGGAGCATTTAGTCCATTTATACTCAGAGTAATTATTGAAAGCTGTGGATTTAGTGCCATTGTATTACCTGTAAAGTCACTGTTCCTGTAGATTGTCTGTTCCTTTCTGGTCTTTGTCACTTCTGTCCTCTCTCTCTGCTCAAAGAGTCCCCTTTGATATTTCCTGCGGGACTGGCTTAGTGTTCACAAATTCCTCTAGTTTTTGTCTTGGAAACTCTATCTCTCTCCTTCTATTCTGAATGACAGTCTGCTGGGTAATGTATTCTTGGCTGCATATTTTTCCCTTTTAGCACATTGACTATATCATGTCAGTCCTTTCTGGACTGTCAGGTCTCTGTGGACAGGTCTGCTGCCAGCCTTATGTGTCTACTCTGTAGGTTAAGGACCTCTTGTCCTGAGCTGCTTTCAGGATTTTCTCTTTATTTTTGTAATTTGCAAGTTTCACTATAATATGTTGAGTTTTTGACCTATTTTCGTTGATTTTGAGGGGAGTTCTCTGTGCCTCTTGGACTTGAATGCCTGTTTTTTCTTCCCCAGATTAGGGAACTTCTCAGCTATAATTTGTTCAAATAAATCTTCTTCCCCTTGTTCCCACTCTTCCTCTTCTGGGACTCCTATAATATGGATATCATTTCACTTTATGGAATCACTAAGTTCCCTAAGCTCACCTTCATGATCTAATAGTTTTCTTTCTTTCTTCTTTTCAGCTTCCTTATTTTCCATAATTTTAGCTTCTATATCACTGATTCACTCTTCTGCTTCATTCATCCTAATTTTTATGGCTTCCACTTGGGACTACATCTCAGTAATAGCATTTTTAATTTTGGCCTGACTAGATTTTGGTTCTTTTATCTCTATAGTAAGGTATTCTCTAGTGTCTTCTAGTTTTTTTTCAAGCCCAGCTAGTATCTTTATAATTATTGTTTTAAATTCTAGATCAGATATCTTACTTACATCCATATTGATTAAATCACTGACTGTGAGTATTACCTTTCTTTTGAGGTGAATTTCTCTGTCTCATCCAGAAAAGAAAAGAAGAGTGAAAAAAGGAAAAACAATGAACACAACAATAACAACAACAACAGCAACAACAACAACAAAAACTCTAGATCCTGGGTGTGTTTTGGTCTGCGTATTAAAAGAAACTAAATCCCAAAATAAGAAAGAAAAAGATACATATATGTGTATATGCATTTAGTCCGTTGTATATAAAATATGTATATAGGAAATACAGTGAAAGGAAATACAGTGAAAAGAAACATTAAAAAATATATGAAGCATATATATAAATAAAAATTAAAGAAGAATAAAAATAGAATTGGAAAAACAATACTAAAAGAGTAAAGAACAAAAATACAAGAGTGCCGTATACTGTTTTCCCTGAGAACTGAAGCTTTGCAGCCCTCTATGATCAGTAAACTTGGTGAGAGTGACTTGTTTGTGCTGGTCTTCTGGAGGAGGGGCCTGTTGTGCTGATTTTCAGGAGAACTTGCCCTAGTGGAAATGTGTCTCCAGTGCGCAGGGAGTCAGGGCTTGGTGTAAGCAGCTCTGGACTTCGCTGGATGGCGCTGTTTTATTTCCTGAAGGCTTTCAGCACTGATGGGCAGGATGAATATATCCACGCCCCACTCTCTAGCCCCAAAGCTGAAAATTTGCACCCCCCATTCTTCAGTGAGCCTTCATAGAAAAGCAAACAATCACTCTTGTCTCCCCAGTTTCCATCAGAACTCTGTGTTCACCAGCCTGTGATCAAATGTTTTTATCTCAGGCACACGACCAAGTTTCAAAACTCCAAATTTTAGGGGCTCCAGTGGTGCAGACCCACACTGTTCTTTCCAGGGAAGGTCTCACCATGCTTCTGCCTTTTGCTGGACCCCTCCCAGGAAGGCGGTCACACGAACATGTAGTGGTTTGCAGTTTATGGCAGCATATAGCAGAGAGCAGGCAGCTAGACTCACTGTTGTCAGCTGGCTTCCCCACTCCTATGCCTGCGCACCCTGTGGCACTAAGGTTCCACCCATTCTTGTCGTCCTGGGGATCCTCAGATAATGCTGTCACACCTGGGATTCTGCTCCGCTTCACCACCCTAGCACCTTTAGGCATGTCCCTCACTGTAGCAGACTTTTAAACGTTTCAATTCTGCACTCCACTGCTTATAATAACTTTGCAGTAGCCTTCCTAGGCAGGCTCTCTCCCCTCTGCCATATCCTCAGCTATATCATACTGGATTCAAGTTTCCACAACTCATACCTCCCAAATAGTGGTCGCTTTTCTACTTGTAGACTTGCAACATTTGTTTTCTCAGATCTTCAGTTGATTTCTTGGCATTCAGAATGATTTGGTAACTATCTAATGGTACTTGAGGGATGAGACAAATTTAGGGTCCCCCTACTCCTCTGCCATCTTAACTCTTGGATTTTGCATTTTTAACATGTACACTATATGATCTGTTGGAGATGATTCATGGACTCTCAAAAAAGCAAACTTATCCTTTGAGTAATTATTTCTCTGCAATTCAATTGCATGAAAAAATTATTGTGCATACGTACATTCAATTAAAATGTTCAGTATTTTGCACCAATATGTATGATTCTTGTTGATATGAAATGCTTGAAATGAGCTTCACAGAGCACCAGTATGACTTATTATTACTGGCAGGAAGCAAGTCAGGGTTAACACCCTCACCATCTAGTCAAGTCTGACAGGCTTGTTGGCTCCATTGTCAAGGTATATGCCTACACAATTACAGCATGTAGTCTGCTTCAGTGTTCCACAGAAGAAAAGTACTGTAGTAGATAACTGCTTCTAGAATCCCTGCTGTCAGAGAAAATAAGCAAAGTTATAACTTCTCTATGGTCCTGCTAGAGAGCATTTTCTATGGTATCTATTGCTGCTTCACTCAGATGCTACATGTTGTTTCTCTCTGGTAAATGGTCTAGCTGACTTTTGACCTCATCTTCGGTCATGTCATACTGATTCCTGTATGAAGTTATTATTGGGAAATAAGACTTTTTCTCCCTGCTACAAAACTTTATACTACTCTTGATATGCTAGCAACTTCTAAATTACTGTTTGAAGAATACCATTTCTTTTTGTGCAATAAAGAGAGTCAGCCACTAAAGAAGGGCTCTTCATGAAGGTACCCAGCAGGCTCTTCTTAGTCTCCTTTCTCCCCTAATGGCAGAGTCTCAACCATACCCCTTACACCTGCTATGTTGTCAACTCTTTACAACCACAGCCAACTTCATGGACCCAAGCAAGGAACTTCTATCCCTCCTTCATCTTTATTTCTGATACCCCATTACCTGATAAAGTTTTTTTTTTTTTTTAACCTCCATTGCATTGCCCATACCCCCCTTCCTATTTACCATCTCTTCTTTAGTTTAACCCTTGACAACTTTTGCTTCTAAAATTAGGGCTGCTTTCCATTTAGCTTCCCTACTGGTTTTGTCTTTGGCTTCTCCTCTAATTTACCTTCTGCACTACTTTGGGTTTTCTTTTGCAAAGAACTCTCATTATATCATCCTGTACATACAATTCACAAATAATTCCCTATTCCCTATGAGAAAAATCCATACTCCTCAGATAGACAACCAAGACTCTTTAGAGTCTGGGCCCTACTTCTCCCTACTTTGCCCTATACTACCTCTTTAATTTTCTAACAGATAGCACAACTTACATGAATAAGGTGTATTCTTTTATATCTCTATTTTGTCTTGCATTGTTCCCTTTGCAGGGACTACACTCTTTTTTCTTCTCCATTAGACAAATTCATATTGATACTAAGGGATAATGCTCAAATTATATCTAATGAGTCTTCTCTGACCTTCCTGGACTAGATATTATCAGGTCTGTTTCCCTAGGGAGCACTCTAAGAGATTTGTATGCAGGAAGTTTGTTGGGAGTGTATTCTTAGAAGCAATTATCTATCGGAGTAGGAAGGTGGCAAGGAAGCAGGATTGTCGAGAGAGGGAAGCTGAACTGTGCTGCAGTCACAACAAAGGCCTCTGACAATGTTATGGGAAACTCCTAGCTGGCATGGCTCTTCAGAGTTGTCCTGAATGAAGGCAAGGGAGCTGGACTTTTATACATCAGTGTTGGCATGTCACTGTATGTGGATTGTCCCAAAAGTGGCATGGCATGAAGCAAAGCCTGGGAAAGTCCTAGAGAGGGACTTTGCTGAGAGCTGTGGATAACTCATAACTCATTCTTCAACAGCTGAGGGAATGAGTACTTCAGTCTTTAAAGAGGGCCTGAGGAGGTAGGCATGTAGGAACCCGTGATATCCATTGGGCCAGAGATATGCATACCTTCTACTCAGACCTAATTATAGAACTTAGCATTTTGCACAGTGACTATTGATTTACATCTTTTGCTCACTGAAGCAACCTAATATTTTTTTTATTATGTTAGTCACCATACATTACATCATTAGTTTTTGATGTAGTGTTCCATGATTCATTGTTTGTGTATAACACCCAGTGCTCCATTCACGTGCCCTTTTTAGTTGCCATCACCAGGCTAACCCATCCCCCAACCACCCTCCCATCTAGTACCCTCAGTTTCTCAGAGTCCACAGTTTCCCATGGGTCACCTCCCCCTCCAATTTGCCCCCCCCCTTCATTTTTCCCTTCCTACTATCTTCTTTTTTTTAAACATATAATGTATTATTTGTTTCAGAGGGACAGGTCTGTGATTCAACAGTACTACACAATTCACAGCGCTCACCATAGCATATACCCTCCCCAGTGTCTATCACCCAGCCACCCCATTCCTCCCATCCCCCAACACTCCAGCAACCCTCAGTTTGTTTCCTGAGATTAAGAATTCCTCATATCAGTGAGATCATATGATACATATCTTTCTCTGATTGACTTATTTCGCTCAGCATAATACTCTCCAGTTCCATCCATGTCATTGCAAATGGCAAGATTTCATTCCTTTTGATGGCTGCATAATATTCCCGTGTGTGTGTGTGTGTGTGTGTGTGTGTGTGTGTGTGTGTGTGTGTGTAAATATCACATCTTCTTTATCCATTCATCTTTGATGGACATCTTGGCTCTTTGCACAGTTTGGCTATTGTGGACATTGCTGCTGTAAACATTGGGGTGCACGTACCCCTTTTGATCACTACATTTGTATCTTTGGGGTAAATACCCAGTAGTGCAATTGCTGGGTCATAGGGTAGCTCTATTTTCAACTTTTTGAGGAACCTCCATACTGTTTTCCAGAGTGGCTACACCAGCTTGCATTCCCACCAACAGTGTAGGAGTGATCACCTTTCTCTGCATCCCCGCCAACATCTGTCGTTTCCTGCCTTGTTAATTTTAGCCATTCTGACTGGTGTGAGGTGGTATCTCATTGAGATTTTGATTTGGATTTCCCTGATGCCGAGCAATGTTGAGCACTTTTTCATGTGTCTGTTGGCCATTTGGATGTCTTCTTTGCAACAATTTCTGTTCGTGTCTTCTGCCCATTTCTTGATTTGATCATTTGTTCTTTGGGTGTTGAGTTTGATAAGTTCTTTGTAGATTTTGGATACTAGGCCTTTATCTGATATGTCATTTGCAAATATCTTCTCCCATTCTGTCGGTTGTCTTTTGGTTTTGTTGACTGTTTCTTTTGCTGTGCAAAAGCTTTTTATCTTGATGAAGTCCCAATAGTTCATTTTTACCCTTACTTCCCTTGCCTTTGGCGATGTTTCTAGGAAGAAGTTGCTGCAGCTGAGGTCAAAGAGGTTGTTGCCTGTGTTCTCCTTTAGGATGTTGATGGACTCCTGTCTCACATTTAGGTCTTTCATCCATTTGGAGTCTATTTTTGTGTGTGGTGTAGGGAAATGGTCCAGTTTCATTCTTCTGCATGTGGCTGTCCAATTTTCCCAACACCATTTGTTGAAGAGACTGTGTTTTTCCATTGGACATTCTTTCCTGCTTTGTCAAAGATTAGTTGACCACAGAATTGAGGGTCCATTTCTGGGCTCTCTATTCTGTTCCATTGATCTATGTGTCTGTTTTTGTGCCAGTACCATACTGTCTTGATGATGACAGCTTTGTAATAGAGCTGGAAGTCCAGAATTGTGATGCCACCATCTTTGCTTTTCTTTTTCAACATTCCTCTGGTTATTCGGGGTCTTTTCCAGTTCCATACAAATTTTAGGATTATTTGTTCCATTTCTTTGAAAAAAGTGGATGGTATTATGATGGGGATTGCATTGAATGTGTAGATTGCTCTAGGTAGCATTGACATCTTCACAATATTTGTTCTTCCAATCCATGAGCATGGATCATTTTTCCATTTCTTTGTGTCTTCCTCAATTTCTTTCATGACTGTTTTATAGTTTTCTGAGTACAGATCCTTTGCCCCTTTGGTTAAATTTATTCCTAGGTATCTTATGGTTTTGGGTGCAATTGTAAATGGGATTGACTCCTTAATTTCTCTTTCTTCTGTCTTGTTTTTGGTGTATAGGAATGTCACTGATTTCTGTGCATTGATTTTATATCCTGCCACTTTACTGAATTCCTGTATGAGTTCTAGCAATTTTGGGGGGGAGTCTTTTGGGTTTTCCTCATAAAGTATCATATCATCTGCAAAGTGTGAGTTGGACTTCTTCCTTGCTGATTCGGATGCCTTTTTTTTTCTTTTACTTGTCTGATTGCTGTGGCTAGGACTTCTCATAGTACGTTGAAAAGCAGTGGTGATAGTGGACATCCCTGCCATGTTCCGGACATTAGGGGGAAGCCCTCAGTATTTCCCCATTGAGAATGATATTCACTGTGGGTTTTTCATAGATGGCTTTTATGATATTGAGGTATGTACCCTCCATCCCTATACTCTGAAGAGTTTTGATCAAGAAAGGATGCTGTACTTTGTCAAATGCTTTTTCTGCATCTATTGAGAGGATCCTATGATTATCGTTCTTTCTTTATTAATGTATTGTATCACATTGATTGATTTGCGGATGTTAAACCAACCTTGCAGCCCAGGAATAAATCCCACTTGGTCATGGTGAATAATCCTTTTAATATACTGTTGGATCCTATTGGCTAGTATTTTGGTGAGAATTTTTGCATCCTTGTTCATCAGGGATATTGGTCTGTAATTCTTTTTGATGGGGTCTTTGGTTTTAGGATCAAGGTAATGGTGGCCTCATAAAACGAGTTTGGACATTTTCTTTCCATTTCTAATTTTTGGAACAGTTTCAGGAGAATAGGTATTAATTCTTCTTTAAATGTTTGATAGAATTCCCCTGGGAAGCCATCTGGCCCTGGGCTTTTGTTTGTTGGGAGATTTTTATGACTGCTTCAATTTCCTTAGTGCTTAAAATTCTGTTCAAATTTTCTCTTCCTGGTCCAGTTTTGGTAGTTTTTACATTTCTAGGAATGCATCCATTTCTTCCAGATTATTTAATATGCTGGCATATAGTTGCTCATAATATGTTCTTATAATTGTTTGTATTTCTTTGGTGTTGGTTGTGATCTCTCCTTTCATTTATGATTTTGTTTATTTGGGTCCTTTCTCTTTTCTTTTTGATAAGTCTGGCCAGGGGTTTGTCAATCTTCTTAATTCTTTCAAAGAGCCAGCTCCTAGTTTCGTTGATCTGTTCTACTGTTCTTTTGGTTTCTATTTCATTGATTTCTGCTCTGATCTTTATTATTTCTCTTCTCCTGTTGGGTTTAGGCTTTATTTGCTGTTCCCTCTCCAGCCCCTTTAGGTGTAGGGTTAGGTTGTGTATTTGAGACCTTTCTTGTTTCTTGAGAAAGGCTTGTATTGCTGTATACTTTCCTCTCCGGACTGCCTTTGCTGCATCCCAAAGACTTTGAACAGTTGTGTTTTCATTTTCATTGGTTTCTATTAATTTTTTTAACTCTTCTTTAGTTTCCTGGTTGACCCATTCATTCTTTAGTAGGATGCTCTTTAGCCTCCATGTATTTGAGTTCTTTCCGACTTTCCTCTTGTGATTGAGTTCTAGTTTCAAAGCATTGTCATCCAAAAATATGCAGGGCATGATCCCAATCTTTTGGTACCTATCGAGACCTGATTTGTGACCTAGGATGTGATCTATTCTGGAGAATATTCCATGGGCACTAGAGAAGAATGTGTCTTCTGTTGCTTTGGGATAGAACGTTCTGAATATGTCTGTGAAGTCCATTTGGTCCAGTGTTTCATTTAAAGTCTTTATTTCCTTGTTGATCTTTTGCTTAGATGATCTGTCCATTTCAGTGAGGGGGGTGTTAATGTCCCCCACTATTATTTTATTGTTGTCAATGTGTTTCTTTTCTTTTGTTATTTATTGCCTTATATAATTGCCTGCTCCCATGTTAGGGGCATAGATATTTACAATTATTAGATCTTCCTGTTGGATAGACCCTTTAAGTATGATATAGTGCTGTTCCTCATCTCTTATTACAGTCTTTGGTTTAACATCTAATTTGTCTGATATAAGGATCGCCACCCCAGCTTTCTTTTGGTGTCCATTAGCATGGTAAATAGTTTTCCACCCCCTCACTTTCAATCTGGAGGGGTCTTTGGGTCTAAAATGAGTCTCCTGAAGATAGTATATCGATGGGCCTTGATACCCTGTGTCTTTTGATTGGGGCATTTAGCCCGTTTACATTCAGGGTAATTATCGAAAGATATGTATTTAGTGCCATTGTATTGCCTGTAAGGTGACTGTTACTGTATATTGTCTGTGTTTTTTTTTTGAGTGTGTGTTACTTTTAGGCTCTCTCTTTGCTTAGAGGACCCCTTTTAATATTGCTTGTGGGGCTATTTTCGTGTTTGCAAATTCCTTTAGTTTTTGTTTGTCCTAGAAGCTTTTTATCTCTCCTATTTTCAGTGATAGCCTAGCTGGATATAGTATTCTTGGCTGCATATTTTTCTCGTTTAGTGCTCTGAGGATATCATGTCATTCTTTTCTGGCCTGCCAGGTCTCTGTGGATAGGTCTGTTGCCAGTCTAATATTTCTACCATTGTAGGTTACAGATCTCTTCTCCTGAGCTGCTTTCAGGACTTTCTCTTTGTCTCTGAGACTGGTAAGTTTTACTATTAGATGTCGGGGTGTTGACCTATTTTACTGATTTTGAGGGGGGTTCTCTGTGCCTCCTGGATTTTGATGCCTGTTTTTTCCCCAAATTAGGGAAGTTCTTTGCTATAATTTGCTCCAATATACCTTCTGCCCCTCTCTCTCTTTCTTCTTCTGGGATCCCAATTATTCTAATATTGTTTGGTCTTATGGTATTGCTTATATCTCGAATTCTGCCCTCGTGATCCAGTAGTTGTTTGTCTCTCTTTTTCTCAGCTTTTTTATTTTCCATCATTTGGGCTTCTATATCACTCATTTTCTCTTCTGCCTCGTTATCCTAGCAGTTAGATCCCCTATTTTTGATTGCCCCTCATTGCACCCTTTTTCATTTTGACTCGGTTAGATTTTAGTTCTTTTATTTCTCCAGAAAGAGTTTCTGTAATTACTTCCATGCCTTTTTCAAGCCCAGCTAGTATCTTTATAATCATCATTCTGAACTCTAGTTCCAACATCTTAGTAACATCCGTATTGATTAGTTCCCTGGCAGTCAGTATTGCCTCTTGTTCTTTTTTTGGACGTGATTTTTTCCATCTTGTCATTTTGTCCAGAGGAGAATAGATGAATGAGAGGACAAAATGCTAACAGGGTAACAAAGACCTCAGCACATTATACACTAAACTAATCAGAGGAGACTGAAACTGTGGGAAAAGAAAGGGAAAGAAAGAAAAAAGAAAAAAAATGATTAAAAAAAAGGAAAAAATAGAATATGATCAAACATGATCAGGCTGATGAATAATCAGTGCCACACACTGGATTTTGGGTATATTTTGGTTTGTTAGAAGAAACTCCCTCCCAAAATTTTAAAGAAAGAAAAGTTTATATATGTACAAAAATAAGGGTAAATATGATGAAGGGATGGAATATGAGTGTAAAGATGAAAATTATAAAATATTTTATAAAAGGAATTGATAAGATAAGCTGGTTGAAAAAAGAAAGAAGAGAAATTTTAAAAAAAGGGAGAGAATGTGATCAGGCAAGAGACTAGAACTAAGCCATACACTAGAGATTTAGGGTATATTTTGTTCTATTAGATGAAACTGTATCCCAAAATTTTAAAGAGAGAACAACTTATATATACAGCAAAAAAAGGTTAGCTACTATGAATCGATAGAACATGACTCTAAAAATGAAAAATAAAAAAGATTTTTAAAAAAGGGATTGATAAGATATTGATTGAAAAAGGGAAAAAGAAAAAGAAAAAAAATTAACCTTGAAAGACTAAAGAATCATAGGGGGAAAAGCCATGAATTCTATGTGCTGTATTCCCTTAGTGCTGGAGTTCTGCCGTTCTCATTGATCAGTAAACTTGGTGTTGTCTGGCTATTCTTGCTGATCTTCTGGGGGAAGGGCTGTTGCTTGATTCCCAAATGTCTTTTGGAGGCGGAATTGTCCCGCCCTTGCCGGGGCCAGGCTAAGTAATCTGCTCCGGTTTGCTCTCTGGAGCTTTTGTTCCCTGAAAGCTTTCCATACAGCTTTGGAGGACTAGAGTGAAAATCGCAGCCCCCGATCTCTGACCCAGAGGAGCCAAGAACTCAGGGCCCCACTCCTTAGTGAGCCCCCAGAGAAAAGCATTCAATCACTCCCATCTCCCTGGTCTCCGGCCGCACTCTGTGCTCACCCGGACTGTGACTGAGCGTTTCTATCTCTGGCACACAACCCCATGTGGAGTCTCCAAACCCAGCAGATTCTTGCGGTATACTCCCACCCCACTCCTCCCGGGGGAGGAAGGGGAGTCTCCCCAGATCTGCTGCTTGTTAGATCCCTGCTGGAAGAGCAGTGGCCCAACTGTGCCTCGGATCATGGTTTATGGTAACCCCTAGCTGAGAGCCTACTCCTCAGCTCCATCTTTGCAGCCAGCTTCCCCACTCCGATACCTGGGAGCTCTGCTCCACTCAGGCACCCCAGTCTTTCTGTGACCCCGAGGGTTCTGAGACCACACAGTCCCGCGAGAGTTCCACCCCCCATTTAGCCACTGGAGCAACGTCCCTCAGCGGAGCCAACTTCTAAAAGTTCCAATTTTGTGCTCCCTTGTTCTATCACTTGCTGGTAGCTGGCTGATGGAGGCTACCTCCCCCCATGGTCTATCTTCCTGAATATAACCTTGGATTCTCTTCTCCACACGTCCTACCTTCGAGAGAGTGGTCGTTTTTCTGTTCAGAGATTTGCTGCTGTTCTTTTCTTCGATCTCATGTTGAGTTCGTAGGTGTTCAGAATGTTTTGATCCCTATCCACCTGAATTCCTGGGATCAGATGAAATTTAGGTCTACTCCTCTGCCATCTTGCTCCTCCTGATCCAACCTAATGTTTTTGAAGGGAGTGCATTTGGGGGTCAGGCTCATGGATCAGGGGAATATGGGATAGGCACCCCAGTGTAGTAAAAGTATATTGTCTTAGCCCTTCCTTTATTCAACATAAAAATGTAGCTACTGTGATGTAACCAATGGATAGCATTGATCTGAATATTCAGATCTTAGTTTTAAATGAGAATGGCTCTCTTTCTCAATAATTAAAACTAACAGAGCTTTCAATAGGCTATATTTATTTTTCTCATTAATAGAGGACTTAGATTTTTTTAATATCAATAGCATATCATTGTACACTTATAAGAAAGAAAAACTGTGTCATACAAAAGTCTGGAGAAAATAAATGGAAAATAATATTACATGAAAATTATTTCCAAAAAACTTACCAAAGCTTAATTTCAAAGAGAACAAGTTTAATAATCCCTTTAGTGCCTGGTACATAGTCAGATTCCTTCTTACTTGTAGAAGAAAATATTCAAAAATCAAAGATATACATTGAGAAAAGAAAGCCATGGCCTTTGAATGTGGTTCATTTAGTTCTCATCATTAGATGATAAAATATAATGAGTTCATTGTTATAAATGAAACTATTCAGGAGATATAATAGAGTTTCATAACAATATATTTAGTATAGCATGCAATTACTCATTTACTGTTTATACTATTCATCATGAGTCAGTTGATGCCAACATTAAAATTTCATCTTGAACATTGGCTTCTCTTTGTTTAACTTGTTATATTCTAGATGTTTCATTCCTAATTATTACTTGTTTTGTTCTTTTGAAAGCAAGACCATAATAGAAAAATAAACTTCTTCTCATTATCAGTAAAGACACACTGAATTTTCATAGGCACCCAGCACCAGTCTTGATAGGCAAAATAATGATGTAACTGTGAGTTACCATTTCTGAGCCTGAAGCTCAGAAATAATTTTACAAATGAGGTAACACCTGAGGCCACCAGAAGGTTCGAAGAATAGGAGGTATTATCACCTTGAGCTTTCAGGGGTATTTGGCCCTGATGACACCATAGCACCTTGATTTTGGATTTCTGAGCTTTAGAACTGTGAGTGGAACTGGGTATTTACCACAAAGATACAAATGTAGGGACCCGAAGGGGTACGTGTACCCCAATGTTTATAGCAGCAATGTCCCCCATAGCCAAACTGTGGAAAGAGCCAAGATGCCCATCGACAGATGAATGGATAAAGAAGATGTGGTGTATATACACAATGGAATATTATGCAGCCATCAAAAGGAATGAGATCTTGCCATTTGCAATGACGTGGATGGAACTGGAGGGTGTTATGCTGAGTGAAATAAGTCAATCAGAGAAAGACATGTATCACATGACCTCACTGATATGAGGAATTCTTAATCTCAGGAAAGAAACTGAGTGTTACTGGAGTGGTTGGGGGTGGGAGGGATGGGGTGGCTGGGTGATAGACATTGGGGAGGGTATGTGCTACGGTGAGCGCTGTGAATTGTGCAAGACTGTTGAATCACAGTTCTGTACTTCTGAAACAAATAACGCAACATATTTTAAGAAAAAAGAAAAAGAAGAAGATAACAGGAGAGGAAGAAAAGGGGAGTATGTCAGAGGGGGAGACGAACCATGAGAGATGATGGACTCTGAAAAACAAACTGAGGGTTCTAGAGGGGAGGGGGGTAGGGGGATGGGTTAGCCTGGTGATGGGTATTGAGGAGGGCACGTTCTGCATGGAGCACTGGGTGTTATGAACAAACAATGAATCATGGAACACTGCACCAAAAACTAATGATGTAATATATGGTGATTAACATAACAATAAAAAAATTAAAAAAAAAAAAGAACTGTGAGTGGATATATATTTGTTGTTTTATATCCTAGGA
Organism: Zalophus californianus; assembly: GCF_009762305.2. Taxonomy (NCBI): domain Eukaryota; kingdom Metazoa; phylum Chordata; class Mammalia; order Carnivora; family Otariidae; genus Zalophus; species Zalophus californianus. Next base: position 28,549,783 of record NC_045602.1, read on the forward strand.
AATGAATACAGATTATGATGTCCTCTTGAATTATTATTAGAAAAAATTTTCATTTATATGATGTCTCCATCTATATTTTAGGTATTTAGAGCTTAGAAACTAAACCATCCCAGTGTTGACAAAATTTGGGGCTGCTAGATCTGAGAGAACCAGCATGCACTTGTGTTCCTTCTAGCTCCCAGGAAACCTGGAACAGGTCAGAACAAGTTAATGCATGGATGAAACTAAGTCTAGGCTGTGTATAAATCTTCCCACATAATCTACAAACTGTGACCCCCACATTTCTCACTCAGGAAGAAGGGTTCCACAGCTCAGAGGAGAACCCTTAGCTCATATTATTTTAGAGATGAGGACATTGCTCTTCTAAGCTAAGACTTATCCCCAGTGACACTGAGTTAATTCTGGATCCAGATGCTCTGGTTCTTACAGTTGTTCAGTTGGATAGAAGGACAAATGGACCCTGACACACAAGCATAAGCATTGGTAACTCGATCAAATGTAACTTTTGACAAAATTTGTGAAAGTATATTTGCATTTGTCTTAGAATATTTCCTACTTTCTGCCCTTATGATGTTAATTGTATATGACATTAGATTAACCATACATTTGTAGATCATTCTTCATGTACTCTACATTTTCACTCATATTATCATCTTGAATCATCATCATGATTTCAGATAGATTATGTCATTTGTGCAAGAAAAGTGGCACTTGTTTTTCAGTTACCAGTCCATTTTTCACTGGAATAGCTGCCAGTGTAACCATATAATTAGTTGATAAATCTGGGCCATTTAAAGAGAGAAATGAGGTACTATTCATAGATACACTGGACAACAGGCATAAACTAAGACTGTTCTGGCACAATAGGACATAAAGTGCAAGGTAAGAAGGGCCTGGGAGATTCCCACCAGATTTAAGATGAATTTTGAACATTACAGTTAAAAGTGCTCTTCCCAGTATATAATGTAGTTGCGCTTTAAGAAAAAAGTATCTAAGAAGTGCACTGTAGCAGTTAAATTCAAAACTGGGATACAATGTATTCCAAGAGAGAGCTGGTACAAAAAGTGGTAAGAATACCTTGAGTGCTCCCTGAGAAATCAAACTTAGTGACAGTGTCAATTATAAATTCTGTTTAGTTCTCTCAAGACGTGGTCCCCTCTTGTAGCTATTCATTTTGTGAAGTGCTCTCCCTCATGTACAGTTGGCCTCATTGTCCTTTGTGCTTTTTAAATCCTTTAATCATATCTCTTTTAGGATACTTAATTTGTTATATTATAAATTTTCATTGCTGTGTGTGTCCTTCTCCCTCAGTAGAATGTGTATCTCTTCACTTTGTGCTATCTTTGGTACAAAGTGACAGTTGCTCACCACAGGTAAAACTGGATAGGGGAAAATTCTTTTGGGCAGCAGATGAGCACAAAAGAATGGAGGCTTATCTTTCTTGAAACAAATATCCATCAACCTAGAGCAGAGGAAAAAAATGTGCTATGTTAGTAGTTTGAAAGGGCTTATAGAAAATTTGACATAATCTATTTTAATAATAGTGATACCGACAAACATAAAAACAATAAATGTAAAGTGTTTATTCTGTACCAGGTACTCTTTTAATATACCTTCACTTCACTTGGACACTAAAAACTGTGACAATATTAGCATGACTTTCCTGGTCCATAATCTTCATTAGCATAATTTTCCTATTACAGAAGATTCTTGCCCAGGAAGATAAAATTTGCAAATAACTGCATTGCTCATTACAGGAATTCCCAAGACCCGTTACCTCTTCAGTAGAAAGCATCAATCGTATACTACCTAAGACTCCTTGACTCCTTTACCTCAAAATACTCTTTTCTATTTCCACTAATCCCAAATTACCAGGATCTTTACCCAATCCTCATTAAGATGTACACTGAAAAACCTGCTTTCCACCAGACTAAAATGGCAATAAACTGAACTCCAGCATGCTATCAGACAGTGTAGAGGTTTTGTTCTCCCAGATAAGCCATAAACTCAGCTTTGCCTTATCAAAAGCTTATAAACAGCTTTGCTCTTCTGGGGTGTTCTCAGCAAGCACATTACATATAACTAACGTAATCTTCACTGCAACTCTGTGATGTTTAGTGTATTCTTATTCCCATTTTGCAGAGGAGAAACTAAGCCCAAAGTTACACACCAGGTAGATGGCAGAGTTGAGACCTGAATCTAGGCTCTCTGACCCTACAGCCAGTATATTTGCACTGTATTCCTGGGAGTCATTTAAAACCACTTTAATTGGCCTTATTTGGAAGAAATTTCAAAGCATAAGAATAAATGAAAACATCTGAGTTAAAAAAAAAAGACACGATTAGTAATACAACATTTCAAACACATCATTTACATAAGTTAATCATTCTTTTACTCACATGCTCACATAGTTTTTCTCCATTTAAAGGACCAACGATAAGCATTCTTATATTTTCAATGGTCACGATGCAGGAAAAGTGTATTAACATCTGAAAATATTCTGGCCTTTGAAAAAATAACCATTGTATTTATCACTCCTGAATGGCCAGTGTGTTTCTACATGAGTTTCAACTTGCATCTACTGTTCTAGGGAAAGGAAATTATCTGCTACTAATTTACTGATGGTATTTCTTTGGAATTAAAAGATAGTGGATAACCAAATAATAGTTAAAAAAAAAAAAAAAGAATCCTCTAAATGGGTTTCAGTGGAAACTTCATCATAGGAAGGAAGAAATGGGAAAATACATTTGGAAAGAGAATACCTAAGGCTAGACTCCTGCCCCCAAAATTATTATAACTGAATTGAATAAAAAGGTTTATTCTCATGAAATGGAACAAACTTGAATGGTTTGTTAATACTATATATGATGGAACTAAGGTCCCATAAAATGTCAGTGTGCTAGAAGAATGTGGCAAAACCAACAAAAATTTACACAGGTAAATAAAAACTCTGGTGTTCAGGTCTGGAAAATCTTGTTAAATGCTTCCTAACAATAAGAGCTAACTCGGAGTGACTTAGTCAGCCTTGTAATGTAGGAACACACCAACACATTAGATATTTAAACAGAACATAGATGACCCTCTTTCTGGAATATTCTGTATGACAGTTAAATGATGTCTAAGATTCTTCCCAAATACTAAATCCATGCTATTGATAGAACAGTGTGGTTTGATAGATCCAAGGCATGCATTTTTAGTTATGTGGCATGTAGCCATTCCTCATTTAATGTATCTATTAGTACATATTTTTGGATACTGTCAGAGTGTTTGGGTAAAGTCCTTTTACCTACTTATACACATATGGACATAACTTTGGTCATGGCCAGATGTCCAAAAGAGAAGGGAGAACTGAAATAATTTGTCATAGAGCTTGTTCTCTGCATCAAGGATGGGAGAAGAAAGGAACATTTGTTTTAATTCTTGAATGTCTTTAAAATTAGATTTTGTCCCTCCTAGCCTTCAGGGTAGAATTGGAGTTCAACCACTGGGTGTATGGCTAATTTAATGTGTACCCCGAGGTACAGGTTTCTGAGGACAGGAGAATCTATATTTGACCATGAGGAAACAGTTTGTTCTGAGCAGTGACTAAAATAGTAAGAATATCAGGGGTATCAGTGACTAGAGGGGTGACTCAACTAGGGGATGCTGACAATGACCTGGACCTGGGGATGCTAGGATTCCAGCATACTGAATTTCAACTCTGCATTCAGCAATGACAATATTGTCAAAGTAAGTCATGTTTAGAGCACTCAGGGGGCATTAAGGCATGATGGCCAGAGCAAGGGCTGTTTCACTACAGGACAACACTACTTTGGGGCCAAAGCTTCTTCATTTCTTGGCCACCAGAATGCTGGGCATCTGCCATGAAGCACTGAAAGGGCATTTTTCTTCTTTTCTTTATTTGAAATCTTTTTTTTTTTTTTAATGGTTTCTAAAAAAATTTGATGAACATAAGACGCTGAAACAATTTCTTGGCTCTTTAAGAAGCAAGTGTATATTGGCACAGTATTTCTGTTTCTTTTTTCAAGTTCTTTATTATTATCATTAATATTCTTATTATTTTTATTGGTACACGGTACTGTGAGTTTAACACCTGCTGAGACTCTGTTAAGTGGTTACCACAATTAGGATGCTGAACAGTTCTGTCTTCCCCAAAATGCCTTCAAGTTGCCCTTTGTGGTCAAATTCTTCCCGCATCCCTAACCTGTGCTGTTCCTTATCCCTATAGTTTTGCTTTTCCAGAAAGTTGGATAAATGGAGTCAGTTTGTAATCTTTTGAGACTGGCTTCTTTCACTCATCCTAATGCTTTTGAGATCTATCCCTGTTACTGTGTGTGTCGATATTCCCTTTTCTTTTTATTGCTGGCTATTATTCCATTGTATGAATATACCATATTTTGTTTATTCACTCACCCATTAAAGGTCATTTGGGTTATTTCTTGCTTGGGACTACTGTGAATAGCTGCAGTTAACATTTGTATGGAGGTTTTGTATAAACATAAGTTTCCATTTTCTTTTTTTTTTTTTAAGATTTTATTTATTTATTCATGAGAGACAGAGAGAGAGAGAGGCAGAGGGAGAAGCAGGTTCCCAAGGAGCAGGGAGCCCGATGCAGGACTCGATCCCAGGACCCTGGGATCATGACCTGAGCCGAAGGCAGACGCTTGACCATCTGAGCCACCCAGGCACCCAAGTTTCCATTTTCTAGGGAAAATATTTAGCAGCAAAATTGCTAGATCATGTAGTATCTTTAACTTTGTACAAAATTTATGTGTTTATAAATTAATATAATTATATATTTTTTTGTATTTATAAATGTATAATATATTATGTAATTTATATATATATAATTTTGTATTACATATAATGTATAAATTTCTTATAAAATTTATCTGTTAAGATACACAGTTGAGGGCGCCTGGGTGGCTGAGATGGTTAAGTGTCTGCCTTCAGCTCAGGTCATGATCCCGGGGTCCTGGGATTGAGTCCTGCATCAGGCTCCCTGCTCCTTTGGAGCCTGCTTCTTCCTCTGCCTCTCTCTCTCTCTCTGTCTCTCATGAATAAATAAATAAAATCTTTAAAAAAAAAAAGATACACAGTTGACCCTTGAACAATGTGGGGATTAGGAGCACTGACACACTAACCCCTCCACCACAGTCGGAAATCTGCATATAACTTTCGACTGTCCCAAAACGTAATTACTACTTGAGTCCTAATTGACCTGAAGGCAATAACATAAACAGTTGATTAGCACATATTTTGTATGTTATATGTATTATATACTAGATTCTTACAACAAAGAAAGCTAGAGAAAATGTTAAGAAAATCATAAGGAAGAAAAAGTACATTTGCAGTACTATACTATAAAAAATCCACATGTAAGTGGACCCACACAGTTCAAACTTGTGTTGTTCAAGGATCAGCTGTTAATCTTTATAAGAAATGCAACATTTTGCATTTTTATGTGAGAGTTCCAGTTGTCCTGCATTGGAGTCAGCACTTGGAATTGTCAACAGTTGTTTTTTGTTTTTTTGTTGCCCACCTTTCTAAGTATTTAGGAGAATCTCGTAATTTTAATTTACATGTTTCTAATAGCTAATGATGGTGAGCATCTTTTAATAATGTATTCATTTGCTGTGTATCTTTTTTTGGTAAAGTATCTATTCAAATCTTTTGTTCATTTTTAATTTGGCTATTTACTGTTGAGCTAGGAGAATTCTTCATATACACTATATAAAAGTCCTTTGTGATAATGTGACTTGCAAATATTTTTTCTCCACTCTGTAGCTTGCCTTTTAACTTTCACATAGCAAACTTTCCTTAAAATTTATTTTAAGTGGGCTCCATGCCCAGTGTTGGGCTTAAACTCATGACCATGAGACTGAGATTCACATCCCCTACCAACTGAGCCAGCCAGGTGCCCCTATTTGTTTGTTTTAAAGTCTAATTTATCAACCTTTATTAAAATACTTTGTATTTATTTATTTTGACACAGAGAGAGAGAGTGCGAGAAAGCACAAGCAGGGGGAGGGGCAGAGGCAAAGGGAGAAGCAGACTCCCCGCTGAGCAGGGGAGCCCAATGTGGCACTTGATCCCAGGACCCTGGGATCATGACCTGAGCTGAAGGCAGACGCCTAACTGACTGAGCCACCCAGGTGCCATATCAGCTTTTTCTTTATAGATCATGTTGTTTTATGTCATATGTAAGAGCTTTTTGCCAAAGCTTAAGTCAAACATTTTATCCTATGACTTCATTCTATAGCTTTACATTTTACATGTAGAGCTGTGATCTATTTTGAATTAAGTTTTCTTTGAGGTGTGAAGTTTGGGTTGAGATTTATTTATATATTTATTTGGCATCTAGATGACCAGTTATCCCATTAGTTGGAGGATAAACAACACCCTCCCTGTATCAAATTACCTTTGAATCTTGTCAAAGAGCAATCAGTCATATTTGTGTGGGTCTGTTTCTGGACTCTTTATTCTGTTCCACTGATCCATGTGCCTCTCTCTTCAGTGCCACTGTCTTCACTTCTAAAGCTTTATAATAAAACCAGGTAGTATAAATCTTCCGATTTTATTGTTTTCAAAATTATTTTAGTATTTTACTTTCATCAATTTTCCGACAAAATTTAGAATCAAATTGACTAAATGTACAAAAAAATACTCCAGGAATTTTGCTTAGAATTACATTAAGGCTATAGATCAGTTTGGGCAGAATTAACATGTTAACTATGTGTGTCTTCTCGGGTTCGTGGATGGCTCAGTCAGTTAAGTGTTTGCCTTTGGCTCGGGTCATTATCCCAGGGTTCTGGGACTGAGCCCCACATCAAACTCCCTGCTCAGTAGAGAGCCTGCTTCTTCCTCTCGAGCCTCTGCTACTTCCCCTGCTTGTGTGCTCTCTCTCTCTGTCAAATAAATTTTAAAAAATCTTAAAAAAAACAAACTTATGTGTGTCTTCCAATTCAGGGAACACAGTATGTCTTGCCCCTTATTTAGGTTCCCATTTTCTTTTATTAGTGTATATAGCAAATAGATCTTGTATATGTTTTGTTAGAATTATATGTGTTTCATTATTTTTGATGCAAATATATATTGATGTATTGATATATCCTGCAAACATGGTAAACTCAGTTACTAGTTCTAGGATATTTTGTCAATATTCCTTGGGATTTGTTACACAGATAGTTATAACTATCAATATGAACAGTGTTGTTTCATGCTTTCCAATCTGTATGCCTTTTGTTTTTCTTCTCTTACTGCACTGGTTAGTACTTACAGCACAGTATTGAATTGATATGGTGAGAATGAATATCCTTCTTTTGCTCTCAACTTCAGAAGAAACATATTCAGTTTTTTTACAATTAAGTATGTGGGTAAAAGTGTATTTTCTTCTGGAACAGTTTATCAGATAAAGGAATTTCCCTTCTAATCATAGTTTCCTGAGAGTTTCTCTCATTAAATGGCATTCTAGGCTTCTTCTTGCACTGATAAGAGTAATTTTAGCCAGGATTATATACTCAGGAAGGAGGGCATACTGGGAGTATAGGGAAATAGCCAAGTTTATTGTTAAATTGTGTAGTATAAGGTCAGAATGTGTTCATTAAGGTGCCAATGTTTGGTAACATTGTTTTTATTCAGTACTGGTAGAACCAGATATCACACCTATTCTAGGAAATGTATTTGGATAGTGTCTGTGGATTGGATGGCCATTGGACATAATGTTCTGTAAAAAGACTTTATATCATAAACTTGCTTTGTTAGGGTTATATCCTTATATGAGGACTGGATAATCAGGTAAATGGGATACAAAAACATTTTATAACTAGTTCATTTATAATACATGTCCTACATTCTTCCAAAAACACTTGAATTTGCTAGAGAGAAAATCTGTGTACATATTATAGCCTGAAATGTTGATTGATTAAATAATTGTACTATTTTTCAATTAATGCTTCATGACTAATAATTTTTAAAAATAACAGTTGTCTAAGTGTTTGAACCTGATATACCTCAGTTGTCTCATTGCACCTCCCTTATACTTCTTTGGAAGAGTTATTCATTGATTTTCTGCTCCTCAGTGTCTGATAAAAGATTTACATGAATAATTGTATCACATAAAACATAGCAAGCCAGATTGCATTGGCCACTACCTTGTTCCTGAAGATAATTTCAAGTACTGACATTGCTTTAAAACCTCTAAGTGTTTGCAGTTCTCATTATATTAGAAATTATTGCTCTCATTTGCAGTTTCAAAATAAGGGAGATTAGCTCATGTACCCATACTGATATTGCCGAAAAAATACCTTTGGGGAGTCAGTGCTTAGGCATTTATTTTTGTGACCTCATGTAAGAAAGATCTTATCTGTCTCTGCCTGGAAAACCAATATTTGATCCCCCAATAGCTGGTGTGAGGTCTATAGTTTTCAGGTTTTCGGGTGGCGTCTTCAAATTTTATAGCTGACTTCGTAAAACATGCAATATAAATTGCAATGTCATGAGGAGTCTCTTTTTAATGCCTTTATTAGCTATTTCTCCCTGAAGCAATTCTTGGAGGAGCACATTTTAAAAATTAAACAAATCTGAAGAGGGTTTAAGAAAAATGTATGGGTTGGCATAATTACAAATCTAGAGCAAAGACTATTCATACACTCATTTTCTTATGTGTGAAATTTATTCAGTGGGTTTCACAGTGATATTTTGTATTCTGGGACTGCACATTTCTAGCCAAATCTTTGCATTCAGTTTATTTCTCTTTTTTCCATCTGTACTGGTAGATTACTGAGATTTTAAGTCATACAATTTTAGAATAAAGTCATTCATTGTGTGTGATAAAAATTTTTAATCCAACTCACTTGTTTTGGGGAAGTTATATCAATTAATAGTGCTTCAACATCTTTGTGCCTCTGTCTCTTCATATGTCCAAAGAATTAATAATCAACTAGTTTTCTTATCTGTAATGTTTATTGTGTGGGGAAGAGTCACACAAGCATATACACACAAGTATTAAGATGTCTACGTTCTACACATTTCTGTGTGAAAATTGACAGTTTGACAGTATAAAGAAGACAGGCTTTGGATTCTAATGGACCTATGTTTAAAAACTAGTTTATATGTAGTTATGCAACCTGGACAAATTTAACTTTTTTGGCCTTTGGCTTTTTTAAGGTAAAATAATAACATCTACCTTTTAGAAATACTATATTAAGCTAGATGAATTACAAAAAATTGTGAAAATGAATAGACACAAGGTTCTCAATAAATGGTAGCTGCCATCACTACTGTTATTGTTGATTTTACTGGCAATCTTCAGTGAATGGTGACTTGATTGTCTCTTTATCATTGATGAGCCTATAAGACTCAGCCAGTAAGATTCAGCCTTTAAGACCCATGTTATTAATTTGCAGCACTTACTACAAGCTAAGGAATACAAAGATACATACAGTAGAAGCCCTATCAGCCCATCTGCTTACAGGTTGCCCCAAATAAGGCCTCTCCCTCTGGTTGCAGTTATATTTCCTCCTTCCATGTGACCCTGTAGCAATCCTTGGTTATTCCAAATAGCAACAGATGTAACTGACTAATAGAGCTTATCTTTAGAGCCAGAAGAAAGGACAAAGATGATAAGGAAGGAAAAAGCATGTTTTAAAAATGGGATGTGTAGGAGTGGGGTGGGATCTTATGATTGTAAAGCCTTACCACTAAGTTTTTTATGATAATGGATGGTTGTCTCATGCTGTGATCACCATCGCCTACTTCTACAACTTGCTGATCAGCTACTCTGGTAACCCTTCTATGTTATCATGACCAGTGATAACTCCACCTTCTTTCTCCATATTCCCCTCTCATCTTCATTGTGCTCACCTTGCAGATTTGAATCTATGGCTCAACATTTTTATATCTCTCTTAGAAATCTAAATTCCCCTTACTCAATGTTTTTAACACTTCCATCTTACAATATACCAAGTCCATCACTTTTCTTTGCATCACTGCAGCAGATGAACAGTGCTGAAGAAATGTACTATGAAGGGGAGCAAAATATACCACCCCAAAATATTCCTCTGGCATGAGGATGATTTTAGGCTGAGTATTTTTAAGAAACAGCAGACCTAGGAAAACTCTGAAAACCAGTAAGTTACTCTTTTGTAGGAAAATTTACATTTATAAGGGAAATGTCTGTTTGTAAGGGTGTCACCCTCTCCGTTCCAGGAAGAAAAGAATGACTCTAAATCTCTAGAAACTTCTGTCAATGGAGAAGGCAACAATTTAAATTCTGCCTAACAATAGTACCTTCGTTTATGTGCTTTCTTGGTAACCTCCCATAACTGGCCTTCCCATTGCCCCCAAACATCTTCTGTCTTTAGCTGGAGATGTTATTTAAAGTGGTAGCCTGGGCCATTTGGGGGAGTTACTCAGTTTTCCTGGGTACTTCCCATGTACATAGGAGGTATACATGGTATTAAACTTCTGTTTACTTTTCTTTTGTTAATCTTTTATTACAGGGTTGTCTCAGCCAAGCACCTAGAAGGTAGCAGGCAAATTATTTTTCCTCCCCCACAACCATCAGGAAAGCCAGCACTATGAATTGAGATTGACAGCACTCTATGGGACCTCAACATTGCACAGAATTCCTACTGTGTTTTCCTATGATGAGTATTTTAATTCTATTTGATTCTACTCAAATTTCTGACCTATCACCTCCATCCCATTCTTGATATGGGATGTTACCTTTCTTTTACCAAATTAAATAGAAGCCTTTAAACAATGAGTTACTGAAACTCCTGAAGCCAAACCACATACATGTTTTCATCTGCTCTGATTCTCTTATCTCCTGCTTGTTTCTCCCCATTTCAGGAACCCACACTATTGTGTATCTTCAATCTCTACCTCTCTGTTGGATCTTTCTCATTATCATTTATATATGCTCAAGGGTCTTCTATCTTTAATATTATAAAAACAATTTCTTTGAGCTAACTTCTTTATCTCTCTTCCGTCACAACCAGAGTAATCAATACTGTATAAACTGAGCTCATTTCTCATTTCTTCAATCTATTCCATTTTGATTTCTGACCCAGAAAATTCATAGAAATAGAAATGGGTAGGATCAATTATGATTTCCATATTGTTAAATCTTTTGGGTATTTTTCAGGCTCCCACCTAATAGAACTCCTAGAAGAAATAAACAATATTGAAACCATTTCTGTTATTGAACACACTATTTTTCATTTCCATGACACCAAATTCTCTTGGCTATTTTTTTCTCCCCTGGCTATTCCTTTTCATTGTCTTTTACTAGATTATTGTGCCTATCCAGACCACCCTAACTTTGTTCAGGTCTTTCACTGCTCTGTGCTTTCTCCCATTTCAGGGCTTTGAATAAATTGGTCTGTCTGGAAAGGCCTCTTCTTCCTTTATCTGGATAACTCTTATTTATGCTTCAGATCTCAACTGACTTCTCCAGAATGGTCTTCATTAACACCACCCCAAATCATATATTCCTGTAACAATCACCAAACTAAATTTTGTCCCTATATTAAATACTTCAATGCAAGCTTGCCTTTTTCCTTTAAAGAGTGGGGTGGGGAGAAAAAAAAAAAAAAAAAAACTTTGCCTATACCCTTCATGATTCTTTGTCTGGTCCAATAATAAAATTAACATATAACTATAAGATCCAAAGACAACCTGGGCAATTTAGGCTTATATGCCATTTTAAGCTAAGGAATGGGATAGGGACCTGGGGCTTCAGAGGTTGTGTGGGCAATTCACAGGATGATAAGAGCAGATGTTTGGTAATTAGATATTTGTCCTGCCATACAGATTTTTTTTTTTTTTAAGTTATCACTGGAAACAGCTCTCTTTTGGGGCTAGGCCTCTTATCTAAATTCTTTTAGGTAGTTTAAGAGAGGAATAGATAAAAGTTTTTCTCAAATCTACTGGGTTTTGATTCCTTTCAGCTCAAAACAGTCCACATGCCACCGGTGCTTAGGTGGCTCAATTGGTTAAGCATCTGACTCTCAGTTTCGGCTCAGGTCATGATCTTGTGGGATCAAGCCCCGCACTGTGCTCCATGCTCAGTGAGGTGTCTGCTTGAGTTTCTCTCCCTCTACCCCTCTCAAATAAATCCTTAAAAAAAATAGTCCACACGCCAAATGGTACATTTTGGGGAGGCTTTTTCTGAGCCAATTCAGAAGCATTAATATGAAATTTTCTGTTTTTACCATTATTTGGAAAATGACTGTCTTCCACTAAATCATAAGCTGTAAGAATGCAGCAACTCTATCTTCTTTGCTGACCATTTGCTTTTGCCCAGCATTAGCAGAGTCCTAGCACATAATAGGTGATCAATCAAATGTGGCATTGTGTCTTTAATCATCTACCTTCCAGCTACAATGGATTACCCAGAGGAAACTGCCCCACTTTCCCACCTTTACATTTTTTCAAGTTTTAAAAGATTTTATGCTTTTATTTTAGTCTTCTCAATAGTACTGTAATGTAGGTATTTCTACCCCAATTTATCACATGAGGAAATTGTAGATGAGAGAGGATGTGACTTACAGTAACACACTAGTAACTGATGAAAATGAGATTTAAATTTAACCTCTTCTTTTCTTTAGCCCTCTACTAAAGTGTAATTTACATACCATAAAGTTCATCCACTTAAAGTGTATAATTAGTTTTAGTGTATTTACAGAATTGTGCAACCATCACTGTATTCTAATTTTAGAACATTTTATCAAATGCAAAAAGGAAACCTTGTACCTTTTAATAATTATTATCCATCTCTTCCTCTGTTCACTTATTTCCCAGTCATAGGCCAATACGAATTTAGTTTCTGTCTCTATGGATTTACCTATTCTGGACATTTCATATAGGTAGTATCACACAATATTTCTGAGACTGGTTTCTTTTACTACTTTCATTACCAGCATAGTGATTTTTAGGCTTATTCATATTGTGCTGTATATCAGCACTTGATTCTTTCTTATGGCCCAATTATATTCCATTGTATAGATGTATTCCATTTATCCATTTATCAGTTGATCAGCATTTTAATTGTTTCTACTTTTTAGCTATTATGAATAATACTACTATGAACATTCATATGCAATTTTCTGGGGGACATATATTTTCATTTCTCTTGGCTATCTACATAGGAGTGGAACTGCTGGATCATATGGTAATTCTGTATTTACATTTTGAGGAACAAACTATTTTCCAAAATGGGTATACCATCTTAAATTCCCTCCAGCAATATATAAGGATTCCAATTTCCCTACAAGTTTAGTGGTACTTATTGTTGCTTTTTATTTTAAATCTTAATGATTTTTGCAAATGTAAGTGGTATCATGTGTGGTCTTCAATTACATTTCCCAAATAGCTAATAGCCATTTATATATAATTTTTGGGAAAATGTCTATATAAACCCTTTGGTCATTTTAAAATTGTGTTATCCTTTTATTGTTGAGTTTTATGAGTTTTTTGTAAATTCTAAATTTAAGTTCCTTTTCTCCAAGTCTGTGGGTTGTCTTTTCACTTTCTTGATGGTTTCCTTCGAAATACAAATTGTTTTTAATTTTGATGGAATACAACATATCAATCTCCTTGATTGCTTGTGCTAAGAAATCATTGCCTAACCCAACCCAAGGTCATGAAGATTTACTTCTGTGTTTTTTTTTTTTTTGTTGTTAAGGATTTTATAGCTTTAGCTCTTACATTTAACTCTGATACATTTTGAGTTTATTTCTATGCATGGGTCAAGGAAGGGGTCCAACTTCTTGGTTTTTTTTTTTTTTTTGCTTTTTGTATGTGAATACTCAATTGTCCCAGAACCATTTTTTGAAAAGACTGTTCTTTACCCCATTGAATTATTTTGTCTCCTTTCAATTCTATTCCGAGTCTATGTCTATTCTTATGTCTGCAGTACACTGTGTTGATTACTGTGCCTTGCAGTAGGTTTTGAAAACAGGAAAGGTGAATACATTTACTCTTTTGTATTTTGGCTATTTTCAGTCCTTTGCATTTCTTTATGCATTTTAGGATTAGCTTGTCAGTATCTGCAAAAACTGGAAAAAAAAAAAAAGCCAGGTGGTGTTTGATACAAATTGTGCTAGATCTGTAGAATGATATGGAGAATATTAACATCTTAACAAGTCAGTATTGTTATTACAACACCTGTGATCACAAGTTTTCTTTCTGTTTATCTTTTTAAATTTCTTTCAATAATGGTTTATAATTTTCAATGTATAATTCCTGCACTTTTAAAAAAACCTATTCCTAAATATTTTATTCTTTTTGATGCTATTGTAAATAGAATTCTTTTTATTGCCAGTGTATAGAAATATTATTTGTTTTTGTATATTGATATTGTATTATGCAACCATACTGAACTTGTTTATTCTAATAACCATAAGTTCTAATGTTTTTAGGGGAAGATATTTTGGAATTTTCTACATACTAGATCATATCATTTGCAAATAGACTTCTTCCTTTCCAAACTAGATGCCACTTTTTATTTTTTTTTTACAAATCTAAAGTACTAGAATCTCAAGTACAATCTGGAATAGAAGTGGCAGAAGTAGATCTTTTATCAGATTGAGATTTTCTTTACTCCTCTTTTGGAGTAAAGAATTTTTATCATGAAAGAATTTTAGATTTTTTCAAATAGTTTTTCTCCATCATTGAAATGATAAAGTGACTTTTGTTCTTATAATAGTGCATGATATGAATTGATTTTTGCATATAGATACAATTTTTATTGCTCTCATTTTCTTACTGGAATAATTCTAACTCTAGTTCCTGCTACTTCATTCACTTCATCAAATGAAATTCTATCCACCTTTCCAGCCATATCTTTAATTTACCCTCTTTCAAGAATCTCTACCATATAATAGTTTGTATTATCCATGTGATTGATGATTTCTATTTCATCTTATTCAGTTGTGTATCATTTTTATGTCACTTCCCATTACATAATTACATGTATATGTGCTACAAAATAATTGTTCTTGGGGCAGAGAACACATCCCATGTTTGTATTACACCATAGTTTCCAGCAAAATAGTATATACAGAATATAACAAAAAAGTTGTTCAATAAATGTTTGTTGAATTGCCAGGAGTTTCCAGTTTTATTGAGGCCAATCTTCTAATAACTGTGGCATTGGAAGAATTGATGTAATCACATCACACTCAAAACATGCTAAATTCAAATTAACAAGCAGATTTCCATTTTCACTGTCTTGTCATTTACTTGAGTTTTGTCTTCTTGATAGAGAGTTATGGCAAATATTTCAATATGTGGATGAAGATTTCTAGAACATCTGAACAGAAAATCCATTTAGAAAAATGTATCCAAGTGGTAAGAGGCATTTTTGGTTTTAACTCAAAAAGTTGTAAGTGTTGAACAATGTTCACATGACATATACTCAATCTTCAGCTTTCAAACATTAAAGACAGTTTTACAACACTAAATTTAACAGCTAAAAAAAAAACAAACCTATCTGTCAAGCTCATGTACTTTTTGTATATGCTCAAAATCTAGTCCCCTTCTAACTTATTTTTTGAGAGTTCCTACAATCCAAAAATTGCTTAGGATCAGTAAAAGTTTCTCATCAATTTCATTCTGTTTTTCACGCTCAAGTGCAAATTACTTTTACTCATCCAGTGGTAGGAGTTTATGGTTAAGTCCTCCCTAGAGGTTTTAATGCAGTGGCCAGAGAAATGCTGCCCCGGCCTGGCTATGGCCCCAAGGATTAGCTCTCAGCACACGGTTTCTGCTTTTGGCAGCACATTAGGCAAGGTGAAGACAAGAGATTCAGGGTGCAAGTCTTGTTATGGGTAGAATCATTTTATAAAGAACTACTTTATTAATTTTGTAGTCTACGAATTCAGATGTTCACAGCTATTTAATTAAGAGACCTTTCATGAGAAGCCAAAGGAATATGCTAGATGTTGGGATGGTTTTGGGGGAACAGGTAAGAAAAAATAGAATTAATCACAGCCCATTCATTTTTCCTCTTTAGGTTTATTAAAGACAAATTTAAAAATAAATTCAAAACAGATACAGTATTTTCTTTTTTCTTCTAAAGAGTTGTTTTGATTTTCTCTTGCTCAAGGCATGGATTAGACTGGATGAAGGAAAGTTTTCCACCAATTGACTGTCAGACTCTGGAGAAGTCATTTTACCACTTGTATTAAGTTTATTCATTTGTAAAATGAGAGTTTGACTAGATGATCTCTAAGGTGATTGCTGTCTCTCAAATTCTATAATCCTACCTGTGCTTTTCATCCCTTCTCCTGCCAATATATCAATTTAATATTGTGACAGCAATCACAACATCAGGGCTTGGTCAGTACTTATTCAAAGTGGCTTATTGCACTGTTATTGAATGCACCAGGTTACTTGGAACCTGGAAAAGTGGACAGGGGCTTAAGAGAAGTTTAATTGTATTCTTCATGGGAAGCACATTTAAAGTAAATTATCTGGACATAGAACAATTCAGTTATGTGACTGAAAATTAGCAAATGAAGAACTCTTTTCCACTAGTGTAGACAGCATAAATTTGCTGTATTGATAGGCTTTGACTGCTCATGTGTTAAGTGGTGTTTTTCCCAAAAATGTTCCAAAGAATACTACTATTCCTCAAGATGTTTCTAAATATTTTCTTTAGGGTACACAATAATTCTGTGGCCAAGTAACCACTGGAAACTCTTTATACTACCCCAATATTTGGATATTTACAAGTGGATATTAACTAACTAAAGGTTCTGAGAAACACTACAGTTAAAAAAGCACACATTCTCAAATTATAAGACCACAGTAACTTTTTTCCACAGAGCACTTAGAGGCTTTAGGAATGTAGATTCACAAATGCTAATTTTAAGAAATTTATTTTTTACTTGTTAAATTCTCCAGAGACTCCAAAGGTTAAAATAGTTAAACTACCTTTTAAGCTACTATTGTTTTTGCATTTTTTCCTGTTATATGTCATCTCATTATTTATGACTCAATTTTTGTGAACATATTTTTCTACGGATAATTTTTTTCTACAAATTTTTGGTATGTTAACAAGCGGCCAGTGAAAACTCAAGACTGGCAAACTTTTTCTTGGAATGGGAAATATATATATATTTCTATATATGTTTCTCATATACATATATATGTGTGTGTATATATGAGAGAGAAGGAGGAGAAAGGGAGAGGGCAAAGTACATGCACACTTAATGTGAATGGAAAAGCTTGAGGAGAGGATAAAGGAAAAAGGGACTAAAATAAGATTGGATGTATGCTCTGAATTCCATGCAGTCTAAACTCCCAATATTAGGAAGTAAATTTTGGTAAGTCTAAATGATTTTTTATCTGACAGTTCCCTTCAAAATCATATATTGACTACAGCTTGCCTCTCTGTGCTTGGATGCTTTTATTGACTTTTCTATTCAGTGCCTTGTGATGCAGTACCAAAGTGATTGAATCAGTATATTTTCCCTTTGGGATTATTGTTGGAATCTTGGAAATCTTACAGATGCATTTATTACATTTCCAAAATTTTAGTGCTTACTTAACCAACCGGGGGCTTGTTGCTTTATGTAGTGCAGTTGGGGGGAGGAAATAATTTATTGGAGCTAATATAGATAGTTTGAAAGTTATATCATAGTTTCTGTTAACAGAGCTTATAACCCTAGAGAAAAACATAGTATTAAAACAGTTTGGGCAAGCTTGCAAGAGTGCAGTAATGAGTTCTGTGGCTATGGTGGTGGTAGTTGCTTTTCTTCTCTCTAAATCATGTAATTCTTCATCTTTTCCTTGTTTCCTTTAAGTTAATTTTGCTAATTCGCACTGCCACCACACAAAAACTTTTTTCCTTAAAAAACAAAAAGCATTGTTATTTTTTATGTATAATTTGTGAGTTGATTCATTTAATAACTGACAAATAAGTCATGTCTAATGCATTTAAAAGTATACATTCATTATTTTTAGGTGAACCTTGAAACAATGTGAGATTACATTTTTTAATGTTAATATGAAACTAAACTCTGCTTTCAGAGGTCACACAGCTTTTAGTTCTACCCTTATCTCCCTTTTCCTCATCTTAGTCTAATACTAAGACTTTACTTATTTTATGCTTTTTCTATATTCTGACCAAATCTTTAACAAATTATTGAACATATAGCAATTGCTATCCATTGTAAAGGATCATCGGTACAGGGGAATAAAATACGGTAAGAAGCAGGTAAAATACGAGATTTAATAATTTTATCTGAATGAAATTCAAACTCAGTCAAAACTATTTTACAATCATTTTTAATGTATTTTTCACTAAAATGTTTATTTAAAAAAGGCTTTATTGATGTATGATTGACATACAAAAAGATATACATATTTAATATATGCAACTTGGAGATAAGTATATATCCATGAAACCATTACCACAATCTATGCCATAAATGTATCCATCACTCCAAAAGTTGCCTCTTGCCCTGCTTTGTATTATTTGAGTGTGTGTATATGAGAGAAAGGAAGACTTAACCTCTTAGCAAATTTTTTGAGGTATAATTAACATACAATGTTAGTTTCAGGTGTACAAAATATTGACTCGGGAATTCTGTACTAAATGCTTACCACAATAAGTGCAGTCACCCTCTGTCACCATACAATGTTATTACAATATTATTGACTATGTGCCTTATGCTTTACTTTTCTTCCTGTGACTTATTTTTAACTGGAAGTTTGTACCTCTTAATTCCCTTTATTTTGCCTTTCCCCCACCATGCCCCTCCCTGGTGGCAATCACCTGTTTGTTCTCTGTATTTAAGAGTCTGGTTGTGCTTATTTGTTTTGTTTTTTAGATGCCACATGTAAGTGAAATCATACAGTCATGCTTTTATATGGCTGAGTTATAATCCTTTGTGCATATATTCCTCATCTTCTTTATCTACTCATCTATCAATGGACACTTGGGTTACTTCCATATTGTAGATAGTGTAAATGATGCTGCAATAAAAGTAGGCATGCATATATCTTTTTGAGTTAGTGTTTCCCTTTTTGTTGGATAAATACACATTAGTGGAATTACTGGATTTTATGGTATTTCTGTTTTTAATTTTTTAGGAACCTCTATACTGTTTTCAATAGTGGCTGCACCTGTTTACATTCTCACCAGCAGTGCATGAGCATTTATTTTTCTTCACATCATCACCAACACTTGTTGTTTCTTGTGCTTTTGATTTTAGCCATTCTGACAAGTACAGGTGTTAGGTTGATAGCTCTTATAGTTTTGATTTACATTTCCTTAATGCTTAGTGATGTTGAGAAAAGATGTGTCTGCTCTCCATCTGCCTGTCTTCTTTGAAAAATGTCTATTCAGGTCCTCTTCCTATTTTTAAATCAGACTGCTTTTTGACTTTGAGTTGTATAAGTTCTTTATTTATTTTGGCTACTAACCCCTTATCAGATGGATCACTTTGCAAATATCTTCTCCCATTCAGTAGGTTGTCCTTTTGTTGATGGTTTCCTTTGCGGTGCAAAAGCTTTTTTATTTTGGTGTAGTCCCCCATAGTTTATTTTGCTTCATTTTTCCTTGCCAGAGGAAATGTATCTGGAAAAATGTTTCTATAGCTAATGTCCAGGAGATTTTTGTAAATGTCTCCTTCTAGAAATATGGTGGTTTCAAGTCTCACATTTAGGTCTTTCATCCGTTTTGAGTTTGTTTTTGTGCATGGTGTAAGAAAGTGGTCCAGTTTCGGGCACCTGGGTGGCCCAGTTGGTTAAGCATCTGCCTTCGGCTCAGGTCATGATCCCAGGGTCCTGGGATCGAGTCCTGCATTGGGCTCCCTGCTCAGCGGGGAGCCTGCTCCTCCCTCTCCCTCTGCCTGCTGCTCCCCCTGCTTGTGTGTTCTCTCCCTGTTTCTCCCTCTCTGACTAATAAATAAATAAAACCTTAAAAAAAAAAAGTGGTCCAGTTTCATTCTTTTGCATGTAGCTTCTGCCTGTAGCTCTTTCATTCTTTTGCATGTAGCTTTATTATTTCCTTCCATCTACTAGCTTTGGGTTTTGCTTCTTTTTTCTAGCTCTTTTAGGTGTAAGGTTAGGTTGTTTATTTGAAATTATTCTTGTTTCTTGAGGTAGGCCTGTATAGCTATAAACTTCCCTCCTAGAACTGCTTTTGCTGTGTTTGTAAGATTTTGGACCATTGTGGTTTTTATTTATTTCCATGTATTTTTTAATTTCCTCTTTGATTTCTTGGTTAGTCCATTCACTGTTGAGTAGCATGTTGTTTAGCCTCCACATGTTTGTGTTTTTCTCCAGATGTTTTCTTATAATTCATTTTTAGTGTCATACTGTTGTGATCAGAAAAGATAATTGATATAGTTTCAATTTTCTTAAATTTGAGACCTGTTTGTAGCTTAATGTGATATGTCCTGAAGAATTTTCTATGTGCACTTGAAAAGAGTGTGTATTGTGTTGTGCCTGGGTGGAATGTTCTATATATATCTGTGAGGTCAATCTGGCCTAATGTGCTGTTGAAAGCTACTAATTCATTGTTGATTTTCTGTTTGGATGATCTTTCAATTGATGTAAGTGGGGTGTTAAAAGTCTCATACTATTATTGTATTACTGTCAATTTCTCCTTTTATGTCTGTTAATATTTGATTTCTGTATTGAGGTGCTTCTATGTTGGGTGTATAGATATTTACAGTTGTTATATCCTCTTTGTTGGATTGATTCTTATCATTATGTAGTGCCCTCTTTGTCTCTTGCTACAGTTTTTGATTTAAATATTGCTACCCTGGCTTTTTTTTTTTTCACTTCCATTTGCATGGTGTATGTTTTTTCATACCTTCACTTTGTCTGTATGTGTCTTAGTTCTGAAGTTAAGTCTCTTGCAGGCAGCATATAGATAGGTATTGCTTTTTTTTTTTTGTCTTTTTTTTTGTTTTTGTTTCATTTTGTTTTTACCCATTCACTCACCCTATGTCTTTTGATGGGAGTGTTTAGTCCATTTAAAGTAATTACTGATAGGTATGTTCTTATTGCCATTTTGTTCATTTCTTTCTGGTTGTTTTGTAGTTCTTTTCTCTTTCTTCCTTTGCTCTCATCTCTTGGGTTTGATAGCTTTCTTAATTTTATACTTGGATTTCTTTCTCTTTATTTTTTGTGTACCTATTATAGGTTTTTGATTTGTAGTTACCATTAGGTTCATATATAACATCTTTTTTTTTAAATATTTTATTTGAGAGAGAGAGAACAAGCAGGGGAGCAGCAGAGGGAGAGGGAGAAGCAGGCTCTCCACTGTGGCTCAATCCCAGAACCCTGGGATCATGACCTGAGCCGAAGGCAGACGTTTAATCGACTGAGCCACCCAGATGCCCCTTCATATATAACATCTTATGTATATAGCAGTCCATATTAAGTTGATGGTTGCTTAAACTTGAACACATTTTTAAAGCACTAAAGTTTTACTTCCCCATCACCATTTTATGTATATGATGTCATATTTTACATCTTTTTTTATTTTGTTTATTCTTTGACTAATTTTTGTAGATATAATTGATTTTACTACTTTTGTTTTAATCTCCATACTGGCATTATCAATGATTAATCTACTACCTTTC
This sequence comes from Zalophus californianus, assembly GCF_009762305.2. NCBI lineage: Eukaryota > Metazoa > Chordata > Mammalia > Carnivora > Otariidae > Zalophus > Zalophus californianus. The sequence continues at coordinate 28,571,394 of NC_045602.1, forward strand.
CTAAGTGTTTGCTTTTACCTGTGAAATTTTTTTCTTTTATAAATTTTTTCTAGTTGTGGCCCTTTCTTAACACTGAAAGAATTCCTTTTAACATTTCTTATAAGGCTGGTTTAGTGTTAAATTCCTTTAACTTTTGCTTGTCTGGGAAACTATCTTCCTTTCAATTCTGAATGATAACCTTGCTGGGTAGAGTATTTTTGGTCATAGATGTTTTCCTTTTAGTACTTTGAATATATCATGCCATTCTCTCTGGTATGCATAGTTTCTTCTGGGAAATCAGCTGATAGCCTTATGAAATTTTCATTATATGTAACCATTTTCATTTCTCTTGCTACTTTTAAAATTCTGTATCATAACTTTATGCCATTTTAATTATTATGTGTCTTGATGTAGACCTCCTTGGGTTAATCTTGTCAGGGGTTCTCTGTAATTTCTGGACCTAGATATCTGTTAATCTGATTAGGGAAATTTTCAGCTATTATTTTTTCAAAAAAGTTTTCCACTCCCTTTTCTCTCTCTTCTCCTTTTGGGTTCCCTATAATGCTTTTACACTTGATGATGTTGACAAGTTCCCTTAACCTATTCTCATGTATATTACTCTTTTTTCTTTTTGCTTTGCTGCTTAGTTGCTTTCCATTTCTCTGTCTCTTCCAGATCATTGATCCATTCTGCTGCTGTTGAATCCCTCTGGTGTATTTTTTATTTCAGTTTTTGAATTCTTCATCTCTGACTGGCTCTTTCTTATATTTCTAAGCTCATCCAGTCTTTTCTCATGTGCAGTTCGTAACTTTATGACCATTACTGTGAATTATTTATCAGGCATATTGCTTATCTCCACTTCATTTAGATTTCTTACTGTGATTTTGTCTTATTCTTTCATTTGGGACATACTCCTCTGTCTCCTTATTCTGTCTAACTCTCTGTGTTTGTTTTCATGGATTAGGTAAGTCAGCTTTGTCTCCTGGTCTTTAAAGTAGAGGCCTTGTGTAGAAGAGGTCCTGTGGTACCCTATATCACAATCCCTCCCTGGTCATAAGATCCAGGTGCTGCAGGGCTGTCTCCTCTGTGGGCCAAGTGCACCCTACTGCTGTGGCTGAGCGCCATTTGTCTTCAGCCTAGCCAGCTGCAGGGATTCACTTTGCTTGCTGTGGGTATGCTCTGCAGTTTGTTTTCTATGCTGTTGAGAGGTCTGTATGAGGCCACTGGGAGTTCCTTAGGGAGTAGAGCCTGCAGTCAGGCTGGTTGTATGCAGTTAGTCTCTCCTATAGTTGTGGGCTCACCAAATGGCAAGGCTTGCTCCTGTCTGGCCAGCTAAATGGCTGGGCTGCTTTAATTTTGGGCATGCTGGTGAGTGGGATTATCTCCCCCCTTCCCCAGGGCAGGAATTACTTTGTAATGGCACTGGTCCCTGCTGTGGCTGCCTGTTGAATGTGGCAGGACCGGAGCCACTTTGGAGGAACACTTGTTCAGGCAGGTGGGTCTGCGGGGGTACCCTGGAGTGTTAGCACTAGCTCCCAGAAGCATCTAGCTATCTCGGCTTGGGGAAGAAAAGAATATCTGCCAGTACTTTTATTCTTGGAGAAATCTTCATGTATACCTCAGGCACTTTTTAAATGTGCTTTTCTCCTGTGTCTCAGGCTGAGTTATTTATTATGCTGGCTCTTTAAGGGCAGGGTCTCAGTTTCCTATCACACTCTGGCTCTCCTGGAGTTAAGGCCCACTGATTTTCAAATGTTATGTTCAGATGTTATGGGAATTTGTCTTCCTAGTGCAGGTACCCAGTATGGTGCTTCTCCTTGCTTGTGGTATCGTTTCCTTTTGTGGTTAGTCTTACCAGGAGTTTGGTAACCATATCCCAACCATATCACCATCCATTCTACCATTTTAGATATGGCTTCTTGTCTACAATTAATTGTTGAAGGTCTATGCTGCCATTCTTCAGGTCATTTTCAGAGTTAGTTGGATATGTTTAGCTGTTATCTCAGTGTGTCCATGGGATGAGGTGATCTCAGGATCCTCCTATTCTGCCATTTCCCTGAACTGAAAATTTTTAAGTATGTAATACATTGTCAGCTCTAGACACCATGCTGTATGGTAGATCTCTAGTACTTATTCATCGTGCATGAGTAAAACTTTGTATTCTTTAAGCAGCCCTATGAGATATGTTTCAGTACCCTTAATCCTAGATTTATAAGTGAGGAAATAGTTATTACATCCTTCTGAGTCTATATCTCAAGTTCATAGGTACTACTAAGTAATGTGTATTGGTTGGGATAGATGAGGTTCTGCTACAGGAACAGACAATCCCTGAAACTTCACTGGCTTAAAACAGTAAATCTATTTCTCACTCTTTCCAACTTGGACTGTCCTCCTCCATCTTATGGCTACACCAGCCACTATCTGGAATACATAGCCTGGAAAGACACCATGGCAAAGAAGAGAAAGATGGTAGAGGTAGATAGCTGCTTAACTTATTGACAGGGAAGCAGTGTTTTTCATAGGGCTTTGTTCAGGCAGCCAGAACTGCTTCCACACTCCAACCTAAGCCAAAGAGAGGTTAAGCCTATAGAAACTTCAATAAGCACTAAATGTTTTTGCGATGTAATGGAATAAGTTGAATTCAGATTATTAAAATTCCAAAGCTCTTTCCATAACATACTATGGTTTCTTTATGCAATTATTTTTTAAGGATTCCTGTAGCAAATGAAAACTTCTATCGCATGAAAATAAATATGTTTGTCTATTTAGGTTTACTTATAAAAAATGGTAGTAATTACATACAGGGGATTATGTGCAGTTTTTATTTTATTAACCTAACATTTTATAATGAATCATGTTCTATGTCTTATTCTCCAAAAATATTTGAATGAATATATCCTATTTAATTTTCAACAATAGAGAAATATTTTAAGTTGGCTCGATATTTTGATTACAAATAACACCATTATTGTGTTTCATGTATAGTTCCTTAATTTCAGAATATATACTTCAGATTCAGTTGTTGTATAGGAATTGCTGAGGCTAAGGATAGTAACAATTTTAAGGTTATTTACAAATCTTACTAAATTTTCCCCCCAGGAATATTGTGTCAGTTTGCACTTTATTAGATATTCATGAGAGTATGTAATAGCTTTTTTTAAAATTTTGTATATATGTGAATTATTTGAAGGTAGTTCTCAATTCTCATTCTTTCATAACTGAATCATTCATTGTTTTATCTTTCTGTGAAGAAAGGTAACATTGCTTCCTTTATCATTGTTTTTTTCAAAATTATATTCTTGCTCATATAATTTCCATGAATGCATTAAGGACTGTCATCTTGAACCTCTTATCTGCTTCCTCAGTCCCTTCATTTATATCATTCATTCAGCAAATGCTTATTTTCCTCACTCGTTAGGCCTTTTTTTCCTCATCTCCTTTTGCTAATGAAATTCCAGATGGCAGGATGTGCTGAGAGGTAGAGATTCCAAAGATGGAAAGATAAAAGTATAGGAGGGACCCTGCTGTAAAGACAGCCATTAGGTTTAACATTAGGATGCAAGTGCACCGAGAACCTCCCAAGTGAATTCCATACAGACTAGAATTAAATAATGGAGTTAAACACCCATGACTGGACTATCAATTTGTTTCTTCTATGTATCAGGTTAAATAGGACTTTGGAAAAATTTAATAGTTCAACCATTTAGATTATGTTTGTAAGACACTAATATTGGGAAAACCTCTCAAGAATGTCAACTTCATAAAGATGGTTTCTATCTCAGGAAACTGACCTCTGCTTTATTCCGGGAGCTATGTTACCAGTCTCCTACTTTCTATTTTTCCATGTTTTATTTACTCAACATAAATGCAGCTTACCATACCTATTCTATTGATTTCTGTAGCAGATTTCCGTAGTACCCACAGACAGAAGCAAAGACAATTCCCTCTTATGCTCTGATTGATGCGGTCTTTTACCACACATGACAAAGTGATGGATATACTTAGTTAACTTTCTCCAAAATCATTATGCCACACTCACTGGTTGGCTACTCAGGAATTGGTTAAGTACCTATCATGCATTTGCTACCTGAAACACTGCAATACTGAATAAGGAGCCCATTAATTTTCTTTCCAGAGCAACTCGAAAGGATAAGTATGAAATGCATAGTTAGAAAAGAAGTAGAAGAATATGTACCATGGGCTTCAGCGAGATATTGTGTACTGCAAAATTACAACTTAAGCCTGAGATTAAAAAAGAGAAAGTAAAGTGATTTTTCTCTGAATTTACACTTGGGAAAATTCTTTAAAATGCTAGTAAGTTTTCTTGCAAGCCATAATTTAGATGTTGGGTTCTCAGGTGTATGTATGTAGCATTTAAATTTTAATCTTGAACCCACAAATACACTCAAACAGTAGATGGCAAATTTTTGTTTCAGAAAAACTTTCTAAAATGAGACAGGAATGGAAAACATAGAAAATGTACAAATTGACTAAAAGGTAATAATTTCATAGTTACCAAAGGAACCTAATGAATAAATAATGCTCCAGAAAAATGGGGTAAAATGTTACTGACCTAGAAGAAATCTATTACTAATACTTTAGTGAAGCAATTTAATAGTTCTATACTTTATATCAATATTACTCACATACTCTTTAAGCTATAATTAGATTTTTCCCTTATGGAATAAAAGCTATGGTTTATCTTTTTCTTTGAACTCAAGATAATTTCTCTTTTATAGTTAATGAGGCAGTACCTAAGGTATAAGAACCAGTTAGTCAATTGAATATCATGCATCTCTAAAGGCTTCAAAATGCTGACTTGCTTTTTCTCCTTTCTCCTGGTTTCTATGTTCAGTTGAAGAGAAAATGGTGTTTTCTGTTTTAGGGATGAGGGGAGATAACTTTGACATGGTAACTATTCCTGGAACAGCAGGTAAGAAAGAAAAATAGTAAGAATGTCTTACATCTGTCTTATTATACCAACAGAAAAATGTGGCCGACCAACAGCCAAGCAAATGAAAACAAACAATGAACACTTCTAAATAGCAAGGCTCTTCCTCCACAAAGTGTTAATATATTTAAAGAATCAATAATGGAAAAAATCTAAACGGATGGACTGGGTATAGCTTTCTGTAGGGAGAATAGGCAAGAGAAGGGAGCATTGTCCTAGTTCTGCCATCAAGAAATTAGCAATCTCGGGGGAAAAGGTGACAAGACATATATACTAGAAAAATCAGTTATTAGAAGATATTCATCTATTCATTTAACAAACATGTGTTTTGTCCCCACTATATTCCAAATAACTGGTGTCTGGGGAAGACAATACTGGATAAGACAGAAACAACCACAGAAAGGGGTACAGTTAGGACACGAAGGCAATGGGCTTGACAATGGCATGAGGTAAAGCATAACTTTCTTTAGATACAATGGTTTGGCAAGTCCTCTCACAGGAAATGTTTTTGAGCAGAGACCTGAACGATGAGAAAGAACCAGTCCCTGACAGATCTGGTTGAAGAATGTTTCAGGCAGAAGAAACAGCAAGGTTAAAGGCCCTGAGGTGAAAAGGAATCTCAGGAATTGAAAGGAAGTGGAGCTGGAGCTCCCTGCTGTGTGTATGTGGTGGGGAGGTATGAGATATGCACACTCAGAAATGGCTGAGATTATTCTAGTCACCATAGTTTCCCAGTCAGTTCAGCTAATATGTCATGTCACACTCAAATGCCTCAGCTTTATGACCTGAGATATTAGAATAATAACATTGTATATCTCTTATAAAACCATTCCCTTTCTATTGATTTTTGTCCACAGGGATCATCATAGTGTTATTATGATTTCCATTTAGCACTTACTCGCCCTTATGGGTTTGTTGTACAATCAATACTCTGTCTAGAAAGCAGAAGCCATCTTTATTTCTCTTACCTCTTTTTGGTAAGCATGAGGGAAGGGAGCTTTCTTGCATTGGGAAACAAATTGCTGTGAAAGTACAAGTAATAACATCATGTTTCTCTGGTACATATTAGCAAACTACAGTGTTTAGTTGGAAAGAATCACTTTTGCTTTCAGCTAAAGCTTGTAATATCCAGGCATTTCAAACTGGCAGCCTTCTTTAAGGAAAAGCTGAGTCCTGAGGCCATCCTCCTTTGGAGCAGACAGCTGCCCTTTAAGTCTAGTGAACTCATCATTGATTTGCTTATTTCTGACAAGATTTTGCTCAAAAATGCCCATTTTAAAAACAAAATCACTTACCCAAATTTCTTTCCACTTTTATAACACATTATCATTGTTAACATGCATTATATAACTTGTATACATGTATTGTGTGATTAAAAATGATGGTTTTACCTCATGCTTTTAACTATCTTGAGAAGTAATTTCACAGAAGTGTTCTTATTCATTTCCAAGTGCTTATAAGTATTGTTCTATACATTTTTGCCCATTTGTCTGTCTCTACTGGGTACTAAATAACCCAGTAAATATGCTTCCTCTTTCCCCAGTTTTTAAACTTACTTTTTAAAAAAATTTTATTTTATTATGTTAATCGCCATTCATTACATCATTAGTTTTTGATGTAGTGTTCTATGATTCATTGTTTGTGTATAACACCCAGTGCTCCATGCAGTACATGCCCTCTTTAATACCCATCACCAGGCTAACCCATCCGCCCACCCCCCTCCCCTCTAGAACCCTCGGTTCGTCTCCCCCTCCGATTTCCCCTTCTTCATTTTTCCCTTCCTACCATCTTCTTCTTCTTCTTCTTCTTTTTTTTTTTTTTGGACATATAATGTATTGTTTCAGAGGTACAGGTCTATGATTCATCAGTCTTACCTTTATAAATTACTAAGAGTATATGTATACTTTAAAATCTATATTAACAGCTAGAACTTAGGCACATGATGTAATACTGAGAGATGACAGAAAATAAGGACTACTCTAGCCCAGTTGAGTTCTATGTTATACTTGAGAATCATCCATTTGTTCTTTTAACCTATATTCACTGAGTATCCATTATGTGCTAATGATGAAAATATAAAGGCAGGGCGCCTGTGTGGCTCAGTCATTAAGTGTCTGCCTTCAGCTCAGGTCATGATCCCAGGGTCCTGGGATCGAGTCCCACATCGGGCTCCCTGCTCAGCGGGAAGCCTGCTTCTCCCTCTCCCATTCCCCCTGCTTGTGTTCCCTCTCTCGCTGTGTCTCTGTCAAATAAATAAATAAAATCTTTAAAAAAAAAAGAAAATATGATAAAGGCAGCCTAAATCTGATGGTAGAGGTCAAAAAGGTGACTTTCAAAGGAGGAAGATACTGGAAGCAGGAGTTATCCTTTTGCAATACAAAGCAGTGTATTCCAGGGAGATCAAACAGAATACATAAAGCTATAGTGTCATCGCTGAGCATAGCATATATGGAATGGAAAAAATACTGCCCTTTTTTTGGATTTCCCTTTGCAGGAATCAAATATGAAGATTATTACATGCCAAACAAAGGAAGCATTCTGGACAATTTTTGAATAATATGAGAAGAATGACCAAAGCACTTGTGCTGAAAAAGCATTGAACATGACAAAAGTGGAAGATCTTGGTGAAAAATGAGACTTTGTAGGAGAAACTGAGAGCCTGAAATAAGAAAGTGTCTTAGAAATGGAGAAGGAGGAATATAAATAAGAATCATTTAGGAGGAAAATTATCAGAATTTAGTAATTAATTGTGTATGATTAGTAGAAAAAGTATTTTAAAATGCATTATTGGGTTTCGGCTTGGGAAATAAGTATATGTTCACCAAGATATAAAGGTAGATATTTGAAGAAAGAAAGATTAAAAATATTTTTTATAGTTATTAAATTTGAGGTGCCTATATAACAGCTAGCTTTTGGATTGAATCAAGTTAAATTGGCATGTTTAGCTTAAAAGAGTCATCAGAAATTCCATATTGTTCAAACTAATCTCCTGTATTCATGATGCTGAAGCTCAGGAGAGCTGGGAATATAAGTCTGGGCTGGGAATATAAATTATGGACTCCAGTCTTCTAGAAAACCCAGGCTCTCTTAAGGTAATTAGTGTAGGGGTAGGAGTATAGACTTGAAATGCAACTTTGGAATCACTGTTAAAATAGAAATAGGAAAAATATGACAAAAGGCCATCATTGTCTCCCTTCTCACATGATAGACATCATTGTTCAGTCATAGCACTTTCTCAGCTTAGCCCAACTTCATCTTTATATCTTTGTCTACCCTTAGTCCATCCAGGTGGCTACCATCTGATCAGTCAGACTTTTTTTTTTTTTTTTTTGACATAGAGAGACACAGCGAGAGAGGGAACACAAGCAGGGAGAGTGGGAGAGGGAGAAGCAGGCTTCCCGCGGGGCTCAATACCAGGACCCTGGGATCATGACCTGAGCTGAAGGCAGACGCTTAACAACTGAGCCACCCAGGCGCCCCCAGCCAGAACTTTCTAAGAATAGAAGTCTCTATATCATCGTGTGCCAAAGTGAAGGATCTGACTAGTGATAGTTTATAGGATTAATGTTTGATTTGGGGGTCACTGCCTAGATGGGATACACTTAAACTTTAGTGTTTTCAGTCAGCACAGTTAAATTTTTTTTTTTTTTAATTTGCTTTAGCAACACTCACCAGTTCAGGCACAGGGGAATGGGCAAGTGTCTAGGTTTTTTGCAAAAAGATGAGACAAATGGGCAGAAAGGTGAGGATGTTGATGGTATTGACAAGTGATAGATGGAGGTGATGATAGTGGAGTCTGGCCTGGCTAAATGAGGACAAAGAGTTTGGAGGACAGTTACACACTTAGGAGGGGAAATTGAAGCACTGTAGAATGGAGTCTCAGAGTATGTTTAATGAGAACAAGAGGATGAAGGACTCCAAAATAAGAGACGGGGTTAGAGAATGAAACAGAGCTAAAGAACGGGAGAAACCAAGAATTGGGACAAAAGTGTGACCTTGGAAATGGTCGGATTAGCAATATTAGAGGTTAAAATCATGTAAGTTAAAGGTGCTAAGGAACAGTTTGTTAGATGTTCCCCAGAATGAGGTCTGGATTTGGAGTTTGGCCAGAGATTGTGAAGTACTAAAGTCCTTCATGGATATGGGTAAAGTATTGGGATGTCAGTAGAAAACCACATGGGTTTTGACAAAGGAAGGGATTTTTGCCTAGGATGTAAATGAAGTAGGCTAAAAATAGCAAATGGCATCTAGATGAATGCTTCCTTCACCCCCTTGTGTACATGAATCAGTAAAGCACTATTTTCAAACATTGATAACTATTTTCTACAGTAAGAAAATTATCTTAAAAAAATTCAACTTCATTAAAAGTAACACATCACTACAGACAACACACTCATACATACATGAAGGGACATACATCTCTGTGCACACATGTACATACTTTATATAAACAGAATAGCCTAAATGATTCCCCACATTTACTCTTACTAATTATGACATGCTGTGATAATTTCTATTTAAATGCTGGTGGAAACACACTGCTGGGGGTTTCAACATGCATGAATGGGTTTATGACCTGCATCTTAGCAAACTGAGCTGGAGTGGGAGAGGTGCAGGAGAGCATGTCAAATGTGGTCCTCTTTCAAGCAGCTTTCAGGACAGACACAGGCTGAAAAAAAAAGTATTTGAGTGTAAGAGGATGAGAGCGCATAGACGCACAGAAACAGCATCAAGGGAGGTAGAGAAGTGAGGAATGAATTATGCTGTAGTGTGTAGGGATTCTTTAGAATCTCAGAATATCATGGACAGTGAAAAAAAATGGCTGACTCTAATCCCAATGTAAGAAAAGAAAGAAAACAAATTTTTGAGAATTCCAGGAATGCGATTGACAATAGAAGAAAAGTGGTGATTGTGGTCAGAAATCCCTGAGCTTCTCAAAAAGTGGAGATTTCTAGACCTATATGAAATGAAAATTTAAAAAATCAAATGTAAGAGTATAGGATTGATAAAATATAACCATGAATTAGATTTTAAATATTGAGGGGCATCATGGTCAGCAAGACCCCCACTGAAAAAAGTAGAAGTTTATTGAGTATTTCATTTTTTTCAGGTACTGGCTATATACTTTATATACAATGTGTCACTTATTAAATATTGTTATCATGACCACTTACAGATGAAGGAACTCTGTAATTTGCTAAGGTTACATAGGTAATATAATTATGGTGGGAGTTAGGGCTTGATTGCTAAAGAAGACTCATAGTATCCAAAATAACAATGGTTATGAAGTTGTGGTTTGTGGGAGGAAAAAGACACAGTACAGCAATAGCATTAAAGAAAGGAAGGATATGCACCCAATTTTGATGAAGATGTGGAACAACTATAATGCTCATACACTACTCTCAGGAATGTAAATTGGCACAGCCACTTTGGAAAACTGTGGTCCTTAACGCTGCCCTGTCCTATATAGTGTTTAATTGCCACATTTGATTATTGAGTATTTGAAACGTGGCTAGTCTAAATTGCTGTGAATATAAAATACACATTGAACTTTGAAGATTTAATATGTAAAAAGGAATGTAAAATATCTGATCAATAATTTTCATATTGATGACATGCTAAAATGATAATATATTTGGATACATTGGGTAAGTAAAATGCATGATTTCACTTTTTAAAATATTTTTTTAATGTGGCTAGTAGAAAATTATAAATTACACATGTGACTTGACTTGGACTAAGCTTTAGGTTAGTACTAAGAGAAATTAAGATTCATTATTTCATTCCTGGGTGTATTCCCAACTGAAAGGTGTATGTATGTGTAGTAAAAGTTAAGAATGTTTATAGCAGCATTATGCACAATAGCTAAAAACTAGAAACAACCCAAAGTCCTTCAACCATGGGATGGATAAATAAATGGTGGTGTGATTATAATATGAAATATTTAGCAACAAAAACAAACTACAACTATAAGCAAGAACACCAACAGCATCAAAAGGTAAAGATAAGACACAGCCTCCAGCATGCTGTATAGAGAAAGCAATGACAGATTTCAGTTATCTTCCTTCTACAGACTATACCGGAAGGAACCTTTTATTTGGATCAGAAATGTGTGCATAGGAACACCTTGGAACCAGGAAGATAAAAATAGAGCTTCAGCCGTGGTCTTTTAGGCCTACATGAATAGCAGGGTATATTTCTTGCTATAGAACCAATTCCAAGGGCAGAACCTTTTGAGATCAGGTGGAAGTCATCAATCTCACTATTACCAATAAACAATCCTGACAAGCTGATACAAACCACCCTGAAATTTCTTGGACCCATGACTACCCAACAACACTATTAACCTGTTGTAAGCCTTGATCAAGAGTCGGTGCTATGCAGCCACATTTCATATTTTAGTGAAATACCTCAGGTCACTTCTAGGCTACTCTGAAAGTACCCTTCACAGGACATCCAGTAATCAATAAAACTTGTACTAGATTTCACTTTTTCCTTATAAACAGCTAAATGAATATGATGCTGCATTACTAAATTTATAGTACCTTTGTCTTAGTGTCAGATTTATTGAGTTAGTTACAACTTTGCACTGAACAGCATACTTCTGGAGTGCTGATTTGTGTTCAACATAGTGTGACTCGGTTATACCTAGAAACCAAATCTTATCACAAAAGAAGACAGAAAATTCACCTGCATTGTTCTAGTTAACCATCCCAACCCAACAATGACAGTTCAACAGTAATCAATGGTGGTGTTTTTGTGAGAACACAAAAACAGTTTTTGGCCAAATTGACTTGCTTTTACCTGTAATATGCTGCACTACCCAATAGGTAACCACTAGTCATATATGAATATTTAAATAACTAAAATAAAATTAAAAATTCAGTTCCTCAAATTCGCCATATTTCAAGTGCTCCCTCAATAACCAAAAGTAGTTAGTAGCTACTATATAGGACAATGCAGTTATAAATTTCCATCGTTGCAGAAAATTTTGTTAGCACTGCTCCAGAGTTAAAAACAATATCGTTTATAAGTTGCTGTGAAATGTAAAATCTGCAAGCCTTATCTAATTTTAGTTTTTAAGTACACTTAATGGAACTGTGGTTTTACACAATATGCCATTTCAATCAGACGTTTGGAATTCCCTGGGATTATGTGTGGTAGATACCCTTTGAAATAATTCCATTTCTTGAAGAGATTATGTAGGTGAATTTTTCTGTCTTCTTTTTGTCTTCAGTACCTGATTGTGAGGACTACTCAACATGCACAGTATCACTGACCCCTAGCCCTTTCCCCACTGTCTGCCCACTCATTTGTTTTATGTATATTAAAATGTAACTATACCAAGTTGGAAACTTGTACTCTGGCTACCTCAAAGGGTAGCATACACTACTAGTATGATGACTGGTCATATTTCTTGCATGTAAAGACATTTTTTTCTAGGAAAAAAAAATAAGACGGAGGATAGAGAAATAATAAAAATCATCCTTAAAAATGTCACATGAGGCAATCAAATGGGGGCCACTGGTAATGCACTTCAATCCAGTTCTTCCCTCAGCCCTACAGTTAGGGGGAAGCCTCCCAATTCTAGAAATGGGTTACCTCTTTGTCCAAATTTTCACTGTTGTGAGTTCAAATATTGTTTCTTCTCACGTGTCTTTTTTTTTTTTTCACATGTCCTAACTAGAACAACAAGCAAAATTATTAAATGTAACAGTCAAGTCTTTGTTTCCTTACTACACCAGTATGGAGATGAGGCAAAAGAGAAAGGCACTGGTTCCTCAATGTTCCATTTATTTCCCCAAAGAATGGCACCAGATGGGGGCCATCTGTTATGCAACACAGATTGGGGGAATCATGCCACTGGAGAGTTCTGAATAAAGGCTCCTGCCTTTTTATTGACCCAGGGAGCTGAGGGGAGGAGAGATGGAACAGTAATGAGTCAAGAATGGAGAAAAGTGCCTCAGCTAAGGCACCCTAATAAAGTAGTCTGGGTGGAGGTACTGGAAAGTATTTCAACTGAGGCCCCAGTAAGGACGCCTTGGAATGGAGCTGCCGGAGTTAAGAATGCAGTTATAAGAATGAGCATGGCTAGTCCAAAAAGAACCTGACTCCTTGACTGCAACTCCCCAAGAAAACCGTAATGCCTTGGCTGTGCAATGAGTCTGATGCAGGGAGGGCAATTTTCCTCCATGAGGCCTGCCAGGCAAAACCTTATAATTGCCTGTGGTCAGGTATGAAAAATCACATATATGACCTGTGCTTTGGATGGGACTCCTCAAATATGTTTTTTTTCCTTCTAGGAACTACTCATGTCATAGATATGAGCAATGCAAGATCCCCAAAGGCAAATTTATAAAATGTTTTGGAAAATAAAAAATTAATTTGTTATTATTTCATTTTAGGTCCTTGGCTATTCTGGATTTATTTGCAAGTCCATTTCTCTGTCCCATTTCTTTCCTAAAGAAGATGTTTCTTCTTGATTAAATGTACAGCCTATATCACAGTAAAGCACCATCCAAATGCAAACTATCACCATGTTGCTTTGTCTAAGAAATAGCTAGAGGGTGTCATGTTTGGAACTTCATCAGGCTGGTAGTCCCCAAGGCAGCTTCTTTCAATGTTCTATTAAAATACATGTTAAAACATCCATACTACCCAAAGCAATCCAATCCAAAGATTTAATACCAACAGTTTTTCACAGAATTACAATAATCTTAAAATTTGTATGGAACCATAGAAGACCCTGAATAGCCAAAGCAATCTTGAAAAACAAAGCTGGAGGTATCACAATCCCAGATTTCATAATATACTACAAAGCTGCAGCAATCAAACAGTGTGGTACTGGCACAGAAATAAATCCACACATCAGTGCAACAGAATAGAAGCCCAGAAATAAACCCACACTTTTATGGTTAATTTAATCCACAGAGGAGGCAAGAATATACAATGCGAAAAAGACATTTTTTTAAATTTTTTATTATGTTAATCACCATACATTACATCATTAGTTTTTGATGTAGTGTTCCATGATTCATTATTTGTGCATAACACCCAGTGCTCCACACAGAATGTGCCCTCTTTAATACCCATCACCAGGCTAACCCATCCCCCCACCCCCTCCTGACAGTCTTTTCAACAGCAAATGGTGTTGGAAAAACTGGACTACTTTCTTACACACTACATAAAAATAATCTCAAGACGGATTAAAGATCTAAATGTAAGACCTGAGACCATAAAACTCTGAGAAGAAAACATAAGCAGGAATCTCTTGGACATCAGCTGTAGAAACATTTTTCTAGATAGGTCTCCTCTGGCAAGGGAAACTAAGGCAAAATTAAACTATTGGGACTACGCCAAAATGATAAAGCTTCTGCACAGTGAAGGAAAAATAACAAAAAGGCAGCCCATTGAATGGGAGAAGATATTTGCAAATGATATATAAGGAGTTAATATCTAAAATATATAAAGAAAGAAATCAATTAAAAAATGCGAAGAGGACCTGACTAGACATTTTTCAAGGAAAACAGACTAATGACTAACAGACACATGAAAAGATGCTCAACATCACTGACAATGAGACATCACACCTGTCAGAATGGCTAAAATCAAAAACAATGTGGTGGTGATGATGTGGAGAATAAAGAACTCTCAGTGCACTGTTGGTGGGAATGTCAGTTGGTATAGCCACTGTGGAAAATGGTATGGAGATTTCTTAAATTAAAAATAAAGATACCATATGATCCAGTAATTCCACTACTGGGTATTTACCCAAAGAAAATGAAAACACTAACTCAAAAAGATATATGCACCCCTATGTTTATTGCAGCATTATTTACAAGAGCCAAGATATGGATGCAGTCCAGGTGTCCATTGATGGATGAATGGATAAAGATGGATGTGGGGTATATATATGTATATGTATATATATATATATATGTGTGTGTGTGTGTGTGTGTGTCTGTATGGACTATTAGCCATAAAAAAGAATAAGATCTTGCCATTTGCAATGACATGCATGAACCTACAGTGTAATGCTAAGTGAAGTAAGTCAGAGAAAGACAAATACCATATGATTTCACTCATGTGGACTTTAAGAAATAAAACAAATGGACAAGGAAAAAAGGTAAAAATAAGAGAACAAACTGGTGGTTGCCAGAGGGGGAGGAGGGTGGAGGGATAGGTGAAAAAAAAAAAAATACACGTGAAAACAATATTTGAACTCACAACAGTGAAAATTTGTACAAAGAGGTAACCCATTTCTAGAATTGGGAGGCTTCCCCCTAACTATAGGGCTGAGGGAAGAACTGGATTGAAGTGCATTACCAGTGGCCCCCATTTGATTGCCTCATGTGACATTTTTAAGGATGATTTTTATTATTTCTCTATCCTCTGTCTTGTTTTTTTTTTTCCTAGAAAAAAATGTCTTTACATGCAAGAAATATGACCAGTCATCATACTAGTAGTGTATGCTACCCTTTGAGGTAGCCAGAGTACAAGTTTCCAACTTGGTATAGTTACATTTTAATATACATAAAACAAATGAGTGGGCAGACAGTGGGGAAAGGGCTAGGGGTCAGTGATACTGTGCATGTTGAGTAGTCCTCACAATCAGGTACTGAAGATGAAAAGTGGAAGGAGAAAGAGCTGTGGGAGCAAAGCTGTACATACTGGGAAATTAAGCTTTTCATCTTCATCAGTTCAGAGCTCAGCTCATCTATACTAGAGGAAGCTTGTGAGTGAGAATTGGGCAGAGACCACACATGTTAATCTGCTATCCAACTAATAAACTCATAGAAGCAAAGAATTAACTAAATCTCTCCCTCATTTCAGAATGAGTAAACAATCATATACATCATGAGGACTACAAAAATACTGTAAAACAAGCTAAGATTATTGCAAAGATTTAAAATAATGTACCTTCGATATTCAGATGAAAAATAAAATAATTTGGATTAAACAGGGATAGAAATAAATATTGAGAGTGCAAGCTCATATTAAACCAACAAGATAAGAGAAGGAGAGAGATGAGAAAAGGAAATATTAGGATGAAAGGAGCCTGAAAATGGAATTGCAAAATTACTATCTACACAAGAGGTAAGCAAGATTAAAATTGACATTTTGGACAGGACTTTTCAGAAGACAAAATTGTCCCTGAGAAGGAAAAGGAAAAACTCAAGGAGGTGAAATGTTGATGGAGCAGCTAAGAAATGTGGAGGTCAGAGAACATATGTAGATAAATTTTGTCAACATAAATAACATTGCAATATAAAGAGAGGATGCATTCTTGTATTTAAATTTATTTATAGAGTACTGTTCTGGATTCCGGGCATACAGAGGTAAAGAATATGGAAATGTTTGCTTTTATGATAAGAGGGACAGAAAACAAAAGATTTTTTTAAAAAAGGAAACCATCAATATTAATAAGTGCTATGATGAGGACTATACGAGTGATGTGTTGAAGGACAAAATGACCAGAGGTCACTTAAAGTTGGGTAGTCAGGGGAGACCCCTCTGAGAAGACAGCCTTTAAATCAAGGCAAGGGCAATAAGCAGAAAAAGGTCAGGGACAGGAATAGAGAGGAACATTCTGGAAAGAAACAATAGCTGTTGACAAGAACCTAAAAGTGGAACAAGCTGGTATATTCTAGGAACTGAAAGAAGATCCTTCCTATATTTTGACGACATTAAATGAGAGACAACAGAAGGAGATCATCTATGACTCTGTTAGCCAGGGTGACAACTTGGGATTTAACTACCAGTACTCTTGTCATTCCTGCTGGAAGGCACTGAAAGATTTTTAATATCAGGATTGACAAAAATAAGACTAAAGATCAGTTAAGCTTCTGTGGAAGAATGGAACACAGGGGAATATCTATGAAATTTTTAAAGAAGTTTCTGAAGTATTCTCAGTAAGCTATCATACACCTGCATGTTAGCAGTGGAGATAGAGGTAAACTTATTTAGGTTATGCTTTGAAGGGACAATTCATACATATATTGAGATACTGGATGTGAGATATAAGGAAAAATAAGAAACCGAGTTTCCAGCTTTTTGTCCTAAGCTGCTGGATGGATGGTCAAGTATATGTGCTGGAATCTACCAGGTTTGAGTGTTTCTGTGCAGCGGGGAAAGAGACCAAGGGTGCTGTTTATGAGATTGGTTAAGTTTGGGAATCCATGTTGGATCAACATCAATTATGATGCCTGTGAGACATCAGAGTGGAAAGAATAAATTAACTATTGCATGTAAGTCCTTAGTGTTCAAAGGAGCCCTCTGGACCAGAGATACAAATTTGTGAGTGAATAATAGTAAAAATCCAGTCAGGAAAAATATGCAATCTACAATCGAGTAAAAGACTCTAAGAGTCTCTGCATTATTAAGTAACGGAATCTAATAGAGCAATATCTATAGAGTATGGAAATAAAAAAATTATGGACCAATAATTGATAGCATGTCAAATTATGATCATAAATGAAGGCAAGAATAAGCAATTCCAGTTATGTACAAACTATACAAGTATTATACCTTCCACACCCACCTTTAAAAAAGAACACTCAAAGTCATGCTTCCAAGTAACTGAAAATGAATCAAAATTTAGTATTCAGTAAAGGTGATGCTGTGGTTTTATATTCCCTTTCTAGAATATATCCCAAAAAAAGCCCCTGAAATATGGATGCAAATTTATGCACAAAAATATTCAGGTAGAATTTTTGTTAATAATGAAAATTGTAATTGATGTTAGGAGAATGTCCATATGGTGGAACACTAGGAAGACATTGAAAATTGTTTATGAATAATTTAAATTACATAGAAAAATGATTATGAAACATAGATAAGTGGGAAAAAAGCAGGATGCCAAATTCTATGTGCAGTATCATCTCTGTCAATATATGTAGAAAAACGTCCTGGAAGGGAAAAATTTTAATATTATCAGTGTTTGTGGGAGATGGAATTACTTTTCCCATTTCATTGTTACTTTTTGTACTTTATAAGACTTCTAAATCAGTAATACTTACAAAAATAGAAAATTATATTTAAAAAGTTTAAAACTTGAAAAGGCAATATAAAGCCTATGAAAACAAGGGATCAGTGATATAAGGCCAAGTAAAAAAGCAGAATAAAAATTCAGTATGCACTACTGTTTCAAATATTAAAAAAAATATATGCATGTGGAGACAATCACAAATAAAATAATGTCATCATTATCAATAGGAGTTGGAGAATACTATGAATTTCAAGCGACTTTTGAGTAGGGAAATAAACACAAAATTCCAACAGTTGCTGATGGAACTCCCTTCAAGACTACAAGTTTATGAATGCAGAGATTAAGGCCAAGAAGGAAGAGTTTAAATAGAGTATAGGTAGTGAAGAGAAAAAGGAAAATGAGAACAGGCAAAACTCAGGAAAGAAAAAAAAAATCAGTCCCAGAAAGAGAAAGTCCAACACTAAATGCCAAAACACTGAACACAAATTAGGGACTTGTAGTTCATAACACTGTCTGTCTGGGGCATTACTACTGGGAAAGAAGAGGTATCCTGTCTCTACCTGGTAGTAATGGGGGGTAAAAAGTAGAAGAGGGAAAACTATAGGTCCTGAAAAAACAACATAGAGCCACAAAATAAGCCAATATACCCTCCATCTCCATCATCAATGCCAACCATTGTTGAAGTTACATGTCACTATACTGGCAGAAGAAAACACTCTTACGTTAAGAACTCTGTCCACAAATGCCTCAAAGTAGAAAAACAAAATCAGAGCAATTCCATATCAAACTACCCAAGAAAGAAAACAGAAGGCAGTTCATCTGTTAGAAAGTTTCCTATGTATTCAGTAAAAAGGAGAACAAAACAAGTCTCAAATTAAGTAGTCTTACACAATCAGTTAAGTACATGAAGAAAAATAGACTGAGTTCAAGAATTAAGAACAAAAATATACAAATACAAAAGAATGTAAAGTTCAATGAGATTTGGTAGAATTCAGGAAAGAAATTGGAGAAAAAAATTTTAAGTGTCAGAAATAAAAGATAACTTTGTTTAATAAGGGATGTTGAAAGAAAGCAGGAAAATAACCGTAAATATAAACATGACCAAAAAAAGATTAGATGCTAGGAAAGAAGTGGTTAAAATGGAAGACATGCAGAGAAAATGTAACTGAAATCCATTAAGATGAATAACAAAACAATGGAACTTATATAACAATAGTTTAAAATTCTTCAAACAAAAATCAAATGCATGTACCAACATATTGAAAGAATTCATTATGCACCTGGAAGAACTTGGGTCAGAGCAATCACCCCAGGACATATTAAGGTAAAATTATAGGGTTTAAAGACAAATGCTTCTTTGTGCCTATAGGCAAAATGACCAAATTATTTAAAAGAATAAGACAGCAAGATGGTCACCAAAATTTCAAGAGCCCATCAGCTATAGTAAGGTGATGGTAGAGAAAGATTTTCAAAAAAACTCAAGAAAATATAGTGTGAGCCAATGACATCCCCTCTAGCTGACTTGTTCTTTAAGTATCAGAAGTATGAAATCCTCTGAAGAAGTCTGTTAGAGGATGAGCTCCACCCAGGAAAAACTCAACAATAGTAAATATGTAACATTTAATTTTGGATCTAAGACTAAAAAAGGAGCAAGGACATGGTAGAGGAATAACACATAAACATTTCTGAACGGTACAGAGAACGCAATTAAAAGGGAGGAAGTGGGGAGGAGCAAGATGGTGGAGTGGTAGAAACCTAAATTACGTCTGGTCCCAGGAATTCAGCTAGATAGGGATCAAACCATTCTGAACACCTACAAACTCAACAGGAGATCAAAGAAAAGAACAGTACCAACTCCCTGAACAGAAAAGCGACCACTTTCTGAAGGTTAGGATATGCGGAGGAGTGAATCTGAGGCGATATTTGGGAAGATAGATGGCAGGGAGGGGGCCTCTGTCAGCTGCTACTGGCAAGTGATAGAGCAGCAGAGCACAAAATCAGAAATTTTACAAGTCGGCTCTGCTGAGGGACGTCGCTGCAGTGGCTAAGCGGGGGGTGGAACCAACAACACCAAAGAAATACAATTATAAGAACATATTATGAGCAACTATATGCCAGCAAATTAGATAATATGAAAGAAATGGATGTATTCCTAGAAATGTGTAAACTACCAAAACTGAACCAGGAATAGAGAACCTGAACAGACCTATAACCACTAAAGAAATTGAAGCAGTCATCAAACATCTCCCAACAAAGAAGAGCCCAGGGCCAGGTGGCTTCCCAGGGGAATTCTACCAAACATTTAAAGAAGAATTAATACCTATTCTTCTGAAACTGTTCCAAAAAATAGAAATAGAAGGAAAACTTCCAAACTCATTTTATGAGGCCACCATTACCTTGATCCCCAAACCAGACAAAGACCCCATCAAAAAGGAGAATTACAGACCAATATCCTTGATGAGCATGGATGCAAAAATTCTCACCAAAATACTAGCCAATAGGATCCAACAGTACATTAAAATGATTATTCACCACGACCACGTGGGATTTATCCCTGGGCTGCAAGTTTGGTTCAACATCCGCAAATCAATCAATGTGATATAATACATTACTAAAAGAAAGAACAAGAACCATATGACCCTCTCAATAGATGCAGAAAAAGCATTTGACAAAGTACAGCATCCTTTCTTGATCAAAACTCTTCAGAGTATAGGGATAGAGGGTACAATACATACCTCAATATCATAAAAGCCATCTATGAAAAACCCACAACGAATATCATTCTCAATGGGGAAAAACTGAGAGCTCTCTCCCTAAGGTCAGGAACATGGCAGGGATATCTACTATCACCACTACTGTTCAACATAGTACTAGAAGTCCCAGCCACAGCAATCAGACAACAAAAAGAAATAAAAGGCATCCAAATCAGCGAAGAAGAAGTCAAACTCTCACTCTTTGCAGATGATATGATACTTTATGTGGAAAACCCAAAAGAATCCATCCCAAAACTGCTAGAAGTCATACAGGAATTCAGTCAAGTGCCAGGATATAAAATCAATGCACAGAAATCAGTGGCATTCCTATACACCAACAACAAGACAGAAGAAAGAGAAATTAAGGAGTCAATGCCATTTATTATTGCACCCAAAACCATAAGATACCTAGGAATAAATCTAACCAAAGAGGCAAAGAATCTGTACTCAGAAAAGTATAAATACTCATGAAAGAAATTGAGGAAGACACAAATAAATGGAAAAACGTTCCATGCTCATGTATTGGAAGAACAAACATTGTGAAGATGTCAATGTTACCTAGAGCAATCTACACATTTAATGCAATCCCCATCATAATACCATCCACTTTTTTCAAAGAAATGGAACAAGTAATCCTAAAATATGTATGGAACTAGAAAAGACCCTGAATAGCCGGAGGAAAGTTGAAAAAGAAAAGCAAAGCTGGCGGCATCACAATTCCAGACTTCCAGCTCTATTACAAAGCTGTCATCATCAAGACAGTATGGTACTGACACAAAAACAGACACATAGATCAATGGAACAGAATAGAGAACCCAGAAATGGACCCTCAACTCTATGGTCAACTCATCTTCGACAAAGCAGGAAAGAATGTCCAATGGAAAAAAAGACAGCCTCTTCAACAATGGTTTGGGAAAATTGGACAGCCACATGCAGAAGAATGAAACTGGACCATTTCCTTACACCACACACAAAAATAGACTCCAAATGGATGAAAGACCTAAATGTGAGACAGGAGTCCATCAACATCCTAAAGGAGAACACAGGCAGCAACCTCTTTGACCTCAGCCGCAGCAACTTCTTCCTAGAAACATTGCCAAAGGCAAGGGAAGCAAGGGCAAAAATGAACTATTGGCATTTCATCAAGATAAAAAGCTTTTGCACAGAAAAAGAAACAGTCCACAAAACCAAAAGACAACCGACAGAATGGGAGAAGATATTTGCAAATGACATACCAGATAAAGGGCTAGTATCCAAAATCTATAAAGAACTTCTTAAACTCAACACCCAAAGAACAAATGATCAAATCAAGAAATGGGCAGAAGACATGAACAGACATTTTCCAGAGAAGACATCCAAATGGCCAACAAACACATGAAAAAGTGTTCAACATCGCTCGGCATCAGGGAAATCCAAATCAAAACCTCAATGAGATGTCACCTCACACCAGTCAGAATGGCTAAAATTAACAAGTCAGGAAATGACAGATGTTGGCAGGGATGCGGAGAAAGGGGAACCCTCTTACACTGTTGTTGGGAATGCAAGCTGGTGCAGCCACTCTGGAAAACAGTATGGAGGTTCCTCAAACAGTTGAAAATAGAGCCACCCTACGACCCAGCAATTGCACTACTGGCTATTTACCCCAAAGATACAAATGTAGGAATCCGAAGTGGTACGTGCACCCCAATGTTTATAGCAGGAATGTCCACAATAGCCAAACTATGGAAAAAGCCAAGATGTCTATCGACAGATGAATGGATAAAGAAGATGTGGTATATATACACAATGGAATAGTATGCAGCCATCAAAAGGAATGAAATCTTGCCATTTGCAATGATGTGGTTGGAACTGGAGGATATTATTGTGAGTGAAACAAGTCAATCAGAGAAAGACATGTATCATATGACCTCAGTGATATGAGGAATTCTTAATCTCTGGAAACAAACTGAGGGTTGCTGGAGTGGTGGGGGGGTGGGAGGGATGGGGTGGCTGAGTGATAGACATTGGGGAGGGTATGTGCTATGGTGAGTGCTGTGAATTGTGTAAGACTGTTGAATCACATACCTGTACCTCTGAAACAAGTAATACATTATATGTTTAAAAAAAAAAGATATTAGGAAGGGAAGAATGATAAGGGGGGAATCGGAGGGGGAGACAAACCATGAGAGACTATGGACTCTGAGAAACAACCTGAGGGTTCTAGAGGGGAGGGGGGTGGGGGATGTGTTAGCTGGTGATGGTTATTAAACAGGGCACCTATTGAATGGAGCACTGGGTGTTATACACAAACAATGAATCATGGAACACTACATCAAAAACTAATGATGTAATGTATGGAGATTAATATAACATAATAAAGTTTTAAAAAAGATAGTAAGGGAAAAATGAAGGGGGGAAATCAGAGGCAGAGATGAACCATGAGAGATGATGGACTCTGAAAAACAAACTGAGGGTTCTAGAGGGGAGGGGGATGGGGGGATGGGTTAGCCCTGTGATGGGTATTAAAGAGGGCACGTATTGCATGGAGCACTGGGTGTCATATGCAAACAATGAATCATGGAACCCTACATCAAAAACTAATGATGTACTGTATGGTGATTAACATAATAAAATGCAAGTAAAAAGAAGAAATGGGAGGCAAAGAGAGAATGGGTGAAGTAGAAATACAAACATTAATTGTTATGTTAGTAATGGTTGAATATCAAAGAATGCCATTTATGTATTTAGTATTTATTTTGAGAGAGAGTGTGAGAGAGATGGGGGGTAGAGGGAGGGAGAGAGTCTCAAGCAGACTCCCCACTGAGCCCAAACCCAGAAGCAGGGCTTGATTTCAGCACCCTGAGATCATGACTTGAGCTGAAATCAAGAGTTGGATGCCTAACTGGTTGAGGCACTCCAGGTGATCAAAGAATGCCATTTAAAATTGGCAATGCATATAGAAAAAAGATTACATTAGAAAGGGGTATTAAGGGCACTGTTAAAGGTAGGACTACAAAAGTAATTATTTTAAAAATGTACAAATTTTCAGGGGTGCCTTGGTGGCTCAGTCAGTTAAGTGTCTTACTCAGGATCGTAAGATCGAACACTGCTTTTGGCTCCATGCTCAGCAGGGAGTCTGCTGGAAATTCTCTTTCTCTTCCACTCTGCCCTCTCCCACCACCCTCAAATAAATAAATTAATTTAAAAAAATAAAATGTATAAACTTTCCTAAATACCCAAGCAAACACATAACAGTGTGAGGAAACACAGTAAATATAATATGCACAGTATGATATGAAATAATAGAGCAGAGTTGAGACAAAGCATATTAGTCATATTGGTAATTATGAATGACCTTAAATCACTAAAGAAAATGATTTTCAAATTGTTAGAATAACCTAACCATGTATATGGCACATCTGAAGTCAATTGATTCAAAAGGCTAAACAAGAGATGGTTAAAAATAAGCTGGGTAACGAAAGAAGAAACCAGATAGGCTAAGGAGAAGTACGCCAAAAAAAGAAAACATTGAGTTTTAAAAACATGCTTTTTAGTGCTAAAAGTTACGATTTACAATGAAGAGTTAACAGATATGAATATCTATGTAAGACATAATAAGAATCCATGAATCCACACTGAGAGTATTTAGGTTGATAGATACTATGATAAATGATAGGCAGGCAGGCAGAGGAGGTGAGAGAAAGCTTTCATATAAAATGCCAACTAATATGAAAGAAATAATGCAGAAAATCACAGTTTTATAATTATTATAGATAAAACTGATGCAGGAAGAATTATTCATTAAAGTTAGCATCCTGGAGGATGATCGTGTTTGATGAGGACAAGATATTGACACGGTCTTAGAATTAATATAAAATCTATATAGTAAAACTGTATTAATGCATGCGACCTATACTGTGCAGAAACTAGATAATTCCATAATGAAATACAGTATAAATGTATATTATGTATCTTGGAATGTGACACCTTAAATACCAATTCTAATTGAGGGATACTCTCTAAAATACTGCCCTTATTCTTGAAACACATCAATGTTACAAAAAATAAAGGCTAAGAATGACTGATCCAGATTAAAGGAGACTAAAATGTATCAACTAAATGGAAAAGAGCTCCTGAATCTGTCTTGAACTGGAAAAGAAATTCTATGAAGGATATTATTGTGATAAGTAGTAAATGGCCTGTAGGTTAAAGTATTGTATTGAAGTTAAACTTCCTGAAATTGAAAAATAGGTAAGTGATATTGTATCTCTGAAGATAAGAGCTCTGAAGAACAGTAAAAGGAGAGCCGTGTAGAGGTGATTGGTGGTAGAGTGAGTCAATGCTCACTCTTGAATACATATTGTAAGAATTACTAGAAGTTCTGGTTTAATTCAGTTTCTTCATACATTCTTGCTTGGTAATATGGGGCAGCTAAGGAATGGAGCCAGTTCAGTTTCCTGTTCCTATATTATGACCTGACCAGGAATGTAAACATGTTCTCGCAACTTCACTGATTTGAGTGTTTGGGCTCACCAGTAAAAGGGAAGACTTAAAACCTGGGCCCACTACTAATCGGGCCAAACAGCATGATACTGAAGTATCTGGAGGGACATTTCCCTAAGTACGGACATTCTAAAACAGAAAACACACCAATCTGTCACAAATCTACAAATATGAATACTTTGTGTGTGGTTTGAAATATCCCTACTTTCAATACAGAGGGAAAAAGTGAAAAAATATATATCCAAGCAGGAAATGATCCCATTATTTTCACTGTTCTGACAATTTTATATGTGAAATCAACTTTAATGCATTAATTTTTTGTTCTTTCATTCAAGAGGCGTTCATTGAGCCCTTCGTAGGTGTTAGATGTCAAACTGAAATGCTTCTGAATATTCTACTCTTGATTTATTTTTCTTCTCTCCATTTCTAGTACTAGGTCAATCCTTCATGGGTAGTGACTCAAGTACTTCCTAACTGCTATGGCTGCTTACATTTATCTCCCATAGAATCTGTCCAACATGTGATCTTGAGATTTCTTTTTGTCAAATATAAATCTGACCATGCTCCATCCAGTTTTAAGATTTTAATCATTTCCTTGTTCTGTAGGATAAAGCCAGCTATTATCATCATAGCACACACTGTTCTTTCCCATACTTCCTTTGGTTGATGTAGAATTACTTTCTGTTTTTGGAACAAACCATATCCACATGTATCTTTGCTTAAGTATGCCTCTTTTGGGGGGTTATTTTTCTCATGCTTCCGGGAAACTGAGGCCTTGATCAAAATGCTCCTTCTTTCATCAAACAATATTAAGAGAAGTGCCAGATCTGGGCTTTCATGGCACATGGTACTGGCTTCTTCTGTACTAGAATTTGTTTCTAAATTTCCCTATTTCCGTTTCCTCCTAACTGGACCATAGTTTCTGTGATGCAGGCTTCACATCTCATCCCAGTGATTTGTACAATGTTTGGATCCTATTATAGTTTTAATAAATATTTGTCAAATTAAAAGATAATATTTACCATGACTACATAACTAAGTCAACTGGAGAAGAAAATAAGATGTTAGGAGAATGGTATATAAAAGAAAATCCCCGAAAGATTTCAGAAGCAAGAGCACATGTTGTGCAAATGGTTTGAATGCATGTACCGCCCATTAAAAAGTTTCAAATTGTACCTAATGATACTCCATTAACAACACCCAAGATGATTTTGAAAACATTAAAGATGTTGGACAGAATGAGACATCTGGCTTGAAATAATTCCAGTGGGAAACGGACAGGCAATCTCTTTGAAGTAAAAATGTTTATGTAACACAGAAGAATTATCAAATACCCTACCTACTGCCAAAGAGCGGCTGTAGCCAAATATTAAATAATGTGAAAGAAAATGAGGCTGCAATTCTCTCAATGGGATATAAACCAAGAAAAGGCCTTGTTTCAGACATGTATTTGGACACAAGCAATGCATTCATGCAATAGTATTATCTTCCACACAAAATGAGAAAAATGAACAGAAAATGCAATTATGCATTTCAAAAATTTAACTCAGAATAATGCCCCTTTATCATTTTTGAGTAATGCTTTGGTTTCAGTCAAGGGGAGTATTAACAAAGTAAGACTTTGATTACTAAGTATGTAACTTTTTATATTTTTATATTTTTTTCTTTTAAGTAGGCCTTTGTGAATACTTTAAATGATTCATTTATTATAAGTACTTAAGACTATGAGCAGAATAAGAGTATTTTTCATGGCACAGTTTCTCTTATTTGCATACATAATGACACTTATCTTTAGCAAAGAGGCTTTTGAGAGGTAAGTAAGAAGTAGATAATGTATAGAATTTATAAGCACCATCAGGACATCTTTATACTCCTTTGTCGTCCTCCCTCCACACTGCAGAATTTGAGTCAAGATTCCTTTCAAACTGTATAATAAACAAGTAAAATTCTCGCAGAATTTTACTTCAGTGGCTCAGTCAATCTCTCTTACTTGAATAGGCTTCCTGTGCCTTGAAATTATGGCAGGATTATGACTTATTTTATTTGATTAATCATATGAATAGTAGCCCACCCACTTCAATGAGTTATAATCCAAGTTCCTCAGGGAATGAAAATAATAACAGTAATAAATAATACTTAAAATTTATTGAGCAATTACCATGTGTTTGTATTTTATTAAGGGATTTACATACGTTTTCTCTCAACAGCTTTGTGAAGTGGGATATATTATCTATATTTTATACATGAGGAAAGTCAGTACAGTGTGGTTTACTTTACTTTCCCAAGAGCCACGTGAAACGGAGAAATAAGACATGCTCCAGTTCTGGGCCAAGATGGCAACATAAGACTCTGAACTCACTTCCTCCATGAATACACCAAATCTATACCTATTTTTAGAGCAGTTCCTTCTGAAGAAGACCCAGGGACAGAATGAACAGCTCTGTACAACAAATAAAGAGACCACAGAGAGAAGACCAAAAGAGACAGAGACACAGCAACAAGGGGGAATCCCCACATCCAACACCACAGTGGGGAGGGATAGTACTGAGAGCAGATTTGTCTGCCCTGGGGCACAGAAAAAAAAACCATGGTTTAGAAGGGCAACTAGAATAGAAAGAAAGCAGGCCTAGAACCCTGAAAAGCAGCAGTGGAGTTGCTGGAACTCTCCCTGGGTCAGAGGAGCTGGCAAACACCACAGTTTCCTCCCTCTACCTTGATAGAACTGATGGGAGCAGGGTCTGGATGCCATAGCTGGCCTGCTGGTTTAGTGAGTCCTGGTCCCCTAACCCACACCAGCTTAGGATGCCCTAGGACACAGGAAGGAAAAAAAAAAAAAAAGCCTGTTTATAAGAGCAACTAAAATATAAAGAAGTCAGCCCTAGACCCCTACCAAATGGCAGGGGAGCTGTTGGAACTCTCTTTGGGTCAGAGGGACTGGTGAATACCACAGTTTGTTTCCACTCTACCTTAATAGCATGGATGGAAGCAGGATTCAGGCATCCTAGCTGGCCTACCACTTAACTGAATCCCAGGCCCTAAGCCTACACCAGCCTAAGCCTTCCCATTAAGGCAGCCCCAGGGCAGTGCACACTGGGACACCCTGGTCAGTGCTCACCAGAACTCCAGGCATTGTGCCAAGATGACATAGGTACAAAGCAACTCAGAACACCCTGGCCTATACCACTTTGGCTCTAGCTGGCATGTTAAGGCAACCCCTGAACATAGTGCTCTGGAACCTGCTGGCTCATTCCTGCTTTGGCTCCAGCAACCTTGCCAGAGCACCCCCTCATGGGAGCACACCAGCCTCAACTCCTACCAGGGTGCTGTCTGCACAGAGAGCCCTGGGACCCTTAACCCACTCCAGCCACAGATCCAGCCAGCCAAAGTCAGCAGGCACACATAATCTATACAAGGAATGACAATACATAAGGCCATTTCTTCAAGTTTAGGAGAAGTGGCTGCTCTGCCTAATTCACAGAAACAAACACAGAAAGTCAAGCAAAAGGAGAACAGAGGAATATGTCTCTAACAAAAGAACAAGATGTTATATACAAACCCAATGGTAACCACAAGTCAAAAACCAGTAATATATATATATGCAAAAAATAGAAATACTAGTATATCATTAAAGAAAGCCAACTTATCATGAGAGAAGTGAGCAAGGGAAGAAAGGAATAGAGAAGAACTACACATACAACCATAAAACAAGTAAAAAAAAAAAAGGCAAATGCATACCTATCAATAACTACTTTGAAGTAAACGGACTTAACGCTCCAATTAAAAGACACATAGGGTGACAGAATGGATTAAAAAAATAAGACCCATGTATATGCTGCCCACAAGAGACTTATTTCAGACCCAAAGACGCATGCAGATTGAAAGTGAGGGGATGGAGAAATATTATGCAAATGGGTGTGAAAAGAAAGCCTGGGTAGCAATACTTATATCAGACAAACTAGACTTTAAAACAAAGACAGTAACAAGAAACAAAGAAGGGCAGTATATAATAATAAAGGGGACAATCCAACAAGAAGATATAACAATTGTAAATATGCACCCAATGTGGGAGCACTCAAATACAAAAAACAGTAGCAAACATAAAGGAACTAATCAACAGTAATACAATAATAGTAGGGGACTTTAACAGCCCACTTCCATCAAATGGACAGATCATCCAAACAGAAAATCAACAAGGAAATAGTGACTGAATGACACGGTGGACCAGATGGATTTAACAGGTATATTGAGAACATTCCATCCTAAAACAGCAGAGTACACATTCTTTTCAAGAGCACATGGGACATTCTCCAGAGTAGATCACATGCTAGACCACAAAACAAGTGTCAACAAATTTAAGAAGATCAAAGTCATACCATGCATCTTTTCAGACCACAATGCTATGAAACTAGAAAGCAATCACAAGGAAAAAAATCTGGAAAGAGCACAAATCAATGAGGTTAAGTAATATGCTAGTAAAAAATGAATGAGTCAACCAAGAAATCAAAGAAATAAGTACATGGAGAGGGGCGCCTGCGTGGCTCAGTTCAGTGTCTGACTCTTAATTTTGGCTCAGGTCATGGTATCAGGGTTGTGAGATCGAGCCTTACATAGGGCTCAGCGCTCAGCATGGCATGTGCTTGGCCTTTATCCCTCTACTTCTCCTCCTGCTCATGTGCTTTCTCTCAAATAAATGAATAAAATCTTTTTAAAAATTACATGGAGAGAAATGAAAATGAAAACACAACAGTCCAAAATCTTTGGGATGCAGCGATTATAAGAGGGTTATAAGAGGGAGTTTTACAGCAATACAGGCCTACCTCAAGAAGCAAGAAATATCTTAACCTTATACATACAGAGCTAGAAAAAGAGTAACAAGTGAAGCCTAAAGCCAGCAGAAGGAAGGAAATAATAAAGATTGGAGATAAATAAATGATAAACTAAAATAAAACAAAACAAACAAAAAATAGAACAGATCAATGAAACCAGGAGCTGGTTCTTTGAAAGGTCAACAAAATGGATAAACCTCTAGCCAGACTCATTTAAAAAAAGAAGAGTGGGTTCAAATAATATCAGAAAAGAAAGAGAAATAACTATTGACACTACAGAAATTCAAAGGATTTTAAGATAATATTATTAAAAATGATATGCTCACAAAATGGACAACCTAGAAGAAATGGATAAATTCCTAGAAACATAAAACCTAACAAAATTGAAGCAGGAAGAAATAGAAAAATTTAAATAGACCAGTTACCACAATGAAATTGAATCAGTAATCAAAAAACTTCCCACAAACAAAAGTCCAGGACCAGATGACTTCACAGGTGAATTCTACCAAACCTTTAAAGAAGAGGTAATACCTATTCTCTTCAAACTTCTCCAAAAAAAAAAAAAAAAAAAAAAAGAAAAACTTCCAAGCTCATCCTATGAGTCCAGCCTTACCTTGATACCAAAAAAACACTACAAAAGAAAACTACAGCCTAATATCCTTGATGAACATAGATGCAAAAATTATCAACAAAATACTAGCAAAACATGTTACACAATTCATTAAAAGGATCATTCACCATGATCAAGTGGGATTGATTCAGGGCATGAGGATGGTTTAATATTCACAAATTGTTGATGTGATACACTACATTAACAAAATGAAGGGTAAAAATTGCATCATTTCAAAAGATGCAGAAAAACCACTTGACAGAATTCAATATCCATTCATGATAAAAACTCTCAACAAAGTGGGTTTAGTAGGAACATACTTCAACATAATAAAAACCATATATGAAAACCCACAGCTAATATCAGTGATGAAAAGCTGAGAGACTTTCCTTTATGAACAGGAAAAGGACAAGGATGTCCACTCTCACTATTTTAACTGAATATAATACTGAAAATACTAGACACAGCATCAGACAAGAAAAAGAAAGAAAATACAACCACATTGTCAAGCAAGAAGTAAAACCATCACTATTTGCAGATGACATGATACTACACAGAGAAAACACTAAACACTCCATCAAAAAACTACTCAATAAATTCAGTAAAGTTACAGGATACAAAATATACAGAAATCACTTGGGATTCTACACACTAATAATGAAGGAGCAGAAAGAAAAATTAAGAAAAAAATTCCAATTCCAATTTACCACAAAGAATAAAATACCTAGGAATAAAGCTTAAAAAAGAGGTGAAAGACCTATACTCTGAAAACTATAGAACATAGATGAAAGAATTAAAGATGATACAAATGGAAAGATTATCATGCTCATGAATCGGAAGAATATTGTTGAAATGTCCATACTACCTAAAACAATTTGCAGATTCAGTGCAATCTTTACCAAAATATGGACATCCTTTTTCACAGAGGTAGAGCAAATAAAGTGGTATGAAACCACGAAAAACTCCAAATGGCCAAGGCAATCTCGAGAAAGAACAAAGCTGGAGGTATCACAATCCCAGATTTCAAGATAAACCACAAAGTTTCGTCAAAACAGTATGGAACTGGCACAAAAATAGACACATAGACCAATAGAATAGGATAGAGAATTCTGTAATAAACCTACACTTATATGATAAAGGAGGCACGCATATACAATGGGAGAAAAATAGTCTCCTCAGTAAATGGTGCTGGGACAACTAGACAGTCACATGCTAAAGAATGAAACTCTATTACCCTTTTATAACAGAGAGAGAGAGAGAGAGAGAGAGAAAAGAAATGTGAGACCTGAAACCATAAAAATCCTAGAAGAAAACACAGGCAGTTAATCTCTTAAACACTGGTCTTAGCAACATTTTTCTAGCTATGTCTCCTTCAGCAAGGAAAACAAAAGCAAAAACAAACAATTGGGACTACACCAAAATAAAAAGGAAAAAATAAAGGAAACCATCAACAAAACAAAAAGGCAACTACTGGATGGGAGAAGATATTTGTAAGTGATGTATCCAATAAAAGGTTAATGTCCAAAATATATAAAGAACTTCTACAACTGAACACCAAAAAACCCCAAATAATTTGATCAGAAAATGGGCAGGGGACCTGAATAGACATTTTTCAATGAAGACATACAGAAGGCCAACAGACACATGAAAAGATGCTCAACATTCCCAGTCATCAGGGAAATGTAAATTAAAACCACAGTGAGATATCACCTTACACCTGTCAGAATAGCTAGAATCAAAAAGACAAGAAATAACAAGCACTGACAAGGATGTGGAGAAAAAGGAACCCTTGTGCATTATTAGTGGGAATGTAAGTTGGTGCAGTAACTATGGAAAACAGTATGGAGGTTTCTCAAAAAATTAAAAATAGAATTACCATATGATCCAGTAATTCCACTGTGGGTATTTACTTGATGAAAATGAAAACACTCACTTGAAAAGATATATGCACCCCTATGTTGATTGCAGCATTATTTACAATTGCTAAAACAGAGGCAACTCAAGTGTCCATCAACTGATGAATGGACAAGGAAGTTTGTAATATATACACAATGAATATTAGCCAATAAAAAAAATGAGATCTTGCCATTTGGGACAACATGGATGGACTAGAAAGTATTATACTAAGTGAAATAATTCAGACAGAGAAAGGCAAACACCATATGATTTCACTTATATGTGGAATCTAAGAAAACAAAAGACATGAATAAACAATAAAAGCAGAAACAAGCTCATAGATGTGGAGAACAAACTGGTGGGTGCCTGAGGGGATGGAGGTGAGGAGATGGGCAGAATGGGTGAGGGGAGTGGAAGGTACATGATTTCAGTTACAGAATGAATAAGTCAGGGGGATGAAAGGAATAAAATAGTGAACACAGTCAATGGTGTTGTAATGGTGTTGTATGGTGCCAGATGGTAGCTACACTTGTGGGTGAGCATAGCAGAAGGTAGAGTTGTCCAATCACTATGCTGCACACCTAAAACAAATATAACCTTGTTTGTCAACTATGCTTCAATTAAAAAAGCTAAAAAAATTGCAACATAAAAATAAACACACCAAAGATAGCTAAATTTTAAGGACAGCTTAAGAAATGCACAAATATACAAAACTAGAGAGTAAAGAGTCAGGGTTGGAATCCAGGTCTCTCTGACCCCCAAACCCAGTGACTTCTTAGCCAACATGCTATCTCCCTTGATGGACTTGCACTCCTACACAAAAATGCGAGAAACTTCATAATCTCACCATTCTCTCTTTTTTCTATCACCACAGCAATATCTTACTTTCTGGAGTCAGCCATAAGCACCCTGGGCTGAAGGCTCCACCCAACTTCAGTCAATCCTGCTGCCACTGATACATCAGATGGCAACCCAATCATGTGTTTCCATTTGGGGCATTTTTAAGTTTAACCCTATAAACCTAGAATGTATGAGGCTCAAAACTTAAAATGGGAAAGTATGTCCAATTTGCTCACAATTTTGAATGCATGCTTGGTAAGTTTATGGTTTATTCAGGTATGCTATCTGGCATTTTCCAAGTCTGAAAAATCAAGAATATGCTCCCTTGGAGATGCTGATGTTTGTAATATGCATTCCCAATTTCTTCCAACTTCCACACACAATTTTGAAAAATACATTCTTCATTGATTTTTTTAAAAAGATTTTATTTATTTGTCAAAGAGAGAGAAAGAGAGCACAAGCAGGGAGAGTGGCAGGCAGAGGGAGAAGCAGACTCCCCACTGAGCAAGGAGCCTGATGTGGGGCTTGATCCCAGGACCCTGGGATTATTACCTGAGCTGAAGGCAGATGCTTAACTGACTGAGCTACCCAGGCGTCCCTTCATTGATTTTTTTTCCTCTGTTCTGCTTGTGTCTCTTTGACTGGATTAAAAATCTACTTCAAACACTACTTTCTGTTTACAAGTCATTTACAAAGCATTAGTGTTTCCCTAAAGATTCATTAAGTTGATTTTATTTTTAAAAATCTATTATTTTAAAGAAAAAAACTTCTGCATACAAAATCATCCTCTATCTAAACTAGCATTTAGCTTTGACCCTTCCCTAAAACATATGACTTAATGGGTGATTTCAGTACTACTCTTCTTCGTTTTTAAAACCTGTTGATTAATACTTGATTCAAGAGCTGCTTCTCTGGATCCATTCATAATATGTTAGTTGTTGCTTAGCAACTAGCTCAGTTCTTTCTTGGTTTTAGAAGGCTGCACATGTGGAAGGAGAGGATGAAGCCATGGGATGATCTTAAATAAATAAATGGCTTTCAGTTTTCCAAATATCAAGTGATAATAAAACAGCATGGGTCTTTTAGTCCCCTGTCCGCTGTGGATCTGTCATGGAGGCACAGTGTTCCTACAAATTAATAATGATATATATGTTTCCTAAAAGAGTGTCCTTGATTTTATTCTAGTTGTGTCTTCTGTTTTATTTTACTCTTGTAATATATTTTACATTATGCTTAGAAGGTTCTTAATAAAGATTCAACAATTTTAATTGTTGTTACCTTTTGGAGATTGTCCTACCATTCAAAGGAAGGAACGAATGATGGGGCACACACTGGCTATCCTTGAAAAGCATACATGTCATCAGTGACTTTTCTAAAATAGAAAAAAAAAATGATCACAGAACTTTTATTTGCAGATCTTTGTTTTCATTGTCAGAAACTGAATATTCTGACCATTAGACAGAAAGTTCTACAAAACTATGTCTTAATTATTTGTATCAGTACAGTGAGGATCACAATGCCTTTCTGGGAGGAATGCTTAGTAGAAGCTTTTGGAAACTTAAGTGAATGAATGAAAGCCTTCAGAGAAGAGAAGCTTAAAATGGGTAAGCAAGAATCAAAAACAGTTTAAGTCATTCAACAAGAATTAAATGGGAAATTTTCTAAATATCATGAGCTTTATATGAATAACCAAACTTGAGCTGTACTTATCCCAGTGGTTTGCTAAGTTTCTAAAAGGTCTAAAGCTGAAATATCAAAAGTGAGACTTGATCTTCTCAGGGTTTCTTAATTTTAAAACGATACTAAGAACTTTGTGAGTATAATGGATGGGATTCTCTTAAGATTCATTAGACTGACAGCAATATAAAAAAATCCATGAAAAATAATGGACAAACAGGTTTGCATCAATTTCAGGAATAAGAATATTAATTGGTAGCAAATTATGTTAGCAATGCTTAGGGTCAGTTCTGGGTTTCTTTTCAGTTAGAGAAACACACAAATACACACCCCGATACATGTGACTTGAGAAGTACCTGGTAAGATAGGTCTACACAGAAAAAAGAGCAATTATTCTTTATTTTAACAATAAAAATAGAATTTCTGTCCTTCCATGTGCCTGAGAGATCTAAAATAATTCACCTCTCCAAGAGGTTCAGTTTCCTCATATAAAGAAGATGAAAGTCATAATTAGGTACTTGACTGAAAGGCTAATACGTGGTATAAAGCAGTAGCTTTCAAACCAATTTGAGATTCATAGTGACACTCATATTTTATATTGAGGTCCAATACACATGGACAGGCACATGTGTCTGAACAGCAGATCCTGGAGGTCTATATCTACCTTTCTACATGTAATACACCCTACTACTTTCTTTTATTTTTAAGATTTTATTAATTAATTTGAAAGAGAAAGAGACAGCAAGAGAGCATGAGCAGGTGGTGGAGGAAGCAGCAGAGGGAGAGGGAGAAGCAGACTCCCCGCCGAGCAGGGAGTCTGATTGGGGGCTTGATCCCAGGACCCTGACATCATGACCTGAGCTGAAGGCAGATGCTTAACCGACTGAGCCACCCAGGTGCCCCCACCCTGCTATTTTCTATTCTACTTTGTCTAGTTCATGAAAAGAAAAACTTGTTCCACCTCACTAAATTTACATCTAAATCTACTACTGAGTTGCAAACTATAGTTTGAAAAACAGTAAAGTAGGGAGTTATGGAGGCAAGATCTTGTGATGTGAGATGTTTGTACATGAGAGCACTTTTGCACTTGCATCTAAATGAAATTATCCATTCACTGCATCCACACTTTGTTGAATTCATTAAAGAACTCAGTGCATCAAAAAAAATGAGAGAGGAAACATGATAATTTCCAACCTATTGCTTTGATCTTAATGGTAACTGTTTGATGATTAAATGGTAGCATGCTACCATTCTTGTTTTTCTGAGAATTTGAACAGATTACCAGGAATTAGTATTTTTTTTAAATCATAAGTGATATGAGCATTATTCTGTATTTTATAAAATTATAGCTTTGGGGTTATTGGTTAGCTATCTAAATATACTGTACAATTTTCTGTAATATTATAGTTTTTTTATTTTCTCCAATATCCTATGGAAAATATTTTTCTTTGTCCTTCACATGCACCTGGAGATGAAATAAGGTTTGCTTTCAAAATGTACTTCATGTGCTTGAAATAAGTAATTTCATTTCATGGAGTTATATATTTCTAATGCATTTTCTACTTTCTGATTTACTTCCATGTCAGGAAAGGATCCTGAAACACACAATAGGGAAAAGGAGAGGAAAGGAGCGTCTCTCTCATACATACTACTCACTCCTGTACTCTTTAAATAGCTGGAGTATATAGCTCATGAGCCTTCCTCCTAAGGAGATATTTCTGATCTGGAACTTCCTAAGTTAAAAACATTTCAGTCAGTGACATTTGTTTCTCAATTCTCTTTCATTAGTTTTTTTAAAGAACATACATGTTTATATATACTTGGATTAAGGAAACAAATACATTATAAAATTAAGACAAATTAGAAAACTAAAAGAAAAATACCTCTACTCCCAGTTGCTTGGAACAGAAGATCACATTAAAACTCCATACTGTGGAGTTCCCACCCATGTGTCAGAAGGATGGAAGACTAGGGTTTACCTACAACTTCTTCAACACTGTCTCCCCACCAGCTCAGCTTTTCTTCTCCCTGGATAAGAACTGAATACAAATGTGTTTCTAAAGGCTGAAACAATGGGGTCTCTTTAGTAAGGTGGATGAGCGCAGAGCCCTGATTCTGAAAATCTAAAGTCAAGGCCTACCATCATCAGACTAAGTAGAGAATGGGAAGGGGTGAGCAGGGCCACTCACAGAGCACACTGTGCAGGGAGCTGGTCTCGACCTGCACCTTTGACAGAGCTGCTGTGGGGAAGGATGCTGACAGAGCGGAGCGCCATGTTCCTCCCTGAAAATCATTTCTTTGACTGCACACTAACCCCTGTTGGACACCTGCACCCTCCAACCCCCTTTTTCCTTTTCATCTCTTTCATACATATCTAGTTAAAACTCTATTTTTCATTGTCCTAAAAGTAAAACAGAAATGGGGGGGGTGTAGGGTAAGCAGACATGGGGAAGTGCATAGGGAACTTGAGGTCTTCATTTCACAGTTTCAAGTTTTAAAAAAGTTTTTCAGTGATAAAAGATCATTGTCTGGGCCTTAGGTTAAACACACATATAATTATGGTTTCTTTGTGGAATCCAAATGCCGAATGAATCAAAAAGTGTGGTGTCACCACAAGTTGGCAGAACCACAGTTAGGGGCCCTCCACCAAAGTTATTTGTTCAAAATGTTGTTTATAAATTTTACCACAAAACGTTAGTGCATTAGACCAGAGTGACCAAACCACACATTGGCATACACATAAGTACTCAGGAAGAACTAGCTTTTTTTGTTGTTTATTTTTTTTTCCCCATCAGAATTTTGGAGATAGCAGCACTGGCAAGGAAGAGGGTATGCAATTATTATTTATTTTTTTCTTCAAGACTTGGTTTCACTGGGCTCTTCTATATGAAACTATTCCTAACAGTATGGTCCTGTAGGTAAAGCCATAAATTTCCCTGTACCTTCCCAGTTATCTTGAATATCTTAAGTGCAAAAATAAGTGTTGCTAAATCAATGAATTGGTAAGTAAATGAAAGAAGAAAGATGTCAAAAAGAAAATAAAATTTATCAGATCAGGTAGGTATTCCTGTTAATTTGATTTTGTTGAATATTGTCAATACAAACTTTTTCTTTTGGCCCTAAATACCCAAGGATAGAATCAAAGCCGTTGTTTACATTTGACCGGCTAATAATTATGTGCTTTGTTTTTTAGTGTAAACTTGACCTTAGTGCTCAACTTTCACATTCCTTGTCAATACCTTACATTTCAGCTCACCAGGAGTATTGAGATTTAGCCACAAGAAAGAAGGAAAAGAAAAGAAAGCAAACAAACAGAAAACCTTCAACTTAGAGCTTCATTTAAAATAATCCTTTTCTCTAGGAAATTGCACAACATATCCAAAAATCCAACACTCCTTTTGTTTTAGGAAAAAAATGGGTAATTTTAGCAAAATTGAATATTTTTAGAAAAAAATGAGTATTCATAGAAAAATAATAACTGGATGTGACTAGGATGATGAGTGGGTTTGGATAGTTTTCTCTGTGTTAATAATTACTTGTGTGTCTGTTTTTTCTGGATATTTATCAGGGAAAATAATAGATGCATGTAGATAATATAACACAAGTTGTGGATTCAGTCCATAGTTATCCATGGAGGGACATACAAGTCAACTTGAGACCATCTTCCCCAGTTCCAGGGTTTGTTTCAAGCTCTCCCAGCAAGGATGCCAACAAGTTCTATGTCAGAGCTGTTGTGGTTACTGTTTCCCCAGGTTCACAAAGAGATGATTGCTAATGTGTCTGCCTTACACTTAGCCTATTTGAGAGTTTATAATGAGCTAAATATAAAGTGCATTATGTAATAAGAGTTTTAGGAAATGACCCTCATTATTAAATATATCATGATTGAATGCAGAGAACTAAAAATACATGTATAGAAAAAAATGAGCCAGCATGATGAAAAGAAATACTGATGGGTTCTTTGGAAAGAGAAAGGAATTCATTTCTAGAGAAAGCTAGCATGGGAAAGAAATTAGCTGTCTTGAAAATTCTGTCAAAATAGGTCTTTAAATTTCAGTGTTTATTAGAATCAGAAAACGCCAATAATAAAGACTACAATACAATACAAGGAAGAGGGTATGCAATTATTATTATTTTTTTCTTCAAGACTTGGTTTCACTGGGCTCTTCTATATGAAACTATTCCTAACAGTATGGTCCTGTAGGACTTATTTTGAATTTATTATTAAGGTGAAATGTTTTTATTGTAAAAAATATTACAAACATTTGCAATATTGTGACCATTGGCAGAAACATAACAGAATCATTCTGTTGGCACTTGGAGTATGTAGCTTCTAAATGCCCTTTCTTTTTGTAAAAGGTTTGTTCACACATTAATTTGGATGACTACATCAAACTGTTTAATTGCTATTATACTCTCAAATCACTTCTAATTATTCCAGTAGTGATTATTAGTAGAAAATTTCCCTTTGTTTTTCTTGTTTTACTATACCCTCTGCCACTCCTAAAACAACTTCTAAAACAAATAAGAGCCATCCTAAAACATAATGAGGCATTATTCTCAAAGTGTCTTACATCTAGTTCCACTTGTATGACTTTGCTGAAGCAAATCTCTGAGAAGACTCACTAATTAGACAATTTAATGGATCCTTTTTAATCCCCATACTTCGTGTCCTTTCTGCAGCATATGAGACGTTTGAGGCAGTGGAGTAAGAAAACCCTGTGTCTGGATGCCTCTTCTTTTAGCTTCTGTGATGTTGTGTTCTCTTCTACTTCATGACTCTCCTTTCTCATCTATCCTTTCTATAAACAGGTACTAGAATTTGCCATCAATATTTCCTTTGTCTGTAGTTGCTCACGTGGATATCACATCCTTCAATTTCCCACAGTTATGAGGAGGAGTCTAAAATTCTTTTCTTCATGCCTTAGCATTCTTTTCAATCTTGAGAAAATTATTTCTTTACCTTAAAAATCTATATGCTAAAAATTCAATATTTTTTTTCAATTCTGTGTAGTCAGTTTTCTCAACCACCCACTTCTAAACCAACTTCTCTTCCTGTCTGATGTTACCATCATCTACTACATCTCCCTGAGTCAAGCTTGAAGTCAATGTTGCCTTTGCTTCTTAGCTCATGTGTCAGATTCAATCACTTGCAAGTCCTATTGAATTTATAAACTTATATAGAACATTTATTTGGCACCTACTATATGACAGAGATGACTTTTATCACTTTGCATATATTGTGATTTAAATTCTCAAAACATAACAGTGAAGGGGTATTACTGTCTGCATTATAAAAATTTGGAAATAGGGTTAGTGTATGTAAGTAACTTAGCTAAACAAGTCAGAAGCTGGGTAGAACCTGGGCTTCAAACCCATTTTTTTTGTTTGTTTTCTTTTTTACAATAAGGTCTAATGTTCATTCCACCAAACTATATCACTTTTATTTCCATAATTTCTCACATTCCTGTTCTCCACCCCAATCCTCTTAAATCTACATGACACTTCCTCTTGCCTGCATTTTAACTCTTCCTTATTGCTTCCATTTTTCCTAAATGACATCTTTATCATAGGACTCTTCAATAAAATTTAACTATTCTCCATTGTTTGCAAGTTATGTACAGATTCCTTTGACAGGTTATTCATTTAGAGTTCTTTGCTTGTATTCAGCAGAAACTGATTCTGATTAAGTTAGGCAAAACAAAATGAAAACAGAACTTCACACACACACACACACACACACACACACACACACACACTGTTTATTAGCAGGATACTGAGGAGCTCACTGAAGTAAAAGAGAAGCAGGTGGGAGGAAAATTTGGTGGAGGAGTAGGGGACCCTATTCCAAACGGTCCCCTGAAATGAGCTGGATATCTACCAGACCACTCTGAACACCCACGATATCAGCCTGAGATGTAAGAAGATATATCTGGATCTCTACAAACAGAATATCACAGGCAGTTGGTTTCGAGTTATAAAGTGGGGAGCCGTGATTCTGCAGGCAGATATCGGAAGATAAAGTGAAGCAGGAGGGAGTCATTGGGATCCTGCACTGCTGGTGCATGAAAGCCTCCCATGCTGGGTATGGGGCACAAGACTTGCAGAGCAGTAGAGGTGGGCAAGCGACTTTACGGCAGGCCCCCAGATGGAAACCTGGAGCGGCAGGGGCCCACATGCAAACTGGGGGTGGCTGGCGGTTTAAAAAAAAAAAAAGCAGAGGGGCACCTGGGTGGCTCAGATGGTTAGGCGTCTGCCTTCGGCTCAGGTCATGATCCCAGGGTCATGGGATCGAGCCCCACATTGGGCTCCTGGCTTGGTGGGGAGCCTGCTTCTCCCTCTGTCTCTCTCCCTGCTCATGCTTTCTCTCTCTGTATCTCTGTGTCTCAAATGAATAAATAAAATCTTTAAAAAAAAAAACACACAAGGAGCAGAGACGTGAACTGGAGACCTGGAGGCAAGGACTGGGAGTGCTGCTGAGGGAGGCACAACCCAGGATGCTACAGTTTTTAGCAACACAGACAGAAACAGAGAGA
Organism: Zalophus californianus; assembly: GCF_009762305.2. Taxonomy (NCBI): domain Eukaryota; kingdom Metazoa; phylum Chordata; class Mammalia; order Carnivora; family Otariidae; genus Zalophus; species Zalophus californianus. The sequence goes on from NC_045602.1 coordinate 28,612,932, forward strand.
GTATGGCCTAGAGAGCTCGCTGAAGAACAGACTATGATCTCTGTTCTGAGGCAGAGGGTTGGAAATGGTCTCTTCTGCTCTGACTCTTGGAAGAGACATGGAAAGCCGCCAGGGAAAGCTGCCAGAGAAGAAAAGCCCCCCCAAAACGGTTTTCACTGGGTCCATACCCCCCGACAAGGGGCAGGGCAACTCTGCCCAAATAGGGTTGCCTGAGTAACAGTGCAGCAGTCCCCTCCCCCAGAAGACAGGCTGGGAGAACAAAAGGTCGACAACCCTAAGGTTCCTATAAAGCAGGTGCATCTCCCTTGGGTTGTGATCAATAATTTGTACATTCCCTCAACCACCCTTCAACAGAATGACTAGGAGGAGGAACCCCCAAAATAGGAAAGACTCAGAGCCTGTGACTCTGCCACAGATTTACAAATGGATACAGATTTAACCAAGATGTCAGAGATGGACCTCAGGGTAATAGTTATGAAGACAATAGCTAGAATGGAGAAATCGATTAATGGCAACATAGAGTCTCTAAGGGCAGAAATGAAAGCTGAACTGGCAGAACTTAAAAATGCTATCAATGAGATCCAATCTAATCTAGATACTCTAACGCTAGGGTAAACAAGGCAGAAGAACGAATTAGTGATATAGAAGACAAATTGATAGAAAAGAAGGAAAAAAAAAGGAGGTCTGGGAGAAAAAACTTAAAATCCAAGATCACAGAATTAGAGAAATAAATGACATCATGAAACATTCCGATGTTAGAGTTATTGGGATCCCTGAGGGAGTGGAGAGAGGGAGAGGACTGGAAGATGTATTTGAGTAAATTGTAGCTGAGAACTTCCCTAATCTGGGGAATGAAACAAACATTCATCTCCTAGAGGCAGAGAGGACCCCTCCCAAGATCAAGGAAAACAGACCAATGCCCCGGCATGAAATAGTAAAACTCGCAAATCTTAGAACCAAGGAAACCATCTTGGGGGGGGGGGCAGATTCCTTACATACAGAGGGAGGAACATCAGAATAACTTCAGACCTATCCACAGAGACCTGGCAAGCCAGAAAGGGCTGGCAAGATATATTCAGGGTACTAAACCGGAAGAACATGCAACCAAGAATACTTTTTCTGGCAAGGCTGTCACTTAGAATGGATGGAGAGATGTAGAGCTTCCAAGAGTGGCAGAAACTGAAATAATATGTGACCACTAAGCTGGCCCTGCAAGAAATATTAAGGTGGTTCTATAAAAGGAGAAAGACCCCAAGAGTGATATAGAACAGAAATTTACAGAGACAATCTATAGAAACAAGGACTTCACAGGCAACACGATGACAATAAATTCATATCTTTCAATAATCGCTCTCAATGTGAACAGCTTAAATGCTCCTAATAAAATGGCATGGGGTTGCAGATTGGATAAAAAAAAAGTACCCATCCATATGCTGTCTACAAGAGACTCATTTTGAACCTAAAGATACATCCAGACTGAAAGTGAAGGGATGGAGATCCATCTTCCATGCCAACGGAAAGCTCAAAAGAAAGCTGGGGTAGTAATTCTAATATCAAATTAGATTTTAAGCTAAAGACTGTAGTTAGAGACACAGAAGGACACTGTATCATTTTTAAAGGGTGTATCCAACAAGAAGATCTAACATTTGTAAATATCTATGCCCCAACATGGGAGCAGCCAACTACATAAGCCAACTGTTAACCAAAATAAAGAGTCATATTGATAATAATATGTTAATTGTAGGAGACCTCAATACTCCATTCTCAGCAACGGACAGATCATCTAAGCAGAAAATCAACAAAGAAACAAGAGCTTTGAATGGCACACTGGATGGGATGGACCTCATAGATATATACAGAACATTCCACCCTCAAACAACAGAATACTTATTCTTCTTGAGCACACATAGAACTTTCTCCAGAATAGACCACATACTGGGTCACAAATCAGGTCTCAACTGATACCAAAAGACTGAGATTATTCCCTACATATTCTCAGACCATAATGCTTTAAAACTGGAACTCAATCACAAGAAAAAATTTGGAAGAAATTCAAACACTTGGAAACTAAAGACCACTCTATTCAAGAATGTCTGGGTCAACCAGGAAACCAAAGAACTTAAACAATTCATGGAAACCAATGAGAACACAAACACATTGGTCCAAAACCTATGGGATACTGCAAAGGTGGTTCTAAGGGGCAAATACATAGCCATCCAAGCCTCACTCAAAAAAATAGAAAAGTCCCGAATTCACCAACTAACTTTACACCTAAAGAACTGGAGAAAATGCAACAAACAATGCCTAAGCCACATATTAGAAGAGAAATAATTAAGATTAGAGCAGAGATCAATGAATTAGAAAGCAGAAACACAGTAGATCAGATCAACAAAACTAGAAGCTGGTTCTTTGAAAGAATTAATAAGACCTATAAACCACTGGCCAGACTTATCCAAAAGAAAAGAGAAAGAACCTAAATTAATAAAATTATGAATAAAAGGGGAGTAACGACTAACACCAGGGAAATAGAAACAATTATTAGAAATTATTATCAACAACTATATGCCAATAAATTAAGCAACCTGGAAGAAATGGATGCCTTCCTGGAAACCTATACTACCAACACTGAAACAGAAAGAAATTGACAACCTGGATAGGCCAACAACCAGTAACAAGATTGAAGCAGCGATCAAAAACCTCCCAAAAAACAAGAGTCCAAGGCCTGATTGATTCCCTGGGGAATTCTACCAACATTCAAAGAAGAAATAATACCTATTCTACTGAAGCTGTTTAAAAAAATAGAAACAGAAGGAAAGCTTCCAGACTCGTTCTATGAGGTCAGCATTACCTTAAGCCCCAAACCAGGCAAAGACCCCATCAAAAAGGGGAATTTCAGACTGATATTCCTGATGAATATGGATTCCAAAATTCTCAACAAAATCCTAGCAAATAGGATCCAACAATATATTAAAAGGATCATCCACCATGGCCAAGTGGGATTTATCCCTGGGATGCAAGGATGGTTCAACATTCGCAAATCAATCAATGTGATAGAACACATTAGTAAGAGGAGGGAGAAGAATAATATGGTCCTCTCAATTGATGCAGAAACAGCATTTGACAAAATACAGCATCTTTTCTGATTAAAACTCTTCAGAGTATAGGGATAGAGGGAACATTCATCAAGTTCCTAAAATCCATCTATGAAAAACCCACAGTGAATATCATCCTCAATGGGGAAAAGCTAAGAGCCTTTCCCTTAAGATCAGGAACACGACAAGGATGCCCATTCTTGCTGCTATTGTTCAACGTAGTACTAGAAGTCCTAGCAAGAGCAATCAGACAACAAAAAGAAATAAAAGGTATTCAAATCAGCAAAGAAGAAGTCAAACTCTCTCTCTTCACAGATGACATGATACTTTATGTGGAAAATCCAAAAGACTCCACCCCCAAATTACTAGAACTCATATAGCAACTTAGTAATGTGGGAGGATTACAAAATCGATGCACAGAAATCAGTTGCTTTCTTATACACTAACAATGCACTATAGAAAGAGAAATTAGAGAATCAATTCCATTTACAATAGCACCAAAACCGTAAGATACCTCAGAATAAACCTAACCAAAGAGGTAAAGGATCTATACTCTAGGAACTACAGAACACTCATGAACGAAACTGAAGAAGACACATTCCATGCTCATGGATCAGAAGAATAAACATTGTTAAAATGTCTATGCTGCCCAGAGCAATCTATACCTTCAATGCCATCCTGATCAAAATTCCAATGACATTTTTCAACGTGCTGGAACAAACAATCCTAAAATTTGTATGGAATCAGAAAAGACCCTGAATCACCAAGGAAATGTTGAAAAAGAAAAACAAAGCTGGGGGCATCACGTTGCCTGATTTCAAGCTATACTACAATGCTGTGATCACCAACACAGCATGGTACTGGCACAAAAGCAGATATATAGACCAATGGAACAGAATAGAGAGCCCAGATATGGACCCTTCACTCTATGGTCAAATAATCTTCGACAAAGCAGGAAAAAATATTCAATGGAAAAAAGACAGTCTCTTCAATAAATGGTGCTGGGAAAATTGGACAGCTATATAAAGAATGAAACTTGACCATTCTCTAACACCATACACAAAAATAAACTCAAAATGGATGAAAGACCTCAATGTGAGACAGGAATCCATCAAAATCCTAGAGGAGAACATAGGCAGTAACCTCTTCAACATTGGCCACAGCAACTTCTTTCAAGATACATTTCCAAAGGCAAGTGAAACAAAAGCAAAAATGAATTTTTGGGACTTCATCAAGATAAAAAGCTTTTGCAAAGCAAAGGAAACAGTCAATAAAACAAAGAGGCGACCCACAGAATGGGAAAAGATATTTGCAAAAGACACTACAGACAAAGGGCTGATATCCAAGATCTATAAAGAACTTCTCAAACTCAACACCCAAAAAACAAATAATCAAGTCAAAAAATGGGCAGAAGACATTAACAGATATTTCTCAGAAGGAGACATACAAGTGGCTAACAGACACATGAAAAAATGTTCATCATCATTAGCCATCAGGGAAATTCAAATCAAAACCACATTACACCAGTTAGAATGGCAAAAATTGACAAGGCAAGAAGCAACAAATGTTGGAGAGGTTGTGGAGAAAGGGGAACCCTCTTACACTGTTGGTGGGAATGCAAGTTGGTACAGCCACTTTGGAAAACAGTGTGGAGGTGCCTCAAAAAATTAAAAATAGAGCTACCCAATGACCCAGCAATTGCACTCCTGGGTATTTACCCAAAGACACAGATGTAGTGAAAAGAAGGGCCATATGCACCCCAATGTTCATAGCAGCAATGTCTGCAATAGCCAAACTGTGGAAGGAGCTGAGATGCTGTTCAACAGACGAATGGATAAAGAACTGGTCCATATACACAATGGAATATTACTCAGCCATCAGAAAGGATGAATACCCAACTTTTACATCAACATGGATTGGACTGGAGGAGATTATACTAAGTGAAATAAGTCGAGCAGAGAAAGTCAATTATCATATGGTTTCACTTATTTGTTGAACATAAGGAATAGCATGGAGGACATTAGGAGAAGGAAGGGAAAAATGAAGGGGGAGAAATCAGAGGGGGAAATGAACCATGAGGGACTATGGACTCTGAGTAACAAACTGAGGGTTTTAGAGGAGGGGGGATGGGGGATGGGTTAGCCTGGTGATGGGTATTAAGGAGGGCACGTATTGCATGGAGCACTGGGTGTTATATGAAAACAGTGAATCACGGAACACTACATCAAAAACAAATGATGTACTGTATGGTGACTAACATAACATAATAAAATTAAATTAAATTAAAACTCAAATTGAGCCAAACCTTCAGTATCTTTACCAACCACCTCTGCTAAGTCATATAACCCTGAAATTCTTATCATTCTCCAAGTCTCTGTTTTCTGGAATATGTGCTTCTCCTATGTCTTTAACAAAAGCCTTCCTATCATTATAGGCCCTGCTCAAATGATACCTTGTTGTAACCATCTGGAGATCTCTACCAACAAGTAATTTCCCCCTCTTTTTCTTTTTCTTAGCATTTCCTTTTGCTTATCTTCAATGATATTTTTTTAAAGTCTGCCTTGTGTATTTTTTAACTGAAATATAAGTGCTTTGATGGCATACATCATGTCTTATTCATCTCAGCATCCCCTCTAATGTTATACATGAGTTCCTATAAGTTACAGTGATTAATAAATACAGGTATAATCATTTTTTATATGCCATTTTTCTTACTGCTGAATCATAGTGCTGGATTTAATCTAATGCAATTATATCATTTATTTCCAACCTCATTGTAATATCCTTGATGGGAAATTACACTTAGCATTTAAAATTATTAATTTATAACTAGTAGGTAATGAATAAGTATGTTGATTCAACCTGATTTAATAAAGTTTAATAATAATCAAACAAATTATTTAAAAGGATAAAGTTACTAAAAGGGGGAGGGAAGAAAAACCATCCAATAATCACTATACATTTGTAAAACATTAATCTTCAGAACACAGTTATGAGATAGGCACTGTTATTTTATGCATGAGGAAACTGAGGCTCAGATGGGGTTAATTTCTTAAAGGAAAAAAAGATCCAGGAGTTGTCTTATATTAAAGACTGCTTTTTTCATTAATTGCCAACTTTATAAATCCAAAGTAATGAATATATATGGTTTTTAAAAAAAAACAATAACCCAAAGGGCTTCATCATAAAAATGAGCAGTATTCTGCCCTAACCCTCATTATCCCAGGTGCAGCCACCTGTAATCATTTTTTTAAAAGATTTATTTATTTGAGAGAGACTATGCACGTGAGGTGGGGAGGGGCAAAGGGAGAGGGAGAGAAAGTCTTAAGCAGACTCCTCACTGAGCGCAGAGCCTGATGTGGGGCTCAGTCTCAGAACCCCGAGATCACCACCTGAGCTGAAACCAAGAGTCAGATGCTTAACAGACTGTACCACCCCGGCACCCCTATAATCCTTTCTTTTTGGTTATTCTGGTGGTTAACTCCATTTCTCTTCATAATATGCATATGCTACACTCTCTTGATGGATTGTAAGCAATAGATAGCAATTCTTTTTCAAAGAACTTTTTTAAAAGGCTAAGAATAAGTTACAGAATATTGTAAAAGAAGGATAATATAAATCCATTTTGCAAATAACCAAATAGAAAAAAATAATTCTTAGAAGAGGAAATACAGTCTTCCACTGAACACAGAAACTATTCTAATCACAACTGGTAATAAAAGAAATACAAAATCTATTAGCAAGATCCCATTTTCAACCACAGACTAGTAAAAGGCAAAAATTATAATATTAGGATGCAGGGAACTGGAGACATGCAGTGTTGGAAGAAGTGTAAATTAGCACAGCCACTTGGGAGGGCAATTTGGTACCATTTACTAAAGCAAAACCTCTGCACACTCTCCTATCAACATTCCACTGCCTGCAGGCACCTTCACGTATGAACATGGAGAAGTGTATGAGGCTGTTTACTCCAGCATTACTTATATTGGGGAATACTGGAAACAACTTCAATACCCATAAAAAGTTGCCTTTTATAGCCTTTGCTCTAATTTTATTTGGTGATTTGCATTATTTTATTGATTTTTAGGAGCTCTGACTAAATTTTGGATATTAACCCTTTGCTTCATAAATGTTGCAAATATTTTCATCTAAGTTCCCACTTACTAACTTTTCCATGTTCTTTCTCCTTTCAAAATTTTAACTTGATTTTCATATAATTGATGAATTTTGGCATTTCCTTTTTTTTAAAGATTTATTTATCTTTATTACTGAGAGAGTGAGAGAGAGTGCACACATACAAGAAGGGGGAGGGGCAGAGGGAGAGACAGAATCCTCAAGCAGACTCTGATCTCAGTGTGGAGCCTGACACGGAGTTCAATCTCATAACCCTGAGATCATGACCTGAGCTGAGACCAAGAGTCAGATGCTCAACAGACTGAGTAACCCATGTGTTCCTGGCATTTGCTTTATGTATCACTTTTGGAATTGCCTTTCTTACCTCAAAGCCTGTATGGCTTTAATTCTTTAATCTCCCAGGAATTCTTATTTTCATGATCTTTTGTTATGAAAGGAAAGGGAGCTCTGTTTACATCTCTCTCTTGCCTCCCAATAATTTCTTGAAATCAAGTCTTAATTAATATAACATATTTAAACCACAATTTCTTTGACAGATTTTGTTTATTTTGGGCCTCTTGACAGCATTCCTTTCTTTCTTGTAGTGAGAACAGAAAGTAGACTTCCATGGATTGTTTGCTGTCAGCCTCACTTGACCCTTTCCTGCTCCTCTGTCCTCTGTGCTCTCAGGGCTCAAATAGTTCAGGAGCTCCACTGGGCTTATTTTCTCTGTCAGCCTTCCACACCTTCTAGGCTGCAGTCTACTCTGTTCTGCTTTTTATTTTTCTCCTAGTATGCAGAAATTGATGAACTGTCTTACTCCTCTTTAATAAGATTTAAAACATTTACATTCCTTTAGTATCATTGTAATAAGTGTTGTAGAGAGGAGGGAGATAAATGCATGCATGTGACCCACTTTCTAAAAAAATAATCTACCACAAACTGTTTAAAACTGTCACTCTATTACCTCTTAAGGTCAAGTGGGTTTACCTGTGTTCTTACTGGAAAAAAGTTATGAGATTTATTTATGCATTTAAATAAAATATCTTAAAATTTCAACTATTTGAGCTCTAATTGTTCCTTATTAACAAGATGTGATTGTTTTCCTCAATTATATCATTATGTATTTAGTCAGGAATCAGCTAGACTCTTTTTTTTCCCCAAAGCTATTTATCTCTAATTTTTGATTCCTTAAAATTGACCCAAGCCATAGAGTTCTAATGGTCATTCACATAGCCAAAGAAAAATAATCTCAATTAATATAAAGGACTCATAGAAATTATTCAGGCTCTATTCTGAACTTGTCTTTCTCATCTTTCTCAGATGCTTTCCTGCTGCTCCCTTGGTCATCTGCCTCACATGCTTCCCTCTCTATCCCTGCTGGGACTGGTGATTCCCCACTGACAGCTAGAACTCTACCACTGTCATCATGTGGGACACTATCCCAATCTGAGGCATCTCAGCTGCCAACTACTTTTCTATTGTCATTCTCTACCAATTCTCATTGTTGTGACCAAAGGCATAAGTGACACCCTGATTAGAACATACAGACTAAAGAGGAAGCATAGTCCTATACAAACTGCAGCTACCTAGTTTCAGCTGATTTCAAAGCAGTTTATATTAACATAAAACAACATGAATATCACTGAATGAGTCCAGCAAAGCTCATTATATCATCTTACAGACTTACTTTCCCTTCAAAGAATGGGTGCCAGGTTATTTGCTCTTTAGTTTACACACATAGGAATGTATGCATAGGAATTTAGAATGAAAGGAGAGGACGGATTTCTTCCAGATTATCTAATTTGCTGGCATATAGTTGCTCATAATATGTTCTTATAATTGTTTGTATTTCTTTGGCGTTGGTTGTGATCTCTCCTCTTTCATTCATGATTTTATTTATTTGGGTCATTTCTCTTTTCTTTTTGATAAGCCAGAGGAAAGTTGAAAAAGAAAAGCAAAGCTGGTGGCATCACAATTCTGGACTTCAAGCTCTATTACAAAGCTGTAATCATCAAGACAGTGTGGTAGTGGCACAAAAACAAACACATAGATCAATGGAACAGAATAGAGAACCCAGAAATGGACCCTCAATTGGTCAACTAATCTTTGATAAAGCAGTAAAGAATGTCCAATGGAAAAAAGACAGTCTCTTCAACAAATGGTGTTGGGAAAATTGAACAGCCACATGCAGAAGAATGAAACTGGACCATTTCCTTATACCACACACAAAAATAGACTCAAAATGGTTGAAAGACCTCAGTGTGAGACAGGAGTCCATCAGAATCCTAAAGGAGAACACAGGCAGCAACCTCTTCGACCTCAGACGCAGCAACTTCTTCCTAGAAACATCACCAAAGGCAAGGGAAGCCAGGGCAAAAATGAACTATTGGCATTTCATCAAGATAAAAAGCTTTTGCACAGAAAAAGAAACAGTCAACAAAACCAAAAGACAACCGACAGAATGGGAGAAGATATTTGCAAATGACATATCAGATAAAGGGCTAGTCTCCAAAATCTATAAAGAACTTATCAAACTCAACACCCAAAGAACAAATGATCCAATCAAGAAATGGGCAGAACACATGAACAGACATTTTTCCAAAGAAGACATCCAAACGGCCAACAGACACATGAAAAAGTGCTCAACATCACTTGGCATCAGGGAAATCCAAATCAAACCCTCAATGAGATACCACCTCACACCAGTCAGAATGGCTAAAATTAACAAGTCAGGAAATGACAGATGTTGGCGGGGATGCGGAGAAAGGGGAACCCTCCTACACTGTTGGTGGGAATGCAAGCTGGTGCAGCCACTCTGGAAAACAGTATGGAGGTTCCTCAGAAAGTTGAAAATAGAGCTACTGTACAATCCAGCAATTGCACTACTGGGTATTTACCCCAAAGATACAAATGCAGTGATCTGAAGGGGTACATGCACCCCGATGTTTATAGCAGCAATGTCCACAATAGCCAAACTATGGAAAAAGCCAAGATGTCCATCGACAGATGGACATCTTATGCAGCCATCAAAGGGAATGAAATTTTGCCATTTGCAATGATGTGGATGGAACTGGAGGGTATTATGCTGAGTGAAATAAGTTAATCAGAGAAAGGCATGTATCACATGATCTCACTGATATGAGGAATTCTTAATCTCAGGAAACAAACTGAGGGTTGCTGGAGTGGTTGGGGGTGGGAGGGATGGGGTGGCTGGGTGATAGACATTGGGGAGGGTATGTGCTATGGTAAGCATTGTGAATTGTGTAAGACTGTTGAATCACAGACCTATACCTCTGGAACAAATAATACATTATATGTTAAAAAAAAAAAAGATAGTAGGAAGGGAAAAATGAAGGGGGTGGGAATCAGAGGGGGAGATGAACCATGAGAGACTATGGACTCTGAGAAACAAACTGAGGGTTCTAGAGGGGAGGGGTGGGGGATGGGTTAGCCTGGTGATGGGTATTAAAGAGGGCATACACTGAATGGATCACTGGGTGTTATAAGCAAACAATGAATCATCGAACACCAAATCAAAAACTAATGATGATTAAGATAACCATAAAATTAAAAAAAAGAACAAGAAAAAAAAAAAAAGAAAGAAAGGAGAGGATGGGAGATCGCATCTAAAATGAGAAGTGGAAAGCAGAAGACCAAATTGATCCACGAGCATTGGTGGTATAGTGATAAGCATAGCTGCCTTCCAAATTGATCCACGTTAGCTAGCTTAGAGCTGTCCCTGGTTCCAACTTCAGCACTGACAGATTGATAATAAATAAAATGGAAAGAAGAGAGAGAATTTGTAGTAGGGAGAACATAAGAATGTAAAGAAATTTTGCCTTCTCAAGTCAAGTTGTGGATGAGCGACACGCACTCCACAGCATTGCCTCCCTATATGTGTCTTTTTAAATTTTTCAACAATTTTTATCCCTCATTTTGCAGACACTGGATCCCACTGGTACTTTCTTCATTTCTCTTGTCCTAAGGAAAAGTGAAATAAACACCTTCACTTTAGTGTTGGTAATTATTTTGCTTAAGGCAAGATACACTCTAACTTTAAAAAATATATGTTTTGATAGAATAAAATAGAGATCCCAGAAATAAGCCCTCACATATATGGTAAAATGATGTGCCATGACCATCAATGGGAAAAGATAATATTTTCAACAAATGGTATTGATAAAACTGGGTATCAACATACAAACAAATGAAATTGGGTGCTCACTTTACACCATGTATAAAAGTTACTTCGATATGGATCAAAGATCAAAATGTAAGAGCTAGAACTGGAACTGTTAGAAGAAAACATAGGGGAAGAGCTTTATGGTATTGGATTTGGCAATGAGTTTTTTGGATGGGACAAGAAAAAACATAGGCAATGAAAGAAAAAGTAGATAAATTGGACTTCATCGAAGTTAAAAACATTTTTTGCATCAAAGGATACTATTTAGAAAGTGAAAAGTCAACTCACAAAATGGGAGAGACTATTTGCAGATTATATTCTGATGAGGGATTAATATCCAAAATATAAAGAACTTGTAGGACAAAAGCAAATAATCCAATTTTTAATGACTTAATGACAAAAAGCAAATAATCCAATTTTTAAAAACATAGGTAAAAGATTTGAATAGACCTTTCTCTAAAGAAGATATACAAAATGCCAATAAGGACATGAAAAATGCTCAACATCACGAATCATTATAGAAATGCAAATTGAAGTCACAAGAAGATATTACTTCATGCCTATTAGGATGGTCATAATGAAAAGAGAAAGAAAAGAAAGAAAAAAAGAAGAAAGAAAGAAAAAGAAAGAAAGAAAGAAGGAAAGAAAGAAAGAAAGAAGAAAGAAAGAAAGAAAGAAAGAAAGAAAGAAAGAAAGAAAGAAAGAAAGAAAGAAAGAAAGAAAGAAAGAAAGAAAGAAAGAAAGAAGGAAAGAAAGAAAGAAAGAAAATAACAAGTATGGGTGAGGATGTAGATAAATTGCAACCTTTGTGCTTTGCTGGTGGGAATGTAAAATGGTGAAGCTTCTATGGGAAACACTATGATAATTGCTCAAAAATTTAAATACAGAATTACCACATGATCCAGCAATTCCACTTGTGTTACTCAAAAGAAGTTCAAGAAGGAACTCAGACAGATATTTGTACACCTAAGTTCATAGCAACATTATACACAATAGTCAAAAGGTAGAGGTAATCCAAGTGTGCATTGATGAATGAATTGATTATTGCATGTACTGGGAATGTACTTAATGCCACCGAATGTATTTTATGTTATGCATAATTTACCATGATAAAAAAAGTATACGTGGAATAAAACACACACTTTTGAAACGGCATAGAATTTCATTTTAACATAAACAATGGGAAGGCAATAATGCTTAGTTCACCAAAGGCAATTTAGTAATGAGTTACAAGGAAGGACAGTTGGGGCCTTCTCATACAATCATTCAAAAATATTTATGTATACTGGTTACATTCCAGGGACAGTGTTAAAGGCAAATCAGATATTGTCTCAAATAATAACAAAAAATCAATTTATAAATATGTAAAAGGCCAAGTATTTGTATTGTACAAGCATTAAAATCTTTATTTTTCTTCAAAATTTCCTTTCAAAACCATTTTCTTTATATTCTTCCCTAATGCTGGTTGTAATCTCTGGCAGGATTCAGAGGATTTTTTAATTACACTGCATGAATAAATATATAACCTTTGTCTAGATAATAAAAACTCCAGTCTAGTCTATCAAAAGTTTTAAAAAAATCATACCATTTAAATATTCTCTCCCCCATCTCCGAACTTATTATCCTCAGAGGCCTACAGAGAGTAATATAGACATTACAGATTTCTTCTCTCTTCCTTGCTTTGCCTCCTCTCCAACTAGCAACTGCAGTTTGGGAATAGCTAGTGTGGAGGCTACCTACATAGCTACATAGAGATACACAGAGAGAGAAAGTGCAAAAAAAAGGTCATATTTAACTGGTAAATTTTAACCTAGACATAGAACCTTTGGATTATGGCAGCTTCTTTTATGTGTTCCTTAGAGATCCTTCTGCTAGGATCTTCCAACTATAATTTTCTATATTGGTGGATCATCATTAGGCTAGCCTAAATCTCTACTCTTTCCCAAATTCTCCCTTTCACAAACTTTTTGCATCCAGCGTTACTTCAAGGTACTTTCTGCTGAGGTTAACCCTTCCTCAAGAGGAACATCCTTCTATGCTCTATCTTTTGTGATAGTGCAACATAATCCTCTTGCAGTCTTCCCTTTGGCTCTTGTGTGTGTGTGTGTGTGTGTGTGTGTATGCATGCGCTTCTTATTCTCTGTCTCTCCACTGGTCAAGGTATAGATTCTTAAGAATCCACTTATATCCACATGTTGTTGAAAAGCATAGCACATGGACAACTTTTTCCAAATAAATAATCAACTCCAAATAATCCCCAAATTGACTTTTTCTGTTATATCTTATAGGTAGATGATGTTCTAATGCTGGTAGAGGTAGCTTGGTAATGTCCTTCTTGAGAGTTTTATATAGGTAGGTTTATTAGTCTGCCAGTGATGCTATATGAAAAGACAATAGACTAAGTGGTCTAAACAGAAATTTACTTCTCACATTTCTGGGAGCCGTTAAGTCCAAAATCAAGAGGTTGGTCAGTTTGGTTCCTGGTAAGGGATCTCTTCTTTGCTTGCAAACAGCTGACTTATTTTTTATTTTTATTTAAATTCAATTAATTAACATATAATATTAGTTTCAGAGGTAGAGGTCATTGATTCATCAGTTTTATATAATACCCAGTGCTCATTACATCACATGCCCTCCTTAATGCCCATCACCAGTTACCCCCATCACCCCACACACTTCCCTTCCAGCAAACCTCAGTTTCTTTCCCATAGGTAAGAGTCTCTCATGGTTTGTCTCCCTCTCTGATTTCGTCTTGTTTTATTTCTTTCTCTCTTCCCCTATGATCCTCTGTTTTGTTTCTTAAACTCCACATATCAGTGAGATCATATGGTAATTGTCTTTCTCTGATTGACTTATTTCTCTTAGAATAATACTCTCTAGTTCCATCCACGTTGTTGCAAATGGCAAAATTTCACTTTTGACAACTGACTAGTATTCCACTATATGTGTGTATGTGTGTGTATACATATATACACACACCACATCTTCTTTATCCATGTATCTGTCGATGAACATCTGGAATCTTTCCATAGTTTGCCTATTGTGGACATTGCTGCTATGAATATTGGGATGCAGGTGCCCCTTCAGATCACTACATTTGTATCTTTGGGGTAAATGTCCAGTAGTGCAAATGCTGGGTCATAGGCTTGCTCTATCTTCAACTTTTTGAGGAACCTCCATACTGTTTTCCAGAGAGGCTATACCCCAGTTTACATTCCCACCAACAGTGTAAGAGGTATCCCCCTTCTCCACATCCTCACCAACATCTGTCCTTTCCTTACTTGTTAATTTTAGCCATTTTGATGAGTGTGAGGTGGTATCTCATTGTGGTTTTGATTTGTATTTCCCTGATGCTGAGTGATGTTGAGCATTTTTAATGTGTCTGTTGGCCATTTGTATGGCTTCTCTGGAGAAATGTCTGTTCATGTCTTCTGTCCATTTCTTGACTGGATTATTTGTTCTTTGGGTGTTGAGTTTGATAAGTTCTTTACAGATTTTGGATACTAGCACTTTATCTGATAAGACATTTGCAAATATCTTCTCCCATTCTTAGCTGACTTCTGACTTTATTTTTACATAATGGAAAGATAGAGAGAGAGCTGGGTGTCTTCTCTTCTTATAAGGGTATCAACCCTATCGGATTAGGCCCCTACCCTTATGATCTCACTTAGTCTTTCACTTCCTCATTGGCCCTATCTCCAAATAATAGGCACACTGGGAGTTAGGACTTCAACATATGAATTTTGCAGGGGACACAAATATTTGATTTACAATAGTAGGTAAACTTATATTCCCATTTACCTAGGATAATCCCAGTTTGTATCTGTTGTCAAAACTTGATTTTTAACAGCTTTCCTGTTTATTCACAACATCGTGCCAGCTTAGATGATAAATAATAGAACCATCTTACATAAATGCTCTAGCACTTTTATTTATATTATTCAGTCATGAAGAAGAAGGAAGTTCTGCCATTTGTGACAATATGGATGGACCTTGAGGACATCATGCTGAGTGAAATAAGTCAGACAGACAAAGACAGACAATGTATGTTCTCTATTTGTGGAATCTAAAAAATCCTAACTCATAGAAAGAGTTACACCAGAGTACAATGGTGTGGCCAGGGGCTGGAGGGTAGGGAAATTAGGGAGATGTTAATCAAAGAGTACAGACTTCTAGTTTTAAGATGAATAAGGCCAAAGTAGTATACAGCATTGTGTATATAATTAACAGTACTGTATCATAAAATTGAAAGTTGTTAGGAGATTAGATCTTAAACGTTATCACCACACACACACACACACACACACACACACACACACACACACAAGGTAATTATGTGAGGGAAGTGTTAACTATTCTTATTGTGGTAATATTTTATAATATATATGTGTATCAAATAATCACATTGTGGGCCTTAAATTTACCTATGTTACATGCCAATAATATCCCAATACACGTGGAAAAAATTACTTGAAGAGGATTCTGCCAAAATACTGTAATGATTCTCCCCTATATCCCTAGAAGAAATTTCAGCACCTTGGACAGTCTCAGGATAAATCACATCCTATTTTCTAACAAAGAGTGCTGAGGAAATCTAGGTTATATTGAGATAAACAATTAACTGAATTATCTAATTTCATGGAATCACTTGAGTTTTCTAGTTTATCAAACTATTATATATATAGGTACATATCTATATTTAGATATTTTATCTATCTATTTATTTATTTATTTATATGACAGAGGGAGAGGGTGGGGAGGAGCTCTCACAAACAGGGGGAACTGCAGAGGGAGAGGGAGAAGCATAATCCCCACTGAGCAGAGACCCTGATATGGGGCTTGATCAGGACTCTGGGATCATGATCTGATCCAAAGGCAGATGCTTAACTGACTGAACCACCCAGGTGCCCCAAATTGTCTATTATATTTAGTAAGCCACACCCTTTAGAAAATTTTATATTTTTTTCTTAAAATATTTTAAACATTCTATTTCACAAAAAAAGGTAATGCTAAAAGTACACTGTTCAGATAACCATTATCATAGGTGAATAAACAACAAGGCTACTAAGCTCTTTCTCTGGTACCACTAATAACCTAGTAGCCATTCCTCCAAATTATAGGGCCAGTAATTTAGAGGAAACAGCCTTTCAAATTCCTACTTATAAAGTGATTGTTACTCTCAGATATGTGGGAATTTCTTATTTCAGGTTAATTTTAGGGTCTCAGAGCATGGTGGAGAGAATATTGGTTTTGAGAATTAGGAGACATAGATTTTAGGTTTAGGTACAGGACTGGACTAGTCCTTTAATACTCTAATTCTCTCTGAGACTGTATAACTAGGTGATCTGAGAGGTATGACTAGGAGATCCCAAAGTTCCAATAAATGTGTGATTCATCATAGAGAAGCCACATGTGGCTCTCTGGGCTTTCTTGTCGCTGTGCTATTTAGCATCTCCTCTAAAAGCAGGACCAGTTACTCTGCCAACTAAAGGCTTTTCTCAGTTCTTGCAATCATAACGGCCAATCCTTGCGGGAGACAGTGGTGACTATGGATTCATTTCCCCTGTGACAAGAACAATATCATAAAAAGCTTTCTTGGAGCTTGGCATGCCTCTTATAAGCAGTGGCAAGAATTTTAGCCATGCTACCACTAGAGGTTTTCATTACTGTAAGTGACATCTTACATCACTGGTGCAAGCATAGCTTGTCACCAAGTACCACAGAACCCTATCTGCCTCCCCCCAGATCTATCCTAGTAGCACAGGCAGTTTTGCTTTCTGATGAGGCTTACTGCAGGCTGCAGAAAACCACAGTGTCTTACTCCATGGTTACACAAATCACCTCCTCAATCAAAGCAGACAGATTCAAGTAGCAGCATTGACTGATGCCTGATAGAGAGAAAGCTTTCAATCTGATGAGCTGGGAATGTTAGAGTAGCATTACAAAAAAAAAAAAAACAAAACAAAAACAAACACAAACAAACAAACAAAAACAGATGGGCTAAAAATGTCCATAAATGTCTTGCACAGAGATTGATGTATTACTACTTAGAAATGCCCTTGTCCAAATAAACATTCTCAGGTCAAGGGCAAATAGTCATCATCTTTTAATAATCTTATTTTGAATTTATGTTACAGGTGTCAAGGACAAAATAACGAGTACTGGCAAAGTGAAGCTAAAAGATAATGTGTAGTACGGTGTACTTAAAAGATTCTTGTACTTCAAGTCAGAAGCTTCTGCTTGTGATCCTCCATGTTCCTCTTGTCTGTGTGAACATAAACAAGCTACCTAACCTCCATAGCCCCCAATTTCCTAACTCATAATATTGGGTTGAATACAGTTTTCTAAGATGCCTTCTGATCTAATAGTCTGATTTTCATGATCAGAATGAGATAGCACCTTTTTTTTTTTTCACAACTTCCAGGCTCACCCCATCCCCATACCCTAGCACTGCTACTTCCTTTGAACTTCACTATCTCTAAAACACTCCAGGTTAGCAAACTAAGACACATACATTTTAAATATCTTCCCATGATGTATATGTATAAGAACAATCTGTATTGGCAAAGAACTTGAATTGCTATCTGCAGAATTTAGGCAAACACAGAGATAAAAATATTTTTTTGTGCTTTAGCTCATATTAGTATAAACCCCAACTTTATATAGTGATGAATAGAGGCACCCCACACTGAGAATATAAATTGTATCCTTTATTCACTTTTCAATTTTCCTATCCCTTTATGCTCTTTTATAATGTAATTGGATATTAGCAGTCATTATAATATTGTATGAATTTATATTTAGTAACATGAAAAGATGTTTGTTATCTATCAGTGTTAAAAAGCAGTTACAAAAGAGTTTAGTATAACCCCATTATACTTTTTATATACTTATATATATTACAAATAATTACATATGCATACATAAATGTATGGAAAAGTATTCTGTGATTCTATGTTAAAGGATTATAACTGCTTTTTTACTTTTGACTATAATTTGAACTTATTATAATGTACATGCATTATTTTCATAAAAATAAAACCACATTGATAGAAAAAATAAACCTTTTTTTTTTTTTTTTAAAGATTTTATTTATTTATTTGACAGAGAGAGACACAGCGAGAGAGGGAACACAAGCAGGGGGAGCGGGAGAGGGAGAAGCAGGCTTCCCGCCGAGCAGGGAGCCCGATGCGGGGCTCGATCCCAGGACCCTGGGATCATGACCTGAGCCGAAGGCAGACGCTTAACGACTGAGCCACCCAGGCGCCCCAAAAATAAACCTTTTAAATCAAATTCCAAACTGATTCCAAATATGCTTTTTCTAAACCTTAATAATTATTATATTCAGACTTTTAAAAATGTATATAGATTGTAATTGTTCTTTCCTATATTTGTGGTACAATCTTACTTTTCATTTTAGGCAAGAATATTTTATACACAAACTGAGGTATATCTATGTAAATAATGTGTTTTCATTTTCAAATTCAAGTGGCTATGGGAAACTACTCTCAAAAATCCAAACTGAATAGTTTAATTTTGGCATTTACCTGTGAACCTCTCATCTAACAATATTTGCCAGCAGATGCTCAATGTATTATTTTGAATCAATAATAGATTTTAACAAGATTTAATTACAGTAGATAATATAAAGATAAGGCATCTTTCACCTTCAGGAACACGGAAAGTTAAATGTTAGCCCCTCTTTTCAGAGGCGAGGAAACTGAGACATAGCTTCAAGTTGCTACAAGTCTCTGAATGCCTACTGGGTTTTTTCATCTTAAAGGACTTTGATGATGAGTCTTGGTGTGAAGAGTGATCTGTGTTCACAGACTTAACCTACATGACCACTGCAAACAGTCTGAGATGTTTTTATTATATTTTATTAAAAATAAGTTCATATTATAAAATGTTTTCTGTAAAATAGGTTTAAATGAATATATATATATATATATATATATATATATTAAAGTAAAATAAATCCAGTAGTCCTACCATCTGGAGGAAATCATTGATAATATTTTGGTTTACATCATTTATATTCTTTTAGTCTTTTGTGGGTTTGTGTTATACATATATTTTTTAAATCAAGGAATTATACTATACTATCTGCTTTATAATGTATCTATTTTACTTACGGAAAATGAGTGTCTTTGAATCATGTTAAATCTTTTTCTCCTATTTAAATAGATAATTATTTATTTTATGGATGTGCTTTCATTTATTTAAACTGCTATGAATTTTCCTCCAAATTTTGAAATGCTAATTTTTTTGGATCTATGATTGTAGTCTCAGGATGGATTATCAAACTAAAGCCTTTGCTAAATTACAGAATGCTTCTAGATCCCATGTGCCTTAGTTCGTTCAGGCTGCTATAACAAAATATCACAGCCTGGGTGGCTTATTAACAACAAACATTTGTTTCTCACAGTTCTGGAAGCTGGGAGGTCAAGGATCAAGGCACTGGCAGATTCAATGTTTGGTGAGAGCTTTCTCATTCATAGAGATCTGCCTTTTTGCTATGTCTTACCATGGTGGAAGAAAGAAGGGATCTCTCTAAAGCCTCTTTTATAATTGTACTAATCCTATTTATGAAGGCTCTTCCTTCATGACCTAACCACCTTCCCAAAGCCGCACCTTCTAATACCATTACCATAAGGGTTAGGATTTCAACATCAATTTTGAAAGGATATACACATTTAGACCATAGCACCATGTGCTGAAAATTTTCTAAATCCAAAGAAAAACAACAATAACAAAATAGTATACCTATCAAGGATTGTGATAGCATTTTAACAGTGATGAAGGAAGCTATAGCTCTAAATACTTTGCCATCAAATGCCCATCAAGATTGGACTGTTGTCCATTTTACTAATAAGCTCAAGTCCCATTGGTACTTCAAGATGCTTCAGCCAAAATGGCAGATTTGGCTGGATTTTTTTTCTATATCTGGACATTCTTCTCATGCCTTGTTCTCAGACTTGAAGTTTCTGTTGAACATCTTCAAAAGCTAAAATGCTTCCCATGTTTCAAGCTCCAATTTTTTTTAAATGAGAATTTTTCTCTAATTCTCTGAGATGATTTTTATATTTCTTTATGGAGTTTTTCATGAGTTTTGCACAATTAAAATATTACTAAAGGGCTTCTAACCCAGTAACAGATTTGTATGTGAGAATACTTGTAACTTTTTGATTTAAAATTTCTGAATCCAGAAACTTGCTTAGCAATAAACAGACTTCAATACCTTCTAGCCTTATTTTTTTTAAACATTATGTTCTTAATAGTGTGATAAAGTTTCTAACTTTAAAAATCTAATTCATATGCAAGGATACTGAAGTCTGATCACCGTATTTTCACTAATAAAAATAAGGTTTTCTTCGATTGCTGAAAAAAGCAGGTGAGGCAAGTCTTTATCATTTCCCCCTTTGTTTCATGCAGGTCACAATCACTTTACTTCTAATACTTTCTTGGGTGTAAGGAGTACATACTCCAAATAAGTCTGAAGCCAATGGCAGGTGCCCATGTACAGGATTCTGCTTTAAGCCTCCATCCTGGTCTTCCAATCTGCTGTATAATCTTAACTCATTCTCTAAAATAACCATCCTGCATTTGGAAAGACAACAGGATATTGGCACTGAGCCACTGCACAGCTGTGGAGAGGATTAGCCATGGCAGTATTAGAAGATGTGCCATCTATAGAACCTCTTCCCACCTACAGATTCATCTGTCATGAGGCAATTCATTGGAAAGGAAGGGGTGGGCAGAAACAGGGAGCCAGATGCAGCTGACTTTGACATATGGTTATTTATTTACACTTTAAAGTAGCTTAGAAGACATTTTTTTCTCTCCCTCTTACAAACCTCACCTAACTGAGCCAGGAGCTTGGGCAATGTGAATTGTTAGGTCTAACTGCCCATCTTGAACTCCTTGCTTCAGTAGCAGTACCGTTTTAAGCCCAGTGAGTTTGAGTTGAATGAAAAATGCCTTAAATGGACAAGGTTCCTACAGGCAAAGCAAAGCTGAGAAGTGAAGCAATTATCCAGACCGTTTAGGGAAAGACAGGTAAAGGTTTCTGGACATATCGGCCAACTAGAAAATTAACGCATGAAAAATGGAAAGCAACAATTCTCATCCCAGTTTGGCTGCTGCTGTGCAGAAGGCTGTACAAATGATGTCCCTGAGTATAAATGGCAAAGAGTTAGAAAGTAACTCAATGCCACTCATTTATCCTGCTCAATTTAAACCTACCAGTCTCAAGCTTTTTGCCCCAGTCAACTCCCACCCTCTGCTTTGCCTCTAAGAATGCCAAGATCCACAAAACTCTCAGCCACTATCTAATCCAATGTTTTAAGAGTCTATGCTTGTAGGGAATCAGCAGGTGGTTTTTATTAACATCCCACCCTCACTTTAATTGCCTTCCTTTCTGTCATTCCTCCAGGTTCCTCTCCCTTTGTTCCTTTTCCCACCCATTTCCAAGCAACCCAGGGCATAGGCCCTTCCCTAGCCTCCCAAGATTTCTTGTTTTGCCTGGACATCTAGGTCTGTGAATTATGAAATACTTGCTTTGTCATGACACAAAAATCACTGCCACATTAAAAAAAAAAGATGTTTACTTTGTAGCTTGCAATTAAATGTGATGTTAGTACATTAATGGGTTAACTCATTATCCTATAGTTTTGATCTTAACATTTTAATGGAGATGAAGCTGCCACTAGGACTGGCATCTTCTAAAATCTTAAAACCACTGGAGTTACAATAGTATGGTAATTTCAGGCACTGTGGATGGATAATGAGGGATGATTGTGGAGCAGGTGGATCTCTTACTGCCTATAAAACACACCCCCTGTGATGCCATGCATAAAGCTGGATGCCTGTTAAATCCAACCAGTGTTTTATGTTTTCCTGTTTTACTCTGGGTTGAAGTATACTGTCATTATTATGTCAGGCACCTTCTTTATACCTTCCTCACCTCTCTTGCCTTTATTAATTGCTTCAATATTGCTTCCAGTAAAAGTCTGGAAAGGAATGTTGTTTCTTTTGTTTCTGCTATATTTAAATTTCCAAATTTTTTATCCCTTCTGTCTGCCCAAACAAAAGTGACCAGAAGAAGTTAATTCTTCAATTCTCCTGCTCATAGGGAATAGGAAAAAGAAAATGGCACCACCATTTGGTGGCCCTACCTTAATGACATTGGGTTTGTTTCAACAAATTTCATGAGAGCAGATTTGGAAGAAAAGGAGCTTAAGCTTTGCTCAAAATAGATCTAGGTTTGTTTTGGTTCTGTCCTTTACCAATCATGAGAACTTTACCAAGATGCTTGACCTACACAGACTTCAGTTTCATTATCTCTGATGTGGAGGTGGTATTATTTACCTTGAAATGTTTTTGGGATTGAATGATATGTATATGAAATGCCTTAGAGTGCAAGTACATCATGTTCAGTGCGTGGAAGTTGACTAGTGTTATTTTCAGAGCACTGTTAACACTGAGAAAACCAATTTCTGTTGTTTAAGCCACTCAGTCTGTGGTATTTTGTTATGGCAGCCGTTGCTGACTATTACACCTGATATTAAAGAACAGTTACCTGACTTTGGGAGTTCAGAGCAGGGAGAGAGATTTTCTGTTTCCCAATGCAGGGAAGTCTACATGGAGGAAGCCTTAGGGAACAAACAGCTGGGTGTTGAACAAAGGGAGACAGGGGACACATGCAAATACAGGAAAGAGTCTGTAAGCCCAGTCAGGGGAGATGGGAAACCTAGGGGCAGAACACAGGGACAGCGGTACAGCTCAGTGAGTCCCTCAGACATCATATTATTCCTTCACTTTGGAAATTAAGCATATAAAAAATGTGACGATATATAAATATGATGATTTTGGCATTTAAATAATCATCATGTACAGCTTGATACCTCTTTCCCAGAAAGGTATGAAACTATTGTGCCTCACAGTAAGGTGCCATCCACTATGTTAGTCTTCTATATGTAAAGGACATTTTTTGAATAATAGAATTGGGTGTTTTTTGAAAACACTTACTTTCCCAACCAAGGAAATAATGGAACAAATGCTATTCTGATACATGAGAGCTTTTGAATCAAATGGTTTGGATTAGATTCGGGCTCCTCAATTTATAAGCTGTTTGCCTTTGATGAAATCCTTAATTGCTGTAAACCTCTGTTTCCTCAGCAATAAACTTAATAATTACTCCTGCTTCTACTTCGGGGGCTAAGTTTTGAGAATGCAGAAAAGGTATGCAGTTAGCACAGGGCCTGGAATACAAGCAATAGTAACAGTTTTAATTATTATGCTCTAGTACTTATCAGTAAACAAGATTGAAGCAGCCATCAAAGGAAAGGGGGGTGGTGTGATATGATGGAAACCACTTGCTAGCCTCCCACTTCTAGCCTATACTGCACTGAAGTTAATTCCTTTGTTCCTAGAGTAAGCATTAGACATTTACCCTCTGGGCAAAAGCGGTGATGGTTCTAAAGCATTTTGGGAAAATATAAATACTCAGTCTGTACTAAGTTATTGGCAATCTTTATCATACAAACAGATCA
This sequence comes from Zalophus californianus, assembly GCF_009762305.2. NCBI lineage: Eukaryota > Metazoa > Chordata > Mammalia > Carnivora > Otariidae > Zalophus > Zalophus californianus. Next base: position 28,636,877 of record NC_045602.1, read on the forward strand.
TGTTTGTCCTCGGCCAGCTAAAATAGGGCTCTAAGGTAAAATATACTTTGATGAGGTTTAAGATGAAGAGACACATTTGTCATGCACCCGGGAGAGCAGATAGAGGTGAAGGGGCTTGGAGTGCGGTGTTGGGCAGCTGTCAGCCCCAGAAAGATGGGGGAATCAAGAAGGGACAGGATGCAGATTTTGGTGGCTCACGCATCCCGAAAACCAAATGTACCTAGCTTGTCACTTTCCTAAGGAAGTTTTGCTTCATTATTTTATAAAAGTTTGTAACAACAGGCTGTTTGTGGCATAGTATATGACATCTGCCCTTCTTGTTCTTCCTGGGAAAACCAGACCAAATCTCCCTATGGTTTTGCATGTGGAGTTCTATAGATCCATGCATTACCCCTCATCAGTTCTAGAACAGGAAATGCCCCTGATTAAGCCTTTAATCTCCTAAGAAATGTTAATGTTCATTATGTTTCTAAATGCCAACTAAGGGCTGAAGTTTTGTAACCAGTAATGTATTTTGTGGGGGAACAAAAAGATTACATATTATATGTCATGGATGTTGTGAAAGCTTTACAGATATTAACTGATTTAATCCTTATGACAACTCTGTGATGTGGAAACTATTATTTCCATCTCTCAGACAAAGAAGCTGAGACATAGATAAGTATCTAAATCCACAAAACAGATACATGGTGGAATCAGAATAACAAGGAAGCTCGCTATCTTAATTATTATCTTAATCATTAAACTTCTATCAGCAACTACTACCAGATACAACAATAAAATATTTGGCCTTCCTCCCCACTTCTTCTTTTTTTTAATCTATGTGGATCCCAGTGACAAAGTTCATGGCACCATGTGAGTAAAATACAGTACTTTGACCTCAGGTATTCTGTTTTGGCCCTAGATACTACTTTGGTTCCACTAAACTAGCACAGCACAGAGAAGCTGTGTGCTGATATTAACCCAGAATTGATGTTATTTGTAAATGCATAATCTTCTGAATATTTCAAACAGTTGCATTTCCTAAGCTCCTAAATATATCATAGTTTTTCTACAAACAAAATATAAATAGGGATAAAATTTATTGCCAAAAATCCAAGGAATGTGATTTTTTTTTAAAAAGAAGCATCCCAGACCACCTTTTCTTTTTCTAGAAGAGCTGGAGTGGTTCTCCCCCCGCCCAAATTAAATAAGTTTATGATAGGAATGGATGTACTACATAGACACACACACATACGAAAACACAAAGCCCGTATATATGTCTAGTACATTTATAGATACATGTATACTCAAAATTATTTTGTATTATCTCTTCAAAAAGCATACATAGCCTAAAAGGATCAAGTCAGTGATCTAAGGTTGTGATGGCAGTCCTCTTCCCCTAGAAGGCACTGCTCCTTGCTTTCTCTCTAATGTGCCTTGCTGTGTTTCATTGATCTTGGATGAGTCTTAATTATGTGTCAGTCGCATGGGCTTTTTTTTCTGTTAACACTACTTCTTCATCTTTTCTGGCTTTTATAACAAAATACCACAGATTGGTGGCTTTTAACAATGGAAATTTATTTTTCACAATTCTGGAGCCTGGAAGTCTAAGATAAAGGCACCACCATCCTTGTGTTCTGGTGAGAATCTATTCTCCCATTTGTTATGTATCCTCACATAGTGAAAGGGAGCTTTCTGGGGTCTGTTTCAAAAAGGCACTAATTCCATTCATGTGGGCTGCACCCTCATGACCTAAGCACCTCCCAAAGGCCCTCCTAATACCAACATCCTGAGCATTAGGGGTTCAACATATAAACTTTGCAGGGACACAGACATTCAGAACAGAGCACCTGATAACTGATTTCTTCATGAAAATGTGGAGAAGGGAGTGAGGACGGCTGTTAAAGCCTGGGGCAGCAAATGGCCTTGGTTTAAAAAACCCTCACAAAACATTGCTGCCTTGGACTCATTCTCATACTGCTTTTGTATCCTTATCACCAGCATAGATAGGACAGCATTGTAGGTAAAGGTAGAGTACTGGACCCAGCTGGTCTGGCACTGGGAAAAGGCCTTGGGCCAACTTGGCCAAGTGATCCAATCTTTCAGTGCTTCAGTGTTCTCATCTGTGACATGTACGCCATCATCATCATCATCATCATCAAACTCCTGCCTCAGAGGGTGGTTGTGAGAATTGCACGAATACATACATACTTATTTTATATATGTTTATGTAAATTATATACGATTATATGTGATACATATTTATTACATACATTCATTATAGCAAAATATATATGCAGGTATGTGTGTATGTGTATATATTCAAGATACACACACACACACATATATCTTAAAGAATGCCTTGCACATTTACATTGAAGTATCAAGTAAGTGTCTGCTATTATTATTAGTTCACTATCCCTCACTGTCAATGAGCTTGTGATACAAATGGGGAGAAATAGGGAACATATTGCATAGTGATTGAATATACAGACTCTGAAGTAAGATTGCCTTGGGCAATTATTTAACCCTTAAGAGACTTTTCTACCTCCCCCGTAAAACTGAGGTGATACTATTTTCAAGGCCTGACAAAGATTAAGTGATCTAATACCTATAAATTATCTGACATAACACTTAGCGCATACTAAGAACTCAATAACTATACATTTATTTTGTCATTATCATTATTCATGTTATTAACATTAGACCAATTTCAATAAATATTTGGCCTATTATTATTATTCGTCTTACTATAGTATGAAATCAAGCACAAATGGAACTTTTTCTGATATAGAATATAAGTTCCTATACTGCATATGGTGTACGGCTTAAAGCTGGCTACTGCAATTTGAAGTATACCCACAGAATATATACTAAACACCCTGATGATAAGAATTTAGACATTTCCATAAAAAAATTATTTTCTGCAATGTTTTTGTTTTTCCTTGGGAATCCTAGGTTTCTGCCTTGCACTGTGCCTCTTACGGAGTTGGGCACACATTATTAGTACAATCAAGTTTCTGTGCAGTAACAGAAGATAGCGGTTCTCTAGAAGAGGACTTCCAATTAATTTCCAAGCAGCCAGGCTGCTGCTGCATGGTCCGTCATTGTCAGACACTCCATTCTTCCTACGTGACCAGGAATAGCAATGAATTCTTCTAGCAAGAAAACCACCTGCCAAGTCCCATATCTTTAAAAGTGGACTCTAAACAGACACCTCATAATGAGCCTGCCCTCATCTCTGATCTCATGAAATAATCTATTAACCAACCATCAGGTTGTTCATTAACTGTTCCTTCTTCACACCTTTGTTGGATATAATATGAAATTTGTTTTCTTTAATTCACTGATAAAAATAAGTCAGTTACATTGCTCCGAGTTATTCTTTTAAAGGACTCTGATCTTTATCTGTCAGCTTTTGTCCAGTCTAGTGATACGGTGTTGTAGCGATCCTAAACCTTCCTGCGTCCTGGTGTTTAGCGACAGTAGGATACACTGACCAGTATCTATACTTTGATTTCAGGAAGGAGGCATAGTTTGCTTGTAGCTCATTTTTCCAAACAGTAACACTTCAAAGACCCCTTGGTCTGTAGCCTTTTACTGTTTCTTAACTGAAAAAACACTGTTTGAACTTGATCAGAAAGAATGTGTGGTACTCATCTCCCAGACTCGATATGGCCTGAATCTTGCTATTTTGGGGGTCTATAATTTTCCCACATTTTGGGGGTCTTAAAACTAATTCACCAGAACATAACAGGGTGTGTTACTATTTACCTTCACGTCTCACTTAAAATTGAGCTCCTTCCTTCTGCATGACCTTTAGCAGGCACACTAACCTCCCAAAGCCTCAATTTTCACATCAGTAAAAAAACAATATTACCTATCCCACAGGGTTGCTGTTAGGCTGGAATGAACAATAACTGTTAAGTGTGTCGCAGAGTTCCACACATATGGGAAGGGCCTAGAACACATTTTTCTGTCATTTTTGTTATTATTATCTTAGAAATGTGAAGTGCGATCCTTACACAAAGGATTATGATAGTTCTTCAGAGACTGCGAGCCAGAAAAGTAAACACAACATTGTTTCCCCAGGAAGCACGTTTAACATAGGGTTATAAGTTAATAAACACACACAGGCTTTTGAACTTACTCCACAGACCCAGATAGACTTTTAGGCCCGAGGTTGTGCTGACTTTAGTGGGAATGATAAATATTGGGTATCCTTCGCAGGGAAATCACAGTTGAAATTCATATACATTGACACATTGACAAGAGTCAGGAGCCTAAGAGAAGAGATTTATGGATGGCATGTTCTGATTGCTAGAAGGAAAAGAATGACCCCTGACTTACTGTGTTTAGCTCTAAATATTCTACATAGTAAATGATCAACAGTCTTAGAAATAAACAATCCCAACCTTTTCTTCAAAATGTCTAAATAAGGAGTATAGAATGCAAATGTCTACATCACCAGATAAACAAATACCAAACACTAGATGAAGACATATAATACATCACCCATCAGATACACTGTTATATTTAGCTGGATTGTAATGTATACCAGATGGCAAACAGGCAGCTCTAGGATGATTTCAGGCAATAGACATATTTTTCTCGGCCTGCACAGTGTTGGATGAGATTGTAGCCTAAACAGTTTGACTTATTTTTGAACATTGGAAGAATAGGATATTTTATATAAAATTCAGTTACATATATAAATGGCTTATTAAAAATACGTAAAGAAAAATAAAGGGGTAGCGTGAGGGAGTCCACGGTAATGTAACATTTCTTCATCTTGTATGTGGTGGTGGTTACGCAAAGCTACACATGATAAAGTTGTATAAAACGATACCAAAATTCAAATAAGAGCTTGTAAAACTGGTAAAATCTGAATAAGCTCTGTGGATTATACCGATGTTGATTTCCTGGTTTTGATGGTATACAAGAGTAATACAAGAGTTTACTATTGGGGGAGGCTGGGTAAAGGGGATACAAGACCTCCCTGTAGGTTTCTGCAGCTTCGTGAGAGTCTATAATGATTTTAAGATAAGAAGTTAAGAAAATGTAAACAAGGCAAGAGGCTGCAACAACAGACTTCCATGTGGCAATAATTTGGAATATTGCAGCAGGTGCCCCTTTATACAGGTAATGGGAAGAAGGGAAGAAGGAAGGAAGGAGGGAAATATGAGAAGACATAAGAAAGGAAAGGAGGAAGACAATTTATAAACTCTACAGATAGAAAAAATATATATGTAAATGGTATGAAAAACAACTAATTACTTCAGAAGAAGAAGGAAAGAAGGGCAAAATAGCAATGACCAGTGAATAAAAGGGAGAACAATATCTGAAGTTAAAATGAATCAAAATATATCATAAATCAAAATAATATGTACATTGGTAAAAAAATGTGAGATTAATGGCTGATGTCAGAATGGACATAAAAATGTAGATATAAGGCATTGGTAAGATACATATCTAAAACATAAGGACATAAAAATACTGAAAATTAAATGATGGAAAAATTATTCCAGATGTTAACCAAAAGAAAGCTGCTGGGCCTGTATTTATATAAATTCTGTAGTAACCTCATGAAAATTAATATAGTTCACCAGATATTATGTTAAAATTCTAAATTTTATGTACCTAAATTTCTTTAGCATATGTAAAGAATATTTGACAAAAATCTCAGAACAATAAATTTTTACAAATCCCCCACCCAAGGAGGAGATTTTAGCATTCCTGTTTTTGTAAGTGGTAAATTAAGCTGATAAAAATGAGGAAAGAGAGTATTTGGATACCTAATTAAGAAGTCTGGTTTAAAAGACATATAACACCTGTAACTCATAATTAATGGGTACACAATCTTTACATATACACATGGAACATTTCAGAAAACTAACTATATGCTAGACTATAAAGAAAGTCTCAACAAATTTCAAATAATTGATTGCCAAACAGTTGACAAAAGAATGCACATACAATATGACAACATGTATATGAATTAAAAAATATGAACTATATATTATTTAAAGATACATGATTATGTAATAAAGATAGAAAGGCAAGAAACTAGTAAGCATCTGGGGGTCAGTGGGTAAGGAGGGATGGGTGGATAAGAAGGGAAAGTTGGATACTCAGGAGTCTCCCAAAGCATGTATAATGTTTTACTTCTAAAGCCAAAGACAGATGCACAAGTTTTCACTTTAGTATTGTTCACTCCCTCCAGTGTATCCCCAATATTTCACAATAAATTTTAAAACAGCAGCAAGGCTTTAACTCTCTGATTCACCACTAACCCACTGCTCCCCACTTTGACAGTGAGTTTAAACGAGCCAACATCGACTGAGCCAACATCCACTGTTGCTTTTCCCTAAAGTAGTACTAAGGAGAGAATAAAATACTTTTAAAACCTAGTTTATCTTTTAATAGCAACCCAAACCATTTACTCACTTTACCTGCTAGCACCCTGTATTTGAATTCATGGACACTAACACTAGTGCAGAGGAGACATGGTACAGACATTATTGTTACTGTTGTTATTAACACCAGACAGTTCACGATTTGTCTCACGATTACATGAGGCCAATATAAATACAGAAGAATGAACAAAGAGATCTATAAAACCAAAGATCAGACATACCATTTATAATGGTTCTAAACTGCTTTGAATCCCTTTGTAATGAGAGTAGAAATGCTGATGCACAAGAAATTATAATTATTTTTGCTTATAATTAACATTGCTTTACTCATAATTGTTATACTTCAAGTTTATCCTCTCTGGCCTGGCAAATTAGAACCAGTGTTGAATAAATTAAGATAATAATAAAAGAAACCATGTTTAAAGCAAGGAAAAACTTTGGTGAACAGATATTATTGTGTTCATTATAGCATGTGTTCATTATGGAGGGGTTTCATCTCTTGTGTGACACCAGAGAGTAAGTTCTGATCACCAAATGGCTTTTTCAGAGTGGTAAGTAAGCACATTGACTAGCTCCTAGAACAAACATTTGGGAAACAGTTGCTGTCAAATTAAAGACTAAGAGGATATGATCTACAGACCTATGGATTCAAATCTTGAGTACAACTCTTATCTACTGCACCCTTGGCAAATGGATATTATTAAGGTAGTGTGTTGGTTGTGACAATTGAATGAGGCTAAGGGCATACATTTATCCCACTTTCCATCTCAAATTTCACGAAAAGGCAGTGAAGTTGCATAAAAGGAAATGAATTCATAACTGTTTTAATAGAGAGGGGTTTCACTATTGGATTAGACAATTTGAAACACATACGGAAATTTGGACTGTAATGAATAGTGGAGGAAAAAAAGAATAGTGGAGGGATCTAGCAGCAATCTAGAAACATGGATAGGAGGAGACTGTAGCAGAAAGAGGAAACACCCTCCAGCAGAACCTTAGGGAGTCTTCAAATATACAGGCAGGAGTAAGCCATAGACAAGAGTTGGGCATTTATGTCAAAAGCAAATGATCAGATCTTCCCACAGTGCACAGAGAGATTAGCCCCAAGATCAAGACTGAAGTTCTGCTTTCTAAAGAAATTGAACAATGTACTTATGGGTGGCAAGAACTTAAAGTAAACGTCTTATTTTGGCATAAGACAGGTGGTTTGATGGTCACAGGATGTCTGCATGCTCTGCACTCATTCAGGGCAAACTGAAGTATGTCAGTTGACATGTCCTCATCTATGAAATAGAACTCCTAGTCATTTCTTCTATATACAGGAACAGAGACCTAGACAATGCTATAGGAAATCAGGGTCAATAGCTAATATTAACACACATTCCTTAATTCATAGATATGAATTGAGAACAAAATCTGAACAGAAATTATCAGGAAGCCAAGAGCAAAAAATAGAGAAGTATCATGATGAACACACAGGAAAAATGATGCCAAAAGAAAAATAATTCAAGGATCAGAAAAATGCCTCTTAAAATCTATAGTGAAATCCTTAAATTCCAGAAGATTCTGCATTTAATAAAACAAGATCAAGCTTCCACTAAAAACAAAACTAAGTGAAATAAGTCAAGCAGAGAAAGACAATTATCATATGGTTTCACTCATATGTCGAACATAGGGAATGGGAAGAAATCAGAGAGGGAGACAAACCATGAGAGACTCTGGACTCTGGGAACCAAACTGAGGGTTACAGAAGGGAGGAGGGTGGGGGGATGGGGTAATCGGGTGATGGGTATTAAGGAGGGCACGTGTAGTGATGAGCACTGGGTGTTATATGCAAATAATGAATCATTGAACACTACATCAAAAACTAATGATATACTATATGTTGGCTAACTGAACATAATAATTATATATATATATATACATATATATATATAAAACAAAACTTATCAGAGAATAAGAAAGTGGTTGTGGAAAGAAAAATGATTTAAAAACTGTTAAAAAATACTCTCACTCTTTCTCTGTCTCTCAAATAAATAAATGAAATCTTTAAAAAAATTTAAGAAAATAAAAACTGTTAAAAAATAAAACCAAGGTTACAAATCAAAAGACAGAACAAAAAGTCAAAAAAGGAGGAAATTATGAGAGAAACATCAGAGATGTGGAGGTTCAAACTCCGTCATCCAAATAATAAGAATTTTAGGAAGAGTGAACAGTAAAAAAGGAGGCAAGACACTAGTCAAATTACTAATTGAGATTATTTCACAGTATTTAAAATCAAATATCAGATTGAGAACACCCATGGATGGCCTGAGATGGGAGATGGGCAAAGTCCTACCACTAAGATACATTTCATGAAATTTCAGAATATTGAAGATGACGAGATGGTCTTAAAAGTGATTGTGGAAATATGCCAGTTTATAGGCAAATGAACAGAAATCAGATTTACATTAGAAAACTGGATGCTATAAGAGAAAATTGTACATTCTTGCCAAACTATCCATAATGTGTGAGGACAAAATAGATTTTATTTTTCAGATTTGTAAGGCACACTGAAGAAAAAATGAAATAAAAACCAAGGAAGAAAAATGCACAGGATTTTTAAAATGCACTTAATTCAAAATGCCAGGATGAGAGATATGCTGTGTAAATAGAGAGCAACTAGCTCTAATTGAAACAGGAAGTCAGGGTGCTTGGGTAGCTCAGTCGTTAAGCGTCTGCCTTTGGCTCAGGTCATGATCCCAGGGTACTGGGGTTGAGCCCCGCATTGGACTCCCTGCTCCACGGGAAGCCTGCTTCTCCCTCTCCCACTCCCCCACAGCCCTCTCTGGCTGTGTCTCTATCAAATAAATAAATAAATCTTGAAAGAAACGGGAAGTCAGAGCCTTCATTTTAACAAATGTTATGATGAAGAACTTGTATGATCTTAGAGACTGGGTAAGGCATATACTTCTTCTATAGGTGAACAAAAGGAAAGGTAATTCAAATCTCCACAAAGACCAAAAAAAAAAAAGTTATTAAGAACCCTAATCAAAATTTAAAGCAAACTTAACTGATTCATGATTTCAAGTAACTGGTATAGTTTGAGAAAAGATAAGCCATTGAACTCTGACACTGTTCTTCAAGGAAGTGGAGAGGGAAGATATTTAAGTTTTAATTTACTGTATTTCTGTGCCATTTGATTTTTTTGTACGTGTATATAATTTAACTAGTAGAGGTAATATAATAACTACAATGGAGTTATGCACTGGTGTTTTATGAGCACAGAGTCAGGGTAGGTAGTCCAGACTAGGAATACTCAACTACGTATTCTGAAAGGAGATACATAAGTGGTACCTTATGAAATGAGTTTAGAAGTATTTCAGCAACAAATTGGAAGGATGGTGGGAAGGGAGAGAGAGAGTAGGTAGAAGAAACTCCAAAAAGAAGAGTATGAACAAAGAAACAGAGGAATGTATCAATACATCTATTTACTTATGCTAGATCTTTCTGTATAATTGCCACTGGAGATAAAAGTTAGTTAAGAAATGAGCACTTCCTCAAAAGTTTACAATCACACGGTAGACACAGATCAGCAGGATTGAGTTGCAATACGGTGCCACAATTTGGGTGGTGGGATTTGCTGTTGAAGATGGGAGAGTAGGAGGTGGGTTGTGTGAAAACACATGGAAAACTATTAATATTTGGACAGTCACTGAGGGGCATAAGAGAAAGCTCACCAAAGACACATTAAGGGATTGTCTAGAAGCTTGAGGACCTTTCTGTCACCCAATCAGAAGATAATACTCTTCTCTCCAGAGACACTTAGCATCCATTTCGAAGGTGCTGAAAACATATAATATCAGACTAGTTTGAGGGTTGATCCAAATTGTTTGACAGAAATGCAGAGCATTGATTGGGATTGAAAAGACTGATGAAGAGGTAAATCAGGTCATTAATATGGCATCTGGGACCAAGATATAAGTGACAACAGAGAAGTATGATACAAAGACTAAGAAAAATAGGACTGAGGTTCTATATGTTTAAGGATTACAGGATCAATAAGCAGGGCACAGCAGAGTGCTAACAGTGGTCCTTAGAATAATAACTATGTGCTTTCCTATCTGCATATAATATGCCTTCCAGCATGCTTGGCTGAAGTGAACACTCTGATATTCCAAATCCCCTCTTGACATTACTGAACAGAGTACTGTAGTGCTCGCTTCGGCAGCACATAGAGTAAAATTGAACAGATTACTGTAGGTGTGATGTGATACAAATACGTGGCAGGAGTAATACCATTTACCATAGCTAGGATTTGGTGGAAAGCACAGAAATGGGAGCCCAGGAGATCGAGCACGGAAATCTGAAAAACACACTTGACCTTTCTGAGACTCATTTTCATCTCTCTCTAAAAAAAAATTGAACTATCTGTAGTATCATCTATTTCTTGAATCATTATACAGATGTTATAATTCAAAACTTGGGGGAGTGTTTTAACAGATCATTCTATATGTCAATATAAAGCAATACCTAACATGTATTAGGGTTATCTTTTATTACCTGCCTCATTTCCTTCATTGTTGCAATTATCACTGAAGCAGAATTAATCCCAAAGACATAATTTGCTTAGTTAGGCAAGTGATCTACAAATGACCTAGTTTGTCTGATGTCTCTACTCAACAGGCTTCAATCATATAGAGACATTTATTTTGTTAGTTTCCCTTTATTTGATCAGTGAGATAAAATTCTGGTGCAGTGCTACATTTCAAATAACACAAAACAGATCAAATTCTTAATGGTCTATAACAGATGGACTTAGTCATCACGCAAATGTCTGTTTCCCTTCTAATATTTTCCTGAAAAAAATAAACTCATACCTTTTATAGAAACAAATGGGATGGTGTGCTCTGTGCACCTTCTATTTTCCTAAAGGTGCAAGAGAAATAAATGAAAAATTTGAGCTTTGAATTTTCATTCTGATAAATGCTGAACATTCTAATTAATTCCAGGGTCTTGGTTAAATCTCTTCCTTCTGTATGACTGGAGGCTTTCTCTCTCCCTCCTCCTCACTTTGATTTTTTTGACACTGTAGGAAAAAGCTAGCTATCTTTTGTTTTAGCTTTAATTCAAGAATCTGGAGGTACTAACTTTATGATTGGTTGTTAAGCACTGATTTCTGGCTTTATCTGAATATTAGCTTTACCTGCTTATAACATTCATATATCGTTATTGGATATTCCAAACAGATTAATCCAAGACCTAGGGTCATATATAGCTTGAAGATGAACTGTGGATAAAAATGTTCTAGGCCATGTACATCTCACTTGGACCCAGAGGAAATTGTCACGTTTCTCTACACAGTATTACATTGAATATGACATATTAGGATATACTGGTATTTAGCTATGCACACTCTGTGATAGTTTCAAAGAACAGAAAGATTGTGGAATAAAACAATATATATTTTTTCTGGACCATATGAAAAATTCATATATTATCTACTACTCAAATTAAAAATAATTGTTACTTATATTGCTAAGGATTTATTTGCATCACTTCATTAATTAGCAATTTACATTGTATCAAGTGGACTTAAGTCCTCTAATAGATTCCAAATGGGCCATTAGGTTATTTGATTCCAGTTAGTTTTATACTTATTCATGAGAAGAAAGTGCAATAAAGATTTCCTAAAGGAAAAGACTTGTTTGGGATTCAGTGTTTAAACAATAAAAACAAAAAAAAAAGATAGACATTGCTAACTGTGACATATCTATAAATTGTTTTCCCTGAGGATCTACAACCTTAATAGTTCAGTTCTTGTCACTCTTTGTGGTCTTTCATAATCGGTTCACATAGGGCAAGGATGAAGCTGATTGGCCTGCTTATTATACCACTTGTTAAAAGTAAGGATCTGAGTAAGTACTTCTTGAGGTGGTGATTATGCAGGAAGAAAAAAGAGAGAGAGAAAGAGAAAATTATCATATTCCCCCACATTTGCCTTTGCACAAGTTGTTCCTTTTGCTTTTTTAAATATACCCTTCCTTACTTCATCTCCCAATTTCCATGTCAAAGTTCCCACATCTCACTACCCATCATCTGTAGGAATGACCTTCTTCCCTGTAGTAGGCTTGAGGATTGAAAACCAAAACTGTCTACCCCTATGTAATGCTTAGAGGCTGAAACCGAAACTACCTCCCCACCCACCCAACTGACTCTCTGTACTAGGGGTTGGCAAACTTTTTCTGAGAAGGGCTAGATAGTATATATTGTAGGATTTGCAAGCAATATAAGATCTTTGTTGCATTTTTTCCCCCTTACAACCTTTTTAAAATGTAAAGCATTTTCTCAGCTTTGCTTATAGGGCTGAATTTGGTTCCCAGGTACAGTTTGTAGATCCCTGGTCTATATTAACATAACTTGACTATACTATTGTCTCCATTAGCATGACTTTACTATTCCACAAAGGGACTTTCCATAAGAACCAACAATTCTTCAGTGGAAATCCACAATTTTCACCCTCGGATTCTGTGAATCCATTGTCTCAAAATTCATTACTTTGCTTTTTGTACCATACCTAAATGGTTATATTATGATCCTTACCCAATCCTAATCAAGCTCCCATCATCTCTTCCCCTTTCTCACTCCCATTGAAAGTCTTCCTTTAAACCAAACTTAAATCTCAGTAAATTCCAGTCTTGCCTTCCCCACTTAGAGATAGGACCAAAGCTCTGTGGAGGAAGTATTTGCTATTTTCTTTCACCTGTGCCAAATTCAACTTTGTCTTATCAATAAGGTTGTTTTGGTGTATGCTATTTTGGCAGATATTTGTGGATCCAACATTCACCATTCAATAGAATGGTTGTGATTCTATTATAGTAGCTTGTAAAAGTTTGTTTTTTATTATGGTCATATAAGTATATGCCTACCTCTCTAGTTGACTTTAAAATTTAGGTTATCACAAATCATACAGTGATTATATGTTATTATGGATTTTGCACATAGTAGGTGGCTAATAAGTATCTTTTGCCACACAGTAATACAATCAATGATCTTAACTGAACCACATTTATTCAATTCAGTCCTTTCTGTTTCTCACATTGGGTTTGCTGTGAAAGCATCTTTCACTTCTATTCATGTACGACACAGAATGAAAAAGAAAGATGTTCCAAGAGCCATAATTAAGCCTTCTTAAAATGTCCCCCGGAATAATCAATGCCATTTCTTCACAGGATATTTTCTGTGAAAGTAGCAGTATTTTATGTCTGGATTTCTTTGTATCTTCACCTGTTCCCATGACCGCGAATCAGGGCATCCCCACAGTGCAGATCCTATCAAGGAAACACTGTGTTTCTTCCATTTGACAAGATGCAGAGCAAGAAAAGAAACACAGAATAAGTCTCACTAAAAAGTAACAAGGTCTTCCTGATGTGTTCTGACGGAGTCAAGGGCAGGCAGGGCAGTGCTGTTCTATTACCTGGGATTTAGTAATTAATACCTAACTACCCAGGTGAATGCTTCCACTGCACTCAGAGATTGCAAACAATAGGTATTTCCTCAGTGAAATGGAAAAGATAGTCTGTTTTTTTAAGTAGAAAAGCTTGTCAGAAACTGCCATTTGAACTGTTGATCTCTTGGGGAACATTGTATGGTTGTGCTGCTACATGTCTGACAATATTCTTACTTTTTTTCTTAAGTTGCAAGCAGGTAACCATGCTATGTGATTTACAGACTATGAAGATAAAACTAAATGCACGCAATCAAAGAAAGGCTGGACGTTAAAGAGGACCAAAAAGAAGTTACGCTGATTCATATTAAATCAATATGCATACTTATTAGAGCATGTTAGTTAATAAGGCATAAAAAGTATGTCATTCACATGTGTAATTATAATTACTCATTGCTTAGCCAAAGCACCATTTCTGTAACTACCTAAAGGAAAATTGTTACAGGGAAGTAAGGGAGAGTATGTTTCGGAAGCCCTTCTAGCTTTGAAAGGAATAACTCTCTTCTGCTATCAGACCAGATTTTAGAGAAGAGCAGGGCTCTGTGTTACATCTCACTAGAATATAACTCCCTGGTTACCCTACTGCTCTTCAGGCACACGGTTGTTGGTTTCTTCTATGTGATTCTTGTGAAGAAAAAAACAAAGAAAACACATACCCAGCTCCTTAGAGCAAATGCTGTTTGATTCCATAGAAGGTATTGACAGCTTACACTGACAAATAGGCACATCTGCTGCAATTTCTCCAGGCTCAGAGTCAAGAAATTTGCCATTTTGTTGCTAGAGTCTTTCTCCTGACCTTTGCTTTGCTTGACCTGACACGTCATAATGGGGGGGTGGGGGGTGTAGGGAGCAGGGAAGGAGGGATGAGGCAGAAACAGGATGCATCAGACTCAGGCTATCCTCAAGATGGGATCTTTTATGTTCTGCCTAGCCACCATCACATAGGGCTTTGCTCTGATGATCCTCTTAAGAAAAAAGGCTCTCCAAATGAAACAAATCAGGCTATTGAAATAAATGTTGGATTCCTACAGTGATTGTCTTTAGAGTAATAACACCTAACAGGACTTAAAAGGGGAGGACATCCTCTCTGTTGAAGCTACAGCGGTCTATCGGTTTTGCTAGATTATACACCTCCGTTCTCTAGAACATCAACTGACTCAGTCCAACCCAACTCGTGTTTTAAAGAAACTAATCATATAGATAGCAGTCTTATACTATTCATTTGATAATTTCATATAGTTTTGTTCTTTTTAATTTGTATTTATTTGACACAGAGAGAGAGAGATAGCGAGAGCAGGAACACAAGCAGGGGGAGTGGGAGAGGGAGAAGCAGGCTTCCCGCCAAGCATGGAGCCCGATGTGGGGTTCGATCCCAGGACCCTGGGATCATGACCTGAGCTGAAGGCAGACGCTTAATGACTGAGCCACCCAGGTGCCCCTATAGTTTTGTTCTGAAACTATATTCGTAGACACCCTCCATATTTTGAAGTATGAAATTCTGATGGACACCTATTTTCTTTTCTACACAATTTTTGTAAAACTTATTTTTGACAAGGAAAGGACAATCTTTTACCGGATCAAGATGATTTGAAGCAATTCATGCATCTGAAATAATGACTTGTACTTGGTAGATCAATGCATATTTACCTAAATCTTAAAATAATATGGAGAATAAAACCAAATCTCCATCACAGATGAGTGAATACATTGATCATGGTATTCTAGTATAATGGAGTATTTCTCAGCAATTAAAAAAAATGAACTATTGATAATGCAACATGGATGAATTGTAATCATTTTGCTGAGAGAAAGAAGCCAGAACTCCCTCATCACCAAAGAAGAGTACATACTGCATGATTCTATTTTTTAACATCCTAGAAAAAACCCAAATCTGTAACTACAGAAAAAGCAGATCAGTGATCGACTGGGAGCAGGGAGTGGAGTGGACAGAAAGGAGTGACTGAAAAGGGCCACAAGCAAAATCTGGGCAGTAATGGGCAAGTTAGTATGTGATTGCAGTGATGGTTTCACAGATATATGTATAAAGATCAAACCTTATCAAATTGTACATTGAATATGTCCTGAGTCATTAATTGCATGTTCGTATCTTAGTAAGTCTGTAAAAACACAATATCTGAAATACTGTCAAATCCTTAAATAAAGCAGGTGAGGTAGCATGTCTTTTTGGAAGTTGCATAGTTTTTGAACTTTTGACATACAGGAGGTAAGAAGGATCCTGTGGTTGGAGTCTTGACCCAATGCTTGTGGGTAAGGAGTAGGAAAGGAGGTCTGTTCCTTATCAGTAGTAGTACAACACCTCAAACAAATGAGGGCCATGGTAGGTAAAAAGCAACTTAGGTTTAAGAGGCATATAATGGTCTAAAATATGATGTTTGCAATAAGAATAAAATCAGGTAAGATTCACTTCAATAAATAAAACATACTTACTTGTATTATTCCAGAACATATAAAAACAGAAGAAAAAAGGAGATGCTAAAAAAATAGGAGTATAGAAATTGAAATGAAAAGAAATGAATACAGTCGATTCATGTCAAGAATAGTATAAGGTAAATACACCAAGATAAATGAACATGCAGCAAATAGATAGACTTCCATGAAATAGTTTTATATTTTCAACTCTGAGAAAACATTCCTTAAAAGAACATACAGGGCCTTGTTCACTCAGAAGTCACGTATGCAGTTGAATAAAATCAGAGAAAGTTAGATCTGGCTCTTGGGCTCTGGTCTCCCCAGGTCTGTTACTCTGATTTCAAAAGAAGAATGAAAAAAGAGCTTAAAATGTTATTACTTAGGAGCCCGTGCAGATTCCATTCCCGTGCAGATTCCATCCATATTTGAAAATCCTCTTTGATTTTTCAATAAAAATGAGTTGAGAAAGGGCAATGGACTAAAGCAGGGTGAGCAAATTACTAACTGAGAAATTTGCTGCATTAGCAAGGGAAGTATTTTCAGGCCGACGTTTCCCTGGTCCCTCATAAAATACATCAACTAGGCCTCTGTGTTAGGCCCACTGTGTTGTGAGAATAGCAAATTGAACGTTACTTTGAGGCAATACTGATTTAAAAACAAAAGAGCCCACCATTAGATGCATAACAATGAGAACTTCCTAGGGATAGCTCAACAATTTGTGATCATCTCATTTTTTTCCCACCATGGATATTTAAGAAACAATCAGGAGAATCTGATTCACTTTCACTACTGTCCTCTGCAAATACTTTTCAGGAATCATCCACTGGCTTAAAGTACACTAGTCTTTGTAGTTAGTCTCTGTTGACTACAGAGTGACAAGCTGTTCTACTTATTTTTTGTCTTCAGTGATTTGTTAAGGGATCCTTGTGCTTTAGCAGAACATTTTTTGCCAGTCAAGCCATAGAAACATACTTAAAAGATCTACAATTCTCAGTCATCCAGGAGTTGTTTTTTTCCCATTATGTTCACTTCAACTTCTAACAGCTTATAGATTATTTAGACCTTCCTTTTAAAAGCCAGCATGTGGGGGTGCCTCAGTGGCTCAGTTGTTAAGCGTCTGCCTTCGGCTCAGGTCATGATCCCAGGGTCCTGGGATCGAGCCCCGCATCAGGCTCCCCGCTCTGCGGGAAGCCTGCTTCTCCCTCTCCCACTCCCCCCACTGGTGTTCCTTCTCTCACTGTGTCTCTCTGTCAAATAAATAAAATCTTTAAAAAATAAATAAATAAAAGCCAGCATGTGAAGGTTCCCTAGGTAAAACTCTAATCTTGGAACTTTTTTTTTTTTGTAAGTGGGGCTCAAACTCATGACCCTAAGATCCAGAGTTGCATGCTTTACCAACTGAGCCAGCCAGGTCCCCCTAACCTTGGAACTTTTCTGGTAGATCTGGTGGGAGAAAACACAGATGAAGTTTGGCAAAGTCTTTAGTACATATATCAGTTGTCATTGCAAGATACTGTGGAACTGATATTCAAGAGCGGGCAAGTAGAGATCTGTGCCCAAGAAATGAAATGCTGAGCTTTTTGAAGCAATGATAATATATTATATGAATCTCTGTAGTCATAACTTCCATGTGGAAGCTGCTCAATGAATGAACAAAAGAATGCGGTATTTCATGGCAAGGAACTGTATCCCAGTTGCCACCAAGATGAGAAAATACTCTCTCATGGGGTGTCACCAGGCTGGACTCTCCATAGCTCAGGTGGTTTTGGGCTGGGTGGCAGTGACTCTCATGTCTACATGGATTTTCCACTCACTGTTGGAATCCTGGAACAAAGGAAGGAAGGAAGAAGGAAGGAAACCTAGCAACAATGGCCTTTGCATAGTATGATTGTCTCTTTTGTGTGGCCAGGTAAAAAGGAAATTATCTAAAATACCCACAGCAAGATGTGCTGCAGGTAGAAAACTGTCATTAGCAGAATGAGACATAAAATGAGAAAAATCTTGATTCAGTATTTCTAACATTTGCTAAGGATAGACAGGCGAAGTCAAATGCTCAATTTAGCCTCCTCTAAGGCTGGGGCCCTTCCGGCCAGTGGCACCTTCTCTTCAGGTTGGCATGTGACTCGCCTTGGCGGCCACAGCTAGTCTACTGCTTCACAAAATGCAAATCCACCTTTTAGAAAGAATAATAAAAATTTAATCCAGATGCATTCTTATCCAGGAGGTGGAGAATATGATTTTTTTTCATATTCTTATGAAATATGAGGAAAACTTTTAAAAATCGTATCATTAGAAGAGAAAACTTGTTTCCAAAGTAAATGAAAGTCCAAGAGAAGAAAAATTACTTCCTAACAAAAAAATCTATGTTAGGTAGACTGAAACACTGGATGAAAAAACATGGATGAGATGGTCTGAGAAAGCCAGGATATCTACTATATATATGTTTATATGTGTATATATATATATATATATATATATATATATATATACATAAAACTTTTTAGTATGTTTGAGGAAGACTTTTTTTAAAGAAATAGCATTTTTAAAAAATGTAGAGCAAGAAGAAAATAAGCTTTTGCTCTTCTCTGCCTTTAACTGAAGTAGTTTTTCAAAGACCCCTATTTCCTAAAGCCTCCATTGGTCCTATCATGATGCCCCATACCATGTCGTTTTTAGAAGCTTTAGTTACAATGTAGTTGAATGCAATGCAATTGAAGCTTCTTTTTATAAGTGCATTAATCCCCCACTCTCATGACCTAATCTAACCGTAATAATTATCTCCCAAAAGCCCCTTCTCCAAATAATAATATATTGGGGATTAGGGCTTCAACATATGGGTGGGAGCAGAACACAAACTTGCAGAAGGCTTAAGTTCTAAACTTACAATAATTCATCTGGTTATTAATGTAACTAAATAGCTGGGCTTTAAGCGGAAGGAGATTGCACAGAAACTGTTGCGGGGTTCGGGAGTCAGAGAAGCTCTCTAGAAAACAGGGAGTTACATTAAGGGAACCACAAGGCAGCTGGGAAGGCACTAGGAACGTCGAGATTCTGGGAGTCTGGTGCAAAAGAAGGGGAAAAATGAATGGGAAAGGGAGGGCTCATGGGTAACAGAACGTTCTGTTGACTCATTACCTTTACTTAGGGAAAAGCCCCATCACAGGCAGATTTTAGATTTTTTAAAAGCTCTTTCTTTCTCTGAAGCCGGGCTGCCTGAGGTATTATTTAGAATCTTGACATTTGTTCCAATCACCACGGATGTACAGTTACTAAGTGTTCGGGCTTTAGATAATGAAGCCAGACTTGTGAAGACTCAGTGAAGTCATATCCTGCATTTCAAACGTCTAAAGGGCTGGGTACCAACAGAGCTCAGAATGAATAAGTGAATGCTAGCTACATTAATTAATCTCTGAACACACAAACAATAAATCTGATTCCAAAAATATTTTAGAACACAGTCTGTAAAGACAGTTTGAAATTGGTTAGCAGAAGTTATTTTAGCTTAAGTCTTATGTTTTATTTCAGAAATGAAAGTGAGAAGCTGCAGAGACAACAGCTGTTACTTTTGAACATAAAGTGTTAGAGGGGAAGTAGAAATTTATCTATAAAGTTCACAGATGTCTCCAGTCATCAACAATAGATGTCACTAATCATTTCCTAGTATTTGAAGAGATATGACTCATCTGCTAGTTGGCTGAATTTTTTTTTTTTTTTTTTTTTTGGTGGCGGTGGGAATTGACCTATAAGCAAACAAGTAAATCTGTACTGCAACTAAAAGAGAATTATCATATTTCTTAAAATTTAAAGAATTATTACCATGAAGTTCTAGTTACTTGGCTAAAATTCGTCTAACCGATTTCTTACGCAAGTTAATATTGTGACAGGCTTCAGTGAATTGTGATGTTTCAAAACATTTCTGTTAGACTTTTAGCCCATTTGAATGTGGTAGAAATTATATTGGAATAAAGCAAATTTTATTTGCTCTAAATGAAGGGGAAAAGACATGGTTTTATTTTTTGCCTAAAACTTCCTACTTCATATATTAATATCAAAACTTACCACAGTAACACCCTTTCTGACAACCGACAAAGAGAATGAAGATGCTCAATTTTGCCTTAAAAGAGAGTTCAAGTAGAATTTCTCTTAGCTATAACTGTATTTGGGGGCCACCTGGGTGGCTCAGTTAGTTAAGCATCTGCCTTCGGTTCAGGTCATGATCCCAGAGTCCCGGGATCAAGCCCTGCATCGGGCTCCCTGCTCAGTGGGAGTCTGCTTCTCCCTCTCCCACTCCCCCTGCTCATGCATGTGCTCTCTCTCTCTCTCTCTCAAATAAGTAAATAAAATCTTTTAAAAAACTGTATTTTGATTTGTGTGTGAAATTCTTTAAAGACTATCTATTCAGAAACTTCTCTTTGCATTAATTCAAATGTTACATGATTGGTAAAAATGCTTACTTGCCTTGGATGGTGGTTTGCAACTAGTTGACCTTAATTATGGCATTGACACGTGGCAGGACTGACTTTATGGGTGTGACCGGTTCAGCTGCACTGGGCCCAGTGCTCAGAAAAGCCCTGTGTTTGGTTTAATTCTTTATTGCCATCATTTGGAGAGTCTTAGTAATTGTTGAACAAGGGACCCTGTGTTTGCATTTTGCACTGGATCCCACAAATGATGTGGCTAGTCCTGGCACTTAATAAGAAGTATGGTCAGTTGTCAAGGTTTTGGATGATCTCCAAAGACACTGCGGTCTCTAGCACTTGGGTACCTGCGCCTATTTTGACGAGGCAATTAGGGATGATATACAGACTCAGGCTTCTTCAGAGTGATGTGCTACCAAGTCCCCTCACTGAATGTAGAGTGGTGAGAGTGATCTTTAATAGAAATGTACAGTTTTCTTTGACACAAAGGGAAAGGACCTTTAGAATCTGTATATTCAATAATTCAAACTTTGTCTTTTGTTCTGCTAGGAGAGGGAAATGACTTGTATAAGATGCAGGAAGAGAAGCTGGGATTAGATGTAGCCATTACCCCCAAGCACATCCTGTCCCCACAGAAAGACTCCAGTCCACATACACTGAGGGCAATGAAGGTAGAGTAACACTGAAAATCATACAAAAAATGCTACTTATATTATATGACACTTACAGATTCTCTCCCAAACAGGATCCTAATGGAGTTTTACTGCAATTCAGTATTAGATTCATAGAAGCTAAATGTGTTACCAAAAGTCATAGAGCAAGTTGAGGTAAACATCAAACACAGGTCTTCTAAATCTGTGCCATTTTCACCTCTTTGCTCTGCTTGCTAAAAATTGTTGAGCCTCAGGCACCTGGGTGGCTCAGTTGGTTAAGCAACTGCCTTCGGCTCAGGTCATGACCCCAGGGTCCTGAGACCGAGCCGGATGGCTCCTTGCTCAGCAGGGAGTCTGCTTCTCCCTCTGCCCCTCCCCCTGCTTGCGCTCTCTCTGTCTCTCTCTCAAAAATAAATAAATTTTTAAAAATCTTAAAAAAAAAATCATTGAGCCTCTAATTGGAAGTTCTGCCCCCATAATGGGGGTTTTATTGAAGTAAATGAAGTAATCCTTGAGCTACCAGTGAAGGCCTTTTCTCTATAGTCTCCCAGCCCAGAGCAATTGTTTAGGTGGTGAGAAGGAAACAGGGCACCACAAATACTGCAGAAAAGAAGGGCAAGCCACTGGAAAGGAAGCCAATGAATATTGGCATTGAAAGAAACATTACGATCAACTTATCAATCTCTCCTTCTCTCCAAATCCCACCTGATGGAAAGCCCTCTCAAGGGCTGCTAGAAAGATGAATTTTCACATAGAAACATTTACAAATGAGCACTTTATCTCAAAATTCCATTCCATTGAAGAACTCTAATTTGCTTCAAAGTTCTGGCTTAAGTTAAACTGAGATTTGACTCATTGTAAATTTGAATAGAATATGGTCTCTGCTCTCAACCCTGCAGACAAATACAGATGTAAACACAGAATACCAATACACATGTGACCAAGTCATAGTGGAGAAACCTACAAGACCTATTTAGAGAGGCACATTGCTGGAACTGTTGGGTAGGGTTTCAGAGGACTGGCTCCTTGACAAGGACTGTGAATGGCAAATTATGAGAGGGAGAACACAGAGATTTTTCTATGAATCTTAATGACTCATTTTCCCCTATCCATGTGACTTTTTTTTTTATGTTAAAAACTCTTGGCCTTCTCATTTTAGACTACTTACCCAACTCAAATAATTCCTTAAATATTATGTGTGACATTCATATCTGATCAAAAACTAGCAGTATCTCTCTTTTTACCCTACCTGTGACGATTCTGTTTCTTCAGTGTTCCTCTTAAAGTGAACCACCACATTTAAATCAACTTCATCAGATATGCTCTGCCTTTTGCAGCAAGACTTCATTCTCTGTGATTAGAGCATTTTCTCACATAGTAAGCTTGCATTAGAGTGAGTGCCAGCAGCATCATTATTTTGTTGGCTTATCCTAAACCTGTATTTTGATCAGTGAGGCATAGGGCAGGTGTCCTACACAAGCATATACTTGGAGATCTAAGAGAAGACTTTCTTGATCTTTTCTAATTTTCTCTCCTTTGTGTTGACCAAAAGAACGAGATCTTGCCATTTGTGACAACATGGATGGACCTAGAGTGTATTATGCTAAGTGAAATCATTCAAAGAAAAATAACATATGATTTCACTTATATGTGGAATCTAAAAAAAAAAAAAAACAACAACCCAAAAAGCAGAAACAGACCCGTAAATACAGAGAACAAATGAATAGTTGCCAGAGGGAGAGTGGATGGGAAAATGGGCAAAATGGGAGAAGGAGAGTGGGAGGTATAGGCTTCCAGTAATGGAATAAATAAGTTACGGGGTGAAAAGGTACAGCACAGGGAATATAGCCGATGGTACTATAATATTATTGTGCAGTGACAGATGGGAGCTACATGTGTGGTGAGCACAGCATTATGTATAGCCTTGTAGAATCACTAGGTTGTACACCTGAAACTAATGTAACATTGTGTGTCAACTATACTTCAATTAAGAAAATGTGGTAACTGTGTCTTTAATATTTTTAAATTGGAAAAAATCCACAAAGCCACAAAAAGAAAAAAAAAAAACCCAAAGCACCATTATAAAGCCTAAGACAGAGCCTCATCATATTCCACCAGGAGCTTCCCTAGGTTTCAATAGAGCTTGCTCACCATTAAATAGGTTTCTTAAAATCACCCATTTGGTTTTTTACCAAGAAAGTTCCCATTATATCATGTTTCTTGATGTTAACAGTGGAGCTACCACTACCTGAGTGCCTCCTAGCACTTTCATCTAAAATGTGAATAAGACAGTCTGGTTATTGGGGCACCTGGGTGGTTCAGTCAGTTAAGCATCTGACTCTTGGTTTTGGCTCAGGTTATGATCTCGGGGTTCTGGGAAGGAGCCCTGAGGCGGGCTCTGCACTCAGTGGGGAATCTGCTGGAGATTCTCTCTCCCACTCTCTTTCCCTCCCTGCTGCGTGCACACACTCTCTCAATAAATAAACAAATAAATCTTTAAAGAAAAAAAAAGACAGTCTTGTTATTATGTATTGTTGTTGAGTCCAGCTGGATCACAGGGATTATCATATACTTAAAAAAAAAAAATCCACTCAGACTCTATTTAAAATTTTGTTGGAATAGTTTCTCAACCCTCACATTGTAATTTTCTCAAATAACTTATCTTTTTTCTCCTTTTGAAAACTTAGAACATTTGCTTAATCCCCCATTTTCACGGTGTGCTCTCTCCCCCATTTTCATTGTTGTTCAGACTATGACACCACATTTGTAGTCCCTTTAGTATCCAGTTATGTGCTAATTCTTCACTAGCTAAATAGAAATCATAGATTATTTTATCACTTGTTTGGGACCTCCAATACATTTCTATTAAAAAGATTATCTTCCTTACTCTGGAAGACTGAACTAAAATTGGATTTGAGTAGGAGTGCCTTCTCTCTTCAGCTGCTACATTTTATCATTTTCCTTAAGCACTGGGATTATGACTTTCTATTTCTCTTTCACATCGTGGAATATATATATATTTGTTAGCACTTTTCTTGAGACTTCAGCTTATTCTGGCATACTTTTCCTGAACAAATTTCCTCTGAATCACACCATGTTTTAGTACTCATTTGTGATTTTGTGTTTCTCTTTCCATCTTACAAAGATTTTAAAAATTTGAGATTCTATCCAGTGTAGTGGGCACTTTCTATAGTTCTATAATCGCTAGCATTAATTGCATATTTAGAATTTTGTTTTGTATTCATGATATGTAAATTTTTATGCATCATTGAAATCAATTTACCAATACAATTTAATGTATCTAAGCTTTTGACTCTGTGAGGTTGACTTACATTTCTTTTGTGTACTGTCTTTGTCTAGTTTCAAAATTTTAGTTATATAAACCTTGTAAAACAAATTGGGTTAACTTCCCCTCTATTGTAATCTCTGGGAAAGTTTATGAAAGTCAGGAATAAACCATGTGGGAAGGTATCCTAAAGGCTGTCTGTAATAGCTTCTAGACTTGGTGTCATTAGAGAGTGGAAAAAGGAGGGCAATTTTGACTACCTATTGCATTTATTTAACGTCCACTGATCCATTCAGGGTTCCAAATTCTTAAAATAAGTTGGTTGTATGTTTATTTATTTTAAAAAATTTCTTCCGTGTACATATTTTATAATTTATAGGCATTAAATCATTCATTGTATTTATGATTTCAAAAATAACTACTCTATCATAGTATGTTTTATGTATATATATAAAATATATACAAACACATTCACACACATGCACACATATATACACTATAACACATACATATGTGTATGGGTATAGTACATATATGATACATATATGTGTATATTTTGGGGGCAGGGGTTAGGTTTCTCTCTTTGCGCAGTTTTGCTTGAATTTTGTCTATTTCATTCATTTTTTGGAATATAGCAGGAATTTCACTTTTAAGCAAAATTTGATTTCAGGCCTCAAAATCCATTTTCAACTTGTTTTAGAAAATCATCATCCATGTCCTTCTTCTACTTATGTGGCTAGAAATGTATGTGCATAATAATACCACTTGTGAATTTCTATTCATTTCTTCTCAAAAGCCCCTACACTGTGCTTCTACTCCACTCCTTTGGGAAGTATTTCCTGACTCTTGACCAGATCTAGCTAGGAACTCCATCCACTATGCTCTCATTCCTTCCTGTCCTTGACTCCATTCCAACAAGTAATGTGTTTACTGGTCTTGCTTTATCTAAATGCCAAGTCTCCTTAGTATATTGTAATGTTTTTGGGAGTAAATGCCGTGACTTTTGTTTGTGGCTTCCAAATTCCCTCTGTGTGTTTAGTATACAGTAGACCGAAAAAATGAGTTTGAATTTTTAACACTTATTCCTGTTAATTTTTCCCACAAGAAGCACAAGAAAAATTGGTAGTTTGGATATATTTTGACAGGTTAGAAGATACGAACTTTTTCTTCTAAGAAGATTGCACACTCACCAATATGATATGCCAGACTTATTTATTGATTTATAAAGTATCTTTCTCTAGAAAGAATTTCAACATGTATTATCACCCCTGCATATATCTACTTCCACAGCCTTTAGAAGAGATTTCTCAAATATTATAAATTTTCTTCTGTGGTCATGACAGCATTCCTGCCTTTACCTGTGGATACACAGGTCATACTAAACTCTCTGAAGCATGAAATAGGGCTTCGTTGTTCATTGTTTAGGCTCATCATCTCAAGGAAGAGGCTTATGCCTTTTAGAATCCATCAAATTAAAGCCTCTTATTCATTGTCTCTCATTAAGTCATGTTCTCCTGCTTCTACAGTTTTTATAACTTTGATTTATTTTAACCATATTAGCACTTTTTTCCCCCTGATGAGTTTTCATTCTAACAAAAGATGTACAATTGGAAAAGTCTTGTCTTTTAGGCATTTGCTCCAACTATGGGAATTTGCAAATTCTCCCTATGGGCTTGCCTGAAATTAAAGTAACGAGACCAATTTCAGTTATTTTAATAAGAAGATATTTAAAATGCTTAATTAAATTCACTTATTTCAACAAGAACATATGATTCTGAAAAGCTGGGTTTCCTACTTGAGTTAACGGGGAAAGATAAGAAAGTAATCAGCAAGGTCTGCTACAGACATTTAGCTCATGCAAGTACATACATACTCACAGAGAGACCCACATATACAAACATACAAATGCTGTTAACATCTGCTGTTCTGATCCTCAGGTGCAGCATATAAAAAGGGGAGCCAGCTCTGGTTTTTAGTCTAGATATAAACTGACTAGATGATAAGAGAAAAATATATAAAGCAAGTATTTTTGGTCTCTATATGTGCTAAAGTGTATATTTGTTATTTTTAATCCTTTGCTCCCTAGGCCCACCTGCGAAGGCAGCCAATTTTACAAATGGTACTGCAAATCCCATACTTTAGAGTTCAAGCAATAGCTTGCTTCTTTATTGTTAGAACTTGGACCAGTAAGTAATTGGCCTCGAGGAACATCTTAAATATCAGCCTCTAAAACCTGTACAATTGCCCCAGACCTAGATGCTGTGGGAGTAGTGGGTCAGCGATGGCAGACTACATATAACCACATCACAGAGCGCCAACAACCGCTTGAATCCGCTTCTTGGACTCAGTCTGGAGATCAAGGTTGGTCTGGTAATTCTGCAGCAAAATAAGAGGAAGATGGACTGGAAATCTGCCACCAGAAAATTTAGGCAATGACTTAGCTGCAATCTCGAAATTGAGGTGATAAAAAGATGCCATATGTCTAAGCTAAAAAACAGGGTGCCTTTTTCAAAGACCATGTGATAAGTCATTGAATGATGTGAGCCATTTTCATCTGTTTTTGCATTTCATGTACACCAAAAATGGAATAAATGGAGTAAAACAATAGGATCTATAATTTTTAAAAGAGAGTAGAAGAACAAGAAGGGTTGAGAAGGAGGGCAGAAGGAGATGCAGTGCTTGAGAAAGGAGAAGATGCATGTGAGGAACCAGATATTTGGTAGTAAGGTTGCCTGAGGGTTTGGTGAGAAACCTCTGGCAGTTTGATGGGTAAATAACAAGGCTGGGAGAAGACACATTTCAACACAGGAAAAACAGACTTTGATCTGATTCCTTATGCAGCCAAACAGAATGAATTGATGATTTCTATTTCATTAGTGTTCATTTTGCTTGTTTTTCTATGATTTTAGATCATTCAGTAATAGGTTAGGGAGAGTGATACCATCCTGTTATCAAGCCTCAGCTTCTGCTGGCCCATCCCACCCACCTGAAGACAGTCTGGGCTAACTCCTTATTCTAGGCAAGGAGGGCTCTGGTGCCAGGAGAATGACAGAGAAATATAATTTCTCCAACTAGATCCTAGCAGTCATTGCCTGAATAATCCTACCACTTTTTGGAAGCTTCCTCTCCAAGTAAAGTTAACTGCTTGTCCTGAAAGTTAAGGCCAATTAAAGACACTTTGCTTGAATGACTTACTCTAGTTATTTTTCCCCTGTTCCTCACAGGATTCTCTGAGTGTATTTAGGAACTCACCTGTTGAACAATTGCAATGAACTATTTCCAGCAGCTAATCTGTGGAGGGTAGAAAGAGGAAAATTGGTGGGTGCTAAAAAGACATCTGATTCAAGGCACCATTTTTGTTTCTGAATATCCCTTAAAGGTTAGAAAGTGAACTAGGCAGGAAGATTCCTCTCTGTGCAGCTAGTCTCCAGAACTTACAGAGATGGTCATGGGGAATTTTAAGTCCACTTCCTTCTGTGAAGACTCTGAAGGGCTTCTGTTCACACGAAATCAATGAAGAGACCTCTGCTAAGAATCGTCAACAAGAGCACAAAGAGGATCAAAAAAGCCAGCAGTCCTTCAGTGCTCATTTCCTTTGCTTCAACAGCTCCATAAGAATTCTCTTAAAGATGCTGGCAAGTGCATCTTCAGAGGCAAGCAGTCATCACTTCTTGATTTCTCTCTCTTGGCATGGAGTTTTTCAGATTGCTGAGCCCTCTCGTAGTCTGAACCAGAATGCCTAGTGAGGCTTTACCGTGAACACTTAGAGGCTAAAATCTAGGGCCCCCACTAAGTGGGTAAATTTTTAGAGAGAGTTGTTTAGATCTATCTCTGTGCCTTCTAATACATCTCTCTCTCTCTTTTTTTTTTTTTTGACTGTACATTACATGGCCTTTCTTCTTTGAAGTTATGAAACTCCTGTCTCAGGGCCTCACACAGGGACCTTCTCTAACACACTGTTCACTGGACCTCCTACTCACCCTTCAGGCATTATCCCATTCCTGTCAGTGTCCCCAACCCAGACAAACTATAACTCTCATTGTGCAATGATCCATTTTAAAATACCATTTTTATTTTATTTTTTGGAGAGAGAGTGCATGCACATGTGTGCGTGAGCGGGTGGGGGGAGGGGGGAAGGGAGAGAAGGAGGGAGAGAATCCCAAGCAAGCTTCACACACAGTGTGGAGCCAGACACCAGGCTCAATCTCACGACCCTGAGATCATGACCTGAGCTGCAATCAAGAGTTGGATGCTTAACCGACTGAGCCACCTAGGCACCCCTTGAAATGCCATTTTTAAAATGGGTAAATAATTATTTGTATAAATTCCATGTTTAATATATGTCTTCCCACAAGCAGGTAAGCCCATGACAGAAGGACTGTGGATCTCTTCTAGCTCAGGCACTCTGTTAGGTTCTCTTTGTCAGAACCATCCTAGGCCATCAATAACACTAGAAATGGCACGATCTCATCTTAGAGCGACCCCCAGGGACATTTCCAGTCTAGAGTGTGTCACTGAAGTTTAGGGCCTCAATTTCACTGGGCCTGTAACTGCCAGTAGGTGCTGGGTTGATGTGTGGGCACATTTCAATGGGATCTGTAAGTTCTAGCTGAGGGTTAAGAAATTTCCTCTGAAAAGGGCCAGACAGCAAAAATTTTAGGTTTGGGGACCTTTCAGTCTTTGTTGCCTTAATAGGGTGAAAACTGACAAAAATAAAACACTAAATGAACAAATGAACAAGTGTGGCTATATTCTAATGAAGCTATTTAAAAAGCAGGCACCCGGACAGATCTGATCAGTGAGCCCCAGTTTGCCAAAGCCTGTTCTAGACAGTAATTTCTTCACTTAAGATTTTAAAATCTGGCAGAGACTACAGACAGAAACTACCTGTTCCATTCTATTCCTGTTCTCTGGTATAACAGCATCTCACAGCTATATTATTGACAAAGAATACAGAATAATACCAAGAATAATTTGTGTGGGAGGAATGCAGCGATGACCCTTCTATCAATTTTATTCAGGGTAACTATTGTTTTAGAGAGTCACATAAATTCAAAATCATTTAGCACATGTTGCTACAAACCAGCCTTGAGAAGTTTTCATTGAAGCTTGATTTTTTAATGTTATTTTTCATATTAAATCTTGCATTATCCAATGCTTTCCTATAAAGATCATCTGTAGTTGCTTATTCTAAGGATTAGGTAGTTTATAGGACTGATAGGAAATACTTTTTGACAGGTAAGGAATCGAAGAGAGTCATTCAAACCACTCACTTTCCCTGTAAATTACAGCTGAGTGACTACTATCAAAGAATTGTTCCCATCTCCATTAACCAGCTCTGTCTCCTACTCAGTCAGCTGTGTATGCTGTGGATGTTTTGCACCAAGCTCTAACACCACTTACAGGGCTGATATTTCAGACTAATATGAACGTTGACCACTTGCACTCACAACATGCCCGTAACACATGTATTATCCAGGGGAATTAATTGTTCGCAATGAATTCAACATTCAGCCTTTAACATTTTTTTATTCTGCCAGTGAGGCCAGAGAATAAATCTGTTCTTTCAAGCAGGCTATTATTAATCCCTGGCTTTCACAAACAGCAAACAGCCACTGAATCCAGCTGACAGCACATATTCATTTAAAGACTAATAAGGAGAATTATCCAAATTAGTTAAAACATATTTCATCATCATGTTTAAATCCTTCCAGAGCTATTGCTGGAGTTGGACTAGAGTATGCAAGACCAATGAACTTGTTTTAATTGTTATCTAAAGTTGAGGCATTGAGAAAATTTCCAAAATACATTCTGGAAATCATTTCAGCTTCATTTTGGGAAGAACATAATCTTGCAACAGACGTTATTTAACTTTTTTTGCTAAGGAAATAAGTTTGAAACCCTTCAGTGTTTTTGAGAGACCAGATTTGGAGATGTCTCTTTACTTACTTTGTGTTTAAATTAGGATTTTTGACTGTACCAGGCTCAAATACATGAGGTAAGGATAGAAATGGGAAACAGGCTTCAAAAAGTAGAACTTGAGAACATGAGGGAGGAGGGGTTTTGGAGGCTTGTCCTCTACTCTCCAGTTTCATTCCCCAAGGAAAATGCTTCCCTTGCTCTGTCCCTTTTTAATCATGCCAAGAATATTGTCAGCATCTCTCCAGTTATTGTGCAGATTTAAAAGTATCTATTTTATAGTATAACTTTTGAGCCTCTTAAAAGAAAAAAATGAAGGCGGGGGGAATCAGAGGGGGAGACGAACCATGACAGACTATGGACTCTGAG
Organism: Zalophus californianus; assembly: GCF_009762305.2. Lineage (NCBI taxonomy): Eukaryota > Metazoa > Chordata > Mammalia > Carnivora > Otariidae > Zalophus > Zalophus californianus. The sequence goes on from NC_045602.1 coordinate 28,667,836, forward strand.
AAACAAACTGAGGGTTCTAGAGGGGAGGGGGGGGTGGGGGGATGGGTTAGCCTGGTGATGGGTATTAAAGAGGGCATGTTCTGCATGGACCACTGGGTGTTATATGCAAACAATGAATCATGGAACACTACATCAAAAACTAATGATGTAATGTATGGTGATTAACATAACATAATAATAAAAAAAGTAAAAATAAAAATTAAGTGAATGAAGGTTAAAACAAACAAAAAAAAAACAAAAGTCACCCAATGATAACATAGCCCTTAAGAAAAATTCGAAGGTTCTTTATTATGTATTTATCTTTATGTAATAGTTCAGCAAGTTGCTTAACTTCTCTCTGTCCTCCATTTTTTAAATCTGTAAATTGTAACAATAACAACAATAATAAAAGCTACTTCATAGTTAAAAAAAAAGAAAAAAGAAAAAAATGGATATTAAGCCAACGGCACGGTATCCCAAATTTTGTAACTACTGAATATCTACAGGAAAACCCTCTTAAGAATCCCATCATATTCGTAGAGGTTTGTTTTTTTTTTTTTAATTGGTAGATGCTTTTTAATGCTTCTATGGTTCATTTGCAAGAATGATTATCACTTCATGGTTGTGGCATGTGATTTACTTCATGCCTAGTCTAGCAACTTCCCTGAGTTGTAACCTTCCTTTCACAGAGTGATGGGAAAGTCTTTGAAGAGCTCATGCCTCAGGGACAATTTTGAAATGGACTTCACCCTTATGATATCTGTGAAGTGGAAGCTACAATTGAAATGTACCTGCGGCTTGCCACCAGGAGGCATATTTGGCCATTTCTAAGATGCAAACAGTTGAAAATGCATTCACAAGTATTAAGATCTGAATGAAGTTCAATTATGTCTGCATTTCTGTGCTCCTATTGGATGCAGGGGTTGCAAAGTGCTACCAAAAGACTCATCTTGCTCATAATGAGGGTGTAAGAATGGCAGAAAAGGGCTATGAAATGAGAGTTTCCATCTGACATTGTTTTTTTTTTTACGTAGATCCCTCTAATAATTTGGTATGGCTTTATTAAATATTGCTTTACTCCCCTGAGCTTTAACTTTAGTATTTCATTGCAATTGTATCAATAGTTTAATTCAACTAATGCCTATTGAGGCTTTGTTATATTTATGTGTATACAAACAGAAAATGCAACACTCCAGAATAAAAATCCTGGACTATATTAAGAGAAAGGTACATGACTGCTTAAATAACATTAGCACATTCAATTATTATTCAGTTAAAACTTCAGTGTTGATATTTATTCAAATTCTCACTTTTTGTTGAGGGAAAAAAATAGCTAAAAAGATTAGTAAGTCAGAGAGTGGATCTGCCTTGAATATTATTGTGTGGCCCTGACTCTTCTACACGTTTCCATGGTCTTCACGCTTTACACAGCCCCAGCACTCCTGCTTATCCAAACTAACCCTCTCAAAGTTTTCCCACACACTGCATTTTAACTCGTAATTCTGTGAATGTGGAGGGTCTGATTTCTGACGATAATTTGCTTTTCTACTTCTCTCCTTCTATTTGTCCTTAAAACTCCGATTCAGTGTCGCTTCTTAGTAGCAGCGCTCCCTGTCTGCTATAGTTGAGTTAGGGGTCCCTTCCTTGTGCATCAGTATGTCCTACACTTATCCTTCCCACAGCCCCTACTTTATCACATTTAAACACTTTTTCTTGGCTTACTAATCTACACTTGGCTGTGACTTCCCTGAGGAGAGATACTGTGTTGATTTTTATTTCCAGATACTCAATGAGTAGACACATAGTAAACATTTATTGTATAGAAGGGCTTATGGAGTTTACTACAAGGCTGATTAGTTGTAGGGAGATAACTGCCCAGAGAAATAAGTCTTTTCTTGACTACAAAATCTTTGTGGGACATTTTTGTTCTAGAGAGATGAAGAATATTTCTTTTGGGCCTATATATATAAGACCAGGCTCTGCCAAAAGAGCGGGTCATTTACATGAGGCTCAGATCTAGCCCATGGCTTCTCATGCTGAGATCCTATGCAGTAAAGGATTAACTCAGCACAGCTGGGTTTTTCACATTCTGTGCATTCCACAGAAAGGTTTAGCCCTTGCTGTGCTCCTCATAGGTAATTTCTAAGCCCTTGAAAGATACCCTCCCTGATAAGAACATTTTGAAATGTGGACCCTGGGCCATACCGGTCTTTGCTAACATTGTGATTTATGGTGTGACCCTTGGGGGTGCTGGAGACCAAGGTTAGCCACATGGATGGTCAGCCATGCCAACAAGATGGTTCACACCAAGGCTCAGGTGAACTTTCCTTGTTGGCAGTGCTCCGTATCACTACATATTGCTGCTGGGAGAGAGAAGTGCTATACATGCGACTCCACTATGAGAAAGAAACTGGAAGCTTGTGTCTAGTGTCTCCTGGAACCTGCCCTATGCACCTTTTCCCTTTTGCTGTAATGAACTTTAGCTGTGAGAGAATAGCTTTCTGGAGCTCCATGAGTCCCTCTAGCAAATCATTGAATCTGACTGAGGTCTTTTTAACATTCAAATGCAGAATCCTAGCATCAAAAGAACAGTATAGAGAAACTTCTGATCATCTGTGGCTATTTTATCTTAAAGTGCCTTATTTCCTCTGCAGGAGGAGGAAAAGGTTTAGAAAGCGTAGTGCTCAGCTTCAGTTTAACATTCCCTTCCACTAACCTTCCAGGGAATTTTCTGGACCTTTGATGATAACTTATGTGAACTCGATACTAAACTCCACTTCTGGGTTAAATGTTGATTCTTAGTGTATATTAAATCAAACGAAAATCTGCTGTCTTCTTTGAAACAGGTTAGAACAGAATCAAATTAGTTTCTGAGACTTCATCATATGCTTCATGGCCTTAGAGGTCAAAATATTTCCTGCAATCCACTTTGCTGTAAATAACTTCTTACATAGATTTTAATTAGGGATGGGCTTAAAATGTATAAAGATGCAATTTGTATTGCAGTAAGTACAATGGAAGCGAGAATGTTAGAGAGCTAGTAAAGAAAAAAAAAGTTTGTCTACTATGGAAATTAAATTGGTTTAAATACGAACAAGCTTGTTTTAAGATGCAAAATATAATTCCTAGGCTAACCACTAGGAAATAATCCAAAAAATAGAAAGTTAAGAAAAAAAGAAGGAAATCAATAGTATACTAGAAAATATCTACTTATAATAAAAGGAGGAAGTAATGGAGGAATTAGGAAACAAACAAATAAAAAAAGGCAAAAATGTATAAAAAGCAAATAGCAACATGGGATACATCAATACTGCCTTAGTAGGAAGGATAAAGTGAACAGACCAAACACCACAACCAAAAGGCAGAGATTGGAAGAACAGATAAAAAGCATAACCCACCTATACGTTGTATATGTAAGGTGGGAAGATAAAACTTCTGGATAAGTTACCAGTGGCAGACAAAACAGTGTTTTTCAAACTTTCCATATATTTCTCTTTACTTCTTAGACTCCTTATAGTAAGATGGTTTCATTGTTGCAGCCAAAGAAATATGAATGGAAGTGAGTGTGTTATTTCTAGGGCCAAAATTTTAAAAAACATATACTCTCTTTTGCATCGCTCTCTTCTTCTTCCTTGGTGTCCTTGCAAGTTATTTCTGAGATGTTTGGAACCTAAAACTCTGAGCCACTGCCTGGTAAAGGAATGGCCTGACCCCCACTCAACTTTTCATAAGCAAGAAATAAACATGTTGCACTAACACGGTTTTATTATTTATTGCCAGGACCTAGTTTAACCCAATATGGGAACAAATACCTCAACAAATGAGGTATCAGTTTAATCTACAAAAAAATAATGCCTTGTGTCATCAGAGGATAATAAAATGGATTCTGAGCTGATCAAGTAAGAGTCCCTTTTGTTAGCACTGTTTTATTTGACTTCTATAGTACCTCAGTATATTTATGAATATTTCTTAAATAATGCTCTTGGAACATGATTGAGGTCATCTTCCCTCCAATTCCCACAGTCTTACGTGGCCTGATTATGTCAGTCACTGATTAGCAGACTTCGTTCATAAAATTGTTAGGAATCCAGTTTTTAGAAGATACATAGTTATGTATTGTCGATCAACAAGCCCCCAAATATGAGTAAGACTAAAAGAAAAAAGGAAAGAGAAAAGAAGTGACATTCTTTCAGTTGTTCATGTAAAAACCTTGGGGTCATCCTTGACCCCTTTGTGCATCTCACACTCCGTATCCACTCCCTCAGACAGTCCTGCCTATTCAGCCTTCAAATTACTACAAAGTTTAACTACTCATCATTTCTATTGCTGCCACTCTGGGCTAAGCGACCCTCATCTTTCACCAGGATTAATAAAAGCTTTTAAACTGGTCTACTTGCTTTGCTACTTGTCTACCTTCTATCTGGTCTCAAAAGAGCAGCCAGAGTGATCCTATTAAAAGGCAGTCAGATCATGTCACTTCTCTGCTTCCTCTCCCTCAAGCATGTCATCTTCATCAGAGTAAAAGCCAAAGCCCTAACCAAGACCTACAAGCCATACGTGATATTTCTGACCCTTGTCTTCCACTACTTCTACCCTTGCTCTCTCTGCTTCCTTGCAGTTCTAAGTAGGTCAGGCATGCTTTTGCCTTCGTGGTTTTGTATTTGTTCTTTCTTCTCCTTGGAATCGATTGTCTTCAAGTATCCATACGGCTCACTCTCTCACTTTACCACAGTGTTGCCTTTTCATTAGACTGTCCTGACTCACTAGGGCCATGCTCTTATTCCAAATGCACCCCTCCCATCCTTCTTCTCTACATTACTTTTTCCCTTCCTTTTCACTACCTAATGTACTATACCCTTCACTTGTCTTCTTTATCCTCAGTTTCTCCCACACAAAGGATGCCCCATGGGGCAAGGATTTTTGTCTATGTGCCTAGGACAGTGCTTGTCACATCAGAGTATTCGATAAATATACTTCTGAGTGGCGGATGCAGAGCTGGACTTTTTTACACATTTTCACTTAATCTTCATAATCATCTTATTATGTAGATACTTCTGTTTCCTTTTTAAAAGACGAGACACTGAAACTAAGAGATGTTAAAACATGTGAATCTAGGTCTTCCTGACTTCAAAGTCATTGTTCTTTATTGTATCTCAGTTACTTTTACTCAGGAAAATAAGTGTTATGTGACAGGTCCTTAGGTCTTTATTTCCTTTTTATCTGGGACTCTATTCAATCTTCCTTTTGCTCTCTAGCTTTTCATGTTAACACTGAAAAGATGACCCGTTGTGAAGCCCGGCTTAGCCACACTGTCACCATCTCCTCTCAAATCCCACTAGCTGGAGTAGAGCTGTCAGCCTTTTGTGAACATGGCAAGCCTCTCCGTGAAATAAAAGGCCAATGACATGGTGTACCTTGTAAAAGCTGTCATAGTGGAAAAGAACATGCAGCAGTGTTCACATCATGAAGAGAAATGTCACCGGATGCATATAATTTTGAAATTCTTACCTATATTTTTTATATATGCTACTTGGGTTAACAGTTCTGAGACAATAAAAGAAAGACACAATCATTTTGTTCAGCTCAACCGCTCAAAATGAAAAAGAAAAGGTTCTCTATAAAAGTGAGTATCAGATGAGTAGTCTCCGAAATGTTGCCTATTGATCTAATCGAAAGAGACCATTCAAAATTAATATAGTCCAGGTTTATGTAATATTTAGAATAAGTCAAATGCTTGGTACTTTTGAGGTAAAAGTTTTATGATACCTGAATAGTAATGGCAGAAAAGTCAAGGTCAGAAGAGATAAATTTGGAATAAAAAGTGAAACCAAGCAGAATTGCTAGAAATTGAGACATTAGGAATGAAGGAAACACTAAACAGAAAGCTTTGCTGCCCATGATGTCAGTCCAAGATTTATGTGAACAAGGATATTTGAGAATTCATGGTGGAAAGAAGAGGAACAAGGTGAAAGAGACTTTTAATCCTTACTTTGCTGAATTTAGATTTTTAAACTTCTTACAATGAACAGTAATAAACGCCATAAAAAGAATGCTTGTTGAAAGTTATCAAAACATATATATTTATATTTTGATGTGTGCGTGCATATGTAAGGGACACACATACATTTCCCAAACAGCTTATTTCTGTGATTCCATAGGTCAGAGAAAAGTTACTTGGGGTTTTTTCCTCTAACGATGCTAAGGTGATAAAGAACACTATATGCTTTCACAGATAAGAGCAAGTAAACCCTCATGTTTCATGACTTGTACTTTGCAAGTTCATTTCTCTCTCATGTAATAGACCAAAGCAGGTGCTCTTAGCCAGCCGGTTCTCCTTCCCACAGAAATGTAAAGATCCACATAACCCTGGGATCATCTCCATTCTAGGCTACTGGAAGGGAGACATGCAAACAGGGAAGAGCATGCCTGGGGAGGTTTTCATAGGCCAGGCCAGGAAGTGCACAGTTCTCTTTTGCTCATATTCCAGTAGCTACATCTCCATGACATGGCTACACTCACCTGTCCAGCTATGTGCCCAGGAAGAAGAGGAACATAGCTTTGAGAACAGATCACAGTCTTCCCCATGACAACAGCACATGTATGTTGAGCTTCTACATACACAAGTAAGGCATTATTTTAGACGCTGACATACATTTGAATATTGTGTTTTTTGAGGATACCAGAACAGAATGTTAATTATATGGCTTTTGAGAATAATAAACTGCTCCAGTTGGATGATAAAATCTATAATAGTACGTATTTGGGCTTATGTCATTTCTTATTAACACATACTTTTTGGTTTATATCAAATGACAGAAAACTTAGAATTTTAGAGTTTCAGAAGAGTTTGAATTTAGAAAGTTATTCACCATAGATTATTTGAGGCATTAATGGAGCTGCGTAATTGAAATGCTGAAAATGTAAATTAATTGGCTTGTAAATGAGACAGGTGTAACAAGTAAATGAGGTCCTGGGGGTCTGTTTTCATTCAGCTACTGAGTTGCAGGAGAAAGTGAGAATGTTTACAGCGGTTAATGGAATAATTATGCAGGATTTATCAATTCTATTAAAATTACATTTAAAATATAAAGCTATATTGTACAGTTTAAATTAGAAAATGGGCTTTCTCAGAATTGAAATCTTCAGAAGTCAAAAAGAGCCATTTTGCATTATCATGGAATGGTAACTGTCTTTTTTAAATTAGGAATTTATTTACAACTTTCTCTTTCTATTCAGTTTCCAGTCTTTTATACAAGAGTCATCTGTCTTCAAGGTTAGTTCATTTAAGTCATGGAGGAGAGAAATACCAAGTACAGAATACAAAAGAATACCATGGCCATAACGCAGATTTCTCAAATACCATTTACTTAGGCATATCTCCAGACAGACACTATTTTAAATATTAACATGTATCAGTTCCTTATTTCTCACTCTTCTTTCTTCTTTTCCCCCCGATTTTATCATCTCTAGATTGCTTCTTCCAGTAAATTCTTAATATACTGGCTGAAATGATGGGAGTGGAAGCCAAGAACAGGCTTTCATCTAAGTAAGAATCTATGCCTCCAGGGATTAGGGATGCCTCCACAAAGCTGCTAAAACCATCACCTTTATTCCGCCTTTTTTGGGGTGAATTCTCCCAGACACCCAAGAGGAGTTAAGCTCAAACCAATTTATAAGCCTATCAGATTAATCTTCCCAATACCCTTCCAGTTAGTTTTATGCCTAGAAATTCATCTTTCCTAGATAGCACTCATCTCTATTCACCTAAACAGCTACTTTTTTCAAGTGCCTTTTTGAACTCCAGTGGATCAATGGGTTTTGTTTTAAAAAACATTGTTCAAACTCATTGATATTCTAAATTTTCTTAAATAAAAACGTCATCTAAAAATTAAAAGTATGAGGAGAATATATTATCTGAATGTTTACAATCTAAATTAAAAACAAATTTTTTTAACAAGAGGTATATAACAGTTTTTCAACCTTGGCATTGATATTTTGGATAGATAATTCTTTGTTGTGGGGGGAGGGGACTGTTCTTACATTGTAGGATATTTAGCAGGATTCTTGGCCTCTACCTACTAGATGCCACTGAGCTGGGACAACCTCAGTTGTCTCTACATACTGCAAAATGTAATCCTGGGGGAAGACAAACTGCTTCAGTTGAAAACCACTGGGCATTATAACTTTATTTTAATCGCAAATATTCACATGTATGCTCTTAGCTCTTGATGAAATATCACAACCCTCCTTGTAGCAATTCACCATCCAGAGGGGAGAATTGTTTATATGTTTATACAGCTGTTAATCGATATGGGACTTTAGGCAAATCTATAGTGAATGAGACTCTGTGGGCTAATTCATCGGTTTTAGCTTCCATAATGAAGGAGAAACTAATATGTTTTTAGTGTGGCTTAGCTTTTCTAAGTGCTGAAGCCAAATTATGATAGTACAAATTGGGTCAGTGGATTTCTTAGTATTTTGCTAGTAGAATGGGTGGGTGGGGACAAACACATTAAATAAGAAACTTAAGAGTCATATACCTTAGCTATATCTGAATATTAGAGTACTTAAGATTTTTTAGATATTTCAATTTTGTTTTTATCCAGTATTGAAAAATGAACAATTATCTGATGAATCTCAGTTATGCAAAAATTCTATAAGATAAATTTTGCCTAAAAAAAAGCATTACACATTTTAATAAGGTATGTATCATTAAAAAAAAAAAAAGCATTACGCAGTCTGTATAGATCTCAGGTTTAGGTTTGTGATGTTTCTGAGAAATACCTAGATTCTGAAATTCCTACAGTTTGTGCCCAGCTAGCCTGGAAGCCACTTCATGACTTGGAGAATTCTAGGTGTGAAGTAAAACATCTTAGCGATGTGAGTTTACTCCTAATAATGACTCTGGGTTGGTAGTCAGATGTTCACAGTGGGACATTCACCAGCAGTTGAAAAGAACTTAACCGGAAGATTAAAATGAGATGAAAACATCTGTATTTCTAATTGTGAGCAACTTTGGCTTCTACCCTTCCTTAACTACTCAGCTCACAAATCGCTCTAACAGGGATATTTCATACATATGGGTTGAATTCTCAAGTTATACTTGCAATGTTATTCAAGTTATCTTGGTATTTGAAATAAACACACAATTGGGCAGCTTATCATTCTAATATGACCCCAGTTCAATGGCATATGCACTTCCAGGTGCCCCAAGTGTCTGCTAAGGCCAAATGTCTCCTGAGTAAAGATGTGAAGCAGTGCACCTTATTAATCTCTTTGCACATACTCTCCAGATTTTATCACAGAACCCATATGGAGGGACTCTCATGCCACAACTTTTAGTCTGCATATATGAACAGAGTACAGAGAATGGGGAAAAATTTTTGTAACTACATTTGTCAGACTTCTGCTACAGTGCCAGAAAATTTAAATTACCATGAGAGTACAAATTTTGTGTATGAATGAAAAAAGATAGCTTTTCCTGGAAATAAATGGTACAAAAGAGATCTCAAATGCCACCTCTTTCATGAATTTCCTGACTCCAAAATTAGTACATTTCCTTTCTCAGGCTAACAACCCTCATGACCATTGTGTCTTTATGGTTACACATTTTAAAAATAGTATTCTGTCTTGTACTATAGAAATTCATGTGCTTCTCTTATATTGCTTTATTAATCTACAAGGTCTATCAGAGAGATTTCAGAGTTTCATTTCAGAGTTACTTTGTCTCACACAGTCATATTGATCATTCTAGTTACTATAGCCAGATTTAAAAAACAAAAACAAACACCCAAAATATTTATTATACTCACCAGTCTGTAGTTTGGGTAGGGGCTCAATACAGATACCTCATTCTTGTTCTACTAGGTGTCAGCTGGAGCAGCTGGAAATTTGGGCTCTGAAACCATCTGAAGACTTGCTCACTCACTTATCTCATGGGTGGTAGTAGCTGTTAGCTGAGACGTTGGCTGAAATTGTTGACCAGATTATCTATCACTGGCCTCTCTATGTGGTCTGTGTTTCCTAACAACATGGTGGCTGGGTTCCCAGGGTGACAAATTGATGCAATGGGATATAAAGGATTATAGGTAGCCTCTGACGTAAAGCAAAGTGCATTGCTTTGGGCATAAAGGGTCAAGTGGCATATAAAACTCACCTTATGCATCTCTATATTACATTGGCTATTCTCAGAGAGGTCACTATCACTTAGGGAGGAAGCCCAGTTCCAAGGAGTTTATCACTGCAGTGAAACTTTCCCAGATATCTTTCCCCAACACCACCCTCCGCTCTACTCTGCCATTCATCACCTATTTATCTCTTCAAGACCTTCTGCACATAGCTCAGTTTTAACTCTTATCATTTTGTTTGGAAAGTGTTTTCGTGCTTGCTTCTCCTTGATCTTTGTTCAGAGCCTGGCATGCCACTTAAAATTTCAGAGATCAAGTCTTTGTTAAACTAATGGAGGAAATAAATTTTGGATCTTGTGTTGGCAACCTTATCAGGTGAAGCAAGCAGTATAAATTTGCCTGTGGCCTTCTGCAGGTGGAAGCAAAATGCTTTAGGAGCTGACCTTGGGTGGAAAAGAAAACCTGGGGCTAAAAATGAATGAATGAATGAATAAATGAATGACAGTAGAAAATGACCGTAATCACTAATTTGGCTACAATATCTAAATAAATTCTGATAAAATAACTCACTTACTAACCTTGAAAGGCTTAACAGTACTTGCCTAGAAACTCTTCAAAACTCTAGTTAGCACTTTTAGTAAGAAAGTTGAGACATGGTTGAGACATTTGTGCTATATATACCACGAGACAATGAGCTCTTTTTCAGAGTAGTATCAAATTACTTGGTTGTAATAGTTTCTTTATAAATGTTGAATGAGCAAATCAATTAATCAAGATGGATTTTTGATTAAATATAAATATATTTTATGTTCTTGGTAAACATAAAGTAAACTTTGGGAAACCAAGTTTACATGACTTTAACTATTAATGTGGAGAAAGGCATCTTTCCTTGTCTACTACTGTCACCTTTCTCCCATTGTTACAGCCATTCAAATCTCTATCAAGGCAGAATATTAAATATTATAAAGTTTATCATCTGATGTTAAGGTATAATGATAAGAAAATTTTTCCTGAACTATAAGAGTCAAAAGAAGAAAGAGGGGAAAAGAGAATATAATGAGATTGTAAGTATCCAGGAAATATTGTCTGTCTGTTATGATTTATGTAATGAAATTAAAAAGTTGAAAGCCAATTTTAAAGCATTTCAAAGTAATATCAAGAAATTAATTTGAAGGATACATTTAATGTTTTGAATCAGAATCTGTCAAGTCTGTCATGAATTTTAACTGAGTAAAAAAAGTACTCTGATGCATATTGTATGGATGTTGGAGTTTCAAATACCACAAAACTACCCAAGAGATGGTGATCAATTACCTGGCAGTAATAATGTACTGCATTTGAAATCATGATGAATGTCAAAGGAAATATTTTGATGTATTTAAATAATGAACTCTACTGTTTGTAAAACCTAGTTGTGCCAGATAACCTTTAGAACCGTGTCTTCGATTTTAACTCTAGGTTTTCTTAACTTACCAGTATGTGCACACACACACACAAGTACACATATCATAAGTATAAAGTTCACTAAATTTTCACAAACTGAACACCTCTGTAAAACCAATAACCACAACAAAGAAAAACCCCCAAAAAACAAAAAGCAGAATATTGTCAACTCACCAAAAGCTCTCATTATGCCCTCTTCCTATCTCTGCCTGCCTCCCAAAGTAATTACTATTCTGACTACTGACAGCACAGATTATTTGGAACAAAAAAGATAGTATGTATTTTTGTGTGTGTGACTGGCTTCTTTCAGTCAACACTGTTGACCTATAGAGTAAAATGGACAGTTATTTTACCAGCAAGATGAATATATTCAGAAAGAGCAAAGTGATTGCAATTTGAGACATACAAGCTATGGGAAACCATGGGCAGGTCTGGATATCAAAGGAGAAGACTGTTTCTTTACAGAGAAAAGAAGTAAGTTGGGAGGGGCTGCTTTGAATGAAAGTCCCTTTGGAGGAAAGTGTGATTTCAGGGTGGTGATGGTTTCTTATTGGCTGAATTGTGGTATTTTTTCTTATTGGCTGAGCTTGTTGCTAGGCATGGAGAAATTCTTCCTGCCTCCTTGGAGTAGTAAAGTAGGCTTCTCCTATTGGGAATGCAAACTATGTCTTTTGCTGTTGGGGTCTGCAACTAACAATGAGCAGTAGGGCATGAGAGCTCCTCCATCTGGTTTCCTGACTCCATTTTATATGAGGTTTCAATCTTATGTTTGTGGGAATAATCCATATGGTTGCTAATAGTTATATATTGTTAATTTTTATTGCTGCATAGTATTCCATTAGATGACTATTCTTTTTTTTGGAAAAAAATTTTTTCTTTCTTTTTTATTGAAGATGACTATTCTGCAATTTATTTAACCACTCTAGTCCTGATGACAATTTGAGTAGTTTTAGTTTGGTGCTATTATAAATAACACTGCTGTGAACATTCAAATACATATCTTTTAGTGAATATATTTTAACACCAACACTAATACTCTTAGCATGTGCTGTGTGAATTATCATGTAAAATTACACAATTAATGTTAATTATATGTATTACTCAGGTAATAAGTATAAAATACCTTTATTTAAGCTTCCATTTATTAAAGCAAGATAATCATTATTAAATAAAAGCAGACTCTTTAAAAGAGAGTCTAGTATATGCCAGATATAAAACTAGGTACCTTATCAAATTATCACTGATAAATATTCTGTAAAATGAATATTACTATAAAATTTTGCTAGCTAATGTTAAGAATTCAGCAATATTAAGTTGTAAAAATAAATTATGTTCTAACATAAATTTTGTTTGCAAAATAAAGGAGGGGAAAAATGGGAAGAAGAAAAAAGAAGGGAAAGATATTACAAAGAGATGTTTCCAAGTGAAATTTAGAACCCCAGTCAGTTTGATCTCAAAGCCTTATAATTTATATTTTCTGAGGGGCACACCTTGAGACAAAGATTTAATCAAACAAGTTGCCATTGTAGACAACTAGAAGTCTGGGAACCATTGCAGATTATACGGCTCAAAGAGGTTTCCTTTTAGGACCATGGGAGCTGGGGTAGTTTTAAATCAGCTCTTGGAGTCAATGGTACAGGACTGATCCGAGAAGGGTTATTTTTCTGTCACTTTTCGGCCTGCCCTGAACAGTGGCAACAAAAGGTTCCAGATAAACCTTTAGGCAAAGAGATAATGATTGCAGGTGAAAATCAATTAGTATGCACTTAAATGATAAGGCTTGAAAGGACATGGGTGGAGCACCGAAAATGTCTGTAACAATTTACTTGCCTTGGACAGATCCTCCTATGTCCCATGCTAAATTCACTCAATATCTCAATATTATCACTGTTTTTCATGTGGTGGCCAGTCATGGTTTCATTGAAAAAAAAATACAATGGAAGGAGAAGTAGGAAAACTAACACACTCCCTCTCCCTTCCAACTATGATTCTAGATTCCCTTCACTCTCAGCCAGCCTGTTCGATGGTCTTGCCCAATAAGTAAACATAGACCTTCATCTTTGTGGATCTGTGTCCCTGGATAACATGCCCTTTTCTTAATTACTTTAGAAAACTTATCATTGTAAACTCTTTAATATGATATTAATATCGAGAGCCAGCTCTATATTCTGTATAATGGTTAAATGACCTGGACTCCTTCTGATGATATTTGATTAACGTCAGTAGAGTTAATGTTGTTTTGGGGCAAGACTATGTGTGTAGAGTACCATCTAACCCAGCTGAATGTAAACTGCTTCTAATCCTCTTTCCTGATTAGTATTGGAGATAAAAACACATTTGCCAGATCAATAACTGTAGATCAAATGCTCAAGGCTGTAGGGATTATTCTAGTGAAGTCACACATCTGGTAGAGAAGCTGCAATTGGAAATAACACCTGGTTAAGTGTATGCTATCATTGCCATGCTCCATCTTTTTTTTTTTTTTTTTTTGAGTGAGGAGGCGTGTGGACCTGTCAATTAAGTAGGGTGAAAATAAAAACCACCACCATTATATCCTTTAGGATTTAGGCTCTGCCATTGCCATTCTGCTCTTCTACCTGGGACACAGCATTGCTTTTAATTTGCTAACCTGCTTGGAAGCAAGCAGTTTCAGAGGCTTTTACTTGAAATTTCCTACCATTATTGCAGTCCTTCACAGGTTAGGTTGCAAGTTTAGGAGCCCTGTCAACCAAGTATATGCATCCTGATTATGCATTAATGGACTGAGAAATGTCAGAGGTGAGGGCTCTGTAGAATCATTGGGTCCACAATGAGATGACTAAAGGCCAAGGCCAGTATTCCATCTATCATGCATCCTAACTAGGGGTCTGTGATGACATTGTGGATTCCCTAGTATATTGTAAGCCCAGACTCTGTAACAGGCTTCAAATTATAAAAATGGGCCCTGGCAAATTTCTTTAGGTCCCTTTGAGGAAAGATTATGAAATTTGGTATTATGTATAGTTGCTTTGTGTTATAGAGTATTCCTCAAGAGGATGCAGTCTTTTCTGGAATAGGCTCCCTTGAAATTGGTATATGGTTATGATTTTGTGCTGTGGTTGCTGACATCAGCTTTCTGATCACATGTTTTTAAGTTTTTGTGTTGTATGTGTGTTGTTGTTTTTATTGTACAAGGCAGGAAACCATGGTCCAGCAGCTTACAGGATCTGAACGCTGCCCAGAACTGTATGAGCTTGGAAGAATTTGCTTCTTCAGTTAGTCTTCAGATGAGATTGAAGCCCTGGTTCACACTTTGATAGCAGCTGTGTGAGAAACTAAAGATGATCCAACTAAGTTGTAGCTAGACTGACTCACAGAAACTTCTAGTACCAATTGTCTTAATTTGGGCTCCCCCAGAAGCTGATGCCTAGAAAATGATGCAAGTGTCAGTAGTTTATTTGTGAGATATTTCAGGAAATACAAGTAATGAAGTGGACACTGAGATAGGGAGGGGAATGAGCCAATGAAGGATACACTACCAAACAATCATCATGGGCAACTGGAGCTTAAACTACACGAGGAAATCTCAAAGTCATTGTCCCTAATGGGTGAGGGAGTTGGGGTATTTATATACCAACTCAGATCAATTTTTGGTAGAGAGCTGTTTTGATGAGCCATTACTTCTACTGTGACAGCAGGCTGTGGTGCAACAATTTAAGCTTCCACAGAGACTCACCTTGAGGCAAAGAGATTCAGACAATAGGCATTGAAAGTATGCAGTAGTCCACCAAAATGATGAGGTAGGGAGGACACTGACTGAGCAATGGTAGCATCTGCTACACTATCCTCTGCCTTTCTCCACAAATAATGTCATATTAAGATAATTCTTTAGGGAAAATTAAAAACTATACCCTCAACTGTACACTAGAATATATGATAATATTTCTGGGACTTTCCTGTTATCAGTCTAGTGGAAAGCTATGGGTTAATAACCAAATTCTTAACAAAGTTTTTTTTTTTTTCTTCAATCAAGAACTTTCTAAAAATTATTCTTTATGACCAGATAAGAATATTTTCTATTATAATCTTTAAAGTTATAATTATTTTATTTAATTTTAAATATCCTGGAATTGTGTCTTGTTTACCTTCAAACTGTTGACAGGATACTGAACATTCATATGAAAAATGAAAATTAAGGTCATGGTTTGGATATATGACAGCTCACAGTATCTTGCTCTGTGACAAAAAAGTAGATCTAATCCTGGCTTTCACAATAATTTGTATACTGTTATTTTATTCTCACATAAAGATACTTTGTGCTTAAACTAAATAGTCCATTCCTAACACTCAAAGATTTTACACTAAATATAGCTAAAACATATTAAAATGCCTATATATAAGTAAAAAACTAGGGGTGCCTGGGTGGCTCAGTCGTTAAGTGTCTGCCTTTGGCTCAGGTCATAATCCCAGGGTCCTGGGATGGAGCCCTAGGTCAGGCTCCCTGCTCTGCAGGAAGCCTGCTTCTCCTTCTCCCACTCCCCCTGCTTGTGTTCCCTCTCTCGCTGTGTCTCTCTCTGTCAAATAAATAAAATCTTTAAAAAGCAAACAAACAAACAAAAATATTAGGATGTGAAATGTTTTTTAAATCACATCATAATCACCAATTAAAATATAAATTTATATAAGAACTCAATAAGTCAAAGTTTATAATGTAATTTCTAGGCTAACCATATAATAACAATAAAGAAAATGAGTAACTGTCAAGCAAAGACAGGAAAAAAATGGGGTAATGAAACTTAATCAACATAAAAGAAAAGAAAGAAAAAATAATGTAGTTCAGTAAGTTATAAAATGGTAGATTTAAACCCAATACAATTGTAGTTGCCAAATGCAAATGAGCTAATCAATTAAAGAGGGATTTAAATTTAAATGAAATCTAACTATATTATGCATATAGGAGATACACTTAAAATAGAAAGATACAGAAAAGTTACATAACACAAAAAGTCAATATGTACCACTAACCAAAAGAAATCTGGTTTAGTTCCATCCATACATTTATATCAAGTTAAGTAGACTTTATTCAAAAGACATTAGTATTAATAAGGAAAGATGTTTAAAAATAATAAAAGGTTAATTTCCCTAGGGGGTTATAATTCTAAATTTGTACAGACCTAATAGCAGAGTCTCAAAGAAACAAAAATAGAATCACAGGAAGAAATGGACAATAATTGGGGTAGGAGAGTTGATATGGCTCTCTCACAACTGATTAAACAAGTAGAAAAAAGTAAAAATAAAAAATATAGAAAATTTGGAAAAAATATTAATAAAATTGACCTAATGGAAATACATAAAACACTGCTCAATACAATTACATAAACATTCAAGTGCACATGGGTTATTTAACAAATCTGACCATATTTGAGTAAATCTCATCAGTCTTCAAAACATTAAAATCAGAGAAGGTAGATCTTCCTACCACAATAAAATTAAGCTAGAAATCAATAACAAAAAATGACTAGAAAATTCCCATGTATTTGAAAATTTGGAAATACACTCCAACATAACCCATAATCAATGAAGAAGTCATGTGGATATTAGACAATAAACTGAATGATTATGAAGATAAGCTCCATGAAGAGAAAGGTCTTTCTATACACTGAAGCCTGATCATTGAGCATATACTGTTGAGCATCTAGTAGATGCTCAGCAAATACTTCCTCAGCAAATGAATCCCACAGTAACTGAATATAGTTTCTTTGATGATAGCACCTACTGGGGATGAACGATTTAAATCTGTGCAAAAAACCCCTCAATAACAGGTAAAGATTCTTGAAAAAGATACTACACGTAGAGCTCAGAATTCAGGTTTCCTATTTTGTAGCAGCAGTAGAAAGAGGAGGAGAAGAAGGAATGGGGGGAGGAGGAGGAAGACTGGAGGAGGGCAGTTGAAAAAAACAGGTGCTATTTTTCATAATTAAAACTGAGACTCCTACCTGCATTACTTACAGTGTTCACAGAGCGATGCCAAATACAGTCAAGTTTGGGAGAAGAATGGGTTAGCTTACCTTATCTAGGCTGTCAGTACCATCTTTATAGAAATCAACTTGTTACTTATTAGAATATGGACTATTTTTTTGTGTTAAGTTTATATATGCTGGTCTAGAAGTTCTTCAGAATCATAAAATGACTATTACTAATTATAGAATCATTTTCAGAATCCATAGCTTCTCATTCCAGAAAAGAAATTCTAGTAAACATTACCAATTAAAGATTCAACTGTCATTATTTGACCTAAATTCATCAGTTGTAGTGATATTAGCATGAAGGTTTGCAACATTTTTATGAAACATTAATAATCTGTGACTGTAAAAGTGGGGCTGGGAGATAAATGCCAATATTCTTCCATTTCACTTGTGAAACTGCTTTACAGGTTTCAATTAGATCCTTCTTTTTACTCCCGAGAGAAGCTAACGGATGTATTGCATTAATTATGGTTGTTGGAGACAGGCTCAGGGAAGCCAACATTATAAAATAATAATCACTGCAGTTTTGCAGGCTCTAGGTTTTCTCTCTTTCCATGTGCTTGCAGAGTTGAAATGTGGCTTTACAAACAAGGGCTTCAGAGGAAGTGTAAGACTATCACCAAAGGCTCTGTAGAGCAGGAGAAAGGGAGGAGGTGAGGCCATTGGACATTATCTGCTTTTAAATATATGATTGGATATGGTTTATGATATTTAAGATTTAACATTCTTTAACCTATTGAATACCATATAATGTGTATTTATGGCTCTATGAAATTTAGCTTTCTAGGTGCCTGGGTGACTTAGTAGGTTAAGCATTTGACTCTTGATTTCAGCTCAGGTCATGTGATCGCAGGGTTGTGGGCTTGAGACCCACATGGGGCTCTGCACAGAGTCTGCTGGAGATTCTCTCTCTTCCTCTCCCTCTGCCCCTCCTCCCCACTCACACACTCTCTCTAAATAAATAAAACCATTTAAAAATAATAATTTAGTTTTGTTTACATATATACACACATGCATAAATAAAGTGGGAAAGAGCTACCACTGAATATATATATATATATATATGTGTGTGTGTATATATATATACCCACCCACACACACACACATATATATATATATGTTGCATTTGTATGTGTTTCTACACATGTGTGTTTATGTATGTGTGGGGGGGTTGGTATGTGGGTAGAGAGAGAAAGGGATGGAACTTTTCACTATCAGCACAGAGCACTGTCCCAAATCACAATGCAGCTATTTAAAAAATAGAATCTATTGGCATGGTCATTTTAGATTTCCTTTAATTTATTTTAAACCAAAAATGAATCGAATGGCTCCCCTGAAAAATACACCGTGTCAATAATGTACCTTTTGACTAAGGCAATCACCAGTGTAAACTTGCACATTATTTTAAAAGCTACAGTCTCTAAAAGAGAAAAGCCAGGGATAAGAATCTTATCTCTATATAAGGGTAGCATTTTGAAGAGGGCTGTCACAACACTTTCTAAATTTAAAGAAAATTTAAATTTACTAGAAATTCCTATATGTTAGGGTATTTTCTAAAAGCATGATTAAATTTAAAAATGGAATTTATTAAGTGATCCAGATCCATTTAGGTTACTAAGGTTATAAATGAAAAGTACTTGTGTGCAGAGGTAACAGGCACTGGGCTGATTTTATATGTTCAAAAGGAAAGATTTTATTTTTGATGAAATAAAATTTTAAAAAATAATGGGCAGTTAATTAAAAGTCATAAAATGCAGGAGACAGATTAAGTAGTATTAAATTTAATTTAATAATTCAAGGCAATGTTTTCTAAATACTAAACTTATAGAATAAATCATATTTATAGACTGAATAAATTAAGAAATAAGTGGCTGAAATAGGTTTAATTAAAATTAGTGCATTTTCTAAACTGGCAAACCAGATAGCTTGGTGGGCTAACATATCAGAGGTTGGCAGTTATTTCAGCCAAAATAGTGAAAGCAGATGGGCATCTAGGAATGACCTCAACAGACTTTAGCTTTTTATGGTCTTATACTGGGTCACAGAAATTACCACATTATCTTTTTTTTGAGAATTATCACATGATGAATATTTATGTAGACTAAATATTAATTGAATAACATTCTAATTATGAGAATCTGGCGAGTTATCGCCTTCCCTTTCACCTCATTTTCCTTACTTTAAAATAGGGATAATAAAAAATCAAAATAAAACAGGGACAATAATAAGATCTCCTAGGATTTTTCAAAGGTTAAATTAATATACGAAATAGAACACTATCAGACACATACTAAGCTTTAAATAAATGAAAGGTAGTGCATTTTTTAAAATTACCTTTGCTTAGACACTCATGGTATATAACCCACTCTGAAGATGTTTTAGATGCAGAGCACAGTTTAAGTCACAAAATTCTGCAAATTTTAGTTTTCATTTCATGGTGTTTGGGTTTCTAACAGCTTCGCAAGCAGTTATAGATTACAACTAAGAAGATCATGCCAACCTAATAGAAGAGGCAACTGAACTAGGGCTCTATTTTTCTCTCCTTTAGCCATTTTATCTATATGAAAATTATCCTCTTCAGAATCTCTCAGAAAAGCTTTTCCACTGTTGGAACACTTTTAATAAATGGGATCTGGGCTAGGGAAGAAAATTACCAAGAGACTTCAAAGAAAATTTACTTCAGAAAGAATATAGCATTTTAGATGACAGGGCACCTTACAGGGAGTTTGGATATGGAAGAGAATTGGTCAGGAAATAAAAAGGTAGGTTTTATACACACACACACACACACACACCACACACACACACACACACACACACACACATATATACATATATAAAATTCAGGGACTAAAAATGAAATCTGTAATTGGAAAAGGTCTACAAGATCATGACGCCTTTTGAATTGCAAACACCAGGTTAAGAACTTAGAAGAAAGATATTTTGGCAAGTGCTCAGAGAGCAAATGATCTAATGCCTTCTATTTGTTCCCATCTATCAGAGGGCTCAATGCACACCGCTTGTGTCATCTGATAGAAGATTTTTGGTCCATTGGCCTTAGTGCTGACCTTTTACTCTCTTAAAACCAACGAATCCCACATACTGGTGTAGCAAAATGGGGTAACTACCTTTAGAATTAGGTCTGATTTCAATTATTTCATTTAATACTTTGTGTTTTAATTTTTTTGGTGGGATGGGGAGAGGAGAAAGTGGGAAGGAGATGGTATAACATTGCACAAAGACAAAGGACGTCAAGTCACAGCCAGGTTCAATTCTTGCCAGCGATACATGCTGTGCAATTTTGGGGGCATAATCTTTAATGGAAAGGACAGTTACTAATTTTGTTATTTAATCCATAGCACCCACCACATAGTGTGTATAAAACAAGTACTCAAAGAATGCTTATTGAAAAGGTGATTTGTATAGCAAGTGTTTTTTCTTTTTCTAACCTCATATTTTCTTTCCTATTCTGTAAAATGGTAATAATAGTACTTTTTTTTAGTTTGTGGGAATTAGCAAATGAATAGGAAATGAACTAGGGAAAGCACCTAACACATGGTAAACTTCCCTCCATCGACGGTAGTTCTGATTGTCTCTATTAAAAATATTCAACTGCACAAGATTTTGGTTTTCTTTTTGGTACATACAGAGCTATTACTACTTTAAACATTAAGTCTGCCAAGAATTCATACCGTTTGAGTATTATTTTCTTCATGCACAAAGTTGAGTCAATTATTTAGATATCCATTGGAAATAAATATTTTTCATAACTAGGTAACAGTTTTAGGTGAGCATTTTTACAGGTTAAATTGATTTGCAACAGTTCTGATCTATATTAATTATGAAAATCTACATTAAGAGAGGAAGAAATTATATGCCAGGCAATAACTTTGTTTCATTTTCCTGACTTTCTTCCTCAAAGACTGTAGGATTTTAAGAAGGAAATGCTAAACACAGTAACATATAGGGTGGTGAAATTGCCTGATAAAAAGTTGTTTTTCTTCCTATCAGGACATTGTTTGTTTTTTCCCCCCAGATTTCCATCCACAGAAAGTCATCTAAACTGCCCATTCTTTATAATATTTTCATACTAATTTAACTGAAATACTCACTAGATTTAATAAAATTTAATATGAAACTACAATCAAGCACTGGATTCCTTCCTAGTCCATCTTTTCAATTGTCAATATGGCCTCTAAGTGCCTTTGTGTACTAAATTAGGAAAAGACAGGCAACTCTAAAGTCTCCTTGTAAGGATTTTCTTTACGTATTATATAAAGTGCAATTTGTAAGTAAGCTGCCCTGTGTTTCTTTCACCTACAGTACTTTCAGCCAGCAAAAACACTGCAAGACCATAACTTGACCTAATACCCTTTGACTACCCAGTATGGGATGATGCTTTTAACCCCATATCAACACTAGCTCCCTGCTGACTCTAATTTCAATGATAGCAATATTGCTTTAAAGAAAAAAAAGGACCACCTGAGACCTTCTACACTTATTCTTACATTAGATAATCCTGAATTGGTTCACAGGCCTTTGGTGGAGGTGAAAGCAAGAGATAGAGTTTTTACTTATACTAAACTAGAAATACATTCAGAGGCAACCCTGCTGGTTTACTGGAAAAAAAAAAACTTCCTTTCACTGATAATTTTGGATACCAGTAGAGGAATGGTGTGGCTTCTATTCTCTGGAAGCAGAAGTTTAGATAAGCATCCTTGGCCAAGAGAACTGCTCCTGGGGAGTCAAGTCTTTTCCACTATGCATGTTGGCATTATTCCTTTTACTGTCAACACATACCTACCTACCTTCCTTCCCCACATGGACTCTAAGGGCTTTGGACTTAACAGATCTTCTATCTTTCTAGCTTCAGTTACCTAAGAGACTGCCTTGAATCTTTTAAAATTCTGAGTCCACAAATCCTAGAGAAAAGAATTATTATTCTAAGAGAAAGGTTGGATCAGATGCCCTCCATTGGGTCCATCAATTTTGGCTAAAGTAATCCGGTTATATAAAAGTGTGATACCTCTCATAGGAATAATATGGATGCGAGGGAGGAAGGATAAGATGCTAGAACAATGGGGGAGGTGAGCAAGTGGCCTTTGTGTGGCTTGTCATGTCTCATATATTGTCTTATTTTTATACCCGCTCCTCCAAATTAGACTTTTCCATATCCCTACGTATGGTAAACTAGTGTACTTTGGACTGCCAGGAAAGTACTATCCATTTCTTTGGCACCTCAACTTGACCTTTTTTGTTAAAGTCCTTTGTTGAGTCAAGAGAGTGATATCTGAGTCCTTAATCATTCAAATTTTTCTGCTGTATATTAAATTACAGATCCTATAAGGCATCCATCCAGTTCTTAAATACTGATATAATGACTTTCTGGTATTGATTCTCTGCACTCTGTTTCTCTGGATCTCATTTTACAATTGATCTTTAACTGACAACGTGATGTATTGAAGCTTTTTGTTTGTCTTCATATAATCTCTGTTCATCTCACTTTTCCCATTCTTTTGTAACCATAGTAGGAGAGATCATAGTCAACCATTCCAATAAACTATAAAGAAATACATATGTGTGAAATATACCAGAAAGCTTTCACTAAAATATAGGCAAATGAGCTCTGTACCAAGTAAACAAACAACCAAACAAAAAAACCCAACAAAAACAAAAGAACCCAAAAAACTAGCATGTACATTGGAAACATGAAATTAAAGCTGTTCACTTGTTTTAAGATACTGGGATTTATCACTAATTAGCCTTGAGGTTTCTACACAATTCAGTATAGATTTTAAATATCTCCAATGTGCCTCTCTTAAAATATCAGGTTATTAAAATAGGAATCTATTGGATTAGAAAAAAATCAGTACAGTCTTTTCTTTCTAATCATAGATAACATGAACTTCACTTGGTAGCAATTATTCAATTAATTCAGCCAATATAATCAGTGTTGCTTTTTGAGTTTCAAAATAAATAGAAACAAACAATACCCAAAACAAAAATTTTTCCCTAATAGAACAGTTTTTCCTTAGCTTGTTACAAACATACTGAAGGTGATAAACCACATGAGTCAATGAAATCTAATTTTTGGTGACTCATTTATCTTATTTTTTTTTAAACTTTGGTTTCATTTTCTACTCTTCTATGCCTAAAAGTCAAAATTAACAAGATAAAGTTAATTCATGGTAAAAAAGATAAAAATATAATTGTTTTATCTCCTCTGCTCATTACTCATCAGGCAATATTATTTAAAGCTTATTTAAAAGAACAAAGTGTTATCCCTCTTTCTAGATGATAAGATATGGTCTCAGACAGAAGAATCTGAATGTTTATTACTCATAAAAACCACTTTAGAACAGGTTTTGTTACTCGATGACCCAATGTATAGCAGAGCTCTATTTAACAAAAAAGATCCATTAACATTTTCTGACTTACTGAATCTTATGGAATTTAAACTAATTTATTTAAAAAATTGTTTCCTTGATTTATAACTCTTCTGAAAATTAACTTCTTACTCAGAATCATATGGTGACACTAAATCAGACTATGGTCAGAAAAGGCAGAATGAATGTTCAAGGGAAAAAAAAAACCTAAATTACAATAGATTCTGTAACAGAATACTGCTTTAAGTCAATAGGTGCTCAATACTCGATTTAATTAGTCAGTGGATTCTTTACCCATTGTTCCATCATGTGTGTTTATTTAATTATTTCTTTGTATACCCGTTTATTAAAATAATGGTTAATCTTTGAAAAAAAATCTCCCTGAATCTTGCTAGATATAACTTTTTAAAAAATACATATTTTTTTCCATTTTTCCCCTTAGTTTTATTGAGGTATAAGGGACAAATAAAAATTATATTTAGGTTGTTCAATGTGATGATTTTTTAAAGGTGTACAATGTTATGGTTCAATTTTTTATATATATTCTGTCATGACTGCCACAATCAAATTAATCAACACATTCATCACCTCTTACAGTTAGCTTTTTTCATTTAAGATCTACTCTCTTAGCAAATTTCAAGTATACAGTGTAGTATTAACTATAATCACCGTGCTGTACATTAGATTCCCAGAACTTATTCATTTTATAACTGAAAGTTTGTACCCTTTGACCAACATCTCCCCATTAGGTACAGATTCAAGAGACAAGATCCATTATCAAAAGACCCAAACTGACAAAAGCCCCATGAAGACTAGGATTTTAGTTTCAATGTGTGTGCCTATAATCCCAAACAAAACTCCCAGGCAGCATTGCTCAACTCTCACTTAAAAAAGAGAATGCTTCTAACATTTTCCAGTAAACATTATATTTGCTGTGGGTTTTGGGAAGCTTCTCTTTATGTTAACATACATGTCTTCTTTTTTATTATTTTTTTATTGATAAGTATCCTTTAGTTATCTTTTTTTTTTAATTTAAATTTTAGTTAGTTAACATAGAGTGCAATATTGGTTTCCGGAGGAGAATTCGCTGATTCATCACTTGACATACAACCCGGTGCTCATTACAAGTGCCCTCTGTGATACTGATCACCCATCTAGTCAATCCCCACACTACCCCCCTTCATTAACCCTCAGTTTGTTCTCTACCCTTAATAGTCTTGTATGGT
This sequence comes from Zalophus californianus, assembly GCF_009762305.2. Taxonomy (NCBI): domain Eukaryota; kingdom Metazoa; phylum Chordata; class Mammalia; order Carnivora; family Otariidae; genus Zalophus; species Zalophus californianus. Next base: position 28,693,002 of record NC_045602.1, read on the forward strand.
TTGTTTCCCTCTCTCCTTCCCCCCCCTTCCCATATGTTCATCCGTTTTCTTTCTTAAATTCCACATATAAGTGAGATCATATGGTATTTATCTTTCTCTGACTTACCTCATTTAGCATAATATGCTCTAGCTCCAACCACGTTGTTGTCAGGTGGCAGGATTTCATGTCTTCTTTTTTAATATATAAATCTCTCTTTCCTTTACACACCTTCTCCCACTGTGTCCTTCATTGAAGAGCTATCTTTACTTTTGATGTAATGACATTCATCAATTTTTTGTCCTATGATTTCTGACTTTGAAATTTTGTTCTTAAAGTACTCTTCTGCCTATAGATCATAAAAATATCCAATTTTGTTTTCTTCTACTATCATAGTTTATCTTTCACATTTAGATCATTAATCTATTTAGCCACTTTGTGTGTGTGTGTGTGTTTAAATTCAATTAGCCAATGTATAGTACATCACTAGTTTTTGATATAATGTTCAATGATTCATTGGTTGTGTATAACACCCAGTGCTCATCACATCACGTGCCCTCCTAATTGCCCATCACCGAGTTACCCCATCCCCCCACCCACCTCCATTTAGCCACTTTTGAACGTACTGTTAAGTAGGCATCCACTTCCATTTTTCTCCTTGAAGTAGCTTATTTAACCCATTCTAGTAAATAATTTGTCTTATTCCTACTACATACGTAAGTTCCCAACTGCACTAACAAATTTAAAAACTTGAAAAATGTATAAATTCTAGAAAAATATATAGTGTCAAAATATCCCGTTCCAAAACTTAATAAATTTTAAACAAAATTAAAAGAGTAGCAAAGATTTCCCCTTTAGACATAAACAAAACAAAAAAGCCAGGACTGAAAATTTTGAAGTGCATTTATACAAACTTTCAAATAATACTAAATTCCTGTGTTATACAAGTTGTTTCACAAAATAGAATAAGAGGTAAAGATGGCCAGTTCATTTTATGAAGCTAGTGTACTCTTTTTTTTTTTAAGATTTTATTTATTTATTTGACAGAGAGAGTGAGAGAGCACAAGCAGGGGGAACAGTAGAGGGAGAGGGAGAAGCAGACTCCCCACCAAGCAGGGAGCCCGATGCGGGGCTCGATCCCAGGACCCTGGGATCATGACCTGAGCCGAAGGCAGACGCTTGACCATCTGAGCCACCCAGGCGCCCCAAAGCTAGTGTACTCTTGATTATCATAAAGGTAATGACAAAATAAGTGCATCCCTGTTTCACTTAGCAATATATATCTTAAAGTAAGGCATAAGCTTACTGAATTCTACCGTTTTATTTAATTACATGATCGTGTATGAACATAATGATGGTTCAGTATCAGAAAAATCTATCAATAATATTCAGCCTATTAAAAGAAATGATCTTTTGGTTATCTCTTTTAATTAAAAAAAATCAATAAATGAAAACTAGAAGAAAACTTCCTTAACTTGATAAAAATTGTACAGGAAAACCAATAGCAAACATTTTACTTGGCAGAGAAATTTTAGATATAGGTAGATTTTTTTAAGATCAGGAACAAAGCCATATGTCACATACCACTGGAAGTTCTGCCTCATGTTAAAAGAAGGAAAGAAAATTAGGAGTTGGAAGGGTTAGAAAAGAAAATATACAGTTGTCATTATATGCAGATGTTTAATCATCCACCTAAGGGAAAGCAAACAACAGAATCAGGGTACAAATTATAGAAAAAATAAGAGTCTTGTAAGTTGCCTGGATACACAATTAGCCTATGAGAGGCGGTAACATTTGTGTACGCCAGAAATAACCAAATAAAGACAGGCAATTCTTTATGGCTCTCTCATATGTCTTGTGGACAAAGGCACTGACTGCCTTTGTTCCAGGCTATCTTTTAAAGGACGTTTGTATTTACGGGGCGCCTTGGGTGGCTCAGTTGATTAAGCAACTGCCTTCGGCTCAGGTCATGATCCCGGAGTCCTGGCATCGAGTCCCGCATCGAGTCCCGCATCGGGCTCCCGGTTCAGCGGGGAGCCTGCCTCTCCCTCTGACCCTCTCCCCCCCCATGCTGTCTCTCTCTCTCTCTCTCAAATAAATAAATAAAATCTTAAGAAAAAAGGACGTTTGTATTTAGAACAGGACAGAATTATTTATCTTCCATTATGAAAGGTGTGGGTTCTCTTTCTTCAGAGTTCCTCCCTTGTACCAGCCCCCACTGTATGTATAGTCATCCTCTGGACATCTTCTCATTTCCCCATGGTAACTGGAGCTCAGAGAGCCAGTGCAAAAAACTATTTTGGCTACCATCATTGCTGTGAGTAATAAATTACTCTTTGTCTCTGAACCAAGAGTCATGTTTCTCCTGCCAGCAACCATGCAAGTGTGATAGGGGGCATCTGGGTGGTTCAGTTGGTTAAGCGTCTTCCTTTGGCTCAGGCCATGATCCTGGAGTCCCAGGATGGAGTCCCGCCCACATCTCATTGGGCTCCCTGCTCAGTGGGGAGTCTGCTTCTCTCTCTACCCTTCACCCCACTCTCTCTTGCTCTCTCTCTCTCTCAAATAAATAAATAAAATCTAAAAAAAAAGTGTGATAGGCTAATTTGTTAGCTTGCAAATTGGGTAAAAATCTTAGACCTTTCACAGTTCTTGGCACCAACTAGAAAATTTAAAATAGGACACCACCACACTAACAATGAAAACTTTGGTTTATATAGTAATTTACTTTGAGTATAATGTGGGGAAAAAAAACCTAAAGAAATAATTAAGAATATAAAAGATCTTAATTTTTCAAGAGACATTACCTGTTTTTAGAAGAAAAAGTTTACTATTAGAAATGAGTCATTTATCCTGAGTGACTCATTGTCCTCCGATGACATTTCCAGTTTGAAACTTATAAACTTAACAAACTTTATCTGCAACTTATATAGAGAAATAGTTTTTGAATAGCTAAGTCAACCTTACATAAGTAAGAGTAAAGCAGTGGTATTTGCCCTAAAAGAATTAATATTATAAAATGTAATTATACATATAATGGGCTACTGGCTCAGTAATGGGCTCAAATGAATGTACTTATACTTTTTTAAAAAATATTAGTGAATTTTTAAATTAATTTTTTGTATTTTTAGAATTATTTTGACAATGTAAACCGGTACTACTAAGTAGTCTTTTAGAATTATCTGGTGTGCAAATATATGTGTTATCTAATGAAACTTTAACCAGGGGAAAAAAATGCCCAGGCTATTCTGGCATCATTTCAAAAACATGGATCTGCTTCATTACACACATCAATCTAAAACTTGCACATAGAATTCCTTTCTGAAGTGAATCTGAACTTAAACTTACATTGGCTTATACATGTGTTTTTCACCAGTGATACAAATTCATCAGTAATGCTGATGCCAGGTTACTTTCATAATATAATATGAATAAAAATAAGCACATTTCTATAAAAAAGAAATAAAGGAATATGCAAATTATAATACACTGGCTCTGTTTTAAAAGCAGATCTTCCCATGAGTCTGTATTTAAGTTGAATTCGCTGTTCTGAAGGACAAACAGCTGATTTACTCCAAAGAGTGTCCTTTAAATCTCCAAGGTTAAGATGAAACTTAGTAAATTGATAGTGTAGAACCTAGTGAAAGATTAGAATATAAATAGGGGACCTCAAACTTTTTTGCTGACTTTGAGATTTAGAAATAATATTTGTCACATTATTAGAAAGCTATTGCTTTTCAGTGACAAATTGTTTTTCATGAGGGGCTACAATCATTAGACCACATTTTGGATTATATTGATTGTTCAAACATGAGATCTAGTCACAATCTTACTATATATTTTTCCTCCAGCCTTCCCTGCTAGATCACACAGTGCTTTATATATCTTTTTATTGTGGAGAACGGCAAGGAAAAGAAACAGTAGCATAGAAGAGTTGCTTTGTTTTAATGTACAAACGTAATGTTGCAAATTTAATTACATCACCATGGTCCTTTGATTTTATTTTAATGACCCATAAGACTTTATGACAAATGCACTATTTATTATACAGTTCATCAGTGGAAAAAGGAAAATTAACCCCTAAAAATTTAGGACTTGCTTGACAGTGACAGCTAGGCCTTGATGTTGTTAGGAGCTGAAGTAACCTACAGCAAGGCCACTATGATCTCCTGCTGGAAGTAAATCATTTTACAGAATATCAGTTTCAGACAAGGTTACTCTGTAACTAGAATGAGGTAAGACAAAAACACGAACAATTCATGATGTGGACTAAGAGAAAAACATCACTGTGCAAACCCTAAAATATCAACCATCCACCTATCCCAGTTTTAGCTTTACTCTTTAGTCTTCTCCCTTCCCAGTAAGATTTGTTTTTACTCATAGAACTATCCACAGTTCCCGAGAGCATCCAGTGACCATCCTGAGAGCAAAGCCTCGCTTGTTTGAACCCTCTCCTAAAACACCTACTCACAGCCCAAATCTTGTAAGAAGTTCTTTCTAATATCCTCTTAATGAGACGCTCCATGTTTCTGCATAGTGTGCATTTTCCTCCCTGTACTGCATAATGAACCCAAGCCTTTTTAGTACTGTGTTCCTACATATCTTTTTTCTGGAAGATACTGTCAACCAGTTCATTGTAACCTTGCCTTATACCCTTAAAAAATCAAAACCAAAAACCCCAAAACAGAGAAACAACCACCAAATAACAGCAACAACTAAAACCTATCAAAGTATGTAATTAGCCTGGTTATTAAGTCTCAATCAGTGTTGAGCGAATTGTTTCTAGCATACTTCAACATTCCATCTCACTAGGCATCTGGAAAGTGCAACTGAAAACAAAAAATTAATTCTGGCTACTGTCTGCAAAACCACTTTTCTAAAACTGTTTAAGAAAATCAAAAGGAGTCTCAAGATTAAAAAAAAGAAGATTGTTGGTATATTATCCTGTCTAGAAATTAGCTTATCAAAAACAGTATTTCCTAACCTCTATCTTGTAAATGATTCTCTATTAATTATCAATTAATACTGGTTCTTCACAAACTCTTCCAAAATAGATAAGGGGAGGAACAATTCCCAACTTATTTTTATGGTGTTAATATCACCTTGGTATCAAAACCAGACAAGGATATCATAATAACAAAATTATTTACTACTATCTTTTATGGAGATACAAATCCTCAAGAAAATACTAGCAAACCAAATCCAGAAACACACAAAAATAATTCTACACCATGACCAAGTGGTACATATGCCAGGAATGCAATATTTTTTTTTTAAGATTTTATTTGTTTATTCGAGAGAGAGCATGATTTGGGGGGCAGGCAGAGGAGCAAAGCAAACTCCCTGCTGAGTGCATAGCCCCATGCAGGGCTCGATCCCAGGACCCTGGGATCATGACCTGAGCTGAAGGCAGATGCTTAACTGACTCAGCCACCCAGGTGCCCCAATGCAAGGTTATTTTAATATCCAAAAATCAACTGATGTTATACATCATGCGTATAGAAAAAAAAAATCTCACGTGATCATCTCAACAGACAAAGAAGAAACATTTGATAAAATCCAAAATTCTTTCATGATAAAACACACTAAAAAATTAACAAAGAATACAAGGTACTTCTCCAACCTTATAAAGGGTACCTACTAAAATTCCACAGTTAACATTATACTTAATGGTGAAAGACTAAGATTAGGAACAAGACAAGAGTTTGCAGTCTTGCCACTTCTAGTCAACATTGCACATGAGATTCTAGCCAGGGCAACTAGGCAAGAAAAATAAATAAAAGTTCTCCAGATTGGAAAGTTACAAATAAAAAATCTCTCTATTTCCAGATGACTTGATTTTATATATAGAAAGGAATCCAACAAATAACTGTTAACACTAATAAATGATTTTGGCAAAGTTTCAGGATATAAGATCATTATACAAAAACCAATTGTGGGCACCTGGGTGGCTGTCTGTTAAGTGTCGGCCTTCAGCTCAGGTCATGATCCCAGGGTCCTGGGATCGAGTCTCGCACTGGGCTCCCTGTTCAGGGGGGAGTCTGCTTCTCCCTCTACCCTTCCCCCTTGCTTGTGATCTCATTCTCTCACTCTCTCAAATAAATAAATAAATAACATCTTTTAAAAAACCAGTTACACTTTATATACTTGCATTAAATCATTTAAAAATTAAATTTAGAAAACAATACCATTTATGATAGCATTAAAAAGAATGAAATACTCAGGTATAAATTTAACAAAACAAATGCAGAGCCTATACTCTGGAAACTACAAAATGTTGCTAAATAAATTAAGAAAGATCTAAATAAATGGGAAAAACATGCTATGTTCATGGGTTAAAAGGCTTAACATTGTTAAGTGGAAAAACTCTGCAAACTGATCTACAGAATCACTGAGGTCTCTATCAGAATTTCAGCTGACTTTTTTATATGAATTAATAGATGATTCTAAAATTTGTATAGAATACAAAGGACCCAGAATAGCCAAACAATCCTGAAAAAGAACAAAGTAGGATGAATCGAACTTCCTGATTTCAAAACTTACTTTAAAGCAACCGTAATGAAGACATTGCCGTACTTGCTCAAGAATAGACATATAGATCAATGGAATAAAATTGAGAGTCTGTATATAAATCCATATATCTATGGTCAAAGGATTTTTGACAATAGTGACAAAACCATTAACAGGAATAGTATTTTCTTTCTTTTTAAAAAAGATTTATTTATTCATTTTATATAGAGAGAGACAGTGTGCATGAGCAGAGGAGGGTAAGGGAGAGAGACACAGAGAAGCAGACACTCTACTGAGTGCAGAGTGGGAAGCAGAGCTTGATCCTAGGACCCTGAGATCATGACCTGAGCCAAAATCAAGAGTCAGAAGCTTAACTGACCGAGCCACCCAGGTGCTCCCAAGAATAGTATTTTTAGTAAATGCTACTGAGATAACCAGATAGCCATATGCAAAGGAATGAAATTGGACATTTATCTCATATCATATGCAAAAATTAACTCAAAATGGATAAAAGACCTAAATGTAAAAACTAAAACTATAAAACTCTTAGAAGAAGAAATCATAAGGATAAATCTTTATAACCTTGGATTTAGCAAAGAATCCTTAGATAAGATACTAAAGCTTGAGTAACAAAAGAAAAAAATGACTTAAAAATATATAAAGTGAGCATAAAAATTAAAAAAATTTGTTTACAAAGGACACCATCAAGAAAGTTAAAAGACACAAACTGGTGGTTACCAGATGGGAGGTGGGTGGGGGATGGGTGAAACAGGTGAAGGGAATTAAGAGTTACACTTATTGTGATGAGCACTGAGTAAAGCATAGAATGGTTGAATCACTATATTGTATACCTGAAACTAACATAAAATTGTATGTTAATTATACTGGAATTAAAAAAAAGGAAAGCTAACAGACGGCCCACAGATTGGGTGATAAGGGACTTGTATCTAGAAAATATAAAGAACTGTTACACTTCAACAACAAAAGGGCAAATAACCCAATTAAAAAAATTGGCAAATGATCTAAACGGTCATTTATTCAAGGAATTTATAAATTTATGTTTATATATGAATGATGTAAATATAATTATATAAACATAAATTTGGGCAAAAGAAGCCACAGAAAACTATGATATGATTCCATTTTTATACTCTACAAAAAAAACGAAAAACAAAAAACACTATCTTGCACTATGGTGATAAAAGTCAGCACAGTGGGTAACTTTGTTGGGGCAGAAACAGAAAGGCAGAACAGGAGAGCTTATCGGGTGCTGGTAATTTCTTTTTTCTTGATGTTGGTACTGTTACAGAAATGTTTATTTTATAAAAAATTCATTGAGCTATGCACTTATCGTAAGTGCACTGATCTGCATATGCACTTGCATTAATAAAGGCACTACAAATGGATGTCAATAGATGTAAAGAAGCTCTGTGAGTTAAATTAAACTTGAGAAACACCAACACATATAACAGTGTATTTTTCAATAGGGTGGTCTTTGATTATATGTGGTTTTCGTATTTTACATTTATATTATGCCACATTCTAGAAAGGATTGAAGCTGGGTTTAAGAGGCTAAACTTAAGTAGAGCAAGACACAGGTGAAAAAGAAGAAAAGTAGAGGTAGGAAGTAGAAGCCTATGATCACAGTTATGTGTATTTATAAGTTGTTTGCATTTCTTTCATCAGTCTTGTTTTCTTTTGCATGTCTCATTAACTATTTCTTTTATTCAGCTTGGTATATAGATAGGTAATAAGGAAAGTAAAGGGAATACTCATAATCTGTTCACTGTTAGAATTTTACCTATTTTATATTTATCCAAGTAAAATCCAAAGAATCTCCTCTGAGAGGGTCTGAGGGGGACAGTGGGTTAGTGTGAGTCTTTAGCAAGGAGAGAGGTTCTGAGAAGGTGTATCCTCCCCTACACGGGGGCAGCCCTTGCTGCCCTCCTTCCTCTGAGCTCCCACAGCCCTCGCCTTTACCTCCACTTTCGGTATTCATTAAACACGGTCTTGTTACATTAAAAAAAATTGTCTAGATTTCTGCCATTTCTCAGTATTTTATACTATCTTGAGTCTCATATACTATGTTATTAAAGAAAACTCCATCAAAACAGTGTTGGTATCTCAGACTGCTAAATATTAATTCCTTTCTTTCCAGGCAAATGTTCAGTTTCTGCTCTTATAACTTCAGAGCTGGGTCAGCCTGAAAAAGATTGAGTATAACTCTGTTTTCTCTGCACTAGGAGCAGGTCTCCAGCCACAGCCCCTCATCCCCTAAAAATGTATGCCTGTGCAAGATTCATCTCCACCCCTTTCTTGGTCAGGAGCACCTCTTAGCTGTTGAGTTAAACACTGTCTGCAGTGGTACTAAAACCACCAGAGACACCGACAGATGAGAGCCTCAGCAGCTTGGCAGCCCCAAGTCCCCTGACCTCACTTATTCCCAGCTGCATCTTCCGAAGCAGCACCATTTCCAGGGACGCAGACACAGCAGCCAAGTCATTGGGGCCGGGGCTGCCACGGGAGGGGGGCTGGCTCTGGGGCTGGAACTGGGACTATGTTTGGGAACCTCATCATTGGTTATGCCAGGAACCCTTTTCTGAAGCAACAGCTCTTCTATGCCATTCTGGGCTCTGCCCTCTCAGGGGTAGGGTCTCTTTTGCCTGATGGTGGCCCTTCTCATTCTCTTCCCCATGTGAAGGAGCCATTTCCACCCACCATAGGTCTTTCTGCAGTGTCTCAACTGCCCTGTATGTTCCTTTTCCTATGCCTCCCCAGGCAGTCTGGGAAAAGTGGTTGGCTCAGGATTTGACAGAGTAAAGACAAATAAATACTGTATTAATAAGGAAAAAAAAGATTAAGTATATGGTCAAGGCTTGTTTTCAGGTGACATCAATTATTCAAGTAAAAAATGAAAGAATGATAACAAGTGCTTTTATCACATGCCGCATTTCAGGAGAATTCTGCTGTCATTTTTCATGAAGGCGGATCGTCACTACTTTCAATCCTTATAGTTCTGTACATTTCTTTAATCTATCTGTAGATTTAACTACTCTAAGGTAGTGACTCTACAATATCAAATGAATAAATCCCTTTATTCTTGTTTGTTGTTAATAGTCTTAGGAGCCATGTTTCAATTCATTTCAGCTATGAGTCTTTTTCTCTTTTTATAAATCTGTGTTCAATCATATGCTAGGTACCCTGAATAGATATTTAAGACCTCTGCCTTTATATAACTTGCATTCTAGGGATACCTGAGTGGCTCAGTCAGTTAAACATCTGCCTTCGGCTAAGGTCATGATCCCAGGGTCCTGGGATCCAGCCCCGCGTCGGGCTCCTCGCTCCACGGGAAGCCTGCTTCTCCCTCTGACTGCCTCTCTCTCTCTCTGACAAATGAATAAATAAAGTCTTAAAAAAATAACTTGCATTCTCATTGAGCACCTATGGCACCTACAAAAAAACAATAAAATATGACAGGGTTCATTTCAGTCCATGCCCTGCCAGTGCCAGTGCAGGTAGCAAGGACCGCTTTCTTTGAAAACCCTTCATTAAGACCAGCATGATGGGCTTGACAGCTTGTATTCTCATTGTCTTGATAAAATGTAGCAAGTGATTGGCTCAGGGATTTTGCTGATGGACAACGGAGCCAAGGTTGAAGGTTCCCTTGCTTTCAAAGTTTGCTTTGCATTTGCTTGGGTTTGATTTTATTTTTCATAACATTTTGTGGGTCTCCTGACCTCTTGCTTCAATCTATAGCTACTGTCAAATACATAAATAAGCAGACATCCTAGCTCTAAGAAGCAAGACAAATGATTCCTCTGATTCAGGTGGTCTGAGGACACAGATAGGATTATGCTTGCTACTACTTTTTTCTTCATTTCCCAAGATGATTCATTTATTGCCAGTATTTGAGAGAGAGTGTATGTGTATTTAATTGTGACATACACCCAAGACTGAGAAGATAGCCTGGTAACAGCCACTTGCAGTAGACTCATCTTTAAACAGATGAAAAGAATTGAAGATACTTCAATAGTTAATGTCTTAAATTAAAAAAAAAATACGTTAGATAAAGTCCTTTATTTACTCTTTTGCGAATCAAAGAACCCTGAGCAGAGTTGAGAGGCTTAGCTTCTATTCCTGATCCTGCTAGAAAACTAGCCATCTAACCCTTTTGGCCTTCAGATTCTTTTTTTTTTTTTTTTTAAGATATTATGTATTTATTTGAGACAGGGAGAGAGAGATGAGAAGGGGGAGGAGCAGAGGGAGAGGGAGAAGCAGAGTCCCCACTGAGCAGGGAGCTGGACATGGGGACTCAATCCCAGGATCCCCAGATCGGTTAATCCCCAGATTAACCGACTGAGCCACCCAGGTGCCCCACAGACTTTTTTTCTTCCTTCCTCCTCCTCCTCCTCCTTCCTCTTCTTCTTCTTTGCATTAATGGCTTTAAGTTATTTTAAAAAGTCTAATTTCTGCTTATCTTCTACAATTACAATTTAGTGGCTACCTAATAGGCAATAAAGTAGGCTTTATTTGTACCATCTTGCTTGAACCTCCTAATGATCCTAGGAAAAGGGTTTTACAGGTTATCTCCACTTTACAGATGAACCAATTGTAGCAGACATGAGGAAACATCTTGTTCAGAGTAACATAGCTAGCTGGGCGGTGGTGGAGCCAGAAATCCAACCCATTCTGTGTGACTGCAAAGTCTTTTGTTGGTTCCCCTCCATTAGGTAATCCTACTTTTATGAGAGGCAGTCCACTTTCTTCTTTAAAAGCATGCATTCTGGAGTCAGCCTGCAGAGGCAAAACCCAGTTCTGTTGCTCAGTCACTATGCAACTGAGCATAAGTTATTCTACTCTAGTCTAGTTTCATAGTCTATGAAAGGAGATAATAATTGCTCCTTCTATATCAGGTTGGCATGAGGTTTCAAGTTAGTATACACAAAGCACTTAGGCCAAAGCCTTGTACAATTAGCACTCCTTTGGTGATACCACTGCTATTCTTTTCCTTGCTTTTACATCAAAAGAAGAGCCATGGGATTAAAATCAATTGGTGTATATAAGTAGTTCGATTACATCGAATACATCTCTGTTCACTTTGCATGACACAATAGTCTAGTTCCTGTTTTAAATCGAACTCTGCAAGTCAAATGGAATTTCAGTCATCCCATAATAGCCTTGCAAGATTTGATTTAAAAATTAAAACGAAAATCTCTTTATGCTGTACATGGCTTTACCAGGGCTTCTAACTCCTATCAGTTATATGGTAATGTCCATTGTCATGGTGAATCATTTAGAGTAGACATTTAAGTGGATGGCAGCACTTGATGAGACGCATTTCAGAGTATGCCCATGAGTGTTGCACCCATGCATGCCCATAACTAGGAGTAGGTCCAGAACGCCTGTGTGCCAGTCCTAACTCTGCTGATGCCTTCTAATAAAATGTATGAAAAAATCTTTTAATCTCCATGTGGTTAAATTTCTTTATCTGTCAATTAAACATAATACCTGTTCTTTCACTGGGCCTATTTTGAGGATCAAATGAAATAACAACCGTATATAGTGTTGTATAAAATAAACTTCTTTTCAAAACCAAAATACATTGTTATAGACACTTAATTTTTATTTTTTTTAAAACTGCTTTAATTCAGCCCCAAATTCTAATAATTGTTTTTATGCCATAGCCTTTCACACCACAACAGTTTTGGAATCTGGGTGCTTACATTTCTGTACTTGTCTCCTATGAGAGATCAAATACTTTACTGTTTTTAGGGTTACAAAGATTATCTTCTCCAATGGTGGTTTACTACAAGGGCCCCTAAGAATGAGGGCAAAGGGGAGTTATAAGACAAATTACATCATTCTCTCAAACCAGTTATTCCAGAACATGTATGCACTAAGAATAATACGCTGAGACCCACTGGCCTACTTTCCTCGCTCACTGAGTGTTCCAAAAGAGTATTAATGGGCAGTCACTCTATGAGGCTATCAGGCAGAATTTGCTCTTTAGCAATCTGTGTCCAGCTTACAGATTGTGACTTCCAGTTTATAGCCCTGCCTACAAACTAACCCAATGTAGCTAAGATCACAGCGCTGGTTTCTCTAGCAACTCTATGCCAAATAGCAACTTCTGGCCACTTCCTTCCTCTTAATTATGGGTTCAAGGCTTGAAGCTCATGGATTACTACCTCAGTTTTTCTGGCATACTCATTTTGAGGTTGATTTTTATGAATCATTTTCCTTACCCTCAGCTCCCAGTTCTACTCATCACTTTTTTCAGCATTGTACATTAAAACAAACTAGCATGCCAAAATTGATCAAATAAGAACAAGCTGGCCACACGTTCTTTCTGATGCCGAATTAGTAAGATATCTAAATAGATATTAGAAATCATTAAACTTCATGACAAGCAGTCACTACCAAACTTATGGAACCAAAGAGATTCCAAGAGAACCTGGATCCAGATATTTTGTCCCATCAAGTTAGACAAGGATTTTGTGAGAACATAGAAGATAACACTAGCCATTGGCCCACCCATCACTTACCATTACAGCAGAACTTTTTCCTCTCCTTTTCACTAGACATGAGCATACAAAGCACAGAAATCACTGAGCTCAAAGCCCACATTCAAATATTTTTTTTTCCTCTTAAGTAGGTGTAGACCTTTATATAGAATTCAAAGATCATTCAAGGTCAAGGCTTAGGTGTTTATGTATTACAGTATCTCTCTGTCTTCCTCTTTCTGTCTTTCTTAAGCATCTCTAGTCTTGTCTCAATTGTACTTGGCTGTCTTTTTTTTTTCTGACTTTCACTGATTCTACCATTTAATATTAGTGTTTTTTAAATGCAATCCTTGGTGAAACTGTAAAAGCAGGACATACCGAGAAGCATAAAATCATCAAATGCCTATGCTCTGAACCAAATATAATTACTCAGCTTGGGATATAGCCAGAGACACTTGCTATTGGAATTTTAATGTCAAGTGGCAAGAGATTTCCATCTACTTTAGTTCAGAAAGTTCATGGGCGCATGTCAATCATTGTATCTGTTTTTTGGAAATAACACTACAGCGTTTCAGTTTGTTTTTCCAATTAGTTCTTCTCCATCATTATATTCTCACCATGATTCTACTGCAAGTGTGTTCTTTAAAATCTGGATATGACCTCTATTCAAGAGCTGTTCCTTGTTTCTCTGAGGATTTCTGGAGGAAGGAATGGCTTTGTAATTTAATTGGATTTTACTCCAATATGATAATAGCATGCTTCTAATTGTCAGACACTTCAAGAGCAAGTTAAATAAACACATTTTATGAACTGAAAAAAGGTTTTATTGACAATTAACTTTTATAAGCCAGTTTCAAGGTAGCACCTTATACAATCAAATGTGTTGCCTCACTTTCTGTTTATGGGTCATTTTATCACTACATGGTTTTGGAAAACTAGTAAAAACTATTGAAGGGATCATATACCTAAAGACACACAGAAAATTTATTCATGAAATTAGTGTTTATATGGTTATAATACATATTCTATTGGCTTTATACAATTCATTTAAATACTACCCCTTGAGAAGTCAATAAGTAATGGGAACTTGATTTTAGAAATGCACCCTTGATCTGATAAACATTAAAATAAACTATTATTCTTTTCACTGTTGTGGTTGAGTGACTAATATATAAACCCTAAATAATTCTTTCTTTTTACTAACATTTCCCATGGGGGGAAATTTCTAGATTACACGACTGTGTTTTTCTCAATCATCATCTCTTATGTAATCCAGATTTGCTATTTCCCACCTAAGGCTAGAAAGCTTTGTCCAGTGCCTATTCCCTGGTGCTCAGTCTGGAACCATGGATACTTTCCAGCCAACCCACGTACCTTCAAAGCCACCGTTCCCCTGGGTCTTATTTCCAAGTCCAGCTTGCATGCATTCTCACCGCTGACCCTGAATGCCTTCTCCTGATAGCTTACTCTAGACTGTGTTGTTCTTAAGGCTATACCTATCACTGTCTCAGGTTTTTGGTAGGATTTTGAGAGGAAAGAAAGAGTTATGGAAATGATTTGGGAAGGTCTGCTTCATCAGCTTTCTAGACATACCAGATGTATATAAATTATAGTTTAGGCTTGGGCAGAGATATCTGCTACTGTTTCCCAAGAATTATTAACCAGATTAATGTTAAGCAGCATTATATTATATACCACACAAATCAATAATGATCCTTACCAGGTTTCTTTAAAATTATTTCCAGTGCCTAGCACAGTGTACTCTCCATATGCGATAAATAAATCTTTGTGCTGAGTGATTTAATGAAGATATTTTTTTAAACTATTAAGACCAACATTGCAATGTACATACAAATGTATATCACTCATTTACTTATTCAACAGGTATTTAATAGAACAAATGTTATGTCTGCTGCTATATACAGACACTACTGATTCATCACTATAAGACTTAAGGAGGGTCAGACACTTAAAGGCACACAGTAAGGTATAAGTGACATTAATACAGATCTGTTTAACTTCAAATCCCATGCTTATTTCATCAAATCTCACTTTATTTTACATTACCCGAAGATGTATTAAAAAAGCAAGGGAATAGGATTATTGAGAATGATTATGGTTAATACCTCTTCAGCTCTTCCAATGTGTTAGGCATTTAGCTAAGTGTTTTATATTTATGTAATTAATATTTACAGCAATTTACAATTTATTGTTCCTAGATTACAGATTCAAAAACTGAGCTGCAGAGAATCAAGTAATATGCTCAGAAAAAGTTAACAGCAAAACTAACTTTTATTTCCTGGATGTCTCACTCTAAATTTATGTGTTCAACCATTGCAATAAATGTGAATAGCATAAAGAACTATCAAAATGAAGTCTGGATTAAATTATTCGCTAAGGTAAGTTTTAGGCAGGACAAGGATATACACAGAGTGAGCTCGGAGCATAGCTGAAAAAGTGCTGTATCTAGACAGGGTAAGAAATACTCAAGCACACCTTGATAACTCTGAGCAATGCTTTTTGGGGGAAGTTAAATTATGGGACCATTTACGGAAGACTAAGCCATGAGAAGATTAAAAGAGGGAATCTGGGCAATTTAGGCAGGCAGTACTATGGCAAGTGCTGTAAGGCGGAAGAAAAATGAATGGATAAAGGCATTTTTGATTACTTTTGTCAGGAAATTGGCTGGAACTACAGTGAAGGAATGGGGAGTTCGGATGAAGGAATTCAGGCATAGATAAAGATTTCTGAGGACTGTTAAAAACAATAGGATTCTTTAGCATACTTTTAAGAAAAAGGCATACACTTTAACTCATATCTTCACATTTGTTGACATAATAAAATGCCATTCTCAGGATCACTAAAAGAGAGTCAAACATTTTCTACAGTTATTTTTCCAATAAGTAACTTAGAGGCAAATGTAGAAAGGACAACATAAAGCAGCACTATATGGCTTAATTTCAATTTATTTATCTAACTTAAGTTCATATTAACATAGAGGAGAAAGTTTTTCTCCATGCACAGAAAATATATCTCATTGTAAAGGTTAATAACTTAGAAAATATGGCAGCAATTTTCTTTAGCATTGGCTTGGTGTTAAATGGAAGAATATTCCACTACAGCCAAACTTGAAGTTTATCACTACAGCCACTTGAGTGTTACTGAGCTAAATAAAAGGGCCCTAGCAAATTTTTATAATGAGAATTTTTTATTCATATTACTTACACTTGGATGAAGTGATTTTATTCTCTTTACTCATAAAAACGATAACGTTTGAGAAGGCTTCCTTTGAGAGGTCATTTGTAGATATAAACACTTTCTTGTTTTTAAAGATAAGGAGGAATGGCTTTTCTGTTTCTAAAGATCCTCATGTTTCAATTAGACATTGAAACTTTCATAGAAATTATACCAGCAATGTCAACTTTGAAATACCTCAACATTGTCAGCTATGTTAAGATATGAGAAATGAGTAGAAGAAATAATGTTATTTTATTGAAAGAGTCTGGAGTAGGACTAGAATAAATTTTTAAATGCATGTGCTTGGCTTCAGTTCTAATTTCTTCTTAAGCTTGAGCAATACTTTTCTGTCAGCAGATATATACTGAATGTATATATTCTATATCTATATATTCTATATCTGCAGATATAGAATGAATATATACTCAATGAATCATGGAACACTACATCAAAAACTAATGATGTAATGTATAGTGATTAACATAACATAATAAAATTTAAAAAAACACATTAAAAAAAAAAGAGCCTACCTTTCCTCAGGGGTCAGGAAATTTATAATCTGAGAGCCAAAAAAAACCCCAAAAAACTAATGATGTAAGGTATGGTGATTAAAATAATAAAATAAGTAAGTAAGTAAGTAAGTAAGTAAGTAAAACACTGTTATTTCATACATTCAGGTCTGGTTGCCATCTAGAACAACTGAAACCACTATCCAGGTATAAGTAACATCTGGCCCTTCTAAGTGACCCCAGTCCATGCCGACTCCCTCGGATAGGTTAAGTCATCACACTTCTGTCAACTTAGCAGTCCTGTTACCCAAACCTTTTCATTTTCTCTACACCACACATTATATTTCTTCCTCCCCTCGGTTCTGTAGCACCACTCTACTTTCTTTCTTATTTTTTTCTAGATAGTCTTAAGTTTCTCTGCCTTATTTTCCCCTCTTTTTGTTTTTCTCCTCAGCCCTGTGCTCTGTTGAATCCACAATTTCTCCAAACAATCCTATTCTTACTTCAAGTACGTGTTTGCTATTGAATAGTAGACTTAGCTTTTTTGTCATCCAGATCTATATTCTAGTAGCCTGCCAGATATATCCACCTTCATATCTCATGTTCAAATGGAAACAATTCAAACAAAATAAAGTAATGAGTCTCGCTTTTTCACATTTAGGTTTTTTTTTTTTAATGAAATCCTAATTAGATGTAGTCACTTAAGGCAAATTTGTTTTTGTTTCCTTAACAGCACTGTACCTTACTCTCCCCCTGCTAATAGGCCATCAAATATTGTTGACTCTACAATCCACGATCAGCTTCAATCTCTTTAACTGTGTGTGTTTTATACATTTCCTCTGCCACTCAGTCCAGACTCCTGGAATTTCTCCGACAGACATCAAGAAAGAGCCTCCTGTACTGCCTGGTTCTAATTGTGTCCTCACACTCCTGCCCCACACATAGACACATTGCCCATTCTCTACACTGCTGCATATTGGATCATGTCATTCCCATTAAAAGCTTCCCAAAACACCTTTAGGATTTCCTTCAACACAAGTCCTTCCGAGATCTGGACCTGCCCACAACTCAAACTTCTTTCTCATGTTTTATGTCAGTGTACTATGCATGTGACGCTCCTTCTGCCCGAAATATGCTTCTCTCTTCCCCACCTTTTTCTTCTTTCATCTTTTACGAAAAATTGAGCTGAATGCAGTCTTCAAAAATCTTAAGCCCCAGTCAAGAATCATTAGCCCTTGCTCTGTGCAAACTATGCACACTATTTTTAAGATTTTTATTTGTTTGAGAGAGAGCGAGAAAGAGCATGCGAGCTTGGGGAGGAGCAATGAGAGAGGGACAGACTCTGCACTGAGCACAGAGCCCCCACTGGGGGGCTTCATCCCATGACCCTGAGATCATGACCTGAGCTAAAATCAAGAGTCTGGCACTCAACCTACAGAGCCACCTAAGTGTCCCATGCACGCTGTTCTTATATAACAGTTCTCAGAATCTATAATTTTTAAAATAAATTAAAGTTTATTTAATTTTGCACTTATTATTCGGTCCAGTAAATATTAGGTGGTAAAATCTGCTGAATAAAGATATAAATTGAAAAAATTATAGAGAAACAACTTCTATTTGATTTTACTTGGAAAAGGTAATTACTTTTTATTACCCCCTTCACATTTCTGTTATTGCCTATTTCCAAGTGGTCTAAATAATGAGAACTAGCCCTCATAGGAATAATAATATTCTTTAAAAATAGGTAGTCTGTGGATTCTCTGAATACCTAGATATTTAAAATGATATGATTTCTTAGAAAACCTGTGCTGAGTTATGCACTGTCAGAAGGCATTCATTCAAATACCTCAAGACAGTGCTTAGCTCCCAAGGGAATGCAGTTATGAACATACACAGCAATAACATTCTCTAAGAGAGACTATGTTGCCTGCTTCTGCAACAAAGGAGTTAAAAAAACAAGCTGCATATAGCATCATTGGGAAGATAAAAAGCCTGTTCTTACTTTTTTAAGAGATGCTCTGAGCATCTTATTTTTTCTCTCTTACATTTTACAGCTTATAAATACAGCTATAATTCCATCTAATATTACTTTTTTGGTAAGGTGCAATAATAGTATGTAGACTTATGATCATTACTGGTTTTTTACAAACTCCCTTTGGAAATAGCAAAGTGCATTTGTGTATGTTCTATTAATTCACTAATATTATTTTAGTCATTTAAGAATCCAATGTTAAGTCCCTAGAAACAAGCACTGATGTCCAAGTATATATGTGGATACCACCACTTTGTTTTTACTCAGTTTAACTCAATTCATATTTACCATGAATATTATATGTTGAGAATCAGACAAAGCACCAAAGGTAAAAGGCATGAATGTTGTACTAAGGAAAATTTACATTTTTATTGAGTGTGTGGCATAGGAAAAGAAGATATGCAAACACAACATGAAATAAGTTAAATGTCCAAGTGTTTGGTCTTTAAGTATATTTTTCTCCTAAGGAAACCAATTTATATTCCCTCTCTCTCATGAAAACTGGATTATTAGGAAGAGTGGGATATTCTGAATTGCAGCTCTCAAGGATTTCTTAGACTAGGAGTGTGTATAACAAGTAGCCAATTTATAATGCAAAATAGTGTACTGTTAAAGCAACATTAACATAAAGTATCTTATGATGATAAATAAATGTGATTGAATATTCTAAAATATTCATTGAAAATAAATACACTTTAAATTCAGAATAATTGCCAGCAGCAAGGACTGGTCCTACTCATTGAAAGGGTAATTCCACTTCTAGGGTGCCTCTCAAGGAAAATACCTGAAGCATACTAGAAGAAATAGGTTTATGCAAATGATGTTAAAATTATGTTATGAGGGCAGTATACTAAATGATCATAAAACAATACAGTAAATAGTAGGCAATGACCAAGGCATTATACAGCCAATAAAATAATCTTTTCTCTAAGCTTATATTATAAGGAATGCTTTTGCTATAATAAGTAAAACATTCAGGAATCTGAATTAAATTTATGGTGTAAGTGTGTTAAAATAAGCAAAATATGCAAAAGGAGGCTAGTGTTAAGCATATTAAACATTTAAGGTGGCCTTATCTGAGTTCTCTCATGTTTTTTGCTTCTTTTTATTCTCCTTTTAAATATTATATATTTTTAAAATTATGGACATATATTACAATTATACTCTGAAAATAAATTTTACTTAAAATTTAAATAAGTCATATAAGAATAAATGGAATTGTTAAGATCTATAAATCTAGCAACAATTCCTCCTATCTTTTGGAATGGAAACTGCTCATTTGCTTTGTGTCTTAACTGAGTACAATTTATTAAAAACAAACAAAAACAACTAAAACTCACAAAATATTATAAAAATGATAGCCAAAATGCTTATCACATGTAGTAATCACTGACTTTTCTTTTTTGACAACTATGTACCTCAATATACTCCAGCTTTAGTGCATTTATAGACAATGCAAATCAAATTTTCAGCTGTTGCTGATTCTTCTCTGAATTTCCCAGACACCAAAGCTAAACCTAGGAATATTACAACTAACATCCACCCAAAGTATAAACTACTAACCATTTTCCTGCCAAGCTTCAAAATAATGAATCATCTTAGTGACAGATGTGGAGGTAGAAACTATACTGTGTGTGCTAAAATAACTTACATACCATGTAATTTTTAGTATACTGTTTGTTTTTAAATAGCTCCAATATTTACATCGCAGAAAACATTTAATGTAAGGTTAAGATGAAAGGAAATATAAATGGCAAATTTCTTATATAGCTGATATACCAAGATTAATTGATTAACAGCTGCTAGATGGTCTGGGAGACGAGTTGGTAGTAAAGGTGACTATCAGTTTGACCATAGGCATTATCCATAGTCACAAACACAAAAGGACCATTTCCTTTTTTAAAAATAATCTCGGGTTTCCATCTTTGACAAACTTGTCACATACAAAGCTTGAACTGGAGTAATAAAAATCCTGTACTTTACAGAGCTTAAATAACTCAGGCCAACACTTCATGTCTAGAACAGCAGACCAAATTTAATTCAATTTTAAGGGGAGTAAAAAAAAGACTGCAAAGATAATGGAAATAATACTATCCCATCAATATAAGGCAAGGAGAGGCAAGAAGGTGAAATGGTGGAGAAAAGACCTCTTGAAGGAAATAAAATTAGAAAAGAGATAATTGCCTATCTACTACATGGGAAATAATGTAAGCCATTTGGAATGAAGGTCACTTAAAAATAAGAAATCTTCAGTAATGCATTCACAATAGACCAGCAAATCTGAACATTTCATTGTTTTTAAACATTTACTGTTTAATCTGGTATCAATGATTGCTGCTACCCACAAATTTACTCTGTGTTTTTGGTTGCACATTAAAATAGCAAGCCAAAAATCATGTAAATAAAACTGGCATAGGAAAAGGAAGAAAATGATAGGAGAGATAATGGTGACTTGTATTTTGACATTTTTAAGTCATTCTGATAGACTATTGGTACTGGCCTCAAAAGAATGAAGCGTGGGCAAACCACATTTTAGAGGCAATACAAATTTTTCTCCCTAGGCCAGAAGATATAGACTCATTCTAGCCAAGAGGATAGTGACTTCCAGCCACATCAATTCTAGTTTAAACACAATAGGCATAAGCAATTTCTCCCTTTTGTTGGCTTATTTGCTCAATAATACATCACTTGGGAAAACAAGTATAGAATCAACAAGATGTAAGTAATGCAGGGTACATTTTAACTTATGAGAAGCCAACTATGCTAAAGGAAGCATCATTGGTCAGAATAGTGCTGTTACAGGAGTGTGGCCTGACAAATAAATTGACATATCACTAAAAATACATTATAATTAAGAAAAATAGAAACATATATAGTCATTTATTTATATCAAAGTTAGTGGAACAAAGAAACTCATAATCTAAGATGAAATAATCAGTTTTTCCAGCAAAGATATTTGATACTTGAATTACTAGTTATATATATTCTATAATATTTGAGAACAATATCAGTAAAGGCTAAGTGAATTATAAACTGTGAGTAATATCACTGTCCAACTTAATCATATATTACAAAAAATAACAATATAACAATATCCACAGAGTTGTAAGTTAAACACACACACTGCAAAGCAAACACCTCTGTGTGTAGTATGTAGGTAATTATATTTCGTAACCAGGAAACACAGAGATACATTAATTCAAATGTTCACCTATTTGCTATTTTGTCTACGACAACAGCAAGACACACAAGGCCAAGTAGGAAACACAAATAACCATGAATTTGAGAGCAAAGGAGCAGTTCAACAAATTCAAATATCCCCAGCTTTCTGTAATAATAGAAATAGCACCTACGTATAAAACATATAAGCAACAGTCAATTTCATACCTCTCCTTTATTAAGAGATGCCAGATGGAATCAACATTGGTGATTCCAAAGGAGACAGAATGTTTTTATTCATTTTAGGGGAAAAACTTCCAGGGAGAGGCTATAATTCCTTATATGTTTATCGAGAATTTTGTGTACTCTCTTGATGTCTACCCATGCTGCAATCTCTACTAGATCATGGATGGGTATGGTAAACTGAATTGGGAACTGAGAAACATAATAAACTTGTTCCAACTAAATGATTACAGCAGCTTGTTTGTGCTGTACTAGTGGACAGATTGTTCTGACCTCTTTCAAGTCATGGCTAAAGTAAAATCTGGTACATTAAGATTTCCTGCACTTAATGAGCTTGTAGACTCCCATCTCAGCCAACAACCTTTCTTATTAGCATCCCAACTTCAAAAGGCATTAACAAAAGGGCAAGGTAACAAAAGAATAATGCTCTCAATCAGTTTACCACTTGTTTAAGGAAACAATTAAGCAATTACCCCAATCAAGGATTTATTTCATGATGTCACTAACTTTTTATATATTTAACATGTATACCGTGTGCCATTACCTATGATCAATGTTTTGAAAGTGTTACCTTCAATAACAACCCAATGTTTAAATAAATATTTTATCAGTAAGAAAACTGAGGCAGAGAAGCATTAAGTAATTTGCCCAAGGTTACCCAACAGGCAAGGGGTAGTGGTGGGATTTGAACTTTGACCACAGGACTTAGAGCCACTACATTGTACAGGCCCTTATTTTATTAATTAGGGAAAAATCTGTTTAAGTAACTAATGATGTTTCATGCAAATGAGATTCTATATCCAAAATTAATCATTCATGAGGTTGAAACAGAGATCCTGAAATTCAACCTAATCCCCCATACACACATGGGTTAAAACCTAGTATATCTGGCAAATATTTGGTACTTGTTATGCATTTCCTGAATCAACAAATGAAAGAATACAGTATGAATACCCAAATCAACTCAGACAGGAAGACATCATTTTCTTTTTTTTATTTTATTTTTTTTAAAGATTTTATTTATTTATTTGAGAGAGAGAAAATGAGAGATAGAGAGCACGAGAGGGAAGAAGGTCAGAGGGAGAAGCAGACTCCCTGCTGAGCAGGGAGCCCGATGTGGGACTCGATCCCGGGACTCCAGGATCATGACCTGAGCCGAAGGCAGTCGCTTAACCAACTGAGCCACCCAGGCGCCCCAGGAAGACATCATTTTCTAAGGCTCGTTATTTTGTTATTTAGTGGCTTTGACTGTTTCAAGGTGATAGCATTACTTTTGACAAGCAATAGGTCAATCATAAATACCAAGGGCACTGGGATCATTATAATTGGTTAGCAGCATGACATCCATTAAGTAGGGAGCTGATCAGAAAGAGATAATACCTAAATTTGGATCCAACATTATGTACTTTTAAAGAAGAAAGAGAGAAAATTGCAGAAAACAAAATACAAGTGAACATCAGATGCCTGACCTAAATATAGGTGCTATAGAAATACTTATTGATTGAAGCCTTGGATCGGTGAATTATAGTAGATTAAGTTTTCTTTATTTAAATCTGACACTTCTAAAATCTCACCTTAAAACCAAACCCACTCTTGGAATAATCTTCAACTGTGGTTTCTCTGTGTCCTGTATCATAATGAAAGTTCTTTTTAATTGTAGAAAGCAATTTAATAAGCAAATATTTAAATACAAACTGTGACCAAAAGCTATTGATGGATATGATATCAAACCCTAAGAACATGTGGAGAATTAATGAAATTAATAGTGAGAAAACAGACAAATACCAAAGGGGTTAGTAATCTAAAATGTCTTAACATGTGTGGACAATTTCCAGGAGGGTTCTTCTAAGGAAAAGGCTAATTATTTCAGATCCCTCCTCTGTAAAGTTGCAGGTCTGTAATCTCTTGTCAAGAGGTATAACTTTTAGAAAAGAATTGAAAAGACCTGTGGATGAGTGGGAAAGTGCTGGCTGCCATGGGAAGAAGACTGGACTCTAGATGAGTGCCTGTCCTGGAGGATAACAGAGGAACCCCGTTGCTGAGACAGAACAAACCAGAACAATTTCATCTCTAACATATTGGATAAAAAGTCTGGGGGAGAAAGGCCATTGTTCATGAGTTTCTTATTAACATACTATTTAAGAATGTCAGAAGTGCCCTGACTACTCATGGAAAGATTTTTCAAAATGAGTATCTTAATACCCATAACGTTATCTGTTTAAATAATACTCAACACCTAAGCCCTGAAAAGTGGATCAATCCCAAGAATGTGAACTGTTACACAATCTGTTTCAGTAGAAAAACAGAACAAAGTAAAACACTAACCAACCAATTTTTATCTTCTCAAATTTTCATTTGGTATATTCGTCAAAAAAAAATAAAGATAGCAATTTAGAAATTAAAATTAAATCACTGAGTTTTTTTTGCCCTTAACACATTTTAGACAAATGGTATTTCAAAGGTCTCCATTGTTTAATTTCCAACTGAATATTTTGAATATGTATTACATAGAATCCAGAAAGGCTGGTAGTAGAGGAGAGCAGAAACATAGGAATTTGAGAAATATTAGATTTAACACCCGGGAAACTACTCACTCTTAAAATAAAGTTTTCTACACTTTTCAAACAATTTTCTTGTTTGAAAACATGATTGGTTTACATTGCAACAGAAGCATCCGAGAAATTTCACTTGTCCACAATGTCAACTCAAAGTGTCTCAGACAGGCTTTCAGCCATGGGCCAGGTCCCAGCTGTAAATGCTGGGACCACGATACAACATACACAGGCTCAAGGCTTAGATTAAGTTACAGTTATAGCACAGGGATATGATCTTTCTGTAGCAATCTGGAAGATCACAAATGGGGGCAAGGGGGCAGGAGGACCAAGCGCTCAGAAACCGTGAGTGGGTAAAGAATTTCTACATTTTATTCTGAGAAGGATGCTTGGTTTTAAGTAGACTGGTTGGCTCTAAGGCTCAAAGTGTAACACAAAAAAATTTTTGTTTTAAATGTTTCCAGCCAAAAGATTTGATTTAAGGACCTCAAGCTAAACAATGCAGGTGAAGAAGCTCAAAATGGTGAACCAAATTCAACTGTGGGAAGAAACATGAGATACCAAGCGAAAGAAATTCAGGTATAAGGGTTCCTTGAAATAACAAGATCCCAGACACGGGCCAGGATATCTCAAATGACAGTATCTATAGGTTCATAGGTGTGGGAGTCTGAAAAATGATCTTCAGAGATATCCAAATCCTAATCCCTAGAATCTGTCAATAAATTGCCTTTCCTGGTAAAAGGTGCATTGAAGATGTGACTTAAATTAAGGATTTTGAGAGGGGAGATTATCCTGGATTATTTTGGGTAAACGCGAATCTTCTAAGAGGGAAGTAGAGGATCAAAGTCGGAGGAGATGATGTGACTATGGAAGGAGAGGGAGGGAAAGATATATATAGAGGCCGGGGTCAGAATGATGGAGGGCCACAAAACAAGGAATATGGGGAGCCTCTGGAAGCTCAAAGGGGCAAGTAAGCAGACTCCTTCCAGCACCTCCAGAAGAAATGTAGCTCTGCCAAACCATTTTAGGCTTCTCATCTCTAGAACAGAAAGATCAAACATTTGTGTTGCTTCATGGTTTTTTTGTGGTAATTTATTACTGCAACAACTGGAAACTGATACAATAGGAATGGTGTGACATGAGTCAGAGACCCAGTCAGGGAGACACAGAAATAAAGGTTGGAAATCACATATTTGCTTAGAGGTAATATATAGGAACCCAGGTACAGTACGGTCTGGACGGTGGGTCAGTAAGGAAAAGTCAGTAAAAATGATCTGTCCTCTTATTTGTGGCAAGAACTGCCTATATTTTAATTCCCATTGATAAGACAAGGCTAAGGCAATAGATATGCCTGAATAGAGTAAGGTTTATGGGTATGGAAGACAAGCAAGAGCCTGAGCTAGGAGTTTGGGAGGTACACAAAGCCCAAATAGTGCTATTTTTTGTGTCATCAGCTGTGGATATATCCATCATCCACTAATTTATGAGAAAGATTGCTTTACTTTCCCATAAGGGACAGAATGACTCATTACACCTCCTCTCTCACTTTCCTTTCCTACCTTGAGCAGCTATTTTTTCAGGTAAGTTTCCACTAAAATGCCCTTCATTTTTCATTTTGTATCTTAATAATTTAGCAAGAACACTGTCTTACAAAGCTTCACTGCAGGTTGCTGGCATGTATAACTTTCAGTAAGGACTCACTAACCACACACTAATAACCACAGTATAAATAATTAAACACACCCAGGGCACTGGCACCCTGTTATTCTAAGTCTAGAGAGGAAAACAAATAGGATTTTCTTATATACAGGTGCTATTTTTTTTTTTTTATAATCTTGGTATACCCTAGGAATAGCTTCCAACTCGCCCCAGACATAGTATTTCTAAAATCCTTCACTTATAACTAAAGTAGTAATAATGCCCCACTGGAAAAGAAAGGCCAAAGGAAGAATTGGCAGAGAGTGAGATCTTTGAGTAAGATTAATTATAAAAGCTCATCTGACTTCTACCCCCTAACTGGCTGACTTTAAGAGTAAAGGCTTCCCTCCATTCCCCACTACAGGGTGAGCCCTGGGTTGTGAAGTACAGTCTATATGTGGGGCAACTCATACTTCTCATGCCTATGATGGGTATTCCCAATCAGAATGCAATTTCTGTATAAATCTACTACACACAGTTCAATTTTCCACTCAAGTGGGTGCACAGCCACTTAACCATTTTCATTATAGCAAACTAGACAACTATTACCATTTGCTCCCAATGCCCACTCCAGATGTAGCCTATTTTTCTTGGTGGACTTCTCTCCATGTTCAAATCTAGGACTAATCCACAACATTAGGAAGTGGGGAACTATGTGTCAGTTGTTCTCAAGCACATCCTATTTTTGTGGCTGGCTCTGAGGTGACCTTGCTGCTTTCCCCATTCCTTGGGTAGTTTTCAGTTGTGTTCTTTGAGGGTTGTCTCTGGATCCCAGTGCTGGCTATTACCAGTGCTAACCTCATCTCCCATGCTGAGGCCACCATTGGTAAAGTACCATTATTAACCAATCTGTTGAAACTGGCATTCATTCTCTCTGTTAGACCACCTTTATTGACCTTAGAAGCTCTATCATCTGCAGCTTCAGACTCTAAGAACAGAACTTAGAGTGCCAATGTCCTTCTATTATTCTCTTACACAGATTCCCGGCAGAATCAGACCTGTTTGTAACCTTTCAATTCCTCCCAAACTCCTAGCTCAGGCTCACCTTTCCTAGAGTGGCCAATGCTACCATTCTCTGACACAGGTGATCTTTTCATCAGCACCTATTGTTGATATAGCTCAGCTAACAGGTAATTGCTTCGTGATTCAGGGATGCTTTAGTGACATCAAAGGGGGAGGGGACAAGAATGAAAGGACAATGAACAAGTAGCAATACTTTTTAGCACTGCTGAAAAATCATACAGCGATGACCCCCTTACCTCTGAGCAAGGGGTCTCTCGGAGCCTATCTCTGAGTTTTCCCCAACACTCTGTAGTTGCTGATGATTAATTAGAGAGACCTGTGAGGATGCTACTGAATAGCAAGCAATCATCTTATTATATTTTGCTGTGGTAAGAACATGAGGTTCAATGCTATATAGTAACATTTAATTATTTTAATGACAGCTGTGGTATGTGCACTGATGGTCCTTAACACCATTTTTATGTGAAGTAAATTTAGCAATTCAAATGGAATTTTGCAGACTTACAGAGCGCTGACATCTATTTATTTACAGGAAAAAAAGATACCTTAGCCCTGGCTCATGCAGATCATCTTTATTTGATGTTGATAGTGGCCAAGGAGCAGTTGGCCAGGAAAGGTGGTTCCTGTCATATGCTCTGAAGTTCCAGATTGGTCTCACCACACCTGTTATGGCACTTTTCAAGGGGGAATGGATAAGGAATCTTAAAGATCAAAACTAATTTTTAGGACCATCTGCCTTAAATTATTTTAAAACAAGTTTTGACATATTTAAAGAAACTTGCATACATAAATACATGCATATTGATATATAAAAATATATAGAAAATCCTTGCTTTGTATGTTTTAATATGCATGAATTTCAGTTACCACAGTTTAGTGAAATAATACCACTCTCTTAACAGTCCAAATTTCAGTCACCAACGTATATTAACTATAAGTCATTATATAAAGTACAAACTTCACTGCTGGCTCTTAAAGTCCACAAATCATTATATGAATGGCAGATATACATCATGATCAGTGACTAATCACATCACTTCCTTCCAGATCTGTCAATAATTATTTACTGCCCATTTGCTTGTTATTCAGCTTACACACCCAACAAAATGCATAGTTGGGTTGCCTCTGTGTCTTCCAGTGACAAACCCACATATAATTTTTACAAAACAGGTAATTGGAAAAGGGCACCAGCCATCAATGATGGAAGTGCAACCAAGAAATGAAAAATAACACCAAAAGTGAAACTCAAATGGAACATAAATGGATTTGGAGAAGAAATGCTAGCTATGGAAATGTTTTTACTGCTCCTATTCTAGAGGTAGCCAGAGGAAATTAGTGAAGGCAGACTTATCCACACAAATGAGGAATATAGTTGTGATAAGGATGAAAATATCTTAGTGGAAGAACACTGGAAAAACACTTTACAGTAAAAGACCTCTCAGAGATATCTTATAATGTTGAACACACAAGGGATTAAGTGTTAGAAGTTGATCCCAACTTAAAAAAGAACACAATAATTTACCAAGTCATAGAAAAGGTGCTGGTTCTGTAACTGTGTAACAAGAAGGCAAACACTATTCAAAGCATCCTTTGACAGTTCATTTCTTTTTTATTTTTTAAGGATTTATTTATTTATTTTAGGGGGAGGGGCAGAGGGAGAGGAAAAGAATCTCTAGCAGACTAGCTCTAGCACTGAGTGCAGAGCCCCGTGGGGTCCAATCCCACAACCCTGAGATCATGACCTGAGCCAAAACCAAGAGTCGGACACTTAACCTACTGAGCCACCCACCCAGGTGCCCCTATGGGATCAAGACCTACCTCAGGCTTCGTGCTCAGTAGGGAGTCTGCTAGAAATTCTCTCTCTCTCCCTCTCCCTTTGCCCCTCCCCTCTCCACTCTCTCATAAATAACTCTTAAAAAAAATAAAATAAGATACAGAGTTCTCAATGTTACTAATTTTTAAAATTACAATGTACTAAATAAATATTAGTTTTACTGATTTTTAAAATTCCCATATATTTATAACCAACAGTATGAGAGTTTTTGATGTTTGGAGAAAAATATCTATAAAGGTGACATTTTAAATTTTGCTCATTGATTATTGAGATTACTTTATACAGTTTCAGCTTGCACAGTCATTTTATAGTCCTGCACTACCATGCTTAAAAAACAAGGACCGCTTCTACTTAACAATGTATGTTCTCACTTGGAGATCCCATCACTCAGGTAGGTTCAGTTAAAGTATTCTTAAATCTTGAGTTGATGGCAAGATAACTATATTTTTTTTTTAACAAGTAAATAAGCTGCAAAATCTTGAGTTCTGAAGGGCAGAAATAGGGCAGGAATAGCCGAAACCATGTGACCTACCATGAATTGAGAGGAAGAAATTGTAAAAACAGCTCAGCCTCATAGACTGGAGAACTGAGGTCTATAAACCTGGTTGGAGAGAGAAGAAGCTAGAATCCCACTAATGAAACTATATATTTATATAAGTATGTGGAGTAATGGAGACACAAATACTTCTGTAATTATGCTTGGGCCCTCATTCTTCCCTATGTTTGATATCTCCCGAGGGAAAAAGAGGAAAGGATGTGGGAAACATGTCCCTCTGTCTCTCTCTCTCTCTCTCTCTCACACACACACACACACACACACACACACGTGTGTGTGTGCACATGCACAAAAACACTTACAATGTGTTACTGACCTAACTTCATGCTCCATATATTAAATGAGTTTTATCCACCTGGATGCCTTAAAATCAGTACATTGATTTTGTGTTTTTATTTAATGGGAAATTAGTTTTGGATTTGGAAATATAGAGTCAGTAGGAAAGACATTGTAAACATGTTGGGATGAAAAGTTCTGAAAAATTACTATAATCACATCCACAGTGAGTGAATTAATATTATCTCTTAATCTTTTGTGAGGCTTCATCTATTTGTCCTCCTTTACTACAACAGTGAAAAATGAGACAAGGTCTACCTTTGTTTTGTGAATTGCATTATCTTGAGTATTGTTGAGGGTTTTTTAAAAACTAATTTATGATGTATTCTGAATAATTTTCTATGTGCATCCAAGGGAGTAATCAATATACCTTCCTTTTAAATTGAAAGCTATGTTCAGCAACTCCCACAGTTCTGTAATTTCCAATTTTATCTCTGAATTCAAATAAGAAGCAAAATCTCGTAAGTGGACACAGTGTACAGAATAATAAATGACCTGCTAGAGAGGAACGTCACCTGTCATGAGGATTCTATTCTTCATGGTTTGGAGGGGAAGTGGCCTGTGGTCATCATTCCCACTTACCTTTTCAGAATCACTGACCTGATCTATTCTCTGAAGCAAGTGATGTGATGAGATAACTCATGGGGTAAGTCACTCCCTTGCTAAGGCAACCACCAGCAGGCCTTGTATGGCTGAGTACCTTCACCTGGAACTTTAGCACAAAAAAGACTGTAGTTAATACTCACTCCAGGAGGACTCAGCCTAGCTAGCATTCTCCCAGTTCATTCCAAGCCTGTCTGTGTTGGGTTGTAGAAGAATGTATTGCTTCTGACGTGATCTGTGTCCCTGGAGTCAGGCCACTGTCTATCTCTGAGTCTCAGTTCCTTCAACAGTAAAATAAATGTTTGATGTATTTTACCTCTAAGTTTCTGATTCTGATTCTCTGATTCTGAGTTTCACTCCAGTCATACATATAAATGGAGGTGGGTGTTATATGTATATACATAAATATGCATATATACATGCATTCTTCTAAGGTTTACATTTTTTACTTCGTATCTTTAAAATACCACTTCCTATCAGTTCATAGAGAACTTCATTATTTTTATGGCTGCAGCATGCTTTATTGTGTCGAGGCATAAGAACTGATTCAACTCATCTTCTAATTTGAACATTTAGAAGGTTAAAAAAATTTTGAGGTTTCAAATAGTGCTGAAATAAAAATGTTAGTCCCCCATACCATATACCAAGATAAAGTTCAAGTCCAAATGGGTTAGAGATTTAAATTTAAAAAATGAAAGTATATAAGTACTAGAAGAAAATAGGAGTGAATTTGTCTTAATCTGGGTATATAGCAAGGCTTTGACTCCTCTGAACACATAATCTGCATAATAATATGGGGGACCTTTAGTCTTTGAGAGAGATTTAATCATAGTGAGTTCATCAGTACAAGAGATGTTAGCTGCCTTTTTTTTTTTCACACACATGGTACTTCTTAATTTGGGGTATCTTTTACTTGTTTTAAACGGTTAGTCACCTGCTCTTCTGTGTCACTAAAGCACATAAATATCATCATGTGATATGGTAGTTATTTGTCTATATGATTTCTTTACTTAAACCAGGGATTCTTAAAACCAAAGTGTTCATTTTCCTTTTCCATGCACACCTCCTCCAACTTTCTGGTTCTAATCCATCTATGCTGATGGCCAGAAATCTGCATTTTAACCAGGACTCAGGAACTTCGACATAGGTATCTTCAGGAACCATGTTTTCCCAATTACATTAGGTTTTGATTTCCCTGAAAGCTAAAGCTATGCCATATTTATTTTTCTCCTATAATTATCTAACACACACATAAACACCAAGAACGTAGTAAGTACACAATAAATGTTTTTGAGGGATAAAAAAGTAATTAACAGTTGATGATCTGTTTAACAAGAATGAATTAAAATATGTTTAATAGTGACTGTCAAGCTTTCAAGACAATATAGTTTAGATTATTTTCTTTCTTCATAAAATTTAGTTACCTCCGGAAATACTTTGCCCACTGTAATAGCTAATTTTATATGTCAACTTGTCTGGGCCATGGAGTGCCCAGATATTTGATCAAACATTATTCTCAGTGTGTCTCAGTGAAGGTATTTTTGGATGAGATCAATAGTTGAATAAACTGAGCAGAGCACATTGCCCTTCCAAATGTGGTTGGACTTGATCCAATCAAGTGAAGACCTGAAAAGAACAAAAAGGATGAGTGAGAGGGAATGCCTCCTGCTTGACTACTTGAGCTGGGACATTGATCTTCTGCACCCAGACTGAACTTGCACCATTGTCTCTCCTGGTTATTAAGACTTTGTGTCACAACTGAAATTATACCATTCACTCTACCAAGTGTCCAGCTTGCCACACACAGACCATGGGGCTACTCTGCCTCTGTAATTACATGAGCCAATTCCTTAGGATAAATCTCTCCCCCTCAATTATTTATACTTATATTTATATAATCATCTCCATTTTGGAAAACCCTAATATATCCACCTAGGCCATTTTAATGGAGATTGAGTTTAAAACAACCCAAAACAGCAATAACAACAAATCTTCTATGCTTCAAATTTTGTTTTTGATGTTGTTTGTTTCTTTCTTTAAAACTTCATGTTTTAAAGAATGAGCCTGGGTGGCTCAGTCAGTTAAGTGTCTGCCTTCGGCTCAGGTCATGATCTCAGGGTTCTGGGATCAAGCCCCACATCAGGCTCCCTGTTCAGCAGAGAGTCTGCTTCTCCCTCTGACCCTCCCCTCTCTTGTGCTCTGTCTCTCTTTCACTCTCTCTCTCAAATAAAGTCTTTAAAAGAAAAACTTCATGTTTTTTCTAGAATACTCTATTTTATAGTAAAATAGACATACTATTTTATACTATGTGCTTCACTAAAAATAACTACCTAATATCTCATTTGGGCTTTGCATACAAAAATCTCACTGAACTTTTATTTTTAATTTCCAACATAGTTATTATAACATATATACACTATACATACATATATTTACATGTATATGAAATGTTTGTGGATATAAAGATAAATAGGTAGATAGTATATTAGTCAGAGTTCTCCAGAGAAACAGAACCAATAGGATATATGTAGGTATCTACAAAGAGATTTATTATAGGAGTTGGCTCACGTGCTTACTAAAGTAGAGAAGTCCCATAATCTGCCTGCTAAAAGCTGAAGAACAAAGAAAGCAGTAATATAATTCAGCCCCAATCTGAAACCCTGAGGACCAGAAGGCCACTGGTGCTAATCTTTTCCAGAAATACTCTCACAGACATACCCAGAAACAATGTTTTACCAGCTATCTGGGCATTCCTTAGTCCAGTCAAGTTGACACATAAAATTAACCATCACAGATAGATGGATAGACAGATTTTTCATGTACTACATATATACACTCAACACTACTCAGAGAAAAAGAAATGTGTAGAAGCTTTTATGTGAGACTAACTTTTAAAATCACTGATGTATCCAGTTCTGTAAGTTTGAGGGTAAATGTACAGCACCTATCTTTAGAATCAACAGAGAAGAAACCCATTAGTATAATTTTTTGAGGAAAAAAATAATATTTTTGTCTGGAAATATCAAGGAAGTTGACAAGAAAATGAATAGCAGGGACAACAATAAATTTATTTGATGCAGCCAAATGTTGGTAGATACAGGGAATTGTAAGGCAAGACTGACAAAAATGTGACGGCAAGAAAAGAAAGATGTTAACTTAGAAATAAAAAAAAAATCAACCTCTGCTGGTGCTTTTGTAGCATGAACAACCCTATAAAAGAATCTCATGAAGTGGTTTCTTATTACTGGCTCTGTTTTCAGAGTGACACACCAGTCCCTGTGCTGCAGACTGTGCTCATCCAGGCAAAGTAGGAAAGATATGATTGAATGATTAACCAATAAATGAGATTCATGCAAATGGCCTTTTGGAAAATTCTCAAGTCAAAATAAATATTTTATGTACTGGGCAAATTTTGTATAGCTAAATAATGCTCATGGTCTACAATTTGCTTCATCTATCTGCACATACATACACACGACTAAGCCAAGGCAGAGAGGACAAGTGCATTTCTGACGTCTTCCCCTTTTCTGGCACCCACATACCTTTTTTTTCCATCCCTCCACCATCCCAACTCATGGCCACCCTGATCTTTTCAGAATGTTATATGGTTGGAATCATTTGGTATGTACCTTTTCATAATCATTCATTCATTTAGTAATACATGTTTAAATTTCCTTCATGTTTTTTATTGTTATGTTAATCTCCATATATTACATCATTAGTTTTTGATTCATTGTTTGTGTATAACACCCAGTGCTCCATGCAGAACGTGCCCTCTTTAATACCCATCAGCAGGCTAACCCAACCCCCCACCCCCTCCCTTCTAGAACCCTCAGTTTGTTTCTCAGAGTCCTTAGTTGCTCATGGTTCGTCTCCCCCTCTGAATCCCCCCACTGTTCATTTTTCCTTTCCTGCTATCTTCTTCTTCTTTTTTTTTTTTAACATATAATGTATTGTTTCAGAGGTACAGGTCTGTGATTCAACAGTCTTACACAATTTACAGCGCTCGTCATAGCACATACCCTTCCCCAACCTTCACATCTTTTTACGGCTTGTTAGTTCATTTCTTTTTAGAACTGAATAATATTCAGTATCTGGATGTGCCATGGTTTATTTATCCATTCATCCACTGAAGGACATGGTGGTTGCCTCCAAGTTTTGGCAATTATGAATCGATCTGCTATGAACATCCATGTGCAAGCTTTTGTGTGGATGTAAGTTTCCAACTCCTCTGGATAAATACCAAGGAGTGGGACTGCTAGTTGAGATGGTAAGAGTATGTTTAGTTTTGTGTAAGAAACCACCAAACTGTCTTCCGAAGTAGCTATACCATTTTGTACTCCCACCAGCAGGAAATGAGAGATCCTGCTGCTCTACATCCTTGCCAGCATTTGGTGTTGCCAGTGTTCTGGATTTTGAGTATTCCAAGAGGTGTGTAGTGGTATCTCAGTGTTCTTTAATCTCACATGCACTTTTAATGCCCTTTGCTGGTTCCACTTCTGGGGGACTGGGTTTTGTCCTGCTGTCAACTACAATCCTTAGCTCCTCTACAACCTGAAGTGTTGCCTGTTAAGATTTTTCATGTTCTAAAGTAATTTTATTAAAATTAGAGGTTTCTGAGCCAAGAAAACAAAAGAGATTGTGCGAGGAGAGTGGAGTTTCAGGTAGGTATATTGGTCTTTATTTTTCAGGCAGAAGCCTCCTACCATGTTGAAAGTCTGTCTACTTTGTTGACATTTCAAGACACTTATACGCGGCAATGCTTTGAAGGAAAAAGTACAGATGTTGATACCAGACAGACCGAGTTTGAATCCTGACAATTCCATCTAGTGGCTGTTTGACCTTAGACAAATTATTTAATCTTACAAAGACTCATGCTCTATAAAATAGGAGTAAATATTTCCATGATACTGTTTTGAGATTAAAATTTAAATTAGGTAATACATTTCAAACACATAGTAAGCACCTGATTTAGTACTTGAATGGCAGGTACTAAAATGGGTTGCTATTCTTCTTATTATTATTATTAGTTATTGAGCAGCAGTGTTAATGTTAGGAGTGATATTTTTATTTAAATGGGTTGTTTGAGGATTCAATTAAGTTTTATTTGAGAAATTTTCTGTCATAGTACATGGCCGATGCAGCCACTGAAATGGACCTTCTATTTACAAGAAGCACGGGGTGAGATTGCTTTTTATTTTATTGTGTGCAATAGTTTTTAAGCAGTTTCTGAGAGCTGAACTGCAAACCAAAATAGCCCCTTTACTACAGGGATTTATATTATTATGCCATGCTTTTGGATTTATCTCCCTTTATTTCTTAGTTTCCTCAAATCTTTCACTTCTACTTATTAAAAAAATTCAAACATGGTAATGGTTTCCTCTAAGCTTCTTGTGACCAGGATCAAAAATACTGTTTGAGTCAAAACCAAAAAGGAGGGTGAGTTTTTGTTCTTGAGTTCTTTACAGAAAACATAATTTGAGATCTCTTCATATTACAACCTTCATTTATAAAGAAATACCTACTTTTTTAAAGATTTTATTTATTTATTTGAGAGAATGAGAGAGAGAGAGAGAGAGAGCACAAGAGGCGGGAGGGTCAGAGGGAGAAGCAGACTCCCTGCTGAGCAGGGAGCCCGATGTGGGACTCCATCCCAGGACTCCAGGCTCATGACCTGAGCTGAAGGCAGTTGCCCAACCGAGTCACCCAGGTGCCCCACGAAATACCTATTTTTTATATTTAGATAAAATACATTAATGTTTTCTATATCATAACTGTGTTCAAAGATCTTAAAAGGTAAAATTAAACTATTAATAGTGGCCATCTTTAGTTGACGGAAATATATTTAATTATCTATACATAAATGTTCCAAAATGGATATTATTTTTCTTATAATCAAGGAAAAAATTCTGACATCACACATTTTCAGGAGTTGCTCTCTCTTTGCTACAGACTTCTGAGTTTTGAGTGGTTTCTGAACCAAAGGGATTCCTAGATACCCTCTCAAAAGGTAAACATTCCTGAAACCTCACTATATGTAAATGCTAAATTTTAATATTTAAAGACTATGTTTGTGGCACAAATATTGTTTCTTTTTTTTAAAGATTTTACTTATTTATTTGAGAGAGAGAATGAGATAGAGAGAGAGCATGAGAGGGGAGAGGGTCAGAGGGAGAAGCAGACTCCCCACTGAGCAGGGAGCCCGATGCGGGACTCGATCCCAGGACTCCAGGATCATGACCTGAGCCAAAGGCAGTCGCTTAACCAACTGAGCCACCCAGGCACCCACAAATATTGTTTCTGAAAGCTTTATTAATGTAATTAAAAAAATTTACCCTGACATTTGTTCAGAATTATAGTTCAACTAGATCTAAATATGAAAATTAAGTAGTCTTAGTCTATTAAACATATTTTATATATTTCCAATTCTCTCAAAATATTTGCAGCAATATTCATTCACTTTTCTATATAGCATATTCCTTTTCCCTTTATCCTTAAAGGACCTCCCAAATTACTAACGTCCTAAAGTAGACATGAAAACATCTGTTTTCCTCATCTTATGATTTTGTTTTCAGAAGATAATCAGATTTTAATCATTAACTTCTAAGGAAGGATTGAAGGAAAATCAGATTATTCAGATATTCATGTGAAGTTTACTAAAATGGAGATGATAGTTTAAGTAGTTGAAATGGTATCTAACTTTTTTCTTTTTATTTCATTGATTTGTATGTGTCACCATAACATTACCAGTGACTAAATAAATCAGGTTCATCTTAATACACCTGTATTTCAAAAAGGTCATTGAATTGTCATTGTACAATAAAGCATTCAGGAAACATGACCTTGGGAGTCCTTTTCTCTTCTCTTTGTGTGGAGATGAACAATTTTGGTTCATATTGTAAAAGGGCAAATTTGCATACACTCAATATTTTGGGTTTGGGTTAAGATATTAAGCATCCCCTCACCCTCTCCTCCCTGAAGAAAAAGGCATCTTTCCTCTTCAATTGCTCTAGCTTAATAAAAGCAAAAATTGTAACTGCTGTGAATCATAGACAGGGCTTTTACCACTGCATGTATTCTAAACACATCTTCAAGTTGGCTGGCAACCTTGTTCCCTAACCCAGAGCCTGCATACTAATGTGAAAAGTGTGACTTTATTCAGGCCACTTAAAGTCTGCTTTCCCCCCTCCCCTCTGAAATACCACCTTGTAAAGATACCAAACACAGTAAGTTATACGTAAAAGGTGAATATTAAAAATAATGTCGCTGTCTCACTCAGGAAGTGCGTCAAGTTTTCTGGATCAAAATCTAGTTGACTGCATGTGAGAATGACATACTGCATATCAGAGTTAGTCATCATATACGTAGACAAAAACAGGTGGACATTCCTCGAGGGATACTTTGTTGTTAGCTTTCTATACCAAGCCTCCATAAGCAATGTCCTAGATTTCCTGAATTTCCTTTTTCTGGAATTATTCATTTGGGTTTTTTCTCTAGAGAGTTCTTATTAAAAAACAATTGTTAGCTTGCAAAAGAGGGTTGATTCATTAAAATAAATTATTTTTGAGGTTGGTTAGGTTTTACTTTGGGGAGAAGGAATAAGGATGTAGATGATGTAAAACAGAATCTCCAGGAAATTATGTTTAGGGTTTGTGTACAAGATAACACTTCCACCACATGGTAACTCTCTGAAGGCAAAGCCCTATCCAATTTATTTTTATATGCTCCATTTTGCTCATTAGAGCGTAACACGTCTATTTCAATATAGAATTTAAGAAGTAACTTCAAGTGATAGAAGCATGAACAAAGATGAAAATTTTTCTATGCAAGGACTGCTTAAGAACATCTTGAAAATGATGATGCGCAAGCACAGGCATAGGCAAGAATGAGGCCATCTACCATATAGTCAGCTGTTCTTACTTTGGTCTTTTTTGGGAGCCTGCCCAGATCCTTAAATAATCAGTCTCCAGTTGGGGGAAGAATCCAGTTCCAGGGAAAATAGATTAGCTTCATGCTCTGCTTACAGTCATACTGCAATAGAAGGAAAGTGCTTAATCCCTTTGCAAATGATCAGGAAAATCTACTTTTGGAAGTAAGCTAATAAGAATGGATCGATGGGGCTGGGTAGTGATGTAAACAAAGACTTTGCAGTGTCTCACAATGGGGCATTTGTGGGGTAGCAAGAGGAGCATAGGCTCTGGAATCCCAAGATCTGAGGTTAGTATCTTGGCAACATGGGTCTTTGGAGGTGTGAGTTATCCCCGAAGAGAATCCGTTACCTTTTCAAATATGGAAACACTGACATAGATGTCACCAAATGAAACAAAATGATCTTTAAGGATTTATTTATTTATTTATTTATTTATTTATTTATTTATTTATTTATTTGAGAGAGCGAGAATGAGAGAGAGAGAGAGTACATGAGACGGGGAGGGTTAGAGGGAGAAGCAGGCTCCTCGCCGAGCGGGGAGCCCGATGCGGGACTCGATCCCAGGACTCCAGGATCATGACCTGAGCCAAAGGCAGTTGCTTAACCAGCTGAGCCACCCAGGTGCCCCCAAAATGATCTTTATCAAGCACCAAATCTGGCTTCAAATAATAATGGCCTCCACTCTCACCTCCCCCCGCATGACACTCCCAAAGAATACAAAATCCCTGTTCCACTATAGTTATGTGCAAATTCAAGAAACTTCAATAAAAAAAATACAATTCTTAAAGAAATTATGTTTTCTTTTTGTTCAATAGCAAAATAAAGAAAGATCAAACAAAGATTGTCTCCATTTCTTGGCTTCCCAAAAAAACATTCATTTTCCTTTCTATTCTCTTCCATCTGTATCATAAGTTTACATTAGGGCCACTTAACTTGCTAATTTCTGGTTTCTCTAAAGTCTATAATGTATACATGACCAGGTTAAAAAAACAAGTAAAACTGCTTTGAACAGACTAGGAATTGGTTTTAAATTGGGCAGCAGTGCGGGTGTGCTATGCATTTTTTTCTTGTTGCTGTATTTTTTTGTTGTTGTTTGTTTTATTCTATTCTATTCTATTATTCTATTTTATTTTATTATGTTAGTCACCATGCAGTATGTCATTAGTTTTTTATACATTGTCCCATGATTCATTGTTTGCATATAACATCCAGTGTTGCTGTTTTGTTTTTAACAGATTTCAACCATATTCATAAACAAATAAGCACTGGAGTATATGCTGCTGGATGTTTCTGATAAGGACAAAAAACAGTCAGAGACAGAGAGAGTGCTGAGTGTTGATATAATCACTTGAGAATGTATAGTAATAAACTACACACAAAAAAATTCAAAGCCAGAGCTCTTCCTCTGCAAAATAGCATTGTAATTGGTATGACTTTTGATGCCTTTCCACTCTGTCCCTTCTTTCAAGACCAGCCCTACCCCAATACAGATAGACAGATGAACGTGCACGCATGCACACACACACAAACACACACCACATGCACAATTGATATTTATAATAAAAACTCACTTGGCTTACTTTCTGTTTCCTCACAAGGCTTTGCTTTTTATTGGGCTGTTTTAGTAATATCTCTTTAAACTAAAAAAAAAAAAATAATGTATAAGCAAGCAAAGAGCAGTGGAATGAGTTTGGGTAATGCTTCCTTTAAACTTAACTCACAACATATAAACAGTTAAAAGATCAGTCCAGCATCCAGCACTATCACTCTACAGCCCAGATCAGTTTTGATGAGATGCCATTTACAGAAGTTGGATCTCCGACCTCCTGAAATGAGGATGAAAATCCCATATCCTGGGAAAGCTTGGAGAATGAGAAAGGGATTAGTATGGGGAGAGTAGGGTGATCCTTTGTAACTAGGACACCTCAATATTTGTTCTCCCAGGATCCTTTAAAGATGGAATTAATGGTAGGAAGGTAAAAGAAGTAATTGAGCGTTGGATGTTCTGGATGCTACTGATGAATATACACATAGATATACATATGATCTAAAACGGAAAAATAATTATAGAGATGTGATTGCACATTTGGGTTAAGGGGGATTCAGAGACTTCCCACAAGCTGCCTATTTCTTCAGGTACATCAAGGAGGTTGCTATTTGCCCAGGGTCATATCTTGGCATAACAGCAGATTAGGAATATAAATGCAAGGGGTTTTGACTCAGAGAACAGTTATTTTATTAATGCAATAATCTAAAATTTTATAAGTCAAAAAGTCACTTACTTTAATTCAGTTCTGAGGAAGCTAGAGTAAAGAAAATTCTGCTGCTCCTGTCCTGATTACTCTCTTAGAGAAAGAAAGGACTGTTTCATAAGTACTTTAATTATATGCAGCACCTTCCTAAAATAGAGAGGGAAATTTAGCAGGGGATTTATCAAGACTTTCCCATTTATTTAACCATACTGATTCTTTGACGAATGCGGCAGTGTGAGCTCTCCCCACCTCTTCATCTCAAATCTACCACCAAGTCTTCACATTTAATTAAGTTTGTATTTACAAAGCCCTCCTGTCCTCTGAGCAATTCAAAGAAGACAGAACTAATACAAAACCGCTAAATGTCAGCCTCCAGAGAAGTGAGATTTCTTCATGAGAACCAGGCTTTCTGCCCACATTCCTCAACCCACACTGATACAGCAAATGACACCAGTTATATGGCTGATCTTATGAAATCTGGCTTAAAATAAATGCATGCAAGACCTTACTTTTATTTCTTTTCATCTGTGAAGAAACCAAATTGCCAATTTTCAACTTTGTATTTGACAAAATGTTCCCATCAATTTATATACAGACTTATGTTGAAAAATATTATTAGGTCCCTGTCCCTTTTCATTTGAATATGCCAGATGTTCCAGATGGGATGACTTTTGAGTCACTTTTGGCTGGCCATTTAATACCACTCCACCTAGAGTCTAACTCTATTTTGTCTCCCATTATTGGCATTCTCCTACTTTTCCTTTTCTCCCTATTTGCTCACTTTCTCTTATTCACCCATTTTTTAAATCACTTCCTACTCACCCCATTGATGAGGGAGGGATTCCCATCCTATGGCTATGGGGATGGCCACGGTCACACACACAACACCAATTATTAATCACCATAATTGCTACTAATTGCCAATTAATCATATACTCTCATTCTGGGGAAGAGGACACCATACACCATGCAGGGCCACAGGGGGTTGCACTTGGGAACAAAGTGAACAAGCACTGTGGGAGGCAGGCTTTGTAGTATCAAGAGGCTGAGGTGACTCCTGATCCCTGCAGGAGGATGTAATTAACTTGTCTGAATAATTCAAAGGGCTGGCAATGAACAGAAACCTGAGATATGTTCCCCACGAGAGGAGGGTTGTTTGGCTAGGGGACCTTATCCGCAGAGCAGAGTAGTGAAGGGAACTTATCATTAGGCCATTTGTAGCCCCCTTACATTTACCAGATGTCAAGGCAGCACATTAATACAGGGCTTTAAATTTAGGCTTTACATGACATCCATCTTCCCATTTAAGTTAGCAAATATTTACAGAGTACCACCATGTCCAAAATAAGAGGCTATATCATCTCTGTAATAGCTACAGTCTTGGGCCGTATATTACCCAATTTTACTTTATTTTTTATTTTTTTTAATATTTGTATTTATTGGAGAGAGAGCAAGAGGGAGCATGAGCAGGGGAGGAGGGGCAGAGGGGTGCTGAGCAGGGAGTCTGATGTGGGACTTGATCCCAGGACCCTGAGATCATGACCTGAGCCAAAGGGAGATGCTTGAGCCACCCAGGCACCCAAATTACCCAATTTTAAATATTATTTGTCTTTGGGGTACCTGGTGGCTCAGCATGGAGTCAGCCTGAGATTCTCTCTCCCCACCTACCTCTTCTCCCACTTGTGCTCTGCTTCTCTCTCTCTCTCAAATAAATAAAATCTTTTTTTATTGGGTTTGTCTTTTTATTACAAAAGTCCTTTATATATTTTGATTACAAGATCTTCAATGGACATTTGTTTTACAAAATCATTCTAGTCTGTGTCTTGCTATTTTCTTAAATAAAATCTTTTTAAAAAGATAAATAATATTTGTCCTCAACTGAGTTATACCAATAAGGCAAGTATCATTTCACCCATCTCATAGATGAAGAAAAATTGTATTTGGAGAAAACATGCTTTGTCTAAGATTCCACAGCTAATAACTACTTGTATGTGGGTTTGAAATTAGGTCTCCATTCATTAGATTATCACACTTCTTTTCTTCCTCTATCTGTGCTTCAAGTATATCCATGGTGTTCAGTGGACCTAGTCAGCTTGTTAGACTTTGGGTTAAGAACATTCTCATGCAATCACCCAAACATGAAGAAGGACTGACAGAATTCCATTTTAGGGGATGCTGCTCAGGGTGCCCTGATCTCCTTTTTTCCAGCAGCACACAAGTCCCTTGTTATACTAAACACTTGGGCTGGAATTCGTGGAGAAGTATACACTCCCGGAGTTGAACATGCCATCACATATTCAAATCTTCTGCTGGACAGCCAAGCATTCTGGTAGAAGCAGGACCCCAAAGGACAATAGACAAACACACTTTGTTTCATTTTTTAAAATGGTCAGGTGGCCTTGTACCAAAACTACAGAAGAACACACAGGCATAATTCTGGCTGCTTGTACTCAGATATACATGATCTCATACATGATCTTTGGATGCCTGAGAAAGATCGAAATTCTTCCAGAACTGCACTGCCAGTGTGTCTTGAGCTGGATTCAGTGTAAAGGTAAAGATGAGCCAATATAACACTTAGAAAACATAAAGATTGTCTGAAAGCTTCAGTGTCCTTGGTATCTCTTGAGAAATTTCAGAATTTAAATAGGTCAGCAAAGGATGAGTCCTTCAATTGTACAATCTGGAAAGATGGCTTCCTATGTCTTTCAGTGGATGAGCCAGATACTTTAAAAAGGAAAGTTCATTGAAAACTTAAATTTTTAGGTTTACCCAATACTGATGAACATGACAATCTCTAGGAGAAAAGGCTCTCTTCTCTTATTTACTGTGTGTGTACGTGTGTTTGTGTATGTGTGATGTGTGTGTTTTCCTTATGAAGTAAATAGAAGTTTCTGGATTTATTTCTGTGACTTCTCCCAAAGCAACAATTTTTTTTTTTTTTTTGGCTTCTCATGCCAAAACCAAATGGAGAAGACAGTGGAAAGCTTTTCCAAAATTGCTGATGGGGGAGAATAAATAGAGAAGATTTGCAGCAGATTTATTATTTTATGCTGGTTTGTGGAATGTCTCTTCCTTTTGAACTGCCATGAAAAGAAGCACTTTCCTAACCAATTGGTTTTCCAATTTTGAATGCAAGTAAGAATATAGGAATTGACATATATATTTTATCCTGGGCATTTTAATAAGTCCCAGGAGAAAAACAAAGGTCCAAATAACTATAATACATAATTCTAATTCAAATAAAATACCTGAGTTCAGTTTCCTTTAGGATTGTTAACCACCTTGTTAAAAATAACTTTTGGAAATAAGCTGTCCTCCTGTGTATGCCATTTTCACATAGCATGGATGAATATTAATAAATAATGTTTTCAAATATTCCCCAATCTGTAAAGAACCCAGATGAGCTTTTTAAATTAATACAACTTCCAAATTTCTATTTACATGAATTCAGACAGAATCTTGAAGCTTGGACTACTTCAGCTATTT
This sequence comes from Zalophus californianus, assembly GCF_009762305.2. Classification (NCBI taxonomy): domain Eukaryota; kingdom Metazoa; phylum Chordata; class Mammalia; order Carnivora; family Otariidae; genus Zalophus; species Zalophus californianus. The sequence continues at coordinate 28,737,442 of NC_045602.1, forward strand.
ATCTATAGTTTCACTGACTCTATTGCCTATGTCTTGGGAATGAGGAAGGCTCAAGTCTTATAATTTAAATGTAATATAAATTAAAATCTGTGATAATCCTGAATTCAATTTTCCTGATCATCACAGAAAAAAAGAGCGTTGGTTGGTTTGTTTTTGGTGTTAGGGTGTGTGTGTGTGTGTGTTTGTTCAGAAGCAGTACTGGCAAGGGGATTCTCAACACACGTGACATCATTTAATGTAACTAAAGTTCTCCTACATGTTACTTTTCATGCTACAAGCATGCATGTATCCATGCACATGCACACACACACATATGTACTCACATTCACACACCCCATGTAAACATCCTCTGGAGAACACATATCTCTTGAAGCTTTCACTAGTTGAAAGAGACAGAAGGTTTTCTGCAGGGATAGCTGAGATTAGTCAGTAGTGTCAGGTGATAAAGAGAACCCAAGTTGAGTCCTAATTATTTTTTAAAGATTTATTTATTTGAGGTAGGGAGAGGAGCAGAGGGGGAGAGAGTCCCAAGCAGACTCCGCACTGAACACACAGCCCCACACGGGGCTCTATCTCACAACTCCGAGATCATGACCTGAGTGGAAATCAAGAGTCAGAGGCTTAACCGACTGTACCACCCAGGTGCCCCCCAAGTTGAGTCCTAATTTTTCACTCTTCTGAGATTGGTGATAGCTCACAACATCATAACTCTCTAGAGTAAAGAATTTTTTTCTTAATTCTTAGTGTGAAATAAATTTCTTATGTGATAGGAATTTCTTTATTTGCTCCAGAGAAACAGATATACTTTTTCTCATGGACTGGTATGGTTTCCCATTATTATTTGTCTGCTGGGAAACTGGGAAACACGTCTGCTGCCCAATACCAGTTCTTGAATTGAATCTCATAGCCTACATGTTAACTTTCCCTGTTTGGTTTTATCTTTTATACTAGCCATATTTTCAAGGCTCTGATAATATGCCTAACTCACTCTATTTTGTTTTGGAATGTTGTAACAAACAATCAATGCTATGTCCCTCATTTTTCTATGCTAAAGACATTGAATCTCAAGACACATATTTGTGCTTTAATGTGCACAAACTGAAATAACTGCATTGGTTTAAGATATTTGGTTAATTTCTTGATCATAAGACTTGTGTGGATAAGATTGGTAACTTGCTAGAGAAATATGATATACAGAAAATTTAAATTTTCTTCCAATAAAATGGATACTATGATCCTCTAAGATATAAAGATAGCACATATGCTTTGAAAGCAAAACAATAGTATATATTTTACTGGAAACCTTTAAAAAAATCCCCTAGTCCTTATTCAAGCCATGTGATACAGGGATTATTATGTCTGCAATAGAAATAACAGCTACTTTTACTGAATACTTACTTGGCATCAGACACAATACTAAATGCTTTTTAAAATCAGTTGTCTTATTTAATCCTCACAATAAACTTGTGTATCGGGTATTCCATTTTTATTCAAAAGATGAGAAAACTAAGGACCATATGTTAAATTTGTGTGCCTGTTCATTAAGTTAACAAATGACAGAGCTTGGATTTGAATCTATATTTGTTAGGAATAATTTTGTTTATGGTTATTACAAAATCCTCAAGTGATAAAGCTTTAAACAAGATACGGGTTTATTTCCTTTTTACTGTCAAATTCTAGTACTATGTAGCTCAGAACTAGGATGAGGAATGTGCTCGAACCATCGTCAGAGCTCCGGGCATCGGCAACTCTCTATTATCTCAGGTATAGTTGCTGTCCTCCTGCATTATGTGCCAGGGAGCAGGACTGCAGGAGAGAACAGACTAAGAAAGGACAAAAGATGTACTCCAGATGTCTCCTAAGGAAAGTTCCAGGAAGCTGACTAGTAGCATTTATGCTTATATCCCAGTGGCTGTAATTGGCCAGATGGTCCACTACTAACTGAGCAGATGACCACTAAGCAGGCCTATAGCCCACGTTACATCCTAAGAAACAACTCTTGCCAAAATGACATTCACTGAGGGATGCTACTTAGCTGGATTTCCCACTTGGTACATCAGGATCTTAACTAGAGGAGACCGTATTTTTTCTATAATAATATTTGAACTTGTTTCTTACTCAACTTTTTATGAAGACAGCAGAAGAGCCATATGACAGGATGATTATTGCCCAGTGATGCTCAGTTTACCAAATGAATGGCTGAATGCATTCATAAAATGAGAACTGTGTAATTTTCTTCACAAATTAAACATAAACATACACAACAAATTAAAAAGAATGAACAGAAACATTTTAATGTGAGCTGCTAGTTTCTCCACACTAAGCAGAGAGTGAAAGCCCCTTTACACATAAAATATGCATTTCTCTATTCATTCATTCAAAATTTTAAAGAACCTATTATGCGTTGGCCCTTTTCCAGATGCTGGATATCAAAGAACAACTAAAGACCAAACAATCACTACTCTTGCATAGCTTACATTCTAGCAGGAGAGACAGTAATGCCGCAGTATGTTAGATACTTGGATAATAGCAGCTAGGGGAATATTCTGCAGTGGATTCTGAATGGAATGGATTCCCAGCAAACAGAAATAAGGAGGCCACAACAGTTCCTGTGAAAAACTATAAAGATTTCTCCTGGATTCAGAAATTTGAGACTTGGAGGAGGACAGGGGGCGAGGCGGGAAGAGGAAGGCACCCTTTATCTCACCAGTTTGTGAGCACTTTCACATCAGCTTTTGGCTTTTAAGTGCAGGTGTGATGCTACTGTATCCAAGGACTGTCTCGACCTCTTGCCTTCACTGATTTGAAAAAGCATTTGACCTGTGCTTGTAAGCTTGTTTCTACCTTCTACTGAAGGTATAGGGTATCTGAAGCCCTGGTAAATAATACTTCTCTAGTTTTGCCAAAGATATTTCCCAGGGAACTTGGACTGACTTTTAGATCAAATGAATCAGGAGGAATGATATATGGAGAAAGAGCTGCCAACATACATTGTTTTGAGGCGAATGAAAACTACTTTTTAACTTACTTATGGTTAACTTTATGAGACCTGATAAAGGGAACAAACAGTTCATTTGAGTGCTGTGTTTGCAAGAGGATGGCTGCGGACTTTGTTGGAATGTAATGTACAGGCGTAGACAGCAAGGGGCCTTTTTCTAAACATGCTTTAGAATTTCATCAGGCTGAAATTTGTTCATGTTTTAGTAAAATATAAACACATATACATTTATATATATAACATATATTTTAATTATTATATATAATACATGATAAATGTATCATATATATATATAAATTTAATTGTCTTAGAACAATTAGAGTATACAGGATAGGTGACTATCACAAAGCTGAGGATCCCATTTTGCTCCAACTCTCTCCCTTGCCACAAGCACTCATCAGAGTGTGCCTCTCCCTAGTCCCAAGATAATCTTAGGTGAAAGCATTGTTTCTCAGGCTTTCAGTAACCTCACGATGCCCCTTGGTTCCTCAGGGACAAACAAGAACATTCATTAAGAAAATTTCTATGGCTGGGGCACCTGGGTGGCTCAGTCGGTTAAGCATCTGACTTTGGCCCAGGTCATGATCTCAGGGTCCTGGGATCCAGCCCCATGTGGGGCTCTGTGCTCATCAGGGAGTCTGTCTGTCCTTCTGCTCTTCCCGCCACCCCCTGCACCCGCTGCCGCCAACTCATGCTCACTCTCTCTCAAATAAATAAATATATTTCTTAAAGATTTTATTTATTTATTTGACAGAGAGAGACACAGTGAGAGAGGGAACACTAGCAGGGGGGAGTGGGAGAGGGAGAAGCAGGCTTCCCGCTGAGCCGGGAGCCCGATGTGGGGCTCGAACCCAGGACCCTGGGATCATGACCTGAACCAAAGGCAGACATTTAACGACTGAACCACCCAGGCACCCCTAAATATTTTTTTTAAATATTTTTTAAAAAAATTCTATGGCCTAGAAGCTGTGGCAAGTGTTTTCTTTTGTATAACCCTTTTATATTATTATACTACTGCATGTGCTAAATACTACTGTCCTCTTTTTGTAGAAAAGAGTACAGAGAATGACAAGTATAAGGAAGAAATTTCAAGGAATATTTGGACTTTATAGATAAAGAAACTGACATATACTTATTTGTTAAAACCCCACAATTAATCATTCTTAAATCCAAACAGTCTGAAGTTATGTCTGATTTTCTTTCATTATGCCATAACATAGAGACCACTAGACCATTTAGGCTATTCTCATTTACTTTAGGCCTACTAGGTGACCAGAACTGGACCAAGCCCTGCAAACCATATGAAAATGCAGAATATTGTGGTTGAGGACCTCCTTTTTAGAGTAGGTAGGTGTCTATTTGAATCTGAGCTCTACATGTTGACTGTGTGTCTTTGAGGAAATATCTTAACCTCATTGAGCCTTATTTCTCCATGTGTCTAATCAGAATACTTAACTCCCAGATCTGCTTTGAAAATTTTGATTTATGACCATGAGACAGATATTTCATGTGTTCTATCTTAATGGATCTTCCAAAGAACTCTGTGACATAAATCTTACTATCCTTATTGTATAGAAGCCATTTCATACTGGGAAGATTCCTAGTGTGGGAGTCAGTCGGGACTACTTTCAAGCCCCCTCTGCCAACCGCTAGCAATTTCTGAAAATTAGTAGCAATGTATTAATAGAAAAGACACTTATACAAGGCATATATTATAAGGAAATTTCCAATAAGTACTAATCCATCTTAGTTAGAACTAGGATTAGAGTTTGGAGGCCAGAGAGGTATTAAAACAAAACAAAGTTTTCATCGAAGGTTGAGGGAAACAAAGAGAGGAAATGAGGAAGTTAAATTATTTTAAAGATCCCATTTCATTCAGGGAGGGGGAGGCAGGCAATTGTTAGTGCATCATGGAATGGAAACAGTAGGTTTCAAAGTTTGATAATGATAACAATAATACCACTGCTTGACAAAACCATATCAGAAATGGGAAGGAAAATTAGCAGTTGATCTCATTCATGCATATGGTTATACTTTTTTCAAAAAAATCTGAAATTAGCCATATGAGGAAAAAGATACTACATGATAATTTAGTAGCATCCTAAAAACTGGTTTAATACTAGGGAAGCTTTGAGCCCAAGTTTGTACCTGAGCAGAATAGAGGTTAGAGAACACCCTTTGAGCATCCCAATAGATGCACCGAAACAGTGATAAAATTAGACTCCCATTTATAACGAAAAATATTCACAAGCTAGTAAACCTGAAGGATTTCATTCATTTGATAGAGGTATACGTAAAAACAACCCCCTCGCTGCAGCGGTGTGCTACTATTGGCTATGACAAAGGGGCTGGAACTGGATTGTCTTCCCAGCATCAGTAACATTGGTAAAAGGTCAGTTTATAGCCGGGAGGAATAAAGAGTACCAGAAAAAGCAAATATATGGGTAACTCTAAATGATTACTACTTAAAACTCCAATAAAAATCACTTAACTATAAAAATAATTGATAGCAGTAGTAGACAAGCAGGTAAGTGGCAAAGTTAAAATTTTTGTGAAATCTTCCCACTGAGTGAGAAATAGCAAAAATCCTAATTTAACACATCAGTGCTATGTACTGTCATTTCTTGGAAAACCACTAAATGAATAGTAAAGAAGGTATTTCTTAGAAGGTTATAGAGGACAGATTGGAGAATTTTTTTTGATTAGTTAAAAAATTAAAAAAGAATAGAGAGAAAGGAAAAGAAAGCAGGTGCTTAAAATAGTAAGATTAAAAATATAAACTCAACTACATTTTAGTTACATTAGCTATAATTGCAAGTGAAATGAAATATAATCTGATTAGACACAAATTTTAAAAACACTATACACTGCTTCTAAGAAACATTAAATACAAGGATGCTGAAAGCTTGAAAGTGAAAGAAAGGAAAAGAATATTCCATGCAAATACTAATTAAGGAAAGGTCTTATAAAAGCAATAAGAAAACTGATAAATCCCAGAAAAAAATCAATACTCAAGGAAAAATAGCAAAAACCAAGTTGACCAGTATGAAGTATTAAAAAAATGTGACTATCACCACAGATTTTCCCAACATTGAAAAGATGAGACATAATGTATAGCTTTAGAGTAAAAAATGTTGACAAATTATACTGAATGGAAAAATTGCTTTAAAAAAAGGTAACATCAAATATGTCAAAACAAATAGAAACTCCAAATAGTCTATATCTATTAAATAATTTGAATCTATAATTAAATTTATAAATTTCTTGCCACGTTTAAGTGTCTTCACTGATTTCTCCAAATATACTTTCCTAAACTCCTCCAGGGAATAAAATGGGGGGGAACATGGCAATTTCTTCTAGGATAAGAGCATAACCTCAATAGCAAAATCTAAGGACAACTCAGTAAAATTTTAGATCAATCTCTCTCTTGAACAATGATGTGAAATAATTCAGTGATATATCCAAAGGATTAAATATCATGAATAAGTGAGCAAGAAATAGAAAAGAACAGAAAAGTCACTCAAACTAGATTAAGAAAGGGAATTTGTTTAAGTATAAGAGCTAATCTCATATTCTTCAAGAAAAGAGATAAGATGTACTGAGATCTCGTAGAAATTGAAACTACTGGAAAGCCAGAACAAGAAAGGCCTTAGCTTTCTGGCTTTCCATGAATTCCCCCCCTTTTTTTTGTTTCTTTCTACAAGTATCTTTTTAGCAAGTACTTCTAAAAAAATCATAATATTTGATGTATGCAAAAGAATATATGAATCACATAAAAAACTAAAATATTATAAAATATAAATATAAAATATATAAAATGATAATGAATGAACTAAACCCAATGTATGAACTAGAATATTATCATGTTCCTGTCTCTGCCAAAGAAGTAAACATTGCCCTAAATCTCATGTTAATAATGTCCCTGCTTTTCTCCTTGGCTCCACTGCAATTTCAAACAAAATTGGATCCCTTTGAAAACAGTATGGCAGTTACTCACAAGATTAAAAATAGAATTACCATCTAATCCAGCAATTCTACTTTTGGGTATGAATTCAAAAGAGTGGAAAGCAGGATCTTAAGGAGATTATTTGTACACCCATGTTGATAGCAATGTTATTTGCAGTAGCCAAAAGGTAGAAACAACCCAAGTGTAGTGTCCATGGATAAACAAAGTGTGGTATGTATACATATGATAAAATATTATTCAGCCTTAAAAAGGAAGGAGATCCTAACACATGCTACAACATGGATGAACACTGAAGACATGATGCTAAGTGAAGCCAGCCAGTCACAAGAAGATAAATTCTGCATGATTCCACTTATATGAGGGACCTAGAGTAGCCCAATTTATAATGACAGAAAGCAGAATGGTGGTTGCCAGGGACCGGTATTAAGGGGCATGGGGAGTTGCTGTTAAGTGGACAGCGTTACAGTCAGGCGAGATGAAAAGGATTCTGGACATGGTGGTGATGATGGTTCCACAACCATATGAATGAACTTAATGACACTTAACTGTACACTTAAAAATGGTTAAGATGGTAAATTTTATGTTATGTGTATTTTACCATAATTTTTTAAAATTAAAAAAAAAAGGTTTTCCATGGAGGGCAGGGAACGGGTCTCTTTGGTAAAGAATAAGGAATTAATAGATACTGAATGAGAAGCTAGCAGGTTCTATCATGTGGGGATGATTTTATATCACTTTCTTAGGGTTTAATTTTGAGGAGCAGCTACTTCCACCCACAGTTTAGTCAATCAGCTGCCTGCAGGTAGGGTCAGCAGCCAGTTCTCAATCTTGGCCTGGGCTTTAATGCAGATTTACAGAGCAGCCAACGTATTGATAGTTTGGCCTGCTCAGTTGTGGAGTGTCCAGTATATTTTCCTTCACAGACTGAGAATGTATTTCCATAATTTCTTGGTTGCCTTTTTTTTTTTTTTTTTGCCCAGCAACCCCTTTGCTTGCCCTTTCAAAACTCACTTCTGTTCTCAGTTCTTTGAAACTCTTTCTTTGATCATCTGCAAGATCTATTTATTGACAGACCTGATAGCCCTATGTAATTAATAAAGGTGGCCCTCATATAAATGGGAATATTATAACATACTCTCCTTATCATCTGAGCTTTATATAACCTTGTTAGCTATTCCGTTTTGCAATTTCTGTTCTGTATAGAGTCCAGCTACCTGATTCATACCCTGGTTCTGCAACTTCTTTTTTTTTTTTTTTTTTTTAAGATTTTATTTATTTATTTGAGAGAGAGAGAGTGAGAGATAGGGAGCACGAGAGGGAAGAGGGTCAGCGGGAGAAGCAGACTCCCTGCTGAGCAGGGAGCCCGATGTGGGACTCGATCCCGGGACTCCAGGATCATGACCTGAGCCGAAGGCAGTCGCTTAACCAACTGAGCCACCCAGGCGCCCTGGTTCTGCAACTTCTTAGCTATGTAGCTTGGTCACATCACTTGCCTTTCTTGTGCTTAATTTTTCCTACCTGTAAAGTTAGAATAGTAATGCTTCCTATTGTTGGGATAATTAACTTCACATAAAATTCTAGAAGAGTACCTGGCACATAGTAAGTTTATGATATATTAATTACTATTGTCATTTTTATCTATAACATTATACTCCCAGCAATTTTCTTCTATTCCCAGCCATTCTTTACTCTGTTTCTTAATATACCCAGTTGTGGGTATCACTCAAGTCAAGAGTTTCTTGACCACGAATGTGCTTAGTCTCATGGTTTAGTCTCTTGTTTGCTCCTCAACTTGGAGAACTCATTCATTATCATTTAAAAACATCACTTCTAAGAGAAGTTCTTTCCTCTCTCCTCACTCAGATTTAACCAGATGCAAACTGATCTGATTGGATACTTCCCCCCACCCCTTTGGTCTCTTGCATACCTCAAGCCTTTGACACTTTCCCACAGAAAGGAAAATAAAGGACAAGGAACAAACTGTCCTAGGATTAAAATAGCTGTTTGGGGGGGCTCCTTTAACTTGGGGGCATATTTATCAGTCTTATTGACTGAGAAAGATATGTTCTGAGCCTGCTCTGAATCATGTGACTTTCTTTGAGGTAAAACCTTTTACTCCTCTGGGTTTACCATCCCTCAGTCCAATCTGTCCCTTTGAAATGAAGCATTTGCTAGCACCATCTCTGCCTCTGTGTTGCTCCAATGTCCCTTCTTGGTAAACTCTGTCCTAGAGTCATTCACACCCCATCCTCCACTAGCCTTATCCTCTCACAGGGGCTCTGGCCATATGACTTCAAAATGATGGAGTGATGTCTGAATGTGCAAGTTTGTGTTCAATCAGCTCAGAATGTACGCAGACTAGTTCACCTTCCCTACCTTCCTTTCTTCTGAGGGAAGTTCATGATTCCAGACAGCCAGATACAAAATCCTGGCATCACCTTCCCCTCAGCATTCTTCGTGATAGCCTCGTTAGTATCTGTCGCTACATCACACTGCTAATTGTTCTTCCGTACCTTCCTCTCAGTTCTAGGGCCGGACACCCATCTCAGAGTGAGAGTCCTGCAAAGGCCTCTGCTCAAGCCTCCGTTCTGCTTTGGCCTCTGCACATCCAGCTTCCTTAAATGCTGCTCTTATAACACCAGTTCTCATCTCAAAACCTCCCAGCCCCTCAGTTTCCCACCAGTCAAAATCCCTGCCATATCTTCAAGGTCTTCTCCAGGGTGTCTGTTTCTACATATAACATTAATTTTCATGAGTGCTCAGCATATTTCTCCCACTTCTGCCTATTCTGTTTTATTGCATATACTCTTTTATGCTATTTTATAAACTCATACTACTTTTCTATCTATTTTAATTCTCTTTTACTACTAAATGCTCTATTCTCTGCCTCCCTGAATTTGAGCACATTTTCAAATCTCAGTGTAACACTCACTTGTCTACAGGTGATAGACAGTTTCCTCTTCCTCAAACTTTTATTTATCTCTATCCCCTCCGAACCAGCATCTACTATTGGTAAAAAAAAAAAAAAAAAAAAAAATAGCATTCAAATACTGGCACCTGAATACACTCAAAATGTATTTGTTTACCTAAATGGATAGTTAACATGAAAATGCATCATTCTTTTGGTGTAATATGTGTTAGTCTTGTTACTCTTTCTACACTCTAAATTTGCAAAGGATGGGCCTTTCTTTATAACTAGATAGATAAATTCACACTTCAAAAAAAATCACAGATTGACTCTAAAACAGAGCCAATTACAGGTGACTGTTGGATGGTTTTGTTGATTTACACATATACTATACACAATTTTTCATCAAGGAATCTGATGTACATAAGTCAGTCCATATTTTTATCATAAATAAACTTGATATTTAAAAACACTATCTTTGATTAGCTAGTGTTTATCTTTGAGGCTACTGGATGGGAGGGGGCAGAAAAAGCCTTTTGTCTCCCCAGTTCTAAATCTTGATCTGAGTAGTTATTATATAGGTGAATATGTATGGAAAAATTAGATTTATTTAAAACATAAATTTGTGGTAGAGAATTTAATACTGTAGAAACAATGACAACCTATACCATTCTATTATTTGTTAGAATTGCCATTTCTATAGCTTCTGAAGCACCCTATAATCATTGAATAAAGATCTAAAATAAAACTAAATGTGATTGTATATGTAGCTTCCAAGAAAATATTTAAGAATGTGATGGTATGAAATATGGAATGCACTTCTGGTAAAAAGTAGAGGGAAAGTAATAGTTATCTTACATTTATACAATGCTCTAAGGTATAAGCAAGCATGCTGATAGTTCTGTTTTGGTGCCTATAACCATTCTATGAGCTAGTCAGGACAAATAGTTTTGTCCTTACTTCAAACAGAACAGTGAAGTCTAGAGAGGATATGTCATTAGCTCAATGCCCTATAATATGTTAATGGTTAATTCACATAATTAATTTATAAATACATCTCTCCAGAATATCCCTTTATGAGATCGTAAAAAACAATTTCATAACCATTTCTAAATGTGTGTAACTCTATGTAAACTCATGTGAGGAAAACCTAAGCAGAATGGTGTTTCTTTTAAATTCGTTTTATATCACATCTCCCATTTCTCTCCCTCTCCCCCTTGTTACACAATGCTACCTAGAGTTCCATTCTGGCAGTTTTCCCTGGGTGACCATGATTTCACCAAAATCTCTCTAATTCCTCTATTTTTTTTTTGACTCTCCTGGTCTCTTTCAAAATCTGATTTCTTACATCTATGTTTGAGGCCATGTTTGTTTAACCATTTTGGTAAGAAACTCATTATGAAATATTTAAAGTTAGTAACAGTGTGATGTGCTGTGGTTTTCATTAAGGTATCTTGCTCTCCTGAACTTAAAACTGCATGCTGAGGGTTTTTGAATCAGAACATAAGAGATCTCCATCTCCAGGATATACATGGTTCCTAGAAAGAGTTTTTTCCTGAGTCCCTGGCCCCTTTGTTAGATTGAAGACAAAGAAGAACCAGTACAGAGAAATGCTGCATTTCCTTGCACTCCGCTCTGATCCCAATAGCACTCCAGAATCAAAGGCGAGCCAAAGTAAGGAGCACTCCTGCCTGAATGAGATTGGGGGTGGAAAAGGAGGGCAGGGGAGAGAGAAAAGAGTAGACACATAAACTTTTACGTTCCCTCAGTTACAATAGCACACATCACATAGCTTGTGGAAAATTCCACTGTACACTTGTGAGAGAATAAGAGTGAAAATAGTGTCTTAATATTATTATGAAAGTATTTTTGACTTTGTAAACCGTTGAGAGGAGCCATACCTTGAAAACCACTTGTCCATGATAGGTATTTCATGTGCTACCAACAATTCTCAGTAGCATAATTACATTTTCTTACGACCTTAAGAGCCTTAATCAGAATAACACATTAATGAATTTTGGTATTCTGTAAGTATTCACTTTATAATAGGAGGAGTCCTTATCTAGCACGCCTTCCAAAAAACTCACATTAGTAGTTGACACACATAGTCAAGTCTGTTGGATACATAAATGTCACAAAAATCTCTTTAAACCTAACATGTAAAAATTATCTATCATCTTGATGGACTCTGAAAAACAAACTGAGGGTTCTAGAGGGGAGGGGGGGAAGGGGATGGGTTAGCCTGGTGATGGGTATTAAAGAGGGCACATTCTGCATGGAGCACTGGGTGTTATGCACAAACAATGAATCATGGAACACTACATCAAAAACTAATGATGTAATATATGGTGATTAACATAACAATAAAAAATTTAAAAAAATTATCTATCATCTATCTAGCCATCTATATCTTATAATTCTAATTACATAATTACATATAAATTATATAATTATAATTATCAACATATTTACATATAGTTGGAATTCCAGTAATAGGGGCTCTTGAGTATGAATGATTACGCACCAATTTATTTTTTCAATTTATAGCATCAATTAATTATCATACCTCTTTCTGTACACATATAATCACAAATGGAAGCATTTTCATAACAAAAAAGTCCATGAGAGAGAAGGGCAGAGGAATGCTCAGGAAAAAAAAAAATCACTTGGACTCTCCTTACTGATAACATAATTCCAAAGGCTGGAACTACTTTTTGCATAATGCTGCAGAGTTGCCAAGATATTTCTTTTTTTTTCCCTGCTAAAACACGTTCACTGTTATTTCAGACTATGATCTGTGAGTGCCAAGTGTCTGCATTCCTCAGTTGCACACCAACAAATGTCTGTTCTTAACGGATGTTTTACCCAGCAGGGGCCATTATAGCCCTCAGCTCCAGATTGCAGACCAAATCCACAGAGCATATGGCATTTGGGAAAATGAATGTGAACTGTTCTTCATTCTTTCTCTATGGGAAGCTTATTTCCCTCCCCTCTGGATATTTTACTTTGACATGGAGATTTCAGAAACTAAGCATTGCATTTTAGTTTAAAAGTCATTCTTTGTCAAAATAAATTGATGAAATCATTTAGAAAAATAATTGTACTGCTGTTTTACTGGAATAGTCTTAGTGGGTTGACTGAGAAGTTGATAATGTATATACACCCAAACAACAGAAAAGAGGAGTATAGAAAAATGTAGTCAGTCCCTGAGCCTAGCCAAGGTAATATCATCTTATGGGCCAATCAATCCTTAATATGTTGGCTCTTGCATTATCAGTCAGCCCAACTTAGACTCAACTAGAATTTCTTTTTATGTTTATCAGCTAGAAAATCTTATACTTGTGAAATCCGTTTTGCCTAGGACATAAATTATAAAATCTACATTGCTTGAAGAAGACACATATCATTTTCTTTCATATTATGGACAGAAGTCTTTGCTCATATTTTTGAGAAAAAGAGAAAATTTAATTGCTGACTGGCATAAAAATAGGGTTCTACTTTTCTAAGTCCATGCTGCTACAAGGAAAGTGTCTTTTCCCTTTTTTAAAAAAGTTGTTTTTTTTTTTTGGTAAAAACACTTAACAAGAGATCTATCCTCTTTAAAAATTAAGTCTGCAATATCATACCGTATTTTTGACTGTAGGTACAAGGCTATACACATCTCTAGAACTTACTCATCTTGTTTAACTGAGCTTTATGCCCACTGATTATGCTCATTTCCCCTTCTCCAGCCCCTGGTACCCATCATTCCACTCTTTGATTCTATGAATTTGACTAGTTTACATGCCTCATATAAGTGGAGTCATGTAAAATTTGACTAGCAAATCATGGAGCATATATTCAAAGTTCATTTATGTTGTTGCATAATGCAGAGTTTTCTTTTTCAAGGCTGAATGTTACTCCATTGTATGCATATGCCACATTTTCTTTATTTATTCATCTGTGAATGGACCCTTGGGTTATTTCATTTCTTGGCTATTGTGGATAGTGCTGCAATGAACACAGAAGGGCTAATATCTCTAGAGATCCTGATTTCAATTATTTCAGATAAATTCCCAGAAATGGGATTGTTAGATCATATGGTAGTTCTAAATTTTTCAGGAACCTCTGTATTGTTTTCTACAGCACCTGCACCATTTTATATTCCGACCAACAGAGTGTAAAGTTTCCAATTTCTCCACAACCTCACCAATACTTATTGTCTTTTTTTAAAAAATAGCCATTCTTATAGCTGTGAGGTGATATCTCATTGTGGTTTTAATATTTCCATGATGATTAGTGGTGTCAATATTTTTTCCGTATACCTGATGGATGTTTGCATGGCTTCTTCGTGGAGAAATGTCTATTCTAGTCCTTAGCCCATTTTTTAATTAGGTTTTTCTTTTTTTGCCTTACTATCAAGTTGTAGGAATATCTTATATGTTTTGGAGATTGAATCCTTATCAGACAAAATATTTTCTTCCATTCTGTAGTTTGTCTTTTCACTCTGTTGATTGCTTCCTTTGAAGTGCCACTTGTCTATTTTTTTTGTTTTCTGTGCGTTGGTGTCATATCCATGCCATCCATTGCCAGGCCCAATACCATGAAGATTCTCCCATATGCTGTTTTCTTTTCGGAGTTTTATTGTTCCAGGTTTTACATTTAAGTCTGTAATCCATTTTGAGCTGATTTTTGTATATAGAGTAAGATGAGGGACCAATTTCATTCTTTTTATAATTTTTTTTCTAATTTCATTCTTTATATGTGGATATTCAAATTTCCCAGCACCATTTGTTGGAGACTACCTTTCCCCATTGTATGTTCTGAAAGCTTTTCCTCTAAGATCAGGAACAAGGCAAGGATGCCTACTCTCCTACTCTCACCACCCGTATTCAACACCGTACTGGAAGTACTAGGCAGAGCAGCTAGGCAAGGAAAAAATAAATAAAAAGCAACCAAACCAAAAAGGTCCCGGATATGCAGATGACACGATTTTATATATAAAAAACCCTAAAGATTAAGACAAACAAAACCATTAGAAAAAACAAATTCAGTAAAGTTGCAGGGTACAAATAAACATACAAAAAATTAGTTATGTTTACATACGCAATGAACTATCTATAAAAGAAACCCCAATTTTAGTGAGTTGTCTTACTGTCTCACTTCCCTTTTTATCTGGGACCAAATAAGAATGTGAAGTAACTGAGGACACATTCAAGGAGTAGTCATCTTTTCTTTGACAAATGTTTATTGAGTACTTGTTATAGGGCAGGCTTTGGTTTAGAGGTTGAGGATAATTAAGCAAACAAGATAGAAAAATTATTTGTCTTCATTAAACTGACTTTCTGCTGAGGAAAATGTAGGAAATACACTTTTACTTGTAGGAAATAAGTTCAGTGCCTTTGACTTCTGATAATCAGTTATCAGGGTCAATAAAATAGAAGAGGCTAGTGCAAGAAGAAAATAATGAAGTGATCCTCATTTTGAAGTTTGTTTAGGAGCAGTGTTGATATTTTGATGCTGTTTAGGTTATCTTGCTCAGTGAAACAGTCCCATTGTCTCTGTTGAATGATTATTTTGAGACACCTCCCTTCTCAATTCAGTGCCTTTCACCATTGTCAATCTCCATCACATCACTCAAATCCAAGCCTACCTTAATTCCTATGCATTCTGTCTCCTGGCTTGACCACTTCTCTTGGCAGTCTCTTGGCTTGACCACTTCTAATTATCTCTTCATTAGCTCTTCTCGTCATCCCAGTACCGTTACACTCAAATATTACTGGGTTAATGCAATCCTCCTTATAGTTTTATACTTCTACCTACTTCTCTCTGCATTGATTTTCTTCTCTACAACCCATCTAGAATTGATCTTTTTTTCTGAAACACAGCTCCAGTCAAGTGCTTCTCATATTTAAAATCTTTAATGATTCTACCATCACTCTTGGATAAAGGGGAAGGAATCTTTGTACTATAAATTCTTATGTGAATTGTTTTGATGTAATTCTCATTTTTGCCTATGCTCCTCTGTCTTATCATGCTTCAGCTACTGTGGCCTTCTATCAATTTCATAATACTACGTTGCCCACTTATACTGCAGAGCTCTATGCACATGTTCTCTCTGGGCAGATTATACTTCCCTGTTCTCTTTGTCCAATTAACTTCTAAGTCTCAGAGCTTTATTTTCTCAGCACTTATTTTACTATCTAACTCCTTTAGAAATATATTTAATTAGTAATTATGTATTTTTAGTGTTATTTGAATTATTTTGCTTTTTCTAGAAAGACTATGATCTCCTTGAAAGAAGGAAGCAAATCAGGTTTTGCCCATCACTATATCTAGCACAGAGCCTACTGCTGAAATAAATAATAAATTCTAAAGAAATATTTGTCCTTGAACAGACATTTCTGCAAAGAAGACATCCAAATGGCCAACAGACACATGAAAAAGTGCTCAACATCACTCGGCATCAGGGAAATCCAAACCAAAACCTCAATGAGATACCACCTCACACCAGTCAGAATGGCTAAAATTAACAAGTCAGGAAATGACAGATGTTGGTGAGGATGTGGAGAAAGGGGAACACTCTTACACTGTTGGTGGGAATGCAAGCTGGTGCAGCCACTCTGGAAAACAGTATGGAGGTTCCTCAAAAAGTTGAAAATAGAGCTACCCTATGACCCAGCAATTGCACTACTGGGTATTTATCCCAAAGATACAAATGTAGTGATCTGAAGGGGTATGTGCACCCCAGTGTTTATAGCTGCAATGTCCACAGTAGCCAAACTATGAAAGAGCCTAGATGTCCACCAACAGATGAATGGATAAAGAAGATGTGGTATATACAATGGAATATTATGCAGCCATCAAAAAAATGAACTCTTGCCATTTGCAACAATGTGGATGGAACTAGAGGGTACTGTGCTAAGCGAAATAAGTCAATCAGAGAAAGACAAGTATCATATGATCTCAATGATATGAGGAATTTGAGAAACAAGACAGAGGATCATAGGGGAAGGGAGGGAAAAATGAAACAAGATGAAACCAGAGAGGGAGACAAACCATAAGAGACTCTTAATCTCAGGAAACAAACTGAGGGTTGCCGGAGTGGAGGGGGGTGGGAGGGAAGGGGTGGCTGGGTGATGGACACTGGGGATGGTAGGTACAATGATGAGTGCTGTGAATTGTGTAAGACTGATGAATCACAGACCTGTACCCCTGAAACAAATAATACATTATATGTCAACAGAAAAAGAAATAAAAAAATAATATTTGTCTTGACAATTCTCATACTTCTGTGTATTTTTATGATCTCCTGTTATGTGCATTAATGCAGGTAGTCTACATATTCACAGAGCTCCAGGGTGAATACTCAGAAGAATCATGGCAAGTGGCATATACAACCATCAAATAAAATAATGCCTATGTATGTGATCTGTTATTAGAAAAAGCTATTCAAATATTATTTATAATTATGATTACTACAACTACTCATGAATGCTCATATGAGGATTAGCCAAGGAATGCAAAAAGTTATTACTTCTTTCAGAGCTTTTTATCAGTGTTTCAGAGGACACCAGAGCTGCTGCTACCCTCAAACTGTCAGTTCTACCATAGAACAGTTCTATCTTTGAATGTGGATGATTGGGAGGATAGTATCTACAAGGTATTCTGAGATATTCTCAAGAATTGGCTCTCCATATGTCCCCCATTCAGAGTATATTGGATCTATAAGTCAATTTGGAGAGTATTTTCATCTTAATGAGTCTTCCAGAATACAAAAATGGGGTGTCATCCCATTTATTTGTTTTACTTAATTTCCCTTTGCAATTATTTTGTAGTTTTCCACTTCAACTCTTAACTTCTGGTTATCCTTTATTAAAATTTATTTCTAAGTACTTTTGATGCTATTGTGAATCTTTATTTTGCTAGTTGTTCCTAGTATAAAATATATAAATAAATGGTTTTATATACTGACATTACATTATGAAACCTTGCTAATTTCATTTATTAATTCTAATAGTTTTTTTTAATCTCTTAAGTATTTTCTACATGTAAGATCATTCATCTGTAAATAAGAGTTTTACTTATTCCTTTCCAATTTGTATGCCTTTTATGACTTTTCTTTCCTTACTGGATTTGTTAGAACCTTCACTAAGGTATTTCATAAAAGTCACAAGGAAGTTTACCCTTACTTATGCCTGATCATAGGTACTAGGTACATAGGCACAGGGCCTTTCAGAATTGAATCTAATGTTAACTGTAGGATTTTTGTAGATATCCTTAATCAGGTTGTGAAAGTTTACATCTATTCCTTGTTTAATAGGAGTTTTTTTTTTATCATAAAAGAGTAATTATTCCAAATGTTTATACTACATCAATTGAGATTATTGTAGATCTTTCTTATTCTATTAATATATTATATTCATATGATTTTTAGATGCTAAACCATCCTTGCATTCTTGGGAAAAATTCCATTTGGTCATGATATATCTTTTTATAGATCACTGAATTTAATTGACGAATGATTTGGTAAGGATTTTTTCACCTAATTTCATATAGGATTTTAATATAACTGCTTTTGTTTAATCTTTGCTTGGTATATTTTCTATTCATTTACCTTCAACTAACATGCATTTATGAACAGCATGTGAATTTTTAAAGTTATCTATTCTGATATCTCTTCCTTTTAAATGGTAAGTTTTGTCCATTAATATTTAATGTAATTATTAACAACTATATTTTTTCTACTCATCCTCTCTGTTTTGGGGTCCTTATTTTGTGCTTTTTTATTACTTGTTTTTTTTAGCATTCCGTTTTATTTTTTGTTGGTTTTTTAGCTATTGATTTTTTCCTTTTTAAAAATAATGGTTCCCTTAGTAATTGCAAAATACATCCATCCATCCTTAATATTTCATAGTCCATTTATTATTAATAATGTATCATTTCATGTAAAGCATAGCATGAATCCTGACTTTTTTCATGACTGTAATATTACAAAGCCATAGAAGTGATATTCAAGGAAGCTGCTATTCACTATGCTGTTTATGCCTTCTAATCAGCTTATTCTGAAAGGAAACAATGACTTTTCTGAATTAAGTGAAGCTCATTCTTTCTTTAGTAACAAAAGTGTAGTGCCAGATAAATTTAAAAAGCAATTTCAGAATAACACTTTAGTAGGACCTAACAAAGATTTTCATTTCTGTTGCATGTTGTAGGTAATTGAATGCTATATTTCATAATGAACTAATGGTATTTGTCAGATAAAATGATAATATTGTGCACTTACATAGCATCTTTCTTCTAATGAGCTCAATAATGATTCAGTGGCTTATTTTTTACTTGCAATAATTTGGAAGCATTTACATGGGTAATATCTTCATG
Source organism: Zalophus californianus (assembly GCF_009762305.2). Classification (NCBI taxonomy): domain Eukaryota; kingdom Metazoa; phylum Chordata; class Mammalia; order Carnivora; family Otariidae; genus Zalophus; species Zalophus californianus. Next base: position 28,756,675 of record NC_045602.1, read on the forward strand.
CAAATTTATTCCTCCTGATGAGTAACTAGATAGTATCAAATTTAAGATGAAAAGTTTATTTTGCAGTTAGAGTAACAGATAACACTAACCAAGATGGAAGCAATTCTTAATCAGGATATTTCCTGTACCATCTGTAAAGGGGATACTTGCTGTACCATCTATAACAACATATCAACAAAATAGGTAAAGAATAACAATATTCCTTAGAGAAGTAGTATAGTTGATTTTGTTAGCGACACATAAAGCCAGAGAATAAAATATTTCGTATAAATTTGTGTACTATGTAATTATCTCTATGGATTATTTTAATGTATTATCTCTTACATAATTCACGATTGAATTCTTACTACAAATCCCCTCCCTATATATGATAATGCATAATGCAATTCCTTAAATATGATTATTAAAGTTGTCTAGATACAGATTTAGCAAGTAGGCTAAAAATGATGTTTTACAAAATAACGATGTGATTTCAAATACTGGGCATTTCCGTGGTATCTTTGTAATTCCTTTTCTAATATTTCATTACTTTCCTAGTAACAGATCCTTGGGAGAAAACACAAAGAAAAGTCATTTCTATTTATGGATGGTTATTAATTATTCTCAAAAAGAATATACTAAATGAATATTTTGGCTACCAGTTTCTGTGATCCTATGTATATCATTTAAACAATACTTGACTCTGTTTTCTGATTTATGGATAGCAACAATTACACTATCCTTACCTGTCTCAGAGCAATATTGAACCAAATGTCAAAATGATAAGAAAATTTTGAATATATAAATAAGAAACATATAATCAAGATATTACCAGGAATATCAGTGAGATATTCTTAATTATTTACCAGTGACAGTTAACAGAACTTGCTTCTTATTGGATGAATGTAGCTTGATCCCATGTGAATGCAACCCCAGGTTCTTAATGTCATTGCTAATATATGGAAATCATACTTTGGGTGCAAAAGAAAGAAGAAAAAGAGACTGCCAGTGTGGTTAAATCTCTAGGAAATAGTGACCCGAAAAAATTTGCCAAACTTCTGATTTTTAAAATTTATTAATATCCACTTATTGAAAATCTACTGTGTCTAGCCTGCTTATAAGGTTTTAAGCATTCAATAGTTAACGTGACTTGGGTGGGCTTTATGTAAAAATTAGTGGGTTAAAGTCACCACATAGAAATCTAGTTAAAAATATAAGACAAGCCACATAGAAAATAACATCTCTAATGAAATATAAAATGATAAAAACTTCAAAACACAATAAAATGTGGGATATGGGCCCAATAGAGTATTAATTTGTCCAGTTTGAAGAGGACAATCAGATATGATTAATTCTAACACCAGAGTAGAGAAAAGATGTCTCCTGAAAGACCTTATCAATTGTCCTTTGCTTTAATCAATAGAGTCTAAAGACATCTATAGGAATTAAGCAAAGTCAGGAATATCCCTATAGTAATTACTCTACCAAATACCATGGGAAGTTGGGCTAGAGGATAAACTGCACAAATCTGGTATCTTTGTTTTCTCTAATCCAGAGTTCTAAGCAGGAGAAATGATATTAAGAGGAGGAAAGTTAGAAGAAAGAAGGAAAGCAAGTGTTGATACTTCACGTAGGCAGAGAAAAATAAGCATCACATCATCATCAAGCAGCCTGTGAAACCATGGCATTAGACTAAACCACAGTGGCCCTTATGAAAAATGTGGAAGTGCAAAGGAGGCAGCAATGATACAATGAGAAAGTGATATCCTAATTGAAACAGTGGCAATCCCCAATTTATCATGTCCCTCTCTTAGCCTGTATTCTTGAACCATTGCTGGCTGTCTGGACTTGGAAGCGCCTATTCAAAGAAGAGCAATGTACAAAGAAAACTAACATGAATGCTATGCATGTATTACTATATAGTTGTGTGAAGAGGACTATGTAGAAGAAGCAGGAGGAAGAGGAGAAAGAGAAGAAGAAGAAAGAGAAGGAGGAAGAGAAGAAGGAGGAAGCAACATGAAAGGCCAATGGCAGTTAGAGTCACTTAGAAAAGGATTATTTCAAATATTCATCTTAAATAAAAGATCAAGCAGCTTCTAACATTACTATCAACATCATCATCATCACCACCATCACCACCACCACCGCCACCACCACCACAACATTAACCAAAGCACAGAATATAAGAATTGAGCCAGAACAGCTCAGGAAAGAAAAGAAAAAAATAAGCCATTATAACATTCCTATTTGTACATGTAACCTTACCTTAGATCATTTTGAGGATGTGTTATTCCTATATAGGAATATTTCTTTTTTTAAAAGATTTATTTATTTGAGAGAGCAAGAATGAGAGAGAGAGAGAGTACATGAGAGGTGGGAGGGTCAGAGGGAGAAGCAGGCTCCCCGCTCAGCAAGGAGCCTGATGTGGGACTCGATCCCGGGACTCCGGGATCATGACCTGAGCCGAAGGCAGTCGCTAAACCAACTGAGTTACCCAGGCGCCCCGTATATAGGAATATTTCTATAATCATATTCCCCACAATGCCTGTTTGGGGTGAGTTTTGTCCCAACCTAGATATTCTCAAATATCCTATTATGATTACAATCCTTTTAAACAACAGTGAGGTTTAAGGAAGTATTTTTCAAAGTCAGAAGTAATGAACTAGTAGTGGTGCTAATGGCTTGTTAACAAAGCATGAAAAATTCCAGAATAAGCCATAGTCACTGAACTAGCTCACTGCTGAGGCAAGGAGATAATTGTTTCCAATGATCCACACATAAATAAATAAGCTTTGACTTCATGTTTGTAGAAGCAAGTTTCAATCTTCAGGTGCATTAGTGTTTTTTGTTTGTTTGTTTGTTTGTTTTTAATTCCTGGAGATTCCAGGCAATTATGTAGACCATCTCATAAAGGAATCACAAAGATGATTTAAGTTGGTCTATAGTTCTCAGAAATTGGTATAAAGGAAAATTAACATTTTCAACTCCTTCAATTTCCATTTCTTCACCCAATTTCAGCTCTTGTTCCCACTCAGGTTTTTTTTTAAATTTTTATAGGATTTTATTTATTTATTTGAGAGAGAGAGAGAAAGAGAAAGCATGAGCAGGGGGAGGGGTTAGAGAGAGGGAGACAAGCAGACTCCCCACTGAATGGAGAGCCCGATGTAGGGCTTGATCCCAGGACCCTGAGGTCATGACCTGAGCCTAAGGCAGATGCTTAACTGACTGAGCCACCCAGGCACCCCTCCCATTCAGTTTCTTACAGGAAAATTAGTAGAAGACAAAAGAAAAGACCAGGAGTAGATAGCCAGAGAAAATCAAGATAGATATGGATTTAGGACCTAAATGAGGAAAAAGAGTATATGGCTTAGAAGATGAGAAAGGATAAAATGAACTGTCAAAAGGTAGCAAGGGATATAAAATTTGGTCAAAGACACGGTGAAAGAGGTCAACTGAAGATGGCCAAAAGAGAACAATGGGACAAAGAGACGTGTGACTGTATTTGGAGATAGGGACTTTATGCCTTTATGTATGTATATACATACATAAATAAAATAGGTATTCATTAAATGTGGAGTTACAGTCACTCAAAAAGGATTAAAAAGTAAACAGTAAAAAAGAGGAAATCATTGTAGCTATCCTATAGAGTAAATGGAATGCTGTAGCAACTGTTGTATTGAATGATTCACATTTTAGTACAGTCATATGATACAATGGTATTTTTGTAAATTTTATTAGTTGTAAGTATTTTAAAGATAAAATAATTAGAAATATAGAGGGGTTTAGTAGAGTCCAAGTCACTCAGCATGTACACGAGGGCGAGAGGATTCTATCCCAGGTATTCTGACTCACAGTGACATTTAAGTCAACAAAGGAAGGCCCTGGGATGGGAAGGGTCATGGGGGATTTCTCTTTGCTCAAATTTAGATCTGATAAGAAATTTTCATTTCACATTGAGGTACATTTGTTTAGGAATTTGGCTTTTTTGGTTTGTTTTTCTCTAAGTTGGTTACTTGAATTTAAGTGATAGTATTTCAAAGGAGATATTCCTTTGAGGATTATTACTTGCTTCAATAATTCCCTTCAACAAAGGGAAGCCACTGCATAGCTTAAAGCAGGAGGTGATATAATAAAGTTTACTTTGGATATATTACTTTATTAATAGTGTAGCAATATAAAATGGACATGGAAGGTTAAAACTCCGGACAGTATGGGTGAGGTACATGAGTTTTCAAATCTGGTAGAAGGTATGTATACATGGGGTCATCTTTATGTTTGTTGTAATGGAACAGGAATTTTCAGGATTGAAAAACATGGTTGTAGAGAGTCATTTATTTAACATTCACTATGGTTTCTACTGTATCTTTGGCATTCTGTATGGTGTAGTGGGGATCTTAGAATAAAGTAAAATAAATATGTAAAAAATAATAAATAAATAAATAAATAAATAAAATCATTTCCTTTATCCAAAAATACCTGAAGTCAAACTGGGGAAGTAGGTGTGAAATTACAGTAGAATCTTGCTATTTGGGGGAAGGGTTATAGCTCAAAAAATTTGGAAAATGAATTGCAGAATCCATTTAACAATCTTTTTTAAAGATAGTTCCTACACCTCGAACAATCAATAAAGGAAGCATAATGCAATGCTATGAAACCTCAGGAAATTTATTTAGCTTTTCTTTCTAAACTAGCCTTTTCTGTTTGCAGATCCCCATTTTTTTCCTTTCCTGAATTCCTTTGATTAACTTTTCTTCCCTGCCATTTCGTGATTCTTGGGACTATCTTTGCTCCTAAACCCACTCTTCATTCTCTTTTTCTTTCATAGTCTGCAGGCCATGAGAGCCCTATTGTACTTCTGGACCCACTTTCAGTTTTGGCAGTCCCAATTTAGATAAAGCTCCAAGACACCAGATTGATAGTATGGCAATTTGCAGAGTTAAGGAAATACAACTTAATTTTTCATTGATGTTTTCAGGTTTTTAAGGTTTTTCAAGAAAAAAAAGGGAGAGGTATCTCATTATTAAAATCAAAGTTCCCAGGAAGCATTCTATGATTGCAATTACATGTGTTCATTCTGTGTGTGTATGTGTACATACATAAATATTATACATTAAATTATAATATCACATACACATATTTATAAGGAATAATAAAGAGAAAACTTCTCTATTTTATAAAATCCCTAGTCCTCATTAATGAAAATAAGGTCTGTAATAAAAGAAATGTTTTAATGGGAGATAAGATTTTGTGCATTATATAAATGAGGCTTCAGAAAGGATTTTAACATTTAAGGTTCTTTTAGGTTTCATGTTTGTCCTTTCAAATAACTATGTAATGAGTTCCCATTTATTGCCAAATGCTGTACTTTTTATGACCTTGTAAAGCAGAAGGGGACTTTTATTATGTTCAGTTTTTTAAGGAAAAGCTTATTTTGATATTATATTCTCCAAATTTTGAGAACTATTGAGATATTCATAATGATAAGGTAAGACTACATATAAGCGTCTTTGTGTATACATTAAGCCAGAAACAAAATTTTAAAAGTAGTAAAAGATATCCAGGCAATCTTGGGTGACAGCACAGGGTACTGGAACAAGAACTAAATTGGGAGGGAAGAAATGTAACTTCTAGTCCAGGCTGAGCTGCTTGGTAGGGACTAAGAGAAATTGTTTCCTCTCAAGAGACCTGTTTCATAACTATATAATGAAGGATTTGAATTGATTCATCTCTAAAATCCATTCAATTAGGAAATCAATTGACAAATCCATTAAGATTGTCTACATTCAGAATCCATTCGGAATTATTTTATTTAAAGTTACCCATTTTTGGGAACTATGAGAAAGAAGAATGTGGACTTCATTTAGAAGTTAGGTAAAAGTCTTGGGCCCCTTGGTGGCTCAGTCAGTTAAGCATCTGACTCTTGATTTAGGCTCAGGTCATGATCTCAGGGTTGTGAGATTGAGCCCTGTGTCAGGCTCCGAGCTGGGCATGGACCCTGCTTAAGATTCTCTCCCTCCCTCTCCCTCTCCTCCATGCACATGCTCTCTCTCTCTCTCAAAAAAAAAAAAAAAAAAGTTGAGTAAAAGTCTCAGATCTGGGACACTTGGGGGGCTCAGTCGGTTGAGCATCTGCTTTTGGCTCCAGTCATCAAGCCCTGTGTCGGGCTCCCTGTTCAGCAGGGAGTCTGCCTCTCCCTCTGTCTCTCCGCCAGCTCATGCTCTCTCTTGCTCTCTCAAATAAATAAATAAAACTTAAAAAATAATTCTCAAATCTATCAGTTATCAGGCCCCTAAAGTCAATATGAATAGGATCAATGCTATATAGCCATGATTTTTTAAGGTTACTTATCTTGGGAACAGAATTTTGTTTCAGCTTCAATATACGAAGAGTTTGGAAGTCATCACTCCTGTCATTATAAGAAAAGAGCTAAACAAACTAAAAATAAACTACTTTTACTAGGTTCTTCAGAGAACTGAGGTCACAAGCCTTGGATACTTGATCATCTGGAGAAAAGTAAATACAAGAAGTTATACGTGAGATCAGCTTAACTAGTGGAGAAATTCCTAGAGCCATTAACTAGTAGGAACACATAAATGGTAATTTTGATGAATTGCTAGAAGCTGAGTATGGATTAGTTTGAGACTGAGAAGCTCCTGGTGTTCCTGGCTTTGGTGAGGGGAAGACTACACTTTTGTCAGTTTTACCTCCACAGAAATCACTCCCCCTAGGTTCATGGTAAGGATCCTAAAAAAGTCCCTGCTGATTTCATGCAGGGGAAGGCAGCCGGGGAGGGGACGGGGAAGTAACCATTTTGAAATACGACTACAGCTTTCTTGAACCCAGAGCCTATACTCTCCATGGGAAGTGACTTTACTGAGCCTTATCTACCTGAAGAAAAGGCAATTATTTACCTGAAGGGAAGACAAGTTTAGTCCACTCTAGCCTTCCTGTTTCATATAAAGGAGAAAAATAAAGCTAAAAAACACTTCTTTTTTTTTTTAAAGATTTTATCCATTTATTTGACAGAGAGAGACACAGAGAGAAAGGGAACACAAGCAGGGGGAGTGGGAGAGGGAGAAGCAGGCTTCCCGCTGAGCAGGGAGCCCGATGTGGGGCTCGATCCCGGGACCCCGGGATCATGACCCGAGCCGAAGGCAGACGCTTAACGACTGAGCCACCCAGGTGCCCCAAGCTAAAAAACACTTCTGAAGGCCACAGCTCAGGGACGTAGGCCCAATACATGACTGAGATTTAATTATTAAATCATAAGGAACTATCTGACCATACTCTAAAACTATATTAACAAGACTCCAGTATAATGGTGGATTACAAATAAAAGAGCTGATAGGCATGGATTCTATTAAGAAGGTTTTCTTAAGGAAATCAAAGACAACAGGGATAAAAAAAAACAAAAACAAAAACAACGCTAAAGGAAACTGAAGCCTCTGGTACTTAGAGCTAAAGCAACCATCAAATAGAGACCAGCTGTTAGTGCGATTAACATAAAATTACACACTGAGGGTCTTTTTCCTTAGTTCCTATTCACCTACACATCAGGTCCACTTTCAACAAATAATCAGAAGGTAACACATTCTTCTCAAGCTCACATAAACATTCACCAAAATAGACCACATCCTGTGCCATAAACATACTCAAGTTGAAAAGAATAGAAATCTTTCAAATTATCTAAGAAAATAATGGATTTAAACTAGAAATCAGTAACAGAAAGATAATTAGAAATCACTGTCCCACCCCACCAAAACTCGAAGATTTATAACACACATTTAAAAAAGGCACGAGTCAAAAAAGAAATCGCAAGAGCAGCTATATTTTGAATTGAATAAACATTTGTTTTAATCAAAATTCATTTTTTTAATCCATCAAAATTCGTGGGCTGAAGTAAAAACTAAATGCATATATTAGACAAGAAGACCTAAAATCAATAATATAATCTTCCCCCTTAGAGAACTAGAGAAAAAAAGGTAATTAAGCCTAAAGAGAGCAGAAAATAATAGTAAAAATTAGAGCCGGAAGTAAATGAAATTGGAAACAGGAAACAGAGAAATCAGTAAAACCAAAAACTCATTGTTAGAAGATACCAATAAAATTAATAAAACCCTAACCACACTCAAAAAGAATAAAAAAGGAGAAATGATTCTAAAGTTAACATGGGAAGTAAAAACCCCAGAATACCTTGAAGAACAAAGTTGGAGGTGTGACATTATCCAACTTCAAGACCTACTATAAAACTACAATGATCAACACAGCATGGTACTGTCAAAAAGAATAGACACATAGATCAGTGGAGCAGAAGACAGAATCCAAAAGAAAAAAGAAAGAAAGAAAGAAAAAAAGATCCACACACACACACACACATAGTCAACTGATGTTCACAAAGAAGCTAAGGCAGTTCAGTAGAGAAAGAATAGTCCTTTCAAAAACTGGTGCTCATATGACTGAACATAGTATATTTTTAAAAAATGAGTCCAGACACAGATCTTAAGCATTTCACAGAAATTAATTCAAAATGGATCATAGATTTAAATGTAAAACATAACTATAAAAATTCTAGAAAATATGCAGGGAATGATCCCAATCTTTTGGTACTGGTTGAGACCTGATTTGTGACCTAGGAAGTAATCTATTCTGGAGAATGTTCCATGGGCACTAGAGAAGAATGTATATTCTGTTGCTTTGGGATGGAATGTTCTGAATATATCTGTGAAGTCCATTTGGTCCAGTGTGTCATTTAAAGTCTTTATTTCCTTGTTGATTTTTGCTTAGATAATCTGTCCATTTCAGTGAGGGGGGTATTAAAGTCCCCTACTATTATTGTATTGTTGTCGATGTGTTTCTTTGCTTTTGTTATTAATTGGCTTATATAATTGGCTGCTCCCATGTTAGGAGCATAGATATTTACAACTGTTAGATCTTCTTGTTGGATAGACCCCTTAAGTATGATATAGTGTCCTTCCTCATCTCTTATTACAGTCTTTGTTTTAAAATCTAATTTGTCTTATATAAGGATTGCCACCCCAGCTTTCTTTTGATGTCCATTAGCATGGTAAATGGTTTTCCACCCCCTCACTTTTTTATTTTTTTATAAAGATTTTGTTTATTTATTTGACAGAGAGAGACACAGTGAGAGAGGGAACACAAGCAGGGGGAGTGGAAGAGGGAGAAGCAGGCTTCCCGTGGAGCAGGGAGCCTGACGTGGGGCTTGATCCCAGGACCCTGGAATCATGACCTGAGCCAAAGGCAGACACTTAACGACTGAGCCACTCAGGCTCCCCTCCACCCCCTCACTTTCAATCTGAAGGTGTCTTTGGGTCTAAAATGAGTCTCTTGCAGGCAGCATATTGATGGGTCTTGTTTTTTTATACAATTTGATACCCTGTGTCTTTTACATTCAGGGTAACTATTGAAAGATATGAATTTAGGGGCACCTGGGTGGCTCAGATGGTTAAGCGTCTGCCTTCGGCTCAGGTCATGATCCCAGGGTCCTGGGATCGAGTCCCGCATCGGGCTCCTGCTCCTTGGGAGCCTGCTTCCCCCTCTGCTTCTCTCTCTCTCTCTCTCTCTCTCATGAATAAATAAATAAAATCTTTAAAAAAAGAAAGATATGAATTTAATGCCATTGTATTGCCTGTAAGGTTACTGTTACTGTATATTGTCTGTGTTCCTTTCTGGTCTATGTTGCTTTTAGGCTCCCTCTTTGCTAGGGCACCCCTTTCAATATTTCTTGTAGGGCTGGTTTCGTGTTTGCAAATTCCTTTAGTTTTTGTTTGTCCTGGAAGCTTTGTATCTCTCCTATTTTCAATGACAGTGTAGCTGGATATAGTATCCTTGGCTGCATATTTTTCTCATTTAGTGCTCTGAATATATCATGCCAGTCAGAACTATTGGGACTTCATCAAGATAAAAAGCTTTTGCACAGCAAAAGAAACACTCCACAAAACCAAAAGACAACCGACAGAATGGGAGAGGATATTTGCAAATGACATATCAGATAAAGGGCTAGTATCCAAAATCAATAAAGAACTTATCAAACTCAACACCCAAAGAACAAATAATCCAATCAAGATATAGGCAGAACACATGAACAGACATTTTTCCAAAGAAGACATCCAAATGGCCAACAGACACATGAAAAAGTGCTCAACATCACTTGGCATCAGGGAAATCCAAATCAAAACCTCAATTAGATATACCACCTCACACCAGTCAGAATGGCTAGAATTAACAAGTCAGGAAATGACAGATGTTGGCGGGGATGCGGAGAAAGGGGAACCCTCCTACACTGTTGGTGGGAATGCAAGCTGGTGCAGCCACTCTGGAAAACAGTATGGAGGTTCCTCAGACAGTTGAAAATAGAGCTACCATACGATCCAGCAATTGCAGTACTGGGTATTTACCCCAAAGATACAAATGTAGTGATCCAAAGGGCTATGTGCACCCCAATGTTTATAGCAGCAATGTCCACAATAGCCAAACTATAGAAAGAGCCAAGATGTCCATCGACAGAAGAATGGATAAAGAAGATGTGATACACACACACACACACACACACACACACACACACACACACACACACACACAATGGAATATTATGCAGCCATCAAAAGGATTGAAATCTTGCATTTTGCAACAATGTGGATGGAACTGGAGGGTGTTATGCCGAGTGAAATAAGTCAATCAGAGAAAGACATGTATCATATGACCTCACTGATATGAGGAATTCTTAATCTCTGGAAAAAAACTGAGGGTTGCTGGAGTGGTGGGGGGTGGGAGGGATGAGGTGGCTGGGTGATAGACATTGAGGAGGGTATGTGCTCCTGTGAATTGTGTAGGACTGTTGAATCACAGACCTGTACCTCTGAAACAAATAATACAGTATATGTTAAAAAAAAAAGGAGAGAGAGAGAGAGAGAGAAGATAGTAGAAGGGAAAAAAGAAAGTAGGAAGGGGAAATCAGAGGGGGAGACGAACCATGAGAGACTATGGACTCTGAGAAACAAACTGAGGGTTCTAGAGGGGAGGGGGGTGGGGGGATGGGTTAGCCTGGTGATGGGTATTAAAGAGGGCACGTTCTGCGTGGAGCACTGGGTGTTATGCACAAACAATGAATCATGGAACACTACATCAAAAACTAATGATGTAATGTATGGTGATTAACATAACATAATAAAATTTAAAAAATGCAAAAATAAATAAATAAATAAATAAATGCCTGAAGCCGGGGGGGAAAAATTCTAGAAAACACCAACTATAGAAAATCTAGGTACTCTTTGGCTTAGTGATGACCTTTTAATACAACAAAAACATGATCCATGAATAAAATATTTGATAAGCTGGATTTCATTAAAATAAAAACTTCTGCTCTACAAAACACAGCCTTAAGATAACAAAAATACAAGTCACAGAATAGGAGAATTTGTTTGCAAAACATGGATTGGGTAAAAAATTGGTTTCCAACATATACAAAGAACTCTTAAAACTCAACCATAAGAAAGCAAACAATCCAATATAAAAATGAGTAAAAGATCTGACCAGGTAACTCACTAATGAAGATATCCTAATAGCAAAAGAGCTTAGGAATAGATGCCCCATGTCATTTTTCATTAAGGAATTGTAAATGAAAACAGCAAGGATTACCACTACGCACCTATTACAATGGCTAAAATCCCAAAAGCTGACACAACCAAGTATTCCTGAGGATGTGGAATAACAGGAACTCTCATTCATTGTTTGTGGGAATGATCCACTTCGGATCAGCTGGCAGTTTCTTACAAAGCAAAGCAAAACCTTGTATTGCCATGTAATACAACAATCACACTCCTAGGTTATTTACCCAATTAAGCTAAAAACTTATATCCATAGGAAAACCTGCACAGTTAATGTTTATAGCAGCTTTATTCAATAGGTGAATGGACAGAGCAGTGGGTGATATATGTAAGTGATGAATCACTAAATTCTACTCCTAAAACCAATATTTTACACTATATGTTAACTAACTAGAATTTAAATGAAAACTTAAGAAAAAAATGCTGACAGACAAAACATAATGGTTATTATCCAGTGCAAAATGCACTATCTTCTGAATCAATACAATGTTAGCCTAAATTTTTTAAAAAGGTGAATGGATTAACATGGTGATACAGCCATACAATGGAATATTATTTACTGCTCAAAAGAAATGAGATATTAGGCTATAAAAAGACATTGAATAAACTTAAATGCATATTGCTAAGGGAAAGAAGCCCATCTGAAAGTCTACATACTGTATGATTCCAACTTTATAACATTCTGGAAAAGGCAAAACTGTAGAAACAAAAAAAGTCCACAAAAACTGTAGTTAAAAAAAAAAAAAAGAGTTACCTGAGGATTAAGGGATGGAGATATAGGGAGATGGGAGGGATCAGGGGTGAAGTACAATGTTTTCAGGGTGGTGAAAATATTCTGTATGATACTGTGATGGTGGAAACATGATATTAAACTTTCATTAAAATCTACAGAAATTTACAACACAAGTGAACCTTCTGTGTGCCATTTAAAAAATCATCTAGAATGTTGAGAAATTCCAGGAAAGAATGTAGATCATAACAAGAAAATCTAACTGTATTTAAAATTTAAAAACATTACTAAAATTGGTGAAACAAAGGGGTAGCCTAAGTAACTGTGAAACAGAATGGAATCCATAAAACTAAGACAAAAGGAAGTGCATATAAGTACTTTAGCGATAAGGATGGTTTCCGTGGGCAATGGGTTAATAATTCTGATAACTGTTATTCATACATTCTGGAGAAGAAGAGTTAGGTCAATGTATGGTGGATAGTAGGAGCCAGACTTCTCACTGTGACAGTGAGAAATTTAGAGATCATGAGGCGCCTGGGTGGCTCAGTCAGTTAAGTGGCTGCCTTTGGCTCAGGTCATGATCCCAGGGTCCTGGGATCGAGCCCCACGTCCGGCTCCCTGCTTGGCGGAGAGCTTGCTTCTCCCTCTCCCTCTGCCTGCCACTCTGCCTGCTTGTGCTGTCTCTCTATCTGTCAAATAAATAAATAAAATCTTTAAAAAAAAAAAAGAAATTTAGAGATCATCCAGGGCAGAAGGCTAGGAATATTCATGTCATAATGGATAAAAGTTGGTGATAATCAGTAACAACTCATGTTTAACTTAACATAGATACAGATGCTTGTAGATAGAAACATTTAAGATATGTGTATGTAGTTGTTTTATTATATACAAACATACATTCCTTTGCTTTGTCAAATGGCAGAGAGGAGACAAAACTCTAATGCAAGAGAGATAAATATAAATTACGTAGCCACTCTACCCTAAATGAGATGAGCAAAACCCCACTCCTTAAGTGTGGATTAGTCATAGCCACTTCATTCCAAAGAGTGCAGTATGAGAAGGGGAAAAAGACAAACTATAATGGAGAAATCTGACAGATACTTCATCCTGGTAATCAAGAGCAACATCAACAGTGATAAGTCATGTTGATAGTATGTAATTTTTATATGATGTAATAATAAAAATGTACTTTACTTCTATGTTCTCCCTCCCCCAAATCCATAACCTCAGTCTTACATGAGAAAACATCAGACTAATTCCAAAAGAGTGACAACCTATATAACAACTAAGCCAACAGTCCCCAAAACTGTCAAGGTCAACAAAAACAAGGAAAGTCACAACTATAAGAAGGATAAGGAGACATGAGGAAGAAATATAATGTGGCATCCTGAATGGGAACGTGAAACAGAAAAGGGGTATTAGGGAAAAACTAAGGAAAAATAAATAACCTTAAGATAACAATATATCAATGTTGGTTCATCAATTGTGACAAATGTACCATATTAACGTAGGATGTTAATAACAGGGGAAGCTTTATACACAGGTTGGGTACATGGAAACTCTGTACTCTTGGCTCAGTTCTTTTGAAAATCTAAAACCATCATGAAAAATAAGGTCTATTAATTTTAAAAAATTATCTCTGTTTCTGAAGTGTCTGCCTACTTATCCCATGTCATATGCTTGGCAAGAGTATTTATATAGAAGGTATGACAGTGAGGGCAAGGCATATAAATCTACCTGGTATTTTTAAGATAATAAATATTCATAAAAATACTAAATAAAATATGAATCAAGCCTGTAAATAAAAATAGCTTTTGCTACATTCAGTTAATCCATACACCACAAAATATTTTAGGCATGTTATGTTTGAGAGACAGATTTGTTGCTATTTTGTACTCTTTATACTTAAAATTTCTATTTTTTTTCTTAGCTTTAGCTATTCCCACATCTTTTTAAAATATGAACTTCCACTGGCCACATAGTCACACATTCAGTACATTCTCCATATTATTCTGTATTCTAATTCCGCTGAACAGGACATTAGGATTGGTCTTCCTGAGCTTTTAGGGGACGGGCCTTTACTACCTACTGATTTTAGGCAATTTTCTGAAGGCTATCATTTCTTTATTTGCATATGCCTATTTCTCTCACTCTCACCTAGCTACCTGAAAGCCCTGCATTTATTTTCAGTGAGAGGCTAGTCCTTAGTTTATAAATGCAGTGCACAAATATTCATCACCGAGCATAGATTCAAAAATGAAGCCAATTCTTCCAACCAGCAATGATGGAATTTTATCTTCAACTGGACTACACAAATGAAAACCAAAAACAATTCCTTCACTAGATCCCAAATATTCCTAAACCATGTCGTTCTTCAAGCCATTTCTCCTGCTTAGAATTCTTTCACTAAGCCTTATGACATTGTATAATCTCCCTGTTTTCAAAAACTTAGGTAAATTTCCCTCTCTTCAAACAGTACTTCCCAGTAACTTTCCACACTCATTTTTCCTTCTATCCTACAATGGGCAGCACTGATTTTGGGTCCATAGTTATCTAACTTTAAGGATATTATTTATTATCATCCTAACTAGAATGGATATGTCTGTAACACAGGAATATGACTCATTTATTTTGTAATTCTGGTAACTTTACTAAAACCCTGTGATTATAGTAAAGAGAACCATAGAATTTATTTTTTTAAAAGATTTTATTTATTTATTTGAGAGAGAAAGAATGAGACAGAGAGAGAACATGAGAGAGGGAGGGTCAGAGGGAGAAGCAGACCCCTTGCTGAGCAGGGAGCCTGATGTGGGACTCGATCGCGGGACTCCAGGATCATGACCTGAGCTGAAGGCAGTTGCTTAACCAACTGAGCCACCCAGGCACTGAGAACCATAGAATTTAAAGCTATAAGGCAACTTAGAAATCTTCTAATACAATTATGCTTAATTAAGGAAAGAGATACAGGTAGTCTCTGACTCCCTTTAGCCACAAAGCTAATAAATATCAGTGAGGTTTCAGGACAAGGTATAAGACCCAAATTCTCTTTATCACCTTGTGATCTTATTCAATGATTCCAGAAAACACTTCTCGCTGGATTAATAAAAGAACAATGGATCAGATCATGCGAGAACCAGATATATCTATACAACCTACTGTGAGGGTGATAATATCAATTCAAATTACATATTTTGGAAATTTAGGATTTCTTGGATGCTCGGAGATGAGAATGTATCAGAGCATTTGCAGCCTTAAGTGTTTAACAGACTCCAGAGGCTGCTATTAAGGGTGCAGGGAGAGAACACAATTATAGTATTCAAATCCCTTCTTCAATTGACTAGATTCTTTTTAAAAAAATATGTTTTTAATTTCTTGTGAGCAAAAAATTCTTGAGTTCGAGTAAAATATAAGTTTGACAACTACTGCTTTGGGGTATGCCATTAGAGAGAAAACAGGAAGACGAATCAGGGGATTAGAGAGCCTAAAATTTCGCTCTAAGGAAACAAAGAACGAACTGAATCCAGACTGAGCAGAAGAAAACAAATAAAACTAGAAGTAGAAATAAATAAAATAGTAAATATAAAAACAAAAAAGAAAAATTGATGAAATCAATAGTGGCTTTTTTAGACGATAAATACAATAGACTAATCTCTAGTTAGGCTGAGTAGGAAAAAAAGAGGACACAAATTACCAATATCAAGAATGAGAGAAAGGGGGTACCTGGGTGGCTCAGTCATTAAGCATCTGCCTTTGGCTCAGGTCATGATCCCAGGGTCCTGGGATCGAGCCCCGCATCAGGCTCCCTGCTCTGCAGGAAGACTGCTTCTCCCTCTCCCACTCCCCCTGCTTGTGTTCCCTCTCTGGCTGTGTCTCTCTCTCTCTGTCAAATAAATAAATAAATAAATAAATCTTTAAAAAAAAAAGAATGAGAGAAAGAACAACTCTATAGGACATACAGGTATCAAGAGAACATAATCAACAACTTTATGTAATGAATTTGACAACTTAGATGAAATGGACAAATTCCTTAAATGACACAAATTAAGAAGACTCCCTCAAAAAGAAATTGATAACTAAAATCACTCCATATATTTTTAAAAATTGTTTTAATTCATTCTCAAAATAGAATTTCAGTCCCATGTGATTTACTCAAAGCATTCTACCAAACATTTAAGGAAGAAATGATACAACTGATATAAAAACTCTTCCAGAAAATTAAAGAGCAAGGCATACTGCGCCGCTTATTCTATGAGGCTAGCATTATCCTAATAGATAGCAAGACTTAAAACAGACAAACAAACAAACAAACAAAAAAACCCAGGAGAGGGTTGCCTGGGTGGCTCAGTTGGGCTCAGGTCACTACCCCAGGATCCTGGGGTCAAGTCCCGCCTCCGAATCCTTGCTCAGGAGGGAACCTGCTTCTCCCTCTGCCTGCAGCTTCCCCTGCTTGTGCTCTATCTCTTTCTCTCTCTCTCTGGCAAATAAATAAATGAAAACTTAAAACAAAAACAAAAACAAAAAACCTCCAGGAGATTAATAGGATTGCCAACTGATCTCACTGAGAGATGCACAAATTCTTAAGAGAATTTTAGCAAATTTAATTCAATAAAATAGATGAAATAGAATAATATATTATTAATAACTGAGGTTTATCCCAGGAACGCAAGGACAGCTTAGCATTCATATATCTGTGTAATCCACCACATTAAAACTAAAAAGGAAAATCATACGGTAACCTCATTTAAAGTGTAAAATGAAAAAACTTGCAGGTTTTTTTTTTTTTTTAATTAACACAGTGAATCTATATTTCAGTGAAAGAGCAAGGGACCTGGGAGAGCCAAAAACAACTTTGAAGCTGCAGGATATATACTACCTTATATGAAGGCATACTATAAAGCTAACATGATTAAGATAATATAACAGAATAGAGCCAAAAAGAGTCCTAGAGAGTGTGTGAGAGCCAACTGAGTTTTGACAAAGTTGCCAAGGTAACTCACTGTGGGGAGGATAGTCTTCAAAAACAAAAATGGTACTGGAACAATTAGTCATGTGCAACACGCACACACACAAAAATGAACCTTGACCCTTACACCTCACAGTATAGACAAAAATAAACTTCAAATGGATCAGAGCTCTAAATGTATAAAGCTAAAATTATAAACACCCTAGAAGAAAACATAGGAGACAATCTTAGTGACCTTCCACTCTTTTTCAAGGTGTAAACTGACTAGTATAGGGAGGGTCTATCTGTAAATTTATTAGAGAGTGTATTAGGAAGTATTATTTTTGCTGAGAATCAAAGCCAATGTCACCAGTAATCAATAGTATTAATAATTATATTTATTCTTTATTGATTAACACCCCTTAAGAGAATGGAGCATGAGGGAGGTCTTGGAGAGATCATAGAGGTCTGTTCTTGTTCTCACTACCGTGTGAAATTTTTGAGCTTCAGAATTTTTCCAATATTTGAAACAAGGGCAATAATATTTGTTCTGCTTACTTTGTAAGGTGGCTGTGAAAGTAAAATGGGATTGTATATGAAAAGTAGTCTGTAAACTGAGAAGCAGGTCTATTTTTAGGGAATTATGATAATGATGATTATGATTCTGGAATTCTCTACAGTTCTGGGGTCAACCTGGACAAATGCCAGGTTCAAAACCAGGTCTTCCAATTACTAGCCAAATGGCTTTTAGGTTACCAAAGTGATTTTATTTTATTTTATTTAAAGATTTTAATTATTTATTTGCCAGAGAGAGAGAGCACAAGCAGGGGGAGCGGCAGGCAGAGGGAGAAGCAGGCTCCCTGCTAGGCAAGTTGCCCGATGCAGGACTCAATCCCAGGACCCTGGGTTCATGACCTGAGCCGAAGGCAGACGCTTAACAAACTGAGCCACCCAGGAGTCCCACCAAAGTGATTTTAATGTCCTAAACCACGTTTTCTTCATCACTAGAGTGACTTGCACCCATTTTCGAGTTAATGGTATCTTCATAATTGCATTACTGGAAGTATGAAATGGATGAATTCCTTAGCACCATTGCAGAACTATGGCTAGTATTTACTGACAGCTCAGTATGTGCTAGACATGATATATATGTATATAATATATATATTAATTCATTTAATCTCTGAATCAAACTTGTGAAGTAGCTACTATTTTTATTGCCATTTTATAGAGAAGTGACTGAGGCACATAGAGGTTAAAAATCTCACTGGAGATACACAGTTAATAAGTGATATATGGGAGCTTTGAATCCCATGTCAGGGTCCACAGAAGTCTTGCTTCACAGCCCACTGTTTTAAAAAGTATATTGCTCCTCAACAATTTGTGCTCAGCTTACATAGTCATTATTATTGTTACCATTATTATCATTAGACAGTGTAGAATACTAGCTCAGGTTGTTCTAATCCTCTGAAGATTCCATAAAATGAACATAATAAAGTTTCTCTCTCTCTTTTTTCTTTTAAGAAAAACCCACGCAGAGGCAACAGTAGCAGGTAAAGATTTTAGGCCATTAACACAGAATCCCAGACTCAAACCAAAAGCCTTGGAATCCAAATTTTGTTATTAGATTCCATTCCAGGGTCATCTTGTGTTATCAGTCTCCCGCAGGTGCCAGGAAAATAAGCACAGGGTGTCAGAATCACGCACAGCCAGGTGTTCAAATCCTAAGCCAAGAACCCAAATTAAGGCAGTCTCAGCAGATGTGTCTGGTTTGGCCATCAGGCTTGCTTGGCAAATTCCAATGGAATACCCAGGGAAACGTGTTGGGCATGAAAGATAGTTAATTGACTCTCTAAATTTGGTGCCAGGAATAAGCTGCCCATTGCTACAATTTTAATAGAATATTATGTCTCCAAGATTTTGTCCAATTCTATGTCCATTTCATCTATTTGTGCCCTCTCATGTTCACGGAAAGTAATACACAAGTGAGGTGAATCTCTTGATAAGGATTAGATGTACTAATCCAAGAGCATGGGACTAAGTCAGCAGGTAGAATTTTAATGGGTTTGGCCATGTATTAAGAAAGATGTTTTTCAAGTTCGGGCTTTGGAAGACATCTGAATACAGGGGGCAGTACGGCAGCACAAATAACCAGGTGGGCTGGTTAGGTTCAAACAGAAAAGAAATGGACATGTTCTTGGAAAAGGTGAGTCACGGTAAGTTCTATTTTAATAGCCCCGAGTTCCAATACAGGACTAAAAAGGCAATTCATGTGGATATATATATAGTCCTGAGATAAATATAATAATTTTAGATGTAATAATAATATAGATAGTATTTTAATAAAATTATATATTTAAAAGATAATGAGTATTGAGATCATTAATAAGCCATCAGAAATGATCAAAGGGGAAACCTGTAATGAAAGTTTCATTATAGACAAAAGCACTTGTTAGGGTTTTTGTGTTTTCTTTTGTGTTAAAAGATTAAAGATTGTAGGAATGTTTATTGAATACAGTGCCAAGTTTAAAACTTATTTACAATTTCTGTAGAGTTGGTCCCCCATCAGATAGGTGGTTAAATCTCCAAATAGTTTATTTCTAAATTTAAAGAAATATTCAAGTACATCTCCTTTTCCAATAGCTATAGTGAAGGGTAACTTCAGTAACAAAAAAAAACCTCCCACTATCTTTGCTACAGATGTTTAATTGGTATTTTGGTAGATTTGGAGAAAGAACACACAGTCCACCTATGACACTACCTTCTTACTCCAAGAGGTACAGACAGCAAAACATTTGTCTCTTATAGGACAACTTCAGGGGATAAAAAAATAAAATAGGAACTTCCAGCTGAAGGGACAGATTGAGACATGTTCCTGGACTCTTATCGCTGATAGAAGTAGGGATGAAGGCAATCCTTGCGTCACAGATTACTTGTCACAATTGGAAACTAGAACTCCACATTATGAATAAGGAGCTTGATTTTAACTGTTAAAAGTGAACTTTTTACTAAACATAAAAGTATATTTTATTATTTTATATGCCCCAAAGGAACCAGTGCCAAGTGCATCAGAAGCACTTGTACAGGTGAAGAGAATGATGAAATATTGTCAGACTTCTGTATATGTGTGTGTGTTTATGGGTGATTTGGAGTGAGTCTTTGGTAATTTTATGGAAAAATCTTCTCTGAGCTAAAATTATCACAGAACAACACATCTGTGAGCTTTGGGAGACTCAGTAATCACCATGGGTTAATTATGTGCTTTCTGACTTTATATCAAAGAAAATATTTCTTTTTAAAAGCCTGTAAACATAAACATTTCTTATAAAGTGGTTGAGCTTGCTTCAGACATTAAGCACCCCAAAATTAGTGATTACTGGCATGTTTGTTCAGTATACTAAAGTTCTCTCCCTTCATAGTCAAGTGTAGGTTAGGTATGTGAGGCATTCACATTGAGTGCAAATTTTGCAGGGGTGTCAAAAAAAAAGTCAGTAATCCAGATAAATACCACTTTACTGCAATATTTTAAAATTTCAAAATATAAATATTTTCAATAAAGACATTGCTGTGATGAACCTTGGATCTTGAGGCAAAATAAATGATTATTTTTTTAATATATATGTAATTTTAGTTTCCTGGCTTTAATGGAAGAACATTCACTAATAATATTTTCAAAATCTACTTTTGGAAAAAAATTAACCATTAAAAATATACAACATTATCGTAATACTTTTAGTATAAACAAAATACTAAGCTTAAAATAATGTTTCAGTACATCTAGTTTCCATTTAAAAATATTTTTCAACTACTTAAATATTCAGGAAAAATTAACCATTAAAAAATACATAAAAACATGTGTATAGGGGCATACAGTTTTCTTTTTGCCTCAGGATCAACATGGTCTGGCACTGTCAGATCCTGTCTTTATTTTTAATATTTTGTTCGTCATGGATTTTTTTGTAATTAACTTTTTGGGGGGCACTCTCTTAAGTTTTACACCCAGGGTTAGTGCCTCTCTTTACGCTAATCCTGTTACTATATTGAATGGGTGATTCATCTTCCCATCATTTGGTACCAGCAAATGCTGTCAAAATTGGTAAATTTAGTGACTCTCTTTAAAAGAAAACACGTCTTATTTTGCATTTCTTCACAAGGATCAAATAAACCTGGTAAATAATTACTCCTTTAGTGTGTTACAGGTCATTTTGGGGAGAAGGATCAAACCTGAATGCTAAGATATTTAATACTTGTCCTGTTATAAGAGGGATTTAATTAAACCAAATTTTAATAAAGTAAACAAAAAATAGTTTCTACCACTTTGATGAATATGTATCTTTATTCTCAGTCCTAGGATATTCCTATTTCCCCTGTTATTATGTATCTTTGCCAATTCTAATGAGAGTGTGAGCTCTACTACAGTTTTGAATCCTGCTGTCCCTCAAAAAATAAATTCAAAATTTCTGGGTCAAAGTTACATATAAAATAAAGAACATTTTAAAAGATTCTCTAATTAATTTCCTTCTTTCCTTCACTGCCTTTTTTTAAAAAAACATTTAAAAGAGGGTTGTTTTTTTTTTTCCCTCCCCACTGATAGGATTTTGGAGAACAGAGAGAGCACATCATGGCCTCAGATTTTCCTTGTTTAGGGAAAGGCACTGGAATGGGTCATTAGTCACTCAAAGGCGAGGCACAAATAAAATAATTATTTTCGTGGAAGCCCAGGCGTTAATGAAGAAATTAATCCAAATTAGCAAATATATCAGATCGGACATTGAGATATAAATTCTAATAGTTGGGAGGAATCCTCCTGGTTTTAAAGACATCATGAGATAGTTTTTATTAGTAAATATTGAACCACATTTCACCTCTTACATGAAAACAAATAAGGGGAGGAAGGGAGGGAGAGAGACAGGGAGAGACGGGGTGGGGGGGTCACTAGGCCATCAGAAGAATAGTGGAGGGGAATGGGGGGGAGGACAGGGAAGAGGGGAAGGTAGAAGGCAGCAGCCTGGAATGGCTGAGTGAACAAACTGCAAAGGTATTCAAAGTTCAGAATTGGGGAACCTCAGTATTCATCCCAAGGATATCAGGCATTGTCCAAAAAACAGCTTCTAGGATAGATGTGAAGATTACATTATGTCTCTTTTTTGTTCTATCATTTTCCTGGAATGCCTTTTGTAGGGTGGGTGCTAATATACTGCTGTGAAAATGGAGTCTACCTAGCCAGCAGACACTGGTT
This sequence comes from Zalophus californianus, assembly GCF_009762305.2. NCBI lineage: Eukaryota > Metazoa > Chordata > Mammalia > Carnivora > Otariidae > Zalophus > Zalophus californianus. The sequence goes on from NC_045602.1 coordinate 28,779,189, forward strand.
CATTGTAAATCCATAAAATTGTATCATAGTGAATTGGTAGACCTAGATAATTTTTTTTCTCATGTAAACTATACACTACAATGAACAAAAGGTTATGCAAATAAGAAAATTAAAAATTATGTATAAAGACATAATAACACAAACCAAATACATAAACACATGTAGTTTCTATTTAAAAAAAGGGGGGGGATTGGGTGGTTTGTTTGGTTAAGTGTCTGTCTTTGGCTCAGGTCATGATCCCAGGGTCCTGGGATGGAGCCCCACATCGGCTCCCTGCTTAGTGGGGAGTCTGTTTCTCCCTCTCCTTCTGCTCCTCCATCCTGCTCATGCACTCTCTCTTTCAAATAAGTAAAATCTTTTAAAAAATAAATAAAATTAAAAAAAGAATGTGGGCTGAAATTGGTATATTACTCAGTTTAGAAAGACACATCTGAAAAACAAAAAAAGCAGAAATAAAAAAAGACACACCTGCTTTCCAACCTAGTCAAATAAGTAAATATATCTATCTCATATCTTAAATTTTCTTGAATATCCAGTATCTTTGAAATAAGCATGCATTCACCCAACAAAAATTTTTGAGGACTACTATGTGATTGACACTTTTCTATAATCTGGAAATTAAATGGTAAAGAAGGCAAGCTCCTGCTTTGTATGTTCTTTATTCAAAAGGAAATAGGGAAATGGCTAACAAAACTCGAATATGCTGTTACTAATTTAGCTGAAAATATTTCATTGTGTTCAACTAGATGACATAGTCATTTTCATATACAACTGAGAATATACATGTTTAACAAAATAAATGTCTGGAATGCCTGCTAATTTTCAGTAACTGGCTGAAAGGTAGATAGCACGAAACCAAACAAGGCCCTATATGTGACTGTATGGTTTGCATTGCAGAAGATGGAGCTGGGGAATGAAAATTTAGACTTGATGTGGGCCCTATCCCTAGATGCTTACTGAGAAGTACCGATTAACATTAAATCTCAGCCAGTATATAAGGATCAAAACATAACACTAAGAAGATATTTTTATAAATTGCAAAGGCAAAGAATGCTTTGAGTCCAGAGAATAAAGGAAACCAAAAGCCCAGAGGGTAAAATTTTCATGCATAGAAGAATAAGAACTTAAGACCAGTTTTTAAAAGTTGATTAAACTTAGATTGGCAGAGAAAAAGTCCAAAAGGAGAGGAGATACTAAGAGAAATGGAATGAGGAATGAGCAAAGTGTGTGTGTGTGTGTGTGTGTGTGTGTGTATGTGTGTATGTGTTCAATTTTATTTCCTAAAGTGATAGCCCATTTAAAAATTAGAAACAATTTAAATCCCAATAGTTTGGGCATTGTTAAATAAGTCAAGCATATCTGCTTGATGCACAGTTCTTTGTACTTTAGGAGTGATAGCTATCAAGATGATATTGCAGCAAAGAAAGTATATTATAGAATGATTGTTTTGTAAACGATTTTCCATTATCTGCGTATGCTATTTTTCTCTCTTTATATGTGTCTGTAAATGTCTTTATTTTATATAACCACCCGTATCTATATCAACTAAGCTGATCATTCACTAGGCATTAGATCAGACAATTCTAGGTTTTTGTCCCACAACCAACATTTACTATCTATGTGATCTGAAGCAAGTTATTTTATAAATCTGTATCAGTTATAGGCCTGTCAACTTTACATTAAAGAGAAAACCTCCCCTCACAGGGTGGTAAATGTTAAGTGAGTTAATATACATAAAAGCACTCAGCTCAGTGTCAACCACATTTATATAAATGGAAGACTCAGTTACTCCCCCATCCTCTCCAATCAGAGGGATATAGAAAAGAATGGACTGTGAGCATGAAATGGGGGAGAGGGGGCATAAGCGTGTGGTAGTCAGAATAGTGGCCCCTAAAGATGCCCATGTCCTAATCCCCAGAACCTGTGAATGTGTTAGGCTACATGGCACAGGGGAATTAAAGTTGTAGGTGGAATTGAGGGAGATTAGCCGAGATTATCCAGGTGAACCCAATATAAGCACACAGACTCTAATAAGTAAATGAGAGGCCGAAGAAAGAGAGCCAGAGAGAGCAACATGAGAGGGACTGGCGCTGATGTTGCTAGCAAGGAGTGTGGGTGGTCTCTAGAAGCTGGAAAAGGCAAGGAAACAGATTCTCTGCCAGAACCTATGGAAGGGACACCACCCTGCCAGCCCTTTGATGTTAGTCATGTGAGAACAATTTTGGATTTCTGACCCCCAGAATTATAAGATAATAAATTTACGTTGTTTTATGCCACCGAGTTTGTGGCAATTTGTTACACCAGCAATAGGAAACTAATGAGAAAAAGCCCACGTTCAGCAGAAGAGAAAGGAAATGAAAGAGGGCCCTTGAACAGTGCTCTGCATTCCATCCTCTCCTGCCTCATTCGAAACCCAGTCCTGTAATCCTTTATCTTCAACTTTCCTCCCTCTACTGACACATTCCCATTAGCATTTAAACAAACTCACATTTCCATAGTCTTAAAAAAAAAAAAAGAAGGTTCCCCCACACTTTGCGCCTTAAAGCACCAATAATATCAGAATTTCTTAAATTGTGACAATCACAAAACTTTTGTGTGTTATTTCTTTGGGGAGGGTCCATGGTGTTCATCAACTCTTCAAATGGGTGAAATTCAGTGATGTTCTGGTGACCACCAACTCTCCATGATTTCAATAATTCCATCTTGGCTGACAGCAGTCTACCAAAGGTTTATCAGGACCTCAAAATGTTACTGAATATTTAACAACTGGCTCCTCTGAGCCAGTAAGTTCTGGCTCTGGCCCAACCCTAGGTATGTTAGGGAAAAAAAAAAAAAAAGCATCATGGAATTGCATGCAGGTATAATCAACATATAATTTAGATATCTCTACTAAAACTCAAACTTGAATATTAGTGGCCCTTTAAAGTCTCCATAACTGTGTGTCTATACTCAAAATTAAAAAAAAATCTCCATATTGATGTGCCCAAATATTTGAAACTCAGTTTATCCCAAACTAAATTTATTACTTGTCTCCTCACATCAGTTCTTAGATATTTCTGATAGTTCTGATTTACAAACCCTCCACAATCTTACCAATATTTTCTCATTGCATAATGATAAAACACCAACTGCTTACTGTAGTGAGTTGAATAGTACCCCCTCAAAATTCATGTCCATCTGGAATCTCAAAATGTAGCCTTATTTTCAAATAGTGTCTTCACCTTGGTTTTATACTTCCATCCTTTATAACAGTGAAAGAAAACATTTCTGCTGTTTTAAGCTACCCAATGTGTGATAATTTGTTATGGCAGACCCAGAAAAGTAATACACGACTATGGTCTGAATGTTTCTGTGCCATCCCCCCAAATTTATACACTGAAACTTTAATCCACAAAGTAATGGTATTAGGAGGTGGGGGCATTGAGAAGTGATTAGGTCAAGGGGTTGGAAACCTCATGAGTGGGATTAATGCCCCTATAAAAGAGGACACACACAGCTCTCTAGCCCCTTCCACAGTGTGAGGAGGATACAGTAAGAAGTCAGCAGCTTGCAGTCTGGGAGAGGGCCCTCGCCAGAACCCAACCATGCTGACACCTTGATCTTGAACTCCCAGACTTGAGAAGTGTGGGAAATAAATTCCTATGGCTTATTAGCTTCCAGTCTGCAGTATTTTGTTATAGTAGCCTGAATGGAGTTAAGACAAACACTTAACCATGGCACACACATGTCTTCAAGGATCAGGCCCTGTCTATTGCCACAGCTTCATTTCACACTTTATATCCTCTGTGTTCCAGACCCTCCAAACTACTTGCCAGTCCCTCAATATACCATGTCTCTTCTTATTTCTTGTTGTTTGTTCTTTTTGCCCGTTATACCTGAAAGACATCACCAGCCCTTCTTTTGTGGCCACTTCCTTCAGTATACTTCATTCTTATTTGTTTGTTTATTGAGAGAGAGTGCGAGAGAGAGCGAGCAAGCGCATGAGGGGAGGGGCAGAGGGAGAGGGAGAGAGAGAATCCTAGGCAGACTCCTTGCTAAGCAGGGAGCCCAAAGACGGGCTGAATCTCACAACCCTGAGATCATGAGTGGAAATCAAGAGCTGGCCACTTAACGGACTGAGCCACCCAGGCACCCCAGTATACTTCATTTTTAATGTCACTTCCACTGTGAAGTCTTTCTGGGCAAGATGTGTTAAGTTCCAATGGATTCTTAAAGTATTTTGTATTTTGTGTTTATCTCACCATTATACTGTGCTATAATCACTGGCCTATTCTACATTGTTCTCTGGACTGACTGGCTCTGGAGGAGAGAGAACGTGCCTTAGTATCACAATTCCAGTGACTACCACAAAAAAGGCATCTAGAGACAACTCAGTAAATATTTGTTGAATGACTTAATTGAAGATCACTGAGAGATAATGCACAGAAAATCCCAGAGAAGAAACCCTTGATGTTGGAAAGTATCAGCATATTGATATTATCAGGAGAAAACAGCTTATCAGAGTATGTCCAGATAAATGTCGTCAGATATATAAAGGAAAGATAGAGCATTTTAAGTGAGGAACAATGGAGGAAATGGGCAGGCAAAGCCAAAGATGGAGCATTCAGGTAATTTCAAAAGCAATCATATAGTGAAGGAAGGAAATCTATTTACTGTACGGTTTCCAGTGTCACCATGCTATCAATGGGAAGCAGGAGTTATTAAAAAATTAAAAAAGTCCTTTGTGAGAAGAAATTCTCTAATTATTAGATTTATCCAAAAATGGAATGACCTTTTTTTGTGTGTGAAGAGGTGTGTATACTCTCATTAGAGGAGAGAGATCGGGATAAATAACTTTGAGGATATTTATGTCAGTGCTGTTCAGCAAGAGGTTGGACTAGAAAAGACACTGGTCATTTTACTTTAATTTCCACTGAGGGACTCAGCAATACATTTTATCCATTCATATACTCAGCAATGCTGAAGAACACTTTTTCCTGAAGCATCATTGCTCTGTACACTTTAGAAATGTTACTATGGGTGTTGACACACTAATAAGAATCAGAGCAATTTAGTTGATTGGTTCAATAGATTGTGCTGTCACCAATTATGTGTGTGCTAAAGTGAGGCAGTCCCAAAGTACAAAGTCATCTCATTCAGTTATATTGATCTCTCACCATGGGATCATGTTTTGTTAATTATTGAACTGCATCATATTCTCATTGAAACACTGAATTTATATTTTAATTTGCTTATGTTTATTCTGTTAGAATAGATGATAATATTTAGGAAGAGTGAAATCTGGCCCTAGTCTCTTTTTTTTGGGGGGGGTACTAATCCATATGTTTTCACCTTCAGAACCAATGATTCCTCCAGGACTCTATTAATGGTATAAAGAACAAGAGATTTCCTTATAATTTATGTCCTTGAACATATATGAAATTTGGCAATTGCCTTTCAGTGCATGAGAAAAGCCTTTCAGAACATTTGTTTCCAAGTACCTGATCAGTAATAATAGTATTTGAAATTAAAATCTGAGTCAATAAAGCATAGAGCTTTTCTGCTAAGTACTTACTTGAAAAACAATTTCTCAGCAGGCTATAAGCAAGGGAGCAACAGAATTCAAGTGCAATGAGGCTAATAGAGGCATCAGCTGCTGAAATAGAATTAAATTGAGGGTCAGGAATTAGACTTGACAAAGATTAATAATTCAGTTGGGAACATAGAAAACAACATGAATGGTTTCAGCTTTTGCTTGGTGACTGTGTCATCTGAAAAAAAATAAATAAAATGAAATAAAATCAATCACTCTTTGGACCTTGATGCTTTTTGAAGTGGAATACCAACTGTCTGACAGAGCCCCTGAAGTTGATATTATAGGTCCCTTCAAAGGCTGCTTTTACCAGATTTTGCTTTGGCTGATCAACAGAGTGGCCATAGCTTGCAAGCATCTGAAGGGAAAAGGTACCTACAAAATTTTAACAAGGTTGAACCAAAGACAAATAACTGCTTTTCTTACTGGTGTGGTTCTATTACTCCTTATCAAAATGGTGGTCAGTGTCTCTGCCAAGGATTTTATAAGACTTCATTTTCTTTCTATTATAGTGTGTGGGAAAATTAGTTGCAAATAAGTACATACTCTTTCTGCTGATAAAATATACCATGCAAGTTTAGAATATATAAATACAAATAAAAACCCCAACTATATAAAATATGTAGCTATGAGTTGAATAATGTGTCTTGAGGTTATAAGGATATACGAAAAGAGAAATCTATGCAGGCAAACCAGAATATTTCAGAATTCTCTCCCCAACTCCCACTATTCACTACTCATTATTTAAGAGTTATTGTTGTTAGAGTGCACTCTAGATTTTTGGCCCACCTCGGACAGTATATTAGTTTGCTTGGGCTCCTATAACAAATTGCCACAGACTGGGTGGCTTACATAACAGAAACTTATTTTCTTACGTTCCCAAAGGCTAGAACTCCAAGATCAAGATGTTAGCAGGCTTAATTTCTTCTGAGACCTCTCTCCTTGGGTTGTAGATGACCATTTTCTACTGTTGTCTTCACATGGTCTTTTCTCTGTAACTGTCTATGTTCAAATTTTCTCTTGCCACATTTGATTAAGGCCCACCCCAGTGACCTTACTTTAACTTAATTACCTCTTTAAAAGCCTATCTCCAAATGCAGTCACATTTTGAGGTATTAGGGGTTAAGACTTTAATATATGAATTTTAGGGGACAAAATTCAGCCCATAAGAGAGGGTCTTGAGTTTGTTCAGGTAGAAAGGGGGCTTCCAACATCTCAGAAGTCCAGCTTCCCTTCTCCCAAGACTTAGACAACTGAGTGTCCTGGAGTGATGTGACAGTGTTTTCTACACAAGGTTATTTGGAAGTGGATCAATTCTTTTTCCTGGCATAATCACTATTCACTCTTTCTGGACAGTCAATGAGTTTGGTGCTAGATATTAATGTGTTTACACTTTTAAAGGTCATTGAAAAGAGGTACAGTTTGTGTATTCCCTGGTCTCATGGGCAGTCTATAGACACACGATGACAATCTTTTCTTCTTATAAGGCTGTGGTGTTTATCTTTTTGTTAAATGATATTTACATCTCTAAAAATAATCCTTCTAGTATGTAAAGTTAGCCAAAGTTTTAACTTCAACAGTGAGAGAGATTTAACTCGAGAAATTCTGGGGTAGAAAAATGGGGAGGTTCTAAGGATGTCATAATGTATAGGTAACTATGGCAAAGATATGTCTCAGTAGTTTCCACTTTCAGCATACACTTGAAATAATGGATTTCTGGGATCCAGATATACCTGAGTCACAGAATATCCTCTTTAGCTTGCTTAAAACACCACTTTATTCTTCAATACAGTCTCTTGGTTTTGTTGGGGTAGTAAAAGTCCCTGGGTTATTATTAACTACCTGTGTGTTTTCCAGGTTAATATAGGACTTTCTAGGAGCTATGATTATTAGGGAGGATAGTCCTAGAACTTATAAAGTTTTATTTAATTATTTGTCATTTGAAAATATGATGTCCCAGGGTACAAAAAATTATTGGGTACAACAGTAAATGGAGAATGCAACTAGAATTTTTGAGCACATATTACGATGATGAACAGAACTAGATGTTTACATATAGCATCTTAATCTTCACAACAACCTTATAAATAAATGTTACTATCTGCATTTACTGATGTAGAAAGAACTGTCAAAGTAATTAAACAATATGCTCTAAGTCATGAAGACAGTAAGGACCAGAAATAGAACAACTCTACTCTTCTCTAAATCCATGCTCTTTTCATTACACATTAATGCAGATGTCACTAGTGAATCTGCCAGTACAATGTGTTATGGTTCTCCAACAAGTATATCCATTGGAATAGTGTAACATTGCATTGATTGCTTACTGTTTGTCTACTCCCACCTTCCAGTTGCAGAGTTAGAGTTAGGAGATTTTAGTAGGCACTAAAGGATACCACCCACATGACTTACTTTAAATTTCATGTTAAATACTCTAATCAGAAAATAACAAATTTAAACTCAAAGATGATTCCATTAGAACTTGACTTTTCTTATACTTGGGGCTTTGTGTCATCCATATTCAGGTGTCAGATATACACATGTGTATACACATCATCTCTTCACTTAACACACATTTTCAAATCAATTTAATCCTAGCACTGAGAATGTAAGGTTTTTTTTGTTGTTGTTGTTTTGTTTTTTATATAGGAAAGTGAGGGGTTAAGGAATGTCCTAGATCTCTGCTGCAATCACAGGTATTTTAAAACTCTCAATCCCTAGTTCCAACCTATGTCTTCCCATGCCAAGGAGCTACTCACAACCAGAGCTGAGAGTGGTTATCTCTGCTCTGGATCGACAGCCATACAGTTTTAATATTAGATAGATTTATCCATATTCCTAGATTCTGAAGTATTTGCTCTAGTTTCCTAGCTGGCTCTCCATTTCCTTTCTAATTTCTCAGTTTTCTCCTTTTCAGCTTGACCCTTAGATGATACTAGTATATTTAGAATGACTACTCTGTTTTCTCTTGCTTTAATTCTTTCATTTATTCATTCACTTATCAGTAAAGAGTTATTAAGAAATTGTAATGTTTCTGGATGTTTTTAGTTGCTATGGATATATATATATTTTTTAAAGACAAAGTTGCTGCCTTCATTTAGCTTATATTTAATTGGGATAAGTAGATAAAAATAATGGTGTACATATATAATGTCAGGTTGGGATTTGAGCTCTAAAGAAAAAAAAATAAAGAGTATAAGAGGATAGAATGATATCAAGGCTACTAATTTGTTGAAGTGGTCAGGGGAGGTACTCCTAGGGAGGTGATATTTGAACAAAGACCTGAATGGGATGAGGAAGAAACTTGACAGATATTTGGAGGGAGAGTTCAGGGTAGAGGCAGGGGAAAGTGCAGGTATCCTGAGGCAGGAGGTGGTTGGGATCTTTGATGAACAACCAAGAACACAGTGTGACTGGAACATTGGGAGCAAAGCAGGATATGGTAGGAATGTGAAAAAAAAAATGAAGTTGTAGAGATAGCAGAAGCCAGAATCTGTAGCCTTTGCAAGCTGTGGCAAAAACTTTAGATTTTATTTCCTGTATATGAGAGGCCACTGGAGGTATGTGACCTACTTGTTATACTATGACTTGATCATCCCTTAAAAGATTATTCCGGAGTGGAGGGAAGTGGGAGGGATGTGGTGACTGGGTGATGGACATTGGGGAGGGCATGTGCTATGGTGAGCACTGTGAATTGTGTAAGACTGTTGAATCACAGATCTGTACCCTTGAAACAAATACATTATATGTTAATTAAAGAAAAAAAAGATTATTCTCGCTGCTGTAAGTGGACTGGCTGAGAGTTGTAAATGTTGACAAGAAAAGCTGTTAAGAGGCTGTTATAGAAATCTAGGTGAAACACAGGTGGTGGTTTAGACCAGATGGTAACAGTGCTGGTGGGCAGTAAGAGTTTAAATTCTGAATATCTGTTACACACACATCTAGTGCTAACAGCATTTGCTAATGGAGAGTCAAGAATAACTTCAAGGTCTCTGATCTCAGGTCATGCCATTCATGGAGATGGTGATGACAGCAAAAAGAGCATGTTTGGGGAGTAACGCAGAGGTCATATTATATTTGAGATGGCCACCAGAAAGCCAAATGAATATGTCAATCAAGTAGTTATACGAAAATGTGAAAATATGGGCAGAAGTCATGGTAAACATCTGAATTTGAATCATCAATATGGAAATGGTACTTTTAAAGTCACAATCTTAAATGAGCCCACCAAAGGGGACAGTGTAGACACAAAACAGATTAAGTTTGAGGACTGCATTCTGGAGATATCCAAGTTTTATGGATTGCGATAAGAAAGAAATTCAGTAGAGGAAGACTAGGAAGAAGTGGTGAAGGCAGTAGGTGGAAAACAAGGAAAGTGAAGTATCTCAGAAGCCAAGAAGAGAAGCTGATTCAAGGAGGAGAATGTGCTCCACTATGTCAAATGTTACTGAGATGATGAGTACAATGATGACTAAGACTGTGGTGATGTGTGGGCCTTTGGTAAACATCTGCAACCTCAGTTCCAAAGACAAATGGGGACACAATGCTGTTTGGAGAGAGTTCAAGAGATAATAGGAGAATAAAGATAATAATGAATATCAACACTTCCTTTGAGGGGGAAAGAGAAATGGAGTAGCACATGAAGGAAGATATGGGAATCAAAATACATGTATTTGGATGGGAAAGATACAGGATAGAGGAAAATTGCACATTTAGAAAAAAGACAATTTTATTATCTACATCCTTACATAGGCAAAAGGGGATGGGATTCAGTTGTACAAGGGAAGTGTTCTTTGGACATGATCAAAGAATATTCATCACAACTGGAGAGAATATACAGTTGATGAATTCACATGTTATGGGAGTAGGAACAGATTTAAATTGCAGTTCTTTTCCATTTGCTTTTCCTTTCCCACTAAAATGAAAATAAAGGTCACCTGCTGAAGTGTGAAATAGTGGCCTGGGACAGGAGGAGGATGGATTTTTTTTTTTTTTAAAGATTTTATTTATTTATTCATGAGAGAGAGAGAGAGAGAGAGGCAGAGGGAGAAGCAGGCTCCCAAGAAGCAGGGAGCCTGATGTGGGACTCGATCCCAGGACTCCGGGATCATGACCTGAGCCGAAGGCAGACGCTTAACCATCTGAGCCACCCAGGCGCCCCGAGGAGGATGGATTGACAAGAAAAATGTAATAGGAGTGTCAGGCAGCACAAACTCTCTATTTGAAATTTAAGACATTGATTGGTAATGAGTCCAGTTAGGGTCACCCTTTTTTTCTCTTGTTTTTTTGAGGTTGTTGGGTTTGACTGCAGAGTAGGTAAATAGTAAGCTATACTTACTTAGGCTTTGCCAGCAGAATATGATGGAGGAAGAGAGAAACCAAGAGAGTTAAATATGTCTGAAAATGCATTAGTATAAAGATGACTCGTGAAAGTGAAGTGGATATGGATGGAATTGAAGACATGAAGAGAATAATGGACAGAGAAAAGTTGGTGGGTTCAATGAGTCTGGAGCAGTGATAGAGTTGGGGGTCTGGGATTTTAGCATGGTGAGTTAGAAAGATAGATTGTACCATAGATGGGACAGTGCGATGAGTATTATGAGGTACAACAGAAATTGGAAAAGAAACCATCTAGTCAATGACCTTGGGAATGATCAACTGGGATGGAATGGAGGATAAAATCATTGGCACTGAAGAACATAAGGATGAGAATAACAGGGAGATGGATGAATTTTTAAAAGCACCAAGAACAATGACAGAAGTCAGAGTGGAGAAAGAGCAGTAAGCCAAATGCAAAAAAAAAAAAAAAAAAAAAAAAATTCAGTGAAAGAATATATATATCCAGTAAATAGAGAGGGGACTCCAAAGGAGCATACATGATGTATCTGAGGGCATATAATTTAATATGTCTTTTTATTGTATTTCGTTTTAGGAAAGAGGCAATGAGAATTGAGGAGAAACCTCCCCCGACAAGTCTAGCTGTGGCTGGGTTATTGGAGAAAACAGTGTATCTTCAGTAGTACATTCACTAAACATCTACTTTTCATTAGAGAGAGATTAAAAAGAAAAAGGAAAGGAAAAACCAGAGAGGCAGTTGATATGTTTTGCTGATATTAGGCACTGGGGTCCAGAGAGCTCGATGGAAAGTATAAGACCCTGAATTAGGTAATTGTATGCAGTCTAATGGATATGAGAATCAGTGATATGGGAAGACCTAAAAAGCTCAGGCTTCTAGTGGTGACTTCAATATAGAGAGATAAGTTTTAACAGTCTCTAAAAAAATGTAGGCGATCAGTTCTAACAGCAGCCTTTTGGTAGGACTGTTAGGAGGTTGAGACTACAGGAGGGATCTCCCTTGAAATCCTCCTGGGGGCAGAATTGAGAAGGGTGGAGATGCAGTCTAATCATTATTACTTGACTTTGGAACAGGGCTTGCCCACCTCCATTCTGCTACCATAACCATGTGGGAAAATCTGTCTCATCTGCCTTTTCTTTTTGTGGATATAGTGCCTATGTCAGAAATGATTAAAGTATATGGCTAACACTTTAACCAGTGCAATAGATTATCACCACCACAGGTACCTGCTAGAGAATTCAATCATGAATTTACTATAATTTAACACGTGCTTGCTTAAGACCTATGATATTTAAGAGGAGGACTAGCTGGATGAAGAGACTGCATGCCCATTAGGCTCTTTTAATGTAGTATTCTTACATTAATTCAGATCACCAGAATACAACAGAAACAAAGGCACAATTATCTCTGCCTCTCACTGAGCTACATTTAATAATAAGCCTTGTCCTTTATAAAGATTCAGTAGTAGATGCATGCATTTGAATGGCAATTCTGGCTTTTATTATTTTTTTAAATTTTTTTAAAGATTTTATTTATTTATTTGAGAGAGAGAATGAGAGACAGAGAGCACGAGAGGGACGAGGGTCAGAGGGTGAAGCAGACTCCCCGCTGAGCAGGGAGCCCGATGTGGGACTCGATCCCGGGACTCCAGGATCATGACCCGAGCCGAAGGCAGTAGCTTAACCAACTGAGCCACCCAGGCGCCTGGCAATTCTGGCTTTTATTAAATCATAGATTATCCACTGTGTTAACCTGTGTCTCTTAAACCAAGATGTTTGACATAACTTTCTCCTTAACTTTATTTCAAGGAAATCACTTAACTCTATAAGGGAATTTGATTTAAAGATTTTGTCTGAATGCAAAATTTATATAATGAATCCTATTTTCCTTTTTTTTAGATCCTAGAAGACCTGGAACCTAGAAAGCTTAGGGTCATCTGCAATGCCTGATTCTATCTCATCTCAAGTATCTGGAAATAAAGCACATGCCATGTGTTCTTAGATATTCTCTCTTGAACCTCAACTATGCTATTAAGCCTTATGACAAAAGTTTAAGTTATCTCACGTTCTTTAAGTAGGCTACATATAAATACTTAGACTATGTGAAGGATATAAATTCCATCAATTTTTTACTCTATATTTAGAAAAAAAAAACTTACATTGTTCTTTATGTGTGACGTAAGCATAGATTATCTATGATCCCAGATAAATTTAAAAAGAAACATGCATTAATGAGAATGCATAGCACTTAGAGTAGCAGAGGAGATTTGTAATGTTAATATGTTGAATAGCATGCAATTAATCTAATTCTGTGTACTTGTTTATAACTTCTTTAATAGTTACAATATTATGATTTATGCATTATTATTATTATTAGAGGAAATCGCAGCCTAGAGAGAATAATTAAAATTTTTATTCTCAGAATGCCCACAGCTACCAGAATGGGGATAGGAACTCATGGTTTAACTTCAAAGCCTGTGCTCTTTACCCCACACCTACTGCCTCCCAGCCTCATTACATGAAATTTATGCTATCCTACATTCACATTTTTACTGATTTAGCTACCAGTTAAAGTTCTGGTAAAGTTTGTTGCTAAGAAGCAGAGCAAGCCCATATTACATCGCTGGTCCTTATGATTACAGAACAGCCAACCACAATGGCCAAGGAATCTTGCAATGATCAAGGGTCCTACAAGGCTCAGTAAATATCAGTAATAGCAGTTCTGTTGTATAGGACTCATACAGGATAATTTTGCCTAAGCGTATACATTACTTTGAAAATGTGATCAGTTATTTTTTTCTGCGATGCTCTATCCTAATTTTTAAATATTTGTATGTAGCTTACCTTGAGTCTAAAATGTGTATTCAGGGTGCCTGGGTGGCTCAGTTGGTTAAGCATCTGCCTTCAGCTCAGGTCATGACCCCAGGGTCTTGGGATCAAGCCCCACATTGGGCTACTTGCTCAGCAGAGAGCCTGCTTCTCGCTCTCCCTCTGCTACTAGCCCCTGCTTGTGCTCTCTCTGTCAAATAAATAAATAAGACCTTTAAGTAAAATAATAAAATGTGTATTCATTGTAATGTAAGTTCCAGGAACAGGTTTTTTATTTGTTCTTTAATTTGTATGTTTATTGTTTTTGTTTTTTGGTCTGTTTATCCACTGCTTAACACCCCAAGATCTAAGACAGAGTTTAACACTTAGGTGTTTAGCAAATATTGCTGATTAAATAAATGAATCTGTTTTAATTTCAAAAATAAACTCCATGACAATTACTTCTTAGTACTTTTCAGCTCGACAATAATGGGCTCGTACCAGGGTTCAACCCAGAATGAGGAAATGCATTGTAATTTCCTAAGGGAAGCTGGTAACAAAGGAAATGCAAAAGCCTATAAGACGTGCTGCCTTTTGATTTGACATTAATGGAGATTAGTTAAAAATAAAAGCAGCTGCTCTGCAATAATAAACAAAAAATTCCAACATCCCTCTTTCCCTTGCCATTCTGTCACTCTAGTCTTATCTTTTAATTAAACCTGAACTTTAAAATAAATGTGTCTGGCTTGCTAGTTTATTAAATGGAATATCAGTGGAGAGCTTCTAGATTCAGCAATTGGTATGCTATAGAATGCTTTTAAAAAATATATGGCCACATCAAAGCTCTAATTGTATCGAAAGTCCAAGTTTATAGTTCTTCTATTAGAAAGGCGCAAAAGAAAAGTGTGACAATTGAAGTGGTTTGATTTTAGACTTCTATAGTATGTTGTAGTGCTCACATAGCTGTATTTAAGGAATAATTAACTTTTATTAAGCATGGAAATTTTGCCGAGAAATCTAAAGTTCATTATGATTTTTACAATGCAAGCCAACTTGAAGCTTCTGAATTTATACCTACTGAGTTTTGCATACTTTGCCCATTTTTGTATTTTGCTTAAAATCCATCATAATCAAATTCACTGTATACTCTCTCAATCACATAACATTTTAGTAGTGGTCAGTGTTTGCTTTGGAGCTGTTATTTCATAAGCCAATGGCATGAACTTGTCAAAAATAAGAAAACCGAGGTTAATAGTTTTGCTTGCATGCACATACATAACATTCACACATACTCAAATCCTGGTTATGCTATAATATATTTAAATATCACAGGGAGTCAAGAGTATGATTCTTAGTCCTGGACCTACCACTCTGTGTGACTTTGGCTTTTTGGTATTTTATGACTCAGCTTTTTTTTTTTAAGTTTTATTTATTTCTTTGAGAGAGAGAGAGAGAGACAGAGAGGTGGGAGAGAGGCAGAGGGAGAAGGAGAAAGAGTCCAAAGCACACCCCTGGCTGAGCACAAAGCCTGATGTGGGGTTCCATCTCACCATCCTGAGATCATGACCTGAGCTAAAACCAAGAGTCAGACATTTAACTGATTGCACCACCCAGGTGTCCCAGACTCAGCTTTTATTTATAAAATAATGGTACTATTTGGCCTCTGGATAGGTGGAAAGATAGAAGATATATGGAAATGTTTTTTTTTTAAAGTGAAGGCAAAGCATTAAATATTAATAATAATCTTTCAGAAATCAGAATTTCAAAATGGGATATAATAGCTTTAGTATTGTTATTTGCCATTGTTATTGGCTCCATCAATTTGATTTTTTAAAAATAATCTGTGTCTTCCAAATGACCAACAGACACATGAAAAAGTGCTCAACATCACTCAGCATCAGGGAAATCCAAATCAAAACCTCAATGAGATACCACCTCACACCAGTCAGAATGGCTAAAATTAACAAGTCAGGAAATGACAGATGTTGGCAGGGATGTGGAGAAAGGGGAACCCTCCTACACTGTTGGTGGAAATGCAAGCTGGTGCAACCACTCTGGAAAACAGTATGAAGGTTCCTCAAAAGGTTGAAAATAGAGCTACCATACAATCCAGCAATTGCACTACTGGGTATTTACCCCAAAGATACAAATGTAGGGATCTGAAGGGGTACGTGCACCCCAATGTTTATAGCAGCAATGTCCACAATAGCCAAACTGTGGAAAGAGCCAAGATGTCCATCGACAGAAGAATGGATAAAGAAGATGTGGTGTGTGTATATACACCAGAATATTATGCAGCCATCAAAAGGAATGTGATCTTGCCATTTGCAACGATGTGGATGGAACTGGAGGGTGTTACGCTGAGTGAAATAAGTCAATCAGAGAAAGACATGTATCATATGACCTCACTGATATGAGGAATTCTTAATCTCAGGAAACAAACTGAGGGTTGCTGGAGTGGGGGGGGTGGTGGGAGGGATGGGGTGGCTGGGTGATAGACAATGGGGAGGGTATGTGCTATGGTGAGTGCTGTGAATTATGCAAGACCGTTGAATCACAGATCTGTACCTCTGAAACAAATAATACAATATATGTTAAGGAAAAAAAAAAGAAGATAGCAGAAGGGGAAGAATGAAGAGGGGGAGATCAGAGGGGGAGACGAACCATGAGAGACGATGGACTCTGAAAAACAAACTGAGGGTTCTAAAGGGGAGGGGGTGGGAGGATGGGTTAGCCTGGTGATGGGTATTAAAGAGGGCATGTTCTGCATGGAGCACTGGGTGTTATGCACAAACAATGAATCATGGAACACTACATCAAAAACTAATGATGTAATGTATGGTGATTAACATAACAATAAAAAATTTAAAAAATAATCTGTGTCTGTATATTAGCATATATACTCAGGTATGAGTGATAGTGCCATATTTACATCTTTAAATGTTCATTGTTCTATTCATATCCATTGGTTAGAAATAATTTTTTTTAAAAAGGCAGGAAGGGGGTACTTGGGTGGCTCAGTTGTTTGAGCATCCAACTCTTGGTTTCAGCAGGGGTGTGGTTTTGGGATCGAGCCCCGAGCCCAGAGTCAGTTGGGCTCTGCACTCAGCATGGAGTCTGATTATCTCTCTGCCTCTACTCCCTGCCCCTCCAAATAAGAAAAAAAGAGGCAGGAAAGGGAGAAAAGATGCAAAGATTAATTGGGGGAATACAGATCTTTAATCCTACAATAGATCCTTATGGGAATGGTATTGGTCATTTAGAAATGAAATATGTAAGTAATACATAGTATAATAGAAGAAAAATGTAAAGTTGGTTGTATCTCTTGGTCTAAATCCATAAGACAAATTTAAACATAGATAAATGTTATTACCTAAATTTGGTAATTGGATAGAGTTTTTATGAAAAAAGTCTAGCAAGTATTTTTGTTAGAAGTAATTTTTTAGGTTACTTCAATAAAATATATTACAGTGTTCAGTTACAGTAGATGGTACATCCGCATTGCAGTATTAGGTTTATTTTTAACTCCTTCTTAAAACAGTTGGCAATTTAGAAAATATCTGGAGTATATCCATAAGCCACATGTGAGGAACATATGAGGTGCTAGATAGTTAGATGCCCCTCCCAAGTACTGTCACAGCACAGTAGCATTTCATCCTAATTTACTGAACTGTTGGCTTCCCCTTTAACCATAGTGAACTGTAAACTCTGTAATATATCATGTGTCTTATTCTCTATAGAATCCCTAGTGTCTATCACATATTAATTCTACAACAGTTTTCTCCTTACATGGGTGAATACTGTTTTTTTGGAAAAAACATCTAAAGGATAATATGTTCAGTACATTCAAAATAGGAATAGGTAGAGCAAAAAGAACTAAAATTAATATGGAATGCTTGGAACAAATTAGAACTGATTAGAATGGATGATTCAGTGACATGAATTTCAACTGTTTAAGGGAAGATATTATAACCTCTAGATAAATGCAAATATTGAAAAGGATGCTTCCAAAACTAAAACTGATTCACCATCAACAACATTCAACCAGATACTGGATAACCACTGATCAGGATTATTCTGAAAGATTTCTGCCCTGGGTTTGAAGTTTGAATTAAATTACATCTGTAAGTCTTTATAGCCTAAATCTCTATTGTTATATAGGTCAACTTATAAAACAAGAGCAGACAGAATTAAGTAATATCCAAAAGCAATGATCACAGGTTTTCCCCATCAAAGATGAGTCCTATATAAACTGGCTCAGGGCTAAAAAAGATGCCTGTGAGGAATGGTCACTTCCAGATCTGCTTGGTTTCCTGACTCCATAGAAAAGAGGAAGCCACCTCCACCAAATCCTGGCTTATCTTGTGCTCACCAGGTTTATATTCTGCTCCTAAAAAGTGGCATACTTGCCTTTCCAGACCCCTTTCCTTGTTCTGCACTAGCATCATATCTCATTCTCTTTTATAGGATCATTAAAATGAATAAACAGAGTAATTACATTGCCAACAAGTAGGGCTAATCTCATTGCATGTATCCTAAATGTCTTAACTATTTTGAAAACCAGCTGGTCTGTGTCTCAAATGCTGACAACAAAGGTAATGGCTTTTACATCTAGACAAGCCAATGGTTTTCTTCTATAGGTTTTTAGATTTGCCGCAGGGAAAAAATTGTAATCACTTATTTCACAATGGTAATAGCTTAATGTACATCAATTATTGTGAGGCAGCTGAAATGGCTGTGTAGTTCAGGACTGTGTATTATCTCTCAGGGCCAGAGCAGGATTGCCATTTTTGGCAAGAAACAGCTAGCTATCCATTTACTGCCACTTGATTGGAATAATATAGAGATTCCTTTGCTTGCCAGAATTTTTTGGCTGTGAAATCTAGGAAATGTGTTCTGTGTTACTGCAGTGATGCTCATTTTTGATTCCATGTTTTTTGTTTCTCTTTTCAGTACTTTCTCTCACCTTTTTACCTAACCTACAACCCTCCAAGAAACTGTAGGGAAATCTTTCAGTTCTCTCACTTGGACTTGACATTGAAACATTGATAGGAGAATGAGATGGAAATTACTCAAAAAGGTGGGGGTTGATATGTGAATTCAGTTGTCTCATGCCTATCAGTGGCGTAACTAGTATGCCATGTGGATTCTGGCTCTGAATTCTCAAGCCACCCCACCTCCCTCTATGGGAAGGCCTATATAGCCATGTCAACATCCATGAGAACACTCGAGGGCATATTCATACTTAGCATTAGGAAGGCTGGATATCCCCCTCTAGACAGAAAGCTATAATCAATAATTTGGTAAGTTACAATGCCTAAAGGAACAAATTATCAAGCCTATGGTTGAGAGTTGAGATTATTGGAAGATATAGTTATTGCCATAGTCTAGTTTGAAAGTGTGATTTTTTTATCAGACTGGCTGAGTTTCAATTTTTGTTCCAGTTCTTGTTAGCTGTGTGACTTCAGGCAATATGATAAATTCTCCCTGAAATAGAA
Organism: Zalophus californianus; assembly: GCF_009762305.2. Taxonomy (NCBI): domain Eukaryota; kingdom Metazoa; phylum Chordata; class Mammalia; order Carnivora; family Otariidae; genus Zalophus; species Zalophus californianus. Next base: position 28,798,422 of record NC_045602.1, read on the forward strand.
TTATTAATAGCACCAGCATCTAAGGATTGATGTCATTTATCATGTTTAATAAATTATACACAATTATTATTATTGTTACTACTATGGCGAGTACTACTATGGTAGAGCAAAATTATTTAATCCCTCACAGACAACAGAGATAGAGAGCTTCATAAAGAGATAGGGATGCAGGAAATTAGTTATCAAACTCAACCATAGTAAGCCTCCAGTTAGATTTCGGGTGGAGTAATTCTTATAAGCAGATTTACTTTTGATCAGCTGGTCATGTAGCATGGGCACAGCTGTTTGGATACTTAAATGACAGTCTTAGCCAGAATAACGTGAGATACAGAGGAAGGTTTATCTTTTTCGTCATTATTGTTAACTTTCATTATAGCTGGTTTTATTTGTATTAAATCCCTTGCCAAAGTTCTAGGGCTTGTCAAGTCCTGAGCCATCTGGGAAGAAAAGCTCCCAGAAGTACTTATTTATCCACTCCCAGTGTATAACATCCTCAATATGTTGGAGGATACAGGCAAAATAAAATTATAGGGTGCATTTTGCCAAATATTTCTGTCATTTCACATGATAATTTTGGCTTTTCTTGCCATCAAACTAATATATCTAAAAATATGGACAAATTGTCCATGAACAAGGCCACTCAATTGGAGCTGTCTTAGTAGATTTTGGAGCCAACCCAGAGGTCCAAAGTTTATCTAGTTTCCATCTCAAGTATGGATTTTTCAGTGTCATTCATATTGAATTGTGTCTGAAAAATGGATACATAGGGAGTTGGTAAAAATGGTATTTCCTCCAGGGAATGCTCCCTTTGCAGTAAGACAGTTACATTTTGGAAAGAACTCCACTTGTCTTACTGTATGACAATAACCTGTTTGAAATCTTAACAAAGAATTGCCTTTGTGTGTTTGTGTTCATGCTGTCTCTGATATGTGTGTGTGTGTGTGTGTGTGTGTGTGTGGTGTTTATATATGGCTTCTCTTCCTAAAATTACTTTTTGAAATAAAAAAATAAAAGTAAACAAAATGCTTATAGTGTTTTTACTAAGCCTTAAGAACTGACCCATATTTCCATGAAGAAAAATGGATAAAATAACATAGAACTGAGAGTTAGGGAAACTGTATCCATTAGTAATGTTACAGATCAGGCAAATGTAGTGATAGCTGAAAGCATTAGGTTTCTTAAAATTAACAAATAGACTCAAACAGGTGAGCATTAGATAATGTTTGCTACCATTGAAAAACTAGGGGGTGGTAGTAGGGATGGGAGGGAAGTGAAAAGATTTTCACTGGGTTTAGACATACATGTTTGAAAACAAAGTGATTTGTTGGTATAAGAAAAAGAATGATATTTATTCCAATTTACAAACTGAAAACTGCCAGGAGGATATAATTGTGGAGTTGTAAGTACGTAAGTATAAATTGGAATTTCAACTATGAATTTCTTTTTAATCTGATCTGGGCTATAGCAAATACAAACGAAAGAGAGGCTAAGATTCTATTTTTTGAGATAGAACAGTGTTATTAACCACTTTGTCAGTTCAATGTTTTTGAAGCTGCTCAGTTCATTCTTTCTCCGCTATAGTTGTGGGAACTCCTGACAACCAATCTTGCTCAAAGTCTGATCCTCCCCTGTATTTCCTCCATCATATTAGGCTACAGCAGGGAAGATGTCCATCAACACAAAAGGAGCAGGAAATAATTCAAAATTTCTGTTATACTGAGTTTCTGCTGGAATGTCAATGACTGAGGAAGGCACAGGGGCATAAATAGTGAAGTTCATCCTCTGGGCAGACTGGAGGATCATGTGATTAAAAAAAAGAATAGTGGAGCCAAGAGATAAAATCATCTCTATCAAACTCAACACTTGAATCACAAAAATAAACATGCAATTGTGGGAGCTTCTTCCTCACCAGGATTATATAGAAATCCATTTCTATATGACTTCCGGGAATTCAGTGATACCTTTTGAAACTCAATGGTTCCCCTTGAAATGGTCCTTCTCCAGTAGTATTCAGCCTCAACCTCCTAGCAGCAACACTTACTGCAAGCTTTTCAGGAGATCAAGTTCCAGGAAACCTCAGTGTATGTTCCTCTTTCTTTAGGCTTCCTCATAATTCTCTCCTATATTTGTATAATGTGTCCAAGGACTTTCAGTGATGTCTTGTTTGTATTAGAATTATATTGGAATGCAATTCCTAAATGCTCAGGTTTATGGAGGTAGTACTTTCAAAAAACAGATATATTGGGGCACCTAGGTGGCTCAGTCATTAAGCATCTGCCTTCGGCTCAGGTCATGATCTCAGGGTCCTGGGACTGAGCCCTGCACTGGGCTCCCTGCTCCGTGGGAAGCCTGCCTCTCCCTCTCCCACTTCCCCCTGCTTGTGTTCCCTCTCTCACTGTGTCTCTCTCTGTCAAATAAATAAATAAAAAATCTTTAAAAAAAAGAGAGATAAACTCTAGTTACTATACACATGTTAGAATCTTAGCTCCTCTATAGTCCATGTGTCAGGAAAGATGGTCAAACAAAAAGCCACTAATGTGCTTCTAGCTATGTACTAGGCATTTTCATCTTGGATCTTACTTTCACTAAAAATTGTGTCTCTTTAATTACTTCAATTATTTTAATACTCATCTGAGTAACTTAATTCTGACATTTGAATCATTTCCAGTTGCACCTATATGAAAATTTGGTTCATATACTTAAGTCTTCCCTCTTTCACATGCAGGATTTCATTTTTCCTTCAGTATTTACTTCAGAAGTTCCTTCCATTTGATTCTCTCTTTTGATATCTTTTAAACATGTTAAGGTCTTTTTTTTTTCATACAGAAAAATATTTAATATATAAGTAACAAAAACAGTTCTTTAATTTTCACTTGTATACAGTCTACAACAAATTGATTATCCTACAAAAACGTTCTATAACTCCTTGTTATTGACAAGGTAACACCAAACGCCTTCCCCAGCATTCAGGGAATTCCAATATCTGGGTGTGATCCAATGGTGAGCATACTCTTCAGATCTTTGGTTTAGATGTTGATTACGGCTGCCAATAATTAGAATATTTAGTAATTTTACTTTTGAAATTGATCAATGGCCTGACACTAACTGTGCAATAATTAACTTTTCTGCAAGAAAATTCTGATCCCATGAATGATTTATTCCATGTTGAAAATTATAAAATAAGAAAAAAGTTATCAGATTAGGGTAAGGGATATTATTAGTCAAAGATGAAATAATTTATTTTTTAAGTTCTCTATACACCCAATGTGGAGCTCGAACTCACGACCCCAAGATCAAGTCTCATGCTCTATCAACTGAGCCAGCCTGATGCTCCAAAGATCAAAGAATTTTGATGAGAGAATATGGAAGAATGAGTCACTGAACTTTTAACTAGTTCTCTAGAGTTTGCAACAGCAAAAAATAGAGAAGTAAATTATAATTAGATTTTAAGTGCAATTAAATATATTTTATGATCAATTAGATTAATGGTAGTGCAACTCTTATCCACAGAAAATTTCTACTATTTTGGTATGGAATATGTAAATGTTACATGTAAAAATTTTTTAGATCACATGAAATGACTTTATTTTATATAATTTTGTATACAATTAGATAATTAAATATCTGGGATAGCTCTTTTAATACAGAGGAAAATCCCTGCTATCAAGGCAATTGAACATGAAATAAGATGGAGAAAGTGGGCAAACATTGAGACATGATTTCTAATCTCAATTTAGCCACTAAATTGATTTTTGTAAAAACTGCCATCTCTCTCTTTCTCTCTGTCTCTATCCCTCTATATATTGTTTATCATCCAATCTTCTTGCCCAGGGATGCTTGCTTTGTTTCAGCTTCTGGTAATTCTGTTGTAATATCTCATTAACAGAAAACTGGAAAATGGAGAAGAGAATAATATATAGCAAATATCATCCATTTCAGTTCTTTAAAGCACCAGATTTTTTATGCAAGTTTTGAATCACTATATTGTACACCTGAAACTAATATTACACTACACTGTATGTTAACTAACTGAAATTTCGATAAAAACTTAAAAAAATAATAAAAAGCAACCGGGGGAAGCAATTCTATAGGGAAAAGACTTCTGAAAATCTACTCTTCCATTAAGAAAAAAACTGAGAACACTGAAAGAACAAATTTAACTTTTTCAGGACCCTGGAAGTTAGCTAAAGATTTGAAACAATTCTAGGAGAGCTACTCTAAGGAACAAGAACAGTAATGGTTTAACTTTGTGGCAATTTCAGACTTTCAAATTCATTCAATAAGACCAATCTTACCCTCATGCTAAAATCAGACCAAAAAAAAAACAAAAACAAAAACAAAAATCACACACACACACACACACACACACACACACACACACACACACAAACTACAAATATCTCTTTTGAACATAGTTCTAAAAATCTTCAACAATATACTAGTAAGCCAAATCTAGTAGTCTATTAAAAGGCTAATGACCAAGTAACCTTTATCCCAGGAATGCAAGGTTGGTTTAACATATGAAAATCAATGTATTATACCACATTCATAGATTAAAGGACAAAAACACAACATCTTAATTGACACAGAAAAAATATTTCATAAAATTCAATGCTCCTGAAGACCTTCCAAGGAGATTCACAGATTAGGAAGATCCTAAGTTCACCTGACACACATATCAGTGTTTGGGCTGACACACATATCAATGCGAATAACCTAGAAAATGACTGAAATACTGGCAAAACAGACTCTCCACAGCTAAATGTAGAGTAGAGGCCACATCAAAAAAGGTAGGGAGGGTGGAGACCAGTCAGGAGCTAAAGGAACCTGCCGGATTGGGAGGGAGGGATGCCACAAGTACACAGAGGGGAGAGAGAAGATCCCATGCCAGGCACACAGGCATGGGGAACCCACACAGGAAAGATGAATTCATGTAATATTTGGCTTTGAAAACCATAAGGGCATAATTTAGTGAGTTCTTACAATCAGCAGGGCTTAACACCTGGGAATTTAAAAATCAGCAAGCTTGCCTCTGGGAGAGGCAGAGGGTGATAGGAAACTGAGTCCCCATCCTTAAAGAGGCAGCACAACAAACAGCCCCATGGAGATAGAGAACAGAGGTAGGAGTTTGAAAAATGCTGGGGTATAAGGGAAGGAGACTTATTTACTAATCTCAGAGCACATGCTGGAGGGGCAGGGATCTTTAGGAGAATTCTCCAAGAACAAAAGAGTTGGTGGGCACCATTTCCCTCCCCTAGCCCCCAGCCTAGACACATGGACACCTGAAGAAACTAGCAAAACTCAGTACTATCCACCTACTTGCTAACAGTGTGCCCCAACCTTGTGATCTCCCAGGGATATATCTGCTCCAGCTAGGCCTTTGTTCCAGGTCTCCTCCCACAGCAGATCCAAGGAAAACTTGCTAACACCACGAGCTCCACCCCCACATTTTCCTGTGGACCAGACCCTCTAATATGCCCTTGGCTAGAGCCCATCCAAAGCAGTGCCACAAGCAAGGCAGTGCAACCGACCCTGTCAGGGGCCAGCATCACTCCAAAGTGACTCCCGCCCAGGGAGAAGAGAAGATAATCACACACACCAGTCCCACTACAGCCCCAGCCATGGGCTGGGGGCAGATATTGGATCTAACTGCAGGCTGCACACACTAAAGAAAGATTCTCAGGGGACAACAAGGGGAAAGTGTCCTGCAGTTTGTTGCTACTGGAACTCTGGCCAATGCCTGGTATGACTCAACTCAAGCCCAAGGATGCCCAAGACTGGCCCACTAACAAGACAGAGAGCCAAATCTGCCCACAACAGGCAAAGAGAGTCATTATGAATGAATGGACTGAAGGCAAAAGCAGCATGTCCACAACTGTAGGGCACATGTAACACACACAGGAAACTACCCTGAATCACTATGTTCAGAACAGGGGAAAGTGCACTGTAGGGCACTACAGGACCTCTTCTTCATAAGGCCACTACTTTCAAGAGCAGGAGACATAGCTGACTTTTCTAAGACACAGAAACAGACACAGAGAGTTAGACAAATTGAGGAGATAGAGGAATATGTTCCAAATGAAAGAATAGGACAAAATCACATCAAGAGAGCTAAATGAAACAGAGATAAGTAACATGCCTGACAGAGAATTTAAAGTAATGGTCATAAAGATCTTACTGGACTGGAGAAAAGAGTGGAGGTCCTCAGGGAGACCCTTAACAAAGAGATAGAAAATATTAAAAGAACCAATCAGAGATGAAGAACTCAATAACTCAAATTAAAAATATACTAGATGGGATAAATAGTAGATTATAGGAACAGAACAGATCAGTGACCTGGAGGACAGAATAATGGAAAGCAATCAAGCTGAATAGGAGAGAAGAAAAACAAAATGAAAATAGCCTTAGGGAATTCAATGGCACCATCAAATGCAATAACATTTGCATTATAGGGATCCCAGAAGAAGAAGAGAAAAAAAAGGGGGCAGAAAATTTATTTCAAGAAATAATAGTGGAAAACTTCCCAAATCTGGGGAAGGAAACAGAAATCCAGATGCAGGAGGAACAGAGATGCCCCCTGAAAAAAGAAACCAACCCAAGGTGGTCTACACCGAGACACATAGCATTTAAAATGGCAAAAGGCAGTGATAAAGAAAGAATTTAAAAAAGAGGAAGAGAAAATAGTTTCATACAAGGGAAATCTCATAAGGCTATCAGCTGAGTTTTGAGCAGAAACTCTGTAGACCAAAAGAATAGCATGATATATTCAAAGTGCTGGTAAACAAACAAAAGCCTGCAGCCAAGAATACTCTGTCAACCAAGGCTGCCATTCAGAACAGAAGAAGAGATTTAAGAGTTTCCCAAACAAAAGTTAAAGGAATTCATGACCACCACAGGAGCCCTATAAGAAATGTTAAAGAGGGCTCTTTGAGTGGAAAGGAAAGACCATAAATAGGAGTAAGAAAGAGAAAGCACAGAAGCAGTAAAATTAACTATAAAAATCAGTCAAGGGATTCACAAAATAAAAATAAAAGGATGTCAAGTATGAAACCATATACATAAAATGTGGAGGGGGGAGGAGTAAAGAATGGGTTTGAAATTAAATGACCTTCAACTAAATAAAGACCACTATATGTATAAGATGTTAGATACAAACCTAATGATAACCACAAATCAAAAACCAGTAATAGATACACAAAAAATAAAGAGAAAGGAATCCATGTAGATCGCTAAAAAAAGGCAGCAAACTGTGAGAAGAGAGCAAGAGAAGAAAGGAATAGAGAAAAACTACAAAAACAACCATAAAACAAGCAACAAAATGGCAATAAATACATACCTAATGTAAATGGACTAAACACTCCAATCAAAATACATAGGGTCACAGAATGGATAAAAAAGCAAGACCCATCTAATGACTCCCTATAAGAAACTCATTTCAGACCCAAAGACACATGAATACTGAACATGAAGGGATGGAAAATCATTTATCATGCAAATGGAAGTGAATTTCTGGGTTGGCAATACCTACATCAGACAAAATAAACTTTAAATTGAAACTGTATAGTTTTTAAAATAAAGAAATTTTAGGTAAAAAAAAAAAAGACTGTAATGAGACAAAGAACACTCTATAATCATAAAGGGAACAATTCACCAGATACACAATTGTAAATATTTATGCACCCAACATGGGAGTGCCCAAACACATAAAACAACTAATTACATGAAGGAAGTAGGGAATAGTAATACAATAATAGGGGACTTTAACACCCCACTGACATCATCCAAACAGGAAATCAACAAGGAAACAGTGCCTTTGGATAACACATTGGGACAGATGGATCTAACAGAAATATTCAGAACATTCTATCCTAAAACAGCAGATACATATTCTTCTCAAGTGTACATGGAACATTCTCTAAAATAGATCATATTAGGCCACAAAACAAGTCTCAACAAATGCAAAAGATCCAAGTCATATCATACATCTTTTCTGACCACAACACTATGAAACTAGAAATCAAGTAAAATAAAAAATCTGGAAAGAATACAAATTTATGGATGCTAAACAAAATGCTACTAAACAGTGAATGGATCAACAAAGAAATCAAAGAGGAAGTCAGAAAATACATGGAGACAAATGAAAAATGAAAACACAATTGTCCAAAATCTTTGGGATGCAGCAAAAGTTATTTTAAGTGGGAAGTTAATATCAGTACAGGCCTACCTCAAGAAGCAAAACAAACAAACAAAAAACGAAAAACAAAAGAAAACAAAAAACCCTCAAATAAACAACCTAGCCTTACACCTAAAGGAGCTAGAAAAAGAAAAAACAAAACCCAAAATCAGTAGAAGAAAGGAAATGAAGATTAGAGCAGGAATAAATGACATAGAAACCAAAAGAAAAAAAAAGAGAGAGAGATCAATGAAATCAGGTTCTTTGAAAAGATCAACAAAATTGATAAACCTTTAGCCAGACCCATCAAAAGAGACAGAGAGTGAGAGAGGACTCAAATAAACAAAATCAGAAGTAAAAGAGGAGAAATAACAAGCAACATCACAGAAATACATGGAATTATAACAGAATATTACAAACAATTAAATAAATGTCAACAAATTGGACCACCTTGAAGAAATAAATAAATTCCGAGAAACATATAACCTCCAAAAACTAAATCGGGGAGACAATTATCAGCAACAAAATTGAATCAGAAATTAAAAAAAAAAAATCCCAAATCCCAATAAACAAAAGTCCAGGACCAGACATCCTCGTAGGTGAATTCTACCAAACATTTAAAGAAGAGTTAAAACATTTTCTTTTCAAACTATTCCAAAAAATAGAAAAGGAAGAAAAATTTCCTTATTCATTATATGAGACCAGCATTACCTTGATACCAAAACCAGATAGACACTACAAGGGCACCTGGGTGGCTCAGTTAGTTAAGTGTTTGCCTTTGCCTCAGGTCATGATATTAGGGTTCTGGGATTGAACCCCGCATTGGGCTCTCCACTCAGTAGGGAGCCCGCTTCTCCCTCTTCCTCTGCCCCTGCCTCTCTCTCTCACTCTCAAATAAATAAATAAATAAATAAATAAATAAATAAATAAAATCTTAAAAAAAGACACTACAAAAAAAAGAGAAATATAGGACATTAACCTGATGAACATAGATGCAAAAATATTCAACAAAATATTAGCAAACCTAATTCAACAATACATAAAAAAATTATTCACCACGATCAAGCGTGATTTATTCTGGGGAAGCAAAAGCAGTTCAATATTTGCAAATCAATTAACATGATACATCATATCAGCAAGAGAAAGGATAAATACCATACGATCATTTCAATAGATACAGAAAAGGCACTTGACAAAGTACATCAATCAACAAAGTAGGTTGAGAGGGAACATACCTCAACATAATAAAGGCTTTATATGAAAACCTTACAGCTAACAATATACACAATGGTGAAAAGCTGAGAGCTTTTCCCTAAGGTCAGGAATAAGGCAAGGATGTCCACTCTCACTACTTTTATTCAACATAGTACTGGAAGTCCCAGCCACAGCAGTCAGACAAGAAAAAGAAATAAAAGGCATTCAAACTGGTAAGGAAGAAGTAAAATTGTCACTATTTGCAGATGACATGATATTATATATAGAAAACCCTAAAGACTTCACCAAAAAAAACTACTAGAACTGATAAATGAATTCAGTATGGTCGCAGGATACAAAATCAATACACGAAAATCGGTTGCATTTCTATACACTAATAATGAAGTTCAGAAAGAGAAATTAAGAAAACCATCCCATTTACAGTTGTAGCAAAAATAATGAAATACATAGGAGTAAACTTTTTTTTAAACCTAGGAGTAAATTTAACCCAAGAGGTGAAAGACCTATAGTCTGAAAAATATAAAAAATTGATGAAAGAAATTGAAGACAACAAAGAAATGGAAAGACATTCCATGCTCATGCATTGGAAGAACAAATATTGTTAAAATGTTTATATTACCCAAAGCAACCTACAGATTTAATGCAATCCCTATCAAAATACCTACAGAATTTTTCACAGAACTAGAATAAACAATCCTAAAATTTGTATGGAATCACAAAAGACCCTGAATAGCCAGAACAATCTTGAAAAAGAACAAAACTGGAGGTATCACAACCCCAGATTTCAGGATATATTATAAAGCTGTAATAATCACAACAGTATGGTACTGGCATAAAAATAGGCACATAGATCAATGAAATAGAATAGAGAGCCCAGAAATTAACCCACAATTATATCGTTAATTAATCTTCAACAAGAAGGAAAGAATATGCAATGAGAAAAATACAGTCTCTTCAATAAACGGCATTGGGTAAACTGGACAGCCAAATGCAATAGAATAAAACTGGACCACTTTCTTACACCATTCACTAAAATAAACTCAAAACAGATTAAGGACCTAAATGTAAGATGTGAAACCATAAAATCTTAAAAAAAGAGCACAGGCAGTAATTTTTCTGACACTGGCCAGAGCAACATTTGCCTAGATAGGTCTTCTGAGGCAAGAGAAACAAAAGGAAAAATAAACTATTGGGATGACATTAAAATTAAAAGCTTCTGCAAGGTAAATGAAACCATCAACAAAATTAAAGGCAACTTACTGAAATGGAAAAGATATTTGCAAGTGACATATCTAATAAAGGGTTAGTATCTAAAATATATGAAGAACTTACACAACTGATATACACAATGGAATATTATGCAGCCATCAAAAGGAATGAGATCTTGCCATTTGCAACGACATGGATGGAACTGGAGGGTGTTATGCTGAGTGAAATAAGTCAATCAGAGAAAGACATGTATCATATGACCTCACTGATATGAGGAATTCTTAATCTCAGGAAACAAACTGAGGGTTGCTGGAGTGGTGGGGGGTGGGAGGGATGGGGTGGCTGGGCGATGGACATTGGGGAAGATATGTGCTATGGTGAGCGCTGTGAATTGTGCAAGACTGTTGAATCACAGATCTGTATTTCTGAAACAAATAATGCAATATATGTTAAGAAAAAAAAGAAGATAGCAGGAGGGGAAGAATGAAGGGGAGTAAGTCGGAGGGGGAGATGAACAATGAGAGGCGATGGACTCTGAAAAACAAACTGAGGGTTTAGAGGGGAGGGGGGTGGGGGGATGGGTTAGTCTGGTGATGGGTATTAAAGAGGGCACATTCTGCGTGGAGCACTGGATGTTATGCACAAACAATGAATCATGGAACACTACATCAAACACTAATGATGTAATGTATGGTGATTAACATAACAATAAAAAAATTTAAAAAAAGAACTTATACAACTGAACACACACAAAAACAAAAAATGGGAGAAGATATGAACATTTCTCCAAATAAGACATACAGATGGCCAACAGACACATGAAGAGATGCACATTACTAATCATCAGGGAGATGCAAATCAAAACTGCGATATCACCTAATACCTATCAGAATGGCTAAAATAAAAAAGTGTGAGAAACAGCAAGTGTTGACTAGGATGTGGAGAAAAAGGAAACCTCATTCACTGTTGGTGCAAATGTAAATTGGTGCAGCCACTGTGAACAACAGTATGGGGGTTTCTCAAAAAATTAAAAATAGAATTACCATGTTATCTAGTATTTCCACTACTGGGTATTTATCCAAAGAAAATGAAAACACTAATTCAATAAGATAGATACACCCTTATGTGTATAGTAACATTATTTACAATAGCAAAATTATGGAAGCAGCCCAAGTATCCATTGATTGATAAATGGAACAAGAAGATGTGGTATATATATATATATATATATATATATATATATATATATATATATATATACACACACACAATGGAGTATTACTCAGCCATAAAATAGAATGAAATCTTGCCATTTGCAACAGTGTGAATTGATCTAGAGAGTATAATGCCAAGTGAAATGCTAGGTGAAATGCTGTCTGTCAGAGGGAGACGAATACCATATGATTTCACTCATATGGGAAATTTAAGAAACAAAACAAATGAACAAATAAAAAAGAGAAACTAGAAAACAGACTCTTGACTACAGAAAAAAAACTGATAATTACAGGGTGTGTGGGGAGGGAGGTGGGTATGGGGATATATGAAATAAGTGAAGGGGATTAAGAGTACATTTATTATGATGAGCACTGAGTAATGTATAAAATTGCTGAATCACTATATTGTAAACCTGAAACTAATATTACCCGGTATGTTAACTACACTGGAATTAAAATTTTTCAAAAATTCGGCATTCTTTATTGATAAAAGACAAATAGCAGACTAGGAATAAAAGAGAACTTGCTCAAGTTGATGAAAGGCATCTATTGAATATCCACAGCTAACATCATACTTAATGATCAGATACTGAATGCTTTGTCCCTAAGATCAGGAAAAAGATGTCTGCTGTTGCCACTTGTACAGAACATCATACTGGAGGCTCTAGCCAGGAAAATTAAGGAAAGGGAAAATATAAGGGGCATCCATATTGGAAATGAAATGGTAAAACTATCTCTATTTGCAGATGAGATGATTGTTCATACAAGGAATCCACACATACAAAAAACTATTAAAGTTAATTATGAATTTAGTAGTTTGGGAGCATGTAAGACACTGAACAGCATTTCTCTAAGACTGACAAATTGCCATCAAGCACATAAAAAGATGCTCAACATCATTAGTTTTTAGAGAAATGCAAATCCCTCTATATTTAGAAATGCACAATAAAATATGACTGCATATATTACAATGTGCAACTGATGGCTAAAATGAAAAGACAAGCAATCACAAGTGCTGATGTTGATGCAGGTAAAATGGAATGCCTGCTTATACGTTACTGGTGGGAGCATAAAATGGTACAATCACTTTGAAAAAAGTTTTGGCAGTTCTTCAGAACGTCAAAGGTAGAGTTATCAAATCACTAAGGAATTGCTCTCCTAGATATATACCCAAGAGAAATAAAAACCGATGTTCACATAAAAACTGATATTCACAGAAAAACCTGTACATTAATGTTTATAGCAGTATTCATAGTCAAAAAGTGGAAACAACCCAAATGTCTGTCAACTGATGACTGAATCAACAAAAAGTGGCATATCCATGTAATGGAATACTATTTGGCAATAAAAAGAAATAAAGTACTGATACGCTACCACATGAACGAACCACGGAAACATTATGCTAAATGAAAGAGTCAGAATAGATCATATTTTGTATGATTCCACTTATATAAAATGTCAAGAGTTGACAAGTCCATAGAAATAGAATTTATATTAATGGTTAGCAGTAAATTGGGAGTAATAAGGAGGAATAAGGAGATAATAGATATGGTGATTCTTTTAGAAGTGAAAAAAAATTGTTTTAAAAATTAAAATTGTTGGGCGCCTGGGTGGCTCAGTTGGTTAAGCGACTGCCTTCGGCTCAGGTCATGATCCTGGAGTCCCGGGATCGAGTCCCGCAACGGGCTCCCTGCTCAGCAGGGAGTCTGCTTCTCCCTCTGACCCTCTTCCCTCTCGTGCTCTCTATCTCTCATTCTCTCTCTCTCAAATAAATAAAATCTTTAAAAAAAAATTAAAATTGTTTTAAAATTTAAAATTACAAAGTAGTAATAGCACAATTCTTTGAATATACTAAAAACCATTTAATTCAATACTTTATGTATTTTATTGTATGTACGTATATCTGAATAAAACTGTTCTAAAAATAAAATTAAAAAAATGCAGCTAGGTTGCTGAAAAATGAAGTCCACGCAGATAATTATTTTCAGGGTTTATAATCATTTAATTTTCTAATCATTGATTTGGGACCTATACTCTTTTAGGTACTCTGTGGATGGGGTTATAAGGTGTGGATCTTGCCCTATGGCAGCTCAAAGTTCATACAGATAGGCATGTAAACAAACCACGAAATGAAGTTTCCTAAATGGTAACGTATGCTTACAAAGTGTTCTGGTGGACCAGGGCAGAGAAGAATTTTCTGTCTGCTTTGGGAGTTGGGGAGTTGTCAGATAGGCTTCGCAGAAAAATTGACACTGAGATCCTAAAATGTATACAGCAGTTCACTGAGGAAAAGAAAAGGGTCTTTCGAGGCAGTGAGATGAGTTGAAGTAAAATAGCATTACCTACATAGGATGTCCATTGTCTACACTAGTATAGTGTCTGGGGCTAACTCTTTTCAAAGCATTTCTTTACTATTCTCCATTCTCTTATTTAATATACATCATCCAGAACAGTTATGTACTTATAAAAATAATTCATGGGTATTTGTACAGGTGTACTGAGGCAAATTTATGCTTGGGAAAAGAATCTCACACACAATCACCACACACACACACACACAGGCATTTTTCTGCCTATATCAAGTCATTTTAACCATTTCACATCACAGCTGTCTTTGTTCTCTCTCAGTTTAGTTTCTGTTCCAGAGATGCCTTATATAAACTTTCTTCATCTCAGAAATAACTGCTAAAGTCCAGCTCTTATTTTTCTAAAGGAAAAATACTACATTTTTAGTACTTTATGGTATCAATGAGATTGCATTAAAGTATTCACATCATGATCCTTCTCTTAAGACTGCACTTAATATTGGAAACCTTCTTATGCCTTGAAAAAACTACGTAGACCTCCAATAATAAAAACAATTCCCCTAAAAAATAGCATAAAAATGTGTGGCTTGTTTGCAAAATAGAAGAATGTGATGTCTTCCCTAGTCCTGTATGACCTCTTTCCATAATCATAGAAGATTGCCATTTCTAACTTCCAGTACTAGATTAGAGCTATCATGTTTAATGGAATAGTGTAGCACCTGAGTTACTTGGAGAAAAGATGATTTACAATTACAAATTGTTTTTGAAATGAGTTATAGTTCCTTTTCATGAAGAATTTATAATAATAAAGCACTCAAAGTTTAAGCATTAAAATGCCTAATGAAACTACTTTGAAAAATATGAAAGAAAAGATGAATAAATTTTGTGGAAAGCTAAAAGACCATAATCTAATTGAATTTATCCAGTAAATTCCACATCTTGGATTGTATACTATTGTCAGGAAATCTCCAGAGAGCGCGGGACAGTTATTCAATCACTTATGTTCAATGGGAACTTTTGCATTTGATTGCATTAAATCCATTTTTGAATTAAACTAAATGGGTAAGACATTGAAGTACACCCCACTCTAATCTTTAATTTCCTTAAGAAACTTCTTTAGGAGGCGGCATGTAATAGATGGTAAAAAGGAGTCAATAGTATTTCCCTTTACTCACTGATAGTATCTTGTTATGCATCAAGTTTATATTCTTTTGTGCCATTGCTCTTCTTAATAAAATAGGAAACTGTACTCCTGTTGCCTTTTCTCTTTCTACACTAAAAGTGTGTAGGCTTCTATGGTGGATTTCATGTTCTCTAAAGAAGTATAATAATGAAAAATATGAATAAGTTAGTTACTATATTTTCTCTAATGTAATTTTTAAAAAACTGAAGTATAAATTTACTTATACTGATATGCACAGGTCTTAAATGCTAAAATTAAAGAATTTTTATAATTGAAAATATTCATAAAGGACATAAGTCTAAAAAACATTCTTGTTACTTGTTACATAATTTTTCTGATTTTAACAATAATGTTCGTCTCATTAAGAGACTTGGGAAGTGTTCCTATTTTATATTCTGAAATAGTTCTATAGCTATTGTTGTTCCTTATCATTGTTCTCAGGCAAGGTTTTTTTAATCTTTGCTTTTCAACAATTTGACTAAGACATGCTAGCTATTGTTCTCCCATTGTTTATTTTTGTTGAAATTCATTAAGCTTTCTGAATTTGTGAGTTAATATTCTTTATCACAAGTGAACACTTTTAGCATTGTTTCTCCAATTTTTTTCTACTCTTATTTCTCTATTTCTGATATCCAAGTCACTGAAACGTTAGACTTTTTGGTATTTTCCCACAAATGACAAATTCTGTTTATTTTTGCCAGTTATTTTCTCTCTAAGTTTCTGTTTAATTTTTCATGCTGTGTCTTCAACTTCATTCATTTTTTCCCCTCACAGTTTTCCATCTACTCTTTTTTCATTCAATCAATTTCTTATTTTAAGTATTTTATGCTTTAATTCAAGAATTTCTATTTTTTATTTTACCATTTCCATTAATTTATTGGGAATCTCCTTTATTTTTCAAGCAGTATATCTTTTATATAATGTATGATATATTGATGCTTTTCATCTCTTGTGTTATAGCTCAAAAGTTTATTTGTGGTTCTATTCACATTGTTTTTTGGTTTTCTTAATTATAGAAAATAATATTCTGCTTTTTTATATGTCTAGCACTTTTTAATTTCTAAAAATTAATTTGAATGCTACATGTTTAAAGTCTGGATTTTGTTGTCTTCCTGTAAAGAATAATGAGTTTTGTTCTAGGAGGCAATTAATTTACTGGTAGATTAATGTGGTACTAAGTAGCCTTGATTTTAAGCTTTGTTAGGTTAAGTCTAGGTTAGGCCTTACTAAATGGCTCAGGTAGTTCTCCTTCTGAGGTATGACCTTTTAGAATCTCAGTTGAAAACCTGAGGTATTCAGCATTATCTCTCTACTCTGTCAGGATGGAATTCCCACATTTCCTTGTATTTTTTGACCCATGGGGCATCTGTTTACTGCTCAGCTTCACAGTAACTAGACCTTATGCAATTTCATCTTGTATATGTGCAGCTTAGGTTTGTCCAAAGCCTTAACTAGATGCTTCTCTGTACAGGAACTTCCTTCCCAATAACCTACACTTCAATTTCCAGCAACAAGACTAAGCTGAGCACAGATTTCTGCTTCCTCTGCTCAGCAAGATTGTTATGCTTTGATTAGACTCCATTTCCTTCTGTTGTTGTCTGGAAAATAGCTTAAGGTAGAAAACTGGAATAACTGTAGGGATTACCTCATTGTTTCTTTTCTATCAAGAATCACATTCTGTCTGTTCTCTGATGTCCAAAAAGTGTTGCCTGGTATATTTTGCCCTGTTTTATAGTTGTTTATGGTGAAAGGGTTAGTCTGGTATAAGTTATGCTGTCATAGCCACAATCATAAGACATTTAGTTATATTTGAATACATTACTTCAAGTGTTGTGTCTAATGAGCCATATTTAAGGTTGAGTACAATAAATCCACTCTAGTGGATCTAAATTCATTTTGATGGTTACTAACGATGACTGTCAATAGATGTTTGCCATAAGCATATATGAATCCATGGAAAGAGCTTGGCAATGGAAGTCAAACTAAAGAACATAAAACTAGGAAGAGCAACTATTCCCCTTTGACATGCTATCTGGTTGTTCTTTAATCATCTTTAAACATCCATCAATAAACTCCCCCAGTAAACAATTCCAATAAAATGGTTATTTTATTGAAAATGTGATGAAGTTATTCTTCACTGGTCTTCACAGTTAATGAGAATATAACCATGTCTAGCTCATACTGGAATACTAATATTTTCACTACTTATTTTAGAATTCAGAGATAACAGCAAATAAGAACCTTAAAAGTCCTTAAGGTATATCTCATAAAATATAATTTAGTTACAATGATAAGATTTCACTATCAAGTATAACTAATTCAGTCTCATCATGGACAGTTTCCAACCTTGAAGCCAAACTCACTTTGTTTTCACCATTTACAAAAATTAATAAATATAAATAATGCTTTCAGGATTCTTGCTCTCAGGATTCTCTTATCAAATTAGGCTTTAATGTGTCTATTTTTGTATACCCAAACACATGTCCTATAAGTCAAGACTTCTTATTCTAATCAGAATAATATGAGTTAACATTTTAGTACACATGCTAAATCAGAAGATATTTAATTTCCCAATGTGGACAGAGATTTATGGTGTCCTTCATAGTTGTATAACAAAGAGGTTTACAATTAAAGAGATGGACATGCCATATCTTTTTAGAAGACAGAATAGCAAACATGTTTTGCAGTTTATGAAGTAATGACTTATGATAATTTTATTATTTTAACTAATAAGCTATACCACTTAATTATAAAATGCACTGGTTTTCCTTTGTGGGTAGAAGGTGGCAATAATAATCCTAGTGATAATCATATTGTCCAATAACTTATTAGTGGAACCTATGGGGAATAGTGAGTGGTTTTAAATATTGGTTTGAAAATTACAGAGACTTGGAACCTCAAGAAATTATTTGATCTAGTCTTCATTGTTAGGCTAGTGAGAGGCAAACACTCAAGACAGGTTGTCGTTGAGTATTTTCCATATTTCAAAAGACAACGTTTCCACATCCCCATGCATCTACAACAAAAGTCTCGATAGATTGTGATTGCTTTAGTTTAGCCTATGTCTTGTTTGGAGTATTTATGTACATATATGGAATACAGGTATTTGATATTCCTTTAATTATGGTTGCTCACTGGGGCTATGGGAAGGAGGGTGTGTTAACTTTTACCTTTCTCCTAACTAAAGGAAAATTTGGAATTACAATTATTTAAACATGTATATTATAAGCATATAAGCAACACCTGAGGGGAGGCATAATTTTCTTCAGTGTCCCAGGGCAGTTTTAGACTCATTATTTTCTCCTGAATCTGTGGACTGACTTCTCTTTCCTTTCCTTGTGGCCCTTCCTTCTGTCATCAAAGCCCTATTATTACAACCCTCCATCCTTCTAGTATAGTCCCTTTTTCACAATAGAGCCAGCTAAAAGTATTACCCCTTCCATACCCTCATTCCTCATACTCACACTGGTAGACTAAAAGCCAGAGAAAAAGATACACACATTACGATGCCTCATAAACTCTAATCAGGAAATGATTGTATAAATGCAAGCTCACATATAAGAAAGTCAAATAAAATGATCTTAATTCAAAATTTTTTCTGTACTTTTGCGTTATGTTCACAAGTAAACCTGTGAATAGGCAGAAATAATTTCATGATCATTCTTTGAAATGAAAATAACAGATCTCTACCTTTGTGAAAATGAAAATAACAACCATAGTAAAAACATATGGATCAGCCAATGCTCTGGTCTAAATATTCCTCTGGTGTTTATAGCACAAAATGCCTCCCTGTTCTGGCATTCAGCTTTTATTGTAATAGCACACAGAGAAGCAATGTGCCAGCTTAAAGAACCAAATAAGGTATTCATCCTGGGTCTAGTAGGAATCTGACAATGCCAGACCACTGGGCACCACACAGAGTTGTGTTAGTACTAATATCTTGATGTACAACTCTGGGAAAACCAGAAAGCCAAGGTTTCTGGTTATATAAATACGTCTTTCCAGGATCCTTTTTGACTAGTGAGGAGTATTTCAAGTAGAGGAAAGTGCTATAGTCAGACCAGTGTATAAGACAGATTTTTTTTCTGTGAAATTTAATAATTCAAAAGACAAAATGAAGTTTGGGGACCAAAGGTTGAAATAAAACAAAGATATCTAATAAAAGCAAATTACATTATTTAGAAGGATATATGAGGAGGCTCTAAATATTTTACAGGTTGAAATAAAAATTCAAGGCTATGCCAGTTTTTCCCCCATCTCAAATATAATTGCTAAAGTTCTCTAAATATTAGTAAAAAAAAATGAAGCAATCAGATATACCCTTTGAAATAAATTCCATTGCCTTTGCAGAGGGTTCTCTCCTGTGTCTCTGTCTCCGGCTGCTATGACCACTTCCTTCACAACTGGCACTTCTACTCCCTGGTTTCAGTAGCATCAGGCTGCCATTCCCATGGATGCAGATCTTCACAGTCTCTGCTTTATAGATTATCCTTCAGGGGAAAGGGGAATTGCTAAGACAGTGGAAAGAGGTAGGGAATGAAATAAGTGGCACCTTCCATTCTGCTGAGACCCTGTCAGCCAGTCTCAGAACACATTGTTAAGTCCTACAATGATGACAGAGGCCATGGTTCCCCAATGAGATGCAAAATGGAGGTTCTGACCTCACACACCTGAACGGATTCCTAGCTCTTTTTGACAGAGAAATGATTCTGCTATCTTGGCCAGAATCCAGTATGGTAATTGCATTTCTGTTCACCTCTCTCCTCTCCCAACATTTTTTTCTATTATTGGAAATTCTTTTAATACATTACAAAGTGACACAGAAAAATTTAGCCACATTCCAAGGAGAGTGTGTTCGTAAAATAGGAAGGGGGAAATTAACAATAATCAGACACTCTTTTATTCTCTCTGTACCCATCTTTTGATGTTTGTGATGTACTTTGTGTAACATTCTTATAAGAAACCTTTGTTGTTACTAAGAAAAACACTAAATAGGAGTAAAGGTATTTATTCAAAGTGAAATGGGCAATCAGTAAAAAAAAACCCAAACCCAGGTCCTTCCAGAGAACTGAAAAAAATGAGAGTGCCTCTGGTTTTAGTTATTTGGAGGAAATGGATTATTTATCTAAATGCATTATTTAGTATCTAATACTTTTAATTAGTTTTTGATTACACAAGAAATGCACAAAGCCATTTTCCTCTTAAAAATAACATGCTATCACCTCTATTCTGTTATAATTCTCAGAGAAAACCAAGGCTATTAGTTTGTTTCAGAAAACATACATGTGTGAATGATCATTTATATGCAACTATATTAAATATCATTTGTACGTGTATAATTTTTTCTTTGCACAAATGATATAATATTTTATCTGGTCCCTGTATATTTTTCTCACTTAACAGCATTTCTTAAAAATCTGAAACATCCTTATATTTGCCACCTTGTGCATATGGATTAGTGTTTATCAGGCTAGTTACTGAAACAGAATTGCTGAGTCAGTAGACATGCAAAGTTCATTCTATCTTTCAAACTGTCTTTGGATGCACATTCATTTTGATTCTTGTAGATTTCTGGGCAATTGCCTTTACACCTTTGTAGCTCTTGATGTAGAGCACCCCGCCCAACTAATGCTACAGACCCACTCTTCA
This sequence comes from Zalophus californianus, assembly GCF_009762305.2. Classification (NCBI taxonomy): domain Eukaryota; kingdom Metazoa; phylum Chordata; class Mammalia; order Carnivora; family Otariidae; genus Zalophus; species Zalophus californianus. The sequence continues at coordinate 28,819,371 of NC_045602.1, forward strand.
AAGTCCAGCTCAAAGGCACCTTCTATTAGATGCATCCTATCTCTCAACTCTAACTGACCTTTCTCCCAGGTGAAACTGCACAGCATTTTATCTGTAATTCTGCCATAACACTTAACTATGTGATTCATTGCATTATAGCTATTTATATGCAGAGCTTGTCCCCCACCTTGTCCCCACTAAACTGTAAGCTCAGCTCTATGGCCAGGATTCATACCATCATTTTTATATTTGAATACCTATGTCCTGTATCTGTGTGTCTTGCATAGGTCATTCTTCTATAACTCTTTATTAAATGAGTAAAAGGATGAATACATGGGTGCATGATATAGCACTTCATGGCAGATCAGTGCCTAAGAAATCCCAGGCCATGTCTGCTGCATTGCCTATTGTCAATTCCATGGAAGCTTGGACTGAATTCTAGTTAACATTTTTTATCTAATCGCATACTGGACGCCATCATGCATCATGTATTTAATCACTGATAATGGAAATGATGCTATACTTTCAGGGTAGTCTTTGTTCTATTTAGAGAAGAATGTTTGTAAACCCTTTTTGAATTGTTCCCTTCCATCAGCACTATTCTCAGCTGTAGTGAGAGATGAACTTAAGTATCCCAGGTACGTACTTATATTCCACCTGGTGATATGTCATCACAACACCCTGTTCTCTGACCCCGACCCAATCCAGTCAGCAACTGGGACAATGAAAACCACTCAACATCTGAGTATCAAGAGTATGATACAGGCCTTGGCAGATGCAGAGAAGCCCTTGCTCCTTTCTTCCTTCCCTCCCTCCTTTCTTTTATTCTCATTCTCTCACTGTCTCAAACTAGAATCAGTAGAAAAGGGTCTGAGTCTGGAATACATGAAAATATTATCACACTCACATTAAACCTAAGGTTTTATGAACAACTTACATGATTTTTAAGGGAAAAATATTCTACCATTCAAAAACGTATGTAAGGTACATATATATGCATGTGTGTGTGTGTGTGTGTACAGCCATCAGCTAAAAAATTTACATACACAGACAGTATTTACAACCAACTCAAATCAGTTTTATGCAGACCAGCAGTCTGGCTTTCAATATCTCCTGTCTGCAGTCTCTACTGAAACTTTCAAGACTTTTTTTAATGAGTTCCTGAAATAACTCTCATAGTCTCATCCATCTATAGAAACAATAATAGCTTCTTTTTATTATGATACAGTCAATATTTTTTTAAGGACCTCTGTTAATTCTGGTTTTTATCCTTAAAGAAATTTCTACAAAGTATTTCCAATGTGTTTTAAATCTTAAATCTCTAATACTAAACCTTGCTTAAATGGTGGCATTAATGCAGAACAAATTAGTTATTCTAGATCCCATTTTCTTTTCTGAATTTATTGCAGTCATCAAAACTCATTCTATAGTTTTCTATGGTGAGTATCTTAATTATGAAATTGTGTTTCAAATGTTCTACAAATAGGGGTCACTCACAGACATGGTCCTGAAACACACATTCATTGAAAATTAGAATAAGCATGTTCATTTGTGTAAAAGATCATCAAATGTTTTCTTCAAGAGTTTTAGAATTTTTATTAAGAATAAGATTTTAACTTGTGACATTACTATTTCTGCTTTTTGTGGTGCTATTTAAAAAATAAAACATTTAATTTTTGAGATTTATTTCTTTCCTGTTTATATACCAAGTTCTTCAATTTATTTTTATTTCCCCAAAGAAATATTGAAACATTCTCAACTAATGATAACATTGGCATCATAACACCTTGTTACAAAAAACCTTCCCTGTATGAGTATTATAATTAGATCTTCAATTAGATTAGCTTAAAATTAATATTGTGTCAGTTTTCCACATTGCTAGTTTTAGAATCACAATATTCTGCAACAATTCTGCCTAGGGATAAATTAAAGGCTAGGCATACATTATTTACAGAATGACTATAATATATAAAAATTTTATCTTGAGTATCTCAAAGGGGAAAAAAACAGGCATTGCTTCAGGAGACTGGCCTTGGTCTTTGAAATATTTCTAAAAATTTCTTGTTGTGAAATAATAGGTATATATACATAGATATGAATATATAAAGGAAATAATAGGAATAGATAGATGGATAGACAGACAGTTATCTGCTCCCAGTTCCTGCATAGAGCACCTAAAATCCTTGTAATTTCCTAAGTGATAAGAATGGTAGGAGCATCTTTTGTTTTAATATTTGGTCTTTTTTTTTTAAAGATTTTATTTATTTATTTGACAGAGAGAGACATAGCGAGAGAGGTAACACAAGCAGGGGGAGTGAGAGAAGGAGAAGCAGGCTTCCCGCTAAGCAGGGAGCCCAATGCGGGGCTCCATCCCAGGACCTAAGCCAAAGGCAGATGTTTAACCGACTAGCCACCCAGGTGCCCCAATATTTGGTCTTGACCCTGGCTCCTGACACAGGGTTCCTTAATCCCTTGAAATTTCAGGTGTGAGAGGAGTGTCTTTTGGTCTAATGAGGTGATTCTTGGTGGGCTCCTGGGTAGTTTCATAATGGGGGCTAGTCCCCAAAAAAACCAAGCCATGATTAGAACCTTGGGACTTTCCAGCCAACCATACATCATCCAGGAAGAAGAGACTAGAGACTGAGTTAATGGTCGATCATGTCTGCATGGAGAAGTTTCCATTAAATTCCCAAAAGTACGGGCTTCAAAGAGCTTCTGGGTTGGCAGACATGTGGAAGTGTTCACAGAGAAGGCATGGAAGCTACTTCCCACATACTTTGTCCTACGTATCTCTTCATCTGGCTGTTCATTTGGATCTGTTGTCATACTTTTATAATAAACTAGTAAAATTAAGCAAGAATTTTCCTGAATTCTTTGAGTGATTTTAGCCAATTATTTAAACCAAGGAGAGTGTTGTGGGAACCCTAATATATATATAGGGAGTTTGTCTAAAGTACTGGTGGCAATCTGGGACTTGTGATCAGTATCTGAAGTGGGAGTAGTCTTACAGAACTAAGTCTGTAACTTGTGGGATCTGATGTTAACTCGAGGTAGATTGTGTCAGAGCTGAACTGAATTATAGGATAAAGTCATAGCTGGTGTCACAAAGAATTGCTTGGTGTGGGGAAATCCCCTGACATATTGGGTATCAGAGTGTCTGAAGTGAAATGTTCTTTGTGAGTAGTAAAGGAGAAAAACATAGGAGTGTGTTTTTCATAGACACCTGTGCAGTGTCTTATAGGAGGTCTTCAGGTCAGACTTCAAGCTACTTTTTCAAGAACTTCATCTTTCAGATTCTTGACTTGGAATTTGAGTAAGCACTAACCTTACTCAGCACAGTCTCTGTTTATCTTAATAAAAAACTTCCTTTAAAATAAGGATTGCCTTTGCAGCTGCCAGAAATATTTTTCAAAAATATTTATTGACTGCTTTATAAGGTTAATTGAAATGGAAGGATGATATGTTTTCCCATGAAAAATAGTGGGCTTTTGACCTCTGCTTGCAAAATAAATAACATGTATTTTATGCCTTTTTGATTTATTAGACAGATGAAATTGTCTTCCCTTCGTTTTTTTTTTTTTTTTAAAGATTTTATTTATTTATTCCTGAGAGACAGAGGGAGGGAGAGAGAGAGAAGCAGGCTCCCAAGGAGCAGGAGGCCCGATGCGGGACTCGATCCCAGGACCCTGGGATCATGACCTGAGCCGAAGGCAGATGCTTAACCATCTGAGCCACCCAGGCGCCCTTCCCTTCGTTTTTAAAAGATATTTTTTCCTCTTCTGGTGGACTCCCAAGTTTTAGCCTGTATCAGCTTTTCATTGCTCATTGCCTTTGCAAGACAATTCTGCTCTGTGCAACTAATCGAATACTAGCCTTCGTGCTATTGTTTAGAGACAAAGAGAATTCTACTGAGGGGGGAAATGTCTACAGCTAGCTTAAAACTTCTAGAGAAAGGAGCCAAAGCATATTTTCACCACTATAATGGTAACACAGACTTTGACTCATTCCAACACTAAACTATCTGCACCAGCACTGGAGGAATACAGAAATTAAAAAAAAAAAAAAAAAGATAAAGAGGGTATCAATGCAAGTGATACAGAGGGAAATAATTGGCATATTTGCATTTGGGATGGTTGGGGGAAATCCTTACCTTAGAAAAGTTAGGAGGATGAGGAGAGATTGCAAGAATAAAGCATTCTTTCCACATCAATATTTAAATAAATTATCACATATTTCCTTCCCTTCTGTTAGTTTTTCATCTACAGAATGACTACTCTGGGTTAGTTACTACATGATACAATCTCCCCCACTTCCTTCCCATCACTTACTTCATGTTACTTCATCTTTTAACTCTCCTTTTTTCCAAACATCCATTGTTCTCTGGTCTCATGTTGTCAGGTAAAGTCTGACATCCTTGCATGCTCCAGCTCACTAAAACAACCATGGTGGCATAGCATGACAAATACTTCATAGCAATTTATTTGCTCATAACTAGTGACAAAAATTAACCCTAAAATCAAGATTTTTTAAAAGGTAGGAACCCTAGAATTCTGAGTTATGACTCCATTATTGTATAGTTAACTAAATATATTTATCTTCTTTCTAGCTTTTCCTTTCTTCCCAGCTATATCTTCTTATTCATGGGAAAAATAAAACGTGATAGAGATACTAAACAAGGAAAACAACTGTAGTTCCTGCATCCTGTTACCATTTTCAAGTTTTTTTTATTAAATATTTTATGAGGTGTCTTGTCTAAATACATATTGGATATTTGAGATCACTTATATTGGGTGTTTTTTAATGAGTTCTAGTCTAATATCATCAATGAGGTTATGGTCATTGATTTGGTTCAGTATGAGTAGCTCAAGTTTTGAAACTGTATTTCTATTCAAACTACTTGTAACTATCTGTATATAGGAGATGACACATCTCATTTCCTTTTCAAGCAATATATGTGAAGTACTATCCATTTGGTATGAGGCTCAATATCTTTAAGGTTTTGAACATACATTTTTCATAGTTTTTTACTCAACTATAGATTTTTATGTCTTATACCATAGGAAGCTGTCAACAGTCAATAATTTATGTGAAAGGTTTGCAGACTGAAAGCATGAGTCTCATTGAGCTGTTGTTCAGTTTCTGTGTCTTAGATACATGGTAATGCTTGACATGTAAGGAGAATCTCCAACCCATGGCCTTAGTTCTGAGTAATCTAGCAACATGTCTCCTCTCCATACAAGGAAGAATTTCATTGCCACAGCATTCCTTGAGGAAAAACAGAATTGGATGTGTTTTTACACATCTACATATTTTATAATAGTCACTACTGATTCATGGTATATTGAACCTTCTCTCTACCCACCCCCGCCCCTGCGGAAGCCTAGACCTATACATTGCTTGAGTTGAACACATGCTCAAGAACTATTTCAGTGCTTGGCGCCTGGATGGCTCAGTGGTTAAGTGACTGCCTTTGGCTCAGGTCATGATCCTGGAGCCCTGGGAAGAGTCCCAAATTGGGCTCCCTGCTCGGTGGGGAGTCTGCTTCTCCCTCTGACCCTCCCCCCTCTCATGTGCTCTCTCTGTCTCTCAAATAAATAAATAAAATCTTAAAAAAAAAGAACTATTTCAATGTTGATTCCTAGTATTGTTATTTCTCTCCTTGTATCTAATCCCTCCTTGAGCTGTGCTGTGAAACCACCAACTAATGTATATAAAATGCTAGTCAGGTGATATACTAACTGCTTGCATAAAATAGTTTAATCTTTGAAACATATGGTATGAAGGAGGAAGAAATGCACATTGAATTCAAAGACTAAACTGTTAGAGAAAATTGTATGCACTAGAACTTTTTCTTCTTCTTTTTCTTTTAATTTCATGCCATGGGCATCTCTGACATCATGTCAATGCTTTTGGAGCTGCATCTGCTTTAGAGTCCTTCACAGGACATTGGAGTAAACGTTGAGGTCTGGCATTTCCACCACCAGGGAACATGACAGTAGAATTTAGCAGGGCATGTCCTGGCCAGTAGGACAGGAAGGAAGTGGTATTGGGATTTTTCAGAGAATCTGTTGTCTGGAAATCTATCTTCAGGGGTAGTGATGCCTAAGCAAATTGTAGAGACTAGAAATAACATGGACCTATACCAAAAAAACAAAATGGCCCAAGGACAAATCTTATACTGAGTCACAAAGAGGTATACAAGTAAAATAAAAGGAACAAAAACACATGTCAAAAATATTTCAAAACCAATTGTTATCTGTGAGACACCATTTTATCAATCAAAAGGGTCCACCTTGTAATGACCCTGTTGTCATCATCAAAAGAAAGTGAAATAACTTCCCAAAGAAGGATTGCTGCTAGTTCCCCCATTTTGAGTTTTATTAGCTATTTTTACTTAGGATAATTTAAACAGAAAAACATGACAACTATTATAATTACTCCTTACTACTTTTAGTTGTGTAGGATTCCTTTGATTTATTGTGATTTCCATCTACTCTTATTAAGTTCTAGATCAAACCTAGGAAATTATGGCCACAAATCGGTTTCCCTACAAGGCTAGGTTGGAAATGCACTTGATTAATGGTGATCTCCATTTTTGTCAGCTCTCAAGGTTTTGATAATTCAGTTAATAGCTTGCCTTCTGAAGTGGGAACATTATCATACGTTTGAAAATAGGTTGAGTTCCCGAAGGAAAATTGGATCATGTTACAAAACATTACTATATTACTTTTGGTTGTGGATTGGTAACTGACATGTTGCCATAAAAATAATGAAGATTATATATAACAAAGTAAAAGTAAAGGATAAAGGGAGACACGTGGCCTTAGATGATTTTTTACTAACCAAAATGATGAATGACCAAGGAGGGATATTATTCTTTTCCTCTTTCATTTCTTTCCTTTCAATGCTCAAATTCTTTCTTGAAAAAAATGTCTTTCAGCCCAGTGAAGTTTATCTATATTATACTTACCATAACTTTGTACCAAATACTCTACAGCTTTCTTTTCAAAACCAATAGCTGTGATCCTGGAAACTTTTGGAGTGATTTTTTTTAAAGTACATTGTATCATATCTTTAATTCCAAGGAGTTTAAGTAGTTTGTTACTGATAAATATCTCCTGAGAATTCTACAATGTAGCAGAACAAAATATTTAGGAAAACAAATATGACTGTATCTTCATTGTATTATTTTTATTTGTTTTTTTTTTCTCTATGTTCAAAGACTTGACGAGCTATCAAGACTTTACAATGCTGGTAGAAAGCAGAGCTCATGGCTCCTGGGACCTCATAGTTTAATGAGGATAAACAGTGACACAAACATAACAATAAACTTGGGATACACATGTACGTGCGCGCGTGTGTGTGTGTGTATTATATGGGGAAGTAATCTACCGCCACACCATTAGTTCAAATCACTTTGCTCTGGACTCAATTGTTGCAACAGGTTCTTACTGACTTCCTTGCTTTCCTCTCCTGCCTCTACCTCTATCATTTCTCCATTATTGCCAAAGCAATCTAAAACACAAGTATCATGTCTCCCATGTGTTTACATTAATGGATCTCCAATTGCCCCAGTGTTCACCGTCCTTAACAAGAGTTACAGCACCCTTCATTGCTTGGCTCTCTCACACCTATCCCTTCTCAGCAGCTACCAGCCACTCCTCTTGTTTACTCTGCGCCACTTAATTCAATTAGTCCCAATGTCCTGAACATCTGCAACCCCCAATACTCAGCCTCTTCATGAGTCATTCTCTGAGCAAAGCATTATTCTCCTTCTCCTCCACCATTTATTTGGCTAAACAGGTGTATTGTTAACATCTCAGCTTGTATGAGTAGCCTTCATTGATTATCACTGTTAAGCATACTCAAGCACACATGGTAAATATTGAAGTGCTTCTCCCTTACATGTCCTCTCATGGTATTCTCTATTACCCACCAGTAGACCTCACTGCTTTATATTATTATTTCCTATTTACTCATGTGGAGATGTCACTAGACTCTCAGTATAATGAGGCAAGCATAGTTCTGATCCCATTTATGCTTATACATAAGGTATCCAGCACAGTACATAGCACACAGTAGAGTACAATAAATGTTTGTTAAATGAAAAAAATGAAGTATTTAGGCAGGTGTTATTTATAAATCATGTAATACTCATAATTATGAAGGCAATTTGAGAAACTATAATATAATGATCCTTTTTCTTAGGAAGAATTTTTATAACACAGAAGCTTGCAAGTGTAGGAGAATGAAGCCACATAAATAATTTATGAGTCCCAGGGCAAAGTTCAATATATGCCAACCTCATCATGTAATTTGCATGGTAAAACTGTCTGCCAGTAACTCCAAATCCAACCCTCCATTTCCTTATACCACAAGATACTCTTCTTTTGGTTTTCTGTTTTAGATATTTTGTGAAAAATTGCAGCATTAGTATTTATAATGGCAAAACTAGATAGAAAACCACTAGTACTGGGGTGCCTGGGTGGCTCAGTCAGTTAAGCATCTGCCTTCGGCTCAGGTCATGATCCCAGGGTCCTGGGATCGAGCCCCACATCGGGCTCCCTGCTCGGCGGGAAGCCTGTGTCTCCCTCTCCCGCTCCCCCTGCTTGTGTTCCTGCTCTCACTCTCTCTCTGTCAAATAAATAAATAATATCTTAAAAAAAAAAAAGGAAACCACTAGTCCTATTATCAATTAATGAAACCTACAAATAAGCAAGCACTGAAGAATTTAATAATGAAAGCGTTAATCTACAATTGCCTTGAAAAGTGCCTGTAAAATTTTCTCCTTCAAATTTTGTGACCGACAATATTACGAGAGAAATAACATGGTGTTACAATAAGAAAGGTTATAAAATGTTATAGCCCTATATTTTAGAGTGTCCTGGGTTGTAAAAAGATACAAGGAATTCTCAAAACTTTACTGCCATATACTGGGAGCTCTGGCTGAAATTGGTGAAGTATTATTGATAGAAAAGAAGATGGTTTTATTTTTTATATGATGTTTATGTAATTCTACCTGCCATTGATATTTATCTATATAATTCAGATTTATAAATATAACAAATGAATTAGAAAAAGAACCACATTTCAATTTCCAGTTAGATTTGTTTACCAAGACTTTGCAGTAACATATCACATATCCTTCAGACTCAGTCTGTCATGTTTACTTCTTAGATCTCACAGACTTGTACTTCTTGCACAATGTGTTTGTTCAATTAGGTTGAAATCAAATATACAATAATAATTAAAAATGTTTCTACAGTGATTTATAATCTTTTAAAAATATATTTATAAAAATATTTAGAAAATGTGACGCCTATGGTTCATATGACCCAGCAATTAAAACAGAAAACGGTCATCTGAAACAATGCACAAATCTAGAGGATGCATAAACCTAATCTAGCAGCTTTCACAAAAGAAAAAGGGCAAATGTATTGAAGTAGTTTAGATCATAGGTACTGGAGTCTGATGGCCTGGTTCTAATCCCAGTTCTATCACTTAATAGGCAACTTTATAGTTTGTAAGCATCAGCTGCTTCATTTGAAATAAAAGTAAATGTCCATCGGGCACCTGGGTGGCTCAGTCGTTAAGCGTCTGCCTTCATCTCAGGTCATGATCCCAGGGTCCTGGGATTGAGCCCCGCATCGGGCTCCCTGCTCGGCGGGAAGCCTGCTTCTCCCTCTCCCGCTCCCCCTGCTTGTGTTCCCTCTCTCGCTGTCTCTCTCTCTGTCAAGTGAATAAATAAAATCTTTAAAAAATAAAAAATAAAACAAAATAAAAGTGAATGCCCATCAGTAGATAAATGGATAAAGAAGATGTGGTATATATATGCAATGGAATATTATTCAGCTATAAAAATAATGAAATACTGCCATTTGTGATAAGACCTAAAGGGTATTATGCTAAGTGAAATAGGTCAGACAGAGAAAGACAAATACTATATGATTTCACTTATATGTGGAATCAAAAAGCAGAAACAGACTCATAAGTAGAGAGAACAAATTGATGGTCGCCAAGGGGAAGAGGGTGAGGGGGATGGGCCAATGGGTGAAGAGGAGTGGGAGGTACAGGATTCCAGTTACAGAATGAGTAACTCATGGGGAGAAAGGTACAGCACAGAGAATAGCCAATGGTATTGTTAAAAATAGTAAGTATATGAACACTGACCCCACCCCACAGGTTTGTTCTGAGTATACATTACAGTAATGAATGCAGCATGTTTAGCACGAGACCTGGCAGTCAGAAAGTTGTTAGATATACTCCTTTGCCTTTTTCTTTTTCAACTTGTAGAAGGAATATTGTCTATAAATAGCAAAGGTAACAAAGCTACTGTGTAGCATGCAATATATTTTTGAGAAAACAGGTGTCCTTATTAATATTGGCATTAATATCAGAAAGTCTGAAGCCCAAACTAGGAGACCCAAAATAAGTCATTGAAAATTTGTAATTTCTGTTAATTGGAGCAAAAATAGCTATTTTGCCTGAATTAAGCTAATTGCTATTAGAGAGAATTTTAAAATATAATAGCAAATGAAATGGACACAAAACCTGCTCTAGACTGTGCCAGTTTGTACTCAGTGACTCTCAACATTAAATCGCTATAAGACATCACAGAAGGGTGCCTGGGTGGCTCAGATGGTTAAGCGTCTGCCTTCGGCTCAGGTCATGATCCCAGGGTCCTGAGATCGAGTCCCGCATCGTGCTCCCTGCTTCTTGGGAGCCTGCTTCTCCCTCTGCCTCTCTCTCTCTCTCTCTCTCTCCCTCTGTCTCTCATGAATAAATAAATAAAATCTTAAAAAAAAAAAGACATCACAGAATATTGAAAATACGGAAGGTAAGAGCCAGATAAGTGGAAAATTAGTTCTTGAAATAATGTTTGTTCAGATTGTTAAAGCAAGTTCATTTTTTCCCCTCAGGCAGATATTTTGAAGGTTGTACTAGCTTCATTTTCTAGAGAGACACGTAGAGAACAGGAAGTTAATCATTTCTGTTCATGTGTCATGTACTTTAGAAGCTGCTCAATAAATATTAATTGGGGAAGATGATATTGCAAGGACTACGTTGTGTACAATTGATTCATAGAAGTCTGCCCTAGGCAGCTATACCATGATTGGATGTTTCCAGCATCTTTTATTTAATTCTCTCTTTGCAAGATCATGTCAAAATGCACATGCTTGATTGGGATCCTGAGCATCTTTTCCCTTCCTTCCTTCTTTTCCTTGCTCTTCTTCCAATCTCTCTTTCTGTCTCCTTCCATTGCCTGTTTATATAGTGTATAATGAAATCATAGTCCTCTTGGATGGAGAGAACAATTAGATCAGGTTTAAAACCTGTTCTCTCTTTATAGTTAGCCCTTGAAAATCCTTACCTCACAAACCTAGAAAGTAGACAAAGGGACCTGAGCTAATGTTCTCTCCTACATATTGTGACTTACCATTCACAGAAACTCAGGGTTCTTCTGACAGTCGTTTTGAAAATCTTATTTTGTGGAAAGTTACATGAAAGTCACGAATTACAGACACCAGCAAGAGACACTCAGCATGGAGAGAAACTGGCCCAAAGGCTGGTCGGAATCTTTATTTCTTAAAAAAAACAGCCTGACTCCTTGCAACCCAATCTATGCCTCAATCAGAACCTGGAATAAATTCCTGCCTTATCTGGCTGCTTCATTATTCCATACCCCTTAAGCTCACACACAAATGAATACTTTTTATCACATAAAATCGTGATCTGAATAACTGACTTCTTTTTAAACTTTGTTTATCCCAAAGTTTTATTTTTCATGAAATGCAATTAATTAGGGAGGCAAGTCATAGTACTCCAGAATATAATGTCAAAATGTTTACCATGGGGCTGTAGCCTTGGTTAGTGGACGAAATAAACCTTGGCTAGTAACATTATATTTCATTTTTATATAATTTAATATTGATCTTTTTTCATGTTTTCTTTCTCATAAAAGCCTAGGTTTTGGCAGGTTTCTTGAATTGTCAGCAATTTTTTAGAGCCCCAGATTTCTGCAATCACAAAAATAAATCAATTCAGCAGACTTTGAGTCCAAGGAAGTCCAAGGAAGAGGGGTCAGCATGAATAAGGTAGCCTGAGAAGGGAGCTCAGGTGTGGAAAAGGAAGTCAAGCTCACAATTAACTATGATACCTAACAAAATGCTTCAGACTACAGGAACAACCCAAGTTTCTAGAAGACTAGAAAAGAAGGAGATACTGTTTTTTGGCTTAGACTAATTTTCTCACTAATTTCTTAGTAATACTAGTGCTTTTTTGTGGAGTATCTAGTTGAAAATTTTCTTTATTCACTCTATGGTAGTTTGTCTTAGATTTTCTAGCTCCCCATCTTACAGCAGGGAGTTTTTTTTTTCTTTTTTTTTTTAAGATTTTTATTTATTTATTTGACAGAGACAGAGAGAGAAACAGCGAGAGAGGGAACACAAGCAGGGGGAGTGGGAGAGGGAGAAGCAGGCTTCCCGCCGAGCAGGGAGCCTGATGCAGGGTTCGATCCCAGGACCCTGGGATCATGACCTGAGCCGAAGGCAGACGCTTAACAACTGAGCCACCCAGGTGCCCCACAGCAGGGAGTTTTTTTTGTATGTAGATGTTGAGAATCGCCTATTTTTATCTTTTCCTGGATATGCAAGAATCTATCTCTCTATGTCTGTCTGTCTGTCACACAAATACATCTTCAAAATTATAACAGTTTACCATGAAATATCTTGAAACTTATCATTTTGTATCAGTTGTTCTGAAGACTTGGTGTATACCTTCCTTCAAACTTGGATTGAAATTTTCTCCATTTCTAAACAGTTTTCTCAATTATACATTAAAACATCTGTTATTTTTTTTTGACTCTCATCTTTGTGGGGGCCACATCTCTCATTTTATGCATTTTTAACTTCTTATTCATTTTCAGTTATTTTGTTGTTTTTCTCTGCCTTATCCTCTCTGGTACTTACTATGTATTCAATTGTGTAGCAGTCTCCTCTTTTTATATCTCGAAGGGACCTTCATTTCTGTGCCATTTTAGTTTCCTCTTCACCTTCTTCTCTGGGCAATGTCAGCTTATTTTTCATGCCCTTTCCCTCCCTGCCATGTCAGTTTTGCTTTATTGGTGTGTGAGAGAGAGAAAGAGAAAGAGAGAGAGAGAGAGACAGGAGAGGGGGAGAGAAGGTGAGGAACATGAGTGATTTGGTATGACTTTTCATCATTCCATCTCTTCTCTAGTTGGCTTCATATTTGGATAAGCCCTTCAATGATGGGATGTCTGTAAATTCTTTTGTCTCTAATCTGTAATATCTAACAGGGTCCAGAGAACTTCACTCAGCACCCCATGTCTCCTGATGTCATTGTTCCTAACAATGGCATTGTTTCTGTCCCTCAGGGTGAAGCACATAGTCTGAACTCTGTGGGTTCTTCCAGTCCTGTCTGCACTGGCAGCAGCAGGCATGTCTGGTTAAGCTTGATCGGAGAGCTCTCCTCTTAGACTGGGCCTGTGGTTACAGTGTGTCCTAGATTGACTGAAGAATTTCTTTATACTTCTCATCCTCCCTCTAAGTTCAGAGATGAAAAAGTGGTACATGTCCTTATCTTGACATCTTACAATGTAAAGTCCCAAGAATCTTTCTTTAAAGTTCTCCCTAAATTTTAGGACATTTACTGCGATAAAATGGTAAAAATAGTTGTCAGTCTCTTCAGACAAAAATCGTCCATAGGATTATTCATTTGTCTTGAATAGTCTGCACGATGCAAACACAATGCAAGAAAAACAACAATAGCTATGGTTTCAGTGTGCTTACAGTACATCGGGTACTGTCCAAAGCTTTTACATACACCAACTCATTAATTTTCACCATCATCCTATGAAATAGATGTAATTTTAGGTTGAACTATCATTCAAGATTAAGAAAATACATAGGGACTTGAAACATGCAATATAACAGATATTGTGCTGCACTTATAAACATAACTGGGTCAAAATTATGTTTAGATTTATTATTGCTAAATGTGTTTCCTTGAGTCAGACAAAGTGGTGGGATCAATAAGAAACACACCTTCTCTTTGCAATTTTTTTTTTTAAATATGTCAATAAGTACTGGCCAGACTTGAGAATGGAGAGACCAGGGAAAAGGTAGTGCTTTTGTAACTGATAGGAGCTCAGGGGGTGAAGTTCTATGGGTCAGGTAAGTGCCCGTTGAATGTGTCCTTTGCTTTATCAGAAAAAGTGTTGATGTACAACTCAGCTACCCATAATCTCCTTGATGGGAAAAAGCCAGACAACTGAAACAGAGGCCTAGATCAGCATATTTCTGGTCTAATATATATGAATAACATCTGATATACCAGCTATATCCCAATGTTCTCAGTATGATAATCTTCTATCTAGGGAGAAGGAATGAGCAATGAAGCAAAGAGGAGATCGGGACCATAGTCATGTATTCTTTTAAAATATTTTCCATTTATGGGGAGGAGCAAGATGGTGGAGGAGTAGGAGACCTAAATTTCGTCTGATCCCAGGAATTCAGCTAGATAGGGATCAAACCATTCTGAACACCTACAAACTCAAGAGGAGATCGAAGAAAAGAATAGCAGCAACTCTCTGAACAGAAAAGCGACCACTTTCTGGAAGGTAGGATGTGCAGAGAAGTGAATCTGAGGCGATATGCAGGAAGATAGTGAAGAAGAGGGTCTCCATCTGCCGCTTCTGGCAAGTGATAGAGAAGCAGAGCACAAAACTGGAAATTTTAGAAGTAGGCTCTGCTGAGGGACGTCGCTCCAGTGGCTAAGCGGGGTGTGGAACCCTTGTTGGGACAGTGTGGTCTCAGGACTCTTGGGGTCACAGAAAGGCCAGGGGTGCCTGAGTGCGGCAGAGCTCCCAGGTATCAGAGTGGGGAAGTCATCTGCAAAGACAGAGGTGAGCAGTTGGCTCTCAGCTCGGGGTTGCCATAAACCATGATCCAGGCACAGTCGGTCCACTGCTCCTCCAGCAGGGACCCAACAAGCGGCAGATCGGGGAGACTCCCCTTTCTCCCCCAGGAGGAGCGCTGGGAGGAGCAGGGCAGGAGCGCACCGCAGGAATCTGCTGGGTTTGGAGACTCCACGCGGGGTCGGGTGCCAGAGAGAGAAATGCTCGGTCACAGGCTGGGTGAGCACAGAGTGCAGCCCGAGACCGGGGAGATGGGAATGGACTGACTGCTTTTCTCTGGGGGCGCACTGAGGAGTGGGGCCCCGAGTTCTCGGCTCCTCCGGGCAGAGATTGGGAGGGCGCCATTATCACTCTCGTCCTCCAAAATTGTATGGAAAGCTTGCAGGGAACAAAAGCTCCTGAGAGCAAACCTGAGCAGAGTACTTAGCCCAGCCCCCGGCAAGGGCGGGGCAATTCCGCCTCCAGGAGAGACTTTTGGAAACCACGGCAACAGGACCCTCCCCCAGAAGATCAGCAAGAACAGCTAGCCAAGACCAAGTTAACTGATTAATGAGAATGGCAGAACTCCAGCGCTAGGGGAATACTGCACAGAGAATTCATGGTTTTTTTCCCATTATTTTTTAGTCTTAGAAAGTTAATTTTTAAAATTTTCTTTTTTTTTCTTTTTACCTTTTTCAACCAACATCTTATCAATCCATTTCTTAAAAAATCTTGTTTATTTTTCATTTTTAGAGTCATATTCTATCCCTTCATAGAAATTAACATTATTTTTGGTATATATATATATATATATATATATATATATATATACACACACATATATATATATATATAAAAGTTGTTCTCTCTTTAAAATTTTGGTATACAGGTTCTTCTAACAGACCAAAATATACCCTAAATCGCTAGTGTATGGCTTTGTTCTAGTCTCCTGCTGGATCACATTCTCTCCTATTTTTTTTTTAATTCTCTTTCTTTTTTCAACCATCTTCTTATCTTATCAATTCCTTTTATAAAATCTTTTATAATTATCATCTTTACAGTCATATTCATTCCCTTCATTGTATCTACCCTTATTTTTGTACATATATAAGTTTTTCTTTCATTAAAATTTTGGGAGGCACTTTCTTCTAACAGATCAAAATACGCCCAAAATCTAGTGTGTGGCACTGATCTATGCACCAGCTTGATCATATTTGATCATATTCTGGCTTTGTTTGTTTATTTTTATCTTTTTCTTTTTTCTTTCTTTCCCTTTTTTATCCCCTGGTTTCAGGTCTCTTCTGATTTGTTTAGTGTATATTTTTCTGGGGTTGTTGTTACCCTGTTAGCATTTGGTTCTCTCATTCATCTATTCTCTGGACAAAATGACAAGATGGAAAAAATCAATTAAAAAAAAAAAAGAACAAGAGGCAGTACTAACTGCCAGGGACTTAATCAATATGGACATTAGTAAGATGTAGGAACTAGAGTTCAGAATGACAATTTTAAAGATACTAGCTGGGCTTGAAAAAAGCATGGAAGATATTAGAGAAACCTTTTCTGGAGAAATAAAAGAACTAAAACCTAACCAAGTCGAAATCAAAAAGGCTATTAATGAGGGGCAATAAAAATGGAGGCTCTAACTGCTAGGATAAATGAGGCAGAAGGGAGAATTAATGATATAGAAGCCTAAATGATGGAAAATAAAGAAGCTGAGAGAAAGAGATAAACAACTACTGGATCACGAGGGCAGAGTTTGAGATAAGACTGATACCATAAGACAAAACAATATTAGAATAATTGGGATCCCAGAAGCACAAAAAAGAGAGAGAGAGAGACAGAAGGTATATTGGAGCAAATTATAGCAGAGAAATTCCCTAATTTGGGGAAGGAAACAGGCATCAAAATCCAGGAGGCACAGAGAACCCCACTCAAAATCAATAAAAATAGGTCGACACCCTGACTTCTGATAGTAAAACTAATGAGTCTCAGAGACAAAGAGAAAATCCTGAAAGCAGCTCAGGACAAGAGATCTGTAACCTACAATGGTAGATACATTAGATTGTCAACAGACCTATCCACAAAGACCTGGCAGGCCAGAAAGGACTGGCATGATATCTTCACAGCACTAAATGAGAAAAATACGCAGCCAAGAAGCCTATATCCAACTAGGCTGTCATTGAAAATAGGAGAGATACAAAGCTTCCAGGACAAACAAAAACTAAAGGAATTTGAAAACACAAAACCAGCCCTCCAAGAAATATTGAAAGGGGTCCTCTAAGCAAAGAGAGAGCCTAAAATTAACATAGACCAGAAAGGAACACAGACAATATACAGTAACAGTCACCTTACAGGCAATACAATGGTACTAAATTCGTATCTTTCAATAGTTACCCTGAATGTAAATGGGCTAAATGCCCCAATCAAAAGACACAGGCTATCAGAATGGATAAAAAAACAAGACCCATCGATATGCTGTCTGCAAGAGACTCATTTTAGACACAAAAACACACCCAGATTGAAAGTGAGGGGGTGGAAAACCATATATCATGCCTTGGACACCAAAAGAAAGCTGGGGTGGCAATCCTTATATCAGACAAATTAGATTTTAAAACAAAGACTATAATAAGAGATGAGGAAAGACACTATATTCTACTTAAAGAGTCTATCCAACAAGAAGATCTAATAATTGTAAATATCTATGCCCCTAACATGGAAGAAGCCAATTATATAAGCCAATAAATAACAAAAGCAAAGAAACACATCAGCAACAATACAATAATAGTGGGGGATTTTAACACCCCCCTCACTAAAATGGACAGATCATCTAAGCAAAAGATCAACAAGGAAATAAAGACTTTAAATGATACACTGGACCAAATAGACTTCACAGCTATATTCAGAACATTCCATCCCAAAGCAACAGAATACACATTCTTCTCTAGGGCCCATGGAACATTATCCAGAATAGTTCACAGTCTAGGTCACAAATCAGTTTTCAACTGGTACCAAAAGATTGGGATCATTCCCTGCATATTTTCAGACCACAATGCTTTGAAACTAGAACTCAATCACAAGAGGAAAGTCAGAAAGAACTCAAATACATGGAGGCTAAAGAGGATCCCACTTAAGAATGAATGAGTCAACCAGGAAATTAAAGAAGAATTAAAAAAATTCATGGAAACCAATGAAAATGAAAACACAGCTGTTCAAAATCTTTGGGATGCAGGAAAGGCAGTCCTAAGAGGAAAGTATATAGCAATACAAGCCTTTCTCAGGAAACAAGAAAGGTCTCAAATACACAATCTAACCCTACCCCTAAAGAAGCTGGAGAAAGAACAGCAAATAAAGCCTAAACCCAACAGGAGAAGAAAAATAATAAAGGTCAGAGCACAAATCAATGAAATAGAAACCAAAAGAACAGTAGAACAGATCAACAAAACAAGGAGCTGGTTCTCTGAAAGAATTAATAAGATTGATAAACCCCTGGCCAGACTTATCAAAAAGAAAAGAGAAATGACCCAAATCAACAAAATCATGAATGAAAGAGGAGAGATCACAACAACACCAAAGAAATACAAACAATTATAAGAACATATTCTGAGCAACTATATGCCAGCAAATTAGATAATCTGGAAGAAATGGATGCATTCCTAGAGATGTATCAACTACAAAAACTGAACCAGGAAGAAATAAGAAACCTGAACAGACCTATAAGCACTAAGGAAATTGAAGCAGTCATCAAAAATCTCCCAAAAAACAAAAGCCCAGGGCCAGATGGCTTCCCAGGGCCAGGTGGCTTCCCAGGGGAATTCTACCAAACATTTAAAGAAGAATTAATACCTATTCTCCTGAAACTGTTCCAAAAAATAGAAATGGAAGGAAAACTTCCAAACTTGTTTTATGAGGCCACCATTACTTTGATCCCCAAACGAGACAAAGACCCCATCAAAAAGGAGAATTACAGACCAATATCCTTGATGAACATGGATGCTAAAATTCTCACCAAAGTACTAGCCAATAGGATACAACAGTACATTAAAATGACTATTCATCATGACCAAGTGGGATTTATCCCTGGGCTGCAAAGTTGGTTCAACATCCACAAATCAATGTGATATAATACATTAATAAAGGAAAGAACAAGAACCATATGATCCTCTCAATAGATGCAGAAAAAAGCATTTAACAAAGTACAGCAACCTTTCTTGATCAAATCTCTTCAGAGTATAGGGATGGAGGGTACATACCTCAATATCATAAAAGCCATCTATGAAAAACCCACAATGAGTATCATCCTCAGTGGGGAAAAACTGAGAGCTTCCCCCCTAAGGTCAGGAACATGGCAGGGATGTCCACTTATCACCACTGCTATTCAACATAGTATTAGAAGTCCTAGCCACAGCAATTAGACAACAAAAAGAAATCAAAGGCATCCAAATCAGCAAAGAAGAAGTCAAACTCTCACTGTTTGCAGATAATATGATACTTTATGTGGAAAACCCAAAAGACTCCACCCCAAAACTGCTAAAACTCATACAGGAACTCAGTAAAGTGGCAGGATATAAAATCAATGCACAGAAATCAGTGGCATTCCTATACACCAACAACAAGACAGAAGAAAGAAATCAAGGAGTCGATCCCATTTACAATTGCACCCAAAACCATAAGATACCTAGGAATAAATCTAACCAAAGAGGCAAAGGATCTGTATTCAGAAAACTATAAAATACTCATGAAAGAAATTGAGGAAGACACAAAGAAATGGAAAAAGGTTCCATGCTCATGGATTGGAAGAACAAATATTGTGAAGATGTCAATGCTACCTAAAGCAATCTACACATTCAAAGCAATCCCTATCAAAACATCCACTTTTTTCAAAGAAATGGAATAATCCTAAAATTTGTACAGAGCCAGAAAAGACCCTGAATAGCCAGAGAAACGTTGAAAAAGAAAAGCAAAGCTGGCGGCATCACAATTCCGGACTTCCAGCTCTATTACAAAGCTGTCATCACCAAGACAGTATGGTACTGGCACAAAAACCGGCACATAGATTAATGGAACAGAATAGAGAGCCCAGAAATGCACCCTCAACTCTATGGTCAACTAATCTTTGACAAAGCAGGAAAGAATGTCCAATGGGAAAAAGACAGTCTCTTCAATAAATGGTCTTGGGAAAATTGGACAGCCACATGCAGAAGAATGAAACTGGGCAATTTCCTTACACCACACACAAAAATAGACTCAAAATGGATGAAAGACCTCAATGTGAGACAAGGAGTCCATCAAAATCCTAAAAGAGAACACAGGCAGCAACCTCTTTGACCTTAGCCCAACAACTTCTTCCTAGAAACTTCGCCAAAGGCAAGGAAAGCCAGGGCAAAAATGAACTATTGGGACTTCATCGAGATAAAAAACTTTTGCACAGCAAAAGAAACAGTCAACAAAACCAAAAGACAACCGACAGAATGGGAGAAGATATTTGCAAATGACATATCAGAAAAAGGGCTAGTATCCAAAATCAATAAAGAACTTATCAAACTCAACACCCAAAGAACAAATGATCCAATCAAGAAATGGGCAGAAGACATGAACAGACATTTCTGCAAAGAAGACATTCAAATGGCCAAGAGACACATGAAAAAGTGCTCAACACCGCTTGGCATCAGGGAAATCCAAATCAAAACCTCAATGAGATACCACCTCACACCAGTCAGAATCACTAAAAGTAACAAGTCAGGAAATGACAGATGTTGGCGGGGATGCAGAGAAAGGGGAAACCCTCCTACACTGTTGGTGGGAATGCAAGCTGGTGCAACCACTCTGGAAAACAGAATGGAGGTTCCTCAAAAAGTTGAAAATAGAGCTACCATACGATCCAGCAATTGCACTACTGGGTATTTACCACAAAGATACAAATGTAGGAATCCGAAGGGGTACGTGCACCCTGATGTTTATAGCAGCGATGTCCACAATAGCCAAACTATGGAAAGAGCCAAGATGTTCATAGACAGATGAATGGATAAAGAAGAAGTGGTGTATATATACAATGGAATATTATGCAGCCATCAAAAAGATTGAAATCTTGCCATTTGCAACGACGTGGATGGAACTGGAGGGTATTATGCTGTGCGAAATAAGTCAATCAGAGAAAGACATGTATCATATGACCTCACTGATATGAGGAATTCTTAATCTCAGGAAACAAACTGAGGGTTCCTGGAGTGGTGGGGGTGGGAGGGATGGGGTGGCTGGGTGACAGACATTGAGGAGGGTATATGGTATGGCGAGCACTGCAAATTGTGTAAGACTGTTGAATCACAGACCTGTACCTCTGAAACAAATAATACATTACTTGTTAAAAAAAAAAAGCAGCAGCAGCAGCAGCAGCAGCTAGCAAGAAGGGAAAAATGAAGGGGGGGAAATCGGAGGGGGAGACGAACCATGAGAGACTATGGACTCTGAGAAACAAACTGAGGGTTCCTGAAGGGAGGGGGGGGATGGGTTTGCCTGGTGATGGGTATTAAAGAGGGCACGTACTGCATGGAGCACTGGTATTATACTCAAACAATGAATCATGGAACACTACATCAAAGATTAATGATGTAATGTATAGTGATTAACATAATAAAAATAAATAAATAAATATTTCTAAAATATTTTCCATTTATTCACTGCACCTGATAGAGAAGCCTCCCCTTCTTTTTTAGTTAGATGCCTGGTGATTATAGGTGTTTAATTTGGTTGAAACTTTCAGGTGGTCCAGGAAAAATTAAAATTGGCTCTCTCTTCATGACATAGCCCAGAAGCTATTCTGCAATATTTCTTTTCTGCATTATTTTTAATATCAAATTCATGGTGATTCATGTGGTGCTCAGTGCAACAACTCTTACATAATAGAAAATCAATAAATGTGGGGTTATTTGATTGAATGTAAATTACAGTATGGGTTAATTTAAAATATTACTCTCTTTGTGATATTCTGCCTGATCAGAATTTTTTTGAGCAAGTATAAGACTTATCATCATTATATGACTAGAGAAATGAAAACCAATTGAGAAAAGACCCTCAAATAGCTTCTTAGACTTCTTGCTATAGGATATAATTCGGTAGTTAAGATCATAGGCTTTAAAATCAAGCTGACCAATGTTTAAATTCCAGATCTCCCATGCCTTATTTTGAGAATTTAGGTATTTACCCAAATTCTTTTTTTTTTTTCAAAGATTTTATTTATTTATTTGAGAGAGAGAGAATGAGCTAGAGAGAGAGCACGAGAGGGAAGAGGGTCAGAGGGAGAAGCAGACTCCCCGCTGAGCAGGGAGCCCGATGCGGGACTCGATCCCGGGACTCCAGGATCATGACCTGAGCCGAAGGCAGTCGCTTAACCAACTGAGCCACCCAGGCGCCCATTTACCCAAATTCTTAGAGTCTTATTTTCTTCATCTCTAAAGTAAGGTTAATAATATTTATCTCCATGAACTTTATAAGGATCATCAGAGGAAAAAATGAATTAAAACACCTTTCACTGAGGTCATACATTTGCTAAGGGAGTAAGAGAAAGGAATACTATCTAAATGAACTTGAAGTTCAAAAGTCTGAGAAGTTCAAGCTGAGAACAGAATCAATGAACTTCTGCTAATACCATTTTGCTTTTTATTGGGCTAGAAGCGCTTTTAATTGGGCACCTCTAAGATCTTTTGCTATACCTTAAGTAATATATGATGCCATCCTGATAGGATGACTTACTTCAGCAGTAAAAACAGTTCATTACCCTTTCTTATATCACATATATTAGGCAAATCAAAGTGTGTTCTTATAATGACCAAGAGTAGATATTTACTAGTGAGTGGGAGAGGGTATTACAAATTAGACAAAATACAGCATTCATAGCCCTAGATCTTAAGATAAAATATCCTCATAATCTCAGATATGATAGGCAATGCATGTTGTCATCTTACCTTCTCTTGGACAATGAACTGGCCTCCCTGGAACTTCTTCTAGAAGTTTCTAGGCTTTTGTCTCCAAAAAAGCTGGGAACATCTCCAACATCATTTGAGAAAAGGGTGATCAATATACTGAGAGTTAGAGCTCTAACTGGTAACCAGATCTGGTTCTTTCCATATCTCAGTTTCCTATTGCTGTCACCAGTAACGGAGTCTGTGAATCTCTAGTCCACCTTGCCCAAGATTTCTGCAAAGAAAGTATAAGTCTATTAACAATTAGCTTGTTCATTCTTAAGGGAAATTTATTACAAATGATTTCTTATGTTTGCCACAGCTTTATCCTTTATTTTTTAAAAAAGACTTTAGAACAAAAAACAAACAAAAAACATATATAATTCCTGATTCACCAGAGTACATTCTAAATATAAATATTTTTAGTCATCCCAAGAGGATCATTTCCTTTTTTTCTTTTGGTAAAATAATTATCATATATTCTTAAGATGGCTCTTTAATCAAAATCAAACTTGATACCTGGTATTTAGGGCACAATCAATTAAGAGTAACTGTTGTTATTATTATTTGGTGTTTTGAGTGATAGGGCATTAAACAGAAATGGTGCTCCTCTAACTGAAAACTAAAGTGATTTATAAGTCTTTCCCAGTATCACACTAAGAAAAAACAAAGTGAAAGAAAGAAAAAGAGAAAGAGAAGCAATCCCTAGACAAGTCACAGACAAGTCCAAAGTCAAGCTTTGCCACTTATCAGCACTTTGATCTTAGGTAAGTGTCTTAACCAGTTTGAACCCCAATAGCCTCACCCAATATTCTGTATGTCAGGTATATTGTAGTGATTAAATTAGATAATTTATATGAGCATTTATCACAGTGCTTAAGAAACATAGGCACACAACATATCTTAGTTATTTTTATTTTGACTTCCCTCTTCTTCTATAGCCATGGTCCATAAGACTTGCAAAACTAAAGAAATACATCTATGGAAGCTTGGGATCCTTTTCACCCTAAATCCAAATAATCCATTTTAGATTTTGATAAGGGGCAGGGGATAGACATCCAATTGAGATGGGTCTAACTTAAAATTCCATCTAAAATCATGGTGACTAGAATGGATAAAATGAATAGCATCATTTCAATGTGGACCAATTAAACTTCCTTTCTGTTAAGATCACATATGCACATCAACAGTGTTGAACCTCCCAGAAGGGAGGCAAGGAGACAGCTGTACTCCTCATGATAGGAAAAGAGACTGTTAATGGGGTTTCAGGGACTTTAGGAAAACAATGGTTACCAGTGGCTTTTAAATTTAATTCTACTGTTCTTACTGTACCAAAGTTAAAGATACATCTTATACTTATTCTGTGTACCTTCTTACTGTGAAAAGGTACTGGAAAATACAATGCCATAGACATACAGATATTGGAAATAGTATGTCTTATAGAGTTATTTGTATTGGGCTAATCTTGTCTTAAGTTTCAAGTGAAAGAACAGCCACAGACAAGCAAGAGGCAAAAGAATCTTGGTCAATAAAAGCACACGAAGATGAACACTGATTTTAGTATCTCAGGCAGCTATAGAAAATATTACTCCTAAAAATATTATTCTTAATAGTGCCATCCCTTTGACCTCAGGTATCTAATGCTTGGATTTGGGACAGCAGGACCAACCATGTCATTATATAACTTCTGCAGTAGGTTCTGGAAAACCTGACAGCAGGAAATGACTGGGAAGAAAATCGGTGTCTTCAGGACAGTAATTAACGTTGGCCCTTCTGTACACTGAACATCAGCAACCTCACAAAAGGCAGGGCCATCAATAAGAATAGTGACATCCTGAGAATCAGTAGTCCATCATTGCTTTAGATGCAGCATCACACAGGCTTGAAGGAAGAAAAGTATAAAAGTAGATTTCACACAGTAGACAAGAAAAGAATTTCACAGAGGAAAGTGAGGGGATTAATGAAGGCTTTCAGTGCATTTTAGAAAGAGGAATTTGACTGAGGCTGAACTTCTCATTGAGCATGAAGGGATAGACCTATGTCAATGCCATTTAATACTCATTTTCGTGCTTCCTTCTCAGATATACGTAGGGGAGGAAAACATTCTCTGAGACCTTCTTAGTGTTCTTAGAGTGGAAAAGTAAACTTACAAAGATACATTAACAGAAGAAAAGCACTCACGTTTATTTAATATACGTTTTATGTGATAAGAAAGCCTCTATAAAAAATGTAGAACTGGAGAAACAAGTAGACCTGAGTATTTTTATGCTAGGTTTGATGAAGAGTGAACATCATAGGAAAATAGGAGACATTGAGGAGTATGAAGTGTATAAACTGGGGAAAATTTAGCAAGGCCTGTTTGTGAGGATTCTTCTGGGTGTGCCTTTGTCTTCAGGGGTAAGGAGGCTCCTCTGGGAATAGGTGGGGCACCTTTCCCAGGAGGGGTTTAGAACGTGGCTCAGGGAAGAAGGGCAGGGGGAAGGTAAGAGTGACCTGCCTGCATCTACTGTCTTCCCAAATACCTTCAGCTTAAAATATTCAATATTCCAAGGTGCCATATTTTGAGATAGCATGTCCTGAATGCATCATCTAAATCTCATCCCTAGAACAACTTAAAAAAAAAAAAGACAACTTAAGTATATTATAGTCTAAACTAGCCACATGCTCTTCCAAGACCACATGTAGATGTTCATAAATGGGCATTCCTCGTATTTATTCATTTGTTCTATGAGTATGATAAAAGAACAAAGAGGAGAAAGGAAAATTAATGAAAAATAAATACTTTAAATTGTTGTACTTTTACTGCGATCCCACCTTAGGCTTTTTAAATGACTCCCCAATACTGAATTTTACTTGGGAAAAAAGTTAGTTAATCTAAAGCTAGTGGCTGCAGTCTCAAAAGCACAGTTACGTTTTTTGGCAAGCAGCAAGTATTTCTCTTTAAGTGTTCACCAAATAGCACTACTTAGAGTGAGGAAGTAACCGATACTGTTTTTAAAACACGTTCTCAAATACATATTTTTAACACAAACTCAATTTTTGTAAACTGGATTTTCTCCTTCTTTTGTAGAACCTGCAGTACAGATAATTGTGAGTTATTTTTAAATTTCATCAGAGAAAATGCCTTGTACTCTTTACAGTAGAAAAGGCAGACATTTCCCAAACTCAAAGAGAGCTGTCCTGATGTCATTCCATCATTTTGAGGCAATAGCAACAAATCTGAAATAATCTGTTATTTATGATGTACTTTTTTTTAGCCAAATTTTTGCCAGTGACTTGATTGCATTAATTGATGCTTTACTGGCTACTATCTAATGTGTCTACTGCTTTTGATATTTTGCTTGAAAATAACCAAGCGTACCCCAGAGAATAAGAGATGATTTTTTAATAGGGTAAAAATATTATATTCACTATTCTATGAAAACCTGTGATTTAGGGAAAAGTGTGCAGTGGATCATGGAAGCCAATCTGCAAAATCAAGTCACTGAGACCTTGCAGGAGCCATAAAGGGTGCAGAAGCCATGTTATGGCTTAGATACAGGACAGATCCCTAGCAACTTTATGAGATCATGCAGCATCTTGGTGAGTTTGAATCTGTGACTGGAGTTTTAACTTCATCATTTGAACTTTGTTTTCTTCTTAACTACCACAGTGGTTAAGGGTGTAAGAATTGTAATTAAGCCCAAGCCTGCCCTTCACTAGTTGTGGGTCCTCCAACTCATAAAGCATCAGTTTCCTTATCTTTACAGTGAAATAAAAAAAATGGTAAGTATCGCCCAGGGTTGCCGTAAGCTTTAAAGGAGTTAACACTGTGGAAAATGTTTAATGTAGCTGTTTACACATTCAACACTCAAGAAGTGTTAGCAATTGTGATATAGCAGGGGCAGGAATCCTATCAGAGATGCTCTGCCCACTGTGAGTGTATCTTAACACCCCTCTCCTCATTCTTCTGGGATGATTTTCCCCTCTACTACCACAAAATAGGCTGCTTATCACTCTTTTAGATAGCCGGTAATCTCATTAATTATGAAAGGAAATATCCCAGGAAGAAATTCAGGTTTGTTTTATTCATTCATTCATTTATTGGTTTTTAGGCAAAGGGGAATAAATGAAAAATGTTGGCATTGGTTGTATTATGTTGGCAGTTCTTGCATGTGAAAAGAACGGGAGAGATACATGGGTTCCTAACCTGAATGTTTTAAGTGAGCTTTATCACTTGAAAAAATAATTTCCATGGCAAGCAACAGATTAAAAATGAATATGAATAGTATCTACATACATAATAGTCTTTCAGTTTATAAAATAATTTTCTCATGTATGACATCTTTTCAATTCACATACTCTCCAATTTAGCTATTATTATCATTCTTATTTACCAGACAAGAAAAAGTGCGATTCCAAAGATTAAGTGACTGGCTCATTATCCCATTAACTAGGGCTTTTAACTTGCAATTCTATACTATTTTTCATACCTATATTACACATAATATGCATATATATGTACATATTTCATATGTGTATTCGAGTATATGTATACATGCATACATCTATCCATTTCTGTGTGTGTACACAATAAGTATGCACACACATCTATATATAAAGAGAGCATATACTATGTATACCAACGGTGTATATAAACTGAATATATTTTGACAAGTGTGAACACAGGACTTCAGACTAGCATGAAGATGTCAGTTGTAAAAATAAATAATTCACATATAAAAATTGTATAGAAATTATTATTTAAACTCATTTTCCTAGCTGTCTTTGTCAAATGATTTATAAAATTTCTTGTATGTGGTTCGGGTGATTCTCATATAGAAGCAAATGATTGATTAGGTTCATTTTATTTGTATCCAACCTTTTCAAAGAATATAAGCAATTTTAACAAATTGAATTCATTACTTACTCTAAATTGAATTAAAATGTTTTCTTGCCTATCTTATGTGGAAGAAGTCACTGGGGTTTTCTTTCCTCTCAAACACAAGTTATGAATCCATTTCTTTCTTAGATTGATTATATGTGTAATGAAGGGCTTTGAAAATTCAGAAACCATCTCAAAAGAAAATTAACATTTAGATATTATTTTAAGTAAAAACATGAAATTCATTGCTACAGTAGGAAACAAAATTACAATTACTGAGCACTAATATGTGAGGTGCTTTCACTTATATTGCCTAATTTAATCCTAACAATATAACAATAAGGTAACTGTTGTCCCCACCTGAAAATGAAGAAGTCAGTTGCTAAGTTATTCACTGAGCGTACAACCAGTAAATGGCAATTTGGCATTCAATTCCTTATTTTCCTGACTCTGAAGACTATGTGGTTTTGTTACACAAAATTGCTAGCTTCCTTTTTATTTGAAATTGTCAACACATAACAATTTTTATAAACCAAACAGATGAAGGATTACCATTCTCATATGGCTACTTCTCTATTCTTTCTGGGTTTCCTACTCTGAGTTGTCAGCTCTTCAAGAATTTCTGAGTGGGTGTTACTCAATATTACAATGCTATGTGGCAGTTGGAGACAATACCCACTTAAGTTAAATTCAACCTCTACCACTTATTAGATTGAAGACTTTGGAAAAATTTCTAGATTTTTCTGAACGAGAAAAACAAAACAAAACAAAACTATATTTCTCTGAACCTCACTATTCCCAAATTGTGGTATTTCCCAGAGTCTAGGGTCATTTAACAGTTTTGTCCCATACCTACTATGAGTTTCATGTTTCTCACATAGCTTGCTTGACCACACTTTATAAAGTAGATCCAACCCTCCCAAACTTCTTTTATTTTTTATCTCAATCCTGGGATATTTCTTGCCATAATTACATTTTAAAATTCTTTCATTTATTTATTATTTTTTGTATCCATGGAGTTAGGGACTTTGTATGATCATTATCCTATGCCCAGTGCTTACTACTCTTCCTGGCACACAATCAATACTCAAAAAATATTGAGTGAATGGAGAAATGATTGAAATTGCTGTTGTCCAATTTGATCCAAACCAGAGACATTAATAGGTAATTTCCTTAATCTTATTCTGGTCTGAGTGTGACACATATTATAAGTCATTTGTAAGTGAGGTGAAACATTTATATTGATTTAAAGTGTTATGATCTGTGATTTTCCTGATGTAAATCTGTTTCTTAATGGTGTGACCACACAAAAAAATTTTTCTAAATGTTCCATGAAAAAACAAAATAATCCAAAAAGTGATGTATAATATTATTGATATCTCTTAGAAAAATAGAAGAATAAAAAAGAGGTTCTAAATAAAACTAATTTGTTATATTGAATAGAGACTATTGTTTGAGAGTTTATTTCTGAGCAAAACTAAGTAACCTCTTCCAGATGTAGTAATAGGATATTAAAGAGCTTAACATTTTAAAGACTAGCAGGCACCACTCTTATTCAACATAGTATTGGAAGTTCTAGACAGAATAGGCAAGACAAAGAAATAAAAGGTATCCAAATCAGAAAGGAAGACACAAAATTGTTATTATTTACAAACGATATGATCTTACATATAAAAAAATCCTAAAGATTCAACAAAAAAAAATTGGAGCTCATCAGCAAATTCAGTAAAGTTGCAGGATATAAAATCAGCATACAAAAACCAGTTGTGTTTCTATAAGCAGTAACCACAAAATATCTAAAAAAGAAATAAAGGAAACTATCCAATTCACAATAGCATCAAAAACAATAAACTATGTAGGAATAAATTTAACCAAAAAAGTGAAATATCTTTATAATGAAAACTACAAGGCTTTGATGAAACAAACTGATGAAGACACAAATGAAAAGATACCTGTGTTCACGGACCAGAAGGATTATTGTTAAAATGTACCTGCTACCCAAAGCTCTCTATAGATTCAATACAATCTCTGTCAAAATTCCAATGGCATTCTTTACAGAAATAGGAAAAGAAAAAAAAGCATCCTAAAATTTGTATGGAATCACACACACACAAAAACAAATAGCTATCTTGAGAAAGACAAAACCAGAGATATCACACTTTGTGAGGTTAAACTATACTACGAAGCCATAGTAATTAAAACTGTATGATACTGGCATAAAAATAGACATACAGATTAATATAACAGAGAGCTCAGAAATGAACCCCTATATATACAGTTAACTAATATATGATAAGAGAATTAAGAACATTCAATGGGGAAAGGATAGAATCTTCAACATATGGTGCTGAGAAAACTGGACACCTACATGAAGAAAAATCAAACTGTATCCCTATCTTATACCACTTACAAAAATTGATGCAAAATGGATTAGACTTAGACATAAAACCTGATATGATAAAACTCTGAGAGAAAATCATAGGGAAGAATCTCCTCGACATTATTGATCTTAGCAATGATTTTTTAGATATGACACTAAAAGCAAAAGCAACAAAAATTTAAAAGTGGGACTATATCAAATTAAAAAGCTCTACATAGCAGAAGAATCAATAAAATAAAAAGGCAACTTACAAAATGAGAAAATTTTTGCAAACCATGTATAAGGGGTTAATATCTAAAATATAGAAAGAACTCATACAACCCAATAACAAAGAAAGCAAACAATTCAGTTAAAAAATAGGCAGGAGAACTAAACAGACTTTGTTTCCAAAGAAGACATCCATGTGGCCAACAGGTACGTAATTAGATGCACAGCATCACTAATCAAGAAAATGCAAATCAAGAAAAGGTAACATATCACCTCACAGCTGTTAGAATAGCTATCATCAGGACCATAATGACAAGTGTTGGTGAGTGTGTGGAGAAAAGGGAACATGCACTGTTAGTGGAAATGCAAATTGGTTCAGCCACTATGGGACACAGTATGGAGATTCCTCAAAAAATTAAAAATAGAACTATGATATGATCCAGTACTTCTATTTCTGAGTATATATCCAAAGGAAATGAAAATAACATAGGAAAAGATATCTGAACTGTTATGTGCATTGCAGCATTATTCATAATAGCAAAGATATGGAAACATCCAAAGCACCCATCAGTGGGTGAATGAATAAAGAAAATGTGGTATACGTACAATGGAATATTATTTAGCCATAAAAGAATAGGAAATCTTGCCATTTGCAACAACAGGAATGGATCTTGAGGTCATTACGCTAAGTCAGACAGAGAAAGACAAATATCGTACAATATCATTTATATGTGGACTCTAAAAAAGCAGAACTCATAAAAA
Organism: Zalophus californianus; assembly: GCF_009762305.2. Lineage (NCBI taxonomy): Eukaryota > Metazoa > Chordata > Mammalia > Carnivora > Otariidae > Zalophus > Zalophus californianus. Next base: position 28,850,432 of record NC_045602.1, read on the forward strand.
CAAGAAAATGGAGGCAAGGAGGGGATAGAGATTTGGAGAGAGGTTATTTAAGTGTACAAACTTGCAACCCGTAAATAAATAAGTCCTAGAGATCTAATACACAGTATAGTGATCATGAAGTTGCTGAGACTAGATCTGACTTGCTCTCACCACAAAAAAGAAATGATAATTATGTAGTGTGATAGCGGTGTTAGCTAATGCTGTGATGGTAATCATATTCAATATATAAATGTATCAAAAGAACATATTGTATACCTTAAACTTAGACAATGTTATAGGTCAAGTACCTCTCAATTTAAAAAGATAACATTGCCAACATCTCTGAAATCATTAACTGTAGCTTTAAAATACTAAAGCTGGGGGTGCCTGGGTGGCTCAGTCATTAAGCATCTGCCTCTGGCTCAGGTCATGGTCCCAGGGTCCTGGGATGGAGCCCCGCATCAGTCTCCCTGCTCAGCGGGAAGCCTGCTTCTCCCTCTCCGACTCCCCCTGCTTGTATTCCCTCTCTCGCTTTGTCTCTCTCTGTCAAATAAATAAATAAAATCTTTAAAAAGATAAAAAAATAAAAATAAGAAAAAATAAAATAAAATACTAAAGCTGTTCCTCAGAAAGTTAGCCAATTCAGTCAATAGATGTGTGGAATCATTTTTAGAACTACCTGAATAAAAATAAGTTAGAAGGTTTAAAGTATTAATCTGAAGTAGAACCAGAGGAAACTTTATATTATCAAAACCTGAAAGAAATAAGATGGTCCCTCAGTAAAACTAAAGTCATTACTGTCCCAGTATATAAGTTTTCTGAGGTGAAATAATTATTGACTATCTTTATACAGTAAGACACCAAACAATGTCAAATACATCCATTATCAACAAAGGGACTAAGTGAAGTACTGTGTTTGAATTAGGCATGTCAGCAAAGTGAGGGATATAGAGTTTATTAATTGTACTTGGATATCTTGAATGAACCTATAAATTTGATAATTTGGTTACAGGTAAAACAAATATTACAATAAATAGTCCAAGGGATGACTAGATTCCTTTTCTACAAAAACAATCATAATAAGTGTATGTATTCCTCAAGTTTCAGCTTTATTACTGAGAAAGATTAGGTAATGGTTTAGAAATGTCAGTTTGAATTCTAATGGGCTCAGCTTCCATTATTCTACCAATATCAGTAGATTCATTTGCCCATTATTATTTTGGAACTTGAGTTAATTCTCAATTACTTATCAATTATTTCTTGAATAATATCTGCTATAGGAAAACAAATACCAAATATCAGCTATAAAATGATCAAAGGTAGAACATTTTCCTGGGAATTCTGTACACAATTTTTCAGTTAAATATTTTATTGGACAGTTTCAGTTGCAGAGTACAACTCTATAAAATTTGATACTACATTTAATAGGCTAGTTTCAGAGAAGAGAAAGAAATGTTGTGGTGGTAGTAGTCACAGAGGGACAGTTAGAGGTTGAGACATGGAGAACAATTTGGAATTATTAGACTTTCAAATGACCCAAGTATGAAATAGTCCAAGAGATTTGCTCTTCTACAATAGTGGGATTTATGATAGAAATAGTGACACTTATATCCACAAGAAAAAGACATTTGTATTGTTATTTCTTGGTAATTCAAGAGGAGAATTACTGAGGGCTAAAACCTTTAGAACAGTGGCAGGTTTGGTAAATTAACACTTTTTGTGTGTGTGCTTATTGTGAAACTGGCTTTCTCAATGACATTTTGCTTATAGAATCTGAAGTACACTTATCAATAGGCCCTCAGGTCTGAGACTATGGAGGACCTTTAAATTCTGTTTCTATTGGGAATCACTGTTATCTGAAAAGTGAGATGTTATCTTAGATGCTAGCTTTTCAGTTTTTCTAGGTCCCTTCAAAAATATTCCACTACATTATAGAGCTATACCAGATCTATTATTTCCCATCTTGATTTGGTCTTTCTGACAACACTTTCATTTTAGGCCTTAGATTATTTACAAAAATAGAGGATGGGGTCATTTCATGAGCCGCTGGGTCTAAATCAGTACATTATCTGAAAATATCTTGAAGTCAATATTTAAAGTCTCCTACGGATTCTTCCATTCCTTCCTTAAAGCCTTATATTTTTCCTCTAAAGTTCACTTGACAAAATTCAAGGAATAAATGTAACATGAAATATACAGTCTTGCTATATCTCTCTTGAGAATTATATATTTGGAATTATTAAATCCTTTTCAGTTCCCCACCCTGTAGCCTTCAACCATTTTTACCCATCTGAGGGACTCACAAATAGATGTACTAATCTGTATGAATCTTTCAGCTCTAGAAAGCAGGTGTCAAATAGCATTTGAACTTCTGTGGCAAATTTCTTGTCTATCCTCCTGATTGTTGTCTTCTGCTGCTGCTGTTTTGTGTCTGTATAGTTTTAACTTTGCTAGTAATATCACATAAATGGAATATGATATATAGAATTTTGTATCTGGCTTATTTCACTTAGTATAAGTTTGAGGCCCATCCACATTGTTGCATGCATCAATAGTTTGCTTAGCTTTATTTCTGAGAAGTGTTACATTGTATGGACACTTGTATTTTGTTTATCCACTCACCTGTTGTTGGGCATTTGAATTGTTTCCAGATTTTGTCTAATAAAAATAAAACTGTAAGAACTACTTGTATAAAAGTCTTTGTATGAACATCTTTCATTTACTTGGGTAAAGATGAAGGATTAGAATAGCTGTTTCATATGGTAGATGAATGTTTAGCTTTTAATGAATTGCAGAAGTTGTTTTCCAAAGTAACTAACATTTTACATTCTAACTGGCAATGTATAAGGCTTCAGTTTTTCTACATTCTTGCAAAACTTGACCTTGTCAGATTTTTTGTTATAGACATTCTAGTGGGTACAGAGTGGTCTTAAATCTTGGTTTTAATGAGCAAATTAACTGGTCATTTTCTCATGTGTTTATTAACTATTCATATATATTCTTTGGTGAAATGTCTATTCAAAAGTTTTGTCTATTTTAAAAATTGTGTGGTGTATTTCCTTTTTTAGTTTTAAGTTGTTTCATATACAGATAGACATTCTTCATTAGATATGTGATTTGCCAGTTTCTTCCAAGTGTCTTATCTTTTCATTTACTTAATAGAGTTTTTCAAAGAACAGAAGTTATTTTTGATAAAGCACAATTTTCACATTTAAAAAAAATGGATTGTGCTTTTAGTAGCTTATCTAAGAACTTTTAGGCTAACCCAAGATCATGTAAATTTTCTGTTTTCTTCAAGAGGTTTTACATATTTTAATTAATACATTTAGATCTTTGATCTATTTTTAGTTAATTTTTATGCATGGCAAAAGCAAAATAGACAATTAGTCTTGACTAAAAGTAAAAACTTTTGCTCACAAAAGTATACTATTATTAAAAGAATATATAAGCCACAACAGGGAGACAATATTTATAAAACATCTCTCTGGGAAGGACTACTGTCCAGGATATAAAGAGAATTCCTACAATATTAAAAAGGAAAATAATAATAAATGGGCAGAAGATGTGAACAGATGCTTTACTTAAGAATATGTATAAATGATGAACAAGCACACGAAAAAGTGTTCAACTTCGTTAGTCATCGGTTAAATGCAGATTAAAATTGTAACGATATACATACCCAACAAAATGGCTGAAATTGAAAAGACTGACAACACCAAATGTTGGTGAGCATGGGAATACAAAAATGATATAACACTTTGCAAAACGTTCTGAAAATTCATATGAAAATATACACACACCAGGCCTTCTTACACAGAAATACCACACCCAAGTATTTACCCAAGAAAATTAAAACACATGTCCTCAAAAATACTGTACAAGGATAGTCATAGCAGCTTTACTTTAATATCCAAAACAGAAAACAGTCTATCCATAGAGTTTCATAAATATACTTGATATACTAATATGATACCATACCGCTCAGTAATAAAGTAGAACAAATGACTGATACATGTAGCATCATGGATGAATCTCAAACACATTATACTACATGGAAGAAGCTTTACCCTAAAGAATAGGATTCTATTTATATGACAGTTTGCAACAGGCAAAATAATCTATACCACACAAAACAAAAGCGGTATTTGTTTCAGAGTGGTGTGGGAGTGGGAGTGACTAGCATCCATGAGAAAACACTGGGGTGAAGTTAATGGTCTATAAATTGATATGGGTTTGAATTGCAGAGGTCTATGTATGTATTAAAACTCAGTGAATGCATGCTTAAGATCTGTGTATTTCACTGTGTTATGAATAAAATTATGCACAAAAAGTAACAAAAACTCTAAGTAAATATTGAATTCTAGTTGATAAAGTTCATGCTGAATGCTGAAGTATTTAGGAGCGATTTTTTTTTTTCCTGAGCACTACTTGCAATGATTTTATTGATACTGTCCTTCCCAAGGGAGTGCTCTCAACCTGGGGTTCCCAGTTGTGTGTTCATAACTCTTAAGAGTATATGACATTGTACTAGCATGAACACAACAAATCTGTCTCTATAATCAATTTCAATCAATACCGAGTAATTTTAAATGTTCATTTTCAGAAAACAGAAATACATCAGAAGAGAATGAAAACTTCCCAAGAAGGTTTAAGATAAAACATGTGACTACAAAGACAGTGTTGTGTTAGGCTGCTTCAAGCTCTGCCTTGGTACTTCCTGAAGGCACATGTTCTATCTCCTATGCTGAGAAAACCAGCAACTGAAACAAAAGATCAAGAATGGAATATGTGAGAATTATGTGGAAATCTTCTAGTACAGATTTCATCTTAATGTGTACAGCCTGGTAGAAAAAGACACTTCTCTCCTCAGGCTCAGGCTGTGTTTCTGCAGGTGGCACTTTGATGTTAGACTTATTTGGTGTAGTTAAGGGCATCTAGAAAGGTGTTTATCATCTGGTTCCAAATAACACATTGTTCTGTTGTTATTGATTGTAAAATGTCATTGTTGGTCTGTGAAGGAATACATATAACTCAGCAAGAGAATCTGAAGTGATTTCAGCATATGTAGTTGTAATAATTACTTTTGAAAAAAAAAAGAACTATGGAAGAAATATTTAAGTAGGTTAGATGGGATTTACTCTGAGCTCAGAAAGTGTAATTCCTGAACTCCATAAATACAGAAGAAAACTAAACTTGGGGACAGTTCCCCAGCATCAGACTTGTTCACCTCTTCCACCTTTTGGTGAAGTATGTCCAGTTAAGGGCAGGAGTGGACTAGCAAGATAAGAGAAGGTTGATTAAATACATTTTTGGCCAAGCTGAGTTTGTATTTATACCCAGAAAGCGAAATCCAAAGTTGTTAAAATACAGTTTTATTTTAGGGATACACACACATACACACACACAGTAGTTAGGTGTATATATCAGCACATTACCTCTCATAGGAAAAAATATTGGTGGTAAAAAAACAAATCCTTGTTGTTTTCTGAGACTTAGGAGATAGGCAATGTAAATGGAACTGAAAAAGAATCAAGGAATGAGCTGCCTATAAGCCTAGAAGTCAATGGATATAATAGAGTATCATGGCAAACACATGAAATTAGGAGGAGAAATAAGAACGGGTCAAAAATCCTAAGAACTACAGAGATACAAGAGAAAGAGGTCTGAGAAAGAACCATTGAATTCAGCAAACTTTTTTTTTAAGATTTTTATTTTTATTTCTTTTTTATTTTTTTATTGTTATGTTAATCACCATATATTACATAATTTGTTTTGGTGTAGTGTTCCATGATTCATTGTTTGTTCATAACACCCAGTGCTCCATGCAGAATGTGTCCTCTTTAATACCCATCACCAGGCTAACCCATCCCCCCACCCTCCTCCCCTCCAGAAACCTCAGTTTGTTTTTCAGAGTCCATCATCTCTCCTGGTTCGTCTCCCCCTCTGACTTACTCCCCTTCATTCTTCCTCTCCTGCTATCTTCTTCTTTTTCTTTTTTCTTAAAATATGTTGCGTTATTTGTTTCAGAAGTACAGATCTGTGATTCAACAGTCTTACACAATTCACAGCGCTCACCGTAGCACATATCTTCCCCAATGTCCATCACCCAGCCACCCCATCCTTCCCACCCCCGACCACTCCAGCAACCCTCAGTTTGTTCCTGAGATTAAGAATTCCTCATATCAGTGAGGTCATATGATACATGTCTTTCTCTGATTGACTTATTTCACTCAGCATAACACCCTCCAGTTCCATCCACGTCGTTGCAAATGGCAAGATCTCGTTCCTTTTGATGGCTGCATAATATTCCATTGTGTATATATATATATATATATATATATATATATATATATATATATACCACATCTTCTTTATCCATTCATCTGTCGATGGACATCTTGGCTCTTTCCACAGTTTGGCTATTGTGGACATTGCTGCTATAAACATTGGGGTGCACGTACCCCTCTGGTTCCCTACATTTGTATCTTTGGGGTAAATACCCAGTAGTGAATTCAGCAAACTTTTTACCTATTGCACAAGAGGAGGTTTGTTTAAACAATTCTAAATCTTGAATTATCAATTGCCTGTCTACTACAGAACATTACTTTGCTGGTCTTGGAATTGTGCATAAAGCTATCATTCCTAAATCATTAGATTATGACAGTGCTATTCTGTCCAAGAACTCACTCTGAGTTTGGCCACTAGAAAGAAGGAAAGAAAAGAGATATATGCTTTTTTGTGTAGTATGTTATCTCTCCATAACTGAATTCAAGTATGCCATACATCTCTCAAGAAAAGTTAATTCGGACAGTGACATTCCTTAGAATTTTACCAACCAGCAATCCCCATCCTAAACATCCATTCCATTAATTTAATTAATTTGAGCCCAAAGCAGGGGAAAAACAAAAACAATTCATATTGATAAATATCCACCTATTAGTATTTTATCTGACACAATGCAATGTAACAAAAAAAAAAAATGTTAAAAATGACTGCTCTGACACATATCCGTTTCCTATTATAATAAAATGGAAGACCATTTACCTATGGAATTCAACAACTGCCTATCAAAAACAAAAACGAAAACAAAAAACCACCATTTATTTCGGTTGTCAAAGCAGGATCTCCTCCAGTGTTCCATATGAATGCCCATGCCAAAAATTCCTGTCTCTACTCGATACACTCTAAAATAGAACCGTCTGTGTTTGACAAATAGTCCCATTCAAAGCAAACTCTATCAATATTAACAACTATAAAACTAATGGCAGAATCAAACCATTGTTAGCATTCTAAAAAGGCAGGGGTTGGATTTCTCTACAAGCCTTTTCTAGAATGCAAATCATGTGTGCCTGTGTTCGGTCACAACAATAAACAGAATATAGTGAGGCCTAGAAAATTATCTATTAAAATTATTCTCAGCTTCTTTGTAAAGAACAATGATTTCTCACTTTCTTAAAGCCTTGTGATCAAAGGAAGCCCTGACTAGGACATTACTGGTTGCTGTGAAAGCTGAGGCTTTCTTACTGTATACATTCATAATTTAAACATAAACCTGATTCATAATCCAGTCATCTAGTTCTCTTCAGTTTTTCTTTTCTTCTTTCTTTCCTTCTTCTCCTTTCCTTCCCTTCTTTCCTTCTTTCCTTTTCTTTCAATAAAGTTACTAAGCATTTGAAAAATGCTTAAGGAGCATTATCTCCATTGTCATGAGCCCATAAGGAAACCAAAAATATTTTTAAAAGCCCCAATGAACAGCATTTGGTCAGAATTAATGCTGACAAATTATGCAGAATTTTAAAATTCATAAATAAAATTTCCCTAATTTTCTCTACTTATAGTCAGATTTAGTTGAGTGTCATGTGTATTTGGCTGCAAAGGACCAGGGGTGGGTGATTTTTAGTTTCCTGTATATCCCCTTATATATTCCACTTTAAGCTCAAATTCAACACCCTTAAAAACAAAACTTACTTTTTTATGCAATATGCTTTTATCAAACTAGACTTGTATACTTTGAATATTTAATTTCTATACTCTATTTCTTAGTATTTAAATACTGTGTATATTTCTATTTCCTTTTTATATCCATTTTTCTGCCTCCTTCTTAAGGTATGACCTTCATTGCTCCATGCTAAGATGACTAAAATATCTTATAAATGGGTCTAGCCACAATCTCCCTAATTTTCACCTTCAAGTTTGTTTATATATCATGTATGGCCTATATTCTAGGGGAAAAAAATACATCATTCCATTGTTACACATTTTTAGTGATCCCATTTTTTAAAGAAAACAAACACTATAATTTTTACAACATCCATTAATAATAAAAGCTCTTAAAAGAGTAGGTTTAGAAGGAACATACCTCAACATAATGAAGGCCATATGTGAAAAATCCACAGCTGACATCATACTCAGTGGTGAAAAACTGAAAGATTTTCATCTAAGATCAGCAAAAAGACAAGAATGTTCATTCTCGCCACTTTCATTCAACATAGAAGTCTGGGACACAGCAATCAGACAAGAAAAATAAATACAAGGTTTACCTTGTATTTACCAAACTGGTAAAGAAGTAAAACTGTCACTATTTGCAGATGACATACTATATACATAAAACCCTGAAGACTCCACCAAAATAAAAAGAAAACTATTAGAACTGATAAATGAATTCAGTGAAGTTGTAGGATACAAAATTAATACACAGAAATCTGTTACATTTCTATACACTAATAACAAAGTAGAAGAAAGAGAAATTAAGAAAGCAATCCCATTTACATTTGTATCAAAATGAAAAAAAAAATCTAGGAATAAATCTAACCAAAGAGGTGAAAGACCTGTACTTCAAAAACTATAAAACATTCATGAAAGAAATTAAAGATAACACAAATAAATGGAAAGATATACCATGCTTATGGATTGGAAAAACTAATGTCATTAAAATGTCCATCCTATCCAAAGCAACCTACAGATTCAGTGCAGGCCCTATTAAAATACCAAAAGCATTTCTGACAGAACTGGAACAAATAATCCTAAAATTTATATAGAACTACAGAAGGCTCTGGATAGCCAAAGCAATCTTGAGAAAGAAGAACAAAGCTGGAGGTATCATAATCTCAGATTTCAAGATGTACTCCAAAGCTGTTACAACCAAAGCAATATGGTACTAGCACAAAAAATGGGCACATAGATTGATGGAACAGGATAAAGAGCTCGTAAATAAACCTACACCTACATGGTCAACTAATCTATGACATAGGAGGCAAAAATATACAATGGGGAAAAGACAATGTTTTCAATAAATGGTGTTGAGAAAACTGGACAAGCTATATGCAAAAGAATGAAACTGGACTTTTTTTCCACCATAAACAAAAATAAACTCAAAATGGATTAAGGCCTAGCTTTGAAACCTGAAATCATAAAACTCCTTTTTCTAAAAGTAAACATGGGTTATCATCTCTTGGACATCTTCCTTAGAAACATATTTATGTGTATGTCTCCTTATGCAAGAGAAACAAAAGCAAAAACAAACAACTGGGACTATACCAAAATAAAAAAAATTTTGCTCAGCAAAGGAAGCCATCAATAAAACAAAAAGACAATTTACTGAATGGGAGAAGATATTTACAAATGATCTATCTAGTAAGGGATTAATATTAAAAAATATAAAGAACTTTTACAACTCAAGAAAAACGTCTAATTAAAAAATGGGCAGATGACCTGAACAGATACTTTTCCAAAGAAGACATGCAGATGGCCAATAGAAACACGGAAAAGTGCTCAACAGCACAATCATCAAAACCACAATGAGGCATCACCTCACAGCTGTTAGAATGGTTATTATCAAGAAGACAAGAGATAACAAATGTTGACAAGGATGTAGAGAAACAGGACCACCAGTGAACTGTTGGTGGGAATGTAAATTGGTACAACCACTGTGGAAAACAGTATGGAAGTTCCTCAAAAAATTAAAAATACCATACGATCCAGCATTCCACCACTGAATATTTACCCAAACAAAAACACTAGTTTGAAAAGATATGCAGCCCTATGTTTATTGCAGCATTATTTACAATAGCCAAATATGGAAGTAACTGTGTACATTGATAGATGAATGGATAAAGATGATGTGGCATATATACCTATATAATGGAATATTACTCAGCCATAAAAAATAATAAGATCTTGCCATTTGCAACAACATGGATGGACCTAGGGGATATTATCCTAAGTGAAATAAGTCAAACAGTGAAAGACAAATACCATATGATTTCAATTATATGTTGAATCTAAAAAACAAAACAATTGAACAAGGAAATGAACAGACAGACAAATAATAAGAACTGGTGGTTGCCAGAGAGAAGGTGGGTGAGTAGATGGGTGAACTAGATGAAGGGGATTAAGAGGTATACACTTCCCATTATAAAATAAGTAGGTCATGGAGATGAAGAGTACAGCAAAGGGAATATTGTCAATAATATTGGAATAACATTGTATGGTGACAGATGGTGACTATACTTATCATGGTGAGCACTGAGTAATGTACACAATTGTCAAATCACCATGCTGTGCACCTGAAACTAATATTATACTTCAGCTAAAAAATGTGTTACTAAAAAAAGACACTATAACTTTGTATTTAATGCTCTGCTATCTGGCTCTCAAAGATTTAATAGAAAAAAGAACAATTCTACTTCAAGCTGTTATCTTTCACCCAGTTTATTATCAAAGTTGGTGTGTTGACCTGCCGTCTAGAGAGTTATCCTCCCTTCACATCTCATCTAACTCTGTTGTAGAAGAGATAGGCCTATGTTCAGTGAAGGGCATGGCTGTCCTCAAGCTCTTCTTCCCCCATGAATCTTTCATTAACATACCTAGCTTCTAAAATTTTTTCAGAAGTTTCCAACCTTGGGTCTTTGTTAGCAAGGTCATGGGGTTGAGAAAGAGAAGCATGGGGGATGACATAAAACTTGTGATTCCTCTTCAATGTGGCCACTTACCCAATGTGATACTGACCTTGGTTACTCTTTCAGCAATATTGCCCCTAACTTCACATTCTGATATTTTATTCCTTCAATGGAAAGACCTCATTCAGATTGTCCTTAAAGATGGTAAAATGAACACATGCATTAGATTCCACTCCTTTGTGAATTATAGTCTAACCAAAATTATAATATACCTCTCTTTGGAGGATGGCAGAATGGAAAACTTATGTTTCTATAATAAGTGTGCATATGTCTGTGTGTATGTGTGAAAGGGTAAAATCTATGAAAGAAAGCAAAATCTCTAGTTCTATAATCACTAAAACTGAAAAGTAAAGAAGTGGCAATATAGGCATTTAGTTAGAGATACAGAGGCAAATACCAAAATAACTAAAAGATTAAAAAGAGCTGCTGACCACTTGGCAGTAGCAAATGTATGTGGGGCACAGAAAAATGACTTCTGAACTTTATTTATGTATGAGTTTTATAAAAATAATATAAATTATAAAATACCTCATTTTAGAAAATAACAATGAAAAACATACACACACAAACACATACAAAACAGATGTGATTTGTGTTGGGAAATACTGGACAGCTGGCTGTCTTCCACAAGGCTGATAATATGGCCAACTGTGGTCAGTGTATCATGGTACGAGATCTGGCCCTCAGCACTATGAACTCTCTGATTCCCCAACATGCCGAGAGTAGATGCCATTCTCAATGGCAGATTCAGGTGAAACAAATTCATGAAACTGATGTATAAAATCCAAATGCTGCTTTTTAAATATTCCATGAGAAGCATAGCCTGTGAAGAAACCAAACATTTGAATCCATATAATCAGTTGTTCTCTTCTTACAACCATATTTACCTGCAAAATTACCTACAGTAAGAAAGTCACTCACCTAATGTACAATAAAAAAAACAGAGGGGGTGGAAATAGACATTAATGTTTTACATTTATACAGACCAGGGATCTCCAAAGTAACTATAATATGATCCACATGTCTGTACACAGGAGCCCCAAATGTAATTTGGAATTTTTTTGGAGGCCATATTAGAAAATAAGAAATAGGGGCTCCTGGTGGCTCAGTCGGTTAAGCGTCTATCTCTGGCTTAGGTCATGATCCCAAGGTCCTGGGATGGAGCCCTGTATCAAGTTCCCAGCTGAGTGGAGAGTCTGCTTCTCTTTCTCTCTCTGCAGATCCCCCTGCTTGTGCTCTCTTACGTGCTCTCTTTCAAATAAATAAATAAATAAATAAATAAATAAATAAATAAATCTTAAAAAAATAAATAGGTGAAATGAATTTTAATACTATATTTAACCCAATATGTGCAAAAAGATAATTGCAAAAAAATTAAATTTCAACATGCAATCAATAAAAAAGTTACTAATAAGATAATCATGTAGCTTTTGTACTATGACTTTGAAATGCAGTATTTCACACTTACTGCACAGCTCAACTTGGACTAGCCACTTCAAGTGGTCAATAGCAACATATGGCTAGTAACTAGCATATTGGACAAACCTACTGCAAGACACTTCTTGCAAGCATACAAGAGAATTGAATAGCTGAAAGCTGCTTTTCAATCTTGGACTTAGAACCTCAGGAGTTAGTTATAAAATATGGATGCTTAGTTGTCTCAGGCTAAGGTAACAAGGCATACATATTATGTACAGTAAGTATGTATTTTTCCTAGGGAGAGCACAGTTTAGTGCTTGGACCAGGGCTGTCTCTTTTCTCTAAATAGTATCTTATTGGATGCAGTCCATGTTTACCTCAATGATTTTCCTTTTTCTTTTCTAAGTAAGCCAACTAGTGCGGTGGATGAGACATTCTTTCTTTAAAAATGCTAATCCTTTGAATCAAATCAGAGCTAATTTCTTCTTACCTAAGGTTTGCCTATTTTTAGGGATCTTGCATATCTTTCCTATATTCCACTATGTTTCAGCTGTGGAGAAGAACTTCCTTTCCTCTTATTTTCTTATTTTCGGAAAGCATTTTATTGCAACCCTCAGATACAGGTAAATAGAATCCATATTCCACGTGTTTGATGGGTGCATCATCATACAACTTCCTGTAGATATGAATCTCTAATTTAGCAGGTTAGCAAGCTGAAGATTATATATCCTCCCAATTCTTATATTTCAAAACATCAATTATATTTTAAGTCCTGCCATAGCAATTATTTTGATACTTATTAATAAAACATATATTCTTTGGATGTTTAAAACATAATTTATTTATAAACTATATAAAATAATTGTTCTGTACAAATCTCCTGGAATTCAGTGAGATAATATGCAAGATAAAAAAGTTATGAAAAGTATTTTATAAGTGGATTTAATACCTCTATATATTTGTTTTATGTTTATAAAAATGTACAAAATTGTAATGTACATTGGCATGTGTCAGCAGAATGTTTACAGATCAGGAATATATATACCATAAATGAAAGTCATACTTGGATAAGAAGCTCCTTTAAAAGATGGCAAATAGGTCCATGATTCAACAGTCTTACACAATTCACAGTGCTCACCATAGCACATACAGACCTGTACCTCTGAAACAAATAATACATTATATGTTAAAAAAAAAAAGATGATAGTAGGAAGGGAAAAATGAAGGGGAAATTGGAGGGGGAGACGAACCATGACAGACTATGGACTCTGAGAAACAAACTGAGGGTTCTAGAGGGGAGGGGGGTGGGGGGATGGGTTAGCCTGGTGATGGGTATTAAAGAGGGCGCGTACTGCATGGAGCACTGGGTGTTATACACAAACAATGAATCATGGAACACTACATCAAAAACTAATGATGTAATGTATGGTGATTATCATAATAAAAAATCCTAAAAAAATAAATAAAAGATGGCAAACATTTATAGCAATAATAAATAAGTAAAATTGTAAACACAAATAAAATTTTTCCATTCAACTCCATTTCTCAATTTCTTGTCAGTTATTTTCAAAACAAATTTTTCAGCAGGACCTATTTTCCACATTATATTTGATAAATAATACAGAGTTTTTTGTAATGATGAGATTACTGATTGGGAATCTGGCTTTAGGAGCTCTCCTAGTATAAATTAGGAACAATGTTTTACATCATCTGCAAAATGAGAGGTCAGACAAAATGATCTTTAGGCTCTTCCTCAGCTCTAACATACAGACAGACAGACTTATGACTGGGCTGCAGAGGTTCTTGGCACTCACTGTGGCTATCCCTTTGAAACTTAGTCAAGATTTTATAGAGCCATTGAGAGAATGCTCCCATTTCTTGGAATAATATTACAAGATTAGAAGCATAATCTAGGGCATAACCATGAATCTAGGCTTTCAAGGCCCCAGAAAATCAGAAGTCCTGGGTTTGAGTTCCACTTGTATTAAGTATCAGACCCTGGACAAATTGTTTAATATCCTTGTACCTTCCATATCCTCTTGTATAAAATGAAGATGATAGCTCTCATCCTGCTCTTCTCACGTGGTTATTGAGATTGTGTGTGTGTATGTGGGCATGCAAGTATTAAAGCTAAGTAATAATCAAATGAACAGTATTAGTATATTTTCTCCAAACATAAAAACATTCCTTCACTTTTACTATCAGTTATGAGCCAGATGTGATGCTAAGAATTTTACTTACATTGTCTCTTTTTATCCCTGTGACGTAGTATTGCTGTTCTCATTTTATAGGTGAAGAAATTGAAATTTGAATTGTCAGATAATTGCCTAAAATTACAATGACAGTAAATAGTAGAGAAGGGATTTAAAAATGGGAGTGTAGTCTAACTTCAAAGCATGTCTTTTTAAGACATTTTCTTACTTCTTTAAGTACACTTGCACTCATTTCAAAAAGCAATTACTCAGCTCAGCAATGATCTAGTTTTGTATAAAATAATTCTGAAACTGTCACAGCAATTTAGGGTTTGGACTGACTCTAGGTAATGCGAAAAAATAATCACACACACACACACACACACACACACTCATTCACTCACTGTCTCTATTACTTAGGATTCTGTGACCCCATTTATCCTGGGTATCTTCCAACATCTTTGCCTGTTTCATCTATGACTCTCTGAGCTTCCATTAGCTCATCAGCTGAATTATTTAATAGGATTAGAATCCCTCCAACGTTCTTTACCAGTGTAAATATCTATTTTTCTTTTCCCTTGGTTGGTTTAGGTCTCTTTATCACTGCCTTCTAGCACTAAATATTCGCTAAGTTTGGACTCTCTTTCTTGTCTCTATCACTTTGTCTTTTCTTTCTCCCTCCAACTCCATTCCAACCCAGTATCTTCATTTCTCACTTCAACAGTAACAATAACTGAATCTTCATGCTCCACCATCCAAAACTGACATAAGGCCTCTGTCTTTTAAAATCTCTAACTGTGGGGAGCCTGGGTGGTGAAGTCAGTTGAATGCCTGACTCTTGGTTTTGGCTCAGGTAGTGATCTCAGGGTCATGAGATTGAGGCCCATGTTGGGCTCCACACTCAGCATGGAGTCTGCTTGGAGTTTCTCTCTCCCTGTCCCTCTGCCCCTTCTCCCTGCTTCCTCTCTCTCTAAAACAAATAAATTCTAAAAATTTTTAAAAATAAAATCTGTTAAAAAATTTAAAAATCTCTAATTTTGTTCTAAACATTTCTACAGTTAATGCCTCCACACCTCCATTACATTACATTTAGTTTTCATTCTGCCTCTCCTCCCTTCCATTGCACTTGAAATTGCTCTTTCATGGTCAACAATAGCTTGTGAAAGGCTAACTCCATTCAGCTTCCTCCTCTTTCAGTTTACTTAAACTTTCTGTGGAAATTAGCACTGTTAGTCTCCCTTTCCTTCTCAGAAATCTCTACTCTCAACTATTGCAAATTCCTAAATTTCCTTCTAACTTCTCACTCTTTTCAATAATCTTCATTGAGTTACTTGCTCCTTTAAAGAAAGAAAGAAGAAAGGAAGATTGGGAGATGTGGAAAGAAAGGAAGACCACCTAAATGAGAAGCTTCATAAGGTATTTATTCAGAGCTTGGGATAGAAAGAAATCAGCCATCATCACTCTTGTCTGATGGAAACTCAAAGGCAGGTAGACAAGTGGGAAAACTTTATAGTTGGGGGGGGAGCAACACTTCAGGTATGCCCTGATTGCCTCACTGGAAGAGGTTGGAGTGGGTAAGCTGGAGGTGAGCTACTAGAAATCTGACATCCTATGTAATTAGTATAGGTAGCATGGTTGTCTTTCTCTGGTTGATCCTGAATTGGAAAGAAGGATGAGGGAATAGAAATTTGAGAAGCTGACAGTCACTGATCGAGTCCTGACTATTTTGGGCCAGTTGCTGCAGAGGTTGTTGTTTGGCTTCCCAGCATGGTGGCTATAGGACTGTGGTCAGAGTACTATTTTTATATGTGATATAGCCACTATTCAATGATCTATCACCCTAAACTCCTAAAGAAAAGGCTACTTTTATAAACTACCTCTCCTGCTTCTGGCCCTGTTTTTTAGCACAGACCATGCGTCTACCAAAGAGGGGCTGAACAGATACTCTCCCTTCTTAAACACCTTCAAACGAGGACATAAAATGGAACATGTTTACTGTTGTCTACACAGTTACTGGGTGGTCACAAGAGGAGAGGGCCTCTCAAATTTATGGTAAGGCCATTTTACTTCCCCAGTGGTTTTGAAAGTAGATGCATAATTTAAAATAATAATTTTCAAATATTTTTCTCCTGATTTACACACATCATAAGATTCCTTAGAAAAATTAGATATATTAATTTTCCTTCTCTATTTTCACTTTTTTTTCTCCAGAATAATTTCATTTTTCTTCTATCCTTTAACATCTGCTTCACACAGACTGATGCATTTCTATTTCGAAATCTATATTGTGTCACCTGGACCAGGTATACCACAGTGATTGGAATCAAGAAGCAGATAGATCATGTGTGATTCATAACAGAGTTATACACTAGCAATGGGAAATGAATTACAATAAAGAATAATCGGCCCTGTCAAGCTAGAAGGCAGGTATTGTGGGGCTTAATGTTGTATAAATATAAAGCCCTAAGATTTTAGAATTTTATGCAATGCTACCATAAATCATGACACAAAACATTTCTGTATTTTACAAATCATGCACACATTTTTTTTTCCTGTCCTTTGACAGACATATTTCAAGATTCATTAGGCGAGCTTCTGCTGTGCCTCTGTGAGAAAATCTGTCCCGCTCTTACGCAATCCAAGGAGAGGGCAAAATGTTTCAACAAGCCACATATCAGACCCCTGAAGAACTTGGTGAACCTCAAAAACTGAGGACAGAGCAAGCTATAATTTTTTCATTCAATGCTACCAACCCTTTTGTTGAACCAGGACCACAAAAGTATTATTTTTACTTATTAAGATATAATTTACATGCAGCAAAATGTTTAGATATGAAGTGCAGAGTTCACAGAGTTTGGACTTATGATATTATCACAAAAATTAACATATAGAACATTTCTATACTTGGAAAATTCCTTCATGCAACACACCAATCTCCCCCTCAACTCTTTGTCAGAAGTTTACTACTGTTCTGATTTCAATGACCATAGATTAGTTTTGTCTGTTCCTGAACTACATATAAATTGGATCATAAGTTGTGTACTCTTTTGTGTGTGACCTCTTTCATTCAACACGTTTTTGACATTATTTTGGAGTTTATCAGTTTTCTTTTTTATTACCAATTAAGATTCTGGTGTATTAATATGCCACACTGTAACTATTCTGGGATTAGGATTTTGGATTGTTTCCATTTTTTCTTCTTACTGAATAAAACTGCTATAGACATCCCTTTAAGTCTTTGTGTGCATATATGCCCACATTTCTCTAAGATATACCAAGGAGTAATATTGCTGGGTCAGGGAATAGGTATATTCTTATTATGATAAGAAACTGCCTGGGAGTTTTACAAAATGGCTGTACCATTCCACATTCCAACCAGCAATATATAAAAATTTCTACTACTTCACATCATTCCTAACTCTTAGTACTGTCCATCTATATCCATTTGGCTGGATGTGAAATGTTACCTGGTTGTGGCTTTAAGTTACATTTCCCCATTGACTAATGATGTTGAGTATCTTTTTCATGTTTAGCGGCTGTTGTGTATCCTCTAAGTGTGTGTTTATTTCTTCTGCCTAATTTTTAGTGGGTTGTCTCTTTCATAATTCATTTATAGGTGTGCTTTATATTTTCTGGATAATTATGCTTTTGTCCTCAAAGTTGCTTTTGACCAATGTCTCTACTAGATCTGTAATCACATTAAAAAGTTTTGTTTCATTAAGAAATATTTCATACAAACACAAATTCACCGAGTAATATAATAAACACTCACAATTGTTGTCATACTTAAATTACAGTTAAGTCATGAACACTGGAATCATGAGACTGGAAACTTCTTATATCTGACTGAATAAAAGAAATTTCTCTGTAGTGTTACAATAAAAATCCCCACATAATTAAGTGCTAGGGAAATAGCATCTGCAATAAAGGAGCAATTTAATTATGCATAAGTGTGTGATTATTGGTATGTTCCGAGTTCCAGAACCAAACATAATTAGTTGTCAACTTGTCATTTACTCCTGATGCCTAGAAAAATTAATGAGACTTCTCTTCTGTAATTTTGTCTTTCCATATTTTCCCCCATTTCATTAAATGACACTGTCAAATTCCCACTTGTTTAATTTAAAACCTTGTCATTTATCTCTGATTTCTCTCATTGCCTCAATCCCTATATCTAATAAATTAACAAATATTAACAATTCTATATCCAAAACATATCCCCAAACTAACCAGTTTGCTCATCTTCATTGTCACTATCTAGTCTCTATTACCTTCATCTCTCTGAGGGGCTACTTTAATATCTTCCTAACATCTCCATGGGTCTACTCTACAATTATTTCTACAACCTACAGCAAAATATATATGTTTTATGTAATATATATAATATATATATTTACATTGGATAAAATTATGTTTCTCTCTTGTGCTTAAAGTCTTCTAAAGTACATACCCAGGCTATAAGTTCCTGAAAAGTAGCATCTTTGCCTACTTCTATGATGTTATCTTGTACTCCTAATGTCATTGCTCCAAGCCCAATCAAATGGACTTTCTTTTTCTCAAACACCATAAGCTTGTGTCTGCTCCAGGATCTGTGCTCTTGTCCCTCTGTGTAGAGAGAGGCTTCTTCCAGATTTTCTTACAGATGCTTCCTTTTTATCACCCACATGCCAGCTCATCTGTAACCTCCTCAAAAAAGACGCTCCTTGCATGCTTCCTTAAAGCAACATGTTCTCAAGCCAATTTTCTATCACTGCAGGCTCTTTTATCATTAAAATACTAAACTTAATAAAAATCAAATAAGTACTAATGAAAAGTTAAGTTATCAATTATATTGGTTAGAATTTGAGTATTAATATTATATACTTATCACTTTTCTATAATTCTTGTGTGTCTGCATCTACTGTTTTTTGAGTGACATCTTTGGAATATATACATAAGAACAAATTTACTGGGTCCTAAGTAAGGTGGCTCATTACTTTCTGCTTGCTTGAAACAGACTTGGTTTAAGTTTGTTGTCTCAGAGTTACCATAAATGGCATCTCTTTTCACTCTCAAAATTATATGTTCTCCACAACCATAGGTTATATGTATATTTAAATAACTATTTCCAGAATATTTTTCAGAATGGCTGTATCAGTCTACACTCTTTTCAGCACTGTCAGAGTTTCCAAATGCCAACATCATTGCTAGCAACAAGGCAATATCTACATATCAAATTTTCTAGCCAAATATATATAAAGTGATAACTCATTGTGGTTTTAATTTATTTCTGTAATTACTAGTAAATTTGAGAACATCTTGCTACATTGCTAGCTTTACAGATTTCTCATTTTATAAACTACGTGTTTATATTACCTATAAATTTTTTACGTGTTCTTCAGTATTCCTAGTTGATTTTCATAATTGAAAACAAAATATTAGCTTCTAAGAAGCATAAATATTAGAACCATAAAAGCACTTAAGTCAAAACAAATATTGATTTGATAATAGAATTCCTAACTTTTTTAGTGTATTTAATAAATTGATTGTTGGTTATCAAGTATGACCTATATTCACTTCCTACATGGTAATAATTTTTATCCTTTTTTCAGATATGCATGTATTTTATTTTAGTGGACAAGCAATGTTCCCTTTTACCTGGTTCCATTATCCTTCTGACATTTCATTTGAAGTTAAGAAGAACAAAAAATAGGAAAATGGGAAAGATAGCTACAGCCTTATCTTAGAATAGAAAGGCTAATTCTGGGTATGGCAGAAGTTACAGAATGATCTGTATGTAGCTGGGTTTGATCATCTGTTAGATGTCCTTGTTAAAGTCAGCTCCCCCCAAGAGATTTGAGTTAACATTTAAGAAATGAAATGTAATTTCAATCTATCTCATTCAGACTCCAAGGCAGTAGTTTTAAAAATAAGGTTCCATAAATTTTGTATAAGTTACAAAGTAAAAGAATATTTCTTGCTCTTACATTTCTTTAAAAAGTAATTATAAAAATCACCAGATAAATTAGTTTTAATCTCTCAGGTAAGACAACCAGAACCTTCCAGTTTCCTAAGTCTTTCCTAAGTGTTAACTTACTTTTTTCAGAACATGCATTTACTTCTTCAGGGGTTAACTTAAAATTAGTACACAATAAAATTAAGTATCTTTTGTACTAGAAGCAACCCTATATTTCAAATTCAAAAAGGCCCTTTCAAATGAATGATTTTATTAGTATTGCTGACCATTAATATTGTACTCAAGAGATGTAAGAAACTGGCATAAATAATTATATGTAACTTTTCTTTATATGAGCATCAACTGGGGAACTATTTATTCTATTTTTCATTATGCCACATCTTGATAATAATGTTCCCTTTACATTAAAAAAACAAATCTTAACAGGCTGTTGCATGGTCAGTTTTATAAGTTTAGCTATCTTAATGACTTATTAATATTACTTCCCTGTTGGCTAGATTTATTGCTGAGCAATCAGTCTTTAATATGACCCCAAATTCCAAATCAAGCATGTTATGCTCGATTTGGTAGGGCAATTTCGACACTGCTGGTATGGACACTAAATTTTTGTCAGTCTTACTATGTCCTTGGTCAGTTCATTAAATTTTCGGGTGGATGAGTATCTTCCTCTATTAAGTTGATATTCTACTTGTCAAGAATGGAGGAATAAAAAGCTAATTAAGAGTATGAAAGGCCTTTTAATACTAACAAGTACAAAATAAATGGTAAATTGAACCACTAAACCTTAATACTTGCACTACATGACTATGAAATATAATTAGTTACAATGTTTATTTTATTTTTACCCCCTTATATTTGCAATTTGATTATGCAAGGCAAACAATATAGATAAAATTTTGATTCAGGGTATAAACCATGTTATTCTCAGCTTTAGCCAGGAATAAGAAAAGGAGGAAAGATGACTGATGAAAAATCTTGGAAGAACAAGCTCAAAATATAAGGTATTATTCATTAGGCTAATGGAAATAATTATGAACATATGAATTATGAGTTTTTAACATTTTTTAAATACCAAGGCGTAATTCATATAGTTGGTTGCTTAACCAATCTACATTTTCTCTAAAATAGTCTGATTTCGGCTCCTATTGCAATCTCTTCTTCATTCATCACATACCCCCCCACTTCCAATTTCCAGCTCCAAGCTTAGCTCTGACTGGTGTAAGAGTAAATGTCAACACTAGTAAAAGTAATGAATTCAGGAACTCTAATTAAACCAATAAGCTAATGGCATTTCCCTGGTCATTTCAGAAATGAGCATACAACACAATCCATACCAATTTAAAAAGGAGTAGATCTGCTAGAATTTCTGTGAATCAAATTTCCTTTAAGAAATAACAGCTTAAGCCATTACAAGAAATAGAAAGTTTTAATTTTCAGCTATCTCAGGATATCATGGTGTATGGCTGTGCATCTTGAAACAGTTACAGACATTTGCTGTGATGAGAGATGCTAGCCAGAAGCTGAAAACAACGTATGGTATGAAGGATGCAGCACAGGCAAAGATCTGGAAGCACAGCTAGAGGAATGAAGCCAAGCTTGACTTCGCTCTACCTCTGGACTTCCAGTTAAATGAATGAGTACCAGGCTTATTGTTCAGGATCTAGACCCTCTGCATGCATACTGTACAGTTGTCTTCTACAAATCTCCAGTGGGGTGCTATTCACATAGACTTGGTTTGTTTCCAATGAGGGTCCTGAGGCAATTATCTTACCTCAAGGAAAAGCAACCTAAAGCATGCAATGATTTATGATAAACTTACAGATAAGGCTCTTTGCAATCTTGAACACTGTTCAATGTTCTATTTGCTATGCTTTGCTAAAAAGGTTAAAACTATTTGGACAATGGCAATATTAACACAGTTTAAATAATACCATACTACAATTATATTCATCGTGATTCAATTATCATTTTTGCTGAGCATCTATTTTGTGAAAAGCAATATACTAGATGGTATAAGGGATATAAAACTCAGGAAACACAGTTCCTGCCTTCAGGGATTTTTCTTTTTTTTTTTTTACATAGTATGAAAAAACATACCACAACAAAAACAGCCAAGTGCTTGGTAGGAGAGCCCAGAAAGTGATAAATCATATCCAATTTAGTGTGGGGACTGAATCACTAAAGAATTGGGACTTAGTTGTGTCTTAAAAGACAGAGCTTGGAAGATTTTGATAAATTTCAATGCAGTGGGGGTATTTTGCAAGCAGAGTTAAAAACTGAAGAAAAAAACAGGAAATTCTGAAATTGGAAAGTACAATAGTTGATGTGGAAAAATCATCAGAGGATCTCAACAACAGATTTGAGATGGCAGGAGAAAAAAATCCAGGAAATGTGAATACAGATCAATAGAAAGTATGCATTCTGAAGAGCGAGAAAAGAGATTAAGGAAATATAAACAAATACTTAGATACCCTGAGACAACATAAGCATTCCAATAGACCTATAATGGGAGTCTAAGAAACAAGAGAATGGCAGAAAATTTTGAAAAATGGCCCAAACTTCCTAAATAAAAAAAATCATTAATCCCACAGATCCAAATAGGATAGACACAAAGTAATCCATACCTAGACACATCGGAGTCAAAGTGATGAACACCAAAGCAAAGGAAAAATCTTGAAAGATCACTTAGCGGGAAACAATATTACAAGTAAAGGCTGACTACTCATAATTCTAATGATGGAGATCAAACGGCAGAGGGATGACAAGTTCAAAGTGTGTGTTTCAGGGTGGGGAGTTGGGGAGGAAATACTGTTACCCAAAACTTCTATATCTAGAAAAACTGTATTTTAAAAATAAAGGTGAAAACAAAAGGCAATATCTGATAAACAAAACCTGAGAAAATCCATTGCTAGTCAACTTACTTTAATGAAAATACTCAAAGTTCTTTAGCTCCAAACAAAATGACAGGAGATATAAATTAAATCCACAGAAATATAAAGAAATAATAACACTGTATTCTTGGGTTTATAAGATAGAACTACAGGACACTAACAGGAAAAAGGAGGAGAAAAGAGGTGTATTCAAGTAAGAGTTCTCTCTTGTACTAAAATTAAGTTAGTATTAATCTGAAGTAGACTGTGATAAATCAGGTGCATATTCTCTGGAGAGCAATCACTAAGAACATGCAAAAAATAGAGTTGAGGGGTACCTGGGTGGCTCAGTCAGTTAAGCATCTGCCTTCAGCTTAGGACATGATCCCAGGGTCCTGAGATGGAGGCCCACCTGGGGCTCTCTGCTCAACGGGGAGCCTGCTTTTCCCTTTCCCTCTGCCCCTTCCCCCACTCATGCGCGCATGTGCTCTCTCACATACACACACAAATAAATAAAATCTTAAAAAATACAGAGTTGAAAAATCCACAGAGGAATTTAAAATGGTTCACTTAAAATATTTATTTAATACAAGAGTAGAGAGAAAGGAGGAACAGAGGAACAGAACCAACATGAGACAGAGAATAAAAGCTATGAGGATTTACTTTGCCTTTGGGCAAAGCCAATTAGCAAACATAGAAAGCCTACATCTTTTTGACAGTTTTACAACTTGGAGCAAGATGCCCACCTACCTTAGGCTTCCAATCTCCATAGAGACTAGGAGATTGTCCTATATTATTTGATGATTACATTTCAGAGGGATAGTTCTCAGGTCCTTGAGAAGGAGATTCCTGGGTTGTAAAAGTGGCAGGAGACTTTTAAAACAGATTTCCGTCCCAAAGGGGCAGATAAAGAATTTACAACTTCAAGTTTTTTAAAGGAAATGTCAGGAAAGTGAGATCAGGGGGAATAGAGATAGGGAAAAGTCAGTTTCAAGTTTAGTCCAGCTGAGGGAAATGTTAAGGCCACCTCCTTCAACAGCAAAGTATTAAGAAGAGAAAAAGATTCTACAACATTACCAAGAGGGATTTATGCCAGGCGTTCAAGGAGGTTTTAATATCTGAAATTCAGTTAAGGTAATACACCATGTTAACAGGTAAAGCAAAAAATAAATAAAAAAAAGTCATAGAGTCATCACAATAGACAAAAAGAAAGCAGTTGACAAAATCCAACACCCATAAAAACTGTTACTAAACTAGGAATAAAAGAGAGTTTTCTCAACCTGATAAACGGTATCCATGAAAAACATATACTTAAGGAAGAAAGACCAAATGCTTTCTATCAAAGACGGGAGAGCCAACATTTCTGTTTCTGCCCCTTCTACGCATCACTGAAAGGCAGGCTCCCATCAAGTGAAATAAAACAACATCAATAAATGTAAATACATACAGACATACATTTATGTAAAATGGTACAGGCACTGTGAGAGACATTTAGGTAATTTCCTTAAAAATTTAAATTCCACTCTTAGGTATGTATCTCGAAGTAATAAAAACATATGTTAACAGAAAGACTTCAGTATGAATATTCATAGCAACATTATTCCTAATAGTTCAAAACTGGAATCAATCCTAACTTCATCAGTTGGTGAATGGGCAAATAACATATGGTCTATCTGTACAATGCAGTACTATTCAGTAACACAAATAAATGAATTATTGAAATAGGCTGAAACACAGATTACTTCAAATATGTTGTACTGATCAAGAATCCAGGCAAAAAGACTACATATTGTATGGTTCTATTTACATCAAAGATCCAGAATAGACAAAATTATAGATACAAAGAACAAAACAGCAGTTTCCTAGGCCTGAGAGTGAGAGTAGGGAGAGATTAAAGATAGGAATGTAGGAACTTTTGGGGATGGTAGAAATGTCTAAAAATTGGATGGGGTGGTGATTGGCAAAATACTATGAATCTACTAAAAATCTTGGAATTTTACATTCATCATCAGTGAATTTTGTGGTATGGAAATTATATCCCAATATAAGTGTTTACAAAAGGAACCAATGAGAACGTGATCTAAGGTATTCTTTGGTACATGGATAAGTCACTTACGGAGTTGGAATGTCCTCTTCAGCATTTTACAAAGGATTACATAGTTTGAACAAAAATGAGGAAAACTTGGAGGAAGCTGCTTTCTTAAAAATGGGAAATCAATGGTCTTAATGATCCTCAATCTCTTGGGTAGACGGCATTGATGCATTAGGGAGTTAGTGAATATGGAGGTATTGGCAGTAGGTGGAAACACTGCATTATAGACTAAAACATGGATCAGGGCTAGAGATCTAGATTTTGGAGTCCTATTCATGTGTGTGTGTGTAGATATATATACATATACACTGAATACTAAAGTTTCCTAACATAAATTAACTGGTTAATGTTATTAATAACCAATCATTCAAGAACAAAAGCAATCTTGTACATGATTTTTTTTTCGGCTACAACTTCTGATCAAATGAATGCCCTAAAATGTTGCTCTGCCTACTCAGAGTAAATAAGGGTCCATAAGCACTGCTGAAGCCAAGATCTTTTTGTTCTTAGCATCCACATTTCAGATATTATGCAAGACTTCTATAATGTACATGCTTATACGTCTATATTTGTATACGTTGAACATATCCATAATATATAACTAGAGTTAGCAATCTATGGTCTGTCAGCCAAATATGGACTACTGCCCATTTCTTTTTTTTTTAAGATTTTATTTATTTATTTGACAGAGAGAGACACAGCAAGAGAAGGAACACAAGCAGGGGGCGTGGGAGAGGGAGAAGCAGGCTCTACACCAAGCAGGGAGCCCCATGAGGGGCTCGATCCCAGGACCTTGGGATCATGACCTGAGCCAAAGGCAGACGCTTACTGACTGAGCCACCCAGGCGCCCCAGGCTACTGCCCATTTCTTAAAAATAAGGTTTTATTAGAATACAGTCACGTTCATTTATTTATATACTAAGGATTTTCCCAGGTTACGACAGCAGAGCTGAGTAGCTGTGATTGAGACTGTATGGCCAACCCACTCCATGTAGCATTTAGTATCTCTCAGTGGTCTTTAATTAAATTAACATATTAGATTAGAAGGAGTACACTAAACTCCTCTCTTACGTTTTAATTATTTGATGTTAAGAAGTACATGAGTTTCTGGCCTTTCAGTTTCTGAAAAGTATAATGAAATCTTGGCAAGATTATGTCTAGAAAATATTTCTTATAGTTCACATGATTTGAGTTTCTGTTTACTCATTATTTTGTTTTCCATTCATATGGGAAGTTGTTTTTAAATACCTGAAAGCAATGATGATTATTCTGAGAACAACCATATGTGTTTTTATGATTAAGTCCCAAATGTTAAAAAAAAGGAGAGATTGTTAAAAATCTTTTTAAAAAATTAAAATCACAGAAACAAAAATGAAGTGAACTGGAGATGACACTATTTTAACTGTAGGGAACTAGGATAAGGTAAAAGTACATAGGGGGAAAACATCAATAATTTAGGAAAGAAAGTGTATGTATTTAATTTGGGGTATCCTGACAGGTTGTGCCTCAGGTAATCCATGTGAAAACTGCCCC
Organism: Zalophus californianus; assembly: GCF_009762305.2. Lineage (NCBI taxonomy): Eukaryota > Metazoa > Chordata > Mammalia > Carnivora > Otariidae > Zalophus > Zalophus californianus. The sequence continues at coordinate 28,877,431 of NC_045602.1, forward strand.
AGAAGTCAGGAGGGGCCCTTCACTACCTTGGAGGCAAATTGGAGGGATCAAAGAAAATGCTCTCATTAACAGGACGTCTAATAGTTTATTCTAGGGCTCTGTACGTGCTTGCTGTAGGGCTATGTCAGTAGGGTCCACAGGACTAGCCATATATTTGCTGCTGAAACTTAACTGCATGAGAACTTAGTAAACCTATTTGAACATCAGTTTGTTATTTTAATATGTGCTACCAGGGACCAAACTGACTGATATTTGGTTGTGACTGAACCCTCAAGCTTACGCAGAATCTCCTAATGAAATGATTGATGGAGATTCTTCCCTAGGATTCTGTTTTTGACAAGTTGTCAATGGAACACTTTGAATGATCTGTAAAATTAGAGATTATATAATATTCCATCCTATTACATAAGGTTTTACATGCATTTGGGGAGGGGGGAAGAAATACTGTCATTTTATGATGTTATTACTTATGTGCATATGAAAACTTGATATTGTATATATGAAGTTAATAGCACTATGCCAGTTCACTTAAATGTTTAGTAAATTTTGGCTATATTATCATATTAATTATGGCATATTTCTATGGAACTTTAACAGTTTACCAAGGGCATATATACATCCAAGCCTAGATATAGATATTTAATTTTCCATTTATGAAAAATATGTGAAATGGGCAAAAAAGGTGTTAGTATAACCCACCTGATACGAGGGAGAAATAAGGGGCAGGGTTTGTCCAAGGCTACTGAGTGTGGAAGCTGGGGAGCTGCAAGTCAACTCAGACAAGCTGACTCCTCGTACTGTGCTCAGTATGTGCCCGTCTCTTAAAATCTCCCTCTTTTTCACGCACTTATTCAGTCTCAACACTATGCACTTTGTTTCACATTTGATCTTACATTTTCACCTCTATCTTCACCCACAAAAAGCATATTGTAACAAGGTTCTAATGGGCTTAATTATCTTAAGTATTTTCCCCTTCAAATAATTAACAAATGACAATTAACATTTTAAAGTATTTATTACAAATCTATGCTATCTTTAATGTACTTGGTAAAAATAAAAGACATACTTCTTTGATCAATCTTCATAAAACTACTGCTTTAATCCTACCGTTCAACTGTTTAAAGATTTCACATGAAACTTTATTTGAAAAACTAAAAATTATGATTCTTAGGCTATCATTTTTGTTTTGTTCCTGTTTTTCTCCCTTTTTGAGGCCATGGTCATTCCTCTTAACTGACCTCCTTCCCTCTTCCAGTGTTAACTGAATAGTAACCAAATTTGAAAGCCCAGTTCAAAAACTATCCAACATCTCTGTAAAGATATTCTTGACTATAAAAACCAAAACACGTCCTGGAATTGAGTTCTTGGACTATTTATTTACATGCATGTCACCTATATAAAGTTTAATACTGCTATTGTTTTAATCAGCCCAGTTATGAACAGGTTAGCAAAAATAATCTATTATCTTATAGGAACTTAAACTTGCTGCTTCAGGTATGTGCACATAATAAGCACAGAAAATACTGAAATGATTGTAAGAGATTCTGGTGTTCCTAAGACTTAGAGTAGCCCCAGTGGAATGTTTAAAATCAAGTTTTGACATAATCAAGAATCCCCAAAGCAACTAGGTAATAACATCACGGTTATAACAAAGATCATCTCAGGTTTAAAAATTCCTCAACAAGACTATAGCTTCAAAGATAATCTCTGGTTTTCTGAGCTTTTATGCAGATCAATCAGCTTGACCCTGCCTTAAAACAAAACTCTCATGAATAGAAGGAAACTTGGTTTATTTTGAATGCCTTTGGGGACACAAATCATTTATGTCATTCTACATGTTCCTAGTCCCATGACTGAAAGATGAATTCTCATTAAAATACAGAGAATTCTGAGAAAACCTGTATCTTCAGAGTAATCACAATATTTCAAAAGATTCCAGAATTAGTGAAGATTATAGAGCATTCTCCATAGCAGTAAATATTCTGGTCTCGTTGGGACCAAAGTGTTTGAATTAAGCATTTACCCTTGCAATTAGTGATTATATAACAATTTTTTTAAAAATTAACTACTGTCCAGGGTCACCTGGGTGACTCAGTCGGTTAAGCGTCTGCCTTTGGCTTAGGTCATGATCTCACGGTCCTGGGATTGAGCCCCACATCAGGCTCTGTGCTCAGTGGGGAGTCTGCTTCTCCCTCTGCCTCCCTCTTGCTCTTTCTCAAATAAATAAATAAAATCTTAAAAAAATAAATAAATGGAACTAATTAAAAAATAGATAAAGTTAACTTCTGTCCAAATATCTAAACTGGGGAATCACTGATGAATTTTAAAAATCATTGGTAGCTACTCTCAGTTTTTAGATTGAACAATATTTCCCTATGTTCTTTTTTTTTTTAAAGATTTTATTTATTTATTCATGAGAGACAGAGGGGGAGAGAGAGAGAGAGAGAAGCAGAGGGAGAAGCAGGCTCCCAAGGAGCAGGGAGCCCAACATGGGGCTCGATCCCAGGAACCTGGGATCATGACCTGAGCCAAAGGCAGATGCTTAACCATCTGAGCCACCCAGGAGCCTTCCCTACATTCTTACAGACTAGTTCTAACAAAAGAGTTTGGCTTATATCTCAATAGGTAGGACTTACTTTCTGGGGCTTCATAAACCGCTTGAGAAACTTTTTGAATTCATAACTCCTTATTGGTAAGACATGGTAAGAAGTACAGTTTCATTTATTTGCTCTGTACTGAAATGAGGTTCTCTTTGTGCTTTGAAAAATTGAATTGAGGTTTTTTTTCCTTAATGATATAAAATTAAATTTAATGATAATCTTTCTCTTTTAAGAGATCCAACTAATTCTGGATGAAGTTTAAAATGACATTTTATAAAAGGAATAAAAGCAGACAATACACTACTTGTAGTTTTCTTTAGAGTGAAGACACGTTTTCTGTGCATTTGTTGCTTCTAATCAAACAACGAGCTCACAAGTACAACTACATAGAACAGATGGCAAAACCTTTGCACATTAGACTTTATATCTGAAAAAGAGACACTTTATTTTAAAATTGCCACTTGGGAACATAAAGTGCTCTCATGAGAAAAACACATTTTACACTTTAAAGGCAGTCCATAAAATAAAGGCAGATGTTTAAATGACTTCTTAATTAACACAAAACATTTACCTACACTGTGGGTATGAGGCAACGCAATTAAGATGAACCCTTTAAAACAGCCTGGGACATATTTTATGCAAAGCAATAACAAACATTTTATCTTTTAGGATTCTTTTTTGTCTTTTGTTAAGAAAAGAGTAATTACTATTTATCTTCAATTCGTTAATTTGAAACTGTTATAAAAATAATAGCTGTTGCTTTCAAGTTTGATTAAAATGTTTTTAAAAATGTGCTTGAGTTTGAAGCATATTATAGTTCCAAATATTATTTTCAACTAATTATACAATTATGTTACCCTTTAGCACTGAAAACTTCTATTACCCAAGGAAACATTCATTAAGAGATTAGAGAAATGGGGATATTTTTCAAAACGTTCTCACACAAAAAATATGCAGAACATACTGCTTAAAAAATATAATCACAGATAGCATAAATGCTTCAATAATCACATGGAACAGAGAGAATAATAAAAATAAATCATTTTTACTCATGAGAAATGCACTTGGGGGAAAAAAGCATGTTGACATATTTTTGTAGGCTTAAGGTGACAGGATACAAAGGAACACCATACAAATGACAGTGGTCAATTGTACTTCTCACGTGCACAGGATTGGCCTATTCTTTTAATATCTCAAAATAAAAGTTTATAAGTAGTGTAAGAAATAAAACCCAGAATGCATAGGCTCATTCCCAAATTCTACTAATGTCAGTAGGTTTTCTCTGCTTTGTTAAAGGCAGGAAGAGCAAGGAAATGACAATGCCCTATTTGAGATAGTTGAAATTAATATGAAGAGATCATACAGAGAAAGAAGTCCTTCTGTACATTCAGAAGGCTTTTCTTCTATAGTAAAAAATGACCTGATGACTGGAATAAGAATAAATATCATAAAAGAGAATCAGTGTCAAAGGTATGTGCTCAGGAAAAAAATAGATTAATATCTTAATATCCAAAAAGAGGAGTAGTGAAGAAATTGAATTGGTTACTGGAGGGAAAGAGAATAACATATAAAGCAAAATAAAATGACTAAAATTATACAACACCTTACTGGAATAATAGAGATAGAAAATCATTAACTGAAGATTATGACCAATACAAGTTTTTTGTTTATGTGACAAAATGTGAGTTCCAAAACTACAAACCAGGTTTTGTGATCACAAAGAGATCCTAGAACATTCATCTTAACAAAACCAAACATTATGGCTTATAGAATGGCTCATAGAATATTTATTATAAACATTAAACATTTATTATTTACTGTCTATTAGCTACCATGCTAAGAGCATGAACAAAATAATGAACCAAGAAAAACATCCTTCCATTTGGGAGAGCACAATCAGATGGGGAGATGAAACACAAATTGTCAAGCATGCTATATTAAACATATTTAATAAAAATCCACAGGGAATATTATCAAATTTTTCAATGGTTGAAATAGCAAGCTTGTTTGCAGGAATCAGTAATGACAATAGAAGTACCTAATTTTGGTGTTGAAAAATCAGTTGGCATAAATTTTAAATTGTTTATGTGTGTTTTAAAAGTATAGTTAATTGTGCTTCTTTTTAAAAAGATCATTTGGGAAGATTGTGTATCTTATGTACATTTTGTGAACGTTTTCAGAAAAATATTTCATGATTTACTTATGGCCTCAATATAAAAATATGGGCTGGAACATATTACATGCAGATCCTGTAATTGCTTTTACAATTATACCTAAAATATTAGTTGATTCTTTGTTAAAAGAATGTAATGATCTTTGGTTTAAAATCCAATTTGTATCGGGGGCGGAGCAAGATAGTGGAGGTGTAGGAGACCTGGATTTCGTCTGGTCCCAAGAATTCAGCTAGATAGGGATCAAACCATTCTGAACACCTACAAACTCAACAGGAGATTGAAGAAAAGAATAACAACAAATCTCTGAACAGAAAAGCAACCCTTTCTGGAAGGTAGGATGTACGGAGAGGTAAATATGAGGCGATATTCTGGAGGATAGATGGCGGGGGAGGGGGCCTCCTTAGGTGCTTCTGGCAAGTGATAGAGCTGCAGAGCACAAAATCAGAACTTTTAGAAGTCTGTTCCGCTGAGGGACGTCGCTCCAGTGGCTAAGCAGGGGGTTGGAACCCTCACTGGGACAGTGTGGTCTCAGGACCCTCAAGGTCACAGAAAGACTGGGGGTGCCTGAGTGCGGCAGAGCTGCCAGGTACCAGAGCGGGAAAGCCGCTGCAGAGACGGAGCCGAGGAGAGGTCTCTCAGCTTGGGGTTGCCATAGACCATGATCCGAGGCACAGTCAGGCCACTGCTCCTCCAGCAGGGACCCAACAAGTGGCAGATCCAGGGAGACTCCCTTTCCTACCCTGGGAGGAGTGGCGCGGGAGCACACCTCAGGGATATGCTGGCTTTGGAGACTCCACACTGGGTGGGGTGCCAGAGATAGAAATGCTCAGTCACAGGCCAGGTGAGCATGGAGTGCAGCCAGAGACCGGGAAGACGAGAGTGATTGACTGCTTTTCTCTGGGGGCGCACTGAGGAGTGGGGCCCCGAGTTCTCAGCTCCTCCAGGCGGAGATTGGGAGGCTGCCATTTTCACTCTCGTCCTCCAAAGCTGTACGGAAAGCTTGCAGGGAACAAAAGTTCCCAGAGCAAACCCGAGCAGAGTACTTAGCCCGGACCCACAAGGGTGGGGCAATTCTGCCTCCGGCAAAGACATTTGGGAACCATGGCAACAGGCCCCTCCCCCAAAAGATCAGCAAGAACAGCCAGCCAAGACCAACTTTAATGATCAATGAGAACGACAGAACTCCAGCGCTAGGGGAATACTGCACATAGAATTCATGGCTTTTTCCCCCATGATTCTTTTGTCTTTCCAAAGTTAATTTTTTTTAACCGTGTTTTCTTTTTTATTTTTTGAATGTTTATTTTTCCATTTTTCAACCAATATTTTATCCCTTTTTTGAAAAAAACCTTTTTTATTTTTCATTTTTAGAGTCATATTCTATCGCTTCATAGTAGTTACCCTTATTTTTGGTGTGTGTGTATATATATGTGTGTGTGTGTGTGTGTGTGTGTGTGTGTGTGTGTGTGTGTGTGTGTAGTTCTCTTTTTAAAATTTTGAGATACAGTTTCTTCTAACAGATCAAAATATACCATAAATCTCTAGGGTATGGATTTGTTCTAGTCTTCTGCCTGATCACATTCTCTCACCTTTTTTTTTTAATCCTCTTTCTTTTTTCAAACAACTTATCAATTTCTTTTATAACATCTTTTATAATTTTCCCCTTTACAGTCATATTCTATCCATTCATCATATTAACCCTTATTTTTGAACATATATAAGTTTTTCTCTCTTTAAAATTTTGGGAGGCACTTTCTTCTAACAGACCAAAATACACCCAAAATCTAGTGTGTGGCATTGATCTATGCACCAGCCTGATCATATTTGATCATATTCTGTTTTTTTTGTTATGTTTTGTTTTTGTTTATTTTTAACTTTTTCTTTTTCTTTTTTCTTTCCCTTTCATTTCCCCTGGTTTCAGGTCCTTTCTGATTTGTTTAGTATATATTTTCTGGGGTCATTGTTACCCTGTTAGCATATTGTTCTCTCATTCATCTATTCTCCTCTGGACAAAATGACAAGATGGAAAAAAATCACAACAAAAAGAACAAGAGGCAATACTGACTGCCAGGAACCTAATCAACACAAGACATTAGTACAATGTCGGAACTAGACTTCAGAATGATGATTTTTAAAGATACTAGCTGGGCTTGAAAAAAGCATGGAGGTTATTAGAGAAACCATTTCTGGAGAAATAAAAGAACTAAAATCTAACCAAGTCAAAACCAAAAAGGCTATGAATGAGGTGCAATAAAAAATGGAGGCTCTAACTGCTAGGATAAATGAGGCAGAAGAGAGAATTAGTGATATAGAAGACCAAATGATGGAAAATAAAAAGCTGAGAAAAAGAGAGATAAACAACTACTGGATCATGAGGGAAGAATTCGAGAGATAAGCGATACCATAAGATGAAACAACATTAGAATAATTGGGATCCCAGAAGAAGAAGAAAGAGAGAGGGGCAGAAGGTATATTGGAACAAATTACAGCAGAGAACTTCCCTAATTTGGGGAAGGAAACAAGCATCAAAATCCAGGAGGCACAGAGAACTCCTCTCAAAATCAATAAAAATAGGTCAACCCCCCAACATATAATAGTAAAACTTACAAGTCTTAGAGACAAAGAGATAACCCTGAAAGCAGCTCGGGAGAAGAGAGATGTAAACTACAATGGTAGAAATATTAGATTGGCAACAGACCTATCCACAGAGACCTGGAAGGCAAGAAAGGACTGGCATGATATCTTCAGAGCACTAAATGAGAAAAATATGCAGCCAAGGATACTATATCCATCTAGGCTGTCATTGAAAATAGGAGAGATACAAAGCTTCCAGCTTCAATTTCCAAACACAAAACCAGCCCTCCAAGAAATATTGAAAGGGGTCCTCTAAGCAAAGAGAGAGCCTAAAAGCAACATAGACCAGAAAGGAACACAGACAATATACAGTAACAGTCACCTTACAGGCAATACAATGGCACTAAATACATATCTTTCAATAGTTACCCTGAATGTAAATAGACTAAATGCCCCAATCAAAAGACAGAGGCTATCAGATTGGATTAAAAAAAACAAGACCCATCGATATGCTGCCTGCAAGAGACTCATTTTAGACCCAAAGACACCCCCAGATTGAAAATGAGGGGGTGGAAAACAATTAACCATGCTAATGGACATCAAAAGAAAACTGGAGTGGCAATTCTTTTATCAAACCAATTAGATTTCAAGCCAAAGACTGTAGTAAGAGATGAGGAAGGACACTGTATCCCACTTAAAGGGTCTATCCAACAAGAAGATCTAACAATTGTAAATATCTATGCCCCTAACATGGAAGAAACTAAATATATAAGCCAATTAATAACAAAAGCAAAGAAACACATCAACACCAATACAATAATAGTAGGAGACTTAAACACCCCCCTCACTGAAATGGACAGATCATCTAAGCAAAAGATCAACAAGGAAATAAAGACTTTAAATGACCCACTGGACCAAATGGACTTCACAGACATATTCAGAACATTCCATCCCAAAGCAACAGAATACACATTCTTCTCGAGTGCTCATGGAACATTTCCAGAATAGATCACATCCTAGGTCACAAATCAGGTCTCAACGGTACCAAAAGATTGGGATCATTCCCTGCATATTTTCAGACCACAATGCTTTGAAAGTAGAACTCAATCACAAGAGGAAAGTTGAAAGAACTCAAATATAGGGAGGGTAAAGAGCATCCTACTAAAGAATGAATGGGTCAACCAGGAAATTAAAGAAGAATTAAAAAGATTCATGGAAACCAATGAAAATGAAAACACAACTGTTCAAAATCTTTGGGATACAGCAAAGGCAGTCCTAAGAGGAAAGTATATAGCAATACAAGCCTTTCTCAAGAAACAAGAAAGGTCTCAAATACACAACCTAATCCTACACCTAAAGGAGCTGGAGAAAGAACAGCAAATAAAGCCTAAACCCTACAGGAGAAGAGAAATAATAAAGGTCAGAGCAGAAATCAATGAAATAGAAACCAAAAGAACAGTAGAACAGATCAACCAAACTAGGAGCTGGTTCTTTGAAAGAATTAACAAGATTGATGAACCCCAGGCCAGACTTATCAAAAAGAAAAGAGAAAGGACCCAAATCAACAAAATCATGAATGAAAGAGGAGAGATCACAACCAACACCAAAGAAATACAATTATAAGAACATATTATGAGCAACTCTATGCCAGCAAATAGATAACCTGGAAGAAATGGGTGCATTCCTAGAGATGTATCAACTACCAAAATTGAACCAGGAAGAAATAGAAAACCTGAACAGACCTATAACCACCAAGGAAATTGAAGCAGTCATCAAAAATCTCCCAAGAAACAAAAGCCCAGGGACAGATGGCTTCCCAGGGGAATTCTACCAAACATTTAGAGAAGAATTAATACCTATTCTTCTAAAACTGTTCCAAAAAATAGAAATGGAAGGAAAACTTCCAAACTTGTTTTATGAGGCCACTATTACCTTGATCCCAAAACCAGACAAAGACCCCATCAAAAAGAATTACAGACCAATATCCTTGATGAACATGGATGCAAAAATCCTCACCAAAATACTAGCCAATAGGATCCAACAGTACATTAAAAGGATTATTCACCACGATTTACCCCTGGGCTGCAAGGTTGGCTCAACATCCGCAAATCAATCAATGTGATACAATACATTAATAAAGGAAAGAACAAGAACCATATGATCCTCTCAATAGATGCAGAAAAAGCATTTGACAAAGTACAGCATCCTTTCTTGATCAAAACTTCAGAGTATAGGGATGGAGGGTACATACCTCAATATCTTAAAAGCCCTCTATGAAAAACCCACAGTGGATATCATTCTCAATGGGGAAAAACTGAGAGCTCTCCCCCTAAGGTCAGGAACACGGCAGGGATGTCCACTCTCACCACTGCTATTCAATATAGTTTTAGAAGTCCCAGCCACAGCAATCAGACAACAAAAATAAATCAAAGGCGTCCAAATCGGCAAAGAAGAAGTAAAACTCTCACTCTTTGCAATTGATATAATACTTTATGTGGAAAACCCAAAAGACTCCATTCCAAAACTGCTAGAACTCATACAGGAATTCAGTAAAGTGGCAGGATATAAAATCAATGCACAGAATTCAGTGGCATTCCTATACACAATAAGATAGAAGATAGAGAAATTAAGGAGTCGATCCCATTTACAATTGCACCCAAAACCATAAGATACCTAGGAATAAATCTAACCAAAGAGGCAAAGAATCTGTACTCAGACAACTATACAATATTTGTGAATGAAATTGAGTAAGACACAAAGAAATGGAAAAACGTTCCATGCTCATGGATTGGAAGAACAAATATTGTGAAGAGATCAATGCTACCTAGAGCAATCTACACATTCAATGCAATCCCTATCAAAATACCATCCACTTTTTTCAAAGAAATGGAACAAATAATCCTAAAATTTGTATGGAACCAGAAAAGACCCCGAATAGCCAGAGGAACATTGAAAAAGAAAAGCAAAGCTGGCGTCATCACAATTCCGGACTTTAAGCTCTATTACAAAGCTGTCATCATCAAGACAGTATGGTACTGGCACAAAAACAGACACATAGATCAATGGAACAGAATCGAGAGCCCAGAAATGCACCCTCAACTCTATGGTCAACTAATCTTCAACAAAGGAGGAAAGAATGTCCAATGGAAAAAAACAGTCTCTTCAACAAATGGTGTTGGGAAACTTAGACGCATATGCAGAAGAATGAAACGGGACCATTTCCTTACACCACACACAAAAATAGACTCCAAATGGTTGAAAGACCTAAACGTGAAATAGGAATACATCAACATCCTAAAGGAGAACACAGGTAGCAACCTCTTCAACCTCAGCCGCAGCAACTTCTTCCTAGAAACATCGCTAAGGGCAAGGGAAGCAAGGGTAAAAATGAATTATTGGGATTTCATCAAGATAAAAAGCTTTTGCACAGCAAAAGAAACAGTCCACAAAACCAAAAGACAACCGACAGAATGGGAGAAGATATTTGCAAATGACATATCAGATAAAGGGCTAGTCTCCAAAATCTATAAAGAACTTATCAAACTCAACACCCAGTGAACAAATGATCCAATCAAGAAATGGGCAGAAGACATGAACAGACATTTTTCCACAGAAGACATCCAAATGGCCAACAGACACATGAAAAAGTGCTCACCATTCCTCGGCATCAGGGAAATCCAAATCAAAACCTCAATGAGATATCACCTCACACCAGTCAGAATGGCTAAAATTAAGTCAGGAAACTAGACATGTTGGCGGGGATGCAGAGAAAGGGTAACCCTCCTACACTGTTGGTGGGAATGCAAGCTGGTGCAGCCACTCTGGAAAACAGTATGGAGGTTCTTAAAAAAGTTGAAAATAGAGCTCCCATATGATTCAGCAATTGCACTACTGGGTATTTACCCCAAAGATACAAATGTAGGGATCTGAAGGGGTATGTGCACCCCGATGTTTATAGCAGCAATGTCCACAATAGCCAAACTGTGGAAAGAACCAAGATGTCCATTGACAGATGAATGGATAAAGAAGTGGTATATATATATATACAATGGAATATTATGCAGCCATCAAAATGAATGAAATCTTACCATTTGCAATGACGTAGGTGGAACTGGAGAGTGTTATGCTGATCGCAATAAGTCAATCAGAGAAAGACATATATCATATGACCTCACTGATATGAGGAATTCTTAATTTCAGGAAACAAACTGAGGGTTGCTGGAGTGGTGGGGGGTTGGAGGGATGCGGCGGCTGTGTGATAGACATTGGGGAGGGTATGTGCTATGGTGATCACTGTGAATTGTGCAAGTTCCAAAGGGGCACCAATGTTCACAATAGCTAAACAATGGAAAGAGCCCAGTTGTCCACCAATAGATGAATGGACAAAGGTGTGAGACACAGACACAATGGAATATTATGGAGCCATCAGAAAATGAAATCTTGCCATTTGCAACGATGTGGATCGACCTAGAGGGTATTATGCTAAGCAAAATAAGTCAATCAGAGAAAGACAATTATCATATGATCTCACTGATATGTGGAATTTGAGAAACAAGGCCGGGGATCATAGGGGAAGAGAGGAAAAATGAAACAAGAAGAAACCAGAGAGGGAAGCAAACCATAAGAGACTCTTAATCTTAGGAAACAAACTGAGAGTTGTTGGAGTGAAGGATGGGAGCATGGGATGGCTGGGTGATGGACATTGGGGAGGGTATGTGTTGTGGTGAGTGCTATGTATTGTGTAAGAATCACAGCCCCAAACCCCTGAAACAAATAATACATTATACGTATTTGCTCCATAATAAAAAAATTTTTTAAATTAAGAAAAAACTAAAAGGCAACCTACAGAATGGGAGAAGATATTTGCAAATGACATTTTTGATAAAGGGTTAGTCTCCAAAATATATAAAGAACTTATCAAACTCAACACCCAAAAAACAAATAATCTGGTTTTTAAAAATGGGCAGAAGACATGAACAGAAATCTTTATAAAGAAGACATACAGATGGCCAATAGACACTTGAAAAGATGCTCAGCATCACTCATCATCAGGAAAATACAAATCTAAACTACAGTGAGATATCACCTCACACCTGTCAGAGTGGCTAAAATCAGCAATACAGGAAGTAACAGGTGTTGGCAAGGATACAGAGAAAGGGGAACTCTCTTACACAGTTGGTAGAAATGCGAACTGGTGCACCCACTCTGGGAAACAGTATGGAGGTTCTTCAAAAAGTTAAAAATAGAACTACCCCATGATCCAGCAATGGCACTCCTAGGTATTTATCCAAAGAATGCAGAAATACTAATTCAAAGGGACACATGCACCCTGATGTTTACAGCAGCATTATCTATGATATGGAAACAACCACTGACTGGTGAATGGATAAAGAGGTGGTGTACATATAAAATGGAATATTAGTCATCAAAAAAATGAAATCTTGCCAGTTGCCATGACTTTGATGGAGCTAGAGAGTATTATGCTAAGCAAAATAGAGAGAAAGACAAATACCCTATAATTACACTCATATGTGGAATTTAAGAAACAAAACAGATAGTCATGGGGGGGCAGGGAGCCAAACCAGAAAACAGACCATTAACTGTGTAGAAGAAACTGAGGGTTGCTGGAGGGGCTAGATGGGTTATGGGTATTAAGGAAGGCATTTGTGATGAGCAGTGGGTGTTGTATGTAAGTGATGAATCACTAAATTCTACACCTTAAACTAATATTACACTCTACATTAACTAACTGAATTTAAATAAAAACTTGGAAACACACACACACACAAAACATAGTTACTGAAAAATTGCAGAACTAACTTTGCAATGTATACTTTATAACTTTTGTGTCTATATTGTGCATAAAGATCTAGAAAATATAGAAGATGGTTCAAAACTAAGGGCAGGGGTTTGCTCAAATGTTGGCTGGGAAAATGATTCAAAGTGTCTTGCATTTTAATAGTCTGATATAGAGGTAAAATTTCCAAATACAGAATAAATTTTAGAGGGATTAATATAAAATGATGCATTCAAGTTAAAAATAATTATAGAAGTATAGCTTCCAAGATAAATTCTTGAATATAATCTTTATATCAGTTAACATATTTTAGGTGATAAAATATTCTAAGCAATGCAGCTGCTTTAAAAACTAATAAAATCTTAAAGACAATGTTACTTTTATATAATTAAATCTTAGATTAAGTTAACACAAATGTAGAACCAAAATCTAGAAATACATTTGTCCCATCACATTTCATAAAATCCGTATTGATTCTAGAGTTCTGATTTTGGTTCTGGATATCACAGTATGAGAGGAGGAGTATGTTGTCATTCAGCAGATGTATACAGAAATAATTCAAGGTAGATAGGACTTTTAAACTTAAAAAGAAAAAAACATTAAGTGGAAAAATTAATGATGTCTTCAAAGGTTTCAAAGTGTCGAGAAAATGTTTATATTATGCTGCTTTAGATGACAGGAGTACAATCAGAGTATGAAATTAAGGTGAAAATGTAAGTTTCAGAGAAGACATAAAAACATAGTTAGGTCCCTAAAATGGTCTGCTTTTTGAAGTTTAAACTTCCCACTTTCAAAACTGCTCAAGAAAAGACTGAATGACACATGTACAGTAGAAATCTTACAACATGCATGTGTGAGATCAGAAATTTAAACTATCTTCAAAAATAAGATATACCGCATGGAGCACTGAGTGTTATACGAAAACAATGAATCATGGAACACTACATCAAAACTAATGAGGTACTGTATGGTGACTAACATAATAAAACAAAATAAAAAAGAATAAGATATACGAAGCTAAAAAATCAGCCTAAAATCTTATATGGGATGAACAAAAAATGCTTTTAGTGTCAAAGATAAACGTAATTTTTTTTCCTGTATAAGCAATTGAGAAAATATCTGGCATCATTAATCATTAGGGAAATGCTTTTAAAGCCCGAATGAGATAACACTACACACCAGTAGAATTTTTAGAATTAAAAATACAACCCATACTCAGTGTTGATAAAGAGCCACTGGAATTTTAAAACACTGCTGATTAGAATATAAAGTGGTAAAACAGTTTGCCAGTTTCTTGTAAAGTTTACTGTATACCTCTCACATGACACAACCATTCCATTCCTAGGTATTTGCATAAGAGAAATAAAAGCAAATGAGTATACAAAGACTTATACATGAATATCCATAGATTTATGTCTAATAGCTCAAAACTGGGAAACAACCCAAAAGTCCATCAACAGATAAATGGTTAAACAAATTATGGTGTGGGGCGCCTGGGTGGCTCAGTTGGTTAAGCCACTGCCTTCGGCTCAGGTCATGATCCTGGAGTCCCGGGATTGAGTCCCGCATCGGGCTCCCTGCTCAGCGAGGAGCCTGCTTCTCCCTCTGACCCTCTCCCCTCTCATGTACTCTCTCTCCCATTCTCGCTCTCTCAAATAAATAAATCTTTAAAAAAAAATTATGGTGTGTACATACAATGGAGTATTACTCAGCAATATAAAGAAATGGCTATATACAACACTTAATGATACTCAAAATACCCAAAACACAAATAATCCAGTCAATAAATGGGCAGAAGACATGAACAGACACTTCTCCAAAGAAGACATATAAATGGCTAACAGACACATGGAAATATGTTCAATATCACTAGCCATCAGTGAAATACAAATCAAAACCACAATGAGATACCAGTCTACATCATTTAGAATGGCAAAAATTAACAAGACAGGAAACAACAAGTGTTGGTGAGGGTATGGAGACAGGGGAACCCTCTTACACTATTAGTGGGAATGCAAGCTGGTACAGCCACTCTGGAAAACAGTATGGAGGCTCCTCAAGACATTAAAAATAGACTTACCCTATGACCCAGGAATTTCACTACTAGGTATTTACCTCAAAGATATAGATGTAGTGAAAAGAAGGGGCACACGCACCCCAATGTTCATAGCAGCAATGGTCACAATAGCCAAACTGTGGAAGGAGCTGAGATGCCCTTCAACAGATGAACAGTTAAAGAAGATGTGGTCCATATATACAATGGAATATCACTCAGCCATCAGAAAGGATGAATACCAAACTTTTACATCAACATGGATGGGACTGGAGGAGATTATGCTAAGTGAAATCAGTCAAGCGGAGAAAGACAATTATCATATGGTTTCACTCATATGTGGGACATAAGGAATAGCCTGGAGGACCACAGGGGAAGGGAGGGAAAACAGAAGGGGAAGAAGTCAGAGAGGAAGATAAACCATGAGAGACTCTAGACTCTGGGAACCAAACTGAGGGTTGCAGAAGGGAGGGGGTGGGGGGATGGAGTAACCGCGTGATGGGTACTAAGGAGGGTATATCTGGTGATGCGCACTGAGTGTTATAGGCACCTAATGAATCGCTGAACACTACATCACAAACGGATGATGTACTATATGCTGGCTAATTGAATATAATAAAAAATAACTAAAAAATCATAAACTGAAACAAAAAAAAGAAAATTATCCTCAAAACAGCTTGGATGAATCTCTACTGATGTCACTATAAAACAGATTGTGTACTAGACGGCTCAGTTTACATAACATGGAGAGTACAAATTAATCTATATTATAGAAAATTAATCCGTTGTCTGGGGGTATGCGGGAGGGAGGATCAAGAGGCAGAGATCACACAAGCATATAAGGAAGCTTTAGGTTACGGTATAGATAATTCTGTTGATTGTGGTAGTGATCGTTTTTCATCAGATTGTAGGTTTTAAGTATTCACAGCTTATGTCAATTATCCCAAAATAAAACTGTTAAAAATAAATCAGTCATAATCAACTTAAGGCATGCATGAGTGAATGTGTGTTGAGTGTGTAGTAGATGCTGTAGGTGAGTAAATATGCAAAATCAAGGACTTACAGAATTCACCAATGCAGTCAATCCACTGAAGCCACTGTAAATTTCTGTAGTTAGGAGGCGTTCTGGCAGTGTTGAGGAGATATTTTTTTAAACTAGAGACCCTCTGGACCTTCAAGAGTTTGAGTCCGGGATCCTTAGAGCGGTCTCTGAAAAGTTCTCTCTTGTTCACTTTCCTCCTTTCTTCAGGTAAAGAGAAGGAAATAGCAACATGGAGCTCCTTTCTTTCCTTTCACATAGGTTTATTTGTTTGATTAAACAATTATTTATTGAGTCACTCCTACATGCCACGTGTTGGCAAAATATGAGTCCAACTGGGGAATACTATCTCAAATATTGTAATATGGGCAATTAAATAAAGCATAAACATCTTAAATATTGAGTACTTCCGTGTGTTTGGCCTAAGGATGGTCCCAGGGGTAAAGGGAAGGAATGTGTTCCTTCTCTGACTTCTTACTCCTCTTTCCCTTTATTCCGTAACACTCTTCTAGGATGGCTACCCTGCCCTTCCTCCATGTAGCAATGGTAGTTTCCACAGTGTGAGACATTACTAGGTGCCAGAGGATGGAGTTAGCTCCTTTGCTGGCCCTAGCATTTGCTTCTAAGCCTTTAACTGGCAGACTGTGTACTCTTTGAAACCTTATTTCTTGCGCCTTTGCCACCAAAGCCGTTGGCTCTGGACTTGTTTTAGAAATAATATTGAACGAGATAATAAATTATCTTGGTTGTTTGGTTGTCATCTGTTTCTTAATAGCTATGAGAACACTGTTGATATTTCTTATTAATTCCTTCCTGCTTACTAGAATTGGTTTAACCTAGTAAAATACTCCTATTCCTAACTGATTGAAATTACCTTTGAGGGAAGATGGTCTTTTGAAGGGCAGGTTTCTTGCATAGATAAGATTGATTAGCCATTCCTCAAGCAGGAAACCATGATTGTTAGATTCTATTTTTACTTGTATCTTGAATTGATAAATTAACAAGTTAAACTAAATAATTATTCAACACATGTAGTACATCAAATTATGTAAACAAACAGCTAGAAAAATTCAGTCAGCTAAGAAAATGTAGGACGTCTCTGCTTAAAAAAGAAATTATTTTTAATATATTACGCTGTAAAATAACTCCCCTCTCCCACTGTAGGATATTTAAAATAAGTGGCTGAGAATGTCATTCTCATAAATTAAATTGTTTTTCCTTTTTAAGTTTTTAAAGACTCTACTTAGTCCTTTTTTTTTTTAAATAGCATATTGTTCAATTGATGCAGCGCTTTCATTTAGTTGCCATGGTAACAAAAATCAGGCCTGAATTAAGCCCCTAGGCAGTCAAATTAGTCAAAGTTTTGCAAAAAGCAACTCTCCTTTTTCTATTTTGATTAGGTTTCTTAGGAAATTGAGGTGAATTTAGCACATCATTGAGTCCTCAAAACCAGTTTTAAGTTTAAAGTTTAATGAAGAATGTTTAGAAATAAGGTAAAAGTTTATTGTGAGAAGATTTTACAATTTAGTATGATTTATTAAAATGCTGAAATTGAAGGAAACAATGATGTTTTCATTATATGCTTGTCAATGTAGATTTTATTTGCACATATTCTTTGCAATACATTTTCCTAATGTCTTACTTATTCTCTGGTTATTCCTCTGTCTTGGAATTCAGTAGTAAATTCAATAGAACCATGCTAAGGATAATTTTGGTTACATCTATAACCTGTAGAATGAAAGACATGGAAGCATTATGGGCACCTATTTCTAGGTACATAGGCAATAACTGAAAATTTCACCTATATCTTACAACCATGTTTTTCTTCAGTTAATGTGGCTCCTGTGAACTGAGCGTGTCGGGTAGGTGCTTGAATGAGCTCACTACCCCTGGATTCCAGATAGTAGCTTTATATGCCATTATAATGTTAATTCCTTTTAATTTTTTATTTAAATTCCAGTTAGTTAACATACTGTGTAATATTAGTTTCTGGTGCACAATTTAGTAATTCAACACTTCCATACAATAACCAGTGCATATCACAGTAAGTGTACTCCTTAATCCCCATCACCTCTTTCACCCATCCCCCTGCCCACCTCCCCTCTGGTAACTATCAGTTTGTTCTCTGTAGTTAAGAATCTGTTTCTTGGTTTGTCTCCTTCCCACCCCCCCCACCATGATCATTTGTTTTGTTTCTTAAATTCCACATATGAGTGAAATCATATGGCATTTGTTCTTCTCTGATTTACTTTGCTTTGCATAATATTCTCTAGCTCCATCCACATCATTGCAAATGTCAAGATTCCATTCTTTTTGATGGCTGAGTAGTATTCCTGTGTGTGTGTGTGTGTGTGTGTGTGTGTGTGTGTGTGTGTGTGTGTGTGTACACCACCTCTTCTTTATCCATTCATCAATCAATGGACATTTGGGCTGTTTTCATAAATTGGCTATTGTAGATAATGCTGCTATAAACATCAGGATGCATGTATCCCTTTGAATTAGTATTTCTGCATTCTTTGGATAAATACCTAGGAGTGCCACTGCTGGATCATGGGGTAGTTCTGTTTTTAACTTTTTGAAGAACCGCCATACTGTTTTCCAGAGTGGGTGCACCAGTTCGCATTTCTACCAACTGTGTAAGAGAGTTCCCCTTTCTCTGTATCCTTGCCAACACCTGTTACTTCCTGTATTGTTGATTTTAGCTACTCTGACAGGTGTGAGGTGATATCTCACTGTAGTTTAGATTTGTATTTCCCTGATGATGAGTGATGCTGAGCATCTTTTCAAGTGTCTGTTGGCCATCTGTATGTCTTCTTTGTAAAGATTTCTGTTCCTGTCTTCTGCCCATTTTTAAAAACCAGATTATTTGTTTTTTGGGTGTTGAGTTTGATAAGTTCTTTATGTATTTTGGGGACTAACTCTTTATCATCTTGTACATTGCCTTTTAATCTTGTTTATTGTTTCCTTCACTGTACAGAAGCTTTTAATTTTGATGAAGTCCCAATAGTTTATTTTTGCTTTTGTTTCTGTTGGTTCAGGAGACATACCTAATAAGAAGTCAGTATGGTTGATGTCAAAGAGGTTACTGCCTGTGTTCTCCTCTAGGATTTTGATGGTTTCACGTCTCCTGTTTAGGTTTTTAATCCATTTTGAATTTATTTTAGTGTACAGTGTAAGAAAGTGGTCCAGTTTCATTCTTTTGCATCTTCTAGTCCAGATTTGCCAACACCATTTCTTGAAGGGACTGTCTTTTTTCCATTGGATATTCTTTCCTGCTTTGTCAAAGATTACTTGACCATATATTTGTGGGTTCCTTTCTGGGTTCTCTATTCTGTTCCATTGATCTATGTATCTATTTTTATGCCAATACAATACTGTTTTGATCACAACAGTTTTGTTATATAACTTGATGTCTGGAATTGTGATGCCTCTACCTTTGCTTTTCTTTTTCAAGGTCACCTTGGCTATTTGGGGTGTTTTGTGGTTGCATACAAATTTTAGGATTGTTTGTTCTCGGTCTGTGAAAAGTGCTGTATTTTCATAGCGATTGCATTAAATGTGTATATTGCTTTAGGTAGTACAGACATTTTAACAATATTTGTTCTTCCAATCCATGAATATGGAATGTTTTTCCATTTCTTTGTGTCCAGTTTCTTTCATCCGTGTTTTATAGTTTTCAGAGTACAAGTCTTTTACCTCTTTGGTTAGGTTTATTCCTAGGTATCCTATGGTTTTTGGTGCAATTGTAAATGGGATTGATTAATTTCTCTTTCTATGGCTTCATTATTGGTGTACAGAAATGCAAGACTTCTGTACATTGATATTGTATCCTGTGACTACTGAATTTGTGTATCAGTTCTAGCAATTTTTTGGTGGAGTCTTTCAAGTTTACTATATAGAGAATCATGTCATCTATAAACAGTGAAAGTTTTACTTCTTCCTTGCCTATTTAGATGCCTTTTAATGTTAACTAATTCTGGATTATTTACTGCCATATAGAAATCTCCTGCATTATCATGCCACCATACTTCTTTTCCTAGTTACAAATTAAGAACTAAAGAAAGGAATTTATGGTTTCTGCTTATTTGAACACCTCAGAACACTAGATACAGTGCTTAGAGAATTCTTGCTGATTTGACTTATTTTAATCTAATGTTTTAATGTTATAGAGAGTGACCTCAATTATACTAGTAAAACATCTTTAAGATTGTAGGGGCCTTAAATTTTATGGAGATGCTTCTGAATGGAAAAAGGATAAGGAGCATTGCACTTTAGCTTCTGGACATTAATATGCTTAATAAAAATTGACTAAGATGCTAATGGTAGCAAAATTAAGTCTATATCATGGGTTAATAAGCAGGAGAACATTGACTGCTTATTATCTGGTTGTATCCATGACAACATTTTCTAAACCATTCTTGTTATCTGGAGCACTTGTTAATATACGTGTCTTGTAATGTTCTGCATTTTGGGGGAGCTGTTAACCACCAATCTATTGTGAGTTCAGATTTTTAGATTCCACACGCAAGTGAGATCATGCAGTATTTGTCTTTCTCTGACTTATGTCACTTAGCATAATGACCTCAAGTTCCATATACATGTTGTAAATGGCAGGATTTCCTTCCTTTTTTATTAATGAATTATATTCTACCTTGTTTTGTGTGTGTGTGTGTGTGTGTGTGTGTGTGTGTGTCTTAGGTACATTTGGTCTATACAGTTGTTCAAATCTACTGGTTCTTCCTTTATTCTCTGTCTGAATTATCTATCCATTATTAAGATTGGGGTTTTAAGGTCTCCAGCTATTACTATCTTGTTTATATCTTTTAGTCCTGTTAGTAATTTGCTTAATATATATGGGTAATGCAATGTTGGGTGTATAATTATTTACAAGTGTTATATCATCTTGATGAATTGATCCCTTTATCATTATATAATGATCTTATCTGTCTCTTTTGACCATATTTAGCTTAAAGTCTATTTTATCTGATATAAGTATAGTTACCCTGTTTTCTATTGGTTATCATTTGTTTGAAATATCTTCTTATCCTTTCATTCTCGGACTAAGTGTGCCTTTCAAGCTAAAGTGGGTTTCTTGCAGGCAGCATATGGTTGAATCTTTGTTGCTGCTGCTGTTCTTACTCACTCAGCCTTTCTGTGTCTTTTGACTGGAGAATTTAACTCATTTATATTTACAGTAATTATTGATAGTTAAGGAGTTACAATTGTTAATTGTTTTCTGTTTTGTAGATATTTTGTCTCTTGCAGCTTTTCTTGCTGTCTTTTATGATTTGATGACTTCTTGCATAGTGTGTTTTGACACCTTTATCATAATATTTAGCGTAATTATTATAGGTTTTTCCTTTCGTGGTTACCATGAAGCTTATGTAAACTCTTTTTGTAACAACCTATTTTAAGCAGATAATAACTTCAAAGAGAATAAACTTCATACCTTAAGTTCATTAAAATGAAAAAAAAATACACACAACAAAATCAAAGTCTTAAAAGTTATGAACATAGGCAGTCTTTATGGATGTCAAGTGCTCCGGCCACAAGATGTGCTTCATGGTAATTGGTCATATAAGCCTGAGTGGTATATCTGGCTAAGTCTATAGCCTCCATTCAATGTTTATTTTAGTCAAAAGACAAAGATGATGATCTCAGCAGATAAAGAATAATCATTCCTTGGCCAAAGGTCCCATGACTCAATTTTACCTTAAGTAGCAACAAAGCAGAAGGAAATTTGATAATTATTTAAAAAATTAACTGGGAATATTATTCCCATGTTGCAGTACTAACAGCAGATGAAGAAAGGACTGCCATTTCCATCTTAGTTTAGTAAGTGCATTTAATATGCTAAGTTTAAATGAAGTTAAAATTATTTACTTGTTGCTAGTATTTTCTTTTTTTCCCACTATTCTTATTTTTGCTTTTATTTTTTTTATATTTTTTATTGTTATGTTAATCACCATATATTACATCATTAAGTTTTGATGTAGTGTTCCATGATTCACTGTTTGTGCATAACACCCAGTGCTCCACACAGAATGTGCCCTCTTTAATAACCATCACCAGGCTAACCCATCCCCCACCCCCTCCCCTCTGGAACCCTCAGTTTGTTTTTCAGAGTCCATCGTCTCTCATGGTTCGTCTCCCCCTCCGACTTAGTCCCCTTCCTTCTTCCCCTCCTGCTATCTTCTTCTTCTTTTCTTTTCTTAACATATATTGCATTATTTGTTTCAGAAGTACAGATCTGTGATACATCAGTCTTGTACAATTCACAGTGCTCACCATAGCACATACCCTCCCCAATGTCTATCACCCAGCCACCCAATCCCTCCCACCCCCCACCACTCCAGCAACCCTCAGTTTGTTTCCTGAGATTAAGAATTCCTCATGTCAGTGAGGTCATATGATCCATGTCTTTCTCTGATTGACTTATTTCACTCAGCATAACACCCTCCAGTTCCATCCACGTTGTTGCAAATGGCAAGATCTCATTCCTTTTGATGGCTACATAATATTCCATTGTGTATATATACCACCTCTTCTTTATCCATTCATCTGTTGGTGGACATCTTGGCTCTTTCCACAGTTTGGCTATTGTAGATATTGCTGCTATAAACATCGGGGTGCATGTACCCCTTCGGATCCCTACATTTGTATTTTTGTGGAAAATACCCAGTGGTGCAATTGCTGGATCTTATGGTAGCTCGATTTTCAACTGTTTGAGGAACCTCCATACAGTTTTCCAGAGGGGTTGCACCAGCTTGCATTCCCACCAACAGTGTAGGAGGGTTCCCCTTTCTCCGCATCCCCACCAACATCTGTCATTCCTGACTTGTTAATTTTAGCGATTCTGACTGGTGTGAGGTGGTATCTCATTGAAGTTTTGATTTGGATTTCCCTGATGCCGAGCGATGTTGAGCACTTTTTCATGTGTCTGTTGGCCATTTGGATGTCTTCTTTGGAAAAATGTCTGTTCATGTCTACTGCCCGTTTCTTGATTGGATTATTTGTTCTTTGGGTGTTGAGTTTGATAAGTTCTTTATAGATTTTCGATACTAGCCCTTTATCTGATATGTCATTTGCAAATATCTTCTCCCATTCTGTAGGTTGTCTTTTGGTTTTGTTGACTGTTCCCTTTGCTGTACAAAAGCTTTTCATCTTGATGAAATCCCAATAGTTCATTTTTGCCCTGGCTTCCCTTGCCTTTGGCGATGTTTCTAGGAAGAAGTTACTGCGGCTGAGGTTGAAGAGGTTGCTGCCTGTGTTCTCCGTTAGGATTTTGATGGACTCCTGTCTCACGTTTAGGTCTTTCAACCATTTGGAGTCTATTTTTGTGTGTGGTGTAAAGAAGTGGTCCAGTTTCATTCTTCTGCATGTGGCTGTCCAATTTTCCCAACACCATTTGTTGAAGAGACTGTCTTTTTTCCATTGGACATTCTTTCCTGCTTTGTCAAAGATAAGTTGACCATAGAGTTGAGGGTCCATTTCTGGGCTCTCAATTCTGTTCCATTGATATATGTGTCTGTTTTTGTGCCAGTACCATACTGTCTTGATGATGACAGCTTTGTAATAGAGCTGGAAGTCCGGAATTGTGATGCCACCAGCTTTGCTTTTCTTTTTCAATATTCCTCTGGCTATTCGGGGTCTCCTCTGGTCCCATACAAATTTTAGGATTATTTGTTCCATTTCTTTGAAAACAGTGGTTGGTATTTGGATGGGGATTGCATTGAATGTGTAGATTGCTCTAGGTAGCATTGACATCTTCACAATGTTTGTTCTTCCAATCCATGAGCATGGAAAGTTTTTCCATTTCTTTGTGTCTTCTTCAATTTCTTTCATGAGTATTTTATAGTTTTCTGAGTACAGATCCTTTGCCTCTTTGGTTAAATTTATTCCTAGGTATCTTATGGTTTTGGGTGCAATTGTAAATGGGATCGACTCCTTGATTTGTCTCTCCTCTGTCTTGTTGTTGGTGTATAGGAATGCCACTGATTTCTGTGCATTGATTTTATATCCTGCTACTTGACTGAATTCCTGTATGAGTTCTAGCAGTTTTGAGGTGGAGTCTTTTGGGTTTTCCACATACCGTATCATATCATCTGCAAACAGTGAGAGTTTGACTTCCTCTTTGCCGGTTTGGATGCCTTTGATTTCTTTTTGTTGTCTGATTGCTGTGGCTAGGACTTCTAATACTATGTTGAATAGCAGTGGTGATAGTGGACATCCCTGCTGTGTTCCTGACCTTAGGGGAAAAGCTCTCAGCTTTTCCCCATTGAGAATGATATTCGCTGTAGGATTTTCATAGATGGCTTTTATGATATTGAAGTATGTACCCTCTATCCCTATACTCTGAAGAGTTTTGATCAAGAAAGGATGCTGTACTTTGTCAAATGCTTTTCCTGCATCTATTGAGAGGATCATATGACTCTTGTTCTTTCTTTTGTTAATGTATTGTATCACGTTGATTGATTTGCGGATGTTCAACCGACCTTGCAGCCCAGGGATAAATCCCACTTGGTCATGGTGAATAATCCTTTTAATGTATTGTTGGATCCTATTGGCTAGTATTTTGGTGAGAATTTTTGCATCCATGTTCATCAAGGATATTGGTCTGTAATTCTCCTTTTTGATGGGGTCTTTGTCTGGTTTTGGGATCAAGGTAATGGTGGCCTCATAAAATGAGTTCGGAAGTTTTCCTTCCATTTCTATTTTTTTGGAACAGTTTCAGGAGAATAGGTATTTATTCTTCTTTAAATGTTTGATAGAATTCCCCTGGGAAGTCATCTGTCCCTGGGCTTTTGTTTGTTGGGAGATGTTTGATGACTGCTTCAATTTCCTTAGTGGTTATAGGTCTGTTCAGGTTTTCTATTTCTTCCTGGTTCAATTTTGGTAGTTGATACATCTCTAGGAATGCACCCATTTCTTCCAGGTTATCTATTTTGCTGGCATAGAGTTGCTCATAATATGTTCTTATAATTGTTTGTATTTCTTTGGTGTTGGTTGTGCTCTCTCCTCTTTCATTCATGATTTTGTTGATTTGGGTCCTTTCTCTTTTCTTTTTGATAAGTCTGGCCAGGGGTTTATCCATCTTGTTAATTCTTTCAAAGAACAAGCTCCTAGTTTTGTTGATCTGTTCTACTGTTCTTTTGGTTTCTATTTCATTGATTTCTGCTCTGATCTTTATTATTTCTCTTCTCCCGCTGGGTTTAGGCTTTATTTGCTGTTCTTTCTCCAGCTCCTTTAGGTGTAAGGTTAGGTTGTGTATTTGAGACCTTTCTTGTTTCTTGAGAAAGGCTTGTATTGCTATATACCTTCCTCTCAGGACAGCCTTTGCTGTATCCCGAAGATTTTGAACAATTGTGTTTTCATTTTCGTTAGTGTTCATGAAGTTTTTTAGTTCTTCTTTAATTTTGTTTGACCCATTCATTGTTTAGTAGGATGCTCTTTAGCCTTTTGAGTTCTTTCCGACTTTCCTCTTGTGATTGAGTTCTAGTTTCAAAGCAGTGTGGTCTGAAAATATGCACAGAATAATCTCAATCTTTTGGTACCGGTGGAGACCTGATTTGTGACCTAGGATGTGATCTATTCTGGAGTATGTTCCATGGTCACTAGAGAAGAATGTGTATTCTGTTGCTTTGGGATGGAAAGTTCTGAATATGTCTGTAAAGTCCATTTGGTCCAGTGTGTCATTTAAAGTCTTTATTTCCTTGTTGATCTTTTGCTTAGATGATCTGTCCATTTCAGTCAGGGGGGTGTTAAAGTCCCCCACTATTATTGTATTGTTGTCAATGTGTTACTTTGCTTTTGTTCTTAATTGGCTGCTCCCATATTAGGGGCATAGTTATTTGCAATTGTTAGATCTTCTTGTTGGATAGACCCTTTAAGTAGGATATAGTGTCCTTCTTCATCTCTTATTACAGTCTTTGGTTTAAAATCTAATTTGTCTGATAGAAGGATTGCCACCTCAGCTTTCGTTAGGTGTCTATTAGCATGGTAAATAGTTTTCCACACCCTCACTTTCAATCTGGTGGTGTCTTTGGGTCTAAAATGAGTCTCTTGCAGACAGCATATTGATGGGTCTTGTTTTTTAATCCAATCTGATAGCCTTCTCTTTTGATTGGGGCATTTAGCCCACTTACATTCAGGGTAACTATTGAAAGGTATGAATTTAGTGCCATTGTATTGCCTGTAAGGTGACTGTTAATGTATGTTGTCTGTGTTCCTTTCTGCTCTATGCTGCTTTTAGGCTCTCTTTTTGCTTAGAGGACCCCTTTCAATATTTCTTGGAGGGCTGGTTTCGTGTTTGCAAATTCCTTTAGTTTTTGTTTGTCCTAGAAGCATTGTATCTCTCCTTCTCTTTTCAATGCCAGCCTAGCTGGATGTAGTATTCTTGGCTGCATATTTTTCTCATTTAGTGCTCTGAAGATATCATGCCAGTCCTTTCTGTCCTGCCAGGTCTCTGTGGATAGGTCGGTTGCCAATCTAATGTTTCCACCATTGTAGGTTACATATCTCTTCTCCTGAGCTGCTTTTAGGATTTTCTCTTTGTCTCTGAGACTCGTAAGTTTTACTATTCGATGTCGGGGTGTTGACCTATTTTTATTGATTTTGAGAGGAGTTCTCTGTGCCTCCTGGATTTTGATGCCTGTTTCCTTCCCCAAATTAGGGAAGTTCTCTGCTATTATTTGCTCCAATATACCTTCTGCCCCTCTCTCTTTCTTCTTCTTCTGGGATCCCAATTATTCTAATGTTGTTTCGTCTTATCGTATCACTTATCTCTCGAATTCTGCCCTCGTGATCCTATAGTTGATTATGTCTCTTTTTCTCAGCCTCCTTGTTTTCCATCATTTGGTCTTCTATATCGCTGATTCTCTCTTCTGCCTCATTTATCCAGCAGTTAGTACCCTCATTTTTGATTGCACTTCATTAATAGCCTTTTTGATTTCGACTTGGTTAGATTTTAGTTCTTTTATTTCTCCAGAAAGGGTTTCTCTAATAACTTCCACTTTTTTCAAGCCCATCTAGTATCTTTAAAGTCATGATTCTTAACTCTAGGTCCGACATCGTACTAATGTCCATATTGAGTAGGTCCCTGGCAGACGGTACTACCTCTTGTTCTTTTTGCTGAGGTGATTTTTTTCGTCTTGTCATTTTGTCCAGAGGAGACTACATGAATGAGAGAACAGAATGCTAACAGGTTAACAACGTCTCCAACAAATATACTCTATACAAATCAGAAAAGACCTGGAACCAGGGTACAAGAAAGGGAAAGAAAGAAGAGGAAAAAAAAGGAAAAAGAAAAAGATAAAACAAACAAAAACAGAACAAAACAAAAAGAAAAACCAGAATATGATCAAATATGATCAGGCTGGTGCATAGATCAGTGCCACACACTAGATTTTGGGTGTATTTTGGTCTGTTAGAAGAAAGTGCCTGCTAAAATTTTAAAGGAAGAAAGACTTATATATGTACAAAATAAGGCTTGATACAATGAAGGGATGGAAGATGACTGTAAAGATGAAAATTTTAAAAGATTTTATAAAAGGAATTGATAAGAAGTTGTTTAAAAAGAAAGAAGATAAAAAAAACAAAAAAGAAAAAAAAGGGATAGAATGTGATCAGGCAGGAGACTAGAACAAAGCCATACACTAGTGATTTAGGGTATATTTTGATCTGTTAGAAGAAACTGTATCTCAAAATTTTAAATTTTAAAGAGAGAACAAATTATATATATATATATATATATATATATATGCCAAAAATAAGGGTAACTACTATGAAGGGATAAAAATATGACTCTAAAAATGAAAAATAAAAAATGTTTTTTAAAAAAGGGATTGATAAGATGTTGGTTGAAAAAGGGAAAAAGAAAAATTCAAAAAAAAGTTAAAAAAATTAACTTTGAAAAACTAATGAATTATAGTAAAAAAGCCATGAATTCTATGTGCAGTATTCCCCTAGCGCTGGAGTTCTCCCGTTCTCCTTGACCGGTAAACTTGGTCTTGGCTTGCTGGCTGTTCCCGCTGATCTTCTGGGGGAGGGGCCTGTTGCCGTGGTTCCCAAATGTCTTTGCCGGAGGCAGAATTGCCCCGCCCTTGTGAGTCCGGGCTAAGCAAGCTGCTGGGGTTTGCTCTCAGGACCTTTTGTTCCCTGCAAGCTCTCAGCACAGCTTTGGAGGACCAGGGTGAAAATGGTGGCCTCCCAGTCTCCGCCCAGAGGAGCTGAGAACTCGGGGCCCCGCTCCTCAGTGCACCCCCAGAGAAAAGCAGTCACTCCCGTCTCCCCGGTCTCTGGCCGCACTCCGTGCTTACCCGTCCTGTACCGAGCATTTCTATCTCCAGCTCCCGACCCCGTGTGGAGTCTCCAAACCCAGCAGATCCCTGCGGTGCTCTCCCGCGCCGCTCCTCCCGGGGGAGGAAGGGGAGTCTCCCCAGCTCTACCGCCCATTGTGTACCTGCTGGAGGAGCAGCGGCCTGACTGGGCCGCGGATCACAGTTTATGGCCACCCTGAGCTGAGAGCCTGCGCCTCAGCTCCGTCTCTGCAGCCGGCTTCCCCGCTCTGATACCTGGGAGCTCTGCCACACTCAGGCACCCCCAGTCTTTTTGTGACCCCAAGGGTCCTGAGACCACACTGTCCCACGAGGTTTCCGCCCCCTGCTTAGCCACTGGAGCGACGTCCCTCAGCGGAGCCAACTTCTCAAAGTTCCGATTTTGTGCTCCACGGCTCTATCACTTGCCAGAAGCGGCCAACGGAGGCCCTCTCCCCCGCCGTCTATCCTCCTGAATATCGCCTTGGATTCACTTCCCCACACGTCCTACCTTCCAGTAAGTGGTCGCTTTTCTGTTCAGAGAGTTGTTGCTATTCTCTTGGATCTCCTGTTGAGTTCGTAGGTGGTCAGAATGGTTTGATCCCTATTCAGCTGAATTCTTGAGACCAGGTGAAACCCAGGTCTCCCCCTCCTCCGCCATCTTGCTCCGCCCCCCCCCCCATTGCTAGTATTATTTTCTGTGAACATAATGCCAAGTCCCATTTTAGCACTGAAGAAAAAAAAATGTGAACTACAAAAAATTTATACTTTAAAATGTTCTACTTTCAGAGTAACTATCACATGACCAGTCAAGCAGAATGAAGATAAATATAAAAAGGAATATAAAATCTATTTCAAACAAGTATTTACCTTAAGTTAATGAGCTAGTTGCTATATATTAATGAGTTAACTGGTGCATGTTAATTAAATCTCGATTGTTTAAAATCTCTTTTGGCAGATTTCATGCCATCTGGTTAACTTACTTTAAATGACAAAAGCAATAAGTACTTAATTGCATTCTGATTAATGTACTGTTGTTTCTAAAAAATGTGAGACTTCTAATGAGCATTTTGAAAGGTTTAGTAAAAGAATATTGTGTAGATAAGAATAAATGTTTTTGTTAACTCCTTTGCTGCTAAGGGTAGGTGTAAAATAGTGCAAAAATGTCATTAAATAGGATTTAAATTATTTGAAAATAAATTATCACACTTTAGAAGTGATTTTCTAAAAATGTCTTCCTACAGCAGTTTTTAAATTTCCTTCAGTGTGTCCCCAGATGTTAGATTTCACTTTCTCTGTTCTTATGCCCCAGAAAAGAGATGTTGTGAACAGAAACATACACAGTTGTTTAACCTTAGTGTGACACTGAATATAGAAGCTTAAAGATTCTGTTTTGAATTACTCTTCAAGTGTGAGTGATGTGGAAATGTAGAGAACTGTGGATATACATCAACCAAATAGTCTGATGACAATTTACAAATAAACTGAATTGTGAAAGTTGTTTGCAAATTAATTATTTAAAACTTGGAAAACATTTTAACTTGCCCTCAAATTCATAATCAGCAGATTTCTTTCCTTGGCCGGTTTGAAAATAGATTTTACCTGTACTATATAACAGAACCAGAGTTTAAGCCAATGTTTTTCAGATTGCAGGGTATGTCTTCATTAGTGGGTTTGGAATTACTAAAATAGGTAATAGCCATCTTTTTCCTAAATGAAAATAATAGAATATATCAAATAAATTCTACTTTTTGAGGATAAGGAAGCATTTGTGGCACTTTTATTTTTATTAATGTGTCTATAATATGTGTCTATGTGCTTAACATTTTGCCTATAGTGAATTGTGAAATCAAATGTGTTTTACTGTGAATCACTGCCAAAAAATTTGAAAATCACTGGTTTAAGCATTCTGTAAAAGCCAATAACTATCTCTGTCTAAATTCTGTCTCTGGCACAGTTGGGGAAAAAAAAAAAGAAAAAAAAAACCACACTATTTTTAAACATTTGAGTCTATGGCTTCGCTAGATAAGCAACATGTACTGCATTTGGAGTTGCATTCCAACAAAACTTAAAAGTTAATTCTATATATGTATTTCTACAAATAGTTGTCATTTTGCTTTGTAATAATTAGGCATCAAAGACAAGTAGTTTAAGTAAATGGACATAATAAACTTTTATTAACTTTTTTGGGGTACCAGCTTAAACCAAGAATTTCTCAGTTTAAGTGATGTTTGTGGGAATGAAACTTTTTTTTAGGTCATTCTTTGTCACTTCAGGGCCTCAAGTGTGTAAACCCTCTATTTCTCCATAAGTGGTGAATAGGTCAATAGCCATACCGGCTAATGGTCACACCTGTATTTTTCTTCAGGTACTTGGGAGTTAAGATTATTCTCTGGCTCTGTTTTGCCTAAGGACACCATGTTTTCTAGCTTGGCTAAACATTATAGTATGAAGGCTAGACCTTAGGAAAGGAAATTGTAAGCAGGCATTTAAGGGGCTACCAGCTGAGTGCTGTCATGTGCCCTCCACCCCAGAAAGAGAGACCTGGGTCACTTAGGGTGTACAGAAGCGAAAGCAACTCTTATGAATCTTTTTCCTGTCCACTTTAGAAATATGAATAGTAGTTACAACTTAAGAAAACATGAGGCTGAGAGAGACCAATACAGAAAAAAGTGCAGTTTATGTACTAGATTAGTAATGAGGTATGGTGGGGAAATGTAAAAACATGAAGGATATTTTCTAGGTAAGTCTCTTTTTTTTTTTTTTTTTTTTAAAGATTTTATTTATTTATTTGAGAGAGAGAGAATGGGAGATAGAGAGCATGAGAGGGAAGAGGGTCAGAGGGAGAAGCAGACTCCCTGCTGAGCAGGGAGTCCGACGTGGGACTCGATCCTGGGACTCCAGGATCATGACCTGAGCCGAAGGCAGTCGCTTAACCAACTGAGCCACCCAGGCGCCCCTTTCTAGGTAAGTCTCTTACATTTTGCTTCCTTATCGTTATCTGAGTTACACTTAGAAACTTAGAGTCTTGAAGGAATTGGGGGGAGGAAAGATGGAAAGTCAGATCATAAACAGTTATAGGAAGAGACAGAACTAGGTAGGATACTCTAGCTAGAGATGAACCAGGAGCCATATTGTTATTTATTTTGTTCCTAAACTAAGCCCAACCTTTACCACTGAGGAATAAGCAATGGAATCTGACTCTGGTCAATTAAACAGAAAATGATACTGGGCTTACTGATTGTTAGAAGGGCTGTAGTTATGGGATTAAACCTTAACTTTAAAAAGAATCCTAGAAACCATGCCTGAAAAGTGATTAATGAGGAAACCACAATTGATGTGGCCATTGACATTGCTACCCGAAACTGGACAGCATTCTAGCTGCTCCTTTGGTCAGCACTAATAACACTTTACAGTAGGGACTCCACCTGTCAACCAATGCTGTTCCCAAACTGGACAGCTCAGGCATAAACCTTGCCACAAAATGAAGACCCTATGTACAGCCTGTTTCCTTGGCTTAAGCACTTCTGCACCAAAGGCTCCTGTGCATGTGCCTGTGGTTGGGTTTGGGGAGCTCAGTCACTTGGCTTGTATAAGAGTTTCCTGGGTTACTCTTTAAGGCTGAGCTTATTAATCTGAAATTCCCCATCAGAACAAGAGTCTTCAAAATATGCTAGTAAGCCTGAAACTATTAGTCAGTATAAGGGCCCTTTGCATGAGCTGTTTCTTACTTTTGGAAACCTTTCCTTCAAGATCTTTAGATGGCTGTCTGAAAACCAAGACCAGATTTCATTTCTTCACAAAGGCCTTCACTAAGTCAGTCTTCCAATCCTTCATTATTCTCTATCACCTGAACTTCTGTCATTTACAAAAATTCACCAGTATTTGAAAAATTTAATCTCTTCCTTCCCTCTCCCTCTCCCTCCCTTCCTTTCACCCTCCTTTCTCTCCCTCCTTTTCTATTGTCTGTATCTCTTCAGTAGAAGAAATAGGGCAAGGGCAGGCAGGATTCTATCTTGTTCAAAAACTATTGTCATCACCCAGAGCAGAGCTTGGCACATGACAATGGCACAGCAGATACTTGCTGACAGAATTTTTGAAAACTGAGAAATAATAGAAAGTATTGGGCATCTAAATATTCTGGATAAATATCCAGAGGGTTGGGGGTTCTGGCATAGAGGAGGAATATTAATGATGTACATGGAAAGGACTATTGGAAGCACCCGTTGTCCTACCCTACACCCTCCCTGGTCTCCAGACATGTACGCAGATGTGTGATTCTCTGAGGATCTGCTACTGAGGATTGGTTCTCATTGGGTGGCAATCCCATAGTTGGGGAGTGACAATCCCATAGAAATTCAGAGAGAGAAAACTGTGATCTCATTCTAAGATCCTGCCTGGATGATTATTTTTTCATTCACTATTGCCTCAATAGTTAGAAAAAATAATTATCATGGCAGGCATGGGGCTTGCACAATGATGTTTTTATTCTATTTATGTACTCAATACTACAGGTTTTTGTTTTGAGCCTTCATGTTGCTGATTATTTGTCTGGTCATATTCTCTATATTAATTTTTATGCTGATATTGGCTAAGTTCTCTGGCATGAGAAGCAACATGGTAT
This sequence comes from Zalophus californianus, assembly GCF_009762305.2. Taxonomy (NCBI): domain Eukaryota; kingdom Metazoa; phylum Chordata; class Mammalia; order Carnivora; family Otariidae; genus Zalophus; species Zalophus californianus. The sequence goes on from NC_045602.1 coordinate 28,910,603, forward strand.
AGTGGGTAAGCCCAAGGGCTCTAATGCTAGCCTGAGTTCAAATCCCAATTATTTCATTTATTCTGTGTATGAGTTGTCTAACTACTCTGTTATTTACCTCACTTATAAAATAGGAGTGAAAATAATAGCCATGAGTATTAAATGAATTAATATATGTAAAGCAGTTAGAACGTTGGCAAGTACTTAGCTGTATGGAAGCATTTGCTATTATTATCACTTGGAATGAGTTTTGCTCTTTTTTTATTTTTTTCTGGCCTCGGCCTTACTTCCTAAACACTTAAATGACCACATTATGCCCGGCTTTCTCTATTTTGGCATCACTTCTGGTTCCTTTTATTGAACTTTTCCCTTGATCCAGCACATTGGCATGAGAAAAGGCCAGGAAAAGATCAGAAGGTTGATGTAGGAACAGATGGAGGAGGACATCAAGAACAATCTTTTCCTACTTCACAATTGGATCCAGTCCTGGCCAATTATTTTCTCTGTCTTCTAAGAGACAAAATAAAAAGAGTTCACCAGACATCTCCAGCAGGGTACACTGATTATTTTATGCTCTTTAAGCAAAAGGAACTTCTGAGGCAAAGAGAAGGTGGAATGATTAAACCACAATATAAAGGTCCTTTTTCATTTATCAAACACAAAAGATTCAGCTCATCAAATCTTCATTGCTCAGATCTATAGCCAGCAGCCCTGAAGTCATTTCCACTATGTCCTCCCATCTGTTGCAGAGAGCCATAGCTGTAGTTATGAGCAAATAAAATTGAATGTGTTTGTTAAAAGGATGGTGCCCAGAATATGTGCCATAGGCTAGATGTGTGTATGTATATGTTCGATCCTATGTGCTTGAGACTGTCTTTGCTTACTTCCCATGTAGGCAAGTAGTTTAGTAAGAAATACGAACTCATACATAAGTGAAGCCTGCTACAGTTACCTTTTTTTCAGTTAGATAACCAAAGAAGCGGATGGGACTCAGAACTCAGCTATGGCAATGGGTGATCCATTTGAAAATACTTAACTACTCTTGATTATTCATATTAATTTTACTATAAAGTTGGTATCTTTTTTAAGTTTTAAAATCAGCATTTCTTGTTGGAAGTAACTTCTAGCTTTACCATTATTTACAACATAGGGTAAGACTTTGTTTTATTTAACATGGCACAAAAAGGTTGTTTACTAAAATTTTTCTATATATTTTATATCGAAAAATGTGAATCTTAAAAAATGTGAATATGTCTTTTGGCCCTACTGACCTTGTGCTTGAATTCTAAGTGTTGAATTACAGGTTACAGATATATGATAGGTACTCATCTTTTATTCCTGCTTGGATATTTACACCTACTTCGTATAACGTACTACTAGAGAGCTCTAACTCTAACATGAATAACAACAGCAGAATATAGCCTATTTATTTTCCCATCATCTTTTTCGAGGTAGCCTCCCACAAATTTAGAAAAATGTCTACCTTGCTTAGCCCAAGTTATTTCAGTGACATGAAGGTACCCTGGAATTGCAATAAAACAACTGGAAAGTCCTTTGAGTGCATTTGAAGTAGACTAGATATTTTTCAACATAGTTTCTAATATAAATCTACTTTTTCTTCTCCTGAAGGTGTGAAGGTGAGCTGAGTACCAATAAAGACTTCAGAGACTCATAAGCACTATGTGCGTAATGTTTCTCCTCTGTTCTAGAAGAGAATATTTCAGTCTGACAACAAAGATGAGCTGTTCTAGAAGAGAATGTTTCAGTCTGGCAACAAAGATGAGGGTGTCTGTCAAAGATCTATTGATAGCTATGACAAATCACTACCTGTAATTTTTTCTTTGGTGAACTGAATTGCAAAAAGATTAGTCACCATTTGGAATTTAAGATGGGATATAATCATTTAAAAATAAGACATTGTTTGAAGATAACACAAGTAGAAGAGCAGACAATTTGAAACATACTTAAGTTTCATAGTTCCTAATATGCACAATTACATCTTCTGGGGAAACATGAGTAGGGCTCACATGATAGTGTTAAAATGAATGAACACAGTAAAAGTCAATGAGAATGGGGCTGACAGGAAGGCTCAGCTGGAGATCTATCCTCAGGAAGTAGTTTAAAATATTGGTCATTTGGTACCATCTGTTGAATTCCATACACTAAAAACAATGCTATTCAGAACTCAATTTTTGTGAGCCAGGAATGAAGGATGTGTCTTACAGGGATCGTGTAACAAAATTCATTGAACAGGAGGAAGACCATCAGAGGGACAGTGAAATCTCTCCTGACCACTCCACACCACATTAATCTAAAATGGACTGAGAAAATATAAGCATTAATTCATTCCTGCACACACAATCCTCAAATTTACTAAGTAGAGAGGCCCATCATATTGTATGGAATAAGCAGGCAGGAGAAAATAGCCAAATGGACAGATCATTTGTTCATGGACTTATAACAAGTCTTTATGGAAGTTTGCATAATGTCACTATAGCAGTAAGAGAAATCCTATAATTCTGGACTCTACTAAATTTAGATTCTAGATTCATCTTTAAAATGGTCATCACCACCATTAGTCACCCCCTTTAACTTACCAATAGTCTTTTAATGTAATGAAATAGCCAGTGATTAGAAAGCAAACACAGCAAACAAAATGTAGGAGTCAACAGTATTTTTTAGAAATTTGAAATTGCCTAGTTTTTATTAGAGGGTTTCACATATTTTTGTTGGTGGTGTTGCTTCCTGATTTCTTATGAAAGTGTATGTATGAAACTGGTAGTCAAACACATATATTAAGTTCGGTGCCTTGTACAGTGTGTGGTGCATGGTAAATATTCAATCAATATTTGGTGACAGAAAAAGTGAATATCACAAACCCAAGCATTTTATTGATATGCAAATGGAGAGGGTTATCAAGTAAAAATATTATTTTTAGGGAAAAATTATATTCATGCTTTTGATTTTTTAAAAAAACCACAAAGTTAACTTACATTGTCTAAGAAATGTACTTCTAATATTAATGCATTACTTTATTTATAATCAGGATTAGCAAAAATTATGTGTCATGTGAAAACATTAGTCAATATTGGCTAGGTGATCACTGTCCTGTATTTTCCCAACTATTAGTAAATAAAACTTGGAATAAAGTAAATTGCTAAATGAATCTCACAATGTTGAGATGAGAATTACTCACAAGATACTTTTCTACCCAGAGAATATAACTGAGTTAAACACATACAGCAATGTCTCTGATTCCAATGCTGATTATATGACCAACAAAAATTCTCAGTCATCATTAAGGAAAGAAAAGTATTTATCATGAAAGATTTTCTCTCTTTTTTCAAACTTTTGATTTGATTAGCATTTAATAGTTTTCAAAGTTGAAAAATGTATTAGAACATTGATGATATAAAGAATATATATAAATACGTATGTCTTTATGTTATATAAACATCTACCTATAACTTGTTTAGCCAGTGATTTCTCTCACTTTGAGGTGTCCAAAAATTTAGCATAACGAAGAATATAAAGTTTAACTTAGCACAAGCAGCAAAGGTTTTATTAAAATCCTATCTTCAGGCATGCCTGGGTGGCTCAGTAAATTAAGCATCTGACTTCAGTTCAGGGCCTGATCTCAGGGGCCTGGGATTGAGTGTTGGGCTCCCCTCTGAGTGGGGAATCTGCTTGTTCCTCTGCCCCTCCCCCTGCTTGCATGCATACACAGGCATGCTCTCTCTCTCAAATAAATGAATAAAACTTAAAAAAATATATAGAATAAGATAAAATTTGCCTTCATACATGATGTTGAAATAGAGCATAGAATGGCTTTCCTAAAGAGAAGCAAGGATAGAAGTGAAGGATAATACTTTAAACTCTGAAAAGTACTCACCGTAGAGTAAGGAAAGATCAGCAACTGAGCTACTGGACTGAGCTGACAAGAAAGTTATTCTTTCATGGAAGAAAGCAACCACACATGCATTGAATTTGCATTAACTAATGCATCATTGTATAGCAGTAACCAAATTAAAAAGTTATTTATAAATGCTAACTAGTGATAAGAAAATCAATTGAATGTTTGATAGAATTATAATTTCTGAAGTAAGTTCCAGACAAGTCACCTGGCTCAAATACACATGATTGAAATAACCTCATAATGAAGATTATCTACAAAAACAAATTATTTAAGAAAGACTCTACTAGAAATAATGGAGTAAAGGTGAAAGAATAAAGTCCTATCTCTAGGGACATTTACAGTTCAAAAATTATATGATAAAAGGCAACTTTCCTTTTTAACAACTGGAATTCTATTTCAAGGAGAAGAATAAAGAAATAAATAAAAAGCAGGTGTTGACCTATTCCTTGAATTAACCAATCTTTCTCTTGTCCTTTTCAATTTTATATTTTCAAATGCAATATTTTATTTTGCTATGAGGCAAAATAATGTCTAATAGAGGTATCAGAGTGTTCATAACGGATCATGTAATGGCTGAATTAAGATTTTTGAAAATTAACTTTCTCATTTAGTATTGGGCATTTCTATTTCTCCCTCTTTTTTCTAAAACCTATTATTGGGGTGCCTGGGTGGCTCAGATGGTTGGGCATCTGCCTTCGGCTCAGGTCATGATCCCAGGGTCCTGGGATCGAGCCCCACATCGGGCTCCTGGCTCAGTGGGGAGCCTGCTTCTCTCTCTCTCTCTCTCTCTCTCTGTATCTCTGTCTCAAATGAATAAATAAAATCTTTAAAAAAATAAATAAAAATAAAACCTATTATTGAGTGTGTTATATGTTCAACCTCTTATGACTCTGAGATTAACATTTACATTTTAAGAAAGCAGAAATTGAGCTTTTAAAAGGTTAAGAAACTTGCTCAATGTCACATAGACAGTAAGTGGTGAAATTAAGTCCTGTGATCATCTGTAATTATGCTTGGTCCTTTTCTCCTGTCTATATTACCTTCTTATACTTTCTATTGTCCTTAAAAAGTGATACATTCTTTCCAAATAAACAGGATGATAGTAATGAACTGGTATATGACTAAGAATCATATCCTGGTTTCATGTTTAGCTACTAAACTTAATTTTGACTTCATTCTCTCCATGTCTTCCTCCCTTTCTCTAACCTGGAAGCAAGTCAACTCCATTTTCTATAGGAAGTAGAAAAGGATTTTGAAGGCAATAAAGAGGACAAAATTGCAATAAAGGTGAAAAATAATGATGGCAGGCTTTCTAGACTGAGTAGAAGCACAGCAGAGAGAGAACGCTGGGAACCTATTTTTTGAGCTTTCAAAAATCTTTACTACTTAATAATAGAAGCCATTTAATGGTAAAAAGGCATATTATAATCCTAATTATATAATTAAAGGAACAAAAAATAGTTTTGAAAAATACAACAACAGGCTTGTCATGCCCTATATGGAGCTTTCATTCGGTGGGAAAAACAACTTTGAAAAATAATTGCAAATGTGAGACTATTTACATATAGTAAGGGAAGCCAACAAGTCCAAACAGCAAGCCTTCCTTGAGGAAGTGATGTTGAAGACCTCAATGATGGGTATGACTTAGCTTATTGATACAAGGACTCCAAGAATAAAATAGGACACTTGAAGCAGAGAGTGGCACATTCAAGAAACTCAAAGAAGCTAAAGGTTACCTAGAGCATAAGGAAAAATAATCACTCATAATAAAAATAGTATTTATGTTTTTAAAGGGATAAACATGATGCTCTTCAACATAGTAAATAAGTTTAAGAGGCTGCTAATTCAATATGCCAAAAGAATGTATAAGTAAGTGCAATTAATTCAAGAAAATCTCAGAATAATTTCTTTTTTTAATAATTTTTATTGTTATGTTAATCACCATATATTACATCATTAGTTTTTGAAGTAGTGTTCCATGATTCATTGTTTGTGCATAACACCCAGTGCTCCATGCAGAACGTGCCCTCTTTAATACCCATCACCAGGCTAACCCATCCCCCCACCCCCCTCCCCTCTAGAACCCTCAGTTTGTTTTTCAGAGTCCATCGTCTCTAATGGTTCGTCTCCCCCTCCGACTTACTCCCCTTCATTCTTCCCCTCCTCCTATCTTTTTATTTCTTAACATATATTGCATTATTTGTTTCAGAAGTACAGATTTGTGATACATCAATCTTGTACAATTCACAGTGCTCACCATAGCACATACCCTCCCCAATGTCTATCACCCAGCCACCCCATCCCACCCACCCCCCCACCACTCCAGCAACCCTCAGTTTGTTTCCTGAGATTAAGAATTCCTCATATCAGTGAGGTCATATGATACATGTCTTTCTCTGATTGACTTATTTCACTCAGCATAACACCCTCCAGTTCCATCCACGTTGTTGCAAATGGCAAGATCTCATTCCTTTTGATGGTTGCATAATATTCCATTGTGTATATATACATACCACATCTTCTTTATAGACTAATTTATTCTTTAACAAGAATATAATCAGTTAAACTGAATTTTCTTTCTCAACTAAATTAATAAATTTGACATTGGTTTATATGTTCTAAGAGTAATGGTTTTATAGAATGCTAATAAACCCCTTTTTTAAAGTTTGAAACAAATGATTAAGTATATCCAATTTCATGATTTGAAAAAATCAAGTACATAAAAGTATACAAAAATTATTAATTTATGGTATTATTGATAGTAAAATCCAATTGGTTTATATGACTCAACCCACAGTGAAAACCAATTCAATCCTTAAAGCACCGACTTAGAAGCTTCTGGCCTTAAGCATGAAGGACACAGATATTTCCATCACTTTTTAGGAGGTAGGCATAAAGTAAGAGGAACATTCTATAGAGAACATTTCTCCTGATACAGTTAAAATTCCTTTTTTCTTACTTTTCTCAGATTAATTTTAGTTTGCTCTCTAAATCAAAGGGGAATGCATTCACATTCCTTCCTACTTCTGTATTCTATTGTCACTTGTTGCCTCTAAGTCAATGTTAATTATGTAATAGCAGCTTTCTCTGGAACTAGAAACTCAAGAAGAAATGTGTGACCACCAGGTATTTTATGTTATCACTTTCATTTCAATCCATATTCACCCTTGGACTTATAACTACACCTAATAGACCATAACTAAGACTATAGTTGACAGTAAATAAAATCTTCTTCATAGAGGACATGTTTCTAGATGACTTAGCAGAATGGGGGGCATGTGCTTGATCCAAAAAACACAGAGAGATCTGCCTCCATTTGAGTGATCTATGATGGGTTACCACAGAATGAGTCATCCAAACAAATACACTTTTGAGAATGAAAGAAGTGATAATAATTAGTCCAGGCAACTGTTGTAGACAGGAATTGTACTGGGCAAATTGGATATATGGTTATCTTGATCATAACAAATAAGAGAATGGAAACCCAAACTACAACATGACATGTTTGAGACTACCTTATTATCATGTCAGTAATGACTAGCTTCTATATTGTGGAGCCCCACTCCCCCTCCACCCCACCCATTCCTAATCTTAGGAGCAATCCCTGTTAGGTAGGAACCACTGTAGTTTAAACATCATTATGAATGAAATGAATGTATTGGTCTAGTAAATAATATGTGATTCATCAGTTAGTGGTCATTTATAGAATAAATTGAGACAGTATACTTGTTTGCAGTGTTTATAGCAAGACTAAGATGTGGGCATATCTGTAAGAAATTAGAAATTCAAAATAGAATATAAAAAATGGAATAATTCCATGGAAAAACTTTTAAAAACCACTTTAAATATGAATTCTTATTTGAAGACAGAGGTGTAGACCCTCCCATTGAAGAAACATAATTGAAGACAATTAGAATTACTGATTCCTTAAGGTTCAGACAAGTTAATGCTTTGAAATTAATCTCTGAGAAAGTCTGAGTCTTAGAGCAGGATCAGGTTTACATTGATCAGCCTTGAAAGAGAGATAGCGTCAACAAAGAGAAAACATGTTTTGGGAGATCTAAAGACAGACTAAGTTCATCAAGTGAAGATTAAAAGTACAGGAAAATGGAGTTGGCAAAGACAAGAAGCCCTTCGAAAGGCTATGGTATAACACATAGCTCCCAAGTAGGTAAAACAGAGCCAAGAGGGATGAAAATCCAATGGTATCTAGTTTTACCACCAAATCTGGCTTATAGAATAACTGTTAGGTTCACCAGCTGTTATGCAAAATCCTTGTAATCATCAGCAATTTTTCCCTTTTTTATGTGAGGTTGAGATCTCTTTTTGTGGCAATGCTACCTATTTTATAGCTTCATTTTATCAAAGGAGAGTGATCTTGTTTCATTGAAGCTGCTGAAGTTATTCTGAGCTTTACAATGAGGCACAATCTGAAAACCAATAAACACTATCTACCCCTCTGTCAATAAACAAACCCTTGACACAATTCAATCAGATGCCTCTGATGATAAATTGAATATCTATGGTGCCCCAAATGACTTGCTTTCGGAGTATAGATCACAAGCCGCTAGTTCAATACCATTCGGAGACTCACAGTATTTTAGAGTTGAAAGGGAACTTAGAGTTCAATTTTGGATATATTTATTGAATACTAGCTATGTTCCCAGACTTGTAATGTTAAGGCTAGATGATACCTAGTGTATAATATTTAAGATATTACAATATTGGACAGACAATAATTAAGAGTAGGATTATGTTCTAGTTACTTAGAGGGGAAGATAACAATGATAAGGACAACATTTACCTATTGAGGACTTTCGAAAACTAGGCATAATGCCAGACTTTATAAGCATTTTCTTGTGCTGCTCAGAGCATCCCCCACTCACCACTGTAATAAGTATTTACTTGTTAGAATGTAAGCTAAATGAGAGCAGGGCCTTTGTATGTCCTGTTCTTATTTATCACCGAAGAGCATGCCCATCACAAGTTAGGCATTCAATATGGATTCAGTGAATGGATCAATGAGTGACTGAATAAATGAATACAGGAAGGGCCAATCCTACAAGTCCATGCTATTTGATCTTTATTATAAGCAGAGAAGTTGAGGATCCAAAAGATTAAGTACCTGGAATAAGGAGTGAAGACTAGAGCCCAAGTAGTTTGAGTCCAGAACAGTACCATCTCATTTGGTATAGATGAAGCAACATGGCATAGTATGGTGAAAGTGAAAACAGAAATGTCAAATAGGTAAATCAGGTTAGGTTTGAGGTTCTAATAGCGGAGGAAAATAATTTTCTCATTATTTATAAGATATAGCAAATCATATCTTGAAATGAATTTAAAAGAATTCTGAATTTTCATTTTTAATGAGACCAAGCCATCTAAATATGTAACCATCTAAATATTATTGAATAGGGATGACTAAACTCTTTACTACCAAGGTGGACAGAGTTGACAAGCAACAGAACAAATATATAAAATCAATAAATTACAACCCTGAGATTCTAATCCAAAATATCTTTCTATAAAGCTGTCTCCTTTGATTTTGCTACACATTTATACACTGGGTAAAGTTTGTTGAGCTTCAAATAGATACATTAGTTAAAAGAGTTTTTCTCAAATAACTCAAGTATCTGCAGTCTCTACCAAGTGTCTCTGTTGCTATGGGCTAATGTGACCTACAGGTTCAGAAACTTGATGTAACACATTGTTTAATCTGATAAAGATTGTTTTCCTGTGATTGCTGACACTTGAAAGTCACTAAATGTCATTTCATGCTGTAGGTTAGCTTCATTAGCCAATGAACTCTAATGAGGTGTAAACCAGATAAATAAATGTGCTGGTGCTAACTCCTTAAAACAGAAAGCAGGAAGTTTTTAAGAGGGTGGAGCTATTAGAGTTTAAATAGTTGTGTTACATCAAAAGTCAAAAATGTCGCACACACAATATAACTAGCTTTTCCTGTAACATTTATGTACAAAATGCCACTGTCTTAAGCTCAGTGTAGTATGGGTGATGTAATAGTATTCTTGCCGACCAGGCCAATTTCTTCCATTCATGACTAAAGTCACCAGATCCCCATCTGGATTCTGACAGGGGTCTAGGCCATAGGTTTAGAAAATAGGAGATGCTCTATGTCAAGAGTTATCTTCTGAATCTGTCAGCTTTGTTACTGATCTTGTTCCGATCATGGTTATTGTCACTGTGGTTGAAGTATCTATATTGCAGAGACTGAAATCCTAAAATATCCCTGTGGTGAAAATCCCTGGCATATTTGGAATTTCATTGATCTTCTGTCATTTTGATTTGAAATAAGTCCCCATGAGAATTTACTGGGATACTAAGAACTGGACAGTCTCACAGTCCATGCCCAATGTGTGCAAACTGCAGGAAAAATAAAGAGGGCCTTTATTTTTTATGGGACCATAGACAAATTACTTTATGTATGTTACTGAAAGTCTAGCATCTGAGGTGTTATGTAGTAAGGCAGTGGTCTTCTCAGGTTGGACTGTTTGCTAAGGTACTTGTTTATTTGGAAATGCTTTTGATGTTGCTTAAAATCTATTGCCGCCTCCCTATGGTTTCCCCTATCATCTGTTAAGATTTCAGACAACAAATCTTTATTCATATTCCATGAATAATTATATACCCCAGAAATTTACCTCACACTAAATGTCTATATTATGTCTTAGCCTTGACATTTTTTGGTCTGACATGAACTAGACAAACTTCCTAAACATGTTAAGTCATGAAATTCAAGATATTAGCAAAAAAAAAAAAAGTGCCATAAGCAAACTGTGAGACAACCTACTGGTTGCTAAAGGCAAAGGTTTTCCTAGATATTTAAGAGATCTGTAAGAAGCATGCTTATTTGGGGCGCCTGGGTGGCTCAGTCAGTTGAGTGTCTGCCTTTGGCTCATGTCATGATCCCGGACTCCTGGAACCAATCCCCGCATCGGGCTCCATGCTCAGCAGGAAGCCTGGGCCTCTCCCACTGCTGCTCCCCCTGCTTGTGCTCTCTCACTCATGCTCTCAAATAAGTAAAATCTTTTAAAAAAGCAGCATGTTTATTACCCCACAGATACTGACATTCTAAGCTGATAGTCATCTTGCTTCTCAGTATTTAAAAACTGTTCTAACAGTCCTTTGTCTTTCTTAAAACTTACTGTTATATGCAACTGATGAATTACTGGACTCTACATCTGAAACTAATGATGTCCTATATCTTGGCTAATTGAATTTAAATAAAAAATAATAAGACTTATTGTAGACCCTAAGATTGAATAGATTTGATTAAAATCTCATGATTCACTTCTATGCTCCTTCAGATGAAGCCACTGTCAATTATGAATGGCCTTTTTAAGTTTTTTAAGCTTCATCCACATGACAGAAGTTATGTTAAAAACTACAAGTCCTACCTACCTCATAATACTGTTGAAGATAAAATGAAATTAAGCGTGTTAGAACATATGCTATTTTTACTTAGCCTCAACTATAACTATAATCTTCAGTGATTTCAGGGTCTTCCCTCACTGGATAGAATTCAAAGATCTTCATCTTTCCTTCTAATTCAAGGGTTCCATGATCTTGCTAGCCTAGGGAGAATAAGAGAAGTTATAAAGGTGATCAAGACATTTATGATCATGATTAGGATCCAGAAAAAAAGAAACCAGAGACAAGAATCAAGAAGAGATGAAAGGGGGCGCCTGGGTGGCTCAGTTGGTTAAGCGACTGCCTTTGGCTCAGGTCATGATCCCGGAGTCCCGGGATCAAGTCCCACATTGGGCTCCCTGCTCAGCAGGGAGTCTGCTTCTCCCTCTGACCCTACCCCCTCTTGGGCTCTCTCTCTCTCACTCTCTCTCTCTCTCTCTCTCAAATAAATAAATAAAATCTTTAAAAAAAAAAAGAAGTGATGAAAGGTTAAGACCAATGGCAATTGAAATCTGGATAAAGCAAAAATATGAGCAAAATAAGCAGAACATGCTATTTAATACGTTACCATCTTTCAGAAAGACATTATATGTTTATTATGGACTATGCACCAGCCTTCAAGTACAGTTAATCTGTTGCCAGTAGAGATCAGCTAAGCAAGGGAATGGAAATTGAAAAAAATAATTACCAATTATGAGCAGATCCAGACACAAACAAAGCCTGACCATGCTGTGGACAACATTTATCAAAGGCAGTGCTTCATCACCCTTATCTCTCTACCTGGATAGTGAGACTATCAAGATGCAATCAGGTTAAATTACCTAATGGAAACAATCACTGAATCCTATTCCCAGGTGGCAACTTGAAACTGTGAGTGTCACGCTCATTTTAACAACTGTATCTAATTGAATAGGACCATTTTGATGATGAGAAAGATGACCTAGATAAGATTCTTTAGCTCTCCAATTAATTTGCAGATTAAAAAAGACAATAAACCTACTCTCAGCACTTATAACTCTTTATGCAAAGTAAATGTTTATTAAATACCAGAGGTCAAGAGTGGCTCAAATCTTTTCATATTGGACACTGTTCTGCTTTTGCATTTGTTTATTTCCCTCTTTTAGTGTTCTTTTAATAGGTTAATATGAATGCTACTCAACATCATCTTTAAAAAGCTTAATTTTCTAGAATATACCATGTAATCCAAAAGTCAAATTCATTGCCTTCTTTAGTGTTGTACATTTTTAAGAATGTGTAGGCTACAGAAATTAGTAGCAAATAACTGGCACTTTAAAAGATAATTTAAATGAAGGTATTTGTGCTGAATAGGATCCTGTCCTTCCAAGGGCCAAAATATTAATGATTTTCAAGGCAAGAGGCTATCTTACACTCCAAGGAATACATTGTAGAGGCTAAAAGTCATAATACTAGTGGGACAATATAAGATTTAGGGTAACAAGTATATAAGTAGCTTTCAGCACAGGTTGTACACCATCAGTGCATCTGCCATATGTTTAAACAGTTGCTTCATGGTAAGAGGTCAGGAGAAAGACTTTCTTCTTTCCATATTTTAGCACTTTGCTCAATCTGAGAGTCCCATCACTCCATCTGAATATAATAGGGTAAGAGGATTTCAGCACTGGAATTTAGACCACTAATTCAATTTTTTTTTATAGCTTCATTGAGGTAAATTTTGCGGTATGTAAAATTTGTGTTAAATGGTTTTTGTAAATTTGCATAGTTGTATACATAAACAATCCAGCTTTAAAAATTTTTTTTTTTGCTAGCCTCTAAAATTCCCTGGAGATTGGTTATTGTCAATTTCTACTGCTACCTTGCCTCAATCCAGAAGCAACCACTGATGTGCTATTTGCCATAATAAATTTACCTCTTTGGTCAATTCATATAAATAAAATCATACATTATATCATCTTTTGCAACTAGCTTCTTTTACTTAGCACATGGCTTTTGAGGTATATATATAAAAATAAATAAATAAAAGTATGTATCCATAGCTTGTTACTTTGCATTATTAAATAGTATCTCAGTGTAGAAATTGATCTATTCACTAGTTAATGGGTGTTCGCCTTATTTCCAGTTTTTGACTATTATGAATAATGCTGATATCAACAGTCAGATGCAGACTTAGTGTGCTTATATGGTTTAATGTCTCTTCTGTAGATTACTAAGAGTGGAATTCCTGGGCCGTATGGTAAATTTATTGCATAACTGTATGGAACTGTGAAACAGTGTTCCAAACTAGCTGTTGCATTTTAATGTAGGAATATATGAGGGCTGTAGGAATATATGAGGGCTCCAACTGCTCTAAATCCTAGCCAACACTTACTATTTTCTGACCTTTTGACAAAAGCCATTCTAATATGTGTGCAAACATTTCTCACTGTGGATTTAATTTCCATTTCCCTAATGACTAATGGTATTTAAAACTTATTAGTCATTAAAAGGAAATACGATGAATAATTTTATGTCAACAAATTAGGCAACAAAATAACATTCTTAGAAATTTCTAATACTGACTCAAAAAGGGAAAAAAAGTCTGAATAGACCCATAACAAAAAGATAGTGAATTCATAATTAAAAATCTCATTGTTCAGACCACCAGATAGCCACCACCATATATTTATGTATATATATGTACAGACAATCTATACATATTTTTAAAAGAATATTGACAGACCCTTTCAGAAAATAGATGACACTTCTCAATTCATTCTATAAAGTCACTATTGCTGAAAGCAAATTAGGCATACATATTAACTATTATATTTTCCAAGACTGTAGGCAGTGATGATTGCCAATGAGTTAACTCAACTGCTTGTAATTCTGACAGAGGGTACTTGCTTTTGTATATTGACCATTTCTTGTTCCTCTCCTGCTTTTTAAAAAATGTATTCCTTTTCATAGAATTGGTATAGTGAGTCTATTAATATAGTAATAGAATCTATATGATGGAAGTATTTAAAGGAAATAGAGTGATCTTGCTTCATTCTAAGACTTTTTTTTTAGCTAAATGTTGATTGGACTACTCTCATATTTTCAAGTTGAGAAATGACAGACTATTTCCACTACAACTGCAGTCTGATAAAATTAGGTATTTATTCTTTAGTAGGATATTCTTTAACCTCATGTAATTGTGGTCTTTCCAAATTGTTTTCTTGTGGTTGACTTCAAGTTTTATAACGTTGTGGGCTGAAAATATACATGGTTTGATCTCAGTCCTTTTGTACTTGTTGAGGCCTAATTTGTGACCAAGTATGTGATCCATTCTGAGAATGTTCCATGTATACTTTAAAAGAATGTGTATTCTGCTGCTCTAGATTGCAATGTTCTGAATATATCTGTTAAGTCCCACAGGTCCAGTGTGTCATTCAAAGCCATTGTTTTCTTGTTGATTTTCTGCTTAGATGATCTGTCCATTGCTGTAAGTAGGGTGCAAAGTCCTCTACTACTACTGTATTATCATCAATGAGTTTATCTTTGCTATTGATTTATATGTTTGGGTGCTCCCAAGTTGGAAGAACAAATCTTGTTAAAATGTCTATACTCAAAGCAATCTACACATTTAATGCAACCCCTATCAAAATACCTACATTTTTCACAGAGCTAGAACAATCCTAAAGTTTGTATGGAACCACAAAAGACCCCAAATAGTGAAAGCAATCTTGGAAAAGCAAAGCGAAGCTGGAGGCATCAGAATTCCAGACTTCAAGCTGTATTACAAAGCTATAGTCATCAAAAGAGTATGATACTGGCACAAAAACAGACACATAGATCAATGGAACAGAATAGACAACCCAGAAATGGACCTACAACTATGGTCAGTTAATCTTCAACAAAGCAGGAATGAATGTCCAATGGAAAAAAAGACAGTGTCTTCAACAAATGATGTTGGGAAAATTGGAGAGTCACAGGCAGAAGAATGAAACTGGACCACTTTCTTACACCATACACAAAAGTAAATTCAAAATGGACGAAAGATCTAAATATGAGACAGAAAACCATCAAAATTCTATAGGAGAACATAGGTAGCAACCTCTTTGACATTGGCCATAGCAATTCCTTACTATATACATCTCCAGAATCAAGGGAAACAAAAGCAATATAAAAGGACTTCATCAAGATAAAAAGCTTCTGCACAGTGAAGGAAACAAGCAACAAGACCAAGAGACAACCTTTGGAATGGGAGAAGGTATTGGCAAATGACATATCTGACAAAGGGTGAGTATCCAAAATCTATAAATAACTTATCAAACTCAACACCCCAAAAACAAATAATCCAGTTAAAAAATGGGCAGAAGACATGAACAAACATTTTTCCAAAGAAGACATCCAGATGGCTAACAGACACATGCAAAGATGCTCAACATCACTTATCATCAAGGAAGTACAAATCAAAACCATGATGAGATACCACCTCATATCTATCAGAATGATTAAAGTGAACAACACAGGAAACAACAGACGTTGGTGAGGATGCAGAGAAATGGGAACCCTCTTACATTGTTGGTGGGAATGCAAACTGGTGCAGCCACACTGGAAAATAGTATGGAGGTTCCTCAAAAAGTTAAAAATAGAACTACCCTAGAATCCAGCTATTGCACTAGTAGGTATTTACCCAAAGGATACAAAAACAATGAATTGAAGGGACATATGCACCCTGATGTTTATAGCAGCATTAATAAGAACAGCCAAAATATGGAAAGAGCCCAAATGTCCATCGACTGATGAATGGATAAAGAAGAGGTGGTAAATATATACAATGGAATATTACTCAGCCATAAAAAGAATGAAATCTTGCCATTTGCAATGACATGGGTGATGCTAGAGTATATTATGCTAAGTGAAATAAGTCAGTCTGAGAAAGACAAATACCATATGACTTCACTCAAGTGGAATTTCAGAAACAAAACAGATAAACATAGGCGGAGGGGGAAAAAAGAGAGGGAAGCAAACTGTAAGAGACTCTCAACTATAGAGAACAAACTGAGGATTGCTGGAAGACAGGTAGGTGGGGAATAGGTTAAATGTGTGATGGGTATTAAGGAGGGCACTTGTGATGAGCACTGGGTGTTAAATCTAAGTCATAAATCACTAAATTCTACTCCTAAAACCAATATTAACCTAAATGTTGACTAATTAGAATTTAAATAAAAACTGGAAACAAACAAAAATTAGGTATTTAAAAAAATGTATTTATATTACCAGCCCTGGTGATATAAATTCATCCTGTGGAAGGCTGAGCATAAGATATTACCAATTATGGGGTGCCTGAGTAGCACAGTCAGTTGAGTGTCCACCTCTTGGTTTCAGTTCAGGTCATAATCTCCTGAGATAGGGCCCACATTGGGCTCCATGCTTAGTGTAGAGTGTGGTTGAGATTCTCTCTCCCCGCCCCTCCCACTTATGCCCTAGTGCACTCTCTCTCTCTCTCTCTAAAATAAATAAATCATACAAAAGAGTTTCCAGTTACTAGAAGCTGGAGATTCAGAATACCTAACATTAATTACAGTGCCAAAGAAACCATGGTTGCAATCAATTATGTAACCACTCTTACTTTTACAGTATTGTTTTCATTTTTATGCATTTTCAACTATTCAAATCTCTTCCATTCCAATTCTAAAGCATGTATCAATTTTTTTATGAAATAGGCAATTAAATTTGTTATTGGCAAAATGACTGGTATTGATTAAATTAATGAGAAATGGAATCATGATGAAGTAAATTAAATGGATTACTATCAAGTCAGTTGTTGTGTGATCCTTTTTTTTAAACACAAATTTTATTTTCATATGAATGAGTTAATGAAATTTAACTGATGTCCTTTTTCATGTAACCATCGGCACTTATGGATACTAATTCGATGGTTTCCATAAAGTCACAAACCATCTCCCAGAACAGTAAAGTTTATGACACAGAAGCTATCAATAACATGTAACAGATCTCAGCATAAGATAGTAATAATTTGTTAGTGGGTAAAAAGATATTTCCCAGTTGCCAGTTAAAAAAAACAAAAGCACAATATTGTCAAGTACTGAACATAGCATTGTTACATGCTAGTTTCTATTTTGTTGTAGGACACAAGAAGCCTATCAATATTAAAGCTTTATTTCCAGGTAGCACTGTAACTTCATTTCCTGGGCTTCCACCTTAATAAAAATTCAAAGTAGAACCTTTCTTTATTTGTATTGGAAAATTAGCCCACTAACATAGAGTAATAGGCTTTTTTTCCCCCTAGCTTTGCATTTTTTCCCTCACTCTAACTGCTAGGGTTGCTTGAATTAAATTTATATAATGCATTAACAATATAATTTTCTTTGACGTTTCCAAAGTTGCTACAAACCTCATAGATTTCCTCTGTTACTCTCTCAATCACTTTCTGATCATTGCTGACAGGCAAATTTTCAAATAAAGTTATAATCATAGTTCATGCCTCCATCAAACATTTGATTTTTTTTTTCAAACATTCCTGATTTTTTCAATGCCAACTGGATAAAATTTACAGTCTCCAAAGTTGGGATTTAAGCATTACACACGTGATATTGCTTAACTTAGGTGACTTATTTATTCTCCATGAAGGCTTTGCTTTCTCTAGAGTGGAAGTTCAGTCTTCACTATCAGAAGATTACTATCTTATTTGAAATTAAATTAAGGCTACTCTGAACCTGTCATACAAATATTAAAAGCAAAATTTGAAATGGTAACATTTATTTGAAAACAGTAAAACTATGCTAGAACAAAATCCAAAATGATATAAAGCAATAAAAAACAAATCCAGAAACCCATAACACAAATCACAATATCTAGTGTCCAATAAATATTACCAGGCATTCACAGAAAGGAAAACTTAATCCATAAATGGGAGAAAAATGAATAAATATAAAGAGACTCAGAAATTCCATAAATGATGGAGACAAAAAAACAACTAGCAAAAAAGAACATAATATGGTTCCTATACATCAAGATGTTTATGTATAAGACGACAGAGGAAAATGTAAGCATGACAGAAGATAAATGAAAAATTAAAAATGATCCAATCACACATTAACAGAAAAACTTATTATTAAAAAATTTTAAAGTGCTGGATAGGATTAGTGGCAGATTAGACACTAGAAATGGAAGACCAAAGAATTTAAAGATACAGAAGTAGGGGCGCCTGGGTGGCTCAGATGGTTAAGCATCTGCCTTTGGCTAAGGTCATGATCCCAGGGTTCTGGGATTGAGTCCCGCATTGGGCTCCCTGCTCCTTGGGAGCCTGCTTCTCCCTCTGCGCCTCTCTCTCTCTGTCTCTCATGAATAAATAAATAAAATCTTTACAAAAAAAGATACAGAAGTAGAAACTATTTGTAGTAAGTCACAGAGTTTAAACTATTAACAACTTCTTGGCCACAAATCTAATAACCCATGTGAAATGGATGAATTCCTTAAAGACACATCTGCCAAAACTCACACTAGGAAAAAAAGACATGTGAATAGGATTACATCTATTAGTGAAGTTGAATCAATGATAAATGACTTTCCAAAACAGAAAACACCAAGTCCAGATGTGTTCACTGGTGAATTCTAAAACACTTAAAAAATTATACCAACTCTCTACAATCTCTTCCAGAATACAGAAGCAAAGGACATACAGGCTAACTTATTCTAGAAGGCCAGAATTACCTGAATACTGAAATACTATACAAAGAGATAATAAGAAAAATACAGAATAATATCTCTTATGAACATAGCTGTAAGACTCCTCAACAAAATATTGGCAAATCGAATCCAACACTGAAAAGAATTATACATCATAACCAAATGGGGTTTATCCCAGGTATGCAAGGATAATTCAACATTTAAAAATCCATTTATGTAATCCATCATATCAACAGACTAAAAAAAATTATTTGACAAAATCCAACACTTATTAATGATAAAACTTAAAAGTAATTCTAATATAAAAACTCTTACTTAGCAAAGTAGAAACAAAGAATATCTACAAAAAATCTCCAACTAACATTACACTTAACGATGAGAAACATAAAGCTTTCCTGCTAGGATTAGCAACAAAGCAAAGATGTCCCCTCTCACTACTGTTTTCAACATCATACTGGAAATTCAAACTAACGCAGCAAGACAAGAAAAGGAAATTAATGGGAAACATATTTGGAAGGAAGAAATAAAACTGCCTTTGGTTGTGATGACATGAACATCTATATGAAAAACCCAAAATAACTGCCAGAAAACACGCCTGGAACTAATATATGACTATAGCAAGGTGACAGGATACAAAGTTAATATAAAAAAAGTTATTCTCTTTCCTATATACCAGCAATGAACATGTGGAATTTGAAATTAAAAACACATTACTATTTATATTAGACCTCCAAAAGTGAAATAGATATAAATCTGACAAAACATATACAAGATCTACATGAGCAAACTACAACTCTGATAAACAAAAAAAACAAAGAGCTAAATGGAGAAATAGTCCATGTTTATGGAATGGACATAATTGTCATTATGTCTTTCTTCCCAACTTGACCTATACATTCAACACAATGCCAACCAAAATTCCAACAAGAAATGAAAATATTTCCAGGGAACAGAATTCAAGTCTAACAGTAAATATTCCCTAAACCTGGAGTGAAGTGCCCTCAATTTATCTACTAAGTGTGATTTTAGAATTGCTGAAGAAAAATGACTGGAATGTGTCTGCCCTTCTTCTCATTTTTGAATGAGAATATTTTTGTGGTTATATAGTTATCCAAAGGACAATTAACATACCTTGTTATTTCTAGTTCTCCAAATCAAGAGGACAGTTTTATTTCTGTTAAAAATACCACAGGTCCAAAATGGTGTCACTTAGTTTAAGGCCCCAAGTCAATAAACCAAGACTTAATACCTAACCTAACTGCACTTTCAACCCCCCAGAAATGTCACCTTTAACTACTCAACATGGCAATTTCCTGCTGATAGACCCTCTTCCATTCCCTTTGAGGTAACTTTGCCAAAAACAGTGGATTCTTCCCTAATCATTTCTTCTTCCACTCCCTGTATACCTTTGAAAACCTCTCCTTTTCTGTAGTCCTTTGGAACTCCCCTCTACTTGCCAGAAAGGATCACTGCCTGGTTTAGGAATTTATTATTAAAAGCTGGTTAGACCTTTAAAATTTACTTGGTAGAATTTTTGTTATTTAACACTTCCTAATTTAGAAACTACCACCTATCACAAGAGACCCTACATTTCAGCTTGATTCCATTCCTGTATGAAACCTTTAGACTGGCTCACTTGGGGACTTACCTGAAGGAAAAACAATGAGCTAATATTTGGTAACCACAAGGGTAGAAAGTGATATTCATGAATGGTCTTAACAAAATATGTGTTCATCTTCAACTTCTGCTGTAGTGAAGAGCAATGTTATAAACTGGCTGCTCTATTTGAACCCAGAGTGAGAAGGATGCAGAGAAGAGCTTTGAACGGCAAGAAACAGAACTTTGTTATTTGAAACGTAGGACATTTTAAAGGTTATTAGTGTTCCAAAATTAGCTTATCCAAATTGATATAATCCTAACACATTTCAGCTGAAATCAGAAATAAGTTAGAATTGATTTTTTTTTCTAATTAGAGTTTTTTTTTTATTATGTTAATCACCATATATTACATCATTTGTTTTGGTGTAGTGTTCCATGATTCATTGTTTGTTCATAACACCCAGTGCTCCATGCAGAATGTGCCCTCTTTAATACCCATCACCAGGCTAACCCATCCCCCTACCCTCCTCCCCTCTAGAACCCTCAGTTTGTTTTTCAGAGTCCATCATCTCTCCTGGTTTGTCTCCCCCTCTGACTTACTCCCTTCATTCTTCCTCTCCTGCTATCTTCTTCTTTTTTCTTTTTTCTTAAAATATGTTGCGTTATTTGTTTCAGAAGTACAGATCTGTGATTCAACACTCTTGCACAATTCACAGCGCTCACCGTAGCACATACTCTCCCCAATGTCTATCACCCAGCCACCCCATCCCTCCCACCCCCGACCACTCCAGCAACCCTCAGTTTGTTCCTGAGATTAAGAATTCCTCATATCAGTGAGGTCATATGATACATGTCTTTCTCTGATTGACTTATTTCACTAAGCATAACACCCTCCAGTTCCATCCATGTCGTTGCAAATGGCAAGATCTCATTCCTTTTGATGGCTGCATAATATTCCATTGTGTATATATACCACCTCTTCTTTATCCATTCATCTGTCGATGGACATCTTGGCTCTTTCCACAGTTTGGCTATTGTGGACATTACTGCTATAAACATTGGGGTGCACGTACCCCTTCGGGTCCCTACAATTGTACCTTTGGGGTAAATACCCAGTAGTGCAATTGCTGGATCGAATGGTAGCTCTAATTTCAACTGTTTGAGGAACCTCCATACTGTTTTCCAGAGTGGTTGCACCAGCTTGCATTCCCACCAACAGTGTAGGAGGGTTCCCCTTTCTCCACATCCCCGCCACCATCTGTTGTTCCCTGACTTGTTAATTTTAGCCATTCTGACTGGTGTGAGGTGGTATCTCATTGAGGTTTTGATTTGGATTTCCCTGATGCTGAGCGATAGAACTGATTTTCTATTATTGTTAGTATGCCAGAGAACTTCTGTCAGTCTACACATAAAAAATTTCTTTCTTTTCCCTAAAAATTTCCTAGGACCTGTGGGAAAAAAACGTCTGGTCCTCATCACTAGTATTTCAAACCTTCATGATTTAGAACCACAGCAGAATCTTTTCCCCATGATTCCCTAAATTCTGTGTTTTGAAAGCCTGGTAGGTTTCTTTACTCATCACCCTGTTACTGCCACACACATTTTCTCTGTACTAGTTTCTCCTTACCCTTTTACCTGACATGCTTTCCAATCTGCACTTACAGGCTAATGTTCCTTAGTTTTTTTTTCCCCCAAGGCCCAAATTAAGTTCACTCCTTTCATTAAGACTTTCCTGGTATGTTCAGCCTATGATTGGCCCATTACTGGAATGTTTATTTATGCAAAATTTAATAATGATGCCTCACTATTGTTACCATTTTTACTGATCTTTTTCTCCTTCTCTTTCCCCTCCTCTTTCTATTCCTTGTCTTTCTAGTCCTCCTGTTTTCTTCAGTGTGCATGGGTTGTGCCTGTATTATGTCCTTTCATTATGTATTTTAGCTCTATTGGTTCACTGACAACATGCACCATGCCTTAGACTTCTCATCAAAAGCAAGTTTATTTCTATGTATATTAAAAACTATTCACATGGGTAGAGGGAAACCTGTGGCAAGTACTTCTTTTGGTGCACTGATGGGCTGCATTTGAAATTATTCCTATAATAGCAGGATCAAGTGTTAATTTGACTCTGGTTTAAAATGCCAGTAACAACAACAAATTCCAGTAACAAATCAAAGAACATTTTTAAAGATTTCAGCATTATATAAATTTTCATGTAAAAGATGAACATGTTAGGGCGCCTGGGTGGCTCAGCTGGTTAAGCGACTGCCTTCAGCTCAGGTCATGAACCCGGAGTCCCAGGATTGAGTCCCGCATCGGGCTCCCTGCTCAGCGAGGAGCCTGCTTCTCCCCCTGACCCTCCCTCCCCTCATGTACTCTCTCTCTCATTCTCACTCTCTCAAATAAATAAATCTTAAAAAAAAAGATGAACATGTTAAAATTTTATTACATGAAACTCAACAAAAATAATTTACTTGGATATTAAATCTATACCATCAGGATAATTTTACTTTTATTAGAAGAGCAAAACTGATATTTATCAATTATCTACAGTGTGCAAGTAAGGCTTTGTGTTGAATGACTTTTCTCTACATTATCTCCAATAATCTTCAAAACCATCCTTCTAGGGAAACTAACACCTCCATTTTACACTTGCAGATATGGCTCTGACACATATCTAATTCGGATATAGGTTTATTGTTGTTTTTTATTAACAACCCAGGATGTTAATGTTGACATTCTCACTCACTTAACTATTGATTCTTGTCATCCACATATGTCAATATTCAAAAGGATCATATGGAAATGTTGCCATAGCTCGATATTCTGTTTACTGCAGACTTATTTACACACTTTTTATATATACACATTTATATATACAGTATGTATTTATGTTTATATATATTACTGCTTCCCACAGTAATACAATGATATGTAATATATCATATATATTGTAATATGTGTGTGTGTATGTATACATATATATACATATATATATATATCACATGGGTGTCTAAACTGTGGACTCTATCCATGAGTTAACTCTGCCCATAGTACACAGGACCTCATATAGTGCATCTGTTTTATCTACTTTAGAAATACCTGAATGCTAAGCATATGGTATAATAAAAAATAATTTGGCTATTCTTGTGGTATTTTTTTTATTTTATAATTACTTTTTATTGTTATGTTAATCACCATATATTACATCATTAGTTTTTGATGTAGTGTTCCATGATTCATTGTTTGTTCATAACACCCAGTGCTCCATGCAGAATGTGCCCTCTTTAATACCCATCACCAGGCTAACCCATCCCCCTACCCTCCTCCCCTCTAGAACCCTCAGTTTGTTTTTCAGAGTCCATCACCTCTCATAGTTCATCTCCCCCTCTGACTTACTCCCCTTCATTCTTCCTCTCCTGCTATCTTCTTCTTTTTCTTTTTTCTTAAAATATGGTGTGTTATTTGTTTCAGAAGTACAGATCTGTGATTCAACACTCTTGCACAATTCACAGCGCTCACCGTAGCACATACCCTCCCCACTGTCTATCACCCAGCCACCCCATCCCCCCACCCTCAACCACTCGAGCAACACTCAGTTTGTTTCCTGAGATTAAGAATTCCTCATATCAGTGAGGTCATATGATACATGTCTTTCTCTGATTGACTTATTTCACTCAGCATAACACCCTCCAGTTCCATCCACGTCCTTGCAAATGGCAAGATCTCATTCCTTTTGATGGCTGCATAATATTCCATTGTGTATATATACCACCTCTTCTTTATCCATTCATCTGTCGATGGACATCTTGGCTCTTTCCACAGTTTGGCTATTGTGGACATTACTGCTATAAACATTGGGGTGCACGTACCCCTTCAGTCCCTACATTTGTATCTTTGGGGTAAATACCCAGTAGTGCAATTGCTGGATCGAATGGTAGCTCTATTTTCAACTGTTTGAGGAACCTCCATACAGTTTTCCAGAGTGGTTGCACCAGCTTGCATTCCCACCAACAGTGTAGGAGGGTTCCCCTTTCTCCACATCCCCGCCAACATCTGTCGTTTCCTGACTTGTTAATTTTAGCCATTCTGACTGGTGTGAGGTGGTATCTCATTGAGGTTTTGATTTGGATTTCCCTGAAGCTGAGAACTTTTTCATGTGCCTGTTGGCCATTTGGATGTCTTCTGTGGAAAAATGTCTGTTCATGTCTACTGCCCGTTTCTTGATTGGATTATTTGTTCTTTGGGTGTTGAGTTTGATAAGTTCTTTATAGATTTTGGATACTAGCCCTTTATCTGATATGTCATTTGCAAATATCTTCTGCCATTCTGTAGGTTGTCTTTTGGTTTTGTGGACTGTTTCTTTTGCTGTGCAAAAGCTTTTTATCTTGATGAAATCCCAATAGTTCATTTTTGCCCTGGCTTCCCTTGCCTTTGGCGATGTTTCTAGGAAGAAGTTGCTGCGGCTGAGGTGGAAGAGGTTGCTGCCTGTGTTCTCCTTTAGGATTTTGATGGACTCCTGTCTCACGTTTAGGTCTTTCAACCATTTGGAGTCTATTTTTGTGTGTGGTGTAAGGAAATGGTCCAGTTTCATTCCTCTGCATGTGGCTGTCCAATTTTCCCAACACCATTTGTTGAAGAGACTGTCTTTTTTCCATTGGACATTCTTTCCTGCTTTGTCAAAAATAAGTTGACCATAGAGTTGAGGGTCCATTTCTGGGCTCTCGATTCTGTTCCATTGATCTATGTGTCTGTTTTTGTGCCAGTACCATACTTTCTTGATGATGACAGCTTTGTAATAGAGCTGGAAGTCCGGTATTGTGATGCTGCCAGCTTTGCTTTTCTTTTTCAATATTCCTCTGGTTATTAGGGGTCTCTTCTGGTTCCATACAAATTTGAGGGTGATTTGTTCCATTTCTTTGAAAAAAGTGGATGGTATTTTGATGGGGATTGCATTGAATGTGTAGATTGCTCTAGGTAGCATTGACATCTTCACAATGTTGGTTCTCCCAATCCATGAGCATGGAACGTTTTTTCCGTTTCTTTGTGTCTTCTTCAATTTCTTTCATTAGTATTTTGCAGTTTTCTGAGTACAGATCCTTTGCCTCTTTGGTTAAATTTATTCCTAGGTATCTTATGGTTTTGGGTGCAATTGTAAATGGGATCGACTCCTTGATTTGTCTCTCCTCTGTCTTGTTGTTGGTGTATAGGAATGCCACTGATTTCTGTGCATTGATTTTATGGCCTGCTACTTGACTGAATTCCTGTATGAGTTCTAGCAGTTTTGGGGTGGAGTCTCTTGGGTTTTCCACATACCATATCATATCATCTGCAAACAGTGAGAGTTTGACTTCCTCTTTGCCGATTTGGATGCCTTTGATTTCTATTGTTGTCTGATTGCTGTGGCTAGGACTTCTAATGCTATGTTGAATAGCAGTGGTGAGAGTGGACATCCCTGCCGCGTTCCTGACCTTAGGGGAAAAGCTCTCAGCTTTTCCCCATTGAGAATGATAGTCGCTGTAGGTTTTTTCGTAGATGGCTTTTATGATATTGAGGTATGTACCCTCTATCCCTATACTCTGAAGAGTTTTGACCAAGAAAGGATGCTGTACTTTGTCAAATGCTTTTTCTGCATCTATTGAGAGGATCATATGACTCTTGTTCTTTCTTTTGTTAATGTATTGTATCACGTTGATTGATTTGCGGATGTTGAACCAGCCTTGCAGGCCAGGGATAAATCCCACTTGGTCGTGGTGAATAATCCTTTTAATGTACTGTTGGATCCTATTGGCTAGTATTTTGGCGAGAATTTTTGCATCCATATTCATCAAGGATATTGGTCTGTAATTCTCCTTTTTGATGGGGTCTTTGTCTGGTTTTGGGATCAAGGTAATGGTGGCCTCATAAAATGAGTTCGGAAATTTTCCTTCCATTTCTATTTTTTTGAACAGTTTCAGGAGAATAGGTATTAATTCTTCTTTAAATGTCTGATAGAATTCCCCTGGGAAGCCATCTGTCCCTGGGCTTTTGTTTCTTGGGAGATTTTTGATGACTGCTTCAATTTCCTTGGTGGTTATAGGTCTGTTCAGGTTTTCTATTTCTTCCTGGTTCAATTTTGGTAGTTGATACATCTCTAGGAATGCACCCATTTCTTCCAGGTTATCTATTTTGCTGGCATAGAGTTACTCATAATATGTTCTTATAATTGTTTGTATTTCTTTTGTGTTGTTGTGCTCTCTCCTCTTTCATTCATGATTTTGTTGATTTGGGTCCTTTCTCTTTTCTTTTTGATAAGTCTGGCCAGGGGTTTATCCATCTTGTTAATTCTTTCAAAGAACCAGCTCCTAGTTTGGTTGATCTGTTCTACTGTTCTTTTGGTTTCTATTTCATTGATTTCTGCTCTGATCTTTATTATTTCTCTTCTCCTGCTGGGTTTAGGCTTTATTTGCTGTTCTTTCTCCAGCTCCTTTAGGTGTAGGGTTAGGTTGTGTATTTGAGACCTTTCTTGTTTCTTGAGAAAGGCTTGTATTGCTATGTACTTTCCTCTCAGGACTGCCTTTGCTGTATCCCGAAGATTTTGAACAATTGTGTTTTCATTTTCATTGGTTTCCATGAATTTTTTTAATTCTTCTTTAATTTCATGGTTGACCCATTCATTCTTTAGTAGGATGCTCTTTAGCCTCCATGTATTTGAGTTCTTTCAACTTTCCTCTTGTGATTGAGTTCTAGTTTCAAAGCATCGTGGTGTGAAAATATGCAGGGAATAATCACAATCTTTTGGTACTGGTTGAGACCTGATTTGTGACCTAGGATGTGATCAATTCTGGAGAATGTTCCATGGGCACTAGAGAAGAATGTGTATTCCATTGCTTTGGGATGGAATGTTCTGAATATGTCTGTGAAGTCCATTTGGTCCAGTGTGTAATTTAAAGTCTTTATTTCCTTGTTGATCTTTTTCTTAGATGATCTGTCCATTTCAGTCAGGGGGGTGTTAAAGTCCCCCACTATTATTGTATTGCTGTCAATGTGTTTCTTTGCTTTTGTTATTAATTGCCTTATATAATTGGCTGCTCCCATGTTCGGGGCATAGATATTTACAATTGTTAGATCTTCTTGTTGGATAGACCCTTTAAGTAGAATATAGTGTCCTTCCTCATCTCTTATTACAGTCTTTGTTTTAAAATCTAGTTTGTCTGATATAAGGATTGCCACCCCAGCTTTCTTTTGGAGTCCATTAGCATGGTAAATGGTTTTCCACCCCCTCACGTTCAATCTGGGGGTGTCTTTGGGTCTCAAATGAGTCTCTTGCAGACAGCATATCGATGGGTCTTGTTTTTTAATCCAATCTGATAGCGTGTGTCTTTTGATTGGGGCATTTAGCCCACTTACATTCAGGGTAACTATTGAAAGGTATGAATTTAGTGCCATTATATTGCCTGTGAGGTGACTGTTACTGTATGTTGTCTGTGTTCCTTTCTGATCTATGCTGCTTTTAGGCTCTCTCTTTGCTTAGAGGACCCCTTTCAATATTTCTTGGAGGGCTGGTTTCGTGTTTGCAAATTCCTTTAGTTTTTGTTTGTTCTGGAAGCTTTTTATCTCTCCTTCTATTTTCAATGGCAGCCTAGCTGGATACAGTATTCTTGGCTGCATATTTTTCTCGTTTAGTGCTCTGAAGATATCTTGCCAGTCCTTTCTGGCCTGTGAGGTCTCTGTGGATAGGTCTGTTGCCAATCTAATATTTTTACCATTGTAGGTTACAGATCTCTTCTCCCGAGCTGCTTTCAGGATTTTCTCTTTGTCTCTGAGACTCGTAAGTTTTACTATTAGATGTCGGGGTGTTGACCTATTATTATTGATTTTGAGAGGGGTTCTCTGTGCCTCCTGGATTTTGATGCCTGTTTCCTTCCTCACATTAGGGAAGTTCTCTGCTATTATTTGCTCCAATATACCTTCTGCCCCTCTTTCTCTTTCTTTTCTTCTGGGATCCCAATTATTCTAATGTTGTTTCGTCTTATCGTATCACTTATCTCTCGAATTCTGCCCTCGTGATCCTGTATTTGTTTATCTCTCTTTTTCTCAGCCTCTTTATTTTCCATCATTTGGTCTTCTATATCGCTGATTCTCTCTTCTGCCTCATTTATCTTAGCAGTTAGTGCCCCCATTTTGATTGGACCTCATTAATAGCCTTTTTGATTTCGACTTGGTTAGATTTTAGTTCTTTATTTCTCCAGAAAGGGTTTCTCTAATAACTTCCATGCTTTTTTCAAGCTCAGCTAGTATCTTTAAAGTCATGATTCTGAACACTAGGTCTGACATTGTACTAATGTCCGTATTGAGTAGGTCCCTGGCTGACGGTACTACCTCTTGTTCTTTTTGCTGAGGTCATTTCTTTCGTCTTGTCATTTTGTCCAGAGGAGAATAGATGAACGAGAGAACAAAATGCTAACAGGTTAACAACGTCCCCAGCAAATATACTGTATACAAATCAGAAAAGACCTGAAACCAGGGGAAAAGAAAGGGAAAGAAAGAAAAAAGAAAGAGAAAAAAAAAAAGAAAAAAAAGATAAAAACAAAAACAGAACAATACAAAAAAAGCAGAATATGATCAAAGATGATCAGGCTAGTGCATAGATCAGTGCCACACACTAGATTTTGGGCGTATTTTGGTCTGTTAGAAAAAAGTGCCTCCTATAATTTTAAAGGAAGAAAGACATATATGTACAAAATAAGGGTTGATACAATGAAGAGATGGAAGATGAGTGTAAAGATGAAAATTATAAAAGATTTTGTAAAAGGAATTGATAAGATAAGAAGTTGTTTGAAAAAAGAAAGGAGAAGATTTAAAAAAAAAAAGAAAAAAGGGAGAGAATGTGATCAGGCAGGAGACTGGAACAAAGCCATACACTAGTGATTTAGGGTATATTTTGATCTGTTAGAAGAAACTGTATCTCAAAATTTTAAAGAGAGAACAACTTATATATATATATATATATATATATATATATGCCAAAAATAAGGGTAACTACTATGAAGGGACAAAATATGACTCTAAAAATGAAAAATAAAAAATGTTTTTTTTAAAAAAGGGATTGATAAGATGTTGGTTGAAAAAGGGAAAAAGAAAAATAAAAAAAAAAACAGTTAACAAAAATTAACCTTGATGAACTAATGAATCATGGTAAAAAAAAGCCATGAATTCTATGTGCAGCATTCCCCCAGTGCTGGAGTTCTCCCGTTCTCCTTGATCGGTAAACTTGGTCTTGGCTTGCTGGCTGTTCGTGCTGATCTTCTGGGGGAGGGGCCTGTTGCTGTGGTTTCCAAATGTCTTTGCCGGAGGCTGAATTGCCCCACCCTTGTTGGTCTGGGCTAAGGAAGCTGCTCGGGTTTGCTCTCAGGAGCTTTTGTCTCCTGCAAGCTCTTGGCACAGCTTCGGGGGAGCAGGGCGAAAATCGTGGCCTCCCAATCTCCACCCGGAGGAGCTGAGAACTCGGGGCCCCGCTCCTCAGTGCGCCCCCAGAGGAAAGCAGTCACTCCCGTCTCCCCGGTCTCCGGCCGCACTCCGTGCTCACACGGCCTGTGACTGAGCGTTGCTATCTCTGGCATCCGACCCCGTGTGGAGTATCCAAACCCCGCAGATCCCTGCGGTGTGTTCCCGCGCCACTCCTCCCAGGGGAGAAAGGGGAGTCTCCCTGGCTCTGCCACTTGTTGGGTCCCTGCTGGAGGAGCAGTGGTCCGACTGGGCTGTGGATCACAGTTTATGGCAACCCCGGAACTGAGAGCCCGCGCCTCGGCTCCGTCATCCTGCTCCGCCCCCTATTCTTGTGGTATTTAGACCAGGATTTGGCAAGCTATTGTTCATTGGCCAAGCCACATGCACTACTTTTCAATTGCTATCTGTGGAAGAATGATTTTTATATTTTTAAAGAATTTTTTATAATAAATAGGACAGAGACTGCATGTGGCTCCCAAAGTTTAAAATACTGTGTGAACTTTACAGAAAAAAAAAATGCTATAGTTGAGACACATATAAAAAGAGAAGAAAATGGAATACGTATTTCAATTAATTACTCTTATTGTGAATCAACATCAATTGTTTAAATTCAAAGACTGATTTCCTCCTGTCCATCATTCAATTGCATAGTTTCATAGCTTTCTACAGATTGTTTTATGCAAAGGACACTATCATGTAAAGAGTAAATCCTTACTTTTGATTTTAATATGTTAATCACAAAGTACTCATGATAATTACCTACACAGAATGATAACCTATATTAAAATAGCACAATTAGTAGCATATCAAAATCGTGATCTATTCTATCTACACAAAAGTCAGAAATATTGATTAAATAGAGACCAAAGCACCAATATTTATAAAACTGTGTTCGGGGGCACAAGTATACCTTTCATAGCCTGTTTAAGAAAAAATAAAGTATCTTCAGTTGGATTAAAAAGTGTCATTATGAAGTTGATCTACTTAGTTGTAATACGGCATTTATAGTATTAGCTTTTACTCAACTTGAAAGATACCCAAAAGAAAAAAAAATGTTCTTAAATAATGAAAAAGAAAATACTTCATGGGAAAAATGTGGCTATGACAATGAAGAGTGCATCTGAAAAAGAACTAAATTATTACTGTAGAACTACTTTCATAATCAAAATAGGAATATCTAAAACACTGTATCTAAGAAAGAAATTTTCTAGGCTTGATTGCCATGACAATGGCAAGATTAAAATGTTTGAAAATATATAACCTGATAAGCAATTTAAATAGATTATATCTGAACATTTTCTATGATAAAGATATTTTACAATAAAAGTGAATGAGAGTTGTAAGTAGAATAATTTTAGCTATTAAAAATGACAACGTCCATGTCATAAACTGTTGTTATGATCACAAACCATAACAAATTTCACAAATGAGGATTTTTAATTATTTACTTAATGTACTGCAAAGTTATTATGTTTTGTAAAATAATTATAATTACCCCATAAATGATTGTTTTGTTGAATTTATGACTATATTTATAATTTAGGATTGCTACACTAAAACAGTCAACTGCTTTTTTATATAATCAAACCTTTAGATGAGTGAATGAAAACATTTTATATAAATTTGAATTGACTATTCTAAAAGATAATGAGTAGAAATTCAAATAGTTACAAATGCATTGTTCAATTTCTTGTTTAAAACTTACATGATATTCTATTATTTCAAGAATATCTTAAAAATCTATGTGATCATTCTCATCTAAATATAAAAGGACTGGTTTTAGAGTGATCCTTTGGGAAATATTTCCTGATATGCACTTGAAAAGTCAACAAGACTGATCCTATCAATCTGACATTAAGGTGAATGCATGGAATTCAACAGGTAGGCATCTAAAATATGAATTTTTAGATTTATTTTATGTGTGTATTGCCAATCTAAGATTTTATTTTAGCTAATGTTTTTGATCATAATATGGAAAAAGAGAAAGAAAATCTGACAATGAGATTCTTTGAAAACATCTGAAATTTGTATTATTTTTGTCAGGGCAAGGAAAAATGACAGATATCTACCCATATGTTTTCTAGTCAGAAAACTGAGATTTTAACTTAAAAAAAATAAGCCCTGATTAATTTATGTTCTAATCATGCTCTCAGAAATGTCTTCAGCACCAAATAGACTCAAAGCATATATAAATGAAAGAAAATACAACAAACACAAAAGTTTGGAAACACAATTTAGAGTACTGAATTCAATACTGCCTAATTGCATGATCAAAGTTGAACTTTGAAGCAGCTACTCTCAACTGGAGTTTCCTCTAAATGGATAAAGCTCTTTTGCAACCCTATTTCTTATCCTGTCTTAGAATGATAATCTGACTTGGAAGAAATCTTTTAGTATTAAAAAATGTAGATGTTTCAGGCTTGGGTCTTAAAGCTTTTCATATTCACAAATCTTTATCTTCTAGGTTTTTTAAAGAAGTTTTTATTTAAATTCCAATTAATTAACAGTGTAATATTAGTTTCAGGTGCACAATATAGTGATTCAGCATTTCCATACAACACCTGGTGCTCATCACAAATGCACTCCTTAATCCTCATCATTTATTTCATCCATCCTCCCACTCATCTACCTTCTGTAGCTATCAGTTTGTTCTCCATAGTTAAGAGTCTATTTCTTGGTTTGCCTTTTTTTTTCCCCCTTTGCTCATTTGTTTTGTTAAATTCCACATATGAATGAAATCATATGGTATTTGTCTTTGTCTGATTTATTTCACTCTCTAGTTCTATCCATGTCCTTGCAAATGGCAAGATTTTATTCTTTTTATGGCTGAGTAATATTCCATTGTGTATATATACTACCTCTTCTTTATTCATTCATCAGTCAATGGATACCTGGGCTGTTTCCATAATTTGGCTACTGCAGATAATCCTGTTATAAATATCAAGGTACACGTAATCCCTCTGAATTACTATTTTTGTATTCTTTGGGTAAATGCCTAGTAGTGCCATTGCTGGATCATACATAGGGTAGTTCTATTTTTTCTAAATATTTTATTTATTTATTTGAGAAAGAGAGAGAAAGAGAGAGATTGAGAAAACAGGTGGGTGGAGGGGCAGAGGGAGAAGCAGACTCCCTGCAGAGGAGGGAGCCCAACGTGGGACTCCATCCCAGGACTCTGGGATCATGACCTCAGTTGAAGGCAGACATTTGACTGAGCCACCCAGGCGCCCAGGGTAGTTCTATTTTTAACTCTCTGATGAATCTCCATACTGTTTCCCACAGTGGCTCCACCAACTTGCATTCCCACCAACAGTGTAAGAGGGATCCCCTTTCTTTGCATCCTTGCTAACACCTGTTGTTTCTTATGTTGATTTTAGCCATTCTGACAGGTGTGATATCTCATTGTAGTTTTGATTTGTATTTCTCTGATGAATGATGTTGAGCATCTTTTCATGTCTGTTGACCATCTGTACGTCTTCTTTGGAAAGATGTCTGTTAATGTCTTCTGCCCATTTTTTAAATGGATTATTCATTTTTGGGGTGTTGAGTTTGATAAGTTCTTTATAGATTTTGATACTAGCCCTTTATCAGATATGTCATTTGCATCATCTTCTAGGTCTTAATCATAACTTTACTTTCTCTGCTTTCTCTTTCTGCTCCCCACCACTCCTTTTCTTGTGGCTGGCAATTATTTAATAATTTCATACCTAAAATAGGAGGTAATGTTATTAATAACATATTAATAAAAATCCCCATGGTGGATTGACAGGCTTTCTCATATCTTTCCATTTCTGCTTATTGTCAGAGTTTGAATGATTAAGTCTACATTTTCTATCTGAAATTATCTTTGTGGTTTCACCAAATTTGTTGTTTATTTAGTTTGTCATAGTATCCAGGTTTAGTTTTACTTTTATAAGGACAAAAGTTCATTTCATGGCAATAAAGGGATCAATTATTTAAGAAGTCATAACAATTTTAAATTTCCATGACCTAGGGGCACCTGGGTGGCTCAGTCATTAAGCGTCTGCCTTCGGCTCAGGTCATGATCCCAGGGTCCTGGGATCGAGCCCCGCATCAGACTCCCTGCTCAGTGGGGAGTCTGCTTCTCCCTCTCCCACTCCCGCTGCTTGTGTTCCCTCTCTCGCTGCATCTCTGTCAAATAAATTAAAAATCTTTAAAAAAATTTCCATGAATCTAAACATGAAATTTAAACTACATTTAGCAAAAGGTGATAAAACTGAAAGGAATAGCCAAATTCATAAATATAATTGGAAATTTTACAACCTCTCATGATATTTGATAGAACAAGTTTACAAAAAATTAGTAGGGATAGAAAGGACTCAACACTATAAATTGGATCTAACTGACATTTATCAAACACTCCATCCAGTAAGAGAATATTCACTTGTTTCAATGCAGAGGAACTCTGACCAAAATATATTATGACCTGATACAATTAAAAGTACAAGTCACAGTTAGCAGTATCAGGAAAGAAAGGACATGATGACAGATCCCACAGACATTAAGAGGATAACAAAGAAAATATTACAATTTTACACCAATAAACTTGATAACTTAGATTTGCAAATTCTTCAATTGTGCAAACTACCAAAGCTCACTCAGAAAGAATTAACCTAAATATATATATTTTAGAATGGAATTTATAATTAAAAACCTTCCAACAGGACCAGTTTAGTTCATTAATGAATTTTATAAATATTTAAGAAAGAAATAATACCAATCTCACATAAAATATTCCAGGAAACAGAAGAGAGAACATTCTTACTGTATTTTATTAGGCCAATATTCCCCAGATACTAAAACTAGATAAATGCAAATTAAGAGGAAAATAACTAGAGACCAGGTAGACCTCAGGAATATAAATGCAAGAATTCTTAGGAAAATACTAGCAGACTCAGTATAATAAAAAGTATATTATATCATAGCCAAATGTTTCATATCTCAAGCATGTAAGGTTAGTTTAGCATTTGAACATAAGTACATGAGTTTCATATTAATAGATTAAAATAAGAAAAAAAAAAAGATAATCTCCAAGAAATGAAATAAAGACCTACCTCAGAGATACTATGGGTTTGATTCCAGGACAGCAAAATAAAGCAAATATTGCAGTACAGCGAGTCAAATGAATTTCTTGGTTTCCCAATATTTATAAAAGTTATATTTACCCTCTACAGTAGTCTGTTAAATGTACATTGTCTAGAAAAAATGTACATACCTAAATTAAAAATTCTTTATTACTAAAAAATGGTGACCATCATCTGAGCTTTCAGTGAGTCAATCTTTTTGCTAGGGAGGGTCTTGCCTAAATGTTGATGGCTGCTGACTGAACAAGGTGGTAGTTGCTTAAGGTTGAGGTATCTGTGGCAATTTCTTAAAATATGACAACAATGAAGTTTGCTGCATTCAATGACTCTTGCATTCATGAACAATTTCTCTGCAGCATGCAATGCTATTTGATAGCATTTTACCCACAGTACAAGTTTCAAAATTGGAGTCAATCTACTCAAACCCTACCACTGCTTGATCAACTAAATTTTATGCAACATTCTAAATCTTTTGTTGTTATTTTAACACTATTCACAGCATCTTCACCAGGAGTAGATTCTATCTCAAGAAACTACTTATTTGCTCACCTGTAAGAAGCAACTTTTTGATATAGGAAGAGCAAGATGGCAGAGGGGTAGGAGACCTAATTTTTGTCTGGTCCCCGGAATTCAGCTAGATAGCTTTCAAACCATTCTGAACACCTATAAACTCAACAGGATATTGAAGAAAAGAACAACAGCAATTCTATGAACAGAAAAGCGACCACCTTCTGGAATATAGGATGTGCGGAGAGGTGAATCCAAGGCAATATACGAGAAGACAGACCATGCGGGGAGGGAGCCTCCATCAGCTGGCTACCAGAAAATGAGGGAGCAGTGGAGCAAAAAATCAGAACTTCTAGAAATCTGCTCTGCTGAGGGATGTCGCTTCACTGGCTAAGCTGGGGGGTGGAACACTTGCTGGGACAGTGTGGTCTCAGAACCCTTGGGGTCACAGAAAGACTGGGGGTGCCTGAGTACAGCACAGCCCCCAGGTATCAGAGCAGGGAAGCTGGCTGCAAAGACGGAGCCGAGGAGTGGGCTCTCAGCTTGGGGTTGACATAAACCGTGATCCGTGGCACAGTTGGGCAACTACTCTTCCAGCAGGGACCCAACAAAAGGGCAGATCTGGGGAGACTGCCCTTCCTCCCCTGGGAGGAACGAGCGGGAGTGCACCGCAGGGATCTACTGGGTTTGGAGACTCCACACGGGTCGTGAGCCAGAGATGGAAATGCTCAGTCACAGGCCGGGTGAGCACAGAGTGTGGCTGGAGACTGGGGAGATGGGAGTGATTGACTGCTTTTCTTGGGGGGCGCACAGAGCGGGGCCCTGAATTCTCGGCTCCTCCAGGCAGAGATTGGGAGGCCACCATTTTCACTCTCATCCTCCAAAGCTGAACAGAAAGCTTTCAGGGAAAAAAAGCTCCCGAGAGCAAACCCGAGCCAATTACTAAGCCCGGAACGACAAGGGCGGGGCAATTCCGCCTCTGGCAAATACATTTGGAAACCATGACAACAGGCCCCTTCCCAAGAAGATCAACAAGAACAGCCAGCCAAGACCAAGTTTACAGATCAATGAGAACTGCAAAACTACAGCACTAGGAGAATACAGCACATAGAATTCATGGCTTTCCCCCCATGATTCTTTAGTATTTCAAAGTTAATTTTTCTGATTTTCTTTATTTTTTCTTATTCTATTTTTTGAAATTTTATTCTTTCCTTATTTGAACAACATCTGTTCTTACCAATTCCTTTTTTAAAATTTTTTATTTTTCATTTTTACAGTCATATTCTACCCCTTTATTGTATTTAAACTTATTTTTTGTATATATATATATATATATATATATATATATATATATATACACACAAGATTTTCTTTAAAATTTTGGGATATAGTTTCTTCTAAAAGACCAAAATATATCCTAAATCTAGTGTATGGTTGTGTTCTAGTCTCCCACTTGATCACATTCTTTCTTTTTTTTTTTAATTTTTTTCTTTCTTTTTTCAACCAACTTATCAATTCTTTTTAAAATCTTTTTTAATTTTCATCTTTACAGTCATATCCCATCCCTTCATCGTATTTACCCTTATTTTAGTAAAAATAAGTTATTCTTTATTTAAAATTTGGGGAGCCAGTTTCTTCTAACTGACCAAAATACACCCAAAATCTAGTGTGTGGCTCTTTTCTATTCACCAGACTGATCATATTCTTTTTTTTTTTTTTCCCTTTCTCTTTTCCCTGGTTTTGGGTCTCTTCTGATTTGTTTAGTGTATATTTTTCTGGGGTCATAGTTAACATTTTAGCATTTAGTTCTCTCATTCATCTATTCTTCTCTGGACAAAATGACAAGACAGAAAAACTCGCCTCAGAAAAAAGAACAAGAGGCAGTACTGACTGCCAGGAACTTAATCAATAAGGACATTAGTAAAATGTTGGAACTAGAGTTCAGAATGACGATTATAAAGATATTAGCTGGGCTTGAAAAAAGCATGGAAGATACCAGAGAATCCCTTTCTGGAGAAATAAAAGAACTAAAATCTAACCAAGTTGAAATAAAAAAGGCTATTAATGAGGGGCAATAAAAAATGGAGGCTCTAACTGCTAGGATAAATGAGGCAGAAGAGAGAACTAGTGATATAGAAGACCAAATGATGGAAAATAAAGAAGCTGAGAAAAAGAGAGATAAACAACTACTGGATCACAGGGGAAAATCTGAGAGATAAGCAATACCATAAGATGAAACAATATTAGAATAACTGGGATCCCAGAAGAAGAAGAAAGAGAGAGGGGGGCAGAAGGTATATTGGAGCAAATTATAGCAGAGAACTTTCCTAATTTGGGGAAGGAAACAGGCATCAAAATCCAGGAGGCACAGAGAACCCCCCTCAGAATCAATAAAAATAGGTCAACCCCTCGACATCTAATAGTAAAACTTACAAGTCTCAGAGACAGAGAGAAAATCCTGAAAGCAGCTCGGGACAAGAGGTCTGTAACCTACAATGGTAGAAACATTAGATTGGCAGCAGACCTATCCACAGAGACCTGGCAGGACAGAAAGGACTGGCATGATATATTCAGAGCACTAAATGAGACAAATATACAGCCAAGAATACTATATCCAGCTAGGCTGTCATTGAAAATTGAAGGAGAGATAAAAATCTTCCAGGACAAACAAAAACTAAAGGAATTTGCAAACATGAAACCAGCCCTCCAAGAAATATTGAAAGGGGTCCTCTAAGCAAAGAGAGAGCCTAAAAGTAACATAGACCAGAAAGGACCACAGACAATATACAGTAACAGTCACCTTACAGGTAATTCAATGGCACTAAATTTCTCTCTTTCAATAGTTTTACCCCGAATGTAAATGGGCTAAATGTCCCAATCAAAAGACACAGGCTATCAGATTGGATAAAAAAACAAGACCTACCGATATGCTGCCTACAAGAGACTCATTTTAGACCCAAAGACACCTTCAGATTGAAGGCGAGGGTGTGGAAAACTATTTACCATGCTAATGGACATCAAAAGAAAGCTGGGGTAGCAATCCTTACAACAGACAAATTAGATTTTAAACCAAAGACTATAATAAGAGGTGAGGAAAGACACTATATCCTACTTAAAGGGTCTATCCAACAAGAAGATCTAACAATTGTAAATATCTATGCCCCTAACATGGGAGCAGCCAATTATATAAGCCAATTAATAACAGAAGCAAATACACATCGACAACAATAAAATAATAGTAGGAGAGTTTAACACCCCCTCACTGAAATGGACAGATCATCTAAGCAAAAGATCAACAAGGAAATAAAGGCTTTAAACCGACACACTGGACCAAATGGACTTCACAGATATATTCAGAACATTCCTTCCCAAAGCAACAGAATACACATTCTTCTCTAGTGCCCATGGAACATTCTCCAGAATAGATCACATCCTAGGTCACAAATCAGGTCTCAACTGGTACCAAAAGTTTGGGATCATTCCCTGCATATTTTCAGACCACAATGCTTTGAAATTAGAACTCAATCACAAGAGGAAAGTCAGAAAGAACTCTAGTACATGGAGGCTAAAGAGCATCCTACTAAAGAATGAATGGGTCAACCAGGAAATTAAAGAAGAATTTAAAAAATTCATGGAAACTAATGAAAATGAAAACACAACTTCAAAATCTTCGGGATGCAGCAAAGGCAGTCCTAAGAGAAAGTATATAGTATATAGCAATACAAGCCTTTCTCAAGAAGCAAGAAAGTTCTCAAATACGCAACCTAACCCGACACCTAAAGGTGCTGGAGAAAGAACAGCAAATAAAGCATAACCCAGCAGGAGAAGAGAAATAGTAAAGATGAGAGCATAAATCAATGAAATAGAAACCAAAAGAACAATAGTACACATCAACGAAACTAGGAGCTTGTTCTTTGAAACAATTAGTAAGATTGATAAATCCCTGGCCAGACTTATCAAGAAGAAAAGAGAAATGACCCAAATCAACAAAATCATGAATGAAAGAGGAGAGATCACAACCAACACCAAAGAAATACAAACATTATAAGAACATATTATGAGCAACTATATGCCAGCAAATTAGACAATCTGGAAGAAATGGATGCTTTCTTAGAGATGTAAAAAATACCAAAACTGAATCAGGAAGAAATAGAAAACCTGAACAGACCCATAACCAGTAGTAAATTGAGGGAGTAATCAAACATCTCCCAACAAACAAGAGCCCAGGGCCAGATGGCTTCCCAGGGAAATTCTACCAAACATTTAGAGAAGAATTAATACCTATTCTACTGAAACTGTTCAAAAAAATAGAAATGGAAGGAAAACTTCCAAACTCACTTTATAAGGCCAGCATTACCTTGATCCTGAAACAAAAGACCCCATCAAAAAGGTAAATTAGAGACCAATATCTCTGATGAACATGGATGCAAAAATCTCACCAAAATAGTAGCCATAGGATCCAACAATACATTAAAAGGATTATTTACCACGACCAAGTGGGATTTATTCCTGGGATGCAAGTTTGGTTCAACATCCACAAATCAATGTGATACAATATATTAATAAAAGAAAGAACAAGAACCATATGATCCTTTCAACAGATGCAGAAAAAGCATTAGACAAAGTACAGCATTCTTTCTTGATTAAAACTCTTCACAGTGTAGGAATAGAGGGTACATACCTCAATATCATAAAAGCCATCTATGAAAAACCTACAGTGAATATCATTCTCAATGGGGAAAAACTGAGAGCTTTTCCCCTAAGGTCAGGAACACGGCAGGGATGTCCACTACCACTGCTATTCAACATAGTATTAGAAGTCCTAGACACAGCAATCAGACAACAAAAAGAAATAAGAGACATCAGAATCAGCAAAGAAGAAGTCAACCTCTCACTCTTTGCAGATGACATGATACTTTATGTTAAAAACCCAAAAGACTCCATCCCAAAACTGCTGAACTCATGCAGGAATTCAGTAAATTGGCAGGATATAAAATCAATGCACAGGGCGCCTGGGTGGCTCAGATGGTTAAGCATCTGCCTTCAGCTCAGGTCATGATCCCGGGATCCTGGGATCAAGTCCCACATCGGGCTCCCTGCTCCTTGGGAGCCTGCTTCTCCCTCTGCTTCTCTCTCTCTCTCTCTCTCCATCTCTCATGAATAAATAAATAAAATCTTTAAAAAAAATAAAATAAAATCAATGCACAGAAATCAGTGGCATTCCTATACACCAACAAGAAGACAGAAGAAAGAGAAATTAAGGATTTGATTCCATTTACAATTGCACCAAAAACCATAAGATACCTAGGAATAAATCTAACCAAAGAGGCAAAGAATCTGTACTCAGAAAAACTCTAGAATCCTCATGAAAGAAGCTGAGGAAGACAGAAAGAAATGGAAAAATGTTCCATGCTCATGGAACGGAAGAACAAATATTATGAAAATGTCTATGGCACCTAGAGCAATCTACACATTTAATGCAATCTCTATCAAAATATCATCCACCTTTTTCAAAGAAATGGAACAAATAATCCTAAAATTTGCATGGAATCAGAAAAGACCCCATATAGCCAGAGGAATGTTGAAAAAGAAAAGCAAAGCCAGTGGCATCACAATTCTGGACTTCAAGTTCTATTACCAAGCTGTCATCATCAAAACAGTACGGTACTAGCACAAAAGCAGACTCATAGATCAATGGAACAGAATTGAGAGTCCAGAAATGGACCCTCAACTCTATGGTCAACTACTCTTTGACAAAGCAGAAAAGAATGTCTAATGGAAAGAAGACAGTCTTTTCAATAAATGGTATTGTTAGAATTGGACAGCCACATGCAGAAGAATGAAACTGGACCATTTCTTTACACCACACACAAAAATAGACTCAAAATGGATGAAAGACCTCAATGTGAGTTAGGAATCCATCAAGAACCTTGAGGAGAACACAGGCAGCAACCTCTTCAACCTCAGCCACAGCAACTTCTTCCTAGACACATTGCCAATGGCAAGAGAAGCAAGGGCAAAAATGAACTATTGGGACTACATCAAGATAAAAAGCTTTTGCACAGCAAAGGAAATAGTCAACAAAACCAAAAGACAATGGACAGAATGGGAGAAGATATTTGCTAATGACATATCAGATAAAGGGCTGGTATCCAAAATCTGTAACGAACTTATTAAACGCAATACCCAACAAATAATCTAATCAAGAATTGGGCAGAAGACATGAACAGACATTTCTGCAAAGACGACATTCAAATGGCCAACAGACACATGAAAAAATGCTCAACATCACTTAGCTTCAGGGAATTATAAACAAAACCTCAATGAGATGCCACCTCACACCAGTCAAAATGGCTAAAATTAACAAGTCAGGAAATGCCAGATGTTGGCGAGGATGCAGAGAAAGGGGAACCCTCCTACACTTTTGGTGGGAATGCAAGCTGGAGCAGCCACTCTGGAAAACAGTATGGAGGTTCCTCAAAAAGTTTAAATAGTGCTACCCTATGACCCAGCAGTTGTACTACTGGGTATTCACCCCATAGATATAAATGTAGTGATCCAAAAGGGCACATGCACCCCAATGTTTATAGCAGCAATGTCCACAATAGCTAAACTATGGAAAGAGCCAAGATGTCCATTGACAGATGAATGGATAAAGAAGATGTGGTATATATATACAATGAAATATTATGCAGCTATAAAAAATGAAATCTTGCCATTTGCAGCGACGTGGATAGAACTAGAGGGTATTATGACAAGCGAAATAACTCAATTAGAGAAAGACCAGTATCACGATTGCACTGATAGGAGGAATCTGAGAAACAAGACAGAGGATCATAGAGGAAGGAAGGCGAAAAAATAAACAAGATGATACCAGAGGAGGAGACAAACCGTAAGAGACTCTTAGTCTCAGGAAACAAACTGAGGGTTGCAGAAGTTGGGGGGTGGTGGAAGGGATGGGGTGGATGAGTGATGGACATTGGGGAGGGTAT
The DNA here is from genome assembly GCF_009762305.2 of Zalophus californianus. NCBI lineage: Eukaryota > Metazoa > Chordata > Mammalia > Carnivora > Otariidae > Zalophus > Zalophus californianus. Next base: position 28,953,277 of record NC_045602.1, read on the forward strand.
GTGCTATGGTGAGTGCTGTGAATTGTGTAAGACTGATGAATTACAGACCTGTACCCCTGAAACAAATAATACATTATGTTAATAAAAAAATAAGAAATAAATAAAAGCATTAAATAATAAACAACTTTTCCTCCCTTACAGCTTTAACCTGAGTTTTCAGCAATTCAGTCACATCTTCAGACTCCACTTCTAATTCTAGTTCTCTTGCTATTTCCACTACGTCTGAAGTACCTTCCTCCACTGAAGTCTTGAACTTCTTGAAGCACCCATGAAGGTTGGAATCTGCTTCTTCCACATTCCTGTTAATGTTGATCTTTGACCTTTTTCCATGAGTCATGAATGCTTTTTTTTTTTATAACACTTCATTTATTTATTTGAGAGAGAGCAAGAGCAAGAGCAGGAGGGGCAGCAAAGGGAGAGGGAGAAGCAGACTCCCAATTGAACAGGGTGCCCAACGCGGCGCTCGATCCCAGGACTCGGGATCATGACCCAAGCAGAAGGCAGATGCTTAACCGACTGAGCCACCCAGGTGCCCAAATTATGAATGCTCTTAATGCTATCAAGAATGGTGACTCCTTCCCAGAAGGTTTTCAATTTTCTGTCCAGATCCATCAGAGGAATCACAATCCATGGTAGCTATAGACTGTAAGATGTATTTTGTAAATAATAAGACTTGAAAGGGGAAATTACCCCTTGATCCTTGGGCTGCAGAATAGATGTGTTAGCAGGCATGAGAACAACATGAATCTCATCCATCTCCATCCAGTGCTATTGGATGACCAGGTGCATTGTCAGTAAGCAGGGATATTTTGAAAGGAATCTTTTTTTCTGAGCAATAGGTCTCAAGATTGGGTTTAAATTATTGATCAAACCATGTTGTAAACAGACATGCTGTCATCTAGGGTTTGTTGGTCCATTTATAGAGCACAGATTAGATTTAGCATAATTTTTAAGGATCCCAGAATTTCTGGAATGACAAATGAGCATTGGCTTCCACTTGAAGTCATCAGCTGCATTACTCCCCAACAAGAGAGTCTGCCTGTCCTCAAGCCAGGCACTGGATGCTCCTCTCTAGCTATCAAAGTCCTAGGTGGTATGTTCTTCCAAAATAAGACTGCTTCACCACATTGAAAAATCTGTTGTTTTAGTGTAGCCCCCTTCATTAAGTATCTTAGCTATATCTTCTGGATAACTTGTTGCTTCAACTTGTACTTTTTGGTGATAGAGCTGCTTTCCTTAAACCTCATGACCCGACCTCTGCTAGCTTCAGCTATTTCTTCTGAAGCTTCCTCACCTCTCTTCATAGAACCGAAGACAGCTAGGGCCTTGCTCTGGATTATAATTCGGCATGAGAGAATGTTGTGGATAGCTTGATTTTATATTCACACTGCTCAAACTTTCTCCATGTCAGCAGTAAGGCTATTCTGCTTTCTTAATTGTGTGTTGACTAGGGTAGCAGTTTTTTTTTTTTTTTTTTAAAGATTTTATTTATTTATTCATGAGAGACAGAGAGAGAGAGAGAGAAGCAGAGGGAGAAGCAGGCTCCCAAGGAGCAGGGAGCCCGATGCGGGACTCGATCCCAGGACCCTGGGATCATGACCTGAGCCGAAGGCAGACGCTTAACCATCTGAGCCACTCAGGCGCCCGGTAGCAGTTTTAATCTCCTTCAAGAACTTTTCCTTTGCTTCACAACTTAGCTAACTGTTTGGTGCAGAAGGCCTGGCTTTTGGCCCGCCTTGGCTTTCAACATGCCTTCCTAGCTAACTTTAATCATTGCTAGCTTTGATTTAAAGTAAGAGATGTAAGACCCTTCCTTTCACTTGAATACTTAAAGGCCATTGTAGGGTAATTAATTGGCTTAATTTCAAGATGGTTGTGCCTCTGGGTACAGAGAATCAGGAGGAGAGGTAGAGAGAAAGGTGAACAGCCTGTTGATGGAGCAGTCAGAACATACATTTATCAATTAAGTCGCTGTCCTATGTGGGTGTGGTTTGTGGTGCCCCAAAACAATTACAATAGTAACATCAAAGGCCACTGACCACAGATCATAACAAATATAATGAAAAAGTGTGAAATATTTTGAGAATTATCAAAATGTGACAAACACAAAGTGAGCAAATACTGTTGAAAAATGCACCAACAGACTTGTTGGACCCAGGCTTGCCACAAACTTTGAATCTGTGTGAAAAACATAGTATCTGCAAAGTGCAATAAAACAAGGTATGCCTGTATGTATCTTATTTGTCCAAACTTTTAATTGATCTTTTTAACCTCCTCCTTTTCTGCCTTCTTTTGGATTAAGGATTTTTAAAATAATCATTCTATTTTATCTTACTATTAGCTACACATCTTCACTCTATTCTTTAGGACTTGCTCCAAGGTTTATAATACATGTCTTGACTCAAATGATATTCCATCACACAATTCATTTGGGCATAACCATACAATAACATAACATCCTTTGTCCCTCTTCCATCTTCTCAACTACTGTTGTCATATATTGAACTTCTACGTATGTTAAATATACTATTAATGTATTGTTGTTGCTTTGTCTTAGTCAATTGCATTTTAAGTAGAATTTTAAAATATGAAAAAGTCTTAACTTTTTTCTTTATTCTCCAGTTTTTCATACAGCTCCAAGTTCCGTCTATTTTTGCTATCTGCTTGAAGAACTCCCTTTAATATTTCTAGCTTTTGTTTTTCTGAATTTTTACTGCATTTTAGTTTTAAAAAAAATTTAAGTAATCTTTACACCCAATGTGGGGCTCAAACCCACAACCCTGAGATCAAGAGTCACACGTTCCACTGACTGAGCCACCCAGGTGCTCCTGCATCTTTTTAATAAAAAACATTTTCATGTGATATTGAATTCTAACTTAAATGTTAATCTCAATGTTTTGAAAATGTTTCTTGGGGTGCCTGGGTGGTTCAGTCAGTTAAAGGCCTCACTCTTGATTTAGGCTCAGGTTATGATCTCAGGGTTGTGAGATCAAGCCCCACATCAGGCTCTGCGCTAAGCATGGAGCCTGCTTAAGATTCTCTCTTTCCTTCCCTCTGCCCCTCCTGTTTCTAAAAAAATGTTCAATTTTTTTTTTGGCTTATACTTTTTAATGAGAAGTCTGCATTCCTTCTTATAAAGTATCTTTTTCTCCTAGACACTTTTAAGATTTTTCTCTGTAACACTCATTTTCAGAGATTTTGGTTATGATAAATATTGATGTGATTAGTATATCCAAACCACCGTTATTTCTATCTTATTAATTTCCTGTTCAGATAGTGTATTTTTCAACTCTACAAAATTAATTTGTGTATTTATACATCTCCTATCACTATGTTCATTTATTTCCTTTAAAACTTAAATATAGTTAAAACACCTCTTCTAGCATCCTGTCTTCTATGTTCTACTTCATCTTTCTCAATTCTGTAGCAGTTTCTATTGACTGATTTTTCTTCTGTTCTAGGTCATATTTTTCTGTTTTTTGGCATACCTAGTGATTTTAGATTTACATTGTTAAGTGTCTGAATTTTCTTACCTTAATGAATTGCACTATGCTCTGGTGGACAATTAAGTTACTTATGGTTCACTTTGATTCATTCAGAGCTTGTCCTAAAGAGGAAATTTGTTGAGGCATTTACTCTATAAATGGTTTAGTCACAGCATTAAGGCACCTTCTGGAGTAGGCAGTAAACACCCTAATTGCTCAGCAAGGATTATATATTTTGGCTGGTGAGAACTCAGATGATTCCCATGCCTGTACCCTACTCATAGTTCATCCTACACATTGACTACTAAGTGTTCATAAAGATTGAAGAGACCACTTAATTCACATTTTGAGCCTTTTCCCTGTATTTTGGAAACTCTGTCTAGCAACTTCCATCTACCACAGATTCAATGACTCTCCTCAACTCCCTAATTTAGCAAGACATCATGTTCTGCTTGTGATCATGCTCCCTGCTTTGCAGCTAGATATATGCCTTCAGAGAAAAAGCAGTGAGAAAACCTTGGCTTCTGTAGGTTCTTGTTTATTGACCATCTCTTGAGGATATAAAAAGCTGTTGCTTCATAACTTCAAGACTTTTGTTTCATGTATTTTGTACATTTTTTTTCCTGGTGATTTAAAGTAGGAAGTCCAGTTACTGTTATTCCATCATGGAATTTTATACTGGAGGATTAAAATGCACAATTATTATTTTTTCTATCAAAGTGGTATTTTTTCAATGTAAATGCTTGATTCTATTTTTTTCCTGTCTATAACCCATGTCTAATATATTCCATTTCTGTGCTCTACTCATCACCAACGTGTAGGCATGGGGATCAGTAATTTTGGTGGTAATCATAGATGTAATACAAATATCTGTTTAGCAAATTCCTTTATAATTAAAAAATATTGAAAGTTCAATAGAAATGACTATTTTTTATTAGTGTTTCCACATCAAGGGGTTTTGCATGGAAGTAGGCATGTTATTATGCATGTACCAGGATGACATATTCAAAGTCATATTTTGTAAGTGTGCTTAGCAGTACAGAACACTTACATGATAAAACATAATTTGTTCCCAAATTAATGCTAATGGTTATTATTCTTAACAATTTAATTGCACTAACCTAACTTTACTCTTTTAGCAATTAGACCTGGAATTGGTTGTTTGAATACTATTTTCTAATTTTACTTTATTTTAAAAGTAATGTGTTCTGTTAGACCACATATATAAAAAAAATCACATAAAAGTAATGTGAATTAAAGTAATAATGGAATGTATTTAAATTTAAAATACAAATACTTCCTATAAAAGGTAAAGAAGTAGTAACATTTCAGTGCATTGTGTTTTGTTATTTCCTTTACCAAAATTGTCAATGTACTGATGCATTTTTTAGTAACCTATACTTGTAACCAAATCAATCATAAATATGTCCCATGACACTACATATCTATATGTAAGGTATACTTTCACAGTAAACATAATTCATTTAATGGGATTACTTTATTCCATTTAACCAAACTGCTGGACACTTAGATATTGCCAAGTTCTTATCTTACTAATGAAGTATCAGTCTCTTTAAATAGTTAAAAGGTGACTTTTACTCTTTTGGGTACTATCTTTTGCTAGGTACTGTGAGTCTTATTTAATTTGTACTCAAATAATTGTTACTTGGAAAACAAATATGAGGGAAAAGTATCTACTACACTCATTTCAAAGCTAACTAATGCCATGTACAGTTTTAGCTTTGAAATGTATTTATATATACATATAGTGTCTTAGTTTTATTGCTTTATGTAGGACACAATTTTCCTACAATTAATTTGACTGAAGGTTGATGGTAAATAATACTAAATTATAATCATATATATTGAGTGCCTACTGTGTGCTATGGACTGTTTTATCATTATGAAGGCAGAATAAAACAAAATCCATTCTCATCTATCAAAGACTTTATATTCCAAAATCTACTGGTTAATAAAGGACTTCTATAGATTCAAAGTAACTTCCTGTCTAGCAAAGAGTGAGAAGATTATAACTTTACATTTTAATTAACTTCAGTAAACAGAAATTCACTTTTTTTTTTTTTTACCTGAGGGGGGGTATTGAATTGCCTAATTTTTAAAATGATAAACAACATTTCTTGAATGCTATGTAATTTATTCAAGCATAACACTAGATTATGGCTGTCTTTCAAAAGCCAGCTTGTAGTTATGAATTTTTAAGTATCAAGTGGTATGATCTGCACAAATACTTTCCCTTTGAACTGATTAATTCATGAAAAATTTAAAAAGAAGAACTACACAAATCACATTCATGTATTAATGTATATGCCCTTCAAAGTTGAGGGGACGGGAAATGAGAAATGCTAAATTGGCAAGTTTAGGAAAGAAATTATGCTACATTGTGTTAAAATTAAAGACAGAAAAAACCTTGCATTTTAGTTTATGTTCCAGTAGCAAATGAGTAGAAATAAAAGGTCCCTAAAAATTAATATTTACATTTTTTGATGAAGTGAAATAAAGGAATGATCAATTATGATATATAAGTGAATATATTTCTTTAAAATTTTTCAACTATTTTACTAATTATCTAAGTATCTGGATAAAGACTTATTTTCTAAAACAGCTAATATTTATCAAATACCTCCTGACATATTGACAGTCTTCCATGTGCACTATAGCATTTAATCTTCAAACATTAATGTGAAGGGTGATTTTTAATTTGTATTTCATAGAAAACAACACTGAGACTTAGAAAGTTGATGTGTCCTAAACAGATTAAGCATAATTATCCCTATTCCCTGAGATTCCATATAAATTTATAATAGTTTATATATATTTTTAAAGTTTAATCCTTCATCCACAAGAAAACGGCAAAGATGTTAAACCTCCAATTTTGAATATTTTCTGGAGAAGAGAGTGAAGATGGAGGAGGAATACAGATGGGTGACCCTGAGGAAGGAAGCCACAGTTGTGAAACGACTTGAGTGGGGCACAGGAGCAAGACCGTTGACCTACACACCAGAATGCACAAGGAGCTTCAGTCTCCAGGATGGTGCAACCGAGAGAGCGTACTTGAGGGGAAAAGCTGAGAAGGAGGTAAACTAAAGTGTCTATATGAACTGTCAACTACTCTTCATGTTTAAATCATGGTAACAAGAGCATTTCTCACCAAAGCTCAGATCAAAAAGTGAATTTTTCTTCTTAGAAAAATAGAAAACTTAACTACCTTAACCTCATTCAATTGTCTTGAGAGTATGAGTGCATGCTGCCTGTAACAGGTTGAATGGTGACCCCCAAGAGTTAGGTCTACTCAGAATCTGTGAATTTGTCCTCATTTGGAAAAAGGACCTTCGCAGATATAATTAGGTTAATTATCTTGAGATGAGGTCATCCTGGATTTTCTGACTGGGCCCTAGATCCACTAAGAAGTATTCTTATAAAAAGAGAAGGCACAGTTACAGAGGAGAAAGTATGTGGAGATGGAGGCCACGTTGGTGGCCTAGAAACTAATCCACTATTACATCAGAGAAAACCTGTCAAATTCTTGGCAATTTGAATTCTAAAAGTCTAACAACCAAATCCTTGCTATAAACAAACTACATCTACACACAGAAGTATCTTAGACAAGTGCTCTGCTTCAGTCTAAAGAATGAGTGGGTTTTTAATAATTAACCATTTTTTTAAGAAAAGTCTTATTGCAGAGAATGTTGGAGATGAAAGAGGATGCAAACTTCTCCTGGACAAAAAAAAAAAAAAATTCCAGTAAAAGAATTTAACTTCAACAACAACAATCTAACTACTGTCTTCAAGGGCATCCAAAATGAAATTAGGTATTAAATCTACGGAAAATAAGAATTCTCCAAAAAAAAAGGAAAATTCAGGGAAAAAGTGTTTTTAAGAAAGGTAAAAATATGATAGGCAAATTAAAATACTGACTAGATAGAGGGAAGGGTTAATAATACATGAAGTGAGAGACTTCTCTAAAAATTCAAAGACAGAAGCAATGTCATAAGTAGTATGTAATGGTCATCATGCAATTAAAAAGGGAACAAAATCACAGATATTATCAAATAAATAATAAAAGAATGGCCTACTGGATGCTGAAGTATAAGAATTAGAAAAAAAACAACCATACCTTTCATCATAAGTGAAATTCAGTAATACAAATAATAAAAAGAAGGCCTGAAACACTTCCAGAGAAAAAAAACACAGATGTCATACAAAAGGAATAACAATGAAAATTCAGATATTCCATTGGCAATTCTAAGTATTAGAAGATAACAGAGTAAAGCCTTCAAGTTTTCGAGGATAAATTATGATTAATGTAGACAAATTACAATTCCCACAGATTCCCTAATCAATCATTAGGGTAGAATAAAACATTTCTCTTCACATGCTATACTTCCTTAAATATTTCTCCCACAATCCCCTTCTTAAAGTAACTTGAGAATACATTTCATTAATGAGAAAGTGAACAGGAAATAGGAGTAAATAAATGGTATGCAAAAACTTTTGATGCATTCAAGAGAACATTGAAGAAAATCCCCAGATTCAACAATGCTACAGGCCAAGAGAGAAATCAGTCTAATAAAAATTAGGAAACAAAGGACTCCAAGAGAGTGTTATTGAGACAAAGTAGATATTTGATACCACATGTAATATAATGATAATTTCAAATTTATGTCTCTGCAAATAAAGTTAAGAATAAGAAAAAATTATAAGTTAATGCAAATGAAAATATATCAAGGGCTTTGAGAATAAACTCCACTTGTTTATGATGTACTTTTAAAAAATATTCCTGGATTTGACCAGCTAAAATTTTAAATTTTTCTAACGATTAAAATTTGAAATAATTTTAGATTCACAAGAAGTTGCAAGGATAGTACAGAAAGATCCCATGCACCTTTCATCTTGTTTCCAGGAATGATTACATCTTATCTAACTATAACAACAATGTCAAAAACTAGAAAATTGACTGGTACCATGTGTCACATGGGTAGATTTATGTAAGCATCACAATCAAAGTATAGAATTATCTGATCTCCCTAATGTTAACTCCTTATAGTCCCACCAATGCCCCCCTTGTCCCCATTCCTAAACCCAGGCAACTAAGAATTTGTTCTCAATACCTATTTTGTCATTTCAGGAAAGTTACATAAATTGAATCATTTGTTATATAACCTTTTTTTCACTCACCAGGTTGATCCATGTTGTTACATTTATCAATAGTTCATTCACTTTTATTATTGAGTAGTATTCTATGGTATGGATGTATCAGAGTTGATTTAATCATTCTCCTAATGTAAAACATTTCAGTTGTTTTCAGCTTTTACCTGTTACCAATAAAGCTGTGAAAAATCATGTAGAGATTTTTGTGTGGACATGTTTTATTTCTCTGGAATAAATGCCCAGGATAAATGCTGGGTCATATGGTGAGTATATGATTAGTATGTTATCAAAGTGTCAAACTTTTTTCTGGAAAAGCTATACCATTTTATATTCCAACCACTAATATTAAAAGTGATCCAATTTCTTTGCATCCTTGTTGGCATTTGGCATTGTCACTATTTTTTATCTTTGCTCTTCTTCTTCAGTGAATCTCATTGTGGTTCTTGATTTGCATTTCTGTGATATCCAGTGACATTCAATCTTTTCACATACTTACTTGATATCTATATACCCTATTCAAATGTCTCTCTGATCATTTTGTCCACTTTATAATTGGAATATTCATTTTTTTCTTACTGTTTAATTTTGAGCATTCTTATGTATTCTAGAGTAAGTCCTTTGTCAGACCTGTGGTCACCAAAAACTTTCTTCTAATATTTATCTTTTCATCTTTTTAAAGTCTTTTGCACAACAGAAGTGTTTAACTTTGATAAAGTCTAATTTGTAAAATTTTCCTTTTATGGCTCATACTTTTAGCACCATGGCAAGATCTCTTCATGAAGATCTAGGACCCAAAGATTATTTCCTAGGTGTTCTTATAAAAGTTTTATAGTTTAACATTTTACTTTTAAGTCTATGATCCATTTTGAGATAAATGTTATGTAATGTCTGGGATGTTGAGCAAGGTTTACTTTTTTGGTCTATTAATGTCCACTTATTCAAGCACATTTACTGAAAAGTTTATCCACCTTCCATTTTAATTGCTTTTGCACCTTTGTCAAATATCCATTTGGACATATTTATACTGGTCTATTTCTGGGTTCTCTATTCTGTTCTTGATCTATAGGTCTCTATCTCCACCAATTCTGCACAGTCTTAATTACCATAGCTTCCTAAGTTTTGAAAGTGGTAGAGTGATTCCTTGATTATATTTTTCCAAAATCGCTTAACTATTCTAGTTCATTTGCTTTCTGGCTTGCTTTCATATAAATTCACAACTTGCCTTCTTAGTATGCATCTTTAGTCCAATTCATGTTTAGCTAACAACTTCAAAATATTACCTTTATTTAAGTACATTTTTATATATCTACAGATGGGGATCTGCATGTATCTGCTTACACATTAGAATTTTCAGAAGCTTGGGTTGAGTCAATCAAGCCATTAGTAAAAGTACTTGAAATAGTCATTTTAAAAGTGCCCTATGTAGTAACCATTATAACTGAAATGTACATCTATTATCTAATTACCATATAGGATAAGTTGAATATTTTCATAAAGTAAGCGTATTTAAATATATTTTATACAGAAGTACTGCTTATTGGAAAAAAAAAATCCTTTATAGTGGTCTGAAAAATGCTGCAAACAGATGCATATCACATAAGGGAAGAAAGATTACAGCAATGAAGTTGGTTTATTATTGGCTGGGTAAACAAAAAGAACTTGAAAGAAATTTGGCTTCGATTTCCAAACCAAAAGGAAAGCTTTCAAAGCAAAAACCCAGCTGTCTAAACCAATATTTTCTGGAAAAGTGTTTCAACTACTATTGTTATACCCCATTACTGGAAAAAATACAATATTATTAGTGTATCACCCCTAATATTAAAAATAGCTAATAGTAAAGTATCAGAGCTTGTCTAATTTTAGGTAGATAATATGATGATGAATGAAAATGAGTTCCACGGAGCTTGTCTCTAGGAGACAATGAATGATAGGATAAGAGCTAAATGGCTTTTACAATGAACTAGAGGAGGAAAATCACATGTTGGGTGGGAAGAGGAGTGGTTCACAGAAAAGCAGAGGCACATGTTGAAGTTAGGTCAAATTACATCTGACAGGGACTGCTGTCACACCACCATCTGTGAGGGAGTAGCTTAGAACTCACTAAATGAGAAGTGTCTCTGGGTGACTGGAAGTCCTATTTGTAAGCAGTCATCACCTGTGTAGTTATAAGAGAAAGATAAATTTTAAAAGCCTAATAGTTAATAATCTTAGAACATGAATTGACAACCTCTAGTTTAGGTTGGTATCTTGAGTTCTTAAAATAATCATTTTTCTTTTTTTTTAAGATTTTATTTATTTTGACAGAGAGAGGAACAGCAAGAGAGGGAACACAAGCAGGGGGAGTGGGAGAGGGAGAAGCAGGCTTCCCGTGGAGCAGGGAGCCCGATGCAGGGCTCAATCCCAGGACCCTGGGATCATGACCTGAGCTGAAGGCAGACGTTTAATGACTGAGCCACCCAGGCGCCCCAAAATAATCTTTTTTTTAATGTTATGTTAATCACCATACATCATTAGTTTTTGATATAGTGTTCCATGATTCATTGTTTGCTTATAACACCCAGTGCTCCATGCAGTACGTGCCCTCTTTAATACCCAAGACCAGGTTAACCCATCCCCCTACCCCACTCCCCTCTAGAACCCTGTTTGTTTCTCAGAGTCCATAGTCTCTCATGGTCTGTCTCCCCCTCCGAGGTCCCCCCCTTCATTTTTCCCTTCCTGCTACTTCTTCTTTTTTTATTTTTTAACATATAATGTATTATTTGTTTCAGAGGTACAGGTCTGTGATTCAACAGTCTTACACAATTCACAGTGCTCACCATAGCACATACCCTCCGCAATGTCTATCACCCAGCCACCCCATCCCACCCACCCCCCACCACTCCAGCAACCCTCAGTTCAAAATAATCATCTCTTAAAGGCAAAGCAAAACAAAAACAAAACGAAATAGCCTGAGACTCTGAAGGCCTGAAATTCAGACTGAATCTAACATTAGCCATTTTTTCATTTGCTATTTATCCATTGTGGGCTTTAATTTTCTCATCTGTAAAATGACCAGTGTCATACCTCAATTTTTACTAATTCATAACTTACATACAATACTCTTCACCTATATGCAGAAAAATTTTTTAAAAATCACTAGTTACAAAATTAGGAAAAATCTTAGCCACTATATTTATTAACTGTATTTTACTCAGTGATTTTAGCCTATGTTATGCAAATTATTCAAAGAATTTTTCTAATTTCTATAGCTAAAAATTGCAGAAAGCAAAACCAAAGCCAGTATGATGGATATATTAATACTTGATAGGTTCTGGGGTCACTGGAAAACAAAGCTTCAACCCAGGAGGATAAAAATTCTAGTTCCAGCAACAGATGATCAACAGATACACAGTAGTCATAGTAGCCACTCATATCAAAGTAATACATAGTTGGGAAAGTAGGAAGGTGGGACATTTGAAACTCAAAGAGTTACATGATTATCTAGACCCACCTGAATAGTGTTTAGATCTTAGTACAAAGAGAGAAGCATGTTCGAAGACCCATCCACCAGAAAAAAACAAGATAACATGGTAAAGTCAACACTGATAACTCAGTTGCAAGTATATTGAAATCAATGAAATATTAGGCCCCAAAATTAGTCGTAATATTAAAAGTCCAACTGCATGAGGCACAAGGCTCATGGTGAGATTGCACAGAATCAAGTATGTATTTCATTGAACTTCAAAGACCTATGCATATTTGACATGGATCCAGCATTTCTCTTTTATATATATATATACATATACATATATGTATTTGTTCATATATGTCAAAGAAAAGCAACATTCTGATATTAAAAATAGATTTAATTAAACCAGTTTAAAATAATCCCTAGGGATTACTGCTTCTAGGAAGATAAAGTGGACATACTTTTTCTTATTCCTTTCACTAAGCAGAATTAAAAACTCTAAACATTATACACAAAACAAATATAAAACTCTGAAAGGTAGAGAAAAGAAGGTGCTTTGGCTAGTGGCCTCAGGACACAGGGAAAGTCACCAGAACACAGGTGAGTTCCCTCTGTTAAGTTTTCACCTCAGACATTCCAGACTTCCAGCTGAAAAAAAAACTGGCAATATGGAAACATCAACAGGCATTAAAAATAAACAAACAAACAAACATCTCCCCAACCTATTTTTCTAGTCAAAGAACCAGGAAAGGGGCAAGAAAATTTTCAAGATAGAAAACTGTAGACAATAACCACTCTACTCCGGCTGAACACCACACAAAATATTGTAGACCTATCACCAGCCACATCAGCAAAATGCAAGAAGGGAGTCTAGACTTCTACCTTCACCCAGTTATAACCAGACACCCCAACTCCATGGGCAAGGTGGTGTTAGAGAATGCTCAACAGAGTATCATCCTTGCTGAGTGGTAAAGAGTCCCCTCCCCTTTTATGGTAGAAGTGGAAAACATATAAGGAGTTGGAGCCCCCACTTGCAGTGACAAGGAGCACCCATCTCAGGTCTCGGCAGAGGCTCTGAGGAGAACCTGGAATCCTAGCAGCACTTTGGAGTAATGGGATAACCTCTCCTTCCTCTGCCAGACAGTGTCAAAGGAAGCAAGCTAAGACAGAAGGTTTGATTAAGATGTAGAGTCTCTTAAGACAACACTCCAGGTACTCTCTCTCTCTCATTCTTGCTCTCTCAAATAAATAAATAAATCTTTAAAAAAAAAAAAAGACAACACTCCAGGTTTTGGTAGGAAATTACTCAACAAAACCAGGAAGAGCTCAAACAAAAAAACCCCAAAAAACTATTAAAAGATGACAGTTTGGAGATGACAGCCATGTTAGAAATATTAGATGATAATTTTAAAGCAGCCATTCTAGAAAGGTCTTAAACAATTATAAGTATGCTTGATCAAATGAGAAGGAGTAAATCTCAGCAAAGAAATAGAAGACAAAGATCTTTTTTTTTTTTTAAAGATTTTATTTATTTATCTGAGAGAGAGAATGAGAGATAGAAAGCATGAGAAGGAAGAGGGTCAGAGGGAGAAGCAGACTCCCTGCTGAGCAGGGAGCCCGATGCGGGACTCGATCCCGGGACTCCAGGATCATGACCTGAGCCGAAGGCAGTCGCTTAACCAACTGAGCCACCCAGGCGCCCAAGACAAAGATCTTAATGGATATTTTAGAACCAAAATATACAATTGCTTAATCAAAATCTCAGTGGACAGGCTCAATAGCAGAATGGTGGGGACAGAAAAAGAATCAGTGAATCCGATGAACCCAATCAGAATACAGACAAAAAAACAAAAACAAAAACACAGAGCCTGAGGGGCATGTAGAACTGTAACAAAATATTTAAGTCATGTCACTGGAATCCCATAAGGAAAGGAGACAGAAGGTGGGGCTGCAAAAGTACTAGAAGAAATAATGGATAAAAACATCCCAAATTTGGTAACAGATGAAAGACTAAAGATTTTTAAAAGCTGAATAAAACCTTAGAATAACTCCAAAGATATCTACATCAAGACATATACTCAAACTTCTGAAACCTAAAGAAAGATAAAGAAATCTCAAAAGCAGTGAGAGAGAAGCAACACCTGACCAAAAGCTGAAAACATTTTTGAATGGCAGTGGATTTCCATTCAGAAGCCATGAGGGACCTAAAGAAGTAGTACAATAAAAAAATTTAAAAAAAAAGTAGTACAACACTTCAAAAAAGCAAAAAAAAGCAAGAAACAAAACCTGTCAACTCAGAAGCCTATATCATAAAAAAAAAAAAAAAATACACTCCAGGAAAGAAGGGAAACTAAACCATTCTTAATTGAAGGAAAACTAAGCAAATTCATCACCAGCAGACTTACAGAAGGATGCTTAAAAATAGTTCTCTAAAGACAAAGGAAATAATAAAAGAAATAAAAAGAATGAAGATAAAACACAGTAAGCTAATGCATGGGAACATGATGCTTTCCTCCTTCCATTGAATTTTCTAACATGTAACTTGTTCATGAATTAGATGACTTAGTATTAAGATGCCAGTTCTGCCCCCAACGATGCTTAAGAGTCAACATGATAACAAGTAATATTTGACTGTTAATTTTGTTTTGGAAATAAGTTAATTCTCAAACTTATATAAGAAAATAATGGATCTGTTAATAGCCAGAACTATTTTGAAAAGAACAAAATTGGGAGACTTTAACTATCTGGTTTTAAGACTTACCAGAAAGTAATGAGTTTTGTACTGTGAACATATGTTCAATTTATCAATTTTCTTTTATGGCTCATACTTTTTGTGTACTAAGAAAATTTTTGCTCTTTGAAAGAAACTCTTAAGAAAATTAAAACATACTAGGATAAGTATTTTTAAAACATACATACGATAAATAATTTAAACCCAGAACATCTCAAGCAGTAAGAACAGAAAAGCTCAAAATTTAAAACAAGCAAAAATTGTGTTCCCAAAGTAGAGACATGGATGGCAAATATTCCCACGAAAAGATACTCAAAATTATTAGTCTTAATGGGAAATTCAAAATAAAGTCACAAAGAGGTAGCATTACAGAGCAATTGAAATGCTTAGAAAAATGAGAGACAGTAACTAGCTGTTGGTGAAGGAATTATCACATACGACTGGTGGGGATGCAAACTGGTACAGCACTATGGAAAACAGTTTCTTACAGAGAAAGCATACAACTAACATAATACCCAACAATCCCATTCCTAAACAAATGAAAAATACATCCGCACAGAAAGCTTTCTGTAAATTGTTTCTAACAGCTTTATTCAGAATTACCAAAAACTGGAAACAAAAACGTCCATCAACTGGTTAATGAATGAACAAGCTGTGGTGCATCTGTACAATGAATTCTACTCCACAATGAAAGGAAAGGACTCCGGGGACATGAAACAACCTGCCTGAATCAATGAAGCATTAGGCTAAGGGAAAAAATCCAGACTGAAAAGGCTATGGCCCATAGGATATTTCAGTTATATGACATTCTGGAAAAGGCAAAATTATAACAGAAAAGAGATCAGCAGTTGCCAGTGGTCAGAGGTGGGGGAAGGGGACTACAAAGAAACATGGGGAAATTTTTAGAGTGAAGGATATATTCCATATCTTGATTGTGGAAGTGGTTCTGCAAATGTGTGTATTTACTTGTACACCTGTATAGATCATTTATGTATAATATATACATCTGTATCTAATTATATATAGCTATATATATAGTTATATATACAGAATGTGTATATATTATATGCAACTATACTATGCAACTGTATTATACATGCATACAATAATATATATGTGTATATATGTAAAATCTGTGGATGGCTTTACTTTCTTTTCAAATGTGCCTTTATCCCACAAACATTCATATTTCTTTTCTGCTTCTGGTTGTCCAGAGAAGACTAATTTGATACATTTTAATTCACAAAACTGAGATATCCTTAACATAATTAATATTAATGCCAACTTTTATTCTGGAATTTTGTGTCAACTGTTTAAGTTCTTCTATCATACTTTATATAAAAATGTTTCTTATTTGAAATTTAAGGAGTTTTCAGATGATCAGATTCTTATCTAACTCACAGAAAACAGAAGAGATGTTTTAGTGTATAATGTATATGCCTTACAAAATGTTTTATGACATGCCTAAGTCCATGGATCACATTCTAAGTTTTTAAATCAAACAAAGATTTGGGTCCAAGGGAATAAAATAGTCACCCTCACATACTATATAATTATCTCTTGATAATGAAAAGCGGGCTGATGATCTTAATACAAAGCTCACTGGTTTTTGCTATTTGCAAGTTTATGATAGCTTTTGTGTTCATATGAAATAATTCTTTCCACATTTGGTAATATGATTTAATATAAAACTTCCTGGGACTTATACATTGAAAGAAATTCCAACATAATAACGTATTTTACAGAATGAAAACACATGATGTCTTTTTCTTCTTCCTTTCTCTTAAAATGCCTAACAGAATTTAATACTTATGATTGATACCCTCGTGTTATGAACTCTTATTTCTAATTAAAGTATTTTTTTATTCTTTAGTGCTACTGCTATATAGAAATAGTATTTAAAGGTATAATCCAACAGTCTGGTATTAATAAACTATAATCTCTCAACATCAAGTCAATTCAATGATTTCTGTGAAGATAAGCAGAGAATG
The DNA here is from genome assembly GCF_009762305.2 of Zalophus californianus. NCBI lineage: Eukaryota > Metazoa > Chordata > Mammalia > Carnivora > Otariidae > Zalophus > Zalophus californianus. Next base: position 28,970,101 of record NC_045602.1, read on the forward strand.
TTATATATTCACCTCTGCTTCCTCATATCAAAACAACGTTCCTCTAACTCACCAATGGTAAAATCCATGTGTTCCCATTTTTGCCATTTTGCTTAACTAAAACTACTCCTAAAGTAAATTACTACTGCTACAATGGTAGGTATTATCAGCTTTCTATCAGTATTTTTATAGAGTATATCATTTTTTTCACTTACAGTTCTTTTTTCTGGGAAGAATTTTCACATTTAATGAGTGATAGAATAAGTCATGTTTCCAGCTAATTAGTTAGATAATAATTACACTAATTTGAATAAATGAGTAAGAATATAGTACTCTCAGTTAAAATGCAATTTCTCTTACCTAACCAATCTCTCTGTACTCAGCAAAGAAGCAATATTTGCATTTGAACTTTCTGGATAAAGGATTGTGACATAATTATATTCTAATACATTCTGATTAATTTTGAGAAGCCTCAATATTAAAACTCAAGTAGAAGAATTCAAAGTTCTCAGAGGTGTGGAATTTCATTTTGACCCCAGTTCCATCTGTGATTGCAGGTAACTCTATTCTCATCACATAATGAGACCGAATATTTTTCAAACCTAAAATAATATTAATACTTATTTCAATTCAACCAGTAAATTCTTCTTTTATGTCCACTAAGCCATCTTAATTCTTAAAAAGTAAGTAACTTACACAAATCACCTCTGAAATATATAGATACACACCTTAAAGAGGCTTTAGCCCTTTTTGTAGATACTTTGGCAAATGCAGCATTTAAGGATATAGTATTAACTATTAGACATAACCCACCAAACTATTACTAATACACAATTGGATATAAAACCAGAGTTAGATATATGAGACTAAGGCCACAATCATCTTAAATAAAATGTAGCATGTTAGAATTACTCAGGGTAACTGAGAAAGTTCAGCCCAATCTGCACCCAAGCTAAGAGTACAGCTGTCCAGATCACTCATTAAAAAGCCCATTAGCCAACTGGACTAATTCGTTTGGCTGTTTTGTGTTTTTTTCCCCTCTCTTTGCTTGGCTACATATAAATGCTTGATTTCCTCTCACAACTAACTGGTCCTTTTCATTGTGTTTCCCAGTCTAACACTAATTTTCATACTACTAACCACGTAAATAGAGAAAGTTATATACATATAACCCCGGAAAATTTTTTAAGCCAGAATTTATAAACCTTTTAAAATATTCATAAAGTCAGTAAATACGTACACTGAAACTTGACTAGCATTCTTTGTTCAGCCTAATGTTTTGCTTTATTTAACTGATGACTGCTGCTCAAATTATCAGCTGGCCTATCAACACAAAATAAGGGGTGCCTGGGCAGCTCAGTCATTAAGCGTCCGCCTTCGGCTCAGGTCATGATCCCAGGGTCCTGGGATCAAGCCCTGCATGGGGCTCCCTGCTCCGTGGGAAACCTGCTTCTCCCTCTCCCACTTCCCCTGCTTGTGTTCCCTCTCTAGCTATGTCTCTGTCAAATAAATAAATAAAATCTTAAAAAAAATAAGAATAGACCTGGAAGGAAAAGAGTAATATCTCAATTTGATTTACAAACAGCTCCTATAAAAAAGGACCAACGAAAACAGAGAATAGATGAACCAGGAAGCTAAGAAAGGACACTGGCATCTTTTGAATCTGGCAACCCAGCCTTTCTGGACAGTATATCCGTTTGTTTTGCTTTGTAGAGGAAACACTACTTTGAACAATGGATAATAAACCTATGGAACACAATACAACAAACTATGTCCTGGTAGGATATATAATGGGTTCCAGAAACATTTGGGCTAATTTATACAAGGCAGAGACATAAATAACTACTAAAGTGAAATAAAGCATCCTAGCTACAAAGGCCTACATACTGTGTAAACCAGGGGTACAATCTAATATATCAATTTCTATGTCTTTGTGAATGTAATTATCACTCTCCTTTCTCAAGATTAGCAATATATTGGCTCTTTGGAATTTGTTCCAATGACTCCTCTCTGGATATTGAGCTACACTATTGTTTCTAATGGCTCCTTATCCAGGTCATACGATGCTACATTATGGATCCTTCAGAGAACTTTTTTTGCCACCTGATTAACTTTACTCATTATATGGAATGAATAAAATTAAAGAGGAAACCTGATGTTAGCTTTGAGCAGTGCTTTGCACCTTTATAGTATTAGCACACTAGGAAATGAAACTTGCCAAGTCTGGGGCACATCTTCAGAATTAACAAATTGAAGCACCAAAAAACCCCATGAATATTAATTTGCTATAGTGTGTTAAAGGTCACCCTTTAATTTCAGCCCTGATACTTTCTGGAAAACAAGTATTTTATAATGACCGTTTTTGAAACCCCATAATATTCTAAACATTCTAATTGTTATCTCTTCCAGGTACTATTATCTATGACATAAGCTTTGTCTTCATGATAGTTATAACTGACCTGGGAAAGTTAAACAGAAGATTATTTAAAAACTACAAAAGTGATTTGTATTTGTAAGTTGGATGTTAGAGTGTATGCTTTCTTCAGGGTTTTGTAAGAGAATGTAATCATTGATTGAAGCCGTGATGGACAATGCAAGGTCTGACATGGGCTTAAAAAGAATGTTAGAGATGTCTGTTAATAGGCAAAATCTAGAGAGCACTTAGTGTTATGAAGGGTGGTAAGCTGATAAGTTGAACTTAATTCCAATGTTTCAGTTCTTGGTATCTTTGCCTCAGATCCCTTCCTACCTTTTCCTTGCTTTTCTGTGTGTAGCAAGGAAGATGATAGACGCTATATACTGGTTTCTATTCAAGTTAAGCCAATAGGAGGCACTGATGGAACATAGAATAGAAAAGAGAAACCAGACAATTCTATCTCTGCTTCTGATGTTTTCTCTGGCAGTGACCTAGGGCTCCAGATCTTGGTAAACCACATCTCCATTTGTCCTATGAGAGGAGAATTAAAGTTGGCTTTCTACCAATCTCTGGGTTGCCTCATTCTCCTCTGGTTTATCAACTCTTCTTTCACCTGTATAAAAAATTTCTTGACTTAAATTCCATTTGATTTTACTACAGAGAATGGTTTCTGAAAATATTATTTAACCAATCCTAGCTAGACCCCAATGAACACATCTAACCTAGGGAGTTGGGACTTAATATTCTGATACCCTACATGACTGTAAAATAAAGATTGTTTTTACTCCTCAATTAAGTAGAATTTTCTGAAATTACTTTGTAGGATGAGTTTTCAAAAACAGGTTAGTTGAAGTATAACATACTATAAAGTTCACTAATTTTGGATCATGTCATACCATGGAATCACACAATATATGGCATTTTCTGTCGAGTTTCTTTTATTTACCATAATATATTCAAGGCTCAACTATGTTGTAGTATGTATCTGTACTTGATTCCTTTTTTATTGCTAAATAATAGTCTGTTGTACGGATATACCCTATTTTTGTATTCCATTCACATGGGCATTTGGGTTGTTCTCACATTTTAGCTCTTACGAATAGTGCTACTATGGACATTTGCCTACAAATCTTGTGCAGACCTATATTATTATTTCTTCTGGGCATATATCTGAAGTTAAACTGTGGGGGTCCTATGGCAAATCTGCATTCAACATTTAAAAATGAGAGCTATCCTAGATACTTTGGCAAACACACATATATCAGAGTGGGTAATTTCCCATGAAACTCTAGAATATTGCTAATTTAACAAAGTCTGTGGTATATGGGTTATACCTTTCACAGTGAAGGTTTTGTTATGTTTTAACATTAAGAAAGAAGTAAAATGCTTGCTGGACCTCTCTGCATTGTACTGGGAATATATTCTACATTTGGGACATGTGTTCCTGACTCATTTACAAATTATCTGAAAGGCTACCAGCTCTGAGTGTGCCTCAGGGAAAGAAGAGGCCCTTTACAAGGTCCAGGCTCAGTGATAAAATGAGTCTACCAATTGGTCCTCTATGACCTGACCTACTGGATTCAGTGAGCCTGCTATATCCTGACGAAGATGGGGGAATTTCAGGTACTACCTGACTTGTGAATCCCAGGGTAAGTTCTGAGAATTTTGTACCAAATTGACACTCTCTTTGGCCAGTAACTACTCATTTTGAGTATTTCTTTTTGCTTTGCCAATGGGTTTTGATAGATCCTATGACAATCACTTATAGACAAATCAAGAGGAAACTGTTCCCTCTCTCGCTGTTTCTCTGTCAAATAAATAAATAAAATCTTTAAAAGAACAAAAGGGGAAACTCCAATTTTATATTGGTAAACAACTATTATTTTTAGAAAGAGCTCTTGGCTTTTGATAAGCTGTGATGAAATCTGAATTCCTGATGATGGACACCATGAAAACTTTGACTCAAAAAGTTCACCATAGTATAGGGCCATAAATTGAGTCATGTCCTGCAATACTTCATCAATAAATAAAAATGACATAAAAAATGGCTGGCACTCAAAATGAATTATTTTATTCTGCATTTCTGTTTCTTTGAAGATGAGAGTTTGATGTTGTAATGACTAATACATTGGGAAAAACCAAAAGCTAGCTAATTTTCTATGAAACTTGAAAAAAAATACACAAACTTTTAAAATGTATAATTGTATTCAGTTTGTTGAACATTGAAATAGGATTTGAATGAATCTCTGGCTGGTTGTGTGTCTTTTTCATCCCTGCCTTCATTTTAACAAAGTTTTTAAAAATTAAAAATAGATTCATGTCTTAAAACTATAGCTGTTGTCAGTCACATCCATTAAGGTCTGTGAGACAGGAGTTTTTATTTTAATAACACTTCATCTTCACATGTCAGATGCACTGCTATTTCAAAGTGTTTCCAGAGAAATAAGTCATGAGTTTATAAATTATTTTATACAGATAAAAACAGCTTCTGTTTACAATAATCTCCCCTTCCAGCATTAAGTGAAAAGAAGTAACATTCATTAAGACAGCAAGGGTTAGCCCTTTGATAAAAAGGATATTCTCTTCCAACAAATCTGCTTAAATAATTGCCAGAAGATTCCTTTTAACATTGTGGAAGTAGAGATGACTTCCTGAATAGTTTGAAGCAAAGAACAACTTGTACTAGAGAGTTCACAGCTGGAGCAATTCCAACAGGGAATGGTAAACTTGCTTGATAGGACACAGCAAGCAATTGGTAGAAAAAGTGGTATCAATTTTAAATGCCATAGCAGCTTCTTATTTAAGTATTCTAATAACAACAATGCTTTAAAGATAGTTATTCTCCCTGGCTTCCCAAGATATTCAAATCATAATATATTTAACTACAAATAGATGGAAGTGCTATTTAAAATTTAAGGGAGAAGAAAATGCCGAGAAAGCAACGTATGTATTGTGTATATGTATAGTGGCATGGGTAGTGACATGAATTTTTGTTTGAGGTAAGTCAGTAGACTAAGAAATTCATTCTCTTATTGTAGATGATATCACAGTGCACATGCCATTTGGCACCAGAGAACTATAGCAGCGCCATGGTAGATGATTACGTATTTACCCCAGTTGCAATGTAACCTCGTCCTTCCAGTCTGTGGGCCATGCCATGTAACTTGTTTTGGCCAATAGGATGCTAGCATATATGATGTAGAGGCTTGTGAAAACACCTGCATGTTTCTACTCATTCACGCTCTCTGCTATCACCAAAAAGTCCATGTCCACAGGAACTTTCTGGATGATGAGGAACAAAAGGTAAAGAGTGAATCATTTCAGTCATCCCAGCTGAAATTACTAGATCAACTGAACCACAAAAATTGCCCAGCTGATCTCAGAGTAAAATGCACACTATTAATAAATGGTTATTGTTTTAAGCAACAAAATCTTGGCATAGTTTCTTATGCAGCACTCTGGTGGCAATGAATAACTGATATAAGCATCGAGTAGAAGAGAAGAGAGAGGATATAATTAATAAACCAAGATAAAGGTCCTCAAGGCATTGATGTTTCTTTTCAATTGGGAACTATTTTGTGTTCAGAATTCCATAGGAAGTCTGTTTCTATCACTCAAAAGAATATTAAAACACCTATTACAATATAACTGTTCTCAATAGAACACACACACAATGAACTATTAAAAAGTAAACAGGGTTAAAAAATTTAAAGAAAAAAAGTAAACAGGGTTTTGGGGTGGCTCCATTCCTTCCAAATCCTTCCTCTTGCAACTAAAAAACATCCTGGACAAAACACAAGGAACAAACATAAAAAGGCTCTGAAAATTGCTATAGTTGGTTGAACAGTGTCCCTCAAGAAGATGTCTAAGTTCCCACCCCTGGAACACACGAATTTGATGACGTCATTTGGAAAAAGCATCTTTGAGATGTAAATAAATTATGGATATCCAGATAGTATCATCCTGGATTCGAGTGAGACGTAAATCTAATAACCAGGGTCCTTAGAAGAAACACAGAGGGGAGGCCATGTGAAGATGGAGCGGAAACTGCAGTTATGTTGTCACAAGCCAGGGAACACCAGAACCTCCTGGAAGAGGCATGAAGGATGCTCTTCCCAGAATCTTTGGAGGGAACATGAACCTGACAACACCTTCATTTTTGACATCTAACCTCCAGACCTGTGAGAGAATAAAATTCTGATGTGTTAGGGCACCCAACTGTGGCAATTTATTGTGATAGTGCTAGGAAATTACTATACCCGGAAAGAAAAAGGATGACCAAACAGAGACCTGGGGGCTTGAGGGAAAAGATGGTAGTGAGTTTCCTGGAATTCCTTATTTTTTTTTTAAAAGATTTTATTTATTTGAGAGAGACAGAGAGAGCACATACTTGAGTACAGGTGGGGGAGGGGCAAAGTAAGAAGCAGACTCCACCCCCTACCTCTGTCATGAGCAGGGAGCCCGATACAGGGATCTATCCCAGGACCCTGACCCGAAGACAGATGCTTAACCAACTAAGCCACCCAGGTGCCCCTATTTCCTAGGTTTCCTTATTGCCTCCCAGATGGGGAGCTATAGAAAAGCCTCCATCCCAGAACTGAAAACAGGTAGAGACAAAACAGACAGACGTCACACTTCCAGGAAAGACTGCTCCCCAGCCAAAAGGACCTGGAAAGAGCAGGCTAATGCAACAGAAAAACATTTTAACAAACAGCAGTGGAAGAACTGACCCACTCACCCTTGCAGTTTCAGTAGTGCAAAGTGAGGAGCTGATTTTCTACTGACTGGCCTGGTAGAAGCAAGCTACAGTGCTCAAGTTTCCCTACCAGGATGGTGTTGGTGGGGCCAAGTTGGGAGCTGAATTTTAAAGGTTGATGGAAACAGGCAGCAGTGCTCCCCTTTCTTTGACCCAATTTCTTTGTCCAGGTAGTGTTAGTAGGAATCAGCAGCAATCTGAACCCCTATCAAGGGGTTCCAGGAGCATCAAGACTGAAGGAGGGAGAACAAAGTGGGGTTAGTCTGAACTCTACTACACCTGACCTTCCCCCATGTCACCAAAGTCTAGCAAGGAGCTGAAATTCCACCCCTGCCCCAGCATCAATACAGTGAAGTGAAGTGATAGGAGAGGAGCACCTCCTGCTGTTAGCAAGGACCAGAAGGAAGCTGAGCCTACTCCCCTCTCAGTGGCAATGACGAAGTGCTAGTTGATGCTTTCTTTGCTTTTGCTGGGATGTTAATGGGGCTGGGGAGAGCTGCACTTCCACCCTAATCATATTCAATGAGGCAGTGTGAATCAGCTCTTATGGGGTGGTTTTAGTGGGGTCTAACAGGGAAGTAACAATCCCCCTCCACCTGAACCTGCACACAACTACAAAACAGGGTGACTTGTGTGCTAAAAATAAGATTAAATAGGATTCAGAGTCTTATCACATAATTTCCAAAATAATCTGTGCACAATCGAAAGTCATTCATCATACCCAAACCCAGGAAAATCACAATGAGAAAAGACAATCAAAAGATGCCAACAATGAGATGACAGAGATGGTTTCAGATCTCAAACCATAAAACTCCTACAAGAAAACAAAGGCAATCATCTCTTGGACCTTGACCTTAGCAACATTTTTTTAAAATGTTTTATTTATTTATTCATGAGAGTCAGGGGCGGGGGGGCAGAGGCAGAGGAAGATGGAGAAGCAGGCTCCCCGCCTAGCAGGAAGCCCAATGCGGGACTCAATCCCAGGACCCTGGGATCATGACCTGAAGGCAGACGTTTAACCATCTGAGCCACCCAGGCGCCCCGACTTTAGCAACATCTTTCTAGATATGTCTCTTGAGGCAAGGAAACCAAAAACAAACAAACAAAAAAACCCATCAGGACTATTTCAAAATAAAAAGCTTTTGCACAGCAAAGGAAACCATCAATGAAACAAAAAGGCAACCTACTGAATGGGAGAAGATATTTGCAAATGATGCAACCATTAAGGGGTTAATATTGAAAATATATTAAGAATTTATACAACTCAACACCAAAAAAAAAAAAAAGCTGATTTAAAAATGGGCAGAGGACCTGAATGGATACGTTTCTAAAGAAACCTACAGATGGCCAACACACGAAAAGATGTTCATCACTAGTTATTAGGGAAATGCAAGTCAAAACCAAAAGATATCACTTTATACCTTTCAGAATAGCTAGAATAAGAAATACAAGAAATAACACACCAGCGAGGATGGAGAAAAAGGAACCCTCACGCACAGTTGGTCGGAATGTAAACTGGTGCAGTCATTGTGGAAAAAAGTACAGAGATTCCTCAAAAAATTAAAAATAGGGCGCCTGGGTGGCTCAGTTGGTTAAGCGACTGCCTTCGGCTCAGGTCATGATCCTGGAGTCCCGGGATCGAGCCCCACATCGGGCTCCCTGCTCAGCAGGGAGTCTGCTTCTCCCTCTGACTCTCTTCCCTCTCGTGCTCTCTGTCTCTCATTCTCTCTCTCTCTCAAATAAACAAATCTTTAAAAAAAAAAAAATTAAAAATAGAAATATCACATGATCTAGTAATTCCACTACTGGGTATTTAATCAAAGAAAATGAAAATACTAATTCAAAAAGATATATACATCCCTATGTTTATTGCAGCATTATTCACCATAGCCAAGATATGGAAGCAACCCAAGTGTCCACTGATAAATGAATAAAGAAGATGTGCTGTGTGTGTGTGTAATGGACTATTGTTCAACCATAAAAAAAAGAATGAGATCTTACCATTTGCAACAATATGAATGGATCTACAGAATATTATGCTAAGTGAAATAAGTCAGGCAAAGAAAGACAAATACCATGTGATTTCATTTAAACGTGGAATTTAAAAAAAAACAAAGAAACAAGTAACAGATTCTTAAATACAGAGAATAAACTGGCGGTTGCCAGAGGGAAGGTGGTTGGGGGATGAGTGAAACAGATAAAGGGGATTAAAAGGTATAAACTCCCATTTTTAAAATAAGTCACAGAGAAGGAAAAAAGTGCAGTGTAGGGAATACAGTCAATCTTGTAATAACGTTGTATGGTGACAGATGGTGACTACACTTATGGTAACAAGTACTGAGTAATGTATAGAATTGTTAAATCAATATGTTGTACACCTGAAACTAATATATGATATTGAATGTTAATTATACTGCAATTTGGGGGAAAGGTAAAATAAATACTTAGTTATGAATCCAAATAAAATACATACATGATCAATATGCTGAAAGTTATAAGACATTGATGAAAAAATTTAAAATATCTAAATAAATGACTTGAAGATTCATGTACTTGAAGATTCAATATAGTAAAGATTTAACTTCTCCCCAAATTGGTATGAAGACTAACACAATTTCTAACAATATCCCACCAAACACTTTATATATACAGACAAGCTATGTTTAAAATTATATGGAAAGGGAAAGGAACTAAAATATTAACATGAATGCTAAGTAAAATGCTAAATACAAAAAAAATGGTAAGAATTCTTCAATGTTACACCAAGATTTACTATGCGTCTACAGTAATCAAGTCAGTATGGTTTTGGTGGAAAAACAGATACATAGATCAATGGAACAGAATACAGAACCCAGGTATAGACTAACACGAACATGCCCAACTGATGTTTGGAAAAAGTACAAAAGCAATTTAAATGGAGGATAATCTTTTCAATCAACAGTGACGGAACTGAATATAGACATATACATAAAGAACCACAACTTACACCTAACAATATATACAAACAAAATTCAAAACAAATCCTAGATTTCAGTGTAAAACATAATAAAACTTAGAGAAGATAGCATGGTAGAACATCTTTAGCACCTAGCTAAATGAAGAGTTCTTAGGTATGACACGATCCATAAATAATAATTGGACTTCATCATGATTAACCATTTTTGGTTGTAAAAGACCCAGTTGAGAGAAGTGGCAACTATAGACTGGTAAAAAATACTTGCAAACCACGTATCTGACAAAAGCTAGTATCTAGAATGTATAAATAACTCAAAATGCAATGGTAAAAGCAAGCACTTCAATTATAAAATGGAGACACACATAAACATACATTTCACCGAATAGGAAATAAATATGACTAACACTTGCACATTAAAACATATTCAAAATCATTAGCCATTAGGGAAATGAAATTAATACTATAATAAAATATCCTCACACATAGCAGTACAGCTAAAATTTAAAAAAAAAAAATAGTGATAATACCAAATGGCGAGGAATGCAGAGAAACCGGATCTCTCATACACTGTTGGTGACAAGGTAAATCGTTAGAGACATTGTGGAAAATAGCTTGGCATTTTCCTATAAAACTAAACATGCACTCACTACATGACCCACCAATTACTCTCTTGGGCATTTATCCCAAAGAAATATACATAGATTTGCACAGATGTCTCCACGTGAATGTTCATAGCAACTTTATTTGGAATAGAAAAATGCTGGAAATTTTCCACAGGTCATTCAACTGGTGAATGGTTAGAAAGTACTCTGCAACCATCTATTGGGCTACTTGGCAATAAAAAAGATGAACTGTTTATATATGCAACAACATGCAGAGACCTCAAGAGCAAGTTAAAATTCAACTTGCAACGTTGCATATTGTAGGATTCCATTTATACAGCATTCTCAAAATGGCAAAACTAAAAAGATGGAGAATACATTAGTGGTTTCCAGCAGCAGGTATGAAAGTGTGGGGAACATATGTAAACCCAAGGAAATAGCATAAAGGAGTTCTTTTGTGTTAATGGAACGATCCTGTGTCTTGATTTTAGTGGTTACACAAGTCCCTGTATTGAATAAAATTGCACAGATCTACACACATAAACCCCACACACAAATGTATGCAGTTATAAAGTGGTAAAAACCAAATAAAGTCTACAGATGAGTTAATAATTATATACCAATGTAAATATCCTGGTTTTGATATTATACCGAAGTTACAGAACTGGCCACTATTGATGTAAGTTGGATGTGAAAGATCCAGGAGACTCTGTACAATATTTGTCTATAATTTTTTCAAAATAAAGTTTAAAAAACAAACTTGTTTGAACTTTAGAGTCTAAGTTGGCTTTTGTAAGTATAGATATTAACATAAAATTTTATCAATGTCTCAGTTAACATTATTTTGATACTAACTCAGATTAAAAGAATTCTGAATTTTATGCCTGTTAATGATATTAAATTGCTAGAATTACACTACACTTTGAAAAGTTTAGGTTCACAAGAATAAATAATTGGAAGACTTTACCTGACAGAGCCAATTATACATTTTAATTAAATAAAAATATAAAAGAAGATTTAGTATCAAGTGGTCTTAATAAATAATAAGAATTTCATTTATAGGTTTTGTTATCTTCTCTCGCTATTATGGTTATACATATATGACTTTTTCTTTTCTTTTTTTTTTTTTTTTGTCAGGATTAGTCCAATACATGGCATGGTCAATGTGCTAGAAATCGAACTTCCTGAAAAGAACCTTGAATGGGAAATCTCAATATTTAATAAAGAATATTCCAAAAATTTTAAGTGATATGATAAAAATTGGAAAAGAGGAGTACAAATTCATACTACAGCCTTATATCTGCTCTAAGGTGGAGGCTGTGTATGGTTTAAGCTAGTGCAGGGCTATACTGCCCAAGGGTATCATTAATATTAACTTTTATTTCTTTCCTACTCCACAACTAAAGGATCTGAGGATCTCGTTCCCTCTTCCTTCAAGATGCATTTAGCTGCCATCCTAATATAAGCTGCAATCAGCCCTTCCCAGAATTACTGCCATGACCTTCTAAGTGGTTTCCCTCCTTTGTCTTTGCTCCCTACACTGTTCTCGACAGAGAACAAGGATATTTGAAAATTAGTCAGATCTCATCATTCCTCTGCTCAGAAGCCTCCAATGATTTGCTTTCTCACTCAGAGTAAAAGCTGAAGTTCTTACAATGTCCTACAGTGTGTCCTACTATGTCCTAACCAATCATTTACTACCTGTCAGACCACCTCACCTCATACGATTCTCTCTTGATCATTCCATTCCTCCACATCAGCCTCCACATTGTTCTGCAGGACAAGAGTGCTCCTGACTCTGGGACCTTTGCATTTGCTAGGGGTTCTGTTTGGAACCAACATTATATTCATCGATACATGGCTCTCTCCTTCACCTCCTTCCAGTATCTGTTCAAAAGTCAAATTATTGAGGGCTTCCCTGATTATCCTATTTAAAATAGCTCTCGCTCTTACACAATCATTTTTTAAACATCCACAACATTTAACACAATCCAACACATCTTACTTGGTTATTTATTGAGTATCTCCCATATTCTGGAATGTTAGCTCCATAGTGTGGTCAGTTTTATCTGTTTTTTTGTTTTGTTTTGTTTTTGTTTTTTTTTTCAGGGTCATCCTGAGTTTATGAGTCTTGGACACATTGTATATCCCAATAATTTTTTGATAAGTAAATGATCCGCTGAGTCTTTACAGTGGCAATTTCTTATTTTAATACTAATATAAACCCTTGGATACAGCTTTCTAAAAGCATTTGCTCTTTGCCTAATGACCTACATTTACCATGCTTATGAAACACCTGGAAATCCTAACATGCAGATTTAAATGCAGATTTGCTATGGGGACAATTCTACATTCATAAAAAGTTTCCAGTGAAAATGAGTCTGTCATTCCTCAAACCACACACTTTGAATAACAAAACCTCACAAAATATAGAAGCAGGGTGCCATGGCCAGGTTTCCTGCTGAAAAGTACTCAACTGGCTAGAGAAACTAAGGGCTTATGTGAAAGACTTTAAATTTCCTCAGTAGATTCTATAAAACTGTCATTTTAGATTTTATCAAACTTAAGAAAAATTAAGGGATTAAATTGGTTTAAATCCAGTAAAATACAGACTACGGAAAAAAGTGCCTCTGAAGCTGCTTTTCTTTTTACTTATCTTAAACAAGCACACCAAAAAACTGGGATCTTCCTAAATATTCACATCATTTCCTACAGCATTAGGTTTCTTAGATAGATCAAAAATTCAGTAGGAAGTCCTCAGTACCATTCCATTTGTCCAGAAAGGGGGTAGTCACCATGAAACCTGATCTTCTAAAAAGGACGTCAGGAAACACAACTTGCCTTTAGACATCTTTTTCCTCTCCTCCACCCACACTCATTACAGAATACAGGAATATGCTGCAAACAAAACCAAAACAAGATCTTGGAAATTGAGCAACCTTTGATGTAACCAAATAATTAGAATTCGTTTGAAGAAGGGTGACTGGGTGGCTCAATCCGTTAAGCATCTGCCTTCAGCTCAGGTCATCATCCCAGGGTCCTGGGATCAAGACTGGCATCAGGCTCCCAGCTCAGTGGGGAGTCTGCTTCTCCCTTCACCCTTCCCCCCTGCTCATGATCTCTCTCTCTCACTCTCTTTCAAATAAAATCTTTAAAAAAAATTCATTTGAAGAGACAGAGTCTATTGAAAATTCCCCAAAATTGTTTAAATTTGACAAAATGTATTTAATAAAATGTATCTCTATGTACTGGCATAAAAAAGAAATTCATGTTTGTTTAGTCCTTAATTATATATCTACTATATAATTATATTACATTTTAGATACACAGAAATCAAAAAGGTTTGAAAATACCATTTTAAAGATGAGGAATATGAGGCTCAGAGATATTACAGTCTGTAGTCATGTAAGGTCAGGACTGGAATTTGAGCCCCAAGTTATTCTGTATCAAAAGTATTTAGCGTTTTGCATTATTCTATGCTGCTCCTAAACAATGACTTTTAGAAATTCAGGGTGGTGGTGACAATTCCATAATGCATTATAAGAAAATTTTATTATTGTTCATAACTGAAAAATTAGAAAAAGCAAATAAAGCTGTTCATGCTCAATAATCAAAATAATTCAAATTTAAGACACTGGATACATTTTTAATGATTATATGCAGTGCTGACAAGAGTGTAGCCTCTTCTGCTTCCTGGAGTTATAAAAAGGACTATCTCTTTGGAGTATAAATGGCAATGTATATCAAGAGTATTTTAAATGTTATTATTTTTTGACTCAGTAAATCAACTACTGGGAATTTATTCTAAAGAAAAGCACAGAGTTCTATATAAAATTGTTCAATGCATTTAAAAAATAAAAGCAAAAATATTGGTGATATCTTCAAAGCAACTGAATAAAAAAATTACTGTCTCTGAAATTCTATACAAATTGTATTTGGCTTTAAAGTCATGATTTCAAGGAATTTTAATGACATGAGGAAATGCTTTTGATATCTTAAAATGTAATAAATGTGAAATAATATGTGAAATGATACTACCTCATTTTTATTGTTAACCCTGTTCCTTGCTGTGTTAACTGGAAGTCAAAAAGTTATTTCTATAGTCTCTTGGTGTTTATGGCATTTATCTCTGTTTTGCGCACAGTGATGGCTCCGCCTAGTAATGGGGTAGGAAGAGAAAGTACAGATTGATGGCCCTCATCTTTGTCCCCACCAGAGACCCCATAAGAAGACTGAAAAGTAGTTATTGTTCCAGGATAAGCAACTTTCCCAGAATAAAGATCACAGGGAAGTAGCCAAGTTCTTTACCAAAAATCTGGTTGATATCAAAACAGCAGTGGAGTATGGAACAGAAGCTTATACTTCACTTAAAAGCTTAAGGCTGTCTTGTTTCACTGTATTTTCTTAATGTCCCCACCCTTACCCATGAAGCCCTATCTCACAGGTCTCTATATCTGCAAGAATTCTCACTTCCTCTATTTGAAATTAGACTGTGATGTAAGCTATCTATCTATCTATATGAAGAGATTTTGTTATTCTTTGGTGACATCACAGTCTAATTTCAAATGAGACACTGCATAGATTTTTATTATACATATATATCAGTGTCAATTCAACCTTTTCCCATGAGGATTAAAACAATAATTCTAGTACTACTGTGCTAAGAGCATCAGACTCTTAACTATGATTTTAACAAAAGCCATTTAAATTGTTATAAATAGCTGAATCTTTACCATCCAATAGAGACTGAGTCAGCTTCAATTGGTTTCTCTTATACTCCAAAATTTACTAAAAGTGTAAAGGTGGTGAGAATGAACAATTAATCTCATGCAAACATGTACTCAGTAGTAACTCTGCTGCCTCTCAACAATAGGTTTATTAGAAAATTATATATTGTATTTTCTGTATAATCTTATCTGTTTCATAGTCTATTTTGCATTTTTTCCTAAATTTTATATTTTTAATGAATGTACACTCAATTTTTTATAATCAGAGGCACATTAGCATTATGCTAAAACATTTATGACATTTCAATAGTAATGCTTGAAACATTTATTATTTATTTAATGTCTACATACAATGACTTCCCAAATATATATTGACTTTACTGATGGTGTGATGTAACACCAGTAACATGGTTTTGGGAGTGAAATGTGCATTATAATCTTAGCCCAAGAACTTGAAATCTGTTTGATCTTAATCACTTGAACTTGGAGTATTTCTGTACCTTAGAAGTCCAGATTAATAATATCTACCTATCACAGTTTGGATGAGGTTAAATAAATTAACTTAATATGAGGAAATGTAATAGTTTACACTAAATGGCTATGAAGGAAATTATAAACTTCACAATGTTTTTGTTTTGGAAAGTAATGATTCATCAGAGTTCTTTTTTGCTTGTGCTTGTCATGAAATATCAAATTCTTGTAGTCAGACTACTTGAATCTTAATATCTTCTGCTCTGCCCCTGCCAACCCCCTATCGTCCACTTCCTTCCAAAAATTGATTTTATTGTGGCATAGATGTAAATGAGCAGTTGTAAAGTATGTCTAAATTCCTGGCAACCTGCAAGGCTCAGGCTGTTAGAGTATTTTAAAGCAAGTATTTTTTATCATAAATTTCTGGAAACATAATAAGACTGTGATTTCTGACCTAACTGGTGAGCCAGGAAATTGAATCACTGCCCTGAATGTCACTGTGGTAGTAGACTTGCTTCTAAGGTACCTTCAGTAAACAGTTAGCTTAAAAGGCCTAATTGAAATACTTCTGCAAGAAGGTAGGCTGTCAATAGCAGAGAATCATTGAACATATTGTACCTAAATATGAAATAGTGTAAAAAGCTAGTTGAAATTCTGTCTGGTTCAAATACTTTAGAAGTAGATATGGCTCCTGAGTGAGCTGATCCTTATTATTTGGACAATTTTTATGCTCCAAGTCTGAGCAAATATTTTAATATAGAAATTGAACTAGAAGCCAGACAATCCTGAAAAGTTGAAAGCCTGTCTCCCATTCTTGGAAGAGGGCAATCCCGTAAAGTCAGTCCCCATCAACAGGACTAAAGAACATTTCAAGCAACTTCCAAGTAACAATCAGCATGCATGCATGCGTGTGCACGCGCGCACGCACACACACACACAAATATAAAACCTTTAATAACAAATTATCACCAATATAAAGAATCTCTCTGAACTAATGACGTTGAGGCCAGGTAGAAATAGGAGATAGGATTCCAAAGCTGTCCCTTCTAGAAGCTGAGAGGAGCAGAACTGGCAATAAGAAATACAAGGGCACCCAAGACAATCATCAGGCTCTCTTGAAAAGCTATTCAAACCATTGGGACTTTATTTGGTTTTGTTTGATAAAGCTGAATGTAGTTTGTGTCACAATGGAGAACGACTGTAGGATTTTCAACATGATTTTCTTAAAAGGATTGTTTCTAAGTAGATCTGCATATACATGAGAATTGGTAGATACGGAGAGGTAGAAGATTGGAATATAAAGAAATTTAATTAAAAGAGATAGGGAGACAACCAAAAGTTAGATGCATAATTGCAGATTTGTAAAGACTTGTATTTGTGAAAGCCCACTCTTAAAAACAATCACTGGAAAAAAATTTGTAAAAATGAAAAGCTTAGTAATATTTGGTAATTTGAAGCTCAAAGCAGCTTTTGAGTGAAAAAAAAATATATTGATGTAGGTTTTTACCACACAGATGTGGGAAAAATGTGATTCGACAATAATTCAACTAACTAGGTAAATGTATCAAAGAATCATAGAAGTATTTATCCTGTTTTATATATTTTTATATCTGAATTTTTCCAGTATTTTGGGGAGTTTTTTAACTCAGAAGTACAAAAAGAATCAGAATTCTACCACCCCATAAACACTTTACAAAAATATCTCAGATCACTTATTTGCATATTGACCCAAACTGAGAAAATCTGCATATAAAATGTCCTTCTTTTATATTTCACATGACCATCATAAACATCTTCTAGGCCATATTTTTATAAAAATTTAATTTAGTAACTATTTAATAACTATAACTAATATAATTTAATAACTATATCATGTTGTAGGCAATACATAAATACCATAATTGGTTTATTCATTCTGAATTTCTACAATAAAAATTCAATAAATAATTGCCTTCAAGTTTTTAAAATATTTATTTCCAGTTACAAGAAATCACCATCTCTAAGGTTTGAGTCTTTTTGAATTTCAAGATTTAAATTGCCAACATGCCCTACTAAAGACTGCAGAGTACTACTACTGTGTAGTAAAGAGTATGAGTATGTACTTTCTACTACACACTAATTAGTACCAGATATTATATTTTTAAAAAGCCATTTAATTACATAGGATCTTTCTCTCTAATCACCTTATTTGGCATTTCTGATTATAAGACTGGACATTTATTTTTCCTTTGTTTGTTAACCATGTACTAATAAGGCAAGCATTCAGTTCAAAGAGATCCAAGTGAGCATTCAGTTATCCACACAGGGCAGGGTCTGGCAGGTTGGCATCACACAGCTGGCTCCAGATTGACAGGAGACTTCCTCCTAATGACTAGGAAAGATAGAGCTCACAAGGTGGGCATGCACAGCCTTCACTCAAAATAAGGGAGGCAGAGTCTGGGGAACCAAGCAGACACTGCCCAAAGACCAAAAATGCACTTGTTTTTCCATTTTTTCTAATCACTTCATCAGCTGGCCAGCCAATAAGTATTTATTTTTAGTATTTATGCAAACTATAAACTAATCTAATTGATAAATATGCCCCCTCTGGCAGTTGAGCAGAGCAAAACATATACAAATTGGTAATTCATAGTTCAAATTCATAGAAAATGATCCCCTCTGATAAGAGGACTGGTCTTCACATTAGTTTAGGAAAAACCACACAGTATATTTCCCTCTTGGAAATTTATATTGCTTATGAAACATACTGAGAAATCTTAGAGTAAAGCCACTTGTTTAATTATAACTCAGTGTTTACAAAATTTATTATCAACTCTGAGGGTAAGATGGTTGTTCTGTAGTATCCATTTGTTTCCACTAAGATGAACATTCTTCACAAAACACTCAAAAAAGCCTGATTAAAAAAACAAAATATTAGATTTTGAAGCCATTTGAAAATAGGTTTAAATCTTGATGCTGCCATAGCAAAGGACATAGCAAAAATTCTTAGACAAATTACTTAATTTGTCTAAGAACCCATTTTCTTATCTGCAAAATTATAATTAAATAGTTGATTTGCAGGGCTCTTACTAGATTAGCAATCACATTGTTAGGGGATACACATTGTTAGGGGATATAGTAGAAATTTAATAGATTTTAGCTACTATTATTAATATAAGTGCCTTTTAAGATATTCAACCTTTACAGAAAAATCTCAAAATCATATTTTTTTAGAGAAATGAGTGTTTTGTACTAATTCCTACACTTAGTCATACCCCTGGAAGAAAATCTTGGTTGACATAAACAGCCAGTACCAGGCATAGTTTTTTTTTTTTTTTTTTTTTTACTTTTTATTGCCTGTGTGAATTATTGGCTTACCAGAAGATATGTACATTTAGGAACAATAAAGTTTTAACATTATAATAAATGAATTAAATAATCAAACTGGGTATATATTTTCACATATTAAAAACTTACTAAAATTATAATTACCTGGTAGTCCTTAAGACGTAGATAACTCACTAAATGCCCAGGTTTTCTCCAATTAAGTTGAAAAACATCTGAATTCAACACACATAATATTGACTATAAAGTGCTTCAGCTTATCTTTAAAATATACAGATAAAAGAGGACTTATTTGTGAGTATATCTGTATACCATATTAGGGATACAGCCTTCAGAATTTGTAGGTTTTATAAATAAGAGTACTTACTAATACCAACTTAGTCCTCTGTGCATATTTTTGGGAAAATAGCCAAAGGGTTGGTTGAAAGCTAAAAATTTTTTTTAATTAAAAAAAAGTACAGGCATTAGCCATTATTCATGCACACAGAAATTCCTGTATTGAATTACATGCACTCATATTTCATTACTGTTGCACGTGTCAGAAATTTAAATTGATCATGATGCCTTTCAGCTGTTCTTGATGACAACAAAATACCCTGGGCATTTCTCTCCCTTGAGCAAAAGAAGGTGAAGCTCATTTGCATTAAAAAATAACATTACCTCTAAGATTTTATATTGCTTCTAACTCTCTCCAGCTCTTTGGTGGTTATGAAATTATGCCTACTTTATAACTTTAATTTCAGACTATAATGAGTAGTGATTATAGAGTGGCCAAAGGCTGATACAGCAAGTGGCTCTCAGAACTTACTGTTTTATAAAATTTTTATTAAATTAGTTACAGAATATGTCAGGGAAACGCCTTTCTTCCTCTTTACTGGGTAACAGCTGTCTTCACTAAGTATATTTAAATTTTTGCTTTTGCTTCAAATGGTACTATAGACAACTGTGATTGGTATTTGTGGTGAAAGAGATGAACTTGTACTGCTGTAGGTTTAATTGATTAAAATAGTTAGAATTGAAGGGGGGGGAATCGGAGGGAGAGATGAACCATGAGAGACTATGGACTCTGGGAAACAAACAGGGTTCTAGAGGGGAGGGGGGTGGGGAGATGGGTTAGCCTGGTGATGGGTATTAAGGAGGGCACGTACGGCATGGAGCACTGGGTGTTATACGAAAACAGTGAATCATGGAACACTACATCAAAAATTAATGATGTATGGTGACTAACATAACAAAATAAAAAAAATAGAATATGTAGATTAACATGTAAAATTTTATAAGTTAAGAGTATCTATAAATGTCCTTGTCTCAGGATACTTAATAGGAAACCCTGCATTCTAACAGACTGAGAGATAAATCCCAGATATAGAACAGAGTAATTAATTAATGTTTGATTTGGCCAGGAATGTCACTTCTTATGATAAAAAGTCCTACTTTGCTTATATTGTGGAATTCCCTAGACACTTTTCTCACCCTTTCCCTTATGTTATTTGCCTCAAGGAGACTTCATAAAAATCCGTATCACAGTTTCCAAATCGATACATTCACTTTCACTGGACATGCCCTCTTGAGCATGCTTCAAAACAGACTCCTTATTTTCCTCCTACTGAATCCTATTTATGACTTCCTGTTTCCATTAATATGGCTTTGGTCATTTTGTTTTCAATAGATATGTTATGAAAAACCTGCAAAAGATCTACTTACAGAGATTGTTTAAAAAGTAGAGCAATGAGGGCGCCTGGGTGGCTCAGTTGGTTAAGCATCTGTCTTTGGCTCAGATCATGATCCCAGTGTACTGGAATCCAGCCCTGTGTTGGGAATCCCAGCTCAGCGGGGAGTCTGCTTCCCCCTCTCCCTCTGCCCCTCTGCTCTACTCATGTTCTCTCTCGCTCACTCTGCTCTCTCTGCTTTCACTCTCAAATAAATAAAATATATATATATTTTTGAAGTAGAGCAACGAACTCTATTTCTCACTATGGAATAAGATTTGCTGTGGCAGCAACCGTGGAAACCTGCTTTCTAGACAAACACCTAAGTGATCCTTACGCACAGGACACTCTGAAAATCATTACACTAGGGGTGCCTGGGTGGCTTATTCATTAAGCGTCTGCCTTCAGCTCAGGTCATGATCCCAAAGTCCTGGGATCGAGCCCCGCATCAGGCTCCCTGCTCTGCGGGAAGCCTGCTTCTCCCTCTCCCACTCCCCCTGCTGTGTTCCCTCTCTCGCTGTGTCTCTCTCTGTCAAATAAATAAATAAAATCTTAAAAAAAAAAAGAAAATCATTACACTAGTTTGTAAATTACTAAATAAAAACTGGCTACAGGTCAGCATCATCTATTAGAATATCAAAACCAAAATTATAAAAGATAAAACAAGTGTATGTATATATACACAAATCTCTAGATAGATGACAGAAATACAGGTATATTAGAAATACATAGAGATAGATGTAGACCTATTTGTACATATATGTATTTCCAACCCTGGGCTGCATTACTGAATGTATCACCTCAGTAGGCTTGGACCCACTATCTAGACTATAAGATTACAAAATAACAAATTTTACTTTACTAAGTGAATATTCACAGAACTTAGACATTTCCATGAGGAACTCGAAACTTATTCCAAAATATGACTAAAGTCTGTATAATTTCATGCAGAATAATTTGAAGCCCCTACATGGGAGTTAGATAAAAGTATTCTATATGTATAGAAAATATTAAGAAAAATATTCCCTATCTGAGGATTGCCTGCCAAAGAAGCATTAAGAATACTTCTGGAATTTAGTAAGATTAATTGCAATATATGAGCTGTATGTTATTTAAAATCCAATTTAATAATTTAGTCATGTTATTTAAATGGCAGCTGTTTATAACAAAATATGAACTCCATGTTTATTACTTCCCTTCTTATCTGTGGTAAGAAGGTTGGTTGAAGCCTAGTATCCTATCTCTTATTGGTTAAAATTACTCAAACATGTGTTTTCTTTACTATCTTGTACAAAGGATTGAAAAAGCCTCATTTCCAGGCTTCCTCTGGCTATCAGTATCAAAGAGAACATCAAAAGCACACAGAAGGCTTCACCACTGGCTGTTCATTTACAGTAACTACGACATACTCTGTTTTGATGAAAACATGCTTTCCATGAGAAGAAAGACTATTCTACTGTTTCCATCTTTTCAGGCATCTTGCTTTCCAAATATTCTACCAGAGCAACTGAAAAAAGGGGGGAAAAAATCTTCCTTTGTCTACGAAGCATATTACTCTCAGCCACTCATTTGGCCCAAGCTTGAATCTTGCACCATTAATAGAAATAAAATACCTTATCTGGAAGGCAAAATTATTTTGTTCAATAATTTAAGACAGATTTTTTTCTTTATGAAGTTCAGTTATCTGTACTTCATGCTGTTAATCAAGCAATGGATGTTTAATGAATGTGTCGTGTATTATGCCTTGTAGTGAAGTAGCACATCATATAAAGTGAGGGTTAAATGAGTCCTCAGAGTTAATCCCATTCAGCACTTTTTATATTGCAAATGAGAAACATCATACCACAGGCAGTCTTGGTCTCAAAGCCTGCTGGAACTCTTTAGTCCACTGCTGGAATGAGAGAAGTTGGTGTCTGAATCAAGTAACAGCTGGTCAAACTCTAGGGCTTCCCTTGAGAAGATTAGACAGGTAGGCTGACACTGGGTAATGGCTGTCACCCTTTTGCTGATATAGAAAGATACCCATGGTAATGCCTAGGACAAGAAAGCAGATTTCTCAGATAGTGATAATACTTGAGGACAGATGTGTGGCAGCATCTCAGTTCTACATGACCAATTCTCTTGGAACAGGACACTCATTACGGTCTATGATCCCAGGAAGAAGGATCATGGCAAGGTCATGAAGGAACACAAAAATGGGAGAACTCCAGTAAAACTCCCTCAAGTAGTTGACCTATGAATCAATTCGAGTAGACTTTAAATTACTTTACTGAGTACTCAGAAGTGGGAGGGATGAGGAGGAATTGGGAACTTAGTAAGTACCTGAGAACACAATACCTAATATCGGATATCTGACTTTATTAATTCCAGTCTGCAGTTATTGGTAGGAATAAACTCTTGAGAACCTAGATGTCTGAAATTGTTAGGACAAAATTATCAGTGTCTACAGATGATGAAGCTTATAAAACCTAGGAACCAAGCAAACCCAAAGAGAAGAGGACTCCTCCAAGGCCACTAAGCTGGTCAGTGACAGATAAAGGACAAATCCCAGATCCTTAAATTCCAGGACATTGATTATTAAAATATGTCCCTGTTCTCTTAATAAAACCCAAGAGAATCTTCCATTTATTTGATAGAAAATGAACACAAACATTAGATATGGAGGTAAGTGAAACAAACAGGTCAAATTATCTGTACAAAAATTCAGTAGAAAAATTATTATAGACATTACACAGAAAACTATTTCCATGATTGCCCTCTCTCTACCCTGCTCTGTCTTACATGTGGGACAGGGCAATCTAGAATACACTAATGTCAAGTAGATTCATCCTATATATATTTTTGTTTCAGTTAAGCTCAAAATTTTTGTTTTCCTCAAATATCATTTTTTAACATATTTATTTTGAAGCCTGCTGACACTAAAAACTATGGCGGCCAATATCTTAGGAAGATTAAAACAATAGAACGGGCATTTATGTGAATATAAATAATAAACTATGTGCAGTTTTGTAAGCCAAGCTAAAATTACAAGGGTCATCAATTGTTGTGTTTCAAAGCATAAAATGATAACCAGCTGGAATTAGGAAAAAAATTTCCCTTGTGGTATAATATTGAACAATTGGACAGGTGCTTTATGAAAGGTAATTTTTTTCTGGCCTCCTGCTGAAGCATCTAGTCTAGGTCTTTATAAAATGCCAGTCTAATGGGCCATTGATCTTTTCAGCTAATGCAATTTGTAGGATTCTCACTTTTTCAGAAGTAATCAATAAGAATCTTAAGCCTACATTGAAAAAACAAAACCATACTACTGATTAACTGGAGGACCTATTAGCAAAGTGGTAGACTACATTGAAAAAGAAATGATACTATAGTCACCAAAAAAACAATAAAAGAGTGATGTTATATATGAATTGCATTTATAGTGGTAATGTGGGAAACATTTACACCTCTATGTGGAACATTATTCAGAGAAGAAATGATTGTACTTAGTGATATAGATGTAGAAATGAGCCTAAGTCAAAATTCCAGTATGTTTGACGTAACTTGCACTTACTAAAAGTGAAAACAAAAGAGCTTTAAAGTTTACATTTTAGAATCATTTTGAGATCCCATCTCTTTTTATATTCTTATTTGGCTGTACTTGGGTAGAGTGTAGCCTTTCCAGCTTCTCTATTTTAAACGATGCTTGTAAGTTTTCCTTATGTAACTAAATATAGTGGATAATGAATTTGGTTGACTATTTATTGTTTTTCTGTGCAATCTGAAATATAGCAGGGGAGCTTTTCTTCCAAACCTCGTAATGATCTATACCCATCTGAGTCTTAGCATGTTCTAATGTTCTGTTCAGCCTGCCAGAGATGTCAATAGCAATATACAGCTCACTAAAGTACTGGCCACCCCTGACCCCAGAATTCATGAACACTCAAAGAAACATCCACAGAGGCTGGAGATGGGCAAGCCTCATCAAATAACACCCCCCACTGCCCCTCTGAGTGAGGGCTCAGAGTCTTGTTAGCTCACTTGTGTTCAAGGTATTTCTCAATATTTGTACCTACAGAATTAGAAATACCATCACCAACCATTCTCAGAACTGGACACTGCTTCCTATTGAACTCCCCACCAAAGCTGCTATAGCTCAGCATGGCAGTGCCTAAATCCTGAATAACACCGAGGTCTATCTAGACATAGCCTGTCTCTGCAGTCTTCCATCCTGCCCCTCTTAATGGAACCCTATAGACACTGACACCTGCAGATTAAACACACAATTCTCAGGTGTCTCTCCAATACATGACAGAATGGAGCCAGTCCCGATCTTGCAGTTAGAGGTTGCCACCCTACCCAGTGCTGTTTTGGCCAGATCAGCCATTTCCCCATCCCAGTATGCCATGTTTCTGGGTGGTGCTCTCATATTATCTCACATTAAATTCTCTACCTCCCATAATGCACCCATGATACTTATCCCAGACCAATTCCCCTTCTAGTCAATGTTCCACCTTTCTCTGGGTCACTTGATGTGAAACCCATGCATTTATCGCATTTATCTGTGATTCATAATTTCCCCATTCTGTCTTTGTTTTATATTTATGCCCCCCAAATCCTAACCTGTATCATTATGGCCCATGCATGAAATATCGTGATGTTTTCCTAAATGATCTAATACCAGGTATTGCCAAAATAATATTCCTAAAGTATGATCTTTAATCCTTTTGAAAATGGAGAATGAATATATATATATATATATATATATATATATATATATATATATATATATATACAGAGACAACTTCCAGAATAATATTGAAAGATAAATAGGTATGCAGAAAAATTAAACCTCAAATGGAAGTACAAATTCATATTCTTCTATCACAGTGGTATACATTTAATAAAAACTGTGATCTCCCAGGGCACCTGGGTGGCTCAGTTGTTAAGCATCTGCCTTCGGCTCAGGTCATGGTCCCAGGGGAGCCCTGCATTGGGCTCCCTGCTCAGTGGGGAGTCTGCTTAA
This sequence comes from Zalophus californianus, assembly GCF_009762305.2. Classification (NCBI taxonomy): domain Eukaryota; kingdom Metazoa; phylum Chordata; class Mammalia; order Carnivora; family Otariidae; genus Zalophus; species Zalophus californianus. Next base: position 28,996,046 of record NC_045602.1, read on the forward strand.
CCCTCTCCCTTTGCCCCTTCCTCCCTCCCCTGCTCATGCTCTCTCCCTTTCTCAAATGAATAAATAAAATCTTAAAAAAAAAAAACAAAACACCTGTAATCTCCTGTGTGGGCAAGTGTGGAAAACAACTGAATCTCCTACCCTGCTGATGGTATTTGTGTGTGTACGCATGTGTGTTAAATTATGAATTTCCACAACTGTGAGAAGCACTTCTTTAAAATTAATTTTAGGGCGAGAGAGAGAAAGAGGAGAGAGCATGCACATGCACACACATGCACAGGGCAGGGTGAGGGGAGAGGGAGAGAAAATCTTAAGCAGAATTCGCACACTAAGCATGGATCCCCATGGGCGGCTCCATCTCACGACCCTCAGATCATGACCTAAGCTGAAATCAAGAGTCAGTGGCTTAACCCACTGAGTGTGTTACCTAGGCACCACTGGAGGACGTTTTTTTATATTATTTTTTATTTTTATTTATTTTTTTAAGATTTTATTTATTTATTTGACAGAGAAAGAGAGAACGCAAGCAGGGGGAGTGGCAGAAGGAGAAGCAGACTCCCCACTGAGCAGGGAGCCAGATGTGGGGCTCCATCCCAGGACCCTGAGATCATGACCTGAGCCGAAGGCAGACGCTCAACAGACTGAGCCACCCAGGTACCCCATAATGATAGTTATGATTCTCAAATACTATACTTCTAAGAATTTTCCATAAGGATAAAAATAAGAACTATATTTACAAGAGTTTATTGTAGCATTTAAAAATCATTGAAAAATCTAAAACTACCAAACATCCAACAGTAGGAATTTGGTTTATTATAATATATGCTTGTAATAAGAGAATATGCAGCTATAAAAATTTTCTTGTAGGAAAGAACACATGGACATGTTAAAGAAACTAAAATATAAGCCATACGAAGACACTGAGGAATGAAAGCAAAGAGCTCCTTTAATGAGGCTTCTTTGTTGAGAGATTTGGGTATAAAAATATGCATATGTGTAGTAAGAAAGAAAAACTTCTAAGTCTCTCCTGAAGTAGAGGCTAGGAAAGAAAAAACAGGGTGGGAGAGGGCAGAATACTTATGAGATAGAAAAACTCAAGAAATAAACCCAACAAGAAGGGTTGAGCAAGACACTAACTCATGCATAGCTTAGTAAATGCAAACACTAAAAATGAAGTTATTCATAAAATGTATTTCAGAGATGTTTTCTTAGAACTGAATGGCATGAAGGTGAAAGGAATTTCAGACACTGATTTAGAAAGAGAGCACTGTGTCGAAGTTAGTCTTCATTAAGTTCACAGTTTTACTTATACCCTAATGTGACCTCATCTTAAAACTGAATTAGAGGTATTGCAATGAATAAGCAGTGACTATTCTTAATACGCTCAGAATAAAGTTGGTTCAGTAAAAAGAGTTCTTCACTAACAATATTATACAGGAGTTTATGGAAACAATAGAACAAAATACCATCTTTTGATGAAATATTTTATGGACTACCGTAGTCTCCCTCCCCTTATCTATGGGGGATACGTTCCAAGACCCCCAGTGGATGCCTGAAACCACAGATAGTACTGAACCCTATATATATATATATATATATATATATATATATATATATATATATATATATATATATGCTTTTCCTATACATACATACCAAAGATAAAATTTATGAATTAGTCACAGTAAGATTAATAACTGAAAATAAAATAGATTGTAACCATATAAGTCTCTATCAAAATATCTTATTGTATTCTACTTCTTATGATGATTTGTAAAATGATCAAATGCCTCGTGATGAAATGGAGGTGGAGGGTGTAGGCACTGTGATGTAGCATGAGGCTGCTGATAACCTCCGACACTAGGTCAGTGTGAGGATCATTTATCTGCTTCCAGATCATCGTCGACTATGGGTAATTGAAACCATGGAAGGCACAACTTTAGAGAAGAGGGAATGACTATACCGCATTTTACATATTCTAAGATGGTGTAGAGGCGTTAATACATGGAAAGCATCAACGCTTTACAATGAAAATAATTGCTAAAGTTCCTCGTATTACCACAGAAATGCAAGCAAAATGAGTAACCATTAATTGGCCATTACATCATCACTAGAATTATTTAGTATTTCACTTTGGAATGGTCATGTACTTATTACAGGGTTATGGCAGTTACTACAGTGCGATCATGAAAAACACCTGTTTCTTGAGTTGGCTATAAAATCTCTTAGCTCAGCAATTTAAAATAAGCTGATGCTGCTTTTTCAGTAGCGTGTGCAATTTTCTGGGTGACTTCTTAACAACTGCAAAAACAATCTACTATGTGGGGTTGGCAGAAACTGAAAAACAGGTTTTTTCCTTTTTATTCTTATATCAATATGAGCAGATATTCTATTTGTTAGATGCTTTGCCTCCCAAATGGTACCGTTCTCTTTTGTTTCACATGGCCCAAGACCTATAAAACATTTAAAACAATTTAAAAATACTATTTTTAAAATCTAACAATAAAAAATAAATTTGATGTGGATTATCACATGATTTCTTGATTTCTCCTATGGTATATTCAAATAAAGAATATTTAGCATTCTTGACACATAGTCATACGTTCAGGCTAAATGGCTGAACATTTCCTGTCACATGTATCTAACCTAGCTGAGAGTTATGGATTCCTATGGGAGCACAGTATCGTATTCCCTAGCAAAAATGACAGAGCCATGTTATTGTTACCTACACAGATCAAGTATTTTCTAATAGCAATGGTACTTTGGTGTTTATAAGCACTTGAACTGCTTATTTTAATTCTCACCCAAACTTTGGCAATGAGTGTTTTATATCCTTTAACAAAATGGAAAAGGAAGATCAGAGGGCTATAGTGACACACGTGAGGTTAGGCAACCGGTAAATATCAGAGCATAAATCTGAAATTATCACTTTTAGAATCAAATCCAGCACTTTTCTACAATTTGATTTCTGTACCTTTATTCACCATTTTTGAATTATATATTCAAATAGCCAGCAGACTTGTACACGTACTTTCATTTGTACTATATATAAGATGTCTCACTTATCTTCTCATGCCACCAGCTAAATATACATATTCTGCCTTATAAAGTTTAAAAAATTGTCTATCAAAATGGCTGAAAGGCAAATAATGATAACACCAAATTTTGGTGAAGATCAGAAAAACTGATTCCTCTCATGCTTTGCCAATGAGAATATCAAGTGATATCACCACTTTAGAAAACAGTTTGGGAGTCTCTTAACTAACCATGCACTTAGCATATGACCTAAGAATTGTACTTGGGCATTTATCCCAGAAAATGAAAACTTATGTTTACACGAAAACCTGTACATGAATATTTATAGCAGCTTTATTTGTAATAGCCCAACTGGAAACAATCCAAATATCCTTAAAATGTGAATGGTTAAACTGTGGTATGTCTGTATCATAGAATCCTGCTCAGCAACAAAAAGGGACAAAATCTTGATCAAGAACCTAGATGTAATCTCAAGGGAACTATGCTGAGCATCCCAATGTTTATAGCAGCAATGTCCACAATAGTCAAACTGTGGAAAGAGCCAAGATGTCCATCAACAGATGAATAGATAAAGAAGATGTGGTGTATATATACACAATGGAATATTATGCAGCCATCAAAAAACCTTGAAATCTTGCCATTTGCAACAACGTGGATGGAGCTGGAGGGTATTATGCTAAGCGAAATAAGTCAGTCAGAGAAAGACATGTATCCTATGATCTCACTGATGTGAGGAATTCTTAATCTCAGGAAACAAACTGAGGGTTGCTGGAGTGGTGGGGGGTGGGTGGGATGGGGTGGCTGGGTGATAGACATTGGGGAGGGTATGTGCTATGGTGAGCGCTGTGAATTGTGTAAGACTGATGAATCACAGACCTGTACCTCTGAAACAAATAATACATTATATGTTAAAAAAAATAAAAAGATAGTAGGAAGGGAAAAATGAAGGGGGCGGGAATTGGAGGGGGAGACGAACCATGAGAGACTATGGACTCTGAGAAACAAACTGAGGTTTCTAGAGGGGGGGGGGGATGGGTTAGCCTGGTGATGGGTATTAAAGAGGGCATGTACTGAATGGAGCACTGGGTGTTATATGCAAACAATCAATCATAGAACACTATATCAAAAACTAATGATGTATGGTGATTAACATAATAAAAGAAAATTTTAAAAAAGACTATAGGATGAGGAAGTACATCTTATGGATAAGCAAAGAGGTGGTTTAAAAAAAAAAAAGAAAGAAAGACAATTCCAAGAGATTAGGAAGGGATGGGTGTGTTTATAGAGACAGCATTAGGTAACCTTGTCATCATGAAATAGTTCTGTACCTTGATTGGGATGATACACAGATCTACAGGTGATAAAAAATCACATAAAACACCCATAAATGAATGCACCAAAAATTGGTAAAGTCTAAATAAGCACTTTGAATTGTATTAATGTTATTTTTTTCCTGGTGTTGATATTGTAAATCATTTTTTGAAAGCAAATCTGATGTATTTCTAATATTCCAAATGCCAATGTCCTTTGACTTAAAGTACCAGATCTCAAAATGTATCCAAATAAATTCGTGAAGACTGTATATCTACATCTATACTCATTTTAGTATTTATAATGAGGGTATTTATAATATTTTTAGTTTTTAGAATACCCTAAGAGTGTAACAATAGATAAATGATTAAATAAATTAAGCCTCATCCACACTATGGGATACCAGATGAACATGGACAATTTGAGGTCTATCTACATGTAAGTATAAATATCCAAAGATAACCATATACTTAGGTGGAAAATAATACTGTAATATAATATATATTGTAGTTTAAAAAATTGTTGATAGGAATTACATCAGGGGTAGGAAGTGTCAGTAATTGGGAATGTCACATTTTAATCTGTACAATTGTTATATTTTTCACTCTGAAAACAAATTCACTTATTACTTGTAAAAAGTTTTTGAATATAAAATATTGTAATATTCATTAGGGAAAACAGTAAAGATTGATTTGGGAAAGATATCTGTCCTCCAAAGTAAGATGTATAATTATTACAATGTGCCCTTCCCTCTTTGGTTTTATATTCATGCTAAAATAATTTCTGTCCCTACTCAAATATTGCATAAAATTCTAATTGAGAATTAATAGAATCAGTTTTGATGTATTTTTATTATTTATTTATTTGAGAGAGAGAGAGAGGAAGCACTCAGGTGAACAAGCAGAGGGGGCAGGAGAAGCAGACTCCCCACTGAGTAGGGAGCCCAGGACCATGAGATCATGACCTGAACCCAAGGCAGATGCTTAACAGACTGAGCCACCCAGGTGCCCCAGTTTTAGACGTATTTTTTATGAGCAGAGATGTATTTTTCCCAGGTGACTGATAAGCCAAGTTTCTACTTTGGAAAACAAGAACAAGTTCATCTACACAGTCTTTTATAAGTACACAGATTCAAATTATTAATAGAAATAAAAGAGTGAAAACAATGCACTTGATTTTATTATTGGCTCTAAGAAGGCCCATCAACTCCACCAAGTCATTTTAAGTTCCTTATTTAGCTAAAGGAGATCATGGCTAAAAAAAAAATGCACACAGATGCTGAGGATATGGTTTTAAGTACAGAGGTCTAAAACACTAAATAATAATGAGGAAAAGAAGAATGGGGAGGGAAAGGGTTTTACATATAGTCTCAAAAGAACTTCTTATGGAAAGAAAAATTTATGTTTGCAATTATAGAATACCACAATTCCCCAAATCTATAAAAGTATCAATATACATCATTCTTCGAATCAATATTTCTGCATAAAATTAAGATCTACCTTAGTAATCTTTACTTGATCTTTATGTTAAATTCAATAGGAAAAAACATGAACTAAATTAGAGAATACCTTTATTTTCTTTTCACCGATCCATTCCATGAACATGTAGAGAAACCTATCCAGCAGTTGATTTGCATGCAATTTCTACTCATTACCACATCTCTAATCTGTCCAAGCTTTGGACCAGAATTGCTGGGCTTTGTGATTGTGTCCTTCAGTTTAACCCAGAGATATTAAGAAACTAAAGTTGTTTTAAGTTAACAACGAATCTTGTGCTACTTGCATTTGATTAATGATTAGCAAAGTGTCTGGCACATCCTAAACAGTAATTTATAGACTAAATGCTAAAGTTGGAAAAAGGTTTTCTATTGTCCAAAACCATAATTATCTTCATTTAAGAGACCAGATCTAGACTGTGCAAGGGTCTGAGCTTCATAAACATGAAACATCTCTTCTCATTAGGCTAAAAGCCTCGGAGTCCTCTCTCAGATCTTTTTCTTACACTTCACATCTAGTCCCTCAACAAATTCTAAAGACTTCACTTTCAAAATATATGCAGTCCTTCCACTCTCTGATCCCAGCTGCTACCAGTGGTGGTGGCGGTCTTTGCCGCATGCCTCAATTACCAGCTAGTCTCCTAAACCATGTCTTCTCCGGGTCTCTGCCAGCACAGCAGCCTCAGAGGTCCTTTTTAAGCATACACAAGGTCACATCACTCCTCTGTTCAGAGCTCTCCAAGGCTTTCCTCTCACCAGTTAAAGGGCTAAGACTACAGAATGTGAACAGGACCCATGGGGCGTGCAGGCCACTTTTCTCCATCTATCTCTATAAATTCCTCTCTCTCTCATGCTGTTCCAGCCACACTACACTCACTACACACACCACTCTCCTCTCATGCTGTTCCAGCCACACTATACTCCTCGCTGTTTCGGAAACACACCAGGCATGATCCCACCAGAGAGCTTTTGCATCCACTGTCCCATTTCCCTGGCTCTCCCTTACCTCGGATATGGTAATGCCTAGTTTTCTCATTTCCTCAAATCTTTTTTCAAATGTTGCCCTCACAGGTAGGCTCTCCCTGTCACCCTCCCTAAAGTTTCTCGATCTTTAAATCCCCTTTTTGATGCATTGCTTTTGTCTCCATAATAGTTATTACTAGTGGGGACAAGGGGTGTAGAATATAACCTGTTTTTTTTCATTTATTGTCGCTTTCCACTACTAGAATGTAAACTCCAGGAGGGCAGACAATTTGGTCTCCTTTGTTCACTGCTCATCCCCAGTTCCATAATTGTTGCTGGTAATTAGAACTTGCTCAATGCGTATTTTATGAGTGAATTTGTTCAAAGAATGCTATATACTATGCTACTGGAAAAAAAAAAAAACAAAATTTCAGTTCTTCTCAGGTAACTCTTCTTAGAATATTTGTCCTCTTTCACGGAAGCAAAGTACTGGGGAGAGCAGGGAAAGCATCAGGCAGCTATAGCTGCTAATAACGAATTCATTTCCCCTAAAATGGCCAGAAAGCAAGCTTCCTTTGCCAGCCCAGGATCCTTCCACATAGCATTGGCATCAGGTCAAATAGGCAGCCTCCACATTGTATTTATCTCTAGTTTGCACAAATCAACTCACAGCTTGACAGTACTCAACAGATGCATAACCTCATGGTCTCAGTACAATCTTTGCTTACCATAAAATACTATTTCATCCTTTTGTGACAGCATCTCTTCCTTGAAGACAGCACAAATCTTTTCCAAATTTTTTTCCGGCATGTGTGTGGCTAATTACTGTTTCCTTCATTTGCATGTTTTTTTTTTCATTATATTTAGCTAACTGGAGAAGACCTGTAACCACGGCAACCTGGGGAGGGGCCTGTGTGTTTCAGTCTTAGCTCTCCACTCTGCTCCATTTTCTTGAACTCTGTGTTCTTGGCTTATTTCTTACATACAAGCTCTTCAGTCTGCTCTTTCTTAATATACCAGTTTCTCTTAATACTCTCCCTTCCCAATTTATTGATTTAATTAACATATTCTATTTCTATTTAGTAAACCTAATACACTTCTGTCCTTCAACACAATTTCTATTCTATTCAAATTCTTTTTATTCAATAGTCTAAGGCTTAGTTTCCTGATCTATAAAGTCAATGTTTTAACAAAGATAATTTTTCAGATTCCTTCAATATCAGAAAGTCTATGATGTTTCTAAAACATAAACCCCAAAGATGCTAGTCAATCCACAGGAATCAAGCACTTTAAATCTCCATTTTCATTTGAAGATATGGAGAAATCAGCGTTTCCCCTTTATAGAAAATATCTGGTGAGTTTGAATTATGCCATGCCTCCACTATATTGGACATATGTTTTTCCTCCATATTTCATGGCCATCCTGACTATACCCTATAGAGAAATCACAGGTATCAAACTGCTGACTAAATATTGTAGGATTCATGCCACTGTGGAAATGTTAATGAAGTAGATGTAGTTTTCCAAATCCAGAATAAAGACTTTGTTTTTAAGCCCTGGCTAGATACATTGATTTGCTGGGAATTCCTAATAGTTTGGGGAGAGGACAGTGAAGCCAAGTGAAGTTTGTTCCTTGTGGCCAACAATGGAGTAATAGGAGTGGTGATGCATCAGCAAGGACAGAGTTCATGGTAGTGCTTGTGTGGTAATGGAAGCGGGGTGATGGGGACAGACAGTGTTGCTGCTGGTGGTGATAGTTAATATTTATTACGAGTGTGTCAGGCACTTAGCTAAGTGCACTAAGTGCAGAATATTGCTTACTACACAAAATAATCCTGTAATGTAGAAGTTACTATTATTCCCATTCTATAGAAAGGCATCCTGAAACAGAAAGTTTTAGTAATTTGTTTAAGAGACAGCTGATGAATGGCATTTCTTTGACTCAAAGCTAAATCAGCCTGACTCCAAAACCCAGGCTTGTAACCACCACGATGCCACAGAACAGAAAAATCTACAATAGATTTTTTAGGAAACATTACGAAGACTAGAAACAAGTACCATTCTGCTAAATTATGACACCCCTTTTCGCTTTCCCCATTATGAGAAGAAAAATTTCTTTCAGGTGATTATACAGCTGTTGCTACTCAAATTCTTAACACAGGCTAAACACAACTTCCCCCAAATCCTGTAGGTTTCTTAATTGAATCGCATAGTACTTTATCATCCTACATTCCAGGTGAAAGCTTCTCACATTTTATAGTCTCATATTTTATATATATAAATGGTCTCACACACATATATCTATATAGATCTGTATATTATGCAGATCTATATATGATACACTTCATCAACGCTGTTTCTAGAATAGACATTTGCTACTTTCTTTAGTGTAGCTCATGGAATTCTCTTTACTTGGAATGACCTTTCTGTTTACATAGCATTTTTCATTTTACATAGCATTTTGTATCTGCCTCTGCTCAACTACTGAAACACAAACAGCTAACAGTAACATAATGTGAGATCACTCATGTTAGAGTGCATTTGAGATAAGAAACTATGATTTTATGCACCCTTATAACCACAGGCTCTCCATAAGTACCCTGTAGGTGGAACAGGTGCTCAGTAAATAAAAAACAAATATTTGAAAAAGATAATTTGGGTGCAATCAGAAACACACACCCATCTTTCTCTACCTGAAAAGGAAATGATTCAGTTTAACTTTTAATAAAACTTGAATTTATAAAATGATTAAAAGAAGTATAAAGAGTATGATGTTCATGGTGAGTAGGTGAAAAGATGTTTGCCCAATTCTTTGAAAATATTACATTCTCAAGTGGCTGCATTTGAAGCAACATTAATTGGCAAAACTGACTTGTACCCTTTTATATGATCAATCAGCCAATACTGGAAATATATACTATGAAAATTTCCAAATTATGTTCAACAAGTACATGCTTTACTCCATTTATAAATACGTTCAAAGAACACTTAGTATACTCCAGACCCTATTCTGGGTGTGGGGATTCTGCAATAAATAAAATAGGTAAAATTCTTGCTCTCATGAAGCCATAGTGCAAACGTAGTAGAATATAATTAATATTTTATAAAAAACCAATGGGATCGCCATGTTAAAGCAGTTGTGATGGTGGCTGCAGTGTGTGTGTGTGTGTGTGTGTGTGTGTGTGTGTGTTTTAAGTGTCAATGTTTCTTTTCCTTGTTCAGTAAAAATAAAGCATGAAGAGCTGATATGTGCAACTCATTAACCAAATATATTCTCTGGGAACTTATTTACACATGAGAATATAATAAAGATGAAAAAATCTTTCTTGTTAATTATATTATTCAAAGTTATTTATTAGAATGCCAGGAAAGACCAGAGGGTAACACAGAATAGACATTTACCAGCTCCCTTTCAACACTGCTAATGAAATTACAAATGGAAATATCTTTAGGAGTTCTGAGTATACACTGTAGAAACTTCAAAATGGTTGGAATAAATAGAAATCGCATAGAAAAAATAGATAGTATTCATATAGTCAGATACAGAATGGATACAGACTAGAGATGCTGCATTTTACATCCTGTTTTTTTAATTCTCACCTTAATCAAAATATCCATATTTATTTTTTAAATGATTATGGTGATCATTCCTCTATTCTTTACATGTGCTTTAGAAGTATTGATTTTCCTGGCTATGTAATACTCTACAATAGGAGGTTGCTAACATTTCTTAATCATTTCTCTGTTGTTGAACATATTAGCTGTTTTGAAATTTTTATTATAGATTAATAAGCCAATAAATATGAATAGTTAAAAATGATAGGACAATAGGTTCCCATTTTTCACCTACCAAAGTTTTTCTGAAAAGAATATATAATGCTACCGAAGGCTTAGTGGGAGTGGACACTTAAAATAGATTCATGGAGTACAGATTGAAAATAATTTGATTGGAAAGGAATTAGAAGCCAGGAATGCTAAGAACCATAAAAGCAAATGCAGAAGTTATCAAATTATTCAAAAGTGGCCCCCATGAGACATATAATTTTCTATTTAAAAATGTTAGGATATATGAAAAAATATAATGCAAAACTTTACTACTTAAAAATAGGACATTATTTTATGCCCCAAAGCCTCATAAAATATGAAAAAATAGTTATGAATGTCTAGGCATTGATTTCATAGCTGTGTGATTGAATGCCAGATATACAGTCTACAAGAAAATGTTGCTTTCCTCCCTTAGAAGCTCGGTCATCCCCATGGTTTTGCTTTTCACCCCAACTCTGCCACTACATCACCCCAGGCAAGTCAATCCTATATTGTTAGTTGCAAACAGTTGAAGCCACTCTAACTAGTTTAAGTTGTAAAAGGATTTATTAAAGTTTGTTAGGTAGCTTGCCAAAGTGTTGAGACAGACAAATAGGATTAAGCTTCAGCAGAGGTATAATGAGATTGTTGTTCCTTCCAAGCCCATTGCCTTTCCTGAGTCAGACACCTGACCACGCATCCTTGCTGCAACTCAAAGATGAAGGTCTCAACACCAAAGTAAAATGAAAGCTCTATCCTGTCTCCTTCCTCCTGTATCTCACTTCAGTTACAAGTCTCTCATAGTGCGCATCTGATTGGAAGGGCCTAGTGGCAAGGAAGCTGGGTAATTTGAGTCCTGATTTATGCCAAAAGACAATACCTATAATAATGGACATTTCCCTACTGGAAAAGACCAATATTCATAAGGCCTTAGCTTCCTGACCAACAAAATAAACACTATATATCCTATCTCACAGGGTTGTTAAAAATGTCGTGAAATAACTGATGTAAAAGTAATTTGACAAGGTTAATGCTATGCGAAATTGAAATTTTAGGTTACTATCCCAGACCAAATCTTTTCAGAAGGAAGGAAGGGATGGAATGAGGAGTAACAGTAAGTTTTAGACCATATATATCTTCCAAAAACGTTTAGTGATAGTGATTGTGTAGTTTTGTTTAAAAAGTTTCTTTCCAGATATCTGGAGACATTTGTAAGCTTAACTACTCAATCACATTGTGACTTTGACAATCCTATTTTAATTCTCTGAGCTTTAACAATTTTGTATATAAAATGAAAATGTGTAATAATATATATTTAAGAGAAATTTTAGCTCTGTAGTTATATAAGACCAGGTTACCCACCTGGAAAATATCCAAACTTTTCCCTTTTATCAATTTACTCAACAGGGCATGCCTTGAGATGATTCATCATACTCTCGTAGATGCAAGGATTCAGGCACCTATAAGCAATGTAGCCCACTTGGCTATAATTTGGGGGCTTGGGTCAACCGTAGTTCATAATACCATCCTATTTTCTCTGAAAAGAACAATCAGTGATAACGATTACTAACTCATTGGTTCTCAGGTTTTGAATTACTGAAATTTTGAAAAATACTTTCACCTGAGTCCATACAAAAGCAACTATAAAATGATTATTTTTAGCTTAGACATTAGTGTTTAAAAGCACACCAGATGTAACAAATTTTGGGAAACACTGAACCAACCTATCTGCTAATTGATGAATAATATGAAGTCCTCGATCCTACAAGGATCTTACAAATCCTGATCCCACTTAAGGATTGAAAATCCTCAAAATAAAGGTTAATTTAGAATGTCTGAATAACATCTTAATCCTCTGAATACATGTTGGAGTAAAAGATCAGGTTATTAGACCATGTAATGTCTCAGAATCTAAGCCTCCTAGATTGAAGTCCAGTGTGCTCTTCACCACGTGTCTCTTTTTCAGTTAATTGGGTATACCTGACAGTGAAACTTGCTTGTGCAAAGCTACTTATTTTCATATAAACTTCACATTTCAAAATTTTTATTACTTAACTACATTTGATTTTGAGTTATCAATCATTATCCCCTTACTGTGAACTCAATTTGGTGAAACATTTCTCCACAATCATCTATTATACATGTTCAAAAAATATATTATGCCATTCAAATTTTTCAATTGCTTTCAGACAACTGTATAAATTACAATGATCAATTGAAATAGGTAATCTAATGCCCTTATTCAGCATAAAGCATTATTTATCAAAGATAATTAGGCATAGCACTATTTCCAAGACAAAGTCTAATATGCATAGTAGTGTGCCTCACAAAATGTGTTCTCCAGAACATTAATTTTTAAAAAATATTCTACAGAGGGAGGTTCCATGCTGCAATATATTCAGCCAACAGTGCATATTTTATTTTCTTTCTTGAGATTCAACAGGAACAAAACTAAACACTCTGAGAAGCTCTGCAGTAAGGAAACCCACTCCTCTACACAGTTTTCTAAACTTAGTTGATCACAGAACCTACTTTTCACACATAACCTACTCTACTCAATGATCCCGCCTGTCAAAGTCATGTTAGCATCTTCATTCCCTGGGCTATCCACCTAGGGTCTATTCCTGAGAATAGACCTTCAGTGTTATGGTCAGTCTCGTTAACACTACCCAGGGAATGAATACATACATCACCTATGAACTTCACAGACTTGCTTCCTGTCACTATTCATCTCCACCAAATGCTCCAATGATGCACAAACATCAATTGTACTTGAAAGTACTTACATCTACACTCTACTGTAATCTCAGTAAGAGCAGAGGTTATTTATCTCTCATCATCAGCCTATTCTCAGAACCTTCCTTTGTTTCTATAATGTATTTTGTAATGGCTATTTGCAGTAGCCTCACAGAAAGGCAGCTTAGGGGTAGGAATTGGGTCTCTTTCATTTTTGTAATCCCACTAGCCTTTAACACAATATCTGAACATACCAGTTTCTTCATCCATATTATTTTTATATGTATTATTCTTCAAACATATTAAATGCATATACAATAAATTAGAAGTTAAAATCATTTAAATGGGAAAAACACATTAAAAGATAGGCATAATACAGAATTATTATGCACTAAAAAGAAACATTGGTAAAATTCATCTCTTAAACTTGCTCAAGGTCCATTCCATTCTTTGACATCCTTGTCATGTTGCATTCCCTAGGGGACACTTTACCCTGTTGCCTCAACTCCACCCAAACCAAATATTCAATATCTCATGTTTTGACTGTTTTCTAGCCTCTACTAGGCCATTCTTATGCCCCAGTTATCATACAGACAACGTCTGACTTATGGTGGTTTGACTTAGAATTTTTTGACTTTACAATGGTAGGAAAGCGATATGCATTCAGTAGAAACCATGCTTTAAATTCTGAATTTTGATCTTTTCCTGGGCTAGCAATACACTGTCTAATACTCCCTTGTGATGGTCGGCATGGGCAGCGAACTACAGTTCCCACTCAGCTCCACGATCACGAGGGTAAACAAATTGATCGACTTACAACCATTCTGTACTCATTTAGTCATTCTGTTTTTCACTTTCAGTACAGTAGTCAATAAATTACATGAGATATTCAACACTTTATTATAAAATAGGCTTTGTGTTAGATGACTTTGCCCAACTATAGGCTAATGTGAGTGTTCTGAGCATGTTTAAGTTTCTTGAGGCTACTCTATGGTGTTCAGTAGGTTACATGTATTTGATGCATTTTTGACTCATGACATTCTCAAGTCATGATGAGTCTCCTGGAACATGACTCCACTTACAGATTTAAGAAGATCTGTACTAGTAAGATTTAACTGAAGTGTTAATGGAATATACTGTTACTCTGGCCAAACATGAGCAATTCAATGTGAGGGTTTAATAACATGAAAAGTCAGGTTTTGGTATAAAATTTCAGATACTACAGTTAGTGTCCATAATTCAATTCCTAGATTTAAAGATATTGTGGGAATTACTTCCTAGAACTTAACTATATATATGGGAGCAAAGTCCTTGCTCTTAATAATTGTAAAATATGTTGAGAATAGTCTTCAAGATGTTCCTAATGATCACATCCTCCAATCTGCAACTATTAGAGACATAATTCAGTGAAGCCCCACATCATCAATAAAAGCCAAATGACCCAGACAAGCTCATTCTCTCTACCATATCTAAAACAATAAATGCTATTCCAGTGCTCTACCCAGTATTATTAGGAGCTTCTACTATATTAAAGGCAATGTACTAGATTACACAGGAGGTATGGGGATAACAATAATCCTTAACTTCAAAAAAAAATAATAATACTGGGGCACCTGGGTGGCTCAGTCATTAAGTGTCTGCCTTTGACTCAGGTCATGATCCCAGGGTCCTGGGATCGAGCCCCACATCAGGCTCTCTGCTCAGCGGGAAGCCTGCTTCTCCCTCCCCCACTCCCCCTGCTTGTGTTCCCTCTCTCGCTGTCTCTCTGTCAAATAAAATCTTAAAAAAATAATACTGCCCAAGCAAAATACTGTTTTAGGTACAGTGTTCTTGCTCTACACAAATCAACATTGTGTACTCTAAATGTTTCCAAATTGAGAATTTATTCAAACCTAACATTATTTACATTTCCCTCCTCCTAAAATGACCCTGTATGCACTGCCCCACATCCTCAATGGTATATGATGTATACTGAAAATCAAATTTCTTTAATGGACATTTTTTAATGAAAATGTTTTTAGAAGTATTATTCTTTATCAGTTTTTAGATATTAGTATAAAATACATATTCTTTTATCTCAGACTTTGCTGAGAGCATTGTATTAGGGATTAATTTTTTCCTTTTTCCTTAGCTTCTCTTGAATTTATTGAGCTCTTTATAGTTCATTTAAGTTCTTGAGTTCCTTAAAGTTCATTTTGCCCATTTTTCTTAGTCCATAATGTATACATTTTGAAGAATTCAGTATTAACACTTGACATATGAGGTTTAACATTACTTTTTATTTCCATAATCTTCAAAAAATATAAGGAACCAAGAATGATAAAATATTGATCATCAAAAGGTGCCACCCTCCATGTTATTTTTATGGTATCTAAGTTTTACTTCATTTTACTCAATCCTGAAATTAATCATTTTTGTTTTTCTTAAAATCAATGGTAATTTAGATTTATCCCGCATATTTAGTGATTTATCTTCTTGCCACTATTTTAGTTCACTTTATTTTGTATGATTATCCTTCTCTCTAAAGTGCATCCATTAAAGTTTGTTTTTCTGAAAACCTCTTCCCTTTGCTCTCACTTCTTAGTAATGATTTGGGGTATGAAGAATTTGGGGTTAGGAATGATTTTACTACTTTGTACTCTTTCAGTACTTTGTGGGTAAGAAGTCCATGTCATCTTAATTATTGTCATAATTTCTTTTTCTCTGGTCACTTTTAAGGTAATTCTTTGTCTTTGGTTTTCCAAACTTCCACTAAAAGTTTCCAGATGGGCACTTTGCCAGTGTGAATATGTACAAGTTTTCTTCAATTCTTTGTAATCATCTGCCATTATCTTTGTAACTAACGCCTCACTAGGCAATTTTTGTTACACTCTGCAACTCCTATTACTTGCATTTTGGAACATCTCCTATTCTCTACATCTCTTAATCTCACTTCCACAGTCCTGTGCTGCATTCTGGATCCTTTCCTGAGATCTGTTTTTCTTATTATCTCTTCAGCTGTGTATAATCCAATGTTTAAGTCCTATTATGCTTTAATTTCACTGAATTTTTTCATTTCTAGAAATTCATTTTAGTTTTAAAATTAAAATTTTTGTTTTTTTTTTTCATCCTGTGGTTCTTCCTATTGGTTATACTTTTTATTGCATATTCTCTACCCACAGAAAATAAGCTTTGTAAGATCTGGTTTGTGCAGGTTTCTTCAGAGAGGAGGCTTACATCAGCTTCTAATTTTCATCCCAGTGTTTTCACCACACACTATCAGTCTTTTAGTTCCGATTTGGAGATTAATCACTAGGGTACACTTGGATGCCACATGTATTAGAGTCAAGGGTTCAAGGTACAATCTTTCTTGCTATATTCTTGAGTGGGGGAGTGAGGATTTTGTAGCCATTTACATGGACAGAGCAACTCTTCTAGAGCTCCAATTTCATGAGAAGCTGTCATTCTCATTCTTTGATTAGACAGTGAGATATATTAAACAAAGTATAGGAAATAACAATTTTCATTTATTTTATGGAGTTAATTGACCATTATATAAAGTTAATTCCATGTAATATGTAAAACAGTTTCTAAACTATAGGGCACTATATTTATGTTAGTTATTTTGTTGAGCCTCATAAAACAAAACTTAAGAAAATATTAATGAAGGGCGCCTGGGTGGCTCAGATGGTTAAGCGTCTGCCTTCAGCTCAGGTCATGATCCCAGGGCCCTGGGATCGAGTCCCTCATCGGGCTCCCTGCTCCTTGGGAGCCTGCTTCTCCCTCTCTCTCTCTCTCTCTCCCTCTCTATCTCCGTCTCTCATGAATAAATAAATAAAATCTTTAAAAAAAAGAAAAGAAAAAAGAAAGTATTAATGAAGTCCTTCCTGCTCCATTAAAATACTTAAATGTTCAAATATTATTTGTATTTTTTAAGGGTGTATGGGATTTTATTTAACTCTTACATTTGGAAACTTATATTAATTTTAAAAATTTTATAAATTATAAACAAAAAAATTAATTTAAAACATTTTAAAAATCAATAATTCATCTTCATTTTTTCAAGTCGAATGATCATGGCCCAAAAGAGACCATTTATAAGGCTGCTGCAGTTAGCCTGTCAGTTACTGACTTCATTAGGTTAGTAAAAGATGTTTCTAAGTCACTGGAATAAAAGGCAGAGCACGTGGAATATAGTTAAGGAGGCTGTAACAGCGTTATATGGTGACAGATGGGAGCTACATTTATGGTGAGCACAGCATAACACAGAGAAGCTGAATCCCTATGCTGTACGCCTGAAACTAATGTAACGTTGTGTGCCAACCATATGGAAATAAAACTTTTAAAAAATATTGATATCCTATTCTTAATGCTGATTTTATTATAGGAGCATTATTAGATAAAAATTCCCAAAGAAACAATCAGTTCATTTTATAAAGTTGTCTATACAAAAAACAAACAAAACAAAACAAAAACTTGAGTAAGAGGTAACAGTCTTATTGCCACCATAAAATGGAAGAAATTATTTAAAAGTCCAATCATTTTTTTCTAATATTCTTGATTCTAGTTTTTCTAATTTAATGTAATGATTATTCACTTAGTGAACCTTTATTTAGATGTATCTTCTCGTCTGCTCCACAGAAGTCATCATTTTTCCATGAAACATCAAGATTAGTTCACAATAAGGAGTTAGGGAAGTATTATGTATGTTGACATCATGAAATGTAGTGTCGGAAACCTGAATTTAAGTTCTAATTTGCTAACGACTAGTTGTGACTGTGGGGTAAATTACTGAAGCACCTTCATTTGCCTCATTTACAGTAGAGGAGATCTAATTATTACTGAGTACCTAAGAAGTGCTGGCTGTGTGACAAGTGCTTTCAATATATGGACTTAATTAAATGTCACAACATCACTATTGATTTTTTTCCATATAGTGGCAGAGTCAAGATGAGAAACTAAGTGATTTTATGTCAAAACCGCATGTTCACTGCTCAATAACACAGTGACTACAAAAATAGTATCAATAATTCCAATATCTCAATAGTTTAACTCAGGTATAGAATCACTGATTTTCTAAGCTTTTATTTTCAATGTCAAAAATAAATAATTAAAAACCAGAGTTCTATTTTTGATAATATACATAGAATATAAGGTCTAAGATCATTATGAAAAATTCAATAGCATAACCTTATGCACAATGAGAATAGATCTTATGAAATTTTACAGGTTTTTTGAAGTCAGATTTACCCAGGTCTAATGTACATAAAGCAAAATTCACATGTTCTGTGTACAGATATATGGGCTATAAGAAATATATAGATAGTTGACACTTGAACAACATGGAGGTTAAGGGCACTAAACCCCTGTGCAGTCAAAAATCCATGTATAACTTCTGACTCCTCAAAAACCTAACTAATAGCATACTGCTGACTGGAAGTCTTACCGATAACATAAATAGTTGATTAACACCTTTTATATATTACATGAATTATATACTTTATTCTTACAATAAAGCTAAAGAAAATGTTAAGAAAATCAGAAGAGAAAATGCATTTAGAATACCGTACTTATCAAAAGAAATCCATGTATAAGTAGAGTTATGCAGTTCAAACCCAACTATATTCAAGGCCAACTATGGTTTTTTAACCACTGTCATCAAGATGGGTAATTCTATCCCCTCCCAGCCTTCTTTAACCCTTTCAGCAATTCCAGTGCTGTGTTGTATGGAAGTGATGAGAATGGACATCCCTGCTTTGTTCCTGATCTTACAGAACACCTTTCAGTTTTCAATGTTGAATATGATGGTAACTGTAGGCTTTTCATATATGGCTTGTACTCTATTGAGGTCAATTTATTCTATACCTAGTTTGAGGAGAATTTTTTAATTATGAGAGGGTGTTGAATTTTGTCAAATGCTTTTTCTGCATGTACTGATATGATGTGATTTTTATCCAAAACTGAGTCATGAATAAATAGAAAATCCAAACAGACCAATAATGAGTAAAGAGACTGAATCAGTAATTTAAAATATTCCAACAAAGAAAAGTCTGGGAGCAGACAGTTTCACTATTAAATTCTACCAAATATTTAAAGAATTTCAATGTTTCTCAACTTTTCCAAGAAACTGAACAAGAGGTACCACTTCTAAACTTATTTTATGAGGCCAGTATTTCCCCAATATCAAAGTCAAAGACACTCTAAGAGAAGAAAACTACAGGCTAATATCCATGCTGAACCTAGATGCAAAATTTCTTAACACTACAGACCAAAGGGACCATACACAGACATATACAGAACATACAATCCAACAGAATATACATTCTTCTCAAACACATAGAATATTTTCTAGGGTAGATCATGTGTTAGGCCACGAAAATAGTCTGAACAAATTCAAGAAGATGGAAATTATAAGAGTTATCTTTTTCTGACCACGATGGTTTGAAGCTAGAAATCAGTACCAGAAAGAGAGTTGGAAAATATGCAATTATGTGAACATTAAACAACATACTCCTCAGCAACAGATCAAATAAGATATCAACAGGGAAATAAATACCTTGAGACAAATGAAAATGGAAACACAACATACCAAAACTTATGAAATACAACAAAAGCAAATCCAAGAAGAAAATGTTAAATGTGTTGATCAAGAAAAAAGATCTTGGGTTAAATGGGTGATGGGTATTAAGGAGGGCACTTGTGATGAGCACTAGGTAACGTATGTAAGTGATAGATCACTTAATTCTTACACCTGAAACTAATACTGTACTGTATGTTAACTAACTGGAATTTGAATAAAACTCAAAACCACAAAAAACAAAAAAAAACTTGAAACCACACACACACACACACACACACACACACATACACACCAAAAAAAGAAAGAAAAGAAAAATGATCTCAAACAATGTAACTTTACACCTCAAGGGATTAGGGAAAAAAAAGAGGAGCAAATTAAGCGCAATGGTGGCAGAAGGAAGAAAATAATAAAAATTAGAGCGGAAATACATGAAATAGAAAACAGAAAAAATAGTAAAGATTAATAAAAGAGTCGGGTTTTTGAAAAGATATAAATGACAAATCTTTAAGTAGACCAATCCCTAAAGATTTGGGACAGGATCCAAATGAATAAAATTATGAATGAAAGAGACATTACAACTCATACCACAGAAATGCAAAGGATCATAAGACTACCATGAAAAATTATATGGCAATAAATTGGATACCCTAAAACAATGAATAAATTCTTAGAAATGCACAACCCACCAAGAATGAATCAGGAAAAAATAGAAAATCCCCAAAACACCAATAACAAGTGAGGATCTTGAATTGGTAATCAAAAACTTCCCAAGTTAGGAAAGTCCCTGGCTGGATGACTTCACTGGTGAATTCTGCCAGACACTGAAAGAACTAGTGCCAATCCTTCTCAGACTCTTCCAAAAATTTGTAAAAAAAGAGAACATTCCCAAAGGTATTTTATAAGGCCACCCTTACCCTGATACCAAAGCCAGATAAGGACACTACAAGAAAACTATAAGCAGAAATCCCTGATGAACATGGATGCAAAATTCTCCACAAAATTCTAGCAAACCAAATTCAGCACAAAAGATCATACATCATGACCAAGTGGGATTTATCCCTGGGATGCAAAGATGGCTCATAGTACACACAAAAAATTAACGTAATACACCAAATTAATAATGGAAGATTTTAATTCTGTAGTCCAGTGCATCATTTTCTTTTGGTGTCCTGGCCAAAATAATTTTGCCTAATTCAAAGTCACAGAGATTTTCGATTAAGGTTTTAAGAGTTTATGTCTGGGTTTATGAGTTAATTTTAGTATATGATGCAATGTAGCATTGAGATTTATTATTAATGGTCAAATTTTCCAGGGCAAATTATTGAAAAGACTATCCTTTCTCCATTGTGTTGCCTTTGCATCTATTAAAAATCAGTTAACTTTATATATGGCTCTATTTTTGGGCTTTCCATTCTGATCCATTGATCTGTGTGGCCATCTTTTTGCCAGCTCCTATATTTGTTAACATATTAGTCTGTAGTTTACATTTCATGTGATCTCATCGTTTGGTTTTGTTGTCAAGGTAATTCCAGCCTTATGAGTTAGAAACTGTCTTCCATTTACTGGAAGTTTGTAATTTTTCTTTTTTTTTTTTTTGATACTAATGTATTGAGTGGCTGAAACTACTTCTACCATATTAGAAAATCAAAGTGGTGAGAACACTTAAGATGTACCCTCTTCGCAAGTTTCAAGTATACAACAGAGTACTGTTAACTATAGGCACATTGGAGTACATTATTTTCCTAGAACTTAATCATCTCGCAAATGGATACTTTGTACCCCTTGACTTACATCTTCCCATTTCCCTCTTCCCCCATGAGGGACATGTTAATTAGCTTGATTATAATCGGTGATGACTTCACAATGCACACATATATTAAAACACTAAGTTGTATACCTTAAATACATACCATTTTTTAAATTGTCAATTACATATCAATAAAACTGGAAATTAAAAAAAAATCAAAGGGGAAGCTTTCATTGCAAAGTCAGGTGTTACTTCAAACACATGCTTAATGTACACAATTGCTTTGATTTAGAAAGCAGAGATTACTTAAATATGTCTGGATATAATTATTTCATAGCTTCTTGTTACTACACTAATACTTTCTCCAATTTTTCTTTGGAGAGAAAAGTAAATGCAGTAGTTAATGAAGAACTAGATGTAAGTAGCACCAGCGATGCCCTTATACACTCATAAACCGGTGGTGGTGGTGGGTGTCTTCAGAAAATGTGGAAAGACAAAAGATAAAAAGACAGAGTTTTTCTTCCTTTAAAAAAAAAAAAAGATTTATTTGAGAGAGAGAGCAGGGTGAGGCGCTGAGGGAGAAGCAAACTCTCAGCTGAGCAGAGAGCCCAGTGCAGGGCTTGTTCGGGACCCAGGGATCATGATCTGAGCCAAAGGCAGATGCTTAACCTACTGAGCCACCCAGGTGCCCCTGGAGTTTTTCTCCTTAGCCAAGAATGGAAACTTTTAGCAAAAGGTATTGTATATACTCTTGAACTGAAATTATGGGGAAGTTCATTTTAATTTGGATAGCTTGGACATACCCCCTAAAATTCTTACCAGCATATTATTTCACTTAGGACTTTCCCTCAAACAATTAAGACAAATATCTCATTATCATTTGTAGCACACTTCTAGGCACACCTTCTCGATAAATAGTAATCATTTTGTTAACATTTATTTATGAGTTTAATTAAAAGCACCAAGCATAGGGCTTCCAATCTAATAGGTATTGTATTTTAGCCTCTTTGCCACTCTCAGATTTAAAGTTATATTCACACAAGAGATTCCTTCTCTTACAATAATCTTTTGGTGTAGGGAAAAGTATGATTTATATAATTTATCGGTGATAAAACATCTACATATAGACAAATAATATTCTGGCCAATATTAAATGATGAATAATTGATATTTTAAATATAATAGTAATTCAACTTAATGCATTTTCTCAATTCCAGGTAAAGTCTGAAATATCAGGCAACATATAAAAACACCAAGTGGAAAACTAGAAAACATCTATGATTACAGAAAATAACAGTTTAAAAGAATGATCTCCAAAGTGATGAGTGTGAACCCGGGAGAGTGGAAAATACATTCCGTTGGGATATAATGTTAAGAGTAGCTAGCATTTGTTTAGTAATTATCCTGGGCATTAGATACATATTTGCTAATGTAATCCTTACAATCATCCTAGAGTATAAGTGCCTCATTCTAGATGAGGAAATTGAAGTGCAATGGATAAATACCCAGAAAATAAAATTTCTATGAATATTCATCAACAAAACATTTAGTTTTAACAATATTCATTATTTGTACTGATAGAACATGTAATTTTTAAGTAATGAACATTTAAAATTTATAACTTTGTAAAATGTTTTCTGAAATGTGATTGAAATTTTGGAGATTTCTGATGCATTGTTTAGGAAAAGCTAGTTCCATTTAACTTGAGAGAAAGACACTTATTTTCCTTCTAATATTGCTATGAGTATTCTAATAAAAGACTAAGTTTAAAACATTCTCATGAATGCTATTTTCACAAGGTTCAACGGTAACTTAAAAAGGCCGAATTAAGAAGATATAAGATATAAGATGCTGCAAACAGTTTTATGGGCTTTGGGTCACAAAACCAGTTCCGGGTTCAGTTTCGTTGTCTATTTTGCTGAGGTTATTGCTAAATTAGGATTCATTCATTACGGCTGCTCAGAGGAGATCAAAAAACGCAATTCCATAGTCCAAAGAAAGAGTTTGGGGGTAGGGCAACTATTTGCTCTTTACAAGGATTTCATGTTGTGCTATAGTCAAAGTAGCTTTGCTTCCTACTTTTGGAGTAGTCCATCTCAAAACATGCTCTCCCCTTCTTTCCCCAACATATATTTATTAGGGGTCCACTAGGTGTCAGGTAATTTTTTTCCAGCTCTGTGGAGATATAAATGACAGCATTTCTAATTATGTGAGGGGATAGATGTTAACATTTTGTGGTAAACATTTTACCACATTTTACCATATCAAATTATGTTATACACCTTAAACTTGTTCAATGTTACAATGTCAATTCTATCTCAATTACGGTTGACTATTCCCACTGTGGCTGGCTTACTGTAGTGGTTAGAATGCTTTGGGTATTTCCAAATTTCTTCTATCTGAGCAGGTTTCTCTATAATACATTAAGGATTTTTCCCCATCAGTGATGAAATTCAAATATTCCTGAAGGAGGGCTAGATTTTGAAGAATGTCTCTTTTATTCAAGGGGAATGGGAGATAGAAGCTTCCAGTTATGGAATGAGTAAATCATGGGAATAAAAGGTACAGCATTGGGAATATTCAATGGTATTGTGATAGTGTATGGTGACAGATGGTAGCTACCCTTGTGATCATACCATAATGTACAGAGTTCTCAAATCACTAGGTCATATATTTGAAACCTAACGTTGGGTGTCAACTATACTTCACTTTTTAAAAAAGTCTTACTTTATATTGCATGTGTAGACCCTGTTCTTAAAATTTCAAAAACATTAACCTATTTATCATTATACCAGCCCTATGAGGCAGATAATAGTGAAGATATTAGCTTTGCTTTACAGAAGAAACTGAGTATTTAAGATGCCCCAGGTCACAAATTAATAAGTGGTAGAGCTGAAATTAGATCCCAGACATTTGGTTTCAGACTGTGTTTATAGGAAAGACCACATAATTTATCTTCCAAACTGGGGCATTTTGAAGAACAAAGAAATCCTCTACCCAATAGTTAGGAAGGCATAATAGTTCTGAATTGGGACTGTGGATAAACAAGAATATACAGCCATCCTATCTAAGACCAGTAGAGCAGATAATATGAAAAAAGACATTTTCTCCGCCATTATATATCTGGTGGGAATGCCACAGATTTCAGAGCCAAGTACAAAAGCAGTTCAATAGTTCTTGGTCCTTCTAAAAATTTAATGAAGTCCATTACCAGAAAGTGAACATACACATATATGCATGCATGTGCATTTGCAAACATGCATGCATAAAATTTCTGTATTTCCAGGACTCTTCAAGTCCATTCACTGTTCCTCAGAGGGGCTGTTGACATGACACACAGATTTAGATAAAGTAATACAGACTTAACAATCTTACCTATTCATCATTTGTTAACAATCCGACTGCTAAATTAGGTCTAAAAATATTTGGCTTGCAGTTTCCACAGCTTATATTTTGGATTGAGCTTTTTCACGAAGAATTATAGTCAGTGAAAATATGTAATCGATTTTCTTCAAGATGTATATCATTTTGAGTCTGAAATGTGTATGGATAACAAGGAGATGAATTTAATAAAAGGAATACAAGCCTCTACAATCATTACTCTAATAGTTGCTATTAAAAACCAATGCCTTTTATACTTCCAAAGTTACCTTCAATTTCCAGTGGTGAATTTTTTTTTTTTGGATATTACAAGAGATCCACAGTATTACCAAAAATATTTATTTAGTTAGTTATGGAAAAATGACAGCCTACTAGACTAATTGATTTGGAATAGATCATTAACTTGAGATACATTGTCATATTTTACTGTCATATTTATTAGTTAATCTGTACAGCCACTTTTAAAGTAATACAAGTAGTACTTAAGTTGGCTGATAGGATGTTTGGAGACCTAAACAGTGATGAAGAATTATTAATACTGAACTTGAAGATGAAGTTTCAAATTCAATGAAGAATGTCAATATCTATGTGGAAACTATGTGGAAAAGTGGATTAAGATCATTGGATCATATGCAGAATCAGAACTCAGTTAAAATTAGATAAAATTGACTTTCCATAATTCAACAAAACTGAAGGCAGTGGTCTTATTCAGGAACACCAACTATTCTTTCTGCTCTAGATAATGATGTGGCTTCTCTGAGGCCAAGTTTGGCTTAAGAGGGTCATGGATGCCCCTAAGCATTTTTCTTTCTTTCCTTCCTTCCTTCTTTCTTTCTTTTTTTTTTTTTTTTTTTTAAAGATTTTATTTACTTGAGGGGCACCTGGGTGGCTCAGTCAGTTAACTGTCTGCCTTCAGCTCTGGTCATGATCCCAGGATCTTGGGATCAAGTCCCGCATCAGGCTCCCTGCTCCACCGGGAACCTGCTTCTCCCTCTCCCCGCCCCCCACCATGAATAAATAAATAAAAAATAAAAATCTTTTAACAAAAAGATTTTACTTACTTGAGAGAGAGTGAGTGCAGGAGAGAGGAGAGCAGGGGGAGGGACAGAGGGAGAAGGAGAAGCAGACTCCCTGCTGAGCAGGAAGCCCACAGGGGGCTCCATCCCAGGACCCTGAGATCCTGACCTGAGCTGAAGACAGACGCTTAACCCCTTAACCAACAGAGCCACCCAGGCGCCCGCTCCTAAGCATTTTCTATTAAGGGTACAGATGCATAGGTTGTTGGTGACAATTCATCATTAACAGGAGCTAGTGAAATGCTTCAAAGGACAATGGCACAGCCAGGACTGTCTCGTGTTGGTATTTTCACAGGCAGCTGCCCCCCCACCCCTGCCCTTGCATTTCCACTGACAGGTGCTCCACTGAGAGGTGCTGCCTCTGTTCCTGATACATGTGGCTACTTCACTTCCAATAGAAGTGTATATGTTTAGTCTTAAAGGGCACCTTAATTGTATATAGCTGGTTGCTTATGGTCTCTTCCTGTCAAGCAAGGTATTACAATTGGAGAGTGCAATAGTTCCAAACATTGAAAAAATATCCTGTGTTGCTTTAAATCTCAATGGTCAAATTTTGAAATAGATAAATCCTTTCAAAGACTGTTTTCAGCATAAGAAAAAATGCTTTTAATTAACCTTAATGCTGTTAAAGTCCTTAATTTTTTTTATGTATGCTACACCTGTCCTTTGAAGCCTCCTATGTTCCAGCGCATTTGAAGACTTTTATTAAAAGAAAAAAAGTGTGTACACTAGATTAAATTTTAGCAATTCTAATTTAGGAGAATTGAACTGCTCACTTTTGAGATAACAAGCTACTTCCACTATTACTAGAAATGTTTGAGAGCAATTATAATTCATATTTCCCTATTTATAGTATTAATCATCAGTAAAATAATGAAACTGCTTTAAAAATGTATTAGAACTTGAACATTTCCAAATGTACTGGTCCATTTCACACAGCTACCTTAGAACTATGCTATCATTGTACAAAAGTTTCAGAAGTGCTCTTGAAGACTGCTGCTTCCTTTTTAGGTCTGTAATAATAGCAGGTCTTTACCATCAAAGGATGAATTTAAATTTTGGAAATCGTCAAAAGTCATTTAGAGCTAATTATGCTCAATGAAAATTGTCATCAAGCAAAGCAAAATTGCAGTATTGTTTAGGGAAGAGTTTTAAAGATAGCACACCATGAACCAGAGCAGTTTGATGGTAAACACGCCAATCAATGAGACCTCAGACAGGACCAAAAGCTCAAAATAGGATGAAAATGAACAGATTTCAACTCCGGCTGCACGTCAGAATAAGTCGAGTAGTATTTAAAATATATAGCTACTAAGACCATTCTTGGTTTTTAAATTTAATCTTAAGTGTCAGCATATTTTTGAGAAATTTTATTATGAATAAAGTTGATTCAGGGTGGTTACCTTTGGGAAAAGTTTTTTTGTTTGCTTTTTGCTAGGTAATATCAATATTAGGTGTGAAATGGTTAAGAGTTAAATCTCTTAGCTGCACGGAGAGGTCAGAGCACAGCAGTCAATCACTACATGGTTCAAGTTCAAGTACAAAGAGGCTCCTGATGCCACATTTCATCCTACTTGCTTTCCCACTTTCTAGAGGATGCCTAAACATTAACATTTCATCACTTTAGTCCTTCATTTGTTGACCTGTTTAAGAAATGATGTATCTTTAGGGGTGGGACATACCACTTCCATCTATTATTTGAGTACACATTCATACATCCACACAACAAACACACACCTAAACAGGCTAGGTGAATCAAGCATCTGAGAAGTGCTTTTGCTGGAAGAACATAGATGGAGAACAAATTAAAACGGGAATTCAAGAAGAAACTGATAAGAAATTTAACACCATCAAAGGAAGGAAAGTGTTATAGGAGGTTATGGACTTCCACAACAAATAGGCTTCAAAATTCTTTCCAATTTTAGACTGTATATATAACTTACTAATTTTAAAAATATTTACTTAAGATTTTGAAATACAATCTATATTAGGGAAGGTTCAACAAATTCTCATATTCTGAAGATGACAGTTCGGCGTACACATTTTACTTCTTTGTCAAATTTAGTCAGTTTCTTCTCCATGTACCCTTTTAAATAGTTCATATTTTTTCCTTTTTTTAGCTTTCCCTTGCAAAAGTGAAAATTTACTTTTACTTTAATATTTAATAACTCTGTATTTTATTTTCACAACCAAGGTGTTTTAAAAGTTATAGGCCTGATATATTGAGCCATTTAATTTACAAGAACATTATTAATCATCTATGTTTCTAATTATGATTTGTGACATTTCCTAAGTTTCTATCTTAGATGAAAATAAAAATATCTCCCTTTATTCTGTTCCTGCCATTCCTGGTCTCCTACACAGAGGAACTATCTTATGTCTACTTGGAATCACAAGAATAAAATATTTCAAGATCACTCCCACTTCTATCCATACCTGAAAATAGCTGGTATCAAAGTTACCCTCACGATAAACAGTCCATTACTTGGGGAAAAAAAATTACGTAGCAATTGTTCTCAGTCATAGGGCAATAGGTAGGAAAGACCGTAATAATATGCTTTGTATGCGTAGAACCTGTTTATTTTGATGTTTTAAAGAAAAGCCTTCTTCCACTTCAATGTAATTTAAGTGTCCTTTTCTTTCAGACTTTTGAATGTTAAAGAACTTGTAAATGCATCTTTTCTTTGGACTAGGACTATGTCCTCCTTTCCAGTTCGATCTTAATGGGCTGAAGAACATTGGTATCGATTGTTTATGGTTATCCTCAATTCTATGGACATGTAATAATGCTTTGATCTTTGTTTGCAAAAGAAAATGGCCTAATTACAAAGTTAGAACATTATGTCCAGAATCTTTAGTGATTAGTTTACTACTCTTTCATATTTTACTTTTCATATAGGATTTACTCTTCAATATTTTTATATAAAAATGAAAATGAATACCATGCCTGACATGCTCATAAATAGAATATGGGCTTTTCATCTCATTTTAACTTATTTTTTCTCATTTAAATAGGAAAAAATTTGTTACCATTAAAAGCCATTTTTCACTATTTTCGGTTCCATTCAAAATTTAAAAAATCCTATCAAAATGATGCGTACAGGTTTCCCTTTGAGCTTTTAAGTGTCTATAATAACATTTCAAGGCAAAACAAAAATGTCAAAGAGTACTAGTTTTATTAGACTGAAAGTCTTAAATTTGCATGTTTTTATATCACTATATATACACCTGAGGTCTGACACGCACTATATACACTCATCTTGAGCATTCTGGAATGTGGAGTAATTGATCACCTAGTAGCTCTACATTTAAGACAGGAGAAACTTGTATATGCAAATACAGTTCATCTGAAGCACCGATGTAATGTTCTCAAGTTACCCAAAAAATGATTTGTAGTATATTTTTAGAATGAAGTTCATTTTATTTACTATTAATTCTTCAAAAATATTTGATTATCTCTCAAATAACTAGACACTCTGATTAAATACCTAACATTATTAATGCTTACAAGAGAATATTCCACAATTTTCGATACTCCTCTCATTGAAAGTATTCTTTAAGCTTCTACACTCACGTAGGGATATTATAATTTGTAACTAGTGATTATATATACATACATGTACAAATATACATGTATGAACAAATGTTTTTGCTCTTTTTAGCTTAAACACCTTTATCTTCATATATATATGTATGCCTATGTATGCATACGTGCTTGTGTATACATAAAATATATACGCACTGATGACACAGGACATATTTTCAGTATGCCTTTAGAATTGAGTGCGTTTTAGTAAAACATGCATTTCGTTAGAGCTTATATATATAAATTAGTTTATATAAATATATAAATATATTTAATATATATACACATGCAATTCACTGGCAAGAAATATTTAACAAACCAGAATAAGCTATAATACTTTGATTTTTATAGAACTGTATATTTATAGAGTCTTTCTACACATTTTGTATCATTTAACCATGTCTTGATATTTCACAAGACAAAGTAGATGTAATGTGCATTTCCAATTACTGATGCAGTTATTTCTGTGCTTTAGTATTCTTTTGGAAAGAGAAGTGGCACTCTGGGAAGCCATATGACATATGTCAGGTAACAAAGAGATCATTTAGTAATTTGAAGCATTTGTTTTTCACTCTGTGTCATCATCTATCCTATGATCCAAGAAACAATATAATAGATACAAAATTAGCGATCTTTCATACTCTCTCCTAAATTCCACATCCACTTCAAACATATGAGGATCCTGATAACTTATAAACACATCTCACAGGAGTGCATCAACTGCACTATGGTCACTCCTGAGGCATAGAAATTATAACAGGATTTGCCATGTCCCTATAATTGGCACAGTAATCTTTCACTATTATCGATCCTAATCCAGTATTCTATAGGTAATTCTAATACAATGCTTAAGAGTACCATGAAATAACTAGTACCATCTGCATTCCTGAAAAACAGGACCAGCAACCCCTCATGATGGTTCTGAGATGCCTTAAGAATAAATTGGAAGCTAGCTATCTTCTCTTCAGAATTATATGACAAACAGAAAGTTGCATGGCATTTAAAGATGCCCCGAGGTTCCTACAATAATGGGAGCATCTTTATGACCAGTGAGCTTTCAAGACATGTGGTGGATTTACCAGCTGAACTATATCCAGTCAAGCACTGCCTCAGAAAATGTTTCTCTCAGAAATTTTGATCTTACCTTAAGCCCAAATTAAACTGTATCTTTTGATGGCTTTCTCTCTCCTTTTCCCACCCACATTTGAACCTGTGGGGAAACCTGCCCCATAGCAGACATTCACATACCAATGTTTTAGGAGAATTAAAACTCACTACCTAAAATAGTGAAGATAAAAATGGAAGTAAAAAATAGAAAACTTTATTTTTAAAATATCTGGGGAGAATTTAAAGTTTCATTTCTAGGGAAAACTTTTATTTGTGGGATAGCTATTTTTGTACTTAAATTCAAAGGCAGATTGCACTGGAGACCCCAGCAGAGAAAGGGGGAATAGAAATTCCACAAGTGTACTTCTGGAGAGAGATTGGCAACTATTTACTTTGCTTGTGTGTTTTAGGTTTCATGGAGGAATGCATAATACTGAAGAGAGGATAAAGCATGTAGAATTTGAAGAATGCTAATGAAAAAAAGTTCTTCTAAGTACCCCTAAATTAAGATACTGATTATCACCTTATTAAAATTCTCCAGAGAAACAGAACAGTATGTGTGTGTGTGTGTGTGTGTGTGTGTGTGTGTGTGTGTGTGTGTGTGTACGACGAGAGATTATACAAAATTGGCTTACATGATTTCAAGATCTGCAGTGGGCAGGCTGGGCATTCAGAGGAGCGGATGTGGGAGTTCCAGTCTTTAGACTGGCAGGCTTGAAATCTAAGGAAAGACAACGTTTCAACTTGAGACTGAAGGCAGAAAAAAAACCCATGTTCCAGATTGAAAGCATTCAGGCAGGAGGGGATTCCTTACTTACAGGACATCAGCATTTTTGTTCTACTCAGACCTTTAACTTATGGCCCATATTAGGGAGAGCAATATGCTCTATTCAGTCAAGCAATTCAAATGTTAATCTCATCCAGAAATACCTTCACAGACACACCCAGAATAATGTTTAACCAAGTATCTGGGCACCCCATGGTCTGTACAAGCTGACACATGAAATTAAGCTTTATACTCTCTGTAACTTAAAGTCTTCCTGTGCATTCCTTTGTGATGTTTCTCTGCCTAATCCTGAGAGAAAATCACGGTCAGATTTTTAAAGATAATTTTGCCTGTTCCCTAATGCTACTAAATATATTCTGTAAGTTTATTTTTCCCCAGGATTTGTATGTTTTATACATATTGATTCTTGAAACTATATGGTCAATTTTCATTGCTGTACAGTATTCTAACGTACCACCTTTTACTAAGAATTCTGCTGTTGCTACACATTTGAAAAATTTTCAGCTTGAACACTTAATAAATCTGCCATCACCATCCTTGTACCTTCTGATGTCCATGCAATTATAAGGTTTTAACTGGTAGACTTAGTGGATCCTAGGTTATGAAACTTCAACTTGTATATAGGATGTCTCTATAAGTAGTTTTCTGGAATATTTTGTTAAAACGATCCACTTGTCTAGCATTGTACAAGACTGCCCTGTTTTAATCACAGTATCTATAGTAAATATTAATAGCTGAAAGTATGACTATTTCAGTTGTGTCCTTCCCCTCAAAGATCATTTTGGTTATTCTCGATCCTTTAAATGTTCATACACATTTTAGAAGAATTTTAAAAATCTTGTTGGGATTTTGATTGAGGTTTCATTGAGTCCACAAGTTCATTTGGATACAATTGATATTTGTAGCACTAAAGCATCGAAACCATAAAAACAATCCATCTGTCCATTTTTTAATATTTATAGAAAATTTTTATGCAGATTTTCTTCTTAGGTTTGTTTCTTGATACATTATTTTGGTGATTATATATATTTTATTTATTTTTTTAATCTTTATTTATTTGCCAGAGAGAGAGAGAGCACAAGCAGGGGGAGCTGCAGAGGAAGAGGGAGAAGCAGGCTCCCCAAGGAGCAGGGAGCCCGATGGAGGGCTTGATCCCAGGACCCCGGGATCATGACCTGCGCTGAATGCAGACACTTAACCCACTGAGCCACCCAGGTGCCCCTGCAGTCAGTTTTGAAACAAACACCACACATGTGCACCACACCCTCCTTGCTCAGCATGTGCCTTTTGATTCACCAGCCGGGTGTCCCGATTTAGGATCAAGGGATCTACAAAGAACACTCAGTGGTAGGTAAAATTTGGAGAAAAGAGTTCTTGGTGCCAAAGTTTCAGGAGCACTACACTGGCATATAATATCTAATTTTGCCTCTACTGAGGATAGTTGGTGTCATGTGAAAGTAGCAACATTCTCCCTGGGTCAACTCTAGTATTATTTTTCTTTTTAAATATTTGCCTGCATAGCCATAAACTCAGTTCTCCAGGACTCAAAAGAGCATCTTGAGCTATTTGTTACAATTTTATTAAATTTTTCATTTCCTTATGTCAGAGTTGGTTTCTGTGATTTGTAACCAAGCATCCTGAATGATACAACTTAGCACCTCCAGACACCTCACAGTCCCTCCACCCAGATCCACACACTTTCATTCCTCTTGCCCCTCTGACCCTTCTTGTCTGAATCCATGCCCCCTAGTACTTTGCTCTTGCCAATATCCTCTTTGCTATAATCCTTAATTCCATCTACCTATTGCATTAGAATTGGCCCATCAGATCAAAAACAGGTTTTTGTTTTTAAGATTTTTTATTAGAGAGCGCGCGCGAGAAAGCACCTGAGAGACAGAGGAAGAAGCAGACTCCCCACTGAGCAGGAAGTCCGATGCAGGGCTCAGTCTGGGACCCTGGGATCATGACCTGAGCCAAAGGCAGACGCTTAACCAACTAAGCCAGCCAGGCACTTAAAAAAAAAAAAAAAAAAAAAGACACGTACTGCATGGAGCACTGGGTGTTATACGCTAACAATGAATCATGGAACACTACATCAAAATCTAATGATGTAATGTATGGTGATTAACATAAAAAAAAAAAAAAAACCCTGAACCAGAGGATCCAATGAAGCTATACTCAGATTCCTGACCCACAGAAACTGAGATAATAAATGTTGTTTTAAGTCACTAAAAAAAAGAAAGAAAAGAAATCTTAGGCCATCATATCCCTCCCAGGTTACTTTTCTATTACTCTGTTTACCCTCATAACAAAGCACTTCAAGAAATATTCTCGACTTGGGGTATTTATTTATTCATCTCCCAGTTGTTCTTCAGCCAATTTCAATCAAGCTTTCATACCAGCAATTTTAATGAGCCCTCTCTTCAAGGTCACCAATCGTTACCCTGTGCTGTAGCCAAAGAAAAACATCCCCTGATTTCTTCTTAGGGAATATTATCAGTAACCACACCCTTCTTGAAAAAACTTTTAGTGGTTTTGGCAATAAATTTTCCAAGGTCAGCGGTCATTTTTTCTAATCTTGTTACTTCTCTATCACACTTTTAATTTTTGTAGATTCTTTGCCTGGGCACAGGCTTCCCCTCTATTTCTACATGGCTACTTTTTCCCTTTTTATTTCTAATACTATGGATTACCCATCCATTATTACTTTCTATAATATTGTCCAATTTTTTTTCACATAATTTTAACAGTAATGAGATATATTTTTAATTTTTAAACCTGTACTTAGGTGCATTGTCTCCTATTTCTACAAGGTCTTAGACTTTTATCATTAGTATTTTCAGAGACTGAAACTTGTGGCACACAAAAGCCAGGTGTATATGTATCAATATCAACAAAGCAAATTCCGTGCCAGTTATTTGTAATTAATTCATCCTAACACCCATTTGACAACATGTAAAGTCAAAAATAACACTGAAGGGGCACCGGCTCAGTTGTGAGGCATCTGCCTTTGACTCAGGTCATGATCCCAGGGTCCTGGGATCGAGTCCCACATCAGGTTGCCTGCTTGGCAGGAAGCCTGCTTCTCCCTCTCCCTCTCCCCCTGCTTGTGTTCCCTCCAGTTTTGCTCCCAAACAGGTAATAATAGTTAAATATATATATTCCTCTAAACATTTAGTTTGCACAATCAATTTCGAAAATGTTGCATAACACACTCCTCTTAGAAAGTTCCTATTCAAGTTAATATATTATAATATCTGCAGATATATGAATTGGAAAAAAACCTTATTTATTTTCTCTTAGATTGTATCAACACTTCATATTCTAGTTTAACTCATTTCTGGCTTTGGGCCATATTTCTTTGTATTTCTTTTAGTGCTTTTAGGGATTACAAAACATACGTCACTTTTCACAGATTACTTGAAGTTAATACCATACCAAGTTTATACCATATCAAGTGAAGAAGCCTTAGAACTGCGTATCTCTCTTTCCCTCACTTAGGTTGTAATTTTCACATGTAATTTGTATCTGTAATCATTAAAGTTCCACTACAAGCGTTATATATCATGCTTTCAACAGGCATACACATTTTCTCAAAGTTAAAAAGAGAAAATACTAAACTTACAGGTATTCACCACTTTTCTTGTTTCTCCTCTATTCCTAAAGTTCCAATTTCCCTCTGGTACTATTTCATTTCAGCCTGAAGAACTTGCTTTAGCATTTCTTTTAGCGCATGTTTACTATCAAAAAACTTATCATAGTTTTCCTTCATGTAGAATGACTTCATTTTATCTCATTCAGGAAGAACATTTTCACTGGCTATAGAATTGTAAGCTGACAGTTCTTTTTTTACAGCACTTTTTAGATGCTCCCCTCTTCTTCCCTCTCTGGTTGTTGGTTTGCAAACTGGCCCCTGTGCCTAGAAGGCACAGAAACTGAAGGAAGAAGCAAACCATCCCAGATTGGTAGGTGGCAGGTCTAACCAGCAAGGGAACTCACACAAACAACACTTTCCTCAAGCAGCCTCAGGACAAGTAGATCTCCACAGGCATTCACAGGACTCAACGTTTATATAGAGGCCTTAAGGAGGTTTAGTCATGTAAACCTCCAGGTGATCTCAATATCATATCGTTCTCTCAAGTCTTTGGCCTTCAAAATGGCTCCAGGTGTGGGGATGATGGGCCACACCTTTATTCCCAGGAGAGGTGAGGAGTGCAGAGACTCCACTTGCCCCTTCTAGCTCAAAGGTCAACCAGCAGTCATGTCCTCTCAATGACCTCTTCCAACAACGGTTACTGACAAGAAATCCAAGGTTATTTAACTTTTTGGTTTTTTGTATGTATTGTGCTGTTTTCTCTGGCTTTTCTTTACTTTGGTTTTTAGTCCTCTGATAATACTGTCTGATCGTGATTTCGTTGAGTTTTTCCTTGTGGAGTTTGTTGAGTTCCTTAAAAATTTTGCCTTTTTTAGAATGTCATATAATTGAAATCATTTGATATGTAGCCTTTTCAGATTGGCTTCTTCCACTGAGTAATATGCATTTACGTTTCCTCCATGTCTTTTCATGGCATGGAGGGTCATTTCTTTTTAGCTCTGAATAATAGTCTTTTGTCTGAATATACCACAGTTTGTTTATCCTTTCACTTACTGACAAACATCTTGGTTGCTTCCAAGTTTGGGTGATAATGAATAAAGCTGCTCTAAACATCCATGTACAGGATTTTGTGTGGACATAAGTTATTGGCTCCTTTGGGACATACCAAGGAACACAATTGCTGGAATGTATGGTAAGAGCATGTTTAGTTTTGCAAGAAACCACCAATCTGTCTTCCAAAGTGAATGTACCCACTTTCATTCCCAGCAGCAATGAAGAGTTACTGTTGCTCCATGTTCTCAACAGTATTGGATGTTGTCAGTGTTCAATAAATCCATTCACTTTGCTCTCTAATAACCATTTTGACAATCATCTCATAGTAGGTAAACTACAATTAGATGACTTGCCTCAATTCTTATAATCCATTAGAGACAGGTTGGGCTGAAAATGCCCAATTTTTTGTTTTATTTGATGAATATTCAAAGGAAACAATCTTTATAGAATGCTTCTTTCTAAAATTGGGGGCATATATTAGAACAGCTAGTCCTGTGTAAAAAACACAATGAGAGGTAATGAGGAGGTATGAGTGATATAAAATGTCCCCATTGTCAAAAAAAGCTAAAAGTTTCTCCACAATCCTGCCATAGGTCTTTAAGATTTATCTATCTATTCATTCATTTATTCCATGTATTCATTTTTAAAATACAACCATTTTTCATGTTACATTTTCATATTACATGCAGAAGTAGAAGGAAGCTTATGGTTGTTATTAACCAGTTTTGGGTTAGCAGATGTCATATAATTGAAATTGGGAGGGCCACAAAAAGGAAAATGGAAAGAAGCAACAAATGCATTGACTGCAGGATAAGAGATAAGGGAGAAAAGCTGAAAGCCAGTGATACTGCTGCAGAAGAGATCTGCCTGGCTCTACGGCTTAAGTTGGGGCTGGCCAGGTTGGGAGGTAGCCTCTGGGAGGTAGAAACGACCTATACAGTCTGGAGACAATTACCTTTCTGGGAGTCAGTGGAAAGGAAGTTTTGTTGTTTTTTTTTTTTTCCAGAGTTTTTTTCTTGGTTCCATTAAATGTGAAACAGAGAAACTACTACCACTTACTCAGGATTGTTCTGAAGATTAAACGGGTGTATAAAATGGTAAAAGACTGATGAATATATAATAAATTCTCAATAAACGGCATTTAGAATAGGAGTTCTTAAATTCTTTTGTCTAAACACTTAGTTTCACAGGAATATGAATGGTAACGCATGTCTCAGATATACACTGAACATTTTTTGAAACAGGACTTGCAAATGTCAACATGACGCTTATCGACACCAAAGACTTCAGATCTGGACTCCTTAGGACTAGGCTGGGGTACTATTTTAATTAAGATCAGGCTCGGAGGGGGAGACGAACCATGAGAGACGATGGACTCTGAGAAACAAACTGAGGGTTCTAGAGGGGAGGAGGTGGGGGGATGGGTTAGCC
Source organism: Zalophus californianus (assembly GCF_009762305.2). Taxonomy (NCBI): domain Eukaryota; kingdom Metazoa; phylum Chordata; class Mammalia; order Carnivora; family Otariidae; genus Zalophus; species Zalophus californianus. The sequence goes on from NC_045602.1 coordinate 29,033,713, forward strand.
TGGTGATGGGTATTAAAGAGGGCACGTTCTGCATGGAGCGCTGGGTGTTATGCGCAAACAATGAATCATGGAACACTACATCAAAAACTAATGATGTAGGGGCGCCTCGGTGGCTCAGTTGGTTGGGCGACTGCCTTCGGCTCAGGTCATGATCCTGGAGTCCCGGGATCGAGTCTCGCATCGGGCTCCTGGCTCAGTGGGGAGTCTGCTTCTCCCTCTGACCCTCCCTCCTCTCATGCGCTCTCTCTCTCTCATTCTCTCTCTCTCAAATAAATAAATAAAATCTTTAAAAAATAAGTAAATAAAAAATAAAATAAAATAAATAAGTTCTACCCCAGAAAAATTAAAACAAAGACATTTGCATGGTTAAAACCCAAATGAAATATTTACAATATATATCAGAAAGAAAGGACTAATGCCTCTGATTTATAAAGTGCTAAAAATCAGGGACACCTGGGTGGCTCAGTCAGTTAAGTGTCTGCCTTCAGCTCAGGTCATGATCCTGGAGTCCCAGGATCGAGTCCCACATCGGGCTCCTGGCTCAGCAGGGAGTCTGCTTCTCCCTCTGACCCTCTTCCCTCTCATGCTTTCTATCTCTCATTCTCTCTCTCTCTCAAATAAATAAATAAAATCTTTAAAAAAAAACTAATGATGTAATATATGGTGATTAACATATCATAATAAAAAAAAAGATCAGGCTTAAAATAATATAGGCAAATAGTTACCACCTAGTACATGGCCTGGATATTCAAATCAGTATGTACTTATATTTGGTTTTGTCTCTGTGATATGGACACAGGTCACAAATGGCAAGCTGCCCCCTAGTACTATGGTTATTGTTCCACAAAGTATTGGTCCAGAGAGCATTGTTGTTTTTTCCTTCCTTTCTTTCTTTTAAATAAAATCTAATTAGATTTTAATACTTACAACTGGGGAACTTTGTGCAAATTTATTTCCATATCTTGAAAAATCTGGGACTGCATCCTTAGATGACTCCAATTTCAATGGGCTGTGTCAGTGGCCTGCTTGAGATGGAGCCTGCAATCTCCGAATCTCTAATTAATTACAGTCCTTCTACTCTCTCTTGTTTTCACTACACTGAACAAGCGTGTCAGTTTCCTTTATTCATCAAGTTTTCACTCTTACTTATTTTATCCACACATGACTCTTATAAAATATACACATATCTACACACATGACACACACTCACACACTAACTCCAAGGTTTTCAATTGTGAAGTCATAACCCTAAGGAAAAAGAAATCAACTTAGTCTCCATTTACATTTCTTTGCCTCCTACTTGATTTAGACAGAATATTACTATAAACATCTAAGCCTAATATTGATTAATAGGCTGTTGCTTCTCAAAGTTTAATGTGCATGTGAATCTCCTAAGGATCTCATTAAAATGCAAATTATCATTCCATAAGGCTGGAGAAGGCTTGAGACTCTACATTTCCAATCAACTCCCAAATAATGTTGGTACTGGGGTCTGAAGAGCATACTCTGTGTGTCAAGGGGCCTGCAGGGTCTTCCTCCAACAGTAGTGTGTTGTTCGAAATAAGCCAATTGAGAAAGCTCTCTGTTCTATGAGAGATTTTATGAAGATGTAAATATAAGGCAATTTCTTTTTTTCTGAAGGAAATCCTTTCTTAATTATTTGAACAAATTACAGTTATTTCTAGCAGATCCTGACGGATGCACATTGATTGACAGCTACATAGACCTAGAAAATACAAATATTTGTATACCTTTTAGAACGAATCATGAAGGACCTAGAATTTGGTATATCAATTCATGGTTCTCCAATTAGTACATCTCTTGCAGCTAAGGACTTTAGTTCTGGATACTCGCTAAAGTAGAAGATAAGCAAGGAAGCTCAGTCTAACAAGTCTGTGGATTCTGAAATTCATCTTCTTTGCCTTCAGTCACTAGGTCTAATTTCCAAATTATCCATGGTTGGATAAGACCCAACCATGAACATACAGAGTAGTCTTCAGCCTTTGTTGTAACCACTCGTATGTGAGCCTGGTCTATGTCGGTCTTTGTTTATTTCATCACCTATTCTTTCAAATATTTGACAGGGACTACTATGTTCCAGGTACTGAGGATATAAAGCAGAGTAAGACATAATATTTATCTCCTAACGTCTCCCAGCCTGGTTAACAGGCCCAAGTCGAGCTCTGCTAGCCACCTGCCTGGAGATGGTAACTTTGCCTAGGCCCCACCAGTCCCTTTCCCCAGGGACTATTCTCTTGTATTTCAACACCCTGGGATTCCATTCCACATACTTGTAAGGTGGACCATGGACCACCTTGAACATTAAAACTCTTATTTTGAATATTTTCACCACCTAATAGAGACTTCTATTGCCATTTACTATCCCCAGATAATGTCTTTCGTGACAGGAATTCTCACCCAATCAGATACACATTTCAATGTCACCTGTGTTTGGAATCTCTATTTTAGGCCAGCGGCACCCCCCCCCCTAAGGTGTAAGCTTCAGAGTCCCATCAGGCATGGCCTTGACTATCCCTGACTCCTTCTTCATCTCTATCTCTGTCACAACTAAGCCATGTAATAACTGAAGGACAAGGTGGGAGTGAAAACTGACCCTTTTTAAAGTTCTCCCATCTTGGATGCCTTGTCATATTGAAAAGATGGTGTAACAGTTCCCTCCTTGTTTTTATCTTCCTGTTTTTTCTCTCTTGATAAAGGAGAAAATCCTACTTCGTCCACTGTACTTAGAATCCTAAAATTAACCACAGTATGCTAATAGTCATGACTATATGTAGATTACAACATCTGCATGTATAAGAAACAAGAAGAGAACAGGGGAAGGGACAGGGCGTAGATTTTTGATGCTAATTTGGTGAAACTCTTCTCACTTGAGCCCTTTGAATACCCTTATACATGCACCATTTTCTCTCTCATGGTCACATACGTTTTATGTTATATAAAAGTTATATGAATATATTGTATCCCTGGGTGCATTTCAATACCTTTAGTCAAGTGTTATCAGGTGAAATAGAAGCACTTTGAAGGACTGGGATAGGCTGAATTTGGTGCTTACTTAGCAGAGTGAGAGGGACGTTCCTAAAGTACACACACAAGTGTTCAGACATCAAATGAAAGATTTTAGGGTTGGTAAGAAGGATAATATTTGAGCTACTTATAAAGCAGGACTTGCACACATTTGCTCTTGGGTTTTGAAGAAGAAACGAATTTTTTCTTATATATATTGTATGTAAGAAGCAAATTCTTATATACAATATATATTTCTTTACAGAGTACTTGCTTTTCCCTGAGTTAAAAATAAGGAATTGGAAGAATGAAAATTAGTTTTCATCATTTTCTTTCTTTGTTTTTTATTCTATCAGCCTTTATATTATTTTCTAATATTGTTCTGGGTTTCCTAGCCAATAATCAAGATTTTGAAGAAAATAGGTCATTTTAATGTCAGTTAGCTTCTTACCAAAACTTTATTACATTTTTTTCTTCCTTGTCTCCTTTCTTGAGCAAACCTGACATGAAGCATTTCCAAAAGAGCCTGTTCCTAGAGAAATTAAGGTCAGTGAAAGGCCAAATCAAATGGTAGCAGATTTAGAAGAAAGGATGAATGGTGCGTTTTTCAACTATACCAGGGAAAGCAAATTGCATTAACTTTCTGGGGTTTTCCATTGTTTTTTATTTTTACTTTTACAGAATATTAGAAAGATACAGTGTTTACATACAATAGGCTGTAAGATAATCTTTAATTCAATACTCTGATTTATTTTAATGACATATGTATTTAGATTTAAATTGGTAGTTTTATTTTTTCTGTTCTGAGAAACATAAATGACAGACAGGGAATCTGAAAGAACAGGTATGAGTAACTGAATGATTAACTTACTGTAAGATAGAATTCAAATAGAAATAGATTATGAAGAAAAGTGATGATATATAAATAAAGAACCTCATTATCCCCTAAGCATGGCCTCCTCCACCAAGGACATCATCATTTTATTGTCACTCACATGTGAAATCTAAAGTCTCCCTTGACTGACCTAACTTCTCTATAGTCTACTGGTCCAGTTCATGCAGCCCCAAAACTTCTGCGTCATAAATGTTCTTCCATGCTCAATTTCATTCAGTATTCTCAAACATGTATAGCAGAGGTGTACCATTTTTATACTACATAAATAACACGTCAGTACTTGATTTAAATGCAGATATCAGACACTGTAGATATCTTTTTGAGAAGGATTGGTATCAGGGTCAAGATTGTGTTTTAAGTGGTACTCCCAAGTGATTCTAAAGCAGGCGGCCCAAAATTTACACTGAGACAAGTATTTTTCTACACGATAAAGTTTAAGCACAGCCTTCCCCAACTCAAGTTACAAAGGACCTCTCCAACCATACTTCTTAACCTCACCAAGAAAGTTCTTTACTTTGGCAAAGTTATTCTATTCATTCTCCCCCAGACACCACATCTTTTGATTCTAAAAATCTTTGTTGTGTTTAGCTAAGTTTGGAATGCCCTGTCCTCAACTATTTGTCTGCCAAACGCCTACTTACCTTGATAGGTACAGATCAATCCCTGCATCCCCCATAGGGACTTATATTGACATCAGACCCTATTCAGATTTGCTCCTTTTATATGTTATATATATAAATTATTATGTATTATATATGTAAATTATTGTATATTATACATATAAACATATATTTGTATATATACAGTTGTCATAATGGTATGTGCAGCAGGAAAGTCTCCATAAAAGACTTGGTTCCTTTCCTTATTTTTTAAGATTTTATTTATTTATTTGAGAGAGATAAACAGAGATAGCGAGAGAAAGCACAAGTTAGAAGGAGAGGGAGAAGCAGGCTCCCCACCACGCAGAGAGCCCAGTATGGGGCTCGATCCCAGGACCCTGGGACCATGACCTGGGCCAAGGCAGACGCCCAACCAACTGAGCCAGCCAGGCACCCCTGCATTAATTCCTTTCCAATCTCCTTTTTCATAATTGTCTCCTTCACTTTAGGAAGAGAAGTATGACTCTTACTCATCAAGAATCTTCCTATAGTTCACTGAGGGACAAAAAAACAAGATTAAGTATTGTTTTCTAAGAAGCCTCCTTTAATGAAGGCAGCATCCCTCTCGGAAGGCTTCGGGATTCTCCCTGGCTCAAGCATCTGTCTATTTAAGTTGAGGCATGGCACATGAACTGGAATATATAAAATGCAGTTAGGATGTTTTAAAATCAAATTCAAGTATACAGTATTATATAGTGTGGAGTAGTGTGGGCATCTCCCAGCAATTGTAGAATGGCACATCTATGAAAGACAGCCTCAAAGTTACTATAAGCAAATCTCTCCTTTTCTTTTTTATATATGGAAACATTTTATTAAAGGCCTTCCTTCTTTTTATTTCTTTTTTGTTAACATCTAAAAAATAAATTAAGTTATATTCCTGAAAGCAGAATATATGACCAAGTCATTTAGAAAAAAGCTTAAAATACTTCACAATTTTATGAAATATTTTCAAATGCCTATTTCAGCTCATTTTAACTCCACAGACAAGGTACCTCAAAAAAAATGGTACCTATAAATCTAAGATATTTCATTTCAGTAAAGTCTATGTATATATATATGCCCCAGGAATAAAGAAAATAATTATCTTTAGTGTCTTTAATTAACTTTAATCAAATTCCTTGATTTAAAGAAAATTGAAGGAAAATTCAAATGTGTTTTCAGATGAACTACCATTTAGTTATTTGTTGATTGAAAAATGTCATATGATTTTTGTCAAATACTTGACAACATTGTCATATCAAATGGCTTGCCATGTTTATGTACATTGGCTTTCCAGCACTTCAACTAAGTCCAGCAGAGAAAGTCAATTATCATATGGTTTCACTTATTTGTGGAACATAAGGAACAACATGGAGGACATTAGGAGAAGGAAGGGAAAAATGAAGGCAGGGAAATCGGAGGGAGAGATGAACCATGAGAGACTATGGACTCTGAGAAACAAACAGGGTTCTAGAGGGGAGGGGGATGGCGAGATGGGTTAGCCTGGTGATGGGTATTAAAGAGGGCACGTATTGAATGGAGCACTGGGTGTTATACGCAAACAATGAATCATGGAACTCTACATCAAAAACTAATGATGTATTGTGTGGTGACTAACATAACATAATAAAATTAAATTAAATTAAAAAAAGAAAGAAATATACATTGATGCTGAACTGTTCTCCTTCTATCAGTAAATCATATTCTTATATTGATATAAAAATACTATAAAAACACTTTGAATCTCAAAGAGAAGCATTTTCAATATTTTTTGTGTTGAATAATTAACAAATTTTCTAATAGAGTTTTGTTTTTTATCAGTTCTATTTTAAAAGCAAGTGCAACAATAACATAACCTAAATTATTTTTTGACTTAGAACCTCATAGTCATAGCAAATAAAAAGTTAAAATTTATTTATATATACATAAATATAAAAGTTTAAACCATTTATGCTTGCAAAAAATCAGGTAATTAAAAAATGTGTAAGGAAATGCATCATTAGCAAAAGTCCTTTTTTTCAGAATATTGAGCAAACACATTAAAACCATTACTTTATATTTTTCTTTTAACACTGAATCAGATACATATCTGTATTATTTTAATGTTTAGTCATATCCATTTTTCTTTATTATGTCCCATTGCCACAGTGAATTGTAAGCTATTTCTGGGCATGGATTTTCTTTTATATTTCAGTTTTTTTCCTCTGATAATGAAAAATGTGTATTCAATAAGTTATTGTTAAATTATAATAAATATTGACCTTATTTCTAAGAGCAAATATAACAACTCATCTTTATCTACATAGAAGACAGAAAATGCTGAAAATAGACACAAACTGAAAAAAATTAATAGTACTCAGAGAAAAGGCAATTTTTCTTCCAGTGAAAACTAAATTTTGAGATAAAGTTCCAGTCAAGCAAATATTTAATTCTTTCCAGCAAATTAACATTTAAAGCTATAGAGAGACTTTCTGAATCTAGAATACTATAAAATAGGAAACATGAGTTTAAGTCCTTGCTCTACCACTTATTTGCTGTGACCCTAAAATATTCACTATTATTCTTCTGTCCCTGAACCAAAATAAGGGAAATCATTACATGTAATTAATCAGATATTTCTTAGGTTAAAATGCAAATGAGAAGTATCTTGACAAGATTCTTATTATTATAGTATGAAGCACAGCATACAGAACCTTAGTGAAGGCAGTCAATTTCCTGGGCATATTTTAAAATATCCCTTTTTTAGGTAGGAAAAAAATGGGAAATAAATGGATTCAAAATGCATCTACAAAATACGTAGTTGAGAGAAAAATTTCACCCATTTTCTAACTCTTAAGAAATGAGTTCATTAGAGATTCAAGGGCATGTAGTACAAAATAACGTAATTATGGATGCTTTCACATTTGATGTGTGACACACCTGGTAAGACCAATAAATTTACATTGAGTCTGCAATTGCTTTTAAAAGATCTTGAAGCTTCTATTAAAATTTGAAGTCAATACAGGACAAACTCTTCGTGACTTTATGCCAAGTTGTAGTAAACAACATGTCAACTTTAACGTGCCATTATAGACATTTGTAATCATTCTAGTTAATTGCTATTGGAACCCACATCCTGTTTTTCATTCCCTACTGCCACATTACCAAGCAAGCTCGATCAACCTCAAATTCATCTCACCATGGCAGCAGAAAGATTTGTTCCCACGTGTTCAACTATCATTTCCTGACTTCTCAGTGAGAAATTAATATCTTTGCCTATAAATTTTTGGCAATATCATCTCTCAAAAGTCAAGCAATTACATAATTCTTATGGCAATATAATCAGAGAAAAAAAATTCAGCGACTTGGCTGGTATCCATATTCTTTGTAGGGTCTTTTACCCTCTTGACTGGTAGCGTGGGAGGATTCTTCTAACAAAGGCCAAAAGTAAAGCTTCATGGAAACATTTTTGAGCTTGGTTCAATATACTAATCAGGTTTTGAAATAATATTAACCTTTAGCGATATTTACCAATGTCATTAGAAGTTTACATTCTTTGGCGTGCAATGAAAGCTCGTGCTAGGAAGAGGTTAAAGACAGGGTTTTACTCATTATCTAGCATTTTTACAGTTGTTAATAATACGTTCCTGTTGTAAAGAACACTTATGGGGAGAATCTCTGAATGTTAAATTTTCAAGAACTCTACTAGAAATCAATCAAGTCTACTAGAAAGTCACAAATGTTTAACAGCAGAGGGCAATCTTCTCTAGCAATAGTATATATAGGGCAAAAACACTGGCTATAGTTTCTACTCTGAAACTATTTTTTGTTTGTTTCTTCATTTTCTCTGAAATTATAAATATATAAATGTATACATATACATATACATATATATACACACACTATTTTGAGCACATAGACTATCTTCTGCACTAATCTTTCATGTTTGAATTATTATTATTATTTTAACCCAACTGTTCCACAGTAAACCATAAAGGGTAGAATGAACAGGTCTATTATCAAGTCATCCTAAGGGTAGTACACCATATAGTGAAGGTTCAGGGGCTGAGAGACAGAATATGCATCAACTAGAAGAAAAACACCAATAAGTATATGGTAGCACCAGTAATATTCTGTATTCTGCTATGACATACCCATTTAAACTAGAATGAAAGCTGATCCAATTATAACCAGAAGACAATCTGATAAACTTAAAAACAAATCCACTAAGGAGTTGCCTGCTACTAATAGTAAGCATCCGTCTTTAGTACAACTTGGCTCTACATTTTAAAAGTCAAAATTAGAGATGCATCAGAAGTAAAAGTAATACAGCAAGAATAAAAGTAATACAGCCAGGATAATGCTTGGGAATTCAGGTTGAACATGTTGATCCAGAGGAGGAGGATTTTAGGTTGAAACCTGACCTGAACTCAAGGCCTTTTTGGCAGTTTTCAGCAAATGAGAGTGAATTTGCTGCAGTGCAGCTCCATTTTACTAAAACATGTGGAAGCTACTACTTTTATCGCCTTTATTAGAATGTTATATAATGTCCTAAAAATGTAAGAACACTCTCTTCCTACCCATTAATAGGCTAATAGCTTAGACAGAATTTTTTAGGTCAAGTATCAAAATAATTTAATTTTTATTTATTCATACTATCCCATGTTTAAATTTCATATTTGGAACCTGAAAAATTGAGTTTGCGTTTGTAATAATGAGGCAATAAAACTCAAGAGGAAAAGTAAGCCTAATTTGAAAGGAGGGAGGAGAGGAATTGAGAGCACATGGCTTCTTAAACCTGCAGGAGGATATCAGGATTAAGGGTCAGTCATATTTCTACCAGACACATTCATTGCCTTTTGGTATTTCTCAGTGTAGCTCAGCTCAGCATTGAAAGTAGTAGAGACCCACGGCAAATAGTTACAGTGATTTCTACACATCCCTGAAGCTAGCCTCCCATTTCAGAAAAAGGCATTTTCTCAGACGCTCCACAGAGGTTGGTTAATGGAGTCTCTGAGGATAAAGGAAGAAAACTCTTAAGATCAGACAGTAAGGAAGAAAGACCTCAGATTCTGCATGTCCCTAGAGGGAGCATTCAGAACCCCTCTCAAGCCGAAGGTTGAACTGGACTCCCAGTGCAGGAGAAATTCTAACAGTGACAGGCATTTTTGCAAAATAAGGAAGTTCAGAATTAGGGGAAGAAGCCAAATTATGCTCTTTTTATTTATTATAAGCCAAGATTTATTTTAGTTATAAGCTAATTTTGTGTAAATACAATTGCATACTCTGTAATGTAGTAAATAAATGGAAGAAATTATAATGTTCCATATACTATTATTATATCATATGTAAATGTATAAAATATAATATTATTCTCTAATATATTATGTATTAGCATGTGAAGTGCTCTTGCAGTACTTCAGCATTCTGTGGTAACAAAGAAGAAAAAGCCTGCTCCGGACCACTGCATCTTGGAAAGGTTTATTGATATTTTATTGCTACAACTATTATGGAGCAGACACGACAATTTCTCAACCCTCATCCCAAAAGGATTAAATACGACCAAGATTTATATAAGTCAAAATCTCCATATTCTGTTGCAACCACAGAAGAGCATCTTTTCCAGCTTCACCTTACCTCCCACTACCCAGTCAGGAACTAAAGAGGCTATTCCTATATAAAAAAATAAAAGGATCCATGCTTGCCATGCTTTCTTGATGCTAAAACTGGAAAGGTATTTTCCTGGTTAAGGCCTCACATAGCAATTGATTGATTTTATGGGCTTGCAGTAGGCTCTATATACAAAATAATCAGGAAGTTTCCTGATATATTCAATTACCCTTACTTTTCAGCTGCAAGTGTAACATTTGATTTTTTTTTTCTGTCAGGGGAGCAGGTGAATATCAAGATTAAATTTAAAATATGGAAAAGCTAAGGGAAATTTTTTATGACAGGAGTAATCTCTCTGACTCAGAGTATCTACCACTATTATTCTATTCCCAACCCAGCATTGTATTTTAGGAATACCTAACTTGTTTCCTGAGTTTCACTGGTCCATTAATTGTCCCCCAGGATGGATCGTACACAAAGTTCCACTCATGCCCGACATACTTAATCTAGATGATTTAGATGATAAGAGGCAAGGCTGGTGAAATTTAGATGAACGTTTGGACTTTGAGTTGATGCTATAATGGATTGAGACTTTGGAGACCTGGAATAGGATGAATGTATTTTGCATGTTGAATGGACATGAATCTTTGGAATCCAGAAGGCAGACGGTAGTAAGCAGGATAATGGCTCCAAATAATGTCCATGTCCCAATTCTCGGATCTTAAAAATGTGTTACTCACCTGGCAAAAGAGACTTTGCAGATGTGATTGAAAGAAGGGCCTTGAGTTGGGGGAGATTATCCTGGATCACTTTGGTGGGCTCAAGGGATTCTTCAATAAAAACACTTTTCCTGGCTGGAGTCAGAAGATTAATATTATGAAAACATGGTTAGAGAGATATAATTTTGCTGGCTTTGAAGCTGAAAGGAGACCATGAGCCAAGGACAGTGGATGCCCTCTAGAAACTAGAAAAGACAGAGAAATGGATTCTCCCCAAGAGCCTCCAGAAGGGAATGCAGTCCTGCTGACACCTGGGTTGTAATTCAAGGAGACTCTTGTCAGACTTTTAACCTACTGAACTTTCAGAGGATATATTTATGTTGTTTTAAGACACCAAATTTGTGGTAATTTATTACAGCAGTAGTTGAAAACTACCACCCATAATAATATGAACTAGTTGTAGGGGTTACATGTATAATATGTGCAGAGGCTTGCCATGTACGATTATTTTCTTTTTTAGTTATTAATATTCTCTGATTCATCCCAATATAACTTTATTTTTCCTAATTCCCTCAGCAACATACAATTTTATCCTTCCCTAGACTCCATCTACTTTACTTATGATAAACTTTGTATAGGCCTTAACTTCCCCATTGAACTATATATTTGTTAAATGGCAGAGTTGAGGTTTATTTGTCTTTGTATTTCCTTTAGCCTCTGGTACTTTATTGTTCACTCAATAAGTATTTGGCAGAAATATATACTAGATTCTCTATAATCTATATAGTCTCTTCATTAAACTACTAAAATAATCAATAAATTAGACTCTCTGTCACTGGGTACCCATCCATTCTTCATGGTAGGATGACAGTTTGCTTTTGTACGAGTGTTCTCAGAGGGGAAACTGCTCAGCATTTTACTCCTGCTCATCACTGCCGCCATTGCCGGTTTTGTTATTATCGGGGCTGCTTTGTTTTAGAATCAGAAAATATTATTGGTTCTAAACTTATTTGCTTTGATTTTATTTTTTTTAAAGATTTTATTTATTTATTCATGAGAGACAGAGAGAGAGAGAGGCAGAGGCAGAGGGAGAAGCAGGCTCCCCACGGAGCAGGGAGCCCAATGTGGGACTCAAACCCAGGACCCTGGAATCATGACCTGAGCCGAAGGCAGATGCTTAACTGACTGAGCCACCCAGGCATCCCTGCTTTGATTTTATAAATTTGCTTTTTAAGAATAACAGCATTGTTTTTACTGGAAGAATGTGTATGAGCATTGTAAAATATCTAACAATATAAAAAATATGAATAACACAATTAAAAATCATCCCTATAATCATAATGAAGAAACATCCATCATTACCATTTGGTGAACATCATTTCAGATATCCTGAAACAAAGGGAAATCAAGAAAAATAGATATAATGATTTTATGATGAGACCATATTGTGCATTTTATTTATAAAAATACCAGCATTATAACTATCATTTTATACCATATATTTATATATAATTAAGTTATAAATATGTTCCAAATATATAAAAACTGGAGTACAATTAAGATAAATATTAAAATTGTCGTCTTTGCTTTTAACTCTGCAATCATTTCACCATCTCGGAATCCATGTGAATTTGAAGTGTCCCAAGGATGCCTCTTTGCTTATCTTGCTCCATTCATTTGCTATCAAGTAAAGTGTGTAAAACAACTCTTTAGGGTATTAGTCTACTCTTTATCTCCTCACACTGTATTTGGTTTACACTTTACTTTTGTGGGTAGAAAAAGTCAACGGTTCTGGAATGAGTACACTTGAGTATTTTGCTACGGGAAACAACCAATTGCCATTACTTCAGTGGCTGCTGGTTAACTCTCAAAGACTGAACTGCTGAGAAAGGATAAAAGACTTCCCATTGGCACTAAGGCCACTAGACAATATGAATCATTATGACTCAGAACACTCTGTGATGCTCTTAGCTTCAGGACATCAACTCTCTCTTACTCATCTGTATCAGCCAGCAAGGGTGAAGAATATGTCCATCCTTCTCAGTCTCATGCTTGAGGGAAAAATATCCCTTAAAGGTTCATGCAATTAGATTTCCTTCCTGAAAAGAATATAATCCCGCATCCATCTATTTACTCACTTAGTCATATAGATAGATAGATAGACAGATAGATAGATAGATAGATAGATAGATAGATAGATAGATAGATAGATAATAGATAGATGGATAGATAAATAGATAGAAGACAGAGACAGAGGGAGAGAAAGAGAGAGAGCCTAAAATATGTCTGGTATTATCGTGGATTCTTGTGATATAGGAGAAAAACAAAGATATGAAAATACTGGCCATCATGGATCTTAAACATCTAATGAATAAGCAAGATAGATTATTGTCTATATGAGATAGTAATAAATAATAAAAGATCAATGAAACGAAGTTAAAATAAAACAAGGAAAAGAGATAAGTAGCTTAAAGGAGGTTGTATTGTTTTTAATAAGGTGGCTAAGGATTAAACTATTTAGTAGACACTATAAATATGGTTTATATAAACTAATTAATCCTAAAAGTAGCTCAACTATTAAATGGTTTGTTTCTAGAGAAAAGTTTCCAGTATCTTCTTAGGATTTTAAATAAATTTAATACCAGACCATATTTATTTGTTTCCTGGGATGAAATTTCCCAGAAAAAAACTTAATGATGTTTTTCCACCTACTTAATCTGAATATAGTGTGTGTGTATACATATATATACATTTAATATTTATAATACATTTACTATTTCTATGTATTATATAGATGAATATATATATTTAGTTTATAGAATATATTTGGTAGAGAGAGAAAGAGTGAATGCCTACAAATCATTTTCACATGCTCATAATTCAATCAATTCATGCTATCAGATCACAGAATGTTATTAAGTAGCCAGTCAGAGAGCCTGAGTTTGAAGGTCTTTTCTATGCTAACTGCAATAAATATCTAAAAGCATTTGGCTCAAAGGAGGTGGATCCTAATATTTGTTGGATCTGACACTACAGTTAGCAAACACTTAGACTGCAGAGTATGAACAGGAGCATTAGACAGTACTCTCAGGTCTTTTGGAGTAAGGCACGAGTATAAAATTTGAGATGTATTTATAAGAAGAGCTTAAGAGTATAATTCATTAGGCCATCTTAGTTGCTCAATTCTTTCCTTTCTCAAAACAAACTAGAAAAGACTGTTTAAAAAGGTAGTATGGTTGCTGATCTCTGATCAATTTTCTTTGTATAATAACTCATTGTCAACATTTAGTGAACACTGAAGTTACTGCTAGAAATATGAAGGCAAAAGTAGACTCATCCATTACACTTGAGAAGTTGACAAGTGAATTGGGGAGAAAAATCAACATAAGAAAAAAATGTTAAGTACAAATATAAAGTGAATAAAATGAAGCCAACATCTGCAATGTACTGGGTTTCAGAGACAAATCTAAATCCTATTAGACATTTTGTTAAAACAAGATATGTACAAAGTATCTTTTTATGTGAACTATGTACCAATCATAATTTTAGGGCAGTTAAAATTTCCAGATCTCTATTTTCATGTAATGAGTGATATATTTTAAGAATTGGCAGGATTTTCTTTATGTTTAGTCTAGACTGTGATTTTGTTTGGTTAATCTGTTTTACTAAGTGCATTTTATCATGCTTATTGGTCAGCAGTTGAAATTTCAATTTTCTGTGTACTTTGCTGCAATACTATAATTTCTGCCTGCATTGAGGAATTAAAACAGATTATTCTGGTGATACCTTTTGATGGGCTGAGGGATTTCCAAAAATGCCAAACCGAGGGGCAGGATGTCAGGGGGAGTAAATAGGGGGTAATCTAGAAAACCCTATAAAAATATAAGTACATTCTGAAGTAGAAATAAACAAATATTGCCCCCCCTGGAGACCTATAACCTCCACGGAGTTTAATGTTTTACACTGGAGACACTAGGCCCCACCAAACCTAAAGCACATTTTGCTGGAAACGGAAAACCCAAGTGTTAAACAGAATTTGAATAGCACATTATTCAGTTTGAAGCTTATATTTTATTACTTTGGAAAATACGGTAAATGATATATATGTTTAATTTCATTTTCCAAAAATGTTCATTGTTATCACATAGAAATGCAATTAATTTTTATATTGACTTTGTATCCTGCAACATTGTTAAATTCACTTATTTTCAAAAAGTTTTTAAAAAACATTTCTTAGAACTTTCTATATACACAAGCATGTTCCAAGTAAGACAGTTGTATTCCTTTCAGTGTCTGTGCATTTTATTTATTTTTATTGCCTATTGCACTGGCTAGAACCTCGGGTATTGAAGTGATATGAGTAATTGCCCTTGCCTTTTTTTTTTTTGAACTTTATGAACAAAGCCTTCACAATCTCACTGTTGAGTACTATGTGAGCTGTAGATTCTAATAAATTCTGCTTCTGCAGATAAGTAGGTTTTCTTTTACTCTAGGTGGCTAAGAATTTTTATCATTAACGGTTGTTGAAATTTACTGAATAGTTGTTTTGCATCTATTGACATAGAGATATGGTCATAACTTGCATTTCTCTAATGAACAATGATGTTGAGTAATTTTTCATGTGCTTATTGGTTATTTGTATATCTTCTTTTTGAAGTATTTTTTCAAGTTGTTTGCCCATTTTTTTGGGTTGTTTAGTTATATTGAGTTGCAAACGTTCCTTATATGTTCTAGATTTGAGCCTTTTGCAAGAGGCATTTTTGAAAATAATTTCTTTCAATGTGGCTTGTCTCTTCATTTATCAATGTGTGTTTTTAAAAGAATATGTTTTTAATTTTGGTGAAACTTAGTTATGTTTTTAATAGTTGGTGTTTTATTGTGCCCTCTTTAAGAAACATTTGCTTAGGGGTGCAGTCGTTAAGGGTCTGCCTTCAGCTCGGATCATGATTCCCAGGTCCTGGGATCCAGCCCCACATCGGGGTCCCTGCTCCGCGGGAGGCCTGCTTCTTCCTCTCCCACTTCCCCTGCTTGTGTTCCCTCTCTCGCTGTGTCTTTCTCTGTCAAATAAATAAAATCTTAAAAAAAAAAAGAAACATTTGCTTATCCCAATTACAGCAATGTTTTTCCCATATTTTCACATAAAATTCAATAGCTTTAGAAATCAAAACAGTGTGGTACTGGCACAAAAACAGACACATAGATCAGTGGAACAGAACAGAGAGCCAAAAATAAACCCAAAATTATATGGTCAATTCATCTTCAACAAAGGAGGTAAGAATATCCAATGGGGAAATGACAGTCCCTTCAACAAATGGTGTTGGGAAAACTGGACAGTTACATGCAGAAGAATAAAACTGGACCACTTCCTTACACCATACAAAAAATAAACTCAAAATGGATGAAAGACCTAAATGTGAGACAAGAAATCATCAAAATCCTAGAAGAGAGCAAGGCAATAATTTCTTTCACATCAGCCATAGCAACTTTTTTCTAGATAGGTCCCCTGGGCAAGGGAAACAAAAGTAAAAAATAAACTATTGGGACTACAACAAAATAAAAAGCTTCTGCACAGTCAAGGAAATAATGAACAAAACTAAAAGGCAACCTACTGAATAGAAGAAGATATTTGCAAATGACCAATCTGATCCAGGGTTAGCTTCCAAAATATATAAAGAACTTATACAACTCAAAACCAGAAAAATAAATAATCCAATTAAAAATGGGCAGAAGACATGGACATCTCTCCAAAGAAGACATTCAGATAACCAACAGATTCATGAAAAGAATCTCAACATCCCTCATCATCAGGGAAATGCAAATCAAAACTACAAAGAGATATCACCTCACACCTGTCAGAATAGCCAAAATAAAAAACCCAAGGAACAAGTGTTGGAAAGGATGTGGAGAAAAAGGAACCTCATGCACTGCTGGTGGGATGGCAAACTGGTGCCGTCACTCTGGAAAACAGTATGGAGGTTTCTCAAAAAATTAAAAAATAGAACTACCCTATAATCCAGTAGCCATACTACTGGATATTTACCCTAAAAATACAAAAACACTAATTCAAAAGAATGCATGCACCCCTATGTTTATTGTAGCATTATTTACAATAGCCAGGTCCATTGACAGATGAATGGAGATACATATATTAATACTGCATATATACGTACATATATAATGGAATATTATTCAGCCATAAAAAAGAATGAAATGAAAAGAATGAAGTCTTGCCATTTGCAACAATACTGATGGTCTAGAGAGTATAATGCTAAGCAAAATAAGTCAGGCAGAGAAAGAAAAATACCATATGATTTCACTCATATGTGGAATTTAGGAAATGAAACACATGAAGAGCAACAAAAAAGAGATAAACCACACATAAAACCACAGACTTTTAACTATAGAGAACAAGTGATGGTTACCAGAGGGGAGGTGGGTTGGGGAGTGGGTAAAGTAGATGAAGGGGATTAAAAGTACATTTATCTTAATAAGCTTTGAGTAATGTACAGAATTGTTGAATCAGTATATTGTACACCAAAAACTAATATAACACTGCATGTTAATTATACTGGAATTAAAATTTTAAAAATTATAATAGCTTTAATTATGGGTAGATCTACGATTTGATTTTTTTCTTCTTCATGGTTTGAGGTAAGGATTGAGGCTTAACCCTACCCTTCATTCCCCATATGATATTCTGTTGTCCTAGTACCATTTTTTCACAAATTTCTTTTCTCTACTAAATTCTATTGGCAATTTTGTGAAAACTCAGTTGACAATGTAAATATAGTTCTATTTCTGGACTCTATTTTCTTCCATTGCCCTATTGCACCAATGCTTCATCTTGATTACATTGTCTTGATCACTGCACTTTGAAATAAGTCTCCTAAATTGTTCTGCTTTTAGAAAATTGTTTTGACTTTTCTAGATCATTTGCCTACATAAACATTTTCAAATCAGCTTGTTAATTTCTTCCAAAAAGCCTGCTAGAATTTTGAATGGAATTGAATTTCATCTACAGATAAATGTGGGAAGAATGCCCATTTTTAACAATATTGCATCTTTCAGTCCCCAAATATAATGTATCCTTCTATTTTCTTTCACCCCTGTAAATTTCTTTTACAATGTTTTATAGTTTTCCATGAATAATTCTTATACACTTTTGGTTAAATTTATCCCTAAATATATTATTTTGGTGCTATTAATAATTAAGCTTTAATTCATTTTCTATGTTTTTATCATGAGATGTAATTTAAGAATTGTATTTTGAATGCTTATGTTGTATCCTGAAACCTTCCTACATTCATATATTAGATTTGGCAGCTTTTTTTTTATAGATTCCTTAGTATTTTCTACATAAGCAGTCATCATTAGCAAATAAAACAGATTTACTTCTTTTGTTTCACTCTGTATGACTTTTCTTTTCTCTTTCTTTACCTTACCTTATTGCACTGGCCAAAAACTATAGTTAAATGGTGAATAAAGGTGGAGAGAGAAAATATCCATATATTTTTTTCACTGACTTTTGGCATTCAGATTTTAACATTGGGGTGATTATATACTTCATTCTTCTATTTATTTTTGTAGATTCTAGGTATCTATTGAGTAACTTCTCTTTTATTTGTAGGTTACTGAGAGATTTTTTTTCACGAATGGACAAATGCTTCTTTTGGCATCGATTCAGATGATCACTTTGTTAATATGGCTAAATACAGTGATTAATTTTCTAATGTTATTGTTTTTGAATGTTTGTGATAAACCACATTTCATCATGGTGCATTATTTTTATTGTGTAATTACTGAAATTGATTTGTTAACATTTTATTAAGGTTTTTAAAAATCAGTTTCTTATGGCTTTCTTTTTCTTTTCTTCTAATGTCATTGTCTGGTTTTGGCATCAGAATAATGGTAGCCTAACAAATGAGTTGGAAAATGTCCCCTTCAAGTCCATTCTCTAAAGAGTTTTTGAGATTGGTATTGCTTATACAATAAATGTTTCATAGAATTCACCAGTGAAACCATTCTGTGCCTTGAGCTTTGTTTCTTTACTTTTTTTTTTAAGAGAAGGCTTTTCATTATATTTTCAATTTATTTAAGTGGCATAGACCTATTCAGAGTTCTGTTTTAAATCTCTTCCTGGATCAGTTTTGGTAATGTGTGTTTTTCAAGAATTTTTTTTTGCCAAAGTTATCAAATTTGTACATAAACTATGCATAATATTCCCATATAAGCCTCTAGTATTTGTCATGATCCTGTAATTCAGGATTTAACATATGGGATCTGTTATGATATTTTCTCCCATTCCAGATATTGGTAACTTATATCTTAGCTATTATTTATTAATCTAGTTAGAGGCTAATTAATTTTATTGATCTTTAATAGAATCTTCTAATTTCTTTGATTTTCTCTATTTTCTAAGTTTTATTTCTGTTCCTTTGTATTTCCTTTCTTCTAGTTACTTTATGTTTACTTTTTCTCTCATTTCTTTAAGTATGAACTTGCATTACAAGGTCATTAATTTTTAGATCTTTCTTCTTTTCTAGTACACACATTTAACATTATAAATTTCCCTGTACACATAGATATTTTTATATTTTTGTTATTACAAAAATATTTTTTAATTTTCTTATAATTTGCTCTTTGACCCATGGAATATCTAGAGGTCTGTATTTAATTTTCAGGTAATTAGGTTTTATGATTATCTTGTTGCTATTGACTTTTAATTTAATTTTATTATGTTCAGAGAGCACACTCTGTATGATTTTAATCTTTTCAAGTTTCTTATTTTTTTATGGGCCGCATATGATCCATCTTGGCAAACAACCCATGTACATCATAAAAGAACGTGTATGCTGTAGGTTTTCGATGTACAGTTTCATAAATATTAGCTAGGTCAAAGTGGTTGTTTGTATCTTTCAGACCTCTTGTGCCTTTGCTTATTCTTTTCTCTAGTTGCTCTACCATTTGCTTAGAAAGGATGTTGAATTCGTTTTCTATCACTGCTATAAAAACATCACAAATTTAGTGGCTTAAAACAACATCCATTGATTATCTCACAGTTCTATAGGTCATAAATCCAGACACAGCATGGCTCTGCTGTTTTTCTGTTTTCACAAGGCCAAATCAGGTGTCCCAGGGCTGTGCTACTTTCTGGATGCTCTGGGGATGAATCCACTACCAAACTCCTTTAGATTGTCGGAAGAATTCATTTTCATGCTGTTTGTAGGACAGAGATTCTGCACTGCGTTACTGGTTGTCATTCAGAAGTTGTTTTCAGCCACTCGATTCATCTCTCCCCTCCTCCATCTTAAAAGCCAACAATGACATTTAGAGCCCTCCCACACCTCAGATCTCTTTAACCTCCTCTTCTGCCTCATTTCCATTTTTCTCTTCTTTTACTGATCTAGCTCTCTGATTGACTTTTCTGCCTTTCTTCTGCTTCTAAGGTCTCCTGTGATTGCATTGGGCTCACCTGGACAATCTAGGCTAGGCCCCTGTTTTAAGGTTAGCTGATTAGTAACCTTGATTACACCTGCCAAGTCCCTTCAGAGCAGTACTTAGTTAATGCTGGATTGGTTAACCAGGGGACAGAAATCTTGGGGAATTTCTAGAATTCTATCTACCATTGTTGCTAACATTTCCAATCATCATGTGGGTTTTGCTATTTCTCCCTTTAATTCTGACATTTTTGGTCCATGTAGCTTGAAGCACATTTATTAGGCCATACACATTTATTTCTTCCTTGTAAATTAACACTTTATCCATAAGAAATGCTGGCTTTGGCTCTAGCAATACATTTTGTCTTGAAATGTATCCTATGTGTTATATATATCCCTTCTTGCCTTTTTATTTCTTATTTTTACTGTTTGCATGGTCTCTTTCTTCCATCCATTTACTTTCAGCATCTCTGTGTCTTGTATTTAAAATGTTTCTCATATAGAGTAACTATAGTTGGACTGTAACTTTTTACATATAATCTCACAAGACAGTGAGGTTTCTTATGGAAAAGTTGGCATGTGGTTCCCTTAGGGTTTTGAAAACCAACAACCAACTTGGCCCTAAACATTTGTTAAAAATCCAGCTTTTTAAATTTTAATCCCCATTTACAGCAGTCAATACCTTCTCCCCCTGCTTGTCTAAGCGTAAAAGCCAAGAGAGTTCCCTTCTCTATTAGGAGGGGCTGATGCTTTCTTATTTGGTTCCCTTTAGTTTTCTATGCATTCTCAGTTTTCTGATGGGTTTTATTTTATTTTTTTTAAGTTATGATGTGGTTTGTGTTTCTAGCAAAGACAGAGTAAAAGGCATCAGGTTTATCCCCTTACTTCAAACAATAGTTTTGACATCTGGCAATGGAGGACAGTGATCCTGAGAGAGGAAATAGATGAGCCCTACAATTCCACAAACTAAAACCCTGAAGACAGTGTCCAAACAGCAGTGCAGGTAAGAGGAATCCAGGAGAAGACCTGTGGTATACATCAGTAGAGGACTAAATCGTGGTAAAAATTACAGTGTAACAAAAGAATAATAAAAATGCCACAGATCAAAACTGTGAAACACGATGTAATTTTTTGACAAATGTGTGTAGTCTTGTATACTTATAATAGAAGTTATGTAGGAGGATAATGAATAAAGTATACTTCCAATTATGTAACTTAGAAAAATAAAAACAAATCTAAAGAGGGGAGGAAGGAGAAAGTTTGAAAAGGTAATAATAAAAATTAATAACTAGCACACAATACAAAGTTTTAATAAAAACAGAATTCAGTATCTGAAAGAAACTAATAATATAAATCAACATCAGGAGAATGTGTTCATGAAAAAGAGAGAAGACTTCAAATAAGCAATATTAATTTCCAAATTCAAACAGTAACTGAAATATATAGACAGGGTTACTACGGTAGATAGTTTTCATAATAATAAAGGGTAACTTTGTCTGGGGTTTGGTGGGTGAATAAAAAATGACTCCATAAATGTTTTGAATAGAAGATGAGGTCCAGCAGAAGAAACCATTCCAAAGTAATTGGGAAAGAAAAGAAAGATCCCTTTTATGGCATGCATCTTACAAAAGTGGTAATGTACATGGGTATTTGTGTTAGAAGAGTTACTGAAAGAGATTAAGATACTCAAATGCCCCTATAAAGTCATTTCCAAGCTTACCATAACTTGATGGGTTTTTATGTGGATCCACTGTGGTACGGAATTATTTGAATCCTCTAATGTTGGGATCCCCTTGGAGGAATCCCAGGACAGTTTTGATTCATAATTAACCCTTCCCTACAGTGAGTAGGATTATAGGACATCCCATTGTCATTTCCCCATGGGCTTAACCTTATTATTCATGAAGCTCTTACCCAGATAATCTTTGTCCATTTTCTACCACTTGAAAACCAATTAAAGATTCTTGCATATTTTCTCCTGCAAGTCATTTACAAATGACAGTATCTGGGAGGGTATTTTACAAGGATTGTCAGTAGATTGTCTTTTATTAAGAAACATAAATTCTTTGAAAGAGCCACTATATCCCTAGGAAAAAGCTGATGCTGACACACTTTCAGAATCCCTGCAGTTGACTAGAAATGACATTTAAACTAAAGGCCCAGAGAGATTTGACAGCCCTCTCTCGAAAGCGTTATGACAGGAACTCCTTTAGTTCTATGAATTTTATATGAATAACTTTTTTTTTTTCTCTGAAACTGACAGTTGGAGATAGATTCTGTTATTACTGAAAAGTACAGACATGTCCTTTTAGTTCAAAATGAAAACAGCCATTAGTGATAGATGTTTCTTTTCCCCTTTACTTCATCCGTTTTAAGTTACAAAGCCTCAGGGTAAATATGCCTAGAATGTAAACAAGGTTTTTGTTTGTTTGTTTGTTTGTTTCTATAGAAAATGTTACTTATAATGGGATGGTATGTCCAAGATTTACCTAATTCTTTGTCACATACTTAACCTATTCTGCAGATCAGTTATCACAGTGCTGCCCTAGCTTATAATGAGATAAAACTAGAACTGTCCTGAACTCATCATATTTTGTATGCACTTCCCTAGTTAATAACCTTTCATATTACTTTCAGTTTAGAAAGATGTAACTGACCAAGCATGAAAAAGAGAAAAGTTGACAAAACATATTATACTTAAAATATCTAAAATGAGGATCTAAATATCCAGACAAAGTATTTTTTAGTAATATGGATTTTTTTCCCATTCAAAATAATGGGAACAAATTTCTGTTAAATGATAGTAGATAAAATGGCATCCCTTTGTCTAAAATGTACATAAATACATTCCATAGTTATTTTTTTACCATACAAATAACTAGAGTAAAACAAACACTCCAAATAATAAAACAATAGGAATTGTCCTTGTTTGGGGATTGTCTGTGCAATGTTTTAGTTCTTACCATTCTGGATTTAAATCTTTATACTTTATACCAGTCTCTTTTTTTTTCCGTTTGTGGTTTGATAAACTTACACCAATCAGATTGATAGCTACTATTTTTATAAATGGAAGAAATTGTTTCTTTTCGTGTTTTGCATTTTTATATTCTCTAAGCTGACTGTGCACTTTTTCTTCTGAATTGTATGAAACCAATTTTTCTTTCTTGCTTGTAAAGCTGTTGAGGCTGTGATGAATTTCAAGGTATGCATTATTGAATATCAATTCCAGATATTATCTTCAAGACGATATATGAATACAGAAGAAGTTTGAAGAATTTCACTCTCAGTGGATCTGAAACTTTATTGTAAGGGTTTCTAGTAAAGATATAGTTATCCCGTCGTAGGAATGGCTTTGGATGATTTTAAATTATGTATTACTAACTAATAAATAATATACATAACTCAAATATTGATAATAACTAACAAATGTCATGGTAATTAAAATAGCATGTTCCTTAAAGCGTTCAGCTAATTCCACTTAGTTTTCATTTAAAAAAAAGAGATGAACATAAAATTTTCTAAAATTACTCCATTTTCATTGGATATGAAACAAGTGGAAATAGCAACGTAATGAATTCTGCATATATATACATATACATTTCAGAAATAGAATTAGATACACAGCAATACAGGAGACTGAAAAATCAAAGTTCAGGCTCCAGCCTGGTTGTTTACACACTGTTGTGTTGATGAAGCTTTTGTAGAATGCAACTAAAACAATATGTAAAGTAACACGATTCAGTTGTTTAACAAATAATGCATACTTACAAAGAGGAAAATTTATGATTGAGAACATTTTAACTCAATTTGGAAAGCAATAAAATCAAAATAAAGCCTAAGGCCATAATATGGTTAGTCATAGCACTATGTCTTTCACTGTTTACTTCAATTCTTAGTATTTCTCTCTTATCGTCCACTTTACAAATGACAATTATGATTTTTTCCCCTTCATTAATTCCTCAAAAATTAACGTCTGGGTTCCCATCATTCTTTGGGCCATAATTTGACCTGGGAAATAAATGAAGAAAAAAGAAAAAAGAAAGTTTGCTCATTAAATGGAATTCAAATGAGGCATAGTCCAGGAATATCGGCTGTACTGCTTAATATATACCAAGGAATATCAAGCTTGAGTAGATCATCTTCTGCAAGTCAGGTAAAATCTATTTACACTTGTGAGTCTTTGGAGATTGAAATAAGTTAAAGCCTTGGTAGGGTTGCAGTATCTGAACTCCAGGATGAATATTTATCAATATTTCCTTCACAGTTAATTCAATTTGTGTTCTGTTTAAGACATCTTCGCATACCAGAATATATGAAGATATATTCACCTTAGATATATGTATATTCTGATATTCTTAAGTTTTATTATTTTGCCTTTCATCACTAGCTTAAAATACAAATGTAAGGGTATGGACTGGAGTCAGAAAATATAAACCACTCTTTTAAAGGTTGTTGTTTTTTTTTTCTTTTCTGAAAAAGGTAGCAGAGAAATGCGAAAATAGCAGAAGAGCTAGAGTATCTAAAGGGTTTATGTTTGTTTACTGATGCGGTTGATTGAATGATTAATAGATTGATTTTCCAGACATCAAAGCTTATTATCAGCTTATAGAAAGATCCAGGAGGGAGGGAAAAGTTAATGATATCAGCAGGAATGAAACATGTAAGCTGAAGGCTTTGGGAATGTGAAGAATGAGTAGTTGGGACCTATTACCCAGGCGTGGGGATTTTCCACTGACAGGAGCAGACTGTTTTCTTGCCTTATACAAAAGTGAAAAAGGACATAGGTACATGAGCAGAGTGCAAAGAGAACTTCTGCCTGAGTAATTTCATTTTCTTGATAAAGAATGAAGCAGTGTCATTAGCTGAGAGGGGTCTGTAAGGGCAGGATTTCAATGGAGAATGATGTTACATCAATACTTTAGAAAATGGGAATGTGAATTATTGTCCTTACCCATTGTTCATAGCCCCCCATATTTTATGCTTTGCTGTGGGGGGTAGTGTTTGAGGATGCGTGTGTGTGTGTGTGTGTGTGGGTGGGTGTGGGTGTGCAGACTAAATGGGATAAATGTAGAATTATCTTTGTTTTGATAAGTGACTCCTTATCCACTGTTTATAGCCCTACACATATCAGATAAACAGGATAAACAGCAGTGTCTATGCTCAAGAGAAGATTTACCAAAGTAAAAACAATGAGTCGAAACATGAAGGGACTTAAAGTGAAGGATGATGGTGCTTTTGACCCAGAACCATGCCGGAGTGCAGTGAGGACTGATTATGAATTACCACAACGGTGTAAGTCCTTAAGCCATGACCCACTGGCCCACTGAGTGCTCTCAAGTGAACCGTGGCAACAGGGTAATTTCCTACCAGTATGTAAGTCCCATATTAAAAAGGTCCTGGGCATTCTCAGTACAGCTGTACTGTAGCAACTTGAAAATTCCGCAGCAGATGGGAAACATTAAGAAACATAAAAAGTTTTTTAAAAAGAATCTCCCAAGGAAATCTTACATATAAAAATGGTAAACTGCAACTCAAATGTCTTTAGGGCTTTTGTATTTTACTTATTCTTGGGATACATTATAGTGTGCTGCTTCAGAATTTGCTTCAATTTGCTTGTCTTCTTTAGCATTACTGAGCGCTGGGCTTATAAAATTATCCTAAAATCATACAATAGAGGGGTACTGGGTGGCTCAGTCAGTTGTGTCTGCCTTCAGCTCAGGTCATGATCTTGGGGTCCTGGGGTCCAGCTCCTTGTTCAGTAGGGAGTCTGCTTCTCCTCTCCTTTTGCCCCTCCCCCATTCTCAAATAAATAAGTAAAATCTTTTTTAAAAAAATCACACAATAGAAAAGAGTTTTAAAAGTCTAGTAAACTTTATACAAGGTAATGCAGGAGAGATATTTCTCTTCATTTTGATATGAAACTGAGCCTAGAAATTATTTTCCTTTTTTCTTAATTTTATTTGATTACTTTGTTAGAAATTTTCTTAGTGTCTCTCTCTCTCTCTCAGTTCCTTTGATCAATTCCTTCTCTCTTTTTTCCTTGAATTCTTCCCAGATCCTTTTATGTATAAAGTCCATAGGCTAAGTTTTCAAATATATGAGAATTGAAAAATCAATTTCTTTATTCCCTTTTACTCTTTTTTTTCTCTTTTATCTCCTTGATTCTTCATTTCGATAATTAATTTGGACAAAATTAACCCTACAATTATCTCTTAGACCATCTAGTTAAAAAGTAAAAGTGACAGATGCATTACTGTAAGTACTTGGCATAACATACAGACATTTTACTAACTTTCAAACTCATTAACTCACTTGTCACAAAGTATTTACTGAGGGTATCTACATGACTGAAACAATAGTCATGGTTTTCCCAAAGCCATAGCTGAGGATAATTCAGTGGTTTGAGGCAGTAGAAAATCCTGGTGATAACCATCAGAACTTAAGCTACATTGCCTGAGTTTGGATGTTAGCATTCACATTTATTATTTGGATGATTGCACAAGTTACTGAGGCTCTCCGAGACTTAGTTTCTTCATCTGTAAGTGAAGATAGTGCTAGTACTTTCCTTATTAAACTATTATTGTGATTTCATCAGATGATACCTGAAAGGACTTTCACTAATGACTGATAGAGAATTAAGGTTGAATAATGTTACTTACTGTTATTATCAAATCAAAAGTATAATCAATTACTTCTTTCTTAAACATTTCCACAAATTAGTGTCACCATTTTCCCATCTTTTTTATTGGTGATATGGTAGGTAGTCAATCACAGCATTTCTACATGTATTATGTGATTATATATATATTTTTTTCCCCCAATCAATTATCTCTACATTTGTGTTGGTCTCCATAATGACTCTATACTTTAAAGTGTAAACAGTGATGGAATGTTTCTGTCTATGAAAAACCACAAAATCATAAGAATTTCTAATATTATGAGGAATGTTATGCTATAATGTGAATTAAAATGTAATGTATGATTACATTAAAGTATAATTTTTTATGTTTGTGAAATATGGGGCAATACTGGAATAAAATATACTGATGTTTATACTGATCGTCTCTGACTTATGGAAATATAAAAGTTTTTATATACTGTTTTTTTATTTAAATTCAATTAACATACAATGTATTATTAGTTTTGTATCCTGCTTTTTAATGACTTCATTTTTTTAGAGCAATTTTAGATTTACAGAAAAAGTTTGTAGTAAGTACAGAGTTCCCATATCCTCCTACCCTCCTTATGTCTGCACACAATTTCTCCTATTAATAAAATCTTGTTTAGTGTGGTGAGTTTCTTACAACCGATGATACAATACTGATAAATTATCATTTGCTACATTCCATTGTTTACATTAGGGTTTATTTTTTCTGTTATATAGTTCTATAGATTTTGCCAAATACATATTATGATCATTCTATGTATCACACAGAATAGGTTTACTGCTCTAAAACCTCTGAGCTTCGGGCGCCTGGGTGGCTCAGTTGGTTAAGCGACTGCCTTCGGCTCAGGTCATGATCCTGGAGTCCCGGGATCGAGTCCCGCATCGGGCTCCCTGCTCGGCGGGGAGTCTGCTTCCCCCTCTGACCCTCTTCCCTCTCGTGCTCTCTATCTCTCTCATTCTTTCTCTCTCTCAAATAAATAAATCTTAAAAAAAAATAAAACCTCTGGGCTTCCATATACATTGGGAAATGATATGACTCCCACAATCAAATTAACACATCCATCACCTCACATAATTACTTTTTTGGGAAGGGAAAGTGTTAGCCCTCTTAAGATCTGCTCTTTCAGCAAATTTCGAGTATACAAAACAGTATTATTAACTATAGTCACTATGCTGTATGTTATATCATCAGAACTTAACTCATCTTATAACTGAAAATTGGCCAACCTCTTCCCATATCTCTCACCCCCACCCCCAGCTGCTGTCAACCACCGTTCTACCCTTTCTATGGTTCATTTTTTTTTAAACATTCCACATGTAAATGACACTATACAATATTTGTGTTTCTCTTTGGTTTATTGCACTTAGCACAATGCCCTCCAGGTTCATCCATGTTATTGCAAATGGCATAATTTCCTTTTTTTAATGGATGAATAATATTCTCTTGTAGGTATTTACCACATATTTTGATCCATCCATCAGTTGATACTGGGACTGTTTCCATGTCTTGCCTACTGTGAATAATGTTACAATGAAGATGGGAGTGAGATATCTCTTAGAGATAATGGTTTTGCTTCCTTGGATGCCCAGGAGTGGGTTTGCTGGGTCATATGGTAGTTCTCCTAATTTTTGAGGGACCTCCATACTGTTTCTGTAATGGCTGCACTAGTTTACATTTCCACCAATAGTGTAAAAAGGGTCTCCTTTTCTCCACATCCTTGCCAATATTTGTTACCTCTTGTTTTTCATAAAAGAGATTCGCTCTTGTATGAGGTGATATATCTTTGTGGTTTTGATTTGTATTTCCCTGATGATTAGTGATTTTGAGCATCTTTTCATATATCTTTTGGCCATTTGTATATCTTCTTTGGAAAACGTCAATTCAGGTCCTTTGCCTGTTTTTCAATTGGATTATTTGTGGGCTTTGTTTTATTTTTTTGTGGGGTCTTTTTTGTTTTGTTTTGTTTTGTTTTGTTTGCCATTGAGTTGTATGAGTTCCTTATATATTTTTGATATTAACTCCTTATTGAGTATATGGTTACATATATTTTCTCCCATTCCCTGAGTTGCCTTCAGTTTTGTTGGTTGTTTCCTTTGCTGTACAGAAACTTTTAAAGAGGAAGGAAGGAACACTTCCAAAATAATTTTATGAGGCCAGCATTGCCCTGATACTAAAGCAAGTCAAGAACACTGCAGGAAAATAAAATCAGAGGTCAATATTCCTGATGAACACAGATGCAAAATTCTCAACAAAATATTAACAAACCAAATTCATTGGCATATTAAAAGAGTAATATAACATGTTTAAGTGGAAATTATCCCTGGGCTATAAGGATATTTCAACATATGTAAATCAATTGATGTTATATGCCACATTAACAGAATGAAGGATAAAAATCATATAATCCATATGATCTCAATAGATGCAGAAAAAAATTGACAAAATTCAACATTCAATCATGATAAAACCTCTCAACAAACTGGGTATAGAGAGAACATGCCTCAATATAATAAAGATCATATATAACAAGCCCATAGCTAACATTATACTCATTAGTAAAAAGTTACAAGCCTTTCCACTAAGATCAGGAATAAGACAAGAGTATCCACTTTCATCAGTTCTATTCAACATAGTACTAGAAGTCATAGCCAAAGCAATTGGTCAAGAAAAAGAAATAAAAACCATCCAAATCAGGAAAGAAGAAGTAAAATTGCCTGTTTGCAGAGGATGTGATCTTATATATAGAAAACCCTAAAGTCTCCACCAAAAAACCTCCTAGAAGGGATAAATGAATTTAGTAAAGTTGCAGAACACAAAATCAACATGCAAAAATTGGTTGCATTTCTATACACTAACAGCGAATTATCAGTAAAAGAAATTAAGAAAACCATTCCATTTATAATAGCATCAAAAGGAGTAAAATATTCAGGAACAAATTTACCAAGGAAGTAAAAGATCTGCATGTAGAAAACTATAAAACATTGATGAAATAAATTAAAGAAGACAAAAACAAATGGTAAGATACTCCATGTTCATGGTTGGAAGAATTAATGTCATAAAAATGTCCATACTATTCAAAGCAATCTACAGATTCAATGTAATTTAAATGTAAGACATGAAATTGTAAAACTGCTGGAGAAAACATAGGGGAAAGCTCCTTGACCTTGGTCTTGGCAATGATTTTTTTGGCTTTGACACCAAAAGCACAAGAGACAAAAATAAACATATGGGACATTATCCCTTTACTTTAATCTATCTATATTTTTACAGTAAAGCAGGTTTCTTGTAGATAGCACAGAGTTGTATTGTTTTGTTTTTATAATCTACTCTGTCCGTCTCTTTCAATTCATGTACCTGGAGCACTCAAATTCAAAGCGACTATTGATATAGTTGGATGGCTAATATCACATCTGTAACTGTTTCTATTTATTCCCTTGTTTTTGTTTATTTTTTATCTTCCACTCTTGTTCTGCTTTCTTCAGTTTTACTCAAACATTTTATATGATTTAATTTCTTTCTTTTCTTAGCATACAAATTATACTTTTGAAAATGTTTTTAGGGGTTGCCATAGAGTTTGCAATAAAGATTTACAACTAATATTGGGTCACTTTCAAATAACACTACCCTTCATAGGTAGTGTAGGTACTTTATAATAGATTATTCCCAATTTCTTCCTCCCATCCCTTAATATTGATGCCATATATTTCACTGGTCCATAAACTATAATCATCCAGTATATTGTTATTAGTATTTTAATAAACTGTGTTATCTATAATCATCAATTGAGAATGGAATTCTTTAAAAAAGGAAGAATGGCATTCTAAATATCTAGCAAGGTATTTACAAATTATCTTACAATAAACAATTTACCATGAGGGGGAAAAAAAAGGACTGGCAGCCCTACCACACTAGAATTGAAATCCAGAGTCCTCTTTTATTATGTCAAAATATGTTAGCATATGTTTAAATATTTTTTTCACATGTGCTCTATAGTTTCCTACCTTGATATGTTTTATTTTAATTTTTAGGGTTTATTTTGTTCATATTATTTAAAAAAGTTTTCACCTTTGAAGAATAGGTGAAAACTTTTTTAAATAATATGAACAAAATAAAGAATAGCATATAATAAAAATTTTCCCAAATGTAAATGTGATTCAAAGTAATGTGATGACATTACACATGTATGGATCTTATAAAAAAAAAATTCTAAAAAAGAATTGGAACTCAACAAAACATCTTTTATAGATTGTCCAAAGAGAAGCAAATTGACATAAAACCAATTTATAGAACATATAATGGGGAAGAATGAGCATGTTTTAAAGTAAAAATGAGGTTGGATTTGAAAGTACTCTACTATTCAGATTTGTAAAACATACTGAGCCCATATTTGACATCTACCTTCTCTAGTTAAAAAAAGAATGGTGTTGGGCACCTGAGTGGCTCAGGAGGTTAAGCATCTGCCTTCGGCTCAGTTCATAATCCCAGGGTCCTGGGATCGAGTCCCACATCAGGCTCCCTGCTCACTGGGAGACCCTCTGCTGCTCCCCCTGCTTTGTGCTCTTGCTCTCTGTCAAATAAATAAGAAAATCTTAAGAAAAAATTTAAAAAAAGAATGGTGTTAAAATAAAATCAATTTTAGAGAGTAATAGTAAAGAATGGGAAGTGCTAGGTCAAACTTAAAGAACTAACTATGTAAACTGAAGAGATCAAACTTAAGAATTTAAAGATCTGAAGAAAAGTCAAAATTGTAATTTAAGATAATTGATTTTTAAGGAAAGCCAATAAATTCAAGCAAAGGAAAAAAATCAATGAAAACAAAGTTTTGGTTGCTAGGCTTCTCCCTAACTAAGTCAATTAAAATTTATTAACATACAGTTACATCTAGGTAGAATATTAAATTTTGCACAAAATAAGCAATAGTCTAATTTATTACAATATTTATATCCAAGGGAATTTAAAGTATTACTTGCTTATTTTCAGTTTCTTTGTTTTAATGGAGGCTAAGACATTCATAATTTTACCTTTTTAAAAATTTTAAATATTTTTAATTTTTTTAAATTTTATTTATTTACTTATTTAGAAAGAGAGAGCATGTGCTTGAGAGCAGGGGGAGTGGTAGAGGGAGAGAGAGAGACTCTCAAGCCAACTCCATGGTGAGCTTGAGCCTGATCCAGGGCTCAATCTCATGATGCTGAGATCACCACCTGAGCCAAATCAAGAATCAGTTGCCTAACCAACTGAGCCACCCAAGCACCCCATAGTTTTACGTTTTTTAAAAAAATTTTGAGGGCTAAGTGTAGAGAAATAGAGATCCTTTCTTCATGAAAATTTGAAATACTTCCCAAATGGCTCAAATAGATCATGGAATAAGCCAGGTAAATTTTCTAAGAAGAGAAGAAAGTTCATAGCATGAAAGTTTTGTACCAGTGTGGTGAAAGACTAGAGTTAAAAACAAAACAAGACAAAAAACATTAAAAAGTTTTATTTATGTTAAGAAAATAAAGTAATAAATTGGAAATACACATTTTTAAAGAGGAGATTTTTTTTCATGTGGTTTTAATTTCCTCAACAAATCATGATCTGATATTTTATGAGACTAACACTGATGAAGAATTTCAATAAATCTCCAAATGACAAATAACAAGGAATTAACTAATTCATCCAGTTTAGGGAACATTAATTATTTAATGGTGTGTGTGGGGGGGCGGGTATTGGTAAACAAATTTCTGTCTTAAAAGCTAAGGAAAAAATTTACCCAAGCTTTTTCACGAAGAGAATGTTTTCATATTAATTGAAAAGACAGCATTTCAATATGCTAGGTCACTCTTTAGTGTAGCAGGTTCCCAGCCTGCCTGACCTTGA
Organism: Zalophus californianus; assembly: GCF_009762305.2. Taxonomy (NCBI): domain Eukaryota; kingdom Metazoa; phylum Chordata; class Mammalia; order Carnivora; family Otariidae; genus Zalophus; species Zalophus californianus. The sequence goes on from NC_045602.1 coordinate 29,066,545, forward strand.
GATCTAGGCGCTTAATAAACAGATCCTCAGGCCCCTCCCCCTGGAATTCTGAAGCGGTGAAGGGGGTGGGGTTGGAGGAGGGGGCAATCTAGAATCTTTGCTTTGAAAGATACAGGTGATTTTTACAATCACACGTTTCAGAAAGCACCATTTTATAGGACAGTAAGAATCACATTAGCAGTCTCATATATTGTTCCAGTAATGTTTTATCGCTCAATTCATCTTCTCTTCTGAGGAGTCCCTCTCCAGATCCACGTTCATTTGAATTTCTTTTTATCTTCCTAAAGCCAGATCAGACATCAACTCTCCAAGCTCATTTATTCTGGGTTATCTGTGTACCTCACACATAATTTTGTTTTTCACAAATAAAACTTTTTTTATAAATGGTTAGCTTATATTTATTTTTATGAATACCAATATCTAATGTCTATTGAGAGCTAACAATATGCCATGAACTTCATATTTTATCTCACTGGGTATTCACTGAATCTCAGTGAAAGAGTGTATCAGAGCTCAATCAGAGAAGCTGAAACTCTAGGAGATATTTTAAAGGATTTGTTACAGGATGTATCAGTTATCAATTTATTGCCTGATAGCTCCAAACGACCCCTTCAATATTTGCTCTGTGATAAACAGCCTTTAAGCGTTTCTTCTTTAAAATGAGCTCATTTTAAAGCTTATGCTAAGCGAAATAAGTCAATCAGAGAAAGACATGTATCATATGACCTCACTGATATGAGGAATTCTTCATCTCAGGAAACAAACTGAGGGTTGCTGGAGTGGTGGGGGGCGGGAGGGATGGGGTGGCTGGGTGATAGACATTGGGGAGGACATGTGCTATGGTGAGCGCTGTGAATTGTGCAAGACTGTTGGATCACAGACCTGTACCTCTGAAACAAATAATACATTATATGTTAAAAAATAAAAAAAGAAGAAGATAGCAAGAAGGGAAAAATGAAAGGGGGGGAATAGGAGGGGGAGACGAACCATGAGAGACGATGGACCCTGAGAAACAAACTGAGGGTTCTAGAGGGGAGGGGGTGGGGGGATGGGTTAGCCTCGTGATGGGTATTAAAGGCACTACTGAATGGCGCCCTGGGTGTTATACGCAAACAATGAATCATGGAACACTACGTCAAATAAATAAATAAATAAATAAATAAATAAATAAATAGGGAAAAAAATGAGCTCAGTGTTAAGCTTTCTCGGCAGAGGGCGCTGGAGGGACACTGCAGGAAGAAAGGGCTCTAGGCCATTTCCAGGGTGGTCTCGCCATCAGCGGGTGGGGGTAGGAAGACATCCCCCGGAGTTAGCCCCAGCCATACTGCCAGACCTTGGGTGTTCTGCGACCTTGCAGCACACGCCTTGCAATAACCTTTTCTCAGATCTCTAGACATGCAAATCAGAAACCTCTTCTTCCTAATTTTTGTGCTCTTAAGGACGAGGTTCTGCTAGCTCTGGTCCCCAGAGTCCCCCATGAGGGCTGCAAGCAGCCTTGTATGACCTGGAGGGTCACAGAGTGAGCCGCTGCTCCTTCTGCAAGTCTCCACATGGCCTGTATTTCCTGAAGGTCTCTTATCCCCCAAATCTGTCCTCACAATCTTGTCCCCACTCTCTGCGGACCATCTGTTTCCCACCTGTACCCCAGAACTCATTGTTCACTCAGCAATTGGAGACCAGCTCCAACCCTGGCCAAACCAGTGAACATTTCATTAACCAATGAAGTGAACTACACTTTCTCCAACAAAATCTGAGCCCTTCCAAGTTTGTCCTTCCTTGCTTATTTTTGCCTCAGCCCTAAGATACCATTATAGTGTCCATATAGTTAATTCTCTTGTCATAGTAATAATTTTTATATTAATCTTCTCCTGTTTAACCTTTTGTGTGGTTTTATCTTCTGAATGAACCCAGGCTGCTACATAGGGATTTGTCTTTTCATAATTATGAGAACATTTGTGGAGTATTTCTATGGCTGTTGTTCTTGTGTCTGATGTTGGAGCTTGAAGTCCTCCAAAAAGGCAACAGAGAAGGAAAAAATAAGCCAAGGCCCACAGGCATATGTTAGATCTCAGTTCTCATCTCCTTTGACCTTGATAGTGTGGGTATCTCACAGGATTTGGGGCCATTATTTATGGAGGTAGGCACACACATCTAGCCCAAGAGTTGGAGAAGCTGAAAGAAGATCCTGGGAAGGTAGAATTGTTACAGGGCCAGCTCCAATGGCTGGTAAGCTGATAAATGACAATGTGTGGAAGCTTCAAAAATGGCTGTTGCCTCCCTTCCTCTTTCCATTGGTCTCTGGTAGTCCATCCTAACCAAAATCATACAAAGCAATGTCAGTCTGGGGAATATAGTTCAGCCTAGCTGATTAATACCTAACAAACCCTTCACAGTCCACCCCTTATCAAAATCCAAAAACCTCTTCTTAAATCATACTTAATCTCCAAATGAAGGCAAGAGCAAAGGGAATAAACTGCTCTAAGAGATCAAAGCAGGGAAGCTGCTTTTCCGTATTCAGGTGACAAGCAAATTTTGCCAACCTTCCCTGAGTGGCATAAAGCATTCATTTCTCTTTTCAAAGGGGAGAAAGCTATAACCCCCTTACCCTCCATATCTGTCACAGGTGGAAAAACTGGAGTTGATAAGCATTTTCCAGCAACCTGAGTGATGTGTAGTGACAGGCATCACAAATATTTGCTTTTTTTTTTTTCTCCCCAGCACAAACCCAGGGCAGGGACCTTAGTGTCTAGCACAGTGCCTGACACATAGCATCTGTTTGATGGATGTTTGCTGACTTAATGGGGACTTCTGCCGACTCCAGCACTCAACCCTACACACACAAAGAAATCTAGGAGAACAACCTATTGATTTACTTACCCTTACTTTGCCATTTTAAATTAAACCCGGTGCATTCACAGAGAAACTGCACTGACTGTAGCTATCTGGAATGTGATTCAGATTAATTGCTGCTCTAGCCATTCATGAGTTTTGGCACTGTTTGTATTTTGGTAAGCAAAACTAGGGGAATTTATTTTTGGCCATCTACATCAATCTTTATTTGGACAACTAAATGAATCACTATAAAACCCCACTGTCAAAATGGTCGATGTGATTTGGTACCACACAGAGTTAGTGATTTCCTGGCCTTACAGTTCCTTTGGGTTTTCTGCTGTTGAGACTATCACCTGCATCTTTTGATTGCAAGTATTTGGGGCATGGAGTCAGTTCCCATTTCACTACATAAGCTGTTCTGGGCATGCAGAAACCATACCAATCAGCACTTTTTAGAAAATGATACAATTTGTAAGGTCCTGAATGATAGATGGCAATAAGGAAATGCATTGTACTGTGATTTTGAAGTAAAATTTCAACAATAACTTTGCTTATAAATACGAGAACTATACATACCTGTTTGCCCTAGAGAGTCCTGGATTTACACCAGATGCCTTGCTGTAATTATTAATAGCATTAATTTTTGCTTCCCAAATTATCCCTGATTGATTGTAAATTATATGGTCACACTTATACATGATGTCTTCTTTGGGGTTTCACAAGTGGATGAATTCTAGCAGTCTGCAAGGAATTAGATGTAAATATTTACAGCCTTCTGGAAGTGGCAAGACAAAAGAGATGTAGTATATGTAACACAGGTTCAGGTAAGGGAACAATGGGTCAAGGAAAGTGGATAGAGAACAAACAAATATATCCAGACAGAAAACAGAAATGAGAGATTGTAAGTTGGGAAAGAATAAAAAACGTATTATGGTACTGGAAGGGCTAATAGAGCTCAAAAATGGAAAGTCAGCAAAATTTGGGAACAGCAATTCTATAGGCTACTGTTTATTGCACATCTATTATGTGCCGGAAAATGGGCTTAATGATTTATGCACAAAAATGTATTAAATCCCCATATCAACTAGGAAATAAATATTTCTGTCCATATTTTGTAGATAAAAATGGACTCAAGTGAGTTTAAATAATTGCTGAATGAATTATATGGTGGGACCAGTTTATGAAACTGGATTCACATGGCTTTCAAAACCCTGTACTTTGAATATGGCACTTTATAACCTTTCTCCGGGCTCTATTATTGATAACTTCTGATCCCAAATACTTATACTTTGTATTGTATGAAGCCTGGCAAAGTCTTACAGGATTTTGTGAGAAGACAGAGGAAAAAACTGAGGAAATGGCAGGTAAATAATTTTCCCAAGGCCTCTGTGGGACCAGGCTAGGACCAAATACAAGCAACTTTAATGTGGTAATAATACTCCTACTTAGTGATAGCTCAGCAATAAAGTATAAAGAAAATAAAGATTTTAAAATAAATACTTTAAATCATGGTTTCAGAATTATGCTGAAATTTACATGTAGCATGGAGTTCTTATCAACAAGTTATTCATCAAAGTTCTACTGGGAAATTCTATTTACTTCTAAGTTTTATATTTACTCTTAAATATTACTTTAAAGACCTTTAAAAATTATGTCTGTGATTAATATTTTTCAATATGCAGAATAAAAATATAAATCTTTTCATGGTCATTGATTCCTTGACCACTCTCAATGGTCTTCAAGTCTCAGTGCAAACTGTCTTTGAGGTTGTTCCCAGTTTTCTCAGGACTCATTTGCAATGTCTTCATTTAGTATCTAGACATTTAATGAACTTTTCATACTCTGTTAAATCCACAGATGCCTTCCCAGCAGCTCAGAAATCACATGCCACCAGTATCTGTATAAGTAAGACATAGAATTTTGTCATAAGAGGAAAGACTATGGAAGAAATGTGTGGCTCTAGAACACTTCTGAGGATGAAAGTGGTTTCTACTGGAGAAAACAACACTTCTACTTACTAAGCATGTACATTTGCTGAATTTGTACCATCTGCAGTGCATGAATAAATGATCATAGAATTTACCAGGAAATCCCTTCATCTAGGTATTTAGACCATGTATTTTCTAAAATTCTCAGCCAGGAGGAGGTACCACTGACTACTTCAGTAAAGACTCTAGTCTCCAAGTGCAGCAAAATGCTTCCTTATTTTTCCTTTCTTCATATCACCCCAATTGCATATTCAACAAATCTTGTCAAGTCTTTCTCAAATACCACATCATCCTTGTTTGCCAGAAGCACTGCAATTTCTCTTCATTGGTCTGCCTGCTTCTATTTTTTCTTTTTAGATCAGCCAACTTTTTCTATAAAGGGCCAAATAGTTTCAGTGTTGCAGGCCATCTGTTTTCTGTCACAGTTACTCAAATCTGCTGCAGTAGCATGAAAGCACAGTAGATATATAAATCAAAAGGTGTGGCTGTGTTCCAATAAAACTTTATTTACAAAAACAGGAAGCAACCAGGAAATCATAGTTTGATGACCAATACAGTGTATTAAGTTATGTCTCTTTAGGAAAACACACACACACATGCAAACAGATGATATTTCATGGCTTAGAACAAAGTCTCATATTTGGTGCATATTGGTCGGTATAGCCCTTTAAGGCTGTATTCCTATTACTGATGTATATTTCTTCTTTTATCTCCCGATACTTCCACTTAGGTAAACGTATATTTCAGTTACTCTCCACTTCTAATTATTGTTCCAATACAGATGTTCAGTCTTTTTATTTATTTATTTTTTAAAAAGATTTTATTTATTTATTTGTCAGAGAGAGAGAGAGCACAAACAGGGGAAGCAGCAGGCAGAGGGAGAAGCAGACTTCCCGCCGAGCAAGGGGCCCAATGCGGGGCTCGATCCTAGGACCCTGGGATCATGGCCAGAAAGCAGATGCTCAACTGACTGAGCCACCCAGGCACCCCATCAGTCTTTTTAAAGAACTTTCATATGTTCTCCCTCTGTTGCCATGACTATGCTTTTTCACATATTAGTCTTACTCATTGAACAAGTCTCACTATAAATTGTTCTTCTCAACTTTCCTTGGCTTAGTGGTCATTTCCTCCGCTGCATACTCAAAGCATTGCATGTTACCAGTTTCCATCCTACATTCCACTTACTTATTTGTATCTAGGGTCCCCCTCTAAATGAGCTCTTTCACAAACCAAGAAATCATCATCTTTGACTTCACAACAATAGCATAATACCTGGCATGTACTAGGTACTCTGCAATATAGTTAATTTATAAGTCAGTCAGTCATTCTGCAAATGTACAATGAGTTCCTCAAACAATGCCTGCCTTTGGAAATAAAGCAGTGGACAAAACATATTAAATTTCTGGTCTCAGGGAGCTTATACTCTAGGAGGAAGGAAATGTGTAATAAGCAAGGAGATAAATAAAAGGATGTCAGGTAGTGCTAAAAACAATGCAGAATAAGGTAATAAAGAGTGAAGAAGAACGTTGTTTTGTATCAGATCAAGAAAGTTTTCATGTATGAATTGGCATGTGAGCATACTTGAATGAAGCAGGAAATTAATTCAATACCACAATAATGTGTTGAATAAATGAATTAATTACAAGGGCAGATGCATTTAAGTGTCCCATGGTTTTCTGCATGCATTTGACTCTTTTTTTCACCCCAGGTTTCTGCTTTTCCAATATTGAGATAATAAGCTAGTCATAGTTAATTATTTGGGGGAGGATCTTTAATATACCTGAGTGATTTAAGTTACTCCCATAAGGTACATCAAATCATTGTGACCATGGGGAGTTTTTTTTCACTAGTAGGAGAAGTACAGCATCTCCTCCCCCACCTCACAAGAGAAGTACCAGGATATTTAGAACCATAGCTAAAATTTAACCAGTCCCTCCTCAAGTGATCCCAATATGCTTTACTGATTAGACCTCAACCTGCCTAAAACAGGCCTAATTAATTCTTCAATTCTGTTCCAAGAGAATTTTTATAATGTGCTATTATAACACTTAGTACATTGTTTTAAAGTTAATTGCTTATACATATATCTCATCCCATAAGCATGGGAGATCTTCCAAAGCACAGACTCCATCTTATTCATTTAGAGATTTTATCAGGATGCCTGGCACAGAGTTCCCATTAAATAAGTGTTTGTCAAATTAAATTGATGATTTGCCAGTTCCAAATTTTCTCTACACCTGTCATAACACAGAACATGCAAATAAATCCAGTGGAGAAAGTTCTTCTACTTTTCATTCAAGGACTTGTTGAAGTACAACACTTAGTTGAGGAATGTTTTAATATTATTCCTTTTGGTTTTGTTTTGTTTTGTTTTGTTTTGTTTTAAGTAGCAGTCTTAACATGAAATGAATCTTACATGTAATTGGCACAAAATAATTTAAAGGTTTATTTTGAGACTTAGAAGTTTGAAATACTATAATATTGCCAGGCTTTGGCCACTGAAGAAGCATCTCAACATTCAAAGGTGATTTAAAAGAGGATACCCTGCTCTGTCATTTCTTCCTGCTCTACTAATAGGGCTGTTAATCGAAGACATCAATTGAGAATATCCTTTATATTCTATTTAATTCTACACGTAACATGTTTGACAGATTGCTGATGGGAATAAGGGGAGACTGCATTAAAGAGAATGACTTGGCTGAATTTTCTTTTTCTTTGCCATGATATGACTGCTGGATATATTTTCAGATGTCCAAGGCTCAGACACACTGGCATACAGAAAGTTCTCTTACTCAATGGACGCACATAGAATTTCTAATAGATAAATATTCTCTTCTCATATTTTACTAAAAGCCACTCATTTTGTGGGTGCTTTTCTGTGAATACATCCTGCCTAAATCCATACTGTTCAAGTCAGTGGAGAATAAAACAAATTTTAAAGAATATATTCATATTTTTATGACACAGTAAAATCACAAACAATTGCTTTGTGTTTTCCCATTGTTTATGATGAGATGTAATTGATCTCTTCTTAGATTGAAATGGACCCTCAACTCTATGGTCAAATAATCTTCAACAAAGCAGGAAAGAACATCCAATGGAAAAAAGACAGTCTCTTCAATAAATGGTCCTGGGCACCACATGCAGAAGAATGAAACTAGACCATTCTCTTACACCATACACAAAGATAAACTCAAAATTAAAGACTTCAATATGAGACAGGAATCCATCAAACTCCCAGAGGATAACATAGGCAGTAACCTCTTTGACATTGGCCACAGCAACTTCTTTCAAGACACGTCTGTAACAGCAAGGGAAACAAAAGCAAAAATGAACTTTTGGGATTTTATCAAGATAAAAAGCTTTTGCGTAGCAAAGGAAACAGTCAACAAAACTAAGAGGCAATCCACAGAATGGGAGAAGATATTTGCAAATGGCATTTCAGATAAAGGACTGATATTCAAGATCTATAAAGAACTTATCAAACTCAACACCCAAAAAACAAATAATCCAGTCAAGAAATGGGCAGAAGACATAACAGACACTTCCCCAAAGAAGACATACAAATGGCTAACAGACACATGAAATAATGTTCAACATCACTAGCCATCAGGGAAATACAAATCAAAACTACAATGAGATACCACCTTATACCAGTCAGCATGGCAAAAATTAACAAAACAGGAAACAACAAGTGTTGGCGAGGTTGTGGAGAAAGGGGATCCCTCTTACACTGTTGGTGGGAATGCAAGCTGGTACAGCCACTCTGAAAAACAGCATGGAGCTTCCTCAAGACGTTGAAAATAGAGTTACCTTATGACCCAGCAATTGCACTACTAGGTATTTACCCCAAAGACAGAGATGTAGTAAAAAAGAAGGGGCACATGCACCCCAATGTTCATAGCAATGTCCACAATAGCCAAACTATGGAAGGAAACAAGATGCCCTACAACAGACAAATGGATAAAGAAGATGTGGTACATACATACAATGGAATATTACTCAGCCATTATAAAGGATGAATACCCACCATTTGCATTGACATGGATGGAACTAGAGGGGATTATGCTAAGTGAAATGTCAAGCAGAGAAAGACAATTATCAGATGGTTTCACTCATATGTGGAACATAAGGAATCGCATGGAGGACCACAGGGGAAGGGAGGGAAAACTGAATGGGAAGAAATCAAAGAGGGAGACAAACCATGAAAGACTCTGGACTCCGGGAACCAAACAGCATTACAGAAGGGAGTGGGGTGGGGAGATGGGGTAAATAGGTGATGGGTATTAAGAAGGGCACATGTTGGGATGAGCACTGGGTGTTATATGCAACTAATGAATCATTGAACACTACAACAAAAGCTTATGATGTATTATATCCTGGCTAACTGAACATAATAATAAAAAAAAAAAAGAACTGAATTGACAAAGAAAAAAAAGCATTACATTCCTATATTAGGAACAAATATAACTTTTCTCTCAGTGTCAAAAGAAATGACACAAATGACAAAGGTTTACAGCCATAGCCATTCACTCAGGAAAGTTTTGGCAATCTCTTCTTAGAGAAGATTTACTGTGCAATAGATTTAAATTTAAAAGGATGGGTTTCTGACCAACATGTTGGATTGAACAGAATGGAAATTGTTTTCCTGGTCCAAATCATAAAAAATGATGGATGATGTATATTTAAAATATTAAAAATGTATGTCTGAATGCACACACATGGAAGTGAAATCCCTAAGTGCCCTAAAAACAAAACAACAACCACAACAGTAAAAATGACCTCATAACCATTTTTGCTAACCAGGAATCAAAGTTGAGCAACCCATAAGACACTATAACCAGATATAAAACATGTAAGTTAAAGGAGAAACAGTTATGAAGGGAGAGTAAGGGACTGTATACATTAAGCAGTAGGCAAAAGGATCCCAGTCTGAAGCTGGATTTCAGGAAATTATGACCTCATGTATAAATGCTGGTCTAGAGTTGGATTCTGGAAGTAGGAGAAATGAAGTCATGAATAACTGAAACTCTGAGCATAAAATATAGTTTTGAGGATCAACTTTGTGCAAACTATATAGTACAAAAGCCCTAAGTTTGAAAGTTTCACATACGATCTACTTCAGAATTGGTGAACCAAGTAGAAAAGAGTCAGAGGTAACTGGCACTGTGGTAACCAGGTAACTGTGTTCTAGAAGGCACCTAACACAGACCACCCACGTAAGACTCCTGAGATCTAAGTCCATGGAATTTGAACTCTGACCACAGATATGTGTAACCAATGGGCATATGAGAAACTTCAATGCTAAGGAAGACAACTATAAATTGAATAACTAGGAGGATATATGACTGGGAATTAGAGTAACTTGAGAGGGACTTTAAAATACATATTTGGTATGTGTAAAGAAGTAAAGGGATTAGTGACATCCTTAAAAAGGGGAAGATTATGAAGCAAGATTAGATAATTTTGAAAATAAAGTAGAAATCTTAAGATTATTCACTATGTGACCTTAGACATGTTACTTAATCCTCTTCCCCTCAGTTTCTTGATCTGGAAAATAGGATAACTCATGGAGTTAGTGTGAGATTTAATAATTGAAGCACTTAGAATAGTGCCTGGTGCAACATAATGAATCATTATATATTAGTGCTTATTACTATTGGAAATGATGCACATCAGGGCACCTGGGTGGTTCAGTCAGTTAAGTGTCAGACTCTTGGTTTTGGCTCAGGTCATGATCTCAGGGTCATGGGATTGAGCCCTGTGTCAAGCTCTGGGCTCAATGTGGAGTCTGCTTGAGATTCTCTCCCTCTCCCTCTGCCCATCCCCGCACTTGTTCACTTTCTCTTTCTTTCCCTCTCTCTCAAATAAATAAATCTTTAAAAAAAAGATACTCTTTATCTCTCCCTTTGCCCCTCCCCCCTCACATACTATCTCTAAAAAAAGACAGAAATGATGGCACATCTATTAAATATGAAGTGGCTGAAAAATTGCATTTTAAACATTTTAATTAAAAAGTTGAAGACCACAGAACAAACAAGTTTGAAGGCCAATATAATAACAGTGTATATAAGTTGAGGAAATTTCAGAGAATTTAAAACAAGTACATTTAGAATTGGAAAACATAAAAGAAAGTTTAAGAAACACAGGATTAGTTTCAGAAACACCAGTATATTCCTATTATAAATACAGAGCAGAGACAAAGAATGAGACAAATTTATCAAAAAAAATTTTCTGATTTAAAAAATATCACATTCAGTCCCAAATATCAGGAAAATAAATCCATAACTGAACTGTGGATCATCAAGAATATCCAGAATTGCATGAAAGAAAAAAGAGATCACTTACGAAGGAACAGAAATTAAAATTTTCATCAGCAACATGTATATGTGAGAGACAACGGGATAATGTCTTCAAATTTTGAAGTTTCAAAATGATCTTAGCAATGCCTCAACAGCATGGAAATTTGCCTAGTCTCTTCTGTGGAACTCATTTGGTTCTGTATTGCAAATCTGAATAGGCATTGAGAGTTAAAAGGTTTTGATATGGTTGTCAGAGATAAGGGGACCAGAACATGCCCTGAAATTGAGTGTTCTTAGACATCAGTGTTTGACAATCTCCAATACTGAGAGTTTAGTTTTATGGCGAGAGACAAACAGCAAACAAATGTTCACATAACTGAGTATAAAATAATAAGTATGCTAAATACTATGAACAGAAAAGATAAGTTGCTACTAATATATAGACAGGGAAACCTATTGTTAGAGTTAGAGAGTTAGAGAAGACCAGAGACTAGAACAATGTGTAGCTGTTAAATACGTGGGATTCATATGTGAAAGAGATTTAGAGACCCGCATAATAAGATGAGTCCCAAATAGAGAAAGGGATAACTCCATCGTTTACATAAAATACATTATAATAAAAATATGTAATCAATTAATGCCAAAATTAACCTAATTCACCCATGATACCGGCTGACTATTTATTCCCATACTGGCACTTCCATCTTTCAAAAAATGACTTTATATACTTGAAATAGTCACTTTCTCTTATTATTGTATAGACAAGAATGAAGATTCTTCCTCTCATAAAAGATCTTATAAAGGTCCTCTTTGTTTTGTTATTTTGTTATTTTTATTTTTATTTTATTTTTTTAAAGATTTTATTTATTTATTTATTTGACAGAGAGAGACACAGCAAGAGAGGGAACACAAACAGGGGGAGTGGGAGAGGGAGAAGCAGACTTCCTGCGGAGCAGGGAGCCCAATGTGGGGCTCGATCCCAGGACTCTGGGATCATGACCTGAGCCGAAGGCAGATGCTTAATGACTGAGCCACCCAGGAGCCCCGATTTTTTTTTATTTTTTGAAGTAATCTCTGCACCCAACATGGGGCTCAAATGCACAACCCTGAGATCAAGAGTCACAGGCTCCACTAACTGAGCCAGCCAGACGCCTCTAGTAAAATTCTCTTTGCTCGAACATCATAGGCTATCCCATTCTTGGTCTCTAACATCTCATCAGATAGGTTATCAAAATATCTAAGGAAATCTGATACCAACCTGTTCTCCCCAATGATTTCTGCATCTTAGTCTTGATATTTTCCAATAAAGTTGTCCTCAGGTTCTCATCATTCAGTTAACAGTGAGAAGATAGGTGACTTCCCCTTTCTTTTAAGTCAGAAAGTCTCTTCCATAGAGTAGTAATTAAAGATCCCTGACAAAAGTTAATAGAGAAGACTGTATAATGTTTCATCACTATTCTACTGTGATGTGAGATTTCTGCCTTTGTTCATTTATTTAAATTTTTCAAGATTTTATTTATTTATTTAGAGAGAGTACGAGCAGGGAGAGAGGTGAGGGGGCGGAGAGAGAATCTCAAGCAGACTCCACACTGAGCACAAGTCCAACACAAGGCTCCATCTGGGACACCCTGAGATCATGAGCCAAGCTGAAACCAAGAGTCAGACACTTAACTGACTGAGCCACCCAGGCACCTTGATTTCTGCCTTTTAAATCAAGCAATCTAATAAGCAGAAAAATAAACTATATTAGGGGCACCTGGGTGGCTCAGTTGTTAAGCGTCTGCCTTCGGCTCAGGTCATAATCCCAGAGTCCTGGGATCAAGCCCCGCATCAGGTTCCCTGCTCGGTGGGAAGCATGCCTCTCTCTCTCCCACTCCCCCTGCTTGTGTTCCCTCTCTCATTGTGTCTCTCTCTGTCAAATAAATAAATAAAATCTTTAAAAAATAAAAAATAAAAAATATAAGCATATCACCAGTTTCACTGGAAATAAGTATAAGGCTTACCATAGTAAAACCAGTTCTCTTTAGGGGTTCTTTAGGGTTTTAATTTAATTTCTCTTTTAGAGTTCTTTTTTAAAAGAGTTTATTTATTTATTTAAGATACAGTGAGCATGAGAGAGTGAGAGTGTGGCGGGTGGGGGGAAGAGGGGGAGAAGCAGGTTCTCCACTGAGCAGGGACTCCAATGCAGGGCTCAACCTCAGGATCCCGGGATCATAATCTGGACCAACAGCAGAAGGCAGACAACTAAGGGACTGAGCCACCCAGGTGCCCCTATTTTTAGAGTTCTTCAGGTGTTTTAATGTACTGAGAAGTTGTGTTTGCTTGTTTTTGCTTGTTTTATATTTGGATGCTAGAGATTTTCGATTAAAATAAAGAGAAGGGGGGAGCAAGATGGCGGAGGAGTAGGAGACCTAAATTTTGTCTGGTCCCAGGAATTCAGCTGGATAGGGATCAAACCATTCTGAACACCTACGAACTCAACAGGAGATCGAAGAGAAGAATAGCAACAACTCTCTGAACAGAAAAGTGACAACTTTCTGGAAGGTAGGACATGCAGAGAAGTGAATCCGAGGTGATATTTGGGAGGATAGATGGCGGGGGACGGGGCCTCTGTCAGCAACTACTGGCAAGTGATAGAGCAGCAGAGCACAAAATCGGAACTTTTAGAAGTCAGCTCCACTGAGGGACGTCGCTCCAGTGGCTAAGCGGGGGGGGGGGGGGGGGGGGGTGGAAACCTCACTGGGACAGTGTGGTCTCAGGACCCTCGGGGTCACAGGAAGATGAGGGGTGCCTGAGTGTGGCCAAGCTCCCAGGTATCAGAGCAGGGAAGCCGGCTGCAGAGACGGAGCCAAGGGGTGGGCTCTCAGCTTGGTGTTGCCATAAACCGTGATCCGCGACACAGTCGGGCCACTGCTTTTCCAACAGGAACCCAACAAGTGGCAGATCCAGGGAGACTCTCCTTCCTCCCCAGGGAGGAGTGGCGTGGGAGTGCACTGCAGGGATCTGCTGGATTTGGAGACTCCAAACAGGGTCGTGTGCCAGAGATAGAAATGCTCAGTCACAGGCCAGGTGAGCACGGAGTGCGGCCCAAGACCAGGGAGATGGGAGTGATTGACTGCTTTTCTCTGGGGGCGCACTGAGGAGTGGGGCCCTGAGCTCTTGGCTCCTCCAGGGTAGAGATTGGGAGGTCGCCATTTTCACTCTCATCCTCCAAAGCTGTATGGAAAGCTTGCAGGGAACAAAAGCTCCCAGAGCAAACCCGAGTGGATTACTTAGCCCGGACCGGCAAGGGCGAGGCAATTCCACCTCCGGCAAGGACATTTGGGAACCATGGCAACAGGGCCCTCCCCCAGAAAATCAGCAAGAACAGCCAGCCAAGACCAAGTTTACCAATCAATGAGAACAGCAGAACTCCAGCACTAGGGGGATACTGCACATAGAATTCACGGCTTTTTTACCATGATTCTTTAGTCTTTCAGAGTTAAATTTTTTAATTTTCTTTTTTTCTTTTTCTATTTTTTTTTAATTTTTCTTTTTCCCTTTTTCAACCAACATCTTATCAATCCCTTTTTTAAAAACCTTTTTTATTTTTCATTTTTAGAGTCATATTCTATCCCTTCATTGTAGTTAACCTTATTTTTGGTATATATATAAGTTGTTCTCTCTTTAAAATTTTGGGATACAGTTTCTTCTAAGAGACCAAAATATACCCCAAATCTCTAATGTATGGCTTTGTTCTAGTCTCCTGCCTGATCACATTCTCCCTTTGTGTTTTTTTTTTAATTTCTCTTTCTTTTTTCAACGAACTTCTTATCTTTTCAATTCGTTTTATAAAAATCTTTTATAATTTTTTTCTTTAATTTTTTATTGTTATGTTAATCACCATACATTACATCATTAGTTTTTGATGTAGTGTTCTATGATTCATTGTTTGTGCATAACACCCAGTGCTCCACGCAGAACGTGCCCTCTTTAATACCCATCACCAGGCTAACGGCTCCCCCCAGACCCCTCCCCTCTAGAACCCTCAGTTTGTTTTTCAGAGTCCATCATCTCTCATGGTTTGTCTCCACCTCTGACTTCCCCCCTAAATCTTTTATAATTTTTATCATTACAGTCATATTCCATCCCTTCATCATATTTACCCTTATTTTTTGTACACATACAAGTTTTTCTTTCTTTAAAATTGTGGGAGGCAGTGTCTTCTAACAGACCAAAATATGCCCAAAGCTAATGTGTGGTATTCCTACTCACCAGCCTGATCATATTTGATCATTTTTTTCCCCCTGGTTTCAGGTCTCTTCTGATTTCTTTAGTGTATATTTTTCTGGGGTCGTTATTATCCTGTTAGCATTTTGTTCTCTCATTCATCCATTCTCCTCTGGACAAAAGGACAAGACAGAAAAACCTCAAAAAAAGAACAAGAGGCAGTACCGACTGCCAGGGAACTAATCAATACAGACATTAGTAAGATGTCGGAACTAGAGTTGTGAATGACGATTATAAAGATACTAGCTGGGGTTGAAAAAAGCGTGGAAGATACTAGAGAAACGCATTCTGGAGAAATAAAAGAACTAAAATCTAACCAAGTCGAAATCAAAAAGGCTATTAATGAGGTGCAATAAAAAATGGAGGCTCTAACTGCTAGGATAAATGAGGCAAAAGAGAGAATTAGTGATATAGAAGACCAAATGATGGAGAATAAAGAAGCTGAGAAAAAGAGACATAAACAACTACTGGATCACGAGGGCAGAATTCGAGAGATAAGTGATAACATAAGACAAAACGATATTAGAATAATTGGGATCCCAGAAGAAGAAAGAAAGAGAGGGGGAGAAGGTATATTGGAGCAAATTATAGCAGAGAACTTCCCTAATTTGGGGAAAGAAAAGGCATCAAAATCCAGGAGGCACAGAGAACCCCTCCAAATCAGTAAAAATGGTGGGTCAACACCCTGACATCTAAGAGTAAAACTTAAGAGTCTCAGAGACAAAGAGAAAATCCTGAAAGCAGCTAGGGACAAGAGGTCTGTAACCTACAATGGTAGAAACATTAGACTCACAACAGACCTATCCATAGAGACCTGGCAGGCCAGAAAGGACTGGCATGATATATTCAGAGCACTAAATGAGAAAAATATGCAGCCAAGAATACTATATCCAGTTAGGCTGTCATTAAAAATAGAAGGAGAGATACAAAGCTTCCAGGACAAAGAAAAAATAAAAGAATTTGCAAACACCAAACCAGTCTGACAAGAAATATTGAAAGGGGTCCTCTAAGCAAAGAGAGAGCCTAAAAGTAACATAGACAGAAAGGAACGCAGACAATATACATTAACAGTCACCTTACAGGCAATACAATGGCACTAAATTCATATCTTTCAATAGTTACCCTGAATGTAAATGGGCTAAATGCCCCAATCAAAAGACACAGGCTATCAGATTGGATAAAAAAACAAGACCCATTGATATGCTGTCTGCAAGAGACGCATTTTAGACCCAAAGAAACCTTCAGATTGAAAGTGAGGGGGTGGAAAACGATTTATCATGCTAACAGACATCAAAAGAAAGCTGGGGTGGCAATCCTTATATCAGACAAATTAGATCTTAAACCAAAGACTATAATAAGAGATGAGAAAGGACACTAAACCCCAACAAGAAGATCTAACAATTGTAAATATCTATGCTCCTAACATGGGAGAAGCCAATTATATAAGGCAATTAATAACTAAAGCAAAGAAACACATCAACAACAATACAATAATAGTAGGGGACTTTAACAATCACCCCCCCCCACTGAAATGGACAATTCATCTAAGCAAAAGATCAACAAGGAAATAAAGGCTTTAAATGACACACTGGACCAAATGGACTTCACAGAAATATTCAGGACATTCCATCCCAAAGCAACAGAATGCACATTCTTCTCTAGTGCCCATGGAACATTCTCCAGAATAGATCACATCCTAGGTCACAAATCAGGTCTCAACCGGTACCAAAAGATTAGGATCATTCCCTGCATATTTTCAGACCACAGTGCTTTGAAACTAGAACTCAATCACAAGAGGATGTTGGAAAGAACTCAAATACACGGAGGCTAAAGAGCATCCTACTAAAGAATGAACGGGTCAACCAGGAAATTAAAGAATTAAAAAAATTCATGGAAAAAAATGAAAATGAAAACACAGCTGTTCAAAATCTTTGGGATGCAGCAAAGGCGGTCCTAAGAGGAAAGTCTATAGCAATACAAGCCTTTCTCAAGAAACAAGAAAGTTCTCAAATTCACAACCTAACCCTACACCTAAAGGAGCTGGAGAAAGAACAGCAAATTAAGCCTAAACCCAGCAAGAGAAGAGAAATAGTAAAGATCAGAGGAGAAATCAATGAAATAGAAACCAAAAGAAGTGTAGAACAGATCAACGAAACTAAGAGTTAGTTCTTTGAAAGAATTAATAAGATTGATAACCCCCTGGCCAGCCTTATCAAAAAGAAAAGAAAAATGGCCCAAATAAATAAAATCATGAATGAAAGAGGAGAGATTACAACCAACACCAAAGAAATACAAACAATTATGAGAACACATTATGAGCAACTTTATGCCAGCGAATTAGATAATCTGGAAGAAATGAATGCATTCCTAGATGTATCAACCACCAAAACTGATTCAGGAAGAAATAGAAAACCTGAACAGACCCATTAGCTGTAAGGAAATTGAAGCAGTCATCAAACATCTCCCAACAAACAAGAGCCCTGGCCCATATGGCTTCCCAGGGGAATTCTACCAAATATTTAAAGAAGAATTAATACCTATTCTTCTGAAACTGTTACAAAAAATAGAAATGGAAGGAAAAGTTCCAAACTCGTTTTATGAGGCCAGCATTACCTTGATCCCAAAACCAGACAAAGACCCCATCAAAAAGGAGAATTACAGACCAATATCCTTGATAAACATGGATACAAAAATTCTCACCAAAATACTAGCCAATAGGATCCAACAGTACATTGAAAGTATTATTTACCATAACCAAGGGGGATTTATTCCTGGACTGCAAGCTTGGTTCAACATCTGCAAATTAATCAGTGTGATACAATACCTTCTTTTATTAAAAAGAAAGAACAGGAAACATATGATCCTCTAAATAGATACAGAAAAACCATTTGACAAAGTACAGCATTGTTTCTTGATTAAAACTCTTCACAGGAATAAAGGGTACATACCTCAATATCATAAAAGCCCTCTATGAAAAACCCACAGCGAATATCATTCTCAACGGGGAAAAACTGAGAGTTTTTCCCCTAAGGTCAGGAACATGGCAGGGATGTCCTCTATCACCACTGCTATTCAACATAGTATTAGAAGTCCTAGCCACAGAAATCAGACAACAAAAAGAAATAAAAGGCATTTGAATCAACAAAGAAGAAGTCAAACTCTCACTGTTTGCAGATGATATGATACTTTATGTGGAAAACCCAAAAGACTCCACCCCAAAACAGAACTCATGCAGGAATTCAGTAAAGTGGAGGGATATAAAATCAATGCACAGAATTCAGTGACATTCCTATACATCAACGAGACAGAAGAAAGATATTAAGGAGTTGATCCCATTTATAATTGCACCCAAAATCATAAGATACCTAGGAATAAATCTAACCAAAGAGTCAAAGATCCGTACTCAGAAAACTATAGAATCCTCATGAAAGAAATTGAGGAAGACACAAAGAAATGGAAAAACATTCCATTCTCATGGATTGGAAGAACAAATATTGTGAAAATGTCAATGCTACCTAGAGCAATCTACACATTTAATGCAGTCCCTATCAAAATATCATCCACTTTTTTCAAAGAAATGGAACAAATAACCCTAAAATTTTTTGGAACCAGGAAAGACCCCAAATAGCCAGAGGAATGTTGAAAAAGGAAAGCAA
This sequence comes from Zalophus californianus, assembly GCF_009762305.2. Classification (NCBI taxonomy): domain Eukaryota; kingdom Metazoa; phylum Chordata; class Mammalia; order Carnivora; family Otariidae; genus Zalophus; species Zalophus californianus. The sequence goes on from NC_045602.1 coordinate 29,085,592, forward strand.
AGCTGGTGGCATCACAATTCCGGACTTCAAACTCTATTACAAAGCTGTAATCATCAAGGCAGTATGGTACTGGCACAAAAACAGACACATAGATCAAAGGAACAGAATAGACAGCCCAGAAATGGACTCTCAACTCTATGGACACTAATCTTTGACAAAGCAGAAAAGAATGTCCAATGGAAAAAAGACAGTCTCTTCAATAAATGGTCTTGGGAAAATTGGACAGCCACATGCAGAAGAATGAAACTGGACCATTTCCTTACACCACACACAAAAATAGACTCAAAATGGATGAAAGATTTAAATGTGAGGCAGGAATCCATCAAAATCCTAAAGGAGAACATGGGCAGCAACTTCTTCGACCTCAGCCGCAGCAACTTCTTCTTAGAAACATCACCAAAGGCAAGGGAAGCAAGGGCAAAAATGAAATATTGGGATTTCATCAAGATAAAAAGCTTTTGCACAGCAAAAGAAACAGTCAAGAAAACCAAAAGACAACCAACAGAATGGAAGAAGATATTTGCAAATGACATCAGATAAAGGGCTAGTATCCAAAATCTATAAAGAACTTCTTAAACTCAACACCCAACAAATAAATAATCTAATCAAGAAATGGGCAGAAGACATGAACAGACATTTCTGCAAAGACATTCAAATGGCCAACAGACACATGAAAAGGTGCTCAACATCGCTCGGCATCAGGGAAATACAAATCAAAACCTCAATGAGATACCACCTCACACCAGTCAGAATGGCTAAAATTAACAAGTCGGTAAATGACAGATGTCGGCGAGGATGCGGAGAAAGAGGAACCCCCCTACACTGTTGTTGGGAATGCAAGCTGATGCAGCCACTCTGGAAAACAGTATGGAGGTTCCCCCAAAAGTTGAAAATATAGCTATCCTATGACCCAGCAATTGCACTACTGGGTATTTACCCCAAAGATACAAATGCAGTTATCTGAAGGGGTATGTGCACCCCAATGTTTATAGCAGTAACGTCCACAATAGCCAAACTATGGAAAGAGCCTAGCTGTCCATCGACAGATGAATGGATAAAGAAGAAGTGGTATATATATACAATGGAATATTATGCAGCCATAAAAAAACCCTAAATCTTGCCATTTGCAATGAGATGGGTAGAACTAGAGGATATTATGCTAAGTGAAATAAATTAATCAGAGAAAGACAAGTATCATGATCTCACTGATATAGGAAAGTTCTTAATCTCAGGAAACAAACTGAGGGTTGCTGGACTGGTAGGGGGTGGGAGGGATGGGGTGGCTGGGTGATAGACATTGGGGAGGATATGTGCTATGGTGAGAGCTGTGAATTGTGTAAGACTGATGAATCACAGATCTGTACCTCTGAAACAAATAATACATTATATGTTAAAAAGAAAGAAAAAGAAGATAGTAGGAAGGAAAAAATGAAGCGGGGGGGAATCAGAGGGGGAGATGAACCAGGAGAGACAATGGACTCTGAGAAACAAACTGAGGTTTTTAGAGGGGAAGGGTGTGGGGTGATGGGTTAGCCTGGTGATGGGTATTAAGCATGGCACATATTGAATGGAGCACTGGGAGTTATACACAAACAATGAATCATGGAACACTACATCAAAAACCAATGATGTAATGAATGGTGACTAACATAACATAAAAAAATTAAATTAAAAAAATTTAAAAAAATAAAGACAAGAATAATAGACCAAAAGTGGAATTTGGTTGGGAAAGGTGCTTATTAAGTGTACCCCTAGTGTTACATTGATTCTAGACTTCATAGTCTACAGGTTGCATTATGACTAAACAATAATGTCCAATCTGTGCTCCTTCGGATCAAATATCTTCTGTGTTCCAAGGTCAAGGCAGGACTGAGCATGATAGGTATGGCCGGAATCTAACACTTTACTTTGGAAAGGCTCTTACCTTCATACACCCCACCCACTTGTCAGAATATATTTCCATAGGCAACGAATTCACTATGAGCCAGTTTTGAATGTGTGCAAAAGAGATCACACTTTCTTTTTTATCTTAGAAATAAATTTCATAAAATGTCGTCATAGATGACTGAAAGAGTTCCTGAAGACAAGAAAGAGTGGGGGAGTAAATAATGACATGTTTTGAGGACACAGTTTCTTGGGAACTTCTGAGACAATTTCCTGTTCTATCATTGTTTTGTTTCCTTTATGAATATACATAGTATATAGAGTGGTATAATTAGCACATATTAGAAGGGATACTTCTCTCCATTATTGTAAAACCCTATGTACCCAAGTGATGGCTCACCATAGCCGAGAAGAAAGTCCAGCCCAATATTTCTAATACCAGATAGGGCTATCCCAACTTACATCCTGTTATTTTTTCCCCATCACCCATTCACACATTCTGTAAGTAAATCTGGAGGAATAAGTTAAAATGTTGGAAGCTGGAAACCACGCTAAGGTCAGACAATGCTCAATTCAGTCCACCAATTTTGGTGATGAGGTGGGTGTGATATAATAGATGATATCAGAGAATAATTCCCACCTGGTCAATCTTTTATGAGTGTGAATAGTCAGAGTCACAAGAAGGTGAATCTGAGAATTTTTATGAAGCAATTTTAAAGAGAAATTTTAAGGTGATAAAAAAAACTGTCTACACACATCCACAGCTATCAATTTTACCTACCAATTTCAGAACAAAATATCTTAACCAGTACCTGAGTAAGATTAAATTTGCTGCCAGAAAGCTGAGAATCATCTCCCACCACTAGTGAATTTATAGGAATTAACAGTATGTATTTGGTGCTTTAAACTCATGTCAATATCCATTATGTATTGCTACCTATAGTCAATTACTTGACATTAATGTGCAATTTATATTTATGTAGGATGCCTTAAGTCCCTTTTGAAAGAGTTATTTAAAGCCATAATATGATATAATGTCTTCAAAAATTCTCATAATAAAATTTACTGGAAGGTGTCTGCATTACAAATGAGATATTTAAGGTGATTTAACGCAGGGACCGTGTTTTCTCTATCATAATATCCTCAAGACTAATAAAATGCTGGGCACATAGTACATGTTCAATTAATATATTCTTTTTTGCTCAATTTGCTTATTGACTCGCCACTAGGTATAATGTACTATGCTAAGAATTCTTTTGTTTAATTAAAAATACTATAAATATAATACTCTCAGTGTGACTGATGGTAATGATTGAGAAATAAAGAAATAGGAATATCTAAGCAAAAAAAATCGATTTTTTTTCTTTTGTTCTGTGAAGTTTTCAGGTTTTAGTTTTTAAGCATGGTTGAAATACTAACCATTTTTACATCAAACCTTGCCTTAAAAACAGTCTAATTTAAATACAATCCCTTTGAATTTATATATTTCTTCCGTCTTAGGGCCAGTTCTTTTGAATTATTTAGCAGAATATTCTTAAGGCAATTAAAGGGATCCATTTAGCAGGATTTAAGCCAACAAATCAGTCAGCAGTTTTGGTCACCTCATAAAGCAGTTAAGCATTACATCCAGTCCATGTATTTGAGATTTCACATGCCTTCATAATAGAGCTATCAATTTTCTGATTTGCAAGCCAGCTGACAGAGTTAATACCCCTAAGGGCTATTGCAGTGTTAAGCTCCTAAAATTGTTTTAGACTCACCCATAAATTAGAATATAGCCCAATCATGTACAATTTTATCCTTGTGCTCCCTGAAAAAGCATGAGCTCAGTGTTCCAGAAACAACACTCTTTAGGAGAATAGCCTATTGGATCTATTCATCTTTTTTTAACTTTTGATGCTGACTAAATACTCATTTCACCATAACACACTGTAAGTTACACAAGTAACACTAGGACACTGCTTGACCTATTATTTTTGAAGTTGGTGCTTTAAATATTAACAGAGCCTAACATGGCTCACGACACATATGGAGTATTCAAAATATGTGAGTAGGAGGTTGAATAACTGAGCTGTCTATGGTCCTTTGCACTGGTTGGCTAAAGTTTTGCATACTTTGAGTAAACCACTTAAAGATTTTGACCAAAAATTATCCTTCCCCAGGAAAAGAAAAAATATAAAATATGACAGAGTATGTTTTGTAATTCTCGTGTTTCACTCATAGGATTGTCCTAGGCAGTGTATTTTTGTGGTTTGCTAAAAATCAGTTCTATGTCTGACAAGTTTACTCCTGAATTAGCATTATGGTTAAGGTTACTGATATCAGTCATATAAAAAATAAAGGAACACTTATACATTTTGTATCAATATTTAGTACACTAATTACCCAGGATAATTTTAACAGAGATTTTTCTCTGATTCAAAAATTTAGATGAAGAACTTGAAAATATGCATGTATCTGTTGACACATATGGAGAGAAAAGCCCTGCCAAATTTAATGGTAACTTTTAAATCTGTATGTCCAGTCTCATTCTCCATTTTGATAGGTAGTGCCATTATTCTATAGACTGAAGGATATTTTTACCCAAATTTCTAACAGAAACTTTAATTTCAATACATTCCAAATTGAACTTACTGTATTTTATCATCAATCTGCTCTTCTTGGGTCCCCATCTCAATGAACAATATATTACTCAATCAATTTTCCAAATGCAGAAAAATAAGAGTTCTTTCCTCCATTTCCCATATGTGACTGGTCAATAAAATATATCAGGCCTACTTACTATCACTTGATCTGAACACATTTCTTCAACGCCTTCTACCATTGACTTACTTCAAATTGTCTTAAGTTCTTTTCTTTATACACCAAGGACATCTAAAAATGGTTTCTATCTCTAGCTATCCTAACAAAGCTTTCTCTGAAATGTACTCAGTGATATTTGCAAACCAAAAATATAAATGTAATAATTATTCTTATGGTGGTATTGATAATGATAATTTCCATTTACTCTGTACTTACTATATGCCGGGTACAATCTAATATAGGTTTTCTTGTTGATATCACACACACACACACACACACACACACACACACACACACATAGTGATATAGGTAACAGTGTTATTACTGTTTTAAAGGTGAAAAAGTTGTCATTTGCCCAAGGTCAGACTCTAAGTAGCAGTAACAGAAATCTGACTCTAGATAATCTGCACTTAACCATTAAGATATGCTACCTGATTTAAAATGAGCAACTGAATAATAAAAACTGATAATGACTTTCTTGAATAAAGTTTTTAAGTGGCCCCTGATGCCTTTAAAATAACATCAAACACTCCTTGGCTCCAAATACTTTGTGATCTTACTCAATCAAATCGATCCCTCTTAGCCTCATTACTATCCAAATATCTTTAATATTTCACAGTTCACTTTCACTATGGCACCATGTTATATGCTACTTCCATAGTCTTCCTTGTGCTATTCTCTCTACTTTGAAAATCCTTACAGGGCTTCTCTACTTGGGTAATATAGGGCTTCTTGAAATTTTCCATAATTAACCCTATATTCCTTCCCCTCTAACCAGTCAGAAACTATTTATCTTATTTTCAGATGCTGTGATATAAATGAGCCACATATACTAATGGATCAGGTCACTGTTGACTTTGGAGTATGTTTGGAGGTAATGCTCAGGAACTACCACCATGTCCCCAACTCATACCTGCACACACGCTCATTCGCTCTTTGGTGTTTTCTTCTTTTGTACCTTGTGGTTTGCAAAGTAAAGTCATATCGGTAGCCTAACACCTACCTAAGACCCTTCCTTCTCCCCTGAACCATACTGAATTAGTAAACTCACTTCCATCGGAGCATGCCAGGCCAACTTGGGAATCCTTATTTTCCATCTTCTAAATTTGGGTCTTGTGTTTCCATCGCCGGTCTCTAAAAGTGTGAAGAGAATTATCTTAAACTCAGAAGACCAGAATTTGAATCATGGCTTTGTAACTAAAAAAAAAAATAAAGATTTATTTATTTACTGGAGGGGGGAGAGCAAGTGGGGGGAGGGGCAGAGAGAGAGGGAGAGAATCTCAATGAGACTCCCCACTGAGTGTGGAGCCTGACACAGGGCTTGATCCCACAACCTTGAGATCATGACCTAAGCCAAAATCAAGAGTTGGACACCTAACTGACTGAGCCACCCAGGTGCCCTGGCTTTGCTATTTATTTATCATATAGATGTGCAAGTCATCTAACCTCTCCATACCTTTAGTTTTCTCATTGTAGAATGTTTACAGAAATATTCTACCCTATAAAGCTATTTTGAAAAATAACTGGGATAGTACCATTAAAAGCAGACAAGTGCCTGCCCTATGAAAAGATCACAATATATGCAAATTGCAACTGAGCATATATAAAATATACACCTAAGTATATAGTATTATGCACAAAATGATTCAAAATGATTCAGTAAATTACTGAGATAATTAAGAAATTCTCAGTCAAGTTCAATTTGGTGATATATTCTATCATGTTTGTTCTCAAAATACTGAAAATCTCATTATGATAAATGCCCTTTATGTGATGAAGTAATACACTAAATGACTTTGACTAGAACAGTGACACTTCATAAATGTGGACATAATTCTTAATAATCTTTCGCAAAAAAATGGTTTGCAGTCTTATCATTTGATTTCTGGAGGCAATAATATTTGCAGGAGAAGAGATTTAAAAAAAAAAAAAGAAAGAATTTGTACTTAGACCAGGCTTTTTCAAACATGGCACTACTGCCACTATTTAGGGCCAGATATTTTTTGTTGTTGTTGTGGGGGGTTCACTATGCATTGTAGGATATTTAGCAGCTGCCTTGGGGTTTACTATGTGTAAGATATTAGAAGCACTCGACCCTCCCACTTTCAGTGTGACAACCAAAAATGTCTGCAGGCACGGCCAAATGTCAGGTTGATAACCAAAATAACTATATAGGTGTCCCTCATAAAGGAATTTGGGGCATTCATGATAAATGTCAAAGTACTGCTGAGTTTGAGGTCAAGTTACTAGTGTAACTAGTAACTTGATTTGAGGTTTGCATTACAACTAACAAAGTGAAATTTGATAAAGATAAATTAAAATCCATCATCAATCAATAAATTAAATAAAATAACTGAAAACATATCTAACGGAAGAGACTTTAATTAGCAGCACTTTATATAAAATCTAGTGGTTTACTTGACTGTGATTTCTCATTAAGCCATCAGTGTGATATAGTTGTCTGGAAGGCTAATACATACAATGCAGTCTACATTAATAAGATGCAAAGTCTATGGGGGAGAGCATATCTACTCTTTGGTGCCAGTCAGCTGTATTGGGAAACTTTTAAAAAGTAATAACAATGAATCTCAGAGTTATAAAGACCTCTTCCCTTAGTGCCAAATTTGTTCTTTAAAATGTCTGTCTTTCTGTTTTTCAGGATTAACAATATTTCAGCAATATTTCATTAGCAATATTTCAATTTCTTGCTGAGGCAATCTTAGTCCTCTAACTTTCATTATTATCTATTAAAATGGACCATCCTGTGATAATCCTTATTCTATTATTTTTCAGAATATTTTATCTTCCTCTTAATTATTGTATAGGATTTGCATAATTTTGCTACTTTTAGTCTAATCATCCTAAATATTTGGGAGGACTAAAGACAAACCTATAGTGTTTATATTTATAGTAAAGAAAAGAGTAATTATTCAGTGGTTAAAACAAGGTATTCAATAACACTTCCTACTAGAACTCGCACAATGAGTTAAGACTTCTAAGAATCTTATCCCCTGACTCTGGCAATACTCACGATCAATGCCTCTTTTGATATTGTTATCCTCCCAACTCATCTCATCCCTGCCCACTTCTTACTCAGCAACCTACTCAGAATGTTGAAAAGTGAAAAGAAGAATAAACTTAGGAGAGAGTTGTAGAATTCTGCACAGGAGAGGGGTTGTCATATGAACATACACATATTTTTTATTCTTGTCTGCATGGTCTATAAGAAATTGATCTTTTATTTTTTGAGTTTTTCTCTTTGGAAAGTATTAGATCAATTTTTTTAAAATGTTCCATATGCTTTTCAGTACAGTTAAAGGACAGTGCTTAAAATATAATTTCTTCTAGAATTGTTGGGTACAGGATTGTTTCAAAATTCATTAGATCAAGTTGGACTATTTTACTTTCTAATTTTCTCTTTCTTTACTGACTTTTGTCTATCAACTTCAGGTAGGTATGATAAGGTCTGTATAGATGATATTGGACTTACTAAACTAATCATGCTACCATTTTTTGCTTTATATCTTTTAAGTCTAATGTTAGTACCTACTATCTGATAATAGCATGGCTATACTAACTCTCTTTTGGTTACTATGCATTTGTCTGGTATGTATTTTCCCATACCATTATTTTCAACTGTGCTGAATCATTATGCTTTAGGTGCTTATATATATATGCACATAAAAATTTGGACTTAAAATTTCTACTACAATATGTAAAGAGCTTAGAGGTTATAATTCCCATCATCATATGAATAAAAAAACTTAAACTGAAAATAAACTTTTCCTAGATCAATCAGCTATTTGAGGTCACAAAGGAAACAGCCTTTATTATATCAGAAGATATTTTGGGGACGCCTGGGTGGTTCAGTCAGTTGAGCATCCAACTCTTGATTTTGGCTCAGGTCATGATCTCAGGGTCGTGGGCTCACGTCCCGCCTCTGGCTCCCCGCTCAGTGGGGAGTCTGCTTGAGATTCTCTCTCCTTCTGTCTGCCCCTCCCCCTGCTTGCACATGCACTCTTTCTCTCTCAAATAAATAAATCTTTAAAAAACAAGATATTTTGCTCAATATGAGAAAAAAAATCTTCTCTAAAGGAGTACAGAAAGAGTTCAGGGAAGTTAAAAACATGGTTGCCCAAAGACAAAACAATTCTACTGATACACAAAATAAGAGAAATAGACATAGCTAAGGTAAAGTAGGCATGTCAAAGATAAAGGTAAGGAAATTTTCCAGAATGGAGTAAAAATTCAAGTTGATAAAAAGTATTAGGATAACATTAATCATATATAATATTTGTCTAATATCACTAATTCTAATAACAGAAATGAATGTGGGACTCAACAATAAGCTCTTCTCAAGACAAAAAATATGAAAACAATGCAGTCCTTTAAATTAATGAATTCTCCCAATGTTAGATACATGAAGACTATATAAGATTGACAAATATGATGAAATGAAAATACATGCATGCACGCACACCCACACCCACACACACACACACACACACACACACCGCTTCTCTTTCCTGGCTTCCTCCAGTTCAACACTGTCTTTTTCATCCCCAACATTAAGATGACTGTGAGAGCTCCAGCCATAAAACTCTAGTTTTTCATGAAAATGGGAAAAAAAAGAAAGACTCTTCTGTCTTTTAAGGAGAAATCCCTCAAATCTAACTTTTGGCCAGTCCTTAGTTTCTTGACTATTTAACAAGAATAAGGTGAAGTGAGTAGATTAATTTTAAAAATATGGAATTAAAATGTTAGATGTGTCCTCACTGTAACAACAGAAACAACAAAACTCAAACTTAGCTCATTTCCTAATTACATTGTCAACTAATGGCCTGAGGAAGAGACATTTTAATTTTCACATGTAAATACTATTTAACATCAGTCTATGCTGTTCTATGTATGATCCTCAACATTCAATAAAAAATTAAAGACACACAGGAAAAGCAAAAATAATCCATTGTCAAGAGACAACAAAAAAGTCAATAGAACCATACTTATAGATGGCCCAGGATGTTGGAAATATAAACCAAGGACTTTAAAACAACTATGTTATGATACATTTAACCTTCTAGTGAAAAAGGTAGCTAATCGCTTGAATAATCAGAAAGAGACTTTCAACAAAGAGATGAAAAATATGAAAAGGGAGTCAAATAGAAATTCTAGAAATATAAAAACATGATATTAGAGGTGAAGAATTTCTTTGATGGACTCATCAGTAGACTAAACTTAAGAAACAAGTGAACTTAAAAATAAGTCAAAAGAAAACAAGAAAATTGAATCTAAAGGAAATAACAACTACAAAAAGACACAGAACAGAGGATCTATGAACTATGGATTGTGGGACAATATCAAATGGCTGAACGTAGGGGTAACTGGAGTAAGTACCAGAGGAAGAATGGAGACAGAATAAGGGAGACAAAATGTAACAGACAGGAATTTTCTAAAATAATGAAAGCTATCAAACCATAGAACCAAGAAGCTCCAAAAAATACCCAACAGGAAAAATATAAAATAAAATGCACTTAGATATGTCATATTTAAGCTACTACAAACCAAAGATAAAGGAAAGAAAGCTTGATGGGGGGAAAAATACTACAGAGAGAAGAATTAAGCTAAGAAATACAACAGATGTCTTGTCAGGAAATATGCAAACTACAAGAAAACATGTGATGAGAGAGGACAAAATGTAATGGGCAGGAATTTTCCAAAATAGTGAAATAAAATAATGAAAGTTATAATGAGAGTTAAAAAAAAAAAAGCCCACAAAATACCAGAAAATGATGCCAGATCAAAACTTGAATCTTCACAAAGATACGAGGAAATTTAGAAATGGTAAAAATTAATGTAGCTATAAATATATTTTCATTATTTTTATTACTCTAAATGATAATCATCAAAACCAGAAATAATATTAATATGTTGTAAGATTCTAATATGTATGATGGTGAAATATAGGACAATAGCGTAAAGCGGGGGCTGGAAGAATTTGGATATACTGTAAGAGATTATGCTAATTATGAAGTGGCATAGTACTATCCAAAGGCAGACTGATAAATAATATTGCAAACTCTAAGGAAACCACTAACAAGTAGAAAAAGAGGTATAATTAATAAACTAATGGTGGAAATTAAATGGAATAATAAGTAATGTACAATTAATCCAAAGTTAGGCAGAAAGAAAGGGAAAAGAAAAAATACACAAAGAGTAAATGAACAAATAGGAAAAAAAACCCTTTCAAAACTGTACATTTAAATCAATCATAAGGATAATTACATTAATAGTAAATCATCTTTAAAAAGCAATTAAAAGACAAAGATTACAAATTGGATAAAAAAACAAAACCAACCATATACCGTCTACCACAAATGTATTTTAAATACACAGGCATAGATAGGTTAATATTAAAAGGATGAAAACAATGGTATATAATGAAAACAAAGGAAATAAAGCTTATATCTGTTATGACTTTTTTTTTTTTACACATGGGTGTTTTGTTTTTGTTTTTGCTTTTTAAGTAGGCTCCATGTACAACATAAGGCCTGAACTCTTGACCCTGAGATCAAGAGTCACATGCTCTACTGACTGAACCAACCAGGTGCTCCTATGCATGGATTTTTAACTATGATTCTTCCACTTATTATCTAGTCAACATGCTGTTGTGCTTTCTGAGTTATAGAAAGATATTAAAAATTTCCAATTCAAAGAAATCATCTTAGTTATTTCCAGTTGTGTCAAAGATTTCTTCTGTAACTGTACATAAGATTTATATATAATATATAATATTATAATAATAATATAATACAATATAACATACTATATAATGCAATAATATATAGTATAGTATATGCAATATAATATTTTACACATATAATTTATGAAATTTTACAATTAGAGAACTAAACTAATATATAAGCTAATGTGTAGATCTACTTTCTTAAAAAGATCTCTAGTTTTTACATAATTTTACTTACTTTATGAGATAAAATCAACTACATAAGTATTTTGATGATTCAATATGACCTTTTAATTACAAGAATTTCTCCACTTTCAGAGCAAATAATTTGTGAAGTTTTGCATAGCAAGAGCCTAGATCAGTGATCTAAAAACCAGTTAATCTCTTTATAATCAGAGGAGATTCCAAATAACTCGTGTTGAGGAATTAGCAAAATTGCGGTGGTTATGTGATCATTTTATTAAAGTTAAAGGTAAATCTCTTATCACCTTTTCCTAGAAAGAGTTTTTCACATATAATTATCATCTATTTTATGTCCTATAAATATAACCTCCATTAATTTTTTCCCAAACATGGAAAAGTCTTATGAAAATGCCCACAAAACTTGGTGTGTTGCCGTGATTATAAGGTTAAAAAACGTGATAAGATATGCTTCATACCTTGTTATTGAAATATTTTTATTAAAATGAGTGATTATTTTTCAGTGTAGTTTTTTCCATTATGGAAACTACAAACCCACCCGCTCACACTATAAATATGATTGAGGTGGGGGAAATACTCACAATAAAAAGACAAATGTAAATAAACTTGAGGTTTTGTAGAAAAGAAACCACAGTGGTTGGAGGAAAGAAAACATGTTTTAGCAGTTTACAAATATTAATGAAATGGATATGTCACTAGCAATTCTATTAATAATTTCTGATTTCCCAAACTTTCACAGATGACAAAAAACTTAGAGTTCTGCAGAGAACTCTAAACTTTTACTTAATGTGAACATTTATATTTGAAATCTAATCAAATCATTTTGATGGATGATGAGTCAATGTTCAAATGATTGGCATGGTATCTAAAGAGTCACTCACTATGGCTTCATCAGGTGCACCACAGAATTTTTCAAGACTCATTTTAACTAATGAAGTTTTATAGGCTTTACTATTGTAGTCATCAGTATCAGGTGCTAAAGCGTTGTGAATTCTACATTTTACTTTGAATTTTATTGAATGTCATTGCTGTATTCTAGCCTTAGAATGTGGTTGTGTTTTTTTTTTAAAGATTTTATTTATTTATTTGAGAGAGAATGAGAGACAAAGAGCATGAGAGGGAAGAGGGTCAGAGGGAGAAGCAGACCCCCTGCTGAGCAGGGAGCCCAATGTGGGACTCGATCCCAGGACTCCAGGATCATAACCTGAGCTGAAGGCAGTCGCTTAACCAACTGAGCCACCCAGGCACCCCTGATTGTGTTTTTGAATGAAGCATATTGTGACTTAAAATTACAATTGATTAATAAATAAAGCATTACATTCAGGGAGCAATTTTGAATATTATTTATAATAAATGACTTGAATCAGAGCATTTGAGAAGATATTAAATATATAAAGTATTTTAAATTTCAATCTTATTTTATAGTAGGAATTTTAACACATATTAGGGAAGGACTTTTTTTATATAAATGTACATGTTCAATTTTTTTCCATTTGTAGGGTATTTGGATCATAAATATTTTAAAGATAGAGAAATATTCTACTCCCTTTAGTCATTTATCATATATTATTTCAGCTGGAACTCTTGGGAGATTTACTGTTTCAAGGCAGAAGTTTCCTTCATTGGATCAATGTGACTATGAGCAATATCTTCCTTACAATCAGCCAAGAGCCATGTCTTCCTAAGTCACACATTAAACTGATATTGCCCTCAACAGTGACAAAGAATCACTCTATACTCTTTCTCTGTCCCTTGACAGTGCTTCAGATATTTGAAGACAGCTGTCATGTCTCCACTAAGACCTTTTTTCTCTGGGGAGAAGGTGTCTTAGGTTTTTGGGGTTTTTTTTCTCTCTCTCTCTCCTTTTCTTTTTTCCCCACTGTGCCTCTTAAAACATTTCCATCAGCTCACCATTCTGGTTGTCCTTCACTGTACTCTCTTGTGTGTCAATTCCTCTTTTAAAATGTGACACTCAGAATTTAACACAATAGTTTATGTAGTTTGACTGGTGTGGAACACAAAGGTAATAGTTTTATGCTCTGTTCTCTGTACTTCAATTAACACAGGCTGAATTCACACAAGTGATTTTAATACTAAGTTACACTGTTGGTTTATTTTAAGGTTGTTTTAAAAATTGGTAAGGGAATGAGAGCCACACATTGATAGTGTTGGACAAGGTGAAACAAGGATGGAGCTGTTATAGATTAGGCCAGTAAGTGTGTAAATTGGACTAAATGGCCTATCACAAAAATCTCAGGCGCAGAGAAAATTGTCAGTGGCAGAAGCTAGACAAAAGACAGTAATAAAAAAGACATATACAGAAGAGGGATGGGCCTACTGGAAAGCCAACATTTTGGCTAACAATGAGCAATTAAGAAATCTTCATGTACTGAAGAATCAGAATACATTCAAGACTTGGGAAAAGGATTATTCTTGGAGTAACTGGATGAGCCCAGTATTAATAATTAGTGTTTCAAACCTAAATTTGTGGTGTGAATTTCAATACCTTACTTGAGTCCATTTTATTAATAAAGAAAATTGGAGATATTTTAATATAGTAATATAATAGCTGATAGTGAATTTTTAATTATCACAACCATTTTGGGCAGCAGTTTAGTGATTGGTACTAATGTTGAAGATGCACAAATTTGAATCTGGAAGTTCTCAGTGTCCATTCAAGATTTCTCTCAAACATGAAAACAAGGAGTTGTATTCAAGCATGTTCAATACTGCATTATAATGGAGAAAAAAAGCTAAAACAATCTTTCTCAGTAGGGGAATAAATGACAGATTATTAATTGAGATTAAAATGACTAACATAACATAATAAAATTTAAAAAATGACTATACTGGATCTTTATATATCTACATTGTAAATGTAGAAAAATGTTAACCAAAACATTTTGGTAACCAAAACAATTTGGTAGAAATACTACCAAATATATCAATAACCAAAATAAGTATTAACTCATTTGTTAAAGAGAAGGGGTCTATCAGATTGTAAAACAATAACAATAGAAACAGCTAAATGTAATTTAAAAGAGACATACCTAAAATATTATAATGCAGAATTTAAATGTAAATGGGAAAAAATTGTTTGGTGGAGTCTTTTAGGTTTTCTACATACAGTATCCTGTTGTCTGCAAATAGTGAAAGTTTGACTTTTTCCTTGCCAATTTGGTTGCCTTTTATTTCTTTTTGTTGTCTGATTGCTGAGGTTAGGACTTCCAGTGTACTATGTTAAATAACAATGGTGAGAATGGACATCCCTGTCTTGTTCCTGACCTTAGAGGAAAAGCTCTCAGTTTTTCCCCATTGAAGATGATATTAGCTGAGGGTTTTTTGTATATGGCCTTTATGGTGTTGAGGTATGTTCCCTCTAGCCCTAATTTGTTGAAGGTTTTTATGAAGAATGGATGCTGTAACTTGTTAAATGCTTTTCCTGCATCTATTGAGAGGATCACATAGTTGTTCTTATTCTTTCTTTTATTAATGTGGTGGATTACATTGATTGATTTGTGAATATTGAACCACCCTTGCATCTCAGGAATAAATCCCACTTGACTTTGATTCTAAAGTACTGTTGTTTCAATTTGCTAGTATCTTGTTGAAAATTTTTAATCCACCAAAAAATTTCTAGAACTGATACAAGAATTCAGTAGAGTCACAGTGTATAAAATCAATGTACAGAAATCTATTGGATTTCTATACACCAATAATGAAGCAAAGAGAGAAATCAAGGAATTGATCCCATTTACAATTGCACCGAAGACCATAAGATACCTAGGAATAAACCTAACCAAAGAGGTAAAAGATTTGTACTCTGAAAACTACAGAACACTTATGAATGAAACTGAAGATGACACAAAGAAATGGAAACACATTCCATGCTCATGGAATGGAGGAACAAATATTGTTAAAATGTTATACTACCCAAAACAATCTACACATTTAATGCAATCCCTATCAAAATACCACCAGTATTTTTCACAGAGCTAAAACAAACAATCTTAAAATCTGTATGGAGCCACAAAAGACCCAGAATAGCCAAAGCAAACTAGAAAAAGAAAAGCAAACCTGGAGATATCATAATTCCAGACCTCAAGTTGTATTACAAAACTGTAGCCATCAAGGCAATATGGTACATCAAGGCACAAAAACAGACACATAGAAAGCCCAGGAATGTACCCACAACTATATGGTCAACTCATTTTTGACAAAGCAGGAAGGAATATCCAATGATAAAAAGACAGTCTCTTCCTACGGACTCTCAGAAACAAACTGAGGGTTCTAGAGGGGAGGGGGTGGGGGGATGAGTTAGCTTGGTGTTGGGTATTAAAGAGGGTACATATTGAATGGAGCACTGGGTGTTATATGCAAACAATGAATCATGGAACACTACATCAAAAACTAATGATGTAATGTATGGTGATTAACATAACAATAAAAATTTAAAAATAAAATAAAAATTTAAAAAATTAAAAAAGACGGTCTCTTCAACAAATGGTGTTGGCAAAACTGGACAGCAACATGCAGAAGAATGAAACTGGACCACTTTCTTACACCATACACAAAAATATACTCAAAAAGGATGAAAGACCTAAGTGTGAGACAGGAAACCATCAACATCCTAGAAGAGAGCACAGGCAGCAACCTCTTTGACATCAGACATAGCAACTTCTTACCAGACGCATCTCTAGCATCAAGTGAAACTAAAGCAAAAATGAACTATTGGGACTTCATCAAGATAAAAGGCTTCTGCACAGCGAAGGAAACCATCAACAAAACTAAAGGGCAACCTTCAGAATGAGAGAAGATATTTGCAAATGACATATCTGATAAAGGGCTAGTCTCCAAAATCTACAAAGAACTTATCAAATTCAACACCCAAAAACAAATAATCCATTAAGAAATGGGCAGAAGACATGAATAGACAGTTTCCCAAAGACATCCAGATGGCTAACAGACACATGAAAAAATGCTCAACATCACTTGGCATCTGGGAAACACAAATCAAAACCATGATGAGATACCACCTTACACCAGTTAGAATGGCTAAAATTAACAACACAAGAAACAACAGGTGTTGGTGAGGATGCGGAGAAAGGGGAACCCCCTTGCACTGTTGGTGGGAATGCAAACTGGTGCAACCACTCTGGAAAACAGTATGGAGTTTCCCCAAAAAGATAAAAATAGAACTACCCTACAATCCAGCTATTACACTACTAGGGTATCTACACAAAGGATGTAAAAGGGGTACATGCACCCCAGTGTTTATTGCAGCAGTATCAACAATAGTCAAACTATAGAAGGATCCCAAATGTCCATTGACTGATGAACGGACAAAGAAAATATGGTATATATATATATATATATATATATATATGTTTGTAACAATGGAATATTATCAACCAACAAAAGAGTGAAATCTTGCCATTTGCAATGATGTGGATGGAACTAGAGAGTATTATGCTAAGTGAAATAAGTCAGTCAGAGAAAGACAAATACCATATGATTACACTCCTATGTGGAATTTCAGAAACAAAACAGATGAACACAGGGGAAGGAAGAAAAAATGAAAAAGAGAGGGAGGCAAACCATAAGAGACTCTTACCTAAAGAGAACAAACTGAGGGTTGCTGGAGGGGAGTTAGGTGGGGAATGGGCTAGATAGATGATGGGGATTAAGGAGGGCACTTGTTATGATGAGCACTGGGTGTTACATGTAAATGATAAATCACTAAATTCTACTCCTGAATCCAATATTTACTATATGTTAACTAACTAGAATTTAAATAAAAAGTTGAAACAAAAAAAGTGTACATGGGAAGAAAACATATACTAATAAATGATAAAACAAAAAAAGTGGAGTATCTTTTTTAACAATATCAGAAAAATGTACTGAAAATTTAAAACAATAAGGACAAAAAGAGCCACCAATTATACCAAAAATATATAATAATTCTTAATGAATGGGTAACACATGACAAAAGAGCTGCAAAATAAAGTAAAAATGAAATTATAAAGAGAAATTAGGATAATGATATATCAGAAGAGTTTTAAAATGTCTCTCTCAGTAATTGAACCATTAAGCAAAAAAACAAAACAAAACAAAACAAAAAAACAGAAAAAGAAATAAAAGAAATAAGAAAAAAGAAAGAAATGATGAATTATTAAAACAATAACACAGGATTAGAACAATGCATTCTTTTAAATGTGCATATATAGAATCCTTCAATAATGACATTTTCCTAGATATCTATGAGCAAAACCAACTATGTACTGGACCGTAAAGAAAGTAATAAATACCAGAGAATCAATAACATATATATAATTTTCTTTAAATATAAATCAGTAAAATTAGAAATCAATGTAAAATAAATTATAAAGTGTGATTTTGGAAATGTATAGGAAATGGCACTAAATAGTTAAAAAATTAAGGAAGAAATAATAATGACAACCAGAAACTATTTAGAACTCAACAATCTGCAGAAAAGATTAGGGCTAGCGGATAGGAAGACTCAGTATGGTCACTTGTTCCCTAATTAATGTCTAACTTCAATGTGAATGTTGAATACCTTTTCCTAAAACTTTACAAATCGTTTACAAAATTCATATAGAAAATAAAAGACCACCAGTGCCAATGCAATTTTGAAGATATGTAAAGGGTTACTTGCCTTCCAATATCACTTGTTGTTAAATAAACTGTTGATAAATGGAATAGGAAGAGAAATGCTCAAAAACAGCCCATTGTAAAAATTGGAAATTTGCATATGATGGAGACATTGCTTATTATCATTTACAGATGAAAAAAAAATAGGCATAGAGAGGTTGAGAAACTTGCTCAAGATTCTGTAGTAAGCAAGTAGCTCAGACTGCTTTGACCCCAGAGTTTCTGATGTGAGGATTTGAGATCTTGATCTCTATGCTGCTGAGAGAGAAAAGGGAGTATATGACATAAGAAACATGGGGTAGTCACTGGTCCTGACCATTTTTGGTGCTCTGTCTTCCAGTGCCCATGGTGGGTTGCACTTCTCTATTGATTTTGAAGTTAGGCATGGTAATAAGAATTGCTTTGGACAACAAAATGGAAGATTAAATCAAATATCTCACTTCCACCCAGAGGGTTAAGAGTCTGTCTGATTTGAATTTGCTGCATTTCTTTCCCACTGCTGTGATTTTGAGTGAATTTGCTGAACCATGTTGTTCATGCAATTTGAGCAAAAAATACATTTTTGCTAAGTGAATCCACTGATATTTGGCAGCATAATCCAGCCCATCCTGACAAAATAAAATAATTATGGGGGAGGGGGGAGAAGGTAGGATTGAGAGCTATATGATTCTATCTTTTTACCTAAGTTAAATCATGAGATTTACTTTTATTTCTCTCAATGCCACACTTTGTCACACAGACCAAAGTTAATCCAGTAGAAGAATTTGTTCAACTTAAAATGCTAGGAAGTAATAAATTAGTCTCCTAGATTCAAAATGTCACACAGAGAGGCTGGCTTAATGGTTAAAGCTCTGTAAACTCATGTTTCAATTCATTCTATCATAAGAGAGACCTTGAGTATTTAAGAGCCAAATCAGAAGGGTATCAAATGGTGTTGGTGTAATTCTCAATTCCTCTGAAAAGCCATACCAGAGGGTGATGCTGACATACTGCATTTAGGTGCTCTCCTGGGAAGAGGATAAATGAAGTGTTTAATTCCTGCATATGATTCAGAACCATAAAGCCAAATACCAACCTGTGTTTTCAGAGTCAACTATCAGGATAATTTCTGGCAAGAGCCATTCTTTCTTTTCTGTTAATACCAAAAGTGTATGAACTATTCAGATTAGCTGTCTGGCTTGATGCAAATCACCAGAAAATTGCTTAAATTTCTACTATTCCACCTGTGAGCAATTTGCATTTTTTATTCATAGAACTTAGTAAATTAGGTTGGTGATTTCTCTGATTATCAAAAGTCATAGCTTTGTCATATATGTAAGGTGTTAACTAGCATTTGTGAGTGTCTAAGTAAAAGGAAGGAAATATTTTAGGGCAGTGCATGGACGGACATAAAAATACGAGCTATTGTAAGTACTAAGAGAAAAATTATGTCAATGAGCGTTTTTTTTCCAAGTTAAAAAATGAAAGTCTTCCTGCTTGAAAGTATTTTAAAAATACTTAAGCTTTCATTCATTTAAAAAATGATGATGTAGGGGTGCCTGGGTGGCTCAGTGGGTTTCGCATCTGACTTGATTTGAGCTCAGGGGCTCAGGTTATGATCTCAAGGTTGAGGGATTGAGCCCTGTGTCAGACTCTGTGCTGGCTGTGAAGCCTGCTTAAGATTCTCTCTATTCCTCTCTCTCTGCCCCCACCACTGCTCATGCTTGCTCATGTGCTCTCTCTCTAAAAAAAGAAAAAAAAGATTATGTAGTAGTGAGAGGTTACCACAGATCTTCATATGGAGGTAGAGAGATGCATGACACCAGTGCCTGTCTTCAGAGTGCATAGGTCTTTTGGAAAATACAAAACTTCACATAAAAAGAAAGAAAGTAAAGGAGCTAGGGGGCTAAGGGCAGAATGTCAAAGAAGCTTTAAGACCTGAGTGGTTGCACCCCAGGTAAACAAACAACATCAACAACGTCCTTCTCCCACATTTCCTAAAATCTTCATTTTCCTTTTGCTATTATTTACCATAATTTCAGCTACTAAAAAATTTCCTCTTTCAGCATATTTTAACAGAAAGAGTATAGAATTTGAAGTCACTTGGAACTAGGTTTGAATGCCAATTGATAGTCACCATTTGGGGCTAGTTTCTTGCAGACTTACTTTCCTGACCTAAAAAGGATATTGTGCCTGTGCTTTAATAAAAACACATCTTTTGCACCCAAAAAATTAAAAATAAAAAGTAGGATATTTATCCCATGGATTTTACTTTAATTCTAGAAAATTTATGTAAAACATCTGAAATGCCTAGGACATATTAGGACATGCCATTTCCCTTAATTTCAATAAGTCAACTCCTTAAGAAACAATGAAAAACCAGTTTAAGGCAAGAATCTTAAAAACATCATTGTTATTAGATAATGCAAAATATTAAATAATAGATATTATTTTAGAATAGTGTATATTATTAGATTTAGAACTAATAGATACTATCATTATCAAAAACATTACTGAGTGTATGCTAAAGACTAAGTACTGTGCTAAAACGTCAAAGACAATAAAAGAATGAGAAAGTCTAGGATCCTCTTTAAGGTAGTTCATATCTGTGTGTCCTTCAGAGCTTAACTGAAGTGAATTTGATCTCTTTCATCCCTTTGCAGAATTAGTCTTCTTAGAAAGAGAAAATGGTATACTTGAGGAGATTTAGAATTTCAGATGAGTGGGAAGCACAATGCAGGAGGATGGGGCTGGTCCAGGCAGCGTAGGAGTAAGCAGGGATCTGGAAAAACCGATCTGAAGAGGTGAAGATGAAGTCCTTAAATTAACAGAATAAATGATCCAAATCACAGTTCTCTGTTTTCAAAATTCTACTTGTATTTATCCTAGGCAACGGATCTCTCCCCTTTTTCATTCTCTTGTACATTTTAATGTCACTGATCCCAGGATATAGAACTTGCATTAGTAAAATCTGGCTGGAGAACCACAATTTATTACATTGATTATTTGGGAAATATACTCTAACTTTCAGACAACCAACTTACAAATGAATTTTCAAGACTGCCTTTATTGACCGCCCATATACTATTTGGACAGAAACTAAACACTATGTAGAGCAAGCTATAAATCTGTGCCATATTATTTAACAAACAGACATTTCTTCGACAGTAACAACAACAACAACAACAACAAAGAATACAAGAAATGGTAACATGCACTGTGAAAGTGTGAAGGAGTTAGATTCTCTCAAATATTTAACATAGAAAGTATCACAAAATATGTGACTAAGGCCTCAAGTGATAGAATGTGCCAATTTCAGAGGAACCATGAGTGGCTGTGCAGTACATATAAACCTTCATGCTATCCACCGTCCTGGAGTTTATTTAGAACAAAAGCATTTGGACAAATAAGCTGTAGAAGTTTTTTTCTACAATTAAGGATAAGTTTGCTAAATGCCTCTTTATAGAAACATGTAGTTTCTAGTTCATATGCCAGGAAATGTGATGTGTTTGTCAGATAGATTTTGCATATCATTAATGCAGCAGTATGGCAGAAGTTGGGAAAAAGGAAAGAGATGGACTTCAATTTTTCTTGTCTACAAATCTCCTGGTCAGCAAGGAGTGTCCATCAAGACAGGGAACCACAAGGGTACATACATCACAGTTATCTACCCACTTTTTTTTTTCCTTTTTACTTCCTCCCATCTTATCCTATTGCCTTGGCCAGGATGCAGGACAGAAATCAAATCCCTAGGTGATTTTATACCCAGAAACAAATATTACCTAAAAACGTATCTTGGAGATGATCCTTTTGAGGGTGAACTTGCTTTCTCTGATTTGGTTACTCTTATCACCAAAGAAAGAGACTTCTTTTTCCTACTCTGACATTCACCGTGAGATAACTCAGCACTTAGCCCAATATGGATTTGCTGTTCCAGGCCCCTCTTTTCAAACAGAACACAGAAAAGGTTAATTTGTAAACCACATTTTTTAATGTGTTTTAACACGAACACTACCTAGGATGTTTAAACCTTATTAGAAAGAAATGACTATATCATATGCCCTGTCAGGGCAGAAAACAGCTTACTCTGTGGGCCATAGGTTTAATTACATGAGCAAAAATGATCGGGAGCCTTCAAAATGTCAAAATAGTTGAAGAAACTGCCTTGTGCAAATGCCATTTCAAAGGCTAATGGTAATAATTATGTTAGAAACCCACACTTAATACAACATAACAATAGCCTCCATGATCAAGAAAGAGAGGCTTACTTAGAATTATTATCATCCTGCTGAATGTGACACTTTCAGCCTGCAAATATTCGCATCATTACTTGAGGGTTGATCTGCACTGGAAACATATCCATTGTTTTCAATTCCCTTGAGTTGGATTAATGTGTGTTATATCTTGTACCAGAAGGGCCTTTTTGATTGTCATAGGGAGTGTCATTAGAACACAACTTTAACTCAAAAGTGACTAGTGACATTACTTGAGTCGTCACTACCAACTCTTATTGGCAGAATAGCAACCTATTCATACTGATGATCTGTCATCTTCTTCTGAAGTCACTTAACTCAGGTTCTGTGTGACAGAACTTAATATTAAAGGCATCGACCTTCAGCAATTTTGTCTGAATGTGGTTGACAGGTATAATGGTCATAGGAAATTCAGATAATTGGATCGAAAAAATGAGTTTCACTGTACAGCAAAATACTCTACCCCCTGGTTTCACTGTTGATGGGTTAGATATAAATTTTGTTGGCTTTTATAGTCATTTTGCTGTTCTTAAATATTATAGAAATATTTGTCCAAAATCCCTCAATGACTGAGGAATGACTTTTTCATATTTATTATTTAGCAGAGGTCCCAGGAGGAAAAAAAAATTTTTTCAAGTGAAAATTACGTAACAAATAAGAAGAGCCTTTTATTTCACAGAGAGAAATACTCTTGAAGCACACACAATAGTGAAACTTTTGGAAAATCATCATGGTATTCATAGAAATAGTCAACAAGATTTTGCGCTTATTTTTACAATTTATGAGTATTCATCACTGAGTAGTGGAGAAACAATTCTCATCATTGTATGGTTTTAGAGTCCTCAGTCCATTTAAACAGTTGGATTACTCTCTCTCTTTAGATATATCATATTCCCAGTGTTTAACTACATATATCCTATGGCATTTAATAAATTAATTCTATGTAACCATATAATGAGCTTCTGTTAAATATATAAGCACAAGTGTTGCTTAACAGTTAAGAGGTAAACATTGTAGTTCGACAACATATTTTAGCTCTGCCACGTCCTAGTTGTATGGTCTTGGAAATATTAATTAGTAAATTTGTGCTTGTTTCCTCACGTACAAAATGGAAATAATTGGTTCTTATGCCACCGCATTACTGTGCGGATTAAATGAGCCCATGTTTGTCAGCAGGAAGTACCCTGCCAGTCCCATGGCAACTATGTGTCCTTTTGCCACTGCTGCTCTTACTAATGGTGCTGATACTGTACGTGGGATGTTTACTCTTTGGTATTTCAACTCGATAAATTAAGTACATCGAGATCTAATGTACTGATCTAAGCACATTGAGAAATTTAGGTTTGATTTTCAGAATTTTGAGGAATATAAGCCTTCTTTAGTCAGAATTAATCCTTCACAAATATGTGAGGTCAGTGAGAGCTATCTTTGAAGATGCAGAGGTGTTTTTCTGGATCCGCTTAGCCTTGAAGAATTCTGTTCCTTTTGGAGGCTTCTGTATTTAAGCTTCCTGTCTCTTATACACTGGGTTGTTGAGTATTTGTCTGTCACAATTCCCAAGGGTGGAATGGCAGAGAATGGAGAAATAGTTAGATTTCAATTCCAGTTCTTCCAATAAGTACCTGTGTTTTCCTGCAATGAGTGATTGAGTCTTGTTAAACCTCACATTCTTACAAATACAGATAATAACCTTTCAAGAATTATTTTTAAGTGTTTTAATCATCAGGGCCTGGATTCAGACAGATTTGGGTTTAAACATAGACTCTAACGTTTTTTGGTGGTCTGGCAATAGGTAAACTAGTTGAACTCCCTAATCATCATTTCCTCCCACTATTAACTGGGATATAAAAATACCTACTTCATTTCTTCATAAGTTTTTTTACATTTTAATTTATTTATTTGTCAGAGAGAGAGAGAGAGAGCATAAGCAGGGGGAGAGGGAGAAGCAGGCTCCCCGCTGAGCAGGGAGCCCGATGTGGGACTCGATCCCAGGACCCTGGGATCATGACCTGAGCTGAAGGCAGATGCTTAACCAACTGAACCACCCAGGCATCCCACCTCATAAGGTTTTTCTGATGATTAAATAAAACAAGAGCTGAAAGATTTTAGAAAATGATCACAAAGATACATGTTCAATAAACATTGTAGGTTATAAATAAGTAGCAGAAAGCTCAACTGGAAATAATTGATCTTCTTCTGTTCTCTTTCTGCTTTTTAAAAAAAGGCATATGCTTTGGGACTTCTTAAATTTGGATTGGTGAAATCAGATTCTCCAATGGTCAAGACATTCCTAGGAGATCCCTCAAATTAGGGCCAGAGATAGCTGATGATTTTATATGTATGTGAACACAGCCCTGGTTAGAAACACTGGACAATATGCATATTAAAATTGATTTTATTTGTATCTTGTGCCCTTTTCTGTGAAAAGATACTTTCTATAATTATGGGTATCATTCTTGCTGAATGAAATCCTAAAGTTATTTACCAATAGAGTTCCTTTCCATTTTTTCTAATCATTATACACACATTTCTGACAAATGCATGGATGGTGGGTTTTTTCTTTTATTTTTTTCCTCATTTTTTCTGGTGTTAATGAGGCATTTCAGATGTTGCAGGGCTGATTTTATATCACTGGTGTTAGAAAGTAAGCTTTAAAGAAAAAACAAACAGGTTTATCTTAAGTGGATGTGTTTTTTCTCTTTCTGTATCTATGGGCAAAGGAATATTTTAATTGCACATATCAACTTATTAATTGAAGGAATAAAGGCTGTATTCAAGCTGGTTTATTTTTTTATTTTTTATTTAAGATTTTATTTATTTATTTGAGAGAGAGAGAGAGAATGAGAGACAGAGAGCACGAGAGGGAAGAGGGTCAGAGGGAGAAGCAGACCCCCTGCCGAGCAGGGACCCCCCCCCCCCCCATGCGGGACTCAATCCCGGGACTCCAGGATCATGACCTGAGCCGAAGGCAGTCGCTTAACCAACTGAGCCACTCAGGCGCCCTCAAGCTGGTTTAAAACAAAAACACGCTCGATGTCACACAGCATATCAGTTACCCATTATAGGAGTCATGGCCCCTTTCTGTGACAAGCATGGAGAGGGTCCATGCTGCTGAACTAGTTGAGAAGAATGAACTTCTCTTTTTCAGTTGCCCCTGGGGCATCTCTAAAAATTCAAGTAAGTCTTTGGGAAGATTACAACATGTTGCAAACCTGACTTCTCAAAATAATTTCAGTTGAGGTTTGAGTTGCTCAAAGTATATGTTCATTTTGTATAAGAAATCAAATGTATAATGCCAATTAATTTTCACATAATTTCCCATAATCCCTTGCCTTCTAGCTTTTAGGATGTTTCAGCCAATGAGAATCTCTAGCAGAAGACAAAGTTGGGAGGTGAGGAATGACCACATATTTCTCTCCCTTTCTTTCTCTGAGAAGCTGCATCTCCTCCTTCCTTATCTTCCACCAGACGGCTTTACCATCTGTGATGTCAACTCCAACCAGGAAAGCTTAATGTATTTTCAGTTTTTACCAGTTGACACCAGCTCTGGGGATCTAGTTGTGCAATTTCTTCTTTGTCCCTTTAGCCCTACAGATGGAGACTTGCTTTTTCTTTTTTTTTTTTTTTTTTTTTTTTTGTCATCTCACTGACCTTAATTTGGCTTCTCTGTACCTCTACCACCTATGTATCCAATGTCTTGTATCTGGAAAACCTAGAGTGGATGTATTTTCTTACTAAATCCTAGCTAGTACATTTAAATTTAAAGAGGATATATCTGCCTTCCACCCCCAAGGAGCTAAATTCCTTCTTTCCAAAATCTTCTGGAATTTAGTCATTATGGATCAATTCCATCATGGAGCTTGTCAGAACTTACTCCAGGAGAAGCAAGGCTTAGGAGCATACATTATTGGTTATCTCATCTGGACCACAACAATATGCAAATTATACATAAGAAAAGAGGCAGGCTATTAAAGTAGATCACATATGGGTCATATAGCAAATCAAATAATATGTAACTACACAAAGTAGGTTATTAGACCATAATGGTATTAAGGTAGAAGTCACTAACAGAAGGATAATAGGAAAATGTCTGAATACTTGGAAACTAAAAAACATACTCCTAAGTAACTCATGGGTAAAGAAGATGTCCTGAAGAAAACTAGAAAATGTTTTCAGCTATACCAAAATGAAAACACAATATAACAGTCCCTCCTTTATCCACTGGGAAAATGCTTGAAGACTCCCAGGGATGCCTGAAACCATGGATAGTACCAAACCCTATATATACTATGTTTTTTCCTATACATACATACATACCTATGATAAAGTTTAATTTATAAATTAGGCACAGTAAGAGATTAACAACAATAACTGACAATAAAATAGAGTAATTATAACAATAGACTGTAATAAAAGTTATATGAATATGGTCTCTCTCCCTCAAAATATTGTATTCACTCTTCTTGTAATGACGTAAGATGATATAATGCCTATGTGATGAGATGGAGCGGAGTGAATGATGTAGGCACTGAGACATAGTGTTAGGCTACTATTGATCTTCTGATGATATGTCAGAAAGAAGATCATCTGCTTCCAGACTACAGTTGACTTCAGGTAATTGAAACAACAGAAAGGAAAACCACAGATGGGGCCGGGAGGGGGGGGGGGACTGTATATCAAAATCTGTGGAATTCAGCTGAAGCAGGGATTACATGGAAATTTATAGCATCAAATACATATTAGAATAGAAGATACTTCTCAAATCATGAATCTAAGCTTTCACCTTAAGTAACTGTTAAAAATAAAACAGCCAAGTCAAGAAGAAAAAAAATCATGAAAGAAATAATAACTAATAGAAATAAAACTGAAAATAGAAAACCAATAGAGAAAAAACAATCAAACCACAGGTTGCCAATAAAAATTTTTATTTTCCAAAAAGTGAATAAAATTGGTACACCTCTAGTAAGAATGACAGAGAATATAAAACAAAAGACATAATTTACCAATATCATGAATGAAAGAAGAGATATCACTATATATACCCTGCAAATATTGGTAGGAAACCAATGGAATACTAAAAGTAACTCTGTGAATATAAATTTGACCACTTAAATGAAATGGACCAATTCTACAAAATGACAAACTAACAAAACTCACCAAAAATGAAATAAATTACCTTAATAGTCCTATAACTGTTAAAAAATTAAACACATTGTTAAAAAAAACTTCCCCCAAAATTTTTCAAGGCCCAGATGACTTATCTTTATTTTTTTATCTTTATTTAAATTCTAGTAAGTTAACAGATAATGCTATATTGGTTTCAGGAGTAGAATTCAATGAATCACTTACACACAACACCCAGTGTTCATTGTAACAAGTGCCCTCTTTAATACCCATCACCCATCTAGCCCGCCCCCCTCCATCCTCCCTCCAGCAACGCTCAGTTTGTTTTCTATAGGTAAGAGTCTCTTATGGTTTGCCTCCCTCTCTTTTTCATTTTTTCTTCCTTCCCCTATGTTCATCTGTTTTGTTTCTGAAATTCCACATAGGAGTGTAATCATATGGTATTTGTCTTTCTCTGACTGACTTATTTCACTTAGCATAATACTCTCTAGCTCCAACCACATCATTGCAAATGGCAAGATTTCATTATTTTGTTGGTTGAGTAATATTCCATTGCATATGTGTGTGTGTGTGTGTGTGTGTGTGTGTGTGTGTGTGTGTGTGTATCATATTTTCTTTGTCTACGGACATTTGGGATCCTTCTATAGTTTGACTATTGTTGATACTGCTGCTATAAACACTGGTGTGCTTGTTATAAACATTGGGGTGCATGTACCCCTTATAATCTGCATTTTTGTATCCTTTGTGTAGATTCCTAATAGTGCAATAGCTGAATCATAGGGTAGTTCTGTTTTTATCTTTTTGAGGAGGCTCCATACTGTTTTCCAGAGTGGTTGCACCAGTTTGCATTCCCACCAACAGTGCAAGGGGGTTCCCCTTTCTCTGCATCCTCACCAACACCTGTTGTTTCTTCTGTTGTTAATTTTAGCCATTCTAACTGGTGTAAGGTGGTATCTCGTGGTGGTTTTGATTTGGATTTCCCCATGCCGAGTGATGTTGAGCATTTTTTCATGTGTCTGTTAGCCATTTGGATGTCTTCTTTGGGAAAGTGTCTATTCATGTCTTCTGCCCATTTCTTAATGGATTATTTGTTTTTGGGGTGTTGAGTTTGATAAGTTCTTTGTAGATTTTGGAGACTAACCCTTTATGAGATATGTCATTTGCAAATATCTTCTCTCATTCTGAAGGTTGCCTTTTAGTTTTGTTGATGGTTTCCTTCCCTGTGCAGAAGACTTTTATCTTGATGAAATCCCAATAGTTCATTTTTGCTTTAGTTTCACTTGATGCTGGAGATGTGTCTGGTAAGAAATTGCTATGTCTGATGTCAAAGAGGTTGCTGCCTGAGCTCTTTTCTAGGATTTGATGGTTTCCTGTCTCACACTTAGGTCTTTCAACCTTTTTGAGTATATTTTTGTGCATGGTGTTAGAAAGTGGTCCAGTTTCATTCTTCTGCATGTTGCTGTCCAGGTTTGCCAAAACAATTTGTTGAAGAGACTGTCTTTTTACCATTGGATATTCTTTCCTGCTTTGTCAAAGATGAGTTGACCATATAGTTGTGGGTCCATTCCTGGGTTTTCTATTCTGTTCCATTGATCTATGTGTCTGTTTTTGTGCCAGCACCATATTGCCTTGACAACTACAGTTTTGTAAAACAGCTTAAAATCTGGAATTGTGATGTCTCCAGCTTTGCTTTTTTTTTTTCTAGTTTGCTTTGGCTATTCTGGGTCTTTTGTGGTTCCATATAAATTTTAGGATGTTTGTTTTAGCTCTGTGAAAGATTCTGGTGGTATTTTGATAGGGATTGCATTAAATGTGTAGATTGTTTTGGGTAGTATAGACATTTTAACAATATTTGTTCTTCCAATCCATGAGCATGGAATGTTTTTTGATTTCTTTGTGTCATCTTTGGTTTCTTTCAGAAGTGTTCTATAGTTTTC
Source organism: Zalophus californianus (assembly GCF_009762305.2). NCBI lineage: Eukaryota > Metazoa > Chordata > Mammalia > Carnivora > Otariidae > Zalophus > Zalophus californianus. Next base: position 29,115,186 of record NC_045602.1, read on the forward strand.
AAAGTACAGATCTTTTACCTCTTTAGTTAGGTTTATTCCTAGGTATTTTGTTTTTTGGTGCAATTGCAAATGGGATCGATTTCCTTGATTTCTTTTTCTGCTGCATCATTACTGGTGTGTAGAAATGCAACAGATTTCTGTGTGTTGATCTTATATTCTGCAACTTTACTGAATTCATGTATTAGTTCTAGCAATGTTTTGGTGGAGTCTTATGGATGATCATGTAGTCTGCAAGTAGTGAAAGTTTGACTTCTTTGCCTATTTGGATGCCTTTTATTCCTTTTTGTTGTCTGAGGCTAAGACCTCCAGTACTATGTTAAATAGTAATGGTGAGAGTGGACATCTCTGTCTTGTTCGTGACCGTAGGGGAAAAGATCTCAGTTTTTCCCCACTGAGGATGATATTAGCTGTGAGTCTTTCATATATAGGACCCAGATGATTTAATGGTGAATTCTACCAAACACTTTAAATTAGAAATAACACCAAATCTATACAAACTTTTCCAGAAAATAGTACGGAAGGAGACACCTCTAAACTCAGTCTTACCCTGACTGATACCAAAATCGATAAGTTCACTTACACAAGGGAAAAGAAAAATAAAATTACTCTTGTTAACCTAAAGTTACTGTTTCCATAGACAGTAGAAGATGAACAAAGATGGGGACAATTAAAATGTTGTTCTTTACCTGTCAGTGTATAGTTTAATTTCTAAGTGTCTAGAGATTTTCCTATTATACTCTGTTACTGATTTTTAGTTAGGATTGGGAATAAAGAAGCCAACATTATATATTTGACTTTGATAATTATAAAGTATATGCTTCATTGAATAATCCATTATTTTACTCTGTAGATTGGCAAACAGCAAAACTAAAATAGAATGATCTCTCTGAAATAAGAAAAGAGATGCAAGTGTATGCATACTATAAATATAATCCATGATATTTGACAACTATTCGAGTGAAGTAGTATTTATTTCACCTCTTATTGGACCATTTAGCTGAATCACCTCTCAGTGAACAATTTGTCATTTTACAAATTTTAATAAACTATTATGCTACATTTGTGCTTCTATGAGTATTAGAGTCACCATTAATCGATATCTCAGTTAGTTCCAAGCTTCCATTTTTCTCTAAAGTGAAAAGTTAAGCTATATTATTAAATCAATAACTGGATTATATTTTGAATGCCTATTTGACTAAGGTACCAAATCAATAGAATTTTCTCTTTTTTTGTTTTTCTTCATTTCTCCTTAAGATGTTGTGAGCCTCCCCTTTTTTTTAAGATTTTTTTTTAACTTGTAAGTAATCTCTACACCCAACATGCGGCTTGAATTTATAACCCTGAGATCAAGAGTTGCATGCTCCGCCAACTGAACCAGCCAGGAGCCCCAAGATGTTGTGAGTTCTAAGAGGCTTACACATCCTAAGCAGAAAGGATTCTTCTCTGTACAGTACTATCTGAGAATGCTGGGTTTTATTAAAATGGACAGTCTCCAGTGGCTTTTGGTTATATTTTACCCACCCAGGTACATCTGCAGCTGACATATCTGCATTACCCTTTACTTTCCAAATGTCAAATCTGTGTTGGTCACTTCTTCCTCCTCATATAAGCCACACTTTTCCAATTCTTTGTGATATAATGAACGCTTGACTCTTCTCTCATAGAAGAAGATCATGTAGTCAAGACACACTAAATTTGCCTACTTAGGGCTTGCCAACACGAATGTATTGCTTCTGCTGTACCACGTGGAACAAGATTTCTCTATTAGACTTTCTGGCTTCATGGCTTTCTCCCAAGAAATAAATACCCTTTTCTCTCAGATCCCACAAAACTCTGATTTCTAATGACAATCCTAAGGCATAGCCCAAGGAATGAGAGGGCCTTGGCCCTTTCCTAGAGATATTAACCCATATGCTTCATTTGAATCTCTTTCTTTTACCACTTAACCAAAACGTTCTCTCTTTTTGTGTGAGGCAAAATTAGTTTTCCACTTTCACACTTTTCCATTCAATGGAATAAATATTACCTTCTGAAACTTCAATATACTTATTTATCTGTAACTTATATAATATATAATAATAACATTAATATATTGTAGAATAATTATATATTAAAATTATAAATTATATAATTTATATAAAAATTATAGTATATATAAACTATAGTTATTATAAATTATTATATAATTTATATATTATATACATAATTTATAATTTATAGTATAGTATAGATAGTATATAATATATCTTTTCAAAGGAGCTCTGCTCTAACTCTATAATGAGTCTCAAGAAACTACCCTTAAAAATCAAAGAAAAGGACTGACATCTGTCTTTGTCATATTAGCTGTCTGAGTGTAATATATACACATTGCTAATAATACTGCCTTAATATTTGATAAAGGATATTGGTATGAAGTAATTGCAGAGCTATCAATGTTGAGGAACAACTCTGCTTAATATCTGAAAAATCTTATTCTGTTAAACATCTTAAAATAATAATTTAATATTTTTTAAATTAGGCTTTAAAATAATACTTTAAAATGGGCTTTTAAAATAATACTTAAATGGCTGTATTTTAATGGAAAATGGAAAATTATTAGTGATACCTATTTGTATTGAAATGCATCTAAAAGCATGGGTTAAAAAGGGATACTAAACAGAGAGTATAAACTGCCCTTCTCTGAGAGTGTTGGGTAATTTTTCATTTCTTAGTCTTTGCTATCTGTGCTTTATAAAATATTTCTATGAAAACATTTATTTTTACATTAATGTTACTATTTAGTATGTACTACTTAAATGCTATTTAAACAATATTATGTATCATATACTATTAAAATTAAAAACATGTTAAATTGAAGTACAAACACCAAGGATGGACAAAATGCAATAAACATAAAAAATGATGATAAATATAACAGTAAATAAAACCATTATGTTAACAAAAGGACAGTCATATCTGAACATAAGGTAGTAGAGAGAGAATATAAATTTTATTAGAGTTTCAAATGTATCTTTGATCTCCAAAAGAGATTTAAGCATGAGCCTATAGACCACACTAATTCAATAATAAAGATGTGAAATTTTTAAATAAATAATGGTGACTTAAATGTCCTTACACTTCACTTAAGTGTGTTACCAGAAATAAATAGTACTTAGTCTAGTAAAACAGTGATGACTTTGCTCCTACCTATCTCTGCCAGCCCCAACCAGAGCCAGCCTCTTGTTTCACACATTGAGTCACAATAACAGTCTTCCTTTTACTTTTAGAGCAGAACACACACACATCAACACACATAGACCCACTCACGTGCACACACATCAACACACATAGACCCACTCACGTGCACACACATCAACACACATAGACCCACTCACGTGCACACACATCAACACACATAGACCCACTCACGTGCACACACATCAACACACATAGACCCACTCACACGCACACACATCAACACACATAGACCCACTCAGGCACACACACACATACACACACACACACGGTTTCTGTAATCTGGATCTCCTTTGCCCAATTTTCAACTTGCTAAAATCTTTTACATCCTTCAAGTCTCAGATTACATGTCACCCTTTGAGAGGCACTGTTCCTATTACACCTACAGTCTAAACTTGGCCCACTCTCCATTCATTAACATAAAACCATTTTTCTCTTACAACATTTTTCATATCATAGTTGTGATTTTCATTTAAGATCTGTTTCATCTACTATAATTTTAATATCCATGAGTCTATGTTTGGATACCAAAGGCAAATTCAATGCCAACAGAGTATGAATAAATTATAAGAAGATGAATTATATTAATCTTAAGTAATAAATCTTATATTAAGATATGTATTAGTACAATAATGCACATCAGTGTGTCAATTGATATAAAGTACATCAAAGTGTCAATTAAGGAAAAGAAAAGCATGTAATTAATCATAACTTCAAACAAAAAACATTTTTATTTTTTAATTTTTATTTATTTTTAAAGATTTTATTTATTTTAGAGAGAGACAGAAAAAGTGTGAGTGGAGGGAGAGGTAGGGGGAGAGGGAGAGAGAATCTCAAGCAGACTCGCCACTGAATGTGGAGCTGGATGTGGGGCTCGATCCCATGACCCTGAGATCATGACCTGAGCCAAAACAAAGAGTTGGATGCTTAACCTATTGAGCCACCCAGTCACCCCAAACAAAAAATATTTTTTAAAAGAATTCAAATTTAATACTCATTTGTAATTGAAAACCACACACACACACACACACACACACACACACACACACACACACACAGCCCTGGAAGGCATAGTTTACTTCTTGAATGTTAGAAAGACAATTAGATTTAAGCAATAAAGCAAAATACATTTAACAGCAAAATAATAAAAGTATTCCTACTAAACTAAAAAAATACATAAAAATGCCCATTTTTAATTCACTAATTCAAAGGGATACATGCACCACTATGGTTACTGCAGCATTATTTACAACAGCCAAACTATGGAAGCAGCCCAAATGTCCATTAGTAGATGAATGGATAAAGAAGATATATATACTGGAATATTATTCAGACATAAAAAAGAATGAAATCTTGCCATTTGCAACAACGTGGATGGAACTAGAGAGTATAATTTTACTAAGCAAGATATGTCAGTCAGAGAAAGACAAATACCATACGATCTCACTCATATGTAGAATTTAAAAACAAAACAAATGAGCAAAGGAAAAAAGACAAATCAAGAAACAAAATGAGGAAAGGGGAAAACAAGAGAGAGAGAGAGGCAAACCAAGAAACGGACTCTTAACTATAGAGAACAAACTGATGTTGACCAGAGGGGAGATGCGTAGGGGGATGGGTGAATTAGGTAATGGGGATTAAAGAGCATACTTACCATGATTAAAAAAAAGAATTAAAAAAAAAAAAGAAAGGCCACACTCCACAGGTAGCTACTATCCGTGCCCCAGTTCTCTGTAGCTTGATCTACACTTCTGCTAATTAAATAAATAAATAAATAAATAAATAAATAAATAAATAAATGCACACTTTTTCCATATTCTGTTAAAGGTGTATCCAAAAAAATAAAATATAAATAAAATTCTTTGCAGTGTGACTTGAGTAAACTACTGAAGATAAAAAATATAAACAGAAAGAATAAATGAACGGATGGTAAAAATAATGCCTGTTCCTATATGATTATATAATTTTAAGTTTTAGATCAACCCAGTATGGCCTGAAACAGAAAGAGTTTTAATGATGAATGGAACAGAGACAAAATTATGACCCCCTGTAGATAACATAATTATATGCTTTAGAAACTTAGGAAAGTCAGCCAAAAATAATTAGTAATAAGGAGTCAACTAAAAGTCAAAGCAAATATATGTAAAAATAATTAGTAGCATATACTCCTGTAATAAGCAGTCAGAAACATACATGGAAATAGAATTCACAAAGGCACAAAATATGAATTTTAAAACTGTTCTAATGAAACATATGCAAGATGTGTATGTGTGTGTGTGATTAAATGAGAATACAGTATGTTCTGATAGTATAATTTAATATTGTATGCTAATTCTTCCTAATGTGCCCTACTAAGTATTAAGATATATTTCAGAGCCATAATAAGTAAAATGATGTAATACTCAGGCAACATACAGATTAAGTAGAGTGTCAAAAGACCTTATTGCTTTAATGCTTTTAATGCTTTCAATAATATATGATTTTAATATTTGTTAAACAGATCTTCCTGAATAATTTGGGGAAGTGAAGTGTTTTTTTTAAAGATTTACTTATTTATTGGAGAGAGAGAGGGAGGGAGTGGGTTAAGGGAAGAGGGAGAGAATCTTCAAGCAAACTCCCCACTGAGCATGGAGCCTGACATGGGGCTCAATCTCAGGACCCATAAGATCATGACCTGAGCCAAAAACAAGAGTTGGAGGCTTCACCACCTGAGCCACCCAGGCGCCCTTGGCGAAGTGAAGTATTTAACAAATAGTGCCATTATACTTTTTAGTATAAAAGACACCTTTAGATTTTTCTCTTCATGAGGTACATTTCCTTTTGGGTGATCTGTTTAGTATTCATAGTTTCATCTATCGTCTCTCTGAATAAGGACACCAAATCTATCTTTATCCCTGTTTTCTCTTCCCCAAAATGAGATATTTCCCAATATCTCTATTGAGCTAAAAGACAGCATGTCCCAAACTATGCTCAGGCTTTTATCCACTGCTTCAAACTGTGGACCCATTGGAGGCCAGCTACCTGTCCCTTTCCTGTCTCACACAATTGAGAAATCTTAGGTAACCAGCAAACACTCATTGAAATGGTGCAATATGAAGTATGAAGACTTCACCCTTTCTGTGTGATTCCATCCTCTCCCACCTCCAGTGCTTGAGTAACAAAAAGACAAGCAGTTCACTCTGCTCTGTTAGGATGGGGAGGCCTTTCAGTAATGCTGCTGTCATGGATACTCACCACCTCTTAGTATTCAGGTGCTAATGATATACAATACTACTCTCTCTGAAAGACTTATCAATGTATGCATTCCTCATGGTAAGTTATCTAAATAAATTTTCAAGTGTAAATTTTTTTAAAAGGCAAATCACATATTCTTCCCAAAGCCATTGTTCAAGTATAAGTGGTCATAGTCACAGTGATGATACATTCTGCTGTATTATGAAACAGCTATTTAAATAATTAATTTTTTAAGATTTTATTTATTTTATTTGAGAGAGAGAATGAGACAGAGAGAGAGCACGAGAGGGAAGAGGGTCAGAGGGAGAAGCAGACTCCTCGCTGAGCAGGGAGTCCGATGCGGGACTCGATCCTGGGACTCCAGGATCATGACCTGAGCCGAAGGCAGTCGCTTAACCAACTGAGCCACTCAGGCGCCCTATTTAAATAATTATTGATGTATTATTAACACGTTGGACTATGACATCAACATAGATTTTTTTCTACGGAAAATTAATTTCTATAGAGATACGGTTTGCTATTGGTGTTTACAAAATTAGATATGGTGATTTCTTATAATTTTAGAATGTGTACTTTATTAAAAACTAGATTCTTTAGAGATATTATTTTTAGAATTCTTGTACACTTTAAAATTTGGGGGAATGTTGCCTCATTTAATCTTGAAGCAAATTAGGACTTCTACTTGGGGGTAGGACGAGGTAGCAAGCAGAGGACTGGAACATGACAAGAACAGTAAGTTAAGTTGGAAGCGAGTTGTAGGAGAGCCATGGAGAGTCACTGAGGCAAGCAGGAGTAGAACAGTTAACAGTGAAGACAGACAAGCACTGAAGGGGTAGTTATTTGCTAAAACTGACTACGGCAAAGGAGGCTGAGAATTCAGGGTTTGTATGAACCCTCTCAGGGGCAAAATATTCAGCAGAGCTTAGAGTGGAGACGAGGTGCTTCAAGTGGATGACCAGTCTGCCATTCAAGGCATTTACCTCATTTTGGAATTGCATGGGGTCAGAAGGAAAACTTCAATGGGAAAAGGACATTTTATAATTGGTTGGACCTGATTGTTTCCAACTTCCCCAAGAGATGAATATTTGGCTTGTGTGTTGCTTTGTCAGTATCCTTTGAATCACTGGAAAACTTGGTAAGGGGTAAAAATGTATAATTCATGTTGAGCCTGATTTGACAATGCAAACTTTTGTATTATCTCACAAGCTCTATGACTGAACATATATAATAGAAAACTAAGAGAAAATAAAAGCAGTAGAAACTGGGCTACACATAATACAGATACTAGAGTTGGCAGACTGGAAAGTTAAACAGTTAAAACAGCTGTAATTGACTTCTACCTGTGACCACGATGGAAAGGCGCTCTAGAGCAACCTATGGGAGCAGGGCCTGAGGGGCTGTGGTCTTTGAGAACGAGTAATTGCAAAAGGGGAGCTCCACAGTCACTTTTTTTCTTTTTAAAAGATTTTATTTATTTGAGAGAGAGCAACAGCGAGAGCACACAAGTTGGGGGGAGGGCAGAAGCAGACTCCCAGCTGAGTAGGAAGCCTGACGAGGGGCTCAATCCCAGGACCCTGGGATCATGACCAGAACAAAGGCAGATGCTTAATGACTGAGCCACCCAGGCACCCTTCAGGTTGACTTTTCATGGAAGATATTTGAAAACTCTGTGGGAGAATGGTGCCCCTACAAGCAACTGCCTTAAATGCTGAGGAGACAAATTTATAACAGATTTGCAAAATTGACAGAGACTTGAAGGGGGTATTCAGAACCAACCAAGTAAATTTTAAACACAGAATTTATATTCCAGGCCCTCAGAATAAAGGAAAAAAAAAACACTAAATAAATATTGAACATTAGTCAATAAGCTTCTTTTTGCAGAAGCCCAGGTTAACAATTCTGAAAATATTCTGTGTATTCTAGGATTGAAGCAAATAAATATATTTGGAATTGAGAGCAAATTTCTCAATATTAGAGAATTAAGTTACTAATATGAAGGGGGTGCCAGAATGAAATGCATGTTGATGGATTGGTATAGTGTCAATTAATGTTTTGATATTCAATGTTTTAATAAATATTTAATAAAGATATTACATATAAATATATAAGTATATATAAATGGATAATAAATATATGAAAATAGATTGATATAAATATATAAAACATGAATATGTTTCAATTTTAACAGATAAATATAAAACATACATTAGTGTACATTTGTCTATAAATACACAAGATAAATTTGTGTATTGGTAAATGAACATTCCATTGTGTAAAGCAACTCATATGACAAAGCCCAAAATTAGTGAGCAGGAAAGTTTACTCTACCCACAGGCAAGCTATGGTTAACAAAGGGAGAACAGGAAGAATAATACAACATATAATACAATCCATACCAGCTAACAACCCAGAATGATACCAAAAATTCTTCTGACAATATTTTAAAAAATGAAATTCTAAATTATATTAACAGAAAGTCATCACAGGCTGAAACACTTTTTAATAAAATATTTTACCATGGAAGATGCTAGGTACTGCCCTAGAATCCTGATAGGACTTCTGCATTTACCTGGCACCTGACTACTGCTCAGAATATACTTTTCATCTCACTTCATTCACTTTGATTTCATATATGTAAATATTCCTCTCACTCATTTGGTTTATTACAAAGTGGTGCAATACTTATCCCTTCAATATGCTTCCAGCTATTTTAGATGTATCCTGGATTTGATACAGAATGGCATAAAGGTGTCCTTTGAGTCAATATCAGTAGATAATTCTCATTCTATTTCCTGCAGGCTATCCCCAGCCCTCAGATAAATCCAGTCAAACCACCAGTAAGGACAAAACTGTGCAGGAATAAAAAAATATACTTAATATGCTCCTACTAAAATTGTAGTCTATTAATTTGGGGGATAGAAGCCATAATATTTCAAATATGGTAATTCTGCCATCTGTTAAGATAAAATGTAGCCAGTAGCATTTTGCCATTCCCTGATGGTAATAAGTTTCCAATTAGCCTTACTATAGAAATTTAAACAACAATGATAGTCTTTAGTATTCTGGAAAATCCATGCACAAACCTACTGGAAACATAACCGTCTTTCTTTTTTTTTAAGGTTTTTATTTATTTATTTGGAGAGAGAGAGAGAACAAGTAGGCAGAGAGGCAGGCAGAGGGAGAGGGAGAAGCAGGCTCCCCGCCGAGCAGGGAGCCCAACGCAGGGCTGGATCCCAGGACCCTGGGATTATGACCCAAGCCGAAGGCAGCCGCTTAACCGACCGAGCCACCCAGGTGCCCCCATAACCGTCTTTCTACCTTACCTCAGCTTCAAAAGTTTGTTGCAATTCAGTGAGCAGGCTCAGAGTGTTTCAGAAATATATCTCTGAGCTCTTCTGCCCTGAATTCCTCTGAAGAATGCCTTTCATTCTCACTGAGGAAAATCCATTTGGCCTGACAGCAAACTCTCTCTTTTACTATGCATCTAGTCTTCATCATACTATGTCATGCATGTGAGAGGCCTGTAAGAAAAATGTGGCAAGTAGAGAAAAACTGCTTCTTTCTCTGGTATTGTTCAGAATACTAATCCATCATGCTAAACCACACACAACTACTACAAATTCGTTAGGTGTTTGTCTTTATTTCTGTTTTGGGTAGATTTTTCTTCCTAACAGCACACTGACAAAAATTAAAGAAATCATGGTTCGTTTTCCTCCAAGATAGGATTATCACTTTCTATAATTTAGTTAATTTAGATTTCTTTGTAATCTCTTCTGTTTCCTTTATAAAATCTCTGATTTTGTAGCTTATTTGGCAAATTTTTGTGATTCAGTGGGGAAAAAAAAGGACATGTACTTGTGACTCCCTTCAGGCTAAGTGGTAGCAAAAGTTTTTGCTTCTCATCTACCTTATTTTATTTCAACTTGTTTTCAGGTAACACACGTTTTTCACAATTTTTCCCATTCTAAAACTATGGATTTGTTTTTTCTATATTGACTCTCAACAATCCTTAAGGAATTTAATTTCTATTCCCCTTTGCATCTCCGTATTTTTTCCACACTAATACTGGTTCCTTGGGTTCTTGCCCTGTTAGCTTTCAATTCTTCTTGATGAGATCATTTTGAATAGTTTCTGAGATCCCATTAGATTTTCATTTTGGACATATCATAGTTTTTATTTATGTTGTGCTTAGTATTGTAAGTTATCCTGAAAGTAAGTTGTAATACTACTCTGAGAAGCAAAATTAGTATTGGTACATTAAATGCTCTTGAATGTTACTACTTTTGGCTGCTTTGTCCTATATATTATATTTGCTTATCAGATCTAATCACAACTTTGATGCTTAGTCCTCTAGGTGAGTGATTTTTGTTAAATTGAATATCTCATTTTACTTTTCAAACTTAGACCTCAAAATGATATTTGTGTTTTTATCATTATGCTAGTAAATACTCTAATTTATTTCTTTCTGAATGAGATATAAAACAAGAGTACTGTATTGTTTTTAAAGCACTAAAAATACTGTAACTATGTTACCCTGAAAATTAAATCATGCAGAGAAATCATGAGCAAAATTATGCTTAAAGGCAACATGTTAAGAATGGACGTTATACATGCCATATTTTCCTAATTTACCTAAGCCCAAATTTATCATTATATTTCTAGAGAGATACAATTTTAGATTGCTGTTTTTTGAATATATCAGTACTTTCATATACATGGAATTAAAAAGTTTTAAGCACACACTTTATTAAATTATTGAACATTGAACTTTAAGGTTGTTTTATAATTCTGTATTACATACTTCTCCCTAAATTAAAAAAAAGTAAGTTTAAGATTTCTTTTTATCTAGTCTATCTCCCTTAGGGAATTCATCAACTTCACTGAGTATTCACAGGCTGCAATGATGACCTTATTAAATCTTTATCCTATGAATTATAATGATATAAATATGATTAGTTGTATTTTTTCTACTATTTAGGTATACAGATAAGAAGCCCAACATAACATTTATCAAGAGGTGAGGTATTTTTTTTCAGTTTTTTTTTTTATTTTTTTATTGTTATGTTAATCACCATATATTACATCATTAGTTTTTGATGTAGTGTTCCATGATTCATTGTTTGTGCATACCACCCAGTGCTCCACGCAGAACGTGCCCTCTTTAATACCCATCACCAGGCTAACCCATCCCCCCACCCCCCTCCCCTCTAGAAACCTCAGTTTGTTTTTCAGAGTCCATCGTCTCTCATGGTTCATCTCCCCCTCCGACTTACTCCCCTTCATTCTTCCCCTCCTGCTATCTTCTTTTTCTTTTTTCTTAACATATGTTGCATTATTTGTTTCAAAAGTACAGATCTGTGCTTCAACAGTCTTGCACAATTCACAGCGCTCATCATAGCACATAACCTACTCAATATCTATCACCCAGCCACCCCATCCCTCCCACCCCCCACCACTCCAGCAACACTCAGTTTGTTCCCTGAGATTAAGAATTAAGAGGTGAGGTTTTAATGAATAATCTACTGCTGTATGGCCTTCCTTATACATGTCTAGTTTGGAGTTTACTGAACCTCTTGGGTCTGTTGGGTTTTTTTTTTTCTATTATTATTATATTTACAAAATTTTCAGTCAATATTTCTTCGGTTATATTTTCTATGCCATTCTGTTTCTCTCTCTCTTTCTGAGATTCCAGTTACATTTTTGTTAGTCTCCTTGACACTACATCATAGGTTATTGAGGTTCTGTTCTTCCATTTGGGAGGTAAGTCACCTTGATCATAGCTATTAGAGGGCATCAGGAGAAATAAAACCGCAGGGACTGAGGGTATTCTTATATCCAAGTTTGCACAAAGAGTACCACATACATTCAACTAAGGCATGTGTGTGTGTGTGTGTGTGTGTGTGTGTGTGTGTATGTGTCTGTGTATTAGGTCAATTTTATTGAGGTAAAACTTTAATAAAGTAGGACATAAGTCCTTTAACAGATAGATGGAGGGCAAATATTTTCTCTCAGCCTGTAGCTTATTTTTTTTATTTCTTTAATGGCACATTTCAGAAAAAGTACATTTTAATTTTTATTAAGTCCCTATGTTGACTTGTCTTTTATGTTTAGTGTCCATTTTATCTAAACAAAGAAATCTTCACAGGTTTCAAGTTTGTCACTTGATTTTGAAACTTGTCAGGTCCCGGGCTGATGCTGCAGTCCTGAACTGCTCATCGTTGATGTCTGTTTCTTTAAATCAGCATTGCAGATAGCAACAAACCACATAAAATATCACGAAATCTTTTCGCAGCTTCACCAGGACCTCAGAAATGCTGTGTCTGACAGTACTGAGCATTTGTGGCCTCGGGGGAGTGCTGAAATTGTTTGGCAAGTCTCATTTTCCATTTTGATGGTATTTTTATCTTGCTAAAAGAAGCTGTACAAACAGCGATTAGGCAGCAAGACTGGATTTCTAATTGATGCCCCAGCCTTTAAATCTGCCTTCACACAAGCTGGGATGTCTTAAAGAAACGCTTTACTCAAGGGGCCATTAGGCAGAAATGCTCTCTCCTGATAAACGATGTCCTGCCCTTTCAATTTGTCTTTCTCAAGGTGGCTCTTTATACAAGGGGTACCTTGAAGAAGGAAGAATGGGGAGGAGTGGGGAAGACTAAAATGCATTCCTGACCATTATCTCATGCCTAATAACCATTTTCTTACATTTTCCTTCATCGAAGTAGGAACTTAAAAAGGAATCCCTTTTATCATGAGAAATTTCAGACCAATGATGTCTGTAGTCAATATATTATCCTATGTGTTTTTCTTTTCTGAAGGAGGAGGATGGGTTGTCCTGTGTGACCCGCAGGTGTAGTGAGAATAGCCTCATGGAAGCCCCTCGGTGAACTTGATCTGTGTCCCCTGGAGACATATAGGAACAGAGGACTAGAGTCTGACCTGGACCCAAGGAATCTAAATGTGTGAATGTATAAATGTATGGCAATGGGTCTAGCTGACAGAGGAGAAGGAAAGAGAGGAATTCTGTTGTGTTGGGAAATAGCTACATTTCTAGTGGCAGGAGACATGCGTGTGTTTCACAGAAGAGAAGCCACATGCGCCGGAAGAAAAGACTGCCAGAAATCATTTACTGTTACTGAAAACCTGAGAAAGGAGAAAAATAAAACCAAAGAAAGGACAAGGAATTGGGTAACAGAGTTATAAATAAATTATTCATCATCGCAGGGAGGCAGTCGGATGCTATGGGGCAAGTTGCAGGAAGCACCAATGCAAACCTCCCTCAAGAGAAAGACTCAACTTTAAATACCTGCGTGGCCCAGAAAGGACAAATCCATCTACAGAAATTCCCAGGTAGCGGTGACCCTAACGGGTCACTTACCCCTCCACTCTCCTCCTACTTATGATACTGGTGGGATCACACTTTGGTTAGCAATGTGAAGGAAGAGAAGGAACAGTAAGAGCAAGAAAGAGAAGAGGAGAAACCACATCCTTACCCCTGAATAAATTACAGGAACACCTGTATAGCTAGAACTAGCCGCAGCTACCCTGACTGTTGTCTGTGAATAGAGGTGAATATTTTGGACAAGACACTGGTAATTACTGACTTGTGAGTCAGAAGGATGGTACCATTTCCTAAAAGTGACAGGAAAATCATGGGTCCATCTGAGTTTTTACTCAGTGGCAAGATGAGACCTAACACAACAGAATAAATACACAAGGTGGAGGAAGGCAAAAATGAAATTGCATTTTGTATATATCCCATGAGTCCTGCTGCTTCATCATGGCAAGTTCATATCAGGGTCACAAACGTATTTAAATTTCCTTCTCATCATCCAAATCTTATCTCAATATGACTTTTTCTGAAAGACTTTTCTCTGATCACTATAGCTAATGAGCTATTCTTAACCTTCTACCCCATGACCTGTTTTGTAGCACGTGTAGCTATCAAAAGTCTTCTTTCTCATGTATTTACTTGTCCTTTTCCCCAGCTTTCCCAATAGAACGTAAGTTTCTATAAAGACAATATTTTTTTTCTACCTTATTCATTGCTATAGTCCAGAGGCAAAAGTGACGAATGAGTGGAAGGAATATTTCTAGACTGAGCGTGCAATCACGGGAGAAGACTGATTTGAGAGGAACCTCAAACATCCCCTAACAAATACACACAGCAGAAGATATTATAACAAATAAAGATAGAAATTTTTATGGACTCAAGTCTAGCTGTTCCAGCACGGTTTATGTATTTAGTTTTGTCTTGTGTTTTTCTGTAATACTGAGATTTTAATATGATTCCACAGAGAGGGAAGAGAACTTGCAAAATAATTTAGATTGCATTTCTGGCTAGCTAGGTAGGTGGAGGCACAGAGATGATTAATTTTTTTCCTAGGGAAAAAAGAAGAAATGTATCCATTATTGTACCTTAACAATGTAGACAAATTATTTAAACATAATATTTATATGTATGAATACACAACTCATTTTTCAATGTATAGATAAAAATAATAGATACAGATATGGGCATATTAGAGATAGATTAAATAGATAGACATAGATGGATATACACTAGGTAGTAAAAATAGTTATGGGTATTTTAATTTCTTCATATTTTCTAACTTTGAAAACAATGAACATATTACTCAGGTGATATGATATATTTAGTTTAATTAGATTGTTAATAGCACACATCTCTTAGAACTATAACATTTATGTATAGGAATATGTATAATACATGAACATCATTTTTTAAAACTTGATTTCATGAAAAACCCAATGTTTAAGTTACATGCAAAAATATTTTCATATTTGAGAAAGAAAAACTAAGGTGTTAATGACCCTTGATCTTGGGTTACTGGAGAACATCACAGAAAGTCAGAGTTAAAGGAGAGAATCCAGACTTAAAGGAGTTTGCCTAGTGGTTGGGATTCTGCAGCACAAATGAGAAAAAAAAAAATTAGGTGACCATCAAGAGAAGAAAGAAGAAAGTAAATAGAGAATGACTGAAAAGAGATTTAAAAAAAAAGGATTAAGCACCAAGAACAGTTGGAAAAAAGAAAGCAACATGAAATAAGATTTGACAGAGCTTCATGTTCTTTTTCAGAAGTAAACTTCCACAGAATTTTTTTTAAATAAGGAATAAAGAAAGAAAAAGTAATGACAAATTCCTACCTAATGCCTGAAGCTAAAAACCAACGTCCCCTAATTTGTTCCATATAAGGCCATCCTTTAAATACAAGTATTTTATCATCCACTGATTATGAAATTTGTGAAATAAATTATGGATATCATAGGGTCATGTGGAACATGTGTTCTACAACTTTTCCAAAAATATTTTGGAAGGGTATGTGTTTTTCTTGTGAGAGAAAATATTTTTTGTTTGGAAAATAAAGGAAATCCCAGAAGCGCTAAAACTTACAATAATTAAATCAAATAAACATCTTCTCTATAATTTATATTCAAGGCAGAAAATTTAAATGCATTTCTCCATATAATTCTAGTAATAATGGATTTTATTAGTTTAAGGAAAAATACCAAAATGCACATCCATCATCTTCAGTCTAGAAAGATAAGCAGCGTGAAGACCAACAACCCAAGATGCCTGAGAATGAAAGCAGTGAAATAAAAGGTTATTTCTTTTAGATTCTCTTCTATAGAGAAGATCTATAGATTTTCTCTCTCTTTGATTAGAGGGAATATCAAAATACCACTAAGATCCTGATGACACTTTACTGAACCTCACCATGGGAACTATTAATAATGAAGACATATTTTCTTACAGCTTTTGTTTCTCCAAGCAAGGTAACTGTCACAAAGTCAATGAGAAAGATAACAAATTAACCTACAGTCATTTTTTTAAAACCATGAATCAATAAAATGAAGATACAAAAAAAGCAGTACATATGATAAAATCCATGCCATTAAAACAACTATTTTTAAACTAATGTCAATGGCGAACATACATCCCTAAATGAATCTATCCCCCAAGGTTTAAGAGGCAGAATAGTCCAATCATCAGTTAAATCAGTTTTTGTGAAGAAAGGATCAGTAAGAGACTGCAGTTTTTGATGGGAAAACATTCCTAGAAGTCTGCCAATTCAAGAAGTGTGCCTAAGATTTCGACTGGGAAGGCCAGAAATCAGATCACAGAGACAGGGTTTAACCAGTGATCACCACTGTTGCCTTTGAATACAGGGCAGATAGTGTTTCTCTGAGCTCCAGATGCTGACTACAGAGAAAAGTTTCCCGGAAGTCCCACAATAGAGCCTCAATTCTCTCAGGAAAGAAAATATTGGGATCTGTCCAACATCGTCTGGAGTAGCTATTGTATTCGTGGTACTTGGTTAGATCTGGATGTCTGGGAAACATGAATAATAAATCATCACTGAGTCTCTGACCTTCAGACAAACACTAGAGTGAAAAAGCCAGAGGAGAAGACCAATGCAATATGTTGTACAACGTTGAAACGTGACTACAGCTATAGTGAAGGTGTCCATGAACACATAAACATAAAGCAGATAACTCTTTATAAAGGACCTGCAAAGGACTGTGACTATCTTCTGGAAAGGATCTTGAAAAATAAAGAGGTGTTCAACTGGACGAGAAGAAGAGGAAGACAAAAGTTAGGAAATTGCACAAAATAAAGGTTTGGATGGTTGGGTGAAGTGATTAGGATTGTTTCAAATAATTAATTCAAATGTGATAAGATAATGTGAACAGAAAAGATGAATGACTTTATTTGTAGTAATAAATTTATAAATTATGATGGATAATACATGTGGAAAGACTATGATAGGAATGTATATGGAATAGTCATTTGGCCCAAAGTTCATTAGAAATTATTATTTTAATCAAAATAATCAACTATTTGTGCTTATAGTTTATTTCCACAGGATCTGATCCATTGACTATGATTAAATGCTTTTATTAATATTACTCAGCAAAGAATCAAATAGGAGTTTCAAGCTTTCTAGAATCCTCAATTCATTTAGTGTTCTAGAATTCCATTTTACTCCTTTTGTGAACATTGTAATGAAAATAGTTCCCTCAATGATGATTTTATTCCCCTTTTGCCACTGTAAAATATCACTAGTGTTAGTCATCTGTTTAATAGTTTCCTGCTCATTTGCAAAGATAAATTTTTTCCTCTAGTGTGTTAATGACATCCATGCAAAATAATTTCTTTGATTTGACCCCGTAAACAATATGTGAGCAATAACAATCTCTGAAATTATTGAATCATAGGAAAAATTTCCTTTAATCTTAAGCAGTCATTAGCCATATGGAGAATAAGTATACCATTTATGGATCTATACTCACTAATATGGGATAGGATTATAAAAATACAAAATGATTAAAAAAACAATAGAATCAGTTGAGATATTAAGAAAGTTTTCCATCTGGGGTGCCTATGTGGCTCAGTTGGTTAAGCATCTGCCTTCGGCTCAGGTCATGATCCCAGGGTCCTGGGATCGAGCCCTGCATCAGGCTCCCTGCTCAGCAGGAAGCCTGCTTCTCCCTCTCCCACTCCCCCTGCTTGTGTTCCCTCTCTCGCTGTGTCTCTCTCTGTCAAAAAATAAATAAAATCTTAAAAAAAAGAAAGTTTTCCATCTGAACTGCATATTCTCCATCTGAACTACATTGTTTCCATGAAATTTCAAATTTTACTCCACAAATTTAGTACTTGATTTTTATATCATATCACTGAATGCACTGCATGTAAGAGTCCTAATTATCACCACAATAATTAAAAGTAAGTTTTATTTTCCTTTTAGAGATAAGGAATTTAAGGTTCAGACATATACATATTATCCATGTAATAAATACATGGCAGAGTTTCAAACCATAGCTCAAGAATCTCAAATTTTATTTGCTCTACATGTTACTATGCTCCAGCAGATGATCCTAAATTATTTTCACTGATTTTGATACAATAAATGGAAAATAAAATTAGCAGGAAGTGTATTTATAATAACTGAGGCTCTGTTGATGTGTTTTATCTAACATGCTCTTCTTTTTTTTTTTTTTTAACCATTTGAAAAGTTGTATTATTCACTCTGAGGACCACAAATGTGTTTCTTATAAAGGCTGTTACTACTCAGGGTCCTCTTTTAGTTTCTGATTTGGTTTTCAATACTTTGGCTAATTGTCACCCTCACTTTCAAGCAGCACAATAAGGAAAAATTTCTTTTAAAAGCCTTTTGTATAAAGACACAGAAAGTGCATGTGAATATTTCATGACACCTGTACATTTGTAAGGGGAAGTCTGAGGTAGCTAGGAATTTATCAAATTACCTGTTCTTTCATGAGGAATGCCCAGAAGGCATGAGTCCAGGTGAAGCTTCAGAGTTATAGACCATGAATTCTCTCTCCATGACTCTGTGAAAACTTTTATCTGACCCTTAAATTGTTCCCCCCCCTTTTTTTTAGGAATTGACTTTTTATGTCTTTTTATTCTGAAATAATTCAAATATTCATATATAAAGAAAACAACGTAATTATCACTCATGAACCCCAAAACTTCCTTCTATAAAACTTAATATTTTGGCATTAATATTACATATTTTGGTTTGGTCTTAAGAAATGCAACATTACTTGGGGCACCTGGGTGGCTCAGTCGTTAGGCGTCTGCCTTTCAGCTCAGGTCATGATCCCAGGGTCCTGGGATCGAGCCCCGCATTGAGCTCCCTGCTCTGCGGGAAGCCTGCTTCTCCCTCTCCCACTGCCCCTGCTTGTGTTCCCTCTCTTGCTGTCTCTCTCTCTGTCAAATAAATAAATAAAATCTTTAAAACAATTTTAAAAAAAGAAATGTAACATTACAGATGAAGTCCAAAATTTTGAAGAGTACCTTTCCTTAATTCCTTAATAAAAAAGCCAGTATCCTCGAGTAAGAGTATATAGTTTCTATGGATATATTTTTTTTACTTATATGTTTGCATAAAAAGATAGTTTTATATGTGGGTATTTATTTATTTATTATTTTTTTATTTGACAGAGAGAGAGCAGGAGAGCACAAGCAGGGGGGAGCGGCAGAGGGAGAGGGAGAAGCAGGCTCCCCGCTGAGCAGGGGGCTGGATGTGTGACTCCATCCCAGGACCCCGGGATCATGACCTGAGCCAAAGGCAGATGCTTCACCAACTGAGCCACAAGGCACCCTTATATGTGGGTTTTTAAACAAAATAACACAAATGAGTGACAAATTATATCAATCATTTAAATTTGATCCCGTCTTGAGTTTTTGAGATGTATTTATTTGTTCTTTTCAATGTGCCTCTATTTTATTGATTTTAACTGCCTTATAGTATTTTGTTTTTTATTGTAGTAGAGTTTACTTCAACCATATGTTAGCTGATGGACTTTTAGTTTGAATAAACTTTGTGCTGCAAAGAACATCCCTGAACCCATCTCCCTCTGACTCCGTGGAAAGCTTTCTCTAGAACTGTGTTCCTCAAACTTCATCCTGCACATGGAAAACCTGCAAAGCTTCCTAAAAAAAATTGCTGGGCCCCGCCCAAGATTTGTAGCAGCAACTTTAGCCTCATCCAGGAGCCTCTTAGAAGTGAGTATCAGACTTAAGCTCAAAGTTCCTAAATCAGAATCTGTACAAGTGGAGTCATGGAATTTTTGTTTGAACATGTTCTTCAGGTCATTCTTCTATACAATAGTGCTTGAGAAGAGCTCATCTAGTGTATATAGCTAGTAGGGAAACAAATCAGTCATGCTCGATACACATATTTAAATCTCATTTATAGTACCAAATTGAACTCTACTGTGATTTTACAAATGTATGCTCCCTTAAATGACGTTTTTCCCTTATCCACATGCTTGTCTACAATTAGTATAAGCAGGTAATTCTAAACTTATTTTACTTTTAAAACTTTGCCAGTCTGATTGGTGTGAAGCAGGATCTTATTTATTTCATTTGCATTTCACAAATCACTAGTGCTCTTGAGGATCTTTTATTAAAGTCTTTCTGGTATCCTTATATGTTCATATGCTGGAACGTTTTCTTACTGAATTATTTCTCCTTTTCATATTGATATCTAAGAGTTATTACTACACTTCTGTTAAATACGCATGTGAAGAATATTTTTTCCCAAACCATCTCATTGCAGAAATTAAATTTTAATGTATCAGATTTGTCAATGGATTGCCTAATAGTGCATTTCGTATGGTGTTTAAGAAACTAGGGACACCTGGGTGGCTTCGTTGGTTAAGCATCTGCCTTTGGCTCAGGTCATGATCCTGGGGTCCTGGGATCAAGTCCCACGTTGGGCTCCCTGCTCCCCCTCTGCCTGCCACTCCCCCTGCTTGTGCTCTTTCTCTCTCTCTCTGACAAATAAATAAATAAAATCTCTTAAAAAAAACGATTTACTACTCAAATATCATGAAGACATTTTGCAATATTTTCCTGAAATATTCAATGTTTTGAATTTTATAGTGAGGTAATTGATCTGAATTTTATTTTTACATGTGCTATTATCCAGGAATCTGAAATTATATACATGAATAATAATTTCTTCTGGAAACATTTATTTATAACAATTTAATCTCTATGTGTATTGTTACTTCTCTCATATAAAAAGTTTTCATATTTTTGTGGGTATATTTTTTGGAGTTTTTACATAAATTCCAGTTAGTTAACATAGAGTGTAATATTAGTTTCAAGTGTATAATATAGTGACTCAGCACTTCCATACACACGATGCTCAGGTGCTCAACACAACAAGTGCACTCCTTGATCTCCATCACATTTTTAACCCATTCCCCTACCCATCTCCCCTCTGGTAACCATCAATTTGTTCTCTATAGTTCTGTTTCTTGGTTTGCCTCTCTCTCTTTTTCCCCTTTGCTCATTTGTTTTGCTTCTTACATTCCATGAGTGAAATCATATGGTATTTGTCTTTCTCTGACTTGTTTCGCTTAACATAATACTCTGTATCTCCATCCATGTCATTGAAAATGGCAAGATTTCACTCTTTTTTATGGCTAAGTAATATTCTAGTGTGTGTGTGTGTGTGTGTGTGTGTGTGTGTGTGCATGTGTGTATTCCACCTCTTCTTTATCCATTCATCAGTCAATGGACACTTGGCTATTTCTATAATTTGGCTATTGTAGATAATGCTGCTATAAACATTGGGGTGCATGTATCCCTTTGAATTAGTATTTTTGTATTCTTTGGGTAAATACCTAGTAGTGCAATTGCTGGATTGTAGGGTAGTTCTATTTTTAACTTTTTGAGGAAACTCCATAGTGTTTTCCAGAGTGACTGCATCATTTGGCATTCACACCAATAGTGCAAGAGGGTTCCCTTTTCTCCATATCCTTGCTAACACAACAAAACTAAAAGCAACCTATGGAATGGGAGAAAATATTTGCAAATGACATATCTGATAAAGGGTTAGTATTCAAAATATATAAAGAACTTATAAACCTCAACACTCAAAAAATGAATAATCCACTTTAAAATGCACAAATGACATGAATAGACATTTTTCCATAGAAGACATACAGATGGCCAACAGACACATGAAAAGATGTTCCACATCACTGATCATCAGGGAAATGCAAATCAAACCTACAATGAAATGTCACCTCACATCTATCCCAGAATGGCTAAAATTAACAACAGAAGAAGTCTGTTTCAATTTAAATTTCATTATAGGCACAGTCTTCTTCCTGATAGTTTTTATATGGAGCCTGATGCAGGGCTCAATCTCAGGACCTGAGATCATGACCCAAGCCAAAAATCGAGTTGGGACACTTAACCCACTGAGCCCCCTAGGCAGCCCAACAGGGTATATTTTAAATCTCTACTTGATTGTAGACTAATGACATAATAAATATCAAATCCTTTGTTCCTCAAAATTGTCTTATGTCTCTTTACTCATTTATTCTTCTATTGAATTTTGAGTTTAATTTGTTCAATTAGGTTAAAAAAAAGGAAAGAAAACCAATAGATTTTATGTAGGAATTAAATTGATTAAGTTTAAGATGAAGGAAATTTGTCATAGTAACTCTCTTCATCAATGAAAATATATCTTCATATTTATGTAAGTTTTTTAAAAATGATATTTTATTTTATTTTTTATTATTATGTTCAGTTAGCCAACATATAGTACATCATGTAGGTTTTGTTTTAATGTATCCATTAATAGTTTTCTTCATATAGTGAGTATTTTATATTTGCTACAATTCTAAACTGAACATTTTAGCTATTAACTAAATTATATTTACTACTGTATAGGAATGTCTTTGAATTCTGTAAGTTATTTTTATTTTTTTGAACTTACTAAACTTTCTTATAGTTTATCATCAGATTATCCAAATTTTATAGGCACTTTTGCCATGTTGCTTCTAATTATTTTAAATCCAATGTATTTTTCTTACTTCCAAAGCTCCTATCTCCATTACAATGTTGGAAAAATGGAGGTGATAGCAGGCATCTACTACTTCTCTCTGATAATACTGAAAGTTCTTCTAAAGTTTTCCCATTAAGTATATTTTCTACTGAATTTCAACAGATCTTTTTCATGAGGTTTCCTAATAAAGTTTCTATCTATTTCTAGTTTTTTGGAGGTTTCTTTTCATTGCAAATAAGAATTGAACTTGATTAAATGATTTTTCTTCATATATCATGATGCATTTATTTTTTTATTTAATATGTTAACACGATGGATTTTTTTGTTTATTGCTTGGTTAATCCTTTGTGGTTCTAATATATGATAAGAATTTTTATTCACTTAAGGCATCAATTTTTTAACATTTAATCTGTAACTTTTCTTTGCATGATTAAGTCTATTGTTTTGGTGTATTTGATATAAAGATTATGCTATCCTTTTAGAATAATTATATTCAAAAATTATATTTAAATTTGATATATTTGTAATTGTTATATATGTATGTACATAATGTGTATATTATTCTTGTATCTGTGTATATATATACACAAACACACATACATACATGATATGCACTGTTTTTTCAGTTTTTTCAGTTTTATGTATATCATTTATTTTATGTCATTTTCTCTCTCAGTGTCCTTTTTTCTTATTGATATTCATTAGTAGTTCATACTGTGGAGATGTATGTATGATAACTTACTCTGCTTATGTTTAAAAATGTCTTCTCTTTTAAAGTTTTTTTTTTCTTTAAAGACAGTTTGGCTGACTAGAATTTTACGCTGACAGATACGTAACTTAACACTTAAGGAGATTTTTCTATTCATCAGAAGTCTGTTTTCAATTTAAATTTCATTATAGGCACAATCTTCTTCCTGATAGTTTTTATATCTTCTCTTTATTCTTTATGTTATATATTTCACTATTATGAATCTAGATGTGGCTCTATTTCCTTTATCCTGTTAGATATTCAGTAGACTTTTCATTTTCAAAGTTGTGATCTTCCCTTCCAGAAAATCCTCTTCATGTAATGTTTTTCTCCTTTTTCTTCTCCTCTATACTTCTGAACTCCTATTTGACAAATGGTGGGTTTTTTGATCTATCTATTCTTCATATATCTAAATACTTCTCCAATATATTCCATTTAGTTTTCTCTTCTGTGTTAACTTCTGGGTGATTTCCTCAGTAAATTTATCAATTCACTAAATGTCATTTTAACTTGTTCGGCCTGAAATCAGTAATATCTACTGAGAATTTTTTTAAATTTAAATCACAGTATTTTTCACTATAAAACGTTTTACTTAGTTCTTTACTATAACTACCAATATCTAATATCTAAGGACCAATATCTATATCACCAGTATCTAAAGGACATATTTATTTTTTGTTGTTATTATTTCTAAATTTAATCACTTTGAAAATTATTTTTAAACTTCTTTAAAAGCATTAGAATAAGTATACTACTTATTTAAAAGTATTAAAATTATTTTATCTGCTGTGTTATTTTAATTTTATGTATAATGTTTTCAAGTTATGACTGTTGATGTGCAGCTATATTTCTTGTTAGTGCAGATATATTTGCTAATATTAAATTAGCAAATTTTATCATGTGTTTGTTTCCATTTTGATTTATAAGCTCATGTTGGACAGGAGATATGTTTGTTTGAGTTTTCTTCTTTTTGCATTCAATCCACATATTCTAACAAATTTGTATTGCTTCCACCAGCGTGTTCTGGTTAACATCACAGAAATACAAATTTTATATTGATTATTTGGATTTGGGTCCCATTGTTGAATCACTAATACTGCAATATTTACCTCATAGCAGGAGAAAAGTATGTTTCAGTTTCTGGGCCCTGGCTATGTATGTGTTATGCCCACCTCCCGATAGCTGAGATTTATCTTAAAGCCAATGATCTCAACAATGGTATATTGCAGCTTTTTATAACCTTTCTGAAGCAAGGAATGCCACTCCAGTCCCTAGAATATAACAAGGCGTGTGTTCCAGCCCCTCAAGCAAGAATGGAGTACTTTGAAGATGATGCTCAGGTTCCATAGCTCCTCCTCCAATTTGTTGTCTAAATTGATCTAGAGTGGGAAATTATCAAGGGTATAAAAAAGTTACTGGTAATTCTAATGTGCAGCGGGGATGGAAAACATTGGCCAGTCTGAGACATGGAGCACAACAGATCTTAACTTTAGCCCCACCTATTGCTTTCTTTTTCACTTTTTTTTTTTCCTGCTCTAGAGGTATTTACAGTCATGAACTGCCCACTAAATTATCCTTTATTGAGTGAAGACACAATAGGTTTTCATTAAATATTTGATTGTCAGGTACTTAAAAAAGCTGGCCCATTCTCACATTCCCCTCCAAAAATGTTCCTAAGGTTCTCATTAATGTGACACCATTTATTGACTGTCTAATGTGTGCTAAGCACTATATTAGGAGAAACAGACAGAATTGAGTAAGCTTTAAAATTAGAAAAGGAGGAAGATAGGCAAATAGGTAAACACAATAAAGTTGAATAAATACTTAAACACTAGGAGCTGTAACAAGACAAATGTAAGTGCTTTGTTAATCATGACTTAAGAATAACTGGAGGAGGGGTGCCTGACTGGCTCAGTAGATAGGGCTTATGACTCTTGATCTCAGGGTTGTGAGTTCAAGCCTCATGTTGGGTGTAGAGCTTCCTTAAAAAAAAAGAAGAGAAAAGAAAAACATTTAAGAAAAGAAAGAAAGAAAAACTGGAGGAGAAATGTGATTTGGGCATAAAATGAAGAAAACCCTGTCATATGCTATAACCTGGAAGAAACTTGAGGGCACTGTAGTAAATGTAGGAAGCCAGCCATAAAGTACAAATACTGCAGGATTCCATTCATATGAGGTATCTTAAGAGGTCAGTCTCATGGAGGCAGAGAGTAGAATGATGCAGAGTTCCCATTCCGTGCTCTAGAGTTCCAGTCATACAAGATGAAAAGCTGCACAACATCATGCTTATAGTTAACAGTACTATAGTGTACACTAAAACATTTGTGAAGAGGGTATACCTGATGTCATGTGGGGTTTTGTCAGAGAGAGAGAGAGAAAGCAGCAGGCAGAGGGAGAAGCAGACTCCCCACTGAGCAGAGAGCCCGATGCAGGACTCGATCCCAGGACCCTGGGATCATGACTCTAGCTGAAGGCAGATGCTCAACCGACTGAGCCACCCAGGAGCCCCTTGGGTTGTTTTTTGTTTTTTTGTTTGTTTGTTTTTATTATTAAAAGGAAAACTGGAGAAGTAGCCATGGGAAAGGTCAGACATTATTAGTCCAAGGAAAGAAAGCAGCATATTAAAAAAAAAAAAATGAGAACACTGGGGACATAGAGGTACCTCAGTTCAATTTGTTGGTTGCTTAGAATGCAGGTGTGGGAGAGAATGAGTGGGGTCTCTAAACCTCAACTGAGGGTTCAGAATTTACTCATAAATAGAAAGCATTTAGAGGGGCTTAAGGAAAAGTCAATATAGTTTGTATTTGGATCACTGGTTTTCAAGATGGTTTTAGTAGTAGAGACAACTATTTCAAATAAAATCTTATGTGAAATTACAATGTATAAAATGGGTCAAATCCAAGGTGCTCTTCTTTAAGCTAGAAAGGACTGCACTGATCCTTCCAGGCCAAAGCATCCTCTGAAGTTACACCAAGGAAGTCTGTGCTCAGATGGAGACCAGTCTGAAAACCTCTGATATAGACAAATCTTGAGCTGACTATTTATCCAGCTTATAATTAAAGTAAATTTTATTTAATTATCTGTAAATCTCCAAATTATCAGCCAACAGTATCATATATCTCTCAATCTTCTGACCCAAGGTTAGTGGTAGCTGATGCGTGATAAGGCAATTACTGTAAAATATTTTCTAATATTTAGCATAACACTGACCTTGCTAGTGATTAAGTACATTATTTAAAATGTCTTGTCTGACTTATGAGAATAATTAGCCCCTAGTCTATTTATAATGTTTATATTTTTATAGATTGCTTATTAGTTTGTTCCAAAAAAATCTCTCATAGTATTATTTATCATTATCACAACACTTTTTCTAGAACTTTTATGTTTATGAATACTTGATCAATTTTATATACATAATATATATAATATACATGTAAGTGTGCATATATACATGTAAATATGATACATATTTTAAAAATCCATATTTGTGAGTAGCTATGGCATTTAATTATAGGGATCTCTTTTGAAATTAGTTGTACATTTGTTTTAAATGTATACAATGTTATATCTCTTGTTGATACAGTGGGAGGCACTTAAGAGGGTTGTATATAAAGCTGATGAGAAATGGTCCTCTATTAAAAAAAAGAAAAAAAGAAAGAAAGAAATGGTCCTCTATATCAGAAGAAGAGGGTAAATAGCATAAGTATACCTTAGGAGAGTATGTGCACTGCATATGGGTTTGCTGTGGTTTGAATTTAAAAAGCTCAGTTATCTTCTGAAAATCTGATTAATAACATAAATTTAAAATTATTAAAACCACTAAACTTAAAATACTTGTATGAATTTACCTGGAGGGACAAAATGCCAAGTGTAGTCTGTCCAAAATAAAAATAGAACTTTGTCATTCAGTCAGCAAAGGCCGCAAAGGAAGTTAAATTAAAGCAACAGATGAATGCATTGCTCTTGGCTGAGAAAATTTCTGATGGTGCTAATTACCGTTCTGAACACAGGCATGGCTAGGTGGTAAAAGATTGGTGGAAAGGTTGCCAGGCTCCAAGATTGTGTCCATACAGGCCCCTGGTGTCTGATATGGTTGAATGGTTTGCTTCTTCCAATTTGCTACAGGCCATTTACATGACTGAATAGCGGCAGAGTCCAGAATATATGTTCTGCCTTCGGCTTGGTCATAGGATCACATGAAACACAATGCTCTCATTGTTTTACTTACTCAAAAATTATACCATGATTTAGACTTTTTTGACAATGTAAATGCTCTACCTGGGAATCTTCCACCTCAACCATCTTCCTTGAATTTATTTTGAAGGCAAACTCGCCAGCAAGATATTGTGTCTGAATGTGTGCAGAGGCTAGTTCTTAAAGCATAAGGAGGCAAGAAAAGCAAATGAAGTTAACTAGCTCTTTATTTGCATTTATGTAGGTAAACACAGATGCAGGTGTGTTTGTGTGTGCATGTTACTTGTGTGTTAGTAGTTTTTATTTGTCTACAGGAAAAAAAAGAAGATTAACATTAAAAATGAGTTATAGTACAAAGAGCCCTATAAGGGAGTCCAGGGGGCTTGCTCTCTAGTCTTTATTCTATTACCAGCCAATTATGATTTATCTGATAGGATTTGAATAATAGAACTCGGACTTAAACCTAGATTTTCTGATTACAGGCTATCAAGTAGATTTAAATTAATGGCTCAACAATTCTGTAGCTCTGAAATGAGAGCTAAAAGTCAGAGAATAAACTTTGTGAGCCTCTGGATTAGAAATAGTTTAGGTCTGTACTGCTTCTCAATATGTATGATCTAAGGTAAATCATATAGCCCTATGGAGTATATTTGCTAATCTATAAGGTCTATAAAATGGCCCAAATATGTCAAATAATTGAGGTATATGGCTCATATAATTATGGCAATGGCTAGACATTGGAGTGCTAGTGTAAAAAAAATACCCACAAGCATTTTGGCTACCATCTTCTCGTGTGGGACAGGTTTTGGATAGAATTTTACAAGGTATCTTGCAAATTACCCTATAATACTACTGTGTAGAAAGCTACTTCCTCTCCTTAACCACAAAGTTGGCCTTACTCATTGGCAATGCTGAAGACTAACAAAATAGAGTTAGATCACAATTTGCCCATTATTTTTCTTACAATGAACCAGAACTACTCTAAGAGCTTTACTAACTTTTTTAAACTAACTTTTACTTACATATACTAACTAGTTTTATCCTCACAACAACCTATGATATGGTTACCATTATTATCATTCTCATTTTACAGATGAGGAAATTCTAACAGAGAGAGAAACAACTTGCCCAAGGACCCCCAGCTAGCCAAGAGTGGAGTAGGAATTTAAATTCAGGTAGTGTGCCTCACAGTAATTAAGACCTGAAACCTTAGATAACATTTAATTCTACCTTATGCGGTATTATTCTTTTTTAACCTGCGTAATGCCTCCTATTTATAGGCTGCTCACTCCTGGTAAACACCTTGACTTACAACCTCTCACACAGCTTACTTCAGCAGCTGTCTACTTGATCTCTCTCCTCACCACATTGTCCCTCCCACAATCAATTTCAC
This sequence comes from Zalophus californianus, assembly GCF_009762305.2. Classification (NCBI taxonomy): domain Eukaryota; kingdom Metazoa; phylum Chordata; class Mammalia; order Carnivora; family Otariidae; genus Zalophus; species Zalophus californianus. Next base: position 29,144,341 of record NC_045602.1, read on the forward strand.
ACAAAGCAATGAAGTTGATCTTTTAAGAATCAGGTTTCTTCTACTCCAAAACCTTTCAGAATTCCCTTCAATCTTTCAAATGAAGTCTGAACTTTTTAATCTTGTGCTCACAGCTTTCCCATATGTACTCAACCTCCTATATTTTTCCCTTCTGCAAATCAACCAAATTATAGTTCTGAAATTGAAGTGCTTACCTGTCCCTGGAAATTTCTTGATCTTTCGCACATTATGTCTTTGATCATACCATAGAGATATTCTTGTTTTTCAAAACTTATTGCTGCTACTTGGACCCTATCTCTGATTCAGGATATAATTTAAATGTAATTTTAACCATCAGATTTCCTTGATCCCCTCAGCTTAGAAGTTGTTTCCCTTCTCTGAGGAAATTTTGGCACAAAGCTCAGCTTTTATAGTGTGCTTATAATAAAGCCACAGTAGGTTTATAAGTGTGTGTGTGTGTGTGTGTGTGTGTGTGTGTTCCAATGAGTCATTTCCCTGATTGTAAGATTTATAACCCACACATTTTTATACCACCCTTGCTGCATATCAATATACTTGGATCAACTAATCATTAATAAGTATGTATTTAATGAGTGAATGAATGAATGAATGTATCAACTGTACTGGCACTGATGGTTTTCTGCCAAGATAATTTAATTGTTCATTTTACTGATTTCATAAGGATCTGTTAGCACATTTCAGAAGTATTACAAAAGTAAAAGGAAGTAAAGAGTCCTTGAAAACTAAAGTGACATTTATCATTGATTGTGCCTGCCAAAGCCACATATCTACAGAGACATATCCTTATCTCAGTTCTACCAAAACATTTTTGATATATTAACAGACTTTAATAAAGACAGTAGCCATCAATTAAACAATCAACTCTAACACTGCAAACGAATATGCCAAGCATAATCCGTAAAGTCCTTGATCTTTAAGTGAAACCAGTCATTTGACAAACACTCGTTCCCTTTCAAGACAGTGAACTTCAGAATTCTGTGTCCTCTAAGAAAGTCCAGATCTGAGAGTAATTAAAGATCTAATAATTAATGTAGAGGTGTATTATATTTTACACACCTGTTATGAAATATGTATAAATGTATTTATGTTTCTATATACATAGTATTTGTAATCAAAAGTTTTGGACAAATATTAAAAAGTAAATAAACATATTCCATTGCATTCAGACAAGATGAGAACACCTGAGAAATACAAAGGGGAACTCAAGAGGCAGCTCCTCACCAGCACCTGACTCCTTTGTTGTTTTGTTCTGAACCTTCTGTGACAGACACTTTGTCTAAGGATGACAGCATTTCATCACCTTCATGAGATTAAAGCTCCCTCTCAAATATTGGTTCCAACACTGTTCAAATGTGTCAGCATAGTAAAAAATTCAATAAAAATCCCTGGGGGTGAGATGCCAGTTAGGCCTAAGACACCAAGATTTGCCGAGGGACAAGAAGGAGGCCACCGGGGCTATTTGAATGGTACAGATTCTCAAGCACTCATTGAGAGCTTGAGAAAATGCCCACCAACCTTTGAGCATTTTAAAATTTCCTTTGTTTGGGGGGGTGAGTGGTGGAGTGGGGTGCAGTGGAGGGGTTCAGTGAGGATGCATAACTAATCTCAGTACATAGACCAAAACTATTCAGAAAACTTATCACACTGTTTTCACAGAATGATGTGTCAAAATCACAATCAGGCTTAGAAAATCTATTTCTCCTTACTTTACTAGGATGTTAAATTGAAGTATTCAGAACTGAAACTGTCCATTAGCTTCATTTGAGAAACAGTAGGGGGGCAGATTTCAGTCTCTTACCACAGCTCCACAAAGTAAATATATACATATATACACTCATACATATCAATATGTGTATATACTCATATGTATATACATAAATATGTATGTCTCCTTAAATACTAACATTTCTTTAATCTTTTGTGTCTCTCTGATTTCAAAATGTTGTCTGGGGGAACTAATTAAGTAATCATTAGCTTTTGGTGAATTAAATGATAATCATAGCTATTATCTATTAGCTCTGTTTTGATCTAGTTTAATAGATGAGGCAGGCAGTGAGGTTGCAGGGCTGGGAGGGAATGGACCCAATGACACGTCAGTTCTCACAGGGAAAAAAGAGGAAAATCTCGGAGCACAGCACACTGACAGCACAGTGAAGCATGCTGAATACCTGGGAGCCTCTTCAGACAGTTCTGAAGAAAGCTGCAGAGCAGGAGGAGAAACAAAGGGATGCGAAAGAGCAGTATCATCTGTCTCCCAATTGAAAGCAATTAATTCACACAAACACACACACACACACACACACACACACACACACACGTCTTGTAGTATAAGAATGAAAGAAAGTAACGCTGAACAATTCTCCATGTTCAGCCTGCCACTGTGTATTAGGACTTCAGATATGTTATCTGATCTAATATAAGATTAGATAGGTACTATAATCCTCATTTAATGGATACTTGGGAACATGAAGAAACATGAAAAGATTTCCCAAATTCATATAATTTTTCAGACAGTAAGACGGTGAGCTAGATTCTAAATGAAAAAAAAAAATTTCTCTCTCTTTCTTTCCATGTCTCTTTCTTAAACACACGCACTCACACTCATAGACACACAACTTGGGACAAACATTAGTTGACAGAATCAAAATTTAGCTAAACCATGTCAGATTCAGAACCATGTGTTTTGTGATTTAAAATGGACTTTAATCAACGTTAATTAAAGACATATCAGTATGTATCCAGTAAGCTTCAGAAGTAGTAGAAGAGGAAGGTGTTGTTAGTCTCAGACAATTAGAAAGGTGCAAAAGGGTATTAATTGTCAGGTGCTCAAAAGGCCTCAAGTGTGTAATATGACTACTGAAATGTATTAGAATTTCGGTCGCATTGAGACCGATACTACATCTGGAGCAAAGGAAGAGTAAACCTGCTCTACATTTAATAAATCAATCATAACCTAATTTATTCTGCAAAGTTCTACTTGGCATATTCATGAACAGCTATAGGAAGCTAGGACACACTCTAAGAGAGAAGTAGAATATTAAAAGGACTAAAAACTCTGTAAGGAGAAGCAGCTAAAGAAAATGAGAATGTGAGGCCTACAAAAAGACTCAAGGTAATGTGATAATTCTGCATCTGAAAGATTACCATATAGATAATCATTCAGGGACATTTTGTTGTTCATATAAAAAAAGAGAAATAATAGAGGTTAAAAACTACAGAATAAAGACATGTAATGCAAACAAAATATATGTGACTATCTTTCTGATTTTGGAGGAAAATAATTTCTTAAAACATAAATTATAAAGGAAACACTGCATGTATAGAATAATAAATTTGACTACATAAAATTAAAATTAATTAATACTAAAATCTCTACAGTCAGATTCCAAACGAGTGACAGATGGCAAGATATTATTTATACTGCTTATCACTGAGAAAGGGTAAATATCCAAATGCAGACAATACTTCCTTGAATCAATAAGAAAATATCATACAGCTCGATATGGGCAATGCATGTGGAACAGTGTTTCACATAGATTATGGACTCTGAGAAACAAACTGAGGGTTCTAGAGGGGAGGGGGGTAGGGGGATGGGCTAGCCTGGTGATGGGTATTAAAGAGGGCACGTATTGAATGGAGCACTGGGTATTATATGCAAACAATGAATCATGGAACACTACATCAAAAACTAATGATGTAATGTATGGTGATTAGCATAACATAATAAGATAAAATTTTTTAAAAATGGAAAAAAAAGAAGAAAGTCACTTGGAAGATAAACACATAAAAATGTGCTAACTTCACTATTATTCAGGCAAACAACAGGGAAATGTTTTTCCACATCCATACCACTGAAAAATTTACAAAATGCCAAATATAATGTGTGGGGTAACAGGAACTCTCAAACACTGCTGGGGGAGTTATAGTTTACTACAAATATTTTATAGAGATTTTACCAATTTCTAATAATACTAAGATGACCTTTACTAGGCAGCAATTTCATGTCTAGGAGACTCGAACACTGACATTCATGGGCACCATTGTTAGTTTGCAACATAATGGAAACCACTTGAGTTCACTTTGATTGTGAAATGGAGAGCTAAGACAGTCTATGATCACTTAGTAAACTACCATGCAAGAGTCAAAACAAACAAATGAACTGGAACAATATGTGTCAATGTTGATAAATACCAAAACAAGAACAAACCGTAGTTGCAAAACGCACATTAAAAAACAGAAAAAAACAATATTCTATGAATTCATATGTATGTGTTAAATTACATAAATATGGACTAAGATAACACACATCAAATTTATGGCCATCTCTTCCTCTGGGAAAATAAGTGAAAGGAATGGTTTGGGGAGGACTATAAAGAAAATTTCACCTTTTCTATTGTCTCTTATGTTAAAAATTAATTTGAAGCAAATATAACAATGTGTTAATGTCAGCTCATCCCAAGTGATGAATATAAAGATGTTTGCCATATTATTTTATTGACTCCTAGGTGATTTGTGTTCTACAATCAAAAAGAAAAAATATATATGGTTTAGAAGTGATTTGTCTAATCTTGAAGAAATGATGACATTTAATAGCTTTCAGGTAAAATTTCTCAAATATTGAAAGGACAGCCCAAAGAGATCATGAATCCATAAAGATTTTCAAGGCAAGTTTGAATAAGAACTTTCTGCAGGAGTATCAGAATTGGATGGCAGTTTAGACTAAATAAATTTCAAGGTGCCTAAAAGTCTGAGAATATATAATCAAAATGTGTAGTGGATTTTAAATTTTCATTATAGTTAACTAGTTACTGCTTTTTATAAATAATATTCAAATTAAAATGTATATCTTTTAAGTGGCGATTCAATTTGTGTCCCCATATAATGGAAAAGTGAGATTTGAAATTTCAAACTATAAACTACCTAGACCTTTTTATATTCAGCCACACAGTGACTCCTGGATTTCAGTTTCATACATGCCTCTGAATTTATGGGGCTCAGGGAGGTAGCTGCATTGTGTCAGAATTGAGAATTTTACATTTCAACTTTTAAATATGGGCAAGCAATCAGACTCAGGATTACTCGTCTGTCACTCTTCACTGGTTTTATTTGCCTTTTCCTACCCTGAGCCCTTTCAATTCCCCTCTGAACATCTTTGGGAAATATTACTTTGGCATTCAGTCAACCAGGAGAGTTTAACTAACAAAGAGTTGGCTAGTTTTATTGGCAGAGACGAAAAGCAGGGGGCCGCATCAGTGATCATCATGTGAACAGCCTAGCTAGTGTGAGACACCACCCCGGGCTCATTTCTCAGATGGCCCAGGGAGAGCTATGAGATTTCAGAGGTTCAGTGGTTGAAAGCGAATGTCAGTTCAGTTGCTGGGTGAAATGTAACAAAAGGGAGAAAAGGCCAATTGAGGTGTTCTTTAAAATCTTTGAGTGTCTTTTACCCTTTTAATCCCAAACGCTCCTTGTGCAGGCTTTGTCTACCCATATCTATGTGGGCAGAGGTGAACAAAGCACAAATGAGAGAATATGCTGGTGTTTGAGCCCCTGGGCAAGGAAAGCAGAGCACAGGGTCAGATGCCTGATTCTTCAACCACTCTGGGCTAGATAGAAAGTGTAGAAGAGGTGGGAGTGTGTGTGTGCGTGTGTGTGTTGGGGGAGGGGGATGCCACTTCTCTTGCTAGGGGGCACTGACCCATGTCCTTGGAAAGATTTATGTAGTGTATTTCACCTCCTTAATGAGGCAGACACAGGAGACATGCTACCAGCTCATCTTTAGTTCCTTTGATGGGACCACAGTCTGCAAAGTGGAGTGAGTGAGCAAAACCCTAGAATCAATGAAATGAGTACTCTTAGAGGGGAAAAAAAATAAGTAGTGGATTAATTTTCTATTTTCCTACACCCTTGCCTTGGTCACCAAGTATCAGACTGAGTATTTATACAGAAAGAGGGAAACTTTGTTATATTTGTGTTTTATTATACAGAAATATTTCTAGAGTTCTGCGAGAACTCTGATGTTTGTGGAGTTGCATTGTCACATTTCCAGTAATCTAGATGTATTCATAAAGGTAGGTGCTATTATTATCATTTTACAGAATAAGCTGAGATAGTCATACAAGAAATGCTATTTCTATTGCTATGGACTAAATATTTGTGTCCCCCCCTCAAATTCATATGTTGAAGCCCTAATTCCCAAATGTGATCGTATTTGAAGGTGGGGCCTTAGAGAAGTGCTTAAATAATGAGGGTGGAATCCTCATGAATGGGATGAGTACCTTAGAAAAGAGGCTCCACAAAGATCCTTAGCCCCTTCCAGCATGTGAGAACACAGAAAGAAGGAGACCATCTGCAAACCAGAAGAAGGATCCCACCAGGAACCTAGTCAGTCAAAATTTTGATCTTGGACTTCCCAGCCTCCAGAACTGTGGGACATAAATGTCTAAATGTCTGTTTAAGTCACCCAGTTGGTGGCATTCTGTCAAATCAGCCCTAACTAAGACACCCAGGGTCAACAAACTATTTGGCAGTGAACACTTATCTAGAATCTACACTCCAGCCTAAGACTTTTTTTTCTTGTTTTAGTGAGTTGTTGTTATTATTAATTTAAACGTTAAGCATTTGTCACTTGTCACAAATAATTACAAGGACCAGATAGATAATGTAATTATCTTCATTGACCATGCATAGAGGGACAGGGGAATTATATGAAAATCTGGAGAGTGAGGGGTCTGCATAACTCATTCAAATTATTTTTTAACAATGCACGAGCTAAACAAATCATATGTACATACACACACATATATATATACATATACACATGGTATTTCTTATATAGTAAGCTGAATAATATATGATTATCATTATAAATTTTATTTGTTCTTGATATATTTTTGGAAGTTAGATCTGAAACTGTAATGACTAAAAACAAATAAACATTATAATTAACAACAAAAAAATGTATTGTGGGCTTGTTATGTCCCCAAAGAATTTTTGTTGAAAACAGCTGAAGTCTTTCCACATTATAGTAACTTGAGCATTTTTAACTGAATGCACATTTTTTATTTAACACATGTTTATTATGTATCTCTTGTGGGCAACAGGGACACAGAGAACAAGAAACAGAATGTAGACAAATTGGGGAAAAGGTGAGTGTATTTAGAAATACCAGCCTCAGGGTTCCTAAATATAGAGTGACCTTATTTTCCAAATTGGAGTATGTTTGAGAGTAAAGGGGTGCTCTTAATAAGTGTTCTGGGACCACAGTGTGACCTAAAAAAGTATGGTTCACCCCACCTAAATAGACCATTAGCATTGTCTTGAGATGGCAATACTTTTCCATTTAAATCCAGGAGCCAGCAATGTGTGAATAATCCTTTCTACCTTAATGCTAGAATAATAGGTCAAATGAAGTCCTGTGGCAAGAATTAGAGTGTTGAATGCCACATTTATTTCTATTTTAATAATTTCACTCAAGTTAGTACACTAAATATCTAGTATGCCTGATTCTTTTAGGCTACATCAGAATCAGGTGAATCCAACATGAAGCATATAAAGATTTCTTCCAGCCTATTTTCTTAGGTACCTTAAATTCTTTATCATTCCCTTTATCAAGTATCCATTGTCATTTTTGACAACGTACAAAACATTCTGCATTGGTCCTGCTCAGTGGCTTGTTACATTCCTTGTTAGCCCCAAATCATTTCTATCTCCATGTCATACAATTTCTGATTCAGTGAAAAAAAACATTTCTTACCTTTTTGAGAATATGAGCTAATATGTCATGTCTTCCAGATGCCTTATTATAGTGTTTGTGGATGAGTTTCATCTACCCTACTTGAAGACAGTCTGCCAACACAATGCAAAGTCAAAAATTCTCTAACTCTGCATGTTCAACCTATATACAATTTCATGAAAATACATATTGAATAACATGTAACTAAAATCGACAGTTATAGATCATGAATGAAGGTTGGTTTATGTCTTTTGCAATAGTATTTCAGATTTTGAATAGCATATTTCACAGTTTGACCTAAAAATACTGTTATGACCTTTCATAATCCATGACTGACTGTAACTTTTGAGGAATTACTAAGATAAAATATACTCTTCACTTTTCATTGATAAATTTGGTTTACAGATTCATTTTATTTCTATTTTCATGAGTTGTGATACCAAGTTTAGTGTTGTATTCACAATTGCCTAAATAGTTTCTTTCACAGTTTTGTTCCTTTTATAAAGGCATAACTTCCAGTAATCTAGGTGCACTTTTAGAATGGGACTCCATTAGTCTGATACTCTGCTTAACATATATCTGGCTTATGGCTTTGCCACTTTGTCAATATGGAAAAGAACAAGTTGAAGACAAGAATTTTCATTTTACTTTCTTTGATTTCATTTTTTTCCAACAGGAAGTCATCTGTGTTATTTTTTCCTGATTAACACATTTCTTCATCAACCATAATTGCAAACCATTAAATTAGATTGCCTCCTTTTCTTGCTGGCTTCAATACTCTTGTGAGGGGGAGTATTGTAAACTTTCAGATCTGAAATGTATATTCCATTCTTACTGCTGAGGAAAATATTGTTTAATAAAATGAGTTTTCATCATAATAAACCTTAACATTGCACAATTATGATAATTTAAAAACTTTAGACTTGCATATAAATGGAAAATGTTTTCATTAAGGAAGAAAAGCTAAATATCATATTAAAGCAGATGGTATTTTCAAATGCAGCCTTCCTAAGCCTCTACAGAGACTTTAGATTTAGAGAAGGCCTCAGGCAAAAAGCCTGCAAATAGTATCATTTGAAAGGCCAATTTATATTCTAATATAAAGTTTATAGAGATAGATTTCAAAAGTAGGTAGTAGAATCATCATGAATATATTGTATCATTTGAAAAATAATGCATAGTATGACAATTCTTGGTCTAAATCTAAAGAGGGAAAATTGGACAGTATTAAAAATCTTGCACTCAGGATGGATTCCATTTCTGTCTTGATTTACAGTGGTAAGGAATTTGCAATAGGCTGCTGAATAGGAAAAATGTATGCTCTGCTATCATTTATTTATGTTATTTATTTATAGTATTTTCCCCTGATAGAACTAACATCCAAACATTTGGTATAAAATAGATAAAACAGGGGCGCCTGGGTGGCTCAGTTGGTTGAGCGTCCAACTCTTGGTTTCAGCTCAGGTCATGATCTCATGCATGGGTCATGAGATTGAGCCCCGGGTACGGCTCAGGCTCAACATAGAGCCTGTTTGGGATTTTCTCCCTCTGCCCCTCCCCCAACTCACACACTCACATTCTCTCTCTCATTCTCTCTCTCTCTCTCAAATAAATAAATAAATCTTTTAAAAAGTAGATAAAACATCTGGAAATATTAACTAAATATTTCTCATTTATTTTGATGTTCTGTTCTCATTATGGAACCAATATAAAAGACTCATCCATAAATTTTTACTGGCTCTACTGAAAGCCACAGTGGGCTTAGATTAATAAAGTTTGTACAAAAGGTGATCATTATCATTGTATTTCTTATACTTACATTTGTGTGTGTGTATATATATATATATACACTCACATGTCACCATGAAATTTCCCCCAACCAGACCACTTCTACATAAGTTCTATTTGGGACAACTTTGGCATCTAGGATCACTGCCTTATAGAGTTTTCCATTACACGTGTATGCAACTCAAGCATGAGTATGCTTCCCTTCCCACCCCAACTGCCTCTAGTCTGGCCAAGAAAGAAGGACATTTTCTCACATCTATTACTGAGTCATTACCCAGTGTTTGCTCTTTCCCACTGGCCAGTCACAGTTCAGCTCTGGGCCACTTTTCACTTCGATGCTTAGCATTTACAGAAATGACTGGGCCCCAGTCCCTGGGTTGGTTCTTGATCCTTACACACTAGTATCAAGACTCAAGAGTCTGGGGCACCTGGGTGGCTCAGATGGTTGAACATCTGCCTTCGGTTCAGGTCATGATCCCAGGGTCCTGGGATCGAGCCCCGCATCGGGCTCCTGACTTGGCAGGAAGCCTGCTTCTCCCTCTCCCTCTGCCTCTCCCCTGTTCATGCTCTCTCTCTCTCTATCTCTGTGTCTCAAATGAATAAATAAAAATCTTAAAAAAAAAAGACTCGAGTCAATTAAGGGACTCTGTGCAGCGTGAAAAAAATAATGAACTGTATGATTCACACGACAGTTTCCACAGACCAGTAAAAACATACAGACACAAATTGAGTTTGTGCAGGGAAGCTGCGTATGCACCTCAGGACAAATTCAGTGCCCCCAGAGTTTTCACTCCTATGAGAGTGACTCCTTCCAACTTCTATAAAACAAATATTACCATCTTTTAGAGAATCCCACCTTAAATGCTGGTCATGCAAATGATCTAATCATTCCCGTCAGTTTATGGCACTTGAAATGCCATGATCTTTGGCAGCATATTTTGCAAACCTAAATTGTTCAGTCTAGATTCCCTCTGAGAAAGTGGAAAGAGTAGTTCAGTGTAGGCATTGTTACCTTAGGCATTTCTTCACTGTGAAGGGGATCGCATATTCTTGGTCTTCTAATTAGGATCTTAAGCATTATTTCATATATACACACATCTCAAAGACTGACCACATTATTGCTCAGAGACAGTAAAAAGGAGAAAGTAATTTCTTAAATATAGTATCCTCTGTTTAATACACTACATACAATGGAAATATTACTTTAAATAAGTAGAGCCAAAATACTTATTCCTCTTTGCTCTTGACACAAGACCAATACTCATTACAAAGCTATTATTGTTTTACTTTGTAAAGACCTGGTAGAATATTTGAAATTGATACTTTTCTGTACATAAAGACAGATTTCAATGTTAAAGTAGGTTTGCTCCAAGTTAAATTTTGTAATAATGAAGGTAAATGAGGATTTATTAACCTCATATAGAAACAATCCTCTAGATTTTATTTTTTATTTTTTTGAAAGATTTTATTTATTTATTCAGCAGAGAGAGTCACAGCAAGAGAGGGAACACAAGCAGGGGGAGTGGGAGAGGGAGAAGCAGGCTTCCCGCACAGCAGGGAGCCCGATGCGGGGCTCGATCCCAGGACCCTGGGATCGTGACCTGAGCCGAAGGCAGACACTTAACGACTGAGCCACCCAGGCGCCCCCAATCCTCTAGATTTTAATAGAAAATGAAAGTTTATTTTCAATGCCATGTAATGCCTTATTTTCTCTACAAGATAAACTTCCATAGGGTTTGGACTTTTCTTATCCATATTTGTATCCCCGGGGCTTATTACACAGTTACCATTTAGTAAATGCTTGCTTATATGAATAATGATCATAAAGAGACACATAGGCACATGCACACACATGAGCCTACACCAATTGGTAACACAGGACAGAATGACAACAGAGAGTATATTGTAAATTATGCCCTTTCTACTCAATGAAATAATTCATTCTCTCTCTATTCATCTAGTCATCTCATGTCGAACACCAGCTGAATAAAACTGCTAGCTGTCTAGTGGAGAAGTCACACAGGTAAAGAAATGTTTATATGATAATGGGAGAGGCTTATATGATAATGGGAGAGGCTTTGCCATACCAGAGAGCTGATACCATAGGTATCAGATACCAGGGGAGAAAAGGCAACAAATCTGCCTGGGATAGGAGGGAATTGCCATGCAGAAAATTTTGGTGGCAAAACATTTCTGCTGCTCTTTCCACCACCAAAACATTCTGTCAGGGCTTTTAAGAAATACCTGTTATGTTTGGTGTCTTCTATGGGGCTGATAGACTGCAGTAGGTGGGGAGATGTTTATTGAACTTTCACTATTCAGGTCTTTAATATGAACTCAAGATTCATCCTATAATCCAATAATTGTATTTTTTTAGATTCCTGACAAGGCATTCAATCATCAAATGCTTTTCCCCCTTGGTTCTATTTTCTGATAATCTCCCTCAGAAATTCTTCCATATTCAGTGACCTCATTTTAGAGATATATTTTTTCTTTTTGGGTTCCTGTAGTTGTCTTTCCAGCTTATTAAACCATTTGAAACCTCCACAGATGACCCTTAAATGATACTATGCTTTCATATACTTTAAGTCCCTGGCTAACACATGCTATTTGCATTTTTGCAGTTAAATAGTTTTATTTCTTTACGGTTGATTCACTCAGCATTCTTAAAAAATATCAAGATTCTGAATGCCACAAGTTGCTTTCCCTGGGGCAGTTTTTCATTGGAACTGTCATATGGCTTCACATACTAAATACATTTAAATACAATAAAAACTAAAACTAAAATAAAATAAGCAATCAGCAAATACTCTTGTAGCACAGACTGGTTGAAGCAGTGGTTCCACCCATTGGGTGACTAGGTTGATTTGTAGTACCAGAGGTGGCCATAGGACCCTTGAGCATGATTACGCAGAAGCTGTCAGACCATACTAAAATTGTGGTTACATCTCAGAATACGTATAATTAATAAATGAAATTTGTTTCTAGATACTTTTCCTTGATGAGGAAATTATAACAGGCTCGATATTATTATTATTAACAGATTATCTAATGCAGAGAACAGCAGACCTGCACTGATATCTAAGACAGTTCAGCTTTACCAGGTAAATCCAGCCATATACAGCTTCTTCATAGACTAAGCTAATCAGCGGATTGAAAATGTAATATGCTAGTCTCTGTGGGAAATAAACCGTCCACCAAAATAAATTCTTCAAACAACACTATGCATAAAACATGTTATACTTTGTGCAATGCACAAAGCTGAATAAGACAAGATCCCTGTTCCCAGAAGCTTCCTAAGCTATAGAGAGAAAGGCATACTTAAGTAGCAAACTGTGTTAGATGAAAAGAAATTCATGCTATAATAGAGGATTAGCAGAATGATGCAGAGTAGACTTAATCCAAGAAGTGGCATTTGACTTGAATCATTAGCTGAATATCTAGAAATATTAAAACAGATGGCCATTTTGAAGATCAAAGGAAAATCCTTTATGAATTTTTAGGATGTATAAAATGAAATGAAGCTAGAAAATTGGCTAGATTTTTAGAGGGTTTTGAAGGCCAGTCAAAATGGTTAGATTTTATTCTATAGGCAATGAGTAGACATGAAAAAGCTTAAGGAAGGGAGTGATACTACCTACCTTGTATTTTAGGAATACAAGTATAGTTGGCTTGTGAGTACTTAATTGCTGAGATAATTCATTGCAATAGAGCAGAATAGAGATGATTAAGGCCTGGGCAGCTATAGTAAATATAAGGGATGAAAAAGATAAACAGAACAGAGTAGGATGTACTAAGTTATTGAATGTAGAAAAAGACCAAAAAAAGTATCAAAAGTAGTTCCAAATGTACAACATAGGTATCTGTAAACTATTAGTCAAACTGGGAACCCAGATGAAGATCAATTTTTTCAACAAAATGATTGGCTTCCAACAGGGAACTGTTGACATTAGGGAATCTAAAATTAAACTCAAAACAAAACATAGACCTGATGCTCATAGAAGTGGGATGGGGAGAAGATGGAGAGGTGGAAGCTATTTGCAAAGGAGATTGTTCAAGTCAGGAAAATAACGGATCTTGAGCATAGGAAGTCTGTCTTTGTAAATTACCTTCATTTCATTTAAGAGTTTAATGAAGATGGAGCCACAAAAATGAAACATAGAAAAAATGATGCAAAGTATAACCTTTTTAACTCAAAGAATGTAATGAAATCATTCCTTCATCTCTTTCATTTAATTCATATTATTTCACTTATTATGTGGTAGGTGTTTTTCTAGATTCGAGGTATCCAGTAGTAATAGATTGCACAAAAAACACAAAAATCTTTATTCTAATGAAGATTATATCCTCCCTTAATGAAGCTTAGAAGAAAAGATGAAATTTATAACCCTAAAATCAGAGGAAAGATAGAAAGAAGCTAATAATTTACTCATTTTTTTTGTACTTAGTAGGAAAATGTGACATCTTTCCTTCCTTTTCATGACTGCATCCATTTGTCAGGTAACACCACCTCACAGTTCCATCTCTGATAACATCCTAGAAAAGTTTACACATGGAGTACATAGACTACAAATGCAGACAGTATTTAGTAACATTCCTCAGTAGATGTTCAACCTATGACAAATGTAAGGGGAAGGTCAAGGTTGTAGACAAGCAGTGTGACCATGCTGCACAAATCTAAAACCCAGATCTCCTTGGAGATTTCCAAGTTTCTCTTTTAGTCAAAAACAAAAACCCGAAAAAACAAAAACAAACAAAAACAAACAAAAGAAAGAAAAAAGAAGTATTATTTTTACTTCCAGTCATTTTCTAAAACCGGTAAACCGCATTTTAGCAAACATGAAAGCACAAAGCAGATATTTTAGAAATTAGTGTTTATTTTCAAGCTATTAGTATAACGCAATGAAAATATTCAAAATATTTTATATATTATTTACACCCAATAACTACTTAGAGAATACATTCTGCTATTTTTTTTAAGAAAAAGCAAATCATGGAAGCACCAATTATATTTTTATTGAATTTGGTTAGAATGAATTTGCTTGTAGAAATCATGCTTTGCATAATCAAGAAATCAAATAGTGTTGATCTAACTACTCTGTAGGAATTTTAAGAGTGAAAAAAAATGGGGGGTTTATTTATATATTGTCATTTTGCTTCTGCTTTGGTTGCTGAATTGGGAGTGGATTTCTAAAAGGGGATTAGAATAAGAATAGAAAAGATAAAACAATTTAAGGTAATTTACTGCTTGATGAAAGACTAATGAATATTTGAAAATCTCCTTTACGGCTTAGCTCAACTTGGAGATAAGTAATTCATTGAGTGGAAATAGTTAAGTAATTCATTGGAAATAGTTGTTAATCAGCGACTATCTTGTATATTTGATACAAGTCATTTCATTCTTTCACCAAATATTTATTGAGTGCTTCATAGGTTTCTGGTGGCTACTGAAGATCACATGTTAGTGAGATGTGCACCTGAATTCAAGGAAAGTAAAACGTAAAGGAACAGACTGGCAAGCCAACAACCACAAATTAACTCTAGGAGAAGTGGAGGCACCAAAAGCCTCAGAACACATGGAAAGCATCATCATCAAGGGAGTGGGAGGAAAGAAAATTGTGAAGAGGTGTTTCCATAGACCATTGCTGCTCAGTTGCCAACTCTACGTAATATTAGCTAAATAATATCTAAGGTCCATTCTAGTTCTCAGCATCTAGGAAGTCTAAGATAATTGCAATACATTGTTTATAAAAAAACAAAAGAAAACCTCAAATCAGACAAATAAAGCAGACCAATTATTGTTTTCTTTACCGTCTTAGACCATCAATATCCTTCATGTGTAACTAAATAATTCATTTTTTAGCATGAGAATTATTTAGGAGGAAGTTTCAGAAATCTGCTTATGGTATATGCTGGCAGAAAGAGATAATGAATTAATAGGAGATACAATAAAATTAAAAGGTTTATTATGCCGGTGGCAAGACTTATTCTAGTTCCTGAGTTTTGTATGGTTACCTGGTTAGGAAATTTTTTATTTCTTTGTTTTAGTCACTATATGGTTTTAATAGAGGAAATATTTTTTCTCCTTAAACCATATTTTTAAAAGAATTAAAGACAACTATTCTGAAATATGATATCCTAAAAAGGATAAAGTTCATTATTTTCACCCCACCGGCAAACACAACACAACTGGACAGAAAGAACAGGAGTCCATTCACCTCTCCTCAACTCATCCTACTTTTGAAGCACCTGCAATATATGATGGCCTTTGTTCTAGTCCCTGTGGAATGGTCGGAGAGACATGTAGAATTGGTGTCACTTCCTTAAAAAGCAGCTAATCACTTGAGAGAAGCAGACAAGTGCTGAAGCTACTGAAATATGAGACAATATATGATAAGGGATGCTCATGTATGTAGGAAGACCGTGTTGTCATGTATCATGGGTGATTTGTAGGTGTACAGGCATTCTGGCCAGATCTTAAAAGGTGAGTAGGATTTTGTCAGAGAGATAAGGGGAAGGAAGAACTGGAAAGAACTGGAGCAAGAGTGTGTGCCATGAGCTATTACCTATGAGTGGGTCACTGAGTAATTATTTCAGAGTGAATACTGAAAGGTGGGGTTGTACTCTGAAATAAGTCTAGAAAGTTAGGTTAGTAGAGGAAAGACTGTTGAAAATGTGGATTCTAGTGCTCCTTCACTACTAACTAAGGAAGATAAACAGATTATCACCAATGACCTCTATGTCCCCTTCCAGTTTCATAAGTGTTCTTATGAAGTATAGTAATTGCACCTTTCCTTTTCACACATCCTACTTTTTTCCATTGCCTTGTTTCTTTGATATAAGGATTATTACAAGGAATTACAGGGGGATTAGGAACTATGGGACCA
The DNA here is from genome assembly GCF_009762305.2 of Zalophus californianus. Classification (NCBI taxonomy): domain Eukaryota; kingdom Metazoa; phylum Chordata; class Mammalia; order Carnivora; family Otariidae; genus Zalophus; species Zalophus californianus. The sequence continues at coordinate 29,160,772 of NC_045602.1, forward strand.
TTATAATACCACACCATAGTCGTCTTGGGTCCCAGAAATTTAGAGACTGGAACATGCCAGAATTTCAAAGATGGTAGGAAAAGTTTCTTACAGTTCCTCAGGGTATATTAACAGCTCTAATGACCCAGTTTTCTTTAAACCTTTTCAGAATAGGGTATATTTTCCTTGTGTTATATTTTCTATATGGACCTTCTTTCAATGTTTCCTGATTATACTTTTGAGTATCCAATATAGTACACCAGTACTAAGAGATCTTCCATCAAATCACCTCTGGGTAGTTGATCTTTTTTATTAACAAGTAATCCATGATTGCCTCTGGCTCTAGATTCAGTCTATTATAACCAGGCAGAAGAATACAGAAAGAAAGTGAGAGAAAACTGTATGGAAACAACTTCTTGTCACTGGTTTCCTCAGAAAGAGGTGGTAGGCATGGTTGGCACCTAGAATTAAAAAAAAAAAAACTGCTCTCCATGACACACAATTAAATATAGACTTTCCTGGATTAAAGGTCATTTAATTAGCATCTGTCACAGAAACATGTGAGCTGAGGTTACAATGTTGATAATGTACAATTAGAATAAAACTCAATTCTGACTTTCTTCTGCTTCACTGTTTATTTTATGAGAAAAAAAAGAACTATGACTACTCTAAATATTTCAAAAGAAAGAAAGCAAACAAAATCTGTGCACTATGTGATTGCATGGTAATTGCCAAAACATGTCTAAGGAAAAAATATCTAATTCCATTACAATAGCTAAATTGGTTTGATCAGCAGTAGCCATGCCTCCCAAACACACACACACACACACATCATTCATCTTCCTTCCACCCACACAAACATTACTAGCACTGACTTAAACTCAGAACACAATTTACTAATGACTAGAAATGAAAATTCTAGGAAGTCTGTACATGCAACATAGAAATTGACCTGTTTAAAAAAATTGTGACAGTATTAAGATATACATTTAACCAATTTATCTCATTGATAGTTGAGTCTTAAAATCTATGGTCGTCAAAATGTTGCTTCCATTTGTTTATGCTTCCCATAGATTATTTCTAATCTAGAGGAACACATCATATGGGAAAGGGACAATTTCGAGAAATGACACATGGAGCCACTCTGCAAAATTCAAGGTGGTTTTTTGAGGAGACATTATTAAGACAAGATACCAGACTTTAGGTTTGTATTTATTTATTTATAACTTGTTGGATATAAATTTTCACACATTTTATAATTCCTGCTCCTCAACAAAGTACTGCTTATAAACTAACAAAAGTGAATGAAGACTGAAGTCAACACCGAGATATAAAAACTGTGCAAAATAAACCAGATTATCATTTTAGAAGATTACATTAGGGCTTTTTCATGATCTGAGTGGTGTGTAACGATCTTGATAAACAGAAAATGAAAATTTTGTCCTAGAGAAATGTATTTTTCACACTGTTTTTCTGTAGGGGAGTATTACTGCCAACTACAGTAGTCTATACAGTAATTGGTGATGTGTGCAGATAATTTTAGTGACACATAATTACCTCTTAATTTCTACAACATCTAAATTAGTGCATACTGCAATTAATCATAACCTGTGGGCATATAGTTACAAAATACATCATTTGATTGTCTGTGAAATGAAAACTGTTGATACAAACTTTCATGCAGAAACTAGCAACCTCAGTGGGAGTCTGGTAAAGAGAACAGTGGTGAAGGTACTCAAGCCCTTACCTGCGATATGACTTTGGGCAAATCACTTCTCATGTCTAATCTTCAATTTTGTTAGCTGCCATGTGTGAACAATGGTGCCTATCTCTTCTGGTCAGGCTCAGTGGAATCTCATCCAATTCTTCTCAAAGAGGTATAAAACAGCTGAAATCTTCTTTGGGATTAACACCATATGAAGACAGCAATGTGTTATTTGTCTGATCAGGCACCGGGGCAAAGTTGTCTCATCCTCATCTGCCCACTAGCTATTTGACTTTGGACAAATCACTTTACTTTTCTCTCTCTTTTTTTAAAGATTTTATTTATTTGACAGAGAGAGACACAGCAAGAGAGGGAACACAAGCAGGGAGAGTAGGAGGGGGAGAAGCAGGCTTCCAGGGGAGCGGGGAGCCTGATGTGGGGCTCAATCCCAGGACCCTGGGATCATGACCTGAGCCGAAGGCAGACGCTTAATGATTGAGCCACCCAGGTGCCCCACTTTAATTTTCTGTTTCCTCACTTATAAAATGAGTACATTTGACCAGATGTTCCTTAAAAGTTTGTCTGTCTCTAAAACTATGGCTTAAATATATGATGGGAGTCTGATTTTTAAAAGTACTGAAACATTGAATTATCTTTTTGTTCCTGAAATAATTTAGGTACAAGAAATTTATCTTTTATATGTGCAAAGCTAAAAAAATTCATGGCCACATGATTGAAATAACCATGTTATTCCATAATCCAATAAAGAAATAACCCCACCCCCCCATATGTGAGTAAACTAGTATGGGGATGTGTTGCAGGAATTTAAAAATAGACTGCCTTTAATCTTATAGATTGGAGGTTCTGGAAGTGACTGAAAATGTAATGATCCTGAACTCAGTCTGCATCATCCACAAAGCTGACTATTAATCTTAAAATGTCCCAAAATATGCCGGTTTTACTTTACTCTCTTAGCAGGAAATATTTGCATTTAAAAACCATCACTTATAACTGATAAAAAGATTTGAGGAGCCATAGAGTTTTCAGTGTACCCCAAGGTGCTTTTTATGATAAGGCTGAATTGGAATGTGCTTGAGGAGACTATCCTTATATTAGGTCTTATAGGTGAGTGCACTGTGTCACTATGATTTATAGTAACTCAAGTCTGCCTTGGGAGAACATGGGTCTTTTGAGGAGCTGCAGTCTTATTTTGGAGAATCAGTTTGGGGTTGCTAATTGGAAATTGTCAAAATGTGTTGCTTCAGTCCCATGAGAACTTACCAGGCTTACTTTACCATTCTGGTAGTAAATAGGATAACACCTTTGATTCACGCATAACTGCTCATGATATTCCCGCTGGATTTTAACTTGACTGAAGATAGTTTGAATATGAGTGACATTCTGGTAAAAGTATCCATAAGGGTAATTATATATGGTTGAATAAATTCACTATAAAAAAGCAGATGGTATTAAACCTGAGACAACCCATTCATCAAGTATTTGAAAAAACTTACTAAATCTCTGGCCTTGAACAATTTATACCCTAGTATAAGGTCTGTCCATAAACGGACAGGGTAAAAGAAATAGATTTGGTTTTCTGGGCTACGTGGTTCCTGTCACAACTGTTAAACTCTGCTATCGTTGACCTGAAACAGGCATAGACAAAACATGAACAATTGGGTGTGGTTTTGTTGTTTACACTAGCAGTTTGCCTTATGATAAATAGTAAGAGTCACATGTAACATGAATATAGAGCAAATGAGGAAGAAAACTTAAACCAAGCACAGAAAAGTAAGAAAACAATTGATACAGAAAAGAAATGATTTAGAAATTCAGAGAAGCAAGATTTCTGTGGGTGGAAGAGATTCCTGCGATGATATAACGTTCAGTCCTTTTTTTTTTTTTTTTTGAGGTGAGGGAAACTGGATTTTATTGATTAAGAAACTAACCAAATAGGTAACTAATATCCATATTTATATTTGTTTTTTTCTTTTTTTTATTATTATGTTATGTTAATCACCATACATTACATCATTAGTTTTTGATGTAGCGTTCCATGATTCATTGTTTGCGTATAACACCCAGTGCTCCATGCAGTACGTGCCCTCTTTAATACCCATCACCAGGCTGAACCATCCCCCCAGCCCCTCCCCTCTAGAGCCCTCAGTTTGTTTCTCAGAGTCCATCATCTCTCATGGTTCGTCTCCCCCTCCGATTCCCCCCTTCACTCTTCCCCTCCTGCTATCGTCTTTTTAGAAATTTTCTTTATCTGATTTCATGATGAGGAGCTTCACCATGATCCTGTTAGTTCCTTTTATTATTCTTTCCTTTGGTAAATTATATGACAGTAGTTCATAATTATTATATGTGGTCTGGAATGGAAGCATTTGATGGCTGTGTTAGATAGTTCTTCATATTAGGATCAATCATGAAATCATTTAAAAAAAGGACAGTCATACATAAAACTCTTTTCATGGATTCCATCATAAGCTAAATTGACAAGTCTATTATATTCAAAAACTGGTAAGTTAAAATGGCTCAACTTGGGAGGTAGGGTTGAATAGATTCTTAATCTGTTTATTTATTGCTTTCAGCTCTGGAAAGGATTTCATCACAGTCTGTCTCAACACTCAGGTGTGATTTGCAGATAAATGAAAACAACTATCATGTTCTGGAAAATAATACCTTTCTCAGCAATGGAGTCACTTGTACCAAGATTTTGTCTGCCTTTTAAGCCCAGATATTTTATCTACTACATTGAAATCATCATATTTTAGATTCAAAACAAGAGATTAAAACTCTTTAAGAAATCAATTATATTACTGAAATATTCCACTTGAGCAATATATTAAAAACAATATAAATGGGCTTTACTAGCATTATTAGTGTCATTAAGACATTTTTATCCTAACCGTAATTTACAGTGCTTACTTGAATACCGTGTCCACTTGATGGCTTATTTAAGAATGGAAAAGGAAAGTCTTTTGTTTGGTGCCAATTTTCTCCAAAGAGTACACTGAAAACAACCACTCTATGGCTATGATTTGACTGTATTTACAATTTGCACAATTTTCTTTAATACAGAACAAAGACGAGAGCATTTTGTTATCTTCCAACTGGTTCCTGTGATTAAAGCAGTGGGTATACAGGCCACTCAGGTGCAAACCTTTATTCATGTCACAGCATCCTTCTTTACATCTCTGCTCCATCAGCCTTGATTCCAATAAAACTGTGTACAGCTACATAAAGGCTTACAAAGACTAAATATGTATTCACCATATATATGCCAAGAATGGATTCATACAGTTTACTTTTAGCAAAATGTAAGTTTAAATATCTCCAAGTCTGCACACAAGATAGTGCTTGCATTTTCTATTAAAAGCATTTAATATTTGATGGCCAAAAATGCAATATGATTAAAAATTTTGACAATAGTTTGTTTCTCTGAAAGGACACTAACTTTTTTCATAAGCTACCATGCAAGGCAATTGACCGATTTTTGTCATAAGGAAAACAACTTCAAATAATGCCGTCCTAGATTTGTTATGTTCTCTACCATTAGTGACTGTATCCATCAAAATCATCCTGGACAGCATTACTCTGCACTTGTTCAGAAAAATCTATTGACACAACAGAGAGGTTACTCTGCTTTCTTTGAAAATGTCAGGATAATAATCTATGGCACAAGACACTGTGGTGAAATATTTAACAGATAAGACAGCGGGGACTAGGGGAACAATACGTGTCTTTACAAAAAAAAAATCTAATTTTCAGATATCTATATTATACTTATTCACATTTTAGTTTTGATGTCTGTAAAAAGTTATCCCACTTGCAGATAAAGTTTTTTGAGCACACACAGATTCATGTCATCTTTTTGGATTAATAGGATTTATGACATTTTGTTATGCTTATTACTACTTTTGTGCTTTAATGTATCATTTTTGAGCTACTGGACTTCTTATTACAATTTGGGATATAAAGTAACAAAAATAATGAAAGTGCCAATTTAGCAAATGAAACTAGCACTCAAAAGATAAGAAAATATTCCTTTTTATGGCTGAATAATATTCCATTGTATCTATATATATATATATATATATATATATATATATATATACCATATCTTTATCCATTCATCAGTTGATGGACACTTGGGTTGCGTCCATATTCTTGCTATTGTCGATAATGCTGCAATAAACACAGGGGTGCATATATCTTTTCGAATTCGTGTTTTCATTTTTGGGGGGCAAATACCCACTAGTGGAATAGTAGATCATACGGTAATTCTACTTTTAATTTTTTGAGGAACCTCTATATTGTTTTTCACAGTGGCTGCACCAATTTTCATTCCCACCAACAGTCCATGAGGGTTTCTTTTTCTCCGCATCCTTGCCAACACTTGTTATTTCTTGTGTTTTTGACTTTAGCCATTCTTACAGGTGTAAGGTGATATCTCAATGTGGTTTTGATTCGTATTTCCCTGATGCTCAGCCATAAAAAAGAATAAGATCTTGCCATTTGCAACAACATGGATGGACCTAGAGAGTATAATGTTAAAGGAAATAAGTCGGAGGAAAACAAATACCATATGATTTCACTCACGTGGAATTTAAGAAACAAAACAAATGAACAAACAGAGGGAAAAAGAGACAAATGAAACAGACTCTTAAATACAGAGAACAAACTGGTGATTACTGGAGGGGAAGGTGGGTGGGCAGATGGATGAAATAGGTGAAGGGGATTGAGTACACTTATTGTGGGGCACCTGGGTGGTGCAGTCGGTTAAGTGTCCAACTCTTGGTTTTGGCTCAGGTCATGATCTCAGAGTCATGAGATAGAGCCCCATATTGGGCTCCACACTCAGTGCAGTCTGCTTAAGACTTTCTCTCCCTCTCCCTCTGCCCCTCCCACCCATTCTCTCTCTCAAATAAATAAATAAATCTTTTTTAAAAAGTGCCCTTATCATGACAAGCACTGAATAATGTATAGAATTGTTGAAACTAATATAGCACTCTGTTAATTATACTTCAACTATTAAAAAAATAGGGAAAATACTTAGGCTGAGACAAGGAGCAACTTGTGAACTGAGAGTTATGTGAAAAAAATTGCTCCAAATAGTCTTCGATAAAAACAGATGCCATTTGTAAGCTTATGATGATATTTTGGTGAACATTTATATCTTACATATGATAACATTTATGAAATAATTGTGGACAAATTGCTTCATTTTTTTTCTTACAAAATGACCAAACTGTTTATAGATCACTCATAAAAATATATATAATTATTTATTATATATATCCTATTACATATGGATATATATTGAAAATCCACCAGTAGCCCACAGAACACCCAAGCACACTGTGGAAATCCTTCCTTTATAGTCTTTGTCAAGCCCCAAACCTAAAAGATTTCAGTAGCTCAAACTGCTCGTCTACCTCCTGCTTATGGCAAAAATTCCACTCTCTTGAGTAACCAGGAGGAAGGCAGATGGAAGTCCTTAATATTCCCTCTTACAGGCCCCCAAAGGAGAAAAAAGGAAGAAGAAAGCCAGTATATTGATTAAAAATATAACCTGAGCCAGATGGAAATGCACAAACCCAGGAGGCACAGAATTATCTGGTGAAAATTCTCTAAGTCCTATTTTCTACGCCTGTGTCTCGTCTTCTTGCAACTTCCTATTGCCCTCTGAAGAAACTTTCATTTTCGTTGGGCAGGGCTTTGGCAGAGGAAGGACAGGCTGAACAGTAACTAACTACACACATTTCTCCCTGGGTAACACTGTCATTGTTTTCTCTTATAATTTGGACAATTCTAACAATGAGCATTAACCCAAGCACTTTGACCTAGAAAGTTAGTAAAATTATAATGAAATAATTGAGGTGCTGGGATTAGTCATTGTCTCATCAGCTGAATGTGGACACTTCACCTTTCTTAGTCCACAGTGTGGGTGTGAGAGAACTGGCTGTTCCTGCCAACAGCTACTGAGAAGGCAGGCGTTATTGTCTGTGCTGGCTCTCATAATCAAGGTGAGTTTGATGAAATGATTTTACTCAGTTACAATCTCTTCAATCACACAAAGTCTATGGAAGTCTACATTTTACCAAGAAAAACCTTTAAATGACAAATGGCAGCAAATTCTAAGGTGCATGATTTGTATTTGTCCATTCACTGTGAATACCCATAATTGGATTTCATGATTTTTATAAAGCCTCACTCTGTTTCCAACAGTAAAGAGGCAAAGCCATTAATTTTAATTTTCAGCTAAACAAACTATAAGAGGCAGTTTGTTTATTTTGAAAAGGATTTTGTCTTCAAGGTATTCTGAAACAATGAAATTAGTAATGTATTTGCACAACCTATTTAATTTATGCTATGTTATTACATTTGCAGTTAGATAATGGGCCTAAATTGCATGATGGGTGTTCTAACACAGAAGGTCCTCGACTCTCAAGTAGTATCTATATGTGTAAGAAATACAGTTTCCTATAGTTGAAAATCATGACGAGAGGGTTGAATATCTTGTCCCCTGTGCATTCTCAACACCCTACATTAAAACTATGAATAAGAGACAGATAAAATACCACTTTTCCATGAAAATTTATCTATAATGGAATATTTACCTGCAAACAGTTGACTCTTAAACCTCCAGAATAATCATTACTATTTCATCAGTGCTTATTCTGTTCCAGGTACTGTGTGAAGCACTCAAATGGGACATTCCTAATTCTTAAACGGCCTAGTAAAGTAGTTATATCATCAGTAACCCACAGGTAAAGATACTGAGTCAGAGAAAGGAAAAGTAACTTGTCAAATTCACGTAGAAAACAACTATTTTTTTTTAATCAGCATCTGACTTCAAAGTCTGTGCCAGGCTGTGTCACACATTGGGATGTGCCATATGGGTACTGGGTATTAAAGTATAACTATTTGCACATGTGTTTTATCTCCCTTAATGGACTGGGAAGTCCTAGAAAGCTGGAAGTAAGCTTTCTTTGTATTCCTCAGATATATTCATATGAACTATCTGGGAATCTTGTTAAAATGCAGATTCTGATTCAGTAAGTCTGAGGCTGGCCTCATAATCTGCATTTCTAACAAGCTCCTAGGTGATGCAGATGCTTCTTGTTCCTGGGAAACATGTTAAGCTGCAAAGCCTTATGGTCCTAGTGATACAGACTTTCACATAAATATTCACTCAATAAATGTGTATGAATGCAAGAACGTATGACTTCGTGAATGAACAAACAGCTTTCTCAAAGCTAACTAGGCAAATTCTTTGCATGTGAATAACTAGGAAAGTTTCCATGGGCAACTGACGATAAATACTTCTCATCTTGGTAAAGACAGAGCATCATCAGAATACTTGCTCTGCATATTTGCAAAATGCCTAGGCATCCTCTGGGCAGGCTTCCATGCCAAATGTAAATACAATTCTACAATGTGTCCTTCTGACTCTTTGATCACAAAGTCCTCTGCCTATAATGTCTTTCTCCTTTGTGCTCACCACGATCAACTCCTACCATTTTTTCTAAACCAACTTCCTCTAATAAACCCTTCCCAAACCTTCCCTCTGATAACATAACTATCAATTTGCCACACACATACTTGCAACAATTCTTCTATTCATTTTTAAGTAAACACTCATTAAATAGCTATTATGTGCCAAGCTTTATAACAGGTATTTGCCTCCATATCAGATAGAACGTTTCATTGCACTTATATGATTCTTCTTCTTGTTATACTTTAAGCCTACCTTATAATCATTGTAATCCTCATACTATTAGAGTGCCTTGGATACAAAAATTCATGCTTGCTAAGTAAAGCATGAATAAAACATTTTGAAATTTGGTTATCTCAAATAGGATATAATTATGATATAAAAACTAGTATCTTTGATGTCCATGAAAGTCTTGATTAGGATCTTAACCCATAGGTGAGACCACTGGATATACATTTCACACTGCCACTCATTTGGCCTCCTTCAAAAATATGTTATTCCAATTGTTCTCTCCACTTGGCCAGTCTGCCCACCTCTACAGTTGCAACCAATTTTTAAAGATATCTTATGGTATTTTTTGGTTACCTTTGATAGAGTTCTTATGTATATCTCACTATGTATTTAAGACATATACATTTCTAAATTAGGCAAAAGTTCCTCAGTTTCTGGTAAAGATTGAGATCTTATTCAATGAGAAAGTGCAGATCCATTCAGATTAATCAACAGTTGCTATTTCCATTAGCTTGACAGTGATTGCACAGGATGGGCCAGATATTCAGATGGTAGGGTTTGATTACTTGAGGGCCTAGAGAATATGTAGAAGTTTTGAGGGAATCGGCAAGAGACTAAAAAGAAAGAGTTTCATAAAGGAATTGTGATATGATTTAAAGCAAGCAGAGCTTTTATTTTCTTCTCTGGCTTAAAGACCAGAGTTGGCTTAGTGAACTCCTTGGCCTATTCACTCCATCTGTACGCAGTAATCTTAGACTTAATTTGTTTTCTACTCTAATCACAAGAATTGCAGAAAAAATAACCTTTTTAAGCAAGTCCACTAAACAGAATTTCCCTAAGCCGCTTAGTCCTTGTCTGGGTGGGTCCAGTGATCTCAAATGAGAGACAATGCCAGGCTTCTCATGCTTTACCAATGACAGGAAGAAGTAAACCAAAAGAGTATGGAGATTTTGTGATTTCCAAAAATAGGAATCTAAAGAGGGATTCCAAATAACATTCCACATGGCAGTATATATTTGTAAACTCTATCAAGTACAATAAAAGCAACAGTTCCTTTTCCTGGACCTTATAAGAGCTCCTACTCCTTAAGAGTCCAGTGTGTTTGTGTGTTGGGGGGTGGTAGTGTGGTAGAGCAGTAATTAACTTTTCCCAGAGTTTACAGTATTTCCATAAAATGTGTTATTTTTCAGTTGAGGAAACTGGCACAGAGTAGTTAATAAGTCACCCTAATCAATGGAGTAAATTTCTAGCAAAGTCAGGAGCAGGATTGAGGTCTTGGGTCTCCAAGTAGAGCCCTTTTTGCACCATATCATTCTACTCTAAGTATAAGCACAATCAGAAATGTGAAATTCCACATAAGTAAAGTAGCATAGTTTTCTGATGAAGGAAGTCAGAGTGCATGGACAATATTATTTTTATTCCACGGCCTTTCAAAAGGCCCTGAATACATGTCTTAATCTATTAAGAAATCAGAGTTTCTCCAGAAAAGAAAGGAAGAGATTCTAATGAAATTATTTGCATTGGTTGCACATTTATAGAGATAGGTCTATTTGGAGGCCTTTGACTATAAATAACAGGATACCCAACCCAAAGTGGCTTAGAAAATAAGGTAATTTATTATTTAAAAAAACTCCTGGAAGCAGATGGTAGTCCTAGGATTGATTTGAGCAACTCAGAAGTGTAATCAATGACACTGTTTCTGCTGTTACATCAGCAACCCTAAAATGATTCTGCTCTCATTGTTCCAGGATGGTTGCCACAGGAGACATATGAAACATGGCCACATCCAAGGAACATGAAAACAAGCATTTTTCCACGTGTCTTTTCAGAGAAAAGCTTTTTCCAGAAATTCAGAAGTGGACCTTCCCTCTGATCTCATTTTTCAGAATTGGATCATTATAAAAGAGCATTATAAAAGTAACAATGTGGCATTTTTTGTTTCTGTGCAGTTAAATGGAATCTAGGAGAAAATAAGGTAGTGGGGTAGTTGGGCCATAGAATGTGCCTGACATAATGGAAGACCAAGTATTTCAAAGCACATATCATTATTTAGCTGAGGGTGACACAACCCAAATCTTGTCATTAGTAATGGTATTTAGGAGATGTGTTAAACTTTTGCCAACTCAACTGCAGACTTTTAAATTTTAAGCACCGAATTTATTTTTACTTTGGTATTTATATCTTTGTATATGAACCCAATAGTGTATGGGGGAAAAGTGGATTTCAAATACATCATTAACAGGCAATTTGTAGGTCTAATATATATCTATATTATATAAAATATGTACATATTCTAATCTCAAACTTTTTATAGCTAATGTTCTGTAAATCAGTTTCTGTGGACATCAAATGTACAATATGGAAAACAAGGTAAAATATTAATCTTTCTTCTTAAATAAGAGAAATTGTTGGTTGGTTAAGATTAAAGACATACATTATTATTTCCTTAATAATCAGTCTTAGCTGATTCTAAAATTTGTATGCAAGAACAAAAGAACCGAATTGTCTATAGCAGCTTAAAAGAGAAGAACAAGTTTGGAAAATTCATACTACTTGATTTTAAGACTCACTATAAAGCTACAGTAATCAAGAAGGTGGTATTGGCACAGAAAGACATAATTACTTGAAAAGAATAGGTAGAGCAGAAAAAGGCTCAAACTGATACAGCCATTTGCTATTTGACAAAGATGAAGAATCAGCTAAATGGAGAAAAGTTGGTCTTTAAAACAAATGGCATTGGAATAATTGGTCATCCATAGGTGAAGACAAACTTTGACCTAAATATCACACTTCATGCAAGGTCAACTCAAAATGGATCCTAAATCTAAATGTAAACCAAAAATTATAAAGCTTTCAGGAGAAAATTCTCATGACCTGGGTTTAGAACAAGAGTTCTTCAAAATGACACCTAAAGCATTTTTGATGATAAAAATGATAAATAGGACTTCATCAAAATTGAAAACTTTTGCTCTATCAAAGACTATCAAGGGTTGGAAGAAAATATTTGCAAACCACACATCTATGAAGAATTGTACCCGAACTATATAAAGAATTCTCAAAACCTGATACAATTATAACGGACAACTCAAATTTACAAAATGGACAAAGGACTTAGACACTTCAAAGAAAATATAAGGATGGTAAAAACTCACATGAAGAGATGTCCAACATCATTAGCTACTAGGAAAATAAAAATTTAAACCACAATGATATGCCACTACCCAAATATTAGGATAACTAAAATAAGATTACAGACAATATCAAATGCAGAGTGGGATGCAGAACAACTGGAAGTCATGCATTTCCGGTGGGAAAACACAGTGTTACTGTCACCCTGGAAAACAGTCTGAAAATACTTACAAAGTTAAGTTACAAAGTTAAACATTTGACCCCACATTCTTATTTCTGGGTATTGTACTTAGAGAAATAACAATATTTGTCCACACCAAAACACATATGTAAATGTTTATAGCAGCTTTATTTGTGATTTCTAAAAGCTGCCATGGTCCAGTCCTCATGAAATCCTATGGTAAGAGCATGACAGCCACAGTGGAAAACCATGAGCCAAACTCTGAGGGAAGGAACCTTCCTCCAGGCTGAGCAGAACTGCCCTTCCAAGAGAACAGGTCCAACTCCTCTGAGTTTTCTCTTTCTGTGTCTATCCGCCTCTCCCTACCATTCTCACGTCCTGTTTAGTCTCCAACACAAATGACAATACTACAAATGGATGGCTTCTGGATGGAGGACTGAAAAGGAAAACCAGGGAGAACCAGGAGGATTACACAGTGAAACAGGAAACGCTTGGGAAAGCAATCCCATAGAGTTGCTTATGAACCCTGGTTTTACTCCCCTTGCTGCCTATGTGTGCATTTGATCCTAACTATCATCCCAAAAACTGAAAACTGAGCTAATGGATAGATTTCCACTCAGGTGCCAGACTGACCACTGAGTGGAAGACAACAAAACCACTGCAAAAGTTTTAAACGCTGAACTAACACCTGAAACAGTTGAGCCAGGGCTCACAGAAGGCAAACTGGAACTTGTGGCCTGAATCCAACCAGGACAATTGCCCAAACTCACTGGATGAGCCTCAGGAAACTACGAGATAATAACAAAATATAGAGGGATGCCTGGGTGGTTCAGTCATTAAGCGTCTGCCTTCAGCTCAGGTGTTGATCCCAGGATCCTGGGATCGAACCCCTCATCGGGCTCCCTGCTCCGTGGGAAGCCTGCTTCTCCCTCTCCCTCTGCCTCTGCTTGTGTTCCCTCTCTCGCTGTGTCTCTCTCTGTCAAAAAAAAAAAAAAAATTCTTCAGAAGGGAGGGAAATGATAGCTGTAAGAAAATGTGGAATATGAGAAATAAAAGAGCAAGAGATATGATAAATATCTGGGTATATATAATAGATTATTTTTCTCTACCTGAGTTTTTAAAAAATGTGCTTGGCAATTAAACACACAAAAATAACATTATATGATGAGGTTTTGGATGTGGAGATAATGTTTAAATTCCAGATACTTTGGAAAATGATTTGGCAGTTTCTTACAGAGCTGAACATGCACTCTGCACATGACCTAGTCGCCCTGTGCCTAAGTATTTATCCTTCAGAAATAAAAAATTAGATTGACACAAAAACCCGCTATGCATATGTATAGTGGCTGTGTGAGTAATTGCCAAAAAAGCAGAAACAATACAAATATCCTTCAGTGGATAAGTAGATAAGCAAAATATGATACAACCATAGTATGGAATCCCATTTGTTAATAAAAAAGAACAAATTATCGATATATGCAACAACTTGGATGAAACTCACAGGCATTATATTGAGTGACAGAAGCCAGTCTCAAAAGGTTACCATCTCAAAGGTTATATGTTGTATGGTTCCATTTATGTCATCTGGAAAATAAAAATTTAGTGATGGAGAGCAGATTGATTTTCAGGTTTAGGGGTGGGTTGAACCTGCAACTGTATATGCAGAGCCTGAGGGGATGTGTTTGGGTGAAGGGATTGTCCCAATAAGAGTGATGACTCAATGAATCTGTGCACATGTTAAAATCATAGAGTTAAAAAATTAAAAACAGAAATTATAAAACTGTACACAAAAAGGGTAAAAAGTCAATTGGATTGTATGATCATTTAAGTACACACATTACTTACAGGGTGCTTATCGGATTTGATTTTTTTCTAAAGAAGTATAATTCTTTAGAAAGCATATATGTAAAGCAATAGCCTCTTTGTAACACATTAGTATATAATGTTTATATATCATTTGGACAAAAGTAGAGGCAGGTCATCTGCATTTCGTTCCATGCTTACATAACTAATAGGGCAAAGAGAGAGAGGAGAATGCTGAGTCTTGTCCTGGCTATCAAACCAAGGTGTGGCTTTGTCATTGCAGAGCAGTAGTAACTCGACATTGACTAGTCTGTCTTTTATCTCACATTCTGCTTTAAATTTTAGATGAGATCCTTGTTGCTCATCTTAATTCAATTCCTCAGGAGTTATTTAAACTGGCATCATCTGATATATTGTTTCCCTATATGCAGATGATTTATTACAGGTGTTTACATACTCAGAATTTTCTTCTGATCATTTTTCAGATCACAAAAAGCTATTTTTAAAACAGGATTTATCTGTCAGTTGGAATCAAATTGAACTCCCATTGCACAACGTGTCTCTTTAATGGCTTAGACTTGTCAGCAACTATTATATATTTCACTGAATTCTTTACTGCTATCAGTTTCTTACCAGTTTGGATTTCTTTGCCTCTTCTCTCTCAAAATAAAAAGAGGATTTGAAAGCATCTTTCATTCTTACCTCTATGTGAGAATATTAGAATACACATGAATGATGGTTTTGCTCATGTGATTTTTAATTGGTTTTAAGAAAAAACTTCATTTAATAACTTTGAAATACTGTTTAGGTTTACTTTCTTTCCTGTTACTACAAAAAATGTAGTAAAAAAAAAAATTGTCTTGTGCATGTTGCCCTCCACTAGAATACTCACTGGACTATTACAACTTTAATATTATTGTATCAAAACTTTCTCCACCTACTTTTATGGCTATTATGTTTGCTTGCTTTGAACTCTAGCCAAACCCCAGAATTTTCAACCACACTTCGTATATTATACATGCTACTTTTGTTGCACTTTATAGTAGTCCTTGAATTTAACACTCATATCATCTCTAAGATATGTAAAAAAAATTCCTTGTGGGCAGAGCTCAAGATTTTCCACTTTTATATGCCCTAGCTCATTATACAGTACTGGTTTATAACAAATATTTAGTAACTGTGGCTTATCCATAAATACCTAGGTATTAAGGTATTTACGTTTTCTTTCTATTTAGTACTTACTCTATTTCTTATTACCGTGACAAAGATATTTGTGTGTTTGCATGTCTTAGGCAGTATTTTCCTTGTTTTCTTTCCATTGCTACCTATTACACTTAAGAAGATTGTTTAGAGTCCAGAAGTACAGAAAAGAACTACATGAATGACCAAATGAATCAGATTTTTGGCAAAGGCAGATCCTCAGCGGTAGCACCAATTAAGTAGGAAGTGATTATAATTCCATCTAGAAACTTCTTAGCACTCTGACCAGTTGTGGCCACTCAGCTTCTCCATCCTATAGACATGAATGATATTCCATGTCCATTCTGTGGGTGGTACTTCCTGCACATATTCCTGCATGTTTTCCCTCTGAACCCCTAAGCAATAAAGAAGATTCTCCATTTGGGGGCCCTAAGAAATACTTTCTAGTATTCAGTCCACCATATATTTACTAAGGTACTGCTTCAGATGCACCTGGAGACTCCCATGGCCCCTGGGTTGTGGTAGACCAAACAGGGGCCACTCTGCCCACTGAAAGGTAGGGCTAATGTCTCCTACCCTCAAGTCTGGGCAGGCTCTGGTACAGCTTTGCACAATGGTAAAAGTGACTCTCTCCCAGGTTTTTGGCTGGTGATTTAAGACTATCAATTTCCACTTCTTGTATTTTTGAACTCTCACTCTTAGAACCCAGCTGCCATGATTTAAGGAGGCTGCAGCAGTCTCATTAAGAAATCCGTATGGAATGGAACTGAAGTCCCCTGCTTTGTGTCCCTTGCTGAGCTCCCAGTCAGCACTACCATGTCAGCAAGGTGAGAGAGGCCACCACCAGTGAATTACCCATTCCCATTCAAACTTCCCAGCTGAAGCACCATCTGGAACAGAGGTAAGCCTTTCCTGCCATATGTTACCTACATGGCAAATTCAGGGGCAAAATAAATCACAAGTGCTGGTGTAAGTTACTAAATTTTAGACTGGTTCTTTATGCAATGATAGACGAATGAAGCACAGACCCTAAAAATCTAGGCTTATCTCTTACTTCTCCCTGTCCTAGCATTTGCATCAGCTCATTTATTAAAGTCAGTTTTACCTTTTGGGTACTTTGAACATTGTCACCCAGAATTGAAGACTTGTATTTGGGCCTATCTCACTGGCAGCTCCATCATCCCATGGGCTCATGAGGACACTTTCTTAGACCCTGACACATGGCTGAATGCGAGCTCCTCCAGTGGCTGATACCTGAATCTTTATTTTTCCTATAAACTTATGTATCCTCCTGACTAAGTTCTCTCCTAACTAAGGATTTCTCCAGCTTTTAGCTCACTTGCAAACAAAGAAGACTGAGTCAAGTATATATTGAGGTACTTCCTGGATCAGGTAATTAGCTCTACTGTGTTCCTAAAGTCTCTCTCTACTTGTATGGGTAATTTCATTTTTGTTAAAATTCCACGGAAAAATGGCAGACAAGGGATTGCTCAGACTACCACACAAGCAAGTTGCCTCTTCAAAACTTTGATCATTCTGACCCAACTTACACATTATTTTTAATTTTGTACTGAAATCCTATGAAAGAGCATCTTCCTTGCCCCCTTTTCCACATGTTTTCATCTTTACAGAACCTATCTGTAATCTCAATATTATCAAACTGTCTGTTTTTCAGTGTCAGTTTAAAATTTACATTTTTCTAATAAGCCTACTCAACCATCTCTTTTCTTATACATGAACAGAAAAATGGACAGACAGCAGTTTTCAACAATTTCACTAAAAAAATCACTTTTCCCTTAAATATTGCCAGGTATCAGGGTAGGATTTTTAATTTTTTTTTTTTGTATTTTGTTTTAGTTTGGTTTGGTTTTAAAAGTTTCCTAAAAATCGAAGAATAGAAAAACTACATAAAAATATGTCAATTTCAGTTTCCAAGTGGTTGTTCGGTTTAGGTTTTTGAATCAACATCCTCAAAGAATTTATACTAAGTAGAACATTCTAACAATGAACACTAACGTCTTTAAGTGTTTCTATTTTATATAGTTGAACCCTCTCCATCTTAACTACCTCTGACATACATACTTCAGGTACATGTTAAATTTCAGCATGAGCTAAATACCAAAAGGCAAGATGGAAATTACAATGAGGCTTAAAGAAAAGGAGGTATATATACAATACATAGCTGAGTGGAGCTCCCTTTCTTGGATGGAATTGGCCTTTGTTTTATTATGCACTTGTTCTTTCAGATAATTTCTACAGAAATCAAAGTTATAATTATGTTCTCACAAAAATGAAATGCATTACACTCAGTTAATTTCTTAGGCAACAGCTGATACATGGCTTTGAGACCCCTTTATGTATCATGTCATATTTCCTGCTCATAAATGGAAAATAGCTGGCTCCTATTCACCTCTTCTCTCGTGGGCACAATTATTTCTCACACCCATGTTCAAACCTCCGTTAGCTTAGGTCTCTTAATGGGACTTCTGGTGTATCATTTTAAATAGAAATCTTTGGGGGTGGGGCACCTGGGTGGCTCAGTCGTTAAGCGTCTGCCTTCGGCTCGGGTCATGATCCCAGGGTCCGGGGATCGAGCCCCACATCAGGCTCCTTGCTGTGCGGGAAGCCTGCTTCTCCCTCTCCCGCTGCCCCTGCTTGTGTTCCCTCTCTTGCTGTGTCTCTCTCTGTCAAATAAAAAAAACCTTTAGAAAAAAAAAAAGAAAAGAAATCTTTGGGGGCCAGAACCTCAGGGTTAAAAACTCTGGGTGGATGGAATTAGGTATCATTCTTTCTGCCACACTGAAATACCGTGCGCCTTGATGGTCCGGTGCTGCTAGTTGAAGCCTGATTGCACCCATCCCCACACAGACCTATTTCCTTCTCTACGATTACGTAGGAGAGACGCACAGATGGACATTGGTATGGGGTACCATGGGCATGCTATTTATTTAGAGCCCCTTCAAAGCTGTATTTCATAAATATTCAGCATTAAAAAATAGCATGGGTGTTATACGAATGAGGGGTAACTGTGTTCAAGTTTGTGACCTTTGTACCAAGTGATTCGTCTTTGGCTCCAACACGTTTATCAAACTCAGAAACAAACAAACAAACAAACAAACAAACAAAAACAAATAAAACAAAACAATGAAAGCTCTCTGCAGTTAATGAGACCCACCTTCCTAGAAAACAGACTCTTAATTCTACCTCCAGCAAAAGCTAGCACTCAGTTCCCTCAGGTGTGACTGTCCTGTTTCTGGTTCTGCTTCTCTTACTCAGCACGATCCTCTCCAAGGTCTGTAATCACACCTCCCCCCGTGGCCCTCCCATCCCCTCACTACACTCCTTGCCCCTAGCTATGACCATGTTGACTCCTTTGCAACATGCACAGACCCCTCACAAAGGGAAGGGCATGGTAGTCTATAAAGTAAATAAGGCGGGTAATTTATTCCTATTTTATAGACAAGTCACTTGTAGCCCAGAAATGTTCATTGATTTTTTCCTAAACCAATAGAAATGACTTCTTAAGAATAGACTAATTTCTCAGGACTCTAGGCTCCTTGAAATAGTCTCTCTCCAAAATAGCCCTATGATAAAATAATAAACAAAGAAACAAAAGATTCTTACACACACACACACACACACAGGAGGAATAGATACAAGACCACTGGTTAACCACAATATGACATGTGTGTATGTGCATGTGTGTGTATATATGTGTGTGTGTTAACACAAAGTTGTTGTAAACTAGACACTGGATACAAATTCAAAAAAGCAAAATGAATTAAACCCTCATCTCTACTCTTAGCACAGCTCTTCTATTTTCTGCAGAAGGGTGCAAAGTGTGTCTGGAGGAGAGGTAACTGATATAAATCTGCGAAGGGATGACAGAATGAAGCATCTCTCCAGAAAATAATGTAGAACAGAGACAAAAGGAAAGTATTCTCTTTCCAGTTCTTGTGGCATAGAAAAACTGAGCTCATTTATTCATACACAAAAATTATCAATTACATATTGATCACCTTCTAATTATCTCCCTAATGGTTTCCACCCAAACCTTCCAAGTTTCCTTGTAAAGACAGGATGGTAAATCATATGGGCTAATAGCTGAAGGTGTGTGCATGAGGAGAGGGAGTTAGACAAACCAATGGGCTGTCCTAGCCTTCATTACTGGCCACAGACTGTGCATCTCATGGGTAGGTTTCTTGGAATGAAATCTAGGAAAGGAGAGAGTGTACAAAACTCCCCACTCTACCTGCATTCATCCATTCACCATCCTGCAAACATGGATTATATGTTTCCATCCAACCTCTATTCCTTTCCTACTGTGATGAATTCCTTGGTGCCTTTTATTTTACATCCTTGGTGAGTATCTCATAGACTTGCTTAAGCCTCACCTCCTCCAGCAAGCATTTCTTGACACTGTTTTCATAAGACTCTCTCTCCCCTGAGCTTTTTAAGCTCTAGGTAGGTGGGTCATTGCTGGTTTCTCTTTATTACTGTGAGTACTCAGACTGAGAGTACATATCTAAGATACACAAGTTTCCCTCGATGTTAACGCTCTTCTGAGGTTTCTGTTCCTCTCCTTTCTTTCAGGTTGTCTTCTCTTTCTTCCTTCACTACCAAGCTTTTTGGAAAAATAAATGTCTGCATTTACCACTGTCAGTTTCCACCACCTACTTCTGAATTCCCGGAAATCAGCTTCTTTGCATCCCACCATATCAGAGCTACTTTGTAAGATCAGGAATGTGTGGTCAAATGCAAAGGTGGAATAAATATGAATTTCCGTATGAGAGATCAAGGCTTGCCTACTGACTCTTCTTATATTAAATATGCACTGTTGAGTAAGCTGTTAATTCTATATGAGGTCAGCTCTTTTGTTTATAAAAATGCATATAGTAAGAACTCCTCACTCTGAGGATTGGAATAACATATATAGGCTTCTGGTCAATACGGAGTGATAGGATTGATTTACCTTCTTTCCTGAAACAACTATAACATTTGGATAAAATATATTTCACCCAAGAGTTTTAGCACAAAGCAGTGATCCCGGAGATAGGGAAAAAAATCAGATGATGTGATTGCCTCCACATACTGCCTGAAGACAGTTTCCAGGCCATAGCCCAGCAACAGGGAGCCCAAATAGGGCCCAGCAGACTCTCTCAGATGAAGTGTACATTGAGAATTCAGAAGCCAAGTTGGCTAGACCTTGAAGACTACAGTACAAAGCAGAGACTGCTGGGTAGAGAGGAGAGTGCCACATGAAAGAAGAAAGGGCTGCCGAGAGACAGCTCTGGAGATTTCCAGAAGGTTTCCTTTGAGTCCTCAGCTGAGGACTAATCAGTGCATGTAAAAAAAAAAATCTGATTCTGGGAAAGAACTGCCAGAAAGGACAAGGCAACACGGTCCTTAGAGTTCACAATGGGCTGAAAATAGTTCGGGTTCCAGTGACATACAGTGGAAAACCTCATAATGCATAGGCCGTTGGAGAGACTACTCAGAAGGCTTTTTTATCTCAACAGTGTAGCAAAATCAGCCTTAGACTTAAAAGTGCTCTGGTCCCACATAACAAAGCTTAAAAGCAACCCTGAAATGGATTAAAGTGCTCCCAACTAAGTTAATTGCAACCCAGTTGAAAGCTCACAATTAAAAGAATACAATATTATCCAGCATTCAAAAAGATAAAATCCTAATGTCTGGCATCCAATCAAAAATGACCAGGCATTAAAAGAAGCAGGAAAATACAACCCATAATGAAGGGAAAAATTAACCGATAGAAACAAATGGAGATACTACACAGATGATAGAATTAAACTGGGACGTCGAATAGCTTTTATCAATATGTCATATACTCATGAAGGTATAATGAAGAATGAGAATGTTAAAGCACAGACAGTGTGTTAAAAGTCCTCAGTTGAACTTCTAGTGATAAAATAGCATATATGAAATCTTTCAGGTTAGTTGCCTATAATTCTCATTCATCTCAACTTCAATAGTTTAGAACATACTAGCCTTTCTATAAAATTGCTTTTCCCTTCAACTTCTTTCCCAACACCTCTCAAGTTCCTTGGGCACAGGAAGTGAGAGCAAGCAAGTTTAATTGGTTCCTGGTTGGAAATGCAAGTCAGGTCAGCATCTAAGTTATCTAATATCTTATTTCTAGTATTTAGCATAGTGTCTGGCATACTATAAGCATACAGTGAAAGGAGTGGGGGGAAGGGTGAGGGTGGAGATAGGGAGAAAGGGGTCAGGAAAAGAGGGAGAAAGGGAGGGAAAGGAGAGGAAAGAAGAGAAAGGGAGGAGAGATTGCTGACTTAGCCAGAGAACTGACAACCTCTTCCAATGGTTTAAAAAGCTCCAGAGAATTAACTCATCTCATAGACACCTAATGTAAATGTATAGGTTCATTTGCAAGACCGGATCAAACAAACATGTTTAATTATATCATATTCCTTAAGTGAAGACAAATTGAAAGTAATCATTATGCAGTAATTTACATTCATTGATTTAAATACCAAAGTGATATATAATTTAAGTGTGGAGCACTCTAAAATCCTACAAAGCATATTCTGAAGAAGCCGTAGATAAGAACTTGTTAAGAAAAGTAAAATCTTCAGTGATGGATTGGGCACTTCAATCAACTGAATCACTCTGAAGCTAAGATTCAGCACGTGAGAGAAGCACACCTTATTAAGTTAGGTATAAACACTGTGCCTCACGGAGATGGACCATCTAGAGACTGCAGAGGCTGCTGCAATGAAATGAGAAGCTATCCATATATTTGTAATAACTGAAGAGAAATCCTGCCAGAAAATAGAAGCAAGGACTTGAAGTGATTTCTTTAGGCTTGAAAAATCTTCTGGCCAGAATCAAAATAGCGTTTGGTCCAATTCTCCTTTCTGTGGAGGAAGAAGCAAATGACTGTCAATCAGACTGTGTTTGCTCCAGAAAGACAGGAGGTACCTCAAGCTCAGAAAGGGCAACAGTGCTTCCTCAGAGGAGCTTCACTGAGAACTAAGCAGGGAGCAAATCACACAACACAGCTCTCCAAGCTTCCATGGGCTCTGCTCTGACGCCTCAGAACCTTAAATAACGCCTTCTCTGCACCCTTCAGGGTTACCAATTCTCAGTTAGATTTCCCAGTGACTGGCCAACCTTGCTGCTAATATGGATAAACCCAGGCTTGCACACTATGTTCACCCTAATTTTCCTAGGAGTTTGACATAGATTATTGTGAACAATAAGTCAAACTTTTCTTTATTTTGTAGAATAGAGGAGTTTATAAAATTTGTACAGATACTGGAAATAACATCGTATATTGCCAAAGCAGAACTCTGTCTTTGAAACCTGCACCACTTTCCTTGCGATGAACGGATCCTAAATATGTTTTCACTTCTTACAAAATAGTTCTGGTGCATTTTTCTTTTTCCCGATTTAATCATCATACATTGTGTTGTTTTGTTAAATCTCTACAAATCTGATCTGTGTTCCACTTCTGTGTCTCTCAAGTTTGTGTTAGCAGGCTGATAGTTGGAAAAACTGAAAATCATAAAAAGTTTGGGCGTAGAGCTTACACTATAATTTCACAGCCTTATTTCTCAAGGTTGTGACAGTCTACCCAAACCCCTCTGGTGACTCTGTGCATTATTTTGGTTCTTTTTAAAGATTTTATTTATTTGACAGAGAGAGACACAGCGAGAGAGGGAACACAGGCAGGGGGTGTGGGAGAGGGAGAAGCAGGCTTCCCGCCGAGCAGGGAGCCTGATGTGGGGCTCGATCCCAGGACCCTGGGATCACAACCTGAGCCGAAGGCAGATGCTTAACAACTGAGCCACCCAGGCGCCCCAACTCTGTGCATTATAAAGCAAATAATAATAGGTTAATTCATACTTCAAGAATGTTTGATCGCTTTTATGGAAAATGTTTTCAATGTAAATTTTCAAACAAAACAGAATTTGAGAAAATAGTATATTAAACATTCCTATACACACCATACAATTGTCAATATTTTGCTGATATTTTTCCATCTCTATTTTTGGTTATCTACCATCTGGTCCTTCTACTCCCTTCCTCTTTCTTGCTCTTCCTCATTTCCTTCCTTTCTGCCTTCCTTCCTTCTTTGCTTTCTTTCGTTGATGAACTATTTTAAAGTAAATCCAGTAATCTTACTATCCATAAATTACTTCAGGATATCTTTAAAAAAAATAAGGGCCTTAAAAACCGTAACTGGTGCTAACATAATTTATCATAATTTCTTAGTATCTAATACCCAGATTTGATCAAATTCCCATAATTGCCTCAAAAAAGTTTTTTTTTTGGTTAGCTCAGAAAAAAATCAGAACATTCTATTGTAAATTATTACATTTATTTCCTCTAATCTCCTAAATTAAAAAAAAAAACTTCCTACCACAACTTTTTTTAAATGTCATCTATACACAAATGAAAGAGACATTTGGCCCATTGAATTTTCTACTTTCTGATGATAGTATCATCATGTTGTTTTTTAAACATATGCACTTATTCTCCCTATTTCTTCCTACCAGGTAGTTAGAGCAAGATGCTTGCTAATATTGAGGTTAAATTAGTTTTGGATGAATACAATATAGGTGTTGCTTTGTTCTTCCTATTGTATCATACCAGGAGGTACATGATGTCTGGTTATTTCATTTATACTGATTTCAACTTCGGTCAGTGAACTTAGTTATTTTCAGTCTAATCCATTCATTGGAAGTTCCTCATTAACTATTTCCTTAAGGGCATCAATATCTACCAGTAATCACTGCCTAAATACACTATTTCATTAGAAGTTACAAAACGGTGATTTCCTAATTTCCTATTTCCTCTGCAGTGCTCCATGGGTGTCTCATCACATCTTGAGAGCATTGGCGCCGATGGACTTTGCTCCAAAATATCTTTTGAAGGATCTTTGTATAAGGAGCAGGTTCAGAAGACAGAGATGGTAACTCCCTCTGGAACATAAGGTAGGTCTGTTTGCTGTCCAGTAGAATACAGATAATGAGTTCTGGAACAACAGTCGAGTAAGTTTGTTGCAGTCCATTGTAAAAGATCACTGATTTAAAAACCCTAACGCTGAGGGTTCCTCTCTTTTAACATAATCCACCGTGTGTGCTGACATCACCTGACCCTCCTCAAACTGCTCTGTGGGAGTTGGTGTTTGGGGAACCAGTGCAGGAAACTGGCTACTGCTGTTCATTTGAGTAATAAAGAGTAATAAACAAACCTTCCTTTTGCTGTCATCCAAGACTTTCATGTCTTCTGCCAGCATCCACAAAACTATGGCAGGCTAACTTCTAAGCTTGCAAGTAGGGTAAAATTTCAGACCCTTTTGTTCATGACACTTACTAGCTGAACTCTTCTACAAGGAAAAATTTCATCACGCTTTATCACCTATGTGGTTACCCTGAGAGGGAGTCCATAGAGAAAGGAGGATTAATGTTTATCTTTCCATATCTGCGCTAGCTGTCAGAACGAACTACGGTGTAACAACTCAAAACTACAGGTTTTTCCATATTTTAATTTTAATTTTTGAATATCATTATGAACTCACAAAGTTTTATGTATCTGAGTTGCAATCATTTAGCACCATGGTTTTAATGTGCAAACTGTCCCATCTTTGGCCAGTGAGGCCATTGCAATCCCATCCCACATTTTGATAGATTCTTTGCTTTCCGGTTCAGATTTAATGGGCTCCTTTTGCCCCTTCTCTGTCATAGACCTGAAATAGCTATTTCTCCAAGGAACCTTATTTGTTTTTGTGGGAACTTCTATGTGGATATTACAATATATCACAATTCTATGTGGATATTACAATTACAACATGTTCTTATTAATGAATTTTCATAGTTTGTAGGCAGTAAAATAGAATGTATCTATGTTTTTAGAAAAAAAATTAGGCGTTCATATGGCTATTTCCTGATCAAAATGAATACTTCTGAGATTTTATTTAACTTGGATGATTTTATATTTGTATCTATTTTCTCTTATGCTGAAAACAGTGATTCACAACAGCATTAGTAATTGCTTTGCTATACCTATTGTACTTAGATAGGTGATTAATTTGTTTCAATTTATTTATTTTTACTTTTTAAATTTTACAGGCAGCAAAATTCACCATTTGGGTGCCCTGTTACATAAATTTGTACATGTGCATAGATTCTTTTGCCCATCAAGTCAGGGAGATAAAGAATGATTCTAACATCCCAAAGAATTCCCTTGTTTGTATTTGAACATATTCCTCACCCCTAAACCCTTCCCTGGGATACTGTAGGGACTGAACTGAACTGATGATCTTACATGTGAGTTACTGCCATAAATATATGTCTCCACCTGTTGGGTTTTTTGGGGTAGTTTGCTACCTATGTTTTGTTTAAATATTATGTAGGTATATTTTTTTAGCTTTTGTTTTTTAAAAGGAAGTTAATATATTCAAATAATATGCCTTTACTACTCTCTTTTAACCATGTGAACACCAACTGTGTCCCACTGAAATTCATTCACTGAAGTTAGTTACAGTGTGGCTAAATTATTTGAGAATGTTCAGTTTTCTCTGAGGCTGTAGGAAATCAGTAACATTTATATGGTGCCTAATTGTGCCAAACATCATGCCAAGGACTTAAATGTAATATTTAATTTTCATAGTTAGCCTTTAAATTTAGCAATATTATCACACTTATTAATGTTAGCAAATACAGTTTTGAAAAAGTTAAATAATTAACTCAGTTACATAGCTAAGGAATGTAGAACCCAGAATCACAGTGATTTGTTAATCTCTCATACTCTCCCTAGGGCACTTCCAGGAGATTTAGTTAAAATTTAAACTATATCTCTGGTTGGAGAATAATAATCACTAACTTCAAATTTAAAAGAAAGAAAATCAATAAACAATTTGAAAGCATTATTTGAGATGATTATTTGAATATTAAAACTTTCATTCAGTGAATGTTACCCTAAATTTAAAATGCCACGAGGGGGCCCCTGGGTGGCGCAGCTGGTTAAGTGTCTGACTCTTGGTTTTGGCTCAGGCAGTGATCTCCGGGGCCTGAGATCAAGCCTCCAGGGCTGGACTCCAAGCTCAACGAGGAGTCTGTTGAAAGTTTCTCGCCTTCTCCCTCTGCCCCTCCCCACATGCTCTCTCCCTCTCTCAAATAAATAAATATTAAAAAAAAAAAAAAAAAGCCACCTCTACAGGGAAATTGCCCTAATAAAGTAACCACAAAAAAACATAAAGATGATTATTCGTAATCACCTCTAATCATTAGTGATGGAAATCACATCATTGTGGAGGGTGATAATTGGATAGGAGGAACTAATTATAAAGGCCACAAAGGAACTTTCTGGGGAGATGAAGATATTCTAGAATTTGATTATGGTGGCATACTCAGGAATGTAACAGAATGTATACATTTGTCCAAAATCATTGAACCATCCACTTAATATCTGAATTTTATTAAATTCAAACTATACCAAAATATTTGTGATCCTCTACCTAAAGACAGGATATGGCTAGAATTTCTACCAATATCAAGGCCAATGGAACTACATAGAAAATGAAAACATAAGCCTATTGGAAAATATAGAGTATATTGCTCCCATTGAAATGATTTGAATTACCATAAATCCTCAACTATTTTTGGAATTCCTCTAATTGAGAGAAAAATGAGAAAAAATTCATAACTTGAATGGATTTTGGAATTAGAGTAAAAGTAATGAGAATTGACAAAATTCGTGTAAAATTGTTTTAACCTGATATAAAACACAAATAAAATTTTAAACAAAATTTAAATATACTGCATACATTAAATATTAATTATAATTATGAATAATAAAATCAGTATATAGTTAATTTGAAAATAAGCAAAATGATGGTTTAGCAGGAATATTTAATTCACTCTTAAAAGAAGTAGATAACCTGATAAATGAAACTAAAAAATATATCAAAAATTAGAAGTGCTATTTTGGATCATACAATTTTAATGGAAATTTCATTTCAAATGTTTAAGGAGTAAATATATTTTGTATTCCTGACTATAGAAAATATAGAAAGATTACAGATTCACATTATGATGCCAAAATAAGCAAAAATGAACTATTGGCACTTCAGCAAGATAAAAAGCTTTTAAATAGCAATGAAACAGTCAAAGAAACTAAAAGGCAACCTATGGAATAGGAGAAGGTATTTGTAAGTGACATATCAGATAAAGGGCTAGTATCCAAGATCTATAAAGAACTTTTCAAACTTAACACCCAAAAAACAAATAATCCAGTCAAGAAATGGGCAGAAAACATGAACAGACATTTCTCCAAAAAAGACATACAAATGACCAACAGACACATGAAAAAATGCTCCACATCACTCGGCATCATGGAAATACAAATCAAAACCACAATGATATACCACCTCACACCAGTCAGAATGGCTACAATTAACAAGTCAGGAAATGACAGATGTTGGTAAGGATGCGGAGAAAGGGGAACCCTCTTACACTGTTGGTGGGAATGCAAACTGGTGCAGCCACTCTGGAAAACATTACGGAATTTCCTCAAGAAGTTAAAAATAGAGCTACCCTTTGGCCCAGCAATTGGGTAGATAAACACTACTAGGTATTTATCCCAAAGATACAAATGTAGTGATCTGAAGGGGCACCAGCACCCCAGTGTTCATAGCAGCAATGTCCACAATAGCCAAACTATGGAAAGAGCCGAGATGTCCATTGACAGATGAATGGATAAAGATGATATATATCTATATATACAATGGAATATTACTCAGCCATCAGAAAGGATGAAATCTTACCATTTACATCGACGTAGATAGAACTCGAGGGTATTATGCTGAGCGAATTAAGTTAATCAGAGACAAACAATTATCATATGGTTTCACTTATATGAGGAATATAAGAAATAGTGAAGAGGATCATAGGGGAAGGGAGGGAAAACAGAATGAGAAGAAATCAGAGAGAGAAACCATGAGAGACTCTTAACTATGGGAAAGAAACTGAGGGTTGCTGGAGGGGACGTGGGTAGGGGGAATGGGGTAACTGGGTGACGGGCATTACGGAGGGCATGTGATGTGATGAGCATTGGGTGTTATATGGAACTGATGAATTACTGAACTCTACACCTGAAAGTACTGATGTATTATATATTGGCTAATTGAATTTAATAAAAAAATAAAATAAAAACACAAAATAAGCATTCCTATTTCCATGCAGATACAAAAAATAAAAATCAATAATATCAAAATGAAAATATAATCAGTTACACAGGTTTTCTGAAATAAATGTAATACATTAATATTGGAAAATCTATGAATATAATATAGCATGTCAATATGTTTAAGTTTTGCAGTAAACATCCAAAGCCTATAATTCTAATTCTAAGAATTTACATTAAAGAAAAGAAATAGAGAGTCTGGCTAATATTTGATAAAAATTATTTTCATTATTTTTATTTAAAAAGAGAAGCTTCATATTATTGAACACTACATCTGAAACTCATGATGTACTATAGGTTGGCTAATTGAATTTAAATAAAAAAATATTCAAGGAAAAAAATAAAAAGAGAAGCTTCAGTTCTGATAATTGTAGGGTAGCTTGTATAAGATGTATCCTACCATGAAGATCATTATGAACTCTAGACAAAACATACAAAGGTAAACACACACACACACACACACACACACACACAACTATTTGAAGGTACTGGAGAATGAAAAAACGCAAGTACAACCTAGAGGGATTTTGTCCTTTGAAAGAAGAAACTCAATGGAAGAAATATTTACTTGTATAGCTTTTCCCCAAGGAAACTCTTCTGTTCACATGATGCAACATATCAAACACTCAAGCAGAAAACATAAGTCTTATTGGCTTCTGACAGCAGAAGACAGAATTCCAGTTTGCCCAAGAAGCTAGAAAGTAAGGAGGGAAATCTCACCAAGGAGGGAGCCACAACAGGGAGGGTTCAGAAAACTACTTATAAACTCCCTGCTAATTTTTGGCAGTCCCATGAATTGTGCATGTAAAGGGAAGATTCCAAGAAATCTGGTGTAACATACCAGCTGGAAAGTTAAAAAAGCTGAGCAGAAGTTTTAACTGTCACCAATCTCAGAAAAGACAGACATTGCAGTTTGAATGCTGCCAAGTTTGATTGCCTCGGTAAACATCTCATGCTTTGCATTGAAACATCAGAAGGGCCATGCTACAGGGGTAAAGAGTATGCCATAATTAAATAGACCAGCCCTAACAAGGTATAAAAATCAAGCCTCTACAAGTTCAAGGTGACAAGCCAGCATACTAACTGTTGAACAACAACATTGTTTAAAGAAACATAATAAAGGATCTCTATAACATGTCATCCCACCCAAGACGAAGTAAATTTAGAACATGTACAAAACAGAAAACAAACATGTGACAAGAACAAAAGTATCTGTTAAAAGAGACACTAAGGTGACCCAGATTTTGAAATGAACAGATAAAGCAGCTATTATAAATATATTCAAAGACAAAATAAAAATGATCATAATGAGTTAATCGGGGAAGACTATCAGCAGAGAAATGGAAACAATTCAAAGAATGCCCATAGAAATTCTAGTGTTAAGTGTGCAATGTAAAATTTTTAAATCCTAAAGATGAGCATAAACAAGAGATTGGAGAGAACAGAATTATTGCTCAGCAGAATTGTCAAAGGCTGATGATAGACAATATATAATGCAAAAGACAGAGAGAAATAAGTTTGGAATAAAAATGTCAGTTACTTGCATTCTAACATACATGTGATTTGTGGTCCAGAGGAGAAAAGAAAGAAAATGCGGCAGAAGAAATAATTGAGGAAATAATAGTCGAAACCTTCACACATTGGGTGAAAGCTATATAGAAATAAAGAAAGCTCTGCAAACCCAAGCAGGATAAATACAAAAAAAAACCACAAACAGGCACCTCATATTCGAAGAGCTGAAAACTGAAGATGAAAGGGAAATTGTAAACACAGCTGGAAAAAAACCAATACTTCACACAAAAGGCAAGAAAAGAGCGAATGATGCTTGGCTTAATGAAACAATGGACTCTTAGACAATGGAATGACATATTGAAAGTGATGAAAGAAAAAAATAATCAATAATTCTCTATTTAGCCAAAGGAAAAAAAAGAAAGAAAATGAAAAAGGAAAAGGAAAAGAAATTTAAAATACAGACATGGTCAGACAAATAAAATCTAACATATAGACAATAGACCAGTTAAAAAAAAAAAGTGCTTTATAAAGGAAGATATTCAGACTGAAAGGGAAGGGTACCAAAGAAACTCAGACAGAAGAGAATCAGAAATTACAAATATGTTAATAAATGCAAAAAATATATATATTTTCTTAATTTCTTTAAAAAGCAGATTTTTAATGCAAAGATCATAACATTACATTGTAAGATTATATGACAACAATAGCAAAAAGAATGCAGAAAAAATAAATGCACCATTGTAAGGTTCTCACTTTGTGCATGAAACAGCAAAATATTAATTCTAGGAAGACCATGAGAAGTTAGCAATGTATATTATCAACCTTGCATGAGTTATTATAAAATAAAAAAGTATACCTAAAAAGTCAGAGGGATTAAAAAGTAAATTTTAAAAAGTGAATTAATACAAAAAAAAATGAAAGAAGGAAGAAACAGCAAGAGAAACAGTAAGAACAGAGATCAATGAAAGAAAACAACTTTTCAGCTGGGACCACCATCTTCCAGTAATGTGCCAAAATGACCAACACAAAGGGAAAGAGGAGAGGCACCTGCTGTAAGTTCTCTAGGCCTTTCAGAACACTATTAGAAGAAGAAGGAAAAAGAAAAAGGTACTTGGGTTCCTGAAGCACCAGCCTGCCCCAACCAGAAAAGCACACTTTGTGAGAACCAGTGGAAAGGAGCCTGCGTTGCTGGAACCCATTCCCTAGGAAGTCACGTGTAAAAAATAATAATAATAAAAGACCTCAAGACTGTAGAAGAGAGGAAGGAAGGAAGGAAGGAAGGAAGGAAGGAAGGAAGGAAGGAAGGAAAACAAATAACACAACAATTAAACCAAGTCAATTTTTTTTAGAAAAAGATTAATAAAATTGATATAAAAACACAAGACCAATAAAAAAATAAAAGTGAGAGAGAAAAATTTCAAGTTACCAATTTTAGAACTGAAAAGAGGGATATCACTACAAATCATTAATAAAGCAAAGCAAAATGATGAATAGGAAATATTATGAACTTTATGCTGGAAATTTTACAAATTCGACAACTGGTTCTGAAGGAGGGGCAATATTGCCCCCTGAGCATATTTGATAATGTCTGGAAACATATTTAGCTGTCACATGGGGAAGGTGTTAATGGTATTAATGGCATCTGGCAGATAGAGGTTGGGGATGCCACTAAATGTCCTGTATGTACAGGGCAGTCCTCCACAACAAATAATTATCCAGGCCAAAATGTTAATGGTGCTAAGGTTAACAAACCCTGCCATAGAATGAAGTAGATAAAATCCCGCAGGGAATACAGCTGATCAAACCTGATTCAATAATAAATAGAAAAACCTAAATATTTGAAAGTCTAATAATGAAGTGTAATTGATAATCAAAGCTCTTCCTACTCAGAAAAAAGTACAGGACTGGGGGTTTTACTGTTAATTTCTATAAAACATGTAAGGAAGAAATAATATCAATCTTAGACTAACTTCCTGAAAATTAAGGCAGGCAGAAACACAGCTCAACAGTTTTATGAAGCTGGCATAACCCTAATATTAAACCTGATAAAGTCATTGCAAGAAAAGAAAATTAAAGACAAATGTTCCTCATGAACATAGAAGCAAACATCCCAAAATAAATATCCAACAGTACAGAAAAAATACACCACAGTGTGACCACATGAGTTTGTACCAGTGGTGCAAAGTTGGTTTAACATTAGAAAATCAATCAATGAAATATATCATAGTAGTAGAATAAAGGTGAAAAAAAATACAGGGTCATGTACATTCGTACTGAAAGAGGATTTGACAAAATCTAACACCTATTTATGACAAAAAGTGGCTTGCAAATAACATGTGTGGATTTTATGTATGTATATATATATATTTAATTTATAAATCTATTAAACTTTATTATTAGCAAAATATGGTTATGGTTATGTTAACAGGAGATAAAATCCTATATATAATCCTATATGATAAGTAGTGGAAGAACATCACTTTTTTTTTTTACAATAAGTAGAAATGTCTTGATAAACAACAAAAATCATACTTTTTAAAGACATCAGAAACAAAGAAGGCTAGATGAACTAAAAATTCTGTGGGAGAAAGAATTGTCCTTCACTGTGCTGAGATGGACATCCCTTGTTTCCTTGGGGTCTTTGCTTCATCTGAGCATGGGCTGAGATTTGGGGTTGGGCTTGGCAGCGAATATCTACTGAAGGAACTCCATCACTTGTGGTGACGAGACTGTTCTGAAGCTCGACTATGGTGACAGGTAGAGAAACCTACATGTTGCGGAGAACTAAGCACTCATGCATAATAGGTTACACCACTGTTGATTTTTTGGTTGAAATACTGGACTCTGGTTGCTCTGTTTTAACCACACCTGCCTTATTCCAGTCTCTTTCCCTATCTCTAACCCCTGCCCACCACGAATTTGTCCTCCACATCTATAATTTTGTCAATCAATATTTTTCCTTTGCAGTTTTTACAACATTAACAACAGTTTCCTTTTATCTGATCCTATAGGTAATCACAAAATTTAATAAAATATCATGTGATAAACTTTTGTTCCTTTTCTTGGCCTGCATTAGCATATTGGTACTCATAAATTATTCTACTTGATGTACTCCTCTTTTTACCCCATGTACTGTGAGCTTCGTCATCCTCATTTATAGATTCGACTACTACCAGGTTCTGAAAATTTCCATAATTATATCTTTACCTGCACACTTTCTTCTGAGGTCCAAGCTATTTACCATATAACCCCAATGGATTTCTTCATAGATTTAAGCACAACTCTCCAAAATTGAAACCATCATCTACCCTCTCTTCTTTGCTCTCCTCTTACACACCCCATTTTCAACAGATTTATAGAGTCTAATGACTTTATAGTGAAGTACATGCCTCCAACTACAATTACAGGTTCAGGTTTCCTTCAATTTTAAATGTCACAAACTGGAGAGTGGCTCTAGGTCTAATGTCTACTTTTTCCCATTATAGTTAATCTTTTTCCCCACGTTGTGGAAAAAGCTCTACCTCTTCTGCAGCAAGTCCTTTATTTTACTTCTATTTTCTACACTTAGGTTTCTCATTTATTAAATGTCTCTATTAAGAATTCTTATGAAATGGAAACAAAATTCATGCATTTACTAAAATGGTATCTAGAAAAGCATTTCCTTGCCCTGCTATATGTGGTTTTGGCTGGGATAACTATATCTTCCATTTGCTTTAAGACACTTATCTCAAATGCACTGGACGATTTGTTTTCATCAAGGGCCTTCAATCCTCTGCTGACTTTACCTCACCTTTTCTTACTTTTTGAAAATTTTACAGAGAGAGGGATATGGGTAGCTGACAAAACTGCTTTGTTTCAGTCTTGATGATGGACATTCAAGAGAAATCTGTGAAAAAAGGATTGCAGAATTCTAAATGACAAAATACCTCCAGACCACCTGAGTACAGAGAAGAGGGGTTTCGGGAGGGAGGCTTTCCAATACCATCCCTTGCTATGAGTATTGCTAAATCAAGGACATTAAATATAAAATGTGAGAAAGTGAATCATTTTAATAGGCTGAGATGTTTTGAGAAAGCTGAGAAACTGAAAATTGAGAATTCCTATGGGTTAGATATGCCTTGAGGAATAGTGGGTTCCATAATTATGTTATTAAATATTCTTTTAAAGAAAAGTCAAACATGTCTTTTATCTTTTTATCAAGAGAGAAGTCATGGTAAGTAGTGGAAATAAGTACTTTTATTAATTTATGTATATAATATTTAAAAACAATGTAAAAATAATTTTAAAGAGAAAAATCGAACTGTTTTTAAAATTATCTATTATGAACTGTATGGTAATTACATTGGCTGGGAACATTTTCCAAAAATTAAGAAAAATATTAAACTCCACCCTTATAGATGGAAGAGAAAAAAAGCTTATTCAGAATTTGAACAAATAGAAGAAAATAAAAAACACCAAAA
Organism: Zalophus californianus; assembly: GCF_009762305.2. Lineage (NCBI taxonomy): Eukaryota > Metazoa > Chordata > Mammalia > Carnivora > Otariidae > Zalophus > Zalophus californianus. The sequence continues at coordinate 29,195,706 of NC_045602.1, forward strand.
GTGTATTTGAAAAAAAGAACTCAATAGAAATGAGGGTATCTGCCATACTGAAATAATTACCCCTAATTTTTGAAATAATTTACTTTGCAATCTTTAAAATCACTCTTGTATCCATTATATTCCTTTACATTTAAAACAATTAAGAGAGCAAGTATTGGCAGTGCTTTTCTTTGCCTAAGATTAAGTCAAACTGTTGCTAAATCTCTATAATTATTTCTTTATGAGATCTGTTGGCGAGGATGATCAAACTGTAAGACTAGTCTATCTGCTTTATTGGAAAGAAGCAGGTTTGAGTATATTCAAGTTCTATCTTATAGTACTACTGCTAAAACTTATAATTGCTTTCATTTTGGATTTTTTAAACTTTCCTTATTCATGTTACATTTATTTATCATCTTTTTCCTAATTTAGTATAATTATGCTTTAAGCTATATAGAAATAACCATGTATAGGGAAGCACAGAAAGATAACAAAAATAAATGTACTTCCTGATAAACTTTATGCACGTTCTTTGGTTACATGCAGAGAGTGTTTGCATGAAATATGAAATAGCAAAGTGACTGAGAGCTCTTTGCTGCTGTCAGAGAGACCAGGGTTTGAATTCTGCCTCTGTCACTTGAGAACTGTGTGGTCTTTGTGTGTGTGTGTGTGTGTGTGTGTGTGTGTGTGTGTGTGTGTGTGTTTTGTTTTGTTTTTAATATTTTATTTATTTATTTTGAGAGAGAGAGGGCGAGCAGAGGGCAGGGGCAGAGGTAGAGGGAGAAGCAGACTCCCTGCTGAGCAGGGAGGTCGATGTGGGACTCAATCCCAGGAGCCTGGGATCATGACCTGAGCTGAAGGCAGACGCTTAACTGACTGAGCCACCCAGGAACTGTGTGGTCTTAATAAATTTAATTTATTGAGCAAACGTTTCTTCATTTGTAAAATGTGGACAATGTTGATATTTACCTTTGTTATTGTCATGGAATTTTAATCTATCTTAAGACAATATCAATGTGCAGACACACACACACACACACACACACACACACACACACACACTGAGAGTATGACTTACTATGATAAAGGAGAGAAGAAAAATAAGAATATCTGATTTGTATTGGCTGGCCAGGGAATTTTCTCTGAGGAAGAAGCATTTATATGTGTTATTCTATGATTGCTATTATTAATGAAAATTAGACCTGGTTATAGGAAATTTAAAAACAATAGTAAGGAATTTTGATCATTTTTTTGAAGTAAAAAAAACTCAGAATAAGCTGCTTATAATGGGATATGAACTTTATTCTTTTATGGTTTCTCTGTCACGGGTCATGAGTAGGTTAAAAATTCCTAAATCCAGTTGCATTTTATACTATTCTCATGTCCCAACAAGAGTATTTTCTCCTGTTCTTAAACATACCTTAAGAGAAAAATTAGTGTAAACTGAGGATATCTGGTGCAGCAACTACTAGGGTGATAGTAAGAATTTGTATATAATTTCAAATGAGAGTCAGTTACAGATATTAGAGGTATTTAATTTAGAAAAAAGAAAATTTGAGGCAAACTCCATAATTGCTACAAAGATTTGAAGAACTGGCATATCAGAAAGCAGGTACACATAGTCCCTGGGGCTCATAATTTAAGAACAGGAAGGAAAATTTTAAATTATAAAGCAAAGAAATTTGGTTTATTGTTAGGAAAACATCACTAATAGATAAGCAGTTTGGAAATTGAATGGACTGTCTTGCAGAAATAGCAAATGCTCTGCCATTATAGATTTTAGACCAGAAGATACATACCACCGTAAAAACCATCTAGTTTAAAAGAACATAGAAACACATACTTTGTGCAGGAAGTACAAATGACTTCTAAAATAACTATCAACTGAGTGGTCTATGCCATTATTGATACTATGCTTTCTTTTTCTTTTTCTTTTTTTTTTAAGATTTTATTTATTTATTTGAGAGAGAGAACATAAGAGGGGAGAGGGTCAGAGGGAGAAGCAGACTCCCTGCTGAGAGGGAGCCCGATGCGGGACTCGATCCCGGGACTCCAGGATCATGACCTGAGCTGAAGGCAGTCACTTAACCAACTGAGCCACCCAGGCACCCCATTATCTTTATTTTTCATATCCATTTTGTCAGTAAGTCTTCTTAACTCTACTCAGTACTCAATATTTTCCCTTTCTTTTGTCAAAGTATAATTATGAAAAAGTGTTCAAAACATGTTCAAAGTTGTTCAAACAGAGTGAATTTATGAATGAATTAATGAGGAAACCAGGTGGATGGTAAAGTTGGTTCAAAGAATTAAAAAAAGCAGATTTTATATATGCTGCCAGAAAAGACATACTAAAATAAGTTTGCAAAATTAGAGACAAAGTGAGTAATGTCCTACATGGCAATAAACTAACTTTGGGGTTGTATTTTTACTGGACAGTGATCATTTGCATCTCAAGTAGGCAAAATCTACACACTATCCCATAAGTTCACAGAGTCTATATTCTAATCAATGGAAATAGTAGGTCAAACAAGTGTTTGCTACATAATTAAATAGTTCTAATAGTCCTTGCATGGGTCTGTTAGATGATGTTCCAGTATAATATTAGAAGGATGTGCAGTACCTCTTGTGCATATTTACAAGTTTTGGATGTCTTCACATTTTCAGTTCCCAATATAACTTTTACTCTCTATCTCATTATCTCATTTATCATGCCAAGTTTAATAGGCAATAGTCACCTTTTAATGTCCGCACCAAGATCCATCATGCTCAAGACTATTTTTTTAATCTTTCTTTGAACTTACTTTCCTCTGAACATCTAGGGTATATATTGTTTATGCTACATCAATTATATATTATCAAATATTCATTCAGCAGTTTCATTTTCATTTGTTAATCTAATATATAAAGAAGATGAAAATAAAATTCTTATATTTTGCTTGAAAATTTTGATGTACATGGGAAAACATGATAACAGAAATAAACATGAAATAAGTCAACAGAGTGTATCTAAAATAGTTTCTTAATGAGGCACCTGAGTGTCTCAGTTCAACTCAGGTCATGATCCCGGGGTCCTGGGATTGAGTCCCACATCAAGCCCCCCATTGGGCACCTTACTCGGAATCTGCTTCTCCCTCTCCCTCCTACCCTCCCCCTGCTCTTGCTCACTTTCTCACTTACTCTCTCTCTCTCTCTCTCTCTAATGAATAAATAGAAAATCTTAAAAAAAGATAAAATAAAATAGTTTCTTAATGCAAAACCAAAACAAGAACACTGTCATTTTTGTTGCTAATAATATTTGTATAAAAATATCAATAATCAATTTTGTCTGGAAGACAGAATTCAGAAAAGTTGAAGTTACCTATGTCAATATTATTTAAGATTAATCACTAAGTTTCAAACTTGACTGTTAAGTCAATTTTGAACTACATGTTTCTGACACCTAGTCATTCAGTGGGGAAGGTAATAGTACCATGGATCAAATTATCCCCCCACCTTCCCCACCCCCTAGCCTCAATAGCTGTATCAGTCTAGCCAGAAAACCAGAAAATAGAAGACAGAGGCAAAGGACTAATTTTTCACTCTCATGAAAAAATGCTATTTAATTTGAGGAACCAAGATTTATTAGATAATAATAAATAACACCATGTGGCTATCATAAAGAGAGTAACTTCGGTGCAGACACTGGGAGACTGAAACTTGTGGGAAAATATCTGTCTGAAGATTCATAAAACATTCTAAATTCAAATTAAAAGAATCATAAAATTTACTTAAATATTATAAAGTACAGGGAAATGATCAACAAACAGCAAAGAATGCTGATCTAATTGATCATAATCTCTAATTTCTAGAAGTTTTTTTATATACAGATATTTGCATGAACTGATTTGCAATGCAGTTTTTCTATTTTTAAAAACATAATGAAAACATTTATTATAGCATTCAGCAAAACACCAGAGGTAGTTCAGATTCCACAAATGGTTTGTAGCAATCCAGGTTCTCAAAGGAGGCAAAGGTTTTTTTGACATCTCTGTTCTGCTGCCTTCCATGTTTGATTCATTCTCAGTCTGGTACTTTTCAAGGTTGCAAAATGGTTAAAGTTCCAGTCTTCAAATCCAGATTAAGGATGACAATCAAAAGAATAAGGGGGTATCTCCCACTGTGTTACTTTCTTTGCATTTTGTAAACTCATCCCTGGAATCCCAAATAGTTTCCTAACATTATCTGATGGCACAATTCTAGATCACATATATATTTATTTTAAAAAATTAATAGAAGTATAGAGTGAATGCAGTTTTGTGTTTAAAGTGCACTTATATTTATTACATTGCTTCATGAGTTTACATATATATATATTACGTATGTATATATATATAATCACCATCCAGATAAAGAACCCCCAAATATCAAGCAAACAAAATTTTCTTTCATGCATCTGAGCCAAAATCCTACCGAGAAGCAACCAATATTGTGACTTTTAAAAACTTTAATTAATTTTGCCTGTATTTAACTTCTATGAAATCGTAAGAATTATTTTTTTGTACTTCATTTCCTTTGCTCACCATTTTTTCTATGAGACTCATCCATATTATTGCATGTAGCAATAATTCATTCTTCTAAATGCTGTGTGATATTCCATTTTGCAAATGTACCAGAAAATATAAATTCTATTGTTATTGGACCATTTTTTTCCTGTTTAGATGATGATAAAGCTGCTATGAATAACACATTGTTATTACTTCTGCTTTAAATTTTCAATTATCTTTTATAGAATTATTTTAAATGAAGGGAAAAAAGTCTTATATTTATCTACATTTTCACCATTCATGGTCCTCATTATTCCTTTGGGCAGATTGGAGTTTTCATGTACTGTCATTTCCCTTCAGGATGAACAATTTCTTCTGATATTACTTAGAGTACAGGTTCTGCTGGTGACTAATTCCTTCAACTTTGATTTGTCTGTAAAAAGCTTTATTCACCTTCATTTTGGAAGGATATTTTCACTGGACAGAGAATAATAGGTTGAAAGTGATTTTGTTTTTTCTGATATTTTTATTTGCTTTGCTTAGTTTCTAGAAAGATGTCAGGGGATAGTCCTATCTTTTTTCCTTATGTCTAACTTGTCTTTTTCTCTGTCTGCATTTATGCTTTTCATGTTACTGCTGGTCTTTGGAAATGTGATTTTGATGAGCTTGTGTGTGGTTTTCTCTGGGTCTTTTGTTTGTGTGTAGTTGAGTTTCTCAGTTCTATAGGCTTATAATTTTCATTGTATTTGAAGTCTTTCTTATTTCTTCAAACACCACCTCTTTTGGACATTTATATTAGACCACTTGATGTAATGATTTTTCAAACTTCTTTATTTTATTGCTTCAGTTTAGGTAATTTCTACTGCTAGGTCTCAAAGTTCACTCTTGTATCTAAACTGCTGATAAATTTATTCAATGCATTTTTACTTTAGATATTGTATATTTCAATATAATTCCATTTAGGTTTTCTTTTTTTCTTATTAAAGATTTTATGTATGTATTTGGAAGGGAGGGGGAGAAGCAGAGGGAGGGGGACAAGCAGATTCTGTGATGAACAAAGAGCTAGAAGCAGGGCTTGATCCCATGACCCTAAGATCATGACCTGAGCTGAAATCAAGAGTCGGATGCCTAACTGACGGAGCCATTCAGGCACTCCATTTAGGTTTTCTTGATGGTCTACAATCCCCCCATTATTTTCACATTGTCCCTTAAATCCTTGAGGATATTTATTATAGTTGTTTCAAATTATTTTTTTTCCCTGCAAATTCTATCATTACTGTTGTCTCTGTCTGTGGCTATTGATTAAATTTCCCCATGATTTAGATCACATTTTACCCTGCATCCCCCATCCAGTATTCTTTTTTCCAGTGAATGTTGAACAATAGGCAATGTTATGTTGTTGAATGTCTGTATTTTATTGTCTTTCTTTAAAGAGTGTTGTTCTGGCAGATAGTGTAACCATTCAGGTGAGCTTGGTACATTCAAGGCCTGGTTTTATACTTAGATGTTACTATAGTAGCCTTTACCCTGGGGATTATTTAGTATTATTCCTAAAGTGCAAAGCCAGTATTGAATGTCCTGGGTATTCAGTGAAGCTTCTCAGCTACAGCTGGTAAGAGTTGGAACGTCTCCTTCAGGCTACAGCTCCCCAGCAGTCTTTTCCTGACCTCAGGGAGTATCACCCTCCATGTGAGTAGCTTTGAATTCTGGGAAGCCTCAAGGGTACCCTGCTTAAATTTCTAGAGCTCTTTCCCTGCTCAGTTCCCTGTTTCCAACTACCTGCTTTCCAATTTCCAGATGCCAACCCCACCCCCAGTTTGAGTTCTGTCTCCTTAACTCAGCAAGACTGTCACGTTCCACTTTCTTTTCTGCTATATCATCAGAAATGCCTCAACTCAAGAGTTAGGACGATTATAGGGCTCACCTCATTTTTGCTGTTGTTGTCATCTGAGAAATAACTTTTACGGCCTGCAAGCTCTATCTGAAAAGAGTTGCTTCGTATATTTTGTCCAGTTTTCTATTTCACTGAAAGCTGACCTCTCTTTTTTTTTTTTTTTTTTTTAAAGTAGGCTCCATGCCCAGCATGGAGCCCAATGTGAGGCTTGAACTCACAACCCTGAGATTGAGACCTGAACTGAAATCAAGAATTGAACACTTAACTGACTGAGCCACCCAGGCATGCTTAAAAGCCAACTCTCTCTTTAGCAAGTTTAAAGTCCTTGTTTGCTAACTCTAAAATCTGGCTTAACTGTAAGTCTGCTCTTACAACTTTTTTTCTCCTGATTGCATCTTATCATATCTCATAATTTCTTGCTGTATGATGGCTATTTTGTACAAAAGAACCCTGAAGACTGAAAATAATGTTTCCTTCCCTGGAAGAATATTCCATTCATTTTTTTTTCCCTTTGGCAGATAGGGGAGAGTTTGAGCACCTCAATCCAAACAAAGATTGGACCAGTTTGAGGCTGAGTGGAAAATAGAGTTAGACTCTTTCTACATATTTTCCAGTAGTCTGGAGTGCAAAATCCACCAGATGCTTCTTTAACCCTCTCTTTCAAGTGCCATGACACTGGGGGAAATCTCATGTCCTCTAGGCCCTGCCTTCCAGACTCCTGGAATGCTCAAGCTCTCAGAAGATTTTCCTTGGGGTAAAACAGCCATGTGCTTGTGTATACTCTTGATTCTCACCCATCATAATGGCCTATTCATGAATAGCTCTTTTGTGCTAAAGATTTGCAGGATGTTACCATTGAGGGAAACTGGGTAAAGGTTGCCTGAAATCTCTCTGCATTACTTGTTACAATGACATATAAACTTACAATTACCCCATAATAAAAAGTTTAATTTAAAAAAATTATGAATAATATATAGATAAGGAATTTTTAAATAGCTCATAAAACTTATTTATGTGTGATAAAATATATATCACAAATAAATATATATAACATATAAGGACATATAAATATATATCACATATAAAGGATTATATATGCATTCAAACATATTTACCCTTAAGGTTTTCTCTATGAATATCTGTCTTATTGAGCTAATAATTTAAACACTGTGCATTCCTTTTAGTCGGACCACTGTCTCTGTATACAATTTCTTGCACTGGAATAGAGCTTAAGATTTTAAAAAATAAACAAAGAGAATACATGACTGAACATGGAGCTCATATATAGGTAAATATTATGTAAAAACTCAATCATCTTTGTATTATTTATCTTTTTTGAATTTAACAAGTTTCTAAAATTATAATGAAAACAATCAATTTTCATTGAGAAATATAATAAAAATTCATGAGCTCACAATACCAAGAGATTTGATACCACAATATCAAATTGCTAACATAAACATCATCTATGTGCCTGTTCACAATATATTGCATATAGTAGCTATAGTGTGAAAACACATATCACAGAAATCTGGGCCAGATTTAAAAAAAAAATGCTGTTTGTCCTAACTAGGCCAGGCTCAGGTTTAATTCATATATTAACCATTTTTTTTTCTTCCATGGTCCTCTTATTTACTTGTCCTTGTGTCTGTCTGTAAGCCCCCTACCTCCTTCCCAGTGAACTTCGAGAGTCCTCCACTAGATAACTAGAATCCATGCCATCCTCTGCCTACCCAGAGTGTTCCAGGGTCTTCGACCCCTGGCATCTCATCTTAATAGCTTCGGTTTTTTTGGTATCTTAAACATCCTCTATCTAATTTGGTTTAGCAATTGTTAAATGGGAAAATTTTTTCATGACAAGTGTGTCGACTGGTACTAATAGCTGGTGATTATCAAAGCATTTAAAAATCAGTAGAGCACAGGGACTTCCCATTATGGATATTGTACATAATATACATATATATATATATATATATATATATATATATATATATATATATATATATGGAACCAGTATCCTGTGGATAGGAACCTGTGGCATTAATGGTATACATCAGCTAATTATCAGCCCTAATAATAATGATAATGCTTCCTATTGATTATTTTCCAGGTTTCAATACATGTAAACTGTTATTCTTCCTGATAGTACTTGCATTTCAAAAAAGATTTTCCAAATAAGTAATATCTTTACCAGGGAGAAGCTCTATTGCCTGATAGTGAGAATAATTCCTTGGGCAAGTATGCCTTTTAGCACTCCTCAAATCACTCTCTATAAATGGTTCTTACTCTGTTTAGTTCTAAGTAATGGTCCTCAATGCCCTGCCTCACACCAGAATATTGCCTCAGGTAATTACCCGCCTCAGGTATGCCTCGGCCACAGATCTGATCAAATGTATCAGAACTTCTGGGGGTGTTATTAAGGCATCCTTATTTTTCAAGTTCCCCCAAGTAATTCCATGGTACATTAGAAGTTGAAAAACACTATTCTAAACCTTCTCCTGATTCCTGAAGCTCATTTCTAGATATTTAGAATATTTTCTTAGAAACCTGTGATAAAATTATTTTTTAGATCTCTTCTTTTTCCCTAGTTGATTCATATTCCAAGATTTTTTTACATGACTGGGGTTTGTTTTTATCAGATTTTCCACAGGTAACGTACTATCACCTATACAAGATTAAAAATCATCATCTTTTGGTTGAATCATTTATTCATATTCTTCTTTATCTCTTGCTCCACTGTATGCAATGTGCTTCATATGTTAGATTTAGTTGATGCCATAAACTTTAAAATCTCACCTACTTGTACTTTAGTTTCAGATCATACACTGGTTTTGCTGAATTGTCGCATGTTAAGAAAATTCCAGGGTTTGGTTGAGAATCCTCCTCCATGCCAGGATTTCCCATAATATCTAAGAAAAGAATTTGAAAATATGACACAAGGTCATGAGTGTGATTCAGTGGGAGTCCTCCTCAAAACAATCTTGGAAATGATGCCACTCTAGATCTTTTCAATATAATTGACTATGATTCTCTCATTTCCTTGTATTTTTCCTCCCTACTTCCTTCTAAACTCCAATTTTATTGCTATTAATTTCATGGAGTTTTCTCAGTATACTGATTGGATTTCTTTTCCTCTTACTTCAGGTATTCTCAAACTTAGACTATCCTTAATTCATGATTACTTTTAATTTCCAAAACAGTGACTTCTCTTGTTTATGGCAAGGGAAATATATTTTATGCAATGATTTTCAGTGTTTTGAAAGATTACAGATTTCCTAAAGATTCCGATTCAATTCCAAGCGATTGGGAGATCATGCTCACAGAAAGACAGCTTTTAGTGGGAAAGACTGATTGGCAGTAGGAAAGCTAAAAGCAGGTAGAGGTGGAAAGGAGCTAACTTCCGCCTTCTCTAAAAGACAGGCATTTAATGATCATAGGTCACCAATCAAGTTCCTTTTAGTTTTTTCTTCCATTGTCTGTAGTTCAAAAACCTTTTTTCCTGGATTTTTATTTATTTATTTGAGAGAGAGAGCATGAGCAGGGAGAGTGGCAGGCAGAGTGAGAAGCAGACTCCCCACTGAGCCGGGAGCCCAACATGGGGCTCCATCCCAGGACTCCGGAATCATGACCTGAGCTGAAGGCAGACGCTTAACTGACTGAGCCACCCAGGTGCCCCTCAACAACTTCTTAAGTGAAGATTTTTTCACATTTGGAATTCTCCTGAGTGTTTAGGTAGGCATTTTGTACTTTTTCATATGTGTTTCAACACATGGTGTTGAACATCGAACAAAATCATCCAATTGATGCAAAAAGTACAATGTGCTGTCAGATGATGACTCTCTGGGATCTGGATGCCAGTCTTCTATCTGTAGCTTTTCAAAGCCCTGGTGCTGGGATATAATCCTCCATGGCTCTCTCACATTTCTGCATGGCTTGCTAGCAAAGGGACTGACTGTCTTTTTTTTTTTTTTGGTCAAGACTACATTTTCAAGGATATTTGTTCAGCAAAACCTTTGAAGATAGTGTGTCTATCTCCAGAGCCAGGGAAGGGTTGTTTACTGTTCAGTATAATGTCAGTGTAAAAAATAACGTCTCCCTCTGGGGCAAAGGGCAAGTTTGTTTACTGTCCACTATAAACTCAAGAGTTTCTCTCTTGTACTGCAACCCATTGCCTGTGCAGGTGTCATCTGGCCCTCTCTCCCTCACCCGGTGAAAAGCTCTGGGTCCTTGCTGAATTTTATATGAAGTTTACTCTAAAAAATTTATTTTAATGCCTTTTAATTATTCTAGTAGCCCTGGGTAAACCATATTAGGTGAATTTAATGGAACAAGTGCTTACTGGAATAGGCCATGTATTAAAAATGCATTTAATTATTAAAAAAAACATAGGTTTGGATTCAAAGTACTTATAGTCAAAGAAAGAAAGTGAAACAGATTCACAAATAATTATAATATGAAGCTGATTTAAGAAATACTATAAAATATGTATACCTGAAACAAAATAGAAGTTTAAAGGGGTTATTTCTTTTCCGAGGGAAATGAGCAAAGGTACATAGATGCTCTATAATGAATAGGCATTGGTCAGGATGTCATAAATATTTGGAAGATAATTGGATATATCTGCCAAAACCATATCCATTTTTTCTTCTGCCTCTCTCTAATTTCTTCCCCCCCCCCTTTGTTCTTCTTCAGATTTCAACATCCACTGTGTAATGGCAAATATGTAACATTTGTAATACCAAAGCAATGATTTTTCTGGACTTAAGAATGTTTGGTGAGGCATCAGACTGCCTTACTTCAACTCTGACAATCTTGATTAGCAATGTAAAAATGTACTTCCTTTGTTTAAAACACATGCCCATCGCCGTTTAAAATTTGCACTTCTGTGAGCTACTGTTTTTGCCATTGAGTTTGTTAATAAACTAAAAACTGAAAGTTTCTATGCTCAGAGCATTGCAAATTCTTTTTTATTAGGTTTTATTTTATTGTATAGTACTATAATTGTGTGACTATAAAACTTAAAATCCATGTGTAATATATTTATTTTTGTATTTGTATTATTGACACTGCTACTAAACCAAGCAGATGCTTAAAATATTTAGAGAATGCCAGAGTCTAATACCAGCTCCAGTGTTTATTACTTTTGCGGCCTGGGCAAGTCATACTATCTCTCCAAGCCTCATTTATCTCACCTGCAATAAGAACTTACCCGTAATGCTATATAGGATGATAAATGGAAAGTTCTTTGAGGGACACCTGGGTGTCTTAGTTGGTTGAAAATCAGACTCTTGGTTTTGGCCCAGGTCATGATCTCGGGGTCATGAGATCGAGCCCAGCATGGGGCTCCACATTCAGCACAGAGTCTGCTTGTCCCTCTTCTTCCCCCTGCTTGTGTATTCTCTCTCTCTCTCAAATAAATAAATTAATTATTTTTTTTAAAAAAAGAAAGTTCTTTGTAGACTCTCTAGGACATAGGAAACATTTAGTATATATTAGCTGCTATAATTAGCCATTAATAAGATATTTTGTGTATATGCTAAACACATGGCCTTTCTCTTCACCACATACTTACTTCCAAAGAGTATTTTAACTTGAAGAGAATAAAAGATATATGTACAATGCTAAAGGTTGTCTCATAAATATTAAATTATTGCTTAAAACAGTATATTCAGTTTAGTTACTGCTACATGAACTATAATTTCTACATTTCCAATCTTTTATGCATATGAATGTATGTGATAATTCTTTCCTTGATATAAAGATATGCATTTAGTGTGCCTGCAAATACTTATCATTCAGTGGTGTTCAATTTATGGAGAGCTCCATTCACAATTTCTTTTATACAACTGCCTCCATTCTTCAGGTGGCTGACCTTATGGATAATATATCATACACCATGCATCCCTATAATTGCTAGATGGCCTGGTTCACCAACGATTCAAATCAAGATAATGAAATCTAAGAGTTAAGAGAATGAATTGATTTGATAGTGCTCTATTAAATCAATTTAGGCTACCATAAAAGTAGCTATAGAAGAATTTTTAGTACTTTACGGTTGCTAGAATTCTATGACCAGTACTCTTGAGAAAACTGCAGTTTCTTCTAGATCAATATAGAAATCTGTGTGGTATTCCAAATTTTGTTTCAGCTACTTTCAACTTAGAGGCTTTGGGCTTGCTTTCATCTAAAATCCAATAGAACATAAGACCGCCCCTATCTATGATTCTCAAGGAATGTACTTTCTGGAGAACCGAGGCATTTTGTTCTAGTCTATTTCACTATAGCAGGTGTTCAGTAAAACTTTTCTGAATTATTCTGTCTACATTCTTATTCACAAATGACTATATTAAAGTAAATCATTGCAGGAATTAAAAAAGGAAAAGAAAAAGAATGCCAGATTTTGGACAAATAATGTCACAGCCCTCAAAAGTCAATTCTTCTACCACAAATTTAGAGATTAATCAATAATTGGAAATGACTACACAAAAGATGGCAAAGAAACCAAAGCAAGGTTTTCAGTACTACACATAAGGGCTGTGGGAAATCGGTTTCTTGGTGACATCTAATTAGCAACCCAAACTACCTCCCAGTTCACTATAATAAAATACTGCTCTTCTCTAAATGTATTAAGGTGATAAACTGTCAGAATAAAAGAGCATCTGGGGCTCATTCACTCATTTAATAAGAATATATTGATTTTTTTTCTGGGCCAAACACTAGACTAGGTGCTGAAAATATATCAATGAACCCCTCTAAGAAAAGGTATCTGTTCTTGAAACAGTTAACTCTGACAAAAAGTATCAGTGTGTGTGGTGTGAATATTTGTCTTTATGTCCCCCTCTAAAGACTCAGTTTTGGAAACAGTACTGACTTTTTTTTTTAACCTCAGAATCATTTTACCTGAAAGATGGCTCAAGTCTATACACACCTATTACCAAACAAAGCATTGTTTTTCTCTTAAATTTTTACAAAAGGTTGGTTATATTTACAGATTCCTTAGTGATTATGACAAGATATTTTGTTTCTGAGCAATACCCACAAAGAGTAATATTTTAAGAGTAGGAATGAATGTAATGATTGAGAGGGGCTGCTTCCAGAATCATAGTTCTTTCAGAAGTCTGGAAGTTCAAGAAATGCAAATGGATAGATAGATCTTTTTGTGCCTAATAAAATTAGTAATTAAGATCCTAATATAAATATGTTTATATTAATATAAATGTGTAATAATACAAAAAGCAATATAAATATGTGACAAACAAAACAATGCAAGACACATCACAATGTTTTTCTAAAATCAGTCAAAATATAAATCTGAGTTCCATTCTTTACAGACTGGTGGAAAGAGAATCTCAGTCACTACTGGGGCATTCTCCATCACCACTCCCTGATCAAGCAACGTTTTTTTTTGTTTTGTTTTGTTTTGGATACAGAATGATGTTCTAGGTTTCTTAAGCAACTGGGCCATATCAAGCTCCAGGTGATACTTTCATTACCAAATTCTGTAGCGTCCATTTGAAGTAGGGGGCTGTGGTACTTCTGTATCAAGTGTGAACAAGGACTTTTCTACTGAAAAAAAATTTTTTTAAATATTTCTTTAGAACATCAGTGTATTTTTCACTTGGGTTGACAGATTTTTAGTAGGATATGAGATCCTACACTATAAAAAAGTAGATGATACAAATAAACCAGTACTTGATTTATTCACTAACCAATAATTAGTAAACTCCTGTTTTGTCATAAGCCAAAAAAAAAAAAAAAAATCCTTGCACAGGTGGATTTTTCTGTTTAGTCAGTAGAGGCAGAAAATGACCAACTAACAATCAACTACGTAAGAATATACAATATATGAAAAGGGATATAAGTTATGAGGAAATGTAAAGAAAAGGAAAGAGAAAAGCAGTACTGGATGTGCACAACTATACATAGGGTGGAAAAGGAATGTGACACCAAAAAAAAAAAAAAAGAAAGGTATTTGAGCAGATACTTGCAGATGGGAGGAAGTAAGTCTGGTAGATGTCAAGGAGAGGGGGTTCTGGCTAGAGGGAAAGGAAGGGTAAAAGGCCCTGAGGCAGGTGTATGTTTGATACATACGGCCAAGGAATATCAAGGAAGCTAGTGTAACTTTGAACACCGCAGGTACTTGGCATGGGGGAGGGGCGTTGGAGACAGAGCCAGAAGTGGTGTTGAGCCAGACCATGCAGGGCTTATAAGCCACCGAAAGCACAACGGCTTTTATGCTGAGGAGGACGGGGAGCTCTTGGAGGGTTTTGACATAAGATGTACCCTCTCCTGATTCATTTTAAAATTATCACTTTATGCACAGTGACGAATTAAAGATAGGAACAAAGCATGAATAAGGGAGTCCAGTTAGGCTTTTGCATTAATCCATGAGATATAATGGTAGCTTCTCAAAGCCTGGTAGCAGCAGAGGAGGTTAAAAAGTGAGGGTGGAGCTGAGAGAATTTGCCCATGTACCCAATGTGAAGGGTGAGAAAGTAATGGGAATGAAGAATGATCCAAGCTGTCAGCCAGAGCACAGTGAAGCTGTGGGAAGAGAAGTCGGTTCAGGGCATATTAAGTTGAAATGCTTATCAGACTTTCAAACTGAGGGTCCAATAGGTAGAAATCATACAAGCCTGGCTTTGAGGGAAGTACTCCTGCTGGGGACATCGGTTTTGTACATAGCCAGGTTTCGGATGCATTTGTTGAACAGTGAGTGAAGGTCCATGTAGCGAAAATTTAATGTTGTAGTAACTTATCTAATAGTGGAAAGTAAACAATAACATAGCTCTGTGTCAAGCTGCTTTTTGTTTTTAGATGCTGGCTAAGAGTCTGTTTTAACAAATATAATGGGGAATCTGTCTGGAAGTGAATCTTTTCCATCTCTAATTCTAACCTTAGGAGAGAGGATTAACAAGTAAAGGTGTTGGGGCGCCTGGGTGGCTCAGTCGGTTAAGCGACTGCCTTCGGCTCAGGTCATGAACCTGGAGTCCTGGGATCAAGTCCCGCATCGGGCTCCTGGCTCAACAAGGAGTCTGCTTCTTCCTCTAACCCTCCCCCCTCTCATGTACTCTCTCTCTCATTCTCACTCTCTCAAAATAAATAAATCTTTAAAAAAAAAAAAACAAGTAAAGGTGTTTTACAGCACACTGTTAATATAATTTTCACAGGAGAAATGTCAACTTATATCCCCACTAGGAGAGCACTCAAGTTCTATCTGTGCCTTGGCCAGGACTCAGTTTTACTGTTCTTGTTTTCATTCATTTATCACTGAATTGACAAGAAAAATTACTCACTAAGGCAATAAGTAATTAGGACACTTCTTTATAAATACTCATCAAATGTGGATAGTATATGTCTTAGTCATCTCGGGCTGTTTTTAACAAAATACCAAGGTGCCAGCTGATTTAGTCCTGGCTTCCTCTCATTATGTCCTCACCATGCCTTTCTTCAGTGTGTGCATGTGGAGAGGGAGTTCTCGAACTTCTTCCTTGAGTAAGACCACTAATCCCATCAGGAAGGCCTGCCCTCAAGATTTAATTAATTTAATTAATTAATTAATTTAATTAATCCTAATTATGCCCCAAAGGTCCCATCTTTAAATACCATCACATTGAGTACTAGGACTTCAACATACAAATTTGGGGGAGATACAAATGTCTAGTCCATAACAATATATAAAAGGAAAAAAGTAAAAATATGAACAAATTTATCAATGATAACAGAATGGAAATGCAAAGAGGAAAGATGACTAAAATATGACCTTGCTGCACTCTAGACTAGAATTAGGAACAGGGGCTGCAATCTAATCTGTAGAAGGGAGATCGAAGATTTGAAGAGCCTCACTGGACAGAGGACAGTGGAGTTCTGGCCACTCCTTGACATCAGAGGTTTGCTTGGAATTTCTCATCCTGAAACTTCCTCCCATACATTTATAGGAAGGTTGGGAACAGCCTGTGGTAAACTGCAGGCCAAGACTATGGCTCATGTAAACCTTACCTAGGAAGGTGAGGAGATGCAGAGTCTCCAAACAAGGACAGAAACACAATACATTGCTTGCTGTCTCTGATGTTCACCCTTCCCCATTTCTTACTTACTAATTTATTTATTTTTACTGTGAACTGCTCATTTCCCATAAAATTCAGAAATATGGAAATCTTTGAGGTACGAGAGAAAGTTGGTTTCCTCTAGGGCTTTGCATTACTGTTTCTAGGAGACAGAAGACACCAGTGCTGGTTCATGTAAACCAATTTCTTCTCCTGAGGGTTTTTAGACCACTGTGTGATATATACTTGGCCAAAAAACTGGCTGAATGCTCACATGCTGTTCCAACTACTCAGGGGCTTCCTCCTGCCCTTCCTCCCATTCTTCCTAATAACTAGACGTGAAATTATAGATTGTTCTCATGTTTATATTTTAGTTTTCTCCTTAATATTAATTTTGTAAACCTTGTATTCCTAGTTTCCTGGATCATTTCATGGATTAATACATCCTCCAATTTGGATTTTCTATGTACTCTGAGACTGTGCAAACCAAAACTCAAGGTCTTATTGTTTAGCAAATGTCTTAGGGTGACGAACTTGGCACAAAGCTCTGCTTATCTAGCTGGGTTCCCATCTTCACTTAGTCTTTTGATCTGAGAATTGCTTTCTTTCCTGCTAGCTCATTAATACATTGAAAAGTTGTGGGTTTTTTTTTTTAATTTGTATCCTGGATTTTAGGCAATGTCAGTGAAATAATCCAGATGTTTAGCCCACTGAAACAGAATCCTGAGTTGAGAAGGAAAAAAAATCATTATATTGGTATCTGTTTGAATATTTTCTCTTGGAAAAAGAACAATTACAACTCTCTTTTCTTTTTCTTGTGGTCTAGTAAGCTTACCAAAACCTCAAGAAGACATACAAGAATCAAAAAGAATAAGAAAAAAACATGATGATGATGATTATTTATGATATGATGATGATAAAAAGTAGTAAATTAAAAATTTTATGAACCTTTCTATTGTTATAGCTCTCTGTAAGAATATAATATGGTTTGTAATCATTGTAATACATGTATGTATGCTGATGGAGTTTTAAGATAGTTGAACGATGTAGGCTATCAGATATATTAAATTTGCAATTTCAGCTCAGTTTTTAGAAGAAATTAAATAAAATTATAGATTTTGGGGTGCCTGGGTGGCTCAGTTGGTTAAGCGACTGCCTTCGGCTCGGGTCATGATCCTGGAGTCCCTGGATCGAGTCCCGCATCGGGCTCCCTGCCCAGCAGGGAGTCTGCTTCTCCCTCTGACCCTCCCCCTCTCATGTGCTTTCTCTCTCTCATTCTCTCTCTCTCTCTCAAATAAATAAAATCTTTAAAAAAATAAAAATAATAAAATAATAAAATAAAATTATAGATTTTGTCAAATATTTGGAAAAAAGCATGAAATTTTTTATTTAAATCTGATTTATTGCATGTAAGAAAGCAGTGCAGTATTTAGAAGAGAATCATTTAATGTTTAAAGAGATCTTACTTTTTCAATAGTTTTGTGAGATTAATACATTGAGCACTGAACAGTGCATAAATACTCATGAGTCTTTCCTTGCTGGCATGAACACTTTTGGATATTAGAAAGGCAGAGGAGACTCAGGAAGACAAAGCTCTCTGAATATCCTTAGAAAGTAATTGTTCATCTTGGAGATTTATTATTCTTGTAACAATAGGGTGGGGGGATATGCATGCTGTGGCTGGTGTTGGTAAGGCCTGAATGTGAGTGAGTATTCAGGAGACTTAAATTTATAAAGCCAGCCCTTGCTAGTATTCAAAGGTTTAAAGTTGGGTAACTTCCAAATTATTTTTTTTTTGTAGAAAAATAAAATAGTTTTGCTTTAGTTGTTTTTTATATGGCCACCCACCTAAAAAAATGCTGGAGTTTTAGATTAACTTGAATATATGCAGCTCCTCGTTTGAAATTGCAGTCTGATTTCTGGGAGAGTTCTTTCAACTCCAATAGAGAGCTCTTCACTGCCAGTGGGGCTAAGTAAAACATTACCCATCCCTAGATGAGGTTCTCCATAGAGTTCAGAATCACTCCTTTTTTACTGTTCTAACAGAAAGTGCTATAATAAATATTAAGTAGTTAAACTTAATTCTTCATAATATGGGCACATTTGCAGTATTTCGTCAGATGCATTATTACTGAGGAATGCTTTGCTCTTAAGTAATATATGGAAAATTAGGTAAAATGCAACCAAGCTGATTCTGGGAGTGTAATTTGGCTATGAACGACTTTAAAACTTTAGCTGCCCTTGTTGTGATGACAGCTCACTTCCAATTTCCTCCCTGTATGTTATTAGGGTTACCTCTGAGCACCTGCATTGAATATATCACAAAATATTTGTGTTATCACTTCCCCTTACAAGGTTGATGAAGGGTTGGCTCTACTGCTATTTAAATGAAAGTAATAAAAGATAATCAGACTGTCCTGTCATTTTCTGAACAGTCATAATACTGAACATTCACTGGCAGCTTACTGTACATTAAATCTTCTGTTCATTTAATATCTTATTTTGTCCTCCAGGTATGAACTGAGGTAAATGCTTATCACTCTTTCACAAATGAGAGAAACGTAAGCTCAAGAAAAGTAAGTAACTTGTCCAAAGTTCCATGGTTAGCAAGTGGACAATATCAACTTTGGTCTGTATGAACCCAGTACATTTTTTGTTTTTTTCCACTAAGACTATTGTGTTTCTTTTAAACAATATTAATACAAAGACCTAAACTATCATGGGGAGTTTGGGAAGGTGGTCTTCATTTTTTATCTCCATCTCATTTCTGGTGTTATCAATTCCTAGGGCAACTTTGAGGATCTGTATGTCAGTGTTCTACCCCTGCTTCCTGGAGCTCCTGCTACAGTATTCCTGTTCTTACCTTCTTTTGTCATTACATTCCTTTTTTTTTTTCAGACAGATATATCTGTTTGTGGATTAATATTAATCATCTGAAAGATTATCTTTGTAAAGCTGTTATTGCAATGTTAGTATACAGTATGTGCTGAATAAATGTAATTTGTTAGTATTATATTTTAATGAGGAGCATCCATATTTAAATGGGAAACTATACTTCCTTAATAGTAGAAATAGAATACTGCATATAATATCTTGAGATAATATGATCTCTGAATATTTTCTTTTTCATTTATTAAATTAACTACGATTAATTAATTTTAGAAATACTACAAGTTATTTCCTTTAACATTTTGAAATTTTCAAAGACAGAAGTTCTTGTTTCCTATAAAAAACCTCTAGAAGAAGTTAATAGTGAAAGATGAAGAACCAATAGCTGCGGAGAGAGGGACTCACAATATGGACAATGCAGTGCCCTCTTCATCTCTTTATTTGAGAAACCTTTTCATTCTTGGGATTTAGATGACCTTGTGATGCCAAGCATGTAGATCTACAGGTCAGAGTTGACTTTCATTGTGAGATATGGAAAATAGTTTCTCTTAGAGAAAGTAGCATGCTTCTTAAATATTTTCTCCATAATGCCTAAAAGTTTAGAAACAAGAGCATTTATCCCCAGAGGTCAAGGAATCTCGACCAACACTATAACATATTAGCATAGAACATGTTTTAATTATCCTTATTTTAACTTTAAAATTAATATAAATTTTATATTCCACTCCATAATAAATATGTTCTTGTCACTATGCTTGCTGTATCATCTCAAAATAGTGTATCAGAACTCTATCTTTGGTTTTTAATTCTTCCTACAGATTTTCTCAAAGCAGGCTTTCTAACTGAATCCATTATATACTATTTATTTATCTGAAGATGATTTCCATAATAATATGTGTATTTATAATCTGTGCCATAAGTTCACACTCACATAACCAACTTACTTCTCAACAACTGTACTTGGATATCTAACTGGTATTTCAGATGAATTATTTCCAGGAAAGAACTCTTAAGCCCCCTCTGTCTTTCATCACCATCACATCTTATGTATATTGAGTATTCATCCAATATTCAAGCCAAAGCTCTTTGATTTCTTCTTTTTTTCCCCCAAATCTAATCAGTAATTCTATCAATTCTAAAACAGTAGCATTAGTAACTGATGTAAGGACCGATTGCTGTGTTTTAGACTCTGTCCCAAGTTCTTGATATGGAATATTTTATTAATCTTCATAAAAAAGGTTAGGAGCTATTATTCTTCCTGTTGCAAGGATGAAAAAACAAAAGCAAATGCACAAAAATGGATTAAGCAATTTGCCTAATCACTTGAAATTTTGGTATGATTTTTTTAAAAGATTTATTTATTTTTTTTAGAGAGAGAGCATGGGGCAGGGGTGGGGGGGAAGAGAAGCAGAGAGAGGGAGAAGCAGAGAGAGACTCTAAGCAGACTCCCTGCTGAGCTCAGAACCCAATGCAGGGCTCAATCTCAGGACCCTGAGATCACGACCTGAGCTGAAATCAAGAGTTGGATACTTAAACAGCTGAGTCATCCAGGCACCCCTAAAGCCAGAATTTATTGATGACAAAGTTTCTTTTTTTTCCTTTCTTTTTTTTTTTAAGATTTTATTTATTTATTTGACAGAGAGAGAGACACAGCGAGAGAAGGAACACAAGGAGGGGGAGTGGGAGAGGGAGAAGCAGGCTTCCCGCCGAGCAGGGAGCCGGATGCGGGGCTCAATCCCAGGACCCTGGGATCATGACCTGAGCCAAAGGCAGACGCTTAACGACTGAGCCACCCAGGTGCCCCGATGACAAAGTTTCTTAAATTATTCCTTGAATTTTAAAAACAAAATTCCTCTTATTTTGATGTATTTCTCATGGGCCTTATATGTAGGGGTTAATCAATTAAATAATTTAAATTCCAGTAAAATTTTAATTCAAGTAAAATTTTCACTTATTAAACACATAATTAGGTAATATTGTATTATTGAGCAACTCTTCCCACTATCCCATCATGAAATACTCTTGCTTCCCTGTCTTTCTGTGCCCTGCCCCTCCTCACTGGGCACTTGGTGGCAGCGGGAATTGCTGGCATTTTGCTGGGAAGTCTTAATACCCTTCCATTCTTCTTCCAAACTCTTTATGACCTTTCAACACCTTTTCTGGCTCTCTCATAATACACTACATAGCTACTCTTATTTCCTCCTCTTTTTTCACTCCACAAACATCCACGGAAATAGAACTGCCTCTGTTGACTTCCCTTGAGCCACAACCAGAGAGTTGCTACAAGTATTGCTTCAGCCAAGAGAAGGGATTATTTAAATACAAAAATGCTTCTAGGGGAAAACTGAAGTGGGGCGAATTTGAGTCCAACTACCAAATCTTTTTTCTGAATTCTGTTCGCAATTTAAGCTAACAAATAATACATTTTTCTTCCTTTCCACTCTCTTTGAAAAGGAGCACTATCAAGTTGTCACCCATTCCCCAGGTTTTATTTCCCATTGACAAGAAAGCTTCAAACACGCTGCAGTCATTTCTAAATGCACTCTTCCAAACTGTGACCCCACCGTCCCACCACAACCCTCACACACAGTGTCATTCAGGGAGAGACACTAAATAGACTTCTGAGTTCTACAGGGGTCTGCATTTAGCACATGCAAACTCAGAGTCACAGCTAAACCTGCTGTCTGTGAGGCACAAGGATGAGGAAATGAATCATCACTCAGTGGGAAAGATGAAGGTACCTGTGTCACAAAGGATAAGATTCATCTCTTTTATGAGCTCCTATGTGCTAAGTCAAGTGTTAAAATCTATTCTTTTCCAAAATGACAACTTCACAATACATATCATTTGAGTAGGGGAGAATGTATCAACCAGCCAAAAATGAGGTGATAACTTATTTTTCATTTTTTATTCTGATACATCTATTTCTAAGACATCAAAATAATCATGCCACAATAAAATTTCATTTATCTCATTTTGTTTGTATTTAATTTGGCAACATTTCCAGTGGAAGAATTCTCAATTTCAAAGACAATAAATTAGGAATTGCTTTAAAAAAATTATACCATAAAATGAATCAATTCTCTTTTTCAGTGGATAGTATTCTCCTTGCCGGTAATCCTAAAGTATTGCCAAAACAGACAAATAAAAATGCTTCAACAACAGCTAATATTTCTAGAGGGAATTTTCCCTGAAAACTGCTTTTGTTTGCATCCTAACTAAAATGAATAAAAACCTCATATACTTCTTAAGGAAAAGAACTTTAAGAACAGAAAAATAAAAGATAAAGGTCAGTTTTTTGAGGATAGCTACGTTGTAACTTAAATGATAACAGGCTGTGGAATTCAAATTTTAACTTTCAAAATGTATGACTTTTTAAAAAAATAGGTAATATTATTTTATTAAGCGCAGCATTCTGGCTTCAATTCCTCATTTTAAGAGCTGAGCAAAATCACAAGGGAGCTTTAGAAACTATGTGTCACTTACTACTTTCTCAGTCAGTCCTTTCTTTGATATAAAGTATAATCTTTGGCAAGGAAAAGAAAACAGAAAATGCTAAGATTCAGGTTCTAAAGAACATATGCACAAGGTTTCTTAATAGTTAATTTTCCTTTCCTTTATTGTTGTTGGGTTTTTTCCAAGGGCACAGCAAGATTTTGTAGAATTTTGTTTAGTTCAGCATTAACAGAGCACCTGCTGACAAGTTTGAAACATTAAATCTTAGACTTTGAGTTTCTACAAGTAATTATTAGTAATATAAAGTTTTCTTTTCTTTCATTTTTAATTCATGCTTGCATGCAAGTGTGTGTGCATATGTACACACATGTGTATGCGTAGGTGTGCAAGTACTGTTAAGTCTAAGAACACTGAGCAATCACCTGTGCTTTTGTTATTATAGATTTAACAATAATTTACTAAGCAATTGAAGCCATAGGGATTTCTGAACAGCTGTATTTTAATTTCATATTGACATACACTGAAGAGTGCTTGTACCCTATCCTTAGATAGTTCATAATCAGCCAGCACAGATGGGCTTTTGATGTAGGACAGCATCCTGTGAACTTCTGACTCCGCTCTGTAACTCAGCAAAAAGAAAAAAAAAAAAAAGAGTATTCATTCAACAAGTCCTTTTTTTGCTGGAGAGAGCCTAGAATATGGCAGATTCAGGCTGAGTCACAAAGCAGAGTACATGGTAAAACAAAGATACAGATGCAGTATAGACATAGGATCCTAAAACTGGGTAGACATGAGACAAATCTATGGTTTGAGGGAAGAACTAAATGGTTCCAGGATAGAGAATTTCTTTATATTATTGGTGTGCTAACTGCTTCTGGTAACTCTTCAAAATCTAAAGAAAATGTATCTCAATAAAAAGGAAAGAGAGGGAAGGGGAAGGAAGGAGAAGGGGGGAGGGGAGGGGAGGAGGAGGAGAGGAGAAGGGAGGGGAGGGGCGGGGAGGGAAAGAAGGAAGGAAGGAAATCACTAAAGAATCAGGTGGCTCAATGTATATACCATTATTACTATGGGTGTCTGACCAGTTACATGCCAATCTCTATATTAATGCTTTGATAAATCCTTTTTTTTTTTAATTTAGAGAGAGGGAGAGAGAAAAACTGTGTAGAGGGAAGGGCAGAGGGAGAGAGAGAGAGAGAGGAGGCTCCTTGCATAGCACAGAGCCCATCACAGGGCTTGATCTCACCACCTTGAGATCATGAGCTAAAATCAAGAGTCGGACACTTAACCAACTGAGCCACCCAGGTTCCCCAAGTCTGTTTCATTTTATTTATTGTTCATGAAACAAGTAATTTTTGGTATTTGTTGTCGTCTAATTTTGTGCCTTTCAGGAGTGTTTTAAAATTTTCCTCATGAAGATTTTGCATATTTCTTTCAAATGTGTTTCTAATATTTCAGTAAAGCTATAAAAAATAATATTGCTTAACATTTAAACATTTTTATTACTGTTACAGATTTTTTATACCCTTATGTCCTTTAATAGTTTATTATTTGGCTATATGAAGGCTATAGATTTTCGTATGTCAATTTTATTTCCCTTCATTTCACTGAATTCTTTGATTGTTTGAATTTGTTTTATGATTATTCCTTTGGTGTTTTCCAGGTATACTATCTTATGATCTTCAAAACTATTCTTAGCTCTTTAATTGACTTCTATTATCTAACTGAACAAACTAATTGTATACAATAATGAATAGTAGTGGAGACAGTGGGTATCCCTGCATGTTTCTTAATTTCATGGAAATACATGAAAATAAGATACAGGCTTTAGACTAAAGTATATACTAAAGAAAGTACACCCCCCAACAGTCTTGTTGAACTTCTTTTCTGATATCAAATTTGAACAGTAAAAATAATGGACAGGGGAAAGCATTCAGAGGGTGGGTGCAATCAAAGACCATAGGAAACCATGGCCATGGGAAATCTTCCCAGGGAACAGAATGGCATGAAGAGTGAAGTCTTTGCAAAAGCTGCCAAGCCAAATTTCAGACTTACTACAGATGGATGACTGCTATGTCTCTCATTTTCTCCCTGTGTTTTAAGAGCTACTATTATATGTTTCACATACATGCTCTACCACTATTAGTTGGTTGTACATTGGAGAGTCACTAAGCCACCAGAAGCCCCATCAAGATCTTATGGCGAGAACTTCCTCCTCACTGAGAGATCCTGCATGGTGAGATAGGCATACTGACTTCGGGTGAGCCTCAGAGGGAGATGAGTATAATGATATAAAGCATTTTCAGGCCTGGACTTCTAGTCCCTCCCCCACCCCCAAATACACCCATTTGTTTGATTTCCAGAAATAAGCAAATTTAGTTGCAAAAATAATTTTCATCTAGAGCAAGACAGGAAGTCCATGTTTCAGAAAAGGAAGGAGAAGAGCAAGGTTATATATATTTTGTGAAATCAGAGACAGAAAAGCTTTAGGTACACCTAAGTACCTTTATGTTCTGAACAAAAGATTTGCAACAGCTGTGTTTTGGTTTCAAAAAGGAAAGAAAATTTCATTATTATTACAGAAACCTAATAGAAACAGAAGAGGAAAGGAATCTACACATAGATGAAGGTAAAGGTAGGCAATAAATGGGAATAAGGCCAAGTTACATCAAATCAGGTACTTACAACATCCGACCTCATCAACTGGGGAAGCCTTGTGGCAACAGCCAGGCTGGAGTCCTGATTGAGAGGCTTGGGCAGAGCATCTTCCCTTCAGGTGAGATTTCCAATTGATCATCCCCAAAAGGGCCATATTTATAGGGTGAATAACAGGGTTTGAAATTAAACATTTGTTCATCTACATGTAGTTTGGGGCGACCTGTAGTTCTTTGTTATCATGTTTTTATATTTTCAAGAAGCCTGGGCAATATGTGCCTGCCTCCCCTCCCAGATTCCTTTTTGGGGGGCCAGCCCAGCCTGCAGCAGGAGGGGATGCAAGGCAAGATTTGTAGCTCTTGGTGTCCAGAACAGAAGGGCCAGTTCTGACCTGGAGGGCAGATAATATCTTTTAAATAAAGCAGGCTCCCAAGGTTATTTACATAGCATGAGTCTCACAAACAACATTTCTTAGCCTGCTTGTATACGTGCAAGTCCAAGGTATCGGTTATGCAGAAATATTAATCTGTATAAAACACTTTGAAAGCAGTGTACTAGGTATACTAACACTTTTACTTGTACTTTAAAGAATACTATCTCCATGTCTTATGGTTATTCACCTGAATGCATTGGCTGGAGGAGAGGGGGAAGGGTGATTACGGGAAAGAAGGCAAGAGATGCACCACTAGCTGGAGATAGAAGGGCTAGAAAAAAATAGTGCCTGTATTTCATTAGACTGGTGTTCATCTCTGTCACTTCTACCCACCTCTCAGATAAACTGAAACAACTTAAATGATATCAGATCATTTTATAGAATGAATTTTATAGAACACCCTGAAATTCAGAGAGATGTATGACTTACCTAAGGCCACTCAGCTGGTATGTGACAGAGCTTAGGTTCAATTTGGGTCTTTTGAGACCAAAGCTCCTGCCCTTCCCAACACACTATACTGAATACCCTAGTAAGTTTATGTTCAGAGAGGTAAAGGCTTGTCTCATGCTGAT
Organism: Zalophus californianus; assembly: GCF_009762305.2. Classification (NCBI taxonomy): domain Eukaryota; kingdom Metazoa; phylum Chordata; class Mammalia; order Carnivora; family Otariidae; genus Zalophus; species Zalophus californianus. The sequence continues at coordinate 29,222,150 of NC_045602.1, forward strand.
GAATTTAAAATATAAAGAGAAAAGTTAGAGCATTCGAATTCTTTTTTTCATTCTGAATCAATTTAGCTGTGGTATCTTGGGCTATGTCTATATACAGCATCAAATCATCAATTTTCCAGTGGATGCTTTTCTTGCTGCCATCAACACTCTGCCAATCAAACTTAGGAACTAGTGTGGCTAAATTAGCTGCATGTGACTATATTTTTACATTTTTTTATCTGCCTTTCAGAGAAAAACAAATTAACTTCATGACAACTCAATCCAATAATTTTGCAATGTCACAATCTTTCCAAATGATACATACAAATAAGTCAATGAAAAGAGTTTGGGCTTTGCTTTTAAAAACAGTATGGCAAGGGAATGCGGGAGCAAGATGGCGGAGGAGTAGGAGACCTGGATTTCGTCCGGTCTCAGGAATTCAGCTGAATAGGGATCAAACCATTCTGAACACCTACAAACTCAGCAGGAGATCGAAGAAGAGAGTAGCAACAACTCTGAACAGAGAAGCGACCACTTACTAAAAGGTAGGACATGTGGAGAAGTGAATCCGAGGCGATATCGGGAGGATAGACGTCGGGGAAGGGGGCCTCCGTCGGCAGCTTCTGGCAAATGATAGAGCCGCGGAGCACAAAATCAGAACTTTTAGAAGTCGGTTCCGCTGAGGGACGTCGCTCCAGTGGCTAAGCGGGGGGTGGAAACCTCGCGGGACAGTGTGGACTCAGGACCCTCGGGGTCACAGAAAGACCGGGGTGCCTGAGTGCGGCAGAGCTCCCAGGGAACGGAGCAGGGAAGCCGGCTGCGGAGACGGAGCTGAGGCGCGGGCTCTCCACTCGGGGTTGCCATAAACTGTGATCCGCGGCCCAGTCGGGCCACTGAGCCTCCAGCAGGGACCCAACAGGCCGCAGATCCGGGGAGACTCCCCTTCCTCCCCCAGGAGGAGCGGAGCGGGAGCGCACCGCAGGGATCTGCTGGGTCTGGAGACTCCACATGGGGTCGGGAGCCAGAGATAGAAATGCTCGGTCACAGGCCGGGTGAGCATGGAGTGCGGCTGGAGACTGGGGCGACGGGAGTGATTGACTGCTTTTCTCTGGGGGCGCACTGAGGAGCAGGGTCCCGAGTTCTCAGCTCCTCCGGGCAGAGAGTGGGAGGCCACCATTTTCACCCTGGTCCTCCAAAGCTGTACCAAGAGCTTGCAGGGAACAAAAAAAGCTCCTGAGGGCGCCTGGGTGGCTCAGTTGGTTAAGCGACTGCCTTCGGCTCAGGTCATGATCCTGGGGTCCCGGGATCGAGTCCCGCATCGGGCTCCCTGCTCAGCAGGGAGTTTGCTTCTGCCTCTGACCCTTTTCCCTCTCGTGCTCTCTATCTCTCATTCTCTCTCTCTCAAATAAATAAATAAAATCTTTAAAAAAAAAAAAGCTCCTGAGAGCAAACCAGAGTGCTTGCTTAGCCCTGGCAATTCTGCCTCCGGCATTGGGAACCACGGCAACAGGCCCCTCCCCCAGGAGATCAGCGGGAACAGCCAGCAAGCCAAGACCAAGTTTACCGATCAAGGAGAACGGGAGAACTCCAGCGCTAGGGGAATACTGCACATAGAATTCATGGCTTTTTTACCATGATCCATTAGTTTTTCAAAGTTAATTTTTTTAACTGTTTTTTGTGGGTTTTTTTGAATTTTTCTTTTTCCCTTTTGCAACCAACATCTTATCAATCCCTTTTTTAAAAAGAAAACATTTTTTATTTTTTCATTTTTAGAGTCATATTTTATCCCTTCATAGTAGTTACCCTTATTTTTGGCATAGATATATAAGTTGTTCTCTCTTTAAAATTTTGATATACAGTTTCTTCTAACAGATCTAAATATACCCTAAATCACTAGTATGGCTTTGTTCTAGTCTTCTGCCTCATCACAGTCTCTCCCATTTTTTTCTTTTCTTTTTTTTTAATCTTTCTTCTTTTGAACAACTTCTTATCAATTCCATTTATAAACCTTTTATAATTTTCATCTTTACAGTCATCTTTCATCCCTTCATTGTACCAACCCTTATTTTGTACATATATAAGTCTGTCTTCCTTTAAAATTTTAGGAGGCACTTTCTTCTAACAGACCAAAATACGCCGAAAATCTAGTGTGTGGCAATGATCTAGGCACTAGCCTGATCATATTTGATCATATTCTGTTTTTTTTTTTTGTTTTGTTCTGTTTTTGTTTGTTTTTATCATTTTCTTTTTCTTTTTTTTCTCTTTCTTTTTTCTTTCTTTCCCTTTCTTTTTCCCTGGTTTCAGGTCTTTTCTGATTTGTACAGAGTATATTTGCTGGGGGTGTTGTTAACTTGTTAGCATTTTGTTAACTCATTCATCTATTCTCCTCTGGACAAAATGACAAAACAAAAAAAAAATCACCTCAGCAAAAAGAACAAGAGGTAGTACCGTCTGCCAGGGACCTACTCAATACGGACATTAGTACAATGTCAGACCTAGAGTTCAGAAACATGACTTTAAAGATACTAGCTGGGCTTGAAAAAAGCATGGAAGTTATTAGAGAAACCCTTTCTGGAGAAAAAAAAGAACTAAAATCTAACCAAGTCGAAATCAAAAAGGCTATTAATGAGGTACAATAAAAAATGGGGGCACTAACTGCTAGGATAAATGAGGCAGAAGAGAGAATCAGTGATATAGAAGAGAGAATCAGTGATATAGAAAGACCAAATGATGGAAAATAAAGAGGCTGAGAAAAAGAGAGAGAAACAACTACATGATCACGGGGGCAGAATTCGAGAGATAAGCGATAAGACGAAACAACATTAGAATAATTGGGATCCCAGAAGAAGAAAAATGAGAGAGAGGAGCAGAAGGTATATTGAGGCAAATTATAGCAGAGAACTTCCCTAATGTGAGGAAGGAAACAGGCATCAAAATCCAGGAGGCACAGAGAACCCCTCTCAAAATGAATAAAAATAGGTCAACACCCCAACATCTAATAGTAAAACTTACGAGTCTCAGAGACAAAGAGAAAAACCTGAAAGCAGCTCGGGAGAAGAGATATATAACCTACAATGGTAGAAATATTAGACTGGCAACAGACCTATCCACAGAGACCTGGCAGGCCAGAAAGGACTGGCATGATACCTTCAGAGCACTAAACGAGAAAAATATGGAGCCAAGAATACTATATCCAGCTAGGCTGTCATTGAAAATAGAAGGAGAAGTAAAAAGCTTCAGGACAAACAAAAACTAAAGAAATTTGCAAACACAAAACCAGCCCTACAAGAAATCTTGAAAGGGGTCCTCTAAGCAAAGAGAGAGCCTAAAAGCAGCATAGATCAGAAACGAACACAGACAATATACAGTGACAGTCATCTGACAGGCAATGCAATGGCACTAAATTCATATCTTTCAATAGTTACCCTGAATGTAAATGGGCTAAATGCCCCAATCAAAAGACACAGGCTATCAGATTGGATTAAAAAACAAGACCCATCAATATGCTGTCGGCAAGAGACTCATTTTAGACCCAAAGACACCCCCACATTGAAAGTGAGGGGGTGGAAAACCATTTACCATGCTAATGGACACCAAAAGAAAGCTGGGGTGGCAATTCTTATATCACACAAATTAGATTTTAAAACAAAGACTGTGATAAGAGATGAAGAAGGACACTATATCTTACTTAAAGGGTCTATCCAACAAGAAGATCTAACAATTGTAAATATCTATGCCCCTAACATGGGAGCAGCCAATTATATAAGGCAATTAATAACAAAAGCTAAGAAACACATTGACAACAATACAATAATAGTGGGGGACTTTAACACCCCCCTGACTGAAATGGACAGATCATCTAAGCAAAAGATCAACAAGGAAATAAAGACTTTACATGACACACTGGACCAAATGGACTTCACAGACATATTCAGAACATTCCATCCCAAAGCAACGGAATACACATTCTTCTCTAGTGCCCATGGAATATTCTCCAGAATTGATCACATCCTAGGTCACAAATCAGTCTCAACCGATACCAAAAGATTGGGATCATTCCCTGCATATTTTCAGACCACAATGCTTTGAAACTAGAACTCAATCACAAGAGGAAAGTTGGAAAGAACTCAAATACATGGAGGCTAAAGAGCATCCTACTAAAGAATGAATGGGTCAACCAGGAAATTAAAGAAGAATTTAAAAAATTCATGGAAACCAATGAAAATGAAAATACAACTGTTCAAAATCTTTGGGATACAGCAAAGGCAGTCCTGAGAGGAAAGTATATAGCAATACAAGCCTTTCTCAAGAAACAAGAAAGGTCTTAAATACACAACCTAAGGCTACACCTAAAGGAGCTAGAGAAAAAGCAGCAAATAAAGCTTAAACTCAGCAGGAGAAGAGAAATAATAAAGATCAGAGCAGAAATCAATGAAATAGAAACCAAAAGAACAGTAGAAGAGATCAATGATACTAGGAGCTGGTTCTTTGAAAGAATTAACAAGATTGATACACCCCTGGCCAGACTTATCAAAAAGAAAAGAGAAATGACCCAAATCAACAAAATCATGATTGAAAGAGGAGAGATCACACACAACCAACACCAAAGAAATACAATTATAAGAACATTTGAGCAACTCATGCCAGCAAATTAGATAACCTGGAAGAAATGGGTGCATTCCTAGAGATGTATCAACTACCAAAACTGAACCAGGAAGAAATAGAAAACCAGAACAGACCTATAACCACTAAGGAAATTGAAGCAGTCATCAAACATCTCCCAACAAACAAAAGCCCAGGGCCAGATGGCTTCCCAGGGGAATTCTATCAGACATTTAAAGAAGAATTAATACCTATTCTCCTGAAACTGTTCCAAAAAATAGAAATGGAAGGAAAACTTCCAAACTCATTTTATGAGGCCACCATTATCTTGGTCCCCAAACCAGACAAAGACCCGATCAAAAAGCATTATCTTGATCCCCAAACCAGACAAAGACCCGATCAAAAAGCAGAATTACAGACCAATATCCTTGATGAACATGGATGCAAAAATTCTCACCAAAATACTAGCCAATAGGATCCAACAGTACATTAAAAGGATTATTCACCATGACCAAGTGGGATTTATCCCTGGGTTGCAAGGTTGGTTCAACATCCGCAAATCAGTCAACGTGATACAATACATTAACGGAAGAAAGAACAAGAATCATATGATCCTCTCAATAGATGCAGGAAAAGCATTTGACAAAGTACAGCATCCTTTCTTGATCAAAACTCTTCAGAGTATAGGGATAGAGGGTACATACCTCAATATCATAAGAGCCATCTATGAAAAACCTACAGCCACTCTCATTCTCAATGGGGAAAAGCTGAGAGCTTTTCCCCTAAGGTCAGGAATGCGGCAGGGATGTCCACTATCACCACTGCTATTCAACATAGTATTAGAAGTCCTAGCCACAGCAATCAGACAACAAAAAGAAATCAAAGACATCCAAATCGGCAAAGAAGAAGTCAAACTCTCACTCTTTGTAGATGATATGATACTCTATGTGGAAAACCCAAAAGACTCCACCCCAAAACTGCTAGAACTCATACAGGAATTCAGTAAAGTAGAAAGATATAAAATCAATGCACAGAAATCAGTGGCATTCCTATACACCAACAACAAGACAGAAGAGAGACAAATCAAGGAGTCAATCCCATTTACAATTGCACCCAAAACCATAAGATACCTAGGAATAAATTTACCTAAAGAGGCAAAGGATCTGTACTCAGAAAACTATAAAATACTCATGAAAGAAATTGAAGAAGACACAAAGAAATGGAAAAACGTTCCATGCTCATAGATTGGAAGAACAAACATTGTGAAGATGTCAATGCTACCTAGAGCAATCTACACATTCAATGCAATCCCCATCAAAATACCATTTTCAAAGAAATGGAACAAATAATCCTAAAATTTGTATGGAACCAGAAGAGACCCCGAATAGCCAGAGGAATGTTGAAAAAGAAAAGCAAAGCTGGCTGCCATCATCAAGACAGTATGGTACTGGCACAAAAACAGACACATAGAAGAATGGAACAGAATAGAGAGCCCAGAAATGGACCCTCAACTCTACGGTCAACTAATCTTTGACAAAGCAGGAAAGAATGTCCAATCAAATAAAGACAGTCTCTTCAACAAATGGTGTTGGGAAAATTGGACTGCGACATGCAGAAGAATGAAACTGGACCATTTCCTTACACCACACACAAAAATAGACTCCAAATGGTTGAAAGACCTAAATGTGAGACAGGAGTCCATCAAAATCCTAAAGGAGAACACAGGTAGCAACCTCTTCGACCTCAGCTGCAGCAACTTCTTCCTAGAAACATCGCCAAAAGCAAGGGAAGCCAGGGCAAAATGAACTATTGGGATTTCATCAAGATAAAAAGCTTTTGCACAGCAAAAGAAACAGTCCACAAAACCAAAAGACGACTGACAGAATGGGAGAAAATATTTGCAAATGACATAGCAGATAACGGGCTAGTATCCAAAATCTATAAAGAACTTATCAAACTCAACACCCAAAGAACAAAAAATCCAATCAAGAAATGGGCAGAAGACATGAATAGACATTTTTCCAAAGAAGATATCCAAATGGCCAACAGACACATGAAAAAGTGTTCACCATCGCTCGGCATCAGGGAAATCCAAATCAAAACCTCAATGAGATACCACCTCACACCAGTCAGAATGGCTAGAATTAACAAGTCAGGAAACGACAGATGTTGGCGGGGATGTGGAGAAAGGGGAACCCTCCTACACTGTTGGTGGGAATGCAAGCTGGTGCAACTACTCTGGAAAACAGTATGGAGGTTCCTCAAACAGTTGAAAATAGAGCTACCATACGATCCAGCAATTGCACTACTGGGTATTTACCCCAAAGATACAAATGTAGTGATCTGAAGGGGCACCGGCACCCTGATGTTCATAGCAGCAATGTCCACAATAGCCAAACTGTGGAAAGAGCCAAGATGTCCATCGACAGATGAATGGATAAAGAAGAAATGGTATATATACACAATGGAATATTATGCAGCCATCAAAAGGAATGAGATCTTGCCATTTGCAATGACATGGATGGAACTGGAGGGTGTTATGCTGAGTGAAATAAGTCAATCAGAGAAAGACATGTATCATATGACCTCGCTGACATGAGGAATTTTTAACCTCAGGAAACAAACTGAGGGTTGCTGGAGTGGTGGGGGTGGGAGGGATGGTGTGGCTGGGTGATAGACATTGGGGAGGGTATGTGCTATGATGAGTGCTGTGAATTGTGCAAGACTGTTAAATCACAGATCTGTACTTCTGAAACAAATAATGCAATATATGTTAAGAAAAAAAAAAAGAAGATAGCAGGAGGGAAAGAATGAAGGGGAGTAAGTCGGAGGGGGAGATGAACCATGAGAGACGATGGACTCTGAAAAACAAACTGAGGTTTCTAGAGGGGAGGAGGGTGGGGGGATGGGTTAGCCTGGTGATGGGTATTAAAGAGGGTACGTTCTGCGTGGAGCACTGGGTGTTACGCACAAACAATGAATCATGGAACACTACATCAAAAACTAATGATGTAATGTCTGGTGATTAACATAACAATAAAAAATTTAAAAAAAACAGTATGGCAGGTTTAATTTAAGTTAGGATAGGTATCCAGAATCAGAAAAATTGGTATAGAACGATGGAACAAAATGGTGGAGCCATAAACCAGGATCTGGGCATGGACAAGGGTCTGAAACAAGGAGTTTGGGAGCCCAGTGTAGCAGAAAAGGAACAAGGAGGATTCGAGACAGTGAAGTCTAGAGATGAAAAATGAAGAAGGGCAGCCTGAAGAGATGAGAACAGGGAAAGGGACTGTCAGGAGCAGTATCTGGTGGCTTAAAAATCTTGGATTTGTCAGATGATTTTCATCACCTAGACTACTGGTTTTTCCTTAAGTGCTAAGAAACACAGACCTAGGTGAGTGGTTTTTAAAATAAAAGGGAGAAACAATAACATACCAGTATCATTATTTTTTATATTTACATTTCCAAAGATTTTTAGAAAGCCACAGTTTCTATTTTATTAATAATGTTTGTATTCATTTTTTCTGAAATAACTGCTATTTCAACCCACCTTACATAAATGCATAAATGAACAAGTGTTTGTGAAGAATATCCTACAAGCATAAAATCACACTAGGCATTAGAAAGCCTGTAAAAGGAGATTAAGACAAAGTTCCTGCCAGTAAAGATCCATAAACTTTGGAAAATAAGAACTCAGCAATGTGATATTGATTACACAGTACAGTAGGAAATGGTGGAGAGATTTTATTGGATTGGGTATAATAGATTTCTTGCATGATTTTGGACTGGGATTCAGTGATGATTAGGGGAGCAATGAAGTGAAGGCAAATAGAATAAAAGAATGAATGTATCAAAAACCAGCATCTTAGTAAATTCAGAACATGTAAACTTGACTTCCCCATCATACACTATGAATGGATCTTTGTGAGCTTCTCTGACTGTTCATAGATGTATTTCTGAGTAAGGAAGTGTCTTCCTCTATTGGGAGGCTTATCCTCTTCAAAAGAGAGATACACAGGAGTGCTGAAGTGGGAAGCTCATCTCTGCCTAGCAGCCAGTTTAGCAGCATCTACTCTGGCACAAATCACATGAGAGGAGTTACAATTCTGTCTTTACCTAAAGTAGAACATTCGAACAATTAATTCCACAGTGCTGGAGAGACAGGATGGACTCAGACCTCCTGGGAATGAGATAGGAAATGTCTGGATAGAATAATGAGAATGCTATAATGTGAAGGTCAGACTTAGAAGTGAGGATTTGATGCACTTAGCCTTTCCTCCTCCACCCCAGAAAAAATACAGCCCCCCTGCCCAACCCAAGCTTTTAAAGAAGAAAGCCTGGACATGGGTTGGGGATGGTGGCAGAGACATGACTCCATCATGGCCTCCTTTATCTGAAAGGATCTATTTATTTCTTAGTGTTCAGCAAGGAAGCATCTCAAGGCTCAGTACATTATATCCTCCTTTTTTCACCTTAAGCTCTTTTATAGAAGACATATCCACCAAAGGCTTCTATTATCATCTTTACAAAGATTTATGAAAACCTCTCTCCTGGATAGGGGATGTACAGCAGCTCCACATTCCAAACTAATACATCCATGCTGTGGAAATCCAAACTTAGCATTTTAATTATACAAGAGAGTTTCCTATAGATATTCTTCCTTTTCTTTCTTATTTTTTTTAATCACGTTTGTCCTTTATTTCCAAATCTGCAAAGTGTGAGGTCCTTTTTAAATTTTCCTTCTCTCTCATCAAATCTGGGATATTCTATGTTAATGCTCTTATTATATACTCTTTCTTTTAATTCCAACTCCTATTACCCAAGAGTGAGTTTGATATCCTCTGCTGTTCTGCTGGATTTCTCTTACCAACATATTTCTCTATACTTATTCTATATGCTTCTTTCCATATCCCTACCCCTTCAACAGAGATTTTCAGACTTCTTTAAATAAAGCACACCTGTGTTCACATGAAATCTTACCTGGGTTTCCTTTAGGCAAACAGCTGAACACAGTTGCTGTGAATAGGGTGAAGAATGAGGCATGGGGGAGCATGCACCCTTCAAAGCCTCTCTCTCATGAATAGCCCTCCTTTTTGCTATAGTCAGCAGGGGAGTATAGGTGAGAGCATATGCTACATGATGTCTGGGGAACAGAATTTGAAAACAACTAAAGTTACAGCTCTAGTGAAACAAGCCCCACCTATTCTTACATATACAGACCAGGTATATAACCTATTTGAAAGCATTTGCTCAAATCATTCCTCTTGTTCTTTTCTTTCAATCTCTCCCTTACTATCTGATCTACCCTTTCTCCAAGAGTCACAACTTCTCCTTGCCGTGAAATTGAGTGAGGCCATAGAAGCCTTTAATGACCAAGTCCTCCTTCCAAACCTATATTTGCTGTGTGTGATTCATTTGGAGCATATGCTACTTTGCATTGCTATATGTAAAGATGATAGATAGAAAGATAGATAGGTGCTATTTCTACATTTAATTTTCCTTTGCTTTGAATGGTGACATTGCATTTCTTAGTTATTTATAAACCTAACATTCAAAATGACATCAATATAAAAAGTGTCAGTCAATGATATTGTATACTATCACTATAAGATGCTATCACAATACCATTGACCACACTTGTGGTAAGCAGGGCATAATACATAGAGTTGTTGAACCACTATGTTGTATATCTGAAACTAATGTAACATTATTTTTCAACTATACTTCAATTTTAAAAAAGAAACAGAAGGAATAGACAATGGCATTTAAGAACTATCCCCTCAAATTAATTAACTAATTAATCAAAAAGTGGTTGTCAATTATGGTAGTGATGTTTTAATCAAGATTAGACTAGCAGGAATGAGCCTGTTTTTTGAAATGGAAGATACAAGCAAGGAAGACTGGATAGATATAATATTCATATGATATTCATCTAGGTAATGAATGCCTATAGCAAAGGGTACAATTTGACAATATCTACTGTACAAGATTAGGTGATCATAAAATAAAGTACTAAAGTGAAGAAGTTATATACAGTTGAAAGTGAGACATAAGAATGCATGATAAAATCATCAAGTACCATACATTTAAAAAAAGTGTCCTTTTATATTTCTCAAATCAATAAGTGTGTTAATTAACAAGTAGTGCTGAAAAGGATGCTGTGAAATGGATAATTTTATAGACTGCAGATGGGAGTGAAAAATTATTGGGAAGACTCTTGACAATATGCACCTAGGACCTTAGAAATATTGCCATTTCTAAAACCTGCAATTCTGTTTCCAGAAGTCTGTGCAATGAAGATAACCAGAGATATAGATAAATGTTTAAGCACAAAGATGATAGGCTAACATTATTTATATCAGTGACAAAATGATTTAAATATCCAGCAATTGAGAAATGCTAAATTATGGTGTACTCAGTTAATAAAATATTACGAGACTTTTAAATATTTACTAGGGAATTTTAATGACTTGGGAACAAGTTTATAACAAAATGGTAAGTGATAAAGCCAAATAAATATTTGTTCAGTATGTTCATGACTATGTGAAATGGCTAGAAAGAAAATTGGAAGGAAATAAATGAAAATATTAACTGTGGTTGCCTCTAGGCAATAGTATCCTGTTTATATTTTCTATGCTTTAAATTTTTGTATAATGAGCATGCATTAATTTATACCAAGGCCTTTTAAATTAAATCAGTGCTTATAAAAACAAGGTCTAGGGTAGATTTGAGCTTCTCCTTCACTTCACTTCCACCCCTCAAATGGTAAATTATGGACCAGCTACAGCTTGGCAATGATGTAAATAAGACCTGAACTAGGCTCTACTCTGCCCCCTTCTGGGAGGGGGGGGTCTTCAACCCAAAATTCTTGCCCAAGCTGGACCAGCTACTGCATTAGGGAATATGGGGTCTTGTCAAACTGACAAAGGGTTAGATTTCCAGAAAGCTCCTTGACCCCTAAGAAGTACTATTTAGGCAAAAAACTGCTGAGAAAGTAATGTGTATGGCCTTATCAATAACCAAATATGAAGCTGAAAAATGCTCTTCTAAATTAGTAATATAAAAAATAGGGGCATCTGGGTGGCTCAGTCAGTTCAACAGCCAACTCTTGATTTCAGCTCAGGTAATGATTTCAGGGTCGTGAGATGGAGCTCTGTGCTGGGCGTGGAACCTGCCTAAGAGTCTCTCTCACCCTCTCCCTTCCCCCTCCCCCTCCTCAAATTAATTAATTGATTAATTAATTTGCATTTGCCACCCTAAAGGAAAAACTGAATTTACTGTTGATTTTCTCTAGAGAAATGTTTATAAAATTTTTGCCCTAGGAGAACATGATCATTACAGTGCACCCAAAAATAGACAAAAATAGAAATGTTCCAGGCAGTTAATTAATAATTACTTTGTTTTACTTTGTGATGTTTGTGGTCTCTGTCAGGTTTTCAACATTTATAATTTGTTCAGTTTCTTTTCTCATTCTAAATACATAGTAATTTACATACAAAATTTAGCTTCTGTAATTTTAAATTCTTTTTCTTACAGAGGACCATCCAAAAAGTATAAACATCAGTGCTCGTGAAATCTGAATCTATTCTGAGTACGGAGACCTTGGATTAACTCTTATTTACACAAATATAGTCTGCAAAGGAGTCAAGGTTGGGACAGATATAAAGTTAGGCATTGGGCTATGTCAAAAAAAATGTCAAGACACGTGTGCTGTTTTCTGATTGTATATTATAAGGTTGAAAAAAAACACACAAGGATTTCAAGGCGACTATCAACAGTCAGTAGGATCCAAGTGGTACCTGAGGCAGGAACACACCAGAGTTTTTAAACTGTGATATGATGTTTATAGATTATTTTGTACTTCCGTGGAGGTTTGACATTTATGGAATTATTTAAGAAGTATGTTAATATGTTAATATGTTTTCTTATAAAAATCTAAACGCTGTTGGATAAGACTCAAGCCCTCACTGTCTTCCAAATTTCTCTCTCAGATCCTTAAAAAGCTATGTAAGGGGAGCCTGGGTGGCTCAATCAGTTGGGCGTCTGCCTTCGGCTCGGGTCGTGATCCCAGGGTCCTGGGGTCGGTCCCCGCATCTGCTCCCTGCTCCGCGGGAAGCCTGCTTCTCCCTCTCCCACTCCCCCTGCTTGTGTTCCCTCTCTCGCTGTCTCTCTGTCTAGTGAATAAATAAAATCTTAAAAAAAAAGCTATGTAAGCTTAATATACTTTATTTCCATGTGCTTTCTATGTATTTACACATATAGCCATAGAACATATTTCTATCAGTGTGATTATTTACATCTTACATAAATTATATATGCTTTTTCTGAAACCTTTTTTTCCAAAAATATGTTTTGTAAATTTTTCCTTGATAGTACATGAAAATCTTTTTTATTGCTTCAGAGCTGTCCATAATCCCACTAGAGTTTATTGAGCCATTCTCCTATTTAGGTTGTTTTGAATATTTTACCATATTAAATGATATTAAAAAGTAACTTCCTTGTTCATGCTTCCTGTACATGGGATCTAGAATAGATGTTAAGAAATAGCTTTACTAGGTCATAGGATATATTCATTTCTTTTTTTTTTAAGATTTTATTTATTTATTCATGAGAGACAGAGAGAGAGAGAGAGAGGCAGAGGGAGAAGCAGGCTTCCAAGGAGCAGAGAGCCTGATGTGGGACTCGATTCCAGGACCCTGGGATCATGACCTGAGCCGAAGGCAGACGCTTAACCATCTGAGCCACCCAGGCACCCGATATATTCATTTCTAAGGTTATTAAAATCTTCCAAGTTGCCTCCAAATTTGCTACAATCCCAGCTATGAAAGAGACCACCACCAGTATCCCATAGCCTTGCTAATGTATTATGAGACTTTCAAACCTTTACTAGTCTGATGGATTGAAAAATATCTCACTGATGTAATGATTAGCATGATTCTGATTACTACTAAATTTCAATCATATTTTCATTGTCCACTTGCATTTTCTTGTCTGAATTGCTTATTCATACACTTTGTCTATTTTAAATTGGATTATTTGCCTTCAGTAAAACTTTGAACACTAATCATTTATCTGATATATGTTTAGGTATTTTCTTCAACAATGTCCACTTTTACATATTACACAGATGTTTCAGATATTTAAATAGTTAATTTATTTATTCTCATCCTTCATGTATTTACTTTTTTTCTCCTTTAGAAGTTTTCTTCCTTCTATAAAGTCCATGAGCATATCCTCATATATATTCATTTTTTTCTAAATACATTTCATTTTAGGGTTTTTATATTAATATTTGGTTTGTTTTTATCATTATATGTTAAAGTTGTTTTTATATCTGGAATTTATTTTTATGAAAGTATAAGGTAATAAGCTAATTTAACCTTTTCTATGGAGAGGCAATTTTCATAACAAGACTTATTGACTAATTCATCTTTTCTATACTAATATTACATGCAGTATTTATATTAAATTCCCTTAAATTTATGAATTGCAAAGCTCTATATTATATATTATTTTAAATTGCTGTAGTTGTTTATCTATGAATATAAATGCTAACAGTACAATTTTACTTCCTATAGATTTACAGTATATTCAGGTCCTAGATACAATAAGTGTCCTTGCTTCCAATAGTCTACTTGCTTCCACACAGTCACCCTCGGCAGCATTTTCCCAAAAGTTTTTTTGGTTATAATTACACATCTATTCCCATACATTTTTTCAAATTAGGTGTCAGGTTACATGAATTCTGGAATTCTTACTGAATATAGCCCACAGTGAAAGGGTTGGGGCAGGGAAAATGCAGAATGAGGGAGGAACATCTCGTCATGCCAGAAAGTATGAATCGAAAGTATGAGGGCCTGTCAAGGGACTTAGGAGCCAACCTGAAAGAGGTCCCAACAGGCAAAGCTGGGAAAATTTAAGCGATAAAATAAATAGCATAGTACTGGCTTATATTCAATGTATAAAATACACATATATGAGCTCACCCAGGTATAAATAGATGAAAAGATAAATAAATGATTAAATGGAGGGGGAGAGACAAATCTTCTTTACAGAATAATCTCAAATAATATATGTAGGTATCTCTGCCTCCAGGAGGTTAATTCTCTATTATTCTTAAGAAAAATGTAGACTTTATCATTTTAGCAGGCAGTTAATTAACTTAGTTGGACTCAAATGTAAACTCTGTTCTTTGGGGTCAGCTGAAATCTCACTTGAGTTGTTTTACTCTTAGCTGGAGTTTGCCCATGTGTGCATGGTTCAGGGTTCATGAAGAAATTTGGGAAGAGTTTATATACCAAACCTGGGGCTTTCCTTCTAACTCTCTCCTTAAGGCTGGAGACATATATAAATGTAACACATTTAACTTAAGACATTTTTTTCTCATCACCTCTTAAATATACCACCTTGCATATACGCTCCCCATATGGCTTGAGTGCAACAGTGTCAAATGTGGGTGAGCACTGTGTATTTTGAAATGCTAAGTCATAATTAAGTGCAATATAAATCATTAATTATATAATTAAATTCTTAACATCTAGATATATCCAGTTTTCTAAAATAATATCCTAGCATTGAATTCCCAGCATCCTCAGAACACTACTAGGTTGACTAATTCACTAATCTTTTGAACTCATTCAAAATTAATTATTAATGACTGATAATAATAACAGTACTGTATCATGTTGTAAGAATTAAATGAGTTAATATATTTAAAGCCCTTAGCCTCATGCCTGATATATAATTGCCAAATATGTATACATATATTTGATACATATGACATATGAAATATATGATATATTTGAAATATATATATATCAAGCTAAAATGGCACTCATGCCTTTTTGTCATATTTATTTTACTGATAAATTAATGTGAGAATTTTACTGAAATCTATTTTTGAGGATGAAAAAACATTTTTCTGAGGGCCTTTATATTATATTATTTAGCTAGAAACCCACTGCATTTAGGTGCTTGTCAAATAGATAATTGTATTACCATGAATATGAACAATATTAAAAAATCCTAGTCTATGCCAGATACTGCATTAGGTACAGTGTCTACCAAGCAGCCATCCAGGAAGTTATGCTTGATTGACATTTTATTTCATTCCATTGTGCAGATAAGGACATGAGCTTATCCTGGTAAAGTCCTCAATTTGCAGAAAAAATTATTTTGTGTGTGTGTGTGTGTGTGTGTGTATATATATATATATATATATATAACTATATATAGTTGTATTATATATATATTTTTAAGTACTTGTTTCTGCCATACTACTAAGGTGTTAGAAGAAATGCTCCTATTAAAATGCAGAGTGTCTCCTTCCAAGGTAAGGATAACATCAGCAAATTTCAGAAGCATTGGGGGCAGCTAAAGCTAGAGAATTGATTAACTCTCTTACAAAGTGGCTCTAATTCAGCTAATTAGATGTTGAACGGGTGTTAAAGTTCAGCTCTAGTGATTCATTGCTTTCTTTGGGAGCTCTACCTATCTCATTTAAAGTCCCTAAAACTTAAAGTGGTCCATATAAATACTTATAAACATGTGGTCTTTTTGTACTGGAAAATCTATCATAATTCTAATACACATGCAGGAAGCTATTTGCTAGATTCAAAGCTTAGTAAGCAACGCAGGCAGACCTGTGGTCTTTGCCCATTAATTTATTGTCATTTGGAGAGGCCATTCTCACTGTCATTTTTCATTAAACACCAGGACCTTGACCCATTTTAAATTGTGACTTGAAAACAGAGAAATTGCACAGCACTCTGCATGGATGAAGGACTCCAGAGAATCGACTTTCAAGTTTCCACACTAAAAATGTCTTTGGGTCAGTAATCACTGTAACATAGGAAAGTAGATGCAAGCTTCTAGTTGTTTCTGTTTTAGGTTGTGTATTTCTCTCTCCTTTACTGGGGTGGAATTTTACAATAAAAAAGAGAATGAGAGCACTGTTTCCACATTCATATATTTTAACATTAATGGGCTGTGGTCACTGAAGAAAATAGACATCAATTATGGTTTTATTATGAATAATAATACATTAATAACAATAAACTATTAAATGGATGTTTCCTATGTGTCGGGGAATGTTCTAAACCCTTTGAGACATTTTTGTTCATTTAAACCTTATGTTTACTCTCTGTTGTGGTATTATTATCCTCATTTACAGAAGAATGAACTGAAATTCAAAGAGTCTAGTAACAATAAGCAAAGAAACAGAATCAAATCTAAGTGTTTCTACAGCACATACTTTCAAATAATATGCAAGTCCCTCCTTTCCTTACCTCTGTCACAGCTCAGAGTTGAATACCAGAAAAACAATAAGGGAATTTGGACTGGAAATCTACATAAACATCTATACTAGCATCAAGATGTCCAATTGGGTGTTATATTCAACTAATGAATCGTTGAACATTATATCAAAAACTAATGATGTACTAGACTTGGCTAATTGAATTTAAATTAAAAAAAAATGTCCAAGCCATTCTAATTGGGAGTTCATATAAAGTTGCCATAAGCACTGGCCATGTATTTAAATAATGGAGTCAATTTTTCATATTTCTACTATTGCCATTCCTTGTTCTCAGCTTTCCTACTTGAGATTTTCCTTTGGGGTCTTGCTTCTATTTATATTGTGCACCTCTCACCACACTCCTGAAAGATTCTTAACCGACTGAGCCACCCAGGTGTCCAGAGATATTCTTTTTTTTTTATTGTTATGTTAATCACCATATCAGAGATATTCTTATTTACTTTATTTCCTAGGGCTGATAGGAGCCACCCACACTGGTCATGGTATTTCCTATTTTCTCTTCATTTATTGATTGATTAATAACATTAATTTATTTGTATGGTTTAAACTAAGCTCTTATAACAAGGAGATTTCCAAAAATACTGTGAAGGGAAGATGGAAGTTTGAGGAATGAATCTCATCTCTGACACATAGTTTCTCTTTCTAGATTTATTTCCTGGAGATCAGAAAAGATAAAGAGGAAGTAGAGGGCAAGCAGCTTCCTCTTCAAAGATGTGATCCAGAAATGAATATACACTTTTGCTCATGTGCTGAAAACTGATTGCAAGAGAGCCTAGGAAATAAGAGTCTCTAATTGCTAATACCATCTAGATGCATCAGAAAGAGAGTCTGGTTCCTATTCCTAAACTGAGTAAGTGGAGAATGAATACTGATTATCAGTGAACTGTCTCTTTCACTTAACTTGCAGGCCAGAGGTATACTTTGCCTATTTTTTTTTTTTATCTCATATTGTCTCTTTTCCAGCTCTACATGCTTCCATTCCAGCTTCCTTAGCCCATATGTCCCAAATCAAAGAAAGAAAAATGATTAAAAGTTCCAGAACAACAATGACACCATTCAGCAATGTTAAAGCTATGAATAGAGTAGAAACCGATGTGACAGTCACAGTCAGACAAAAGGTGAGGCCAGAAGAAATAAACAGAACCACTTCTTAGGCTGATTGATACAAGTTGAACCAATCTGGTTGTTCAGTGTTTCTGGGCTTTTTAAATAGAAGGAGGACCAGGAATCTAGCCCACAGAGTTATTGGTAATTTAGCTGGTTAGTCCGACCTAATGTTTCCTTACAAATTTTCATGTTTGAAAGACAGACTATGTCAGACAGGCTGTGAAATAACACAGCATCAAAGAGCTAATACAGCTGTGTAAGACTGATGAATCACAGACCTGTACTCCCAAAACAAATAATACACTATATGTTAATAAAAAATGTGTTTAAATAAAAAATAATAATAAAAAAAGAAAAGAAAAGAATGCTATAGATCAAAAAGTACAATTCTTTGATTGGAATGAATTGCTTTCTTCAGGGACTTTGCCACAGAAACTGTTTGCTGTCGCAGTGGAGTTGTTTCTAGATAGTTTTGGGTCCTGGCTTCTTTTACCAGGTTTGAAAAGGTCCTTCCTTCAATGTGATAATCTATCTGAGCATAACAATCCCAATGGGAAATAAAGAGAAAGAATTATGAATCTATGTGGACAATAGGTTTATTTGTTTTTAGCAGCCATGTTGAAGATCACTGTTGACCACATGCGGTCCATGCCAATTACAATTCTCTCCTAACTCATATAGTTTTTCAGAAACAAAGCAAAGCATATTCTGTACATGGGCCAATGTTTTATTCAATTTAAATTCAACATATTACATTTGTCCCCTTATAGTTCATTGCCCATCATCTTGCAGCTCACATAGAGCAATCTACATACATGCTTTTATGACCCTAAAATTTTACATATATCAGTTTTTTTTACTTAAATGCCTTCTTCCTTTTTTTCCATCTAATCAACTTCCACTCATACCTTAAACCTCAATTCAAGTAAGCCTTGCCCTTGGCAGACTTGCATCACATAATAATGATGTAAAATTGTTGAATTGAATTGATTCTGTCCCAAACTTTATAATTTCAATCCATAGGCTCAAATTGCCAGAAATGTATTTTGCTGATCCATGTTGACTCTTCAACCTTGAAGGATGAGTTAGATTCTCAAAGTAGACTAATGTAATCACTAAAGTAAAGTTTACTCTTGAACTGTATTCCGATAATTTGGGATCCAATGATCAAAGAACATAAAAAATAGTTTGCCTATTTTTAAATGATTATGATACATGACATCACCAGGAAGAAGACACTTGCAAACGGCCAAAATTGGAAAATTAGAAGAAATGCTAGGATCCGTTTATATTACTAGTCAATTCTGCCAATAATCACTTTGTTACTTTGAGAGGCAAAAGCAATGAGGGAACCAGCAGTTAATTAAATATTCAGATGCTCTAGGCAATTTGCTGGGCACTTTGTTGTAGATTGCTTCAATTACCATGATAACTCTGTCTTGTAGACTCTGTTATCCAGCATTTAGAAAAGGAAAATTGAGAATAAGAGAAGTCAAGTAACTTTCTATTATAAGATGGATTCTCTTGGAGGTCCACTCTGAGTCAGAAATTAGCATACAGAATTTCTTAGGTAGTGCTCTTGGTATCAACATCTTTGGGAGAAGGCAAGGAAGCCAAACAGGGAGAAACTGGGCTGCAATTCAGTCTCAACAAGGACTCAGCAACCATAAGGAACTCAAGCTGGATGGCCCCTGAGACATGATCAACTTGGGCTTATGGAGGCAGACATGTTATACCACTGCTTTGGCCAATCATTTGATGAAAGGTGCCACATAAAATGAGTGTGAGCTTAGGCAAAGTGCCTCTCTTCACCCAAAGTAAATTATTAGAAAGGGCTGACAGCTGAGAGATTTAACTGAAAAATTCCCCAGCAGTATGGACTAAAAAGAAATCTGGAGAGTAGAGTTGAGCAGCCAAGATAGTTTACTCACTGGGCTGCTCTGATGTACCTGACTCATATATATCCCTAGGAGTAGCTATCTCAGAACTCCAGTGAGTCTCTTTCTTTGGGAAGTTCCCACAATAAGAGGGACAGTGAGTTAAACTGCAGGCCTTGCCAGTGAAACTAGTCTTGAGGACAAACCAAAATTTAATATAAGGTTTCCTAGTGACCTCATGCAGATCCTCATTTTTAAGAGGTCTGAGCTCTTGCTTAGCATGACATCTCAGGTCCAGATTGCTGCACTTATCCACTTACTGTCAAAATTGGACAACAGAATAATAAATGTCCAAGTGGATCCCTGAGATGCCAAACATATTACTTCTACTGCCATTGTATGTCGCCAACTTTATCTCCTCCTAATGATCAGAGTCAATTACCCCTGCCAGATGGTTATTTTTCTTCCAGCCTCATTGTCCTTTAGCATGAGGATTCAGAGTACCCATGTGGCAGTACAGCTTAAAGCTAATTTGACTCTTGCTAAGTCTCCTGTGGAAGTGTTCTCCTTTTAGAAACAATGAATTTTAAGCCTAGAGAACCCAGAGTTACAGGGATGGAAAGAAGCAATTCTCCAAGAGTTACTTGGAGTGAGCAGTCCAGGTCTGTCTGCTTTGAGAGAGTCACCAAACCATCTGCTCTACCTATTGTGGATGAAGAATAATATAATAATGGTCAACGATTTAGTGTGCATGCAAAGCTGAGTATTTTGCCTTGTCTTCTCAAGATATTGTCTCTCAATTGGGGCTTCGGTTGTACCATCAATAGGCCATCCCATTGCTTTTATATATTGGGCAGTCCTGGGTTTTATAAGATATGATAGGACCATAGGATTCCATGGTGATGTGCACATTGCTGCATCTCCTTTGCTTATAGAGTGCATCCCTTGAACATGATACTCTTTGGGATGCCATGTAAGTGTATCAGACACCTCCAAGTCCCTGGAATGTGGTCCTGGGTGAGGTCCTTCAAGTAGGGGGGAAAAAAAACAACAACCTCACACCTAAAATATGTTCCCACCAAAAATAAATCACTATCCCTTTCAAGTGAAAGGAATCTAATGTAGTAAACCTGCTACAAAGGGAATGATTGGTTTCCTTGAGGGATGAGACTGTATCCAGGGTTTATGTTTAGACTGTTGCTAACAGAATGAAATCCATTTGTTGGAGTACCTTTATCAGATTGGGAAGTGGGAATTCATGCTGTTGGGCCCATTCCTGCCACAAGACTCTTCTGTTTAGTTATTTATCATACCAGAACAGAGAAGAAGGGAGTAACAGAGGCTGGCTGATGTCAACCACCCAACACATACTCTCCTTGGCTATTTAGTGGCCCTTCCATGGTGGATATTCAACAATGGGCATTAACATGAGATGCAAAGATCTTTACACTTTGTGCCCAGGCCTAGCACATCCTATACTGTTATTCTAGACATCCTCACCAATTTTCTAATTTTTCTCCTCAGTTTCTTTTTTTTTTAAGATTTTATTTATTTGAGAGAGAGGGGGGCAGTGAGAGAGGGAGAATGAGCAGAAGGAGAAGCAGAGGGAGAAGCAGACTCCCTACTGAGCAGGGAGCCCAGTGCAGGGCTCAATCCTAGGACCCTGGGATCATAACCTGAGCCAAAGGCAGATGCTTAACTGACTGAGCCACCCAGGTAGGGTGGCTCCCTTTTTTCAGTTTCTGACAAACTTGCCAACCCACTTATTTTCTCTGTTTAGCCTCTGATGATTTTCCAAGCTATTTGCTACTGCCCATGAATCTATATACTGACTCAGGTCATTTCTATTTAACCCAAAGTGGATTACCAGCTACAATACATTTTCGGCTTGCAGTCATTTGATCAGAGACGCTACCTGGCTCTTTTTGTGCCATTATCATTTGGTTGTAAGGAAGCTACCATGTCAGTGTAGAAATGAGCTGAGGGAGAGATGCTGACTCAAAAGTATGTATGATATGAAGTCTGTGCACTTTGTTTGTATGACATACTTAGGGTTTCTGGGTATGTTTATGCTTGATCCCAAATGCACTACTTCCATCCTACAGTGGATTTCTACTAATCTTCTTTGATTTCATGACTTGGTAGGTGCAACAGAACCAAGCACATGTGGCCACATGGTAACTCAGTATTAGTCACTCTGTCTCTGCCAGGCATGTTAGCTTGCTAATTTCACCTAGAGGCAATGATCTTCACCTATCACTATGATGAAGTTTTTATTTCCAGCAGGATTGGGGTGCTCTGTCTCCAAAATCTCATCGAAACATGTTCATTCTTAGATTACTCTGATCACTGTATTGGAAGCAGGGCTGAGATGGAGATTAACATGCTGGACAGTAATTCAAGGGTGGTCTTGGAATCAATACTTTGGGGAAGGGAAGAAAGGATTAGACGGAGGGGATAATGTAGGTTGTGGATATGTCACAAGAAGGTTTCATCCAACCTTACATGAAACTCTGAAGCCTGAGTAGCCCTTGAGAGCTGTCTCAAGTTGAGACAAAGGATCCAGTCCTTTATACAACTTATTGACCAATCATTTAATGTGGGCTACTCTGGGAAGAGGGCATGATTTTGGGAAAGGTGGCTCTCTTTAGCTAAAGGCAATTACATGAGAGGTCTGTCAGCTGACACCTGTCAGCCTTCCTTCCATGTGAGTTGAAAGGGATGATGAGCCCCTCAATCTTGAAGAAGGATCTGAACCACACCACATCCCTGACACTTTCAAACATTACTTCACCAGGATAGGACAGAGATTTTAAGCCAAGTTTGTTTGTTTGTATTTTATCTTAACTCTAAAGACTTTGCTTTCTACCACAACAAAGTTTTTTTTTTATTTGCCATTCTGTATATAGTATTAAAAAATGTCAAAGTGTTTTTCAAAGGCAGATATATTATATATAGCTACAATCATTATTTAAATGCAATTTTTATCCAACTATTTTCACTTAAATGGTATTTTTCAATATATCCTTTGGCCAAACAATTGCCTTTGTTTTCCTTTTTGGTATATTTTGAAAGTTCAGAGTATAGAACATTTTTATCATCTTTGCAATTATGACTGCAAGCAGGTAATTCTGTGAATTATGTTTAAACAACTGCTAAAGAGATTATAGCTCCTCTGTGGACATAATCAAAACAAATCAATCACTTTCTAGTCAATCTGTTTCTTTCTTTTTTTTATTATAATTGCAGATCAATGAATGATTTATTAGATTGCTACATGATTACTTTGGTTATTGGATTAACTAAAATAACATGGGTCACCCAGAATCTTTTTAACTCCATAACCAATCATTTACTCTGAGGCATACGAAGAGTAAGGTAGAGTTCTACCAGAGAGGATCAAAATCCTCCTCTGACCTGTGACTCAAGACAACAAAGCATTCACAACCACTGCCTAATCAGGATCAGGCCCAAGAATGAGTAGAAGAATCTAAGTTTTATCTCTTTTTATTTCTTAGCTAAGAGGTCAGATGAAACTACACCTAGTCTGAACCACTTCTGTTTCCAAGTTGTTTTTGTGTGTGTGTGTGTGTTTTTAAGATTTTATCTATTTGTCAGATAGAGAGAGAGAGCACACGCAGGGGGAGCAGCACACAGAGGGAGAGGAACAAGACTCCCCACTGAGCAGGGAGCCCGATGCGATGCAGGGCTTGATTCCAGGATCCGGGGATCACTACCAGAGCTGAAGGCAGATGCTCAACCAACCAGGCACCCTCCCTGAGTTTTCAATATAATCTAATTTGAAGTGTTTTTCTGAATATAAGTTTACGCTTCCTCATGATCAATACACTAATCCCTGAACTGTCTTTTATGACTGTTTTGAATGCCATTATTTACCTGTCTGCCAGTGGCCAGAGGAATTTCAATTTAACATAGGACCTGACTTTATTTCTAAAAATAAGAGACAGGCCAGAATTGACCTGTGGACCATAGTATAACCATGGGCCAAAATTTGCCAAGTTCTGACTTATATAATGGCAAAGAACAGAGCCAGGTGAAAAGTGAGTCATTCTATTAAATGCATATTTGGTTTACTGAAGCCCCAAAATTTTGATGATTGAAAATACTCAACAGATGGAGTGAATACCCTTAGCTTAAATCTGACTGAGATTATGTAAACAGAGCCACCTGATCCCCATCACAGACTATGGGTGAAAGATGCAAGCAAACCAAATTTTTTGAGCTTCCATGTGTCTCTATGAAATCTAGCAGTAAATTCCACTGAACAAACATGTAAGTTCTAGACACTGTGCTAGACATAGGAACCTAAAAATATAAAATATTTTATAAAATACAGGTACCTATTTTTTGTAGGATTCTATATGCAACATCATATACTTATATATGAGCATTTCGAAAATCAAGTTGATAAGAACAGTTTTCATCATTCTAGCCTCTCCCCCAGGTAATTCATTAATTTGTTTTTTTCTTTTTTGGTCATTTTTCTGGAAATATAAATTTGTTTAATGTCTAGGAGTTATTTTTTTACCGTGAAAAATCATTTCTTTTAATAGCCTACCAGTTTTGCATGGATTTTTTTTCTCTATAGGATTGGCTGGTCTATCAGATCTGAGAATTCAAGAATCTTATTACATCTTCCTAAAGAAGTCACATACTGGATCTATCATTTCTCTTGAAAAATGTGGGGATTGCTTTTGAGCTGGAACGGTTCTCAGGTTTATTCATTATTATACTTAATTTCATATTTTTGGCACATCAAATTCCAAGCTAATGTTTTATGCTGCTTCACACACAACTTGCAGTTCAACTGATATCTTTAGTATATCATTTCTCTCATCTGCTAAGTGTATCTCAGAATGTTATATGACTTTTCTCTAGATCTCTAAAATTGTCACTGTAATTTATGTGAAGCATGAAATCTATCCATTTTGACTAGTCCACTTTTGGAATGTAAAATTTGCTGCTTGACAGCAAAGTCTGAGACAAAATTTTATGACAATTAATAGTACAAATATGCTTTACATATTTTTCTTTGTTTCTGCTTTTAAGTGTAACAGGTTATTTATATAGAAATCATTATTACCTCTCAAATGTTGCATTCTTTTTACACTATGATCAGGGAATACCAGTTATGATACTAAACATAATTAACAGCAATGACTGATTGAGGTTTCATTTAAACTACGTTTTTGTGTAGTTTGCCTAGATCTCTAGGAATTTTATTTAATTGAAATTCCAGAAATCATTTACATGTAGCCCATCTTTCTTACAGTACTTCACAGATTTTTTTTCCATATTCAGCAATGTAAAATAACTCTGTGTATGTTTGTTAGAGCCTGGAAGAGTCGCATCTTAGAAAATAAACTACTTAGATAATGTCAATTGATAAATCACAGGAACGTATCTTGAAACAATCGGATCTTCAAAATTTGACATCACTCTTTTCACTAAGACTAAAATTAAACATGACAAAGAAGACAACTACAGAAAATAATTCAAGTTTGTGTATTTGTTTAGGAGAGTTCTGTGGGCACTCACTGAAACACACTGAGAGTCTGGCTCAGTGGGTTTGTCATTGCCCTCAAAGAGGTAAAACCATGGAAGCCTTTAAAATGAGCCATCTTTGTCATCATCATCATCTAAAACAGAGGCCAGACATTGAGCCGGACCTATCCATTGGCTATGGAATTTTGCTGCTTTTAGGTTGAAAAAGATGCAAGTGACACAAAAAAGAGTGCTCATGAAAGAGAAGTCCAACATTTTCCAGGTAGTGAAGGTGTGCTTGTGTGTGTGTGTGTGTGTGTGTGTGTGTGTGTATGAGAGAGAGCGAGAAGAATGAAGGGATGGGCTAGAGTAAACTTTTTTTTTCTGTTCATAAAATCTTCTCCCTTCCTAAGTGAATTATTCAAGCAGTATTATTAGTATCTGACAGTCACAAATGCTACTTCCTCTTTCAAAAAAAAACAGTTATGTGAGTCACTTTGAACCAATCAATGTGTCTCACCCCATAGTAATGGTGATTTGTTCAAGGACTGGGAACTGAAATTGGTGAAAAAGAGTTTCTTTCTGAGACTTAAAAAGTCAAGTTGATTGTCCATCTTTCCTACTAGATCTTTTGTCAGATGGCATATAAATGTACTGACCTATGGGATGAAGCTCACAGAAATAAGGGATAAGAGAGAAATAGAAAAATAGTGGTAAAGATAGATATTTTTTTTTAAAAACCTACCAGTATTAGTTTCTTGGAGCTGCCACAAACTGGGTGGTTAAGAGAAGCTTATTGTCTCACCATCTGGAATGCAGAAGTCCCAAAGCAAGGTGTCATCAGGGCCACCCACACTCTCTCTGGAGGCTCTGCATGAAAATCCATCCCTTGCCTCTTCTATTGACATTTCTTGATTCAGTGCCACATCATTTCAGTGTCTGCCTCCGTGGTCATATTGTGTCCTCCTCTTCTGTGTGTCTGTCTCCCTCTGTGTTTCTTGGTTTAATCTCTCCATCTTTTATAAGGTTACATGTGATTGTACTTAGGGCCCACCCAGAAAAATGAGGATAAAGTCTTCTTCTCAAGACCTTTAACTTAATCACATCTCAAAATATCCCCTTTTCCAAAGTAAGTAA
The DNA here is from genome assembly GCF_009762305.2 of Zalophus californianus. NCBI lineage: Eukaryota > Metazoa > Chordata > Mammalia > Carnivora > Otariidae > Zalophus > Zalophus californianus. Next base: position 29,248,676 of record NC_045602.1, read on the forward strand.
CATTCAGAGGTTCTGATGATTAAAATGTAGACATATCTATTTAGGCACCACCATCCAGCCCAGTACAGAATCTTTCCATAGCTTGGTTATATAAGCTGGAATTCTCTCTTTCTCACTCCACTCATCTTTTTTTCATTTATTAAGTTAGCTAAAATTAGATATTTGCCATTAATATCATATTAGTTTTCCATGATTCAAAAGTAAAATGGTAGAATAATAATTATATCTAGTTTGTTGTTTGGCTGGTTCTGTATAGTACTAACACTTATTCATGGTCAATATGTCAGTACGGAATCAAGAGTCTCAACTACATGCATGCTTTTTTACCGATCAATTTCACTTACTGAATGATTCTTCTAAATCTATTTAAAATTATGCACAAAGATGTAGTAACATTTATAGTATAAAGTAAATTAGCATTCCAACTATAGAGAATTAGACTTCTGTCTCTGGTAGTTTAGAAGACTGGATTATATGAATGTCTCTCTTGATTAAATCCATTAAAAATGTTGAATGTATTTTTAACTATACTTTTAAATACACCATTAAACTAGCAAGAAAGGAAGCAATCCTAGAGGCAAAATACAAAGTGAAAGGTGGAATCCAGAGACATAAGTAGAACAGTGAAGCTCTGTTTACCCTGTGGGCATTTTTCAATTCTAAGCAACTTCACCTTTGATTTTCATGTCTTTGCAGCCATGGGACGTAAGATATAGAGGAGTCTAGTAGAAAATGATCTTCATAGAACTGGGATCACAAAGGTCTAATCTCTCAGTTTATGAGTGAAGCAAAAATCCCATAAACCTCCACACCCACATATAATATATACTTAGATGAGGAAAAAGGAAAACAAGAAAAAGCTCAAGAAAAAAATCTTGAGGTTTGTTCCTGGATAGAAGGAAAAAGAACACTTTCCTGTGCAGCTTCCCCTTCCCAATTCATACTACTTAGGTGGTCTGAAAAAGATCAGGCCAAGAATTTGGCTTCAAGAAGCCACATTTCTTGTGTTCTTAGGTAGTTGGTAGAAACATAATGCAAATCTTTATGAAATAACTCACCTGCAACAGAAGTCTCAAAGTATTGCCTCATTTAAAATTCCAAATGATATGTTTAGCAATTGAAAAAAAAAAAGTGAAGAAACAAAGAACAAATGAGACTAAGCAAGAAAAACAAACTAACAAAAATGAATTCCCCTAGGCACAGAGTATAAAATAAGCATATTTATTCAGTAGAGAAATAAATAAAATGAAGAACTATTAATATAAAGATAAATAGAGTAATATAGTTAGAAATTAAAATGAAAAGTCAATAAATGGATCAATAACAGATTAGGTCTAAGAAAGTCAATTGATTTCTTTGATCAAATTTCTTAATTTATGCAATTAAAATACTTATAATTGGTATCTCACCTGTTTTTGTGTGAATCTAATGCAATGTATGTGAAAGGACCACAGAATAAATAAAATACTATTTGAATTCAATTATTTGTTTGCTGTTATATATTTATGTATTAGCCTGTTATCTATAAGCTTCCCATTACCCCCCAGTTTGGGCAGACCAATATTCTACTCTCCTTGTCCTAGGAAAGGGACAAGACAACCAAATAATGGAGGGAAAAATCAAATCAAATCTAGGTCCTGAGCTTGTGACAAAAGACATGAAAGAATATGTGATTAATCCTAGCCATTCTGAATAATTCTGAGAAAAGTGCTAAGAACTTAGAACCCACTGCCCTTGGCATACAGCAGGAAGAGGGTTATGGAGATGACAATACTTCTATATCGGCAGAGAGAAACTGAGGCAGTCTCAAAGCATTTCCTTCCTGATCCAATAATGTAAAATGGGTAGATGCCTGGACTCCAATACACTAATATGGGATACAAGAACAACTTGCAATTGTGAAGAAGGCTTTAAATGGGGACAAGGGCCCATAAATGAAGACAAGACTGGATTGCAGATGTCAAAATGAATTCCAGCATAAACATATGATGACAGAGGCTACCAGATTGGTCTCATTTCTACCAAACTATTCAATATTTTACAACTTTAATATAATTTAAATTTGCTTTGAGGAAAGAATAGAAATGACCTTAAGTTGATTGACATTTCATTTTTTCCAGGCAGAATGAAAGACTGAAAGGATGATTAGGTTTGATTATCATTAATAGGAAATAAGTTTTATATTACTAGCATACTTGAATTTGTGGCTGATGATTCCTATTTACCACATATTCAGTATTAAGTATTTACTGCACTCATGATAATATGTGTTCAGATACTATACAAGGATTAAGTGATACAAAGACAAGCAACTCAGAGTATACCTTCAAGGATTTTATAGTCTAATAGAAGAGCAAGCATTATTACTCACTCAAAGCCTTTTATTTACTCTTGGAAAAATGTGAACATCAATTCATTATACCTTCTCAGGTGGGTATAACTATTCAGCTTACATTTTATATATTTTTACATGTATCTCATAAGAATCTTTGCCATGGAAATAGTTTATGTGCTGAAAAGCTTTCAGCAAACTACAAAGAAAAAAACAGAAAAATACCCAGTGATTGCTTCAACATTAGCAGTTTTTCAGAGATTAGCTACCTATATTAAATGCTTAAATATTTATATTAAATAATAAATATTTAAAGACTACAATAGGGTTGAAAGGTTTGTATGAAATAGAACCTGGAATGAGGTTTCAACACACGTACACAGAGTGGACAATGTTTCTAGCTCAATGGGAGTTTTGTTGAATTCTTCAGTTATGTCCTGGTTGTATTTGTACACAGGAATGGGGAAAAAATGGAGAAATGAAATACTCTGTGGGCAGGTGAATGATCAAACAGTTTATATTGTGATCAAATAGTATTGTCATGGAGAGAGACTATAATGGTCAAACAGCTTGATTTAAGGTTAAAAATTTCTCAGAAACATTCTGATACTGTTCATGTAATGAAATTCCAACATAAAAAAATAAATAAAAAAATAAAAATAAAAAAAAAAGAAACTCCAACATACAAAATGAAAAATAGGTGTTTAACATTTGATGATGATGAAACCCAGAGAAATGTTTACTGGGTTATTATTCTTGATTTTATTTAAATAATTCTATCTCCTTTCTTTATTTCAGTTATTAGTCCATTTATTAATTGTTTATTCAGCATATGTTTCAATGTTCTCTTATTTATGCCTGGAGTTTTGGTTTCTTTGGATAGATGAAGCATAGAAATCTCAATCACGGGCGCCTGGGTGGCTCAGTTGGTTAGGCAACTGCCTTCGGCTCAGGTCATGATCCTGGAGTCCCGGGATCGAGTACCACATCGGGCTTCCTGCTCAGCGGGGAGTCTGCCTCTCCCTCTGGCCCTCTTCCCTCTCGTGTTTTCTATCTCTCATTCTCTTTCTCTCTCAAATAAATAAATAAAATCTTTAAAAAAAATAAGAAATCTCAATCACATCTTTACATACATGTTACTCCCTAAAAAAAAGCCAAAGAATGTTAGCTCATTTACACTATACTTCTCCTTTCTTTCTACCAGTGTATTATAGTTTTATCATCATTTTCCTTCATATCCTCTCCAACACTTATAACTTTAAGTAATATTGCTAAATCTTTATTTCCCAGTTTATTATTTTTATATTTACTCTCCATTCTGTAAGGTAAGGCAATTATTGCTCCTCTTTTAATTTTTCTAAATCCTTCCATTTTCTAGTCCTCCCATCATGCTATTGCCAACACTGTCATCATTATTAATAAATAATTCTCACCATGTAAGCACAAATCTCTCATTAAACTGGTTTTAGCCACATTTAACGGGGAGAGAACCCATTATATTTTACTAAAGAAAGGAGAAATATCTGTTTTTCTTTTTTTTTTTTTTGGTAAGATTTATTTATTTGAGAAAGCATGCACACACACATGAACAGGGGGAGGGGCAGAAGGAGAGGGAGAAGACCCTCAAGCAGACTCCCCACTGAGCATGGAGCCCAATACAGGGCTCAATCTCACAAACCTGAGATACTGTCCTGAGCTGAAATCAATAATTGGATGCCCAACTGACTGAGCCACTCAGGTGCCTCATATCTGTTTTTCTTTATAAAAGAAGTGTAGAGGTAGATAGGCATGAGTTCAATACCAGATCTCCTCTCGCCAGATTTCCTCAGTATGTTCTATTATTCTCTACCATCTAGTGCGGAGATGTCATCGTCAAGATCAAACATGGCCCAAAGCAGCTAATGTAGCTCTAGTTATCACAGAAGCAAAGCGGGCAGAAACTTACCAAAAAAAAAAAAAAAAAAATCAGAAGGAAAAAGAAATGTGAGACTCTTCTTTTTAAGACGACTTCCTGGAGTTTCATCACATAATTTCCACTTTCATCTTACATCTTGGTCATATGGCTACATTCAGACAATTGCAGTCTGTGGTGGCCAGTGTAACTGTCTAGCAAAATAGGTTCTCTTAGGAACTAATTACTTAGCGATAGACGATAATAAAGTTGTGAGGCAACTAGCATTCCTTGATCCAACAATCATTTTTAGCACCTGGTTTATTGGTTAAGTTTCAAAATTGGAAATTAGTAAACAATCTTTTCCTTATGAACATGGAGAAACATTGTCCAGGGGCAGTTTAGATAGTTTCCTAGCATTATATTTTCTTCTCTATGAATTCAGTGCCAGGACTCTAGGCAGCTGACATAGATTGTCTTTTCTTATATTCAAACAATTCTCTAAAATTACAACATATCTAAGTTTGACTTATGATTTTCTTGTAAGAATTATGCATTTCCTGGAATTTCAAATTATCTCCTTTAATTTTGCACTTTTCTGCCTTTATATGAACTCAAATAATTTGAATTCCAAGTTTCAATTATGCCTATCGATCATTGTTATTTTTTAAATTATTATTATGTTCAATTAGCCAACATATAGTACATCATTAGTTTTTGATGTAGTATTCAATGATTCATTAGATCATTGTGCTTTGATATCTGTTTTACATATGCCTTATTTAATTTTTTTTTAATTTTATTTTGTTATGTTATGTTAGTCACCATACCAAACATCATTAGTTTTTGATGTGGTGATCCATGATTCAATGTTTTTGTACATCACCCAGTGCATATGCGTTTTTTAAAAAATCATTTTCACGGGGCAGAGCAAGATGGCGGAGAAGTAGGAGACCTGGATTATGTCTGGTCTCAAGAATTCAGCTGGATAGGGATCAAACCATTCTGAACACCACCTGAACACTCTCCTGAACTCACCAGGAGATTGAAGAAAAGAATAGCAACAACTCTTTGAACAGAAAAGCAACCACTTTCTGGAATGTAGGACATGCAGAGAAATGAATCCGAGGTGATATTCAGGAGGATAGAAGGTGGGGGAGGGGGCCTCCGTTGGCCACTTCTGGCAAGTGATAGAGCAGTGAAGCACAAAATCAGAACTTTTAGAAGTCGGATCCACTGAGGGACATCGCTCCAGTGGCTAAGCGGGGGGGTGGAAACCTCGTGGGACAGTGTGGTCTCAGGACCCTCAGGGTCACAAAAAGACCAGGGGTGCCTGAGTGCAGCAGAGGTCCCAGGTATCAGAGTGGGGAAGCCGGCTGCAGAGACAGAGCCAAGGCACAGGCTCTCAGCTTGGGGTTGCCATAAACTGTGATTGGCGACACAGACAGGCCACTGCTCCTCCAGCAGGGACCCAACAAGTGGCAGATATGGGGAGACTCCCCTTCCTCCCCCAGGGAGGAGCAGCGCGGGAGCACACTGCAGGGATCTGCTGGGTTTGGAGACTCCACACCAAGTCGGGTGCCAGAGAAAAAATGATCAGTCACAGGCCAGGTGAGCATGGAGTTCAGCCGGAGACCAGGGAGATGGGAGTGATTGACTGCTTTTCTCTGGGGGCGCACTGAGGAGTGGGGCCCCAAGTTCTCGGCTCCTCTGGGGTGGAGATTGGGAGGCCACCATTTTCACTCTCCTCCTCCAAAGCTGTACCGGAAAGCTTGCAGTGAAAAAAAGCTCCCGAGAGCACACCCGAGCAGATTACTTAGCCCTACCTGGCAAGGGCGGGGCAATTCCACCTCCTGCAAAGACATTTGGGAACCACGGCAACAGGCCCCTCCCCCAGAAGATCAGCAAGAACAGCCAGCCAAGACCAAGTTTACCGATCAATGAGAACCGCAGAACTCCAGCGCTAGGGGAATACTGCACGTAGAATTCATGGCTTTTTTACCATAATTCTTTAGTCTTTCAAAGCTAATTTTTTTTAACTGTCTTTTTTTTTTTAATTTTTCTTTTTCCTTTTTTCAACCAACATCCTATCAATCCCTTTTTTAATTTTTTTAAAGATTTTATTTATTTATTCGAGAGAGAGAATGAGAGAGAGAGAGAGAGAGAGCACATGAGAGAAGGGAGGATCAGAGGGAGAAGCAGACTCCCCGCCAAGCTGGGAACCTGATGTGGGACTCAATCCCGGGACTCCAGGATCATGATCTGAGCCGAAGGCAGTTGCTTAACCAACTGAGCCACCCAGGCGCCCTCAATCCCTTTTAAAAAAAAACATTTTTATTTTTCATTTTTAGAGTCATATTCTATCCCTTCAGTAGTTACCCTTACTTTTGGCGTATATATATATATATAGTTCTATATATAGAACTATATATATATATAGTTCTCTCTTTAAAATTTTGAGATACAGTTTCTTCTAACAGATCAAAATATACCCTAAATCTCTAGTGTATGTCATTATTCTAGTCTCCTGCCTGATCACATTCTTTCCCCCTTTTTTTTCTTTCTTTCTTTCTTTCTTTCTTTCTTTCTTTCTTTCTTTCTTTCTTTCTTTCTTTCTTTCTTTCTTTCTTTCTCTTTCTTTCTTTCTTTCTTTCTTTCTTTCTTTCTTTCTTTCTTTCTTTCTTTTTTTAAATACTCTTCTTTTCTCAAACAACTTATTACCTTATAAATTCCTTTTATAAATTTTTTTATAATTTTCATCTTTACAGTCAAATTCCATCCCTTCATCATATCAAACCTTATTTAGTACATATATAAGTCTTTCTTTCTTTAAAAATTTCGGGAGGAACTTTCTTCTAACAGACCAAAATACACCCAAAATCTAGTGTGTGGCACTGATCTATGCACCAGCCTGATCATATTTGATCATATTCTGTTTTTTTTGTCTTGTTCTGTTTTTGTTTTTATCGTTTTCTTTTTCTTTTTGTTTCTCTTTCTTTTTTCTTTCTTTCCCTTTCTTTTCCCCTGGTTTCAGGTCTTTTCTAATTTGTTTAGAGTATATTTTCTGGGGACGTTGTTACCCTCTTACCATTTTGTTCCCTCATTCATCTATTCTCCTCTGGACAAAATGACAAGACAGAAAAAATCACCTCAACAAAAAGAACAAGAGGTAGTACCATCTGCCAGGGAACTACTCAAAATGGACGTTAGTATGATGTTGGACCTAGAGTACAGAATCATGATTTTAAAGATACTAACTGGGCTTGAAAAAAGCATGGAAGATATTAGAGAAAACCATTCTGGAGAAATAAAAGAACTAAAATCTAACTAAGTCGAAATAAAAAAGGCTATTAATGAGGGCCAATTAAATGGGGGCAGTAACTACTAAGATAAATGAGGCAGAAGAGAGAATCAGTGATATAGAAGACAAAATAATAGAAAATAAAGAAGGTGAGAAAAAGAGAAATAAAAAACTACTCTATCAGGAGGGATGAATTCGAGAGAGAAGTGATACCATAAGATGAAACAACATTTGAATAATTGGGATTCCAGAAGAAGAAGAAAGAGAGAGAGGGGCAGAAGGTATATTGGAGCAAATTATAACAGAGAACTTCTATAATGTGGGGAAGGAAACAGGCATCAAAATCCAGGAGGCACAGAGAACCCCTCTCAAAATCATAAAAATAGGTCAACACCCCGACATCTAATAGTAAAACTTACAAGTCTCAGAGACAAAGAGAAAATCCTGAAAGCAGCTAGGGACAAGAGATATGTAACCATTAATGGTAGAAACATTAGCTTGGCAATACACCTATGCACAGAGACCTGGCAGGGCATAAAGGACGGGCATGATATATTCAGAGCACGAAACGAGAAAAATATGCAGCCAAGAATACTATACCCAGCTAGGCTGTCATTGAAAAGAGAAGGAGAGATACAAAGCTCCCAGGACAAACAAAAACCAAAGGAATTTGCAAACACAAAACCAGCCCTACAAGAAATCTTGAAAGGGGTCCTCTAAGCAAAGAGAGAGCCTAAAAGTAACATAGACCAGAAAGGAACACAGACAATATACAGTAACAGTCACCTTACAGGCAAGACAATGGCACTAAATTCATATCTTTCAATAATTACCCTGAAAGTAAATGGGCTAAATGCCCCAATCAAAAGACACAGGCTATCAGAGTGGATAAAAAAACAAGACCCATCAATATGCTGTCTGCAAGAGACTCATTTTAGACACAAAGACACGCCCACATTGAAAGTGAGTGGGTGGAAAACCATTTACCATGTTAATGGACACCAAAAGAAAGCTGGGGTGGAAATCCTTATATCAGACAAATTAGATTTTAAAACAAAGACTGTAATAAGAGATGAGGAAGGACACTATGTCCTACTTAAAGAGTCTATCCAACAAGAAGATCTAACAATTATAAATATCTATGCCCCTTACATGGGAGCAGCCAATTATATAAGGCAATTAATATCAAAAGCAAAGAAACACGTTGACAACAAAACAATAATAGTGGGGGACTTTAACACCCCCTAACTGAAATGGACAGATCATCTAAGCAAAACATCAACAAGGAAATAAAGACTTTAAATGACACACTGGACCAAATGGACTTCACAGACATATTCAGAACATTCCATCCCAAAGCAATGGAATACACATTCTCTAGTGCCCATGGAACATTCACAGAACAGATCACATCCTAGGTCACAAATCAGGTCTCAACCAGTACCAAACGATTGGGATTATTCCCTGCATATTTTCAGACCACAATGCTTTGAAACTAAAACTCAATCACAAGAGGAAAGTTGGAAAGAACTCAAATACATGGAGGTTAAAGAGCATCCTACTGAAGAATGAATGGGTCAACCAGCATAATAAAGAAGAATTTAAAAAATTCATGGAAACCAAGGAAAATGAAAACACAACTGTTCAAAATCTTTGGGATGCAGCAAAGGGAGTCCTAAGAGGAAAGTCTGTAGCAATACAAGCCTTTCTCAAGAAACAAGAAAGGTCTCAAATACACAAAATAACCCTACACCTAAAGGAGCTAGAGAAAAAAACAGCAAATAAGGCCTAAACCCAGCAGGAGAAGAGAAATAGTAAAGATCACAGCAGAAATCAATGAAATAGAAACCAAAAGAACAGTAGAACAGATCAATGAAACTAGGAGCTGGTTCTTTGAAAGAATTAACAAGATTGATACACCCCTGGCCAGACTTATCAAAAAGAAAAGAGAAATGACCCAAATCAACAAAATCATGAATGAAAGAGATCACAACCAACACCAAAGAAATACAAATAATTATAAGAACACATTATCAGCAACTATATGCCAGCAAATTAGATAACCTGAAAGAAATGGATGCATTCCTAGAGATGTATCAACTACCAAAACTGAACCAGGAAGAAATAGAAAACCTGAGCAGACCTATAACCACGAGGAAATTGAAGCAATCATCAAAAATCTCCCAACAAACAAAAGCCCAGGGCCAGATGGCTTCCCAGGGGAATTCTGCCAAACATTTAAAGAAGAATTAATACTTATTCTTCTGAAACTGTTCCAAAAAATAGAAATGGAAGGAAAACTTCCAAACTTGTTTTATGAGGCCGCCATTACCTTGATCCCCAAACCAGACAAAGACCACATCAAAAAGAATTACAGACCAATACCCTTGATGAACATGGATGCAAAAATTCTCACCAAAATACTAGCCAATAGGATCCAACAGTACATTAAAAGGATTATTCACCACGACCAAGTGGGATTTACCCCTGGGCTGCAAGGTTCGTTCAACATCCGCAAATCAATCAATGAGATAAAATACATTAACAAAAGAAAGAACAAGAATCATATGATCCTCTCAATAGATGCAGAAAAAGCATTTGACAAAGTACAGCATCCTTTGTTGATCAAAACTCTTCAGAGTATAGGGATAGAGGGTACATACCTCAATATCATAAAAGCCATCTATGAAACACCTACAGCGATAACATTCTCAATGGGGAAAAATGATAGCTCTCCCCCTAAGGTCAGGAATGCGGCAGGGATATCCACTATCACCACTCCTATTCAACATAGTATTAGAAGTCCTAGCCATAGCAATCAGACAACAAAAAGAAATCAAAGGCATCCAAATCGGCAAAGAAGAAGTCAAACTCTCACTTTTTGCAGATGATATGACACTTGATGTGGAAAACCCAAAAGACTCCACCCCAAAACTGCTAGAACTCATACAGGAATTCAGTAAAGTGGCAGAATATAAAATCAATGCACAGAAATCAGTGGCATTCCTATACACCAAAAACAAGACAGAAGAAAGAGAAATTAAGGAGTCAATCCCATTTACAATTGCACCCAAAACCATAAGATACCTAGGAATAAATCTAACCAAAGAGGCAAAGGATCTGTACTCAGAAAACTATAAAATACTAATGAAAGAAATTGAGGAAAACACAAAGAAATGGAAAAACGTTCCATGCTCATGGATTGGAAGAACAAATATTGTGAAGATGTCAATGCTACCTAGAGCAATCTACACATTCAAAGCAATTCCCATCAAAATACCATCCACTCTTTTCAAAGAAATGGAACAAATAATCCTAAAATTTGTATGGAACCAGAAGAGACCCCGAATAGCCAGAGGTATCTTGAAAAAGCAAAGCAAAGCTGGCGGCATTACAATTCCGGACTTCCAGCTCTATTACAAAGCTGTCATCATCAAGACAGTATGGTACTGGCACAGAAACAGACACATAGATCAATGGAACAGAACAGAGAGCCCAGAAATAGACTCTCAATTCTCTGGTCAACTCGTCTTAGACAAAGCAGGAAAGAATGTCCAGTGGAAAAAAGACAGTCTCTTCAACAAATGATGTTAGGAAAATTGGACAGCCACATGCAGAAGAATGAAACTGGACCATTTCCTTACACCACACACAAAAATAGACTCCATATGGTTGAAAGACCTAAACGTGAGACAGGAGTCCATCAAAATCCTAAAGGAAACACAGGCAGCAACCTCTTCGACCTCAGCTGCAGCAACTTCTTCCTAGAAACATCGCCAAAGGCAAGGGAAGTAAGGGCAAAAATGAACTATTGGCATTTCATCAAGATAAAAACTTTTGCACAGTAAAAGAAACAATCAACAAAACCAAAAGACAACTGACAGAATGGGAGAAGATATTTGCAAATGACATATCAGATAAAGGGCTAGTATCCAAAATCTATAAAGACCTTATCAAACTCAACACCCAAAGAACAAATGATCCAATCAAGAAATGGGCAGAAGACATAAACAGACATTTTTCCAAAGAAGACATCCAAATGGCCAACAGACACATGAAAAAGTGCTCAACATCACTCGGCATCAGGGAAATCCAAATCAAAACCTCAATGAGATACCACCTCACACCAGTCAGAAGGGCTAAAATTAGCAAGTCAGGAAACGACAGATGTTGGCGGGGATGCAGTGAAAGGGGAAGCCTCCTAGACTGTTGGTGGGAATGCAAGCTGGTGCAACCACTCTGGAAAACAGTATGGAGGTTCCTCAAAAATTTGAAAATAGAGCTACCATACGATCCAGCAATTGCACTACTGGGTATATACCCCAAAGATTCAAAAGTAGGAATCCGAAGGGGTACGTGCACCCCGATGTTTATAGCAGCACTATCCACAATAGCCAAACTGTGGAAAGAACCAAGATGTCCATCGACAGATGAATGGATAAAGAAGAAATGGTATAAATATAGAGTAGAATATTAGGCAGCCATCAAAAGGAATGAGATCTTGCCATTTGCAACAATGTGGATGGAACTGGAGGGTGTTATGCTCAGTGAAATAAGTCAGTCAGAGAAAAACATGTATCATAGGACCTCACTGATATGAGGAATTCTTAATCTCAGGAAACAAACTGAGGGTTGCTGGAGTGGGGGTGGGGTGGGAGGGATGGGGTGGCTGGGTGATGGACATTGGGGAGGGTATGTTCTATGGTGAGCGCTGTGAATTGTGGAAGACTGTTGAATCACAGATCTGTACCTCTGAAACTAATAATGCAATATATGTTAAGAAAAAAAAGAAGATAGCAGGAGGGGAAGAATGAAGGGGGGTAAATCGGAGGGGGAGATGAACCATGAGAGATGATGGACTCTGAAAAACAAACTGAGGGTTCTAGAGGGGAGGGGGTGGAGGGATGGGTTAGTCTGGTGATGGGTATTAAAGAGGGCACATTCTGCGTGGAGGACAGGGTGTTATGCACAAACAATGAATCATGGAACACTACATCCAAAACTAATGATGTAATGTATGGTGATTAACATAACAATAAAAAATCATTTTCACTTTTCTCTAGGACTCTAACTCTTCCTACAACAATCTGGACTTGCTATCTAAATTTATAATAATGGTTTCATCTTAAGACTTTTGATCTATTATCTCCTGAGCTGAATCATCTGTTTCACAAGGTCTGTATTTCTTTTTTTTTTTTATATTATATAACTTTGGAGAGGTACCTCCTCAAGCAACTTCCTTATAAAATCAATGTATAAAAGAATTTTTCTGAGCTGTAGCATGGTTCAACATGTGTTGTTATCCTTATATAGTATCTTCTTATATATTATTAGTAAGTTGACAGCAAATAGAAGTTGACATTGAAATTTGTTTCCCACAGATTATTCAAGGCATATTTCCTCTGTCTTCTAATATCCAGTGTTACTCAAATGTTACTCATGAGAAGTTCACTGCCCATTTAATGTTGTTAATTTGTAGGAAACCAGCCTGTTTAAACAAACAAACAAACAAAAACAAGAACAAAATACACATTGTCTTTTGGTTTTCAACTAAGGGAAATCAATTCCATTTTTAAAAATACACATAATCTCCTTGCTTTCCTTCTCTCGGTTTTCTCTGCAAAGGTCCTAGACATGATGTGTTGAACTTCTGAGCTGATTTTCAATAGGTCTTATATTATCCTTTCTTTTTTTTCTCTTTAAGTTTTTATTTTAATTCCAGTTAACATACAATGTTATATTAGTTTCAGGTGTATGATATAATTATTTAACAGTTTCATATATCACTGGGTGCTCATCACAAGTGCCCTCCTTAATCCCCATACCTGTTTAACACATCCTCCTCCCTCCCCCACCCCCACTGGCCCATAACCATCAGATTGTTCTTTATAATTAAGAACCTTTTTCTTGCTTTGACACACACTCTCTCTCTCTTATTTTTTCCCTTTGCTTGTTTGTTTTGTTTCTTAAATTCCACATATGAGTAAAGTCATTTGGTATTCATCATTCTGACTTATTTTGCTTAGCATAATACTCTCTAGCTCCAACCATGTCACTGTAAATGGCAAGATTTCATTCTTTTTTGAATAATATTCTGAATAATATTCCATTGTATATATAGAACATATATACCACATCTTTATCCATTCATCAATCCATGGACATGTGGGCTGCTTCCATATATTGGCTATTGTAAATAATGCTGCTATAAACATAGGGGTGCATGTATCTCTTTGAATTAGTGTTTTTGCATTTTTTGGGGTAAATACCCAGTAGTGTGATTGCTGGATCATAATGTAGCTCTATTTTTAACTTTTTAGAAACCTCTGTACCATTTTCCACAGTGGCTGCACCAGTGTGCATTCCCACCGACAATGCACGAGTATTCCTCTTTCTCCACATCCTCACCAACACCTGTTGTTTCTTGTGTTGTTGATTTTAGCCATTCTGAGAAGTGTGAGGTGGTAGCTCATTATAGTTTCAATTTGCATTTTCCTGATGGTAAGTGATGGTGAGCATCTTTTCATGTGCCTGTGAACCATCTGTATGTCTTCTTTGTAGAAATGCCTATTCATGTTTTCTTCCCATTTTTTAATTGGATTTTTTTGGGGGGTGTTGAGTTTTATAAGTTCCTTATATATCTTGGATACAAACACTTTTTTGGAAATGTCATTTGCAAATATCTTCTCCCATTCCATAGGTTGCATTTTGGTTTTGTTGATAGTTTCCTTTGCTATGCAGAAGTGGTTTTTTTGGGGGGGGTGTTTTTTGTTGTTCTTTTTTTTGATGTAGTCCCAATAGTTTATTCTTGCTTTTATCTCCCTTTCCTCAGGAGACATATCTAGAAAGAAGGTGCTATGGTTAATGTCAAAGAGGTTACTGCCTGTCTTCTCTTCTAGGATTTTTATGGTTTCAGGTCTCACATTTAGGTCTTCCATCCATTTGGAATTTATTTTTGTGTATGGTGTAAGAAAGTAGTTCGGTTTCATTCTTTTACATGTTGCTGTCCAATTTCCCAGCACCATTTATTGAAGAGATTGTCTTTTTCCTATTGGATATTCTTTCCTGCTTTGTTGAAGATTAACTGGCCACATAATTGTGAGTTTACTTTTGTGTTTTCTATTCTATTGATCTATGTGTCTATTTTTGTGCCAATAACATACTGTTTTGATCACTACAGCTTTGTAATATAACTTGAAGTCTGGAATTGTGATGCCTCCAGCTTTGTTTTTCTTTTCAAGATTGCTTTGGCTATTCAGCGTCTTTTGTGGATCCATACAAATTTTAGGATTATTTGTTCCAATTCTCTGAAAAATGCTTTTGGTGTTTTGATAGGGATTGCATTAAATGTGTAGATTGCTTTTAGTAGTATAGACATTTTAACAATACTTATTCTTCCAATCCATGAGTATGGAATTATTTCTATTTCTTTGTGTCGTAAATTTCTTTCATCAGTTTTTTATAGTTTTCAGACTATATAGGTCTTTCCTTCTTTTGTTAGGTTTATTCCTAGGTATCTTCTTATTCTGGGTGCAATTGTCAATAGGATTGTTTTCTTAATCCTTCTTTCTGCTGCTTCATTATTGGTGTATACAATGCAACAGATTTCTGTACATTGGTTTTGTATCCTGCAACTTTACTGAATTCATTTATCAGTTCTAGCAATTTTTTGGTGGAGTCTTTCAGATTTTCTACATATAGTATCATGTCTCTGCAAATAGTGAAAGTTTGACTTCTTCCTTACTGATTTGGATTCCTTTTATTTTATTATTTTTGTTGTTTTTGTCTGATTGCTGTAGCTAGGCCTTCAGGTACTATGTTGAATAAAACTGGAGAGAGTGGACATCCTTGTCTTGTTCCTAACCTTAGTGGTAAAGCTCTCAGTTTTTCCCCACTAAGGGTGATGTAACCTGTGGATTTTTCATAGATGGCCTTTATTATGTTGAGGTATATGTCTTATATTTTCTTGTATAATTACTGTCTCTGTGATTTCTTGTTCTATAGTTATAGGAAATAGTCTTTATTTTCCAGGCTTCCATTACTTTCTTTCCAATAAACTGTATTTTAACTCTCAAGTATTTCTTTTTCTGTATTTCTTTTTTGTGATATTTTGTTCCTTTTAATGACTAAAATATATTTGCAAATCCAAGTACCTTACATTACAGATTTATTTTTCAAGTGCTCTTCTGTTTACCTAATCTATATATAGTTTATGCTCTACATAACTATCAAGTTTATATTCTTACTATAGATTCAATGCAATTATAATCAACAACTCAGTTGTATTTCTGTAAAAACTGATGTTTCTAAAACTTATATGGAAATGCAAAAGACCAGGAATAAATAAGATAATATTGAAGAATAAGAACAGAAAGGAAAGATTTACATAAACAGAAAATAGAATTTCTGATAGGGATAAAACTTCCATTATTTGCAGAAAATATGATTGTATACATAAAAATAAGCAAGCAATATTAAACACAGGTATTTATAAAGCTTGCTGAATGCAAGTTATAAAAATAGGTACCTAAAAACAAATCCAAAAGTAATAAAACAGCGTTATTTTTATACAAAAATGAGGAACAACCCAATGTTTTGTCAGGAATAGTACTATGAAATAAATTGTGGTATGTTCATACAATGGGATGCTATATATTCTTCCCACGTGGCTTTAATAGACCAGAGAATGCCCAGTCAGTTCAATATAAATGGCCAGTTGGCTTGATTACTTTTCATTGTATGCTTTTTTATCCATATTTTATTTTGTCTAGCATAAACAGAAAAGTCATTCTTTTTTTTCATTTATTCATAAAATATTTGTTGAAGACTCTCTTCCAGGTACAATGGTGGCTGAAAACACCAAGTGGAGTACTTAGTTTATTAAAAGGGAAATATTAATAAAAAACAGACAAACAAATGTTAAATTATTGCTGGAATGAATATCACCAATGAGAAGCACAGTGACCTAAGAGAACTCTTAATAGGGAAACAATACAGTTTGAGTTGAGAGAAGTCATGATTGACAAAGTCATTATGGAGCTGAGGTCTCAGAAGAGTGGAAACTCACCAAGGGAAACAGATTGAGGGGAAAAAATGGTTCCAGGGAGGGTCCCCTGTCACATTTAAGAAACGCAGCCTGATATGACTATAGCAAAGACTGAAATGAACTATATATTCTGAGATAAGTGTCCGAAAATCAATGGAAACCCAAATATTTAAGACCTTACCAGCCATAGGAGAGATTTTGTTCAGGGCCTTATCAGCCATGTCTGAGATTTTGCTTTCTTTTCCCCATAGGAGCAATAAATGTCCATTGAAGGAGAGTGACATGTTCTCGTTTGCATATTTAACAGATCAACCACGACACAATGAAACATCTCTTTTCCTATGATTTCTAGGCAAAGGTCCAGACATCAGGCAATGGTGAATTCACAAAGTTAAATGCTACCAACCTTGAAGCCATCCTAATTCCTCAAATACCCTCTGTGAAGATGAGTTCTCCACTAGCCTCTCCTTTCCAAAGATGGCCTTAATATATCCCCCACACAAGGCAAAACCACAGCTCTGATTATACCAGATTATCACTACTAAAACAAAACAAAACAAAATCTTGCTTTTAATTGACAATGAATTAAGTATAGACGCATAGATCAAGGTTTATCCACTCTGTCCCCCTGCCTACATCTTAAGCCTAAACTTCCTCTCTTCCTCTTCCACTTTTGTATCACCAGTAGGTTACATCTTATACACATTCCTGAACACAGTCCATGGTTTTCTGTTTCCTCCTTTGTCGTGCTATTCTCTTTCCCTAGAAGTCTCTGCATGTTGTTTGTTTTTTTGAAGTCCTATTCATTTCGAAGGTCCTTCTCAAATGCCATACTTTTTATAAAGCTCTTTTGATCCATCCCCATCTAATAAAACTGTAATTGCTTAATCTTGTGAATTTCCATACACTAAATTGTTCCTCTCCCAGAGCATTTATCTTTTGCCTTATAATACCACTATTTATTCATTTTCTGTATCTCTCCTGCAGGGAACAAATAGCATCTTAGTCCCCTAAGTGCTCACTAAAATATCATTCAAAATATTTCAAAGAAAATAGGTGTCCAAAAAATATTTGTATAATGAAACTAACTAGGGATTTAAATATTTAGCCTAATAGTCCTCTCCACATGTATTTGTGGTGGTGAAATATGGAATATCTCCAAAGCATTAAAGTGGGAAAAAATGAAACTGTTTCAAAAACCACATTTAAAATTAAGTATATGATAAAGATCTTGGTGTTTCTTTAAATCTTGCTTATCAGAGAAAAAAAATATACATATATCTTCAAACCCTGTTAAAATCACCTGTGTACACTTTTACTGCCAGATGGTGTCATATTAATATCAACAAAAAGAATCAGCAAATCTAAACTTAAAAGTGTACATGATGTCATCAAACAAGGTTAGAAAAATGCTGAAGGCTAACACACATTCAGATCTCATTTAAATTGGAACTTCATAACGTTTAACACAGATAAATTTCCAGTGTTCAATCCTCATAAAAAAAATTCTTTGGTTGAATTATTGCTAACATGAAATACAGCTTTTCCTTAGGAACCATAATGAAAAAACAATGACAATGATCTGCTTCAAAAATGCTACTTGCATTCATGTTAAATCAGAATTTAAATTTTCATCTCTTTTGATTTGTTTCAATAACTAAATTATCAAATTCCTACTATGTTCAAGGCAATACATATAAAACCTTAATATTAATTAACATATCAATACCTATTGCCTTAAACATAGGAGAAATACATATACATACATAATATACATATATAAATATAAATGTAAATTTATAAATATGTAAGTATACATATATATAAATGCATGATCACATTTAACAATACAAGTACTTAAAAGAGAGATGTCAAGCTGCTACAGGACAGGGCAGATTGAAAATCTCATTGTACACTTAAACAATCATCAAAAGAAGCTGAAAAGTAAAAAGACCAGTAATGACCAAATAACTAAAGTGACATTTTATTAAACAAAGCAACATAATCAGATTTTATCTTATTTCGTTTTAAGAATCAAATGAGATTACCCAGGCAATATCTCAAGTTGTCAGATAGTAACCCAACTAGAAAGGAAGGTTTATTTATCTATGTGTTTAATAAGCTGTTTAGATCCCAATGTAAAAATTATAGTATAAAAAGTATCTACTGAATTGAGACAGGCTAAGCTTTCACTGTACTTTAAAAAATGTTTTCACATCTTTTTTATCCACATGCAACCATTCTATTTCCATCCTATTATATATGACTTCCCTCATCCTCCATGCACATCCATTGTACAACTATTCCTTTATTGCAGAATGCATCAAGATCAGAGGCTGTACATAAATAATTGATACTACGATAGAAATATAGCATAAATGACATTCACAAGGATTATGTTCTCATGCTTGATCTAAAAACTTTGAAAAGTATTTGCCTTTGGGGTTCTTGATTATCTCAAACTATAATGCTGCACAGTTACAATGAGCAAGTGGCACATTTAAGAACTGTGAAAGATTTATTTTCGAAAATAACAGAAGGAAAAATTGTGGGCTGTTGAACTATCATATAGAAGAAAAAAAAATCCATCCCACTCTTTTTTGCTATTATATTGTTTGAGAAGTCACAGTAAATCTTCACTTTGGCTACCATCCTATTTTATTTTACTATAACTATCATCACTTTTACTGTGGAATGCTTTATGGGGCACTTTAGCCCTCAGCTCTTTTGCTAAGCACTTGTACTGATATCACAGGATCTATCAAGCATTTTAACCAGTTTATTCTTTGCTTTCAGACCATGACGAGAAACCATTATCATGGCTTTAGAAAAGAATATTTGGCCATCACATCCCAAGAAAAAAAAATCCATATTTTAATCACATTTTAGGATATCTCTCCCCATTTTACCATAATAGAAATTTCTATGAGAATAAAACAACCATAGGAAAGGGTAAAGAAGTTCTTCGCTGGAAAGAGCCCCTCCCTCCTGTATGCTGTACCAGTATCAGCTAAAGAGCAGGTGGCATGAATGGTCGGTTCCTGTTGCTTAGGGGCTGATCCCACAGTTATACCTCACAAGTGTCAGCGAGGGAAGAACAAACAGAAAAGCTCTCCACTCAGACTCGCTTCCTTCAGTTCTTTATTTTGCTCAATATATTTTCTTTCCTGAGTTCCAGGGAGAAAGTTTCCAGATAATTTCTACACTTTCCAACAGAACTGACCCAGACTATCATCTTTCATGTTCACCGGTTAAAGTCACAATTCCAATAAACTGTAATTATCCTTAACGTCATGAACTGTACCTATGTTGTTTGTTACTATATTCCTAGTGACAAAGATTATGCTCGGTGCAAAACTGTAACCTAATAAATATCTGTTTAGTTGAATAAATAAATACATATGATAAAATTATTAGAAATTTGAAGGTTTATTTACAGTTGTGAGCTACCTTAAGAATTGTCCAAAATATCCAATTAAATATGCAGAAGTAGTGACTTTAAACAGAGAGAACAACTACTCTGAATTAAGCACTAGGTGATGTTCAGCATCTCTTGAAAGAGTAGCAACTTCATCATCTGTAACAGGGGTCAGCCAACTAGAGAGCCCATGGGCCAAATCTGATCCACAACACATTTTGATAAATACGGCTTCATGGGTATATGGCCACACTCATTTATGTATACACTTTTTTATAGCTGCTTCTGCACATGACTATAGCAGTGTTGCAGACTTGCAACAGAAACCATACAGCCCACATAACCTAAATATTTATTGTCTGGCTCTTTGCAAAATGTTTGCCAACTCCTGATCTATAAGAAAGACACAAGTGTGTCCACAGGAGGTAGGACTCAGACTGACAAATATTGTACAGAGATGAATTCCTATGCTAAACGAATTATCACACCAACCTTATCCTAAACTCCTATTTTCCATCCTATGGCTACTGACCTGAGTCTACCCATGTTCTCCATCCACCATTTATTTATTGCTCCTATCACTCCTGTGCAGTATTCCACTCTTAGTTCCAATAGTGAAATGCCAGCTCCCTCTCCATGCATTCTGAAGGATGATGTCTCTATTCCTCCATTCCAGCACCCCATTCCCACACTCACCTCCTAGGTCATTGAGTGGGGTATCCACCCTCTGCTTCTCTCAGCTCCATCACTTTTTATGGTCAGATACCAGCCAGTTTCATGCATTTATATATCTGCCAGATCCCTGAAAATAGTTGGGTCTGTGCCTCGCCTGTCCTATGATAAAGCTTATTATACAGACTTAAGCCTCAAGTCTATTAAGTGAAAGTCTCACACTAAACTTATTTATTCTGAAAACCCACTCACCTTTATACTGATTCATAAAGCATTGCCCAGTTTCACAGTGAGCCCACAAATGGCTCAAACTCTGGTTTAAGAGGAAAATGTTCTATCACCCTTGGGAAAACCCAGAAGACAAGACTCAAGGGAAACTCCCATAGTTTTATTGCAAAGGGCATTCTTTAGGTCAGGGCAAAGACAGGCTCACCAGTAATTTTTCACATTATGACAAAGCCTGCCTGGGGCGCTTGGTCAGGCTTTTCTGAACCCTTATGGCAACTACTTTGTAAAGTTCTTTTTTTTTTTTAATAGAAACACACAGGATTTGATTGAAAGAGATTAAAGATAAAATACTTGGAGGAATAAAAAACTAAAAGTAGCTGGCAACCTTGGATGCATTTGTTCTAAAGAGAAGAATATATGGAGAAGCTCGAAAATGTTGCTAATGAGGCCAAGGCCACTGCCTCCATCCCTCTATGAGTTTATTAGCTTTGCACAAAGAAAGATGCAATTTAACAATCTCTGTTTGAACCCTTAACCTCAATCCATCTGCCTATAAATATCTGCCACTGCTCAGGAAGGAGACCAGGGTCTGGCAACGAGTTACCATCAGCCAACTACCTTCACTGTAAGAAAACTAGCTCATCTTGCTGGCAAGCATTGTGTCATATAGATATAAGTGGGTCAGAGTTAAAACAGCGAAGTAAAAATTTAATCTTTAAAAGTGGCACAACATAAAAATTGACTTGAAGTGTTCTCTGGGCAAACCAGTTTACATTTTCAAACCCTTCTGGTTCATCTACTTACCTCTCAAATGGACTATTAGAAAAGCCTCCCTCTGGGACTCTGCTTCCTGTATGACACTTTCCAACCTCTCTGCGACTTGGCTTACAAAGCATCTGCCAAAAATTCAAAACAAACCATTATATTTTCCTTCAAATAATTATTTTGGGGCCCCTGTCCCCTTTGAGATTATATCCATACTACTTTCTACAACAAATTTGAAAAGATTCCTTTTTCTCTCTCTCTTAAACCCTCTGCATTTAGACATTTACCCTAAATGTTCCACAAACATCTGCAGTTTTAGTGGATTTAGTTATGTCATTACTCTTGTTTCATCTAACATTCCATTGAGGACATTCAGTTCTCAAGCCACATTTACTTGACCTATTGATGACACTGGCCACAACAACCTTCTTTCAAGCATTTTCTTCTGTTGACTTCAGGACATGTGACTTGGATCTCCTTCTTTCTCTCTGGGCACACATGTAACCCAAGCAAAGTATAAGTGTCACATTGTCCCACTCCTCACTTCAATGTCATAAGTGTCATCCTGCTTCCTCCGAACCCCCCGAGCTGGGAGCATCATTGCGTCTCTCCAGTCTCCACTCCCCCTCACCAACTGGTTCAGGCACGCTTCTGTCTCCATGTCTTTGTGTTGCTTGTTCCTTGTCCCTTTGTTCTCTCACCACATACGGTCATATCCACTTGGCTCATTTCTTTCTCTTTATGCCTTAAATAAATGTCATTTTCCCTGACTGCCCTCTGATAGTTCCTCTTCTGACTGCATTATTTTTCTTTTAGTGCTTCCTTTTTGTTCATCATACGGTACTTTTTTTGTTTTTCCCTTTTTAAGGTCTGTTTTTACCACTACAGTATAAGGACCCTAAGGGCAACGATTTGTTCTCCACAGCTTCATTGCCAGAATCTAGAATATTGTAGACTCCATGTGTGTTGGGGATATTTACAATGGAATGACTAAAAGGCTCCAGTCATCTGAGTTTTGTTTGCTTCTAAAACCACCTTTTTTGTCACGCCTATGCCTGAGTACTACAGCCCATTCCGGAAACCCTAATGAAGGCCAGCTGCTCTTGCTTACTGGACTTCTGCACTACTTTTCCGCTGTACAAACATCTACTCATCACCAACACCTTTCTGAAGCATTTCTGCTGTTCCCCTGCCAGCATCAGAACCCTATGCAGATGGCTATCACCCAGTACAAAATGTTTTGCAGGGATTTGCTAACTTGTCTCCCCTGTTAGCCTTAAGCTCATTGAGGATATTTAGAAGGTAGATAACAAACACCATGCAAAGCAGAGATATTTTACCCTCTAGCTAACTTCTGCTCAAAGAGGTAATATATATGCTAAAAAGTCTGAATTACTAAGTATTTAGAGTTTAGAATATATAAACAAGTTAGAAGGGAAAAGGTACAAAGGTAAAAAACAGAAAGAATGATTTAACATGAATTTTTACTTTTTGGAAAACAAATGACTCATTCAATCATTAATTCACCAAACATTTATTGATGACCTATCCTGGGTTGGACCCTATGCCAGGATGTTGAAAGAGAATAAACCCCAGCCACCAACTTTCATGGAATTCACACTATGACCAGAAAGACTTGTAATAAGTATGTCTAGACCAATTCTCATTTGTCCACTCCATCTGAAATCACTACCATAAAAGACAACACTCTATTCCTAAGAGCAATTAAATAATGGAATCATTCATTTTTTTACCTAAATTTGACAGAAACATCTGGTATCTGAAATATTCATTATTACTTTTAAATCTCCCAAGAATATTTGAATCTCACAATATTTTTATATGGTGTTCAAATCTAGTTTACATATAAGTGATGTAAAACATGGACAGCTAAACTTAAATGACATCTTCTCTCCTTTGTATGACCTGTTTTGCAAAAATGTGTTAATTATTTTAACAAATATTTATTAGGTGCCTATCACATACCAGGGATTTTTCTAGCATGGAGGTCCCAACGACAGACAAAACAGACAATCTGACCACATGGAGATTATATTCTGGTATAAAATAAAAATAATACACATGATAGATCAAGTGCTGATAAGCTCTATGGGGGAAAAGGAAGCTGGGTGAGGAACTAGGTAAAGAGGCTAGAGGGTGTATTTGTGTTGGAGGCACTGGAGAGAAATACTAGTTATACAGAGGGGCTGGAAAAACTCTTGTATAATCAGACTTAAGGAAACAAACTGAGGGTTGCTGGAGTGGTAGGGGTGGGAGGGACGGGGTGGTGGGGTGATGGACATTGGGGAGTGTATGTGCTATGGTGAGCGCTGTGAATTGTGTAAGACTGTTGAATCAGAGACCTGTACCTGTGAAACAAATAATACATTATATGTAAAAAAAAAAAAAAAGAAGAAGAAGAAGAAGAAGATAGTAGGAAGGGAAAAATGAAGGGGGGGAAATCAGAGGGGGAGATGAACCATGAGAGACGATGGACTCTGAGAAACTCTGAGGGTTCTAGAGGGGAGGGGGGTGGGGGGATGGGTTAGCCTGGTGATGGGTATTAAAGAGGGCACTTACTGAATGGAGCACTGGGTGTTATATGCAAACCATGAATCATGGAACACTACATCAAAAACTAATGATGTAATGTATGGTGATTAACATAACATAATAAAAAAAAAAAAACCTGAAGGAACTGAGAGCCATCTGGAGGAATCTGGGGAAAGCAGAAATCTGGGGTAAGAATTAGGTCTGTGTGTGTGTACACGTGTGCATGCGTGCATTTCAGAACCTCTTCTTGTTACATGAATTTGAAATTTATTTTATCCACTCAAGGAAAATAAAATAACAATATTTTATTTCAAATTAAATTTCATTTTCTTTTTTAAAAAAGGCTTGCTGACTTTGGTGCCTTTCTTGCTGGACCCATTATTAGATTTTCTCAAATGCTGGGAGTCTCTTTGTTGGATACCCATTTTCATTTTAGAGATTTCCACAAATACTACCTCAACGTATTGCAGCACACCTCCAGTGATCATGGAAACAGGATGAAGTATGCATTTGCAGCTCATCTTCTGGGTGTGGGATGCAGTACTCATTTTTTTATGTCCCCTCCTGGGCATCCACCTGTCTGTTGCCTGCTGATTTGAGGCAGAGCAATGTGTCTAGTCATTCCTCTTACAGGTACACTGGCCATAACCCTGAAGGCTGCCCGGGAAATCTCCCCTGCTTTCATATGCTGCTTCTATGCAAGAAGCTTTTTTCACCTTTCAGGCAAACCCTCTCCTATGGAAATGGCGCCCAGTAGCTCCTTCTGTCTTTCAAAGCATCTTCAGACTTTCGGGTCCATGAAGGTACGTCTTGTGTTCCAGAGCTGTAGTTAAGTATTCATGTCTTTCCCAGAAATTTAGAGCAGGAAGGAGATGCACATGCTCAGTTGTCTTGATCCAATCACACTAAACATGCTTTCACTGAAGACCATGTAAGTACCATAAGTACCTTATAAATTAAATTCAGAATAAATGAAACCAATCTATAAAATATAATTTAAAAGTATATATATATTAAAAGCATATTATATATACACATACACACACACATATATATAGTTAAACAGTGTAATCTCTGTGATTCCTCATAATTACAAAGATAAGCTACAGATAAAAAAATCAGTGAATTTTGTTATCAAATTTCAATAATTTTATATAATTTTATTTTATTTTTTTAGAGATTTTATTTATTTATTTCAGAGAGAGAGAGAATGAGAGATAGAAAGAATGAGAGGGAAGAGGGTCAGAGGGAGAAGCAGACTCCCCACTGAGCAGGAAGCCTGATGTGGGACTCGATCCCGGGACTCCAGGATCATGACCCGAGCCGAATGCAGTCGCTTAACCAACTGAGCCACCCAGGCGCCTAATTTTATATCATTTTATACTGTTCATTTGTTTCTTTATCATTCTCTTCTCCCAAACAGGATTTAAGCAGAAATCTCTTCATCCTAAAGTGTTACAGAAATCCTTATTTAGTTTCACCTAAGGAAACTCCTACTGAGGCTTCTTTCCTTTGTCTTTTCTCCATTGTCCATGGATCCTCTCTGTGCCCTGCGCTGTTGACATCTTTTATGAATCCTGTCATAGTAGCCATCCATTCTCTCAGGCCAATTTTTCTTTCTTTCTTTCCTTCTTTCCTTCTTTCCTCCTTTCCTTCTTTCTTTCTTTCTTTCTTTCTTTCTTTCTTTCTTTCTTTCTTTCTTTCTTTCTTTCTTTCTGTCTTTCTGTCTTTCTGTCTTTCTGTCTTTCTTTCCTTCTTTCTTCTTTCTTTCAATAATTATAGAAAATTCATTCTTTCTACAGTTACTATAAGTTTTCAGTAAAGGGGAAAACAATATAAGAATCATCCCAGCATATTCAATTAGTGATGCTTTATACTTAGCACCTTTATGCACAAATTATAATAGCAAAACTTAAGTGAATTGTACTATGTGCCGGGCAGTGTTCTAAGCATTTCGCATATAGTCAGTCATGTAATCCTCATGCCCAACACGCCCCCAGCCCCGTGGTGAGGCACTATTAGTCCCTTTCACAGGTGAAGTAACCCATTCAGAGGAAGGTTAAGTTATTCATCTAGATTGTAAGCTAGAAATTGCCAGAGCTAAGATACACACCAAAGCAATTGTCTTTAGCATTCTGGCTCCTAACACTACTCAGCTTCATGACATTAGGTAATAGGTAAGGATACAGAGTAGGACATGACATGGATTCCACACCCTAGGATTTTACAATATAACAGTAAGTAGTTATATTAGCTCCCTAAAGCCTCCTCTCCTGAAGGTCTACATGCTATGCCTACTGATCTTTATTGAAGTATTAAATGGCGAAACACATTTGCTAATATGAATTTACAGTACAGTCCTTTCCAGAAGGGTTTACTAGAGCGGCACTACCCACACTGCAGTCTACAGAAGAGAGGCTCTGTATCATGTTAAGTGTAATAATGACAACAAAGGAATTAATGGTGACATGATAAGGGGAGGGGTTAATATTTTAGGGTGAGGAGCTCTGAAAACATCACATAGCAAAAATGCATACTCAGTGCTAGTTTGAATGTGGAGACTAATTTGGAAATAAGGTTTGGAACACTAAGGAATCAATGACTGACTTTAGGCTGAGGAGTGTAGATGTGATTTCATAATTTGAAAGAAAGAAAAGGAAAAAAAAGTAAATATGAAAATGAAGTTAAAAGACTCTAGTTAACTTGTGTCGGCTACAGGAAAACTTCAAGCATTCCAGATTACTGGTCTCTTAGCACACGGAACGCTGTACAGCTAATACCTTGTACGGTTCCTTTTATCATTCTGCAAAATTACCTTCAAGATGTCAAGTAGAGGACAATGGCTTCCATTATTTAGCAAAACCATTAGGATCATAGAATAAACAAACTCTCAAATACAAACAACTAATTTTGATTCTTATATATGCAAAAGTTGAGGGAGTAATCATCTTTTATTTGGATGGTATAGTAGGCCGATAATAATTATAAATAAAAAATGGAAATGCCCTACTAGAATATAATTATGTGACTTTTTTCCCCCAATATAAGAGAAGTAAGAGGTTTAATCATAGGGTGTTAGTAAAGCACTTAAATTCTCATAAGTATCAGTTGAGAGGCTATAATTATATTATATTACTTTAATATCTGGAAAGAAAAATCTGCATGCATAATGATAAACATATCTATTTGATACTATCAAAATTTTCTTCTAGCCCCCAAAATATAAATATTATATTAAATATTTAATTTGTAATCTAAGATATTAAAATATAGTACACTCCTAATTACTTACATTTGGATTATCTGGGAAATCCAGGCACTGTGGCCATCTGTCTATCTGACTTGAACTGCTGGATCCAGACTGAGAAGGACAATTACTCCCAGTGGTGGAGGAAGGTCAAGGAGGGACAGAGAAGAGTTGCTCTTTTTCCCAAGCTCATCTTCCTCACTTCAGCCCAGCCTGCTGAGAGCATTACTTATCAACTTAGCTGCCAAGCTGGCTTTGTTCTGATGAAAACTACCGACTCAACATGAGGTAGAAGACTCAGGTGGTGAGAATTAGGGGAAAGGTCATCAAAATACCTTGTAAACAGGTGAACGCATAAGTAATTTGGGCAGTGAATTTCATTGCTAGGCAAAGTCTCTTTCTTCCAGAGTCTCCCATAGGCATTTTCCATTACTGAGCAAGATCTTATGTCAAAGAATGTGCCTGGGATCAAGTCTGCAAGTACAGAGAGGAAATGATTTCACCTTGCAGGAAAGAGATTTAAATAGAGAGTGATAGTTACAGCTAATAATTAAAAGAATATATATAATAATGATAATGTCTAAAATTATAAGGTGAGAATGTCCTAAGTATTAAGCAGGTCCCAAGGACATCATAATGAGTTCCTACTTCTCCCAACTGACTGCTTTACAAAAGCATACAATTTCCCTATGAATCCAGGTAAACATATCAAATCTAGAATTATTAAATATAGTAAGAATAAGAATAATAAAAAATAAGTCCAATATTACATAACAATAACAAAAGTTTCATGACTAATACTTCACTTAGCCATTAAAACAGCTTTATTAAGGTAGATATTTAAGCTAGTATATTTAGTTTTCAGATTATAATACTGAGATCCAAGGATTGGCAGTTTTATGTTTAAAGCCGTCCCACTTAATAATGCTAAAGCTGCAAAAATAACCAACTTTCCTAAACTTTTTATCTTTATTTTGCTGTACCACACCTGAGAACAATTATTGTTAATGTCATGAAACAGCAATTTCAAAATATTAAAACTGTTCAAGTAGAATCTGAATGAATATAATTATTTGGGTAAATACATTTTTAAAGCCATATTTATAATAATATAAATACTCAGAAATAATAAAGACATATCAGTTTGACCATCAGTCCTTTCTTTTATAAAACCCAGAAAATGCTTAAATTGAAAAGTGATGTTAATTTTATTTTAATATGTACTGATGAATTTTTGAAACTGTAAAATATAATGTTTATTCACTTCCTGATTTATTTGGTATTACTAATTTCCTTAGAACACAAATTAGAAATAATACATATTTGATGACAAAGATGGATTGTTTTGAAAAGAAATTGTATCAGTCATGGTAAGAGTTTAATAATACTAGGGAGAACCATAAGAACAAATTGAACTGGTAAATAAATAGAAATTGCCCTTTTCAGACCAGAGAAATTATTTATGATAACTTTAAATATCCCATTATACTATGCACCAGAATAAACTTCAAATAGATCAGAAATGTAAATGTTAATAAAAGAGACAATACAAATTCTGAAAGAAAGCCTGGGTGAATTCCTTTAAAACATGGATTTGAAGAAACTCTTTCAAGGTATGACTTCAAGATCCAGAAGGCCCTAGGTTAATAAATTTGGTTATGAAAACCCCCCCAAAAATTCATAGCAAAATGCACCATAAGCAAAGATAAAAGATAAGAAATGAACTGGGAGAAAATTTCACTATCTACGTTACAGATAGAAAACTAATCTTTCTTAATGCAAATTAAAAGGTACTACGGTGACTTTTCTCACCTACCAGATTGGCAGAAATTCATAAGCTTGAAAACAGTCTGCTGGTGAGGGTTGGTAAAAGAGGACCTCTCATACATTGCTACTGAGAGTGCAATATGATAAAACTTTATAGGTTTATGGAGAATTTGGCAATATTGAACCAAATTATGTATGCATTCCTCTTTGTCCCAATAAATCCTTTTCTAGAATTTTACCCAAATGGTTAACCTCTGCAAACTCAAAATGTCACAGGCGAAGGTACATTTTGCCATGCAAACATTTTGTAGCCATGTATATCAATCTCCCTAGAAAGGAAAAGGAGACAAATATGGAATAAAGAAAAATAAAAGTTCCATGCTGTTGGATTTGAATAATAATAAAAAAAAAATCAGTCTGAGTTTGGGCCATAAAATCACTTAGAGACATGACACTTCAGTAACAGTAAGCACACATAGTGCTGAGATCTTGCTTTCCAGGTGACATTTCCCAAAAGAGGACACTGGCAAAAGGATGATTCAGTTCTAGGGCCAGAAAAGTACATGGTAAGCCTAGAAGTGTTTAAGACTTAACAAGTTATGTCAAAATTATACAGAGAAACTTAAAGGCTAGAGCTAATTGAATTTAAAACACACACACACACAACAGAGAAATGCAACATATTAACAACGAAAAAAAAAGATTTTTTTTTTTTTAAAGATTTTACTTATTTATTTGACAGAGAGAGACACAGCGAGAGAGGGAACACAAGCAGAGGGAGTGGGAGAGGGAGAAGCAGGCTTCCCGCAGAGCAGGGAGCTCGACGCGGGGCTTGATCCCAGGACCCTGGGACCATGACCTGAGCTGAAGGCAGACGCTTAACAACTGAGCCACCCAGGCGCCCCCGAAAAAAAAGATTTATGGGTTCACAGTGTAATTTTTCTTTTAAAGGATGAGAGAGAGAGAAAGAAAAAGAAAGGGAAAGAAAGGGGAAAAAGGGGGGGGGGAGGAGCAAGATGGTGGAGGAGTAGGAGACTTAAATTTCCTCTGGTCCCAGGAATTCAGCTGGATAGGGATCAAACCATTCTGAACACCTACAAATTCAACAGGAGATCGAAGAAGAGAGTAGCAACAACACTCTGAACAGAGAAGCGACCACTTTCTGGAAGGTAGGACGTGCGGGGAAGTGAATCCGAGGCGATATTCGGGAGGATAGACGGCAGGGGAGAGGGCATCTGTCAGCCGCTTCTGGCAAATGATAGAGCCCCGGAGCACAAAATTGGAACTTTTAGAAGTCAGCTCTGCTGAGGGATGTCGCTCCAGTGGCTAAGCAGGGGATGGAACCCTCTCTAGGATAGTGTAGTCTCAGGACCCTTGGGGTCACAGAAAGACCAGGGGTGACTGAGAGCAGCAGAGCTCCCAGGTATCAGAGCAGGGAAACTGGCTTCAGAGACGGAGGGGAGGCACGGGCTCTCAGCTCGGGGTTGCCATAGACCATGATCTGTGTCACAGTCGGCCACTGCTCCTCCAGCAGGGACCCAACAAGTGGCAGATCTGGGGAGACTCCCCTTCCTCCCCCAGGAGGAGCAGCACAGGAGCGCACCGCAGGGATCTGCTGGGTTTGGAGACTCCACACGGGGTCATGAGCCAGAGATAGAAATGCCCAGTCACAAGCCGGGTGAGCACGGAGTATGGCCGGAAACTGGGGAGACAGGAGTGATTGACTGCTTTTCTCTGGGGGCGCACTAAGGAGTGGGGCCCCAAGTTCTGGCTCCTCCGGGCAGAGACTGGGAGGCCGCCATTCTCATCCTCCAAAGCTGTACCGGAAAGCTTGCAGGGAACAAAAGCTCCTGAGAGCAAACCCGAGCAGATTACTTAGCCCGGACCGGCAAAGACATTTGGGAACCACGGCAACAGGCCCCTCCCCCAGAAGATCAGTAAGAACAGCCAGCCAAGGCCAAGTTTACTGATCAATGAGAATGCAGAACTCCAGCGCTAGGGGAATACTGCACATAGAATTCATGGCTTTTTCCCCATGATTCTTTAGGCTTTCAAAGTTAATTTTTTTAATTTTCTTTTTTTTAATTTTTCTTTTTCCCTTTTTCAAACAACATCTTATCAATCCCTTTTTTAAAAAAATCTTTTGTATTATTCATTTTTAGACTCATATTCTATTCCTTCAGAGTAGTTAACCTTATTTTTGGTGTATATATATATATTGGTATATATATATTGGTATATATATTGGTAGATATATATTGGTATATATATATATATATTTGGTATATATATATATATATATATATATATATATATATATATATATAGTTCTCTCATTAAAATTTTGGGATACAGTTTCCTCTAACAGACCAAAATACACCTAAAATCTAGTGGGTGGCATTGATCTATGCACCACCCTGACCATATTTGATTATATTCTGGTTTTGTTTGTTTTTTTGTTTGTTTGTTTTTGTCTTTTTCTTTTTCTTTTTTCTTTTTTCTTTCTTTCCCTTTCTTTTTCCCCGGTTTCAGGTCTCTTCTGATTTGTTTACTGTACATTTTTCTGGGGTCGTTTTTACACTGTTAGCATTTTGTTCTCTCATTCATCTGTTCTACTCTGGACAAAATGACAAGATGAAAAAAATCACCTCAAAAAAAAAAGAACAAGAGGCAGTACCAACTGCCAGGGACCTAATCAATATGGACATTAGTAAGATGTCAGAACTAGAGTTCAGAATGACACTTATAAAGATACTAGCTGGCCTGAAAAAAGCATTGAAGATATTAGAGAAACCCTTTCTGGAGAAATATAAGAACTAAAATCTAACCAAGTCGAATAGTCAAAAAGGCTATTAATGAGGTGCAATAAAAAATGGAGGCTCTAATTGCTAGGATAAATGAGGCAGAAGAGAGAATCAGTGATATAGAAGAGAGAATCAGTGATATACAAGACAAAATGATGGAAAATAAAGAAGCTGAGAAAAAGAGAGATAAACAACACATGATCACAAGGGCAGAATTCAAGAGATAAGTGATACCATAAGACGAAACAATATTAGAATAATTGGGATCCCAGAAGAAGAAGAAAGAGAGAGATGGGCAAAAGGTATACTGGAGCAAATTATAGCAGAGAACTTCCCTAATTTGGGGAAGGAAACAGGCATCAAACTCCAGGAGGCAAAGAGAACCCCCTCAAAACAATAAAAATAGGTCAACACCCCAACATCTAATAGTAAAACTTACGAGCCTCAGAGACAAAGAGAAAATCCTGAAAGCAGCTCAGGACAAGAGATCTGTAACCTACAATGGTAGAAACATTTGATTGGCAACGGAACTATCGACAGAGACCTGGCAGGCCAGAAAGGACTGGCATGATATCTTCAGAGCACTAAATGAGAAAAATATGCAGCCAAGAATACTATACCCAGCTAGGCTGTCATTGAAAATAGAAGGAGAGATACAAAGCTTCCAGGACAAACAAAAACTAAAGGAATTTGCAAACACGAAACCAGCCCTACAAGAAATATTGAAAGGGGTCCTCTAAGCAAAGAGAGAGCCTAAAAGTAACATAGAACATAAAGGAACACAGACAATATACAGTAACAGTTGCCTTACAGGCAATACAATGGTACTAAATTCATATCTTTCAATAGTTACCCTGAATGTAAATGGGCAAATGCCCCAATCAAAAGACACAGGCTGTCAGAGTGGATAAAAAAAACAAGACCCATAGATATGCTGTCTGCAAGAGACTCATTTTAGACCCAAAGTCACCCCCAGATGAAAGTGAGGGGGTGGAAAACCATTTACCATGCTAATGGACACCAAAAGAAAGCTGGGGTGGCAATCCTTATATCAGACAAATTAGATTTTAAAACAAAGACTGTAATAAGAGATGAGGAAGGACAGTATAACATACTTGAAGGGTCTATCCAACAAGAAGATCTAACAACTGTAAATATCTATGCTCCTAACATGGGAGCAGCCAATTATATAAGCCAATTAATAACAAAAACAAATACATCGACAACAATACAATAATAGTGGGGGACTTTAACACCCCCCTCACTGAAATGGACAGATCATCTAAGCAAAAGATCAACAAGGAAATAAAGACTTTAAATGACACACTGGACCAAATGGACTTCACAGATATATTCAGAACATTCCATCTCAAAGCAACAGAATACACATTCTTCTCTAGTACCCATGGAACATTCTCCAGAATAGATCACATCCTAGGTCACAAATCAGGTCTCAACCAGTGCCAAAAGATTGGGATCATTCCCTGCATATTTTCAGACCACCATGCTTTGAAACTAGAACTCAATCACAAGAGGAGAGTCAGAAAGAACTCAAATACATGGAGGCTAAAGAGCATCCTACTAAAGAATGAATGGGTCAACCAGAAAATTAAAGAAGAGTTAAAAAAATTCATGGACACAAATGAAAATGAAAACACAACTGTTCAAATTCTTTGGGATGCAACAAAGGCAGTCCTAAGAGGAAAGTTTATAGCAATACAAGCCTTTCTCAAGAAACAAGAAAGGTCTCAAATACACAACCTAACCCTACCCCTAAAGGAGCTGGAGAAAGAACAGCAAATAAAGACTAAACCCAGCAGGATAAGAGAAATAATAAAAATCAAAACAGAAATCAATGAAATAGAAACCAAAAGAACAGTAGAACAGATCAACGAAACTAGGAGCTGGTT
This sequence comes from Zalophus californianus, assembly GCF_009762305.2. Lineage (NCBI taxonomy): Eukaryota > Metazoa > Chordata > Mammalia > Carnivora > Otariidae > Zalophus > Zalophus californianus. The sequence goes on from NC_045602.1 coordinate 29,282,610, forward strand.
CTTGAAAGAATTAACAAGATTGATAAACCCCTGGCCAGACTTATCAAAAAGAAAAGAGAAATGACCCAAATCAACAAAATCATGAATGAAAGAGGAGAGATCACAACCAACACCAAAGAAATACAAACAATTATAAGAACATATTATGAGCAACTCTATGCCAGCAAATTAGATATTCTGGAAGAAATGAATGCATTCCTAGAGATGTATCAACTACCAAAACTAAACCAGGAAGAAATAGAAAACCTGAGCAGACCTATAACCACGAAGGAAATTGAAGCAGTCATCAAAAACCTCCCAACAAACAAAAGCCCAGGGCCAGACGGCTTCCCAGGGGAATTCTGCCAAACATTTAAAGAAGAATTAATACTTATTCTTCTGAAACTGTTCCGAAAAATAGAAATGGAAGGAAAACTTCCAAACTTGTTTTATGAGGCTGCCATTACCTTGATCCCCAAACCAGACAAAGACCGCATCAAAAAGAATTACAGACCAATATCCTTGATGAACACAGATGCTAAAGTTCTCACCAAATAGTAGCCAATAGGATCCAACAGTACATTAAAAGGATTACTCACCATGACCAAAGGGGATTTATCTCTGGGCTGCAAGTATGGTTCAACATCCACAAATCAATCAATGTGATACATTATGTTAATAAAAGAAAGAACAAGAATCATATGATCCTCTCAATAGATGCAGAAAAAGCATTTGACAAAGTATAGCATTCTTTCTTGATCAAAACTCTTCAGAGTACAGGGATAGTGGGTACATACCTCAATATCATAAAAGCCATCTATGAAAAACCCACAGAGAATATCATTCGCAATGGGGAAAAACTGAGGGCTTTCCCCCTATGGTCAGGAACACGGCAAGGATGTCCACTATTACCACTGCTATTCAACATAGTATTAGAAGTCCTAGCCACAGCAATCAGACAACAAAAAGAAATAAAAGACATCCAAATTGGCAAAGAAGCAGTCAACCTCTCACTCTTTGCAGATGATATGACACTTGCTGTGGAAAACCCAAAAGACCCCACCCAAAAACTGCTAGAACTCATACAGGAATTTAGCAAAGTGGCAGGATATAAAATCAATGCACAGAAATCAGTAGCATTCCTATACACCAAGACAGAAGAAAGAGAAATTAAGGAGTCGATCCCATTTACAATTGCACCCAAAACCATAAGATACCTAGGAATAAATCTAACCAAAGGGGCAAAGGATCTGTACTCAAAACTATAAAGTAGTCATTGAAGAAATTGAGGAAGACACAAAGAAATGGAAAAACGTTCCATGCTCATGGATTGGAAAAACAAATATTATGAAGATGTCAATGCTACCTACAGCAATCTACACATTTAAAGCAATCCCTATCAAAATACCATCCACTTTTTTAAAAGAAATGAAATAAATAATCCTAAAATTTGTATGGAACCAGAAGAGACCCCGAATAGCCAGGGGAATGTTGAAAAAGAAAAGCAAAGCTGGCGGCATCACAATTCCAGACCTCCAGCTCTATTACAAAGCTGTCATCATCAAGACAGTATGGTACTGGCACAGAAACAGACACAGAGTCAATGGAACAGAATAGAGAGCCCAGAAATGGACCCTCAACTCTATGGTCAACTAATCTTTGACAAAGCAGTAAAGAATGTCCAATGGAAAAAAGACAGTCTCTTCAACAAATGGTGTTGGGAAAATTGGACAGCCACATGCAGAAGAATGAAACTGGACCATTTCCTTACACCACACACAAAAATAGACTCTAAATGGTTGAAAGACCTAAACCTGAGACAGGAGTCCATCAAAATCCTAAAGGAGAACACAGGCAGCAACCTCTTCGACCTCAGCCACAGCAACTTCTTCCTAGAAACATCGCCAAAGGCAAGGGAAGCAAGGACAAAAATGAACTATTGGGACTTCATCAAGATAAAAAGATTTTGCACAGCAATAGAAACAGTCAACAAAACCAAAAGACAACCAACAGAATGAGAGAAGATATTTGCAAATGACATAGCAGATAAAGGGCTAGTATCCAAAATCTATAAAGAACTTATCAAACTCAACACCCAAAGAACAAATGATTCAATCAAGAAATGGGCAGAAGACATGAACAGACATTTTGCCAAAGACATCCAAATGGCCAACAGACACATGAAAAAGTGCTCAACATCACTCGGCATCAGGGAAATCCAAATCAAAACCTCAATGAGATACCACCTCAAAGCAGTCAGAATGGCTAAAATTAACAAGTCAGGGAACAACAGATGTTGGCAGGGATGTGGAGAAAGGGGAACCCTCCTACACTGTTGGTGTGAATGCAAGCTGGTGTAGCCACTCTGGAAAACAGAATGGAGGTACCTCAAAAAGTTGAAAATAGAGCTACCATATAACCCCGCAATTGCACTACTGGGTATTTACCCTCAAGATACAAATGTAGGGATCCAAAGGGGTATGTACACCCCGATGTTGATAGCAGCTATGTCCACAATAGTCAAATTATGGAAAGAGCCAAGATGTCCATCAACAGATGAATGGATAAAGAAGATGTGGTATATATATGTGTGTATACACACACACACACACACACACACACACACACACACACACACACAATGGAATATTATGGAGCCATCAAAAGGAACAAAATCTTGCCCTTTGCAACGACGTGGATGGAACTGGAGGGTATTATGCTGAGCGAAATAAGTCATTTGGAGAAAGATATGTATCATATTATCTCACTCATAATGAGGAATTCTTAATCTCAGGAAACAAACTGAGGGTTGCTTGAGTGGTGGGGGGTGGGAGGAATAGGGTGGCTGAGTGATAGGCATTGGGGAGGGTATGTGCCATGGTGAGCACTATGAATTGTGTAACACTCTTGAATCACAGACCTGTACCTCTGAAACAAACAATACATTATATTTAAAAAAATAGAAAAAAGATAGCAGGAAGGGCAAAATGAAGGTGGGGAAATTGGATGGGGAGACGAACCATGAGAGGCTATGGACTCGGAGAAACAAACTGAGGGTTCTAGAGCGAGGGGGCTGGGGGGATGGGTTAGCCTGGTGATGGGTATTAAAGAGGGCACATACTGAATGGAGCACTGGGTGTTATACGCAAACAACGAATCATGGAACACTACATCAAAAACTAATCATGAAATGTATGGTGATTAATGTATCATAATAAAATAAAAAAAAAAGAAAGGGAAAAAGAAAGAATGAGAAAGAATAGCAAGGGGACAGGGTGTAAATCACTTTTTACAGAATGATACTTAACTATCAAATAAAAAAGAAATGGTAGAATGAGAAGTCATCACTTTTCAATCCTCAGTGTAATAACTGAAATGAGTAATAATCATCAGTGGATCCTAAAGATTGTTGGAGTAAAAAGTGTTTGTAGGTTCTCAAAGTAGGGCCCAACTAAATATGATAAAGGGAAAACATCAGTTTACATTAGAATCATCTGTTGATTATCATCTAAGTAATAACATTGGCATTAGCAAGAGAGAGAGCACAGCATTACCAACACAAACTTTACCAGCATTTAGACAGACAGTATCTGTCTTTTGAAGTGATGCAATAACATTGTTTATTAAAAGTACACAGAATTAGAGATGGTGTTCCTTTTGCTGCTGGACTTGTCTTGCTTCCATTTTGAAGACAAAGTCAATATGTGGCAAGAGCGCAGAGCCAAAAAAATTGCAGCAAATCGGGGCCAAAACCCAATTTCATCACTATGGAACCATATCCTATATATGGACTTTCTGCTATTTGAAATAATACATCCTTTCATGTTTGAGCCAATTGAGTTGGAGTTTATTGTGATCAACTGCCTGATTCTTCACACACAGAAAAGTAAAAAGTGCTCAATCCTCTGTTGCACGGATTTCTCCTATTTTATGCCAAAGAATTCATCAGTTAGTATAGATCTCATTTTTTTTTTAATCTGTGAAGAGTTAGCATTTGTTTACAGTGATCTTAATATAATTATTTAAAGCTATTTAGAAGTTCTTTATTATATCAAAGCTCAAATAACAGATTTTCTTCATTGTTCTTTGCCCAGCTGAATATGACCATAACTTTCCTCACTTTCAATGATAATATGACATAACTAACATTCACTTATCAGTTAACCCTAGAACTAATTAGATAATTAAACAAATGCTAGAGGTCAATATATATTTTGCAACTATATAATATTTTAGTCAAAATCATTTAAGAAAATGTTGAATATAGATAACAGTCACACACACACACTATATATTTAAGATATATCAAATATTATACTTTTATCAGCAATCATTTACCAAATGTTGTATCTTAAGACACCTCTAATATGTTCTAGCTTAGCATGTTTTAAGCTTTCTTCCATAAAATATTCATGAAAATAAATACTGAACAAAATATGTCATAATAGTCATTGATACTGGACTGAAATTATACCTCAATTTGAAATATAGATGGTCACTCCTAAAAAAAATAAATATATAATAGTAATTGGAAATCACTAGAAATATTTGTGAAAATACCTGCTATAATAGGCAAGCCAAACAGATCAATTAGTGCTGCAAAGGAGCAAAATTGAAATGTATTACTTCCACTTCTATGTGGAATAGTAAAATATGCTAATACCTAAGTCCCTTATTATAATTAATATGACATAAATATTTGTGACCATAATTCTAATTAATTTGGGGCTTATGCTGTGCAGAATACAATGTGTTTCACCTAAGTTTTTTCTTATCATAAGAAAGGAAGAAGCAGCAGCATTTGCTCATTTTACTCATGTAAAGCTAAGAATGCATTATTACCAATACAGATATCTAATTTGAATTCAACACCTTACTCATACAACCCAGTATAAAACTTATTTCTAAGGAAAACCTCATTAATAGTAATGATTTGTTCTATTATTACAAAGTAATATATAACCTTTATCTGAAATTCATAAAACACAGAAAAACACACATGCACACCAATACCATGCATTTGCATTTTCCAAAAGTAATACAGAGTTAATTTTTAACATGTTCATGTAGGTCTTTTTAGTTTGTTAAAATTGTTTAATTTAAAACATTTAAAAAAATAAAAAAACACTTTACATTTATGATAGTAATACCAATATAAACCCATTTTTTCACTTCTTAATATTTTATGTACATTTCAGATTCTAAGGTACATAATCAATGACTGCAAAAATTTAATTCTGTGGCTACATTATTTTTTCTCTTTATTGTATTTTATTATACAAATAATTCATGTTTCTTACTGACCAATTAAAAAAGACTATGAACTATAAGAAAATTAGCACAAATTATCCTAAATTATAATCCTATATATAATGTCTTAGTATTTAATGCTTTAGTTTCTTATGAAAATATATAATACATAATGTATATAATGCTTTAGTTTCTTATGAAACTACATCCATACACATGATTGACAAAAATGGGCATTCAAAAATACTTGAAGTTTTTTCATTTATCAATACATTTTAGAATTATTTGCAATTTGACAATACATTGTAGTGGACACAATGTTATTAAGTTGGGCATAATGTTCTTAAATTGTTAAATAGGTCTCCAGATGATGGTCTCTTGTCACATCATAATCCCACCTTCATAACCTATACCTTTAAGGTCAACTTAAAAGTTAATTATTAACACACCTCATAAAATATAGTAGTATAAAGGGAGAGGAAAAACAGATGAAATTGGGCTAGAGAGTGAGATATATGCATGCAATCTTACTATAGATCAAATAATAAAATATGGGAAGCTATTACAGGCCTTGTTTTCTTGCTTTACTACCCAATTAAACTTCCATTTCCCTTCAACCCATACTTTCACCAGTTAAGACTTTTTTTTAAAATTCTGTGTTGAGACCCAAAACTACATTCTTAAAAAAATAATAATAATCTTGGTGCGCATAGCTGCACTGAGTTGCTATGGTTGTTCATTAACTGTTTCCAGTGCATTTAAAAGTACTGAGAGATGTCTCAGAGGATCTCTTGTGTTCTACATACCACTCCAGTAGCAGCTCTATTTCCATTTAATAATCAGAGTTAATATCCTCAGGTAATACCATAGTCCTCTGTATTGCCTGTAAATTCAGTGGCATAAGGATTCAATGGCCAAGAAGCATCTTAATTTCCAAGTCAATGAAATCATTGCTGAATCCCCTGATAGAAGTCCATATCACTGTAGAAGACTAAGGTCTTGAAGACAGGAAACAAGAATTTGAGTGGTTGTTAGTTTCTAACATCCTCTCCCTGATTCCCCCTTCCCCTTTTTGATTTCCAGACCTTTATATTCTTTCAGAGGAGAAACAGTTCCATAAAATGGTAACTGGTTCAGATAATAGACCACCTGTTCTACAACAGAACATCAAACTCACAGGTTTTTGTCCCTCCTAGAATTGTTATTTTGCTTTTAGTAGAACATTAAATTGGCTTCTAAGTCAAGCTATTTCTGGGTCAAGGGGTGTATAGTGAGACCTGTGAGTTACATATGCTTGAGCTTGCTTCATTACTTCTTTTGCTATGAAAGAAATTTCACAGTCAGAAAAAGCATTATACCAGACTCATTAAACCCAGGGAGTGTGATAGTGCCATATTATGGGTTTAGCAGAAAAGGTCAATCCATATTCATAGTATATGGCCATTCTAGTGAGAGCACATTTCTGCATCTCCCTTCATATAATAAATTTAATGTAAAGCACCTTCCATTAGGTGGCTGGCTGATATACCCCTGAAAGGATGTTATTAGAGTGAGTGTAGAGGAAATTTTAAAAAATAATATGGTTAAATGACTTATTCCTAGAAGTATAGAGACTCAAAACTGATCCTTTAACCAGTGGGGAAACTGAACCAGCAGTTCAAAATATTCCCACAAAGAAAATACTGGTCTCAGATAACTTTACATCATGAAGCAATAAACAAACAGGAAAAACATAATTCTGATTTTATATTAATATTTCAGAAGATAGAAAAGAGGAAAGTCTGCAGCTTATAGATGAGGCTAACATAATCTTAATATCAAAATAAAATAAAGCAAAATATAGCATGGGTAATATAACTACATATCAATTTCAGAGAATGTACATGTGAAAACACAAACTAAATATAAACAAATTTATCAATGTAAAAAAAATGACACTAAATATAATGTCCTTATACCAGAGTAGCTAGTTTGGTTTATTATTAGAAAACATACTAATATAATAAGCCAAATGAAATATGTTTGTCTCAATACAAAAAATAATTTGGTAATTCCAACAACATTTATAATGCAAAAAAAGGTAGAAATAGAAGGTACAGATTTTAAGAGAGAATATCAATAAAAACTTATAGAAAACAATATGCTTAATTTTAAAATGTTAAATGAATTGTCGTTAAGTCAGAGATGGTACAAGAAGCCCATTATCAACACTTTCCTCAATATTTTACTAGAGGTCTTATATAACAAAAGATAGAAATTAAATTAAAATTCATATGATTTAAAGGGAGAAATGCATTGTATTATTCAAACATATATATACGATTGTTTATACAAGTAAACAAAATTAGTTAATAACTACACAAGTTAAAGCTAAACTTTTGAAATTATACTAGAGGTAAGATGAATATACATAAATATACATACATAAATAAATTGCACACTAACAAACACAGAAAATTTCACTAAAAGATATTCACCATAGCAATGAAGCATATAAATTACAAGAGTTAAAATTTAACTGGTTTTCAGGATATTTGAAAAAATTAAATAGCTACCCAATAATCTTGGATAGGAAGACACACTACCTTAGCAGTATCTGTTCTATGAAATTATATTAATTTTAAGGATTTTAAAATAGATCCTAAAAGTTACACTGAAGGATAAAAGGCCAAGGGCTAGGATAGTTTGAAAAAGAATAGAGAGGTTAGGACTTCCTAGGTGACAAATATTGTTTATAAAGCAATAATACGTCGTCACGCTATTGGTCCAGAAGTGGACAAATTGACTAATGGAATAGAGCTCAGGGCCCAGACTAAACTCACATATATATATAGAAACCTGAGATATTTCAAGAGGTGGATATGTAGCTCAGTGGGGTAAAGCTAGGAAAACTTTCAACAAATGGTGAAAGGAAAATGAGTTATCTACTGAGAGACTTAATATACAAAAGGGCAATGACTGGACCACATAGAACAATAGAACCTTGACTCACAATCTCTGCAGAGACCAATTAGGAAATTAAGTCACAATCTCAGCAGCAGTGGGCCCAGCTTCCATATTTTTTGTCCCTCTTCCAACTTTGAATCAACTAGAGAAAGCCAAATATGCTCCCCAAACCAATCAAATAAGACGCCCCACTTCTAGTTAGCCTGCCTTCAACAATCTCCAGTCAGAGCATGACTGTAATAATTTTTTTTTCATTATTATGAAGCTTTTCCCACTCTCTGCCTGCCTTTGAGTCTCTGTTAAATGAAAGTGAAAGCAATAGAGTCCCTTGCTGTAGCAAACTCTGAATGGAAACCCTCTGTTCTTATTTGAGTGATCGTCATTTATTGGCAAACTACATGGAAAGTTTATACTTAGTATGGGATTAATGACTTAAACATGAAAGGCAAAACTTCACAGAAGAATTTTTTATGATATCTGGCTAGATAACAGTTTAACAAATAGGACAAAAGGAGCAACTTTAGAGGAGTAAATTCTATAGTAAAAGATTCAGAACATATGTTCATTATTTATCTTTAAAAAAAAAAACTCTGAAAAAAAATAATTCAAATGGAAAACAAATAACAATACAACCTCCAAACTGGAAGAAGACATTTGCAACACAAACAAAAAAAGTAAAAAAGTATCTAGAGTTTAAGCAAAAATCATACAAATCAAAAATTAAAAATATTAAAAAATTAAAAATATTTAAACCAATCAATATGAAAATGGGCAAAGTACAGGAATACACCGTTATTAGTATCAGAAGAATATAAATTAAAATAATAAAATTGTGTTCATGAGGATAGAGGAGTCGTAATTCACAGATATTACAGATGGTAGTGTAAATTTTTACAAAAAAGTTTTAAAAACAGTAAATATGAAGATAGGCATACCTAAGAATCAACATCATCCCTAAATATATGGAAAATCCATTGCAAATGTGTACCAAGATGCATGCGCTAGTATATTCATAGAAGCATTATTTATAAGCAGACTGAAAACAAAAAAAGTTTCATCATTGGGAGGATAGATAAATATATTTTGGTATTTATATCAGAGAAAACAAATTATAGCTAAGCACATCAATATAAGCAAACCTAAAAATTTAAACTTGAGTAAAAAAAAGCCAGTCAAAACAAAATGGAGTATAATCCCATCTGTATGTAAGTCAAAAACAGACAAAATATATCAATACAATGTTTATAATAGGTATACATATGTGGAAAAGCTTTTGATACAACAACAACATAAAAAGCAAGGGGAAAATTAATGGCAATTTCAGAATAGACTATGTTTTTGGAAGGAAAAGATGTCTTTCTGGGTAGCTCACAGGGGCTTTAAAGGGCTAGTATTAGTTTATAAATTATACTTGATAATGGATAGATATGTAAGTGCTTATTTTATTAATATACTTAAAACTACATATTAATGTAATGCATCTTATGTATGTGCAATATATCTTGCAATAGACAGTGAAAAAACAATACCTATGCCTTAAAAAGTCATAGCAGAATTGTCAATTATGGAAGACCATGGACAACAAAGATCCTTGAAGAAAGAACCAGGGACTGGCATTTAGGCAAAGAAGACACATTATTTTCTGTTAAAACAGAGAAGTCTCCCTATTTTGACTAACTGGATTTTATGTGACCCATAAATCAGTGCCTGCTGTATACTTTTATTCTTTCTTGCTTGAAATAGGGAATTTGCAGTTGTTCCCTGCTTTCTACATCATCATGTATTGAGTATTTTGGAAGCAAATAAATTGCCTTTTGGCTTATATATAGTTCAATAGGAAGTGTGACAATCTGGATCTCATAGCAAAGAAAACAGTTTCACAAGTACAGACTTCTGGTTGGATACAGAAACTGGCTTGATGCAACAAAGGCCAGTGTGATTGTTTTTGTTTGTTTGTCTGCCAGTGCATTTTGAAGTGTTTCTATAGTTATTGGGTATCCAATGGCAGTCATAGTAAAATGGAAGTTTTAGTAAACTTCTCCCTTGCCACTTCCCACTATGGAGGTTAAATTAAAAACAAACAAACAGAAACAGACTCAAAATATGGCTTACCTTGCATCCAGGAACGGCAATATGATTCAGCACTGTTCATGAGACATGCACTGAAGTAAAGCTTATAATTTTCTTATCAAAGACCCTGTCATTTCCCTCTACATTCTTCCTTGAATGCAGATGTGATGTCTGGATGGGAAGAATACCAAATAAGTAAAATGTATAAGTCAAAATTTATAAGATGGTGGAAGAAAAAGAGCAGGCATTGGGGGATCAAAAATTTGATCCCCAATAGCCTTGTAGAAGAGCTGATGGAAGCACCATTCACTTTTTGTATCTTAAAACACTATGAGCTGCATTCTTCATTCTTTTGATCTGACAGCATTCCTAGCTGAAATACAATAAAATTAGTTTTGTTTCATTGTTTAATATCTCTGCCTCACCTATGCCACAAAGAATTTTACTTCCCCCTTAGCACAGGTGTTGCTGGTCACTACCCCACCCCTCTACACACATGCTTACTGCAGGGATGTTTCCTTAATGTAATGTAATGTAGAAATAGATTCAAAACAGATGAAGTTTGGGAGTGTTGAAAAGGAGAGAGAATCTGAAGTGGCTACCTCAAAAAGAGAAACTTCCTATTTTTAAAGACAATGGATATTCAATATGATCTGTCTTAATTCCACTCTATATATTTTATAGAGAGTGGAGAGTCTTTCCTGATTCTTATTTTATTGTTATATATGTATTAGTTTTATTTGTGGGATTTTTTTCCTACCATGCCCTCTGTCTTCATGGGTACCATAAAAGGAGCTAGAGAAAGATGTACAGTACACTTTCATTGAATACAGATATTATATCTATTCTCTATATCCACATATATCCTAACCCAGGGCTTAAATATTAAATACTGGCATTTTGGTCACTGTGAACGAACAGTTAAAGGTGTGTTAGGTCAGGTTTATTGTTGGCATATTAAGTTACAACTGGATTTTATCTATTAGCTTAAAACAACTAATTTGATCAGTTGTTGGAAAATGTCAGAGCAATTATTGTGTTTTTCTTAATGATTAGGTCACTCTGAGTGCTTTCTGATGACCTCTTATGGTACTGAAAATTCCTCAGATCAAACTTATTTGGATTTTTCCCTTGGAATTGCAAAGGCAAAAAATCATTTTTAAGCGCCCATCTAAAGAGCTATTTTTGTGATTCATAAATTAATAAAACATTTTAAGGAATCCTCAGTCTCCAGTTTATTTTACTAAATTCATTTTAAAAAATGATTCTGTACTTATATAGAAAGACAATGCCAATCTTAAGAATCCACTGTTAGTTGTATTTCAAACTTATCTCTAGTCACAAAGTTAGAAGTGAAGACATAAAATTCTTGTAAATGAGTATTTATAGGTGTTAAATGTCTAGAAATAGAACAAATAAAAGCAAGTATAGGTTCCTGTATTATCAAATTATGAAACTATACTAACCTAAAGAAACAGAAAAATGCCATGAAGACAAAATTAAGTGCACTTTAGTTCTAGATACATTTAGCAGAGTTATATGTTGATGCATTTTTTTTTTCTTCTATGCTTAAAGGGTTTTAAATATAGCACTGGTTTCTAAGTGGTAATTATCATTCTGTGTGGCTGGACATCAATACAATCTGGTTGTAAATCTTAGATAGTCCTTTCATAGTGCTAAAACTAACATTTATTTGGAATTTTTTATTAGTAGGCATTTTTATATGGCTTAAAAGAATTAAGCATTGTCTTATGACAGACTATAAATATTTTAGAAAATGTTAGTCTCTGCTGGAAAAAGCGAAGTTTTAAATGTTATTCAGTCAGATTCTCACCACTGATAGTCAAGAAGGAGTGTAAGGTAATTTGAGAGAGATTTTACCTCAGAAACTCATTCTTTTATGTTATTTCCCGCATTAAATTGTGTTTTAATAGGCAAAGTACTCTGGATCAATTGTTTTATAATACTGAATTGTAAACATAATGATTTTCTTGGATGGGAGAGGGATGTTTGGAAATGGAATTTGTCTGAAGGGTGATGGACAGATAAGAAATAGCATCATTAACAAATACTTATTGAGTACCTAGGATGCACAGGGCTGTGTGCCAGAGAAACACAAGATGTGCTTTTCTGGAATGAAGTCTGGAAAAGTTCAGGTAACACAGGCAAAATAGGACTCAAGCTTGACTGATGTCCTCATTACTTTTCCTTTTCATTTCTCCCTCTTGTCCAATTTCCTACAGTGTGTTTTTATTTTTTCATGTGACCCTCCTTCCCCTTATTTCCTTTTCACCTTCACTGTCTTCCTGCACCATTTAACCAGAATTTAAAATGCGTATGCAGGGGCGCCTGGGTGGCTCAGTCATTAAGCGTCTGCCTTAAGCTCAGGTCATGATCCCAGGGTCCTGGGATCGAGTTCCAGGTTCCCTGCTGGAGCATCAGGTTCCCTGCTTGGCGGGAAGCCTGCTTCTCCCTCTCCCACTCCCCCTGCTTGTGTTCCCTCCCTCGCTGTGTCTCTCTGTCAAATAAATAAAAGCTTCGAATAAATAAATAAATAAATAAATAAATAAATAAATAAATAAATAATAAATACATTAAATGCATATGCATATCTAAATATCTGAAATTTATGTGATGACATAGACCAGTCTGCCTTCTGAGGTTTCATATCTTCAATATTGTACTCATGTGAACCCCCTACAGAATGTAGGACTCTGGAAATTGTCCATTCTTTTTCTAAGATGGTAGACCAAATTTACTAATGGTTTTTTGTTTTCCCCCATTTTCCCATAAATGTTCAAGCCAGATCAGAGCAAACATGTTGCTGAAATATCTTGCTCGTGATGTGAAATTCTGTCTCCACTGTGAACAACCTGTCTGTTCTCTGCTGACACAAGTTCTGCCCTTGAACAGGCAGAGACTACATTGTCTTAACACAGCAGATTAAGTAGGGTCTTTATTTTATGTTGAATTTCCTTTCCACTTCCTCTCCCTCTAAGAATTTTCCATTTTAATTAGATGAGTCAATTACTCACACAAAAGAATATCTCACATATTTAAAGCCAGTAGAGTTTTCCATCCACTTTTTCAAATGTGGCCTTTTAAACTCAGTTTAAGAGATTTTCAAAATCCTGTCATCTTAAAAGCATAGAATGAGGGACTTATTCATACTTGAGATTCTCCACTCACTCCAATTATGTCTCAGGCAAGTTGTTTCTCTGTGTCATAATTAGTTATCTTCACTGCTTTCAACACTTTCCTTTTCCATTTTTCCCTATTTACAATCCTTACTTTTCCTTTTGTTTAGAAGGCAGAATGTCTGAATGATTCAAAGGGCATTCTAAACAGTTATTAGAAATTGGGCTTGCTGCAAGAATTCATTAGGTTTAGTTCTTGGACCAAAAGTCTAAAATCAAAAGAATTTAAAATATAATTCAGGATGTTGAAAGCAGTCAATGGCAGAAGAATTGTGACAATACAAAGTCATAAGTTAAGGCAAATCCTCAAGAGTGCTGTGCAGTCAGTTTTAGCTTTTCATAAACCTATCTACTGACCAGCTTACTATTTCTTGAATTCATATTAATGTAGAACATAGAAATGAAAAACCTCCAAATCACCCAGGGCATTCCCTGACATGACCAGGCTGCCTCTACCTTCGGAGGCAATGCTGTACAACTCTTTCAAATGTCAGAGGGGTGTGGTATTGAGTACACCAGGAGTCAATATTTACTCCAACCTTCTCACTAGTTGTCCTTTCTCTCTTAATAATTTGGTGTTCATCAGTGGGGTAACTAATAAAATTAGTCTCAGAGGCAAACATCTAATTTGGAGCCCTCCCCTTTGTCATACATGACTATATACATGACTACATGACTACAAAAAAAGAGGACATTTCTATATTCTCTTGACATTAATATTGGGTTTGACTAAAGGAAGATGAATTCAATCTTTGGAGAGAGAAATACTCTGATTGACCAAAGGGCAGTGGGAAGTCCTTGCCGAAAATAATAACTGTGAGAACTCTAGGCTATAAGCAGTATGAATGCACATTGTTTGGGCTCACTACACAGTGTTCTTTGAGATGTTGCCCAGCATAGAGATTTTGCAAAAGGAAGAGGTTGAGATCAAAACAAAAAATACCGGCAATTTATTTCTCCAAAACCAGAAAACAAAAATACTCCTAGGGGTTCACATGAAATACGTCAGTTACTTTGGCTTAGCTTTACTATTTATACTAATATTCCTTTCTCCTGATCCTTAAATAGAAGAATGCTTCTATATTCTTTCATATTTACACACAGCTCCTCAACAGTAAATAAACATGGTATTAAATTTTGCATGTTAACCAACTGTCAATAAATTAATTTACATATAACTAGCCTTTGGAGGAAGAATGAGAACTTACAAAGCTGAAAACTACACACTTTCCTTGAAGTGGTCAATCAGTGGTGAAGTGGAAAGGGGGTAAAAGGGAGACTACTGGAAATCATGTTTTATTTCTCGGTATGCCCCTATCTTTATTTTCTGGGTGAAATGTTGGCATGCTCACGTTTCTATCTCTATCACAAAATATTCTGTGATTAAACAGAGAGAAATTTGGAAAGCCAGAAGAGAGTATTAAAAAAAAATGGCTAGGAGTTTCCAGAGGAAGATTGCAAAAACCAGGTCATCTCATGCATTATGACAACACTAATGACATTTAAACATCATTTTTAAGGCCAGAAAACAAATAAACAAATAAAAAATAATAAAAGATCACAACAGAGTCAAAAGCAATTCTTTCTTGGTTATTTTTCTTTCTGTCATAATTTACAAAGCACATACTGTGTACTGACCATGTAGTAAATACAGTTTCCAAATTTTTATTATTCATTTTAGGAGACATGTACAGACAAGAAGGACTTGGGTCACTATCCTCATTACACTTAGCATGAGTAGAAATAATTGTAATTAAGAACTAATGAAGCTTGAGGAGGCTGGGTGGCTCAGTGGTTAAGCGCCTGACTTCAGTTCAGGTCACAATCCCAGGGTCCTGGGATCGAGCCCCACATCAGGCTCCCTGCTTGGCAGGAAGCCTGCTTCTCCCTCTCCCATTCCCCCTGCTTGTGTTCCCTCTCTCGCTGTGTCTCTCTCTGTCAAATAAATAAATAAAATCTTTAAAAAAATAAAAGAACTAATGAAGCTTTATTGTGAAATATAATTGATAATTTGCATTTCTATCAGTTAAGTCAACTTATTTAACTTGACTTAAGTTATGAGATTGAGTATGCCTATGCCACCTTACTATAAAAGAGTCATTGTTTCTTATAATGAATGTGGTGTGGGCAATCATAAGCATCTTTTGCTACATCCATCATAGCAAAAGATTTGAGTTGAAATTGTCTGAAGTTTCTTTACTATATTTTTATAGCAGTGGTATATCCCAATCTAGCCAATGGGCCTACCACTATGTGTAGAGTCCTGCTTGGAACTATAATCTTGATTTGGTATGTCAAATGGCAACAAAGTCAGCTGATTATGCCATAATTCCAAAACAGACACTCCACCAATGCCGCTGACCTTCTCCAGCCAGTCTAGTACTTATCTAACCAACAGATCCGCAGCACTCCCTTTGCTTTTGTAGTATGGAACAGTCTTCAATCTTCAATCATTAGAAATCTCTACTTTTCTCCTCCCTCAACTTCACACTATGATGCTAGGGTCTGGGATGAATTCCTGAGTTCCTTTGCTTGGCAGTATAACTTTGCCACTCTACACTCAATCTCTGGTCTTTTTGTCTTTACTTTTCCTTGAACAGTAGAATATCTGCCAAAAGATCTCGGAAAAGGGTGCTAAATCTCAAGGCCTTGGTAAAGGCTGAAGAGATGACTGTGAGGAATTTACAGCTCCTCAAAAGATAAATAGAAAATGTCATTCCATTCTAGAATAATTTTCAATTTCTAACTCATCACAGTATCTTGCGATAGAGTATTAAATATTTAAAAATTGTGCTAAGAATTTATGGGGAAGACCAAGATTAGCCATGTAAAATTTTCTATATGCCATGTGCAAACAATTTTAACCCTTGCAATGATTTGTCTGTGCAAGCAGCTCTCTCTTCAAAGTTAAATAATCTACACAGACCGACTGAAAAAATTATCATTATATTTACAAAATGGACTGGATTCCCCAGAGTGAGAATTTTCATTTTTCTTCCCTTTTTCTTAGGAGGCAAAAAAGAAAAGGTGAGAGGGATTTGTGCTAACCATTACCAGCAGTTATTGAGCAACTTAATAGGTGCTAGGTGCTGTCCTGAGCACTATTATAGGTTTATCTTGATTCATCCTCAAAATACTGGCATAATGTAATTAAGATGAGGTTTTTCATACAGGTCATTATATAAAGCCCATAATGCAACTCTCCTGTAATCAGCCTATTCTTTCAAATATTTTGTTTTAAACAAGATCATGATACAGATTTATGAAATGCCACATTATATACTGGCAATAAGGAGGGGGAGGATAGCAGCATTTGCAAAGCTTTTTTATAGGTTATTTATTCACAGTTTATTTTTCAAATTCATATTAATTATCTACATAAGCCAAGCTCCATGCATAGAGCTTTGAACAAGACAGACATGGTCCCTACCTTTCTAAAGCTTTTCTGGTCATAAGGAGATGGCTATAATTATGTGTGCCAAGAGAAGAACACATGAGATGTGGGGCGGGGGATCTAACTCAACTTAGTAGTCAGAGAAGGTTCACATCAGGAAGAGGCATTTAAACAGAAAATTAAATGACAGAAGGGACTGAATAAAGTTCTGCCCTGCAAGAGCAAAGGGAAAGTGCTGAGATAGGAACTGTTGACAGAGACAGGAACCAGAATGTGTAGGGCTTCTCAAGCTAGTAGTTAAAGACTTTGAGATTTATCCTAGGGGAAGGCAGAAATGAAAACAATTCTGATATGGTAAAAAAATAATAATTACATGGTATTAATTAATCAGTGGGATTTCCACAATGTTGACATAAGTACCAAGAGAAAATTTTTGATTCAACCCACACTTCAAAACTCAGGCACCGACCATATCTCATCCTACGACCACTCTCCTGATTAGATCTTCCTCTTCTACCACAATTTCAGAGTGTAAAGGCTCAGAAAATTGAATTGCAACCTTTCATTTTAGATTTTCCATTTTTAATACTTTTTTATAGAGTTCTGTTTTCTTCAGTTTTAATACCTCAATCTTCAAGTTTTCTCAAGTGAAAATCTTATAACAGGCAATTTCTCTTCCTATACCAGTTATCCTTCCTTTATTTAGTCATGTTCTTGTTCAGGGGTTGGAAAACTTTGCAAAGGGCCAAGTTTTCTTGGTGTTTCTGTCTATATGATCTCTATTACAACTCTCAATTCTGCCATAATAGCAGAAGCAGCCATAGATAATATGCCAATAAATAGGTGTGGCTATGTGCCAATAAAACTTTATTTGCAAAAAGAGTTTGCTGAATTTGGGCAGTATTTTTTGAACTCCTACTCCTAATTTATCTCTCCCCAGACTATGTATGGTCTCTCAATATGTTGCTCTTCAGAGCACCCTTCTGGGTTGCGTATACTACCATAATTCACACATCATTGCTCCTATATAATTTGTCCATGTAAGAGTGTACCCTGCTAGTATTATAGATAGTGTATTAATATTTAAGAACAGAATAGAGTCCTAGTTCTTACTGGGTTGACTGCGCTTTTGCACTAGTACTTATGACAAAGCCCCAAATTTCTGTCCACTAAAGATTTTGTGGCAGACTCCCTACCTAGTGTCCAGTTGTCTTTGGTTCTGCTTTCCCTCCTTAAAGTCATTCTCTTACTCTAGTTCCCATGGTTTCTCAACCTCCACAGCTGGCTGAATAAAGTATTGCCTTTAGTTCTTTTTGACAAAGATAATACAGGTGTTTTATATATATGTAAATTCTTGCACTAAGTTGGCAAGTATTTCTTCCTTAGAATTTTGAAACTATTATGTTTTGTTTAATTTTTCTTGCTCTATATCATGAAATCTTAATCTGATTGCATTTGGATCTAGCTCTGACCTCCCAGAATGGCATCAAACTTCACCCCACCCTCGTGGACAATTTCCTATGCTTCAGCTCCAGACCATGGCACCTCAGAAAATTCCTCTTCCATACAGTGGACTACAGCCACACCATCTCCAGTGAAGCCTAAAAATCAGACTCTTGAATGAGGTGGGGGGACAGAGGCCCTTCCAAATTTGGTCCTTCCTTAAAGGTAGTATATAGTATCCCTTTATTTGCTATTTCTATATTCTTTGGAGTTCTCATTTGCCAACTTTTGTAGTTAACCTTCTTTTACTAGCTAATAATATTTTATATCAGGGGTCCACAAACAATGGCTCATGGGCCAAATATTGTTTGCTACATGTTTGTAAATAAAGTTTTACTGGAACACAGCCACTCCCATTTGTTTGCATATTGTCTATGGCTGCTTTCACTCCCCAAGTACAGAGTTAAGTAGTTAAGTAGTTGAAAAACCTTATAGCCTGAAAAACCTAAAATATTTACTAACCTCTTAGAAAAAAAAATTTGCCCAACCATTCTTTAAATTTTCCCTGTTCAAATTACAAGTGACTTTCCTATGACTGATACAGATTTGGCAACAGAAGTAATCCTAGGAGACAGACCTTCAAAGATCAGATGTTTTAGATTGTTTTGGTCATATCCTTGGGTCTATCAATGGGAAATGCATACTAGTAGCTCATAAAATGCAGCAATGTCTCAGTGAATCAAGCTTTCTATCTCTAGTCATACTGCTTAGATAGTGCCAGCTAAACAGAGTGAGTGATAATCTTGCCGACAGAAAATTTTGCATACTAGATAGTATATTTGTTAATGCACTGCAATAACTCATTTAATTTTCATGAAAGCATTTGAAGTGGATAGATATTGTTATCATTCTATATAAAGGAAAATGAGATAAATCATATAACCAGCAAGCATAGGAGTCAGGACTGAATTCATTGTTTTATGACTCACAGAGTGGAGTGTTATCTACCCCAAGAATCTTGTCTTCCATATTTCTTTTGACTGTTTCCTCTATTGGCATAGCCTAATAAGTCCTGATAATAATGACTGCTATGTAAATTAATTTTCCAAAATGAACACCTCCATATTTTGCATAAAAATAAGGAAATCCATTAATGGCTCCAGATCACAAGAATGTAATAGGTTTCTAAGAAAAATGAATTCATTGTCAACTCAGTTATTTAATTAGCTTTGAATAAGTTTCTTAGAATGTTCAAGTTAATGTGAAATTAAGAAATATAAATACTATATAGGGTATAGTCCAGTTGTCAGACAATTTACAGTCTGGTGATGCTACTTCTGGGGTTGGGTTTTCCAACACCAACAACCAATTCTCTGATTCTCCAGACACCAACTTAGTGTTCAACAATTTAATTCAACTTTGCCATTAACTATCCTGAATTAGCACACACCCTACAGTTTAAGGGCTCAGTCCCACAAGATGGTCCCCCCGCTTGATACCAATCACAAATCTTAGGCCACCCATATTTCTGATCAACTGGCTATAAATCAAGAGTTACCAGGATCTCCTCCTCAGATTCAATAATTTGCTATCAAATTCACAGAACTCAGGGAAGCACTTTAATTAGGTTTGCTGATTTATTATAAAAGATATGAGTCAGGAATAGCAAGATGGAAAAGATGGATAGGGCAAGGTATTAGAAGGGGAAGTGAGGAGCTTCCATGCCCTCTCTGGGCACACCAATTCCCAGTAGTACCTCCATGAGTTCACCAACCTAGAAACTCATTAAATCTCCTTTTTTATAAAATTTAAATTCCAGACGCCCTGCCCCTGTCTTATCTATGGTGGGGCCTCACACTAAATCACATCATTAGCATAAACTTAGGTGGAATGGTGCACATTATGAATAATAAATGACATTCCTATCACTTGGGAAATTCCAAGTTTCAGGAGCTCTTTGCCAAGACCAGGGACAAAGACCAAATATATTTTGTATTATACTATACTACTTATCTACAGTGTATCTATATTCTGACTTAGAGGCTTTTGACCCATCCTAAATGTAGTGACAATTTGTCTAAGTTTTAGATATCCAGTAACCAATCCAGTATCTTAAGCTAAAGAATTTTTTTTCTTTTAAAGATTGTATTTATTTATTTGTCAGAGAGAGAGAGAGAGTACAAGCAGGGGGAGCTGTAGGCAGAAGGAGAAGCAGGCTCCCCACTGAGCAAGGAGCCTGATGCAGGACTCAATCTCAGGACCCTGGGATCATGACCTGAACTGAAAGCAGACACTTAACCGGTTGAGCCACCCAGGCTGAGCTAAGGAATGTTTAATTGTGAGGATAATAATTTAGCACCTTAAAAACAAAGCGAAAACTATGTTAAGTCAATGATAATATATTAAACCATAAATATAGTAAGTTTTACTCGTTAAAAAGGTGATTGCTATTATTTCATTTCTGACCTCACCTTTTAGATCTTAATATTAACTATTTATTTTTTAATATTAATTATTTAGTTAATGTTTTTTAAGTAATCCAGTGGTATTTCCTACTATACATAATCTTACCTCCTATCTCCAGGTTACTGAGCTTGTCCCACATATGTGCTACAGAAGAAATAACCCATTCACAGGGTGCTTGGGTGGCTCAGTTGGTTAAGCGACTGCCTTCAGCTCAGGTCATGATCCCAGGGTCCTGGGATCGAGTCCTGCATTGGGCTCCTTGCTCAGCAGGGAGCCTGCTTCTCCCTCTCCCTCTGCCACTCCCCCGCTCTTGCTCTCTCTCCCTCTCTGACAAATAAATAAATAAAATCTTAAAAAATAAAAATAAAATTAAGAAATAACCCATTCACAAAAGGGCTAGGTTTCTTCAAGTATTTTTATTAATAGATTAATAAACCAGGAAAAATGTCTTAGGGAAAATATGCCTCAAGTAGATACTCAAAAAATATATTCTCAAGGACTATATGTCTGATATATAGTAGAAGTTCACAATATGTGGAATGGATGAATAAATTAAGTTTCACATTCATAAGGAAAAAAAATCACAGCCAGATTTTGTTTAAAATACATTTTAATTCCATTTTGGTACATATTATATTTGGTTAGTAGGGGATATAATTATTAACCCAGATATTTTTTATGAAATAAAATATTATACAACAACATAGATTATCAAATGAAGGAAAAATAGTAAAATATTCAACACAGGGCTATGCTTACATGCTTCTGATAATTATAATAATCTGCTAATTGACTTCTTCCCCCCACCCCCCTCACAGGAGGGTGCCAATTAAAATAAACTACAATTTTGCTATTTGGTCTTTAGCATCAGAGCAGATGTGTTTGAGTTTATGACCAGTTTTCTCAATGTGTTGTCCAATTAACCTCAATGGGAGTGATTCACAGCAAATCCCTGGGGTTCTCTATGAAAGGAAAAGTCAGACAGGCTACTACAGGGGAAAGAGCTTTTGTATGTGCTTTAAAGCTCACTTGTGGACTACTCTGGTGAAAAACTGGTGCCAGTGGAAGCATTTAACTATTGAGGAAAAAGTCCCCCAGAGTTTCTTTGTAGCTGTCACTGAGGGAGAAGAGATGAACTATAACTGAGACAAAGGGAAATTCGGTACAGTCCTAGTGGGATCTGACTCATTCCACTAAGAGGCTGAGAAAATATATATAATTCCACACAAACAAAAAAGGTTTTGGAGGGCTCAAATTAGAGAAATGTGTAATACTTGTTGGGGAAAGACCTTTGAAATGGACTATTCTGTCAGATATAAGAGCAAATCATTTATCAAACTTAAATATCCACTGAATTTCTTAATATATTTGATATAGCCAGAGTAGAATGCAACAGTATTTCAGTCATTGAGATTATTTAATTTGTAATTACTCATATTAACCCAAGAGGCTAATACTGACTATGAAGTAAAACAACAGAAAACATTCATTTACAAAATTTTTTTATTATAGTGTAACATCAATGAGGTAAATTCATATATTTATATCAACCTGAGATGGAAAGAATGTTTTTGTGTTAGTTCACACTAAACTCTAGATTACTGAAACACTTAAGATAATTCTGAACTTTAGCCAATTAATAAATATTCATTCACTCAACAAAAAGTATTGAGAATTATTATGAACAATGTACTATACTGGACACTGGGGATAAAATGTTGACTGCCTTCAAGAAGTACTTATGAAAATAGAGACGAAAATAACAGATTTGCAATCAAATAAAAATAGCGATAAATAATTTGATGTGACCAGCAACAAGGTTATATGAAAACATACAACAGACCAAGAAGAAAGTAAATAATCTGAATAACATAGCTATACATTTGATCTAATAAATACATGGAGAACTACTCTATTCAATGAGACATTGTCTTAGTCCATTTGGGCTGCTATAACAAAATATTATAGACTAGGTAACTTATAAAAAACAGAAATTTATTTCTTATAGTTCTGGAGGATGGAAGTCCAAAATCAGGGTGCCAGCACTGGTGAGTGAGGGCTGTCTTCTGGATATCAGACCTTTCAATGTATCCTCACATGGTAGAAGGAGCTAGGTAGTAGCTTTGTGGGATCTCTCTTATAAGAATATTAATTCCATTCACAAAGGCTCCACCCTCAAGACCTAATCATCTCTTATAGGCTCCACCTCCCAACACCATCATTTTGGATTCCACGTGAGAATTTTGGGGAGGCACAAACATGCAGACCACAGCAGACATATAGAATTGGAAAATGGTGATGACGTTATTAAGCCACAAAGGAAATACTGGCTTAATATTAAAAAATAACTAAATAGTTCTTAAAAGATTGGCCAAGCAACCTATATTCATACACACATTTGTATGCCTACAGTTTGGTCATTTATATATGTATCTGTGTGCTCATTTACATATACATATATATGAAAAACACGAGCACTAGGTATCAAAACCAAAAGAATATCAAAGCTATTCTCAAAAGGCAATCTACTAAGAAATAGACAATCTGCATAGGGCTTTATCTATTAAAGTAATTGAATCAATAATTAATGATCTTCCAAACTGGTAAGCACCAAACCCAGATGGGTTTATGGGTGAATTCTACCAAGTACTGAAGGAAGAAATTATACCAATTCTCCACAATCTATTTCAGAAACTAGAGACAGAGATACTTCTTTATTCACTCAATGAGGCCACCATTACAATAAAGCCAAAGACATTACAAGAAAACTATAGACCAATATCTCTCATAGAAGAGAAGACCAATATCTCTCTATGTGAACATAGACACATAAATCCTCAACAAAATACTAGCAAACTGAATCCAATAATGTGTAAAAAAAGGATTATACATCACAAGCAAGAGGGATTGGCTGATTCAACATTAAAACATCAATGTAATCCATCATATCAACAGAATAAAAAGAAAAATCACATAATCATATCAAAAGATGCAGAAGAAGCATCTGACAATATCCAACACACATTCTCAGTAAAGTAGGAATACAGGAGACTTCCTCAATTTGACAAAGTATATCTATAAAAAGCCTACAGCTTATATCATACTTAATGGTAAGAAACTAGAAGTTTTCACATTAAGATCAGTTATAAGGCAAGGATGTTTCCTCTTACCACCCCTTTTCAACATCATACTGGAAGTCCTAGCTAATGTAATAAGGCAAGGAAAATGAATAATGGGGCTATATATTGGGAGGGAATATATAATACTGTCTTTATATGCAGACAACATGATCATCTATGTACAAAATTCAAAAGAATTGACAAAAACCCTCTTGGAACTAATAAGTGATTATAGCAATGTTGTAGGATACAAAATTAATTGCATAATAGTCAATCATTTTCCTTTATGCCAGCAATGAACAAGTGGAATTTGAAATTAAAAACACAATACCATTTATTCTGGCACCCCAAAATGAAACTCCTAAGTATAAATCAAGTGAAATAAGTATAAGACCTATATGTGGAAAACTACAAAACTGTGATGAAAGAAGTCAAATTATTAATAATTTGAGAAATATTCAATGTTTAAAGATAGAAAGATTCAATATTGTCAAAAAGTCAGTTCTTTATGACTTGATCTGTAGAGTTAATGAAGTTCAATCAAAATATCAGCTTATTTTATGGATATCAACAAACTGATTCTAAAGTTTATATAGAGAAGCAAAAGACCTAGAATAGCCAACAAAATATTGAAGGAGAGGGAAAAGTTGGAGAACTGATACTACCTAACTTCAAGACTTTCTATAAAGTTATAGTAATCAATACAGTGTAATATTGAAACAAAATAGGCAGATCAATGAAATAGGAGAAACAGCCCAGAAATGGACCTACAAAAATATAATCATTCTTTATAGTCAGGAGCAGAGGCAAAATAATGGAGCAATGAAAGTCTCTGCAACAGATGGTGTTAGAAGAACTGGACATCCACATGCAAAAAAAATAAATCTAGATACTGCCCTTTCACCCTTCACAAAAGTTAACTCAAAAGGGATCACAGACTTAAATGTAAAAGAAATCATTATAAAACTTCTGAAAGATAAAATAGAAAGAAGAAAACCTAGATGACCATGGGCATCGTAATGACTTTGGATACAACACCAAAGGCAGGATCCATGAAATAAATAATTGATAAGATGAACCTCATTAAAATTAAAAACTTCTAGTATGCAGGCAAGATGGCGGAGTAGGAGACCTGGATTTCGTCTGGTCTCAGGAATTCAGGTGAGTAGGGATCAAACCATTCTGAACACCTACAAACTCAACAGGAGATCGAAGAAGAGAGTAGCAACAACTCTCTGAACAGAGAAGCGACCACTTACTGGAAGGTAGGACGTGCGGAGAAGTGAATCCGAGGCGATATCGGGAGGATAGACGGCGGGGGAGGGGCCTCCGCCAGCCGCTTCCGGCAAGTGATAGAGCCGCGGAGCACAACATCGGAACTTTTAGAAGCTGGCTCCACTGAGGGACGTCACTCCAGTGGCTAAGCAGGGGGTGAAACCCTCGCGGGACAGTGTGGTCTCAGAACCCTCGGGGTCACAGAAAGACTGGGGGTGCCTGAGTGCGGCAGAGCTCCAAGGTGTCGGAGCGGGGAAGCTGGCTGCAGAGACGGAGCCGAGGCACGGGCTCTCAGCTCGGGGTTGCCATAAACTGTGATCTCAGCACAGTCAGGTCACTGCTCCTTCAGCAGGGACCCAACAAGCGGCAAATCCGGGGAGACTCCACTTCCTCCCCAGGAGGAGCGGCGCCGGAGCACACTGCAGGGATCTGCTGGGTCTGGAGACTCCACACGGGGTCGGGTGCCAGACATAGAAACGCTCGGTCACAGGCCGGGTGAGACGGAGTGCGGCCAGAGACCAGAGAGGAGTGACTGCTTTTCTCTGGGGGCGCACTGAGGAGCGGGGTGTCGAGTTCTCAGCTCCTCCGGGTGGAGATTGGGAGGCCACCATTTTCACCCTGGTCCTCCAAAGCTGTACCGAGAGCTTACAAGGAAAAAAAAGCTGCCCAGAGCAAAGCTGAGCGCAAAGCCGAGCAGATTCCTTAGCCCGGACCCACAAGGGTGGGGCAATTCCGCCTTCCACAAAACATTTGGGAACCGCGGCAACAGGTCCCTCCCCAGAAGATCAGCAGAACAGACCAGCAAGCCAAGACCAAGTTTACTGATCAAGGAGAACAGGAGAACTCCAGCGCTAGGGGAATACTGCACATAGAATTCATGGCTTTTTTTACCATGATTCATTAGTTTTTCAAAGTTAATTTTTTAACTGTTTTTTTTTAATTTTTCTTTTTCCCTTTTTCAACCAACATCTTACCAATGCCTTTTTTAAAAAAACATTTTTATTTGTCATTTTTAGAGTCATATTTTATTCCTTCATAGTAGTTACCCTTATTTTTGGCATATATATAAGTTGTTCTCTCTTTAAAATTTTGAGATACACTTTCTTCTAACAGATAAAATATACCCTAAATCACTAGTGTATGGCTTTGTTCTAGTCTCCTGCCTGATCACATTTTCTCCCTTTTTTTTTTAAATCTTCTTTCTTTTTTCAAACAACTCCTTATCAATTCCTTTTATAAAATCTTTTATAATTTTCATCTTTATAGTCATCTTCCATCCCTTCATTGTATCAACCCTTATTTTGTACATATATGTCTTTCTTCCTTTAAAATTTTAGGAGGCACTTTTTTCTAACAGACCAAAATATGCCCAAAATCTAGTGTGTGGCACTGATCTATGCACTAGCCTGATCATATTTGATCATATTCTGTTTTTTTTCTATTGTTCTGTTTTTGTTTTTATCTTCTTCTTTTCTTTTTCATTTTTCTTTCTTTCCCATCCTTTTCCCCTGGTTTCAGGTCTTTTCTGTTTTGTATAGAGTATATTTGTTGGGGACATTGTTAACCTGTTAGCATTTTGTTCTCTCATTCATCTATTCTCCTCTGGACAAAATGACAAGACGAAAAAAATTACCTCAGCAAAAAGAACAAGAGGTAGTACTGTCTGCAGGGACCTACTCAATACGGACATTAGTACGATGTTGGATCTAGAGTTCAGAATCATGACTTTAAAGATACTAGCTGGGCTTGAGAAAAGCGTGCAAGTTATTAGAGAAACTCTTTCTGGAGAAATAAAAGAACTAAAACCTAACCAAGTCGAAATCAAAAAGGCTATTAATGAGGTGCAATAAAAAATGGGGGCACTAACTGCTAGGATAAATGAGGCAGAAGAGAGAATCAGCGATATAGAAGACCAAATGATGGAAAATAAAGAGGCTGAAAAAAAGAGAGAGAAACAACTACAGGATCACGAGGGCAGAATTCGAGAGATAAGCGATACGATAACACTAAACAACATTAGAATAATTGGGATCCCAGAAGAAGAAGAGAGAGGGGGCGGAAGGTATATTAAAGCAAATTATAGCAGAGAACTTCCCTAATGTGAGGAGGAAACAGGCATCAAAATCCAGGAGGCACAGAGAACCCCTCTCAAAATCAATAAAAATAGGTCAACATCCCGACATCTGATAGTAAAACTTACGAGTCTCAGAAACAAAGAGAAAATCATGAAAGCAGCTCGGGAGAAGAGATCTGTAACCTACAATGGTAGAAACATGAGATTGGCAACAGACCTATACACAGGGACCTGGCAGGCCAGAAAGGACTGGCATGATAACTTCAGAGCACTAAACGAGAAAAATATGCAGCCAAGAATACTATAACCAGCTAGGCTGTCACTGAAAAGAGAAGGAGAGATACAAAGCTTCCAGGACAAACAAAAACTAAAGGAATTTGCAAACACAAAACCAGCCCTACAAGCAATATTGAAAGGGGTCCCCTAAGCAAAGAGAGAGCCAAAAAGTAACATAGACCAGAAAGGAACACAGACAATATACAGTCACAGTCACCTTACAAGCAAGACAATGGCACTAAATTCAATCCTTTCAATAGTTACCCTGAATGTAAATGGGCTAAATGCCCCAATCAAAAGACACAGGCTATCAGATTGGATTAAAAAACAAGACCCATCAATATGCTGTCTGCAAGAGACTCATTTTAGACCCAAAGACACCCCCAGATTGAAAGTGAGGGGTGGAAAACGATTTACCATGCTAATGGACACTAAAAGAAAGCTGGGGTGGCAATCCTTATATCACACATATTAGATTTTAAAACAAAGACTGTAAAAAGAGATGAAGAAGGACACTATATCCTCCTTGAAGGGTCTATCCAACAAGAAAATCTAACAATTGTAAATATCTATGCCCCTAACATGGGAGCAGCCAATTATAAGGCATAATAACAAAGGCAAAGAAATACATTGACAACAATACAATAATAGTGGGGGACTTTAATACCCCCCCCGACTGAAATGGACAGATCATCTAAGCAAAAGATCAACAAGGAAATAAGGACTTTAAATGACACACTGGACCAAATGGACTTCACAGACATATTCAGAACATTCCATCCCAAAGCAACGGAATACACATTCTTCTCTAGTGCCCATGGAACATTCTCCGGAATTGATCACAGCCTAGGTCACAAATCAGGTCTCACTGGTACCAAAAGATTGGGATCATTCCCTGCATATTTTCAGACCACCATGCTTTGAAACTAGAACTCAATCACAAGAGGAAAGTTGGAAGGAACTCAAATACATGGAGGCTAAAGAGCATCCTACTAAAGAATGAATTGGTCAATCAGGAAATTGAGGAAGAATTAAAAAAATTCATGGAAACCAATGAAAATGAAAACACAACTGTTCAAAATCTTTGGGATACAACAAAGGCAGTCCTAAGAGGAAAGTTTATAGCAATACAAGCCTTTCTCAAGAAACAAGAAAGATCTCAAATACACAACCTAACCCTGCACCTAAAGGAGCTGGAGAAAGAACAGCAAATAAACCTAAACCCAGCAGGAGAGGAGAAATAATAAAGATCAGAGCAGAAATCAATGAAATAGAAACCAAAAGAACAGAACAGATCAACGAAACTAGGAACTGGTTCTTTGAAAGAATTAACCACACTGATAAACCCCTGGCCAGACTTATCAAAAAGAAAAGAGAAAGGACCCAAATCAACAAAATCATGAATGAAAGAGGAGAGATCACAACCAACACCAAAGAAATACAAACAATTATAAGAACATATTATGAGCAACTCTATGCCAGCAAATTAGATATTCTGGAAGAAATGGGTGCATTCCTAGAGATGTATCAACTACCAAAACTGAACCAGGAAGAAATAGAAAACCTGAACAGACCTATAACCACTAAGGAAATTGAAGCAGTCATCAAACATCTCCCAACAAACAAAAGCCCAGGGCCAGATGGCTTCCCAGGGGAATTCTGCCAAACATTTCAAGAAGAATTAATACCTATTCTCCTGAAACTGTTCCAAAAAATAGAAATGGAAGGAAAACTTCCAAACTCATTTTATGAGGCCACCATTACCTTGATCCCCAAACCAGACAAAGACCCCATCAAAAAGCAGAATTACAGACCAATATCCTTGATGAACATGGATGCAAAAATTCTCAACAAAATACTAGCCAATAGGATCCAACAGTACATTAAAAGGATTATTCACCACGACCAAGTGGGATTTACCCCTGGGCTGCAAGGTTGGTTCAACATCCACCAATCAATCAACGTGATACAATACATTCACAAAAGAAAGAACAAGAATCATATGATCCTCTCAATAGATGCAGAAAAAGCATTTGACAAAGTACAGCATCCTTTCTTGATCAAAACTCTTCAGAGTATAGGGATGGAGGGTACATACCTTAATATCATAAAAGCCATCTATGAAAAACCTACAGCGAATATCATTCTTAATGGGGAAAAGCTGAGAGCTTTTCCCCTAAGGTGAGGAACGCGGCAGGGATGTCCACTATCACCACTGCTATTCAACATAGTATTAGAATTCCTAGCCACAGCAATCAGACAACAAAAAGAAATCAAAGGCATCCAAATCGGCAAAGAAGAAGTCAAACTCTCACTCTTTGCAGATGATGTGATACTGTATGTGGAAAACCCAAAAGACTCCACCCCAAAACTGCTAGAACTCATACAGGAATTCAGTAAAGTAGCAGGATATAAAATCAATGCACAGAAATCAGTGGCATTCCTATACACCAACAAGACAGAAGAGAGAGAAATCAAGGAGTTGATCCCATTTACAACCACACCCAAAACCATAAGATACCTAGGAATAAATTTAACCAAAGAGGCAAAGGATCTGTACTCAGAAAACTATAAAATACTCATGAAAGAAATTGAAGAAGACACAAAGAAATGGAAAAACTTTCCATGCTCATGGATTGGAAGAACAAACATTGTGAAGATGTCAATGCTACCTAGAGCAATCTACACATTCAAAGCAATCCCCATCCAAATACCATCCACTGTTTTCAAAGAAATGGAACAAATAATCCTAAAATTTGTATGGAACCAGAAAAGACCCCGAATAGCCACAGGAATCTTGAAAAAGCAAAGCAAAGCTGGCGGCATCACAATTCCGGACTTCCAGCTCTATTACAAAGCTGTCATCATCAAGACAGTATGGTACTGGCACAAAAACAGACACATAGATCAATGGAACAGAATCGAGAGCCCAGAAATGGACCCTCAACTCTATGGTCAACTTATCTTTGACAAAGCAGGAAAGAATGTCCAATAGAATAAAGACAGTCTCTTCAACAAATGGTGTTGGGAAAATTGGACAGCCACATGCAGAAGAATGAAACTGGACCATTTCCTTACACCACACACAAAAATAGACTCAAAATGGTTGAAAGACCTAAATGTGAGACAGGAGTCCATGAAAATCCTAAAGGAGAACACAGGTAGCAACCTCTTCGACCTCAGCCTCAGCAACTTCTTCCTAAAAACATCGTCAAAGGCAAGGGAAGCAAGGGCAAAAATGAACTATTGGCATTTCATCAACAGAAAAAGCTTTTGCACAGCGAAAGAAACAGACCACAAAACCCAAAGACAACCGACAGAATGGGAGAAAATATTTGCAAATGACATATCAGATAAAGGGCTAGTCTCCAAAATCTATAAAGAACTTATCAAACTCAACACCCAAAGAACAAATAATCCAATCAAGAAATGGGCAGAAGACATGAACCGACATTTTTCCAAAGAAGACATCCAAATGGCCAACCGACACATGAAAAAGTGCTCAACATCGCTCGGTATCAGGGAAATCCAAATCAAAACCTCAATGAGATACCACCTCACACCACTCAGAATGGGTAGAAATAACAAGTCAGGAAAGGACAGATGTTGGTGGGGATTCGGAGAAAGGGGAACCCTCCCACACTGTTGGTGGGAATGCAAGCTGGTGCAACCACTCTGGAAAACAGTATGGAGGTTCCTCAAACAGTTGAAAATAGAGCTACCATACGATCCAGAAATTGCACTACTGGGTATTTACCCCAAAGATACAAATGTAGGGATCCGAAGTGGTACGTGCACCCCAATGTTCATAGCAGCAATGTCCACAATAGCCAAACTGTGGAAAGAGCCAAGATGTCCATCGACAGATGAATGGTAAAGAAGAAGTGGTATATATACACAATGGAATATTATGCAGCCATCAAAAGGAATGAGATCTTGCCATTTGCAACGACGTGGATGGAACTGGAGGGTGTTATGCTGAGTGAAATAAGTCAGTCAGAGAAAGACATGTATCATATGACCTCTCTGATATGAGGAATTCTTAATCTCAGGAAACAAACTGAGGGTTGCTGGAGTGGTGGGGGGTGGGGGGATGGGGTGGCTGGGTGATAGACATTGGGGAGGGTATGTGCTAATGTGAGCGCTGTGAACCGTGCAAGACTGTTGGATCACAGATCTGTACTTCTGAAACAAATAATGCAACATATGTTAAGAAAAAAGAAAAGAAGAAGATAGCAGGAGGGGAAGAATGAAGGGGACTAAGTCGGAGGGGGAGATGAACCATGAGAGACGATGGACTCTGAAAAACAAACTGAGGGTTCTAGAGGGGAGAGGGATGGGGGGATGTGTTAGCCTGGTGATGGGTATTAAAGAGGGCACATTCTGTGTGGAGCACTGGGTGTTATGCACAAACAATGAATCATGGAACACTACATCACAAACTAATGATGTAATGTATGGTGATTAACATAACAATAAAAAATTTAAAAAAAATTAAAAACTTCTATGAAAGAAAATATAAAGAGAATTAGAAGGCAAGCCTCAGACTTGGAGAAAATATTTGCAAAAGACATATCTGAAAAGGAACTGCTATCAAAAATATGCAAAGAACTCTTTAAAACTTTACAATAAGGAAACAAAAATCCAGTTAAAAAATGGGCCAAAGACCTTAACAGACACCTCACCAAAAAAGATATACAGATGGCAAACAGGTACCTGAAAATATGCCCCATATCATATGTCATCAATGAAATGCAAATCAGAACAAAAAGATACCATCATAGACCTATTAGAATATCCAAAATCCAGGACATTGATAAACACCTAATGCTACTGAGAATGTGAAACAACAAAAACTCTCACTTGTTGCTGGGGAGAATGCAAAAGTAATACAGCCATTTTGGAAGACAGTTTAACTTTTTCATACAAAAATAAACATATTCTTACTATATGATCCAGCAATTACATTCCTTGGTATCTATACAAAGGAGTTAAAAATCTGAACATGGATGTTTGTAGCAGCTTTATTCATAATATCAAAACTTGGAAGCATCCAAGATGTCCTTCAGTAGGTGAATGGATAATCAAACTGTGGTAGATCGAGACAATAGAATATTATTCAGCACTAAAAAAACAAGTAATTTATCAAGCCATGAAAAGACATGGAGGAACCTCAAATGCATATCACTAACTGAAAGAGGCCAATCTGAAAAGGACACATATTGTATGATTCCAACTATGTGACATTCTAGAAAAGGCAAAACTATGGATACAATAAAAAGGTCAGTGGTTGCCAGGTTTGGGGGTAGGGAGGGATGAATAGGTTGAATACAGAGCATTTCTAAGGCAGTATGATACTATAATATACTCTGTATGATATTATAATAGTGGATAAATGTCATTATATTTTTGTCCAAACCTATAGAATGTACAATACCAAGAATGAACCCTAATGTAAACTATGAACTGCAAGCGATCATGATGTGTCAGTGTAGGTTCATAGATTGTAACAAATGTACCACTCTAGTGGTAAATATTCACAGCTGGGGAGGATATGTATGTATGGGGCCAGGGGTATATGGAATATTTTGTACCTTCCACTTAATTTTACTGTGCACTTAAGATTGTTCAAAACAATAGACTATAGGAGGAAAAAAAAAAACAATTTAGAACTAAAAGGTATTTTTTTAAAGCCAAAGATAAAAAGAGCAGGGGACAGAAAATCTTTGATTTTCACTTCAGATATTATAAAAAATGATTAAAACATTGAAAATAATAAAAACAGAAATTTATGATAAAAATAATCAGAAAAGCTAATCCATTATGACAAAACTGGTTCTCTGAAAAGAGAGTAATTAGACTATGTTTTTAAAAAGTCTTAAAAAAATAGATATTTCTTTCATGTATCCATTCTAGAAAAGAGAGAAAACATGAGAAATAAGATAACTTGTTTTTAGAGTCTAGAATCAACTTCATGCAAAACCGAAGTAGCAAAGCAAAACAAAAACTACAAGTCACCCAAGAACATAAATACAAATAAGCAAGGTAAAAAAGGTATTAAATGAATTAAGGAGTCTTAAAATAATTATACCTTTTGCTCAAGCAATATTCATTGCTGATATTAAGAAAAGGTAAAAAAAATTTTTTAAATCTAACTGCAATTCACTGTTTTAATCACACTGGGAATATATCAGCTACAAAGCTCCTTCCCTAAGGCACTTCTATCAAAATCCGTATCAATTCAGATCCAGTTAAAAGATTTTCAAAATTGTTGCCATTAATCAACCCTTAGTTAGCTAAGGGAAGAAGACAACCCCTTAGTTTTAGGAAAAGGGAATCCTCCACAAACTCTATCACACTCAGACACTATGTAGGATACATAATAGTGGATATGTGTCATTATATTTTTTTTAAGATTTTATTTATTTGTTGGAGAGATGGAAAGAGAGAGCTAGAGAGCACAAGTGGGGGAGAAGGAGAAGCAGCCTCCCCACGAGCAGGGAGCCCGATGCGGGGCTCCATCCCAGGACCCTGGGATTATGACCTGAGCCGAAGGCAGACGCTTAACTGACTGAGCCACCCAGGCATCCCCGTGTCATTATACTTTATACATTATACTCAACATCTATAGCTGTTTCGTTCCCCATGTGTGAGTTATCTCTAATAATTCTTGCTTATCACCCATGTAAGTAAAATATGTCCATTCCATTTTGAAAGTAAAACACATCCACTTGTCTCTCTCTTCATGTCTTTACCTTAGTTCAGTCTGTGGGCTTCTAAAAGAACCATTTTATAATCCCTTTGCCTTCATTTTCTCTCCACATTTTTTTATTCTCCACACAGCAGCCAGACTTTCCTATGTGAATAATACATTAATATATATGTACCTTTCAAAAAGTGACATGATATTAACACAGAGTGAAAAGCTAAAACTCATCATTTGCCCTGATGAACAGTCTTCGTTCTTCCCACAGCCATTGATTATAACTGGCACATATGTGATAATTACTGTGTTTTGACCCTAGTTTATAAGAACTCTTATAAATTGCTTTCATCACAGTTGATTATATTGGCTCTTGGGATTAAAAAACCCAATTTTTAAAAATTAGTTGAGTGTGCATGATTTATTACAAATATCTATAACTTTTTATTTATTTTATGATGAGCTGCTGCAAGACAATGTGGGACAGAAACTATGAAAGATCGTATCCTTCCGTTCCCAACTTAACAAGAGTGCTTTAGTTTCCTTATGACATAACTGTATTTGCTTTTCAGGTTCATTTTGACGTAACAAACTGACATAATGAACATACCTGAATGTTAAGGTATGACGCAGGCAGCTGAACACAGGGTCGGGATGCACTAAAAACACTAGGAATGTATTAAATATTTGGGAGTAGATGTCACACAGATGGAAAGCAGAGCACAGTTAGAAGGATTAGGGAGAGACACGTAAAAGTCATTTTTTCCTTTGTGATATGTAGAGAATAGGGAAGGGTGGCGACAGATTTCTGTCATGTCTAACAATGTGAATACCCACAGAAGGCAAAAAGCTGTGCATTACAACAGAGATGTTAATTCCTTAGAGGTGCAGGTTTTAGAGGCAGACAGACCTGGGTTCCAACACCAATGCTGCTACTTAACTGCTGGGTGGGTGACAGGAGACAAGTTATTAATCTCTCTGAGCATTCATTTCTTCATATTTATTTTTTAAAAAGATTTATTTATTTGAGAGAGAGAGAGAGCGCAAACATGCAAGAGGGAGGGAGGGACAGAGGGAGAGAATCCCCAAGCAGACAGCCCCGCTGAGCGCGGAGCCCCGCACAGGGCTCCATTTCACAACCCTGAGATCATGACCTGAGCCCAAAACAAGAGTTGAGCACCCAACTGACTGGGCCACCCTGGTGCCCCTTTTTCTTCATATTTAATGGAAAAATAATTCTGTATCTACCTTATCACAGGCTTATGAAGATTACTAAACATAGTATATGAAAAGGATAAATTATGGTCAGTGACACATTGTTACAATTGAGTGAAAATTTCCTATGACTTTATTAAAGTTCTGTGTGTTCGACTGATGCAGGAAATCCACAACAGGTTCTAATCAGTGTCCATTAAACCATCAATTATGAGGCACAAATCAA
This sequence comes from Zalophus californianus, assembly GCF_009762305.2. NCBI lineage: Eukaryota > Metazoa > Chordata > Mammalia > Carnivora > Otariidae > Zalophus > Zalophus californianus. Next base: position 29,318,243 of record NC_045602.1, read on the forward strand.
ACTGTACATGTGTTTGACATTGTGCTTGACCCCACTGAATGAGTACACTATTAAATAATTGTAGATTGAATCAAAAAGCAGAACAGTCTAGTAATCCACTCAAAAAGTTGCTCCTCCATGATTAAAGACAGCATATTACAAAATAATTAAATACCTATTCCTATGTGAGAGCCTGATAATTTTATTAAGAATCCTCGGATTCTCTTGATAATATGTGAATCATGAGGAATTTTTTTTATATTTGGATATAAATTTGGTTCCGTTTTATAATAAAATCTCAGTAGGTCATACTCTCTTTGTCTTAGCTAAGATGATTACTTCTATTGATAATTCCTCTCAAAATCAGTGAACTTTCTCTGGAAAAATGAAGGATCAAATAGAGGGTAAAGAGAAACAACATTTTTATTCTGAAATAGAAAAGTAAATTGGTAGTAGTCATCGTATCACAATCTTACTTCTGCCCAGACCTGAATTTGTTCGGTATGTTACAAGAAAAGGAGGGTCTAACTAGTACCTGCTTTACATATTCTTCTATATTTTTCTCTTTCACAATAGTTTAACATACACATGTTCCTGATTCAGTTTTAGATATTTGCATAACCCCTTAATTTTCAATTTGATGTTGCCTAGAGAATCTTTCATAGGGATGTTTCATAGGGAAGGATATTTTCATTCATTTATTCATTCATTCTTCATTCATTTGGTCTATTTGTATCCTGAGTAACTTATTTTGAAATCTGTTTTATTTTTCTGCCTCTCAAGTTCTATTATCTTTGGTATAGATTTGCAGTGCTCATGCTTTTATACTCTCAACTAATAAACAGATCTAGCTGTTTAACTATGGTCAATATTCTGTGTCACACATGCATTCTCTTGTCACATTATGCCATTGCTCTTGTACACCTTACAAAATCTTCATAGAAATCTCATTTTATTATGGACATTTTGCAGGAGAGGAAGTTATTTCTTCAAGGAAGTTCAAATTGGGATCTGTCCTCTTAACTTCAACATTACCAAAAACAAAACAAAACAAAACAAAAAACAACAAAACACCCCCAAAAAACAAAAACTCTCTGTCAAATTTCTGGTTCATTTCCTGTGGGATTGGGCTCTTCTCTTAATTTTTAAGTTATCAGCATAATTTGCTAAACTGTTTGATCTCTTCCTTCTTCTGCTTTTTCCATTTTTAGGTAACATCATTTATTAATATCAATACTTTTTAAGCCAACAGTTATAATATTTGAAGTGCTTTAGATTTTAAGTGGGTGTGTTTCTATATTTTTTATTATAAGCTGGCTAATTGTCACTCTCTAAATAAAACAAGTGTCATTAAAATTATGTTTGTTAGTTGTCAGGTTTGAAGAATAAAACTGCATTGGAAGCAGGAATTCTGGACCTGAACTTCATCTTTTTTCATAATGCCCTGAGTTTTTCATAGCATTTTTCCCCATAGAATTTCAAACCAAATTATTTAAGAAGGATCCTATTTATTTAAAATATACATGAATATTATCCCAGAAGACAGCAGGCACAGATGATAGCCCTATATTTACTATTATTTAATCACATGTCCTTGCCAAAATCAATTTCTCTGGAAGGCAGTTTTCTCATTGAATAGATGGCTTCTAAACTTCATTAGATCTAAAAATCTCTGATTATTTATTCAAGGAAGTTGCTTGCTAGGTACATGAATTTCACTGACTTCAAAAAATATATTTAGGGACCAAAACTATTGTAGTCTTTGTTATAAATTAACATCCTACTTTATGTGTATTATTGATCGCTACATTCTCTGAATTACCTAAAATTTTTGTATCTTGCTTAATAAAATCTAGCCAAATTTAAGATTTTTGGGGTCACTTACATGAATATATGAGTTTTTCTACCCATGGATCTATCAGCATAAAATTCTAGATCAGAGCAGATTCTATTACAATATACATAGAGAATCCCATTTCCCAGTGTGACCTTCTTAATGAGTTTCTTTTTTGTATTAGGAAATTAAATATACCATACAATATAGAACAATTTTCTCAGATATGGTTTATCTATATTAAATACCAAAGTACACAATATAAGATATCATTATCTGTAATAATTAGTGTGTTTATTTTTTCTCAATTGAAGTGTATTTCTTAAGTCTATAGTGTTATGAATTTGTAGGTGTATAATCCCTTGATTGTTTCATAGAATATACTCCTATAGATAAGAGAAATATGTATAAAACAATAATACATCTTAGTTTACATGGATTTTTTGCCAAGAGACAACATTTGTTAAAGAAAATTCTGGAACAACTTTTTAAAATCGTTGTTTGAAGGAGATAACATAACTAGGTGAAATATAACTTGCAGTCAAATAGCCTGACGTGATTAGAAATCAGAAACTTCCACCTTTTAACTTTACTTTAGGTAGGATTTCATGATCATTTAATCTATGAGATTGGGTCTTGATTATTTCATCTATAAAATTAGAATTGTAATATCTGTTTTGGAAAATTCAAAATGAAGAACATATGAGTTAATGGAAGGAAAGGCATGAGAGAAAACTGCAAATTAAGAGGAAATGTTAACTGTTATTGGCATATCACAAATATTTCAGATGAACTCTAGTAGATTTGTAGGACACATTTATTTTCAATACCATTAAACTTATTTGTCCCTTGTTATTTTTAATGGATTTTAAAAACATGAAATGTTAATTTCTAATAGCTGTTTGAATTTATAGCAACTTACACCTTTTTAAAAGTTTTATTTAAATTAAATCAATTAACATATAGTGTATTATTAGTTTCAGAGGTAGAATTCAGTGATTCATCAGTTGCATATAACACCCAGTGCTCATACATCAAGTGCCCTCCTTAATGCCCATCATCAAGTTACCCCATCCTCCCACCCACCTCCCTTCCAGCAACCCTCAGTTAGTCTCCTATGATAAAGAATCTCTAATGGTTTGTCTCCCTCTCTGATTTTGTCTTGTTTTATTTTCCCCCCTCTTCCCCTATGGTCCTCTGTTTTGTTTCTTAAATTCTGCATATGAGTGAGATCATATGATAATTGTCTTTCTCTGATTGACCTATTTCACTTAGCATAATACCCTCTAGTTCATTCAGTTCATTCCAATATTTATATCATTATACCTTTCTTTCAGTTGTGCTCTGAATATTAACTGTAGCCCTAGGTAAAATGGATAACAGAAAGTCTATCACAAGTTCATAATTTTCTCATTGATGAATGACACAATTTATTTTGGCACATACCTACGGTTAAAAAAACAAACCATATGTTCAATGTTGAAGTGATTATTTCCAAAGACTTCAGTTTTCTTGTAAGAACAACCTTCTGGGGTTGTATATGTAAGTTTTAAAGGGGACAAAATGTCATCTCTGATATTTAAGATTTCAGGTAGATATTTTATTATTTTTTTAATGTTATTAGTCGCCCCACCCCAATGCATTCAGTTGAAATAGCCTGGCTTATTCTGTATTTTTCTCTTGGTCAACTGTGGTCTATTTTTCATTTGTTTCTCCATTAAAAGTCACTATTATGTAGGCGCAAGATGTTTCTGCAATACATATATATTTTTAAGTAGGCTCCATGTCCAGCAAGGAGCCCAGTGCAGAGCTTGGACTCATGATGCTGAGATCAAGACCTGAGCTGAGAGCAAAAGTTGGACACTTAACCAACTGAGCCACCCAGGCATCCCTGCAGTATTTTTTACAGAGGTTTTAATATACTCTAAGATGAAACCCTCCACTTTTGAAGTTGTATTAGGGTATATTCTCATTTATCCCATATTTTATAGCACTGTGGCTTTTTAAAAAATATTTTGAATTAAATAATTTATTCTAATAATCAGCTTTTTGTATTTTATTATAAACATTTAAATATAAGAAGTATATAAAGTAATATGACACTCATAATACCTATGATGAAAATAAGCAGTTGTTTATAATTTGTCATATTTGGTTCCCTATTTTCTTTTTCAGAAATCCCATGGTAGAGATTCTAATAAAGCCCCAGTCCATTCCTTTAACTCATCAGCCCCAGAAATTAGTAATATCTTAACATTATACGTCATATCCATGTGTGTTTTGAACTTTTAACTTACTTGGTAGTATCATTAATTAAACATTCATCTTATGTATTTGTAGACATACATAAATGATACCAGATAGAACATATTACTTACTGTTTAACATTTTCACATACCATTAGGTTTCTAAGATATATATGTGTTTAAACTTTTAGAATAAGTTATTTCAACTGCCCTTTATTCTCTTACATGAAAAAGACAAATAATTTTGTGTACTCCTATTGCAGATAGTTGGGTGATTGTCACGATTTCAAATAATGATTCAGTTTTCATCCTGTATGTTTTCTTGTGTATATACATGCACATAGGTCTAGAGTAGACACCTAAAAATGGTATTACTGAGGGTAAAACAAAATAACTTTTTAGGTTTAATAGATACTACCAAATCATTCTTCCAAGTGGTTCTAAGAATAAACATACCCTCAACAATACCTAACAAATCTCATTTTTTAAACATGCACAACAGTATTTTGGCGGTTTTAAACATTTACATTTTTTGCCACTCTCTGTGCAAACACAGTTCATTTTATTTTAGTCCATGTTTCTTTGACTAGAAAAATGAACATTTTCTCCTGAGTTTGTTGCCAATCCAACTTTCCTCCTCAGAGAATTTTCAAGTTATATAAACAATCTTGTTGGATCTTTATTGGATTTGCTTTCAATTTATTATTTTATTTGGACAGAATGTCCACCTTTATGATATTGAGACTTCCTATGCATGGCCACACTCTTTCTCTATTTATGTAGGCCTTCTTTTATATCTTCAATAAACTTTTATCATTTTCTCTATGAAGTTCTTATACACCTTTTGTTTTAAATTTATGTCTAGTTTTCTATTTATTGTTTTTGTTGCTGGAATATATGGTATGTTTTTTCACTACACTTTGAAGTTTGTTATAGGTATAGGAATACAATTATTTTTATTTTTAACTAGCAGCTTTGTTTAACTTTTATTAGATTTTCTTTGATGAGGGATAATTCTTCTCTATTTATCAGACTTCCAAGGAGAATTTTTTCCTAAAATCTATCATCACTTATTCTTTTACAGGTCACAGACGATTACTTTTCCATGGGCAAGAGCTATTAGAATAGTTTCCACTGACTAGACTCTACCCAAAGTCCTAAACACAGCTTCACCTTCCTCCCACCTTTTCACTACTTTCTCCATCCCAGACTACTGTGTCTATTCAGGAAACAAACTTGTCCTTATGCGAGCCATCTGGACAGACTGGTTAATGAGATAGGGAGGAAAGCAGGCTCTTTGACTCACTTCTAGCTATAAAAACTTGTCAGCAAGAAAAGAGGCATTTAACTTCTGTCAATCTCCTCAACTCTCCCAATTGATTAAAAAATTGTAACTTCATAAACACCAAGAATTCCAGAAATTAGGGAACTTTCCTGAAATTTTCTATTTAGAAATACCTTACCATCTGTCACCAATGAACATTGTGTTTGTTCTTTTCGATCACTGTATATTTTATTATTTTTGCTATTCGGCACTGGCTAAGACTTCAGATAAATGTTGAAGACAGTGAAGATGGTTTTCTATGTCTTTTTCCTGACTTAAAAATGAATCATAATGTTTCTCATTAAGTATGATGTTTACTACTATATTTGATGGCTCAACTTTACCTCATAAAGGAAGTTCCTATCATTTCATAGTTTTCTAGGGAGTAATCAGTTTTCAATACTGTTGAACTTGATCAAATCATTTGTGTTCATAGGTTCACAATTGTCATAAGAAAAATCTAGTTTAAACCCTTCGTATGGGGAGTTATATCACAAATACGCCAATGTTAAGTCATCTTTATATTCCTGGAATAAAGCCGATGTCATCAGGATGTATTTTTAAAAAATGGTTAGATTCAGTTTATTAAAATTTTATTTAGAATTTTTGTATCTATATTTATAATCAGGATAAGCCTATGGCATCTCTGTTTCTACTGTCCTTGTCTGCTTTTACTATTAAAGTATACTTGCATCTTAAAATGGGTTCTAGAGGGGCGCCTGGGTGGCTCAGTCATTAAGGGTCTGCCTTTGGCTCAGGTCATGATCACAGGGTCCTGGGGTTGAGCCCTGCCATCGGGCTCCCTGCTCTGAGGGAAGCCTGCTTCTTCCTCTCCCACTCCCCCTGCTTGTGTTCCCTCTCTTGCTGTGTCTCTCTCTGTCAAATAAATAAATAAAGAAATAATCTAAAAAAAAAGTTACACAATGTTAGCTCGTTTTTAATTACTGACATGTTGTTTATGAAATATACAAGATATTTTCATTTAAAATAAGGTAAATTAAGCCTTTAAAATCATCTAGGCCCTATGTTTTATAGGGAGAGATTTCTAAGTTAAAAATTAATTTATAATGATTTTCAGTTTATTGAATTTTTCTATTTCCTTGGATCTCCATCGAGAAAGATGTCAATTTTGTTTGTATCCTTATTTATGTTACTTTTGTCAAATTTATTAACATTGTTATTCATAAGACTTTAATATTTATTACATCTGCATCAATATTTTATTATTCATCCAAAGTTTATTCCTTTCTAATGATGTACTGTATGTTGGCTAATTGAATTTAATAAAAAAAATTAAAAATTACATACTAACAATCAAATTATTTATATTAAAACAAAGATAATAAACACTCAAATCTCATTACTTCTTAAAAAAATAAAGTTTATTCCTTTCAGCTCTCTCTCCTCTCTTTCGTGATCTATCTTGTTACAAATGTATAAAGTTGGAAGGAGCAAGATGGAGGAGGAGTAGGAGACCTAAATTTTGTCTGGTCCCAGGAATTCAGCTAGATAGGTATCAAACCATTCTGAACACCTATGAACTCAACAGGAGATCAAAGAAAAAATAGCAGGAACTCTCTGAACAGAAAAGCTACCACTTTCTGGAAGGTAGGACGTACGGAGAAGTGAATCCGAGGCGATATTTGGGAAGATAGACCGCAGGGGGAGGGAGCCTCTGTCAGCCACTACTGGCAAGTGATGGAGCCGCGGAGCACAAAATTGGAACTTTTAGAAGCCTGCTCCACTGAGGGACATAGCTCCAGTGGCTAAGCAGGGGGCGGAACCCTCTCTGGGATAGTGTGGTCTCGGGACCCTTGGGGTCACAGAAAGCCAAAGGTGCCTGAGTACAGCAGAGTTCCCAGGTATCCGAGCGGGGAAGCCGGCTGCAGAGACAGAGCTGAGGCGCAGGCTCTCAGCTCGGGGTTGCCATAAACCGTGACCTGTGGCACAGTCGGGCCACTGCTCCTCCAGCAGGGACCCAACAAGCAGCAGATCCGGGAAGACTCCCCTTCCTCCCCAGGGAGGAGCAGCACAGGAGAGTGCACTGCAGGAATCTGCTGGGTTTGGAGACTCCACATGGGGTCATGTGCCAGAGATAGAAATGCTCGGTCACAGGCCGGGTGAGCATGGAGTGCACCTGGAGACCAGGGAGACAGGAGTAATTGACTGCTTTTCTCTAGGGGGTACACTAAGGAGTGGGGCCCCAGGTTCTCGGGTGGGGTGGAGATTGAGAGGCCGCCATTTTCACTTTTTCCTCCAAAGCTGTATGGAAAGCATGCAGAGAACAAAAGCTCCCGAGAGCAAACCCGAGCAGATTACTTAGCCCGGCCCCCTGCAAGGGTGGGACAATTCCGCCTCAGGCAAAGACATTTGAGAACCACTGCAACAAGCCCCTCCCCCAGAAGTTCAGCAAGAACATCCAGCCAAGACCAAGTTTACCAATCAATGAGAACGGCAGAACTCCAGCACTAGGGGAATATAGCACATAGAATTCATGGCTTTTTCCCCATGATTTGTTAGTCTTTCAAAGTTAATCTTTTTTAATTTTCTTTTTTTCTTTTTCTTTTTCACTTTTTCAACCAACATCTTATCAATCCCTTTTTTAAAAATATTTTTTATTTTTCATTTTTAGAGTAATATTCTATCCCTTCATTGTAGTTAACCATATTTTTGGTATATATATAAGTTCTTCTCTCTTTAAAATTTTGGGATACAGTTTCTTCTAACAAAATCTCTAGTGTATGGCTTTATTCTAGTCTCCTGCCTGATCACATTCGCTCCCTGATTTTTTTTTTAATTTCTTTTCTTTCTTTTCTCAACCAACTTCTTATCAATTCCTTTTATAAAATCTTTTATAATTTTCATCTTACATTCATATTCCAGCCCTTTGTTGTATTTACCCTTATTTTTGTACATATATAAGTTCTTCATTCTTTAAAATTTAGGGAGGCACTTTCTTTTAACAGACCAAAATATGCCCAGAAGCTAGTGTGTGGCACTGATCTATTCACCACCCTGATCATATTTGATCATATTCTTTTTTCCCTCTTTTTCTTTTTTTTTTTCTCTTTTCTTTCTTTCCCTTTCTTTTCCCCCAGTTTCAAGACTCTTCAGATTTGTTTAGAGTATATTTTCTGGGGACGTTGTTACCCTGTTAGCATTTTGTTCTATCACTCATCTATTCTCCTCCGGACAAAATGACAAGATGGAAAAACTCACCTAAAATAAAGAATAAGGGGCAGTACCAACTGCCAAGGACCTAATCAATACAGATATTAGTAAAATATTGGAACTAGAGTTCAGAATGAGGACTATAAAGATACTAGCTGGGCTTGAAAAAAGCATCGAAGGTACTAGAGAAACGCATTCTGGAGAAATAAAAGAACTAAAATCTAACCAAGTCGAATAGTCAAAAAGGCTATTAATGAGGTGCAATCAAAAATGGAGGCTCTAACTGCTAGGATAAATGAGGCAGAAGTGAGAATTAGTGATATAGAAGATCAAATGATAGAAAATAAAGAAGCTGAGAAAAAGAGAGATAAACAACACCTGGGTCACGAGGGCAGAATTCGAGAGATAAGTGATACCATAGGATGAAACAATATTAGAATAATTGGGATCCCAGAAGAAGAAGAAAGAGAGAGGGGGGCAGAAGGTATATTGGAACAAATTATAGCAGAGAACTTCCCTAATTTGGGGAAGGAAACAGGCATCAAAATCCAGGAGGCACAGAGAACCTCTCTCAAAATCAATAAAAATAGGTCGACATCCTGACATCTAATAGTAAAATTTACGAGTCTCAGAGACAAAAAGAAAATCCTGAAAGTAGCACAGGACAAGAAATCTGTAACCTACGATGCTGGAAACATTAGATTGGCAACAGACTTATCCACAGAGCCCTGGCAGGCCAGAAAAGACTGGCATGATATATTCAGAACATTAAATGAGAAAAATATGCAGCCAAAAATACTATATTCAGCTGGGCTGTCATTGAAAATAGGAGAGATAAAAAGCTTCCAGGACAAAGTAAAGGAATTTGCAAACATGAAACCAGCCCTACAAGAAATATTGAAAGGGGTCCTCTAAGCAAAGAGAGAGCCTAAAAGCAACATAGACCAGAAAGGAATACAGACAATATACAGTAACAGTCACCTTACAGGCAAGACAATGGCACTAAATTCAATCCTTTCAATAGTTACCATAAATGTAAATGGACTAAATGCCCCAGTCAAAAGACACAGGCTATCAGATGAGATTAAAAAACAAGACCCATCGATATGCTGTCTGCAAGAGACTCATTTTAGACCCAAAGACACCCCCAGATTGAAAGTGAGGGGGTGGAAACCTATTTACCATGCTAATGGACACCAAAAGAAAGCTGGGGTGGCGATCCTTATATCAGACAAATTAGATTTTAAACCAAAGACTGTAATAAGAGATGAGGAAGGACACTATATCCTACTTAAAGGGTCTATCCAACAAGAAGATCTAACAATTTGTGAATATCTATGCCCCTAACATGGGAGCAGCCAATTATATAAGGCAATTAATAACAAAAGCAAAGAAACACATCAACAACAATACAATGATAGTGGGGAACTTTAACACCCCCCTCACTGAAATGGACAGATCATCTAAGCAAAAGATCAACAAAGAAATAAAGACTTTAAATGACACACTGGACCAAATGGTCTTCACAGACATATTCAGAACATTCTATCCCAAAGCAACGGAATACACATTCTTCTCTAGTGCCCATGGAACATTCTCCAGAATAGATCACATCCTAGGTCACAAATCAGGTCTCAACCAGTGCCAAAAGATTGGGATCATTCCCTGCATATTTTCAGACCACAATGCTTTGAAACTAGAACTCAATCACAAGAGGAAAGTTGGAAGGAACTCAAATACATGGAGGCTGAAGAGCATCCTACTAAAGAATGAATGGTGAACCGAGAAATTAAAGAAGAATTTAAAAAATTCATGGAAACCAAGGAAAATGAAAACACAACTGTTCAAAATCTTTGGGATGCAGCAAAGGTAGTCCTAAGAAGAAAGTATATAGCAATACAAGCCTTTCTCAAGAAACAAGAAAGGTCTCAAATACACAACCGAACCCTACACCTAAAGGAGCTGGAGAAAGAACAGCAAATAGAGCCTAAACCCAGCAGGAGAAGAGAAATAGTAAAGATGAGAGCAGAAATCAATGAACTAGAAACCAAAAGAACAGTAGAACAGACAACACAACTAGGAGCTGGTTCTTTGAAAGAATTAATAAGATTGATAAACCCCTGGCCAGATATATCAAAAAGAAAAGAGAAATGACCCAAATAAATAAAATCATGAATGAAAGAGGAGAGAGCACAATCAACAACATGAAATACAAACAATTATAAGAACATATTATGAGCAATTATGTGCCAGCAAATTAGGTAATCTGGAAGAAATGGATGCATTCCTAGATATGTATCAACTACCAAAACTGATTCAGGAAGAAATAGAAAACCTGAACAGACCTATAACCTCTAAGGAAATTGAAAAAGTCAGCAAAAATCTTCCAACAAACAAGAGCCCAGGGCCAGATGGCTTCCCAGGGATATTCTACCAAACATTTCAAGAAGAATTAATACCCAATCTTCTGAAAATGTTCCAAAAAATAGAAATGGAAGGAAAACTTCCAAACTAATTTTATGAGGTCAGCATTGCCTTGATCCCAAAATCAAAGACCCCATCAAAAAGGAGAATTACAGACCAATATCCTTGATGAACACGGATGCAAAAATTCTCACCAAAGTAGTAGCCAATAGGATCCAACAGTACATTAAAAGGATTATTCATCACGACCAAGTGGGATTTATTCCTGGGATTCAAAGTTGGACAACATCCACAAATCAATCAATGTGATACAATACATTAATAAAAGAAGGAACAAGAACCATCTGATCCTCTCAATAGATGCAGAAAAAAGCATTTGACAAAGTACAGCATCCTTTCTTGATTAAAACTCTTCAGAGTGTAGGCATAGAGGGTACATACCTCAATATCATAAAAGCTGTCTATGAAAAACCTACAACAAATATCATTCTCAATGGGGAAATACTGAGAGCTTTAGAGGGAACCTAAGGTCAGGAAGATGGCAAGGATGTCCATTATCACCACTGCTATTCAACATAGTACTAGAAGTCCTAGCCACAGCAATCAGACAACAAAAAGAAATCAAAGGCATCTGAACTGGCAAAGAAGAAGTCAAACTCTCACTCTTTGCAGATGATATGATACTTTATGTGGAAAACCCAAAAGACTCTACCCCAAAACTGCCAGAACTCATACAGGAATTCAGTAAAGTGGCAGGACATAAAATCAATGCACAGAGGGGCGCCAGGTGGCTCAGTCGTTAAGTGGCTGCCTTTGGCTCAGGTCATGATCCCAGGGTCCTGGGATTGAGCCCCATGTCGGGCTCCTTGCTCGGTGGGAAGCCTGCTTCTCCCTCTCCCGCTCCCCCTGCTTGTGTTCCCTCTCTCTCTGTGTCTGTCAAATAAATAAATAAAATTAAAAAAAAAAAATCAATGCACAGAAATCAGTGGCATTCCTATACACCAACAAGACAGAAGAAAAGGAAATCAAGGAGTCGATCCCATTTACAATTGCACCCAAAACCAGAAGATACCTAGGAATAAATCTAACTAAAGAGGCAAAGAATCTGTACTAAGAAAACTATAAAATACTCATGAAAGAAATTGAGGAAGACACAAAGAAATGGAAAAGCGTTCCACGCTCAAGAATTGGAAAAACAAATATTGTGAAGATGTCAATGCTACCAAGAGCAATCTACACATTTAATGCAATCCTTAACAAAATACCATCAACTTTTTTCAAAGAAATGGAACAAATAATCTTAAAATTTGTATGGAACCAGAAAAGACCCCGAATACCCAGAGGAATGTTGAAAAAGAAAAGCAAAGCTGGTGGCATCACAAGCTCTATTACAAAGTTGTCATCATCAAGACAGTATGGTACTGGTACAAAAACAGACACATAGAACAATGGAACAGAATAGAGAGCCCAGAAAGGGACCCTCAACTCTATGGTCAACTAATCTTTGACAAAGCAGGAAAGAATGTCCAATGGAAAAAAGACAGTCTCTTCAACAAATGGTGTTGGGAAAATTGGACAGCCACATGCAGAAGAATGAAATTGGACCATTTCCTTACACCGCACAGAAAAATATACTCAAAATGGATGAAAGACCTAAATGTGAGACAGGCGTCCATCAGATTCCTAGAGGAGAAAACAGGCAGCAACCTCTTTGACCTCAGCCACAGCGACTTCTTCCTAGAAACATCGCCAAAGGCAAGGGAAGCAAGGGCAAAAATGAACTATTGGGACTTTATGAAGATAAAAAGCTTTTGCACAGAAAAGGAAACAGTCAACAAAACCAAAAGACAACCGACAGAATGGGAGAAGATATTTGCAAATGACATATCAGATAAAGGGCTATTATCCAAAATCTATAAAGAACTTATCAAACTCAACACCCAAAGAACAAATAATCCAATCAAGAAATGGGCAGAAGACATGAACAGACCTTTTTCCAAAGAAGACATCCAAATGGCCAACAGACCCATGAAAAAGTGCTCAACACCGCTTGGCATCAGGGAAATCCAAATCAAAACCTCAATGAGATACCACCTCACACCAGTCAGAATGGCTAAAATTAACAAGGTAGGAAAAGACAGATGTTGGCGAGGATGCAGAGAAAGGGGAACCCTCCTACACGGTTGGTGGGAATGCAAGCTGGTGCAGCCACTTGAAAAGCAGTATGGAGGTTCCTCAAAAAGTTGAAAATAGAGCTATGCTACGACCCAGCAATTGCACTACTGGGTATTTACCCCAAGGATACAAATGTAGTGATCCAAAGGGGTACGTGCACCCCGATGTTCATAGCAGCAATGTCCACAATAGCCAAATTATGGAAAGAGCCAAGATGTCCATCAACAGATGAATGGATAAAGAAGAAGTGGTATATATATATATACACACACACACACAATGGAATATTATGCAGCCATCAAAAGGAACGAAATCTTGCCATTTATAACAACGTGGATGGAACTGAAGGGTATTATGCTGAGCGAAATAAGTCAATCAGAGAAAGACATGTATCATATGACCTCTCTGATATGAGGAATTCTTAATCTCAGGAAACAAACTGAGGGTTGCTGGACTAGTGGGGGGTGGGAGGGATGGGGTGGCTGGGTGATAGACATTGGGGAGGGTATGTGCTATGGTGAGCCCTGTGAATTGTGTAGGACTGTTGAATCACAGACCCATACCTCTGAAACAAACAATACATTATATGTTAAAAAAAAAAAGAGAGCGAGAGAAAATAGTAGGAAGGTAAGAATGAAGGGGAGGGAAATCGGAGGGGGAGATGAACCATGAGAGACTATGGACTCTGAGAAACAAACGGAGGGTTCTAGAGGGGAGGAGGGTGGGGATAAGGGTTAGCCTGGTGACGGGTATTAAAGAGGACACGTTCTGCGTGGAGCACTGGGTGTTACACACAAACAATGAATCATGGAACACTACATCACAACTAATGATGTAATGTATGGTGATTAACATAACATAATAAAATTTTTAAAAAAGGGAAAAAACTAATGATGTAATTTATGGTGATTAACATAACATAATAAAATAAAACTAAAAAAAGATATGTATGTATTTCATTAGTCTTCATAAAACCTACTTTTGGTTTTGTTGGCCTTCTCTATTGCTCATGTATTTTCTATTTGTAAGTGTTCAGCATTCTATGCCCTTTTCTACATGAATGCATTATTCCTTTTCTAACCTCTTGGGTTACAAAGCCAACACACTAATTATTATTTTTTTAACATAGCACTGTCTCTGTATAAATACTACTTTATTTGCATAGTATAAGTTTCAAAATGTACTGCTTTGTGAGTCTTGACACTAAGATCTAAGTATTTCATACTTTTCCTAGCTAATTATTTCTGATCCACAAACAATGAAGAAATGTGTTTTTAATTTCAAACTTATACAGGAATATATGAATACCTATTATCATTCAATTATATTTTTACTTATGGATGTCAAAGAATGAGGTCTGTAAGCTATTGCTTCTCTGATAATTATTAAGGTTTATACTTGCTCCATAACATAGAAATAGTTATTTCTTCTAAATATTCTGAAATATTTTAAAGTATATGCATTCTCTAACTAGTGGACAGGAAAAAATATGATTTCACTCAAGTGGAATTTAAGAAACAAAACAAATGAGAAAAGAAAAAAAAAAGAGAGAGAAAGAGACAAACCAAGAAACAGATTCTTCAATAGAGAACAAACTGATGGTTATTAGAGGGGAGGTGGGTGGAAGAATGGGTGAAGTAGGTGATGGAAATGAAGGAGTGAACTTGTGATGAGCACTGGGTGTTGTATGGAAATGTTGAATCACTATGTTGTACACCTGAAGCTAATATTATACTGCATGTTAAGTAACTGGAATTTAAATAAAAACTTCTAAAAAAGAAAAAATATATACTTTTATATCTCTAGTGATATTCATTCTATAAGTTCCTTGATGATGTTTGTTCTTTATTATTTCTCAATAATAGAGACAGGTGTGTTAATGTTTTATACTATGATTATAGATATATTCATTTCTATTTGAAATTCTGTATTTTTATGTATATATTGTGGGGACATACAAGTTTAGGATTTATATACCTTACTGATTATTTATTTTATTTCCTTTGATTAATACACTTTTCCTATTGATACATCAATATGTTTGCATGTAACTTCAATTGATATCTCTGGATTTATTTTGGCTAACATATTTTGTACTATGTATTGTTACCTTTTTTCTCCTTTTCATCATTTGGATTAATTCAGTTTTATTTCCAGAGTTATTTATTCTCTTCCAAATGTACTGTTTTGAAAATCATGCATTCAATTTCTTTGGGGGCTTATTTGCCTTTAAATATTCAACATGCATACTAACAATATCTAAAGCTGATTAATGTTTCTCTTTGCTTTGATTACATGGAATTCAGTATGCCTCAATGGCCACTAACCATTTCCATCATCTATATTCTTCATAACTTGGATATTATTATTATTATTAAATTAAAACTTCTTTAGAAATAACTTCTGTTTGCTAGTTTCTTTGTACATCTTTATATATTGCATTTCACTAATTTTTTTGCAATGAACATATGTGTCAAAATTAAAACAAGACACTATTTCCATTGATCATGTGACAGTTTTAAAACATTCCCCAAAATTCTTTGATACCTCTTCCACCCAGTGTAGTGGTCTATGTCCTCTTCTCTCACATCTGAGCTCTGTTACTGACTGACCAATAGAATCCAGCAGAAGTGAGACCCAGCAGTTTGTAGGCCCAGGACATTGAACACACACGCACACACACACACACACACACACAATAAAACCAAAAAACTGGCATCATCGACTGCCTGTCTCTTCGAACACTTGCTCATGGAACCCAGCCATCATTCTGTGGGAAAGTTCAAGTAACCTACAGAGAGGATCATATGGAAAAGAACTAAGGTTCCTAGCCCTCAATCCCTGTGAAACCTCCCACAAACAACCAAAAGCAACCGTGAGCCATGTGAGTGAATCATTCTAGAAATGGATCAGCCAACCCCCAGTCAAACCACCCCACCTGACACTGTGAGGAGCAGATATGAGCCTCCTTCACTGAGTCCTACAGCTACGGGAGCAAAATAAATTGCTGGTTTTGCTTTTAGGCAACAATAAATACTATTAAGGAAACTAAAAATTAACCTATAGACTGGAAAAAAACAATGTGCAAAATCATATATCCAACAAGGGACTTGTAGACTATATAGAGAACACTCAAAACCATACAAAAACAAATAACTTTATTTTTAAATGGTAAAAGGTAACAGATACTTCAGCAAAGCAGACGTATGGAAGGCAAATAGGCACACGAAA
Organism: Zalophus californianus; assembly: GCF_009762305.2. Classification (NCBI taxonomy): domain Eukaryota; kingdom Metazoa; phylum Chordata; class Mammalia; order Carnivora; family Otariidae; genus Zalophus; species Zalophus californianus. Next base: position 29,334,627 of record NC_045602.1, read on the forward strand.
AGATGCTCAACATCATTAGTCATCAGGAGAATGCAAATTAAAGTCACAATGATATACTACTACACAACTGTTAGAAATCTAAAAGAAAACATAGTTAATTAATTAATATGATAATTTCAAGTGCTGCCAAGGAAGCAGACTAACTACTATTGAAACTCTGGATTTTGTCATCTTTTTCTGAAGAGTACTTATATTTATTTTTATTTTTAAGCAGTAGGCAGTTAACTTGCTAAACTCACACTGCAAAGCTGTTCACCTCTGTAGGCAGCAGCTCAAATTGTGGTTTATTCCTTTTAGCGTTGGCTGAGTTGATTGGAGGCTGCCCTACTCTGTTATATTATAGGGGTCATCCAGAGACTGGGCCAGAGTTCATACACAGAATTTGTGGATCGACCTTTCTGACTGTCTCCTTTCTTGGATTTTCCTCTTAACTTGCCAGCTACTATAGTTGTCCTAAATAAACCCTGTCCTCTGCTTCTCTGAGCTAGTAAGACTGCAGATTTTTTATTGGGTTTTTAGCCACCTCAAATGGTGCAGACTGGTGCAGACCTTTGTTTAATAGTCAGATAAAATAAGAAATTTATATTATAGCATTACCTTCTTCAAAGTATTAACTTCCATACATTATCTTCTAGCTTTTAATCTTCAGATAGTTTTTTTTAATGTTTTATCCTGAGTTTATAATTATTAACTGTGGGAGGGCTAATTTGATAGACTCTATCTCAGCAATACTAAAAGCAGATCTTTAGGGCTGCCTTTTTCTGTACTCAGCCTTCCTCACTTTAGTCCAGTGATCTCATTGCTTTTTACTCCAAGTGTCTGAGTAATATAATATTTTCATCTAAAGAAATCACATCTTTTTAAACTAAGAAGTTCTGTTAGAGTCTACAAACATGTATCTGCTTTAGCAAATCATTTTAAGGATTTTAAAATCTTATATAAACTTTCTGTTTCAGACTTATTTCTTGATGCTCCATGCCACAAAGTCTATTTTTTGAGAAATCAGTGCTTCTGAACTCACTGTATAATTCTCCACACTTCTACTTCTCTGATGATTAATGTTTCTCTAGTTTAAATGATCTGTCAACCTGATAAAAACCCGTATGTTCAGTTCAGATATAAGTACCCCACCAGCAAAAATATTTCTCTCTCACATATGCCCCCAATGAATATTCTTTCTTTAGTAGGAACTTATCACATTGTATGATGGTCTGTAGTAAGTGTGTCTGTCTTCTTCAATAAATTGTCCCCTTCTTGAATAGTTCTTCATCTTTGTGCCCAATGGCACCTAATAGAATTTGTGCCACATGGCACGTATTTGACAAATGAATATTTCCACATATATTCCTACATGTTTTCTCCCAAAAACCTTTTAGCTAGACAGGTTTTGATCTTCTTTTCAGACAGGGCTTATGCATTTTCCTTGATACTCTGATATCTCAACGATTGGCTTGCAATCTGTCCTTCTGGCTCGGACATAATGTTCTTCTTTGTTTATGTGTTTATGCACACACCTAGCCCTGAAACTCACCAAAACATGATCTTTGTCTGGCTCCTGATATATACCTATTCTTCTAATCCAAAACTCTGCTTCCTCTGATCCAACAATTTTATTTGTAGAGTAGCTCAACACTTCCCCACATCTCTCCAAAAATAAGACAAGGCTGTGGGAACTTTGATATAATCACACCTTCAAGCATTAACAATGAAAGCAATCCTAGCTTCTCTCAGCCAATATAGAGCTTAAACACGGCTGGCATTTTTTTTTTTTTATTACAGGGTGGGGTTATTAAGTCATCCAGGTGTATTAACAGGATTATAGCAATTACCATGCTCAGTCATGTTTTCTCTCTCAGTAGTTTTCTGGTTCACACAGCCAGATAGGTTCTAATTTTTTGTTGGTGTTCATCAGAGGTAATAATTGAATAATCAATGGTTTTGATGAAACAGGCCTGCCTTTGTGTCATATGAATTAACATCCACAACATAAAATAAATCATAGATACTTAATTCTCTGAATGGAGACTTATTCCCATGGTAGAATTTAATTCATCTGAAAAATTTAAGCAATAAAATATGTCATTTTCCATTAAGTCATTTGAAGGAATTGTTGTCAGTGATATGAAAGGACTTCTCCATATAGTTTGAGTCCTGGAGTCTAGGTGAGCAAAAAAGACTAGCATATTTTAGACTAGGAAGATACCAGAGCAACTGGAAGGACTGAGTTGGTGCCTTGAGTTAGGCAGGAGAGTCAGCTAATATAAGAGCAGTCTAGTCAGCAGAATCTAAGTCCATCAGACAAGGGGTAAGTTCAAGAAGTAGACTAATTGCAAATATGGTCCTAACTATTTCCCTTCTTTGTCCACATACCTTATAAGATGTGTTGGTAGATCTTTCCACTAAGAGGTGGAAGCTGTTTATCTACCTATTTCATTTGAAATGACCTTGTAATTACCTTTGGACAGTAAAATGTGCCAGAGGTAATAATGTGCCAGTTCTGAGTTTAGGCCCTAAGAAATTTCCTCTTCTCCTCACTTTCTAGGAAGTCTGACAAGCCACTATGAGACCAACAGGCTAACCAGCTGGATGAGAGACGTAAGGTTAAGACACCCTCTGGGCCCCAGCCAATAGCCTTCCTATACCAACTTAGACAAACCATCCCCCAGCCATCCTTTCAGCTGATTACAGAGATATGAATGAGCCCAAAGAAAGTAAAGCGAGCCTGGCCCAGATTAGCAGAACCTCCTACTTGATATGAATAATTGGAAATATATATATATATATCCTTCCATCCTTCCATACATACATACATGCACCTGTGTTCTGTTGCAGTTTTATGGTACTTTTATGTAGAAATAGCTAAATAACTAGTGAATGCTCTCTGTAATTAGGGCATGGAGAGCTGACTCTCCTTCAAGAAGGAGCTACCGTTGTAAGGTGAATTTCTGAAGGCAGTACAAAGATGTGGGAGCCTAGATCCATGCCATAATCAGTCAGCAGGGCTGGTTGAGGCAGGTCACCTTACTGGGTTACTAATCTAAAGAATTATAGTGACAGGAGGGAGAATATATAGTACGGTAAGTAGGCAAATTTGGCATGCTTAAGGTTTGTGAGTTTGGTCTGAGCTCACTAAACCAAGTAGGGACATCATTTAGAAGAATGTAGCAAAGATAATAAGAGAAAAGCAGAATCAAAATCCAGGTCCACATGAATTAGAGACTTTCTGGGTTTCTTTTACTGATAACTACATATACATGGGACAAAAAAATTTCACAAGATTTTAAAATAAAGGCATATATTTATAATCAAGGTATAATTATGGAAAATGAAGCAGACAAATATAACAGAAATTCCTTTGGTCTGATGAAAAATTTTAAATAAAGATCACACTCAAGGTAATTGTTGAATATGGTCCTTCACATAAAGGTGAGAGTCGATAACTTTGCACAGTACCATATGTAAGCTGACTTTCTTCACAACCAAAGGTGATGATTTTATATAGTTCCATTTAAAAGTATCTATTTGGTATTTCTTTTGATGTATGCTACATGCTAGCAAACAGGGCTGGCCAGTGTTAAGGAAGACTTTCTGACTATGGAAATGTTCTCCTCCTTGCTACCCATGTAGCAAATCTCACTACTTTTCCTCTCGGCAATTGATCTCTCTTTCTTGCCACTGAGATTGGCACCACCTCCAGTATTCATATGCACTTCAATATATTCTGATTCCATAGCAATAATTTCAGTCTTCCTTCTCATCTGAAAGGAAGAAAAACGGTACTTACTGTAAAAGAGAAAAATAATCTGGGTTTACTTTCTGTTTCCCATCATTTTTATGACTTCTCATGGAAATTTGACTTTTTTCTCTACTGTTTCTTTATTCTTAACCTTCAACTGCACAGATAATGTAGCTGAGAGAGATTATGTCATTTGCAAACTATTACCTTTGAAAAGTCATCTAACCTTTATGAATCTCCATCTTCCTATATAAATGGGGAGAGGTAATAATGTCTACCTGACATGACTACTTTCTATTAGTCAGAGTTGAGACCCCACAGGAAAAGGATGGCACACTCAAATGAGGTAATTAAGGAGAATTTAATGAGGAATCAATTTACAAGAGTGTAGTCAAAGTAAGGGGGAAACCAAGAAGAAATGTCAAGTCACTTAAGCACTAGCATAAGCAGGGAGATGTTGCCTACGACCCTGAGTGTGAAGGTGAGAGAACAATTACTAGAACCCAAAGACAGAGTTGTAGCTCTAAAACAGTGCTACCTGAAAGGAGCGGATGAAACAATTCTGTTTACAGCTCTCACCAGGTAACACCTGTTTGACAGGTGACTTGATTTCCTTTCATTGTCCATTCAGCCAAGGGCTGGGGATGGGAAGGAAACTGCTTCTCACGGCTGCTAATATCTGGGTAGCTCACCATCCTTCGTTTTGTTCCCTACCTCTACTCAGACATCTGTAAATATTCACTTCATAAAAATCTACCCCTGTGAAATGTCTGGATGTAAATTCTGCAAATAAAATGCATTATGGTATTATTGAGGATATTTCCACTTGTTCTATCTCACAAATTTTTTTTCATGGCATTTTCCCTTTTTGGGTGTATGATTGTATATTAGCCTTGCTTTTGGTTAATTCATTTGAGCAGACTTCTTTTCTCCCTCCCCAAAGTTGAATGTACCCCAGTATAAAAGCTGATTTCAAATAGCCCATGAATATTCATAGCAGCAATAATTCTTTTGAAATCATGACTCCCCAAATATTTACCTTCAGATCTTTCACTTGAGTGAGTCCTGAAATATGGTTATGATATATGCTCAAAGAATGGCTGTTGGAATACATGAAATCTTAACTTCTTATCATAACTTTGAATATCCTACCCTAATCTTTAATTCAACTTGTGCAAACTTGTATACATATCTCTATTATAAGGGTCTCCAAATCATATTGGTGAATTTTTTTTAAGATTGTATTTATTTATTTGACAGAGAGAGAGAGAGAACACAAGCAGGGGGAGAAGCAGAGAGAGAGGGAGAAGCAGGGTCCCCACTGAGCAGGGAGCCTGATGCAGGGCTCAATCCCAGGACCCTGAGATCACGACCTGAGCCGAAGGCAGATGCTTAACCAACTGAGCCACCCAGGCGCCCCTTATATTGATGCATTATTAAATGAGATATATGTTTCTTATTTTGTTTTTTCTTGTCATTTCCCTTGATACATTTTTTATTACAAAATATGTGGATTAAAGAAATTATATGGATTACTGCTTTGATTATAGGCATTTCTTTTCCATTTCCTCCTGTAGTCATTTTTGGAACAAACTTTTTGAAATATTATGCATATTACATCATTCCCAGTCATGGGCTACTCTGCCACAGCTTTGAGTGCTGTGAAAATTAATGAGAGCCATTTGAACTTCCACAGGTGTTATGAGTCACTTCCTGATTGAAAACTGAGCTAAAAAGTTCATACACTCACATATCCTTCTATGACTAGGTAATAACAAGATTCTTCCTAAGCAAAATCATTAATATTATTTATTCCATATTCATCCCCTAACCAAATAATGAGATAAGAAGCAAGATTATTTATTCACATTACTTCCAATAATTTTTATACTACATGAATATGCAGGTTTATGCCTCTTATCAGGGATTTTTTTATTATATCTTATGTTTAAACTAAATGATTTGGTAACATTTAGTACAGGTAGAAATTTAAATATTTACCTCATTAGCAAAGTCATCTAATCAATCCACAAAGAATAATTCAATACCAGATTTTTATTGACTACCTACTCTGTGCCCTGAAGTCACTTTTAGCAATTTAATAATGTAACATTATAGTGTCTGCTCAAGTATATATTATCTTATGATTGAACAGTATGTCCCTACATACTATAAATCTATTTTAATACTAATAAAAAAGAATATCATATTCCTTGGTTGTCTAAGACAGAACAAATTGTTAATTTAATTTAAATGTGCTGTTTGGTACTTCACATAGATAGAGTTTTAAAAATGTATTACTTTCCTACCAATTTCTGTTTATAATATACCTAAGCATTTAATTATATATATATATTTATTACATAATTTAATTTGGTCATCATGAGCTATTCTCTACTGGTAAACATGAGAAAACATGAATTTTCTAGATAATTATAGCTTCTGTGTAAACTTTAGAGACTATATTCTATTTCAGTGGATAACTCAAGAAATACACAAAAAGCAAATCACCAAATGCTCATGGTAAGACTGATATATATAAAAGAGACAGCCATAGCCTGCATATGTGAGGAAATTTCTGTGACACAGATTAGGAGAGAAATCAGTTTTTAGAACTACAAGGTGCTTTATTGTTTCTGCCATATATTTGGGGAATATACAGAGTACACTATAAGTGGACAGGGCCTGATATATCTCTATATATTGTCCACTATACAAAATACTGAATGAGTGAGTTAGAAGTAGAAATATGGTTAGCATTTTACCTGCCAAACTGTACTTTGACATAGTTTATATCTGTCCAGAGTAAGGCTTATTTTATAAACTTCTAACTTAGAAGAACCTTTACCCAAACTGACAAAATAAGAAGAGAGAAAACACAAATTGTCATATAAATAAAGGAAAGAGGGACATTACCATAAATCCTCCAGACATTCTGAAGTTATTAGAAAGATATTATAAACAAGTTTATGTCAATATTTTAAAATTAAGATAGGTAAATTACTTGAAAAACTTACTAAAATGATACAAAAGGATATAGAAAGCTTGAAAAATCCTACACTTATTAAAGAAATTAAATCTGTAATTAAAGAAATTAAATCCTTTCTACTGTGGTAAATTCAGACAAAGTTGACTTCACCAGTAAATCCTTCAAATATTTTTCATGATATAGGTGCAAAACTTCTTAGCAAACCACCGGCAAATCTAATTCCATGACACACAAAAATTAATAATCAAAGTATGTATCTTCCAGTTAAGAGCATGGGTTTAACAATTAAAAATAAAGTAATACAATTCACCAAATTAATATAAAAAAAGAAGAAAAGTCATATGATCATCTCAATAGATGCAGAAAAACAACTGAAGAAAGAATAGCATTGTGCCTGATAAAAATTCTTAGTAACCTTTGAATGAAAGGAATTTCCTGGGGTGCCTGGGTGACTCAGTCCATTCAGCTCAGGTCATGATCTCATGGGTCATGAGACTGAGCCATGGGGCAGGCTTCATGCTCAGCAGGGAGTTTGCTTGAAGATTCTCTCCCTCTGTCCCTGCCCCACCTCAAGTAAATAAATAAATCTTAAAAAAGAGAGAGAGAGAATTTCCTTAATCTGACAAGGAATATCTACAAAAAAAAAAAAAAGAAACAAACAAAAAAACCTAAAGTACACTTTATATTTGTGATAAATTATTGAACAATCCCCCTGAGACTGAGAAAATGACAAAAATCTCTGCATCATAGTCATTAAATTTTATTAAATACTATACTAATTCTTCTCAGTAAACTCAGTAAGAAAAATATAAGATCAAAGGTTTAAAGGAAAAATCATATTTGCAGTGATTTTTAAAAAATCAGTGTTTATAACTAATTGCAATAAAATCATTATTTACAATTTTTAAACTATAAACTACTTTTTAGCTTAAAAAAGTAGTTAAAAATCCAAACAATCCATATAAACTATTAGAATCAAACAAATGTAGCAAATTATAAAAACACAAGTCTTAAAAAAATCATTGTTTCTATATAATAAAAGTAAATATCTGGAAAATTAAATTAAAAATCAAATCCGTTTATAGTATCACCAAAATATTTAACACTTAATAATACTAATAAAAGAAATTCATGACCTCTATACGAATAGCTAGAAAGCATTACTGTAAGAAATTAAGACCTAAATAAATTGGGGAATATATGTGTCTATGGATTGGAAGATTTAACATTATAAAAATGACACTTATTATTGTCAACAAATAACAATTGAATTGACAAGATGACTTGAAAATTGATATGCAGATGCAAAAGTCCAAGAAAAGTCAGAGGAATCTTGAAGGCAAAGAACAAAGTTAAAAGACTTATAATAACGGATGTCAAATCTTTTTAAAAGCTACAATAATAAAAGCAGTGTTGTATTAGCACAAGGATGGGCAAATAGATGACAAACACAGAAAACAGATTACATAAATAGACCTAAATATCATTGAATTTATGACAAAGTGCTCATTAAAACACAGTAGAGAGAGAATATTCCTTTTTCAATAAATGATACTAGAACAATTGATCATCTATGTGGAAAAAGATCATGGACTTCTCTTTCAGAACATAGACAAAAAATCAATTTCACATTAAATGTAGATATAATTTTGAAAAATAAAAAAATTTAAAAATTAAAAGAAAGCATAGGAGACTATCTTCATATCTCTTAACCTAGGCAAGATGTTTTTAAACAAGATGCAAAAAGCATCAACCATAAACAAAATTTTAAAAATTGACTTTATCAAAATTAATGTTTGTCAAAACACAATTAAAATAAAAAAATGCAACATCCATGTAGATTTTAAGGGGATATTTGCAATACAAATATCCAACAAAAGATTCAGAATATCCCAAATTCCTATCTATCTATCTATCCATCCATCCATCCAGAATATATGAAGAACACCTACAAAACAAGAAAACGGTAGTAACCAAATTCTCCTTCCTCGGAATCATATGGTTTTGCTTCTTTTTTTAAAAAATTTTTATTGTTATGTTAATCACCATACATTACATCATTAGTTTTTGATGTAGTGTTCCATGATTCATGGTTTGCGTATAACACCCAGTGCTCCATTCAGTACGTGCCTTTAATACCCATCCCCGGGCCAACCCATCCCCCCACCCCCCTCCCCTCTAGAACCCTCAGTTTGTTTTTCAGAGTCATATGGTTTTGCTTCTGAGAGAAGAATTAAGTAGGGGCTGAGAGCTATGTCAGTTTTTAACCTCTCCCTTAAATGCATAATTGAATTTTAACCTAAAAATTTCAAGAGAAGGAAACTGTAAATGTAAACATGCTCTTATAGCCATCTTGAATCTATTTCTCCTCTGACAGCACTTGAGTTATCCAGGCCTACTTATCGCAGATTTCTTCTCTAACTAGAGCTCTTGAAAAGATGGAACACAATAACTTGCAGAGAAACAAAAAGAGGAAGAGTAGAGCAAGAGGAAGGGGGAAGGCTGAGGAGAAGGAAGGGAGCAGAGGTGAAGAAATAGGTCTAAAGAACTAAGATGATTGGTATTTTCAAAGTTCTGTGAAATTTTTAAACGTGAATTTTAGGGGAAAAGAGATGATTATGCTTATATGAGTAAACTTTCTTAGGAAAGTTGGCCCAGGCTTTGAAATCTTGTAATACACTGCACAAAATGCCTTCATTACCTTGTACTCTTTTCTGGCAACTCATTCCTACCTAAGTTTCTTGTTGGCTACTATTTCTATTTGTGAAGATGAACCATCAAACATCCTTGCCTAATGTATCTCTAGAGAGGTCTCATTGTTTTTCAAGTTCACTGTGACACTTTTAACCTCTTACTCATTACATTCCCTTATACTATCTTAGTCTTAAATTTAGTTTATCAGGTAATTCTGTCTAATCCTCACTTGTTTTGATTTATAGTCCTCCTTATGCACTTCTTATTTAACTACTGGATATTCCACGTTGTCCTTTTTTTTTCTTTTTTTTTTTTTTTACCAAAAATATACTATATCCAATGTCCTATAATTTCAGCCAATTCACAAGGCTTTACTATACACTAAATATTTTACCTGTGAACCTTAAATGAATGTATTCATCATACATTAACATCAAACATTAGCTATCCTTTATTCATTTAAATATTCCCTTTTCTGTTTTTCAAGGTTTTAAGTATTTATCATTTAAACTTAGCCTCCCCCATGGGGCACCTGGGTGGCTCAGTTGGTTAAGTGTCTGCCTTTGCTCAGGTTATGACCTCAGGGTCCTGGGATCAAGCCCCACATCGGGCTCTCTGCTCAGTGAGGAGTCTGTTTCTCCCTCTTACTCTCCTTCTGTGCCCTCCCTCTCTCTCTCTCTCTCTCTCAAATGAATAAATAAAATCTTTTTTTTAAGATTTTATTTATTTGACAGAGAGAGACACAGCGAGAGAGAGAACACAAGCAGGGGGAGTGGGAGAGGGAGAAGCAGGCTTCCCATGGAGCAGGGAGCCCAATGCGGGACTCGATCCCAGGACCCTGGGACCATGACCTGAGCCGAAAGCAGGCGCTTAACGACTGAGCCACCCAGGTGCCCCTGAATAAATAAAATCTTTAAAAAAATAAAATAAACTTACCCTCCCCTGACATATATGCTCTTTCAATAAACTTTATTGAATCTGTATATTAAATCTATTAATTTAAGGGAGTTTAATGAAAACAATAAAATGATATAAAGTTGACTGAAGTTTTTTGTGTCACAACAGCACATTGGTTTTTTTTTTTAAGATTTTATTTATTTATTTGACAGAGAGACAGATAGTGAGAGCAGGAACACAAGCAGGGGGAGTGGGAAAGGGAGAAGCCGGCTTCCCGCCGAGCAGGGAGCCCGATGCAGGGCTCGATCCCAGGACACTGGGATCATGACCTGAGCCGAAGGCAGACGCTTAACGACTGAGCCACCCAGGTGCCCGACAACAGCAGATTTAAAACATATTCTTGGATAGCAATATTATTCCACTTCTTGTTTTATTCCACAGCTCAACCCAGAATCATTTTATTTCTGAAAGCATTTCCCCACGTACATTAATTGGCCTATTCTTAACTGTCATGTCCTTAGGACCTACACCAGTATTCATTTTCTCTACTCTCTCCTCATGTAACTTTTTCTTTTTAAAGATGAGATATATTTCTCTGCACATGCGCCCTCTTGCCTTATTAGTGGCTGCAAAGTGTCCTTCACATTCTGTACCACTTTTAAGAATTGCTAACTCTACATGTTACTATGTTCATCAAGCACCTAACATTGACCATGAAATGAAAAATCCTGTCACTCATCCAGTATTTGGTAATTATGAGACAACATATACCCATTTAATTGAATCTGCAAGTTTTCATCTACATGTGTAGCTGACATATTATTGGATGACACGCCCATTGCATGATTAAAAATGAAAAGTTATAAGTGGCATTTCCATAGCTTCTAAATAGGAGCATGTTAGGGCAATTGCTTAGTTGCCAATCCTAAAATTCCTCCTTCCATGTTAAGGGAGCTCAGTTATTACGATGCATTTACCCCTTTTCCATTCCTCTATTTTTTTTTGTCATGGGGAGATGGAGTTACATACCTGAATTGTCAGTTTAGGGGAAAAATCACCTGGGAATGTTCAGCTCAGGTCTGCCTTCTTTCTTAGGAGGTGTGTATTTTATGAAACATTTCCATGTAGGGAAACTCTGCTCTGCTCCACAGCTGCCTTGGGGAGATGCATGGTCTGTACAGTTCTGAGGTGTAGCCTGTACAGCTCTCTTATTTTACTACACACTCAAAATAAGGTTTAATCCATCATAAAAGTAATACTTTACCTCTTTCTGTATTCTGTTTTGTTCCATTTAGAAGACTTGAAGTTTCATTAGTGTAACAATCAAACCTCATAGTTTTAACATAGATTGTATATTTATCTGTGGTCCTGTAAATATGTAATTGTGGGGGGGAGGGGCTGTAACTACAGACCTGGGGACGGTGGCTAAAGTCCTCAGTTCTAGTACCAAAAACATTCCCCCTCAATTCTATCACTAAAAACAGTCAAAATGTTCTGATTGCTAATGCCTTCTATGAAAAATCCTAATAGAAGCTTATTGTGAGCTTCCCCATTCTATGTGAGTCTCCCCATTCTATGGAAACAAGTGCTACAGTTTTTATTAATGGCTCATTTAAGCTAGAGACAGAGCCAACACTTATATTTGGTTGCTGCGGACACACAGATCCCCCAAAATGATGTTTGATTAACTGTCCTTCAAATCTTCAGCAGTTACTTTCACAGTGAAGCCTTCCCTGATTATCCTATTTAAATGTCAACTCTCCACCCTGCTCTGGCAATCAAGTCATCTTCATTTTTATTTCCATGGGACTTAACACCTTCTAAAATAGTTATTTATATTTTGTTTACTGTCTCTTTCTCTTCACTAGAAGATAAGTTAGCATAGTGTCTCCCCACTAATGTCTTTAATAAGTGTTTGTTGAATAAGTGGTCCTTAACTTTACCCAATTTGGATAAAACCCTTTGGGCAATGGGTTAAAATTTCTCAGTTGATGGCTGCATATGACTCACAGATAAGGTGCATTACTAATTAGGTTTGATTGTCATCCCTTAAAATTTAAATAATTTTTCAGGAGACCTTGTGGTTTTATTAGGTCTCAGAATGCTGCAGATCATATAAAAGTAGGTGGAAACCCCAGATAACCTCCACGTAATTCAATATTCATACTCTCCTGATCTGAGACGGCTTAGTATTGGTTGAGATCTCTTAAACCTACTACTTAGTGAAATGTTCTGTCCTTTACATCATAATCAGGTGTCCTTTACATCATATCAGGTGCTTTTAAGGAGCTGAACTGGTCATACAAAATAATTAGCTTCACGCAGAGTTGCACAAACATGTGGTAGAAAGCAACTACTTATAATTGTCCTTCCTTTCATATATAGATTTTGAAATAGGGAAAATTATATGAATGTTTAGAAACAGGCCCTCCTCAACCTCCAACTTACACTTTCTTTAGGGTTAGAAAGAACGGTCTGTGGTGAGAACCTAAAAGTCAGCTGTATCTGCAACACGAAGATTAGTAACTCCCTGAAGATTGCAGAGGGGTGCACTCTAGGCTTTCTGAAAATAAGAATCTTGTTCCCCACTGAGAATATGCGTATCAAACACTGGCCCAGATAATTTCCTCACCTAATGATTTTATCACCCATGCTTTTGCTTTAAGAGCTGATAATTTTCACTTTATAAATTTACCCTTGAGTTTGGGGTCATTACTTTTAGTTTAATGCTTTGTTTAATTCATTCAGCAGTATTAGATATGGGAATCAATAGCTTGAACACTTTCTTTAAAGAAAAGTGATTCTCAATAGAAAAATATGGTTTCTAGCTAGAAGCTCACTAAATTTCATGAGTAATTATTACATAAAATCCCATTAGCAAATGTGAAGACAATCAAAATGTATTATTTCAGTCCTCATTTTAGTCATCAGTTCTATTAAAGGACTCAATTAATGGCCTTCAACTCTTAATTATTATGAACTTATGTGGGATAAGTGATCCAACAGTCCATCTGCCCCATTCATTCTCACTTTAAGTTGGAATAGAGTTCCAATTCTAGAGGAAGAAAAGAAGAAAAGTTGTAGAAAACCTGAGGCTAGCAACATATATAAATCACTGAATTATACAAAATAGAGCAAGAAAAAGAATATATATCACAGATTTGATGGTCTATAGCAAGAGTTGGAAAACTTTTTCTTAAAAGCCTAGAGTAAATATTTTAGGCTTTATCAGCAATACAGCCTTTGTGGCAATTATAAATACTGTTAGAGAACAAAAAAAGTCATAAACAATATTTATTTATTTTTTCATTTTTATTGTTATGTTAATCACCATACATTACATCCTTAGTTTTTGATGTAGTGTTCCATGATTCATTCTTTGCATATAACACCCACTGCTCCATGCAAAACAAGCCCTCTTTAATACCCATCACCAGGCTAACCCATCTCCCCACCCCCCTCCCCTCTAGAACCCCCAGTCCATTTCTCAGAGTCCATTGTCTCTCATGGTTCGTCTCCCCCTCCGATTTGCCCCTTCATTCTGACCCTCCTGCTACCCTCTTTTTTTTTTCTTAACATATATTGCATTATTTGTTTCAGAGGTACAGATCTGTGATTCAACAGTCTTCCACAATTCACAGCGCTCACCCTAGCACATACCCTCCCAATGTCTATCACCCAGGCACCGCATCCCTCCCAACCCCCACCACTCCAACAACCCTCAGTTTGTTTCCTGAGATTAAGAATTCCTCATATCAGTGAGACCATATGATACATGTCTTTCTCTGATTGACTTATTTCGCTCAGCATAACACCCTCCAGTTCCATCCACATCATTGCAAATGGCAAGATCTCATTCCTTTTGATGGCTGCATAATATTCCATTGTATATATATATACCACTTCTTTATCCATTCATCTGTCGATGGACATCTGGGCTCTTTCCACAGTTTGGCTATTGTGGACATTGCTACTATAAACATCAGGGTACACGTACCCCTTCAGATCACTACATTTGTATCTTTGGGGTAAATACCCAGTAGTGCAATTTCTGGATTGTATGGTAGCTCTAATTTCAACTGTTTGAGAAACCTCCATACTGTTTTCCAGAGTGGTTGCACCAGCTTGCATTCCCACCAACAGTGTAGGAGGGTTCCCCTTTCTCCGCATCCCCGCCAACATCTGTCATTTCCTAACTTGTTAATTTTAGCCATTCTGACTGGTGTGAGGTGGTATCTCATTGAGGTTTTGATTTGGATTTCCCTGATGCTGAGCGGTGTTGAGCACTTTTTCATGTGTCTGTTGGCCATTTGGATGTCTTCTTTGCAAAAATGTCTGTTCATGTCTTCTGCCCATTTCTTGATTGAATCATTTGTTCTTTGGGTGTTGAGTTTGATAAGTTCTTTATAGATTTTGGATACTAGCCCTTTATCTGATATGTCATTTGCAAGTATCTTCTCCCATTCTGTCGGTTGTCTTTTGGTTTTGTTGACTATTCCTTTTGCTGTGCAAAAACTTTTTAACTTGATAAAGTCCCAATAGTTCATTTTTATAGTTTTCTGAGTACAGATCCTTTGCCTCTTTGGTTAGATTTATTCCTAGGTATCTTATGGTTTTGGGTGCAATTGTAAATGGGATCAACTCCTTAATTTCTCTTTCCTCTGTCTTGTTGTTGGTGTATAGGAATGCCACTGATTTCTGTACATTGATTTTATATCCTGCCACTTTACTGAATTCCTGTATGAGTTCTAGCAGTTTTGGGATGGAGTCTTTTGGGTTTTCCACATAAAGTATCATATCATCTACAAATAGTGAGAGTTTGACTTCTTCTTTGCCGATTCGGATGTCTTTTATTTCTTTTTGTTGTCTGATTGCTGTGGCTAGGACTTCGAATACTATGTTGAATAGCAGTGGTGAGAGTGGACATCCCTGCCACGTTCATGACCTTAGGGGGAAAGCTCTCAGTTTTTTCCCATTGAGAATGATATTCACTGTGGGTTTTTCATAGATGGCTTTTATGATATTGAGGTATGTACCCCTGTCCCCATACTCTGAAGAGTTTTGATCAAGAACGGATGCTCTACTTTGTCAAATGCTTTTTCTGCATCTATTGAGAGGATCATATGATTCTTGTTCTTTCTTTTGTTAATGTATTGTATCACATTGATTGATTTGCGGATGTTGAACCAACCTTGAGCCCAGGGATAAATCCCAGGTGGTCGTGGTGAATAATCCTTTTAATGTACTGTTGGATCCTATTGGCTACTACTTTGGTGAGAATTTTTGCATCCATGTTCATCAAGAATATTGGTCTGTAATTCTCCTTTTTGATGGGGTCTTTGTCTGGTTTGGGGATCAAGGTAATGGTGGCCTCATAAAACCATTTTGGAAGTTTTCCTTCCATTTCTATTTTTTGGAACAGTTTCAGAAGAATAGGTATTAATTCTTCTCGAAATGTTTGGCAGAATTCCCCTGGGAAGCCATCTGGCCCTGGGCTTTTGTTTGTTGGGAGATGTTTGATGACTACTTCAATTTCCTTAGTGGTTATAGGTCTGTTCAGGTTTTCTATTTCTTCCTGGTTCAGTTTTGGTAGTTGATACATCTCTAGGAATGCACCCATTTCTTCCAGGTTATCTAATTTGCTGGCATAGAGTTGCTCATAATATGTTCTTATAATTGTTTGTATTTCTTTGGTGTTGGTTGTGATCTCTCCTCTTTCATTCATGATTTTGTTGATTTGGGTCTTTCCCTTTTCTTTGATAAGTCTGGCCAGGGATTTATCAATCTTGTTAATTCTTTCACAGAACCAGCTCCTAGTTTTGTTGATCTGTTCTACTGTTCTTTTGGTGTCTATTTCATTGATTTCTGCTCTGATCTTTACTATTTCTCTTCTCCTGCTGGGTTTAGGCTTTATTTGCTGTTTTTTCTCCAGCTCCTTAGGTGTAGGGTTAGGTTGTTTATTTGAGACCCTTCTTGTTTCTTGAGAAAGGCTTGTTATGCTATAGACTTTTCTCTTAGGACTGCCTTTGCTGTATCCCAAAGATTTTGAACAGCTGTGTTTTCATTTTCATTGGTTTCCATGAATTTTTTTAATTCTTCTTTAATTTCCTCGTTCACCATTCTTTAGTAGAATGCTCTTTAGCTTCCATGTATTTGAGTTCTTTCCTATTTTCCTCTTGTGACTGAGTTCTAGTTTCAAAGCATTGTGGTCTGAAAATGTGCAAGGAATGATCCCAATCTTTTGGTACTGGTTGAGACCTGATTTGTGACCTAGGATGTGATCAATTCTGGAGAATGTTCCATGAGCACTAGAGAAGAATGTGTATTCCGTTGCTTTGGGATGGAATGTTCTGAATATGTCTGTGAAGTCCATTTGGTCCAGTGTGTCATTTAAAGTCTTTATTTCCTTGTTGATCTTTTGCTTAGATGATCTGTCCATTTCAGTGAGGGGGGTGTTAAAGTCCCCCACTATTATTGTATTGTTGTCAATGTGTTTCTTTGCTTTTGTTATTAATTGCCTTATATAATAGATGTTCCCATGTTAGAGGCATAGATATTTATAATTGTTAGATCTTCTTGTTGGATAGACCCTTTAAGTAGGATATAGTGTCCTTCCTCATCTCTTATTACAGTCTTTGGTTTAAAATCTAATTTGTCTGATACAAGGATCACCACCTCAGCTTTCTTTTGGTGTCCACTAGCATGGTAAATGGTTTTCCACCCCCTCATTTTCAATGTGGGGGTGTCTTTGGGTCTAAAATGAGTCTCTTACAGACAGTATATCAACGGGTCTTGTTTTTTAATCCCACCTGATAGCCTGTGTCTTTTGACTGGGGCATTTAGCCCATTTACATTCAGGGTAACTATTGAAAGATATGAATTTAGTGCCATTGTCTTGCCTGTAAGGTGACTGTTACTGTATATTGTCTGTGTTCCTTTCTTGTCTATGTTGCTTTTAGGCTCTCTCTTTGCCTGGAGGACCCCTTTCAATATTTCTTGTTGGGCTGGTTTTGTGTTTGCAAATTCCTTTAGTTTTTGTTTGTCCTGGAAGCTTTGTATCTCTCCTTCTCTTTGCAATGACAGCCTAGCTGGGTATAGTATTCTTGGCTGCATATTTTTCTCGTTTAGTGCTCTGAAGATATCATGCCAGTCCTTTCTGGCCTGCCAGGTCTCTGTGGATAGGTCTGTGGACAATCTAATGTTTCTACCATTGTAGGTTACAGATCTCTTCTCCCGATGCTTTCAGGATTTTCTCTTTGTCTCTGAGACTCGTAGATTTTAGTATTAGATGTTGGAGTGTTGACCTATTTTTATTGATTTTGAGAGGGGTTCTCTGTGCCTCCTGGATTTTGATGCCTGTTTCCTTCCCCACATTAGGGAAGTTCTCTGCTATAATTTGCTCCAATATACCTTCTGTCTCTCTCACTTTCTATTTCTTCTGGGATCCCAATTATTCTAATGTTGTTTCATCTTATGGTATTGTTTCTCTCTCGAATTCATCCCTCCTGATCCCGTAGTTGTTTATCTCTTTTTCTCAGCTTCTTTATTTTCCATCATTTGGTTTTCTATTATCACTGATTCTCTCTTCTGCCTCATTTATCCTAGCAGTTAGAGCCCCCATTTTTTATTGCACCTCATTAATAGCCTTTTTGATTTTGACTTGGTTAGATTTTAGTTCTTTTATTTCTCCAGAAAGTGTTTCTCTAATAACTTCCATGCTTTTTTCAAGCCCAGCTAGTATCTTTAAAATCAGGATTCTGAACTCTAGGTCTGACATCGTACTAATGTCTGTATTGAGTAGGTCCCTAGCAGTCGGTACTACCTCTTGTTCTTTTTGTTGAGTTGAGTTTTTCCGTCTTGTCATTTTGTCCAGAGGAGAATAGATGAATGAGAGAACAAAATGCTAACAGGGTAACAACGTCCCCAGAAAATATACTCTAAACAAATCAGAAAAGACCTGAAGCCGGGGGGAAAGAAAGAAAAAAGAGAAAGATAAAAACAAACAAAAACGGAACAAAACAAAACAAAAAAAGAGAATATGATCATATATGATCAGGGTGGTGCACAGATCAGTGCCACACACTAGATTTTGGGTGTATTTTGGTCTGTTAGAAGAAATTGCCTACCAAAATTTTAAAGAGAGAAAAACTTATATATGTACAAAAATAAGGGTTGATACGATGAAGGGATGGAATATGACTGTAAAGATGAAAATTATAAAAAATTTTATAAAAGGAATTGATAAGAAGTTGTTTGAAAAAAGAAAGAAGAGGATTTAAAAAAAAAAAGAGGAAAAAAAAAAAGGAGAGAATGTGATCAGGCAGGAGAGTAGAACAAAGCCATACACTAGAGATTTAGGGTATATTTTGATCTGTTAGAAGAAATTGTACCTCAAAATTTTAGAGAGAACAACTTATATATATATGCCAAAAATAAGGGTAACTACTATGAAGGGCTAGAATATGACTCTAAAAATGAAAAATAAAAATGTTTTTTAAAAAAGGGATAAGATGTTGGTTGAAAAAGAGAAAAAGAAAAATTAAAAAAAAAGACATTAAAAAAATTAACTTTGAAAGACTAAAGAATCATAATAAAAAAGCCATGGATTCTATGTGTAATATTCCCCTAGCGCTGGAGTTCCGCCATCCTTATCGTTTGGTAAACTTGGTCTTGGCTGGATGTTCTTGCTGATCTTCTGGGGTAGGGGCCTGTTGCTGTGGTTCCCAAATGTCTTTGCTGGGGGTGGAATTGCCTCACCCTTGCCAGGCCGGGCTAAGTAATCTGCTCAGGTTTGCTCTCAGGAGTTTTTGTTCCCTGCAAGCATTCCGTACAGCTTTGGAGGATGAGAGTGAAAATGGTGGCCTCCCACTCTCTGCCCTGGAGGAGCCAAGAACTCGGGGCCCCACTACTCAGTGAGCCCCCATAGAAAAGCAGTTACTCACTCCCATCTCCCCGGTGTCCAGCCGCACTCCGTGCTCACCCGGCCTGTGACTGAGCATTTCTATCTTTGGCACCCAACCCTGTGTGGAGTCTCCAAACCCAGCAGATCCCTGCGGTGCACTCCCGCGCCACTCCACCCAGGGGAGGAAGGGGAGTCTCCCCAGATCTGCTGCTTGTTGGGTCCCTGCTGGAGGAGCAGTGGCCCAACTGTGCCGTGGATCACAGTTTATGGCAACCCCGAGCTGAGAGCCCATGCCTCGGCTCCGTCTTTGCAGTCAGCTTCCCTGCTCTGATACCTGGGAGCTCTGCCGCACTCAGGCACCCCCGGTCTTTCTGTGACCCCAAGGGTCCTGAGACCACACTGTCCTGTGAGGGTTCCACCCCCTGCTTAGCCACTGGAGCAACGTCCCTCATTGGAGCAGACTTCTAAAAGTTCCCATTTTGTGCTCCGTGGCTCTATCACTTGCCAGAAGCACCTAAGGAGGCCCCCTCCCCCACCATCTATCCTCCCGAATATTGCTTCGGATTCACTTCTTCACACGTCCTACCTTCCAGAAAGTGGTCGCTTTTCTGTTTAGAGATTTTTTGCTATTCTTTTCTTCGATCTCCTGTTGAGTTTGTAGGTGTTCAGAATGTTTTGATCCCTATCCAGCTGAATTCCTGGGACCAGACGAAAGCCAGGTCTCCTACTCCTCCGCCATCTTGCTCCACCCCCGAGTCATAGACAATATTTAAACAAATACAACTCCATTCAAAAAAATAAACCCACTTTATTTATAAAAGCAGGTGGCAGTCTGGATTTGGTCCATTAGCCTTAGTTTGCCAATACCTGGATTAAAAAATAATTATCCCAGAAAGAAAAATCATGGTATAATGCTAATTCATCTACCTAAAGTTTATAGCTCTAATTATGTGGCAATCATATATTCTATGTTGATTCTAAGTGCTTTATAAATATTAGCTTAAAATTGCTCAGAACTATTCTACTAGTCCCATTTAACACATGGAGAATTGGATAGATAGAGAAGTTAGGTAACCTGTCTGTATTAGTTTCTTAGAGCTTCCATGACAAAATATTATAAACTGAGTGGATTAAAATAACAGCAATTTATTCATTCATAAATGTGGAGGCTAGAATTCTGGAATAAAGGAGTTGGCAGTGCTATGCCTTCGCTGAAGGCTTTAAAAGATGATCCTTCCCTGCCTTTTTCTAATTTCTGACAGTTTCCTACAATCCTTGGCATTCGCTTCAATCTCTGCTTCTGTCACCACATGGCAATATCTGAATATGTCTCCCTGTCTTTTCTCCTGTTCTTATAAGGACACCAGTCATATTAGATTAGAGCCCACCCTAATCCTGTATGGCCTTATCTGTACAGTCATAGGTACACAAAATTGCTGATGTTTTCAGTAGAAGCACAATCGGAAGAATATTTAATATCCTATTGTTTTATAAAATACCATATTTTTATAATACATCTTTTGGTAACAAATATATTTTATTAAGAAATAAAGGGCCCATGTTCATCTGTGCAGATTTTGGAGTTAAGTAAATAACATACCACAACTTAATTGATATTAATTAGTAAACTAATTTTTCAACCAGAGGCAATAATACCCATTTAGACAACAGTTGGGAATAGCTGGGGATTATTCTTGGTCATCAGGCTGTCTGGGATGCATTGTTGGCATTTAAAGGGCAGGAAGGGCAGGGATGCCCAAAGCTTTGCAATGAAGGAAACAACTATGTCTAACCAAGAATTGTCTTTCTCAAAATTCCAGTAGGAAAAATGATAAACTAATTATATTTACCATTCTAAGGCAAAACTAGTGCCTTATGGAAATCACACATAGCTAGCAGCCTATGAAAATCAAGGAAACACTGGTAATTTACAGAAAATCAGAAGAATTCCAATTATCAGCATAAATGTATAATAGGAGCATTTTCATTCTGTAATGTAATAGAATACTAAACCACCATCTCATCAAATTCTACTAATAGATGAACTAATACTAGTTTGTGTGCCCCAACTTACAGTATCCAAAGTAGGTAGCCCTTGTTCTTAACCTCATACAGGCTGAATGGAATTGTACATTATTTTTATATAATAATTCAAGAAAACGCTTGTGTTTCTGAATAAATTCCTGACCTATTAGGAAGGCCCTCCTGGCTCATCATTGGACTTAGAGCTGTAACTTGAAAATTACTAGTCTACTGTTCTATTTTATTTTTTTTAAAGATTTTTATTATTTATTTTTCGACAGAGAGAGAGAGACAGCAAGAGAGGGAACACAAGCAGGGGGAGTGGGAGAGGGAGAAGCAGGCTTCCCACCGAGCAGGGAGACCGATGTGAGACTCGGTCCCAGGACCCTGGGATCATGACGTGAGCTGAAGGCAGATGTTTAACGACTGAGCCACCCAGGCGCCCTAGTCTACTGTTTTAGATTGTTGAAAACCAAGTTCCTGGTTTCTAAGAGCAGGCTTCATTCCTTAGCCAAACAGGCTTGAGAGATTAAAGAGGTCATGAAGAATTGTCAGGCAAGCATAAAACTAAAAGACGTTTATCATCATCTCCTATCTCACTGATAAAATCTAGCAGAGGGGGATGGAACCGAAGGTCCCTATTCCATATGAGAAAAAACTTAACAATTCTTTTCTCTTCATACAGTGCACACAGAAGTTTGTGGGAGAGTAAAAGGGGGAAATAAGAGTCACCCATCCCCTGTGGATTCCTGAGGCACTTTGAGTTTAACTTTTCTGGTCAGGAAAGAACTTCACTGTGGTTAGGGGGTTATATCAAGTTAATAGCAGTGACATGCTATAGCATACCATGCTAAAGCACATGTCCTATTTTGTCAGATTCCCTGAAAAGAAAATGTGCATCTTTCCTTAGGGGTCTAACTGGGAATGTTCAAGACTCTCATTTAGAATGCTCAGATACAGTGCCAGCCACGAATACAAAAGAAACCCACTAATCTGTTCAAACTGTATCACTGAAAACCAATCACGCTCATAATTCAAACATAGCATTGCATGTGAATTTATATCACTGTTCTTAAGTAAAGCTGCATATACTTGGTTGTAACTTCGAGCAAGCTGACTTCTTCAAATAATTTATGGGCATAGTCTGTTCACTGGATGAGAGACCCACTAGCAGAGGCACCTGGGTGGCTCAGTCATTAAGCGTCTGCCTTCAGCTCAGGTCATGATTCCAGGGTCCTGGGATCGAGCCCCACATCGGGCTCCCTGCTCAGTGGGGAGTCTGCTTCTCCCTCTCCCTCTGCCTGCCGCTCTGCCTACCTGTGCTCTCTCTCTGTCAAATAAATAAATAAAATCTTTTAAAAAAAAAAGTCCCACTAGCAAAAGTAGCATTTTTTTGGAGTGTCGAAGGTGCTTAAGAATTACCACAAGGCCCATCATCAATATATCCGAACAATGACTAAAGGCTGTATTTGACTATCCATTGTTTGAGAGATCCTTAAAAAAACAGGTCAAAACCAACTTCTGATCCAACAATACCATAATCGATATTCCTCTCCCATATACTCACATACACAAGTGCTTGTGTACATGCACACAGAGACTCTAAATTAGGGAAAAAAAAAACAGCTAACAATGAATCAAGCCATAGCTCACCTTTATATCTTCTGCTCTGTCCAAATCCTCACAGATTGCCAACATAAGGGCTTTTGAGCTTAATTAAAATACCTGGCTGGGGCGGGTGGGGGTGGGGACGAAACTTCTGTCTCACATAGAGCCATCCCATTCATTCTCTAGTACAGATAGGACTGTCAGAATGTTCAGTAGGCAGAGCAAACATTGTTGAGAATGTGTCACCATCAATTACTCTTGATTAAGAGTGATACTCAATGTCTTAAAGACCCTGTGATCCAGGATAACCTGTTTATCAACCTTGGCAACACTTTCTTTTCTTTTTCCCACATTCTGTAGCACACTTTTCCCAGTTTTTGTTTTTATTTCTATGTTACAGAAGAGCAGAGGGCAAAAAATGTTGCCCATTAATTCAGTGTTAATAAGGAGTGTTATGTGCTTTAACATATCCTCCATGCTCACTGATGTTCCTGTTTTCTTTGCTTTCTTCTCCTTAGTGGAAAGCTGTCTTCCTCACTAATTAAAATTCATTACCTGCTCCTGAAATGAAGAAGCTGAGAAGTTACTGGCTGCCTGACTCCACCATGCTTAATAAACCCCTAGAGAACAAATAATGTCCCTTTTTTGGGGGGTGGTGTCTTCTTTAGCTTCCAATCTCTTTAGCAACACAGTGGCCTCAGCTCTTTTACCTGGTTTGCCATTTGTGGTATCCAGCTATCAACATGAAGTGGTTGGACATTCACTATTTATAGCAATCATTCATATCCTTAGTAAGCACACGCTTTCAAACATACTTTGCCAGATGCTACGTTGCTACTCCCCAATTCTGACACTATCAGTCTCTCAGTAAGAACTCTTAGTGAGCGATGATCTTATTCTCCAACATGAATAATCCTAAACACAGGATTTTACACATGAGGCAGAACAACCCACCTGACCTTGCCTCTTCTTCAGCTGATATAAATTTATTTGTTGCACTTGTTTTTATTGTCTCTTCCTTGCTACCTATGGATCTCCTGTGAGCTTTCTTGACCTGTTTGGTCTGCACTAACCAGGTTTAAGTGTATTAAGTGTGTGCTTGAGAGTTTGAAGGAAACTCCTAATACCCCAAGGTTATTAAACTTGCAGGACAGGAGCTCTGTTACTCTTTGCCTATCTGTCTTTATCCACACCATTCTATCTGGGTTCAATTATCCACTATTTTAACTTTGTCACATTGTTAGTGTTAACTAAGTAAGAATTTGTGTGAGATATAAAGTAATAAAGTTTAAGACCATGACTTTGAAGTCAGATAAAGTCATTACTCTGCTTCTTATCCCATGTAAAACCTTTGGCAAGTTACTTAACTGTCTGGATCTTTTTCCTCATCTACCATGTGGGAAATCACATATTTTAATTCAAAGGATTGGTTGAAATTAATTTGAATCATGCATGTAAGGTATGTAGTTTAGTGGCTAGAATAAGCTATAAAATAATCATATTCTTTCTTTTTTTAAAAATATTTTATTTATGGGGCACCTGGGTGGCTCAGTCAGTTGGGCATTTGCCTTCAGCTCGGGTCATGATCTCAGGGTCCTGGGATAGAGGCCCAGGTTGGGCTCCCTGCTCCACAGGGAACCTGCTTCTCCCTCTCCCTCTGGCCCTCCCCACTCCCCCACTTATATTCACGTGTGAGTGCACTCTCTCTCTCTCAAATAAAATCTTAAAAAAAATTAAAAATTTTTAATTTTTTTTAAGATTTCATTTATTTATGTATTTATTTATTTAGAGCACAAGTGGAGGGGAGGAGCAGGAAGTGAGGGAGAAAGAATTTCAAGCAGACTCTGCACTGAGCATCAAGCCTGACTCAGGGCTCAATCTCACAACCCTGAGATCATGACCTGAGCCAAAACCAAGAGTCAAAGGTTTAATCGATTAAACCACCAGGCACCCGATCATACTCTTCTTAATAATATTTGTTTTGAGTGACTACTATATTTCTAATATTCAGTGAGTTTTATGTCTTCCATATGCATAAGGAGAAAGCAAGTTGTCTGTGGGAACTTAAAATATATCAGACTCTTCTGAATGTCCCAGGATACACACAAAAAAAGGATGTGACCTGGGTAAATGATAAAGGAAGAGGTTTTATGATTCCATATGGAAAGAGAAAGTCCACATGTGGGAGCTTATTGCCTTCTTTCTACTTCTCAGAGATATCACTATTAAACTGGCAGTTTTATTTTCCATTATTCTTCTTCATTTCTGTCTCCCAATAAAGCACTTGAAAATTTACTTATTTCCTAAAGTGGATGAGATGTGTCTTTTGAAGAGATACTTCCACATCAACTTGCCCCTGAGTATATTTGGCTATCCCGGTACAGTGTCTCCAGCAATCTACCTTTAGTCTAACAATGTGTTGAGGGATTTTATTAACATGTAACTTAAGAGTAATTTAACAGGACTTCATAACCTATTCCCTTGCATCAGCTCTAAAATCAACCCAATTTTGTCACTGTCATTGCTATTTCTTGCTCAGTCTGTCTTATATGATTATAATTTATATTTCTACAATCATCTGTCTTTGTCACACTTGTCCAGTGAAACAGTGAGTGCTGACTCAGTACCTGACATCATGGCAAACTTAGTACTGTCCCTGTGCACATCTGGAGGTTTTGATCAGTCCACAGATACACAAACACCTTTAAATCAGGCAAATAGGGTCTCCTGTGACAGCTGTGGTGGGCCTATTTTTGAAGGATGTTCTGATAGCCACTTTTCCCTACTCCAAATCCAAAGGTACTAACCTCTTACAATAATTTTGGCCCCCTCACTGCCTGGGACTTTATCTTGGAATGTGTGTTGAGATAATGAGGTATCAGGTATTGTAACAATAGACCTGTTTTGGGCATGACATGCCGTTATTGTTGGGGTTTTTGTTTGTTTTTAATCAATATCTGGATTAAATTGGTTGTGATGCCAGAGGACTGGTTCTCATTCTCTGCTCTCATACTTTTCCAGCCCTCCTCCTCCACACTTTTGCAGGCTCTGCCTACTTCCTGAAGCCAAATGCTCTCAACTTCTGCCTCTCCTCTTCTCAGTTCCTAACTAACTAAGGTACTCTGTATCTCCAGAACTGCATTTAATATATTTCTCTTGGGAGTGGAATAAGGGAGCACAATATGGCATTCTACTTACCAACATTAGTTAGTTAAGGAGCATTCTCAGTGGTGTTGCTAGTAAATTTGGAATACTCAGGCAGCTTGGCTTTGAGTTTAAATTGGGTTCCTTGTGTGTTCTCATCTTGAATTGAATTTACTCACCCATTTCCAGGTAGAAGAGTCCAAGATCCCAGGCATCCACACTATGCAGGAGATCTGCCCTTGTGAATTACCTAATGAAAAAAACAGAAGCAGTGATAACTCTAGTGCACGTGGACCAATGTCAAAAGGACAAAGAGAGATAGAAAGAATGAGAGAGAAAATAAAGATTAAGGGTAGAAGGAAGAGCCTGAGGCCTGAACTATTTCTCCATTTCTCCATTCCATCTAGTGGAAGAAATGAGTAAAGAGAGAGCTGGATGTACCCTTCTAATATTGTTCCCTCATAAAAATGGAAGTCCACTGAAGAATAGAGGACTAGAAGCCAATGAGGAATAGAGTAATATGTGCTCTTCAAGAATGTGATTTCAGACCAGCTTTATACATTCCATACACCCACATATCCAGACTCTATGGGACATCTCCACCTGATTGTCCCACAGGTAATTCAAATTAAACATGTCCAGAATCGAAATCATACCTCTCCAAACCTGATTTTCTGTAAGTGAGTGGTAGACAACTTGGCAAGTTCTTCCTTATTTTCCTCTGTCTATTCAAGTACAAGACAATACATTCTAGACTACCACTTAAATACAAATCTTTGAAAATGTATTATTTCTTAGTTACTATATTACATATACTATCTTACTCAATTTTTTTCACAACTCTGTAGGGTAATTAACATAATCTATAGGAATGAGAAAACATAAAATTAGAAAGGCTAAGCACGTTACTGAAGTACATACTTCTCAAGTACATGGTCTTAGTGTGTACAGGCACCACCCACACCTGCGCCCTTCTCTTTATACATTCTGCCATCCTTTGTTATCTTTTGCCTGGAAACTATTTGATTAGCCTAGAAAACGAACCCTCCAAAACCTCAGATTTGACTCCTTACAATCTAGCCCCTACAAGCACTGCCTACTGAGTGCTATTTCTAAAATGCAAATCTGACCAAGTAAATTTTCTGGTATAAAAGTTTCATAGACTCCCTGTCATGAGGCAGCTGTTGCCTATCTGTTGCATCTAATCTTCTACCCTTCTCCCACACACATCCTAGGCTCTGCTGATGCTGAACTGTCATTCCCGGGAAATGCCAGCTTCGTGCTTGGCTCCTCACTTTTATATATGTCATTTCTTTCCTCCGACTAAAATGCAATTATCTCACCTACTCTATCCCAGCCTTTGAAAGGCAAACTCTAACTTAATCATGAACTTAAGTGTTACCCCTTGGGTGAGCCCTTCCTTAAGCACACTTCAACACATACCTGTCATATTGCAAGCATTTCATTTCATTGCATTGTAATTGCTATGCAGCAGGTCTGTCTGATTATAAAAGCTGCCTTGGAGAGTACAGAGAATCTTTATGTTCGTGTACCTCGTAGTCAGCACAGAGACCAACACATAATAGGTGCTCAATATGCACTTTTTTTTTTCAGTTGAGTAAGGTACTCTGTATCTCCAGAACTGCATTTAATATGTTTCTCTTGGGAGTGGAATAAGGGAGCACAATATGGCATTCTACTTACCAACATTCTACAGATGACACTGTGGTCTTTAAATAATTATTCATTTGAGAATGCTAAGTAGAAATTAACAACAAGTAAAAAATAACTTGACTTTCTTGCTTGCGGCAGGAACCCTCCAACAAGAATCACCTTTCAGGGCAAATCTTTCGTGTTCCCATAAAAACAAGCAAATTGTAAAAAAGCACAAATATATACAATTATCAAATTTTGCCTATCCAATAAAGAGGATAAAAGAGGTGACAATTTGCCAAATTAGAGCTTGAGGAATTGTGGGTAGCCTTTCAGGGAACCATGAAGGATAAAATCATTAAAGGGATGCCTGGGTGGCTCAGTCAGTTAAGCGTCTGCCTTCAGCTCAGGTCATGATGGATCGATTCCCGCATCAGGCTCCTTGCTTAGCAAGGAACCTGCTTCTCCAATGCCTGCCACTCCCCTGCTTGTACACACACTCTCTCTCTCTGACAAATAAATAAAATCTTAAAAAAAAAAAGAATAAAATCATTAGGAAACAAAATTTTCTAAAGGCCTTAGGTAAAGACTGTAGGATAAGTTGTAGTACCAGGACAGAGAGAAAGGAGGTAGAGGAAGCATCAGATTTATGGTGTCCTAAGAGCTGTATATGTTTGGCCTCCTTAACCTTCACAGCATGCTGTGAAGTCTATAGGCCATTGAATTTCAGAGTGTTTAACTACCTAAAGTCACACGGCTGGTAAGTGTCTTCCAGCCTAACTTGGAATTCTATACTCCTTTCAACTCACAACTTGTTCTTAAACTAGTGCTCCTTGTCTCCAACCAAACCAAAGGCTTTTGTATTTTGTGTTTGACAGAGGAAGATACACACTAAAAGGCATCTAAGCAAAATGTCAAAGTATAACTTCCCTAAATACACATACCACGAACAGTTAACAAATGACCCTCATTCACTCACAGATTCATGCCTCAGGCATTCCTGTAAGATCAATAAATGCCAGGTTCACTGTAGCTGAATAATAAAGTGGAATTCAGAAATGGGCACAGATGAGACTGACCTGGGATTTGCAGTTCCTCACTATCTCATTCTAAAGTTCTTCTTGGTTCACCTTTGTTTCTCTGTTAAAATCATAGAAAATGTTTTGAGTTAGACATCTTTAGGGAATAAATTCAATTTCATTATTTAATGGTTGTGATAATTCAAAAACCAACTAAGAGAAGCTGTTAGACTTGTTAGACTAATGTGAAAATATATTTGTGTCAATTGTGGAGAAATTCATAACATAACTCACTGAAAAATATACCATGCAGGTGTTTTATGAGGTCATTCTTTCCCTGATTTTTTCTGTAAGATGTTAATAATTAGAAAATAAATCAACATCCCTAACATTAAAATATAATTCAAAATATTGTAGTGGCACTTTGGAAATAACAAAAAAAATAGCAGAAATACTACTATTACTACTTTTTATCATCCCCCACATTCTCCTTACATGCCTAAAACATCTATACAGACATATCTTCCTTCAAATATCTCACTCCAATTTAGATATAGCTTTCCTTACAAACATATACCCAGACAAATAAAAATGGTGTTTGTAATCTGGAGAAAATAACTAAGAGTTATTTGATTATCCTCTATCAGCTTAGTAGCAGTGATGAAGACAAATGAAAGCTCTCCATTTCTCTCTATTCATTCCCCAGTTTTGTTGATCTTGAAACCAATTTGTGATGATGCTTTTGTCACTGTTTCTATTCATGATCTTCTTTTCCATCCACTGGATAGACATTATTACTAGGTATGCTGGCATTCATCAGTAAAGGCTGTGGTCCAGGCCAAGCCCACCTGTCATCACTTATTTAGAACCAGTTCATAGAACATATTTGTAAATGAACTCTAACACCTTAGGTCCAAGTAGATACTTTTTTTTTTCTGCTCATGTCTCTGATAGGCAAGTGAACAGGTAGGCTCAAAGCCACAAAAGAGGCCATAATTTATAGAACAACAACTTCCCGGAAATTATTTGTAACACGTCAGCAAAACTTCTAAGAAAAGAGCAGCTCTCAAGGAAAAATCTCTTCCTTTAACTAAGGATTGCCTACACAATCTCTTATGAAATAGGTTTTAGAAAAAAAAAGTGAAGAAATTTATTTGGTTATACTCATTAGGCAGTATTAAAAGATCTAGTATAACATTTTTTTCTTTTGGGAACCAAGTGTTTTTATGGACTATCCTGGTGTATTAACCATGATTAGTAGCATTATAGAAAATATGTTCGAAGATCTAAGAAGTTAATATATAGAACAACTTTCAGAAGTCAATTTTTATGTTGAAACTTTCTTTATTTGACTTCTTGGAGTTTCTGAACAACTCTATGACTTCGAATTTATTAAAATATAAGCTGTTGCTTTACAGGTTAGTTTTTCTAAGGTACAATGGGAACTGTTTCTTCTTTCTGCTAATTTAGAATGTTGACTTCTTGCATGATTGGCAGCATTTATTGAGAAAAAAATTAATTTGGTCTCATAAATATTTTAAAATTTTAACTTATGGAAAATAACCAAATTGTGGCTTATAGGATTTTTTGGGAGGTGAAGAGAGGCCATTTTCATTTTAATATCAGCTGTTTTGGTGTCAAATATCCAGTTGAATTCTAAAAATGAGGTTTCTGTTCATCAATAATTTTTTTAATAGATTCCTCAAGAATCTCTGTCTTTTATCAACTCAAGGATATTCCTTGTCCTCTCCCAGGGTTTGGTCTTTAAATGCCATTATCTTGACTGATTATTTCACTCAGAAAATTTTTATACTTTTTTTACTTTCAACCTTCTTAATCTTTATCATTTTCCTTGTTTTTATTTCTGACCTTATTAGACTCTCTTTGTACAAGCTGTTGGGCAGTGATTAGAGTGAGGGCAGTCATAATAGAAAACCATTCAAATTTTTAAGTGCATTCAGAAATGGCCAGTGAAACTGCACTAACACATTCGGGGGGGCAACCATGCACTTAGTGTATCTATGAGTTATACTTCTTGCTAGGTCCAAGATGGCAAAATGGAAGGACAAGTTGAAGTAGGAAGAAAAGGGAAAAGAGGGATGGATATAGCAAACACCACAATTAGTGGGGAAAGATCAAGAAACAGAAAAGTGTGAAAAAACAAAGTGGTACTAGAAGTCTTAATGTATATGGAATTGAGTCATGTACGATTGAGTAAATATTCTACTACGATTCATTCTACTACGATTGAGTAAATATTCACTGAACGTGTACTCAGAACACTGTGGTAGAAACATTAACGAAATTAGAGTTAGCAAGATAGACGCAGCCTCTGCCTTCATGAAACTTCACGTCAAATCTTAGAAGACTGATGGAAAACATTCAGTTATCAAGTTAGTGAGCTCTAGAGGCAGAGATCATGTTTATAACACTTTTCTCAATATACCCACGACCATCCCCTCTCTCCTATCCCTCAAAAGGCTGCCTAACTGTAATTCTTATCCAAAGATTGGGATCAAATATACCTACTCTATATTTTCCCTAACTATTCTCCCATGTAGAATTGATTGCTGCTCTCTCTTTTAAGACCCCACTGTACTCTAAAGTGATTAATATGTGCTCTAAAGTACATGCGCTACATTCTACTGAATTCTACTGCATTCTACTGCATTTATATTTTTTTACATATCTACCTCTTATTAAACTGTAAGCTTTACCCTCCAATACTAACAAGGTCAGTTTCAATATTTACCTTTGACTCTTCAGTGTATAACATATAGCCTAACCAAAGAAAACAATAAGTCATCATTGAATGAATTAAAGAACAAAACATTTTTCAGAGTCCACACTAAAGTTTGCACAGAAAAGTGTTAATCTGAGTCCAGAATGTAGGCAAATAGGAATCAGAATTTAGATAACAGTATTTGTTGTAACTGAGTCACACACTATAGTACCCATATGCACCTGTTGTGATATGTGAAATGTGTTTAAGATTCAGTACAAAATTTATTAAGATGTTATAAATATCCTCCAGCAGTGCCTTGTCCAAAGTAGGGACAATTCAACCATTAGCAGTGCTTATTAATGGCCATGGGGATAGAAAAATAAGTGACATGTGGACTATTCAATTCAGTTGCTGAGCAATAATTGAGAGATACAAACAAGTAAACAATTACACATCTTAATCCACAATAATAGGCAAGTAGGAATAAGTAGCTGGACTAGAAGGATAATTTAGAAAGTTCCTTACATTAAACAGCATTTGTTTTATCATTCCCAAGCATTTGAAAGTTTTCTAACTTTTATTTTTCATTAAAAAAGTTTCTATCAATATTTTATTTCACTGGAGAATGTTAGCTTGTTTTCTTATTAACATAAAGCTCTTTACAAGTAGCATGGGACAGAGCTGGTCAGGGAAACTGTAGTAAGTAAACTACTTCTGGAAACTAGAATGTATTATTATTCATTAAAGATGATACCTATAAAATGAAAATATGTAGGTTGCAACTCCTCTCGTCTGAGTATTGGGAAGTCTGCCAATCACTTACTGTGGCTGTGAGAGATTCTCCAGATGGCAGAATAAATTCTCTAGTGACAAAACAAAGACCAAAATTCCTTAATTACTTAATGTTTTTGGTGATAAATCCCTGTTGTTTGAATGATCTGCTTTCCACTCAGTCAAGGAAGAAAAATGGAGTCATCTTTGGCTGTCTCTCTTACCTTTCATATTCAGTCAATCTGAAAGACCAAGAATTTCTCCAGCCTCTTGCTTCCTTGAGATGAGTTCCCCTTTACACTAAGGTAGGGGCAGAAATCTCATTAACATTACCAGGCCAACATTTTAATACCTTCATTGTCTCCTCTCCATGAGAAAAAAGAGGTGACTTACTCAACTGGTGAAGTGGGCAGAATCTTAGGCTATAGTAATCTATTGGATAGGTTAATATGCTGAAAAACACTGCTTATGCATGGTCCTACCTCATAATGCTTGCTCTCTCTTTCACTCTTCTTGACCTCTTGGGTCGAACTGCACCCAGCTGTGATAGACTCATCCTACCAGTGTGAAAGACATTCAAGAAAAGCTTAGTTCTAGAAGATCTGGTTAAGATTTTTCTCTTAGTTCCAGCTTCCCTAACGCTGCTTAAATAAATCATGGCAATTCTCACCTATGTTACTGAATGCCTTTATTTGGAGTGGAAAAAAAAAATC
Organism: Zalophus californianus; assembly: GCF_009762305.2. Taxonomy (NCBI): domain Eukaryota; kingdom Metazoa; phylum Chordata; class Mammalia; order Carnivora; family Otariidae; genus Zalophus; species Zalophus californianus. The sequence goes on from NC_045602.1 coordinate 29,367,500, forward strand.
AAGAATCATCATTTCAACCTCTGGTCCTTGTCTCATCCTCTTATTTTACTTCTTACTGAGTCTTATATTTCACATATTAACACAGATAGTTCATTTTGAGCTCCCTATTTTTCTTGTGATTACTGTCTCCTGGTTAAGAACTAGGGAGGAGGAGGAAGTGGTGGTTATCAGACTATATCAAGCCTCCAACAAAATATTAGTTCTAACTCTGTGTTTTAAAACATTATCTATCCTTTATTTATTGCCTCCTTTGAAATATCAGTGTCCCTAGGTTCAATAAGTACAATAATATTCTCATCAGTCTCCAGTCTTTTCTATCATCCTTCCCTATAGACATCATACTCTTTGTAAGATATACCTCCATCGGTCAGCTTCATGTCATGTTACCTGTGCAGTCAACACAGGCCCTGCATTTAGAAGGGCCCTTCACTTGATTTAGTACTCTGTTACAACTTTCTTGAAATTCTTAATTTTTCTTTAAATTTGTATTTTGTAAGTGAAGTTTAGGTACAAAAAGAAATGCATGCTTTCTGCAAATATGCAGAAATATAGAGTCCAACCAAGTGATACAAGATACAATGTATAAGACTAATATGCTTTAATTTATTATATTTGAACATAATTTTATAGGAAATTCTTGGTATCTTATTCATGTGTTTCTGCATCTAATATTTATTGAGCTTAGTGTAAGTGGTTAGCTAACACAAGGAAGAAAATGCTATTATTGAAAAAAGATATGATAAGCTCCTTGGTCATTTGTGTTTCTTTTAGAATTCCATTAATGACCTTCAGTATGTATTCTAAGCAAGTGGTGGTTCAAAAAGAAAGCTTGTTCTCTTGGGGCCATCAGTGCCTTCACTTACTCAGTTGTAGAATTGATATACTTACTTTAAACTCACTTTGAATCTCACTGAACTCCCATGCATCATGGATCTGCTGGTATTTTATATACATGGGCATCAGTGACAGGAAGTATAAATAAGGCAGCAAGGAACAGAGGGCACACATATGCATGTGTTTTTTCTGCTTTCATGAATGATCTAAGGATTTAGCTTAAGAAACGCATAAGTAGGGACACCTGGGTGGCTCAGTCAGTTAAGCATCTGACTCATTTTGGCTCAGGTCATGATCTCATGGGTTGTGAGACTGAGCCCCACAACTGCTCCCTGCTCACTGTGGAGTCTGCTTGAGATTCTCTCCCTCTCCCTCTGTCCCTCCCCTGCTTGCACTCTCTCTCCCCAGAATAAATAAATCTTAAAAAAAAAAAAAGGAACTTGTATAAGTCATGTTTAAACTAAAGAAACCAATAGGAGACATATATTTTATATATAAGAGATTTATTGCAAGAGATTGGTGTACACACTCACGGAGGTAGGATAGATAAGCCTGAAATCCATAAGGTAGGACCCCAGGAAGGGTATGTAGGCACTCTTGGGCATAAATTGAAGATCCTACTAATATCTTCAAGGAAGTCTCGGCCCTTCTCTTAATGGCTTTGAACTGATTGAATCATGCCCACCTGGATCATCTAGAATAAACTCCCTTACATAAAGAAAACTAATTATAGACTTCAATCATGTTTACAAAATACCTTCATAAGATTAGTGTTTGATTGAGTAACCGGGGGCTATAGACTAGCTAAGCTTACACATAAAACTTTCTTCATTTTTTTCACTCTTTTACCTTATTGCTCCTCTGACTAGATATTTTCCAATGACCTCTCTTGGAGTGTGCTGATTCTTTCTTCTGCCTGATCAAGTCTGTTCTTGAAATCCTCTAGTGAATTTTTCAATTAAGTTACTGTATTCTTCAGCTCCAAAATTTCTGTTTAGTTCTTTTTTTTATATTTTTCTTCCCTTTTGTTGATATTCCCATTTTTTTTCTTTTCATGTACCATTTCCTGAGCTTGTTGAGCATCTTTGTGATGAATATTTTGAATTCTATGTCAGATAATTCATATACTTCCATTTCCATAGGGTTGATTTCTGGAGACTTATTTTGTTCCTTTGATTGGGTCACATTTTCTTGTCCTTTCATGTGCTTTGTCACTTTGTGTTGGGGTCTACACATTTGAAGGAACAGCATAACTACCAGTTTTTATGAACTGGCTTCATATAGGGAAAGGCCTTTACTAATCAGTACAATTAGAGATTCTTCAGGCCTCCCGAATTTTTCCTGTTGATGCATTTTTCTCTGGACTGGTGCCTGTAAATTTCCAGTTAGAGGGCTTTGCAGGGTTCTTTCCTCAGGAGCTCATAATCTCTTGCTCCCTCTTGTGTCTGTATGCAGTTCTGCAGGTTCTCTGAAGCTGCCAGAGGCCACGCAGCTTTCCATTGTTCTCAATAGCATCCAGACTTCTAGGGTATTCTGGGTCCCATCAGCGCACCAAGTCAGGCAAGACAAAACCTCGTCCCTCAAGTAGCCTCCCTTGAAAAGCTAGACTGTTGGTCAGATGCTCCGCTTTTCTCTTTCTACCCTAAGGGGGAGGCCACCTAGCTGTACCACAAGTCCTCTGGAGCAGCAGTAAGCCACCCAGATTTCTTTTGTTCTCGGTTGCATCCTGGTTACCTAGAGTATGCAGACCCCTTCAGTTTTCCCATAAAGGTGAAAAAACAACAACAACAACAACAATTATTTGGGTGCAAAATGTTGGATGCAGTCAAGAGTTTGGGATTTTCTCCCACTCCTTTTGCACTGGGCTGGGAAGAGGAATTATGATGAGTAAGGGTGTGTTATAGCAAATCACTACCTTTGTTCTCTTAGTTATCTCCAACAGCAATTTTTTTTTTGTCACCTCTTGGATTTATGGAAAACAAAAACAAATCTCTCAGGCAGTCTCCTTAGAAGCTTGTACATTGGACTTATGTTTCAATCTTTTCTTTCCCTCCCTAGGGTAAACCGGGAGTTGGGACTTTTCTCCTGATCGCACCACGCTGAGCAAAGAGGAGGAACTATGGCAAGTGAGTGCCATGATTTTTCTTACTAGTTCCAATGTGTCTGGTTGTGCACTTGCCTATGGTGCAGGAGTCTTTCAACTGGTTTCTGAATTTCTCACAAAGGTAACTGGTCCATGTATTGTTGTTGAACTGGTGTCTTCATGGGAAGAAGGGGTCTGGGGCTTACTATTCTGCCATCTTGCTGATGTCAAACTCTCCTATTACTAAAATTTAAAAATATTTTATTTATTTATTTGACAGAGAGAGAGCATGCACAAGCAGGGGGAGCAGCAGAGGGAGAGGGAGAAGCAGACTCCCCGATGAGCAGGGAGCCCAATTCTGGGCTCGATCCCAGGACCCTGAGATCATGACCTAAGCTGAAGGCAGATGCTTAACCAATGGAGCCACCCAGGCACCCCTCCTATTACTAGTTTTAAGGTAAAATTTTAGAAGCATCCTCTCTAAATCTGGAATAAGGAAGATAAGATGAGATTTTCATGGCTTTTCATCTACATTTTATTTGATTAGAAAGAATACGAATAATTTATTATTTGAAGATGAAAGAATTGTCTATGTAGAATGCCCCCCCATCTATAAACACAAAATATGAGAAGAAGAGAGTTTGGACAAGTGGGCAGATATACAATTAGTACATGAAAATTATTTGTATTTCAATATATGATCGACCAGTTAGAACCACAGTTAGAACATGTAACCAAATTAGATATTTAGGGTACATAACAAACCATCCTAAAATTTAGTGGCTTAAAACAACAATAATCATTTTTTTGTTTGTGAATCTACAGTATTGAAGGAATTTGCTAGAGAGAGCTTGTCTTTTCTCCAGGTGGTATCTGTTGGGACAACTTCATTGGGAGATGGAGGATCCACTTTCAAGGTGACCAACTGGTGCTGGCTGCTCACCCTACATTATATATTGGCAGTCTAATTTCCTCTATACATGACCCTCTCTGTGGCCTGCTTGGACTTCCTCATGACATGATGGCTGGCCTCCAAGAATGAGCATCCAAAGAACCCGAGGAAGAGAGGAATTGCATTTTGTGAAAACTTCATATGTTATTTAGTGTCATTTTGTCAAACTTTATGGCTTAAGGCAGCCCTCTCTGTTTCAAAGACAGGGGATGTAAATCCAAATCGTGCTGGAAAGAGTACCAAAGGAGTAGTATAACATTGTAAGAAAATAAAGTGGTCATTTTTGGAAAATAAAATCTGCCTAATAAAAGGTAACACTGTAAATAGCAACAAAAATGGAAAGGTATACCATGCTTATAAATAAGAAGATTAAACATCATAAAAGTATCAATTTTCTCTTCATTAAATTCTAATTTCACCAATCAAAATCACAACAGGATTTTAAGGTACTTAAAGAAATGATTTTATAATTTATTTGGAAGTGTGCTAAGCTCCAAATGGTGATGTTTGAGGAAGCAGATAGCAAGATTTGCCCTACAAATACAAGGATTTATTTTAAAGTTTTAGTAAAGAAGATATGACATTTATATGGAATAGAGTGATCAATATAACAGAATAAAGAGCCAAGAAAGAGTCCCCAGCATGCATAAAACAATTATATATGACTAATATGTACCTGAAGATGATTGAGGAAATAAAGAACTAAATGGTATTAGAAAAACTAGTTATCAATATAACAAAACAGTATGTTCCAAATTTCAATCTTGTATAAAAGTTATTTCAGGTGAATGAAATATATGTGAGAGAGACACAGCGAGAGAGGGAACACAAGCAGGGGGAGAGGGAAAGGGAGAGGGAGAAGCAGGTATGCTTCTAAGCATGACCCTAAGCCAAAGGCAGATGCTTAACAACTGAGCCACCCAGGCTCCCCTGGTTTACTGTGAACTTTTAAGCATTTGATTATATTCAGAGGTACAGGAGTCAAGAGACCACACAGAGCCCAGTGGCCACAGAAACTCAATTTCTCAATAACTTAGCTTCATAATCATAATCTTATCCTATTTTCCAAACAAAATGCATAGTTCCCATACATTGAATAGAGCATTTTATTCATTACTGAAAAACTTCCAAAGAAATGAAAGGGCATTTGTCCTTAAATAACTTACAGTTTAGTTGGAGTAAAGATGAAAACACTCTCCCAGGTTATCTACCCTGTTACTGGAGCTAAGGGCAGTATCAACAGGGGCATCTTTTTACTTCAGGTTGTTCTGCAATTTCCGAAGTCCACCAACCCTTTCAGAAAAACCTACTGTGTGCCAAGCCTGGGATTCCAGAACAGTGTGAAAGCTGTTAGTTATTGGAGTGCTTTTTGGTGCTTTTGTGCTTCTTTCTGCCTGAATATGCACTGAAATTGAGTAGGGTTCACAATACAGCTCTTCACAGTAATAAAATTCTATTTTGAAATCCATAGTCCTTTAACTCTCATTAATCAGATAAGACCAAATTTACACAAATATCTGAAAATTATTCCAAAGCAATACAGTAACAGCTGAGTAAAGATACCAGTAAAAAATAAAAGTAATATTTCATCCAAATGCAGGTAGGATCCCAGAAAAGGTTGTGAGTAGGGTATAGTAGAATTAATTTTCATCTTTTTTTTTTTTGCAGTGTGGTGTATACTTAATGAGATCATATACTATTTGCGAGTTACTTGAGAAGATGCAAAGGCAAATTAAACATGAATGCTGACCTCAAGAATCTTATACCTTGGTAAATGTGATAAGAGACACCAACATTATCATACAAGAAGTGCTACAGAAGACAAAGCCCACTGCTACCATTTCTCTGCCTAACACTCCAGCCCAACTCATGGGTTTTTAATAGCTAGTCCCTGTGATCTTTAATGAAGGACTTCTCTTCAGCTACTAGAGTCACTTGGTCCAGACAGATGGAACTGAATGTTCGGTGGGACCAATGCCTAGGATCTCATTGTCACTTGGCTTCCCTTTTTTGCTAACTTATCTTCCCACCCTTGGTTCCCACTGGAAGCACTCCTTCATAAATGACTTAACACAAGAATCTTCAGCTCAGGGTCTGATCCTAGTAACTCAATCTAAGTCAAATATAGGATAAATATGCAGATCCTGAGAAGGAATCTCACTGGGAAAAAACCCTGCTGTCTGGTTTTTGTGTGCCATGTGGAGCAACATCATCTGAATTTTGTTGGGATGGTTTCATTGTGAGATATTAGTATTGGTTATTAGTTTACATTACAGAAAGTATCTGGTCGATGTACCTAATTTTATTTTTTTTAAGATTTTATTTATTTATTTGAGAGAGAGAGAGTGGGGGGAGGAGCAGAGGGAGAGGGACAAGCAGACTCTGCGCTGAGAGTGGATGAGAGTGGAGCCTGACACCGGACTCAATCCAACAACCCTGAGATCATGACCTGAACCGAAATCAAGAGTTGGACACTCAACTGAGCCATGCAGGCTCCCCTCAATGTACCTAATTTTAAACATGTTTTTTTTTTCCTTTCCTTAAATGTAGTACAATTTCAAATCTATTATAATTATTATATTCAATTACTAGAAGAATGTATCACATGGACCAAGTGATTCACATTCACAGGAAATTGCCATTTTTTCTACAATGATTATTTAGCCTGTCCATGTAAAATGCAATTTAGGAGTCTTTTAGCATTTTTGTTACTTCAATTACAGTTTACAAAGTCTAGCTTGATTAATTGACACTTGATTCATGTAAACAATAATGTTACAGGGGTGCCTGGGTGGCTCAGTCATTAAGCATCTGCCTTCGGCTCAGGTCATGATCGCGGGTCCTGGGATCGAGCCCCACATCGGGCTCCCTGCTCCACGGGAAGCCTGCTTCTTCCTCTCCCATTCCCCTGCTTGTGCTCCCTCTCTCACTGTCTCTCTCTCTCTGTGTCAAATAAATAAATAAAATTAAAAAAAAAAAACAATAATGTTACTTTTGCCACACTGACAATTTCCATTTATCAAAAAAGGAAATTCACTCTGTCCATTGGAAGGAAGGTTTTTTTCCTTCTTTCTTTTTTCTTCTCTCAAAAAGTATGAATTGAACTCTAAAACACAGTTCAAGAAATTATATCACATATTTAAATATTTTGAAGGCCAAAAGAAAAAACCAGTTATCTTCATTTAGGAAATATAAATTATTATTTTAAAATTGATGATGGAGTGTTTTTTTTGTTGTTTTTGTTTGTTGTCATTTGTGTTTTGTTTTTTAAATGAGAAAGGAGAATTCGTTAAATGAGAACTAGACCAATTCACTCAGTTAGCACAAATTAGCTAGGTTGTCTGAAATATGGTTAAAAAGGATAGTAGAGTACAGATATTGGAACCAGAGAGTCAATAACATATCCTTTGAAAAAAATTGCATGGGCAGGCAGAGCAAGATGGCGGAGTAGGAGACCTGTATTTCGTCTGGTCTCAGGAATTCAGCTGGATAGGGATCAAACCATTCTGAACACCTACGAACTCAACAGGAGATCGAAGAAAAGAATAGCAACAACTCTCTGAACAGAAAAGCGACCACTTACTGGAAGGTAGGATGTGCGGAGAAGTGAATCCGAGGCGATATTCGCGAGGAGAGACGGCGGGGGAGGGGGCCTCCATTGGCCGCTTCTGGCAAGTGATAGAGCCGCGGAGCACAAAATCGGAACTTTTAGAAGTCGGCTCCGCTGAGGGACGTCGCTCCAGTGGCTAAGCGGGGGGTGGAACCCTCACGGGACAGTGTGGTCTCAGGACCCTCGGGGTCACAGAAAGACCGGGGATGCCTGAGTGCGGCAGAGCTCCCAGGGATCGGAGCGGGGAAGCCGGCTGCAGAGACGGAGCCGAGGTGCGGGCTGTCAGCTCAGGGTTGCCATAAACTGTGATCCGCGGCACAGTCGGGGCACGGCTCCCCCAGCAGGGACCCAACAAGCGGCAGATCCCGGGAGACTCCCCTTCCTTCCTGGGGAGGAGCGGCGCGGGAGCGCACCACAGGGATCTGCTGGGTTTGGAGACTCCACACGGGGTCGGGAGCCAGAGATAGAAACGCTCGGTCACAGGCCGTGTGAGCGCGGAGTGCGGCCGGAGACCGGGGAGACGGGAGTGACTGCTTTTCTCTGGGGGCGCACTGAGGAGCGGGGCCCCGAGTTCTCTGCTCCTTTGGGGAGGAGATTGGGAGGCCGCCTTTTTCACTCTCGTCCTCCAAAGCTGTACGGAAAGCTTGCAGGGAACAAAAGCTCCCGAGAGCAAACCTGAGCAGATTACTTAGCCCAGCCCGACAAGGGTGGGGCAATTCCGCCTCAGGCAAAGATATTTGGGAACCACGGCAACAGGTCTCTCCCCCAGAAGATCATCAAGAACAGCCAGCCAAGACCAAGTTTACCGATCAATGAGAATGGCAGAACTCAAGCATTAGGGCAATACTGCACATAGAATCCATGGCTTTTTTACCATGATTCTTTAGTCTTTCAAAGCTCATTTTTTTTATCTGCCCTTTTTTTTTTTTTGAATTTTTCTTCCCTTTTTCAGCCAACACCTTATCAATCCCTTTTTTATTTTTATTTTTTATTTTTTTTAAAGATTTTATTTATTTATTTGAGAGAGAGAGAGAGAATGAGAGCCAGAAAGCACGAAAGGGAAGAGGGTCAGAGGGAGAAGCAGACTCCCCGCCGAGCAGGGAGCCCGATGTGGGACTCGATCCCGGGACTCCAGGATCATGACCTGAGCCGAAGGCAGTTGCTTAAACAGCTGAGCCACCCAGGCGCCCAATCCCTTTTTTTAAAAACATTTTTATTTTTCATTTTTAGAGTCATATTCTATTCCTTCATAGTAGTTACCCTTATTTTTGGCATATATATATATAAGTTGTTCTCTCTTTAAAATTTTGAGATACAGTTTCTTCTAACAGATCAAAATATACCCTAAACCTCTAGTGTATGGCTTTGTTCTAGTCTCCTGCCTGATCACATTCTCTCCATTTTTCTGTTCTTTTTAATAATCCTCTTTTTCTTTTTTCAAACAATTTCTTATCTTATCAATTCCTTTTATAAAATTTTTTATAATTTTCATCTTTACAGTCATATCCCATCCCTTCATCGTGTTTACCCTTATTTGTGTACATATATAAGTTTTTCTTTCTTTAAAATTTTGGCACTTTCTTTTAACAGACCAAAATACACCCAAAATCTAGTGTGTGGCACTGATCTATGCACCAGCCTGATCATATTTGATCATATTCTGTTTTTTTAGTTTTGTTCTGTTTTTGTTTGTTTTTATGTTTTTCTTTTCTTTGTTTTTTCTTTTTCTTTTTTCTTTCTTTCCCTTTCTTTTCCCCCGGCTTCAGGTCTTTTCTGATTTGTTTAGAGTATATTTTCTGGGGACGTTGTTACCCTGTTAGCATTTTGTTCTATCATTCATTTATTCTCCTCTGGACAAAATGACAAGACAGAAAAAATCACCTCAACAAAAAGAACAAGAGGTAGTGCCGACTGCCAGGGACCTACTCAATATGGACATTAGTACGATGTTGGATCTAGAGTTCAGAATCATAACTTTAAAGATACTAGCTGGGCTTGAAAAAAGCGTGCAAGTTATTAGAGACACCCTTTCTGGAGAAATAAAAGAACTAAAATCTAACCAAGTCGAAATCAAAAAAGCTATTAATAAGGTGCTATCAAAAATGGGGGCACTAACTGCTAGGATAAATAAGGCAGAAGAGAGCATCAGTGATATAAAAGACCAAATGATGGAAAATAAAGAAACTGAGAAAAAGAGAGATAAACAACACCTGGATCACGAGGGCAGAATTCAAGAGAGAAGCGATACCATCGACGAAACAACATTAGAATAATTGGGATCCCAGAAGAAGAAGAAAGAGAGAGGCAGAAGGTATATTGGAGCAAATTATAGCAGAGAACTTCCCTAATTTGGGGAAGGAAACAGGCATCAAAATCCAGGAGGCACAGAAAACCCCTCTCAAAATCAATAAAAATAGGTCAACACCCCAACATCTAATAGTAAAACTTATGAGTCTCAGTGACAAAAAGAAAATCCTGAAAGCAACTCGGGAGAAGAGATCTGTAACCTACAATGGTAGAAACATTAGATTGGCAACAGACCTATCCACAGAGACCTGGCAGGCCAGAAAGGACTGGCATGATATCTTCAGAGCACTAAACGAGAAAAATATGGAGCCAAGAATACTATATCCAGCTAGGCTGTCACTGAAAATAGAAGGAGAGATACAAAGCTTCCAGGACAAACAAAAACTAAAGGAATTTGCAAACACGAAACCAGCCCTACAAGCAATATTGAAAGGGGTCCTCTAAGCAAAGAGAGAGCCTAAAAGCAACATAGACAAGAAAGGAACACAGACAATATACAGTCACAGTCACCTTACAGGCAATACAATGGCACTAAATTCGTATCTTTCAATGGTTACCCTGAATGTAAATGGGCTAAATGTCCCAGTCAAAAGACACAGGCTATCAGGTGGGATTAAAAACAAGACCCGTTGATATGCTGTCTGTGAGAGACTCATTTTAGACACAAAGACACCCCCACATTGAAAGTGAGGGGGTGGAAAACCATTTACCATGCTAATGGACACCAAAAGAAAGATGAGGTGGTGATCCTTATATCAGACAAATTAGATTTTAAACCAAAGACTGTAATAAGAGATGAGGAAGGACACTATATCCTACTTAAAGGGTCTATCCAACAAGAAGATCTAACAATTGTAAATATCTATGCCCCTAACATGGGAGCAGCCAATTATATAAGGCAATTAATAACAAAAGCAAAGAAACACATTGACAACAGTACAATAATAGTGGAGGACTTTAACACCCCCTTCACTGAAATGGACAGATCCTCTAAGCAAAAGATCAACAAGGAAATAAAGACTTTAAATGACACACTGGACCAAATGGACTTCACAGACATATTCAGAACATTCCATCCCAAAGCAACGGAATACACATTCTTCTCTAGTGCCCATGGAACATTCTCCAGAATAGATCACATCCTAGGTCACAAATCAGGTCTCAACCGGTACCAAAAGATTGGGATTATTCCCTGCGTATTTTCAGAACACAATGCTTTGAAACTAGAACTCAATCACAAGAGGAAAGTTGGAAAGAACTCAAATACATGAAAAAAACTGCACGTCCACTATTCACAAGGATAGCAGATGTAGGATAACATCAGGGCTCCATGAGAAGCTGATTGATCTACACTGTACTAAAGCTCTAGCTAAAAATTAGTAATTAAATCTGGTGTATATATTGATAAAGTTGCTGAGAGAGTTAATTATATCATTTTTGGCTGCCTGCAGCCAAACCAAATCAGATTAATCAGACAGAAATTTAAAGAATAAAATATGGTTAATCAGCTTGATCCACACAAAACAGAATGAAGTCAAATGTATTAAGTGAACTGCAGCAGATCAGGCCAACTGGGGTTCTTCTAGATTACATTTCCAGAACTGAAATCTTTTATGAGAGGAAAGCTGAGACTTTTTAACTTAATAAAACCCTACTGGTAAGCCTAAATATTGATCTATTTCAAAAGGTTTTGTATTTGCTCTCCCATGCAGTTAAGAAATTTCTAGTTGCTCTGGATTTGCATTTTATCATATAACAAACAGCTTTCCAAATGTCATGTCAGGGCAAAGGAAGCATGAAGAGAGAGATAAGGGTATACTGTGATGATGTGGCTTAAAGCTGGTGGGGGTGGGGAAGCAATAAGTCCCTTCCTTCCTTCCTTCCTTCCTTCCTTCCTTCCTTCCTTCCTTTTATTTCCTTCTTTAAAAAATGGGAAATTGTGTGAGTGTACTGAGAAGGAACTAAACCCCTAAATGGCAGAAGAGGATGATGTGAAGCAGCAGAGGCAAAAGTGGATGGTAGAGAGGTAACATATGTTAGTAGCCAACTGTTGCCAAGTGTTGGCAAAGACACTCCTCACTGTGTATATGAAATGGGGTTTCCTAACTCTCTTTAGGAAATCTCAAACTTTTAATAAATTCAGCATCAAACTTGGACTTTGCCAGACTCCTACAAACATCACACAAGCCTTTTTAATTCACCCACTCATTTATTCATTCATTCAAAAGGCATTTGCATATCTTCTATGTGCAAAGTTAGCTGTCAGGTGTGTGAGAAGTGGGTAAGCAGGACAAAATACATATCTGTATGTGTTAGATATGATCCTAGTTTTTCAGATACCTATAACCATAGCACAATGCATAGAGGAAATAATTATTTCAAAAAATCAGAACGACAGACATCTATGGACTTGAGTTGTCAGTAAAATCTTTGCAATAAGAACTGGCAATTCAACTGGCTTTCTGAGAGACAGTAAGAACTCCTTCAGTCAGAATCATTGTGAACAATTCCTGAACATTGAAGACAATCATACTGAGCAACTCTGGTAGAAAAGAAGAGGAGGGAGAAGCCAATTTGCCAGGCAATACCAGCACAATAATTCATTTTAAAAAGTGATTAATAGAAGAATCCATTCTTCATATCTGAAAGCCACCTAATTTACAGTAGGTAACCAATATTTGTATTAGTCACCTCTAACCATTTACCTGTCTAAAAAGTGTCCCTTAATTATGCATTAAATTAAATGCATACTTCTAATGACAGAATAGCATTATTTGGGGCTATATGTATTTGGGATACATATGTCTTTACTATTGCAAAAGCTTTTGATTACACTTTTTCATCCTGTGTCTCTGAAACCGTACTTTGAGAAGAACCTTTCTGTTGGTGGGTCTTTGGCAAAGTATTTTGATAAGGTCTCCAGGTGGTTTTCGATGTCTCTTTTCAGTTGAGAGCCACTGTTACAGAGGGGGCCTTCCAGATCTTGCAGTAGAGTCTAACCACATCTTATCCACCCCAGAAGCCTGTTCTTTTTATTTCTGCATCCACAAAATAGCAACAATAACCCTTACAGTAATGTGGCATAACATTTTACCATTATAGGTTTCCATAAAGATGGATTTTACCTAAGAATAACACAGGCTTCTTTTCACTTCTTTATTCACTTTGCTAATAAGGAGTAGAGGGCCTTGGAGAGCCAATTTAGGCTTTTTTGACATCACTCTGTCCTTCCTTCACTTGGGAGGATGTCTCTAAGAGTGCTTCATGGATTAAATCTTACCAGGGCAGGCCCATTTATATGATATATATAAAATCTGGCATGTAATACTCATAGCTCTTAATGTTATCTCTTATGTGTATTAGTACATTGTTGTTTGAATTGGCCATGTATAAACTGACCATAGGCAAAATAAATTGCCGTCTCGCTCTCATACCTCTATAAAGGAGGCTACTATCCTATCCACAGGATGTACATTATCAATTCCTCACTGAGGTAGTTAAAAAATTCTTTCTCCTTAATGGTCATTATAAGAAAGGAAGAGAACTGGTGATGGGAACAATAAGCAAATAAATGATTTGCCCCCACTTAGAGCAAGTTCACATAATTTGAATGAGTCACAAACTGCATTTAGGAAAGTAAAAATTATCTATGCAGCTTTTAATAAGAAACCCTTGGGGAGGAAAGTAGTTTCTCACTGCAGAGTTGTTTTTTTTTTTTTAAATACCACATAATAAAGCAATGTTAACAATGTACATGACCAGGGCTCTCTAAAATTTATGCTCAGGCCCCAAATTAAAAATTGCTCCAGTGAAGGTTCATAGTGTTACCCAGTCTCCTGCTCTTCTGGGAGAAAGCTAGTTTGATAGACATATGGGCTAAAGGCTATTAGATACTGATAAATCCATTTAACAAGAGGAAGAGACATAAGAAAGCCTGATACAGGAGGGATGCTACAGGGAAACAAATTAGATGGAACCAGTTGCTAGGAAACAGGGCAAACTAAATGCATTGGAGTGGTTAGATGGGGCAACTCTAAAGGACTAACAGCACTACATATCCAGGCAGAGACTAAAGCAGACCAGGTTTGTAGCCTATGCCAGAGAATAATACAAGCTGTGAAGTTGGGTCTTGTAGGTATAGAAAAAATCTCATTATACAAAAAATTGAGAAAATAATTTAAAAAAACATTATTAGCCCACATGTATAGTAAATCACCAAAGTAGATCTGAATGTGGGCCAACTTTATTTCAAAGTAATATCTTTTCTCACGAGTTCGTATAGACAGATTTATGTGTAGGAATACCTTACACCTACAGCATGAATAGAGGGAACCCTGAATCATGGTTTAAGGGATGGGAGGTATTTTGGGGGTCATGAACTGATACACTGAATTTTCAGTTTTTATGGGAGATTATCTATATTGTCTGGACAAAAGAATTCTATGCCACCTCCTTCCTTGGATTTCAGCTTTAGTATCTCTTTTTCATTAGTGCTGACCACTCTTATTTTCTGTTCAATGCATTTTGGGCATGTGATTAAAATAAGAGCTTGTAGAGAGAGGCAAACCAAGAAACAGACTCTTAACTACACAGAACAAACTGATGGTCACCAGAGGGGAGGTAGGCAGGGGGTAGGTTAAATAGTTGATGGAGATTAAGGAGTCACTTGCTGTGATGAGCAGCGGGTGTTGTATGGAAGTGTTGAATATGGCACACCTGAAACTAATATTACACTGTATGTTAACTAACATAATAACAGAATTTGAAAAAAAAGTTTAAAAAAATAATAAAATAAAATATGAGCTCCTGAAGGGCAGTCTCCTCTTCATTTATTTATATGAATGATATCCAGATTGGACAGTGGATGACAGTAACTGTCCAATCAATATTTGTTCAACATTTGAAAGAATGACTGAATATCTATTGTATCATTCATGCATTTTCTTTCATTTCTTTATATGTACGTTCTGACTTCCTGAAAATATTTAAGCTTTTTAAGAATACATAATGTTATTTATCCCCTCCAATCAAAGAAGTAGGTCAATATGAAGAAGAGGGGCTCCTGGGTGGCTCAGTTGGTTAAGCAACTGCCTTCGGTTCAGGTCATGATCCCGGAGTCCCGGGATCGAGTCCCGCATCGGGCTCCCTGCTCTGCAGGGAGTCTGCTTCTCCCTCTGACCCTACCCCCTCTTGCACTCTCTCTCTCACTCTCTCTCTCTCTCAAATAAATAAATAAAATATTTATAAAAAATATGAAGAATAGATATTCAAAGGTTACTTATTATACTAAACTAAGTATCTATAGTCAGGTGATCCATTCGGAGGAAGGGTAAAGCTATGCGAGCAGGATATGAAATAGATACTGAACAGTTTAAATTTGTTATAGAGTATAGTAGTTCAAAACAGTAACAGCAACAGTGACAAAAATAAGCACATTAATAATAAACATTCATTAAATACCCTGGCAACATTTCAAGGACAACCAGGAAATAGAAATAAACAAAACATACAAGAATCTCTTCCTTTGCTGAGTTTACATTCTCGTCAGGGGAGGAAGAGAATAAATAATCAAATACATAGTGTTAAGTGATGGTAATTGCTCTAGAGAAAAATAAAGCAGGAAAAGGGAATATGGAGCATTGGGATGTTGCAATCTTCAATAGCATAATCAGGTGAGATGGTAACATTTGAATAAAGACATACACTAGGTAAGGAAGGGAGCCATGAGAAGAATTAGGCAGAGAGATCAGCAATGTACTGAAATGGACTGTGGCTCCTGTTTGAGAAGCAGCAAGGAGGACAGTGTGGCTCTTACTGAGTGAAAAAAAGGAGAACTAATATGAGAAAAACAAGAGACAGATGTTCTATGGAGCCTCAGTGGTTACAGTAACGCCTATGGCTTTTTCTTTCAGTGAGGTGGTAAGTAATGGAAAGGTATTGAGAACAGTCATGAATGCTCTGACTTCATTTTAATAGAATCACTCTGGCTCTTATTTAAAAAAAAAAAAAAAAAAAAGCCTGAAGGAAGCCAAAGAGAGAAGCAGCTAGATCAATAAAGGGGCTGCAGCAATAACCTGGATCTCACTGGGATCAGAGTGTCATCATGGAACTGATGACAAGTGGTTAGATCTTGAATATATTCCTTAGGTAGAAAAACTGGATTTTCTGATGGTGCAAATGTGGAGATTTTGGCCTGAACAAGGAATGATGGCATCATTTTTGACCAAGAAATGAACTACTGAAGTACAAGTTTAGTGGTGGATGTGTTGGGGGCTCCTTGAGGGATGGATTGTGATGTTGGCTATAGATACTTAAGACAGCAAGTATATTAGACAACTTAGTGGACATCCCCAGTAGGCAGTTGGATATACAGGTCTGAAGTTTTGGGAAGAGGTCTTGGCTCTAGATAATAAATTTAAGGAAAAGAATTGATTGAATTATGTCCTTGTTTATGTAAGAGGTGATGAGATCTATTAAGTAGTGAAATTGTTTGCCTTTATAGCTGCACAGGGAATTTATCTATATTATTAAGTGGAGAAAAGACAGGATATATGGGAACAGATTTATCTAAGTGGGCAGACATGGTAAGCTGATTTTGTGGATAAAAGTTCTCTTTTATCTGCCTTTATTTTCTCAGTGAAATAGAGAACGAAGTTAATAACTAAGTGATGACGAAGGATGGGGGCTAGGGTTGTTAGATGTCTTCTATATTCTGAACATGTCCCATATCTAATAATCTTACCCTATGTCCTGTATTGACTTTGTTAGGATATCCTAAATGTCCTGTAGTCAGGTTTTTTTCAATAAATAACAAAAGTTTGGCTGTTAGAGCTATTCTTCTACCACACTAACTGGCAGTTTACAGCACTTAAATGGCGATGCTATCTGAAAGTCATACTCCCAAAATAAAGATCCAGACAATGCCTTATGGTCCTCCCTGCAGGTTTGGCTGAGAGAAGGCCAAAAGGACAACTGAGAATTAAAAGTACTTATTTTTCATATTCACGAAAGGACAAGATTTTTCTTTGGCCAAAGTTCCAAGTTGTGAATAAGTAACCACCATTAGAGATAACTTCAGATTAGTACCGATGTTTTGAAAATGAGCTGATCAACAACAGCCCTACTCAAGTAATTATGACTTCTGAAAGTCAGCCAATCAATAATAAAACTCCAGTCTTGAAAGATAGCCAATCAGTAATAACCCCACACTTCTAAACATTAGCCAATCATCAAGTGCTTCGGTCACGTTCTGAGTTTCTGAAAGGCAACAGGTCAATATCAGCCTTATTACAGTGATCACACTATCACTGCTGAAAGTCCTATTATCCTCTAAACACTCTCTCTTCTGAAAGTCTGCCAATCTCTGAAAACAAGGCTTCCTAAAACCCTATATAATATCATCTCTGGCTTGCCTATGGAGATGATGCCCTACAAGTATCTTCTCACTTGCAGACAAACTGAAAGTTCACATTGTTTTGCATCAGATAGTTTAATTTACTGTTTATAAGTTTACAACCATTTCAACAGCTTCAACCCTGTTTATGGTTACCTCTGAGTTGAGACTTGTGAATGATGGAGGCAATAGGGCTGCCATGAGATTATCAAATTCAGTTTTTTCAATTCTTGTGATTTCTAGTATGTACTTTTTAAATGTAACCCCCAAATGTCAAAACACAGATCTAATTATTGTGAAAAATTTTCTGAATAGTGGACATTCACTAAATAAGTAAATAGTCCTTTTGGAGGTCTTTGTGTATAATGTAATTATTCATTCAATACTGAAAGTGGTGGAAAGTCAGATATGAATGAACATATTGACTTAAGAGATGTATGCTTTTCTCAACTAGTACCAAAATAGTGATAAAATAACAAAAATGTTGTTTTAAGTAAAACTCATATGAAGAAAAAAATAATTGTAGAAGTTATTATAATGGCCTTCCACACTGAATATCATCAGTGAGCTCAAATGCCTTCGAATGCACAGCTACCAAAAGTATTTTGTGATTCTAAAATTGAAAGAAAATTTTCAAGTTCTGGAATTAAATCTACCACAATAATAATTTTAAAATGGCTACATTCACTATTATAGAGATTATCAAAGACCTAATTGCTTTATCATATTATAAAATAACCATGGTACAAATAATCACAATGCAGAAAAAAAATTTTCTTTTGCTTAGGCAATACTTTTCTTATAAAAACGTCTTCCTTATAAGGCTATGAGTAATAAAGTTCATTTGAGACTTCAAAAACTGTAACAAATTTTTGCAGAGACTCTCATTTTGAGGTAAGGGGTAATGAGAAAAATTGTACTCCTTTTGATAGAATAAATATACAATTTTGGCAAATGCCTGTGTAAAGTGCAACAATATTTATTCAAAGTTGAAGCCAAGCATGAATAATTCTATGGAAGGTGTTCTACACAATGT